>NC_056069.1:38002500-43002500 GCF_016772045.2 Ovis aries | reverse complement strand
GCAGCTCTGTGATTCTCACTATAGAAGCAGTTTCACTGTTCTACAACATTGGAGGAAAAAAAAATGATCTGTTATTTAAAAAACTGATGAATTCTTCAATTGTTTGGATTTTTTCTGGCTCTGTATTATCTAAATTAAACTAATGCAGACTTCTCAAGTGCTGATCTATCAGGAATCTTCCAATTTATAATAATGATTATTTGGGGTTAAACATTACTATTCTTTAAAATGTATTATAAATCATGTATTGGCCAATGCTCAACCAGGAAACTGAAACCACTAAGAATTTGAAACTGATAAGATTTAATGCAGGAATTGGTCATACTATATGATAGAAGACCTGAAAGGACAAAATAAGGGAAAGGAAGCAATACAAAGATTGCAAAAGCATGAACCCACTTGTCCCATGGATAATAGAAAGCAGTAGATTATATTATTTGGGCCTGGAGCCCTGGATTGCAAGGAGTCTGGTGTTAAGATGGATGTTTCCAGTAGGAGATGGACCTACAGTGGAGATATAGGTATTTCTGGAGAAACTGCCAGAAGCAGAGAGCAACAGGAAGAAATAATCTAGATTCTCCCTTCTGAGCCTTTCAGTTGCCAACCTGCAACTAACATTGGCTAAATCTAGCCATAAGGCAACTGGCATAGGGGAAATACCTCTTGCTAGGGAAATCCTCCCATCATTTTCTGAGGGGAAAAAAAAAAAATTGATCAGAGAGTAAATAGACCCAGGATCAAAACACACACACACACACACACACACACACACACACACACACACACAGATAAACGCAGCAAAGTCTTTTTCCCTCCAAGATGGCAGAGCACAAGGACATGCACCCATCTTCTCCTGCAAGAATACCAAAATCACAACTAGCTGCTGAACAAAACTCAACAGGAGAATGTTGGATCCCACCAAAAAAAGCAATACCCCATGTCCAAGGACAAAGCAGAAGGTGGGAGGGGCACAATCAAGTTTGAAATAAAATCTCATACCTGACAGAGATGCTTGGAGGGCACAAACAAAACCTTCTATGCACCAGGACCCAGGGAAAGGAGCAGTGACACCCACAGTAGATGGAGCAAGACCTGCCTGTGAGGCTTTTAGGGTTTCCTGCAGAGGCAAGTGTCAGCAGTGGCCTGCCACAGGAACAGGGGCACGTGCAGCAGCAATCTTGGGAGGCATGGCAAGTGGCCTAAGTCCTCTTGGAGGAGGTTGCAATTAGCTCCACTATAGAGCCACCAGGTAGGCAATCCACAACCTAGAGACCTATTATACTAAAGAAGTTCTCACACTGCTGTGAAAGTTATAGACCCCAAGACTACTTCCCAACCTCGAGATTCCACAGAGGGACTGGGAATCCCCAGGGAATCTGAATTTTAAGGTAAATGGGATTTGATTATAAAACTTCCACAGGACTGGAGAAACAGACACTTGGAGGGCACAAACAAAACCTTGTATGCACCAGGATCCAGGAGAAAGGAGCAGTGAACCAGACTTGTGTGTGAGTGCTTGGGAGTCTCCAGCAGAGGCGTGGGTCAATAGTGGCCTTCAACAGGGTCAGGGGCACAGGCAGCAGCAATCCTGGGAGGCACAGCATTCTGGCATAAATCTTTATGGAGAAAGTCACCATTACCCCTAATATAGTTTGGTCTCAGGCAAAACTACAGGGAGGGAGCACAGCCACACCTATCAGCAGAGAATCTAATTAAAGATTTGCTGAGCATGGCCCAGCCCACCATAGCAAGACCTAGTTTCCCCATAGCCAGTCCCTCCCATCAGGAAGTTTTCATAAGCCTTTTTACAGAATGAAAACCACAATCAGGGAAAACTAACCAAATGATTACATAGAGTTACATAAAGCTGTAATTCAACGATAAGCCATGCCCTATATGGCCACCTTAGATAGACAGGTCATAGTGGAGAGGTCTGACAAAACATAGTCTTCTCCTTGGAAGAAAAGTTATGACCAACCTAGACAGCATATTCAAAAGCAGAGACATTACTTTGCCAACAAATGTCCATCTAGTCAAGGCTATGGTTTTTACAGTAGTCATGTATAGATGTGAGTGTTGCACTATCAAGAAAGATGGGCGCTGAAAAAATTGATGCTTTTGAACTGTGGTGTTGCAAAAGACTCTTGAGAGTCCCTTGGACTGCAAGGATATCCAACCAGTCTATCTTAAAGGAAATCAGTCCTGAATAGCCATTGGAAGGACTTATTTTGAAGCTGAAACTCCAATACTTTGGCCACCCGATGTGAAGAACTGACTCATTGGAAAAGACCCTGATGCTGGGAAAGATTGAAAGTGGGAGGAGAAGGGGATGACACAGGCTGAGATGATTGGATGGCATCACCAACTCAATGAACATGAGTTTGAGTAAACTCCGGGAGTTGGTGATGGACAGGGAGGTCTGGTGTGCTGCAGTCCATAGGATCGCAAAGAGTCAGACATGACTCAGTGACTGAACTGAACTGGAGAAGAGAATGGCAAACCACTTCAGCATTCTTGCCATGAGAAACCCATGAACAGTATGAAAAGGAAAAAAATAAATGACACTGAAAGATGAACCACCCATGTTGGTAAGTGTTCGATATGCTACTGGAAAGGACTAGAGAAATAGCACCAGAAAGAATGAAGAGCAGGAGCCAAAGCTCGCATTTGGCTTTTGATGCCGAGTAGTGAATGTGACTGGATATGAAAGTAAAGTCCAATGCTATGAAGAACAATACTGCGCAGGACCTGGAATGTCAGGTTCATGAATCAAGATAAATGGGAAGTGGTCAAACAGAAGATGAAAAGAGCGAATATCAACATTTTAGGAATCAGTGAATTAACGTGGATGGGTAAATTTAATTCAGATGATCATTTAATTCAGATGATCTACTACTGTGGATAAAAATTCTTTCAAATAAATGAGTAACCCTCATAGTCAACAAAAGACTCTGAAATACAGTACTTGGGTGCAATCTCAAAAATGACAGAATGATCTTGTTTCAAAGGCAAAACATTCAATATCGCCATAATCCAAGTCCATGCCCCAATCACTAATGGCAAAGAAGGTGAAATTGAACAGATCTATGAAGACCTAGAAGACCTTCCAGAACAAACACCAAAAACAGATGTCCTTTACATCATAGAGGACTGAAATGCAAAAGTAGGAAGTCAACAGATACCTGGAGTAACAGGCAAGTTTGAACTTGGAGTACAAAATGAAGCAGGGCAAAGGCTAACAAAGTTTTGCCAAGAGAACACACTAGTCATAGTAAATACCCTCTTTCAACAACACAAGAGACGACTCTTCATGGACATCAACAAATGGTCAATCATGAAATCAGATTGATTATATTATTTGCACCGAAGATGGAAAAGCTCTATATAGTCAGAAAAAAAAAAAAAAAAAGACCAGGAGGTAACTGTGGCTCAGATCATGAACTCCTTATTGCAAATTTCAGACATAAATTGAAGAAAGTAGAGAAGATCACTGGGCCATTCAGGTATGGCCTAAATCAAATCCCTTTTGATAATATAGTGGAAGTGACAAATAGATTCAAGGAATTAGATCTGAGAGATAGACTGCCTGAAGAAATATGGACGGAGGTCCGTAACATTGTACAGGAAGCAGCGATCAAAATTACCCCCAAGAAAAAGAAATACAAAGACAAATGAAATAGACAAAAGAAATAGAAAGACAAATGGTTGTCTGAGGAGGCCTTACAAATAACTGAGAAAAAAAGAGAAGTGAAAGGCAAAGGAGAAAAAAAAAGATATACCCATCTGAATGTAGAGTTCCAAAGAATGGCAGAGAGATAAGAAAGCCTTCCTTGGTAATCAATGCAAAGAAATAGAGGAAAACAATAGAATGGGAAAGAATAGAGATGTCTTCAAGAAAATTAGAGATACCAAGGGAACATTTTATGCAAAGACGGCACAATAAAGGACAGAAACTGTATGGACCTAACAGAAGCAGAAGATATTAAGAAGAGGTGGCAAGAATACACAGAAGAATTATACAAAAGAGATCTTAATCATCCGGATAACCATGATGGTGTGATCACTCACTTAGATCCAAACATCCTGAAATGTGAAGTCAAGTGGGCCATAGGAAGTCTTACTACAAACAAAGCTAGTGGAGGTGATAAAATTGCAGCTGGGCTACTTCAAATTCCAAAAGGTAATGCTGTTAAAGTGCTGCACTCAATATGCCAGCAAATTTGGAAAACTCACCAGTGATCACAGGACTGGAAAAGTCAGTTTTCATTCCAATCCCAAAGAAAGGCAACCCCATAGTATGTTCAAACTACCACACAATTGCACTTATCCCACACACTAGGAAAGTATTGCTCAAAATTCCCCAAACTACGCTTCAACAGTACGTGAGCCAAGTACTTCTTGATGTACAAGCTGCATTTAGGAAAGGCGGAGGAACCAGCAATCAAATTGCCAACATCCGTTGGATCATAGAAAAAGCAATAGAATTCTGGAAAAACATCTACTTCTGCTTCGTTAACTACACTAAAGCCTTTGACTGTATGGATCATGACAAACTAGAAAATTCTTGAGATGTGGGAATATCAGACCACCTTATCTGCCTCCTGAGAAACCAGCATGCAGGTCAAGAAGCAACAGTTAGAACTGGACATGGAACCATGGACTGGTTCAAAATTGGGAAAGCAGTACATTGAGACTGTATATTGTCACCCTGTTTATTTAAATTATATGCAGCATACATCATGCAAAATGCTGGACAGGATGAATCTTAAGCTGGAATAATGATTGTCAGGAGAAATATCAATATCCTTAGATATGCAGATGACACCATTCTCATGACAGAAAGTGAAGAGGAACTAGTCCCTTGATGAGAATGAAAGAGGAGAGTGAAAAAGCTGACTTAAAACTCAGCATTTAAAAAACTAACATCATGGCATCCAGTCCCATCACTCATGGCCAATAGACAGGGAACCAATGAAAACAGTGAGAGACTTTATTTTCTTGGGATCCAAAATCACTGCAGATGGTGACTGCAGCCATAAAATTAAAAGATACTTGCTCCTTGGAAGAAAGGCTATTGCCAACCTACTCAGCAATTTAAAAAGCAGAGACATCACCTTGTCAACAAAGGCGCATATCATCAAAGCTATGATTTTTCCAGTAGTCATGTACAAATGTGAAATTCAGGCCTTAAGCAAGCCTGAGCACCAAAGAACTGATTATTTTGAAATGCGATGTTATAAATGACTCTTTAGAGTCCCTTGAACAGCAAGGATATCAAACCAGTCAATCCTTAAGGAAATTAACACTGAATATACATTTGAAGGACTGATGCTGAAGCTGAATGAAGCTGCAATATTTTGGTCACCTGATGCAAAAAACCAACTAATTGGAAAGGATCTTGATGCTCGGAAAGATTGAGGGTAGGAGGAGAAGGAGTCAACAGAGGATGAGATGGTTGGATGACATCATTGACTCAATAGACATGAGTTTAAGCAACTCCAGGAGATAATGAAGGGCAGGGAAACCTAGCATGCGACAGTCCAGGAGTCGCAAATTGTCAGACAGGACTTAGTGATTGAACAACGACAAATATAGCAAAGTAAATAGCCATACATATACAAATATCTATTCTTTCTGAGATTATAGGTTATGACAAAGTACAGAGGAAAGTTCCCTGTGATATACAGTAGGTCCTTGTTAGTTATCTATATTTTATATGCTAAGTTGCCTCAATCATGTCTACGCTTTGCAACCCTATGAACTATGGCTCTCCGGACTCCTCTGTCCATAGGATTTTCCAGGCAACATTACTGGAGTGGGTTGCCATTTCATTCTCCAGGGGATCTTCGTGACTCAGACATCAAAATCATGTCCCTTGAGTCTCCAACATTAGCCAGTGTGTTCTTTACCACTAGCACCACCTAGGAAATCCCTGTATTTTATATAGTAATGTGCGTATGTCAATCCCAATTTCCCAATTTTTCTCTCCCTATGCCCCTCACCCCACTTTCAACCCTGGTAATCATAAGTTTCTTTTCTATGTCCATGGCTCTATTTCTGTTTTATAAATTTGTTCATTTCTCCAATTTTTTTTAGATTCCACATGTAAATTATATCATATGTTTGTTTTTTTGAGTCTGATTTACTTCATTCAGTATGGCAATCTCTAGATCCATCCATGTTGCTGCAATCATTTCCATATTATATTGTGAAATTTCAAACTATTTAAAATTCAATCTACAATTTGAAATCCCAGATTTCTATAGCATTTCATCACCAAACTATTTTTAAAAAATTGTAGGTTAAAGACAAAAAATTGTTTGCATTGCTAAAAAGCTTAGACACTTCTCCATGGAGAGAGATCATGGCAGCAGAGTGGGAGGATATTGGGCTCACTTCCCTTCATGAACTCATCAAAACTACAGCTATATATAGAATGGCTCTTGCTGGACTCCACCTGAGGACTAGCAGAATAGCTCTTCTACAACTAAGACTAAAGAAAGAGCCAAATGGAGTCTTGTAAGAAGGAAAGAGAAATGATCTGATTGGTACCCACACCACTACTGTGAGATTCAGAAGAGGGAAATATCACAGGTTCAAGCGTCCTTCCTGGGGAGCAGGGTTTCAAGCCATATATCATGGCACCCCAAGCTGTGGGGCTGACACAAACAGGATGAGCCCCCTTAGCTGTTTATAAATCAACGGGAATTATTAGGCCAGTAAGAAATCAAGACTCTGCTCATGAAGAGCCTAAACACAGACTTGCTGACTCCCAGTCACAGGGCAGAACAACAGACTGAAAACTGTCTAGGGCTCTGGCCAGCTTGTCGAGCCCACTTCAGTGCACCCACCAGCCACACTGGGTCCCTCCTCCAGCCCCTCTTGCTTCAGTGCTGCTCCTCGCTAAGGTAGAGGCTGCCAGTACCAACTAGAGTATGCACACTTGGGAGGGGGTGGGCCCAGCTCAGTAGTGTGGCACCAACACCTTTGGCTTTTTTTTGTTGTAGATCAGTCACTAAGTTGTGTCAACTCTGTGATCCCATGGACCACAGCACTAACCAGGCTTCCTTGTCCTTCACTATCTCCTGGAGTTTGCTCAGATTCATGTTATGTTATAAAACAACTCATCCTCTGCTGCCCTCTTCTCCTTTTGCCTTCAATCTGTCCCAGTATAATGGTCTTTTCCAATGAGTTGGCTCTTTGCATCAGGTGGCCAAAGTACTGGAGCTTCAGCTTCAGCATCAGTCCTTCTAATGAATATTCAGAATTTATTTCCTTTAGGATTGACTGGTTTAATTTCCTTGCGGTCCAAAGGACCCTCAAAAGTCTTCTCCAGCACAACAGTTCAAAGGCATCAATTCTTCAGCACTCACCCTTCTTTATGATCCAGTTCTCACACCTGTACATGACTACTTGAAAAACCATAGCTTTGACTAGATGGACCTTTTCAGCAAACTGATGTCTTTGCTTTTAAGTACACTGCCTAGGTTTGTCATAGCTTTCCTTCCAAGCAGCAAGGGTCTTTTAATTTCATGGCTGTAGTCAATGTCCATGGAAATTTTGGAGACAAAGGAAATAAATTCTGTCACTGTTTTAACTTTTTCCTCATCTATTTGCCATGAGGACGTTGAGCTATTTCAAAACCTAAAAGATGATGCTGTGAAAGTGCTGCACTCAATATGTCAACAAATTTGGAAAACTCAGCAGTGGCCACAGGACTAGAAAAGATCAGTTTTCATTCAAATCCCAAAGAAAGGCAATGCCAAAGAATGCTCAAAATACTGCACAATTGCACTCATCTCACATGCTAGTAAAGTAATGCTCAAAATTCTCCAAGCCAGGCTTCAGCAATACATGAAATGAGAATTTCCAGATGTTCAAGATGGTTTTAGAAAAGGCAGAAGAACCAGAGATCAAATTGCCAACATCTGCTGGATCATGGAAAAAGCAAGAGAGTTCCAGAAAAACATCTATTTCTGCTTTATTGACTATGCCAAAGCCTTTGACTGTGCGGATCACAATAAACTGTGGAAAATTCAGAAAGAGATGGGAATACCAGATCACTTGACCTGCCTCTTGAGAAACTGGTATGAAGGTCAGGAAACAACAGTTAGAACTGCACATGGAACAACAGACTGGTTCCAAATTGAGAAAGGTGTACATGAGGCTGTATGTTGTCAACCTGTTTATTTAACTGATATGCAGAGTACATCATGAGAAATGCTGGGCTGGAAGAAACACAAGCTGGAATCAAGATTGCTAGGAGAAATCTCAATAACCTCAGATATGCAGATGACACCACCCTTAAGGCAGAAAGTGAAGAGGAACTAAAAAGCCTCTTGATGAAACTGAAAGAGGAGAGTGAAAAAGTTGGCTTAAAGCTCAACATTCAGAAAACGAAGATCATGGCATCTGGTCCCATGACTTCATGGGAAATAGATGGGGAAACAGTGGAAACAGTGAAAGACTTTATTTTCCTGAGCTCCAAAATTACTGCAGATAGTGACTGCAGCCATGAAATTAAAAGACATTTACTCCTTGGAAGGAAAGTTATGATCAACCTAGATAGCATATTGAAAAGCAGAAAAAGTCCATCTAGTCAAGGCTATTGTTTTTCCAGTAGTCATGTATGGATGTGAGAGTTGGACTGTGAAGAAAGCTGAGTGCCTAAGAATTGATGCTTTTGAACTGTGGTGTTGGAGAAGACTCTTGAGAGTCCCTTGGACTGCAAAGAGATCCAACCAGTCCATTCTAAAGGAGTGGGTGTTCATTGGAAGGACTGGTGCTAAAGCTGAAACTCCAATGCTTTGGCCACCTCATGTGAAGAGTTGACTCATTGGAAAAGATCCTGATGCTTGGAGGGATTGGGGGCAGGAGGAGAAGGGGATGACAGAGGATGAGATGGCTGGATGGCATCACTGACTTGATGTATATGAGTTTGAGTGAACTCCAGGAGTTGGTGATGGACAGGGAGGCCTGGCATGCTGCAATTCATGGTGTCACAAAGAGTCGGACATGACTGAGTGACTGAACTGAACTGGAATAGGACCAGATGCCATGATCTTCGTCTTTGGAATGTTGAATTTTAAGGCAGGTTTTTTACTCTTCTCTTTCACCTTCATCAAGAAGCTCTTTAGTTCCTCTTCATTTTGTAATGATACCATTACACTGGTATCATCTGCATATCTGAGGTTGTTATTTCTCCTGGCAATCTTGATTCCACTTGTGATTCCTGCAGCCCAGCATTTTGCATGATGTACTCTGCATGAAAGTTAAATAAGCAGGATGACAATATACAACCTTACTGTCTTCCTTTCCCAATTTTGAACCAGTCAGCTGATTCATATCCAGTTCTAATTGTTGCCTCTTGACCCACATACAGGTTTTTTAGGAGACAGGTAAGGTGGTCTGATGCTCCCATCTCTTTAAGAAGTTTCCAGTGTCATATCTTTTTTTCCTTTTCATACTATTCATGGAGTTCTCCAAGCATTAATACTGGAGTGGGTTGCCGTTTCCTCCTTGAGTGGACCACATTTTGTCAGAACTCTTCACTACGACCTATCTATCCTGGGTGGCTCTGCACAGCATGGCTCATAGTTTCACTGAGTTAGGCAAGCCCCTTCATCCTGACAAGGCTGTAATCCATGAAGGGGGTCTAGCTGTGATCCACTCTCTAACAAAGGCCTGCACACCAGACAGTACTCATTTTGCTATACCCACTCAGGAAGGAGCAATGCTAGTTCCAGGGCAAAGACTACTATTTCTGGAGCTCTCATGCCTGGGTATAATTGGGATTGATGAGAACAATGGGAAAATAGGTAAAATCAGCACAGATGTGCATCCTTCACCCCTTAGGCTCCACCCACAGTCAAGCCAAAGGAGAGACTGCCACTACACCCAAGAGAAGCCCCACTTTCTCAGGATTCTTCCTCTAGTCCTTCAGGCCACAAGCTCATCTCAAATAGAGTGGTGATGGTCTCTGAGCATAGACACCTGGCTCTTGGTCTGGCCCCTATAACTCAAGCCCTACCTTCCACCAAGGCTCTGGTTGCCAGCACACCCTAGTGAAAAAGGCAGACCCTGCTCACTTCAGATTTAGCTCTCCCATCAAAGCCAGTGGGCACATACAGACTGCAGAGACTGCAAAAAAGACTCCCACACAAGGATGCACCTTCAAAATCTAGATGGGCAACTATTTTACCCAATTTCATAGATACAGAGAAAGTTAAACAAAATGAAAATATGGAGGAATTTGTTTCAAATGAAAGAGAAAAAAAACATAATGAAACAGAGAAAAATAATTCACCTGATAAAGAGCTCAAATCAAATACAATAGTAATGCTAGCAACTAGGGGAAAGAATAGATGAGCAAAATGATAATCTTAACAAAGAACTAGAAGATACAAAAAAAAAGAATCAGTCAGAGATAAAACAATAACTTTAATTTAAAAATACATTAAAGGAAATTGATAGATTTCCAGATTAGGTGTGCAGGACACATATGCAATCTGGAATATAAAATAATGAAAATCACCCAATTAGAACAGCAAAAAGAAAAAAAAAATAGCTTAGTTGAAAGGGCCCCTGGGATAATATCAAGCCTACTAACATTTGCATTATACAAGTCTCAGAAGGAAGAGAGACAGATTTTATGAAATTATGGCTAAGAACTTCTCAAACATGAAGAAGGAAACAGATACAAAAGTACAGAAATCAAAAAGTCCCAAACAACATGTACTGAAAGAAATCCACACCAAGACATTCACAATTAAAATGTTGAAAGTTAAAGGTAAAGAAATAAAACAAGAAAAAGAGTCACAAACAAGGGAACTCCCACAAGGCTATCAGCTGATTGTTCAGCAGAAACTTTGCAAGCCAGAAGTGAGTGGCATGATATAATTAAAGTGCTGAAAGGAAAACACTTACAACTTAGAATATTCTACCCAGCAATGCTACCATTCAGAATTGAGGAAGAGCAAAAGAGCTTATCAGAAAAGCTCTAAAACAGTTAATCAGTAATAAAGTAACCCTAAAAGTATTAAAGGGTCTTAAATAGGTCCAATTTGGACCTTTGTGCTGTGTTGTGCTTAGTTGTTCAGTCATGTCCAACCCTTTGTGACCCCATAGACTGTAGCCCACCAGGCTTCTCTGTATATGGAGATTCTCCAGGTTAGAATACTGGAATAGTTTGCCATTCCCTCTTCCAGGGGATCTTCCCAACCCAGGAGTTGAACCATGGTCTCCCACATTACAGGAGGATTCTTTACCATCTGAGCCACCAGGGAACCCTAAGAATACTGGAGTGGGTAGCCTACCCCTTCTCTAGGGGAACTTTCTGACCCAGTAATCTAACAGAGGTCTCCTGCACTGCAGGTGAATTCTTTACCAGCTGAGCTACCAGGGAAAACCCCAATCTGACCTACTGACCTATTGACCTACTTAAACTCAATAGTTGCAAATAATGTGACTGGTAAGGGATTAGTCTCCAAAATTTACAAACAGCCCATGATGCTGAACAGCATCAAAGCAAATAACCCGTTCAAAAAATGGGCAGAGAATCTAAATAGACATTTCTCCAAAGACATAAAGATGGCCAATAGGCACATGAAAAGATGCTCAACATCTCCAGTTCTTAGAGAAATGCAAACCAATATTACAATAAGATATCACCTCATACCAGCCAGAATGTCTGTCATCAAAAAATCTACAAACAGTAAATGCTGGAGAGTGTGTGGAGAGAAGGGAACTCTCTTAAATTATTGGTGGAAATGTAAATTGGTATAGCCACTATGGAGAACAGTATGGAGGTTCCTTGAAAAAAACAAAATTAGAGCTACCATATGAACTTGTGAGAGAATTAAATAGGCTGGTTAATAGGAGTCCAAGCCTAAGGCCCCTTTAAGGAAGAGGAAAACATTCTTTCTTTTAAAGATTCTTTTGCCCTAGACAAATAGGCCTCATAGGCAGCAGTATCTCTTGTTCAAGGACACACCTTTTTTTTTTTTTAATCTTTGGAAGTATGTTACGGCAGAAAGTTAGGTCTGGGTAAAACTTCCACAGCCTTAAGCTCTAGGTTAACCGGTTCCTTCCGGCCAATCTCATGCTGATGTCATCCCAGAATACACGTTATGGGAAAGGGTCTGGGCAAAATTCTCACAGCCTTGAGGTATTTTTATCTATTCTTAGCAGCTAGTTGAAAAGTATATAAGGCCCTGCTTAAACTAGTGAGTTAGATACTCTCCTGCCCTCTTCTGATGTCCATATCAGAAGATTTTTTTGGTCACTTCCACTTTAAATAAAATCTACACAAAGTTCTGAGTGACAGAGACTGTCTTTGGTCTTGGAATTAAATCTTCTCTTTTGGAAACCACGAATTCAGCAGCACCGACCACTATTCATTGAAAGCTATCAGCTGTAACCTCCCTCCTGGAGTATATCTGGAGAAACACAAAATCCGAAAAGATACATGCACTCCAATGTTCACTGCAACACTGTTTACAATAGCCAAGACATATAAGCAATCCAACTGTCCATTGACAGAAGACTAGATATAGAAAATGTGGTACACATATACAAAGGAATATTACTCAGTGATTAAAAAGAATGGAATTACATCATTTGCAGAAACATGCAAATATTTAGAGTGTCACATAACTCAGAGAAGGAGACATATCATATGACATCCCTTATAATGTGGAGTCTAAACAGAAATGATGCAAAGTGACAGACATTGGTTTAAACAGACAATTTCTTATTAAATCTCCCCTTTTCCTTCTCTACAGGCTTCCCTTGTGGCTCAGCTGGTAAAGAATCCGCCTGCAATGTGGTAGACCTGGGTTTGATCCCTGGTTTTGGAAGATACCCTGGAGAAGTTAAAGGCTACCAGCACCATTATTCTGGCCTGGAGAATTCCATGGACTATATAGTCCAGAGTCGGGCAAGACTGAGCAACTTTCACTACACTTTCCTTCTCTATAGTAGACTCTTTTCTGACTGTGAAGTTGCCATACACAGGACAGATTATCTTTCAAAATCTTGGACAGAAACATTTTAATGCAAAGAAACCCCACAAAATGTGAGGAAGTGAAGTAAAATGTTGATAATTTCAGTTGTGTTTGAATGCAAAAATCTAAATTTTAAGACAATTAGATATAGGTCAACATAACTGAACACCTATATGAATCACAAATTAAAAACCTACAGCAGATACACAAAAACTAGAGAGAAAAAAAAAACAGAAAAAATAACACTTGAAAAATGTAAAACTTAAGGGAATAGAATAGAAGGAAAAGTAGAAAAGAACAGAGAATTACTACAACAACCATAACACAAGTAACAAAATAACAATATCTATTAATAATCAGTACATTCCTATCAAATAAACTTTAAATGTCAGTGAACTAGATGCTCCAATAAAAATATAAAGTTAATCAAATAAAAAATACAACTTATCCATATGCTGCTTATAAGAGACTCAAATTCAGAGTTATAGATACGCACAGACTGAAAGGGGATGAAAAACATGTTCCACATATATATTTTTGTTGATATATACATACATGTATACAAAGTGAGTCTCAACAAATTCAGTTCAGTTCATTTCAGTCGTTCAGTCATGTTCCACTCTTCACGACCCCATGGACTACTGCATGCCAGACCTCTCCGTCCATCACCAGCTCCTGGAGTTTACTCAACCTCATCTCCATTGAGTCAGTGATGCCATCAAACCATCGTATTCTCTGTTGTTCCCTTCTCCTCCCACCTTCAATCTTTCCCAGCATCAGGGTCTTTTCCAATGAGTCAGTTATTTGCATCAGGTGGCCAAAGTATTGGAGTTTCAGCTTCAACATCAGTCCTTCCAATGAATATTCAGGACTGATTTCCTTTAGGATGGACTAGTTGGATCTCCTTGCAGTCCAAGGGACTCTCAAGAGTCTTCTCCAACACCACAGTTCAAAAGCATCAATTCTTTGGTGCTCAGCTTTCTTTATAGTCCAATTCTCACATTCATACATGATGACTGGAAAAATCATAGCCTTGACTAGAAAGACCTTTGTTGGCAAAGTAATGTCTCTGCTTTTTAATATGCTTTCTAGGTTGGACATAACTTTCCTTCCAAGGAGTAAGCATCTTTTAACTTCATGACTGCAATCACCATCTGCAGTGATTTTGGAGCCCCCCAAAATAAAGTCTGGCACTGTTTAAATACAACTTTACAAATGCTATGGGATGCAGCAAAATCAGTTCTAAGAGGGAAACTTGGAGGAGTATAGGCATACCTCAAGAAATAAGGAAAACCTCAGATAAACAACCTAACCCAACATCTAAAGGAATTAAAAAGCTAACAAAGTTCAAAGTCAACAGAAGAAGGAAATAATAAAAATTAGAGAAAAGAATCAATAAAGAAGGAACCAAAATAATAGAAAGGATCAATAAAACCAAGAACTAGTTTTTTAAAAAATAAGCAAAATTGATAAACCTTTAGCCAGACTTACTAAAAAGAGAGAGAGAGAAGTATTCAAGCTGACAAAATACAAACTGAAATAGGAAAAATTACAATCAATAACACAGAAATACAGACAATCAAAGAGAATATTACAGTTATATGTCAACAAATTGGATAAACCAGAATAAATCAATAAATTCCTAGAAACACATTGTCTTCCAAGACTGAATTAGAAAACACACACACACAGTTTGAATAACTGACTACTAGTACTTAAATAAGATCATTAATTTAAAAGCTCCTAACAAACAAAAGTCCAGGAATGGATGGGCTTCACAATAGAATTTTACCAAATATATAAAGAAGAGCTAGTAGTTAACTTCTCAACCTACTCCAAAAAATTTAAAAGGGGGAAATAATCCCAATTTCATTCAACATGGCCACATTTACCTTAATACCAAAACAAGACAGATACACTTCCAACAACAACAACAAAAAACTAATGCCAATATCTGATGAATATAGATGAAAAAATCCTCAACAGAATATTAACTGAATCCAACAACTTATAAAAGGGGTAATATACTATGATCAAGTAGAATTTATTAAAGTTGTACAAAGATGATTCAATACCTTCAAAGCAATTAAGGTAATATGCACATCAACAAAATGAATGATAGAAATCACTTGATCATCTCAATGCTGCTGCTGCTGCTGCCAAGTTGTTTCAGTCATGTCTGACTCTGTATGACCCCATAGATGGCAGCCCACCAGGCTCCCGTGTTCTGGGATTCTCCAGGCAAGAATACTAGAGTGGGTTGCCATTGCCTTCTCAGATCATCTCAATAAATGCAACATAGAAACATTTTGACAAAATCCAACACCTGTTCATGAAAAAAAAAAAAACCCTCTCAACATTGGTACAGAAGAAATATATCTGAACGTAATAAAGGCCACTTGTGATAAACCACAGCTAAATAATATAAATGGTGAAAAACTGAAAGTTTTTCCTTTAAAATCAGGAACAAGACAAGGATGTCCAATCTTGTCATTTCTGTTTACCATAATATGGCAGTTCTAGCCAAAGTGGTCAGATAAGAAAAAGAATAAAATGCATCCAATTTCAAAGGGAAAAATTAAAACTCATTATTTTCAGATAACATAAATAAATGATATTATTTAGGGAAAAACCTTCAGTTCAATTCAGTTCAATCACTCAGTCATGTCCGACTCTTTGCGACCCCATGAATTGCAGCACGCCAGGCCTCCCTGTTTATCACCATCTCCCGGAGTTCACTCACACTCACGTCCATTGAGCCCGTGATGCCATCAAGCCATCACATCCTTGGTCGTCCCCTTCTCCTCCTGCCCCCAATTCCTCCCCACATCAGAGTCTTTTCCAATGAGTCAACTCTTCACATGAGGTGGCCAAAGTACTGGAGCTTCAGCTTTAGCATCATTCCTTCCAAAGAAATTCCAAGGTTGATCTCCTTCAGAATGGACTGGTTGGATCTCCCTGCAGTCCAAGGGACTCTCAAGAGTCTTCTCCAACACTACAGTTCAAAAGCATCAATTCTTCGGCACTCAACCTTCTTCGCAGTCCAACTCTCGCATCCATACATGACCACAGGAAAAACCATAGCCTTGACTAGATGGACCTTAGTCAGCAAAGTAATGTCTCTGCTTTTGAATATAACATCTACGTTGGTCATAACTTTTCTTCCAAGGAGTAAGCATCTTTTAATTTCATGGCTGCAATCACCATCTGCAGTGATTTTGGAGCCCAAAAAATAAAGTCTGACACTGTTGCCACTGTTTCCCCATCTATTTCCCATGAAGTGATGGGACTGGATGCCATGATCTTTGTTTTCTGAATGTTGAGCTTTATGCCAACTTTTTCACTCTCCTCTTTCACTTTCATCAAGAGGCTTTTAGCTCCTCTTCACTTTCTGCCATAAGGGTGGTGTCATCTGCATATCTGAGGTTATTGATATATCTCCCGGCAATCTTGATTTCAGCTTGTGTTTCTTCCAGTCCAGCGATTCTCATGATGTACTCTGCATATAAGTTAAATAAGCAGGGTGACAATATACAGCCTTGATGTATTCCTTTTCCTATTGGAACCAGTCTGTTGTTCCATGTCCAGTTGCATACAGATTTCTCAAGAGGCAGGTCAGGTGGTCTGGTATTCCCATCTTTTCAGAATTTTCCACAGTTGATTGTGATCCACACAGTCAAAGGCTTTGGCATAGTCAATAAAGCAGAAATAGATGTTTTTCTGGAACTCTCTTGCTTTTTCCATGATCCAGGGAATGTTGGCAATTTGATCTCTGGTTTCTCTGCCTTTTTTAAACCAGCTTGAACATCAGGGAGTTCACGGTTCACGTATTGCTGAAGCCTGGCTTGGAGAATTTTGAGCATTACTTTACTAGCATGCGAGATGAGTGCAATTGTGTGGTAGTTTGAGCATTCTTTGGCATTGCCTTTCTTTGGGATTGGAATGAAAACTGGCCTTTGCCAGTCCTGTGGCCGCTGCTGAGTTTTCCAAATTTGCTGGCATATTGAGTGCAGCACTTTCACAGCATCATCTTTCTGGATTTGAAACAGCTCAGCTGGAATTCCATCACCTCTCCTAGCTTTGTTCATAGTGATGCTTTCTAAGGCCCACTTGACTTCACATTCCAAGATGTCTGGCTCTAGATTACTGATCACATCATCATGATTATCTGGTTTCATGAAAATGTTTTTGTACAGTTCATCTGTGTATTCTTGCCACTTCTTCTTAATATCTTCTGCTTCTGTTAGGTCCATACCATTTCTGTCTTTTATCGAGCCCATCTTTGCATGAAATGTTCCCTTGGTATCTCTAATTTTCTTGAAGAGATCTCTAGTCTTTCCCATTCTGTTCTTTTCCTCTATTTCTTTGCATTGATCACTGAAGAAGGCTTTCTTATCTCTCCTTGCTATTCTTTGGAACTCTGCATTCAAATGGGTATATCTTTTCTTTTCTCTTTTGCTTTTCACCTCTCTTCTTTTCACAGCTATTTGTAAGGCCTCCCCAGACAACCATTTTGCTTTTTTGCATTTCTTTTCCTTGGGGATGGTCTTGATCCCTGTCTCCTGTACAATGTCACAAACCTCATTCCATAGTTCATCAGGCACTCTATCTATCAGATCTAGGCCCTTAAATCTGTTTCTCACTTCCACTGTATAATCATATGGGATTTGATTTAGATCATGCTTGAATGGTCTAGCGGTTTTCTCTACTTTCTTTAATTTGAGTCTGAATTTGGTAATAAGGAGTTCATGATCTGAGCCACAGTCAGCTCCTAGTCTTGTTTTTGTTAACTGTATAGAGCTTCTCCATATTTGGCTGCAAAGAATATAATCAATCTCATTTTGGTGTTGACCATCTGGTGATGTCCATGTGTAGAGTCTTCTCTTGTGTTGTTGGAAGAGGGTGTTTGCTTTGACCAGTGTGTTCTCTTGGCAAAACTCTATTAGTCTTTGCACTGCTTCATTCCGCATTCCAAGGCCAAATTTGCCTGTTACGTCAGGTGTTTCTTGACTTCCTACTTTTGCATTCCAGTCCCCTATAATGAAAAGGACATCTTTTTTGCGTTTTAGTTCTAAAAGGTCTTGTAGGTCTTCATAAAACCGTTCAACTTCAGCTTCTTCAGCATTACTGGTTGGGGCATAGACATGGATTACCGTGATATTGAATGGTTTGCCTTGGAGATGAACAGAGATCATTCTGTCGTTTTTGAGACTGCATCCAAGTACTGCATTTCAGACTCTTTTGTTGACCATGATGGCTACTCCATTTCTTCTGAGGGATTCCTGCCCGCAGTAGTAGATATAATGGTCATCTGAGTTACATTCACCCATTCCAGTCCATTTTAGTTTGCTGATTCCTAGAATGTCGACATTCACCCTTGCCATCTCTTGTTTGACCACTTCCAATTTGCCTTGATTCATCGACCTGACATTCCAGGTTCCTATGCAATATTTCTCTTTACAGCATCGGATCTTGCTTCTATCACCAGTCACATCCACAACTGGGTATTGTTTTTGCTTTGGCTCCATCCTTTCATTCTTTCTGGAGTTATTTCTCCACTGATCTCCAGTAGCATATTGGGCACCTAATGACCTGGGGAGTTCCTCTTTTGGTATCCTATCATTTTGCCTTTTCATACTGTTTATGGGGTTCTCCTGGCAAGAATACTGAAGTGGCTTGCCATTCCCTTCTCCAGTGGACCACATTCTGTCAGACCTCTCCACCATGACCTGCTCGTCTTGGGTTGCCCCGCAGGCAGGGCTTGGTTTCATTGAGTTAGACAAGGCTGTGGTCCTAGTGTGATTAGATTGACTAGTTTTCTGTGAGTATGGTTTCAGTGTGTCTGCCCTCTGATGCCCTCTTGCAACACCTGCCATCTTACTTGGGTTTCTCTTACCTTGGGCGTGGGGTATCTCTTCATGGCTGCTCCAGCAAAGCATAGCCTCTGCTCCTTACCTTGGACAAAGGGTATCTCCTTACCGCCGCCGTTCCTGACCTTCAACGTGGGATAGCTCCTCTAGGCCCTCATCACCACAAAAAAACTCTTAGAACTAATAAATGAATTCAGTAGTTTCAAGAAACAATACTAACATTCAGAAATATTTAATAATTTAACTATCAGAAAGTAAAAGCAAGAAAACAATCTCATTTGCTATCACATCAGATAGAATAAAATACTTAGGAACAAATTTAACAAGAGGTGAAAGACCTATACACGGAAATCTATGTGAAATTGATAAGGGAAACTGAAGACTATACAAAGAAATGGAAGCATACCCACCATGCATAGATTAGAAGAATTAATATTGTTAAAATGTCCATAGTTATCAGAGCAATCTACAGATTTAATGTAATGCCTGTCAAAGTACCCATGACATTTTTTCACAAAAGGAGAATACTCCTAAAATTTGTATGAAACTAAAGTATACATCAAATATCCTGAGAAAAAGAACAAAGTTGGTGGTTTCATGATCCTTGACTCCAGACTATATTACAAAGTGAGGGTAATTAACAGAGTATGGTATTGGGACAAAATCAGACACACTGATTGATGGAACAAAATAGAGGGCTCAGAAATAAACCCACATACTTGTGGTCAATTAATCAACAACAAAGAAGGCAAAAATATACAACAAATGAAAGACAGTCTCACAATGGTGATGTTTGGAAAACTGGACAGCTACGTATAAAAGAATAAAACTAGCTATTTTCTCAGAAAAATAAACTCAAAATGGACTAAAGACCTAAGACCAGAAGCCATAAAACTCCTGGAAGAAAACATAGGCAGTAAATGCTTTGACATAAGTTTTACCAATACTGTTTTTTGATATATCATTTGGGAAAAGGAAGCAAAAGTAAAAATAAATAAACGGTACCTAATTAAACCTAGAGCCAGACATCCTGGAAAGTGAAGTCACAAGTGGGCCCACAAGTGGGCTTTCACAAGCATCACTACAAACAAAGCTAATGGAGGTGATGGAATAACAGTTGAACTATTTCAAATCCTAAAAGATAATGCTGTGATAGTGCTACACTCAATATGCCAGCCAATCTGGAAAACTCAGCAATGGCCACAGGACTGGAAAAAGTCAGTTTTCATTCCAATCCCAAAGAAAGGCAATGCCAAAGGATGCTCAAGCTCAGTTCAGTTCAGTTGCTCAGTCATGTCTGACTCTTTCTGACCCCATGGACTGCAGCACATGAGGCCTCCCTGTCCATCACCTACTCCTGGAGTTTACTCAAACTCATGTCCATTGAGTCGGTTTTGCCATCCAACCATCTCATCCTCTGTCATCCCCTTCTCCTCCTGCCTTCAATCTTTCCCAGCATCAGGGTCTCTTTAAATGAGTGAGCTCCGATGAACATTGGGGGTTCATCGCAGCACTGTTTATAATAGCCAGGACATGGAAACAACCTAGATGTCCATCAGCAGATGAATGGATAAGAAAAGCTGTGGTACATATACACAATGGAGTATTACTCAGCCGTTAAAAAGAATTCATTTGAATCAGTTCTGATGAGATGGATGAAACTGGAGCCGATTATACAGAGTGAAGTAAGCCAGAAAGAAAAACACCAATACAGTATACTAACACATATATATGGAATTTAGGAAGATGGCAATGACGACCCTGTATGCAAGACAGGGAAAGAGACACAGATGTGTATAACGGACTTTTGGACACAGAGGGAGAGGGAGAGGTGGGATGATTTGGGAGAATGACATTCTAACATGTATACTATCATGTGAATTGAATCGCCAGTCTATGTCTGCCGCAGGATGCAGCATGCTTGGGGCTGGTGCATGGGGATGACCCAGAAAGATGTTATGGGGAGGGAGGTGGGAGGGGGGTTCATGTTTGGGAATGCATGTAAGAATTAAAGATTTTAAAATTTAAAAAATAAAAAAAATTAAAAAAAAAAATAAATAAATAAATAAATAAAAATAAATGAGTGAGCTCTTCTCATCAAGTGGCCAAAGTATTGGAGTTTCAGCTTCAGCATCAGTCCTTCCAATGAATATTCAGGACTGATTTCCTTTAGGATAGACTGGTTGGATCTCCTTGCAGTCCAAAGAATGCTCAAACTACCACACAATTTCACTCATCTCACATGCTAGCAAAGTAATGCTCAAAATTCTCCAAGCCAGGCTTCAACAGTATGTGAACCATAAACTTCCAGATGCTCAAGCTGGATTTAGATAAGGCAGAGGAACCAGAGATCAAATTGCCAATATCCACTGGATCCTCCAAAAAGCAAGTAAGTTCCAGAAAAACAACTACTTCTGCTTTACTGACTATGCCAAAGCCTTTGACTTTGTGGATCACAATAAACTGTGGAAAATTCTTAAAGGGATGGGAATACCAGATCACCTTACCTGCCTACTGTGAAATCTGTATGCAGGTCAGGAAGCAACAGTTAGAACTGGACATGGACCAACAGACTGGTTCCAAATCAGGAAAGGAGTACATCAGGGCTATATATTGTCACCCTGCTTATTTAACTTTTATGCAGTGTACATCATGAGAGATGCCTGACTGGGTGAAGCACAAGATTTCCAGGAGAAATATTAATAACCTCAGATATGCAGATGACACCACCCTTATGGCAGAAAGTGAAGAAGAACAAAAGAATCTCTTGATGAAAATGAAAGAGGAGAGTGAAAAAGTTGGCTTAAAACTCAACATTCAGAAAACTAAGATCATGGCATCTCGTCCCATCACTTCATGGCAATTAAATGGAGAAACAGTGGGAAAATGTGAGAGACTTTTATTTTTCTCCAAAATCATTGCAGATGATAACTGCAGCCATGAAATTAAAAGACGCTTGTTCCCTGGAAGAAAAGTTATGACCAACCTAGACAGCATATTCAAAAGCAGAGACATACTTTGCCAACAAAAGTCCATCTAGTCAAGGCTATGGTTTTTTCAGTAGTCATGTATGGATGTGAGAGTTGGACTATAAAGAAAGCTGACCACCAAAAAATTGATGTTTTTGAACTGCAGTGTTGCAGAAGACTCTTGAGAGTCCCTTGGACAGCAAGGAGATCAAACCAGTCCATCCTCAGACATACGGATGGCTAACAAACACATGAAAAGATGCTCAACGTCACTCATTATTAGAGAAATGCAAATCAAAACCACAATGAGGTACCACTTCACACTAGTCAGAATGTCTGCGATCCAAAAGTCTGCAAGCAATAAATTCTGGAGAGGGTGTGGAGAAAAGGGAACCCTCCTACACTGTTAGTGGGAATGCAAACTAGTACAGCCACTATGGAGAACAGTGTGGAGATTCCTTAAAAAAAATTGCAAATAGAACTGCCTTATGACCCAGCAATCCCACTGATGGGCATACACACTGAGGAAACCAGACTTGAAAGAGACACATGTACCCCAATGTTCATTGCAGCACTGTTTATAATAGCCAGGACATGGAAGCAACCTAGATGTCCATCAGCAGATGAATGGATAAGAAAGCTGTGGTACATATACACAATGGAGTATTACTCAGCCATTAAAAAGAGTACATTTGAATCAGTTCTAATGAGATGGATGAAACTGGAGCCAATTATACAGAGTGAAGTAAGCCAGAAAGAAAAACACCAATACAGTATAGTAACACATATATATGGAATTTATAAAGATGGCAATGATGACCCTGTATGTGAGACAGCAAAGAGACACAGATGTGTAGAGTGGACTTTTGGACTCCGAGGGAGAGGGAGACAGTGGGATGATTTGGGAGAATGGCATTGAAAAATGTATACTATCATGTAAGAAATGAATCGCCAGTCTATGTCCGATGCAGGATACAGGATGCTTTGGGCTGGTGCATGGGGATGACCCAGAGAGATGTTATGGGGAGGGAGGTGCGAGGGGGGTTCATGTTTGGGAATGCATGTACACCCGTGGTGGATTCATGTCAATGTATGGCAAAACCAATACAGTATTGTAAAGTAAAATAAAGTAAAAATAAAAATTTTTAAAAAACCAACATTCAAAAAAAAAGAATAAAAAAAATAAAAAATAAAGGAAATCAGTCCTGAATATTCATTGCAAGGACTGATGCTGAAGCGAAACTCCAATACTTTGGCCACCTGATGCAAAGAACTGACTCATTGGAAAAGACCCCAATGCTGGGAAAGATTGAAGGTGGGAGGAGAAGGAGATGACAGAGGATGAGATGGTTCTGATGGCATCACCGACTCAATGGACATGACTTTGGGTAGGCTCTGGGAGTTGGTGATGGACAGGGAAGACTGGTGTGCTGCAGTGCATGGGGTCGCAGAGTCGGACATGACTGACTGAACTGAACTGAATCAAACATAAAACCTTCTGTCCAGAAAAGAAAACCATGGACAAAATTAGAAGACAACTGACTAAATGAGAAAAAATATTTGTAAGTTTTATGACTAATAAGAGGTTAATACATAAAATATACCAATAGCTGATAGAACTCAGTATTTAAAAAATTCAATTTAAAAATGAATAGGCTTATTTAAAAAAGACATACAGCTGGCTAACAAGCACATGAAAAGATTCTCAACAACACTAATAATCAGGGAAATGCAAATCAGAACTACAGTGGGATACTACCTCACACCTATCAGAATGGTTATCATCAAAAAGACCACAAATGTTGAATATGGTGAGGATGTGGAGAAAGGGGAACCCCAGCTCACTGTTGGTGGGAATGTAAAATGTAAATTAGTAGAACCACTAGGGAAAACAGTACATAAGTTTCTCAAAAAATTAAAAATAAACTACCATATGATCCAACAATCTCCCTCCTGGATACGCATCCAAGGGAAAAGAAAATACTAATTCAAAAAGATTAAGACACCTCAATATTCATAGCAGCATCATTTAACAATAGCCAAGATATGAAAGCACCCTAAAGGTCCATCTTACTCAGTCATAAAATGAATAAAATTGTGACATTTTCAACAACTTGAAATTGACCTGAAGAGTATTATACTTAGTGAAGTAAGTCAGACGGAGAAAAACAAGTGGTCTGTTTTCACTCATTAGTGGAATCTTAAAAAAAAAAATAAAATGAATGAATATAAAAAGAGAAACGAGCCATAACCACAGAGAACAACTAGTGGTCACCAGTGCAGAGAGCAGAGGGAGAAGGCGAAAGATAGAGGGAAAGAATTAACAGGTACAGTCTCCCAGGCATAAAACAAGCAAGATACAAGGATTCAGTTTATTTCACAGAGACTATAACCAATATTTTACAGTAACTTCATTCTACTTTTTAAAAAGATTTTTTGATGTGCTCTATGTTTAAAGTCTTTATTGGATTTGTTACAATATTGCTTCTGTTTCATGTTTTGTTTTTTTGACAATGAGACATGTGAGATCTTAGCTCCCAGATCCTCTGCATTGGAAGGTGAAGTCTTAACCATCGGACCACCAGAAAACTCCCTACAATGACTTTAACTAGAATATAATCTATAAAAATATGAACCACTATATTACACACTTGAAACGAATGCAACTTTGTACATCAACTATACTTTAATTCAAAAAATAAATTAGAATGTCAATAACAAGTCCATTTATATTGCTTATCAAGCAAAGTTAATGGCATTAAATCATTTGGATAAATACAACAATTATTTATTTCACATATACTCATCACTGTATCTTAGTATTTATATCATCATCCTCTTTTTCTAAAATCAGCATCATTAAATATAGAAAAATAGTGTTTTTTCCAAATGCATTTTGTACAATTTTAAAATGTTTTAAATTAAATATTAATGCACTTGATTTGAGAAAAAGCACAAACTGTCTTAACTTGTTCAGTGTCTTTATGACTTATTCAGGAAATAACTGGCTAATCATGTCAAGGACAGATCATAGATTGTTTTCTAAACCCTTCACAGGCTCTGTCACTCTAACTATAAGTTAAAAGGGTCAAAATATGGTCGATATTTTTAAATAAATAGTAAAAGGTATTTTTGGTGATACACTCTAATTAAAAATTACATTTAAACTCATGGGAATGTAATCAATAAAATAAGCTGGTGGCATTTTTCTGGATCTATTTCCATTATTCCCTGGTGTCTCACCGAAGGTTCATTTCTTTAGAAAATCATTTACTTGAAAACAGTCTTATAAACTTCAAGAAGAAACTAGAATTTCTTACCTGTTTCCAGTACAGTAATCTCCGATATATAACAAACTTTGTCTTTGCTCTATGAATGTGCAGGAAATCGAACATAGTAACAGATCACAGGCTGCCATGATTTAGCACCTAAATCAGCCCTACCTCATTTGAAACATACCCTCACTCCCCTTCAGACATCAGTTTAAACTTGAAGACCTAAATTTCAGACCCATCTTGGAAAACCTTATGATATAACAAGCAAGATAGATTACTATGATAAACTGAAACCAAGAAACATAAACTTATCTATGGGCTTTGCAGGTGCTACTAGTAGTAATGAATACACCTGCCAAACCAGGAGAGTTAAGAGAGGTGGATTCCAACCCTGAGTGGGGAAGATCCCCTAGAGGAGGACATGGCAACCCACTCCAGTATTCTTACTTGGAGAATCCCACGAACAGAGGAGCTTGGTGTGCTACAAATAGTTTGACATGACTAAAACTTAGCATGCACTCACTTATCTATGATATACATCCAGCAGGGTACAACTGATTTTTTTATTAAATAAAAAATTGAATAGATTTATTAGGGAGGAATGACTGGTTGTGACAATGTTGGAGAGGAAGTATATTTTGGGAAATGTGTTGGTGGAGTTAGACTTCTTCAAAGGAAGAAGAATTTGCCACAATAAAGCATAAGCCAGTTCCCTTGGAATGACTCCTATCTTGGCCCTACTGAAAAATCATCTTCAAAATTTTGAAATTTGGGGGAAAACAAACATCCAACAATACTCCTGAGACTCATTCAGTTCACCTGCTCAGTAGTGTCTGACTCTGCAACCAGATGGACTGCAGCAAACCAGGCTTCCCTGCCCATCACCAACTCCCGGAGCTTGCCCAAACTCATGTCTATCAAGTCAGTTATACCATCCAACCATCTCATCAACTGTCATCCCATATCCTCCTGCTGTCAATCTTTCCTAGCGTCAGTGTCTTTTCAAATAAGTCAGTTCTTTGCATCAGGTGGCCAAAGTATTGGAGTTTTAGCTTCAGCATCAGTTCTTCCAATAAATATTCAGGACTGATTTCCTTTAGAATTGACTGATTTGATCTCCTTGCAGTCCAAGGGCCTCTCAAAAGTCTTTTCCAACACCACAGTTCAAAAGCATCAATTCTTTGGCTCTCAGCTTTTTGTATGATCCAACTCTCACATCCATATGTGACTACTGGAAATACCATAGCTTTGACTAGACAGACCTTTGTTAGCACAGTAGTGGCTCTACTTTTTAATATGCTGCCTAGGTTCGTCATAGCTTTTCTTTTAAGGAGCAAGTAAGTGTCTTTTAATTTCATGGCTGCAGTCATCATCTGCAGTGATTTTGGAGCCTAAGAAAATTAAGTCTGTCACTGTTTCCATTGTTTCCCTATCAACTTGCCATGAAGTGATGGGACAAGAAGCCATGATCTTAATTTTTTGAATGTTGAGTTTCAGCATTCAGCATTTGAATGTTGAGCCAGCTTTCTCACTCTTCTCTTTTACTTTCATCAAAAGGCTCTTCAGTTCCTCTTCACTTTCTGCCATAAGGGTAGTGTCATCTGCATATCTGAGGTTATTGATATTTCTCCCGGCAATCTTGATTCCAGTTTGTGCTTCACCAAGTCTGGCATTTCTCATGATGTACACTGCATATAAGTTAAATAAGCATGGTGACAATATACAGCCTCAATGTACTCCTCTCCCAATTTGGAACCAGTCTATTGTTCCACATCCAGTTCTAACTGTTGCTTCTTGATCTGCATACAGTTTTCTCAGAAGGCAGGTAAAATGGTCTGGTATTCCCATCTCTTTAAGAATTTTCCACAGTTTGTTGTGATCCACACAGTCAAAGGCTTTAGCATAGCAATGAAGCAGAAATAGATGTGTTTCTGGAATTCTCTTGCTTTTTCTAAGATCCAAAGGATGTTGGCAATTTGAACTCTGGTTCCTCTGCCTCTTCTAAATCCAGCTTAAACATCTGGAAGTTCTTGGTTCACATACTGTTGAAGCCTAGCCTGGAGAATTTTGACCTTTACTTTGCTAGTGTGTAAGGTGAGTGCAATTGTACAGTAGTTTGAACATTCTTTGGCATTGCCTTTCTTTTGGATTGGAATGAAAACTGACCTTTTCTAGTCCTGTGAGCACTTCTGAGTTTTCCAAATTGGCTGTCATATTGAGTGTGGCACTTTCACAGCATCATCTTTTAAGATTTGAAATAACTCAGCGGGAATTCCGTCACCTTCACTGGTTTTGTTTGTTGTGATGCATCCTAAGGCCCACTTGACTTCGCACTCCAGGATGTCTGGATGTAGGTGAGTGATCACACTATTGTGGTTATCTGGGTCATTGAGATCTTTTTCGTATAGTGCTGTGTATTCTTGGGATTTTCCCTGGTGTCTCAGACGGTAAAGCGTCTGCCTACAATGTGGGAAACCTGGGTTCAATCCCTTAGTCGGGAAGATCTCCTGGAGGAGGAAATGGCAACCCACTCCAGTATTTTTGCCTGGAAAATCTCATGGACAGAGGAACCTGGTTATCAGTTATCTCTTCATCTCTTGAAAGAGTTGGACATGATATTCTTGCCACCTCTTCTTAATATCTTCTGTTTTCGTTAGGCCCATACCATTTCTGTCCTTTATTGTGCCTATCTTTGCATGTTCCCATCTAGTCCTGAGACTAGAGATGGGAAAATTCTAGCATCAAATATTGAATTGTGCTCATGTAGTCATTCCATCACACATATAAAGTAATATACAATAATGGATTTAAAATTCTAGGTCATAGGGTATTAAGACACTTTGAGTTTCTTTCCTTTAGAAGGTAATTAGCAAGTCTATGGAAATTCCCCAGTGTTCTAAAGGTTAAGACTTCACCTACTAATGCAGGGGATGAGGGTTCGATCGCTGGTTGCGGGGCTGAGATGCCCCATGCCTCATGGCCAAAAACAAAAGCAAAACAAAACAATGTTGTAAAGCACTGTTGTAAAAAATTCAATAAAGACTTTAAAAATGGCTCACATCAAAAAACAAATCTTAAGAAAAGATAATTAGCAAGCCTAGAATGAGACTTCCTATAAGAAACCTTGGGTGAATCTTGAGTTTCTTGTCTGTACACCTTAAAAACATCCTTTCTTAGCAGGAAAATGTATCCACTCTTATTCACAATCACATATTCATTATTATTAGAAAGTTTTAAGTTTCTGTTTTAGAAGGAAGTACAAATTTAGATTAATCAATTATCTCTTCATTATATTCAGCTTATACAAAACAATCAGAAAATAGAGATCCAAATATCATTTGATAATCAGCAAACTGAGATTATTCTCTTTTTTAAAAGGTCTATAATATTAAAGAAAGATTAATCAAATGGCATTAGTCAAAGAGGCTACAGTGTTTTAGTATGAAGGAAATATAAAAGAAAGGAAACAGAAGCTTGAAAATCAGACTATATAATACTTTCATGTCTCAAGTGGAATAAATTCTAAACAGAAACGTTTTGAACATAAAAGTCCTTGTTTGATGAATGAACCAGAACAAATACAACTAATGTAGGAGGAGAAAAAGGAAGAAGCAAATAATATGTAGCTTAAAAAGTCTTCAATGTTTTTCTTACTGTTTTTTTTATTCTTCATTCAGACCATCTTTTAAAAATAGATTGACCTTTAAGTTAATGATAACAAGACACAAACACAGTTACA
The DNA here is from genome assembly GCF_016772045.2 of Ovis aries. Lineage (NCBI taxonomy): Eukaryota > Metazoa > Chordata > Mammalia > Artiodactyla > Bovidae > Ovis > Ovis aries. The sequence continues at coordinate 42,973,643 of NC_056069.1, read as the reverse complement.
AAAAATAACAGTTATTAATAAAAACTGTTAATAAAAACTAGTTATAAAATAAAAACAACAACAAAGAGAAAAAAAAAACAACTAGTTATAAAATACTCCTGTAATATGAAAGAGATAACAAGGAGCACAGTGGCTTTCAATTCATAATTAGTAAATGGTAGGCTACACTAAAATCACACATTGTCCTAAATATTTCTATTTGTACATAGATAAACTATACTAATTTAAAACATATGCCTTCTCAAATTTTTATGTGCAAATACATATATGTCCAATGTTAAGGGGCAGATACGAAAAGTAATAAATCTATACGTAATTCCAGGTTGGTAAACAGCATGCATTAGCAGATACACTACTGCAGTTGATGTATTTCATTTGTGTTTGCTTTATTTAGAGGAATGCAATATATACTCATATACATGTGTATATGTGAAATCTATTGCTACTCACTCACATTTGAACAAATACTTCCCAAAAAAGGTGATGGTTGAGAGTGATTAGAGGTTGCAAGGAAAGCAATTGTACAGTACTGATTACCAGATATATTCTGGAGTATCTCACATAGTCTAAGGTAGAGATGATAGCCACACTTCGGTGGAATAGGAACCTGATCAAGTGTGGATAATTTACTTGTAGCTTTCTCCTCCTTGAGCTCTACAATTATTGTTACTTAGCCATCAATTCTCAGTAACATGTTTCTCAGTTGTGATTTTCAAGTGAGAGGTTTGATGAGCTGAGCTTGAGTCAGAAATCCAATCATTTATTTATGCACTCATTCAAAAGTAACTGAGCATCCATCATTAAAATGATAGTACTAAGTACTAGATATACGGAGGTTCGATAGAGCAGACATGGGAATGCCATGGGGGTAGGCAAGTAGGGCCATAGAGCAAAAACAAGTTTGCATCAGTTCAGGTCAGTTCAGTTCAGTCGCTCAGTCGTGTCCAACTCTTTGCAACCCCATGAATCACAGCACGCCAGGCCTCCCTGTCCACCACCAACTCCCAGAGTTCACTCAGACTCACATCCATCGAGTCCGTGATGCCATCCAGCCATCTCATCCTCTGTCATCCCCTTCTCTTCCTGCCCCCAATCCCTCCCAGCATCAAAGTCTTTTCCAATGAGTCAACTCTTCTGAGGTGGCCAAAGTACTGGAGTTTCAGCTTTAGCATCATTCTTCCAAAGAAATCCTAGGGTTGATCTCCTTCAGAATGGACTGGTTGGATCTCCTTGCAGTCCAAGGAACTCTCAAGAGTCTTCTCCAACACCAGAGTTCAAAAGCATCAATTCTTCGGCACTCAGCCTTCTTCACAGTCCAACTCTCACATCCATAGGGCTTACTCTTTTTGAGCAGAAAAGAGAGGTTCTGCAAATCAGGGAGCAGAAAAGAGAGGAATTGCTGATACCCAAATAGGGGTACACTACATGTACATGATGAATAAGGTAAGTGGAGCCTGGTGAAAGTGTAAGTACAAAAATATTAAAGCTGGTAGTTAAGAGTGTGATTAGATAACAATATAGGGGGGAAAAAAAGATTTTGAAGAGGCAAGTGAGATGACTGCCAAAAAATCCTAAGAAACCACCTCATGCCTAGACATTTGAACTCAATGCCTTAGTACTTTTTCATTCTTCTACTAATTGCTATTGTTAAGTGAATTCAGGCTCAGTGAACTAAAATTAGCCTTCCTGGAGGATTTAAGGAAGGAAAGATGCACTATCAGAGAATTTCCATCTTTAGTCTAGCACAGTGAGTTTATAAAAGTTAAGTATCCTATTTCATGTTCTTATGGATTTTGAAACTTCACAAATAAAATAAAGCTCTGCAAAAACATCTTGCCCTAAATTATTGCCTTTAATGCTGTGTTAATTTAAACTTATTTCTCTTCTCCCTTATACTGGTAGCTTTAACAGAAACTAGAATGTGAGATGGCAATTATTTCATCTCACCTTCCCATCATATGAAATATTCTCCATTAGATTAGAGAGGTAATAATTATTTTATGTACAGGCAAAGTACCAGTTACCAATTCTATAAGCCCTTCTGAACAAGGTTATATCTTTAAAACAGAATACTACATGGCTTTTTACCTTATATTCACTCTACAATAGAGGGATCTTAGTACAATTAAAAGGTTACTACATGTTTACTAAGAATATTTGAACCAATTATTAATTAATAGAAATGGCAAGTAATTTTGAAAGTTTTCTATACCTCCCTTTGGCTCAACAGCATTATATTGGCAAAATTAGAAACCACACATACAGACCTTCCCAATTAAATACAACTACAGCACTGTGATCTATGCATAATAAAATAAGAATGTGAGGTCCCTGTCCATGCACATAAAAGTCAAACAATGACTCATTTTTCACAAGAAAGACAATTTGAAAGATAGTGATCATACAATTATATAATCTGAAATACTAATAGAGGTGTGAGAAAGATAAAAATACAGACCTCAGTAGTAATTTTCAAAAGCTCAAAACATTGATAGAAAAAAATTTACAGCATTTCACCTACCTAAAGGAATAGTTTCTCTCTGAGAGACATTCCCAAGTGGAAAACAGGAAGCCATCAAAACTATTCAGGAAGAAACTTTTGTGTATTACTTCATCTTCTAAATAATAATTGAGTGCTCTGTAACAGGAACAAGGTAGGAAAAAATATAGATAGTCTGAAAGAGGAAGAGAAGTCGCTCAGTTGTGTCCGAATCTTCGAGACCCCATGGACTGCAACCTACCAGGCTCCTCCGTCCATGGGATTTTCTAGGCAAGAGTACTGGAGTGGGGTGCCACTGCCTTCTCCTAAATAGATAGTCTAACCTCACAGAATTTCCAACAAGGTGAAAGGAACAACTAAGAGGTCGAAAGGCTAAGAGTAGGAGAAGGAAAAGAGAAGACTTCCTGGGAAAACATGGGCTGGGAATTAACCCTTCTTCTTGGGAGAAAAGGGAGGAGGCTGAGCTTCCAAGGCTTCTTGAAGTTGAGACATGCAACATGAGTTAGCCTTAGGAAGAACCAGAAAGTGGATGGGCAGTGAGGGTAGGAAAGTAGGTTTTCCAGCCAAAGGAACCATTATATGCAAAAGGTCAGGAGATCAGGAAGGCAAGATAATGACATTTGTTTGAAGACCTGAAACAAAATTCAGGAGGACTGAGTCCTAACCACATTAAAGAACTTTACTTTTTCCCAAGAGAGATGGAAATAATTGTGTGATTGCATACAGAGAACTAAAATGATGAGATTTCCAAAATAATCTTTGGAAAGAGTACTTGGTAAGAAATGTGGTAGGATGGGAAAGTAGAAATGTGAGGAGGTTTTCTCACAAAGGTAGATGAGAAATGAAATTACAGTGGGGCAGTAGCAGCAGGGAGGAGATGAAAATACACAAGAGGTACTGAGAAAGTAAAATGGAGAGTATTTTGAGATTTATTTCATATGGAGAGTTAATGAAATGGAAGAGTTAAAAAAAATGGTTTCCAATCATTGCTTAAGCAATCCAATGGTGTTTGAGACTCTTTATTAGCAAAAGAGTACTGTATCATTTGCTGTTTAGTCTCTAAGTCATGTCCAGCTTTTTTTGCAACCCTGCAATGGCACCCCACTCCAATACTCTTGCCTGGAAAATCCCATGGATGGAGGAGCCTGGTAGGCTGCAGTCCATGGGGTCGCTAAGAGTTGAACACGACTGAGCGACTTCACTTTCACTTTTCACTTTCATGCATTGGAGAAGGAAGTGGCAACCCACTCCAGTGTTCTTGCCTGGAGAATCCCAGGGATGGAGGAGCCTGGTGGGCTGCCGTCTGTGGGGTCGCACAGAGTCGGACACGACTGAAGTGACTTAGCAGCTGCCGCAGCATGGACTATAGCCCATCAGTCTCCCTGGTCCGTGGGATTTTCCAGGCAAGAATATTGGAGTGGACTGCCATTTCCTTCTCCAGGGGAGAGCCACCAGGGAAGCCACATTGTATCATTATCACTCCCTAAAAATGTGAGGAGGGAAAAAAAAAGCAAGCAGGATAATGAGTTTCAATTTTGAAGTTTTCTAAGAGCTGAATAACTGAAAAGAGCCATAATTATTGAAGATGACATAAAATAAGATAAATAAAACAATACTGTCAGAGATGCCATACCATAAAATAAAACACAAAAGGAAAATTTAAATAATTATATAAATAAATTGAAAATTTTGAAGTTAGCAAAGGATAAAATTGATCAGTTATCTTACTTGACAGAGAAGGCAATGGCACCCCACTCTAGTACTCTTGCCTGGAAAATCCCATGGATGGAGGAGCCTGGGGGCTGCAGTCCATGGGGTCGCTAAGAGTCAGACGCCTCTGAGAGACTTCACTTTCACTTTTCACTTTCATGCATTGGAGAAGGAAATGGCAACCCCCTCCAGTGTTCTTGCCTGGAGAACCCCAGGGACGAGGGAGCCTGGTGGGCTGCCGTCTATGAGGTCGCACAGAGACGGACACAACTGAAGCAACAGCAGCAGCAGCTTACTTGAAAGGTGAATATAGAAAATTTGAACTTCAAAATATTGATTTAGCCATTAGCTAATGCTATTAATACACAAACCTGATAAAAAAAATTTTGCAAGTGAAAATCCAGGAAAGAACTTAAAATTAGGTTTAAACATACCAGATGTTTTAAGACCACCTACATTATGTACTAGGCTTGCCTGATAGCTCTATTGGTAAAGAATCCACCTGCAATATAGGAGACCCTGGTTCAATTCCTGGGTGGGAAGATCCACTGGAGAAGGGATAGGCTATCCACTCCAGTATTCTTGAACTTCCCTTGTGACTCAGCTGGTAAAGAATCCACCTGCAATGCAGGAGACCTGGGTTCAATCCCTGGGTTGGGAAAATCCCCCAGAGAAGGGAAAGGCTACCCACTCCAGTATTCTGGCCTGGAGAATTTCAGGGACTATATAGTCCATAGGTTCGCAAAGAGTTGGACACAACTGAGCAGTACTTTGGCCACCTCATGCGAAGAGTTGACTCATTGGAAAAGACTCTGATGCTGGGAGGGCTTGGGGGCAGGAGGAGAAGGGGACAACAGAGGATGAGATGGCTGGATGGCATTACTGACTCGATGGACATGAATCTGAGGGAACTCTGGGAGTTGGTGATGGACAGGGAGGCTTGGCGTGCTGTGATTCATGGGGTCGCAAAGAGTCGGACAAGACTGAGCGAGTGAACTGAACTGAACTGAACTGAGCAACTTTCACTTTCATATTACATGCTGTAAAATCCATCTCAGGAGTATTTATACTTAAGAATATGTATTCTTTTGGCATATTAGGATACAAAAGAAAATAAAATTGGAATGAGTAACACTTTGTTAAACTGGAGATGTATATCCAGTGAGACACAATTGTCCCCCTCAGGAACCTAATGAAAAATGTTTTCATACATTAAGGCAGGCTACATATATTTGTCAAAAATAAATCATGTCAGGCATAGTGTTTTTCTTTGAAATTTTAGGTAGGAAAATGTAGTATATGTTATGTGGAAATTATTCTGGCTTTAAACATTCACACTTGGCAAACAAAGATTGGCAAAAGAGAAGATTGATAACTCTCTGGCCTATAAAGAATGTTAAAGAAGAAATTGGAAAATTAGAGGAGTCTGTATTGAATATATAAAGGAAGAAAACTTCAAAAGAAAGGATTATTTCTTTCTGTCATGATGACAAAAAAATCATACAATTGAATTTAATAATCTAGACTTGCTTCTTTCAACTAATTAAGACTGTGTTTAAAGAAAATGTAAGAATTATAAAAGGATACTTAAATTGATTCTGTCAGTTATTCAACAGGTTTTAAGTGCTCATTGTGTATCAGGCAAGGCTCTGAGGATACAAAGATGAAAGGTATTATCTTTATTCTCATGAAACATAGAGTTTAGCAAGGAATTGACGAGTAAACAACAAATTACAAATTATGGTAGAGAAAAGATGTGTGGAAGCATATGGAAAAAGCAGCTAAACTGATGTGTCAGGAAATCTTTCTGGAAGAAGTAAAGCTTTAACTGGATATCAGCAGTATCAGTTCAGTTCAGTTGCTCAGTCGTATTCAACTTCTTGTGACCCCATGAACCGCATCACACCAGGCCTCCCAGTCCATCACCAACTCCCAGAGTCCACCCAAACTCATATCCATTGAGTCGGTGATGCCATCCAACCATCTCATCTTCTGTCATCCCCTTCTCCTCCTGCCATCAACCTTTCCTAGCATCAGGGTCTTTTTGAACCAGTCAGCTCTTTGCATCAGGTGGCCAAAGTATTGGAGTTTTAGCTTCCACATCAGTCCTTCCAGTGAACTCCCAACACTGATCTCCTTTAAGATGGACTGATTGGATATCCTTGCAGTCCAAAGGACTCTCAAGTCTTCTTCAACACAACAGTTCAAAAGCATCAATTCTTCAGTGCTCAGCTTTCTTTATAGTCCAACTCTCATATCCACACGTGACCACTGGAAAACCCATCGCCTTGACTAGAGGGACCTTTCTTAACAAAGTGATGTCTCTGTTTTTTTAATATGCTGTCTAAGTTGGTCATAACTTTCTTTCCAAGGAGTAAGGGTCTTTTAATTTCATGGCTGCAATCACCATCTGCAGTGATTTTGGATCCCCAAAAAATAAAGTCAGCCACTGTTTCCACTGTTTCCCCATCTATTTGCCATGAAGTGATGGGACCAGATGCCATGATCTTCGTTTTCTGAATGTTGAGCTTTAAGCCAACATTTTCACTCTCCTCTTTCACTTTCGTCAAGAGGCCCTTTAGTTCTTCTTCACTTTCTGCCATAAGGGTGGTGTCATCTGCATATCTGAGGTTATTGATATTTCTCCCAGCAATCTGATTCCAGCTTGTGCTTCCTTCAGCCCAGCATTTCTAATGATGTACTCTGCATATAAGTTAAATAAGCTGGGTGACAATATACAGCCTGTACAAAAAACTGTACAAAAAAGATCTTCGTGACCCAGATAATCACTATGGCGTGATCACTCACCTAGAGCCAGACATCCTGGAATGTGAAGTCAAGTGGGCCTTAGAAAGCATTCCTATGAACAAAGCTAGTGGAGGTGATGGAATTCCAGTTGAGCTGTTTCAAATCCTGAAAGATGATGCTGTGAAAGTGCTGCACTCAATATGCCAGCAAATTTGGAAAACTCAGCAGTGGCCACAGGACTGGAAAAGGTCAGTTTTCATTCCAATTCCACAGAAATCCAATGCCAAAGAATGCTCAAACTACTGCACAATTGCATTCATCTCACATGCTAGTAAAGTAATGCTCAAAATTCTCCAAGCCAGGCTTCAGCAATACATGAACCGTGAACTTCCAGATGTTCAAGCTGGTTTTAGAAAAGGCAGAAGAACCAGAGATCAAATTGCCAACATCCACTGGATCATGGAAAAAGCAAGAGAGTTCCAGAAAAACATCTATTTCTGCTTTATTGACTATGCCAAAGCCTTTGACTGCATGGATCACAATAAACTGTGGAAAATTCTGAAAGAGATGGGAATACCAGACCACCTGACCTGCCTCTTGAGAAACCAGTATGCAGGTCAGGAAACAACAGTTAGAACTGGACATAGAACAACAGACTGGTTCCAAATAGGAAAAGGAGTACGTCAAGGCTATATATTGTCACCCTGCTTATTTAACTTACATGCGGAGTACATCATGAGAAACGCTGGGCTGGAAGAATCACAAGCTGGAATTAAGATTGCCGGGAGAAATATCAACAACCTCAGATATGCAGATAACATTACCTATGGCAGAAGGTGAAGAAGAACTAAAAAGCCTGTTGATGAAAGAACATCTTAGCTACAAAGAAATCTGCAGAAATAGTTACAGCTTTTCTAGATACTATCTTGTGGGTACTAAGTCCCTTCATCATATCCGACTCTTTGCAATGCTATGGACTATAGCCTGCCAGGCTACTCTGTGCATGGGATTCTCCAGGCAAGAATACTGGAGTGGGTTGCCATTCCCTCCTCCAGGGGATCTTCCCTACCCAGGATCAAACCTGCGCCTCCTGCAGCTCCTGCACTGGAGGCGAATTCCTAACACTGAGCCACCAGAGAATCCCAGATACTATACTGGCGAAATCCAAGTGGCAGATGTTGGGAATGAGCATTGAGCCTATACTAATTTTGAATATAAGGAAAAGAATCCGAAATTCAATAACTGAATTAACATTTTAAACTTACAAAAGTGGATAACCATAACTTGCATCCTCATTCCTTTGCTGGAAAAAAATCCTTTAACTTTCTCTGAATTTCAGTAGCTCCATGGGATGGCACAAATACCACACACTAGGTAACTCAGCTGTACTATAAAGATCAGGTAAGATATTGCACGTGAAAATGGTATGTGAGCTACTGAGGACTATAAAATATTATATGTTATTATGTTGGACTGTGCTAGACTAGAGATGCTGATATGAATAACCAAGTAACACATGGTGTGAATTATTTAAATTCAAATGCCTTTTTGTTTGGTGATAAGAAGGTAAAAGAGTGAAACCAATGGCCAGCTACATTATTCAACTCAAGGTAATGAAACCAACCATGATGGATATATTGCTTTTAACCACTTTTTAAAAAAAAAAAACCTATTTCAGTCCTTCACATTCAACCCATAAGAAGAACATCAATAGCAAAAGATTTTTAAACCATGTTTTTTTAACAGAAAAATTGAAGTGTCTATAATATTTACCAAGAAAATCCTTACTAAAGCCACTTAATAATTTTTAGACTTTTGAAAGCTTAGCATATAAAAAGAGGGTTTGAGAATTTATACTTTTCTATATGGCCTTAAATATTTCAGAATAAAAATAATAAATGAATTTAATCTCAAAAATAAGGGAAAAAATACAATAGTCAATGGCTGATAAAAATTTCCATAGATGGCAACAACAATTTTTCTCTCTCTCTCATGCTATTCTGTTTATAACCTTGTCACTTTGACACTCAAGAGATGGAACCTATTTATCCACCCCATTATATCCTGGCAAGCCCTGTGACTGTTTGGATCAACAGGATATGGCAGAAGTTGCACCATGTAACTTCTGAGGCTAGAGCGTTTTTGCTATTTCTATTTGGGTTGACCATAATGCTCACTCTCAGGGTGATACCTTTCATGACCCAGCCCATCATTTGAGAAGCTCAAACCACCTGAAGAGGTTAAGTGTGGATACCCTAATTCAGGTGTCCCCAACCTCCAGGCTACAGACTGGTATCTTCTGTCAGATCAAAGGCAGCATTAGATTATAAATAAAGGTACAATAAATGTAATGTGCTTGAATCATCCTAGAACCATACCCCCCACATCCCTCAGTAGAAGAAAAACTGTCTTCCACAAAACCAGTTCACAGTGCTAAAAAGTTTGAGCAACACTATGCTGATAGTCTCAGCTGAGCTCTCAGTCAACCACCAGCTTCAATTGCCAGCCGTGGCATGTGCCCTCTTAGAGGTTCAACTCAGGCAAGTCTCTGAGTCCTCACTCATACATGTGAGAATCATACATCTGAGCTCAGTTAACATACAGAAGAATGAAAGCAGTGATTTGTTATGCAATGAGAAATAACCAGAACAGTCAAAAGATGAACAAATGTAGAAAATGCTGTTTCAAAAGGCATCATTTTTTGCTTACTAAGTGCAAACTATGTGTTTGCCAGGTGCCATACAGAAGCATTTTATACACAATATGGCCCAGGGTAGTCCCATAAATATGTCTTTAAGCAATTTTTACCCCCATTGTATAGATTTAAAAAACTGAGACATGGAGAACTTAAGTAACATGGGTCATCTAACCAGTGATCCCCTAATTTGTATTAGATTTCTCTGAAACACATAATGACGGGAACAGATAAGAGGTTACCTTGGGTGTAACAGAAAGCTAGATCTTCTTATCTCCAGGATAACTGCCTTGCTACAAATGGAGGAGGAAGGGGTAAAGGAGAGATGGATAGAGGAGTAGAAAGAAAGTGGTTCATACAAATATTTTTATGCCAAAACTACAATGCCATTAAGAGTAGTTCAGAGTGACCCTTCATTCTTTAATTCATTCATCAAATTTTTTAGTAAAGTTTTAATAGATAGTAGGTACTGTTTAGACTCATAGATGATAACAGTAAGGGAGAAAAAATCAGTCCCCATGTCCTCAAAGAACTCACATTCCCATGAGTATTGGGGTTTTTTTTTTTTCTTTTTGTTAGAAATCTATCTAAAAAGACTGGAGAACCACATGGAGAAACTACTGAAGACAGATCCAAGAATTAAAAGCATTGTGATAGGAAGCTGTTAAGCTTCTTTTAAGTCCCAAGACCTTAAGATTTTACTTTCCAGAGGACTCATATCCACTTTTCATGGTCTGATAATCTAGGTCAGATAGATACAGCCCTGGTTAGGAGGAAAAAAAAAAAAATACTGGTGATATCTTTTAATTCCAGTGAGTTTTCTGTGAGTTGAATCAGAGATATTATTTTATAGGGTATTTCACCACCAGATTGCTCTTTCCTCCCCAGACTAGGCTGACCTCAGAACCAAATGACATATTTCTTCTTAGTATCTGCACTGCCACATAAGTCCCTAATGACACCACAGCTATAGAACAAGGGGACTCAAATAATGTCTATTTTTGGAGGAAACTCGGGCTTTATCACTTTTTTGAAGGTGACATGGGAAAGTAGGGCAGGACTAATCACAGGTAAGATTGGATTTAAAAAAAGAAAGAAAAAAACCTTTTCATAAAACAGAGAAAGTTGTAACAAAAATGAATCATAGATTGGAGGTAAGAAATCATTACTAACAGAGCCAAATCTTCAATAAGAGTAGGGAGAGATCCTTCTACAATGAATTAAGATATTTTTCAGAAACGCTCTGAACTGTTTTAACCCTTTTAAAAGTAATTCTTAAACCCTCTCCACCCACTCAGTAGATAAACTATTAGATTTTAGTTCATCTGAAGTGCAAGAATTGTGTTTTATAGGTTTTTGCCATTGTTTCCCATGATCTAAAGTTAATTTATTTGAAGGGGCTTCCCTAATAACTCATAAAGTTTAAAAAATGCCAACTTCCGTTTCACAAGACCCATTGATTCAAGTTATGGAGGCTTTTAAAAAGCCAAGTTCCAGAAAGGAAATTCTACCATGAATGCTTCCGACACAGGGCTGAGCTCCCCAAGGAGCCGAGACAATTCTTGTCAATGCTCTGAGGGAAAATGTCTTTTATTTAATCTTTATTTATTTATTTATTATTTTTTTTATCATTTTGGGTGAACCTGATTCTCATTCTATTCCACATCCTTTGAGGCATTTTTATTCAGAGGGCTCACACTGACTTCATTAACAGGAGCTGTGAAGTGCAGCTCGACTTGGCCCTGAAAGCTTCTACTGCCTTAAGAAGCACAGGAGCACGCTTTAGGCAGTTAATGTAGCATCCGTAAGCACAATGCCTTGACAGCCACTACAGACAGAGAAATGTTTTTATCTCCCGTGATTTTTCCCCTTAACTTTCTCTGATGACTCTTCTCCAATTTACAGAAAGAAAATTTATGACTTTGTCACCTTTGTTAAACTTTTTCTGCATGTAGGCAGTATTTCCATGTCATATGTACTAGATAGACTTTTTTTTTTTTTCCTTTTCTTTCTTCTGGACTACCTCAATTAGTCAGCTGGTCCTCTGCGGAGGGAGGGGAGTTGAAGAAATAGAAGAGAGATACCCAGGCCCTGGACTGTATAGTGAGAAGAGGGAAGACTATATAGTACTCAGTAATTATTGGGCTATAAAAGCAGAATAATCACTGTCCAGTCAATACGTATATCCTTATGTGTATCAGCTCATTTATCCTTGCAACAGACTCATAATCAGGCATTCTCAGGTCCATAGTTCATATACACAAATGTGCCATACACACAAGTGTATGTACACACAGAAGAATCTTAGGGAGAGTACTTACCCCAAAATTTCAGACTTTCTATACAGAGCAAGTGTTAAGATATGTTAATCAGACTTTAATTCTCTCCTGTGACTTTGTCCCATTTTTACTACTTACTAAATGTGAGAATTTAGTGGAAGGTAATTCAGCTTCTTTAAAACCTAGTTTATTCATTCATAAAAGGAAGAGATAAAGTATATTTTCTTACAGAATGACTGTAAAGATTAAATGGGATAACACACACATAAGACAGTTCTAATCAGTCCTCGGACATGGCCCTTAACAAATATTAGTTCATTTCTCTTTGCCTTCTTTTACTGAATGGGTACAATATTTCCTAGCACACATCCCCTAAGAGGTTTTTCAGTAATTCCGAAGTAGGCCAAAAGTGTCAGTCATTCATAGAAAACATCTATACATGTAAGACATATATTTATGGATTTGTTTGGATTTTTATTTTCATTATTTCAAAAGTCCATTTTTTTTTTATTTCAGGCAGTCAGTCTTTAGTCCCACAAACAGTCGTTGATTCCAGACTCCTTATAAATGGCATTAGAACTAAAAAGATGAAAACACAGGCCCTCCATCTAAGACGTGCTGAGTCTGAGAAATAAACATTTATGATACAAAGTGAAAACTGCTGTAATACAGGTGGGAACTCACAGAAGAGAAACCTAAATGAACACTAAAGCTGTCTGGAAAGGTTTGGGAAGATGTGTCAAATGAGAGAAGAGTGGGTAGGAACTGATCTGGTAACAGGGAGAACAGGGCAAAGAGCTGGCACCAACGGACACAAGGCGTGGTGGTATCCGGGAGCTCGAAGTACCACGGCTGTCGGTGGGCTCATCCCTGAGGGAAGGGGCATTAACTGAAAATCCAGCATCCAAAAGCCTGCGTGGCCCCACGTGGATTTAGACTGCGATGTTACCAAACTAAGTCACAGCAAGAGTTCAGAGAATGAGATACACCAAGTTGGGTGGAAAGTATTGATACTTGGTTAACAGCCCATTGGAAGGAAAGTTGTCACTCATCTGAACCGGGTGCTTAGTCACATTAATACTGGGAAGAGTTTCTAACCTTTACCTTAGCTGGCAAGGAAAAGTAAAAGAGGTAAAAGACTGGGGCAAGTTTACTCTCCTTCAGGGAACTGAGATACCAGAGGAAATGCCATCAAAAGCCTAAGAACAAGGCTCATTTGAAGAAGGGTAGTGCAAGGCAGTGGCTCCGTCAGACTGCCAGACTCACCCCAGGCATTCACCATACAGGGTAGACACCTAATTCCTGACTCGGCGAGTTGGCTGCCCTGGGTCAGCTGTTACGCTGCATTGAAAAGCAAGGGATACTGTATTTGAAGTAAAAAGAAACCAAAAAGTCCTGGGCTTTAGAGTCAGACTCAGGCAAATCTCAATTTGGCCAGATTCTCTGTCTGCCCTTGAGTACATTACTACTACCATCTCAGAGCCTCAGTTTTCTTATTTGTAAAGTAAGCTGCAGAGTCTGAATCACAGAGATGTTGGAATTAGCAAACACAGGTAGAAAAGAACTTTTCACACTGAAAACCACAGTGTGTTAATATAAAAATGTTATTTAAACTTGAGTACAGTTAACAGGTATTACAGCTTGCACTATATTAAATAATAAAAACAATGTATCTACAGAATACATATTTTGAGGATTTTGAGATGGATATACAGAATATTTAGACGAAATTTATGGTTTATTTGATTTCTGAATATGGCTGTCTATTCTGAAGCAACAGAACCAAAGTAATTTTCATTGTAGTCCCCCACTCTAAACTGAATTCTATCTTCTAAATTTAGTTATTTCTACTGATTTAGTTTTCAGCGGTTGTAGCGCTTTGTATTTGCTAACTTAGCTTTTTTAATACAACTGAAATGTTCAAGATCAAATCGATTTATTCAGAGCAATGTCTCCACAATTTTATAATATCATAAACGACAAGATAAGCTTGCAGCTTTTAAAAAACAATGACTTCTAAGAGATAGATTTAGATGTTCAAATTTTCCTATTGTTAGTTTGATGTTTCTGAATGTAAACAACAATGATGATATTTAAAAATTATTCCAATTTACACATTTCCTCAACACAGACGAGCTTTGGGCAAATCTAATCATGTCGGATGCCTGCTTACATGCCTTTAATGGCTCTTTATTCCCTTCAAGAGCAAACCCAAGCTCCTTAACTTGGCAATCAAAGTCCTTCTCATAGTCAGCCTCTTATATATGTTTCAGCTCATCCCTGTCAGTAATCAGCAATCTGAAACCTCAGCTATTACAAAAGTTGAAGCCCCAGATATACCATGCTCCATGTTTCATCCCTGAATTTTTTGACTGTTCTGTCTCCATAAAGTCATACATTATATATATATATAATTTATACATATAAATATAATCATATAATATGTATATACATATAATTTATATGTATTTTTTATATATGTATATATCCACCTTCCATGTGTAAACCACCAGGAATACAGTCAGTGGAATCAGTACTCAATCTCCTTTATTGCTCTCATCCAACTCCACCTGCCTCTCTTTAGCTTTGTTCTTAGGATCTCTTCCCAGGGCAAAAAAATAACCATTGCCAGTCCCAGTCTTACATACTTCATTGCTGTATGTCTCCTGAGAGCTCCAGCACAAATCCTAAAAAGAACTCTGATCAGCTAATCTTAGATCAGATCAGAATCAATGTGGTTGGTCATAGAAGAGAGAACTTTATTCTTGCTAGTTTGAATCATATACAATCCCAAATTTACAAGACACTATGAAAAAAGAAAGGGTGGTTCTAGTCCTCCAAAAGCAGGTATATTGACATGAAAGAACACACATATAAGATATATAAAAATATATATATATAATATCCATAATAATTTCTTCCATGAGCATTATCACGCATTAACCTAAGGAATTAAGTACGTCTTATTTACCGATACAAATATTTCTCAGGTTCCAGTTGTGTATTGATTTTTTTCCACTAAATCAGCTTATTCAAGACCCAACATTTAAAAAAGCAAGTTAATTTCTAAAAATTAGAAATCCAATTATCATGGTAGTGGTTAGTTAAAATTTGAAAGAACTTTAAAATAAATGTGAGGAACTCCGCCCATGTCATAAATCATTTTTAATTAATAAGTACACAGTGTGAAAATAAGTCACCCTAGCTTAAGAGCTAACAAAATCAAAGTTACCATACAAGTACTTGCCATAAATATTTCTAAAAGAAATACAGTACTGCAGAAGGAAAGGCAGAGGAAGATGAAAGGGACAGGAGGTAAGGACAAGAGAGAGGAAAGTAGGAAAGGAAGACATAAGGAGAGAAACAACTGGGATATTATAGTTAAAGAAAAGGAACTCTTACTAGGAGTTTTTATCTCCTCATACCACACACCAAACCTAAAACATGGTGCAAGACTCATGGATGTTTAAATGTCTAAGACACTAAAGTTGTTGAATCTGTTCCTGAGGACTGGGAATAAGAAAAAATAAATCCTTCCTCCTATACAAAGATTAATCATATAATTTAGCAAGGGTTTCTAAGGCAGCAGGTTTCATTGACATGCAAACGGAAGTCTTTCTTTTGCATGAATCACCCTGAAAGTACTAATTAGAACTTAAAATTCTTGTTTGTAAATCATATAAATCTTATGAAATATGCTTCTGCCTTGGAGAACTGTTTCCTAAGGGCTACCATATGACCCAAGTGTGGAGCAGATGTTATCAGACAGATGAAGACAACCTTTGAAAGCTCAGAGCAGCTCGTGAGAGCTAGGGGAGCAAAGCCCTATTGGATTTCTATAAGCAAGTGCTAGAAGGAGGAAAAGCTTTCTGCTAAGTGGTCCACTAGGCTTTTAGTTAGGTGAGCATTTGTACTCCTAGGTCAGAGTCTGTGCAAGTAAATAAGTTTAAATTCCTGATTCAGTTAGGAAGATGCAAAAGTGATTCCTTTATACTGTAATTTGGAGGAAACAGTTAGAAGCTAGGACGTGGGTTCGATTGGAACTCAATCTTTATTGATCTGTATGTAAACTATATGCTGAATGTAGTCAGCCAAACAGTATCTGTAAGGATCTCTTCAAATCCAGACTGTTATGCTTTACTCTGGGAAGCCCAGTGGCAAAACTGTAACAGCATAATCACTCTGGGAGAGGCCTTGACTCTGAATACATTTGAGATATTTGCTGAAAACTAAACAAAAAAACAATTCATTATACTGTATACCTGAAACTAACACAATATTGTAAATATTCAACTAAAAAAAAAAAAAAGAAAGAAAGAAAGAAAGAAAAGAAAACACCTCTAAGAGGAGTTTCCCCAGCCTTGTCCAAGGTGGCCTTTGCTGGCGCTGTCCCTTGTCCTGATTTTTCATTTGCGGGCATTACTATCTGGAGTACATCTTGGAATCTGGGACATGAGAGCATTTTTGTTCATCATAAATTACTCATTTTAAATGAAATTAAAAGAGTACCAGGACGTAAATGACATGAAAATATCTTCCAATTTCCATTTACTTTCTCTTTGACCCTGATGAGTCCCTGATATCTTCTTTTACTTCATTTTATTTTTTTCTCCACTCATAACACTACAATAAATCTGAACTTAAGCCCTGTCCTGAGTTCTCTTCTAAAATACAAAAGCCACAGGACATCCACTTTGTCACCAATCAGAGAACTTCTCAATTTAATACATACTTTGAATAGTAAAGGTCCGAGACATAACCAGGAAGTAACCCTGATGGAATCCATCCTGCCTTCTCCTTTGCTGGTTTCCTAGCACAGCTGAAATTTAGCTCAGGTGACTGCAGTCCTTCCCTTTTGACTCATTTCCCCTCCCCTTCAGATGCTCAATGCATTTCCTGTGGTTCAGTCTTAATATATTACTGATTCTCAGAAGACAAACTTTGGTTCAAAGAGATTTTAGACATCCAAAATCTGGTTTGTAAATAATATAGAAAATTAGGATTGATCATTTCAGGTATTTAAAAATAATACCACCTATCCTGCTTTACAAGGTTCAGATACTGAAGAAAAAAAAATATCTGAAAATATACAACTTCAGCCTAGCACATCTTCTATTTTCCTATTTGGTTCCCATATCTGTGCAAGACTGTCCTTAACTTATGAGTCAAAGAACTCGTAAGTTCAACCTGCATGTGCTCAGGCTTTCAAATTATATTATCAATACACTGAAATAATGCACTTCTATTGTCAAAAACACTTGGCTGCCAAATTTGTAATTACTTTATTATATAAGTAAAATTTATTCTTCATCTCTTGAGGTCACAGGGGAAAATAAAAAAGAAATACTAGGTTATCTTGTTAGAGAGTATATGTCCCACCATGGCAAAGTGGAAAATGCTATTGCCTTAATAATTGTCCATTTATCCCTTAGTGAGAGAACAGGTCTTTCTTTGGGGAAGAACCTCAATAAGGCACTTGGTATTGTAAGATCCTAAAAATATTAGTGTTGGTAGGAGAAGCCACAGCAAAGCTATAGCATGAAGAAGCCTGCTTGAGACAAAGGGGGGAATTTTAACCTCTCTTAGGAAGGAGGAGAACACAGAGGGAAATGCAGAAAGAGGGAAATGGATGGGGGTTGGGGGGTGGCAGGGAGGAAGCTGAAGTGCAGAGGTCCTTAGGTGGAAAAGGTCTTCAGAAATTTACTAGAAAAGCAGAGACTAATATTTTAAAGTGCCAGGGTTCAATGTGAATTTATTTCCACTATATATGTCCTTTTACCTTCTCACACCTCTCCAATTCTACAACACTTGAGGACATTTTGTATGAGTGCATATTAGGGGAAAGTTAGGCTAGAATCTGTTTCATGTCTGCATAAAGTGTCATTGGAAAGACTGTATATAGAAAAGGAAGGAAATGGGAGGTAGAAGGGACCTGGAAAACACAGGCACCATCCTCCCCTCAAAGTGCAGAAGCTTGAGGGCTACTTTGGCTTCCATTAGGCATAAACAGATATCCAGGTGAGTCCGAAAGAGTCAGGAAACTCCAGTTGACATCTAGGTTATCTCATTTCCTAAGAGAAAATTTTCATCTATCTGTCAGTTTCAGGAATACAAAACACTAAGGTGTCTTGAGCAGCTGGGAAGGGCATCCTCTTGCTTGTGCTGAAGTCTTACGGACAACTGTAGCAGGGGCTAGGTAAGCAATGGTCTGGAAGAAACTCACAATGGCTTTAAGCCATACACATCAATCCCAACAATACATGCATAAGCAGGCATGTGTTTTTTAAGCAACTGAGAGGAGAATAAGGAAACAATCAATTATTAAATGGGTCATTTTTATCACAATTGTCCGTCACATTCAGTCTAGAAATGTATCACCGAACATTTTGTAAAGTATAGAATTAAGCTCAAGGTCAAAGGAAAACTAAGGAAAGTGGTGCTTATTTATTTATATTTTGGTCAAATATACAAAAGGTTTAGTTAACATTCTTTTAATTAATTAAAATTTAGCCACTGGATGATGTATGATCTCCAGCAACCCTGACATAATTAGTGCAGGCAAAGAAAGCTACCCTTAGTAGTTGTATAAAGTGCAAAAAACAGAGCTGTAAAACATTGATTCCCCAGTAAAGGATCCCAGGTACAGAAGACAGAGAAAAAAATACCCACCCACTTGTCACACTTACTCCATTCTTTATAACACAGAGGAGTTATAAGCCTTCTTAGACAAGGGCTATAAAATACTGAGAGCTCCCCAGAGGACAGAGCAGCCTAGGAACAAGGTTTTATTAATTGCAGGGTTTATTAAGCATGAATCAATTCCCTGTGCCTCCTCATATAACTTGGGCCTACTATTCATTTATAGGAATTTTTAGATCCAGAAAAATTTTTACAAACCTTTTTCTTTCGAGGCAGATGGAGGCTTGGATGTAGAGTAGGTTTTTCCTCTATTTTTTTCTAGGAGTGAATATTTTATAATTCATAGTATCTTTTCTTTAGTGAATTTTTTCCTGTTTTTGTTTTCCTTAGTCCCTTTTTAATCTGTATGCTTCTGAAGGAAAGAAAAAAATGAACAACAACAAAAAAAAAGCCCATGTTGTTTTTCCACATTCTGTTCATATTTTTATCCCCAGTGCCTAACACAATATACAATAGATGTTCAATAAACACTTTCTGAGTGAATGTTTAAATTCTCCTTCTGAGCCTATAAGCTGGCTGTTTTCTGTTTTTCTCCCGTGTGTAATTTTTCAGTCTTTCTCCTGAGCTCTGTGTCTTGGAGGTAAAACTGACGCGTACAAAGTACATCAATGGAGTTCCAAGCACTTTGATTAATGGGAAGCACCACAGGGCTGATGGGAGAATGACATTCGAGCATTTATTCTCTGTGGGTCTTCCCTCAAAGATCACACCTCCTATCAGGTGATCCTCTCCATTTCTCTGTATTCCAGGAATCACTCCATTCCAGTGTTCTTTTAGCCTTAGGATAAATAAGACTTCAAACAGTTGTTAGCCTAGGGAACTTCAAGTACCTTGAAAGTGAAAGTGACCCCACGGACTGACTATAGCCTCCCAGGCTCCTCGGTCCATGGGATTTTCCAGGCAAGAATACTGGAGTGGGCTGCTGTTTCCTTCTCCAGGAGACCTTCCCGACCCAGGGACTGAACCCAGGTCTCCCGCATTGCAGGAGGACGCTCTACCTTCTGAGCCACCAGGGAAGTCCTACTGGTCCCCTTCAATCCTGTTCATGACTTTGGAAGTTTATTCAACTCTCCTCAATTATCCAATTTATTGTGTCATCTGTTTCCTGCTGGGACCCTGACTAATATAGCCTTATGATTTATAAAATACTATCAAAGTTAAAATGGTTATAAAATGAAAAATTCAATATCTGAACTTTTTTTTTATGACAGGTGAGTCTGTTGATGATCTGGATACCTCAGGCTGTCCTTTTTTTTAACTGAATACAAAATTGGTTTTTATTTCTTTCCTGAGTAAATGTTTAACCAGCTTTATTGAGCTAGTTATGATGTGGGAGCTTTGTTCTGATGAAGGTGCTCAGAAGTATTTTGTAGCTACTAGCTACAATAGCTATGAAAATATCGTTATATTTAAAAATGTGCATTAAATTATACTTCTGTGAAATTTTAGATTAAAGTAAGATAAGTAAGAAAGAAGAAACTATGAACTATATTGTTAAGAAAGGTTATTTAGATGATTATACAGCAAAATTTTGCTAAATGTTCATTTATACTTACAAAGAAGAAATTTAATTACAATATGTAGCTCAAAATTTCTATTAATCACTCTGTTATTATACATGATTAAATCAATGGGGTAATTTTTTTTATTTCAAGCATCTACAATATAATAAAATACACATGTAACTAATTAAAAGAATAAAACTATTTCCTCAATATCTAGTGTTCTGAATTTTTCTTAAGTAAATCACTGAGTGAAATTTATTTCAATATATAATAAAAGCTAAATTAAAATCCATATTCATATTGCTTCAATAGTAAAAAAAATTAGTCTTTTATACTTTTCCAAAATATTTAAATTTTTAAAGATCTATCAGAACAACTTCCCTGGTGGCTCAGATGGTAAAGCGTCTGTCTACAATGTGGGAGACCTGGGTTCGATCCCTGGGTTGGGAAGTTCCTTGGAGAAGGAAAAGGCAACACACTCCAGTACTCTTGCCTAGAAAATCCCATGGACGGAGGAGCCTGGTGTCCATGGGGTTGCAAAGAGTCGGACATGACTGAGCAACTTCACTTCACTTCACTTCACTTCACTTCACTTCATCAGAACAACAAGAGAAAGGCCATGATAGCATTTTTTCATCCATCTTAATACTAGTTTCCCCAACTCAAATATAAAGATAAAGAAAAAGTCATGAGGGAAAAGGTATAAGAAAGAGAAAAATAGGGTAGAAAAGCTGCCAAAGTATTATTTCCCTTCTTTCCTCCTTGGATATCAACATTGGGGCTCTCTATGCCAAGAAGCTTCTTAAGTTTTATAGAAGCTTCAAGATTATAGCTGGATTGGATTAAATTCAAAATGCCCTGTAGCATCACACTCAGTTTTTCCTTATGTAGATGAAAGAACAGATTTCTCTTCCTGGATTTTCATTTTTTCCCACTTGCCAGTGTGTTTTGGCAGGATGAGAAGTGGAGGTGGTAAGCATGGTGGTACTCATATCTTCATCAATTATAAAATGACTCCACTCATTTTTGCTACTGAGCCACTATTCTTTTTCAATTTTCTTTGCACACTGGTCTATGAACTTCTTGCTCTCATTACTTCATTTAAGCTCAGATAAAAATATTTATTAGGGGTGACTTGAGCATACCACTGCAGAAGCAATAGCCAAAACATTGGCTTCTTATGCTGGTGCACACCATCATTTAACTACCCATTTGCTTGACTCTGACATTTTCTGGTATCAAGTATTTAACACCTCATAAATGTTCTTTCTCCAAACTCTGTCTATCCTTCTTGAAATGTTTAAATACTTGTCAAACTGAGTTTCTTAGGAGTCCAATTTTATAATTTCAGAAAACGAATTTGTTCCCCATTGCTTACAGCTTCCATTCTAAACTCCTCTGTATAAAATTTCCCAAAGTGTTTGATGTGGTTGCTGTCTTCATGCTCAATCATATGCCGTATTACTTCCTACTCAATACTTCTGCTCTAGTCATATCAGACTGGAGAATATTATTTAACCCATTCTGTCAACCAAAGCTATGCTTATCCCTATACTTATCCCTCTGGTACTGATCTACTGCCTTTTTATTAGCTTGTATATCTTTTCTTTCTCTTTTAAATTATTCTTCTTAAGCAATTATCTGAACAGTATATATAGGAAAATTTTGGGAAGTATGAAAAGGCAAGAAGATGAAGTGTGATCAAGTACTGGCTTCTTAAGAGTTATTGTTTTTATTTTTAATATTTTTCTACTTCAACAGCAGTGGCACAAAGTCCCAAAGAGCCACACAAAGACAGAGACACTTTAGGTTTGGAAAAGAGAATTTGAAATGTTCCAGAACTACTGCTTACTTTTAGTTTTATTGAATTTTAGCCACAGAATATTGTCCATGTATTACCAATTCTGCTAACTCCCAGGGAATTTGACTTTGAAGGCCAGTGGGATCTGATTACAGAACTTAACTGGACTGGGGAAAAAGACTCTTTCTTGAAGAGCACAAACAAAACCTTGTTTTGTTTGCGCCAAAACTCAGCAGACAGGAGTATTGGCCCCACAGAGGCTAAGCCAGACTTGCCTGTGACTGTCCAGGAGTCTCCGGCAGAGTTGTGGGTCAACAGTGGCCTGCCATAGGGTCAGGGGCACTGAATACAGACAGTTCTGGGAGCTGCAGGGTGCGCCGGCATGAGTGTTTTTGAAGGAGGTCACCATTACTGCCCTTACTCCCACCATAGTTTGGCCTCAGGCCAACATACAGGGAGGGAACACTGCCTCACCCATCGACAGAAAATTGGATTAAAGATCTGCTTAGGATATTGCAGAGTTTAAGCCCAGCCGAGAGGAGCTACCCCACATCCAAGGTCAGGGGAGGCGGCCAGGAGGAGCAACCCCATGCCCAAGGAGTGATGGCTGCACGGGCACATGAGGGCCTAGACGAGCTATTCCACGTCCAAGGTCAGGAGGGGCAGTGGTGACGAGATACCCCTTGTCCAAGGTAAGGAGCAGTGGCTGTGCTTTGCTGGAGCACCTGTGAAGAAATACCCCACGTCCAAGGTAAGAGAAACCCAAGTAAGATGGTAGGTGTTGCAAGAGGGCATCAGAGGGCAGACACACTGAAACCATAATAACAGAAAACTAGTCAATCTAATCACACTAGGAGCACAGCCTTGTATAACTCAATGAAACTAAGCCATGCCCTGCGGGGCAAACCAAGATGGGCAGGTCACGGTGAAGAGGTCTGACAGAATGTGGTCCACTGGAGAAGGAAATGGGAAACCACTTCAGTATTCTTGCCTTGAGAACCCCATGAACAGTATGAAAAGGCAAAATGGTAGGATACTGAAAGAGGAACTCCCCAGGTCAATAGGTGCCCAATATGCTACTGGAGATCAGTGGAAAAATAACCAGAAAGAATGAAGGGATGGAGCCAAAGCAAAAAAAATACCCAGCTGTGGATGTGACTGGTGATAGAAGCACAGTCCAATGCTGTAAAGAGCAATTCTGCATAGGAACATGGCATGTCAGGTCCATGAATCGAGGCAATATGGAAGTGGTCAAACAGGATATGGCAAGAGTGAACATTGACATTCTAGGAAGCAGCGAACTAAAATGGACTTGAATGGGTGAATTTAACTCAGATGACCATTATGTCTACTACTGCGGGCAGGAATCCCTTAGAAGAAATGGAGTAGCCATCATGGTCAACAAAAGAGTCCAAAATGCAGTACTTGGATGCAATCTCAGAAACGACAGAATGATTTCTGTTCATTTCCAAGGCAAACCATTCAATGTTACAGCAACCCAAGTCTATGCCCCAACCAGTAACGCTGAAGAAGCTGAAGTTGAATGGTTCTATAAAGACCTATAAGACCTTTTAGAACTAACACCAAAAAAGATGTCCTTTTCATTATAGGGGACTGGAATGCAAAAGTAGGAAGTCAAGAAACACCTGGAGTAACAGGCAAATTTGGCCTTGGAATACAGAATGAAGCAGGGCAAAGGCTAATAGAGTTTCATCAAGAGAACATACTGGTCATAGCAAACACACTTCCAACAACACAAGAGAAGACTTTACACATAGATATCACCAGATGGTCAACACCGAAATCAGATTGATTATATTCTTTGCAGCAAAAGATGGAGAAGCTCTATACAGTCAGCAAAAACAAGACCAGGAGCTGACTGTGACTCAGATCATGAGCTCCTTATTGCCAAATTCAGACTTAAACTGAACAAAGTAGGGAAAACCACTAGATCATTCAGGTATGACCTAATCAAATCCCTTATGATTGTACAGTGGAAGTGAGAAATAGATTTAAGGGACTAGATCTAATAGATAGAGTGCCTGAAGAACTATGGGCTGAGGTTCATGACATTGTACAAGAGACAGGGATCAAGACCATCCCCATGGATAAGAAATGCAAAAAAAGCAAAATGGCTGTCTGGCGAGGCATTACAAATAGCTGTGAAAAGAAGAGAAGCAAAAAAACAAGGAGAAAAGTATAGATATAAGCATCTGAATGCAGAGTTCCAAAAGAATAGCAAGGAGAGATAAGAAAGCCTTCCTCAATGATCAATGCAAAGAAATAGAGGAAAACAACAGAATGGGGAAGACTAGAGATCTCTTCAAGAAAATTAGAGATACCAAGGGAACATTTCATGCAAAGATGGGCTCCATAAAGGACAGAAGTGTTATGGACCCAACAGAAGCAGAAGATATTAAGAAGAGGGGGCAAGAATACACAGAAGAACTGTACAAAAAAGATCTTCACGACCCAGATAATCACGATGGTGTGATGACTCACCTAGAGTGAGACATCCTGGAATGTGAAGTCAAGTTGGCCTTAGTAGTAGTTGGCATCACTACGAACAAAGCTAGTGGAGGTGATGGAATTCCAGATGAGCTATTTCAAATCCTGAAAGATGATGCTGTGAAAGTGCTGCACTCAATATGCCAGCAAATGTGGAAAACTCAGCAGTGGCCACAGGACTGGAAAAGGTCAGTCTTCATTCTAATCCCAAAGAAAGGCAATGCCAAAGAATGTTCAAACTACCGCACAATTGCACTCATCTCACTCACTAGCAAAGTAATGCTCAAAATTCTCCAAGCCAGGCTTCAGCAATACGTGAACCGTGAACTTCTTGATGTTCAAGCTGGTTTTAGAAAAGGCAGAGGAACCAGAGGTCAAATTGCCAACATCCGCTGGATCGTGCAAAAAGCAAGAGTTCCAGAAAAACATCTATTTCTGCTTTATTGACTATGCCAAGGCTTTGACTGTGTGGATCACAATAAACTATGGAAAATTCTGAAAGAGATGGGACTACCAGACCACCTGACCTACCTCTTGAGAAACCTATATGCAGGTCAGGAAGCAGCAGTTAGAACTGGACATGGGAAAACAGACTGTTCCAAATAGGAAAATGAGTACATCAAGGCTGTATACTGTCACCCTACTTATTTAACTTATATACAGAGGACATCGTGAGAAATACTGGGCTGGAAGAAGCACAAGCTTGAATCAATATTGCCAGGAGAAATATCAATAACTGCAGATATGCAGATGACACCTCCCTTATGGCAGAAAGTGAAGAGGAACTAAAAAGCCTGTTGATGAAAGTGAAAGAGGAGAGTGAAAATGTTGGCTTAAAGCTCAACATTCAGAAAACGAAGATCATGGCATCTCGTCCCACCACTCCATGAGAAATAAATGGAAAAACAGTGGAAACAGTGTCAGACTTTTTTTTTTTCTTTTTGGCTCTAAAATCACTGCAGATGGTGATTGCAGCCATGAAATTAAAAGACACTTACTCCTTAGAAGAAAAGTTATGACCAAACTAGATAGCATATTGAAAAGCAGAGACATTACTTTGCCAGAAAAGGTCCATCTAGTCAAGGCTATGGTTTTTCCAGTGGTCATGTATGGATGTGGGAGTTGGATTGTGAAGAAAGCTGAGCATCAAAGAATTGATGCTTTTGAAGTGTGGTGTTGGAGAAGACTCTTGAGAGTCCCTTGGACTGCAAGGAGATCCAACCAGTCCATTCTAAAGGTCAGCCCTGGGATTTCTTTGGAAGGAATGATGCTAAAGCTGAAACTCCAGTCCTTTGGCCACATCATGTGAAGAGTTGACTCACTGGATAAGACTTTGATGCTGGGAGGGATTGGAGGCAGGAGGAAAAGGGGAACAGACGATGAGATGGCTGCATGGCATCACAGACTCGATGGACGTGAATCTGAGTGAACTCCGGGAGTTGGTGATGGACAGGGAGGCCTGGCCTGCTGCGATTCATGGGGTCACAAAGAGTCAGACATGACAGAGCAACTGAACTGAACTGAACTAAGATATTGCAGCCCTGAACAAGACCCAGATTCCCCACAACCAGACTCTCCCCATAAGGAAACTTCCACAAGCCTCTTATCCTAATCCATCAGAGAGCAGACACAATAAAAATCCACACTCACCGAAAACAAAGCATACTGATCACATGGATCAAACCCTTATCTAACTCAATGAAACTATGAGTCATGCCCTCTAGGACCACCCAAGATTGATGGGTCATGGTGGAGCCATGACAAAACCACCCTGACACTGGACCACCATGTCAAAATGTGGCTTCAGTGGAGAAGGGAATGCTAAAACCACTTCAGTATTCTTGCCTTGAGAATGCCATGAGCAGTATGAAAAGGCAAAAAGATATGACACTGAAAGATTAACTCCCCAGGTCAGTATGTGCCCAACATGCTACTGGAGAAGAGTGGAAAAAATAGCTCAGGAAAGAAAGAAGATATTGAGTCAAAGCAAAAAAAAAAAAACCACACAGTTGTGGATGTCACTGATGATGGGAGTAAAGTCCGATGCTGTAAAGAACAATATTGCATAGGAACCTGGAATGTTAGGTCCATGAATCAAGGTAAATTGGAAGTAGTCAAACAGGAGATGGCAAGAGTGAAGATTAACATGTTAGGAATCAGTGAACTAAAATGGAATGATGAATGGGTGAATTTAATTCAGATGACTATTACATCTACTACTGTGCGCAAGAATCTCTTAGAAGAAATGAAGTAGCCCACAAAGTCAACAAAACAGTCGGAAAAGCAGTGCTTGGTTGCAGTCTCAAAAATGACAGAATGATCTCTGTTCATTTCCAAAGCAAACCATTCAGTATCACAGTAATCGAAGTCTATGCCCCAACCACAAATATCAAAGAAGCTAGAAGTTAAATGGTTCCATGAAGACCTATAAGACCTTCTAGAACTAACACCCCCAAAAGATGGCCTTTTCATCATAGGGGACATGAATGCAAAAGTAGGAAGTAAGCGATATCTTGAGTAACAGGTAAGTTAGGTCTTGGAGTACAAAATGAAGGAGGGCAAAGGCTAACGGTTTTGCCAAGAGCACACACTGGTCACAGCACATGCCATCTTTCAACAATACAAGAGACGACTCTACACATGGACATTACCAGATGGTCATTACTGAAATCAGATTAATTATATTCTTTGCAGCCAATATGGAAAAGCTCTATACAGTCAGCAACACAAGACTTGGGGATAGTTGTGGCTCAGATCACAAACACCTTATTGCAAAATTCAGACTTAAATTTAAGAAAGTAGGGAAAACCACTAGACCACTCAGGTATAACCTATGTCAAATCCCTTATGATTATACAGTGGAAGGGACAAATAGATTCAAGGGATTAGAAATGATAGACTACCTGAAGAACTATGGATGAAGATTCATTAACATTGTATAGGAGGGGGTGATCAAAAGCATCCTTAAGAAAAGAAAGGCAAAATGGTCATCTGAGGAGGTCTTAAAAATATCTAAGAAAAGAAGAGAAGCGAAAGGCAAAGGAGAAATGGAAAGATATACCCAGAGTTCCGAAGAACAGCAAGGAGAGATAACAAAGCCTTACCTCAGTGATCAGTGCAAAGAAATAGAAGAAAACAACAAAATGGAAAAGACTAGAGATCTCATCAAGAAAATTAGAAACACCAAGGGAACATTTCATGCAAATACGGGCACAATAAAGGACAGAAATGGTATGGTGGACCTAATAGAAGCAGAAGATATTAATAAGAGAAGGCAGGAAAACACAAAAGAACTGCACAAAATGATCCGAATGACCCAAAAAACATGATGGTGTGATCACTCACCTAGAACCAGACATCTTGGAGTACAAGGTCAGGTGGGCTTTAGGAAGCATCACTATGAACAAAGTGAGTGGAGTTGATGGAATTCCAGCTAAACTATTTCAAAAAACTAAAACATGATGCTGTGAAAGTGCTGCACTCAATATGCCAGCAAGTTTAGAAAACTCAGAGGGGGCTACAGAACTGGGAAAGGTCAGTTTTCATTCCAGTGTCAAAGAAAGGCAATGCCAAAAAATGTTCAAACTACTGCACAATCGCACTCATCTCACGCCCTAGCAAAGTAAAGCTCAAAATTCTCCAAGCCAGGCTTCAACTGTATGTGAACAGAGAACTTCCAGATGTTCAAGCTGGATTTAGAAAAGGATTTAGAAAATGAACCAGAGATCAAATTGCAAATATCCATTGGATCATAGAAAAAGTAAGAGAGTTCCAGAAAAATACCTAGTTCTGCTTCATTGACTATGCTTAATCCATTGACCGCATAGATCACAACAAACCGGAAAATTCTTAAGGGTTGGGAATACCAGACCATCTTACCTGCCTTCTGAGAAATCTGTATGCAGCTCAGGAAGCTACAGTTAGAACTAGACATGGAGCCATTGATTGGCTCAAAATTGGGAAAGCAATATGTCAAGGCTGTATATTGTCACCGTGCTTATTTAACTTATATGTAGAGTACATCATGCAAAATGCCAGACTGGATGAAGCCCAAACTGGAATCAAGATTGCCAGGAGAAATATCAATAACGTCAGATATGCAGATGACACCACTCTTATGGCAGAAAGCAAAGAGGAACTAAAGAGCCTCTTGATGAATGTGAAAGAGGAAAGTGGAACATGCTAGCTTAAATCTCAACATCTAAAAAACTAAGATCGTGGCATCTGGTCTCCTCACCTCAAGGCAAATCTATGGGGAAACAGTGGAAACAGTGACAAATTTTATTTTCTTGGACTCCAAAAACACTGCAGTTGGTGATTACAGCCAGGAAATTAAAAGACACTTGCTCCCTGGAAGAAAAGATATGACCAATCTAGACAGCATATTAAAAAGCAGAGACATTACTTTGTAGACAAAGGTCCATCTAGTCAAAGCTATAGTTTTTCCAGTAGTTATGTCTTTAGGTGAGAGTAGGATCATAAAGAAAGCTGAGCACTGAAGAACTGATGTTTTTGAACTGTGGTGTTGAAGAAGACTTTTGAGAATTCCTTGGACTGCAAGGAGATCAAATCAGTTGATCCTAGGTGAAATCATCCCTGAATATTAATTGCAAGAACTGATGCTGAAGGTGAAACTCCAATACTTTGGCAACCTGATGTGAAGACTGACTCATTGGAAAAGATCCTGATGCTGGAAAAGATTGAAGGCAGGAGGAGAAGGGGACAACAGAGGATGAGATGCTTGGATGGCATCACCAAGTCGATGGACATGACTTTGAGCAAGCTCTGGGAGTTGGTGATGGACAGGGAGGCCTGGCGTGCTGCAGGGGTAGCAAAGATTCAGACACAGCTGAGCAACTGAACCGACTGATTACCAATTCTTTGATATTTCTTAAGGCTTCCTTTGGGCTTCCTTGGTGGTTCAGAAGGTAAAGAGTTCTCCTGAAATGCAAAAGATTCAGGTGCGAACCCTGAGTTGGGAAGATCCCTTGGAGAAGGGAATGGCAACTCCCTCCAGTATTCTTGCCTGGAAAATCCCACAGACAGAGGAGCCTGGTGGGCTACAGTCCATGGGGTCACAAGAGTCAGAAACGACTTAGCGACTAAACCACCGCCACTGCCCCCAAAGCTTCCTTTGTCATTTGGAATGAGGTTGAGTTCTATAAATGTTCTGTATATGTCTAAAAAACATGATTTTGCTTGGATTTTGGGGAAAAGCTACACACACACACACACACACACACACACGTGATACAGATAGCTTCTTGTGTTGTTCACATTCCTCAATTCATCTCATTATTTTTGCCTGCTTAGTTTATAGTTTCTATTAGAATTCCCAAGGAGTGAAGAATTTTTCAATTTTTCCTTTTATATCTGTCAGATTTCTACTTAAGTATTTTGAGAGCGTATTTCAGTTGGATTATCCTCTGAACTTATTACTCTATTTGTCACTGAATCCCATCTCACCAAATGAGAAGCTTGGTGTAGCACTAGGCCTGTTGGACTGTGTCATAAACCCCAGATACACTGGGCTAGGAACATAAGAACTACTAGTATGACTGATACTTGAAATATTACTGGAGATGAATATGTATTATTTGATGGCAGGGTGACATCGAATTCATTTTTTTCCACTTTGCCCAGCTCACACCCTGGAACTCATGGTCTTCATAAACGAATTCCATGGGCAACGATATTTTGCAGAGTGCAAAGACAGGAAAATAGTTATAAAACTGCAAACATATTATCAAAATTCTGATTCCCAATTAAACAGTTGAAAGGACGGTTTCTTTTTCTTTTGGGCTGCACCACAGAGCAGACATGATCTTCTGTGTGCACAGCTACTCAGTCATGTGTGACTCTTTGTGACCCCATGGACTGTAGTCCACCACGCTCCACTGTCCATGGAATTTTCCAGGAAAGAATACTGGAGTGAGTTGTTGTTCAGTTGCTAAGTTATGATCAACTCTTTGAAACCCAAAGGACTACAGTGTTCCAAGCTTCCCTGTTCTTCACTCTCTCCTAGTTCAGTTCAGTTCAGTCGCTCAATCGTGTCCGACTCTTTGCAAACCCACGAATCGCAGCGCGCCAGGCCTCCCTGTCCATCACCAACTCCTGGAGTTCACTCAGACTCACATCCATCGAGTCCGTGATGCCGTCCAGCCATCTCATCCTCTGTCGTCCCCTTCTTTTCCTGCCCCAATCCCTGCCAGCATCAAAGTCTTTTCCAATGAGTCAACTCTTCGCATGAGGTGGTCAAAGTATTGGAGTTTCAGCTTTAGCATCATTCCTTCCAAAGAAATCCCAGGGCTGATCTCCTTCAGAATGGACTGGTTGGATCTCCTTGCAGTCCCAGGGACTCTTAAGAGTCTTCTCCAACACCACACTTCAAAAGCATCAATTCTTCAGCGCTCAGCCTTCTTCACAGTCCAACTCTAGCATCCATACATGACTACTGGAAAAACCATAGCCTTGACTAGACGGACCTTAGTCGGCAAAGTAATGTCTCTGCTTTTGAATATGCTATCGAGGTTGGTCATAACTTTTCTTCCAAGGAGTAAGCATCTTTTAATTTCATGGCTGCAATCACCATCTGCAGAGATTTTGGAGCCCCAAAAAATAAAGTCTGACACTGTTGACACTGTTTCCCCATCTATTTCCCATGGAGTGATGGGATGAGATGCCATGATCTTCATTTTCTGAATGTTGAGCTTTAAGCCAACTTTTTCGCTTTCCTCTTTCACTTTCATCAAGAGGCTTTTACCTCCTCTTCACTTTCTGTGATAAGGGAGGTGTCATCTGCATATCTGAGGTTACTGATATTTCTCCCGGAAATCTTGATTCTAGCTTGTGCTTCTTCCAGTCCAGTGTTTCTCATGATGTACTCTGCATATAAGTTAAATAAGCAGGGTGACAATATATAGCCTTGACGTACTCCTTTTCCTATTTGGAACCAGTCTGTTGTTCCATGTCCAGTTCTAACTGTTGTTTCCTGACCTGCATACAGATTTCTCTTTTTTTTTTTTTTTCTGGTTACAAAAATAGTATTTTATTTTATTTTTATTTATTTTTAGTTTTTTATTTTTTTAATTTTAAAATCTTTAATTCTTACATGCGTTCCCAAACATGAACCCCCCCTCCCACATCCCTCCCCATAACATCTCTGTGGGTCATCCCCATGCACCAGCCCCAAGCATGCTGATTTCTCAAGAGGCAGGTCAGGTGGTCTGGTAGTCCCAACTCTTTCAGAATTTTCCACAGTTTATTGTGATCCACACAGTCAAAGGCTTTGGCATAGTCAATAAAGCAGAAATAGATGTTTTTCTGGAACTCTCTTGCTTTTTCCATGATCCAGTGGATGTTGGCAATTTGATCTCTGGTTCCTCTGCCTTTTTTAAACCAGCTTGAACATCAGGGAGTTCACGGTTCACGTATTGCTGAAGCCTGGCTTGGAGAATTTTGAGCATTACTTTGCTAGTGTGTCAGATGAGTGCAATTGTGTGGTAGTTTGAGCATTCTTTGGCATTGCCTTTCTTTGGGATTGGAATGAAAACTGACCTTTTCCAGTCCTGTGGCCACTGCTGAGTTTTCCAAATTTGTTGGCATATTGACTGCAGCAATTTCACAGCATCATCTTTCAGGATTTGAAACAGCTCAACTGGAATTCTATCACCTCCACTAGCTTTGTTCGTAGTGATGCTTTCTAAGGCCCACTTGACTTCATATTCCAGGATGTCTGGCTCTAGATGAGTGATCACACCATTGTGATTATCTGGGTCATGAAGATCTTTTTTGTACAGTTCATCTGTGTATTCTTGCTCCCTCTTCTTAATATCTTCTGCTTCTGTTAGGTCCATACCACTTCTGTCCTTTATCGAGCCCATCTTTGTATGAAATGTCCCTTGGTATCTCTAATTTTCTTGAAGAGATCTCTAGTCTTTCCCATCTGTTGTTTTCCTCTATTTCTTTGCATTGATCGCTGAAGAAGGGTTTCTTATCTCTCCTTGCTATTCTTTGGAACTCTGCATTCAGATGCTTATATCTTTCCTTTTCTCCTTGGCTTTCCACTTCTCTTCTTTTCACAGCTATTTGTAAGGCCTCCCCAGACAGCCAATTTGCTTTTTTGCATTTCTTATCCATGGGGATGGTCTTGATCCCTGTCTCTTGTACAATGTCACGAACCTCACTCCATAGTTCATCAGGCACTCTATCTATCAGATCTAGGCCCTTAAATCTATTTCTCACTTCCACTGTGTAATCATAAGGGATTTGATTTAGGTCATACCTGAATGGTCTAGCGGTTTTCCCTACTTTCTTCAATTTAAGTCTGAATTTGGTAATAAGGAGCTCATGATCTGAGCCACAGTCAGCTCCTGGTCTTGTTTTTGTTGACTGTATAGAGCTTCTCCATCTTTAGCTGCAAAGAATATAATCAATCTGATTTCAGTATTGACCATCTGCTTTGGTCCATGTGTTGAGTCTTCTCTTGTATTTTTGGAAGAGAGTGTTTTCTATGGCCAGTGCATTTTCTTGGCAAAACTCTATTAGTCTTTGCCCTGCTTCATTCTTCATTCCAAGGACAAACTTGGCCATTACTCCAGGTGTTTCTTGACTTCCTACTTTTGCATTCCAGGCCCCTATAATGAAAAGGACATCTTTTTGGGGTGTTAGTTCTTAAAGGTCTTGTAGGTCTTCATAAAACCGTTCAACTTCAGCTTCTTCAGCATTACTGGTTGGGGCATAGACTTGGATTACTGTGACATTGAATGATTTGCCTTGGAAACGAACAGAAATCATTCTGTCGTTTCTGAGATTGCATCCAAGTACTGCATTTTGGACTCTTTTGTTGACCATGATGGCTACTCCATTTCTTCCAAGGGATTCCTGCCTGCAGTAGTAGATATAGTAATCATCTGAGTTAAATTCACCCATTCCAGTCCATTTTAGTTTGCTGATTCCTAGAATGTTGACATTCACCCTTGCCATCTCTTGTTTGACCACTTCCAATTTGCCTTCATTCATGGACCCAGGTTCCTATTCAATATTGCTCTTTACAGCATCGGACCTTGCTTCTATCACCAGTCACATCCACAGCTGGGTATTGTTTTTGCTTTGGCTCCATCCCTTTATTCTTTCTGGAGTTATTTCTCCACTGATCTCCAGTAGCATATTGGGCACCTATTGACCTGGGGAGTTCCTCTTTCAGTATCCTACCATTTTGCCTTTTCATACCATTCATGGAGTTCTCAAGGCAAGAATACTGAAGTGGTTTGCCATTTCCTTCTCCAGTGGACCACATTCTGTCAGACCTCTCCACCATGACCCGCCCATCTTGGGTTGCCCCATGGGCATGGCTTGGTGTCATTGAGTTAGACAAGGCTGTGGTCCTAGTGTGATTAGATTGACTAGTTTTCTGTGAGTATGGTTTCAGTGTGTCTGCCCTCTGATGCCCTCTTGCAACACCTGCCATCTTACTTGGGTTTCTCTTACCTTGGGCTTGGGGTATCTCTTCACGGCTGCTCCAGCAAAGTGCAGCCACTGCTCCTTATCTTGGATAAGGGGTATCTCCTCCTACTGCCCTTCCTGACCTTCAACGTGGGATGGCTCCTCTAGCCCTCCTGTGTCCACACAGCCACCACTCCTTGGGTGTGGGGTTGCTCCTCCTGGCCAATGCCCCTGACCTCACATGCGGGGTAGCTCCTCCCAGGCATCGCCACTCTCTCCTACGTTTGCTCAAATTCATGTCCACTGAGTAGGTGATTCTATCTAACCATCCATCCTCTGCTGCCCCTTTCTCCTTTTGCCTTCAGTTTGTCCAGCAGCAGGGTCCTTTCCAATGAGATGGCTCTTCGCATCAGATGGATCAAGTATTGGAGCTTCAGCTTCAGCATCAGACCTTGCAATGAATATTCAGGTTGATTTCCTTTAGGACTGACTGCTTTGATCTCCTTGCAGTCCAAGTGAGAGTCTTCTCCAGCACCATAATTCAAAAGCATCAACCTCAGCGTTCAGCATTCTTTTATGGTCCAACTCTCACATCCATACAGGACTACTGGAAAACCATAGCTTTGACTAGATGGACCTTTGTTTGCAAAGTAATGTCTCTGCTTTTTAATACACTGTCTGGGTTTGTCATAGCTTTTCTTCCAAGGTGCAAGTATCTTTTAATTTCCTGGCTGCAATCACCATCTGCATGATTTTGGAGCCCAAGAAAATAAAGTCTGACACTGATTCCACTGTTTCCCCATCTATTTCCCATGAAGTGATGGGACCAGATGCCATGATCATTATTTTTTAATCTTGAGTTTTAAGCCAGCTTTTTCACTCTCCTCTTTCACCCTCATCAAAAGGCTCTTTAGTTCCTCTTCATTTTCTGCCATTGGGGTGGTATCATCTCCATAACTGAAGTTTGTAAGTATTTCTCCCAGCAGTCTTGATTCCAGCTTGTGGTTCATCCAGCCCAGCATTTCATATAATGTACTCTGCATAGAAGTTAAATAACCAGGGTGATGCCTTGTCATCATCCTTGCTCAACCAGTCCATGGTTCCATGTCTGGTTCTAACTGTTGCTTCTTGACCTGCAAATAGGTCTCTCAGGAGGCAGATAAGGTGGTCTGGTATTCTCATCTCATCAATACTTTTCCACAGTTTTGTTGTATTTCAGTCAAAGCCTCCCTGGTGGCTTAGATGGTAAAGAATCTATCTGCAAGGAATGAGACTCAGATTTGATCCCTTGGTCAGGATGATTCCCTGGAGAAGGACATGGCAACCTACTCCACTATTCTTGACTGGAAAATTCCACGACAGAGGAACCTGGCAGGCTTCAGTCCATGGGGTCACAAAGACTTGGAGTGACTGACTAACACTTCATACAGTCAAAGGCTTTATTTAGCATAGTAAATTAAGCAGAAGTAGATATTTTCTGGAATTCTGTTACTTTCTCTGTGATCTAAGGAATGCTGGCACCTTGATATCTGGCTCCTCTTCATTTTCTAATCCCAGTTTGTACATCTGGAAGTTCTTGGTTCATTACTTTTGAAGCCTAGCTTGAAGGATTTTTAGCATAACCTTACTAGTATGTGAAACGAATGAATGTAACTGTACAGTAGTTTGAGCATTCTTTAGCATTGCCCTTCTTTGGGACTGGAATGAAAACTGACTTTTTTTCAGTCCAGTGGTCAGTACTGAGTTTCCCAAATTTGCTGGCTTATTGAGTGCAGCACTTTAGTAGCATTATCTTTTAGTATTTGAAATAGCTCAGCTAGAATTTCATCACCTCCAGTAGCTTTGTTCACAGTAATACTGCCTAAGGCCCACTTGACTTCGCACACCATGATGTCTGGCTCACACTGAGTGATCACACATTGTGGTTATCCAGGTCATTAAGATCTTTTTTATATAGCTCTTCTGTGTATCTTGCCACCTCTTTTTAATTTCTTCCGCTCCTGTTAGGTTCTTACATTTTCTGTCCTTTATCTTGCCCATCCTTGCATTAAATGTTCCCTTGATATCTCCAGTTTTCTTAAAGAGTTCTCTAGTCTTTCTCATTCTATTGCTTTCCTGTATTTCTTTGCATTGTTTTATTTAAGTTCCCTGACCAAGGATCAAACCCATGCCCCCTCCACTGGAGGCACAGAGTCCTAACCACTGAACAGACAAAGAACTCCCTAAAAAGATTTCTTTTTTAGATTTTAAAAATCATATGAGCTGCTAATCATGTATCAAACAACTGATAAAACTATCACAATTAAATTTTGGGGAAATTAGAAAAAGAAGAAAAAAGAAAATACTATGAAATGAAATAAATGATATTTATTACTTCCTGTGTTAAACAAGATTGGGCTACTTTAAATTGCTTATCTCAATGAGCACCTTAATAATCTTATTTTAAATATAAATATCTTCATTTTGTAAAGAAAAAATGAAGACCAAAGTATCTAAATAATTTACTCAATTTCAAATAACTGGTAGTAAACTGAGACAAAAATGAAAAATGTGTCAATGTTCTGCAGCCAAGATTACCAGGAATACATTTCTAGTTGAGAGAGGTTTGGTTTAATATTTGCTCTATTGGGAATTGTGGGCTGTCTTAGGAAGAGATGGTTAGAAAGAACCTTTCATTGGATTTTGGTTTTGATTGGATTATTTGGAGTAGGAGGATCTAAGGAAGCAGGGGCTCACACAAGACGGCATGCTGAAAGGAAGCAGGGGAACTTTTGTGACTGTGTATCTCGGTAAACTTAGTTGACAAGGAGGGGAGACAAGAATGAAAATAAAACTGCAACTGATAAGGATGTAGCAGTCATGCATTTTGGATGACGAAGTGGGTGTTTGATATTTTGTGGGTGGCACGGTGACCTTGTTTTTGTCTGGGCTTAGACAGAATTATGAAGTGGCCTTGCTTTATTTCCTTTTACGATGATCTCAGAGTAACCTTGTCTGAGGTTGGCATTCTGTGAGATAGTTTACATCTAGTTGGAGAATAACATGACCTAGCTGTGTGTGCCAGGCGGGCTTCTGAATGCCAGGTTATGCACCTTTTATCTTTCCGGTCAGAACTCAAAAGATCATGTTCCTTCTAACCTTGCCATTTAAAAAAAGGGGAAAGAAACCTGAAGAATGATTTCCGCACGTTCGTTTTCCACCTCTCTTGTATCTATTTAAGAGCACCAGACTGTTAATATCAGAGAATAAAATGTTCCACTCATTTCCCAAGAGGGAAAAAAATATACTCTGAACTAAATTTAAGAGTTCTATAAGGACCATAGAAGTCTAAAGCAAAAGGAGATATTTATAAATTACTCCTTCAGTGAAAGGCATTGCCATTTACTACAGAAAAAAAAAGAACTTGTAAAACAATGTCGGACTAACATTTGCCAAAGCTGTCTACTTAAGTGTTGAACTTCTCTGCCTACTTTCCTTTTAAAATTCTAGAACACATGCTAGAGAATAAAAGTTGACTCAGATGGCTGTAAAATTAAATAGTTCAAAGGATGAGGGCAAAATCAATGATCTCTTCCTTCATTGATGGAAAGCAGCCTTTGTGCTTCATTAATGCACAGACAGCTGTCACTTATGCCTAATGGAAGCCAGAGGACACAATCCTTAAAACATACATCTAGTTAAATACAGAAAGATAAATCTTGAGGGTACAGTCTAGTGAAAAACAAGTTACTGCACAAATTATCACATGAAATATCTACCAAGTTATTTGGCAAAATCTTAAGGAATGCATTGCTTTCTAAAACAGTCAATCAATTAAGAGTATTTATAGACAATACTGTTGGCTGTTAGAGGAAAATGAATGTGACAGGATTTATAGAGTAATTCTATGTTCTATCAAATCTTGGTTCTGCTATCTAACGGCTGTGTGAAGTGATCAAATAACCTTTCTGTGAGCCAGTTTCTTTTTAGGTAATAAAAATACCTGCTTAGCCATCCCCATGGGGCTTCCTGGAGAAGAAAAATGTTTGTGAAATACTTTGTAAACTGAAAAGCACCACATATGTGTAAATTATCATTATCTAAGATATAACATACCCAATATGTACTCAAAGTAATCTGTATCAATTTATTCACAAGCAAGGGCTCATTTTATATTTTTACTTAATTTCCTTAGTTTGATCTTTTATTTTTAATTCAATATATTTAATATTGAGTTATCCTGAGTATGTGTTCACAGGCCAAGTATATCAAGTGTCATGTTATGGTGAAAATTTAAAAATTTAGATCATTTACTTTCTAGAACAAATGTGCCTAATAAAAGTGGGCATCTTAAATTTAAAAATTAATAAGATTGAAAAAAGATACAATTTATTTTATCCTTTGAACTTTGGTATGTTTGGATGATTGAATTAGGTTTCTAAGGGCCCAGTCTATAGCTGCAGAGAGAGTTTAAAATGATAAAATCATGGTACAGCTTACTTCTTCAGTAACTATTACCTTTATAAAATTTTCCTTGGACCCTAAGGATCAGCACTAAGTGAATTTCACTGTGTTTAAATGCTGAGAAAGAAATATAATTGCATAATAAAAACTTGACTTTTCACATTTTATTATTTCTCATTAAATTATAACACTATTGCAATTAATTTAATTTTTAGCTATTCTGAAGACAAAGAAAGCACATCAGTAAAGAAAAAATAATTAGATTCTAAGATGCCTGCTGATAATTGTACATACACTTGGGAGTAGCAAGAGGCTTTGTCCATAGTGCATCTCTAATTTCAGCACAATACTTTTGTGCAAATCATAAACCATGAATGATCTCTGTTATGGCAAAAAAAAAAATTAACACGAATATATTAGAATCAGTTGGGCACAGACTTTCATCTATTCCTTTGTCCAATTAGTTGCTTTTATTAAGTCAGAGTCAAGTTCAGATTGCAGCAAGTAGTTAGAAAAAATGTCTTACAGAAAGATATCTACAAACATATTTGTGATGTATTCTCTATATCTACTTAATAAATTTGATATTAGATCTCTGGCTTTAAATGTATAGCCACTGGTCCTGCTGATAATGTTCATTGCCATCAAAGTGTTAATTCTCTTAATAACAGACTCCCCATGAGTTACTTTCTGATAGAAATCCTTTAGGGCAATGTCTCCATTTCTGAAATTAACGCTTTAATTTTGGATATAATTCCCCACTCTCTTGAGTTATCTAAAAAATTGAAGTCAAAATTACTTAATTAAACTGAGTATTGTATTAGCTATCATTATACTACTCTACTGTTTGAATAGAGAAAATATAGCTGTTGAGTCAACCTACAGGTGTAACCTTGTTCCTTTCCCTCTGATTTATGTAACAGCTGTGCCTTTAGTTCAACTCCACACAGTTCAAAGGCGACTCTTCTTCAGAGTCTGCTCTTGCTAGAGGCCATTACCTAATTGGCTACCCTCTTGTCCAGATCCATCAGTTGTCAGACAGCTTCTTCACAGGTGAAGTAAAGTGTAGGCATGTCACTATTAACAGAGAGACTTGGGGAAATATTATTGAGGTTGTGATCAAAAGACAAGAAATATGCACACTGTTTTCTCTGATGTTATTCACTGACATACTAGAGAAGACAGGAGCAGTACAAGTGATTTCAAATGATGTATAATGTTGGATTTTTTGCTGCTGCTGTTATTGCTATTGATGGTAGCATCAGCAGCTGTGGTGATGCCATTAAGCATCTTACCTTAAGTCACATACTAGTAAATGATTTATTTAACCAAGATTAGTTGAATACCTTCTATGGGCCAAAGTTTATGCTGCAATTACTACCTCCAGTAGAACACAAGGACTATCACCACTGAACCTCTCAACCCACAACTAGCCCAAAACAATAATCAATTGATAGATATGGAGTATGAAACACAGTTTATTGTTCAGTCATGAAGTCCAGCTGTAGATAGATGACTAATGAGGTATGGTAATGACTAATGAGGTACGGTAATGACTAATGAGGTACGTAATATCTGAAGGCTGGTAAAAGATATTTCCCCATAATGTCCTTATCCTGATTATGTGAATTTACATGTATGTGAAATTGTTTATCACTGACTTAACTTGATAATTGTAATGGCAAATGACATTTATAAATAGCATAAATAAAGTGATTGCTCTGGTTGTAGAGGAGCAATAGAAAAAAGAGTGCAAGTCAGAGGCCGCCACCGTCTTATCTAAGCAAGAGGGAATGGGAGCTGGGATGATATCTTTTAAGGTATGTATTAGAATTAAAATAAACAGAAGTGGCATCTGGATTGAATGTGGACATGAGAAAGAGAAAAGAAACAAGGACTGAACAAATGAGAGATTAGTGGTGCTATTTGGTGAGATGAGAAATATTTAAGAAGGATTCAGTTTGAGATAAATGTATATAGTTTACACAGTATATGTAAGTCATTATGCTGTACACCTTAAACTTATACAGTGCTGCATGTCAATTGTAGGTCAATAAAACTGAAAAGAAAAAAAGAAAGAAAAGACTTTGACCATATTAAGCTTGATATACCTATAAGACACATGTGAAAATGTCAGTTAGACATGCCTAAAGTTAGAAGAGGAATTTGAGCCAAAGACATATAATTGAATTTTTTTGTAACATAGATAGTACTGACATTTTGAGAACTAGAAGATATCTTCTATCTATAGAGTTTAGACAGAAACTAAAGTGTCTTAAAATCAAGAAAGAGAAGTGCTTCCAGGTGAAGAAGTGGTCAACCAAGTTAAATGTTTGGGATAATTAACTTCAATGAAAGGCAATATTCTTCTGACTCTCATTCAAGTGGCAGGCACTGAGAAGAAAAATGATTGAGTTCACTCATAGTTGGTATCCTACAGAAAGATTAAGAAAGAGATAAGATTTTTAAGATATGTTTAAGACAGTGATAGAATAATGGGTCATGGACTCAAAATGAAAGTATAAAAAAAAAAATAGTGAAAAGATAGTGGAAAATGAGCAATTGCAATGATGCATCTGAAACATAAGCACTGCCCAAAGAGAAGGGAGAATGAGATATGATAATAGAATAATGAAAAACTGACATCACTGGATTTGAGATCAAGATGTTATTGAGAAACTGTTGTAGTAAGATTATTGAGCAAGGATTATGGCAGAGAGAAGATT
Organism: Ovis aries; assembly: GCF_016772045.2. Classification (NCBI taxonomy): domain Eukaryota; kingdom Metazoa; phylum Chordata; class Mammalia; order Artiodactyla; family Bovidae; genus Ovis; species Ovis aries. The sequence goes on along the minus strand of NC_056069.1, from coordinate 42,932,585 downwards.
GGAGTCATCGAGTGTGATATTTGCATTTGAGATTTTGGAGGTCAGAGTTGAGGATACAGAGATGAGTGGCTAAAATGAAATTAAGAAAATGGTCACAAGAGAGAAGGAAGTCACAAATTTGGAGGCCAAGATTTACACTAGTGATACACAGAGATTTAGACGCCAACAAAAATGATGACAGCTGCTGGGTCATCAGCTGTCTCAATGATGCATAATTTTTGCAGGAAAGATAACAAGGGGACCTAGGAAGACGTATCTTTCACTTCATTTGTTTAGTGACTCAGTCATTTCTGACTCTTTTGTGACCCCATAGACTATAGTCTACCAAGCTCCTCTGTCCATGGGATTTCCCAGGCAAAAATACTGGAGTGGGTTGCCATTTCCTTCTCCAGGGGATTTTTCCAACCCAGGATCAAATTTGCATCTCCTGAGTTGCAGACAGATTCTTTACCACTGGGAAGAATGCCACCTGAAAAACCCTTCCACTTCATACCTGTAAGAAAATTGAGATATGAGAATAAATACAACATCCATGAGGAATAGATGCTAGAAACATGAGACTAACCCTAATCTGAGATCAGCAGAAAGGCTTTTGTACAACCAAAGCTGTAAGAAAGATCCACACAGAACTGGGTAGGAAGGGAAGAGAACCAATCTGGTTGGGACCTGTGCCCTTGGGAAGGGACTTAAAAAGAGATGGGAGATTACATGTACAGAGACCATCCCTGGGGAATGACTGGTTTGAGCCCCATATAGAGCACCCCAGATCTGGGACCCAGGAAGAAGTGTTCCCTTGGCTGGAGGGCTAGCAAGATTAACATGAAGGCTGTAGGAAGCCTGGACTCCAATAGTGAAGAATGCATACATGCTTGGTTACTTCCAAAACAGGGCAGAGAAGGAAGATGGGCTGATTTTCCTCAACCAGCCCAGCCTGTGCCCCAGCTTGAGCCAATAGCCCTCTATGACCATGTTTGCTTCACAATGCAGCTCCACAATGGGACAAGGGCTGCCATGGTCTAGGGAAGGCTCATCTTTGAGGGACAAAGCTGGCTTAAACCAAGAGCAGCATCTCAGCAGGGTTGGGGCAACCACTACTGGTGTTCACAGAGGCAGTACATCAGAATCAGCCCAGGTCTCTGACTGCAGTCAGTGCAGTCACAGCCCCTGCCCAGATCCATGTTGAGCACCTGTACAAGCTCCCTTTGCTCAGCACGGCTCCTCTCTGGGGTGAGGATGCCAGTGTTTGGAGGGAGGAGAGTACACACTTAATAAGAATAAAGCCAACTTGAACCAAACATTCAGAGCTTCTGTTCCACTAATGTAGGACCTATCTCTGCTTTTTTATACACTAAAAATGAACTATCAGAAAGAGAAAGCAAGAAAATAATTCTTCTTATTTTGCATCAAAAAGAATAAAATACCTAAAAATAAACTTAACTAAGGAGTTGAAAGACCTATACTCTGAAAGCTATAAGACTTTGATGAACAAAACTGAGGGTGTTAGAAAGAAATGAAAAGTACCCAATGGTCATGGATTGGAAAAATTAATATTGCTAAAATGTCCATTGTACCCATAGCAATCTACAGATTTAATGCAATACCTATTAAAATACCCATGACATTTCCCACAGAACTAGAACAATTTTAAAATTTGTATGGAAACACAAAAGACCTTGATTAGCCAAAATTATCTTAAGCAAGAAGAACAGAGCTGGAGGAAACATGCTCCCTGACTTCAGACTACATTACAAAGCTACAGTCACAAAAACAGTTCAGTTTATATGTCTGGCACAAAAACAGACATGTAAATCAATGAAATAGGATGGAAAGTCCAGAAAGAAACCCATACACTTATGATCAACTAATCTATGACAAAAGAGGCAAAAATACAATGGAAAAAAAAAGGTTATCTCTTCCATAAGTGGTGCTGGGGAAACAGAACAGTTATATGTAAAAGAGTGAAATTAGAACATTCTCTAACACCATATAAAAAAATTAACTCAAAATGGATTAAGCACCTACACATAAGACCTGAAACTGTAAAACTCTCAGAGGAAAACATAGGGAGAATACTCTTTGACGTAAATTACATCAATATTTTTTTTGGATCTGTTACCTAAAATAAAAAATAAATAAATGAAAATAAAAGTAAAAAAAAGCAAATATGACTTAATATAACTAAAAACTTTTGCACAACAAAGAAACCATCAACAAAATGAAAAGACAACCTACTGAATGGAGATAATATTTGCAAATGATATGACTGATAAGGGATTAATATCCCACAAACATAAATAACTCATACAATTCAGTAATCAAGAAAGCAAACATGATTCAAAAATAGGCAGGAAAACTGAATAGACATTTTTCCAAAGAGGAACTGCAGATGGCCAATAGCCACGTGAAAAGATGCTGAATATCGCTAATCATTAGGGAAATGCATATCAAAACCACAATGTGAATTGTCTCTCATCTGTCAGAATGGTTATCATCAAATAGAAAATAAGTAAAAAATATTAGCAAGGATATGGAGAAAAGGGAATCCTTGTGCACAATTGGTAGGAATGAAAATTCATGCATCCACTATGGGAAACTGTATGGAAGTTTATCAAAAAACTAAAAGTAGAACTACCATGTGACTGAACATTTCCACTCCTGGGTGTATATCCAAAAAACCCTCAACAACATTAATTTGAAAAAACAATATGCACTCCAGTGTTCAAAGCAGCATTATTTACAATTCCTAAGACATGCAAACAACCTAAGTGCCCATCAACTGATGAATGAATAAAGAACATGTGGTATACACACACACACACACAAACACAGACACACACACACACACACACACATACTTGAATATTACTCAGCCATGAAAAGAACAAAATTTTGCCATTTTCAGCAACATGGGTGGACTTGGAGGGCATTATGTTAAGTGAAATAAATAAGACAGAGAAAGATAAATACTGTATGATATCACTGATATGTGGAATCTAAAAAAATATAACAAACTAGTGAATATAACATAAAAGAAGCATACTTATAGAGAACAAACTGGTGGCTACCAAAGCAGGTATGGAAGGGGGACAATACAGGGGTGGTGGAATGGGAAGTGCAAACTACTGGATGTAAGATAGGCTCAAGAATGTATTGTACAACACAGATCAGTTGCTTCGGTCATGTCTGAATCTTTGTGACATCATGGACTATAGCTAGCCCAGCTCCTCTGTCCATGGGATTCTTCAGGCAAGAAAGGTGGAACTTTCTTCATTGCCTTCTCCAAGGAATCTTTGAGACCCGGGGATCGAACCCATGGCTCATGTCTCCTGCATTGGCGGGTGGGTTCTTTACCTATAGCACCACCTGGGAAGCTCCATACCACACAGGGAATATAGTGAATACTTTGCAATTTCTGTAAATGAAAAGTAACCCTTAAAGTGGTAATTAAAATAAAAATTTTTAAAAATCTAGTGCTGTGACAGATCTTAGCATGTAATAACTCTTTCCACTTCTATTTCTATCGGAGTAAATAGATAAATATTTAAAAGGGGAAGAAAGTGTCAGATTGGTTGGTTGACTTGCCCTTTGTTCCTACAGCTAGCAAATGACAACACTAAAATTAGAGCCTCTGACTCTCAGCCAAGTACTTTATCCACATCATCAAAATGGCCCAGTTTCCTAGCGTTTGAAAGGACATTTACAAATATTAACTACATGCTTGCCTAGAAAAACAACTATGTTAACCTCAAACTGCCATTTCCTTATTAGGACATAAACAGAACAGACAGTAGAGAGAGTAATAATGTTTTCCCTCTCTGATGCATAGTGCATCTGGAGGTGGATGTGCCATGAAGCTAATACAGCTGAAAGCTTGCAGTTCTCTCACTTTCCAATGCCCTGTCATTCTTCACTTGGTCATATGTTTTGTTAAATTTATCAAAAGAATGTGTGCTGTGTTGCTTCAGTTGTGTCCAACTCTCTGCAACCCTATGCATTATAGCCTGCCAGGCTCCTCTGTCCATGGGATCCTCCAGGAAAGAATACTGGCATGGGTTGCCATGCCCTTCTCCAGGGAATCTTCCAAACTCAGGGATTGAACCTGCATCTCTTATGTCTCCTACATTAGCAAGCAGGTTCTTTACCACTAGCACCACCTGGGAAGCTCCTTAAGAACAGAGGATTCAACTCAGTTCAACAGTTACTTACTCTTCAACCAGAATTTCTTCCCCCAGGTATCTGAATATCTACCCATCTTGGTCCATCATATTTCATACTACTCTCTGTCTATTAATAAATGTCATTCCATGGAGAGTCCACCCTAAACTCTGTATCAAAAGTAGCATCCTCCTACCTTGTCCTGTCACCCTCTTTTAGTTTTTGTCATAGCACCTATGACCATGGACACATTTCATATTTTTTGTTCAGTTCAGTCCAGTTCAGTGGCTCAGTCGTGCCCAACTCTTTGCAACCCCATGAATCGCAGCACACCAGGCCTCCGTGTCCATCACCAACTCCCGGAGTTGACTCAGACTCACATCCATCGAGTCAGTGATGCCATCCAGCCATCTCATCCTCTGTTGTCCCCTTCTCCTCCTGCCCCAAATCCCTCCCAGCATTAGAGTCTTTTCCAATGAGTCAACTCTTCACATGAGGTGGCCAAAGTATTGGAGTTTCAGCTTTAGCATCATTCCTTCCAAAGAAATGCCAGGGCTGATCTCCTTCAGGATGGACTGGTTGGATCTCCTTGCAGTCCAAGGGACTCTATAAAGAGTCCTTTCCAACACCACAGTTCAAAAGCATCAATTCTTCGGCACTCAGCTTTCTTCACAGTCCAACTTTCACATCCATACATGACCACTGGAAAAACAATAGCCTTGACTAGATGGACCTTTGTTGGCAAAGTAATGTCTCCGCTTTTCAACATGCTATCTACGTTGGTCATAACTGTTCTTCCAAGGAGTAAGTGTCTTTTAATTTCATGGCTGCAGTCACCATCTGCAGTGATTTTGGAGCCAAAAAAAAAAAAAAAGTCTGACACTGTTTCCACTGTTTCCCCATCTATTTCCCATGAAGTGATGGGAATGGATGCCATGATCTTCGTTTTCTGAATGTTGAGCTTTAAGCCAACTTTTTCACTCTCCTCTTTCACTTTCATCAAGAGGCTTTTAGTTCCTCTTCACTTTCTGCCATAAGGGTGGTGTCATCTGCATATCTGAGGTTCTTGATATTTCTCCCGGCAATATCGATTCCAGCTTGTGCTTCTTCCAGCCCAGCGTTTCTCATTATGTACTCTGCATAGAAGTTAAATAAGCAGGGTAACAATATACAGCCTTGACGTACTCCTTTTCCTATTGGAACCAGTCTGTTGTTCCATGTCCAGTTCTAACTGCTGCTTCCTGACCTGCATATAGGTTTCTCAAGAGGCAGGTCCGGTGGTCTGGTATTCCCATCTCTTTCAGAATATTTTTTGTTACCTGTTTATTATATGTGTCCCATCCCTCCAACTACGGAAACTCCATGAGAAAAGTCAGCATGCTCTCTTTTTCTGATGTCATATCAATGTCTAGAATAGTGGCTTTATACTGTAGACAGTCAGTTGAAATTGCGGTGTGAATAAATATTTACAGAGCACCCACTCCATGCCAGTACTGTGCAAAGCCCTGGGAATTCAGCAGTGAATGAGACTGATAACTTATTACAGATGCTAATAAGTAATTGCCCGTGCAGTGAGCACTTCCAACACAGAGTCACAGGTGCTAATGGAGTGTATTACAAAAGCACTGGCATAGCCTATGGGATTAAGAAGACCTCTCTGAGGCAATGATATTTATTTTACATGATTTCAGAGCCCTTTGTGTGGTCATTACATGCAAGGGAAAGAAGACAAGAATGTTTTACTCCTTTTGAAACTCACTGTAAACAGAAACCTTCTTAATATTGGAAAATGCCACCACACCAAATAAAATGTGCTACTTCCATATATACTCATTTTTTATATGACAAAAAAATAGTCAGACAAGCTGTCAGATCAGTTAAGGCAACAAATAAAGGGTTAGAGAGTTGAACTTGAATTTATCCACTAACTCAGGGAGACCATAATTAATTACTTTATTCTTTCATCACATAAATATTTATTAAGCACCTACTTAATGTCAGACAGTGAAAAGCTAAAACTCAGAGTGTTGTCTCTGAGAATAAAGAGTATCCTAATTGGGCTCATCTCTTGCTCTCCTGCTATATTTCAGTTCACAGACAACTGCCAGCTCATCTTCACAAATGTCAGTCCTCAAAATATTCAGTAATTCCCTAGGCCCAAAAGCGATCCAAGCTTCATACCTGCCATTAAAAGTCTGCTATTCCTGGCCCTAAACTTATTTCTCAGTGCTTGTCAGCTCTAGCCTATGCTGTGATTCTCTTTATTGCTCAGAATTACACAGACAGGGACTTCCCTGATGGTTCAGCAGGTGAAGAATCCACCTGTAATGCAAGAGACACAGGAGACATGGGTTTGATCCCTAGGTTGGGAAGATCCCCTGGAGGAAGGGATGGCAACCTACTCCAGTATTCTTGCCTGGAGAATCCCATGGACAGAGGAGCCAGGTGGGCTATAGTCCAAGGAGCCTGGCAGGCTACAGCCCAAAGGGTCACAAAGAGTAACACGTGACTGAGTGACTAAGCACACACATACACCGACAGGAATATGCCTCATATTTGTTTGTAAACCCTCAGCCTCTGCTTCTTCCTGGCCTTTTCAGTTTTGTAGAAGTGTCTCCATCCAGGAGCTCATCCTTTCCTAATGCCTGAACTAAAAATGGATAATCACCTTTTACAATACTGCTTTTGGAATTAGGCTGGGGATAAAATTCCTCCTTGTAAAATGAGAATCTACTGCAGGCTCCTAAAGTGCAATCTTCCTGGGCCCTTTGCCATGACGATCCAGTGGCAGAGCTTCATTTCAATTTTTATTTGAATTTCGCCTGCTTATTAATACTAGAGTTCTGCTCTGAGCTCTGGCTTTCCTAGCCGGGGCTCTGATCCCCTGCCTGGCTCTTTTAAGCTTCCATCCAAAGTAGGGGAGACCTCCTGGGCCCAGATTCTATTACTGTATATGGGCTCTGTCCAAAGGGTGGCTTGTGAGGTGGAAACCTAGAGGCTAGAACTCAACTGGCAGAGTTGCCACCTAGAATGAATAAATATAAGCCTTGCCAAGTAGGGTGGTAAGGATAGAGAGGGAAGCCATGAAAATGGTAATGAATGAAGCCAAAACTGCGAACACAATGGAGGCATCCAGGAGCTACTTAGGTACCTGAAATTGAGCTAAGAGGTAAAGTCTCAGAGAAATAGAGCAAGAGGGAACAAGACTTTGCCATAAAGGGGCTGGTGTGCAAAGGAGACAAGAACCTTGAAGATGAGAATGGCTAATGGCTTCTCATCTTCAGGAATGACAATGAGCAAAGAAGAAAACGACAAGGACCAAATGAGAGCAATCACCGTAGCTGATCCTCTTACAACTGTGAGAAGCTGCTGAAGACCACAGCAATGGCTATTTTATGGTCATTCAAGGTTCAAAGCAAACTGGAAAAGTGAAAAAACTCAATAAGTGGGTGCCTCATGAGTTTACCAAAACATCATTTTGAATGTCATCTTCTCTTATTCCATGCAACAACAAACCATTTCTTGATTGGATTCTGATGTGTGATGAAAAATGGATTCTATATGACAACTGGCAAGGTTGTCAAGGACCAGCTCAATGGTTGAACTCAGAGAAGCTCCAAAGCACTTCCCAAAGCCAAACTTGCACCAAAAAAAATGTCATGGTCACCGGCTGGTGGTCTGCTGCCCATCTGATCCACTACAGCTTTCTGAATCCTGGGGAACCCATTACATCTGAGAAGTATGCTGAGCAAATTGATGAGATGCATCAAAAACTGTAACTACTGTAGCCAGCATTGGTCAACAGAAAGGGCCCAATTCTTCTCTACAACAACAACAATCAACCAATGCTTCAAAAGCTGAACAAACTGGGCTACTGAGTTCTGACTCATTGGCCATATTCACCTGACCTCTCACCAACCATCAATCACTTCTTCAAGAATCTTGACAACTTTTTGCAGCAAAAATGCTTCCACAACCAGTAGGAAGGAGAAAATGCTTTCCAAGACTTCATAGAATCCCAAGGCACAGATTTTTCCACTACAGTAATAAACAAACTTATTTCTCATTGGAAAAAATATGTTAATTGTAACGGTTTTCATTTTGATTAATAAAGATGTGTTTGGGCTTGGTTATAATGATTTAAAAATCCATGGTCCAAAACCACAATTATGTTTGCACCAACCTAATATGTCCCTGTTAACCATGCCATCCCCTTTAGCCATCTGCGTTGAATGGATGTTATTCTACTCAGAACTGGCTCTTATCATGGTATGCAATCAAAAGTAGGATGTACAAGAGTAATTCAGCTAACCTATTTATTTTTTCCTTGAAACATCCAAATGATTTGCACAAATCACCTAAATTTGTATAGGATCTTATAATTCAATGCACTAAAACTTTGAGAGTCTTGTCCATGAGAAGCACTACAGAGCATCTTTCCCATTTGACATATAAACTTATAAATAAACCACAATTCCTCCTAAAGTACAAAAGGCCTATCTTTGGTCACCCCCCTGAATTATAGGCTATGCATTTTACTTTCACTGTCAGCTGTCACTCGTGATTTCTAGAAGCTCTTCCATTCCTCTGGGTAGCAAGGTGATTCTAAAGCAAAGGGTAAGAAAGGCAAAAAAATGTAAAATAACTTGACATAAAGGGTAAAATCTCTCCTAACAAAATGCCAAAGAATAGATTAGCAGCTTTTCTTCCTGGAAATTTTAAAACAAAATTATAAGCAATAGGCAATTTTTAGGTTGTCAAATATCTATAATCACTATGATTTCTGAATTTAATACAATGTAGCTATGATTATTGTTGCTTTTCTGCCTGCAAACATCATATATTTTGCTTAAATATACATTTTACACTTATGAACATCCACTAAAAATGATGCAGCCCAATTTCAAAATTAAGGTTTTTTCAACTTCTAATATGTGGTTTCCATTCCATTCAACAAGGCCATTATAAGGCTATTATAAGGATTTTTTTTCTATTACAAACGCTGAAATATTTAAACATCTGAAAGAAATACGCAAGTGTTTCTATGTAAAAAGAAACAGCGTTCTTTGGAAAACATGAATTATATAAACTATAATTAGAGCTTCAAATTGAAAGTGTTTAAACTAAGAATACAAATTCCTATGTTACAAAGATACTGAGACATTCAGAGGGAAAAAAGTAAATGCCGACTAACTAAATTAATTCTCCCACATCCAGGCTGTTCTATCTCCTTCTTGCCTTTTCCTCTGTGCCAGCATTGATGATATGTGGACATTAGTTCTACTACAGTGAATTCAGGTGAATTTTTCTCCTCTTACTGTGTGAGTAAAGATACTTGTGAGTATAAATTTTTATTAATAATCTTCAACTAAACACGGTCTGTTGAAGAAACTGATATAGGTAAAAATACAAATTGAATCCTATATTTTTAAACTAAACTGGAAATAACTTGTTAATTTTTTTAAAAATAAAATTAGTTGTGTGCAGTTTTTAGGAACATGCAGTGGAGATCTAGAAATTAATTGAATACCAGATGTAGGAACCACAAGGTAAAATATGGGGGAAATGTACAGGAATCAGTAAGTGTTGAACTGAATGAGTATAAGGTTTTTTAAAAGTTGATTAAAAGAAGTTGTTTTAGTAAGCTGCTTTATGAAATCTAAAAAGATGACCCCAAATCACACACATTAAATTTTTAAATGTCATTATTTTTGTAATCAGAGTAGCTCTTTTTCCATCAAAATTTTAAATTCATAAAGAAGAGGACTCATGTCTTTCTCTACACCTTCCCCAGCATCCACTCTAGCACATAACCGATTAGAAATGCCATCTCTCGGATACTACTTGCCAAAGGGAAATGGTTGGGTTCTCCCATTTCTAAATCATTTTGTCGTGTTTCCAATGAGCATAAAACTGGGTGTTGTAAAATACCAGGAACAGAGTAGTGGGAAGAGAATAGATTTATACCCCTATTAATTCAATGTGGCTTGTTTCTAAAGACATAAAATTTTAGAAAAACTCACTAAACCAAACAATTTCTTGCAAATATTACCTTTATTAAAGTAAAATATATATACCTTAGCACACTAAATATTCAGATGATTTGTAATGCTAATATTTGTTTATGGCGTACTCTTTCTTCAGCACTGCAAAAGAGATTTACAAGATTTTTCTGTGAAGTGTTACTATCTCAAACCAATCCAATTTAAATAATATCAGCAAAAATCAATTTTCCAGGCTTAACAAATGTCCAAAATGTTTACTGTCACTGAATTCATATTCACTATTTGGAAGTGTTAGCAAAGGAATATATTTCTTTGAGCATTGCACCAAAATATAACAAGGTTGTAAGATGACAGTTTTATGAAATTCCAGTTACTTGTTAAGATTTATTAAAAGTTCACATACAGAAAAAAAGATTATAATGATTAAAGAAAAATCTTAATCCATTTGTGTTAATAATTAGTTTTAGACACCATTTCAGTAATTTGGTGAGGTGTACCATTTTAATAAAAAAAATAATTTGAAAGCCTACATTTAAAGATAATAGAGAATATTTCTATATTAAATGTAATTTGTTCCAAGATAGAGAGGGGACAATACAGGGAGAGACATCTCTTGCTTCATTTCATCATCAATTGATCTTGACATTCACTTTTTTCTTTTCACTTAAATCTCTCTGGGCTAAAAGACAATCTAAGCTCTTTTCCCACTTTCCCTCTACGGTGTGCAGAAACTTATAGTCTTGATGGTACATTATTGAATTTGCCTTCCCTTTCACCTGGTCACTGTATCTATTTTGTGAACATCCAGAGAATAGCTACACCCTTGCGTGCATGATTTGGTTAGCTGACTCACACAGCTATCCTCCTAACCTACTGAGGTTAGCTTTCAAGATACTTTTTTTTCTTTTTAATGTCTATGTTCTTGAGGCAATGACTTTTTAAATTTATTTTCTAATCTTTCTTCCAAGTCTTTATTTTCTCATATCAAAGAAAAGGGATGAGACTGTCTTCTTTTTTCACTGCAGGCTTTTTCAAGATACCCAGAAATGAATGATTTTTTAATCAATTAATCAGGCTCAAATACATAGTGCCAAAAGCAAATAAAATAATGGTACCTAAATTTATATAGTGTTTGAGAGTTTGTGAAGCATCTTCACAAACTTTATTTTATGTGATCATCACAAAAACTTTGAGGTGGGCAGGTCGGATATGATCACCATTTTATGAGTAGAATAAAATCACGATGTTAGCACAGCACAGTCAATAGCAGAATTGAAGCTAGAAGCCAGTTCTCAACTCCCTGTCTCCAGCCCTCTCCTTCCCTAACACACAAACTCCTATGATATGTAGAGAACTGTGTAAATATCTCTCATCTCACTTTTATATGTTTATATATTCTAGTACCAAGATAGAAGGCTTCTCAGTGTTACTCAAATAAATTGGTAAAGATTTTATGTCTTCTGAAGCTAAGTGATATATAAGGAATGAAAACTAATTTATCTTTCCCCAATATAATTAATGTTTCAAAAAGCAAAACTAGTAAGAATATTTATTTTCACACTATAAATATTTAGTACAAGGCCTTGTTCTCAAAGTTCTAGTTTTGCATTTACTTTCAATACAATAAGTCAATGTTATAAAAGCTTCACATCATTGAGGAAATAGATTCAGTGAGTAATTTCACTGAAAGACGATTTCCACACAACTTTTTAGTTTTTGATACTTTAAATAAACATTATACATAAGTATATTATATATGTTGTATATGTTGTTCATCTCTGATGTCATGAAAGTTGGGTATTAATAATACACTAAAAATGATACTTGAATAAATACTATTGGAAAATTAAAGGCTGAGCACAAATGGACAATCACCACTGGAACACTGTACAGCTTTTTCAGATAAGGAGCAGTCAGAATGATGCCTAATGCAGTGGCACACAAGCTAACAACAGACCAATGCAGATCATTTCAACGAGCGTTGGACAAGACTCAGAAAAATCCATCTGGTGAATCCAGTAGTTTCCAGTCATCCTTTAAGTCTAGGCAGGTGTTAGTCAAAGTCAGTGATTCATATTTAAATCTGGGACACAGAAACAAACAACCACCAAACAAAACAACAAAGTGCAATTTGGCTCTCCTTCTCTTAACTCAATGAAAGTTTATCAGGCCAAAAGGATAGAGCAGCAAACAATTATCCAGTGAATTGATCTTCATCAAGAGAATCAATCTAGATAATTGAGGTTTTGTGATCCACTTCCACTTGAATTGTCCTGAGCTCATTCAATATAATATGTAATTATGCAACTCACTGCTTTAATTCTTAGCCATGAATTCATTGCTAAATGTGCATTAGGAGTGTGGGATTATATTAATATAAGATGATTATAGAGATCCTGAAAGTTAACTTCTTTTGTGATCTTTTTTTCCTTCTGAGTTTATGGTTTCACACTGTGTCTTGTCTGTCTCTATATTAAGGAAGAAACTCAAGTGTTAACCAAGGACTTAAAATTGAATTAAACCAGTCTTCTCCTTACCAAATATATCCAGATTGATTTTAAATTGCTTTGATGCATCCAATTAGCCATATTTTAAATATAGAAATGAAAAGATATTTTAGCCCAATAGACATTACAGACCCCTCAGAAACTGAGTTCACAAATGATTTACTGACCCTGTATATATCTGGTCTTTATCACATTTTCTTGGTATGTTCTTAAAAATTATCCCCAAAAATAGCTTAGTATTTTTCCTCAGGAAAAGAAGAAGCAGAGCAAAGGAGGAATACAAGTCTACTCTATTCATTTTGGGTGAGTCATAAGTCAGAATCCCACTACAAAGACTACTTTATTCTATTTCTCACGGGATAGAGTGTCCAGAAAATGTCCCAGTGAGAATCTGTCTTTGTAGGTTTCATGACAATGCTATAAATTTTATTATTTCTTCAGGCTTCCTCCTATACATAAGTATTAAATACCTCAAAATTTGGACTTTAATCATTTAATTATTAAGGTCAGAAAATGTAAGTTTTTATTATTATTGAAATAGATTCTTCAAGGCTGTGATAAATTTTTTGGAGCAGAATTTTAATTAATTTAATTGAATCAATTACTTGTTTACAATTAATTTTTTTGTTCTGGTTCAATAAACATTGAGTACTTGACATATATTAAGCTCAGTGAAAGGTATTCTAGATGTGAAAATGAGTAGGATTTGCCCTGTATCCTCGAGTAACAAGAACACAAGACAACACAGACACATGCCTTTTCAATACAATACAATAGCGGTTTGTTTGCAAAAAGATGCAAGTATCACGCACACAGTGGGTGATAACCCAATCTGAAGTGGGGATAGGGAGAGGCCACAAAGTTTAGGAAGCACCCTGAGTCTAGATAAAGCCTGAGATTTGTCTTGAAGCAGAAGTCAGTATTCTTCAACAAACATCTAACTAGGCATTTTTCACCTGCATGCATCTGAGAGTGAGTGAGTAAATTTTGCACCCCATCCACCTGGCTTTAGAGGCTCAGAAAGAAGAAAACACTTTACATCACCACCTCAGGTATTCTTAAAATAGATTTCATAGGAATTACAGAAATTGGCTAATTCCTGACTGCACATTTCTAAATGATCTACACATATTTTTTATATGTGATATGGTAATCAAATTCAGAAGACAGAGAAACGTAATGCTGCACTTAATTTTGCTCCATTTATGGCCTTAAATAAATATACATGCCAGGGGGTCTCTTTCCAGCTAGGTCTATAGAAACCCAATCATTCATCTGAATGTTAAGAAGAGGACTTGAATATATTGATTGCTGTTCTTACAAATGAAATTCCTAAAAATCTCAAAATGGGTAATTCCTACAGAGATATATAATTTACCACGTAAACCAGAACACTCTTTAGAATGAAAGTTAGCACTGTTTATAATTTTGCTGCAACAGCGGGCATAAGCCAAGACCGTCACAGGCAAGCAGGAGACACAACGACCCTGACTATTCCCGTAATTCTCACAAATGTGCGAATTATGAGAAATACAGCAGCATCTTTAACAATGAAGGAAGTCTCCTTCTCAAATCACCACTCTAGGAGACCTAGGACCAAGCAGAGATGTCCTTCCGCCTTGGCCTCAAACAGCATGGATGCTCTGTAGTGTCTGACCACGCACTGTTTTCCCAGATAAGGGAGCCATGACCGCAGACTTAGATGTATTTTGCTTGTCCATCCTCAACCACTTATGCGAATCACAAAAGGTAGTCGGGGGAGTTAACCTCACATGAACAGATATATCTAAGTAGGTCACAGAAGACCATGCTGTGGAGGGCAGCTTTCACTCAGCCTATTGGAAAATATTGACTCTGAGCTACTCACTGCCTCACAAAACTTTTTCTTTTCATTTGTCACTCTGACCCATCTCAGGTGGGTCAATTTTTTTTTTAAGAGGTCCAAGTTAAAAAGAAAGTCCTGTTGCTTATATAAGAAAGAAAACAAAGGGTGGGGAGAAGAAAAACAAACCCTGAACTAAAAATGGATTATTTGAAGTATCTCTTCCTTCTCTTCATTCAGTATCTTGAGATATTTAAAGGGCAAAGTGGGGTCAAAGATGAGTACAGTGCAAAGAAAAGAAGCAATTTATATGGTACTCTGAGACTACTTCTTGCTACTTCTCTCTTTTTTTTTTTCTTTTTGCCTATTGACTACCTCTTTGATATCTGTCTTCAGTCTTCAGCCAATCACTCTCTTTGGATAACAAGGCAGTAACTCTGTCTGATATAGAGTGCTCTAATATTGACTATGAGGCATTTTCTTCCTTTATTTCCAGCAGAACGTGGAAGTAATATACCCAAAGGTCCTCATAAGTCATCAGGATTTTTCTACTGCCTCCCAAAGGTCTCACTGTACTGGTTTTACCCTGTGGTTGAAGCATTGCCTGCAGGATCCCAAATTTCACTATAGTTACTCAGTATCAATTCGGAACCTCAGATCTTCCACATACTGGGAAAATAAAAACGAATTACGCCTACTTTATGGCATCAAAGAAACTTAATACAATCCCTTCAGGGAATAAAATATCAAGATCGGAGGTTTCTGTTTCTGGACTTTCACTGCTACCAAGCAGGAAAATCCCACCACATAACACGTTAGATAGATATGAAGGTAAGAGTCCAGTAGTTCTCAGCATTGCCCTAGGGAGACAATCCAACAAAGGCCAGACTCTGAAAGCACACTTGCCAATTGCTGTGCCAATTTCACCAGCTACCATAATATCACTCTGTGAAAATCATCTGTGCTTACCTGTTTTTACCCAAGGTGTTTCACATCTACAAGTTCTATGCTGTTTATTACAATAATGTATCATTAGCTGATTGTTTTGCACATCCCCTAGTAAAATAAAAAATGCCTTCTCCTCAAAATCTGTTGACATAAGTAACCATGGGAAGTCGAGCTTACAAATTCAGTTTTCCTTAGCTTATAATTTTCTTTTATTTTCCTTTAGCTTATATATTTTTCAAATAAGCGGTATGTTCACATGGTTCAAAAGTGAAAATATGTATGGCAAAACCAATACAATATTGTAAAGTAATTAGCCTCCAATTAAAATAAATAAATTTAAATTTTTTAAAGTGAAAATAGTATAAATGTATGCACAATAAAAAGATCCTCATACCTTTTCCTTTCATCAATCCCCATCCCTTCAAATAAACACAGTAGCCACTTTCACTAGTTTTGTTTCTATCCTTCCAGCATCGCTTTATGCTCATACCAGTAGTTCAAACACATATTCTTAATGACCCATTCTTTTTTAACTGAAAGGTAGCATATATACCACCTCTCCTGTTTTAGGAGTTTACTGATTAGCTCTGTCATTTTTTCCAAATTCATTAACCCCTGATTTTCATCTTTCTCTATTCCTTTAATTTTTATTAGATTATTTTCAATCCCCTTTCACACTTTTTGAGCTGAAGGCTATGACAGAGACTATGAAATGTTCACCAATTTCTTCCCCCTCTTATCCTGAGAACCTAACTCAACTCAACACTTCCTAGCTTCTCATCAAGGATGTACCCAAAGGAGTGATTTCAAAGCCAATGGAATGTGAAGGAAAGTGATGTGATCTTTCTCCCAGCTCAGGCTTTTAAGAAAAATTTGCATCTCCTCTGCATTCCTTCCCTGGCTGGTGACAAATGATGATGAAGCCCTAGGAGATGACAGAACCATAAGAGCAAAGGAGCCAGGGCGCCTGAATTACTGCACTGTGGTAAGTCCTTGATGACCAGTAACGTCTAACTTGGTGTATTAGTGTACTTTGTTTGAGTACAAAATAAAATTTGTTACCTGATTCATTTTATGTTTGTATTACATTACAGTACATTTACCTCTTCTGATATTTAGATAGAATAGTATTTTTGATGAATTGGTTATCATTATAATTAATTTATAATTTGTACTTACCCATAGTGCTCTATATTTTGTCATATCTATTTGCTGTTATAAGCAGTGATAAAATTAGCATTTTTCTTCTTCCTTCTATCACAGAATACTTTTTAATAGCATCTTATATTTTATTTTGGCTGTAACACAGGCTTTCTTCTTCTCTTACCATATTTTACTGAATAGAAGAATCTCACCATTAGGTAGGAAGTTCAGTTCAGTTCAGTTCAGTCGCTCAGTCGTATCCGACTCTTTGCGACCTCATGAACTGCAGCGCGCCAGGCCTCCTTGTCCATCACCAACTCCCGGAGTTCACCCAACCCATGTCCATTGAGTTGGTGGTGCCATCCAACCATCTCATTCTCTGTCGTCCCCTTCTCCTCCTGCCCTCAATCTTTCCCAGCATCACGGTCTTTTCAAATGAGTCAGCTTTTCACACCAGGTGGCCAAAGTATTGGAATTTCAGCTTCAACATCAGTCCTTCCAACGAACACCCAGGACTGATCTCCTTTGTGATGGACTGGTTGGATCTCCTTGCAGTCCAGGGGACTCTCAAGAGTCTTCTCCAATACCACAGTTCAAAAGCATCAATTCTTCGGCGCTCAGCTTTCTTTATAGTCCAACTCTCACATCCATACATGACCAATGGAAAAACCATAGCCTTGACTAGACGGACCTTAGTCGGCAAAGTAATGTCTCTGCTTTTTAACATGCTGTCTAGGTCGTTTCCTTCCAAGGAGTAAGTGTCTTTTAATTTTATAGCTGCAATCACCATCTACAGTGATTTTGGAGCCCTAAAAATAAAGTCAGCCACTGTTTCCCCATCTACTTGCCATAAAGTAATGGGACCAGATGCCATGATCTTAGTTTTCTGAAGTTAGACATGAGCAACTGAGGGGTGGCCTAGCGGTAAAGGATGTAAACTGATCTCTAAACCCCATCCTAGACACACCCAGGAGAGCTGGCAGATATGCTACAAAAATAACCAGAGACTTTTCCAACTCCTGCACTGCACCCTAGGCACATAGTGGATACAAACTAACCACATGGGTTTCCTCAGGTAACCTTAGGCAGCTAGGAGCCCATTAAGGGTTCATGAACTTTCTCACATATACACATCTGATTATAACAGATGGAATTATGGGAACACATACACAACAAAGCCTGCTGTTACATAACTTGCAATTGTCAATCCACCTTGAGTGTATGCCTATTTGCATCTCCTTTCTATATTAGTGGTGCGTATAAGCCCTGTTTTGCACAGGGCACAACCAAAAGGAAGAGACAGGAAGTATAAAAAAGAGGAAGCCAAGAGAGGTCATTATGATGCGGCCTTTGGGGTCAGACTGCTCTCATCTCGGGAGTGTCTGTCTAGTAAAAACATCTGTCAGCTTGAGCTGAACTGAGCTGTAACTTGTCTGTTGCTTTAAACCCTTTGGTCCATCATTCCAAATTTTTGTTGAGAAGAGATAAGAACTGAGGAAGATAAACCAACCTGACAGGACTTTTCCACGTATTGTTGTTGTTTAGTCCCTAAATTGTGTCCAACTCTTTGTGACCCCATGGACTGCAGGACTCTTGGCTTCCCTGTCCCTCACTTTCTCCCCAAGTTTGCCCAAGTTCATGTCCATTGAATCAGTGATACCATCCAGCCATCTTATCATATGGAACCCTCTTTTCCTTTTGCTTTTTATCTTTCCCAACATCAAGGTCACTTTCACTTGCAAATCTTTTCACATATTAATATCTCTAAAACTGAAATTTGTCTTACAATCAAAGATAAGTTACAATTGTAATTAGAGGTGGGTTTTTATCTTACAAGTTGCAGAGATCAAAATAGTCTTTCAGATCGAGAGTGACTTAGGTATCCTTTGAACTTTGATATTTCTGATATTCAAATGTTTGGGATTGTAAGATGGCAATTCCATATAGTTCAACCTAATATATTTTCCAATTTTAAATAAAAACTTGAGACTCGGAAGCCATTATCAAACACACTTATTCCCACCTTCGTCCATCCTTCCTTTTCCAATGATTATCAGTGAAATCATTCTTTCTGTTAAGACAAATGAGATTTACATTTTATACCATGATTCTGGCCTAGCAGTAAAGAACCCATCTACCCATTCAGAAGACCTAAGAGACACAGGTTTGATACCTCTGTCTGGGAGATTCCCTGGAGGAGGGCATGGCAACCCACTCAAGTATTCTTGCCTAGAGAATCCCATGGACAGAGGAACCTGGTGGGTTATGGTCCATGGGATTGCAAAGAGTCAGATGTGACTGAGTGACTAACTCTTTCCCTTTCTTTCACTATGATTCTAATTCCCACATTTGCTTTGATCTTTGTCCTAAAATTAGATACTCTGAGCGCCGATTACCGGTCTTTTCACTGCAGTTTCTCCGGATGACTCTTGATTGACTGACCAGACTGTAGGTCTGTAGCTGTTCTTCCTCTATTGCCACAAATGCAGGCACACTGCTTCCTGAAATCACTGTCCTCTCTGTATAAGAGCACCTCATCTCCTTAGAGACAAGCTGAGTCCAGAAAGGCTTCTGCCTCTAGCCTTGCTTAGCTTAAGTCCAAGAACAATGTGAAAACAAAGAATAAAGCATTTGCCATGTCAGGAGGTATTTATTTGCTGCCATTTTCTACAGGCTTCTTTTCCTGGATGCTCTAGTTTTGTTTTGTACTTCTTCCCATTAATTCTCCCTTTAACTAGTCTTCTTGACTTTGAGTCTTCTTCATGGTTTCACCAGATCTCAGATGTTCAGGGCAGTTCCTAGATATATTTGGAGTATGTGCATTATTTCTGTCTCCCAGGTTAATTGTACATCATTTTTGCAGGCTTTTGGTCTTCTGTTTTCCATTCTTGTCATTGCTCTTTTTCTGATTTGCAGGGAAGGATGGGAATGCTGAATTCTACAGTCATGGGTCACATTAGTAGTCAACTTAATTTCAAAGCATTTCTCCATCTATAGGTGTGATGAACCAAATGCAGAAGAAAGGTTTATGATTTAGAAGTAAACTGAATTTGCTTATTCATAATTATTGTACTTTAGAAAAGTAATTCACTTCTCAGTTCAGTTCAGTCGCTCAGAGGTGTCCAAGTCTTTGCAATCCTATGGACTGCAGCATCCCAGGCTCCCTTGTCCATCACCAACTCCTGGAGCTTGCTGAAACCCATGTCCATCCAGTCAGTGATGCCATCCAACTATCTCATCCTCTGTCATCCTCTTCTCCTCCTGCTTTCAACTTTTCACAGCATCAGAATCTTTTCCAATGAGTCAGTTCTTTCCATCAAATGGCTGAAGTATTGAAGCTTCAGCACCAGTCCTTCCCGTATACTCAGGACTGATTTCCTTTAGGATTGATTGGTTTAATCTCCTTGCACTCCAAGGGATTCTCAAGAGTCTTCTCCAACACCACTGTTCAAAAGCATCAATTCTTTGGCACTCAGCTTTCTTTATAGTCCAACTCTCATATCCACACATGACTACTGGAAAAACCATAGCTTTGACTAGAAGGACATTTGTTGGCAAAGTAATGTCTCTGCTTTTTAATATGCTGTCTAGGTTGGTCATAACTTTTCTTCCAAGGAGCAACTGTCTTTTAATTTCATGGCTATAGTTACCATCTTCAGTGATTTTGGAGCCCAAGAAAATAATATATATATACTGTTTCCATTGTTTCACCATCAATTTGCCATGAAGTGATGAAACCAGATGCCATGATCTTAGTTTTCTGAATGTTGAGTTTAAACCAGGGTTTTCACTCTCCTCTTTCACTTTCGTCAAAAGGATCTGCAGTTCCTCTTCATAAGGGGTATATGCCATAACGGTAGTGTCATCTGCATATATGAGGTTTTTGATATTTCTGTCTGCAACCTTGATTCCAGCTTGTGTTTCATCTAGCTTGGCATTTCACATGATGTACTCAGCATATAAGTTAAATAAGCAAAGTAACAATACACAGCCTTGACATACTGCTTTCCAACTTGGAACCAGTCTGTTGTTCTGTGTCTGGTTCTAACTGTTGCTTCTTGACCTGAATACAGATTTCTCAGGAGGCAGGTAAGGTAGTCCGCTATTCCCATCTCTTTAAGAACTTTCCACAGTTTGTTGTGATCCACACAGTCAAAGGCTTTGGCATAATCAATAAACCATATGTTTTTTAGGAATTCTCTTGCTTTTTCTAAGATCCAAAGGATGTTGGCAATTTGATCTCTTGTTCCTCTACCTTTTCTAAATCCAGCTTGAACATTTGGAAGTTCTCTGTTCACGTACTGTTGAAACCTTGCTTGGAGAATTTTGAGCATTACTTTGCCAGCATGTGAGATAAGTGCAGTTTGGAGTAGTTTGAACAGTCTTTGCCATTGCCTTTTTGTGGGACTGGAATAAAGACTGACCTTTTCCAGTCCTGTGACCACTGCTGAGTTTTCCAAATTAGCTGGTATATTGAGTGCAGCATTTTCACGGCATCATCTTTTAGGATTTGAAGTAGCTCAGCTGGAATTCCATCACCTCCACTAGCTTTATTCAGAGTGATGCTTCCTAAGGCCCATTTGACTTCACACTCCAGGATGTCTGGCTCTAGGTGAGTGATCACACCATCATGGTTATCTGAGTCCTTAAGATCTTTTTTGTACAGTTCTTCTGTGTATTCTTGTCATCTTTTCTTAATATCTTCTACTTCTGCCAGGTCCATACTATTTCTTTCCTTTATTGTGCCCATCTTTCTAGTCCTTCCATTCTACTGATTTCCTCTATTTCTTTGCATTGATCACTGAAAAAGGCTTTTTTATATCTCCTTTCTATTCTTTGGAACTCTACATTCAGTTTGGTATATCTTTCCTTTTCTTTTTTTGCCTTTCACTTCTCTTCTTTTCTCAGTTATTTGTAAGGCCTCCTCAGACAACCATTTTGCTTTTTTGCATTTCTTTTTTTGGGGGTATGGTCTTGATCACTGCCTCCTGTACAATGTCATGAAGCTCCATCCATAGTTCTTCAGGCACTCTGTCTATCAGATCTAATCCCTTGAATCTGTTTCTCACTTCCACTGTATAATTGTAAGGGATTTGATTTAGTTCATACCTGAATGGTCTAGTGGTTTTCCCTACTTTCTTCAATTTAAGTCTGAATTTGGAAATAAGGAGTTCATGGTCTATGCCACAGTCAGCTTCTGGTCTTGTTTTTGCTGACTGTATAGAAATTCTCCATCTTTGGCTGCAAAGAATATAATCAATCTGATTTTGGTATTGACCATCTGGTGATGTCCATGTGTGGAGTCTTCTTTTGTGTTGTTGGAAGAGGGTGTTTGCTATGACCAGTGCATTCTCTTGGCTAAACTCTCTTAGCCTTTGTCCTGCTTCATTTTGTAATCCAAGACTGAACTTGCCTATTACTTGAGGTATTTCTTGACTTCCTACTTTTGCATTCCAGTCCCCTATGATGAAAAGGACATCTTTTTTTGGTGTTAGTTCCAGAAGGTCTTGCCGGTCTTCATATAACCATTCAACTTCAGCTTCTTCAGTATTTGTGGTTGGGATATAGACTTAGATTACTGTGATATTAATGGTTTGCCTTCAAAGTGAATAATTTAAAATCTTCATGTGTTAAAAGACAATTCTGTATCGATATGTATGTATACAATGATACAACATTTGTGATAAAACTGTTGATTATATTCCTTAGAGTTATTTAGTGCCTTAGTAAGCAAATCCAAGATACTGTTACTTTAAAGAAAAACAAATAGTATTTTAAAAAGGCACATGCATTTTCTCAAATGTTTAATATGTCTCTATATTGAAATGCCATCTTAGCTTTTTTACCAATTTCTGCCTTTAATCCATCATTTAACATCTGAAAGAATACATTTGCAGTTGATATAAGGAATGTAGTTTTTTAAATTGCTAATGCCCAACTTGAGATATTCTGAGAAAGAATATAACCTCTTTTGTATTAAATATGGATCAATATCATTCAAGGTTAAGAATATATCAGTCAGTGTAGAAATGAAAGTCCTTAAAACCCCCCACAGCATTTGTCTTTCCATCATTTACTATATTCTTGGGAAATGAGCCATGAACAGTAAAATCAAAATAAAACACAACAAATTTTAGAGATCCTGATTGTAAAAATTAGTTTCCTACAATTCTATATTTATAGGATGATTTTTCCAGTAGAATGTAGAAATATTGGCTCATTCTTCAAATCAACAGTTTAAGCTATTAAAATGTTCCTTGTTGTTGTTTTCATAATTTACTGCCATTACCTGAATATGTGCTATTTATATCGGTAATACAGTGTAGAGTCTAAAAGAAATTTCCAACACTCTTGAAAACAAATTAAATATACTCATGTGGGGGCATTTCTTCTCAGAAACTAATTTTTGTTGCTTTTGGCAGAATAGTGTAGCTACTTGGCCAAAGAAGAGTTATTTCAAGACAGCATACAACTTCAGGAGGAGCACATAAAGATGAGTGAGGAAAGGAGGCCCACCTGAGCAGCAAGGAGACTTTGTAAAAATAATTCACAGATGATAAAAGTCACATCCAGACTGACTGCAGATCCTGTCACTGCTTCTAGCTCAGAAGTGACAAAGAGGCGGTTTGCATGATAACGATTCCACATTCCAAAGCTCTGACAGACGTTATTAATTGATGACAGCAGTCCCTCTGTCTTTGGCTGCAGCCTCAGCATCTTTATCAACATGGCTGCCACATGGTTTTACAAGTAACCACATCCAGCAATTAGACGACCTCACTTGGAACCTACTTCCCAATCCCATGTGACGCAGCACTAGCCACAGTTTTCTTAAACTGACCTAGTCACAAATTGCTATTTTCTGTGAGATGTACTTTAGAGCTGCATAAGACTTATTTAGGTCTAAGAGCTCTAAAATGGATAATGAGCCTTTGGATACACTAGTCTATCATCTTTAAAGTCTGAGCTGATTTCAAGCTATCAAACCACTGTCATGTACAAGACAGACAGTCAGTCACTGCTGCTTAGAGTTTTGCCAAGAGTTTACATAGGTTCTGGGACCTTAAAAAGGAGTAGGTATAAAAGGAAGTACCTCCATTTAAATCTCATCTATCAACTACATCCCTCAAATTGTCTTTGAATAATCACAGCCTGGGGCTATCCTGTTGGAATAGCTCTGTGACCGACAGAGACTGGACTTTCCAAGACTTAAGTGTAAAGTCAGAAACAGTGGAAAGCACGAAATGGTAAGAACCCTGTGTTAGGAAGTGGAAAGAACCTTGCTCAGCATGTTTGGGTACAAACCCTAATGCTGCTATGCATGGATTTTAATAACTTTAAATTCTTCTCACTTTAGGGCTCCTCAGTTCTATATGGGTAACAAAATCTTCCTTGCAGCCTTAATATGAGTATTAACTGAAATAACACATGTCAAAATATCTGTGAATAGCAAGCCCTCAACACATCTTCAGTTCAGTGCAGTCACTCAGTCATGTCCGAGTCTTTGCGACCCCATGGACTGCAGCATGCAAGGCTTCCCTGTCCATCACTAACTCCCGGATCTTGCTGAAGCTCATATCCGTGGAGTCGGTGATGCCATCCAACCATCTCACCCTCTGTCGTACCTTCCTCCTCCTGCTCTCAATCTTTCCCAGCAAAAGGGTCTTTTCCAACTAGTCAGTTCTTGGCATCAGGTGGCAAAAATATTGGAGTTTCAGCTTCAGCATCAGTCCTTCCACTGAATATTCAGGACTGATTTCCTTTAGGATTGACTTATTGGATCTCCTTGCACTCCAAGGGACTCTCAAGAGTCTTTTCCAACACCACAGTGCAAAAGCATCAATTCTTCAACGTTCAGCTTTCTTTATAGTCCAACTCTCACATCCAGACATGACCACTGGAAAAACCATAGCTTTGACTGGAAGGACATTTGTCGACAATGTAATGTCTCTGCTTTTTAATATGCTGCCTTGGTTGGTCATAAGTTTTCTTCCAAGGAGCAAGTGTCTTTTAATTTCATGGCTGTAGTCACCATCTGCAGTGCTTTTAGAGCCCAGGAAAAGAGCTGGTCACTGTTTATTTATATTTCTGCCTGCAACCTTGATTCCAGCTTGTGATTAATCAAGCCCAGCATATCACATGATATACTCTGCATATAAGGTAAATAAGCAGGGTGATAATATACAGCCTTAATGTACTCCTTTCCCAATTTGGAACCAGTACATTGTTCCATGTCCTGTTCTAACTGTTGCTTCTTACCTGCATACAGATATCTTAGGAGGCAGGTAAAGTGGTCTGGTATTCACATCTCTTGAGGAATTTTCCACAGTTTGTTGTGATCCACATAGTCAAAGACTATGGCATAGTCAATAAAGCAGAAGTAGGTGTTTTTTCTGGAACTCTCTTGCTTTTTCTATGATCCAAATGATGTTGGCAATTTGATCTCTGGTTTCTCTATCTTTTCTAAATCCAACTTGAACATCAAGAAGTTCTCAGTTCACACACTGTTGAACTTTGCTTAGAGAATTCTGAGCATTACTTTGCTAGTATGTGAGATGAGTGCAATTGTGTGGTAGTTTGAACATTCTTTGGCATTGCCTTTCTTTGGGACTGGAATGAAGACTGACCTTTTCTAGTCCTATGGCAACCGCTGAGTTTTCCAAACTGCTGAGTTTTCAAGTTTGGCCTGTTACTCCAGGTATCTCCTGACTTCCTACTGTTGCATTCCAGTCCCCTATGATGAAAATGACATCTTTTTTTGGTGTTAGTTCTAGAAGTTCTTGTAGGTCATCATAGAAATGTTCAACTTGATCTTCCTTGTCAATGCTGGTCGGGGCATAGACTTGGATTACTGTGATGCTGAATGGCTTGCCTTGGAAATGAACAGTGATCACTCTGTCATTTTTGAGATTGCACCCAAGTCCTACATTTCGGACTCTTTTGTTGACTATTAGGTCTACTCCATTTCTTCCAAGAGATTCTTGCTCACAGTAGTAGATATAGTGGTCATCTGAATTAAATTAACCGATTCCAGTCCATTTTAGTTCATTGATACCTAAAATGTTGATATTCACTCTTGCCATCTCCTGTTTGACCACTTCCAATTTACCTTGATTCATGGACTTACCATTCCAGATTCCTGTGCTATATTGTTCTTTACAGCATTGGACTTTACTTCCATCACCAGTCACATTCACAACTTGGCTTCTTTTCTTTGGCTCCATCTCTTCATTCTTTCCAGAGTTATTTCTCCACTCATCTCCAGTAGCATACTGGGCACCCACAGACCTTGGGAGTTCATCTTCCTGTGTCATGTTTTTTTGCCCTGTCACACTGTTCATCGGTTTCTCAAGGCAAGAATACTGAAGTGGCTTGCCATTCTCTTCTCCAGTGGACCATGTTTTGTTAGAACTCTCCATTATGTCCCATCCATCTTGGGCGGACCTACACCACATGGTTCATAGTTTCATTGAGTTAACAAGGCTGTGGTCCATGTGATCAGTTTGGTTTGTTTTCTGTGATTGTGGTTTCCATTCTCTCTGCTATCTGATGAAAAAGGATAAGAGGCTGATGAATAAGAAACTTCCTGATGGGAGAGACTGACTGTGGGGGAAACTGGATCTTGTTCTAACAATGCATCATAGTTTTCTTTTGTATTTTCAGTTTGGTTCAAGAGTTAATATGAATCACAATTTTCCATTATGTTTCCACCCAGGAATTTCCCAACTAGCCCTATTCAAAATGTCTGAACTGTACCCTAAGACATAAGATATAACAATGGTAAACAAAAACGTTGACACTAATTGAGCACTTACTATGTGCCAGGAAAAAAAAATGTATTTAACTCTCACAATAATCCTAGAAGTTCAATGAATTATCAGCATCACTTTACAGATGAGGTCAATACAGAGACAGAAAAGAGAAATATGTTTCCCATGATTTTAGAACTTGTATGTTGCAAAAACATTATTTGAATCCAGAAAAATCTGTCTCTTCAGACCTAATCACTGCAATTACCAATAAGTACACATATCTACTTTCACTCCTTAGTTCTGAAACTAAATTTCATTTCATTTTCTTGTTTCCATGAATGACCTTTCTCTGGAGGAACAAATAATGTGAAAATCTGTAGTCTCTGCAAAGCAAAAGATTCCCCAATGACTATGACTATGACTGTTGATATTATTCTTGCTGTTATTCATACTAGTGGAATGTAACCAAGGCCAATAGAAGGATTTGGACCAGAATGTAACACCAGAGACAAGAATCATTTCTGCCTTCAGAACCAAGGCAGGTGTTATAGAGGCCAAGAAGTTTGAGCTGAGCCTCAGAAGTATTTATTTCACTTTATTTCTGGTGACTAATAATATTCATTTGAAAATGGAAAGAATAGGAAAAAGTTGATTCTAAAAATCTTCTCTTCTATATTTGGATTGAGTATTGGTAAATCTCATACTTGCAAAAAAATGAACTCTGTCATAATTTAGAAGCTTTTAGGTTACTTATTTCTGCTTTTGCTCCAGTTATAGCTAGTGAAAACCAAAGACAAAACTCCCTCTGTCTTAAGTCATTGAAATAGAACATCACATTGACATGAAGCTTGATTTTATCCTCCTTTACATACAACACTAATGAGAATATTGTCCTCAATGCCCAAACAGTTGGATCTCCCTTTGTTTTATTCTTAGTGAAAAGAAAAGAAAAGTTAAAATTATAAGCTCTATGAATATTTTAAAACTTCTTCTATAAAACTAAAATAGATTTTAGTGAAATTCTACCCATGCATCCCTTCATAGTACCTTAAATTACTGTAAAACAATTTTTTCATAATTCTTTTTTTTCATTTCCTAAGACAAAGGGCTTATATTTTGTCTGTTTGCTTGTTTTAAAGCAAGAATTCCAGCTTGCTTGTAGTACAGTACCAGAAAAAAAGAGAGAGATGTTTCTCTGTTACTATACAAATATTATGGCACAGTTGAGTTCACATCTGTGAGCAGGTATTACATTCAATATTCTTAATGTGAATGTGAGCCTTCAACAGCTACATATTGTCACTCCCATTTCATGCAGGATTTGTACCCTACCTAGCCTGTCCAGCATGAAAGATCTCACGGCCTGCTGTACACGAATCTATTGTTCATTTGTTTTTAGTTTTTCTTGAAAGGCAAAAAATGTTGAACATTACAGTGCATTCAGATGTTGAGACACCTGCTATATTCTGATGTTTTGACATGAACAGTCTGTAGAAATCTATTTTTTTCCACAGGGAATAAATCAGCATTGTCAGAAAATTATTGTTCTAGTTGTTGTAGCCCCTTCATATCAGACATCTACTCACCTTATACAATAGTTATATGCTCTTAATAATTCTACTCAGGCTTTCACTGATGCTTTTGATATTGCTACTGCTGCTGCCCCAGCTCTATAAGTATAATCAATAGCTGGATGGACCAAAAATTAAATCATTTAATGGATTTCTGGTTGAGTTCATTTAGGTCACTAGGTTTCCACTCCTGCTGGCAGGCAGCATGATTTTATATCCCTCTATTATCATAACAATACACGTTTTCACTTGGCTCTATGGCCTGTTGTGCCAGTATCCAGCTTAGCTCTGTTTTTTAGACGTTTACAGAGATTTGAATTAGCTATGGTCAAAGACACCAGCAGAAATCCTGGTGAAAAGCATACTGTTTTCTTCCTCAAGACAGAGCTATTCTAAGAAACCATCCTTAATGTATAAGCATATACTCTGTCTCCTTCAGCGTAAGCCTTACAAGTTAGAAGGCATGTGTAAAGCAGAGACTCTATGAAGACTTGCAGCCTCAACTGAGTGCTCTATAATCCTAAATTTTGTATGGCAGATATCTGCAGATCTATTCAGTATATGGGACTAGCAAGAATAGAAATATGTCAGATGATATCACTAGTCACATATAAAAGTAAATTCAAACTGAACATTCATAAGCACTTCTTTTTTGGTCATTAAATTTTGTTTTCAAAGGAAACTTCATGCTCATGAAATGGCAGTTTTACTCCCTTATTTTTCAGACTGTTCTTTGTAAGTAATTTGACCTAAAAGAGAAAGGAGTTAATTAAATGGCAACTTTTAACCTCTAGAGTCAATCTCTGACCTATCTACTAAGATATCTCACAAGGGTTCCACTGTCATCTTGTGAAAACCTTCTTTCATAAGCCTTGAAGACATAAAATGGGCATGTATGTGTGACCCGGATGAACCTTGACTGGCTGAGAGACAGTCCAAAGCTTTGAACCCTGTCTCACTACTCACTACGTGTGCCATCCACACCTGACTTGACCTCTGACCTATGTCTCTGACCACAGGGTGACCAAGATGCTCTCCCTCTCATACTGTCCAGAGACTAAGATATTTCACCCTCCCTGACATAGGCAGGGAAGACAAAAGGGACTCAGAATAGTCAATATCTATCAGAAAGGAAACGTTTGCTCATTCAATAAATCAATGATTCTCGACTGAAAACTGTCCCTTTCAAAGCACTCCACTCCCCAGACATTTGGCAATATCTGGAGATATTTTTGTTGTCATAACTAGGGTAGGGATGCCACTGGCTTCAAGTGGGATGTTAGTTAGCAATGTGCAGGAGAGCACACAACGTAAGACATAACAGAAGAAAGAATTTTCCAGCAAAAATGTTAATAGTACCAAGGTTAGAAAAGTTTGCAGTAATTACCGAATGGGTAGCATACTGTGTGCCAGGTACTGGACAGTACAGGGTTAATCTTAGGCAGAACTGTGAGGTAGTAGCATGCTTGTTTTTTAGCAGCTACAGGGTCATTATGGTAACTGCAACCTACAGATGCCCAGCCACCCGTGTTCTGATCTTCTTCTCCTGATTACCTTCTTCCCCTAAAATGACATATTTTGTCCCATAGGCCATTGTCTCAAGACTCATTTCCCTAGTTCTGGAGACAGCTGGAAAGTCTAATCTTGTAAATATTTGTGTATCATTGCATTAAATAATATTTATAAAATTATGAGATTTTGATGGAGAAAAGCTAAAGACAAAGTAGTATAGATATACATTCAGATATTTAATACCCAGTTTAATTTACATACACATACATATCTTCCTACAGAAATAATGTATAGTTACCATAATCACTGCTGCTGCTGCTGCTGCTAAGTTGCTTCAGTCGTGTCCAACTCTGTGCAACCCCATAGATGGCAGCCCACTAGGCTCCTCTGTCCCTGGGATTTTCCAGGCAAGAATACTGGAGTGGGCTGCCATTTCCTTCTCCAATGCATGAAAGTGAAAAGTGAAAGTGAAGTCGCTCAGTCGTGCCCAACTCTTAGCGACCCCATGGACTGCAGCCTACCAGGCTCCTCCGTCCATGGGATTTTCCAGGCAAGAGTACTGGAGTAGGTTGCCATTGCCTTCTCCACTGGAGGGTGTCAAATTCTGGTTTTAAGAAAAGTAGAAGATGTTTCTTTTTCATGATGGTTTGGATAAAATGTATTTTCAAAGTTGCCATTTCTTAATTTCTTAATGGAAAGTCTAAAGTCTATGAATTCTGCTTAGACCTCTGAGCCTACTAAACTATCTTGATAAATTATCAGTGACCAAGAGAACTATTATATATTTTTTCTCAAGTGAAAGTATATTTAATTAGCTGATTTTTGAAGGGCCAATTTGAATCAGGAAAAATAAATACCACTCTCTTGATACATATCTTTCAGGGCCTTTCTTGACAGTCTCTTTCACACTTACCCTTAAATGTCATCAAAGTTCCTCTGATTTCCAAAAGTACAGCTTCTGGCCATGCTATTTCCCTGTCTTCAGAACGATCTATGTATTGTCAACTCAGTCTCATTGTGTAGCTGCCTTACAATCAGTTTAAGTCAACAAATCCAAAACTAAATGCATGATCTCTGCACTCTGTCCATTAAAAAGGAAAGAAAAAATTTCATCTATTTGTCATGGCTTACAGCGGTTCCTATCTCAGTGGTTTAACCCCAAACTGAGAAATAGTTTTTGAGATTTCCCTTCTTTGCTTCCCAGAAAGCAAATCTTCATCTCACCAAATCCTATGAGTTTTCCCCAGTTCAATTTCTTTCTGGTGTGTGCTAAGTCACTTCATTCGTGTCCAACTCTTTGTGACCCTATGGACTATAGCCCACCAGGGCCCTCAGTCCATGGTGTTCTCCAGGTAAGAATACTTGGAGTGGGTTGACATGCCTTCCTCTAGGGGATCTTCCTGACCCAGGAATCAAACCACATCTCTTCCATCTCCTGCATTAGGGGCTGGGTTCTTTAGCACTAGAGCCACCAGGTAAGTCCAGTTTCTTTCATATCCTACCACTTTTCTTTGTCTTGACTGATCTAATCAAAAGCCAAGCACTTTCATCTCTTGGCTATACTGGCCTCCCCAGTCTAAATCGGCTTCCCAGCGCTCTTCAAGATATACCTCAATTCTGTCTGCCTCTCTAACCTTGCTGGACGTTGCACCTTCCTTGTTTTACATGCATCAACAGCTTAGACCAGCTATTTTCTTCTCAAACTGACCACGATTTTGCGTACTTTATGGACATTTTGCCTGATTCTGCTTCTTTCTGAAATGTTCTGTACCCACCTACCCTCATACTAATTTCATATTCATGACTCAGATTCCAAGTAAAATATTCCTTTTTAAGCAAGACTTCCTTAACTCTTGCCCATCACCACCACTGCAACAAACCCTAATATCCACAGCTTAGCTTAGGTTACTCAATGCATGCTTTTTAGAACAACTTCTGACTTTTTCATATCATTTTATTGCAAAAGATAAGTTATTGTTTGATTGGTTTCTCATACTAAACACCAAACTCAGCATTCTTTTTTGATTTCTTCTGTGATACACCAGTCAGAATGGCTGCGATCCAAAAATCTGCAAGCAATAAATGCTGGAGAGGGTGGAGAAAGGAACCCTCCTACACTGAATGCAAACTTGTGAGATTCCTTAAAAATTGCAAATAGAACTACCTTATGACCCAGCAATCCCACTTCTGGGCATACACACCGAGAAACCAGAATTGAAGAGACACATGTATGGAAACAACCTAGATGTCCATCAGCAGATGAATGGATAAGAAAGCTGTGTACATATACACAATGGAGTATTACTCAGCCGTTAAAAGAATTCATTTGAATCAGTTCTGATGAGATGGATGAAACTGGAGCCGATTATACAGAGTGAAGTCAGCCAGAAAGAAAAACACCAATACAGTATACTAACACATATATATGGAATTTAGGAAGAGGGCAATGACGACCCTGTATGCAAGACAGGGAAAGAGACACAGATGTGTATAACGGACTTTTGGACTCAGAGGGAGAGGGAGAGGGTGGGATGATTTGGGAGAATGACATTCTAACATGTATACTATCATGTGAATTGAATCGCTAGTCTATGTCTGACGCAGGATGCAGCATGCTTGGGGCTGGTGCATGGGGATGACAGAAAGTTATGTGAGGTTCATGTTTAAAAAAAAATTACTCACTGCCTCCATTCTTCTCTCTCGAAAGATTACATTTTAATTCTCATGTTATACAGTCAAATAGCATCATTTATTCATGGAATATTATAGCTCAGGGGTTCATAAATCAGAACACATAGACTATAAGATGTTCACAAACAACTTTAAAATCGTACTCAAAACTTCCTGTGTAATGTGCATTTTCCTGTGAATAATGTTGAAAGCTTTCATCAGATTGTCACTTTGATACAAGAAAGGTTAAAAAGAACATGTTATTAGGGTTTAACATTTTAACATTTACTGCTAAAATATCACTGTTACTACATACTAAATGTGGCTGACAATGTTAATGATAGATACTGTTTCTTTTAAATACATTTCTGATGTTATTTGAACTATAAAAATACTTGGTTTCCTGAAAAGAGACATCATAATTCAGTGCAATAAGGATGTCTTTTTAATAAATGGTGTCAATAAATAAGATAGAAGCATACCATGAAAAGTAAATCTTATATCACATCCAAAAATTAATCCCATATGAATTATATATCTAAGTCTAAAATATCACAAAATTCTAACATGAAAGAATATCTTCAAAACTTTGAAATAGTTACTTTAATTTTTTCAAAAATTATATATATGTATATAAAGTATTAAACAAAGATGGAAAGATTACATTGAAAGTAAGAACTTCTTTTCATCAAAAGAATTTTAAGAGTCAAAAAACAGAGTAAAAAATGTGACAGCTCAAAAAGGATGTTTATGCAGAATGTATAAAGAATTTCTAAAACATCAGCAAAAAAAGAAATCCCACTGGAAAAATGAACAAAAGACCTGAGGAAGCACTTCATAAAGAGGATATCCAAATGGTCAATGAATATATGAAAAATACACAATCACTATTTTTCCAGCAAATATTAATTAAAATCCCAGTAAGATTTCAATATACTCCTACTTAAATGGATAAAATTGCAATGACTGTGATAGTCTATTTATTAATATGGATGATGGTTTCATGGCTATATCCGCTTTGTGAAACTTTACTAAGAGGTACATATAATACTTGTAAACTTTACTCTGTACATGTTTTATTTACATACATACTTTTTTCTTAAGGAGCATATTTAACACAAGTGAAAATATCTGTATTAATAGAATAAATATATAGCATGGTCTTACATGGGATTGGTTACCATTTTTTATTTGTTTTAGTTGCTCAGTCGTGTCTGACTCTTTGTAACCCAATGGACTGTAGCCTGCCAGGCTTCTCTGCCATGGGGTTCTCCAAGCAAGAATACTGGAGTGGGTAGCCATTTCTCCAGGGATCTTCTCAACCCAGGGATCAAATCTGGGTCTCCTGAGTTGCAGGCAGATTCTTTACCATGTGAGCCACAAGGGAAGCCTCATTTTTTTAAATTTGAATCAGGAAAAATAATTCAACTGTCAGCCACTACCAAAACTGACTGAACTGGAAACCCGTTTCTCTGTCCTAGGCCCTTAGATCTGAAACTAGAATATCTCTTAAAGGCAAAACAAACAACAAAAAACTGAGAAACCCTCAAGAAATGGACTTTCTTCACTTGCTTCATTTTAACTGCTGCATATACAACTTTTCTCATTGGGTAATTAGAAAGTTAAAATATTATTTAACTATGTTTATTCAATTTAAAAGGGAATAATCTCCATTGAAAGTAAGAGCTAATTAGATGATGAAAATATACATTTATATATAGACGAACTATAAAGATTGATGAAAGTTACATAAATTTATGCAGAAGTATGTAAACTTCTTCAGTCTATTGATATGGTACTAAAGTATATCCATTTCTAGAGAGAAATCAAGACAGTTAGGAATTCCCTGGTGGCCCAGTGGTTATAACTCAATGCTTTCACTGCCAAGACCACAGGTTCAACCCCTGGTTGAGGAACAAAGATCCCACAGGCTGCATGGCATGGCCATACAAATAGAAAGTATCCATTTGGGTGGCTCATAAATGAGAAAATTTAAAAACAGAAAGAAGAAGATGGTTCTTAAGTCATGAAGTGAATTGAAGTGAAGTCGCTCAGTCGTGTTCGACTCTTTGCGATCCCGTGGACTGTAGCCCACCAGGCTCCTCCGTCCATGGGATTCTCCAGGCAAGAGCACTGGAGTGGGTTGCCACTTCCTTCTCCAGGGGATCTTCCTGACCCAGGGATCGAACCCAGGTCTCCCACATCGTAGGCAGACGCTTTAACCTCTGAGCTACCAGAGTCATATGTTCTGTCAATTTGGAATGCTGGGAGAAATTTCTCTTTTCTCCTCTCTTCTTTGATGTTGCATCTGTCACCAAGAGAAGGTGACAAAGGTATATATGAGTGATTACCATTATGCTGGGAAGTGTATATGATTTCTCAGGTTCTAGAATGTCACTCACTGGTTCACAAATAATACATACAAAGCACTTACCATGTGCAGCACTAAGTCACATGAAGGATCTTTGTCTTCCAGGAGCTTGCATTCTAGCAACCAAAAGGAGGATAAAAAGAGAAAGAAAGAGACACATAGAGAAGAAGTTAACCAAATAAATAAAGTATTTACACATTATGCTAACTCCTATAATAGACATGAACGAGGAAGTGAAATATAGAAAATTACAAGGAGGGCTAGATTCAGCCAAGATATTCAAGAAAGACATTTTTAAAGCAAAACTAAAAGTGAGAACTGAAGGATAAGAAGTAGGTAGAAGTGAGCAGCTGGGCAGTGCTACTGTAACAGGGAGTACTAAGAGCTATCTCTTACTGAGCACTCAGGATTTGCTGTGCACTGCTTGGAACATCTCATATATTTAGTCCTTTGAGGAGCTCTGTGACATTGAAATTATTACTCTCATCATTGTCCACACAGATGAAGAAAATGAATTTTGGCATAGAGAGTTTAAGTGATTCTTTTTCATGACTGAGTAATATTCCATTGTATCTACAGATGATTTCAATGTATATATGAAAATAGAATTGACTGAATTTGCTGATGAATTGGAAAATGATATGAAATAGGAGTCCATAATGCCTTGCAAGAGGACTTTAGCTGAAATAAGAGAGTGGTTCCCATTTATTGGAGTTGATGGGTAAAGGACTGTTTGGCTAACAAGAATTGAGACCTCTCTTCTTCAACCTTTGTCTAGTTTGAGATATCTTTGGAGACATTTAAAAACAGATGTCAAGTGGCAATTGTATATGCAAGTCCAGAGCTCATGAGAGCTGTGGGCTGGAGCTGCAAAGTGAGATGTCATCAATCTATGTAAGGAATGTAAAGCCATGGAGATTGCTGCAGTCTTCTAAGAAGAGAGGAGAGGAAGAAGAAAAGGTCAGGTGGGTTGTAGGAAGACTCTGATGTGGGCTGAGAAGAAGCGACACAAAAGAAGACAGAAAATGTCCTACAGGTATGCAGAAAACCAGGCTAGTACCAGGAAAGAATGTTTAAGGAAGGAGGAAGTGAACAGCGCTGTCAATATTATTCATTCCAGTTTGAGGAAAATGCAAAGAGATGAGTGTCTATTGGATGTGACAACATTCTGTGGAGTGTTATGGTCAGAAGCAGATTCCAGGGTTGCAGAATGAGTGGGTATAGTATAGGCAATCCCTCCAGCTGAGAAAAATCATCAGTGTTTCTGGTGTAGATTTTTCCACAGCCTCTAAGCTCTAGAAACCATTTTTCCTAGTAATAAATGTAGATAGTTGATTCACATTGGAAAATGAAGAACATCAGCCAAATTGCAAACAACATCAGTCTGGTTTCCAGACAGTAATAACTGAATTAGAAAAATTATTTAAGTTACCAAAAATCAAGAAAAAATTGTTCTTTTGATCATTTTGACTGGTATGGTATCTGATATAGTACAAAAACAGGACATGTATATGGTGTATATAGGCATTCAATCATCCTACCAGTGTTTCTTTCCTACTGTGTTCTGGGCATTAGGGTAGACATTAGAATTCAAAGATACAGATGTGAACAAAAAATAAACCCTCCTCACAAGGAGCTAATAGTTTGGCAAGAAAAAAGAAAAAAAAATCCATTATAGGAAATTTAATTTCATATCAGAATCATAATGTAAAATCAAATGCAGCAAAATAACAAGCTAAAAAATATGTTATGACATGCTTTTAATTTGATATTTGGGCCTATCCCTTGAGACTTTCAAAGCGGTTGTCAGTCATTTGAAGTAGGACCATTTCTCTTGCGATTTTGAACAATGAAGTAAATTATGCTAACAGTATGCCCACTGTATTCTAAATAATTATAGTCTTTGGATAAAGGTATTACTCTATACATAATTATGGCATTTTAGAACATACATTTTCTTGATAGCTAAAAATATATGCATACAAATCTATATCTTTGCATACCCTGATTTACTTAAAACTTCTGAAACAAAAAGAAATTAAAGCACATCAGTAAATGAAAAAAATTCTAACACTATTAAGTAGAATAGATTATTTTTAAAATATTATTCAATACCTATCATCTTTATAAACTACAATTTCATATACATTATCTGTACAATTTCTCAAATATGCATGAATTTATGATCTAAATAAGAATTTTAATAAATTGTGTTTCTTTTTAGAAAAATACAACTATTCCAAAGCATTAGCCACCATAGCTAAATTTTTCATCAATTAGAAACATGATTTTTTCATCATTCATCTAAAATTACCCATCCTCTTCAGAAAAATGAAGAAAAAGCTTTAGCCGCCCACGTGGGAGGACAGTGTAGTAAAGAGTTTGTGCATTTCTATGAAGTTAAATTTCAGAAAGCAATTTCTGAAAGGGTAATAAGACAACTGAAAACAACACAACTGCCCATCAACACAGAAACAGAAAAACAAATTATGTTATATCCACACTGAAAAACAATGATCAGCAGTAAAAGAAGCAGGCTATTGATACAGACCATATTTCTACTGCTATATGGATGAAATCTCAACAACATTGTTTATTGTATGTTTCCACTTCCTAAAGTTCTAGATCAGCTAAAACTAAACACAGTGAAAAAAATAAGTGGTTGCACCTGTTGGCACTGAGCGACCCAACAGAAAGATTGTGGGGAAATTTCCTGGGGTGATTAAATACTATCTTCTACACAAGTGTGTACAACTGTCAAAACTCATCAAATTGGAACACTTAAGATCTATACATTTTACTGGATATAAATTACTCATAGATTGTTTTAAATAATAAAAGTTACTTTTTTAGAAATCTAAAAAATAATGTTTGAGTTGGATTAATAAAAGGCAAAGTAACCCATACTTATAAAAATTCTTCTTTAGAATCTGTACATAATTATATCTTCTAAAATTCTCTTCTTAAATTTATTACTATTAGTCTTATAAAATATAAAAGAGCAAAAATTACTAAGGATTCAATCAATATCACATCAAGTTTTAGTCTTTCTATTGATGGAAGTGCTTAATATTCTTTTTCAAAGAGATCAACTGACAATTTGATATTTCTTTTAGGGATGTAAAACTCCCTTACTTGAAAAAAATCTTGCATCAACAATTTTGGAAATAATGAAGAGCCCTGTTTCTCATTTTGACTTCTTCTATTCTTTTCATGGAACACTTAACTCAATTAAAGCTGTTGACATGCCATAGTCTCATGTTTGATGCCATGATGCAGTGATTGACCTCTTTTACTCCAGGGTGCTCTTTCATTAATCATGTTTGTATGGTGCATGTGGGCACAAGACGCCTAATGACAGGGCCCTCGTGACTGATTGTTAATTAATTTATTTCACCAGAAACATTTCCTTAATATACCAGGACATGGAATGCTGAAAGAAACACTATGATTTAATGTTTTGAGATTCAGATGTGCTGTGCTCACGACAATCAAATCATAGTTGCTGCTAAGTCGCTTCAGTCGTGTCCGACTCTTAGCGACCCCATGGACTGCAGCCCACCAGGCTCCTCCATCCATGGGATTTTCCAGACAAGAGTACTGGAGTGGGATGCCATTGCCTTCAGCTCTTGTTAAATCATCACATATTAGATATGGGATTAATACATGAAAGACATGAAGGAAGCTGGATGCCGCCGTCAGATGTCCTGTCTGAATGGAGAGTTACAGGACAACATTCTTTCCCATGAAAGTACCTCTCAAACTGGAGGCAGAAGGCCGTCAGTAAGTAGTACCATTTACTTAAAGTATGTTCAAGGAGTTTACACATGTGTTTCTTTTTTTCAAATTATGCATACAGTGTGGTATGTCCAGGAGGGTTGTTATAATTTTTTTTCATCTGCAAAGGCATTAGCACACCATGAATACAGATTGACCTTTTGCCCCATACCAATTTGCTCATCCACTCACCAGGAGAGCAAGTCAATTGCACAAGTTCCCTGATGGGAAGAGCAGACTTTAGCATGCCTGATATAGGCTGCTTAAGTTATAGGTTGCAGAGCTCTGAGTGAAAGCTGAAAAAATGAAGTTTGAGCTCTAGAAGAAATAAAAAGAAGGATCACTGTCATAGCCCAACTGACTTTGTAAATAATGCTGGACTCCCTAGGGGGGGATTTCTTGTTACTGTTGATTTACATTTTAAAAATCTCTAGAATTTGCTTGCCCCTGAAGCTTTAACCTGAATCATAAATCCTACCCAATTATAACATCTGAAAAAACGGCTGTTAGCTAAACAGTAGATCTTGTTACTCAGAACATGGTACTATATCTTTGTATTATTATCATTGTTTTCTCAACTTTGTTCGATTTAAAAATTGTTTTAGTTTTTGGAAGGGAGGCGAAGACCTACTCTCCATGATATCCAGGCAAGAATACTGGAGTGGGTTGCCATTTCCTTCTCCAGGGGATCTTCCAGACCCAGGAATCGAACCCAGGTCTCCCACATTGCAGGCAGATGCTTTAACCTCTGAGCTACCAGGGCAGACCTCCTCCATGATATAGGCACTATTAATTCTATATAACACTGCTGATGAATATGAGAACAAAAAGAAATTCATAGAAGCAATCAGAGGAAAGTAAACCTGTAAACAAACATCGTTTTTTTCTTCCTCAAACAAGATGTTTCTATCACCTTATTGAATTGGACTAAAAAACAAAAACAGTTCAACCTATCCTGTATTTCAGGCCTTACACCATTGCTATATCAATGCAATACTATATTACATATTATTGTTTGCACATGGAACAGCAGTTTTACTAGTTGTAAAGCAACATCTCATTTCTGTGGACAAGGTCAAGATCAATGACATGATGCAGAAAAAATAATTTTTCTAAATATCTGAAGGACTTTCTAAAAATACTGCAATAATACAGAATGAAAAGAAACTTGACGATGCATCAACTATATTCCAGGGGTGAAGTTGAATACAGGAGAAAATAAATTTATTTCACAAAAGAAGAAAATCTTAGTAGATGCCACCCACAAAGAGAATCTCTTCTGTTCCAAGGACCATGGATGACAATATAAATATACAGAGAGAAAAGTTCTGGCTTTACGTTTGGTAAACTCTGAAGAAACTTGAAAGGATAAAATATGCAACACTAAAAATTAAGAAAACTTGGAGAGGTATTTAGAATGGGAGAAATAGTATAGTATAAAGCAAGATTATGTGTCTTTTTTAGAAAAATATAGATGAAGACTGCTGTCTTTTCTTCATGAGCCTTCAAGAAAATAGGAATATAAATTAGGACACAAAGAAGGCAAAGCAGACAGGAAGGAAAGCAAAAATTATTAGATGAGGGAATAAGAATTCATTGTGAAAGTTTTTTGTGAATGCTAAAAAGGATTATGTAAAGTTGAAAGCCCATGATTATTGAACCTACAAGTGATGATGGCAAAGAAGAGCAGTGTGAATTGAGAAGAACTGAGTTAAGGAGCATCTGAATAGGGAAGGCAGGACCAAACACACAAAGAAAGACAGATACATATGGTTATAAATCTTCACAGAGCATTAGGGAATGTTTGTAGATTCTAAGCAGGAAGAAAGATCATAAGAACAATGCTGTAGTTACTTATCAGCTGTGTAGGCTTCCCTCAACGGTAAAGAATCCACCTGCAATGCAGGAGCCTCAGGAGACGTGGGTTCAGTTCCTAGGTCAGGAAGATTCCCTGGAGGGGTGCATGGCAACCCACTCCAGTGTTCTTGCCTGGAGAATCCTATGAACAGAGGAGCCTGGCAGGCTACAGTCCATAGGGTCACAAATAGCTGGGCACTGAAGTGACTTAGCATGCACGTGTCAGCTGTGTACAAGACAGACTGTAGTGAGAGTGCATTGGAGGCAGAGAGATCAGTTGTGAAGCTACTGCAACATTTGTCTGTGAAATAAGCACCTGGGATATTCTGGTTCAGTTCAAATTCATTGAGTACCAAGTGTGATCTAAGCACTGCACTAAGCTCTGGGAGTGGAAGGATGGCAGGAATAGTGCTATGGAGGACCTCTTAGAAAGAACACACTTCTCCTATAACTTCACAAGTACTGTAAGAATGTTGTGAATTTGTTGCTATGGAAGTAAGCGGAGAGGCACTTTGCTCAACCTGTGTAGGAAAAGGAAGATCTCTAGCGAAGTTTATGCTTGAACTTAGTCTTGAAAGTTGAATGAGTTACTAATGGCTAGAAGGAAGGGTCAGTCTGGAGGAGGAAAACTGCAATCTAATAAGAAAACAAAGGCAGGCTTTTGAGTCATATTATGGTTCTTGGTATCAATTTAATAGGTGAAAGAATACTATTCTAATTATAAGAGCATTATGGTCAGCTTTGTGTCTTAGAAGTATCCTTCTATGGCATAAATGAGGCAAAGTGAGGCTAGAAAGAAGAAGCTTAGGACTGATGAGGAAAGAGCTTTGACTTTTACATCAACAGCAGTAGTGAAAAGGAGGAGACTCTAGAGATATTTGAGAGATGAAATGCAAAGGACTGTGGAATTGTCTGAACAGGAAAAGTAAAGAAGAAAACATTAGACTGATTACTGACTTTCTCTCTGTGACAGCTGGCTCAGGGGGTGGTGTGTCAGTAATTGTCATTCAGAACTTGAGAGGATGATTCAAGAACAGAGTTCATCTGAGGTGCCCGTGAAACAAATTGATAAACAGA
Organism: Ovis aries; assembly: GCF_016772045.2. NCBI lineage: Eukaryota > Metazoa > Chordata > Mammalia > Artiodactyla > Bovidae > Ovis > Ovis aries. Next base: position 42,891,418 of record NC_056069.1, on the reverse strand, counting down.
GCAGATTATAAATCTGAACATCAGTGGAGTGATCAAGACAATATATAAGTTTGGGAATCATAAGCACTTAAGCTATTATAGGATTTGATCCCTGGGTCAGGAAGATCCCCTGAAGAAGGAATGACTACTAACTCCAGTATTCTGGCCTGGAGAATTTCATGAACAGAGGAGCCTCTCCAACTACAGCCTATAGAGTCACAAAGAGTCAGACACGATTGAGCAAATTCATTTTGAAGCTATTATAAAATGATGAGTGAGAATCAGACTTCTAAGGGAAACAATGTAACCTGAGGAGATCAGTGGGAAGAAGGCAGCATCAGCACTTAAGGAGAAAAAGGAAAATAGGAAGGAGACAGAGAAGAAACTGGGAAAGTAGTTGCAGGAAGAAAATTGGTAGGAAGGGATTAGATAGAAGCCGAAGAAGCAGAGAAGATCTAGGAGACTAGCAAAGAGAAATCTTGCTGTACATGAGGTAAGGAAGTGGTGACTGATGTGATTCAGAGGTGATCTTGAACATTTCAGTTATAATTCCTCACAAGGAATTGCATTCAGGGAGTTGGGACAAATATGCCAACACTGATAGGAAAAAAAAAAAAAAAAAACATTTGAGGTAGATGAGCCTAAGAGACATTTTATCGGTGTGAGTTTTTTGCCAGTCCTCATTTGCCAGGCTGCCAATCGATATGGGTCTACAAAACACTGTATCACTTTCGACTCAATTGCATTAAAACTCAGCTCGGTCCCTATGTTCAAGGGCTGTTAGACTCAATCAAGAAACTCTCAACAGTTGGTAGACTTCACAAATCAGAAGAAACAAGACAATTTCCACGAAGGACTGTGATTCTTATAGTTGTTTCCTTTCCTCACTTTATAACGGCACCATTAGTTAGAATTCCAGACACTACGTAAAAGGAAACCATTCAGTCAGGTTGACGTTTATAAGGTTAACCAAATGGCTGTAAGATATAGTAAATAACTGTAGTACCTGAAACAAGTTGGGGAAAAAAAAATGTAAAATACACCCACATTGTATCCTAAAAAGCCAACAAGGAAGGTTTTTCTCAACAGTGAGACAGATTTGGAGAAAGGTAATTATGCAGGCAACTCAATGCCTGCTGAAGTGTGAGTTTTGATACCCCACCCCCCTCTCTGCCACGTGTAAGACATTTGAAAGCAAGAGGGAGTTTAGATTAGTAACAGTTTCAACATATGCTCCCCCTCCTTCCGTTTTGCAGCATGAAAGCCACTCGGCCACACGTTCTCACATTTTGCAAAGGTGAGAGGATGAGGATATGTTTGAAAGAGTCCTACTGAAGGGGAATATGGGAGGCAGGAGAGTGCTGTACCACCGAAGACGCTGCCCTCAGCATCACCTTTCTCTTCAGCAAGTTTCAAATATAAAGGAAAGAAACCGCCACGCCTGCATGATTTATATGGGAACCTCCTGGTCGCCTTATGTGGCTCATAAATTATTCTGAAGATATCTCTAGGGCATAGACCCTTTTTTTTTTTTTTTTCTTTAAATCGCAGCTAGATCTCAAGATCCATGAAACTAAACAGATTCATGGAAAGTGAAGAAACACTGAATAAAACAAAAAGGAATACCCTCAAAATCAGTATGAAATTTACCCTGTGGCATGATATTTTTTAAACAAAAGAATAAAACAACTTTATATGGATCTTCTCTAGTTCTTTTGTGTCTGGCAATCAGGAAAACCAAACACAAGAAGTGTTTAAGTAGACTACACACAAACCACTTTATCCTGCAGAGTTCAGGGGGGCACGATGTTCAGTCACTTGAAAATAATACTTTGTACCTCAATAGCATCTTTAGTTCAAGGGTCATGGGGTATTTACAAACATGAAATACTTCTACAAAACTCAGTGACTCTGCCCACACTGTAGACTGGCAATCTTCACAGAGATTTAGCAGCAGCATGCCCCACTGCATTGCAAGTTAGTTGTGGAGGCAGAAATAAATCCCAAGACCTTCTGCTGCCTGCTCTCCGCTCAAAACATGATATGACATTTCTGCCCTCACTTTGAATCACTGGTTCTTCAAATATTAGGAGAAGACGTAGCCACAAAGATAAGAAATTTGTGAAAGGAAAATATTGAAGCTGAAGACAAAAATACCATAACCATTAAATGATGACCAAACTCTTCCCATTCAAAATATGACTCCAGGGTTAGTGTGGCCTCAAATCTAAAATGTGAGACTTTTTCCCCTAGGTTATGCAGGAAACCCACTTTTTATCTCTGTCTTTCTCTTTCACCATGTCTCACTTACATTTCAATTTTTTTAAACTTCAAATTAATAATGAGATTTTAAAATTTAAAAATAAATAAATAAATGAATAAATAAATAAAATTTTTAAAAAAATAATCCCTGGATAGTTCCTTTCCAGAAACATAGAAAAGAAACTTCCAGGAAGTAAATGACACCTAACATGCCACAATAAATGTCAGTAAGTCCATGTACCAGACTGTGTGTCTGCCTTCTTCCCAAAGAACCCTCACAACTCACACCTTACTTAATTTTAATGCTAAAGAGTCTGGCTATGACTGTCCTGTTTGGAAGCATATTGGAAGCCACAAATTAGAAGGCAGGGAGGTAGATGACTAGTGCTAGGTAAAAAAATTATGAGCAAACTTTTTCTTTTTTTTTGAAAAATACAAGACAATATGAAGTAAGCTGGCATATTGGAAAGCATAATGGTTAACTGTATGTGTCAACTTGGCTAGGCTATGGTACCCAGTTGTTTGGTCAAACTCCAATCTACATGCTACTGTGAAAGCGTTTTTTTAGATATGATTAAATGGCAACCTACTCCAGTATTCTTGCCTGGAAAATCCCATGGGTGGAGGAACCTGGTAGGCTACAGTCCATGGGGTCGCAAAGAGTCGGACACGACTGAGTGACTTCACTTCACTTCAGCATCTAAAACCAGTAGACTTTGAATAAAGCAGATTACCCTCTATAATCTGAGTGGGCCTGTCCAATTGGTTGAAGGCCATAAGAGAAAACCGTGAGGTCTCCAGAGGGAAAGGGAATTCTACCAGCAGAGAGCCTTCGGACTGAAGCTGAAATGTGAGCTCTTCTTTAGATCTCCTGCCAGTCAGCCTGCTCTGAAGATTTTGGACTTACCAGCCCCCACAATGATATTCTTAAAATAAAGCTGTTTCTCCCTATATATATTTATAGTTTCTCTGGGAAATCATGACTAATACAAAGAGGTCCACATGGCAAGGGCCTGAGTATAGCCTAAGTCCAACAACCACTGACAATTCAATGGTCTTAAAAACCATTCACAGTACCATGCAGGTTTCACTACTATTCAAACCCACAACTTTTCATGATCACCAACAAAAGCTCTGTGCCTGTTAAAAAATAACTGCTCCTTCCCCGTCCTCTTAGCCCCTCTACTCTACTCTCTGTCTCTGTGAATTTGACTAATTCAAATCATATAATATCTAATTCAAATCATATAATATCTGGGTCTAACATATTTCACCTAAACAGTCCATTGAAATTGTAGTATCAAAATCTTATTCCTTTTAAGGCTGAATAATATTCCACTGATTTGTACAAACGTTGTTTATCCACTCATTTGTTGATGGATGTTTGGGTCATTTTCAGCTTTTTGCTATTATGAATAATACTACTATGAAATGAGTATACAAATAATTATTTGGGTCTCTGCTTTCAATCATAGGAGTGGAATTTCTAGATCATATAATAGTTCTATGTTTAACCTTCTGAGAAACTGCCAAACTCTTTTCCACAGAATTCCCAGACTTTTGAATATCAGTAAATCAGGAAATAGACGCACACACACACACGAATCAACATAGGGCTGTTTCTAATTTTTCCAAAAGTAAAAACCTTAAAAAAATCTATAGATAAAACTTTTCTCTCCCATTACAATGTAAAACAAAGAGTTATAATCAAAGAGATGGGTAAATATCTCAGAATAAAGAATCACGCTTTAAAACTCTTTACTGTTCTTATACATATATTTTAACTTTTTTGTTTTCTATATTTTAGTTTTGTTTTACATCACTGAAAATTTTGTTAGGTACTGGCACTGGGCTAAGGGGTGACCTTTCTAAACCACTGATCTAACTGAACACAACTCATGTTTTAGATCAGTAAGCAAGGACCAGGAGAGACTGGAACTGGGACTATCCCTTGTTGCAGGCTAATTTGATATAGTTGCCTCTTCCCTCCCCCAACCCCACAATTTCAACCAAATAGCCAGAGACATAGAATGCAAATAACCAAAATAATAATATTAACAATAGGACCTGGATACCCAGTGGCTGCTAAAAGTGATTAAATTAGTTGAGAATTAGCATTGAGAATTGTCCTCTACTTAATCCTCTGAAACCTGGCAGGCATTCATCTTCAAAAACTATGCCAAACTATGAAATTTCTGTTGAGTCTTCCTCTTGTTTCTTTTGTGTGGTTAGTCCCTTCCACCCACACTGTCAGCATGACCTCCATCACCTGGCCAGAGAGGTGCTACAGAGACACTCAGCCCCTTTGTCACCAGGCTTGTGCCCCTGTCCTCTCCACTCCCACAGCCCCACTCTGATGAAACTGTGGGTAATCTAGCCTTAGAAATTCACCAGCTCTTTCACACCTTTTGATTTGTTCTAACAATCTTGGACCAGAAACTTTCCCTCAAAGGATCAAAGGTGCTCAACATGTAAAATTATTTATTTCCATGCCTTTTCCAGAAGACATATTGTTTTCCCAGTTAAAATTATACAGATGTTGTACAGCAGAAAGTAACACAGCATTGTAATCAACTATACTCTAATTTAAAAAAATTTTTAAGTAATTTATAGATCATTTTAAAAATTATACAGATATGATGTGAACATTCCTCTGTTCCTTACGTTTTAGATTTTAAATGTTATCCTAAGCTATAAACAGAAAATCTTAATAACTGGGAAGTTATAGCTAAAATCTACAAGTGCTTGCCCCTCAAAATCACCCAGGAAGTTTTCTATATTAAATAATCCAGGAATATATGCCAGACCTCTGAGTGAGAATCTCTGAGGTAGTGGCTGGGGAACTTGAATATTATAAAAGAACTCCAAGTGATTTTGATATGCCAGAAGATTTGGAAATCTGTAGTCTTACAAAGTGACCCAAAAAAGGTGCATACAGAGATCTGCAAGAAATGACAGGTGTAATTTACTATTAAATTGCTTCTCTTGGTTGGAAATACGATAAAATTTCCCCCTGCAATTCCTAGTGTACATATAAATGGATTAAATCGGTTAATGAATTTATCTGATAAGCCACCTTTGCAAAGTTTCCCATTGAGTGATTGATGGCTGGGCAGAACTGAATTCCTGAGGGGAAAACAGTGACTTACACAGGCTTCAGAAAATGAGACCATTGGTTAACTGTTTAAAGTCATTTATTAAAAGACTATGTCAGGTGAGGTACTTTACTGGAGTCCAAATTTATGCGGGTGCTAAGTTGTTTCAGTCGTTTTCGACTTTGCACAACCCTGTGGAGTGTAGCCTGCCAGGCTCCTCTGTCCGTGGGATTCTCCAGGCAAGAATACTGGAGTAGGTTGCCATTTCCTTCTCCAGGGGATCTTCCCAACCCAGGGATCAAACCTGCATCTCTTATGTCTACCTGCATTGGCTGGCAGGTCCTTTACCACTAGCTCCACCTGAGTGTGTGTACACACACACACACACACACACACACACACACACAACCAATGGAGAGGGGTTGCTCCCATGCAGGGTGGAATATTGGCAGCTGAGGGCATTGCAGAGCCAGTTCAATGCCTCATGCAGTTTTGGGGAGGCAGCTCTGCATGGGTCTTGCACATTTTTGCAGGTCTTCTGAGCAGAGGTATCAGTGGCTTTTGTTCCGGACTATCGAGGACGCTAGTATAGTGAATACCCTTGGAACACTGAGAGATCTCCATCTGGGGCATAGGACAGGTTTGTTTCCCGAACAAAATAATAAAGACAATATCTCTCCCTAAGGCAAAAGTTGGGCAGCTCTGCTTACCCCCCCTTTATAATATTAAGGTTTTGTTAAACTCAGGGTTCCTCAGCCGTGTCACGCCACACTGCGTTCAGAGCTCTCCCAGGCTTCACCCCTGTAGGACTGATGGATGAAGGAACCAATGCAAAGATGAGGCTCAGGCCACCTGCTGTACTGAGTGGTAAAGACCTGTGTCTCTAACAAGAGGCTATGTCTTCTGCCAGCATCCATGAAGCTGTGGCAGGCTAACTTTTTAACTTGCAATTAAAGTCTCTGACTCTTCACAGTTCTTGACAGATTCTTGCATATCTACGTTTTGCTTTGTAACTGATAGCATATTTCTATGCCCTTCCTGCCATTTCTGGTTCCTGTTGCTGGCTTTCAATAAAGAAGTCTCATTCTATCTCCATTTTAAATCCAGAATTTTCTATACAACGTGAGAGCAGAAACTTCAAACAAAAAGACTGAGCTAGTTTTTGACTGAATACAGGCATGTCCTATGGCAGTGGACTCTGCATCAGTAACTCTGAGAAAAACCCTAGTGCTGTTCTTCACTGCATAAAAGTGAGATGGTTGGATTTTTTGGCTTTTGTATGACATTTATGGTTCTCTGTTGAAGGTAGAGAGCCAACGTTGCTTCATATAGGTTATATAGAATTCTCTATCCCCAGATACAGAGTGGTCATTTTAAATATAAAAGCTTTGACCAGTGCTTTACACCAGCAGCAGAAGCAGGGTGGCTCTTTAAAGTATAAAGGGTATTAGGTAGCTAAGGGCTCAGTCAAAATATTTAAAGCTTAAAATAGCTCCACATGGGACCTAAATCATCCTGGCAGCTTTGCTTCACAGAGATGAAATCCACAACCAGTTTTCCCCCCTTATTTTCCATATCATCTCAATGAAAAGCAAAGAGGCAAATATTATTTTCATGCTATAAAAACTGATTGACAAAGTAGTAATCTACTTGCTATTTTGTGTATCATTGGCTAAGCTAAATTTTCCTTCGATTGTTTGAAACCACTGTTCCAGTAGCTTGAAAGCTACTCATTTTAATGCTAAAGGAGAAAAAAAAGATTATATATACCTTCCAAATCTTTAGAGACCAGATGCAAAACCTAAGAGGTGAGAGTTCTACCTGCCATAGAGAAATAAAGACTGTTTTCTCTTCACAAATCTACGGGGCATATTTTTTCTAGAGCTAGAAGTGAAAAATCAATAAAGAATAGATTGGTCAAAAGTTAATTCTGATCCCTTGGGGAATTGTTTAATTAACAGAACAATTCAGCATTCAACCCACAAGTACCTGCAGAGTGTGTGTACTGAGCCAGCGCTGTGAGATGCAGGGGAATCAGTGAAGACTCAGGGCGGCCTGGTACCGACGTGGGGAAGTTTATTAAAGCAGCTAGCCAGGCAGGAGATGGATATGCGGTGCATATTCCACAGGAAGAAATAGCAGTTTTCAAAAGTTATAAGCCTGGGAATCTAAATAGATGATAATGTTTGTTTTGAAAATGATGGAGAAATTTGACTTCAGGATTTACTATATCAAGTGGCAGTCATACATTTAAAGTCTTACATATTTAGCTTATCGAGTTAGAGAATCGACTATGCATAATGCATAGCCAAAGACTGAGTTTGATCCAATCACAATACCAATGATGGGAGTATTAATAAACACATCTTGTTGGGTTTTTTTTTTTAAGACAGGTCATCTTGTGCTAAGTAGAAAATGTCAAAGATATTAACTATATTTTTTCTACACACATTCATTAGGTCTAGTGTGGATAAAAACATATTTTTAACAGACTCTTAGCATGTTTTATATATAGGATTGTATAAACTTGTGTCTGAGACTTGTCAGTAAATCAATCAATCCCACAACTCCAAGAAGGTACCACACCAACACGTCAAATTATTTTTATTAAGTATATAAATTAGGATTTCAGTTGGGTATAATATATTTATACAGATTATTTTGTGAAGAAAAATAGTCCTAAAATGACTTTTCTCCCATTTTAAAATATTCTGCTTGAACTAGTGAAGAACACCATGGATAGTCCAAGACTTATTGACTTATTCTGTGGGTGATAAATCTCTATTCAGAGATATACAAAGCGTTGATTCAGGCAGAATCTCTGACTAAAGCTCATGTCTGGGAATAACAGTGAGGAAGCTAAGACTTGAAAGCTGACTTCCAACCTTCCTTCTCTTCGTCCGTCTCCTTCTTTGTGCCCGTGTCAACTCAGGAACTAAACATTCAAAGACAGGCCCTCCCACAGTACGATCACACAGTGTGCCCAGGCACCAGTGCCGCCCAGGCACTGCCCTTCATTCTGAACACACCCATCCTAAGCCTCCTTCACCTAACACTGGTTATTCCTATGGACTGTAAATCACGCCTCGTGGCTTTGTCCTGGCATAAGAAAGACCTTAGGGGGTGAGACTTCAAACTCTGGCGCAGCTCAGTCATTGGCTAAATGCTGCCCCAAAGAATATGAACTCCAAGACACTTCTATCTCCATGCTGGTTATGGGAGCTTGTGTTCCCCATCCCCCCCACACACACACCAAAAAATCATATTCTTATTGAAGCCCTAGCCTCCAGTGTGAAGATATTTGGTAAAGGGGCCTTTGCCACAGATTTAGGTTTGGATGAAGCTGTATGGGATCTTTATTACTGGATTAATAAAAAGAGGCCAGAGAACTTGCTCTCCCCCATCCTCATTTGGCACCATGTGAGGATACAGGAAGAAAAGAAAGACATCTACAAGCCAGGAAGAAAGTTCTCACCAGAAAACAACCATGCTAAGCCTTGATCTTGAACTTCTAGCCTCAAGAACTGTGAGCAAATAAAGTTCCATTGTTTCAGCCAATCAGGCTAAAGTATTCTGTTATGGCAGCATGAGTTGAGTAAAAGAGTTCTACACACAGCAAAGTAGTGCCAGTACCTAAAAACAGCCACCTGGATGGAATTGCAGGTACACGTCATGAGAAGCAAAAAACATGGAATCCAGTGGTGGGAGGTGGACAAGAAGAATTGGTGAAAAAGCATCCAAGGTGATCTAGGCAGAGCTCTGGTAGGGTCCTCCTCCAAGAGTTAAGAAGCAAGAGGAACTGGATGGGAAGCAAGAATTCTGACTGATTACCCAGACACCTTGTTTACAGTTTGCTTTTCAGTGCAGCAGGGAGGCAGAGTAGTCACTACTTCGACTTTAATAAACAGTGAAGTGGAAGGCCCACTGTATAGTGGTAAGAGAAATCTAGAATATAATATAGCACAATGATTTCATACTGAACACAAGGTTGTAGCAGATTCTTCATGGCCTGGGCATTAGCCTAAATATCAAGATAATCAGAGCTCAGTCAAGTTAATACTTAGCGCAGTCAGGCTGGCTTTATTGAAGGCTGGGAACACTTCTTGTGTTTAACAAGGGATGGAAATAGATAAAATGAGTCTCATCTTTCTGTCACAGAAAACATAAAAATGGTCTTGTGCTGAATACAGTTTTCCTCTCAAAATCAATTTATTCAATTTAATCAATATCACTTTCTTCACCCTTTCCTGATCTTAGAACTGACCTAAATGAAAGTCATCAACTGGACCCCTTTGCCCTTTTTCTTCTAGCTCTTTTTAGGCAATAGGAGGCACAAGTAGGCAATTTGAGGGCAGGATGAGTATGAACCAGGCTATTTATCCATCCAGAACTTTCTGCCAGATGTTTATGTGTTAAGGGATTCCCAGTGGTAAAGGGCACCATTCATCCAAGACCACTTTCTCCATAAAGCTATACGTTTGGCTTTAGGACTAGGGATGGGAAAGATCTTCTTCCTAATTTGCTTGGAGTATTTCAATCTCCTATTGATTCCTTTAAACTCTACTGACACCTCTTCAAATTATCTTGAAATATCAAGTGTGTATGTGTGTACCAACTGACTAATAAAGACTTTCTATGATCAAAACTACAAAGAATCAAAAGAAAAGAATTTCATGGACTGGACTTACTTGTTACATATCACTAACACATTCTATCTTTGCAATAGTCCTGGAGCAGCCAAAATGGAAACAAGATCCCACTTTTAGGAGACTGGCAATTTTCTTGAGTTCCAAAATCACTGCAGATGGTGACTACAGTCAAGAAGTTAAAAACACTTTCTCCTTGGAAGAAAAGCTATGACCAACCTAGACAGCATATTAAAAAGCAGAGACATTACTTTGGTAACAAAGGTCCATCTAGTCAAAGCTAAGGTTTTTCCAGTAGTTGTGTATGGGTGTGAGAGTTGGACCATACAGAAGGCTGAATGCTGAAAAATTGATGGTGTTGGAGAAGACTCTTGAGAGTCCATTGGACAGCAAGGAAATCAAACCATTCAATCCTAAAGGAAATCAACCCTGAATATTCATTGGAGAGACTGATGCTGAGGCAGAATCTCCAATACTTTGGCCAACTGAATCGAAGAGCCAACTCATTAGAAAAGACCCTGATGCTGGGAAAGATTGAAGGCAGGGGGAGAAGGGGATGACAGAGGATGAGATGGTTGGATGACATTACTGACTCAACAGACATGAGTTTCAGCAAGCTCCAGGAGATGGTAAGGGAAAGGGAGGCCTGGTGTGCTGCAGTCCAGGGGGTTGCAAACAGTCAGCCACAACCGAGCAACAGAACAACAATATATACATTAAAATCTCTAATAAGTCAAACTACATACTATTCCAAAATCATTTCCACTAGGAAGTCAGTTCTGAGGATCACTGGACGGCCATCAGCAAAGTGTGATGATCTCCAAACTTTCCATAACTATTATTTTTATTCACAAAATACTGTGGTTTATCTGATGCTGCCAAACCTCATGACACTTATGCACTTTTGATATCATTCAAATTCATTGCATCGAAAAGCACTTACTAAACTGGAATCAAAATCCAAAGTCAAAAATATTTTTGATATGTAGGATTAAGCAGATTTCTATATTTTTTTATTCCTGTCAGACTTCTCAGAGCCTATGCTATATTATGCCATGATTTGTGAATTTCCAGAAGGAGCTAAACTGCTATGCATAACTTTCTAAATACATTTGACCACAGAACATTTCATTGTTTTCATAAAATACCCATTAACATCTCTCTTGCAAAATAAGGATAAGGAATCCTATTTGAGAAATAGCACACCAGTGAGTAATGATCCGCAGTGGACACATCTCAGCCACCCCAGGGCCATCAGCAATTTGAGGGCAGAGACTGCTTCTCTGCTATCACCCTACACCTTGCTCTTCCTTCTATGTAAAAGAAGTCCCCTTGTGACTGACTCTCCATCACAGTCTCTACTTACTCATTCTTAGCACTTGTCACTTTATTCAATATTAGTTGTATCTATTTCTCTTCCACATGTCCCCCTGCTAGGCTTATGAAAACACCAAATAGAGACTTCATTTGTCTTATACTCTGCTATATAGTGCCTGGCATTCAGTAAATACTCGGAAGAATGAAAGGCTCTTGCAGAAGACATGGTCAATATTTTGTCAGTTGGGTACAATTCTACACACATATATATGTCAGCTGACTCACTCAAATCAAGAGACAGCCTGCTAGTCCCAGGATGAAAATGTTCTGCTTAATGTAGGGAAGGCTGCCAACTTGCACAATCACATTGATGAAGGTTTGCTTTTAGGTTTTGACTGTATTTACAAACATAAATGTATTAATTATGCAATACAATCACGGTATGACATATGATCTTTTTAGAGAAAGCAGAGTAATGAGTACTTCTACAAGCTAAATGTAATCACCGTTACTGTTTCCTCTATAAGCTGAATCATTACAGGTTGTACATGCATGCTTCGCATATATTGGTGACAGGATTGATGAAAAGGTGCCACATTCAAAAGATATGAGGATTACAAACAGAGAAAAAGTATATATTAATATTCATTTTTCTTTTTAATAGGCTTCTAGTGGATAATTTGGGGCTTCCTATGGGGGTCAGTCAGAGAAGGCAATGGCGCCCCACTCCAGTACTCTTGCCTGGAAAATCCCATGGACGCAGGAGCCTGGTAGGCTGCAGTCCATGGGGTCGCTAAGAGTCGGACACGACTGAGCAACTTCACTTTCACTTTTCACTTTCATGCACTGGAGAAGGAAATGGCACTCCACTCCAGTGTTCTTGCCTGGAAAATCCCAGGGACGGGGGAGCCTGGTGGGCTTCCGTCCATGGTCTCGCAGAGTTGGACACGACTGAAGCGACGCAGCAGCAGCAGCAGCAGCAGCAGCAGCAGCAGCAGCATAGGGGTCAGTGGTAAAGAATCTGCCCGCCAATGCAGGATAAGCGAGTTTGATCCATGAAGAAAGAAATGGTAGCTCACTCCAATATTCTTGCCTGGGAAATTCCATGGACAGAGAGGAGCTCCATGGCAGGCTCCAGTCCATGAGGTCGTAAAAGAGTCAGACATGACTTAGCGACTAAACAACAGCAACTGAATAATTCTTTGTAAAGACACTCATAGTAACAATGATTTATTTTTGATGATGCAGCAGAAATAAGGGATGTTAGGTATATCACATATAATACAGTATGTACACTGCAATATTTCACAGAAAATGGCAGTCCTGGGGGCAAGTAGGTACTGATTCAACTGAGAAATATAGTGGGTCTCCTTTGTTAACTATCAATACCCACCATCTAACAAATCCATACATGCCAAAAAATGTGGATTTAAAATGTGGCCCCTTACTAAACCAGTTACTTTAATCGAGGTTCTGATTTGGTGCACTCAAAACAGAAGATTGGCCAGTGCAATTTCCATTCAAAAAGAAATGTAGGTCAGTGTTAATGTGACATTTATCTGTAAAGACAGACTTACACACTGCACTTATAATGACACCATAAAATATATTCTGCCCAAATGGACATCAATATATGAATGAAGCTTCTGAGAGTTTTTTTTTAATTCTACTGAATTATGATGCATTTTTTCTCCTTTGCCTCAGTTTATCAACTCTTAAAAATGGGTTATTTAATGTTTAATTCTTTACAAGTATAGTTAACATCAGGAAACTATACTTGTAAGCCCTAAAGATGTTGCTTATATTTAAGTATTTCAGTGAAAATTATCAATGTTACTATGTCAAACATTTCATGTAGATACTGAAACTCTAAAAGATCAAATATCTCCACTGACCAAGTTAGCATTTTTAATTTTACTGGTTGAATGGTAAGTCTCAGAACCTCTTTGACAGCAGCAGGCAGACTCTGGAGAGTAGTAAGTCACTTCTTATGGAATGCCAGCTAAACCAAGGGGGCAACCTAGGAGCTCAGGGCATCATTTACAAACAACTGCTCTGGAGTATGGGCTTGGCCTTCTTTTTTGGACTCATCAATGTCACTGGGGACAGTCCTTGAACACTTTAATGCTACATGTCCATTTGAAACTGGGGGATCATTGTTAGCTAGGATTCCTGGCAGGTCTCCCCCATAGTCAATAGGTTTTCAGAAAGGCAAGACCCAGAAAATGGTTCTGAGGAATGGAGCACCTCATGCTGTTGGCCACAGAAGGAATTAACCGTTAGAGGAGAAGGAGAATGTACAAAAGAGGAATGCAATAGTTTATTTCCTGGTGACTTCCGTTTCTTTGACTTGCACCATATTGTCAAGGCTATGGTTTTTCCAGTAGTCATGTATGGATATGAGAGTTGGACTATAAAGAAAGCTGAGTGCAGAAGAATTGATGCTTTTGAACTGTGGTGTTGGAGAAGACTCTTGAGAGTTCCTTGGACTTCAAGGAGATCCAGCCAGTCCATCCTAAAGAAAATCAGTCCTGGATGTTCATTGGAAGGACTAATGTTGAAGCTGAAACTCCAATATTTTGGCCACCTGATGCGAAGAGCTGAGTCATTTGAAAGGACCCTGATGTTGGGAAAGACTGAAGGCAGGAGGAGGAGGGGACGACAGAGGATGAGATGGTTAGATGGCATCACCGACTCAATGAACATGAGTTTGGGTAAACTCCGGGAGTTGGTGATGGACAGGGAGGCCTGGCGTGCTGCAGTTCATGGGGTCACAAAGAGTCGGACACGACTGAGCAACTGAACTGAACTGAACTGAACACTGAAGAAACAAACCAGGCTTAATGTATTTCCTCTGCCCAGATTTACATGGCCATGATTGAGATCCTCTGGTCAATTTTCTCTCTAAATTAGCTTATCAGAGATGGGTCCACTTAGTGCTAAAACTCTGCTCCCAAGACATACCTCTCCTACATCACTGAAGCTGACTTCTAATGTGAATATGCGTTTCTTGAACTTAAAAATCAAAATCATTAAAAAAAAAAAAAAACTCGTACTATTAGAAAGGTGCAACTTAGGAAAAATGATTCATTATTAGTTTTCAAAAATGATATCACTAAAATATAATTGGATATGTTATAAACTAAGTTATAGATGAGTAAGCCCTTGGAAAAATGTTTGTGTGATAAAGAAACTTTTTCATATCTTAATCAACGGCTCAACAGCCCATGTGAGTTTCACCTTGGCTGATGCAGATTTTACAAATTCTGTTGAAATGAGAAATTCTGTATGTCAGATGCTATCATGTGTCCCCATCCATTTAAAATCCAATTTAGTAAGGCTGTCGTCCATATGTATAGTTACAATTCGAATTACCTGTACAGGGTTATATATTCCTAATAAATTTTGACATCTAAAAATGGATTTCTTGATTACTTTAAGACATTTCAAAATAAAATTTTGTAGCCTGCTTCCTTTTCATATCACTGAAACAAATGTGAATTCTTTCACACACAGGGAAAAAAGTGGGTCAAGTAGCAATAGGCATCTCTGATACTTAGATAAGGATTCCAGATGCCCTGATTTTTTGACAGACGGTACTGTTGTATAGGATTTACTTGTTCTTGACCCCAGATATTTTCTTTACAGCTACTTACAAGCAATGGATTTAAAAAAACCTTGTCCCAAGTGGAAATTCTCTTCCAAGAGCAATATTTCAAAGATCTCTGTACAACTTTGCAAATGGCCATATTAATGGTTTAGCTTATAAGGAAAACAGAAATTCACAAGCCATTGAAATCATGTCACTATTTTTCTAAAACTAAATATGATCCAAATCCTTATAGAAACCAATATTAATTTGCTGCTTCACTGAGAAACAAAATGCAGAACAATCATCTGCTGGAATCAATACATTTTGAGAAATTATGACTAATTTTTTAAAGAACTTGTTCAAAACCACTTTAGCCTTGTAGTAATATAAATACTAAATAAAGACATGACAGTCATTACATTTATGATTAAGAGCTACAATTTCACAATCTTTACCAAACTACTATTATTTGTTATTTATGTATGCCCTGAAAATTTGCAGTGATTCTTAGTAGCCACTCCAGTGTGACAACACATCCCTATCTAGATTTGGATATTCATGGAATAGACTTTTTATTTTATTTTCCAAAACTAGGGGGTTCTACTTTTCTGTAAAGGAAAAGAGTCCCTTAAATTTAGTTAAAATTTGTGGTTTCCCTAGAAATTTCCAAAGAACTGAAGAAAACTAAGGTGCCAACAATTAGTGTTGATACAGGGTTACACCTGCTCAGCACTAAGAGGAGAAAGAGCCATGGGAAAACATGGCATAAACAGTGCCATATCTTTGAAATGTTAATACTGCCTTTCTCTCCACAACCTCCCAACACACAGAGGCTTATTCTCACTTTCCTTTGTATCATCTTTACTAATTTATGCTGCAATAAATGCACTGTCTATCCCTTTGTCTTTTTATGCCTGTCAATTGTTCCTAAGCCCCCATAAACTTTCTTTAGGGCTTCCCAGATGGTGCTAGTGGTAAAGAACATGCCAGTCAAGGCAGGAAATGCAAGATACATGAGTTCAGTCTCTGGGCTGAGAAGATCCCCTGAGGGATGGCATGGCAACCCACGCCAGTATTCTTGCCTGGAGAATCCCACGGACAGAAGACCATGGTGGCCTACAGTCCACGGTGACTCAGATGGTAAAGAATCTGCCTGCAATGCAGGAGACCTTGGTTTGACCCCTGGGTCAGGAAGATCCCCTGGAGAACAGAAAGGCTACCTACTCCAATATTCTTGCCTGGAGAATTCCATGGACAGAGGATGCTGGCAGGCTACAGCCCATCGGGTCGCAACTGAGGGACTAACACTTTCACTTTTCAAACATTTTTTGGCTCTCAGGAAAGCCTTCAAGATGAAAGAACTTACTGAACATGATCAGAAGGATTCTTGCTATTCAGAAATTTGAACTGTGAAGCAAAGGGATACTCAGCTTTGCTTTTAGCAATAATAATAACTAAGCATAGAGCTTCTTATAGGTCCATTGTGCTAAATTCTCTTTGAAACCTCCCAACCATATAAAAGATATTCATTCACTCAAATAAATAAAGTCAAAGTACTCCTAACTTAGCAGCATCATGCTAGATGCAGGGGATGCTATGATCACAAAAAAATGCATGTCCACTGCCTTTATAGAGCTCATAGAGCAAAACAGTTTCTCACAAGAGGCAGCAGAGTTGTGATTTAACCTTACATCTTCCCTATTCCTAGGATGCATGGACTTAACCATGCATCCCATTACAATATATACAAAGCCTTTTTAGCTAAATAATTGATCAGATGTTGACGCTTCAGGCCAAATACTCTCATTTGTTTGAAGCCCTCCATTGGGCAGGTATGAATCTGCTCCTCCTGGTAACCTTGGGGAAAGCAATTATTCTTACGGAGACCCAATTTCCCACTTCTAAAATGACGTAGTATGATTAGGTGATCTTCAAGTCCCTTCCAGCTGCAGATTTTTAGATTTCTTGATGGAAATTGGTTCTACATAGCAGATGGACCCAGCAAGATTTTTAGCTTAAACAACCTATGAAATATGCCCTGTCCATTTACAGCTAAGGATATGGATGAAGCAGAGTAATTTACTGGATAATGGGGTCAGTGAAAAAAAGGAACTCATTCTGTGACACGATTTTTTATTCTAATACAATTCTTCCCTTAATACTAAGCTTGCAGTTTGATGACCATTGCCTGCTACCATCTCAGAATCCCCTGATATTTTAAAGGTAGGGAATGAGGGAGGGAGAATTAGGAAAGAGAATGGTAGAGGATGTGATGAAAATAGAAGTGAGCCAAGGAACCTGTTTATTGAACTGTAAAAGAGGAATGGATAAAGGGAAAAGCAGGGACTGAAGAAAGTGTCACCAGCATAAGAAGTCTTCTTCCTTAATCCTTTACACTTTTGTAAGATTTCTGGGCAGAAGAGTATGTGGAAGGTTAGTGAGTTTTATGGAAAATAGACTGAATTCGGATAGACCTAGGTTCAGGACCAAGCTGTTTGACCTTGTAGTTGTGTTTTACCAGAGCCTCCATTTCTTACCTAGAAAATGGGAATGATAATACACATTTGAAGTTTCAATATTCAGTATATAAAAAGATAATGACACTCCAAGGCATTCAGAGATTAGGCTCCTAGCTGACTTTAGCTTAGAAAAACGAATCAGTGAGAGTAAATCTTGTTCTTAGAATCCCTAGCTAGTTAGTGGACAGAGTCAATCCGTTGGAAAAAAGCAATTTCTTTCCCAGTCCGCACAGCCCCTTTTCTTCCTTTCTGTTTCCCCTCATATGGAAAATCTGCCGCCACTGCAGAACACCCAGAATGCTGAAGGCACTGATCTGAACTTTGTACTATTGCAGACTGTCTAAATAATGTGCTACTATTGCTGTCTCACATATCTGCCTTTCTCTCTTGCATCTGTTTTGTTTTCTTCATGAAGACTGAAAAAAAAAACACGTAGGGAATAATAATAATAATAATCCAACTGACTATGTGTTGGCACTGCCATTTTTGGGGAGATGTTTTAGGACATTACTAGAGGTCAAGTGCTTTAATCAAATATCTTTATGAACTTGTTTATATCCATGAAGGCCAAGCCTTCTCTTACATAATAATTCAGTTATTCAAATAGTAACTTCTTATGACAAAGTACTTAGAAATCTCAGCCAAACATAATCAACCATGGGATAGAATAGACTTATGGATATATTCCAAAAACTTACCCCTGACAAAAATATTTCTCTGAATCTAAATTTATTAGTGTAGCTTCTCTGGGCTTCCCTGCTGGCTTAATGGTAAAGAATCCACCTGCCAATGCAGGAGACACAAGTTCGATTGGAAAGATTCCCTGGAGGAGGAAATGACAACCCACTTCATTATTCTTGCCTGAGAAATCTCATGGACAGAGGAGCCTAGCAGGCTACAGTCCATGGGGTCACAAAGAGTCGGACACGAATGAGTAAGGCTAAACAACAACTCTGCACCACAGCCCTGTCCCCTCCAACAAACAGATGAACCACTAGAAATATATACCTTTCCAACCTCCAAACTGATGAACATGCTTACATCTTCCTTTTCTTCCTTACCATGAGATAAATATGTCTTGATATAATGTGGGTCCTTCCACCCGTGATCTATATATCATAACCTTTTGTTGTCTTAGGCCCATGGCTTGGCCATTTTAGCTTCTCTCTCCAGTAAAGTCGACATCTTCCCCTACACTGATTCAATCCTGTCAGTCTTGCAACATGCACGGCCTTCTTCCATCTTAAAAAATCTCTGCCCATCTTCCCATCCAGCTACCTTCAGATCCTGCTTTATGTCTTTCCTTTCCTTGGATTATAGTTGGTTGTCTCCTTCCTGTGTCTTCACATGTCTCCCCTCTTTGCATGTCTAGATTTTAATCTCCTTTTTTTTTATAAGGACACCAATCATGTAGGACTAGAGTCCATTCCAAATGACTTCCTCTCACCTTAAACATCTTTCAAAGACTCCTGTCTCCAAATACACTCACATTCTGAGGTTCTGGGCATCAGGACTTCACTGTATGCATTTCGCTGCTGCTGCTGCTCAATCACTTCAATCGTAGCTCACCAAGCTCCTCTGTCCATGGGATTCTCCAGGCAAGAAGACTGCAGTGGGTTGTCATGCCCTTTTCTAGCGGATCTTCCCGACCCAGGGATCAAATTCATGGCTTCTGCACTGCAGGCGGATTCTTTACTGCTGAACCACCTGAGAAGCCCTGTATGCATTTTAAGGGCACACAATTCAGCCTATAAGAACACTCTTTGTTTTTATATTCAGGGAATCTCCTACATTGTAAATCTTTTCCTACAACCACTGAAGCCAAATTCCAAGATATCCTTGCATCTAGCTTAAGTTCACAACACAGTAACACATAGAATGAGGGATCTGAGCATTGCACTCTGGGAAAAACAAGGCAAATCCATCTTTCCAGGGGCAGTAGTACCAAGATTTTAGCTTTATACTGGGTGCCCAGCCATGATATCAGTGTTTTCTCACCTTGAAAGGGTCTATGGTACAATTTCAGGCATTGTTTCTGGAGAGGAAGCCTCAGAGAATCTTTGAGTTACCAGATATCTTTTTAAAATTTTCACCTAAATTAAGAATATTTCTATTGTTTGCAATTAAGAATCCAATTGTTACCCTGAATTCCAGAGTGACCTATATAAGCCTTAACCTGGTTAAGGTGTTATTACAAAAGAGATTGATCAGAACCTATCAATTACCACTGTTAACTTTTCAAAACTGTCTTTCTTCCTGCTTTCAGTAATTAAAAAACAAAAAAAGTCAACCTTATCAAGTGAGCCTTTCACCTAGTTTTTCTGACTCATTCTCATTCACTGTTAATAAATCTAGTGTGTTATTACCAGATGGATTTGTTTAAAATACATTCTTTGTAACCAACCCACTATCCACCACAAAACTTTCAAAATCTATCCACTGCTTACAGGATAACATTCAAATGCCTCCTATGTGTCACTGAAGTCTTCCAAAACAACTTAATGCGTTCTATCTTTCATTATAAATCTTCTCCTACTTTTAGAAAAATAAAGTGGAAAAAATCATAATTCACTGTGCACATGGCATTTGGAAAAAATCTGTTAATAAACATTGTTTCTGACCACACATACAACTCTGTGAGCTTATTAACCCCACTTGTATACATATGAGAAATCTGAGACTAAGGAGGTTAATTAAGTGCCCTAAGGTGACACAAATAATGAATAATAGTACTGGGTTTTCATATCAAGTCTCCTTAGCCTGCTCTCCCCGTGATTCTCTCCACTGCTTCCCATACATTTTCCAGCCTCTCAGCTTTTTCTTATGTTGTGCTGTGGCCTGGAGTATTCAACCAATTTTTCCTTTGTCTACCCAGATCTTACTAATCCAGAATGCAGCCCAAACCTCCAGTCTCAGAGAAGTTTCCTTGATGTCTCCAGTTGATTTTTCTCCTCAGAACTGGTGTAATATTCATTATCTATACCACTCTCTTTGATGTTTTAACACATTATCTCATACTAACCATTTTATATGCATTTGCTTTTCATCCTGTTTGTGAAACTCTAAACTTTTAGGTATGGGATCATCATATTCTGCTCATCCCTTAGTATTCTGCATGATTTTATGCACAGGGGAGTGTTACTACACAAATTGAATAGCCCTCATTCTTGAGACGTGGAAAAGGATATTAAAATTATGTTTTACATTAATATTGATCTTCAGGTGAGCATAGGTCCCAGTTGCTTGAGGGACTAAGCATCTCCTTGATATTAATTTCTTTAGAAAAGAGAAACAAATGTCATACATTTTAGTCACGTGTTTTTAATTTATAGGGGCAATTATTTTCTCAAAAGTATTTTCAGTAATTCCCATCAAATAGATAGAAACTCTAATTGCATAGGAAAGCTGGATGATTTTGGTTTGACTGAAAAAAGCAGCCTGTGATCAAGTGGTGGAAGGTAATGTACCACAGTTTACAGCAAATCACTTAAATTTTTTGGAAAGCAAATCTTACTGTCTTTGCATCATAACCCACTGAAAGTGATAGACTTGTAAAAAAATTGAAGCAGATTTTCTAAGAGATTTTCTGCTGATGCTGCTAAGTCGCTTCAGTCATGTCTGACTCTGTGCGACCCCATAGACGGCAGCCCACCAGGCTCCCCCATCCCTGGGATTCTCCAGGCAAGAACACTGGAGAGGGTTGCCATTTCCTTCTCCAATGCATGAAAGTGAAAAGTGAAAGTGAAGTCTCTTAGTCGTGTCCGACTCTTTGCCACCCCATGGACTGCAGCCCACCAGGCTCCTCCATCCATGCAATTTTCCAGGCAAGAGTACTGGAGTGGGGTGCCATTGCCTTCTCCAAGAGGCTTTTAAGGCCAAACAAAAGTATAGTTCAGTTTAGTCGCTCAGTTGTGTCCGACTCTTTGCGACCCCATGAATCCCAGCACGCCAGGCCTCCCTGTCCATCACCAACTCCCGGAGTTCACTCAGACTCACATCCATCAAGTCAGTGATGCCATCCAGCCATCTCATCCTCTGTCGTTCCCTTCTCCTCCTGCCCCCAACCCCTCCCAGCATCAGAGTCTTTTCCATTGAGTCAACTCTTCGCATGAGGTGGCCAAAGTACTGGAGCTTCAGCTTTAGCATCATTCCTTCCAAAGAAATCCCAGGGCTGATCTCCTTCAGAATGGACTCGTTGGATCTCCTTGCAGTCCAAGGGACTCTCAAGAGTTTTCTCCAACACCACAGTTCAAAAGCATCAATTCTTCGGTGCTCAGACTTCTTCACAGTCCAACTCTCACATCCATACATGACCACAGGAAAAACCATAGCCTTGACTCACTACAAATATTTTTTTTTGTTCGTTTCATGCTAATTTATAGAATACAGCCATACGGGACAAGGCATTCAAGTTCTGTGATTAGACAGTACACATCAGAAGACATCAGAAATAAGATGTACAGGATGTGCTAGTGCATGACCACATCAAATTTGCATTTTCAAATTTAAATGACCATATTAAGTGGTTCAATTACTATCCTCATTTGTGTAGAATTCCAAGCTCCATTTTCTCCTTTGTGTGTGAATAAATTACAAAATATGACTATGGTAACTATAATTGCTTTTATCCTCAGTGATCTGAGTTTTCTTCCCATCACTTAAATAAAATTCTAAATTTGGGGTTTGTAAATATCAGCAAATATTAAAAATTATTTTCCACCTTCACACAAGGCTCTTGAAACTAAATATCTCAATTGCACCAAAATCCAATGTTTACTTTAACTGTACATCACAGAACCCCTTAAAAAAGAGTCAATGCTATTCACTCTGACTACCTTGCAAGTTTAGAGTCGTTGCCTAGAAATGGAGGCTTGGAAATTTCAAAAGATCTTCTCCTTATTTACGGCGTAGCCCCTGTCCATTTAAATATTTGTCTGGTGTCTTTCTGCATCTTATTGATGTGAGTAGATTGTCTGTGATAGTCAAGTTATACGTTCTGGAGAGGCTTTGTAAATAATCTGGTCCACAACTAGCCACAGTAGGGTTGGACATAAAGATGAAAAGCTGAAAAGGCTAAATTAATTATGCCCCAATTTGGTTATACTACCATATAGAATCTAGCCATTATTAGAAGCCTAGGGGTTTTAGGAGAAATCATATAGTAATCTAAGTAAGTACTCTTAGAATAATGACCATTCAAGTTATATTTTTATTGCTTATGTTCTATCACAGGACCAGACTAATATAAATGGGTAAAGCTGTAAATATATACAGATGACAGGGTTAAGTAATTAGGAAATGCTCCTCAAAGGACCCTAGCATCTTCTTCATCATTCTTTCCTTCAACTTGGACATGCAAAATCCAGGGTCCAAACAAAAGAGCAAAAGAAGAGAATGGATGAGCAAGACAAGGTTTGATGATACACATAAGATACCTAGGGCTTCCTTGGTGGCTCACATGGTAGAGAACCTGCCTGCAACACAGGAGACCCGGGTTTGATCCTTGAGTCTGGAAGATCTCCTAGAGAAGGGCATGGCAACTCACTCCAGTATCCTTGCCAGGAGAATTCCATGGACAGAGGAATCTGGCAGGCTATAGACCATGGGGTCACAAAGAGTTGGACACGGACTGAACTCACACATACATACACACACACACACACACACACACACAGATCTCTAAGTCTTCCCTCACCTAGTATATCTTATAATCATAATTTCACATATTAGAAAGATTGAGCATTATAACTATTCACTTTGCAACAAAAATGACTTGAGGGCCACTCTGTGCCAAACAATGTTCTAGGCACTGGGAATTTAGTGCTATGGCCATAAACAGCTAATGAGAGGTTACAGCCCAGCAGAGAAAGCATTCAATAAGCAAATTGTTTCACAGATTGCCAGTTGATAATGTTTGTGCTCAGTGGCTGCAAAAGGTAAGTACAAAGTTTTACATAGCCATACACCAGTAGTCAGAACAATTTTCCAAAGTAATAATAATATTGCCTTATTAAATACCACTAGTATGTATACATGGGCTTCCCTGGTGTCTCAGACAGTAAAGACTCTGCCTGCAATGTGGGAGACCTGGGTTCGATCCCTGGGTTGGGAAGATCCCCTGGAGGAGGGCATGACAACCCACTCCAGGATTCTTTCCTGGAGAATCCCCATGGTCAGAGGAGCCTGGTGGGCTACAGTCCATGGGCTCACAAAGAGTCAGACACAACTGAGCGACTAACCACAGTGAGTATTAGTAGTAATATTTAAGATGAGGTCTAACAAATAATTAAAATTTAGCTTGTTAAGGTTTATATATGTATGTATTTGAGGTCATTTTATTGTTTTGTTTGATTTTAAACATCAGAGAGCCTCAAGTTTATCTAAAAGCTCGTTGGAAGGACCTATTAAACAATAAGAGATTAAAGATAAGAGAAAGAGAAGGGTTAATAGATGGTGTAAGTTTCCTGCGAAGTTTGGAGGGAAGAGGAGGGACTGACCTCACTTGGAGAAGAGGCAGTTCCTCTTAGAGTTTGCACACAATAGTTTAGAATTTGAATTTAACTATTGCAGTTTATTTATATTTGATTATTAATGCTTGATATGATTTTAACTAATGTTAAGGCTTTGCATTTAACCATATGCATGAGAACCATACGTATATGAAAGTGAAAGTCGCTCAGTTGTGTCCAACTATTTGCGACCCCAAGGACCATATAGTCCATGGAATTCTCCAGGCCACAATACTGGAGAGGGTAGCCTTTCCCTTCTCCAGGGGATCTTCCCATTCCAGGGATTGAACCCAGGTCTCCTGCATTGTGGGCAGATTCTTTACCAGCTGAGCCACAAGGCAAGCCCAAGAATACTGGAGTGGATAGCCTATACTTTCTCCAGGGGATCTTCCCCACCCAGGAATTGAACCGGGGTCTCCTGCATTGCAGACAGATTCTTTACCAACTGAGCTATCAGGGAAGCCCCTGTGTATATGAAGCCATCTGCAAACATCTCTGATATCTATTCTGTTGCAAAGTTTTGAATACACTCTTCTTGATACTATTCTTTCACATCAGACTCATCTTCAAAGTTTATAAAATCATTCCTTACGTGTAGTAAGTATTCCACTCAGTCGTTTCTGCTAATATGTACAAACTTTAGCCCTGACAGTAGCCCTATATTTTTCTTTGTTAGTCTCCACATATTAAGATTATTTTATGTTTTAGTTGTTTTTGGTATATGATTGATATAAATTTCACACAGTTAATGTATACAACTTTATGGATTGGGCATAGGCATATACCCATGACACTATTAATATCATTACAACCAAGGGCTTAAACATGTCTATCACCTCCAAAAATTAACTTCTGCTCTTTTAGGGGAATTCTTGTTTTATTTTGTTTTTTTGTTTGCTTTTTTCTTTCTTAAAGAACACTTATCATGAAATATATCCTCTTAACATGTTTTAAAGTACACAATACCATATCCAATTTTTTAGGAGTGTCCATGCAATGGCACCCCACTCCAGTACTCTCACCTGGAAAATCCCATGGATGGAGGAGCCTGGAAGGCTGCAGTCCATGGGGTCGCTGAGGGTTGGACACGACTGAGCGACTTCACTTTCACTTTTCACTTTCATGCATTGGAGAAGGAAATGGCAACCCACTCCAGTGTTCTTGCCTGGAGAATCCCAGGGACGGGGGAGCCTGGTGGGCTGCCGTCTACGGGGTCGCACAGAGTCGGACATGACTGAAGTGACTTAGCAGCAGCAGTAGCAATGCAGTATTTTGGAGTTCTCTTTGTTGATGTTTCAACAGTTAGCTTTCATTCATATTACATATGTAGCTAATTCAACTAAGATAGCTTAAAACCTCTTTGCTTTATACCATTCCAATAAAGCACCTTTTTAGTGCACAGCCTAAGACCTGCTTTATTCACAAGGCCCAAGTACTGCAGTTCACACTGGAGTCTCTTCTTGCGAATTCCTCTTTACATTCTGTTCAGAAAATTTTAAATTTTTACTGTGAATTGTGTTACATGGTTCACTACTTCTCCACTCGTGTAAATGTCAACTCTAAAATAATTTAGTTTGTTCTTCCTTTTTTTAAATGGCTTTGGTTTCTCCCATAATGCCTAGTACAATTTGGGGCACAAAACAGATGCTACATAGATATATTTTGTTTTGACTTCATGACATTCCTTTAATGCTGATGGACTGGTCAAAATCCTCAGTGTTATTGCTGCTATCTAGATATTACATGAGATTTATAAGTGAAGTTAATAAAAGCTCTCAAGGAAATAAGGGCAACTTTTGTTGGAGAGCCAAGTTTCTGAGTTTCACAATCATATTGAGGTTGACCATCACTGAGAAGGTCTTTAGGTTGTCTGCGTGTGATTTGAAGTCAAATTTAATACCACTCTAGATGCGTCCCCTGCAAGCATATACTGGATTTATAGATTTGTTTTCATCTTTTATCAGAGCATTGTTTTATGTCATACTGCTGAAATGGCAGAATGGTAATGGTTTTCTCCTCTGTATAGTTAATGGAAATTTTTTACTGCTTTTAGATTCCTTCATAACTACATTTTCTCCAGGCCTAAGTCCATTTGACTGTCCCCAGTCTGAAAAATGATCTGTAATCTCTTGTGAGTCTGTGTGGGAGCATTTCTAGATGACTGACTCAGGATCTTTTCAATGATACCAGTAGCATATTGAGTCATAAGAGGTTTGCTAAGGCTTTGAAGTGGAGCAGAACAAGAGCTGTTCTTGTTCATTGTTGCATTCTTATCTAAGCTAAGGAATACATATATAATCAATCTAAACTTACTACACAGTTTATTTCACTTGATTTTAATAAAAAATGGATCAGTAAAAAACAATAAAAGCTAACATGGCCTGCTACCAATACAGGAAATCTCCTTAGAAACTCGGTGATATTCTTAAGACAACCAAAGCTACTTCTCAATAATACTTTCAGGTGAAGTGTTTTTATGAAGCTGATTTAACCACATCATTATCATTGAGAGACGTATATTGAGAACCCATAACATTAGATTATACTCAAAATTTTGAAATAGTTCTTGTTCTCATAGTAATTACAGTCTACTTGTAGAATAAAGTCCTTGAAACCTTATTTCTCATTAGTATTTCTGTTAAAGAAAACATTATCCAAATGAGAAAAAGGCTTAATGTGGAGACTGTACAGCTAATAGCGTCATCTACTAGAATCTTTGATTAACAGAGCAATGAATCTACACAGAGCACAACAATCTGAGTCTCTGCCTTTCTGTCCAAAATTGATAGTGAATGCCTCTTTATATTTACGCAAAAAAAAAAAAAGTTTAAAACTCATGTTCACACGAAAACCCACACACAGATTTTCATAGCAGCTTTATCCACAATTTTTAAAATTTACAGCAACCAAGATGTCCTTCAGTAAGAAATGGATAAATAAACCATGGCACATCCATACAATGAAATATTATTTAATGCTCTAAAGAAGCAAACTATCAACTCATGAAAATACATAGAGAAAATCTGAATGTATATTACTAAGTTTAAAAAAAGCCAGTCTGAATGAGTACATACTATATAAATTCAGCTATATGACACTGTGGAAAAGACAAAAAGACATAGACAGTCAAAAGATCCAGTTTCCAGGAATAAAGGGGAGAAGGCAGAGCACAGATGAGTTTTAGGGCAGTAAAAATACTCTGTATGATGCTAGAATGGTGGATATATGTCGCCATACAATTGTCCAGATCCACAGAATGTACAACACTGAGAATGAACTCTAAGGTAAAGTATGGCCTTCGGGTAATTATGATGTGTCAACATAGGTTTATTAACTGTAGCAAGTACATCATTATAGTTGGGAATGTTAATAATGGAGGAGGCTATGTATATGTAAGTGTAGGGTGTATATAAGAAATCTCTGCACCTTCCTCTCAATTTTGCAGTGAATTTAAAACTATTCAAACAATTTTTAATTTAATTTAAAACAAAAATGTTATTCTTAAATGTTAAACCTTTTCTTCTCATTGGACATGAAAACAAGCTTTCACAGGCATGGCATCAATCTCTACTTGATCTTCTTAAAAGTCTCAGCAAGAAAATTTATGTCATTCTTCCATAGTCCCTCAAAAAGAAGTAAATACAGAGCTTAATTAAAAGAAATAACAGTAGTAATCTTCAGAAGGATCAACATATCATTTTCAAAGAGATTTTATTGAAGTTCTGAACACCAAAAACAAAAAAAGATGCTCTTTATAAGGTGAGCTCTACTGTTGTATCAAGACTTAAATTCAGTTTTCTCCTATAAAGCATGAAGACAACAAAAAAATCAATTTCTAAGCCAATTATGAGATAAAATTATTAAAATCAACAATAGGACTCTAGACTCAATATTCTTTGATGTCTTGAAGTTCATGTCATGCCAAGAGCAGAAAATTCAGTAAAGAAAAACAGTACTCGTTCTTAGCTAACAAAAGAACTATTCTAGCAAATATAACTAGAACAACATGTCCTATCCTAGTCAGCAGCAAACAAGTGCTTACTAAGAATGATTATGCTTTTGTTATTTGCAAGTAACTGTTCTATGAAAATACCAGCACTTCAGAGATTTACCAGAGTCTATACAGATCAAAACAATGGTATTACAAAATATCTTCCCAAACAACTACCCAATAAGGGCCTTCTGCTTAAAGGAAAACATAACATTTTCTATGTGGCATTTGGGTTTCCTCAATTAGGAATGACCAACATCCTCTCCAAAAACAATTTTGTAGTCAGGTTTGTTTTTTTTTTTTTTTTTACAATGGTAGAATTTTCTATACCTGTATATGTATGTTGCTATTGATGTTTAGTCTATGGTATGAATGGGAACATTGAAACAGCAGTCCTTGACACTCTGTTTCATTAACCTTGCAGAGTGCTGTGCCATGCCATGCTCAGATGGACTGTTTAAAAACTGCTGCTTGATGATGTGGATGCTGATGATAATGATGATGATGATGGCAATGACCACTGGTAGGTTAGTTGGGGACCTTCTGCTGTCCCCTAAATATGATTTTCTCCAGTTGGTCAATAATTTGCCTTGCCCTACTAATGGTAAAGGACAATTAAAGTGTATACTAAATGTTTTAATACTTTAAAAAATACCAGCCTTTGCAAAGCTGATGAAGTTAAATTATTACTACGGTTAGAGAAGCTTACATAGGTTACTATTTACAAAAGAAAAGGCATTTGAGGTCTGGAAAATATTTTTAAAAAACAGAAGTAGCATTTTTGTTGCAAAAGAACATTTTTAAAATATAAAATATATAAAGCAAAAATTCATTTTTATTCCCCCTCAATGCATCTGCCCCTCTCCAGATGCCTTTTCCATAAACAGAGTAATCATTAATAATAGTGTAAGTAAACTTGCAAACGTTTTTCTGCACACTTAAACCGTTTCTGGATGCTGTGTAAACTCTAGTTGGTAGTCACATACTTGGCTCCACCTGGAGGTGGTGAAGGTACTCTTGAGCTATCATATCCTTCTTGTTTTAAAATGCTGTGAGTTATCTCTAAGGGTGAAACGGCACACAATGAGAGACAGCTTCTCAAGTCTTCCCTTGAATTCCTTATCCAGTAAGAGATACTATGTAACTCATAGCACCTGGCCTGTTGCTCAGGCCTAAAATTAGGGAATGAGCCTTCCTGGTTATCAAATCTCTTCTTTTATCAGTTCACAATGTTTTTACCAATAAAAAGTCTTGCTGGCAGAGCTTCAGTCAAGGTGGCCTGACTCTGAACAAGACAGAATGGTGGCCTGTAGGGAGCAACTGAGCTGTTCCTAAGATGCCGGGGCTGCTGCTAAAGGACCACCTGCTGTCTCACAGCCTCAGGGAGGCTCCATCCACTGCAAGTTCTTCTTTTTTTTTTTTTTTCCATTGTGTGTTCTTGAAATAATTCAGAGCAAGGGCACATTAGCACTTGGCGCTTCAGTCAATGAACAAACATAATTAAAATAGGACTGTTAAAGTATTGGGAAATATTTTTTCTGCCTTCTAAAATTGTGTTTTATTAGTGTAGGGTGGCTCTAAAACATGTGTCCATAAAACTGTTCCTTTGTCTCTCTGTGTGTCTCCATTTCTTTTACAAGTACAAACCTAAAAGATAAGAGTCTTGTTTTTTGTACCATGTAACCAAGATATTTGATATTTCATTACTCTTATTTATAAGGAAATGTTGGTTGAATTTTCTAGTTCATCATCAGCTGAGAATCAGGTACTGAACACCAAATAAATGGTGATAAGAGGTGACATGACTAAAAATGCCCAACTCTGAACACCTATACCTGAGATGGACTGGTTTGCATTCCGTAACCCACTGGAGGGTCACAAGAGCAGAGGGTTTTGGATTGAGTTCTCCTTAATTAGTAAAAGAAGAAATATATTGATAAGTACTACATCATGATGTTATATAGAATTTCTTCTTATTATAATCATAGGCAAAATGCTTGATTGTTATTTCCAACATCTTGGAAAACAGAAATAGAATTTATGATTACTCCAAAATATAAAATGAGTGTTCTCTTGAAAGGAGCTAAGGGCTGATCATGCATTTTTATCATAGGAAGAAATCAGTAAATAGTGAAGACTCACAAGTTAATAAATATGAAAGATAAAGATTTACAGTGATCATAAATACAAAACTGAACAAAAGTTTGAAAAACAATTCTCTGATTTTAAAATCTTGTAAGAAGCTGATGTATTCAGAATTATAACCACCAATATCTAGAGAATGCTCTTTCTGCATAAATGATTCACTCTAGTTTGAATACATTAATTTTAAGAAAAAATGCAAAAAATAAAAGGCAAATGTTCAGAGGAAATAATAGAATAATTTTTAATAAAATTATTTAAAATATTCATTTGTAGATGTTAGCATTATAAAAGCAAGTCTCTAAAATGATTCATTATAAATAAACTATAATATTAGAAGGAAACTGGGATGCTAGAGACCACTTTCTCCCACTCACACCTGAACATATGAAAGCACTAGTAAACATAGGCTAAGCTTTCAACATAGTAAATTGAGACTCACCGTCATTCATTGACTCCACATTCAAGAACTGCCTAACGTGTGCCAGGCACTCTGCTGGGGACGAAGGTACCCTCACGATAAGAATGCAATGCCTATTCTTCAAGATTGTCAATATTAAGGGGAAAACTGTCCTGTTTCTGTGGTCAGGTAATCAGATAAATGATTATAGAAATCTGTTAAGTGCTATATTAGAGGCATACCTATAATAAAGTTCTTCGGTCTTTCTGGACATACAGAAAAAATGACTAAGTATTCAAAATTTCAGCCAAATCTTGAAGTCGGTGTTGGAATTTGCCTAGTGACCGAATACTAAAAAATAGGAATGGGAAGAATGGCTATTTAGAAAGTAGACATAGTAGTTACAAAGGCATGACAACAAATGAAGAAAAAAAATTAAAAGCACCATGAAATTTTGGGAGCTGTAGATAGGTCTTAAATGTCAAATGCAGGACTCCTGTCTTAGCTATAGTCTGAAAGCACAGGCAGATCATGAGGGCTTTGCATATCATTCCAAAGGGTTTGTTTTTCATGTTATATACAGTGAAGAGCCAGGTCAAGGTTTCAAAGAGCCAGGTCAAGTGAAAAATGTGGGATCATATTTATGTTTTAGAGATTAACTCCTTGGTATGAAAATTCCAAAACTCAGAGTGTGTTTTGAATAAACTTTCTTGCAGTTCTTAATTGTGTGCATGAAGCATGATTGTAAAATAAAATCTCCTTCAGGGCTGTCTTTGAATGAAAATGAAACAGTGAATTTACCCCAGTATCATAGACTGCTCCAGATGGATGAAATCTTGTAACTCATTTATCCTACCTCAACTCTTACTACTTATTTATTCATCTATTTGTTTCTCAAATATTTACTGAGTATCTGCAGTACACTAGACAAACTCTCTGCTTTAATGAGGCATATTACTTACACAATCTAGACAATAAAAAAAATTAAAATAAATTTACATTTTAAAATAGTAATACATGCAGGTAATGATGAAGTAATTCTGCAAGAATGCTATACAGGAGCCCCGTATAGATGGTGGGCTTGGAAAGGCCTATCTAGAGAGTGATTATCAATTGTTATCTAAGGGATGATTAGGAAATGATTAAATAAAATGTGAAGAAGGGAAATAATGTGCAAAGCAATGATGCAGGAAAGGTCTTAATACAGAACCTGGGCATGTTTAGGGGTGGTGAGCAAGCAGGACAGCAGCAATAGAGACACTGGGGAGTTTGGTGACAGTGATTAGGGTACTATAGCAGGGAAAGAAATGCAGTCAAGAAAAATCTGTTTGTAATGGTTCAAGTCTCATGACTCCTAGTCAATGTTCTCTACTTTAGAGCCTAGAAACAGAAAGATGTGGAGGAAAAAAAAAAAATATATATATATATATATATATATATATATATGTACCTTTCCAGTATAATTCAGTATCTATCATATCATCTGCATTGGGTAAAAAGCCTTGCTTCTAGCATGTTGTGTTACATTTTTGGTCCTTTTTTCCTTAAGAGATATACAATCATATGGCCAACTGTATCATGAACTGAATCTACTCTGGCTGGCCATATAATTTCCCAGGCTATTCTAATATGAATTTAAATAAACAACATTGAAGACTATGATCTCAATATCAGAAGCTCCCAAGGATGATGAACTTAGAAAAAAAAAAAAAAAGAATGAGTGACTAATAAGTCATCCATGAATTCAAACTATCTAGAATAATTAAAATATCCACTTTCAGCAAATAAGCCATTGAAAGCAAGTTTTGCTATTTTTTAATGATCTGACTCACACTGTTGCAGGAAGTTTCACTTAATATATGTATATGATTATGTAGATCAATGTTTACATTTTTACATTCTTATAGACATGTTGTGAAAATAAAGTGCACAAATCACTTATTCCCTGGTTACCAGAAAATGTTTATACATGGATTGTAATAACACAGATGAAAGTTTTGGGCGGGGGGTGGGCGCCAAATAGGCCAAATCATTCTTATTCTCAGTGCTCTTCTGCATTATTTATTTATGTGTGTGGTAGAACTAATATCCCATATATGCTTCCCTTTAGAATGAATTTTCCAAGCTTCCTTTCAAATACGTACAATGTTGTGAAAACTGTTAAGATTTCATTATGTGAAGAGAAAAATGTGATATTTTTTCAGATAGCTTTTTACTCAAGCAACTCAGAGAAGGAATTTATTTTTCACCACTTCAATCTTGTCATTTATTTAGTCCTCAGTGGGGAATAGTGTCTTTGCTTTGGTGGAACTGAGCAATGTGTAGAGGCGAGGATAAAGTCCCTATAGCAAGTTCTGAGGCCAATTTTTTATAGGTCTCTGGCACATGCAATTATTAATTACCTTCAAAGATAAATACACTCAGTTTGTAATCTTTATGTCTAAGTTAACTCAGTTTTTATATCTGTCATTACTCTTTTTAAAATGATAAGGTTAACTATATTCTTGAATGATATAAATTCTGATGGTAAGCATGATACTTGGTACTGATAGCATGTTCAAATTTCTGAATTCTTTGAGCTTTAGATTTGGGGCATTTAATGGAACAAGGGGGCTTCCCTGGTGGCTCAGATGGTAAAGAATCTGCCTACAATGTGGGAGACCTGGATTCAGTCCCTGGGCTGGAAGATCTCCTGTGGGAGGGCACGGCAACCCACTCCAGTATTCTTGCCTGGAGCATCCCTGTGGACAGAGGAGCCTGGCAGGCCATGGTCCATGGGGTCGCAGAGCCAGACACGACTGAGTGACTAAGCGCAATGGAAAAAGAAATGTAAATTAAATTTAGGTGTTTTGATTAAATCTCATAGCCATGTCCATGAATATTATATGCTGTAGTGTACCTAAGAACAAAATAGAAATATTCTAATGGTGAGCTTTTGAGATATGCTTTCTATTTAACAAATATTTAGAGCCCAAATATTTGCCAGAAATCATCCTCCTTTTCTTTGGTGTGGGGGATAGGGTCCTGGAAATGACTATATTAATCAAATATATTTCTTAGTGCTACCACAGATATGTACAGATACATGGATAGCAGATGTCTATATTATGCATAGAAATATTATATAGAGAGATAAAATAATTCTCTTATTATGGAATACTTTAACACATGAATTCAAAACTAGCTCTATCAATTTTCAGTTGTGCTAAAGCTGTTTTTTACACACTCAGAACCTCAATTCACCTACTTTGTAAGGGATATGGATTAATGATCAGTCATAATTACAAATGCCAACCTAAGCAAAAATTCTTCCCTTTTTCTCCTTACTTTCCCCAGAGCATGCAGAAAGAAAAAAGAAAAATGTAATAAAAAATAAGAAAAATAAAAGGTCTTATAATTAGAAAGAAAAGAAAATGTAATAAAAACAGAAAATCTTGAAATTGGAAAGAAGGGAGAGAAAATAAAGGAAGAAGTAGAAATTTAAAAAGCAGAAAGAAAAGAGTTGAACTGTATGCTAAATGCTTTGACATTACCATGAGTTTCTTAGGAAGAATTTCTCTGAAGTCTATGCATGAATTGCTTACCCCAGACACATTGAGGGTAGTTAAACATAGATGAATCCACACTGCAGTAACAACTCAAGCTATTTCAATCAGAACTTGAGTCTATTCACATAGACCCTTCATCAAAGAAACTATTATATCTGGTTTCTAGTATCAGGTTTATTACATTAACTAATTGGCTTTATTGATGGTGACAACCACAGGAATCTTCAGAGCCTTTTGTGTGTGTGTGTGTTTATTTTTCTTCAGAAATTCAAATGATATTCTAAATTTGGGAGAGGGAAAAGATTAAGCTCAATGGTGTATACCCATTTAAGGGGAAAGGAAAACATATTTCTTGGATCTATATAGTTTGGGACTCATAAATCAATATCTCAGAATCTTCTAAACCTAGTCTGTATATTAGCAATCAATCCACAAACTCCAAAAATAAAAAGAAGACTACTATGTGATTCTCTGATGAAAAATCACTCCAAACAATTTTAATCTCCTGCAGTAGTGGAATGCATTTTATTTTTCACTACGAGGAATAGAGCCATTCAATATTTTTTTCTATAACAGACAAGCTAATGGACCAAAATTATCTTCTTCAATTCAAATTCAGGAAGCAATTGATACAAGGAAGTTTGATTTTAATGACCACTCCATCGGCAGAATTTAAACATCCATTTGCCTCAAATCAGTAGTCATCCAGATAATAATTACCCAGGTACGATCTGTTTCCATTACCCTTTAGTAGAACTCAATTCTTTCATCTCTCTTTGCACTTTAAAATTTTAAGAAACCTGATTTGTAGAATGAGATGATAGTGTCTGGCCTTTTTTTTTTTTTTTAAGCATCCCATTATTAATAAGCTAGTGATAATTAAGTAATAATAATTGATGCTAAAAAGAATTAAAACACAAGTTCAGGCTTTAGATTAGAAGAGAGTGCTGATTTACAAAGTAATCATTCAAGGGATCTAGAATATACATATTGCTGCATTATTAAAGTTGAATTCTTCTAGAGAATTTCTCTAGACATTTAAATTATATCTGCAGCATGTTTAATATCCATTTGCTAAATACTAGTCTAATGCATTAAATATCTCAGGTACATCTACATTCTAAGAAGAAATTTTTGAAACAAAATATGGTAAAGCAAAGAAATTTGTCTCAAAGGTTAAAAAACAGATGATGAGAAAAGTATTAATATTTGAGGCCTATATGGCTTTCCTAAGGCTTTACAACTCTCATCCTGGAGGCAGACACTGATGAAGTTTTCATCCTATAAAACATATTCTGAGACTAGGACCTCCTCAGTTGGTAAAGAATATGCCTGCAATGAGGGAGACCGGGGTTCGGACCCTGGGTTGGGAAGATCCCTTGGAGAAGGGAAAGGCTACCCACTCCAGTATTCTAGCCTGGAGAATTCCATGGAATGTATAGTCCATGGAGTCGCAAAGAGTTGGACACGATTGAGCAACTTTCACTTTTCACTTAACATAAAATTCCTAAAGCAAATATAAATACTGTGCCCCGTTATTAAGATATCACTGAATCTTAATTGGATATCATTTCCAAAAATGTCATCTTTCACATACCCCTGTTCAAAAGAGTAAATTTCATTTTCTTTTGAAAAGCAATCTGGTATCTATGGCTTTGATATGCACAGAGGGATTTCCTCCATCCAACCCAAAATTCATTTCCAGATAAGAGAAAGAAAGACTGCTACCTGAAAGTTGAACTAAACATCAATATCAAATTGATTGAAACACATATGTGTAAAGTCATATTAAGTTCTAGAAGTTCTCCCTGGAATTCACAAGATTTGAAGAATGAGTCAATCAGAAAGTGAACTGTTAGAAACCAAAGCACTTACAAGACAAGGAAAACATAAACAAATAAACAAAAACAGTACTGACAGTACCCACCCAAATTCTTCAATGCCCAAGGGCTTGAGTCAATGTATCAGTGTATTACGTATGTACTTTGGATATGAATGATAATTTACCAGAAGCCATCAAACCTCATTGAGTTACCAGTTCTTTCTATTCCAATGACAGCAATCACAGCAAGTTTGTGATCATAATGTGGCTTCTTAAGACACCTGTCTACAGAGAATGAAAGCATTGACCACAGAATGTGAGTATTCAGGACTTTAGCCAGTTTGCTTCTTCTTATAAATAAATCAACTGGTGCTCTCATCTTATGTATCAACATGTATGAATTTTGTTAGCATAAGCCAAGCATGAGAAACAGTCTGCTCTCATTTCTGCTGAAACTCGTTTCTGAACCAGTAAGATTGAGAGTTCGATTAACCAGTACAGTGGATGCATCCAGGCAGAAGAACCACCGAGTCTCTAGACAACCAACAGACCTACTTATCAGTGACACTCTTATCCTGGCACTCTTCCTTAAAAATCTGACTTGTATAGAATCAAGGCGAGAAAACTGGTAGAAAAGGAGAGGACAATCCAAATAATCTGAGACTAGGAGTACTATAAACAAGAAGGAAAATCCTAAGACAAGGTATGAAATAATGGAGAGAATACAGACTTTGAGTGACCTTATCCTTACTCTGTTTCTCTAACCTGCTCCCTTAGCTACAACATAATATCTAACTCAGAGGATTGGTTTCTGAGGGGAGGAAGAAGGGACTTACATGAATAGTAGATGTCATTCTCAGAGCCTCACATAAGTGTTTAATATATAGTTTACTTTTTCCCCCTTATCATAATTTTACTCATGTGTATTTTAATACAGGGCTTTCCCAGTAGCTCAGTGGTAAAGAATCCGCCTGCCCAATGCCTGAGACACGGGCTCGGTCCCTGGGTTGGGAAGATCCCCTGGAGGAGGAAACGGCAACCCACTCCAGTACCCTTGCCTGGAAAATCCCATGGATAGAGGAGACTGGCAGGCTACAGTCCATTGGGTCACAAAAGAATTGGACACAATTTAGCAGTTAAACAACAGCAATTCATAACAGAGAAACCCACCACTAAACATTAACAATTCATAACAGAGCACCACCACCCCCCACCCCTGTTGTTGTTGTTCAGTCAGTTGTGTCTAACTCTTTGTGACCCCATGGACTGCAGCACACCAGGCTCTCCTGTCCTTCACCATCTCCCGGAGCTTGCTCACACTCATGTCCATTGACTCAATGATGCCATTCAACCATCTTGTCCTCTGCCATCCCCTTCTCCTGCCTTCTTTCTTTCCCAGCATCAAGTTCTTTTCCAGTGAGACAGCTCTTTGCATCAGGTGGCCAAAGTATTGGAGCTTCAGCTTCAGCATCAGGCCTTCCAATGAATATTCAGGGTTGATTTCCTTTAGGATTGACTAGTTTGATCTCCTTATAGTTCAAGGGACTCTCAAGAGTTCTCTAACACCACAACCCACCCTAGTCTTAAGAATTTGAAAACAAGCAACTTTAGTTTCCACAGTTCTGCCTAAGTAACTGTTTTTCTCATAGTATTTTCCTTCTACCATAAATGGTGGAAAGTAAAACTGATATAGTAGCTGGTTCTCAGGTGTTGGAATTTCTTTTTATATTAGTTAGCATTTCATAGAATTTGAAGGCCCCTTGAAATCCTTTTATCCAACCTATAATTCCACCTGATAATCATACCTAATTCATTGATAGCATAGTTGACTCACTATTTTTCAGTCTTTTTTGATTGTCAGCTGGAAGAGAGCACTGTTCAACCCCAGACAATAAATGACTACTTTGGAAATCCAACCATATAAGTAAGAAAAGACACATCAATACAGAGATTCTGGTCTTAAAGCAAACTTTCACGTAGCACTAATCCAGCTTTCCCATAGATTCTCAGGAACACAAGCATTGCTAGAGGTAGCAAAAGGTTTTCTTTCTTGTGTTAATCTTTGGTTTTATCAGCCTCTTCTGAGGAAGAAATTAAAATGTATTTTAATTCTGTATCTCTTAATTTTGGACATGTGTTTCCCCATTTTAGCTGCGTTTATGATAGATCATTTTATTGATATTACATCTTGTTTCTATTACATTGTATCATTTTCACATATAAGGGAAGTGGCATAGCAGGTCATAATTTATCAAGAAAAATAGTAAGAGAAAATGTCAAATAAGAGCGATAAGTATGTGATGACTCTACAAAGCACAAGTAACTTGAGGAAATCAGTTTTAAAGTTATAATTTAAGTCACAGTCTAGTGACTCTAGCCAGAGGAAATTTAAAAAAACAGGTTGTGGCAACAGTGACTACAAATTCAAAAAAGGACTGGCTCCTAAAATTTATGCAAAAAACTATGAGTCAAGCCTTAAGGAACTTCTATATTAAGGTACCAGTTATGAAACCATGCTGTATCTCCACATACCAGGGTGAACTCTCTCTTACATAGTTTAGTTGGAGAAAGAGCTACTTTATTTCATAACAATTATTTGCATTATTGGAGTCCCTACTGTGTGCCTGGTACTTGCCTAAGCTCTTTATTACATCAACTCATGTATAACACAATAGCCCAACAAGGCTAATACTAGTATTTCTCCTACTCACCAGTGTAGGTATGAAGGCACAGAATATGAAGGGTCATGCCCAGGGTTAATACAGTCATCCTGAAAATGGCAAAGCTGAAATTTTAATCCAAACAATTTGACTCTACAGCTGAATTCCTAACCAAGTTACTATAATGCTTTTCTTTTAAATACGAGCATTCTTGTTATCATGCCACACAAGTGTCTCAGGGTTGGGAGGACATGCTTCCTGTAAAATCTCATGGTGAAAATAATATTGGCTCTGGAAAAAAGAAAAATAACATGAGTTGGCTCAGATCACCAGAAGCCTTTTTATCCAGAGAACTAACAAAACAATATCAATCCTGATAAAAATACGCATGCATACGTTCTAAGTAGCTTCAGTTGTGTCTGACTCTGTGTGACCCTATGGACTGTAGCCCACCAAGCTCCTCTGTCCATGGGATTCTCTAGGCAAGAATACTGGAGTGAGTTGCCATTCCCTTCTCCAGAGGACATTCTTGACCCCGGGATCAAATCCGACTCTCCTATGTCTCCTGCACTGGCAGCTGGGTTCTTTACCTCTAGCGCCACCTGGGAAGCCCCAGTAAAAGCATAAATGCATCTATAATATGTTTGGCATTGGCTTCTGGGATCACAGTTAATTCTTCCCATCTTCAGTTCTGGCACTTCTATCTTCTCCTTTGATATGTACTTTTGGAGGGCATTTGCTTCCAAAACTGACACGTTCCTCAAGTCAAAAATCTTCTCCAGATAGTAGCCTCTTTTGTTAATCATTGTTTAATAACTACCACACAATTAACTCATCTCACACGCTAGTGAAGTAATGCTCAAAATTCTTCAAGCCAGGCTTCAATAGTTCTTGAATTGTGAACTTCCGGATATTCAAGCTAGGTTTAGAAGAGGCAGAGGAACCAGAGATCAAACTGTCAACATCCTTTGGATCATCAAAAAAGCAAAAAAGTTTGAGAAAAATATCTGCTTCTGCTTTATTGACTATGCCAAAGCCTTTGACTGTGTGGACCACAAAAAACTCTGGAAAATTCTTAAAGAGATGGGAATACCAGACCACCTGACCTGCCTCTTAAGAAATCTGTACGCAGGTCAGGAAGCAATAGTTAGAACTGGACAAGGAACAACAGACTGGTTACAAATAGGGAAAGCTATAGGGACTATGTCAAGGCTGTATATTTTCACTCAGCTTATTTAACCTATCTGCAGAGTACATCATGGGTTGAATGAAGCACAAGCTGGAATCAATATTGCCAGGAGAAATATCAATAACCTCAGATATGTAGATGACACCACCCTTATGGCAGAAACTGAAGAAAGACTAAAGAGCTTCTTGATGAAAATGAAAGAGGAGAGAGAAAAAGCTGGTTTAAAACTCAACATTCAGAAAACGAAGATAATGTCATCCAGTCGCATCACTTCATGGCAAATACATGGGGAAACAGTGGAAAGAGTAACAGATTTTATTATTGGGGGGCTCCAAAATCACTGCAGATGGTGACTGCAGTCATGACATTAAAAGATATTTGTTCCTTGGAAGAAAAGCTATGACCAACCTAGATAGCATATTAAAAAGCAGAGACATTACTTTACCAACAAAGGTCCATCTAGTTAAAGCTACGGTTTTTCCAGTAGTCATGTATGGATGTGACAGTCGGACTATAAAGAAAGCTGAGCACTGAAGAATTGATGCTTTTGAACGTGCTGTTGGAGAAGACTCTTGAGAGTCCCTTGGACAACAAGGAGATCCAACCAGTCTATCCTAAAGGATATCAGTCCTGAATATTCATTGGAAGGACTGATGCTGAAGCTGAAACTCCAATACTTTGGCCCTCTGATGCAAATAAGTGACTCATTTGAAAAGGCCCTGATGCCGGGAAAGATTGAAGGCAGGAGGAGAAAGGGACGACAGAGGATGAGATGGTTGGATGGCACCACCGACTGGATGGACATGAGTTTAAGCGAGCTCCAGGAGTTGGTGATGGACAGGCAGGCCTGGCATGCTGCAGTCCATGGGGTCCCAAAGAGCCCCTAAGCAACTGAACTGAACTGAATAAGGGAGGAAATGGCAGCACCATCTCCTTCACATGCACTTGAAACTCACTGTAGTGTAACATGGTGGAGTACAAGCATAGCTTACACTAAAAAAATTCACTGTTATAGAGTTTTAGGTATTTTAATAACAGATTTCCTTCCAAGGAGTAAGCGTCTTTTAATTTCATAGCTGCAATCACCATCTGCAGTGATTTTGGAGCCCCCTAAAAATAAAGTCTGACCCCATTTCCACTGTTTCCCCATCTATTTGCCATGAAGTGATGGGACCAGATGCCATGATCTTCGTTTTCTGAATGTTGAGCTTTAAGCCAATTTTTTAAATCTCCTCTTTCACTTTCATCAAGAGGGTTTTAGTTCCTCTTCACTTTCTGCCATAAGGGTGGTGTCATCTGCATATCTGAGGTTCTTGATATTTCTCCCGGCAATCTTGATTCCAGCTTGTGCTTCTTCCAGCCCAGCGTTTCTCATGATGTACTCTGCATAGAAGTTAAATAAGCAGGGTGACAATATACAGCCTTGATGTACTCCTTTTCCTATTTGGAACCAGTCTGTTGTTCCATGTCCAGTTCTAACTGTTGCTTCCTGACTTGCATATAGGTTTCTTAAGAAGCAGGTCAGGTGGTCTGGTATTCAAGAAAAGTTATGACCAACCCAGACAGCATATTGAAAAGCAGAGACATTACTTTGCCGACTAAGGTCCGTCTAGTCAAAGCTATGGTTTTTCCTGTGGTCATGTATGGATGTGAGAGTTGGACTGTGAAGAAGGCTGAGCGCCGAAGAACTGATGCTTTTGAAATGTGGTGTTGGAGAAGACTCTTGAGAGTCCCTTGGGCTGCAAGAAGATCCAACCAGTCCATTCTGAAGGAGATCAGCCCTGGGATTTCTTTGGAAGGAATGATGCTAAAGCTGAAACTCTAGTACTTTGGCCACCTCATGCGAAGAGTTGACTCATTGGAAAAGACTGATGCTGGGAGGAATTGGGGGCAGGAGGAGAAGGGGATGACAGAGAAAGAGAAGGCTGGGTGGCATCACTGACTCAATGGACGTGAGTTTGCGTGAACTCTGGGAGTTGGTGATGGGCAGGGAGGCCTGGTGTGCTGCGAATCATGGGGTCGCAAAAGATCGGACACAACTGAGCAACTGAACTGAACTGAACTGATACAGGTTTATATGTTGTTACAACCTTTACACACCTAGAGCTGAATATCCTGGGGTGTGAAGTTAAGTATGCCTTAAGAAGCGTTACTATGAACCAAACTAGTGGAGATGTCACAATTACAGCTGATTTATTTAAAATCCTAAAAGATAAGGTGGTTAAAGTATTGCACTCAACGTGTCAGCAAACTTGGAAAACTCAGCAGTGGCCACAGGACTGGAAAGGGTCAGTTTTAATTACAATCCAAAAGAAGGACAATAGCAAATAATGTTCAAACTATTGCACATTTTCACGTAGTTCACATGCTTGCAAGATTGTGCTCAAAATCCTTCAAGCTAGGCTTCAGCAGTATCTGAACTGAGAACTTCCAGATGTAAAAGCTGGGTTTAGAGAAGGCAGAAGAACCAGAGATCAAGCTGCCAGTATTCACTGAATCATGGAGAAAACAAAGGAGTTTCAGAAAAACATCTACTTCTGTTTCATTGACTGCACTAAAGCCTTTGACTATGTGGATCACAAGAAACTGTGGAAAATTCTTAAAGAGATAGGAGCACCAGACCACCTTACCTGTCTCCTAAGAAACCTGTATGCCTGTCAAGAAGCAATGGCTAGAACCTTATATGGAACCGACTGGTTCAAAATTGGAAAAGGAGTACGACAAGGCTGTATATTGTCACTCCGCTTAATTCACTAAAGTGCAGAGTGCGTGATGTGAAATGCTGGGCTGGATGAAGCACAAGCTGAAATCAAGGTTGCTGGGAGAAACAGCAACAACCTCAGATGTGCAAATGATGCCAATCTGATGGCAGAAATGAAGAGTAACTAAAGAGCCTCATAATGAGGGTGAAAGAGGAGAATGAAAAAGCTGACTTGAAACTTAGCATTAAGAAAGCTAACATCATGGCATCTGGCTCCATCACTTCATGGCAAATAGATGGAGAAAAAGTGGAAACAGCAGCAGATTTTATTTTCTTTGGCTCCAAAATCACTGCAGATAGTGACTTCAGCCACGTAATTAAAAGATACTTGCTCATTGGAAGAAAAGCTATGACAAACCAAGACAGTATATTAAAACGGAGAGACATGATTTTGCCGACAAAGGTCCATATAGTCAAAGTTATGGTTTTTCCAATAGTCATGTACAGATGTGAGAGTTAGACCATAAAGAAGGCTGAGTGCCAAAGAACTGATGCTTTTGAATTGTGGTGCTAGAGAAGACTCCTGAGAGTTCTCTGGAGAGCAAGAAGATCAAAGTCAATCCTAAAGGAAATCAACCCTGCATATTAATTGGAAAGACTGATTCTGTGGCTGAAGCTCCAATACTTTGGCTACCTGATACAAAGAGCCCCTCTTTGGAAAAAGAGGACTGGAAGACAGAGAAGCCTGGCATGCTACAGTCCATGGGGTCACAAAGAGTCAGACATGACTTAGGAGACTGAACAACAAGACATTTATTATGGCAGTGCACCTTGATCACTTGAAAAAAAAATCCGAAACAAAGTCATGTGTGAGTCAGCACCTACCAACATCAATCCCCTGTTTACTGATCACCTAAGTAGTGTGCTCAGTTAATCATCTGTGTCTGACTCTTTGGGACTCCATGGGCTATGGCCTACCAGGCTCCCCTGCCCATGGGATTTTCCAGGCAAAAACACTTCCTGGAATGTTCC
Organism: Ovis aries; assembly: GCF_016772045.2. Classification (NCBI taxonomy): domain Eukaryota; kingdom Metazoa; phylum Chordata; class Mammalia; order Artiodactyla; family Bovidae; genus Ovis; species Ovis aries. The sequence continues at coordinate 42,848,014 of NC_056069.1, read as the reverse complement.
ATTTCCTCCTCCAGGGGAATCTTCCTGACCTAGGGATCCGACTGTGTCTCTTGGATCTCCTGCATTAGCAGATGGATCATTACCACTGCGTGACCCAGTGTTAAACACAGATAACAGAACAGACACGTGTGTAACCAGTGGTGATTACCAGATTATTCTACATATAAAAAATGGTCGAAACAGAGTCACATTTACTCACAATTAAAACTATCCTGATTATAACGACCTTCATTTTTTTTCACCAAGTATCTTTGACCATCTACCCTATATGACTCACGACACAGACAACTGAGGATATAATGGGTACAAGATGGGCTTGAACTCTCCTATCATGGAGACCAGAAATGTCTCCTTTTTCAAAAGATGTGTATAAATCCTGCTGTGAATTTAAGCTATCATGATTTTACCAGGGAAGTATCAGTTTTGGATTGTTCTAACTTAAGATGAACTAAGTTTTCATATTCTGGGTTTTGGTCTCAGTCAATGACAAACTTCCCCAGCACACATCAAAATACATCCAAAAACACAGGAAACAGATGAGCTCAATCCAAATATGCATTTCTGGACCCACTGATAGTGTTTTCTTTTTTTAATATTATATTGAACCACCTCATCCATCTGTCACAAACTGCAAACATAGTAATCTGAATAGCTTAATTATCCTCGAAAAACACATTTCAAGTTTAGAAATCCTATTTTTAAAAGAAAAAGTCCTTCTAATGTGATAAAACACTGTTTTGATTTACTAAATAAAATGCCATGCTCAAAATGTAACCCTGCTTAGATCAAAGTGAAGTATGTATCAGTGCCATTCCCAGTCTCCTCAGTACCCCCACGTTCTTCATGACAATTCCAGATACTGGGCATGCCCACTCTAATGGTATATGAGACAACTGTCATCTGCAATGGTGAACTCATCCCAGGCCTGTTCAGATCCTTCAATACATTGACACCAAGATGGTGTTAGACATGCTCAAGAGATTTAGTGAGTCAAGTTCTCTGTACAAACAGGAAAGGAGGAGGGAGCAGAAATAGATGGGAAGAGCTTTCAGGTCTGATGCTTGTAAAGGGAGACACAGAAGAAAGAACAGAGTAGGAAGAGCCTCATACCAAAGCACAGTACCGAGAAAGCCTCCGTCGGGCCGGATGGGAGTCCCTACCTATTAGAAGAGCCCAAAATTGGAGAAGAGCCCAAAATTGGAGAAGAGCCCCCACGGTACCTGTGCCAGGCTCAGCCACTGGCTGGTAGCAGTCTAGGAGAATAATGGCCTCAGCATCAGGCTGTCAGGCAACTATTCTCCCCACAACAGGCCCTTGTGAACAATGTACCTCTATCAACTCCCACACCAAATAAGTTTTTGCAAAATTGACTATTCCTTCCTTGGGCTTAAGGAGAACAAACACCAGGACAGGTGGGGTACCCAACTTAGAAAAGCTACATCTGATTTCACTTTGGGGGAAGTAGAAGGAGCTGGCATCTGACTGAGGTTTCAGTAACCCCATCACTGATGGAAGCAACGTAGCCAGCTCCCCTGTGGTTCCAAAGGGAAAGCACCCTGTGGGGCAACTAAGTGACACCACTAATAACTTCTGTGTGGGCTTAGTCGATCAGTCATGTCTGACTCTCTGAGACCTCAGAGACTGCAGCCCACCAGGCTCCTCTGTCCATGGGATTCTCCAAACAAGAACGGTAGAGTCGGTAGCTGTTCCCTTTTCCAGGGGATCTTCCCAACCCAGGGGTCAAACCTGGTCTCCTGCATTGCAGGTGGATTCTTTTACCATCTGAGCCACCAGGGAAACCCTAATTTCTACCTGCTCTTTTTGGAAGGTGTCATTAATCTCAGAATGTCAACCATCACATATACAGGCATTCACCAAGCAAATAAAGCCATTTATTGTCACAACTGCATTCTTATATTATTGCCATGAAAAAAAAATGGAGAGCTCCTGAAATCAACTTTCAATAACACTGATATATAAAAGGGGCTTCCCATTGTATCATTTTGAATAATTATTTTATAAATAACTAAAACTAAAAAATTTTGAATGGACTTTTCTACTATCAACCCTTGTAACTGTTTAGTCCACCAGAGTCCTTTGAATATTCTATATGTTAGCACCTGAAAACAATGTTTAACACAATGCCTGGCACATAGATAAATACTCAGTACATCTCAGTTGATCCTAAATAAGAGTGGTGTTAGTTAATAAGTGCAAATTGATGCCTTTCAACTGTGGTGCTGGAGAAGGATCCTGAAAGTCCTTTGGACAGCAAGAGATCAAACCAGTCAATCTTAAGGAAGATCAACCCTGAATATTACTGGAAGGACTGATGCTGAGGTTGAAGCTCCAATATTTTGGTCATCTGATTTGAACAGATGACTCATTGAAAAAATCCCTGATGCTGGGAAAGATTGAGGGCAGAAGGAGAAGAGGGCGTCAGAGGATGAGATGGCTGGATGGCATCACTGAAGCAACGAACATGAACTTGGGCAAACTCCAGGAGATGGTTAGGGACAGGGAGGCCTGGCGTGCTGCAGTCCATGGGATCACAAAGAGTCGGACACAACCAGGTAACTGAACAACAACAACAGCAGGTTAATAATAGATAATTGCATTAATAATTATCTTTATAATAGAACATCTTTCTAATTTAATCATTCAGGGAGCTTACAAGGCACAAAGTTAATGCTAGATCACTAAAGAAATTTCTGTTAGATCTTAAGCCAAGATGTAGTATAAAATAACTTGGGAACTTTGTTCCACTGAAGCAAATCGACTCTATGGTGCAAAGCCTTGTAAAACTCCCTCTATTCACAATTGTTATACAAATCCCCTTAAACCTCTGGCAATATTTAGAACTTCTGAGTCTGTTATATCTCCAAAGGACTTGTAAGGGAAGGAAAAGTGGAGAGTTACAGCAATGCTCTGAATAATCAAATTATTGAAATATGTTGGAATCTAAGGTCCAAGCATCCTTTGAGAACAAAATAATATAATTCAGGCCTCTCTCCACACCTTGTAACAGAGAAGGCAATGGCCACCCACTCCAGTACTCTTGCCTGGAAAACCCCATGGACGGAGCAGCCTGGTAAGCTGTAGTCCAGTAGGTCACTACGAGTCAGACACAACTGAGCAACTTCACTTTCACTTTTCACTTTCACAGATTGGAGAAGGAAATGGCAACCCACTCCAGTGTTCTTGCCTGGAAAATCCCAGGGACGGGGGAGCCTGGTGGGCTGCTGTCTATTGGGTCACACAGAGTCGGACATGACTGAAGCGACTTAGCAGTAGCAGCCACACCTTGTGAAGGGCTGTCTCAAATATTCTTCATATTTTCAGGAAATATGTGTTTTCATGGATAACTCCATTCCAACATCCTGTTCCTGCAACAGCCTGTTGTATAATTTTAAACATTGAATGTCATCCTGTCTTTGATTTATACACACACACATCATCACTTAGAAGTCACTTCTTAGGTGACTTCTAAGTGGGCCCACAATGACCTCTAGTACAATCCTCTCATCCTGAATGTAAGCTATACCTAGTGACTTGCTTTCAACTGACAGGATGCTGAAATTTTAATATGCACACTACCACACTTCTGTGTATAGGTAGCAAAAGATTGTGGTTTCCATCCTTTTTAGCAGAGACACTCTACAGCTTTCTGGACTACAGACTTCAATGAAGCAAACTGTCATATTGGAAAGAACTACCTGGAAAGGAACAGATATCCTAAGTCCAACAGCTTAAGAGCAAGCCTTCAGATGAGACTTTAGTCCTGGCCAGTACTTTCATTCAACCATGTGGTGGATCCTGAAGTGTGATGGATCCAGGACCCGGCTAAATCATGCTCAGACTCCTAAACCACATAAACTATTAGATAGTCAATGTAAATTTTTAAGGTGCTAATTTTTCTGGTAATTTCTTATGCAAAAATAGATAATACCCATAAAACATAAATACTCATTTGCTATTCATATTAGCATACCTTTCTGAAGACTTAGGAAGGCTAAGTAGGAGTTTATATCAAGAGCATATCAAAAAATTGCAAATCAAATGTAAGAAATTATAATCACTCCTTTGGCAGCCCACAGTGAGGGTTTCCTCTGTTTCTGTTTTTCTTTTGCTCTTATTCATCTATTCAACAGCTATTCCCTCACTCTCTTCCATTTCTCTTTATTACATCTTCACTCATAGATTTAATTTAAGCTCTTTCATCTCCTACTATCAGTGTATCTCTAGGGTTTTGGGGTTTTTTTTTTAATACAAACTAATCAGGAGCTCTTTTACAAAAGGGCATTCAGAAACAAGATCTACCTTATTACTCATTTATTTATTCAACAACCATCTATTAAATTTCTACTAACTGTCAGGCAGTATTCTTTGCACAAGGTACACAGTAGTAAGTTAAAAAGACCTGGCTTGTGCTCACAAGGAGCTTATGGTCAAGTTCGTACGGCAAACGTTAGACAAATGAATACATAAATGAATAATTGCAAATTATAAAAGTGCTTGGAAGGTAATAAGCATGTTGTCTATCAAAGCATGAAGGGGAGAGACCTGCTGAGATTTTCTTAGATGTCACTTAGAATCTCTATCTGACATTTAAGTTGAGATGCAGAGTGATAATGAGTAAGGGTGAGACATGTTGCATAGAAATTCTGCAGGAGAAACAGTATACAGGTGCTCTGAGGTAGGACAGAGCTTGGTATATTCTATGGACGAAAAGGTGGACAGTTCACTGGAGCAACAGTGAAATAATGGCTCAAAATGAGGCCAGAGAAGTAAGCAGAAGTCATCATAGCCAGGTCTGTAACTCGCGATATGGAGACTACGTACAATCCTATGTTCAGTAGAAAGCCAACCAAGAACTTAAGGGCAGAAAAGCGCAATTTGATTTTTTTTTTTTTTTCAAGAATCACTCTGGTTGCTATGTGAAGAATGGTTAAGAAGAGATGTGAAAAGGAAACATATGGACCAGTTGATAAGGAACAATTAAAACACAATAGAGAGAAGGTGATATAATAGATAAAACAAAATAGAAAAGTAGGAGTGGAATTGGGAGGACATAGACAAATTTAAAGATTCTGTATAATCAACTGGTCCGGTGAAGAAGGCAAAAGTACCAAAAATAACTCAGTCCTGAAGGCCATTGTGATTATACAGAACATGTTCTTTTCCTTTGAATAGATAGGGACACAGAGTTCTTTGAAAGAATGGAAGAAAAGTTCCCAGTGACACCCTCATATTGCTATCTGGTGTTTTCTGAAATCCTTCCATTAAAATACTGGGTTTCAAATTGCATCAAATACCATGGTGGCATCAAATACTGCGGCAACCAGTCCCATCACTTGACAGCAAATAGATGGGGAAACAATGGAAACAGTGAGAAATTTTATTTTCTTGGGCTCCAAAATCATGGCAGACAGTGACTGAAGCCATGAAAGTAAAAGACACTTGCTCCTTGGAAGAAAAGCTATGATCAACCTAGACAACATATTAAAATACAGAAATATTAATTTGCCAAAAAAGTCCGTCTAGTCAAAGCTTTGGTTTTTCCAGTAGTCATGTATGGATGTGAGAGTTGGAACATAAAGAAAGCTGAGCATCAAAGAATTAATGCTTTTGAACTGTGGAGAAGACTCTTGAGAGTCCCTTGGACAGCAAGGAGATCCAACCAGTCTATCCTAAAGGAAATCAGTCCTGAATATTCATTGCAAGGACTGATGCTGAAGCTGAAACTCCAATACTTTGGCCACCTGATGCAAAGAACTGACTCACTAGAAAAGACCCTGATGCTGGGAAAGATTGAAGGTGGGAAGAGAAGGGGACCACAGAGGATGAGATGGTTGGATGGCATCACTGACTCGATGGACATAAGTTTGGGCGAGCTCCGGGAGTTGGTGATGGACAGGGAAACCTGGCATGGGGCAGTCCCTGGGGTTGCAAAAAGTTGGACACAACTGAGCGACTGAACTGGAACTGGAACTGGAACTGCGGTGACACATTTCTGTTGTTCTTTGTTCCTATTTAACATAGATGGTAAAAAAATTTCATTTTAATCATGTATTATATATTGTTGCTCCTTCATGTGTAGTGAGGCACTATGACATAATTTGTCAAGAAAAGAGAATCACAAAAGGGTCAGGTACCACAGATGTTCCGAAGAGAGCTTTGCCCAGCACATCACATAGCTGTTATTTGGCAGTTTTTATGTGCCAAACAGTTGGAATAACACCGCTGCTGACTATCCAGAAAGCTTTTCTCGGGGCAAGTAAATTTGACATTCTCCACTTACAGAAGAAGAGAGGTAAAGAGGTTAAGTGACATACTTCCACACAGAAGGAAAGTCAAGCTCAAATCTAGGGAAAACCCTTAGAGCAGCTTAATCTTAATTATACATTCAATATTTTCAGAGGAAATTAAATATCATTAATGGACGCTTGTGAAGTGGCTGAAATTCAGGGAGGGTGAGAGAGTGGGATAAAAAGATGCTGAGGGGGATATATCTCTATTTAGCAGTAACGGTTCATGAGGCCTGGTGCTGTGTGGCTTCAGTTCTTATTAGCCAACTGTAAGATCTTTCAGGTAAAAGTAGAATAGAATTGTACCAGCTTGATGGGGAAAAAAAAGATGACACTCTGCTTATTAATCAAGAAGAAAGGGAAAGATCATTTTACTGACAAAGCAGTATTAACTCCATGAATGCTTTGAAAGTAGTGCTGTGAAGAAGTTTCAGTGCTGCAAAGAGAAAACTGGAGTATAAAGGATCATGTAAAAGAGTGTGTAGGAAATCTGACATCAGAATTCATCCATGCTGAAATACAGAGAAAAGCCTGCTTTTGACTCCTGCGTCTGAGTGCACTGCTATTCATTCTAACCTCAGCGTGTGTTAGTATCACCTAGAGTGCTTATTAAATATGCTTATTCCACTGTATTGTGTCCAGAGAGTCTGTTTAGGTAGGTCGGGTCTGGGTCAAGATTCAGAATCTGGGTTTAACAGAAACTCTCTGGGGGATGTTGGAATAGGCAGTAATGCTAGGTTGCTGTCCACCGTAAGGCTAGACATGCAGCCCCAGACCTACAGCCGCCTGCCGCAGTGAGGTCAGCCCTCCTTGCTTCCATCAGCTGCGTCCTCCTTGAATGCAGCTGGGTGGATGAGTTCCAAGTCTCACAGGTCCTACTTTCAAATGTCGTCCAGGTTACCTTCCTTGTGAACCATTTCCTGAGTCCCCTTAAGCTGAATGAGCTCCTCTGTGCTTCCAAAGATCCTTTGTGATTCGAAAGCTCCTTTTTAAACACCTTGAATATTGCATTTATCAAATAATATTATAATTATCTTCTGTGAGTTACTCCCCTATCAAAATGCGAATGACTTGAATATGGCTTGCTTATTTCTTATCTCTGTAACTGGGCATACTTCTTGGCACAAACAGGTACTGAATGAAAGCTTTTGGAGTGAAAGAATTAATGTATAAAAAGAAAGAATGAATGAATAAAATAATAACACACCAGATATTGGTTACGGCTTTAAGTCACATAGGCTACTGGCCATTTAACAACTACTTGCTGCTTCATGCATGCGTGCTAAGTCGGTTCAGTTGTGTCCAATTCTGTGCGACCCTAAGGACAGCAGCCCGCCAGGCTCCTCTGTCCATGGAATTCTCAGGTAAGTCTGGAGTGAGTTGTCCTGCCCTCCTACAGGGGATCTTCCCCACACAGGGATCGAACCTGTGTCTTCCACTGGCAAGCCAGTTCCTTACCATGAGCACTACCTGGGAAGCCCAGTTAGTTGCTAGGGCTGCCATAGCAAAATACCAAAGATGGACTGCTTAAAAAACAGGCAATCATTTCTCATTGTACTGGAGGCTGAGACATCCAAGATCAAGGTGCCTGTGATGGAAATTTTATTCTGAGGTCTTTGCTGTTGGCTCCATATGCTCACATGACCTCTTCTTTGTGCCCACAGAGAAAGCAAGAAAGCAAGTCCTCTGGTGTCTCTCCTTATAGAGGACCTAATCCCATCAAAAGAGCCCCACTCTTATGACCTCAGCTAAGCCTAATTCTACCTTATCACCCCATCTCCAAATACCATTATATTGGGGGTGAGAGCTTTAACAGATGAATTTTAGGAGAACACAACCATAATCTATAATAAAGGGTAATAAACTCATTGTGTGAAGCTCACTTTCTAGCTCTATCTTATTCCCTTAGTGTGAAACCACTTGGATTTCCAGATTCTGTCTCATAAAATAAGGAGCTACTTTGCCCATTATAATTATTGTTGACAAAGTATGCTGAAGGGTACTGAAAATAGTAAAGTATTATAGATGGTGCGGTTAATACATTGTTGTTGTCATCAGTTACTAAGACAGATGGACTCTTTGCAACCCCGTCCTCCACTCTCTCTCCAAGTTTACTCAATTTCATGTCCATTGAATTAGGAATGCTATCTAACCATCTCATCCTTTGCTGCCCCCTTCTTCTTTTACCTTCAGTCTTTCCCAGCATCAGGGTCTTTTCCGGTTAAGTCTGCTCTTTGCATTAGGTGGTCAAAGTATTAGAGCTTCAGCATCAGTCTTTCCAATGAATATTCAGATTTGATTTCCTTTAGGATTGACTGGTTTGATTTCTTGCAGTCTAAGAGATTCTCAAGAGTCTTCTCCAGCACCACAGTTCAAAAGCATTGATTCTTTGGCACTCACCCTTCTTTATGGTCCAAATCTTATGCCTATACATGATTACTGGGAAAACCATAGCTTTGACTATATGGACCTATGACAGCAACGTGATGTTTCTACTTTTTAATACACTATCTAGGTTTGTCATATCTTTCCTTCCAAGGGGCAAGGGTCTATTAATTTCATGGCTGCAGTCACTGTCTGCAGTGATTTTTGGAGCCCAAGAAAAGAAAATCTGTCACTGCTTCCAGTTTTTCCCCTTCTATTTGCCATAAAGTGATGGGACCAGATGCCATGATCTTAGCTTTTTTAATGTTGAATTTCAAGCCAGGTTTTTCATTCTCCTCTTTCACCGTCATCAAGAGGTTCTTTAGTTCCTCTTCACTTTCTGCCATTGAAGTGTTATCATTTGCATATCTGAGGTTGCTGGTATTTCCCCCAGCAATCTTAACTCCAGCTTATGATTCATCCAGCCAGGCATTTCATATGATGTACACATTTCACATTTAAGTTAAATAAGCAAGGTGAAGATATATAGCCTTGATATATTCCTTTCCCAATTTTGAACGAGCCTATTGGTCCATGTCCAGTTCTAACTGCTATTTCTTGGCTGGCAAACAGGTTTCTCAGGAGGTAAGTAAGGTGGTCTAGTACTCATATCTCTTTAAAAATTTTCGACAGTTTGTTGTGATTCACATAGTCAAAGCCTTTAGTGTAATCAATGAAGCTGAAGTAGATGTTTTTTCTGGAACTCCCTTGCTTTCTCCATGATTCAAAGAATGCTGGCAATTTGACCTCAGGTTTCTGTGCCGTTTCTATATTCAGCTTGAACATCTGTAAGTTCTTGGTTCACATATTGCTGAAGCCTAGCTTGAAGGATTTTGATCACAACATTAGTAGCATGTGAAATGAGTGCAATTATATGGTAGTTTGAACATTCTTTGGCATTGCCCTTCTTTGGGATTGTAATGAAAACAACTTCTCCAACCCTGTGGCCACTGCTGAGTTTTCTAAATTTGTTGACATATTGAGTGCAATCCTTTATCAACATTATCTTTAAGGGTTTTTAATAACTCAGCTGGAATTCCATCACCTCCACCAGTTTTGTTCATAGTAAATACAAGGTGCTTTTAATTTAGAGGCTGTTGTAGTCTATAAAGATATCTAAATTTCTACCAGCACCACACAAAAACTCAGCAGGACTGGCGATCAGCAAAGCTTGCATTTTCTCTTGACTGCTTAGAAATTTCTGTTGCAATGTAATTTTTATTAACTTATTTGATTAATTTGATAAACATAATTTAATCTGTACAAATAATTGTCATTAGTTTTGTTTGTAGGCAAACTCTTTTAAAAAAAAGGCTGAGGGAAATTTTGTGCATTGCCATAACTTTTATTTGTATTTTTTTTTTTTTAGATTTAACTTTTATTTATTTATTTTTTTCTTTTTCTTTTTTTTCTTTTATTTTTTTTTAATTTTTAGTTTTTTATGTTTTAAATTTTAAAAACTTTAATTCTTACATGCATTCCCAAACATGAACCCCCCTCCCACCTCCCTCCCCAGAACATCTTTCTGGGTCATCCCCATGCACCAGCCCCAAGCATGCTGCATCCTGCGTCAGACATAGACTGGCGATTCAATTCACATGATAGTATACATGTTAGAATGTCATTCTCCCAAATCATCCCACCCTCTCCCTCTCCCTCTGAGTCCAAAAGTCCGTTATACACAGCTGTGTCTCTTTCCCTGTCTTGCATACAGGGTCGTCATTGCCATCTTCCTAAATTCCATATATATGTGTTAGTATACTGTATTGGTGTTTTTCTTTCTGGCTTACTTCACTCTGTATAATCGGCTCCAGTTTCATCCATCTCATCAGAACTGATTCAAATGAATTCTTTTTAACGGCTGAGTAATACTCCATTGTGTATATGTACCACAGCTTTCTTATCCATTCATCTGCTGATGGACATCTAGGTTGTTTCCATGTCCTGGCTATTATAAACAGTGCTGCAATGAACATTGGGGTACATGTGTCTCTTTCAATTCTGGTTTCCTCGGTGTGTATGCCCAGAAGTGGGATTGCTGGGTCATAAGGTAGTTCTATTTGCAATTTTTTAAGGAATCTCCACACTGTTCTCCATAGTGGCTGTACTAGTTTGCATTCCCACCAACAGTGTAGGAGGGTTCCCTTTCTCCACACCCTCTCCAGCATTTATTGCTTGCAGATTTTTGGATCGCAGCCATTCTGACTGGTGTGAAGTGGTACCTCATTGTGGTTTTGATTTGCATTTCTCTAATAATGAGTGATGTTGAGCATCTTTTCATGTGTTTGTTAGCCATCCATATGTCTTCTTTGGAGAAATGTCTATTTAGTTCTTTGGCCCATTTTTTGATTGGGTCGTTTATTTTTCTGGAGTTGAGCTGCAGAAGTTGCTTGTATATTTTTGAGATTAGTTGTTGCCACATTTTTCACAGAACTAGAACAAATAATTTCAAGCTTTGTATGGAAATACAAAAAACCTCGAATAGCCAAAGCAATCTTGAGAAAGAAGAATGGAACTGGAGGAATCAACTTGCCTGACTTCAGGCTCTACTACAAAGCCACAGTCATCAAGACAGTATGGTACTGGCACAAAGACAGACATATAGATCAATGGAACAAAATAGAAAGCCCAGAGATAAATCCACACACATATGGACACCTTATCTTTGACAAAGGAGGCAAGAATATACAATGGAGTAAAGACAATCTCTTTCACAAGTGGTGCTGGGAAAACTGGTCAACCACTTGTAAAAGAATGAAACTAGATCACTTTCTAACACCGCACACAAAAATAAACTCAAAATGGATTAAAGATCTAAATGTAAGATCAGAAACTATAAAACTCCTAGAGGAGAACATAGGCAAAACACTCTCAGACATAAATCACAGCAGGATCCTCTATGATCCACCTCCCAGAATGCTGGAAATGAAAGCAAAAATAAACAAATGGGATCTAATTAAAATTAAAAGCTTCTGCACAACAAAGGAAAATATAAGCAAGGTGAAAAGACAGCCATCTGAATGGGAGAAAATAATAGCAAATGAAGCAACTGACAAACAACTAATTTTATTTGTATTTTTTGGCAGTCAGAACACATGGCTGGTTCCCTACGGTGAGAGCTTATACTGAACTAAAACTGCAGGCATCACTCCAGTGTATGCCAAGAGCCAATCATACTCTATCTGCTCTCTGGAAAGAAATTGTACTGTAGTATCATCCTCAGACTTATGAAGGATGGAGATGAGAGTGTTAGTCACTCAGTCATGTCCCATCTTCCCGAGCCCAGGAAGTGTACTCTGCCAGGCTGCTCTGTCCATGGGATTTTCCAGGGGATCTTCCCAACCCAGGAGTCAAATCCAGGTCTCCTGCTTTGCAAGCAGATTCTTTACCATCTGAGCAACCAGGGAAGCATAGGATAGGCTTATGAAGGATAGGGGACGACAAAGAGGACATTTATTCCTGGAAGGTGGTAAGAAGGAGGAAGAGAGTAAAGAACTGGCCCTTTATCGCCTGCATTTGCCTATACGCCAGGTAAGCAGCCTATCCCCTTGGAAAACACATTGGAGAAAAATGGGGAGAGAGTCAGTCTTTAAGTTGCAATGAGGTCAACTATGGCATCCATCATACTTAGATGCCCTGGTGGAATGGACGGAGAAAAGATGAAAATGAGGTGGACTTAAGGTGCTCATATAAATGGCACCATAAGAAATTATCACAATACTGTTAATCAACTATATTCAAATATAAAATAAAAAGTTAAGAAAGGAAATCTTAGTTACTCATAACTGAAAAAGTATGGCTTGCCTCTGCCTTGAAATATCAGGGACTTTTTCTCTTGCTTTCTCGTGACTTCTGTCATGTACCACTTGCTTTCTTGGAAGTTTGTATTCTTTTCCTTTAACCACTCTCTGTTACTAGCTGTGTATAAACAGAGAGGAATAAGACTTTGAGAGAATTTACACAAAAGTATTTCCAATTTTATCATCTTGGCACATAGCATAGTCAATCAACCCAGCTGTGAAAAAGTTCATGATGTAACATCCCGAACTCAGAGGGATTCAGGGAGAGCCAGTACAATGAGTACGCCTGGGTCTAAAGAATAAAAACAATGAAGACCACTGACCCACGGGCCCAGCCACCTATAGGTGCCACACGCACAGACAGAAACAAATGCTTCCTGAAGACATCTTACTTGCTGCTTAGTGTGCTCATTTTATTCTTAATCCAGTGTTATTCCATCACCTATGTTTCTGCCTTCTCTCAAACAAACAAAATGGCAGGGACAGGAATGGGGAAGAAATGAAACAAAAGCTTTTTCGGAGCAAGATCCCAATTAAAATGTTAAGATAAAAGGCGTAATTATAGGTTCAGGATTTTTAACTATTTCCATAACTTTCACATCTGCATGAAGTACTGGAAAAGCAAGGTGCTCTAATTCTGAAAAACCTGTTCCAAATTTAACCTGTCCTTGCTTATTATTCTGCACCTGAGCTTTTTAAGAGTATTTAGAAACTAGAAAGCAGATAGCATATTATCATTATTGGAACTGTTGCTTTTAAAAAAAATAATATCAGAGATTGTGAGATTACTTCCACGTCTATCTCCCTTCCTTTTCTTCTCCCTGTAGAACGCACTCTCATATCTGCTTCTTCTTCAGAGCGCTTATTTTCGAGTAACTAAGAACCATACTGGAGCACTCCAAAAGTCCTTCTGTGAGTCACCTCTCCTTGTCCTCATCTCAACCTCTTCTTCTAGATTCTGAGGCTCCTGATCCTACAGACAAATCCTCTTCTCTTAAGCTGTTACCTTGCTGAGTTCTGTGTCTTTGCAACATGGAGATGTAGAGCATTGTATAAACAATTATTGGGACACTTATTGAAATTGCAAGTTTTAATCAAGAAGCATGTCACTGTAGGTAAGTGGGGGAGTGTTGCAGTAAGGGAGAGAAATTGGGTTCAATTCTAAATATAAGAAGGAAAAATGGGAATCTATAATCAAGGAGCAGAGTTGAAGGGATCAATGGATGGGAAATGGTTAATATGATTTTCTTCATTCTTTAAATCACTCATTCAACAAAAAGTACCTAAAACACCTATTGTGTGTCATACATTTTTACATTCTAGAAAATAAATATTAATGGCCTATAGTTTCAGGAAACAGACAGTGTAACAAGAAAGACATAAACGGATCTCTCCAGTTCAGGAAAAGGTGTATACACAGAAGTTACTATAAAGATGTCATGAACCTAAGTTTAGAAACTCAGCACAGTCCGTTTTTAAAAATATAAATTTATTTATTTTAACTGGAGGTTAATTACTTTATAATATTGCATTGGTTTTGCCATACATCAACATGAATCCGCCACAGGTATACACGTGTTTCCCATCCTGAACCCCCTCCCTCCTTCCTCCCTGTACCATCCCTCTGGGTCGTCTCAGTGCACAGTTCTTTTTAATAACTATGGATATGAAGAGTTTTAACTGGGAAAACTGAAAATGAAATATTAATATGCAGTCTACCTATTGTTAATATAGAAACTAGTTCATCTGTCTTTTAGAATCATATGACAAATAAATACCTTCCTTTATTAAAACCTTACTCTTGAACCAAGGTGTGGTGCTTTAGTCACCAAGACACATCAGACTCTTGCGAACCATGGACCATACCCACCCGGCTTCTCTGTCCCTAAAATTTCCCAGGCAAGAATACTGGAGTGGGTTGCCATTTCCTTCTCCAGGGAATCTTCCCAACCCAGGGATCAAACCTGGGTCTCCTGCACTGCAAGCAGATTCTTTACCAACTGAGCTACCAGGGAAGCCTTTGAACCAAGCTATGTTTTTTAAAATTTGACTTTAGCTGTTTAGAAATACCGCCCACTTTCTCTAACACAAATGCTTCTGCTTCTTTAAACTAGTCTAATACTTCTCTAAGCTGACCATCTACATCCATTTTATGATCCATTTACTATGTATTGTTCAAATACTAATGATGTGCCATATTCTGAATGGAAAAGCAGAGTGAAAATGTGGGCAGGAGTTACGCAGAAGGAAGAGTGAGAGGTGAGATGGGTGTGCCATACACAGTAAAGAGTATGCCCAGACCACAGGAGTAAACTATGCATGTTGCTCGTCTGAAGAACTTCAAGGATCTCAGTACAAAGAGCTGAGACTGTCAAAGGGTAAGAGATGAGTCATAAAGGGAAACAAGGGCCAAATGATAAAAGTATGTTGTGCACGCGTGCTAAGTCAGTTCAGTTGCATTCAATCTGCGACCCCATGGACTGTAGCCCACCAGGCTCCTCTGTTCATGGGATTCTCCAGGCAAGAATACTGGACTGTGTTGCCATGCCCTCCTCAAAGTACATCATGCTGTATGTCAAGCTAAAGACTAAGACAGCTCATGGTAGGGCCAGAGAATATAGGAATTATTACTACAAGTAGCCGAGGGGGTAAAATTAACCAACTAAGAAACTGTGATGATGAAGAGAAGTGAAAGAATTTTTGAGAGATATTAAGGACATAGAAAAGATACATTATGGGAATGATTTGATTGGGGGCTGGGGGTGTTGGAAAGCAAGAAGGGAAAAATGAAGAAAGAAGACCTAGTCTCAGGCCTAGATAACAAGATAGAGGATAATGGTGCTGTTTTCTGACACAAATCAAAAGAGAAACCATTTAGGGGAGGGGCAAGGGAAGACTAGGAATTCAGTCTAGGTCATGCTGGGTTTCAAGACATCTATAAAACGTCATATGAACATGGTCACCAGAAAACATGAATATTGAGCTCAAGAATGCCTATAAAAAAGAATAAAAGAAATCTCCCAAATGGAGTTTTAGGGCAGAAAGAGAATATAGAGCAAAATTCTTCAAATACTATCTGAAAAGTGTGTTGTTCAATTATTCAAAAGTATGTCTAAGATATTTGTAAACCATGGTCCGTATGTAATAACTGCAATTTTAATTGCTCATATCCATTCATTTAAATTTAAATGCTAGACTTGAAACACTGAATAATATGTACTCCTAGTAATAATATATACTCCTGTGTTCTCAAACTCAAGATACACAGAAATGCCATAGGAAATGCCTCTTTTTCATAGAAACTGGGAAGGCCTTCTCTCATTCTCACACGAGATACATTAGTGTTTATAGAAACATCCCCTAAATCTAGATTGGTTGGTGCTATAGACTGAATGTTGGTGTCCTCCCAAAATTCATATTTTGAAATTTAACCCCCAATATGATAGTATCTGAGGTGGGACTTTGGGGAAGTGATTACATGATGGATCTAGGGACCTCATGAATGGGGTTAGTACCCTATAAAAATGATACCAGGGAAGATCCCCCACCCTTTCTGCCATGTGAAGACAGAGCAATATGGCTGTCTAGGAACCAGGAATTGGGCTCTCACCAGATGCCAAACTGTTGACACTCTGTTCTTAGACCTTCCAGCATCTAGATCTGTGAGTAATATTAGGTTGTTTCTAAGTGACCCTGTCTGTGGCATCTTGCTATTGCAGCTGGAACTAATATGGCTAGGTTCAAACTGCAGTTTCACTACTTACCAGATCGATAAGGTAGAAAGTTTCTTAAACTTTCTGTATCACTTCGTTTTTCCCTCAGAGGGCTTGTTTGGTTTTTGTTTGTTTGTTTTCTCACAAGGTTGTTATGGAGATTAAAACAGACAACTCGTAATAGTCTCTGGCACACAGTGAATGCAATAACAGTATCAGTCATTATCGGTGCTACCCATGTACATTCAGGGGCACACAAGCCAGAAATTAAAACTTTGCTGTTATTTTTCATCTGTTTTTGACTTATTTGGAGACACTGAGAAAGACTGTGATTACATTAGCAAAAGTCAAAGATAAGCAGAAATCAAACAACATTGTTAGTACCTGTGCGTTTACATCTCCCAGGGCTCACATCAAGCCCTCTTTGTATACAACTGTGAATTTGATGAGAATTAGTAACAATAATATTAATAATAATAGCTCATAATAACAAAACTAGTAACAATAATATTAATAATAATAGCTCATAATAACAAAACTCAAAAATCTTAAAGAAATGCAAGAATGAATGGTAGGCTCATAGAGCCAGATCTGAACCGCAGGAGGCACAGCATCTTCAGCTAATCCAGGATAAGAGACTAAGTTCAGAGTTGTGGAAATGGGGACTAGAAATTACAGAAACAAGTTCACTAAAAGGAATTAGCTTCAGGCAAAAGAGCAGATGGGAGAGAATAATATTGTAAGTCTATACACTGGGGAAAAGGATTTGTTTATAGTCTGAGAAGCCAACTTAAAGGAGAAACTACTGCATAGACTTTGCTGACTTTGTGTAACTGCTTGCCAGCAGGGGCCAGGCTGGCGAACTGTGAATCATAACTGAAAAATATGATTTATTTCACTAAATAAATGAATTATAATGAAATGAATTTCACTAAATAAGTGAATTATAATTCACTAGTATTAATTATATAAATATGGCATCGCTGAATCAATGGACGTGAGTCTGAGTGAACTCCGGGAGTTGGTGATGGACAGAGAGGCCCGGCATGCTGCAATTCATGGGGTTGCAAAGAGTCAGACACGACTGAGCGACTGATCTGAACTGAATGTAAAACATGAAGCATTACAAAAGACTCCTGATAAGTGAATAAAAGAGAAGAATAAATGCTGCATAATCGCTTGACTCAAGCTAGAGTCAGATCCTGTAGTTACTTTAAACATGGAGCCTCTCATCACATCAGTTATCTGTAAAAATCAACGCGACTGTACAACATGAATTTCTAATCATGAGAGCCATTTGAAAAACGTGGACACGCTTCCTCTGTAAACAGAGCTGCTTTAAACCATGCTGATCCAAAGACAGATGACCTGCTACATCATTTCAAGCCCTCTTTCAACATAGAAGTTGAGCACTTTCCATTTGCTTGGATGGTGCACGTCTTCTGTACTCAGTTACCTCTTTGCTCTCTTCTGTAAATAGTGGTATAGTGTGATTCATTCTATTCTGAAAGGACCCCTTCAGTCACATCATAGGTCCAGGATGTGAATATGGCATTGACTCTGGAAAAGGAGCCTGCCATGGTCTGGCATGAGCTAATGCCACCTACATCACTCAAAATGACTGGCTCACAGTCATGGATATGGTGGCTCCAATTAACCTGTTCCATAAATACATTTTAGTGAAGTCAGACCAAAGAGATTAATGGGCTTATTATTTGAAATTGACTGACCCTGGGATAGATTAGAAATGCTGCAACTGACCACAATCACAGACTCATGAACTAATTATTAAACTGGTAATGTAATAAATGAGAAACTATTCCTACCCTTCATTCTATCACATATTGAAAGCTGTAGCAGAGGCACAATAGGCTGTGTGTATTTTAAAAAGGAAGGGGCAACAATAGTTTGATACACGTTTTATAAAAGACATGTGTATTGTAATCCCACAGTGATCCCAAGGTAGAATTGACCTGGAAACCATATTTCGATTCTTCTTAGTTATCATGCTTTGAAAATGCAATGAATACATACATTGGATATTTCTTTCATGAGGGACACTGAATATTTAGGAAGCATGAAAGCTAAAATTCAATTTAGTACTGTTCTAACCATATAACCATGGAATGGTTAGATAGGATTGAATGATCATCTACCTGCAGAAATCAGTTTTTATGGGATCTAACAACTGTCATAGTGCATATGAGACTATCTCAATGAACTAGAATAAATTAAATTGAACAAATATTTCAGCGGATTTAGTCACAGAATCCAAAATCAAGTAAAATCATACTTTAGAGCCCAGTGTTAGCCTAGAAAAAATGATTGGTTCTAATCCTTTTATGCTATGCACTTGTCTAACATTTCTGTTCATCTGATCACAATGAGCCTTATCCCTACCATATTTCCATTAGATATCTGTGTGCTACCCTCAAAGAGAACTCCCTCTGTGATTTTCACTTGGCAGCAATAGTCATAAATGAGAGAATTATTCTTATTTGATTTTTATTTGACTTTATAAACTCAATTTTCCCCTCCCAATCGTGAAATAATTGCATTATTGAACTCTATCTGACTGAGAATTGTTGGGAAAGTCATGGATGTCTGAGTTTGTGAGCCAACTCATGTTACTTACAAGTAATTCATTTTGCTATTCACTAATTCAGAATGGGGAAAAAAAAAGAGAGATCTAAAGTCCAGAACCTGTACACTATGGAAAGTATTAAAATGTAAAAGTGCTTTACTACACCCTCAAAGGGTTGGAGACTTCAAGTTAGAAGACTGAAGATCCCTAAAATTAAGAAATATCCAAAAAATTAAATAAGTCTGCATTGTGCATTCCTCTGAACTTATGCCATTTCTAATGTGATGTGGTCATAAATACAACAAACTGAAGACACTTTGATAAAATCAAATCACTTTTGGTTTACAAAGCAAAACAACAACAACAACAAACAACAATAAAATGCCAAAAATAAAAGTGCTACTACATGCTACAGCTAAAAGTAGCGGTGTTTAAGCACTGACCATTTCTAGTTTTCATGTCTGTCTAAAGAGGTCACTCGTATCTTTTCTGACATACACGTTAGATTCGCAGTAAGAGGCACTTTCAAATAAAATCACTTTATAGTATCTACACCGTATTATAATACTGTTATCATTGTCTCCAAGTCATTATCAAAAAAAAATTACATGTTGCTGTTAGAAATATAGAGGTAGTCAAGTTAAAATGAGATCATTAGGGTAGGCCAAAATCCAACAAGACTTGTGGCCTTACAAAAAAAGAAATTTAGGCACAGAAGCAAACAGGCACAGCTAGTAGACTATGGGGAGGAACACAGAACCCCATGCGGAGACGGAGAATTGGAATGGCTCAGTGCTGAGCTGAGGAATGCCGGAAATTGCCAGTAAATCATCAGTAATTAGGAAGAGGCAAGGAAGGATCCTCCTGTAGGTTTCAGAGACAGCATACGTCTCTCGGCACTTTGTTTTGGACTTCTAGACTTCAAGTCTACTAAATAATAAATACCTGTCATTTTAAGCTCCTAGTTTACGGTACCTTGTTAAAGCAACCCTATGAAATTCATACACTTTCCATTATAAAGCTGTTGAAGTGGCCCTTGATGTCATCAATTTCCAGTAAAGAAGTTTTGTTCTTTCAGAGAATTATGTCATATCCCTATAGTGAAATGGTGAGGTGGGAGCATGGAAAAAAAGAGGAAGAAATGTCACAATGACTAAAAATCATATGAAAATGATTAATTATTTTTATATTTAAGTATGATAAGAGGATGTTTAAGATACATGAGTCTTGAAAAAAAATTAAGTGTCTATTATATTTAAAAGTTTAGACTTTCAAATGTAATAGAATTTTTGACTTTTATTATAGGAAGGTCACAGTAGGAGGTTGGGTTCAGCAGATGCAAGTCATTACATATAGAATGGGTAACAATAAGGTCCTAAGTAGAGCACAGGGAACTACATTCAGTGTCCTGTGGTAAACAATAATGGAAAAGAATATTTTTTAAAAGAATATATAACAATGTATTTAAAATACTATATATATGTATCTGTACAACTGAATTACTTTGCTGTAGAGCAGAAATCAACAAAAGAGTTTAAATTGTAGATTATCATCAAAAATGTGGTAAGAATTATAAACTTTAAAGATTTCACAAGTTCAAGGTACCAAGAGAGAATAAAACTTAGATCATCTATAAGTGGGGGCTTCCCAGGTGGACCCTAGTGGTAAAGAACTCATCTGCCAATGCAGGAGACATAAGAGACATGGGTTCCATCCCTGGGTCGGGAGGATTCCCTGGAGAAGAGTAGGACAGGACTGAAGCAACTTAGCAGGCATGCAAGCACACCCCTAAGTGGAGAGATTATTTTTTACTCTTTTACAGGAGGAAATGGCAACCTACTCCATTATTCTTGCCTGGAGAACCCCCAAGGACAGAGGAGCCTGGTGGGCTGCAGTCCATGGGGTTGCAAAGAGTCAATCACATATGTATTTATGTGATTATAATACATATCATAAATGTATTAAGTAATAGGAAATTCTAAGGAATAGACATGTATACAAAATATCCTGCAGAAGCCTACTGAAAATGCCTGCATGAACATTACTACTTTTAACAGACCTCTACCAGGTTTCATAGAATTGACCATTCTTTTTTATTTGAATAAATTTTACATGTTAGCATAACCTTCCTTCAACTTCCTTACAATTTTCACGTTAGTAATAACTATTAGGCTGCTCAAGGAGTCTGCTTGCATGCCAAATGCTAAAAACAAAGCTTCTGTGGGAACTATCATACCAGGATTTAATTCAGGCTATCACAAGTCAAGGTCATGCTTGATCCAGCCTCCCAGAGGTGCTAACAGGCAACTTTCAATGGATTCAAATTATGGGCCAGATCATTAAACGAGCTGACTGACTCACTCATTCTCGCTATTAATAAAGAACTCATCTTGGAGATTTTCCGCACGGCTGTATGGATAACCTGAATTTATGTGGACCTCAGCAGTTCAAAGCCTGAATTCATTTTCTTGAAACAAGCAGAATCTGAAGTTTATTAGCATGGAAAAGAGTTCTCTTTTCATTAGATTATTCTGAAGTGCTGTCCATTACATAATATGCCATGCATGTGGAACCTTTAGAATAAAAATTGTGATTGCCACTGAATGGGGGAGTATTTCTAAGATGTGACAGATTTTATAACTGTGAAGAAAGAAATATCTGCCTGTCTGGGTCTCTTAGCCTTTCAAACATGCTCTTTAAATTAAAATTATAGCACAGAGAAAACTTCATTACCTGTTTCACTTGCAGATAATTGTTTCTCCTCTTTGAATAGGTGTCCTTTTCAGGATAAGTATTCTGGACTATACAGAACTGAACAAGTGGCAAATGGGATTCCTTTGTTTTCCTGTTGGATGGCCCAAGGCAATCTACCCACAGTGTTATAAATTAGGTATAAGAAGTACTGACCTACATTTTAACTAAGATTTAAGCAATTTTTTACTTACGTTTTTAGTAAATACAAAGGAGGTTAAGTGATTTAAAGTTTCTCCTGGCCAATTTTTATTTAAAAAACACTGCAGTAATCGATAGCAATGAAATGGAATCAAAATGAAAATGCTAAGTTTAAAATAAATAATAATAGATTGGTTTGTGGTCCCTGAAAAATGACTCAACCATTCATGTTTTTTTAACACTCTCATTTACTCATTTTTAATTCATGTATTAAGCAATTATTCTTCTGAGTCATATCTCAGTCAATGTGGCTGCAAAGATAATTAGCCTTGATCCTCAAATAATTCACTCTCTAATGGCACAAACAAACATGCCTATGTGATAAGTCACTTTAGACATGTCCAGCTCTTTGAGACTCAATGGGCTATAGCTTACCAGGCTTCTCTGTCCATGGGATTCTCCAGGGAAGAATACTGGAGCATGTTTCATGCCCTCCTCCAGGAAGGAATCTTCCTGACCCAGGGATCGAACCCACATCTCTTATGTCTTCTGCACTGGCAGGTGAGTTTTTCCCACTAGCACCACCTGGGAAGCCATAGAGAGATCACTTAATACCTGGCAATAAAATGTTAGAAAGGACATTTTTAAAAATGTATATTGGTGGTATGGTACCAGTGGCAGATCTCAGCATCTCAGTGAGGAGAAGAAAGCATTAACAGACCAAGACACAGTTGCTTGACATCTTGAATGGTAAGCAAAGCTTTACGAAGGAGGCAAAAGTATAAAGGGACACTTCATTCAAAGTGAAACATTATAGCAATCAAAAAATAAAACTTCAATGAGTTTGACAGGCCTGGAGCACACATCGCAGCTAATATGATAGAGGAAGAGAAAGATTAGCAAGACAGACATAGGAAATAAATGAAGTCATGGAAAAACAAATGCAGAAGACACTGGACCTCATTTTGTTAACAATATAATGTCATCAAAAGGTTTTGTCAAGGCATAATATAATTTCATTATCAATAGATAACTCTGTAAGTTTATATATAGACTTAGTAGATTGAGAATTTCTGCATGTCCCCTCTGGCTTAAAATCCCATAAAATTGTCAAAGAGTTATTTTAGCTAAACGTATTTATAAGGCAAAATAAAAACAAAACTGACACTAGATTTCAGAAATGTAAAAACAGGGATAGAAATATATATATATCGAGAGATCATTCTTTAAATGTAGGTATACTAGTTTGCTGGGCTTCCCTGGTGTCTCAACAGTAAAGAATCAGCCTGCAATGTAGGAGACCTGGGTTCAATCCTTAGGTCAGGAAGATCCCGTGGAGAAGGGAATGGCAACTCACTACAATATTCTTGCCTGGAGAATCCCATTAACAGAGAAGCTTGGGGGCAACAGTGAATGAGGTCACAAAGAGTTGGACATTACTGAGGGACTAAACTCAAACACACAAGTTTGCTAGAACTGCCATAACATAAAACAACAATAATTTGTTTAACTTGTCCCATTCAAAGACTAATAGAGTTTTGCCAAAAAAATGAACTTGTCATAGCAAACACCCTCTTCCAACAACACAAGAGAAGACTACACATGGACATCACCAGATGGTCAACACCGAAATCAGATTGATTATATTCTTTGCAGCGAAAGATGGAGAAGCTCTATACAGTCAACAAAAACAAGACCAGGAGCTGACTGTGGCTCAGATCATGAGCTCCTTATTACCAAATTCAGACTGAAATTGAAAAAAGTAGGGAAAACTGCTAGACCATTCAGGTATGACCTAAATCAAATCCCTTATGATTATACAGTGGAAGTGAGAAATAGATTTAAGGGCCTAGATGTGATAGATAGAGTGCCTGATGAACTATGGAATGAGGTTCATGACATTGTACAGGAGACAGGGATCAAGACCATCCCCATGGAAAAGAAATGCGAAAAAGCAAAATGGCTGTCTGGGGAAGCCTTACAAATAGCTGTGAAAAGAAGAGAAGTGAAAAACACAGGAGAAAAGGAAAGATATAAGCATCTGAATGCAGAGTTCCAAAGAGTAGCAAGAAGAGATCAGAAAGCCTTTTTCAGCAATCAATGCAAAGAAACAGAGGAAAACAACAGAATGGGAGAGACTAGAGATCTCTTCAAGAAAATTAGAGATACCAAGGGAATATTTCATGCAAAGATGGGCTCGATAATAGACAGAAATGGTATGGACCTAACAGAAGCAGAAGATATTAAGAAGAGGTGGCAAGAATACACGGAAAAACTGTACAAAAAAAGATCTTCACGACCCAGATAATCATGATGATGTTATCACTAATCTAGAGCCAGACATCTTGGAATGTGAAGTCAAGTGGACCTTAGAAAGCATCACTATGAACAAAGCCAGTGGAGGTGATGGAATTCCAGTTGAGCTGTTTCAAATCCTGAAAGATGATGCTGTGAAAGTGCTGCACTCAATATGCCAGCAAATTTGGAAAACTCAGCAGTGGCCACAGGACTGGAAAAGGTCAATTTTCATTCCAATCCCAAAGAAAGGCAATGCAAAAGAATGCTCAAATTACCACACAATTGCACTCATCTCACATGCTGGTAAAGTAATGCTCAAAATTCTCCAAGCCAGGCTTCAGCAATATGTGAACCGTGAACTCCCTGATGTTCAAGCTGGTTTTAGAAAAGGCAGAGGAACCAGAGATCAAATTGCCAACATCCACTGGATCATGGAAAAATCAAGGGAGTTCCAGAAAAACATCTATTTCTGCTTTATTGACTATGCCAAAGCCTTTGACTGTGTAGGTCACAATAAACTGAGGAAAATTCTGAAAGAGATGGGAATACCAGACCACCTAACCTGCCTCTTGAGAAATCTGTAAGCAGGTCAGGAAGCAACAGTTAGAACTGGACATGGAACCACAGACTGGTTCCAAATAGGAAAGGAGTACATCAAGGCTGTATATTGTCACCCTGCTTATTTAACTTCTATGCATAGTACATCATGAGAAACGCTGGACTGGAAGAAATACAAGCTGGAATCCAGATTGCCAGGAGAAATATCAATAACCTCAGATATGCAGATGACACCACCCTTATGGCAGAAAGTGAAGAGGAACTAAAAATTTTAGCCTCTTGATGAAAGTGAAAGAGGAGAGTGAAAAACTTGGCTTAAAGCTCAACATTCAGAAAACGAAGATCAAGGCATCCAGTCCCATCACTTCATGGAAAATAGATGGGGAAACAGTGGAAACAGTGTCAGACTTTATTTCTTTGGGCTCCAAAATCACTGCAGATGGTGACTGCAGCCATGAAATTAAAAGACGCTTACTCCTTGGAAGGAAAGTTATGACCAACCTAGATAGTATATTCAAAAGCAGAGACATTACTTTGCCGACTAAGGTCCGTCTAGTCAAGGGTATGGTTTTTCCAGTGGTCATGTATGGATGTGAGAGTTGGACTGTGAAGAAGGCTGAGTGCTGAAGAATTGATGCTTTTGAAGTGTGGTGTTGGAGAAGACTCTTGAGAGTCCCTTGGACTGCAAGGAGATCCAAACAGTCCATTCTAAAGGGATCAACCCTGGGATTTCCTTGGAAGGAATGATGCTAAAGCTGAAGCTCCAGTACTTTGGCACCTCATGCGAAGAGTTGACTCATTGGAAAAGACTCTGATGCTGGGAGGGATTGGGGGCAGGAGGAGAAGGGGATGACCGAGGATGAGATGGCTGGATGGCATCGCGGACTCGAAGGACGTGAGTCTGAGTGAACTCCAGGAGATGGTGATGGACAAGCAGGCCTTGCGTGCTGCGATTCATGGGGTTGCAAAGAGTCAGACATGACTGAGCGACTGAACTGAACTGAGCCTTGTCTAAACTCAATGAAACTGTGAGCTATGCCCGTTAGGGCCACCCGAGATGGACAGGTCAAGGTGGAGAGTTATGAAAAAACATGGCCTGCTGGAGAAGGGAATAGCAAACCACCTCAGCATTCTTGCCTTGAGAACCCCATGAACAGTATGAAAAGCAACAGAAGATATGACACTGAAGGATGAACTCCCCAGGTTGGTAGGTGCCAATATACTAGTGGAGAAGAGTGGAGAAATAGCTCCAGAAGGAATAAAAAGGCTAAGCAAAAGCAGAAACAACACCCAGTTGCGGTTGTGTCTCATAGTGAAAGTAAAGTCCGATGCTGTAAAGAATGATATTGCATAGGAACCAGCAATGTTGGGTCCATGAATCAACATAAATTGGAAGTGGTCAAAGAGATGGCAAGAGTGAACATCGACATTTTAGGAATAGGTGAACTAAAATGGATGGGAATGGGCAAATTTAATTCAAATGACCATTATATCTACCAATGTGGGCAACAATCCCTTAGAAGAAATGAAATAGCCCTCATGGTTAACAAAACAATATGAAATAAAGAACTTGGGTGCAATCTCTAAAAGGAAAGAGAGATCTCAATTCATGTTAAGATAAACCAGTCTCTATCACAGTAATCCAAGTCTATGTCCCAACCAGTAATGCTGAAGATGTTGACTAGGTCTCTGAAGATGAACAAGATCTTCTAGAACTAACATCCAAAAAAGATGTCATTTTCACTATAGGGAACTGGAATGCAAACATAGGAAATCAAGAGATACCTGAAGTAACTGGCAACTTTGGCCTTGGAGTACAAAAGAAACAGGGCAAAGGCTAATAGAGACTTGCCAAGAGAATGCACTGGTCATAGCAAATACCCTCTTCCAACAACAAAAGAGACAACTCTACACATGGATGTCACCAGATGGTCAATACTGAAATCAGATTGATTATATACTTTGCAACTGAAGATGCAGAAGACCCATACAGTCAGCAAAAACAAGATTGGAATCTGACTGTGGCTTAGATCATGAACTCCATATAGCAAAATTGAGACATAAATTGAAGAAAGTAGGGAAAACACTAGGCCATTTGGGTTTGACCTATTTCAAATCCCTTACAATTATAGAGTGTAAGTGACAAATAGATTCAAGGGATTAGATATGATAGAAAGAAAGCCTCAAGAAATATGGACGGAGGTTTGTAACTTTGTACAGGAGGCGATGATCAAAATCCTCACAAAGAAAAAGATGCAAAAGGGCAAAATGGTTGTGTGAGGAGGCCTTACAAATAGCTGAAGAAAGAAGACAAGTGAAAGACAAAGAAGAAAAGGGAAGATATACCCATCTCAATGCAGAGTTCCAAAGAAGAGCAAGGACAGATAAGAAAGCTTTCCTAAGGGAACAATGCAAAGAAATAGAGGAAAACAATAGAATGGGAAAGATGAGAGATCTCCTCAAGAAAATTAGAGATACCAAACGAACATTTCATGCAAAGAAGGGGGAAGTAAAGGAAGAAACAGTAAGGACCTAAAAGAAGCAGAAGATATTAAGAAGAGGTGGCAAGAATACACAGAAGAACCATACAAAAAAGATCTTCATGACCCAGATAACCATGATGGTGTGATCACTCACCTAGAGCCAGACATCCTGGAGTGTGAAGTCACATGGGCCTTAGGAAGCATCACTCTGAATAAAGCTAGTGGAGGTGATGGAATTCCAGCTGAGCTATTTCAAATCCTAAAAGATGATGCTGTGAAAGTGCTACACTCAATATGCCAGCAAATTTGGAAAACTCAGCAGTGGTCAAAGGACTTGAAAAGGTATTTTCATTACAGTTCCAAAGAAGGGCAATGCCAAAGAATGTTCAAACCTACCACACAATTGAACTCATTTCACATGCTAGCAAGATCACGCTCAAAATCAACAGTGTGTGAACTGAGAAATTCCAGATGTACACGCTGGACTTAGAAAAGGCAAAGGAACAAGATATCTAATTGCCAACATCCATTGGATCATATAAAAAGCAGGAGAATTCTAGAAAAATATCTAGTTCTGCTTGATTGACTATGCTAAAGCCTTTGACAGTGTGGATCACAACAAACTGGATCATGGAAAAAGGAAGAGAGTTCCAGAAAAACATCTACTTCTGCTTTATTGACTATGCCAAAACCTTTGACTGTGTGGATCACAATAAACTGTGGAAAATTCTGAAAGAGATGGGAATACAGACCACCTGACCTGCCTCTTGAGAAACCTATATGCAGGTCAGGAAGCAACAGTTAGAACTGGACATGGAACAACAGACTGGTTCCAAATAGGAAAAGCAGTAGGTCAAGGCTGTATATTGTCACCCTGCTTCGTTAACTTCTGTGCAGAGTACATCATGAATAATGCTGGTCTGGAAGAAGCACAAGCTGGAATCAAGATTGCCGGGAGAAATATCAATAACCTCAGATATGCAGATGACACCCTTATGGCAGAAAATGAAGAGGAACTAAAAAGCCTCTTGATGAAAATGAAAGAAGAGAGTGAAAAATTTGCCTTAAAGCTCAAAATTCAGAAAAACGAAGATCATGGCATCTGTTCCCATCACTTCATGGGAAATAGATGGGAAACAGTGGAAACAGTATCAGACTTTATCTTTGGGGGCTCCAAAACCACTGCAGATGGTGACTGCAGCCAAGAAATTAAAAGACGCTTACTCCTTGGAAGGAAAGTTATGACCAACCTAGATAGCACATTCAAAAGCAGAGACATTACTTTGCCAACAAAGGTCCATCTAGTCAAGGCTATGGTTTTTCCTGTGGTCATGTATGGATGTGAGAGTTGGGCTGTGAAGAAAGCTGAGCAGCGAGGAATTGATGCTTTTGAAGTGTGGTGTTGGAGAAGACTCTTGAGAGTCCCTTGGACTGTACCAGTCCATTCTAAAGGAGATCAGTCCTGGGTGTTCTTTGGAAGGGCTGATGCTAAAGCTGAAACTCCAGTACTTTGGCCACCTCATGGGAAGAGTTGACTCATTGGAAAAGACTCTGATGCTGGGAGGGATTGGGGGCAGGAGGAGAAGGGGACGACAGAGGATGAGATGGCTGGATGGCATCACCGACTCGATGGACTTGAGTCTGAGTGAACTCCGGGAGTTGGTGATGGACAGGGAGGCCTGGCATGCTGCAGTTCATGGGGTCACAAAAAGTCGGACACGACTGAGCAACTGAGCTGAATTGAACTGAACTATGACAGAAAGTGAAGAGAAACTCTTGATGAAGACAAAAGAGGTGAGTAAAAACTGACTTATAACTCAATGTTGAAAAAAATAAGATCATGGCATCCTGTCCCATCACTTCATGCATATAGATGGAGAAACAATGCAAATAGTGAGAAATTTTATTTTCTTGGGCTCCAAAATCACCTTGGAGGGTGACTGCAGCCACTAAATTAAAAGACACTTGCTCCTTGGATGAAAAGCTATGACAAACTTACCTTATTATAAAGCTGATAACTTTTTTGTATAGGTAAAGCTGTGGTTTTTCCAGTAGTCATGTATGGATAGAGAGTTGGACCATAAAGAAGGATGAGTGCCGAAGAACTGATGCTTTTGAACTCTGGTGTTGGAGAAAACTCTAGAGATTCCCCTGGACTGCACGGAGATCAAGCCAGTCAATCCTAAAGGATATCAACCCTAAATATTCATTGGAAGGACTAATACAGAAGCTGAAGCTCCAATATTTTGGCCACCTAATGCAAACTGCTGACTTGATGCTGGGAAAGATAGAAGGCAGGAGGAACAGGGGACAGTGGAGGAGACGGTTGGGTGGCATCACCAACTCGGTGAATATTGCTGCTGTTGTTGTTCATTCACTCAGTCGTGAGTGACTCTTTGCAACCCCACAGTAGACATGAGTTTGAGTAAGGCTGGGAGATGGCGAAGGACAGCTAAGCCTGGCATGCTGCAGTCCATGGGTTGCAAAGAGCTGGACACAACTGAGTGACTGAACAACAACAACAACAATTCTGGAGGCTGGAAACCAAGATCAAGGTGTGAGCAGGTTTGGTTCTCGTGAGACCTCTCTCCTTGGCTTACAGATGGCTTCCTTCTCACTGGATGCTCATGTGGCCTTTCATCTGAGTGCACGTCTCTGGCTTCTCCCCCTCTTCTTATAAGGACACCCGTCATACTAGATTAGGGCCTACCCTAATGGCCTCACTTAAATTTAGTTACCTCTCTGAAAGGCTCTATCTTCAAATACAGTCACATTCTAAGTTATTGGGAGTTATGACTTGAATACGTGAACTTGCTAAGTCACTTCAGTCATGTCCAACTCTGTGCAACCCCATAGACGGCAGCCCACCAGGCTCCCCCGTCCCTGGGATTCTCCAGGCAAGAACACTGGAGTGGGTTGCCATTTCTTTCTCCAGTGCATGAAAGTGAAAAGTGAAAGTGAAGTCGCTCAGTCATATCCAATCCTCAGCGACCCCATGGACTGCAGCCTTCCAGGCTCCTCCATCCGTGGGATTTTCCAGGCAGGAGTACTGGAGTGGGGTGCCATTGCCTTCTCCACACGTGAACTTGGAGGGACACAATTCAGCCCATAATAGTAGGGTAGTACAGGGACCACTAAGCTTAGAGTCAGTGGATGTAACAAATAGAGTTAGAGTTTGTCTGGTGGTACATAGCCTCCTTTCCTTCTGCAGTCACTTTGCACAGTGAGCTACAAACCAGCTATAAACAGGTTAATGAAAGAGAAAAATTTCTAAAATCAAAGAGGCCATGACAGAAAGGTTAGTCTGTAAGGAAGCACCATTCCCAGAAAGTAAGCTTTTTTATATTTATATTAACTTATTTTAATTGGAGGATAATTACTTTATAATATTATGATGGTTTTTGCTTTTAATGACCAGGCAAATACCAGAATACACATAGCTAAAGTCTGAATTAATGCACAAAGATAACAAGCCAAAAAATTCTTCCTGATACCACTGCAAACAGACAGACATGGAATGAATAAAAGGACAATTATGTGTCATGGTTCAACATCTGTCTAATGGGAGTCCTATAAAGACCAGGGAAAAGTAGAGCGAAGAAACTGGCAGACCAAAATGTTTCTTCAATCCCAGAAATGAAGACAAATAGAAGACGTAAGTTTAAAAGGATTGGCTGATTCTGAAGAGAACATAGATAAACATATCCACAACCAGACACACTGGGGTGACATTTTAGGATGTCAGGAACAAACAGACATTTCTTGAAATTTTTACATATTTATAATTTTTAAACTTCTAACAAAATAGAAACAAATAATCAGATTATTTTTGATTTAGAGATGCCTAATAAAATACAGCTCAGTTAATTTATAAATTTCAGATAAACAATGGATTGTTTTTTAGTAAAAGTATATCTCAAAATGCTTATTACATGTGACATAATTATACTTTTAAAATCATGTTTTGTTTACCTAAAATTCACATTTCACTGCATGTCTAATATATTTGTTTGCTAAATGTGGTAACCTTAATTAGACCCTGCATCCACAAGATAACATTGAATTGATATTGTCAATGCTCTAAATATGGACTTTTCCTACCTACCCATTTTACTATTCAGAAAAGCAGATCCTACCAAAAAATCCCTGAAAAGAATTGCTAAAGAATTTTGTAGCAGAGTACTTAAATATAAATGTTAATAACTTTAAAGCCATAATTCGGAGCTAAAATCACAAAGTGGGAGGTAGATGAAGAGCTTGGACAAAAAATAAGGGACAAAGGAGCATGACAAGTGCCTGTCTGTCTTATTGATGAAAGGAGCATAAGGGACTAAACTGGCACATAGTAAGCACTGAATAAATATTTCTTTGAGCTGGTGAAATAAATGAACAGAATTTAATGAACTACTAAATTGGAAAATGGTACTTAAAGGGTTGGAGGTGATGAGACAAAGTGTTAGTTGCTCAGTTGTGTCCGACTATTTGCTGCCCCATGGACTGGAGCCCGTGGGATTCTTCAGGCAAGAGTGAGTAGCCATTCCCTTCTTCAGGGGATCTTCCTGAGCCAGGGACCTGCATTACAGGCAGATTGTTCACCATCTAAGCCATGAGGGAAGACCATGGTTTCATGAGACAAAAGGAGGAGTCAAAACTAACCAGTACATAACTAGATATTTTGAGAGAACCAAGAACTGGAGCAATAACAATAAATATAGTTTTCAAGTAAATATTTCTAATATCTATTACTAATGAATATGCTATGCTAGGAATTTGCATTTGAGTGTCAAAATATAGGTGACAAATAAAAACATAGTTCAATAAGATTGCCATAGAAGTGTTTGAAAACTAAAAAGAGGGCCAAGAAAAGAATCCCTGACACAACATTCATTATCAGTTATGGTAGTGACAATCAAGGGTTATCAAGAGTGAGCAGAGTCAGAAGGGCAATTAAAGACAGTGGTGGTGTGATAGACATGAGGGTGAAGTTTCTAGAAGAAAGACATATTCCTTTGTGTTAAAGCCTGCTACAAAATCAGGGGAAATGAAAGCAGGCAATTAGAGTTGATTCTGAATATTAGACCACTAGTTCAGTTCAGTTCAGTTTAGTCGCTCAGTCGTGTCCGTCTCTTTGTGACCCCATGAATCACAGCACGCCAGGCCTCCCTGTCCATCACCAACTCCCAGAGTTCACTCAACTCAAGTCCAACAAGTCGGTGATGCCATCCATCCATCTCATCCTCTGTCGTCCCCTTTTCCTCCTGCTCCCAATCCCTCCCAGCGTCAGAGTCTTTTCCAATGAG
Organism: Ovis aries; assembly: GCF_016772045.2. Lineage (NCBI taxonomy): Eukaryota > Metazoa > Chordata > Mammalia > Artiodactyla > Bovidae > Ovis > Ovis aries. The sequence continues at coordinate 42,815,654 of NC_056069.1, read as the reverse complement.
TCAACTCTTCGCATGAGGTGGCCAAAGTATTGGAGTTTCAGCTTTAGCATCATTCTTTCCAAAGAAATCCCAGGGCTGACCTCCTTTAGAATGGACTGGTTGGATCTCCTTGCAGTCCAAGGGACTCTCAAGAGTCTTCTCCAACACCACAGTTCAAAAGCATCAATTCTTCGGCCCTCAGCTTTCTTCACAGTCCAACTCTCACATCCATACGTGACCACAGGAAAAACCATAGCCTTGACTAGATGGACCTTTGTTGGCAAAGTAATGTCTCTGCTTTTGAATATGCTATCTAGGTTGGTTATAACTTTCCTTCCAAGGAGTAAGTAAGTGTCTTTTAATTTCATGGCTGCAGTCACCATCTGCAGTGATTTTGGAGCCCAAACAAATAAAGTCTGACACTGTTTCCACTGTTTCCCCGTCTATTTCCCATGAAGTGATGGGACCAGATGCCATGATCTTCATTTTCTGAATGTTGAGCTTTAAGCCAAGTTTTTCACTCTCCTCTTTCACTTTCATCAAGAGGCTTTTTAGTTCCTCTTCACTTTCTGCCAGAAGGGTGGTGTCATCTGCATATCTGAAGTTATTGATATGTCTCCCTAGTAATTTTAATAATTTAATATGGCTCTGATCTTCTGCCCTTACAGTATGTTCCCCTTTGCAACATATCTTTCACTTCTTCCATTCAAGACTGCAGTTTCATTTTCTTACCTCTTCAACTTGGCTGGTGCTTGTGACTTCTACTAGAGGCAGTACTGTGCCAATTCCAACCCTAGACCTGAAGAGGTTTCCTTTTACAGTCATTCTCTTGAAATCCTGTGTGCCAGACACACAATTGACTGATCCTGTGTACCAGATACACAACTGTCATTTATGAGCCCAGAAGAATAGTTATCCAGAGGTTCACAGATTTGTGAATAATAATAATCATTTCTTATGCTAAGCCATTGAATTCTGCTGCTGCTGCTGCTGCTGCTGCTAAGTCGTTTCAGTCGTGTCCGACTCTGTGCGACCCCAGAGACAGCAGCCCACCAGGCTCCCGCGTCCCTGGGATTCTCCAGGCAAAAACACTGGAGTGGGTTGCCAAAGCCACTGAATTCTAGGGTGGCTTATTACCCAACAATGTGTGTGTGTGTGTTTAGTCACTAAGTCATGTCCAACTCTTTTGTGACCTCATTGACCATAGCCCACCAGGCTTCTCCATTCATGGGATTTTCCAGGCAAGAATACTGGAGTGGGTTGTCATTTCCTTCTCCATTGGATAGTTCTGACCCAGGGATCAAACTCAAGACTCCTTCTTTGCAGGCGGATTCTTTACCACTAAGCCACACAGAACTAACTGATATAAACAGTTAAAACTTGTCACTGAAAAATAATGCAATGGACTAATGGTGTGTCTAGTCAAGGCTATGGTTTTTCCTGGTCATGTATGGATGTGAGAGTTGGACTGTGAAGAAGGCTGAACACAGTTTTTGAACTGTGGTGTCAGAGAAGACTCTTGAGAGTCCCTTGGACTGCAAGGAGATCTAACTAGTCCATTCTGAAGGAGATCAGCCCTGGGATTTCTTTGGAAAGAATGATGCTAAAGCTGAAACTCCAGTACTTTGGCCACTTCATGGGAAGAGTTGACTCATTGGAAAAGACTCTGATGCTGGGAGGGATTAGGGGCAGGAGAAGAAGGGGACGACAGAGGATGAGATGGCTGGATGGCATCACTGACTCGATGGATGTGAGTCTGAGTGAACTCCGGGAGTTGGTGGTGGACAGGGAGGCCTGGCGTGCTGCGATTCATGGGGTCGCAAAGAGTCAGACATAACTGAGTGACTGAACTGAGCTGAACTGAATGGAATATAGATTTGAGGAAGTAGACATAGAAATTGTACAGTGTTCTTGTGAAACTTTTCCTTGAAGGAAAGAGGAAAGCTAAAGTCGGAGGAATTTAATGAGTCTTGAACTGATGGAGAATGAAAGCTTTGGGATAAAACAGAAGGATAAACAGATGAGTGATGAAATATCCAAGAGGAGATGGGGGAGGATAAAATCTAGAACACACATGAACCTTGGAAAGCAGAAGGAGCTGCTCTTTTTCAAGGCTAAGAGAATGAGGGTAAAGACTTAAATGGAAGGGCTTTAAGTACAAATGTGTTTGTGAATGGATGGGTGCTGTAAAGGGTGGGGTGGCTTCCCTGGTGGCTCAGTTGGTAAAGAATCCACTTGCAATGAAGGAGAGCTCTTGCAATGCAGGAGAGACAGGTTTGATTCCTGGATCAGGAATATCCCCTAAAGCAGGATTTGGCAACCCATTCCAGGATTCTTTTTTTTTAATCTGAAATTTTTTTTTAATTTATTTTAACTAGAGGCTAATTACTTTACAATATTGTGGTACTTTTTGCCATACATTGGCATGAATCAGCCACGGATGTACATGTGTCCCCCATCCCAAACCTCCCTTCCACCTCCCTCCCCATCCCATTCCTCTGGGTTGTCCCAGTGCATCAGCTTTGAGTGCCCTGTTTCATGCATCTAACTTGGACTGGTCATCTATTTCACTTATGGTAATATACATGTTTCAATGCTGTTCTCTCAAATCATCCCACCCTCGCTTTCTCCCACAGAGCCCAAAAGTCTATTCTTTATATCTGTGTCTCTTTGGCTGTCTTGCATATACAGTCATCGTTACCATCTTTTAAAATTCAATATATAAGTGTTAATATACTGTATTGGTGTTTTTCTTTCTAACTTACTTCACTCTGTATAACAGGCTCCAGTTCCATCCACCTCATTAGAAATAATTCAAATGTGTTCTTTTTAATAGCTGAGTAATATTCCATTGTGTATATGTACCACACCTTTCTTACACATTTGTCTGCCGATGGACATCTATGTTGCTTCCATGTCCTAGCTATTGTAAATAGTGCTGCAATGAATTCTATGGACAGAGAAGCCTGGTGGATTACAGTCCATGGGATCACAAAGACTTGGACACAACTGAGGGAATGAGCACGTGGTTGACAGCTTTTATGTATTCTATGAAATAAAGACCAAGATCAGCTTCCTCAAGAAAGAGAAATGATGGAATTGGGCAGGGATATGTCATTCAGGTTAGACCTAAATCAAGTCCCTTATGATTATACAGTGGAAATGACAAACAGATTCAAGGGATTAGATCTGATAGAGTGCCTGAAGAACTATGGACGGAGGTTCATGACACTGTACAGAAGGCAGTGATCAAGACCATACCTAAGAAAAATAAATGCAAAAAGGCAAAATGCTTGTCTGAAGAGGCCTTACCAATGGCCAAGAAAAGAAGAGAAGCTAAAGGCAAAGGAGAAAAGGAAAGATATATCCATCAGAATGCAGAGTTCCAAAGAATACCAAAGAGAGATTAAAAAAAAAAAAAAAGCCTTTCTCAGTGATCAATGCAAAGAAATTGAGGAAAACAATAGGATGGGAAAGACTAGAGACCGCTTTAAGAAAATTACAGATACCAAGGGAACATTTCATGCAAAGATGGCCACAATAAAGGACAGAAACGGTATGGACCTAGTAGAAGCAGAAGATATAAAGAAGAGGTGGCAAGAATACACAGAAGAACTACAGAAAAAAGATTTCATGATCCGGATAACCACGATGGTGTAATCATTCACCTGGAGCCAGACATCCTAGAATGTGAAGTCAAGTGGGCCTTAGAAAGCATCACTATGAACAAAGCTAGAGGAGGTGATGGACTTCCAGTTGAGCTATTTCAAATTCTAAAAGATGATGCTGTGAAAGTGCTACACTCAATATGCCAGCAAATTTGGAAAACTCAGCAGTGCCCACAGAGCTGGAAAAAGTCAGTTTTCATTCCAGTCCCAAAGAAAGGCAGTGCCAAAGAATGTTCAAACTACTGCACAATTTCTCTCATCTCACATGCTAGCAAAGTAATGTTCAAAATTCTCCAAGCCAGGCTACAACAGTACGCGAATTGTGAACTTCCAGATGTTCAAGCTGACTTTAGAAAAGGCAGAGGAACCAGAGATCAAATTTCCAACATCCATTGGATCATTGAAAAAGCAAGAGATTCCCAGAAAAACATCTATTTCTGCTTTATTGACTATGCCAAAGCCTTTGACTGTGTGGACTAGAAAAAAACTGTGGAAAATTCTGAAAGAGATGGGAATATCAGGCCACCTGACCTGCCTCCTGAGAAATCTATATGCAGGTCCAGAAGCAACAGTTAGAACTGGACATGGAACAACAAACTGGTTCCAAATCGGGAAAGGTATACATCAAGGCTGCATATTGTCACCCTGCTTATTTAACTTATATGCAGAGTACATCATGAGAAATGCCAGGCTAGAAGAAGCACAAGCTGGAATCAAGATTGCCAGGAGAAATATAAATAATCTCAGATATGCAGATGACACTACCCTTATGGCAGAAAGTGAAGAAGAACCATAGAGCCTCTTGATGAAACTGAAAGAGGAGAGTGAAAAGTTTGGCTTAAAACTCAACATTCAGAAAACTAAGATCATGGCATCTGGTCCCATCACTTCATGGCAAATACATGGGGAAACATGGAGAGACTTTACTTTGAGGGGCTCCAAAATCACTGCAGGTAGTGACTGCAGCCATGAAATCAAAACCTAGACAGCATATTTAAAAACAGAGATATTACTATGCCAACAAAGGTCCATCTAGTCAAAGCTATGATTTTCCCAACAGTCATGTATGGATGTGAGAGTTGGACTATAAAGAAAGTTGAGTGCCAAAGAATTGATGCTTTAGAATTGTGGTGTTGGAGAAGACTCTTGAGAGTCCCTTGGACTGCAAGGAGATCCAACCAGTCTATCTTAAAGGAAATCAGTCCTGAATACTCATTGGAAGGACTGATGCTGAAGCTGAAACTCAGCACTTTGGTCACCTGATGCAAAGAACTGACTCAGTGGAAAAGATCCTGATGCTGGGAAAGAATGAAGGCAAGAGGAGAAGGGGACCACAGAGGATGAGATGGTTGGATGGCATCACTGACTCGATGGACATGAGTTTGAGTAAGTTCCAGGATTTGGTGATGGACAGGAAAACCTGGCATGCTGCAGTCCACGGGGTCACAAATAGTTGAACATGACTGACTGAACTGAACCGAGGTTTTGCAAATAGGGTTTAAGGCAGGGTTTCCCAACCTTGGAACTTCTGAAATTTTATACTAGATAATTGTTTGTTGCAAGAGGCTGACCTAAATGCTTGAAACACTGGCACTTGAAACCTCTCCAAGTTCAGTACTGTTTCCATGGTTCAACAAAGATGCTCCTACTAAATTTTCTCCTCTTTGCTTAAGAGGTAGACCATGGGCTTTCTAAATAGAGAACTCCCTAGCAAAGACTTGGAATAAAACACAATCTTCTTCAAAAATAACATGTAAGGTTTTTTTTTTGTTTAATTTTCTCCCTTCATCCTGCCTGTCAGACACCAATCTCTTTGGTTTTCTTTTTTTTATATGCAATAATGAGTCAAGTTTCTATATTCAGCTTTCTTATTAAGACTCCTCTTTGCTCAACCCCAAGAAAGTCCCCTGGAGCAGCTTTACAATCTGATGTGATTTGTTAGAAGTTTAACTGTGGCTTTGGAGCCTTTTCCAACAGCTTGTGTGCAAGGTGACAGGTCTGAATATTAAACAAGAGGAAGGGAGGCGACATCCACACACGTTGCTGTAAATTGTGCCTTCATTCATAAAACCACTCTACTTTGCTGTAATTACTCTGCTACCCATTCATGCAAGTGAGGCATCCAGGAAGCAAACTTGATTGGTGAATAAATGCAAATTAAATGACAGGGACAGAGGTAGGCATATGAAAACTGAGAGGAGGCATTCAGTATGCAAATTCCCAAGTCTGTATATACAACCATTTACAACTCCTGCTTTGGAATAAATTGAATAGCTGTAAAAGCTACTGACTTTCTCCTCCATTCTGATTTTGAAAGCATGGGTGGCAGAAGGAAGGGAGTTGGTTCCCGGCAGAATTACAGAGCTCAATAGTATAACTGTCAAAATCTCTTTTAAAGGAAGGGGAGCTATCAACATTATCTGTGTTAAGGAAACGCTTTTCTTTGTTGATAGTGTCTATTCGAAGAATTGGCATTTAACAAATATGTTAATTAAAGCTCTAGACTATATGCTATAATGTTTGCCATGCATTTTGTGACAGTTCTATTGTGTTTTTATGTTAATATTATTCTTCTGCAGATTACATTGTTCCTCATTCAGTCAAATCAAAATGTTGAATCTGGGCATAGCTTCTAAGTGAAAGAAAACCAGGTGTTAGTTGGGTTTTTTTTTCTTGCTTAACTTTTGTTTAATTTTGCTGGGGACAACTGCTGAAAAAGTTAAAACTATTTATTTTGTCTAAAGCAAGCATGATCCTTGGTTAAGTATATTTTACTGAGAGAAAGGAAAAAGAGAAGTAAAAGGGAAAGAATAGAAAAAGAAAAGAGGGAGAAATATGTACTCATTTCATTATTCTGAGGAGAAAAATGGAAGTCTTAGCTACATTCACTTTTTGCAATAACACCCTAAATTGAGATTCTAGTCAAGGAGCAGTTTCCATTTTTTATGTATATATATGCATTTTTCATCTCGCATAACACAGGCTCATACAACACAAGATTAAGATAAATTGAGGTCTTTCTTTTTCCTTCCTAATTTACTTCCTTATTCCATATACAAAGAACCTGCTTGAATATGAGAAATTTGACCTAAATTCCATTTTATCAAGAAGGTTGCCTGAAATTTACAATGTGAAAATAAAGGGGATACTTTTGATTTCCCAAAGTTCAAATCTGGGAAATATTAGCATAAGTACTTTGATGATCATGACAGTAAGTCTAGAGGATTAATCTCTAAAGCAATCAGAATTCAGATCTTCTACAGCTTTATAGATCAGAATGACCTATTTTAATTAATTATTCCAGATACAAAGAGATAGCTGCTTTACATAGAAGACTGGAGCTGTTATCTACTTTCAGGACTGGGTTACCTTGAGTAAATTCCTCTCAAAACCTGACTTCATATGCAATTTTCTGAGTGATCTTTAAATAGGAGAAAAGGTACATGGCCTTGCTGGGAGATAACATAACATTGTGGCTAAGAGGCTTGGGTTTCGATTCTAGTGCCTTTGCTTATTAGCTATTTGATATGGAAGAAGTTGGCTTCCCCGGTGGCTCAGAGGTAAAAATGCCACCTGCAATGTGGAACCACAAGAGACCTGAGTTCCACCCCTGGGTCAGGAAGATCCCCTGGAGGACAGTATGGCAACTTACTTCAGTGTTCTTACCTGGAGAATCCCATGGACAGAAGAGCTTGTCAGGCTAGAGGCTATAGGGTCCCAAAGAGTCAGACATGGCTGAAGTGGCTTACCACACAAGCACGCATGGAACAATTTACTTAACCTCCTGCACTTTGGTTTTTCATATAAAATGTAGACAATCATAATGCACTCATAAGTAATCTATAGAGACCATTTTTAACATTTGTATAGCTATTATTACTGTATAGGCATTATTCATAATAGAGGAGAAGAACCTAGAGATATATTTCACTAATTAAAGCAAAAGATATATTGTAGAAACTCAGCATTTTGATTCCTAAAGAAGCATCTATTTCATATTGCTCACCTGTTTCAAAGTGTTTCATTGTTATGCTCATGTATATAAAGATTAAATTAAATAATTTAAAAAAATAAGTGTTGTTGTTCAGTCACTAAGTCATGTCCGACTCTGCAACCTCACAGACTACAGCATGCCAGGCTTCCTGTCCTTTGCTATCTCCCAGAGTTTGCACAAACTCATGTCCATTGAATCAGTGATAGCATCCAACCATCTCATCCTCTGTTGCCCCCTTCTTCTCTTGCCCTCAATCTTTACTAGCATCAGGGGCTTTTCCAGTGAGTCAGCTCTTCGCATCAGATGGCCAAAGTACTGGAACTTCAGCTTCAGCATCAGTCCTTCCAATGAATATTCACGATTGATTTCCTTTAGGATTGACTGGTTTAACCTCTGTGCTATCCAAGGGACTCTGAAGAGTCTTCTCCAGCATCACAATTCAAGAGCACCAATTTTTCAGCACTTAGTCTTCATTATGGTACAACTCTCACATCCTTAATAACTACTGGGAAAACCATAGCTTTGACTAGGTGGACCTTTGTCAACAAAGTAATGTCTCTGCTTTTTAATACGCCCTCTAGGTTTGTCACAGCCTTTCTCCCAATGAACAAGTGTCTTTTAATTTTATGGCTGCAGTCACCATTTGCAGTGATTTTGGAACCCAAGAAAACAAATTCTGCTACTGTTTCCATTTTTCCCCATCTATTTGCCATGAAGTGATGGGGCCGGATGCCATGATCTTCATTTTTGAATACTGGGTTTTAAGCCAACTTTTTCACTCTCCTCTTTCACCTTCATCAATATACTCTTTAGTTTTCCTCATTTTCTGCCATTGAGGCAGTATTATATACATACCTGAAGTTGTTGATATTTCTCCCAGCAATCTTTATTCTAGTTTTTCATTCATCCAGCCCAGTGTTTCAAATCACACACTCTGCATTTAAGTTAAATAATCAGGGTGACAATATACAGCCTTGATGTTCTCCTTTCCCAATTTGGAACCACTCCATCGTTCCATGTCCAGTTCTAACTGTTGCTTCTTGATCTGTATCAAGTTTTCTCAGGAGGCAGGTAAAGTGGTCTAGTGTTCCCACATCATTCAGAATTTTTCAGTTTGTTGTGATCCACACAGTGAAAGGCTTTAGTGTAGTCAGTGAAGCAGAAGTAGATGTTTTTCTGGAGTTCCCTTCCTTTTTCTATAATCCAACGGATGTTGGCAACTTGATCTCTGGTTAATTCTTACTGATCACTTACCATTAGATGCACACTGCTCAAAATGCTTTTTAATCTTCTTTAATTTCTACATTAAGACTATGGAATGGATGCTCTTATTATATTTCCATTTTACAGATAAGAAAACTGAAGAATAAAGAACTTGCCTAGAGCCAATCAGTAGGTGGCAATGAGGATTCTAGCTCAGGACTTTTCTGTTTCACCTTTAATGAATACCCTAGAGTCCAAGATTCCTAGCTTAAGATGTTTTCTATTATTGAAGTTGTGTTCCACTCTTTGCATCCCCATGAACCTCAGCACGTATTCCCTGTCCTTCACTATCTCCTGGAGTTATTATTGACGTTCTTGATGCAGGAAGCAGATGCCCCCCCTACTCCCCAGGGTAAAGCAATAAGATATCCATTCCCTGTGGGCTGAAACTCCAAGACAATACTAGCAGGACAATTGAGAGGAGCTTGGGCTCTGCCCAGATAGGAGACCACATATGTCTCGTTCCCCAAGTCAGGAGACCTCCCTGACCACGTATACACAGAAAGGATCCTTGGAGTTAAAAAGGAGAGTGACACTAACAGGTTCTTTACCTATATGCCTCTTCAGTAGAATCCATCTTGGCTAAAAGATGCGTGTGAATGCGCAGGAGGTTCATGATGTTACAGGAATGGGGACCCCTTCCAGGGCCTGAAACTGGGCTCTTATCTAACACTCAGAAATGTTGTCCGAGGAGACACATGTGCTGGCAAAGCAAGAGATTTTACTGGGAAAGGGCACCTGGGTGGAGAGCAGTAGAGTATGGGAACCCAGGAGAACTGCTCTGCCAGGTGGCTTGCAGTCTCAGGTTTTATGGTGATGGGGTTAGTTTCCAGGTTGTCCTTAGCCAATCATTCTGACTGATGGTGCACGCCTTGTTCAGCCAAGATGGATGCCAGAGAGAAGGATTCTGAGAGGTGGCCAGACACGTGGTGTCTCCCTTTGACCTTTCCCAAACTCTTCTGGTTGGTGGAGGCTTATTAGTTCTGTGTTCCTTACCAGGACCTCCTGTTGTAAAACAACTCTTGCAAATGGTTACTATGGTGCCTGGCCAGGGTGGGTGGTTTCAATCAGTGTGCTTCCCCTAACAACTCCCCCGTGAGAGACTTAAGATACTTCTTGGGACTTGGGGCGGAGGTCTCTTTCTTCTGTAACTTCTTCCTGCTGTGCATGGGCGTAGGCCTGCCGAGCAGAGCAGAAGTCTCTCTCCATCTGATCTAAGTCCTAACAATGAGATATACCAAATATGGGCTCTGAACCTGGAAAATCACAATGATTTGCCAGAGGAAACCTGGAAGAAACACCCCATAAAAATAATTCAAACTGCCACGACGGTGCAACTCAGGGACTCTCCCTCTTAGTCTGACCGTGTCTAACTGCCCGTGCTGTACTCTTCCCTCCTGATAAATACTGTCATCAATTCACTACTTTCCATCTTTGTGGGAATTCTTTTCTGCAAATCCAAAGGGCCAGGGCCTTGTCACTGACCACTGGTCTAGTGGCTAGGATTTGGCACTCTCACTGCTGCGACCCCACATCAGTCTCTGAATCAGGAACTGCAGCCCCATTTCAAGCTGCTGCAGGCCAAGGCTGTCCAAAATCATTCTTGTTATTTATTAGCCTTATATTTTTGGCATATGAGAGAGATGTAAATATTTGTTGAGAACTGGATGAACAAATGGATGACTGCATGATAAAATATAAAAATAAAGTCAAATAACCAAATACTTTTTGCTTCTTTAAATCTGAAGAGAACTGGATAAAGAATTATTTTCGCAAATATTCCAGATATTTCCAAAGATATTCCAATCTTTAGCTTTTTTTTTTGCACCCCCCAACCAAATCTTTAGTATAGTTAATAATAGTGTAGTCTTCTTTTATTGTGGCACTATTTTGCATGTTAATAAGCTTCAATTGTTCTAAAAATCGCCACTGGAAAAATATTTTTTCCTAAGCTTCTAGCAATAGAAATAGTTTTTAAGAAAAGGACTTAACTAAACCAATGGACGAATATTTCTATGTGAGTTGCATTTAATAACTTCTTTGAATCACTTTTTAAAGAAGTATTAGAAATTAAAGTCATTATCAAGTCACAAAACATGGTTTTAAAAAATCTATGAATGTCTAAGAATGCTATTTTATTGAGCATTTTCAGCTATCATTAGCCAAACTGTCCTCAAACTTTCTGAAGCTAAAGCATGTCTAATGGTATCCTCACTAATAGCAGAAAGATATTTGAGTAAATTCATTTTTTAAAGGATCATTGAGTGCCTTAGCTAGCTAAACCGGAAGCCCGCAGTAATCAGGCAGAGGCATTGCTTGCCTTCTCCTATGGTTTCTTCATTAGCAATGGTAATAATGACAATAGTTAGTTCATAACTAGTATACTGTTAAGAAGATCCCTGGGGTGCCTTTGTACACTCTATTTAATTTTGGCTTCCGGTTTGGTCAGTTTATTTTGCAAGCCAATTGCCTCCCTGCCATTCCCAGCTCTCTAGAATTTGCCTAACTTATAGAAACCAAGCTGTTTTCTTTCTGCTGCATGCATCAATGCTAACAACAAACAAATAGCTGAACACAGAATTCAGCCTACAGAGCTCAGGCTAAGTGAGCATCTGAAAACTTACAACTTTATTTTTAAAATCAGCATTCAGTCTCCTGATCTAAAAAGTTAACAAAACAATCATACCCTCTTCAATCCCATACCAGTGTATTTGCATTTTAATATAATATGTGGATTTGACTTTGTTGTTCTGTTACTAAACAATTGTTCTCATGTCTTTTTGGAAACTTTTGCATGCTCAGTCACTAAGTCCTGTCTGACTCTTTGTGACCTCATGGACTGCAGTGTGCCAGGCTCCTCTCTCCATGGGATTCTCCAGGCAAGAATACTGGAGTGTGTTGCTATGCCCTCCCTCAGAGGATCTCCTGACCCAGGGATCGAACCTAGTCTCCTGTGTCTCCTACATTGGCAGGTGGATTCTTTATCCACTGCACCACCTGGAAAGCTCCTTGAAACCTTTTGGTAAGCCTTAACTACCTTTGGTACTTCACGATCTATCTTATATGTCCTTTACATCCCATACCATCATGTGCACCACCTAGATAGATAACTAGAAGTGCTTCATATATACATGTGCATGCTCAGTTGCTTTGGTAATGTCCAAACTCTTTGAGACCTTATGGACTGTAGCCTGCCAGGCTCCTCTGTCCATGGGATTCTCCAGGCAAGGATACTGGAGTAGGTTGCCATGCCCTCCTCCAGAAACACATGCACAGAGAGCAACTAATAAATGCTCACAAATTAGAAGCAGCTAAACAATATGTAGCTCTGTTGGTAAAGAATCTGCCTGCAATGTAGGAGACCCTGGTTCAATTTCTGGGTGGGTCTGGAAGATCCCCTGGAGAAGGGATAGGCTACCCATGCCAGTACACTTGTGCATCCCTGTGGCTCAGCTGGTAAGAATATGCCTGCAATGCAGGAGATCTGGGTTCAATCCCTAGGTTGGGACAATACCCTGAAGAGGGCAAAGGTTACCCACTGCAGTATTCTGGCCTAGAGAATTCCACAGACTGTATAGCCCATGGGGTCGCAAAGACTCAGACATGACTGAGAAACTTTCACTTTCACCTTCAAACAATATGTCTCTTATACTGCTTAGCAAACATGTGGGTGCAGAGGAAGTTGCCAACAGCTGTAGTGTTTTTATGTTCTCATTTACCACTCCCATAGATGACACCAGATAGTCCTGTTCTTACGGTTCTTGTGTCAGGGGAAGCACACTGATTGAAACCGCCTACCCTGGCCAGGCACCACAGTAACTATTTGCATGAGTTGTTTTATGACAGGAGATCGTGATAAGGAATACAGAACTAATAAGTCACCACCAACCGGAAGAGTTCAGGAAAGGTCTAAAGGAGACACCCCGTGTCTGTCCACTTCCCAGAATCCCTCTCACTAGCATCCATCTTCGCTGAGCAATGCATGTACCACCAGGAAAGACTGAATCAGAATGACTGGCCAAAGACCACCCGGAAACTAATCCCATCACCATAAAACCCAACATTGCAAGCCACGCAGCAGAGCTGTTCTCCTGGGTTCCCTTACCCTGCTGCTCTCCACCCAGGTGTCCTTTCCCAATAAAATCTCTTGCTTTGTCAGCACTTGTGTCTCCTCAGACAATTCATTTCCGAGTGTTAGACAAGAGCCCAGTTTCGGGCCCTGGAAGGGGTCTGCCTTCCTGCAACACTTGGGCAGGGCAAATTAGTTCAGATTTCCATTGATTTAGTTTCCAGACTACACAGAACAATAGATTACAGTACTGCAACTTTTCCAGTCATTTTTTTCCCTATAACAATTTTTATTTTCACCCTAACTCTGTATGACTTCTAAGTGTATACTTCTAAGTAGGGTTGCTATGAAAAATAAAATAGAAAGAAGTAAATCTTTTGAATAATTACAGGATAAAATAGAGTATTGTTTCTATGCTTGAATGGTCCAAATTAGTTGCATACATTGATTTATTGTATTGATAACCAACATAAGCTTATTTTATTTCTGCCCAAGGAACAAATATTGGGATATAAAACAGTCTAATCCCTGCACTATGGCAATCAATGTGAAAAGTTTGGAATAAGTTCTCTGCTTAAAACTTTTGAATAGAAAGTATTATACAAAGTTGGAAGGAAATAAAAAGCCATATCCAAAGAGTACAGTGATTTTCCAATGTACTGTTATTAAAATGGAAAGAAGTAAATGTTATTTTGGCATGTATTTTCACACAAAAAAAGTTTTATAATGCTACTTTCCCCACTTAGAACATGAAATGATTTCGAACTTTACATAGGAGACTGTGGAAGTCACAGACTCTTCTGTATTTTTTAAGCAATTTAATTTCCTCCTGTCCTGATTCAATTACAGTAACATAAATTATAACAGAAATTTAATAAAGTGGACAGTTAAGTGAATTTAATCTATTCTCTTCAGAATAAATAAGATTAACCAGATAAGATGCAGATTTGAAAAGTATTTTAACTGATAAGGTAAATCAGAAATCAGAAACATCCCTCAAACTACCCAGTCAGATAATTAAGGGAAATAATATTAAGAAGAAAACAAAGGGTAACAAGCAATATAGTACTGACTTCTTTCTTTGTAAAATAATTAACCTTTGGAAAGACTTTCTGTCAATGCAGTCTTTGTCAGTTAAAAGAGTTAGATCCATTCCTGAAAAGCAAATAATGGGCAGTAAATCTTGGCTTCATTCACTCTCTAGTGAAATAAGATTTACTAAATTTTTCTTCCCATTTTTGAAATCTGCTGCAATTTCTCTTTTTGGATTATTAGTTCTTACTGTTCTGCAGATTAATGTAACATATTAAAATCATCAAAATAAACATTTAGTAATCCAGAGAATTTACTGCTATGATAAAAAGTGGTACTTGTTATAAAGTGTCCCCTTTACACAGAGTCTGGAAGCAAATTTTAGTAGGGAGAAAACAGGAAGAGGGAACCTTATGGTTCTTGAGAGCCTTGTTAAAATCCGCTTTGGACATAGTCTAAAGGAGATTGAAACTGTTAAATCAGTATTTTAAATTAGCACATTAGCATGTTTTGGAAGCAGGGGAGGAAGCATTCAATAAATAATTGATGAATAACATTATTTAACAAAATAGAATACAGTAAATACAATTAAAATTCACCTCTCTGAAACAAATGTTTATGAATTAATTATTCCAAAGTATCCAACATTTTTTCTTATTTAAGGTAAAAATTCCTTTTTATTAACACATGCACTAATAATTTTGCTTCCTGCAGTTATGACTGATTGGAATTCAAGTTAAAATATTATCAAGTATCAGGAATAACCCTGAGCCACTTTTGAGCAACATTATTAGCTATAATAAGCTAGTATTATCATCCATGATTGTGTATGTCTTTTGTTAAATTCATTGTGTGTGTCTCTTATGAGCGTTTTGTTAAAAAATACTCAGAATCCCAAATATATTATACTTACTGCTTCAGTTATTAAAGGAGAATAGAGAAGACTGGGGACTATGGCAACAATAGTTTCATGAGGAGGGGTTTTTAGAGTCAGTGATTACATACAGTGTAACAAAATCAAGACAACATCAAAACCTTGTGATGACCAATCAACCTGGTCATCAATTGGGACTTCCTTGTGAACTTCCAGATGGTCAAGCTGGTTTTAGAAAAGGCAGAGGAACCAGATATCAAATTGCCAACATCTGCTGGATCATGGAAAAAGCAAGAGAGTTCCAGAAAAAACATCTATGTCTGCTTTATTGACTATGCCAAAGCCTTTGACTGTGTGGATCACAATAAGCTGTAGGAAATTCCTAAGGAGACAGGACTACCAGACCACCTGATCTCCTTGAGAAACCTATATGCAGGTCAGGAAGCAACAGTTAGAATTGGACATGGAACAACAGACTGGTTCCAAATAGGAAGCGGAGTATGTCAAGGCTGTATACAGTCACCCTGCTTATTTAACTTCAATGCAGAGTATATCATGAGAAACGCTGGGCTGGAAGAAACACAAGCTGGAATCAAGATTGCCGGGAGAAATATCAATAACCTCAGATATGCAGATGACACCACCCTTATGGCAGAAGGTGAAGAGGAACTAAAAAGCCTCTTGATGAAAGTGAAAGAGGAGAGTGAAAAAGTTGGCTTAAAGCTCAACATTCAGAAAACGAAGATCATGGTATTTGGTCCCATCACTTCATGGGAAATAGATAGGAAAACAGTGGAAACAGTGTCAGACTTAATTTTGGGGGGCTCCAAAATCACTGCATATGGTGACTGCAGCCATGAAATTAAGACACTTACTCTTTGGAAGGAAAGTTATAACCAACCTAGATAGCATATTAAAAAGCAGAGACATTACTTTGCCAACAAAGGTCTGTCTAGTCAAGGCTATGGTTTTTCCAGTGGTCATGTATGGATGCGAAAGTTGGACTGCGAAGAAAGCTGAGCGACGAAGAATTGATGCTTTTGAACTGTGGTGTTGAAGAAGACTCTTGAGAGTCCCTTGGACTGCAAGGAGATCCAACCAGTCCATTCTGAAGGAGATAAGCCCTGGGATTTCTTTGGAAGGAATGATGCTAAAGCTGAAATTCCAATACTTTGGCCACCTGATGCGAAGAGTTGACTCATTGGAAAAAACGCTGATGCTGGGAGGGATTGGGAGCAGGAGGAGAAGGGGACGCCAGAGGATGAGATGGCTGGATGGCATCACCGACTCGATGGACGTGAGTCTGAGTGAACTCCGGGAGTTGGTGATGGACAGGGAGGCCTGGCGTGCTGTGATTCATGGGGTTGCAAAGAGTCGGACATGACTGAGTGACTGAACTGAACTGAACTGAACTGGTGATCCAGCGATTAAGAATCCTCCTTGCAATGCAAGGACACAGGTTCAATCCCTGGTCAGGGAACTAGGATCTCACATACCACAGAGAAACTAATCCTGAGTGCTGCAATTAGACAGCCTGCACCTAGGGAGACTGTGAGCCACGAAGAAAGAGCTGTAAAGAAAAGCGTCACAGTGAAAGATGCTGTGTGCTGCAAGAGGTCACATTAGAACCTTTGGGTAGTTCACTGAGTAATGATTCCAAATTTGGTTGGCCCTTAAAATGAGTAAATTTCAATATCATGAAACAACAGGGAAAACACAGCTAAAGATTCAATATCAAACTAGTTGAACCTAGAGGATATTTCTTTAATGCTACCCACTTAAAATTCCATGAAGGATATTTATTCAACTTGAATTTAAAATAACTAAAAGAATTACAAAATGTGAGTCATTCAGTCTATCACTTTAGTTCTAAAGATATTTAGGAAATTAATCAACTCATTAATTTATCTAAAATCAAACGGAATTTATGTGTAATTATTCTTTTATTGATTGGTCATATGTGAAATGAAATAATCTCATTTATTCATGGTGAAATTCTTTTTTTTGTCTTTTCATCTCATAATGACTAAATAAACTTGAAAAACAGGAATGTTCCTTTGCCATATATGATTTCTAAAAAATTCTCACAAGCTAAAAATTTTAGTTAATATTTGAATTTCCTAAAATCTGACATACAGTGAAACCAATTTTAAGAATACAAAAATGTTTAGTAATGGACTGTCTTGGATTTAGTGCCTTTCAAAGAAAAAAAGTTTTTGAAATATAAATTTTACTTCATGAGAACATCTCCAAATTAAACAGAAAGTATCCCTTTTTCAGTTCTGATTTACAAAGAAGGGAAAGTACCAAGCTTAAAAAAATCTTTCCTCCCAAGTAGGCATCATTATTGACTTAAAACTCCTGTCATTACATAATACTAGTCTATTTTTCATACAGTGCTGCTGGACATGTCAAAACTGTGAACCCTGGTAAGCAGATGTCCAGACTGAAATCTTAGGCCCAGGACAACTTCCATTCTAACTTCCCCTACTCTGGGTATTATATAAGGATTAGTATGTGGAATACCTCCAAAGACTTAAAATACTGAAAGTTTCCTTTCTATATCATTTTAAATAAAAACATACATAAGAATTCTCCAAAGTACTGCCTCTCCCCCTTCCTCCCCACTCCACACACACTAAACCCTGTAGTCACAGGAGGATATGTAGCCATGGTGGATTGAACAACAGCTTGTTTTTGACACTGAAGAGATTCTTTCTTCAATTGTTTTTAGTCAATATCTCTCTAGAGGTTAAAAAAGATATATAATAGATTATATACACACATTTTTATATATATATGTGTGTGTGTGTGTGTGTGTGTGTATACATATATAAATGGAGATTCATGTGTATATACATCATGCAGAAAACCAGAATATAAGGTATTATTTTTGAGTGGTCCTTGTAAATGGTCTTGTCAGTAGGATAAGACAGACATTTTAGCAGGAGGACAATGCACACTTGGGATTTGTTCCAGTCTTTCCCTGACACTGGGCAGACAGTAGGGTTAAAGAGCATGCAATTTGCTTTACCACTGTAGCGATGTAGGTGACCAGTGGATGCTGAGACTCATATATTTTCCTTTGTGATAGACATCGATGGTCCTGCTTCTTCCTGAGGCAGACTCAGCTGACACAGTGTTTTATGCACACAGTTCCATAGAAATTCTGCCTAGGGTATGAATCTGTTAGGTAACAATGGCTCTCAGATTTGCAACAAAAGCCTAGGCTTCAAAGACTCTTCAGCAGCCGTTTCCTCCAGAAGAAAATCATTTGCATTTTTTTTGTATACAGATACTTTAATAACATTCTGCTGAAGTTTTGAAGGAATTTCAATTTATGCAAAATGAAGAAAGGGAGGAAAAAATAATACTGATAATGATACTAATAGAGACCCACAATCCAAGAGGCCTGTGGTGGCATTGTGTTTATTGCAATGCTAGACACTTTATCAGTTATCCTTCTAAAGGGGTTTAAAAAATGGGCTTTGGATAGTTGAACTAAGCTCTGTTAACAGTTTATCAGCCACAGTTTAAAATATAGTTTTTTTCTAGAGAGTAAGAAATTGAAAAATGAAGATTTTTTAAATGATAGAAGTTTTACTGACCCTGCGGAAGAGATTTATTTTTAGAGAAATTGTAGGGTCCGACCTTTCATGTTTCAAGACACCCTGGCATAGTGCGGGCCTTCCTGTTATCTTTTGCTTCTGCTTGTCTCCTAGAGGCAAGTCCCTCCTATCAAGAGCCAGATTTAGGGGAATTTTGGAAGGAAGAGACAGGCAGGAATCAACCGGAACTAAAGCCTTTAACATCCATGAAGTGATTAAAATGCAGCCATGCCCAACAAGACCACACTGCTGTTATCAAACAGACATTGACAACTTCTTTGAACTCAACTCAATGATGTATAGGGGGAACATAGAAACTTTTCAGTGTCTCCAGGAAACAGACTCGGGTTTCTCAACACGAACTGGCAACATTCACATATTACCCAGAGCTAACAGTGATCCCACACTTTGCTTGTCCTTTGCCAAACCAAGTAGAGGGTGGCATCCAGGAAAGCAGCATGCTGCCAGGTGTAGAGGACAACTGGTTGGTTTATCGATTTGTGATGGTTCCAAACCTGGCAAATCAAAAAACACAGTGTACTGCAGAGTGCACACATTTTAAGCCACTGCTGTTCCTGATCGAAACACTGCTTCACAGACCAGTTTGCTTCTTGAATCTAGTTTGCAAAGAAACCAGAAGAGAGAGGAAATTTTCTCCCATTTTACCTTTTGCCATTACACTGAAGAAATATCTAGCCTAATTGTTTTTTTCTGGTTTGAGGGACGTTTTTTTTCTGGCAGGGGTGGTGGGGAGGTCAGGAGAGGACCATCCAAGCGAAATAAAAATAGCTCTTCAGTGTCACATTCGCTTTAAAAGAGAAAGGAAAGGGAGAAAAGAAAAGAGGAAAGGGGAGGAGATGGGAGACATGACAGGAGGAGGGAGGGAAGGAGAGGATGAGCTTCTTATTCTATTTGGTTTTCTTTTTGCTAAATTGCTAAAGGAAAAACCAGTACCACAAGGCTCAAAACAGAACTAATAACTGCAACCGAAAATGTAATCTGAGAATATTTATATTTTGAAAGATTTACATTTGAGTTCCACATCTGTGTTAGCCTTTCACATGCTCCTATGCAGGCCTACCTTCCTAAACCAGCAATAATTTTAGTGATTCATTCAGCTGTTAAAGCAACAGCAAAATGCTTGACAAGGCATCCTAGGACCAAGGAGAAGCAGGGATGGGTGACATCACAAAGGATGAAGTGTGATGCCCTTGGAAGAGCTAGTGCTGTGAAAACTAGACTGCAGTGTGCTGTCACTGCACAAATCAGACAGGTACAAGCGTATGTCACTTATTATTGTAATTTGCTGTTAATGAAAACATGTAAAAGCCTGTCTCTGAGAAAGTTTATCTGCTATCTCAAATATGAGCTTTGCATCCTGAATAGCTTTGGGCACAAAACTTATTGGCAGTCTGTCATACATGAAACTAGAGAATATAGAAACAACCAGGGCCCCTCATATTGTGTTCATCACCAGTGCACACGGGGGCGGTCCTTTTAACTCCCGCATTTCTAGCATCCGTGATTTCCAAGTGTTGATATAACATCTCAAAATCCAGTCTTAGAGGATTCTTTCTTATATGAGAACTACTTAAAAGATGGACAAGTTATTCAAAGGACTGAACTAAAATGTTCTCATTTTTCATTATCATGTCAGGTATAAAATGAAATGACTCAATTAGTGTTTATATTATTTAGATTACAGCTGTTTTAAAACAAATATAATTCCCTTAGGTCAATAGTTCAATTGCCACCACTCTCCCAAAGACCCAATAGGGGAATTGGTTAAAGATGCTTATTTTTTTCCAATTCTAGAACTGAACTAAGATAATAGGCTAATAAATAGTTTATGTAAAATTAATAACTGAATCTGCAAGGTCTTTGATAAGTAACATATCATAGTTTTCTGATTATAATCTACTCAATAAAAAGAATTATCTGTATAACTCATATCTTTGTCTTCTATTCTTCATTTTTTTTTCAAAAAGGAATCCCAGAAGCGAAACTAGAAACATTTTTTCTTACTCAAAAACCATTTAGACTATTGCAAAAATATATGCAAAAGGGTCAACAAAATTCTTTTATCTTTCATAATCAGAACAGTCATTAAATGGGGTAAATTTTCCAGTGTGTTCATTATTTGTATCATCTCCACTTCAAAACACTCTACTCTTTGTTTCCTTTTTTGGTTTCTACTTTGCTATTTCCAATGTGCTGAAGGCTGAGAAATAAGAAAACCCAGCTTACTAATAAATAAGGTCAAAGAGCCCCTCAATGAAATCCTGAGGGTCTTGTTAGGAGCACAACCACCAAGCCCCCAGCCCACAGATTTTCCAGGAAATACATCATAAGCAACTGCTACAGCTTAGAGGCCTTTTCCAGTGCTTATTGAAACTTCAAATGGTTAAACCTGTCAGATAAGTGACTCCACAATAAGTAGGCAGCTGTGGGTGTGTTTCTTTCTTAATATGTATATTTCTCCATTTAAATGAGCACTTGGCATAAGTGCTTCTTAGGCTACACAGCATTCTTAAAGAAAAAGAAAAGGTCAGCGCTAACCCAACATGATTAAAAAGAAATATTCCATAATGAGAGGCTCTATTGCTACTTTACAAAGCATTAGAAAACTGCATTTCAGATATTAAAACAGTCCGGACATCTCCCAGTTGAAAAAGTGAAAAAGTACAAGAAAGTGCTTCTAAAAATAATGTGAATTATTGGCAATGTGAATTCTGAAGAGAGATTAAGTGAACAGATAATGTTTAGCTCTTCAAAACTGACTTGTGTAGGTGGAGAAGAACAACTTGATAAAAAATAAATAATCCATCTGAAGGGGAATCAAAGAGGAGGGAAAACAACTAGAGATGCTGCCAGTTGAAACAAAAAAAAAAAAAAACGTAGCAAACATAACATATTTAAAAATAAGTGTTAGATGAAGCAACATTTCTTAGGGAGCAAATGCAAGGAAGTAACACAACAGTTTCCAGAGACCCAGCTGGGAAGATCCCCTGGAGAAGGGAAAGGCTACCTACCCACTGCAGTATTCTGGCCCGGAGATTTCCATGACTGTGTAGTCCATGGGGCCACAAAGTGTCAGACACAACTGAGTGACTTTCACTTTCACTTTCAACACTACAGTATACCTAACAAGGTCACTTTTTCTTCCTGGAATGATCTTGGAAGTTTATCTCATCCTCCCTCAAAATGCATTTTTAGCCCTAGGAACCAAAGTATCTGGTATATCTTTAACACACAGGAGTTAAAAATTATTCACTCTTCTAAATTAAAATAATCTAACATATATTTTTGAAATGTTCCCCAGCTGTTCTGAGAGTAAAAGAAGTGACAGATTAAAGAGAGGAAAAAGAAAAGGAAAAATAGACCAGTGAACCTGGCCACCAACTGAGTGTATTTACTAAATGCCCAGCATGCATCCTTTCTAAAGACAGAATCCATTAAACATTATTTTAAAATTTCTGACCCTTCTAGGAGTCTGATTATGCAAAGGACTAAATTTCAGGACTACAGAAAGTTTAGTTACTTATATCCAGAAGTTACACAAATGATAATATAAACATCTGCAATGCTTTCTCTAAGATTCAAAAAAAAAAAAGAATATATAAAAATTATAATTCATTCTGAGCATTTCTCACTAGGCAGGTAACCTATGAATGCCCACACAGGGAGAGCCACTGAAGTCTTTCCTTGAGCTAAGCAACATAAATATATCATAGCTCATGGTGGACTTTAGCCTAGGCGCCTTTTCCTGTCTCCCAGAACCATCTCTGCAAAGCTTCAATCCAATTAATATTAGTAAGAGAAATCATCAATGTGTATTTAGATGATGCAAAGCTAAGCTCCATGTTTAATAATTTGTTAGATACCTTAAAATATGAAACATATTTCTCATTCTCAAGAAGGCTTCAGTGTATAGGTGAAAGATTAAAACATGAGAGTTGCAGAGAAAAAATAACAATGCTATTTAAATATTCAATAGAGTAAGAAACTGGCATCCTAACTAATAAATATTTACTTAAAACTTCTACTTGTCAATATTTATCTCAAATGTTTTATCTTCCAAGAAGCCTTCCCTCAGTTTTCCACTTTCTTAATACAAATTGACTTGGGGACATTTAATATGTGTTTTCATCATGTTCTCTGCTTACTTCTAACAAAGGACTTGTACTTAACATGCTCTACTTTAAAATTCTGGAGAAGGAAATGGCAACCCACTCCAGCATTCTTGCTTGGAAAATCCCATGGATGGAGGAGCCTGGTGGGCTGCAGTCCATGGGGTCGGTCACAAAGAGTCGGACACGACTGAGTGACTTCTCTGCACTCACTTCACTCGCTTCATACTTTATCACTGGAGAAGGAAATGGCAACCCACTCCAGTATTCTTGCCTGGAGAATCCCATGGACGGAGGAGCCTGGTTGGGCCACAGTCCATGGGGGTCACAGAGAGTTGGACACGACTGAAGTGACTAAGCATGCACACACTTTAAAATTCTTGTCCATACTGTTTGTTCCTTGAAATAATGGATTCTCTCATTTTATAGATGAATTCCTGACAAGAAAAATGCAACTTTATGGCTGGCAGGTAGGAGGCAACCAATAGCTATTCACTGAATTAATAAATAACTCATAGTATCCACTTAATATGTGCTCATTAATTTTGTTGAATTGCCAAATGCAAAGATAATGAGTATTATGAATTCAGAAAATAGAATAATTTAAAAGGAGTATTATGGAAGAAATCACCTGAACTTTGTAACCATATCACTTAACTTTTTTATTTTTTATTTTGAATACTGAGCTAGTCAACAAAATTTATGCTAAGTGACATTTGGATCTCTCCAAATTCAAATCCATATATAGAAAGTCTGAAATTTTTTACCATTTCAATAGTACTTTGCTGAATTAAAAAATCTTGTATCTGCAGCTTTCGATTTTATTAAAAGAAAACTCATCTTTGCATTTAGAAGTTCTTTGACAAGACCTCATATGCATAGCATATAAAAGACACATGAGGATTTTTTTCCTGGGGAATTAATAAAAGCAAAAATCTCTAATCAATTTTCTAATGCAGAGGACCCAAAATGACCTATTTTGAAATATGATTTACAACCATATCAATTACTTAACCTCAGCAATTGAAATAGTTGAGTAATGATGAGATCAGATAACACAATGAATATTACTTATTCATTTACTTATTGATACAACCAGTCAACACACCGCTTAAGCACTTACTATGTGCTGAGTGTTGTGCTAAGCATTTTGAACAAAAAATATGAAATTTAAAAATAGACAAATATAGTCCAATCCCCACGAAGTTCACCATATAATCAGTCAAGAGAGACAGGCATTAATCATACAATTAGGAAAATGATCGTAAAGTTACAGTGTGGTATAAATAATACAAAGGAAATGTTCTGACTGTAGAGTACATCAGGGTCCAAGAAGGTTTTCTTGAGAAATTCACAGCATAGGCCTAATCTGAAGAACAGAGAGTAGCTTGCTAGAGCAGAGGATGGCAGGTGCAAAGGAAATTACATATGATCCCTGATGGGAAGAAATGAGAGCATCTGAGAGAGGGACTGAAGGACCACTGGTGTGGGAGTTCAGAAGACAAACAGTATCCTACAGATGGAGCTGGGGTGATAAGGATGGATCAGCCCACAGCAAGTCTCACCAGCGGCAATTAAGATTTTTTTCTACTTTTTTCTAACTGCCATGGCTTCTGCTGAACTTTCCTACGCAGAGTGGTAATAAGATATGCATTCTGAGCTGATCACTCTGACTGCAGAGTGTTGAACAGATTGGAGAAGGGTGGAGTGTCTGTGGAAAGAGCATTTAGGAGGCTTTTGGAGTGGTCCAGCAAGACACTGTGTGGCACCTCAAAGGACAGTATCTGTGTCGCGGAAAGCAGAGAAAGACATTCAGGCAAAAACATTCAGTGCTCAATGACAGTTTGAAATTACTTCTAGTGAGTGACAGGGAGCAAAGATTTATAAATAAGTATTAACACTAGATTTATCTGATTTCTTTTCCTTAGATATAGAAGTTATACTTTTTTAAGGAAAGCAACGTGATGGTTTTTTCAGCCTGCTACCCTCAGCAGAGTCAGTGTGAACAAACCTTTTTTCCCCTCTTTCCTCTCACATCATATTCAGAATAGGTGTGAGGAATAGACAGGTATCACATCACACATACACACACACACAATGTTGGACAGTCATCTAAATGACTCGGTTTAACATAAACCAAAATACATTGCACTTAGTCTATTTAATCAAAATATTATATCAAAATACTCAAGGATTCATAGCAGATGAACACAGATCTATTTGAAGAATTGTTTTCCTTTTGCCTCCTTTCCTACTGGAGCAGCTGCCTCACCAACACCCGAGGCCACAGCAGCATCTCACAACCAGACGACAATGCGCCAGAGGAAGAAGAGCCCACACTCAGGAATGAAAGAGATCCTGGATCGTTGATGTCACTGTGGAGCCATCCCTGAGGCCACAGACCTCGAGGTCTCTTGTTATGTGCAATCATTAAGTATCTTGATTTTTATAGCAATTGTTATCTTCCATCAGAAAAAGCACACTTCTGAGGCTAAAGTGCAAGCAATATGTGATTTAAATAACTCATGAAAAGAAAAACCCACACAGGAAGCTGCTCATATAACAGGACACACTTGAAATTCTAGATAATAAACATTGTGTGTGCTCAATTAAAATATTGTATTAGCCTGTTTTTTATGAAAATATGAGTACAGAGTAAAATTCCATAAATAAACCACTGTTTGAAAAGTTTCTAGAATAGCTTTGCTAATAATTTAAAGGAAAAAAATCTTAAAGAAATAGCAGTTTTTTGACTCATTTAAAAAGAACTTGAGTAGCCTTTCTTTGCTAAGAGACTCTTTGTGCATGCAACTGATATTATACTTATTTCTACATCTATTCTTTCAGTAAGCTGAGTTATTTGAAAGGATGAGAGGGTCTTTTTCCTCCAGTGCTATCAGAAATACTATTACAAACCTATTTATTGAATTTAAAAAGAAAAGAAATATTACATTAGGACCCAGGACATCTGGACTCTGAATTGGGTTTTCCATGAAGTAGGCTTGGGTTTAGGCAAACAACTTATATTCTCTGGAGACAACTTTCCCCATCTGAAATGTAGGTGGGCTGGTTGGCAGTAGAATCACATGTGACAAGAATGCCAAATATATAATATTAAGTCACATATGCCTTTCATCTGACAAGTAGGGAGTGTGGGGCTATATGTGTTTAACTTCACCTCTCTCTTACTGCCCCATCACCTTATTACCTACTATCTCATTTATTACCCCCCTAAACCCTACCCTAGGGGAAAATTGAGAATCACTGGATGCAACCATCTTTTATGCATCTTCCAGCTTTTAACAGTGAATGAAAATAGGGACAGGGAGGGTAAGTATCTTCAATTAGATTGATTGCAAGATTCAAGTCCCCCAAAAAGCAGGATGAACTAAAAACTACATTATAGCACTTGAAAACAGTGATTATTAAAGACCATACTCTCCTGTGCATTCATGCTCCACTGAGTATAACATATCAGTTATAACATAAGCTTCAAGATAAGAAACTCAGACTTCTCTGCACTTGGAGATATTCTAATCCTTGTATAAAGTTAGAATAACAGACTTTCTGAAGTGTTTATTGGACCTTAGCCCAATTTTAAACGTTAAAATTCTGGTTCAACCTAGATACTCAAGTAGATCAGTCTAAAAAGCCAAATAGCATACCTTTGAAGTGTAAGAGTAAAGGTTGAATATAATTTTATATTGTTTCATAATTTGCAGGCATGACCACCCAGTTATCATTTTTTATGCCCAACTCTCAAAATGTAGCTTGATACTATTGTTAATTATGATACTGCTCAAATAGAGTGACACTTGAGTGTTGTAGGCTCTGAGATTTCCATATAGAAATGGAAATGGAAATTTACCCTAAACTATAAAATCCCAAGCAATTGTAATTACTCTAGTTAATCCTTACTTCAGCAAAGTTACTTAGTAGTCACATTCCATTTTCCAGGAAATATTCACCACAGTAACCTAAACCTTTCAGATAGATCGTGCCAGAACTCATTAGAGGCCTGAAGAATTAAGCATACATAAAAGAAAATGATAGACAAATGCGAAGATAAGTGTTGCAAATAACTTTATTAAAAGGAATTCTGTTATAAAGCATATACTGCATTATGCTCCCAAAGAGGAATATTTATTTTAAAGGTGATTTTTTTTTTTTTTTTTTTTTGCCTGCTGCAGTGTCATCAGCAAGCAGGCAAGCAGAATAATTCTGACACCATTATTTGGTTACCTGGATTTTGCACCCGCTACTGAACAACTTATACAACCTTTACTGTGGTTTTAAGGCTTAGTTGCCCATTCATTAGGTTGACAAACTTGTCAAAAGCCTCCAGGACTATGTCAGTTATGTCAGAAACACTTACAGAAGTCACAGTACATTTCAGGGCTCAACTGAGTCCTGTCAACCATTGCCAAAATGACAAGAAACCCTTCTGGGGACAAAGGGCTATGGAGAGAGATGAGTCCTCCCACTCAGATCCTGTTGACTCGCCAACCCAGTTACACTGGTGCAGTTCTGAGGAATTCTGCCTCTGTTGCTTGAGTGCCTTAGTCTTTCTGGATGCATTTTATGGTGCATCTTAAGAATCCCTAATTCATCTGAATGTTTTGGCAGTCATGATGAAAGTTGATCAGCCATAGCTTTTGATGAAAGAGCCAAATGTTAAAATCATATTTGGACACAAAGCAGTTAAAAAAACAAATGCATGTTCATGAAAATCAGGAAACCAAAACCAAAGTTAAATTCAAATAAATAAGGCTGAGAAAATATTCAGATATCAGAATTAAATTATATCTACCCCTATAAGGAAACATGGAATTCAAGTAATGGAATGTTTTCCCTCATCAAAAAAATTTACAACTTAAGGACTGGCAAAACCCACATAGCTGACAATAAAATTGCTTAAAATGTTTCTAGTTAGACACCTATAAGTGATTCCAGTAAGTGTTTCTGACATAACTGACACAGTCCTGGAGTTAGAAATATTTTCATATAGCTCAAAATGTTTCCAAATCAGAATATTTACATGAGTACATCACATGAGAGAAACAGAAGAAAAAGCATTCATAGTAATAAAAAGGTTGAGGATAGAACTACACACAGGAAAATATGTTATTCTATACTCTCCCCTATTGGAGAAGGAAATGGCAACCCACTCCAGTGTTCTTGCCTAGAGAATCCCATGGATGAGGGAGCCCGGTGGGCGGCCATCTCTGGGGTCGCACAGAGTCAGACACGACTGAAGCGACTTGGCAGCAGCAGCAGCAGCATACTCTCCCCTGAATGGCCAGCAGTAGAAGCCCCCAAAATCCTGAACTCCTTGCCAGCTCAGTGAAGTTCTATGAATGGGAAGCTGCTTGTATGACACTAGGAGAGAAGAAGGGAAGGCACACCAAAATGTAACAGAAGAGTTAGTGAGACAGTAGGCTCCTGGATTCCTACTCAAAACGAGGGTCCTAGCATGTCGTGGTGAGTGCAGACTGCTAAGGCTCTGCAAGGCCTCACTTCCCCCACCTTGCTTCTCCTGCCCATCCTTCCCTTAGGTAACCAATTCCCCGAATCAAACCACAAGAGAGCGATTTCTCTTTCCCTGACTTAAAATGGCTGATAACATCTTAAAAGTTGTCTCATTTATTTATCACCAAATTAAAAAACAGAGAACTAAAGGGCAATTATTCTACTAGCCTCGCAGTGGTTGGTTTGGGCTTCCCTGGTGGCTCAGTGGTAAAGAATCTGCCAACCAAGCAAGAAAACTGGGTTTGATCCCTGGGCCAGGAAGATCCCCTGAAGAAGGAAATGGCAACCCGCTCCAGTGTTCCTGCCTGGGAAATCCCACAGAGAGGAGCCTGGTGGGCATCAGCCCATGGGATTGCAAAGAGTCAGACGCAACTCTGTGACTAAACAACAACAGCAACATAGCAAAATTCTCAAGCACTCTATTAAGAATCTTGGGGATAAACTTTAGGTGGCTTGCTATTTCCAAGTAGGTTTATTTTCACTGGAGAAATAGCCTATTTTATTCAAGATGTATAGAGTCTGTAGTGTTTTTTTAGTTATCACCTCACATAGCAAATTTAAATATACAAACAATTGCCTTTGGTGACCTAGAAAAGGTCAAATTGGCATAGGAGACTTGGATGTTATGTTGAAAGACAAGCTAAAAATCAATTTGCAGCAATGCGATATATTTGAAGACATCTGGGAAATAACGTGGCTGCAGGAACTTGTTGGAGTACTGCTATCGAAGATGACTGGATCAGTTTATCCCTAAAGCTAAAAGACATAGCTGAAAATAAATGGAAGCTCAGAATGTCAGCAGAAAAGTAAACTTCACATGAAATTCCTGTCGGAAAACAATTCATTTTTCTGGTCATACTTTCCATGTAGGAGAGCTCACATATGTTGTTTGCTCTTAGTTTATTTCGGGGGCCTGTATTGTTTTAAAGGAGAGTCAAAATGACTTGCAGAGGTGCACATAATATAGCAAAATGATCAAGAATAATCAGGAAATATAAGGAAGAAAATGAAGAGTAGGAAAATAAGATGGAGGCAGGACAAGGATGTATACGTTTACCAAATAGCTGCATCAGATTTCACATAACACTTTCAATGACAGACACCAACAAGAAGACACAAACATGCTTCATTATAAGTTTAAGATCGCTATGAAGTAGAAATACATAATAACAAATGCAATTATTTCTATTTCTGGAATAAGAGGTAATAATAATAACACCTCAAATATTTGTCTATGCTAAGCACTGTCCTAAATATTTTACAGGAGAGGAAACTGCATCAAAGCAAGATCAAATGTCAGGCCAAAGGTCTTCAGATGGGAAATGCAGGAGGTAGAACTATGTTCCAGGCAGTCTGGCTCCAGAGTCCATGCTTTTAACCGCTATATTTATAAAACTCCCCAAATAATGAACAAATATTCTCAAAGCAAACCTGAGGATGAGTTCTATAGGATGATTTCCTTGTATCACAAGGCCTGTGGAATCAGTGTGTGTGAGTCACTCAGTTGTGTCTGATTCTTTGCACCCCATGGACCTGTAGCCCGTCAGGCTCCTCTGTCCATGGAATTCTCCAGGCAAGAATACTAGAGTGGATTGCCATTCCCTTCTCCAGAGAATCTTCCCAACCCAGGGATAGAACTCTGGTCTCCTGCATTACAGGCAAATTCTTTATCATTTGAGAGACCAAGGAAGCCCAGTGGAATCAGGATACAACATGAATCCAGAAAAACACTTCTGGAAAGTCAAACGATGTGGCCAACTACCTCATTCTTTGTTCTTTTGCTTTAATCTAGAATCAGACCTTTACTCAAAGGCTGTAAACTCCCATGCCTGCAGGGATCAGACATGTAACCTGAGTTGGTGATGCGAGCCAAGTGGAAGCAAAATGGGAGTAATAAGGACAGTGATCAAAGAAGAACCTGTTTTTCTTAGTTACAGGCATTTGTTGCCATGCTTGGATGTGTGCCTAGCTTTGCCAGATGTTTTTTTCATTTCCAGAGAAATTCAGGTTTTATGAAAATTCTGTATTCCTTGTTAAAATTTGTGTGTGTGTGTGTGTGCACATGCGCTCTACATACTTGGCAGACAGAACCTGTCTAAAACAGCTGGATTTGACCAGGAGTTTTCTGCAGTTTGTCATCCCTACTTTATCAACTCATGAGAAACAGTTATCAAATTTTATCCACATCTGCATCTGAGGGGAACAGGGCTTGTCAGGAAAAGTGAATCCCCTTGGGAAGCAGACCCTCCTGTGAAAGGACATTGAGGTCTTCCCCTTTCCTCCTTCTTTCTTCCCCTGCCTTCACAAGTTTTTTGAGAATCACTGATTCACAGAAATGAATTTACTGCCTTTCTCGCAGGCAGTCCTCCAAAAGCATTGTTTTTCTCTGCCAAGCTTTTGAAAAACATTGAGAGGCTGGGAAGCTGGCATTATATTCCCTGCTAAGTACCTAGAGTACCTACAATACAGCTATTTTAGGCTACCAGGTAAGAGCAGAGCAAGTGTAAGTTAAACCTCTCTTTATATTTGCTTATGAAATTTAAGCTGCCTAACCAATGTCACTCAGATGCAAACAGAGGTTTTCTTCAGAATGTAATGCTGCTGCTGCTGCTGCTGCATCACTTCAGTCATGTCCAACTCTGTGTGACCCCATAGACAGCAGCTCACCAGGCTCCTCCGTCACTGGGATTCTCCAGACAAGAACACTGGAGTGGGTTGCCATTTCCTTCTCCAGGGGATCTTCCCGATCCAGGGATCGAACCCAGGTCTCCAGCATTGTAGGCAGACGCTTTGCCGTCTGAGCCACCAGGGAACATCCCCTTGTGGCTCAGCTGGTGAAGAATCCGCCGGCAATGCAGAACAGGGTTCAATCCCTGGGTTGGGAAGATCCCCTGGAGAAGGGAAAGGCTACCCACTCCAGTATTCTGGCTTACTAATAGTCTTATAGGGTAACCTTAATCAAAATCCGTAGCCTCCGTTTACATTGGTCTGTTTCAGTCACACACAGAGCAATGTCTATAAAGGCCTAGCTTAGCAATTGCTAAGTGACCACAAGCACCATGAAGAAATAGCCTCCACCGTCTCACTGGCTGCATTTTTTCCATTCACTATCATAAAAAGATAATACCTACTCAATTTGTGAAGGTAATTTTGTGAAGACAAACTGATGAAGTGAGAGTCATTAGTATTTCTGCAGAACCATTATAAATGTAACTCACATAATTTTGTGCTCTTCTCCAAATCAAGGTTAAGGGTAAAAGGAATATTAGAGAACTCAGAATTGTATTTCTTTTGAATCAATGATGCAGAAATAGATTGTGTCATTTGTAAGTTTTCTACTTCTATAATAGTAAAAAGAAAAAATCTTATACTGCAAAAAAAATCTTAATTGGCAATTTGCTATTATTAGACATTGATTTTGTTCAATCACTGTCTATTTCAGAATGTTTCTGCAGACTTAAGACATGTTTAAATATTGAGACTAAAGTTGGCTAAGCCTACACTTCTCTAATTGAACAATACATCAGGGAGTTCCCTGGTGACCTAGTGGTTGGGATCCTAGATTTTCACTGTGGGTTCAATCCCTGGTCTGGGAACTCAGAAGCCACAAGCTGAGTGATTCTGCCATATATATTTCATCTATGTTTTCTACTCCCTATAATCAGGAAGCATTATTCACTAAAATTATGATGATATAGAAAATCATCTTTTTATGTTATCCATAAGGAAAACAAAAGACCAAACTACGGTTAAGATTAGCTTTAAGTCCATCTGATGATGTTATACAGTGACAGCTGTGTATATTTAGTCCATTTAAATTGGCACTGTCAGCAATATTTCACAAAAGAGATAAGTGCGGCTTAAAAAGTTTAACTGTTCAATGTCACATGGGTCCAAGCTTTACCAATCATAAACAGCATCCACCTTGGATCAATATCCAAAGAACTTTAGAAACTGATAGATTAAATGTCCTCTTAATCTTATTTTCCACTTGTACCTTCTATCACTTATCTCTACATGCTTTTGTGTGTTGGTTTTTTTTTTCTTTCCCACCATACCAACCGTATGTAGTCAGCAGATGGGGTATTGTAGGAAATGGAAGTTCAGTTAGAACTCATATTGTTTGAGTGGAGATAGGAATAGTTCTTGGAGGAGAAAAGTTATTCTAGGTAACAAAAAAGTGTTATCTATTAAACTGCAATACACAATTAAATGTAAATATATTAGAGTAGGGGTTGTGATTTTAAGTTCATTTATCCCTACCTCTCTTTGTCTCTTAATAGCAGAGACTTGATGCTGCTGTGCTAAGTTGCTTCAGTTGTGTCTGACTCTTTGTGACCCCATGGACTATAGCCTGCCAGGCTCCTCTGTCCGTGAGGAGTCTCCAGGCAAGAATACTGGAGTGGGTTGCCATGCTCTTCTCCAGGGAGAGACTTTAGAGCATTATGCAAATAGGAATAATGAGAGAAAAGAAAGACAAACTTTTGGATTTTGAAATTGTAAGTATATTTGGGCAAATAGCCTAGATAACAATCTTGGCACCATGGCTTTTGACAGCCAGAGCTACATGAATAAGTAATAAAAAATGTTTTTATGGATTCCAATGACATGCCTTTAAATATCAAGAGCAAAATTACAGAGGACATAAAGATAATGCCATAAAACAAATTACAGAAGAATCATGACAATTTTCCCTTATGGGGAGGATTAAAAAAAAGATGAACAGTAGATTAAGATTAAAAGAGAAATAACAGAGTAAATTTCACTGAGGTTCAGATGTTGAGAAGTTCTTAGTAAGTCTCTGGTCCTGGATTAGCCCTTGCAAGGAGAGAACAGGATAAGAGAGTCTGTGATAGAAACTTCAGATGGAACAATCCCAGAACAGAGGGACAGGTTCTTTGCTTTCCCAGGTTTGACTGAGGACACAGTAAATCTTTCAAGGAAGCCAGAGATCCAGTTGAAATTCCCAGGGCCAATGCATGTGTCCAGCTGTATGGTCCTGTAAGCAGCAACCATAGGGAGTCCCTTTCACACACACACCATAGGGAAAGGTGAATCTCTTGAGTAAGTGGAGGAGGTTGGTAAGTGGAATCTCAGTCTCAGAGAAAAAAGGAAAGTTCATGGAACTGACTACTGGAGACCAAGGTGGAAGGACCACCATAGCAGGTACAGTGGGGATACAAAGGTTGCATCCCCAAAACATGGGAGACAAGTTACACCTCAACAGAAGTCAATAAAGACCAAAGGCCACTGTAGGCCAGAGCTGCACCTCACACCCCACTCCCAATACTAAGAATACAGGAAGTCTCCCAAATGCCATTGCCACAAACGAAAATGGAGTGCATGAAGATGCTGTAATGAGGGTAAATCCTGAATTGAAAGGGTATTTCCTACAAAATGGCTGGCATCAAAATTTGATGTGATGGGCCAAAGACCTTAACAGTTACTTTAATTTAAAAAGATATACATAAGCCTATGAAAAGATGCTCTACACCATATATCATCAGGGAAATACAAATTACAATAATTATGAGATACCGCTATACACCTATTAGAATAGCCAAAACTGAGAACACTGACAACATCAAATTCTGGTAACGCTGTGAATCAATAGAAACTCATTCATTTCTGATGGGAATGCACAATGGTAGAGCCACTTTGGAAGACAATTTGGTAGTTTCTTACAAAACTAAATCTGCTCTTACCATGAGACATAGGAATCATGTTCCTTGACATTTATTCAAAAGAGTTGAAACCATACACCCACACAAAAACCAGAACACAGATGTTTACAGCAGCTTTCTTTACAATTGGCAAAACTTGGAAGCAACCAAGAGGGTGAACAGATAAACTGTGGTACATTCAGACAATGGAATATTACTCAGTGCTAAAAGAAATGAGATAGTGAGCATAAAAAGACATGGCAAAAACTTATTGTATATTATTAAGTGAAAGAAGCCAGTCTGGGAAAGGACAAATACAGTATGATTCCAACTGTATGACATTCTGGGAAAGGCAAACTTACTGAGACAGTAAAAAGATCAGTGTTTGCAGGAGGTGAGGAGAGGCAGGGCTGAATAGGCAGAATAGGAGGTTTAGGATAGTGAAACCAGTCTGTATAATACTAAGATGGCTGGCATGTCATTCAATATTTATCCAAACACATAGAATATACAACACCAAGAAATGAACTGTAATGTAAACTATGGACTTTGAGTGGTGATGATGTCTCAATGCAAATTCATCAGTTCTAACAAGATACACTATGGTGGGCCATGTTGATAATGGGGAGGCTATGGACTTGTGGGAACAAGGGACATAAGGGAAATTTCTGTATCTTCTCCTCAACTTCACTGTAAATCTAAAACTACTCTAAACATTATATTTTAAAATACATTTTATAAAATTGGATGTGATTGGATTACCTTAAAATGGCTAGAATAATTGTCCTACAACCAAGCAGAAATGAAAACCCATGAGTTTCTCTGGATTTAAAGAAATAAGCATATTACATTTTTGCACAAGGTAGATTGTGACTGTACAAAATTAATAACTGATATAAATACATAATTTATGCATATATATGCATTTATGTGCACATATAAAATCAAATATGCGGTATTTGATTTAGAGGTCTAAATTAATACAATTTTAATTATGAAAATGCTTAAATGGATTGAATTGCTTCTTTCTCAACTAAGCATTACCCATCCATGAAATTTTTTTGAATTATGTGGTAATTGGCTGAATAATCTTCTTTGCATTTCTTGAACAAAGGCTGGGATTCAACATTTAATGAGGTAATGAGATAGTGTATGTCTGACTATGCACAATGTGTAGCACAGCAATGACCAAATGCAAGAAGAAAAATATTTTGGCAAGTTGATGATACCAAGCATTTGTTTTGATTGAATTTCTCACTACATTTTCTGGCAGCTTTGGTATCATATAAACAACTTTTGATATATATTCTCTTTATTATTTTATGCATATTTTATTATTTCTGCTCAATTTTTTAACTGTCCCCTTTATCAAGTTCTGATCTGTCTCCCTCTGTCATCACTCTTGAAGGGGCTCCCTCAGGGACAGCTACTGGTGATGATTATGTGTAGACCATACAATAATGTTTAGATTATATCCTACTTCTTTCACAATGAAGCCAAATTCACAGTTAATACAGATTTCACATTTTTCTTTTGATTGATTATATTAACAATAAAATCATGAAAGTATATAACACATTATATACTTAAAATTCTTTTTATACTTTTTATTTATTCAAAAGCTTAATTGGCAACATAAGCCATGTTAATTTTTTGAACATGATTTATGCAAACATAGCTATTAACATAGTGATAGAACACAAACAAAAATTTAAACAGCAATAATAGAATAAAACAAATCAACTCCCAGTCGCTTGAAAAATTAAAAGAATATGTCAAACAGAACGTCAGAGAGAAATGCCTTGCAAATTTTATAATATAAAAATAAGGTGACCTTGAGTCCACTGTAATAATATGAAATACAATGAGATACTTTATGATAAATTGACTAAAACCATTGCCCAATAGACATTGATCATATTTATAATATGAGTTATTGCAGCAAATACAACAAAAATATGTATCACATTAGAAAAATAAAATTCAGTTGCTTGCTTTAAACAGTGATTAATATACCAAAGGTCAGGACTCTATTTCATTCTAATTTTTGGCCATACCACATGGCTTGGGGGATCTTAGTTCTGCAACCAGAGATCCAATCTGGACCCTCAGCAGTGAAAGCGCTGAGTTCTAATCACTGGACTGCCAGGGAATTCCCCAGGACTCTTTTTAAAAGAGAAGGTGGACAAATATCATTTGTAGAGATGGTAGCATCTCTACAGTATATATAATTTTCTAATGCTCAAGCTGCCATATTGAGTGGGAAAAGAAAAAAAGAGAAAATAGGATATCCAGAAAGAAAAAGGTGGCCCTAATACAAGGATGAAGACATCCCTATAGCTTTGTCTTTCTGTCCAGTGACAGAAAGTGGTTCCTCAGAAACTTCCCACCTAATCGATTAATGAAATTTATCTACCCAGTAGCTTCACCAATAGGTAACCAGATTCAAAATATAACATACTGCTTGTTTAATTAAAAGTTAAACTGAGAATTTGGGGTTCTTTTTTTTTATTTTTCTATTACTGCACAAACAGAAGTAGACTTTAAATGGGATACTTTATTTTCACAAGTTAATTCCTTATAAATAAAAAGTCCCAGCATATTACTTTATTTCTCATTAAAGCCAAAAATTCCTGATAATGAAATTGAGTCACCAGAAGAAGCATTTTAGTAACAAGTAGTTGAAGAAAGAAGTTTGTCTTTAGAAGGCAGAGTATACTATGTAATGCCCCATTTTTCTTTAAATACCAATGTGGCTTTTCCTTACTCTAAATTTCTATAACTCTATAATTTTCAGTAAGTACAAAGAGTTAAGGGCTTCCCTGGTGGCTCAGACGGTAAAGAGTCTGCCTGCAATGCGGGAGACCCAGGTTTGTTCCCTGGGTTGCACAGATCCCCTGGAGAAGGAAATGGCAACCCACTGCAGTACTCTTCTTGCCTGGAAAATCCCATGGACAGAGGAGCCTGGTAGGTTACAGTCTATGGAGCTGCAAAGAGTGCGAGATGACTGAGTGACTTCACTTTCACTTTCTTTCATAAAGAGTTAGTATGTGAGAAAATGTAAATAATTTATTCGTATCTTAAAAACATTTTTTTAACATATGCCAGATAATGTTTCAAATACTTTATAGGTATGAACCACTTTAATTCTCATAATAACACAATGAGATAGGTACTATTAAAAGGCAAGAAACC
Organism: Ovis aries; assembly: GCF_016772045.2. Classification (NCBI taxonomy): domain Eukaryota; kingdom Metazoa; phylum Chordata; class Mammalia; order Artiodactyla; family Bovidae; genus Ovis; species Ovis aries. Next base: position 42,778,650 of record NC_056069.1, on the reverse strand, counting down.
TGAGGCATAGCGCAGTTGTCTGGCTCAAGGACACACAGCTAATTAGTGGGATAGCCAGTGGTCATCTTGGCAATCTGATTCAGAATCTCTACCCTTAAACACTGTATCACGTAGTCATGGAAATGTGGATGCCTTCATTCTCTCCAACAGAGTATCCCATCTAATGCAATCAAATACTACACTTTAAACTACCTTCATGGTTTCCACCAGAATTTTCTAAGGTTCACAGTTAGCAAGATAAGTTAGTGAAAAGAGTTACAAATATATTTTCATTATGTACTTTGACATCATGCAATCTATTTTTCAGCAACTATAGTAATGTCTTTAAAAAAAAAAGGGTGGAAGAAGGTGAGTTCCTTCTTCCGCAAAATGCAATATCCTTGACCTGTTGTATGACCATCCAGGATGCACAGGACAATGCTTTTTTCTCTTGACAACACCTTTCAAAGTCAGGTCTGCACACATTTCCCACACGTATCTCAGAGTCAAGTGTCTCAGGGTGAGATTTTGTATATTTGAACAGCAGAACACATTTGATATAGTGATTTCAGAAGACTTACCATGTTCTTCTATTTCAGGGAGCTTACATTTATTACACTGACTTTCCATAGAAAGAATTATAACTTAGAAAGTCACCCAGGGAATCTCTTATGCATTAACAGGGCAGAAAATATCCTATTCCTTGGAAGTCTAAAGCTGTTTCTCTTTCCGGCTGTGAGAAATCATCTTGTTGTGTTTTTCCTCTCTCTCTCTCTGTCACAAAGAAAATGCAGACCTTGGAGAAGCTGTTTCGTTTGCTTTTGGTGGCAGAAGCATTGTATTTGGAGTCAGAGACTGGAATAGGGTTTTAATTTTGTCACATTCTGACTGTGAGGTCTTGAGCCAATCACTCATCATCTCTGACCTGCAAAATCCCATTTATAAGGAAGGAGTAATACTGAAATCTCCCACACAGGACTGTTGAATGATTAAATAAATTCCTATATGGCATGGGGTAATTTACAGTTAATTATATTCTCTGATGGCTCAGCAGGTGAAGATCTGCTTTCAACGCAAGAGACACAGAAGACCTGGGTTTGAAACCTCAGTCTGGAAGTTTCCCCAGAGGAAGCAATGGCAACCCACTCCAGCATTCTTGCTGAAAAATCCCATGGACAGAGGAGCCTGGCAAGCTACAGTCCAAAGAGTCACAATGAGTCAGACACCTGAGCAACCAAGCAGAGAAGAATACCTACTATAAGCTCTGGTAATAACTAGAAGAAAAGGGACTCACAGCCAAAATTCGTAATTTGTAATCTGAAACTTGGCACCTAACTAACTACCTCACAGAGGAAGTAATAATGATTTATATATAAATAAGCTCTATATTTATGATATGCAACTGGTTACAAGTAGCTTTCCACCATTACTGTTTTCTCCAAATAAATTTAAGCAAAGTTCTTTGAATATTCCAAAAGATTTAGACAACTGATTCATAGAACATTATAAAAAAATACTATTCTTACATTATTTTGAGTCTTACATTATTTTGAGTCAAGAAATATTATAGCAGAAATACCATTACCAACCTAGTTTCTTTAAGCTTAGAGATTTAGGGGAGCAATTAAATTAAATACTTGCTGAAAATCCATACTGTATTTGGTATATCTGAGAATGACATTCATGAGAACAAATTGTGCCCTTCTATAATGCAAGGGGAGAATCTGGCCTTCGTGAACTTTCCATAAGTCTGAAAAAAGAGAAATAAATTGTCATATATTTAGGCAAGCCAAACATGTTACTAATATGACCAGGACAAGAAATTCTGTTCAAATGAACTTAGCTGAAGAACAGACTCTAACAGAAATGAAACTCTTTGATGTGTCTCTTAGAAAGTCCATTTATACCCCTTTCACATGAAAAAGCCCAGTGTCAAAGGATGTCTCAAGACAACGCTGCTTTTGGCCACATGCCAAATGAAGACGCAAACAAAAGTTCTAGTGATAATCCCCTAACTCTACTTTTTGGGGATTTTGCACACTGTTTACAAGGAAATACTATCTTATCCCTATCATCCCGTTTCCTGCTCTATCAAGCGAGAACTTATTTTCTAAAAGGAAATAGTCACTTAATGTGTGCATGTGCTAAGTCGTGTCTGACTCTTTGTGATTCTATGGACTATAGCCCACCAGGCTTCTCTGTCCGTGGGATTCTCCAGGCAAGACTACTGGAGTAGGTTGCCATTCCCTTCTCCAGGGGATCTTCCCAAACCAGGAACCAAAACCCCTATCTCCTGCATTTCCTGCATTGCAGGCGGAATTTTTACCACTGAGCCACCAGGGAAGCCCGTCACTTAATATGTTACCCCTTATATTTCAGTAATGGAAGCAGTGCCTGTCCAAGAGTAAGATAGTTTAAGCAGGAAACATTGATGCCCAGGACATAATGGTGAGCAAATACACATATGGTTGCCCTCCCATTAAGACCTGATTCTGTGTCTTAAGATCTTGAGATCATTGTGAGGAGAACCAACTGCTAATGACAGGGCACCGTAGAAACATCCAGGAAGAAAATAGAACTGTTCTTTTTACCAAACTGAAAGCAATCACATTTAAATATCCCTCCTTTTCCCATAGTAAATTTTTATCAGAGGGAAATATAGTCAGTTCTTTATCAAAATACATGTTTATTGATCTAGATAATAGGGATATTACTTTTTATTTCATTTAAATATATCTTGGTTTGACATTCTAGCCATAAAATCGTTGAGTAATAATTACTAAATCTAATTGATAAAATTTAATTTTAATTGATAAAATTTAGCATGCTATATATAAAATATCTTACTTTTAAAGTTGAATGAAATAGTAGAAAGATCAACAGCTTTTGGGGGCAAAATACTGATTTTTTTCTCCTTTTTATGTTGCAATCATGTTTGGGATTTGAATTTTTTCTCAAATGTCATTGAGATATGCTACTAAACAGTGTTATTGAAGGCAAAGTCTCCTCTCCTAAGTAAAAAAAGGTTAACATAAGCCCATCATACCATATGATAACCTAGAAATTTTCACTTTCTATTGAATTTTATGCAGTAGTTACTATATCCTTTATTCCTTTTGCTGCCTTCATTTGCTTTATTTTTGTTTCTGTTATTTAAAACTGATTAATCTGACTTAATCATTAACATGTGATCAGATAAATTTAGCTAGGAAATATATAAATTTGTATATTTTCTGTTTACAAATATATAGTTTCAAAAATAAAAGTCTAATATAATCTGTAAATGCTTAACAAAGAGGATGAATTTCTAAGGAAAAGAGCATGGTAACTTGTATGTAGTTATCATACCAAAAGGAACATCAATTGCAAACGCCATGTTAAACAAATGAAATACAGTAAATTAAATGAAACTACTTTCTGTAACACTTTATGCTTCTATCTGTTAATTTTGAAGAAGGCACCATACTGAGGTTCATTTCAATACAAAGCCATATTATGCAGATGTACTACATTTATTTATTTTTCTTTATGAAAAAAATATATAAAACTTTATAGTCTGCCCCAGTTCTACACTAGGAATAGCACGAAAAGCTTTTCTATGTCTAACTTACCCAGTCCCTTAGATCTGTCTTCACATTTCCTCTTGCTTGTATTATCCAGTGTTTCAAACCTGCTTCCAAATCCTGGAAACAAGGGTCAGGGGAGAAGAGGTCTTTCTTTGGCCCTTCTCTTTTCCTCCAGTTGCCCTCCCCATTTCCTCCAATATCCTCCAAGATATTATTCTCTCAGTATTCCTTCCTGCTGTATCTTCACCATCTTCAGTGGCTCCTTCCCCTCACCCTTTATATGTAAACAAAATGATAAATCTCTTTTCTATCCTTAGAAAAAAAGAAAAAGAAAAAGAATCTCCTTGGATTTCTTCCTCCTCTGGTAGAAAGTGGGTATCTTCCCCTTGCTGATTTCCTCACTGCTCACTACTTCACTCCCTCCTCTTCCATCCAATTCACTTCTCATCCTTTGTCCTCAGTTTCCATCCGACTGCCCTGCTCCCAGTGCCAAGAACACCTTTCAAGGGCCCAATTTAAGGCTTCTTTTGTCCTTAAATAACTTGACCTCTAACAGTGTGAAGCATTTACTTACCAAGCCATTCATTTCTTTTCAAAACTCTTCTCACTTCGGCCCATTCTCCTTCTAAATTTCTGATCACTTATTATAAATCCCCTGCTGGCCCCTCCCCATGCCTATGCCCACAAATATTGTTGCTCCTTATAATTCTTTGTCCTTGGGCCTCTTTTTCTGTCCAGAGATTCTCTTCTTAACTTTGCCAATTCCATTTCTATCACATCTGCAAATCCCTCTTCCTACACCCACCTATTTGAGAAGCAAATATGTTGCTTCTCAAAATTCCTCAATGGACCTCTTTGGTCTTCAGCTATAAAATGTCATCAATAAGAACAACAATCATTAAGTTTTTAGATGATTAAATTAGATAGTGCAGGTAAAGCACTTAGCACGGTACATACCACAGTATCAATAATCATGCCCTATTGTTTTTATACTCCCTTTAATATACTTCCCTCTAAGTAATCCCAACTATGACTAAAATGTATTCCAGTAAACCCAAAAATCTCTCTACCAGAATCTACAATTTCCCTACTCACTGCTATGCCAGGAGCTGTTCTCTCCTTATTTAGGCAGCAAATTTTTATTAACATCCTGCTGTGTGTGAAGAACTCTTTTAACACTAGACTGAATAGACTCGTGGATCCAGACGGCAGGGTTGAAGGAAGTGTGCTCATAACAGTGGTGTTAAAGTGCTGCACTCACTATGCCATCAAATTTGGAAAACTCAGCAGTGGCCACCAGATTGGAAAAGGTCAGTTTTCATTCCAATCTGAAAGGCAATGCCAAATAACGTTCAGCCTACCACACAACTGCACTCATCTCACACACTAGCAAAGTAATGCTCAAAATTCTCCAAGCCAGGTTTCAACAGTATGTGAACCAAGAACTTCCAGATGTTCAAGCTGGATTTAGAAAATGCAGAAAAGCCAGAAATCAAATTGCCAACATCCATTGGATAACAGAAGAAGCAAGAGAGTTCCAGAAAAACATCTACTTTTGCTTTATTGACTATGCCAAAGCCTTTGACTGTATAGATCACAACAAACTGTGGAAATTTCTTAAAGAGATGAGAATACCAGACCATCTTACCTGCCTCCTGAGAAATCTGTATGCAGGTCAAGAAGCAACAGTTAGAACCAGACATGGAACAACAGACTGCTTTCAAATAGGAAAAGGAGTAGGTCAAGGCTGTATATTGTTACCCTGCTTATTTAACTTATATGCAGAGTACATCATTTGAAATGCCAGGCTGATGCACAAGCTGGAATCCAGATTGCCAGGAGAAATATCAATAACCTCAGATATGCAGATGACACCACCCTTATGGGAGAAAGTAAAGAAGAACTAAAGAGCCTCTTGATGAAAGTGAAAGAGAAGAGTGAAAAAGTTGGCTTAAAACTCAATATTCCAAAAACAAAGATCATGGCACCTGGTCATCACTTCATGGCAAATATATGGGGAAACAATGGAAGCAGTGACAGACTTTATTTTCTTGGACTCTAAAATTGCTGCAGATGTTGACTGCAGCCATGAGATTAAAAGATGCTTATTCCTTGAAAGAAAAGCTATGATCAACCTAGACAGCAGATTACAGAGCAGAGACATTACTTTGCAAACAAAGGTCCATCTAGCCAATGCTATGGTTTTTCCAGTAGTCATGTATGGATGTGAGAGTTGGACTATAAAGAAAGTTGAGCATCGAAGAACTGATGCTTTTGAAGTGTGGTGTTGGAGAAGACTCTTGAGAGTCCCTTGGACAGCAAGGAGATCAAACCAGTTCATACTAAAGGTAATCAGTCCTGAATATTCTTTGGAAGGACTGATGTTGAAGCTGAAACTCTAATACTTTGGCCAAATGATGCAAAGAACTGACTCATTGGAAAAGACCCTGTTGCTAGGAAAGATTGAAGGTGGGAGGAGAAGGGGACAACAGAGGATGAGATGATTGGATGGCATCACCAAGATGATAGACATGAGTTTGAGTGAACTCTGGGAGTTGGTGATGGACAGGGAAGCCTGTCGTGCTGCAGTCCATGGGGTCACAAAGAGTCGGACACGACTAAGTGACTGAACTAAACTGAACTTTATATTGTTAAGTTAATCGTGTTCCCATTAAGACTTTTTCAATTGTCATTTTCTTTTATTTTTTTGTCTGGCTATTGATTGTGAAAACTGATAAATATCTTTTACTATTGTGAAAAAAATACTGCATAAAGTTTGATGATTTTAAAAAAATGTCTTTGCGGTAAGTTGCTCACAATCTTTCCCAGTTGAGGAAGCTATTAAATTATGTGGCAAGGAGGCAAATGGAAAGTTATATAGGAGCAAAATTAGGGCATGGCCATTCTTTTCCTAGAGCTAAAAATGTGGCAATCATCCTTTACTCTTCACTATCTCAGGTAAAAGAAAAGAAGTCAGTGAATGGGACAGAGAAGAAATCAAATCATGAGATACTGCTTCTTAAAGAACTCTTGAAACCTATCCACTCCTCTCCATTGTCATTTTTACTGCTTTTTATCAATAACCCCTCTTCTGCCCTATTTGTCCATTGTGTCATCTTTCTAACATACAAATCTAATCCATTTTCTCCTTTGCTTAAATTCGTTCAGTGGATTCCTACCATACATACACATATACAAAAAAATTAAATATGTAGATGTCAGAGAAGAACAAATTTTATGTCTCTAGTTCCAGTCTCCAGTTTCATCTGACTTACACATATTCTATGCTCCAGACAAAAAATAAATATTGCATTTCTGGAAACATCAATCATTTATCACTCCTCAGTGCCTTAGCATATACTTTTCCTTCTGCCCAGTGAGTCACTTGTCTTCTCAGAGGGACCAGTGGTGGTCTGAATTTTATGCCAACCAAATAATTAATGGCAGGGGTTATGTATTTAGAGAATCAAAGAACTCAGAGACAGCAGCAAGCCAGGACAGAGTCCATATACACAATATCAAGTCCAAAGCCAGGGTAAGGTGATAAGGATATTATATCCTGGCAACAATACAGTTCAAACTTGGTGATGCATTCTATGGTAAATCTAACAGGTGTTTATAGCTCATCTTTTTAAAATTAACTAGTATTTGACACAGTTAGATTCTATGAGAGCTGGATCATAAAGAAGGAGGAGCGCCAAAGAATTGATGCCTTTGAATTGTAGTGCTGGAAAAGACTCCTGAGAACCCCTTGGACAAAGAGATCAAAAAAGTCAATCTTAAGGGAAATCAACCCTGAATAGTTGTTGGAAGTTCTGACTCTGAAGCTGAAACTCCAGTATTTTGGTCATCTGATGTGAACAGCCAACTCATAGGAAAAGTCCCTGATGCTGGGAAAGATTGAGGGCAGAAGGAGAAGAGAGTGTCAGAGGATGAGATGGCTGGATGGCATCACCGATGCAATGGACATGAAATTGGGCAAATCTAGGGGGATGGTGAGGGACAGAGAGGCCTGGCATGCTGCAGTCCATGGGGTCACAAAGAGTCAGACATGACTGGGTGACTGAACAACAGCAATCTGACATGTGGGTGAATCAGTGATCTTATAAAATAGAAGCAATGCATTCAGTGTTACAAATTAACTTCTGTCTAAGGAAATACTGCTAATCTTTTATATATCTCCTTAACTACTCTTTTTTAATACTTTTCTAAATCCTCTCCATTATTACAGACCCATTCATTCTCTCTTAGACATTTCATTCTCTGCAGACCTAAAATTATTTTCGTTCTTATCAAACTGTATGCTAGTTCATTAGATTCAAGTTTTTCTCCTCAATTTGACTATGAATCTCAAATAACAGACTACACGTGGTGTGTGACAGACACTTCATGAATCTTTGTTGAAGGAATAAGGGAATAAGTATATAAATGAATATCGTTCTTCCTCCTGATGAAAATGTTTTACATTGAGTGGATTATTGAGATAGGTCTTTACACATGAAACTCTCTTCTCCTGTATAAAGAATTGAGATGTAAGTTCACGCTGAGTTTGAAGACTGAATGTCTGACCTAAACCACCTTCATGATTTGTCCTGTCAGCTGTATCTTAAGAATGCCAGCATGTCTTCCTTCTCAGGATCCCATAAAGATAAACAGAATTTCTAAGGTCAGCTCTTCCCTTGGCTAAAAACTATAAAGCTTTATGCTTCATTGTTATAAATAAAAATATGAAGAAAATACATGTTGAACTTGAAGCTAAATATCCAAAGTTAACTAACTTCTGTGTTGATTTTGATGTTGGTATATATTGTTTCTTTTCCCTTTCTCACAAATTTGTGAACCTCCAAAGAATACTTAGTTCTTGGGTACAAAACTGCAATCATTTCTCAGTCTTACACACACACTTTGGGTATTCATTTACTGATCTTTACAATACCGCGTGAAACAACTCTGCTAAATCAGACTCCACTCTCGTTGGCAGAACTTCAGTAGGGAATTGTAATGCATCTGCATAATATGATGTTGGGACTGAATTGGGCCACCCTGCGGTACCTTGTTTTAAATTATAAGCAACAGAAACAAACTGTTAGGGAAATGTCCTCTCAATTCCCCCAACTATGCATTTAGCAGATTTCCACTATATGGCTTTCTGCTCATTAACATTCATGCCGTTGTCTGTAACCTCATTTGTTTCAGTGTTTGCTTTGGATTTGCCTTGCTGAAATATTTGCCTTTCTTCTTTTTCTTATAGCTTCTTCTGGAGCTTTGATTGTTCCTTTCGATTTTAACAGAATATACTAGGAGGATAACTATAAAAACTTATTTATGAACACAATTTATAGATAATTTTTTCTAAAAAGAAATAAACAAACAAGGCCACTTTTCACTGCTCAGGAAAATTTTGTGGAAGATAGACCTATTGAATTCTGTGCCTTACCCAATCTCCCAGTGTTATTTAAAAAGGAAAGAAACAGAGTTGTTTATTTCTTAATAATGAATCTTCTCTCTGACTCTAACTATAATCTGCATGATTAGTCAGTAGGGCATGGACTTTACGTTTTTGTTTTTTCCTCTTTAAAATTAGTTTGCATGGGAATATCCAAACCATTCTGTTTGGTGCCCCCTCATGATAAAATTACATAAATTTCTCAGAGCTCACATATATGAACTTGGGACTAAAATGATAAAGTGTGACTGTATTTACTTGAGAAAATTTGGTCAAGCTATACATGTATTTAACTTACCCATGAGGTTTCATCATGATTATGTTCTAAACAGAGACTATATATTATCATAGTTTAATTCCATGGTGATATTTTGTTCTTTTCCTCTTTGAATCTATACAGATTTCATAACATAGATGCAAAATTATTTTGTTTGAAAGGACAAATTTGGAAGGAAGGTAGAGAGAGAGAAAGGGGGAAAGGGAAGAAAAGAAAGAAATATAGATGAGATGAGCAGAAAGAGAAAGGAGAAATCTTCGTTTTTTTCTTTGAACTTATTTATATGTATATACTATTTCTAGAAGTCATTAGAGAATGCTCCACAAATAATTCCATATAAAAATGTTCCAGATTTCTTCTAGCCTCTCCTATTTCAAGATGAAGCTTTACCGTGATGATTGCTACATGACCCTATCACTTACAGTGCTTTCTGTTCATGGTTAAGAATTTACAGTGTGTCAAAACAGCACTTGTAGAAGTCTGCATGATGAGGCAAAGAAGGCCCTGCATGCTCAGCTGCTTCAGTCATGTCTGACTCTTTGAGACCCCATGGACCATAGCCCACTAGGCTCCCCTGTCCATGGAATTTTTGGAAAAATACTGGAGTCAGTGGCCATAGCTTCCTCCAGGGGATCGTCCCAAAGCAGGGATCAAACATGCAACTCTTACACCTCCTGCATTGCAGGCACTGAGCCACTTGGGGAAGCCCAAAGTGGAGTGATTCCCCATTTAAAGAGATTTCTCAGTGGTGCCACTGTGGATATTTTGGACCAGACAATTGTTTATGGCAGACAGTCTGTCTTGTGCATTTTCAGTGTTTAGCAGCATCCTTGGCCTTAACCCACTAGCTCCCAGTAACAGCCCTTCCCATGAGTCATGACAATCACCAGTGTCTCCAGACATTGCCAGGTGACAGCTAAGAGATGGTGAGAATTACCCTATATACATACACACTTATCTAGTACAACAGCCATAGCATGTCACAGATTTTCCAAGGAGTCACTCTTTAAATTTCCCCCCAAGGGTCAAGCACATATCATTTCGGGTTACTGAGAAATCAACCCCAAGACAGACTCTCTGACATGCCCCATTTCTACCGCTCTCCAGCTTCTCTAATCCCTCCACATGCATAGGTCTGAGTTGCCCCTCCTTCTTCTAATCAATCATCCTCTCCTCTCAGTGACCTCTGATCAACCCATTCACACAGTTTGGATTTAATATTGAAAGGGTCAGTAAATCAGCAAAATGTGTAACTCAGGTGTGTATTCAGTTCAGTTCAGTCACTCAGTTGTGTCCGACTCTTTGTGACCCCATGAATTGCAGCAGGCCAGGCCTCCCTGACCATCACCAACTCCCGGAGTTCACTCAGACTCACATCCATCGAGTCCGTGATGCCATCCAGCCATCTCATCCTCTGTAGACCCCTTCTCCTCCTGCCCTGAATCCCTCCCAGCATCAGAGTCTTTTCCAATGAGTCAACTCTTTGCATGAGGTGGCCAAAGTATTGGAGTTTCAGCTTTAGCATCATTCCTTCCAAAGAAATCCCAGGGCCAATCTCCTTCAGAATGGATTGGTTGGATCTCCTTGCAGTCTAAAGGACTCTCAAGAGTCTTCTCCAACACATCAGTTCAAAAGCATCAATTCTTCAGCACTCAGCCTTCTTCACAGGCCAACTCTCACATCCATACATGACCACTGAAAAAACCAAGGCTTGACAAGATGGACCTTAGTCGGCAAAGTAATGTCTCTGCTTCTGAATATGCTATCTAGGTTGGTCATAACTTTCCCTCCAAAGAGTAAGCGTCTTTTAATTTCATGGCTGCAGTCACCATCTGCAAGGATTTTGGAGCCCAAAAAAATAAAGTCTGACACTGTTTCCACTGTTTCCCCATCTATTTCCCATGAAGTGATGGGACCAGATGCTATGATCTTCGTTTTCTGAATGTTGAGGTTTAGGCCAAGTTTTTCACTCTCCTCTTTCACTTTCATCAAGAGGCTTTTTAGTTCCTCTTCACTTTCTGCCAGAAGGGTGGTGTCATCTGCATATCTGAGGTTACTAATATTTCTCCCGGCAATCTTGATTCCAGCTTGTGTTTCTTCCAGTCCAGCATTTCTCATGATGTATTCTGCATATAAGTTAAATAAGCAGAGTGACAATATACAGCCTTGACGTACTTCTTTTCCTATTTGGAACCAGTCTGTTGTTCCATGTCCAGTTCTAACTGTTGCTTCTTGACCTGCATACAGATTTCTCAAGAGGCAGGTTAGGTGGTCTGGTATTCCCATCTCTTTCAGAATTTTCCACTGTTTATTGTGATCCACACAGTCAAAGGCTTTGGCATAGTCAATGAAGCAGAAATAGATGTTTTTCTGGAACTTTCTTGCTTTTTCCATGATCCAGTGGATGTTGGCAATTTGATCTCTGGTTCCTCTGCCTTTTCTAAAACCAGCTTGAACATCGAGAAGTTCACGGTTCACGTACTGCTGAAGCCTGGCTTGGAGAATTTTGAGCATTACTTTCCTAGCTTGTGAGATGAGTGCAGTTGTGTGGTAGTTTGAGCATTCTTTTGCATTGGCTTTCTTTGGGATTGGAATGAAAACTGACCTTTTCCAGTCCTGTGGCCACTCCTGAGTTTTCCAAATTTGCTGCATCATCTCTCAAGATTTGAAATAGCTCTACTGGAATTCCATCACCTCCACTAGCTTTGTTCGTAGTGACGCTTTCTAAGGCCCACTTGGCTTCACATTCCAGGATGTCTGGCTCTAGATGAGTGATCACACCATCGTGATTATCTGGGTCTTGAAGATATTTTTTTGTACAGTTTTTCTTTTTTTTTTTTTTTAGTTTTTTTATTTTTTTAATTTTAAAATCTTTAATTCTTACATGCATTCCCAAACATGAACCCCCCTCCCACTTCCCTCCCCACAACATCTCTCTGGGTCTGTGTATTCTTGCCACCTCTTCTTAATATCTTCTGCTTCTGTTAGGTCCAGACCATTTCTGTCCTTTATCGAGCCCATCTTTGCATGAAATGTTCTCTTGGTATCTCTAATTTTCTTGAAGAGATCTCTAGTCTCTCCCATTCTGTTGTTTTCCTCTATTTCTTTGCATTGATTGCTGAAAAAGGCTTTCTTATCTCTTCTTGCTATTCGTTGGAACTCTGCATTCAGCTTATATCTTTCCTTTTCTCCTTCGTTTTTCACCTCTCTTCTTTTCACAGCTATTTGTAAGGCCTCCCCAGACAGCCATTTTGTTTTTTTGCATTTCTTTTCCATGGGAATGGTCTTGATCCCTGTCTCCTGTACAATGTCACGAACCTCATTCCATCGTTCATCAGGCACTCTATCTATCAGATCTAGGCCCTTAAATCTATTTCTCACTTCCACTGTATAATCATAAGGATTTTGATTTAGGTCATACCTGAATGGTCTAGCAGTTTTCCCTACTTTTTTCAATTTCAGTCTTAATTTGGTAATAAGGAGTTCATGATCTGAGCCACAGTCAGCTCCTGGTCTTGTTTTTGCTGACTCTGTAGAGCTTCTCCATCTTTGGCTGCAAAGAATATAATCAATCTGATTTCAGTGTTGACCATCTGGTGATGTCCATGTGTAGAGTCTTCTCTCATGTTGTTGGAAGAGGGTGTTTGCTATGACCAGTGCATTTTCTTGGCAAAACTCTATTAGTCTTTGCCCTGCTTCATTCTGCATTCCAAGGCCAAATTTGCCTGTTACTCCAGGTATTTCTTGACTTCCTACTTTTGCATTCCAGTCTCCTATAATGAAAAGGACATCTTTTTTGGCTGTTCATTCTAAAAGGTCTTGTAGGTTTTCATAAAACTGTTCAACTTCAGTTTCTTCAGTGTTACTGGTTGGGGCATAGACTTGGATTACTGTGATGCTGAATGGTTTGCCTTGAAAATGAACAGAGATCATTCTGTTGTTTTTGAGATTGCATCCAAGTACTGCAATTTGGACTCTTTTGTTGACTCTTTTGTTGACCATGATGGCTACTCCATTTCTTCTGAGGGATTCCTGCCCGCAGTAGTAGATATAATGGTCATCTGAGTTAAATTCACCCATTTCAGTACATTTTAGTTCGTTGATTCCTAGAATGTCGACGTTTACTCTTGCTGTCTCTTGTTTGACCACTTCCAATTTGCCTTGATTCATGGACCTGACATTCCAGGTTCGTATGCAATATTGCTCTTTACAGCATCAGACCTTGCTTCTATCACCAGTAACATCCACTATTTCCCCAATAATAGACTTACAGTATAGGCCCTATTATAGGTGATTCTGCAGCAGAACCTGATGAGGTTCACAGTATGACTGCTGATAAAGGATGATAATGATCATGAGAGAGAACAGGAGTATGAGGTGAAGTTAAAGAGGTTACCCTCTGAAGATAAATATCCTGTTAGGATCCTATCTGTGCTACATACTAGATATCTGTAACTCTGGACAAACAGCTGTTCTTTGCCTCATTCGTGGCCATTTGTAAGATGGGCATAATAATAGTATCTGTTGCATAGAACTGTTATGAGGTGTAGATAAGAGTCTATCCAACAAGTCATTTCGCAGAATGTTTAATATATATACTCTTATATGCAATGATAATAGTATAACAGTACCTCCAACACAAAAATACATATACAACACAACATGCACACACACAAGACAACCAAAAACTATCAACATACCTTACTGTTGTCAGTAACTTTATTATTAAATAAAACGTCATGTTTCATATTGTTTGACCGGTCTTATACTAGCAGATTCTTACAGTAGCATTTTTGGTTTATTTTAATTTCTATGTCAATCAGTAAATGCTTAAGCAGCATGATACTCTTTTCAAATCTATTCTTCAAATTTGCTTTAAAGAGAGACATGCTCAGTTGTTAGTACGATTAACACTAACTTTAGATTTATTATCAGTGTTCTTTCCAGTGGTCTTAATTCTCCTGGTTCATAGCATCTCACCCTCAGACACATTGCCCCTCATATTTATTAAAATTTTTGAAAAGAAATATTTATGAAAAGGAGCATATATGAGAGGAGGAAGAATAAATCCATGGTTCTTGATAGTTTCTGGATTATGATGAGAACAAGAGAGAACAAAGTGATGGGAAGGGTTTTGTGATAACTGCAGGTTTATATCCCATAAAGTATACCAAATAGGAAATTCAGAAGAAAGAAGTATTTTTGGAATAAAGATGAGAAGTCCAGTTTAGTCATGGATAGAGAGAAAGGAGGAAGTAGACGCCTGGCGCTATTTTGACCTTGGCTCATAGTAAAGACTATGAGCATTCTCCACATAATTATTACAGGAGGTTTTGAAGAAAATCTGAAAAGGAATCCAAAACTTTGGAAGCCTAGAGAAAGTATTTGGATTTGTTACAATACAAATAAGTTCTCATTAACAGTCTGGATTTCCTAAGAAAAAGTACATGGTCATTTTACAGTAATGTCATTTAAATTAAAAGGACTAATGATAGTACTACTCATGCAAAACTAGAACAGGTTCCATTACTCCTTTAACTAGCTTCATTCTAAGTCCCACTGTTATTTATCTATAAAAGTCAAAAAGACAAATGGCATCTATGGTTTTCAAAGGCAGATGAGATAGAGATATTAGTATCTTCATTCAATAGACAAGGAAACCAAATTTCAGCAAACTTAAATAATGTATCAGGAGACTGGGGTCTATAAACGGTAAAGGAAGAACTACAAGGAGGGTTTCTTAATTCTGTTTTAATGTTGACCCCTATTACTTCCTATCCATTCACTTTTGATACACACTTTCTAAATATTTGTGTAAAAAAAAAAAAAGAAAGAATTTAGCCTTTCTGCCCATTACAGCAAGGCAGATACAATTTGAAGGAGAAGTCTTTTAGAATTAGAAAGTGTTAAAATATTGCTTTTATCAAAGAGCTTTTGTAATAAGATGTTTGACAAACTGCACAAGGACTCCATGTCCATCAAAATCACAAAATGCCATTTAGGTGAGAATAGTGGATATTACAACTAGTCTAATAGCAAAGAAAAGAAAAAGGGACACCCAGCTGTGCCTCTCCTCTTGAGCAATAGCTGGTTTGTGTGAGTGTGTGTGTGTATGTGTGTTTTCTACAGACTATTACTAGCATATAGGCAGGGAAATAAAAGGGGCATTATTCTTGTTTTACTGAAAAGAAAACAAAAATCAGAAAAAGATAAAGGGATTTACCTAAAATCACACAAATATTCCATTAAGGAACAAATAGAACTCAATTGCTTTTGGCTATCCTTTTCAATAGGTTATGCTACCACCTAGTATATAAATGTGAACAATTAAACTGGAGAGTGGCTCAAAAGCAAATGAAATCTCCTTTAATTTGCTTTTCTAACTATAAAAAGAACTCATGTTGGAGCTTCACTATAATGTGACTCACTGTGGTGCAGAATTTAATATACTAAGTTCATCTTTAGAATTAAATTCAAGAGCTTGTCCACTAGAATTCTTGGAGAAGCTATTCATAATACGAATTTGACTCACCACTGAGATTGAGCCTAAGAAAGCTGCCGCAAAGAAATGACTCTTTAAAGAAGCTAGTAATCAACATTTTATCTCTGCTATAATTCTAATATCTGTATACAAGACTCAAACACTTTGTCATTGCCCATATAATATTATCTAGTCACATCTGTAAAATATGATCATACTCTGCCTCATAGGTTTATAATAAGGATTAAATGAGTAATATTTTAAAGTACTTAAAATATCAGTATTTGGTACATTGAAAAACTAAAACAAGGAGTTCATTTTCTTCCATGCAATGATTTTAGTATCAGTTCATTTCAGTCGCTCAGTTGTGTCCAACTCTTTGCAACCCCATGAATCGCAGCACGCCAGGCCTCGCCTGTCCATCACCAACTCCCGGAGTTCACCCAAACTCATGTGCATTGAGTCGGTGATGCCATCCAGCCATCTCATCCTCTGTAGACCCCTTCTCCTGCCCCAATCCCTCCCAGCATCAGGATCTTTTCCAATGAGTCAGCTCTTCGTATCAGGTGGCCAAAGTATTGGAGTTTCAGCTTCAGCATCAGTCCTTCCAATGAACACCCAAGACTGATTTCCTTTAGGATGGACTGGTTGGATCTCCTTGCAGTCTAAGGGACTCTCAAAAGTCTTCTCCAACACCACAGTTCAAAACTATCAAATCCTTGGCGCTCAGCTTTCTTCACAGTCCAACTCTCACGTCCAAACATGACCACAGGAAAAACCATAGCCTTGACTAGACGGACTTTTGTTGGCAAAGTAATGTCTCTGCTTCTGAATATGCTATCTAGGTTGGTCATAACTTTTCTTCCAAGGAGTAAGCACCTTTTAATTTCATGGCTGCAGTCACCATCTGCAAGGATTTTGGAGCCCCAAAAAATAAAGTCTGACACTGTTTCCACTGTTTCCCCATCTATTTCCCAGGAAGTAATGGGACCAGATGCCATGATCTTAGTTTTCTGAATATTGAGCTTTAAGCCAACTTTTTCACTCTCCTCTTTCACCTTCATCAAGGGGCTTTTTAGTTCCTCTTCACTTTCTGCCATATGGGTGGTGTCATCTGCATATCTGAGGTTATTGATATTTCTCCCGGCAATCTTGATTCCAGCTTGTGCTTCTTCCAGTCCAGCATTTCTCATGATGTACTCTGTATAGAAGTTAAATAAGCAGGGTGACAATATACAGCCTTGACGTACTTCTTTTCCTATTGGAACCAGTCTGTTGTTCCATGTCCAGTTCTAACTGTTGCTTCCTGACCTGCATACAGATTTCTCAAGAGGCAGGTCAGGTGGTCTAGTATTCCCATCTCTTTCGGAATTTTCCACTGTTTATTGTGATCCACACAGTCAAAGGCTTTGGCATAGTCAATAAAGCAGAAATAGATGTTTTTCTGGAACTCTCTTGCTTTTTCCATCATCCAGTGGAGAAGGCAGTAGCAACCTACTCCAGTATTCTTGCCTTGAAACTCCCATGGACGGAGGAGCCTGGTGGGCTTCAGTCCATGGGGTCGCTAAGAGTTGGGCACGACTGAGCTACTTCACTTCACTTTTCACTTTCATGCATTGGAGAAGGAAATGACAACCCACTCCAGTGTTCATGCCTGGAGAATCCCAGGGACAGGGGAGCCTGGTGGGCTGCTGTCTATGAAGTCACACAGTCGGACACTTCTGAAGCAACCTAGCAGCAGCAGGAGCAGCAGCAGATGTTGGCAATTTGATCTCTGACTCCTCTGCCTTTTCTAAAACCAGCTTGAACATCTGGAAGTTCACGGTTTACGTGTTGCTGAAGTCTGGCTTGGATAATTTTTAGCATTATTTTACTAGCATGTGAAAGGAGTACAATTGCATGGTAGTTTGAGCATTCTTTGCCATTGCCTTTCTTTGGGATTGGAATGAAAATTGACCTTTTCCAGTCCTGTGGCCACTGCTGAGTTTTCCAAATTTGCTGGCATATTGAGTGCAGCACTTTCACCTAACTATAAAATTTGCCTTTTGTCATACTTAGGCTATTTTTTTAACAACCTAAAGTTAAAGTTAAAGGAAAATATTGAGATAGAAAAGCTTTTTTTAACAAAGGTCACTTAAGGATCTCATCTCTGAAAAAGAAAAGTTTTTCTGTGCTGAAGGGATTTATTTCTTCCTTCCTTTCTTTCTTTCTTTTGACACCGAAGGGGAAGAAACAGTTTTTTCTATAAATTTCCAGAAATGTAAAGAGGCATAATGAGTAATTAACTGGAATTCCTAATTAAGTGCATACAGAACAGTGGGTGCTTTCTTGCTTTACTTTATCACACAATAACATTTCTAAGAAGTGACATCCTCTTACACAAGGGTCTAAAATGCAAATTAATTATAATTCTGATGGCCTTGAATCTGAGCAGAGAATGACACAAAATGTGAAATTTCCTTGAATGTCCCTGAGGGTTTAAAGGTGTAGAAGTATTGAATGCATATAAATAGTACAAGGAAGCTGCTACATCCCATTTTCCTAAATTAGACGTTGACCGGACAAATCCAAGAAGTGGCCCTTGGCGCTAGTTGATATTCAAGGTGTGTGGTGAGCCAAGGAGGCATGATTCTGGGCTGGAAAGTCACCAGACCTACTGAGTGCATTCAGAAAAGGAACTGAGAGTAAAGGGCAGGACTTCCTACCTGAAATTTTGAGATCTCGGCATCTTTGAGTCTATTCAGACTGCTATGATAAACACCACAGACTGGGTGGCTAATAAACAACAGAAACTAATTTCTCACAGTTGTGGAGGCAGGAGGTCTGAGATCAGCAAAACAGCATGGTCAGGAGAATGCTCTCTTCTGGCTCTCAGACTTCTTACTGTCCTCAAAGGGATGAAGGGGCAACACAATTCTGGGGCCTCTTTATAAGGGCCTTAATCCCTTTCATGGGGCTTAGCCATCTTGACCTAAACACCTCCCAAATGACCACCTCCTAATACTACATCATCTTTGGGAGTTAAGATTTCTATATATGAATTTGGGAAGGACACAAACATTCAACCCACAGCACTCAATTTAAAGTTAAATATTTATTCAAACTATACCACAAAGTTTCATTGGAGTTCTAACTGGCTGAACCATGTTACCTAAAGATTGCCCTATATATAAAGGGCTGTTACTCTCACAATTACACTATTTTGTGACAGGAAAACAAGTAGCATAACGAAAAAAATACAACAATTAAGACTAAGTTCAGTTCACTTCAGTTCAGTCGCTCAGTCGTGTCCGACTCTTTGCAACCCCATGAATCGCAGCATGCCAGGCCTCCCTGTCCAACACAACTCCTGGAGTCTACACAAACCCATGTGCATTGAGTCGGTGATGCCATCCAGCCGTCTCATCCTCTGGCATCCCCTTCTCCTCCTGCCCCCAATCCCTCCCAGCATCAGGGTCTTTTCCAATGAGTCAACTCTTCGCATGAGGTAGCCAAAGTACTGGAGTTTCACCTTTAGCATCAGTCCTTCCAATGAACACCCAAGACTGATCTCCTTTAGGATGGACTGGTTGGATCTCCTTGCAGTCCAAGGGACTCTCAAGAGTCTTCTCCAACACCACCGTTCAAAAGCATCAGTTCTTTGCAGCTTTCTTCACAGTCCAACTCTCACATCCATACATGACCACAGGAAAAACCATAGCCTTGACTAGATGGACCTTTGTTGGCAAAGTAATGTCTCTGCTTCTGAATATGCTGTCTAGGTTGGTCATAACTTTCCTTCCAAGGAGTAAGCATCTTTTAATTTCATGGCTGCAGTCACCATCTGCAGTGATTTTTGGAGCCCCCCAAAATAAAGTCTGACACTGTTTCCACTGTTTCCCCATCTATTTCCCGTGAAGTGATGGGACCAGATGCCATGATCTTCGTTTTCTGAATGTTGAGCTTTAAGCCAACTTTTTCAATCTCCTCTTTCACTTTCTTCAAGAAGCTTTTTAGTCCCTCTTCACTTTCTGCCATAAGAGTGGTGTCATCTGTGTATCTGAGATTATTGATATTTCTCCCAGCAATCTTGATTCCAGATTGTGTTTCTTCCAGCCCAGCATTTCTCATGATGTACTCTGCATAGAAGTTAAATAAGCAGGGTGACAATAGACAGCCTTGACGTACTCCTTTTCCTATTTGGAACCAGTCTGTTGTTCCATGTCCACTTCTAACTGTTGCCTCCTGACCTGCATACAGGTTTACCCAGACTAAATACAAGTAGAA
Source organism: Ovis aries (assembly GCF_016772045.2). Taxonomy (NCBI): domain Eukaryota; kingdom Metazoa; phylum Chordata; class Mammalia; order Artiodactyla; family Bovidae; genus Ovis; species Ovis aries. The sequence continues at coordinate 42,758,635 of NC_056069.1, read as the reverse complement.
TTGTTTCGGTTTACACTGTTGTTTCATTTCTAACCCACAATTGCATTCATCAAATTAGAGACCTGAAAAAGCAACTTAAAAGTTACAAACTGAAACTTACTTGATTCATCTTCACATATTATCCCTATGAACCTCAGTTTTGGTAATGAAGTCTTAATTTACTCTTAGGAGAAGGCAATGGCACCCCACTCTAGTACTCTTTTGCCTGGAAAATCCCATGGACGGAGGAGCCTTCAGTCCATGGGGTCACTAACAGTTGGACAGGACTGAGTGACTTCACTTTCACTTTTCACTTTCGTACACTGGAGAAGGAAATGGCAACCCACTCCAGTGTTTTCCCCTAGAGAATCCCAGGGACAGGGGAGCCTGGTGGGCTGCTGTCTGTGAGGTTGCACAGAGTCGGACATGGCTGAAGCGACTTATCAGCAGCAGCAGCTATTTACTCTTAATTTACAGGATACAGATAAAGACGCAGCGGAAGCCCTATGCCAATACTGATTTAAGAAATAGCTTAAAATACCATTCCTACAGCAGATCCTAAGATATTTCATGACAGCATTAAAATGTTGTGGGAAATTGTTCAGATTCTGAATTTATACTAACCTGGATTCTAATACCAATTCTCATTTAATTGTTTGTAACTTTGGCAACATCTGTGACTATGTTTAGTCACAACTTCCTCACCTGTAAAATTAATATAATAGGATCAGCCACATAACTTTGTGGGAAATAAATAAAACAATTTATGTGAAGCATTTATTGGGTAAACAGTCAGCAAATGGAAGCTATTTTTATTGACCTAAAAAGGGAAAAATCCAATTTCCATTAACGATATTAGTGTCTTATCACAATATGTATGAAACGATGAAAGTATTTCACAGGTTCTGTTGAAATTAAATGAAAGTGTTTCCCCTCTTTAATTAAAGGGAGATGATATAAAGCCCTAGATTAGGGACTCCTACCTCCAGATATCTATGTTTAATACCTATAAATACTTCTAGTGAAATTTTCTCTGTTACCATCTCTACTGAATATGCTATTACACAGTGATGACTTCAGTGTAGTTCAAAAACCCTTTTGAGTTGATTTTCTTTTACTATTTTTATAATAAGGCATTCCCTTCCTACTTGAGTAGTTAGCTTTAAGTTCAGGAAGCAATGATTTGCCTTTGACGTTTTATCACATGAGCTGTCTAGTTAAGGTCAGGATATCCAGCTTTCTGAAAGATTTGAAAACTGGGATGGCAGAGGTGAATCAAGTCTTCCCTTTGGCTGAATAATACTCTTCAGTTTTTATACAGAAGGTACCCCCCAGGTAAATTAACAAATGTACCCAATGATACAGTATCTAGAAGCTCAGTTAGCACAATGAAGCAACACTTGTTTCATTTTGTTGTTTTGCTGTTCTTGAGATGAGTGGCTATACTGCAAAGATTTCTTTTGGAGACTGAATTAGGCACCTAAGTTCCAAGTATAATGATGATGTAACTAGAGTACTGTCTATTACAGTTCAACATACAGGGTCCACAGAAATAGCTTCTACAGTACAAACATACAATTTCTTCAAGGCAAATGTGGAGGTTGGAATGAACTCTAAATTGCATGTAATTTACCTGACCTAATTTTTTTAATTGTCATAATCAAATCTCCATGAATTCAGCTCTCCAAATTTCCATCTCTGCTAGCTCATATATCAAATGGATAGAAAGTTAAACAAGTTTCAAAGAATTAAAAACATTACCCTCTGTACCTCTGTATTTCTTTCTAATTAAGAGAGATGTTAATTGAAATTAGAGTGACACAGACTCTGTGCAGAAATCTCCTGAGTATTGTAATTGGTTTGTGGAGCTATTGCCCCAGGGTTATTCACTGGAGTGATCCCTACCTGGTTGGGAATAACTGAAAAGCCTCACCTAAATAGCAGCCTCAAGCTTATGAAACAGGATTGCCAGTGGAAAAGCAAATGTATCCACATCCAAATTAGATTTGCTTTAAGCATTTATGGAGAAACTATTTGAGGTCAGATGTTTAAACTAATCAGTTCACTTCAGTTGTCCTTTCCCCATGCAATTTCCCCCAACTCAGTTTGATCACATCTAGACATTTTAATGGTTTCATATTACCAACGGAACCAAATAGAATATTTCAAGACTTTGCCCCCAGGCTCCAACTACCTTCCGCAGTGTGTTTCAACCAAACACATGAGAGTGCCTTCCCATCAAATAGATATATTCACATTGCCACATTTACTGGACAACTCTTCTGCTTTCTTCTTTTCTCTAGAGTAACAAATGCTTACCAAATCCCACCAAACCTGCAAGATTCACACCAAATACCATGTCCTCCAATAAATCCTTGAGTGCTCCTCTTAGCTGAAAATGATATCATCTCCTTTGAACTTTCCTACCCTTCATCTGTTCAGTTCAGTTCAGTTCAGTCGCTCAGTCATGTCCGACTCTTTGCAACCCCATGAATCGCAGCATGCCAGTCCTCCCTGTTCATCACCATCTCCTGGAGTTCACTCAAACTCACGTCCATTGAGTCCATGATGCCATCCAGCCATCTCATCCTCGGTCGTCCCCTTCTCCTCCTGCCCCCAACCCCTCCCAGCATCAGAGTCTTTTCCAATGAGTCAACTCTTCTCATGAGGTGGCCAAAGTATTGGAGTTTCAGCTTTAGCATCATTCCTTCCAAAGAAATCCCAGGGCCGATCTCCTTCACTATGGACTGGTTGGATCTCCTTGCAGTCCAAGGGATTCTCAAGAGTCTTCTCCAACACCACAGTTCAAAAGCATCAATTCTTCAGCACTCAGCCTTCTTCACAGGCCAACTCTCACATCCATACATGACCACAGGAAAAACCATAGCCTTGACTAGATAGACCTTAGTCGGCAAAGTAATGTCTCTGCTTTTGAATATGCTATCTAGGTTGGTCATAACTTTTCTTCCAAGGAGTAAGCGTCTTTTAATTTCATGGCTGCAATCACCATCTGCAGTGATTTTGGAGCCCCAAAAAATAAAATCTGACACTGTTTCCACTGTTTCCCCATCTATTTCCCATGAAGTGATAGGACCGGATGCCATGATCTTCGTTTTCTGAATGTTGAGCTTTAAGCCAGCTTTTTTACTCTCCTCTTTCACTTTCATCAAGAGGCTTTTTAGTTCCTCTTCACTTTCAGCCATAAGGGTGGTATCATCTGCATATCTGAGGTTATTGATATTTCTCCTGGCAATCTTGATTCCAGCTTGTGTTTCTTCCAGTCCAGCATTTCTCATGATGTACTCTGCATAGAAGTTAAATAAGCAGGGTGACAATATACAGCCTTGACGCACTCCTTTTCCTGTTTGGAACCAGTCTGTTGTTCCATGTCCAGTTCTAACTGTTGCTTCCTGACCTGCATACAGATTTCTCAAGAGGCAGGTTAGGTGGCCTGGTATTCCCATCTCTTTCAGAATTTTCCACAGTTTATTGTGATCCACACAGTCAAAGGCTTTGGCATAGTCATCTGTATCTCCCACTGATTCCTCCCTCTTTACCTAAGACTAAGCTCCTTGAGAAAAAAAGCTATGTCTTGTTAATTCCTGAAGCCCCAGCATTTATCCCATGTTAGTTATCATGTATTCATGAAATAAATTTTAGATTATAAATTATATTTATAACAAATTATAAATTAACAATTACACATTTTAAAAGCTTTACTTAGGATAGTTTCTAGGATAGCTTGTATAATGATCTCTCTTCACATAAATTTAGAAAGAAATTAAATAAGGAAATTGAAGAGAAGACAAAAAGTTGGAGTAATCAAAACCCCAAATTTTAAACAAGAAAATAAAGTTAACATCTTACATATTCCCACCTTAAAGCATTGAGCATAGCTTTAAAATGTACATACTATATGTGACATAATATAATAAAACCAAACATCAAATTTAATATACATTTGTCTTGGTTCAACAATATCAAAATCTATGAAAAGTCTTTTGTCTTAAGTATAACTTAAGTCAGTGAATAGTAGCTTATGCCAAGGAAAGCAGACTGTTAGTAATTAAAGTGATAAAAAATATATGATACAACTCTTACCTTTGAGAACTCCATAAACAAGACACATACAAGCAAACTAATATAAAAACAGGATATGCAAATTCCAAGAGGGTATAGAAAAACAGTTATGAGGGTTTAAAGTTTAGAGAAGAGAGATGCTGTTTTAGTCTATTTGAGCTGCTATAACAAAATACCACAGACTAAGTGGCTTATAAACAACAAATATTTACTTTTCACAGTTCTGAAAGTTCATGGCAGATTCAGTGTTTGGTGAGGACTCATTTCCTGGTTCATAGTTAGTCCTCTTTGGGGCCCACACAGTGGAAGGGGCAAGCAAGCTTTCTAGGATCACTTTTAAAAGAATGCTAATCCCATGAGGGCTCCACTCTCATGACCTAAGGACCTCCTAAAGGCTCCACCTCCTAATACCATCACATTGGGGATACCTTTCAATACATGAATTTGGGAGGAACACAAATATTCAGGCTATTGTAGATGCTTTCCTTGATAATTTGTAGAATATAAAACAAAACTGGGGAAACAGAATAAATAGGTCTACATAGAAATGGGGTAGAGAATTCAGTGCAGAAAGAAACAATAAACAAAAACATCAAGGCAAGACATTTTTCAGAACTATTCCAACTTGCCAGAAATGTAAAATGCAAGTGGTGAATAATCACAATAATAATACCTACCTATTTTGAGCAGTTCTTATGTTCTGGTTATTGTTATAAGGACTTTACATATGTTAAATTCATTTAATTTTTATAACAGCCATGAAAGGTGAGGGTTATATTTTCTTTTCATAGGGGATAAGAAGGCATAGTGAGTAGAAATGAGAATTACAATTTAGAAGATAAGCTGGAATCATGTTGCTAACTAATCCTATTGGTAGAGAACTCAAATGCATTAACTGGAGGAAGATGAAAATAGTAGAGGATATAACTGAGGTAGAGAAGGCACCACGGAAAAGGCATGGGAAGTCTATGTGTGTGTGTGATGAGGGAGGAGCAAGAGAAAAGTGTGGAAAATGCGTTTTTGTTGGAGAGTGCCATGTAACAGGTTATAAAGTTTGACAAACATTATGAAGAGCTTACATGCCAGGTTGAGGGGCCTTTATTCTAGTCCTGAGGGTTTTACAAAAGAAATGACGTGAAACTTTCTGTATTAAATAGGTCATCCTTACACTGCATGGCAGACTTCCCTCATAGCTCAGTTGGTAAAGAAACCGCCTGCAATTCAGGAGACCCCAGTCCAATTCCTGGGTCAGGAAGATCCGCTGGAGAAGGGATAGGCTACCCACTTCAGTATTCTTGGGCTTCCCTTGTGGCCCAGCTGGTAAAGAATCCACCTGCATTACAGGAGACCTGGGTTTGATCCTCTGAAGAAGGGAAAGGCTACCTACTCCAGTATTCTGGCCTAGAGAATTCCCAGTCCATGGGGTCACAAAGAGTTGGACACGACTGAGTGACTTTCACTTTATGCTGCATGGGGGCTTCCCAGGTGACGCTAGTGGTAAAGAGCCTGCCCACCAGTGCAGGAGATATAAGAGATGCAGGTTCGATCCCTGGGTAGAGAAGATCCCCTGAAGGAGGGCATGGCAACTCACTCCAGTATTCTTACCTGGAGAATCCCATGGATAGAAGAGCCTGGTGGGCTATCGTCTAGGTCACAAAGAGCTGGACATGACTGAAGCAGTTTATCAGCAGCAGCATGTTGCATGGAGGGTGGATATGAAGAGAATTAGAGCATAGGCAGGGAGATTAGACAGGAGGCCATCAGTCCTAATGTCCCAGCAAAAGATGATGAGACACAGACCTGAAATTGTGATTTTCTGTAGGAGAAGAGGGAAAATGCAGCCAACTGTGTTGTCCCAAAGTGTCTGCCACAACTGCATCCCACAACTCCAAGTTTCAGTGTGACTTGCAGACTCCTGGGCTCAGTAGTAACTTTTCTCACAATTACAGCAGAAAAGACACTATAGTGGCCTCTGAGGTTAGGTCATAAAATGTGATACAGCTTTCACCTAACTTCTTAAAATACTTGCTCTCAGGATCCAGCTGCCAACCCATGTGGAAGCCCAAAGTGTCTCCACACGAGGAAATGATATGAAAAGCCCGCAGCCCAGTTGAGGTCCCAGCTATGCTATACCATCAACTGCCAGATGTGAATGAAGATGCCTTCTGATGATTTCAAAGTACATCCTTCCAGTCTTTCTAGCTGAGGCCCAGAGACTCTGAAGCAGAGGTCAGCGGTCCCACTGTTGTTGTTTTATGCTCACTGAGTTTGGGGATAATTTATTACTGAAACAAGAGGAAATCATTAAATATTAGGAGATAAAGTCAAATAATAGTTTCTGAAAACTATAGCTTGAAGTCTTGAAGACTCTGAGGCTTGTGGAAGACAGGTGCCAGGAAAGTAAGGGATTTAAAGTCTTCAAGATTTTTTCAAGTTGAATTCCTAATAAAATGGCCCAAAGAGAAAATTGAGTATCTTGGTCTCTCCTTAAAAATGTATCTTGGTCTCTCCTTACCTGTATTTAATTACATTAAAATATTCATATATGTACCAATAAATCTAACTCCAATCTAAGTGAGTACCTGGCATGTTCAAAGGCAGCTTTCTGGAAATGATCTTTTGGACAGGTTAATACAATTTTTTCCCTAGAAACCACAAATATTTAAAAGTATTTGGAACTTAATTTGGGGAAGTTTGAAGGAAGATGATCTCTTGCTTTGTTCCCTCATTTTCATGATCCTTTTTATTATGTAGAAATATATGTTATGTTTCCAAATAATCTGTCCAAACTTGCAGCAGCAGATTTTATAATATATGACTTGGTAGGAATATGGCTGGATACTTGGTAGATTTTGAAAATTTATTCTTTAGAATGGCAATCATAAACAAATGGGCCCAACTGCTAAAGTTGCTAAAGAAAGAAACACTTTTATTTTTAAAAGTAATTTCATAAATTTCAATTTATTCTCAATATGTTTGGGGGTTTTGGCAGAGGTTCGGTTATGTTAGATGATTTCTCTTCATCAGGAGGTAACATCTAATTGCTTTTCCTTAAGGAAATAAGAAAACCGAAGGAGCATTTTCTCTTGGTGTCAAACTACCGGCATGTGATAGGCAGCACATGACAAGCATCTGACTAAAAGAGCACTCAGTATTTTCCCTGCACAATTAATCTAATTCAACCAAACATAAAAAGAAACTTGGAGGGCAGCTTATCATCCAGATCCATGACACATCATTTGCATTAGACTCTGATTTTTACATATCTTCTCCTCATGTCCCCAAGTATGGCTTATGTGATTGATTATTAAAACTGCATTTAGTCATCATTACTTGCCAATAATTATTGAGTAACAAAATGGATTCATACTTAGCAAACAGAGAATATTACACTTGCTATCTTCAGTAAGCCTCCTGGGAATGGGTTACTGAACAATAAGATAACAATTACAGAATAATTACAGAAAACAAAACACTTGTTTCTATTGCTTAGAATATCATCATCACAGCCGTTTGTCTCACTCTCCCAGACCTCTCCCTTGCCTAAAACTCTCTCTAACACATTTATTGACATGATTTGGGGATTAAGTTGATGAGACATGGTCAAGGAGATGTATTCATAAAAAAATGATTAAACTGGTGGAACCATATAAAAGCAGTAAGGTCAATATATGTGTGAAGTCACTCAGTCGTGTCCGACTTTTTGCGACCCTGTGGACTGTAGCTCACCAGGCTCCTCTGTCCATGGGATTCTCCAGGCAAGAATACTGGAGTGGGTTGCCATTTCCTTCTCCAGGGGATCTTCCCAACCCAGGGATCGAACCCGGGTCTCCTGTTTGCAGGCAGACACTTTATCCTCTGAGCCACCAGGGAAGCCATCTCCAAAATAAAAGCCATTTACTTATATACAGTTTTATGGAGGGAACCCAATATGTACATACTGTGTGTGTATCTTCTAACTTTTTAATATATGACTAAGGTGTAGGTTATTGTAGTTTCTATCTTCATCCTTATTCAAAACCTTCAGCAGCATACATTTTAAAAGTAACTGATGGCAGATACTGTAATAATGTAATATAAAATACTTCTTTGTTGCTAGAGCTAAATGGGCAATTTGGGATATACATATTCATAAGGCTTTGGAATGTTTCCAATAAATGCTGCATCATGTAGGAAGAAGAATGGGGTTGCATTAAGCATATTTTGGTAATTGGTAATGCAACCTCCCAGTTCCCCTGGGTGTGCAACTCTTGAGAGATCATCTTCCAAGCCATGATGATTTCACACGTTCTAATGCACTGGATTTACATAATTAAATTTTAAGGTAAATTTGATGATATGCTAGAGAATCTCAGAAAATAGGTGTTATTACTGCAAAAAGTGTAGCAAAAATGAATTTTCATGTTTCTTCCATCTTTCTTCTAAAACACAGACCTACTGTGTACTTAAAACAAATATATATAACGTATATATATATACATATATACACATATACTCAGTGACCTCTCTTGTGAATAAAAGAAAGGAGGGAATGAAAAGAAAGGAAAAGGAAGAAAGACAGAAAGGAAGAAAAATGTCAAGGAAAAATAAAATTTATCAACGACCTCAAACACAGCTGAAGGCACATCTTACTTTGGGCCCTTCTACATAAAAGTAGATTTAATGTGATATACCTTCTTTTCTCTTGGAAAGGAAAAAAATTCAAAATCTTTTTTAAACTGGTACATAAACCTAGAAGTTTAAGTGGTTTAACCAAACTCTCCTGCCAGTTCAATCAAATTACTGTTAAATAAAAATATTTTTGGAGAAATTTCGTATAAAAGTCCTGAGTTAAAGACTGCATTTTTATTGCATTCATTCATTCAGTACTATGCTAAGCAAAGGTTACAAAAAACCGATTTGACTCTGTGCATTATAATAGAATAGCGTTATTTAAGGGAATGCAAATGAGTAGACATTTATTCCTGCCCCTTGAAAAGAATTCTTTGATAAGCTTAAACACAGCCCATTTGGTGTGCGGTTTTCCTCCGGTGTTTCCTTCATTCCTGTCATTAGCTACAGATTAACTGAGATGAAAGAGTGGCAATCTCTGTCCAAAGTTTTCAAAATGTACACATAAGAGCAAACTAAATACCTTTGAGTGTGACCTAGATTTGATGACTTGCTTACAAAGAACAGAGAATGGAAAATGAACAGTGTATTCATTTCCCAAGACTGTCATAACCAAGTCCCACAAATTAGGTAGCTTAAAAAAAGAGAAATTTATTGTCTCATAGTTCTGGGGTCTAAGAGTCAGAAATTAAGGGGTTGGTAAGGCCATGCTCCGGCTTCACTGGTGGCTCAGCAGTAAAAAGTCCACCAACCAAAGCAGGAGATGCAGGTGCGACCTCTGAGTCTGGAAGGTCCCCTGGAGAGGGAAATGGCAACCCACTCCAGTACTCTTGCCTGGGAAATCCCATGGACAGAGGAGCACGGCAGGCTACAGTCCACGGGGTCATAAAGAGTTAGGCACAATGTAGACACGGTGACTAAATGACGAACAACAAAGGTCACAGACCCTCTAAAACTCTGGGGGAGAACCCTTCCTCATCTCTCCCTAGCTTCCAAAGTGGCTTGCGTTGCATCACCCAAACTCTGCCTCTGTTGTCACATGACAGTCTCCCTGTGTGTGTTCACAGAGGCTTCACATGGCATTTTCCCAGTCTTATAAGGACACCTGTCATATTGAATTAGGGTCCATCCTAATGACCTCATCTTACTTTGATTAAATATACAAAGAATCTATTTCCAAACAAGATCACATTTCAAGGTATTGGAGCTAGGCTTTCAAATTATCCTTTTTAGAGGATACAATTCAGCCTGTAATAAACAGTAACTTTTCAGTGGAGAAACCTGGCAAACACAAGTTTACCGGAAAAAGCTGGCTCAAAACTTAACATTCGAAAAACAAAGATCATGGCATCTGGTCCCATCATTTCATGGCACATAGATGGAGAAACAATGGAAACAGGGACAGACTATTTTCTTGGGCTCCAAAATCACTGCAGATGGTGACTGCAGCCATGAAATTAAAGGATGCTTGCTCCTTGAAAGAAAAGCTATGACCAACCTAGACAGCATATAAAAAAGCAGAGATATTACTTTGCCGACAAAGTCCATCTAGTCATAGCTATGGTTTTTCCAGTAGTCATGTATAGATGTGAGAGTTGGACTGTGAAGAAAGCCAAAGAATTGATGCTTTTGAACTGTGGTGTTGGAGAAGACTCTTGAGAGTCCCTTGGACTGCAAGGAGATGCAACCAGTCAATCCTAAAAGAAATCAATCCTGGGTATTCATTAGAAGGACTGATGCTGAGGCTGAAGCTCTAATACTTTGGCCACCTGATGCATCAGTCAGTTCAGTTCAGTTCAGCCACTCAGTCATGTCCGACTCTTTGCGACCGCATGAATCGCAGCACACCAGATCTCCTTGTCCATCATCAACTCCCAGAGTTCACTCAGACTCACATCCATCGAGTCAGTGATGCCATACAGCCATCTCATCCTCTGTTGTCCCCTTCTCCTCCTGCCCTGAATCCCTCCCAGCATCAGAGTCTTTTCCAATGAGTCAACTCTTTGCATGAGGTGGCCAAAGTACTGGAGTTTCAGCTTTAGCATCATTCCTTCCAAAGAAATCCCAGGGCTGATCTCCTTCAGAATGGACTGGTTGGATCTCCTTGCAGTCCAAGGGACTCTCAAGAGGCTTCTCCAACACCACAGTTCAAAAGCATCAATTAGAGCTGATTTATTAGAAATGACCTTGATGTTGGGAAAGACTGAAGGCAGAAGAAGGGGATGACAGAGGATGAGATGATTGGATGGCATTGCTGACTGAATGGACATCAGTTTGAGCAAGCTCCGGGAGATGGTAAAGGACAGGGAAACCTGGCATGCTGCAGTCCATGGGACTGGACACAATTGAGCAACAGAACAAGAGCAAATTAGTTAGTCTTGCTGACAGTGACAGGATTCAAGATACACTGTCTCAAAATATGGTACCTTAGCATACTGGATGTTTTAAGCTTAAAGGAATGTGAGAAATGGCAAGTACATAAAAGATTCTTTGACCTTCCCCTGAAGTAAGTCATAAATCCCTATGTGAGAGGGGCCCTCCCTGTACTCAGAGGAGCATCCTTATCTCTGAAGATGGAAGGACGCTGAGAGGAATCTGAATGAACAAGCCTTTCAAACTGTCCTCCAGTTCACTGCATGAAACTCATACCTATTTTGCCCTACATCACATTTTCCCACAACTTTCCACCCTTCCTCAAATTAGCATTAAAATGGTCAGATCATTTCCTTAGCTACCATGTCATGTAAAATTTATACTAAATAAAAGTGCATGATTTTCTCTCTTTAATCTATTTTTTGTTATAGAGACCCAGTCAAGAACCTAAAAATAGATAAGTGAAAGTGAAAGTGAAGTTGCTCAGTCATGTCCGACTCTTTGCGACCCCGTGGACTGTAGCCCACCAGGCTCCTCTGTCCATGGGATTCTCCAGGCAAGAATACCGGAGTGGGTTGCCATTTCCTTCTCCAGGGGATCTTCCCGACCCAGGGATCGAACCCAGGTCTCCCGCATTGCAGGCAGACACTTTAACCTCTCCTCTTATCACATACTCCCTAATGAAATGTCATGAAAAAGCATGTCATATCTGTGGTTTTCTTCCCCAAAACCCCAAACCTTAGGCTAATCATGACAAATACCTCATAGAATCAGATTGATGGGCATTCATTCTACAAAGCACCTGACTAGCACTCTTCCAAGCTGTCAAATAAGGAAACACTTAGAAAACATCACAGATAAGAGGAGACTAAAGACACATAAAGACTAAATGTAATGTGGAATCCTGGATTGGATCCTAAAACAGATTCATGGAACAACTAGTGAAATCCAGATGAAGTCTACAGTGTAATTAATAGTAATGCTATTAATATTTCTTAGTTTTGACAGATGTACCATAAGAGATGTTAACATTATGGGAAATTGGGTGAGAGGTATATATGAACTTTCTGTACTATCCTTGCAACTTTAATGTAAATCTAATTTTTTTCCAAAAATTTTTAAAAGTTTATTTAGAAAAATAAAATAATAATGGTATTTATGCTCTTTCATCATATGAGAGGGCTTCCCTTGCGGCTCAGTTGCTAAAGAATCTGCTTGCAATGTGGGAGACCTGGGTTCGATCCCTGGGTTGGGAAGATCCCCTGGAGAAGGGAAGGGCTACCCACTCCAGTATTCTGGCCTGGAGAATTCCAAGAACTGTATAGTCCATGGGGTCACAAAGAGTCAGACACGACTGAGTGACTTTCACTTCACTTCATCATATGAGAAGTTAACAAGTTGTCAACATATAAAGATGATCTGCTCTGAGTACAGTAATGGAGAATATTTTACTCCCTCTCTTTACTCAATGGCGGTGTTTCCTTCCAAAAGGGAGGTGGACATGTGATAGCCATAAGATTTATTTATAATGTACAAATATTTTTGACAACATACATGTATATTCAAAAGAGGAATTGCACGGGTAATTGAAAACAATGGACAAAGCCCAGATTTGCAAGCCAGAAGAACCATCTCTGTGATCTTCACTCCACACTACAGACTATGACTTTTCAAGTGGATTATTTTACTTGACTCAGTTCTTTCATCTGTAAGACTAGAACATAATATGTGAAAGTGTTTTAGTTGCTCAGACATGTCCAACTATTTGTGGCCCCATGGACTCTGGCCCACAATGGGCTCCTCTGTCCATGGAATTCTCCAGGCAAGAATACTGGAGTGGATTGCCATATCCTTCTCTAGGGGATCTTCCAAACTCAGGGATCGAACCAGTGTCTCCCACACTGCAGGCAGATTCTTTACCATCTGAACCACCTATGAATATAATATGCCTATGTGGAAAAGATGGGCTTCCCAGATGGCTCAGTGGTGAAGAATCTGGCTGCTAATGCAGGAGACATAGGAGGTGCAAGTTGGATCCCTGGGATGGGAAGAGCCCCTGGAGGAGGAAATGGCAACCCACTTTAGTATTCTTGCCTGGAAGAATCCCATGGACAGAGGAGCCTGATGGGCTATAGTCCATAGTGTCTCAAAGAGTCAGACACAATTGAGAGACTTAGCACACATGTGGGAAGGATGCAATGGAAATTAAAGAAAATGTATATTATTGCCAATTACATATAGATGCTGATTATTTTTTGGCATTCTCTGTAGAGAAAGGAAGAAAGAAATGTACTATAACACCGCAACACTGGCAGCAATATGTTGAACCTTTCAGTTCAATGTTGATGTGCCGGAGTGATGGCAATCAAGTGGTAAGTAACTAGACATTTTCTTACAGAGTGACAACTGAGCAGCTACTGACCTCTGCAGACTATTAGTTATGATTTAGCACCTTCCTCAGTATTTCCCAATATCATGAGAACTATTATATATTACATTTTAAAGTAACAAATATATTGGATAATTTTGAAAAAAAAAAGAATTTTTTTTTAATTTGGTGCAAATAATAGTTGTTTCCAGTGATCAACGTTAATTTTCATAGTTCCTCACATACTATTTCAATTGATCTGTTCAAATATCTTTCTCAGGATGCATGTCAAAAATTAGAGAGCTTATGATATTCTTTCAATCATTCCTATCATTAATAATATCTTGAATAGCATTCAAAACATAAGGTCAAAGCCAGGTTAATTATACACTTGAATTAATATATAGATCAGCCTGATGAGAGGCTCAAGCGCTGAAATGGAGACCATATGCAACCATGTGGAAACTGCTTGTTTATCTCACACACTCGCTTTTTCTGAGTTCCCCATGTGAACAAGCCTTTGCTCTTTCCTTCTGTAGATACTTAGCTGACAATCATCACTCTTCGAATTTCAGCTCAGAGATTTCACTATCAAAGATGGGTTTCCTACACAACCCAACTTCACTCTGCTCAGATGTCTTTGTCAACTGTGGGCTCCTTGCATGTGGAGACTGTTTATCTTTAAGGCACAAGGTCTAGCGTCGGCATACAGCAGGCAACAGATTCATCCTGGTCAATCTACACTGAAACTATGTGAGGCACTGGTAAAATGCCAAGTACTGATTCCTTACTTCTGCAGAATTTTATTCCAGTTTTCCAATATTTCTTTCTGTGTTTTTTTTCTTCCTCTATTATAATCTCTTTGCTTTCTATCTTTTTTATTCTTACAAGTATTATAGATAAACTTGACCTGATACAAGAATATGTTTTCCCACTAAATAAAATAGATACCCGTTTAATTATGTCCTTCTCTCTCTCTGCTTATTGCATTTCCATTATGATAAAACAAATTTAACCAAAGTCATTCTGTCTCCCAAGATTGCTCCATCAATTTACAGTTAATTTCACTAATTTAAATTTTCCTTCAAATAGATTTGTAATGAAATAGTTGTAGGGAAAACATACAGGCATGCATAGTCAGATAACTACCTTCATATTCTGCATGAGCCCTTAGACTCTTCACTGAGGCTATTCCAGCCTCTCAAAGAAAATAAAAGGGGGAAGGGAAACTCAGAATGACAGGCTTTTAAAGAATCTAGGGGGTCATGGATCTGCTGGCCTTCCTGGAATGACATATTCTTAGTTTGCAAAGGAATATGAGCTGTGGGTAATTTGCAAATGAATGTATCTCCAAATGAATGAATGCATCAAACACAATGAAAACATTGTCCAAGATTATGCCATATTGCTCATTGCAGCCGCTTTCACACAATTTGTTTCTCTACCATCTGCACCAGTTCTATTCCATTATCCGACACAAGGCCCAGAAAATGCAAGCCATTAAGAATAACTCATGAAAGGGACTGTGTGAACAGTTATTAAAATTGTGTTACTTCCTTAATATCCTTTTTTAATGAAAAAGAAGAAACCTATATCGGAAGTAGTACTTAAAATCCAGTTTGGAGAGGCTTCTGGCCTCTAATGTGTAGCATTTACCCTCTAGCTCTTTCTTCTCTTCTTGTTTGCTATCTTAATAATATGTTTGGGCTAAAGGAAAGCTAAATTCTCACACCCATGTCAGGAAGGGAAATACTACTTTTAAGGGAGAAAATGGATAATTTCTTCATCTAGATTTTATAATGTACATTTTATAATGTGATATGGTAATACTATTTTAATACTGGCATACATTATCCAAAATTTACTTTTTTCACTCTAATGAATTACTCTCCTCCTCCTAATTTTCTTATTGACAAGCAATTTAACTCCACTTGTAATTTATTAAATAATTGTATTTCTTTTATTATACATGTCTAATTTATTATATCAAATTATGTCAAAACTAGCCCTAATAAGCCAACTAAAGTAGGATTGAATTTCAATCTAACTATTTTGCACAGCTGGGCCCAGATGAACTACATCAGCAAAATGGAAGGTAAGCACCATTAGATGCCAACACAATTCTCATTTTCAAAACTTTTCATGTTTATTTGCTATTGAACAATGAGTCTTACCTAAACAAACTCCTGAGCTTCAAATCCTAAATTTATAATCCTGGGCCCTGAAGGTAAATTTTTTATGGCATCTGTGTGTTTCTTTAATTAGACCACAACATTTGCCACACATACTTTCCCCTTTGAAATGTGTCTTCAAAAGAATAAATAATATATTGAAAATTAAGGAAAGTATACAAGCATGTGTTACCAGTGTGTTGATAAAATTCCTCCAGGAGTCTGAGAAATGAGCTTGACCAATTTACCTCAATACCCAATTAAGTCCATGGATAGCCTAAGTTTCTAGAAAATCTTTAAATCCTTCAAGGGGTTTGATATTTTCAGTTGATGTTCCAAGTATTCCCAACTGTTAGTCATTCATTCATTCCTTGATGCTGTGAGGAGAATGGGTACACAGTGTTCTAACCAACTCAGAACTATCTACCTTATCACACTATCCAAATAATGTGGAATGATGCTAAAGCTGAAAGTCCAGTACTTTGGCCACCTCATGCGAAGAGTTGACTCATTGGAAAAGACTCTGATGCTGGGAGGGATTGGGGGCAGGAGGAGAAGGGGACGACCGAGGATGAGATGGCTGGATGGCATCACTGACTCGATGGACGTGAGTCTGAGTGAACTCCGGGAGTTGGTGATGCACAGGGAGGCCTGGCGTGCTGCGATTCATGGGGTCGCGAAGAGTCGGACACAACTGAGCGACTGAACTGACTAACTGAGAGCATTCACTGAAGCATGATTTGTGAAGATGTTGTATCATAAATTTATCCAAAGGAAGTTTATATTTCTCTGTTATGGTACAAAATGAACAGAAAAAAATTCTTGTAAAAGAGAAAATCCATTCAATAGAGACCAGGTTTCCTTTCAACATGTGTTTCCTTCCTATTGCCAGGTATATTTTCAATGATTTAATAAATGATTTGCAATCTAATCTACCAGTTTGGTTACAGGTCATTTCTTTAAACTTTTCCCAATCTGTTGAAATTTAAATGCTTACACAAACAATAATAATGAAGACAGAAAATGCAGGTAAACACCAATCTTTTCTGCATTAATCTCAGTTAAGTTCTTTTTTTTTTTTCCTTCAAATTCAGTTCAAAACAGATCCCATTGGTAAATTTCACCAACTCCATAAGAGTGAATAATTCTAACTATGTGGAGGGAAAACAAGCTAACAAAAATGTGATTTATCTTTGCAAAATTACCAGTGTGACATAGCATTCCTTTCTCTAAGTAATTATAACACAATAGCAAAGGAATACTATAATGAAAAAGTAACTCATTCCTGCTAAATATTTTGCAAATACAGGAACACTTTTAAATGCACCCAATATACAATGTTCTAAACCTGATAAGGAAAACAGCTGACAAAATTATGAATTAATTTTAAAACAATGTCATACACTTTCCAACAATGAAGAGTTTACAGAGGTAAACACATGATTAAACAGCAGCCTGTTAGTTTAGCTCAATTGAAAGAAGTCATACTTTGAACATCTTTTATGATAAGCAAGTTATAAAAAAGTGTCTTTTGTACTGTACAAAAATGCCTCTCTTAACCAAATGTTTATTATTTACTAGTGAAAAGAATTATAAAAACTTTACTTGAGAAATCAGGGATCATGTTAAAACATTATTTTTAAGTTTAAAATGAGAACGAGAAAACGTGGGGGGAAATTTACAACATAAATATACTTGTTTCTTACTTTTCTGTCCATGAACCTAATAAAAATGCTATGAAAGGGTTAAATTAGAAATTATTTTTAAAGTGAGTTTTAAAGGCTAGTGTTTAAGGTAAAATGCCTATCTCTTCCTTTAATGCTTAAACATTCTTCTACTAACTGCTGTGAAATGAAATTAAATGTTTAGAAGCAAACCCTTTCTTAGTCCATAAATATCAAAAAGTTAAATTTGCTCTGGATTTTGGAAAGTGAAACATACTGTCCTTGTATTTCCAACAGATGGTCTGCTGACTCACTTGGGAATGTGATCACCACATCTCCATTTGATCACCTTTACATGAGGATATCTGATAATTTGGTGAAGCTGCTGCCAGACTGCACACTAGAGATGTGGAAACAGACACACCACGCACTGTAAAGGATTGTAATGCCTCCTCCCTGCACAGATGCTGGGACCGTCAGGCACCCAGAATAAGACCAGGGGATCTAGCTCTACCCATTGGCTCTCAGCCAAAGAACCAGTGTTAGGAGCACATGTGCATCCATTTCTGTTTTAGCTCCTAGATAAAAAGTTTCATTGTCTTTTGCACTCTCTTTATATTAGTTTATGTTATATAAGGATTTATCCTTTTAATGGTTTGATATGTCTTTTAACAGTTACCACCTCCCAATTTTTCATGGTCTGCTTTGAATATTTCTTCACTTTCATATTCTATTTTTTAACAATATCATTATTGTTGTTTTTACTGGTCTCTATATATCAGCCCTTCACTTTTCAGTCTTGTGTCCTTGGGGTACAAAATCAGACTTTTCATCACCTTGCACCCCAAGAGTTTTCTATTGACAGATCAGTTTTTCAAGGATTTTTCTCATGAGAATGTTGAGCGTTTCATATTGTCCTGGAGCTCTGAGAAATTCGAGCCTGTTAGAGAGTCATCTGTCTCTAGGCTATTTTATCTGTGTTTTCATTTTGATTTTCATTGTTAGATTCACTTCTTCAACTTTCCTGTTCCTTTACCTGCTGAGTATTCTCTGTCTCTTCATCTTGGTTTTATCAGTGGCTTGTCAAGGTTTTATTGTGTTCTAGTAATGTCTTGTTTTTGGAACAGCTTACTCCTCTTACCTGAATTCATCTAATGTTTTCATCTTCCTGCTTAGTTTTATTGTTCTAGACTTCTCCATCTATTGATTCTAGGTTAACTGCACATTTCATTCACTGAGTTACTTAGTTAGAGGTAACTTGCTAGCCTACCATACAGCTTTTTAACTTAAGATAAAAATAATATTTCTTGATGTCTAGTTCTTATTCCAAATGTTGTTTTACTTTCACGCTAATGTTATTTATTCTAAGTTTGGTGAGGAGAAAATAGAAGGGCATGGGGCTCAGCTGTAAGAAAAGTCTCTGACAGCAGTGTTCTTGGTTTATCAATGAGGAAAAATCACGTTTCCCCCCTATCTATGCAGATTCATACTGTTACTATAAGAAAAATGAATTTCTGGGAAAACAAAATAAAAAATAAAAGGGCAGGCAAAATGCAAGCTTAAGCCAGATTATTGGATTTAATGGATATAAAATTGCTCTTTCAAATTGTTTTAAAAGGTTTTAGACACTTACTCTAAGTTACTGAATGTGTCTTGTCATGGTCTGGTTTCCAAACCAGTACCAGTTCCTGGAACTGGGTTACAGTTACAGCTCAGGAGCCTGGACCCTCTCCAGTGAACCTCCCCTCAGGTAGCTCTTCTCTCTGCCCCAGATTAGGTCTGTTCTCCTTGGGTTTTTTTTGTATATCTTCACCTCAGAATATAATTGAATAACATGTTACCTGACTAGTCCTTTAATTGTGTCTTCCTTGCCAAACGGATACAAGTGGGTTGATATTGTTTATGCAAATGCAAACACAAGTGGATTTACTTTGAAGCTAATGAAATATCAGGTTGGGGTCCATTTGCATACAGAGGGTCCTGTGAGTGGTAAAGGTTGCCCAGAGTTACAGAGTGTTCTAGGTGAGGAAAGGAGTAAGGCTGCAATCAGTAAGAATTACTAAATAAACATTTTTGGCAAATTGCCTAAAGGGATCATAGACAAAAGGGACCCGAAGCTTGAAGAATATGATATGATGGTTTTTTCATCATAAATAATCAGTTTGGCACCTAA
Source organism: Ovis aries (assembly GCF_016772045.2). Classification (NCBI taxonomy): domain Eukaryota; kingdom Metazoa; phylum Chordata; class Mammalia; order Artiodactyla; family Bovidae; genus Ovis; species Ovis aries. The sequence continues at coordinate 42,739,216 of NC_056069.1, read as the reverse complement.
TTTTATATTCATAATTTTACATTCTTTTTCTTAAAATGAATACCTAAGTTATGTAAGTTTCAAATCCCACAAACTCTGGATCTGTCTTGTGTTGAATGCTTTATCCCCAGCAACTAGCATGGTGCCTTGTCTGGCTAGAGAAGGTAGTCCATAAATATCCATCAGCTGAATGCGAAATGAATAAATGATCAACTAACTGGTTTAGAACTCCTCAGCAAGATTTCTGTGAGAAGATCCACAAGGGCCCTAATTAGTCTCTTAGAAACTCTTCCACACCCAATCTGCTTTCACTAAAGGTTATTACTAATAGAATTCATCTTTATAAGATTAAGGAGGATTTTTAAGGTAGAGTTTTTCAAACTGTAGACTGTGACCTCTTCATGGTATGCAAAATCAACTTGAGGGGTCATTAAATCAGAGTTTATTTATTTTTACAGCAGAAGAGAATGGGAAAAAAAGGAACAGAATGAAATGAATAAATGAAATGGAATAGTATGAAAACTATGAGTGCATCATAAGAAGTAAGGATGAGTGTTGTTTAGTAAAACTTTTGTGTCAGTGGTGTATGTACATGTGTGCATGTACTAAAAATGCATTGTTCACATTGGGAAAAAAACTATAAATTCAAAGTTCAGGACTGCCCTATAGCCTTCTCTGATTAAAAAGGATAAATGCAGGTTGTTTACAACCAAGACCACACCTAATATGGGGCCTTGGTGATTTACTTGCTTTGTTTTGTGTTTTATATTTTACACATATATTATTTGGTTGAATCACCAGTATAAATACAAATAAGAAACTGCTTTTTTAAGATCTCTGAGAAGAGACACTAGGTTTTTTCCATGACCTTAAACATGGACTTTCCAGAAGAACGTTTTTGAAATGTTCCAAATCCTTTGTTCCTAGTCTCTAAAAAATAAGCGTTTGCATTGCAGCAGATTAGAGTTCATTCTGTTTACTGCCCTGTTGTATACACTTCACCTGAGATGTCCTAACAGTGATCTCCGTGAAAATGTATATAGCAATGACTTCTGAACCTTTATCTCCAGCTTTGGCTACTCTTCTGAGATCCAAACCCTCTTGCCTGCCAGGCACGTCCAACAGACACTGCTATAAACATAAGTAATTTTTCCTAATAAAACTTACTTCTTCTCCGCTTCTCTCTATACTGATTAACAGTCCCACTGCATCCAGTAATATAATCTAAATACCTGGGCGCTGTTTTAACACCCTTCATCACCCATATGTGTATATTTGTGCACATGTACTCAGTCCCTCAGTCATGTCTGACTCTGCGACCCAATGGACTGTAGCCCGCCAGGCTAATAACAGTAATTGCCTGTTATAAATCCTTAACGTTTCCCAGATATGTCCCTTTCTCTCTACCCCGTGATTATTTCTATCTTGGTTCTTTGCCTGGGCTACTCCATCAGTCTTTTAACTGGCCTCCTACCCTGGCTTTCACCCCCTTCCCAGTCTTTCTTCCTATGGGCTCCAGATTGATGTTTTAAAAATATGCACTTGATCATATTATACACTCGCTTAAAACTTTCAAGCTGATTGAGAAGATTGTTTCCAGAGGGGCTAAACTCCACCCATAAGTGTGTGGCTCTAAGAGGAACTCATCTGACATAAGTGATCTGGTAACCCAGTGATAAAATAGAAGAAAGTTCAACAAATGCTTCATGCATCACAGGTCAGCGTGATGGAAACACAGAGCATAGGCTCAGTATAATTTGTCATCCAAAATAAGTTCTTTCATGACCTAAGGTGCCCTTAAATAAACCTGTTTAATACAGTCAGGAACCAGGGGAATGAAAATAGTCAGAACATCAGATTTTCTAACTGGATATTTCAAGTGTCAGCAGTTTAATGTTTTCTCTAAGTTTTATTATTGTCCTTATTAAACCTGACAGGAATAAAGAAATGCTGGCAGAGGAATGGTGAAACCCATTGTGTGCCAATGAGCTCACTCTTTCTGGACAGTAAACTTAGTAATGTTTAAATAAAACCTCATCAGTTTTTACTTTTAATTTTGTCTCTTTGTGAAACAAAAAGGAAAAACTCATTTATTCATTCAAGAAAGATTTGATGCATGCCGATGTACAGATGTGAGAGTTGGACCATAAAGAAGGCTGAGCACGGAAGAATTGATGATTTCAAATTGTAGTGCTGGAGAAGACTCTTGAGAGTCCCTTGGACAGCAAAGAGATCAAACCAGTCAATCGCAAAGGAAATCAACCCTGAATATTCATTGGAAGGATTGATGCTGAATCTGAAACCCCAATACTCTGGCCACCTAACGTGAAGAGCCAACTCACTGGAAAAGACCTTGATGCTGGGAAAGACTGAAGGCAAAAGGAGAAGAGGACAGCAGAGGATAAAATGATTGGATAGCATCACAGACTCAATGGACATGAATTTGAGAAAACTCCAAAAAAGGGGGACAGGGAAGCCTGGCATAGTGCAGTCCACAGGGTTGCAAAGAGTCAGACATGATTTAGTGACTGAACAACAACAATTATAAATTTATAAAATGAATGCCACAACCCCTGCCTTCAGAAGTCTCACTTTTGGTCATCAGAATAAAGACATAGGTGGCTACTGACTTCAGTCCCCTCACAAGAAGACCGACTAGCAACTTGCCATAGATAAAGACAACCAGAGTTTCTCCTATAGTGTAGATAGAACGTTCACCAGGATAGACCATATTTTAGAATACAAAACAAGTCTCAACAAATTGAGAAGACAAATTACATCAAGTATTCCTCATGACCATATTGGTATAAAACTAAAACCCATAACAAGAGAAAAGCTGAAAATTTAATAACAAAAATATGGAAATTAAACCACACACTCCTGAAAAATATATGGGTCAAATAAGAAATTAAAAGTAGAACCACTATATACCAGCAGTTTCACTTTGGAGCATATATCTGAAGGAAATGAAATCACTACCTCAATCATTATATCTGCAGCACTGTTTGCAACAGGCAAAACTTGAAAACAACCAACCTAAATGTCCACTGGTGAATGCATGGATAAAAATAATGTGGTCTATATATATGACATCACTGACTCAATGGACATGTGTTTGAGCAAGTCCTAGGAGATGGAAGGACAGGGAAGCCTGGCGTGCTGCAGTCCATGGGGTCCCAAAGAGTTGGACAGGATTGAGTGAATGAACAATAACAACAACACACACATATGTGTGTGTGTGTGTGTGTGTGTCAGCTAAAAAAAAGGAAATTTCAGATAAAAATAATGTGTTTATATATATATGTATATATATATATATATATATATATATATATATCCATAAAAAAAGAAAGAAATTCTGCCATTTGCAACATGGATGGACCTTTGGAACTTGAGGGTATTATGCCAAGTGAAATGAGTCAGACAGAGAAAGAAAAATATTATATGATGCAACTTATACGTGGCATGTAAAGAAATCAAAGTCATAGAAACAATAGATTGGTGATCACCAGGGATGATCTGGAGAAGGCAATGGCAACCCTCTCCAGTACTCTTGCCTGGAAAATCCCATGGACGGAGGAGCCTGGTAGGCTGCAGTCCATGGGGTCGCTAACAGTCAGACACGACTGAGTGAATTCACTTTCACTTTTCACTGTCATGCATTGGAGAAGGCAATGGCAACCCACTCTAGTGTTCTTGCCTGGAGAATCCCAGGGACGGGGGACCTGGTGGGCTGCCGTCTCTGGGGTCGCGACACGACTGAAATGACTTAGCAGCAGCAGGGGTGATCTATGTACGTAATGTTGAGGTATGCGTGTGGCAGGGATGGGAGGGGAGAAGAAAGGGTTAAGTAGTTAAAGGATATAAACTTCAAGTTATAAGATAGAAAGTTCTGAGGATGCAATTTGCAACATGGTGACCATAGTTAACAACACTATATTGCATATCCAAAAGTTGCTAAGAGAATATATTTTAAAAGTTCTCATCACACACACACATACACACACAAAATTGCAGCTATGTGATCTGATGTAGATGTTAACTAAACTTATCATAGTAATTATTTCTCAATATATACATATATCAAACCATTATGCTGTATACCTTAAAGTTACACAATCTTGTATGTCAATAATATCTCAATAAAGCTGGCGGGGTTGGGGGGGGCGGATAAAGCTTCCTTTCTGGTGAGTAAAAACATATCTGAAAATTAGAAACAGACCTGTAGTATATAATAAACACAGCAAAGATGTGTATAACATTTGTTGTGTTCCAGGCACTGTCCTAAGAGTTTACCATGTATTAACTCATTTATTCCTCACAACAATCTGTGACATAGAGTCTCAGTTCAGTTCGTGTCTGACTCTTTGCCACCCCATGGACTGCCGCTTGCCAGGCTTCCCTGTCCATCACCAACTCCTGGAGCTTACTCAGCCTCATGTCCATCAAGTCAGTGATGCCTTCCACCCATCTCATCCTCTGCTGTCCCCTTCTCCTCCTGCCTTCAATCTTTCCCAGCATCAGGGACTTCTCAATGTTCTTCGCATCAGGTGGCTGAAGTATTGGAGTTTCAGCTTTAACATCAGTCCTTCCAATGAATATTCAGGACTGATTTCCCTTAGGATGGACTGGTTGGATCTCCTTGCAGTCCAAGGGACTCTCAAGAGTCTTCTCCAATGCCATAGTTCAAAACCATCAATTCTTTCTTACTCAGCTTTCTTGGTGGTCCAACTCTTACATCTATACATGACTGCTGGAAAAACCATAGCTTTGACTAAATGGACTTTTGCTGGCAAAGTAACGTCTCTGCTTTTAAGTATGCTGTCTAAGTTGGTTATAGCTTTTCTTCTAAGGAGTAAGCATCTTTTAATCTCACAGCTGCAGTTACCATCTGCAGTGATTTTGCAGCTCCCAAAATGAAGTCTGTCACTATTTCCATTGTCTTCCCATCTAATTGCCACCAAGTGATGGGACCAGATGCCAGGATCTTAGTTTTGTGAATGTTGAGGGGGTTTTTTTGTTTTGTTTTGTTTGTTTGTTTGTTTTTCTTTTTTTATATTTATTTATTTATTTTAATTTTTATTTTTACTTTATTTTACTTTACAATACTGTATTGGTTTTGCCATACATTGACATGACTCCACCACGGGTGTACATGCGTTCCCAAACATGAACCCCCCTCCCACCTCCCTCCCCATAACATCTCTCTGGGTCATCCCCGTGCACCAGCCCCAAGCATGCTGTATCCTGCGTCGGACATAGACTGGCAATTCGATTCTTACATGATAGTATACATGTTTCAATGCCAATCTCCCAAATCATCCCACCCTCTCCCTCTCCCTCTGAGTCCAAAAGTCCGTTATACACCTCTGTGTCTTCTTTGCTGTCTTGCATACAGGGTCGTCATTGCCATCTTTCTAAATTCCATATATATGTGTTAGTATACTGTATTGGTGTTTTTCTTTCTGGCTTACTTCACTCTGTATAATCGGCTCCAGTTTCATCCATCTCATCAGAACTGATTCAAATGAATTCTTTTTAATGGCTGATAATACTCCATTGTGTATATGTACCACAGCTTTCCTATCCATTCATCTGCTGATGGACATCTAGGTTGTTTCCATGTCCTGGCTATTATAAACAGTGCTGCGATGAACATTGGGGTACATGTGTCTCTTTCAATCCTGGTTTCCTTGGTGTGTATGCCCAGAAGTGGGATTGCTGGGTCATAAGGTAGTTCTATTTGCAATTTTTAAGGAATCTCCACACTGTTCTCCAAAGTGGCTGTACTAGATTGCATTCCCACCAACAGTGTAGGAGGGTTCCCTTTTCTTTACACCCTCTCCAGCATTTATTGCTTGCAGATTTTTGGATCGCAGACATTCTGACTGGTGTGAAGTGGTACCTCATTGTGGTTTTGATTTGCATTTCTCTAATAATGAGTGATGTTGAGCATCTTTTCATGTGTTTGTTAGCCATCCGTATGTCTTCTTTGGAGAAATGTCTATTTAGTTCTTTGGCCCATTTTTTGATTTTTCTGGAATTGAGCTGCATAAGTTGCTTGCATATTTTTGAGATTAGTTGTTTGTCAGTTGCTTCGTTTGCTATTATTTTCTCCCATTCAGAAGGCTGTCTTTTCACCTTGCTTATATTTTCCTTTGTTGTGCAGAAGCTTTTAATTTTAATTAGATCCCATTTGTTTATTTTTGCTTTTATTTCCAGAATTCTGGGAGGTGGATCATAAAGGATCCTGCTGTGATTTATGTCTGAGAGTGTTTTGCCTATGTTCTCCTCTAGGAGTTTTATAGTTTCTGATCTTACATTTAGATCTTTAATCCATTTTGAGTTTATTTTTGTGTGCGGTGTTAGAAAGTGATCTAGTTTCATTCTTTTACAAGTGGTTGACCAGTTTTCCCAGCACCACTTGTTAAAGAGATTGTCTTTACTCCATTGTATATTCTTGCCTCTTTTGTCAAAGATAAGGTGTCCATATGTGTGTGGATTTATCTCTGGGCTTTCTATTTTGTTCCATTGATCTATATGTCTGTCTTTGTGCCAGTACCATACTGTCTTGATGACTGTGGCTTTGTAGTAGAGCCTGAAGTCAGGCAAGTTGATTCCTCCAGTTCCATTCTTCATTCTCAAGATTGCTTTGGCTATTCAAGGTTTTTTTGTATTTCCATACAAATCTTGAAATTATTTGTTCTAGTTCTGTGAAAAATGTGGCTGGTAGCTTGATAGGGATTGCATTGAATTTATAAATTGCTTTGGGTAATATATTCATTTTCACTATATTGATTCTTCCAACCCATGAACATGGTATATTTCTCCATCTATTAGTGTCTTCTTTGATTTCTTTCATCAGTGTTTTATAGTTTTCTATATATGGGTCTTTAGTTTCTTTAGGTAGATATATTCCTAAGTATTTTATTCTTTTCGTTGCAATGGTGAATGGAATTGTTTCCTTAATTTCTTTTTCTACTTTCTCATTATTAGTGTATAGGAATGCAAGGGATTTCTGTGTGTTGAGTTTATATCCTGCAACTTTACTATATTCATTGATTAGCTCTAGTAATTTTCTGGTGGAGTCTTTAGGGTTTTCTATGTAGAGGATCATGTCATCTGCAAACAGTGAAAGTTTTACTTCTTCTTTTCCAATTTGGATTCCTTTTATTCTTTTTCTGCTCTGATTGCTGTGGCCAAAACTTCCAGAACTATGTTGAATAGTAGTGGTGAAAGTGGGCACCCTTGTCTTGTTCCTGACTTTAGGGGAAATGCTTTCAATTTTTCACCATTGAGGATAATGTTTGCTGTGGGTTTGTCATATATAGCTTTTATTATGTTGAGGTATGTTCCTTCTATCCCTGCTTTCTGGAGAGTTTTTATCATAAATGGATGTTGAATTTTGTTAAAGGCCTTCTCTGCATCTATTCAGAGAATCATATGGCTTTTATTTTTCAATTTGTTAATGTGGTGAATTACATTGATTGATTTGCGGATATTGAAGAATCCTTGCATCCCTGGGATAAAGCCCACTTGGTCATGGTGTATGATCTTTTTAATGCGTTGTTGGATTCTGATTGCTAGAATTTTGTTGAAGATTTTTGCATCTATCTTCATCAGTGATATTGGCCTGTAGTTTTCTTTTTTTTTGTGGCATCATTGTCAGGTTTTGGTATTAGGATGATGGTGGCCTCATAGAATGAGTTTGGAAGTTTACCTTCCTCTGCAATTTCTGGAAGAGTTTGAGGAGGATAGGTGTTAGCTCTTCTCGAAATTTTTGGTAGAATTCAGCTGTGAAGCCGTCTGGACCTGGGCTTTTGTTTGCTGGATTTCTGATTACAGTTTCAATTTCCGTGCTTGTGATGGGTCTGTTAAGATTTTCTACTTCTTCCTGGTTCAGTTTTGGAAAATTGTACTTTTTGAAGAATTTGTCCATTTCTTCCACGTTGTCCATTTTATTGGCATATAACTGCTGATAGTAGTCTCTTATGATCCTTTGTATTTCTGTGTTGTCTGTTGTGATCTCTCCATTTTCATTTCTAATTTTATTGATTTGATTTTTCTCTCTTTGCTTCTTGATGAGTCTGGCTAATGGTTTGTCAATTTTATTTATCCTTTCAAAGAACCAGCTTTTGGCTTTGTTGATTTTTGCTATGGTCTCCTTTGTTTCTTTTGCATTTATTTCTGCCCTAATTTTTAAGATTTCTTTCCTTCTACTAACTCTGGGGTTCTCCAATTCTTCCTTTTCTAGTTGCTTTAGTTGTAGAGTTAGGTTATTTATTTGACTTTTTTCTTGTTTCTTGAGGTATGCCTGTATTGCTATGAACTTTCCTCTTAGCACTGCTTTTATAGTGTCCCACAGGTTTTGGGTTGTTGTGTTTTCATTTTCATTAGTTTCTATGCATATTTTGATTTCTTTTTTGATTTCTTCTGTGATTTGTTGGTTATTCAGAAGTGTGTTGTTCAACCTCCATATGTTGGAATTTTTAATAGTTTTTCTCCTGTAATTGAGATCTAATCTTAATGCATTATGGTCAGAAAAGATGCTTGGAATGATTTCGATTTTTTGAATTTATCAAGTTTAGATTTATGGCCCAGGATGTGATCTATCCTGGAGAAGGTTCCATGAGCACTTGAAAAAAAAGTGAAATTCATTGTTTTGGGGTGAAATGTCCTATAGATATCAATTAGGTCTAACTGATCTAATGTATCATTTAAAGTTTGTGTTTCTTTGTTAACTTTCTGTTTAGTTGATCTGTCCATAGGTGTGAGTGGGGTATTAAAGTCTCCCACTATTATTGTGTTATTGTTGATTTCCCCTTTCATACTTGTTACCATTTGTCTTACATATTGCGGTGCTCCTATATTGGGTGCATATATATTTATAATTGTTATATCTTCTTCTTGGATTGATCCTTTGATCATTATGTAGTGGCCTTCTTTGTCTCTTTCACAGCCTTTGTTTTATAAAGTCTATTTTATCGGATATGAGTATTGCCACTCCTGCTTTCTTTTGGTCTCTATTTGCGTGGTATATCTTTTTCCAGCCCTTCACTTTCAGTCTGTATGTGTTCCTTGTTTTGAGGTGGGTCTCTTGTAAGCAGCATATAGAGGGGTCTTGTTTTTGTATCCATTCGGCCAGTCTTTGCCTTTTGGTTGGGGCATTCAACCCATTTACATTTAAGGTAATTATTGATAAGTATGATCCCGTTACCATTTACTTTATTGTTTTGGGTTCGGGTTTATACACCCTTTTGTGTTTCCTGTCTAGAGAATATCCTTTAGAATTTGTTGGAGAGCTGGTTTGGTGGTGCTGAATTCTCTCAGCTCTTGCTTGTCTGTAAAGCTTTTGATTTCTCCTTCGTATTTGAATGAGATCCTTGCTGGGTACAGTAATCTGGGCTGTAGGTTATTGTCTTTCATCACTTTAAGTATGTCTTGCCATTCCCTCCTGGCCTGAAGAGTTTCTATTGAAAGATCAGCTGTTATCCTTATGGGAATCCCCTTGTGTGTTATTTGTTGTTTTTCCCTTGCTGCTTTTAATATTTGTTCTTTGTGTTTGATCTTTGTTAATTTGATTAATATGTGTCTTGGGGTGTTTCGCCTTGGGTTTATCCTATTTGGAACTCTCGGTGTTTCTTGGACTTGGGTGATTATTTCCTTCCCCATTTTAGGGAAGTTTTCAACTATTATCTTCTCAAGGATTTTCTCATGGTCTTTCTTTTTGTCTTCTTCTTCTGGGACTCCTATAATTCGAATGTTGGAGCGTTTCATATTGTCCTGGAGGTCTCTGAGATTGTCCTCGTTTCTTTTAATTCGTTTTTCTTGTTTCCTCTCTGATTCATTTATTTCTACCATTCTATCTTCTATTTCACTAATCCTATCTTCTGCCTCCGTTATTCTACTATTTGTTGCCTCCAGAGTGTTTCTGATCTCATTTATTGTGTTATTCATTATATATTGACTCTTTTTTATTTCATCTAGGTCCTTGTTAAACCTTTCTTGCATCTTCTCAATCCTTGTCTCTAGGCTATTAATCTGTGATTCCATTTTGATTTCAAGATTTTGGATCATTTTCACTATCAATATTCGGAATTCTTTCTCAGGTAGATTCCCTACCTCTTCCTCTTTTGTTTGGTTTGGTGGGCAACTCTCCTGTTCCATTACCTTCTGAGTATTCCTCTGTCTCTTTATCTTGGTTATATTGCTGCATTTGGGGTGGCCTTTTTATATTCTGGTAATTTGTGGAGTTCTCTTTATTATGGAGCTTACTCACTGTGGGTGGGGTTCTATCAGTGGCTTGTCAAGGTTTCCTGGTTAGGGAGGCTTGTGTTGGAGTTCTGGTGGGTGGAGCTGGGTTTCTTCTCTCTGGAGTGCAGTGGAGTGACCCGTAATGGGTTATGAGACATCAAAGGATTTGGAATAACTTTGAGCTGCCTGTATATTGAAGCTCAGGGGAGTGTTCCTGTGTTGCTGGAGAATTTGCATGGTGTGTCTTGTTCTGGAACTTGTTGGCCTTTGGGTGGAGCTTGGTTTCAGTGTAGGTATGGAGGCATTTGATGAGCTCCTATTGCTTAATGTTCCCTGAATTCAAGAGTTCTCTAATGTTTTCAGGCTTTGGATTTAAGCCTCCTGCTTCTGGTTTTCAGTTTTATTTTTACAGTAGCCTCTAAACTTCACCATCTATACAGCACCGATGATAAAACATCTAGGTTAAAGATGAAAAGTTTCTCCACATTGAGGGACACTCAGAGAGGTTCACTGAGTTACAAGGAGAAGAGAAGAGGGAGGGGGTAGTTAGAGGTGACTGGAATGAGATGCGGTGAGATCAAAAAAGGAGAGAGCAAGCTAGCCAGCAGTCACTTCCTTATGTGCGCTCTATAGTCTGGACCGCTCAGAGGTATTTACGGAGTTATACAGGGAAGAGGAGAGGGAGGAAGTAGACAGAGGTGGCCAGGAGGATAAGAGAGAGGAATGAGGAGGAGAGAGACAAATCCTGCCAGTAACCAGTTCCTTAGGTGTTCTCCACCTTCTAGAACACACAGAGATTCACAGAGTTGGATAGAGAAGAGATGGGGAGAAAAGAGACAGAGGCCACCTGGTGGAGAAAAAGGAGAGTCCAAAGGAGAGAGTGGTCAAGCCAGTAATCTCGCTCTCAGGTAAAACTGGGTAGTGAAGTTTAGGTTTTTAAATGTACAAAATTGACAACAAAACCAAAGAGCAAAGATTAAAAATCTAGAGTAGAGGTTGTATTTTCAAAAATACAATATTAAAGAAAAGAAGCAGAAGGAAAAAGGAAGAAAGAGAAAAAAAGAGAGAGAAAGAAAAAAAAGAGAAAAAACACAAGAATTATTTTTTAAAAAGAGTCTTTTTTTAAAAAATAGTAATAGTAGGTTATAGAAATAAAAATTAGAGGAGAAATAGAAGACTTAACAATTTTTTTAAAAAAGTTAGAAAAAAAAAGGAAAAAAAAGGAATGATTTTAAAAATGGTAAAAATATATCTAGCCCTTCTCTGATATTGTGGGCAGTGTGGGGTCACTTCCAAGGCGGTTCCCTCTGTTTAACTTCTTCTGTTTGCTGGTTTTTTAGGCTCACTAGTTCAGTCGCACTGTGGGGAGGGGGGATGCTGCAAACAAATAGCACTTGTCGTGTGCACACAGTGTCTCAGCCCTGCTGGACCTGTCCCTTCTCGTGGCGCACAAACAGCTCCGGCTCTACGATGCTCAGCTGGGAACCGTCTGAGGCCGGCCCTAGCCTGCGTGCACTTCCCCGGTCTAAGCCACTCAGGTTCGGCGCTCAGGCAGCCCTCAGAGGCACAGATTCGGTTGAGACTGCGTTTTGTGCCCTTCCCAGGTCCGAGTAGCTCAGGAGTTTGGTGAGCGCGATCGCTGCGACTTGTCGCCTTTTCTGCCTCTGCTGCTCAGTTTTCTGGGTGGACCGCTGGCGCCCCTTGTAAGGCAGATGGTGACTGTCCAGCACTCCCAGAAGTCTTAGCAGAGAAGCCTGCTTGCAGTTAGGTAAGTAAAGTCTCTCCAGGTCTGCAATTGCCCCTTTCCAGTCCTTACAGCTCTGGCTGCCTGTCCCCGGCGGGGGATGGTCTGCAGCCGGCTTTTTCCGTTCCGTCCTTTGTTCTGTGCTCGGTCCTGGCGGTGTCTTATGTTCGAGCTTTTCACGTGGTAGCTATCCCACAGTCTGGTTTGCTACCCCAAGTTAGATCATTCTGGTTGCTCGTGGGGCGTTCCTGCCCGATTCTTACAAATCTCTGCAGCCCGCGCCTCCCGCGCTTCCCTGCCCTGCCCCCACTTGCTAGTGGCAGATGCAGGCGTCTGTGCTGCTTTTCCGCTGGGGGAGTTACTGTTGGGCTTGTAATCTGTTGGTTTTAATTATTTATTTATTTTCCCCTTCCTGTTATGTGGCCCTCTGTGTTTCCAAGGCTCGCCACAGACTCAGCAGGGAGAGTGTTTCCTGGTGTTTGGAAACCTCTCTTCTTAAAATTCCCTTCTCGGGACGGAATTCCCTTCTCGGGACGGGCTTCCCTTCCCGGGACGGAGCTCCCTCCCCACCTCCTTTGTCTCCTCTTTCGTCTTTTATATTTTTTCCTACCTGTTTTTGAAGACAATGGTCTGCTTTTCTGGTTGCCTGATGTCCTCTGCCAACCTACAGAAGTTGTTTTGTGGAGTTTGCTCAGTGTTGAAATGTTCTTTTGAGGAATTTGTGAGGGAGAAAGTGGTCTTCCCGTCCTATTCCTCCGCCATCTTTACAGTTCCCCCGAATGTTGAGTTTTAAGCCACCCTTTTCACTCTTTTCATCAAAAGACTCTTGATGAAAATGAAAGAAGAGAGTGAAATAGATTCTATATTATCCCTATTTTACAAATGAGAAAAATGAAGTGCAGAGGGTTAGTAATATTATCAGGGCCATACAGGTAGTAAATAGCAGAACTAAAATTCAGTTCCATGTACTCTGGCTATACAATGCTATACTGCCCATCAAGGATAAGTCAAAACACAAATACAATGCGGCATTATGGGGATATATTGCAGATTCAAATTTGTTAGGGTAAGGTTGGAAAAGTTATTTTAATAACTATAACTAATATATACTATTACAGAGTATGCTTATTTACTGTATTTTAAATTGTTTATGTGTATTGACCCATTCCAACTCACAACTCCACAAGGTAGACCCCATTGTTACCTAATTTTAATAATGAGGAAAATAAAGTGTTTAGTAACTTATTCAAGATTTCACAGCAATTAAGTGTTTAAAGTTTCCTTAATAGAGCTTACACTTGGACAGAATAGAGCTTACACTTAGAAATTAGGGCTTCCCTGGTGGCTTAGCTGGTAAAGAATTCACCCACAATACAGGAGACCTGGGTTCAATTCCTGGGTTGGGAAGATGCCCTGGAGAAGTATATGGTTACCTCCTCCAGTATTCTGGCCTTGAGAATTCCATGGACTGTATAGTCCATGGGATCGCAAAGAGTCAGACATGACTGAGCTAACTTCACTTCCACTTTCTTTCACTTAGAAATTAAATGGCATTAGACAAGCAACCTGAGTTCTATTCCTGGGTCAGTAAGACCCCTGTAGAAGGAAATGGCAACACACTCCAGTACTCTTGCCTGGAAAATCCCAGGGACGGAGGAGCCTGGTAGGCTATAGTCCATGGGGTCGCAAAGAGTCGGACATGACTGAGCAACTTCACTTTCAGACAAGCAACTGGGTAAGTGACCAGGAATATGGGCAATAAAGTGAAGATGTGTGAAGAAAGAGGGACATGGGCTACGCCGCACAGTGCAAGCATCCCCAGCAGATGAAGCACGGAAATACAAAGCACGGAGTGAGAAGGTACAGGGGAAGAAGACCAGGAGGGAACACGGTGCCATCCTTAGACTTTTACCCATGGCAATAAGGGACTTTGAAGGGCTTTTAGACAATGGACTGACAGGACCATGTTTTCCTTTCAGATCAGATCCTCACGGCTGTGGGTTAATTTGGAAGAAACAAAGCTGGAGGCCATAGACATTGACCAGCAGAGGGATGCTTTTCTAAAGTATGACAGTGCCTGCATGCTCAGCTATGTCTGACTCTTTGCAACCCCATGGACTATAGCCTGCCAGCTTCCTCAGTCCATGGGATTCCCCAGGCAAGAATACTGAAGTGGGTTGCCATTTCCTTCTCCAGGGTATCTTCCCGATCCAGGGATCAAACCTGTGTCTCCTATGTCTCCTGCATTGGCAGGTGGGTTTAACTCCTGGTTGTCAGAAACCTTGCACCCAATTACTATTTTTAGGGCTCCCACTGAAAATTACTATACATTTTACCAAAAACAGAAAAAAGGATAACATTATCAGAAGTTTGAATAGTACGAAAATGGCAAACCTGTCCATAGGTTCTATAACTCCCAATTCTGTTTTGTTGTTACTGTTCAGTTGCTAAGTCATGTCTGATTCTTTGCAACCCCACAGACTTCAGCATGCCAGGCTTCTCTGTCCCTCACCTCCTCTTGGAGTTTGCTCAAATTCATGTCCATTGAGTCGGTGATGCCATCCAACTGTCATATCTTCCGCCACCCTCTTTTCCTTTTTTCCCTCTTTTCCTTTTTTCCGTCTTTCCCAGCATGAGGGTGTTTACCAATGAGTCCGCTCTTCACATCAGGTGGCCAAAGTATTGGAGCTTCAGCTTCAGCATCAGTCCTTCCGATGAATATTCAGGGTTAATTTCCTTTAGGATTAACTAATCTGTTCTCCTTGGTGGCCAAGGGACTTTCAAAAGCATCAATCCTATCGTGCTCAGCTTTCTTTATGCTCCAACTCTCATGTCTGTATATGAATACTGGAAAAACCATAGCTTCACCTATATAGACCTTTATCAGCAAAGTGATGCCTCTGCTTTTTAATACACTATCTATGTTTGTCAAAGCTTTCCTTTTCAAGCGTCTTTTAACTTTGTGACTACAGTCACAATCCACAGTGATTTTGGAGCCCAAGAAAATAAAATCTGTCACTGTTTCCATTTTTTCCCCCATCTATTTGCCATGAAGTGATGGGAACAGATGACATGATCTTAGTTTTCTGAATGTTGACTTTTAAGCCAGTTTTTTCACTCTCCTCTTTCACCTTCATCAAGAGGCTCTTTAGTTCCGCTTTGATTTCTGCCATTAGAGTGGTATCATCTGCATATCTGAGACTGTTGATATTTTTCCTGGCAATCTTGATTCCAGCTTGTGATTCATCCAGCCCAGCATTTTGTATGATGTACTCTGCACATAGAGTAGTAATTAACTTACAGAGCTATCTCATACTCTTGTTTTTTATTCAGGTATAACAAGCCAGAGGATGAGTTCTTGCTTTTCTCCCCAATGTGTGTGAGGTAGTTTGAATACAGGTGTGAAGAACCCAACCTCTGCATTTAAGGAGCTTCAGTTCAGTTTAGTTCAGTCACTCAGTTTGTCCGACTCTTTGCAACCCCATGAATTGCAGAACGCCAGGCCTCCCTGTCCATCACCAACCCCCAGAGTTCACTCAAACTCACATCCATCGAGTTGGTAATGCCATCCAGCCATCTCATACTCTGTCATCCCCTTCTCCTCCAGCCCCCAATCCCTCCCAGCATCAGAGTCTTTTCCAATGAGTCAACTCTTTACATGAGGTGGCCAAAGTACTGGAGTTTCAGCTTTGGCATCAGTCCTTCCAAAGAACACCCAGGACTGATCTCCTTTAGAATGGACTGGTTGGATCTCCTTGTTGTCCAAGGGATTCTCAAGAGTCTTCTCCAACACCACACTTAAAAAGCATCAATTCTTCAGCACTCAGCTTTCTTCCAGTCCAACTCTCACATCCATACATGACTACTGGAAAAACCATAGCCTTGACTAGATGGACCTTTGTTGGCAAAGTAATGTCTCTGCTTTTGAACATGATATCTAGGTTGGTCATAACTTTCCTTCCAAGGAGTAAGCGTCTTGTAAAACATAATAGTGTAAAACATATTAATAGTGTAAAACTAATAGTGTAAAACATAATACAAAAACAAAGTAAAATATTTTAAAACTTTAAAAAATACTAAAAAAATTAGAAACTTTTAAAAACACAAAAGAAAAAACTTGCATGATTTGCTTCAGGCTGCATGTAAGCAAAAATCATAGTAGGTAACCAAAGGATTTATTTTTATGACAAAATGAAGAGTCCAGAGGGAGGTAGATCAAGAAAGAACCCATAATTTGTCTAGCTTTACTTTTTTAAGTCTCCTTGACATTGGTTCTCACCCTCAAGGTGATAAACTTGCTTGTCTACCTTCAGATATCTGATGTGCATGCTTTGCCTTCTCAGCAAGAGTAGGGGGAAAGGGAAAAGGCAAGTGTCCCTTTCTATCTAGAGAACAATAGCTTTTCCAGAAGCCCATCCTTGAGAAGTTTTTTTAATTCCATATCCTCTCCCAGAACTGCTCTTGAGAGTTTAGAAAAGTGACTACGTTTACCTGTAGTATGGTTTGGTCCCATTAGAACCAGGAATACATTGATAAAGAAAAAGAATGGGCATTGAGTAATTAGCAGGATCTGCCACCATGAGAAACATATATCTTTGAAGGATAGATAGTGAGACAGGAACACATGAAAGAGAAGATATGAGCATTGCAAGAAGCATGTGACAGTAGAATGACAGAAATCTCAAATGCAGTCTCAAGTTGCAGTTAGACAATGACAGAAACATACTGAGTTTCACAATCAGGATATCACTAGGGATGTTTGAATATGAATGGAACTCGCTTAACAAGGAAAAAATTCAAACTATTTAGTGCACCCAAAACTTTGGGCATTAAAACAAACAGCACTGGTATTCCTGAAAGAAAAATGTACAAAGAGGTTAAAGTGACAATTTATCCAGGAGTACTGGCCAAAATAACCTGATGGTTCATCCAGAGAGAGTCTGGTGTGATGCTCCCTGGGCAAGTCTACCTAAGTTTATCAAGAGTCCCTGCTTGACAGGGTTGATAAGAGAAAATAAAGGAGGCTCTGTTTCCTTTACAATTTACTGTCCCTAACCCAGTACTTGGAGAAGGCAATGGCACCCCACTCCAGTACTTTTGCCTGGAAAATCCCATGGACGGAGGAGCCTGGTAGGCTGCAGTCCATGGGGTTGCTAAGAGTTGGACACAACTGAGTGACTTCACCTTCACTTTTCACTTTCATGCATTGGAGAAGGAAATGGCAACCCACTCCAGTGTTCTTGCCTGGAGAATCCCAGGGACGGGGGAGTCTGATGGGCTGCCGTCTATGGGGTCGCACAGAGTCGGACACGACTATAGCAACTTAGCAGCAGCAACCCAGTACTGGGCTTCCCTGGTGGCTCAGACGGTAAAGAATCTGCCTGCAATGTGGGAGACCTGGGTTCAATCCCTGGGTCAGGAAGATCCCCTGGAGAAGGGAATGGCTACCCACTCCAGTATTCTTGCCTGCAGAATTCCATGGACAGAGAAGCCTGGTCAGCTACAGTCCATGGGGTCACAAAGAGTCAGATATGACTGAGCAACTACCATACATACACACAATGTTACTACTACCATCTACTGCAGTGACAGAATGGGAAAAGGGCTTCCCTTTATCAATTATATTTTCTATAGCTGTGTTCTTATCTTTTTGCCTCTGGATTATATAAATCATATTAACAGCTACAATTGCAAGGCAGGTGGTCAACAGATCAGATAGGCTGCTTTTACAATGTGCACACTCTGTTTTAACTTGCTCTCATAATTTGTATCTTAAATAATTATTTAAATTTTTTATCATATTCTAAAGTAAAAGTATTGAGACAGTATCACGCTTACCTCCTGAGAGCATACTGGGAACAAAAAATATGACTTTGAGTAATTTAACATCTCCTTTGGTGGAAAATGAGCAATCTTTTAACAAGGAAAAATATGCAGAAATATTATACTGATTTTATTCAAGTTATCCTGAATAAAGTGCCCTAGCTTTCAAAGCACAGAAACTTGCCATGTTAACAAATTATTCAAAGTACAATTTGTCATTTCAAGTATATTTTGCACCTAGAAATCCTACTAAAGTTTTATGTTAGAGATAAAAGTAAACTTGCTTTTTCAGATTTTGCTACAGTTCAGTTCAGTTGCTCAGTCGGGTACAACTGTCTATGAATTGCAGCACAGCAGGCCTCCCTGTCCATCACCAACTCCCGAAGTTCACCTAAACTCATGTCCATCGAGTCGGTGATGCCATCCAGCCATCTCATCCTCTGTTGTCCCCTTCTCCTCCTGCCCCAAATCCCTCCCAGCATCAGAGTCTTCCAATGAGTCAGCTCTTCGCATGAGTTGGCCAAAGTATTGGGAGTTTTTGCTTCAGCATCAGTCCTTCCAATGAATACCCAGGACTGACCTCCTTTAGGATGGATTGGTTGGATCTCCTTGCAGTCCAACACCACAGTTCAAAAGCATCAATTCTTCGGTGCTCAGCTTTCTTCACAGTCCAAATCTCAAATGACCTTTCTTCACAGGTCAACTCTTAAATGTTGACCTTTAAGCCAACTTTTTCACTCTCCTCTTTCACTTTCATCAAGAGGTTCTTTGGTTCCTCTTCACTTTCTGCCATAAGGGTGGTGTCATCTGCGTATCTGAGGTTATTGATATTTCTCCTGGCACTCTTGATTCCAGCTTGTGCTTCTTCCAGTCCAGCGTTTCTCATGATGTACTATGCATGGAAGTTAAATAAGCAGGGTGACAATATACAGTCTTAATGTACTCCTTTTCCTATTTGGAACCAGTCTGTTGTTCCATGTCCAGTTCTAACTGTTGCTTCCTGACCTGCATACAGATTTCTCAAGAGGCAGGTCAGGTGGTCTGTATTCCCATCTCTTTCAGAATTTTCCACAGTTTATTGTGATCCACACAGTCAAAGGCTTTGGCATAGTCAATAAAGCAGAAATAGATGTTTTCTGGAACTCTCTTCCTTTTTCCATGATCCAGCAGATGTTGGCAATTTGATATCTGGTTCCTCTGCCTTTCCTAAAACCAGCTTGAATATCTGGAAGTTAATGGTTCACGTATTGCTGAAGCCTGGCTTGGAGAATTTCTAGCATTACTTTACTAGTGTGTGAGATGAGTGCCATTATGCAGTAGTTTGAGTATTCTTTGGCATTGACTTTCTTTGGGGTTGGAATGAAAACTGATCTTTTCCAGTCCTGTTGCCACTGCTGAGTTTTCCAAATTTGCTACAGTACACAGCCTCAAATACTCCCTCAATTTTGAGTCAATTAAATTTAGTCAAATGTAGAGTATTGGTTTCTTTAGCCTCATATAGTAGCCAAAATGGAAGCTGTATCAACTAACGTCTGTTTTGTTTTGTTGGAGTATAGTAGCTTTACACTGCTGTGACAGTCTCTGCTGTACAACAAAGTTAACCAGTCATACATATACATATTTCCAATCTTTTTTAGATTTCCTTCCCATTTAGGTTCAACTAACTGTTTGAAAGAATATCTATTATAAGTAGAACCTTCTGGGTTAAAACTCTTAAAGTCCCTTTCTACCTAGAATGAATACAAGTATCTTAAAGTACAGTATCTTCACAATATCACATTCAACAAATTTAGTAGTCTTTTAGGCAAAATTAAATCCAGTTATGAGAAAACAGAAGTTTTTTTAGGCCGATTAGATTAAAAACTAGAGAAGCGCTTTCCAGCTCTGTCTCAGCTCAGTGGTCTTTTAGGGGATTCTAGATAACCTGCTGTGCTGTGTTCAGTTGCACATTCATGTCCAACTCTTTGTGACCCCGTGAACTACAGTCCTCAAGGTGCCTCTGTCAATGGGGATTCTCCAGGCAACCCAGGAGTGGGTTGCCATGCCCTCCTCCAGGGGATTTTCCTGGAATTGAATTCAACCCAGTAATTGAACCCAGGCCTCTCAAACTGCAGGCGGATTCTTTACCATCTGAGCTACCAGGGAAGACCAAGAATACTGGAGTGGGTAGCCTATCCCTTCTCCAGGGGAACTCCCCAACCCAGGAATCGAACCGGTGTCTCCTGCATTGCAGGATTCTTTACCAGCTGAGCTACCAGGGAGGCCCCTAGATACCTTACCTTGTGAGAAATAATTAGAGAAAAGATGAACATATCAGATGATGTTCAGATATTGTAGGGCATGATGGTTTCTCCAAATATTTAGTGGGAAGAAAAAGTAAGAACCAAAAAAGAAAGTATAGATTTTGTCTAGTACACTTAAATTATTACCATTAGAAATATCCAATATCAAAATTAAATAGTGACTTCCTTTTCATTTGAAGGTTTCAAACACTTGAAAGCCAATTTAACAATAGTTAGTTAGATCAGGGGTCTGCAATACCCCTCCCTAGTCCATAGAAAAACTGCCTTCCATGAAACCCATCCCTGGTGCCTAAATGTTTGGGGAGTCCTGGG
The DNA here is from genome assembly GCF_016772045.2 of Ovis aries. Taxonomy (NCBI): domain Eukaryota; kingdom Metazoa; phylum Chordata; class Mammalia; order Artiodactyla; family Bovidae; genus Ovis; species Ovis aries. Next base: position 42,718,801 of record NC_056069.1, on the reverse strand, counting down.
TTAGATGATGCTCTACAGGAGAGCTACCTCTTTGTATAGCCCATCGGGTGCCATTCACATTTTTCTTGTCTGAAGGACATTCCACTGGCCTAGATCTATAAAATAGTATAGACACTTATGTTTTTGTTGATTAAGAAGATGAAGGTTGTGAGTCACAGGAATGCAAATGATAGGATTTTAAAAAGAGAGTGAGCTTTAAACAGGTCTACTACTCAAAGACCTAGCAAATGCAGGATATAAAAGAAAAGACAGCCTGATAGAATTCCAGATCTCAAAATTGTGTAACCACTCAAATAGTGGGGTTCTTACAGAGGGGATCTGGAACAGGGAATTAGTATTTGGAAGAAGTCAAGAATAAATAATGCTACTGGATTTTGACATGAAGTTTCCATGGAAATATGTGTAAGTTTTATTACCCTAATAAGACTTCAATGTTATTAAAAACCCTGACTCTCTCATACTTTTTAGTCTATCCCCCACTAGTCTTGAAAAAGACAGTTTTCACAGATTAGAATTCAAAACACACTTGCTAAATTGAACTCATCATGTTTTACATCATGCATTGGTTTAATACAGCATACATCTAGCCAGATTCTCAGTGTGTAAACTGCACCACTGGCATGAGAAAGGGACTGGAAACCTGCATTAACTTTTGCCAGACAGTAGGATACCATTCAGGAAATTACAGCTTCCGTGGCTGAAATGAGTTAATATCCTGCCAAATAGAAAGAAATGTGTTCTCTCCATGTTGCCAACAGATTAACTTAAATGCTTATGGCAAAGACCACTGAGCCCATTCAATCAGAATTATATTTGACCAAAGTTGCAATTTCATCAAAGAATACTGTAAACAAGTGCACAAGCAAAATTCCTATTACATATAATTACAGGTATGCTTATAAATAAAACTCAGATTATACAAAAGAGAGAAAAAATGTTACAGAATATAAAGCTTGAGTGAGCATGTAATAACAGATGGTTCAAATTTTAATAATGGAATTGTCTTCTCTGAAGATATTTGATAGATATACAAAATAGTGTTATTGAAGTCAAGTTTGAGTTCTAGTCTGTACCCATTAGTGGATGTATATTTATTCATTTATTCAACAAATACAGATTGTAAATCATGAAGTTTACTTCTTAGGGAGGTTGATAAAAAAACAATCCCATAAATTCATAAATATATATAGTTACAAACTGTGAAAGGGTTACAAGGTTAGAAAGATGTACTATTTGGAGCCAAGCCAGTTTATACCAGGTTTCTGTTCTAAATTCAAAGGGTAAGAGAGTGGAGTCTTGTCTTTTCAGATCACCATTATATTTTAGATCACTTCACAGTGCCAGGCAGCGCACATTATATTGGACTGAAAACTTTGAGAGTAAGCAAAAATTAACCAGGTTAAATCTAGAGCTGAGGGTGGGAGCAGTTGAAGAATCTTCCAAGACAAAGAAATATATGAAAGATTCCAAGATGTGAGAAAAATGATGCACTTGAGAACTTTCAGAACACCAGAGTACCTGGAAGAAAGAGAACAAGGGGAAAAGCAGTAAGAGATAAAGTGGATCATGCTTGGCTTTACAGCTCATGGTAAAGATTTTGATCATTATCTTGAGAACAGTACATGCTTGAATGTTTTTAAATAATAAAAAGCATTACCAGATTTGTTTCTGTAAAAACTACCACTCTAGATGCAAGACAGAAAACGTGAATTGAAAGGTAACCAAATGGAAGTGACTAGGATGCTTTCACAGGCAAGAGATGATGGTAGCTCAGACTAGAGTAGTGGCAATGAGGATACAAAGAAATGAAGAAATCTGGGGACTAAGAGGTAAAACTGACTTGAGGTATGTTGCAGACGCTATTTTGACATTATGAACAACACAACAGAGTAACTTCCTTTAAGGATTCTAGTTTGGAGAAAATGTGATACACTGATACACATATAAAATATAACACCCTAATAGATATTTATAAGCAGAGAAAAGACAAATAACAAAAGGTTGAGAACACCAGGAGTGGGTGAGCCACTCCTTTAGACCGGATGCTCAAGGAAGAGCTTCTTTGAAGAGGTACTGTTAAAATGAGAAGTAAATAAAGGATAAATAAAGGATATAAAGTAAATAAAAGATAGAGTCGCTGGAAGTTTGAGAGGCAGGACATTCCAGGAAGAAGGAAAAGCAAATGCAGAGTTCCTCTGATAGAACTTGTCTTGGTTTATTCACACAATAGCAGGCAGGCCAGTGTAGCTAGAGCATCGCACAGAAGAAGGTTGAATGAAATGTGGTAGAATTCACTGTGATAGGATATACAGAAGAATAATGAGTTTGGAACAGAAGGCAATGGATGCAATTTTAGACATGTTGAGTTTAAGGCACCTTTGAAACATCTAAAAAGAGATTTTAAGTAGGCACAATATGTACATGCAAAATTGGAGCTAAGAGAAGCCTGAGATCAAAATACCAATTTCATAGTCCTTGTCATACAGATGGTACATTAAACTGTGGATGTGAATTATATACCCTAGAGAGAATACACAGAAAACAGAAGGGAGCAAAGGATAGAGTCATGAGGTATTTTAGTATTTAATGGCCAGGTAGAGGAAAATGAGCTTGTAAAGGAAATAGTAAATGGTAAAAAGGAGATCCACATAGCTGAAGTCAGATGAAGTTATTTCAAGGAAAGTGGCCAAAAGTGTCAGTTGCTAATGAAAAGCCAAGTACATAGAAATAGATTCAGGGATACGGATTTCACTAGTGATGTTAAAAGAGAATTGATTTGCTGAAGTAAAGAGAGAAAATGCCAGATTAGAATGGACTGAGGAGTGAATAGGAAGTGATGAAGTGTTGCCACTTAGATAGACAAGTCGGGAAAATTTTGGATCTGAGGATAAAATTGAAATGTTGGAAGCTAGAAGAAAAACTGATTCTGAGACAGTGTTTTGGGTTGGCTTGGTGCTTTATTATGTCTTTGAAGAGGAAGATATGTAAGCATGTTTAAATGCTGAGAAGAATCAGAATATATATCAGAATATAGGGCTTCCCTGGTGGTCCAGTGGTTAAAAATCCACCTGCCAATGCAGGGGACATGGGTTCAATCCCTGGTCTGGCAAGATTCCACATACCGATGGGCAACTAAGACCATTCACCACAACTACTGAGCCTGTGTTCCGGACGCTGCAAGCCACAACTACTAAGCCCATGTGCCACAACTACTAAGCCCATGTGCTCTAGAGCCCATGCTATGCAACTAGAGAAGCCACTGCAAGGAGAAGCTTGTGCACTGCAAGTAGAGAGTAGTGACCACTCACCATAATTAGCGAAAGCCTACACAAAGACTCAGCACAGCCAATAATAAATGAAAACTACCTTTTAAAAAAATAATATATGACAAGAGAAATTAAGGCAAAGGTATTTTACTAATATTGAGTATAGATGTATTTTTTGTCTTGTCATTAATTAATAAATTTCTCAATGTTTGTAATGAGTAAGTACTCAGATATGCAGATGACACCACCCTTATGGCAGAAAGTGAAGAGGAACTCAAAAGCCTCTTGATGAAAGTGAAAGAGGAGAGTGAAAAAGTTGGCTTAAAGCTCAACATTCAGAAAATGAAGATCATGCATCCAGTTCCATCACTTCATGGCAAATAGATGGGGAAACAGTGGAAACAGTGTCAGACTTTATTTTGGGGGGCTCCAAAATCACTGCAGATGGTGATTGCAGCCATGAAATTTAAAAGACGCTTACTCCTTGGAAGAAAAGTTATGACCAACCTAGATAGCATATTCAAAAGCAGAGACATTACTTTGCCGACTAAGGTCCATCTAGTCAAGGCTATGGTTTTCCAGTAATCATGTGTGGATGTGAAAGTCAGACTGTGAAGAAGGCTGAGTGCCGAAGAATTGATGCTTTTGAACTGTGGTGTTGGAGAAGACTCTTGAGAATCCCTTGGACTGCAAGGAGATCCAACCAGTCCATTCTGAAGGAGATCGGCCCTGGGATTTCTTTGGAAGGAATGATGCTAAAGCTGAAACTCCAGTACTTTGGCCACCTCATGTGAAGAGTTGACTCATTGGAAAAGACTTTGATGCTGGGAGGGATTGGAGGCAGGAGGAGAAGGGGACAACAGAGGATGAGATGACTGGATGGCATCACTGACTCGATGGACGTGAGTCTGAGTGAACTCCGGGAGTTGGTGATGGACAGGGAGGCCTGGCGTGCTGCGATTCACGGGGTTGCAAAGAGTCGGACACGACTGAGTGACTGAACTGACTGACAAAATCTAAACAAAATATTTTATACATCTTAGTTCAGTTCAGTAAAGTCGCTCAGTTGTGTCCAAGTCCTTGTGACCCCATGAATCGCAGCACGCCAGGCCTCTCTGTCTATCACCAACTCAGTCGATGATGCCATCCAACCATCTCATTCTCTGTTGTCCCCTTCTCCTCCTGCCTTCAATCTTTCCCAACATCAGGGTCTTTTCAAATGAGTCAGCTCTTCGCATCATGTGGCCAAAATATTGAAGTTTCAGCTTCAACATCAGTCCTTCCAATGAACACCCAGGACTGATTTCCTTTAGGATGGACTGGTTGGATCTCCTTGTAGTTCAAGGACTCTGAAGAGTCTTCTCCAACACCACAGTTCAAAAACATCAGTTCCTACTTATTTTCATCATTGTCATAATTCAGTTTTCTTCATGTTTCCAAAATATTCTAACAAAATAAGTGAAAAATGAATATGTACTATAGTTATATTCCCATATATAATTATTATATACATATAGTTTTCAATTTCTAGATTCACCTGTTTTAGTAATTTATTTCATCATAATATTTAACATGGCATTTTCACTTTATACGGTGAAATTTTATTTAAAGTTATATTCATTTGATGTTTTCTTTCCTTTTAAATAATTGAAAATTATAGGGGGAAAAAAACCACAGGAAAAATACTCTAAAATTCTAAAACTTCTAAAATTATAAAAAATTCTAAATTCTTTATTTTAACCAGCAATTTTCACCAATGAAACTCGAACTAAAAATATATCACTTCATAGATGTAGTCACTACATCTTCATAATGGTTTTATGGTTAATATGACTAAAAATGAATGAATAAAAATATCAATGAGAAAGAAAATCTCATGCAGTTGGTTCTCAGCCTTACATGTTATAGTCTGAAAAGAGATAATATTCAGATATTTATGTGTTTACTTATTTTGCTTCTCAATGCTTTATTTCTGAACAGTAGCAGGACATTTTTACAAAAAATATATGTTAATTCCTATGAGGAAAATTAGTAATATGCTTACTGAAGGACAGTAGATTTATAATGTTATATTAGTTTCAGATAAATCCCTTTATTTAGAAGGCAGACCCCCCCAAAAAAAAAAATATATTGCTATCATCTATATCAAAAGGTGTACTGCCTATATTTTCCTCCAGGAGTTTTATGTTTTCAGGTCTTACGTTTAGATTTTTAATCCATTTTGAGGTTTTTTTTTTGGTATATGGTTTTAGAGAAGGTTCTGATTTCATTCTTTTACATGTAGCTGTCCAGTTTTCCTCAGTTCAGTTCAGTCACTTAGTAGTGTCCGACTCTTTGCGACCCCATGAATCCCAGCACGCCAGGCCTCCCTGTCCATCACCAACTCCTGGAGTTCACTCAGACTCATGTCCATTGAGTCAGTGATGCCATCCAGCCATCTCATCCTCTGTCATCCCCTTCTCCTCCTGCCCCCAATCCCTCCCAGCATCAGAGTCTTTTCCAATGAGTCAACTCTTCGCATGAGGTGGCCAAAGTACTGGAGCTTCAGCTTTAGTATCAGTCCTTCCAAAGAAATACCAGGGCTGATCTCCTTCAGAATGGACCAGTTAGATCTCCTTGCAGTCCAAGGGACTCTCAAGAGTCTTCTCCAACACCACAGTTCAACCACTTATTGAACAGACTTTTTGTCCACTGCATATCTTGCCTCCTCTGTCATAGATTAATTGACTGTAAGTGTCTAGGTTTATTTATGGTCTTTCTATTCTATTCCATTGAACTACGTTTCCATTTTTGTTTCAGTACCATAATGTTTGATTACGGTAGCTTTGTAGTATAATCTGAAGTCAGGGAGTATGAAATTCCAAGCTTTGTTCTTCTTTCTCAACACTGCTTTGACTATTGGGATATTTCATAGCTCCATATAAATTTTAGGATTATTTGTTCTAGTTCTGTAGAAATTGTCATGGGCATTTTGATAGGCATTGCTTTAAATCTGTAGATTGTCTTGGGTAGTATGGACATTTTAATAATATTAGTTCTTTTAACCCAAGAACACAGGATATCTCACCATTTCTTTGCATTATTTTCAAGTTCTTTCATCAATATATTATAGTTTTTAGAGTATAGATCTTTCATAACATTCAAATATTTAATGTATTACGTTCAAATACCTAAGCCATCATTCAAAAAAAAAAAACCCATAAAGAACATGTTATTTGTGTATTCCTATGTAGGAAGTATGTGACTTAGAATTAACATTAATAATTTTTTAATTTTCTCTCTAGCAAGAATAAAATGCAAGATGAGATTGAAAATTCATATGATGCAAATTATTTCGAAATCTGACTGACAAGATAAGGAGTTTGAATTTCAGACTCTATCACAGTGAAAAACCACTGAAATGTTTGACCAGCAAAGGGAAGACATATGATAAGGTGTGAGGTTGGCTGGCACCATTAAAGATTAATTCAGTGTTCAAACATTCATTTAAGAAATATTTATTGAGTGTCTCTGACATACCAGACAAGGTTTTAAAAGGTGACTCATGGGCCAAATGCCTGAAATACCTTTATTCTCTATTTCAAATCATGAAAGTCCTCTGCATTCTAATTTCTCTATCCAAAAAGGAATGCTGTAGGTATTTCTTGAAAACACTCTTTAAGACTGGGATTTAACAGAAACAGACACAGCAGGGAGGAAATATAATGCACTTGAAAATAGAGAATTTAGTGAGACACTGAGATTCAAGAAGCAAATCCATGACATAAGGACAGCAAAAACTATGTTTGGCAAAGAAGCCTGTCTGAGATTTTCAGTGATCATGTATGCATACTCACAAACTCATGTGGCCATTGCTTTGCTCACAGTAGCCGGATCTGACCAATTCATAACTTTATTCATGTATGCCACTGTTTGGCCTGTGCAAAGTATTAGAAGTGCAACGTGATAACTGACCAAAGACATAAGAGTGATTTCAAGGCGCCACAGCTTGGAAGGAGATCGGTCCTGGGTGTTCATTGGAAGGACTGATGCTGAAATTGAAACTCCAATACTTTGGCCACCTCATGCGAAGAGTTGACTTATTGGAAAAGACTTTGACGCTGGGAGGTATTGGGTGCAGGTAGAGAGGGGACAGTAGAGGATTAGATGGCTGGATGGCATCACTGACTCTATGGACATGAGTTTGAGTGGACTCCGGGAGTTGGTGATAGACAGGGTGGCCTGGAGAGCTGCGATTCATGGGGTCACAAAGAGTCGGACACAACTGAGCAACTGAGCTGAGCTGAGCTGATCCTCTCCCAAGTCTGAACCTAGGCAATACACAGAGAACAATAGAAAGAGATTATATGCATATATTATCACCATATGCCACATTGATAATTTTCATGACTTCAAAGTATTTTATGAATATTTCTGAAGGATTGAACTGCTTGTCACAGTGTTGACATGATGTCATTCAAATGCTCTTCTGTAGTAATGAATCCTGGCAAAAGTTAAGCACAAAACATTGAGCTGACAGAGCTTATATTTCTCTATATACTTTCTGTTAATCATTATTCACCATTTATATTATATATATTTTATAGCTCACCACTCAAAAAATGCAAGCACACCCACAGACACTGAAGATTAATGATAAGTTCATATATGTGTAAAGTTACAGAACAAATGATTAACCACTTCATCATTGCCCCACTGATTTCGAGAACCATCTCAATATGTGGGATCCTCTGAAAACAAACAAACTGATATATCATCAATTGGTTTCAGTCGAGCTGTGGTCCTGATGATTGATTCTTTTAAAAAGGTATCAGGTCTAACAAGTGACCTCCAAGGACTCAGTTACTGTGAGCTACAGTCTAATTCTGAGTGACCCAAATCAGAGAAATGCCTACTCTTGGGTAATCTCCAGTGACAAGAGTTATTTTAAAGAGTGTACAAAGTGCACGACCTCAGACAATGATTCTCATTATAATCGAAGTAACACAGACATGACAGTTTCTGATGTTAGTGTGTAAGCAAAAAAGAAAAAGAAAATTGAGCTTATCTAAAATGTACTGAAGTATAAGACTTAAAAACAAAAACACAGCCCATTTAATGTCTATGGAATTTTAAAAGCTTAATTGTACTCTATGAGAACTTTACCATTCTTCCATATCCAATATGCATCTCTTTGAAATAATTCCATATATCATGATACTTTCCCACATGACGCTTTTGTGCTATATGCTGTATATTTTGTTTTCAACTGATTTCCCATTTTCAGCTTTCTGTGTTGAGGATTAAGACAAAATTTTAAACTAATTGCTACAAGTACAAATCCTAGCCATTTTGAACACATTCATGCAAACATTACCAAAAACTTACAGTTAATCATACTCTTTGCCTAAGATTCTAATCTCATCTTTTAAAACACTTTAAATTTTAAAGTGACTAGTTTCTTATACCAAGTTAGTAATTTTCTAGGATAAGATATAGCTAAATTTTTATAAAAATTTTTCCCAAAATATATAACATATAATTTCTCACTTTCTTCCAAAGCTCTATCCTGTCCAAAAAGTCAGCTTTTATACATCTCTTATAGTTGCTTCTAAAGTTCTTTAATTTACAAGCAGTTCATGGTGATAGACTGCCATCCTCCCAGACTGGTGGATTTTAAGAACTTTACTCAAAATACTTGTGAAATGCTTGGGATTAACAATGATAGCTTCAGACAACAGGCAGAGTTAAAAGGCATAAAAAATAATTTTATTTATGTTTTTATTTACGTATGTACTGCCACCTGGGGCTTTGTGAAGAAGAAAGGTATTACAGAAATATAATTTATTGATAAAAATTTGTGTCATAACTATTTACAGGAAAAAGGAAAGGATCTATCAAAAGCCATAAAATTTCCTGAGAAGGTGACTTACTGATGGTGTTAAGTATTCGCAACAATAACAAAAGGACAGCTCTCGGAATTGTTCTTGTGAGCAAAGAACCACATTAGTAACTCAGAGCAAAGGCTGACAGATTCCTCAGAACTGACTACATAATTTCCCATAGTACAAGTTCACCAGACAAAGTTTCTGCCTCACCTAACAAACAACTGCAGATTATCACAGGCCCTTATCTCCTAAATACCTTACCATCTGCTTATCATACAATTCTTTTTTTTTTTTTTTTTTTTAAGAAAAAGGCAATCTGATACAAGAATGACTAAGAAATAGTAGTCTGAACTTCAGAAACTCATTTATTTGAATAAGTCATGCAAGGACTAGGAAATACTTCATTTTTTTACCATATCAGAAGTAAGTCAGACCTTTGTTGAGGTAAGATACCCAGACTAAAAAGAATAAAAGGAAGCTCTCATTGGTCCACAGATGAATGGCTGAAATGTGAAAAACACTTCCTGTGGGAAAAATTTAAGAGAATTTTGCTATTCAGCTGAGAGAAGAAAATTGTAGGAATTTACTAAATTTAAGCATAGAAATCACTTTAATTTCTGGGAGAGGGAAGGATATTGCTGATTAATTTTCCTTAACTTTATAGTATTAAATTAGAGACATGCTTCTCAACCTGGCAGTACATCAGAATACATAAGGAGGTTTAAAACACCACTGCCTAAAGCCCATTCCCACAGACTCACCATAAGTCTGTGAAAATTAGAGGTACTCAAGCAGCTATAGTTTTTAAAAGCTCTCTTGATGTTTCCAACATGCAGATAGGGTTGAGAACGAATGAATTAGAGAATATTCACATAGTTGAAGCCAGCTGATATTTTTAGGGAACTAACAAAGACATTTTAGGCCAGTTTTTCTCAAACAAGGTCATCCACTATCCTTGGAAGAAAAGTTACAACCAACCTAGATAGCATATTCAAAAGCAGAGACATTACTTTGCCGACTAAGGTCCGTCTAGTCAAGGCTATGGTTTTTCCAGTAGTCATGTATGGATGTGAGAGTTGGACTGTGAAGAAGGCTGAGCACCAAAGAATTGATGCTCTTGAAGTGTGGTGTTGGAGAAGACTCTTGAGAATCCCTTGGACTGCAAGGAGATCCAACCAGTCCATTCTGAAGGAGATCGGCCCTGGGATTTCTTTGGAAGGAATGATGCTAAAGCCGAAACTCCAATACTTTGGCCACCTCATGCGAAGAGTTGACTCATTGGAAAAGACTTTGAAGCTGGGAGGGATTGGGGGCAGGAGGAGAAGGGGATGACAGAGGATGAGATGGCTGGATGGCATCACTGACTCGATGGACATGAGTCTGAGTGAACTCCGGGAGTTGGTGATGAACAGGGAGGCCTGGCATGCTGGGATTCATGGGGTCGCAAAGAGTTGGACACGACTGAGCAACTGAACTGAACTGAGGGCCTGTGAGGCTCCAGGGCACAAGGCCTTTGTGTCCCTCATTTCTTTGATTATAAGAAACAGCCTTCATTCAGCTTCCATGACCTTCCCTGAGTTTCAATGGGCAAATTCAAGCAGTTGTTAATTTGGGAAGGGATGGTTGGGGACTAGAGAGAAAGAGTAAAAAGCAGCCTTGGGGCAAGTTCCTATTTACCCATCAAGGGATACACACAACAATATCTTTGAGCTATTTTACAGATACTGAAATCCCCTCCAGGTGGGAGAAGTTAATGATTAACAAGAGTATGCTACCCAGAAGGTTGATAATTCTGACTCCTACTTACCTCAACACCAACCCATCAGAAGAATGTCCACAAGCTGCTTGTGCCCTCTTCGCTGATCACTCCCTCTTTGAACAATCACTATAAAACTTCTCACTATCTTCCCCAAGTTGGGACACATGGTTTTGAGGGCATTAGCCCATTGTGTCTCCCTTTGCTTGGTAAAGCAATAAAGCTATCCTTTTCTACTTCAGCCAGAACTCTGTCTCTGAGATTTGATTCAGCACCAGTGTACAGAGAAACCAAGCTTTCTGTATTACTAGCATCAAAATCATCTGAAGAGCTGTTTTGAAACATATAGGACAGGCCAACTTTGGCACACCTCTCATCTAAACCCAAAATGTAACATTTTGACAAAGACTCTCTTTGACTAAACATTACTCAGGTTGCTCTGAGCACTCTTCTTAACTAGCTTTGACCTTGGCCCTTGGTGGGTCTGTATAGCTCAACTTTACCAGGAATTCTGTTAAGCCAGTTCAGAAGGAATCTGCCCAATTAAATATCTGATCACCCTTGCTCTCTGATCACCCCAAAATGCCTTCAGTAAGAACTGAACCAGGTGAGTTTTGCCAGAATTTTCCTTATATTGATGTCTTAGTAATTTTCTATTTACCAATTTCCCCAACTAACCTACTCTTTGGCTAAAAAAATCCCCACTTATTCTTGTATCTGAAGTTGAGCTTCATCTCTTTCTCCCCTATTATAGTAGTTTTGACATCCATCAAGATAGTCAAAGTTTTCTTGCCACTTTAGGAAGTTTCAGAATGACTTTTCTTTAACATGTAACATTCTGAGGCCTTCCTCCTCCTATGCCCAAACTGGGAACCACTTCAGTAGACCACTAAAGTGGCATCACTCTAAAATGGGTTACCACTCAAGTACTACAAACTTCAGTTTCAGGTCTCAAGGAAAGAGTGCAATAGAAAACCATGTACGTAAAGGAAGAATATGTGATTTTCCTCGTCCAAAAATAATAAACTGAATGCATGTGGCTCTGTGGTAAATATTGTAGGAACAAAATCCCTTTGGGATAACAGAAATGCAGAACTATAAACATGTATAAAGGATTTGAGTAATGGTTTTGTTGGTAACAAGGTATGTACTACTAAAGAGAGAAAAAAGAGAGGCAAAAAAAAAAAAAAAGAAAGAAAAGAAACACAAATTAGCACTTTCAGGAGAATACAATTTCAAAAAAGGGAAACGAATATTAAAGCTCAGTTCCAAATCCAGAATACAATCTGTGGAGAGGAAGCCAGGTGACAGAGTCATGAATCAGGATATACAGGTACTAACAGCTTTAATGAAAGTAGATTACCATACTTTAAGCATAGAAATGACTGACCTTGAGATTTAAGATGCCACCAAGCTTTGCTGGTAAATACATTCACCTCCATAACAGGCGCTGGCTAGTGCTGAATTCTTCCCATATGATGCACATATAATACATGGAAATCAGTTTGTACCATTTTTCATATTAAATGTTATAAAATAACATTAAAATACATTAAACATTTTAAAATTTTCAAAAATAAAAAAATAACTTTCTATTCTAATGAAATTAATGTGCCTGAAAGCTAGAGACTTAACCAGATAAACTTGCATGGTTGCTTTCGTTTGTAAACCTATCTTTCTTTAGTTTATCAGAAAGTTCATGGAAAATCTATATTTAGACTTATTTTATAGTTGGAAAAATAGAGGAAGTAATAGCAAATGGACTTCCCAAGGTGTTAGAGAGAATGTCTATCTGAGTTAAAATTATAATTTATGGTCCCTTAATTGCTCAACTAATTACTGAGCCTGCTGTTAAAAGCACTAAGTTATACCATGAATATAAAGTTTGATGCACATTTCCTCTGATATCAAGAGAATTACATCAAATAGAAAGCTTGCTCTACTTTTTATGGGTATTTAGAATTGAATGTTGCATCAATTACAGGTAGCTTTGAGAAATATGCTGCTTACAATATGTAGGATAATTTCTACAGGACTAAAGGATATAGTTGTGAATTTTTTTATTTTTAATCTTTATGCGCCATTCAAATTATCTTTAGGATGCCTTGAACATATAGAATATGCCTACATCGAAGTAAAGAGCCCTGGAACACCAAAACACAAGCATATTACATGCATTAGATGGAAAAAGTGACAGAGCTACACTGTATTAAGCAGATGTAACAATTTGAAGTTTTGAAAGCATATTTAAAACATACAGTCATTCAAGAAATATGAATTGAATGCTTCCTCTATGTCAGGCACCATATGGGAACGTGCAACAAGATAACTATGAGTGGAGAAGTGATTCAATTTGACTTGTGTTCAGCGAGGATCACACCTGATTGCTGGCTTGTGAACAGGTCTTACGCAGTAATATGAGCTAAACTATATCCCCCTGAAATCCATATGTTGAAGCTCTAACTCCCTGAAGGGAAGCAGACTTTGCCCCCCCGCCCCCAGAATACGCTTCTTTGGCATATTTTGTGCAGATTATTTTAAGAAATAGCAGACTCAGGAGCTCTGAGTAGAAGTTACCCTTTGCAAGAATAATTTATATTTATAAGGGAAATTTCTGTTCATAAGTGTTTAATGGCATCCCTATCAAATTACCCATGACATTTTTCACAGAACTAAAACTAATAATCTTAAAATTTATATAGAACCATAAAAGACCCAAAATTGTCAAAGCAAATCTGAGGAAAGATAACAGATTTGGAAGCATAACCCTCTCAGACTTCAGGCAATACTACAAAACAACAGCAATCAAAATAGTATGGTATTGGCAGAAAAAGAAACATATGGATCAGTACAACAGAATAGAGAGCCCAGAAATAGACCCATATACCTCACTGACTGTACAGTCAATTAATTTCAACAAAGGAGGCAAGAAGACATAATGGGGGGAAAAGACCATCTCTTCAGCAAGTGACCTTGGGAAAGCTGGACAGATGCATGAAAATCAATGAAAATAGAACATTCCCTCACACCATGCACAAAAATACACCAAAAAATGGCATAAAGACTTAAATAAAAGAAATGACCCAGTAAAAAACATCTGGAAGAGAACAGAGGCAAAACATTCTCTGACATAAATCATAGCAATGTTTTCTTAGGTCAGCCTCTTAAGGCAATAGAAATAAAAGCAAAATTAAGCAAATGAAACCTAATCAAGCTTATTTGCTTTTTCACAGTAAAGAAAACTATCAAAAAATGAAAAGACAACCTACAGAATGGGAGAAAATATTTCCAAACAATGCAACCAACAAGGACTTAATTTCCAAAATATACAAACAGCTCATACAACTCAATAATAACAGTGACAACAACAAGAACAACAACAACAAAACAATAAAATATGATCAGAAGACCCAAATAGACATATCTGCAAGAATACATATAGATGGCCAATGGGCACATGAAAAATTGCTCATCACAAATTATTAGACAAATGCAAATCAAAGCTACAATGAGGTATCACCTCACACCTGTCAAAATGCCCATCATCAAAACACTAAATGAAGGAAAGGAAACCCACTTACACTACTGGTGAGAATATAAATTGGTGCAGCAACTATGTAAAAGAGTATGGAGTTTCCTTTAAAAACTAAAATTAGAGAAACCATATGATACAGTAATCCCACTCTTTCACATATATCTGATGAAAATGCTAATTCAAAAAGATACATACACCCCAATATTCATAGCAGCACTTTTTATAATAGCCAAGACACTAAAGCAACCAAAATATCCATTAACATATGAAGGTATAAAGAACGAAGATATGGCATGTATGTATGTATATGTATATATCAGTTCACTTCTGTTCAGTCGCTCAGTAGTGTTCAACTCTTTGGGACCCCAGTGGACTGCAGCACACCAGGCTTCCCTATGCATCACCAACACCCAGAGCTTACTCAAACTCATGTCCATCGAGTCAGTGATGCCATCCAACCATCTCATCCTCTGTCTTCTCCTCCTGCCTTCAATCTTTCCCAGCATTAAGGTCTTTTCCAATGAGTCAGTTCTTTGCATCAGGTGACCAAAGTATTGGAGCTTCAGCTTCAGCATCAGTTCTTCCAGTGAATATTCAGGACTGATTTCCTTTATGATGGACCGGTTTGATCTCCTTGCAGTCCAAAGGACTCTCGAGAGTCTTCTCCAACACTACAGTTCAAAAGTAACAATTCTTTGGAGTTCACCTTTCTTTATAGTCCAACTCTCACACTCATACACGACTACTAGAAAAACCATAGCTTTAACTGTATGGACTTTTGTGGGTAAAGTAATGTCTTTGCTTTTTAACATGCTGTCTGGGTTTGTCATACTTTCCTTCCAAGAAGAAGGTGTCTTTTCATTTCTTGACTACGGTCACCATCTGCAGTGATTTTGGAGCTCAAGAAAATAAAGTCTGCCACTGTTTCCACTGTTTACCATCTATTTGCCATGAAGCGATGAGACCAGATACCATGATCTTAGTTTTCTGAATGTTGAGTTTTAATACAGCTTTTTCACTCTCCTCTTTCACTTTCATCAAGAGGCTCTTCAGTTCATCTTCGCTTTCTGCCATAGGGGTGGTGTCATCTGCATATCTGAGGTTACTGATATTTCTCCCTGCAATTTTCATTCCAGCTTGTGCTTCATCCAGTCCAATATTTCACATGATGTACCGCGCACATAAGTTAAATAAACAGGGTGACAATATAGAGCCATGACGTACTCCTTTCCAATTTAGAACCAGTCCATTGTTCAAGATCTGGTCCTAACTGTTGCTTCTTGATCTGCATACAGATTTCTCAGGAGGCAAGTCAGGTTGGTATTCCCATCTCTTTAAGAATGTTCTACAGTTTGTTGTGATCCACACAGTCAGAGGCTTTAGAATATTCAATGAAGCATAAGTAGATGATTTTTCTGGAACCCTCTTGCTTTTTCTATGATCCAGCAGATATTGGCAATTTGATCTCTGGTTCCTCTGCCTTTTCTAAATTCAGCTTGAACATCTGGAATTTCTCAGTTCACATACTGTTGAAGTCTGGCTAGCTTGCAGAATTTTGAGCATTATTTTGCTAGCGTGTGAGATGAAGGCAATTGTGCAGTAGTTTTAATATTCTTTGGCATTGACTTTCTTTGGGTTTGGAATGAAAACTGACCCTTTCTAGACCTGTAGCCATTGCTCAGTTTTTCAAATTTGCTGGCAAAATGAATGTAGCACTTGAACAGCATCATCTTTCAGGATCTGAAATAGTTCAGCTGGTATTCCATCATCTCCACTAGCTTTGTTGATAATGATGATTCATAAGGCCCACTTGACTTCATGCTCTAGGATGTCTGGCTCCAGGTGAGTGATCACATCATCATGGTTATCTGGGTAATTAAAATCTTTTTTGTACAGTTCTGTGTATTCCTGCCACCTTTCTTAATATCTTCTGCTTCTCTTACGTCCATACTGTTTCTGTCCTTTATTGAGCTCATCTTTGCAAGAAATGTTCCCTTGGTGTCTCTAATTTTCTTGAAAAGATCTCTAGTCTTTCCCATTCTATTCTTTCCCTCTATTTCTTTACATTGATCACTGAGGAAGGCTTTCTTATCTCTCCTTGCTATTCTTTGGAAGTCTGCGTTCAGATGGGTATATCTTTCCTTTCTTTGCCTTTTACTTCTCTTCTTTTGTCTGCTATTTTTAAGGCCCCCTGGACAACCATTTTGCCTTTTTGTATTTCTTCTGGGAGATGGTTTTGATTACCACCTCCTGTACAATGTTAAAATCTCCGTCCATAGTTCTTCAGGTACTCTGTCTATCAGATCTAACCCCTTGAATTTATTTGACACTTCCACTGTATAATCATAAGGGATTTTATTTAGGTCATACCTGAATGGTCTAGTGGTTTTCCCTACTTTCTTCAATTCAAGTCTGAATTTGGCATAAGGAGTTCATGACCTAAGCCACAGTCAGCTGCTGCTCTTGTTTTTGCTGACTGTGAAGAGCTTCTCCATTTTCAGCTGCAAAGAATATAATCAATCTGATTTCAGTACTGACCATCTTGTGATGTCCATGTGTAGAGTTGTCTCTTGTGTTGTTGGAAGAGGGTGTTTGCTATGACCAGTATGCTCTCTTGGCAAAACTTTATTAGCCTTTGCCCTGCTCATTTTGTACTCTAAGGCCATACTTTCCTGTTACTCCAGGTATCTCCTGACTTTCTACTTTTGCATTTCAGGCCCCTATGCTGAAAAGGACATCTTATTTTGGTGTTAGTTCTAGAAGGTCTTGTGGGTCTTCATAAAACTGCTGAACTTCAACTTCTCAGCATTAGTGGTTGGGGCATAGACTTGGATTACTCCGATATTGAATTGCTTGCCTTTGAAATGAACAGATATCATTTTGTCATTTTTGAGACTGTACCCAAGTATGCATTTCAGACTGTTTTGTTGACTATAAGGGCTATTCCACTTCTTCTAAGGGATTCTTGCCCATAGTAATAGATATAATGGTCATCTGAATTAAATTCACCCATTCCAGTCCGTTTTAGTTCACTGACTCTTAAAATGTTGATGTTCACTCCTGCCATCTCCTGTTTGCCCACTTCCAATTTACCTTGATTCATGATAAATGAATCCCACTCCAGTGAGATTCCATGGTAAATGAAGCCCACTCCAGTACTCTTGCCTGGAAAATCCCATGGGCGGAGGAGCCTGGTAGGCTGCAGTCCATGGGGTCGCTGAGAGTAGGACACGACTGAGTGACTTCACTTTTACTTTTCACTTTCATGCATTGGAGAAGGAAATGGCAACCGACTCCAGTGTTTTTGTGGAGAATCCCAGGGACGAGGGAGCCTGGTGGGCTGCCATCTATGAGGTCGCGCAGGGTCGGACACAACTGAAGTGACTTAGTAGTAGTAGTAGTATGGACCTAACATTCTAGATTCCTATGCAATTTTGTTCTTATAGCATCAGACTTTATTTCCATCACCAGTCACATCCACAGCTGAGCACTGTTTTTCCTTTGGCTCAGCCTCTTCATTCTTTCTGGAGCTATTCCTCCACTCTTCTCCAGGAGCATATTGGACACCTACTGACCTGTGAGTTCATCTTTCAGTGTCATATCTTTTTGCCTTTTCATACTGTTCATGGGGTTCTCAAGGCAAGAATAATGAAGTGGTTTGCCATTACCTTCTCCAGTGGACCAAGTTTTGTCATATGTGTATGTATATATATATATATATATATGTGTGTGTGTGTGTGTATATATTTCTCATATATGTGTACACATATATATACACACATATATCAGCTTAAATATATAAGTATTTCAATACATTTATAATAAGGGTGTGTCCCTCTCTTACCAGGAAGAGAAGGATGACTATTTTTCTATAAACTCATGTCAATGTAGAAGCCAATGACTTAGAACTTCAAACAAGCTTGTTACTTGTTATTGTGCATTTTCTCCCATAATTGTACTTTTGCCACTCCCCCCAACCATCTTTCTTTTGTCATTAGATGAAGATTGGATTTAAAGTAATGGCTTGGGCCATGTGGATGAGTTATTCAGTTTTCCTCAATATCTCCTTTGTAAACAGGGGTACAAAAGTTTACTAAAATTCTAGTTGTTTTTCTCTAGTTAATCTTCTATTAAGGAGGGAAGGAGTCTCAGCCAAGAACATAGAAAGGTACAGGATATATTATTGTTCCTCTCCTATACTGTAATACCTCAGAATGTAACTGTATCTGGACACAGAGCAATTAAAAAACCAGTAAGGTAAAATGAGGCCATACTGATGGACCCAGAGTCAGGCACGAGTGAGCAACTGAGCACAGCACAGTCAATATGACAAGTGTCTTTACAAAAAGAGATCAGACATGAATACTCACAGAGGAAAGCCCATGCAAAGACACAGGGAGAAAACTGGCCATCTACAAGCCAAGGAGCAAGGCCTCAGAAGAAACCAACCCCACAGATTTCTTGATTTTAGATGTCTAGCCTCCAGACTGTGGGAAAATATTCTTTTGTTTAAGCCACCCAGTCAGTGGTACTTGGTTACAGCAGCCCTGAACTAATTTGGGGAGCAATCCAGTGAAGAAACAGAAAAAGTAAAACTGTCTGGGTATTCTAAAACTGAAAGGGTAAATTTGAATTGGGAATATGGTTTTCTTTCTATTATTTCCTTTAGTTAAAATTCTCTAAATAGGACAGTAATTACACTGTGGAGACTGGAAAAGGTCAGCTTTCATTCCAATCCCAAAGAAAGGTGATGCCAAAGAATGCTCAAACTACCACGCAATTGCACTCATCTCACACGCTAGGAAAGTGATGCTCAAAATTCTCCAAGCCAGGCTTCCATAGTACGTGAACCATCAACTTCCAGATGTTCAAGTTGAATTTAGTAATGGCAGAGGAACCAGAGATTAAATTGCCAACATCTGCTGGATCATCAAAAAACTAAGAGTTCCAAAATAACATCTACTTCAACTTTATTGACTACGCCAAAGCCTTTGACTGTATGGATCACCACAAACTGTGGAAAATTCTTCAAGAGATGGGAATAGGAGATCACCTGCCTGTCTCCTGAGAAATCTGTTTCAGGTCAAGAAGTAATAGTTAGAACTGGACATGCAACAACAGACTGCTTCCAAATAGGAAAAGGAGTACGTCAAGCCTGCATATTGTCACCCTGCTTATTTACCTAATATGTATGTAGAGTACATCATGCAAAATGCTGGAATGGATGAAGCACAAGCTGGAATCAAGATTTCTGGGAGAAATATCAATAACCTCAGATATGCAGATGACACCACCCTTATGGTAGAAAGTGAAGAACTGAAGAGCCTCTTGATGAAAGCGAAAGAGTGAAAAAGTTGGCTTAAAGCTCAACATTCAGAAAATGAAGATCATGGCATCCAGTCCCACCTCTTTATGGCAAATGGATGGGGAAACAATGGAAACAGTGACAGACTATACTTTTGGGGGGCTCCAAAATCACTGCAGATGGTGACTGCAGCCATGAAACTAAAAGATGCTTACTCCTTGGAAGGAAAGTTATGACCAACCTAGATAGCATACTAAAAAACAGAGACATTACTTTGCCAACAAAGGTCCATCTAGTCAAAGCTATGGTTTTTCTAGTAGTCATGTATGGATGTGAGAGTTGGACTATAAAGAAAGCTGAGTGCCAAAGAACTGATGCTTTTGAACTGTGATGTTGGAGAAGACTCTTGAGAGTCCCTTGGACTGCAAGAATATCCAAGCAGTCCATCCTAAAGGAAATCAGTTCTGAATATTCATTTCAAGGACAGATGTTGAAGCTGAAACTCCAATACTTTGGCCACCTGATGCGAAGAACTGACTCATTTGAAAAGACTCTGATGCTGGGAAAGATTGATGGTGGGAGGAGAAGGGGAACATAGAAGATGAGATGGTTGGATGGCATCACCAACACGATGGACATGAGTTTCAGTGTGCTCTGGGAGTTGGTGATGGACAGGGAAGTCTGTCATGCTGCAGCCCATGGGGTTGCAAAGCTTCGGACACAAATGAGTGACTGAGCTGAACTGACACTGTAAAGTGGAGCACACTGTGTAAATATACAAAATGAAAGCAAAGGAATGTGTTATGGTTATTTTCTTGATCTATTTTGTTTATGGGATTAAAGTTTTCCATATAATAAACATCACAAATTTTTTTTAGTAAAATTTTAAAACCAAGGCAAGAAAATGAGGGGAAACAGATGTTCTGTGACCAAGAACTACAAGGAGTTTCAAAGAAAAAGTATAGAAACATAATTCTAAGTAGGCCTTTCAAGTACCATGTCCAAGACACTGTCAGTCCAGTTGTAACTGACAGTGGGTTATCTTGATTTTCGTCTTTGCTACTTCAGAATCTACTCTACACCCACTGCCACTGTTGTTTATTAATTTAAGAGGTCAGTGGAATACGGCAAAAAACAACTGTCCTGGCAGTTGGCATGGTTCCCAATTTTCTTTCTCATCTTGATTTGGGCTTAGCTTTTATCCATGATCTTTTGAATCAGGAGTTTAAAAATTGATGTTACAAGGGGAAGGACTGGGAAAGTGGACCCCAGAATGACTCTTCTATTTAAAGAACCAAAAACTCAAAATGCATGTCTTCTTTCTCATTATTTGCATTCCTCACAAATCAACTAGTAAAGAAGAAAGGGGGCGAGGAAGACATCTCCCACACAGCTGGTTATATATTGATAAATAAATCCAATCTTTCTCACATGCCAGAATGTGACCACTGGGGATCTTCCCAGTAAAACATTAACCAACTCTGTCCTTATTGAAACAAGGCAATGAATAACAAGGGAGGACTTTAGCTCTAATCTGAAGCCATAAAACAAAGTGTATGAGGCATGATAATTCAACAGGAAGGAGATTACTGACCCTTCATAGACTGGCAGCTCTTTAAATTAAGATGGCTCCTAAGAGAACAGGTGAGGTTTTTACAGGTCAGGCAGCAGGCTGTCTCGTTAAAATTAAAGTTGAATATTAGTCCACAGAGTTTATAAGAAACAAAGGAAATATAAATAAGGAAGAAGAGAATTCTCAGAGTAGTGCAGAGGAGTGTCAGAAAATCAGACAGACTTATGTATGAAACTGAGCTCAATCACTCTTCAATGGTCAGGCAATAGGAAATCAACATTTCGAGCCTCTATTCCTTCAGTGAGCAACATCTACCTCACACAGAGATCATGGAGATAAAATAATATATAGAAAGCATGTAGCAGAACACCTGGCACAGAGAAGATGCAATAAATATTATATTTTTATTTCTTCTCTCCTACCTTTACTATGAACCTATTGATAATATTGTCTGTTATCAACTAATATTTATTGAAAAATATAAAGCCAGACACACTTTTAAGTTTGTCAAAGGATTCTCTAAACTGAGCATTAGGGGCCCAGAGTGACCTGACAAAGATTTCCAATAAATACACTTTCTTCTTCACATTCCACCTTCCTCACTGCTTCTATCTTACCTATTTACTGCTGTATTTTCTAGAGTAAAGAACTGGGTCATTCTAACAGCTGGTGAGAAAGCTTGGAAGAAAAAGAAGTGTTAGGGATAATATCTGAAACATGGGTATCAATTTAATAAAAAATAGGCTGATTAGTAAATTGAAAATCAAAATGAAAATTAACTGAATAAAAAGTATCAGCAATTTATATATTTTTCTTCTATAGTCAGTCAGCCAGTCAGTCATTTCAGTATCTCAGTCATGTCCAACTCTTTGCGACCCCATGGACTGCAGCACACCAGGCCTCCCTGTCCACCACCAACTCCCGGAATTCGCTCAAACTTATATCCATTGAGCTGGTGGTGCCAACCAACCATCTCATCCTCTGTCATCCCCTTCTCCTCCTGCCTTCAATCTTTCCCAGCATCAGGGTCTTTTCAAATGATTCAGTTCTTCACATCAGGTGGCCAAATTATTGGAGTTTCAGCTTCAATATCAGTCCTTCCAATGAATATTCAGGACTGACCGCCTTTAGGATGCACTGCCTGGATATTCTTGCAGTCCAAGGGACTCTCAAGAGTCTTCTCCAACATCACAGTTCAAAAGCATCAATCCTTCGGTGCTCAGCTTTCTTTATAGTCCAACTCTCACATCCATACGTGACTACTGGAAAAACCATAGTCTTGACTAGATGGATATTCACTGACAAAGTAATGTCTCTGATTTTTAATATGCTGTGTAGGTTGGTCATAACTTTTCTTCCAAGGAGTAAGCATCTTTTAGTTTCATGGCTACAGTCACCATCTGCAGTGATTTTGGAGGCCCCCCCCCCCGAAAAAAAAAGTTTGCCACTATTTCACTGTTTTCCCATCTATTTGCCATGAAGTACTGGGTCCTGAATTCATAATCTTAGTTTACTGAATGCTGAGCTTTATGCCATCTTTTTCACTCTCCTCTTTCACTTTCAGAGAAGGCAATGACAACCCACTCCAGTACTTTTGCCTGCAAAATCCAAGGACGGAGGGGCCTTGTAGGCTGCAGTCCATGGGGTCACTGAGGGTAGGACACGACTGAGCGACTTCACTTTCACTTTTCACTTTCATGCATTGGAGAAGGAAATGGCAACCCATTCCAGTGTTCTTGCCTGGGAAATGCCAGGGATGGGACAGCCTGGTGGGCTGCCATCTATAAGGTTGCACAGAGTCAGACACGACTGAAATTGACTTAGCAGCAGCAGCTTTCACTTTCATCAAGAGGCTCTTTAGTTCTTCGTCACTTTCTGCCATAATGGTGGTGTCATCTACATATCTGAGGTTATTGATATTTCTCCTGGCAATCTGGATTACAGCGTGTGCTTCATCCAGCCCAGCATTTTGCATGATGTACTCTGCATATAAGTTAAATAAGCAGGGAGACAATTTACAGCCTTGACGTACTCCTTTTCCTATTTGGAGCCAGTCTGTTGTTCCATGTCCAGTTCTAACTGTTGCTTCCTGACCTGCATACAGATTTCTCAAGAGGCAGGTCAGGTGGTCTGGTATTCCATCTCTTTCAGAATTTTCCACAGTTTATTGTGATCCACACAGTCAAAGGCTTTGGCATAGTCGATAAAGCAGAAATAGATGTTTTTCTGGAACTCTCTTGCTTTTTCCATGATCCAGCATATGTTGGCAATTTGATCTCTGGTTCCCCTGCCTTTTCTAAATCCAGCTTGAACATCTGGAAGTTCATGGTTCACATATTGCTGAAGCCTGGCTTGGAGAATTTTGAGCATTACTTTACTAGCATGTGAGATGAGTGCAATTGCTCAGTAGTTTGAGCATTCTTTGGCATTGCCTTTCTTTGGGACTGGAATGAAAACTGACCTTTTCCAGTCCTGTGGCCACTGCTGAGTTTTCCAAATTTGCTGGCATATTGAGTGCAGCACTTTCACAGCATCATCTTTTAGGATCTGAAATAGCTCAACTGGAATTCCATCACCTCCACTAGCTTTGTTCATAGTGATACTCATAAGGCCCACTTGACTTCACAATTCAGTATTATCTGGGTCAAGAAGATCTCTTTTGTACAGTTCTTCTGTGTATTCTTGCCACCTCTTCTTAATATCTTCTGTTAGGTCCCGACCATTTCTGTCCTTTATCGAGCCCATCTTTGCATGAAATGTTCCCTTGTTGTCTCTAATGTTCTTGAAGAGATCTCTAGTCTTTCCAATTCTATTGTTTTCCTCTATTTCTTTGCACTGATCACTGAGGAAGACTTTCTTATCTCTCCTTGCTATTCTTTGGAACTCTGCATTCAAATGGGCATATCTTTCCTTTTCTCCTTTGCTTCTCTCTTCTCTTCTTTTCACAGCTATTTGTAAGGCCTTTTCAGTCATTTTGCTTTTTTGCATTTCTTCTCCGTGGGGATGGTCTTGATCCCTGTCTCCTGTACAATGTCATGAACCCCCGTCAATAGTTCATCAGGCACTCTGTCTATCAGATCTAGTCCCTTAAATCTATTTCCCACTTCCACTGTATAATCATAAGGGATTTGATTTAGGTCATACCTGAATGGTCTGGTGATTTTCCCTACTTTTCTTCAATTTAAGTCTGAATTTGCCAATAAGGAGTTCATGATCTGAGCCACAATTGGCTCCTGGTCTTATTTTTGCTGACTCTATAGACCTTCTCCATCTATAGTTGCAAAGAGTATATCAGTCTGATTTTGGTGTTGACCATCTAGTGATATCCATATTTAGAGACTTCTCTTGTGTTGTTGGAAGCGGGTGTTTTCTATGACCAGTGCATTCTCTTGGCAAAATTCTATTAGTCTTTGCCCTGCTTCATTCTGTACTCCAAGGCCAAATTTGCCTGTTACTCCAGGTGTTTCTTAACTTCCTACTTTTGCATTCCAGTCCACTAGAATGAAAAGGACATTTTTGGGGGGTGTTAGTTCTAAAAGGTCTTGTAGGTCTTCACAGAACCATTCAACTTCAGCTTCTTCAGCATTAGTAGTCGGGGTACAGACTTGGATTACTGTGATATTGATTGGTTTGCCTTGGAAATGAACAGAGACCATTCTGTCATTTTTGAGATTGTATCCAAGTACTGCATTTCAGAATCTTTTGTTGACTATGGTGGCTACTCCATTTCTTCTAAGGGATCCTTGCCCACAGTAGTAGATATAATGGTCATCTGAGTTAAATTCACCCATTCCAGTCCATCTTAGTTTGCTGATTCCTAGAATGTCGATGCTCAGTCTTGCCATCTCCTATCTGACCACTTCCAATTTGCCTTGATTTGTGGACCTAACATTCCAGGTTCCTATGCAATATTGCTCTTCACAGCATCAGATCTTGATTCCATCACTAGTCACATCCACAACTACTTGTTGTTTTTGCTTTGGCTCCATCTCTTCATTCTTTCTGGAGTTATTTCTCTACTGATCTCCAGAAGCATACTGGGCACCTACCAACCTGGGAAGTTCATCATTCAGTGTCTTATCTTTTTGCCTTTTCTTACTGTTCATGGGGTTCTCAAGGCAAGAATAGTGAAGTGGTTTGCCATGCCCTTCTCCAGTGGGCCACATTTTGTCTATACTCTCCACCATGACCCGTCCATCTTGGGTGGCTCTACATGGCATGGCTCATAGTTCACTGAGTTAGACAAGGCTGTGGTCCATGTGATTAGATTGGTTAGTTTTCTGTGATTATGGTTTTCAGTATGTCTGCCCTCTGATGGAGAAGGATAAGAGGCTTATGGAAGCTTCCTGATGGGAGAGACTGACTGAGGAGGAAACTGGGTCTTGTTCTGATGGCCCTTCTGACAAATTCTTCTACAGTGGCTCTTCTGAAAAGTCTAAGGACAGAATTTCATAAGTATGTTGCCATACCCCAGAGATGGGTCTTATAGACTGTAGGTAATCAGAAATTATTTCAAAAAACCAAAATTAAGATTAGCAGAAATAAAGTGAATTAAAATTAGTGTACTCCCAAACTTCAGGGGACTTAGACTTTGATTTAGGCAAAGAATCTAACATAAGCTCAAAAAATAAAAAAGGACACGTTGAAAAGTGCCAAAAAGAAAAATGGCTTGGAAAAGTTTTAGGTCCTGTAGAATATAAGGTTAAATCTTACCACTGGAGTAAGAATAAGGAAGAACAGACTATGCAAGTACAAAAAATAAAAGAATGGAACTACATGATGGAAAAATACAAACTAGGGCAGCCTATAGCAGATGGCAAAATGTATAGAAATAAAAATATCAAAAGAGATTGGTTAGATAAGAAAGAATCCACTAAGTAATTTAGAATTAGGGCTGGCAACAAAGGTAAATGGAATACATTTTGAAGCTTACAGCAGTATGATCAATATTCTGAGAGAAGAAATATTATTGAGAATGAGAAGGAGACATTAATCTCAGGAAGTTTCTATAGTTGTGCCAAGGGTACCATCCTGAAAATCAACAAGAATTCTTGACATTCCATCATCTCTTGGCAATAGGAAGACAGAATCATGACCTCCATCTAAATAGTATCCAAGGATATGTTAGTCAGAGTTTTACATGAAGCTGACTTCTAGGGATGTCTACATAAGTTGCAGGGCTTAATGCAAAATGAAAATTTGTGGTGCTGGAAACAGGGAAATTAATATTTCCTTCCCTTAGGACTGCAGCCCCAGCCCACAGCAGATATGTGTACCCCAACATATACAATTTTCATGCTGTGTTGCCCTTCATACCTGGATGGGGAATGGGAAAGGCTCTCTTCTAATCAAGGGCTGCTATGACAAATTACCATAGACTAACTGGTTTAAGATCCATACAGTCAAAGCTATGGATTTTCCAGTAGTCATGTATGGATGTGAAAGTTGGACCATAAAAAAGGCTGAGCGACGAAGAATTGATACTTTCAAATTGTGGTGCTGAAGACTTTAAGAGCCCTTTGGATTGCAAGGAGATCAAACCAGTCAATCCAAAAGGAAAACACCTCTGAATATTTCTTGGGAGGACTGACTCTGAGGCTGAAGCTCCAGTATTTTGGCCACCTGATGCAAAGAGCCTACTCATTGAAAAATACTTTGATGTTGGGAAATACTGAGGGCAGGAGGAGAAGGAGGCAACAGGGGAAGAGGTGGTTGGATGGCATCACCAACTCAATGGAGATGAGTTTAAGCAAACTCCAAGAGATAGTGAAGGACAGGAAAGCCTGGCATGCTGCAGTTCATGGGGTCTCAAAGTGTCAGACATGACTGAGCAACTGAACAACAAGAACAAAAGTGGCTTAAACAACAAACATTTATTTCTCACAGTTCCAGAGGATGGAAATCTAAAATCAGAAGGTCAGTGAGGTTAGGTTCTTGGTGAGTGCCCTCTTCCTAGTTTATAGAAGCTGTCTTCCTGCTGCATCTGCACATGGTGGAAAGAGAACCAGGTTCCTGGTCTCTTCTTATAAGGGTACCAATCCCAGTCATGAAACTCTACCCTCGTGACCTAATTACTATCCAAAGGATCCACCTTCAAATGCCATCACCCTAAGGTTTCAACATAAGAATTTTGAGTAACATAAACATTCAGCTCATTGCAGGCCTCCTGCCAAGTTGCCTGCAGAATACAGCAAGGTACTGACGGCCTGGGACACAGATGGTCATACCTTTAGCCCACTCTGAGACAGAAGGCATTTGCCTAACCCCTACCACAGGTTCAATCCCTGGGTCAGGAAGATCCCCTGGGGAAAGAAATGGCAAGCCACTCCAGTATTCTTGCCTGGGAAATCCCATAGACAGAGAAGCTTGGCAGGCTACAGTCTATGGGGTTGCAAAAGAGTCAAACATAACTTAGTGACTAAACAACAACTTGCCCTGATCCAATGACCAAGTCCCCCCAGAAGCAGAGAGCAACAGAAGGACTCAGACAATTCCCACCAACATGACACAGAGAGCAGCAGTCTTGGTGAGACAGGGAGTGGGAAGGCCGAATGGAACCCAGAACAGCTACCGGCCAGGATCAGGAAGCCAAGTATCTATTCTAGGAGGCTGAGGAAGCAGAGAAAGGGGATCACACTTGAGTAAAGAATCCGGGACTCCAAGGCTCAGAGCTCCTGGGCCACTCTATCATTGCATTGAATTTCATTTAAAAATACAAATTCAAAACTAAAATGACTAAGTATTTTAAGACTGCAACCATAGAACATTAAACCCCAAGCATAAGATGCTCCTGAGCATAGACCCCTGAGCACAGATCCTATGCTATGAAGCCCTGCTTTTCACATGCTCTTTGGTGCAGAAACTAGAGGCCAGGTCATAATCCATTTTGTTCCTAACTCCTTCTAATCTAGAGTAATTATTTCAATCCCCTGCCCCCTTTGCATTTATAAATTGCCATCCCCTTCCTGTGATCCACAAAGCTGAAAATATTTACTATCTCACAGAAAAACTGTGCTAAGCCTTGTTCTGTATAACTAATTATAATGATGACATTTGAACAATTCTGTAGTATTCAGTGCATATTCAACTTTTCCTGTTTGTCCTCCAAACAGCTTTTTGTAATTAAAAAAAATCAGGATATTATTCCATTGCATCTGTGTGTGTATACGTGGGCACACACACATTTGGACATAGTTCTGTAAATAGTATCGCTATGAACATTGGGGTGCATGTTTCTTTTTGGATTAGAGTTCTAAACTTTTCACGTTAGTTGTCTTCTTATTACTGACCCACCTGAAAGTAAAAAAAAACTTTCTCTGTATTTTTCTCCTAGAATTTTTATAGTTCAAAATTTTACAGTTTAGGTTTATGAATCACTTGAGGTAATTTTTCTAATGGTGCAAAGTGTGGATTGAGATTAAAATTTTTTTTTTTTTGTATGTGGGTGTGTGTAGTTGTTCCAGCAATGTTTTTTGAAAAGACATCTTTCTCCATAGAAATGCCTTTGTACCTTTGCTGAAAGCCATTTGATCATGTATGTGTGGGTCTGTTCCTGGATTCTGGATTCTGGATTCTGTCATATTGGTCTGTCTTTCATTTTTCCTTTACCACACTGTTGATTACTGTATCTATATAGTAAGTCTTGAAATCAGATAGTATGAGTTCTCTAATTGAGTTATTTTTCAGAATTATCTTTGAGTATTCTAGTTGCTTTGCCTTTCCAAGTATGTTTTATTTACTTATTTTTATTTATTTTTTGGCTGCACTTCAAAGCTTGTAGGACCCTACTTCCCTGACCAGGGATTGAATCTGGTCCCTTGACAGTGAAAGCGTGGAGTCCTAACCACTGGATCTCCAGGGAATTCCCCCCAAGTATATTTTAGAATCATCTTGTTTAGAAGAATCCCGTCAGGATTTTTGATTGGCCCTGTATTTAATCCGTAAATCACTTAGGGTAGAATTGACAGCTTAGTCATATTGAGCCATGAACATGATTTATGATCTTCTATTTATTTCGACTTTTTTTTTTTTTAGTTTTTTTGTTAGTATTTTGTAGATTTTAGTCATTGGATCTTACATGTTTTTAAAATAAGATTAATATGTATTTCATATTTTCTGGTGCTGTTGTGAATGATGCTTTTAAAATTTCAGTTTCCTGTTGTTCATTGCTAGTCTGTAGAAATAGGATTGAATTTTTTTATGCTGACATTTTGTCTTACAGACTTGCCTCATGGCTCAGATAGTAAAGTGTCTGTCTACAATGCGGGAGACCTGGGTTCAATCCCTGGGTTGGGAAGATCCCTTGGAGAAGGAAATGGCAATCCACTCCAGTACTATTGCCTGGAAAATCCCATGGACAGAGGAGCCTGGCAGGCTACAGTCCATGGGGTCGCAAAGAGTCGGACACGACTGAGCGACTTCACTTTCCTTATTGTCCTTTAATAACACATCCTTTTATCATTTTCCTTTATCTCTTTCCATTGTTTATGAAAAATATTAGATATCTATAAAATTTCTAAAAAGATAGAACTCTTTATATATGTGTATAGATATGTTTGTTTATAAATACATGAAACCATGAGTAAACTTATGAGGTGGCTACTGTTAACTAAAGTAACTAATCCATACCCTAGCAAATGTCAGTGCTTGGGTTTGAACGTAGGCTACCAACATCTGTCCCTGAGACTTTAACCAGAATAGCAATAGTTAATCCCATTGAATACACACTTTGTGTTAGGCAAACCTGATGACAAAGAATGTGAATTTTTTTTAAATGAGTTATTTTTATCATTAATTATAAAATCATATACTTACATAGTAATAGCATCACTCCAATTCTTTTTGCTGTCTATCTTCATGGAATTCTTCAAAATGGGGTCTATTTTCCAATCAATTTTTATTTTATTCTTTCAAAAATATTTTTTCTATCATTTCAATGAGACCTTTGGCAGAAAAAAATATGGATGGACATGCTCAAGTTATGGTCTTGAACCTCCAACTACTTGATTAACTTTAATGTTAATTGGCATAACATCTGGACTTAAATCAGTGCCTTTTTAACATTTCAGTTTCGTATTTGCCTCAAAATCCCTATCAAAACTTTCTATTTCAGGCAAGGAATGAGATCTAATTATGACTGTGATTGAAATATTAGATTTAATTTACCATGTTGAAAAAAACTTGAAAGTTTGCATAGTGAAGAAATCCAACAGAATGAAAAGGCCACCTACTGAATGCAAGAAGATATCTGCAAATGATATATCAAACATGGTGTTAATAAGTAAATTATACAAAGAACTCATACAATTCAACATGACAAAACCAACCTAAGAAATGAGAAATTTTGGAAAAATAAGAGACATTTTTCCAAAGAAGATCTATGGATGGCCAAGAGACAAATGAAAAATGCTCAACATCACTAACTATTAGAGAAATGCAAATCAAAGCCACAATGAATTATCACCTTACACCTGTCAGAATACTTATCATCAAAAAGACAACAAATAGCAAATGTTGATAAGAATGTGGAGAAAAGGGAATACTTGTACACTGCTGATGGAACTATAAACTGATGAAACCATTATGGAAAACATCATCAATATTCCTTAAAAAATAAACATAGAACTACTACTGTCGATCTAGCAATTCCATTCCTGGCTCTTTATTCCACAAAAACAGAAACACTAATTTGAGAAAATATATCCACCACTGTATTCACTGAAGCATTATTTACAAAAGCCAAGATATGAAAGCAATCTAAATGTCCATCAAGAGATGAATTAATAAAGAAAATAAATGAAAAAGGAAAAAAAAAACATGTATATAAAGGAAGATCACCTGGCCATAAAAAAGAATGAGATTTTTGC
Organism: Ovis aries; assembly: GCF_016772045.2. Lineage (NCBI taxonomy): Eukaryota > Metazoa > Chordata > Mammalia > Artiodactyla > Bovidae > Ovis > Ovis aries. The sequence continues at coordinate 42,687,633 of NC_056069.1, read as the reverse complement.
ATCTGCTACAACATGAATGAACCTAGAGGGTATTATATAAAGTGAAAAAAGTCAGATGAGTAAAACATAAATATTATATGATTTCACTTTTAGGTGGACTCTAAAAAACAAAACAAGTGAACAAACATAAAACAGAAATAGAGTCACAGATATAGAGAAAAAAGAAGTGGTTGCCAGAGGAGAGGACAATGTTGGGGCGGGGGGAGGGGAGAGATTGGTGAGGTAGATTTGAGAGGCACAAACTTTTGGTTGTAAAATAAATGAGTCACTGGTATGAAACGTACAGTGTAACAGTCAGTAACTATATAACATCTCTGTATGGTCACAGATCGTAACTAGACTTATTGTGTTGACCATTTTGAAATGTACAGAAATATTGCATCACTGTGTTATGTAATAGGAACTGACACAGTGTTGTAGGTCACTTATTTTTCAAAAATATACAAACTCATAGAAAAAGAGATCAGACTTTTGGTTTACTGGAGGAGGGGGTTGGGGGAGAGAAAATTGGATGAAGGATGTCAAAAGGTACAAACTTCCAGTTATAAGCTAAAGAAGTACTAGAGATGTACAACATGATAAATGAAGTTAATACTGTTGTACATTATACATACGACAGCTGTTAAGAGAGTGAATCCCAAGAGTTCTCATCACAAGAAAAATCAATTATTTTCCTATTTAATTTTGTACTTACATGAGATTATGCTTGCATGTTAAGTCATTTTAGTCATGTCCAACTCTCTGCGACCCTATGGATTGTAGCCCACCAGGCTCCACTGTCCATAGGATTCTCAGAGGCAAGAACACTGGAGTGGGTTGCCATGCCCTCCTCCAGGAGATCTTCCTGACCCCAGGATAAAATCGACATCTCATGTCTCCTGCATTGGCAGGTAGGTTCTTTACAACTAGCGCCGCCTGAGAAGCTCCATGTGAGATTAGAGATGTTCACTAAATTTACTCTAGTAATAATTTCATGATGCATGTAAGTGAAATCATTATGTTGTACACCTTTAAAATATACAGTGCTGCATGTCAATTATCTTTCAATACAACTAGAAGAAAAGGAAGCATCAGTTCAGTTCAGTCACTCAGTTGTGTCCGACTCTTTGCGACCCCATGAATCGCAGCACACCAGGCCTCCCTGTCCATCACCATCTCCTGAGTTCACTCAGACTCATGTCCATCGAGTCAGTGATGCCATCCAGCCATCTCATCCTCTGTCATCCCCTTCTCCTCCTGCCCCCAATCCCTCCCAGCATCAGAGTCTTTTCCAATGAGTCAACTCTTTGCATGAGGTAGCCAAAGTCCTGGAGTTTCAGCTTTAGCATCATTCCTTCCAAAGAACACCCAAGGCTGATCTCCTTTACAATGGACTGGTTGGATCTCCTTGCAGTCCAACACCACACTTCAAAAGCATCAATTATTCAGTGCTCAGCTTTCATCACAGTCCAACTCCCACATCCATACACGACCACTGGAAAAACCATAGCCTTGACTAGATGGACCTTTGTTGGCAAAGTAATGTCTCTGCTTTTGAATATGCTACCTAGGTTGGTCATAACTTTCCTTCCAAGGAGTAAGCGTCTTTTAATTTCATGGCTGCAATCACCATCTGCAGTGATTTTGGAGCCCAAAAAAATAAAGTCTGACACTGTTTCCACTGTTTCCCCATCTATTTCATAAAGTGATGGGACCAGATGCCGTGATCTTCGTTTTCTGAATGTTGAGCTTTAAGCCAACTTTTTCACCCTCCTCTTTCAGTTTCATCAAGAGGCTTTTAGTTCCTCTTCACTTTCTGCCATGAGGGTGGTGTCATCTGCATACCTGAGGTTATTGATATTTCTCCTGGCAATCTTGATTCCAGCTTGTGTGTCTTAGACAAACTCAAAAAATTAGTTGAAATGTCTCATTTGTAGAAACAGGCAAAGATCGAATGTGGCCAAAAAAAGATGGTGACAGGTTAAACTGACTTGGGGGAAAAAATAACCTCATCTTTCCTCAGAATAAAAATGTTAGAATAAAATAATTATTCCAAGAAATGGAAGACATTTGATTGACTCAAGATACAGAGAGCTAAACAGAGAGGTGGGTTAAGAATAAATTATGGAGAAATAGTTATTAAAACTCTGTATATCTGAGGCTACATTAATATCTGATTACTGTTCAAAATGCCAGACACTGGTATAAAGCAGTTACAATTAGACATAGCCTTATTACTTAACAGCTTACATTTTCAAGGTTCCTCATTACTATAATTACTCACAACAGATCAGAAACTTTTTTTTCTCATACCTTGCAGTGAGTCAGCATTAGAATCGTAAATTTAAATCTTCAATTCTATCTTTAGTACCGTGAACCATTTTGACCTCATACTACTTGAATATATTTCCTAAAACAGACCAGCATATTTATACTTAGGAACAGAGTTTATATTATTTGCACATGATCCACATAATACAATTTAATGTTACAGTTTCTAATGAATAAACTAATATATATATGCAAAAGAATACATAGCTTCAATACTAAATTAATAAGCTAAAAGTCAGCAAAATTCGCCTGTCATTCACTGGAGTATTGTAAATCAATGAAATGAAAAATATCAAGCTGTTAACCTAAGAAAGCTTATGTCTTTATTATTATTCCATACCAGCTTATGGAAAAACCCAAACAAACTTTTTGGCCTACTCAATACATTATCATGGGAATCGGGTCTGTCATGTTGGTGAATTCAGAATTTTTTCTTAATCTAGAACATCTCAGAGTTGGGAGGTTGCTTTGTTTTGAGTTCAGATCCTACTTTTTAAATAAGGAGTATTCCTTAATAATAGGGCTTCCCAGGTAGCTCAGCGGTAGAATCCACTTTCAATGCAGGAGATGTGGGTTCAACCCCTGGGTGGGGAAGACCACCTGGAGGAGGAAATGGCAATCCACTCCAGTATTTTGCCAGGAAAATCCCATGGACAGAAGAGCCCAGCAGGCTACAGTCCATAGAGTCACACATGACTGAGCAACTGAGCACACACACAGCACATTCCTGAATACTGAGGAAAGAGTCTGGGGAGCACATGGTCTTCAAAAGGAGACACCATGACGGGCAGGGAATGAAGCAAATTATACTTCTCAGTACCTTCTTCCCAGAAAGAGTTTGATCTCATTTTTTTGTTTTTTGTTTCATTTTGTTTTGCTGTTTAGATTGCTGAAGTCATACTGTCATCTTTCTTTGATCATGTTCCCAGAAAATTATGATGCATTTAAGCAAATAAATAATTTTATATCCGCTGTTTCAGTGGGGAGAGGAAACAACAAAATTACTCTTTTCTCTGGATCAACATGTGCTCTGCAAAAATGGGATTAAACAAAAAATGACCTGAACAAACTTGGAAGCTAGCCAATGGAAAAATTAAAAAGTCCTCTCTTTGATATATCTGAACACTCACTAAAGAGAAAAAAACAAGTGTCTGTGTTAGTCACTCAGTCATGTCTGACTCTTTGCGAACCCATCAACTGTGGGTCCCCATGTTGCCATGGAATTCTCCAGGCAAGAATACTGGAGTGGATTGCCATTTCCTTTTCCAGGGAGTCTACCTTGGCCCAGGGAATAAACCCAGGTCTCCCACATTGCAGGCAGATTCTTTACCGACTGAGCCAGCAGAGAAGCCAAGAAGAGTGGAGTGGGTGGCCTATCCCTTCTTCAGGGGAACTTTCCAACTCAGGAATCAAACAGGGGTGTCCTGCACTGTAGGCAGATTCTTTACCAGCTGAGCTACCCAGGAAGCCCGGAACAAAAACTAAAATTAACTTGCCCTGCTTCATCAATACCATGTTTCACTAGAAAGAGATGAATTCTTCAATAATGAAAATGGTGATCCCTCCCATGCCTATAATATGGAAGTCTCTAAGAGGTTCAAAATTTTCAGAAAATCCATTCTAATCTAGTACTGAAATGTTCCTTAAACCACAATTATACATTTTTAACTGTGTTAACACCTAAGAAAAACCAATTGCATAAAATTTGCCATTTTGGGAAGATTGCTTTAGAATAAGCTTAGATTTGCATTGATCTAAACTTCACCATGATAGTATAATTTTCTTTGTATTTTTTCAGCTTGTTCTATATCATGCGTATGGTTAAAATGACACAATTGTGTTACTGATGAAAGCTTATTTCTTTAAATATGATAAAATAAAAATTATGCTTCCAATGATATAGGCCAAATTACTTTAAAAGGTTCTGGTCAGTAGTTAGGATTACTTTTTCTAACAGCTACTATAATTTATTTTAGATGAACTTTCATATTTTTAAGGGAGAGAGGAAAATTCAGTAACAGCAGAGAGTCCAGGTAATCTATATATACCCACAATTAAGTGTGATTCCAGATGATGTCTCAGAATTTAACCTCTTTGCTTTACCCATGAGGAAAATTAAGGACCAGAGAGATTAAGAAGTGCAATTTAAAGTTATATGCCTATTTTATTTAGTTGTAGAACTGAGACCAAAATTCAGTTTTGGTTGATAAGCCTTTCCACAATATCATACTGCTCCTCCTTAATTTACAAAGATTAAAAATATATATTAATTGAGATGAGAAAAGAAATTCAAAGTAACTAAGAGCTCTAATATATATTAATTGAGATGAGAAAGAAATTCAAAGTAACTAAGAGCTCTTATTGGAGAAGGCAATGGCACCCTACTCCAGTACTCTTGCCTGGAAAATCCCATGGACGGAGGAGCCTGGTAGGCTGCAGTCCATGGGGTCGCTAAGAGTCAGACACGACTGAGCGACTTCCCTTTCACTTTTCACTTTCATTCACTGGAGAAGGAAATGGCAACCCACTCCAGTGTTCTTGCCTGGAGAATCCCAGGGACAGGGGAGCCTCGTGGGCTGCCGTCTATGGGGTCACACAGAGTCGGACACGACTGAAGCGACTTAGCAGCAGAAGCAGCAGCAAGAGCTCTTATGAAACAAGTAGATTAGTTTTGAAAAGGAAGATTGTTTTCTTTTCCACTATATTTCTTATGAAGTCATGCTTTAGATTTTAGGTTAGATAGTTTTGGGGTTTATTCCTATAAAGTTGCTGTTGTTGTTCAGTCACTAAGTCGTGTCTGACTCTTTGTAACCCCATGGACTGCAGCACGCCAGGCTCCCTTTTCTATAATGGGTCATGATCAAATTGGTAGACATGTGCCGTTAAAATGGTTATGTCCTAAAAGTCAAATTCCTTTGTTTTTCTTCATGGAATGTCTGCTCACATTCTAATTTTCTGTGGTGTAACCCACTTTCTAAACATTGTTACTGCCATAAATAGATCAGTGAACCCATCGTAATAAATCATTACCAGGCTTGCAAAATATAAATCCCCAAAGACTATAGAACTATAGACTAAGAATGTAGTTCTCTAAGAACTAGATATAAGAGCAGCAGATAAAAGACAAGTCCCTCTTTGGGAACATTAAAGTGGCACTGTCACAGGCAGAGCTGCCGGTTGACAGATGACAACACATATCTAAGATGCTGGAAGATTCTGATGGAAATGAGACATTACCAGAGTCCAAAGAAGTCATTCTTTACAGACAGAAAAAGGGGGCTTACTAAGAATCTGGGCAAAATTAATTCTTTCAATAAAAAATGGGCATCTGAAAGGTAGTTCACAGAAGACAGCTCACAGAGCAAGGCGGTGAGGATCAGAAAATGGCTCAGGACACCCCGTGTACCTGTTTTGCAAATTTCACACTCAGGCATCCTTGTTTCAGTTCCTACTCTCTGCAATGAAATTTTTGGAGAACAATGCTCTAAAATGTAAATAAACAATGCAGTAGCTGCAATAGAGACAAAGATCAGTGAAAACAGGGAGCCACAGATTCTAAGAGGGTCAAAGACCTTTTCCAGTTTAGAAAGTCTATTAGTTCAACTTCAGAAGCCAAGGGGAGATTTCATGAAATCTAGCAGAATTTAACCATAAAGGAAAAGAGAATAATAGCAATAAAGTTATTTTATCTAGTTTTCCATTATTGAAAAATCCAAAGGTAAAGATATAATAGAAGTATAATGATGGATTTAATTCAGGAAAGCTGTGCAAGAAAGAATATGACAAATATAGAAAGAACATAACATCATAGAAAATTAAGTTTTGAAGAAGAAATTTTCTCTCATGTACCTACGATCTAATAAAGAAAGTATAATTCTTAACTATCCACCAATTTTTTTAACTAGTGGTTTATGATAGAAATAAGCATTAAAGAGGAAACAAAAAGTATCTTTGTACTTCAGATTTCTTTTGAGCAGAGAACTGTGACTTTAATTCCTCTCCCATATGTCTTTAATATGTAAGTCAATAGAATTAAAATCAAATTAAATAGCTGTCTGAACTCTCTGAAGCAGTGTTTACTCACAGAGTGTTTAGCCAAAATGTAAATTAAGTCAATGCAATATCACCATTCTTGAAATATCTTCTTTATGAGTCACAGTAACCAAGTAGAAAAGTATTTGCAAAAGGAAAAATAAACACAAGAAGATAAAGGGACTTAAAGGAAGATCATTTTTTTTCCCTGAAATGAAAATATTTCACAATATTTCCAAAAATAGAAAGCAGTAGTTTCTAATGCACATGAAAAAATAACTTCCGTTACATAAAAACATATATAGTGTTCAATAATACAAAAATAAACACAAGAGAAATCACTTATAGAAAGAATAAAAATAGATATAAAATTACAAAAAGTATATTAATCAACAACATGAGAAAAACAAAATAAGAATTAGGAAGAGAAAACTAAATAGAGTCAAAAAATGAGAAGGAAGACACCCTAGCATGGAGAAGAGAGAAAACAGATACATAAACAAAAAATAATCCACTTCCTTAGATAAGTTACAAGAGAAAATAATTCAGATGTAATAACCAAAGATAATGAAACATTTCAGATTAGAAGCAAAATAAAGAAACTGAAATTTTTGCCTAGGAAAATTTAAAAATAGAAGTCAACAGAAATATCCCAATGAAAATAAATTTCAAGGATAAGTAATCCAAAATGTATCCAGAAGGAAAATAATTAAAATAATTCCAGCCTTAGCTTTTGCTGAAAAAATAAATACCAGAATGTAATTATATGTACAAAACCTTCAATTTCAAAACAAGTATTTTACTGATTAATTTTATGCTAGCTAAACAGCCCCTTACATCAAAAAGACAACTGGAAGATATTCTGAAATCTGACACAGCATATTTATTTTTCACAGAAAGAAAAAATTTTTAGTATAAGTATGTTCTGTACCATATTTGGGTCATACTTATGCTAAAGCAAATTCATTGTTTATCTGAAGTTCAAATTTGACTTGGTATTCCATATTTAATATGGCAACCCAGATCAGTAGATTGGGAAAAGGAACCAAACTGGTTATACTAAAGAATTTTTAAATAGCTATGAAGTTAGGGAAGTTTGCTGGTGGCTTCCCAGGGGCGCTAGTGGTAAAGAATGTGCCTGCCAGTGCTGGAGACTTGAGAGACATGGGTTCAATCCCTGGGTCAGGTGGATCCCCTAGAGAAGGCATGGCAACCCACTCCAGTCTTCTTGCCTGGAGAATCGCATGGACAGAGGAGCCTGGTGGGCTACAGCTCTAGAGTCGCAAAGAGTCAGACACAACTAAAGCGACTTAGCACACATGCACTGGTGGCCTAGTGGTTAGGATTCAGTGCTTTCACTGCAGAGGCCCAGGTTCAATCCCTGGTTGGGGAGCCATCCTACATACCATCCCACGTGCTGCCTCAGTTCAGTTCAGTTGCTCAGTCATGTCCGACTCTTTGCGACCCCATGAATTGCAGCACGCCAGGCCTCCCTGTCCATCACCAACTCCCTGAGTTCACTCAAACTCACGTCCATCAAGTCAGTGATGCCATCCAGTCATCTCATCCTCTGCCATCCCCTTCTCCTCCTGCCCTAATCCCTCCCAGCATCAGAGTCTTTTCCAATGAGTCAACTTTTCGCATGAGGTGGCCAGAGTACTGGAGTTTCAGCTTTAGCATCAGTCCTTCCAAATAACACCCAGGACCGATCTCCTTTAGAATGGACTGGTTGGATCTCCTTGCAGTCCAAGGGACTCTCAAGAGTTTTCTCCAACATCACACTTCAAAAGCATTTGGCACTCAGCTTTCTTTACAGTCCAATTCTCACATCCATAAATGACCACTGGAAAAACCATAGACCTGACTAGATGGACCTTTGTTGGCAAAGTAATGTCTCTGCTTTTCAATATGCTATCTAGGTTGGTCATAACTTTCCTTCCAAGGAGTAAGTGTCTTTTAATTTCATGGCTGCAATCACCATCTGCAGTGATTTTGGAGCCCAAAAAAATAAAGTCTGACACTGTTTCACTGTTTCCCCATCTATTTCCCAGGAAGTGATGGGACCGGATGCCATGATCTTCATTTTCTGAATGTTGAGCTTTAAGCCAACTTTTTCACTCTCCTCTTTCAGTTTCATCAAGAGGCTTTTTAGTTCCTCTTTCTGCCATGAGGGTGGTGTCATCTGCATATCTGAGGTTATTGATATTTCTCCCAGCAATCTTGATTCCAGCTTGTGTTTCTTCCAGCCCAGCGTTTCTCATGATGTACTCTGCATATAAGTTAAATAAGCAGGGTGACAATATACAGCCTTGATGTACTCTGCCTAGCATGGTCAACATATAAAAATGAATAAATAAATAAATAGCTATAAATTTAGGCTACTCTGTAGAAACCATCATATTGAAGCCACCATGGTGGTACCAAGCAGTGACCTTCTCTTAAAATAATTCCAAGACGTCTAAATCCTCTCTATGGTTCTATTCTACCTGGAACTTCTGAACACTTATGGTTTTTCTGACACGTTCAGGGGCTGATTAAAATTTACTTACTCTGTGTCATAATCAGATAATTGAAGCCATGTTTGTAATTTGTTTTACTATCTATGGGACTTGAGCTGTGTCATTGCTTCATTTCAGACAAAATTCCTGGAAGAACCTATTTTATCCAGCACAAGAGTCTTCTTTACTCTAGCAGTCCAAAGTAGAGCCTATACCCTCTTTTCAAAACAAATATTCCTAAGGTCTTAATGTCTAGTTTACTACTGAACTGATTCTGCATCACCAGGCTATAACCCTTTCCCCAGGGGACTGAAGCTTCAGCATTTTTCTGTTTCCTGAAAACTCTTTCTCTCTAAGCTTGAACTCCCTTTGTTCCCAGCATGCTCTGAAACACATTATCCCCTGTGGGTGGAACAACTGCTAGACTATGGTGGTGGTGGTTTAGTCATTAAGTCATGTCTGACTCTTACGACCCCATGGACTGTAGCCCACCAGGCTCCTCTATCCATAGAATTTTCCAGGCAAGAATATTGGAGTGGGTTGCCATTTCCTTCTCCATTTCTAGACTGTATAAATAAACAAACTCCAGCCAACAACTCTCAGCTACTGCAAAGCTCACTGTAGAACACTTAACATAACAAACTGCATCAAGTATTATGGCAGCCATAAGTGTGCAGTAAACTAAGAAAGTAAACCAAAATTCAATTCCAAGCATATAATTTAACTAATGTAAAGTGAAAGTCACTCAGTCATGTGTCCATGAAATTCTCTAGGCCAGAATACTGGAGTGGGTAGCCTTTCCCTTCTCCAGGGGAATCTTCCCAACCCAGGTATCAAACCCAGGTCTCCCGCATTGCAGGCAGATTCTTTACCAGCTGAGCCACAAGGGAAGTCCAAGAATACTAGAGAGGGTGGCCTATCCCTTCTCCAGTGGATCTTCCTGACCCAGGGTCTCCTGCATTGCAGGCGGATTCTTTACCAACTGAGCTACCACGGAAGTCCCGATGTAAAACTAACCTTAATATTCATAGTTTGTTGTATCATAGGAAAAATAAAACTCTAATATTACTTTCCATTTGTATGTTTATTCCAGGATAGTGTTAAAATTGTAACTTGAAGCTTTTTGAATTTATTACTATAATTTAATAAGATTTTTAAAAACCTCAAGAAAATCAGGTGTTTTCTGAAACATTGTGCACTGTTAATTGATTAAATAATGGTGATGCATAAACTCTCTAAAATCTTGAACTTTTAATTCTCTTGACCTATACAGATCACCTATACATAGAACTATGCTGTATTTGGTAATATCAATACATGGCACAACAATATACTCTCCTTACAATTACAATCTAGCTTTCAAAATAAGAATGTATTACACACTATGAATAAAAATGTTGAAATGTAAAACATCTTCAGTGACACTGCAACATTTTCTAAATTTTTCAGCTAACTCCGGTTCAATTTCTCTTATACATGTGCTTAAAAGAAAAGGTGCCATATGAGGGAAATTAATTAAGGATGGAATTAAAAATTCAGTGATACACTTGCACCCTGCCATGCTTTCTGAGATGAGCTCTTCCTAATCCTACTTATGCTTTTCCTCTCACCCTTCTGCATAACCAGGTTTGCTCAAGCCTTAATTACTACAGTTTGCTACATAGCTGCTGTATCTGTATGGCCCATTTTTTGCAACATCTCTCACCTTTTTACAGCTGATGAGTTTGCCTTCAAATGTCTACATTCTCCATTCGGTTCTGTCAGGTTCAATTAACCACTGCTGGTAACAATATTGGATCTCATGACCTAGTTGTTTCTCCATCTCCTTAGTGACTGCCAAATGAAACAAATACACATAATCAGAAATAAAGACTAAAGAAGCTATTTGTGCAAAGGATAAATTAAGGGATAACTGACTACCACACAGGGTAAAGAAACCATCAGCATACAGAGAATGCAATAAGTCCTTACCAGAACTCCCTTAACCTTTTCTACAGCTCACCTGCCCTCCATGTGCCCATAAGGACCTCCAACACTTTCAGGCTTAAGAAGCTGCTCTGAGTCTTCCTTAAAATTGGGTGATTTTTTTTGCTTATATCACATTGTTTTTCACCCATACTATCCACTCAGAGGTCCATAGAAACAATTTTAATTGAAAAGCCTTCTAGAGGAAAAGGGCTATTGTAAATGAACTGAGTAATTTAATTCTTCGATTTCTGGAAAAGTTTTTACCTTTAAGGAGAAATGGAAATGTGCATCTGGTGTTTCATGGTGTGATAAGGGACATTTGTCTGTGCCCTTCAAAAGTATATGTTTTATAATGAAAAAAAGAATGAGGCTTTTTTTAATAGGTCACTTTTATTGCACAGTCTCACTCTGCTCAAATCACACGTTGGTTGGTCCTTATGTAAGTATTCATAGCCAGAAATCCACCTGTCAAGGTTAATATCCCAAATCAATTAAACTGTGAGTAAAATTCAGGCTAACCTTCCTGTGAAGCAGAAAAATATAATAATTTAGTGCAATAAAAACTTCATACTTTAATAAAGCTGCAGAATTTTAAAGTGCCCTAGTTGTTTAATTAATGTAAATAATCAAACATAACTCAGGCCCAAGCTCCCTCCTTGCTCAACAGGAAGATTTTTATCTAAATTATGGTAAAACTGTATCACTTCCTTATTTCAAATGGCTGCTACAAAATTGTATTTAGAAAGTCAGTTTTCACAGTGAGAAAATTTCTAAACTCCTTTAACTATATTTCAAAGCAGAAAAAAAGTCAGTTTTCTTGGAGAATAACAATCTCTCTTTTAAAATTTCACACTATTCAAATAGTTCAAGAATCATTTAATTTACAGATACATTGGTGATATACCAATTTAAAGAGATCCACAGCTTTGTTAAAAAAGCAAACAAAAGAAACAAAACCAAATAGCTTGCATATTGAAAAATATTATTTTTGTAAAAGAACTTGGGGGTTATACAAAGAAAAGTTGTGGTACAAACTGACACAAAAAAATTGATGAAAATTTTTATAAAGCATCAATAAGTACAAAGATTACCACACGGGCCTTATATGTATTATGGTAAAGCCCAAGTAGTTTTAAAAGAAGCGAATTCAGGACTCTCAATCAGTGAAACATTCCTGTCTGTAAGTTTGATCTTCCATCGTTTTAAAGGATGGAACATTGCAAAGTTCACAGGAGGAAACACAAATGGTATCTGAAGCCCTGAACCTCTGGTAGATAGGCATCTGCAAGTACCACAGATGCCATCCTACAGTGATGTTAACAAGATGAAGGATAGGACTAGTACAAAAAGCCAGCATAATTACAGGAAGAGGTAAATAGTCTTTTTTATTTCAGGGACTGCCTCTCCATACAGTCTGCACTTAAAGGCAAGAGCTTTGGTTATACAAAATGCACATGCTAACTAAACATTTTTTTTAGAATTTTGTCCTTCACTAACAGGTCAGAGAAGAGCTGTGATAGGAACAAATCACTGTCAATAGTATAAGATATTAGAAGTTGCCTGACCTCTAAACCTCCTAATTCTTTTGTTTTGTCTTCCAAGATAGTTGTTTGGCCAACAATTTTTCAAATACCTATCACGCTTGTTAATGCCACTTGGTGGCCAGAAACATGTAGATTAAAGGGGTAATAGACTAACTAGACCATACGAGCGGAGAAGGCAAGGGCGCTCCACTCCAGTACTCTTGCCTGGAAAATCCCATGGGCGGAGGAGCCTGGAAGGCTGCAGTCCATGGGGTCTCTGAGGGTCGGACACAACTGAGCGACTTCCCTTTCACTTTTCACTTTCATGCATTGGAGAAGGAAATGGCAACCCACTCCAGTGTTCTTGCCTGGAGAATCCCAGCAACGGGGGAGCCTGATGTGCTGCCGTCTCTGGGGTCACTCAGAGTCAGACATGACTGAAGTGACTTAGCAGCAGTAGCAGCAGACCATATGAGATGTACCTGGAAGTAAAATAAGGAATAAGGAAATAGACTACACCCATGGAATTCCTGTAAAATTCATTTGGCTCTTCATTGATTCTCTCCTGCAGGAAATTCACATCAGACAAGAGACAGAGACAACACTGGCAATCAGCCAAGTATGAAATTCTGTATGTAGCTATTCTAAACTGTCACAATAATTATATGATTATTTAGCTTAACATGGTTTCTTGGATATAAAACAGAAAAGGAAAGAACTGTTTTCTGATTTGCTGAATCTAAAATGTCTGAAATTCTAAAGTGAGGTTCTTATGCAGAAGCTTGGCATGAGCATATTTCCCTAAATGTATCAAGTGAGAAGCAGAGATTGTCAGGAAATGGGGATTTTTTTTTTTTTTTGCACAAGCATATATTTAGATCCAGAGTTGATTTACCTAATTGGTATGGAGTGAAGTAAATTAGTGGCCTTAATGCAGACAGTTCAAAACCTGACAGTATGGGAGCAAGTAGGTTACGATCCAATGCTACACAATAGTAGTTGTGCCCTAGACGCACTTTCTGGTAAGAAGTTATGATAAAACAGGCATGTGTCCCTGACCTTAAGAAGAATCATTTCTAGGACACTTTCAGCCCTCTACATGTATGATTTACTTAACATTTGCCTGCTTTCCAGAGCTTCAAAATAGTTTTTTTCTTCAATGATAGAGAAAGGTTGAGCCACAGAGATATAATCTGCTCCAGATAATAAGTGAAAAGAAGTGCTAAATATGCCGTAGACATTCTCCCACAATTCTTTAGAAGTGTGCTCTGTGATTTATAATCGCTTCAGTGAGTCAGGCTCAAAGGAGGAAAGGATGTGTGTGAGGGGCAGGGAGTACACTGAGTTAGGGAAAAGAGGTCAGAGGGAAAGCCATCCTTATGGCAAGCTTCTTATTTCACTCTTACTTGTAAGGAAAGAAAACCCAGATTTATAGACACAGAGAATGTCCTTAGAATAGAAAATGTGAGAAATAAAAGGAAGTGGTGGCCACCTAATCTAATCCCTCCCATGAACAGATAATGACCCCAAAACATACAGAACTTTAAAGCCCTCAGTGTTTCCAGTGATGAAGAGCTCTCTGCCATCGACAGACCAAAACCATTTTTGGACAACTATGATTGTGAGAAAGTACTACCTTTTACAAAACCAATATCTGCCTCCCTGTGGCTTCTCTCCATTGGTTTATTCCCTGGGACTTCATCCAAATGGCTGATGAAAGTATTGAACAGGGCAGGGTCAGTGGCCTCCCTCCAGATATGCAATGATCACTCGGTCAACATTCGTTTCTTAATCACCTAAGGCTCACCTAATTGTACTGTCCTCTGTGGCAAAGCAGCTCCCTGAAATTCCTGAGCTGCAGTGTAACCACCAGATCAAACTCAAAAGAGGGATTTGGCAAGACCATGCTGAGCAATTTCACTTTAGCTGTGAGTTATTAGCACTTTCTCTTTTAAGTACCAGCAGACCATCTTTTCCAGAATCTGGCTGGGGATAAAGGAAGGGTGCCAAAACTGATTCATACAAATCTCAATGCAGTCAGGGCTAACCCTAGGCCTACTTTAAAAAAAAAAAAAGTTCAAATCTCAGCATGCTTTAAAAGTTATAATTCTATCATGGCTTCAGCATTCAAGAGGAAAAATTCATTTGACATTCAGCATCTCTATAGGAAAAAATCTCTTATGAGACCCCCTACATTTTTAGTGATGTCTCAGAATAATAATAACAAAAAATGAAAATAAAAATTGTGCTAGAGCACCAACGGTTTAAGATATTGTTTTAGATCTATTTCCCCAGGATACATGCTTTATGTTTTACTTTTCATTTTAGTTGCTCTGTCATGTCCAACTCTTTGTGACCCTATGGACTGTGGCCCACCAGGGTTTTCTATCTATGGGATTTTCCAGGTAAGAATACTAGAGTGGGTTGCCATTCTTTTCTCCAAGGAATCTTACTGACCCAGGGATCGAACCCAGGTCTCCTGCATTGAAGGCAGATTCTTTACTCTTTGAGCCACCAGGGAAGCCCAGAATATACGTATAAACTTTTTTTTTTCTTCATGTTCTCCCTTTAGCTTCAATATCTCTGTTCTCACATTGAAACCACCCTGATATTTTGGTTGGTCCCCTTCACAATCTTCTCCTCCTCCAAATATCCCTTACTATTGAAGGTCTCCTTGCTGCCTCTACATTATTTACTTCAATTGTGTCCTCCCATGCTTCAGCAACTAACAAAAGCCAATAAGTGCCCAGATTTATATTTCTGGCTGATGGCCCCCTGGAGCCCTAGCTATATGAGTCTGAAATCTATGCTCTCTCATCCCTGCCTTCGAATCATCTGGTCATCACGCTGATCTCTTTATGGGAGGCCCTTTCCTCCTCGCTTTTTCACTAATATAACAACTTGCTCTTCCTAGTGCAGCATAAATGTCCCTTCACATATATTAATTGGCTAATACATATCTCACTGCACTATATCTGCTATATGGATGATTTCCTCATACCTAAACCATAAACTCCTTGAGGGCCAGAAGTGTATCATATTCATCTTTATATTTCTAAGACTTACAGCAATAAATGAATTATACTAGGGGCTAAATAAAATATTAGTTGAATGAAACAGAATGTGAAATGAGTTTCTCATGAAGCGGTTGAAGTACTGGTGCTTACAACTCAATCATTGAATACATAAAGCAAGTGCTTTTTCATAAGAGTATTT
This sequence comes from Ovis aries, assembly GCF_016772045.2. Lineage (NCBI taxonomy): Eukaryota > Metazoa > Chordata > Mammalia > Artiodactyla > Bovidae > Ovis > Ovis aries. Next base: position 42,672,086 of record NC_056069.1, on the reverse strand, counting down.
GGTGTGCGTGCCTACAAAGCATGCACGGTTTATCCTGTCAATGGCCTGTGCTTAATGCTCCCCAGGTCCCCTGGGGCATGGTAATCTGTGAAAGCACTGCACCAAAGTTAAAATCCTAGCAAGCGTGCACAGATAATGGCATTTAAAGTTAGACTTTTGCCTTCCATTTAGAATAGCCTGCCTACTGCATTCTCCCAGTAAGAAAAAGGAACGTATGTCAAAGTTCATACAATTTCTTATTGAAATCTTCTGCAAGCTATGAAATGTAGCCATCTCTAAATAAACGAATTGTAGCATAGCATCCCAACCCAAAGTAAAAGTGAGGAAGAACCAGTATCTTTCAAATGCAAATTAACAAAGAGCATCTTATGTCCTGAAGTATTTCTTGTGTTTTCTAAATTCCCAAGATTAAATGATGCAGATGTTTGTTTAGACTGCTAGAGATGTTAGTGACAGTGTTACAGCAAGGACCATAGTAACAGAGGCTTCCAGGTCCTAAAGGGGCTACAAAGAAACATGTAATAAGAGGTTACAGGGACAAGCTGTAAGGGCAAATGCTAAAATGATAAATGGCACAGATTTTCCAGTAAAAAGAATGAAAATTGAGTTTTGTGGTGAGAGGACAAGCATAAAAACAAAGGAAACCCATAGGATATAGTGGCAGAGAATATCCCTCCAGGGGCATATCATATGTCATAATGGGAAACACATTTCATTAAAAAAGGACAAAGGGATTAGGAACCAAGAACGACCATGCTTCAGCTATATGATGGACATGGGTTGGGTGTTCTATATACAGGTTCCATTTTAATGAAAATACTTATTTTGAGAATAGCAGTTTTCTCTCTAATAAATATTGGTGTAGACTGTGTCCCATCAAAATTCATATTGTTTAGTTGCTAAGTCATGTCCGACTCTATTGTGACCTCGTGGACTGTAGCCTGCCAGGCTCCTCTGTCCATGGAATTTTCCAGGAAAGAACACTGGAGTGGGTTGCCATTTCCTCCTACAGGGGATCTTCCTGACCCAGGGATCGAACCTGTGTCTCTTACATCGGCAGGCCGATTCTTCACCACTGAGCCACCACAGAAGCCCATATGCTAAAGCCTTAAGCTTCAATATAGCATTTGAAGATAGGACCTTTGGGAAACAATTATGTTTAGATGAAGCTGTGAGGGTGGAGCACCATGATGGATTTGTGCCCTTATAAGAAGAAGAAATAGTGGGCTTCTCTGGTGCCTAAGTGGTAAAGAATCCACCTGCCAATGCAGGAGATGCAAGTTCAATCCCTGGGTTAGGAAGATCCCCTGGAGAAGAAAATGGCAACCTACTCCAGTATTCCTGTCTGGGAAATCCCATGGACAGAAGAGCCTGACAGGTACGGTCCACGGGTCGCAAAACAGTCAGACACAGCTTAGCGACTAAACCACAACAAACAACAATAAATGAAAGGAGACAAATTAGTGTTTCTCTGCACTCCACTTCCAACTCAGAAATTCTTGAAAATAATAACTAAATTATATCAGTATCTATCTTTTCTTTAAATTATGCATACTTGGATGCTGAACATGGAAAGTAAATATGCATGTCATGCAGATGGGGTACAAGGTTATATGTGAGTTAAAAAAAATACTCATTAAGAAAGAAAGTTTATCATGTAGGTCAGTAATATTAGATGGGAGAATAAAAATGAATATGTACCTGTATCTAATTAGAGGAAGGGTTACATCTTTCTCTATTTCTTTTGGCACTCAGGTACACAAGAAATAAGTCTTGAAGTCAATGAACATGTCTACTAGATTTAGAGGACATGATGCTGAAAACAGTTCAAAAGGAATTCTGTTTTCTAAAGTAGAGATGAATATCTTAAGAATTAACAATATACCACACAACAGTATCATAAAAACAAATTTGACTCTGCCATCAGGCAGACTTGAATTTCTATTAAGTATGTCCTTTCTCCAAATCTCCTTAGGGCTCAGGTGCAATTAAAACAGTTCTAACTGACAGCAGCAGTATCTTCCATCCAAGGCATAAGGAAATAACTAGCAACAACACAGATGAGGATAAATGTAAAGATTATATCTTAAAGTTTCACATGATGCTTCCCAGAGGGATAGCTTTTTAAAAATATATTTCAGGATATATATATGCAAGTGCATAAACATAAAGCTCTCTGTTTAAGAATGCTCCAAGTGATGAGAGTTAGTGTGGCTGTCAGCTGTCAGCTCCACATGACATTAGGAACCCTCTGAAACACGATGGCACTGGATTTTTAGAAACTTAATTTTGCCACCTTTTAGTAATCAGAAGGGAAGGAAACCCATAAACGCCCCCAGGCACCTTGCTCAGCTACTGGCATGGGATGGTTAATCTGCTCCAGTACATTCTCTCCACCACATCCCTTTTCCACTTCTAAGGAGGAAAAATATAAATGTCCAAGGCCACAGTAAGCATTGTCACCTGCATCTAATAAGGTGTTTATAACTTTCTGAAACAAAGACTGACCCCAGCTCTCCCTTCAAAGGGACACCTTTCCTAATCTGTTTGTCACTGTTGAAGACACCACCAGCCTTTGCTCCCTACATCCTTTCAGCACAGGTTGACACTACTTCACGGACTGCACAGCACCAAATCCTTTATGAGTTTGCAACAAACATTAAAGAATAATATTCCCATGACTGCAAACACAGTGAGGAAGCACAGACGCTAAATCTCCAGCCCATTGCCATTTCCTTTTATGACAACTTGCAGTTGTGCAAATTAGTATAACTCCTGCACGCCCTGAAAGGAGCAGATATGAGTTTAGTGGAAGTTGTGGCTCATTGACTTTAGTGAGAGCGTATGACTCAAATCCTCTGAGTTTTATAAGGTGATGAGTTAGGTTAGGTTAAAGCAAACCATGGAGCATAATTTGATTGGTTTTCCTCCATCAGTGACGGATGCTTGATAATCATTTTCTGCCTATTATATCAATAAATCAGCTGCAATTCAATTTTAATCTGTAAATAAAGTTAAATCAGGGCTATGAGGATATTACACGCCTGCATTAGCTACTTAGAGGTGTCATTACTGTCTGTGGTTATCGAGCCGAACGTAGTCATTTGAGTTTTTAAGTCCTAGTTTTAAAGAATCTGAGACGAATTTGGGGAATGTTCATACAAGAAACACCATACACTCTGAGAAATTTGTACCTGCCTGAAATTGCAAACATAAATTATATAATACCACAACAAATAAGGATTTCTAGCATCATGCACTGGGCTTCCTGGTGGCTTAGCACTAAAGAATCCACCTGAATGAAAATTCAGGATACATAGGAGACACGGGTTCAATCTCTGGGTCAGGAAGATCTCCTGGAAAAGGAAATAGCAAGCCACTTCAATATTCTTGCCTGGGAAATCCCATGGACAGAGGAGCCTGGCAGGCTACAGTCCATGGGGTCCCAAAGAGTTGAGCAAAACTTAGTGAGCAAACAATAAAAGCTTTAAGCACCAAGTGGTATTACCTTCAGATTGTCAGCAGGTATGCAAGGAACACGATACAGGATAAAGTTAGACATTCCTCACAGAAGAGAGGAGGAATGGGCCAATATTCCCTTCTCAGCATGAGAAATTAAAGCTAGTAAAAAATGCAGTCTGTCAACTTGTCATGCTGTACTATGCTCACAGCTGGACCCCATCATAAAGGCAGTATTACAGCACTTAGCACACCATGGGTGCTCAATAAATACTACAGAACGTCATTTCCAGTCCATACATGTGAGAAGACAGTGCAGGCTCTAAACCTCTGACATCACAGGACATGTCTCTATGAATGTGAAGCACATCAAGCTGGATGAAGGCGAGTGTCAGCCCAGGAGACAGAGAAGCTGGCCCATGTCTGTGAGAATGGTAAGAAAAAGGACAGCTCCAAGACAATGGAGACCACCATATTTAGCTCTACTTGTAATGGCAGATCAATTCCTCAGCCTCTTGTGACCAAAGTCAACAAAATGAAATACCGGAGCATAATTTATACCAGTCATGTTTGACTCATCACACTTGTGTGTCAAGTTACTCAGAGGTATCCAGAATGGTAAGTATTCCCCATTTAAACGGGGTTATAGAAAGTCATACAAGCACATTCTGAATAGAAATATATGTAGTATATGCATTACATATATTCCCATTTATATATGATCACATGAATAAAATATATTAAAGAAATCACCCGCAGTATCTGTTAAAAAGCTGAACATAGCACATTTATGCTCCAAATTAAAGCTGAACAAGACTTCATACACATTTCAGGCTATTAACCAGAATTTACATTAAAAACAGAAACAGATCTGGATAGACACTGGAGTTCTAAGATGTGCTAATTTTCCTGTCTCCTGCTTAACCCTTGTGTTGTTAAAACCATTTCCTCTAAGAATTAATTATTTAAATTAAATCATCAAGTCTTAAACATTTTCTTACAAGTTTCCTTGGTTTTATTATGAGAAAAAGTTGAGGAAACCAGAACTCACCACGAGGGTACTGGGCACCAGTGTCAACATATTTAACATCTAATTCAACTGTTAAAGCAACAAACACTGATTTTTCTGCAGAACCCATACCACAGGACAGAAGGGCTAAAGAAAGTCAAGGAGTAGGCTTAAAAGAAATTCACATCGTCTGCATCTGCTTTTCTGGGTTATGTGTTAAAATGGATTCATGAGTAAATCCTGAGTGCATCTGTTGGAGACAAGTGCTTTACATCTAAAGGTATAAAAAAAAATAGTGGAAGGAAATGAAAAAACTATATATATGGTATGCTTAGTTGTATCTGACTCTTCAGGATCCTGTGGACTGTAGCCACCAGGCTTCTCTGTGCACGGGATTTTCCAGGCAAGAATACTGGAATGGTTGTCATTTCCCACTCCAGGGGATCTTCCCAACCCAGGGATTGAACCCATATCTCCTGTGTCTTCTGCATTTTCAGGTGGATTCTTTACCAACTGCATCACACATATATTCAGTACCTGGATTTTTATGAATTAATAAAAAGACAAATAATCTCAAGATCTATCTATCTATCTATCTATGAGATCAAGAGGAAATATGTACAAATATATGCATGTCAAGAGGAAATATGTACAAATATATACATGTATAAATATGAAGTATATATTTTACATATATATAGAGATACATATATAGAGAGAGAGAGATAAAGAGAGAGAGATAAAGAGGGGACATAAGAATCTCAGATACAATGATTAAACAAATTACAAATTTCAAGTGGTCCACTCCATAGTACTTACCAGAGGGTATCATCATTAGTTACATCTAGGGACTTCGCGGGAGAAGGCAATGGCACCCCACTCCAGTACTCCTGCCTGAAAAATCCCATGGACGGAGGAGCCTGGTAGGCTGCAGTCCATGCTAAGGGTCGGACACGACTGAGTGACTTCACTTTCACTTTTCACTTTCATGCATTGGAGAAGGAAATGGCAACCTACTCCAGTGTTCTTGCCTGGAGAATCCCAGGGATGGTGGAGCCTGATGGGCTGCCGTCTATGGGGTCGCACAGAGTCGGACACGACTGAAGTGACTTAGCAGCAGCAGGAACTTCCCTGGTAGTCCAGTGGCTAAGACTCCATGTTCCCAATGCAATGGGCCAGGTTCGATCCTTGGTCAGGGAAGTAGACCCCACAAGCCACAACTCAGAGTTTACATGCCACAACTAAGAAATCCCACATACTGCAACTGAGACCCAACCCAGACAAATAAAGAAATAAAAATATTTTAAAAAGTAGTTACAGCCAGCTTATTACATAGAAATTCCTGGAGTTGATGCCACTAAGTTCATGTAAAGACTCACTTATAAATATGACCCCCTTTAAAGACTCAACCAAAACAGTAAAAGCCCCCAAAGAGTTTTGGGGTTTTAAAGATAATTAAAACATTGATCATAAAAAGGATCATGTAGCTGTACCTTCCAATTATCAAGGTCACATTAGGTTATGAGTTGGTACTGTTCTTAACATCAGATATATTCAGCTTTACAGCCTGGGACACACTGTTAACACCCAAAGCTTTACTAAGTAGGTGTATCAAACTCCTCAGTTGCCATTCAACAGTGAGAAGAAGCTGAAGCTCACAGGCAGCAGAACCATTCCCCAGCTCCGCTCCCTCCAGCATTCAACAAATGCAGATTGCTGATCGCCATGCATCAGACTAAGTGCCCAGTGCAGTCCACACCTCCTCCACCCACCTGCAGTCTAAGTCAGCTGTCAAGCCCATCCTAAGATCATCACCTCTCCACAGTGACACCAAGTCGTGGGAAAATGTACCACTCTTTGAAATAAGCTGGGGTCCCTTTGCACACACAGTAATTTCAGTTAACTTTGCCAGAAAATGCCATAACTAACTAATTTTGGAAAGCTGGTATTTAAGAAATTCATTCCTATTTTGCTTATCTGGCGTTCCTTATGCTTATGAGCAACCATAGCTTATATTCAAAATCTTCTATTCTCCTTTCTGGGAAGACTGCCATAGAGAAAGAATCAATATACAATCTCCTTTCTAAGGAAAGAATATGATAATGCCCTCTGTTTCGTGACACTAGCCACCAATCTTTGTCAAGTGGGGAACATTAACGAAAGTGGAAATGTCATACTCCGTCTACACAATAGAACTGACTGGGAAAGTGTTCTAATTTCTCTCTACCATTAGACATATGGCCTCTGCCCTGATATACGAAAGGTAACAAGTAAAGGATATGGAAATCTTTCCATGGGAGACTTCTCTGTTGCCCAGGTATTTCAGCACTACTAGAAATAATGATTACTTGCTTACAGCTAAGCTGGTATATATCACATTCATTGATTTTTTTCCTTAAAATAACAATAGAACTAATTCATAAACTGAGTAATGGCATCTAATCTTAATTTTTATCAGACTTATGGAATTTAAGCATTAGAAGGCACTGTAAATGGTACCTTGTTCACTCCAATAATTTTGACAAGTTGTGGTTCAACTTGTCTATGGTAGGAAAATACTTCCCAGTAAAGTCAATTATATCATTGAACAGTTTTAATCATTAGAATTTCTTTCTTTTAATCAAAATATTAACAGTAGCTCCCCCCAGGGAGGTGAGATGGGAAAGAGTTGTGAAGCGGATTTTCACTTCTGTATTAATTGAATTTTTCAGAATGAGCATATGAGCTTGTAACTCAAATAAGTAAACAGCAAGTGATTAAAAAACTAACTTCACTCACTTTCTACTCATTTATCCTTGTTTTACCTAATAAGGAGCACAGATGAAATGCTTTCCATTTGGTTGCAAGAAGACAAAGACCTAGTTCTCCTCAATCTTTGCTTCTTTTACAGACAGCTTCAGTTCCTCCACAAGACACTTTTTCTGGATATTGTTGGGAGACAATTCTCTGGAGGTCTCTGACATTTCCATACATCTTGTGAGCAGAGGCACATACTGCCACACTTCCAATGCTTTCAACAATGTCTGTATAATGAAAAGTCTTAGAAGACAGGAATAATGGCTCTCTCTGCAAAAGGCAAGCATCCCTATTACCCATTATAAAAGCTTTGGGTTCCTAAGCTTAGGGATCTTCTCCTGGAAAGTCGCCCCTGTAAGTGCAGGTGTCACCTGACTCTCTTTGCATTGCCTTGTGGCGACTTAGGCTCAGGGGACAGGTGCCAGAAAATCTGAAATTCTGAGTACAACTATTGCTTTTAGTAATAAAGTCCTTTACATCTGGTCCAGTATCTATAAAACTGTTGAGCTGACAAAGGAGCTTGCAAGAATGGTAAAATCTCAAGCTTTCCTAGTTTCTGACAGGTATTATACACCATACACCATTGAGTTGAAAATGTGTTCATATTCTCTAGGAGATTATAATCTAAAAATGTCACACGTAAATTTTTGAATGAGATATAATTGGAGAAACTTAAACAGTAGTCGAGCATTTTAAAAATTAAGTATAAAGGAAGAGCAGAGGTACAGTAGTCAAAAAGTCTATTCAGGGCTTCCCAGGTGGCTCAGTGGCAAAAAGAATCCACCTGCTAATGCAGGAGATGTAGGAGATGCAGGTTTGATACCTGGGTCAGGAAGATACCTTGGAGAGAGAAATGGCAACCCACTCTACTATTCTTGCCTGAAAAATCCCATGGACAGAGGAGCCTGATAGGCTACAGTCCATGGGGTTGCAAAGATTAGGACATGACCGCATGACTGAGCATGGCACACACATAGTACTCAAAAAATCTATTCAGCAAAAAATAAAACAGAATCATGGATATATATAATAAGGAGAGATAAAGTGTCTCTTCTGTGACTGTGAAAGGGGCATTTTTATTTCAATTATTTAAGACAAACTTGAAGGGCTTTAGAAACAGCAATGATATTTTTATCCCCTGTAACTGAAAAGCTCCTCAACATCTTGCCTTTTATGTTTGTCCATAGGATACTCATGAATCATATCATGAAAAGCTCTTTCTCACTTACTCTCTCACTCCATAATCCAATTACTATACAAAGGACCCTTCTAGTCTTCAAGTTTTGCTTATAGGGCTTCCTTCAGAAGCCATTTCCTAGAGTCAACGTGGTAAGGTGGAAATATGGCAAAAGATGATTCCAATGACTTGGAAGACTTAAATGGCAATCACACTTTGCCATTGCTGAGTCATTTCCCTTCTTCAGCCAGCACTTGGGGAGCTCAAATTTCTTAAATTAATTGAGCACTTAATATACAGTTATAAATTAATCATATTGAAAGTGTGCTAATTATTTCATTAACTCCAAACCAATCCAATCTAAACTGTCACTTCTTTAGAGCACAACTGCTGAATTTCTTCTGTATTTAATCTATTGATTTAAAATATGCTATGAATTATATACACAGACAAATAAGATTTAGTTTCTGTCTCCCTTTTTGGAAAGTAAGCCTAAGGAAGTGTGTAAGTGTTTCTGATCTTTTTTTTTTCCCCTATAGCATATACAGCAGTAACTGTAATTTGTATCCATGTGAATAAAAGTGAGGTAAGAAAAACATTTTCATCCCACTAGTCCCAGGGCAAAGAAAAGCTCTTTGCTCTCCATTTTCTCCCCCTTTCCCATGAACATCTTGACTGACAGGCTGGTAGATAATCCTGTCCAGAGTTCATGTGTAGTAACAGGATTGAGGGGAACTGACTTAGAGGCTTTCATCTGGGCCGGGACATATCGATGCCATATTTAAAGGTGCTTGCTCTGTTCACCTCTGTGAAGATAAATGTCTGAACATCCAGCTTAAAAGCAAAAAGAAGAGAGGCACTCAGAGATGGCTGATGAATTGTCAAACTGTGGGAAGTAGCTTTCACCAGAGAGGCATGTATACTTTGTGCAGAGTAAAGGATAAATGGAGAAAATAATTAAAATGCTCTTCCTTTTCTGGACTGTGTTAACTGGAAACCAAATTCTTAACAGGTGTAGAGGAACCTCAGCTATTTTAACTGGTGAAAAGAAGCCCTCTTGCTTAATAAGGATGATTGAATTCATCCTCCTATGTCCAATAAAAAGGGCCAAAGACCTGGCTGGACAATTCATTTGGCAATTCATCAGCTACTATGCTGTGGAAAAGTATCAATAATCATAAAATGCTGTATCAGTCTTTTATTAACATCTAACCTGATAGTAACTCTTATCTCAAGAGTTATAATATACAAATCTCGAGAGTAAGAGACTATCTAATGCATCTGTGTTTTCTTTCCTTTCAAAGATTAGCTCGATATATTTTCATAAGGACAGTCTCAACCAATATATGCCCATGTGATTTTCTAGTGCAATTTGAGAGTTTACATGGTGGCACAATGGTGAAATTTAAGCAGGAAAATTTATACGTGAGGATAACACCTTCCTTAAAAGCAAAAAAGCTATCAATTATCCACTTGGTTTACCCAAGGAGCCTGTGAGATAGACAGAAATAGGGCATTAGGAGGGTGTGGAAATGAAAGTGGAGGTGCCTCAATATCAAATAACGCTTAGTTTCCTTGAGGTCTGGATTTGCAATTTTCAACTCTACCAAATTGAAATGCAATTAGTTTTTTAATCAGTAAATAAATACACTAATAGTAATCTTCCAATGTATAATCATAAGGGATTTGATTGAGGTCATACCTGAATGGTCTAGTGGTTTTCCCCACTTTCTTCAATTTAAGTCTGAAGTTGGCAATAAAGAGTTCATGATCTGAGCCACAGTCAGCTCCTGGTCTTGTTTTTGTTGACTGTATAGAGCTTCTCCATCTTTGGCTGCAAAGAATATAATCAATCTGATTTGGGTGTTGACCATCTGGTGATGTCCATGTGTAGAGTCTTCTCTTGTGTTGTTGGAAGACTATGTTTGCTATGACCCATATGTTCTCTTGGCAAAACTCTATTAGTCTTTGCCCTGCTTCATTCCACATTCCAAGGCCAAATTTGGCTATTACTCCAGGTGTTTCTTGACTTCCTACTTTTGCATTCCAGTCCCCTATAATGAAAAGGACATCTTTTTGGGTGTTAGTTCTAAAAGGTCTTGTAGGTCTTCATAGAACCATTCAACTTCAGCTTCTTCAGCGTTACTGGTTGGGGTATAGACTTAGATTACCATGATATTGAATGGTTTGCCTTGGAAATGAACAGAGACCATTCTGTCATTTTTGAGATTGTATCCAAGTACTGCATTTTGGACTCTTTTGTTGACTATGATGGCTACTCCATTTCTTCTAAGGGATTTCTGCCCACAGTAGTAGATGCAATTGTCATCTGAGATAAATTCACCCATTCCACACCATTTTAGTTCACTGATTAGTTCGTTGACGTTCACTCTTGCCATCTCTTGTTTGACCACTTCCAATTTGCCTTGATTCATGGACCTAACATTCCAGGTTCCTATACAACATTGCTCTTTAAAGCATCGGACCTTGCTTCTATCACCAGTCACATCCACAACTGGGTGTTGTTTTTGCTTTGGCTCCATCCCTTCATTCATTCTGGAGTTATTTCTCCACTGATCTCCAGTATCATATTGGGCACCTACCCACCTGGGAAGTACATCTTTCAGTGTCCTATCATTTCCCCTTTTCATACTGTTGATGGGGTTCTTAAGGCAAGAACACTGAGGTGGTTTGCAATTCCCTTCTCCCCAAGAAAAAGAAATGCAAAAAAGCAAAACAGCTGTCTGAGGATGCCTCACAAATAGCTGTGAAAAGAAGAGAAGTGAAAAGCAAAGGAGAAGAGAAAATATGTACCCAACTGAATGCAGAGTTCCAAAGAACAGCAAGGAGAGATAAGAAAGCTTTCCTCAGTCATCACTGCAAAGAAATAGAGGAAAATAATAGAATGGGGAAGACTAGAGATCTATTCAAGAAAATTAGAGATACCAAGGGAACATTTCATACAAAGACGGGCTCAATAAAGGACAGAAATGGTATTGACCTAACAGAAGCAGAAGATATTAAGAAGAAGGGGCAAGAATACACAGAAGAACTGTACAAAAAAGATCTTCTCAACCCAGATAATCATGATGGTGTGATCATTCACCTAGAGCCAAACAACATGGAATGTAAAGTCAAGTGGGCCTTAGGAAGCAGCAGTGGCCACAGGACTGGAAAAAGTCAGTTTTCATTCCAGTCCCAAAGAAAGGCAATGCCAAAGAATGTTCAAACTAACGCACAATTGCACTCATCTCACAAACTAGTAAAGTAATTCTCGAAATTCTCTAAGCCAGCCTTCAGCAATTCATGAATCATGAACTTCCAGATGTTCAAGCTGGTTTTAGAAAAGACAGAGGAACCAGAGATCAAATTGCCAACACTTGATGGATCATCAAAAAAGCAAGAGAGTTCCAGAAAATCATCTATTTCTGATTTACTGACTATGCCAAAGCCTTTGACTGTGTGGATCATAATAAACTGTGGAAAATTCTGAAAGAGATGGGAATACCAGACCACCTGACCTGCCTCTTGAGAAATCTGTATGCAGGTCAAGAAGCAACAGTTAAAACTGGACATGGAACAACAGACTGGTTCCAAATAGGGAAATGAGTAAGTCAATGATGCATATTGTCACCCTGCTTATTTAACTTATATGCAGAGTACATCATGAAAAATGCTGGGCTGGATGAATCACAAGCTGGAATCAAGATTGCCAGAAGAAATATCAATAACCTCAGATATACAGGTAACACCACTCTTTTGGCAGAAAGTGGAGAAGAACTAAAGAGCCTCTTGATGAAAGTGAAAGAGGAGAGTGAAAAAGTTGGTTTAAAGCTCAACATTCAGAAAACTAAGATCACGGCATCCAGTCCCATCACTTCACGGCAAATAGACAGGAAAACAGTAGAAACGGTGGCACACTTTATTTTTGGGAACTCCAATATCACTGCAGATGGTGACCGCAGCCATGAAATTAAAAGATGCATACTCTTTGGAAGGAAAGCTATGACCAACCCAGACAGCATATTAAAAAAAGAGACATTACCTTGCCAACAAAGGTCTGTCTAGTCAAAGCTGTGGTTTTTCCAGTAGTCATGTATGGATGTGAGAGTTGGACTATAAAGAAAGTTGAGCATCGAAGAACTGATGCTTTTGAACTGTGGTGTTGGATAAGACTCTTGAGAGTCCCTTGGACTGCAAGGAGGTCCAACCAGTCCATCCTAAAGAGTTCAGTCCTGAGTGTTCATTGGAAGGACTGCTGTTGAAGCTAAACTCCAATACTTTGGCCACCTGATGTGAAGAGTTGACTCATTTGAAAAGACCCTGATGCTGGGAAAGATTGAGGGCAGGAGGAGTAGGAGATGACAGAAGATGAGATGGTAAGATGGCATCACTGACTTGATCGACATTAGTTTGGGTAAATTTTGGGAGTTGGTGATAGACAGGGAGCCCTGGCATGCTGTGGTCCATGGGTTTGCAAAGATTCAGACATGACTGAGTGACTGAACTGAACTGATCTGAACAGTAATCTTAAGAAACTCCTCCATGCAATAATCTAACCTACTGCACAGTCAGGGTAAGTAAGAACTTCTTGACTTTTCTAACTAAATGTACATTATCGTTTTGTAGTTCTCTTACTACTAGTATTTGCTCTTAACTTTGGTGCCTTTTATTCAGAGAGATTTCACTCTCTGTTTTAGGAATGGCATTTTAAGAGTGCTAATATACATAAAGGGGCATCTTGGTGGCTCAGCGGTGAAGAATCTGCCTGCCAATGCAGGAGATTTGGGCTCGATACCTGGTCCAGGAAGATCTCTTGGAGAAGGAAATGACAGCTCACTCCAGTATTCTTGACTGGAAAATCCCATGGAGAGAGAAGCCTGGAGGGCTACAGTCCATGGAGTTACAAAAGAGTCAGACATGACTAAACAACAATAAATATGCATAAAAGTGCAATACTAATGTGCCACTAGTGACACGAGACAACATATTATTATCTTCTTTCTCCACAGGATATGCACTGATTGTACCATAAGCTTCATGAAAGAAGGCATCATATGTCTTATTTCCTCTTAAGAACCAAGCACCTAGAATTGCACTTGAATCATATAGGGCACAATAAATATATACATGAATGGATAAATGAATGAGTGAGTTAAACTGATGAAATCATATTTGTGATTTTAAAAACCTTGAATTAGTCTATTTTACTGGATAGACTTTTACTGTATTTAAATTGTCTCGGGAGCATTTCTGTATAAGGCATTTCCTTCCTGGAATTCCTCCAAAATGCGAGCTCTCTGATTCTGACAACTTCAAATATCTTTAATGATTTCTTTAAAGAGCAATAAAACGGCAGGCTACTAAAAAGGAGATAACTGTACCATCCCTGCTCATGAATGGACTTAGCAAGCATTTAAGGAGCCTTAACATCAATCTTCCACAGCTAGATTTATAATGTATCCATTTTATGAATCACTTTGACTTGGATCCTAAAGCCCCTAGGCACAATTTTACAGGGAGTTCCTATGACACATATACATTAAACTGAAAAGCAGGAAATATGATTCTCCTAGAGGCTGGTATTCACCTACTTTGATTATTCTGCATAGTAAGTCAGGCTAGGTTGGCAGGTCATTATCTGATGGATATTGCCAACTATAAGAGAAAAACAGGGCAAAGGAGACTTACATTGAGTAAACCCAAATGCATCCAAGCCATGGGAAATATTTTACTATATGAAAGGCAAAAATTAGGGGTAGTATCTTCAGCATTGATTCTAGCCTAAGCACTGCATATTCATTTGTGACTTTTTAGGGTATTTAATGAATTCAAGCGGTATGATGGTAAAATTAGGTAATAGACTTTTCATTTTGCCATTGAGATTGCACTGATTGGTTGAAGTCCTCAGGTCTCCCTGAATAGGTAACAATTTCTAAAAGACACAGATGTATTGGCCAAATGTGACCTTAAATGAGTTACCTATCATAGTTCATCTCTTAATAGTACACAAATCAAATACCTTTATCACACTGGTACAATTTTTAGAACACTGCTTTGATATCTACTCCTTGATATGCATATTTCCAAACCCATCTCCACTCCCTCAAAAATCCTTTACAATTAAATGTAATTGTAAATGAAATCAAAGGGTCATAGAGGTTTATAGTTGGCAGATACCATGTAATCATCTTGCTCATCATTCCTTCCACTGTATCTGTTATTACATAGTGCCTCTGACAATTTCTGCTTTACTTTCATCATAAATGGGAAGCTAAGTAGCCAGGCAAGATGGTCTACTCAGTTACTAAGCAGCAGAAAATATAAAATGCAATTTCTTATTTAAAAAACCTTCCACTTCTACTGCACTGTATGTAGTCTTTACAAGGTATTTTATATCATTCCATTCTATATTTACGATACCAACACCAAGCAGAAATTGTTAATCCCCCTCCAAATAAGAAAACTAAAGCTCAAAAATATGAAATAATAGAATGGTCTGACTTTCCAATTTCAAGCTATGTAAAAAAAAATTTTATAGATCTGATAAATATACGCCTTTGGTGTCTACCTTCATTCCCTCCAAAATGCACCCCTGGCTTGAGGTAAATATTGCTTATTTTAATACTGAAGAAGTTCTAGAATTAGCTCATCCTTTCATCTACTGAGATCAGGGAATACAATTGGTACCACTGGAACAAGAATAGTGTCAGAAGAGTCTCTCAGAGAACAATATGGATTTGGCATGTGTATCTAAGATCCATAAAGAATATATTAAAAACTTATCATGTCCTTTCAACTAAGGATGCCATATGTAAAACAATAAGTTGAGTAATAAAAAATGCCCTTTGGGGAGGTTCTTTTCAATAACCTTTAAAGAAACAGGCAATAAATAGTATCTCAAGTGCAATCACCATTTTAATTTTTTTAAAGTTTATTTATTTCTATTGAAGTATAGTTGATTTACAGTGTTTTTTATTTTTAACAGATCAGGATTTTTTATTGTGTGTCTATATTGTGTGTCTACTTGTTTGTGTTATAAACTGCAGTGCCACAATTTGCTCTCCCCACTCCCTTTACATATTTATATTTCTCCAGATCTTAATTTTTTTTAATTTATTTATTTTAATTGGAAGCTAATTACTTTACAATATTGTAGTGGGTTTTGCCATACAATGACATGAATCAGCCATGGGTGTACATGTGTGATCTGAGAGAATAGCATTGAAACATGTATATTATCATCTGTGAAACAGATCACTATCACCATTTTAAAGTAAATATCAAAGTAGATTCCATATTTTATAGTATTTTTCATTACCATAGGTATCCTTGAATGTGTAAGGACTGTTCCACCATTCAACCAGGAGCTACATATACAGAGCCCAGTTGGAAGACTACAAATTTTCCATCTTAGGATACAAAAGAAGTCATTTCTTCAATTAGAGTACAATGACACTAATGAATGCACTCTGGTTGTTCCCTTTCTTACAAGATTTTGTTATCTGGCAGCTCCAGTGATGTGATGAGAAGGCGATTTGCAAGTCTGATTTGGAACTTTTTGATCACCAGAGAGTAAAGAGTACAAAGTTTCTGCTTACAGTCTTAGGGACATTATAGAAAATTAGCTCTGGGAATGTATTTAAATTATTCAAATAGAAATAGACTCTTAACTTTGTGATCCTGCCTTCTTAACCTGCACAAAGACTATGATGTAAATGAAAACTTTCATGGTTATTCTCTAGAGATTTCTGTTTAGTAACTGAATCTCTTCAAATTTTCCATTATTCAGCTCTCTGGTCAGTGAACAGGCATAAAAATAGAGATATTTTCAGAGCTTCAATATTCTATTCTCTTTCTTAGTAAATTTGAACCAACAGTTCTAAATAAGTTTTAATAATCAATTGTAAGATTTTAGTGCAGAAAAAAAAGTTAACTGATTTACTTCATCATTTTGTGCACACACATAATGGCTTTCATCATATTTCTTTCCCATACTGCCTTGATTTTAAAATACTGAACATCTTGAAAGTAAAATAATCACTCACATCATTAAAAGAAGTGTTATTTCTGGTCCACATATATTAGAAGATTAAAAATCCTGCTTAAAATGCTGTATTAAGCAAGCTATAGCAGTAAAGTATTATTCATGAAACTAGACATAATGATAAAAGCAATCTACTGATAATATTATGGGTAAGTAAATGTGGAAACAGTCAGGAAAATATTTCTTTGCTTTATGATGCAAAACAAGAATATAGGCAGCCTATTGGTCCTTGAAAGACAGATGCATATAATGTAGACTGTTCCACTATAGAGCACATTCTATTAGACCAGTGGTGAGGCTGAACCTCATCAGTTTTTGGAGGGGTCACCTAAACTCCCTTTCCATCTGGGTGATTGAGAGCAGTGCCAGGTAGAGATTGGCCAGGTGCAGTGAAGGAGAATAAGATGTCAGGAAGGCAAAAGGTAATTTGTTTTCTCCTCTGGGGTAACCTGGATATGTTCTTTTTCTCCAAACTGTTAAGTTTCAAGGAAATATGTCTACACTATATTTTGAATTATTAACAAGTTTAACATCCATGTGCCACCTAATGTGGATGCATTTAGAGGTAGGTGAAGATCAATTTTCTGTTCCTAATTTTTAATTGAGCCTAGTGACCAGAAATGACCTAGAAGGCCTTCAGCCTCAGGAGGAAAAGCATTAAGCAGATCTGGGGAATGAGATACTTCTACTGGCATGAATACCTTTTTTTTTCAGACTCTGTCCCTGAATCTGCCAACATGACAATGCTCTTCAATAATAAAAAAAGACGTGTGCCAGGCTTTTGCAAAGATGACACCTGCATGACTGACAGCCTATTCCTGCACACCAGTTCCTCAGCTCTAGTTACATAGCAATCTGTCAGCCACTTAGATGACATGAGCTCTTTAAGCCATTAAAGAGTTAACATATTATTTTTTTAATCGTGCCATAATTCTTGGGGTGGCAAAATTGCTCTGCACAATAAATAACACTATTTAAAGGTTAATTACTTGATTAATGTGTCTCTTCCTATGACACTTGCTCTTTATTTACACAGACAGGAGAATCTCCTACTATATCTTGTTAAATCTCTTTATTCACTTTCTTTGTTTGGTCCAAGAGATAATTTTTCACGGGTTCTCAATAAAGAAATAAAAATATTATCCTACTTTTCTGTTATTGTTATTGTTTAAAAGATCTGCTTTTACTATTGACATACAAAAAACTTGATGATTGAAACTGGATACGCCGTTTTTTCACCTCCTCCAGGTGGGTAGAGCTGTGAATTATTTCTCATCATTAAGTAAAAAACATTTTACTTTTGGTTGGCATGACAGTGACATAAGAGCTCTCCTTGACTCTTTCTGAGGCAGCTGGAAAATGAAACCCTTTCGGCTCAAGACACAGAGTCAATCTTTTACCTTCTCATTAACATTAAAGAAGGCCATGTGAGCAAATACACATACATAAGAATACACTTCAGTTAGAATCAAATTAATTCCAGAGCAAAAATAAAAACATAAATTAATGCCAAAAACTCAGGTTGTATTTTTGGAGAGTACTCATGGGTATTAAAAACATAGTATCATCTATTTATTTCATCAGATGATTTTTACAAGACGGTAGCTCTATGGAAAGACTCAAGATTGACTGTTATATTGTAATCAATAAAATCCTTAAATAAAAGTAGTCTTCTTTTGCTTTCTTCCACCTCCAAAGATTTGTAAGCTTCCTGAAGAGATGGGCAACACACATGCTAGTAAAGAAGAATTTTCATTCCTAGATTGCATTTCTATAAGAAAATATCCTCTATATCACTTGCATAGGATGGATCTTCCAACTAACTGTGAGTGATGGAATAGAATACGGTGGACTGAAGACAAGGGAAAAACGGAAGACACGAAAAGGTAGAGGGGAAAGAGTAAAACGAGCAGGAAGTTTCTGGATACCTTTCCAAAGGAACCAGCAGAATATGGTCACTCAGATAGTGATGTTTTCTGCTTTTCTAAAACTTTTACAAAGCTTTCTCTCTCAATCTAATAAATCCAGTGAGAATGTATTTTTACTTGCCTAAATATTCATTTATTTCCTTTTACATTTCTTTAATAAGTAAATAATATGTGTACAATAGTAAGAAACGAAGGGGAAAAATACTTAACCAGCCAACTAAGAAACAGAAGACATTCAGAAATATTTTTATTAAAAAAAATACAGAGAAGCTTGAGATCATACAGTATCAGGTATTTTAGAAGGGCAGAAGTTGGGAAAATTTTTGAATCCAGCAAACTAACATAATTTGCATCCACTCACCCTGAGTCACTTTACAGAAAGAAAAAGATGGAAATAAAATCAAAAGAATAGTCACTGATCCTGTTATATTAGTTTTCTCTCGGTGTATAATAAATTACCACTTATCTCATAGTTCCTGTGGGTCAGGAGTTAAAGCATAGCCCAACTCATTCCTCTACTCAGGGTCCCACAAGGCAGCAAGCAAGATGTCCTCATCTAGAACCCAAGCTCATAGGGTCGTTGAACAAATCCAGTCCCTTTCAGCTATTAATATATGACTAAGTCATTCAGCTTTTAGAGATCATCAGCATTTTCCTTCCTCATGACCCTGTCGCAGTCTGTTTGGGCTGCTGTAACAAAATATTATAGACTGGGTGGCTTAGAAACAACAGAAATATATTTCTCACAGGTCTGGAGCTTGGGAAGTCCATGATGAAGGTGCCAGTATATTCGGTGTCTGGTGAGTATCTGCTTCTTGGTTCATACATGGCCACCATCATGTCTGTTTCCCTATACCCTCTAGTGACAGGAAAGGCAAGGGATCTCTCTGAAGGTTCTAGGAGCACTAACTCCATCTAATCACTTCCCAAAGGCCGCGCCTCCTAATACTATTACCTCAGGGATTAGGATTTCAACATATGGATTTGGAGAGTATATAAACATTCAGTCCACAGAAGACTCTCTCCATAGGCAGTTGCTACCATAGCAGCATGTTTCTTTAGAGTCATCAGGAGAATATCTCTACTGCATGCTATAGAATGCAATAGAACTATGTATTTATGTGGATGGATGTATAGACAGATGATAGATAGAGAGGTAGGCAGACAACCTAATCATGGAAATAGCATCCCATCACCATTATCATATTCTGTTGGTTAGAAGCAAGTTACAGGTCATGCGCACACTCAAAGGGAGGGTATTGTACACTGCGTGACCACAGAGCTACACTAAGGTCTATCTGCCATCTGCCACACGTGTGAAAAGAATTTTCCACAAGCTCAGACTACAGACAGCTTTCCTCTGTGTCCAAGGTGTCTTTTCCTGCCAAGTAACATCCTACTCTAAGGCCAAATCAGTTCCACAAAAATACTTATTTCTGGTTCTGACCACTTCCCAAAAAACAAAGTAAGAAATATTCTAGTGTTCAGTGGAATGAAGCTGTTCATCAATGCATAACATTACCAATAATGGTGTGAACCTAGGTGATGACTGTTTCCAAATCACTGCTGCTAGACGATATTCTGAGATATCCTCAAAATGACTCCCTCATGTTTCCCTTCTCTGGTAGAAATGGTTTATTATGTGAAAAGAGCTGTAAACATGCAATAAAATGGCCTTATGAGAGTGTTAATGTCTCTATTCAGGGCCAGGATGGTAAAGGCTAGAGCCCAGTGGTGTGCTTCAACAGTTAATAGGGAATGTCCATGCCTCTGTTTAAGTGCTGATGCAGACTTCCTTGATGTATGTTGCTTTCGAGAAAAATAGCAATGGCTCTCTTATCCAACTCACTGAAACTATCAGTTGATGGGCTGTTCAAAACTAAAATTGGCTAAAGCAGGGATTTTTTTTAAACGATGCACAATTTCCATAAATATTTTATTTATTCCAAAACCAAATAACTATCTTTTGCTATTATTCTGATCTAAGACCAAGACAACTTTTACTGTGTACTAGTCTACTGACTGGAATTTCCCCATTGTCTTTCATCAATAAATTCATCTATAATGCATCATCTATGATTTCTAGTTTAGTTTTCCTTAAAGTGGGGCAAGAACATAAAATATTAACGAAGTACAGATTTTAAAGTAAGATTACAGATTTCACTACCTATTTTATATAAATACATTATTCACACCCATCTGGTGAGGAATTTTCAGCACCTCATATCTACTGAGTCTTTCAAATGCATTTGACATGGTTTTCAGAGAAATCACCTACCTTACATTCATATTTTATAGTACTAAGTAACTAATTTTCCCAGGGTTGATCTTGAGAATGGACTGGTTGGATCTCCTTGCAGTCCAAGGGACTCTCAAGAGTCTTCTCCAACACCACAGTTCAAAACCATCAATTCTTCGGTGCTCAGCCTTCTTCAAAGTCCAACTCTCACATCCATACATGACCACAGGAAAAACTATAGCCTTGACTAGACGGACCTTAGTCGGCAAAGTAATGTCTCTGCTTTTGAATATACTATCTAGGTTGGTCATAACTTTTCTTCCAAGGAGTAAGCGTCTTTTAATTTCAGTCACCATCTGCAGTGATTTTGAAGCCCCCCAAAATAAAATCTGACACTGTTTCTACTGTTTCCCCATCTATTTCCCATGAAGTGATGGGACCGGATGCCATGATCTTCGTTTTCTGAATGTTGAGCTTTAAGCCAACTTTTTCGTTCTCCTCTTTCACTTTCATCAAGAGGCTTTTTAGCGCCTCTTCACTTTCTGCCATAAGGGTGGTGTCATCTGCATATCTGAGGTTATTGATATTTCTCCCAGCAATCTTGATTCCAGCTTGTGTTTCTTCCAGTCCAGCGTTTCTCATGATGTACTCTGCATATAAGTTAAATAAGCAGGGTGACAATATACAGACTTGACGTACTCCTTTTCCTATTTGGAACCAGTCTGTTGTTCCATGTCCAGTTCTGACTGTTGCTTCCTGACCTGCATACAGATTTCTCAAGAGGAAGGTCAGGTGGTCTGGTATTCCCATCTCTCTCAGAATTTTCCACAGTTTATTGTGATCCACACAGCCAAAGGCTTTGGCATAGTCAATAAAGCAGAAATAGATGTTTTTCTGGAACTCAGATCAACCCTCCGATTTCTTTGGAAGGAATGATGCTAAAGCTGAAACTCCAGTACTTTGGCCACCTCATGTGAAGAGTTGACTCACTGGAAAAGACTCTGATGCTGGGAGGGATTGGAGGCAGGAGGAGAAGGGGATGACCGAGGATGAGGTGGCTGGATGGCATCACGGACTCGATGGACATGAGTCTGAGTGAACTCTGGGAGATGGTGATGGACAGGGAGGCCTGGCATGCTGCGATTCATGGGGTCACAAAGAGTCGGACATGACTGAGTGACTGAACTGAACTGAACTGAACTAATTTTCAAAACCAACAAACCAGTTTACCACAGCAAGTTCAAGTAACATTAACACATTTAGGACCAAGCCCAGCTAATTTTTGATAAGGGTCCTCTGAAAGCAGGGAGACTAGAGAGTAGTCTACTAGCCATAGCATTCAGAGTACTTTGGGCAACAGTTGGCACGCTTTAAAAAGGGATGAAGAGTGTCAGCTAATCCAGATGATTGGTTAAGAGAAAGTCATTAAAGTCACTTAAAAGAGTTTCTGCCATCAACTGTCAAAGATATAACCGGTATACACACATTGAACAATATTTGTTGAGTGCCTTGCATGTGCATGCTCAGTCGCTTCAGACATGAACCCTAGGGATTTTGCAATCCTAGTGACTGCAGCCCACCAGGCCCCTCTGTCCATGGGACTGTCCAGGCAAGAATACTGGAGTGGGTTGCCATGACCTGCTCCAGGGGATCTTCCCAACCCAGGGATAGAACCTGAGTCTCTCACATTGCAGGCAGATTCTTTACTATTGAGCCACCAGGGAAGCTCTTGTCGAACTCCTACTACATACTACATTACAGATGTATGTTCTAGCTACCCCATAAAGAGGAAAAAAACATGATCGCTGCCCTTGAAGATCCTAATACAATTACTGTGTGAGGTGCTATTGCACTTACATAATGTTTGTAGCGTATAAAGTGTTTCTATCTTTTTTTAACCCTAAAAAGCTTTGGATGTTAGCCTGGATTCTGACAGCTACTGAAGAATGGTGAGAAATTCACTGAGTTCCTAAGGTTATTGCTTGATGATTTATGACTCATCAGTACTTAGATGAAAGTGCCCTGTCAAATTCATTTTTTAACACCAACAAATATGAGGTTGAATTGTAAAATAGGTTCCATTTAATCCAATTTCTTTTATGTAGTTATGCTCAAGGATGCATGAAGGGGCTTGTGTTATATGAGAAATTTTTCCAAAGAGTAGCAGAGATGAAAATTTACTCTGGAAAAACCACAAGGGAATATTTAATTCTCCTGCACCCTATATATACTCAGTCACGAAGTCATGGCACTCAAAACTGTCCTTTTCTCCCAACTTTACCATGTCATCAATTTAGTACATTCTTGCTAATCTGAAAAATTCTCTATCCTTTCTTTCCTGACACCAATCTTCTGCCTCCATCTATATCCATAGGGCTTCCAAAGATCACAAATCTATTTGTATGATTCTCATTTTCAGAACCCACTATGGATCTCAAAACTCCCAAGAATAATGCCAAAGCTCCTTCAAGTGAAGCCAAACAGGACCCAAACATTCTATATGTACCATATTTTATCAGTATCAGCTATGATTTTTCCCACACATACAGCCTAGATCTAGCATCATAAATTCATCTCCATTTCTTCTCCAAGTACCCAAACATAATTGTGTAAGTTTGAATCATTGAAATTCTGTTCTGTGATTATGCAATACCCTTTTTTGTTAAAATCCTGGCAAACTTCCACTCATCCTTCAAGATCAACTCTTTAAACTTTATCCGAACACTCCATGCACCATTTCTCCACAATATTTCAGGCAGCTCTCTTTTGTTGCACAAATTTTGTAGCATGACTATTTCTGTTCAGTTCAGTCACTCAGTCATGTCTGACTCTTTGCAACCCCATGAGGTGCAGCACTCCAGGCCTCCCTGTCCAACATCAACTCCCGCAGCCCACCCAACTCATGCCCATTGAGTCGGTGGTGCCATCCAACTATCTCATCCTCTGTCATCCCCTTCTGTTCCTGCCCTCAGTCTTTCCCAGCATCAGGGTCTTTTCAAATGAGTCAGCTCTTCACATCAGGTGGCCAAAGTATTGGAGTTCAGCTTCAACATCAGTCCTTCCAATGGACACCCAGGACTGATCTCCTTTAGGATGAACTAGATGGATCTCCCTGCAGTCCAAGGGACTCTCAAGAGTCTTCTCCAACACCACAGTTCAAAGGCATCAATTCTATGGTGCTCACCTTTCTTTATAGTCCAACTCTCATATCCATACATGACTACTGGAAAAAACCATAGCCTTGACTAGACAGACCTTTGTTGGCAAAGTAATGTCTCTGCTTTTTAATATGCTGTCTAGGTTGGTCATAACTTTCCTTCCAAGGAGTAAGCGTCTTTTAATTTCATGGCTGCAATCACCATCTGCAGTGATTTTGGAGCCTAGAAAAATAAAATCTGATACTGTTTCCACTGTTTCCCCATCTATTCGTCATGAAGTGATGGATCCCAGACACTGGGTGGGGTTCTATGGAAACAGTGATTAACAAGACTGTAACACTGTTCTGGATGTTTTTATTCACTTGTTGCTCATATTATGCTATGAACTCCTTGAGAGCAGACAGACACATAGTATTCATTTATATATGACTCCCAACTACCTAATGCAGTGTATACATACTACTAGGCATGTACTTGAGTTTCTTGAATGAATGACTGAACAGCTGATGTCATTAAACATAACAATAAAGTAGTTTTAAAAATTGTATTAGAAAGTTTCTTATACACTGTCCTCAGGGTTTTAGGAGATAAATGGGGCAGCCTTCTAAGTTGAATACCTCCCCCACTACTTTTTGTTATAATTTTTCTATTCTTACAGAATTTAAATTATATGCCCTTATTAATTCAAAAATCTAAATGAATAAATATATTCATGCTATCCCCACAATGTGTTCCAAGAGTTGAAATATAGTAATGAGTTCACCATTTGATATTGTGTACACATAGTATAAAAAGCCTCTTGATGAAAGTGAAAGAGGAGAGCGAAAAAGTGGGCTTAAAGTTCAACATTCAGAAAATGAAGATTATGGCATCCGGTCCCATCACTTCATGGGAAATAGATGGGAAACAATAGAAACAGTGTCAGACTTTATCTTGGGGGGGCTCCAAAATCACTGCAGATGGTGACTGCAGCCATGAAATTAAAAGACGTTTACTCCTTGAAAGAAAAGTTATGACCAACCTAGACAGCATATTCAAAAGCAGAGACATTACTTTGCCAACTAACGTCCATCTAGTCAAGGCTATGGTTTTTCCTGTGGTCATGTATGGATGTGAGAGTTGGACTGTGAAGAGGGCTGAGCGCCAAAGAATTGATTCTTTTGAGCTGTGGTGTTGGAGAAGACTCTTGAGAGTTCCTTGGACTGCAGGGAGATCCAACCAGTCCATTCTGAAGGAGATCAGCCCTGGGATTTCTTTGGAAGGAATGATGCTGAAGCTGAAACTCCAGTACTTTGGCCACCTCATGCGAAGGGTTGACTCATTGGAAAAGACTCTGATGCTGGGAGGGATTGGGGGCAGGAGAAGGGGAAGATAGAGGATGAGATAGCTGGATGGCATCACAGACTCGATGGACGTGAGTCTGAGTGAACTGCGGGAGTTGGTGATGGACAGGGAGGCTTGGCGTGCTGTGATTCATGGGGTCACAAAGAGTCAGACACGACTGAGCGACTGAACTGAACTGAACACGACATGGAATTTCAATGACATTTCTTTTTTTAGTGAGCACTCTTAGGAATCACATTTAAGCTTTCTAAATTTCCTGTTCAAGGTGAAGTAGAAGGTAGACTAATTCCATCTCCTGATACAAACATGAAACTTTTCATGTAAACTTCAACTCAGGAACACAGTGAATTACTTTTATGCCACGAGTCACTTTTAGAATATTTAGTATACCCATGGTGTACTTGATATGTGGTCAGAAACTTGTCTGCTCATTCTCCCTTTTAGTCAATTGAGGTTTACATCAAAGCTTTTAAAGATAATTGAAGATCAGAACTTTGTTTACTCAATTTCTTGAAAATCCCATTTATCTTTGATTGTTATCTGGCACACTTTTAATGATAGGTGTTAATTTAATTGTATTTATTAATACCTTGCCATGAGTGTAGCCAGCAGTTTTAAGACAATTCTTTATCTTTCAAAAAGAATAGAAATGAGAAGGGGTAAACAGCCAATATTCTTAAATTAATCCATTATAAAAATGAGTTTTCTGCTACTTCTGAATAATTGGCAGAAAACTGTAGTGAAACACTCGCTGTGAGCACTAAAATGTTTTATTGACTTGAAAAACAGTTCCCAAGGCCAAACCTGCTAAAAATGAGCAATTCTTCTGGGCGAATTGCTTAAATAATAATTTGCTGAGTGTTTGGTTATGAAGGTAAATTCCTGAAGATGTTGGGACAGTTTGATCATAAAAGTTTGTTATGCCTATTAATTTTCCAGCACTATTTTCAAACAGTTGAATCAGTGTCACATGGACAATTTGAGAAGCAGGATTATAAGAATCTAGGATTTTGTTGGGGGGCAATGTAAATAATTTGGGAACCCAAATAGTTTATCATAAAAGCTACTTGGCAACAAGGGACCAAGTGATTTTTCTAAAAATCACTTTTACCCTGATATGACTAGCACAGTTATCTAAAAATGGAAATGCATAAAATTATCCTTGTTGAAGATCAAGAAGTGGTAAATTGATGGTACCAACTGAAAGGAAGAATGGAAAAATAAGCCATGGATTATTCCCGTAGCATAATACATACACATAGAGAAGCATGGAATAGACTGTACATATGAAAGAAGGTTTGAGAGAAGCTGACAGTTCCTATGATAAACTGACTATTTAGCTCGGCTTAATATCTATCTTGATCTGCCCCTTGGTAGCCAGGCAAACAACTGTAGCATCGTTTTTTGTTTTGTTTTGTTTTTTAATGACTAAATGAAGGACAGCACAAACAAAAGAGAGAGCTGCTGCAGATCTCTGAGCAGAATGACAAGAAAAACAAAATTGCTTTCAAATTTTATATTCTTCACACTGCTCTAGCTTAGAACTCTTAGACATCAAATAGTTACAAGTTTCCAGAGGGATGTGCTAGTGATTACTGATAACCATGATTTTGATCACGATAATTATCGATAATCATGAAATTGAAAATAATGATTATCTGTAATTTCTCTTCAAAACCTTTTTTAAATCAAAGACATCCATACATAGATCCTCAATCTTCCTCTCTTCCTTCTGCTTATAAAGGGACAAAGAAGGAAAGAAGCAGAAACCTCTGAGGATGAGATGCTGCTACAAATAATGAAAATATGAGAGAAGAGAACAGAACTAAATAAAGTCTCCCTGATTCCTATTCACGTTCACTATCAGTCTTGGGGTATAAAGTTTGAATAATATAACCAAAATATTTTGCTGTGTTCACATTTACTTAGTAACTTGATTTATGAAACTAGTATTTTTCTTGGGTGAAGTCTGAGAATAATGCTTATCATTTCAGATACACAAGCACTATCTGAAGCATTGTAGACCACCACAAATCTGTCGATTATATTGTTTATGTGTAAATCTGTGCTTCCAAAACCCTGAAAAAAATGTATTCACTTTTCTTATTAAGTACACCAAGCCTTGTTGCTGTTTAGTCGCTAAGTCAGGTCTGGCTCTTTGCAACCCCAAGGACTGCAGAGCACCAGCCCTCCCTATCCTTCACTACCTCCTGGAGTTGCTCAAACTCAAACACCAAGCGTTAGTTAGGACTTACAGTATTACAACTAACTGAAAGCCAGTCTGAATTAACTTAAGTAAAGAAGAATTACTGGAAGGATACTGCAATGGCTTTCTGAATCAAAGAAGAACTGGCCAACAGGAGGGCAGCTCTCACTTACAGGTACTCAGAGCAACACATCAGCCACCAGGCAGAACTGTCTAGGATCCTGGGAAGCACCATTAAAACCACCGTGAAGAGGGAAGCCACCCATGCTGTGCCCACTGTATTCTTCACATCTTAGTCTCACTATTTCCTGATGACATTTTCCTTTGTTAGCTCAACACTCTAGGGACTGACACAGGGAAACTAAAAACATACACAAATTTAGGATTACAGAAATAATCCTTCATCTACTCCAATCTCCTTCCTCCACCCAACCATATATTGTGTGAACTATTAGAAGAAATTCTGTCCAATTTAACACAAATACTGAGGAAATAAAAATCAACTTAATAAGACAATTAAATATGCTATTTATGCCCCATAAATGTATTCTTATTTGATAATTTTAATCCCACTAAATATTTTTTCCATGTGTTTTCATTTTTTCTTCAAACAATACATGTAATTATACCTATAAAAACATATATATTATATACATTTGTACTTAGCACTTATCCATTATTCTCTAGTTAAAAAGTAAAATAATTTCAGAGAAGCTAGTCTCTCCAACTTCTACTTCACATAGCAGCCTTGAACTACATTCAGATGGTCAAAGAAAATGTAGCTCCTTTTTTTCTTATAATGTATTTAATCGTCTCCACAAGCTGCTGGACAGTTGGATCTGGGAACAAATATTTACTTGCCAATTACAGGACCACAAAGCAATCCCTTCAGGATAAATGCTTAGGTTTTTAGATTTCTGTTCCTCTCCCTCACTTTCACCTGTTCCGGTTCAGGGTGATAACTGGATCCTCCCTGGTCCCTGCTGGGGAATGACTAGTTAAGTCTGCTTTCAAGACTGGTAGCCATCAAAGTGGCTGGTCCCACATGGGCAGGGAACATCATATGTGTACCCAGAGTCATCATTAATTCATAGTCCTTGCTGCTTGCCCCATGAAAGTTGCCCACACTCTGGAATCTTAAGCCCTATCCTAGGTCTTGCTTGGCCCCTGGCCCTTCCATCTCATGCTCACCTATCTCATTGACCCCTGCCAAAACCCAGCCTCCTTGCGATGCTGGAGAACTGTGGGGAACTGCTATTGAGGAAGCATGCATTTGGCCTCTCCAAACTTTAAGAGTCTCACCTTCCCTCCTACTTTTGGAAATAGTTTAAGCATCCTCATGAGTGAAGGAAAGCAGGGCTCTGTGAGCCTGAGATCCTCTTCTTTCTGGGTTTTTCTCCCATCAATTCGCAGAATCAGGGAGGGAAAAGGTGAGCTTCTCCTCTATCTTTGGTATCTTTAGTTTTTTGACACTACAGAAGAATCTCTGATATAGACACACTACCTAAGAGAAACATGTTTTGAACCAACAGATTCTTCTAAAATTGCAGTCACTGTCTCCTGGTCCCCGATGCATACCCAAAGTTCTGACCACCTTACCCCCTGTCTTTCTGTTCATTATCCCCTTCACTTTGGAACATACCTGCTCGATGTATTCCTCCACCTGAGTAACCCTTGTGTGTCCTCTGACACACATCTGAAGGAGATCTCTTGCAGATAACTTTTCTTGCTTTATGCAAGCCCAGACCAGAATAGCAGCTCCTTTCAGAGCATCCTGTACTTCATTTTCACAGTCTTGGGGCTGCTGTCTTTAACAGTGTTGAGAAGTAGAAAAGTAACACAAGCCACAAATTCAACCTGCAAGTTTTGTAGTACCCATATTTTTAAAAATTAAAGAGAAATCAGTGAAATCATTTAGTGATATAGTTTATTTAACCCAATATCAAAAGCATCATTTCAAGATGTAATCAGTACGAAAATTATTAGTGAGTTTTTTGTGTCATTTCAAATCTTCAAAATTCAGTGTAAATTTACATTTATAGCACATTTCAGTGTCAGTCAGTCAGTCAGTTCAGTCACTTAGTTGTGTCCAACTCTTTGCGACCCCATGGAATGCAACATGCCAGGCTTCCCTGTCCATCACTGACTCCCGGAGCTCACTCAAAATTATGTCCATTGATTGAGTCGGTGATGCCATCCAACCATCTCATCCTCTGTTGTCCCCTTCATCTCCCAACTTCAATCTTTCACAGCATCAGGGTCTTTTCAAAGGAATCAGTTCTTCACAACAGGTGGCCAAAGTATTGGAGTTTCAGCTTCAGCCATTAGTCCTTCTAATGAATATTGAGGACTGATTTTCTTTAGGATGGACTGGTTGGATCTCCTCGCAGTCCAAGGGACTCCCAAGAGTCTTCTTCAACACCACAGCTCAAAAGCATCAATTCTTTTGCACTCAGCTTTCTTCACAGTCCAACTCTCACATCCACACATGACTACTGGAGAAACCATAGCTTTGACTAGATGGACCTTTGTTGGCAAAGTAATGTCTCTGCTTTTTAATACACTGTCTAGGTTGGTTATAACTTTTCTTCCAAGGAGCAAGCATCTTTTAATTTCATGGCTGCAGTCACCATCTGCAGTGAGTTTGGAGCCCAAAAAGATAAAGTCTGTCACTATTTCCATTGTTTCCCTTTATTTGCCATGAAGTGATGGGACCAAATGCCATGATCTTAGTTTTCTGAATGTTGAGCTTTAAGCTAAATTTTTCACTCTCCTCTTTCACTTTCATAAAGAAGTTCTTTAGTTCTTTTTCACTTTCTGCCATAAGGGTGGTGTCATCTGAGATTACTGATATTTCTACAAGCAATCTTGATTCCAGCTTGTGCTTCATGCAGCCCAGCATTTCTCATGACATACTCTGCATATAAGTTAAATAAGCAGGGAGAAAATATACAGCCTTGACCTCCTTTCTCTATTTGGAACAAGTCTGTTGTTCCATGTCCAGTTCTAAATGTTGCTTCTTGACCTGCATACAGATTTCTCAGGTGGCAGGTAAGGTGGTCTGGTATTCCCATCTCTTTCAGAATTTTCCACAATTTGCGGTGATCCACACAGTTAAAAGGCTTTGGTGTAGTCAATAAAGGAGAAGTAGATGTGTTTCTAGAATTCTCTTGCTTTTTTGATGATTCAGTGGATGTTGGCAATTTGATCTCTCATTCCTCTGCCTTTTCTAAAACCAGCTTGAACATCTGGAAGTTCATGGTTCACATACTGTTGAAGCCTGGCTTGGAGAATTTTGAGCATTACTTTGCTAGTGTGTGAGATGAGTGCAATTGTGCAGCAATTTGAGCACCCTTTGGCACTGCCTTTCTTTGGGATTGGGATGAAAACTGACATTTTCCAGTCCTGTAGCCACTGCTGAGTTTTCCAAATTTGCTGGCATATTGAGTGCAGCACTTTCACAGCATCATCTTTTAGGATTTGATAATGCTCAACTAATTTCGTCACCTCCAACAAGCTTTGTTCATAGTGATGCTTCATAAGGCCCACTTGATTTCGCATTCCAGGATGTCTGGTTCTAGGTGAGTGATCACACCATCGCGGTTATCTGGGTCATGGAGATATTTGTTATATACTTCTTCTATGTATTCTTGCCACCTCTTCTTAATATCTTCTGCTTCTGTTAGGTCCATACCATTTTTGTCCTTTATTGTGCCCATCTTGGCATGAAATGTTCCCTTGGTATCTCTAATTTTCTTGAAGAGATCTCTAGTCTTTCCCATTCTGCTGTTTTCCCCTATTTCTTTGCACTGATCACTGAGGAAGGCTTTCTTATCTCTCCTTGCTATTCTTTGGAACTCTGCATTCAAATTGGTATATCTTTTATTCTCTCCTTTGCCTTTTGCTTCTCTTCTTTTCTCAGCTCTTTGTAAGGCCTCCTCAGACAATCATTTTGCCTTTTCACACTTCTTTTTGTTGGGGATGGTTACAAATCTCCATCCATAGTTCTTCAGGCACTCTATCAGATCTAATCTCTTTAATATATTGGTCACTTTCAATGTATGATCATAATGGATTTGATTTAGGTTATACCTGAATGGTCTAGTGGTTTTCCCTGCTTTCTTCAATTTAAGTCTGAATTTGGCAATAAGGAGCTCATGATCTGAGCCACAGTCAGCTCCCAGTCTTGTTTTTGCTGACTCTATAGCAGAGACATTACTTTGCCAACTAAGGTCTGTCAAGTCAAGGCTATGGTTTTTCCAGTGGTCATGTATGGATGTGAGAGTTGGACTGTGAAGAAGGCTGAGTGCCAAAGAATTGATGCTTTTGAACTGTGGTGTTGGAGAAGACACTTGAGAGTCCCTTGGACTGCGAGGAGACCCAACCAGTCCATTCTGAAGGAGATCAGCCCTGGGATTTCTTTGGAAGGACTGATGCTAAAGCTGAAACTCCAGTACTTTGGCCACCTCATGTGAAGAGTTGACTCATTGGAAAAGACTCTGATGCTGGGAGGGATTGGGAGCAGGAGGAGAAGGGGATGACAGAGGATGAGATGGCTGGATGGCATCACGGACTCGATGGATGTGAGTCTGAGTGAACTCCAGGAGTTGGTGATGGACAGGGAGGCCTGGTGTGCTGCAATTCATGGGGTCGCAGAGTCGGACACGACTGAGCAACTGAACTGAACTGAACTGATAGACCTTCTCCATCTTTGGCTGCAAAGAATATAATCGATCTGATTTCTGTATTGACCATCTGGTGATGTCCATGTGTACAGTCTGTACATCTCAGTGTAGATCAATACATTTCAAGTGTTCAAGAGCCACATGTGACTAGTGGCTACCATACTGGACAGCTGGGCTCTATATGGCAAGAGTCTCTATAAAAGCATCAGTAGGCACTCAGGGCATATTTATATAATGAAGTGTTAAAAAAAGTTCCTTTTAAGAAATCTGGGTGAATATTAAACACTTCAGGAAGTTCTACTTCAAGGAAAGAAAACTGATTCAGTGTTAAATCACTCTTGAAAAAGAAAGTGCGAGAAATCCAAAGGAAAAATTGCAAAGTAAAAAATGAGGTTAATATGGTACCTTCACCACTCAAGAAATTTTGCTGAAAGTCCTTCAGAACACTGAAAGGTTTGTTCTGCTCAGAAGTTAGAAGGCTATAATGTTTCTCTTCATCTTTCTGTTCTGACTTGGAAGGAGAAAAAAACTTAGTGATGTGGCTGATAAAAATATGTAGCAAATTAGAAATCTTGCTAGAAATAGCAGAAGACAGCTCTCTAGAAAGGTGTTAGCTTGTGTGTGGGGTAAACTCCTAATTACGGATCTACTGCCAGAGGGAACAGACTGGAACTAGCACAAAAGTCTTTGAACACACGGGAGTTTTCAGGAGATGCATCAGGGCATCTTGAATTTAAAGTTGTTTGAGGCTATCTTCTGCCCAAGTTACATGAGGGAAACTCTTTGCGTCTCTGAACTTAGGAGTGAATGATTCTGACTGAAACAGATGTGGTCGGTTAAAGTTCAGGCAACTGTGAATGGAACAGAAGGCAGATGTGATATTAGGGAGGGGACTCACTTGTATCTTGGTTTTTATTTTGTTATCCTTTAAATTATTAATTTCTATCACATTGTCATAGTAATATTTAAAATACTTATGCTATCCAATAAAGTCATACTTCTGTATGTGGAAAAAAAATTAGCAGCTAGAGAAGTTTTATCTGAAGGAGTCTGAGTCTTTTATTTTACTTTCTCTATATAAATAGGAAAAGAGGCAATGAATATGGTGAATACCTTACTATCTGCAGCTATCATTCTTCAAGAGTTTAAGGGAAGTCTCAGTCATTTGAACCCATTTCATTTCTGGATAACATCAGAATTTTCTCCAGTAAATGCCCTGCTAATTTTAGTAAAAGTGTTTAGTGTTTACTTTGTTCATCTAATGCCAATATTTATTCAATTCAATGGAGAGAAAAATAGGCCATTGTTTGGGTATTATATATTCATAAACAGTTTGATTAAAATAACTTTATTTTCAAAATGCAACAAGGCCTTTGTCTGTTTAAGTATCACCTTTAAGTTGTTGAGAAATAACAGGAACTGGAATAGAAATTGAAATATACAAACAATCTAAAACTTCTCTCTAGCAAAATATTTGCCATTACTGCAAAGAAGAAGCAAAAAGAACTGATTTAAATTCCACCATGGATTTCTTATGGACTCCATTACCCTTATTATCATTGTCCCCATTAGCACTGATAATTGAGAAGTATGTGTATCTCACTACTAAATGATGAAATCTGCTTTACCTCCCACCCGGCACAAATTGCTGTTCATCCTCAGGAAATAGCTATTTACAAAAATGATTTACATGCTTGTGCACAAAGCTCCATGCTCTATATTATGGTGACATTCCTTTAAAAATGTTTTTTAAAACTAGTGATATGGAAACTGAAGTAATAAGATTCCTCCTAAATTAGAAGATTAATTGTTTAAGGGAGATGCTCCCTCAGAAACATGTCAAGGATTTTTATTCCATAAGGCACTTTTATCTGGGATGCAAGGTAATAAGGAAAGGAGGGCAAAGGAGCATTATTTGCGTTCAGACAGAGTCCAACACACACACACACACACACACACACACACACAAAAGTAAAAGAAGGAAGCAGTTAGGAAAGGTTCATCTCATTCTTTTACTCTGTCATTCACAATTTTTCCTTAAAAAGCTGGCCAACTTAAGTGGTCTTGTCACTCTGTACTAGACATTAGATGTGCTAGGAATGAGACCTTGTTGGAAGGCCAGGGAGAATGCCAAAAGGTCATCCCCAAAGAGCACTGCCAAAAATGCCACCTTTTGAGACAGAGAGGTACGAGGCAAGTGTGTGGCAGTTCATGACAAGGCTTGGTTTATGAGTGTGTCTTTAGAAAATCAATAACAGATCACTCAAGTTCAGGCCTTTCGAGTACTAAATAGATCCAGAATATTACTACAAAATACAGGGGAGGAGCAGAGGAAATAAATGAAGAACAGCTTCCAAGAGACCAGCAAACTAAGGGTCATATGTATTCAATACAAACAGTTTAGTTAATTCTTTTTCTGCTTTAAATAAGAGTTAGGGTCTGACTATCATGAAAACTGCTCAAATTTCTTTCAGTATTTTATCTATCCACATTCTATCTCCAATAATCATCTTTGAGCTATACACCTGCCATGTCTGACTTTGCCAGGTGAAATTAGGCTAGACTTTGGAGTCTAATGACCTAGAATCCTGTCCCAGCTTTGATACTTACTCTGTAGAGACTCAGAGCCTCAGTACTGTCCTGTGCAAATGGGAGATACTAATATCAATCTCACAGGATTGCTGGTAGGATTCAATGAGATCATGCTTATAAATTCTCTGGCCTATAATAAAGGACCCAGAACTTTATCTTCCCTCCCTTATCTCATTTATCTCTTTGATGCCTCATCCTTGTTTCAAGTTGAGGTTTTCTACCATTTTAATACTCTTCCAAGACTTGCCCTTCCATCTTTAAAGCAGTCCTCCAAATTGAGCTCACTGAGTCCATAAGCTTTGCTCAGTTAAGGACATCAGGACCTAGGACCATAGACATTCCCTTCCCAACACAACCAGAGCCTCCAAGAACGGCTGCCCTTGAATCTTCTGGAATGGTGGCTCTTTCTCTCTGACTCCTCCCAGCCCAGTTAGACTCTTTAAACAAATGAACCTGGGTAGAAGGTACTAAAGGCAGCAGAGTCTGGGTAAAAGGCCAAGACTTTTAATTTTACCTCCCTCCATCTGATTCTAGTTGTTGCCAGGAAATACCTAGGGGAAGGAGTTTCTACAGGTTTTACTCAGGAAATACGGCTTCCTTCTAATAGAATTGAAATTTCTTTCAAAGGTGGTAGATAATTTAGCATGTTAACCCTTTTAGGAAGATCTCCCTGCTGAAAGAATTCTTGCCCAGAACTATATATTTCTTAATGGAATTTCAAATGAATTAATTCATTGAGTTTTTAGAAAATGCCTGTGTAGGTTTTAAGACTCAACAATTTCCCATTCAGATGTTGTGCTAGTTTTAACCTGTCAGGTTATAAATATCCAAGTGAGCTCTTCTCTATTTTTAAATGAAGTTTTTTTTTTTTTCAAACACTTGCCCTAAAAATATAGTCAGGATACACAGCCAGTAAATCTAGTAAATTCTTCCAGTTGCAGTTTTTCAGATATCATCTCTTTATAGCTTTTGTATTCGTTGTGAATCTGAAATAATCATATATCCACATAAATGGTATAACCAAAGGAAAGTAATTAATCAGATTCATTGACTTACTCATTTAGCACCATATGAAGCACCTTTGTATTAAATACTAACTGCCTTAAGAATGTACGCTAATAGCAAATGGCAAAGGTACAGCTGAACGTCACTGACACAGATTCTAATCCTTCACTCCATGACTGTGCTCCTCAGCGTGTAGTCCCCAGACCTGTAGTACCAGCATCACCTGGAAACTTGTTAGAAATGCAAATCCTGAGCACCCAGCCCAGACAATACTAAATCAGAAAAACTCTAGTGATGGCATCAATCTAGTTAAGACTTTCAGGTGATTCCAATGCAAACTAGAATCTCAGAACCACTACCCTTTTCCTTATTAAAAGCATTTTACTCCTTTTTCTTAATATCCTTATATGTAGATGTAACTGTATTTGCATATTTATCAGTATTGAACTATATCACAGTTTCATATTTCTTTGGCCTCCAAGCAGAATTGGCACAGCACCTTCTTCATGAAGCTGTCTCCTCAGGGGCATCTCTGGCACATACCTAAATCCTTACTACTTCTCCAGACACTTCCAAGGAGGCATCCTTACCCCTGATGGACTCTATGGGGTCCTCTCTCAATGAATTCTTTCACTACTCCTGTATTCATCCCATCTTCACAGTCATTGCAAGGTCTGATATCTCCTCTCTGAGGGTTTGAACCATACATTACTACCCACTGGATCTCCAGTGTCTGTCTACTGTAGTGCTCAACCTACATGATCAATATATATTTATTAAAAAAAATAATGAAAAATGATACAAGCAAGCAGATGTAGTCATGAAACTTATAATTCAGTATACATTATATAAGATGTTTTCAGAAACTAGGATAAGAGGAAATAAAGATTTAATTTGAGAGAGTTTAATCTGTTATTATTTTCCCTCTAACAATTAATTATTTTGCTATTTCCTTAAACTGTGGCCAGTATTATTTTAGTGTAATATTTGATCCTGGAAAAATCAGTTTTCCTTGTGGAACCTCAGTAACAATCAGAACCAGGACAGTTTGATTTTATCAACATCAAAAAGGTAATGGAAAAGGTGGGTATATGGTATTTTAAAAATAACACTTGGCTTAGGTCCCAAAATATGGATTTCAGTCCTATTTCTAATATTAGTCATCTTATTACTTTGGAAAAGTCAATTAATCTCAATTATTTCATCTGCAAGATGGGATTCAATGGTATCTATGCACAAGAGGTTACTGAAAGGATCTAAGTAAATGGTGAATATGAAACTGCTTTGCAAATCTGAAAAGCATAATACAAGCAAGAAGCATTATGATTTGCTCCCTTTTGGAAAATGGTCTAGTTGGGCAACGTGAACATGAAGTCATTCAGTCGTGTCCAACTCTTCGTGACCCCATGGACTATAGCCTACCAGGCTCCTCTGTCCATGGGATTTTCCAGGCAAGAGCACGGGAGTGGATTGCCATTTCCTTCTCCAAGGGGTCTTCCCAACCCAGGGATCGAACCCGGGTCTCCCACATCGTAGACAGACGCTTTACCATCTGAGCCACCAGAGAAGTCCTTAGTTGGGCAAACCAAAGTTTAACTATTGGTTAAGTCTACTGATATTGGTCAGTAGATACGGAGTGTTAAGACTCCAAATGGAGACAGATATTTTCTCTGTGATGCAAGATTACATCTAGCAAAATGTACACTGAACTATTTATGTAGAAGATGCAGTATTTACCATGGCTGATATCACTGGTCTTCCATGAAATGACATTTTTTTCCAAACTTCTAAATATCAATGATACCTAATCTAATAGTCTTTAATTAGTAACCACAACCCCCTGCTGAGTTTTTAATGAGAATTCTAAGCTAAACTAAATAAATGTTTTCATTATACTCTAATTTAAAAAAAAAATCAGGCAGTATAAGTAAAATTATGAACCTGAAAATTATATAGAAATAAGAAAATAATCTGGAATTAAGCCAGAATTTAATTACATTTTAGGTCAAGAAATGAATAGAATATCTTCTCTCTTTCTTATCTAAATTCTAACCTCATTTCAAGTTCAATTTGAGTCCTATTTCTACCATAAAACTTCACCCAAATCTGCCATCTCATAATGATATTTTCCTTTCACTAAATCCTTAATGTTTTATGGCTGAAACTATAAACATTCTCCAAACATCAACATTTAATCCCGTATTCCAAGAAGTGACATGTGGGATATTGTGCTTCCTTCTCATCTCTCCCCCACTGATAAGCTACCTTGGAAGCCACAGATAAAGTTTCCTCAAAATACAGAAGTAGACTGGATTCTGAAAATCTGTGCAGAGGAGAGAGGCTGCTCTAGAAAACTGCCCAATAAGCACAGAATAAAGTCACTAAACTTAAGGATGTGTTTATTATCACACTGGAGAAGAGATAGCTACCCACTCCAGTATTCTTGGGTTTCCTTTGTAGCTCAGCTGGTAAAGAATCTGCCTGCAATGCTGGAGACCAGGGTTTGAACCCTGGGTTGGGAAGATCCCCTGGAGAAGGTAAAGGCTACCCACTCCAGTTTTCTGGCCTGGAGAATTCCATGGACTGTATAGTCCATGGGGGTCACAAAGAGTCAGACAAGACTGAGTGAATTTCACTTCACTTATTATCACAGCACAACCTTTCTTATCCTTACTAACAGAAGTGTACAATAGGCATTGCACAAGATTGCAGTTAATCATATGTTATTCTGCAATGGACTTAATTTCAAAACTGATGGAAATGGATACCTCAATGCCTAATAGAGGAAAGAGATTTATAAACAAATGGATTGATCATGCAACATTATATGTGACCATGGATTTCTTCATATGATAATGAAAGGAATATTATAACAGAGAATTTAATGTTCTCTGTAATGAGGAGGGGGAGAGACTCCAGAAATGCTTACTAAAAGAAGTAACACTAAATAAATGTTCATTCCATTTCATGATAAAATATGATGCTCACTTGCTTTGTGCCAAATACTGACCTCGTTGTTAAAATTTAGAGGTTAGAGGTTACCAGAAGGAAAAAAGAAAGTATTCTAAGTGATCAGTATGTATAAAAATCAGATCAGAAACAAGTAGGTTTAAAAAAAAAGAAAGAAATGGTTTTACTCAGAATCTCTATAATATATAGTACTGGCAGAGTATAAAAATATAACAGTAATAGGAAATGAATATGGCAAGGCAACCAGTTCAAGAAGGGTCTCATATAACAAAATAAGGATTTTTTTTTTACACCATTGATGATGGAAAGGAGCAAAAGACATACAAGTCTATATCTTAAAAAGATCACAATCTTGTCACTGTTCAGGAGGTAATCACCAAATGAGAACTCCAACTAGGAGGCTACTCTGAGATAAGAGGTGAGAGATTAGAGATGTGAATAGTATTCTGGCAAAGAAGGCAATGGCACCCCACTCCAGTACTCCTGCCTGGAAAATCCCATGGACAGAGGAGCCTGGAAGGCTGCAGTCCATGGGATCGCTGAGGGTTGGACACAACTGAGCGACTTCACTTTCACTTTTCACTTTCATGCATTGGAGAAGGAAATGGCAACCCACTCCAGTGTTCTTGCCTGGAGAATCCCAGGGACGAGGGGAGCCTGGTGGGCTGCCATCTATGGGGTCACACAGAGTCGGACACGACTGAAGTGACTTAGCAGCAGCAGCAGCAGCAGCTTTCCAGGGGAAGGAAACTCTGATTTGTTGCCATTTTTAAGCCTCAATATGATGTCCCTGAACAGTGAGTAGGGAAAAGATGCTCATAGTTGTACAAACTTTAGCACACAGCTGACATTGAGATAGCAGCACTCAATGCACAGTAAATACCTGGAAGTGTCTGTAACATATTAAGTTCATAATAAATAAACATTGTGTTTAATAAATAAACAAATGCTTGTGGGAATATAAATAGAGAGGGAAAAGTAGATTACAGAAATATTTACAAGTAGAACTGAAACAGAGGAAGGAAGGGGACAGTGCACTAATGGCGCTCTAATACTGATCATTAACTGCAGGTCCAGATGGTCCTAGCTCTGACAGTAAGTCTAAATTGTTCATCTGCGCTGTTTCTTGTAGACTGTCCAATATGTTTACTGTAGCCCATTTACAGGCAGGTGACATAGCCTTTTAAAAAATTACATAGCCATTGTTGTTGTTACTGTTCACTCACTAAGTAGTGTCTGATTCTGCAACCCCATGGACTGCAGCACAACAGGCTTCCCTGCCCATCACCAGGTCCCAAAGCTTGCTCAAACTCATGTCCATCGAATTGGTGATGCCATCCAACCATCTCATCCTCTGTCACCCCCTTCTCCTCCTGCCTTCAATCTTTCCCAGAATCAGAGTCTTTTCCAAGGAGTCAGTTCTTTGCATCAGGTAGCTGAAGTATTGGTGTTTCAGCTTCAGTATCAGTCCTTCCATTGAATATTCAGGACTGATTTCCTTTAGGATTGACTGGTTGGATCTCCTTGCAGCCCAACAGACTCCCAAGAGTCTTCTCCAGCATCACAATTTGAAAGCATCAATTCTTCAGTGCTCAGCCTTCTTCATAGTCCAACTCTCACATCTGTACATGACTACTGGAAAAACCATAGCTTTGACTATATGGTCATTTGTTGGCAAAGTAATGCCTCTGTTTTTTAATATGCTATCTAGGTTTGTCATAGTTTTCCTTCCAAAGAGAAGTGTTAGTCATAGGACATGACAAAAACTGGTTAGAACCAACCAGATCCAAGATGGTAGAAGATTCAACTCCCAGTGGACTTTGACCCTCATTATAAGATCACTCACACACACACACACAATCACTAATACATTAGCATGCTAAATGACACATCCACGGGAGCTATGACAGTTCTGAGGTCAACCATAAAAGGTTAAAATGTGGGCAGTAGCCCAATTCCTGGCTTCCCAGGTGGTGCTAGTGGTAAGAACCCACCTGCCAATGCAGGAGATGTAAAGAGACGTGAGTTCAATCCCTGGGTCAGGAAGATCTCCCGGAAAAAGAAATGGCAACCCATTCCAGTATTCTTGTCTGGAGAATCTCTTGGACAGAGGAGTCTGGCAGGCTACAGTCCATGGGGTTGAAAATAGTTGGATACAACTATTCCAATAACATCCCTGGTGGGCTATAATAAGCATAGTTTAAAAAAAAATCTCTGCGTGTATGCAGCCCAATTCTCCATGCCTTCCCCCAAATAATTGGAATAATTCTCCCACCTATTATCCTACAAAATTACCTAGCCCATAAAAACTAACCAACTCATATTTCAGGGCCTCTTGCTTTCTGTGATGACCATACTCCATCTGTGGAGTATTTCTCCCAAGGCCATTCTCATCTTTAGAGCCAGACCACATTCTGTCTGTGGAATGTATATCACTCTACCTAAACCCACTACTTACCCATCACTTTGTCTCTCACTGAATTCTTTCTGCAATGGGACATAAAGAACCTGAGCTTCTTTAAGTCCTGAGATTAGGTGTGGGATCTCAATTAAAAGCCATGGGTTCAAGTCCCAATCTGAATTGCACAGTTTCACAATCATAAAAGGCAACATTCTCCTATCGTCAACAAGACAGCTATTTAAAAGGCAACATTCTTTCTTGATATTATAAGGGGCCACAATAACACTTAGATCTGGATTGTGTAAATTGTCAATAATACATCATTTAATATACAGCCCTCTGTCTCAAAAATCATGTAACCATGTCTTGACTTCTAACAAGCAAAACAGTTCTCAGAACTGAGATGCCCCTCCTGGGTTAAAATCATCAAATTTGCTTGAATAAAATTTCCATTTCTTTCTTAGATCAACTGATTAATTTTTGGTTGATGTGTTAAAGAAAATAAATTATCTAAACACACAAAGTCAAGTTACAAAGATGAAACTGGATGAAAAGTCCTAAAATGTCTCTTCATTCTTGAATTCTTCCATTCTAATCCTACCTTTAGAGGAAACTAAGGAAGCCTTCCCATATTTGCCTTCTTCACATAAGAATAGAAACTGTTTCAGAGATAATAGTTTCCTGGGTAGCTGTTCAAAACCAGAAAGTGGGGCAGTAGAGATCCAAGAGAGATTTTTTTTTTTAACTATGCTTATTATAGCCCACCAGGGATGTTATTGGAATGGTAGCAAAAAGTCTTTAGAAAGCAGAGAAATGTTCATTGCTTATTTTATAAATCTCCCCCAAAGTTCCTGAAGGCTAATTCTATTCTCGTCCAGAGTTCAAAGTCTGACCACCAGACAGTGTGGTTTGAAGTAGAAAAGGAGGCTGGAACAATTTCTATACTTTGAAGTCCAGAGAAAGGAGGATCATTTCAGGGGCTTGAAGCACACACACTGAACACTCTCTCCATCACCACTGCTATCAAATGGTAAGGCTGAATGGAACTTTGAAAACCTTAGAGGAAAATTATCTTGCTGCTTTCATATCTAGATTTGCTTCCTCTCAAATTATAAATTCTTTCCCAATATGTAAGGCCCATTTCATTGCCCTGAAATATACTAGAGTCATAAAAAAGAGTAACTACAAAACATTGTTATTCCATATACCTGGAGAAGCTGAAGTATTTTGTGTTCATTTCCAAAGGAAAAATAAATATGTATATTTTAAGCCCAGGAGATTTAGAAAGTTACCAGTTATAGGTAACATTACAAAAGACCACAATAATGGTATCAGCCTGCAGTGATCCTTCCCATCCTCCTCCGCCTCTATACAATGCATTGAATCATGTGCTTCTCATCCACTATATTACACAAGGTTATCAGGGTCTTCTTGTTTCTACTCCTGCACTCTTCAATTCATCCTTTTAAAGGCAGCCAGAATTATTTAAATTGCACATATTTATAGTTCACGGTTATAAGCTGACTACCAAGAAATGAATGGCTTTCTAGAAATCGAGTAACATTGGTGGGGTTTCAAAAGAATACCTTCAATGTATATGATTAACAGGGCAGGTGTTTTTCACATAAACCTACTTGATAGCAGGAATTTGACTAGTTTCTTGGATCCATGATAACATGGAGCCAAGTGCCTTGCACATAACTGGCACTCTGATATCTAAGAGATTTGATGTCACCACACAAAACATGACTATACATTCTTAATTAGCTATTCCGCACCTTCAAGGGCTTACTCTCTGATATTTCAAAAGAAAGAAAAATGAGAAAAGTTACCTTTGGTATTAGCAGTTATGGCTCTTAGGAACAGAAAATAAAGATAAACATTGAATAAGTTGATAGCTGAGCCAGCAGAAAAGTGGAACTTAAAGAACTGTGAGATCAAGTAGACATTAACACAAAACTTCTAAAAGGAGAATGCAATTTTTAAGCAGCATGTGAGTGAGCTATAACTCTCTTGTGACACATGTCTCCAGAAACGCCACTGGTCTCAGCATGACTGACATTTATGAGAATGACCTTAAGGTAGGTGTGAGACCGATGTTTTTTGTTGTTGCTTGCTCGTTGCTTCCATGTCTTAAAGGAAAGTAGTTTGAGGTGTCAGTTGCTGCACTGCTAATCTTCTCTAGGCCAGCATGAATGGAGCACTAAGCTTGAATTCCTACCTGTCTGACAGATGACTAAAATAGTCGGCTACATTGGAACACTGGTGCTTTCGGATGCAACTTACTCATTTACTGAGTCTTCCACATTCCTGCCTAAATCTGCCACTTTGCTCCTCAGGACTAGTGCCAGAATACTAGCATCAGATCTGCTTAATGTCACCCTCCTGTAAATGGACCACAGTAAACATATTGGGCAGTCTACAAGAAACACTGGAGATGAACAACTTAGACTTACTGTCTGTCAGTGAGAGGCCAGGGCCATCTGGACAGGCAATTAATGATCAGCATTAGAGCAGCATGCAGTGCTAGGCTTAACTGTAATCTCTGGGCCTCAGTTTAACAAATGTAGGGGAGCCGAGAGGGGATTTGAGCAGTGTAGCAAAAGATCCCGTAAGGTCCTGAGAGAATGAGATGAAACTGGGTCTCACCTGGTAGTAACTAAAATATCCACACACTGTCACTTGCAAACCACCACCACAGACTAGTTTTTAGAGCAAACCCAAAAAATGATTAAGGTAACTGCTCTGGAAATTTAAATACTCCTGTCTTCCTCACCAGAAGAGGAGAGTGAGAGAGAGAGAGAATGCTTCTGCCTAAGCTACTCAGATACCAGAAATCTGCTCTTGACCAGAGAGAATCCATAAATTCTCATACACTTCCTGGGGAGCAGATTGGAAAAAGAACGCCTATTTATTCATTAGCCTCAGCCTTCGGATCAGCTCTAGGAAGAAGGGTGCAGAGGGGTAGAAGCTTTTATCCAGACAGTAAGGAAAGATTGAGATTCACTGCAAATATTCCTACAGGCCAAAGGGAAATCACAAAAAATCATTTCTAAAAAGTGCATTTAATATTTCTAAAAAGTAAAGCCACAGTGATGTTTAGCAGTAGGTCACTTTATTATGTTGTAATTGAGTTTCAAAAGCATTATCTATTTAGTCTTCAGAGTGAGGAACTGAAGAAGAAGAGAAAGCAAATGTATATTTTTAAAAACAGCATTCATTATTCTATGAGCAATGACAATCCAATGTGGGCTTAATAGCTTGGTGACTTTGTTTTATTGAAGATTTCAGTTATCAGCCTCTTTAGTCTTAACAACAACAACAAAAACCCATGATTTCAAAATCAGGCCAGTATCCTTGGTCTTGAGATGAGACTTTAAGCTCTTGTGTCTATATTTAACAGAGTGCTGCCTCTGAACCATTTCAGGAACATTTGTTTGAACTAAACAGCCACATGTCATCTACATGCATCAAGGATGAAAAACACATTGCTTGCCGGCTGCTACTGTCCCCATGGCACTGCCATGGCAAATTTTATTAATTGACTACAGTCCTCTTTCCCAATGAGCTCAGACACAGCTTCACAGTCTTTCTTAACACAGCCACTTCTAATCATTATCTTGGAAGGTGAGTTGAACATATTTCACATAGGATTTCTGTCAGAGATAGTTTAAGTTCCACAGAAAGTTTTTTGGGTGAGAGGGAAGGAAAGGAGGGAGGAGGGGAGAGAGGGATTATTTAGTGCCTATTATATAGAGAATGTATATTCTATAAATGTTGACAAGGATATTTTGCTCATCCAATTTTTAATCAGGCTCCTAAACCTTATCCTGGGTCCATCTGTGTACTTCTTTGTAAAATCCAGTTTTATCAAGGATGCTCCTACATTAGTATAACAAGAAGTGAAACTGAAAGTATTAGTCACTTAGTCATGTCTGACTCTTTGTGACCCCAT
Organism: Ovis aries; assembly: GCF_016772045.2. Lineage (NCBI taxonomy): Eukaryota > Metazoa > Chordata > Mammalia > Artiodactyla > Bovidae > Ovis > Ovis aries. The sequence continues at coordinate 42,627,115 of NC_056069.1, read as the reverse complement.
GGACTATATAGCCCACCAGGCTCCTCTGTCCATAGAATTCTCCCGGCAAGAATACTGGAGTAGGATGCCATTTGCTTCTCCAGGGGATCTTCCCAACCCAGGGGTCAAACCCAGGTCTCCCACATTGCAGGCAGATTCTTTACCGTCTAGCCACCAGAGAAGCCCCCAACCCCTACCCTTCAATGATGAACACACTGCTGCCGCAAACTGCTCCAAAATGAGAAATTCCAGTTCTAGGACACACTAAGAGCTGGAAACACTTCTTCAGGATATCAACAAAATTGAGTTTCTCCTTCACTTATTATGAGAATAAACATTCAATTTTCTACAATTGTACCATCAAAAAGGAGTGATGTTTCACAGCATTTTTGCCTCTCATAACAGATCCATGCAAATCCTTACCAGTGAATTGTTTGTACAGGTGAGGAACAGAATCTCAAAGAAGATCATAAATGCTGGCTTAGAATTTAAACCCAGATTTGCTCATCTCCCAAAACCACACGTTTTAACTTACAGAATGGTGGCAACCAGAGCTCTGAATTTTAGAGGTGGACTTGGTCAACTCAAAGATTCTTTGGACTGCCCTCTGCTAACTGTGCTTAAATCTACCCCTGATCAATCAACCAAAGATTGCAATGTTCCTGACTCATTGTACCTTCAAACATAGCTTTAGTATCATAATCATGTTCTGGTTCCTCAAATACTAACAATCACATTTGTAGCACTTCATAACTTAAGGAAGCCTACCTCTCTTATTCCTTAAAAGTGAAGAATAGATCAAGAAGAAATTAACTATCCTGCCCAAGATCACAGATAAGGAAAAACTCAGATTTGAACCTAAACTTGTGATGAGAATTCCAAACTTTCCTCTATTAAATTATGCTATAAGGTAGAACTTGATGCATGCCAGAAGAAAGAAAAAGGGTAATGAGAGTTGAAAGGGCAAGATCAGAAATAAGTTATTGATGTGGTGACATTTGAACTGTCTGAAAGGCTAAGTAGAATTTTAACATGTGTGAAAAGAAATGCCAAGTAAAAATGAGGGGGCGTAAGGCTTAACAGAAGACAATGTATTAGGTTGGTGCAAATGTAATTATAGTTTTGGACCCTGAATTTTAAATCATTATAACTAGGCTCAAATACATATTTATTAATCAAAATAGGAGCCATTACAATCAACACGTTTTTGCCAAAAAGAAATGTTTGTTTACTACTGTGGCATAAAAATCTATGCTTCAGGATTCAACAAACTCTTGGAAAGCGTTTTCTAAATCCTGCTAACTGTGGAAGCATTTTCCCTGCAAAAAGTTGTCAAGATGCTTAAGGAAGTGGTAGCCAGTTGGCGAGAGGTCAGGTGAATATGGACTTCCCCAGTGGCTCAGTGGTAAAGAATCCGCCTGCAATGCAGGAGATTTGGGTTTGATCCCTGGATTGGGAAGATCCCCTGTAGGAGGGAATGGCAAACCACTTCAGTATTCTTATCTGGAGAATTCCAAGGACAGAGGACCCTGGCAGGCTACAGTCCGTAGGGTCGCAAAGAGTCAGACATGACTGAAGTGACTTAGCACACACACGGGTTAATATGATGGATAAGGCAAAACTTCGTAACCCAATTCATTCAACTTTTGAAGCCTTGGTTTTTGATGTGTGGTTGAGTGTTATAGAGAACAACTGGGCCCTTTCTGCGCCAGCTGCAGTCATTGCAATTTTCAGTGCACTTCATTGATCTGCTGAGCATACTTCTCAGATATAATGGTTTCACTGGGACTCAGAAAGCTGTAGTGGATCAGATGGGCAGCAGACCACCAGTGACCATGACCTTTTTTGGTGCAAGTTTGGCTTTGGGAAGTGCTTTGGAGCTTCCTCTTGGTCCAACCACTGAAATGGTCATCCCTGGTTGTGGTATAAAATCCACTTTTCATCATACATCACAGTCTGATCAAGAAACAGTTCACTGTTGTTACACAGAATAAGAGAAGACAAAACTTCAAAAAGGATGATTTTTTTGATTTGCAGTCAGCTCATGAAGCACCCACTTACCAAGTTTTTTCATGTTTCCAATTTGCATCAAATGCCAAACAATCATAGTATGGTCGATGTTGAGTTATTCGGCAACTTTCTGTTTAGTTGCAAAAAGTATCAGCTTTGATGATTGCTCTCAATTAGTTGTTGTCAACTTCCGATGGCCAGCCACAGTGCTCCTCATCTTCAAGGCTCTCGTCTCCTTTGGAAAACTTTTTGAAACTACCACTGCCCTCTACATTCGCTAGCAGTTCCTCAGCCAAATGCATTGTTGATATTGCAAGTTATCTCCACTGCTTTACCACCAATTTTGAACTGGAATAAGCAAACCGCTCAAATTTGCTTTTTGTCTAACATCATTTTCATGTCTAAAATAAATATAAAATAAACACCAAGTAATAAGTAATTAGCAAAAAAATGAAGTAAAAAATGTACATTAAAATGATGTATAACATAACCACATTTATTTAAGAATGTACTCCAATATCAAAGGCAAATTTCAATAATGCAAAAACCACAATTACTTTTGCATCCACCTAATGCCAATATCCACTGGATCATGGAAAAGCAAGACAGTTCCAGAAAAACATCTATTTCTACTTTATTGACTATGCCAAAGCCTTTGAATGTGTCGATCACAATAAACTGTGGAAAATTCTGAAAGAGATGGGAATATCAGACCACCTGACCTGCCTCTTGAGAAACCTATGTGCAGGTCAGGAAGCAACAGTTAGAACTGGACATGGAACAACAGACTGGTTCCAAATAGGAAAAGGAGTATGTCGAGGCTGTATATTGTCATCCTGCTTATTTAACTTCTATGCAGACAGAGTACATCATGAGAAACGCTGGGCTGGAAGAAGCACAAGCTAGAATCAAAATTGCTGGGGGAAATATCAATAATCTCAGACATGCAGATGACACCGCCTTTACGGCAGAAAGTGAAAAGGAACTAAAAGCCTCTTGATGAAAGTGAAAGAGGAGAGTGAAAAAATTGGCTTAAAGCTCAACATTCAGAAAACTAAGATCATGGCATCCAGTCCCATCATTTCATAGCAAATAGATGGGGAAACAGTGGAAACAGTATCAGAATTTATTTTGGGGGCTCCAAAATAACTGCAGATGGTGATTGCAGCCATAAAATTAAAAGACATTTACTTCTTGGGAGGAAAGTTATGACCAACCTAGATAGCATATTCAAAAGCAGAGACATTACTTTGCCAACAAATGTCCTTCTAGTCAAGGCTATGGTTTTTCCTGTGGTCATGTATGGATGTGAGAGTTGGACTGTGAAGAAAGCTGAGTGCCCAAGAATGGATGCTTTTGAACTGTGGTGTTGGAGAAGACTCTTGAGAGTCCCTTGGACTGCAAGGAGATCCAACCAGTCCATTCTATAGGAGCTCAGTCCTGGGTGTTCATTGGAAGGACTGATGCTAAAGCTGAAACTCCAGTACTTTGGCCACCTCATGTAAAGAGTTGACTCATTGGAAAAGACTCTGATGCTCAGAGGGATTGGGGGCAGGAGGAGAAGGGGATGACAGAGGATGATATGGCTGGATGGCATCACCGACTCAATGGACGTGAGTCTGAGTAAACTCCAGGAGATGGTGATGGACAGGGAGGTCTGGCATGCTGCGATTCATGGGGTTGCAAAGAGTCAGACATGACTGAGCAACTGAACTGAACTGAATATTTCAGAAGGGACTGGCAATTTCTATGTGTTTATAGCATACTATACATGATAATGTTGAGTGAAAAAAATAGTAAAAAATAAAGTAGCTTGGGGCCAAATTATAAAGGAGCATATAATCCATGCCAAGAAATGTAAATATTTTTCTTTGAGTAAAGAATTTTGAAAAGACAGTGTAATGAACAGATTTGTGTTTTGAGAAGATGTCTTATTTAAGCCAATGCAAAGACTATGTTCAAGATAGCAGAAAGAATGAGGTGTCTGTGCTGTTAACTGGCTAAGAAATTAAGAATGTCTATAATAAACTAGAGCCCCTGTGAGAATGGAGACACTAAAAAGGATAAACAGTAGTAAGGAAGAGAAGACCATGTTTAAGGTTCTTAGTTTGATCATCAAAATGAATGACAGTAAGCATTAAGCAATGGGAGGAGATAATTAATCAATTTGACTTTGGTTTTGATTAATTAGGAACCTTCATCCCAAGTAGTTGTTGGAATGATCTGGATCAAATCAGATTAGATATATTCTGGAGTCATCACTTAGAGGTGTTATGTACAGATAACAAGGAGTAATGAACTTGGCTCTAAAACTGGTACACAAAGGTTGAGCTTGTTGAAAAGATTGAATATAAAGTTCTCCTTTGTCTTGAAGGGTTTGTATCTTTTATTACAGTTCAGTTCATCCACTCAGTCATGTCCGACTCTTTGCCACCAGATGGACTACAGCATGCCAGGCTTCTCTGTTCATCACCAACTCCTGGAGCTTACTCAAACTCATATCCATTGACTCAGTGATGCCATCCAACCATCTCATCCTATTTCACCCCCTTCTCCTCCTGCCTTCAATCTTTCCCAGCATCAGGGTCTTTTCCAATGAGTCAGTTCTTCACATCAAGTGGCCAAAGTATTGGAGTTTCAGCTTCAGCATCAGTCCTTCCAATGAATATTCAGGATGGATTTCCTTTAGGATTGACCAGTTGGATCTTCTTGCAGTCCAAGAGACTCTCAAGTCTTCTCCAACACCACAGTTCAAAGGCATCAATTCTTCGGCGCTCAGCTTTCTTTATATTCCAACTCTCACATCCGTATATGACTATTGGAAAAACCATAGCCTTGACTAGACGGACCTTTGTTGGCAAAATGATGTCTCTGCTTTTTAATATGCTGTCTTGGTTGGTCATAGCTTTTCTTCCAAGGAGCAAGCATCTTTTAATTTCATGGCTGCAGTCACCATGTGCAGTGATTTTGGAGCCCAAGAAAATAAAGTCTCTCACTGTTTCCAGTATTTCCCCCATCTATTTGCCATGAAGTGATGGGACCAGATGCCATGATCTTAGTTTTCTGAATGTTGAGTTTTAAGCCAAATCTTTCACTCTCCTCTTTCAGTTTCATCAAGAGGGTCTTTAGTTCTTCTTTGCTTTCTGCCATAAGGGTAGTGTCATCTGCATATTTGAGCTTATTGATATATCTCCCAGCAATCTTGATTCCAGCTTGTGCTTCATCCAGCCTGGCATTTCACATGATATACTCTGCATATAAGTTAAATAAGCAGGGTTACAATATATACCCTTGACGTACTGCAGGGTTACAATATATACCCTTGACGTACTACATGCAGCCATTAAAAACAGTATTTGGAAACAAAAAAAAAAAAAAGCATTTGGTGGTGACAGTTGGAGGCCAAGCCAACAGTAACAACTGGGAAACAGTGGGCTTGGGAGCACTCTGTGAGTTTGCATATTAAAACATGTACAGACGGTGCCATGGCTACTGGCCTCACACACAGCCCGCAGGTTCTCCTTCTCTGTTATTTAACAGCACTCAGCCTTGTGGCATGTTTTCATTTTTGGAAAGAAGTGTATTTCCAAAATTAGGTTGTTATCTGAAAGGTTTTTGAGCCTTACGAGATAATTAGGAAGCCGTGCCTCAAAACAGAATCTGACGTAACCCACTTAGTTTTCACTTTCAAAAGATGGTTTTTCAGTTTCTCATATTTTCAAACCATGAAGGCAAAAGATAATTTTAAAATTTTACAATTTCAGGATACGGCCAAATGGTAGGACATTTTCTTCCTTGTGGCAAAACTATTTATTTTATTTTATTCCTCAAAACTATTTATGCATAAATTAAAGAAAGAGAAGACAAAGTTGTGATGTTGGTTATGAGGGACAGGGAATCTGAGATACCACTGGATCTTTAAGAGAGAAACTACACAGTGAAGGACCAGCTCTCACATAGGTTTTGTTGCTACTGCAAAACATCCAATTGCTAGAACGTTCTTTTTTTTTTTTTTCCATCTATTTGAAGCAAATGCTAAGTGAAAAGTGACTGGATGCTACGCCTTCTAACATAAGTCTGTGCCTGTTGGAGAGGAGTCTGCTATTACAGCTAAGACAACACTTCACCAGCTGAAGTTGGCACAAAAGAGGAAAAGCTGGGTCCTACCTGGAAATTAAAAGTGTGTTTCTCATTAGAACTCAGAGAAAAGAAAAATACTGTGGTGACCTGCCCTCCAATTAGATTATAAATGCACATTGCCAGCAGCAAAAATCAGGACTCCTCTCAATCTCTGGGACATGCTCATCATTGCTGTTGACATCTCCTAATGTCTTGGACTTTCTCATTTCTCATCTTTAAATTCTTAAATCCTTTCCATACTTCAGAATCTAACTCAACCCCATCTCATCTGGGAAGATTTTTCAACCTCTCTATCCATCTTCTTTGCTCCTTCACCTTGTCATCATGCAACAGATATGAGACCTCATGCATTTGTGCTTTATGAGCTAGCTATCCAAGAAAAGGTATTACCTCCCCAGTAAGGTTTTAAATTGCTTGAATAAACTATTACATCTTATTCTGTGAGATACCAATATCTTAGTGAGTACTAAGTGCTCAACTTCTTTACCCCTTTCCTGAAAATACCCCATTTTATGAACAAGCATCTGTAAAGTTTTTAAATTCAGCACCAATGTGAAGATAAATTATTTTCCCTTTGGGCAGTAAATCATCTAACCACTTTCCCAAATGAGTATTTTCCAAAATCAGGCAGAAAAAGGGAACAAATCAACCCTCAATGGGTGACAGAAGGAAGACCATGTACAAAAGCAAAGCATTTATTGGAGTCTACGTTTTAAACTTTGTGACCCTTAATATTTTAGGTAAGGTATTCCTTCTTGGGCTTAACAAAAACTGAAACCAACTACAAGTAACAGGTAAAATGTAACCACAGGAATCACATGCTGACTCTTCAGAGTCCTGACTATGCATAGCAACAGGGTGTATGTCTGTGAGTCCCACCAGCAAGGGACTAAGCATTTTTCCAGGTTTATTATTAAAAGTTCTAGAAAATTCTAAGACTATTGTGTCTTTAAAAGTCCTCTGCAGCTTGAACTGGCCATGTCTAAAAAATGCTCAAGTATAAAATGCAGTTTAATTCTCCCTCTAACAACTAGAATTCACAATCTCTTGAGTAAAGAGAAGGGATGAAGAAGCTCCTTTTCTTCTTGCTCTCTCTTCCAATTAATTTGTAACAAAAGGTTTTTGTTTCCATTCTTGTGTTTTTGCCCCTGGCCTCACTTCAGGCCATGCAGGTGAAATGGCTCTGGGGAAAAAAGGGACACTTTCCATACCTAAATGTAAGTGATCCTACAACCAACTCTTCCAGTCTCTGATAGCACTAGTTACTGGGGGCCAGCTTCCACTTCCCCACAGTGTTCCTTAAAATTCATAGAAACAAGAACATATAGTAACATTGAACAAACTGCAGAACAACTGCAACAACTGGAAGTCTAGTCTAAAATCAATAGTATTTTTTAGAACTCACAATTATCCAAAAAGGAAAAAAAAAAGGTAAAAGTGACAAATAACATGAAATTTGTCCAGTTTAAAAAATAATTGAAAGAAATTGCTGCAAAAGTTGAAGGTGTACAGCATGATGGTTTAATTTACATATATACTGATTTTAATATATTAATTTAATTATTTATTACATAATGATTTAATAATTATAATAGGTTACTAAAATTCATCTTCTCATGTCAATACAATAAAAAGTACAGAAAGAAAAAAAAAAACCTCTATACAATCAGCAAAACAAGACTGGGAGCTGACTGTGGCTCAGATCATGAACTCCTTATTGCCAACTTCAGTTCACCTCAGTTCAGTTGCTCAGTCGTGCTGACTCTTTGCAACTCCATGGACTGCAGCACGCCAGGCCTCCCTGCCCATCACCAACTCCTGGAGTCCACCCAAACCCATGGCCATTGAGTCAGTGATGCCATCCAACCACCTCATCTTCTGTCATCCCCTTCTCCTCCTGCCCTCAATCCTTCCCAGCATCAGGGTCTTTTCCAATGAGTTAGCTCTTCGCATCAGGTGGCCAAAGTATTGGAGTTTCAGCTTCAACATCAATCCTTCCAATCAACACCTAGGACTGATCTCCTTTAGGATGGACTGGTTGGATCTCCTTGCAGTCCAAGGGACTCTCAAGAGTCTTCTCCAACACCACAGTTCAAAAGCATCAATTCTTCAGAGTTCAGTTCCTTATAGTCCAACTCTCACATCCATAAATGACCACTGGAAAAACCATAGCCTTGACTAGATGGACCTTTGTTGACAAAGTGATGTCTCTGCTTTTTAATATGTTGTCTAGGTTGGTCATAACTTTCCTTCCAAGGATTAAGTGTCTTTTAATTTCATAGCTACAATCACCATCTACAGTGATTTTGGAGCCCAGAAAAATAAAGTCAGCCACAGTTTCCACAGTTTCCACATTTTTCCCATTTATTTGCCATGAAGTGATGGGACTGGATCCCATGATCTTAGTTTTCTGAATGTTGTGCCTTAAGCCAACTTTTTCACTCTCCTTTTTCACTTTCATCAAGAGGCTCTTTAGTTCTTCACTTTCTGCCATAAGGGTGGTGTCACCTGCATATCTGAGGTTATTGATATTTCTCTTGGCAATCTTGATTCCAGCTTATGAGTCATCCAGCCACTCATTTCACATGATGTACTCTGCATAGAAGTTAAATAAGCAGGGTGACCATATACAGCCCTGATGTACTCCTTTCCCAATTTGGAACCAGTCTGTTGTTCCACGTCTTGTTCTAACTGTTGTTACTTGACCTGCATACAGATTTGTCAAGAGGCAGGTCAGCTGGTCTGGTATTCCCATCTCTTTTACAATTTTCCACAGTTTATTGAGATCCACACAGTCAAAGGCTTTAGTGTAGTCAATGAAGCAGAAGTAGATGTTTTGGAATTCCCTTGCTTTTTCTATGATCCACCGGATGTTGGCAAGTTGATCTCTTGTTCCTCTGCCTTTTATAAATTCAGCTTGTGATTTGGAAGTTCTTCATTCATGTACTGTTGAAGCCTAGCTTGAAGGATTTTGAGCATAATCTTGCTAGATGTGAAATAAGTACAACTGTACAGTAGTTTGAACCTCTTTGATCTTGTCTTTCTTTGGGAATGGAATGAAAACTGATCTTTTACACTCCTGTGGCCACTACTGAGTCTTCCAAATTTGCTGGCATATTAAGTGCAGCACTTTAATAGCATCATCTTTTAGGATTTTAAATAGCTCAGCTGGAATTCCATCATCTCCACTAGCTCTGTTTATAGTTATGCTTCCAAAGGCCCATTTGACTTCATACTCCAGGATGTTTGGCTCTAGGTGAGTGACCACAGCATCGTGGTTATCTGGGTCTCTAAGACCTTTTTTGTATAGTTATTCCGTGTATTCTTGCTACCTCTTGTTAATCTCTTCTGCTTCTGTTAGTTCCTTGCCATTTCTGTCCTTTACTGTGCCCATTTTGGCATGAAATGTTCCCTCGGCATCTCCAATTTTCTTCACGAGACCTCTAGTCTTTCCCATTCACTTGTTTCCCTCTATTTCTTTGCATTGTTCACTTAAGAAGCCTTTCTTATCTCTCCTTGCTGTCCTCTGGAACTCTGCATTCAGTTGGATTTATCTTTCCCTTTCTCCTTTGCCTTTCATTTCTCTTCTTTTCTCAGCTATCTGTAAGGCCTCCTCGGACAACCACTTTCCCTTCTTGCATGTCTTTGGGTTACTGTTTTCTGTTATTGAATTAGATGAGGTCTTAATATATTTTGAATATTAACCCCTTATCAGATATACTGTTTGCAAATACATTCCCATTCTGTAGGTTACCATTTCACTTTGTTGATGGTTTCTTTACATGTGCAGAAACTTTTTGGCTTGATATAATCCCACTTATTATTTTTCTGCTAAAAAAAGTCATGTTTTACTAAAAAATGGGCTGTAGTATTTGAGAAACAGAAGTTTGTTATTTCTCTTGCAGATGCTCATTGTAAAATTCAATTATTTGATAATTTAGGAAATTAAGTGTAATAGTCTCCTATTGACACTGCAACAAATTACCACAAAGGTAGTAGCTTAAACATCACAAATGCATACTCCCCTTCCCTCAACAGAATGGTCTCTGTTCATTTCCAAGGCAAACCATTCAATATCACAGCAATCCAAGTCTATGCCGTGACCAGTAATGCTAAAGAAGCTGAAGCTGAACGGTGCTATGTAGCCCTACAAGACCTTTTAGAACTAACACCCCAAAAAGATGTCCTTTTCATTATAGGGGACTGGAATGCAAAAGTAGGAAGTCAAGAAACACCTAGAGTAACAGGCAAATTTGGCCTTGGAGTACAGAATGAAGCAGGGCAAAGGCTCATAGAGTTTTGCCAAGAAAATGCATGGGTCATAGCAAACACCCTCTTCCAACAACACAAGAGAAGACTCCACATATGGACATCACCAGATGGTCAACACCGAAATCAGATTGATTATATTCTTTGCAGTCAAAGATGGAGAAGCTCTATACAGTCAGTAAAAACAAGACCAGGAGCTGACTGTAGCTCAGATCATGAACTCCTTACTGCCAACTTCAGACTTAAATTGAAGAAAGTAGGGAACACCACTAGGCCATTCAGGTATGACCTAAATCAAATCCCTTATGATTAAACAGTGTAAGTGAAAAATAGACTTAAGGGACTAGATCTGATAGAAAGAGTGCCTGATGAACTATGGATAGAGGTTCGTGACATTGTACAGGAGACAGGGATCAAGACCATTCCCAGGGAAAAGAAACGCAAAACAACAAAATGGCTGAAAAGGCCTTACAAATAGCTGTGAAAAGAAGAGAAGCAAAAGGCAGAGGAGAGGAGGAAACACATACCCATTTCAATGCAGAGTTCCAAAGAATAGCAAGGAGAGATAAGAATGCCTTCCTCAGCGATCAGTGCAAAGAAATAGAGGAATATAATAGAACAGGACAGATTGGAGATCTCTTCAAGAAAACAAGAGATACTAAGGGAACTTTTCGTGCAAAGATGGGCTCAATAAAGGACAGAAATGGTATGCACCTAACAGAAGCAGAAGATATTAAGAAGAGGTGGCAAAAATACACAGAAGAATTGTACAAAAAAGAGCTTTAAGACCAAGATAATCACAATGGTGTAATCACTCACCGAGGGCCAGACATCCTGGAATGTGAAGTCATGTGGGCCATAGGAAGTATCACTAAGAACAAAGCTAGTGGAGGTGATGGAATTCCAGTTGAGCTATTTCAAATCCTGAAAGATGATGCTGTGAAAGTGCTGCACTCAATATGCCAGCAAATTTGGAAAACTCAGCAGTGGCCACAGGACTAAAAAAGTTCAGTTTTCATTCTAATCCCAAAGAAAGGCAATGCCAAAGAATGCTCAAACTACTGCACAATTGCACTCATCTCATACACTAGTAAAGTAATGCTCAAAATTCTCCAAGCCAGGCTTCAGCAATACATGAACCGTGAACTTCCTGATAAAGGCAGAGGAACCAGAGATCAATTTGCCAACATTCGCTGGATCATCGAAAAAGCAAGAGATTTCCAGAAAAACATCTATTTCTGCTTTATTGACTATGCCAAAGCCTTTGACTGTGTTGATCACAATAAACTGTGGAAAATTCTAAAAGAGATGGGAATACCAGACCACCTATCTGCCTCTTGAAAAACCTGTATGCAGGTCAGGAAGCGACAGTTCTGGATATGGAACAACAGACTGGTTCCAAACAGGAAAAGGAGTACATCAAGGCTGTATATTGTTACCCTGCTTATTTAACTTGTATACAGAGTACATCATGAGAAATGCTGGGCTGGATGAAGCACAAGCTGGAATCAAGCTTGCTGGGAGAAATATCAATAACCTCAGATGTGCAGATGACACCACCCTTATAGCAGAAAGTAAAGAATTAAAGAGCATCTTGATGAAAGTGAAAGAAGAGAGTGAAAAAAGTTGGCTTAAAGCTCAACATTCAAAAAACTAAGATCATGACATCGAGTCCCATCAATTCATGGCAAATAGATGGGGAAACAGTGGAAACAGTGGCTGATTTTATTTTGGAGGTTCCAAAAACACTGCAGATGGTGATTGCAGCCATAAAATTGAAAGCTATTTACTCCTTGGAAGGAAAGTTATGACCAACCTAGACAGCATATTAAAAAGCAGAAACATTACTTTGTCAACAAAAGTCCATCTAGTCAAGGCTATGGTTTTTCCAGTAGTCATGTATGGATGTGAGAGGTGGACTATAAAGAAACCTGAGTGCTGAAGAACTGATGCTTTTGAACTGTGGTGTTGGAGAAGACTCTTGAGAGTCCCTTGGACTGCAAGGAGATCTAACCAGTCCATCCTAAAGAAATCAGTCCTGGGTGTTCATTAGGAGGACTGATGTTGAAGCTGAAACTCCAATATTTTGACCACCTGATGCGAAGAGCTGACACATTGGAAAAGACCCTGATGCTGAGAAAGATTGAGGGCAGGAGGAGATGGGGATGACAGAAGGTGAGATGGTTAGATGGCATCACCAACTCAATGGACATGAGTTTGGGTAAACTCTGGGAGTTGGTGATGGACAGGGAGGCCTGGCGTGCTGAGGTTCATGGGGTTGCAAAGATTCAGACATGACTGAGCGACTGAACTGACTGACTTCCCTCATAGCTCAGCTGGTAAAGAATCCACCTGCAATGCAGGAGATTCCAGTTCAGTCCTGGATCAGGAAGATTCCCTGGAAAAGGTGTAGGCTACCCACTCCAGTATTCTTGGGCTTCCCTTGTGGCTCAGCTGGTAAAGAATCCACCTGCAATGTAGGAGACCTGGGTTCAATCCCTGGGTTCACAAGATCCCCTAGAGAAGGAATGACTACTCACTCCATTATTCTGGTCTGGAGAATTTCCATGGACTGTATAGTTCATGATGTCCCAAAGAGTCAGACATGACTGAGTGACTTTTACTATAGTACGGATGTCAGATTCTAAAATCAAAAATATCAAGCATTGGCAGGGCTACATTCCTTCTGAAGACTTTAGATGAGAATCAGTTTCCTTGTTGTTTCCAGCTTCTAGAAGCTGCCTAAAATCTTTGGCTCATGGTCTTTTCTTCCATCTTCAAAGCACATGATTCCAACCTCTGGTGCTATCATCACATCTTTTTCTCCCTGTTTCTAATGAGAAAGGCTCCCTCTTATGAGAAGGCTGGTGATCACACTGGATTCACCAGGACAGTACAAGATTTTCTCCCCACCTAACAGCCTTGAGTGAATCACGTCTGCAAAGTCTTTTTCGCCACGTAAAATAACATAGTCACAGGATCTGGGGATTAGGATATGTCTGTCTTCGATGGATAATTATTCAGACTACCACAGTAACCAAATATAATCTATGATCAAACATAGCTACAGAAAATCCATACAGCATACAAGTAATCAAGATTTGAGTATAATTAATAACCTAGGTCTTCAAGAAAATAAATTACACTTTAAGTTGCAAGATAAATGCAGCTAGACAGAAGATTTTTACACTATACTCTTCTTGCTAGAATCAAATTTTTTTTTCTTTTTCTCCTATGTTAAAGTACAGAGAAATAGAGTATGAAATGTAAGGGAAATGGTCACCGAATTGATGGTTTGTACATGGAATTTTTTTTCAGCGTGACTGGAAAATAAAAGAAAAATAAGTTTTTAAAAGACTGATGAAATATTTCAAACTGCAAAAGTGAAACCTATTCTTTTTACAGAATTGAACTCTCATATCCTTATGTCCTAGGTATTTCTTTTCCTAAACACTCTGTTATGTGGAGATATAAGCTCAGGAAACACTAAGAAAATTCCAGCAGATTAGCAAAAGTGATTTAGATATATTATGTTGATTTAGATATAAATGTGGTATGAGAGATTACCTCCACTGATCACAGCAGCTAAGAACACTGAGTATTAATCAGCTAATGTTTGCAGCTCTTGGGGGAAAGAGGTAGTAGATAGAAACCAAGAATTATAAAGAGAACAGAAGGAGCATTAGTCAGAGAGGTGGGAATAAGTAAACATCATAAATTAGGTTAATAGCAGGACTCTACATCTTCCTTTTCCTCCAACCTTGATAAAACCTTAAACTGAAGCTTAATACACTCTGTATATATTCACACATACTCATTTAACACCTGCTGTATTCAATATTAACTAAAATCAGTTTCTGCAGTCTTTAAATAAAGTTAGGAAACCTGTTTAAAATTTGTGGCCTGATCTTTCTGAACCTCTCTAGTCATTTAGAAGTCAGTATACAGTAATGAAAATAGAATGGGAATAAGTGGATACCAGAAGACCAGGGCTGTAGGTCTAGCTCTTCTGCAAATTGCTTCCAAGATTTCAAACAAACCTCTTATCTCAATGTGACTCAATAGTCTTCCATTAAAATGAGAAATTCAACTTAGTAAAACAATATTATTTAACAAATCAGAAATTAAATATGCATCCTTCACACTGCATAGCAAATATAATTTCTCCACTGATGCCAATTATACTGTCTATTTCACAAAGAGAATTAGAATATGGTTTAAAAAAATAGAATTCACTTCTAAGAAAATATTTGGTCATATAGGAAAATATGAGAGGCCAATATAAACCTAGTAGGTCTTATAAACATGCTACCTACCAACAGAGATTGGCAAACTACAGCCACTAGGCCAAATCAAGCCACCACCTATTTTTTAAAAAAAAATAAAGTTCTATTGAAACATCACCTTGCCCATTCATTTACATATTATCTATGGCTAACTTCCAGCTAAAGTGACAGAGTTGAGTAGTTGTGACAAAGATCAGGTGGCCTGCAAACCCTGAAATATTTATTACCAGTCTATACATAGAAAAAGTTTCCTGATGCTATCTAATAAAATGACACAAGTGGTGGTGGTGGTTTTGTCACTAAGTTATGTGCAACTCTTGTGACCCCACGGACTATAGCCTGCCAGGCTCCTCTGCCCGTGGGTTTCTCCAAGCAAGAACACTGGAATGGGTTGCCATTTCCTTCTCCAAAACAACACAAGACCAGTGATAAATCCTATATCATGTTAAAATCAAAAAGTTTTAAGTATAGCTCTAATGATTAATTTTTTCACTTTTTATATGTCTTTACATGGTGTATAAAAAGTGATGTCACCTTAGCAAATAATTTGTGATTTATTTCTTTGAGCTGGTTTTCTTTTGGGGAGAGTAGTTAATTTGACATTATTCTTATTATTGTTAAATTTAGGGATAGGCAACATTATGATGCAGTAATAAACAATCCTCTAAGTTTTCATGTCTTCCAACTACAAAGTCTTATCTCTCATATCCACTGGATCAGCTGGGGGATGCATGTGCCCTCTCTCTGGGAACCAAGCTGATAAAGACTCTTCCATTCAGAGAGGTGGCAATTACTGTGGCAGAAGGAAAGAGAATACAGCTAATGGCACTCTGCCTTCTAAAGCTTCCACCAGAAATGACACATCCCCTCCAGTCTACATTTCCTTCTTCAAAGTAAAACACATAGTCATGTGCAATTTCACTGGGGCAGTGTAATTCTACCAGAAAGAGGAGAACTAGAGCATCTGAGACAGACTCTTAAAGACAGTCATGGTAACTGCCAAAAACAGTCTGAGAGATGGAGTTGAATGCCTCTTGCTTGTGGAGACTTTGCATCAAGTAAGGCACCACCATAAAAAGCACAACACTTTAATTACACTGTAATTTACCAAAGTCTAGACTTTCTGGCTCTATGTTGACAGAGTATTGGTCAAAGAGCTATACCATTTTTGCAAATCCTATGACAGAGACTTCTTTAGCAGTGTGAAGAAGTATTTCTTCAACGAAAATGTTAGTTTTAGTTTTCTGAACCCTTAGGTATTTCTGAATCCCATTTATTTGATATTCAAAATAATTCCTTGGTCCTTTCAAAAATTTAAAAATAGAAGTTGAAGCTTAGTAGTGAGTTCTCTTAATGTCTATAGAAATTTACTTGCTACAGTGAGTAAAATGTATTTTTTAAAAAATCATTTTTCCACTATTAAAAAGAGCATTTAAAGCATGGTCTATTTTAGTTTCTAAAATTACTTTCCTACATTTTTTAAAATAAAGCAAACATTCAAAATAGAACTCATGAGTGATGTACCACATTCTTTCCTTTAAAAACCTATTAAGAGGGAATGAATTTGCTTTTATTTAACATATTGCATTTACATGTTAACTGTTTAAAATAATTTTACTTTTTTGGAATGGTCAGACATAATCAAGAAATTTATGCCAAGACTTCCTTTTGAAAGCTACATCTTTAAATCATGTTGACTAATAAAACTCCCAATGCTGTACAGCAGGAAAAAAAAAAGGATATAAAAATTATAAGCCATTTTTCAAATTTAAAAAAAAAGAACGTTTTCATTTAAAGTTAGCCAAATATGGAGCACATAGAATCCATGGCAAACTTCTCATAGTTAATAAAGACTCTTGAACTCCTGTTAACAACACAATTAACGTTTAGCATGTAGGCATGGAACCGTACTATACCTTCAGTACTCAACATTCTCTGCAGTAATGGCTTAAGGAAAAGAAGTGTATCTATAAAATACATACTGCTTTCTTGGTCAAATATAAGTTCATTTTATTGAGCGCAAGATATTTTCAGTCTGGGTGTCTTCACTATTGATAAAATAGACTGCGGATGGGCTCCTTTAGCTGGAGGGACCATATGCATAAGAAAATGCTTGCAGAGAAGATGACATATGTCATGCCATGTGCCAAATACCGTCCTAGATCTGGGAGTGACAATTTTCTCATATGCACTGGCACTGGGAGCTCTCTAGCTTTGGATGTATTTCTTCTCCACAAGAACTCAAGTGACATTATGTGTGTTTCTGAAAAGCTTGGTAGGAGGTTTCCTGGCAAATTAGTTATATTACATTTTATATTTTTATCTGATATCCTTTAATTAATATGCTTTGTGAATTATTTTTGTTGTACCTCTTAAATGTCAAACACGAGCTTGCATCATCTACTCTATAGTCTTCAGGTTTCTAAGGAACATGCAACTACACCCTTGTACACATAAGACAGATAATGAATTTTTGATCCTTTTTCTACAAAATTAAGTTAGTTTCTCTGGAAAATGGGGTAATTCTACTGCTGCTATGTACCTTACTATCCTAGTCAATTCACAAAAAAAGCAATATGCTGAATGGCCAATTGCCATTTTTACTAATGTATATATTTATCAAAATATTTGCTTTTAAAAAGCAAATAATTATAAAATGTATAACAATTTATATAGGATGGGTTGCCTTCTGACACTTTGAGGATTTCTGCAAAGTCTTAGCTGACTGATTTTTATTTCAGAATTTCATATGGAAATTCTTCAGTTTATTCTGATGTCTTACCAACTCTCTCCTATGTCATTTCTGCTTTTAAAACATTTTAAGTTTCTCTTACTAATTTTTCAAGTATTACAACATTACTTATGTGATCTCTCGCAATTAGTAGCCAAAATGTAACAAGTAACATGGTTGTTCTTGTCTCTGTCATGTTCAAACAGTCCCATTTTTTTAGCGTGCTTAAGGTTTTAATGTTTTTAAGATTTAACAAAATGTATGCTCTTTTATTTTGTTATTGTTCTTTCTCAGCTGAATTTACTGTCTCGTCAATGTTATACACATAGAAGTGATACCTTCCATGCATTCTCACTTCCTTTCCATCGCTCTGAATTATCTGCAGGTTTTGTGTTGTGTATCTTTTCAAATCACTGTTAGAAACCAAAAATTTTTGTGTGATTTGATTAGTTGGGCCACTTCTTGTTTCTACCATATGTGTTTAAAAGTTATTTACTTCCTTTTTTTAAATTTTATGTATGTTTACTACCCCTGTGTCAATTCCTTAGATTGACACATAAGCCTGAGTTTGTGTTTCTAGAAATATATTTTTAAATTTCAATATGATATGATTATTTTTACCCAGTTATGAATAACCAAATTTCTGGGAAATGGATAAAATTAGAAAAATTGGTAAACTGGCTATTTGAAGAACTGGCCAATCAGTGAAATGATTATTTATTGGACTGGTTTTGGGTGAGCTGGCCTGCTTCCCTAGACAATGAATAAAGCAGAGGATACAAACGTTATACATACACACAAAATAAGTTATATTTCTATTACAATTCAAACACCCCATTTCAAGTATGATCCTTCTCTAGTACATATAAGGAAAGCAAAGTTTGTTTCATTTTCCTACTAGTTGTTCCCTTAGAAATGGCCCTCATAATAATAAGTGTACTTCCCCACCACACCCAGTGTCATCACAGATCACTGCTCACTTTAGTGTTAAACCCCACTGAAAGTTCCTAGACCCAAAAATTCCAATATGAGGTTTTTTTCTTCTCTGAGAGCAACAGAGATGCTGTGTGGGGTAGACAGCACTTCTCTCCTCCGTCAGTTGCAACTGCAAGGTAGGATGTAGAAATGTAATGCTGGGAAAGAGAGATGACTATTTCTAGATTCTGGGGGTAAAAGATAAAAAAAGTATACCCTTCAGAGGGAGTACTCTCTGGCATCACACATTCCCAATCCAGCTTCTCATATTCTAACCTCAGTTAAGTCCGATAATCCAACCCCACCTCCCTCCCAGTTCACCCTCTACTTCAATATCCATTCCTCTAGTCTAAATTTCAGTCCAAAGCAGTGTTATTCAGCCCTAGTATCACATTCAAATCATTTTTAAATGATTTCAAGCATTTTTTAGATGATTTCAAGCATTTTTTTAAATGTCAACGCCCAGACCTCACCCAGAGATTCTCATTTAATCATCTATGGGACTTAGAAATGGGCTTTTAAATTTAAAGTTCCCCAGGTGATCCTAAAGTACAGTTAAGTCTAAGAACACTTATCTAAAGGGAGCTTCCCAAACATTTCGACTTCACTTTATATATGATAATGCTATTTGTGAAACACACTGTAGTAAACCTGAAAGGCTGCTGGAGGTTGCAGATGATGTGGTAGTGTGAAGGGAC
Source organism: Ovis aries (assembly GCF_016772045.2). NCBI lineage: Eukaryota > Metazoa > Chordata > Mammalia > Artiodactyla > Bovidae > Ovis > Ovis aries. The sequence continues at coordinate 42,608,027 of NC_056069.1, read as the reverse complement.
AAGAAACAGGGAATCCCCTGACTGGCCAGATCCCACCCAGCCACCTAACCAGCAAGGATGGAAGGGCTTTGATCTCCATACATAAGCCATTTTTCACATTCTCATTTTTTGCAGGGAAAAGGGATGTTATGATCTACAGCAACAATCAGGGCAGGGTCCACAGACTGATCTAGGGTAGGTATTGGCACCCCAAGTGCTGAGGACTGTCCAGTCTGGTACATGGTTCTCCTAATATGTTTCATCTGGAAATTACCCACTGGTGTGAATTATGTGCACATGCTTCCCAAACTGTCCATGGGCTTACTATCAACAAAAGAGCAATCTAAGTTACTTACTATCAAAGGCAGGAATCGTGTAAATGCTTTTATTACCTACCCTAAAGATAGATCCACAGTACATTTCTAATAAACACTGGTTGAATTGTTTAAGTCTATATACCCCAATTAGCTACCATCAGTAAAAAGTCCGTAATCCCATAATCACTCCTCAAGCAGTGAAACTTGAATAACAGGCAAAAGTCTAGAAGATTACAACCAATAAGTGATTAATCTGGGGAGCTGCTTTCTTGCTTAGATAGGCAGGTCAAGCACAGTCCCTCCTCCCTCCTCAGATCAGAAACATGATAAGTGAAGGTCCAACACTGGAAGCCCAGACACCACCACTTCACCCTAAAAGAGGGTGAACTGACAGCACAGTTTAGGGAGAATCTGCAGCAGATTGTCCTGGATTTAAATAAATTGGCTCCATGGAGAGTGGGAACAGCACAAGCTCACACATGTGCATGCCAGCACAACAAGCTATGGAGCTTAAGGAAAGAAATAAAGCAATGCTGGTGAACAGACCCAATCATGTCCTTTTTCCCTTAGCCAAGGTTAAGAACACTTCCTTTTCATATTAGGTTCTTTTCTATGTTTTAGATATTAACACATGCCAACTGTGTAAGCCAACTCAAACTCCTGGTATTGACACTAACCATGACTTCATCATGTGTTGGTTTTGTTTTTTTTTTTTTTTGTCTGACCTATATTTTTACCTATGAGAATTAGAGTACTCAAAATATTTTCTATGTCTCTGAAGAATCATGATAATGTTTTTCTAATAGTGATGGCCTCTGTCTATAGGTACCAGAAAAAGAAAAAAAAAAAAAAAAGATTGGGAATGCATAGGGCAGCCCTTCCTGCAAGGGAAGTTTGACAATGAAAAGCACATTCATTTTTCCTCCTATGACAAACGCAGACTATTGTGTCCAAATAGCATCATTTATACATGCCATCCTAACTCCTAAGCAGAGGAAAATAATCCGAGCTGTGTTTAGCTGATAAAAACGCAGATGAGGAATATAACTTACCTGGAGCAGGAACACCACCTATCAGTTTTCTGGTTTCAAATGTTTTTTAATTTATTGAAAGTGGAGGGACCATGAGTCTTGTTCAATCAGGATATTGATCCAAGAAATTGATTTTCTCTGTTTGTTAATGTTGGCCCTTGCCCTGTTTTCTCTAAGGGAACTAATGTGGCTCTGGTTGAAATTATCCATGGACATTAACAGAAGTAGAAAAACATTGGTTACTCTACTGCAAAAATATAGGAGTCTCTTGCAGCACAGAAGTTGATGTCTCTGTAGGACATAACAAAGGTCAAACACAAAACTACCTTAAAACAAACAAAAAATTAGGTGAGGAGAATGGTGATCTATGTAGCTTGGCTTACTCTACTTTTGTTGAGTTCATCAGAGTACAAAGAGAACAGCATAATGTAAACTGGCATTCTTTCCCAACAGGAAGCCGCTCAGGTTGCAGGAAGAGGCAAAACTGGAACTGCGTTTGCCCAAGTATAAGAAGCCAACGTGAGAGGATAGAAGCAATCCCATGAAGCAAGAGCTGCATAATTGACTCAAACTCTCAATGACATCACGTGAAAATGCAGAATTATACAACCTCGCTTTTATGTTTATTCAGTTGTTAACAATTATTTGGTGCAGTTTTGCAGGAAATACTTCCACATTATTATATATAAAAATGAGCCCAAGGCAAAGGTGGAATAAAGTGCAGTCTAATTCTGAGTGCAATTATCAGAAATGAGTGGTTGTGATTCCAGTTTCATTAGCAGGAAGAAAAACCCATCTTACAGAAAGTTGAAACAGTGACCCTAAGCATTAAATCTCCAGTTGCCGCAGGAGGCTTACAATTCATAAATCTGAAAGACTCCATGGAAAAGTCTCTCATCCTAGAGGGATGTACAGAACAACCTCCTCTGAGCTCCAAAGGGAAGGAAGGAAAATTAGAGGCAGCATTGGGTAAGTGGCATATCAGAAGTTATCTACTGCAAGAGGAGTAGTATCTACTGCAAATTTACCATTACAGAAGCTGATGAATCACAAAGGGTTCATACCACAGGCTGTTTTTACTCTAACCAGGTAGCTCAACTTCTTTTAATTGTCATGGTCAGAACTTTACTATTGACATTTCTAGAGTGAACTGAAATGAAATGGGAGCCCGGAAATTTGCCTTTTGGTCCCCTGATAGTAAGTGGCAAGAAAGTTTAATTTTGCAGGAACTGTTACACAACTAAAAATGCATTAGGGACACAGGAAAAACCAGGCCTCTTCACAAAAGAAAACAGGTACAGAAATGTTCACTGAAACATTGTCTATAATAATTCAAGACTGAAAATGTACTAATTGTCCATTCATTGATCAAACACATTTTATAAGTATTCAACAGAACATGATACAGAAACTAAAATACATAAATTTGCCATGTGTTTCAAAAATCTTAATATTGAGCCCCTCAAAAGTTACAGACTAGCACTTCATAAAATGCCACATGAGTATAACACTATCTTTTATTTATAGATAATCTGCCTGCCAACGCAGGAGACATAAGAGGCACAGTTTGATCTCTGGCTTGGGAAGATTCCCTGGAGAAGGAAATGGCAATCCACACCAGTATTCTTGCCTGGAGAATCCCATGGACAGAGGAACCTGACAGGCTATAGTCTATAGCATCACAGAGAGTCAGATACAACTGAAGCAACTTAGTACACACACACATAGATTTGTAGACATAGATTTCATTTATAGATAAATATATCTATAAATGCATGGGAATCATAAAAAAATTAAGATATTTCTTCTCTTGGAAGAGGGCAGGAGATGAATGAGAAGAGAGAAAAAGAAGCACACAAGTGATATTAACTTTTCCTGTAAAGTTTTAGTTTCTTAAAATAACTGAAGCAGGTTTGGGAAGACTATCAAGATTTGACTGAACTTGTTGGTGAGCAGGTATTCACTACTATTTTCTATATTGTTCTGCATGTTCAAGTATGCTGTATAACAGACCTAAAGGGAGAAATAGACAGTAATATAATAGTAGTTGAGGACTTCAGCCCTCCACTTATATGAGTGAATAGATCATCTTGACTGAAAAATCAATAAAGAAACATCAGCCTTAAACAACATGTTAGACCAGGCAGACTTAACAGATATTTATAAAACACACCATCCAAAAACTGGTTTCCCACATGGCTCAGCATGTAAAGAATCTGTCTGCAATGCAGGAGCCACAGGAAAACAGGTTCAATCCTTGGGTCAGAAAGATCCCCTGGAAGAGAACATGGCAACCCATTCCAGTATTCTTACCTGGAGAATCCAATGGATAGAGGAGCCTAGCAGGCTATAGTCCACAGGGTCAGGTCACAAAGGGTCGGATACGACGTAAGTGCCTAAGCACACACACATGCATCCAAAAACTGCACACAGAACATTTTCCAAGGTACATCACATGTTAGGCCACAAAACAAGTCTTAAAAATCTCAGAGAGTTGAAATCACATCTAGCATCTTTTCCAAACACAGTGGTATGAAACAGAAATTAATTACATATAGAAAACTAGAAAATTCACAAATATGTGAAGATCGAACAAATGCTACTGAACAAACAATGGATCAAAGAAGAAACAAAAAGAAATCAAAAAAAATTCCTGATACAAATGAAAATATGTATTACATCAAAATGGTATGAAATGTAGCACACCAAAATACACAGGACTCAGCACAAGCAGTTCAAAGAGGTATGTTCATAACAACAAATGCCTATCTCAAAAAACAAAAGAAATCCCAAATAAACAACCTAACTTTACACCTCAAGCAACTAGAGAAAGAACAAAGCCCAAAGTTAATAGAAGAAGGAAATAACAGCAACTATTAGAGCAGAAATAAATGAAAAAGACAACAGAAAAGATTAATGAAAACAACAGCTGGTTCTTTGAAAAACTAAAGTGAACAAACCATAAGCTGACTCACCAAGCAAAAAAGAAAGAGAGCTCAAATAAATAAAATCAGAAATGAAAGTTACGGTATCATCATTGATACTACAAATATACAAAGACTCATAAGAGACTACTTTGAATGATTACATGCCAATAAATTGGACAACTTAGAAGCAATGGATGAATCCTAGAAACACACAATCTACCTAGACTGAATCATGATAAGGAGCATAAAAAGGAAGGAGCCCAGCAATAAACCAGGAGGAAAGAGGAAAAAAGTACATAAAGAGGAGGAAAGTACAATCTCTTAAATGATGCTGGAAAAACTGGACAGCCACATGAAAAAGAATAAATCTGAATGACTATCTTATACACAAAAATTAACTCAAAATGAATTAAAGACTTGAATGTAAGACCTGTCTCCATAAAATTCCTAGGAGAAAACATAGTGGTAAGCTCTTTGACATAGGTCTCGGTGATGTTTTCTGACTCTCACACCAAAAGCAAAAGGAATGAAAGAAAAATAAATAAGTAGGACTACATTGAACTAAAACACTTCTGCGCAGCAAAGGAAACCATCAACAAAATGAAAAGTCAGTCTACTTAATAAAAGAAAACATTTGCAAATTATATATCTGATAAGGGGCTAATATCCAAGATACGTAAAGAACTCATACAACTCAATAGCAAGAAACAACCTGATTAAAACATGGACAGAAGATGTAAATAGACATTTTTTCAAAAAAGAAATAGAGATAGCCAACAGATGCATGAAAAAACATTCTACTTCATTAATCATTCAGCTCAGTCCAGTTCAGTTGCTCAGTCATGTTCTACTCTTTGCGACCCCATGAATCGCAGCACGCCATGGACAGGCCTCCCTGTCCATCACCATCTCCCGGAGTTCACTCAGACTCTCGTCCGTCGAGTCCGTAATGCCATCCAGCCATCTCATCCTCTGTCATCCCCTTCTCCTCCTGCCTCCAATCCCTCCCAGCATCAGAGTCTTTTCCAATGAGTCAACTCTTCACACGAGGTGGCCAAAGTACTGGAGTTTCAGCTTTAGCATCATTCCTTCCAAAGAAATCCCAGGGTTGATCTCCTTCAGAATGGACTGGTTGGATCTCCTTGCAGTCCAAGGGACTCTCAAGAGTCTTCTCCAACACCACAGTTTAAAAGCATCAATTCTTCGGTGCTCAGCCTTCTTCACAGTCCAACTCTCACATCCATACGTGACCACAGGAAAAACCATAGCCTTGACTAGACGGACCTTAGTCGGCAAAGTAATGTCTCTGCTTTTGAATATGCTATCTTGGTTGGTCATAACTTTTCTTTCAAGGAGTAAGCGTCTTTTAATTTCATGACTGCAATCACCATCTGCAGTGATTTTGGAGCCCCAAAAAATAAAGTCTGATACTGTTTCCACTGTTTCCCCATCTATTTCCCATGAAGTGATGGGACCAGATGCCATGATCTTCCCTTTCTGAATGTTGTTCATTAATCATTAGGGAAATGCAAATCAAAACCACAATGAGAGGTCATACCACCTCACACCTTTACAATTACCAAAAAAAAAAAAAAATAGAAATAACAAAGATTGATAAGCATGTGGAGAAAAAGGAACCCTTATGTACTGGGGGAATGTAAACTAGTAAAGTCACTATGGAAAACAGTATGAAGTCTTTGTAAAAACTTAAAAATAGAACTACCACAAGCTCTAGCAATTCACTTCTGGACATTTATCTAAGGAAAAGGAAGACATTAATTTGAAAAGGTATCTACACTACCACATTCATAGCAACATTATTTATACTGGTCAAGATATAGAAACAGCCTGTGTCCAACCAATGGATAAATGAATAAATTATAATATATATAACAGAATATTATTCAGCCATTAAAAATGAAATATTGCCACTTGCAATAACATGGATAGACCTCAAGGGCATTATGGAAAGTGAAATAAGTCAGACAGAGAAAGACACTGTATGATCTTTCTTATAAATGGAATCTTCAAAATAAATAAATGAAAACACCAGGCTCATAGATTTACCCTAAACTCTGGTAATTGCCAGAGGTGGGAGAATGAAGGATAGGAGAAATGGTTTTGGTTTGGTTTTCTGTTTTTAAAAAAAACTGATTACATTTTAATAAATTTTACACAATCTGTTTCAGAAAATAGCAGAGGAAGGAGCACTTCCCAACTTATTTATGATTCCAGTATTGCCCTGATTTCAAAGCCAGTCTAAAAAAAGTATTTAAAAAGAAAATTATAAACCAGTATCTCCTATGAATTTAGATGCAAAAAATTTTTAAAAATATTGGCAACTGAGTATATTTATGCTTAAGAAGAAATATACACCATGACCAAGTTGAATTTATCCCAAGGATGCAAGGATGGTTCAGCATTTGAAATCAATCAATTCAACCCATCATGTCGACAAGCTAATCAAAAAAAAATCATATGATTTATCAATTGATGCATAAAATGCATTTTTTTTTTTTTTTTTTTTTTTTTAAATTTTAAATCTTTAATTCTTACATGCATTCCCAAACATGAACCCCCCTCCCACCTCCCTCCCCATAACATCTTTCTGGGTCATCCCCATGCACCAGCCCCAAGCATGCTGCATCCCGCGTCAGACACAGACTGGCGATTCAATTCACATGATAGTATACATGTTAGAATGTCATTCTCCCACATCATCCCACCCTCTCCCTCTCCCTCTGAGTCCAAAAGTCCGTTATACACATCTGTGTCTCTTTCCCTGTCTTGCATACAGGGTTGTCATTGCCATCTTCCTAAATTCCATATATATGTGTTAGTATACTGTATTGGTGTTTTTTCTGTATAATCGGCTCCAGTTTCATCCATCTCATCAGAACTGATTCAAATGAATTCTTTTAACGGCTGAGTAATACTCCATTGTGTATATGTACCACAGCTTTCTTATCCATTCATCTGCTGATGGACATCTAGGTTGTTTCCATGTCCTGGCTATTATAAACAGTGCTGCGATGAACATTGGGGTACATGTGTCTCTTTCAATTCTGGTTTCTCGGTGTGTATGCCCAGAAGTGGGATTGCTGGGTCATAAGGTAGTTCTATTTGCAATTTTTAAGGAATCTCCACACTGTTCTCCATAGTGGCTGTACTAGTTTGCATTCCCACCAACAGTGTAGGAGGGTTCCTTTCTCCACACCCTCTCCAGCATTTATTGCTTGCAGATTTTTGGATCGCAGCCATTCTGACTGGTGTGAAGTGGTACCTCATTGTAGTTTTGATTTGCATTTCTCTAATAATGAGTGATGTTGAGCATCTTTTCATGTGTTTGTTAGCCATCCGTATGTCTTCTTTGGAGAAATGTCTATTTAGTTCTTTGGCCCATTTTTGATTGGGTCGTTTATTTTCTGGAATTGAGCTGCATAAGTTGCTTGTATATTTTGAGATTAGTTGTTTGTCATTCAGAAGGCTGTCTTTTCACCTTGCTTATAGTTTCCTTTGTTGTACAGAAGCTTTTAATTTTAATTAGATCCCATTTGTTTATTTTTGCTTTTATTTCCAGAATTCTGGGAGGTGGATCATAGAGGATCCTGCTGTGATTTATGTCGGAGAGTGTTTTGCCTATGTTCTCCTCTAGGAGTTTTATAGTTTCTGATCTTACATTTAGATCTTTAATCCACATAAAATGCATTTGACACCCAAAAAGAAAGAAAAGAAAAAATATGCTGTAGGAAAAATAACAGAAAAAAGTATTGCTTTAGGGGGAGGGAAGATTGCAGTGGAAGATGACAACATATTTTTTAAATGGGGCAAAAACCAGAACAAAGTTACTGATGATGATCAAAAGATATTGTTTTGGGGTTTAGCAATTAGACTTGTAAATATATTACTTTTTGAGGAATAAACTGGAAGAACTGTACTATTATAATAAAAAGTCACACTATTCTTTTTATTATTATGTTGTAAAATGCATTATAAAAAAGAAAACAAAACCAAAAAAAAATGTGTTAATGGCATCTTTTTATGAAACAATCAAATCAGGAGGACATGTAAAATTTAGATGTTTCACAGGAAATTGAGATTAGAGAGAAGTCTATCACAATTACTAGAATATAAACGTGAAGTTAATGAATTTAGATAAAAGTATATAGGCCATGAAGATATTTTAAGAAAATAAATATATGGAGAGACAAAAGTGTGTAAGTTTTGCATTTGTGCAAGAAAGAAAATGAGGTGAGACATGAAAATAAGATCAGACAATAGGAATTTAACCAAATCAGATTCCAATTCCCCTAAAGGCCACATGGTACCTACATACCTCCTGCTTGCCCTGGCTGGATTTTTCTCCCCCTTTCCGTTACATTTTACTAAGAAACCACCTGAAAGGCAGTAACTAGTTATTTGAGACATAGAAGTACTTGTTTCACTTGGCACCACCTTGGAGGAAGGCTAGAGGAACCATTAGTGGGGAACTGTGATGAAACAGAAATGGAGCAAACAGAAGAGGAGAGCTATGGCTGTGGCTGCAGGCCACCACAGCGGTCAGCACTGCTGTGAGAAGACTCGTGGCCTGGGAAGCAGTCGCGCATTGGAATCCAGAGGAGAATGTGGACTTAACATCAGCCTTTCCGCAAGAATTCACTTTACTCCACACCATGCATGCAAACACACACAGGAGAGGCAGCCTGTAGAGAAATACAGAAACCGTACTTACCTCTAAGGAAGGGCCCACATCAGTTCCTCCATCATCTTTTCTACCCAGTTGGTCCTCACTGTTCTTTTCACAAGTAACAAAGTAAAGTGTGAGACAAAAATCACAGACATTCATCCCCGCTTCACTGCTGTGTGACCCTAAAGCCCAGAAAGGCCAAGTAACCTAAAACTTCACAGACAATTAATGGTGGGTCTCATGTTAGCATTCTTATAGATATAGTCATAGACAGAGATCTACGGATATAGATATATATGTATAGATATATATATTTTTTTTTTTTCTCCCAAATCATCCCACCCTCTCCCTCTCCCTCTGAGTCCAAAAGTCCGTTATACACATCTGTGTCTCTTTCCCTGTCTTGCATACAGGGTCGTCATTGCCATCTTCCTAAATTCCATATATATGTGTTAGTATACTGTATTGGTGTTTTTCTTTCTGGCTTACTTCACTCTGTATAATCGGCTCCAGTTTCATCCATCTCATCAGAACTGATTCAAATGAATTCTTTTTAACTGCTGAGTAATACTCCATTGTGTATATGTACCAAAGCTTTCTTATCCATTCATCTGCTGATGGACATCTAGGTTGTTTCCATGTCCTGGCTATTATAAACAGTGCTGCGATGAACATTGGGGTACATGTGTCTCTTTCAATTCTGGTTTCCTCGGTGTGTATGCCCAGAAGTGGGATTGCTGGGTCATAAGGTAGTTCTATTTGCAATTTTTAAGGAATCTCCACACTGTTCTCCATAGTGGCTGTACTAGTTTGCATTCCCACCAACAGTGTAGGAGGGTTCCCTTTCTCCACACCCTCTCCAGCATTTATTGCTTGCAGATTAAAGAAATTAAGGAAACAATTCCATTCACCATTGCAACGAAAAGAATAAAATACTTAGGAATATATCTACCTAAAGAAACTAAAGACCTATATATAGAAAACTATAAAACACTGATGAAAGAAATCAAAGAGGACACTAATAGATGGAGAAATATACCATGTTCATGGATTGGAAGAATCAATATAGTGAAAATGAGTATACTACCCAAAGCAATTTACAAATTCAATGCAATCCCTATCAAGCTACCAGCCACATTTTTCACAGAACTAGAACAAATAATTTCAAGATTTGTATGGAAATACAAAAAACCTCGAATAGCCAAAGCAATCTTGAGAAAGAAGAATGGAACGGGAGGAATCAACTTGCCTGACTTCAGGCTCTACTACAAAGCCACAGTCATCAAGACAGTATGGTACTGGCACAAAGACAGACATATAGATCAATGGAACAAAATAGAAAGCCCAGAGATAAATCCACACACATATGGACACCTTATCTTTGACAAAGGAGGCAAGAATATACAATGGAGTAAAGACAATCTCTTTAACAAGTGGTGCTGGGAAAACTGGTCAACCACTTGTAAAAGAATGAAACTAGATCACTTTCTAACACCGCACACAAAAATAAACTCAAAATGGATTAAAGATCTAAATGTAAGATCAGAAACTATAAAACTCCTAGAGGAGAACATAGGCAAAACACTCTCAGACATAAATCACAGCAGGATCCTCTATGATCCACCTCCCAGAATGCTGGAAATAAAAGCAAAAATAAACAAATGGGATCTAATTAAAATTAAAAGCTTCTGCACAACAAAGGAAAATATAAGCAAGGTGAAAAGACAGCCTTCTGAATGGGAGAAAATAATAGCAAATGAAGCAACTGACAAACAACTAATCTCAAAAATATACAAGCAACTTCTGCAGCTCAACTCCAGAAAAATAAACGACCCAATCAAAAAATGGGCCAAAGAACTAAATCGACATTTCTCCAAAGAAGACATACGGATGGCTAACAAACACATGAAAAGATGCTCAACATCACTCATTATTAGAGAAATGCAAATCAAAACCACAATGAGGTACCACTTCACACCAGTCAGAATGTCTGCGATCCAAAAATCTGCAAGCAATAAATGTATAGATATATAGATAAACTATATCTATATAGTTTATATCTATATCTATATCATCAACACTGAGTTTTCTTTTTCTGACACAAATTGATGAGTAATTAATTGCCCCCTTCTGTTTCAGGGAGCTGAACTAACTAAACAAAATAGGTTTTAAGGTTTTTGTTTGTTTGCTTGCTTACTGAACTAGCAAAGAGTCTTTGGGTATATTTTGCCTTTTTTTTTTTCCTCCTGATGAACAAATTCTATGACAGTGCAAAAACCAAGAGACTTTTTAAGAGTATAAATTTCTTATCAAGTATATTTTGAAAATTAAAAAGACTTCCTGAAAATGCTCAAAATATTTAATTGCATCCAATATCGGCCATAATATGCTATAATATGGCAAAGCCAATGTAATTAGGATGGAATGAAACAGGATCCTTATTCTAGTATTTTAATAAAAGATACTCCATTGAGAATCTTTAAAAGAATAGACTATTTGAGCCAGGCATTCTGGTAAGAGAATGCCATTCTGTTTTAGCATTTATTTACAGGTGGTCCTCAGTGCTGACTATATACCAAGGGAGCTTTTACAATATTCTGATGTCAGGGCACTGCCCCCAACCAATTAAAGCAGTCTCTCTAGAGGTGGGGACTAGGCATCTACAAATTTTTAAAACTCCTTAGGTGATTCTAATATGCAGTCAGGGTTGAGAACCACTGATTTAGACATTGCTATTCCAATTAATATTAAAACAGTCACAGCCTGTTGGCTCCACTAATCCAGTTGCATTACAACTGGCATATAAAAGATTATTTTTTTAATATCATATGAAAAGGAAGATCAATGGACTCTTGAGGTACAAGTTACTCTGTAATCCTTCTGATGCACTGTCCATTCTGGTAGTCCTCTGTGTTTTAATTCATCACCTGTGCTTTTACAGAACTGAAAGTGTTAATCCTTCTTCACAGACTCTAGTGCAAACCTTAATATTGAATAATCCACTGAGTTGTGTGTTTAAGATCTTTGCTTCATTAAGTCACCAGATATTCCTGGCAGCAGAAGAGTGGCAAGATGTCAACCTGAGCTTTGCTGAGCCAAAAGAATTAGCTTTTACCGTATTTTTAAAGATGAATATGCTCTTAGAGCATGTCCATTAGCCCTAATACTCCAATGAATGTATGGCTTGACAGACACAATAATTGGCATAGTTCAGAGTGTAAGAGAACCGATTTGATGAATCAGGATAAGGTCAAGGAAAAGAAGAAAGAAGGATTTAGTTTGCTCAATTTCTAACCATAGCAACAAGAAAGATTAAATAGTAAAAAACAAGATTAGGTAGAATTGATAATCCATTAATGTGGAGTTCCTTCATCTCATTAACACTAGTCAATAAAAAAGTGGCTTTGCTATAAAACAGTGGCACTTGAGTTCCATGGAAGTCACTGTGTATCCTAGCAATGTCCTTTTTTTTTTTTTTCCTTTTATTTTTTTTATTATTTTTTTTTTAATTTTAAAATCTTTAATTCTTACATGCATTCCCAAACATGAACCCCCCTCCCACCTCCCTCCCCAAAACATCTCTCTGGGTCATCCCCATGCACCAGCCCCAAGCATGCTGCATCCTGCGTCAGACATAGACTGGCAATTCAATTCACATGATAGTATACATGTTAGAATGTCATTCTCCCAAATCATCCCACCCTCTCCCTCTCCCTCTGAGTCCAAAAGTCCGTTATACACATCTGTGTCTCTTTCCCTGTCTTGCATACAGGGTCGTCATTGCCATCTTCCTAAATTCCATATATATGTGTTAGTATACTGTATTGGTGTTTTCTTTCTGGCTTACTTCACTCTGTATAATCGGCTCCAGTTTCATCCATCTCATCAGAACTGATTCAAATGAATTCTTTTTAACGGCTGAGTAATACTCCATTGTGTATATGTACCAAAGCCACAGTCATCAAGACAGTATGGTACTGGCACAAAGACAGACATATAGATCAATGGAACAAAATAGAAAGCCCAGAGATAAATCCACACACATATGGACACCTTATCTTTGACAAAGGAGGCAAGAATATACAATGGAGTAAAGACAATCTCTTTAACAAGTGGTGCTGGGAAAACTGGTCAACCACTTGTAAAAGAATGAAACTAGATCACTTCCTAACACCGCACACAAAAATAAACTCAAAATGGATTAAAGATCTAAATGTAAGATCAGAAACTATAAAACTCCTAGAGGAGAACATAGGCAAAACACTCTCAGACATAAATCACAGCAGGATCCTCTATGATCCACCTCCCAGAATTCTGGAAATAAAAGCAAAAATAAACAAATGGGATCTAATTAAAATTAAAAGCTTCTGCACAACCAAGGAAAATATAAGCAAGGTGAAAAGACAGCCTTCTGAATGGGAGAAAATAATAGCAAATGAAGCAACTGACAAACAACTCATCTCAAAAATATACAAGCAACTTATGCAGCTCAATTCCAGAAAAATAAACGACCCAATCAAAAAATGGGCCAAAGAACTAAACAGAAATTTCTGCAATGTCCTTTTTTAAAAAAAGAAGTTTGAGGATCTTATCTACTGTGGCTAACCTCTGGAATTTCTGGTCTTATCTCCTGGCTACTCACTTAGGATAGTCTAGGATTTTATTTCCCATGGGTTTACCATCAACATTTTTCCCTTTAAAATATCAACCCTGACCTTAAATGGCACAGGGCTCTCTCTGTTGGCTCTGGAAATATTTATAGCACTCAGGTATAATTCTTCTGATTGAAATATGTTTTGCTTCTATTCTTCAGTGAAACAATAAAGGTAGATTGCAGAGCAAGCCCTTTTATTCCTCCTGAAAGGACCCGCTGTGAACTACAAAAACGAAATACAAAGTAAATTGCTTCAAACTAACGTGAATGCTGCTAGCTCATGCTGGGTCATACTAAAAGAGACTTCCGTCTGTCCCAGCAACAACAAAGAGGGGGGTCTAATTCTTAACCAAGCTTGACATGTGTCTGGGACAAGATGTTAGTCATGCTTGGCTTCATCTTCTCAGGAATCTCTTGTTTAATTTAACTCAATGACTTTGAACTGTGAAGGAAGAGTTGATCCAAAACATGAGTTAGACAAAGGAATCTAAATAGGAACCTGAAACCATGTCTACCTCTTCTGGGTTCTGACCTTACCATAATGAAGAAAAACAAATAAAGTTGGGAGAATGTGATCTCTTTCTTTAAAGATTTAAAGGTCAAAAAATGGAATGGATTGTCATAAGCTATTTGGAATTTATGAAAGACGTTTTTGATAACTATTGCATGTCCTATTTCTAATGAATTCAAAAGAGATTTGGTTTGAAAATGTGCAAGTAAGAAAATTGATATATATGCTGCTAACAGACAGGGATGGTGGGCAAAACTACTGGGTTATAATGCTGGGCCAGCTAAAATGATGCAGATTATATTTAATCTTCACTAGCTACTCATAGTTTTTTATTTTTCCATGGGTCAATTAACAAAATGCTTTATGTGACAACTATGTTCTCAGCATTACAAGACATAGAATTACATGACTACTTCAAGGAGTTTAACTTCTGGTTGGGAAACTCAAAACACTACTAAACAAGTTATGAATTATCAATGGGCAAAACAAATGAGGCTATGTTTGAGGGAATTATGAATTACAAAGTCTAACACATTCTGTTCTGTATTTCAGCTGTTTTTTATTTCAAGGAGTTCAGTGACAATTTGACCTTGTCCTTATTTGGGGACTGGTCCTCATACTTACTCTTGGGAAAATTCCCTCTGTAAATTATTCTTCATTTTATGTCAGATGAACCCAATCCAACTCAATCTAATATTCTTTGATGGCTTTCACAGATTTTTTATCCCATTCACAGCTGCTGCTGCTGCTGCTAAGTTGCTTCAGTCGTGTCTGACTCTGCAACCCCACAGACGGCAGCCCACCAGGCTCCCTCGTCCTTGGGATTCTCCAGGCAAGAACACTGGAGTGGGTTGCCATTTCCTTCTCCAATGCATGAAAGTGAAAAATGAAAGTAAAATCGCTCAGTCATGTCCAACTCATAGCAACCCCATGGATTGCAGGCTACCAGGCTCCTCCATCCATGGGATTTTCCAGGCAAGAGTACTGGAGTGGGTTGCCATTGCCTTCTCCAATCCCATTCACAGCAAGAAATGTATTTTACATGATGACAGCACACACACCATAGTCACATAACTGATCGAAATTTTATGAATCTGTTGTTTGACAATGTGAAGACATCCTCCAATGCTTTGTATTTGATTCAAATATATAAGCTTAAAAAAAACTACTGTCATGACCCACTCAACTGAGTCACTGTGTAACAGTTTAAATAGTATCACCTGAATCTAGATCTTCACTTTGAATGGGCCTAGTGAAATAGATCATGGACTTAAGATCACACATGGATTTATGAATCCTATAGACAGAGGAGCCTGGCAGGCTACAGTCCATGGGGTCACAAGAGTCAGACACGACTTAGCAACTAAACCACCATGGATCTATATATGAATTATATATATACATAATACATAAATTACAACTGACTTTCCAATAGGGGGTTTAAAAACATGAGTTAGCATCATAAGCACCTGTAAGTACCAGTGATCGATATTCACTTGAATCAATCCTAAATCCATATGTCATACCCTGTACTTTAAGATTGAGTGGATCAGCAATTTGTTTTCCCAGGGTCACCATCTTCTGGGCACACTCTTTAAGTTCTAATATTATTAAATCTGCAGCTTCATTAGGCAAAGTATCTTTTGACACCTGGCTTCTATCAAAGTTCTAGTGTTGTTACTATGGGTCAATTTTTTTTTTTTTTCTCAAATGTTCCTGAGCACAAACAATCCCAGCTCTGGCTTCGTTTCAGGCACCACAAATTCAAGGGCAGATCTCTTCATCACACTTCTCCGATGTAAGAAGATCTTTAAAACATTTGGCCTTTAATTCAGTCACTCAGTCATGTTTGACTCTTTGCAACCCCACAGACTGCAGCACGCCAGGCTTCCCTGTCCATCACCAACTCCCAGAGCTTGCTCAAACTCCTATCCGTCAAGTTGGTGGTGCCATCCAACCATATCATCCTCTATCGTCCCTTCTCCTGCCTTCCATCTTTCCCAGCATTCCAGTCTTTTCCAATGAGTTGGTTCTTCACATCAGGTGACCAAAGTATTGGAGTTTCTGCTTCAGCATCAGTCCTTCCAATGAATATTCAGGACTGATTTCCTTTAGGATGGACTGGTTTGATCTCCATGCAGTCCAAGGGAGTCTCAAGAGTCTTCTCCAACACCACAGTTCAAAAGCATCAATTCTTCAGCTCTTAGGTTTCTTTATGATCCAACTCTCACATCCATTTGGCCTTAGGATCCTAAAATTATAGCTGTCTATGATTGAAACTAAAAGTGAAAAGATAGGGAAAGATAAGAAAATCTGTCTGAATACTAAAGACTGAATATAACACACAAATGCATAAAATTCATAATGAAATCAAATTGCTTTCAGTTTAAGGGTAGTAGAAATATATTGCTTTTAAAAAATAGAAGCACATTATAAATAATCTGTGTTATTTCAGGAAAGATACATTTTATCACTATTTGCATAGAGGATACAATTAATCGATTTAATTAATGATACACCTAGATTTATGATGGGCTTCCCTGGTGACTCTGACAGTAAAGAATCTTCCTGCAATGCAAGAGACCTGGGTTCAATCCTGGGTTAGGAAGAGCCCATGGAGAAAGGCATGGCAACCCACTCCAGTATTCTTGCCTGGAGAATCTCCATGGACAGAGGAGCCTGGCGGACTCCAGTCTATGGGGTCACAAAGAGTCTGACACAACTGAGTGACTAAGCACAGCACAGATTTATGATAATTTGCTTAGCCTTACTGTCCAAGCAGAAACTGTAAAGGTTAAGCCTCATTCAGTAAATATTTATTGAGAACTAGGTACATAGAAAATACTATCCAAGGCTCTGACGAAACAAGATAGGCACAGTCCTCAGTTGTAGTCTTACATTTTATTGGATGCAGGTGACCAAAACATGACAAAAATAATTAAAGGAGATGTGCATCAGAGAGTGGTAATTGTATGCAGAGAATTAAAAGAGGTGATAAGGTGGTGTGGCTACTTCAGATGGATTGGTTGGGGTGAGCCTCTCTACAGATGACACAATATGACCAACATCTTAGTGACTAAGCAGCAGTCCTGGAATGATGGGAGGAAAGAGAACCACCCACCAAGGAACAGGCCTCCTGGAGGAACTGAAATAAAGCTGGTGATCCTGGGGTGTATTGTGCACAAGAGGGGAAGCAGAATGACATGAGGTCAAGGAGGCAGGGACTAAATCACGTTAGGATTTTAACTACCATGGGAAAACTTTGTTGTGTTTAGAGCAAACCTGACTCATACTGTTAACGAACATTCTAATTTCCCTGTGGATAGTGAACTGTCAGGAAAGAGTGGAAGCAAAGGAAGTCGAGGAGAAAGTTTAGGCATACAGAAGGGAAATGGCATTTGCTTAGAACACACTGACACTGGTGACAGCTTTATTATGTGGTAATAATGCATGATGTAGCTGGTCCTTGGGTGAAGGTAACATGATGCTGCATAAAAAGTGATGTGTGCAACATGTCCTTGTGTAAATGCATCAGGAATAAAGCAGAAAACAAACATAAGGGTAGAGGATGTTTCACCTCTCATTTCTGCGTACATTTTCAAGATACAAGTGACTGAAATTTAGGCACTGTCTGCACACTGAAAATGGAAAGTCTCAGAACTACCACTGTTCTTGGGATACTTGTTAAAATAAGGTATTCCTTGTTCTTGGGATCCTTGTTAAAATAAGGTATCATTCATGCTATGACCTAGGATAAGAATCTTCTGGGAAAGAAGATACTTGGTTCTACTCATCACAACAGACCAAGAGGTTAAAATGCTCTTAAAAAAAGGAGGGGGGAAGGGGGAGAACTAAGAGAATAGTCAAAAATAAATAAATAAAAGTGTCTAGAAAGTAAAAAAAGAGGGAGGAGGAAAAAGCAAGAAAAATGTATCCAAATGCACTGATCAAACCACTTTTTAAACAAGTAGGTAGCAAATCAATCCATGATTTCTACAAGCCAGGATGGTACTGTGAAAGGTGCCAGAGATCATCTGGCCCTCAACAATATTTGATGAATTAATTGAACTGAATTATACAAAGAAGAACTCTTTGCCTTTATCCTCTCTAAGAGCTTTACTGGTGATTTCAATTCCATGCTAATCATAAAATTTGAAGTATTAAAATAATAATTCAATTTCAAAAGTACCTTGAAATATGTATCTGCCATCCACTTGTCTCTATCAATTTATGCTCTGGAAATTTCTGTTTGTGAACTTCTGTTAGTCAATATATGGAGATATAACTTCTTGTTATAAATTAAAATACATTCAGAGTTAAATTTTCACAGTTGGAGGGTTCTGCACCTTAGGTTACTTTAGAAACTGTTACTTATATTAGATTTAAATTTCATTACTGAGTTAAATAAATTATCCCAATTCCCTCCTCTATAGACTCACAATTTTATAGTCTGAAACTGCTCTTCCTTTAAGGCATATACTACATTTTGCTCTTACTTTGCCTGGCTGCCTTTTTCCTTCATAGTAACAGGAATTAATTTTAATCAGAATTTCTCTTCTATAGGTTTTCATAGCATCAACATTGTAGTAACGTAGCTTTTTATTTCAAAAAGGAATGTAGTTAAATTTCCTTAGGCCATGATGTACATAATTTCCTTAAAATAAGCTTTTATAAAAGGCAAAATATTCTATGTCTCTTTTTTTCAGAACTCACTTGATCAAATTGTATAAATACTTTCAGGTCTAATACCATTAATATACTACATATTTCTTGCCAGCTTCAGCCCGCTTCAGCGCTCTTGGCTTTCACTTAGGAATAACACCAAAACTTTGAAGAAAGGGTTCTTGTAACACCAACAGCCAAGGTCTGCTTCTTCTCAACTATGCTGCAATTATTTCCATCAGTATTTCAAGAATTAAACATGCTAGTTTTAGATCTCTATTCATACAATTATTCTCAGAAAAAATTCTCTCCAACTTTTCTTTATAATGGGTCTTCAAAAGTTAAAATTAAGTAGGACAAGGATGATCTTATATGTAAAGTTTAAAATAAAGGGAATTTGAGGCCTAAATTATTCAATTAAGTGCTTACTTGTTCACTTTCAATTGAGGGGGGAAGAAAAAGAGGAAGGAGGAAAGAGTAAACTCCTATAAGTAAAATACAATTTTCTTTTAAGCCTGAAATAGCAGTTTTCAAAAATAAATCCAGACTTTTTAATCGTCTCATTGTCTTGCCAAGAGTAAGTATAACACAAACAACAATTTTGGAAAAGGCTTTCATAGCTATCCTATGGTCATTCCTTCCCATTTCATGATCAATAGGACCTTATCATCTTTGCACAGTTGACCAATGGCAGGGAAAAAATAAATAAAGTAAAAAAAAAAAAAACACAAGTAAAAACAAATAGATAAAATCTAAATTTCATCTGTGCTATGGTTTACAAATGCATACTTAATAATGGAGATTTAGCCTTCAACAAAACACTAAATAAGACTGTTTCTTCCCTCTAAGGAAAGTTAATTCACACTGGGGAGAAATAACTCAATTGATTACTTCTTTCTCCTTACAGATGGTGGAAAAATTAGTAACAGTCAGAGCTGATGACCCAGTGTCAAGCACAGGGTATGGGTGGGTTATCCATATTCAGGGTTCCGCTCGGAGAGGCCCAGAATGCTTCTCTTAATAAAGTGGAAGAGATTTGGGGGTGGGAAGTAGGAGATATGTTTCCAGAGGCCTAGAGAAGAGAGGGAGATTTGGTGAGAGGCAAATATCTTGGAGGTTATGGAATATAGGATAGTTCAGAGGATACATGAATTGTATCCCCTTCATGGATAACAGCCTTGTCATGGCAAAGGGGCTTGCAGAACTCAGTGAAGCTATGAGCCATGCCATGCAGGGCCACCCAAGATGGACTAGTTCATAGTGGAAATTCTGTGAAAAATTTTTAAAGAGATAGGAATACCAGACCATCTTACCTGTCTCCTGAGAAACCTGTATGCAGGCCAGGAAGCAACAGTTAGAACCAGACATGGACCAATGGACTGGTTTAAAACAGGGAAAGAAGTACATCAAGGCTGTATACTGTCCCCTTGCTTATTTAACTTCTATGCGGAGCACAGTATGCAAAATGCTGGGCTGGAATCAAGTTTGCAGAGAGAAATATCAACAACCTCAGATATGCAGATAATACCACTCAAATGGCAGAAATCTAAGAGAAACTAAAGAGCCTCTTGATGAGAGTGAAAGAAGACAGTGTAAAACCTGGCTTTAAACTCAAAAAAACTAAGATCATGGCATCTGGTCCCATCATTTCATGGCACGTGGAAGGGGGGAAAGTGGAAGCAGTGACAGATTTTCTTCTCTTGGGCTCCAAAATCACTGTGGACTGTGACTGCAGCCATGAAATTAAAAGATGCTTGCTCCTTAGAAGGAAAGATATGACAAACTTAGCGTATTAAAAGGCAAAGATAGCACTTTGCCAACAAAGGTCCATATAATCAAAGCTATGGTTTTTCCAGTAGACATGTATGGATGTGAGAGTTGGACCATAAAAAAAACTATGTGTGTGTGTCCAACTCTTTGTGACTCTATGGACCATAGCCTGCCAAGCTTCTCTGTCCATGGGATTCTCCAAGCAAGAATACTGGAGTGGGTTGCCATGCCCTCCTCCAGGGGATCTTCTTGACCCAGGAATCAAACCCATGTCTCTTATGTCTCCTTCAATGCAGGCAGGTTCTTTACCCCTAGAGCCACCTAGGAAGCCCCTAAAGAAGGCTGAGCACCAAGACTTGATGTTTTTGAACCGTAGTACTGGAGAAGACTCTTGAGAGTCCCTTGGACTGCAAGGAGAACAAACCAGTCAATCCTAAAGAAGATCAACCCTGAATATTCATTGGAAGGACTGATGCTGAAATTCCAATACTTTGGCCACCTAATGTGAAAAGTCAACTCATTGGGAAAGACCCTGATGCTGGAAAAGTTTTAGGGCATGAGGAGAAAGGCGTGACAGAGGATGAGAGAGTTGGATGGCATCACTGACTCAGTGGACATGAGTCTGAGCAAACTCTGAGAGATAGTGAAGGATGAGGAAGCCTGAGGTGCCGCAGTCCATGGAGTTGCAAGGAATCGGAAACCACTTAGCAACTGAACAACAATGAATTGTCTAATAATCAATTATAAATTGGTTGCATTACAATGCTTCCTACATCCATTCAAACCACTAATAAAGGTCACTATACATGTGGGCTTGTTAGTGGGGAAGAAGTGTGGGGAAAATGAGGAAAAGGAATCTTGTGACATTTGGAACACCAAAGCTACAACAGGACAGCACACTCTGAATGGTGAATGACTCATCAAATTGACAGCTGCAGCTGAACCCAAAGATGAATTAAGAAACATAAGCCACCCTTCAGAACCTCCAGAGACCTGAGAAGAACGCCAGAGTCCAATGACATGGGTTGAACTCAAACTTCTCTTGAATCTCTATACTGGAAAGAAAGGAAGGAAAGAAGGGAGGAGGGAAAGAGAGAATAAAGAGGGGGTTTTGCAGGTAGGGAGAAGTGGTAAGAGTACCTCTCTAAAATTTGGATTTTATTTGTCTCTAGAAATCTCTAGGCAGAGTTAGTCCCCTTATAAAACGTGACCTCTGATGGCAAGACCATCTCACTATATCCTCCATACAGCATCAGCACATAGGTAGCCTGGCCTTTTTTAACTGGTCCCACTTTAATAAGTGTTATTTAGGCAAACAGTATAATTATGAGTTTTACAATGCTTTCAATATACTATTAAAGCATTTCTATTTCTCTCCACACATTCATTTGTTTCACAACAATGATTCTGTTCATCCCACTTGGTTTTCCTTACTTTTCAGTAAACATTGCATTGGGCTTTAAAAGTATTTAAAAACAGTCACTCTTTTCATTCAGCCTGCCATTGCAATAATAAAGCTGAAATGACAAAAAATAAAATTCACAAATTCTATTGCAGAATGATTTTCATTTTCTAAGAGTGAAAGGTGATCTGTATACATAAAAGAATGTACCATATTTTTAATTTATTTGTTCTATACATTAGCTTTGGAGTTTGGGAGATCCAATGATTTGATATAGTTTAGTACATGCAGTATGTTGTGTTAGTTTTTCTTATAGCAGAGAAGTTGACAAACAGCAACCCTTTGAACCAAAATATGTAATAATTTTATTGAAATACAGCCAATTCATCTATTCATTTGCTCTACAATAGCAGAATTGAGTTGTGGCAACAGAGACCATGGGGCCCACAGAGGCTAAAATACTTAATATTTGTCCCTTTACAGAAAGTTTGTAACAGAAGCAGTGCTAAAGCACTGCTAGATTAACTAAATACAGAGACAACTAGATTGAGTGGGCTATAATGCCATGGATGTCTATTTAAGCAAACCAAAATCCAAGCCTGTATATGCCTCAAGGTTATGAAATGAAAACACTAAGGACAACCAATCACAGGCAGCCTAACTTAACTAAGGCTTTAAGTTATAGCCAATCAGTTAACTTCTTTTCTTTGCTTCCACACTTCTACATGTCAGTCTTTCCTTTCTCCTGTTGGTGGAATGCTCCAAACTACTTCCAAATCAACAGTATTCAATTCAAATGAACAAATGTTCAAGTAAACACTTTAAGGCCTTAATATACCTCAGTTTATATTTAATAACACAATAATAACTCAGTTTATATTTACTAGTAGTTAGTGTCACAGTCTGTATAGGTGCTCAAAAACATTTCATAAAGTATTAACCTCAGATTAGTATACTGTGTTACATTTTAGTATTAATTCGCAACCTGGGGTAATTTTTCTTCCCCTCCCCTGGCAATGTCTTGGGGACATTTTTTATTGTAACAAAACTGAGGGGTGGGAGTGTGGGCCACAAGCATCTAGCCAGTGGAGGTCAGG
Organism: Ovis aries; assembly: GCF_016772045.2. Taxonomy (NCBI): domain Eukaryota; kingdom Metazoa; phylum Chordata; class Mammalia; order Artiodactyla; family Bovidae; genus Ovis; species Ovis aries. The sequence goes on along the minus strand of NC_056069.1, from coordinate 42,584,990 downwards.
GAAGCTGCTACACATAATACAATACACAGGGCAAGTTTCCCAAAACAAAGGACTTTCAAGTCGAAAGTGTCAATAAAACCAAGGTCGAGAAACCCTGTGTTAAAGGATGATTTGAGGCTAACATTTTGGGGGACTCAGGTGAGTGAGGAGTCCAGCCAACTTAGATTCCACCCACTCTCCAGTTTAGAATAGATATCCATGCCATGTTTGGGGTGGGGTAATGTGTTTTCTTACCATTTCAATGCTAAGAGGAAAGATTTTTCATAAACAGACATATCCTATTTATAAAAACTCAACATTCAGAAGACTAAGATCATGGCCTCCAGTCCCATCACTTTACAGCAAATAGATGGGGACACAATGGAAACAGTGACAGACTGTACTTTAGGGGGGCTCCAATATCACTGCAGATGGTGACTGCAGCCATGAAATTAAAAGACATTTGCTCCTTGGAAGAAAAGCTATGACCAACCTAGACAGCATATTAAAAAGCAGGGACATTACTTTGCTGACAAAGGTCCGTCTAGTCAAAGCTATGGTTTTTCCAGTGGATGTGAGAGTTGGACTATAAAGAAAGCTGAGTGCTGAAGGATCTATGCTTTTGAATTGTGGTGTTGGAGAAGACTCTTGAGAGCCCCTTGGACTACAAGGAGATCCAACCAGTCCATCCTAAAGGAGATCAGTCCTGAATATTCATTGGAAGGACTGATGCTGATGCTGAAACTCCAATACTTTGGTTACCTGATGTGAAGCATTAACACTGGATAAGATCCTGGTGCTGGGAAAGATTGAAAGCAGGAGGAGAAGGGGACGACAGAGGATGAGATGTTTGGATAGCATCACCAACTTGATGGACATGAATTTGAGCAAGCTCCAGCAGTTGGTGATGGACAGGGAAGCCTGGCGTGCTGCAGTCCCTGGGGTCTCAAAGAGTTGGACATGACTGAGCAACTGAACTGAACTGAGGCATATCCTAAATAAGTAAAAAAAATAGACATCATTTAAAAAATTGAAGCAAATAAATCTTTCAAGTTTCACTACCCACTAAACATGACAGTGAACAAGTGGTTCTAACACCCATTTTAATAATGTAAAAGTGGAGAAGAGCAAGTAAGCACATTGTTCACCATCACAGAAATCAATCATGATGAAAGTAGCCTCAATGACTCATTTTATTTTCTTCCCCACTCCCCATCCCACTCACAATGGCCTCTTCCCCTAAATCCTTTAACAAAGTGATGCATTTCTGCTAAGCTAAATTACTGTCTACCTTGTCCCACCATTTTACACATGGGCTCTTGCAGCAATCAAACAGCAACAATTCGGGTTTTGTGGGTTTTGTTTCATCTTTTACAAAGTGGGTGGATATTCTTCTTCCTACTTTTTGTATATTGCCACATCTATTAGTGTTAGTACCAAAACAAATGGTGTCTGAGAGAATACCAGTCACTCAGCTCTTTCAGTTCTTATTCAAAGCTGTCCTTCCTCATGCCCACTTGGGCTTTTACAAACATGGGTTCACAGGTCAGAACCCATAGGAAGGCGTCCATGGGACTCTAGACTAGAAAACAAATCATGTGCAGACAGCAAGACTCCAAGCTGAACTCAAAATCCCTCCTTCCTTCTGAAGATTAAGTGTGGGTTATTGTGTCAGGCTTCACTGTCTCCCTCTTTATTTTTCCTCAAGGAAGGCATCCTTCCCAGGAAATTTCCTCAGCCCTTCAGGCACCAAATGGACAGTGCCCTGTTGGGCTTCAGACATGCCCAGACATGTCCACATATATGGGGTTCTGCTCAAGCAAGACCTTAGCCATAATAGCATTTATAAATTAATACTTTCACCTGACAAGTAATCAAAACTATTAGCATCAACCCTTCCTGACTGGGGAAAGTTGGGTAACAGACCAACTCTTTGCTTACCAAACTCCTTATTAACTCCAGTTCTTTTCAAACAATCTGCATCCAAATATTTAACTTCATAAAAATTAATACTAGAGTAGAAATCTCCCAAGTGAACATACTCAATGGAAACTATGGAATATACTCAGAGAAACTAGTCAGATGATTCTGCAGGTAAGCACATTTATGAAATCAGATATTATGCAACTTTAGGGGAAAATACAATAAAACCATATTATGAGATACCTTCCTATATCACTTATCCAACTACACTGTGGGACAAAATTGTATTTCTCTATTAAAATGAAATATACTTTATTTCCCCTCCTATGATATAGAAAGTATATTGAGTTATTTTCCTTAGTAAAAGTGACTTAATGGTGATAAATCATACTTGACTATCTTAAAATTAATTCCTGATATACTGCATTATTTTTAAATAAGTGAAATAAAGGAAAAAACTATTTTTATATTGAAAAACCCCTATCTCCTATTACTGCGTTAATGTGCAGAGCAGGAGCAATTTGTGTATTATAATTACATCTTTTTCCTCTCGAGATTCAGCAGAGGATATGCTAAATTTTAGAAGCTCAAACAGAAAGACCTTTGAATAGGTTTAGAACTGCAAAGATGAAATGCAGAACTGAATATACAAAGAGGTAAAACTCAGGGTCGTTCTTGGGCTTTGTCTCCTGGGAGTCACTTCCAGTGGCACCACAAAGATTTGTATAAAGCAGTACATTGCACACAACAGCAGGGTGACTGTCTATGATTATGGAATCTTGGAGATTGTGTGCTGCCAAGGTTCAAAGAATACAGAAAGAGGACTGCACAATGGCTTATGTTCTAAGAAAGAACGTTCTGCTATATATAAATGTGGATTGAAAAGTGGCATTTTAGCAACTTTATGAAAATGGGAAGTATTTAGTAAACTGAGTCTGTGTTGTTCTCAGTCTGTGTTCTTCTCTTCTTCTTCTCTGAAGTCAGCTAATGTGGCTTCAGAAACCATTCTGCTCAGCTAAACATGCATGAAGAAGTTATATTTTGTGTAAATGTGTTTCCCAGCATGATTAGAGTTCTTTCAAGGAGATACCTTATTGAATAGGTTTTTCAACTTCACATGTTCACATTCTTGAAAGACTAATGGATCCTTCATTAAAGAGATCACAGCTTTTCAGGTGTCATGCTTGAAGACACACAATGAATTGGTCATTAAGGAAATTCAGCCACGCAGAAAGGACAGAGAACAACGGGTTGACTCTTCTAATGACTCAGACAATGTTGGCAGAGCTGCTTTCACTTACAGGCTGTTTTATAGTTGCAGAGCAAGCATTAATTTTTCAGACATAACAACTAGGTAAAAGAATCAGCCACCTCAGGAGCAAGTGGCCACCGTCTAGAAAAACAGTTCATATAGAGATTTTTTTAAGTATTAAAACAGATCTATTTGCACCTTAATGCTGTCCCATCCTACCTGCCCATACACGTGACACTTCTTAGACATAAATCAAAGTAATCATACATAGATAACTGATTACTTTCTCATTAGATCATATGCATTCAAGAAAGCACAGCTTTAAGATTATTACAATATTTTGTAATAAAAATGCATTTTGTACTTTCTTAATTGTTTTACATGGATTTTTAGGCTGAGTCAGATTTGATTCTCTCACTAGTGATGAAAGACACTTGACTGGCCTATTGTGTCCAGTTATTCAGTCCTTAACTTGAAACTCTAGAAGGAATGAGTAGATCTGCATTCCTTCACCTGAGATTATCTAAATATTTGAACTCTAGATTTTTCTGTGCCTGGTTGAAAGGGAGACAAGGATTAGGGAGGAAACCCAGTGCCTGGCAGCAATTTCACAACCCCTTTCTCTGCTTCTTCACCTCTGTCATAGGGAAAAAGATTATGGTGGAGGCTATTCTTTCAAGGATAAGCTGACAATTTACTAGGCCCCTATAAAGAAAAAAAAGCACTCTGGTAACATCTCGATTAATTCTGAGACTTTTTTTTTTCACCTTGTGGTGCTTCAAGGCCAAATGAGCCTTCGAGGAGGTCATAGGAACTTAAGGACATAAGAAATGCCATAATAGGTCAAATTAATGAGCCAGTTACTGATAGGCTTTCTCTGAGAGAGGCGACAAGGTACATTTTGTGCATGTTGTCAATTTCAAAATATTTGCGGCTATAAGCTGGAGTGTTTCTTAGAGCAGATATCCATTTTAAATGCCATGTTCCTTTTACTGCATCTTCACTCATATATTCATTTAAACCTGTCTGAAAATATTTTAATTATGTACAGCATTTTTTAAATTTATTTTTTATTGAAGAATAATTGTTTTACAGATTTTTTTGTTTTTTTGTCAAACCTCAACATGAAACAGCCAAAGGTATACATATATCCCCTCTATTTGAACCTCCCTCCCATCTCTCTCCCCATCCCATCCCTCTAGGTTGATACAGAGGCCCTGTTTCAGTTTCCTGAGCCATACGGCAAATTCTGTTGGCTATCTATTCTACATATGGTTATGTAAGTTTCCTTGTTACTCTTTCCATACATCTCAGCCACTCCTCCCTTCTCCCCATGTCCATAAGTCTATTCTCTAGGTCTCTTTCTCCATTGCTGCCCTGTAAATAAATTCTTCAATACCGTTTTTCTAGATTCCATATACATGTGTTAGAATATGGTATTTATCTTTCCCTTTATGACTCACTTCACTCTGTACAATAGGTTCTAGGTTCATCCACCTCATCAGAACTGACTCAAATGTGTTCCTTTTTATGGCTAAGTAAAAGTTATGACCAACCTAGACAGCATATTCAAAAGCAGAGACATTTCTTTGCCGACTAAGGTCCGTCTAGTCAAGGCTATGGTTTTTCCAGTGGTCATGTATGGATGTGAGAGTTGGACTGTGAAGAAGGCTGAGTGCCAAAGAATTGATGCTTTTGAACTGTGGTGTTGGAGAAGACTCTTGAGAGTCCCTTGGACTGCAAGGAGATCCAACCAGTCCATTCTGAAGGAGATCAGCCCTGGGATTTCTTTGGAAGGAATGATGCTGAAGCTGAAACTCCAGTACTTTGGGCACCTCATGTGAAGAGTTGACTCATTGGAAAAGACTCTGATGCTGGGGAAGGATTGAGGGCAGGAGGAGAAGGGGACGACAGAGGATGAGATGGCTGGATGGCATCACTGACTCAATGGACCTGAATCTGAGTGAACTCCGGGAGTTGGTGATGGACAGGGAGGCCTGGCGTGCTGTGATTCCATGGGGTCACAAAGAGTCGGACAGGACTGAGCGACTGAACTGAACTGAATATTACATTGTGTATGTGTCAGCACAACATTTTTATCCATTCATCTGTCGATGGAGATCTAGGTTGTTTCCACATTCTAGCTATTGTAAATAGTGCTGCAGTGAACATTGCGGTACATGTGTCTCTTTCAATTTTGGTTTTCTCAGGGTATAAGCCTAGGAGTGGGATTGCTGGGTCATATGGTGGTTTTATTCCTAGTTTTTAAGGAATCTCCATACCATCTTCCATAGTGGCTGTATTAATTTACATTCCCACCAAGAGTGCAAGAGGGTTCCCTTTTCTCCACACCCTCTCCAGCATTTATTGTTTATAGACTTTTTGATGATGGCCATTCTGATCGGTGTGAGGTAATATCTCATTATGGTTTTGATCTGCATTTCTCTAATAATGAGCAATGTTGAGCATCTTTTCATGTATTTGCTAGCCATCTGTATGTCTTCTTTGGAGAAATGTCTATTTAGGCCTTTTTCTCACTTTTTCTTACATTTAGGTCTTTAATCCATTTTGAGTTTATCTTTGTGTATGCTGTTAGGAAGTGTTCTAATTTCATTCTTTTACAGGTATCGGTCCAATTTTCCCAGCACCGTTTATTTCAGATGTTGTCTTTGCCCCATTATATATTCTTGCCTCCTTTGTCAAAAATAAGGTACCCATGAGTTTGTTTCTGGGCTTTCCATCTTGTTCCATTGGTCTACATTTCTGTTTTTGTGCCAGTACCATACTGTCTTGATGACTGTAGCTTTGTAGTATAATCTGAAGTCAGGAAGGTTGAATCCTCCAGCTCCATTCTTCTTTCTCAGGACTGCTTTGGCTATTCAGGGTCTTTTGTGTCTTCATATGAATTGTGAAATTATTTCTTCTAGTTCTGTGAAAAATGCCATTGGTAATTTGATAGGGAACCTCACTGAGCTAAAGTTTGCATTTGGTAGTATAGTCATTTTCACAATATTGATTCTTCCTACCCAGGAACATGGACTATCTCTCCATCTGTTTATGTTATCTTTGATTTCTTTCATCAGTGTCTTATAATTTTCTGTGTATGGTTCTTTTGTCTCCTTAGGGAAGTTTATTCCTAGATATTTAATTCTTTTTGAAGCAATGGTGAATGGGATTTATTCTTTGATTTCTCTTTCTGATTTTTCATATTAATATATAGAAATGCAAGTGATTTTTGTGTATTGATTTTGTATCCTGCAACTTTGCTAAATTCACTGATTAGCTCTAGTAATTTTCTGATATTATCTTTAAAGTTTTCTATGTACAGTATCATGTCATCTGCAGACAATGACACTTTTACTTCTTCTTTTCTGATCTGGATTCCTTTTATTTCTTTTTCTTCTCTGAATGCAGCAGCTAGGACTTCCAGAACTATGTTGAATAATAGTGCTGAAAGTGGACACCCTTGTCTTGTTCCTGATCTTAGGGGGAATGCTTTCAGTTTTTCACCACTGAGAATAATGTTTGCTGCAGGCTTATCATATATGACCTTTAACTATGTTGTGGTAGGTTCCTTCTATGCCCATTATTTGAAGAGTTTTAATCATAAATGGGTGCTGAATTTTGTCAAAGGTTTTTTCTGCATCTATAGAGATTATCATATGCTATTTATCTTTCAATTTGTTAATATGGTATATCACATGGATTTGCATATATTGAAGAATCCTTGCATTCCTGGAATAAACCCAACTTGACCATGGTCTATTAGCTTTTGATGTGTTGCTGAATTCCGTTTGCTAAAATTCTGTTGAGGATTTTTGCATCTATGTTCATCAGTTATACTGGCCTGTAGTTTTCTTTTATTGTGTTGCTTTGTCTGACTTTGGTATCAGGGTGATGGTGGTGACAGTCTATTCCTAGGCAAGTTGATAAGAAGTCCGGGGGCCCTGAGAGAGAGGGGTCTAGGGTTCTCGAGGAGGAGACAGGGGTCTGGAATTCTCAAGGGGGAGGAAAGGACAAACTTTCATTTTTCTCTCTCTACATTCCTTAGTCACATAAAACATTTTTTCTTTAAACCCGAAACTGATAATTACACACAAACAACTCAATTTAAACGCTGTGCTAGGGATTATAGAACAATAACGTATCCTGCTTGAGGACAGTTTCTCCTTCCTGAAATGCATCTGAGTAATCCTGATATCTTAGAATGTATATTACGGGAGTTGGTCTGGTTCAGTTCAGCTCACTCACTCAATCAAGTCCGACTCTTTGAGACCCCATGAACCGCAGCACACCAGACCTCCCTGTCCATCACCAACTCTGGCAGTTTACCCAAACCAATGTTCATTGAGTCAGAGATGACATACAACCATCTCATCTTCTATCGTCCCTTCTCCTCTTGCCCTCAATCTTTCCCAGAATTAGGGTCTTTTCAAATGACTCAGCTCTTCACATCAGGTGGCTAAAGTATAGGAGTTTCAGCTTCAACATCAGTCCTTCCAATGAACACCTAGGACTGATCTCCTTTAGGAAGAACTGATTGGATCTCCTTGTAGTCGAGTGCAGTTCAGTTAAGTCGCTTAGTCATGTCCGACTCTCCACGACCCTATGAATTGCAGCACGCCAGGCCTCCCTGTCCATCACCAACTCCTGGAGTTCACTCAGACTCACGCCCATCGAGTCAGTGATGCCATCCAGCCATCTCATCCTCTGTCGTCCCCTTCTCCTCCTGCCCCCAATCCCTCCCAGCATCAGAGTCTTTTCCAGTGAGTCAACTCTTCACATGAGGTGCCCAAAGTACTGGAGCTTCAGCTTTAACATCATTCTTTCCAAAGAACACGCAGGGCTAATCTCCTTTAGAATGGACTGGTTGGATCTCCTTGCAGTCCAAGGGACTCTCAAGAGTCTTCTCCAACACCACAGTTCAAAAGCATCAATTCTTTGGCGCTCAGCCCTCTTCACAGTCCAACTCTCACATCCATACATGACCACTGGAAAAACCACAGCCTTGACTAGATAGACCTTTGTTGGCAAAGTAATGTCTCTGCTTTTGAATACACTGTCTAGGTTGGTCATAACTTTCCTTCCAGTGAGTAAGCATCTTTTAATCTCATGGCTGCAATCACCATCTGCAATGATCTTGGAGCCCAGAAAAATAATGTCAGCCACTGTTTCCACTGTTTCCCCATCTATTTGCCATGAAGTGATGGGAGCGGTTGCCATGATCTTAGTTTTCTGTATGTTGAGCCATAAGCCAACTTTTTCACTCTCCTCTTTTATTTTCATCAGGAGGCTCTTTAGTTCTTCTTCATTTTCTGCCATATGGTGGTATCATCTGCATATCTAAGGTTATTGATATTTCTCCTGGAAGTCTTGATTCCAGCTTGTGCTTCATCCAGCCCAGTGTTTCTCATGTTGTATTCTGCATGTAAGTTAAATCAGTAGGGTGACAATATACAGCCTTGATGTACTCCTTTTCCTATTTGGAACCAGTCTGTTGTTCCATGTCCAGTTTTAACTGTTGCTTCCTGACCTGCATACAGGTTGCTCAAGACGAATGTCAGGTGGTCTGGTATTCCCATCTCTTTCAGAATTTTCCACAGTTTATTGTGATCCACACAGTCAAAGGCTTTGGCATAGTCAAAAAAGCAGAAACAGATGTTTTTATGGAACTCTCTTGCTTTTTTAATGATCCAGCAGATGTTGCTAATTTGATTTCTGGTTCCTCTGCCTTTTCTAAAACCAGCTTGGACATCTGGAAGTTTATGGTTCATGTACTGCTGAAGCCTAGCTTAGAGAATTTTGAGCATTACTTTACTAGCGTGTGAGATGAGTGAAATTGTATGGTAGTTTGCGCATTCTTTGGCATTGCCTTTCTTTGGGATTGGAATGAAAACTGACCTTTTCCAGTCCTGTGGCCACTCCTGAGTTTTCCACATTTGCTGGCATATTGAGTGCAGCACTTTCACAGCATCATCTTTCAGGATTTGAAATAGCTCAACTGGAATTCCATCACCTCCACTACTTTTGTTCGTAGTGATGCTTCCTAAGTCCCACTTCATGTCACATTCCAGGATGTCTGGCTCTAGGTGAGTGATCACACCATCGTGATTATCTGGGTCATGAAGATCTTTTTGTACAATTCTTCTGTGTATTCTTGCCACCTCTTCTTAATATCTTCTGCTTCTGTTAGGTCCATACCATTTCTGTCTATTATCGAGCCCATCTTTGCATGAAATGTTCCCTTTGTATTTCTAATTTTCTTGAAGAAATCTCTAGTCTTTCCCATTCTGTTGTTTTTCTCTATTTCTTTGCATTGATCACTGAGGAAGGCTTTCTTATCTTTCTCCATTCAAATGGGTATATCTTCCTTTTCTCCTTTGCTTTTGCTTCCCTTCTTTTCACAGCTATTTGTAAGGCCTCCTCAGACAGCCGTTTTGGTTTTTTGCATTTCTTTTTCTTGAGGATGGCCTTGATTCCTGACTCCTGTACAGTATCACTAACCTCCATCCAAAATTCATCAGGCACTCTGTCTATCAGATCTTAGTCCCTTAAATCTATTTCTCACTTCCACTGTATAGTCATAAGGGATTTGATTTAGGTCATACCTGAATGGTCTAGTGGTTTTCCCCACTTTCTTCAATTTCAGTCTGAATTTGGCAATAAGGAGTTCATGATCTGAGCCACAGTCAGCTCCTGGTCTTTTTGTTGACTGTATAGAGCTTCTCCATCTTTGGCTGCAAAGAATATAATCAATCAGATTTTGGTGTCGACCATATGGTTATATCAATATGTACAGTCTTCTCTTGTGTTGTTGGAAGAGGGTGTTTGCTATGACCAGTATGTTCTCTTGGCAGAACTCTATGAGCTTTTGCCCTGCTTCATTCTGTACTCCAAGGCCAAATTTGCCTGTTACTCTAGGTGTTTCTTGACTTCCTACTTTTGCATTCCAGTCCCCTATAATGAAAAGGACATCTTTTTTCGGTGTTAGTTCTAGAAGGTCTTGTAGGTCTCATAGAACTGTTCAACTTCAGCTTCTTGAGCATTACTGGTCAGGGCATAGACTTGGATTACTGCGATATTAAATGGATGCCCACGTCCAAGGTAAGGGACTTCCCTGTAGCTCAAATGGTAAAGAATCTGCCTGCCATGCAGGAAACCAGGGTTCGATTCCTGTTGGGAAGTTCCTCTGGAGAAAGGAATGGCAATCAACTCCAGTATTCTTGCCTGGAGAATTCCATGGACAGAGAAGCCTGGTGGGCTATAGTCCGTGGGGTCGCAAAGAGTCAGACACGAGTGAGTGACTAACATACACATATAAGGTAAGGAGCAGTGGCTGCACTTTGCTGGATCATCCATGAAGAAATACCCCTCACCCAAGGTAAGAGAAAACCAAGTAAGATGGTAAGCACTGAGAGAGGGTATCAGAGGGCAGACAGACTGAAACCACAATCACAGACAACTAGCCAATCTGATCACACGGACCACAACCTTGTCTAACTCAATGAAACTAAGCCATGCAGTGTGGGGCCACCCAAGACAGATGAGTCATGGTGGAGAGGTCTGACAGAATGCGGTGCAGATCCACTGGAGAAGGAAATGGCAAACCACTTCAGTATTCTTGCCTTGAGAACCCATGAACAGTATGAAAAAGCAAACAGATGGGACACTGAAAGATGAACTCCCCAGGTCGGTAGGTGCCCAATATGCTATTAGAGATCAGTGGAGAAATAACTCCAGAAAGAATGAAGGAATAGAGCCAAAACAAAAACAACACCCAGTTGTGGATGGGACTGGTGATAGAAGCAAGGTTCAATGCTGTAAAGAGCAATACTGCATAGGAACCTGGAATGTTAGGTCCATGAATCAAGGCAAATTGGAAGTGGTCAAACAGGAGATGACAAGAGTGAACATTGACATTCTGGGAATCAGCAAAGTAAGATGGACTGGAATGGGTGAATTCCACTACTGTGGGCAAGAATCCCTTAGAAGAAATGGAGTAGCCATCATAGTCAACAAAAGAGTCCAAAATGCAGTACTTGGATGCAATCTCAAAAACGACAGAATGATCTCTGTTTGTTTCTAAGTGTGTCTGGTAGGACCTTTCTATTGTTAAATTCTAATCCTGTTATCCTAAAATGCAAATTGTGGGAGTGGGTCTGGTAAAATTTTCACAAACTTGAGACATTCTTTTGATTTATTGTAATAACTAATTAAAAAGTATATAATTCCCTTGCTAAAGACTAGCAAGTGGGGCACTCTCCATCCCCCTTCGGATGTCTATGTCAGAAGCTTTCTCTGTTCCTTTTTATACTTTAATAAAACTCTGCTACACAAAAGCTCTTGAGTGATCAGACCTGGTCCCTGGTTCCAAAGCTAAATCTTCTTTGGAGATCACAAATCTGACACCGTTCACTGTAAGCTATTAGTGGCCTCGTACAATGAGTTTGGAAGTGTTCATTCCTGTGCAATTTTTTTTAAGGAACTTTAGAAGGATAGGCATTAGCTCTTCTCTAATTATTTGACAGAATTCTCCTGCGAAGCCATCTGGTCCTGGGCCTTTTTTTTTTTTTTTCCAGCAGGGGGCGGGGGGGAGATTTTTGATCACAGCTTCAATTTCAGTGTTTGTAATTGGGTTGTTCATTATTTCTATTTCTTCCTGGTTCAGTCTTGGAATATTGAACTTTTCTAAGAATCTGTCCGTTTCTTCCAGGTTATTCATTTTGTTGCCATATCAGTTCAGTTCAGTTCAGTTCAGTTCACTCGCTCAATATAGTTGCACATAACAGTCCTTTATAATCCTTTGTATTTCTGCATTTTCTTTTGTAACCTCTCCTTTTTCATTTCTAATTTTGTTGATTTGATTATTCTCTTTTTTTCTTGATGAGTCTAGCTAAAGGCTTGTCAATTTTATCTTCTCAAGGAACCAGCATTTAGTTTTAATAATCTTTACTATTATTTCTTTCACTTCTTTCTCAATTATTTCTGCTCTGATATTTATGATTTCATTCCTTCTACTAATTTTGGGGGGTTTTTGTTGTTGTTCTTTTTCCAGTTATTTTAGGTGTAAAGTTAGGTTCTCTATTCTATGTTCTTCTTGTTTCTTGAGGTAGGTATGTACTGCTATAAACTTCCCTCTTAGGACTGCTTTTGCTGCATCCCATAGGTTTTGAGTTGTCATGTTTTCATTGTCATTTGTTTCTAGAGATGTTTTCATTTCCCTTTTGATTTCTTCAGTAACCTGTTGGTTATTTAGAAATGTGTTGTTTAATCTCCATGTGTCTGTATTTTTTATAATTTTTTCCTTGTAATTGATATCTAGTCTCATAGCATTCTGGTCGGAGAAGATGCTTGATATGATTTCAATTTTCTTAAACTTATTGAGGTTTGATTTATGACGCAAGATATGGTCTATCCTGGAGAATGTTCCATGTGCACTTGAGAAGAAGGTGTATTCTTCTGCATTTGGATGGAATGTCCTGAAGCTATCAATGAACTCCATCTCATCTAATATATCATTTAAGACTTGTGTTTCCTTATTAACTTTCTGTTTTGATGATCTATCCATTGGTGTGAGTTGGGGTGTTAAAGTCACCTACTATTATTGTGTTACTGTCAATTTCTCCTTTTATGTCTGTTAGTATTTGTCTTATGTACTGAGGTACTCTTATGTTCGGCACATAGATATTAACAATTGTTATGTCTTCCTCTTGGATTGATCCCTTGATCATTATATAGTGTCCTCTCTTATCTCTTGTAATCTTCTTTATTGTAAGGTCTATATTATCTGATATAAGGATTGCACTCCAGCTTTCTTTTGTTTCCCATTTGCATGGAATATATTTTTCCATCCTCTCACTTTCAGTCTATATGTGTCTTTAGGCCTGAAGTGGACAGCATATATAGACAGCATATATATGGGTCTTGTTTTTGTCTCCATTGAACCAGTCTGTGTCCTTTGGTTGGAGCATAAGTAATTATTGATATATATGTTCCTATTGTCATTTTCTTAATTGGGGTTGATTTTGTAGGTCTTTTTTCTTCTCTTGTATTTCTTGACTATATAAGTCCATTTAACATTTGTTATAAAGCTAGTTTGGTGGTACCCAATTCTCTTAACTTCTGCCTGTCTGAAAGCTTTTTATTTCTCCGTCAATTTTGAATGACATCCTTATCAGGTACAATAATCTTGGCTGTAGATTTTTCCCTTTCAGTACTTTAAATAAATCCTGCCATTTCCTTCTGGCCTGCAGAGTTTCTGCTGAAAGATCAGCTGTTAAGCATATGAGGTTTCTGTTGTATGTTACTTCTGTTGCTTCTCCCTTGCTGCTTTTAATACTCTTTGTGTTTAGTCTTCTTTAGTTTCATTAGTATGTGTCTTGGCGTGTTTCTCCTTGGGTTTATCCTGTATGGGACTCTAAGTGCCTCTTGGACTTGACTATTTCTTTTTCCATGTTGGGGAAATTTTCAACTACAATCTCTTCAAATTATTTCTCATACCCTTTCTTTTTCTCTTCTTCTTTTGGTACCCCTATTATTCGAATGTTGGTGCATTTGATATTGTCCCAGAGGTCTCTGAGACTATCCTCAGTTCTTTTCATTCTTTTTACTATATTCTGCTCTTCAGATGTTATTTCCACCATTTTATCTTCCAGCTCACTGATTTGTTTTTTGCTTCAGATATTCCACTACTGATTCCTTCTAGAGTATTTTTAATTTCAGTAATTGTGTTGTTTGTCTCTGCATGTTTATTCTTTAATTCTTCCAGGTCTTTGTTAATTGATTCTTGCATTTTCTCCATTTTTGTTTTCAAGGTTTTTGAGGAAATGGCAATCTACTCCAGGACTACTGCCTGGAAAATCCCATGGACAGAGGAGCTACAGTCCATGGGGTCACAAAGAGTTGGACACAATTGAGCGACTTCACTTCACTTCACTTCACTTCACTTCACTTACTATCATTATTCTGAATTCTTTTTCAGGTAGCTGGCCTATTTCCTCTTCATTCATTTGGACTTCTGTGTTTCTAGTTTGTTCCTTCATTTGTGTAGTATTTCTCTGTCTTTTCATAATTTTTTTTTAATTTATTGTGTTTGAGGTCTCCTTTTCCCAGGCTTCAAGGCTGAATTCTTTCTTCCTTTTGGTTTCTGTCCTCTAAGGTTTGTCCAGTGGTTTGTGTAACTTTCATATAGGGTGAGATTTGTGCTGAGTTTTTGCATGTTTGCTTTTTCCTCTGATGGGCATGGCTGAGTGAGGCTGTAATCCTGTCTGCAGATGATTGGGTTTATATTTTTGTTTTGTTTGTTGTTTAGCACAGGAGGCTACTGGTGGTTGGGTGATGCCAGGTCTTGGTTTCCTTTGTGTGAGTTCTCATTATTCGATACCTCAAATGATGCTAAAGCTGAAACTCCAGTACTTTGGCCACCTCATGGGAAGAGTTGACTCACTGGAAAAGACTCTAATGCTGGGAAGGATTGGAGGCAGGAAGAGAAGGGGACAACAGAGAATGAGATGGCTGGATGGCATCACCAACTCAATGGACCTGAGTTTGAGTAAATTCCAGGAGTTGGTGATGGACAGGGAGGCCTGGTGTGCTGCAGTTCATGGGGTCGCAAAGAGTTGGACACGACTGAGTGATTGAACTGAACTGAACTGAGGCTTATTTCTCTGGTAGTCTAGGGTCCTGGAGTCAGTGCTCCCACTTCAAAGGCTCAGGGCTTGATCTCTGGTCAGGAATGAAGATTCCACAAGTGGTTTGTTATGGTATTAAGTGAGATTAAAACAAATATCCAAAACCAAGAAACCAAAGATGAATCCCAGACAAATGGCAGTTACAAAATCAGGCAAACAATAATTAAAATAATGGAATATACACATATACATATACACCCATGAGCAAAGTCAAAAGAGTCCGACAAAAATAAAGTACAACAGATTGACCCAGTGAACAAAGGAAATAAAAAGTTATATTTACCAATTAAGAATAAAAGTAACTAAAGCACAAACTGGAAAACAAAACTAAAGCAAGGTGCCAACTGGGGAATAAGGCAATGAAAATAAAACTAACAAATATATTGAGAAGAAAGGAAAGAAAGAATAGATATGCAAAGCTAAATAAAGGTAGATGAAGACTTATATACATTAAAGATTAACTGCAAGGGGAAAAGAACAGTAGGAAAAGCAAACAAAGGAATAAATGCAGAAAAATATAATCAGTTTCAAAAAACTAAAAATTAAAATTATAATAAAGAGAAAAGAAGATTTTAAAAATGGAAGAAGAAAGAAAATAGGAAAACTCCACAGAACTGCAAAAGCCCAATGCAGATGTAGAGGTTTATAACAACAATAAAAATGTGACTGAATATACACATACACATATACACCCATAAGCAAAATCAAACAGTCCAACAAAAATAAAATACAATAGATTGACCCAGCAAACAAAGAGAACCAAAAATTATGTCTACCAGAAAAAAACTAACTAAAGCACAAACTGGAAAACAAAACTATAGCAAGGTGCCAATTGGGGAACATAGCAAAGAAAATGAAACTAACAATTATGTTGAGAGGAAAGGAAAGAAAGAAAGAGTAGATATTCAAAGTTAAATAGAGGTAGATAAAGAAGACATATATATTAAAGATTAACTGCAAGTAGGAAAAGCAAACAAAAGAATAAATGTAGAAAAAATAATAGCAGGTTGTAAAATTTGAAATTAAAGAAAGAGGAAAAAGAAAAAAAAAAAGGCAAACTCCCCAGATCTGCAAAAGCCCAACACAGAGGCAGAGGTTTATAACAACAATTTTTAAAAAATGTGACTGAGAAGGAAAAAAAAAGGTGCTCAAAAGCTTAATTAGATTTCATAGTGCCAGTAAAATTGATAACAACGGGGGTGGTGGGGGGGTGGGAAGAGAGAGAGAGAAAATCCAAAAGAATCTACAGAACAAGTCAAAACATAAGAATAATAAATTTTTATTGGGGGGGGGTTGTTTGTTTGTTTTGAGTCACTACTGTCACAGTCCTTTCCCTCACTGAGAGACACAGTTCACCTCACCTCCCTAGGATGTCCTCTAACACTGTGCTGATCTTTTGGACCTACTATGGAGGTAGCTCAAATTCTAATCTGACCCTACTCCTCTCTGTTCTTGCCTCCAATGTCCACAGCTATCAGAACTAGCATGTTTTCTTTTGTGGGAGCTCTCAATGACCTTTTACATATTCCATAGACACAGAGTCCACCTAGTTGATTGTGTGGATTTAATCTGCAGATTATACAACTGATGGGAGGGTTTTTGGTCTTCTTCCTTAGTCACACTGCCCTGGGTTTCAATTGTGGTTTTATTTCCACTTCTGCATCTGGGCTTTGCTCCTTAGGTTGCCCTTGAGGACTTAGGTTTGCCCCTGTGAGAGGTCAGGTGTGGAGGTGGTACAGCTACTTGGGTCGCAGGGGTTCTGGCAGCACCGGTACTCAAGGGGAGTTGGTGGCTAGGGCAGGAGGAAATATAGTGCTCTAGAAGGGTATGGCAACCAGTATTGGTCAATATGCTCCAGTATTCTTGTCTGGGGAACCCCCACTCCCTGACAGAGAAGCCTGGCAGGCCACAGTCTATAGGGTCACAAAGAGTCAGACTTGACTGAAGTGACCCTGCGTGCATAGATGCAGGACTTTTTTTTGCCTGTGGCAGCTCTGCCCCAATGAGAGTTGAGCAAGAAGGTGGCGCAGCTGCTTGGCTTGTGGGGACCCTGGCGGCGCCAAGTGTGCAGAGACACGGACTGCCTCCACTGCAGGAGTTATGGCCCTATCAGAGTCTTTCTTTGAGCCTCTTGTAACTGGCAATCAGAAGGCCTCTTTGGCCAGTCTTTCTCCTTAGCGCCACCCGTTCAGGCACTTATAGACCTCCCTTGCCTGTGGTCCTTCTCTGTTGTTCAGACGTCAGGGACACAGAGGGGTCCCCCTGGCTGGGGTCCTACTCTGTAGATCAGCACATCAGGCACTTAAAGGAGCACCCTGGGTGGGGCCCTACTCTATAATTCAGTGCATCAGTCACTTAAAGGGGCACCCTGGGTGGGGTCCTACTCTGTAGATCAGCACATCAGGCACTTAAAGGGGCACCCTGGGTGGGGCCCTACTCTATAATTCAGTGCATCAGTCACTTAAAGGGGCACCCTGGTTGGGGTCCTACTCTGTAGTTCAGTGCGTCAGGCATTTGATGGGCCAGCCTCTCTATTGCTCAGCTGCCAGTGCTGGTGTGTGGGGGGAGAGAGTCTATAGTGTTGGCTCCATTTCCTCAGCATGACTCAGCAGTATCGTCTTGCTTCCATGGCTTTCCTCCACAGGCATTTCCCTCCACAATCTCCTCTCTCACATCTCGGTCCATCTCTCTGCAGTCAACAGCAGCCCTTGCCCGGGGACTGCTCCACAATCCCTAAACTCCAGCTCCCAGCCACCGTGCCTTCCAGGGGATCCATGTCCCTGTCTGTGGTATGTATGGCTGCAGCAAGGACTCTGATTCTCATTCCATTTAGGCTGCCACAAATCAGCTGTTTCACTCTCAGCCTTAAATGTTTCTCTTCTGACTCAGATAATTGCCCTAATGTGGGGATCAGACCCCTACTTCAGTTTCCTCTCCCGCCGAGGGCAGGTCCAGTCCTACGAACACTCCTGTTTTTCCCCCTATCTCCTTTGTCCTACCGAGTTTTGCGTGGTTCTATATATTCTTTTCCGCTGGTCAGGTACTCTTGTCTGCTCTCAGCTGGTGTTCTGCATGTACTTCTGTGTCTGAAGGTGTATCCCTGATGTATCTGTAGATGTACTCCATGTCCACCTACTTGCCATCTTGTTCCATCTTCTCATGTACAGCTTTTTATATAGTCAGCTCTATAAATCTCTTCAACCTTAAATTTGGCCTAAACTACTTGCTTCACATTTCCAAGGGTTTCCTGATGGAAGTACTGTATGCTGGGAACTGGTAGACTAGTAACTGCGATTATGTGTACTCCATCTAATTGAGGTCTCTAAAATGACTCGATTAGATATTTAAATCTTCCCAAACAAGGGGTCACTAATTGTTGATCTACAACTCTTAGCACTTCTTGCCAGCTTCTTATGGCCCAGGGTTAAGAAGTTCCTTCTTACAGTCTACTTAAATATTTTCTCTTGTCTACCCAATTTCCTTCATTTTATCAGAAACAGCAAATGATCAGGATTCTCCTCACGAAAAGTAAATAAATAAATAAGCATTGTTTCTCAGGGCTTAACAACAGGAGCTTGACCGCCAAGGAAACAGGATGTGCAGCCGACATGGGTCCATGAGCAGCTGGGCTTGTGGAGATGTATTTTTAATTGACAACAAAAAAAATTAGCAATCCAAAAACTCACTGAAAAGGCAAGAGTAAGGAAAAAAATCTGTATTGTATTCTTTTATCCACCAGAGTAAAATAACTTTGGTACAAGGTCTGTGGCATGTTTCCCATAAAAGAAAACACAATGAAACAAAATGACATTTTATCAGCTAGAAAGGAAGCAAGTGTTTGCTATAAAACAGATGGGAGGGGCCATCCATGTCTTGAGTTGCAGAAAGGTTCACGTTATGATCTTCCGGCCCTTGCTAAACTGCCTGTATCTTGCCTCAGTCCTATAATAATTTTTGGTTGGTCTAGAAGAGAATGGCTTGGTCTCAGAGCTAGAAGGGACCTGAGAGATTTTTTCTTGTTTTATAGATAAAGAAACAAGCCTGCAGAGCTTCATTTCAATGGTTCTCTTGCAGCCATTTTTGTTGTTGTTGTTTTCAAAATCTAGGTGTTACATGCAAATGTGACTGCTTCCATACAACCATGGATAGCAGGCCTGCTCTGCTACAACGGTATGGATGGGACCTGTTCTTTCTCAGGACCATCTAAAATCACTACAAGGAAAATATCTTCTCTTCAATAATGCCCTGTTTTCTTCTAAACTCACACAGCACATCCATTTATTTAGTGAGTAATTAAAAAATAAAAGGCAGACGATATATACCAAGATCCTCACTTCATTTCTCAACCTACTGAGTAATCCAATAAATTATTTACTTTGGGATCACTTGGGTTAAACAGCATTCCCTGCATACTCTATGAGGTGTCTTTGATTTCAGGCTTGTTTTAAATAAATAGTTCTATGAAAACAGAATAGCCTTAACTTTCAGCCCTGAAATAAACAAACAGTCTCAATCAATGACGCTGAGAAAACCATTTAACATTTTTCAAGAGACTAAGAAAAGAAATATTTTCATGCCTACAACATTAAGTCAGAAATAGCCTTTGGCACATATATAGTTTGGTATTTTCAAAGGTTGTGGGAAAATATGGGGAAAAATATAAGGAAAATTAACGAGGCTACCATGACAACAAGCAAGTACTCAGAGGCAGAGTTTAAACTCTGGAAATCTCAGAGGGAAAGAGAGGAGGGTCCCTAGGACAGTTCATCAGAGAAGAGGAATCAAGCGTAAGGAGAATTATTGCTAAATGGAAAGATACTGGAACAGATATTTATTGTAATGGATTTCCTGTAGTGCCAAATTTTTTGAAAGGGCACTGTAACTGAAGAGAGACCATTTGCTTGAAATTATGTGTTTTTTGCAGTATTGAACTCAATGTGGAAATATATGTTCTACATTTTAATTTCTATGAGTTGTCATTTGTTTTTGTTTAATGGACAAGAAGCCACTTGTTTGGGAGTAAGAAAAAAATACGTGGAGTAGTTGTTTGTTTTGTTTTGTTTTGTTTTTTAATTGAGTTTGCCAAAGTGGCTGAGTGAGCACCCAGGAATGGTCACTGAGACTCCCAGTGCTCTATCACAGCATGTTTTTTTTTCTTTTTCTATTTTAATCAGCTCAGTTCAGTCGTTCAATTGTATCTGACTCTTTGCAACCCCATGGACTGCAGCAGACCAGGCTTCCCTGTCCATCACCAACTCCAGGAGCTTGCTCAAACTCATGTCCACCAAGTTGGTCATGTCATCCAACCATCTCATCTTCTGTCGTCCCCTTCTCCTCCTGCCTTCAATCTTTCCCAGCATCAGGGTCTTTTCCACTGAGTCAGTTCTTTGCATCAGGTAACCAGAGTATTGGAGATTCAGCTTCAGCATCAGTCCTTACCCTGAATATTCAGGAATGACTTCCTTTACGATTGACTGGTTGGATCTCCTTGCAGTCCAAGGGACTCTCAAGAGTCTTCTCTATTTAAATTGCAAGCCCTAAACACATACATTCTTTCACTTGGTCAATCAATATTTACAGGCAATTGCTATGTGAAGTGAGTATGTGAAAGTGTTAATCACTCAGTCGTGTCTGATTCTTTGCAACCACGTGGACCACTAGGCTCCTGTGTCTGTGGAATTCTCTAGGAAAGAATAGTGGAGTGCATAGACATTCCCTTCTCCAGAGAATCTTTCGATCCAGGGATCAACCCAAGTCTCCTGCATTGCAGGTAGATTCTTTACCGTCTGAACCACCAGGGAAGCCCAGTTGCTATGTACTACTCTTCAACAGCTGTTGGGAATACAGGGTTTAACAGAAAAGAGGATGTATATGAGTTACATACTGGTCGAAGGGAGCTAGAAGAGAGAGAAATAAGTAAACAAACACATAAACAAGAAAATATCTAGACAGGAGGACCAACAAGTACAAAGATCTTAAGTTAGGAAAGAGTATGGACATGCACCAAGAACAAAAGAAAGACAGTCTACCTAGGACAGTCAGGCAAAGGAGTGGACTTGGTGATAATATTTGAGGTAGGGTTCAGTACAGTGGGAATTTTCCATTCTTGTCCCCAGCCATCTGTTTTTCACATGTCTGTCAGAATGGTATGAAAACATAATCTCTCACCTGTATTAATGCAATAGAGGTAGATTCTCTATTCACGATGAATAACAAAGATAAAACTGTTAGGACATGATGTGAACAGCTTGGGTGTGGCATTTAAGGGAAAGGGAGCAGTAATAACGCTATATTTTTGGCCTGAGACAGTGAATGAAAGGTGGTGTTATTTACTGAGATGAACAAGTTAGGGAGAAGAAATTTGAGAGACAGGTGCCTGATGGACCTATAACTTTGGGGGCATCCATTATATAGCCAAACAATAACAACATGGTCAAAATATAGTTAAATACACAGTTCATATCTCAGGAAAAGGATCACAGCTGACAACTCAAACTCAGACATCATCACCCTATAGAGGACACAAAACAGTGGACCCAAATGCAGTAACTTGATGTGCAAAAGGAGTCAGAACCTATAACCTAGTGCTGGGTCACTTCACTGTAGAAGTGGGGAGTGGAGGAGTCAACAAGGAGTTTGAAAAGAAGATGTCACAGGAGAGAACATAAGGTTAATGTGTGTCACAGAAACCAAGCAAGTGAAGTATTTTCAAAAACACAGAGCTGGGTCAGATACTACAGAGAGGTTCTGTAAGAAGAAAACAGAGAAGTTGGATTTGGCAACTAGCAAGTCATTGGTGCGAAAGGATAAGAATCTTTTTACTTTCTGGGGGGAGGGCCGCTGCACCACATGGCACGTGGGTCCCTATTTCCCCAACCAGGGATTGACCCCATGCCCCAGCATTGGAAGCACAGAATCTTAACCACTAGACTTCCAGGGAAGAGACTAATTTCCCTGAAGTGGCAGATGACTTCAGTTTTAAGTGGATTAGCTTATGAACCATGGGTATAGAAGGAAAAGCTATCAGTTCAGTTCAGTCACTCAGTCATGTCCTCATGAATTTGGGACCCCATGAATTGCAGCATGCCAGGCCTCCCAGTCCATCATCAACTCCCGTAGTTCACTCAGATTCACGTCCATAAAGTCAGTGATGCGATCCAGCCATCTGATCCTCTATCGTCCCCTTCTCCTCCTGCCCCCAATCCCTCCCAGCATCAGTCTTTTCCAATGAGTCAACTCTTCGCATGAGGTGGCCAAAGTACTGGAGCTTCAGCTTCAGCATCATTCCTTCCAAAGAAATCCCAGGGTTGATATCCTTCAGAATGGACTGGTTGGATCTCCTTGCAGTCCATGGGACTCTCAAGAATCTTCTCCAACACCACAATTCAAAAGCATCAATTCTTCGGCACTCAGCCTTCTTCACAGTCCAACTCTCACATTCATACATGACTACTGGAAAAACCATAGCCTTGGCTAGACGGACCTTAGTCCACAACGTAATATCTCTGCTTTCAAATATGCTATCTAGGTTGGTCATAACTTTTCTTCCAAGGAGTAACCGTCCTTTACTTTCATGGCTGCAGGCCCATCTGCAGTGATTTTGGAGCCAAAAAAAATAAAGTCTGACACTGTTTCCACTGTTTCCCCATCTACTTCCCAGGAAGTGATGGGACCGGATGCATGATCTTCGTTTTCTGAATGTTGAGCTTTAGGCCAACTTTTTCACTCTCTTCTTTCACTTTCATCAAAAGGGTTTTTAGTTCCTCTTCACTTTCAGCCCTGAGGGTGGTGTTATCTGCATATCTGAGGTTCTTGATATTTCTCCCGGCAATCTTGATTCCAGCTTGTGCTTCTTCCAGCCCAGCATTTCTCATGATGTACTCTGCATAGAAGTTAAACAAGCAGGGTGACAACATACAGCCTTGATGCACTCCTTTTCCTATTTGAAACCAGCCTGTTGTTCCATGTCCAGTTCTAACTGTTGCTTCCTGACCTGCATACAGATTTCTCAAGAGGAAGGTTAGGTGGTATTCCCATCTCTTTCAGAATTTTCCACAGTTTATTGTGATCCACACAGTCAAAGGCTTTGGCATAGTCAATAAAGCAGAAATATATGTTTTTCTGAACTCTCTTGCTTTTTCCATGATCCAGTGGATGTTGGCAATTTGATCTCTGGTTCCTCTGCCTTTTCTAAAAACAGCTTGAACATCTGGAAGTTCACGGTTCACATATTGCTGAAGCCTGGCTTAGAGAATTTTGAGCATTACTTTACTAGCATGTGAGATGAGTGCAATTGTGTGGTAGTTTGAGCCTTCTTTGGCATTGCCTTTCTTTGGGATTGGAATGAAAACTGACCTTTTCCAGTCCTGTGGCCACTCCTGAGTTTTCCACATTTGCTGGCATATTGAGTGCAACACTTTCACAGCATCATCTTTCAGGATTTGAAATAGCTCAACTGGAATTCCATCACCTCCACTAGCTTTGTTCATAGTGATGCTTTCTAAAGCCCACTTGACTTCACATTCCAGGATGTCTGGCTCTAGATTAGTGATCACACCATCGTGATTATCTGGGTCGTGAAGATCTTTTTGTACAGTTCTTCTGTGTATTCTTGCCACCTCTTCTTAATATCTTCTGCTTCTGTTAGGTCCAGACCATTTCTGTCCTTTATCAAGCCCATCTTTGAATGAAATGTTCCCTTGGTATCTCTAATTTTCTTGAAGAGATCGCCAGTCTTTCCCATTCTGTTGTTTTCCTCTTTTTCTTTGCACTGATTGCTGAAGAAGCCTTTCTTATCTCTTCTTGCTACTCTTTGGAACTCTGCATTCAAATGCTTATATCTTTCCATTTTTCCTTTGCTTTTTGCCTCTCTTCTTTTCACAGCTATTTGTAAGCCCTCCTCAGACAGCCATTTTGCTTTTTTCCATTTCTTTTCCATGGGGATGGTCTTGATCCCTGTCTCCTATACAATGTCACGAACGTCATTCCATAGTTCATCAGGCACTCTATCTATCAGATCTAGGCCCTTAAATCTATTTCTCACTTCCACTGTATAATCATAAGGGATTTGATTTAGGTCATACCTGAATGGTCTAGTGGTTTTCGTTACTTTCTTCAATTTAAGTCTGATTTTGGTAATAAGGAGTTCATGATCTGAGCCACAGTCAGCTCCTGGTCTTGTTTTGTTGACTGTATACAGCTTCTCCATCTTTGGCTGCAAAGAATATAATCAATCTGATTTCGGTGTTGACCATCTGGTGATGTCCATATGTAGAGTCTTCTCTTGTGCTGTTGGAAGAGGGTGTTTGTTTGACCAGTGCATTTTCTTGGCAAAACTCTATTAGTCTTTGCCCTGCTTCATTCCACATTCCAAGGCCAAATTTGCCTGTTACTCCAGGTGTTTCTTGACTTCCTACTTTTGCTTTCCAGTCCCCTATAATGAAAATGACATCTTTTTGGGTGTTAGTTCTAAAAGGTCTTGTAGGTCTTCATAGAACCATTCAACTTCAGTTTCTTCAGCGTTACTGGTTGGGGCATAGACTCGGATTACCGTGATATTGAATAGTTAGCCTTGGAAACGAATAGAGATCATTCTGTCATTTTTGAGATTGCATCCAAGTACAGCCATAAGCCTATATAAACATTTGATCAAAGAGGAAGCAGAGTTTTGTTCAACAAAGAAGTAGAAAAGACTTGGCACCTACTGGAAGGAAATAGAGAAGCAAGGGATAAAATTTGAAAACACTAAATTGACCCCCCAAAAAAGACTTAGGGAGATAACCAAGATCAGATTAATTTTACTTCCCAGTATTCTTTTAAAGTCTATTTAGGGATTACTTTCTTCTTCTTTCTCTGGATAGAAATTTAGGTAATCTCATAACTTTCCTAATAACTCTTAGTAATTCCAAACTCCTATCTTAAGTCACTAAAATGATCTCAGCTTAGTAATTAGAATGTCCAGTACTGTTTAAGAGTCAAAGCCTCTAATTTCATTCAAAGACATATATATAAATTATGGGTTTATGGAAAATTTGGATACAGAGCTCTAATCTTACATCAAATAATGCTCATAGAATTCACAAACTATAAATTTCCTGGATGACATCAGAAATGTTGGGAATTTAAATGAGTTCATTCTCTGTCACATCTTCATTCATGGCTGGCTGCTCTTTCTCATCCTTTCTGGGTTCAGAAGGGAGGAGGGAGGAGGCAGAAGGGAAGGGAGATAAGGAACACAGGAAAGGGTTTACATGACTTATGGTGTATGCTTAGTCGCTCAGTTGTGTCCGATTCTTTGGGACCCCATGGACTGTAGCCACACCAGCCTCCTCAGCTCATGCGATTTTCCAGGCAAAAATACTGAAGTGGGTTGCCATTCCCTTCTCCAAGGGATTCTGCCGACCCAGGGATGGAACCCAGGTCTCCAGCATTGCAGGCAGATTCTTTACCATCTGAGCCACTACATGCCTGGTGCTGTTATAAACTGGCTTTGTACTCATAGCCTTGGTAGATGTTTAAAGCAGGCTCCTCTGTGGGACTTTCTCACTGGTATTTTGGTGACTTCACAACACTTGTAGTATCTTACCTGCATTTCCCTAACTAGTTGACTGTACTCTATTCTATATTCTATCTCTCCTCAGGCCATCTCCAGCTCCTTCTCTGCTGAAGCATTTTCAATCCTCTAAAGATTATCGTGCAGGTGTGCTAAATCACTTCAATCATGTCCAACTCTTTGAGACCCTATGGACTGTAGCCTGCCAGGCTGCTCTGTCCATGGGATTCTCCAGGCAAGGATACTGGAGTGGGTTGCCACACCCTCTTCCAGAGGATCTTTCTTAATCCAGGATCCAGCGAGCCAGCATCCCTTATGTTCGTTGCACTGGCAGGCAGGTTCTTAACCGCTAGCACCACCTAGGAAGCCCTTAAAAATTATCACATTAGATCAAATCACAGTGATCCCAGAGCATTCTTTCCTCACTTATTCCCCTCAAAAAACCCACAAGAAACACTGCTGCATTCTTTGTCCAGATCCCGAGAATATAGTTAGGAAAGTGAAAGTCACCCAGTCATGTCCGACTCTTTGTGATCCCATGGACTATACAGTCCACGGAATTCTCTAGGCCAGAATACTGGAGTGGGTACCCTTTCCCTGGTCCAGGGGATCTTTCCAACCCAAGAATTGAACCCAGGTCTCTCACATTGCAGGCAGATTCTTTATCAGTTGAGCAAAAAGGGAAGCCCAAGAATACTGGAGTTGGTAGCCTATCCCTTCTCCAGTGCATCTTCCCATCGAATCAGGGTCTCCTCCACTGCAGGCGGATTCTTTGCCAACTGAGCTATAGTTAGGAGGAAGCAGCAATTTTTCTTCCCCTTGGTTTTTTGAACCACTCCATCTGTGCCTGTTCAGTTTTTATGGGGTTTCAAACCTGCGTTCATCAAGACATCATCATGCTCTGAAAACTGTCTCTTTCAAGGGCTTTTCACACACCTGAGATGAGAGTCAGTGGAGGAAGGAAGAAGAATCATTTCATATGGGCTACTCAGTTCCAAGAAATCTTAAAATTTGGCTTTTTAATCTGACCTTTTTATACTTACAATGTGAGTGTAGAACTTATATACACAGTACATCATGAGAAACACTGGACTGGAAGAAGCACAAGCTGGAATCAAGATTGCTGGGAGAAATATCAAGAACCTCAGATATGTAGATGACACCACCCTTATGGCAGAAAGTGAAGAGGAACTAAAAAGCCTCTTGATGAAAGTGAAAGAGGAGAGTGAAAAAGTTGGCTTAAAGCTCAATATTCAGAAAACGAAGATCATGGCATCCAGTCCCATCACTTCATGGGAAATAGATGGGGAAACAGTGGAAACAATGTCAGACTTTATTTTTTTGGGCTCCAAAATCCCTGCAGATGGTGACTGCACCCATGAAATTAAGAGATGCTTATTCCTTGGAAGAAAAGTTATGACCAACCTAGATAGTATATTCAAAAGCAGAGACATTTCTTTGCCGACTAAGGTCCATCTAGTCAAGGCTATAGTTTTTCCAGTAGTCATGTATGGATATAAGAGTTGGACTGTGAAGAAGGCTGAGTGCCAAAGAATTGATGCGTTTGAACTGTGATGCTGAAGAAGATTCCTGAAATTCCCTTGGACTGCAAGGAGATCCAACCAGTCCCTTCTGAAGGAGATCAGCCCTGGGATTTCTTTGGAAGGAATGATGCTAAAGCTGAAACTCCAGTACTTTGGCCACCTCATGAGAAGAGTTGACTCATTGGAAAAACTCTGATGCTGGGAGGGCTTGGGGGCAGGAGGAGAAGGGGACGACGGAGGATGAGATGGCTGGATGGCATCACGGACTTGATGGATGTGAGTCTGTGTGAACTCCAGGAGTTGGTGATGGACAGGGAGGCCTGGCGTGCTGTGATTCATGGGGTTGCAAAGAGTCGGATACGACTGAGCGACTGAAATGAATGAACTGAAATAGGGGTTATCTTACTGACTGTGAACATTCATACCTTTTCTGGGAAAATATTAATCTGTTTGATTATGGGGGTTTGCCCCAAACCTTGCTAAAAATATTGCATAATATATAGTATGGGTACAATATTACATTTTAAAAACTGAGGAGCAGGCGGAAATCTGGCAGTTCCCAGTTCACATACTGTTGAAGCCTGGCTTGGAGAATTTTGAGCATTACTTCACTAGTGTGTGAGATGAGTGCAATTATGCAGCAATTTGAGCAGTCTTTGGCATTGCCTTTCTTTGGAATTGGAATGAAAACTACCATTTCCCAGTCCTGCGGCCACTGCTAAGTTTTACAAATTTGTTCGCATATTGAGTGTGGCACTTTCACAGCATCGTCTTTTAGGATTTGAAATAGCTCAACTCGAATTCCATCACCTCCACTAGCTTTGTTTGTAGTGATGCTTCCTAAGGCCCACTTGATTTCACATTGCAGTTTGTCTGGCCTTAGGTGAGTGATTACACCATCATGATTATCTGGGTCGTGAAGATCTTTTCTGCACAGTTCTTCTGTGTATTCTTGCCACCTCTTAATATCTTCTGCTCTCTTAGGTCCATACCACTTCTGTTCTTTATTTTACCCATCTTTACATGAAGTATTCCCTTGGTATCTCATTGACTTCACATTCTAGGCTGTCTGGCTCTAAGTGAGAGATCACACTATGGTGGTTATCTGGGTCATTTAGATTTTTTTTGTATAGTTCTGTGTATTCTTGCCACCTCTTCTTAGTATTTCCTGCTTCTGTTAGATTCACACAGTTTCTGTCCTTTATTGTGCCCACCTTCGCATGAAATGTTCCCTTGCTCTCTCTAATTTTCTTGAAGAGATCTCTAGTCTTTCCCATTCTATTGCTTTCCTCTATTTCTTCGCATTGATCACTGAGGAAGGCCTTCTTATCTCTCCTTGCTATTCTTTGGAACTCTGCGTTCAGATGAGTATATATTTCCTTCTCTCCTTTGCCTTTAGCTTCTCTTCTTTTCTCAGCTGTATGTAAGGCCTCCTCAGCCAACCATTTTGCTATGTGTATTTCTTTTTCTTGGGGATGGTCTTGAACACTGCCTCCTGCACAATGTCACAAACCTCTGTCCATAGTTCTTCAGGCACTCTATCAGATTTAATCCCTTGAATCTGTTTGACACTTTCACTGTATAATCGTAGGGGATTTTATTTAGGTCATACCTGAATGGTCTAGTGGTTTTCCCTATTTTCTTCAATTTAAGTCTGAATTTGGGAATAAGGAGTTCCTGATCTGAGCCAAAGTCAGCTCCTGGTCTTGTTTTGGCTGACTGTACAGAGTTTCTCCATCTTCAGCTGCAAAGAATATAATCAATCTGATTTCTGTATTGACCATCTGGTGATGTCCATGTGTAGAGTCTTCTCTTGTGTTGTTGGAAGAGGGTGTTTGTTTGACCAGTGCATTCTCTTGGCAAAATTCTGTTAGCCTTTGCCTGGCTTCATTTTGTACTCCAAGGGCAAAGCCTGTTACTCCATGTATCTCCTGACTTCCTACTTTTGAATTCCAGTCCCCTATGATGAAAAGGACATCATTCTTTTGGTGTTAGTTCTAGAAGGTCTTGTAGAACCTTTCAACTCCAGCTTTTTCAAAATTAGTGGTTGGAGCACAGACTTGGATTACTGTGATATTGAATGGTTTGCCTTGGAAACAAACAGAGATCATTCTGTCATTTTTGAGACTGCACCCAAGAACTGTATTCAGACTCTGTTGACTATGAGGGCTACTCCACTTCTTCTAGGGGATTCTTGCCCACAGTAGTAGATATAATGGCCATCTGAATTAAATTCTCCCTTTCTGAGCCATTTTGTTCACTGATTCCTAAAATGCTGATGTTCACTCTTGCCGCATCCTGTTTGACCACTTCCAATTTGCCTTGATTCACGGACCTAACATCCCAGGTTCCTATGCAATATTGTTCTTACATCATCAGACTTTACTTCTATCACCAGTTACAATGGGGCATCGTTTTTGCTTTGACTCCATCTCTTCATTCTTTCAATGATGTTCAAATTGGATTTAGAAAAGGCAGAGGAACCAAAAATCAAATTGCCAACATTCATTTGATCATAGAAAAAGCAAGAGAGTGCCAGAAAAAAAAAATCTACTTCTGCTTTATTGAGTACGCCAAAGCCTTCGACTGTATGGATCACAACAAACTGTGGAAAATTCTTGAAGAGATGGGAATACCAGACCACTTTACCTGCCTCCTGAGAAATCTGTACGCAGGTCAAGAAGCAACAGTTAGAACTGGACATGGAACAACAAACTGGTTCTGAATTGGGAAAGGAGTACATCAAGGCTGTATATTGTCATCCTGATTATTTAATTTCTCTGCAGAGTGTATCATGCAAAATGCCAGACTGCATGAAGCACAAGCTGGAATCAAGATTTCCAGGAGAAATATCAATAACTTCAGATATGCACATGACACCACGCTTATGGCAGAAAGCGAAGAGGAACTATAAACCTCTTGATGAAAGTGAAAGAGGAGAGTGAAAAAGCTGGCTTAAAACTCAACATTCAAAAAATGAAGATCATGGCATCTGGTCCCATCACTTCATGGCAAATAGATGGAGAAACAATGGAAACAGTGACAGACTTTATTTTCTTAGGCTCCAAAATCACCACAGATGGTGACTGCAGCCATGAAATTAAAAGATGCTTACTCCTTAGAATAAAAGCTATGACCAACCTAGACAGTATATTTAAAAACAGAGGCATTACTTTGCCAACAATGGTCCGTCTAGTCAAAGCTATGGTTTTTTCAGTAGTCATGTATGGATATTAGAGTAAGACCATAAAGAAAGCTGAGCGCCTAAGAATTGATGCTTTTGAACTGCAGTGTTGGAGAAGACTCTTCAGAGTCCCTTTTACAGTAAGGAGATCAAACCAGTCAATCCTAACGGAAATCAGTCCTGAATATACATGGGAAGGACTGACACTAAAGCTAAAACTCCAATACTTTGGCCACCTTTTGTAAAGAACTGACTCATTGGAAAAGACCCTGATGCTGGGAAAGATTTAAGGCAGGAGGAGAAGGGAATGACAGAAGATGAGATGGTTGGATGGCATCACGGACTCAATGGACCTGAGTTTAGGCCAGCTCTGGGAATTGGTGATGGACAGGGAAGCCTAGCATGCTGCAGTCCATGGGGTTGCAAACAGTTGGACACATCTGAGTGACTGAACTGACTGAGGTGGGAATCTGAATTCTTAAATTTTTCCAGCCCCAAAAGTTTTGGATGAAGACCATAAACCTTTTGAATAAACTACAATGTAGTATTTTTGTGAATTTAAGATCACTTAAATTTAAGGAATCCAAATTTATAGAATTCAGTATGAAGCAGAAACCCTGCCTTTAGAAATAGTAAAAAAAGAACTTTTTTGTAACCTTGTCTTACCTATATCACCAATAGCACACAAAGACTCCAAGGAACAAATTAAAGCAAAATAAAGTGCACTCTCTCCAAAG
This sequence comes from Ovis aries, assembly GCF_016772045.2. Classification (NCBI taxonomy): domain Eukaryota; kingdom Metazoa; phylum Chordata; class Mammalia; order Artiodactyla; family Bovidae; genus Ovis; species Ovis aries. Next base: position 42,554,129 of record NC_056069.1, on the reverse strand, counting down.
AAAACTGAGTTTTTCTGGTAGCTTCCTTATTTCATCTGACTTACAACATTAAGCATGGTAATAACCAGAGCTCTTTCAAAAGTCATTTGACCAATCCAGCCTTCAGATCCCTAGAGTTCAAGCAACATGACACAGTAAATCTACTGTAGCAATTTGAAATATAGATTACAAATACAAAGGGAATCTACATTTAATCTATGTCTAAAAACCATATCTTAAAGTCACTGAAAAGGAGGATGAAGTTTATGGTGCATAATCCTATCCTCCCGGAATTTTGGCTGACCATCAAAATACCTTTTGATACCACAAATCTGCTTTAATCTTTTAAAAGTTCTGCACTTGACCAGAAAGGTTTTCAAGAGCGATGGTGCTGAAACTCGTTGTGCGGTCAACCATTGTATTTGAAGTTCTGCATCACTCACTGGGTTATCACCGAAGGAAAACAGTGCATTCTACTCTCCGAGTATCATGACCACACAAGTGTCTGATATCCTGTGTGTCAAAACTGACTCACAATTAAAGAGAATAAACACAGACATGCACAAATGATAGATATTATTTTTCAACCTGAAATGTGGAAACAAAAAATCTTTTTAAAACCTCTTAAGGACATATAAACTGTTAAAGAAGCTGAGAATGTTGCAGTTCTGTGCTCTTTTATTCATCCCTTTGGAACTTGACTGTGGTGGAAACAGGATTAAAAAATAATGTTCAATAATAAAGTGTGGTAATTTTGCTTAGAAATTATTAAAATTTCTAAATTGTATAAGAATTCATACCAAAGCATCAAGTGTCCTGTGGTCAGTCTGCCTTCTAAAATATTATAAGTACAAAGAATAAAATATAAGCTTAATAGAGGGCTATGACACAGGGGCTAATTATATCCCCAGGAAAACAAGATCATAAAGAGAACTCCCTATGAGAATATTATTTTGATGCCTGTATCTTTGCTGTGTACAAAAACATTATTATAAGGTAATTAATATTCATTTAAGTTTTGTTTCTCAATTTTTTTCTGCATGAATTTCTAGCAATTATAACAGAGAAAAAGGAGGGGAAGAGGGCAGAGGCAAAGACAAAATCAAGATGGAAAAGAGCCCATAAAACTCTCCCATTACATACTCTAACCAACCGATGTGAACACTCAGTTCAGTTCAGTCACTCAGTCATGTCCGACTCTTTGCAACCCCAGAAATCGCAGCACACCAGGCCTCCCTGTCCATCACCAACTCCCAGAGTTTACTCAAACTCATGTCCATCGAGTCGGTGATGCCATCCAGCCATCTCATCCTCTGTCGTCCCCTTCTCCTCCTGCCCCCAATCCCTCCCAGCATCAGGGTCTTTTCCAGTGAGTCAACTGACTAAGGACAGCTTTATTCTGAGATGCTGGGGGTTTTGTGTGTCTGTTTCTTTCATCTAATGTTCTGTTTCTCTTGGTCATGTTGTTTAGTCTACATTTTTATTTTATTATAGACTCTACACCTTCCTAACAGTAAGCATTTCATCCTGTTTTTTTTTTTTTTAATTTCTCGCACTCAAAGTCAATAAAAATAAATATCCAAAGAGGCTTAGGAAGTAATTTCCTAAATATTTTTACCAATAAGGTTAAAAATAAACAAAAACCAAGACCTCATCAAGTGAGATGATATGTAGTGGCATTAAGTTTTAGACTTTCAAACTCTTAAGCCATTTTAATTTTTTTTAAAAAGGCATAAAATGACCAAAAGTACTAGGGTAATATCAAGACCAAGAGATTTATTTTTTCCTGGGAGATAAAATTGTTTTTCTAGTTTCTCTTTCAGTGTCTTGACAAAATAATGATATGATTTAAGAACATAAAGCTTAAAATTCCATTGTAGTAATTTCTGTTTTCATAGACCTGAGCTTAGATAAAGCTGCTCAAGTTTGCACTGCATATTATAAAGGACAGTGCTTCTGAGGTCCGAGCTATTGTTCCAGTTCTATTTTCCAAATTTTTAAGTGAGAAATGTTTGTTTCACTCAATCTCACTAAGTTTGGTTTCCAGGATACTGACCTTTCATAATTAGATATAAAAAATTTAAAAATTTAAAAGGTAAACTGGTAGGAATAATGAAAGTATCTGTTCAGTGGTGATGCCCCTTTCTGGTTAACATGACTGAAAAGAATATTTTCAGACCCCAGGTGGGAATAGTAAGCAGTCTTTCTCATACCCTCTCTTCTTTTTCTCTGACTACAATACTTTCTGAGTCTGTTTAGGAGTGTTTCTAATTCAGTCTTCCAGCGTAGCACGAATTGCCTCAAGTCATTTCCTGTTTCCTCTCTGGCTGTGAGCAGAGACACATCTCTGTAGGAGCCCCTGTTGGTCCCTGTGATCATCTCCTTGGACAGAGCACGTGCAGGTCCTCTCTGGGCAGCCAGGAGGAGGTCTGCTCCTGCCAGGAACCAGCCTTAATAGAGTGGTAATAAACAGAGGCGGTAACTCAATAACAAAAGAGAATGCCTCCCAAGCTGCAAAGTCTTTGAAAAACAAAAGCAGTCCTATTAGAAACTTTTTTGAAGAATTCTGAGGACATTTTATAAAACAGAAGTCTAGCCTAGTGCCCTTTGTCTACTGTTTAAAAATCTTTACTGTTGAAATTAAAAGAAATCAGAGAATAAAGATCTGTTTCTTATTAAGAAAATAATTTAGAGTGCATCCATTTCTTGACCTCACTACTCATTATACTTCCATTAAGGGCATTACTTTCCACTTGGCATGTTAGTCACTTAAATGCTAAACTTTTGCTCAAAAAGACATACACCCACATTTTTTTTTAATTTACACTAAATGAAAATTATTTTATTTGGGCTTAATTTCCCTCAATCGATTTTGAAAATGGGCTTTTTGATGTATACTCAATGCAATAAAACCTACCTACCACCCGGGATCATTCTAATCCCTTTCAAAAAAAAAAAAAATACTCTCTTAATTGCAGCCATGACAGTACTGTAGTTTCAATTTTCTTTTCTTTTTTTAAAAACTTTTGAAATCTGTCAATGAATTGATTGATACCAATGGAGAAATACGCATATACCAAGTGATTATTAAACACACTTAAGATGATGTGATTTTTGCTTTGTTGTTACGAATTGTTTAATGCATACTAAGTTCAAAAGTGAATAAGCAGATATATCTTCAAAAGAAGTCCAGAGAGCACATATGGAGGGTATGCTGTATCTCAGTTACTGTAACTGGGTTAAGGTTACATTGTCTCATTCTGCCACAGACAGTGAAAGCAATAGATTCTGATATCAAAAAAAATTTATGGTTTGACAATCTTAACTTTCACACATATAATTAAAAGCAAATCGCTCACCTAATGTGCATAGACATCTCACTATTCTGTGTGAATAGTTCATATATTGACCTGCAAACAGAGTTTAGCTTAGCGTTATTTAGACTCCCTAAAAAAACATACAGGGAGAACTAAGGGGTAGCTAGTAAAAGGTATAACATCTTTCTTAATATTCCCCCATCAAGCCCTCCAACTGAAAAAAAACCAGCATAGAGAAACATAAAAGTGTGTGTTTTACAAACAATGCTTCAGGAAATGGCTCCCAACTCACTTTTCTAATTGAATTTCCAGTGTCGGGTTATTCACAGGGACCCTTAATTTTCCTCCCAGCCCTCTTGGGAGGGTTGTACTTCCTGCCCACCTGAGTGAAGTCTGTCAGGTCGTATGCCTTGCTTTGACCAGTGAAAGGAAATGTGTCACTTCTTAGGAAAACTGGTAAGATTCACATTCTCTTTTCCGTGGGAATATCTAGTCCAGACGGAGCCTTCACTGGCTTTTCCTCCTGACTGACAACGATGAACAGTTCCTCCTCTCTGTCAAGTCACAATGAACGTGTAGCCTGAGCGAGAAATAAACTTGTGTGGTGTTAATCTACTGAGATTTGGGGACTTTTTTTTTTTACTACAACCTAACTTAGTGTACCCTAATCTCATAAAGAAACAAGAACATCCTACTGGAGACAGCAAAGCCAGCCAACACCATAACAAGTTTATTCAAAATGACATACATCAAGTTTATAAATCAACAAAAGGCCACTTATTTTTTCATCTTAAAATCCACATGTTATGGATTTTTAAAGATGCATTGCTTTCCATTTTAAAAAAAGCAATATTTTATTATAGTCAGGTTTCAGCAGTCATAGGCATTTAAAATAGTAGTCAATAGTACTAACATTTACATAGTACCGTAAAACAGTTTAAATTCATGTTTTATGTTAATTTCATTATGATTGAGAAAGGTCTGATTTCAAGTTTCCCAGTTTTATTATGCATGTTGTATAGGGAATAATATGGCAATTCATATGTCAATACTGATTGAAACACACTTTGAAAAATAATAGTAGAATTACTGAAAATATTACACTTAAATGTTTAAAAGGAAATTAAATACTATCTCTATCAAACAGAGAAAATAGCTTTATTCTAGATGCTCAAATACATCATCTTTAAGAGAAAAAAGAAGTTGTGTGTTAGATTACTTGTCAGAATCCTAGAAATGTCTCAGAGAAATCATTTGGAAGTTAAAGAGCATTAGCTCAAGGTCTCAGTGTACACTCACAAAAGATGACAGCATCGAAAATCCCTGCTGAATGGTGTGGCTTCATCAGGCCTCTCAGGAAAATAAAATCTCGAAGAAAGGCACAAAACACTATAAGCCACGAGACACGACAGTGTCATGAAGTGACTAAGCATTCTATAAAACTGGGCAAATGACACTTCCCAGACAGTTTTGGGCAATCTAACAGAGAAATGTGTGAGAAATACTAGGACGCAGAATCATCCAACACCAGTTTAAAATTCAACAAAGGCAAAAACTCGTAATTTTTTAGCAAATGTAAGTCCTATAGAAACGTGTTTGTGTGTATGTGTTTGGGTGTTGTGTGTTCTACTGCATTTGACAAGTATTTATTGAGGGCTTATTGTATAAACATATCTAGACTTGGCAGATGGACAACACAAAGATGTTTGCAAAACAGTCCATGGTCTCCAAAACTTTACAATCTATGCCATGCCAGGGATTCTATGTCTTAGTGGCACCATACATATCATATAGAGCACTTTGCAACTCAATCTATGCTTTATTATAAAGACTTAAAAATACTTAGTTGAATGAATAAACAATAGCTGAGAATAAAACCCCCTGAATCTACTTTTTATACATAAACTTCAATTTCTGAAAACTTGTCATTCTTGCTTTTGTAATATTCACAAAGCCTCTGGCAGTATAGGTTCCCTCTACCCCACAGCATGATGAATTGTTAGAGAAATATTGTGAGTTATAATTATCATACTACACTTTAAAGCATTAACATTAATTTAAAGCCTACATAATAAAAGAGTGAATGGTTGAATTACAAATGGCCGAGGAAAAAGGAATTAATTGGGATCACAATTCCAAGGAAGAATATTGAAATTAAAAAAATAACCAATAAGATTTTGATTTTACTGTTAATTTGAAACAGTGATGATAAGTATTTGGAATTTTAGTCTTTAACTTGTACACTCTTTGTATCCCTAAAAATATAATCAGGAAAGTATTATCAAAGCTCAGTCCTATAACATATGGCATGCATATGTACATGCACATGTATATTTACATATTTCTTTCTCCCATTTATTCCTAACACCAGCCTTATGGAAAATGTAGCTCAGTTGGTAAAGAGTCTGCCTGCAATGCAGGAGAACTAAGTTTGATCCCTGGGTTGGGACTATCCCTTAGAGAAGGAAATGGCAACCCATTCCAGTATTCTTGCCTGGAGAATCCCATGGACAGAGGAGCCAGGCAGGCTGCAGTCAATGGGGTCGCAAGAATCAGATTCGACTTAGCAACTAAACTACCAAACCACCACCAGGATGTTTTAGGTTGCAAATAATTAACAAGCAAAACCTACACAAACTGGCATAAAGGTTTATTATCATATCAAAGAGACTTTGTTGATTAATATAATTGTCCACCAATGTCCTCAAAAACCTATTAGAGACACTATTCAAATTTCCTTTGAGCTATACCCAGTATATCTTGGGCTTCCAAAGTGGCATTACTGGTAAAGAACCATGCCTGCCAATGCAAGAGAGATATAAGAGATGGAGGTTCAATCTAAGTCAGGAAGATCCCCTGGAGGCGAGCACAGCAACCCACTCCAGTACTGCTGGCTGCAGAATCCCATGGACAGAAAAGTCTGCTGGGCTAAGGTTCATGGGGTGACAAAGAGTCAGACGTGACTGAAGCAACTTAGTCCACATACACACAAGCAGCATATCTACTCTGTTTTCATGGTTTCGGAGATCAACCCTATTGTCTGCTACTCCTGCTGCTGCTGCTGCTGCTGCGTCACTTCAGTCGTGTCCGACTCTGTGCGACCCCATAGACGGCAGCCCACCAGGCTCCCCCGTCCCTGGGATTCTCCAGGCAAGAACACTGGAGTGGGCTGCCATTTCCTTCTCCAATGCATGAAAGTGAAAAGGGAAAGTGAAGTCGCTCAGTCGTGTCCGACTCTTTGTGAGCCCATGGACTGCATCCCACCAGGCTCCTCCGTCCATGGGGTTTTCCAGGCAAGAGTACTGGAGTAGGGTGCCATCGCCTTCTCCAGTCTGCTACTCCTAGCAGGCACAAAATCTTTCAACAGAAAAGGAGAGTTGTCTCTTCCTGTGTGTTTTTTGTGAGCAGGAAAATCTCTCCCAGAAGCCTTGCAGCTCACACCCCTCCCTCCATATATCATTAGCTACAGTGGGTCACACGCCCATCACTAAACCTTTCCCTGGGAAAGTGACTGAGGTAGATGGTTATGAATTAGCAGTAGTCCAGGGCCTCCTCTCTGAGCACATGGCCACATCAGTTCAGTTCAGTTCAGTCGCTCAGTTGTGTCCAACTCTTTGCGGCCCCATTAATCACACCACACTAGGCCTCCCTGTCCATCACCATCTCCCGGCGTTCACTCAGACTCACATCCATCGAGCCAGTGATGCCATCCAGCCATCTCATCCTCCGTCGTCCCCTTCTCCTCCTGCCCCCAAGCCCTCCCAGCATCAGAGTCTTTTCCAATGAGTCAACTCTTTGCATGAGGTGGCCAAAGTACTGGAGTTTCAGCTTCAGCATCATTCTTTCCAAAGAAATCCCAGGGCTGATCTCCTTCAGAAGGGACTGGTTGGATCTCCTTGCAGTCCAAGGGAATCTCAAGAGTCTTCTCCAACACCACAGTTCAAAAGCATCAATTTTTCGGTGCTCAGCCTTCTTCACGGTCCAACTCTCACATCCATACATGACTACTGGAAAAACCATAGCCTTGACTAGACAGACCTTAAGTCGGCAAAGTAATGTGTCTGCTTTTGAATATACTATCTAGGTTGGTCATAACTTTTCTTCCAAGGAGTAAGCGTCTTTTAATTTCATGGCTGCAATCACCATCTGCAGTGATTTGGGAGCCCAAAAAAATAAAGTCTGACACTGTTTCCACTGTTTCCCCATCTATTTCCCATGAAGTGATGGGACCAGATGCCATGATCTTCATTTTCTGAATGTTGAGCTTTAGGCCAACTTTTTCACTCTCCTCTTTCACTTTCATCAAGAGGCTTTTGGTTCCTCTTCACTTTCTGCCATGAGGGTGGTGTCATCTGCATATCTGAGGTTATTGATATTTCTCCCGGCAATCTTGATTCCAGCTTGTGTTTCTTCCAGTCCAGCGTTTCTCATGACGTACTCTGCATATAAGTTAAATAAGCAGGGTGGCAATACACAGCCTTGACGATAGCAGACAGTAAACAACTCATTCAAAATCAGAAATTGGCCAAAATGCATAAGGTGAACATGGAGAGTAGGAAATCAAGAGTATCCGCTATAAACTTATTCCTTTCCATGTACAGGTAATCCTATTATTCACAGAGTCCTTATTCGCAAATTTTACTACCCATTAAAATTTATTTGTAACCCCAAGAGCAATACTCACAGTACTTTTGTAGTCACTCACAGGCATGTGTGGCGCAATGAAAATTCTAAGTCACCAGACATGAGCCCATTCCCAACTAAAGTCAAAGAAGGTGACACTCTGCCTTATTTCAGCTCTCATAGTATAAGCTAGTGTTCCTTTATCTGTCTATTTAGTGCATTTTTTTTAAATTTGTGCCCTTTGTTGGCAATATCATACTATTTTAAATGACCCCCAAGAAAAGAAGTGAAATGCTGTCTAGTGTTTAGTGCAAGAAGGGTGTGATGTGCCTTATAGAGAAAACATGTGTATTAGATAACCTTCATTTAGACATGAAGAATAGTGTCACTACGGGCTTCCCAGGTGGTGCTAGTGGTAAAGAACCCACCTACCAAGGCAGGAGACATAAGACATGCAAATTCAATCCCTGGGTCAGGAAGATCTCCTAGAGAAGGGCATGGCAATCCATTCCAGTATTCTTCACAGGAGAATCCCATGGACAGAGGAGCCTGGCAGGCTACAGCTGCACAGTTGGACACAACTGAAGTGACTTAGCATGCATGCACACACAATGTCTTTAGCCATAAGTTCAATGTAAATGAATAAATAACATATATTAATTAAGGTGTCTTTCAACAGAAACACACATAAAACAGTTATATGTAGATCTGTTGATGAAAATACTGTGACCAGAGGCTGACAGGAACCTCACCTTGCAATGTCCCCAGTATCCACTAATTTAATGTGCACAGGAAATTTACAGAACATAACTACCACAAATAATGAGGACTGGCTATATTTAAAAAACTTAGATGTAACTAGGTTATACCACCGTAAGTAGAAGGCGAGCCTCAAATCCAAATTTTATCAGGATTGTTAACAAAATTTGGACTTTATCCTGAGAGTAACAGAAAGACACTGAAAGGCTGCAAGTAGGGAGAAATTTGAATGGACCTGCACTTCTGGAACATCATTATAGAGAAGGAAGACTGCATTCAGGGAGACCAGGTAAGAAGCTATTGCAGTAATCCAGGCAAGAAGTTATGACAGAGGCATGAGAGAGGAGGAGGAGGCCATGGCCTAGAGTATAAATTTTCTCTTAATCCCCCTCACTTTTTTCTCTCCTCCACTGACCTCTGATGTCTTCTGAGACCACAAAAAACAGAACACCCAATGAAATAAAGACTGGTCTCCAAAAGAAGATGTGAGAGGAGTTTGAGAGGGAAAAGCATGCAGAACAGAGATAAGAAGAATCAATGTCAAAATTTTGCTGGGTACCAGCTAAGTTTGGCTCCATTTCAGATTCTCATCTAAAAATCTTAGTAAGAACCTAGTTCACAGCCTCTATTAATATTAGAGCATTAAATTTTAATAAGTGGAAAATGGAATGCATAAGTTTTTTCAGTTGCATCCAATTGGGAGTTGACCAGTCATTTGTGATTTTACACATCTCTTGGTTGAAACAGAGTTACAAATACCTGACTGAACACTGGGATACATCATGCAAATGTGTGACTCTCCCTGGAGGACTTTTGTCCCCAAAGTAATGACTGAATTACAATTGAGTTATAAATATGATAGTCCCATCTGTGATCAACATTAAAAATTTTCCTGATGTAGAATTTAAAGTAAATATATCCCAAATCCCCCAAAGCCTACAGGACTGTTGCAGAACTGAGAAGTTAAGTAAAATAAGAATTATTATTTTGAATTTTCACTATCATGTCACATTTCAGTTGTAACATTTTGGAATTCAAAGTCTTATCAAGTCTCCATGGAATTATCTGAAAGAAGCAGAAAGAAAGAAGAGAAAGAGAAATGTTCATAGTAGAGGACGGTGAACTTTGGAGCATATTAAATCCTTTTCTCTATCCAGTATCAGTGTCCAGAATATTGTATTGCCTAGTTCTTATGACATGTGAACAATCTTAAATTACTTCATGGTTAAGAATATTGTAATATATTGTGCTACCATATCCAAGTCATTAATGCTAAAATATAGCCACAGGCAAACCTTTGCTTGCTGTGCACTTGAACCATGTGCCTGATATATTACAGAAATATATACACTTGGATAACTCACTGTACTATAATCCTTTAAACTAACAAACTGTCCTTTGAAACTCTTAGCCTTTTAGCAGGCTCATTAAAACTTTTTAGATAATACTATCAGTTAGAAGGATTATCAATGAAATTAGAATGAAGGGAATCATTTAGATTATTTTCCAAGTACTGAATTTTAAAAGATACAAAGTAAGGATGTATTCAAACTGTTTCCTACTTCTGTTGATACTTTGTACACAGTTTGTGCTGAGTGTCCCACAACTAGAATATGGTATTTTTCATATTATATTTATCAAGGTAAATGCTAGTTTCTGTAAAAGATGAGCCCCAGCTTAACACAAAAGAAGTTTACTTTTCACAGCAGAATCAACCAAGGTGTTGTACGACGGGCAGTCTCCCACATGATCAATCAGGACCCATTCTTCTTCTATCATCCTTAGGGCTCTGCCCTTCTAGGTTTAGGAAGTCCTCTTTATTCAGCTGATGGATTGTGAAAGAGCCCAAGCTCACCTGTTTCTTAATCACAATGGTCTGGAAGTCACTTCTCTTTATATTCCATCAGTGAGAACTAGTCATGTAGCCCTGTCTACAAAGGGAAAGACACTGAGAGATATAGTCTCTGGCTGGGCAGCCACTGCCCAGCATTATCTCTACAGTGGGTGAGGCCCATAGGCTGTTCATCTAGGTTTCTCTGCCACGCAGAAGTGTACAGTACAATAATCTGACTGACATAGATCATTCAATGATTACCACAATGAGTTTAATGAATGAACATCAATCATCTCATGTATTAAACAGTTATAAAATTAAATAGAAAACATATGTTTCCTTGTGATAAGAACTCTTAGAATTCACTCTCTTAAAAACTTTCACATATAACATACAGCAGTGTTAATTATATTTATCACACTGTACATTACACCCCTAGGACTTTTTTATCTTTTAACTGGAAATTTGTACCTGTCAACTTCCTTCATCTGATTCCCTCTCACCCCACCTCCACCTTTGGAAACCACAAATCTGACTTTTTTCCCCCATGAGTGACTTTGTTTTTGAAGCATAATTGGCCGATAATACTGTTAGTTTCTGGTACACAACATTTTGTTGTTCAGTCACTCAGTCGTGTCAAACTCTTTGCAAGCCCACAGACTGTAGCATGCCAGGCTTCCCTGTCCTTCAGCATCTCCAGGAGCTTGCTCAAACTCATGTCTGTTGAGTCCGTGGTGCCATCCAACCATCTCATTCTCTGTCTTCCCTTTCTCCTCCTGGTTTCAATGTTTCCCAGCATCAGGGTCTTTTCTAATGAGTCAAACTACTGGAGTCAAAGTATTGGAGCTTCAGCTTCAGCATCAGTCCTTCCAATGAATATTCAGGACTGATTTCCTTTAGGATTAACTGGTTTGATCTCCTTGCAGTCCAAGGGACTCTCAAGAGTCTTCTCTAACACCACAGTTCAAAAGCATCACAGTGATTTAATATTTCTATATATTTCAAAATGATCTCCATGATAAATCTAATTACCATCTGTCACCATTCAAAGATATTACAGAATTATTTACTATATTTCCCAAACTGTACATTTCATACCTGTGACTTATTTATTTTATAACTGAAAGTTAGTATCTTTTAATCTCCCTCACCTATTTCTCTCCTCCCCTGACCTTTTTCCCTTCAAGCAACTACCTGTTTTTCCCATGTATCTATGACTCTGTTTAGTTCTGCTTGTTCATTTGTTTTGCTTTTTAGATTCCACATATGAGTAAAATCATAAAGTATCTGTCTTTCTATGTCTTACCTATTTCACTTAACATAAAACCCTCCAGGTCCATCCATGTTGCCACAAATTGCAAGATTTTATTCTTTTTAATGAGTAATATTCCATTGTATGTGTGTATACACACACACACACACACACACATAAACATATTTATCCATTCGTCTATTTGATGGGCACACTTAGGGTACATCTTTATCTTGGCTAATGCAAATAATGCTGCAGTGAACATAAAGGTGCAAATATCTTTTCTAATCAGTGATTTTTGGTTCCTTTAAATACCCATGAGTAGAATTGTGGGGCCATACAGTAGTTCTATTTTTAATTTCTGAGTAATCCCTATACTGTTTTCCATAATGGCTGCACCATTACTTCCTGCCAATACTACACACAGGTTTCTTCTTCTCAACATCCTTGCCAGCACTTCCTGTTTGTTATCATTTTGATAATATACACTCTGATAGGTGTAAGGTGATATTTCATTGTGGTTTTAATGTGCATTTCCCTGATGATTAGTAATATTGAGTATATTTTCATGTGTCTGTTGGCTACCTGTAATGTCATCTTTTAAAAAATGATTAACCAAGTCCTCAGCCTAATATTTCCCACTTTCATAAAAATATAGAAAGAAATTTTAGGTACTTCTAAAAGGGTTTTTAATCCAGCAGGTCTCAGCATCTTGTAGTCTAAGGTCCACTAGGATAATGATCTTATTTACTTACATTATTTTCAGATCTTACCAAATGTCTAACCAAGATTCATACTGATATAGCCTGGCTCCACAGATCAAAACACCATCATTTCCTCTGAATATGAAATTAAGAAATTGTGGGATCTAAATCTTACTTTTTTCTTCACTACTAAAAAAATTACTCAGGAGTCGAGGATAATAAGCATTTACAATGTGATAAACAGGGAAGTAAATAGAAGAGCTGTATGAACTATAAATAAAAAAGTTACCTTGAAATGGTCAAAAGCTATTTTAAGTAAATTTAAAAAGGATCCCATCTAAGATGAGGGAGGAAACTCATAGAGTCATAGGACAAAGGAAATAACATGCCTTTGGGCTCAAAAAAAAATCATGCTGAACTTTACCATTAGGATCAGAAGAGAAGAAATAATGTAAAAATATTGATGACCAAACTGTCATGCTTGCTAAAGTTCTTGCTCCCAAAGGTCAATTAAGTCACAAAATAATAATTATTTTAAAAGTACAGTAACAATGCAGCGAAGTAAGGGGATGGTTTTTTATGAGTACTTTTTAATAGACAGTTGGTAGAGCAATGCCAAACAATGTTCAAACTACCACACACTTGTACTCATTTCACATGCTAGAAAGATTATGCTCAAAGTCCTTCAAACTAGGCTTCAACAGCATATGAACCGAGAACTTCGGGATGCTGAGAACTTCCAGATGTACAAGTTGGATTTAGAAAAGACAGAGGAACCAGAGATCAAATTACCAACATCTGTTGGATCATAGAAAAAGCTAGAGAATTCCAGAAAAACATCTACTGCTTTATTGGCTACACGAAAGCCTTTGACTGTGTGGATAATAAACTGTGGGAAATTCTTCAAGAGATGGGAATACCAGACCACCTTACCTGCCTACTGATAAATCTGTATACAGGTCAAGAAGCAACAGTTAGAACTGCACATGGAACAGCTAACTGGTTCCAAATTGGAAAAGGTGTACAAGGCTGCATATTATTACCCTGCTTATTTAACTTATATGCAGAGTACCTCATGCAAAATGCTGGGCTGGATGAAGCACAAGCTGGAATCAAGTTTGCCAGGAGAAATATCAATAACCTCAGATGTGCAGATGACACCACTCTTATGACAGAAAGCAAAGAGGAATTTAAAAATCTCTTGATGAAGGTGAAAGAGGAGAGTGACAAATCTGGCTTAAAACTCAGCATCCAAAAAACTAAGATCATGGCATACAGTCCCATTACTTCAGAGCACATAGATGGGGAAACAACGGAAAGAGTGACAAACTTTATTTTCTTGGGTTCCAAATCAATGTATATGGTGACTGAACCCATGAAATTAAAAGAGGCTTGTCCCTTAGAAGAAAAGCAATCACAAATCTAGACAGCATATTAAAAAGCAGAAACATTACTTTGCCTACAAATGTATGTATAGTCAAAGTTACGGCTTTTCAAGTAGTCATGTATGGATGTGAGAGTTGGACTATAAAAAAAGGCTAAGTAGCGAAGAATTGATGCCTTCAAACTGTGGTGCTGGAGAAGACTCTTGAGATTCTCTTGGACTGCAAGGAGATCAAACCAGTCACTCCTAAAGGAAATCAACTTTGAATATTCATTGGAAGGACTGATGCTGAAGCTGAAGTTCCCAAACTTTGGCCACCTGATGCAAACAGTGGACTCACTGCAAAAGACTCTAATGCTGGAAACACTGAAGGCAGGAGGAGAAGGAGACGATAGAGGATGAGATGGATGTGAGTTTGAGCACACTCCGGGAGATGGTGAAGGACAGGGAAGTCTGGTGTGCTACAGTGCATGGACACGAGTAGGACATGACTGAGCAACTGAACAAGAAGAACAAGATGACATCGGCTAAGGATTTGGAGCAAGTCTAAACAGAGTCACAAGTCTAAACAAAGTGTAAAAACAAAGCATTTTTCATGCTAGCATGGAGGCTTATTTACAATTCAAGTAGAACTCCGATTTACCAGAAAAAAGGGGGTCCACCTAAAAACATAATTTTGCCACCTTCACAAGGTTCTAAAATTATTTCAAGCTTTAATTAGAAAATCTAGAGAAAAAAGTTTCTACAGAATAATGGAATTCTGCTCTGCTCAATGGGGCCACCCTATATGCCTCATATATTTCTCAGCTAGTGTACAAGGATGAAATAGAATACTTTCAGGTTAAAAATGGTACTTAGTGGATGTAAACATAACCTTTTTTTAACAGCATAGTTTGGCATGCATTTATTTTTAATTTAAAACAAGTTAAAATTAATTTTGTCTTAAAAGTTTCATGCCATTTTTTGGGATGATTGGAGCTACCCTGGAGGGTAATTAAACTGGAGCTGGGAATCAGTTTTAGTCTTTAGAGAGAAAGAAACAATTTTCATAATTTCAAAATCATTTCATTAATGGGTATATATGGTCTGAATTTTCAAATCCAGGGAGCTTACCATATGCTCCCTCTCCTTTGAAAGAAACAGTGGCAAACTGCCACCATTTGACATGGAAAGAACTGGAAATGTATAGTAACAAGAAATTATAACTATGAATATGAGTTCATTATGCATATTTCCTAATATAAATGTGTCATCTCTGTGGTAATTCCAAAGCTTTTTTCCCCTAAAGTTACAGAGCAATGTAGCCTATCTTGGAGTAACCAACAGGTCAGGCAAAAGCTGAGTGCAATCAAGATAGAAAAACTAGAAAAATAAAATATATTGCAAAATAGGCACTATAATCTACTGGAAAGAGTTGCTCCACAATATATGAGCATTACCTGTGATTTTTATTGTGTGAATTGTTAATAAGACATCAGGTTCCAGTGGCAGCAATATTCACTAGGGACTAGACTCACTTCCTAGGTTCAAATGAACAGCACAGTCTTACAGATTTCTAGAGAACGATATATAACCTTGTCAAAAACAGCATATTGTGTTTAAATCATGTATTAAAATAAATCCAGAAGTCACAGTAAAAAAAAAAAATACCTGTAATCATGCAAAGAAAAACACATATAATTTGTGCACTAAAAAAAATACACATTGTTTTCCAAAACAACAACAACAAAAAATATGCTCTCTATTTAACATTTTTTGTATTAAGCCATTTTAAAAGCATTCTTACACAGAATTCATGGCATTCAAAGCAACTTTCACACCTGATCTAAAAAAGCTCCCTTGGTGTTCAGGAAGGTAAAATTATATTCTTTTTACTCTTTTATAAAGAAGGAGCCAGTGAGAAGAGAGATTATGTGGGTTATCCAAAGTCACAAGGCAGAAAAGTGGCAGACTCAGGAATCAAACCTCTAATGACCAGTGCTGTCACGGAAAGGGGTTGTCAAGCAGACAAGTGGTCTAATGCACACTTTCACCTCCAACATGTCTAAAACATGCTTGGCGAGGGCAAACAGAGCCCTAACTCATTCTTATAGTTGCAAGGTAATAAGCCTAAAATGAATTAAAAGGCATATCATGCCATGGCCTTGGGAAAAAACATCCTCTCTCATTGCCATTACAGAGAGAGACGAAATCATATCAAAGTAAGCTAGACAGTTAAAAGGGAATAGGAAATAAAAAGGAAGTGGCCAAGCGGTGCTGGTGGCAGCTGTCTGAAAGGGAACATCAGCAGGATCAAATAACAGAACTTTCTTAGTTGATTCTTAAAAGCACAAACTAAAAAAAAAAAAATAAAAAGCAGCATATACACACCATTATGCTGAATCTAAATACACATACACACACAGAGAATGTAGTTTTAGAAGGTATAATGGCGAGCCTCTCACAGGCAGGCCAGATTAAGTACCAAAACCAAATGTCTTTGAAGTCAGCGTAGATAGTCACTTACATGGCCTAGTTCGAGATGAGTTGAAAGCTCAAATCTCTTCATGCCTGGTATGGGGCCTGAAATCTCCTCCAGAAAAGCCATTTCTGAGGATTCGGGCTTAAATGCAAACATGTGACAAAGGAGGGATAATTCTAATCCAGAGTTACCCAGTAATACAACAGTTTAAGGGAATATCTGGCAAAGAATCAGACATTATAAAGAACACAGAAGGGAAAAAGGTGAGGAAGACTTCAAAGGAATTTACTGTGCTTAGAAAGGGTGAGCCTTGCCACTGGGAAGCTCGGGAAATTGCTTTGTCAGTTTATGAAGCCTGGAGAGCAACCCACTAGGTGGTATAATAATGAATTTTTACGATCTCAAAAGGTTCCAAAGCAGCATATTAAGTAGTTGGTCTAACCATATGCAGTTGGTTACCTGTCTAAAATCTTCCAGAGATTTTACTCCCCTTCACCCTTCCCCTCCACCCTCTTGACAAAGCCATTGCACATCTAGAGCCTGCCTACCTGCCAGACTTCATCTCCTACCTTTCTCCTCTGCACAATACCCCTCCCCTACATATAAAAAAAGTGAAAGTGTTAGTCACTCAGTCATGTCCAACTCTTTACAATCCATGGACTGTAGCATGCCAGGCTCCTGTACATGGGATTCTCCAGGCTACACAATGGCTATCCACTCCAGTATTCTGAATACTAGAGTGGAAAGCCATTCCCTTCTCCAGGGGATCTACCCAACCCAGGGATCGAACCCAGGTTTCTTGCATTGCAGGCAGAATTTTTCTTATCTCTAGTATCTGAGACATCACTTTGCTTACAAAGCAATATAGTCAAAACTATAGTTTTTCCAGTAGTCATGCACAGATGTGAGAGTTGGACCATAAAGAAGGCTGAGCACCAAAGAGCTGATGCTTTCAAACAGTGTTGGAGAAGACTGTTGAGAGTCCCTTGGAATGCAAGGAGTCAATCCTAAAGGAAATCAACCCTGACTATTCATTGGAAGGACTGACATTGAAGCTGAAGCTAAAGCTCCAATACTTTGGCCACATAATTCAAAGTGCCAGCTAACTGGAAAGGACCCTGATGCTGGGAAAGATTGAGGACAGAAGGAGATGAGAAAGGATGAGATGGTTGGATGGCATCACCAACTCAATGGACACGAGTTTGAGCAAACTCCAGGAGATAGTGAAGGACAGGGAAGCCAGGCATGCTGCAGTCCATGAGGTCACAAAACATTGGACACGACTTAGCAACTGAACAACAACACATACATATATGCCATATTCCAGCTGCACTAAATTTTGTGAAAATAACATATTTTCTTATCTCTAGAATCTTTCATGCACAATTCCTTCTGTATGCAATTGATGTGCAAAAAACTCGCATTTGGCAACTCATACTGATTGTTAGAGACTCAACTCAGAACATTCCTCCTGGAAGCCTCACCCAGGCTAGATAACATGACCATTTTATATGTTCCAAGTACACCACATACATACAGATCCCAGTTAGAACTTTATTACACAAAATACTACAGAAAAGTGAACAAAAACAATTACAGAACAGATACACTCTAATCACTATACCAACTAACTTACATAGCTAAAAACACACAAAAAGAACCCAAAAGGTGTTTCAAAGAAAAGCAATACAGCATCCCATAATTCAGAAAATCAAAGTAAAAGAGTTCAGTGTTTAAAGCAGAATCAAATCACTTGCAAAGAATCTGCATACAAGTTCCTTCTTTTGTTCTTAGTATATTCCCAGAACTCATACTAGCCCCAGTGACAATAGAAGGAAAAATGCAACATGAAACTTAAACTTTGAAAAACATGAGGTTTTGTGCACCTATTGTGCAAAATTTTTCTTCCCTAGAATAGCATATTTAGCCCACTAGTTCCTCAAATTGATGCTTTTGAACTGTGGTGTTGGAGAAGACTCTTGAGAGTCCCTTGGACTGCAAGGAGATCCAACCAGTCCATCCTAAAGGAGATCAGTCCTGGGTGTTCATTAAGAAGATTGATGTTGAAGCTGAAACTCCAATACTCTGGCCACCTGATGCAAAGAGCTGACTCATTTGAAAAGACCCTGATGCTGGGAAATATTGAGGGCAGGAGGAGAAGGGGATGACAGAAGATGAGATGGTTGGATGGCATCACTGACTCGATAGACATGGGTTTGGGTGGACTCTGGGAGTTGGTGATGGACAGGGAGGCCTGGTGAGCTGTGCTTCATGGGGTCGCAAAGAGTCGGACACAACTGAGCGACTGAACTGAACTGAACTGAGTTCCTCAAAAAAGAAGGCGGCGATTATTGTAACCTTTAAATGAAAGTATCAGCCTGAAGCTGCACCTCTAACTTGAAAATAAATACACCAATAGAGTCAAGAACAAATAGTAACTCACATTAAAAATAATTAGCTAGAACATCTGGGTTATCGAACCTTTCTTCAGGAATGAATCTGAGAAAATGCAAAACATTGTAAATTGCTTAATTATACTTTTGGTTCTCTAAATAGTTGTGTATTCTTTTACTTCAACTTATTATTCTTCATGATGGTAGTCTGTTTTTTTCTATACTTTATAGAATACCCTATGTACCTAGGAAAAGGCTGTTACTTGGAAATTAGTGATTAATGATCACTCATTCATTATAACTGATTCTGATTATAGAGAATGACACAGAGAAGGAAAGTACAATGACCTGATTTTTATTTCTGACTCTGAATCTGACCATGCACAGTCATTTGATTTAACTAGAATTCTAGTTAACCTATTTTTGAGGTATAGAAAGGATAGATGAATTGCAACCAACAACTGAAATAAAAGTATATCAGGTAAAAGTGTAAGAAGACTCATTATTACTGATTGTTGCCACATTTGAAATATACATGTCTATGAGGGGGACTCTTTTTAGAAGTGTCAGTATACTCTTCTGTAAAATAAAATATTTCCTCTTGACTGGTAGTAAATGGCACTGCCAATATACATAAGAAGCAAAAGTCCCCAAAACTTTGTTATGAAGGATGAAGAGATTTAGCTACTGGATGACCTTCACTCACTAGAAACTCTGAATATCTCTGCTTTTCAAGTAGTTTTCTATATCTAGAGACACCATCCAAGTTGGAATTAATAGCCTGAACTTAGGCATGATTTAATCAAAATGTCCTTGGTGCCTAGTCCAGCATTTCAATTTAAGAATTGAAATCCAGTTTCTGCATTTTAAAAAATCAAATCTATTCTCTACAGAATATTTTTACAAAACATCTTGGCACCTGCAATGTTGAAAATAGATCCAGTCCTATTTAAGAGAAAGTAACAGCAAATCGGGGATTTGTACAATGGCAATAAAATTCAGTTAAGTGTGGGTGTGCCAGGTTTTAGTCTAGAGACAGAGGTTTTTATAGCATATTATAAACTCCTGAAACGGGAGGTTATTAGAGGATCAGTTCCCTAACTATGTGGTTCTAGCAGGCTCTGCTCTGTTGCACTCTTTATTCTCCTGCTGGGAGCTCTGTCTTCTGAGGTGCAGAGCACATCCATCAGCCTTTTCAGCTGTTAAGGTACTTCGTTTATTCTAGTGTTCCCTTCATCCTATTCCCCTGCCTCTGTCCCCATGGACCTCAGAGATCTACAGTTCTCTTTGGCCTCTTAACAGGCATAATGGATCACCAGCTGAACCATCATCACACAGCCCTTCCTGCAGGAAATTATTCCTCTCCTGTTTCAAATGTTCCTTCCTTTAACTTGGTGAATCCCTTTGCTGCTGTTCTTACTGTGTAGTTGCCTATATGCAAAGACATAAAACTTGGTCAAAAGTGCTCACTTTCCTTTTGAAGTTCTCTCAAGTATTAAAGGTCCTTCCATCTTTGCCAACAGAAAAAGTGTATATATATACATGATGTAAAAATACTTGCTCAAGAAAAGTAAGTGCTAATATCACTCCATCTCTATTATTTTGCCCCTAACAGATTATTATTCAACTATTTGAAAATTTAGCTCTATTGTCTTAGTATTAAGAGCCCTCTCATGTTGAAAAGCACTTCCCTAAATACAATGTTCTGTTTTAGTAAACAAGAAAGCTACTAAATTTTATGAACAATTAGAGAAAATAAAAGGTAGCAAAATTCACAAAAAAAGAGGTAATCTCAAAACCCTTGAGATTGTTCATCATCCTTCTATTCTGATGTTTATTTCTGCACCACACTATTTTTATTAATGAACAATGTGCTATATGGACTAATACCTCCTGGAAAATCATCAGAACAACTGACCCTTGAACAATCTGGGGTTTAAGGGGGCTGACTCTGTTTGCAATAAAAAAAAAAAAAATCCATGCATGGTGTTCTCTATCCCCAGTTCCTCTGTATCTGCTGTCCAGTATTCGTGGACTCAACCAACAGTGCAGCGTGTGGTAGTGTAGAATTTACTACTGAAAGGAAACCTTAGTATAAAAGAACGCTTGCAGTTCAAATCTGTGTTTTCAATGGTCAACTGCATGTGCTAGTGGAAACATCACTAGGTTGCTGGCTAGAAGACATGAACTCCAGTCTCAGTGCTTAGTCACCCAGTCATGTCCAACTCTTTGGGACCCCATGAACAGCAGCCCACCAGGCTCCTCTGTTCATGGGATTCTCCAGGCAAGAATACTGGACTGGGTTGCCATTTCCTTCTCCACCAGTCTCAGATCTATGCTGATTAATCAGTTGGCTTTGTGTAAGTCCCTTAAATTCTTGGGGCCTCAGTTTCCTCATCTATATTAAGAGCAAGTTAGAGTAGATCACTGGGATTCTTTTGAAGTCTAGTGCTCTAGCCGGAAATTTAGACTAGCTTCTCCTTTTTTCATTGTTCAACTCATCCATTCTTTGGGCTTCCCAGGTGGTTCAGTTCAGTTCAGTTGCTCAGTCATGTCCAACTCTTTGCAACCCCATGAACCACAGCACACTAGGCCTCTCTGTCCATCGCCAACTCCTGGAGTCCACCCAAACCCAAGTCCATTGAGTCAGTGATGCCATCCAACCATCTCATCCTCTGTTGTCCCCTTCTCCTCCTGCCCTCAATCTTTCCCAGCATTAGGGTGGTAAAGACCCCACCTGCCAAAGCAGGAGATGTAACAAGCACATTTGATCCCTATGTCAGGAAGATCTCCTGGAGAAGGAAATGGAAACTCATTCACTTTATCACCCTCTTTCACGCACACACAATTATATTAGAAAATTCATGCACATGAAATAGTCCTTACATGTTGTTTACAGATAAATGTGTATCTTTTACTTTATTTTTCAAAATAGAAATTGTTTTTTATTATACTTATCAATGTTTATAATAAGATAGCTAGAAAATGTAGAAATGGATAAAGGAAAAATAAAAGTGGGCATCACTGGTAGCAGTGTGGGGAAGAGTCTGTCTGCTAGTGCAGGAGACACAGGTTTGATCCCTGGTCTGGGAGGATCCCGCATGCCACAGAACAGCTGAGCCTATGTACCACGACTACTGAGCCTATGCTATGAAGCCCACACACCTAGAGCTTATGCTCCACAACAAAAGTCACAGCAATGAGAAGCCCATGCTCTGCAACTGGAGAGTAGTCCCTACTTGCCACAATTAGAGAAATCTGTACAGTAAGGAAGACCCAGCATAGCCAAAAATAAACTTAAAATAATTTTTAAAAAAAGAAAACTAAAGGTCATTCAAGATGCTACTGGTCAGATAAAATGACCATGTACACTTCAGAGCATAATCTTCCCAATTTTTTCTAAATGCAATTTTTTTCTTACAAATATTAGATGTTATTCATATTATTTTATACCGGATTATTCAACTAAATATATACACATTATATTGAACTAAATATGAATATTCATAGTATTCTATACCCTGATTTTTCAATTAAAAATATATCACAGATCTCTTTTGATATCAATAGATAGATAGATATCTCCCTTCTCATGGATAAGTAGTATTCCACTTTATAAATGTACATGAAACATTTAACATCCCCAGTTTATGATATCTAGTATTTTCCTATTTTTTTCTATCAAAAGTAATACTGCAATCTTCATCCCTGTGTGATGCATGTGTTTGTTGAACTATTTTATGATGAAAAATTGCTGAAAGTGGAATTTTTTAGTCAAAGGGCATTTTAAAGAATTTTGGTATATAATGCCAAATAACTCTCCAGAAAAATTAATCCAATTTGGAACCCAACCAGAATGGTATAAAGTAAACTCCCACACACATACATAGACATAGACCCTCGTTTACCTTGGACTTTGTTAATTGCTTTAATTTCTGCTAATTTTGTTGCAATGTGAATTCATTTGCAATCCTTTCATATGCTAGTAAGCCATTTTCATGTCTTCTGTAAATTTTTTCTTTACATACTAAAATATTAGCCTTTTTATTTCTTGTATTTTGTGAGTATTTTTCAAGATAACTATTTGTCTATATCATTATAGCTGTGGAGAAATTTTTAGGCACTCAATTTTTTTTTAATTTTTATTTTTACTTTATTTTACTTTACAATACTGTATTGGTTTTGCCATACATTGACATGAATCCACCACGGGTGTACATGCGTTCCCAAACATGAACCCCCTCCCACCTCCCTCCCCATAACATCTCTCTGGGTCATCACCGTGCACCAGCCCCAAGCATGCTGAATCCTGCATCGGACATAGACTGGCGATTCGATTCTTACATGATAGTATACATGTTACAATGCCATTTTCCCAAATCATCCCACCCTCTCCCTCTCCCTCTGAGTCCAAAAGTCCGTTATACACATCTGTGTCTTTTTTGCTGGCTTGCATACAGGGTCATCATTGCCATCTTTCTAAATTCCATATATATGTGTTAGTATACTATATTGGTGTTTTTCTTCCTGGCTTACTTCACTCTGTATAATTGGCTCCAGTTTCATCCATCTCATCAGAACTGATTCAAATGAATTCTTTTTAACGGCTGAGTAATACTCCATTGTGTATATGTACCACAGCTTTCCTATCCATTCATCTGCTGATGGACATCTAGGTTGTTTCCATGTCCTGGCTATTATAAACAGTGCTGCGATGAACATTGGGGTACATGTGTCTCTTTCAATTCTGGTTTCCTTGGGGTGTATGCCCAGCAGTGGGATTGCTGGGTCATAAGGTAGTTCTATTTGCAATTTTTAAGGAATCTCCACACTGTTCTCCAAAGTGGCTGTACTAGTTTGCATTCCCACCAACAGTGTAGGAGGGTTCCCTTTTCTCTACACCCTCTCCAGCATTTATTGCTTGCAGATTTTTGGATCGCAGACATTCTGACTGGTGTGAAGTGGTACCTCATTGTGGTCTTGATTTGCATTTCTCTAATAATGAGTGATGTTGAGCATCTTTTCATGTGTCTGTTAGCCATCCATATGTCTTCTTTGGAGAAATGTCTATTTAGTTCTTGGGCCCATTTTTTGATTGGGTCGTTTATTTTTCTGGAATTGAGCTGCATAAGCTGCTTGTATATTTTTGAGATTAGTTGTTTGTCAGTTGCTTCATTTGCTATTATTTTCTCCCATTCAGAAGGCTGTCTCTTCACCTTGCTTATATCTTCCTTTGTTGTGCAGAAGCTTTTAATTTTAATTAGATCCCATTTGTTTATTTTTGCTTTTATTTCCAGAATTCTGGGAGGTGGATCATAGAGGATCCTGCTGTGATTTATGTCTGAGAGTGTTTTGCCTATGTTCTCCTCTAGGAGTTTTATAGTTTCTGGTCTTACATTTAGATCTTTAATCCATTTTGAGTTTATTTTTGTGTGCGGTGTTAGAAAGTGATCTAGTTTCATTCTTTTACAAGTGGTTGACCAGTTTTCCCAGCACCACTTGTTAAAGAGATTGTCTTTACTCCATTGTATATTCTTGCCTCCTTTGTCAAAGATAAGGTGTCCATATGTGTGTGGACTTATCTCTGGGCTTTCTATTTTGTTCCATTGATCTATATGTCTGTCCTTGTAGGCACTCAATTTTGCAATAGTTCTATCTGCCTGGATTTGGAGCCCTACTTAGATATGTTTCACATAGATCAAGATTATAAAAATAATCACCTCTATTTACTTTTATTCTTTTCCATTTTTTCATATTAAAACAGTTAATACCTTTGGAATTCAATTGGTGTGAAGTATAATTTCTTAAATCAAACGGTCAGTAGATTTTCCCAACAAAGTTATTATCTATCTTTTCTTCCATTGTATTAAAATTCCACTATTATCACAAACTGAAGTAATACGCTTGTTTGGATCTATTTCTGGAACTACTAGTGTATTGTGTTAGTCTGTGCAGCCCTATACCTACACCACACTCTCAACTAATGCTATTAATTTTGCAAGATTCTTTTAGCGTCTCTGAACCTCAGATCTTCATCTGCAAGATAGAGCTAATAAAACCTATGTGTAGTAGGCATCTGACATGCTCTTTAGCCATCCATCACTAGAAAACTGTCCCTAAACTTGGAGAACTCCTCACCTAAAATTCTGTGAGAGGCACTGCCATTCTATAGACAACTAATAACACCAAATAGTCACTCTTCCACCGTCTTCTGAAGCAAAGCTCAGTCAAGAGCCGATTCTACCGGTGGCAGGCACACAACTCAGTTTTGAATCAGTAGCTGAAACAAGGAAAAGGGTCCATGAGAAGAATCTCTGGCTGTGAAGGCAATGTCCACACTTGCTGGAGCAGCAGCAGCAGTAGTGTCTATGTTATAAACCCAGGGTAAGGAGCAATGGTATCCTCCTTGTAGCGCGTCTTCCAGGTATCCCAGGGATTCCAGAAGGCTCTCAATATCCTTTCCTGTTTAAGCGAAGTAAAGTTGGTTTCTCTAGTTTGCAATTGAAAATCCTACCATACACAACCAACCCTGGCTGTTTGAGCAATGAAATGAGAAAAGGCCTGCATTCTCATTTCAGCATTTTCTCTTTCTTTTTGATTCCCCTTTCTACATGCTGATCTGTCCACCAAAAAGGCAACTGAAAATGAACTGCATCAATGAGCTTCCTTCTCTTCTGGTTTCCAGTTGAGTTCAGCCAATACAAAGCCCCAGCACGAGGTGTGATGGAGAAAGAAGAGTTGGGTGAAAGTATTCACACATTCCCTTATTTTTTTTTCTCTAAAAGCTTACTGTTCACTGTTTCCCTCTATTGAGCTGGAACTTCCTGACAGTCAGTCCTCTGATTTCTATTTTCCCCACAGATCTGAGAGTCATGAAAGTATTCTAATTCTATTCCTACTATCCCTGAGGTAACATAATTCCTTACAGCTTTTCTATATAATATCCACATATTTTTTAATTGTCCTATTATTAATTCTTTCCCAAATTTTCAGTTTTAGTATACTTTCTGCTTCTTGCTTAGGTCCTAATATATAAGCAAAAGCTTCTACTACGGTGCCTGAATTATAAGAGAGTTCAGCAAATTTTCCATGAGTGAAAATACCAACTGTTTTCCTTTTTTCTTATTCCATTAGTGTGATAATGCAAGGGAAGCAAGAAGGAAATTAAGAGTTTTATGAAGGTGTTTTCAAACAAAGGTTAGTGGAGTCTTCTGTCTCCTAAGACTAAGTAGAAAATCTAGAAGCATGGACCTCAAGTAGAAATTTGCCCAGCTCACCATCCTCAGTAGACATTCAACCAAAATTTCTCAAACTTTGGCTCATGCCCATTTAGATCCACCAAAGGTGTCAGAGTATATATGTCACCCACAGCCACCCTCAAATTTAACAGGCATCTATTCTACCTCTAAGAACTTCCCTTTCCCCCATTTTACTCACTGATGTCAGGTCTGGTTTTGAATGGATCATAGTACTGTATCAAACTGTGTGGAAAATTCTTCAAACTCTTTAGAGCAGCGAAAACATCCCTTCAGCTATTCTTTCCATGTCCATATAATAAATGATAGTAGATACTACTTAACTGTCTAGTTTTTGTATCAATATATAAGTGTGAAGTGCAATTAGCCATTGAAATAAAATTGGTAATTAATACTAATTACTTCATTCTATGAATACTGGGGTAATGTATTCCAGGACTTTCCTCATTACTTTGAGAAATTGAGAGGTGGCTATATAGCGATCTACAGAAATTCTGAAAACTACTTAAAGCATGAGTTCTGTATAATTGGATCTGTTCTGCACCCCTTGCATATAAGTTTCCTTGATGCAGAGCCCTGAATGCATAAAGAAAGGAGAATGTAGAGGGAAGAGCAACTTCAATCTGCTTTGCTGTCATTTGGATCTTTCGAGTTCTGAATTCTTTTGGCAGCTCTAATATAACAAGAGCTTTTCCTTCAGTGACTTTAAAATCCCCATTTGGAATGCTTTTTCTCACACATTTATGTGAACATTGCCAATGGCTACTTTTCTTAAAATTAATTCTCACCCTAGATAATGATTTACAGAAGTTTACTGAAGTGCTAATAGTCAATACTAGGAACTATAAAATAGATATCTTTGCCATAGAAGAAAAGTGCTTTAATGTACTCATAAGTTCAAAAATCAACAGTTTCTGAAAAATGTTACTCCTTATAATTTATTATATTTTATGTTATTATCAATAATTCCTATCATCACAACAAAAGCAAAATGAAATCACATTATAAGGACAGAAAATTTTTTATGTAAAGAGGATGCTTATTGTTGGGAATACAGAAAAAAACAGAAAAGTTGTTTTTCTATCAGGCCTACACCTGAAGTAAAACTAGATTCTGTTTTCAGCTTTGCAACTGACACTATAAAAAGTCACTTGACTTCTCTTGATTTCTGTCATCTGCAAATCAGTAAGTCAGCCTAAATTATCTCAAGGACTCCTCCCTACACCAATTTTTTGGTGATTTCCCATAAATATCCCATAAATTTCACCAATGGGAAATCAAACTACATCAAATCTAACCCCTCCCGTTCTTTAGCACTAGGCATTTCTTTTAGAATTCCCTTTACTTGAAGAATTACTTTAACTTTTTAAGATAATAAATAACACTTTAAATTGAAAGTCTTAGATATAAATCACAGTTGGCATCAGGTAATGCGAGTTTTGCTTTTGTGCCAAGAGTATCTGTGGTAGCAGAAGCAGAGGACACTTCTTAATAGGTAGCAGCTTCCTGGTGATGCGCAGTCCCCAGCAGGGATAGTTTGGACAAATCACATTCTAATCAGAAGCTGTGAAACTGGGGTTTTGCCATTTCTCTCTAGTACTGCAAAATCCATGCAGATCCTCACAGAAGAGCTGAGGCAGGAGGCATGTGCCCTGACCAGAGTCCAGCCTCCCATTATTTAAGTCTGGAATGCCCCAGGCTGTAGATGAGAAACTGTGGAGAATGTAACATGTACCCCATTTGCAATCCGAGACACCAGCACAACTCACTCCTTGCTCAGGTCTTCAGGATCATCAGACAATGAATAACACGATATGGAGCCATATTCTGTCCTATTCTAGTCCATTTATTTCTGATGAGCTCAGGAGCAAGTGGACTGAATACATGAAGGTCAGCCAGCACTGTGGCATGATGAGAGGGATGAGGGAGTTGAACTTCAGCTCCCAACACTAGTTAATGGAAATAACAGAATCAGACAAAACTGTAACCGTTTGCAAGGAGTGACCTCACTACAAACTAATACATAAATATGTTTCCATTTCTTTCATTTTCAACTACTCCTATTGACAAATACTGTGAATGAATCTGCTGTTTTTAGAATCTAAAATAACCATTAATTTCTGTCCTCTCTCTCCCTCTCTCCTTTTTTCTCTCTTTCCCCCTTTCTTCCTCCCTCCTTCTTTTTCTTTTCTCTCCCTAAAAACAGAAAACCACACTGGCAGGAACAGCAGTGGAAAGGCAAGGAAAATCTACTCCAGAATAAATTGGTTGTGCTGAAACATTTGTAATTAAGCATGATAACCAATTACAGAAATACCTGGGGTAGTTTCAGTGATTCTCTCCCCCATATCAGAGGTCTCCTAATCAATTTGAAATAACCAGACGCTCCTATAGAAAATAAGCAAGATCACAGCGCTTGCTAATGAGTCTCAAAAATGGATTTCACTGCATGAAAATGTTCATTGTCAGGAGAGAGACTGTTTTCAGAATCTCGTGGGTCATTTTCATTTGCATTTGATTGGAAAAAAGTCCTTTGTTCTTTTCTCCTTCCTCACATCCTTTAAAACACTATCAACTTTTTTCTAGTGATTTAATATTTTTGTATCAGTATGTTGTACCAAGCCCTAAAAATACACCAAAATAAATCCTTTTGTGCTGAAGTAGCTAGTATCCACCTCAATTATTGCTTAATTTCACTGCTTTGAATGAGTTTTCTTGAATTTAAATTTGCAGATATATGACACTGAGGGAAATTGTTTGACATGAGTTGCAATCATGAACTCTGAAAGTGACACAAAGCCACATGGTGTATCATGTACAGCAGTGTTTCAGCAGATCTCAACTATAGTGGGAAAGCATTTTGAAGGTCACTATTCAAACACACAGGTAGACCTTTAAGAACAGGTGACAGTACATCACAAGTCTGATGAGTATCTGCTTTTTCACAGAAAAGAAACAGGGGCAGAAAAGGCAGATACCTGAAGAGGAGAGAACATGATACTTCTGATTTCTTAAAAGCATCCTTACCTAAGACATCTGCAGCTTTGCACTGGTCATCACATGTGACCCATTCATTAACTTCTTAGTAAGTTTATGGTATAAATTTGCTTCCCCAGAACATATTATAAGGTGTTCAGTGTATCTTTTTCTCTCTCCTTTCTCTTCTGTCCTATCCTATTCTATCATACACTGCACGCTCTGTTTCCTCACTTCTTTCTTTCCTCTTAGTCGTTCTAGCTCTCTGAGTATTTGCAAAGCCTGCAGGACAGAACATATTCTATCCTCTCACATCTCACTCAGGACCACAAGAAGCAGAAGACATGTGCTCCCACACATGCACAGCTTGGTCATTTCACAGCACTCCTAACCATGCTGCTTCCATGTCACCTGTTAAGAGAAAAAATTGCCACACTCATGAATAAATATTCTACTCAGAGACACACACATGTGTTTGCCAGATAGATTGTCCTCCAAATTTTTTAATTCTAGAATACAAGAAATCTTTATCCCAACTCTTGCTTATCTTCTTTAACTTGACAAAATAATTACATTTTTCCACATTAGCTAGAAAACCACTCTTCAGACTCATCACCAAAAAAAAAAAGAAAAAGATTTACGACCCTTTGACATTCTCTAATACATTTCAGTTTGTATCTCTCTGAAAATAAAGAATCCAGAAGTGCACACAAGACTTTGGATGGGGTCTGACCATTGCCAGTGTGGCAACCTTCACCTCCATCCTTCTTTTCTCCAAATAAGTCTATGACTCCATTGGCTTGTATGACTCCTGATCACTGATGACCCTTTCTAAGAATCTTCTACATGCAGATGCTCAACAGGTATAGGTTTTGTTGTTGCTGTAGGAGATAAAAAGCTTTTACTTTTAACTCCATTAAAGCTGACTCAGTGGAAAAGACCCTGATGCTGGGAAAGATTGAGGGCATGAGGAGAAGGCGGCAACACAAGATGTGATGGTTGGATGGCATCACTGACTCAATGGACATGAATTTGAGCAAACTCTGGGAGATAGTGAAGGCCAGGGAAGTCTGGCATGCTTCAGTCCATGGAGCCCCAAAAAGTTGTACACAACTTAGCAACTGAACAACAAATTTCATCCTGTTACAAGAAGCCTGTCAAAATATTTTCAGATTTTGATTCTGTCATCTAGTATATTTGCTATCCATCTCAGCCTTGAGTTGTTTACAAATCTGATAAGCATAAATTTTATGTATTCACAGATAGCATTGACATATGAATTTAATAAGATATGGCTAAAAGCAGAGCTCAGCAGCCCAGTATGAGAATCCGCTTCAGGGTGACATCCCCTAGTTAATCAGCAGTCACTGAGTAACTCTGTAATTGTTGTTCAGTCACTCAGTTGTGTCCAACTCTTTGTGCCCAATGGACTGCAGCACACCAGGCTTCCCTGTCCACCATCTCCCAGAATTTTCTCAAACTCATGTCCATTCAGTCGGTGATGCCATCCAACTATCTCATAACTCTGTAATAGAGAACAATCTGACTCCAAATTACCTCTGTTTCTTTTATTTTTAACCTCTGAGCTTTGTTGCCCGTGCTTAGTCATGCTGGCTCTGCGCTTTTTGAAAAAGAATATTGTCTATAGCCTGAAATATGCAGGGTAGCCTATTCTCAGGGCTCTGACCTTAAAGAGTCCATTCATACAGAAATAAAATGTTGCAGAACAGAGAATAACATGTTTTGTTGGAGGTTTCTACGAACATGATGACCTGACCCATATAGATAGCTGCAAGAACAAAGGATTCCAGCACCAAGAAGTTTGCAACAACCAACCTTGCCCTTTCCTCATCATGCATTTCAAAGTGCTTTACTGAAACCCTTCCAGAGTTTGGGGTTTAGGAGCATGAGCTACCCATCTCTTTGCATGGCCCTGCAATAAAATGTTCTCTGCTCCAAACTCCACAGTTTTGGTTTGTTTGGCCTCACTGTGTGTTGGGCACACAAACCTGCATTTGGGAACAACTCTGCAAAGCACCATCTAGGTACTAAAAGGGACACAGAGTGGTCCAGTTTACTCTTTCTAATGAAGAAGTTGTCAAGGATTTGAAAGATGTAACAAGAGAAGCATTTGTGAAAGATAATCCTGAATAAGGTGTATATTAAAACCTGAAGAACCAGAAGTAGTAACTTACAATGCTATTATAATATTTTCAAAGAAAGACTATACTACAATTTTTATTTAAGAAGAGAAATTATTATTCATGAATGAGATAATTATATCAATTTATCTTCCCTATTCCTAATAAAATTAAGTAATTCTACTAAGTTTTCAGATGAGATTATGCATGATAGCCTATTCTCAGCAAAGAGATATTACTTGCTGACAAAGGTCCACTAGTCAAAGTTATGGTTTTTCCAGTAGTTATGTATGGATGTGAGTTGGACTATAAAGAAGGCTGACCACCAAAATATTGAGGCTTTTGAACTGTGGTGTTGGAGAAGACTCTTGAGAGTCCCTTGGACTGCAAGGAGATCAAACCAGTCAATCCTAAAGGAAATCAGTCCTGAATATTCATGGAAAGGACTGATGCTGAAGCTGAAGCTCCAATACTTTGGCGACCTGATGCAAAAAACAGACTCATTGGATAAGACCCTGATGCTGGGAAAGATTGAAGGCAGGAGGAGAAGGGGACGACAGAGGATGAGATTGTTAGATGGCATCACCAACTCAATGGACATGAATCTGAGCAAGCTCCATGAGTTGGTGATGGACAGTGAGGCCTTGTGTGCTGCAGCCCATGTCGCAAAGAGTCGGACATGACTGAGCCACTGAAATGAACTGAACTGAACTCTCTACCAAGTATGTACGGGACCAGAAAATAGGTAAATAGAGGTACAAATGTAACTTTCTTCTTTTTCCCTCCACTCACACAATATACCATAACATGTGATATGTTATTCTAATAATGTACCAGTAGTCAACAAAGGTCCGTCTAGTCAAAGCTATGGTTTTTCCAGTAGTCATGTATGGATGTGAGAGTTGGACTATAAAGAAAGCTGAGCACTGAAGAATTGATGCTTTTGAACTGTGGTGTTGGAGAAGACTCTGGAGAGTCCCTTGGACTGCAAGGAGATCCAACCAGTCCATCCTAAAGGAGATCAGTCCTGGGTGTTCATTGGAAGGACTGATGTTGAAGCTGAAACTCCAATACTGTGGCCACCTGATGCGAAGAGCTGACTCATTTGAAAAGACCCTGATGCTGGGAAAGATTGAAGGCAGGAGGAGAAGGAGACGACAGGGGATGAGATGGCTGGATGGCATCACCGACTCAATAGACATGGGTTTGGGTAGACTCCGGCAGTTGGTGATGGACAGGAGGCCTGGTGTGCTGCAGTTCATGGGGTCTCAAAGAGCTGGACACGACTGAGCAACTGAACTGAACTGAACTGAGTCAAGGAATATCCCTCTAGGGAAAAAAAAAATGACATTGATATTCTACTGAATCAGACACTAGAAGGATAAAATTTTGCTTAATGAATTATGATTTCACAGGTGGGATTTTGTAATTCAATAGATCTATAACATCTATAGTGTTGCCTCAAATTCCAGACAGTAAAAAATTCAAGCAGACATACTAATCAAGTTTTTCCCTTGTTAAATGTAAGGATTTCTTGTCCCTAAAGTTGACCAATGCTTCCTAAAAACTTCAATGAAAAGATAAAACCAATTTTATGCTCACAACAAGTTAAAATTGTGAATTACTAAGATTCTTAAGAGGAATTAAAGATAAAAATGGTAAATGTTTGGCTAAAAATAGAAACCAAAATGGAAATGAATGAATATTCTCTTTCCTGTGTTAAGTGTCTCTCTTGGAATCTCCTCTTTTTAACACCTTGCCCTAGGCTAATTTGTCTGGAGCAAAATTCACTTAGAATATGCACAAAAGAACACGGAGTGTCATCACCAAGCAAGAAGCTTCTGAATACATTCACTATGTCCATAAAATCAAAGGCTGGAATGTCTGTCCAAGCAAGTTTAGCTTTCACTTCCTGAGGAATACATTCAGAAGAAATGAGGGAAAAAAAAAAAATAAGGGAAGGTGAGATTTCTAGGCCAGCAGGAAAGCTGTAACTCAGACTTGAAAGCTAGCAAGTAAAGCATACCATTGAGTCACAGAGGATTCAGAGACAAGCTTGTTATTACCAAAGTCACTCAGACTATTCACTGCTTATTCCTAGCAACTTCTCTCTTCTCATGTTGCTTTTATAAAACTGGTTGACTTAACTTCTCTAAATACTAAGCACATCAGCACTTAAACCAGAGTAACAGAGTCCTTTTCTGTTGCCCAAACTCACCACAAGATACTTAAACAAAGACTAAAGAAATCTGTTTAAAAAAACATTTTTTAATTATTTGACTCTTTTTTCTTTAGTTTCATGAAGTTGTCATTCATCTCAGGCAGGCACTTTGAAATTTAGTCTGATGTTTTTCACTTTAATGGACTAATTTGATATGCATCATTAAGGCCAAAAAATTAATATAATCCAATCAAATAATTCTATAGATAGCTATTAAATGTCAAAACATTGCTAAATAGCTTAATGCAATGGGGGAAAACCAGAAGAATCATATATTAATCTCCTAGACTTTATTGAATTTTTCCTGAAATAATATACTATTAAAGAATTTTTAAAGAAGTATGTAATATTTATCCCCAAATCTTTTGTTTCCTCTGAATATAATGAATAAATAATCATTTTCTTTTAACGAGATTTTGTGTTTTTATTTACACAATTCATAGTTAATTTGAATACTATTATCCTAGTCCATCTTTCACAAATGAGTTAAGAAACATTTTTTAAAGAGCCTTCTATCGTACTAAGTACCTTCCTGGGCTCCAGGATTAGAAATACAAAGGCAAAGGTCAAAATTTTTATCTCAAAGAAATTATGTTTTCCAGCGAAAACAGATATATATAGAGATAGCAACTATTCAATACGGCTTATGAACAATATAAGTAATATTGAAATAATACAAAATAAGGTATAATCACCCCAGATAATGATCACAACAAAGGTATAGCGGCACTTTTATAGACTTCATTTTGAAAATTCAGAATACGGCCTTGACCATGGCTGGTCATGATGCATCACCCCTAAGAGTTCTTGTGGTTAAGTCACTCAGTCATGTCCGACTACTTTCACCTCTATGGACTGCAACATGCCAGGCTTCCCTGTCCTTCACTACCTCCCAGAGACTCCCCAAATTTATGTCCCTTGAGTTGGCTAAGCCATCCAAGCATCACATCCTCTGTCATCCCCTTCTCCTCCTGCCTCAGTCTTTCCCAGTATCAGTCTTTTCTAGTGAGTGAGCTCGTCACCTCAGGTAACCAAAGTATTGGAGCTTCAGCTTCAGCACCAGTACTTAAAATGAATCCCCAAGAAAAAGAAATGCAAAAAGGCAAAATGGTTGTCTGACGAGGCCTTACAAATACCTGAGAAAAGAAGAGAGGCAAAAGGAGAGAAGGAAATCTATGCACATCTGAATGCAGAGTTCCAAAGAATGGCAAGGAGACATAAGAAAGCCTTTCTCAGTGATCAATGCAAAGAAAGAGAGGAAAACAATAGAATGGAAAGACTAGAGATCTCTTCAAGAAAATTAGAGATACCAAGGGAACATTTCATGGAAAGATGGACACAATAAAGAACAGAAATGGTATAGACTAACAGAAGCAGAAGATATCAAGAAAAGGTGGCAAGAATACACAGAAGAACTATACAAAAAAGATCTTCATGACCCAGATAACTACAATGGTGTGATCACCCACCTAGAGCCAGACATCCTGGAATGTGACATGAAGTGGGCCTTAGGAAGCATCACTACAAACAAAGCTAGTGGAGGTGATGGAATTCCAGCTGAGCTATTTCAAATTCTAAAAGATGATGCTGTGAAAGTGCTGTACTTAACATGCCAGCAAATTTGGAAAACTCAGCAGTGGCCCACAGGACTAGAAAAGGTCAATTTTCATTCCAATCCCAAAGAAAGGCAATGCCAGAGAATGTTCAAACTACCATACAATTGCACTCATCTCACATGCTACCAAAGTAATGCTCAAAATTCTCCAAGCCAGGCTGGTCAAGCTGGATTTAGACAAGGCAGAGGAAACAGAGATCAAATTGCCGGCATCCACTGGATCATCAAAAAGGCAAGAGAGCTCCAGAAAAAAACATTTACTTCTGCTTTATTGACTACATCAAAGCCTTTGACTGTATGGATCAAACAAACTATGAAAAATTCTTAAAGAGATGGGAATACCAGTCTACCATACCTGCCTTCTGAGAAATCTGTATGCAGGTCAAGAAGCAACTGTTAGAGCTGTACATGGAATAAGAAACTGGTTCCAAATTGGGAAAGGAGTACATCAAGGCTATATATTGTCACCCTGCTTATTTAACTTATATGTAGAGTACATCATGTGAAATGCCAGGCTGGATGAAGCACAAGCCAGAATCCAGATTGATGGGAGAAATATCAGTAACCTCAGATATGCAGATGATATCACCCTTATGGCAGAAAGCAAAGAAGAACTAAAGAGCCTCTTGATGAAAGTGAAAGAGCAGAGTGAAAAAGTTGATTTAAAATTCAACAGTTAGAAAACTAAGATCATGGCATCCAGTTCCATCACTTCATGGCAAATAGATGGAGAAACAGTGGAAACAGTGACAGACTTTTTTGGGGGGGCTCCAAAATCACTGCAGATGGTGACTGCAGTCAGGAAATTAAAAGATGCTTGCTCTTTGGAAGAAAACCTATGACCAACCTAGATAGCATATTAAAAAGTAGAGACATTATTTTGCCAACAAAGGTGCATCCAGTCAAGGCTATGGTTTTTCCAGTGGTCATGTATGGATGTAAGAGTTGGACTATAAAGAAACCTGAGAGCCGAAGAACTGATACTTTTGAACTGTGGTGTTGGAGAAGACTCTTGAGAGTCCCTTGGACTGCATGGAGATCCAACCAGTCCATCCTAAAGGAAATCGATCCTGAGTGTTCATTGGAAGGACTGATGCTGCAGCTGAAACTCCAATACTTTGGCCACCTGGTGTGAATAACTGACCCACTGGAAAAGACCCTGATGCTGGGAAAGATTTAAGGCAGGAGGAGAAGGGGATGACAGAGGATAAGATGGTTGGATGGCATCACTGACACGATGGACATGAGTTTAAGCAAACTTCATGAGTTGGTGATAGACAGGGAAGGCTGTCATGCTGCAGTCCAGGGGTTTGCAAAGAGTTGGACATGACTGAGTGACTGAACTGAACTGAATAGACTTGCCATGAAATGATGGGATAACATGCCATGATCTTAGGTTTTTGAATGCTGAGTTTTAAGCCAGATTTTCACTCTCCTCTTCATCCTTCATCAAGAGGCTCTTTAGTTCCTCTTCACTTTTTGCCATTAGGGTGGTATCCTCTGCATATCTGAGGTTGTTGATAATTCTCCCAGCAATACTGATCCAGTCTGTGAGTCATCCAGCCCAGCATTTCACATGATGTACTCAGCACAGAAGTTAAAGAAGGAGGGTGACCATATACAGCCTTGATGTACTCCTTTCTCAATTTTGAACCAGTCCATTGTTCCAAGTCTGTCTCTTGGCCAGAGAGCTGAGGCTCACCTGAATGAACTACAGGGTTGTGATAGTGTCACTGATCACTTAAGTCAAATACAAATTATCTAATTGGATGGCTCCCATCATGGGAATAACTGCCCAAGGGTCCACATAAATAACAAATCAGTTATTTAGGGAGCACCCCTGAGTAACCAAGGCCCTTCTCATTTTGAAAAGATCTTCACAGTCATCTTGATTATATAATCCACAGGTGGTGTTTTCCTAATCCAGTCCCTCAAAAGAAAAGTGTCATTTCCACCTTTTTGACCCTCTGAAGTGACAAATTCATTACAGAGAACAAGTTGACAATGCCTCCAATGAGGTCATCTGGTTGGCCACTACGTCTTAAGGGTACCAGATCAGTATTTCCTCTTTGTCTATGCCACTAACCAGGTGGCATTTTCCTAGGGAAATGAGGAGGGGAAAACATCAGGAGATATTAATGGATATTTTACATGAGAGTTTCCGGCTCTGGGGTCATTCTGCTGTTTCTGACGGAGTTTTTAGTAGGGAGAACAGGGAGCAAATTATAGTGAGAATTATGTAGTAGGGGATGGAAGGCCCTTCCAGTCAACCAAATTTAAGGTGCTACAACAGTTTTGGAGAACTGAACTGTGGCACCTCCCTTCTTGAGTAAGTTTTCAGGTATGAAGCTCCTCCTTCTGAACTTGCAGGGTATAAGATGTTCCCTCCCTAGATGTCTGGGTTGTCCTGTCTCCACTGCCACAAAGTTGTTATGTCTTCTTAAAGTTACTTGACCTTTTTCCCCATCATCCTTACTCTCAGATCTTTCATCCAGAAATGTGAAGTGTAAGAGAGATAGAATATCATTATAAAACTTACAGAGGCCGCAAATGTCCAACCTTGGCCCACTAAGCCATTGTAGAGGTACTCTTGGGGGTTATTATCATTATGTTCTAAAGTCATTAGACCACTGTGCTCATTATGCTGTGATCTAACACCATGTCAGTCTCAGAGAAGAATCTAGGCTGCTGAAGCAGAATCTCATTAGAATCTTCTGGCATTCCTTCTGGTTGGGCTGCCACCCAAACAGTATATGAACCAAATTGGCTTAGAATTACTCTCAAGGGTAAGAAGAGGTGGCCAAAATACACAGATGAACTGTACAAAAAAGATCTTAATGACCTGGATAACCATGATGATGTCATCACTAACCTAGAGCCAGATATCCTGGAGTGTGAAATCAAGTGGGCCATAGGAAACAGCACTACAATTAAAGTTAGTGGAGGTGACAGAATTCCAGCTAAGCTATTTCAAATACACATGACAGATTTTCCCAAGAAAGACATCCTCCTGTTGGGGCCAAGGCAGAGTCCATGCAATACTAATTCATCCTGCTATATCTTGATTAATGCTTTGGGCCAAATGGAAATTCAATATAGACATATAAGGAGAAAGCCACCTGGGTTTCTAAACCACATCCTGATGGTTACAGGATGTGTTCACCTGGAGTAGCTTTAGTCTTATCAACTGAAAGTTTCTATTTCAAACTAACTTTGAATAATAATTTTTAATAAATAGATTTTATTTTTAGAGCAGTATTAAGTTCAGTTCAGTTGCTCAGTCATGTCCAATTCTTTGTGACCCCACGACTGCAGTATGCCAAACTTTCCTGTCATTCATTACTCAAACCCATGTCCATTGAGTCAGCGATGCCATCCAACCATCTCATCCTCTGTTGTCCCCTTCTTCTCCCACCTTCAATTTTTCCCAGCATCAGAGTCTTTTCCAATGGGTCAGCTTTTCGCATCAGGTAGCCAAAGTATTGGCATTTCAGCTTCAGCATCAGTCCTTCCAATAAATAATCAAGAC
The DNA here is from genome assembly GCF_016772045.2 of Ovis aries. Lineage (NCBI taxonomy): Eukaryota > Metazoa > Chordata > Mammalia > Artiodactyla > Bovidae > Ovis > Ovis aries. The sequence continues at coordinate 42,515,685 of NC_056069.1, read as the reverse complement.
TAATTTCCTTTAGGATGGACTGGTTGGATCTCCTTACAGTCCAAGGAACTCTCAAGAGTCTTCTCCAACACCACAGTTCAAAAGCATCAATTCTTCGGCACTCAGCTTTGTTTACACTCCAACGTTCACATCCACACAACTACTGGAAAAACCATAGCTTTGACTAGATGGACTTTATTGGCAAGGTATTATCTCTGCTTTTTAATATACTGTCTAGATTGGTCACATCTTTCCTTCCAAGGACCAAGCGTCTTTTAATTTCAGGGCTACACTCACCATCTGCAGTGATATTGGAGCCCAAACAAATAAAGTCTGTCACTGTTTCCATTGTTTCTCCATCTACTTTCCATGAAGTGATGGGACCAGATGCCATTAGCTTAGTTTTCTGAATGTTGAGTTTAAGCCAACTTTTTCACTCTCCTCTTTCATTTTCATCAAGAGGCTCTTTAGTTCTTCTTCACTTTCTGCCATAAGGGTAGTGTCATCTGTATATCTGAGGTTATTGATATTTCTCCTGGCAATCTTGATTCCAGCTTCTGCTTCATCCAGTCCAGCATTTCTCATGATGTACTCTGCATATAAGTTAAATAAGCAGGGTGACAATATACAGCCTTGATATACTCCTTTCCCTATTTGGAACCAGTCTGTTGTTCCATGTCCAGTTCTAACTGTTGCTTCTTGACCTGCACATAGGTTTCTCAGGTAAGGTGGTGCAGTATTCCCGTCTCTTTAAGTATTTTCCACAGTTTGTTGTGATCCACACAGTCAAAGGATTTAGCAGTCAACGAAGCAGAAGTGGATGTTTTTCTGGAACTCTTGCTTTTTCTATGATCCACTGGATATTGGCAATTTGGTCTCTGGATCGTCTGCCTTTTCTAAATGCAGGGTGTACATCTCAACGTTCTCAGATCAGGTACTGTTGAAGCTTCGCTTGAAGGATTTTGAGCATTATCTTGCTAGCATGTGAAATGAGTACAACTGTGCAGTAGTTTGAACATTCTTTGGCATTGCCTTTCTTGGGGACTGGAATAAAAACTGACTTTTTCCACTGCTGAGTTTTCCAAATTTGCTGGCATATTGAGTGCAGCATTTTCACAGCATCATCTTTTAGGATTTGAAATAGCTCAGCTGGAATTCCATCATCTCCACTAGCTTTGTTCATAATGATGCCTCCTAAGGCCCACTTTACCTCGCATTCGAGGATGTCTAGCTCTAGGTGGGTGATCACACCATTGTGATTATGTAAGTCAAAAATATTTTTTGTATAGTTCTGTGTATTCTTGCCACCTTTTCTTAATATCTTTTGCTTCTGTTAGGTCCATACCATTTCTGTTCTTTATTGTGCCCATCTTTGCATGAAACGTTCCCTTGGTATCTCTAATTTTCTTGAAGATATCTCTAGTCTTTCCATTCTATTGCTTTCCTCTATTTTTTTGCAGTGATCACTGAGAAAGGCTTTCTTATGTTTCCTTGATATTCTTTGGAACTCTGCATTCAGATGGGTATATCTTTCCTTCTCTCCTTTGCCTTTCACTTCTTTTCTCAGCTATTTCTAAGGCCTCGTCAGACAACCATTTTGCCTTTCTGCATTTCTTTTTCTTAGTGATGGTCTTGATCACTGCCTCCTGTACAATATCACAAATCTCCGTCCATAGTTCTTCAGACACTCTGTCTATCAGATCTAGTCCCTTAAATCTATTTCCCAGTTCCACTGTATAATTGTAAGGGATTTGATTTAGGTCATATCTGAATGGTCTAGTGGTTTTCCCTACTTTCTTCAATTTAAGTCTGAATTTGGCAATAAGGAACTCATGATCTAAGCCACAGTCAGCTCCTGGTCTTGTTTTTGCTGACTCTATAGACCTTCTCCATCTTTGGCTGCAAAGAATATAATCAATCTGATTTCGGTGTTGACCATCTGGCGATGTCCATGTGGAGAGTATTCTTTTGTGTTGTTGGAAGAGGGTATTTGCTATACAGTGTTCTCTTGGCAAAACTCTATGAGCCTTTGCCCTGCTTCATTCTTTACTACAAGGCCAAACTTGCCTGTTACTCCAGGTGTTTCTTGACTTCCTACTTTTGCATTCCAGGCCCCTATAATGAAAAGGATATCTTTTGGGGGTGTTAGTTCTAAAAGGTCTTGTAGGTCTTCATAGAACCATTCAACTTCAACTTCTTGAGCATTACTGGTTGGGGCATAGACTTGGATTACTGTGATATTGAATGGTTTGCCTTGGAAACAGAGATCATTCTGTCATTTTTGAGATTGCATTCAAGTACTGCATTTCAGACTCTTTTGTTGACTATGATAGCTACTCCATTTCTTCTAAGGGATTCCTGCCCACAGTAGTAGATATAATGATCATCTGAGTTAAATTCACCCATTCAAGTCCATTTTAGTTTGCTGATTCCTAAAATGCCAATGTTTACTCTTGCCATCTCCTGTTTGACCACTTCCCATTTGCCTTGATTCATGGACCTAACATTCCAGGTTCATATGCAATATTGCTGTTTACACCATCCGACTTTACTTCCATCACCAGTCACATCCACAACCGGGTGTTGTTTGTGCTCTGGTTCTGTCTCTTCATTCTTCCTGGAGTTAATTTTCCACTCTTCTCCAGTAGCATAGTGGGCACCTACTGACCTGGGGAGTTCATCTTTCAGTGTCCTATCTTTTGCCTTTTCATACTATTCATGGGGTTCTCAAGGCAAGAATACTGAAGTGGTTTGCCATTCCCTTCTCCAGTATTCAGTTTATAGAAAAACTGGAGAACAGAGAGTTCCCATATATCTACTCCTCCCCCAACTCCCCTCTACATACACAGTTTCCCTTATTATCAACATCTTGCATTATTGTGGTACATTTGTTACTTCCATGAACCTACACTGACTTGTCATCATCACCCAAAGTCCACATTTACATTAGGGATCACTCTGTGTGTGGTACATTCTATGGGTCTTCCCGAATACATAATGTCACACATCCACCATTAACAGTAACATACAGAATAGTTTTACTGCCCTAAAAAATCTCCTCTTCTCCACCTATTCATTCCTCTCTCTAACTTACCTCCATCCCTGTCCCAATTCCTGGAAACCACTGATCTTTTTCTGTCTCCATAGCTGTGCCTCTCTTGGAATATCAAATGGTTGGAACCTTATAGTGTGTAGCCTTTTCAGACTGGCTTTTTTTCACTTAGCAACATGCACTTAAGTTTCCTCTGTGTCTTTCCATGGCTTGATAGTCATTACTTTTTATCATTGAATAGTATTTCATTACATGGATGTACCATAATTTGTTTACTCACTCACCTATTGAGGAACATCTTGGCTGCTTACAAGTATTAGCTATTATGAATAAAACTTCAGAGCAGAGAATTTTAAAATAATCTATCTCTACCTCTCCCTTTCTAAGGATCCTAATTTTCTAGAAAAGCCAACCTACTGCAAAACTCTATGAAACTGTACTTTTGCTCTTATATTTTAAGCCACAGTAAGGGAAAAATAGAAACATTTAATAGTGACCTTACTTTCATAGAATACAAAAATTTATTTTAATTTTGAACTGATACTGACAAACTTGAGTGTCTTGAACCCAATTATTTCTAACTGAATTTTATTAGATTGCCTAAGCAATTTCTATTTCCTTTCTTCTCAGAAAATTTATAATGATGTTCCATAAACTGGAAAAAGAAATCTGTCTCACATGCCCATGTGCTCACATGTCATATATGCATTTGCAATGCTTCTGCTTGCAGAAGAGAAGTATTTTTCTCTAAAATTCTACCTATGTGTAAAAAATTAATAAAATATGCTTGAATTCCCACACTCAAATTGCCACTCTTCCACAAATTAATTACATTAATGTCTAAGACTGGAATTCAAGCTAACAAGTCTACCTAATTAGATTTTCATTTATAACCTATTGACAGCTTCAAGTCTTGTTGGTTCAAGGAAGTTCAACCTAAGGCCTCATTATCCATTATTGATAGCTGTCAATAAGATAACATTATTTTATCTTGTTAAGTCTTCCATTGATTTTCTTTAACCCCATGTAAACTCCACTGAAAATACAAGTTCTGAATTAAACTGACAGATCACTTCCTGCCCAATAAACATGCAAACCAGACAAGGGAAGCCTAATTCCTGAGCATGCACCAGAATGTGGATGGTGTGTGCATTTGCTCTCTAACCTCACCAGGTACACAGCAGCTTCTTTCTTCATGACTACATTCCTCCTCTGAACATCTGAGCCATTTAAGTTTACTTAGCGCTGTGCAAACCCCTGTAAGCAGGCATAGGGCTTCCCTCTGCATTAGTGCCTGTTACCCTCAGTCCCTTAATAATGAGTGCTTTAGCTACTCCTTCATTTGTCACTAGGCCACTCTGCACGTCATCCCCCTAGCCTGGATCTAACTGCTTCCACAAACTTTATTATATCTTATTGTATTTCATTTAAAATGATGTCTGCATCATTCCACTATTAAACCACATATGAATTATTTTTATCTCAAGTCCACTCAATGGTATCACTCTAATGTTATTCCAACAATTTTGTACCCTCCCCATGACCCCCATCTTAGTTTCTAGCCAAAACACTGTCCTAATTCCAAAGCTGACATCAAAGACCTTTTTGCCTAGAATCTGAATTACCACTACTATATCTCATGACCTTATTCTCAAAGTGCTTTTAAAATGGCTAAATTTTACTCCCATGCATAAAATTCATATACAAATATCCACTTGGGTCAATGTCTTTTGAAATCTTAGTCTTTACTTTTGTTAGGTTTACTTTATTTTTGTTAGGTTTTTATGTCTGCTTTTGTCTTCTCTTTTTTTAGAGGAAAGAACAAGAGTATTACTGATGTGAGGGTCATTTTTCCTTGCAACTTTTCCTTGAGCAATAAGTTAGCTCTTTCAAGGCCTGTCCTGCACCAGGTGGGAACTACTCTTCATCATTCTCCACCCTTCAGGTATTAAGAGGTAACAGACTGCAGACTAAAGGGGAGAGGGTACATGTGTTATTTTACTTTATGAAAGTCAAGAGGTGCTAAAAAATTGATATTAAAGAATCTTGAAAAACAGATTGGCAAGTCAAAAGCAGCACCTCAGGGAAACTGATTTCCATAATTCTTTCTCTGTAGGTTTTATTACCAACTTCAGTTCAGTTCAGTTCAGTTCAGTCGCTCAGTCGTGTCTGACTCTTTGTGACCCCATGAATCGCAGCATGCCAGGCCTCCCAGTCCATCATCAACTCCGGAGTTCACTCAGACTCTGGTGCATCGAGTCAGTGATGCCATCTAGCCACCTCATCCTCTGTCGTCCCCTTCTCCTCCTGCCCCCACTTAGAACCGGGCAAATGTCATAATGACCAGTCACTGGTTGCTTAAAGATTTTATTTATGATTTTACTATACTAAAGCAAAAGTGTTTCTTAGAAAAAAATGACAACAAAAATGTTGTGATATAAACAAAGAAAATTTCATATACAAACTGGCAATAAAATATTTCCCATGTGGGAGATATCACCTTGACACAAATTAGGAACCTGTTTATGGTACAAAAAAAAAATTACATTTAAATATAAAAATATAAATGTCTAGTTTGATGTAAACTGCATAAAAGCAAAGAACAAACCTGTTCCAAAAGCCAGTGATACAAAAGACAGAAAAAGGAATATGAATGAGAAAGAAAAGTGATTTTAAAAAGCAATTTGCTACTTTAAAAACTGATTCCTTACTCTAAGAAATCAGATGACACATTTCCGTGCTGTGGTATAAAAACATGAGAAAGGAGAACAAGTTTTGCATTTTAGTAATTGAAAATTTTGCCACACTTCTTTGAAGAGGCCACAGATTCTCTCCTTGATTCAAACACTAATGTGACAACAGAATTACTAAAACAATTCATAGAAGAAAATGGAGAAAAAAATAAAAGAAATGATGCACTCATTTAAAAAATCTTTATAAGTAATTAAAACATGAATTTAAAAGCCAAATATTTTAAAAATAATTTTTCCAATTGACAATCACTTCACAGAGTTGATACTTAGTGAGAGTTATTTTATGGAAGGCATTATACATTAGCAAAGAAAGGAACCAAAGACAAATAACTTTGAAATTAAGCATCAGTGACAGGAAGTCAAACAGGAAGTCAAACATTCTTCAAGTAGTGGTAATTCAGATTCTAGGCAAAAAGGTCTTTGAAAGGTCACTTTCCTTTTACTTATATCTGAGTATGGGGCACTCCTCAAAATCATGTTGGTACTCTGTACACTCACAACAGCCTCCTTAGCCAGGTGTGAACTGCTCCTTTGGTGAGCAGGCAAATGATCATTCCTGCTCTGGTCTTACTGGAGAAATGAGGGTTGCCAACGGCACACATCATACGTGGCCATGCAGGCACAAACCTATCTTACTGAAAAACCCAAAATTTCAAGTTCAGACAATGACCCAGGTTCCCATCCTCTTAAAGTCATTCAAGGAAGAAAAAGAGTCCCACCTTGACTTCTCCACTTCACTCATCCTTTCAATGACTTTAAACCTTTAGCTACCTTCAACAACTGGGGACACATAACTCTCAATATTTTCCTAAGATTATACAAAAACAAACAAATGCACACATGTGCACACACAGAGACAAAGAATTATCACGTTACACACTTTTTCACTCAACACAAATATTTTTTCACGTTAGCAGATATAATTCGATCCAATTCTTTTTAATGTTTATATAGAATCAATCCACTGTAAAGACATGATATACTTATTGTACTGTTTTCTTATTAATGAACATTCATGATTGTGATGGACAAAATTATATGCTTTTGAACCCACAGCTATAGGTGAGATTCCTCAGACTATGTCTAAGTTATAGGAAATGCGCATTTGAATTTTTAATAGCTATTACCAAACTGATCTCCAAAATTTTTACAAATTCCTTTTAACACAGTAATGTATGAAAAGATCATTTTCATAGCACAGCATAGCCCCATTCAGCACAACACACATTTCCAATCTTCTTTACATTTTCCAAATTTCTAACAGCCAAAAAGGGTACTTTTAGTTTTCATTCTTAAAGGAATTATTAGTATTTAAATTAAATAACTTTATATATTGATTGGTCTTCTCCAGCTTTTCATCTCTAAATTACCTGTTCATATGTTTTGTCCACTTTACAGTTAAGTGGTTAATATTTTTCCTAGCTATATTAGAAAAACTTTTTACATACTAGGAATATTTATTACACTTGATAATACACATATTTTCACATTAGCTGTTTGTATTTTAACTTCAGATTTCCTGTTAATTACAGAATTTAGAATTTTAACATACTCAATCTGCCCATGTGTTCTCTTTATGGATTCTGGTTTTCAAATCTTAAGAATGTCACCCCAAACTCATAAACACCTTCTTAAAACAATTTTAAATTTTTATATTTAGCTCAGTAGTTTATCTTTTGTGTATGATATGAAGGGGAATCCAATTCTGTGTTTGGCATTTGAATATTCAATCATCCAAACACCTTACAGATTTGAAACACCACGCTAAACAAATACTAAGTTCCTACATTTGGGAATGTGTACATGTGGCCACAGTCCAGTTGAATTCTATTAATCTGATTGTCTAACTTCCAATCTCATCTTCATTATAGTAACTCTTTGTCTCCTTCAATACTATTGTGTGTATCATCATTATTAATTCTCTCGGAATTCTTCTCTATGGACTTTATCAACTTTTTAGATGCCACCTGGGACTGAATTACATTTTTATATTCACTTAGCAAAGATTTACATCTTTAATTCTTCCCAGCCAGGGAAAATTCTTCCAGACTTCATTTTATATAGGACAAAAATGGTAAAAACTATTCTAATGAGTCTTGAAGGACAAACATTGATGCGAGAACATTTTAAGTCAACTACCTAACACAGTAGAATACAACTATAAAGAAACTATGAAGTTAATTCCATGAATCTTTCTAAGTCTAGACTTCATTCTAAATGAACAGAAACATCTGTCATTTTAAAGACTATTTTTCTTTTCTAACACTGTTTTTGCTTTTGTCCCCCCAAGGGTAAAGATGTGAAACCAAATTTGGTATGTATAAAGATTTTGTCACAGAGATAATCAAGAGAACTGAAGACATGTCATTTAAGGGAAGTTCAGTTTAACTCGGGTTGGAACAATGAATGGTTTCCTCCTCTCTGCCTGGCCAATGGGATGACAGGGTGCGGTGAGCTTGGTAAATGAGTGATGGTGTGAAAAGACAGAGCATTTTGTCACCCTTTTCCTTATGACCTCTTTAGCCCTGTTTCTGAAACCATCAACCAGGGAGACAATTAGTACTGGTTACATTCTAGTCTTGTGAAATGGACAGCTATTCACTAGAAAAGAGACCAATTCATTTCATCCAGGTCACTGAGCAATCATTGGATCATAAAGGCTTTTAGTCACTGCCAAAGTGAACTACGTTTGAACCACCAGACCCAGTTGTGTTAGTCCATCTATCATTGCCATGCCAACTGGTCACCCATACAGACACTGCATTAAATGCAATGGCCTCATAGATGATTTATAAGTTCTCCTTTAAATACAAGTCTGTGTCTTAGGTATGGAAAAAGTCACACAGAAGGGATCCAAAGATATTTATTTCTGTTGCCTTCACATTCTAATCTATTTTATTGACTGTATCATTATTTAATGTATGAAGTTAAAATTTCAAATCACAGATAATCATTACTTTTCTCTTCGTTCTCAGTTTCTCCTAGACCTTACACTGTTTACTTCATGTAAATGGGACATAGCAAAAAAAAAAGTATTCGGAGTTAAAAACCTTACCATGGCTGTCTTACAAAAGACAGAAGGCTCCAAGTTACAAAAGCATTTATAACTGGACTTTATTCTCTTTTTCAGACCTAGATAAAATTTGAGTTAATTGTCCATCCACAGTGGACAGTAAAATATGACTGTATGAAATAATAGAAGCCTTGAAGTATCACAAAAATTGTATGGCACTGGAAGAATATATATTTTAGATATTGGCTGTGCTTCTAAATAAGATATGAGGTCTGATTGGAATAAATTTTCTGAACCATTCCTGAGGAATATCTACCAGGGTTTCATCTTTCTGGGCATTGAGTTTTACTGCCAACCAACACAAACAAAGATAAACCATTCTTCTAGGTAAAAGAAAAGAACAAAATCTTTTGAGTTTTAGGTTTGGTTTTCTTGGTAGTCAGATTTAATCTTTAATCTTGAATAAAGAGCAAGTTCATAAGTACAGAGGACATAGTTGCCATCTATCTTCTTCAGTACGTCTTCAAATTATTTATACTTTTAAACTGAATTAATTTCATTTGTTGGCGAAATTAAAAGAGACTATTCCATTTAGTATAAGTTCTAGCTTAAATCATAAGTAGTAGTTTTCTTGTATCCCCAGTAGATGTTATAATAGAAATGGCCAAAGCACCTGTGTCTCAGCTTCACTGCACCATCCAAAGCAGCCAGGTGGATACACTGAGAGAACTAGAACTAGTCAAGTCCACGATGCAAAGAGAAGTGACCCTCAACCTCCACGAGCCAGGAGCACCCGGATGAAATTCAATGTGCAGTCAGACTTTAGCATCAGAAACTTCCAGGGAGTGGATGGCACTTTCTCCATTATGGTCATAATTCTATAATAAATCACCCATTTAAAAATGTAGAACCATGTTTATTATTTCCTTAGTTCAAATCAAAGGAGCCCTCTGAGATGACTGACAAGATGCAGTTAATGATGAAAGTGAAAGAGGAGAGTAAAAAAAGTTGGCTTAAAGCTCAACATTCAGAAAACTAAGATCATGGCATCCGGTCCCATCACTTCATGGCAAATAGATGGGGAAACAGTGGAAACAGTGGCTGACTTTATTTTGGGGGGCTCCAAAGGTGGTGCAGAGTTTAAAGCATCTGCCTGCAATGTGGGAGACCTGGGTTCGATCCCTGGGTCGGGAAGATGCCCTGGAGAAGGAAATGGCAACCCACTCCAGTATTTTTGCCTGGAGAATCCCATGGACGGAGGAGCTTGGTGGGCTACAGTCCATGGGTCGCAAAGAGTCGGACACAACTGAGCAACTTCACCTTCAAAAACCACTGCAGATGGTGATTAGTGCCATGAAATTAAAACACTTACTCCTTGGAAGGAAAGTTATGACCCACTTAGACAGCATATTAAAAAGCAGAAACATTACTTTATCAACAAAGGTCCATCTAGTCAAGGCTATGGTTTTTTCAGTAGTCATGTATGGATATGAGAGTTGGACTATAAACAAAGCTGAGCACTGAAGAATTGATGCTTTTGAACTGTGGTGTTGGAGAAGACTCTTGAGAGTCCCTTGGCCTGCAAGGAGATCCAACCAGTTCATCCTAAAGGAGATTAGCCCTGGGTGTTCATTGGAAGGACTGATGTTGAAGCTGAAACTCCAATACTTTGGCTACCTGATGCGAAGAGCTGACTCATTGAAAAACAGCCTGATGCTGCGAAAGATTGAAGGCAGGAGGAGAAGGGGACAACAGAGGATGAGATGGTTAGATGGCATCACAAACTCAATGGACATGAGTTTGGGTAAACTCCAGGAGTTTATGATGGACAGGGAGGCCTAGTGTGTTGCAGTTCATGGAGTTGCAAAGAGTTGGACACAACTCAGCGACTGAACTGAACTGAACTGAATCTTTCAGGAGAAAAAAAAATAATCTCTTAGTGACATGAAAACCCAAATTTGAGAAAGAACTGTGACAAGCCAACTCAGCTGTGCTATATTTTTATAAAATTAAGTTCAAAGAAACATATAAAAGTTATTTTCGGCAAGAAGAATATGTTTAGAGACTCTACAAATAAATAATACCTTGTACAAACCTGAGGTCTACAAGGTTCTAAAATACTGTTCCATGTTGCTGTCACAAAAGGAGTGAGCAGGTTAACTGAAAGAAAGCTTTTGGTTGCATATTAGGAGCACATTACATGGGAGCATGAAAAATAGTCTTTAGTAACCATTGCTCAGTACAAGAAACAGCATCTACTGAAAACAGCACAGAATTTATACTATAAATAAAATACAAGCCTCAAATACAAAGCTATGAAAATAGGAAAATAATTTTGCCTGCTTATTGGGAAATACATTCAGGACATTTATTGTTTTTAGTCCTGCTCCACAGAATATATTACTCATGCTGGTGTTCCTGTCCCAGCAGAGAGAGATGATCCTCTACCTAGTGCTTTACATTTTTGTTTCCATCTTCCATAACATAAGAATAAATGCATAAAATGGAAATTAACTTGAATATTGCTACATGATGGAAAAGAATGATTTAGAACTGCATGGGAAAAGAACAAAAAAAATGTATTAACAAGTTGAATTAACTTTCATTGATCAGTCCTTATGCCCTAGACACTGAAATAGACACCTTACACAGATACCCTCAACTTAAATTTTCAAAAACAGTTTAAAAAATTAACAACTAAATCAAGGTGATGAAATAGTGCTTAAGCATGAATTTTGGGTACAAAACAGTATGTAAGTGCAGTGCAAATCACAAAAGCACAAAAAACAGAGTCTTTTCTTCTTTCAAGCAAGAATAAACTAGGGAATGATTGATTTACAATGTTTATTAGGAACCCATAGTGCTGCAAAGAGAGCCAAAGCATCTAACACTTAGATGCTGTGTTACTACATGGTGAATTAAGAAAAGTAAGAAAGGAAGGACTGTGCTATGAGAACACATGAAGAAGAGACCAAGGGGCACTGTTTACAAACTATAATGGCAATGACTACCAGAAGCTTAGTATCAAGAGCACACTAATGTTTTATTTCTTAACTAGGTCAGCCATTCTTTGAAAGCAAGGATCATGCAGTCTAAGTCTCATACTCCTAACACAGTCATCAGCTCAGTTCAGTTCAGTCACTCAGTCGTGTCCAGCTCTTTGTGACCCCATAGACTGCAGCATGCCAGGCCTCCCTGTCCATCACTAACTCCTGGAGTCTACCCAAACTCATGTCCATTGAGTCGGTGATGCCATCCAACCATCTCATCCTCTGTCATCCCCTTCTCCTCCTGCCTTCAATCTTTCCCAGCATCAGGCTATTTTCCAGTGAGTCAGCTCTTCGCATCAGGTAGCCAAACTATTGGAGTTTCAGCTTCAACATCAGTCCTTCCAATGAACACTCAGGACTGATATCCTTTAGGATAGACAGGTTGGATCTCCTTGCAGTCCAAGGGACTCTCAAGAGTCTTCTCCAACACCACAGTTCAAAAGCATCAATTCTTTGGCGCTCAGCTTTGTTTATAGTTCAACTCTCACATCCATACATGACTACTGGAAAACCATAGCCTTGACTAGACAGACTTCTGTTGGCAAAGTAATGTTTCTGCTTTTTAATATGCTGTCTAAGTGGGTCATAACTTTCCTTCCAAGGAGTAAGCGTCTTTTAATTTCATGACTGCAGTCATCATCTGAAGCCTTGTCTAACTCAATGAAACAATGAGCCATGCCATGTAAGGCCACCCAGGACAGACGGGTCATGGTGGAGAGTTCTGACAGAATGTGGTCCACTGGAGAAGGGAATGGCAAACCACTTCAGTATTCTTGCCTTGAGAACCCCATGAACAGTACGAAAAGACAAAAAGATGGGACACTGAAAGAGGAACTTCCCAGGTCGGTAGGTGCCCAACATGCTACTGGAGATCAGTGGAAAAATAACTCCAGAAAGAATGAAGAGACAGAACCAAAGCAAAAACAACACCCAGCTGTGGATGTGACTGGTGATGGAAGTAAAGTCCAACAGTGTAAAGAGCAATATTGCATAGGAACCTGGAATGTCAGGTCCATGAATCAAGGCAAATTGGACGTGGTCAAACAGGAGATGGCAAGAGTGAACGTCAACATTTTAGGAATCAGCAAACTAAAATGGACTCAAATGGGTGAATTTAACTCAGATGACCATCATATCTACCACTGTGGGCAAGAATCCCTTAGAAGAAATAATGCAGTAGCTATCATAGTCAGCAAAAGAGTCCAAAATGCAGTACTTTGAGGCAATCTCAAAAACAACAAGAATGATCTCTGTTCATTTCCAAGGAAAACCATTCAATATCACAGTAATCCAAGTCTGTGCCCTGACCAGTAATGCTGAAGAAGCTGAAGTTGAACAGTTCTATGAAGACCTACAAGACCTTTTAAAACTAATACCCCAAAAAAATGTCCTTTTCATTAGAGGGAACTGGAATGCAAAAGTAGGAAGTCAAGAAACACCTGGAGTAACAAGCAAATTTGGCCTTGGAGTACAGAATGAAGCAGGGCAAAGGCTCATAGAGTTTTGCCAAGAGAATGCACTGATCATAGCAAATACCCTCTTCCAACAATACAAGAGACGACTCTATGCATGGACATCACCAGATGGTCAATACAGAAATCAGACTGATTATATTCTTTGCAGCCAAAGATGAAGAAGGTCTATAGAGTCAGCAAAAGCAAGACTGGGAGCTGACTGTGGCTCAGATCATGAACTCCTTATTGCCAAATTCAGACTTAAACTGAAGAAAGTAGGGAAAACCACTAGACCATTCAGATATGACCTAAATCAAATCCCTTACGATTATACAGTGGAACTGGGAAATAGATTTAAGGGACTAGATCTGATAGACAGAGTGCCTGATGAACTATGGATGGAGGTTCATGACATTGTACAGAAGACAGGGATCAATACCATCCCCAAGAAAAAGAAGTGCAAAAAAGCAAAATGTTTCTCTGAGGAGACCTTACAAATAGCTGTGAAAAGAAAAGAAGTGAAAGACAAAGGAGAAAAGGAAAGATATACCCATTTGAATGCAGATTTCCAAAGAATAACACAGTCATAGATACATTCAATAAAGGCCAGTGATTATTGAGCAGTAATATCAGAAACTAGGAGACTCTGGATAATCAAGGCTCAAGATGTCTTACATTGAAAAAGATAACCAAATAGAATTTTTAGACATTCCAGTTATAGACCATGATTTATCCTTGACTATAAAGTGGTAATACACTCTTCCCGGTGCTAAATACCATCTCTAAGGACACAGTTACAGTGTGGCTAAGAGAATAAGGAGAGGTGGGGTACATTCTTTTTTCCTAGCACTTGTCACCAAAGGGAGATCACTGTTTTAGGGTTAACTGGTAATCCCCAAAGGACACCTGGACTTGAGGTGATGATTGTCCCATTTTGTTTGGTAATCACCCAACACTCCTGTCTTCTTTGGCCCAGAAAGGAATTGTGACTTCAAGCCAGTCAGCTGAGAATCCACACTGTGCTGCAGAGAAATAACAGTGGTGTTACACAGCTCTGTTGCTGTCGGTCCTGTTAGCAAAGTCCTTCCTGGCTCAGCAAAGTTTGGTTACACTATGCACTGCTGTAGGAAGAGGATCATGCCCCAAACCAACAGCCTGGGTGTTTTCAGAGAACTCACATTTACTGAGTTCTCATACATTCCTGCAACTTTTCCAAGCTCTGTACACAGTTTGATTCATACAATTCTGACATGAGCCCTGTTAGATGGATACTACAAAATCCATCTCCAGTTTAAGATGAAGAATTGAAAGAGAGAAACATGGAGAAATTTGCTAAAAGTCACACAGCTATTAGATAGATGATGGAACCTAGATCCAGGGTTCTATATCGTATTAGTCTTCAGAGCTCCTGGCCACCATGTCACTTTTGCTGAGGTTAGCTAGAATTCCAGCTGACCCACTGTCCTCTTCATGTCTGCCTCACAGTACTGGGGATCCTCAGGGCTACATTCCTTTGCTCCACGGTCGTATCACAAGTTCTTCCTTTTCACTTCCCCCTGTGTGTCACGTCCTCCCTGCACTTTTTATACTCCCCCTAGCTATTTGTATGAAGGCCTAGGCAAGAAAAAAATTGTGAATAAGGAAGATATTGAACAGATGCCAAAACACAGAAGATTTGGCTTGATTAGATAAGCACAGTACTCAGAAATTTCTTAACTGCCATATCCCAACATACCCCAAGAGCCAAAAAGATTACTAATATTACATTAAGAGAGTGAAAATAAAGTAAGGATTTTGAACACCAGAAACACCCTAAAAGCAACTCTATGTGAGTGCTGAGAGACATGTTGTTCTTATTTATAAGGATATGTCCCCGATATAGAATATTGCCCCCAAAAGTCACTTTGAAAAATTCTGAAACTGTTTTCCAGACCCATTCACAAAGAGTGTAAAATATTTACTGTCCACTGCAGTCAGTGTTAATGACTACCAAAGGATAATAAATTCATTCTAATAACCTCCCTAGCTAGCAATGTACGGTGGACTGCCAGGGGAGGAACAGTACTCAGGCCAGATGCAGAAGGCTGATAGTCTGGGAATATTAACATTTCTCTAGACATAATCTGAGGACTTCACTTTTCCCCCTCCAGTTCCTGGCCTGATACACTACTGGATATAAACTCAGAAGTGTAGCATGGTTTATTTCAACGTTTCTTATCCAAAATTGTTCATCTTTTCCTAGTTATTACAATTCCACAGTGAATATAGGTGGTTCCATAAAACATAAAGGCAGTAGGAGGAGAAGGTTGAAGTTGCTGTAGGGTTTGATGTCATTTCTTTACTAGGTTGGAAACTAGACTTATGACCATCAAGTTTGCTTTTATTAGTTCACTTGTAAGGAAATAAGAGATTGTAAGAGGAGTTATCTATGAATGATCAGATAAAACAGGCTTAAAATAGGCTCTGTATTTTCTCTTCTGTTTCACTCACAGTTACTTATAATGATCATGGAAATATTTAATGTCAAAGTCAGAACACTTTTAATAGTAAAATAAAGTAGTAAATAGAGTAAAATATCAATAATTAAACCAATACAACAGGCACACACTGGAGCTATCCCAGGCAAGCTAGGATGGATGGCAACCCTGAAACTAAGCAATCTTCCCACAAACTGCTTTTCAACTTGGAATTGACATTGGTAGAGCTCACCATTGTTGCTCTCCCCAAACAAGGTGGGCTACTTGGCCAATAGTCTGCTGTATTTCCACATTTGCTACAGTCACAGCTTCTCTTCCCATTTCTGCAGTCTCCATCTCTTCTCTCCTGTTACTAATAACCAGAAGTATGGTTGCCCATATAGGCATGCACTCACTGGAATTGCATACATTTATTATTTTCCTTACTTACACATATCATTGCCAATCATCTTTGAGTTCTCCTTGCAAATAACTAAATGGCATTTAATTGCAAAGTTTATTTTGCAATTGTAGCGCCATTTACTCAGAAAGCTTGTCATAGAATCAAAAAGAGTGACCAATCAATTTATCAGCTACGGCCAGCACCGTGGATGGAATTTTCCAGTGCATCAAACTTAGAAGATTCTTATTCCCTGGGATGGTGAAAATGAAACTTGAGTAACTGTTTTATATAAATGAAATAAGCTGTTTGCTTTCCAAATCTTTTCTTCAGTATCCAGAGTATGGAGATAGTTTGAGCTCCAGAAATGAGTAAGTGCTTATCCTGCATAAAATTCTCACACTATCTAATAATGTAATACCCATAGATTACCAGAGTTCAGTTTATGACCCATAGGCACTTTAACAGGAGGTCTGTGAAAATGTAGTGCCTTCAAGGCTCAAAGTGAATAATTTCAGATATTTGATCCACGCCAGTATTTCTTTAATCATTACTACACAGGAAGGGATAGAGTGTTTGTTTGACATGACCCAACTCAAATGGAAAGACACCTAATGAACTGCATCATTGGGAATCCACTATTCATATAAATGAATTTTCTAAATTACTTATGCACACCTATTCATTTGCCAAACTGGACTCGCTCATTGGCATCTTAAATCATTACTAGCTTTCCAAGGGAAAGGGACTAACTTCTTGAACTATAGAGTCATCTCTGTGAAGATTCATCACCGTATTTCTGTTGCAATATCCTTAATGTCTGCTTTGTTGTAGTGGATGTTGTTCTCTCCGATCAAGGTCAGTTGTCATTTCCACTGTCATTAAACTTGCATCTAATCATGTCACCTCCTGTAATTCTAAAAATTTATTGCTGCAAAACTGCTAAGTGGTCAAAAACTAGATGTCAAATATAATTAAGGATAGTTTGTTAGGAAACAGTCACTTGGATACTGAGTAAGCCTTATCTTTTCTTGTTTTGGATTTGGGACTAAACTGCCAAGAGTTTAAAACAGACCTTCTACATGGAATATGACTGTCTTCCCTTACTAAGTCTTCCTTCCAAACCTTTCCATAAAAAGATGTGATTTTCTTCACCTCTTATTCAGTAGCCATTGCTTATCATTCATGATTTCATGTTCTCTCAGATCCAAAAAGCAGTTAATTCTTTTCCCTTCTTTTTTTATATTATGTTTTTAAGACTTCACCAAAATAAGAAAGTCAAAAACACCAAGCAGGTAAAAAAAACCATGTTTAAACATCTTAGTCTATTTAAAAAAAAAAAAAAGAAAAAGAAACTGCACACAGTGAATCGTGTTTGCCTATGCTGGGCTTCAAGATGGTTTGAGAGGCGAACAGGAAGCATGCATACCACTGCCAAGTGCCCCATCTCACTCTGGTGTTCCAAATTTTAAAATTCTTGTGCTTGAGGCAAAGTCATGCTAAATCCCCTAATGTCCTAATATTAGGCATTCCTGAGTTACTTTTGTTAGTAAGTTATCTGGAAAATAGCATTGTGGAAGATCCAGAACACTAATCAAAATAAAATAATGATTGATACCCTGTGGCTGAATTACACAGATCACAGGACCACCATTCCATCATATGAACTTAACTGTCACCATCATCTCTCCCAATACATTCAAACCAGAATGTCATCAGCAAAACAAAGCCGAGTGCAGAAGTAATTACCTGACTAATTCAAACAGAAATAAATTTCTTTTGTTTCAACTATGTTATTGGGGGAATCCAGGCAGAAGTGTCTCTGCTACCTGGATTATCTAAGCAATTACCTCAAACCTCCACTTCATTCCGAATCCTGTCAAAGAACATCCACTCTTCAAATTTATAAACAATGGTATCTCTAAGCAAATTACAGAGGTAACATTTAAATCCAGCTGTCGATCCCTCCAAGGTAAAATTCAGAGCATTTTATTCTACAGCTAGCTATGCAGAGAAAGGAAATGGCTGAGAGAAATGCTAAAATCCCAAGCACAAATTTGCTATAGAATTAATATCACAATTTGTCACTGATAATGAAAGCATATAAAACAGGTCCTGACAGCATGTTATTTCTGTTGCAGATCATTCTTTATAAAATCCAAACGAGGTTTTCGTTTGCAACTGTGAAATGATTTTTTCCCTAAATGTACAAAGCAAAATAATATTAATATTGTGGTTAGTAGCCATCTGCTTCATGAGAATTCTGTGCAATCATTAGTCTAAACTGATGGCATCATGGCAAGCTGCCATGTCCCAAGAGGCCAGCCTCTAAAACCCATCAACATTTCTGCATTAGTCTCAACTCTGAGAGGGTGAACCACAAACCAGGAAATCTGTGCTATGGGAAGATCCAGATCACTAAGCTCCATTTAGATCTTGAACCCCCAAATATCTTCCCACCCCAGTCTATATTCAGAAGCATGCATCCAAAGGGCAATCCAATGGAGCCCCTAGGCAGCAAGGAATAAACATGAGGCATCTGGGTCGAATGCCAGGTCCAGCAGAGCCAACTAACAACCTGTGTTTCACTCAACAGCCGTGGTTTTCACTACAAAGTCAGAGAAGGATCAAGCTGTGAGGAGTTCAGCTTATCACAAAATCTCACTGAAGTCACCGTAACTTTTCAGTAAAACGCTGCAGAGGCAGCAACATGCAGAGGGATTCAAAGGAGGTGCGAACTAAGTAATATTTCTCACACGGTTTCCGCCATAAAAACTTGCACCAGAAAAATCTGAATTTAAATGTTTCATCCGATAAGCTATGTACTCTCTTGCCATTTTTAATAGCCTGTTCTAATGATTTTCATTTAGAGATGCAAAAGGATGCTGTATTTTTAATGTTTAATCAATCTTCAAGAACTCTGTATGTTTGTAATCATGGGCCATATGAATGCTAGCAGAATAAGATATGTGTCCCAAAATGATTTAGTAAGACACACCATAACTGCTTTTCTCTGGTATCATAATCACATAATCATTTTCTTTTTGGATAGCCTAGATGCTCCAAGCAGAGGGTGGCAAAAGGGAGGAAGAGGTAATATGAAATGAAGGAGTCGAACTAGAATGTTAAATGCTGTGTTGTGATACTTATGCAGATGATTCAAGCTCCCCATATGTATTGCTTCATTTTATGGGAAGATCCTTCATGGCAAAAAGATGGGGACACAATCGAAACAGTGACAGACTTTATTTTCTTGGGCTCCAAAATCATTGCAGAAGGTGACTTCAGCCATGAAATTAAAAGACGCTTACTCCTTGGAAGAAAAGCTATGACCAACCCAGACAGCATATTAAAAAGCAGAGACATTACTTTGCCAACAAAGGTCCATCTAGTCAAAGCTATGGTTTTTCCAGTAGTCATGTATGGATGTGAGAGTTGGACTACAAAGAAAGCTGAGCCCCAGTGAACTGATGCTTTTGAACTGTGGTGTTGGAGAAGACTCTTGAGAGTCCCTTAGCCTGCAAGGAGATCAAACCAGTCAATCCTAAAGGAAATCAGTCCTGAATATTCATGGAAAGGACTGATGCTGAAGCTCCAATACTTTGGCCACCTGATGCAAAGAACTGACTCATTGGAAAAGACCCTGATGCTGGGGAAGATTGAAGGCAGGAGAAGGGGACGACAGAGGCTGAGATGGTTGGATGGCATCACCAAGTCAATGGACATGAGTTTGAGCAAGTTCTGGGAGTTGGTGATGGACAGGGAGGCCTGGCATGCTGCAGTCCCTGGGGTCACAAAGCGTCAGACACGACTGAGTGACTGAATTGAACTGAACCTTAGTGCAGGAGCAGAAAAGTGACATACGACGGAGTTGAGGTCCAACTACACATGTGCATGAAACAAGCCACATTTCAAAACCCTACTGGTTTTCAGTGCAAAAATGTTGTTTCAAGTAAGTTTTGATAAAATCTTAAATGAAGGCTTACATACATTTGCAAATAAATGCACAGACAAAAGTAACAAATGACATGACTATCTTTTAAACACACAAATGTAACTTGTATGCACTTATTCAAAACTCTCATAGACGAATCATGACAGATGAAAAATGCCAACACGGAAAAGAGAACACAAGGGCATATAGCATTGTATTATTTCTTGGTCTAATTTTATGTGTATCATCACTTATTTAAAATGAAACGCTCTGAGGAAGGATCATCAATTTAATCTTGAACTGCTGTATAATCTTATAAGACATTGCCCCCTCTTCCCCCTCTTCTAGCAGCATCTCCAAGAGGCTGAGTGGACTAAGGATAGGCAGGCTTTGTGTTTCCTTCTCCTTCCACTTCAAACAAGCATCATATTCAAATGAACAAATGTGAAATGAATCTTTAAAAATAAAGGACTGAGCTGTGAGGGATCAGGCAGAAGGCAGGAAGATTCCACGAGCCAGTGCTGGGGGCAATGAGAACATTAGGAGACAAACTGGGTATTATCATATCAGTAGACAATGCCTGCATTCCAACTCCTGTGATTCACTGCTGAGAGCTGGTCACTTCAGGATACTGGCTCTAATATGTCTTATGACAGGATGACTCTTGCCTTATGCTTCACCAAGAAAATGATCATGTTTTGCAAAATAAGAAGACTAGCAGAAACCTTACCCTCCTCTTCATTGCATATGGTTATTCGCAACCGCAAAAAGCCACAGTCTTCCTGCCTCACCAGCTGCAACTTGGGGCACATTTAAAAGTGTCACAACTATTTCAAACAAATATGATACACTGAACCTCATTAGTATATTCAGTTCAAGTCATACTCAAGATTTGGGTTCAGATCTGTTTGCTTGCTGTGTTACTTAGAATAAGTTATTTAATCTCTCTAGGTTTCTGTTCCCTATCTGTAAAATGAGGTGAATAGTGACCTTAGAAGGCTGTCATGAAGAATCAAAAAAGGCCACTTGTAAAGTACTGACTGTAATCCCTGGCACCTAACAGGTTTGTGATAAATGGAGTGATTACTGATGTTCAAAAATGTGAAATTTCAAGTTTTCTGAGAAATTTAGGGTCTTGTCTTTGAGTTAGAGACAACCAGACTATCCGCACAAGCTTTTTAAAATCAAAAGCTCAGAAAGTAGACAGTTTCATCCCATCCCCAGATTCTGGTTCTAATAGTTGAAGATAAAATACTCTATTTTTTCACTAAAATACTCATTTCTAAATGTGTTCTGTCAAACTGTGGAGTCCTGCTCAGGACACTGAACCTTTCCGAGTCTTCTTGCCCTGCCTGGAAACACAAAGGCTAATTATCCTCACCCTCTACTGAAGAGAACTCTAGTAAACACACAAAGTAGAAATGAACGTGAAGCATTTTATAATCCTGAAGAGCAATATAGCACAGGCTGTTACCAATATAGCCGTGGATGAGTATCTGCTATTCCGATGTTTGAGTGCCTGTGTCCAAAGCTTCACTCTGCTACAGGACAGCAGCGTGGCAGGCACAGTAATGAAACTCTCTAAACCATCATTTACTCATGAGCCTGATAAAGTAACTGTTTCACAGAGTCCTTGAGAGAATCAAAAGAATATGAACAAAAGCTTTTAACATATAGTCTGGCATATAATAAGTGTTCAATAAATCTTAGCTACTAAAATTGCTTTTAAAGGTTATTATGTATTCATGGACCTTTTTCAGTTACAAAGCATTTAGTTCCCTCTCAATTTTGCAATTACAAATTTCTTATTTTGTTGCTTTAGTGTCTGAAAATATTAACTAATTATTACCAACTTTGATACCCACTAAAAAGTCTCAAAATATCCTTTAAATGTCTTTATCTACATTCTTAAAATATAGTGGCTTGTGACACTTTTCAAAAAGGCTCATATCCATGATTCTTAATGAGCTTAGTGAAATCTCCTGCGTGGTAATGTTCATGGAGATATGTGATTATACTTATAAAGATTTTAGTGGTCACAGAAATAGTAATAATCGTTTTCCTCAATTCTCAAGTATTACAAAAAAGTACTAGTTCATATCACACTTTAATACCAATTAATAAAAAGGACTTTTAAAATATTTAGTGTCTCATTAAGAAAAACTAGCTTTCCGTTTAGTTATTCTTCAAGACCATTATTCCAAATTAGTGATGGGAAGCCGTGCCTTTGTCCGCCTAGCGGCCACACAAGAGAATAGCAATATGTAAAGAAACGTCTTTGAGAACAATGACGGAAGTAAAAAACTATTTCAACACTTTCAATTTATAGATAAGCCAAGGCCAAGAGACAAGAGATTGGTCAAGACTACAAAATTTTTCAGTAAACTACCTACATGTGAAAATATTTTGTGATATTTTGAGTATTGTGATGTCTGGAAAACTAATCTCCAAAATGGACTTAACTAAGGTTCTTTTAAAATTCTTCTTATCAATTGACACCCAGAAGCTTTTTTCCAGTTTTCTTTTTCCTTCGAAGAGAGATAATAAGTAAAGTTTCCCAGGGGCAAAGAGAGGACCTCAGCTGTGACGAGAATTCTGCCTGTGTCCTCTATGAAGGATTCCTTTTTGAGGAATAAAGACTGCCCCCTGAGGGTTCAGAAGTGCACAAAGATAGCTCTCCTCAAAAAAAAAAAAAAAAAAAAAAAAGTAAAAGTCAATGCATCTTTACAGATGGCCAAAGACCCACAATGAATAAAAAACAAAGGTCAGGAAATAAGTTAAAAACTGATTTTTCTCAACTTTGGGGTACCTCTAGGTAGAAGTACGCATAGGTTAAGTACATACAAAGCAAAGAATAAAATAGGATCTTCTTGATTTGAGGTAAATTACTTTATCAGTTTATTGGTAAGCTTTCTGCTGGCCCTAAAATTTAACAAAAGCACTTAAGGTTTTGTTTGAACATAAATGCAATAGAGAGCTGAAACCATTACTCAGATATCTTAAGGCAAGTAATAAAAGAGATTGTAATGGAACAACCAAAGCATGTTTATTTTAAAATCAGAAATTTCATACCATGGCAAGTTTTGATTTTCACATCACTGCATATAGATTCCACAGTAAACTCTCTGAATCTTTAAGTCCCTATCCAGCAATTAAGAGAGTAGAACTCACTTCAAAGTGTGTGTTTCAGCCTCAGCCTTGACTAATACTGTGTGACTTTGAATAAATCATTTTACCTCCCATTCTTCAGCTTCCCCACCTGTGAACAAGAATGATAACAACATCTAGCATGAGCCATCCGATGGACTATATGTGATAACATCCATAAGGAACAAGTAAATGACATACCATATACATGCAATAAATGTTAGCTATTGCTCTTATCAAAATATTGTATGTACCCATTTTCTATACTACAAGCCTGAAGAAATAAGAATAGTAAATGAAAGTAGTTTCATATTGGAGTATAGCAGATAAACAATGTTGTGTTAGTCTCAGGTGTACAAAATGGGAGGCATGGATAGACCAGTCTTGGTCTCAAATGAGATATGTGACTTTGGACAAAGAACTTAACCTGTATTATCTTTGTTTTCTCATCTAAAAATTAAGAGTCTCAAAATTCAAGAATCTCAAGTTTGATAAAGATGTTAAAGATCATTCAATCCCCAAATTGATGAGCTCATTTATAACAAGTGTTGGTCCGGTCTGGGAATGAATGCCTTCAGGAATGGGACCCATTGCTATGCTGAAGCTATAGCTGAAGCTATACCTTTCATCTTGAACAGAACTAAGAGTTTGAAAATTCTTCCATATGTTGAGCTGAAATCTACCATCTGCATGTCATCAAAGATCAAAGATGCCAATGGTAGTAAGTTGCACAATTATTTTATGTCATTAAGAAAGAAGAGACATTGCCAATTATACCATGACACAATCCTTTCTCATCATGCCAATTGTGAGAGGCATTATAATTTCAGAGATATTAAAATGAGAAAATATGGGTTTTTTAGAATTAACAAAATGCAGTAACTTCCAGGGATTTCTCCAGTTGATAGTACCTGAAGCTTCTATCACATTAAAAGCCATTCTAATTTTCTTCCATATGACAGTTCATCAAGTATTTGAAAGTGTGACACATGGCCACTTTGAACATTCTCTCTTCCAGTCTTATAACTGTTAGTTCACAAACATGATCTTAAGTCTATGAATCACCTAAAGGTTCTGTCTACCGAATCAATTCTAGTCCATGTAGATTTCTATATATTTACATGTAAGCACCAAGCATTTTTTTTCAAGCACCAGAAGCTAAAATGATGATCAAAAGAAATGCTCTATCTTCAGTAATTCATTGGATATACAGTCTAGCAGATGAACAAGAATATGTAAACAAGAGCTCTAGCTAAAGTACTATAGTTATTTTACAAAGTACAGTGAAAACACAGGAGGGGGAAAAAAAGAAAAAGGCATTTAAGTGTGATACCTGAAGAAGAGAAGATTCTAGGTGAGGTCTGGTCTATTCTAAAGATAACACTTAAACCTACACAAAGGGTAATCTTGTGTAATTGTTTTTGTTTTATCTTCTTTTGACAAAACTTGTGAAATTTTAACATTCTCTCTATATATATATGTATATATAGTCCCCCAATATTTTTGAACACGCGTTACTATATTATCTTTCCCACTCCAGTCAGTCAGTCAGTTCAGTCGCTCAGTTGTGTCTGACTCTTTGTGACCCCATGAATCAGCATGCCAGGCCTCCCTGTCCATCACCAACTCCAGGAGTTCACTCAAACTCATGTCCATCGAGTCGGTGATGCCATCCAGCCATCTCATCCTCTGGTGTCCCCTTCTCCTCCTGCCCTCAATCCCTCCCAGAATCAGGGTCTTTTCAAATGAGTCAACTCTTCACATGAGGTGGCCAAAGTATTGGAGTTTCAGCTTCAATATCAGTCCTTCCAATGAACACCCACGACTGATCTCCTTTAGGATGGACTGGTTGGATCTCCTTGCAGGCCAAGAGACTCTCAAGAGTCTTCTCCAACACCACAGTTCAGAAGCATCAATTCTTCAGTATTTAGCTTTCTATAAGGTCCAACTCTCACATCCATATATGACTACTGGAAAAACCATAGCTTTGACTAGATAGACCTTTGTTGGCAAAGCAATGTCTCTGCTTTTGAATATGCTATCTAGGTTGGTCATAACTTTCCTTCCAAGGAGTAAGCGCCTTTTAATTTCATGGCTGCAATCACCATCTGCAGTGACTTTGGAGCCCAGAAAAATAAAGTCTGACACTGTTTCCACTGTTTCCCCATCTATTTCCCATGAAGTGATGGGACCAGAGGCCATGATCTTAGTTTTCTGAATGTTGAGCTTTAAGCCAACTTTTTCACTCTCCTCTTTCTCTTTCATCAAGAGGCTTTTGAGTTCCTCTTCACTTTCTGCCATAAGGGTGGTGTCATCTGCATATCTGAGGTTATTGATATTTCTCCCGGCAATCTTGATTCCAGCTTGTGCTTCGTCCAGCCCAGCGTTTCTCATGATGTACTCTGCATATAAGTTAAATAAGCAGGGTGACAATATACAGCCTTGATGTACTCCTTTTCCTGTTTGGAACCAGTCTGTTGTTCCATGTCCAGTCCTAACTGTTGCTTTCTGACCTGCATACAGATTTCTCAAGAGGTAGGTCAGGTGGTCTGGTATTCCCATCTCTTTTAGAATCTTCCACAGTTTATCGTGATCCACACCAGCCTGCCATTATTCCCATCAAGTGCTTCTATAATTGGGAGAGGGATTAGTAAGAGAAAGGAATTTTTCCCTCTGGATATAAGTGTAGGGCTTCCCAGATGGTGCTAGTAGTAAACAACCTGCTTGCAAATGCAGGAGACATAAGAGAAATGGGTTTGATCCCTGGGTCAGGAAGATCTGGAGGAAGTCATGGCAACCCACTCCAGTATTTTTACCTGAAGAATCCCATCAGACAGAGGAGCCTGGCAGACTATAGTCCATAACATCAGGAAGAGTTGCACACAACTAAAGCACCTTGGCATGCATGTGCACACTGGATGCAAGTGTAGGATTTTCTGTTTATTCTGGTCTACACTAGTTATTTAAGAGAATACACTGACACTGTGCATATCCTCCTACTAGGTTGTTCCTTCTAGACCAGGACATGCTCCTTCACTGACATAGTACAGTCTACCAAACTTGAGTTGTAGGTATTTCATCAGACAAATTTAGATTCTACTGCTACACAGTGAATAAAATATAAAATAATTCATCAAATTTGAAGTCCACTCTACCAACCTGGAAATGCCCTGAGTATTCAAATGTCCAGTGTAGGTCAATAACATTTTGCTGCCGTGCATTTATCTAATTTGGAAATCTCCTGGCTATTGCAATCTACCTATAGCGATGAGGCAAATGATCAAGAGGGAAATGTCTTAATGCACCCTGGGATCCAACCCATTTTAAACACAGGATTGGAAACTCTCCCAGAATAAGAAAACCTGGATAAGCACATGAAGTTTGTGTGAATTTATTTTAGCTTGTATTGAGATGTCTATGGCTCTCACAAAAGAGGAATTCCATCGAGGTTTCCTGTCTCCTTTGTTTCAGTTCTATAATACCCAGAGTAGTTAAAACTTTTTCCCCCCTTAAACACTGATGTGTGTATGCATGCATGGGTGTATATGCAGGTGAGCACACACAGGGCAAAGATAAGAAATAGCCCTTATTCCTCACTGAAAACTGTTCACTTGCGCACACCATGATAACTAAGTAATAAACATTGTAACATGTAGACTTTTTTCTGGTCGACATTGTAGATTTTTTTCTGGTAACAACACATTTGAGGCAAACTTTAGAGGGAAGATTTGGATGAAGCAAACCTACCCATGCCAAGATTCTTAATTAGGCACATGGTTTTAAAAGTGAACTTTTTTCTCCTAATCAAGAATAACCGTTGATGATCACGAAAATGTTTTTATCAGGTAATCATTGCATACAGATGCACATTACTGAAAAGAAAGTCAGAAAACATGTAATTATTTATTTATATGCATCCCCACTATAAGGATAATATCACTTCTTAATCATCTGAAGAGAGATTTAGTGGAAGTTGAAAAATCCCTCATCAAAATTAATATCCCTAATAATAGTCTATGAAGGAGTTATTTTTAAAAAATTGAAACTTTGCAAGCTGTAAAAGGAGAGAAGTACAAGTTATTTTGACTGAAGCATATAAAATAATGAAGTAGTCTAAAAATTAATGAGATACTTCAGCTGCACCAAATTACTAAACAAACAAGAGAATGTGTGGAATGGGACATTTTTGAGAATGTATTCCCAGTTCACAAGAGCATTCCCTTGCTGCTGCCCTCCATTTGGGTCCTGGGGGATCTGCCTGCAGATACAGAAGACATAACAGCTGTGGGTTCGATCCCTGGTTTGGGAAGACCCCCTGGAGAAGGAAATGGCAACCCACTCCTGTATTCTTGCCTAAGAAATCCCATGGATGGAGAAGCCTGGCAGACTATAGTCCATGGGACCACAAAGAACTGGACACGACTGAATGACTGAGCACGCAACACATGAAAGGGCTCTGTGTGGGTCACCCTGCTGCCTCCCTCTGCCCCAGCCCGTGCAAACTAGTCCCGGATCACTTGACCAATCAGAACTGCTTTCCAATAGTCCAGGAACACTTGACCAATCAGAACTGCTTTCCAAGAAATTGGAAATGAAGCAGAAAGAGAAACATTCTTTCCAACAGGTAAGCTCTGCTACAGTGGTACTGCACTAAAGTTCTGACTAAACAACAGAGAAGGCCAGTGTGAAGGGAGACAAAACAGAAGCCTAAGCACAGTGAGGACAGGAAAACAGTACTCTCAGCTGAGTACTGGTGGCTTCTCAGTACCTGTTTCCAAGTCTTTCCAGAAGCCCTGCAGAATTTCCACTCTTGAGTTTCAAAAGAAGACTCTACATGATGATAGCAAAGACCCTCTTATCTGTTTAATTCTAATTAGCTTCTGTTACTTGCCAACATGTTTTGGTGTGCCAGAGAATGAACTAGAAATAGTACTAATATGACACTGGATAATTGTATAACCTCTCAGTTTTTTAATCTCTGAAATGAAAATGAAATAATTCTGGATATTTACATACCGGATAATCATTTGACCTTAATAACTCATTTTTTTATCTCCGAAATGAGAATGAAATAATTATGGATATTTAATTGAAAACAATGATTGTAGTAAATAATGCTAGAAATCCTCAAATATCACACAAAAATCTTTTTTAGTATTAAAAGTGCTGTCCTTTATGTAATGTTGCCACGTGAACTATCCCAAAGCAAATTGATTGCTTATCCATTGTTAATAACAAGTAGTTGCTTTAGTCACCTTTGACGTGTAGTTTAGTGGGGTTAGAAGAGTAGCATATTTCAAACAATTAAAGATTTCCTTTGTGAGATATAAACTTATTCAACAGGGAGAACATTAACTTCACTATTATCCCATTTTTACCATAAAAGTCAGTTATTCTGCACATCTTTCTGCAAAAGGCAGTCTTAAAATGTGGTTTATTTTTAATGGTATATATATACATATATGTATGTACACACACACACACACACACGCACATATCCACAGTTTTACCAGTAATATTTCTGACTCTTCTGCTTTCCAGTTTTCATTGCCTTGGACGTGTTATTTAACCCATGCAATGCCATCATCAATCTGCTTCCTTTGTCCTAATGGGGAAAAAATCAGACCACTTGTTGAAAAAAGAATTCAATAAAATAATCTGTGAAAGTACTCTGTAAGCGATAAAGGACTGTAAAAACATAAGGAGCTAGTATTTCCAATTAAATGTATAGAATTCATAATCTGATGAATGGAAGCAGCTTTCTTCTCGCCTACCCTTTCTCTACAAGATTCTGAATAGCTGCATGAAGAGAAAATGTTCAGCCCCCTTTTTGTTAAGTTGGTGGCAATTCTCCATTAAAGGAAGATCTTTTCAAGAAAGAAATTCAAAGTCTTTCCATCTTCCATGTGTGGAACATCTGTGCTAAAACCATTCCATGCACACTTCTTTGAAGCACTGACTGCCTAGAGGAAATACTTTGATTTTGGCTTTATTTAAATGTCTGAACTTCTATTGGAGAAACAAAAGATTTTCTAGTAAGAGCTCAGTTGGGAAGGAGACCAACCTCCAACCAGTTTAACCACTCAGAGGCCAGAGTAGCCTGGATCTTTTTAGCACACCGTGCTGTGGAAATCTCCCCGCAACTTAAAGCATACACAAACAGATGGTTTGGGATGCTACTGACCCTGGGTGCGATCACTGTGGTAATTAGATTTAATTTTCCTAATCCAACACTGCCTGGCTCCATCATGTCTATATCTTTTATGTAGAAAACCATTACTCTCACTTAATAATACTTCAACATGCTTAAGATTTTGCAGCTTAGCTCCCTAATATTAGAAATTACTTTTTGGTTACTATAAGGATAGCTATGCAAACTGCTATGTGTACCTAAGAGTTCAATTTGGAGGTTACCCTACTTCAGGAACTTTCATGACAGATCACAAATGGGAGGCAGACCTGAATATCATTACACACTCTTCTGCAAGTCTTTTGTGTCCTTGTATTAACTCATTTAGAAAGACGGAATCAGCCATAAGTCAGTGGTAAGCCTGAAGGGTTTGGGTTCGACAGTTTCTGCAAGCCCAAGGAAGCATAGCTTCATTTTACAACATCTTGGGGTTACTCACTCCAAAAGAGTGACAGAGATCATAGGACTATGTGAAAACCTGTCTTCCCAGAAGAAAAGGAAAGACGTGTCTGAATCTATGTCTGCTTGCGCCTGGAGAACGCCTGTTTATGTTGTGAAGAAAAGCCGCCAGTACTGGTATCTCAGGAGACTGGGTTTGTTTTATGTGTGTGCATGTTATGCGTGCTATAACACGAAGCTGGCCAACTGATAGCGCAACGAGGTACCATGTCCCTGGGAATTCTAATTGCTTGGTCAGTAAAAAAAAAAAAAAAAATACCCAACCGTTACAGATGATCGCACAAGGTGCATTTTGATAGTATAACGGAGGGAACAGACGAAGTCACGCAAGTTCTGAATGTCTTAACCCCCCCAAAAAAATAAGAAAGGAAGAGAAAGGAAAGCCTGGAGCGGAGGGAGTGTTACAGGGAGCGAATTGCTCAGGACTTCAAACACAGGGAGTCATTCTGTCAAGGGGAGGGGGCGGGCGGGGGCAGGCACTGGGCCTCTCTAACAAAGTCCTCCTCTCTTTGCTCCCTCCCACTTCATTCACTTGCAAATCAGTGTGTGCCCACAAGAGCCAGCTCTCCCGAGCCCGTAACCTTCCCATCCCGAGCTGCAGTTTCAGCCGCTGCAGCGAGAACGGCTGAGCGGGCAACCGCGGCGGCGGCGGCCGAGGCAGGAGCAGCCTGGGCGGGTCGCAGGGTCTCCCTGGGAGCAGGAAGGCGAGCAGAGGTGGGTTCGGTCTCAGTTGGCAATGGTGCATGCCTTTTCTTGTTTTAATTCTGTAGCGCTGATGGAAGCCAATCAGAGAGAGCGAGCCCTCCTCGCCCGGTGGGTGCCGCACGCTGGAGTTGGGAGGGATGTTCAGCCTGCGAGCCCGGGTCGGGGCGGGCGCGCGGGTCCGGCTGCGCGGGCGGCGCTGCTGCCGCTGCCCAGAACGGGCGCCGGTTCCCGGGGAGCTTCGGCGCCGCTCCTCCGCCTTCTGGTAAGACCGCGGAGGGGCTTGGTGGGGGCATATGTGACGGGGCCGCCGGGAAGAACCCGCTGCCTTTCTCTCCGCCGGCAGAGGCTGCCAAGGGATCTCCGGCATTTGCAAAGTTGGCTGGTCAATTACCAAGGGCGCTGGTGCGTGCAGGACCCGCGGAGCGGTTTGGGGCTTGATTTATTTCCACCTGCCCACATCACAGGGTCTGTGCATGGACTGCTTTCGCCGGGTTACATTTCTTGGTTTGGGAGCCAAAGCAGAAAATTGGGTAGCTTGAAAACTCCTGAATGCTCCCAATAAGGAAAACTTAGGCTAAAGAGATGATTTGTCTCGGAGAAGAACCTTATTTAAAAAAAAAAAAAAAAACTGTTAGCTTTCACGCCGGGGGCAACGCCTGCCGGCTCACATAGGGCAGAAATGCTTAGGTTGCAAGGAAAGTCCAACACTGGACTCCGAAAATGGAGCACACTGTCCAGGGAAAAGTCATGTGGAAGACGGAGCTCGCTTGTGCTCTTCCAAGGCTGGCCAGGCACAAATCTGGGGGAAAACGCTTCCCCCGGACTTGTTGGAGAGCAAATCAAGTGCGCCTGGTTTTCCGGTGTCCGATGCAGGAAAAGTGACGCCCCCGGTGCGATATTCCGGAATTTAGTAACAGGGAATCTTGCTATGTTGTGTGTTGCAGAGCTGGGATTACTTCTGTAGTTATTCTTATGCCAAGAGTTATCGGAGATCTCGGAGATGGGAGATGCTGGAGAGGTCAGCGTGGTGCTGAAGTGTTGTCACTGCTGCAATAAAATCCATATTTTATGGGGAGCTATATGCAGGTCCTTGTTAGTGCAAGGGGCTGTTCACCTGAGTTAACTACAGAGAACATCCAAGTACCAAGAAGTTTAATCATCTGGAATAGCCATACGTTTCTCTCCTCTCTCTTGTGTGTGTGTGTTTTGTTTTTTTGTGTTTGTTTTTTGTAAAGACATTTTAATTATTATATTCATACTATGGAAGTGTATCACCCCATATCTCAGCCAATTTTCATTTTCACTTACTGAAGCACATAATGTAGGAAAGAAGAGGATTTTTCCTGAAAAAAAAACAAAAATGTTGCTGCTGGAGTGGGTGATGTGTACATGTCTGGCTGCTCTGGAGGGGCACACATGCAAAATATGGGTTCTCTGAGTGGTTATAATCCAGGGGGTGCAAAATCCTCTGTGTGTGGGAAAAAGAACACAGGGATATACCTTGTTAATGCACAACTCTTCTAAGAATGAAGAACAAATCAGCTTACACAAATGGTGAGCAGGGATTACTTCTTTTCTTTTCTTGCTGATGCCTGTACCTGAAAAGGAAAAGCTTTAGTATTCTACTTTAGGAGAAAAAAAAAAAAATCTCTTCCAGTTTGGCCTCAGCATCACCCTTTGTGTTTCAGTACTTGCATAGCTTTGTGCTGGCTAATTTTTTAGAGCCAGAGAACAAGTTGTGTGAAGAAAGAGGATATGATCAAGCAGATGTCTTCATTATGTCATAGGAGGAGGGCAAAGTTTATGCCAGAGGCCAGATTTTCAATGCAGAGCTCAGAAACTTAAAAGAAATCCAACAATTTACTGGAAAATGCAATCACGCAGGATTGTATCTTGCCCGTTTTGCTCTTTGGTGTGTTCTAATTAAAAAGGTATTGGGGAGAAATAAAAGGCAGATCTTTTTCTACCTGTTTTGATGGTTCATGGCATACTTCAGAAGCAGAGGAAGTAACCAATTTTTTCAGAAAAACATGAGAAGCAGCAGTATATCTCTAAAGGAAAACAGCAATGGTTTAGTTCTGTACTTGTCTGCAATTATCTTTTGCTACCTTTGTAAGTGACCGACTGGTATCTCTACAGGGACTTTCAGTCCCTTTACTATCTGGCTTTTACATCAATTTTTTTGCAATTACATTTCTTAATGCTAACTCTGCAAAGATAATATATAGAAACACAATCATTTTCTACTAAGTTGCCTACTATCAGAAAATGTGTATATTACCTCTTCCACCCACCACTTCCATCAGCTGTGCAAGTAAAAACTTACTGAGGCACTCTTCATTTTAAAGCAGAAATCTCTCTTGAAAATATTGTTCTGAGATACTTGAAAACAGCTAATATCAATAGAAAGCATAACTGTATGTAGCTCCAGGACATCAAATGATACTTCCTTTTTCCAAATGTATCAATAACTTGGAACAACAGGTTCTGAATATCTAACCAGAGCTAACTGAGTGATTGTACCACATCAGGATTAAAAAAAAAGAGAGATAAATATGACAAATAATCTGAATGAAACCATGTTTCTCCCTAGGGAAGTAAAATGTGCAGTCCCCCCTTCTGGCCCTTATTCGCTTTGCAGCCCCAAATGCCAGCTTACTGAGGCTGAATCCTTTGAACTATGGAAACTTTTTTTAGTTGGAAAGGACCTCTAGTGGGTCACGCCATGCACTTCTCCCTGCAGTTCAGCTGCATCGTGGATTTTGTTATCTAAGATAATAAGCGTATAACAGCTTTCCCTTCACAGACAAGACCATATTCCCCAACTCCTTTCATGACATTTATTCCAGGTCAAAACCATTACTGTCATTTGTGTAGTTCCTCTAATTTCAGGAACCCAAGAGTATTTGTACAGTTTCTGGATATCTAGACTTTTGATAACTTCTCTATGCTTCCAAATGAAAGCAATGGCCAATTAATAAAGAATTCACCACTACTAATATAAAATTTTTCCTTATTTCTCATCTTGCCAAGATTGTATTTCCTTCACTCAAATTTACCCAATAGTAATAATGGCATTACAGTTATGACTCAAAAAATTCCACATGAAGAAGCCCTACCCTAAGGGTTCAAGCAAATATAGGAAGCAATTGAAAAAAAGTAGAAAAAAATGAGGCAGAAAAAAATTAACTAACCTTTCAAAGATCCATGAACATTGACAAGTTATACTGAACTAGAGGTTTCTAATTTAAAGAAGCCCCCATTCAAATAAGCATGTACTAAAAGTCCAAAAGATGTTTAGATGCATATCACTCTTATTCTAGGAGGTGTTTGTCTTTTCTCTCTCTCTCTCTCTCTCTCTCTCTCTCTCTCTCTCTCTCTCTCTCTCTGTCTCTCTGTCTCTCTCTCTCCCTCTCTCTCTCTTTGATGTATCACAACATATTTTAGGTAACCTAGTCCTTAAAAAAAAACTTACTGCCTGGAACTTACATAGTAAGATAAGTTCTATAGGGGTGAATCAGCCTCTTCTGCTGACAGTCTGCAGGTTTCAACTTTCAATTTAAAAATCTGTTCTAAAGTTTGAAATGTGTTCCAAATGAGATAACATCCAGCAGAAGCCACTTGCTTCTGCTGCTAGCTTAGTCACAGCAGCCCATTCTTTGGGGTCGATCAGAATTAGGGTCTCGCTTATAAAAATAACAAGCAGTGACTCAGTCTGAATTGCATTCTTCAATAGTGTTTCAGCCTAGCTAGTGTCTACTGAGCTTACCTTATTTGCTTCACAAAAAGGTGAAAATGTAGATAATCAAACCTTCTCTGGTTTAAATTTTTTTCTGAATAATGATTCTAAATACAAAGACTCAAGACCATCATGTTAACAGGGGAAATTGCTGAAAGAAGAAAATCAAAATTCACACACACAGAGCACCCAGTTGTGACAGTGTTCCAATGATATTAGAGAAGAAATAAAGAAATGTACAGATTGGGTTGATTTTTTTTCTTTGTTCCTTTCTTTTTCCTTACATTTTTTCTCTCCATTAGGATTTTTGTTTTACTTTGAACACAAATGAAGAGTTTAAGGCACTTTCCTAGATCTAAACAATATTTCTGTTTTGAGTTTTCCTCTTATGAAGATTAAACTGGCCTACATTTTTAAAGTTCCTATTCCTAAGAAAGGCTCACTTTTTCAAAGTAATCAGATGAGAAAATTCAGGTTTTCTATAATTAAGGTTTACAGCCAAAAGTGTACAGTCTTAGTAATCCCATCACTCACAAGTAGGGAGATAAGGCAAGAAAAGTATACATGACCCTTGAAAAAGGTGGTACACCTTGATTTACTACATACAGATGTAAATGGAGTAAGGTTCTTTTAAGCCAAAGTGATTGGGTCAGAGGGGTCAAGATACAGCCAGTATTCTAGCTGGTCAAGACTGAACTATCCAGGAAATTTTTAACTCTTCCAACAATGAAAACTAACTGAAGAATGAATGCTGTGAGCACAGATGCATAAAGGCAGACTGGACACATATGCAGAAGGTTCTGTGTCCCCCATCCCCACAGATTATTAGAGATTATTTTACCTTGTTTCATCTATTTAATATCATTACACTAACACTGTTGGGTGCTCATTTCCTCTATAAATCAGATCACCTTGGCTGAGATTTATAAGAGGAAAAGTTTAATTAAAGCCAGAATGTTACTATTAAATTTGATGTGCAGTATAAATGGGCAGCATGGGTCCAAAGCTTTCCCCACCATATTTAGTGCTATCTTGTGAAAGAGAACAACTTAGGAAAAAGTTGAAGAATACAAAACTAGGCAACACAGGGTATAATTTATCTTCATATTTCATCACTTGAAAGAGCATTGTGTTTTTTATCTTTCTGTAATTCCCTAATTTGGTAGATCTGCCCAGAAGATGTTCAGGAGACCTAATAAGTTATAGGAATGGAAAACAGCAAGAAAAAATTAAGTTGAGGTGGTGTCCCAAGTGACTACAATGAAAAGAGATGGGAGGTGAATTTTTACATAAGAGGAAAATGTAAGAATAGAAATAGAATTAAAGTCACCATTTTTATACAGAGTGCACTTTCCACTTTATAAATACTGCTATTATTAGATATAACTTTATAAACATGATTACATTATTAACATGTTTATAATCACTATGTTTCTCTAACATGGAATGTAAACTTGAAACTTAGTCTTTAAAAAAATCATTTAAAGGAAATGATTCTGCATGGATCATAAAATAAGCAGAGGAGTACATTTTTAAAAAGTGGTCTGAAATTGCAGCAGAATCAAATGAAGGTTTTCTTAATGCTTTGAAGAATATTGACTCTTTTCTATTATCTTTATTATTCTTCAAAGTAATTAGATATACTATGTGTCCTTCTGACAACCTAAAGTATACAAAAGTGATAAAGACCTAATATAAGTCATTCATTTGGATTCTATATGTGGTATCCTCTTTATTTAGCCCCTTTTTGGTTTGAATTTCTAGGAAATTTCTGTTTGAACCAAGCGTTTAATGAATGTGCTGTTAACAAACACTTGTGGTATCTTAAAAGTAAAAGTGTGACTCTCTGAGAAATACAGAGCAGCAGAGGGCATGGGAATGATTTGATTATTTTGACCAGAGCAATGCAGGTTTCAGGCTGAGGAAAATGTCTGTAGCTTATTCATTTCTTAAAAACCACTTGAAAGTGTGCATTCGGGTTTACAGTTGTAGTAAAAAGAATTGTGTGGGGCATTTTTCTGAGCATAATAATGATACTTCTTATAAGAGAATAAATTGTCTTCTCTTATGTTGAGAGAGAGCCTTAAGTTGGAGGAGGTATTTCAGGAAGGTAGCTAAAAATAACAGCTATTTATTTCAATGATGGGGGGCATCACAACCTCACGGCACCCCAAGGGCCTCAGTCCTTTCTTAGTGCACTGACAAACTCACTACACGCATAGCTTTGGGGACTGTAGGTAAAGCTGAATAAGATTGTGTTCATTTCCTTCCTTATTTGATGACTAAAAATAATTACTTCCTTTCTTATTTGATGGTAAAAATAATTTTCTTCTTTTATGACCACAGTTTTGTTATTTCATTCCCATCACAGTTCAGTATTTGTTCTGAATGATTTCTTTACCAAGCAAAATTTTATAAGAAAAGGGGTAGAGGGTAGGGGTGGAGGAAAGCAGGAAGGAGAAAGGAAGAAAGACATCCTCTTAACAATACAGTAATATTATAAATGGTTGATGGTGATAAGCCATTTCCATTAAACTCTATTCTTTCTATTACCACCATTCAAAATGTCAGGTAGTTAACCCAGCCTTTATTGACAGTTTGACAATAAAGTCAAACTTTATTGACTTTGCAAAGGAGTTTAGACATTACTTTACCCAATGCCAAGGGCTTCACTGGTAAAGAGTCTACCTGCAATGAGGAAGAGCCGGGTTAAATCCCTGGGTTGGGAAGATCCCTTGGAGAAAGAAGTGGCAACCCACTCCAGTATTGTCTGGAGAATCCCATGGACAGAGGAGCCTGGTGGGCTACAGGCCATGGGGTCACAAAGAGTCGGACAGGAGTGAGTGACTAAAACCCAATGCCAGTCGTTTACATTTGAGGTCCCTAATGACCAGAGAGATGAAGTGACTTGTCCATGGATCAACTGAATTCATGCTGTTCACTGTATCTATCTCTTCTGTAACCTGAGCTCTAGTTGTGGAATAGTGTAACTTTTTATCATCTCCACTCAATTCTGCCATTAAAAATTAAAAGAGAAATTTAAATCTATAATATCATTATTTATAAATATGCTATAAAGGAGCAGGCATGGAAACTTATGGAAAAAATAAGGATTTATCACTCTTTAGGAATTTTATGTGTTTGTACACTTTTGTAAAGCTCCTGTTGCAAAGAAGAATTAAAATTTTCCTTCAAAATTTTGACGATTACTTGGGAGACTGATAAAATGTAGGTTTTTATTTTATTTTTAATGAGTTGATGGTACTCTTGGGTATCAGTAATTTGGCAGGTTAACCAGTCATGTGTGCATCGTTGCAAAAAAAAAAAAAAAGTTTACTGGTCAGTGATCAGATATGAAACATGATAACAACCTATTTATTGTGATTTTTATAACTTTCCATTTACTCAATTTAAGGACTGAGACGGTGACCTTCCCACTTCTTTGGAGTTAAAATGTCAATTTTTGCATGGAATTGTAAGGATAAATTATGTTGTTTTTTCCCTTGACAAAATTAAAATCTGCAAGCAACCCAATGTCAACCCTCCCCTATTTAAAAAAATAACTGTTAATGTTCCATGAAATCCAAAAGTCCAAGGACCACTGGGTTAGATAATGAATAACATAATATTGAAAAATGACTGACTTAGTTTTCTTCCTTGTTTGGATGAATAGAAAGTAAAGCAGAATTACTTTTGGAATAAGCCAAATAGACAGCCCAAAAGATAAAACTCATTCTATCAAAAGGTATTTTTGGATCCCTTATTTAAACTTCATAGAGATTAATAATAACATTTGGAATAACAATACAATCTTTGACTATATTAATAGGTCCTCCAAAATTGTACTTTGCCAAGGTCATGGCCAAAATGTGTCATTGGCAATGAATTCGCCTATTTGATTACATAGTGGATTATTCAGTGGAAAATAAGAAGTTTTAAATTTATATCTAGTTTTTCTAAAAACCCATCCAGCTCAATTTAACCATACCCATTATTAAAGGGGTATTTTTTTTTCTAAAGATAAACTTTATATAACTGTGGATAAACACAAATTTCCTAAGGTGTTGATTGAGTTGTAGTTTAAGGTATGCATTGTTAGGTCAAAAAGCAGTTGCTTTCTACATTTCAGTCATGAAAATGAGCTTATCACATTTTTAACTACAAAGCTTACACTTCCTTTGCAGGATTAAAAAAGGAGAATTTTATTAATCAACTATCGTCCATTTTATAAAATGTTTGGAACTGCTCGATTTCACACTCAACTAAAATATTTTAAGCTCTTCTTAGCAACAGGTTACGATTTAACACTGATAAAAACTGTGTGGTTGGACTGAGTAATCATGATGAAAAATGATAAAATTCACCAAGATTGGTATAGTACTGCTGATCCTAATTTGTATCAAGTAGAGCTACTCTATCTCCCAGTAACTATTTGCTAGTTAATTACTTACGTAAAAGTATGTAGTTGAGATTTTGTCACTGTTTCATAAAGAAATAAATTATGTGAGGGAGGCTTTGTGATAAATATCAGTGCCACCGTTTTACTCTCTTTCTGACTCATATCCCTTTTTATTAAGAAAAAGATGTTTGGGGCAGATCATTATTAAGACAACAGAATGAAGGGGTCACTTACTGGTTAGCGTCATCAAGAGGAGGCGGTTCCAAACCTCTAGATCCAGCTCTGCAATAATTTTTGAATTCAAGGAAAGTATATTTACCTGAAGGTAAAGTGCCTTTGATATAAATGCAGGCACACCATATACAGGTCTCATATTTTAAAACTTTGTCTCATGATACTTCCCTTCTTCAGTATGCCTTTTATTCTCAGATGCCAGATTCCAAGATATCTTTACAAATAGCACCATGGTTTTATTTTTCAACTTCCCCCCGCCTTGAGTTTAAATGTGTGTTTATTTTGTATTCTAAAAAGACAATGAAATTAAGTTTAAGAGATGACCCAACAGAAGGAAGGACACTACTAGATGTCGAGTGATCATGTGAAATGACTTTCTCACCAACTAGAATGCTAAATAGGACAGTTACTTTATTTAAAATATGAAGCTGAAAGCTACAAAAGAGTGAAATGCTCCCAAGTGATTTAGTTTAGTCTGATGTAATGAAAGATTTTTATACAGCAGACAGAGCGGGGAGAAATTGTTGAAACCTATGCTGGGTTAACTGTGCACCAAAGAACAAGAAGTTTGCTTTGCACTGTGGATATTCTGAACTTTAATAGAACATATGTTTGCTTCCCAATTTCTCACTACATTAAAATATATTTTTAAATGGCTTATTTTTTTTCTCCATATGAAAATCACAGCTGTTTAGAAAAACCAATCACAAAAACAAGAGCCAAACCTGCCCTGATTTGTAATTAAGAAATAGGCAATGATATCCATGATGTTATCAAGAAGGACTTTAAAGCAAGTAAAATTTGGGCTGCGTTTTAAACTCAGTAATCCAAAGAAGTAGCTACAAGGCTCCAACTGCTCAGGAGATACTGCACTTGTCAAATACTTTCCAATTTAGTTTTCGCCTGATTGACAAGTTCTCCTAAAAACAATGCCAAGACTTTGGAAATTTTCTTGAGTCCCTGCACAGAGAAAGCCCACATGATACAAATACAAGATGCCTTGTGGAATGAACAAATACAGGCTGGGGAGAAAGGAGAAAATGGTTTTAAAATGTCACTTCTTTCATCTCAAGATCACAGTTTTAAGATGAAGGCATCACTAGCAAATGTAGCATATAGTGAAGGCTCAATAAATGCTTACTGTGAAATTCTTCTCATACAAACTGCAAAAGATTCTCTTAAATAAATACTTCTCCAATTTATTTCCTTTTCAAGTTTATTCACACCAATGAAAAAATTCAAGTTTTCTATCCCATGCTATGGTGTTTAATAACTTTGACTCCGTTAAAAGAAGCCAATTTCAAAGGAAACCCTATCAATGGTGTCCTCAGAGCTAGAGAGACTAAGCATGTAAACAGAGCTGCCCAGCTTTCAAAATTGGCCACCAGACCTCTTCTTCCTCCAGGCAGATTTTTATTAAACTTGGTATTAAACAATGTTGCCTGGAGCCTGATTAACAATTTATGCCTTCCTAAACAGATTAACAGAAGTCTGTCATTTTGATTTTTTAATTCCTGTGTTTGGAAACAGGATGCACCTCTGAGTTTACACTTTCAATTTATGTATTTTATTTTCAGAATTCAAACTTAAACACTGTTCTTTTCTGAATTTTTTTTCTTTTACAGTTTTAATATTCATGTGTGTTACTATATATTTTCTATGCTAAATAAAGCAATTGCTTTTTTGCTACGTGATTTTTTTTCTCTCATTCAATCAATCCTAAATGTTCTTTCAAAAAATATCTTAAAGATATTTTAAATCTGTTACTTTTGAGAACACAAGAAGATTATTGGAAGTGAGTAGGATAATAATAAAAGCTAACACTTAGACAGCACTTACAATATTTCAGGCACTATTCTAAATGGTTACATGAATTTAATGTTCACAACGTTCTGAAGAAAACACCATTAATCTTCCAATTTTACAGACAAACCTGGGAGACAGAGCAGTTACGCAACTTGCCCAAGGTCACACAGCTAGTATATGTCAGAGCTAAGATTAAATCCTGGCAGTCTTGATAGCCCATACTCTTAAATATTAAATTTTTGTGCCTTTTGTGCTTAATATGTATGTATATATACCCAAATAGATGGTAGATAGATGAACAGATTCAAATGTTTGTATCTCAAATTCAAAAATAATGTCAAAATTGTAAGGATATTTATACATGCATTTATATATATGCAATATATGTAACATATACATATTTCTCAGGAATCAAAAAACATAATTTTAAAGAAAATGAGAAACATCTTTCCCTTTCAAGTCTCGGTGAATTTATCAGTATATTCCCACAACAAGTTAGATCAATTAATTATAGCCCAAAGCAGCAGATATCAGCCTCACAAAAGCCGTTTAGCTTTAGGCCTAGCTTTTCACTTTAATTTAAGTCAGTCTTACAATCACTTACTGTTGGTCCCAAGGGAAGCCTGGCAAGTGTCTGGAAGGTTTAGACTCATCAGTCATTAATTTATTCATTCTATAATATTTACTGAGACCCTCCTGTGCCCAATGCTGGAGAGATACTGGGATGATAAGACAACATACATAGCACTTTGGGGGAAACAGATTCTTTCTTCATATTTTATACAAAATAAATCCAATAAGAATTAAAAAGTAAGAGTATAAAACAAAACTGTAACTTTACTGAAATTAGATAAATATATATTTATAATCTTGGGATACCAATTGACTTCCTAAGCATGAAGCCAGAACTTGAAAACACAGTGAAGGAAGTTAACAAAGTGAAGTAATGCATGCTTTAGTAATAACAGGCCAATAGTGCCAGCTTTGTATAAAAATGAATAGGACATTCACAGTTCATTTTATTCGTATTCTCCCCATACTTAGATCTTACATGAACATGGAAATTAGTCTTTCATTTCAGGTTACATTATGATCGATTTATAGGGTCTCTATTCATTTTCAGATTTGGTATTTGACCTCCTGCCCCAGCTGAGAAAGAACCAACACATCCCTCTTCATTGCCAAAGGCTTATTACAGTTTTATTTTTAATAGTATGCCTCAAAGTACTTGAGACGTCCCGGGTGGTGCTAGTGGTAAAGAACCTCCCTACCCATGCAGGAGACCCAAGAGATGTGGGTCCAATCCCTGGATCGGGAAGATCCCCTGGAGGAGGGCACGGCAACCCACTCTAGTATTCTTGCTGGGAGAATCCCATAGACAGAGGAGCCAGGTAGGTTACAGTCCATAGGGTCACACAGAGTCAGACATGACTGAAGCAATGTAGCATGCTGTACATGGAATACTTTCATGTTGTTTCTTTCACTGATCCCTACAATTCCTCTGGTGAGTTTATGGGACAACATTAAGTAAAAATACTTTTCAAGAAGAAATCACAAGAAATTAAGATTTAAGTGATAGAGGCTCAGTTTAATTCAATAACTGTTGTTGGTGCCATGGATAATACCATGGCATCCAGTTGGTTACAATATGCATTAAATACAGGCCTACCTCGGATATTGTAGGTTTGGTTCCAGACCACTACAATAAAGCAAACCACATGAATTTTATGGTTTACTAGTGCACATAAAACATATACTGCATGAAGTGTGTAACAGTATTATGTCTTTAAAAATGTACAAATCTTGCCTGGAAAATCCCATGGACGGAGGAGCCTGGTAGGCAGCAGTCCCTGGGGTCACTGAGAGTTGGACACGACTCAGTGACTTCCCTTTCACTTTTCACTTTCACGCACTGGAGAAGGAAACGGCAACCCACTCCAGTGTTCTTGCCTGGAGAATCCCAGCGACAGTGGAGCCTGGTGGGCTGCCGTCTTTGGGGTCGCACAGAGTCGGACACGACTGAAGCGACTTAGCAGCAGCAGCAGCAGTGCATGTAAAATATATACTGCATTAAGTGTGTAACAGCATTATGTCTTTAAAAATGCACAGATCTTAATTTAAAAATACTTTATTGCTAAAAAACACAAACCATTACCCAAACCTTCAACAAGTTGTAATCTTTTTGCTAGCAAAAGGTTTGAAATATTGCGAGAATTACCAAAATGTGACAAAGAGACACAGAGTGAGCAAATGATGTTGGAAAAATAGCACTAATAGACCTGCCCAATGCACAGTTACCACAAACCTTTAATTTGTCAGAAAAATATAGGGAGATATACCTATATTAAATATGACTGTTAGAAACTGCCATTTTAGAAACATATTCAATGAATAGATAGATATTCTGTCAGAATTGAGCCTTTCAGTCATGAAACAGACTAAGGTCTACCATTATTAAATCTAGACTTTAATGTATTGACATCCAAGCTCAGTACTGGTATTAATATTCAGCTCATGTACACCAGAACAGCTGTCCAAGTTGCTTACCTCCAGTGTCCCCACTCATCTTCACTGGCCAAATCTCACTGGATATTCAGGGAAATGGTCAAGAATCTGTCCAGCAAACTCTCCCTGACTTCCACTCACCTGTCCCACCATCAGCTTAAGATTTTTCACTGCATGATCCTATAATAGCCTCTACTTAGCCTCTAAGTAAACCCGTTGTTTCAAACATCTCTACAAGATAGTCCAGGACTTAACCTATCACACTGTAAGCCTCTAGAGAACAAGGCCTCTGGGTATTAAACTTACATCTCTAACCAAGGCCTAGCACTATTTTTGACAAACGGCAAGAACACCTTAGATGTTTGTTGAAAGAAGAAATCAACAGTATTCATTATAAAATTGGACTACACTTATATACTTTTACATTATTCATGTTGGTTAGTTTTTGTTTCTTGTAATCCAACTTCCTCTGAACATAGTGTAAGAATACACTTAAGAAGAAAGAAAGGTCAGCTCCAGCCTTCTAGACAGCCCAGACCAAGGGAGTATACCCAACAGAAGGTGCTGTTCCCAGGACAACCTTGGTGTCTTCAGCCAAATGTCTGACATAGGGTTCACTTCAGTTCAGTCCAGTCGCTCAGTCATGTCCGACTCTTTGCGAACCCATGAATCGCAGCACGTCAGGTCTCCCTGTCCATCACCGTCTCCCGGAGTTCACTCAGACTCACGTCCATTGAGTCCGTGATGCCATCCAGCCATCTCATCCTCGGTCGTCCCCTGCTCCCCCTGCCCCCAATTCCTCCCAGTCTTTTCCAATGAGTCAACTCTTCGCATGAGGTGGCCAAAGTACTGGAGCTTCAGCTTTAGCATCATTCCTTCCAAAGAAATCCCAGGGTTGATCTCCTTCAGAATGGACTGGTTGGATCTTCCTGCAGTCCAAGGGACTCTCAAGAGTCTTCTCCAACACCACAGATCAAAAGCATCAATTCTTCGGCACTTAGCTTTCTTCACAGTCCAACTCTCACATCCATACATGACCACAGGAAAAACCATAGCCTTGACTAGACGGACCCTTGTCGGCAAAGTAATGTCTCTGCTTTTGAATATGCTATCTAGGTTGGTCATAACTTTTCTTCCAAGGAGTAAGCGTCTTTTAATTTCATGGCTGCAGTCACCATCTGCAGTGATTTTGGAGCCCAAAAACATAAAGTCTGACACTGTTTCTATTGTTTCCCATCTATTTCCCATGAAGTGATGGGACCAGATGCCATGATCTTCGTTTTCTGAATGCTGAGTTTAAGCCAACTTTTTCGCTCTCCTCTTTCACTTTCATCAATAGGCTTTTTAGCTCCTCTTCACTTTCTGCCATAACGGTGGTGTCATCTGCATAAATGAGGTTATTGATATTTCTCCCAGCAATCTTGATTTCAGCTTGTGTTTCTTCCAGTCCAGCATTTCTCATGATGTACTCTGTATATAAGTTGAATAAGCAGGGTGACAATATACAGCCTTGATGTACTCCTTTTCCTATTTGGAACCAGTCTGTTGTTCCATGTCCAGTTCTAATTGTTGCTTCCTGACCT
Organism: Ovis aries; assembly: GCF_016772045.2. Taxonomy (NCBI): domain Eukaryota; kingdom Metazoa; phylum Chordata; class Mammalia; order Artiodactyla; family Bovidae; genus Ovis; species Ovis aries. Next base: position 42,470,827 of record NC_056069.1, on the reverse strand, counting down.
GCATACAAGAGGCAGGTCAGGTGGTCTGGTATTCCCATCTCTTTCAGAATTTTCCACAGTTGACTGTGATCCACACAGTCAAAGGCTTTGGCATGGTCAATATAGCAGAAATAGATATTTTTCTGGAACTCTCTTGCTTTTTCCATGATCCAGTGGATGTTGGCAACTTGATCTCTGGTTCCTCTGCCTTTTCTAAAACCAGCTTGAACATCAGGGAGTTCATGGTTCACGTATTGCTGAAGCCTGGCTTGGAGAATTTTGAGCATTACTTTACTAGCATGTGAGATGAGTGCAATTTTGCGGTAGTTTGAGCATTCTTTGGCATTGCCTTTCTTTGGGATTGGAATGAAAACTGACCTTTTCCAGTCCTGTGGCCACTGCTGAGTTTCCCACATTTGCTGGCATATTGAGTGCAGCACTTTCACAGCATCATCTTTCAGAATTTGAAACAGCTCAACTGGAATTCCATCACCTCCACTAGCTTTGTTTGTAGTGATGCTTTCTAAAGCCCACTTGACTTCACATTCCAGGATGTCTGGCTCTAGATTAGTGATCACATCATCATGATTATCTGGGTCGTGAAGATGTTTTTTGTACAGTTCTTCCATGTATTCTTGCCACCTCTTCTTAATATCTTCTGCTTCTGTTAGGTCCATACCATTTCTGTCCTTTATCGAGCCCATCTTTGCATGAAATGTTCCCTTGATATCTCTAATTTTCTTGAAGAGATCTCTAGTCTTTCCCATTCTGTTGTTTTCCTCTTTTTCTTTGCATTGATCGCTGAAGAAGGCTTTCTTATCTCTTCTTGCTATTCTTTGGAACTCTGCATTCAGATGCTTGTATCTTTCCTTTTCTCCTTCGTTTTTCACCTCTCTTCTTTTCACAGCTATTTGTAAGGCCTCCTCAGACAGCCATTTTGCTTTTTTGCATTTCTTTTCTATGGGGATGGTCTTGATCCCTGTCTCCTGTACAATGTCACAAACCTCATTCCATAGTTCATCAGGCACTCTATCTATCAGATCTAGGCCCTTAAATCTATTTCTCACTTCCACTGTGTAATCATAAGGGATTTGATTTAGGTCATACCTGAATGGTCTAGCGGTTTTTGCTACTTTCCTCAATTTAAGTCTGATTTTGGTAATAAGGAGTTCATGATCTGAGCCACAGTCAGCTCCTGGTCTTGTTTTTGTTGACTGTATAGAGTTTCTCCATCTTTGGCTGCAAAGAATATAATCAATCTGATTTCGGTGTTGACCATCTGGTGATGTCCACCTGTACAGTCTTCTCTTGTGTTGTTGGAGGAGGGTGTTTGCTATGATCAGTGCATTTTCTTGGCAAAACTCTATTAGTCTTTGCCCTGCTTCATTCCACATTCCAAGGCCAAATTTGCCTGTTACTCCAGGTGTTTCTTGATGTCCTACTTTTGCATTCCAGTCTCCTATAATGAAAAGGACATCTTTTTTGGGTGTTAGTTCTAAAAGGTCTTGTAGGTCTTCATAAAACCGTTCAACTTCAGTTTCTTCAGCGTTACTGGTTGGGGCATAGACTTGGATAACTGTGATACTGAATGGTTTGCCTTGCAGATGAACAGAGATCATTCTGCCATTTTTGAGATTGCATCCAAGTACTGCATTTTGGACTCTTTTGTTGACCATGATGGCTACTCCATTTCTTCTGAGGGATTCCTGCCCGCAGTAGTAGATATAATGGTCATCTGAGTTAAATTCACCCATTCCAGTCCATTTTAGTTTGCTGATTCCTAGAATGTCGACGTTCACCCTTGCCATCTCTTGTTTGACCACTTCCAATTTGCCTTGATTCATGGACCTGACATTCCAGGTTCCTATGCAATATTGCTCTTTACAGCATCAGATCTTGCTTCTATCACCAGTCACATCCACAACTGGGTATTTTTTTCCTTGGCTCCATCCCTTCATTCTTTCTGGAGTTATTTCTCCACTGATTTCCAGTAGCATATTGGGCACCTAATGACCTGGGGAGTTCCTCTTTTGGTATCCTATCATTTTGCCTTTTCATACTGTTCATGGGGTTCTCAAGGCAAGAATACTGAAGTGGCTTGCCATTCCCTTCTCCTGTGGACCACGCTCTGTCAGACCTCTCCACCATGACCTGCCCATCCTGGGTTGCCCCACAGGCATGGCTTGGTTTCATTGAGTTAGACAAGGCTGTGGTCCTAGTGTGATTAGATTGACTAGTTTTCTGTGAGTATGGTTTCAGTGGGTCTGCCCTCTGATGCCCTCTTGCAACACCTACCATCTTACTTGGGTTTCTCTTACCTTGGGCATGGGGTATCTCTTCACAGCTGCTCCAGCAAAGCACAGCCGCTGCTCCTTACCTTTGACGGGGGGTATCTCCTTACCACCACCGTTCCTGACCTTCAACGTGGGATAGCTCCTCTAGGCCCTCCTGTGCCTGCACAGCCACCGCTTATCGGGTTGCTCCTCCCGGCCGCTGGCCCTGGTTACAGACCATATAACTGATGGCTCTTCCAATACAATGCTTGAATTTTTTATTAGGGATGTTTTCTTATCTAAAAGTTGCAATTTCTCCAGTCACTCTCACCAAGGTGTAGAATTGTTTAGAGGTTTTATTAATGTGTTCAGGTTAAAAATTACAGCTGCATAAATGTTTTCTCTTTGGAATAGACTAGCATGATAAACCTTGGTTATCTTTTGGTTTATTATCCACCCATAGTAGTACATCAAATGGAATCTACAAAACAATCTTATGTACATGTTTTATGAGCAAAATCATTTTCCCCTAAACTCCTACCCTGGACATGTTTCTTGAGGTTCTACAGAAGTCTAATACCACAGTCTACATACCTTGTTATAACCTTGAACACAACTACACAAAATAGATTGAATTAAATTCAACTGATTAGGTAGTCCTGTTTCATTCCTTAAGTGGCAGTCAATACGTGAAATGGGATCTTCATGAATATTATTTGGCAATGAAATGTGCAGTTCAGCACAGCTCTCTCTGAGCATGCCAAATATTTTGTAAGGTTTGAGATGAAGAGTAGGAGAGGTTTGGATGATGTTCTTTATACTTCCTCCATTTAATGTGACATTCATCAGCCTGAACTCAAAGGTTCATGGAGAATTTTAAAGTTACTAATCAATAGAAGTTAGTTTGTTTTACCTATGTGGATTTCCTAGAGTAGAATAGGTACCATGGTACATTCTGGAAAGTTTGTCTCCTATCTCACCACTATAGGAAATTGTAACTTTCAAGGGAAAAGAATAGAACTATGGGTTCAGAAAAGTTAGGAAAGTGATTCCCATTCCTCTGGTTAACACTTCCTTTGGTTAACTAACACTTTCAATAAGTAACATCTCACATTAACACAAGTAATCTAAACTCTGCAGAGGCAGCCTCTCCCATACTTCACATCCCAACTTTAGAATAATAAGTAGAGAATTAAAGGATTTTCAGGAGTGATTAAGCTCTGGGGGTAGAGGAGAAACCAATAAGAAAGCCTATTAACAGTGGAAAGGAGATCAGAAAAGTAAGCTATAGTAATTCACATTCAGCACCCTAAAGATCTGATTACTTCTTACTCTTTATTACCAAGTATTTCCAGCTTATGTAATAGGATGCTTTGGGCTATGAGTGAGAAAAAAGTCCTATTTCAAACTCAAAATAAATAAATAAAATTATATTTTACAAAAGAGACATTCCACAGAAATGCAGGTTCCAAGTGATCCACAGATGAGTAGCAGCATGATCACACACTCTGGATCTTTCTGTTTATCCTTCCTGTCATCTTTAGCATCAACTGCATTCAATGATCAGAGAATGCAATGGCACCCCACTCCAGTACTCTTGCCTGGAAAATCCCATGGACAGAGGAGCCTGGAAGGCTGCAGTCCATGGGATGGCTGAGGTCGGACACAACTGAGTGACTTCACTTTCACTTTTCACCTTCATGCATTGGAGAAGGAAATGGCAACCCACTCCAGTGTTCTTGCCTAGAGAATCCCAGGGACGGGAGAGCCTGGTGGGCTGCCGTCTGTGGGGTCACACAGAGTCGGACACAACTGAAGTGACTAAGCAGCAGCAGCAGCATTCAATGATTCCCCTCAAACTTTAAGATGATTGCCAGTGGCTACTGGAGCTACATCCTTCCTTATTCTTGTCTAGCAAAAGAGACAGAAAAACCTCTCTCACTATCAAGAATTAAGCGTAGTGTCCTTCAGTCAGGCTGAGCCAGTACAGGACATATGACCACTTAAGTCTATTATTAACTGCTAGGAAATTCCATGTGCTAATTGGCTTTTTAGACTAAAGATCTATTCTTGGGATTAGCTTCTCTTGATTTTAATTCCATGCGTGGGGTCAGAGGGAGGAAATATATCTGGACAAAACTGGGATTCTATCAGGAAGAAAGAAGCTGGGAAATGAACGTTGGCTAGTTAACAAACCCTGTCTACTACAATTTAGCCTGAGAATCAGTATTACTCTAAGTAAAAAATCTTAACTGTTAAGTGGGTAAGGGATTCAGTGGAATTCAGTTTCATAAACTATAGCTTTACAGGTAACAGATAATAAGACCAAAACCCACCTGTTCCATCAAGTGAGGGTTATCAGCAAAGCGGCAATTAGAGTGATACTAAACCATTTTAATGACCTCTGTTCCTATCTTTTATTTTACTCTGTGCATTAAGTGGGTTTTGGTGTTATTTGTTTTGGGAATATACTGACTAGAAATACATCACTGTCCAAAAAGAAAACATTTTTTTTTTTCATCTAGGGAGTTGAGGCTTAACTAGCTGGAAGGGAAGTATAATTTCATTTTGTTCTCATAGTCTCATTTAGAAAATAACCTTAAGAGATTCAAAGGACATCAAGCCATGTGAGCACTCTCCTTGCTCTCTAGGGGCTTGGCCTGGGCTTTAACTTTTCTAGCTTTTTCTGAAGTGTTTTCTTAAGCAACATTTTTGCCTTTAGCACTGTCCTAACCACTGGAGCTTTAAGAAATCTTAAAAAGTGTTGTTTAAAAATAGCCTCACAAAACAATTTTCTTTTCTCTGCCTTGCTAAAAATATCCCAAATCTTTAAGAATGTTTTTTTTTTCCTCTTAGGTTTTATTTGAAAGGCAACTAAGCTGAAATGCAGATGTTTATCTAAATCCAAGTCAAAGCGGTTTGAGAAATAATTGCAAAATATAAAATGAAAACTCAACAGAGTGCTGCCTCTGCTATCAGGCTAATTTTAGGCAAAAGTGAGGTTCTAAGGTTGCTTTTTTAAACAAATGCATTTATGTGGATGTGATGTATGCCACACAACAGGATGTTCCTGAAACATCCTGTAATAAAATCAAAAGTCTAAATCTTACAATTTTTTCCCCATCTTGTGTTCCCTTAGAACTGACTTTGCCACCGTGTGAGTTCACTGACCTCTGCAAACCTTTAACTATGACAAAAATGTCTTTTCTTGCCAAGCAAGTTAGGGGTAGAATTAAGGAGCCATGACCATAAAAAGCTTTGAATTTAATTAGGAGTTGAGTTATGTATGAAGTTTTGAGAAAAGGGGGCACTGAGCTCTTAAACTGTCCTAGTTTGTGTGACAAAGGGAGTCCCAGGTTGACTGTGTAGGTACAAATACTTTCCAGTTGGGCAGATGACCTTTTGGATGTTTCTCTTGGTGCATTTTTTTTTTTTCCTATAAATGAGGATAATGGTAATTTCAACTTCAGAAAGGTGTTTGAGGAGTAACTAAGATAAGCATGTAGGAAGCACTCCCAAAATGTTGCTGTCCTCATTGTTATCAAGAAGTCTTCCAGGTATTCAATCCATTTGAGGGTCTTGGTTATTTTTAACATGCTGCAAGGTGTTTTTTTGTTTTTTTAATTTCACTAATTGGAATGATGCACAGCATTTTTTATGTCACCAATGTAATGTGCCATGGGGCGAGGGGGTGGGGGGCAACATGCCCATGTTCTACTCACTGAAACGTGTTATGGCTGACACAGTGAATGTGCCAAACGTGGCTTAAATTCAGAATTTCCTCAAAGCCTCTTCAGCACCGTTCCCAGAAAATCTGCAACCCGAGATGGGTTCCTCATTTGGGTTTGCAAAGGTGTGAACTAACTGCAGCCAAAACTAAGTAAAAATGGTAGATACAAATTCCCTTATAGCACACTGTTGTCCTGAGCATCTTATTCTAATCTGACGGCCAGCTGCCGGTGTCCATGTGGTAATGGCGGGGGGTGGGAGGGGGGGAAACAGGAGACCACAACTATGGCATCTGAAACACATGGTGCTGGCAAGAGACAACACACATGGACATGTACACACACGCACGTATACACACACACCAGCTCCACCACCAAAAACACCAAAGACAAAGCGGGAAATGAGGTTTTGGTTCAAGATGGAGACGTCAAAGGGTCACGTCCTCAATTCCTCCCATGAATACAGGGAACCCACCACTACACATGGAACTAACTACTTCCTCTGCAAACACCTAAAACCTGGATGAGCAGCTCCCGCCAGAGAAAGCCCACAGCTCAGCAGGTAGGACAGAGGGAACACCATTCCCCGCCCCCCCACCGCCGCCCGCAAACCAAGCCCCCCGCCAGTCAGGAGGGAACTCAAGACCGGAGGTTCTCCCTGGGGAGCGAAGGGTTTGAACCCCACTCTCACACTGGCACCTGAGAGCCCTCAAAAGGTCTTTAAAAACTAACCGAGCTCCTGCTCACCAGACCCACAGGGCTGAAGGGTCAGAGAAACAGCCCTCACGGGGCTTCCAGCGGCAGCACTCACCTGTCGCAGGCAGGGCACAGGCCTCAATGTCAATGAGAGACGCGGGCCTCCGCTGTGGGAGTCCTTACTTGCTTGATGTGCTGCTTAGCTTCGGCCTGAGGGGGAGGCATCTGACTTGACACACACACTGGGGACAGCTAGGGTACTCCCCGACTCCGCAAGAGGGAGGCTGGCAGGCGCCACCACGGAGCCGTCTCTGCCCTACCCCGGCGCTGGCGCCATCTTCCCGCCTCTGCACCTTCCCCTCTCCCCTGGCCCCGCCCCCTCTGCATTCACGCGTGAGATTGGTGCCTCGCAGTGTAGTCCAGGGAGACAGTTCTTGACAGGGTACCACCACGGGCACCGGGTGGGCATTGCAAGGAGACACCCCGCCCTGCTCAACCCCTTCTAAGAAAGAGGCCCATTTGCTTGGCTTGGAACTTGGGCTGAGGGGCAGATGTCAGATTTGGCCAAGAACTAGGGGCCCAAAGCCCTGCTCTCAGGGAACAAAGGCCAATGCATGCCATCATCTTTGCACTTGACCTCTGCCTTTTTACAACTGGCAGTATCTCCCAGACAGGAGTTTATACCCTCCTCTGGAGCCCAGATATCCAACCCACGGAACACTTCTGGATCTCCTGTAGGACAGCCGGGGCTTATGCTTGTAGTCCCATAGGGCCGCATCTGTGTGTATGAGCCTTTTTTATATAAAGTGTACGCTTACCTTTATAAATATAATTATATAACTATAAAATTTGCTGCATATGCTGCTTTGTGTCATAATAATAGTAAAGTCTATTCAGAATAAAATTAGTATTACTTAGAGACTTATAGGAAAAATGTTATTTCAAATTTCAGTTCATATACATAACTTTTGCAAAGTACATGTGATCAATATAAGACATTCAAGCATAAAAAATTACTTTTAGATTAAAATATGTGGGGGAAGTTGAATGGAATTGAGTTCCTGACAAAGGACTGGTATAAAATTTCTGGCTGTTAAAATGATCTCGTTCATATATTTTTAGATGAGGTATTGTGGCTATTGAACTGCTACTGTATTAGAATTCTATTAGAAAAAATTTAGAGTGATTTGATAGTTTGTTTTACTGTTAATATTTACAGTTGGCCAGAAGTTACATTATTTTCAATAACTCAAACTTATAGTAAAATATTTTTTTAAACTTTTTACTTAATATTGGAGTATAGCCAGTGAGCAATGTTGTGATAGCTTCAGGTGAACAGTGAAGGGATTCAGCCATACTTATGCATGTATCTGTTCTCCCTGCTAACTCCCTCCCATCCAGGCTGCCACATAACATTAAGCAGAGTTTCCTGTCTTATACAATAGGACTTTATTGGTTATCCATTTTAAATATAGCAGTGTGGTACTTTTAACCACTAACAATGCGCAGAATTTTTTTTAGTATCATTTTGATTAACGTGCAGGCAAAAATTTGAGGTGCCTGGAAGACTAATGTGTACATATACCGCTCATACTGTAGAACTTTAACTAACATGTTATGCTCTGAGGCTCCAGTTCATCCCTAAATTCCTCAGTTAGGGCACTTTTGCAGCTGGCATTAGATTTCCGAGAAATCTAGTCCAGGTAGCTCTGTACCAAGCCCAGGTTGTTTTCATTGCACACTCATTCCTCTAATGTGAATAAAGAAAATGTCAGATTGGCAGGTTTCCAGTTTCAGTGTCTCCTGAAAACAATATATTCATCAAAACTAAAACACACAGACCCAGCTGAGTCTAATTCTCTTATTTCTCTAACTCTATAATATGGTTTTGGGCTTTCCCGGGTGGCACTAGTGGTAAAGAATTTGCTTGCCAATGCAGGAGACACAAAAGAGGCCTGTTCCATCCTGGGTCAGGAAGATCCTCTGGAGAAGGGCATGGCAACCCACTCCAGTATTCTTGCCTGATTCCCACAGACAGAGGAGCCTGGTGGGCCACAGTCCACATGGTTGCAAAGAGTCGGACACTACTGAAGCAACTTAGGTCACCTGCACACATAATATGGTTTTACTAACGATACATTCAGTTGACCAGACCACCTGACCTCCCTCTTGAGAAATTGTATGCAGGTCAAGAAGCAACAGTTAGAACTGGACATGGAACAACAGACTGGTTCCAAATAGGAAAAGGAGTACATCAAGGCTGTATATTGTCACCCTGCTTATTTAACTTCTATGCAGAATACATCATGAGAAACGCTGGGCTGTATGAAGCACAAGTTGGAATTAAAATTGCCGGGAGAAATATCAATAACCTCAGATATGCAGATGACACCACCCTTATGACAGAAAGCGAAGAAGAACTAAAGAGCCTCTTGATGAAAGTGGAAGAGGAGAGGGAAAATGTTGGCTTAAATTCAACATTCAGAAAACTAAGATCATGGCCTCTGGTCCCATCACTTCCTGGGAAACAGATGGGGAAACAAAAGAGACAGTGACAGACTTCATTTTTTTGAGCTCCAAAATCACTGCAGATGGTGATTGCAGCCATGAAATTAAAAGATGCTTACTCCTTAGAAGAAAAGTTATGACCAACCTAGACACCATATTATAAAACAGAGACATTACTTTGCCAACAAAAGTCTATCTAGTCAAAGTTATGGTTTTTCCAGTAGTCATATATGGATGTGAGAGTTGGACTATAAGGAAAGCTGAATACTGAAGAATTGATGCTTCTGAACTGTGGTGTTGGAGAAGACTCTTGAGAGTCCCTTGGACCACAAAGAGATCCAACCAGTCCATCCTAAAAGAAATCAGTCCTAAATATTCATTGGAAGGACTGATGCTGCAGCTGAAACTCCAATACTTTGGCCACCTCATGTGAAGAACTGACTCAGTGGAAAAGACCCTGATGCTGGGGAAAATTGAAGGCTGGAGAAGAAGGGGATGACAGAGGAGGAGATGGTTGGATGGTATCACTTACTCGGTGACACAAGTTTGAGTAAACTCCGGGAGTTGTGATAGACAGGGAGGCTTGGTATGCTGCAGTCCATGGGGTCGCAAAGAGTCAGACATGATGGAGCGACTGAACTGAACTGAACTGAAGCATAGTAGTTATGCTAGTATTCCAGTTATTAATGTAGATTTAAGCGGGTTTACTTTTTTCCTAAAAACAATGAGTAGTATATTAGTATTGGGGACTACATCTAATCCCACTCATGCACCATTTCATATCTCCTTACTTCCCCTGTCTCTCATTCCAGCCACTGCCATGACAACCAGTTTCTACACATATTCTGACCCACTTTTTGCAAGCGCACACCTTGCTTTCTGCCCTGGGAATTCTCTGTTGACACCACAAACTGAGACACTAAAGGAATCTGTTCCATGCTAAACCCTATTCAATCCAGAAATGCAGGTGATTTGTTCCAGGAGTTGCATCTTTGACAAATCCATGATTGGAGCCTATGGCTAAGTGTTCCTGCCTTTCTTCCCCAGGAGAGAAGATCCTGAGATACATTTCATAGGGTTTCTAGGATGATCTCATGAACTGGTGGCCAACTTGATAATGCTTTCTGATAATTAATCCTCCTTCTTTCTCTCCTTGCTGCCCCCAAATTCTGTACTCAGGAAAAACACTCCTCCTCCAAAATATTTGCATATAAAACACAGGTAAAATGAGTTACAATTCTAAAAATCAAGGCTACCAGCTTGTTTTTCTAGTTCAACCATGTGCCCCTCAAACACCTCCTTTTGCCATTCCCATCTTCTGTTTTGCTGATAGTCATTATTCATTCATCCATTCTTATTTTCTGCAAGGATTGATGGCTTGCCTACTATATGCTAATGACAGCGATACAATGATGAACATAACCCTTGTTTCCTTCAGTGAGGACTTTGTCTCCAGATTCTCAAAAAAGACTGGTAGGGGACTCTGAACACATTTTTCTGAAGTCTGAAATCACAGGAAAAAGCTATTTCACTGGCTGGATAATGGATGATGAGAAGGAATATTAGAACTCAAACAATGAGAGCAAAGAAAGAAGAAGACACTGGAAAGTGTCTCAAGCAATAGAGTGTCAGACATTCAGAGGTAAAGCAGTGTATAGTTTACTGCAGGGATGAAAGGCCTAAATGAAAACTGCATCTCCAGACCACACAGAGAAGTAAATGGTGTCTCCATCCTGTGTGGAGCTCAACCGGAAAACAGAGGTGTTGCTTAGCTGTGGGGTGAAGGGCCTCAGAGAGTGGGTGGTGGGTATTGGAAAACAGCAAACTATTAAGTGGAAGAAGCCCAGCTTGAGCAGTAAACTGCTGCTTAAACAGGTTTACGCGGAATGTGATTGTATGTCTTTTTAACAGCCTCTAAAAGTCTTTTTTTAAAGCCTTTTCGGAAGTAGTTTCCTCTTTTCCTGTTGTACTGTCAGTTGGCAGATGCCTCTGGGAAAGGGGGCTCTGCATTCTAAAAGGCTCTTAAATAATGCTGGTTAAAAATTACTTTAAAAGCTATCTGCCGGATAGCACCTTGCCCTCTTCCTCTTACCCTCCCCAGTGACTTTCTCTTTCCTGAACCCTATCTGATTTGCCAATTACCTTCTTCAGAAACCTCTCTCGTTCTCTTGACACCTGTGCTGACAGAACATCCCGTCCTGGCAGGCAGCTGCCAATTCTCATTGGAAAATGATTGCTAAACATTTCAGCGCAAGAAGAGCTCCCCCCTCTGCTCATTGGCACCATAGAAACCACCATTATTCCTCATCCTTATGAATCCCAGCCCTTTTCCTTGTAACTCTCTACCTCTGCGGCCTTCCTGGGTTCTGCAACAGCCATGACAAGGGGAGAGCCCATCTTCAAAAGACAGTGGCTTACCAGAGGATGCTTTGAGAGCCAGAAAGGTGCAGAGAAGGAAGCTGTGCCTTTACGAAAAATCACCGTAACTGGACACCACAGCAGGCTGGGAAAAAGCCCAATACACTGGGCAGTGCTGGTGATTTCAGGAACAGATCTTAGGGCCTGCCAAACAACTAAGCCACTTTTGATTTTAACATTTTTCCAGAATTAAATCCTGCAGGCTATTTTCATACATCTTAAGGGGATTAAAATATCATCCATATATATGTGTATATATATATATATATTTTAAAGCATTAATTAAGTTTAGCTCTGACACCCAAGAGTAGTGGTCCCTGACCTGAGCCCTGACCTCCAAGAAGGGATTCCAGATGAGGTTAATGGTTGTTGCACAATCAGATTGGTGTCGCATATTGAATATAGGTCAAAGGATGACTGCTCCCTGCAAAAAAAAAAAAAAACAAAAATAACCTTTCTAAGACACGATTTCATATTAGCATAGGACCATATGCTCAGGATCAGAAAGAAATTGTGTTGTATCTAAAAGAAATCACTTTGGGAGAAAATCACATTTGGAGCTAAGGCATTTGGCAATGAAACTGCTTTTCTGTAAGCCTTTATTTACTGATTGCAGATAAATCCTGACCTGAAATTAATGAAAACTGTGAGCGTGTCCTAGTAAAGTTTGGGATGAACTGACAACTTCAAATTATTTTATACTATGACTTTCCTCTTTCTAATTTCAAAATATCTGGCATCAAAAAGTTTGAAGCTTTGATGTAAAAAGCCTTACAGTTCATATTAGCTCATTCATGAAATCCAGAAAGGGATCAAGTCACACATATGATTGATTAGATTTAATTGTTTTTTTATCTAGTTGTGACGATTGAAATTATAATCCTGCTGCTGAGGAGACATTTTACCCAATATTGGATAGATTGGCAAAAATGAAAGCGATAAACTCCTTTCTACTGTATATCTCAAATATTCTTTAGAATAATGTTTGTTGTCAACTTTAATGTGTTTTAATTATAATTACAAGAAAAACACTTTGTTAAGCACCAATCAACTAGTTAGTGATGGTTTACATGATACTTAATTTTTACTGAAAATATTCAATAATTTTTTAAATCCTTTAAATAAAATATCACAAAGAATTAGATATTACATTTACTGAGCTATTAAACTGCTCTGGGTATGAATATTATTCAACCCATTCTTCAATATAGTTCTTACACTGGATCCCTGTAGTAATTTAAAACATTTTAACTTTATTAGTAAAAACATGCCATTAAGAATGCAGTGATTTGTATTGGTGTTTTTCTTTCTGGCTTACTTCACTGTATAATCGGCTCCAGTTTCATCCACCTCATTAGAACTGATTCAAATGTATTCTTTTTAATGGCTGAGTAATACTCCATTGTGTATATGTACCACAGCTTTCTTATCCGTTCATCTGCTGATAGACATCTAGGTTGCTTCCATATCCTGGCTATTATAAACAGTGCTGCGATGAACACTGGGGTACACGTGTCTCTTTCAATCCTGGTTTCCTCGGTGTGTATGCCCAGCAGTGGGATTGCTGGGTCATAAGGCAGTTCTATTTCCAGTTTTTTAAGGAATCTCCACACTGTTCTCCATAGTGGCTGTACTAGTTTGCATTCCTACAGTATACTAACACATATATATGGAACTTAGAAAGATGGTAACCCTGTATGCGAGATAGCAAAAGAGACACAGATGTATAGAACAGTCTTTTGAACTCTGTGGGAGAGGGAGAGGGTGAGGGTGGGATGATTTGGGAGAATGGCATTGAAACATGTATAATATCATATAAGAAATGAATCACCGGTCTAGGTTCGATGCAGGATACAGGATGCTTGGGGCTGGTGCACTGGGTTGACCCAGAGGGATGGTATGGGGAGGGAGGTGGGAAGGGGGTCAGGATTGGGAACACGTGTACACCCATGGTGGATTCATGTTGATGTATGACAAAACCAATACAGTATTGTAAAAGTAAAATAAAGTAAAATTTTTTAAAAAAAAGAATGCAGTGAAAGTGATAAGTTTGGAGGAAACATCAATATTCAGGCAATAGAAAATGTAAAACCAAATAGCTTGGGGCCAATTCAGTTCCTCCATGTAAAATAATTCTGGTTAGAGCAAATCAATGTTTTGAAGATGTAGCCTAATCAAACATAACTCTAATAAAGTTAGGTAAATTGAGAGTTCCACATATGGTATGCAGAAAACTCATTACTCATTACAAAACAAGGATTTTAATGTCTCCAGGTCTAAATAAAAGAGTGCTGCCACAAATAAGCAGATTCAGGGAGTGATTAAGGTTAGGAGTCAGTCTTATGTGGGTTCTTATCTATGTGACCTTGTGTAAATCGTTCAATCACTATCCTTTTCCCTCAATGCCCTACTTCTTTAAATTATTGTGAGGATTAAATGAGATGTATTATAAGGTGGTCACACAGTTCTTGGCTCACAATAGGTTCTAAATAAGCCTTGGTCACTTTGATTAGTAGTGTTATTTTATGATAGTGATGATGATGCTCAGTCAGTTTAGTCATGTCCGACTCTTTGAGACCCCATGGACTGTAGCCTGCCAGGCTCTTCTGTCCATGGGATTCTCCAGGCAAGAATATTGGACTGGTTTGCCATGCCCTCCTCCCAGGGGATCTTCCCCACCCAGGGATTGAGCCCACGTCTCCTGCATCTCCTGCATTGCAGGCAGGTGCTTTACCACTGTGGAGAAGGAAACGGCAACCCACTCCAGTGTTCTTGCCTGGAGAATCCCAGGATGGGGAGCCTGGTGGGCTGCCGTCTATGGGGTCGCACAGAGTCGGATATGACTGAAGTGATTTAGCAGCAGCAGCAGCAGCAGCAGCAGCTTTACCACTGAGCCATCAGGGAAGCCCAATGATGATGATATTTGATTATCATTCTATGCAAGTAAAAGCATGACTCCTGAATCCTCCCAGTCACACACACACACACACACACACACACACACAGAGAAACCAGCCAGTTCTTTTCGTAAAAATAAAATCATTACGTTTGACAAAGAAACTCCACATGGGAACCAGGAGACAAATGACCTAAAACCTGTTTTTTCTGACAGTGAGTATACTATAAAACACAGTTACCATTGTAAAGCGAGGGGTAGGCTTTTTGATTTCTTCAAAATCTTTGCCCTCCTGCACCAGAAGTATAAAAAGATTCTACATGTTTGCAAATTCTACCAGATAGCCTACCATATTATTTAAATAATTCATATATGGAAAATTTCAATATATTTTTAAAACTTATAGCTGACATTTTTCTGAAAACTTAAGGTTTAAAAAAAAAAGAAATGAGGCAATTCCTGGGTTTAAGAAGTTTATTTGCAATCTAATGTTTATTTTGTTGATTCAGTTGCACAAAACCATTACAGTAAATCTCTTGGGAAAAAAAATATGTTGTTGCTTTTAATGCAGGAGTCAGCAGTCTAAGGCTCTCGGGCCAAATCCAGCCACTGCCTGTTTCCATATGACCTGCAAGCTAAGAATAGTTTTCATGTTTTTAAATGGTTAAAAAAATCAAAATAATATTTCATAATAATTATATAAAATTCAAATTTCAGTGCCCCTAAAATAAAATTTTATTGCAACAAATCATTAGCATATTATCTATGGCAGCTTTCACACTACAATAACAAGTTGAGTAGCTGCAGCAGAGACTGTGTGCAGCTTACAAAGCCTAAAATCTTTACTATCTGACTCCCTAGAGAAAAAGTCTACCAATTTCTGCTCTAATATAGCAAACCCTGCTACCAAAAAAAAAAAAAAATTGTATAAGCATCCTCCAACTTAGGAACAGGTTCTATACAAAAAATTCATTTGGAAGTCAGTTGTCCATGAGAACCAAATGATAAATGAGTTTTGTACCCAGCTGGCCCACAAATGCTGATTAACTTACAATTCTTTTAACTGTAAATGGCAATCTACTCCAGTACTATTGCCTGGAAAATCCCATGGACAGAGGAGCCAGGTAGGCTACAGTCCATGGGGTCGCAAAGAGTCAGACACGACTGAGCAACTTCACTATCACTACTAGCTGCCTGAGTTATGAAGTTTAGAAATAGGTGGCCATAAGCCGGCATGATCCCCTGAAGAAGGAAATGCAACCCTTCCAGCATTCTTGCCTGGGAAATTCCATGGACAGAAGGAGCCTGGTGGGTTAGAGTCCA
Source organism: Ovis aries (assembly GCF_016772045.2). Lineage (NCBI taxonomy): Eukaryota > Metazoa > Chordata > Mammalia > Artiodactyla > Bovidae > Ovis > Ovis aries. The sequence continues at coordinate 42,455,006 of NC_056069.1, read as the reverse complement.
TGGAGTAGCAAAAGAGTCTGACACAACTTAGCCACTAAACAACGAAGTTGCAAGAAAGAGGAAGAAAAAATGTCCATATGGGAAATAGATGGGGAAACAGTGGAAACCGTGTCAAGACTTTATTTTGGGGGGGCTCCAAAATCACTGCAGATGGTGACTGCAGCCATTAAATTAAAAGACGCTTACTCCTTGGAAGAAAAGTTATGACCAACCTAGATAGCATATTCAAAAGCAGAGACATTACTTTGCCGACTAAGGTCTGTCTAGTCAAAGCTATGGTTTTTCCAGTAGTCATTTATGGATGTGACAGTTGGTCTGTGAAGAAGGCTGAGCGCCGAAGAATTGATGCTTTTGAACTGTGGTGTTGGAGAAGACTCTTGAGAGTCCCCTGGACTGCAAGGAGATCCAACCAGTCCATTCTGAAGGAGATCAACCCTGGGATTTCTTTGGAAGGAATGATGCTAAAGCTGAAACTCAAGTACTTTGGCCACCTTATGCGAAGAGTTGACTCATTGGAAAAGACTCTGATGCTGGGAGGGATTGGGGGCAGGAGGAGCAGGGGACGACCGAGGATGAGATGGCTGGATGGCATCACGGACTCGATGGACGTGAGTCTGAGTGAACTCCAGGAGATGGTAATGGACAAGCAGGCCTGGCGTGCTGTGATTCATGGGGTTGCAAAGAGTCGGACACGACTGAGCAACCGAACTGAACCTTTTACTGATTGCAAGGCCATAGCTGGATGCACATAGTTCTTTCCAGGTACTGTCATGTTCTTTGAGCAGAAGGACTTTATATTACATATTTTTATATTCCTCACAGTACTTAAGCAAGGACATTTATAAGTGCACAATATATACTTGTTAAATGAAATGGTATCCGTTTATTTCAATGTTATGTGTGCTGAGTAGTCAGTATGGCCTCAATTTCCCCTACTTCTCTGTCTCTTACTAATAGTCATAATTTTCATAAATTTGGATTCTTATGAAAAAAAATTAGTCATTCTGATTTTGAAATCTAGACCAACTTTTGAACGTTTTCCAGTGCAAAACCACATATAATGAGAAATACATTTTACAGCCCAACCAAATGCACATATTCACATATACTTATAACCTAAAAGTTTCATCAAAAAAGAGAACTTTTTGAAATGCAAAACTGTCTTTTCTATTATATTCTGTTCATTTAATTATTTTTCAATGCTCATCAAAATTACTAAATTGGTTTCATGAACAACTAGTGGGGTCACAATCCACAGTTTGAAATGCTGGGTCTGTGGTATTCAGGATAAATTTCTGAATACTCACAAATGAATTGAGTTCTTTCAGGACCATTAATTGAGCACCTTACTAAGGGCCTGGTCCAGACACCATAGGGCTTCCCTGGTAGCTCGGGAAACAACCTACCTGCCAATGCAGGAGACATGGATTCGACCTCTGGGTGGGGAAGATCCACTGGAAAATAAAATGGCAATCCACTCCAGTGTTCTTGCCTGGGAAATCCCATGGACAGAGGAGCCTAACAGGCTGCAGTCTGTAGGATTGCAAAGAGTCAGATGTGACTTCCCAACTGAGCACACACACACCAAACACCCTGCCAGACACAGAGATCTGATCAATACGTCACTCCCCCTCACCTGAAGGACTGGATGTCTAGGTGGGAAGGTAACCAGAGTAAAAAATACGGAGGCTGTACACCACTCAACTCAGCCGGAGGTACACACAGGTTATAGTATTAAGTTCCTAGCAGCAATTAAAGAATTCCCAGTCCAAGGCACAGCTTTGCCTCTATTAAGTTAATATTTTAATTAACTTCGGGTTTAGGACATGGCTTCCTGTTCTGCTATTTAGATAGAGGTAATTATTCCCCAAAATTTAAACCAGTTTTTGAGAGAAGAAAAACTTTAAGATATATTTATCTTAAATACAGATACAAATTGAGTGTAAGTACAGATAATACTGGAATTAGGCATTTAGAAGTTTTTTTGCTTAAGTGGAGAGTCATTTGTATCTTCCATTGTCATTAAAGTTTTTAAGTTCATGTTTATAACCAAATTGCTAAATAATGTTGTTATTATAATACATTTGAAATTGCAGAGCATTTATAATTGTAGAAATACTAACTAGAAATATACTTGCAATATCTTTTTGAGACCATTACTATTTTAAACTTAATTATAATATATTATCCAATGATGCAATTTTATAAGCAGGAAAATTCACAAAAACAAAAAAAGTACACAATACCCAATTGTTGTATTTAAAATTATAGCTAAAAGAAAACTGTACCTGAAAGAGGTTTATCTCACATGCCTTAAAGATTTATAGTTAATTAAAGTAAAACATGGGTTGGTAATTTCAAATGTACTGCAATTTCATCCATTTAACAAAGAACCTATTTCACTGGTATAAATTACAGTTATGAGAAAACACAGGGTATTTTGCATTTTAAAGATTTTATACCCACTCTGATTTATTTTGAGGGAAAATTCCAAAATATGTGGCTCCCACTCTTTCCTATCTTTGTGGGCTCCTTAGAGTTAGCCCCACACTCAGTCCATCAGCGTCCAGTCACATCTGCTTCCCAGATGTGCTCAGAACCCTCCTCTTTTCCTCTCTTTCCACCTGCAGAACCTAAGTCTGAACCATCATGTCCTTTTGCCTAAACTATCAGAGAAGCCACGAAACTTGTCTCCCTAATTTCTTTCTCCAGCTCCTGTGAAATCCAGGCTTTACACACAGAAAGAGTCATCTGTAAAATATAACCCAGAACCTGTGACTTGCACTGCTTTGAAAGCTTCAGTGCATCCCACTGCACTTTGCTACCCTCATTGTCTACCACCCCATTCCTTGTACACTGTGTTTCAGGCACATTTAACTTCTTTTTCTCTCCCAACTGTGATACTCAATTTTAGGTGTCAACTTGGCTGGGCTACCATGCCCAGATAGTAAGTCAAACATTACTCTAGATGTTTCTGTGAAGGTGATTTTTTTGGATGAGACTAACTTTTAAGTTGGTGGATGTTGAATAAAGCTGATTACTCTTTGTAAGGTGGGTGGGCCTCATCCAAGCAGCTGAAGGTCTTAAGAGAACAAAGATTGACCCCCTAGCCAAAAGGAATTCTGCCAATACACAGCCTTTGGACTGGAATGGCAGTATTTCCCTGAGTCTCCTAGCCTACTCCATGAGATTTTAGATTCACCAAATCTTCACAACTGCATAAACCAATTCCTTGAAAGAAATCCAGATGGATAGGTAGGTACATATCCTGCTGGATCTGTTTCTTTGAGAAGCCGGACTCATCTACCAAACATACCAAGCCTTTTCTCACTGTAACATCAATACCTAAGCACTGAAACACCTTTGCTCTTAGTGTTCTCCATCTCTGAAACTACCTCCCCAGGCTCACCATATAACTGCTTCCTTTATAGTGTTCATGTTTTACCGTGGAGTAGCTTACCCAGATACTCCATCATATCATCTCATTTCATTTCCTTCACGGAAATTCTCATGTTAAAATGATCTGTATTCATTTGTTTGCTTATATTTTCTTTTTTTTTTTACTTGTTTTATATACTTTTAATATTGGTTGATGTTTTAAGAATGATTATGTGTCCTGAAATTAGGTTAATTTCCCTGTATACTTAAATTGTCATGTTTCTGATGTATGTGGTATACATCAACAGTGTTTTTTTTTCTTTTTCTAACTTTTTATTTTATATTGGAGTATAGTTGATTAGTTGAGGCTTCCCTGGTGGCTCAGAAGGTAAAGAATCTGCCTGCAATGCAAGATTCCTGGATTTGATCCCTGGGCGGGGGGGAGATCCCATGGAGAAGGGAATGGCTACCCTAGTATTCTTGCCTGGAGAATTCCATGGACAGAGGAGTCTGGAAAGCTATAGTCCATGGGGTTTCAAAGAACCAGACACAACTGAGCAACTAACCCTTTCACTTACATAGTTCATTACCCATATTGTATTAGTTTCAGGTGTGCAACAAAGAGATTCAGTTATATAGATACATATATCTATTCTTTCTCAAGTTCTTTCCCCCTTTAGGTTATATTTTGTTTCTCTCTGACTGATTCTGTGAGGGAAGATGCCTATCTTGTTCCCTGTTAAGTCTCCAGCATTAGAACAATGCCTGGGAAATAGTAAGCATTCAATAAGTATTTATTGAGTAAATGAATGAACAAATTAATAAAGAAAACATTTTTGTTAAAGTTCAAATTACTTCCTAAACACTCTGTCCAGCCTCAGAATCTGTTTAGCCCAGGAGGTCATTCTCCACCTAGAATTCATATAATGATATAGTGCTGTGCTGTGCTTAGTCGCTCAGCCATGTCTGACCCTTTGTGACCCCATGGACTTTAGCCCGCCAGGCTCCTCTGTCCTTGGATATTCTCCAGGCAAGAACATTGGGATGGGTTGCCATGCCCTCTTCCAGGGGATCGTCCCAACCCAGGTATTGAACCCAGGCCTCCCACATTGCAGGCAGATTCTTTACCAGCTGAGCCACTGGGGAGCCCAAGAATACTGGAGTGAGTATCCTATCCCTCTCCTGGGGATCTTTCCCACCCAGGAATCAAATCTGCGTCTCCTTCATTGCAGGCAGATTCTTTACCAGCTGAGCTACCAGGGAAGCAATGCCTGGGAAATAGTAAGCATTCAGTAAGTATTTATTGAGTAAATGAATGAACAAATTAATAAAGAAAACATTTTTGTTAAAGTTCAAATTAATTCCTAAGCACTCTCTGTCAAGCCTCAGAATCTGTTTAGCCCAGGAGGTCATTCTCCACCCAGAATCCATATGATGAAATAATGAAATAGAAAGCTGGTTAAATATCTCATGAAAAAGTAGCAGCTCCCCTGTTAGTTTCCACACATAATTGTGGTACTTAAGCCTTAAATAGGAAACCTCAGACATATGCTAAAATTGCCCTAGATCTATCTTTCTTTTTTTCATAGTGGAGTCTAATAAATCTAATTAAATCAGAGTGAGACCATTATTATTCCTTTGTAAACTTCCATGATTAAAAGGAGTTCTTTATACTTCCTATGACAAATCATTCCTATTGGAGAACACCAGAGGGACTTGTCAGGGTGTAGACCTAGTATCAAAGGTTCTACCTACTGACTAGTTTCTTTTTTCTTTTTTGAATTAATGAGACAATATTGTCCATATTGCCAGACTTAAAGTCAGTGCTGATTTTTTTATCATGAAAACTCAGAAAGTAGGGCCACCTCCAACAGATATGCCATTTTAAATTGTTCCGGATATTTTAACTTCATAAATACCTTCCAGCACAGTCTTTGGATCTCACCCTATCACGAAGAGTTAATGTAGTTAATTAACATGAGGATGACCAAATTCCCTATTCATTTATTTGCTCATCTGTTCATTCATTTTATTGTGAAGCATTGCTAAGCACCATGTACTGAACTGGAAAGTATATATCAGTGGATAAAAGAGAGTCCCTGTCCTTGACAACTTTATAATATAGAGGAAGCAAAAAGGGGTAAAATACATAATTCAATATATAGATATGTTATTTAAAAACTATAATATGTGCTATGAAGAAAATAGGCCCAGGTTAAAGGACAGAGAATAACTGAGGGGACATACACTCTGATAGTGAAGTCATGAAAGGCCTCTGGAAGTAGTGATGCTTTATTCCCTAACCTGAAGGATGAAAAGAAGGAAGCCCAGAGAGAATAGTGTGGGGAGATGGAGATCGATGAGGGTACCAGCAAGAAGGTAATCTGAAGATCTGAAGGGAGTACTGTGCCTGATCAAGTTTAAGAACTGAAGGGATCTTTTTCTGGGAAACATCATCCTTAAAATCATCTGGATTTTTTCTCTTTCTTTGCGTTAGCCTCAGGCTAAGATATGCCTCCTAGCCTGAATTCTCACCCTATCCTGGGCAGGCAGTGTGCATGGGGGAAACATTTAAATGGAAACCATGTAGTTTGTCATGCAAATTGAATCTCTTGAACAGAATTCGATTTAATAGATGTCCTGGTTGATCATTATGCAAGCACAGCCTGGCTGCACTTTGACGAAGTCCTTTGTCAACTTCAGCGACTCTGTCCCCAGTCACTCCCTCCTCCCTAGACAAGCTCTTTAGCTCACAGCCGGAACTCTTTAGAAAGGAAACACTTCTGACTGGATGAACTGAAGCAACAGTTTTTTCCTTACATACCTATAGCGTTGATTATGTAAGCCAAAGTCAGAAACCTACTGTTGGTCGTACACTCAGCCCGCATACATTTAGGTCATGTGAAATCAACTTTAATTCCGATGCAGGAAGGGGGACCCCCTCCAGGGCCCAAGTGGGCCCTTGTCTAGCACTCAGAAATGAATTGTCCAAGGAGACACACGTACTGACAAGGCAAGAGACTTTATCGGGAAGGGGTCCCCCATGGGGAGAGCAGGGGGCTACAGGAACACGGGAGAACTGCTCTGTCTCATGGCTCGAAGTTTTGGGTTTTATGGCAAGGGGGTTAGTTTCCGGTGTTTACTGGCCAATCACTTGACTTGGGGTCCTTCCTGGTGACACTCACGTTACTCAGCCAGGATGGATTCCAGTGAGGATTCTAGAAGGTTAGTAGGACATGTGGACAGGCGTCTCCTCTTTCCTTGTGACTTTTCCCAAATCCTTCCGGTTGGTGATAGCATGTTAGTTATCAGTTCCTTAACAGGACCTCCTGTTATAACTTATGCAAGTGGTTACTATAGTGCCTAACCAGGGTGGGAAGTTCCCCTAACAATCCTATTCTGAAAAAAATGAACCCAAAACATCTCCAAGGCATAGACTCTGGGAAGTAAGTGGAAAAGGTCCTCTAGATTTTTAGAAAAATTTAGCTCATTGATGAAGACTTTACCTTCTTGAATTATTATTGACTTGCAATAGACACACTTGAGAGAAGACGATCGTCAAAGACTGATGACCTGTGAAAGGAACTGGAAGGAATCAGAAAGCTCGAGTGAGTCATGATAGGATTTGATGACTATGTGCCATCTTGCACTTTGTTTTATTCCTTATTTGTTCATCTATAAAATAGAATAAATTCCATTTATCTGATGAAAACCTTGAGTTAACAGATTCAGGAATGTTAATCACCTGATCATTGTGAATGTTTGTTGTTTGATATATTGGAGGAGAGTTATTAAGGAAAGACAGGTTGATGTGATAGGGAATGCTTGCATTGTAGAGATTTATAAAACTAACCGTTAAGCTTCCAACTTGGCCAGTACTGGTTATGAGTCTTTGAGACAGGTGGCTCCTCAAATTCTTTAAACTTCAGTTTGTTCATCTATAAAAATAGAGATCACAACTGCTAGATTTTTGTGTGAATTATATGTGAAACCATATGCAAAACCATCAAGGATGCTTTCTCTCAGATAGTAACCTTTCAGTATATGTAATTTGCCTTTCTTTTACCTATTTGCATTTTCAAAAAAAACTAAGAGTTCTTGGGTTGGCCAAAAAGTTTGTTCAGGTTGTTCCATAAATGTTATGGAAAGACCCAAATGAGGACTTTCTAGTCAACCCATACCTTTTCCTGTTGTATTTTTAAGAATAGAAACGTCTTTCCAGACCAGACCTTTTATAAAACTCCTTACAAGAGAAATAAGTCTTAAAATGACCCAAGTAACTTTTTTGGATAGGAATATTCACTACTTCTAAGGATGTTTTAATGTTTGAAATATATAGCTTTTGATATATACAGTGACCAGACTCTGACATCAAGCGAACTTTCTTTAAAACCAATTTTTCCTTACTCTAAGGAGGTAATCCTGCAATCTTGTAAAAGTGATCCATATATTAATAGATATGAAACAGCCCTGCACATAAATCAGAGAGCAACAACTAGATATGTCCCTTATTTTTTCCATTGTTATTCATGTCAAACTTGATGCATTCTTACTTTGCCTGGGATAATGCTACAGAAAGTTTTTTAATTAAAAAAATTGCAGAAGAGTACGTTAAATTGGGCTTAACATGAAAGTGTTTTCTTTTGATGACTCAGATAATAATATAGTAAGAATCACCTCCTGGGTGCCAAGTTCAATGCTAGGGCTTTAGTACACTTTATCTCACTTAATCTTCTCAATATTTATAAGATATAAATATATAAATATTTAGATTCATTATACAATTACATAAAATTGAGATACAAAGAAGTTAAGAAACTCAAGGTAGGACAATTCATTGATGATGGTTTTATAACTGAAATCAGAATAATTCCACATAGCCTCTATTCATTAACTGTACCTAGCAAAAATTAAAATTAATCCAATCTAATATAAATTTTAGGTCATTTTTTTATCACTTTTGAGAGACTATATTCTCTTGCAAAATCCTGATTTTTTGAGATGGGGAAGTCCTTTGTCCTTCTGCAGCACTTTCCACTCTCTTTCTCCCTCTCTCTCTCTTTCTCACATGTGTGCACGCACACACACACACACACACACACACACACACACACACACACACACACAAGCGTTCTTTCTGTAGTCCATTCACTCCCTTAACCTATACAGTACATTCACCACCTGAAAAAATATCCCTCCCATTTTCTTTCCCAGCTGACTTTCTGCAAGCTCAGTGAGACCATCTTTATCTTTTGAGTAGTAGAGATTTGTTTAGAAGCCCTTTTGAAAATGAACCAGATTTTAAGGACATAGTTTCATAGTAGGAGATAAAAAATGACTCTTAAAGCTTTCTTGATGTATTTTCATCTCCTTTTCTTTAACTGCTTTGCTCACATGAAGCTGGCTTAGTATTTATTTCTCCTTGAAGAATTTGTTGTCACAAAAATTAATTACTTTGCTGCTAATAAAATTAGGATTTGGGGAAAACGGAAGCTTTGTAACATTATCCCTCCTTTTGGGAAACATACTTGTGCTCTCTAATGTGGAACTTAGGAGTTCTATAAATCCAGTACTTTGTTTAAATAGTTTAATGAGATTCTTATTTTATTCTTTTTTGTAATTATTTGTAGAATGTGCAGCTCTCAGTGATTTAATTCTTAAAAAACTAATTAGTGTGCTATGGAATGATTTGTCTTTCGTTAATTTCCATTAACATTACATTTTGGTTTTGGTGGTATATGTTGCATTGCGTTCCCTGTGGGCATCTCTGGATGAAATGCGTATTTAACTGTGTCCAATATAATGATTACTAATGAATGAATGAGTCCAAAGGAAAAAATAGTGGATGTTTTGATGAGCCTTTCATTTAGAAGGCTGAAGTTTGAAATTCTATAAGGTTAAAATGTATTTTCTCAAATAATTCTTTTTTAAAGCTATACTCAGCTGTTGAGAAACACTGCAGTGCCGCAGAGAGAAAGATCTATCAACAATGATGATAATGACGGCGGTGGCAGGAGTGGTGATAAATAATAATGGAAGAACAATTACCAATATTTACTAAGTGCTTCAGTGGACCCGACATCTTGACATTATCTCATTTAATCCTCACAATGAACTGTTATTATCCCCATTTCATAAGTGAGAGAACTTGAACTTTGAGAAGTAAACAAATTATCTAAAGTCACATAGAGGGCTAGAGGTAGAGTGAAATTCCGAGGTTCCAGAGACACTTTTCACTTTCATGCATTGGAGAAGGAAATGGCAACCTGCTCCAGTGTTCTTGCCTGGAGAATCCCAGGGATGGGGGAGCCTGATGAGCTGCTGTCTATGGGGTTGCACAGAGTCAGACACGACTGAAGTGACTTAGCAGTAGAGACAAGCTTTTAACTATTCTACTAGCATTTTTAGTCTTTATAAATATAGCAAGTAATCTCACAATGTTTATATTTTAGTCTACTTCTCTATGGGCTTCCTAGGTGGCTCAGTGACAAAGAATCCGCCTGCCAATCAATGAAGGAGACTCAGGTTCCATCCCTGGGTTGGAAGATCCTCTGGAGTAGGAAGTGGCAACTCGCCCCAGTATTCTTGCCTGGGAAATTCCATGGGCAAAAGGAGCCTAGCGGTCTACAGTCCATGGGGTTGCAAAGAGTGGGACACATACTAGTTCTTCGTATTGTTTAGCTCATCATTTTAAGGCAGTGGTTCTCAGCCTGCAGTGATCCTTGCCCTGGGGAACATTTGGTGATGTCTAGAAGCATTTTTAGCTGTCACAACTGTGATGCGAGTGTTACCGGCATCTAGTTGGGGAGAAGCCAGGGATGCTGCTAAACATCCTACAGTTCACAGAACAGCCCCCACAACAGAGATTATCTGGCCCAAACTCAATAGTGCTGAGGCTATAAAACCCTGTTTTAAGGAGCTGTCTGTCCAGTGACTGGTTTTCTGGTAATCATGTCCTTATATGGCTTAATTTCTGTTCTAACTGCTCTATCTTGATGAATAAATGACTCTGAGCCTTGTGTTTATAGGAGAGACTGCATAAAACAAATGCAAGGGGCTTACATCATCCCTTAGGTTTGCAGAGGGTATAATGATGTATCCTTTGGGCTTGATGATATTGTTACTGCAATAGACACAACAGGAGAGCCCACTCTAGACATCACTATGCCAACTATGTTACATATTCAGAAGATGCTCACAGTGATACTGCTTAGTAGGCATGATTTTCTCCATATTGTGCATAAGACTCTGAAGAATACAGAGATTAAATAGCTTTCCTAAAGTTGCTGCTGCTGCTAAGTTGCATCAGTCGTGTCCTATTCTGTGCGACCCCATAGATGGCAGCCCACCAGGCTCCACCGTCCCTGGGATTCTCCATGGAAAAAGCGCTGGCATGGGTTGCCATTTCCTTCTCCAATGCATGAAGGTGAAAAGTGAAAGTGAAGTCACTCAGTCGTGTCTGACTCTTAGCGACCCCATGGACTTCAGCCTACCAGGCTCCTCCATCCATGGGATTTTCCAGGCAAGAGTACTGGAGTGGGGTGCCATTGCCTTCTCCATTCCTAAAGTTGAGTAGCTCACAAGTAGATGGACCAACATTCACATCCCAGATACTGGCTCTGTTCACCTTACCCCAGATATAATTAATTAGAGCAATTTACAGTCCTGGATTCTGCTCTCATTTTTCATTGTACTAAAGTAGGGTTTTTCCTCAAAGTCTAACACTTTTTAGCTTAGATATAATTGAATAGCTCCTTGCATATTAGAATTTGATAAGAAATATTCTCATTTCACAGAAAAATACACTCTAGTATCTCATAAACAGGTTATAAAAATAGATTATTTCTTAAGGATGAGATATGAGAACGATCTCTTCATGTGAGAGTTTCCCTTCTTAAAGAAAGAAAATGAAGCACGGAGACATTGTGTGGCCTGACTGTGTTCACACAGCAAGTTGCAGGATGGGGCGGGGGCTGGTGGTCTGTGACCATGGGCCAATTCTCTTACTTAGACTCCCTTTTGCTTCTGCCCACAGTGCAACCACCTTTTTGACCCGCTTCTCCCTTCAGGGAGCTGATGGTAGGAAAGCTGTAAGTTCATTCCCCCTGCTGAACTGGTGGAATGCTTTTACAAACTAGGGACACAAACTCATTATACTCATTATTTTCAAAAATTGTTTAGGACCACAAACATGTTGTGGAAAATTAGTCCTTTGAAGAAGAAAGATGAGAGTGGTAAAAATCTCACAATTCTCATTATTATGCAGTCAAATCACTCTGTAAAACTAATTAAGGATTTTGCAGTATTTTATGCTCCTCGGAATCAAACGTGATGAAACAGGATCTCATGACTTTCATAAGAGAATGATGAGTCTGCTCATAATCTCGAAACCTGAAAACTATTCCTCCCTGGAAATTTGCCCCTTCTTCTAGTTCAGTATGTTATGTTATGCTTCCTTTAAGCAGGGCTCGTCGACCATCAAAGGTCATGCTCTCTTAACCAAGGTCATGTGCTAACTCAGAAGAGTGCAGATTTCATCTTACCCTTTCCCATTTCACCCCTTTCTTAAACTAAATTGGGTAAGAGACAGGGAAAGTAAAATATGAAGGGAGGCACCCTCTACCCATCAGATCATGTTTTCCCGTGCCTCCTCTACACTCTGCACTACTCCGCAGTGAATGTGGAAGTTAATCTGTTGGAGTTTGGGATGAAAAGTTTGAACCTAAATTAATTGGTTTTGTCACATATACTTTCAATTTTTTTTTTGGTTGCTCAATCCCATGTACTGTATGTTAGTACAGAAGTACATGGATATAACTAAAAACAGATTATATATTTGGAGATTACAAGCTCTGGAATTTGGGAAGGCCACTGTTCCTTATGTTCTGGAACAGAAACATTTTCTGACTTTCCTAGAATTCTAAAGTATAGACCTCCTCCCCTCCCTGGCAGTGTATCAGAGGTGATATGCTAATCCCTTCACCTCCTTCTAAGCATCACAGGCCTAGGCTTCCTCCAGAATTTACACCTCAATGGCCTCCAACCCCAGTAATAAATATCTCTCTTAAAACACAAGTGTTAAGTCCCATCCTAGCCACAATATGTGGTTGTGCTTCTCAGACACTCCCTGCCTATCAACTACCCAGCTTCCAAGATCCATCCACCTCCTCTACCTGAACCAACTATATCTGGACAAGCAAAGCTTGAGAGCCCTGGAAATGGCAGGGATCCTGTATCAGTTGCCTATTGCTGCTATAACAAATTATAACAACTTAGTGGCTTAACACAACACAAATTTATTTTCTTATAGTTTCATAGATCGAAAGTCACCCTGGCCTAAAATTGTCAGTAGGGCGTGTTCCCTTTGGAGACTCTAGGGAGGATCTGTTTCTTTGCCTTTTTCAACTTCTAAATGTCACCAGCATGGCATTAGCTCCTGGCCCCATCCTCTGTCTTCAAACCCAGCAGTGTAACATCTTCAGACCTCTTTCTCTCTGACTTGTGCCCTATATCACATCTCTTTTTTTAATTCTCCTGCCTCCCTTTTATAATTCCCTATAATTACACTGGACTGGATAATCCAGGCTAATCTGCCTATCTCAAGATTTTTAACTTAATCACATATGCAGTGTGCCTTAAGGGAACATATTCCCTGGTTCTGGGGATTGGAACATGGGCATATTTAGGGGCCCAGTATTCTGCTAACCACAAATCTGTGCAGGACTTGGGAGTTGAATCAGCTGAAGAAGGAAACTGTATTCACCTTGATTCCAAAATTGGAGAAATGGAAAAAAGTGTGATTCCAGGACTAGACATACCTAGATTCCTACCCCAACTTTACCAATAACATTATGATCTTAGACATATCATTGAACCTCTCCGTGAGTGTTTCCTCGCCTGAAACATGGAGAAAATCAAACTTCATATAGAGCATAAAAATGCAAAAGTAACTAGCATTACAACAGACCCTTAGTAGGTATTTGATTAAAGTTAATTCTTTTCCCATTATATTGTTTAGTCCTAGTTCATGTAATGCTGAATACAGTTGTATGGCATTTCCAAAGTGACTGTCCTAACCATGTTATATTTTTTAATCTACTTTGCCATCCAATTGCCAAATTTTGAGTCTAAAGAAGAAGGTTAAGGAACTTAGTGATAAAGAAAGAAGGGACAGAACAAAGACTGCAAACAAAGTGTTTTGATTCCAACTCCTGTGTTTTTTTATTCTATATTACAAACCTCTTGTTCTCTACTTCTGGTCACCATACTGATCAGAAATTAAATGTTTGGCCAAAATAGATTGGTATATAGGAGATGAGGCATATTGCCCATCATCTTTGTGAAGTTTGCAGAAAAGCAAAACAGATGAGAAGCTGTGGGATCAGGAAAATATTTTCTCTCGGAGCTGTTAGGCATTTGAAACAAGTTGTTAAGGCAGCTTGGCTCTTATGACTGTATGGCTGGTGCCAATTTGAAAGCTTTCATAGGTCTCTGGTTCCCCTGATATTATTGGCTAAACCAATAAATATGGTTAATTTTTGTGTAAAAGAATTGTAACTCTGAAAATACTTGTAAGAACTAAAGAAACTCCAGAGTTCCACCTAAGGGCTTCTTAGTGAAAGTATTAACTATGAGAAAGAGAAATCTAATTGCCTACATAGTAACTAAATAAAAATTTCCCAGTTCTTATTATTACACACCATAAAAAGACATTTCTATTTGCTTCTGTTGTTGTTGTTCCTAGTTGGGATTATTAAGGTGCGATGTAATTATGGTCTGACGCTTCTTGTCTTTGGTGACGTCAGGTGCTTTGCTCTCCAGTCTCCTGGCTGGTGATTAACAGCCCCTAAACTTGATCCCGGTATGACAGTTAGGATTGAGTAGTGTCATCTGTTCCATAATTAAATCTGTCTTCCATATCCTTTGAACACCATATTGGAGTTTAATTGGCTGATGCTATCTCTGCTGCTACTGTGGCTTGTCTCCACAGCAGAGTCAAGATAACAATGATCCCACACATTGCAGAATATCCCAGTTGGAGAGAATTCACTTTCTCTATTGCATGGAAAGCCCTAAAGTCCCAATTTAGAAGCAGTACTTAAGAAGCATAGGGCCTGTGTATTCCCCCGAGTACTCATGCAGGGTAATATTCAGGGTCTACCATGGCAAATCAAAAGCTTAACTCAATATGCACATGAAGAAAGCCCTCTGTGTCCAAGCTGATAACTTTTCCTAAAATACATAGAGAATCACTGAGGGATGATGGATGCTGTGTTTACACTCTGTGCATAGGCCTGTCTATGTAGCCATCACAGACAGAGACAATCTCCAAAAATCCTGGCTTATTTCCATTTCCTAGAGAAACAGCCTCTCTGATTATATATTAAACTGCTTATGTTCAGTTCAGTTCAGTTCATTTGCTCAATCGTGTCTGACTCTTCGTGAACCCGTGAACTGTAGCACACCAGGCCTCCCTGTCCATCACCAACTCCCAGAGTTTGCTCAAACTCATGTCCATTGAGTTGGTGATGCCATCCAACCATCTTGTCCTCTGTCGTTCCCTTCTCCTCCTGCCCTCATTCTTTCCTAGCATCAGGGTCTTTTCCAATGAGTCAGCTCTTCGCATCGGGTGGCCAAAGTATTGGAGTTTCAGCTTCAACACCAGTCCTTCCAATGAACACCCAGGATTGATCTCCTTTAGGATGGACTGGTTGGATCTCCTTGCAGTCCATGGGACTCTCAAGAGTCTTCTCCAACACCACAGTTCAAAAGCATCATTTCTTCGGCGCTCAGCTTTCTTTATAGTCCAACTCTCACATCCATATATGACCACCATAGCCTTGACTAGATGGACCTTTGTTGACAAAGTGATGTCTCTGCTTTTTAATACGCTGTCTAGGTCAGTCATAACTTTCCTTCCAAGGAGTAAGTGTTTTAATTTCATGGCTGCAATCACCATCTGCAGTGATTTTTAAGCACCCTTAAAATATGCTTCCAATTTATTTTTTAAGAGAAAATACAGATGCATTAGGCTTCTTCAACAGGCACATCATCTTGTTTAGCATTTGAGACAGCAACAGAAGGTATTTCAGACCATGAGGTGATGTACTAATGAAAAATGAAAGAAGAAACTTTTGGCCAAAACAAAAAGAAACAAATGCTGCATGAAAAATAGAAATGACCAAAACAAAACAAAAATGATTTTAAAAACCACCTGCGGGATAATCCTGATTCTGTTCTCAAGTAGCACAATAAATCCATTCAATTTCGTCAAAATCAAGATAAGGCTTAAGGGAAATTTGAGATGCATACAATAGTAGCTCAGCAATACTGTCTACGACCCAAGTAAAAATATTGTATGTTGAATATTGTATAAAGAAACAATGGTAGGAGATTTCATGAAGTGTGAATGAAAAGATTGACATGAATCTTTGTGCAAAACCCTTAAAGCTGGGTTAAAACAAACACTTTAAAATTAAGATCTAAGTATATAAAAAATATGCTGGAAACCTTATGTGCTCTTTTTAATTTACTTTTAATCATATGGTTATATTTTAATTATGGTTTTCTTTTGTTGGAATCATATTCTAATGCAATGTTTTCCTATTCTGGGCTGCAAATGTATTGCCTGATTTTCATATTTAGATGACTCAGCCAATAGTGATTTATAGGCTCTTCAAACTCTTTTCAACAGTTCACTCATGATGCAGCAAGAATTAAAATATGTGTATAAAATTGATAACTTAAGCAAATCATTGCGTCTCTACGTAGTGGTTTAGACATAAGAAGAGTGGCCTGGAGCCCCTAGGATTTGGCACTTGTTTTTGATATCCTTAATGGATGGCTGTTCTCTGAGCCAGAATTCCCATGAATCATATTTAGTGAACATATTAAGTGATCCCAGTTCACTTGGGATATTGCATTTGTACTTCCTTTGTAGCTGAACCACTAACAGAGGCAGAGAGGCTTTATCACGTCCAGTTTTAAAACTATACCCTAAGAGGAAAGATACTCATTTAAGAAGGAATGACAGTAAGCCTATCATAATTATATTCATTTTTAAATCACCCTGATTTGTTTCTGTTGTTCTATGGAGATTCTTTTGTATCTTTCATTCTTGACCCTTATGTCAAATGACTTTTTCACACTTCAGGACATTCCCATTTAGCTCCTGCTTCTGGTCTCACACTACTTTGTATCCAACTCTTTAATTAGAAATGGTTAATTTGACTTCTTGTCTTAAGGCAAGGAAAAAATGAGTCTTAAACAGTATTAAGCCCCCATAAATATTTCACTTTATGCTAATTCCTGTGCTTCCAGCTGAGCTGTTTGAAGTTCTCCAAAAAGTGTTTCTTTTCCCCTCAATTAAATACATAACTGGAAAACAGTAAAATAATTATCAGTTTTACTACCCAATACTTTTCTTTTCCAGACTTTAACTCTGGACCTTTAAATTTTTCCTTCTACAAAGTATGAAACCCAAGCCCAGTGTTGTGGCACCCAGTCCCAGGGTTGACAAGGCTTAGAAGACCAGGGTTTTGGAGAAATCTTGGAGCTCCCTCAAGTGGACACATGTTTAATACACCCTTTACCCCTAGAAAACATTCCTGGCTGCACCTTCTCTCCAGGCGGGCTATAGTCCATGGGGTCGCAAATAGTCAGACACAACTGAGGAACCAACACTTTCACTAACACTCTCTCCAGGACAGAACCATTTAATCTTCCCAATGAGAAGCAGAAGGATCATCTTTAAGCTTGAAATATTCCAAAAATAAATGAGAGTTCAAATTGGTTTTCCAAGTAAATGCATATGAGTAGCCAGTGAAAAAATATTGTCAAGCTTTTTGATTATTGGTTTTGCTTATGGCAGTGTAAATTGAAATTTAAAATTATAACATATTCTAATCACTTGGATAAAAATGCTACTTGTTAAGAAAATTATAAAAATAACAGTTGCATAACACTTAGACTTTTTGCTACATATACTATATGCCAGCCACTGTTCTAAGATATATATATATATATATGCGCACACATATATACAAATTCATTTGGTCCTCATACCATCCTTGCAAAGTAGGTTCTGTACTAATTCCCATTGAACAGATGAGGAAATTGAGGCATGCAGAGCTTAAATAACCTTTCAAAAGTCAGAGCTGGGACATGAGTCAGTATTCATACTAAGTTCCAATCCAAACTCCACTATGCCATGGTTTTAACATGCAGTGTGAATACACACATACATTCACATGTATACACTATATACACATATACGCATATGCATTTATACATCCATATATATCCACACATATATATATACATACAAACACATGTGCACAGATATACACATGCAAACACAGAGATACACACATATGTGGAGAGAGTGTATAAGGAGCATATTTTATACCAAAAAAATAATCTTTCAAAGTATAAAAGCTATGAGGAGAGAAATATGTTATAAACATTTTTTTAATTTTTTTTTAATTTTTTTACTTTACAACACTGTATTGGTTTTACCATACATTGACATGAATCCACCACAGGTGTACTTGAGTTCCCAATCCTGAACCCCCCTCCCACCACCCTCCCCATATTATCTCTCTGGGTCAATTACCAAACTTTGCTTATTCTATTTCTTTATTATCACTTAATGTAACTAATATCAGTCTCCTGTCCTCTCACCTCCTACTTCAGTTACTTTTGCCTTGCTCTATTAAGACCTTTGAAAATTTGCTTCCTCAATGGCCACAGCACTCGCTATTTCCTTTGCTAGAAATTTCAGCATTTCTTCCCATGACTGGCTCTTCATGGTTCCAGTTTCTTCACAGAGAAGTCTTCCTTGACTTCATAAAATAGATGCCCCTCAAAATATATTACTTATCTATCCATTCACAGTCCATCTACTCCACCAGAATGCAAGCTCCAGGAGGCAGGACTTTATGTCTGGGACGTATTAGGAACACAAAAGTAATTTTCAGTGAATGACTGAATTATTAATTTCCATTCTGATGGCTTTTAAGTGAATAGAACTATATAATGATAATCCATATCTCAAAATTTCTCTTTTCATAATGTTATTGTTCTGTTTATAGTGTATCTTAATATTTGATATAATATCATATTTTAAGATCTGTAAATTTATAAACCTCCAGCCTAATAACAGTTGTATTTAAGGGTATATTTT
Source organism: Ovis aries (assembly GCF_016772045.2). Taxonomy (NCBI): domain Eukaryota; kingdom Metazoa; phylum Chordata; class Mammalia; order Artiodactyla; family Bovidae; genus Ovis; species Ovis aries. Next base: position 42,436,444 of record NC_056069.1, on the reverse strand, counting down.
TATTCTTTATTAATATGTTACTCTTGTCCTAGTTGTAACAAAATCTTACAATGCATTAGGGTTTTAAAAATGTACAAAGACTATGCTAAAATAATACCAGAAAAGAAAATAGGTAAATTTGTACATTTCTATACAGAGATAAAACTTTTAAAAAAGCTTCCTGTATTTTTAATGGATTATGTTGTGACTTAAGAGTCTTGTCACATATATTGAGTGTGTGTATGTCTGATAATTAAGTCATATCTTTAAATTTAGCTAAACTATCTCAGGTTGAGAATGGGGAAGTATCCAAAGAGTAATGACACTAAAGGCAACTTGTCGTTGTTGTTGTTTTTCAGTCCATTAGTCGTGTCTGACTCTTTGCCACCCCATGGTCTGCAGCACACCAGGCTCCTGGGCCTCTACTGTCTCCCAAAGTTGATTCAAATTCCTGTCCATTAACTCAATGATGCCATGTAACCAACTCATCCTCTGCCACCCGCTTCTTCTTTTGCCTTCAATGTTTTCTAGCATCAGGGTCTTTTCCAGTGAGTCAGCTCTTCACATCAGGTGCCCAAAGTATTGGAACTTCAATTTTAGCATCAGTCATTCCAATGAAGATTCATGGTTAATTTCTTTTTACTGACAGCTAAGATGCTATTTTCCTAATATCTGCCATTCAGAATACAATACAGCTAGAAGAGAAAGAAGGTAGAAGGGGAAATAATATCTCCAGTCCAGAACTGTGTTCCTTGTTTCATTTATTCTGTGACACCCTCCCCTGCCCTTGTCCATGTATTTCTTTATAGTTTATAAAAGTGTCTTAGTTTCTAAGCCCAGACCTTTTTACTTAGGCTTCTAATATTATAATGATGATCAACCCAAATTATATACACATTACATTTAACCCAAATTACATTTGTAAACAAGTCTATATATATATAGATGTGTGTATACATACATACATGCAAACAAATATATATACATGTGTATATAGATTTGTACATGTATATGAAAAGTGAAAGTAAAAGTTGCTCAATTGTGTCCAACTCTTTGCAACTCCACAGACTATAGCTCACCAGGCTCCTCTGTCCATGGAATTCTCCAGGCAAGAATACTGGAGTGGGTTGCTGTTCCCTTCTCCAAGGGATCTTCCCAACCCAGGGATCGAACTCAGATCTCCGGCAATGCAGGCAGATTCTTTATCGTCTGAGTCATTATATATACTCTTTATGTAATTTATAACTATACATATAGTTATATATGCTCCTTGTGGTTTTGCAGCTACATAAAAATCATCTTGTTCTAAGGCAGCCGAAGCATCCTGTACCCAAGCACTCTATTATCCACAGGTGTGTAATACCAAGGCCCATTCTCAGTATCACTGGGGGATGAGGGAACTTGCCACACTGAAGTCAATGACCTATTGATTGATTGCTTGCTTGCTTCCATAGGTTTAGACTTTGAAATACTTGAGGGAGCCACTAAGTATCAGAAGCCAGTTGAGGAGATCAGAGTGGAAGAAAATGTTCCAACCACCTAGTCAGTCCAAAAGGTTGCTCCTTGTTAATCTCTTTCATAAGATTTAAAGATGTTTTTTATAATACTCTATTCCCTCATATTTTTTTTAACTGTGTATGCCATTGTTTCAAGCCCAAAGTTAGAAAATTCCCACTTTTTCAATCAAAGCAATATATCAGAGCCAACAACAACAAGAGGAGAATTCTGTGATTTGAGTGGCTCCTCTATGCACATTTATTCGTAAGGAAATATTGTCCTGTGATTTCATTTTGAAGTCGACAGTTTTATTGCTATCTCCAGTTCTGGTACATTTAGGGTTTTCCTCTTATCTGATTTCTATGTTTCTCCCTTACTCTTCTGTCTCCAGTTTGCAGTAATGACAGTGAAAACTAACAACTCATGCAATTTCTCTGTGAGCAGCTACTGGACTAAGTGGGGGAAAATAACAAATTTTATGCATGATTGATTGCATAAACCCTTCATTTCAGAGAAACAAGCCTTAAATGAGTAATTTATTTATAGCAATGAAAACCAAATAGATAATGTCTTGTATTCAAGGAACAAATGAAAGACAATCTCATTTCCAAACATTTTCTTTTTTAACCCAAAATTAAGGGCCAAGAACTGAATATACTATAACACATGTAAGAAACTATACTTCAATCACATTTTAGGATATTAACTAAGAAAATTATGCAACTTCAATTTATTATAAAATACTTGTTTTACTGTTTTTGTTATTCTTTGATCAGGAAAAAGAAACTGTGGACATTGGGAACTTTGTATTACTTTGTGCCTCTTGTACTAACAGAATTGATATTTACACTGCTTCTTGTTTTCAATTGCTAAAAATGTATTCTTTTTGACATTTATGTTTTGAACTATGGAAAACATTTTTCAGCTGTTTTAATAAGAATCAGATATCTAAAAATATGTAACAGTTTATTATAAGGTGTAAATTTTAGTAATAGTTTAAGTATAAATAGCAATTTTATACTTTGACAAACCATTTTTCTTTTCTATACTCAACTGGCTAAATGTAAGCAATTTTCTTTAATCACAGGAGAATTAGTGGGAAAATTTGAAGACATCACTAAATAATGATAGCACTCATACCAATTATCCTCATTGTACTTTATAGTTTACTAATAACCACCTCAATCAAGGTGTCTTTTGTGGAAACAAATCACTCAACTTTATTTCGGTTATAGTTTGTAATGACCCACTGAAGTATCATAATATACTCCCCTAATTAAGAAGTGATGTGAACACAATATGAATGAAGGTGACAGGAAGCATGGGGGGAAAGAGGCAAATTTCTATCTGATCTACTTGGTTATCAGGGATACACAATTCTTCCCCTGCTTGGCCACACGATAACTCTGACAGGGTTCGTGGCCACATGGGATGCCCCACCACAAACCATTAAATCCCCTCCAGCTTCTCTGGCTAGCTTTGCTGCATTTAGTTTACTGAAACACTTTGGCAAATAAAGCAGAAGGTTCTTTTGGAAGGGATTCCCTTCCCTCTTCCCCTCCCCCGCCCCCAATCTCCTAGTGTCATGTTGTCCTCTATCTGAACTTGAGTGTACTAGCTGTGAACCTGTTTTGATCAGCAGAACTCGAAAATCTGGCCCCTCATGCTGGGATTTCATATCAATATTTTCGCCCAACATCTGAATGGAGAGGAGGGTCCCAATGCAGCCTTCTTTCTCCTAGCTGTGTCTCATCACAGTTAGTGCCTTATTCAATGCGATTTCTGATGCTTGGGGAGTACTGTGGAATCATGCTGATAAGATAGTAAAGAGCAAAATTTATCTCATTTTGCAAAGAAATCCACATAGATTTGTATATTTAAGACTACATTGCCACTTAGCCATCTTATATTTTTAAACATGCAGAAAAATAGCTGTTTGGCAAGATAGTACGTTTAAGAATGAATGAACCCAGTTTGTTTATTTAAAGCTTGCCTGTTCCAGAGCAGATTTTAGGCAGCTGAACAAGGTGGGTAAGCAGAGGAATGTGTTTAATAAATGGTTAGCAATCACAGACCATCATTTGGAAAAGAATAAGTCAGACTTGGGATTTAGGGTCTGTGTTATCATAAGACAAAGAAAACTAGCCCTTTGTAGACATCTAAGGATGTTATATGACCTGAGCAAATCTGTGCCTCAGAAGGATAGAGGTGTCAGCAGATGGTGATACCCACATGATCTCCACACTTGATCAGCATCCCAGAATATATAGCATACACTACAGGCAATGCTGTCCACTAGCTGTTCATTTATTGCCCCCAAAAGATCATACTTTACACTGTTCACCTCAAGGTCAAGGGCAGGCCGGAGGCAAAGAGATTCCAGTCTCTTTTTTATGTACAGATGTTTATTCCTCCCAAATAGTAATAAATTGAGCCTCTCTCCATATTTAATCTCCAACCCTGAACTCAGCATTTTTGATAGGTTAGCCCCCGGTCAACCTTACCCATATAATTAAAAATTGACTTTTTCATTCCTGAGACAGAGGTAAAAGAATGGATTTGACCTTTTTTTTCCCCACTATTTCTTTGGGTGTGAAATATGTTTCAAGCTCGCAATTCTTCTTTTCCACACAGTGTTCTTCCTCTCACATTTTCTCTGGGAAACAAAGCAGGAGAAGCAGCAAGGTTAAATGGGCTTTTAAGTCACAAGATACTGAATCCATTTCTAACCTTGTATTGCTCACCATGCAAATGTGAGCAGCTGATGCAACTTCTTGGAAACCCACATATCAGTTTCCTCATCAGTCAATGGAGATGATAAGTCTGCCCCACAGGATTGTTGCAAGAGTTAAAATTCCATAAATATTCCTTTCTTTCTGGCTCTTCCCTTCAATGAAAACTTGAAACCAATGTATACTCTGAAATTAGGACCACATAATCTTTATTCAAATATTCCTGTATTTGATTTTTTTTTAATAAGTAAGAGATTTTTGTTTAATGGAGGCAGGATTGATTCCATTGTTCATCATTGGAGATGTTTTGAATTATCCAAAACTTAACATTTTTGAGAAGGAAATGGCAACCCACTCCAGTATTCTTGTCTGGAGAATTCCATGGACAGAGGAGCCTGGTGGGCTGCTGTCCATGGGGCTGCACAGAGTCGGACATGACTAAAGCACCTTAGCATCCATGCATGCATTGGAGAAAGAAATGGCAACCCACTCCATTATTCTTGCCTGGAGAATTCCAGGGATGGGGGAACCTGGTGGGCTGCCGTCTATGGACACAACTGAAATGACTTAGCATCAGCAGCAGCAAACTTAACATTTAAGGGCTTCTCGGTCTAGGATATAGCTGTCAGATAGTGACCACTGGCTTTATGGTAGTTACGTTCTATTGTACATTTTAAATATTGTAAAAGACAATCATATAGGAAAATTATATTTCTATTGGAGAAATATCTCAGGCTGAGAACAGAAAGGCACCATTGCCAAGCACTTCAAAGAAAGAAAGACCATGCATAGAAATGGCCTTCACTCCCTTTCTATCCCCACACCCTCACACCCCAAAGCTATTCTAATTTCCTCCAACTCCAAAGAAATCTCTCTTGGTTCACTTGTCCCCTTGAAAGGAGAAAGAGAAAAAAAAAAAAAAGAAAGAAAGTAGATAGGAAGAAGTTCTTGATTCTTCCTCTCTTTCCCTTTTGTTTTCACTGTTGCTAGAAAAACAATTACTGTAATCCTGGCAATAAGTAAGAAAGTGTGAAAGAATCACATGTCTTAAACAGAAGGAAAACCCTAAGTCTGAAGTGTTAATAGACAAGAAAGATTCAAATCTAAATGTGCCAAAGTCTTCTGAAGGGCCACTTGAAGGTTTCCATCTCCTTATTTTTCTCCTTTGGTCAGGCTTCCATGGTGGCTCAGATGGTAACTAACCTGCCTGCACTGCAGGAGACCCAAGTTTGATCCCTGGGTTAAGAAGATCCTTGGATTTATGTCAGAGAGTGTTTTGCCTATGTTCTCCTCTAGGAGTTTTATAGTTTCTGGTCTTAGGTTTAGATCTTTAATCCATTTTGAGTTTATTTTTGTATATGGTGTTAGAAAGTGTTCTAGTTTCATTCTTTTACAAGTGGTTGACCAGTTTTCCCAGCACCACTTGTTAAAGAGATTGTCTTTAATCCATTGTATATTCTTGCCTCCTTTGTCAAAGATAAGGTGTCCAAAGGTGTGTGAATTTATCTCTGGGCTTTCTATTTTGTTCCACTGATCTATATTTTCTGTCTTTGTGCTAGTACCATACTGTCTTGATGACTGTGGCTTTGTAGTAGAGCCTGAAGTCAGGCAGGTTGATTCCTCCAGTTCCATTCTTCTTTCTCAAGATTGCTTTCGCTATTCGAGGCTTTTTGTATTTCCATACAAATTGTGAAATTATTTGTTCTAGCTCTGAAAAATACCTTGATAGCGATTGCATTGAATCTGTAGAATGCTTTGGGTAGTATACTCATTTTGACTATATTGAGTCTTCCTATCCATGAACATGGTATATTTCTCCATCTGTTAGTGTCCTCTTTGATTTCTTTCACCAGTGTTTTATAGTTTTCTATATATAGGTCTTTAGTTTCTTTAGGTAGATATATTCCTAAGTATTTTATTCTTTTCGTTGCAATGGTGAATGGAATTGCTTCCTTAATTTCTCTTTCTATTTTCTCATTATTAGTGTATAGGAATGCAAGGGATATCTGTGTGTTGATTTTATATCCTGCAACTTTACTATATTCATTGATTAGCTCTAGTAATTTTCTGGTGGAGTCTTTATGGTTTTCTATAAAACTCCTAGAGGAGAACATAGGCAAAACACTCTCCGACATAAATCACAGCAGGATCCTCTATGACCCACCTCCCAGAATATCAGGGAAAAAGGCAAAAATAAACAAATGAGACCTAATTAAACTTAAAAGCTTCTGCATAACAAAGGAAACTCTAAGCAAGGTGAAAAGACAGCCTTCAGAATGGAAGAAAATAATAGCAAATGAAGCAACTGACAAACAAATAATCTCAAAAATATACAAGCAACTCCTGCAGCTCAATTCCAGAAAAATAAATGATGCAATCAAAAAATGGGCCAAAGAACTAAATAGACATTTCTCCAAAGAAGACATACAGATGGCTAACAAACACATGAAAAGATGCTCAACATCACTCATTATCAGAGAAATGCAAATCAAAACCACAATGAGGTACCATTTCACGCCAGTCAGAATGGTTGCGATCCAAAAGTCTACAAGCAATAAATGCTGGAAAGGGTGTGGAGAAAAGGGAACCCTCTTATGCTGTTGGTGGGAATGCAAACTAGTACAGCCACTATGGAGAACAGTGTGGAGATTCCTTAAAAAACTGGAACTAGAACTAGAACTGCCTTATGACCCAGCAATCCCACTGCTGGGCATACACACCGAGGAAACCAGAATTGAAAGAGACACGTGTACCCCAATGTTCATTGCAGCACTGTTTATAATAGCCAGGACATGGAAGCAACCTAGATGTCCATCAGCAGATGAATGGATAAGAAAGCTGTGGTACATATACACAATGGAGTATTACTCAGTCATTAAAAAGAATACATTTGAATCAGTTCTAATGGGTAGATGAAACTAGAGCCTATTATACAGAGTGAAGTAAGCAAAAAAAAAAACAAACAAACAAATACAGTTTACTAACACATATATATGGAATTTAGAAAGATGGTAATGATAACCCTGTATGTGAGACAGCAAAAGAGACACAGATGTATAGAACAGTCTTTTGGACTCTGTGGGAGAGGGAGAGGGTGGATGATTTGGGAGAATGGCATTGAAACATGTATAATATCATATATGAAACAAATGGCCAATCCAGGTTCGTTACATGATACTGGATGCTCAGGGCTGGTGCACTGGGATGACCCATAGGGATGGTACAGGGAGGGAGGAGGGAGGGGGGTTCAGGATAGGGAACATGTGTATCCCTGTAGCGGATTTATGTTGATTTATGGCAAAACCAATACAATATTGTAAAGTAATTAACCTCCAATTAAAATAAATAAATTTATATTTTTTAAAAAAAGAAGATCCTTGGAGAAAGGAATGGTAACCTACTCTGGTATACTTGCTTGGAGACTGCCATGGACAGAGAAGCCTGGCGAGCTACACAGTCCATGAGGTTGCAAAGAGTTGAGCACAACTGAGCAACTAACACTGAGCAAAATAAACTCAAGTATGAATAATTGGAACAAACAATCAAGAAGATTTATTCTTTTATTTTGTTTAATTAACATTATTTCAATAGTATTTTATTCTATTTTCATTGCTTTATCATAATATTTAAGCTTTAAAGGAAAATAAACCATTATATTGTTTTGATGTCAGGAAAACGGACAGAGAAGCAACATAAAAATTTAGAACAGAGCCTTCTTAAAAGGTTGAAGCTACTTACATTGATTAATCTTCCTATGGGGATAAAATAGAATTCAGTGTTGATATCTAAAGTGTTCATTAACATGACAGAATCCATTAGAACAGTAGTGCTGTCCACTAGAAATATCAAAAAAGCCAAACATGTAATTTTAGATTTTCTAATAGCTATATGTAAAAAGTAAAGAGAAACAAAATTAATTTTAACAATACATTTTATGTAACCTAATATATCCAAAATGATCTAGATGGGTGGGGTAGGTGTGGGGTGGGAGAGAAATTCCTAGAGGGAGGGGAGGTATGTATACATGTAGTTGATTCACTTCATTGTACAACAGAAGCTAAGACAATATTGTAAAGCAATTATACTTCAATTAAAAAGTAAAGATAGGGATTTTTAAAAGAGACACCTAAAAAAAAAGTATCGTTGCTTTTGTTCAGTCACTAAGTCATGTCTGACTCTTTGCAACCCCGTGGGCTGCAGCACACTAGGCTCCCCTTCCTTCACTGTCCCCCAGAGTTTGCACAGATTCATGTCCATCGACTCTGTGATACTATATAAACATCTCATTCTCTGCCACACCCTTCTCCTTTTGCCTTCAATTGTTCCCCGCATCAGGATTTTTTCCAATGAGTCAGCTCTTTGCATCAGGTGGCCAAAGTATTGGAGCTTCACCTTCAGCGTAAGTCCTTCCAATGAATATTCAGGGGTGATTTCCTTTAGGATTAACTGGTTTGATCTCCTTGCTGTCCAAAGGACTCTCAAGAGATTTCTCCAGCACCAGTTTGAAAGCGTCAATTCTTCAGTGCTCAGCCTTGTTTATGGTCCAACTCTCACAACAGTACATAACTACTGAAAAAATCATAACTTTGAATATATGCACCTTCGTTGGCAAAATGATGTCTCTGCTTTTTAATATGCTGTCTAAGTTTGTCATCGCTTTCCTTCCAAGGAGGAAGCATCTTTTAATTTCATGGCTGCAGTCATTGTCCTCAGTAATTTGGGAGCCCAAGAAAATAAAATCTGTCACTGCTTCCATTTTTTCCCTTTTTATTTGCCATAAATTGATGGACCCAAAAGCCATGATCTTCGTTTTTTGAATGTTGAGTTTTAAGCCAGCTTTTTCACCCTCCTCTTTCACTGTCATCAAGAAGCTCTTTAATTCTTCTTCACTTTCTGCCATTAGATGGTATCATCTGCATATCTGAGGCTATTGATATTTCTCCCAGAAATCTTAATTCTATCTTATGATTCATTCAGTCTGGCATTTCATGTAATGTACCCTGCATATAAGTTAAACAAGCAAGGTGACTATACACAGCCTTGACGTACTCCTTTCCCAATTTGGAACCAGTCCAGCTCTAAATGTTGCTTCTTGATGCATATACAAGTTTCTCAGGAGACAAGTAAGGTGGTCTGGTATTCCCATCTCTTTAAGAATTTTCCACAGTTTGTTGCGATCCACACAGGCAGAGGTTTTAGCATAGTCGATGAAGCAGAAGTTTTTCTGGCATTCCCTTGCTTTCTCTATGATCCAGTGAATGTTAGCAGTTTAATCTCTGGTTCCTCTGCCTTTTCTACACCCAGCTTGTACATATGGAATTTCTCAGTTCACACACTGCTGAATGATTTTAAGCATAACGTTAGTAGCATGTGAAATGAGTGTAATTGTACGGTAGTTTGAACATTCTTTGGCATTGCCCTTCTTTGGGATTGGAATGAAAGCTAACCTTTTCCAGTCCTGTGGCCATTGCTGAGTTTTCCAATTTTGCTGACATGTTGAGTGCAGCACTTTAACAGCATCATCTTTTAGGATTTGAAATAGCTCAGCTGGAACATATTATTATTTTTAACAAGAAATCAATATATTAAAATTGCTGATAATATATTTTGCTCTTTTTTTTTGGAACCAAGTTTTCAAAAGCTTTACCAAAATTTCATTTCAGACTAGCAACATCTCAAATGCTGAGTAGACACAGAGAGCTGGTGGCTCATTATTGGATAGTGCAACTCTAGAAATATTTGCCTCTTCTCTATGCTATATTAACTTTTTCCTAATTTTGTACTTAATCATGTTTTAGGATATTTAGCAGTTAAATGTTAATCTGAATTTGGAGTCATACATTTATTTCTCTATATACATTTAAGGGAAAGAATACATGCTTAAGTAGCCAAACATCCAAGCACAAATTTGGCTGATGACTAAAAGAACAATGATGATTCATTCATCCTTTATAACGGGTATGATATTGCCAGTTAAGTCATCTATTTCAGTGTATCATGGACGTGCGGTTCTAGGAATCATAACTATTCCCCTGCAGGGCATCCCAATGACAGATACATATTGAAATCTACTAAATGTGGAAATTTAGGAAAAATAACAGTATGAGAATCAGAGAATTTTATAGCTTCAGAGGTCCCTAGAGGATATCATCTCCAGCCCTTTCATTTTACAGTTCAAGAAACTGAGGCCTAAAAGAAGTAGAGAAACTTGCCAACGGCCACAGAACTCATTAGAAACACAGAGGAAACAGAAACTTAGTTTTCTGCCTCCAAGTTCAGACTTTTTTATTTGATGAATAATGAGAATTGATTTACTTATTGCTCACATTCTTTAGGTGATTACCAAATCCATCTTTCTAATCCATACTGTTTCAGTGGGAGATTATTTCTCAATTTATGTTATGAATTGAAAAATAAAATTTAGCCCATTAGAAATCATTGACATAAAGATGTGAAATGGTAAAAAGGAGAATTCCTGGAAATACATGGAAACAAACATTTATAAATGAACGGTTAATAAACCCAACTTTAGAAACAAGGTGAATTTAGAGTCTGCCTTGATTAGAACCAAAATGTGTGACTTGCAAGGACTGCTTCTCTTATCCACCTGGGCAGTTTAAAGGTGATGCATGTGATGAAAAGTGAAAAATCTGACAAGGCAAAAGCATAGTATTCATTTTAAAACTCACTTGCACGACAATTATATATTAGAAAGTTCCCAGAGGAATTCATTGTTCTCTGGCGTTGGGATGAAACATGCATTTGTGTTTCACTGGCCTCCACTTCATCAAGGAATAGTCTTCCCTCTCTCTAGTCCAGGGGAAAAAAGCACTTAATGTTAACACAGACAATTCTTCAAATGATCTTTAGATAAATGAATAGGATTTCACTGTTTCTCTTTTTTTCACATCCATTCATTACTTATGAAATTTTCTGCACAAGGGAAAATGAATTGAACCAGCAGGTCTCAAAGTATGGGCTGATGAATACTCAGTCCTCAAAGACAGTCTGGGGGAAAAGAGGGTCCATGCACTCAAGAGTCTGTGAAATTCTGCTCTCTGTGTCTCTATCATGAACTCCACCACACACATTAACATGATAAAGGCTGTGAGATCTTTTGTGGTAAAGAAAAAGCTTGTCCCCTTTGTTTATCCAAATTTACCCATGTTATTTGATTGAAGAGTTTTTTCTCCTCTTTAGCATCTGTAAATATCCCACTGAACTACATTCCTGTGGAACACGCTTTAGAAAATGCTGATTTTGTGCATTTTTTTCTTCAATTTGTGGGAAAGAAGTAGAAGCAACCACAGTGTGCCAGACCAGATGCAGTGGTTCACAGAGGGCAGTGAGGGAATCTTTCCACTACCATCAACACCAGAGGTTGACCATCACTTAGAGACAAAGCGTTGTGGGACACTTAGCCAGATTACTTAGGTCATTCTTGAAGCAGAAAATATGATGCTGAATAAATGACTTCATCACCTTCTATCTCAACAGCAGCAGCTCCGTTAAGAACTCCATCCTCTCTTACAAAAATCTCCATCTTCTCAGACAGCCCACCAAGTGCCAAGAAGAAATACAGCAATTTTTATTAATATGAGTTGGTTTCTCCCACAATTAGAAAGCGTAGTGGTAGGATTCATTCAGACTTTTCTCCATGTTCATCTGGCAACACAGTGAAGAGTAGAGAGTGTGTGATTATAGTGAAACTTAGTCTAAGTTGTATTTAACAGAGTCTCCTTTTTCTTCAATTGCCACATTCTTTCATGCTCTTTCCAATCACCCTTCCCCTTCTATTTATCTTGGGCAAATTCCATACCTTTCTGGTTGCTTTGTTATTTTTATAGTCCACTCTGCATGCATGTTTGCTAAGTCATTTCAGTCGTGTCTGACTCTTAGCAACCCTATGAACCCACAGCCCACCAGGCTCCTCTGTCCATGGAATTCTCCAGGAAGAATACTGGAATGGGTTGCCATGCCTCCCTCCAGGGGCTCTTCCCAACCCAGGGATCGAACCCATGTCTCTTACATCTACCTGCATTGACAGATGGGTTCTCTACCACTAGCTCCACCTAGGAAGCCCATAATCCACTCTAGTCCTGTCCAATTGGAAGTTCCAGTGTCAGATCTGAGCTAAACCTGTATCACTTCCTCGACCTCAGTCAGCCTGCAGCTCCATAAACTCCTTTGGAGACAGGTTGTTTGCCTCCAGCTCCTTCCCACCAACCTTTCAGTCATCGATACTCACCACAGGGTGCAGATCAGAGAAAGATGCACGAAGCAAGTGTCCCTTGCCTTAGTGGTCATGGTGTCCCTTGAACATCAACATTGTATGGCAGGCACTCAAAATAAAGTTCTCATGCATGAACCAAAGATGAGTTTTTCTGACATCCAGCAAGGGTCCCTCAAGTGCACAATTTCCTAAGGTGAGAGATCCACTTCAGCCCAACCTCTTCCAGCGTTTGTGCTTGGATTTCCTTGTGGTCTCTTGCTGTTTGGTTCCCCTCATCCAGAAAGCACCCCTCTTGGATAGAATATAGACATAAAGGCCCATGGGCAGGCTCTCTTCTGGAGTATGCCATTGACTCAAGGGAAAATTAAGCTCTTAAGCGGCTTGTAAGTAGTTTGGTCGAAGAAGGCAATGGCACCCCACTCCAGTACTCTTGCCTGGGAAAATCCATGGATGGAGGAGCCTGGTGGGCTGCAGTCCATGGGGTCGCTAAGAGTCGGACACGACTGAGTGACTTCACTTTCACTTTTATCTTTCATGCATTGGAGAAGGAAATGGCAACCCATTCCAGTATTCTTGCCTGGAGAATCCCAGGGATGGCGGAGCCTGGTGGGCTGCTGTCTATGGGGTCACATAGAGTCAAACACGACTGAAGCGATTTAGCAGTAGTAGTAAGTAGTTTGGTAATGCCAATTGCTATAAGAGATGAACTTAGAATTTTCAGCAGTCTAATCCAGGAGATGTTTATTCCTTTTTCAATAAAACCCAAAGAGGTTGTCTCCAGTCTGATGATGGTGACCTTCTGATACACTAGCTCCTTCTATCCTATATGCTAGGCCTGCAAGTAGCATATAATGCTTCCCTCATAGTCTATTGACAGACCACAGTGTCATGCTCACATCTAGCTGCAAAGTAGGCCGGGAATTATATTCGATCCATGTGCCAACAAGGAAAAGGGAAATGTGTTTTGGTGACTATATCTCAGTCTACCATAGAATTGTTCCACTCTTGCCTTAACTTTTACCACCTTATATGGCAGTACTAGGTGTCATTCAAGAGGGTCCCCGGATTCCTCTTAACTCCTATTGTAAAGCACCAACCTTATTTCCCCCTTGATAAACAGGATGAATCCTAAAAGTGACTTTTTTTCCCTGTTGGCCCAATGGTACACAGAGCTCAGTAACCAGGTGGCAGTCTCAACACTCAACTGTTATGTCCCCTAGTGGAGGTAGTTTTCCTTTGCATCATGAGATCTTTAAACCAAGAAAGCCCAAATCCATGGGACTGAGAAATAAAATACTTACAAGTAAAATTTAGGTGTAATAATGAGAGCTGCCATTCTACCCTGGGAATTCTGTTTATGGAGAAACTGTACCATATGTTATTCACTAGATCAGAGCATCATGTGGGATAGTAACCTAGTCTCAGAATGTTATCTTCCAACTGTTGCTGTAACTGAGTTTTCAAAAGGCCAATCCATTCTTCTTTAAGGCCAGATCCTTCAGGGTAATAAGGTACATGGTAAAACAAAAAAATCGGAGAATCCCATGGGCATTCACCCACTGCAGTGCTTTTATTTTTTTTGGAAAAGTTTCTTGTTCAGAGTTGGGTGTCTTGTTGTGACAGTGAATATGGCAATGTAAGTCTGTGGAAGGTAGTAGTGACAGAATCATGGGATTTAAAGAAAGCAAATCTATATCAAAAGTAAGTGTCTTCCAGGAGTGAAGAGATCTTATAGAACTGATCTGCAACAAGCTGCTGCCTGGTCCTCCCAAAAGAAAACAAAGAATTTCTTTGGATTTTGTAGACAATCTATACCATATTTGAACATGATGCTCCAATTCTCTGCTTAGGCTGTAAGGCTTTGAAGAAGTTCCGGGCAAGTAAAGTCCCCCTAATCCTAATAAGCTTGCAGGACGATTCAATTTTACCACTCCCACTGAAAAAATAACCATAATGTGTGTTCCCACTGGGGCCATTGAGAGGTGGGCTTGACCAAAAATCCGTTTTCCCCTTGACTTCCGATATCTCCCATTGTGGTGTCTGAACCCAGGATTATCTTCAGCTCAGAGCCACTGTCTCTGTGCTCACTCCAACTCAGTTACCAAGTTTGTAGTAGGAAATTTATTTCTACATGAGCTCCCTGATTCCTGAAATGTGAGCCTTGTAATAGAAAAAGTTAATGAAGATTCTTCTAACAAAGTAAACCAAAAGCAACACCATACCAGTAGTTTCAGAGGTAGGCCACCATCAAAACTGTAAACAATGTGCAGTTTCTCTTTCCTTGTACATAAGAACTCTGGTAAATGGCTCCAAGTCCCTTGGGAAAGGTTGGGGTCTCTAAAGGGTCTGCTGTCAAAGATTCCATCCCTTCTCTTCATTCACATTCCTACTAGGTCTAGGAATTGCCTCAAGTCTTAGAATTTGGTTAGTGTCTTAATCTTTATATGGGGTGGCTCTGCTTGCCAAATCTGAAGCCTTTCAGATCTACAGATCAAAGAAAAGCTTAGTAGACTATTTCAGTACTAATCCATTAGCCACCATCAAAGACAGTCATTAGTGATCATCCATTAGCCACAACCAAAGATTTCTTCAGATCATCCCTCTTTGATGACCATTGTAGCTGAAGTATATGTTCTAACATAGTGCCCATCTTTCCTCTTAAAGTCTCATGGTGAGCATTGCCTCTGCCGTCCTGGCAACCTGTAGTCATTATGGCAACTAAGGAGCCTATTTCAATGGTAACATCACCATATTCATCACCAGCCGGCAGAAAACAACTCTTTGGCACTTTGCAAGGCTGCTGGTATATTTTCTTAGTATATTAATGAAAGGAGTGTTCTCTGGATGCACTTGGAGGTGCCCAGAATACTCTCTAGTTAAGGTGGATGGTCAGTAACAAAAGATAAGTCCACTTTAACTTCCTACCCGCCTCAACCTTTGGATTCCTTCTACTATATTATACCAGTGAATCTCTGGCCTCTCAGCTTCATTCAACATGCACCACTGCTGAGGCAACCAAGTAAACAAAACCAAGAGTATCTGATAAATACATACATGTTCAATCCCTACCTGGTATAACGCCCTTAGAATCCATTTGAACACATATTCCTTAGACTCATGCAGTGTTTTTCATGTCAGAGCCTTTCTTCTGCTGGATCTGATTTTGTAATTGGCCCTGGGGTCTGCTGGGGCCTGCTTCTGGATACAAGTGTAGAGGAAGTGAAGGAGTTAGTAATTTGAGGACATGAGTAGAATTGGCATCACCCTGCAAGGTAACTGTTCTAATTTGGGGTTACTAGGCCCTCTTCAGTTCATTTCAGTTCAGCCGCTCAGTTGTGTCTGACTCTTTGCAACCCCATGAACTGCAGCACGCCAGGCCTCCCTGTCCATCACCAACTCCTGGACCTACCCAAACTCATGTCCATTGAGTCGGTGATGCCATCCAACCATCTTGTCCTCTGTTGTCCCCTTCTCCTGCCCTCAATCTTTCCCAGCATCAGGGTCTTTTCAAATGAGTCAGCTCTTCGCATCAGGTGGCCAAAGTATTGGAGTTTCAGCTTCAACATCAGTCCTTCCAATGAACACTCAGGACTGATATCCTTTAGGATGTACTGATTGGATCTCCTTGCAGTCCAAAGGACTCTCAAGAGTCTTCTCCAACACCACAGTTCAACGGCATCAATTCTTCAGCACTCAGATTTCTATATAGTCCAACTCTCACATGTATACATGACTACTGGAAAAACCATAGCCTTGACTAGATGGACCTTTGTTGGCAAAGTAATGTATCAGCTGTTTAATATGCAAGACCATATCAGTCTCAACAGACAGAAAAGGAGCTGCTGCTTTCAACCAGAAAGGCACAGGGAGCAGTTGAGGTTTGGGAATATTTAGGTCATCTGAATCTTCTGCATCCCAGAAGGCTTTAGTGAAAATAGCTCTTTCAGTTTCTGCTTGCAGCCCTCTCCTCCCTAAGATTCAGACCTGAGTCCCTAAAGGGACATATCCAAATGGCAGCATCATACTGTGCTCAGAATTGTCCTTCCCATGTGATGGCTCAGGCTTCATTACAGGTTGAAGCTTGTCTGCTTGACACTCTCCTCCCTGAAGATGATTTCTCTCCTGGGAGGCATCGTGGTGTCTCATGTTCACAGATTTTGGGCAGGCTGACCCCAAGGGTCTGCCAGGCCCATCGAGACCCACTGGAATCCCAGAGTAGACGCAGCTCATGCCCAAACCTGGAACCTAGCTTTAAAGCAACAGAGTATCTTATCCCCTTTCTGGTCAACATATTCAACGGCATGACATGAAAATGTGCAAAGAAAATGTTTGCTTCAGATTTTACTTACAAGGTTGGCACCAAATCTATAAATATCACTTTTAAAGGAAGAGTTCATGATGTGAATTTGATAGTTTTAAAGTTTGCTTCTTTTTGTGATGGTTTCAGACTGATTTTGTGCAGACTTGTTTTTATAGTCAAATCAAACTCTAAGTGCTGGATTACCTGCCAGAAAAGTTAAAATGCATTTCAGTGACTTAATTTTGGCACCATGTTCATATTTATTTTTAATTTTAGTTACCATGAGAGTTTGCTTATTCTTCCCAAGTGAATTAAACCAGATTTGTGTCAAACAAGGATGGAGACTCTTCTTAACACTGTTCAAACTGAGTTACTAAAATAATATGGGCAACAAGGCTGTGGATTCAACTCCTGTCATATGCAGAATTTGTAAATGGCGTGAAGGACAACCTCACCAGATGGAGAAGATGAAAGGGGATCAGAGTGAGGATCTTGAGATGAGATTACTGAAGGGCTCTGTCATTGCCCAGTCCCCACTCTCTTTTGTAAGAAGGGCTGCTACCTTCCAATCCGAAAGCTCATCAAGGGAGATGTCAGTATTAAGGGAGACATCAGCGGGGTCACCTGAACAGCTGAGAGATGTTTTTCCCAGCAATTGGGAGACACAGAGGGGAACTAGTTCTGACTCACACTGGAGGAAGGGAAAACAGACTGTGAACTGGGGTGTGAGAGGGGGCTGACTCACTAGGCAGTGGAGCCAGGGGCAGTCTGCCTCACTGGGATGGGCTGGAGTTTGTCACGACATAGATGTGTGAGTGTTTCCTGAGAATGCAAGTGGCCCAAATCGGAAAGAACTAGAGGGGGCTATCTTGGGCTCTGTCCAGTTGGCAGGCCTGGAGGAGCACGGTGACTTCAGCAGAGAGTCTGGTGAAAGTGTCCAGGTAGATGTCTTCTTAGGCCTTGAATAGAATCACATATGCTTGGAGGTAGGGAATTATAGAAGAGGGGCCCAGATAGGAAAGATGTGAAGCATCCATCAAAGTGCCACAAGAGGAGAATGTTCATTTTAATCATATAACTGTGCTCAGTTGCCTTAGTCATGTCCACCTGTTTGTGACCCCATGGACTGTAGCCACCAGGCTTCTCTGTCCATGGGATTCTCCAGGCAAGAATCCTGGAGTGGTTTGCCTGCCCTCCTCCAGGAGTTCTTCCTGACCCAGGCTCGAACCTGCATCTCCTGCACTTCAGGCTGATTCTTTAGCGCTGAGCCACCAGGGAAGCCCTAATCATATAACTGAGCCATCCAGAAATGACAACTTGCACAATTTGACTGGTGCAGAAAGTAGAAAGAACTGTCCCACTACCTGTCCCTCCCTCCCTCCCTACTAACAACTTCAGTGCTGACAGGGAGCAAAAACTGAGGGTAATAAACTGAGGCCTAGGGCTGAGAGGGAGCAGACGAACCATGTCCCTTTCTAGCAGGAAGCAAACCTGAGCTGAAGAGGGAAGACTCACGCTGAGTTTCATTTGGCCATTTCCTGTGTATGACACAGTCTAATCGCCAGATTGACACAATAGTCCATCTACGAAGGAAGAAAGGTGTCACATGTCATAGGCCCCAGGAACAAGTAAGTGTTACTTACACTGAATGAACTGTAAACAAACAGTGGGAGATAAATGCACATTTTTGCCCTCACTCTTCCTCTCTTCCTCCCTCTCTCCCATCTACATTATTGGCCTTTATCCAGGATGAAATGGTACCAAGTACCATCCTACCCCTGTGATGTTCTCCACCTGTGTGTCCCAGCTCATGGGTTAGAGGACTGTTGGTGACCAGGGGATATAATGAGGTTTTACTTTAAGGTTGAATAGTTATTTAACTTAATCGGAGTAATAGAACTTTGAGGACAGACAGAAAACAATGCTTTCATTATTTATACCATGCTTTATTTATTTAGCAATGATTTACTATCTCATGGACTTTTACTCACAAAAAATGTTATTGCCCCTAAGAACCCAATTGTCTGTATAGCAAGTCACCCAAAGCATGCTTTTTCATCTTCCTTCTCACTTAATCTGAGAAGTTACCTACAAGTTTCCCATGATTCATAGAATGAGATTTAACCTCTACTGAGCACATGCCACTGGAGTAGGAAATGGAAACCAGTTCCAGTGTTCTTGCCTGAAAAATTCTATGGACAGAGGAGCCTGGCGGGCTACAGTCCATGGGGTCACACAAGTTGGACATGACTGAGCAGCTGAGCACACACGCACACATGAGCACACGCCATAATTTCTAGAGCAGCCGTCAAAGGTCTATCTTGGTGTTTTCTTGGTGGACTCCAAAATAGGGACAGGTGAGGGGGAACCTAGAATGGCATATGTTCTACCATTTATTATCTTTTTTCACTAAGGGATAGAAATTTATTTTCAACATCATCTTCCTCCACCCCAGTTGTACCCCATTTCTTAGGCCAATAAGCTAAACAATGAAATTAAAATGGTGAGAATGATCCATACAAGAGAACCTATGTCTCATTTTGGAATAAGAGGGCTGGTCAGAGAGAGGGAGGCCCCCAAGCTCCACCACCTGTACAGAGGCACTAGAAAGCAGAGTTTAGGGAAGTCTAAGTTTCCTGGTCTTTCTCCAATGCGGCCCAGACTGGCCGTCCTTATTCCCAGCGTGGTGCCAGAGGTCAGGTGATGCCACAGAATGAAGGTAACGCCAGAGCATCAGATGTACAAGAAGATTTAAGGAGCAAAAATGATTTGGCTAATAAAACAATTTACATCTGTTACTCAGTAGAACACAAAGTATACATATGTGTTT
This sequence comes from Ovis aries, assembly GCF_016772045.2. Lineage (NCBI taxonomy): Eukaryota > Metazoa > Chordata > Mammalia > Artiodactyla > Bovidae > Ovis > Ovis aries. Next base: position 42,416,873 of record NC_056069.1, on the reverse strand, counting down.
AAGATAAAACTGAAGATTTCAATAAATTTCACACTTTGGGTCCTGCCTTTAGACCTCTCAGAGATCCTAACGCACGAAATCTCTGCAGCAAAGACAGAAGGTTGACTAGCTACTATTTCTGAAAAGCCATTATGACAAAGAAAAACACCTCAAAGTCATCAATGCATCAAACCTTCACCCCCAAAATGACCTAATAATAACTACCATGTATCTGCTCCTTCTGCACACCCCGTCTGTCAGTCTCCATGTTAATAACCTGGGACCTGAACATAATCATCCCCAGTTTAAGGTGAAAAGGCTAAAACTTTAAAAGGTTATGTAACATGTCCAAAGTCACACAAGTAAATAAAATTTTCACCCTATAATCCGACTGACCCTGAAGTCCATTCTGTTTGCCAGAATGTTCCAGCTACTTCTGCCTGGTGGCATACTGTTTTTCTATCCTCCTGCTGACTGGAGAGGATTAAAGTGAAAGTTGCTCAGTTGTGTCCGACTCTTTGCAACCCCATGGACTGTAGCCTGCCAGGCTCCTCTGTCCATGGAATTCTCCAGGCCAGAATACTGAAATGGGTAGCTGTTCCCTTCTCCAGGGGATTTTCTCAACCCAGGGATCAAACCCAGGTCTCCTGCATTGCAGGCAGAGTTTTTACCATCTGAGCCACTAGGGAAGCCCAAGAATACTGGAGTGAGTAGCCTATTCCTTCTCCAGAGGATCTTCCTGACCCAAGACTCAAAGCAGCATTGCAGGCAGATTCTTTACCAGCTGAGCTATCAGGGAGAGCTTTGCCTTGGACAAAAAAAAAAAAAAAAAAAACAGCAAGGATGCTGTGACAGGTGGCTTGATGTCTCATAGGGCAATTGCAGTAACAATTTCTCATCAAACAGATATAAGTGCCAAAGTCATTTCTCTTTAGTTATGAACAGCAAGAAATGTCATGCAGACAGCAATCTGTTGAGCTCTGAAAAGTAGTGTTGCGCTCAGGTTTTTTTTAAATTTTCATGAAAACAAATATTTTTCAGTTGTTGGGAGTATTTCAAGACATGGAAAATATCAAAGCACTTATCTCATGGAATTTATGACCAAAGTTGCATGATGACTTCTATATTGTTCTTAAGAGCTTTGCAGATTTATAGTGTGGTTTACTCTAATTGCATGAGCTGAATCAAGGATCCTGTAAAACTGACCTGCAGCCTAAACAGATATAATCAGTAAAAGATCTGTGAGGTTATTCACTAAAATCTTATTCTAGAGATTTTCCCATATGGTTCAGTGTAGTTTAGTGTGTTAAAAGCTAAAAGTTTATCATATATAAACAAAAATGCCTAGCCAACATAAGGAAATTGTTTTAAAGGTTTTTATTAAATATGTATGCTATATATTTCTTCTTTTAAGCAATTATACTATTCACTCTGACCTGGGAGGCTTTCTTCCTAATGATATTAAACAAGAAAAAGATTCATTGGCATGAATATGATATTTAACTGTTAAAATTAAAAGCAGACCTCAAAGCAGTTTTTCAAAGAGAGAAGTTGAAATAACTTTTCTGTGAACTAAAGCTGGTAATGACTTGGGGGGAAAAAATACCTCTCTGTCCTTTCTCCATTCATTTCCAACTACTCTGAGCCAAGGTAGTCCCTGCTAATCATACATATTTTATTTCCATCCAACTTGCTAGGCACCTTAATTTTAAAAGGAATCCCATAGCAAAGTACTTACTCAACATGATGAAAGTTCCCTTGCTTGTGCAATTTCTGTTTCATGACAGCCCTCCCTTTCTATATTTCTTTTCATCTCTTCACTTTAAGGACTTGTTTTAGACTATAATTATTCTTGAGACTCTGGGTTAACACAGCCATTAAATCTTGTATAGGTGGATGATAAATTGGGAAGCTAACAAGTTGTACTGATCTTTTTTTCAGAATTCTTCTTGTTTGAGCTCAACCGCCATAAAGCAATGTAAAGAAATATCTACATTTCAGAAAGCAAAATGTACATACACACACACACACAAAAAAAAATTTTTACTGCCAGAAAATCTAGATATTTTGAAAGACGGATAGTATCTTGAAAATGATTCATTTCTATAAGCCTCTTAGCAAGTGATTTGGGGAAAACATCTAAAAAAAGGTATGTCATGGTTTATAAATTTTACATTTGGTAACTGTAGCCATCTTAAAGTATCTTAGTCTTACCTCTCTGTCTCTCCAATGGGAAATCACTGAATTTGTGTTCCTTTAAAACAGAAGCTGACATGGAATGCAAAGGTTGTTTTGTTGTTGTTGTTTTTTTTCCTATAAATACAAATCCAGATGGTGACTGCAGGCATGAAATTAAAAGATGTTTTCTCCTTGGAAGAAAAGCTATGATCAACCTAGTCAGCATATTAAAAAGCAGAGACATTACTTTGCCAACAAAGGTCCGTCTAGTCAAAGCTATGGTTTTTCCAGTAGTCATGTATGGATGTGAGAGTTGGACTATAAAGAAAGCTGAGCACTAAAGAATAGATGCCTTTGAACTGTGGTGTTGGAGAAGACTCATCTTGAGAGTCTCTTGGACTGCAAAGAGATCCAACCAGTCCATCCTAAAGGAGATCAATCCTGAATATTCAGTGGAAGGACTGATGCTGAAGCTGAAACTCCAATACTTTAGTCACCTGATGTGAAGAACTGACTCACTAGAAAAGACCCTGATGCTGGGAAAGATTGAAGGCGGGAGGAGAAGGGGCTGACAGAGGATGAAATGGCTGGATGGCATCACTGACTCGATAGACATGAGTTTGAGTAAATTCCAGGAGTTGGTGATGAACAGGGAAGCCTGGTGTGCTGCAGTCCATGGGGTCACAAAGAGTCCGACACGACTGAGTGACTGAACTGAACAAATCCTAAAGTGAAAATAATCTTATTTTCATTTTTAAAAATGACACTTCAGAATTTTATCAAAAGTTCCAGAGCAAGCAAAATAAAAATTGTACCCAAAACCCTCTTTTCCCATATAGTTGAAGTGGTTATTTATAGCTATTTCAGCCCATATCTATCAAAAAAAAAAAAATTCTGGAACAAAAATCTGTATTTGGGGCCTCTAATGCTGATCCTTTGCATCTTAATTAATGTCTATGACCTGGAGCACCAAATATTGCACTTCTGGCATTATTTGTAGTTGGCTGAGATTCAATTAATTGAAATTTTTTGCTGTTGCTGGAGAAAATGTGAAATGGAGTATTTATAACCATGGGTACCTGATTTTTATTTACAGTCATCTGAAAGAAATTCCACATCAGTGACAGAGCTGCAGCATCTTCTAAAGTTCAGGATGTCATAAACACTTGACTCTCAGATGCTTTTAAGACATTTCAAAAAGCATATGTATGATATGTACTTTTTTCCTTCATATGGAGAAAAATGCTCATTTTACAAAACTTTTTACTGTGTTGTGGGGAAAAAAATAAAGTTACAGTAAAGTCCACTAATCAATTGCTAATTAAATAACAATTCCTGACGCTCCAAGTGGAACTATAGCAGAGTTGGACAGTATTTTATAGGACTAAATTATATTTTGGCTTAGTTTTAATATCCAAGGAAACTCATTTCATAATTGGTAGGTGTGTAAATGTGCTGGCACTTCAGGTTCTTTATTTTATCAGGAAAAATATATTGAGAAATTGTATTTCCCCTGCCAACCGAAATTATAGAGCAAGTCAGCATACTTAAGCACTTAAGTCTTTTTCTAGGTATAAAGAAAAATAATATGTGAGGAAAAAAGGGTTTGGTTTTGTTTTTTAAGTAGGCTGCATTTTATGATATTTTGACTTCATGTTTTTTATTAATAGTAAGTGGCCCAAAGACTATTTACTATGTAAATAGTACATAGTTTAATGTACTATTGTTACACTGCATAAGATCAGCTCTTGGTAAGCAATAGTCTCAAAAGCAATATTGGCTGCTATTTATTGCCTGCTTACTTGGCAATGTGGTAAGTGTTTTACATACTGTATCATATTCAATTTTCATAACAAATCAGTGAGGCTTAACTCAACTGTCTGAACTGGCTTGGCCTAACCCATCAGTGGAATTTCTTTCTTCATTTTTTTTTTTAGTTAAATGTTTGTTCTGAGCAAGTTTTTATTTTTTTAATTTTTAATTGCTTTACAATGTTGTATTGGTTTCTGCCATACAACAATGCAAATAAATCATAATTATACATATATCCCCTCCTTCTTGAGCCTCCCTCCCCCACTCCCATCCCACCCCTCTTGGAATTTCAAACAAAACACTTAAGGAAGGCCTGCTCCTAAGTCAATATTATTTCCCAGACTTGCACAAGCTGTGGCTTCTTACACATTTTGAGAAATTTGATGATCAGCTTCAGCAATACAGGAACAAACTATAACAGGACTGATGCAAGACATGCTGATTAAGAGAATAACATCCTTGGCAGTGGCAGTTGCATTATTGGAATATGTGCATTTTCCTTCTCCATAAGATTTCAAAATTATTTTGGATATTTTTTCTTCCCATTTGTCATAAAGCTACTGAGATAACAAGGCATATCCCAGAAAGATTGGTTTCATCTGGTTTTTCTTATAGATTATCAGCTGTTTTTCAACATCTATTTTGCATATAAGCAGTATGGCTTACATTAATAGATGAGGAAAACAGGGATTTTGAAAAGATAAAGCTGAAAAGTTGGTGGCGTGTTAAATTAGAACTACAAACTCAGTATCATCAAAATTTTTCTTTTTCTACATATTATGCTGTTTACATTAAAGAGTTTTTTTTCTGTAGCTTTAAATAAATAAAAAGCATATTACTGACCTATTAAAAAATTACCAGGCAAACATTCTAATTTTCTACCTTGGAATAATTAATAGATGAAAGAAATTGAAAAGTGCTCGATTTGATGACTGCAGAACATCAAGTAGCAATGCACAATTATTTTGAACAACAACTTCCACTGAGAATTAGCTTTCCACTGGCCTTCACTGTGTTCCGGTGCCCCATTGTTTGTAATTACACATGTACACTGTGATAGTGCAGTTGTTAAATTGGAAATTGAACTTCTTTGACAACTACAGTGAAACTTGACAAAAGATGAATGTGATTTTTTTTTTCCTGTTTCCCTTCTTCTTCTTTCACTTATTTAAACATGTATTAATTAACTTGTTCTGGCAAGTGTTTAGTAAACATTGAGCAAGGGCATTTCTTTAGTGGTATAATTAAAATTCCCTTTTAAAATGTTTTGCATGAAATTTTATGCACAATTTGACTCGGGTAAACAGAGGTTCTAATTAAAGTTTTTAAATGGAGGCAATCAAAATTGAAAAAACATCCAGCAACCCATTCAAGCACATTGTCTTCCTGTCTAGTTCAAGTCACATTTGATGGTCAGTTAACATTAGCCTGAATCAGTTAAGATGTCCCCAATTTCACGGGCCCTTTTCTACTTAAGTTAGTCTCAGGGAATAAACGTTTAAATGTTGCAGTACCTCTTGAAGTTGTTATACAATATTTATTCAATTAAATTTCTTCAGAGTTATTACACCAGGATATTATGAGAAGGATCTAATTTAGGTTACGGATCCTCTGCAAATAAAGTGTTGCATGAAACACGCTGAATGAATGAAGCTATCCAAATAGCAAGTGGGGCTTCAATTATTTTTTCCCATTACAACTTGCTGTAAAAGGTTATACCTCCGTAAATAGCGCTGTCCTTTGGGGTGAGAATAGCCAGTGTAGCTTTTCAGTGTTAACAGGTAAATGTACAAAGCACATCATCACTTTTTGCCATATTTCTCTATGTGTGTAGGGGGAATAGGGATGGTGGGAAAGGTAAAGAGAGATGGAAAGGAATTCATTTTTCTTGTAATGCATTGATTGACCTGAAGTGAGAGATATTTTAAGGGAAGTTTTAAACTCCTAGTCTTTAGTTATCCATACTTTTTTTCCCCTTTTCGTGATGCTGTAAACAACTCCAAAAAAGGAAAGCTTTAAGTACAAGAATTGTTGTTAATTGATAAGTGATTTACCAGCTCTCAGGGTCACTGGTGTCTCTAATGATCTTTTTTTAATTCATGGGGATTAAAACAGATTCTGCCTGATCACTTCCTCCAGACCTCTGGGTTTTGAACCTGAGCCAGCCAGAGCTGAAAGCAGAAAGTGATTCCCTCTGGCTTCGAACCGTAGATTTGGAGCCTGCTGTCAGTGGGTAGCAGCCACTTCTGCTTTTGTAAAAGAAAAGCAAAATATGATGTAACCCCGACTCTAGTGGGGAGTCTGCCTAGTGCTGGGTTTCCTTAACAAGCCCACTAGACTTTCAAACTAATCTACCTTTCCAACTGGCTTCTTTTTTTACTAACAAAGGTGATATTTTGGTGTCTATCCAACACTGCTTTATTATGGTTGTTGTTGTCTTAATATCTTTGAAATTTGGAAGAGAAAGAGAAGAGCTATCTATCAGGTGCCTCCTTGAATGCATGCTAAGTGCCTCCAGTCGTGTCCGACTGTGCGGCCCTATGACTGTAGCCCACCAGGCTCCTCTGTCCATGGGATTCTCCAGCCAAGAATGAGTTGCCATTCCCTTCTCCAGGGGATCTTCTCCACCCAGGGATCAAACCCAAGTCTCTTACATTTCCTGCATTGGCGGGTAGGTTCTTTACCATTGGTGCCACCTGGGAAGGGCCTCCACTGAAATCCTAAAACTGTACCATTCTCAATTTGAAAATCAGGAAATTGAAGCACAGACTATCAAGCCACTTGCTCACTTCTCAGGACTAATAAGTACTGATGCTGGGATACATGTGGGTAAACTGGCTCACAGTGTGCTCTAACCACAGTGATCTTTTATCACTGGTTATCAGCTCACCAGCCTTAATTTTACACATGAGAAACAAAAGCTCAGAGTGGGGAAGAGCTTGCCTGAGATAAATAACACAGGGAATAAGAGAGAGAAAGACAGTGAGGCCTAACACCCAGTGTTTCCAAATACCACTGTTGGAATTCGCTCACAGACATGACTGAAGCGACTTAGCATGCATGCATGCATTGGAGAAGGAAATGGCACCCCACTCCAGTGTTCTTGCCTAGAGAATCCCAGGGACAGGGGAGCCTGGTGGGAGGCCATCTATGGGGTCGCACGGAGTGGGACACGACTGAAGCGGCTTAGCAGCAGCAGCAGCACAATCCACAGGTTAGGACTCTGCACTCTCACTGCCAAGGGCCTGGGTTCAGTCCCTGGTCAGAGGACTAAGACCCTACATGCCATGTGGTATGGACAAATGAATATCATTGTTGTAACTTTGGACAATCATATTGCTTGCGTTCATTCTACATATCCATGACTTCTCAAGCCAAAAGTTCAAGAAAACTAGGAGCTCTTCTTAATGATTCAAGGTCATCATCGTGACTATTCATGTGCTGGATTTCGCTCAAGTGCTGTGAGGTATGTCCATCCTTACAGTCATTAGTCCTATAGTCATCAAGTCATGTGTTTAGTCATCCTTATATTCAGCCGCTCATGCGTTCATCCATACATCCACTTTATTTTACAGGTGTACACCTGGGGTGTGTTCAGACATTGTCCTCAGCATAGAAATACAGAGTGTTGCCTGACTGCCAGGGCTGGCCCCTGACTCCATCCATTTTCTCTTTAGTTTTCTGCCTGCCTTTTGAAGCCTTTCTCTGCCTTTCTCCTACTAATGGGACTTCAGTTTCCAGTACTCGTTACAAGGTCTCTTTAATTTGCTGGGGATTTAGAAACCTGATGATAAATTTGTTCAAATCTTGTCTGAAATGAGAGTAAATAAAAGCTAGATGCTGTTTCCATGAGCAAAATACAAATGAGATAGTGAATGTTATGGTTAAGAAGTAGCCTCTAGATGAGCTGGGATTGATCTACCAGCCACTAGCTATGCCCCCTTGGGCAAAGCATCGGGTCCCTCCAAGTCTGTCTCTCTTATCTCTAGAGTGAAGGGTAAGAGTGACAAGTCTCCATTTCAAAGAATTGTCGTTTAAGACTACATGTTTCAAAAGCATTTATCTCATTGCATGGGACAAAGCAAACATTGTTTGCCATCCTTATTTGCTTAGACATTTGTGACAACTATTTTTACCTCTCAGAGACCTATATTGTTGTTATATTTTTAGGGGAGTTGTGAAGATTCTGCTGTAAGGTCACAGCTATACTGAGTGCTTCTCCTGGGCAGCAGCCTGGCGGCCTGTACCTCGTCAGAGTGAATTCAGAAAAGGACTCCAGAGTCATATGCCAGGGCTAGAGTCTGGCTTCATCACATCCCCATTACATGACCCTGGACAACCCCACTCAGCTTCTCTAAACTTCAGTTTCTCATCTGCAGAAGTTATGAGCGTATTCTCTATGCCACAGATTCTCATGAGAATTAAATGAAGACATAATATTTGTGATGTGCTAAGCACAGTGCCCAGCACATAGTGCAGGGACAGAACACAGCAAATTTATTACTATGTGCTAGACTTCATATAAGTGATAAAGGCTTAGACATTATATCAGCAAGAATAAGTACAACATCTCCACTCTTCATAGCACTTTTCATGAGTAGGAGCCTTTAAAAATCATCTGTGATGTGCCAGGTTTCACAGCGACTTTATGGTAAACCCAACCAGGTGACTCCTTTTGTAGCTTAATAAAGTTAAATTTGTTTTGAACTCCTCACCCCACCAAGGTAGCCTTGTAGCTCCCAGCCAGTACCCTCTGGCTGCCCTTTCATTGAGCTATTGAAAGAAGACCAAACTCACTGAAGTCATTCACAAGAATGTGCAAGTGGTTTTTGACATCTTGCAGTCTTGTTCAAGCTCATTGTCTTAAATGGCCACGCGTCCAAAAAAATTAACAAAGCTGCAGAAGAGCCTCATGGACAAGCAGGGAGTGACAGGAAAGCAAGTCTTTCATACAGTTCTGCAACTTGAACATATAATTTCCTACAGAAATGTTCAAAATTCATGCCATGAATAGCTAGTTACAAGCATAAAATGCTTTCTCTTCTCCTTTGTTCACACAAGTAAATCTTTTGGGAAAAGACAGCGTGCACAAGGAGCCAGGCAATACACATAAAGGACTGAAGCAAGCAGGTTTAAGGAAACTGCAGAGAACACGAGATGGCAAAAGGCAATTGAACAACAGTTGAACACACATTATGCAGGCATCCATAAGGGTCGTAAGCAAGTGCCAACCTGATTCAGGAGGCAGCTCCCTCCATTCCAGAAATGAACATGTCACTAGAGCTTCTGTGGCTCCAAATTAACCCAGAAATAGGCATGTGCTGATCTTTAAAGATGAGCCCCTGGCCACAGTTTCTCAATTGTAAAAGGTAAAACAAGAGATGTGCAAGAGGCAAAGTGTGTCCTCTGCTAAGATACCATTTAGGTATTTGTGAGCATCTTAATAGCTAAGACCTCATGGGGACTCATTCATTTTATTCTCACAGCCATCCTACAAGGTAGATACTATTAATATCATTGTGTTTTATAGATTTTTAAAAAATGTAGACACACATCCATCCCCTACTTGCGCAGCCAGTGTTGGGTGAGGCTGAGCTAACTGAGACATGGCCTGCCAGAATCTGTTCTTAACCGTATTCTGATACTTCCCCTCATGACAAAATAGCTTGGATCACTCCAACCCCCATGAAAAAAGAATTCTGTCTTTTTGATTCAAGTTTTGGGGGTTTCTGGTCCTAACTGAGTAGTTGAACTCAACAAATACTCCTTAAGCCTCAACTACATATAAAATACCATTTTCTGTGCTGTAACACATTTGATTTTATCTTCATTAATGCAATGTCTAGAATATGATTTTAGAACAAGGGTAATACTGTTGAAATAGCTTCATCTGGAAACACATCAGTTTGCAAACAGATTGGCATATTATCCACAAATATAAACATTTACAAAAAATTCAGGCAGCATTCGATGACTGTTGCCATAATGATTCATTGGCACAAGTGGAATGCTATGTGATGGAAGATGCCTAGGCTGTTTGACACATTTCAGTGGAGTTCATTACACACACGAAACGGAACCAATTTTACTCAACAGTGACTTTGACATTTACAGAAAAATGAAATGGAGGTTTAGAAATGAAGACTTCATGTAAAATCTCTACCAAAAATTTTAAATTGGTTCTATCCTTATGTCACCACTTCTAGAAGATCAGCCGTGTACTATAGACTTATTTTTATTCACAGCAGGTGGCAACCTATTCAAAACAAAGTTCCTTGGGTTATCCGAAAATTGATTGTGAACCAACTTAATTGGCTGTAAAACTCCTCTCAGAATAAAGAACGTGTATATATATATTTTTTTAAAGATTTACCTGTAGGAAGATGTGCCCCTTTGGCTTCACTCTGTTTAATTCATCCTGATAGCACAGTCCTGTTTCTTTGATTTTCTAGGTTTTAATGGAGTAAAGACCATCCTCGTCCCCAGTGCACTCAAAGATGGTGTGGGAATGGAGAGATTTTAGGCTGAGTTAGGATACAATAGGGTCAAAAGAAATGCTAAATAGTTAATATGCTAAATAACCAGCTGTTTCCTACTTTATATGGGCTTCCCTGGTGACTCAGCAGGTGAAGACTCCACCTGCAATGCGGGAGACCTGGGTTCAATCCCTGGGTGGGGAAGATCCCCTGGAAAAGGGAACATCTACCACTCCAGTATTATAGCCTGGAGAATTTATCTGATGGACTGTATAGTCCATGAAGTCACAAAGAGTCAGACACAACTGAGAAACTTTCACTTTCACTTTCTACTTCATGAACAGTAGAATGTGAGATGTACCAAAAATTCAGTAGGAATTTATGCTGCCGGTGGTGGTTTAGTCACTAAGTCGCGCTACACTTTCGATCCCATGGACTGCAGCCTTCAGGGCTCCTCCGTCCATGGGATTTTCAGGCAAGAAAACTGGAGTAGGTTCCCATTTCCTTCTCCAGGAGATCTTCCTGACTGAGGGATCGAAGCCACAGACCCACATCTCCTGCACTGCAGGCAGCTTCTTTATCACTAAGCCACCAGGGAAGCCTCAGGGATTCATGGTACATATGTTAAAAGCATTACTAATGGGTTATGCCAATGCGTTAGGATGATTTATGGGTAGATAATATTTCAGAAATATTTTCTGTGAGCAGAATCATGCAAAGTGCTATGCTACAGTATTTCTGTGCAACACCATTTATTTGAAAAAATCATTTCATAACAGATTTTAAAAAATATTCTCTTGCTAGGGTAAATGGCTCAAGTATATTAATAATGTTGCTTTATTGAATGCTGACTGGGCTTTCAGTGCCAAAGTTAAGCCTCTGCATACCAAAAAAAAATGAATGCACTTGGTTTAATTTGTAAGCCTAGATGGCATTATAGTAATATTGCACTGATTAGAATTAATCAGGAACACCAGAATAAACGTATGCTAAGTCTGAATTCTAAAACTTCAAAGTAATTATATTGCCTTTAAATCTGTCTAGTATTTACTTATTTGTTTGTCTGTAAATAGTATAATAAAATCAATATCTCAAAACCAGATAGTTCAAACTGTTATCAAACATGAGTCACTGGAGAAGCAATTCAATCAACAGAGATGTTTTCCAATTAGCATATTATTTGCAAATAAAAGGTGATTCCAAAGTATTCCAGGGAACTTGAAGACATTGTAGTTTGTCTTCCCATTCTATATATCCTATGAAATATTTTACATTATTAGTTTGCAATAATCTAGGGGGAAAGATTTTGCTAATCAAAGGAAAACTTCAACCAAGCTTCTGCATTAATTATCACATATTCTAAATTGGTAGAACCTGAATTAATGAGGCCCAGGCTTCTTCTAACTGGCATGCATTAAATAAAAGCTGGACTTGACTATATGCTCTTGTGAAGGCTGAAGTATACATCCATACTGGCTGCCAGGCAAATAAATTTTCAAAATATGCAATTATGAATGCTATGTGGACTTTGCCCCGCCATCCATAAACATCTTAATTACCTTCTACACATCACTGAAAAAAGGCTTCTGCAAAGATTCAAACTATTTTTCTAGAGTAACCCCTTTTGCATATTTCAGAGCAAACAATTGCCTATAAGAAATAGAAATCTCCCCCTCCTAAAAAACAGATTTCAGCAAAAATGAAAATAAAAAGTAGAGACATGATCTATTAAGAAATCTTTTAAGTTCATTGCTAAACTGTCATTGGGCTATAATTAGGAAGTTTAAGGTTCATTTTTACGAGTTTTTTTTTATATTTCTACCTAGTTTGCTCTAGATACCATGAGGGGATGAGAGCAAAATGGTACAATATCCATTTTGCTTTATATACTTTCCTGCCCTACTGTCTAATTTTTGTGTGCATGCTAAATCGCTACAGTCATGTCCAACTCTTTGTGACCCTATGGACTGTAGCCCACCAGGCTCCTCTGTCCATGGGATTCTCCAGGCAAGAATACTGAAGTGGGTTGCCATGCCCTCTTCCAGGGAATTTTCCCAACCCAAGGATCCAGCCCAAGTTTCTTTTGTCTCCCGCACTGGCAGGCGGGTTCTTCACCTCTAGCGCTGCCCGTCTAATCTTTGGTTCTTTCCTAATGGAATAACCATCCCTACTATTTTAAAATTTGGTGTCTAGGTATGCTCTTACTTTTTGTTGTTTTACTTTACTGCCTGACACCTACAGAATGAACGAGCACATCTGATTACTACTTGCCATGTGGTTTTCCTATATTTTAACTGTTCAGAAGTCAGCGGCTTTTTCATCTAAGGTCATGTTTGGGCTTCCCAGGTGGTAAAGGACACACTGCCAATGCAGGAGACTTAAGAAACACGGGTTTGATCCCTGTGTAGGGAAGATCACCTGGAGAAAGGCATGGCAACCCACTCCAGTATTACTGCCTGCAGAATCCCATGAACATAGGAGCTGGTGGGCTACGGTCCATAGGGTCACAAAGAATCAGACACAACTAAAGCGACTTAGCACAAGATCATTTTTGAAATATGGGTTTTTTTCATTTCATATTTTTAGATTAAAATCTAAAATAGGTATATCATTCATTTTGACTATACCAAATTTTCATCTGATATAATATCATCAGCATGTTATATCATGAAAGAATGTGTATCCAGTACCATTTTTGCAAGGTAAAATTACAACATTGAAGTTAGTTCTGATTGTTTCCGCTTGAATAAAGTAAAGATGATTTTCAGAACACTGACAAAATGGAAAGGGGGAAAAGATACATAGAATCTATGAATGAGTCTGTCCTCTGGTGAACTTTCGTTTTTGCCCATATTCTTCTGGAGGCAGGCTGTGGGCATAAACCGTCCGTCTTCTCTGTTTCTACACTGTTACTGTGAAACACTGAATTGAAGTCTTCACAAAGGAAAATAATTAACAAATGGACTAATTCTGATTTTTAAATGCTTCTATTCTTTAATTTTAAGGGAACTTGACTTGCTTGGAAATGCCTCTTGAAAAATAAAAAGTATTTAAGCCTAAGAGGGAACTATACTCTTTGGGACACTTTTGCAGGCTACTGTAGATGGATTCTAAATTTGCAATGCAAATAGTAACGATAACAATAGTGGTAGTAATAATGATAACAATGGCTAATATGTATTAATACCTTACTAAGTGCCAGTCACTGTTTCAAGTGCATGTAATGACATTTAATCCTTATAACGCCCTCTGAGGTAGTTACCATAATAACGCCCATTTATAGAACAAGAAACTAAGGTGCAGTGAGATTAAGCATTTTCACAAATTCATAGCAATTTAAACCCAGGCAGTCTGGCTCCAACATTGATAATCTTGACAACCATGCAATCCTGACTTAAGAAGTATTAAGTAGGATCACAGAAGTAATATTATTACATGAGGATTGCTAAGTTATATATTCATCAGCGTAGAGTTTGTTGGCATTTTTTTAACTATAGAATTTCGTAGAGAAAGCTATCCCTCTAAACACCAAATATGAGTGGATCATAGTAATTTGAGTAACTTTGTATACTGAGTTTTAACAAGGACACACCCTTTCTTCTATCCTCTCCTTCTCACCTTTGGATGTGCTGAACCCAGGAGCCGTGGCATGTGTCTTGTGGCAAGACGTTCACGCATGTCTGGTCCCATTTCTGTGGCTGGAGTGCAGTGAGGGCAGTGAGCGTCGTGGAGGTTTGTTATGGTGGGCAGTGGCCAAAGCACTGGATTAGGCCCCAGTTCTCTGCTCCTGCTATAATCCCTTTTGCTAGAGTAGAATCTCTTCCAGGGGGAATTCAGGGAATTCTTCATGGATGAACAGTATGTCCCCCAGGGTTACTGTCCCTGAGGGGGCTCACAGACAAGCTGTCCACAATTCTCTTTTGCTTCCCCATGTTGATACAAAAAGAGCTGGCTGATAACTAAACTGATGTTCTACCATACTTGGAGAGAGTGCTTAAATTTGTACCACTTTAAAAGCTTATTACCAGCTAAGCAGAAAAAAAAAGTAAAATACTTGACATTTTGGTATCTGTGATATTAAAAAGAACTAATATTTAATATTCAAGTGGCAACAGCTTGTAGAGTTTGCACACAACATCCATAGGGATCGATTTTTCTTTAAAATGGCCTTTAGGAGTTTTTAAACAGCTGACACCTCCATTCTCTGCATCCCTCTTCCCTGCCAGGACTGTGGGGCACACACTGAGTGCAGCCGCAGACGTGTAACTCTTCACTGCAGGATTTGTCTATGCAAATAACAGAGAATGTGGGAAATGAAGAAAAATGCAATTTCCACTGAATCAACCTCAGTGCCATCTCGACTACTAGAAATGCATAGATGTCTTTAGAGGGCTTTTCTCCATATGGTCGCTCAGTCCCCTTATATCCTATCCATGAGAAGAGAGAACTGTCATTACCTAATTGGTCATCAGTCATCCCACACCTGTACCAAGGCCACATAATGACAAATATACTGGTACCTGGCATTCTTCCAGCATGACTAATTGTCACAGTACTAACTCACTCACCTGTGGAATTTTGAACTTCCCCAGCCTGCTGTCAAGAAGATGCATAATAATGGAATAAAGGTTTAAAAATGCTGAGCACTATGAAATATTTCACTTATATTCCACCAGAAAACTTCCTCTTAAACATGTGTTGGGTGGCTATAATTATTCATTGCTGAGGTTAAAAAAAAAAAACTGGTCATATATACATTTACCTGGTAGAAAATCAGGAGACAAAGGGACAAATCTTTCAGACATAGAGGAAAAAAAAAAAAAATACTGATCAGATTGCCTAAAACCTGTTCCTTTATCTGCATTTATTTAACCTGTATTTACCTATTTAACTGTACCATATATTCTGCCTTACAAAGCCCTTCATTTTTGTGTTAGTATTATTTAAGAACATATTTTTTCTGTTCAAATAGTAAGATAAAGGAGTAATTTATTGGTTTTATTTTTTCCCAAGAAATGTGGGAAAATTTAGGAGGGTGATATAGGCATGCATTAGTTTAATTAGGTAAAATGGTTAACCAAATTGTGATATCTTTGCATCTTTGCCAAGCATTCTGGCATGAGGATTTTTTTTAATGCTAGACTGTTTGTAAAAATTAATTAATTTTAATCCATTTATATTAATATTAAAAATTAATATTTGTCATGGAAAATTATTATCCGCTACTATAATAGCTGACTTTTCTGAAGATCTTGTCATCTATTGCCCTCACTGTGGTATTGAGGTACATTTGATGTACCTGTGAGTATTACAAAAAAACTGTTGGACCAATTTTAATATACATACTTAGTTGCCTATGATACAAGTAAAATTTAGAGATAAAAGCCAACCAGGATTTCCTAAAGAAAATTGAAGAGAATTGTTCATTTTATCCTCTATACTATTAAACACAAATTCTGTAGCTTGTTCATTAACCCATCCTGTAGTGTTAATTGGGTCATATGAGGAAAAAACTTTCCCTGTCAAGTTTGGAAAATACTGGATTAAATACAAGCTTATCATCATTGCTACAAAATTTCACTTCAGAAAAGTCAATACGCTAACGAGCATTCTGCAGAGAAGACATAAGGTCTTTTCCAACCTTGTTTGACCCGGCTGTTCCATCACAACACATCTCAGAAGCCAAGAGTCTGCAGAACAGGTTTCTGCCTTCCCATCACAGGTGCTCAATACAATTTAGCGAAATTTCAACATTATCCACTTTCAATTGAATCAAAATTGTCTGTGATATTCTTTCATGAGGATAAATATGCAAATAGAATCAGAAACACAAACTCATTTCTTCTAACCAGATCTCAGCCCACATACTCAGAGGTAAAAGAGTAGTGAAATAATCTACTCTGGCATGTTGACCTACAGCAAGCTATTACTTAAAATAGGATTTTTAAGTGATAGAAAAGGAGAGAGGAAAACAGTAGCTTCATACTCGGCACCCGCCTTCCATTTAGCATATCTGAAAGGCCGTTTTCCTCATTTCAAAATTGATAGCCAACTTATTTTTTTGTTGTTTTGCTATTCAAATTTCTGTCCTCTTTTTTTCTCCAGAGCTATTTGCTCTAACACTGCATTTTAAGCATCTCTAAAAATGCTTGATATGTTATTATTCTTTCCAGATATTCTCTGACAGCCAAGCCAAGAACATTAAGGAAGAAAGGAGGAATGAGGCTGGATACAGTGCAGTGAGAAAAGACATTTCAAGGAGAGGGGTACCTGCATCTCAGAGACTGGACTGTGGCATCAGAATGAGAACTTACCGATACTTCTTGCTTCTCTTTTGGGTTGGCCAGCCCTACCCAACTTTCTCAACTCCATTATCTAAGAGGACTAGTGGTTTCCCAGCAAAGAAAAGGACCCTGGAGCTCTCTGGAAACAGCAAAAATGAGCTGAGCCGTTCGAAAAGGAGCTGGATGTGGAATCAGTTCTTTCTCCTGGAGGAATATACGGGATCCGATTATCAGTATGTGGGCAAGGTAGGATTCCGTTGGGCTCTTTGACATTCTGGTTTTAAAAGCCTGAAGAAGTTACTTTTCATAAATAGAACAGGGAGAATGTGAACTCTTCCCCCAATACAGTAAGAATTGTTGCTTATCTGGTAAGACTTTTTTTTTTTCGCTTGAGTAGTTTCAGAAAGAAGACTGTAGCAAGAAGCTGAGAAATGTTAGCACTGCAACAAAGAAAGAGAAATGCTTCAGTTGAAAACGAAACGCCCACAACCATCCGCATAGGATTATCATAAATCCTTTAATTTTTACTTTAGCTTGAAAAATGTGGTCCAGCTATTCTATAAAGTAGGATGTATTAAAAATAGGAATAGAGAGATTAAGCTGTAAGGAAAGGAAGCTTCCTTTTTTCTCATTCTGAGGGAAAAAAAAAAAAAAAAACACACATCTGAGCATTTGTCCTTTGGCCAGGTTCAAATTAACTATTTCTTAACCCTGCTACCTACAGAGCCGACTGTGCTCTGACCAAACGGAGATCTTTATCCTCAAAACCCACCATTGCCTTAGATTTAGTTACGTTGCTGCTGCTTTTTCGTCTTGTCTCCAATACTTGCTAATAACCAGGCATTTCAAAACCTTATGATTTAATTGTGGCAAAGTTCACAAAAGAGGAAAATGGTTATGTAAAGGTGCCATTTCCAAATATCATCTGACCATTTTATTGACTCCAGAAAGTAAAATGAGGAGGCATGGCTTATTATAGCCCTTACAGACTACTGGAGCTGAGTCAGGGAAACAGCTTGCTTATACTGTCATCATGAATTTCACTGAAATTTTATCATCAGTCACATTCCCACTGCAGAAGATCTCTATCCTGCTAAGAAGTGAGAAAGACAGGGATACAGGTCTGCACTCTGCAGATTCTGTTTCAGAACATGGTACTGATCAGGAAAATAATTGTCACACATCCTTTCCATACACAATCTAGGGACAAATATAATAGAGATGATAAAACGTCTTCATTTATGAGTACAACTACAATTTTAGAACATCTATATTTGGATATCATGCAAATAGCATAAATTTTACAGATTCGAAGGGCTGCACGTTCACACTTCAATCTGTTATCAAATATCCCTGAATAACCGGATGCAAATATTCTTTTTAAGTATCTACCAAAATAAATGAAGGAAAACCATCTATGGTTTGGGCTGAGGTAACCAGGCATTTTTCCAATGAAGTGAATTATTAATGTGGCATAACGTAAGAGAGGAAGTATTCAGTGAAGGGGTGAACATCAACATGGATCCTTGAGGGACTAGCCTTGTATTTGCTATGAAATCCACACGCTGTGTGACTGCTGAAGAAAGACAGTCCACTTACTCATACTTCACTCCATTTCCTTTGTGAAATTTGAATAGCACTACATTAATAGGGCAATTATTGTAAAAAAAATAATCTTATAATCTTAAAAGCACTTTCTACAATACAAATAACATTATTGTCATCCAAGATTAAGTTTTTAAAAGTGCTTTATTTAAATAATTGAGTCCCCTTTTTCTTTTTTTTCCTCTCAAATTGTGATGCCATTTTACATTAAACAATAGCAAGTATTTTTAAATACAGATATTTGAAAACACTAGAAGCAGCAATGGGTAAAACCTCAGAAGAATCCGTTTTATGATTATAATGGTGAGAAGTAATATTGCCGTGGGGAAAAGGTGCGAGGTGTAGACTCAGGCAGATCTGAGGCCGTTTCACTGTTGCTGACAGGCGCCAGTTGTGTGGCCCACAAATGTTGTTAGCCTTTTCAGGCTTTGGTTTCTTCATCTAGAAAATGCAGAAGCAAAGCCTATCTACCTCAGAGAGTTGCAGTGTAAAGTGAGACAAGAACTAGTAGCTGGCACATAGTAGGTGCAGAAAGAAGTTAGTGTTATGGATGAAAACTCCATTGAATATACTCTATTAAATCTTTAATGCATGGAAGCTGATTACTTTTATATCATTGCAAAAGTAAAATGATGTAATTAACAGATCTCTCAGTGGGTGGTAAACGGAGAGGCTTATGGGAAAATCCCTTCACAATCACAGCTTCAGTTTGATTCATTGGACTTCTATACTTTATTGGCAGCAAGAAAAATTGCCCTTCTTCCCCCCCTCATCTGCCCCTCCCCCATCTCCTTGATGTTCTAATCCATAAAGAAGAAATATACCCTGGGGAAAAACTCAAGCGCAGTAACTAAAGTTATCATAGATGCCAGCATTGCTCTATCAAATGTATGTAAGAGGTGTTCCTGAACTATTGATAAGGCATTTTTGTGAATCTGTCTTTATATTTTATCAACAAAGAGATAAGACTACAATTTTTTATCACAATTAAAAGCGGGCAAAAAAATAAATATTTAAAAAAGGAAAAACAGATTTGCTTCTCATAAGGCAACAGGTTGGCCCACTTTTTTGCACTGCACAGCTTTTCCACATTGATTTCTGCACCGCACTTGCTTTTTAACATGGGCTTCCCCAGTGGGTCAGCAGTAGAAGAATCCACCTGCAGCGCAAGAGACACAGGTTTGATCCCTGGATGGGAATGATCCCCTGGAAGAAGACATGGAAACCCACTCCAGTGTTCTTGCCTGGAGAATCCCATGGACAGAGAAGCCTGGCGGGCTACAGTCCATAGCATCACAAAGAGTCGGACGCGAATGAAGCAACTGAGCACATGCACGTGCATTGTGGGAAGCGCAGCGTCACAAATATTAATATATGACATCATCAAAAGGAAGGTAGCACCACCTACTGTTGAAACTGTGAACTACTCTGAGTTAGTAATTCACAAGAAGTCTGATACCTCAAGGTTTGCTGCTGCTGCTGCTGCTGCTGCTGCCAAGTCGCTTCAGTCGTGTCCGACTCTGTGCGACCCCATAGACGGCAGCCCACTAGGCTCCCCCGTCCCTGGGATTCTCCAGGCAAGAACACTGGAGTGGGTTGCCGTTTCCTTCTCCAATGCATGAAAGGAAAAGTGAAAGTGAAGTCGCTCAGTCGTGTCCGACTCTGTGCGATCCCATGGACTGCAGCCTACCAGGCTCCTCCATCCATGGGATTCTCCAGGCGAGAGTACTGGAGTGGGTTGCCATTGCGCTGTGTTTCCCTCAACTTTTAAAAATATTTCCCGGTGTTACAGTGAGTTCCCTGCTGCACAACAGGGTGCCTTGGTGCAAACTCTGAGAACCAAAAGACTGTGGTTAGACTGACATATAAAGATGTACAAAAGCTAATAGAACCTTAAACTGTGCTATTGTGCTAAGTCACTTTAGTCCTGTCGGACTCTTTGCAGCCCCATGGACTATAGCCTGCCAGGCTCCTCTGTTCGTGGGATTCTCCAGGCAAGAGTACAGGAGCAGGTTGCATTTCCTCCTCCAGGGTATCTTCTTGACCCGGGGATTGAACCCACATCTCCTGCATCTCCTGCACTACAGGTGGAATCATTACCACTGTGCCACCTGGGAAGCACATAAATAATAGCTACTCAAAGCCTATTCTTAAGACCTAAAACTGAAAAGATTCATCTTTTCATGCAACAGATAGAGGCATTAACTGAGGAAAAGTAAGGCCATTGAGCAAATGCACTTAAGTAGAAGAAAGATGTTTTTACATTGTGAGTAATGTAATATTTACATGTGTGTTCTGTTTATATTTATATATGCATTCCTTGGTTCCAGTTATTTGGGTGCAAGTCGATAGGGATGACAGTAACAATGGAGGAAAATGAGAGAATGGGTGTGGGAGCAAGAGGCTACCAGGTGTAGAGGAAGAAAAAAGAAAGCCACATAAGAGTCCAAGAAACAGCAGAAAATGGATCTGGAGGCCAGAATGATAGCCAACGGGGATTTGCTATATGGCTCAGGAAACTCAAACAGAGGCTCTCTATCAATCTAGAGGGGTAAGATGGGGCAGGAGATGGATACATATATCGGAAAGGGATATATGTATACCTATGGCTGATTCATGTCAAGGTTTGACAGAAAACAACAAAATTCTGTAAAGCAATTATCCTTCAATAAAATAAATAAAACCATGAAGTGAATGCAAGATGAGCTTTAAAACTGAAGCACAAGCAAAGGTAGCAAGACCTTCCTTCTCATGCTGTCTTAATGTATGTGTGTGTGTGTGTGTGTGTGTGTGTGTGTGCGCGCACGCAGTTGCTTTAGTCATGTCCAACCCTTTGCGACGCCATGGACTGTAGCCCACCAGGCTTCTCTGTCCATGGGGATTCTCCAGGCAGGAATACTGGAGTGGGTTGCCATGCCTTCCTCCAGGGCATCTTCCTGACCCAGGGATCGAACCCATGTCTCTTACGTCTCCTGCATTGGTAGGCGTGTTCTTTACCACTAGCACCACCTGGGAAGCCCTGCTGTCTTAATTAATGCCCCTCAGCATTTCTCTGTGGACAGAAAGATTTACACAGGAACACGTGCATGGCACAGCTAGCAAGGGATGCATTTATTGTGTATAGAAGTGAGGAAGGCCAGTTACAGCTGAAAGACTGACAGCCCAAACTCTGATTTATGAGACAATTCTCAACACTTCTACTCACCTGAAAAGGTAGTGGCAGGTAGGGGTAGAAAGAAGTGGTCCTATATTGGGTAAAAGTTTGTGAGCTTAAGATATAGGTATCGATACAGATAAGGAGTATATTATTTTCTAAAATATATAACCAGTTGGGAGAACTTTTAGCTGATTTAGCATAAGCAGCCTCTGTGTCACCTGGGAGCTTGTCAGAAATGTAAATTCTTAGGCCCTCACCTGAGATCTATTGAATCAGAACCTGCTTTTCAACAAAAGCAGAATTTTAGGTGAATTTTATGCATATTAAGGGGCTTCCCTGGTGGATATGTGGTAAGAAATCCGTCTGCAGCACAGGAAACCAGGGCCTGTGGTTCAATCTGTGGTTTGGGAAGATGTCCTGAAGAAGGAAATGACTACCCAATTCAGTATTCTTTCCTGGGGAATCCCATTGTCTGAGGAGCCTGGCAGGTTACAGTCCATGGGGTCACGAGAGTCAGACACGACTTAAGGCCTAAACTACCACCACCACCATACACGTTAAAATTTGAGACGTGCTGCTTTTAAAAATATGTATGTTGGCCTGAGTCTCCCTTCCCCAGAGATTCCAATTTACTTGCTTTTTAATTAAGTATTTGTGATTCTAATATGTGGTGAAATTTGAGAACCACTGCCCTAGGAGAATATTATTGGCAATAATTATAGCAAGCTGTGGCAAGCTCAGCAATAAAATGGGCGTCCCCAAAGGACAGTGGAAATACAAAAGACAGGGGCCAATTGGGCTTAGGGGTTCAGCAGAGCTTCCTAGAGGAGGTGGTGGGACCGGGATCATGTCTTAGGGAAGAGCATGCATTAGCCCATGCAGTAGAGGGGGAGCTACCCAGACTTCCCAACCAATTGAACGCGGAAGCCAAGAGAGAGAGAGCAGGAGTTCCAAAAGCCAGAGATTTCAAGATAGAACTATCAGGATGTGAAAATGTCACCGATGCCAGCACAGCAAACAGAAAGAGGTGCATATTTGCTTGTCAATGGTTAAAGGAAAGAGTATTGGATTTTATACAAAATCACTTAGATTATCTTTCAGTTCAGTTCAGCTGCTCAATCGTGTCCGACTCTTTGCGACCCCATGGACTGCAGCATGGCAGGCTGCCCTGTGCATCACCAATTCCCAGAGCCTACTCAGAGTCATGTCCACTGAATCGGTGATGCCATCCAACCATCTCATCCTCTGTTGACCACTTCTCCTCCCACCTTCAATCTTTCCCACCATCAGGGTCTTTTCCAATGAGTCAGCTCTTCGCATCAGGTGGCCAAAGTATTGGAGTTTCAGCTTCAGCATCAGTCCTTCCAATGAACATTCAGGACTGATTTTCTTTAGGATAGACTGATTGGATCTCCTTGCAGTCCAAGGGACTCTAAAGAGTCTTCTCCAACACCACAGTTCAAAAGTATCAATTCATCGGTGCTCAGCTTTATTTTTAGTTCAACTCTCACATCCATACATGACTACTGGAAAAACCATAGCTTTGAATATATGGACCTTTGTTGGCAAAGTAATGTCTCTGCTTTTTAATATGCTGTCTAGATTGGTCATAGCTTTGCTTCCAAGGAGCAAGCATCTATTAATTTCATGGCTACAATCACCATCTGCAGTGATTTTGGAGCCCCAAAACCTGTCACTGTTGCCACTGTTTCCCCATCTGTTTGCCATGAAGTGATCTTCAGCTATATGTAAACTGAATAGAAAAATCAGAGAGAAGCATTGTAATTTTCCATTTTCAGAAAACTCCATGTCTTTCCTTTCAGCTTTACATAATATAGCAGTTCCTTGATAAGTGGTATATGGCCCAAAATTAAATTCAGAAAAAAAATAAATTAAATTAAATTAAATTCAGTAAGAATAGATATAGATATAGATTAGATATAGATATAGATTAGACTTTGAAGACATTGTTATTCATTAATACAAAGATGAATATATTTAAAATCTCAGAACTAGCCACATTTATAGGCAAAAAAATTCACATATTATCATTAAACAACACACAGCAATGATTAACTCCCTTGTCTCCTCCATTTTATCCTTCACAATGTTCTTAATCCTCTCCTTCCACACAATGTATTGGTAAAACTAGTTTCCATTAAAAGCTCTCAAGGTGCTTCTATTTTTAGTAGCATATCAGATGCATTTCTGTGGAATTTGATAAACTATATTTCATTGATATTTTCTGATGTTAGCTTTTTGGAAGTTGGTAATGGTTTCCTTTGGGGGAGTTTATCCAAAAATTGATATGCTGTGCTTTTTTAAATACCATGAAAATGTGAGTTCTCTTTGAGGCTCTGATGTACAGGTCCTCCTAATATGCCTTTTTCTTGAGTCTTTAAAGTTAATGTCTACCCAATTCAACAAAGCCACTAGTCTTAAGATAATTAGACAGTAATGTTTTAACAGCCCATAAGAAATAAAAGTTGTCAGACATATACACCTTTACAATTAGGAATGAAGCATCATTTGTTCCTATAATTACATTGTCCAAATTCAATAAACATGAAGCAATATTTTATTCATTCAGGAAGACTATTTAAAAGATGCCATTATTAAGAGATTGCTTTCTTATATTATTTTTTTTAAGATCATAAGCTTAGGAGTAGAGACCTCCTGGTACTAATTTGATGGATGGTTGAATTGATGCTTTTGAACTGTGGTGTTGGGGAAGACTCTTGAGAGTCCCTTGGACTGCAAGGAGATCCACCCAGTCCATTCTAAAGGAGATCAGTCCTGGGTGTTCATTGGAAGGAATGATGCTAAAGCTGAAACTCCAGTACTTTGGCCACCTCATGCGAAGAGTTGACTCATTGGAAAAGACTCTGATGCTGGGAGGGATTGGGGGCAGGAGGAGAAGGAGACAACAGAGGATGAGTTGGCTCGATGGCATCACCAACTCGATGGACGTGAGTTTGCGTGAACTCCGGGTGTTGGTGATGGACAGGGAGGCCTGGCGTGCTGCAGTTCATGGGGTCGCAAAGAGTCGGACACAACTGAGCGACTGAACTGAACTGAACTGAACTGAACTTGGAGACTCATTTAACCACTGTTGCTTGAACATCAGCTTCAGATTAAATCATCATCATAGCTAACAATTACTGAGTTTTGCTTCATCTCAGACACACTGCTAACGTCTCAAGTATACTCCTCACCAATGAGGTTCAACTTAATACCTAGATAATATTTATATCTCTGTTTTACCAAGGAGTAAACTAAGGCTCAGATAGGTCTGCTGCTTTAGCCCGAGGTCTCCTACTGCTAGAACTTAGCAGTTGGCCTCTGTCTGACCTCACAGTTTCTGTGTTATATCCCCTACCTTGTATATCCACTACATCAGAGAGCCGTTTTGAGGCTCAAATGAAGAAACAGTCCTAGAACATGCTAGAACGTGCTTTAGCATTCAATGATTGCTTTCAATTCAATACCACGAATCCATACTGAGGACCTGAGGGGTGAAACCCAAGGGTAGAGAGAAAAGGGAAAAAAAATTAAAGACTACTTTTAAAGTGTTACACAGATGTGTTTGCATTATTATTACTTACATTTTTAAAATTTTTCTTGATTTTAATTTCCAGAACATATCAGTGTTATTCAAAATAGTTATATGTGAGCATTTTAAAATTAGATACGCTATTAGTGGTGTTTCTAGTCATCATGATGAAAAAGTGACTTTTCTTTTTATTTCCCTTGATAACCTTCTCTAAACTTCTGTTCTGGTTCAGTCACCTGCAATAATCTTTTCTCCCCATGTCAGAACAAGTGCCTTGGGCACATCTTTATTCTTCATCATTTAAATTTAATGCTCAGAAATTTTAACATTTTCATGTTTCAGCTGGTTAGTGTGTTCCAGAAGACTTGCCTTCACTTGCTCCTTGGACATACTTTTTAAAAATATTTCAAAAAGTAACTACCCCACTGTCCATAACAGGCAGTAATCCTCATTTTGTTTCCACTCATATTGAGCTGATTTCACTTTCTTTATGACAAAAGCCTTAATTTCTTATTTTATACTTAAGAAACTGTCCTGAGTAACAGCAATTCACTGGGTCCTGACCTTCCCTGTCTGCAGTCACTCACATGGAGAACTGAACAGTTAGAATGCCTGACCCTGGTCGCAAAGCCAAAGGCAGTGTTTCGCTGTCTGGGTCACACCAGCAGAGGGAGGTATGGAAAGCCAAACAAGGGCCCAATCCCTAATCCTGCAACTTCACGCTATTATGCCTGTGGAATCCTATATCCTTCTGCTTATAATTCAATTTGTTAAAGAAAATGGAGGGATCAAGCTGAATACAAGAGAGTTAAAGGTTCAAATCCTTTTTGTTCCCACTGAGCTATTTTCCCCTATATGCTTTACAAACCAAACAGAACTAGAGGTTGTCAGAAGGTTACAGAGATTCTGCATGCTCATTATAACAAATCCCCCTGAATCTAGCCTATAGACATTGTTAAGTATTTCTTTATGCATCACCTTAACTTGTTTGTACTATTGTGGAACCATGTAGATATTTGATTTGCACCAGAGTTCTTCATTTTTTGTCATGTTATGGGTCCACTCCAGACGCATAGCAGAATGGTAACATAAATATAGAGAATGTCAACATCTCAGTTTACATGTCTTTTAGAGTCAGAATTGCTAATTATCATTTTGACTGACTCATTGAAAAATCAGATAAAAATCCCTGACATATTGGTAGTCAACAGTCAACGGATTCTTAAACCACTGATTTTTTTCATTTTCATTGGCTTCCCTGGGTAGCTCAGCTGATAAAGAATCTGCCTGCAATGCAGGAGACCCTGGCTCAATTCCTGGGTTGGGAAGATCTGCTGGAGAAGGGAACAGCTAGCCACTCCAGCTACCCACTTTGGCTTGGAGAATTTATTATTGTGGGAAAATTACTTTTGATTTAATTACATAATTACCCTTTGTAAGAACAACAAAACTTTTTAAACTTTGACCTTTAGTATATTGATTACTGATTTATATTGGGTTCTAGGTCTGGTCTTTCAGTTAGAACTTTAGATATTGTATTTAAATCTTTGAATATCTATATTTTTATAAACTCTGCAAGGCCCTAGACTATACATCCCACCCATCTTTATATCCTTAAAGATACCTAGCACAGATTTTGCACATTGGAAACAAATATTACTTCAATTAAGCAGCAATGGCCATAAAAGATAAAAACCTGCCATATTTTCTAAAAACTACCTACCAACTTATTGGTGTGGATGACTTGATATGGATATCATTGATAGTGTTTTGTGTTGTTGACAACTGAAAATCTAGTCTTTAAAGTTCAAGGATATGTTAGTAAATATTTAATGGACCAACCAGTCCATTCTGAAGGAGATCAGCCCTGGGATTTCTCTGGAAGGAATGATGCTAAAGATGAAACTCCAGTACTTTAGCCACCTCATGCGAAGAGTTGACTCACTGGAAAAGACTCTGTTGCTGGGAGGGATTGAGGGCAGGAGGAGAAGGGGATGACAGAGGATGAGATGCCTGGATGGCATCACTGACTCGATGGATGTGAGTCTGAGTGAACTCTGGGAGTTGGTGATGGACAGGGAGGCCTGGCGTGCTGCGATTCACGGGGTTGCAAAGAGTTGGACACGACTGAGCGACTGAACTGAACTGAATTGAAATATTCAAACTAAATTCATTATGAAAGTCTTTCCATAGAAACTATTTCTAAAATTTTCACATCAAAATGACACAGGTATTTATAGGAGGAGAAAACTCGAGCTTCCTTAGTAGAAACCAGAGACATTAAAGATAACACAGTGTATGTACATCTAAAAAGAAAGATAGAAATGAAAATACATAGCAAATAATACTGTATCATAAAAGTTGGTTCCTTTAAGACTTTTACAAATGACATTATTTAGGATCTCACAGAAGAAAGTTTGAAACAAATTGAGAAAAAGCTGGAGTTCACCAATAGAAAACAAATTTTTTCCTGAAACTCCTAAGAAGCTACACTGTACAGACGACTCAAGTGCTCAGTGAAAGAAAAATCATTTAAGACCTAAGAATGTTGATTACAGTGATTCACAAAAAATCAGCTATAGAGAAAAATGGAATAACAGAGGGAGAGAAAAATTCTGTATAATGACTAATTCTTTTTTTTTACCAACTATATATTCTTCTAATCAACATATTTTGAGTTCTCACAGGAAAAATAATCATTTCTGAAATGTAATCTCATCTTAACTCTTTCTACTATTTATGAGTACAATTCAGAAGCAAAACATGAAAGAGAAGATGCCAAGAAAGTTCTACTTTAAAACAGTTATATAAAACTTTAGCATGCTTTATTGTTTTCTTTTCATAAATTGTGAAGCTTAAGAATCTGGCTCATTTACTTAATCTACATCCTAGCATTGTTTCTTTTTTGTGTTCCCAGTGAAGATAAATACCTCCAGGAAACAAAATTTCCCTTCAGAAATCAAATTAAGCCATTTTTATACCTGCATATTCTCTAAGTTTGAGATTACTGCCAAATAAAAGTGTTTTAAAAATTTTTTAAGAAATCAATAAAGTAGATTATAAGAAGTTACTTTATCATCCATTTGTATCTTGAGTGTTCTATCTACTCTCCCAACTCTATATATTCTGTAAAAAGAAGGAAAGAGAGGAACCGTTTACCTTGTACAAAAGCTATGACAATTACCAATCTACCTGCCTCTTAGGAGGAAATAAGATTTCAAAATTGAATCAAGAAAATTAGATGACTTGGGCAGACTTGAGTGGCAGTACTTTAATTTTATCTCCTTTTCAACAGACTGGACATCATGTTACTTAAGTTTTAAAGGATAATGAGGTAGGCACAATCTTTACCACAATTCAAACCATCAAGTAACTGCAAAAAAGGCAGGGAGGGTGCTGGATAGGGAGGGACATAACAGAAAACGAAACACAAGGTCATCCCCTGGCAGGTGAAGAGGCATCTTGGATGGTTTTTCAGCAGAATTTTATTGCAGGAAATTTGTAATGAGACAAGAGCAATGATAATACTTTTCCACATTTTGTCAGGCACTACTGTTTACGAACTGCTCTCATATGTACAACATTCCTCGTGATCTGAGCACTGTTCCAGTTGAGCATGATTTAATCCTTTTGGGTGTGAGGACACAAAGTCCCAGAGCGGTTAAGAGACCAACACAGCGCCACTGCCAGCAGAGTGCCAAAGGTGGGGATGGAGTTCAGATCTTTGATGTGATTTAGTCTAATACTCTTCCCTTAAAAGATATTATTACCTTGTTAAAGTAGTAAAGGGTATTTCAGGCATGGTGGGCAAATAGAACAGTAGTATAAGGGCTTAGGAGTTAGAGCACTACGTGTTGTTATTCTGTTACTAAGTCATGTCCAACTCTTTGGGACCCCATGGACTGCAGCACTTCAGGCTCCCCGTCTTTCACTATCTCCCAGAGTTTGCTCAAATTCATGTCCATTGAGTCGGTGATGCTATCCAACCATCTCATTCTCTGTCGCCTCCTTCATCTCCTGCCCTCAATCTTTCCCAGGATCATGGTCTTTTGCAATAAGTCAGCTCTTCACATCAGGTAGCCAAAATATTGGAGCTTCGGCTTCAGCATCAGTCCTTACAATGAATATTCAGGATTGATTTCCTTTAGGATTGACTGGTTTGATCTCCTTGCAGTCCAAGGAACTTTAAGAGTCTTCTCCAGCACCACAATTCAAATTGTCTTCTCCAGCACACAATCCTTTGGCCTTCAGCCTTCTTTATGGTCTAACTCTCACATCCCTACTTGACTACTGGAAAACCCATAGCTTTGACTATACAGACCTTTGTCGGCAAAGTCATGTCGCTGTACTGAGTTTAGGGCACAAACATCTGTGAGAACACTGTTTCTAGAAAAGGACAACACAGTTCCTATGATAGTTTCTTTTGTTAGATTGTGGGAATTATCTTTCTGAACTGACTGGCCTACATTTATGCATCTGTTTGTGAGTTATACCAGTACAGAATTTCTATTTAGTATATCATAAGTTAATCGCCAAATTCAGTAAATGCACACTGGATTCATGCAAAGCTATTAAGGAAAGGAGTGAAATTGGAACCCATTTTAGAATTTGGGTCTTAAGGAAGCAGTTGGAGGTCTCTGTCTATTTCCCCTGCAAATGTTCCTTGGCCTCTAGCCCTCCTTACTTCTGGATGATCCTGATATGGCCATCCAGATTGGACACATTTCTTTTTCACTGATTGTTTCCCAGTTATTACCTTAAAGCAAAAAACAGAAACAGAAAACAAAGCTATTCAAATTATTTAAGAATTTATAAGCTGTTCCCCTGCAAGAAAAACCAAAGCTAATAAATGAACTCATAATTTTTTCTCCTAGAATTGCTCACTATTATTTCTTGACTGTATGAGTGGGTTACAGAATTCAATTTAATCATCATTTATTGGACATGTGCAGGATGCTTAGGAGTTATGAATTTGAATGAGAAATAATCTCTCCCTAAAGCAAACTACTTGTTTTATAAAGAGATGGCTTTAACTTTTTAGATCCTAAGTAAGAGTCAACATAACTATATTATATCCAATATGTTTCTTACCTTAGAGGAAAAACACATTTAGGGGAAAATCTGTTAGTGAGGAATATAATTTTTTTTTAAATTTCTGCTGCTTGAATCATCATGTCTCAAATGTCTACATTTATCTATTAATATTTTCTTCCAAAGTCTATTTGTCAGGGAGAGAAGGTGAGAGGGGGCAAGTGGAGTGTGTGTGTGTATGTGTGTCCTTAGATTTGACAATTAATGAAGAGAATACGCTGAAAGGCAAAAAGTTGGATTGTAACTAGTGAGTTACAATGCCTTACTAAATCAATTTTCGACTGGCTATCTGGCTCCCAGCTTGATTTACCACTGGCTTTTTGAAAATGAAAATGTTAGACTAAACAGGAGCTGAGACTAGTGTCTCAGTCTGACAAAGTCCTTGGATGTCCAGAGCCAAGCAAAAGGCAGTAAACAAGGCCTTTTTGGGAAAATAACTGCATGCGATGAAGAAACCAAACTGCATTTGTTTAATTGATAAATCCCAAATGAACAACAACATCTATCACAGTTTATATCATTTGTGCCAATAGAATTTACAAATAACTTAGCCTGGGATCTCTTATAGTAAATATAATGAATCCAATAGTGTTTATAATTATGGTAGGGGGTGCTGACTGGTAGTATGCTCTGATGTGAATGAACAGGCAGATCTTGCTAAACTCCCTGGGTCTGCTGTTAACTTTGGATAAATTACTTAACCTCCCTGAACGAAGTTTCTCTGTAAAACATAGAGAAAATAAAGCTTATCTCCTGGAGTGATTAAGAGTATTAATTGATTAACAAATGAAGCACTCCTGCAGTTCAGTTTCAGTTCAGTCACTCAGTTGTGTCCAACTCTTTGTGACCCCGTGAATCACAGCAGCCAGGCCTCCCTGTCCGTCACCAACTCCTGGAGTCCACCCAAACCCATGTCCATTGAGTCAGTGATGCCATCCAACCATCTCATCCTCTGTTGTCCCCTTCTACTCTTACCCTCAATCTTTCCCAGCATCAGGGTCTTTTCCAATGAGTCACCTCTTTGCATCAGGTGGTCAAAGTACTGGAGTTTCAGCTTCAACATCACTCCTTCCAATGAACACCCAGGACTGATTTCCTTTAAGATGGACTGGTTGTATCTCCTTGCATCCAAGGGATTTTCAAGAGTCTTCTCCAACACCATAGTTCAAAAGCATCAATTCTCCTGCAATACCTAACACATAGTAAGTGTTCACCAAGGGTTAGTTTTCTTCCTTCTTTACTAAAATTCTTGAAGGACCACCTGCAGTTCCAGCTCACCTCGAATTTCAAAGATAAAGAACTACCTTAGTTTGCTATCACCGCTGTAATGAATGATCACAAACTTAATAGCTTAAAACAGTACAAGTTTACTATCTTATAGCTTTGGAGGTCAAAAGTCTGAAACAGGTTTCACTAGGCCACAATCAAGATGCCTGCAAGATGTCTTTCTGGAGGCTGTAGGGGAGGATCTGTTATCTCCTTGCCTTTTAGAGCTTCTAGATGCTGTCTGGTCTACTTGGTTCACGGAGACCTCCTTTCCTCCATCTTCAAAGACAGCAGCATAGCATCTTCATCTCTCTCTCTCTCTCCTCCTCCTCTTCATCATCACAGTTCCTTCTCTGATCCCAACTCTCCCCTGCTTCTTACCCTTATAAGGACCCTGGCAATTACATTGAGCTCACCTGGATAATCCAGCCTAATCTTCCTACTTGAAAATCATCTTAATCACCCCTGTAAAATATTTTTTGCCATGTAAGGTGACGTGACAGTCACTGGGAATTGGGACATGAACATCTTTGGGAGAGCCGTTATTCTGCTTACCTCAACTATTATAGCACTAAAGTTTTGTTCATTTAATAGTTACTCTGGTACTTTTGACATTAAAGTCAAGATATTGAGTGTAAAAGATAAATGTCAAGGGAGTTAATGCATTTCTCCTGAGTTTAGATTTAAAATTCTTTTGCTTTTAGCACTTTTGTCAAAAATTCTTCTTCACATAACACAAGGTCTGTTTCCGTGGTTATTAAATCTTACAAAAGATAAAAGATTGAATTGAATGGGGTCATATGGAAACTCTGCAAATGCAGAACACTTTGTGGTATTATATGAACATATTTTTAAAGTTACAGCATACAAAACGAGAAAAAATATGGAAGGATAAATAGATAGATACATAGATAGATATAGGATTCAACCAGTGGTTCTCAAAGGAAGTAATTTTGTCCCTAGGGGATATTTGGCAATGTCTGAAGACATTTTTGATAATCACAACTTGAAAGGTGCCACAGGTATCCAATGGGGAGGGGCCAAGGATGCTGCTAAAATCTTATAATGCCCAGAATGGAGTTACCCAGCCCCAAATGTGAATAGTACAGAGGTCAAAAATCCTGAATTAGATAGATCTTTGTAACTCAGCACTTAAAATATTGTTTGGTACAGAATAAATCTTTAATGAATGTCATAGTTCAGTTCAGTTGCTCAGTCATGTCCGACTCTTTGAGACCCTAAGGACTGCGGCATGCCAGGCCACCCTGTCCATCACCAACTCCCGGTGTTTACCCAAACTCATGTCCATTGAGTTGGTGATGCAACCCAACCATCTCATCCTCTGTCGTCCCCTCCTCCTCCCGCCTTCAATCTTTCCCACCATCAGTGTCTTTTCCAGTGAGTCAGTTCTTCGCATCAGGTGGCCAAAGTATTGGAGTTTCAGCTTCAGCATCAGGCCTTCCAGTGAATACTCAGGGCTGATTTCCTTTAGGATTGACTGGTTGGATCTCCTTGCAGTCCAAGGGACTCTCAAGAGTCTTCTCCAAAACCACAGTTCAAAAGCATCAATTCTTCAGTGTTCAACTTTCTGTATAGTCCAACCCTCACATCCATACATGACTACCGGAAAAACCATAGCTTTTACTAAACAGACCTTTGTTAGCAAAGTAATATCTCTGCATTTTAATATGCTGTCTAGGTTGGTCATAACTTTTTTTCTTCCAAGGACCAAGCATCTTTTAATTTCATGGCTGCAGTCACCATCTGCAGTGATTTTGGAGCCCAAAAAAGTAAAGTCTGTCACTGTTTCCATTGTTTCCCCATCTATTCGCCATGAAGGCCTGGGACCAGATGCCATGATCTTCGTTTTCTGAATGTTGAGCTTTAAGCCAACTTTTTCACTCTCCTCTTTCACTTTCATCAAGAGGCTCTTTAGTTCTTCTTCACTTTCTGCCATAACTGTGGTGTCATCTGAATATCTGAAGTTATTGATATTTTTCCTGGCAATCCTGATTCCAGTTTGTGTTTCATCCAGCCCAGCATTTCTCATGATGTACTCTGCATGTAAGTTAAATAAGCAGGGTGACAATATACAGCCTTGACATACTCCTTACCCGATTTGGAACCAGTCTGTTGTTCTACGTCCAGTTCTAACTGTTGCTTTCTGACCTGCATATAGGTTTCTCAAGAGGCAGATCAGGTGGTCTGGTATTCCCATCTCTTTGAGAATTTTCCACAGTTTGTTGTGATCTACACAGTCAAAGGCCTTGGCATAGTCAATAAAGCAGAAATACATGTTTTTCTGGAACTCTCTTGCTTTTTTGATGATCCAATGGATGTTGGAAATTTCATCTCTGGTTCCTCTGCCTTGTCTAAATCCAGGTTGAACATCTGAAAGTTCACAGTTCATGTACTGTTGAAGCCTGGTTTGGAGATTTTTGAGCATTACTTTACTAGCGTGTGAGATGAGTGTAATTGTGCAGTAGTTTGAGCATTCTTTGGCATTGCCTTTCTTTGAGATTGGAATGAAAACTGACCTTTTCCAGTCCTGTGGCCACTGCTGAGTTCTCCAAGTTTGCTAGCATACTGAGTTCAGCACTTCCACAGCATCATCTTTTAGGATTTTAAATAGCTCAACTGGAATTCCATTCATAGAATTGAATGCAAATATCCAGAGAAAATATATATGTTGTAGTTAACAGACTAGATTATGGTATCAGACTGCCTGGACTCAAATCCAACTGCCTTCTCCTGTTGGTTGTATGATGCTGAGGAGTCACTGAACTCTTACCTTGCCTCAGTTTCCTCATCAGTTGAAGTGATAGGAAGATGGTCATAATGAGTAATAAATTATGTAATCTATGTAACGAGTTACAGCACATTACTTGGCCCATAGTATGGGCTTCGTAAATGTTTGCTATTATTTTTTTCCCAAATCCTAGATAGACCCTTGCCAAATGATTAATCAGATAAGAGAAAACTTAAAGATGAAATATTTTCCACTGTTATAAAAGTCAATCAAATTACTTATACAGAAGAATAAAATTTTTTCTGGTCATGATAAGAGGCAACATGGTATAATAGAAAAAGAATATGGGACGTGGAGGCAACCTGATCCTAGGTTTTGTCAGAGGAAGAGAGATTTTCTAGATTCTTTTAGAACCCACTTAACAGATCAAGAGATAAGCCTGGGGACTTCCTTGGTGGTCCAGTGATTAAGAATCTGCCTTGCAATGCAGGGGACATGGGTTCAACCCCTGGTTGGAGAACTAAGATCCCACATGCCTCCAAGCAACTAAGCCCATAGAGTGTCCCTGCACTACAAAGAAAGATCCCATGTGATGCAACTAAGACCTGTTACAGCCAAATAAATAAATATTTTTTGAAAAAGTGAGAGTAGCCAGGCCAATTTAATAGAACTTGTGAATCCCGTTAATAAATGTAATTACCAAAAATTGTCAGTGCCAGGCTCTGAGCTAAAGGCCATTTGTCATTCTTCCTCCTCAGTTATCATCTCAGTTTTTATTGTGGAAATTGACACTTCCTCCCACCAAAACTTGAGTTGTGGGGTATTCTTGAAATCCAAACAGTCAATCCTAAAGGATCTCAATCCTGAATATTCATTGAAAGGACTGATGCTGAAGTCGAAGCTTCAATACTTTGACCACCTGATATAAAGAGCTGACTCATTGGAAAAGACCCTGAATATGGGAAAGATTGAGGGCAGGAGGAGAAGGGGGTGACAGAGGATGAGATGGTTGGATAGCATAACCCACTTAATGAACAATAGTTTGAGCAAACTCCAGGAGATAGTGAAAGACAGGGGAGGCTGGTGTGCTGCAGTCCATGGGGTCACAAAGAGTTGGACAAAACTTAACAACTGAACAATAAATTCTTGAAACTGAGGGAGGGATTTCACATTCCTGGCTACTAAACACATGAAAACTCACCCCTGTGTGTATCAAAGGTCATTTCTACTTCCCTGAGACAGTGTAGCTCAAGTCCAGAAAAGGAGTCAGTGGGAAGGAGTGGCAAGTTTGTGTGGAGAGGTGAAAACAGAGCAAGTTTTTGCCTTTTTCCCTTTGAGGCAATCATGGTGGGGGAGAAGCTGGTTTTAGTTCCTGGGCTTCTCCAGGGCAGGAAAAGGGTAGATGATCTCATTGATGGTACCTAGTAGTCATGTATGGATGTTAGAGTTGGACTGTGAAGAAGGCTGAGCGATGAAGAATTGATGCTTTTGAACTGTGGTGTTGGAGAAGTCTCTTGAGAGTCCCTTGGACTGCAAGGAGATCCAACCAGTCCATTCTGAAGTAGATCAGCCCTGGGATTTCTTTGGAAGGAATGATGCTAAAGCTGAAACTCCACTACTTTGGCCACCTCATGCGAAGAGTTGACTTATTGGAAAAGGCTTTGATGCTGGGAGGGATTGTGGGCAGGAGAAGAAGGGGACGACCGAAGATGAGATGGCTGGATAGCATCATTGACTCGATGGATGCGAGTCTGAGTGAACTCCGAGAGTTGGTGATGGACAGGGAGGCCTGGTGTGCTGTGATTCATGGGGTCGCAAAGAGTCGGACACGACTGAGCAAATGAACTGAACTGAACTGAACTGAACTGAACCAAGGACAAAGCAATCCTATACCTAAGGTCACATTTGCCAAAGGCAATGGAGAAGTGACTGTCAGACATTAGGAGGTATGTGATGCCAATGAGGCAGGCAGGGTGGGTGTAATCACCTCAGACCCTGGAGAGCAGATCTGTGATTTCACTGGGGAGAACCATAGATGCCCCTGAGGAAAATGATGGATGGGAGCTATTGTCTAGAAACCAATGGATCAGAGGCAGTACAGGACTGCCCTTGGCTCCAAAACCCCCAAATTTCCCACTGATTTGGGCCATGTGGATCTCTGCCCTTCATACACTCAGACAGCCTCTTGAACTGAATCAGGAGCAAAGGGAGAAAGCAGAAGCCAGAAAGACTAGGATTTATTTAAAAGAGTTATCTAAAGAAACTGTATTATTGAATCAGGAGACTTTATTGGATTGCACTAAATTATTGACTGAATACTCAATCCAATATTGAGTTCCTAGTACTCAATGGGATTAGAGCTCGAGGAATAAGCTATTTAAAAAACGAAAGAATAAGAAAGTTGCATCTTCCATGCACATCTGAGGGCCGTGTGAGAAAATATGTGGCCCTGCACCTCAAGGCAAGGGCACTTCTATTTCAGTTGACTCTACTGTTTTTATTACTCCAGGCACATACTCAAGGCCCCCTCTGATTTTCTCCCGCATGGAGGCTTGAAACCATGCCCTCGTGCTCACGCTGGTTGCCAAGTCATTTTTCTCCCCTCAGTGATTCAGCCTTCTCCAAGAAGTCTTCCTAAACCATCAAAGAGTTAACATATGCCCTGACATCACCCTGTTCAGCTCACAAGTTCCCTCTGTGTTGCTCTGTAGGTTTTCCTTACCTTGTAGTTGTTGTTTAGTTGCCAAGTCATGTTCGACTCTTTGCCGCTGAATAGACTGCAGCATGCCAGGCTTCTCTGTCCTTCACTATGTCCCGGAGTTTGCTCAAACTCATATCCACTGAGGCGGTGATTATTTCTAACTAATACTTATTAACAGTACTAAAGTGTCTAATTTCTGCTTTTATTCCCTTTCTTTTATATAGCAGTCAGTATTTCCAAGCCTAATTTGAAAATGTATATATCAAAGGTAGATAATAGATGTTTTTTTATCCATTGCCTTATGTAGCTCTTCAGGCCAGTAAGTGTTTTAAAATGGTCGTGGTTGACAGTTAAATTATATTTTAGTAGAACAGTGTTTCCGTGAAATGGAGCATTTTCCATTCATTTTCCATAAGCTTCAGCAGCAGGATGATACTCGAAATATGGCTGCGTAAAATCTTGAAGCTTCTTCACCCTTAACAGATGACTTCTGTCTCAGCCCTTACAATGTTTGAGGTGCTCAAGGGACTATCTTTTCAACAAATCCAGTACAAGTTTATTTTATTATTGAAGTTTAATTGGTTATTAAATAAAATGTTTTATATCTAAGGTGATAACTTGAATCCTCTCTCGGATGGCTCAGATTAGATAATGTGTTTACTGTTTGGTCGTT
The DNA here is from genome assembly GCF_016772045.2 of Ovis aries. Taxonomy (NCBI): domain Eukaryota; kingdom Metazoa; phylum Chordata; class Mammalia; order Artiodactyla; family Bovidae; genus Ovis; species Ovis aries. The sequence continues at coordinate 42,379,349 of NC_056069.1, read as the reverse complement.
GTTGTTGTTGCTGTTGTTTATCACTAATTATGTCCAACTCTTCTTGTGACCCCATGGACTATAGCCCACCAGGCTCCTCTGTCCATGGGATTCTCCAGGCAAGAATCCTGAAGTAGCTTGCCATTTCCTTCTCCAAGGGATCATCCTGACCCAGGGATCTCCTGCATTGGTGGGCAGATTCTTTACCATTGAGCCATCTGGGAAACCCTAGTTGCTAATTTATCTGGCAACTTCAGGAGCATATATTCTTGATACATAGAATTATCCTGAAATCAAGTGAGAAAGCAGGTGGAAGGCACTAAGATTTATTGATTATCTTCTATGTTTCAGAAACTGTCATTGATTATTGATATTTCATGCAATTTTATCTTTATAAATTTCATTCTTTCTTTCTTTGTAATCATTCATTGTTGAAGATCTATAATGTGCCAATATGTCAAGTGCTGAGAATACAGAAGTGAACCAGACAGGTTTGGTGTCTTTTTTCATGAAGTTTGCAATCTAGTTGTTTGCTGACTGAAACATGAAAATAGCTGTGAAATTCTCAAAAAAAAAAAAAAAAAAGAAAGAAAGAAAGAAAGAAAAAGAAACCAAAAATGTGCTGACGGCTAACTAGGGAAGAAATTGGGAGACTCTAGCAGGAGACTATAACTTAGACTAGCCACTTAGGGAAGACTTCCCTGTGCAGATCAAGATTACAAAGACCTGATGTATGAATTGTTTAAGTTCATCTAATTGCAGAAAGGAAAACAGATGGAAAGGAAACAAGACAAGCTGTGTGGGAGAGCCTCATTGCAATAGACCAAGGAGCTGTGGTGGTGACTTGGACCAGGGTAGCCCAAGGAGGAATGGAGACAAAGTAGGTGGTGAGTGCCCCGGAGGAGGAAATGGCTCCCGCTCCAGTATTCCTGCCTGGGAAATCCCATGGACAGAGGAGCCTGGCGAGTTACGGTCCATGCTGCTGCTGCTGCTGCTGCTGCTGCTGCGTCGCTTCAGTGGTGTCCGGCTCCGTGCGACCCCACAGACGGCAGCCCACCAGGCTACCCCGTCCCTGGGATTCTCCAGGCAAGAACACTAGAGTGGGTTGCCATTTCCTTCTCCAATGCATAAAAGTGAAAAGTGAAAGTGAAGTCCCTCAGTCGTACCCGACTCTTAGCGACCCCATGGACTGCAGCCTACCAGGCTCCTCTGTCCACGGGATTTTCCAGGCAAGAGTGCTGGAGTGGGTTGCCATTGCCTTCTCCGATGGGTCACAAAAGTCAGACAACTTAGCTGCTAAACCACCACCACCACAAGGTGGTGAGTCAAGATATAGGTAAGAGGTAGCATTGGCAGGAGTTAGGGATCTAATGAATGTGGAGACAGAGACAGAAGGGGGATTTAGGGGGACTCTCTGGTGGTCCTTATGATTTTGATGTAAACGTGAAGTATTCAACAGGCGGATTTTGAAGGTGAAAAGGCTTGTGTCTGAATTCTGACTTTCCTACTGATCAACTAAATTAATTAGATTATTGTAGTAGTCATACTGTTCATCTTTAAGACAAAACTCAAAATAATTAACTGCCAGGTAGTCCTCCTCTCCTTGTCCCTTAAATGTGGATATTCCTTAGGCCCTTGTCTTCCCTCATTTCGCATGAAGTGAAGTGAAGTCGCTCAGTCGTGTCCGACTCTTTGCAATCCCATGGACTGCAGCCCTACCAGGCTCCACCGTCCACGGGATTTTCCAGGCAAGAATACTGGAGTGGGCTGCCATTTCTTTCTCCAGGGGATCTTCCCAACCCAGGGATCAAACCTGGGTCTCCTGCATTGCAGACAGACGCTTTACTGTCTGAGCCACCAGGGAAGCCCCCTAAATGAGATTATCCATCTATTTTCATAGATTCAACTATTATCTATATGCCATTAATGTCCAAATCTCTATATAACCCCAGAGCAGACATTTTCTTGAGATCCAGAGTTATGGATACAGCTAATTCCCAGGCAAGTATCTTGGACAACTTACACTCAGTACTTCCCAACTGACTTAATCACCTCTCCAAACCATTCTTCTTTTATTGATTTATTTTTGAGTTTTGTCTTAAAGATGAATAGCATGACTACTACAGTAATCTAATTAATTTAGTTCATCAGTAGGAAAGTCAGAATTCAGACACAAGCCTTTTCACCTTCAAAATCCGCCTGTTGACCACTTCGTATTTATGATGTAAGAGGACAGAAGGAAAAGGGGACAACAGAGGATAAGATGGTTGAATAGCATCAGTGACTCAATGGACATGAATCTGAGCAAACTCTGGGAAATAGTGAAGGACAGGGAAACCTGGCATGCTGCAGTTCATGGGGTCACAAAAGGGTTGGACATGACTTAGCCTGAACAACTAAATGATGTAAGAATAATTTATTGAAGCGTATCTCTGAGCTAGGTCTTCTGTTAACCATTTTACATATATTGTTTTATTAATTTTCAGAGCAACCTACCTGTAAACTAAGTATCAGTATTATTCTTATGTAGATGAGAAAAAGAGCTGGAGAAATTAACTAAGTTCCCCAAAGTCATACAACTACCACATAGCATGACGTATACCCATCGCTTTCCTTTGCCCAAGATCATGCGTGCTTTGAACATTAGCACGAGTGCTCAAACTCGAGCACTCGTCAGAATTACTGGAGGGCTTCTTGAAACACAGACTGCTGAGCAACACCCTTTGAGTTTCTGATTCTGGTGGCAGATGAGGTCTGAGATTTCGCATGGCTAACTAGTTCCAACAGCCCACCCCAATAATATTGGGTGGCCAAAAAGTTCATTCTTAACATCTTATAGAAAAACACAAATGAAATTTTGGCCACCCAATATTCTGCCATCAGCATTTTAACTTGTAAAAAAATCATCAGATATAAATTAGTTAACTCATACTAACCACTAACATCCAAATATAGCATTATTAAAATATGTTGATAATATAAAATTTTATTAAAAGATTTTTTACCTATCTAATCCTATGATCTCTAAAACAGAATCCACTCCTAATCCCTATCATGGACTCTGAGAAATTACCTCCAGATGTAAACTCTATCTAACAAGCTCGTCACACAAGCTTTTTACAACATTAAGTGTAATTATTAGCATTATGTATATGTGCATTATGTCAAGATATGTATGTGTATACATATATATATTGAATTCAGTTAAGCTTCAATTTGTCCTAACTTGATTTTGTAAATTTATTCTCCAAATTTAAAATATTATTCAGTCTGTTTGGCACAAAGGTGGTCTCTCTGCTGCAAACCCAGTTTCTACACTTCAGTCCCAATCAAACATCTTTTAACCATGGCTGTTCTCTGATTCTTGTACATCTCAGCTTAGCACTCATTCCATCTCTTAAAGGGCCGCATTACTTTCTATGAGTGTATTAGTCATAACCCAGTTTTTTATTTTAGAAAAAAAATCACATAATTCCTTCCCCTGTTAAGGTACTTTCAGATGTGTCATGTAGGTATGCTTCTGTTTAAACTCTGCTTTCTTGTCTCAATGATGCTTAGAAAATTCAGTTTAGTTATTGACTTAGACAAGTGACTCAGAGACACATAGGTAATGAGGGGAAGGGAGCAGCATTAACTAGCTCCATAAACCACTAAAAATCTGTACAATTAGTGTCTCACCTTTGAATTGGAGTCAAAATCAAGCTGGGAGGTGGTGCATATAACAGGTAAAAAGATATTGGCACTGCTTTGGTGATGCCTGTCATGGAGTCATATCTGTAACACCAAATTCCTGCATTTACTTGTTAAGGTACTACACTTAAAAAAATAATGACAGAGCTTCCCTGGTGGTCTGGTGGTTAAGAATCCACCTGCCAATGTAGGGGACATCAGTTTGATCCCTGATCAAGGAAGATTCCTCATGTTGCGAGGCAACGAAGCCCTCTTGCCACAACTACTGAAGTCTGAACACCCGTGCTCCACAAGAGAAGCCTCTGCAATAAGAAGCCTGTGCACCGCAACTCGAAGGTAGCCCCCACTCACTGCAACTAGCAAACTAGCAGTGAAGACCCAGGGCAAACAGAAAGTTAAATAAATAAATAATTTTTTGAACTTCATTATTTTAAAAATAATGATGATGACAAGTCAACAGAAAAACAAGCAAAGACCAAGAGCTCCTCCTGAAACAAAATCCTCCAGGTACAATAGTAAAAAGTCCAGAGAGTCCCAGACGAAATGTGACTTTCTGAGGAAAGTGGATAATTTTTACTTGATGGTGAATCGTTAAAAGTGAACCAGATGATTAAACTTAATGGAACAGCCACATTAAACTGAAATTAGTAAAAAAAAAAAAAAACATGCCTCAGGCAGCCTACAACCTTTTATTTGTTGTTGTTTAACTTCTGCCTTTTACAGTGGCCATGATGAATGACATCACAAAAGAAAAAAATCCAATTAAATTCTAAGAGCTCAATAAACCCCTAATGTCTGCTTGTCACCACCACTTTCACTTGCACTGATGTCTTATGTTTCCTCTTCTCCCCAAGAAGAGAAAAAAAAGAACTGGCCCCAGGAGGGGTTCAGCAGAGGGGGACCTGAGTAGAGAAAGAGCACACTAAGGCTTCCGGAAGTTTCTATTCTGTGCACTTCATCAGATGCAGACACTGTTCTGGAAGGGGGGTGAGGTTAAATTGTTTTATTATCATAGAATGTCTTTGTGAAGAGATGCATTTTCCAACTAGTTTTCAAATATTGATAAATCAGAAGTGCAATCTGCCGAGCAATCCCTGTTCACACTCTTAGTTGGCATCTCCACTGCCCTTTCATATTGTCCGGTGTTTGTTCTATAAGTCAACATGGTGTCTCCCGACAGCTAAAAATAAGTTTCTGGTTACTTTTACCTGAATAAATCTTGTGACCAGATATGGTATTCACCTACTAAGTGTGCAGCGATTACATATTGAAAGTGATGAAAGAACCAGTCGAGGGGAGTCTAAAATCTAGCGGAATGCAGAATATAATAAATCACATGGAAAGATAACAGTTGCCACCTGGTAGAAGAATACTGGCTTTTGATAACAGATTTTACCTCAGCGATACCGTGTGTTTGTTAAATGGGGTTTTCAAAGTCCTCAAAAAAAGTTCTCAAAGTCAAAATAAAAGCAAAAACCTGTTTATTATGAACTAAGAGCTAATCATAGTAACAGTGTCTTAAATTTGGAAGACACTTTATAAAGCACATGCTTTTATCCCATGTTTATGTAGGAATAAACATAGTCTTTGTATATAGTCTCTACAGAGTGCTCCATGACAGCCTTGTCCTGTAGCCCCATTATCTTCATTTTCTGGTAAGGATCCTGGTGCTGGGAGGTAAATTGACTCTCCTATGATCTCACACTTGGTGAGTGAGAGGATGAGCAAGAGCCACACGTGGCTCTCCTGATGTGCTCCCTGCACTGCGCCAGGCTGCTGACCATGGCTGCCCCGGAGCCAGATCCAACGGGCAGTGACATTGCTTTCGTTACTCGTGAGTTAATGAAATAGCTTTTTAAGAGCTCTCTTCAGTCATTAGAATTTGACAATGGAGAGTTAAAACTTTCCCCAGTGGCTCTTTCTGTGTAATCAGGGTTTCAACATTTTCTTAGCATATCACATTACTCAAATCATGGTATGCACTTGTTTTACATTTCTTATTGCGTTTGTCTCACTTCTAAGCAATTTCCTCCCTGTTCCCATTTATCTTGCATTATTTCTGTCAAATTGCTTTCAAGGCTACTAATTGCATGAATAATATTCTCTTCCTCAAACTCTGCTGTTAACTAGCAATAGCTGTGTGGTGCTGGGCACAGTTTATCTCTCAAAATGAGGTGGTTGCACAGACTAATCTATAAGTCTCTTCTTGCACTCAAAGTCTAATCTGACTCTCACACGACCTGTGTGATTTGGGAAACTCTATGTACTCTAGATGGAGAAGGCAATGGCACCCTACTCCAGTACCCTTGCCTGAAAAATCCCATGCACAGAGGAGCCTGGTGGGCTACAGTCCATGGGGTGGCTAAGAGTTGGACACAACTGAGCGACTTCACTTTCATTTTTCACTTTCATGCATTGGAGAAGGAAATGGCAACCCACTCCAGTGTTCTTGCCTGGAGAATCCCAGGGACGGGGGAGCCTGGTGGGCTGCCATCTATGGAGTTGCACGGAGTCAGACATGACTGAAGCGACTTAGCAGCAGCAGCAGCAGCAGCAGCAGCATGTACTCTAGAGCCTCAGTTTCTTGACTCTGCAATGATGTATTCAGTTAGCCCATGTTTCCCAAAATGAGTTTCTTGGAAAACTGTTTTGGGGAACATCAGCATGGATCACACCCAAAAAGGATTCATAAGCAAAGAAAGTTCAGGAAAACCAGGTCAAAAACTATAGGTACTCATAGCCTTTCTTAAGTTAATGGGCAGTGGGAGACTCCAAGAAAGAGGCAGAATATGAAGTATTTCCCAAAATTATTGGGCCACAGAACATTTTTTTCTCAGCATTTTGTATAAATTATATTCCATGGGACATAGTTATATAAAGTCTGGATTACATGTTTTTAAGTCCCCCTTTTGCCTGAAGATTCTATTTTCAAATATGTTTGTAGAAGTTGCTCTGAATATTCCATGCAGTGTTAATCAAGAGAACACAGAGTTGGTTTGCCTGTTGCTGGTATTGCCATTACTATTGTAACATAGCTGATGCTCCACTTACACAGAGTTGAAATAAGGTAGAGATTGTTACCAAACAGAATTTGGGTCTGCTCAACTGCTAAACAGCAAAGCCAATCTACTGACGCCACGTTGTAACAAAGAAAAGTACAGCATATATTGTAGGCACCAAGCAAGGAGAATGGGCAGCTCATGCTCAAAAGACCCAGATTCCCTGATAGCTTTCAGGAAAGGGTTTTTAAAGGCAACATTTGGCATGAAAATTGCTGCTTACAGACCTTCTTCTGACTGGTTGATGGTAAGGTAACAGGGTAATGTTTCAGGAATCATAATTATCAACCTTCTGGTTTCAAACAATCTGGGGTCTACATGCTTGTGGTAGCATGTAAATCACCATCCTCTACCTTGTGTGGGGGGCTTAGTTCCCGCAGAACTCAAAATATGTGTCAGATTGTTATGTATATCTCTTAGGACTGTGTATAACCAGGACTGTCTTATCACTGAATGATTTGCTTTTCCTTTGTTTGTGCATTCCCTCACTTCCCTAATTAGTAACTGCTTGAGTCTGCTCTTTGGAACTCAGGCAAGGCCCAGGAGACTAAAGCCTTTTTCTACAAACAAGAAAGAAGAAACACAGAAGGGCTTTTATACCCAAGAGGACCTCACAGTGTCCTCACAGGTTTCAAGATTAGCAGCCTTCCTATGAACGCTAACCTTTCTGTATGTGTACTTACAACTGAAGTCTGAAAAAAGTTCTTGATAAAAAGCACTTTTTGAAAAAATTTGGGAAGAGCCTTAGATTATCAGAAGACCTGTGAGACAGTGCCCAAAGTCTTGCTGAGGTGGGAAAAAGGGAACTAAAGAAACAGCAGGGAAGTCAACACAGTGGAAATAAAATTCAGAATAAGTGACATGGGCTACATGTTCAAGTTAAGATCATCCTCTTCACTTCAGTTGTGTCTTTATGTTCATTAGCTCAACCCTTTACCCAGACCCATTTCACTGGCTGTTTATCTTATCAGAACCTCTGCTTGATTGCCTTCAGGGGCAGAGAACCAACTACTTCAGAAGGCAGATTATTCAATTTTAGGCTAAGTTTTAGAAGGTCCTTTCCCATATTAAACTAAAATATGTGTTAAATACTATTATTCCAAGTGGCTGTATAAATTACCTAGCTGGTGGGGATTCAAGGCATTGTCCCTGGCAGCACTTAAGATTTTTTTTTTTTTCAAACACTCTGAGTTGAATTTCATAAATAAATAAATTTCACAATTCCTAGAAAATTGACTATAATCTCCATCATATTAAAATTTAAAAAATTGACTAGCTTCCTTAAATTCACCAAGATAGCAAAGTATAGATGCAGAATGTACTCTCTGATTAAAAAATCCAAAATCTTTTTCTTAACAATGTATTGCTTCTATAGTGAGTATGTGTACATAAAAGTGAGGGGGTGGCTGTATTAATAGAATCTGAAAGCTGTAGTGAAAATAGAGAAATCGTGAAAATTGTTCTGTTCCAGCCAGGCTACGATGTGTCCTTGGGCATTTTTCTATTGTTCTGGCCTGTAGTTTTTGATTCTTCAAAATGAACATTACTAAATTTTACATGAGTTCCAGTTCTGGAAATTTCTGTGATTATAAGGAAACATGCTCATTAACAAATGGCATTTACTATTGAGGATTTCAGTAAACAGTAAAAGAAAAAAAATCTGCAACCCTTAGAAAGACTTGAATGAAAATTAACATAGCATTGCATCATAAAGACAGACAAACGGTTTAGGATCACATGCTTGACTTTTACTTTCTTTAATTTTTTTTTTCTACACTAGTTACATTCAGACCAGGATAGAGGAGATGGATCACTTAAATATATCCTTTCAGGAGATGGAGCAGGAGATCTCTTCATTATCAATGAAAACACAGGGGACATACAGGCCACAAAGAGGCTGGACAGGGAAGAGAAACCTGTTTACATACTTCGAGCTCAGGCTATAAACAGAAAAACAGGGAGACCCGTGGAGCCCGAGTCTGAATTCATCATCAAGATCCATGACATCAATGACAATGAACCAATATTCACCAAGGAGGTTTACACGGCCACTGTTCCCGAAATGTCTGATGTCGGTAAGTGAGATGTGATTCAATTGTTTCCTCTAGTACATCAACTGAATCAGGAACCCTATGAGTGACATTTGCTGAACTGAATGAACTTGGATGCTACATTCTAGATGCACTGTGTTTCAAACAATCCATTTAGGTCCTTTTTATAAGTGGACTAGTGTCTCCTAAGATTAGTCTTATTATTTTTAAGAAAACAACATTTCCTCTAGTGATTAGAGAATGAAAAGTGGCAGAGTGAGAAGGGCAGGGAGAAGGAGAGATCATTTCATCTGTTTCCTCTCTCACTCTAAATGCCCACTTTATTGCTTGATATCCTCTCTGTTTCTCTTAGCCCATAGTAGAATTGGGCATTAGGTAAGGAGCTCCCCAGTGGAAAACAAAAGCCCTGAGTTTACAGTTCAGACTGAAGAGTAATTATATTTGAGAAAGAGACTCAAAGAAAACTTTTTTAAAAAATCCATCAATAATACAACAGATGGTGTCTATGGGATATATTCTTTATTAAGTGGTGAAAATTGAGACTTTCATGACATTAATATGGTAAGTTAATACTCTGTGCAAAATTCTACTATCAATTTTAATGTGTGCATTTAGTTTACTTAGATTGGGAAAAATGTGAATTTTTCTTAAATTAAGAAAAAAATCCTACTGACATCATTGTTAACCACATTAAAACACTTCAGGAGAGACAGTGACAAATTTTCAACTACTTGTGTAAAGGGTTATTTTAAGTTTCACTCGGTGTCAAGTTCAAAAGGGCTAGATTACATAATAAAAACATTTCCATCATTCTGTGAGTCAGATATCAAGGATATTTCAGTTCACAGTTCCAAGACTTGAACAATAGCTAATCTACAGAAATGATTATAAAACATCCAAATGTTTCTCATGAAGAAGTGGCTCATCTCATTACTTGAAGTCACTTTGTTTTGTTAGAAAAATCACAAATCATCACCAAAGTGGAGGATTAGAATTCTTTTAAACAGAAGATTTGTTAGGCAAAAATATTTTTCCTCTGGGTGGTAAAAGGCAAAAAGAATTAATGAAAGACTGTCTGGTCATCAGCACCATGCAGAGCAGCTATAGCCAGATGTGAAAAGTGTGGCTGTACAATATAAGGGGCACCATTTGCTTCTGAAGCCATTATAGAGTGAAATATGTTTTATAAATATTTGGGTGGTAGCTGGCAATAACAGGTCTTGAGGAAAAGAAGGCTTTTTCCAGTTTGCACAGAGGCACAGTTATGTTGATATTCATCATTATCATAAATTAACATGGCATTATTGTGATAATAAAGCCATCCTAAAGGAATCACATAAAGGTAGTGGGACAGCAACAAGGTGGTATAAATGGACTTTGGTATCAAATGGACCGGAGTTTGAAACTATCACTACTAATAAGCAACCATGTGGCCTTAGGTAAATAAACGACTTGATGTCTCTGACCCTCCAGTTTTGTATTTATAAAAAAGAAATAATAAACATCAACTCCTAAATCCTTACCATAAGAATGAAAGGGAAAAACAAGTGCACAGCCCCAAGTACCACATCAGCAACTAATAGGCAGTCAAAATATCCAGATAATCATATTCTAAAAGCAATCAAGTTGTGCATTGATGTCAAGTAAGAACATAGGTGTTTGTTGACTTCTACTATTAATTCTCACTCTAAAATCTTATGCTTTCATTCTCCCCTCATTCCTTGCTAAACTATAAGGATGGATGCTCTATCTCATGCATCAACATCCAAGAGTATGCCACCCTAAGACCGTATAGTGTATTAGTTCAATAAATAGAATTGGTTAGATATTATAAAAGTAGGGTGAAAATTCCAGTATTCCCTAACTGTGACTTCCCTACCCTGTTCATGGACAGGAGAATTCTATCAGTATGCTTACTCTGTCTAATATGAATACCAAAAATCATCCACAAAATGATGTTACTCAGAGGGTCTTACCTTTTTAGGAAGTCACAGACCCTTTTCAGAATCAGATAAAATCTGTGGCATTTCTCCAATGTGTCATATCCATTTAGGCATACACATAAAAATTTGCATGGAATTTCATGGGGATTAGGGCTGCTGTCTATGGGGTCTCACAGAGTCGGACATGACTGAAGCGACTTAGCAGCAGCAGCAGGGGTACTTTGAAGGTTGGTCTCTAAAATAAGAATGCCAATCTGAAACAACATAGCTTTCTTTATACATTTAATTATAATCATCTTTGGGGATTATAAATTCCAGATGTGTATTCTCCACTATTCCAATTAATTCTTCACTTAATCCAAAAATACTTCTCTTAACGTTCAAGAGAAGGTCTTTCAACCTCTTAGATTCTATCAGATAGATTTATCACCTTGGATGCTTTTATTTATAAGTAACAGAAAACTTCGTTCAAATTACTTTAAACAATGAAAGTATTTATTGGTCACATTAAGTCTAAAAGTAAAGTGGACTTTGAACATAGTTTGATTTGGATTCTAGCTATTTCTCTGTAATTTTGTCCTATTCAGCTTTGTCCTCGGACTGGCATTGCCAAGATCACAAAATAGCTGCTGCATTTTCAGGCTCCACATCAGCACGTTACATTCAGGGAGCAAAAGCACCTATGATGCAACCAATTTTCAGCAAAATCACAAATGGCCCTCCAACTGAACAATACCTGAATTAATCCTTGTAGAGAAAGTAGTACAAGATGCCAATAGATTTGGGCCTAGACAACTTGAAGGAATCACTGTAGGAAAAACCCAATCAAATTTCACCCTTGGAGATGGATTGGAATCAGTTCCACCCAAAGTCATGATCATTCCCATGCTCCCCTTTAATTTAATCCTTGTTGTTTTTAGTCACTAATGGGAAGTGAATGTCGCTCAGTCATTTCTGACTCTTTGCGACCTCATGGACTGTAGCCCACCAGGCTCTTCTGTTCATGGGAATTCTCCAGGCAAGAATACAGCAGATGGGTAGCCATTCCCTTCTCCAGGGGATCGTCTCAACCCAGGGATCAAACCCAGGTCTCCTGCATTGCAAGCAGATTCTTTACCAGCTGAGCAACCATATCCAATTCTTTTGCAGCCCCATGAACTGTAGCCTGCCAGTCTTCTCTGTCCATGGGATTTCCTAGGCAAGAATACTGGAGTGGGTTGCCATTTCCTTCTCTGAGGAATGATCCCAACCCAGATATCGAACCTATGTCCCCTGAATTGCAGGCGGATTCTTTACCACTGAGTCACCTGGGAAGCCCAATTTAATCCTTTCAATATTTATGACTGTTGCTCTCATTCCTTCAGAATAAGAAATCCAAGGTTTTTTAGCCTAGCATCCTACTGTGGTTCTCCACTCCCTTGCCATGATAGTTTTGTATAGACATATGATTGTGCTTTTTCCTAATGTGTGGATATCAAGGATCCATAATGAACCCTTAATTTATTTTCAATTCATGTTTCTTTCATTACAGGCACATTTGTTGTCCAAGTCACTGCAACTGATGCTGATGATCCAACCTACGGGAACAGTGCTAAAGTTGTCTATAGCATCCTACAGGGGCAGCCTTATTTTTCAGTTGAATCAGAAACAGGTTAGAATTCCTCTTACATCTTCTTTTTAAGATATGTAATTTTAATTGACATGCTCAGCTGAGCTAGCAATTTTTAATAAAAATAATCAGTGTGATTGAATTTTCTTAGATTCATCTCCAAGCACCAGTGACGTATTTGTAAACGTGACATCCAGATCATTTTAATCAAGAAATCTGACAATGGATCTTTCATATACTGTGTTTATACAAGGGAGATTTGGAAAAATTACACATTACCTTATTATTTCCTCCAGTTTGAGATAAAACTAAAAGGCCAACCCCTTTTGATAGCCAAGATGGTTGTTTGCACATATTCTGATTCTTCTTTTTCTAGTTACTTAGTAGGATTGCATCTTTCTACCTTACTGGAAAGCTAGATGTAGCCATGAGATTTATTTGGGGCAATAAAATGTGGTAGTCATGAGTCATTTCCAAGCAAAACTTTTAGACCTGGTACATAATCCACCATTTTCCCTCCCACTTCCCACAGTGATCATGGATGGAAACCAGTATCAAGTGAGTCTTCAGCCTGAATGTCTAAAGGTTATCATGAGCAGATTTTCTTTCTGGCCTACCCAGAGCGCTTTAGTTTTGTTAAGCCACTGAGATTTTACTTTGTTGGTTGGCACATTGTCTAGCTTATCTTAACTGATACTAAAAAAAATGGATTGCCTTAACTCTTTTTTCCACATCTCAGTTTTCTGCACTTTCTCCACAAAGTAGCATACTATCTATGAAGAATTGTGTTTTAATATATACCACTTGTACTGTATGGTAACATTGGCTTAAAACTCAACATTCAGAAAACTAAGATCATGGCATCCAGTCCTGTCACTTCATGGCAAATAGATGGGAAAATAATAGAAACAGTGACAGACTTTATTTTCTCGGGCTCCAGAATCACTGCAGATGGTGACTGCAGCCATGAAATTAAAAGATGCTTGCTCCTTGGAAGAAAAGCTATGACCAACTTAGACAGCATATTAAAAAGCAGAGAATTACTTTACCAACAAAGGTCCATCTAGTCAAAGCTATGGTTTTTCCAGTAGTCATGTATGGATGTGAGAGTTGGACTATAGCAAAAGCTGAGTGCTGAAGAATTGATGCTTTTGAACTGTGGTGTTGGAGAAGACTCTTGAGAGTCTCTTGGTCTGCAAGGAGATCCAACCAGTCAGTCCTAAAGGATATCAGCCCTGAATATTCATTGGAAAGACTGATGCTGAAGCTGAAACTCCAATACTTTGGCCACTTGATGTGAAGAACTGACTCATCGGAAAAGACCCTGATGCTGGGGAAGATTGAAGGTGGGAGGAGAAGGGGATGACAGAGGATGAGATGGTTGGATGGCATCACTGACTCAATGGACATGAGTTTGAGTAAGCTCCAGGAGTTGGTGATGGACACAGGTGGCCTGGCGTGCTGCAGTCCATGGGGTCACAAAGAGTCAGTCACGACCAAGCAACTGAACTGAACTGAACTTGTACTGTATAGTAAATTCCACAAGTATTTTTGCTATCGTGTTGAGTCAAGTTCCTTTTACACAATTTTCAAGCTTCCATTATGGTTTGGATGTCAAAACCTTTCTAAGTTACTATATCTAGTTTGAAATCAATGTAAGAGGTACAATGAACTTGGAAAGAATCCCAAGGAGAAGGAAAATGTTGAGTTTAGAGACAATGAGGATGACAAATTAGAATTATTCAACTTAAAGGACAAAAGGCTAAGGTGATCTCCTGTATTTAAATAGAGAAGTACTATTATTTGGAGAATAGAAAGCAGTTTCACTTTTACCGGAGCCAGCACTATAGGAATAAAATTGACCTGTTGTCTGAGGTATTCTGTTAAAAATAAAGAAAGATATTTTCAGTTTCATTAGTCATTAAGCACCAGAATGTGCCACCAGAGGAGGTTGTAAAGACTTCATCAGTGATTTTTGAAAGAATGTGGTTAATTTAAGCCTAAGCCTTACGCAGAAAGTAGATGAAATTTTAGAAGTTCTTTAAGCTAATTATTTTATAACTACCTAACAATAGAGATAATTTTTATCTAGCTGAAGAGTGTTGGTCACTGCTAGGACCTGTTGAACTAAAGCTTACCTCAGCTTTAGGGAAAAGATTCTCTAGGATCATACAAGATGATTATTATGACAGAACCAATACTGTTTTCACAAGACTCTAGTTCTGTGGTTTAGAAGATCCTTAGAACATTCATTATGGTGGGTATATTTAATGAGGAATCAGCCAATTCAGTAAAGTGAAACTCAAGAGTCAGTGCAATATACGCACATACATATGTATGCTCAGTCATGTCCAGCTCTTCTTGACCCCATGGACTGCAGCTCGTCAGACTCCCCATCCTTGCAATTTCCCAGGCAAGAATACTAGAGTGAGTTGCTGCTTCCTCCTCCAGTGGGTCTACCCATCCAGGGATCGAACCCACGTCTTATGCATCAGCAGGCAGATTCTTTACCCCTCTAGCCATTAGGGAAGTCTTTTCAAGTATACCTGACTTTCTTAACAATTTCCTCATAATACACCTAATTGTCTTTTATTCTACTGTGGCATAGTAGTATACCGCTGTACCACATGCCAAGTTACGTTTTGCTGTGTCATCTCATCACACTTAACAGTTATACAACTTACCGTCCGCATTACTGAACGATGTAATTTACATTCGTTTTCATTCTTCTTGCATTATAGGTGAATGAGTGTGTGTGTGTGCATATGTTTTAATGTATCTGCCTCCCCTATGTGGTTTTAATTTCCTTCAGTACAAAGGTCATCTATAATCAGTCATCTTTATGGTCACCTATGACATCTGCACTGTGTTAGGCACATTGTGGGTGGCAATCTGTGTTTGTTTGCAAAAATAAATAATTTTGGAAAGTATTTCTACTACATCCTTTTCCATTTCTGAATTTCATACCCACAGGTATCATCAAGACAGCCTTGCTCAACATGGATCGAGAAAACAGGGAGCAGTACCAAGTGGTGATTCAAGCCAAGGATATGGGCGGCCAGATGGGAGGATTATCTGGGACTACCACGGTGAACATCACGCTGACTGACGTCAATGACAACCCTCCTCGGTTTCCCCAGAGTAGGAACATTTGATTGAATTACTTTCTCCAGGGAACTTTTGTACAACTGTGACTTTAAGAATGATATTTATTTTTTCTTATTGTTATTAATTGCCAGAGTTAGTGAACTTAGTAAGAACTGGTGCATTTATTAAAAATAAGCTGACAGTACTGATGCTTAGTAGATGTAAACATTTATCAGTAATTAGCTGAGGAGTTGTCTGATATGTCTGCTATTATAAAAGTAATATCATTGTTTTATTTTTCTTTATTAATAAGACTACCACAGGCATAAATATGCTTGTGCAGAACATATGTTTATAAGCATGCTGCTATTTGTTAGGAAAAAATCAACTGTATATTTTGTGAATTTAATCAGGCATATAATCTCCTTTAAGTCTTTGCAAGGGGAGAATTTATCATTTCACTGTTTCTAAAAATAAAACTGTAGAAATAACTATGTACTTAAACCATTTGTACTCATAAATAGTTTTCCACATTATGGTTAACTGAGATACCAAAAGTCATCTCTAAAATTTTTAACAATCATGATTGGATAAGAAGGAAGATGAAGGAAGATAAGTGTCCACTCTTAAAGCAATCACTTGACCTTTTCACTTATAGACCTCAGTAGATACTGGTTTTCATGTCATTTTTCTTCCAACACCAAAATTCCTTTCTGACCATAAGTGAAAGTCACTCAGTCATGTCCAACTCTTTGCAACCCCATGGACTACACAGTCCATGGAATTCTCCAGGCCAGAACACTGGAGTGGGTACTTTCCCCTTCTCCAGGGGATCTTCCCAACCCAGGGATTGAATCCAGATCTCCTGCATTGCAGGCAGATTCTTTACTGTCTGAGCCACTGGAGAAAACTATTTAATACCTGAATCCCTTCTTCTAGGAGAAAATGATTGCCCATCATTAAGTACAAAACCCACTTACTCAAATGTGGCTATTTTTTTAAAGCCAGTCAACTGATTAAGAGCTTCTTTTATAATGGTGATACACACGGATCAACAAGAAATACTTGTATTTTCTTTACATTAAAAAAAATTAATTTATTTTTTATTGAAGGATAATTGCTTTACAGAATTTTGTTTTCTATCAAACCTCAACATGAACCAGTCATAGATATACATATATTCCCTCCCTTTTGAACCTCCCTCCCATCTTCCTCCCCATCCCACCCCTCTAGGTTGATACAGAACCCCTGTTTGAGTTTCCTGAGTCATACAGCAAATTCCCATTGGCTATCTATTTTACATATGGTAATGTAAGTTTCCATGTATCCACTTCATTAGAACTGACTCAAATGTGTTCCTTTTTATGGCTGAGTAATATTCCATTGTGTTATGTATCACAGCTTCTTTATCCATTCAGCTGTGGATGGACATCTAGGTTGCTTCCATGTTCTAGCTATTGTAAATAGTGCTTCAGTGAACAATGGGATACACGTGTCTTTTTCAATTTTGGTTTCCCCAGGGTATATGCCTACAAATGGGATTGCTAGGTCATATGGTGGTTTTATTCCTAGTTTTTTAAGGAATCTCCATACCATCTACTTTTTTCAAGTATTTAATCATAGTTACTGAATGTAAAAACAGAATAGCTAACTGATTTCTGATTTAACGGGCAGAAGAAAGTTTTTATGAACCCTAAAACATCCATTCAGGAGCCTGACATGAAAAATCAGGATCACCAACACTTTCTCCCAAAACCTCTTTTCTATGTGAGGATGGCTTTCGGAAGGCTAGCGGGAAGATTTACCCATACCTTGTTACCAGGGGACTTGCCCCTCTCCACTCTCTCCGAGAATAAACTGTGCTCATTTCTGTATAATGTCCCAAGGCGAGGGATAGGAGAATACAGGAAGGGATTGGAGGCACCCAAGTATACTTCTACTTCCCTCATGATAAAACTGGCCTCTTTTATCATCTTATCAAGAATGAGCTCAATACTTAGTGAATTAAATATTATTAAAGTATTATACTTTCGTGGGCTTCCCTGATAGCTCAGTTGGTAAAGAATTTGCTTGCAATGTGGGAGACCTGGGTTTGATCCCTGGCTTGGGAAGATCCTCTGGAGAAGGGAAAGGCTACCCACTCCAGTATTCTGGCCTGGAGAATTCCATGGTCTGCATAGTCCATGGGGTCGCAGAGAGTTGAAACGACTGAGCGACTTTCACACTTTAGTAGTATCAGAGTGTAAATTTTCTTTCCAAGGCAATTTGTGTAAATGGTGGGTAAAATGTAATGTGTGAGAGTAGAATAACTTTTGTTTTTGCTATTTTGGGGTGGAGAAGGGGTGCTCAAGGACAGGCTAGCCTGGCATACCTAAATTGAAACTCACAAGTAGTCTCCTTTGACTAATTTTCCAACGTGAAGATGTAAGAAAAATGTATATCTATATAACAGAGTTTTTAATTAGTAGTATAAATACAAGAATGGGAGAGATCCATGTATAAAAAAGACACTAATATTTAAAGGAAAAAAAAATCAGTCAAACCTAGAAAAATTTCAGAGCTTTATTCCTCAGTGTATTTATCTATATCCTTTACTGCAACTAAACCAGCTCCACATATGAGTGAAGAAATCTCATCTCTATTTGGATACATTCTCTGAAGTGCTGTAATTTGTTTTCACCTTCAGTTACTATTAGCAATGACAGAAAGAACTCTTAAAGAGTTCCTAGCAACTGGCTTAAAGTCACAGCTCAGGTTAAATTCTTTTCTATTCTTTCTGCTAGATTACAGCACCCTCCTCTAACAGTTCAGGCTTTCTCACAATCACATGTAAACTTGGAAGCCTACTTACAGGACAAGAAAAGTGTTTTCCCTTTGCCAAGAGACAAGTCATGAAATAGAAGAAATATTCTTAACAACCATGAAAGTAAAAACATTAAAGAGACAAGGGCACCATTAATTATTTTAAGGAAAGCCCAAGTCTGCCTGCATCCATGGTACTATCTGAACAAACTGCTAGAAAATGGGTTTTGTTTTTATTATGATGGGGTGTAATTAGTCCGTGTTTGACTTATATCTGTCTGATAATTAATAGGTACATATCAGTTTAAAACCCCTGAATCTTCTCCACCGGGCACACCAATTGGCAGGATCAAAGCCAGCGATGCCGACATGGGAGAAAATGCTGAAATCGAGTACAGCATTACAGAAGGAGAGGGGCTGGACATGTTTGATGTCATCACCGATCAGGAAACTCAGGAAGGGATTATAACTGTCAAAAAGGTAAAGCATTTTTTAAAATACTATGGAAATGAAAGCATTTCTCTTTCTCTGGTCGCCAAGTAACTGGGGGCAATTACATCTCACATGAATAGTCCTCTCAAGTCTTGTCTATTAATTCTTTCAAGAGTAAGAGTGTTTCATGCATTGCACACATGCTAAGATGCTTCAGTCATGTCCTACTCTGTGACCCCATGGACATAGCCCACCAGGCTCCTCTGTCCATGGGATTTTCCAGGCAAGAATACTGGAGTAGGTTGCCATTCCCATCTCCAGGGAATCTTCCCAACCCAATGACTGAACCCATGTCTCTTACATCACCTGCATTGACTGACGGGTTCTTTACCACTAGCATCACTGGGCTGCCCAGTTTTTTTAAAGACCTAGTCTATTTACAGTGAGAGTTCTTTGGTTGGCTTTCAGGGGTTCTCAATAATCTTATGCATTCATTAATTCTATACTTTTTAATAAATTTATATTAAAAAGTTCCTAAGTAAATAGCATAAACAAATGAAACTCATAAAAATACATGAATAAATAGTATAACTGAAGAATAAATGTTAAAACAGTGCCAGACACCATTTGAATGTTGGAGATGCAATAGTACATTCAACAAGATGGTCTCTGCTCTCATGGAACCACTTTTATGGGGAAGAAAGCAAATGAACAAAGAAACATATATAACTACAAATTCCACTACATGCTTTGAAGGAAAGAAGTAATACAAGCAGTGACAAAGATGGTTTGAATTAAAGAGAGAAGATATATAAAGACCACAAAAATAAAGTAACAAAATTTCCTACAAACTCTTTAGCTACTTTTTGAAATGCAATAATTAAGATTTCATATTCTGAATTCCTATTTTTCTCCTATGTAATCACTACTTTGGAACATGCACACGGAAACTTTGTGTTCTGAATTCTTATTTGTCCCCTATGTACTTATTTACCCCCAAAATTGTCATGGAGCAGAATACTAAAATGTGGCAAAAATTAAAAATCAATAAACTGTGTGCTTCAAAGCTACAAATAGTATTAATTTTGGTTGCTGTGTTTAATGAGTTCACGTTTGCATGTGTTGTGTCATATTTTCTCTCTCCTTTGGTGTAGTGTTTTATTTGCTGGTAAATATAAGCATAGGTGGATGTAAACAAGAAGAAAAATTTTCCTCTTAAGCTTCAGATTGTATGTCTTAATATCTGGAAAGACAATAAAACATGTTTCAGTGACATTCAGATCAATGTTTTAAGCTATAATATAATTAGGAAGCCCATTAGTGTGCATTAACCTTTTTAATTTTCTTGGTACCTTATCAGATTCATGCTGAAATTTTGCCTAGCCGACTAAATCACATTCACTAACATCTTGATTAATTGTGTTTCTAGTGAGCCTTGTCATATTATCATCTAAAACTAAAAGTCAGCAATAAGCATTTGGGTTCACTATGTCTCCAGAAGCAGAGATACTTCTCCTACAGACGTCTGACAACAATGATCATTGCTTTCTCGGGCAAGTAATTAGCCAGATGCCCTTATCTGGATATCACTTGGAATATTTTAACACCTCATGCCCAAAACAAACAAAAAACAAAAAACAAATTTTAATCTATTTTATCTGAACAAGGACTAGGAAATTAGGCTGCAAACCAGCACCTCTCCATCCTAGCTATGATCTTAGTTCCTCCACCAGGGAACGAACACATGCCCCTTACATTGGAAGCACAGTCTTAACCACTGGACCACCAGCGAAGTTCTTTGACAAATTTTAAACACTCAGTGACTGTTCAATTAAAGCCAAATGTGACAACATCTGACACAGAATGCTCTTCTACATATTTGCCAACCTGCCCCTGGTGTGGCTTCTGATAGTCAGATATAAGGACTTTTATAAAAGGGGCCTCTTTAGGTTCTCTCTGCTTCTAGGTGCCCTCTCCTGCCCATCATAAACTTTCAGTCCTGGTGCGTGATTTCTGCCCACAATTTCATCAGGATTGGTGGCATCTGAACTCCCATGTCTTTTCCCAACATTATGCTGTGTAGTAATGTCTCAAAGCAATATGATCACATTCATTTATCAGTGGTTTGCATTAAAAATGGCTCATGTCTTGACTTTCTGTGTCTTGACTGCTTTAAATATGTCATTTCTTCCTCCCCTCACTTCCCACAAGCTCTTGGACTTTGAAAAGAAGAAAGTGTACACCCTCAAAGTGGAAGCCTCCAATCCTCACGTTGAACCTCGCTTTCTCTACCTGGGTCCATTCAAAGATTCAGCCACAGTGAGAATTATGGTGGAAGATGTAGATGAGCCCCCTGTCTTCAGCAAACTGGCCTACATCCTGCAAATAAGAGAAGACGCTCAGATAAATACGACAATAGGCTCGGTCACAGCCCAAGACCCAGATGCTGCCAGGAACCCTGTCAAGTAAGCACACTTCTGTGACATGTCTCTTCCATAAGTTTGTTGATTTAAATTCAAATATTCACTTGCAAATTGGAAAAGATGAATCTTTTTTTCCAATTAGCTGTATCTTCCTTAAAAAAATACTTTAAAGTACTTTTATTACCTTTACACTTCTTGCATAATATAAAATATTATCTTAGCAACTAAATAAACCTTAAAAACTCAACATTTGGGGATTGCCCTGGTGGTCCAGTGGCTAAGATTCTGCCCTCCCACTGCAGAGGGAATGGGTTTGATCTCTGATTGGGGAACTAAGATCCCGTATGCCTTCAGTCAGCCCCCAAAATTATATTTTTAATTTGGGAGGAAGGCATAAAATGAGCTATAAGGAGTTTATTGCTTATATGGCAGTGGTACAAGGTAATGTAGTTGAATGGGCTGGGATTTCTTCTCAGGTCTTAGATTTGTCGAAGTTGGTGGAGGAAGCACTTTTAACAAACAAGGCACTAGGCTTGAAAGTCTGTTTTTCAAGTATGGAAGAACCTACCTTATAACACTTACAGGCAGGATTATGCTCCATTTGGATGCGTAATTTTTTTTCTTTTGCAGACATGGATAAAAACAAGCACAGTTTCATGATATATGTCTGGGAAATCATGGGGAAATTAATAGAGTTGAGTCCAAATATATACCAAGTAAGCAAGCTCTATTTTCCCTGTACACCTTCACTGTAAATTACATTGTAAGAAAGCCTCATGGCTCTTTGAGACCATCATTGCTTAAGTATGCTAGAATCTTATCAGGAAAGCACTGGAGTCCACAGCTTCAAGCCTTTACCCATAGCTTAGCTGACTCGCTGAGAAAAGAGCTAAACCAGAATATTATTGTGTCAATTATTCCCTGTCAAGAAAGTAAGCAGACTGAGAAGTTGTGCCAGTGTGTCTGAAAATTTCTGCTCAGGGCACTTGCCATGTGCCAGGCCTGTTCCTGGCACTAGGGATATGAGCGAGAATAGTGTCCAGTCCTGATTGCAGGGCGCTTGCATTCTAACTGGGGATGACAGAAACAAGCAAACAATAAATACGTGGGAGTGTTAGTTGCTCAGTCATGTCTGACTGTAGCCCGTCAGGCTCCTCTGTCTATGGAACTCTCCAGGCAAGAATACTGGAGTAGGTTGCCATCCCCTTCTCCAGGGTATGTTCCCAACCCAGGGACTGAACCTGAGTCTCCTGAATTGCAGGCAGATTTTTTACTGTTTGAGCCACCAGGGAAGCCCTGTGATATGTCAGGTGACACTAAAGTGTAAGCAGCAAAATAAGACAGAGAAAGCAAAGGGTGGGACTTCCCTGGCAGTCCACTGGTTAAGACTCCACGCTTCCAGTGCAGTGGGCTTGCATTCAATCCTTGCTCAGGGAACTAAGATCCCCCATGCTGTGTGAAATGGCCAAAAGAAAGAAAGAACACAAAGGGTATCTGGATACTGTCTTAGATAGTGCAGTCAGGCCTGGCCTTGTTGGAAATCATTTGAGTAAAGCTTTGAATGAAATGAAGTGATGAGCCACACTAATATCTGGGGGAAGAAGGTGCCAAGAAGAGGGAAAAGCAAGGAGAGGATCTGATATCAGAGTTTGCCTGGCATATGGGAGGAGAGGCCAGCCAAGCTGAGAGCAATCGCAGATGAAGAGAAATTACGGTATCAGGTATCAGGCAACAGAGGTTCGGTAGGTGGTGAGCGAGGCAGGTCCTACTGGGATTTGTGGGCCCTAGTAACCACTGTATTTTATTCTGATTGAGGTAAGAAGCCACTGGCAAGCTTTGAGTTGAGTCCAAATATATACCAAGTAAGCAAGCTCTATTTTCCCTGTACACCTTCACTGTAAATTACATTGTAAGAAAGCCTCATGGCTCTTTGAGACCATCATTGCTCAAGTATGCTATAATCTTATCAGGAAAGCACTGGAGTCCACAGCTTCAAGCCTTTACCCGTAGCTTAGCTGACTCGCTGAGAAAAGAGCTAAACCAGAATATTATTGTGTCAATTACTCCCCATGAAGAAAGTTAGACTTAACTAATCCAAAACTACTCTCTAAAAGGATCACATTGGTTGTTGCATGAAGAATTTTTTTTTTTTCAGACGAAAGATTTTGAGATTCTAAGGCACTTGTTTCCTAACTTTTCAGCCACTGAGCCCTTTGTTCAAATGAAATCTCATGGCAAGTTCCACAACTAAAACACAGAAATGCCTGGCTTATTTTCAGAGAATAATTTTAAATCTTTGGGAAAATAGACTTTGTTGTTTTATCATTCTACTGGGATATCTTCTTGAATTGCATGATAGGCAACCCAGAGTAGCCACATGAGAGCTCCATGGGTCAAGGGCTCCTCCATATACATTTAAAATTATTAATAAGGAAAATGGGCTTCTTGAGGGGTGCTAGTGGTAAAGAACCCATCTGCCAACGCAGGAGACATACCAGCCATGGGTTCGATCGCTGGATCCAGAAGATCTCCTGGAGGAGGGCATGGCAATCCACTCCAGTATTTTTGCCTTGAGAATCCCATGAACAGAGGAGCCTGGAGGGCTATAGGCCATGAGGCCTCAAAGAATGGGACACAAGCGAAGCAGCCTAGTATGCAACACGTAGCACACGCAACAAGGAATTTAAACGATGGCCTTTGCTTATACAACATGAATAACCTTAAGTACTTTCACAACGTGCTTTTACTCAAAGTTTGTATACTGCATAAGAAAACAATCTTAGCAAGTCAGTATCAAGACCAGTTTAAATGTGCTAATGCTGGAAGTTTATAAATATGAACTTTGATTACCTCTTTGATCAGTCAAAATATTTTTAATGAAAGAGATAATGTCTTCTGGGAATTTAGGCTGCATTTTTATATCTGTTTTACTTTTATACCACATACCACTTTTACCCATTGTTTTTATTTTGTTTCATTATAGGAAGTAGTTAGCTTGCCAGAAGCTACGTTGGCTGTCAACTAATTTTAAAATTTTTTCTGCCAGTCTTTCTTTGGTACCTATGGATTTCATGTATGGACATAGATTTAAAGATAAAAATATATATAGATACATTGGTACATAGATGTATGTTCCAGTGGTTTCTTTTATAGGAGAATTATAACCGATTCTTATATTCAGAAAGTACAACCATATATAGTTTTTGGTTATTCAAGACATAAATATGGAACAATTAAGTGTTAGATTCCATCTTAAGTGTATAATTAACACTAGAGAATTCTTCCCCAAATGTTAATTTATCATTATTTTAGCACAAATCTTTACTTTTTTAGTCACATAAAATAATTTTCTTTCAACAACTTTATATCACGTGTCTTTTGACTTACACGGAAGTCTTATAAAATGTCACTCTGAATACTTATTATGAAAATTTTACATGCAAATACATCATCTTTTCCTGACCCACAAAGCTCCCTTCAGGATACATAAGACAAATTACTAAATCACAGAATACAATAAAGTTCGAGGGGGAAAAAGGAGGTACCTAGCACAATGATCCACTTTAATCATTATGAATTGATTACCTTTTTCCTTATCAGTTATTATTATAATTAATATGATTGACAGTAAATTTCTAAATATAAGTGGAAATTACTTTGGAAAGAAAAACAACAAACAAATGAGGCTTTGTGTGACTCAAGCGAGACATCTTTCCCAAACAATGTAGACATTTTAGGTCTTCTAATGATTTTTAAATCCCCCAATTAAGGAAAGAAAATAATACAAAATTACTATATTTCCTAAATAGTCCGCTCTCTTTAAAATCAAAAGCCACCTTTAGGACTTCCCTGGCAGTTCAATGGTTAAGACTCTATACTTCTACTGCAGGGGTCATGGGTTGGATCCCTGGTTGAGGAACTAAGATCTTACATGCCACATGCATGGCCAAAAAAATTAAACAAGTAAATAAATAAAACGAAAAGCCACCTTCAACTAAAACTTCCTCATCCTCTATTTCAAAGCTTTATTGGAAAATATGATTACCTGTAAAACTTAAAATCATAGCAGGAAGGAAAGAGACAAGAAGAAAAGATTCCTGCTGTGTATAATTGTTATAGCTTATAAAAGCAATAAGCAGCATGTCTTAAGCTTGACATTTTTCATGAAAGAAAAATATATATTTGTAGAAAATTATTAAATTCCTTACAAAGGCTATGAATACTGAGATTTCCTTTTTGGTAATCATAAATATTTATAAAATATTTATCATCCTCAAATTAAAAATGAAGAAAGGTGATCAAACAAGTTCATTGCAATTGGTTAAATTCTTAACAAACGTTGATTCATGATATAAATGACAAAACAATAGCTCTTTCATCTGTTTCAATACTTTTGATAATAAGATTTATATAATCTTATAAATCTAGATTTATATAAACTGAAACTAAAATTCCAGCTTGATATATATGCAATCCATTGTGAACTTCATTAATTCTCTTTAAAATCAGGTTTAAATACCCTACAATAATTGAATATCTATTTTTTAGACATCTGCTAGATGATGAAAAGAGATTTTATTAGGATAACATATATTGTTTATTATAATTCACTAGTAGTACTTTAAAACAAAATAATTGAAATAGAATCTTAGAATATAGTACACTATTTGCAAGTTAGTAACAACTTTGGCCACCTCATGGGAAGAGTTGACTCATTGGAAAAGACTCTGATGCTGGGAGGGATTGGGGGCAGGAGGAGAAGGGGACAACAGAGGATGAGATGGCTGGATGGCATCACTGACTCGATGGATGTGAGTCTGAGTGAACTCCGGGAGTTGGTGATGGACAGGGAGGCCTGGCGTGCTGCGATTCATGGGGTCGCAAAGAGTCGGACACAACTGAGCGACTGAACTGAACTGAACTGAACTGAACAAATTTTTTTTTAAATGCATAATAATTCCACACATGGATGACTAGGTAAGACATTTACTTAAAATATATTTATACTGAGCTGACATCTTAAAATCTCCTATCATGATGTACATTTTGAAAATGCAGCTGAAATGGGCAACCTTTTTGTTCCTAATAGCCTTCACATATCAACTTTCTTCTGAATTTTCTCTTTCGGAATCCTCTATAAGACAGGGTGTATTACATATTTCCCTCTTACTTATGGCTATTCCAGAAACTAGAGATACATTTATAAAGAAGATAGCATTTCTCAAAGTCTACTCATCTTCCATGAATTTCAGTGTTGAAGACTTTGTCCTTTTTTGGTTTCTAAAACACCTCTTGGTTTTCCTTGAATTCTCCAAACCCTCCTTTTTAAATATGTATCAAATTCTTACTCTGCTCTAGGCTCTGTTCTAGTCCCTGTGGGTCTCTGTTCCTGTTCATCCTTTAAGCAATTCAGTTCCTCGCATTTTTCCCTCTTCTCTTCTTAGACAATTGACTAGAAAATCCAGATTGTCAGTCCAAATATTCATCTTGAGCTTCCTGGACTTCCCTAAGGCACCTCAGCCTCAACATATCAAAACTGATCTTCCCCAAATCCTGTTCTTCACACTTATCATTTGTAATATCACCATCCAACCGTTCTCCTAATTCAGCCAGTGATCTTTAGTAAACATGAGTTGGATAGTGACACTCTGCATAAAACCCATTGGAAGATCTACATCAAGTTCAAATAAACTCCAACTTCTCCCCATGGCCAGCCCATCCCTTTACGGTCCCAACTGTGAATCTCTTTCCAAGCCTATCTCCTAAATCCCTCTCCAGCCTCACTAACCTCAGCCACATTTACCATCTTTTGCTTTTTCAACAAAATGATTTTTAAAATAAAAATGAGAAATAGAAAAATAGCCAATAATCCTACTTATGCACACATACATGTTAAAGTTCTAAAGATCTAAAAAAGTAAAACATAACAGTATACAAACTTGATCCAAATTACATTAAAAAAAATTTGATGATGATACTCAAAAATCATACAACTTGTCTAGTGGGTTCTATTAAGACCTCAACTGTAAAGCAATAATTTCTCAGAATATCTTCCTTAATGTTCAGTTCAGTTCAGTTCAGTCACTCAGTTGTGTCCGACTCCTTGCGATCCCATGGACTGCAACACACCAGGCTTCCCTGTCCATCACCAGCTCCTGGAGCTTGCTTAAATTCATGTCCATTGAGTTGGTGATGCCATCCAAGCATCTCATCCTCTGTCATCCCCTTCTCCTCCTACCTTCAATCTTTCCCAGCATCAGGGTCTTTTCCAATGAGCCAGTTCTTCGCATCAGGTGGCCAAAGTATTGGAGTTTCAGCTTCAGCATCAGTCCTTCCAGTGAATATTCAGGATTGATTTCCTTTAGGATGGACTGGTTTGATCTCCTTGCATTCCAAGGGACTCTCAAGAGCCTTCTCCAACACCATAGTTCAAGCATCAGTGTTAAGTTATAGATTTACAAATATGCGCTAAAGGTAGAAAAAATTTCATGTAACCGATATTCTGGAATCGTTTTAGGAGGTAAAAATAACAAATACAAAGAAAACCTTCCTAAATTCTACTCTGCATTTTCAGGTATTCTGTCGATCGACACACAGATATGGACAGAATATTCAACATCGATTCTGGAAATGGTTCAATCTTTACATCGAAACTTCTTGATCGAGAAACACTGCTGTGGCACAACATAACAGTGATAGCAACAGAGATCAGTAAGTCCACCCTTTTCCCGCTACCATCCCCAGTTGACAGAGAGCATCTCAGCAAGGGCTAGCGAAGCATGGCTGAAACTCGTCACTGTGTATTGATGATCCTGCTCAATACACATTGAAGGAGAGAGCTCTGTAATGATTTATACTAAATGATTCTTCTAAACACGTGTTGGTTCAATCATACAAGCAGAAGCAACTGTGGAAATTCTGTAGTTTGGGAACAATAAAATGGGAATGCATCTCTCAGTCTAGGTACATGTTGGATTTGATTCCAAAATGCTTGTAAATCAGAGTGTCACACAAGCTGCTGAAAAAAATGGGCTCCCAGTTAGACATTGTATATGTGTGTCAGTAGTGGGGGAGTGGGGATCGAGTATAACCTAAAATGTAGGCATTGCTTAGAAATAGTTTTTTTTAATTTCAGCAACATAACCAGTATTGTTTTAGCAACATAATTATATGAGAAGAAAGAAAATGATGAATTTAGACAACAAATATTTGTCAACCTTCTGTCAGTTAGCTCTCACTATGTGCATTTTTAAAAAGAATTGCTATATATAAGCTTTCATTGCACTTTATCATTTAATATATATCCAACACAATATTTATTCATTAATATTTGTTTATCAAGGAGGATTTAGTACAGAAATCTTTTGGCTATTCACCTTTTAGCTTTCTGTAGAATGTCTGTTTCAAAATTGTTACAAAATTTTTTTTTTGAGTCGCTCAGTCATGTCCAGCTCTTTGTGACCCCATGGACTATATAGTCCATGGCATTCTCCAGGCCAGAATACTGGAGTGGGTAACCTTTCCCTTCTCCAGGGATCTTCCCAACCCAGGAATCGAACCAGGATCTCCTGAATAGCAGGTGGATTCTTTACCAGCTGAGCTATCAGGGAAGCCCTGTTACAGAATTAAGAGATATAAATTTTGACTTTTCCATGGAACACCAAAGTGAGCAATACTAACCACCGAGTAATCCATAGAGTATTTAGAATGAATTTTATCACAGTCTCCATTAAATGTAAGGCAAAGAAAAATACTTCCAAAGGGAGACTTCAAATAATTATACACAGTGAAACCTCTGTAATATATACACAATGTGTAGACTTCAGTAAATGAAAGAAAGAGGATTTTTAAAATAGCATTTAAATGTTTAAAAATGGACATCTAAGTTATAGCTCATGTTTTAGCTTTTGTTTTTAGAAGTTCAAATTATTTTAGCTCAGGTATCTAGTGTAAAATGGTCCATATGAAATGGTTTAATACAGTAATATTCTTTGTCAGTATAACTCATGAGATTTGAAGTGGCTGAAAGATATTGAGTAGAATAACAAGTAACCAATGTGGACAAAATGAAACACTGCTTTTGTGTAGGGTAAGAATTGTTCATTATACATTTGTTAGGTGAGAATTTGATCTTCAGAATTTATGTGGAGGGACTACTGTGCATACCAAGGACAGAGCATACTTAGAGCGTTAAAATTACAAAACTATTTCCCATTTGAAAAGGATCATTTTTATAACATCATGAAATTTTATTTTTTACTGAGGTAGTCATCTTAAGTGTGTTTTAAGCTTTGCACCTAAAAATTTGTTTTTAATGTTTACTGTTTCTATGATCTATTTGAAAATACTAGCAATAAAGACCTTTTAAAACTCACCTTTGAAGCTCTGACTTTGGAAGAATAATGTGAGCAGTATTTTAGATGCAAAGGAACCTAAGAATCTTATTGTCCAAACTTTTTCAGTACCTTTTATGCCAAGAGCCAAGAGCTTGTATTAAACCAGCTCTCTCACTCCAGGCCACTGTGCTTGCCATTTCCTTGACCTCAAGAGCTAGAAACACTCACATGGCTTAATCCATCTTCATTCATGTCTCTATACAAATGGCATCTCATCAGAGAAAGCTGCATCTCCATCTCTCTCCGGTCCCTTTTACCTGTTTAATTTCTCCATAGCATTTGCCATCTGGCACATTATATATTTATGTGTTTACAGTTTGCCTTCCTCCTTTAGAACAAAGCTCCAGGAAGCAGGATCTTTGTTATAGTCCTAATGTGTCCCAGCACTCCAAATAGTGGCTGGCACAAGTTAGTACTAGATGCTCACGAAATATTTATGATGAGAACAAACAAATAGACGTATGAGTGAGTGAATGAAAAGAGCTGAGGTGAGAGACTCCAGCCCCTGATTCTTAGAACAGGAATCTCTCTTCCATACTTCCCAGGAGATTATCAGAGATGACAGCAAAAACACTCCATTTACTGCAGGTCTGCAAACACTGATTGGGCTCTTTCATTATATGAGATGAACAGCCTCAGTTTTGTGATCAGACAGACCCAAGTTTGAATCTAGGATCCACTCTTTATTATTAATTTCTCTGTGAATGTGGACAAATTACCTAACTCCTCCATGCCTCATCCATAATATAATGAGTTGCCTCATCTATAATATGGGAGCAATAATTATATCTATCTCAGAAGTTTATAAGGATTAAATAAAATAATATAACAAAGTGCTTGACACAATATCTAGCTCTCAAACTGAAAAACTAAAACCATTCACAATCATTATTGTTCCATTCTTTTTTCCTTCTGTCTACAGAAAAGCCTACTTCCCTGGCTTCCTTTAAAATCTGCCTCTAAAATTCCTTTTCTGGATAGCTCTTCTTTATTTTGTGTTAATCTGGGATTTCTTATATGGTTGCACTGTATGGGCTTCCCTGGTAGCCCAACTGATAAAGAATCTGCCTGCAATGTAGGAGAATCCGGTTTGATTCCTGGGTCAGGAAGATCCCCTGAAGAAGGGATAGGCTACCCACTCCAGTATTTTGGGGCTTCCCTGAGGGCTCAGATGGTAAAGAATCTACCTGCAATGTGGGAGATCTGGGTTCAATCCCTGGCTTGGGAAGATCCCCTGGAGGAAGGCATGGTAACCTGCTCCAATACTCTTGCCTGGAGAATCCCAATGGACAGAGAAGCCTGGTGGGCTCCAGTCCATGGGGTCACAGAGAGTCATATACAACTAAGTGACTAAGCACAGCACAGCACTGACTGTACATAAAGGTAGCTTTGTCCCCCATATATTTCCTTCAGGTGTATCCTCATCCAGAAGTACCAAAGAATCGAATTCTACTTTTTTGTGACTATGATGATACATAATGCCCTGTGGTACTCACAGGAGCCTTGGCGAAACTATGTATGAATGAGAAAGAAGTGAGTAACCATCATCTAAATGGGATCACCCATCAACACATAAATGCCTGTTCCTTTCTTTTGGGCATTTTGCAGATAATCCAAAGCAGAGCAGCCGAGTACCTCTATATATTAAAGTCCTAGATGTCAATGACAACCCCCCAGAATTTGCTGAATTCTATGAAACCTTTGTCTGTGAAAAAGCAAAAGCAGATCAGGTGAGTTTCATAAGAAAGCAAATTAATTAACTCAGACAAACTTAGATCTTCTAATAATTCAGATGATACATAGAGCTGAGGGCAAGTCTTGAATTATCTATGAAATAAATGCCAACAAAATTAATACTATAAATAAGAACCATGATGAATGTTTAACTTGCATAAGAGAACAAACAGTTTTTAAAAACAGAAAGTTCGTTAGTCTCACAGACTGATGCTGATCCCAAATTAGTCTTAAGTTTCCATGAAAATATATCAGTCACTGCTTTATTGGAAAAATCTTTATTGGTGAGCAGATACTTTTAATTACCATATATACTGAAAAGTACTAGCTAGAACATATTTTACAATTGCCTATAATTCATAGTTTCATTTATTTACATTGCCCATCTGTACAAGTAATACAAATTCATGAATGTTTTACTGTTTTACACATTTGTCCCCACCTGAAATCAGTCTTTTCTGCCAGTGATATAAAAATTATGTTAGTTTGTCAAAATAGAAGTGTACTGTTAAAATACATGTTAAAATGGGACTCTGAAGTTGTGGGATTTATATTCAAACTAGCTCTTTAGCAAGTCAATTGCTTATGTATATGCCAAGCTTGCATTTCTAAGCAAGCTCTCCAAAGAGTGCCTCCTTTTACTTAAGTTGCAATGTTGTCATAAATCGCTGAGATATTTTAAGCTTGTTATCACTCTAGGACTATGTTTCTCAACCCAGGTGATTTTGCCCCACCCCTCTCCCCCCTCCCACCCCCGAGAGGGACATTTGGTAATATCTGGGGACAATTCTGGTTATCACAAGGAAGAGGGTACTACCGGTTTCAACAGATGAATTTAGATTTGCTGCAATAAATACTGTTGTAGGGCTGTCCCTTGCTCTATTTCCAGCCAATCAGTTCTCTGTCTAGGGTGGATTCATTATAAGTTTTCTAGAGGCCATCACTGTAAAATTAAAATTAGATATCATTGAGTTAAGCAATTTACTGCAAAGCTGTAAGAAACTCTTCTGAGTTAGTAAAACTTGATGACAGCTTTATGGTTTTGATTTTAGTTGATTCAGACCCTACGTGCCATTGACAAGGATGACCCTTACAGCGGGCACCAATTCTCGTTCTCTTTGGCCCCCGAAGCAGCCAGTGGCTCAAACTTTACCATTCAAGACAACAAAGGTAAATGAGCCCAAGCTGCCTGTCTATCTATATATTTATGTCTGTATCTATATCTATCTAGTCTCATCAGAACTGATCCCATACATAACATGATTTCCACTTCCATTCACCACTTTGCTTTCCTTTCCAGACAACACAGCGGGAATCTTTACTCGGAAAAATGGCTATAACAGACATGAGATGAGCACCTATCTCCTGCCTGTGGTCATATCAGACAACGACTACCCAGTCCAAAGCAGCACTGGGACAGTGACTGTCCGGGTCTGTGCATGTGACCACCAAGGGAACATGCAGTCCTGCCATGCGGAGGCCCTCGTCCACCCCACGGGACTGAGCACGGGGGCTCTGATTGCCATCCTTCTGTGCATCGTGACCCTACTAGGTAAACTGCTTCTCCCTGCATCCTATCTCCCCATGCTGAGGGGCACACACTGTTACTGTGGCTCTCTAGATTTATCCGCCTCCCCCATTAAGGCATACAGCCTGATCTAGGTGAGTAATGTGCTGGGAATCTTATGTGTGTTCACCCGTGAACTAGTTTTTGCTTGAAAAATGGCTTTGGAGAATGAACAGTTGTAAAACTTGCCCATGTCTTTCCCCACTGAGGGAGTCATTCCATCAAAAGAATCTCTTGTCTATCGGGCTGGGAATGAGTTGCAGGGGGATTTGAGGGCAATATAAATACACCCTTTCCATTTCATTTGTTGTTTAATATTTAACCTGGCAAACATTCAGTTTTCAAAGAACAAAAGTTGTTGGGTGTGGAGTATATATGATGAAGGCCATTTCCATCAAGGTAAAGTTTAAAGATCAATGAGAAACTGGAAGGAGAAATGCAATGACTTTTTTCCTCTCATACAGGAAAATAAACAGTGGTGAATTTTCTTGAACTCAGCAAACTTGCTTGGATCCACCCACTTGAATAACTACCTAAGCATTGGTCTCTGATTACCATATACATAATGTCTATTATTTCTCAGACTCTCAATAAATAACTTTTGTGACTAAGGAAATAAATCTGGGATCTAAAAGAAATGAATGTAATCAAATGCCTAACAGTGATTTGAAGGAAAAATTTTTATCCCCAACCAACTAATTAAACACACAAGTTGAGCTCAGAATGCTCAAAAGTCCCTTGATTGTTATGAAATAAGAGATCAAATATTAGCTAACGCACCCCTTCAAAAAATAAAAGTTAAAATTTGTAAAACTTGCCTACACCATTGGGGGAAAGTAAGTCAGAGTTAACCTGGATTTCATAGAGGCAGACCAGGGAGTCGTGTTTTTTTTTTTGTTTTTTTTTTTTTTAAGGCAATGTAGTGACTTTGAGAAGAGGGAAGGAAGACTTCCATTTTTCCAAGAGGAGAAAGCCTAGGGATCCCTGCTCAAGAGTTTCATATCCCAGGTTGACTCCGCTAATTATCACAGAGCCTTGAAACCTGGCTACAGAACTGTGATTCTCTTTGTCAACTAAGAGTTGGAGGAAGTATTTTAAGATATGAGGATAAATAAAAACTGACAGTTTGCAAAGACAAAACAGTGTTCCAATGGTGTGAGTCTGTAAATGTTGTTTTCCGAGAGAAAGATACGAATATTCTTTTTTGGTTTAAGAAAAAAGAGGTTTTTAAAATTTATTTTTACTTTTTATTTTGTATTGGGGTATAACTGATGAACAATGTTGTAACAGTTTCAGGGGAATAGCAAAGGGACTCAGCTATACACATACCCATTCTCCCTCAAAATCCCCTCCCGTTCAGGCTGCCGCATAACTTGAGCACAGTTCCCTGTGTTATACAGGTCCTTGCTGGTTATCCATTTTAAATGTACCAGTGTGTACATGTCGATCTCAAACTCCCTAACTATCCCTTCCCCCCACCATCCCCCCTGGTAAAAGAGGGTATTTTTAGAAGGGCTAAGTCTAGAGGCTGCATCAAATAGAATTCCATGGATCCCTGGTCTATGGAGAAAGAGCTGGTCTTCATCTCATAAAGGTCATACATCCCTTCTCTCATCATCTACCCACTTTCTCCACCCTCTTATTTTCCTTCTAACCAGCTCCCTATGACCTCTTTTTTCATCTCTTTCCTCCTATGAATTTGCCATCTCCTCATTACTCCTAATTTGCCTCCATGTTTCCCACATCTTGTCTAGTCTCTTTGTAATTCTGTACCTAATTAAAAAGGAGAAAATGGGATCTAACCTTTATTAGACTCACATCATGGGCTAGACACGGGACAGGAGGCTTTACAAATGTTTTTTCTCACTTAATCCTCAGAACCATCTGGTCTATATTTATCTGCATCTTACATATGAAAGCTGAGGTTCCAGGATGTGAAGCTAAGTCACACAGCTAACAGGTGATAGAACCAAGTTCCAAACCCAGGTTTTTGCCCCCCAGGCCCTGGTGCTTCCACATTGTACCCTACTTTCTTTACAAGCTTATAGAATGCAGTGCAACGTCCACACTGAAAGAGAGCTTGAACTAAAACTGAGATGATTGAACAAATCTGGGCGCCTGTAAGAGGAAGAAAGCGGCGTTGACATAGGAGGAAATCTGCTGTCAAGAAAGTGG
This sequence comes from Ovis aries, assembly GCF_016772045.2. Taxonomy (NCBI): domain Eukaryota; kingdom Metazoa; phylum Chordata; class Mammalia; order Artiodactyla; family Bovidae; genus Ovis; species Ovis aries. The sequence continues at coordinate 42,344,402 of NC_056069.1, read as the reverse complement.
ATCATGTGGCATCTGTTGTTTTTGTCAATAAAGCAACAGTAAAAACAACTACATCTTGTGCCTCTTTGGTGCTTTCGAGTTGGCATAACTTTCACATTGGGCACCATGTTATTGCCTCTCTTTTACAGAGAAGGAACCTGACTTAGAAAGGTCAGATTGTTTAATTGAATCTAGATCTGCTCATCTCGGATACCTTGCTACCTTCTAGTTTTATGACGGGATTTGAACACAAATTGGTCCAAGTACTCCAGCCCCAAAATTTCACCGCGGTCCTCTGGCCTCAAGGGGGTAGAGAAAAGGAAAGGGTCAGTTACTGGGAAGACAGCATATTACTTTCTCAGAGTGTTTTTATTCCAAGTGCTTAGAAGTCATACCTTCACTTTATAAAAGTTAGCTTTGAAAAAAAGACCTTCCTTTTAGATGATTATGCTCTCAAGAATTTGTTAGATGTGCATCGGGCCAGTAAGAAAAGACAGGCAATTGTAGCAGTAGGAGAATTAGGCAGTGCACAAATGCCTTTGAATTACTGAACATGCCCTCTGTCTTCTAGATAACTGCACATTCAGGTGTGCATAAGACTAAAAGACAAGATACAGGCAACTTAAGCTAGGGAAGAATTAGGAAGTGATAAATGCCTGCTATCTTGCCTTAAATGGTGGAATGAACCTTTGTCTGTCAGAATGTATTTCTCTGAGAGACAGTTAGCTTGATTCTATTCTCTATTCTAAAGACTGGCCTTACAGCCTTCTGTTTTGCAAATCTGTGTCATACTGGAAACTAGCATAAAAGGTAGATTAAGGGACTTCCCCTTAGCTCAGCTGGTAAAGAATCCTCCTGCAATGCAGGAGACCTGGGTTCAGTCCCTGGGTTGGGAAGATCCTCTAGAGAAGGAAAAGGCTACCCACTCCAGTATTCTGGCCTGGAGAATTCCATGGACTGTATCGTCCATGGGGTGGCAAAGAGTTGGACACGACTGAGCGACTTTTACAGATCTCCTTTGACACAAGGGACTTCTTTGGTGGTCCAGTAGCTAAGACTCCACGCTCCCAATACAGGGGACCCAGGTTCAATCCCTGGTCAGGGAACTAGACCCCACATGCCACAACTAAGAGTTTTCAAGCCACAAGTAAAGATACCGCAACTTAAGACACCACATGCCACAATGAAGACTGAAGATCCCGCATGCTGCAACGAAGGCCTGGCACAACCAAATAAACATTGTTACAAAAAGGTAGATTAAGAGCATCTTTCCACCCAAAACCCTGCAATTTTCCAACCGCTTGGACTCCCAGGGCAAAGCGAAGGCATATGGAGCATCCACAGCCCCACTTGACATGGCCCTTCCTACTTCTTTCTCCCCACCCACCCCACACCTCACACACTCCAAACACACCCCACTCCATGGCCTTGCTCCTAGCTCTGTCCTCTCCTCCAGATAGCACCCTGGATAACTCTTCATCTATCTGTTCAAATATTAGTTCCTTAATAATGCACTCAACACCCATACACACACAAAAATATATGCAGCCCCTCAAACATATACAGAAGTCCTTCCCATCCTCCTTACTCTGCCTTACTTTTTCTTATTTATATTGCACTTATCATCTTCTAATAATTTCCTTATTTATTATACACATTGTTTTTTTCTCTTTCCATCCATCCACCACCACCACCACCACCACCACCACCACCACCTCTGCCTATCTTATTCAGACAAGACTCTTGATCGATTTTTTTCGTTAATACTGCCTAGAACTCTACCTGGCACAGAGTGGGCAATAAATAAATACTTGTTGAATAAACAAAAAATATGAAAGGGATACATGAGGCACCCAGATACTCTCCGGCAGCAAAAGAGAATGATTACATTTATACAACCACATGCTTGAAAACAGCAGAACTGCATATCCTTGTGAAATAGTCTATAATCCAAACATGCTTCAAAGCATGGTAATTAAGTGTACAAGCTTTTTAGTCTGCCTGACCTGGATTTCAATTATTTGCACACATCACATCTCTAAACCACAATTTCCTTATGTAAAATGGAGTTATAATGATGGTACCTACTTTGTCAAGCCTATTATGATAATTCAACTCGATTCCATATGTAAAGCACTTAGCACAGTGCTTGGCACATAGAACCATCTCAACAGGTAACCAATTATTAACACCATTAACATCTGAAATGCTAAATATATAGACTCCTGGGTGTGCATATATCCATTATTATATAGGTAGATATGCACCTCTACCAAAGGCCATTCTTCTATAATTGTTATTGTGATAATTCAATTTTCATGGCTCATAAAAACTGGACCATGTTACGGATGAAAGAGTAAAGAGATATTACTGGTACTAATCTCCCCTGGACAAACCCAGGTTAACAATGCATTTTCTGCCCCAGATGACTGTTTTCTCTCTAAGCTGTCACTATGTTTTCACTTTCTCATCCATATGCTCATTTGTAGATGTGTCTCTTTACAGGTAGCCAGCTGTGAAGAAACATCAGGAGCTATTTAAATACAGTTCTTGCTTTGCCTCTAATTTGAATTAGGAAAAATCAAAAGAACAAACATTCCGGTCAACAGACTTACAGAATATGAAACTCTGAAAGATTCTCTGTTTTAAGTTCCCACAGAAATATGTTTGTTTTGTTTAGCCTAAGCACAAATAATCTGGCATGTGTACTATTACCTGTTCCCTTCAAACTGGCTGATCTTGAAGTCCAAAATGGCTTTCTGAATTGTATCTGGGTCTCTCCAGGTGTTATCTGTACTTATATGTAAGAAAGGTATGCAAACATTCACATCTCTACTTTGGGCTTTAAACTAACTTTACACTTTTCTTGGGGGGGGTGGGTAAAAAAAAGAAGGCATCAGTGCGCAAAAGTTATTTTAGAAGTGGAGTTATGCAAACCCTTCAACACATCCCCGAAGGTGCCAGCCTTGTGCTTATAAGCAGTTTCAGAGCATTTCAGGTGTTCAGCATAATTTTCACTCTTCTTGCAGTAATCTCACTGTGGTTGAGCTTTTTTATTATTTTTCCCCCCTTATCTTGAAACTAGTCTGCCATTTCAAAGCAAAAAGGAACTACTGACAAAACATGAAGGTGTTTTATCTTCTAGTTAAATTCTTAAAAACTTTCTTTCAAATATATAGTTACTCCATTGCGGGGGTGGGGGAGAGCCCTGATTTGATCAGGTGCTGAGGCAAGAACAACCTTAAACAAGAGTAGTTTCGTGGAGAACTTTGAAAACTTCACTTTGTGTTTCTTCCTGATGTTAATTGGGCGGCAAATTAACTTTCCCTTCCCTTGCTGTTTTGTTTCTGCTTCCAGTGACAGTGGTGTTGTTCGCAGCTCTCAGGCGGCAGCGGAAAAAAGAACCTTTGATCATTTCTAAAGAGGACATCAGAGACAACATTGTCAGTTACAACGACGAAGGAGGCGGAGAGGAGGACACCCAGGCCTTTGATATCGGCACCCTGAGAAATCCCGAAGCCATAGAGGACAGCAAATCGCGCAGGGACATTGTGCCCGAAGCCCTTTTCCTACCCCGTCGGACTCCAGCAGCCCGTGATAACACCGACGTCCGAGATTTCATTAACCAAAGGTTAAAGGAGAATGACACGGACCCCACCGCCCCGCCCTACGACTCCCTGGCCACCTACGCCTACGAGGGCGCCGGCTCGGTGGCCGATTCGCTCAGCTCGCTCGAGTCGGTGACCACGGATGGAGACCAAGACTACGACTACCTTAGTGACTGGGGGCCTCGGTTCAAAAAGCTCGCGGATATGTATGGAGGGGTGGACAGTGACAAGGACTCCTAATATGATATGTTGCCTTTTTTTTTTTTCATTTTTCAATACGACACTGAAAGATGTGAAGTGGCTATTTCTTTCTATTTATCCACTGCTTCGTGAAGGGTCCTCTGTTCTATCCGTTCCAAAAGTAAATGGCTGCAGTCCGTGTGGATCCAACGTTAGAGACTTTTTTCTAGTACACTTTTATGAGCTTCTGAGAGGCAAATGTTTATTTTTTAGTGCATCCTGTTAACCATGTCTGCCCAACAGGCCCTGGGCTGCAGGAAAGGATGGGCCGTCATCTTTTCCCCTGTACTCTTAGGGCAAGTCTGAAACACAGCTCAATTTCACTGGCCTGGTCTCTTACTTCATCGCATTGACTCAAGGTCAGCTGACTGCTCTGTACATTTCACATGCTAATGGGATGAGGGATTGTGCTTTAATGATAAAAATACAGTTTTAGTAGAAGAAATGAGGGAGGAACCACTGTTCCTGGTGTATCAGCTCACAAGGAGATGATGAACTATATATGGGTGTGTATTTCTGTCACAAAGAATTTAAAATGATATTTGCCCATCCTGTTTGTCCTTCATGATCTTTTTCCGGCACCAATGACTATTCAAAACGTCAGATCCACCAGTGTTTTGAGGGTCTCCTTCCTCTTTAGGAAATGATGCCAATTAAATGGTAATGTTGAAAAAGAACAACCAAAAAAGAAAAAATCTTAGTACGACCTCATTTCCTTGCCACTGGTTCGTAAGACATGCAGAAGTTTGCTGTCGCATCATATAAAGGGAAAGGAAAAATAGCTAATAGATGTTAACAAAGGAAATATTTAGCATATTTTAAAGTTTGGTTTACCAAATGTATCATGGATCACTTGGAATTATTTCAGCCATCAGTAGGCTAATTACAAATAAGTCTAATCATTTAAAAAGTTCTTGAAGGAACTTTTCTGAGACAAAGTTTAACTCCGTGTCTGTAGTTGTCAGTATTATTCTAATGTACTTGAAAGTAGCAGTGCGAAGTACAAGAACTCATATGCTTCAGATACTTCTTACACAATTAAGTTGCATTAGTAAAATTAGATTAAATAAAACTCAGATCCCTCTCTCAGAGTTAAATGGGGAGGTAAGAGCCAGTCACACTTGAACTTGACACCCTGTCCGTCACATTCAAAAATATCCATATATTTATATAATGTGATATAGATGAATACTGAAATCATGGTGAAAACCTACATATTCTATGTTTGGAAGATGCTCTCAAAGGGAAAAGTTGGATTCCCTACAACAAGGGTGTTTAAGATTGTAATTAAAATGATAGTTAACTTTCAAAAGCATTAAGATTTTTTCATTGTTTTTAGCTTTGTTTCCATGGCAACACTGCCATCGTTGTCTTTGAACTAATGATAAAGTAATGGTCTCAAACTACAAACAGAAAAGTAATGTACAATCCATCGAATCCATTATTTCTCTAATTATGCAATTAGCATCATGGTTATTATCCAGAGGACCCAACTGAACTGAACTAATCCTTTTGGCAGGTTCAAATCATTTATTTCATACGCTGTTCTAATGATTTTTGTCATTAGAATCTTACATTGTGCAGTCATCAGAAATTTCCAAAGTACTGTAATGAAAACATCATTTTGAAAACTTAAAAAAAAACAAAAACAGGTTCTGTATGTATATAATATGTACTTAAGAATATGCTGACTTCAATTAGTAGTCTTAGGGATTTATTTTCAATTAATGTTAATTTTCTGCAGGTAATCTTAGTGTCATTTCCATTTGGGGATAATGTCATATCAACACATATTTTCTGTTTGGAAACACACTGTTGTTTTGTTAAGTTTTAAATAGATGTATTACCCAGGAAGTAAAGACAGCATCTTTAAAATAAGAGAAATATAGTATTTGGGGCTACCCAATTAGAATGAAAAATTGTTACAACCATATTATTCCTTGTGTTTCCTGAATGGATGGACTTCCCTGTATACTAACAAGTATTTTATGCTTGGACCATTTCTTGCTTACAAGGTTCTCTTTCCTAGTTCTTCATACACACACAGACACACACAGACACACACACACACACACACACAGAAGAATGCAAATAAAGGACTACAGGAGGGCTTCACTGTACAGAATCAGTATATATCATAGTCACAGGTAAGTGTTGAAAAAAGATAGCTTAGTAAAGTTAATTAATAAAAACTAGTTACTTATAGCAATAGAACAGCACCTTAATCACACAACTTACTGTAAAAAGAGCTCTCTATCCTCATGTTTCATGTTATGTAATAAATTAAATCAAGAGAGAAAGTCCTGTAAAAAGAAAAATATCATCAGAAGTCTTCCTTTTGAACTTTTGGCATTAATTGGAATGTCTGCGGGTTGATGCCAGCAACTTCAAAGTTTGGGGTAAAATTTACATTCTCCTCATATAAGTGAAAGTAAGAAGTTCTATAGTGGGATTTCTGAGGTGTGATTGGAAGGTATCTTATACAGTTATACCAAAAACAGGTTAATGTGACTAAATATTTAAATAACTAGTAAATCTCTTACCACAAAACCTGATGATGAGATGAATCTCTAGAAAGAGAATAAATTGAAACTGAAGCTGAATATTTTGCATTAGGGTCCTATAAATGTCAAGGTTGAATGATATTTTTCTAAAATGAACGCTGTCTGACATCATGGAAACAATAAGAACCATAGTCTCATCATTCTGTGCTGGTTGCACTTCCTTCCACCAAGCTATCAGGTCGAGGACCCAGGTCAGACATGAATGATTGCTGGAGAAAGCATTAGTTTTCAGTTCAATTTTTACATTGTCTCTGTTCTGGTATTAGCTGTTTGCCATGAGAAAGAGGGAAGGAGATTGGAGAGAGGCAAAGTTTTAATATTTGCTTCAATCACAAAGAACCTAAAGTTCATTAACTATAGGGAGATTACTTTTGTGGGTTGTTTCAAGGACTTTGAGGCCCTTCTCACATTATTTTCCACCCTCTGATTCAAAAGGGAAAGTTTCTTCAAATCACCAAGATATTCCCTAGAATAAGCTGAAATTTTAAAAACAGTAATCTATTGTGCATAAATTTAAAGCCCCTCCACTTCATGGCATGTTCTGAAAGACCTGGAAAATATTCATTCCCAAATAAAAAACTAAATCGAAAAATGAGAAGGAGAATTGAAAATGGTTCCGCAGAGCCGTGAGAGAGGGGATCTGGACCCAGAAAATGTATGTTTTTGTAAGAATTTTCATAGCTTTACAGTTTAGATGCATGAAGGTTTGGATACAAATTTGGATACAAATTGACTCCATTTTCAGATGGAATAAAATCTGCTGATTCAATTCTCAATATAAAAATTTTGGTTTGATATTCATTTTCAGCTCCCAAAAAGTTGTACTTTTATAAGTTGAATCTCTCCCTTAGAAGCAGCCAAATTTTACAGATCCATATTAACTTAGAATGCTTTCATTGCTTTCATTTTAGGTAATTTTTAAATTTAGATATTTAAGTAATACATAGATTTGAGATGTTTGATTTGCTGAGCAATACCTTATATCAAATGCTTCACCTTGAAATGATTATTTCATTGGCAATAATCATGTATAAACTACAAATTGGGCATTCCTCAATTTTATACACTTGAGGACCATTTTTTTAAAAGTATGCAGTTGAAAGGAAAGAGAAAGCTAATTCTTGAGCCCAAACTAAATATTTAAAGCAGGTACAACTAAACTCATTTTCCTCAGGAACTGAACTAACCAACAAATTATTTTGTCATAGTCACTAGTGTTGAAGCAGTGTAATTACTTTGGAAAAACACTAGAAAGTTATGATCTCCACTATTTGGAAAGGTATCCTCTGAAAAGAATCATTTTCGTGTAATTTTATTCTTTTTTTGTTTTTATATAGATGAAATCCTTTCTAATTATGACAGGAGATTAAAACTCTAAGCTGTCTACTATGTTTATGTTAACACTACAACCAAGACTCCTTTATAAGATTATAAGAGTGGAAAGATTAAGAGTTTGTGTGTGGGTCTTCCAGAAAATAAACTGTTTCCTAAGGTCTGACAAGTAGCTTTCTTTTGTAGAGGATACAAAGTTACCGTATGGTCTCCCTAAAAGTTCAATGATTCTTACGGTTGCAGAATTTTTAATATCCCTTTGGCATCTTTATGGAACAATTTTCTAAAGGGATAATTCTCTACTAAAAAATATTAGACCCTGACCATATTTAACACAGAGAGAAATGCCTTGGACTCACACACTTGTTAAAAGTTAATAAAGAAATAGTTCATTTTTAAAGCCAGGAGTTTATGGTCTCTGCATCGTCAATTTAATTTAAGCATTGCTGAGACAATCTTTAATCTCCTCCCCATTTGGTAATACCTTATTTATGATGCATTTTCAGTTTTTAATTTGGGGGAAACGTTTGCCCAACAGAGCCAGCAGATGAAAGTGCCGAAAGGAGGTCAAATGGAAACAAAGCCTATTACCCACTGTATTTCAGACAGGACCAGGCACTTAGCCGAAGAGCCACTGGGTTATTAGATTAATTTCGAAAGAGCTTTTACAAGTTGCTTAATTCCATTTTTTTAAAAACCCATGGACCACAAACTCAAATTTCTTCTCAAATGGGGTTAATTTGACAAATGAGGCATGGACCCAGCATTGTGGAAAAAGCATTCCACTATAATGAGATCTTGGTCTTTCTTGCGAGACTACACTATTTATGTAAATATGTCTAGAGGCACCTACTATAAGCTTTTAGTTTTCTATGATCTATTAGTTTAGTGTTTATTAAGGAATCATATGTATAGAATTACTAGGCATTCAGGAGGAATGCTGTGTAGCAAACATAAAAATGATCTGTTTGGGAGAAACCTAGGAGCGCTTTCAAACCACTGTACTATTTTGTGATTATTTTCCTTGCTTTGAAAGTAAACTGCGTAAGAATAGGATTTATAATAAATGCTATGGGCGTCTTCAGTAGTACCAAGCTAAGGCAATTTGGCAGTCTCCTACTGTGATGTGTGATTTAAAATCCCCCAAATAAAAGCTTTTTGGTATTGATTGTTTTTAATTAAAAATACTCCCAAGTATAAATTGAAGCTGATGCCACCCTCGAAGATTTACCACCTGGAGTCCTCAGTTCATATGGTTTTTCTCGGTGTCGCTCGTGTCTCTGGCAACGAGAACACCTGGTGGAAACAATCACTGCTCAGCTTTCATCCACATTTCCAGCTTGGGAGATTTTTCATAACTTCACAGATTACATGAGAAACTTTTCTGTATTAGAAGAATGGGGTTGAGACTATTACCTTTTTAGCTCAGTGTGGCGGGACCATTCGTTGTAGTCAAATGGCAAATACACGCTCCTTGAAATGGCTTCTTTTATTTTCCTTTGTTTTCTTGGAAGTATAAATTTAAAAAGAATGCAATTTAAAAAGTGATTTCTCACAAAGAGTAAATATGCCTTTTGCAAATCAATTTTTGTAACAAGTTATTTATATGATATTACTTAATAAACTGGTTTTTTTTTCTAACTTGTTTTTTTTTTTCAATTCTCTCAAACTTTTGTTTGTAATCAGAGATCTTTTAAATGTACATACTGATACACACTTTATCCTTCCAAATCTGCTGTTTTAACCTCTGAGAGCTAACTAAAGCCAACTTCAGTTCAGTTCAGTCCCAGGGCTGGGATTCTTTGGAAGGAATGATGCTAAAGCTGAAACTCCAGTACTTTGGCCACCTCATGCGAAGAGTTGACTCATTGGAAAAGACTTACTCTATGATAATCAGCTTGTAAACAATAGTTTCTCCCAATCAGCAACATGTATCATTGGCACAGTCCTGCAGACTTCTTACTCCTGGGACATCAAGAATTCTACTATTACTTATAAAATTACTGTATTACAAAGAAATTCGTTCATCTTCATGAAAATTGTTTTAGATAAGAAAGACAGTTCTATATTTTTGCCCATCCCATATCTCCATCCTTTATTTCACTCACATAAAGACAATTGTCTACAGATTTCTGATTTAAAAAGAAACAGCAAGAGTCACACCAGAGGGGACTAAGGATAAAATCCTTCCAGCATTCTGATACCATGAGTAAATAAAATGTTTTTAGCATATTCAGAAGTCTAATATTTTATATGCTTGTTCTTTTTTAAGCTGCCTCCTATTTCTACAGAGGCAGTTTCATAATTTTTTAATGGGGAGAATTGAATCCATAGTTTTGCAAAGGAAACTTCCATGTATTCATTCATTTGCTCAGTATACAGTAGGCATGCCACTGTGTGCTATGGAATATTCAACAATAAGTCAAATATATTTTTCCCATCTCTCCAGAAGCTCATGGTCTAGGAGGAAAGGCTGCCATAAATTCATCATTAGGGTACCTACGAGAAGACGACATGAAGACATCTTCAGAGAGGTATATATGAAAATCTTCATAGGATGGAGAAACTCTTTCTGCCCAGGTGGAGAAGTCAGGGGGAGGTTTAGGAGTTAGTGGGATTGAATCATGGGAGACAAGAAATCAGAAAAAATAGCAGGAAAAAGAGAGAAAAGAGAGAAAAGAGAGGGATGTTTAAGCAATGCCATTGATCTCAGCTGAGGTTTCCTAAAGGAAACTGCTGCTGCTGCTGCTAAGTCGCTTCAGTTGTGTCCGACTCTGTGCGACCCCATAGACGGCAACCCACCAGGCTCCTCTGTCCCTGGGATTCTCCAGGCAAGAATACTGGAGTGGGTTGCCATTTCCTTCTCCAATGCATGCATGCATGCTAAGCTGCTGCAGTCACTCTGTGTGACCCTGTGGACAGCAGCCCACCAGGCTCCTCCATTCTGGAGTGGGTTGCCATTTCCTTCTCCACCTGAGGGAAACTAGGTTTGGAAAATTCACATGTCACCAGAACACAAAGGATCACAAGGGTCACAGCAGCTGGCTTTTGTTGTTTCTTTATGCTTTTGTTTATCGACATTTGACTTAAAGATGATTTGGTGGGAAACAGAAAACCACGGAAAGGAATGATGCTATCAGAAATGCACTTGTTGAAGGATATGCACATTGTACAGTAGTATGCATGGAAGACTAAAGCCAAGCCACTCCCACCCCGCCCCAGCTCTGGGACAGCCGAAGGCAAGCATAGTCTGCAGTATCTAGGAGAATCTTCTGACCTAACAGTAACATAGGCAGGAAGGGCAATGTGCTTTCTCAAGGAACCAGCTGAGGAAGCAGATTGCTACATTCAGCGGGACTAAGCCCTAACCCATCATCTTAGCAAACTACTTGCCATAATGATATTTATAGTAATTTATTCTAGCCGCCACAATAGACAAACTCCAGCACCTCTAGCAAATGTATGCCTCGCTCTTGTAGCTACACCATCTGGAGCATGCTGCCTCTAAGGTTTAATGTGGTGGGGAAGAGAGCAAGCTAGATGATCACATGAGCTGTTCCTAAGGGCGGGGTCTACTGTCTTAGACTACTTCTGCTCACATCTCAATCATATAGCCCCAGACTCACTGGACAGAGGCTGGGAGATGTAGAAAGATGAGCACATGTGAATCTGGTCAGCATATTTACATGTATCTGCCACATTTAAAGTCAGTCTCTGTCAAGCTTGCAGTATCTTTCCCAATCTCTGCCCCAGTTATGTTGTTCAGTTCAGTTCAGTTCAGTTGCTCAGTCGTATCCGACTCTTTGCGACCCCATGAATCGCAGCACGCCAGGCCTCCCTGTCCATCACCATCTCCCGGAGTTCACTCAGACTCGCGTCCATCGAGTCAGTGATGCCATCCAGCCATCTCATCTTCTGTCATCCCCTTCTCCTCCTGCCCCCAATCCCTCCCACCATCAGAGTCTTTCTCAATGAGTAACTCTTCTCATGAGGTGGCCAAAGTACTTGAGTTTCAGCTTTAGCATCATTCCTTCCAAAGAACACCCAGGGCTGATCTCCTTTAGAATGGACTGGTTGGATCTCCTTGCAGTCCAAGGGACTCTCAAGAGGCTTCTCCAACATCACAGTTCAAAAGCATTAATTCTTCAGCACTCAGCTTTCTTCACAGTCCAACTCTCGCATCCATACATGACCACTGGAAAAACCATAGCCTTGACTAGATGGACCTTTTATGGCAAAGTAATGTTGTTATTCAGTTGCAAAGTCATGTCCGACTCTTCCAGACCCCATGGACTGCAGCACACCAGGCTTCCTTGTCCCTCACCATCTCCTGGAGTTTGCCCAAGTTCATATCCATCGCATCAGTGATGCCATCCAACCATTTCATCCTCAGTCATATCCATAATAATCTTGAGTGTGTTATCAGGAGAGCAGGTAGGAAGTCATTTATAGGGAATTATTTGGCAGTCCAGTGGCTAGGACTCAGTGCTTTCATTGTCATGGTTCAATCCCTAGTCAGAGAACTAAATCATTTTTAAATTCAAACTTCAAGTTGAAAAACCTTGTAGGAGGTGTTTGTCTGCCATCCTTGAATCTAATGCCCATGGTAGGCATTGCTAATGAACTGACTCATGGATTTCTAGCCTTATGCATCTCTAACAAAAATGCCCCAGCAGCAATCAACAATAGAACAATGTTGACCTATCTGCTATCACAAACCTTAGAAATTAAGCTCTCTAGTAAAAGATTTGCTTTCTTGTTATAGTTCTAAGTTTTGTTGACTACTCACCACTGACATTTAGGAAGAGCTTTCTGGTCTTGAAGTTGTAAAAAATTCAGAAGAATTAAGGAAGCCGAAAGGGCTCAGCTTGTCATTATAATTAGCTCACATCTTTATTTCATAAATCTGAACAAACAAGCATGTATCTTTTTCAACAATCCAGATGTTAATTTCAGCCTTGGTGATGCATCTCCCTATAGTGATACCGTGTGTGCATGCTCAGTCATGTCCAACTCTTTTGCAACCGAATGGGCTATACCCTGCCAGGCGCCTCTGTCCATGGGATTTTCCAGGCAAGAATACTGGAGTGGGTAGCCATTTCCTTCTCCAGGGGATCTTCCCGACCCAGCGATCGAACCCACGTCTCCTGCATTGGCAGGTGGATTCTTTACCAACTGCACCAGCTGGGAAGCCTATACAGTGATACTCATGAGCCTTTACATTCATTCTGCAAAAATTATTTGAGACTCTACAATGGTCCAGCCGGGCTTCTCTGGTGGGTCGGATGGTAAAGAATCTGCCTGCAATGCGGGAGACCTGGGTTTGATCCCTGGGTTGGGAAGATCCCCTGGAGAAGGAAGTGGCTACTCACTTCAGTATTCTTGCCTGGAGAATCCCAGGGACAGGGGAGTCTGGAGGACTACAGCCCATGGGGTCACAAGGAGTAAGACACAACTGAGCAACTGAGACACAAATACTCACACACAGTGGGCCAGGCATTGATCAAGGTGATAGGAATACAGGAATAAAAAAAGACACACGCTCTGCTCTGTGCACACCCTTCCTACAAGGACTGCCATGATTTAACTTCCCATTATTAATCTTGGTTTGCTTGACTAAACATTTCGTATGGAATGACACCCTGATTCTTTAGATCACTTTTCTGGGTCTAATATTTCTGAATTCAATGCTTCTCTAAATATGCTATGAATAGATATGGTTCTTTGAAAGAAGTAGATTGTCTCCTACTTCTGTCTATAAAATACTTATTTCTTTTTCAAAATGACTCCCTTGACATATTAGATCATCTTTATTGCTTCCTGAACCATTTAGTCTCAAAAACTTAACTTTTAACGGTGAATGTCTTGTTTGCACATTGGTAAGAAAATGTCTTCTTATAGTCAGTAAAGGATAGGTTTTATTAAAGCTTTTAAGTTTGCCTAGCTGCCTGATAATACTGCCTTACTTTTATGTAGCACTTTAGAAATAACTACTATATATATGACTTAATATAATTCTCGCAAAAGCCCTGTACACTAGGCTGTATCATCCCTATTTCACAACAAAGTGGGGCTATTTGTCCTTAGGTCGCATCACAGGAATTAGAATTACACTTAATTCTTTAAACTCAGGCTCTGCAATCACACCACTGAATCACCCATTTCCTCCTTTTTATGGATAGTCCAATCCGATCCATTTGAGATAAATACTTATTGGAAGAAATGAAAAGGCTTCCTTTTTCCTTTATATAAATTCAGATGAGGTTGGAATCCACTGATGGCTTCAAACTTAGAGACATTCCTCTCTATAATATCAACCCAAATGCTCCATGAAGGAAAAAAGAACTTGAAAAGCAAAATCTGCCTGCTGACCCAATTACTCGAGTGATTCCTACCATAAAACACCACTGAGTCAGTGTTTCCAAAGAACAATTGTCACAATAAATATAAATTCCTCCCAAGGCCGCCAAAACTCTAGTTGTTTATATAATAATCATCTTTACAGTAGTGATAAACATACAATGAAATTGTGGTTACCTTCTGTAGGGTAGCCATGTGCTTCAAGAGGTGGGAGAGAAGGAAAATAATTAGGATTTTCTGTTGCAATTCAGATTTAATGAGTTTAGAGGGACAAAGGAGACTTCTGTATCCAGCTCAGGTCAGTTCAGTCTCTCAGTCGTGTCCGACTCTTTGTGACCCCATGAATCGCAGCATGCCAGGCCTCTGTGTCCATCACCAACTCCCAGAGTTCACTCAGACTCACGTCCATCGAGTCAGTGATGCCATCCAGCCATCTCATCCTCTGTCATCCCCTTCTCCTCGTGACCCCAATCCCCTCCAGCATCAGAGTCTTTTCCAATGAGTCAACTCTTTGCATGAGGTGGCCAAAGTACTTGAGTTTCAGCTTTAGCATCATTCCTTCCAAAAGAACACCCAGGGCTGATCTCCTTTAGAATGGACTGGTTGGATCTCCTTGCAGTCCAAGGGACTCTCAAGAGTCTTCTCCAACACCACAGTTCAAAAGCATCAATTCTTCGGCATTCAGCTTTCTTCACAGTCCAAATCTCACATCCATACATGACCACTGGAAAAACCATAGCCTTGACTAGACGGAACTTAGTCAGCAAAGTAATGTGTGTGGTTTCGAATATGCTATCTAAGTTGGTCATAACTTTTCTTCCAAGGAGTAAGCGTCTTTTAATTTCCTGGCTGCAATCACCATCTGCAGTGATTTTGGAGCCCCCAAAAATAAAGTCTGACACTGTTTCCACTGTTTCCCCATCTATTTCCCAGGAAGTGATGGGACCAGATGCCATGATCTTTGTTTTCTGAATGTTGAGCTTTAAGCCAACTTTTTCACTCTCCTCTTTCACTTTCATCAAGAGGCTTTTAATTCCTCTTCACTTTCTGCCATAAGGGTGGTGTCATCTGCATATCTGAGGTTATTGATATTTCTCCTGGCAATCTTGATTCCAGATGTGCTTCTTCCAGTCCAGCATTTCTCATGATGTCCTCTGCATAGAAGTTAAATAAGCAGGGTGACAATATACAGCCTTGACATACTCCTTTTCCTATTTGGAACCAGTCTGTTGTTCCATGTCCAGTTCTAACTGTTGCTTCCTGACCTGCATACAGATTTCTCAAGAGGCAGGTCAGGTGGTCTGTATTCCCATCTCTTTCAGAATTTTCCACAGTTTACTGGGATCCACACAGTCAAAGGCTTTGGCATAGTCAATAAAGCAGAAATAGATGTTTTTCTGGAACTCTCTTGCTTTTCCATGATCTAGCGGATGTTGGCAATTTGATCTCTGGTTCCTCTGCCTTTTCTAAAACCAGCTTGAACATCTGAAAGTTCACGGTTCACGTATTGCTGAAGCCTGGCTTGGAGAAATTTGAGCATTACTTTACTAGCGTGTGAGATGAGTGCAATTGTGCAATTGTGCAATTGTGCAGTAGTCTGAGCATTCTTTGGCATTGCCTTTCTTTGGGATTGGAATGAAAACACCTTTTCCAGTCCTGTGGCCACTGCTGAGTTTTCCAAATTTGCTGGCATGTTGAGTGCAGCACTTTCATAGCATCATCTTTCAGGATTTGAAACAGCTCAACTGGAATTCCATCACCTCCACTAGCTTTGTTTGTAGTGATGCTTTCTAAGGCCCACTGACTTTACATTCCAGAATGTCTGGCTCTAGGTGAGTGATCACACCATTGTGATTATCTGGGTCATGAAGATCTTTTTTGTACAGTTCTTCTGTGTATTCTTGCCACCTCTTCTTAATATCTTCTGCTTCTGTTAGGTCCATACCATTTCTGTCCTTTACTGAGTCCATCTTTGCATGAAATGTTCCCTTGATATCTCTAATTTTCTTAAAGAGATCTCTAGTCTTTTCCATTCTGTTCTTTTCCTCTATTTCTTTGCATTGATCGCTGAAGGCTTTCTGATCTCTTCTTGCTATTCTTTAGAACTCTGCATTCAGATGCTTATATCTTTCCTTTTCTCCTTTGCTTTTCTAAAAGTTCTTCAAGTTCTAAAAGGTCTGAATAGCTATTCACAGCTATTTGTAAGGCCTCCCCAGACAGCCATTTTGCTTTTTTGCATTTCTTTTCCATGGGAATGGTCTTGATTCCTGTCTCCTGTACAATGTCACGAACCTCATTCCGTAGTTCATCAGGCACTCTGTCTATCAGATCTAGGCCCTTAAATCTATCTCTCACTTCCACTGTATAATCATAAGGGATTTGATTTAGGTCATATCTGAATGGTCTAGCTGTTTTCCCTACTTTCTTCAATTTGAGTCTGAATTTGGTAACAAGGAGTTCATGATCTGAGCCACAGTCAGCTCCCGGTCTTGTTTTTGTTGACTGTATAGAGCTTCTCCATCTTTGACTGCAAAGAATATAATCAATCTGATTTCAGTGTTGACCATCTGGTGATGTCCATGTGTAGAGTCTTCTCTTGTGTTGTTGGAAGAGGGTGTTTGCTATGACCAGTGCATTTTCTTGGCAAAACTCTATTAGTCTTTGCCCTGCTTCATTCCGCATTCCAAGGCCAAATTTGCCTGTTACTCCAGGTGTTTCTTGACTTCCTACTTTTGCATTCCAGTCTCCTATAATGAAAAGGACATCTTTTTTGGGTGTTAGTTCTAAAAGATCTTGTAGGTCTTCATAGAACCATTCAACTTCAGTTTCTTCAGCGTTACTGGTTGGGGCATAGACTTGGATTACTGTGATATTGAATGGTTTGCCTTGGAAATGAACAGAGATCATCCAGGAGCATCCATTAAATCCAAGTACACATCCCAATGGGCTCCCCAGAAGGTGCTAGTGATAAAGAACCTGCCTGACAATACAGGAGACATGAGACATGGGTTCGATCCTGGGTTAGGAAGATCTCTTGAAGGAGGGCATGACAACCCACTCCAGTATTCTTGCCTGAAGAATCTCATGGACAGAGGAGCCTTATGGACTACAGCCCATGGGGTCCCAAAGAGTCGGACATTACTGAAATGATTTAGCACAGATATACACCCACCCCAGTAGCCTGGTATTTGCTTTATCTCTGGAAAATCCATCTACTTAGTTAGGTGGTATCCATGTACCAGAGTAGCAGCTACAAATCTTTGTTTACAAACTAAAAGTAAAGTACTTTTCATACTTTTCTGTAACTGAACAAGAGTCAGACATAACTTAGAGACTAAACAATAACTGAACTTCATCTCTATTTTGAACCTTGATTCCTGTGAGCAACAGAAGCTCAGCTTTTAGTCATTTAGGCTTCTTTCCATACTGTATACTGATAATGCAATAACAGTAATTTTCCATACTGGGATACCACAGCCAAGTTCTAAGGGGTCAAGGTAACCTTCAAGAGTGGGGGTCAGGAGAAAGATGAGGCATAGTCAAAGCTTAAAGCTCATCTGCTAAGGGAATTAGGGGGAGTAGATGGATTCCAGAAAAAATATGATAATTCTCTTAACCCTCCCTGTCTGTTCGCCTACCTATCACAAAATGGGGAAGCTGAAGTTTATTGATCAGAACTGCTTTTTATGTTATTGTCATTTCTTATCCTCAGAAGGTCAGGATCAAAAGCTTAAGAAAGACACCTGATTCTTTCCTGACTTATGGCTTTGGCCAATGTTCAGAAAGTGCTGAAAGTTACCTCTGAATGTCACTGTGTCAAACTGAATGCTAATTTATAACAGTGTTTTTCCTATGCTTTACTATCACAAGCATTATAAAAAGTATTCATGATAGTATTAACATATAGTAGTATATTAAAACTGAGCCAGTCTTCAATGATTTCTGAACATCTCTTATGTGATGAGAACTTTACTATCTGCTTTATTTATGAAATATATTTTTCCTTTATCATAAATCAAGATCATGACTCAGTATTTTCTGATTTGCAAAAACATTATACAAAAAAATCTTACAAAGTTACAAAAAATCAGATCACAATCAAATATATATTTAACAAATAACTTGTATTGAAAAAATAATGATATATGATTCAGACTGGTTTCCTTTGGATCCAAAGACCTGTATCTTCCTTAAAAGAATTTGGTCAAATGACACCAAAAGATTCAAATGATATCTCAAGTGAGAAAAGGTTGAGGGGCAGATTGATTTTGGCATTAAGACCTGAGCTGGGCCCCAGTAGGAATGCTAGAATCACTGGAATTCAGTTGCTCTAAAGGGCAAGTTCACTGGTCCACTCCAGGAATAACCAGAGCTGTTTTATGGACTCCATAGGCTGTAGGCTTTCCGAAGTTTGCATTATATTAAATGTTAAATTTTACCCACACTAAAAAATTATATTGAGGTATAGTTTATTTACAATGTTATATTAGTTTCAAGTGTGTAGCGAAGTAAATCACTTCTATGAATTTGAACACATATATCCACTGGGCTTCCCAGATGGCCCAGTGGTAAAGATTCTGCCTGCCAGTGCAGGAGACTCTAGAGATGTAGGTTTGGTCCCTGGGTTGGGAAGATCACCTGGAGTGAAAATGGCAACTGCCAGGCTCCACTGTCCATGGGATTCTCCAGGGAAGAATACTGGAGTGGACTGCTGTGCCCTCCTCCAGGGGATCTTCCCAACCCAGGGATTGAACCCATGTCTCATGTCTCCTGTATTTCCAGTATTCTTGCCTGGAAAATTCCATGGACAGAGGAGCCTGGTGGGCTACAGTCCATGTAGTTGCAGAGTCAGACACAACTTAGTGCCCACACGTGTGCACACACACACAATATTCTATTGTATATCTTTACCACATCCTCTTTATCCATTCCTCCTTTGATGGACATTTAACTCCATCCCATGCCCTGGGTTTCTCCCATGCCCTAGATATTGCAAGTAGACCTGCAATGCAGTCCCCCTCCTGGGCGGATACCCAGAGAAAATCATGGTCCTAAAGGATACATGTACCCCAGTGTTCACTGTTTACAATAGCAAAGACATGTAGTTTTGATTTGAATTTCTCTAATAATTAGTAATGTTGAGCATCTTTTCAGGTGTTTCTTGGCCATCTGTATATCTTTGTTGGAGAAATGTCTATTTAGGTTCCTTGCCCATTTTTTTGATGGATTCATTTGTTTTTAAATTATACCCACACTTAACGTTGAAGATGTGACCACCAGGGAAGCCCTTGAAGATGCGAGTCAAGTTACAGTTCACTAGTTTACATGACATTGTTATATATCAGACTTACATTGATTCCATTTTTCCAAATTCCTTCTCTATTTTAAAGCCCTTTTTAACAAAAATTTAGGTTTTGGGGGGTCACAGCTCATCTGAGAGCATGGATAGGCACTTTGTGTACTATGGGTAATGTATTAAAAGATGTCATAGAGAAACTAAAGACTAGGAATCTGCATTTATAGCAAATTACCCAGTGATTTTTATGCACAGCAGAGTTTGAGACACAGCAACGCTGTTGAGGTTACAAAGGCAAGGCATGCTCAAGGAACTTTGGGTAAATCTCTTTGACTAGCAAAGTAGGTTCTAAAAAGAGTGAGGAAGGATGGAAGTTGTAATAGTTTTGCACATGCCTTCCAACTTTCCTTTGCTTATTGACTGCAATGAATGCACTTGTCTAACAAATGATAAAAGGATTAAAACAGGTGTCCTCCCTAGAAAAGTTTGCAAGTTTCCAATTAAAATACCAGGAGTCATTCATACACATTCATTTAAAACCTCAGGTGTAGCTCTTCACTCTTCCATCTTTTTTTTTTTTTTTCAGAACTTTTCTGGCTACTTTCCCTGCATGTGTCAGTCAATAAGTAAATAATTGAAATCCCTATAGAGTCAATTCTCCAGTCTTCCTAAGCATTAGCTTGTACTTCTCTTTTTAAAGTCAGCTGTTATTCTGTGAGCCTCAGCTGGGGAACTCCTCCTCTCCCAGGGCCCAATCCAAGTTCCACTTCAATTAGCTTAATTGGAAGAAGACACAACCAAATTTCCAATTAAAGTTCTAAATGAGCTATTAGAACAGACTATTTTTGTCTTTTCAGAGAAAGCTCTCCTAATAGTCATTTTTTAAAAGGTAAAAATCCTTAACGGAGAAAAGGTGAGCACAGTCAGATCAATTAATGCTGTTAATCATTCTTCCTTGTAAAATGGAGTCTTTTCACTTAGATAATTTGGAAGTAAGCCACTTATTCATCCCTTTATTAATTTTAATTTTTATTAAGTTAATATATGTATGTAATCTAGAACACCTAATATTGATAGTTCTATAAACTTATGGCAAAAACTCCCCACTCAACCCTTACTCACTCACCCAGAGGTAATACCCTTCAACTCTTTCAGATAGCTGTATTTACTTCCATATTTCTTTGTTGTTGTTCAGTCGCTCAGTCGAGTCTGACTCTTTGCGACCCTGTGGACTGCAGCATGCCAGGCTTCCCTGTCCTTCACTATCTCCCAGAGTTTGCTAAAACTCATGTCCATTGAGTTGGTGATGCCATCCAACCATCTCATCCTCTGTCACCCTCTTCTCCTCCTGCCCTCAATCTTACCCAGCATCAGGGTACTTTCCAATGAGTCAGCTTTTGGCATCAGGTGGCCAAAGTGTTGGAGCTTCACCTTCAGCATCAGTCCTTCCAATGAATATTCAGGGCTGAATTTCTTTAGGATGGACTGGTTTAATCTCCTTGCTGTCCAAGGGACTCTCAAGAGTCTTCTCCAGTACCACAGTTTGAAAACATCAATTCTTGGGCACTTAGTCTTCTTTATGGTCCAACTCTCACATCCATACATGACTATTGGAAAAATCATAGCTTTGATTATATAGACCTTTGTTGGCAAAGTGATGTCTCTGCTTTTCAATATGCTGTCTAGGTTTGTCATAGCCTTTCTTCCAAGGAGCATTTTCTAAACAATGCTTACATTAGGTTGAATCATAACAACTTGCTATTTTTTAAGGTGAAAAGTGGTTAACATCATCAATTTCAGATAGTTCAAGTTCATACTGCTATTTCTTGGGTTTAAGATTCTGAACATTGTCAATTGGCTTCCCATTATGGAGGGAAAGGATTAGATTTACTACAACACCCTCACATGCACACACATGCAAACACACACACACGCTCACTTCTCTCACATCTTTCCCATATAGTTATAGCACAACTAGTGATGAAGAGTTTACCGTATTACTCTATATAAATATTACTCACAGTTGAGCCTTACACTGTACTGTGATTTCACTTCCTTTCTTACTCAACTTTGTTTTTCCTTGAAGTTAGTAATTGCCTCTTTTCAAAATTTGCTTAGCTCTCTATATACCTGTCATAATTCAGTCACAATCTTCCTGATGTGAATTTTAAATTCCTCTCAGTCCTGTAAAGTAATCTGTCAATTCTCTTTTGCTTAGAGTATCTGTCTAGAAACTGTCCATCTCTCTGATGTCATGAATGGATTTTTTTAAACGTTTTATTCTATTCCTGATTGTTTATCTCTATTTCTTTTAAATTTCTTTTCTGCTTGCTTTGGTCTTGTCTTCCACATTAGACGTCTTCCTCAAATGTCTATCAATCCTTAGCCATCTGTTCCTAGTTAATAGTGAGGTGCTGAAAAGCTAGATCAGTGGTAAAGTAGCTGCCTGCCAATGGAGGAGATGCAGGTTTGATCCCTGGGTCAGGAAGATCCCCTGAAGAAGGAAATGGTGACCTACTCCAGTATTCTTGCCTGGGAAATCCCAGGGACAGAGGAGCCTAGTGGGCTACAGTCCATAGGCTTGCAAGAGTTAGACACATCTTAGTGGCCAAACAACAACTTAAAAGCTGATTAGAAGGTCTAAGTGTCAATTGGCGGTCTTCCCTATTTCGTGCTTGAAGGAAACTGATGATTTCACTGGTATGCTCAAACGACAGCATTCATGAATATTTGGTCTTGAGTTTGTCAGTTTCCACTGAGAAGGATCCTCCAGTTTCCTCCCTGGAAGTCCAGTCCTGGCTGTCAGTATTCAGAAACCTTTATACAAGGAAGGATCTGGAGGAATTTCAGTGTTCAGAATAGAGACTTTCATGTAATTTACCTCTAAGCTACAGCTCTTACCCCTGCCCTCAACTGTACCTCTTATTCCTGAGCATAGGATCTCTCTGATTCAGCATTTCTAGAGAGTAAACCTCTTACCTTCTGCTGGGATCGAGAAAGAGTAGTGAAAAAAAACAGCTGGATGTGCAGAGTAGGAAAGAAGATCTGGAGACTAACTGTTCCTGATGCAGCTTTACAGTCAATCTTCTTCCAGCCACCCCGCACGCCTCGTGATCAAGTACCTAGCAGCTCCGTGCCTTGACCTTGCCGGAGTGTTGCATTATGAATCAGCTTGCTTCTTATTGCATTCCCACCCCACGCTAGAAATTAGGCTTCAGTCTCTCCATTCTGCTAAGTAAGTTGCCACTCATTTATCCTCCTTTCACCTTCTAAATTCATCCATCAGTGAATATGAAAAAATATTTATGGTGATAGATGTTTGAGATTACAACTTCAAACATGACAGACACTTGGGGTTTATAGTCTAGCAGAAAAAAACACCAAATAATTAAATAAGCCCTTACAATAAAGTGCTATGATAAAAGTATGGAGGGAGGAGGAATGTGGATACAAATCATGTCTTCTGAGAGGAATAAATGGTTATGTTAAACGGTGAAAAATTGTCAGGCATGAGGTAGAGAAAGAACACCCAAACAAAATGGAGAGTCAATGAGAAAACTTAAAAGTGGCAGAGACCATCGTCCATTTAGGTAACACGAAAAGTTTGGTGTGATTGAAGCATAGTAAAGTGGGGTGGACAGGGGATACGTGTTATTTCTGTTCAGTTGCCAAGTCCTTTGAAACGTCATGGTCGGCAGCACACCACACTTCCCTGTCCTTCACTATCTCCCAGAGCTTGCTCAAACTCATGTCCATAGAGTCAGTAATACTGTCCAACTATTTCATCCTCTGTCACCCCTTTCTCCTCCTGCCCTCTATCTTTCCCAGCATCAGGGTCTTTCTCAGTGAGTGGCTCTTGGCATCAAGTGGCCAAAGTACTAGAGCTTCAGCTTCAGCATCAGTCCTTCCAATGAATATTCAAGGTTGATTTCCTTCAGATTGACTGGTTTGATCTCCTTGCAGTCCAGGGGACTCCCAAGAATCTTCTTCAGGACCACAGTTCGAAATGACACGGTGAGATATAAAAGAGGTGGGTGTGGACAAGGCGGTGACAAGCTATGTAACACATTTTAAAGGGTTGGGACTTATTCTAAAATGGAAGCCAGGGACTTCCCTGGTGGTCCAGTGACTGAGCCTGCCTGCCAATGCAACATCCATGGTTCCCTCTCTGGTCCAGGAAGATTCCGCATGCCGAGGGGCAACTGAGCCCACAAGCCGCAATGCCTGAAGCCCGTGCACCGAGAGCCAATTCGCTGCAACGAGAGAAGCCACTGCAATGAAGAACCCGCGCACTGCATCCGGAGAGTAGCCCCTGCTAACCCCAGCTATAGAAACCCAAGAAGCAACAAAACCCAGCGCAGCCGAACATAAATCAAATACAATGGAAGCCACTGCAAGATTTACAGAAGGGGAATGACATGACAAGATTTTCTTTTGAAAGATAACGCTGACTCTAACATGGAAAAAGGCTTGGAAGCAAAGGAATTACAAGCAAAGGAATACAACAGGAGGCTAATTTGGCTACTCAGGGGGAAGAAATGGGGAAAATAGCCAGTACTATCACAGTCTGAGCAGTGATTTTATTTTTATGGCCACAGATTCATGACAGACGCAGAACGATTTTCCCCCTTGACTGGGCTGTGGACCATCCTACATGTTTCTGGACTGAAGCATTTATGTAGGTGGATGTGCTATCATAGACAGGGACAGGAAAAGGAAAGGATTCGAAAGAAGGATAATCTGGTCAGTTTGAGCTTGCTAAATGGGAGGCATTTGTGTGTCACTGAAGAGAAGTCAGGCAGCAGATGAAATAGATGGGTCTGAAGGTGAACAGTTTGGGATGTAGATGCAGCTTTGAGACCCAGCAACATGTAGAGAGCAATTTCAGGCATAGGAATGGATGAGATTGTACAGAAAGAGTCTGTAGAGTGTGAAGAGGTCAAGACACAACCTACCTGAACACCGGTATTTAAGGAATAAACAAAAATAAAAGCATCTGTGAAGCAGACTGAGAAAGATTTTTCTCAAGAACTAGGAGCAAAGCAGAGGAGTGGTTTCCAATTTGGGGTGAGAGATATAATAAGAATGGAAGGGTTAACAGCACCAAACATTATCCAGGGGTCACCTGAGGTAAGGATTGGAAAGTTTCCAGTGGACATAGAGAAGAGGAAGTAGTGGGTCACCTCAACAAAAGCAATTTCAGTAGAGATGGGACATCAGCCAAGGTGTAATGGGTAAGAAGGTGAAGTTAGTGAACTTTGCCAACTTTCTGTGGAAGCTAGGAAGTGGTGAGAGAGTATGATGACAAGGATGTGAGGCACTGATAAGATAATAGATTTGGGGTCAGGAGGTTTTGTAGTTTCTGTAGAGAAGCAGGCATAGCTACTTGTGTGAAGAGTAGGAGAGAGATGACTGAAAAGAGAAGGCTTTCCAGGTATTATAGCACAAAGCTCCAAGTTAGTGCTCAGGACCATGAATTTATAGTAGCTCTAGTCTCTAGCTTGATGTGATTAAAGTTTGAATCGTCTCCTTTTCCCCAAAGCCAGAAAGATCTAATGTGATATAAAGTCATTCACCTTTACATCAAACTTTGTAAGATGTGTAGAAAACTTAGGGAAATCGTTGTAGTGCATTTTATGGAACAGTTCAATGACATATTCAGCAATGTTAAAATTTCAGTCTCTTGACGATCTAGTTCACAGTTTGGAAGATCATGTTTCTTCGTAGAAAAAGCCTTTAAACGATTCTCTTAAACAACTTATTTGATTATTCTTCCTCCGTTAGTTTCAAAGGCTGTTCATCAGATCCTTAGAGAATGAGCAACTTCCTATTCATGCCAAAAAACAATCCTTCTAATCATGGGATTCTAATGTTGCATCCCATTGACACTTTTTATTTTAAACTGTATGATTATCTCAGAAAACAGATGACCTCTATAATCAGGTCAGATTCATCTCACTTCACTTGAAATATTTTTTAAGCCTTGTGCTCATATTATCGATTCTTAATCAAATTTTATCTAGGTCTACTTCCTCCATAGAAAAGCCATTTAAAATTCTTCTTGATTATTGATGAGTAATATATAATGGATCTTTGGAGAGACAAGGTTGTTAAAGGTATACCTGGTCATGTTACTACTGGACATAAAGAAAAACTTTCAACACCATTTACAGTAATCAGTCCTCCTCATTTCTGCTTTGTCGGCAAAGCCCTCTAGGAAATGATATACACATGGTCAATATGGTGTTATACATCCTTGCTATCCATCAGTGTATCTGCCACTTTATGTATACAGTAGGCTCCCAATGAATATTTATTGACTACCTGAATAAGTGAGTTTTTATATCATTGAAAAGGAGTTACTCTTTAACATCTATTCTTCAAGAATGTCAAGCTGTGTCTAAAAGTAATCATGTGACAATTGTAATATTTTCCTAAGCTTCTATACCTTAATTTACATGCTTTCACATTCGCTTTCAGATGGCAAGTGCATCAAGCATTTTTTTTCATATTTGCAATGATCCCACACAGTCAAGATTCTCAGTGGCACTATGACACATTGACCTTGAAATCCACATGTTACAACACTGGATGGTGGCTCAGGAAAATACATCTGTGTGTGTGTGTGTGTTGTGTTGTGTTGTTTTAGTGTTGAATATTGTAGCTGGGCTTCTTAATAAGGAGACAAGAGGTTAAATACCTGGGAGACAAATGCTATACATGCACTGAAAGGCTATGCTCATCTCCTCTGAATACTTAATAATGGAGAGGAGACTGGTGCTGAGCAAGCAGGATATTCAGGATATTAGTGTGGATCATGGAAAACTGCTGCACAGTCAAAACTGATGGAAAAAGTCTCATTGAGCAGCTTTGAAAATATATTTTTTATTTCAAAAACTAGGTAATTTTTCTAAAGATTTGGGATTAAGATTACTTACTGAGTTTTTGGCTCCCAGGTGGCTCAATGGTAAAGAATCTGCCTACCATAGCAGGAGGCACAGGGTTTGATCCCTGGGTCAGGAAGATCCCCTAGAGTAGAAAATGGCAACCCACTCCAGTATTCTTGCCTGGGAAATCCCATAGACAGAGGAGCCTGGCAGGCTACAGTCCATGGGTTCACAAGGAATCGACAGGACTTAACAAAGAAACAACAACAATGAGAAAGGAAGCATTGTTTTCTAAATTTGGCTGCTTATGTCTATTGGTCTATTATTCGGGTGAAATGTGACAAAAAGAGATCACTGAAGCACAGCACCAGAAAGTTTGAGCCAGGGGAAAAAATTTTAATCACTGCTTCAATATAAAAATGACCATTTTCATGAAATGGATTACGTTTACATGTAAAAACTATTTTGTTCTGTTTACTCTCAGTATCCCGAAGATACTGAGACATTAAGATCCAAACATCGAAGACATTTAATGCGGGTTTTGCTTTAAGCATACTCTTGCACTAGCTTCTTTTTGTTTCAGCATTCCATTTTCCCAATTGTTTCTGAAAGCATTTGTCATGCACCTAGTTCCATGCAAAGTTCTTTGCAAAGTCATGCCAGAGAGAAAAAGAGAGCGGGATTCTTGTTTATCCTGGAAAAGTTGTTAAATATTTCCATGCTGGGCATGGTTCAGCACTGTTCTTTAAAAATGTTTGTATATACCTTCAGCAGTTAGAAGAAAACATTAGTTGATTCCGTTAGCTATTTTACCCATAATGGATGCTCCTCTAACTAGTCTGTTATATGGTTTGAGTTGATAAACTCCCAAGGAGAAATTAATAGGCTACCTTTCCATCTGCAGAATTGGATACATTAAATAATGCTTCTAAGTATTTCAAATTCTTACTTTGCACTATCTTGCAAAGAGTGAGAAAAGAAAAGAAAGGATTACAATAAGCATTTTTCTACTTGTAGTAAAATTTAAAATAGTACAAATTCTGAATGTCCTTCATATAAATTAATTTCTTTCATGAAATTAGAGGGATAATTATTTTAAAATTAAGTATTTAAGCAGTTTTATTGATGTAAAACAGTATTTGAGGTAGCTAAATGCCTCCCTCATAACTCTGTTGGTAAAGAATCCGCCTGCAATGCAGGAGACCCCAGTTCGATTTCTGGGTCGGGAAGATCCACTGAGGAAGGGATAGGCTACCCACTACAGTACTCTTGGGCTTCCCTTGTGGCTCAGCTAGTAAAGAATCTGCCTGCAATGCTGGAGACCTGGGTTCAGTCCCTGGATTGGGAAGATCCCCTGGAGAAGGAAAAGACTACCCACCCCAGTATTCTGGCCTGGAGAATTCCATGGACTGGATAGAGATGGACACAACTGAGTGACTTTCACTTCCGCTTCAAATGTGTATAATAATTTGATATGTGGGGTTTTTTTATTATTTTATTGTCTCTGTATTTTCTATGGAGGAAAGATTTGTATTTCTTTCGGATAATTTTCAAATTTGGAGGAAAAGAGTATATATACCTTAAGTGTGTTGATAGAGCAGTGCTTTTATTACAACTTTCACAGTATTCCATTTGATTAGGCAAAATTATGTTACGAATGACTCTGCATCAAATATTTTCTCAAGTACCAAAATAACCTCTAATTAAAGTGAAGTCACTCAGTCGTATCCAATTTTTCGCAACCCATGGACTGCAGCCTTCCAGGCTCCTCCATCCATGGGATTTTCCAGGCAAGAGTACTGGAGTGGGGTGCCATTAGGACCATACTTAATTATCAGAGTTCATCATTCTTTGAGAATGCGTGTTATATCTGCAAAAACCAAGTATGATAATAATTCATATGAACAAAAATGCAGGATATAAAACCCTGCATTTAATAATAATGCTAAACCAATATTACAGTTGGTTTAACATCATCATCATTGAATTGCCTATTGGAAGTAAGAAACTAGAAATAGAAAAAAGATGAAGGACTTTCAAATGTTTATAAGCTGGTTGAGAAACAAATGGGTAAACCAATGAATATTTCATTCGACACCTGTAGAGGCCTGTGACCAGCCTTGAATACCTGAGGATGGATAATCCCACACCAGTGTGATTGGGGTCTCCTGGCCACAGCTGATTAGACAAATTCTTTAGGGCTTCATGATAGCTCAGTTGGTAAAGAACCTGCCTGCAATGCAGGAGACCCTGGTTCGATTGCTGGGTTGGGAAGCTCTGCTAGAGAAAGGATAGGCTACCCACTCCAGTATTCTTGGACTTCCCTTGTGGCTCAGCTGGTAAAGAATCTGTTTGCAATGCAGGAGACATGAGTTCAATCCCTGGGTTGGGAAGATCCCCTGGAGAAGGGAACCGCTACCCACTCCAATATTCTGGCCTGGAGAATTCCAAACAGTCAGACAGGACTGAGCGACTTTCACTTCACTTTAGGTAGCTCAAGTTTTGTTTCTATTGCTTATAGAGTTACTTAAATAGTTTGCTTGCATTATTTTGCAGAGAGCAAGGAAAGAAATATTGTTACTTTTGCTTCTGTTAGTCACCCAAACAAAATGTTACTTAGAAAACTATGAAAGTGGTAGTTTGGGGTATAAACAATAGGCAGTGGTCAAACCCCAGAAGACTCTGCTCAAACACTAAGATGCTGGTAGTCCAAGGAAGTCCATTTTATCATCCTAGCTCCGACAAGGAGGAAAAGCTCTGACTTCTGACATGGAGCAGAAGCTGGCTGTGGCTGGGTATCTAAAGCACCGTTAAGTGCAACAAAGACTCCATGCTGCTAGCCACCAAAGCAAAAATAGCTCCATGAAATTGTTACCTCAGTACAAAGGAAACCAGCCAAGAACTTTGCACCAAATCTTTCCATTCTCTCCGTCAGACACTCAGGGGCAGGGGGAACAAATTCTGGTGTCTGTCACCTCACAGCCCATTGCTGTTGTTCAGTCACCTAGTCGTGTCCAACTCTTTGTGGCCCCATGGACTGCAGCATGCCAGGCCTCCCCATCCCTCACCATCTCCCAGAGCTTGCCCAAGTTCTTGTTCCTTGCATCAGTGATGCCATCCAGCCATCTCATCCCCTGACACTCTCGTCTCCTTCTGCCCTCAATCTTTCCCAGCATCATGGACTTTTCCAATGAGTCATCTGTTCACATCAGATGACCAAAATACTGATGCTTCAGCTTCAGCATCAGTCCTTCCGGTGAATATTCAGGATTGATCTCTCTTAGGATTGACTGTTTTGCTCTCCTTACTGTCCAAGGGACTTTCAGGAGTCTTCTTCAGCACCACAGTTCAAAGGCATCAATTCTTTGGTGTTCTGCCTTCTTTATGGTCCAGCTCTCACCACCAAACATGACCACTGGGAAGACCATAGCCTTGACTAAATGGACTTCTGTTGGCAGAGTAATGTCTCTGCTTTTCAACACACTGTCTAGGTTTGTCGTCACTTTCCTGCCAAGAAGCAATCGTCTTCTGATTTCATGGCTACAGTCATCGTCCTCAGTGATTCTGGAGCCCATGAAGAGGAAATCTGTCACTACTTTCACCTTTTCCCCCTTCTATTTGCCATGCAATAATGGGGCTGGATGCCATCTTCTTAGTTTTTTTAATATTTAGTCTTAAGCCAGCTCTTTCACTCTCCTCCTACACCCTCATCAAGAGCCTCATCAAGAGGCTCTTTAGTTCCTCTTTGCTTTCTACAGCCTGCAGATGGCAGATATTTCAGCAGCAGTGTAAAATAATTACTTTGGAAAGAAGAACCACTGCTGAAGTGAAAATGCAAGGAATGGCTATAGCAGCTGACTGTCTTGTCCCATGCGGAGTGCCTGGCTCCATGGTGCTTGCGAGGATGTCCTTCGAGGGAAGACGGTCCATTCCATCCACGAAGGTGGGCCATGCCTGGCTGAACTTGAGTTACTAGCTGTTTGCATTTTCATGGAACCCCTTCTCAGGGCAAAAGCAGTCCCCACGTGAACCTGTTCAAGGCCATTTCAGCAGCACCCAAAGTCCAGCCTGTCACAGCTCTCTCAGGACTCAGACTAGCACTATGGGAAAAGTCTTGCTGTCCTCCCCTGTCATAGGACATTCATCAGGTCAAGCCTGTAAACCCCAAGGTCTCTACAAACTCAAATTTCAGTAAATAGAGATAGAAGAGCGATTAGACAATCTCTCCCAGACAACTCTGAGTTGCCTATGCAAAATGCCTCATTCACTGCTCTTGAGCTAGCCATACCCTAGCTTAAAGATCAAATTACACCTCTGGACTTAAACTAGACCTTGTCTAATGCAATACATATCTGCCTGAGCCTAGTCTAAATCCAGCCTCTTTACATATTGGGAGAGTAGTAGTCAGAATCTGTCAGTGTGAAGGAAAGAAAGTCCCTATTAAGCTACCCCATTATCTAATGAACAGAAACCCACAAGAGAAGTGTCTATATCTAACTCACAAAAACACCTCCTGGAAAGGGATGAGCAGTTTTAAGGATGAACAGCAATTTTCCAGACAGAATTGGCAGTCGTCTTCAAGCACAAAGTAGTGCAAATATATGCCTCCCTGTAGCAAAGGCAAGCAATTTAGTATGACTAATGCTAATGTGGGAGAAATTTGAGCTGGAAATACTATGCTAGGGAGCCTGGATTTTCTCCTGAAGGCTATAAGATGTCCTCAAAGGAGTTGAAGTAGAAGAGTGACATAATCAAATTAGGGATTCAGAAACCTCAAAACAAGAGCAATGCAGATAATTGAGTAAAGCCCTAAATTAGGAGGTTGTTGTACTTATCATCAATAGGTAATGAAGGCTAAAAGAGTAGATCTTAAAAGTTCTCATTACATACATACACAGAAACCGATGTGTGAGAATGTGTGGTGATAGATGTTAGCTAGACTTATCGTGATGGTCACTTTGCAAAATACATAAATATCAAATCACTATGTTGTACACCATATAAATGTTATATAGTTTATGCATCTATGTAACATTATATAGATATATCTCAATAAATAAATTGAGATGGGCAGGCATGGGTAAAAGAGTTAAGACTATATTTTGGTTTAGCCTCTCTTTGCAAAAGCATTGCAATATTGCTTCAATTCTTCCCATTCAGGATTTTATCATCTGATTTTTCTCCAGAACATATGAAGTTAGTGCTGATGTTAATATATTAGTTTTCCATTGTTGTGGAAAAATCATTACAGACGTAGTGACTTTAAACACCCAATTATTAACTCAGAGTTCTATAGTTCAGAAATCTGGCATGGCACACCTACCTTCTCTGCTCAGGGTCTCATAAGGCTGTAATCAGGTATCAGTCAGGCTGGGCTTATTTGGAAGCTCTGGGGAAGAACCTGCTTCCAAGTTCATTTAGGTTGTTAGCAGAATCTAGTTCCTTGCAGCCGTGGGACTAAAGTCCCCAATTACTTGCTAGCTGTCAGCCAGGGGCTACTGTCAGCTTCTTGAGAGAAGGGTAGTATGAAGAGGGATATTAAGATCAGAGTAGAGTTGACTATGTGGGAACAGGCTAGGGTGGAATGATATGAAATAATAGCATTGAAACATGTATATTACCATATGTAAAATAGTTGACCAGTGAAAGTTCGATGCATGAAGCAGGGCACTCAAAGCCGGTGCTCTGGGACAACCCAGAGGAATGAGACGGGGAAGGAGGAGGAAAGGGGGATTCAGGGTGGGGGGACAGATGTGCACCCATGGCTGATTTATGTGGATGTATGGCAAAAACCACTGCAATATTGTAAAGTAATTATCTTCCAATTAAAATAAATTAATTAATTTTTTTAAAAAAGAGAGAGTTGAATAAAAAGCCAGGCTCAGCAAGCCAAAAGGAGAAGTCCACAGGTCTCTAAAGAGAATGTCCAAAAGCAGAAACTGAAACAATGATATGGACCCAGAGGAATAAGGGCCAGGAATACAAGAGTCTTACGAGTCAGGACAAAATGGAAAAAAGAAACTTTATGTAAAATGGTGACTTGAGCAAAAGTATCTAACCTTCTTCCCAGGCCCTTGTTATACTGACACAATGATTTTCAAAAGAGCAAACAAGCTGTCTCAACATTTGAACTAGGAAAACATTTCCTCCACATGCCATGGCTTCAAAGAGAAAAGCTGCAGGTGGAACCAGATGAAAATAATTAGAGGAGGTCTTGGGAAATCCCAGTGACATTGTTCAAGTTTGAAGACAGAAGAAAAGAACCAATCCTGGAGCAAGCAGGAAGTGTGTCACAAGAGAACCACAATCGTTTAGAAGCAACTGTGCTGTGAGCCCATGAGTGTGCGCCAACCTACCTAGCAGAGAGCTGGATGGTGGTTGGGCTGCATGACAAGATGGGTAGTAAAAACTGGACAGGCACAACTCCACGGCTTGTGCCTAGAGTAAAGGTTGAACCACACGAAAACCAAAACACAGATATTTGGCGCCTGGAAGACAATTAGCAGAGATTCAACATATAGATAAGTGGAATTTCTAAAAAAAAAAAAAAACAGAACAAATGGGACAGAAGCAGGGCTCAAGTGGCAGCTAGCTTTCGTTGAGAACCTATGATTGTCTGCGTGCTGTGCTAGCAAAGAACATACATTGCCTCTGGTGGTACTCCTTCGGTTGCTCTTGGGAACAACCACAACCTTGTTGATAACTCATCCAACACTCTGCCTTCACAGTTCTTAACTAGTTCACTTCCCTGAGTTGTCATTACAACTTACCTTGGATGATACCAACACGGCAACACCTGCTTCCTTTTTGCTCGCATTGGCCTTGATTAATTGTGAGGTGTTTGGGACCAGGAAGGGAGAACGAGGGGGTTGCCACATACCTTTAATTTTCAAATGTACCGTGTTACTTTGTTGAGACGTGTCTCTTTCAGACTTCCTCTTGTGGAATTACAGTTTTTAAGCAATGTGAGATACGAGGAGTCCTTTTTGTCTTTCTCTCAACAGATTGTTTACCTCATTGTTTACATTTATTAATCAGATGCTATCTTTTGTCTTACTTCTTTATTTTGTGTGTTAAATATTTCCATTGTTTTCTCTATTTTCCTCTGTGATCTGGGTTTCTCTATTTTGTTTGTGTGGGTTTTGTATTTATAATGAATTTTTAGTTTTTAGATTTTTGAATAATTTTGTATTTTTGAATAATATATCCAAATAACTTTAAAACTTATTCATCCACCTTAAACAGTATCTGCCAACTTCCCCTAAGGAAGATGAGGAAATTATCATACATACCTCTCCTCCCGAATTTACACACCCTCTGCATACATCACTTGGTTATATTGCCATTTTAATTTATTCTGGTGTTATCTTTATGCATTAAAATAACACACTTAAACTTTCATAATTTAAATTACCAGCATTTGTTAGAATTTCTTATGCTCCATAAGGAAATAAGCAGAAACAACACTTTCTCCCATCTCTATTTTCTTCTGACCTCCTAATTATTGTACCGAGATTATTATTTCTATGTTGTTGCAATTTATAACCTTTGCATCCTCTTCTAATACCATAATTTCCAGGTGTTTAGTCCTGGTGCTATATCTAAATAGCATCAGTATTCTCATTTTTCTATAATTGAACCCTTTATTTTTAACTCTTATCTTGATTGGCTGGACATCTTAATCAAATAGATTTTTTTTCTACCCCCAAAAAACTAATGAGTGCCGTGTTGCCTCAGTTCAGTGTGTCAAAATAACCTGTTTGTGTTCTATATATTTGAATGACTTTCAACTAAGTAAAAAAAAATCTCAGAATACACTTTCATTCCCTGAATACTTTATAATAATTGCCCCTACAGTTTCTAGCATTTTTCCTAGGAAGTTTAACGTTGACTTGGTTTTCCCTTGGTATAGGAAATTTCTTCATTTTCTGGCTCAGTTTTACTCATTAATTCTATGAGTATCAGTTGAGTGTCTATTATAATAGATACTTTTCTAAATGCCAGGTCCACATCAGGTTCTTTATCCTTGATGTCCAGCAACTTTACCACTATCCTTTGTCCTACTGAAGTGATTCTTTTCCTTTCACCTTTAAATTATTATGGGTTCCCATGAATTCAATTCTCTTTTTGTTGAAAAGTGTTTGAAATCTTATTCACTTCATAATTTAATTCATTTTCTGATGTGTTTTATCCATTTACCCTTTTAAATGGGTTTTTTTTTCCCCCTTTCTGGTCACTCTACTGGCTATTTTTTGTTTGTTTGTTTTTCTTGATTTTTATATCTTTCAAATATCTATACAATAGTCTATGCTAGTTTCTTTCTAACTATGATGCATAATTAAATGAGAGCAGTTCCATCTCAGTCAACTCTATGCACGGAGTCTTATCAGCAAGGAATGGGGCAGAGGGAAAGAGAGCCAAAATCACAGAGCCTCGCAGAAGCAGTGTCTTCTCAGAAGACTTTCCCATCAGCTCTGCTGTGCCTTTGCTCCAAGCACACATCTCCTCCCCATCACCTGCATTCCTTCTGGAAGGGAACAGAAAGCCTCGAGGCTTACGGGGAAACCCCACGAGGCTCAAGTCCTCTTGTGGCGACTTGGCATTTATTTTCATTCTCCTTCAGCTGAGCTTGAGCCACCGATCAAACCTGATTCCATGCACACCATAAAATTCAGGGGTGTGGAGGTTAAGAGGACAGGCTCTCTAACTGACCACTAAAACCAGGATTGTGATCGTACCCTTAGCATAAGGTTACTGTGAGGATAACCCAACTTGGTGGATATAAACCATTTAAAGCAGTGTCTAGAACATTTCCTGCCTGCATTCTAAGTCACTTCACTCATGTCTGACTCTTTGTGGCTTTATGTACCAAAGCCCGCCAGGCTCCTCTGTCCATGGGATTCTCCAGGCAAGAATACTGGAGTGGACTGCCATGCCCTCCTCCAAGGGATCATCCCAAACCAGGGATCCAACTTGCATCTCTTCTGTCTCCTGCACTGGCAGGCAGGTTCTTTACCACTAGTGCCCCCTGGGAAGCCTGCCTAGAACATAGAAAGCACTTGGTAACAGTTGGCCATTGTTATTTCTGATATTGCTGTTAGTGGTATTGCTGTTTCCATTGTATGCCTCCAGGATGTTTCCTGCAAAGTTGACGGGTTTTTCTCTTTCAAGTCCCACTGGGTCTGCAGGTCCTCAGTGTAGGATGTGGAATGAATGTTTTCTAGTAAGGGGTAACTGGTGAAGTGGTTCCAAGCTTTGCCAAGTCGATTGGAAAACTCTGCAGTGTGCACGTAGAGTATCAAGTGTGAACCTACTTTTGGCATCCTTCTGGAAATGAGGCCAAATGTCCCTATATTTAGAAGCAATTATTCATAGTTTGGGGTCGTATCTGTCTCCTCGTTTCATTAAAGATGGACTCTTTTTTAGAATTTGTGTTGCTTTCAGTTGATATTAGAGAGTAGAGCTTAGCACAATTATCTTTATGCTCCCATCTTCAAGCAGAAGCTCTTAATGTTTTTAAATCCAGGAATATTTTTAAATAAGTGACAGAATGGTTAGCTCCTCTTTTTCTCCACTGAAGCTTAAATATGAAGACATTATAAGAAGGATTTAAGAGTTAATGCAGTTTAAAAGGACAATTTAAACCTTAAAATCAGTTCCTAAGGGAGGTTATTAAATCTTATTCCAATTTTATACTTGTGACTAAATATTTTTTATTTAGAAAATGGCTTTGCATTCCAAATGGAAGTATAGTTATAAAATCTTGGTAAATACATTTCAAGTCGTTATTTAAAGCTTCTGTGAAATTTCATCTGTGTATAAATAGATTTATTTTTACATTTCTGTATAAATATTAATATCTATGTATGTGTCTGTGCATATATACGTACATATGTATGTATGAATACAGATATTCAAAAGATACATTTCAAATTACATCAATCCAGTTTCAATCCATTTTACCCAAGACAGAGTTTGGATTTTATGGACTTTACTTTCCTGTGTCTTACTTCATATATTAAGGAAAGTAAAATAAAGCAGTTGATGGTTCTTCATTATTTTCATGATGCGGATGATGATAATCTCACACTACATTTGTAAATTATCTCATTTCTTTTTCAAACAACCACATGAGAAAAAGCAATCCTTATGTCTACTTCACAGATGAGGAAAATTAGACCTAGTAGACAAGTCACATGCTCCCAATCATCCAACCATCAAGTCGCAAGTTTATCAAGCCAAGCTGGCTCAAAACCTATACTCCTTAATAAATAATGTGCTAGACTACCTCCGTTCTTTCTCCAGTCCTACCTACTTATGTCACAATACTTACTTTACAAGGGGGAAAAGGTAAATTTCAATTCAGTCCAAGGTCACCCAATGCAAAAGAGAAAGAGAAAAGATGCTCCTTTCACTACAGCTCTCAAAAATTAGAAAATTGAGGCTATGTGTCTCAGAACAAAGAGCAAGTGAGAAGCTTTCAATCAATATTTTAAACCTTATTTATAACATTTTTAAGACCTATTTTCCTTTACTAAGGCAGGGCAGGGGGGAAATGCTCTCAAGAATGTTCTTTTCCATCTATGGCCAAATCTTAGAAAAGTATGAATGCATCTCCAAAACAAAGGACCACTAGGCTATTAGACACAGGGGAAAAGAAATTGCTCTGAACAGCGGTGCATATAAACTGAATTTTTGAGGTATAATAAATATGATTCTCCTTGAAGGTGATTTTTTAAAAATTCAGGTTGGTGAAGTAAGTCAAAAGAGACAAATACAGCTCTGCACTTCTATATGCTGAGGTTAATCATAAAATGCATCTTTGCTTTAAAATCCCATGAATGTCACAATAGGAAACCATCCAGAGTCACTTCATAAATGGACCATTCTGTTTGAAACTTTGACAAATGACTCCCTGGCTTTGCTTCTCTTTGCTGAGGAAGGAAGCAGTGGCCTTCCGGGGCAGCTCCTTAAAGATATTTCTATGAGATTTATGTGGCAAAAAGCACTCTCAAAGGCAAATCGATATATCCAGGTGGAGCATTCTGATATAATCACACTGATCAAGAAAAGTGTTTCATCGCCACAGATCTGTCATTTCTTCCCCTCATTGTGTGGAAAGGCCTAAAGATCGCATGTCCCTGAAACAAAGCTCTGAATGACCGTCCTCAGCCATGTAGGATATTAACAGAATTCCATAAAATCAGCCATCACTCTGGCTGCAGAATTTATTTCTCTTGGGAAAACCATTCAAACTCAAACATGGCAGGAGAAGTACGTATCAGAGAGCAAGACTAATGAAGAAAGGCAGGCCCACATTATGGCTGTAGACCTAAATATACACAAAACCATTAACCTCGGATATTTTGCACGTGTCATTTCAGTCACTTCCGACTCTTTGCAACCCGTGGACTGTAGCCCACCAGGCTCCTCTCCATGGGATTCTCCAGGCACGAATACTGCAGTGGGTTGCCAAGGCCTCCTCTCCAGGGGATTTTTCCCCACCCAGAGATCAAACCCATGTCTCTTGCATCCCCTGCATTCACAGGCAGGTTCTTTACCACTAGTGTTACCTGTAAATTCCATAGGGTTGTGAAAATGCTGGTCTCATTGCTCCCATTCCTCCCCAGGGAAGAGGAAAGACCTACTGGTGAAAGAAATGGACCAGTATGTCCTTCTTCTCTCTGAGGGGAAGAAGTACAGTCGTCTTGATTACCAGGTGGTCAGGCTCTCACTAGGCTCCGTCTTAAACTCTCTCCAGTTCCCAGAGCTGCACAGTCCAGCAACCCTCCTAATGGGATCCAGTCTCTGAGTGTCACTGACCTACTTTTTCTTTAATGAAACTCAACAGTGCCCTGATTAAAATTTTCCTAGTTCTTGGCATTGAAACAAAAAGAGTGAAGGAGGAGAAAATTTGGTCTCAAAATTGTGTGTAAGAATGACTCTGGGACTTCCCTGGTGGTCCAGTGATGAAGAATCCACCTGCCGATGGAGGGGTCAGGGGTTGATCCCTGGTTGGAGACAATTCCACATGCTGTGGGGCTACTAACTCTATGTACCACAAGTACTGAAGCTGGGGTCCTGGAGCCTGTGCTCCACAATGAGAGAGGCCAGTGTGAGGAGAAACCCATGCAGGGCAACTAGAGAAAGCCCTAGGGCAGCAACTAAGACCCAGCGCAGCCAAAAACAAATAAATAAATACAATTTTTTTAAAAAAAAGAGGGAGAGTGAATTTAAGAAAAGAAACAAAAAAGGGAGAGAGAGAGAAGGAACAGGATAGGGTCTATGGATGAAGTTTTAGAGGATGAATAAACACCCTGTTCTTTCCCTGTTCTGGGCTGAACAGTGATCCCTCCTCCTATTCATATGTTGAAGCCTTAACCTCAGGACTGAAGAATGTGACTGTATTTGGAGAGAGGGCCTTTAATGAGGGGATTAAGCAAAAACTGGGTCCTTGGAGTGGGCCCTAATCTACTATAACTGAGGTCCTCATAGGAAGGAAATGTGGACACAGGCAGCTCTAGAAGGACGATCATGTGAGGACACAGGAAAACAGCCATCTACAAGCCAAGGAGAGAAGCAGAAGAAATTAACCCTGCTGACAACCTGACCTTGATTATTAGCCTCGAGGACTGTAAGAAAATAAAATTTTATTGGGCAAGCCACTTGATCATTGATACTTTGTTATAGCAGCACTGCTGCTGCTGCTAAGTCACTTCAGTCATGTCCAACTCTGTGCAACCTCATAGATGGCAGCCCACCAGGCTCCCCTGTCCCTGGGATTCTCCAGGCAAGAACACTGGAGTGGATTGCCAGTTCCTTCTCCAGTTCATGAAAGTGAAAAGTGAAAATGAATTCGTTCAGTCGTGTCTGACCCTCAGTGACCCCATGGACTGCAGCCTTCCAGGCTCTTCCATCCATGGGATTTTCCAGGCAAGAATACTGGAGTGGGATGCCATTGCTAGCAAGCTCAAACACTCTCCTCTGGAGCTCTGAACCAACTGATAAATAAGAGATGAGAAACAGAGAGATGGAAGCAAAGGGTCAGCCATATTTTTGATTTGGGAAAGTGACTTTGCATCAGCAGTTGATATAAGATGTGCATTAAATTCAAAACAGCAGGCCTGGGACTTCCCTGGCTATCCAGTGGTTAAGACTTCCCCTTCCAGTGAGCGGGAGAGGTATGCAAGTTCGATCCCTGGGCAGGGAGCTAAGACTCCACATGCCTCAATGCCAAAACAAACAAACAAACAAACAAAAAACATAAAACAGAAGAAATATTGTAACAAATTCAATAAAGGCTTTAAAAAATGGTCCACATCAAAAAAAACAAACAAACAAAAGAGCAGGCCTTCTCTGGAAACTGTATGTTGGAACCTAGGAGGTACTCTGAGTAAGAGGATAGATCTGAAAGAAAGAGGACCAGAGCCAGTCTGGAAGAAAGAGAATGTGAAGGAGTGAGTGAAGGGCAGAGAGAGGCTGGGAGTGTTCTTCCCTGACCTTTCTTCTCTGGGTGCATGCTCAGTCATGTCCCACTCTTTGTGACCCTACAGACTGTAGCCTCCAGGCTCCTCTGTCCATGGATTCTCCAGGCAAGAATATTGGAGTGGGTTGCCATGTCCTCCTACAGGGGATCTTCCCAAACCAGGGATCGAACCTGCATCTCTTGCATCTCCTGCATTGGCAGGCGGATTCTTTACCAGCTTGAGCCACCAGAGAAGCCCTGTTCTCTGGGTGAGGTCATGTAATTCCCTCCCTCAATGGAAATGTGAGGAGTGGGAAATGAGTGTCTCCAAGTCCCGACCCTCAGATGATCTCATGCTTTATTTTGCCCTGTGCTTCACAAAGCTGAGGGTATCTCTGCTCATCTTCACCTGGAAATGCCACATGCAACTGAAATGCCCCAGAAGAAATCTCACTTCACACCCTTCAACATGCTCATCTTCCTATAATTCTTCCCTTAAGGAATGACTTCAATGCCTAACCAAGGGCCAGAGTCAGTCCTGGGAATTATCCAGTTTTCTCTTCTGTCCACTTGAGCCTCATGGATTCTTCCTCTTGGTGGGTCACAGACCTGTCTGTCCTGTTCCAGCCCATGGCCTATCCACATGCCATTCTGCACACTGTCATCAGAGTAAATCTTCTAAAACTCCATCTAACCAGAGCACATAAATTCAGATCTTTCAAACTCCTTATGTAAGTGCTAGGAAATCTATCTGATCAGACTACCTCTAGTTTTCTGTCTAAAAGAGCCAGGGGAGCCAGAGTTCAGAGGCCACCAGGAGTCAGGGACCTTGAGCATTGACAAAGAAGAAAGGTAAGACAGTTCTGCAGGAACTCATGGGGAGCCTCCACTGTCAGTGAGGGACCAGACCCCAGGACTGTCCCCTGTGCCCCTCTCACCCATTCCTCCCCAGGGAAGAGGAAAGACCTACTGGTGAACGAAAGAAACAGACCAGTATGTCCCTCTTCTCTCTGGGACCTGCCTGCCCACAGAAATCGTGCTGTTCTCTTAGGACACAGTGTAGGTTTTCATTCAGAGGCTCCATCCCTGCAGGAGCAATCCTGCCTCCCCCAAATGGATACTAAACCAGTGAGTCTAAATTCTTACTTGCGGGCTATCTAAGGAAGTCAGTCTGAACCTAACATTAAGTCACTTTCTCAAACAGCTTTATCATCACTAAAGATACTATTTTGCTTGCCATCCATGTGACTCTAGAGTTTCAATGCTGAAGCAGCTTCAGTTCAGTTCAGTTCAGTCGCTCAGTCATGTCTGACTCTTTGCGACCCCATGAATCTCAGCATACCAGGCCTCCCTGTCCATCAACTCCCGGAGTTTACTCACTCACATCCATCGAGTCAGTGATGCCATCCAGCCATCTCATCCTCTGTCGTCTCCTTCTCCTGCCCCCAATCCCTCCCAGCATCAGAGTCTTTTCCAATGAGTCAACTCTTCGCATGAGGTGGCCAAAGTACTGCAGTTTCAGCTTTAGCATCAGTCCTTCCAAAGAAATTCCAGGGCTGATCTTCAGAATGGACTGGTTGGATCTCCTTGTAGTCTAAGGGACTCTCAAGAGTCTTCTCCGACACCACAGTTCAAAAGCATCAATTCTTTGGTGCTCAGTCTTCTTCACAGTCCAACTCTCACATCCATACATGACCACAGGAAAAACCATAGCTTTGACCAGACAGACCTTAGTCGGCAAAGTAGTGTCTCTGCTTTTGAATATGCTATCTAGGTAGGTCATAACTTTTCTTCCAAGCATCTTTTAATTTCATGGAAGCAGCTTAGGGACCCCTATTGTTTGCTCTTGATCCTGCCCCTGGGTAATGGCTCTGCGATGTTAAGAGCCACTGAAATGACACAGTAAAAAAAAAAAAAGTCACAGTTTTAGCTCACAAAAGAGGTGAATTATAGCACAGGGGGCCCTTTGCTTCTCAAGCACTTGAGGATCAGTTGCCATGGGGCAGGCAGTCGTTACTGCCCCCTTGTGGAGCTTGCTGCTTTGCAGTACGCCTGAGCCTTGGAGAGCTCATTTTCATGAATGATAGTTCCCACTTTCTTGCTCATCGCAGTGATATCAGAGCTTCCATCATTACTGCTCCATGTTTAACTCTTTACAATGAATTTATTAGTGGGCTGTGAAGATTCTGGACTTCCCAGGTGGCTCAGTGGTAAATAGTCTGCCTGTCAATGTAGGGGATAAAGGAGACTAAAGTCCAATCCCTGGGTTGGGAAGATCCCCTGGAGGAGGACATGGCACCCCACTCCAGTATCCTTGCCTGGAGAAACCCATGGACAGAGGAGTCTGGTGGGCTACAGTCCATAGGGTCACAAAGAATCAGACATGACTTAGCAACTGAGCACGCACACACACAACACACATACATGAAGATTCCACCATCTGAAGTTTCTCATGCCCATCATCTCCTTCTACCTCTTAGCTACTAGCTGGCTTCATGGCTTTTCTTCTGAACATGACAATAGCCTCCTTACCCATCTCCCCGAGTTGTGTCTGTCTGCTGCAATTCATCCAGTTCATTGCTGACAGATTCATATTTCCAGCAGACATATTTAGTTATATCTTTCCCCTATTCAAAACCTTTCAATGGCTCCCCACTGGTTTCTAAATTAAATAAGAGTCCTCCTGCTGGAATTCAAGGAAAGCCCTTCACAACAAGGCTCCAGTTTTCCTTTTCAGCTCTGTCTCCCAGCATTTTGTGCTGGAGTCGTGCTCCATTCATTAGTGTCCCCGTAATACAACTCACCAGTTTTCTGCTTCTTTGTTTTTACTGTCATGTTCCTACTTCCAAGGATGTCTTTTTGCCCCTCCGCGATCGGCCTTTAAGGACAAGCAGAAATCAGTACAAAACTATTCAATGAAATCCTTTCTTATCTCGCCAACTTTGACAAAAGGTTGACCCTTTCTCTTTTTGACACCACAGCACAAGTACTTTGTGCTTTTCTTACCGCATTTATTGTATTTTACTATTGTATTGACTCACCTCTTTCCTCCAACAGGGCTTCCCCAGCGGTGGCTCAGATGTAAAGGGTCTGCCTACAATGCGAGAGACCCAGGTTCCATCCCTGGGTCAGGAAGATCCCTTGGAGAAGGGAATGGGTTACCCACGTTAGTATTATTGCCTGGAGAATTCCATGGACAGAGAAGCCTGGTGAGCTACAGTCCATGGGGTCGCAAAGAGTTGGACACAACTGAGTGACTAACACTTTCACTTTTTCCTCCAACAGGACA
Source organism: Ovis aries (assembly GCF_016772045.2). Taxonomy (NCBI): domain Eukaryota; kingdom Metazoa; phylum Chordata; class Mammalia; order Artiodactyla; family Bovidae; genus Ovis; species Ovis aries. Next base: position 42,301,382 of record NC_056069.1, on the reverse strand, counting down.
CAAATCTTTCTTTGGACGGATGCTCCTTTCCTATTTTCAGCCATGTGATTTGGGTGGAATTTACTTCTCCTTTGTTTTCATAGGAAGAACATAATCCAATCCACTCACTCCATCTCTTCCCCTCCCCCATCCCTGAATCCTGATATTTTGTTTAGGAATAAAGATAGGATTCAATTAAGATCATCAGGGATAAGAGATACTTACTGGAGCTTTTACAATAGCAGCTTCCCTTGTCTTCCAAAGACAGAACATTCAAGAAGACATTCTCTCTCAGATGCCGGTTGATGATATGAGGTCTAGAATTACCAAAGCCTTTTTACTAACATGAGGGGAGCCAGCCTGAAGATAAATCTGGCACAAAGAGAGAGGGGACAACTAAAACAATCATGAAGGAAATGTGATATTTTAAACTTCTGTGTGAGACAGTACTTGGAACCAGGCCTAGTTTTAGACTTTTCAGTTTAAAAAGCCCTTTAGGTAATAATACCATAGTGTATATTTGGATTGAGTAGATCTTAAAAGTTCTCATCACAAGGAAAAAAAATGTTTGACGGATGATAACTAAACTTACTGTGGTGATCGTTTTGGGGTATGTATACATATATCAAATCATTTTATGTCATATATTTTAAACTAATACAATGTTGCATGTCAGTTATATCTCAGTTAAAAATAAAGTAACACAAAACATTCATTGAATCACAAAAAATGATGACTGCTGATGTCAGCCGTTGATTAAGAAAATGTATATAAACATAAAAATATTAATCTTGACCTGGTATTATGCGTCTATACCACATATATGAGAATTTTAAAATTCATAAATTTGTTTAAGCCAATCTAAGTTTGGTATTCTGACTCCCGCAACAATTTTTTCTTCTTCGTACTAGACATATGGTATCTTCTTTAAAGTTTAAAGTTACTGGAGAGCTCATAGTAACTTCCATTGCAGGCTTATAATAGACATCTTTTAACAAGATTGATTTTTGCAGTGGGGAAAAAAAACGTTCCCATGAATTCAATGAGACAAATTTTTTAAAATAAAATGTAATAAATATTCATTAAATGCTTGCTGAATTGAACGGGATACACTGATACTGACTAAAGGCACATTTTACAAGCAGATTGATTATGGAAAATAGCTTTCAAAACCATTTTTAAAATGTCTGGTTGTTTAGGCAAGTAATCAACAGTCTCTTTCTGTTAAACTAGGTATATATATATACCTAGTTTTCTCAAAACCCCCGATATATTAACAACAAAATTATAAGGACTCTGAGGACATATGCTTAACTTCAGAAAAGCCAGTCTTTCATAAATTTCAAAGTCCCCAAGGGTAATTCCTAAGAGTTCCAAGATTTGTCTTATCCATGGCTCATCTCAGAGCCATGGGCGTGGGCAGAGCTTTCATGCATATATGGCTCCAAGTAAGAGTTTCACTGTTCAACTGAGTCTCACTCTTATAAAAGCTGGAGTCCCTGTGCCCAGAGTTGGCAAAACTGCAACAGCAGCTCAGGCTGCTGTATCAGTTACTGATTGCTGTGTAACAAATTACCATAAATGTGGTGTCTTAAAACAATAGCACTTTATTAGCCCATAGCTCTGTAGTGAGAGGTCTGGCATGGCATGTTCATGGTCTGTGCTCAGGTTACCAAAGGCTGACAGCAAGGTGCTGTCTAGGTAGGTTCAGTTCTTATCAGGAGACTCTAAGGAAAAATCTGCTCCCAAATCAGGCATGCTGTTGGCAGAATTCTATTCCTTGTGGTTATACATCTTAGGTCCCTGTTTTCTAGTTCGCTGGGACCACTCTCAGCAGCTCGGGGCCACCCATATTCCTTGGCATGCGGTCTTCTCCACCCTCCAGCCAACGTTTGTGCTTCGAATCCCTCTTGTGCTTTGAATCACTGACTTCCTCTGTCTCTGACCTCTAGACCCAGATTTGAAGGGCTCAGGTGATTAGATCGGGTCCACCCAGGTCACGCTATCTAGTGCCAACTGATTTGAGACCTTAATGACCTCTGCAAAAATCCCTCCATAGCAGCATATAGATGACTGTTTGACTGAATAACTTGAAGAAGGTGTGTGTGCACCAGGAACCAAGAATCTTGGGGTCGCCTTGAACTCTGCCTGCCACACCGGTAGAGATAACCAAATGCCAGCCCCTCTTACCAGGATCCATCAGGATCTCTTGGGCAGTAACAGCTCCTCTGAACCTCGGGTGTTTCTGCTCATTCTTGACTGGCTTGATCTCTTACTGCCCTTAAACCAGGTTGATATGAAAGATCGAGGTTTACATTCCTTCTCTTTATTTCCTTTCAGTATCTTAGTCTGCTCAAGCTGCCATAACAAAACACTGTTAACTGGGTGGCTTGAACAACTGAAATTAATTTTCTCATAGTACTTGAGACTGGAAGTCCAAGATCAGGGTGCCAGCATGGGGAGATTCTGCTGAAAGTCTCTTCTTGGCTCTCAGATAGCCACTTCTTGCTGTTTTCTCACATAGTTGAGAGGAAGAGAGAGAGGAAACTTGCTGGAGTCTCTTATAAGGACAACAATCACATCATGGGGCTCCACCATCATGACCTCATCAAAACCTAATTAGCCATCCAGAAACCTCATCTCCAAATGCCACTGCATTGGGGGTTGAGGCTTCAACATGTGAATCTGGGGGCACAACAGTTCAGTTCACAGCAGTATCCAAAAAAAATGTCAGCAAAAATTCCACCCATCACGCAAGGATGATCAGCACTTTAGACACAATGCCATTCCGACTCATAGAGAGCAAAAACAGAAATATCTTCCCACCACTACCCCTACCCCATTCCAGCACTTCACACTGTTGCCTAGAAACACATTTCCATCTAGGCTGAATGCAGGAAGGTCAGCTTCCCTGGTGGCTCAGTGGTTAAGAATCCACCTGCCAAGCAGGAGACCCAGGTTCAATCCCTGGGTCAGGAAGATCCCCTGGAGAAGGAAATGGCAACCCACTCCAGTATTCTTGCCTGGAGAAGTCCATGGACAGAGGAGCCTGGTGGGCTGCAGCTCGTGGGGTCACAAAAGAGTTGGGCATGACTGAGTGAGTGTGTGTGTGTGTGTTAGTCACTCAGTTGTGTTTGACTCTACATGATCTCATGGACTTCCCTGGTGTCTCAGAGGGTGAAGAATCTGCCTGCCATGCAGATTTGAGTTCAGTCCTTGGGTTGGGAAGATCCCCTAGAAAAGGGCATGGCAGTGCACTCTAGCATTCTTGCCTAGAGAGTCCCCATGGACAGAGGAGCCTGGCTGGCTAAGTCCCTGAGATCACAAAGAGTCAGACACGACTGAGCAACTAAGCATTGTGCTCCTTCTAGAGGCTCTAGGGGAGAATCCATTTCCCCATTCTCCAACCTTTTCCAGCTTCTAGAGGTCATCTGGGTGATGCTGGTCTAGTGGTCCTTTCCTTGTATCACTTTGACCTCTGCTTCCATCATCACATGGCTTCTTTGACCTCCTGGCTCCCTCTTATAAAGACCCTTGCAATTACCTTGGGCCTACCCAGATAATCCAGAATAATCTTCCCATCTCAAGATCCAATCACATCACATCTTCAAAGTCTCTTGTGTCATGTAAGGTAACACAGTCACACATTTGGAGGTGTAGGACATGGACATCTTTGTGGGGACCATTGTTCTGCCAACCACACTCCAACCACATTCCATTTCCATTATACAAAAGTATGATGACTTTTGTATCACAAAGCAGACTAAATAAATGTGCTATAAGAAGTGATATTCTGAAATTATCCTTTCAGGCAAAGACACATCAATTATCAGGCCAACAGTTCCTAGTTAGAGAATATCATCTGGAACCAATTTGAATTATGTGTGTGTTTGGATGTTTTGCTTTGTGGACCTATACTGGGCAAGAGAAGTGAAGAGGTGGTATCGTCCACTAACCTTCAGTCTGTTGTACCTATACTATTTCCATGTTTTTGGAAGCTCTCTCACTTAGCCTTTATTTTTCCCCAAAGAATTTTATCTGTGCTTAAATTTGTTTCTAAATGCAGTCTGAGTGCCAGATCACCATGAGCCCTAAAATAGTTAAAAATTGGTGAAGAAAATAGTGCAGAGAGTGTAAAGGTGTAATAAGCTTCCATTACATTTCATTTGCAAATTCTATTTATGTATTTTCTAATTGTTGTTTATTAAATGATTGTTTTCATTATCCAATTGATACATTGCTCTCTCTGAGAACATTGAGAACCTTGACTGAGAACAGAATCCCTCACAAGTAAATGGAAATATTTTTCATGCGGCAGCTTTTCACTTAATGGCATGAATTTCAGGAAAGAATTCACAGTGATAGAAGAGGGTTACGTGTATTTCTGTGTAGCTGACTAAACAGCCTAGGGTTGAATTTCAACAAAGGCACCCTCTTGCAGGTATAAAATATGTGTGTGGAGTCTGATTTTTTTTTATTAAACCTCTTTCTGTATTGTCAGCTGTGAATAAGGCCTCCCCTAGGTGGCCAGACCAATAGCCAGAAAGCCCTGGCCAGTTTTTAGGTATTGCTTTCTAGGGAAAGCAATCTACCCCCAGTGCTTCCAGAATGCTGTTATTGAGAAAGCAAAATTGCACTGTTAGAGGTCAGAAGCTTCCATTCACCTCTCTGTGGCCACACAAATAGAATTGTTCTTTGATGGATCCATAATATAGTTGTGGAATAGCATGATTATAGCCTTGGTGTCATGGGTCAAAATCAATTTTTTAAAATAAATCTAGTTCATGCTCTGATTTTCAAGAGTTGCTTCAAATAATTTGAGAAATTTTTTCAGGCGGAAAAGCTTGACTAATCCTACTAATTGCTGTTACCAATCAATAAACCAACTTGAATTGATTTGGAATCTAGAACATAGACTTGCCTTGAGAGTGAAGTGGGTAGCATGTTGAAAATGCTACTTGGCATGCACTGCCTGAAGAACGCTTGCACTATTTTTATCTCTTTCAAGGTGCTCTCATGGTTAGCCTCTATTTTTCTCTAAAGACATCTGTCTGTACTTGCATTTATTTCTAAATGACCTCTGAGTACAAGATAACCATGAGTCCTAAAACAGTTGAAAAAGTGGTGAAGAACACAATGTGGGTAGATATTCCTTGGTGGTCCAGTGATTAGAACTCCACACTTCCACTGCAGGGGGCACAGGTTCCATCTCTGGTCAGGGAACTAAGATCCTGCGTGCCATGTGGCCAAAAAAGGAACAGTGCAGGGGGAAAGTGTGATTAGCCTCCATTACATTACATTTTATTTGCAAATTCTGTTTTACAACTGTCGTTTTGTTGTTCAGTTGCTCACTCATGTCCAATTCTTTGCGAGCCCATGGACTGCAGGACACCAGGCATCCCTGTCCTTCAACAGCTCCCAGAGTCTGCTCAAACTCATGTCCATTGAGTCGATGATGATATCCAACTATCTCATCCTCTGTTGTCCCCTTCTCCTGCCCTCAGTCCTTCCCAGCATCAGGGTCTTTTCCAGTGAGTCAGTTCTTTGTATCTGATGGCCAAAATATTGGAGCTTCAGCTTCAGTATCAGTCCTTCTAATGAATATTCAGGATTGATTTCCTTTAGGATTGACTGGTTTGAAGCAATTGCTGTTTGTTAACTATTTAACTTTGTTTCCATTATCCAATTGGAATATTCCTCTCTGAGAAAATTGTTTGAGAATGTATTTCTACTGCAGGGTTTCATCAGCCCAAGAGATAATGAAGGTTGTTGGTCAGAGTTATTGATACAGAAATCATTCAGACTTAAAAACAAAAAGTGGTCTTAATGTTATTACACAGGGATGATGTGCTATATAATACTACAAGGATCTGCAGGCTGTTTCCTAGATCCCTGTCAAGTCATAGCCTTTTGCTCCAGGGACCTTATGTTCTGGCATGGGTCAAATGACCACTGATTTCAGGCATAACCCCCTGTCAGCCCTCTGCCTCTGAGAGGACAAGGGCAAGGTTGGGGGATCAGAGTGTCACAGATTTGCTTGCTTCTGGGGGCTTTAATTGAGCTCTCAAGACCCAAGGGCTATGTGAGAAGAAGACGATGATTAGTGGGCAAGAGCACAAGCTAAACCCACTGTGTGTGTGTGTGTGTGTGTGTGTGTGTGTGTGTGTGTGTGTGTAAGCCTTAAAAGCAATGCCAGTGCATTTCACAAAAAACAATCCAACTGCTACATTCCAACGTTCCACAGCTCCAACTGCTTTGACACAATATGATCTGTCTCCAACTCACTGTTCGTCCTTCTCTTACTCTTTTGCCTCTTAATAGCCATCCTTTTGGTCTGGTGGTTGCTGTATTTGCCCATCATGCTTGCATGCTTAGTCATTCAGTCGTGTCCAGCTCTTTGCAACTCCATGCACTATAGTCCACCAGGCTCTTCTGTCCATGGGATTCTCCAGGCAAGAACACTAGAGTCGGTTGCCATTTCCTCCTCCAGGAGATCTTCCCAACCAGGCACAGAACTTTCGTCTCCTTTGTCTCTTGCATTGGCAGGAGGATTCTTTACCACTGAACCACTTGGGAAGCCATGTATTTATCTATTGTTTTTGTTTAGCACTAAGTTGTGGTTGATTCCTTTGGAACTCCATTGACTGTAGCCTGCAAAGCTCCTCTGTCCATGGGATTTCCCAGGCAAGAATATTGGAGTGGGTTGTCATTCACCCATAGAGTCTAGGAATTCCTACAGAATTTTTGCAAAGCCACTTTGCAATGTATGGTAGTCCATATTCTCAGAACACTTGGTTATACTTTCATCTTTACTGTGAGTATTCTGTCAGCCTAACATATACTGTATCATGTTAGCCTACAACATAAAACACAAATGCACTCAGGCTCATAAATAATTCTTCTCTAGTCTATATCACAGTAACACAAGTATGTTGTAAGAAAAAATCAAATAGCAAAAAACAATTTATGATGGAAAGAAAACAGTCTCCTACTCCCCCTAGTCCCTTTCCCAAGAAAAACCTCTTAACTATTTTTTAATTCTTATATTTGTTACTTTCAAAATACTAAATAACCTGAATAAGAGATTTGTGGATGTATCAAACTTATATTTAGCCTATTGTCTTCCAGGAATGAAAGATGAGGATTAATTAACTTTTATAACTATGCTCTTTCTTTTTATACTATGTGATGTATTATCATCTTTATTTCTTTGCTTGTTTATCTTTAATTACCTTAAATAATATACTTACGCCTCAATTTCTTATGTAACAGGTTCAATTTTCTAAAGCCATGTTCTTGGTCGTAAAAAGGATTAACTTTATTTTCTCTAACTGAAAGACCCTATTGTGCTAGCTGGCAGAAACTTCAATCATTATTAATTCCATGCAAACTCAGTTATTTTACATTTAAACTCTGTAAGTTCAGATTTAATTCCTCCCTTCCCACTCACGCTTCCTGCGAGGGTAGGTCACTTCCGGAGGGTTGGTGTGGTGCTAAAACTCTGACAGTAGGTCAGTAGGTCGGCTTCCATTGGTGATTATAACCTCTGACCTGTTTGGAGAGTCCTTATCTTTGGTCACTGACATCTGTGCTGGCATCCACTGTACTGATCAAGGCACCACCATGATCTCTGGTTACTAGTCCACATGGTTTATATCACCCAAGTTCTGATTAAAGTTCCCATCAGATCTACTCACCATCTTTAATATATATATATATATATATATGTATGTATGTATGTATGTATGTATGTATGTATGTATTTTCCACTTTCTGATTTAAGGAGAAAGGGGCGGCAGAGAATGAGATGGTTAGATAGCACCACTGACTCAATGGATGTGAATCTGAGCAAACTCCAGGAAACAGTGAAGGCCTGGGGAGCTTGGCTTGCTGCAGTCCACGGGGTCGCAAAGAATTGGACAAGACTCGGTGACTAAACAACAACAATATATTTTTTCAGACATAATTTCTTTCTTTTTAAAAAAAATTATTTGTGGCTGCTCTGGGTCTCCATTGCTGTGTGCCAGCTTTCTCGGGTTGTGGCACACAGGCTTCTCTTGTTGTGGAGCACAGGCTCTAGAACGCATGAGCTCAGCAGTTGTGGTCCATAGGCTTAGTCGTCCCTCAACTGTGGGATCTTAGTTCCCTGACCAGGGATTGAACCCATGTCCCCTGCATCGGAAGGTGAATTCTTAACCACTGGACCACCAGGGAAATCTTCCACTAGCCAGCTTAACCCTGCTGTGGTCCCTTCTCACTCTTGACAGGTTTCTGGTTCTCCTCTATTACTGTGGGTAAAAAGGAAACTCAGCAGTGCTGTCTCGGGCCCCCTCAGCCTTGGCCGGCCACACTGTAACTCCCAATTTATGGCTAAGGGACCATTCTCTTGAGCATTGAGAGAACTTCTGTAAGGGTAGCTTGCTGCCTCCCAGGAGTTGAATGCAGACAAGCATGCACTGCTCCCCTCCACTCTTACTTCCTCTTACTCAAACCTGTCTCCTCTCACCCAGGACTGGGGTGGAGGGTGGTGGGCAGAGTACAAGCAACTTCCCAAGGACTTGCTTACTCTCTAAACCTCTAGTCTCCTTCCTCACTTCAGGCAGACCACTTTTAGTCCCTGATACCTTCAGAGATTTTTCCCTTTGTATATGCAAAGGCAGTCTTTTAGAAGAATTCAATACTTAATCTTTCTCAAAAATCCTGGCTCTTGCAAGCTGGGTGAACTCTTTGGCTTTCTAGACAATGAATTTCAAATACATAGTCAGAATCTCAAAAGCCAATAATTTGATTTGTACATGTGGCTATGTCAGCCATCCTCTGCTAATATGTCCAGAAGGTCTCAGCCTAATATATGATATTTAATACAGAGAAGAGCTTGGGATTAAAAGCAGAAAATAGTGAGGGTAGGCAGGTAATTACTGAATAGTACCATAGACTAGAGTTCCAAAGATAGCATCAGTCAATTTCACTACAACTAAGGTGAGTCTCAGAGAAGGCAATGGCACCCCACTCCCATACTCTTGCCTGGAAAATCCCATGGATGGGAGGAGCCTGGTAGGCTGCAGTCCATGGGGTCGCTAAGAGTCAGCACAACTGAGCAGCTTCACTTTCACTTTTCACTTTTATGCACTGGAGAAGGAAATGGCAACCCACTCCAGTGTTCTTGCCTGGAGAATCCCAGGGGCGGGGGAGCCTGGTGGGCTGCCATCTAAGGGGTCACACAGAGTTGGACACGACTGAAGCGACTTAGCAGCAGCAGCAGCAGCAGCAGCAGCAAGGTGAGTCTATTTGCATCCCTGTCTTTCATTTCTGTCCTCCTCTTTCACTCTATTAATTCTTTGCTATTCAGTTTCAAGTGATAAAATACCTGACTTATAATGACTCAAATATACTTGACATAATAAATTACTCGAGTACTGATAATCTGAGAGACAGTCAATTCAGAAGTGATAAAATTGGATAATAGTGGTATAGAAGACCTAGACTCTGTTCACCCACGGTACCATCCTTAGCATTTTGGCTTGTTGTTTCAAGCCTTCAAGATAACTGGTTTCAGGAATCACCTTCATGAACCAGGAGGGAAGAAGTGGAGACAGGAAGAAAGGACTGGGACCAGTTGCATCTGTTTCCGTAATCAATAAAGCAAACGATTCCCTAGAGTTGTTCTCTCCCTGAACTTCTGTTTATGTCTTATTGGTCAGAGCTGTGTCTTGTGGCTCCGAGAAGCTATGTGGGTGACTGGGTAAGTGCATACACTTACAGCCTCTATGGAAAGACAGAGAAGAGTGCAGGAGGTTGGAAATAGACGTTGTGTAACCCAATTTGTAATGTCTGCCAAAGTCTTCCCTTTGGCTCCTCAATATCCACATACACTAGAGAACACACTCACCATATCACCAAGGGAAACACCCACAGAATCTCATTCCACTGTTGCACAACCTTGAAGTTCAGAATTTCTGAGTGCTGGCTTGTCCTCTGCCAAGTGTAGATGATTCTCCTTGAAGTCAGGTGGTCTATGCTAAGAAACAATGGAGAAGAAGAAATAGAATAACTGAAAAACAAAAAACAAAGCCAGCAAGCTAAAAAAATAACAGAACAAACACCCACCCATTTGGGAAATGGTAGACTAGGAAGTGTGGAGATGTTACTGTTCTACTACATACATCAGACCCCACTATAGCAAGGTCAACCTTGGCTCTGCTTTCTATGTGAAGCTCCTGTGAGTTCTTCTGCCCTTGGTTTTGATCTCTATGAGACTCGTTGCTGACCATTATCTTCAATGGCCTACTAGCGACTGGTCAAGGAGATGCCCCTCCAGAATGATTTATGACTTTGCAGGGATGCTGCTAAACAGTTTACAATACACAGAACAACTCCTCACAACAAAAACTTATCTGGTCCAAAATGTCAATAGTGTGAAAGGTGAGAAACCCTGGCCTAGGCCATTCACAATAGTCTCATTCCCACTTCTAATGATTTTTATAGGCATAGGCATGAGACCCAATTCCTGAGATTCAATGTGACTGTAAGGAATAGCTCCTGGGACATTTATGGGAATGATATTCTCACTAATTATAGTGGCACATGTTAAAAAAATATTTTTTTAAGCAATCTCCTCCATGTAATACTTACTGCCATCTGTAATCATGAGGAAAGAAATTACTAACATACTAAGGATAGTGGACTGGAGAGATGAAAATCCCAAGTCCTTGAGGACAGTGCTGAGCTACTCCATTTAGGAATGCTCCATCTCCAACCTTTTCTTTAGATGAAAAAATATATGTCCTCCTTGTTCAAGTCCATTTTAGCTGGACTTTCTGTTACTTGCAGTTGAATGCATCTCAGCTAATACAGACTATCTCTTGGTCCTTCTTTTCTGTATGGTTGGGTTTTGTCCTATGACTGATGAAGTTCATTCATATTCAAGGGCAGAAACCAGAAAAGCTGGTATGACCTTCCTCTACTGTTGTGTGTGTGTGTGTCTACTTAGTTGCTCAGTATTGTCCAACTCTTTGCAACCCTATAGACTGTAGCCAACAAGACTCTTCTGTCCATGGAATTTTCCAGGCAAGAATACTGGAGTGGTTGCCATTTTCTACTCCAGGGGATCTTCCCGATCAACCCAGGGATTGAACCTGAATCTTCTGTGTCTCCAGTATTAGCAGGCAGATTCTTTACCACTGAGTCACCTGGGAAGCCCCTACTGCTGTGTATGCAGTTCTGTATCCCGAAAGCCCTCTCCTGTTTGGAGGGAATTCTGAATGACAACCTTGCTGACATGGACGATGCATGCCGGGTGACTGTTTTAATTTGGAATGGGTGAAGGGGCAATCTGTGTTAGGCTGCAGGTCTATGACAAGTAGAATAAAGAATGGCCTACTTTAGGCACCAATGCAGAGCTGGGACCATGACTTTTTCTCAAAGTTCATATTTGTTTTAGAAAGTATCCTTCTATTTTTCTTGATTGGTTGATGATTGGTTGGTGGGTTGGTGGACTGGATGATTGGTTGGTTGGTTGATTGGTGGATTGGTTTGGCTTACAGATAAGTCCTAGGCCTCTTGCTGTTCTGCATACAGAGTCGGGAGACCCAACTGTGCAGTTCTTCCATCAGCTTATCTTTGAGTAGTGCCTTCAAGCCTGTTTTATCCCACTGTTTGATGTAGAAAGTGTGAGTCACTCAGTCATGTACAGCACTTTGTGACCCCATGGACTGTAGCCTACCAAGCTCCTCTGTCCACGGAATTCTCCAGGCAAGAATACTGGAATGGATCCCTTCTCCACCCAGAGATCGAATCCAGGTCTCCCACATTACAGGCAGATTCTCGGCTTCCCTGGTGGCTCAGATGGTAAAGAATCTGCTTGTAATGCAGGAGATCAGGGTGCAATCCCTGGGTCAGGAAGATCCCCTGGAGAAGGGAATGGCTACCCATTCCAGTGTTCTTGCCTGGAGAATTTCATGAACAGAGGAACCTGGTGGACTACAGTCCCTGGGATCACAAAGAGTCAGACACAACTGAGCAACTAACACTTTCGCTTGATGTAGAATCTAGTCTCTTCAGGGTTGTTGCCTCCCACTGGCACCTCTGCTTTCCACAGCATGTTGTAGCCTTTATTCCCTTGATACACTTTCATTCTTTTTCTGTCTCCCAGAAATTCACTGAAGTTTCTTATCCATTGGTGACACACGTTTCCTTGCCCTTATCTTGGTCTTCTCACTATGGGTTAACTACTTCTATACATATTTTTCCACAGTGGTTTTGGAGAAATGTCAAAAGGCAGATGTGTGCTCAATCTGCCTTCTTAAAACTGAAGCACATACTTGACAATATATCCTGATGCACCCTGCATTGTCTATGTCCAAGAATGACAATGATCTTTTAATTTGTTTGAAGTAGTCAGCCTATCAATCCTAGTATTTCATTAATTTTTAACCCAGCTACATAGTTTGATGCCTGCCTGTGAAATAATATATGGATCTGCAGAGGAGGAATAGAGTTGAAGTAGTCTATGGAGCTTATAAATCCAGCCCTTGTGACTGGAACAGAATTTGACAAATGGGTCTCATGGAAACTTTCTCTTTCATTAGCAATGTTACTACGGCAACATGAACATTGGGTCTGATCTTAGGAGAAGCTAATCTCTAAATTTGAATTCCCATGACACTCAGATGATACAGGAGATGTAAGAAATTTTCTGACTAATTATTTTTAAAGTCTCTAGAACTATAATCTTGTTCCAACTTCCAACCTCCATTTCACAAACTTACCTAAGAAAGAGTCTGAAGGTTGGACGCTGATCATGGACCAGAGAGGTCAGAGAATGCCGAGACAGTGTGGTAAAACTCCATGAGAGATCTGAGCAGAGTAACAGAGGGGTGGGATATGGAATCATGGTGAATTGTTTTATTTCCTGCTCTACTGAAGTACTCGGAGAAGGCAATGGCACCCCACTCCAGTACTCTTGCCTGGAAAATCCCATGGACGCAGGAGCCTGGTAGGCTGTAGTCCATGGGGTCACTAAGAGTTGGACACGACTGAGCGACTTTACTTTCACTCCTCACTTTCATGCATTGAAGAAGGAAATGGCAACCGACTCCAGTGTTCTTGCCTAGAGAATCCCAGGGATGGGGGAGCCTGGTGGGCTGCTGTCTATGGGGTCACACAGACAGACATGACTGAAGCGACTTAGCAGCAACTTAGCAGCAGCAGTGAAGTACGAGTTTGTGCTTCTTCCAGCCCAGCATTTCTCATGATGTACTCTGCATAGAAGTTAAATAAGCAGGGTGACAATATACAGCCTTGACGTACTCCTTTTCCTATTTGGAACCAGTCTGTTGTTCCATGTTCAGTTCTAACTGTTGCTTCCTGACCTGCATATAGGTTTCTCAAGAGGCAGGTCAAGTGGTCTGGTATGCCCATCTCTTTCAGAATTTTCCACAGTTTATTGTGATCCATGCAGTCAAAGGCTTTGGCATAGTCAATAAAGCAGAAATAGATGTTTTTCTGGAACTCTCTTGCTTTTTCCATGATCCAGCAGATGTTGGCAATTTGATCTCTGGTTCCTCTGCCTTTTCTAAAACCAGCTTTAACATCTGGAAGTTCACGGTTCACATATTACTGAAGCCTGGCTTGGAGAATTTTGAGCATTACTTTACTAGCGTGTGAGATGAGTGCAATTGTGCAGTAGTTTGAGCATTCTTTGGCATTGCCTTTCTTTGAGATTGGAATGAAAACTGACCTTTTCCAGTCCTGTGGCCACTACTGAGTTTTCCAAATTTGCTGGCATATTTAGTGCAGCACTTTGACAGCATCATCTTTCAGGATTTGAAACAGCTCAACTGGAATTCCATCACCTCCACTAGCTTTGTTCATAGTGATGCTTTCTAAGGCCCACTTGACTTCACATTCCAGGATGTCTGGCTCTAGATGAGTGATCATACCATCGTGATTATCTTGGTCGTGAAGATCTTTTTTGTATAGTTTTTCTGTGTATTCTTGCCACCTCTTCTTAATATCTTCTGCTTCTGTTAGGTCTATACCATTTCTGTCCTTTATCGAGCCCATCTTTGCATGAAATGTTCCCTTGGTATCTCTAATATTCTTGAAGCAATCTCTAGTCATTCCCATTCTGTTGTTTCCCTCTATTTCTTTGCATTGATTGCTGAGGAAGGCTTTCTTATCTCTCCTTGCTATTCTTTGGAACTCTGCATGAGAAACGCTGGGCTGGAAGAAGCACAAGCTGAAATCAGATTGCCAGGAGAAATATCAATAACCTCAGATATGCAGATGACACCACCCTTATGGCAGAAGGTGAAGAGGAACTAAAAAGCCTCTTAATGAAAGTAAAAGAGGAGAGTGAAAAAGTTGGCTTAAAGCTCAACATTCAGAAAACGAAGATCATGGCATCTGGTCCCATCACTTCATGGGAAGTAGATGGGGAAATAGGGAAACAGTGTCAGACTTTATTTTGGGGGGCTCCAAAATCACTGCAGATGGTGATTGCAGCCAGGAAATTAAAAGATGCTTACTCCTTGGAAGGAAAGTTATGACCAACCTAGATAGCATATTCAAAAGCAGAGACATTACTTTGCCAACAAAGGTCTGTCTAGTCAGGGCTATGGTTTTTCCAGTGGTCGTGTATGGATGTGAGAGTTGGACTGTGAAGAAAGCTGAGCACCGAAGAATTGATGCTTTTGAACTGTGGTGTTGGAGAAGACTCTTGAGAGTCCCTTGGACTACAAGGAGATCCAACTAGTCCATCCTAAGGGATATCAGTCCTCGGTGTTCATTGGAAGGACTGATGCTAAAGCTGAAACTCCAATACTTTGGCCACCTGATGCAAAGAGCTCACTGGTTCAAAAAGACCCTGATGCTGGCAAAGACTGAGGGCAGGAGGAGAAGGGGACGACAGAGGATGGATGGTTGGATGGCATCACCGACTCGATGGACATGAGCTCCGGGAGTTGGTGATGGACAGGGAGGTCTGGTGTGCTGCAATTCATGAGGTCACAGAGTTGGACACGACTGAGTGACTGAACTGAACTGAGTGAAATACCAAGCAGCAACATGGGATGTGGACTGCCCAACCGGCAACCTGCCTTTTTCCTTATACTAAACACTGCTCAATGAGCCACGGATTCATTCCTCCTACCCTAAGGGACAAGGTCCCCAGTGGGCACTTGGAGTTTTTTCTTCCTGTGATGAAAGCCCAGGAAGTGACTGTTGCCCCTGGTGACAGCAGCAGCCAGCTGTTCATCATAGCACCTGTGCCTTTAACTACTGCTTCCCCAAAGCTCTGAGCTGAGCTGCTGGCCTCCCCACAGAAATCTAGCATTTATAGTACCTTTGTGCTTCATGTAGTCACTTTAGGGCTTCCCTCGTAGCTCAGTTGGTAAAGAATCTGCCTGCAGTGCAGGAGACCCAGGTCAATCCCTGGGTCAGGAAGATCCCCTGGAGAAGAAAATGGCAACACACTCCAGTATCCTTACCTGAAAAACTCCCATGGACAGAGGAGCCTGGTAGGCTGCACTCCATGGGGTTGCAAAGAGTTAGGCATGACTGAGTGACAAACACTTGCGCTTCCTACTCTGCATAAAATATGCACAATGGGAAAACCATTTCATGTTCACCTTCTAGCTTCTATGAACACCCACATGTATTCATGGTAAGAAGAGTTTTAATAAAACTCCTATGAGAACTGTATAGATGCAAGACTAAGTAAAGATCTTTTTAAAAAATATTTCCAGTGTGGACATATTTTAAAGCTCTCCCAGGGGAGAAAGCAACTACTTATTTACAACATTGTGCTGGGCATTTATTCCCCTATAGTCACTGGATGGCTCCCATTATCTCATTACTCTTTAATGGATAATAAGGCATATTTAGAAGAGAAGAGACCACATAGGAGGGAATTCTGCATGAGACTGTCACAGGGCAACCTAGGTGGAAAATAACAGACTATTAGTGAAATGCCAAACTGGAAAATAAGTACCTGAACACAACATCTGCAAGGTAACAAAGACAGAGAACAACACTGAACTGTTTAAGCTCTAATCAATCTAACAAGAATGCCAAAAATAGCTAAAACAAGGCTGGGGACCTGTTAGAGTTTAAAAAGTGTTTGCTTTCAGTTAGTTGGAGTATTTTCCACTCAGGCTTAAGATTCGTTTTTTTTCCCCCACATTCTCACTCTAAAGCTGTTTTTACAATAATCACTAATTATTCTTTCCTTCTTATATAAATATCAGGTGTCGCTTAGTCTCTTAGTTGTGTCCAACTCTTTGCAACCCCAAGGACTGTAGCCCATCAGGCTCCTCTATCCGTGGGGATTCTCCAGGCAAGTATACATTGACATTTCCCTCTCCAGGGGATCTTCTGACCCAGGGATTGAACCTGCATCTCCTGCATTGGCAGACGGATTCTTTACCACTGAGCCACCAGGGAAGCCCTCAAGTTCTCAGGCACGCTTAGTTTCTTAGTCATGTCCAGCGCTTTGTAACCCCATGAACTGTAGCCCACTAGGCTCCTCTGTCCACAGGGATTCTCCAAGCAAGTATACTGGAGTGGGTTGCCAGTCCCTTCTCCAGGGGATCTTCCCAACAAAGGGATCGAACCCAGGTCTCCCATGCTGCAGGCAGATTCTTTACCAGCTGAGCTACCAGGGAATGTACAGTACTATAATTTGACATCTGTATAAACTACAAAGTAATCACCACCACAAATCTAGTTAACATCCATCACAATGCAGTTGACTCACTTCACAGTGTCAGACTTTATTTTGGGGGCTCCAAAATCACTGCAGATGGTGATTGCAGCCAGGAAATTAAAAGACCCGACTCCTTGGAAGGAAAGTTATGACCAACCTAGATAGTATATTGAAAAGCAGAGACATTACTTTGCCAACAAAGGTCCAACTAGTCAAGGCTATGGTTTCTCCAGTGGTCATGTATGGATATGAGAGTTGGACTGTGAAGAAAGCTGAGCACTGAAGAAGTGATGCTTTTGAACTGTGGTGTTGGAGAAGTCTCTTGAGAATCCCTTGGACTGCAAGGAGATCCAACCAGTCCATTCTAAAGGAGATCAGTCCTGGGATTTCTTTGGAAGGAATGATGCTAAAGCTGAAACTCCAGTACTTTGGCCACCTCATGTGAAGAGTTGACTCATTGGAAAAGACTCTGATGCTGGGAGGGATTGGGGGCAGGAGGAGAAGGGGACGACCGAGGATGAGATGGCTGGATGGCATCACGGACTCGATGTACGTGAGTTTGAGTAAACTCGGGGAGTTGGTGATGGACAGGGAGGCCTGGCGTGCTGCAATTCATGGGGTCCCAAAGAGTCAGACACGACTGAATGACTGAACTGAACTGAACCTGTTTTATTCACCTCCCAAGTACCTTCGTTCCTGGTAACAGGTAATCTGATCTCTGTATCTACAAGTTTGGCTTTTGCTGCTGTTATTGTTTGTTTTGTTTTTAAATTCCACACAGGAGTGAAATTCTCCATCTGACATTTCAATTAGCATAATACAGTTAAGGTCCATTCATGTTGTTGCAAATGGCAGGATATAATTCTTTTTTATGGCTGAGTAGTATTTCATTGTGTGTATACACCACATATTCTTTATCCAGTCATCCACTGATGGACACTTAGGATATTTCCATATCTTGGCTATCATAAAGAATGCAACAATGAACATAGGGGTGCATGTATCTTTTCAAATCATTGGTTTCATGATCTTCAGATATAGTTCCAGAAATGGAATTGCTGGGTCACATAGTAGTTCTATTCTTAATTTTTTGAGGAATATCCATACTCTCTTCCATAGTAGCTACACCAATTTACATTCCCACCAACAGTATACAAGTGTTCCCTTTTCTCCACACCCTCTCCAGCATTTGTTATTTCTTGTCTTTTCTACAATAACCATTCTAACATGTGTGAGGTGATGTGGTTTGATTTGCACTGTGGTTTTGATTTGCATTCCCTAATAATTAGTGATTTGAGCATCTTTTCCTGTGCTTGTTGACCATCTGTATGTCTTCTCTGGAAAAATGTCTACTCAGAGACATTTTAAAATTCAAATGCTTAAATCAAATTCAGATTATTTGATTTTGGTTATTGAACCACTATTATTCTTAAACAAATTGTGTGTGTGTGTGTGTGTGTGTGTGTGTGTGTGTTCCGCAAAGTAAAGAGTTTGCTGTAGTTCATGGCCTGCTTGCACATGACCAGAACGGCAACAGCACATTCTTGGAAGGTCTCTGCTAACTGTGGCATCAGTTGCTTTTCACACCCGTGATTCAAACTGTTCAGTCAGCTAAAATGGATAACAAGTGACCTGGTCTAAATTACAGGAATTTGCAGGACAAGCTCCAGAAAGCACTCAGCCAAATGCCTGTGCAGTTCTATGAGACAACCCACAATTTCTTCTGGTAACGATCCAGAGGTCCCCTTGACAAGGAGCAATTCTGATTCAGGGCCTCTTTAAACCCATCTTGAAGTAAACAGCATTCCTTGAGCAGTGAGTCACTTCCGGAGCTGAGGAGTGGCTGGGTTTTTAATTTATCTATTGAACTTCAGTCATGATGAGTAATAATCCTCTAGGAAATATCTCTTCTTCACAGGAATGTCAATACTTGAAGCAGAGTGAGTGATCTGTGCACTTCCTCACAGGACTCAGGAACACCAGGTTTTAAATGGCCAATGAAAAATGCCTTTTGCAGTTATGATAATACAAGAGAACCCCAAGATTTTGTGCCTGGTTTTTGTGTTTGGTTGTTTTCGTTTCTTCCACACACTAAAATATAGCTCATAAATATGTTCTTATGGAACACTGAGTGTTCCTTAATTGACTTTCTTCTCCCATAATTGCATTTTCACTTGTGTTGATGCTCACAGGAAAGGGAGGGAGCAATCTGAAGTCCTCAAACACTTAACATTGTCAGCTCATATTCCAGGGTTTCACATATTTTATCTCACTTAACTCGTACGCCACCCTAGAAGATATGAGGTCTTATTGCTTCATTTTTGCAAAGAATATGAGATTCAGAGAAGCGATTTAGCTCTCCAAGGTCACAACATCAGTAGGTTTTATATAATCTGTCTGACTTTAAAGACCACACTCTTCCTATGACCTTGTTTCCTTGAACCAGCTCAAAGTATTAACTAAAAATGGTGAAACGGTGATTTTTCTTCTTGACCTACCATAAAGATGAAACCCACATTGGTTGTGCTCTTGTAGATTACACTATTATGCTAAGCCGTGACAAAAATCAGAGAAACTCATTGTCTCGTTCTTTTTTTTTTTTATCATAGGTGCAGCTTGCTTCTTTGTTTTGTAGATTGAATTCAAGATTCATTCTCCGTCTACTTCCAAGATAACCCAAAGTAATTTACAAGCTGAAGCACAATGTAAAATATGACATTTACATCAGAAATAGAACGGAGTTGGTCACAAGGAGCTAATCCATTCATTCAGTCGTTCAGAAAGTATATATTAACCAGGTACTTCTCTAGAAGTCATCTTACTAGGAGCCTATTAATATAATTAAGTATAGAGTAATGCTCTGTAATAAGGGGGAATGGGAAGCGTGCTATATTACAAGTCTGCATTTTCTAATAAATTAAAACTATGAATTTCACATTAGAGATAAAATATTCCTAAAACAAAAATCAAGTAGATGAGTCATCTGGATCTTTATAGACAGGGCACGAGTAACCTAGTGGAGAAAATCAACACTATCATTTTGCAAAAGACAAGATATGCTGATCAAATGGACAAGTCTTGCATCAGTTTCCCATATGTTTACTCTCTACAGGAACTGCAGTCTTAGTCATCAAATAACATGGATCAATACCTGGCTCTGAGGGACTTCCCTGGAGGTTTAGTGCTTAAGAATTTGCCTTCCAATGCAGGGGACATAGGTTCAATACCTGATTGGAGAACCAAGTTCCCACACGTTGCAGGGCAGCTAAGCCCATTTGCCACAACTAGAGAAGCCTGTGTGCCACAACTAAGGCCCAGAGCAGCCAAATAATAAATAAACAAATATCTTAAAATAACTGGCCCTGAGAAGCATCTCTGAACAATCAGACAATAGTGCAAATTCCCAGTTCTCACACTACACAGGGGAAAATATCCTCATCCTAGAAAACTTGTTTTTCAACAATGAATTCAGTACGAGATGATACCTATCATCTATACATGCTATGGTAAATTTTCAAAATAAATATGCAATAGGCCTAAAATATTTACCATAACTAGTGTTAGGTATTGTTTAGTTTTTGTGTTGTGGGATTTGGATGACAACTTCTCAAGATACAGAAAGAGGAAAAGAATGTCTAAGACCTGTCTGAAAGAGCACCATTTGTTTCTTTGTGATTGACCCTGATTCTTTCAGCCTCCTTCCTACCCTCACCCATACATTTCCTGATTTGAAGTTAAGAAAAAATTGAACAGAGTGAAGAGTCCTTCATGAAAATGCAGGGAGATTGCAAACACGGAGGTAATACAGTGGTAAGATGAGGTCTCCGTTCCGTGATTCTTTGATTCTTAAAATATTGCCGTCTTTCTTGGACCTCTCCTTACTTCATATTCTGCAAGCCTTTGGCATTTCTGACAACCTCAAGGTTTTTTAGATCCTGTCCTCATTGCTTTTAGGATATAAGTACTCTAGTGATGATCTTCCCATTAGGATCGCTTCCCATTCTTGCCCTCTCTTCTCTCAGCAACATACTAGGTCTGCCATGTCCCACTGCCCCCTTGCAGACAGACACTTGACCCTCTGCTCAGCTCAATCTACCTCTTCCTGAGGGAAACTTACTCATGTCTACTGTTCCCACTGACCCCTCAGTTTCTCCATGAATACTCTCTTCCACAGAGCTGCAGCTTTAACTGTGCCATCTAGCTCCCACTTGCTTGGCAGTTATTTAATGGGTTCTCTCACCAGCACCTCAAACCCAATATGGCAGAATCAAAGCACATTTTCTTACACTCTGTCTCATTCCACACACCGTGTGGTAGACAAAGGCACCCTCATTCGCCTAGATACACAGAATATTATTTGCCTATGCTAGTCAATTCCGTTCAGTTCAGTTCAGTCACTCAGTCGTGTCTGACTCTTTGCAACCCCATGAATCGCTGCACGCCAGGCCTCCCTGTCCATCACCAACTCCCCGAGGTTACTCAGACTCACGTCCATTGAGTCAGTGATGCCATCCAGCCATCTCATCCTGGGTCGTCTCCTTCTCCTCCTGCCCCCAATCCCTCCCAGCATCAGAGTCTTTTCCAATGAGTCAACTCTTCGCATGAGGTGGCCAAAGTACTGGAGTTTCAGTTTCAGCATCATTCCTTCCAAAGAAATCCCAGGGCTGATCTCCTTCAGAATGGACTGGTTGGATCTCCTTGCAGTCCAAGGGACTTTCAAGAGACTTTTCCAACACCACAGTTCAAAAGCATCACTTCTTCAGTGCTCAGCTTTCTTCACAGTCCAACTCTCACATCCATACATGACTACTGGAAAAACCATAGCCCTGACTAGACGGACCTTTGTTGGCAAAGTAATGTCTCTGCTTTTGAATATGCTATCTAGGTTGGTCATAACTTTTCTTCCAAGGAGTAAGTGTCTTTATTTCATTGCTGCAATCACCATCTGCAGTGATTTTGGAGCCCCAAAAAATAAAGTCTGACACTGTTTCCACTGTTTCCCCATCTATTTCCCATGAAGTGATGGGACCAGATGCCATGATCTTTGTTTTCTGAATGTTGAGCTTTAAGCCAACTTTTTCACTCTCCTCTTTCACTTTCATCAAGAAGCTTTTGAGTTCCTCTTCACTTTCTGCCATAAGGGTGGTGTCATCTGCATATCTGAGGTTATTGATATTTTCCCCAGCAATCTTGATTCCAGCTTGTGTTTCTTCCAGTCCAGCGTTTCTCATGATGTACTCTGCATAGAGGTTAAATAAGCAAGGTGACAATATATAGCCTTGACATACTCCTTTTCCTATTTGGAACTAGTCTGTTGTTCCACGTCCAGTTCTAACTGTTGCTTCCTGACCTGCACGTAAGTTTCTCAAGAGGCAAGTCAGGTGGTTTGGTATTCCTATCTCTTTCAGAATTTTCTACAGTTTATGGTGATCCACACAGTCAAAGGCTTTGGCATAGTCAATAAAGCAGAAATAGATGTTTTTCTGGAACTCTCTTGCTTTTTCCATGATCCAGCGGATGTTGGCAATTTGATCTCTGGTTCCTTTGCCTTTTCTAAAACCAGCTTAAACATCTGAAAGTTCACAGTTCATGTATTGCTGAAGCCTGGCTTGGAGAATTTTGAGCATTGCTTTACTAGCAATAGTTCCTAGAAAGGTGATGTTTTAACCGCATATTGGTCATGAGCCACTTTGGGCATCCGATAAAGGTCATGTGCCCCTGTGGTGGTCATGAGACCAGGCCTCTCAGACCTCCAGTTGCAGGGAGCATCATTGACTGGGAACTCTGATTGCTCTGCTTAAAAACATAGCTGCTGCCTTTGCATCCCAGCTATGCCTCTGACTGGCTGTTCCCAGACAATTATTAAACACAGCAGGAATACTAAGGCACAGTCATTCCTGAGAGACAAACAACTCCTCTGAGTAATTTGGCTGGAAGATTCCTCTTTTGAACCTCCCTTAGATGGAATAGCATTCTAAAAGGATTCTACCAGAACTTCCTTCCTTCCCTCTCTGAAGTTTCTCCCAGCCTCTCCCAGCTCCCTCCCCATTTTCTCCCACAGGAATTTTGCCTAAGAAAATTCTTAAATGTTTAAAAGGATCTTGACATCTACTTGTTGGGGGATGCAGTCTAAAAGAATCCTCTCCCCAGTTAAATTCACAATTGCATTTCCACAAAATCTGATGCAGAAATCTGAGATTTGTGCATCCCCTTAGTTCACTCATGGGACTTATAGAAGGAGCCCCTTGGCCACCATTATTGAACAGAGACATATTAATATATCTTTTGTTCCCCAAACTTCATTGACCAGAGATGTATCAATACATTGTTAGATAATGATACAATTGACATTACTGTGTGAAGTTGTTAGAGCTTAAAATGGACAAAGGGTTCATTATACAACTTACAGTTGTCATTACCATTCACATTTTGTTCCATTAGGCTTTTGTTTCAACCTTCTGTATATTATAAACATAAAATTTTCAAAAGTGATGCATCACAAGGTTTTGAGTGAAGATTTTTTTTGGTGAAAATTATGTAGATACTTTCTCTGATTGTCCAAGTGACATATTTACTAATGTCTCAGATGATAATAGTTCTTCAGAATATAGTTCTGATTCAGATGATGTGAATATTAGACCAACAAAAAGACAAAAAATCCTGGGACTTCCCTGGTGGTCCAATGGTTAGGATGCTGTGCTGCCAATGCAGGGATGCAGGGGACACAGGTTTGATCCCTGGTTGGGGAACTAAAATCCCAGGTCTTGCTGTGCAAGGTGTCCAAAAATAAATAGACAAAAAACCCAAGTGATTGATTTTAGTACGGAGTGAAAATTAAACTCGCAGAGCTGGAGAACGCTCTACAAAAGAGTGGATTGGAGACATCTCACAAAAAATTAGAAGACTTTCCAGGTGTCAAGTGTGTAGGTCTTCCCGGGTGGTGCTAGTGGTAAAGAACCCGCCTGCCGATGCAGGAAACTAGAGACAGGGTTGGATCCCTGGGTCCGGAAGATTCCCCTGGAGAAGGGCATGGCAACCCACTCTAGTATTCTTGCCTAGAGAGTCCCACAGAGAGAGGAGCCTGAAGGGCTATGGTCCATAGGGTCGCAAAGAGTCAGACACAACTGAAGTGACTCAGCACACCACACAAGTATAACGATAGAATGCAGTAACCCACAAAGTGTTAGTGAAATAGCACAATTAAGTTTTGGCCAGCCAAAGTAAAAATCGCTGGCCACAGTTGTTAGTTTCTGCAAGAATCTCCCAGTCAATAATGAGTTAAGAACTCTGCTGAGAACCTGCCCTTTTCTTTCACCCCTACTACATTCCCTTTACTTCTGACTCATCTTTCACCTGATACATAAGACAGTCTTATAATTTATACCTTTCCTTCCAAATATCTTTTTGAAATTCATTATTCATGATCCTTTAAGTTTTTTCTAAAGAGAAAATCTACTTGCATCATTCACCTGTTCATAAACTTCCATTACTTGGAGGATAGCCCATTGATCAAGGTTACGTCTGCTCCACTCAACCTTCCATATTCATCATCCTGCCTCAGGCACAAGGAAGGTTTAGTCATCCCTTGCGTGGCTCCCAGATTCTAAACTGGCCTTTCTCTTAGCTTTGCAGGTTAAAAATGATCCTCCACCTTTAAGGACCAGTGTGACTGCCGCTTCCCTCCTGAATATCACTGTATACCTTCATCTCAATGCCCATTGTAAGTGGTTTTATGAGGAGCTGCCTTCCCCCCTACAGCGTAGATTCCACACAGACTGCTTATGGATGTTTTCTTCCCCACAGAGCAATGCCTTTCCCATAGCGAGTGGTGAGTATTTGTTGACCTGAACCACACCCAAGCACCTACAGAATAAACTCCATACTTGTCACATGGGCATTTAAGATCTTCCATAATCATGCTCCTTACAGCACTTTCTCCACCATGATAAGGTTGTCCTCAAGAAAACTTACACAAGGATGACTTTTGTGCCAGCAAATTGACCGCCTAGGGTCTGGTAGTCAGCTCTCAGAAACCAAAAGCGTGTCTTTCTCATTAGCCAGAGTCATGATGCAGAAAACCAGAATGCCAGTTTCTTATTTTACAGCAAGAAATTCTTATTATGGAGATTGTGCATGCTTAGTCATTCAATCACGTCCAGCTCTTTGTAACCCCATGGGCTATAGCCCTCCAGGCACCACTGTCCATGGAATTTTCCAGGCAAGAATATTGAATGGTTTGCCTTTTCCTACTCCAGGGGATCTTCCTGATGCAGGGATCGAACCCGCATCTCCTGAGTTACCTGCATTGGTAGGCAGATTCTTTACCACTGCACCACCTGGGAAGACTAGACTACCTTAAATGTCTACAATCAGTAATTACCTCTCTGCAGGCAAATCCAAAACGAATGTTAAGTTACAAGGAAAAGACTGATTGGTGAGTCAGAAAGAGAAGAAGAATCAGATTAGTTGAATATTTAATAAGATCATTGGCCCATTTATTTCTTCATCTAACTGAATATCTACTCAAGCCCTTTGATGATGGCATTTCCCCATACTATATTCTTACCTATGAAGCCAAAAGACTATAAATCATCTGGGTAAATCTCCCTTCTTCTTGACAAGAGTTTTATGGGGATGGCCAAATATCAGTTGCTAGGTTTTAAAGACTGACTAACCCTCCTTCTTCTGATGGTTTTCTTTATGTGTGTTAATTTTACATATTGTATCTTGCTGCAGTGTAATCCCCTAGGTCAGTAATACCACTAATATTTAAGGTAATTTGGCATAGCTGAACTCTGGCCCATTTGTATTGACAGCCTTCTCTCCTCTGTGTCCTTGGGAGAGTAGAGTGCTGTGGCCTCCTTGCTGTCCTTCAGGCATCTTCCACTTGTCCCCTTTACAGAGGGGCCAGCCCTGGCCTGCCTTCCATATTTTTCCTGATAACACAGCTCACTCAGCTGAAAGCTGCCTCTTACTACTGCTGACCCTGGTACATTCTTCCTATCTGACACACCCATCCCCTGACCTCTTCCTCTCCAAAGCCTGCCCTCTCCTTCAAGATTCAAATCAGATTCCAGTTTTTCCTTGTTCTCCCCTCCAATCTGAAGTTTCCCTGATTAGAACTCTCATTCATTCTGGACACCACTTATTGGCCACTTTACCCTGTGCTACTTGAGTTTTTACTGAACCTTCTGTTGAAGAAACATGATGCATCTTCAACTAAATTGTAAACTCCTTGAAAACAAGAATTTTGCTTATAATGTGACAGTTTAGATAACTATAATGCGTTTACAGAGACAGGGAAGACTTTCCTCAATACCACTCTCTCCAGGACCTTCTGTCATCATGATATTGCACCCTCTAGTACTCTCCTCCTTGTCAATTCTCCCCTCTGGCCTTGATGTTCTTCTCATTTACTATGGACCTTTCTGCTATCAGTTCAGTTCAGTTCATTTCAGTCGCTCAGTCGTGTCTGACTCTTTGCAACCCCATGAATCGCAGCACGCCAGGCCTCCCTGTCCATCACCAACCCCTGGAGTTCACTCAGACTCGCATCCATTGAGTCAGTGATCCCATCCAGGCATCTCATCCTCTGTTGTCCCCTTCTCCTCCTGCCCCCAATCCCTCCCAGCATCAGAGTCTTTTCCAATGAGTCAACTCTTCGCATGAGGTGGCTAAAGTACGGGAGTTACAGCTTCAGCATCATTCCCTCCCAAGAAATCCCAGGGCTGATCTCCTTCAGAATGGACTAGTTGGATCTCCTTGCAGTCCATGGGACTCTCAAGAGTCTTCTCCAACACCACAGTTCAAAAGCATCAATTCTTCAGTGCTCAGCTTTCTTCACAGTCCAACTCTCACATCCATACATGACAACTGGAAAAACCACAGTCTTAACCAGATGGCCATTACTTTGTTGGCAAAGTAATATCTCTGCTTTTCAATATGCTATCTAGGTTGGTAATAACTTTCCTTCCAAGGAGTAAGCGTCTTTTAATTTCATGGCTGCAGTCACCATCTGCAGTGATTTTGGAGACCCCCAAAAATAAAGTCTGACACTGTTTCCACTGTTTCCCCATCTATTTCCCATGAAGTGATGGAACCAGATGCCATGATCTTAGTTTTCTGAATGTTGAGCTGTAAGCCAACTTTTTCACTCTCCACTTTCACTTTCTGCTATAGTCCAGGCTTAAACCCTACTGGCTCCATCCTTGCATCCTGTTTCCCATCTCTGCCTTCCTCTCATCCCCTATCCTTTCCTGATGCCTTGGCAGAGCCTATGGTCTTCCCAGCCATCTCTTTCCTTCTTCAAACTAGCTCCAGAGGCGCACCCTGGCCTCCAGACTAGGAACCTTAACTCCAAGCTTCTTATCCTCCATCCCATCTGTGACTCTACTCAAAATAAAACTACATGTTCTTGCTGAGTGCGCTGCCCTTAGAGCACCTATCCCCCACTCTCCATCCCCAACCCCAGCTGGGGAGTCAGCAGAGGATATGTAGAAGCATAGTGATGATGGCCCCTCCTGAGTAGCAAGTTACTGAGTCATCCAGTCAAAACAAGATGTTCTGCTCCATTCCCTTGCATTTGCAGGAAGACTGTGTTGTGTCTCCACACAATCAGCACCTTGGCCAGCGCCAAAGGAGTCTGGCTTCACACTGTAGCAGCATGGATTCTTCCCAGGCCAAGGCCATGGGGTTAACACCAAGGATGACCAGGTCAACAGATATGGGTTCTAGGACTGAACAGAGTCATGGTGACCACCAGGCGCTCTCCACCATGCAAGGAAAAGAAAGGATCTGGGCAGTATTGATTCTCACATGGGTATTCATGGTAGGAGCTGGAGACTGGGCATGACTAGGTCTGAAAGCCTGCCTCTTCTGCTGACTCTGGCAGCAGCATTCAAGACTGTGTACAAGCAGAGGATAGAGAACTCAAATACGGGAAAGTGGCGGCTCTCTAGGTCCCATCATAGAAGAAAAGAAACAAAGTAGGAGGTTGTCCACTTCAGCCTTACCCAGGAAGCACTCTCAGCCAAGTCTACTCCCTAAAGAGCTCTACTCTGAGAACCCAGGTGTGGCTGAACCAATAAGACATCAGTAGGAAATGGATTGGGCCAGTCCCTTGGAGTGAAACTGGTATACTTCCTGGTCTTTTCTTTAGTAAAACTGAGACTGAAGCTGTGTAAGACTCTGAGACAACAGCCAGAAAGGAAATGCCCTTTGGAGCGGTTGTTCTCCCATAGGTGAAGAGCTGCTTTGGTAGCCTCTGTAAATTTCAGTAGGTCAGGTGGGGCCCCTACTGTACTCTTTCATGGTGGTTTACCCTCTACCCCTCCTCCCCACTAGTCAGCTAGATATCCTGACATCCACCAAACATGAGACTCCAGAATGAGGGGAGTTGGCAGGCAATGAGGTCCCCAGTGATGCCCCTCAGATGCAACATTGATATTCTCCACCACAATGGTATTCTTGGTTTTAAAATGGCCTGTTTTTCCATTAAAAAAAAAGAGAAAGTATTAACAACTTGCTTGGAGTCACACAGCTAGTAAGAAGCAAAGCCAGGACTTGAACTTGCTTTGTCCAATACATAACCCCTACACAGAGGTTAACTAAGCAAAGGTCAAAAATATTTTTTCTATTATTTTAAATATAGTTTAACAAAAATCTTTCAGAAACGGAGTGTACATTTCCATAGATTCAAAAATAGAGAAAAGGAAATATTTCTGCTCCCTAGTCACTGAACAAACACAGAGACTGTCGTGGTGCGATCCCGATTTAACTCGCACATCTTCAAAAGAATTCCCCTAGGCCTTGCCTATGGGTGAACAAGAGAAGACAGAGGAATCCTACTCAACCTGCACTGCTTTCTTTACATGACTTTGTTCCCCCCTCATTCCCCAAATGTATGCAAATGCGCATTTCAGGGCTTGTCTCTGTGTACAACTGGTGCCCCCCCCAAGTACACCCTGGGAGCTGCCTGCACCGCCCTTGGGCAGTGGCTCTGTGCTGCCGCTTCTGTGTATACAAGTTTCCTTGTGCAGCCTCCTCCTTGCATGAACACACCTTTCCAGGAGTGGCGTGTGTGTCCGGAGCTTCCAGTCTTGTTGCCTGGTGGTTCCTCCTTGATGGAAACCCTAATGCTGGTGGTTTTTCTCTAAGTCATGTGTAAAAAAACCACGTTGAGCTCCTGTGACCCAGATTTTGTGAGAAGCCAGAGGTTTATTCTCTGTTATGTCCTATGGTAAGCAATTGCTGTCAAATCAATGTTTTTCTTTTTTTTCTTCCATTAGTCTCTTATTTCGGGTCCACTTTTGGTGCAAACCTGCTTTCCTTCATGTGGTAAAATTGACTTCCTACTAGAGTGTTATCTGACTGTGAGTTCACCAATATATTTTATGGTCAATTTTAGCACATTCTTTAATGCTCTGGAAGAGCACTGTAGCCAGTTCTTGATTCAGAATTGTTATCATGAATATACAGTAGTTGATTCTTCTTTTAAAAATAGGGGTATAGTTGTTTGACAATATTGCGTTAGTTTCTGCTGTATGATGAAGTGAATCAGCTTTATGTATACATCAGTTCAGTTCAGTTCAGTCACTCAGTCATGTCCAGCTCTTTGCAATCCCATGAATCGCAGCACGCCAGGCCTCCCTGTCCATCACCAACTCCCGGAGTTCACCCAAACTCATGTCCATCGAGTCAGTGACGCCATCCAGCCATCTCATTCTCTGTCGTCCCCGTCTCCTCTTATC
Source organism: Ovis aries (assembly GCF_016772045.2). Taxonomy (NCBI): domain Eukaryota; kingdom Metazoa; phylum Chordata; class Mammalia; order Artiodactyla; family Bovidae; genus Ovis; species Ovis aries. Next base: position 42,271,949 of record NC_056069.1, on the reverse strand, counting down.
CCCAATCCCTCCCAGCATCAGAGTCTTTTCCAATAAGTCAATTCTTCACATGAGGTGGCCAAAGTATTAGAGCCTTCCAAAGAAATCCCAGGACTGATCTCCTTCAGAATCGACTGGTTGGATCTCCTTGCAGTCCAAGGGACTCTCGAGTCTTCTCCAACACCACAGTTCACAAGCATCAATTCTTCAGCGCTCAGCTTTCTTCACAGTCCAACTCTCACATCCATACATGACCACAGGAAAAACCATAGCCCTGACTAGACGGACCTTTGTTGGCAAAGTAATGTCTCTGCTTTTGAATATGCTATCTAGGTTGGTCATAACTTTCCTTCCAAGGAGTAAGCGTCTTTTAATTTCCTGGCTGCAGTCACCATCTGCAGTGATTTTGGAGCCCCAAAAAATAAAGTCTGACACTGTTTCCACTGTTTCCCCATCTATTTCCCATGGAGTGATGGGACCGGATGCTGTGATCTTCGTTTTCTGAATGTTGAGCTTTAAGCCAACTTTTTCACTCTCCTCTTTTACTTTCATCAAGAGGCTTTTTAATTCCTCTTCACTTTCTGCCATAAGGGTGGTGTCATCTGCATATCTGAGGTTGGGTTCCCTTTTCTCCACACCCTCTCCAGCATTTATTGTTTATAGACTTTTTGATGATGGCCATTCTGTTGGTCACCTTTTTATTTATATATTTATTTATTTGGCTGCACCAGGTCTTAATTGCAGCATGTGGGAGCTAGTTCCCTGACCAGGGAATGAACCTGGGCCCCCTGCATTGGGAGTGTGAAGTCTTAGCTACTGGACCACTAGGGACGTCCCTGTCTTGGTCACCTTTTAACTCTGTCTTTCTTCCTCGGTCCTGTCTGTGAAAGCTTGTCTTTCCAGCTAGAGGCAGAGGTCCTGTCCTAAACCCTGCAACACCCACTCTTAAGCACCATGATTAAAGTTGAATAGTCCTCAAAGCCAGGGATTTATGGTCCAAATTCTCCCAAATTACATTCAATAACAAGCAAACCCTTCTGATTCAGAGGACCTCCAGTTAATTAATTACAGGACCCAACTAAAATCATTTTTGGCAGATGTTGCCCAAAACCTAATTGAGTCATATCCAATTATCTCATAAAACAGGTATAGTTATTTAGAAACTAAAACAAGTACATCTTTCAATTAATGCATCCTGGCAGTTTCATCAGAACACTGCTTTGATCAAAACTATGTTATCTGTGGGCACATTATCCAGGTTTTATACAGTCATTGAGGGGAACTAGTAACAACTGTTTGAACACTTTACAGGCCCCAAACTTCTTTTCATGCTCTACAGTGTAAAATTTTCAGGACTTAATTAATCATTTTCTGAAGTACCAGAAAAGCCCCCAAACTATTTCTGAATGCGATTCTAGTTTTCTGCATTTGGCCTTCATGCAGTGCTAGGATGGCTGTCAATCCAAGTAGATAGCATATTTTTCCTACTCATATTTCATAAAACAGTATCAGATTTCCATCCATTTATTTTTTATTTCCAAAGGACCCTACTCCATCCCTGATTGACATATTGCTTGTCTTTAATATAAGACAGTGCTGAAAAATACAATGCCGAACTGTCAACTGTCCAGTTCTTATCAAAACCTCAGGTTGAGATTGTTGGACAGTCATTTGAAATATATGACATATATATGACCCAACTCCACATAAAGTCTATCCTTCGATCAAAGTTGACATCAGAAGGCGCAGAACTGAAACAAGTGGTCTTAGCCTCTGCAGAACTGTCTTTCCTGAGCTGCACTTCAGAGTCATGCCCTTGAATTTGATCTGGAGACACTATAGGAAAAGTCTTACAAGACTACACGCCACATGTGCTGTAGGAATATGACTTGAAGACATTTACTCTCAGTCACAGCCCCTTTTATGAACCTACTGTGAAATGCATTTTAGAATCCAAGCTAACATAATCTATAGCCACCCAAGGAGAGATAAACCTTGTTAAAAGCACGAGTGTCACTTACTCTGGGCTGCAATAATGGGTAGGTTCCTCCAGTCTGGATATCAATATGATGGTGCCTGGAGGAGCCCCTTAACTCAGGACCTTATGGATCCGTTAAAAACTCCAGTGGGAACTATATACTTTATATTCTCTTATAAACTTGAACCTTGCTTAGTTACAATGACAGGGGTTTCCGGACCGTGAGGTTGTGGTATCAGCTCCCAGACCTGAATGAAAGGATTAGCTCTTTGGGACTTTGAGAATCATTTTGTTTTCCTTCTCTTGCCTTGCTCCATTCCTGCTGGTGAATATGCTCTACTCTGTTCTTGCCCCACCCTCCGCTGAGTTGGAATCTTCTTTCTTGTTTCAGAGCATTTTCTGTGACAGTCTATTGTGCCCTTACTCATGTTTACATCACAAGAGCCTTTGGCAACTGTGGGCTGACACCTCTGCAAGTGCCCCACGCCAAGTTCATTTCCCAGACCAAGCAAACTCTCTTTCCATCCTCAATGGCCCCAGTCTACAACCTCCACGAAATCTGATACAGCTTGTCCAGCACCAAGGCAACGAGAGGGTTTATGTCTGCTTCTATGTCCTTGGAAAAGTAATTTTCTGTCGAATTGCACATTGAGCAGAAAGTTAGAGCACCAAGACAATCTCTGTCTGACTCTTCTAGGAAGCAGCTTCCCCAGCTGCTGCAGCTCAGAAAAACACTGAAGAATTTTACTGCTAGCATGGTGGGAGGAACAGGGCTGTGGCACCTTTGGACTTGAATTTGGAGCCTGGCCTTGCCTCCTATTCATAGGAAGTGTGTGATCCCAGGCAAGCTAGATAATCTCTCTGAGGCAGCTTTGTTTACAAATAGTACTTACCTTGGCAAGATTGTATGAAGCGTTGCAAACTCTTGCTTCTCTTGAAGAAAGGACGGGGGAGGGGGAGGTGGGGAGAGGAGAGAGCAAGACAGATCTGTACATATTTTTTTCAATGAGAATGAAAATCTACATCTCCCTTTTTTTCCCTTGGACTCTGAGAAAGCTTAAAAGATAAATTGGATATTCAATTTGAACGGTGAAGTAGATAAAATCTTCTGACCTATAATTTCGAATGTTTATTTCTCCTGGATCTTTTTGTTCCTACTTTCACCTATTTCTGGGTCCTCCTTTAAAAATCGTATTTATGGTTCATTATTTCATGTGGATTTTTTTATTCATGTGGATTTTGAGCTCTGCTTGAGATTTGAAGAATGTCTCAAATCTTTTATGGAACGAGATGTGGCTACACATAAATATGCATATATTGCTTGTTCAGAAACGCTGTGAACATTTTTGTGGCTCTCTGTAATAATACACTGGAGAAAGCCATCTCGCACCCTGTCTTTCTTTCTCTTCCCAGTGACCTTGTGAAATAGATATTATTAACTCCCATTTCTGAGAGGAGCAGCTCAGGCTCCAGGAGTGACTTTCCTCAGATTATTTAACCTCTCCCAAGGGTCAGAATTTCATGGGCAACCCAAGCCTTTTGGACCCCAGCCTAATGCTCTTTCTTTCACCATGAAGCTGCCTCTCCAGAGAATTATTAGCTGTTTCAGATTTACTGTTGGGCTTAATAAATAATACTCATGGCAATAGCCCAGGCTAAGTTCTGGGCGTTTTAAATGCACTATCTCACTTAGCGCTTCCCACAAGCCAACTATGTAGCCGCTGTGTTAGCCTCTCTTATAAACCATGAACTACATGAAGGTGGGGGCTTCCCAGGTGGCTCAGTCAATAAAAAATCTGTCTGCAGTGCAGCGGAGACTGCCTGCAAAGCAAGAGACCCGGGATCGATCCCTGGGTCAGGAAGATCCCCTGGCAAAGGAAATGGCAACCCATTCCAGCTGGACGATCCCATGAATAGAGAAGCCTGGTGGGCCACAGTCCATAGGACCGCAAATAGTCAGACACAGCTACTAAACCACCACCACATGAAGGCAGGCTTCTCAAGGTGAAGGTCAGTAAGGGGAGGGCTTGGGATTTGAACCCAGGTTCGTGCAACTTGAGAGTTCTTGCTCTTAACTACTACCCTCCACGAGCACCAGCTCTGTCACTGAGTGACAGTTCCTGGGAGCCGTGTTCAAAGGACTCTGGGCTTGTGTGATGTCGCTGTGCAGCTGTGATAGAAGCAGACAGCAGCAGCAGGCTGGCCCTGCTCCCCTGACCTCTCCCTGGAAGGAAGCTGGCTCTAGGCAGGCTGCGGATGGCTGGGCCACTAACCCACTGCCGCCCATCAAAGTCCCAGGCCTCTGTGATCTCATTCGGGTCTGTGAGGGCCACTATCACCGCCTTTGAGTCCCAATTCACGCTCTCCTTGAGGGTCAACCTGTGAGTTGTGATTTTCTTAGCATTCTCTTTGCTGCCTGCTCTAAGATCTTCACATATATGATAATAACAAAATACGCATTCCAGGTACTGGTCCTTAGAAGTATCCGGAGACTGTTTTTGGAAGTATAATTATTACCTTGATGTCTCTTCTTTTTATCTTTGGGATTTATTCAGCTTTTTGGAGGCTTTTACCTTAAGATATGCTTTTGGGTTACAATAAACAAGGCTAAATATTTCTGGAAATATTCAAAGAGGGAGTTCTTTTTCATCTTTTTAGGTGTACCAATTCTTTTCATGTGAGTAGGATTATTTTATTTTCTCTGTGGGCGGTTGCCCCTCTTGACCAAAGCTCCAGGTTTGCCTTTTTTGCTCTATCCCCAGCTCCTAGCCACACCTGAGGTTCAACCTCCATCCACCAGTGCATAACTGATTGCAGACAGCTGCACAATTACTTGAAGCCCTGGTTTTGTTTAGGTTCTTTCCAGTCATAAAAGGGTTATAATACCACCCCTTCTACCTCTTGGGGGGGTTAAGAAGATCTAATGAGATATTGTACGTTAAAGTGCTTTGAAAACCATATGCTGCCATAAAAATGTAAGATCACCACCGTGGTCCCTGGTGCAGACTTCTGATAAAAGGGCACATGCTTAATGGATCGGCCAGCGTTAATTACCAAAGCACTTGGGCCTGCAGCCTAATTATCTGAAAGAAGAGTTGAAAATTCTACAACTCTGTCATTTTGCCTACCTGTTATGAATCGCAGGCATTGATTTGGGAACAGACGCTTTGATGACCAGCATTTTTATCCAGATCATAACAATCAAGTTTGCAGTGAATATGAGAACAGGGTATTGTGAGTGCTGCTTCCGTTACAGCGACACGTTTCACTCTTCCTGGAATGGGGGTTGGCAAATTACAGCCAATGGGCCAAATGCAGCCCACACCTGTTATTTAGACACCCCACACACCAAGAATGGCTTTTACCCCTTTAAATAACTGAAAAAAGATCAAAAGAAGAATCATATTTTGTGGCATGTGAAAATTATATGGGATTCAAATTTCAGTGTCTATAATGCTTTGACTTTTACCGGTAAAATCTGTGAAAATGTGTTTTCTCTCCCATTCTATAAATACCTACATAATATTCTCAATTTCGCCTGTCTGCCAGCAAAGTCTCAAATACATACTATCTGGCCCTTCACACAGAAAGCTTGCTGACCCCTGTCTGGAAGCATTCATTCTGCACTTGAATCCAAGGCACTCAGGGGTTCTCAGCAATCTGAGTGCTGCCATGCCACCCAGGGACTTAATTTGCGCAGAGATTCTACTGGAGAGAAGTTCTATATACAGAAAAGACTTAGGCTTGGGCACCGAAAGGGCAGAAGGATCTGTCTGGGCCTCAGCCAGGATGGGAACGACCCAAACAGAAGAGAGATGTATCGACATAAAGCTAACAGTGGCAGGAAGCAGCTCCCCAGTCCCCTTGGTGATGTGATGTGACCCAGATATGATGAGGCCCTGCGTGTGGTCCCAGTTCTCTCCCCACTCGACTCAACACTGTTTATTCCATTGCCGTCTTCCTTTCATTACTGAGCAATAGGTGTTTTACTAAGGCTCTCTTGGGAGACACGGAAGGAGGGAGTTTGCAAGGCTGAATGCACAGCGCTTAGTGTCCCCTAACCACCCCTGGGCTTTTCTCCATGCCTCATTCCCAGCCCCCCAGCTGTTGTTCGGCAGCACATCCTCCTCTCCCACCACCTGAGTTGCTCCCAGCCCCTAAGAACCTGCCGGCCCCACCAGTCTCTGCCTCTGGCCTTCTCTCTGGGCCTTTGACTCCCACTAGCCACCCCCACTCCCAAGTCTGGGCCGGCCCTGCATCTCCACATTGACCAGTTAACTCTGCCTCGAGGTTTGCCAGCAAGTTCCCTCCTTACTGGGGGAGGAGGCAATAAACAACTTATGAGCTTTCCAGACCCACAGAACACTGCGGAGTGCGGCCGTGCCATGAGCGCCTCCGTCGGCGGTCTGGAAGTCTCGGCCAGGGGTGCCATCTTGGCGGATTTCTCATACACGGGAGGGCAGAGACGTGGCTGAGGTCAACGGAACGGGGCCCGCAGCAGAGATGGAGATCAAAGCCTGAGGAATATTTTCCCCGCGCCTGCCAACACCCAGTGCGTGGAGTTGAGACCTGGAGAAACTGGAAAGGCCAGCTCAGAAGTGACTTGAACTGTGCCAGGCTGGACAAAAACATCTGGAACCGCCTGTGGTTCTGGGGGCTGTCTGCCCACCAGTGTCCAGTCATGTCAGGCTTTATCTAGTCGGCAGTTCACATGCGCTCGGTGCGCTGTGTGATGTTGCAACGTCAATTAAGCTGCTTCACATAGCTTAGCTGATGAGGGATGGACCCAGGAGAACTGAAGAAGGGGAGGACAGTGCACAAACCGCCCAAGCTCCACGCAGTTAATGACCTGGGTACATTCACTGAGCAGCCCTTTGATTAAGGAGGGGCGCAATCCCGGGGGATCTGGGAAGACAGTTGAGCCACCTGTGAGGCCAAGGACAGAATGTCGCAGAGGACTTCAGGACAAGGGCCCTTTCCTAGGAATGTGCTGTTGTGAGAAAATGAAAGCTTATTTTGCCACCAACTCCTGGAAGCAGAAATGAAGTCTCAGGGAGTAAAATAATGCTGATTAGCATGGCACTACAGAGAAGCCTCCAGGGTCTGATTTCACAGCCCCTCTGGACTCTCTCTTCAGGCAGTTAAGCACTCACAAGAAAATCCCTTCTCTTTATGTGGCTTCTTCAGCCGCATCATTTTGTGAAACAATTTTTGAAAGACGAAACACAATAAACCCCCACACTTGTGTTTCTCTTATCTGTGATGCTTCTTGACATTTTCAACTAATCTTTAATATGCTTAATTTCTGCCCCCCAAAACCTCAACCATTAAATTAAAAAAAAAAAAGGTGGGGGGTGGAAAGCAGACGTCCCTTGTGTTACTCAGCAAGTGTGTGATTTGTAAGATTCTAAAAATCCTTCCAGCCCTGCTTATTTTGACAAAACTACTTAACACTTCAAGCAATGAACTACGGGGCATAAAAGTATAATCTGCAGAGAAAACCTTAATCCTCCATAGTAACCTATTTGAATCTCCTCAAACACATTTCGGTGTGTAGGCCTAGAGAATTAAGTCAATTGTTTGATCTGAGAAGAAAGGCAATTAGGGCACTCTCTTGATCTTTCTGGTTGAATTCTAGTCAGGGGCAGCCACTGTTCTCAACAGCTCCATTTGAGACCCCTATTATTATAATAATAGAGGTGAGCATTAGAATTGCTACATTTAAGGGTCTTGCTGCATTTTCATTATGAGTTGTTTTATCTGAGAGTTTCCAGTGGTGATGGCCTAATATTCAGCATACAAATATTAAGCTGGGCTTTTTGTGTTTTTGTCTTTAAACTTCATTTAAAGCTTTTTCTTTAGTCAGACACATATTTCAGCAGAAATGAAAGAAAACTTTCAGAAGCAGCTATGGGGAGGTGGGACAGATGTGTTCATTCATGGCTGGGTTGTGGACAGATCTGATGGGGTCTTCAAAGGGACGTCTCTGGGGCCACTGACAATGCAAGACAGAGATGGAGAAGCTGGTTGGGGTAGTCATGAGGGAAAATGGGAGTTCCACCCTTATCTGCTTACAGCAGTTCCTGAATTTCCACACAGGAGCAACAATGCAATTAGAGGTGCCAACTGCAGCTGTGCTTTGATATACAGTTGTGTGTGTGTGTGTGTTGGTCACGTCCAATTCTTTCCGACCCCATAGACTCTAGCCCACCAGGCTCCTCTGTCCATGGAATTCTCCAGGCAAGAATACTGGAGTGGGTTGCCATTCCCTTCTCCAGGGTATCTTCCCGACCCAGGGATAGAACCCAGGTCCCCTGTGTTGCAGACAGATTCTTTACCATCTGAGCCACTAAGGAAGCCCTAGATATAGTTATATGGGACTGAATAAAGGTCTTTTGTATTTGTCCATAGCAAGGGAGCTGCTGCTGGAGATGATGGGATCAGGTGACTAAAGCCTGTCCCAAGACACCCATTGGTGGCATCACTGATGACCGAGCCTTTCCTCAGGTTTCTGTGGCTTATCTCATCATCTAGAACAAAGCTTCTGGAGCTATTCTTTGTCCATTTATGTGAACTCCAGGCCTCAGAGAGGTCTGAGAGCAGCAGGTTCAGTAAGATGAAGGAGGTCAAGCTCCCCTGCTTCCTGCCGGATCCCACTGGGCTCAGGCTCTCCTCCAGCCCCGAGCTCCCAGCCAAGTCCAGGGGCAGGAGGGCCAGAGAGGGTACAGATGCTGTGCTCACCAATGGCACGTTCTCTTCACCTCACACTCAGAGTTCCTGCAGGAGGGTGGCTCAGAGGAAGCTGGAGTTCTGCTCTAGGGTAGTTGAGGCTTGTGAAAGCATGGCAAGGAGAAGTCTGGCTATTTTTATTCAGCCCACAGTGACAGCAAGCTCACACAGAGCCCATGGTTCAAAGGCGGATTAGTGACGGTCCAGTCTGCCAGGACCTTGTGGTCTAACAGGCAAAGACGGGTGAGTCAAGAGATGGTAACAACACAGTGTGATAAATGTGGTGCGGAGGGAGCCCAAGGACATACACTTAACCTACATTTAAGGTCCAAGGGAAGGTCTGCAAGACATTGTTTCTGAGCTGAGGCTCAGAAGACGAGTAAGGAGGTGGCCTGTTTGGGGCAGTGCAAGACCCGGGAGGGGAGAGAAAGGAGCAGGTCTTTATGTATCGGCAACTTGTTCTCTGAGGCCGGAGTGCAGTGTGAGGGGGCGGGCCAATAGGAGAAGCTGATGTCTGGGTGGGAGGAGATTGAATGCCAAGATAAGAAATTTGGGCTTTATCCTACAGGGAAAGGGGAACCCATGACATATTTTTAAACAGGATAGTAACACGAAATGATTAACCATTTAGAAAGACAAAGAGAATGTGTTCACCTTCCAATACTGCAAAACAAATGACCACAAACTCAGTTGCCTAAAACACCATCCCTCACTTAGCCAAGGTGACACATGAATTAATCATCATGGTCATCTAGTCCCCCAAAGAATTAGAACAGGCACTGCTGAATTTATTATTTCAGGGATGAGGGGAAAACCCTGAAATACACATGTGCCATAGAATTTGAACCTAAACCTAAACTCGAGCCTGCAGATATAATAGAGAGAATAAAGGATAAATGTGAATGACACCATGAGAAAGCAATGTATCACACGCAGAATGTGGGAAATTCCATGGAAAAAGGGGTCTGGAGGAAAGTTCCAGATTAAATATCAGCTGTGTCCAACTCTTTGAGACCCAAATAACTGCAGCACGCCAGGCTTCCCTGTCCATCACCAGTTCCCGGAGCTTGCTCAAACTCACGTCCATTGAGTTGGTGATGCCATCCAACCATCTCGTCCTCTTTTGTCCTCTTCTCCTCCTGCCTTCAATCTTGCTCAGCATCAGGGTCTTTTCCAATAAGTTACCTCTTCACATCAGGTGGTCAAAGTATTGGAGTTTCAGCTTCAGCATCAGTTCTCAGTACTGAGAATAAGACCCAGATTCCCCCACAGCCAATCCCTTCCATCAGGAAGCTTTCACAAGCCTCTTATCCTTATTCATCAGAGGGCAGACAGAATGAAAACTACAATCACAGAACTAATCAAACTGATTATATGGACCACAGCCTTGTCTAACTCAATGAGACTATGAGCCATGCCATGTATGTCCACCCAAGACGGACAGGTCATAGTAGAGAGTTCTGACAAAACGTTGTCCACTGGAGAAGGGAATGGTAAACCTCTTCAGTATTCTTCCCTTAAGAACCCCATGAACAGTATGAAAAGGCCAAAAGATATGACAATGAAAGATGAATTGCCCAGGTTGGTAGGTGCTCAATATGCTACTGGAGGAGAAGGGAGAGATAACTCCAGAAAGATTAAATATAAGAGACATAAAAATGAAGGCAACACTTGGGTCCTGTTTGAATCATTACTTGGACACACCAACTATACGTTTGAGTATGGGCTGGTTATTCAAAGTTATTAAGTTCTCTATAATTTTTAGGTGTCATAAATGACACTGTGGTTAAAAATGAAATAAGTATCACCTGAGAAAAGATGTTTTGTCATGGGGAGTATGGGATGGTGGAGTCAATAGCTGGATGGATTTGATGCTGTCAAAATCAAACTAAAGGTGGGTGTCCTCAGACCCACCCTCCCTCTCTCTGATTCCCTACATAACACCTTATGTGCACAGGTATACAAGCTTCCCCTTCTCAACAGTGAGATTCCTGAAAACAAGGATGCTGCTTTCAGTCTTCCAGGCCCAGGATTATAGTGGGTGCTACAAATACCAATACATCTCAGAATGAGCGTTCTCCAAACACCTAACCCATATGTAAGAATTTACTTCATTTGTGACTGTTATATTTTATCATTTCTTTCCATATAATTGAATATTTCTGAACCATACATAAGCATGTTACAATTAAATCATGAGTGTGACAGCATTGGTACAATATAGTATCAGTAACAGGTGGGTGATGGAATTCCAGTTGAGCTATTTCAAATCCTAAAAGATGATGCTGTTAGAGTGCTGCTCAACAGTGGCCACAGGACTAGAAAAGTTCTATTTCCATTCCAATCCCAAAGAAAAGCAATGCCAAAGAATGCTCAAACTACCACACAATTGTACTCATCTCACATGCTAGCAAAGTAATGCTCAAAATTCTCAAAGCCAGGCTTCAACAGTATGTGAACTGTGAATTTCCAGATGTTCAAGCTGGATTTAGAAAAGGCAGAGGAACCAGAGATCAAATTGCCAACATCCGTTGGATCACTGAAAAAGCAAGAGAGTTCCAGAAAAACATCTATCTCTGCTTTATTGACTATGCCAAAGCCTTTGACTGTGTGGATCACAATTCACTGTGGAAAATTCTTCAAGAGAAGGGAATACCAGACCACCTGACCTGCCTCCTGAGAAATCTATATGCAGGTCAGGAAGCAACAATTAGAACTGGACATGGAACAACAGACTGGTTCCAAATAGGAAAAGGAGTACATCAAGACTGCATATTGTCACCCTACTTATTTAACATATGCAGAGTACATCATGAAAAATGCTGGGCTGGAAGAAGCACAAGCTGGAATCAAGATTGCTGGGAGAAATATCAATAACCTCAGATATGCAGATGACAGCACCCTTATGGCAGAAAGTGAAGAACTAAAGAGCCTCTTGATGAAAGTGTAAAAAGAGAGTGGAAAAGTTGGCTTAAACTCAACATTCAGAAAATGAAGATCATGGTATCTTGTCCCATCACTTCATGGGAAATAGATGGGAAATAATGGAAACAGTGAGAGATTTTATTTTCTTGGGCTCCAAAATCACTGCAGATGGTGACTGCAGCCATGAAATCAAAAGATGCTTGCTCCCTGGAAGAAAAGCTATGACCAACCTAGACAGCATATTAAAAAGCAGAGACATTACTTTGCCAACAAAGGTCCATCTAGTCAAAGTTATTGTTTCTCCAGCAGTCATGTATGGATGTGAGAGTTGGATTATAAAGAAAACTGAGCACTGAAGAATTGATGCTTTTGAACTGTGTTGTTGGAGAAGACTCTTGAGAGTCCCTTGGACTGCAAGGAGATCCAACCAGTCCATACTAAAGGAGATTAGTCCTGGGTGTTCACTGGAAGGACTGATGTTAAAGCTGAAACTCCAATACTTTGGCCACCTGATGTGAAGAGCTGATTCATTGGAAAAGACTCTGATGCTGGGCAAGATTGAAGGCAGGAGGAAAAGGGGACAATAGAGGAGGAGATGGTTGGATGGCATCACTGACTCTATGGACATGAGTTTGAGTAAGCTCCAAGAGTTGGTGATGGACAGGGAAGCCTGGTGTGCTGCAGTCCTTGGGGCTGCAGAGTCAGACACGAGTGAGTGACTAAAGTGACTGACTGAACAGGTGGGTGAACTTTTTAAAAAAATCTGGTTGGGCTGGAAAATATTAAGAATTGTCCTTGGGCTACCTCAGACACTCTTGTGTTAGTGAAGGTACCACAAGTGGCTATAACAAATAAATACCCAAATAGTGGTTTAACACATAGATGTTTGTTTCTCACTTTAGAGAAGTCCAAGCAGGATTCTCCTATCCTTGGAGGGGGGGTGGGGGTGAGGTGGGGGCTCTGTTCCCTGGTGCCATTCATGTTCTTACTGAGGGTGCTTTTCAAGGTCACCCTCCCTGGATGTCAGCATCCAGCCAGCGAATGTAAGGGGAAGGAGAGATGGCAAACATATTTCTGGTGCCACAGTCCAGAAGTTCTTCACATTTAACCAGTGGGACTCTGTCACTTGACCTCACTTCAACAAAGGTGGAATGTGGTCCCCAGTTGGGCATGCTCTTCCTGACAATTTTACAAGAATAAACATGTTTCGTGGCCAATTAAGTGTCTCTTCCACAGGTTGTTCTCTTAAATGTCCTGATATTTATACAAAAGAAATTATAATGCCTTATTAGGCTTTATTTCATCCTTTATAAAATAAATGAGGATCTAGGAAAGATTTGAGGACCAGAAGTTAGAACGAATGGGATTCCCAGGTGGTGCTAGTGGTAAAGAATCCGCCTGCCAGTTCAAGAGATTTAAAAGATGCAGGTTTGATCCCTGGGTCAGGAAGATCCCCTGGAGGACGATGTGGCAACCCACTCCAATATTCTTGCCTGGAGAATCCCTTGGACAGAGAAGCCTGGTGGGCTACAGTCTATGGGGCTGCAAAGAGTCAGACATGACTGAGCGACTAACACAGCTATGAAGAACATACCTGCAAGACTTTAGTGTGTTGTTACTCCCTGTTCAGAACAAGTAATTCATAAAGAGTCCTCTTTACTTTGTACAAGTTGATCAGAGGGAAATTTCACAAAGACTTCACAAGCAAGGATGATGACAGAAATAATTCTGAAATAGTCATTTGGTTTAAGACAGCTCATCTAAAGCTGAAATAGTTCAGACGGCAGCCAAGTTTCCTCTCTGGCGTAAATTCATCTCATGTATGAAGCCTATAGTTTCGAAGCTGTAATACATCCCTGGAATGGTTTCCTGTCTCCATCCTGGGAAAATCAAGCTTGTCCTTTGTCAATGTACAAATACCACTGAGGTTTCTGGTGGTGTTCAGTCGCTCAGTCGTTTTGGAGTCTGTGACCCCATGGACTGCAGCACATCAGCTTCCCTGTCCATTACCAACTCCCAGAGCTTGCTCAAACTCAAGTCCATTGAGTCAATGCACATCCAATCATCTCATCCTCTGTCGTCCCCTCCTCCTCCTGCCTTCAATCTTTCCCAGCATCAGGGTCTTTTCCAATGAGTCACCTCTTCACATCAGGTGGGCAAAGTGTTGGGGTTTCAGCTTCAGCATCAGTCCTTCCAATGAATATTCAGGACTGATTTCCTTTCGGATGGACTGGTTGGATCACCTCGCAGTCCAAGGGACTCTCAAGAGTCTTCTCCAACACCACAGTTCAAAAGCATCAATTCTTAAGCACTCAGCCTTCTTTATGGTCCAGCTCTCACATCCATACATGATTACTGGAAAAACTATAGCTTTGACTATATGGACATTTGTTGGCAAAGTAATTTCTCTGCTTTTTAATATGCTGTCTGCTGCTGCTGCTGCTGCTAAGTCGCGTCAGTCATGTCGGACTCTGTGCGACCCCATAGACGGCAGCCCACCAGGCTCCCCCGTCCCTGGGATTCTCCAGGCAAGAACACTGGAGTGGGTTGCCATTTTCTTCTCCAGTGCATGAAAGTGAAGAGTGAAAGTGAAGTCGCTCAGTTCTGTCCGACTCTTCGCGACCCCATGGACTATAGCCTACCAGGCTCCTGTCTAGGTTTGTCATAGCTTTTCTTCCAAGGAGACTCGTGAGTCCATTTCTAATATTGAGCTCAGTTATCTGTGTTTGGCTATAAAACCATGTATGCACCTGTTTATTCATCAGCTTCACAGAGACATCCCACAGGCTCTAAAGTTCAGTAAAGCCAACTCAACTCAAGACCCAATTCTGCTTTAGTTTGGATATTAACAGCACAAAAACTAGCCTGGTGTTCTTTGCTTCATTTCTCCTATCTGGTTCCGAGTTAGGGATGATTTTGTCCCCAGGGGACACTTGGTTATGTCTGCAGACATTTTTGGATGTCAGAAGTGGGCCAAGAAATGCTACTGACATCTAACGAGGAAAGGCTAGGGATGTTGTTAAACATGCTAAAATGCAGAGGACAATCCCCATCTAGCCCAGAATGTCTCTGGCGCTGAGGCTGAGACGCCATGCCCTACTCCATGGCCTGTAGGTCCTAGCTCCCATGTATCTTTCAAGTCAGTTCTATCCCAGCAGCTCCATTCAGTGCCTCAGTGCAGGCCTTCAGCACACCTCTTGTGGAATACAAGATCCAAACGCACTTTCTTCCCACCCAGTTCTGCTGCTTTCTTGGAAGGAAATGTCCTTGTTTCTCACAAGCTCCCTCTCAGCTTCATGGTTCAGTTAACTCCTCAAGTATTAACTCCTCTGAGATGCCTTCCTTGTCTGGCCTATTCTCCCCCTTCTCCTCCAGTCTAAGAGGCCCTCTGTAGGTAGCTGCACCATCACACCATCATTGTCTGACTAGAACCTAAACGACTTAGAGAAGTTTAATAATCAGCCTGCATAAATAATAACACAGCACAGTTGAATTAATGCATGATATGCATTCTTGCTGGTGCTTCTCATGATCACAACTGGAAGGTGAGGAGACTGGATTGCATTGGATCAAAGACAACGTGGAACCTGTGGTCACAGTGGCCTGCTGAGTTGGTCTGTGTGGCTACTGAGAGTTTGGCCACCAGCCTCATTACTGCTCAGGAGAGCCACCAAAGCTAACCTGCCCTGATGCGTCCTTGATGTGTTCGACTGCAAGAGGTTTTCTACTGCGTTATGGACTTCACTTCTTCAGGCTTCAAGAGCCATCAATATGGAGAGAAAACCTGAAAAAGGTCAGAAAACTACAGAGAGGAAAAGTGCAGGTACAATGGAAAGTCCTGAGCAGCACGCTGGCTTTGGCATTACTTTGATGCCCAAGCAAGACTAGTCAAAGTGCTTGTTTAAAAAAGTTCAAATATTTTCCCTTGCTTTTTTGCTCTAACATTTTCAAGGCTACTGATGAATTCAGCATTCTTTCCCTCCTAGTCGTCCTCTGGCGGAGAGGAGCCCCGGGACAACGTTTTCTTACAGGCACCATCTTACATTTTTAAGATTAACAAGTTAACAAATTCTAGAGAGGTCTTCTCTCTCCCTCCTCTCTCTCATGTGTGTATGCACACGTGTGTGGGTGTGTTTATGTATGTATGTGAAAGTAGTTTGATAGCAACAAATTACCCACGACCTACACATTTTTTCAATAGATTAGCCAATAAATGTATGACCTGGCACACAATGTCCATACCAATACACAGCCATGAATACACATGTGGATTCAACACTGAGATGATTCATCAGTTAATAAAAAAGGAAGGACATGGAAATCACATACAGGGTATTCTACTGTGAAGGTGCCCGTGAGACCATGCGCATACAAGTGTGTATACACAGATCTGACAATATCAAAATCTCTGGGTGACAGATGCATACATGACTCATGTTTTCAGCTTATGATTTCTACTTTCTCCACAATATTTCCAAAGTAACCTTTGTTTCTTTCTCCTGCTAGTAAAAGAAACACGTAACACATTCTCCAAATTTTCAATGAATGTGTAACATTTAATAGTTACATATTAACACAAGAGAAGACTCTACACATGGACATCACCAGATGGTCAACACAAAAATGAGATTGCTTATATTCTTTGCAGCCAAAGATGGAAAAGCTCTATACAGTCAGCAGAAACAAGACCGGGAGCTGACTGTGGCTCAGATCATGAACACCTTATTGCCAAATTCAGACTTAAATTGAAGAAAGTAGGGAAAACCACTAGACCATTCAGGTACGACCTAAATCAAATCGCTTACAATTATACAGTGGGAGTGAGAAATAGATTTAAGGGAATGGATCTGATAGATAGAGTGCCTGATGAACTATGGACTGAGGTTTGTGACTTTGTACAGGAGACAGGGATCAAGACCATCCCCATGGAAAAGAAATGCATCAAAGCAATATGGCTGTCTGAGGAGGCCTTACAAATAGCTGTGAAAAGAAGAGAAGTGAAAAGCAAAGGAGAAAAGGAAAGATAAGCATCTGAATGCAGAGTTCCAAAGAATAGCAAGAAGAGATCAGAAAGCCTTCCTCAGTGATCAGTGCAAAGAAATAGAGGAAAACAACAGAATGGGAAAGACTAGAGATCTCTTCAAGAAAATTAGAGATATCAATGGAAAAATTCATGCAAAGATGGGCTCGATAAAGGACAGAAATGGTACAGACCTAACAGAAGCAGAAGATATTAAGAAGAAGTGGCAAGAATACACAGGAGAACTGTACAAAAAAGATCTTCACGACCAAGATAATCATGATGGTATGATCACTCATCTAGAGCCAGACATCCTGGAATGTGAAGTCAAGTGGGCCTTAGAAAGCATCACTATGAACAAAGCTAGTGGAGGTGATGGAATTCCAGTTGAGCTGTTTCAAATCCTGAAAGATGATGCTGTCAAAGTGCTGCACTAAATATGCCAGCAAATTTGGAAAACTCAGTAGTGGCCACAGGACTGGAAAAGGTCAGTTTTCATTCCAGTCCCAAAGAAAGGCAATGCCAAAGAATGCTCAAACTACCGCACAATTGCACTCATCTCACATGCTAGTAAAGTAATGCTCAAAATTCTCCAAGCCAGGCTTCAGCAATATGTGAACCGTGAACTTCCAGATGTTCAAGCTGGATTTAGAAAAGGCAGAGGAACCAGAGATCAAACTGCCAACATCAGCTGGATCATGGAAAAAGCAAGAGAGTTCCAGAAAAACATCTATTTCTGCTTTATTGACTATGCCAAAGCCTTTGACTGCATGGATCACAATAAACTGTGGAAAATTCTGAAAGAGATGGGACTACCAGACTACCTGACCTGCCTCTTGAGAAACCTATATGCAGGTCAGGAAGCAACAGTTAGAACTGGACATGGAACAACAGACTGGTTCCAAATAGGAAAAGGAGTACGTCAAGGCTGTATATTGTCACCCTGTTTATTTAATTTATATGCAGAGTACATCGGAGAAGGCACTGGAAACCCACTCCAGTACTCTTGCCTGGAGAATCCCATGGCTGGAGGAGCCTGGTAGGCTGCAGTCCATGGGGTCGCTAAGAGTCAGACACGACTGAGCAAGTTCACTTTCACTTTTCACTTTCATGCATTGGAGAAGGAAATGGCAACCCACTCCAGTATTCTTGCCTGGAGAATCCCAGGAACGGTGGAGCCTGGTGGGCTGCCATCTATGGGGTCACACAGAATTGGACACGACGGAAGCAACTTAGCAGCAGCAGCAGCAGAGTACATCATGAGAAACGCTGGGCTGGAAGAAGCACAAGATGGAATCAAGACTGCTGGGAGAAATATCAATAACTTCAGATATGCAGATGACACCACCCTTATGGCAGAAAGTGAAGAGGAACTCAAAAGCCTCTTGATGAAAGTGAAAGAGGAGAGTGAAAAAGTTGGCTTAATGCTCAACATTCAGAAAACTAAGATCATGGCATCTGGTCCTATCACTTCATGGGAAATAGATGGGGAAACAGTAGAAACAGTGTCAGACTGCTTTTGGGCTCCAAAATCATTGCAGATGGTGACTGCAGCCATGAAATTAAAAGATGCTTACTCCTTGGAAGGAAAGTTACGACCAACCTAGATAACATATTAAGAAGCAGAGACATTACTTTGCCAACAAAGGTCCGTCTAGTCAAGGCTATGGTTTTTCCAGTAGTCATGTATGGATGTGAGAGTTGGACTGGGAAGAAAGCTGAGCGCCAAAGAATTGATGCTTTTGAACTGTGGTGTTGGAGAAGACTCCTGAGAGTCCCTTGGACTGCAAGGAGATCCAACCAGTCTGTTCTAAAGGAGATCAGTCCTGGATGTTCATTGGAAGGACTGTTGCTAAAGCTGAAACTCCAGTACTTTGGCTACCTCATGCAAAGAGTTGACTCATTGGAAAAGACTCTGATGCTGGGAGGGATTGGGGGCAGGAGGAGAAGGGGACGACAGAGGATGAGATGGCTAGATGTCATCACCGACTCGATGACATGAGTTTGAGTAAACTCCGGGAGTTGGTGATGGACAGGGAGGTCTGGCATGGTGCAACTTATGGGGTCGCAAAGAGTCAGACACGACTAAGCGACTGAACTGAACTGAACTGAATAGTTACATAAAAAAGAAACCCTCCATCCCTTCTCAGCCTTTTGGCTAAGATCAAGAGTAAAAAGAAACCCTCCAGATAGCTAATGGGTCACTCTCCTTCCCATCTTAATTCATATGATGCCCTTTTGGGGAGCCTCCCCAACCACCTGATTGAAAACGGCACCATGTTACTCCCTACTTTATTCTGGCCATCATCTACGTCACCTGACGTAACCCATTTTATTTCCTGTTATTGTGTGTCTTCCTTCATTAGCATGCTCCCCCAAGGGCAGGGAATTTTATTTTTCCACTGCTATAGCCCCAGGGCCTATAACAATGCCAGACACATAGCAGACACTCATTAGATATCCACTAGAGTAATGAATAAAAACATATTTGTTTTAAAAAAGAAGTTTTGTCTTTATTAATAAGAAGCCAGTGAAGTTCAGTTTAAAATTAACATTAAAAAGATGTTACATCTTTTAATGCATTGTTAGCCCTTTATTACAGGGACCTAATAAAGGAGCTGCTTGGAGCTGTGAAAAGCTATGAACCCTCCTCTCCCTTCTGCCCACTCCCTCCCCAAATCCAACATAATTTCAAGATATTCTGAGACATTCCTGAAGTTCGTCTATAAATTTCTAAAAGGGTCCACTGACCCCAGGGTAAGAGCACCTGCTTTAAAGTGTCATCTGGCTTGGAATCATGATTTCTCCTGATTCTAGTGATTCAAGGAACATATGTGACTCAAATATCAGTCTTTCCCCCTTCCATTAGCCAGTTAAATGTTAAAGGGATTCCTTCTACAAAGGACTCACTGGTTAGTAAGCATCATGTTTGCAGCTGAGGACCTGATAAACACCAAGATGAAAGCTGAAAATGGAGATTAATCCAGAGATTTCAAACAGTAAAGGTGTTTATAGAGCATAGCCCAAATATCTGGTAAAGTGATTTTTTTGCTTATCTACTGAAAGTCTGGAGTCACAGTCTCAGAAAATAGAAAGAATAGGATCTATTCCACACAGGATATACATTTTTAATTTTATTGTTTAAAAAGCAAAATAACGGGGAATACACACATTTACCCAAGTGAAGTTTTACATTAAATAGAAATCAAACACTTTGTAATAAAGGCCATCCAGCTAAAAACCAAATATGAGATCAGTAAAACGAGAATGATGTGACTTTGTGTTTTATTTCAATGGGCAGACTTCATTCAGCGTCTCCACAAAAACTAGGCTAGGTCTCAATGGGCAGCAGTCACAGTTATTAGGCAAGTAAATACACCACCACTTCCGTCCGTGCCTTCCTTTATTTCTTTATGTCTTCGGTCTCATCTGGCTCTTTCTCTTGATGCTCTCTTTCCCACCTCATTTCTTTTAACTCTTGTCTGTATTTCCGTTCAATGAACCGCTTCTGATGGGCCATCTGGGGAAAGTTATCTGACACAAGGAGATATATTTTACACTTAATAAAGGAGAGCTACCAGTGCACAGGATGATGCAAACTAAACGCAACACACACACAAACAAAAATATAGAGCTGCACTTTGTAAGGCAAGAGAAAAAAAAATTGCTCATTTTCTTCTCTTTTTCTTTTATCATTCAGGAACATAATGGAAGTCTAAATGGGCACCTGGTTCTGGATTTCAATGTCTGATGTGAACTCAACCATAAAAGGCACCGGAATACACAGTTGTTAAAACATAGCGTGTGACTTCAGCATGTTTCCAGCTAGGCATTTTAACACAGTTCTCCCAGCAACAAGTGATTTTTAGGGAGAGATTAAAAGCTATAGCAAAAATGAGTTGTATATTTTTACAAAGCTTAAACCCAAAACTTCAAACAAATAACAATATTATCACATCATTATTTACCAACAATTTTCCTCTTTCTGAACAGAGGAAAAAGATCAGATGGACAAAAGGACGAGGCCACAACTTAAGTCACCGTTTCTGATAATTCAACCTATGAAGTTTACTCAAGAGACCCAAAGCTTACGAGCAACAGCAACCCAAGTACTGCACTTTCATTTGGTGAAAGGACATGTCACTCAGTAGCACAGTTGAAGCTATATTTAGTTTGATATTTGACCCTGTTCAAGGGTGTTGACAGGGTGGAAATCTTGATTAAGATGTAAAAATTTTACAATTCAGTTATTTGTGATATGTAATGAGTGTAGCAATGGAGTAAGAAACATGAAAGAGTCATCTTATACACTTATTCGACACACACTTCAACAGCACACACCACAAAGGGATGCGTGAACAAATGAGAGTGACGCGAGCTGTCTGGGAACTGGGTGCAGGTCTGTTAAACACAAGAGGGACTACTTCATATTTAAAAATAAGGAGGGGACATATGTATTCCTGGGGCTTCTCTGGTGGCTCAGAGGTTAAAGCGTCTGCCTGCAACGCAGGAGACCAGAGTTCGGTTCCTGGGTTGGGAAGATCTCCTGGAGAAGGAAATGGCAACTCACTCCAGTACTCTTGCCTGGAGAATCCCATGGACGGAGGAGTCTGGTGGGCTACAGTCCACAGGGTTGCAGAGAGTCAGACACGACTGAGCGATTTCACTTTCATATATATTCCTATGGCTGATTCACGTTGAGTATGGCAGAAACCAACACAATATTGTAAAGCAATTGTCCTCCAATTAAAATCAGATAAATTTTTAAGAAAAGTAAATTTTTAAAAAGTAAAAGAGAATCAGAGAGCATGGCATATTTGAGAGAGTGCTTGATTTTGTTACAGATGAAGCATAATAAACATATACAGTATATTCCCAAACCCTCCTTCCTTTTAACACTGTGTCTCATCTTCGCTCCCGAAAGGTGGAAGACAGGGAGCGACAGGGTGGTGGGAAAAGAATATGAAAGGCGAGTAAGGGCCTAAGAGTCAGTGATTGATTTTAAGCAAAAGAGAAACATAATGGCATCTGAATTTTAGAAATAAAATAGCAGTAAGATCCTATTCTCTAAGTATATTAAATTGATTCCTTATGTACTGTATGAAACATGGGTTTCAAATATTAAGAGCATAATCCCACCACTCAGATATAGCCACAGATAAGCTTTTAGAATATATCCTTATAATAAGCCCTTTCCTATGAAGTAAATTTATACCTGACACACATACACACAATGTAAATGCGCACATATATGAATTAGACACACAACCACTTAAAATCATTCCCTGAGCCCAACTTACACTGGCAGAATATAGCTATAAGCACACTTTGATGGATACACTTTTTTCACTTATTCTAGTAGTATAAGCATTTTCCCGTATTATGACTCTTCAAAAATATTTTGATATTACACTTGGACAAAGCCAAGGTTGGCAGACTCCTGTCTATAGGACAAATCTAATCCTCTACCTGTTTTGGTAAATACAGTTTTACTAGAACACAGACACTAGCCATCTGTATTCTACCTGAGTCTATGGGCCACAACATCAGAGCTGTGTAATTGCGATAAGAGTATTTACTATCTGGTCCTTTACAGAAAATGTTCGTCAACCTCTGGGATAATTTATCTAAACATTTCTCTATGTTCAAACACACAGTTTGAAGGACTGATTGATTTTTTTCACTATTATAAATCAACTTGTCACAATCATCATGGTTATGGAAACTTTCACTCATAATGCCAATTGTTTTCTTAGGTTTGACTTCTAGAAAGGAAATCTCTAGGTCAAAGGGTACGGATGTCATTCAGGACCTGATGCATACCATCAAACTGCTTTCCTGCACTTTAAACTTTTACCTCCTACCAGTTCAGACATATAGGCCAGTCTTAGAATCAGCCATCTCTCCAAGTACTGTTTTATGGCTGAAAGCAAACAAATGAAAACTCCAAAGATTACCTTTAACAATCTTATAGGTGGAAAAATGGAGTCTCATTTTTATTACAATATGTGACTGTAATAAAATAAATAATAAAATCCATATATATATAATGGATTTGAAAAGCTCCTCAACAGAGTCAACAAAACTCTTAGTGAAGATTCCATGGACTTGGGAGCCTGAAACACCAGCTTCTATCCCCAGGACTCCCCTCCCCTTGGCCCCCAAGCTCTCGTCTGCAGATTTCCGCATGGCTACTTGGCCCTCCTGCCTTTCTTGGGATTTCTCCCAGGCTGAGCGTCCAGAGCCTGCTCCCTCCCAGCTTCCCACACTTCGCTCTCGCCCACGCTGAGCTGGCAGCTGAAGCCTGATGGAGCTGCACTGTCGGGTTCTGCCCACAGGTTTTGCTGGGCGGCACGATACACCTTAGAAGACAACTTTCTTGCGCTTAAGCCTTCAATTTACAGAAGACTCTGCAGTTCCCTACAGGGTCAATTATGTAATTTAAGTGTCTTCAACCCAGCTATCCTACCCTTGGGAATCCATCCCCCGGAACTAAAAGCACCAATATAGAGACTTTTAGTATCAACAGTGATAAAAAGACAGAAACAGTATCCACCAAAAATTTTAAAAGCTGAATAAAATACGGCATATCCACAGTGTGAAATATGATGCAGCCCTTAAGAAAGGAGCCACTATGACCTGGAGGGCTGCCCGTGATGTATTATCTAGCAAGAAAAGAGGGATGCAGAGAAGTATGTAAATATCCCACTTTAATTAAACAGTGGCCAAACGCCAAAAAGAAAAAACCTTCACAGGTTTAAGATTTTAGAACTATAGAGAAATATATAGAATGAAATATCCTAAGTCACTCACATGGGTTACCTGTGCTGAGAGTGGGACTCTATGCAAAATAGGAAAATGAAAATCAAAAAGCATTTGGGAATACTTTTTTAAAAATTATAAGCCTATTTTATACATATCTTACATTATACTACACTCTGTGCGGAGAATAATTATGAAGAAAAGAAGATCACATTTTATCAGTACTTACCATTTTTCTACTTTCCCATTTTCTATCCATAAAACACTCATTACATTATGAACATATAATTATAGAAAAAGAGATAGGCTCACATTTTTCAAGTGCATCCATTGCTGCTCCCATTTCTGCTTGCTGAATACTATTAAAGAAAATGAAGACAAGGTACACTTTAAAGATTTTTTTTCCCCAAAACACAAAATATGGCTCCAATTTATTCAGGCTAGTTTTCATGTTTGGTGCATACAATTTTATCTGATTATCTCTACTGTCACATACTGAATTGCACAGATAGGAATATACACCAGGGCATGCAGAAATGTCATTTATCTGTACAAAGCCTGTTTAAGTTATTCGTTCCACACTTTCAACAGTGCAATAAAATGCCTTCCACTTATATTAGGTCTGAAGTACTTCTTACTTAAATTTGAACATCCTCAGTGTAAAGTTTAAGAGGCAAAGAGTAAAAAAATACACATACAGACAGACTTCAAATCACTTCTCAGTTTAAGATATAAATTGGAAGGTTCAAAGAAAGGTGATAACATATGAAATTCTTTTTACCTGAAGATGTGAGCATTTCCACAAAGCTCAAGTGAATAGTAATAAGAGATCAAGTGTCTAACGGCTGTGTCACGCACGGCATGTTTCATAAAATGCTTGCAGCAGTGAACAGACCTTACCTGTGTGCGCTCCTGCTAATGTGGTTTTCTCTAGGCAGCCAAAGACCTTTATGCAATGGCATTCCCACTGCTCAAGGCCAATTCTCAAGTCTGGGGCTGAGTTTGGTGGGGATATTAAGCCTCGAGAGTCACTTTGCTACTACCCTTGAACACTCTATACTCTAAGTTCAAAAAGACAGGCTGCAGAGTTTGGAAATACCAAGCAGATATTAATACTTCTCAGACACACAGGATGTTCATTTGAAGAAACTTAAAGTATTGTCCTCTCATACCTTGGTCCTTTCCCACAGCCAATTCTTTCTCCCTTGAAGTAGACAGCCACAGTGTAGGTCCTCGCATGGGATGGCCCCACTGTCTGCAGAGTCCTGAAAGGAAAAGGAAAGAGCAGTAATTATGTAAAGTGCTACTTAACTGTTACTGCTCATACATAACTCCACGAAAAATTATGTGACTTACTGCTGAGAGAGAGGAAGGCAAAAATAACAAGAAAATTAAAGGAGTACAGTTTTGATTTGCTAATATGACAAATATAGACAGCTCTGAAGTAGGAAATTTTTCAAATTCTATAGTGAATTTTGTGTGTGTGTGTGTGTGTATATATCTTCAAACCATTATGAACAGTATCTGAAGGCAAACAGTAAAGTATAAAATATTTTTAAATAATTTCAAAGTGTTATTCCAAGTATAAAATTAAAGTTAGCCACTTCAGTCTGTTCATTGTATTTCAGTGCTAATCACACAGCGAAAAATCACAAATATTTGGGTAATACACTGCAAGCCCCGTCTGAATAGCATCACATCCTTTATGGATTCTTTCTAACGAAAAATCAGAGATCATCTCAAAGGTATGTTATAATCGGAGTACACAACACAACTGCCAAAAAACAAAACACCGGGTACTCTGGATATTAATGACAAGGTGCAGATTTCAAGTGTGGTAAAACTGATAACTTCATGGAAAAGGGAAATTAAAAGTAGCCGGCAAAGATAATGGGATGAACACAGTAATCTTGAAAAAAAAACTATGTAAAACAACCCCATCATCTTGATAAAAAAGAACAAGCTCGTCGCACGCTTTCATGGGGGGATTTATGAGAGGGGGGCAGTCATTTCCTTTGTCTGTACTCACTGGGATGAAAGTGCACGGACGGCTTCTTAAAGGCAGCGCTTATTATAGGAATCATGCCTGCACTAAGAGCAGTTTATCACCCTCATTTCACTTACTGAACTTTAATTATCACTTTGATGAGGAGATACTTTGAGCCTTTCACGTAGTACAGTCTGGATGTTCATTATGCTTATTAGACACATATTTAAGTGCTATTTCTAAACATTTGGGGTTTTTTCCCAATGAATAAAGGAAACATTGTTCAGCAGTGACAGCTTCTTGGGACAATCTATAGCAGCCTGCTGCGGGGTGACTCAACCTTTTCTTGGCCTCAGTTTTTCTTTCAGTGAAAAAGCCTATAACGTGTTGTGACTATTAAATAAAAACATAAAAAAGGATTTAAAATTCCCGGCTGCCACTCTGGTGTTTTCCCTTGAGTACTGTGAAGTCTGAGAAAGTCCACAGGATGGGGTGGGGAGGGGGGGAGGTGGTGGTGAGGCTTTTATTTCATATGAAACACACAAATGTGTATACTTGTACGCACGTGTGAACAGAGATAGGGGTAACCCAGTACTAAAGGTAGGTATTTAAACATCCTTAAAAACACATATCCAGACCATACCTTGAGAGGCAACCCACTTATTTTAATAATCCCTCCCTTTTATAATTCCTCTTTGAAACCAGCTTCTAAAACCACCTTCTGAGTGTCTCAAGCTAATTACTCAACTTCAGAGTCAAACCTCCCGTTTTCATCAAAACCGGTGTTATGTGTATAGCAACTTGCATTTCCTTTGGATGACTTTTGGCTACTCCTCAAAGGATAAAGATGTGTCACTAAAGATATTCAAATGTACACAGCAGCTTTTGGTACACATCCTGGAAAGAAAAGTTCCAAATATTTGAATAACACAGCCGTGGTGAAGAACTGCCTGGCTTCCGACAGTGACTGCCCGTTAGGCGATTGGGGCAGATGCCAGCAGGGCTTCAGAAGGAGAGACACCCAAGTACAGTTACAAATAAACAAGCACAGGCCGCCTAGTCTAGGTGTGCAGGCAGCATGGGTTATAAGAAATAAGAAGACAAACATAAGAATGCATATAAAAACAATTTAACCCAAATTTCTCTTATCTTGATCTCATCTTTCTCCCAGGGAGCCGTTCACCGTATTTTAGACATGGAGAAAGCACAGATAATCAAATGTGACCCACTTACTTAGAGCAAAAAGACTGAGAGGCCCAGAGAGTTTCAGTGCTGGGTCCAGTCAGAGTCACGAAGCCTCCCCCCAGGGCTCTCATCACCACTGCCGCACAGCAGTGAGCTCTTCCTCCTGGCACGCGGTGGGTTATTCTAGGCTTCCCGGGTCCAACAGCCTGCGGGCAGCACATACTCACTTGTACAGCGGAATGTCCGGTTCTTTTCCTTCTGTCCTAAGAGTCAGGCAGCACTGCTGAAGCTGAGACTTGGGGTCGTTCCAATCCTGATTCAAAATGAATTCCTGTAGCAAGTCCCCCAAACAGTACTTAGTAAAGGATTCTAGAATCACCAAGCATAGAGCAAACAACTAATTTAAATTTTATATGAGCTTACTTTTAATCGTGGAAAGAAACAAACATTCATGAAAGTATGAACGTATTCCAAGTCTTTATCAATGTATAGCGCTGCAATAAATGCTGAAAAAGAGAAAGGGTAACATAAGCCCCGATGCACTGCCATTTACTAGAAAGAGTATGAGACCGAGCCTTTTAAGAAACATTTTAATAAGGTTTTCACCTTCCAAGCCCCCTCTTTATTTTTTAGCATTACCATTTCATCTTGCTTCAAACAAGAACTACTCTTTATCACTAATATTAGACACAGCAATAGAGATGTGTGATTAAGATGCAAAAACCACAAAGACCAAATTACATTTGTCTGAGGGCTAAATGAACAATTAGTTAGAACGATACACAAAATGCTGCTGTATATAGCAGGGGAAGAATGACATCAGGGAATGCAACCATGTTAGGATCAAATAAATCAAAATAAAACTTGAAGATCATACAAGGCCAGAACAAGCACATCCGAAGGCCTGCTACTCTTAATACTAATCTTGAGGCCACCCATTGACAGGGGCTGTGTCACATTTCATGAACAGAAATGGGACCATCTATGGATTCAATCTGCCAAAACGGAGGAAAAATAAATACTGGGCTTAATGACAATATAACCAAATTTATATTAATAAATGGTGACCCCAAAGACAACTTCATTATAAAGGTTATCTCAAACATGTAAACAAATGGTGAGTTTTTTAAAGGAGTTAAAAATAGCTTCTGTTAAGCAAAAACAAAGGCTACTGAGACTGATCACTCAACTTAATCTTTTTGTACTTTTAATGTTGTTACTTTTCTTTAATTGAAAAAGAGATTCTTTTAAGTTCCTTAGTCAGACTGCCTTTACACTTTGTAAATCAGCTGATTTGTATGGTAGACTTTAGTATTTGTGTATAACTGCAGTTGTCAAAAATACCATAATATTAAATTTTAAAAAAAGGTTCCAAGGCCCAGTGAATGGCCCACTTACTTTAAAGTAGTATTAGAAACAATAAAATTGCACTTATAATCCTTTAATTAGCTTAACAGGATTACTTATATGCTACTAGACCATATCAGAAACTGTAAAAGCTGACAATGTTGTCCATAGAGCTTTGAGTTCATTCACAATAGATAATAATTCTAGTATTCAGTGAATAAATTACCTTCTTTCCTCTATGCCCATATCTAAAGGTTGCTGGTGGCAAAAAAAACAGCTATGATTCACTATTACCGGTCTTCACATTCTGCTACTGTTTCACACAAAGAGATTTGATGGCTAAGCTTTAGGTCGGAGGGGTGTGGGGGCGGGGGCACCAGTGAACACAGATGGAACATAAATCCATTATTCACATGTTTTAATTCCAAATTATTCTCTTTCAAACAAGCTTTGGAGAGAAGCATAAATCAAAATTAAAACAGAAGAGAGGTTTCTTTAGTCAGAATGTCGTAACAGTGAGAAGTGGCAGACTTTGAATCTGCAGGTTAAGAGAACAGCTTTCTCTGTAGGACTCACATTCCAAAAGGTCAGCCAAGGTCTTGGTTCTCAGGGCGACAGGTCTTTTGGTCTTGTCGTTGGTGATGGCGTATTCCTGCATGCCCAGTTCCTCCGCCACCTTGGCCTGAGTTCTGTTATTCACCAAAGAGCTTCGCAACAGCTGGCCAAACAGAATTGAGATACATTTAGAAACCATTTCACTCTGGTCTCTTTCTTGTTCCTGTGTTGGGTCCAATCACCCTAGACCATCTCACTGATAGGGACAGCTAGGCAAGCAATGGCTTATGTTTTCAACCGCCACCCTCAGGCAGCAGTGACAAACTCGACGTGCTTCCAGCTTCTTAATAACTTCCTCTGCTCCTGAATTTTACCTAACTGACCTTTAAATAGTTCATTTAGTTGTTTAGTAGCAGGGAGCAGTCTTGAGGGAGAGCCGGATAGTAAAGGTCAAAGATTCCATTAAGTTTAATGTTACTAAAAGAAGGAACATTAAAACTAGTGAGAATCAACTTATTGAAGCATAATTTACATCCAACAAAATACACCCATTTTAAGTATAGTTAAATGAGTCCTGACAAGCTTCTACATTTCCATCACCCAAACAAGTGCCCTGGCCCCTTGGTGATCAATCAATCCAATCCATCTACCACCAGGCAAACTTGACTGCTTTCTGTCACTGCACACGAGTTTTAAAGGAGCACTCTTTAAAAGTCAAAAATAAACTTCATGTTGTACGGCACTGATGCTAATTTTGATAATACAGGAATTGTGGAAGTGATGCTTTGGTATTAATTCAAATATTTAAATTATTACTTTACATTGTTACTTTTGTTCCTTTAAAGATTTACATTTACTTTTGTTCTTTTAAAGATTTATACTATATATCCTGACTCACAGTTGTTCAAGCTGAGATCCTTTATTTTTAATCAAATTAATACATAATTTTCATATTTCAACTTCAGGAATGCCAAACAAAAATTTCTACTAGGAATTTCAGTCAGCTAGGAATCCTCTAAGGACTATCTAAGCAGTAGCATTAAACAGTGCGTGAAAACTGTACAACCAGTCCATAGTAGAGGTGCCCATTAAATAAGCGCGCCGTAGGAATTTAACAGTCACTGATCACTCACTAGGGGAAGGTGGGGAGGGAGGCCGGGGAAAGCGGACAGACACAGAGATGAGAACTCACCAAACACAAGCTGAAAGTTATCATCCCCAATCTGTAAGATCTGGGGAAATAATGTACCTAAAACTTGAAGTTTTTCTTACAAAGATAAAACAAACCCGTGGTCTAGTACAATTCCTGCTAAGGAACCCCTGATGCCAGGGCCAAGGCACAGGAAGCAGCTGCGAGTGATGCTGGTATTATAGCCCCTGCCGTTCCACATCGCAATTGCTTATTAGATGCAAGTTTTATGCTCTGTGGCTCCATAGTGTCAACTGAGCTTATGAAAATCAAGATTTATTCTCAATGCCTGAGACTGCATCCTTGACAACAGATAAATAAGAAACAATATGTTCTTAATTTGTCTGACAATGATTCATGAAGCAGAAACACAACTTGATCTTCATAAGCCATGCTTGCTGTTGAGTTACAGACTCTTATTATTCTTTGCTTGTCTCTGTTCCTTTCCTCTGATCTCCCCCTAACTCTATCTTTTCTTCAACACAGTGTTTCATTAAAATTAATATCTACAGAGAAGTTCAAAATTAAAAAGGCCTAGCAAAATAACATTCAAAGATGACAGGATCAGGGAATTCCCTAGTGGTCCAGCAGTTAAGACTCAGTGTGTTCATTGCAGTCGCCCCAAGTTCGATCCCTGGTCAGGGAACTAAGAAATCACAATTTGCACGGCACGGCCAAAAACAAAAACACAACCAATAGGGTTGTGTGCCCACTAGTCTAAAACCTGAGCTGGAAAGGAGACATCTTTTTTAGTTTGGATTTATAGTGGGGGAGGTTCACACAGTAGAGGCTGTTGGAGAACAGGAGGGTTATTTTGAGAATATAGCTATGCTCAGCGAGCTGGGTTCTCAGTATATGCTTTTGGTGAGAGGAGAAAACTCTAATATGGGCTGTGTGTATGGAGATTTCATGCCTTAGAATCAACAAGCCTGATGTACACACATATGAGCACACAAATCATAACACATCACTGATTACTGGGCCCAGCTGCTGCCTTCCGGCGTCAGGGCTCCTCATTCAGTGCCGCGCAGTGATGCTGTCAGTGAGGATGGAAACAGAAATGCTACCAGTCAGAAACACTACCAGTTTTATTTAAGATACACCCTGACGGGTCTTAAAGCACCAACCGGTGGCCAGCAGGAAGTGAGATCTTTCAGTTCTTGCCAAAACATAGAACCGGAACCAAAAGTCAGGGGTGGGGAGAAGGAAGATATAAATCATCCACACTTTTAGAGTCAGTTTATATTTAGAAGAAGAGATGAAAAGAGGTAAGGTCTTGCTCTTTACTCAAACAAGAAAGTCTGAAGAAAGGCAGTTCTTTAAATGACAACCTTCATCCCTGGCCTTTGCTGAACTGTATTTCAGAATAAATCACACTGTTTGCCAATGAGTGAGATCAGGAGGGGATCATAAGGCAAAAAGCTACCGAAATATGGTCGTTCAGGGCAACAGTTGTGGAGGCGGGTGGTAGGCTAGGCCCTGCACTGCCAGCTGAAGATCCTGAGATGACCAGCATCCCGTGGCTGCCCTCCGAGAGCCGCTCATCTCCAAGGGAAGCTGCACACAAGGTGGCCAAGGTGAGAGCATGGGCCACAGCGCAGGCACGCACTCCGCCCCAACCAGGTCTTCCAAAGCTGGGAACCTGACCCCAGAGCAGCAACATTTCAGAGGCTTGTTGATCTGGCTGTTGCATCAGAATCATTAGGTAGTTCTGACACACTGGTACTTAGGCCTCTTTCCAAGAGGCAAGGACAAGAATTTCAGGACATGTACATTTAAAAAAATTTCAGGTAGGTGGACTCTGATGAATATTATAGAGTCAGAACTGAAAAGAATGAATCTGCCAGTGGTAGTATGGGTGCTATGGTCTGAATGTTTGAGTTGCCCCCAAATTCAAATGCTGAAATCCTAAAGATGATGGTATCAGGAGGTGACTGAGTCATGAGGGTGGACCCCCTCATGAATGCGATCTGCACCCTTATAAAAGAAGCCCCATACTGATCGCTAGCCCCTTCCACCCTGTGAGGAGGGTACAGTGAGAAGTCTGTGAGCCAGAAGAGAGCCCTCACCTGGCCATGCTGGCACCCTGACCTCAGACTCTAGATCTCCAGAACCTCGAGCAATAAATTTCTGCTGCTCATACGCCATCCTGTCTGTGGTACTTTGCTATAGCAGCTGGAATAGACGGACAGTGTGAAAGGGTTTTCTAGGAAGAGGAAACAGCTCATTCAAGAGCAAGGAGCCATGACACAGAAAGGTGACTACTAGGTGGAACTGGAAGAAAAATCTCAGCCTGGTGGGGAGGAGCTGACGCAGGTGAGTGAGGCTGCCTAGCCTCTGGGCAGCGAGAGCTGGCTGACCTCTGGGCAGAGAGAGTCTGGCAGGTGAGGTAAAGGAGTCTGTCTTTCCTGTAAGGGAAGAGGAATCCCAAAAGCTGTCAAATGGGAGTGGTGGCAAGGTAGTCTTCTGGTTTTAGAAAGACTATTTTGGTAGGTGGGTTTGGATGGGGTAAGACACAAGGTTTGCAGATCCTGATGCTATAAACTACTACTTTACAAAGAAGGAAAACTTTAGTAGAAATCTAGAAAACAAACATGAAGCACCCAAGTAAGCATGAGACACTTATTAGAATGTTTTGCAAACAGTGCCTTGAGTTAGATGTACTGGGTTGGCCAAAAAATTTGTTCAGGTTTTTCTGTAACATCTTACAGAAAAACACGAATGAACTTTCTGGCCAACCCAATACTTGTAAAAAAGCAAATGATTTGGCGCCAAGCTGCCTAGGTGCAAACTGTGGCTCTACCACTTCCTCGCTAAGTGATCCTGTATAAGTTACTAAATCTCTCTGAGGCTCAGTTTCCACATCCATTAAACAGAGAAAACAGTACCTACCTCACAGGGATGTAAGGGGAATTACAGTGAATGTGTATACACTCTAAGTACAACGACTGACACATAACAAACACACTGAAACACTAGCTGCTGTTGTTTGGCACTGCCATCATCAGCTAAGACGTGCTTAACTCTGGTTATGGGGAAAAGGTTATAGAAAGTTCTAGGAACTCCTTTGAATTTGTTTTCAATGCAAATATTCTGGACACCTGTTCACTGTCTTCAAAGCTCTCCATTTTACTAAGTCTTACCTGTCCTTAACAACTTTTTTAAAAAACACTGCCTTACCCCCACCCACCAAAAAAAAAAAAAAGATAAAATTTAATTTGCAATTACCGAGAAAAAAAAATAGGAAAGCTGTACTAAGGGCTCACTATAAAGCTGAGAGGAAGACTGCTGAGTTTCTGAAGCAATGGCAAGGATCAACAAATTGCAAATTGTGATTTTGAGGATCCAGGATGTTTCCTATTATCTCAACACAGCAGTCTTTCCAAATTCAAATTTTACTAAGAAAAAGGTTTACTGGTTTAAAATAAGCAAAGAAACACTCTGGCACTCTTCCTTCAACTTCTACTCTTGATTCTAAAGAGAAAAACCACAGCTGTGGGACATGAGCTACCGAAGAGGGCCCCCTAGTGTAAACAGGAGAGTCTGACTAATTATCCTGAAGACTTTCATGTAAGAGCATGGGGTCAAAGACAAACGTGTTATTAAAAACGACAGTGATGTGCCTCACGGGTCTCTCATACCAAGAGTGGTGGCCAGATGGCCTCCGTTTCCCGTGAGAACTGAAGAAAAGGTAGGCAAATGCTAGCAGCCAGAGGTCAGGGCCACACAGCCAGTTTACAACAGCGACGGAGACGTTCTCAAAGAGGAGCTGCGGAATCTGCCCCCTCAGAGATCCGTCGGCTCAGACACCTGTTCTTCTGATTCATGCCTCGTGCTGTCTGGAGGCAGCAGGAAAGGATTAGATCAAGGCTTCCCAAAGTTTATCTGTAACCCTCGCTTTCTCATTGTCCCAATCATTCCTCTGTTTCGTTTTGTTTTTCTTCTTTTTCTTTCTTTAATCTTTTGGCCACACCACAAGGCACAGGGGAGAATCTTAGTTCCCCGACCAGGGATCGAACCTGTGCTGCCCTGCACTGGAAGCATGGAGTCTTAACCACTGGACCACCAGGGAAGTCCCCTCCAAATCATTCCTCTAAAAATAAAAATTTCAAGATACAAATGAACTCACCTACAAAACAGAAAACAACTCACAGACTTAGAGAACGAACTTATGAGTGCTGGGGAGCAGAACCGGAGAAGGAGTAGTTAGGGAGTTTGGGATGGACATGTACACACTGCTGTATTTAAAATGGGTAACGGATGGACCTACTGTAAGACCTACTGTGCAGCACAGGGAACTCTGCTCAATGTTACGTGGCAGCCTGGATGGGAGGGGAGTTTGAGGGAGAATGGATACACATATATGTATGCCTGAGTCCCCTCAGTGTTCACCTCAAATTATCACAACATTGTTAATCAGCTGTACCCCAATACAAAATAAAAAGTTTAAAAAAACAACTTAGAAAATAAATAAAAACAAACATTTCTGCAAGTTCATCTTGCTTGTGGATACTGACACCGGGCACAGCGCACACTGTGGCCATGAGGCTGACAAGCATCTTCAGCTCTGTCCTTTGTAGTAAAGGCTGAGACAGAGGAAGGAAAAACTCGTATGCAAATGTTAAAAAGTTGCCAGTGTGACAAGAAAGTCACATTCTTGTCTGAGTAAGTGCTCTTTGAGACCCCCCCCTCACTATTTACCCCTCACTATTTACCCTGACTCTACTGAGTAGGTTCTACCCTCAAAAGCCAAAAGCTCTATGAAATAGAACCTCCTTCCTCTACATCCCCATTCAAACTCTGTCATCCCCGGACAACTGCATAAGCCTGACATTCCTTCCCAAACAGGCCTGCTTAAACACCCAACTTACAGAACACTCTGTTTTCCCCCATCAACATTCAAAACTTGAAAACTGCAATTTCATTTGCTCAACTGTCCTTAGTCTCTATGAGGCAAGTGTGCACGGGAATAGCTCCGGGCTAACTAACGCCTCCCTGCAGTTGTGTGCTCTTTAATCACAATAATGATTTTTGGCCATCCTTTCCCTGCCTCCCACCCAGCCAAATGCAACTGCAATAAGCAATCCTTCACAAATTTTAAATTACTTTTAACCCTTAGACATTCATAAATTAAGTTTTCGGCTTCTTTCCTTACACATAAAACATGCTATTTCTCTCCAATGCCACTTCCACTTCCCTCTCTATATGAGTTATCCATCCACAAAACTCTCATTCTTCTACTTATCAAATATGTATTGAGAGCTCACATATGCCAGACACTGCAGGGCACACAGTGATAAATAACAATATGTTCTCACATAACTTTCAGGCTTGTGGGACAGGCAAACTCAAAAAATAAGTGTCAAGAAGGAGAACATGGAGAGTTGACTAGAGGGTTCCCCTTGCATGCAGCAGTCACGCCAGAACTGACATCTCAGGCAGAGGAGGAGCTAGCAGGCAGCTGAGAAGAAGGGCTTGAAGGAGAATGGTCTCCAGGTAGAACGAACCCCATGGCAAGAGGCAGCCTAGAGGAACATGAAGCAGGCCAGGTAAAAAGGTGCAGAGTGAGAGGACAAAAATGTGACGTGAGGTCAGGCAGGTGGATCGGCTTGTTCTTTAGTCACTCTCCAAAGAGCAGATGAAGAGTGTTAGAGCGGACTATGGTGATCATTCACTCAGCCTATTTGCTGAGCACAGACACGCCAGGACTGTTCAAACACCCAGGGAATCAGGGATGAAGGAAAGAGACAAAATACCTACCCTCGTGGAGTTTACACTCTCATGAGAGATCACAGATGGTGAACAAGTGAAACATATAGTCTGTACTAAGGAAGAGAAGGAAGGAGAAAATGGGAGGTGAGATTTTAGACAGGAGGAGGGGAGCTAAGGATGAGGAAAAGAGGTCACTATTCAAGCAGAGTGAGTGAAAAGAAGGCCTCACTGGTGATGACATGCGAACAGAGGGGAGGGATCTGGCATAGCATCTGCAAAGGCCAGCTTAGTGTCCTGCAGGAATCTCACAGAGGCTAAAGTGAAGTGTCTAGGAGAAAAAGTTAGAGATGGTAGCAGGAAGGGTCTTGTAGGTAACAACACTATCTTTTACCCTTGAGATGAGATATTTTCAAAAAGTTTTGCCCAGAGGAGATTTTAATCTGATGTCTCTTTAAAAACGATCCCTTGAGATGATGTGCTGAACACAGACAGAAGGTTGGGGAAAGATGGACCAGTGGGAGGCTATGGTTGTAATTTAAGGTAAAGATAATCATGGTCCAGACCAAGGTGGTTTAACAGTGAAGCTGGTGAAAAGTAGTCATGTTTGAGACAAACTTTTAAGGTAAAATCAACAAGCTATGCTAATGGGTAGGAGGTGTTAGCATGAGACAGAGAAGAGTTAAGACAACTCCAAGGTTTCTAACCTGAGCAACTAGAACAGAATGGTCTTTACTGATATGGAAAACACCAAGGTTTGGGGGTAGAAATCAGTTTTGTTTTGGCCATGATAGGTTTGAGCTGCCTGATAGAAATCAATCTAGAAATCGCTGTGGATCTATATAACGAAGTACATCTACAGATATGCAGACATATGAGTTTGGAGTTAGGGGGACAAGTAAGGGCTCAAGACATGAAACCGGAAGTAATGTATAGACAGATTCATGGAGAGGAAGTCAACAGAAAAGAGACGAGGCCTGAGAACGGGGGCACTCCAATATTGAGAGGTCAGGGAAGTGAAGAGGAACAACCAAAATGGACTAAAGATGAACGGCCACTGTGGACACAACAGACGTATTGTGAAGACGCCACAGGCCGCAGCAGGTAACCTGGCCTGTGTGGAGAGATTCAGGAAAGTCACCGTAGGAAGCCATAACCCGTAATGCAGTCCAACAGGCCTGAAACCTGAGACAACGTCCCCCATGGGAGAGTACAAAAATGCCCACAGGAGCGGCAAGACCAGCTTTTTCAATAGTAACACACATCTCAGGGAGAAATCTGAACCAGCTGCCTTGCCTACTGCTTTGGATAAGCACAACGCTAAGATTCCTATCCTCTGCAATGTATAGTAAATGCCATCCCCTCTCACTGGATCTCTCTGTCAATCATATTCCTGTAACACTGTGGCAGCTGTGCAGAAACTACTGCCATGGTCCAGGTGATGGCAGAAGATCTGAGTAATGAAGATGAGGTGGCTACTCCAGCAGTAATGTGGTCAAAACTTGTGAATGGTCTATGCTGGAGGGAAGGGAAGAAGCAAAGATGACTCCTAGGCTTCTGACTTGCCACACTGGATGGGTGATGGTGCCCTTCAATTACTCAAGAAATAACTAGAAGAGGACCCAAATTTCAAGTTCAGCCTTGGATACACAGAGATGATGAGCAGGCAGCTGACACTGAAGCTCAGAAATGAGATGGGATTGAAGAAATCCATTCAGAAGTCTGCCTACAGCAGGCAACTAATGTTATGTTTATAAAGAACGCCTATAAGAGACTCAGGTAAGAAGAGGAAATGCCTAGGAGCGAGCTTTGTGCATCCTGGAATATTCACCAGCTCTACAGAATAGGCTGAGCCTGCAAAGGAGGCTGAGAAAGAGTAGCTCAAGAGCGAGAGGAAAACCAGGAATGTGAAGCATCACAGAAGCCCATGGGAGACAGTGGTTCAAGGAGGGAGGAAGTACCTACGTCAGTGAGACATTAATGAGACACAGTATCTTTTAAAATCTGTATTTCACTGATTTTAGATCATCTTTGTTTTGCCAGCAGATCTGTTGGTCCTGCTGATTTCTACCAAAGCCTTCTGTGAATACAGTTCAAAAAACCCTCCATATCAGAATTTTGTCATTTGTTAGCATCTTTCTAATGAAGTATCCCGAAATTCTCTAATCAAGAGAGCAAGGCTGATGATAAACATATTTCAGATCAAATTAGTTACAGCACTGAAGTCACTTTGGAAAGAACACAAAACTGGAGTCTCCAGCATAGTCGTGCTTTCACCTTTATCCAGACCTGGGCAGGGCTCATGCCTTTCTGAGTCCTGGTTTCAATATCTGTTCAATGTTGGGGGAGGGGTTGGGACATGTGTGCAGTGCCAAGAAGGGAAGCAATACATCTGTCGATCCATACCTTCCTCTTCCACAAAATTCTGGAAAATTTGTGGGAATACAGGGGTAAATGTGTATATTGAAGTCACATATTTTCAGCAGTGGCCTCTATATGCCCATAAAACGAATGACTGCTTCAAGCCATTTGCTTTAATCTGGCCATTTCTCAGACCAACCAGATACTCTGACAGCTATGAAGTCTATTCCCTAATGGCAGATACAGAACCGAGCCTTTATTGATTCCTGGATGCAGAGAAAGACACTAGATACTAGTTTATTTCTGGTAAATGTTCATACGCTCTTAAGAATTTAATATTAATTCAAAAGGAATTTCTTGTCAATCCAAAAGCAGTTAATTGTAAATGGTCATTAAACTGCTAATTTTAAACTAATTTTAAAAGTAAGAGTACTTCTGATTTCCCACAAAATGATACATGGGGCTTAGTAGAAACATAATAAATATTCATTCAATGAATGAATGAAAGGACCATATTTTGCTGGGTTTAGAAATTCTGTTGAAAAATTACATCTAAACATAGTCAAATAATCATATTCTCCCTAAATTCAATATCTGTATCTCTCCCATAAACTATTTCCACGGTTCAGAGTCGCAAAGATAATATCAAATTCTATTCAAAGCAAAACATGCACAGAGCTTGTAGAGATGCAAAGTATGAAAGACTTATTATTTACCTCAAGCGTAATGAAGAATGTCTGAACTCACAAGATGTCTTATGGTGTCTATTATTTTCTTTGCCCAATAAGGTATTTGCTTTCTCAGTGCCCAGTCCTAGAGGGACTTCTCAAAGGTTATTCCTTGTGCCAGGAGATCATCATCACTGACTTCTAGATAGGTTTTGTTCTCCATTCCAGTTTTATTATTGATTGGTTTCACAGAGTAAAAACCATACGCAGCAAATAAAAAAACTCGATAAAGTTTTATAAAATGTAACAAAAGTGAGAGGAATGGGAACCATTTCACTTTGTTCATAAATCAAACGTTTTCTCTCAGTGTCCCTTTCAACTCCACACGGTCCAGCCAAACTAGGCTTCTGATCTGTTCCCTTGTTTCAGCAGTCCTGGTGCATGTAATGTCTTTGCATAGAAATTTCTTCCCATTAATTCCCAATGGCCAAATCCTACTCATCCTTAAAGGCTCAAACATCATAATAACCATGAAGCCTTCTAGAAACTCCACAGCTAAAAGAAATCTTACTTTACCTAAACAGCACACTTTCCTTGTATAATATTTAATGTAGTTCTCCCTTGTATTTATAGCTACTTATGTGTACTTTTTATAGTGTACACGTATGTGTATACACACACACCTT
This sequence comes from Ovis aries, assembly GCF_016772045.2. Classification (NCBI taxonomy): domain Eukaryota; kingdom Metazoa; phylum Chordata; class Mammalia; order Artiodactyla; family Bovidae; genus Ovis; species Ovis aries. Next base: position 42,232,869 of record NC_056069.1, on the reverse strand, counting down.
AAACTATACATATATATATATACACACACAACACACATACATATGTGTATATATATAGAAAGAGAGAGAATTTGTAATTGTTAACTTGCATTTTTAATTTCTTCTAGTAGTTTTTAAACTTCTTATGGACAGACTAGGCATCAAGTAATATTTGCTCCCCCCATGAAGCCTAACTCAGTGTCTTGCACCAAGTAGGCAATCACTAAATAAAGGAGTATAATATGAGCTCTCATCATATATTGTTTTTGCATACAATTTACATAATGGAACAAAATCATATGATATGCTAAAGTCACCAAGAACTAAGTCACCAATTATATAAGTATATATCTAGTTCTTCCAATCTTCACTTTCTATTACACGGCAAACTGGTTGGAGGAAATGGTTTTACACAAACTTACAGTTAAGTGTCCTTCATGATGATCTGGAAAATGAATGAATAAGTACTCCGTGGCTACCAGCTGCATTATGGAGTCACCAAGGAATTCCATCCTCTGATTGTGGCCTCTGGGGGAAAAAAAACCATCAATGTAAAGAGATCAATGAGCATTTGTAGATTCAAAAACATAAAAAATAAATTTAAGGTATGGTTTTAAAAAGCAATGTGTTCATCTTGCTTAACGCACAAAACTAAGTACAACTCCCCAAAGCCCCTCAACTGAGATCTGAGTCAATACAGGTTCGGTTTCAAAGGAGAGTAAAGTGAGTACTATCTAAGGATTAAACAACTGCTGAAAGAAATAGTACCTGGGCAGAAGCTGGGGAGAATCAACAGAAAAATAAAATACAGTTGAATCCTTGAACAACCTGGGGGTTAGGGGCAGCGACCCCCCAGGCAGTCAAAAATCCAGTTTAACTTTACAGTCAGTCCTCTGTACCATGGTTTGCACCTGCAGATTCAACCAAATGACACCATGCAGCACTGTAGCATGTACTTACTGAAAAATATCCACGTGTAAGTGGACCCATGTGGTTCAGACCTACGTGATTTAACGGTCAACTGTACAGTACAGACAACAAACTTGCACAATCTTTACACACACAAAATACAGCAAAAAGATCCAAGAATTTTCTATGCTAAATCTTTACCTTTTCATTGAAAAATAGACTCCAGTTTTCAAATCTGAATTCCAGGATAAGGCCTAAAAAAATCTATGACAAGATTCTTTGTTTTTTTCAGTGTAAAGACAACTGTGAATATCTAACTTGGGGGAAGAAAACCTGATGAGTGTGAGTTAGTTGCTCAGTCGCGTCCTACTCTTTGTGACCCTATGGACAGTAGCCCGCCAGGTTCCTCTGCCTACAGGATTCTCTAGGCAAGAATACTGGAGTGGACTGTCGGGGAAGAAACCCAAAAACTGAATTAAAAAACATGTAAAAAAAAAAAAAAAAAACAGTTTTGGTTATTTTATCAGTTATTTCACTAGGTCGTATTCAAATCACTCACTTACAGCAGGGACTGGAGGGCCAAATTCACCCTATGGCCTGCTTCGGTAAATCAGGTTTAATTGGGACACAGCATGTTCATTCATTTATACTTTTCCTGTGGCTGCTTTTATGTTACTTTTGTGTTACTTATGTTGCTTTTATGACAGAGTTGAATCATCATGACTGTGACCACCTGGCCTGTCTCTTCATTGGAAAAAATTTTACTTCCTTCACACTTATAATTTATAAAGAAATAAGATTCATGACAATGAGACCAAAAATACTGGATTAGAGCATATGCCCTGGTCTACACCAGTGTCTGACTGATCATTCATCTGACAATGTGACTTCCTTGGAAATATGTTTGAAACCCCAATTCCTTGAAAGGGCACACAGCAAAGGTTTGGGACTGTGTGTCCAAATGGTCATGTTAGAACTACAAGAGTATTTCTAACTCACAGGGTCAGATGGTTAAATCCCACAGTTCTCAATGTGAATGCTCTTGCCAAAAGTCGAACATGTGTAAAAATTACTCCAATTGCATCTTCAAATTCAGTAAGTTTCTGTAGAACTGGAGAAGTCTCAATAAGTTGTCGATCAGTATTTGGCTCTTGAAGCTACAAGAAGGAACAAACAAATATCACAGGCAGTTTTTGGTTACAACTGTAATTATCAATTCTAAGTGTTTTGTAAACTTCTTGTTCCCACAGGCAGACATTTCTGAAATGCCAATAAAACATGAAAGCTTCTTTCTCCTCCCTTAGAATGGCAAACAAACCTAACATTTAAAGAAGGCTCAAATAATATTTTCCAACCTTCTATCAGATTTCAAGGCCAAATACTATACACAGATAGTTCAAAATCCTAAGTATTATACTAGCTCTCCAAGGAAGAGGCAAGCTGAAGAACCCCTTCTAGGGAATCTATCTATCTGACTGGTAACCTAGCAGTCCTCAAACTTGAGTACTCATCAAACTCTTGCAGTACTTGTTAAAAGCATATGGCAAGGCCCTGCACCCAGAGTTTCTTACTCAGTATGACTGGAATAAGGACCAGGAATCTGCCTTTCTGGTAAGTTCCCAGGTAACACAGATGCTGCAGGTATGGGGATCAGCTTTTGAGAATCACTGTCTTGAATAACTTGACCGCTGTATATCTTCAAGGGGCTAACCTATTTTGGCTAATGATCATCATTAAACTGGATTCAGCTTACATTGGAGATTATTATATTAATAACACTAGGCAGGTGCTCCACGTAACAATAAGCCTTTAACCACTGGCAGAGAGCAAGTATAAAACATCTGAAATGAATATTTTCAGGAATTTGGGCTAGTTCATATTCATAAAATACTTCTAAAATACTCTGAATTAATGTCACCTGTTACTGTGAAGCCTCTCATTAAGAGAGTTCAGCCACTAGTGATGATTATTATATATACATAATATATATATACAAAAATGTATATGCATGAGTATACATATACATGTATATATTTATATATGTCTCCAAGGTAAAATGGTAATAAAAGCAAAGAAGAGTGAGAATTTTTAAAACAACTAGGGGAAAGAGTGTCACCATATATAGCTCTTTTAAATTCCAAAATCTTGAATAAAGTCATTATACTCTACTAAAATTTTAATTTACAATGTTTTATGCAATTGAAGTCAAATCTCTGAATTTCAAAGATACAAATTAGGTTGCAACTTAGCAATGTTAATTTAGTATTTGTTCTACTTTGTAATAAGCCCAGACCTGCTTCCATATTATTTCCCCTATAATAGCAGGCGTGTAGACACACTGGAGACAACACTGTCTTAAGTATCACTATTCTAGGGAAGAGAGGGGACCAAACCACAGCCACACAAGCAGCTCTTCCTGCCTTTCGAGCGATGGCAACTCCCAGTGCTTCGCCCACCTCACCCCAGACCACAAAAACACAATGCATGGCCTCGTTTTAGTATTTGTTCCAGAGTTCTCCAGTCTGATACCCCAGCTTAAAGTCATAATGCCACTGAAGGGAATCAAAGGATAAAAGCAGAAGGGGACAAAAGGCAAACTGAAGCATCGTGAGTACCTGGAGTTACAAAGCTCACTGCAGACAGGAAGGTCACACTTACCTGGAGTGGGTGGAGAGGATAATTGAGCCAGACTTCGCGCAGGTCCTGGAAAATGGAGTGATGCCTTTAATGCTCAAGGGAGTCATTTAACACACTCTAGAGTACTAAATAAAATGCCATTATGTGAAATACTGAACTATTTCAGATGCTGACTCCACTTATTGCAAATTCGATAGTGCTGGCAAATGAATTTTTTAAAAGTGTTTTCACCACTCCAACTGCCTGTAGTGACTCTAATTAGCCTATTAGGCTGGGGAGGAAAAGAGCCACCCCCGCCCCCAGGAGTCAACGACACCTTTTAAAACTAAGTTACACATTCGCTTAACCTAATACAGTGAATTAAGCTGCTGTTTTAATTATATTTTTTAGTTTACCATTCCCCAGAAATGTTCATCGGCCGTGCCTTTTGGAATTAAAACTCATCTCGAATGGTCCTTTACTTGGGCACTAATTCATTATCATCGAGTAACTTTAATATGGGAGTGGAAAACACCCATATCTAGTTCCTAAACTCTTAGATTTGTGAGACCACACTTTTACTGTGGGTCACTACAAATGTACACTTGAAATAAGAGAATAAATAAAAGCATTAATTTTGTAGAAAATCCTAATACGCTATTTTATTCACTGAGTTAAATCCAGAGGCATTTACAATAGACCTTCCTCAGGATTAAAGTGTTTTTCCTTCAGTTTTAGACTCTAGGGAGCCTCTAACTGAATCTCCTTTTGGGCCTCAACAACTGGTTTTTGAGATAAATGACAAAATTTTTTAAAGAAAAAAAACCTTTTTTTTAATTTTTGGAGAGGAAAAGCATAGTAAAATGTATTATGATGTGATACAGATGATGACAAAGGGAAATAAAAATACCTGATAATTTTGTACGTCTTGCATATTAAAATATGTCTAGGTTTTGTTTTTGGTATTTTATTTTTGCAAATTTTTAAGTTTAAATATCAAACTGTTCTTTTAAAGCTTTTAAAGAACTTCTCTTAACCAATTCAATAACCTTTCCCTGGAATTCTCTGTAGCATAAGTTACACTGAATGTCACTCCCTTCCTGTGACTTTCTCAAGTTCTCTCACTGCTTTTTCTCCCCCTGCTATACCTGAAATGGACACGCACTCAACTCCCACCAAGAGCCTGACCTACCCACTACCTGTTCCTCTGGAGTGCCCGTTGCCCCCACTGCTTTAGCTGCTGCCTGTTTAAATCATCTGCTCACCTCTGCTGCAGTTCTCATCCAAGCTACACATCCGTAACTCTAAGCGCCTTAATTGGCGTCTTTTACCTCATATCCAAATGACCAAATCATCACTTTTTACCTTCAACTAGGGATAATGGTGTTCGGAGAAGGCAATGGCACCCCACTCCAGTACTCTTGCCTGGAAAATCCTATAGATGGAGGAGCCTGGTAGGCTGCAGTCCATGGGGTCGCTATGAGTCGGATATAACTGAGCGACTTCATTTTCACTTTTCACTTTCATGCACTGGAGAAGGAAATGGCAACCCACTCCAGTGTTCTTGCCTGGAGAATCCCAGGGATGGGGGAGCCTGGTGGGCTGCCATCTATGGGGTCACACAGAGTTGGACACGACTGAAGTGACTTAGCAGCAGCAGGGATGATGGTGTCAGGAAAAGCTGTAGGCTGAGGAGACAGGCTGCCTGATTCAACCCTGATTCCTGTTGGCCAGTTTCTTCACATCCCTTAAGCTGACCTTTCCTCAAGCGGTCGACAAAGATAATCACAGTACCTACTTCTGACCTTTTCTCAAGCGGTCAACAAAGATAATCACAGTACCTACTTCAGAGTGTTCTCTGATGCCTCGATGAGCAATGTACTCAAAGCACTGAATCCAGTGGGGCACGCAGGAAACGCCAACATTAACAACAAGGACATCAACAATGATGATAAACAAGTATCTCTTCGGACCAACTCCAATCTCCAAAGCAGAAGATTCTCAAGGACTTTGAGATTCATTTTTCTCCTTTCTCCTATGTCTTTTTCACTCAAATACACTGACTTCTCCTTTGATGTCTGCTGCCACCCATCTTGTCATAGCTTTAAAACCTCACAACTAGCCGGTTTCAATGGCATCCGTTTCCCTGATTGCACCCTGCACTGAGTGAGATACACTCTGCCGCACCCTGGTGTCAGAGAAATGGAACAGACCTTGCTGGGTTCCCAGCTCTGCTTTCTGTTAGCCCAGGGACCTCGGAGAAAGCCTCTACCTTTAGTTTGCTCTTCTGGAAAATGTTCATTGACTGTTGGGACATTAGTTCATGCAGCATGTTTTTACTGAACATCTGTTAGGTATCAGCTAAGTAAGACATTGACTAAGACACTAGCTCTGTCCTCAAAGGCGCCTACTGGGGAAGAATAAGGGTAAATGAGTACAATTTAATAAACTATGACAAGTTCTATAATGGTGATGTATATGTTCCAAGTGCTGAGAAGACTCTGCCTGGGGTATCAGGTTAAGTTTCCAAGAGGAGGGGACTCTTCAGCTAAATTTTGAAGAACACGAGGAATTCCGTACAGCAGGGGGAAATGATCAGAAGCAGGGCATGGTACATACTCAAAGTGCACACACACAAAAGCATAGTTCTTAATCAGCAGAACACCAAGAATTTCAGGGCAGCAAAAAACATGACACTGCAATAAGGGCTGTCTGTCATTATACACATACATGTGAGTAAGCCTGCAGCATGTGCAAAACCAAGAGCAAACTCTCATGTAAACTATGGACTTGGCGTGATCATGATGTGTCAATGTAGATTCATCTATTGTACCAAATGTATCTCTCTGGCTGGGGCTATTGATAGTGGAGGAGGCTGGGCATGTGTTGGGGGAGGGCCTATATGGGAAATTTCAGAACCTTCCTCTCAATTTTTCCATAAATCTAAAAAATACTCTGGGAGTTAGTGATGGACAGGGAGGCCTGGCGTGCTGCGATTCATGGGGTCGCAAAGAGTCGGACACGTCTGAGTGACTGAACTGAACTGAAAAAAACTTTTTAATTTAAAAAATTTTAAAAAGTGATTTCTAGAATGGCACAAGGAGGGAGTGGAAAGAAAGGAGACTGAAAAAGTAGGTGGGAGTCAGATTATGGGAACTATGAAATGCTCTGTTGTGTAATACAGGCTTTGGCAGGCAATAAAGAATCCAAAGATTTTAAGCTGCAAAGACCATAATCGAATCTGTGCATGAAAAAGAAGACAACACTGCATGAATGATGGACTAGAGCAGTGGGGAACGACAACAGCTTAATTATATCAGGTGAGAGACGAGGAGGACAAATGTTAAAGCTACAGGATGGCCGAGGCTAGGGGCCAAACTGCCAGGGGTCTGTGACTGAATGAAGACGGGGAGAAGAAGCTTAAGGACAAAAGAAGACCCTGAGGTTTCCGGTTTACATCATAAACTAAGAGAAGGAGAAGTGTATTTGGGGGCTTAGGTGACGAATTCAAACACTAAACCTGTTGCGATGAGGTGTCTGCGGAACACCCACATGAAGCTGCCCAAAGCCAGTCTGAAAAGACACTTTTTCCAGTTTCAGGAGCTCTGAAGAAAGGCCAGGGTCAGAGAAACCAGGACCCACGTGCAAAGACCAAAGGGGGTGTGCGAGGGGCAGTGGAAGACTAGCAAAGTTTATATAGGAATCGCTGTCTTTCTAAGAGGGTCACTGGATAGCTCAATGGAAACAACGGCTCTGAATGTACCAAGTAAGCTGGGTCACACAGACTTGAAAACACAGAACTGGCAGAATCTACCTGGGGCTGAAAGAGTAAAAAGCAGTCCAGGCTGATAAAGAAACACGACACAGAGAAAGCCAGCTTCCAAAGCAACAGGACCCAGTGCTTCCTCAAGGTCTTACAGAATCAGGAAAACCGTGGATGACCCTCTCTCAGAGGGGAACCGCTTTCCCACCAGGGCTGCCCTCTGACCTGCTTTGCTTTGCTGCGTCTGAGCCCTGTTCAATTTAACAAAAGAAAAGACACACTAAAACTAAGCTGAATGTCAGCTGCCCCACTGGTAAGATAATGTTCAGACTCTGTTTTTTCATTTGGTCTTTATTCAGTTCATTCCTTTAACAAATATTTACTAAACACTGCACATGCCACATACTAAACACTGAACCTGGTACTAGAAATCTAAGATAAGCCTGCTACATAGACAAGTGGGAGAGAAGCGGTTTAAAGAGAGAAAAGAATCTAAACAAAACTGAGGTTGTTAAGAACACCAGGTGAAAGCTGCCTTTACATCAGGAAGGAACAGAGTGGATGGGGGAGAGGGGTGGGAGGAGTTGGAGATGGGACAGGCTGAAGGCAGGAGGGGCTCACAGAGGCAAGACTGGAAGAGGAAACAAGCTAACGAGGTTGCTGAAATCGCCCACAAAAGATAAAAGGCCAGAACAAAATTATTTTAAGATTTGAGAAAAAGACTTAAAATACATCTGTTACAGGTATAAATCAACATGCAGACTTGTTTATAGGTTGTAAGACAAAAATGGGGGACATGGAACAGCTGTGGATAATGTTCCCATCAGGAGGAAATTCACACATATAAAATCATCACCTATTTCTATAAAAACAGGTAAAGAAAATCAAATCCTCAGATACGAACATCATCCAGGTCCCATTTTTCAAAACTATTCTTTTTTTTTTTTTTTTTTTAACTATCCTAAGGAATACAGTAATAACATCTGACAGCCACTTAAGTTAAAGGTTTCACAAAGGCTTAAAACACTGGCTTGCCATGTTCTTTATTGCTCCGTGAGGGCCATTTCATTCAATTAAAATGACATTTCAATTTGGAATACAGAGTTGCCTCTCCCTTTAAATGTTAAATTGACTTGTTTGGGTACAAAAAGAATCTAGTATGCTCTATTACATGCAGGATTAAAAAGGTAGCCCTGGCAATATTAATAGCTTAATACTTTAGTAACAACAGAAACTATTTTAGAATCTATCATTTTTTCTTAAACTATAATTTGCTTTTAAAAAAAGTACTTTCATACTTTTATTCATAGCTCTATCAGAAACTCCCTATGAACTGACTTTCTAAAATAAATATACATTTATCTAGTCTACATAATTTACATAAAAACAAATCATAAACAGAAAAGTCAAAAGACTATAGCTTCAACTAAGCCTGCATGGGGTAGGTACCCAATGATTGTAAAATATAAAATCATAATTAATTTTAAGATACTTTAAAATAAAGCAACGTCCTACCATATTTGTATTCATACTTAACTTACAAGTGACCATGAGGAAAGATGGGGTTTTGGGTAGAGGATAAAGTCCTAGGGTAAATGTCCACAGATCTTAACCATCTGTGACAGAGTTGAATAAGCTATTTTTGAAGTGCTTGAAATCTTACTATCTAGGGTAGATTTGGGATTTTTGTTTCTCTTACATGCTCTTTAAAATACAAAGACTAATTGATATAAAATCCTCTATAATGATATATAACTGAGAAAAATCAAATGAGTCGAAATAAATACCGGATCATTAAAGAGTAAGCGTCCAAATAACTGCTTAGCTTCCTCCAGGCTTCCCTCCAAGTAAACAGCTCCTAGATAAAAGAAGAGAACGCCGAAAGGAAGGCTGCATTAATATTCAGAGAAAATTACATATCTCTATAAAAAGCAGAAAGGCAAGCCAAAACCCACTCATGGAAAAAATCGACCAGATCAGAAGCAATTGTTTTAAAGGTAGCATTTTCCCTCTTTTAACTATGCTTTGTGTTTTAAGTTCGACTGAAATACAAAATTCAATTTACCAAAATATAAACCTAATTTTGTAAGAAAAACATGCCAACTATGATCTATCATAAAGGATGTGAGTATGAACCATTACTGAGGGAACTACACACAAATACTTGACTTTATGAAAATGTTGTTTCATTTTCTATATTTATAGTTTATATTTCAGGCCACAGACAAAATATGAGTACAGATAAATTAAGGATTCTGCCAATAAAATAGTAGGATAATCTTACCTTTAATTAAAAATAATTCTTAAAAATTTTTTGAAATAATTAAGCACTGTACACATATTTACCACTAATCATAACCAGTAAGTACTATAGCAACCTTTTAAGTGGGAATCAAATAACTCTGGAGTAGGGTGGTTCTTAAAATCATATTTTTTATATCTGTCTTCAGAAAGGTATTTTCCATATAAAATAGAAACTTAGTCACCTGGGCTTTTGATGACTAAATACATTTATTATTTATCAATAGAAGTAGTAATAATGATAATAATTATAACTGTGATGATGATGATGATGATATTAGTAAAAGCAGGGGTTTGAGGGACCAGTTATGCCCTAGGCCCTATGCAAAGAATTTTCACATTCTTACCTTCACCTTTAAGGACACCTCAGTAAGAGGATATTGGAAAAGATTTAGAGGTTTGGGGTCCACAGTAGGTGATCTGGGGAAGGGGTAAAAGAAATGGAACTTTGCCCTGGATTAGCTATAGTTAGGATCAGATATTAAGGTTGTTACAACTCTGTGAGGTAAGTGATACTATCTCCATGTCATAGATGGGGAAACTAGGGTTCAAAGAGATTCAATAACCTGGCAAAGACACAGAACTGATAAATGACGCGAGAGGGCACTGAACCATGTGTGCCTGGCTATGGAGCTAACTGTAACATACACTGTCAAAAATATGATGGGAAAAAAAATTACAGTGCAGTCATTCCACATGACGAACCCTCTGAAAATAGACATATTTGTACAAAACAGACATAGCTGTGAAAAGACTGTGGATAATTATTAAACATTCTCTTGCTATCATCATCAGCATAAAACTATAATGGGAAGCTTTTATATTCATTTTCAAAGGAAGAGGGCAAAACTGGTAAGGAAGTACAGAGGCCTTTGAAAAATAAATTGTACTAAATCATCTACCTAAAAAAAAAAAATCAAGGAATTGTCAATCTAACATTTCATTGTAAAGCATCCTTGCAATCACCAGCTAATTAACTCTTCATAACTTTCCTGTACAAACAGCTAATTATATTCTGGTTATAGTAAAAAAGAAAACTGAAGAAGTAAAGAGCCTGAGTGTCTGCATTAGCCATGCTTTAAGTGAATAAACAATAGTTGTAGAGACTCAAGCCCTGGGATTTTAAAATATGCAGTGTCTTCAAGATGTTTAAAGCAGAAAATCCTGTAAAATAGCTTCAAATTTTATTTTAAAAAAAAGTATTAGGGCCTAACCAGCAACTTATTTATGTATGTGATCCTGAATCAAATCTGGCAAGTAATCCATCCTCCATCTAGTCAAGGCTATGGTTTTTCCAGTGGTCATGTATGGATGCGAGAGTTGGACTGTGAAGAAAGCTGAGCGCCAAAGAATTGATGCTTTTGAACTGTGGTGTTGGAAAAGACTCTTGAGAGTCCCTTGGACTGCAAGGATATCCAACCAGTCCACTCTAAAGGAGATCAGCCCTGGATGTTCTTTGGAAGGAATGGTGCTAAAGCTGAAACTCCAGTACTTTGGCCACCTCATGTGAAAAGTTGACTCATTGGAAAAGACTCTGATGCTGGGAGGGATTGGGGGCAGGAGGAAAAGGGGACGACAGAGGACGAGATGGCTGGATGGCATCACCGACTCGATGGACGTGAGTCTGAGTGAACTCCGGGAGATGGTGATGGACAGGGAGGCCTGGCGTGCTGCAATTCATGGGGTCGCAAAGAGTTGGACACGACTGAGCGACTGAACTGAACTGAACTGAATCCATCCTCGTATTAACTCACTTCAATTCAGTTCAGTATATACTAAGCATGTACATGACATGATACAAGAAATTCAAGAAAAGAAAGCATGACTGCTGCTCTGGAAGAACCACAATAACTACAATACAAGGAGGCGGGTATCATACTGGGGATCTCACAGGCTTCGGGAACAAGTAATTTTGTCCCAAGGCTTCACACTGAATTTTATGTGCTCTCCAGACATTTCAGACATGCAAAAAACTAGACTATAAAAGAGAAATTACCTATTAATGCTTCAAAACAATTAGCCATTGCATGCCGAAGGTCTGATTCTCTACAAAGGTCAGGTCCATGAGCATAAAGCATAAACCGATCCAGTTCAAGTTTCTACAAAATTCAGAATGACAAAAATAAGAGAATATCAGCAAAATCATAACTGTTATAACTCAGCATCTCCTAGGGGGCACAGTTACAAATTAACTGGCCTTAGGTGAAAGCTTAATCTACCATTCTTTATGAGTCCATACATACGGTTCAGCGCTGACCAACCTCACCTTTTCCCCAAGCAATCTTCTATGAACTCTGATGATTCAAGTAGGTTCAGAATGGACCATATCTGATCTGTCCAACTCCAAGTTCAGAAAAAGCATTAGCCTAAGTTTGGAATAAGACTCTATTACAAGGCCATGCCTTTGAGTTTACCCAGTATGTCTAGAGATACAAACTCAACCTGAAGTTAACCTTTTGGATTCCGAAGTTATATGGTACTGATGGTCTTTGTACTGTATGAAAAATCAAGAGATTTTTATGTGGTGGAGTAGATGGGGACTCTCAGAAGACTTAAACATGCCTTATTTCTCTATATCTTTTTTTTCATATTTAATAAGGGTTTGGATTTGGGGAGCCATATATTTTTGTACTTGTGTCCCTTTGTGAGGTTTCCACACTCATCCTTCTGAAGGCTCAGTAAGAATCTGAGCAATGGGTTGGAACTACCTTAAGGGCTCTGGGAATACTGTTTGTAATGGATTATATTTTCTTTTTCTATTTGGCCTCAGACAAGTTTAGAGACAAATTTATGGTCCAATTCTGGAAACTGTATAGGACTGATGAACATATCTGGGCACAATAACTTTACCTCTGGCTTTATTTTACTGTCTTACTCATATTTTCTCTTTGAGTTCAGTCCCTACTTATTTCTTTTCCTATTGTATCATAAAGGACAAATCAAGTCCTTTTAGAACTAGACACAGTATAAATGGTTTTTACAAAACTCTTGAGATTGAATAAATGGAAATCATAATTCGTTCCATAAAAGGAAAAGGATATAAACATTGCATAAGCACACAATAAATCAGTTTCTATTACCATATAATTCAATTCAATAAATACCTACTAAGCAATAACATGCCACATAATACGGAACAAGTCACAAGTCAATGAACAACCTAGGACAACATGAATCTCATCAGCTCTCAGATAAAAGAGACTCAGATATTGTGTGTCTTGGTATGTATGCTAAAAATAACCATAATCATTTACATTGAAAAAGAGACAATAAAATAAAAACAGGGCATACATGCCAACAGTATTTTGGATTGCTAGGAATTCATGAGTATATTATAAACTCAAATGAGAGTTTTGACTACCACAAATACAAGAGCAGAAAGCACCTTTTTAAAAAACTGATCCCCAAGTGCAAGAGTTTATGCTAGAATATGTAAATTTTGCTTGTTTCACAACTTCACTGGGAAAATCCAATTGCCTGCTATCTCTGGAGCCCTGCTTTGAGAGTAGACTGCAAGCCATTTTCATATAATAAACAAGTGTTCTGGAATGTTATGAATTTTCTAACTTCTCATAATCCTAGCTCTATATCCTTATTTTTTTCATGAAGGCACTAGTGGAACTTTTAAAAAGGAGAGTGATGTTCCACTGTGCATGTGTTAAAATGGTCACTGTCTAGAGTGCTGACCTAGAGCTTTTATTACCTTCTCAGAGTCAGCATGCCTCCTCCATCAAGTCTATCCTCTCAAATGGTTAAGAACCACTGGTCTAGAGAGAAGGGCAAGGTTTACCACTGCCTTCTGCCGGAGCAGACGGGTGTTGAGTGCTATGGGTACGTCAGGGTGTGGGGTGGAGGAGGATTACACAGACATCCCTGAAGGGAAGAAATGGCCAATGGCCACCCCCGTTGTAACTCATGGCTCTATACAGCACCCACTGTGCTCTATTTTCATTTTCATTTCCCGCATTTTGAAAATATCCTCCCTACAATTGTTTGAAAAATAATCATGCAATTCCATTGTACCTGAAACTCTCAAGAAAACAACGGCAGGGAGAGGTAGGGGAGAGTGTGCCGACAATCTACTTATTAAAGGTATTTCCAACAGACATTTACATGAGCTATCAGGAAGCATCTTGACAATTAAGTCAACTAAACACTGAAGCACTTGTGGAATTTCATTTATTGTGAGCCTGAAAACCAAGTTGGTTTTTCCTGAAGGCATCACTATTTATATTCTCAAATGCCACTGAAGCTGGGTCAAAGCCTACCACCACAGTTACGATGAGGATGTTATATAAAATACAGCAGTACACTCTTGCTAACGCAAAAACCATGGGATAAAATTAACTGCATATTAGATGTAATTAATGCCTTGGCAAGATCAAATTAAAGAAGTCAGTTGTAAAACTGGAATGGGTTTTATCTAGTCTTTTCTACCAAATTCCAACATTTATATCAAAAATGAAGAAAAAAATGGAAATTACTTAAAATTCAAGGAAAACTTACAAAAGCTTTCACAACAGATCACTAATGTTCAGGAATTTAACAGCCACCATTGCCCCTATTACTGAATAAACCCACAGGCCTATAAAATGTAATTGATTGATAAATGTAATTTATAAGTGGCAGCAGCAATAAAAACAACTAACTCCTACTAATTTATTCATATGTTTATGTAATTACTATGAACAGGCATTGCACCAAGCACTTCATAAACGAATCATTAAAACTCAAATGGTAATCTCCTTAAATTCTCACAACCACCCTATGTGGTAGATGCTAATAGATCTCCATTCTACAGATGAGAAAGCTATGGCTTAGCAAAGAGAATATCAATTTGTCCACGGTCCCCCTGCTGGTTTCCTGAATTCCCAAACAAGCACCAGGGTCCTATCCGTTAGGATTTATGATAACAAGACACTGCAGAGAGACAGGAAGATCAAATGAGGCAACATAAGCAACATGCCTACCACGAATCTAAATCAAGGAAAGGTTCTGTCAGTCACTCGGCAAAGTCAATGTGGCTGGCTAAACAGCCTAAAACCAAAATCTTAATTAATAGGACTTGTGATTTGGGGGGATTCTCAAAGATCGGTAAAGTATCCCCCATGGATACAAATGGCCTGGAGTATTCTATTCAAAGCTATAATTCTGTCTGTTAAAATAAATTAAAAACAAATGTAATTCAGAAATATTACACAGAGGGAAAATATGAAATCTTTCATTTCTTTTGCTCTGTTCTCAGGTTCCTTTTCCCCAAATGTTTAACTCTGTTCATGTACGTCTGTCAATTTTTTCTTCTGTTATCAAGACACCTCGCTGCGGAGTTCATTAGCTGCTGGTGAAACTCACTAAGGTAACAGGACTGATAAGGGTGAGTCCTTAAAACCCAAACAAACAAAAAATCCTTCCTCGTCAATAGAATACTAAACCCTTAATACACCCTAAAGTTACTGATTCAAATGCAAAGTTATGCACGGACTGAAGAAGAGAATGTAGACTTCACTGCAAATGAAGTGCACACACTTGACATACCTTTGCTAGCATGGCAAGGTGCTGGTTCTGAACGATGGCGGTCCGATAGGTTGCTAATCCCCCCTCTTCCAGACTGGGAAACAGATAGTACAAATGGACACTGCCAAAAAAAGCACATAGATAAGTATGTATCACAATATTCTGTACGTGGTTCTGAGTCTAAAACAACAGCGCTGACACACATCTGCACAGTGCCTTCCAGCTGGGTTGAACTAAACTGAAAGGTCTCTGAAGAGTTAAACAGTAAACACAGTAAATCTGAACGGGCTAAAACCCAAACACCATCCACTCATCTGTTCACACTGACTTCTGTAAAAAGAGCTCTCTGAAATACGAGGACAATGAAGACCTGAACAATCATTCATCCTGATGAGAGCAACCCTATCTAACACTTGAAAAGGGAGCCTGGAGACAGAGAGTTTTGCTTGGGTTGGGTTATAAGGGTCCCTGAAGAGAGCTCTGAGCAGGGCAGCCAGGTGGCACATTCGTCACAAGTACAGATGGGGATAGGAACAGAACCAGGAGCGGCAAACAGAGCCAGGACTATTGATCAGGGAACTACGGGAATTAGGAAGAAGGCTGATGGAAAACCAGGCCGGACCACAAGGGTAACTGCGCTCTCCTAACTCTCAAACTAGTTCCGAAGACCCACTGTTGATTGGGGCAGCTAAGCTAGTTTGGTCCTATTGTGTCCAGTGAGAACACGCTGAGAAATCTGTTCTTTTGCCTCATTTCATCCTTCGTGGGAAAAGAAATGATTGAAAGAGAATAAAAATAGCTTGAGACAGTTCCAAAAGCAACATGTGCTATCTCCCTTTAAGAGAAATTTTATGAGTATTGAAAAACCAAAATGTACTTTCCTACCTCTACCTCCAAATTAAGGATCCAAAAACATTTCTGGGGAGAAAACACACAAACATACAGACACACATATACTAGACACACCCCAAAAAATCTAGTTATTAAAATTCTCGTAAGCTTTCCTTCCCTTGAGTTCAGAAAGAGTGAGAAAGGGATCAAAGACAAATCCCAGAAAATGAAATGACATTTTAAAATATCATCCCTTTCTTTACAAATTGAATATAAGCTCTGAAGCATCTAGACCAAGACAAGCTGATCTCTCGTGGCTGTAGCAACTTGAACATAAACTTGACAGGACAGAGACGCTAGCCTTTCATCTTGTAATCCTGCTCATTACAGCATCAGTGAGTGCAAGTTATCAGGGCAAGAGCCACAGACATGGAGCTTTTAAGCTCTACAGAAGAGACCAAAACCACTGTGTTTCAAGGCTTTACTGGGCTAATTACAAAGAAGGTAATGTATTAAGTATGTTGCCTATAAAATGCAATTATTGGGAACAGCAGAAAAGCCTACTTACCTGGTCAGAAATTCAACGACAGCATCACCCAGGAACTCCAGCCGTTCGTTGTGATTAATCCTACAGGAGAATTAAAAAGCTCTCTTAAAATAGCGCACATTTACATTTCCTCCCTCTCTTCTCAAAGGAAAGGATGCTGAGGGTTGGCTCCTTTAGTAATCAAAGCACCCTAACTTACTCCTCATAATCAAGGGCTCTGATAGCCATCCTGCCGGGGGGTGCCTAGTAGGGAAGGGAGGAGGGAGCACTGCCCCTACCATGGGGTTCAGGCTTTCTACCCTGGTGCCTCCGTCCCCTGGGAATCAGACTTAAGGCAATGAGACATCAGCCTAACAACTGTGAATCTTTCTACACTGCTATCAGGTGGACGAGAGAAGGGAGAATGCATTCTTAGAGCAAGAATAGTGGAAAATCAGCACTGGCACCATGCTCTAGCTTCCCAAGATCCAAACTCTGAATTTGATCTCATGTCTAAAATCTCTTAAAATGGGCCTAACCTACGTTTTCAGTCTCTTCCACCAATGCACTGGGGCCTTTTCCAAAACTGCCTGGTCCTCTCTGAAAAGTGCATGTGTGCTGGTCCTCTCTGAAAAGTTGCTTCAGTTTTGCCCGACTCTTTACAACCCTATGGACTGTAGCCTGCCAGGCCCCTCTGTCCATGGGCGTCTCCAGGCAAGAACACTGGAGTGGATTGCTGTGTCCTCCTCCAGGGAATCTTCCCGACCCAGGGATGAACTAGCGTCTCTTAGGTCTCCTGCACTGGCAGGTGGGTTCTCTACCACTGCTATCCTCTCCCACCAACGCACTGGATCCTTTTCCAGAATGCCTGGTCCTCTCTGAAGAGGGCATCCCCTAGAATACTCGGTGCCTCTGTGCAGGCCAAGCTCTGTGCTGCCCTGGAGCTTTCAGGTCTCCTCTGTACAGCAAGATTCCCTGCAAACCAACTCATCCCTCGAGGTCTAGCAGAATATGAGCTCCAGATGAACCCCCACCTGAGTGCCTTATCAAAATGAGTACACTCCCTCGGTGCAGAGACTGCATTTTATTTATTTCAATTATTTTGAGGAAGGTGCATCTTATAGGCTGAGTTTCTCATGTCAGAGAACGAGGCTGAAACGGGCAGGAAGGTGGCTCACGGAAGCCTCCTTCCACCTGCAAGTCTCTCACTGCAAGCAGGTCACCATGTCTCCGTTTAGCAGAGATGTGACCTGATCTAACTGAAGCTTTTAAAGGCCACTCTGGCTGCCTTTAGCAGAGATTGAGAGCAGTAAAGACAAGCACTGGGGCGGATACTGCTGTGGTCCTGATGTGACATGATGGAGGCACAGGCTGAAGAGGTGACAGAGGAGGGGCAGAGATGCTGTCAGATTTGGGAGACATTTGAAAGGTGGAGCAGAAAAGAGGTGCTGATAGTTGGGACTAGGAAGCTAACCAATAAGAAAAGGATGAAGGGCAGTGCCAGACTCTGGCTCACGTGGCTGGGTGAAAAATGCTGCCATTTACTGCAATGGGAAGACCAAGAGCGAGAACAGGTTTGGGAAGAAGCAAGAGATGCCCTGTAGATATGCTAACTTTGAAATGTGCATAAAATATCCAAACGGAGAGATCCAGCAAAATGCTAGGTTGCCATTTCCTTCTCCAGGGGCTCTTCCCAACCCAGGGATTGAACCTGGGTCTCCTGCATCGTAGACAGACGCTTAACCGTCTGAGCCACCAGCTCAGAGTGCCTGTTATTCACAGACAAGAACAAAGTTAGTAATAAATCTATGTGTGTGTGTGTTAGTCAGTCATTTCCAACTCTTTGCGACCCCGTGGACTGTAGCCTGCCAGGATCCTCTGTCCATCAAATTCTCCAAGCAAGCATACTATAGGAGTTGTCTATACATCGACAGGATTTCAGATGCTGAAACTGGATGGCACTAGTGAGGCAGAGAATGGAGCTAGGCAAGGGGTCCCAGGACTGAGCCTAGGAAAGGGTCACATGGCTGTGGTTCAGCAGAAGGGAAGCCAGCATAGGGGAACTGGCAAGGTGGTGGGAGGAAGAGGAGGCCAGCGTTATCCTGTAGCCAAAGAGAAGAGCATGCTTCAATAAAGAAACAGACTCAGCTAGATGAGAAGAGAGCATTGACTCATACCAGGGAGATGGCTGAAGCCACGGAAGGGCAAGCTCTGTGAAGTGGTGGAGACAAGCCAGACTGTGACCCGAGTAGACTGGGAACTCGCATGTTGTCTGAAGCCGTGCAAAAGAATATCCTAAAATAAGTTACTGCCTGAGAGTTGATAGAAACTAAGAAAGAATAAATATTTTAAAAAGAGAGAAATTAACATTATCCTATTCTTTCCCACAAGCCAGTAAAATAAACATGCATTTTCTGTGGTAAAGACTATCATCTCCCCAACAGTTCAAAGTACAATACAGGAAAATCTAGTTAAGGTGGAAAGCAAGAAGCCCTGGCCGGAGTCCAGAGTGAAGACGAACCATACTTTGGACTGTCTTGTGCTTAACTGAAGAATAACAAGACAACCAGTCAAAGAATAATAGCTGCTTTGTGTCATATACTATTTTGAATTAAGTCATATTGATACAAATTTTATTTAATTTCATTTATAAACTTTCAGGGAGACAGGAACTACATCGAGAATTTTAATAACCTTGAAGGTAGACCCTTATTCAGTGTGTTAAAATACAAGGTCACAGTGCTAAACAAGTTTATTCAATAGTAAGTCTGCCATCCATTAAATAATTTGTCCCCTAGCCAACATATGTTTTTTTGTATCCTCACTCTGACTAAACTCTGGCAGTAGGCCACAAATGAAAATGGGGGTTAAATACCACTTTAGTTTATTATTATATCAGACAATTCCTAACCCAGTGGTTTATCTGGAAAAATGGACAGAGTGAGTTGCTGGGCCTCGCTGTCTACAGCGGCAAGTCTTTTGTTCCTTCTTCCGTTGTTTATACTTCCTTTAATCACCCCTGTTTAAATACTAGCAAGCTCCAAGATGAGATGTTTACAGAGCAGTAAACATTCCATTTGCTTTTGAGAACTGAATCAACAGAGGCATTATGAAATTTAGATTAACTGTAGCAGTTAGATAGCACATTTGGTCTGTGGAAATCAAAACACTTCATAAAACAGAACAGTCTCCCTATAATAGTAATTACTGTAAGGTGTCATCTACTCCATAGAAAACCATCTTGGGATGGGCCAAGTCCAAGGGTAACTGCTAGAGGGAGGGAACGAATGACATTTTCTTACCTTTACATTCCAAGCCTCAAGGGGAAACTGATAGGGCACAGCCAGAATGGGCCTTGCAGGTGGACTGAAACTTCCACCCAACCCAGGAATTCCTTATGTCCATTACATCTATTTGTAGCTCAACTGGTAAAGAATCTGCCTGCAGTGCGGGAATCCTGGGTTCCTGGGTAGGCAAGATCCCCTGGAGAAGGGAAAGGCTACCCACTCCAGTATTCTGGCCTGCAGAATCCCATGGACTGTATAGACCATGGGGTTGCAAAGAGTCGGACATAACAGAGAGTTGGACATGACTGAGCAACTTTCACACTATGGTAATTATAAAAAAAATATTATAATAGAGACTATAGGCATACCTCATCTGGGGCTTCCCTGATAGCTCAGTTGGTAAAAAAATCTACCTGCAATGCCGGAGACCCCAGTTCGATTCCTGGGTGGAGAAGATCTGCTAGAAAAGGGAAAGACTACAAAATCCAGTATTCTGGCCTGGAGAATTCCACGGACTGTACAATCCATGGGGTTGCAGAGAGTCGGATATGACTGAGAGCTTATCACTATTACATCTAACTGAACACTTGTGGGGAGAAGCCCTACTGGATCTCAGATCCAACTGGACCCATAGATCCCAGATTAAGCATCTATTCACATATATTCAATGCACTGTTAGTGTTTTTAATGATAAATACTAAATGTATAACTGATTGGAGAAGAAAATGGCAACCCACTCCAGTATTCTTGCCTGGAGAATCCCACGGACAGAAATAGTCTGGCAGCTATAGTCCAAAGGGTTGCAAGGAGTCAAACATGACTGAAGCAACTTAGCATGACTGAAAGGGTACTCTGCAACTACCGTTTCCTTAAACAGACCTTAATAAACAGTCTATACGTGTTTCTCCATTGATCCCATAGATCCTCACACATTATGTCCAACAATGACTCTACCAAGCAAAACAAAACACAACAAAGGAAGGCTGCTTGAGTTTCTTACTTCTCCATTACAGTCTTCTGGCCCCTCATTCCCAAAGGTCCTACTAATAACATGGATCCCCTGAATGCGACCGAATGCCTAAACCTTCAGAGACCTTCGCTGTGGTAACATTTCGCTGTGATTTGCATTAGTTAAATATAAATACAGCTGAGATGTATGCGGTTCAACAGTGACACTTCAAAAACTGACAGGTTAACTTGTAACCATAAAAGTTAATTATTTTGTAGTTTTGATAGCAGGCAGATTTTTATCTATTAATTTTAAGTCTTTGTGTCTTTTGTAAATACTAGCTGATCCCAAATCAGATTACGAGACCCACCAGCCATTAAACTTCTGAAGGCTCTGACCATGACCTTTCCAAATGCTCCCATTTCCCTGTTTCTAGTCAACAGGTAAAAAACCTGGAATAAAAGTAGTATCATGAATGGCCTTCTTTCCTTTAAGCCTTATTTACTGGGCCCCTGCTTTTTGAAAGGCACTAATTGGAAAAGAAAAAGAATTTGAAAAAAAGAAAAGAGAGAGTAGGATCAAAGACCTTCCAAATGCTCACAGTATTAAAAAAAAAAAAACTATGACACAAAATATTAATAACACCTGGGAGAACGGAAACTTGCACCATAAAAGAAATGCTGGCAGAATGTGAGCGCAGCAACAATGACTGCCGGCATTCAGGGAAGGGAGAGGGTACGCTCGAGTGCACAGGAAGTATTTTAGTCTTACTGGTGTGCAGAAGGCCACGGGGAAGACAGCAATGTGCCTGGAAGGGTGGCCTGGGTCACCAGGTGCTGGGATTGTCAGGCAAGGAGGTTCAGACATATTCAGCAGGTAATGCGATATCACAAAAAGCCTTCAAGCAGTTTACAGCTACAAACTAGCATGGAGGCTCTAAAAATAGCAAGATGACGCCTGGAGAGGCCGTCTGGAGGGAGACCCGACAGAAGGCGGCACTAACTGCATGGCAGGATGGGCAGGGTTGGGAGGAATGGCTTTCGGTGGGGCTGGGGAAGAACTCCACCCAACTCCCCAATCTGCCCTGTTCCTCCACCTACAGTCCTGGACACAGATGCCCAAACAAGCTACTAGCCTACTGGCTGTCTTGTTCCTTTCTCAAGTCTAAAATTCTGAGCAGGCTTGCTTGGGAGGAAATATACCCACTGATGCTTGAAACTGCATAGTGTTTGTTTCAAACATGTACAAATACTTCCAAGGAGCAGACTACCACATCCCACTTTATAATAGCAAACTAAGAAACAAACAGGGAAGAGGGCACGTTGTTTCAAGTGAACTCAATTATTCAAGTGCATGGTATATAACTGACCCATAACCCGTGAACCACCACCAGAGCTCTCTTTGGCCCCACAGCAGTCTGGCATGGCTGTTGTGTTTTTGACCTTCACTGAAGTGCTTAGCAGAGTCTTCCTTATATTACGCATGTTTATGGAACTCTTACCCCACCCCAGGTAGTCATACCTCCTGGTGAGCGGGGGCTATGCCTTACTTGCCTTTGAAAGAAGTGAAAACGTCAGTTGCACAGTCGTGTCCAACTCTTTGAGACCCCATGGACTGTAGCACGCTAGACTCTTCTGTCCATGGAATTCTCTAGGCAAGAATACTGGAGTGGGTTGCCGCTCCCTTCTCTGGGGGATCTTCCTGGCCTAGGGATCGAACCCAGGTCTCCTGCACTGCAGGCCGATTCTTTACCATCTGAGCCACAATCACTAAGGGTATGGTCATGCTGAGGAGGTTGGTAGGTGGCAGGCAGAGAGGAAAAAGAAAGGCTTCCCTGACTGGGAACTGAACCTGGGCCCGGCAGTGACAGCGCCAAATCCTAACCAAAATACCTGTGAACTGCCTCACACTCAAAAGGCACTGGACAAATGTCTGTTGCATTAAATCTGTCTGCATTTCTTCAGTACAGCTCCCAGGGCCGTGCACAGCTGGGGCTACTACACAGCCACAGCCAAGCAGCCGCCAGACTGGCGGCAAGGAGGCTCTTTCTGAATAGAAAGCTGGGGTCAATTCTGCATCAGCAAAAAGATCGGACAGAAGGCAGGAAACTCTCAGCACAAGAGCCACAAAGGCCAGAATAGAAGTCAAAGGACAAGAGAAAGCACATCTATTCTCTATCAGTGGTATCATTTTCAAAATGTAAATTCACAAAGAACACAGCTGGAAAACATAAACCATGAGGTTTAAACAGTGCTATCAAAAAGACATAATTTATATGCCAACAGCTGTGGGTGGGGTGGATGAGACAAAGATCACTTAAACCTGTGCTTTCATCACTGAAAAAGAATGGGTCGATGGCATGTATAGCCCTGCTGAAGGGGGCTGCAGGGGACCCAGGGTGCTACTTATTAAAATACAGAACTGGCCATCTGAAGACTTCACAGTATAGCAGGGTATAGGGAAACCAGGGCCACGCTATCCCTGAGGGTGTGATTAAGGCTCCTCTAATTAGACAGTTCTTTTCTGATCTTAGACTCACAAGGAACACAGTAGTGAGACGTGTGATCATCTTCAAACTGGAATTTTAAAGTTTCGGCCTGCCTTTCTTTTTACCTCTTGATTGAAGAGGAAAAGACGGTTTGGTTCATGATAACCTTAAAAGAGAGCAACCTCAAGGCAAGCCTATTTGAAAAGAAAAAGGATACATGAAGAAAAAGGTAGGGGAGGAAGCTGCGCCAGCTCGACTGGGCACTCACCTGGCTGAAGAGGCCATTACCAGCCGCAGCAGTGTCTCAAGTCTAACCCTGCTCTCCCCACCTTTCATCCATCTAAGTCTGCTTCCTAAGAGGGACAGGCCTGACTATTCAACTTTTCAGTGCCCCAGGGTTAAAAAAGCAAGTCTCTCTCAAACAGTCTCCTGTACTGGCTTTCAAAATAGAACCTGCTGTGCTTCACACACAAAGATAAGCCTCCTGAGAGCAACCTCAGAGCCTCAGCAGCCATCAGCCATTTGCTTCCATTCCATTTTCTAGGATGTTAATGAGTTTATTTGGAGCCCGCCTACTTCCTTCCCAGCTTCTTCAGGGGCTCAAGGCCACACAAAAGTGAAAATATTAATGTATGAAGGTAGCTTTTAAAATCAAGAAGTAAGACAGGGAAAGTTAACACGTAAAACTTTCCAACCCATTATATGAGGCTAGTATTATCCTAATAATGAAATCAGACAAAAACATCAAAGGAAAGGAAAACTACAGGCCCGAAATCCTCAGCACAAAACCAGCAGACTAAATTCTACCTAAACATACCGTATAAGGACTATACACCATGATCAAGTGTAATGTATCCCAGGAAGGCAAGGTTGGTTTAACACCCCCAAATCAATTAATATAACACAATGTGAATAAAATAAAATTTTAAAAAGCATGGTTATCTTAATAGATACACAAAAAGCATTTGACAAAATTCAACACACTCTCATGACAAAAATATTAACGCCAAGTAGGAACAGAAGGGAACTTCCTCAATATGATAAAAGGCACCTATGAAAAGCTCATACACAATGGTAAAAGAATGTCTTCCTTTTAAGATTAAGAAGAAGGCAAGGAGCCTCTCTCACCACTTTTACAGGATATTGTACTAAAGATGCTAGCTAGGGCAACCAGATTAAGAAAATGAAATAAAAGGCATCCAGCCTGAAAAGGATGGATGTGAGAGTTGGCTGAATGGATGTGAAAAGGATGTGAGAAGGATGGATGTAAGGCCATAAAGAAAGCTGAGTGCTGAAGAATTGATGCTTTTGAACTGTGGTGCTAGAGAGGATTCTTGAGAGTCTCTTGGACTACAAGGAGATCAAACCAGTCAATCCTAAACGAAATCAGTCCTGAATATTCATCGGAAGGACTGATGCTGAAGCTACAACACTTTGGCCACCTGATGCAAAGGACTGACTCACTGGAAAAGATCCTGATGCTAGGAAAGATTGAAAGCAAAAGAAGGGGACAACAGAGGATGAGATGGTTGGATGGTGTCACCGACTCAATGGACATGAGTTTGAACAAGCTTTGGGAGTTAGTGATGGACAGGGAAACCTGATGTATTGCAGTCCATGGGGTTGCAAAGAGTCGGATATGACTGAGCAACTGAACTGAACGGAACTGAGTCTGAAAAGGAAAAAGTAAAACTATCTTTATTTACAGGTGAAATGATCGTCTACATAGAAAATCTTGAAGTGAAGTGAAAGTCACCCAGTAGTTCTGACTCTTTGTGACCCCAGTACCCCATGGAATTCTCCAGGCCAGAATACTGGAGTGGGCAGCCTTTCCCTTCTCCAGGGGATCCTCCCAACCCAGGGATCAAACCCATCTCTTGCGTGGCAGACAGATTCTTTACCAACTGAGCTATCAAGGAATCCCAGAAAATCTTAAGGAATCAACTAAAAAACTATTGGAGCTAGCAAATGAGCTCATCAAGGTTGCAAGATACAAGATCAAAATAAAAAATCAACTGTATTCCCTATATGCTTGCAATGAACAATCCCAAAATAAAAATTATAAAAATAATTTCATTTAGAATAGCACTGTAAAGAATAAAATACTTGGGAATAAATTCAACAAAAGACATACAAAATGTGTACTCTGGAACCTAAAAACCATTACTAAGAAATTAAAGACAACAAATGAGAAACAAAGACATTTAATGTTCAGGGAACAGAAGAGGTATTAAGCAGGAGACTTAATATTAAGATGGTAATCATTCACAAACTCACCCATAGATTTACCACAATCCCTATCAAAATTCCAGCTAGGGTCTTTGCAAAAGTTTAGCTAATTAAAAAATTCATGTGGAAAGGTAATAGGCCTAGAATAGCCAAGACAATCTTAAAAAAAAAAAGAAAGCTAGAAAAGTGAACTTGCATTTCTAGGTTGCAAAACTTATTACAAAGCCACAGTAATCAAAGCAATGCGGTAGTGGCTTAAGGTCAGGCACACAGGTCAATGGAATGAACTAAGAGTCAAAAATATACCCTCATATATACCGTCAGGTGATTTTCAACAAGGGTGATTTCAACCAAGGTGACTCAGTGGGGAAAGATTAGCCTTTTCAAGAGTGGTGGTGCTGGGATAAGTGGATATCTGCAAGCCAAAGGAAGCAGCTGGACCTCTATGTCATACCAGTTCTAACTCAGAACAGACCAAAGATCTAAATGTGAGAGAAAAAGCCATAAAGCTCTTAGAAGAAACAGATGTAAATCTCCGTAAACATGACACCAAAAGCAAAAGGAATGAAAGTAACACAATTTGTCTATTATTTGGAATTAATCAAAACTTCTGTGCTTCATTAAAACATTAAAAAGATGATCTACAGAATGAGAAAAAATTTTTTTACAAATCATGTACCTGATAAGGGATTTGTATCTGAACACACAAAAAAATGATTGTAACTCAATAACAAAAAGTAACTTGGTTAAAAAATGGAAAAAGGATCCAAATAGATATTTCTCCAGCAGAGATATATGAATGGCCCAAAAGCACATGAAAAGATGCTCAACATCATTAGTGATCAGAGAAATACAACAAAACCACAATGAGATAATATTTCATATCCACTAGGAAGTCCCAGAGAAGGCAATGGCACCCCACTCCAGTACTCTTGCCTGGAAAATCCCATGGACGGAGGAGCCTGGAAGGCTGCAGTCCATGGGGTCGTGAAGAGTCGGACACGACTCAGTGCCTTCACTTTCCCTTTTCACTTTCATGTATTGGAGAAGGCAATGGCAACCCACTCCAGTGTTCTTGCCTGGAGAATCCCAGGGACGGCAGAGCCTGGTAGGCTGCCATCTATGGGGTCGCACAGAGTCGGACACGACTGAAGCGACTTAGCAGCAGCAGCAGGAAGCCCAGGTTCAAAAAGACAGCTAATAACAAGAGTTGGGAAAGATGCAAAGAAACCAGAACCTTCATATATTGCTACTAGGAATATAAAATGGTACAGACTCTTTGGAAACAGTCTGGCAGTTCCTTAAGGGAAAGGTGAAACAGAGTTACTATATCATCCAGAAATTCCACTTCACTTATATACCCAAGAAAAATCAAAACATGTCCATACAAAAACCTGCACACAAATAATCATAGCAACATCATTCAAGATAACCAAAAAGGAAAAAGAACAAATGACCATCAATCTGATGATCAGATAAACAAAATGTGGTCTACCTATACCATGGAATATTATTTGGCAATAAAAAGAAATGAAGAACTAGTATATACGACAACATGGATAAACCTTCTAAGCATTACATAAAGTAAAATACACCAGTCACAAAAGACCACATATTGTATGATACCACTTATACAAAATGTTCAGAATAGGCAAATTCACAAAAATTAAAAGTGGATTAAAAGAAGACTGCTGGTTGCCTAGGGCTGGGCAACCTGAGGGAAATATGGAGTATGAGGTTTCCTTTGGGCATGACGAAAATGCTCTAAAATTAGACAGTGATCACAGGTCCACCATTTTGTGAAGATACCAAAAACCATTGAATTGTATGCACTTTAAATGGATGAATTGTATGGTATGTGAATTCTATTTCAACAAAACTAATATTAAAAAAATTTACTTTACCTTGAGGGAGTTGGGTCATCTTGGCCAAGGCGTGACATAATATTTATTAAGGTGTTAATTCCTATTTTTTTTAAAAAAAATCACAAGTAGATATTGTTAGAAGCATTCCAGAACCATCATATGACATCCAGAAAGAAAATTATTCATCTCACTCCAATCTGACTTGCATGTGGACACGTTTGATCAACTTAGTTACTTTAAACACTTTTTGATAGGAGAAATTAAATCTTCTCAAAAATGCATTCACTCTTATTATAATGCTGTGCTCAAAGTAAATGTCATTACATATGAGTCAAGAAGCAGTAAACGATGGCAGAATGGAACAGTTACCAGGGAACCATTCCTGGTGGGGATTTAACTTACAGCAGGGGATACAGAGCAAAAGAGGAGAGTGTAACCCAAACGGACCTTTTTTGCGCATGTGCATGTGATGAACTTTTCTATCTCCATATTTGGGCTGCCGAATTCCGCAGTTAGACAAAGAATTCCTGGCATGATCAGGATTCATTCCAAAATTTAAGTGATGGCTTGGGTGGGTCATGGCCAGCTAAAATTCCAAAGACATAAGTTCAGTTTTAAAAACTCAGCATAAAAAAAATTTAATAAAAAACAAAAACAAAAAAAAGCATAGAAACACCATCAAAAATGAAACAGGAAAGAGACTTGTTTATCTGGTTAAATTTTAAGTCCCAAACTTTCCATTTTCTCCAGTGCCAAATTTCCAGAGCTTTGGTCCAAGTCCTCTTCCACAAACAAACCTAAAAACCCACATCTTTCAGAGAAGAATTAGAATACACAGCACGTGGAAAGAAGAGTCACAAAAGAGGAAAAGATGAAAGAAGAGCTCAGGTTTGACAGGCAAATCTGGAAGCTTTGGTCTATTTCTTTAGGGACAGTCTAAAAAAAAAAGTGAGAAAAGGGGTTTGAAACTGGCAATCAGAGTAGAGTAATGGAGAAGGCTATGTCTCTAGACATCCTCATCCTCTCCAGAATATTCTCCATACTCCACTTGTAACCTGCAAGATGAATTACTCCTATCTTGTTATTATATAAATGTACAGGAGAGTAACTCTCACCTGTAACAGGCAACGATCTTGGAAAGTATATCCTATCAACTTGTCCAGATGCATTAGGCACTGGTGGTAGCGAATATGATGGGTCAGAACTGGCAGCATCATGGCATGCTAGGAAAAAGCACAATTCAATATGTTTAATTCTCTAAAAATGTATTAAAAAAACATTTCATTCATTTTACAGCAAACAAAAAAGATTTTTTACATCCCAAATCCCATCTCCCAAAGTCTTACAACAGTGTACTGGCAGCATGGCACCCTGGCATACCCTCTGTGAGGGGCAGTGGACTAAGTTGTTAGAGATACAGTCTCTGAAACCAGAGCGCCTGGGTCCAAATTCTGCTCTGTCGTTCACCCATCCTGGGACTTAGGGTAAGTTACTTAACCTCTCTGTTTCTGTTTCCTCACCTGTCAACTGAGGACAACTGGTGTAGGTACCTTCAAGGACAGTTAAAAGGATCAAATGAGTAAATACAAAAGGCTGCTTAGAAGAGGGCATGTGTGGCCCTCACTGAAGTAGGAAGAGCCCTGGTTCATCAGCAGCCAGCGGTGTAGCCTTGAGGAAGCCATGAGAATTTCTGTACCTCCTTGTTTCTTTAATTCAAAGGGAATGGATTAGGACTCACAAATTCTGAAACTCTGTCAAGGTCAAGGCACTTCTGAGATCTAAGGAAAATGAGTCTTTCCCCAGAAAAAGGCCTGTGTGCACAAACACGCAAAAATTTTATGGAATTTTAATGAGTTCACAGATCTATAAAGCCCATCATTGGCCTCTGGGTAAGAACTTCTGAGCCAGATGATCTCGAAGGGCCATTCCAGGTTTAACACTCAATCTAACATTATGAGGATAACTTTTATAAAAACCATCAATACAGTTAAATCACCTGAGGACACAGAACTTTTATTTCAATCACTTTTCATTTGGCTATAGATTCCTTATTGGGAGACAATTTCATGGAGAGCGTATCTTTTTCCTTTTTTTAATAACGTTTCCCTAGAAATCAAGAGAATGAAGAAGTCATTCTTATTCATCAGAACCTGGAGGATGGGCACAGCCCACAGAATGACTGACATGTGCTTTCTATCATTTTAGTCTTTGAAGTATTTTAAGCTGACATTATTTAAAAATACATGGTAATGGATTTGCTTGAAATTACAGAAATCAGTTCCCTGTATTAACTTATAATGAAAGATTAGTTCTCCCAAAAAGGATCTTTAATCAACAGAAAGTCTTTCTTTCCAGTTTAATTCAGTAAATATGTATTGAGCACCTCCACATGCAAGGCTTATAATAGCTGTGGGAAAGAAAAAAGATGGAGACACTCTTTTCGCCCCCAGGGGCTTCCCAGAGATATGCTATTCTGATTCGAATTACTGGCATTTTGTCCACTATGTTTTGATCCATGCTGTATTAAAAAACACAACAATATAATGCAGTTTCCCAGGCATTTCAACTGCACGGGGCTCATGGTAATTGAGGCTAAGCACTCAAGGAGGAGGGGTCATGAAGACTATGCAGTGTAACTATCTTTCTAAAGTATGAATTCAAACTGGTGAGTTGTTTTCATACCTCCAGCGAGAGAAGAATCATTACCTGTTAAGAAAATAACTATCTTCTGAGTATGCTGATTATTAGAAAATAGTCTATCCCTCTGATCTACCCCAGAAAAGAACAAAATACATTTAACGGCAAAGTTCCCACATCTTCTCTTCACCAAACTAAGTCTTATTTTCTTTATCCTTTACTCACATGAAACAGCTGTGAGTCCCTTCATCACTTCCTCTAAACTTGCTCCAAATAGAGCCAGGGTCTCTTTCCAAGTAAGTATGGTTCTTGTGAACACCACAGAAAGGTAGGTACGACCAACGTCCATTTTGTATCCCTGACAAATAAGTCTCGAGGTTCTCTATAAGACTCCAGCTCAGTTTGTTAAATGATCAATCTTTGCAATGTTGAGACCACACACAATCACTAAGCATCTCCCCTCATTCATTTCTAGAAACTGCTTTCACTTTATTTACTTGTTTGATTTATTTTTATTTGGCTGTGCTGGGTCTCAGCTGTGGCACGTGGGATCTTTGGGATCTTTGATCTTCGATGTGGCATGCGGGATCATTTTTTTTAGTTGCAGCAGGTAGGATCCAGTTTCCTGACCAGGGATCAAGCTGGGAGCTCCCTGCTGATCCTGCATCCACATACTGTGAAGTTCCTCCATCTCCTCCATCACTTGTCCAGGCTCATTCAATATTACCATCGACAGCATTGGCAGCAGCAGAACATCATCACATGTTCCATCACCTTGTCCTTGTACTTGAGAATCGTGCTGCTGTCTGAACAATTCATGTTGTGAGAACGAGTGACGTCTACCACCTTTTTGCCTCCCTCCACTCTCTCAGTTATTTTCACTTTTGTTTCCATCATTATTGCATGGTGCTTCTTAGCAGTACCAGCTACATCACTGCTACTTTTACGTTGCTCCCAGATATTCTGGGCTTGAAATAAAGATACTATATACCACTGTACTCTAACAGTGCTATATAGTACACAAAAGCACAACTACCCACAGAGGAGGCATACATGTGACAATGTACATCAGACACGTGAACTACCTTACCTGGCTGAACATTCAAACACGTTTGCATCCTTCGAAGTCCACAACTTGAAGGTTCGTATGTAGTGGACTCACTGTAGCCCAAACACAACTCTCTGTCTACTCAGCACTCACCACCACTCTGTTCTTCTTTTCAATTTTCTTCAGGCACCCTGGCTTCTAGTTTTTTTCCAGTTTCACATGGGCCTCAGACTGGTTGTATGTTAAACTGACATAGTTTCTTGGCTCCTTTTTTGACGTCTCTGTGTGTCACATTTTTTCATCCTCCATCCTCAGGATTCAGTTTACTGATTTCCATGGACCTCCCGCTTGGTAGCACAGGGCACAGGTACCTACTCTTCTAAGTCACCAAGTCAACTTTGGTGTGCAAAACCTCGTTCTTAAAGTACGGACACCATAGAGAGATGATGCTTTTCCTCTTCTGAGTCATAATGCTGAATTTCTCAGCCTCAGTATCAGGTTTTGACTCCTGCTTTTTCTTCTGTATTACCCAGGATTCATTCTAACAAGCGGTTACACTGAGAAATCTTTCAACAGTTTCTCTCTAAACATGGTTCAAGTCTGCGATTAGTTGACATGTAATTCCAGGTTACAGGACCATCTCCATGTTTTCATTCCTCCTAACACTGGTTGGGGCATATCAGGTAGAATTTTCTAATCTCGTAACAACCCTTGGTAACTGCTCTGGTTGGGAAATTACACTTCCAGAATGAGAAACTGGGACTCAGGTTGCTCTGCCTTCGATTCTACACAATCGTTTTATTGCCAGTGGCTGCCAGACAGCATCACAAGGCTTTTGCCAGCAACCCATCAGCAATTATTATTACCCCACCCAGCCCCCACCCCAGGATTTCAGAGATGCACTCAGCCATTTTATCTTAAAACTAAGTATGAGTTCATTTTTCCACAGGCTTCAGGGTTATTCAGAGTATTCCATGTATAAATTTCACTTAACTGTTATTTCTCAGTCAGATTCTTATTCTTCATTACCAAAAATACTAACCACTTTGACTTCATATTACACGCCACCTGAGCAAACTCCGGGAGATGGTGCAGGACAGGAAAGCATGGTGTGCTGCAGTCCACAGTCACAAAATGAGTCGGACACAACTGAGCGACTGAACAACACCACCTCTCCTGTCATCTTTTTTGATGAACACACATGAAAACGAAAACATCTATTCTGAGATAAGAAACTATAGTTAAGAGGCAATGCAACTTGTGAAAAAGTAGGACTGGAGGATGGAAGCCTGGCTTCCACCAGCTGGCTGTCTTTGGAACAGCAGGAGTCCTCCATGTGGAGGAACCATCATCACACAAGAAGCATTCACCTTTGCCCAAGTCCTGCTTAGGAACCTTGTCTCCAGCCAGTCAAACACAGGAACGGACTGTTTTTGGCTACGCACATACTCAGTCACTCAGTCATGTCCAATTCTTTTGAGACCCCATGGACTGCAGCCCGCCAGCCTCTTCTGTCCATGGGATTTTCCTATCAACCTCAAAATAGCATGTAAAAATGTAATATATACAGAGAGTGAGAGAAGATAACCTAGTCATCCAGCTGCTCCAATCCAGCTGGGAAGCCAGAGTTAGGTTCTTGCGACACAGCTGAAGGACACAAAACTACAGGGTTCATTCAGGACCCCTATTTGTTTTACCAAAAGAAAGGGCAGAAAGAGCTCAAACTTAAAAAAAAAAAAAAAAAATTGTGTTCAGTGGAACTAAACTGATCTAGGAACTGCTCCACAGACAATGGGACACTCCCTCCACACCCACTAGTCACCAATCAATCAGTTGGTTTTTCTTTTTTTATCTTTTTACAAATTAGGGTTTCACAGGGTTTTGTTTAATTTAAAAAAAAAAAAAAACTACACAGTTACATCAAAAACATAAGTTTAAAAACCACTGAACTAGAAGAACTGTAAGATCCTTTCCAGTTCTCAAAGTTCCATAATTTCAGGATCTCTTAAACAATCAACTTTGACATCACTGAGATCAGCAGATGGCTGGACATTCCATTCACTGTTACTACAATGTCTTAAGCATCTATGTTGGGGTTACAGTGCTATGTTGGTTTTGGAGAAACACTAGCAAGCTGAAAAAATGGGTGATATTATAGCTCCAAGTGGCCCTAAGAAACAATCAATGGAAGTAAGATATCTACTTCTGAAAGCATTTACAGTTAAAAAAATTCGTCAATGGGTAATATAACTGAGGACTTTTTAGACAGACTGGCATCCACTACAGATGATTATTTTCAAACTACTTAGCAATATTGCATCAATAGCAGTTCATCTCAACAAAAAAACATTTAGCTTCACATGGTAAATGAATTACATAGCAATTCCTTTAATGATAGGATTAAATTCCACTGTTCAATACAATAACTAAATGCCAGCATTGATTAAAAAAAAAAAAACCTCATTACAATGAAATGAATACCTAAGAGTATCTGGACTCATTACCATCACAAAAGATAAGTGGCAGCTTGGAATATTCTTCCAAAAGGCTAAACACGGCAAACTGCACTGACCCCACTCTGTATAATCATTTCCTTTACTTAATTCCCATGGAGTGCAACCAATATCAATTGTAACAAAAGAATCACGTGAACAGTCAAAGAATATGCTTGCTGGATTTGAGGGATGTCTAATTTGGTAAAAATTCACATTTAAGGAAAAAAATACCTCTTAGTGAGCCAGTTATATACTGCTGAGATGTTCCTCTATTAAGTCTACCCTCCATCCCCACAAAAATGAACTGGGCTTCCTTGGTGGCTCAGTTGGTAACGAATCTGCTTGCAGTGCAGGAGACTCACTGCGAAGGGAAGATCCCCTGGAGAAGGGAATGGCAACTCACTCCAGCATTCTTGCCTGGAGAATTCCATGGACAGAAGAATCACTGAGATACAGCAGACAAGACTGGCGGGCTACAGTCCATGAGATCACAGAGTCAGACACAACTGAGCGACTAACACGTCACAAAGAAAAAATACTATCCTTTGGCTCAAATATGTATACTGTTTCTGCTCATTTAATACTTTCAGCTCTCTGCAGTATAAGTCTGGGTTCTCAGTCTGGAATGTTTGTACACACCACCTTCAGGAATCTGCCTGTAGAGCTGCCGGAGTATCTCTTTTGACAGGCACTTACCCACATGCTCAAACAGGCAGACGCATTTGAAGAACAGACCTGCCTTCCCTCAATGTGCGGAGACAGAATTGAACATTACTAAGTCAGCGCCTCCCACGGCCCCGCCAGGCACACGCACATGCACCACACACAACTACACAAGACAACATGAAAACTGACACAAAAACAGAACCCAAACAATAGAAAACAGTGTACTGTTGATGTTCCATTTAGCTACAAGGTAATACATCCTGCAGAAACTTCTCAGAATTAGGAAGACTTCAGTGCCAGATGCCTTTTAAAGGAAGAGATGTTTGGGTATAATTGTGTTCTCAGAAGCGTCATCACCTGACAGACATCAGAACGGATGCCAGTTTTCCAGAAGCCTTGGCTACTCAGCTCCACTGTTACTTCTCGCCTCATGGTATTCTTCTGTCGTATTTTTTGGAGTGCTTCCTAGAAAAGAACTCATTATGATGAGTAACCTGACAGTTCTAAAGCAATACTAAGCCA
Organism: Ovis aries; assembly: GCF_016772045.2. Classification (NCBI taxonomy): domain Eukaryota; kingdom Metazoa; phylum Chordata; class Mammalia; order Artiodactyla; family Bovidae; genus Ovis; species Ovis aries. The sequence goes on along the minus strand of NC_056069.1, from coordinate 42,198,244 downwards.
AACATCAAGCGTTAGTAAATTAGCTGGATTCATTCACCCTTACGTTCAGGTAGTCAAAATTCTTCATGCCAAATTAGATTTTAAAAAAATAATGAAAGGCCTTGAGAATAAGCCAGCTTTTCCTGGTAAATGGAGAAGGAAAAAACCAAACTAAAGAAGCTACTCTGGCAAGTTCAAATGAAAAATGTCCTTTTGGGGACTTTTTGGTGGTCCAGTAGCCTCCCAATGTGGGGGGTTCAGGTTCAATCCCTGGTTGGGGAGCTAGGACTCCACATGCCTCATGGCCAAAAACCCAAAGAATAAAACAGAAGAAAAATTGTAACAAATTCAATAAAGACTTTAAAAAGGATCCTTGTCAAAAAAAAGAAAAATCGTGAAAAAAAATGCCCTTTAACTGAAAAAGAAACAAAATGTGGTGTTTGGAATCTGAAATCTGCATGTAAAAATTATATTTAAATCAAGCCTTATGTTAAGCATTTACATATAAGAAAGACAATCAGTAAATTAACCAGAAACCCATGTAATTCTCAAAGACGCCTTCTAATTTGCAAACCCTGCAGCAAGGGTATTTTTTATTAAAACAAGACAATGATTTAAACTGCTGCAAGACGTAAAACAGGAATTTACTCTTCCCTTTTACCGCCACCCTTCAAATAATTAATGATAAAAAATAATTTTATACTTGTATGTTTATTCAATTAGAAAAAGTCTCCTAGGAATTCATAACAACAACAGGAACCACCACCACCTCCATCACTGATTAAGCTACTAATACAGGCCGGGTAGCTCAGACAGTAAAGAATCTGCCTGCAATGCAGGAGACCAGGGTCCTATCCCTGGGTTGGGAAGATCCCCTGGAGAAGAGAATGACAACCCACTCCAGGATTCTTGCCTGGAGAATTCCATGAACAAAGGAGCCTGGCAGGTTACAGTCCATGGGGTCACAAAGAGTCTGATATGACTGAATGACTAACACTTTAATAGGCCAAACACCACTGGAGGAAAGTTAAATAGAATGTCTCCAAGGCCACACCATCACCCTTTTCCCGAGTGCACTGACAGTCTCTTTCAGCCTTGGTTCCATCTTTCATAATGAAGCTGACTGGCTCAAGTCACAAAAAGCGACAATGTCAGAATTCAAACACTTTTCTCAGCTTCAAAACCCTGCTTTTACACTATGGCACCAGAATAAACCCTCAATGAGATAAAATCTATATTGATACTAAATCCATTTATTTTTTATTCTTAAATATAAAACACAAGTGACCCTGGAATATAGATAATACTACCCATTAGTAAAGAAATATGGAATTTGGGATATAAAGTCTCACAAAATCAGTTCACCATACTAAACTAACAGATATATAGAAGATAATCTTTTACAACCCAAGACCAAGAAACTTGAATATATGGTCCTATGTACAGTCTAATTAATGATAAAAGGCTAATCTGGGAAGTTTTAAAATCAACTTCTTAGAGAAGCTATATTCATTCCCAATATCTATTTAAAAACTGGCCTTTTTAAGGAGAAAATATGGTCCCTTAGCTACTAAAAGATGAAAAAATCAGCATACTAACATAAGGAGGGGAGTGAAGTGTGATTTTTTTTTTTTAAAGTATCTTTCCATCTTATTCTAAAAGTGTGGTGTAACAACAATCTCAGATAAACCGGAAGTACATCATCATTAGTCATAGGTGAAGAGGGTCCGATACCAACCTCCCTCTGTGCCAGCTTCTGCTTGTCAGTCTGTTTGACTTTGGGACTATTTGCTAGGAGGTGGCGAAGCTTAACATAACTCTTCCACAGTTTCTGGTACCTGAGGAAAAGGACACACGGACGTCTCAGACGAAAAGAAGGCAAATCTAAAATGCCATAAAGCCAGGTGTTCTCACAGGCCTGCTCGATCATAAATGTATTCCTGTGAACATCCTTAATGGCTGCAGATCTTCATTCTAAGGAAGGACGTGGTCTGGAGGAATGGAGCAGCTGGATGACCAAGAGTCATCTGGAATATATGAATAAGCTGATCATTGCCTACGTGGGTTGAAAATGAGGTGTCACTATACGGATGAATCTCTCTGGAGGCAATTCCAAGAGAAACACACAAAAATTGATAGAAACATGTATGGTTTCTCATTGTTACCACTTTTAAAGTAACACATTTAAATACATGCTTTCTGATGTTTGTTGAAAGAAAGACCCCTTACTCAGCAGATATTGTCAGTGTCTGAAACGCTTTCACTGAAAGTAAAAGCTAGAGAATATGAGAAAAGAGAACCCTCCTCATGATAATACCCAAGATACACAGATACTCACATCCATTTTTCCACTGGGAAGGGAAAGACAAATGGTATATAGCAATTTGTATATACCATGACAAAAATAACCATCTTTGAAGTCAAACATGTTATAACCTCGATCAGCCTAACGAATAAGTTAAAGTATCCTGAGAAGGAAGAGAATATACAGTTTTTTATCAGTTCACACTCCTGCCAGCTGAGAGTCCACATGAGCCTAATCACATTCTACTCATACTTTTCTGGCAAGAAGGGACTTTCCAAAGATTTTCTGTTATATTGAAACTGCTCCTTTCTTGGCCTTTGCTGGGTCTCTCCTTTCTGATAACATTTTTTATAGACAATGGAGGAAAGAAAGAAGTACTTACACAGTGCCTGGCTCATTGCTTCATACTTTTATCCAAAGGGAGGGAAAAAAAGAACAAAACCCTTTAGCCTCTTCTAATATATCAGCCAGAATTGGATTTATGAATTGAAAATCTCCCATGCCCTTTTCTCCCATTATGAATCCTTTAAAAAAATTAAATCAGGAAATGGTTTGTTTGACAAAGTAGGGAATCTAAACGCTCCTGAAGACTCTAATGGCGCTATTTCCCTTCCCACATACCCTCATTTTCTCCCAGCAAAACACTAATGTGCCAGTTGGAAAAGAAAGTGAAAGTGAAGTCGCTCAGTCATGTCCGACTCTTTGCCACCCCGTGGACTGTAGGCTTCTCCGTCCATGGGATTCTCCAGGCAAGAATACTGGAGTGGGTTACCATTTCCTTCTCCAGGGGATCTTCCTGACCCAGGGATCTAACCCGGGTCTCCTGCATTGGAGGCAGACGCTTTAACCTCTGAGCCACAGGGAAGCCAGTTGGAAAGTAACATCAATTCTAAGAGACAGAAGTCATGGCTTCTCCTTCCAATATAACCCTTGACTTTGCATGGGATGTTGAGCTCTTATTAAGATGCCTCCCCAGAATCAGAACTCTACATCAATGCAGCAGTGCTAGGAACCAACATGGTGCTACTTTCCTCTAGAGAGCACTGAAAAAAATAAATAAAAATAGTAAGTTCTATAATGATGGATAAAGGAAAATTCCTTAAAGGTTAAAAACATACAGGACTCATATTAACCAAGACTGCTAAGGATAATCTATCGAATAATATGTAGAGAAAATAATTCTTCAGGAGTCACCATAACTTGTTTCATTTGGTAACCTAAACTTGGAAACATGGCTCATTTCAGATCTTAATTTTTAAAAAGAAAAAAATCCACTAAAGAGGATTCCCTGCTAATTTCAGCTGTTGGTAGAAGGTGAAATTGGCTAAGACAAACACCGAGAAATATCTTACTGTGGGTCTCCAGCATAACTCAACTGTGCAGGGCGTATCCCAAAGTGAACGATAATCGGAAAAGTAATCACATCAGGGTTGAACTGTTCACGATCCAGTTGATCGATGCGGACAGAGCTTGGTTTCTAAAGAAAGAGAAATCAAAGCCATTTATTCCCTTAAGAAGTCTTTAAGTATTGACTTTAATCTAAGTAGGGAAGAAATTAATCGGATTTTTCCCTAGGAAAGCCTCATCCCCAAAGGGAAAAAAATGTCATTAAAAACCTTTAATCATAGCAACTACACTATATAAAAACTATAATGTCACCCCTGTAAATGAGTCTGTGCCATTCGGCATAATGAACGACGATTCTGTCCTTTTCTGCCATCCACATAGAAACCTTTAAAAATTAAACTTTTGAAAGGACACCTAGTCACATATAACTTTTCCTTAACCTCTCCAGAGGCACAGAGGGAGTATTCCACATGAGCAAAAGAGACACGCTGGCTTATTCTGCTTTAACTGCACATTTCAAATGGAAAGCTTATTTCTATTCAGCAGGCACAGACAGACGCCTCTATATAATTTTTTTCCCCATTAATTCTCTGTGTACGTTGTGTATTCCTTTAATTCTGTACCTTTAAATGAAAAGGTATGGTGGTACAAAGACCAAATAATTAAGCTTCTCTTATTATGTCCATGGAGGCCATTCTTAAATTTTAATAAGAGAAGACTCAATTTTCATAAGTTTCTTTTCCAAGTCTAATTTAAAAAAAAAAAAAAAAAGAAGTGAACAGCTTGGTTCCTTCTTAAGTTACTAAAGTATGAGGATCCATTTGTAAAACAGCTTTCATCCTGAATACTTAAGTTTGTGAAAAGATGGTAAAATCGTGGAGAGTATGTTTTAGCAACTCCTTGCTTATACTGAACACTCAGGGCAGTCCCTAATTAGAAGCTAAATTCTGACTAGAAGATTGTAGGGGTGTGTGGCCCAGTTGCTTCAGAGCTAGAGGCTACAGAATTGATCCCCATGGAAGCTAATAAGCTTCACTGTATTGCCCAGTAATGCCCAACAACTATGACTTAACAGTCTGGCCTGGTTTGTCCAAGACACAATGCTAAAACTGGGAAAGCCCTCAGCAACTGGGACAAGCTGGTCGCCCTACCCACAACGATAGTCCAAGTAGGTGACCAACTATTCAATAAAAAGATTTGTGCAAATTCATCCACATTAGTGAAACAAACAAACAAACAACCTTAGACTTCAAAGAATATTTAAATGTCATTTAACAATCAAAATTTTACTAGTATCTTGAAAAATTGATCTTTGCTCTCAAAATTAATAACTAGGTCAAAAAGACTCCTCTGAGTCAAAACACTCTGATGTTCTTTCACGCTCTTCTGCCTACCAGAACCACAATTAAAGTCTCTTCCTGCCTCTGCAGTCGCCACAGACCAGATTATGCTGGGCTTCTCTTTGGCTCCATGCTATAGTATCAAGGTTTCCCAGGTGGCCCTAGTGGTAAAGAACTCGCCTGTTAATGCAGGAGATGCAAGAGACACAGGTTTGATCCCTGTGTCGGGAAAATCCCCTGAAGGAAAGCAGAGCAATCCATGCCAGTACTCTTGCCTGGAGAATCTCATGGACAGAGGAGACTGGTGGGCTGCATGTTCAGAGGGTCACAAAGAGTCGGACACAACTGAAGTGACTTAGCATGCATAGTATCAACAGAGGATATAGTGATTTAAAATATTTGTGTGTGTGTGTATGTGTGTGTGTGTGTGCATGCGCGCACGCACTCAGTCACTCAGTCATGTCCAATTCTTTCCAACCTCATGGGCCGTAGCCCGCTAGGCTCCTCTGTCCATGGAATTCTCCAGGAAAGAATAGTGGAGAGGGTAGCCATTCCCTTCTCCAGGGTATCCTCTCGACCCCAGGATCTGCACTGCAGGAAGATTCTTAACCACCTGAGTCACCAGGGAAGCCCTTTAAAATATCTGTACTATTTCTTATTTATAGGCGGACAGGGGATGAAGTAAGATCTAGACTTGGCCACACCCTACAGTATCCATCATACTATTTTTATATTAGAATAAAATACATTCTCACCAATGGCTAAAGTGTTCCGTAGCAGAGGCAAAGTACCTGGGGAGGGAGATTAATTTTAAATTCTGCAGCAATAAAGTACTTAATGGGACCATGATGATTTGAAATTTTTAATAAATTCCCCAATATCCTTATCACTGGGCAATCTTTCAAAGCAAGCACTTCATAGGACAAAATATGGCGCCATGTCTATTCTGTCCTATTCTCAACAGGATATAATGAAAGAATGTTTCATGATACTGAGTTTTCAGGACACTTTTCTCCTCTGCACTAAGACTAAATAGCAAATACTAAAAAACAAACAAACAAACAAAAACTACCTTAAACATGTCCCAAAGCTTGGCACCCAAACCTAACTTTCTTATTTCCAATTACTTTCCAGCATAAACCTTTCACCCTGACTAACCTGTGGTTTCCTCATTATCTTCAAAACTGGTCATACACCAACTCAAGAATGTTCATTCAAATGTGCCAATGATTTATACAATTCCTTGATTATTTAAAGACCACAGTAGTGTTTACGAAGCATCCCTGGGAGCCTGGCCTAGTGATCTCACCAAACACTACAAGCTTTCCTGACTGGCTTTTTCAGAGATTGGTCCACTGATTCAATAATTCATCACAGACTCCTTTCATATGGATATGCTGTAAGTCTGCAGCTGGACAAGCATCATATATAATCTATATACTTCAGTAGCACCTGGCTCACGTAGTAGTTCCTCAACAACTGAGCTGAATGATGATCATGGCAATGGAGTAAATATTCTCTATGCCACTGGCTCAAAAATGAGCAAGGAGTAAACCAGAAGCAACTGGGGAGTTTTTTTGACTACAGGTCATTGAGCCCCGTTACCTGGAGTATATGGGATGGGGTCCATCAGGGCATTCTTATATTTTCAAAAGCTCTCCAACTGATCCTAGGAGTTCAGGAAATTTTAACCATGCCATAGAAGGGAGTCTCAAGGTAAAAGTGCTTCCACAGTAAATTATGATTCTTCAAGCTGACCCACCAAGGTAAAAAGGATGTCTCCCACCACCATCACCCCTACTCAGTCCTCTGACCCAACTATAAAACTAACAGAAAAATGTAAATTCATGCAACTGTTTAAAATAAGAAAGAGTAAATCCACAGTCACACTCTCATAGTGCTACGATTTTGTATATTTCTTTTACTCTATCTGTTTGGCTTAGCAATATAATAGTACAAATTGTATAACTTTTTTAGTGTTAAACAAGTTTCATGTTTAAAGACATTTTTATTAAACACTTTCACTTTCTAGATTTGTTTAAAATAATCAGCATTAGCTGGAATGTCTGATTTGCAAATAGCAACATTTTGTTTGTGCAGATGTTACTGTCATGCTACAAAAAGTTGATTTAGAGTTTTTATTTTTATGAATCAAGGCTATTAAGCAATTTGGCAGCCTTTCTAAAACAACAGCTTTGTTTAAATAGATTACTCTATTTCCTTACATAGTAGTATTTTAATTCTTCACTTTTGCAAAACTTTATACAGATAAGATGCCAATATATAACTATTTTATGAAATGATAACATATTTTAGAGGAAAAAAATTTAGTAATAAAACAGCGTGCTCTTTATCAGAAAAAAAACAAGCTATCTATTAATTATCTTTTGATTTTTATGTTTTAACTTTAAAAATGGACATGAGAAGCAAAATTTAAAGGAATAAATTTAAAAAACATTAATAAAAATTAGACAAAGGATGTCAATAAACCATTAACAGAAGAAAAACTTTAAAGATCAACATTTAAAATATCAAGTTTTGCTAGAAACCAAAATAAAAAGAAAACTGAGCTAAATAGTATCTATTTTTTCCCCTACCAAATTGACAGTTTCTTGTTAAACTAGTATAAACAGTATGAAGAAATGGTCAGAGTGTGAATTTTACAACCCTCTTGAAGGTAATTTATAAAGTATCAAAAGCTTTAAAAATGTACATACTTCAAGGAATTAAATGGACACATTCAAACAGAAATACATACATACGGAAAACATGTTAGTCACACATACACAAATTCAATACAGCATTATTTGCTATAGCAAAAATCTGGAAGCAACTTAGGTGCCTGATAATATGGGGTTAATTAAGTAACAGTGGCTTTTTTTAAAATTACATGCCTAAAGAAACGTAAAACAAAGGAAAAATAATAACTTTGTGCTTGTTCCTGGAGGAAGATAAGAAGGAAAAAGTCTGAATATTAATATTGAATAGTATGATGCCAATTTTGTTTCAAAACAATATGAAATATGTCTTACTAGAAAAGTGAATAGTATTATCTCTGAAGAATGGAATTATGGGCAATTTTTCTCTTCTTTGGGCTGTTTTTCTCTTTTTTTAATTATCTATAGAGAGGATCTATTACTTTTATACTCAGAATAAAATTAAAGCTGAACATAATCTAAAAACTTCAAAATTCTCCATAATAAGTAGAATAAATCTACTAAGCAGATGAATGGGGCTTCCCTGGTGGCTCAGAGGTTAAAGCGTCTACCTGCAATGCGGGAGACCTGGGTTCGATCCCTGGGTCGGGAGGATCCCCTGAAGAAGGAAATGGCAGCCAACTCCAGTATTCTTGCCTGGAGAACTCCATGGATGGAGGAGCCTGGTAGGCTACAGTCCTTGGGGTCACAAAGAGCTGGACACGAATGAGCGACTTCACTTTCACACCTTCAGTTCAGTTCAGTTGCTCAGTCATATCTGACTCTTTGAGACCCAATGGACTGCAGCACGCCAGGCTTCCCTGTCCACCAGCAACTCTTATGGCTATATATATGCCTACAGATATGCCAATATTATAATATTTTTCTTATGTACTAAATATTTAAAGGAAAAAAATTACTCAAAGGACAAGAAGCAACGAGTACTTAAATCTTTAAAAACATTCTGTTAGCATTTTTTACAAAACACTCAAACCTGAAAGGAAGGTAACTCAGTCTCTGACCGTCTACACCAGCACATACCGCTCCAGGGTTGGTGACGATCATGCCTTTGCATTCTTCTGCATATTTCTGCCACTCAAGTTCCTCCCACTGAAGCATATTGGCAATCTCCTCTTCGGGAACAAGGGCTTTGCTACACCGCAGTAAGTAAAGGAGGATCTGGTGCATAGACAGCACTTCTTTTCCTCCATCTCAGGTGACAGTGGAGAGAGAGGGAAAAATGAGAGTGCTCAATGAACAGCCAGTCCTCTACCCAATCAGGAAGAACAAGACAACGAGAGAAGAGCGCTTGTAAAAAGGTAACTTAGAATTTACTTCGTTAAACCATTGTTTAACCGGGTGCCAAATAATAGGCAAGCCATTTGTTTCACTGATGAACAGGGCTCATAAACCATCCCCTTATGAAAATGGCAACAACAACATTACAAATGACAAAAGGCTCTATTTCTGAGGTAGGAATATAAAAAAAAGGTGCCTATCTAAATAAATTTAAAACCACCTAGTGTAAAGAACCACGGTTTATAACATACAGAACCATCTTATATTTTAAATATTTGATCAGTCTTTATAGGATAACAGATGAAAGTTGACGTTACTGATTTAAGGAAATTCTAAGCTTTTATGAGATACTTATGGATGTTTTCAATAAACTATTGTTGCATTATGGTCTAATTTTTTGGTGTTAATGTGCTGCACCCGCCATGAGAAACAGAACTAAAGAGCTTATACCAATATCATGAAGATCATTATGGAGTTAGTACATGGAAAAAATACCAAGTATTCTGAGACTTAAAGAAGCATATATTACCAAGCACAGAGGATAAAAACAACAAAGAGCATAAATAAAGTACCTTGGAAAAACTCAATTAATCTGGTACTTCGTGAAGCAAAGCCATTCATCTAATATGCACATTAATTTCAGGTTCACAGGCTTCTGCCTTCTCTTTAGGTTTAGCTTTTGTTTTTGGTTTTTTTCTTTGGCCACAGTGTATAGCACACAGGTTCTTAGTTCCCCGACCAGGGACTGAACTCACGCCCTCCTCATTGGAATCACAGAATTTTAACTACTGGACTGCCAAGGAAGTCCCCAGGTTTATTAGCTTCTTGACCAGTACGTACAACCAACTTTTCTCTGCCTAGTCCCACCCAAAGGAAGGACAAGAGCCCTGATGGTGTAGAGAACAATAACTGCTCTCCCCAAGGTCGTAAGACACGCTAGAAACAGTAGTATAGGGCCAAACACTTCATGGAGAAACAAGGGGACCAAGATGTTGGAGACAGGCAGGCATAAATGAGGGGGTCCTATTTGTGCTAGAAGAGTTTATGACACCCAAGGAATCTAGGATACTAGAAAATGGAAGAAGATAAAAGATTTTAATTTGAGTTGCTATGGGCTAAGATCTTAGGCTTATACTTCTAAAACAGAAGACAGTAAGGATCAAAATTTCTTTCTGATTTGTGTTTTTCTATCTCAGATGCTGCTCTGGAATTAAATGGCATTGCTGCTATATGGCTACTATGTATGTAGGAATGCATTCATTTATTAATCTAAATACACATTCATTCATTCAATAATTACCAGCACCTATTATGTAGCTGGCCCAGGAAACACAGTGCTAAACAGCTGAAACTCTTACATTCCAGAGGAGAGAAAGAAACAATAAAAAACAACTACTTAATAATAGATCAGAGATGAGGGCTCTGAAAACGGATCAAACTGGGCAACTATACATAAAAGGGTGATCAGGAAAGATGTCTTTGAAGCAGAGGAGCTCCATGCGGCTACCTGGGAGAGGAGTGTCTCTGGTAGAAAAAATAGCCAAAGCCCGAAGGTGAGACTGATGTGTTCCAGGAACTGCAAAGAGGCCAGGAGGAGAATGCAAGAGAGGCAGCAGGGAAACCAGATCTTGCAAAGCTTTGCAAAGCACAGTAAGCTCTCTGGAAGTGACTCTCAGATGGGAGCATGTTTTTCACCATTCTGTGCCTGGCACTATGAATGGTCCCATGTAACAATTATGGAAAAAAACAAACAAACAAAAACATAAGCTCCAGGACTTTAAGAAGCAAGCTGGCTAACGATGATTAATCACAACGGTTCCTAAGGAATCTTTGCAGGTAACATTCTGAAAAGACTTCTCTTAATTAAAGACACTGAGTCTCTTCAAAACAAAAAAGAAGTAACTAAAGTAGAAAATACAATCAACCTACATGAGGACATGTTCTGTCTACTCTTACTATTATTCACAGCAGCAGAAAAAAATGGCATGCCTCATTACTAAACATCTGCCTTAAAACTACAAGTCACCTTTGATTAACAAACTTCCATGGTTAAGGACATATTTCTCAGACTCCGTCTCAACAGACATTTTAATCTGCCTGCATGTGACATGACTTTCTCAATCAATGATGTTTTCCCCTTTGCTAAGGAGCCCAGCAAATCATTATGCTCCTTGGTCAATCTGAGTCGATGGTAATCTCTGCTTCTGGGGGGAGCCTGAAGTGAGCAGGTGGCCAAGAGATCTCTAAAGCCAGAGCAAACTGACTTACGCTTGCATGTGTTAATGTAAGGAGCAGCAGGGATAAAGGAAACCTAGCCCTCAGAAGAACTGCCATACTGAGGAGATTCTAGGAACCAAGGAAAGGGTAAAACACAGTAAGATTACTAAAGAGCACTGTGAGCTTATAAGGATACATCAGAGGAGCAGAGTGTTGTTTTGCTATAAGGATTAGAGAAGAACATTCAGATTTTATTTGGGAAGGTTGGAAGGAGAAAAGATATGTAATTCTAGCTATACACATTGGTGCTAGAACCCACCCCTCGGTTACAAGTGGCCAACTTCAGGACACTTCAAATAAATGGGAAAAGGACTAAGGGCACTGAATTTAAAGGGAAAAGAATAAAAAAGAATCAAAGAGCTACTGAGAGGGAGGAACACTTAAACCTGCAAACCAAGGGCACTGCCCGATTTAGGAGAAGAGTACCTGCGAGATAAACGAGGAAGGCCACCAAGTGCTCTGAGAATGCGTCTGCCTAGTTTGGGTACAAAGGTGCTGATGAGGGAGGAGAGATTCATAGCTGCATGGAACCAGAAAGAATTTTTTTAAAACATACACACATCAAGTGCGAGGTAATGCTAAAGGAGAAACTATAAACCCATGTTGAAAATTGTTAAATATTTCAAAAAACAGCTAAAATCTAAAAAGATAGATATTTACCGGTGTGAAAAAGTAGAAACTCAGGACAGATAACATGAGGTGAAACCCTTACAGGAATATAAGGAAAGGTAGACAGAACTAGAGAGTCCCACAGAGCCCATGGGGCATGAGCTCCATCCCTCACACCCAGCCTGGCAAAAAGGACATTGCAGAAACATTTGTGGGATGACTTTCTGAAGTAGATAAATAATGTGGCCACTTGTTCACAGACTGCCATGAATGTACTAATGTTAATGAATTGGCTCTTTTGGTTTGTCTGCTTTGCTACATGTTTATGTTGGGGATTTATGGAACTATGTCACTGAGGGCTAGGAAGTAATCTTTATCTCATTGGCTGAGATAAATAGGACCCGATATAAATGAGAAATTAGAGCGGGTAAGCTAAGGTTAGCAGGAATTCTGCCAGCGCTGGGACTGGAACCGTGACAACGGCTCATTATTCGGGAAGAACTGGAGTTTGTGTTTCAGGGAATGAATCTGGACAGTCATTAATGAACTGACAGACTTTATAAACTGTTTCTTAGAGACTTAATTCTCTCAGTTTATATTGCTTGATGATTTATATGGTTATTGGGAGGAGGGGCAATTTGCTAGGGAATTTGTGTTAAGAATATACTGGTTAAATGAGTAGTTCTCAAGAGTATAATACTCAGTTTTAAGGAACATACAATACTGTCTTTCCCTACACTGAGAATAACTATATAACTGCATTAATTATGTCTCCCAAATATTCCTACAGGACACCTTTATATAATCTTAAGTTTTGAAAACTTTTATTAATAGCACAGAATTTTCTCAACTCTCCAAAAACAAAGCTACATTAAGACACTGTATCAATTTATGTCTTTTCCCAAACTACACTTCCCTCCTGGGAATTCTGATATAGTTTCTTCCTCTCTGGCCCTCTGTGAGCCATAGCCAAAGGAACTACTTCTCCAAAATGAGACAATTTCCAAAAATCAATCTGCTAGATAGTTGATTTGCAAAACTGATTTGGGATTCTCAAAGCTGTACAACAGCAATGATATAAGCAATCAACAGGCTTTCCTGTAAGTGCAGCCTTTCTATCTTGAATTATGCCCTGCCCTAGCCCTGGCTACAATCAAGATAAAACCTTAAACTGGCTCTAGGAGAGCTCATACCAACTGTCTAACTATTAAAGGTGGAGGTAGGGATAAGGAAAGGAACAAAAATTGAGAAAACTCTTACGATATAAATAAACTGGTTGTTCTGTGATTTGACTTCTGGTAAACTGACATGCACTGAAGAATCCTTGGTTTAGTCTATTAGCTAAACTTTGGATAAATTTGTATAAAGCAACTGAGACAGCTGACTTCAAAGCAGGTCCACTGAGGAACTAGAGAAAAATTGTAATGACTCACAAACTTTCAATCTATGTATTTCAACCTGTTACGAACAAAAAGCCGATGAGAGTAAGAGGACCACGAAATACCTGAAGCACTATAAAAAAGCTGTTCATTCTCACAGGAGTTCAAGTAAGAGGCAAATATTAATAATAACAATGAGATAGCTTTTTACGTATCAGATGCTAGTAAAACCCAGTGTGGGTAGATGTATCGGAAAAGGGTGGTGTCAAAAATGCTGGTTAGAACTACAAACTATGTCCTTTCTAGAGAAAACTTGGCCAACTCTTTCCAAATTTAAAATGTGCATACTGTCTTAACAAATAATTACTTCTAGAACTACACCTTATAAAAACACACAAACACAAAAGAATAGATGCATAAGACTATACCTGAAGTATTTACAGAGCGGTGGGCGGGTGGTGGGGGGAGGGGGTTGCAGAATAGAGACTTCCAAAATACTCCTGACTACAGGAACTGTAAAGAAAGAAACCCGATGTCTATTCATCTATAGAATGCCACACAGGTGTTAAAAATTAAGACAATGTATGTGTGTGTGCGTGTGTGTGTGTGTGTGTGTCCCCGACTCTCTGTGACCCCATGGACTGCAGCCTGCCAGGCTCCTCTGTCCATGGGGTTCTCCAGACACGAACACTGGAGTGGGCTGCCATTCCCTTTTCCAATGCGAATTTTAGTAGTAGTAGTTTAGTCGCTCAGTCGTGTCCAACTTTTGTGACCCCACAGACTGTAGCCTGTCAGGTTCTTCTGTCCATGGGATTCTACAGGCAAGTATACTGGAGCAGGTGGGTTGCCATTTCCTTCTCCAGCATATTTATATAGAGGATGTCTGAAACAGCTGGGTAAAAAGGTCAAGTTGTGTAACATGTTTAGTGTTATCTCACTTAAAGAAAAAAGTATAATTCTCTGTATATAGGTTACAATAAATACAAATCAAACCACTTATAGCACCTACTGATTCCCACATGTCTAGAAGCTGGTGTTCACTTTTTTACTTCATATACTTTTGTACTGTTTATATGTGTGCGCGCGCACACACACACACAGAGTGGACACAATTAAGGGCAAAGGTAACACTTCAATTTTGTCAAGAAAGAATGGTGTTTTCAATAAATGGTGCTAGTCAACTGGATGTCATATTGAAAATAATGAATCGTGACCCATATCTTATGTTATTTACAAAAACAAATTTGAGACATATTATAGGACTAAATTTGTAGAAAACATAGGAGAACATCTTGATGACCTAGAGGCAGGAAAAGTTTTCACAAACAAGAGACAAAAAGCTCTAAGGAAAAAGGAAAAATAAGAATTAAAATTAAGAATTTCTGTTCATCAAAAAATAATCACCATTAAGATGGTGAAAAAGCAATCACAGAGAATGTATTGGCAATACATATATTGGCCAAAAGACTCGTATAATAAGTATATGTAAAAAATACCTACAAATAAACAAGAAAAAGGCAAATAAGACAACAGAAAAATGAACTAGAGGCTCAAACAGGCACTTCAAAAGTCAACAAGGAAAAAACAAAAGTCAACAAGGAAATGGTCTATGTATGAAATGGTGTTCCATTTCATTAGTCATTAGAGAAATGAAAATTAAAACCATACTGTGATACCTCTGATGCTCATCAGACTAGCTAACTTGAAAAAGAAAGAAAAACGCCAAGTGTTGGTGCAAATGTGGAATAACCTGAACTCTTATCTATACTGCACACGGGACAGTGAAAAGGTACCATCATTTTGGAAAACTGTTTGAAAGTATCTACAAGGCAAAATTTAAAAACATCCAGAATTTCCACTCCTAGGTAAATACCCACTACAGGAAAGCATAAATATGCACATCAAAAGGCACGTACAAGAGTTTGTGAACATGTGTGCTATCTGAAAGAGTCAAAAACTAAAAATATACAAATGTCCATTAATCACAGACAGGTTAAACACATTTTAATTTAGTCACACTGTGTAATACAACACAGCAATGAGAATGTGCCATCTACAGTTAACTATAACAGGTATTTCAAAAACAAAATAAAGAAGAAGATAGAAACAAAAAAATATATACAGTTCTAATTTTTATAGTTCAAAAACAGGTAAAACTAATACATGGTATTTTCAAGACAGAATAGAGGTTGCCTTAGGGAGTCGAGTGTTGACTAGAAAGGGGCTCTTCAACGCTGGTAATCTTGAGTGAGGGCCTGGGTACACAGTCATATTCACTTGGTGAAAATTCACTGAATCTTATGACAAGAGCACTTTTCAGTATTTGTGTTCTACTTCAATCAAAGGTTTATTTTTCAAAAATGAGAGACAATACCAAAGAATGAGTGAAAACCACATTCACTTTCATTAATAACAAAATATATGAATATTTAACTAAGGCACTCTTATGACTGATTAAATAAAGTCTGTAAACAAGTATTTACTGAGCCCCTGCTATGTGCCAAGGAATATGTTAGTACTGATACAAGACAGACAGTTAACGCCTCAGCCTCATGGAGGAAAGAAGCAAATAAACAAAATCCAAAATGTGAAGGAGACTAATAATTCATTTTTTACAGCGGCATAAACTGATGGGATTCTTTTGATAAGAAATTTGGTACTATGTATCATGGTCTTTAAAAAATATCCATCTACTGGATGAATTACTAAAAATTAGGATGCAAAACATGTATCAGTATGATGACTAGCATGTAAAAAAGTTATGAAGGGAAAAAAATGAAAATATACATCAAAATGGACACACCATTTTGAACTCACCATTTTCTAAAGATTTTTAGTGAAGTCATATTGTGAAAAACGAATCAACCATAATTTGCCATCCAATAACAAACTGCATTTTATACAGAAAAAGGCATTTTTCTGTATCCTTCTGAGTTTTTTTTTTTAAGTAAGAATAGTTTCAAAGAAAGTCTAATGAAAAAGTCAATTCTGTTTAAAAATAAGCCAAGAAATCTTTTTCTTTACAACAACCTGAGTGTCATCCCTGCATAGTTATAAGAAACATTTTGTGAGAGTTGAAATCCCACAAAGTAAATACCTGACACAGGATTTTTCTTTAAGATGATTTTAAAATAAATGTCCACATTCTCTTAGAGATTTGTTTGGTCATAAAATTCCTAGAGGCAGATAGACACAGAAAGGAAAGGCTTTTCAACAAACTCACTCTAATACCATTTTCTCATAAGTTTACCATTAAAGCTCCATTACAAAATAAAAAAAAAAAAAAAAGGACCTCTCAATAAAATGAAACCAGGGGACTTCCCTGGCGGTCTAGTAGTTAAGACTCCATACTTCCACTGCAAGGGGTTGGGGGAGTGAAGATGGTAAGAGGGCCACAGGTTCCATTCCTGGTCAGGGAACTAGGATCCCACATGCTATGTGGTACGGCCAAAAAACAAAATAAAAAAATAAAGACAAAAAGAAATAAAATATGCAGATATACAAAAGAAAATGTTTTGAATGCATTTTCCAAACAAAATAAACATTAACAATAATACTAACAATATGATTAATGCTATGTTAAAATAAGCCACCTTGACTGAATGGACTGAGGAGAGGATACCAAGGACAAAAGCTGGAGGAAAATCTACACTAGAATGAATAGATGAGATAAAAGCCACAAAGGACGAATCAGAGAGCCAGAAGGTGAGTAAGGAGTGCACAGCAGGCGGAACACACTAAAAGCCCAGGTATCATATCAGGGAGGAGATGCAACTGAAGCGTGTCCACTGGATTCGGTCTGACATCAGCAGCTACAGTGGGGTGAGGGCATGTAAGGGGGAGTGGGATGCCATAGCAAAGCCAGGCTGTGAACAGCCCAGAATCCAACAGGCTCCTGGACGGCTTCTGAGGCATGGGGGAGGCAAGTGCTCCCCCACATTCATGAGGAGGGGAGCATGAGTGTGACGCTGAACTTGTGAACTGCTAACATGTAAATGTGGGCAGAAAGCTGACACGCTGAAAAGCTCCCCAGCTGAAATTATAAACCACAGATTTACTGCAGCAGTCATTTTTTTTTTCCCTCCTGTATCACCGAGAGGCCCAAATTATCAGAGAAGAAAAGGCAAATGGTTGAACTGACATTTCCACAGAAGGTGGTGGTTATTAGCGCAAGGGGCTGAGGCCACCAGAGCTGAGAAACAAAAGTCAGAGGATAGGACTGAAGCAGGAAAGCAAAGAAAGGTGGCTGCACACATTGAGAAAAAAGAAGATTCAAGCAGAAGCAAAGGGAACACGGAAATGAGGAACTGGAAGCGTAAGTGGATGGCACCAGAAAGTGAGACGCAAGAATGAGAGTCCAGGGAATAATCCACTTAGGACGGTGAAGATTTTACAAACAAAAAGGCATCCAAAGCCCGACCATTTAAAAAAAATTCTAGGTACAATGCCATATTTCACAGCTAGCCTCTTGACAAAAATTTTAAAAAGTTAAAATATTGCTTTAAAAAACATAGCAGTCATATATTTACTTATATATATGTAATATAAATATTATATGTAATTAAATATATATTTCATTTCATGAGAATAAATTGTTCTTCACTATAAAATGAACAAAAGTATATGTCAAAAAGAAAAAACTCCCATAATACCACTATCTTACTACAACTGTTACTGCAGTTATTTTTAGCATAGTTATAATCATATTGTTTATAAAATTTCATAAATTGTTTTGTAATTAACTATATGCATTTTTAAAGCCACATACATTTTTCCACTTTAATTTTAATACTTGCATGACATTTTATCAAGTAGACTCTTAAAATTTTGAAATCAATTCTCCCACTGCTTATCTAATTTGGGGCTATCATAAATTATGCAGGGGTATAAATCAGCATGTATAATATTACATTTCCATGCCTCACGGGAGAAGTAGATAATTAAGTGTCTGAGGTGGGAAAGTTGTCCGTAAAGATTGAAAGGAGAATGGCTTATTTTCAGATGTACAATCTCACCAGGTCACTGACAAGCCAAAAGATTTACCTGGAAGAAATCTTACAAAACGTGGCATGAAATGAAATCTTGGACAGCAGGGAGGACTATCTTCAAACAAAGGACCTAAAGCAAACAAGTGAAAAGGAAAGAAAAAATAAATAAAACTGCCTTGAGAAACAAACACTGAAACTTAATTCCCAAGATTTATGATAACTACAAAAAAACACCAACACCAACAGAAGTAGGGACATAACAAACACTGCCCCCACTCCTACTCAATAGCTAAATCAATCAGGGGGTAACTGCCACAAACATCCCATGAAGACTGCAGTGCGGAGACCCCCCCAGAGAAAGGGAAGAATGAAAGCCCCAAGGATATACACAGTATACAGCATATACAGTAAAACTAGTTTTAGAAATTCAAAGATATAAAGATTTTTGTTATAACTGAACTACCGCATGATAAATATGCTTGTGTTTTCGCTGAGTCCCATTTCAATCAATACAACTGGGGGATAAAACAGAAATACTATTCAAAATTTGGTTTGAAAAGCTGTTCATCAACAGACTGTTTTAAAAATAAATAAATGTCTGATGGAATAGAGGCATTTCCAAGAGTGAATTATTATCCAAGAACCAAGTATCAAGTTTTGAACTGATGTAGCGTACAGTGTCGGAGAAGGCAGTGGCACCCACTCGAGTTCTCTTGCCTAGAAAATCCCATGGAAGGCGGAGCCTGGTGGGCTGCAGTCCATGGGGTCGCTAAGAGTCGGACATGACTGAGTGACTTCACTTTCACTTTTATCTTTCATGCACTGGAGAAGGAAATGGCAACCCATTCCAGTATTCTTGCCTGGAGAATCCCAGGGATGGCGGAGCCTGGTGGGCTGCCGTCTATGGGGTCGCACAGAGTCAGACACGACTGAAGTGACTTAGCAGCAGCATACAGCGTGTGTGTGTTTTAAGAGTTAACTAAAGTTCTGTTTTAATGAACTGTCATTTTGGAAGAAGTTTATTACAGTAAAGTCCAACAGACTTGAGATATTAACTAATGAGATTTCCCCAATGCAGATAAATCAAGGTTAACATAACTGATACCATCTTCCTAGGTACCAGTTACTTAAAAATTAATGGTAGTCCTCCATAATGGACATGGTCCATCTGTAGTTAAATGAGACCCATAACAACTCATTTATGTCAAATGATAAGAAGCATGCCTATGAATAATAAACTTTTCCCTGCAGTTCAAAACTGAGAGGAATTTCAACTATGTACCCCCACTTTTTTATAAGAGTTTTCACATAAACCACAACATTCTCCCACAAGCACTACACTTTTCTTTAAATCCTATTTACCTTTGAGATTCCAGTCATACAATTCCAAAATATCTCTGAATAGGAATAATGAAAAGAGTTCAAGTCCTTTCACACAAAAATTCTGAAAAATAAACCAGAAACTCAAATTACTATAGTACTGCAACTATATATTAACTGATGCTTCAGCTTGTTTTAGTCAAGTGTTTTAAAAAGTGTCTAATGCAACTGTACTAAAACAGTTTAATTTCCTAAAAAACTTGGCCACTATCCTATAGTAGCTCAGTGTCTTAAAACATTAATGAACTAAGCAATAATGTCATTAGAATTCCTAAGAAAATGTGGGCTTAGACCTTCTCAATGTACAAATAAAGTGATGTGAAATTTAAAAATCAAAGTCTCTTTTATGTCATATTTTTCTAACCCAATTATAAAACATACTAGAATCTCTTAGGGACTTTCTGTTAATTCAAATTACACACTGAGCAGCCAGCTCTGATAGATGTGCCCCCAGCACCGGCCCCCCCCTACCACCTCTGCTCACCTCCACCCCTCAAACACACCCACAATCACTATTGCCAAGTTACCATAAATTAGCCTCTGTGCCAAAAAAGTTCCAGCTCTTAATGAAGGCAAATAAAGGGCTACGAAAAACGACAGAACTTTGTACCAAAATTTCTGCTGTAAACAAGCTTAACAGATGATATATCTGCCAGTGAGACTTGTCTCATAATTCTTCCTCCTACTTGTTTTGCTTGGGGTTCATAAATCACCCTGCGTGAGATCACGCCAGAAGCCATCAACTTTTACAATAGCAAATGAAGGCTTATGACCTTAAAAATCAAAAGGAAGCAAAAAAGCCCTTCCAAGCTGAAGAATGAAGGGGCGGCCCTTTCTCCTTAACTCTTTTTGAAAGACAGGTAGAATTAACAGGACTTGCCCAGAATGAAATAGGTGCAAACTAAGCATGCGTGTCATGCTCATCAATCCCCATGGGTGCTCTGCTGCCCTCGACAGAGCCACACTGTTAAACAAGGTTTGCAAGAGGAGCCAGGGGCTCAGGAAATCGACCCCGACTCCAACACAATGTTAAGTGCACAAGCTTGTTTGCTGTCTAGTTGTTATTTCTTAGTGTGATTTGTTGACACCACTAAAGTCAAGATCAGGCAATGAATCATTCTGAGATTCACATTAATCTTGCTTTGGAATTTTAAACCTCTTGCATATATTTAGATAAATCTGCTGCTGAGCATCCGCAGTGAAAAACAATTAGGAAAAATATGTAAATATATGGGAAGAAAAATGAACCAAGCATTGATCTTGTCACTGGAGATAATGAATAAGATTATTCCAACAGTTATCAGATTCAGTTTCACTTTTCTAATTTCCTCTCTGATAACGACCAGTAACCAAAAGCTGTCCCTTGTCCAAAACAAACTAGAAGCAGATGTAATGTTACCATCACATAACTTTCAGTAGCTGCAACACAGAGGAGAAACGGGTTCAAAAATAGGTCAAAAAGTTGGAAAATGACCTGAATTTTAACCTCGTTCCTAAAGCTACATCTGACTACAGTTACGTCTGACTGGTCTTTTTCAACAGTGAACACAGTACTTTAAGAGTATCCTTATGGCAAAAAGCCAGCGCTGGTCAAGTTCAGTGCTTTAAAGATAAATAACTATGGAATAAACAAAAGAGCAAACTGCATCAAGCTGTTAAATAATCTTCTCTCTTACCTCAGGCATCATCTCTTCGATGAAGTGAATCGTGTAGTCTATGTTGAATCTAATTACTTTACACAGTGGAATCTGTAATAATAAGAAGGAGAGGGTCCGTTTCAAAATGCCTTCCTGTGCTCATCACTGTACACATGTTGGCTACCTGACCCAGAAGGCCATGAACCAAATGAGAAAGTTTCACCTTAATCTAAGCTGCTAACCATACTGCACATGAAGCTTGACCACAACTGCTGGATTTTAATGCAAGAACCCAGCTGACCTGGTCTCTACAGGAAACCTGCATAATGCTGGTGTTTAATTAACTGTATTAGCAGCAGCAACACAAACATGACAAGAACTCATTAAATCCAAATATATTGCCTCTAAAGAATTAATAAAACCACAAATACTTCTTTCTCTCGGGTTTTTAAAACCTTTCAGAATCTTCTGCTCTTCAGGCAGATCCGGGATAGCAGGCGGACAATTCATCAGCTACAGACTCATAAGTCACTGAAGTACACACAACTCATGCTGCCTTTCAGGCTCTAGAGCAAAAGCAATCACGGCAATAAAAATAATAATAGCTAACACTTACTAGCCCTGTTTTACTGTTTCATATACTGTCACTCATGTAGCCATCCTGTGAGATAGGTACAATTATTCTCCCTAGTATACAGTGGAAGAAACAAAAAACAGAGAATCAGATACCTTGCCTAAGGTAGTATGTATGTGTGTATGTGTTGGTCGCTCAGTCGTGTCCGACTCTGCGACCCTTTGGACCATAGCCCACCAGGCTCCTCTGTCCATGGGATTCTCCAGGCAAGAGTACTGGAACGGGTTGCCATGCCCTCCTCCAGGGGATCTTCCTGACCCAGGGATCGAACATGTGTCTCTTACATTTCCTGCACTGGCAGGTCGGTTCTTTACCACTAGTGCCACCTGCTAACAGGTATCTGGTGAATTAGAAACCCTTGCTCCTGACCCCACTTCTAAGCCACTAGGGTATCCATCTCTCATTATCTGTCCTAATACTGTCCTAATAATATCTGTCCTAACACTCAGGGTATGTGTGAAGATGAAGGAAAGCGCGGATGAAATAAATCCACATCTGTCTTGCTTTACAAATGTATCATCAGATACCAGCCTAGTGCCCAGATTTAAGAGGTTTTCTCTAGGCCTATTTCTGAATGAACGGAGGACTGAGAAAGGGAGGGGTGTGAGGTTACAGCAGTGGTTTGGCTGAGTAGCTAGGGAAAATAATAGACTCAGAAGCCCTAGAGATGTGTTAAGTAGGCTTTTCTGGCCACTCAATCTGTCCATAAGACGATTTTATATAAATGTCATCGTTTTTACAAACCACAGCAATTAGCAAATTTTAATTCCACCAGCAAAAGGAATGGTAAGAAAAACAAACAGTCTTACAATGCCATCTACTGGAAATCTTTTTCCCAGAAATGAAGTTTAGCTCTTAGGTGCTTTTTTTTTTTTTTTTTTAAGGATAGTGGCTAATTTAAGTGAAATTCATAATTAACTTTAATAAGAGATCCATTTTCAACTTTCTTGTGGTAATGGGTTCTAAACCAGCTGAAGCAACATGCTAAGGCCACTATCATTTTTAAGTTCTTCTTTCTTCCGACAAGCATTTTAAAATATTTGAGCATAGTTTATGAATAATTTGTACAGTTATTCACAGTTTTAAAACACATTACTAACAACCTATAGATCCACAGATACTCTAAAATAGGCCACAACCTCTATCTTTTAAAAAGGAGGGAATCTAAGAGAAAGCATGTAAGCAAGCATAGAATATGATACAGTGTAACCTGTCAATGCCATTAAAAAAAACAAACAAAATATTACATAGTATAAAGTACAAAAGAATCAAAGAGGAGGTAACATTTGAGTTGAGTCTTTAAAGATGAGAAGGAATTTTCCAGATCATTCAGAAAATTAATTGGGAAAGAAAAAGGTGTTTGTTTATTCTTTTAAATTAATTTTTATTGGAGTATAGTTGTTTTATAATGTTGTGTTAGTTTCCACTGTATAGCAAAGTCAATCAGTCACAGATATACATGTATCTCCTCCCTTTTTGATTTCCTTCCCATTCAGGTCACCAGAGTGCATTAAAGAATAGGAATTTAGTTTCTAGCAAGACAGAGAAAAAGGAGCTGGGGCCAAACCAGGTCATTTAGCTCTTCAGTAGTGAAATGAATGGAGACAGAGACACAAGGAAATTCTAGAAAGTATGAACTATATTCTGCAGAGCTTATAAACCAGGTTAAGGATTCAGAGCTATCCTTATGGCAACAAGAAGTCATGCAAGTAAGAGACCAACACAGTTTCACATGGTTGCTGTGTAAACAGGGTGGGAAGGATGTACAGAGGAGCAAGGCAAGAGACCAGGAGTCTAATGGAACAGCCCAGGAGCCCGAATGAACAGAAGTCCAAAAGAGGAAGGGGAAGAATTTTAGACATAGGAGATGGGATGGAAATACACAGCAACCATTCTGACCTGGAAATGAGAGAGGAGAGAGAACAGAGGATAATTTCCAGGTTTCTAGCCTAAGGGAATAGATAGGCCAGGATGACATCAAAACAAGGAAATTCACTTAGGGTGTAATCCTAAGTCCCTTAAACTCAGTATGTAGAGAAGATGACCAGTTCAGTTTCGCACAAGCTGAGGGTGAGGTACCCAAGGGGACATCAAGGCGGGTGTGTCCAATGTGCAATCTGAAATGTGAGTGTGAAGCACAGAGCTGTGTGTCACAGATATAAATATGAATGTCAGAACACGCATGAGAGGAAAAAACATGGGTGACATTGCATTACGTGGGGAGTGCATTCAGGAGAGA
This sequence comes from Ovis aries, assembly GCF_016772045.2. Taxonomy (NCBI): domain Eukaryota; kingdom Metazoa; phylum Chordata; class Mammalia; order Artiodactyla; family Bovidae; genus Ovis; species Ovis aries. The sequence continues at coordinate 42,174,135 of NC_056069.1, read as the reverse complement.
AAAGGACCAGAGCCCTTGGGAAGAGCCAAGAGGCAGAGAAAGAGCAGAAGTGTAAACTTTACTCCTTCCGCTCTGTGCAACAGCAGCTCTACTGATGATTAATGCAACTACAGTCCCTTCCTCAATGACTTCAACTAAAGTCACTTTGAGGGACTCCTTCTTTAACCTCTCCTCTTACACATGCTGTATTTCCCTTGGGGCAGTCACCCATACCACTAGAGCCCTTCTCACACACAAATTTGGGAAGGCAGAGTCTCCCTTTCTATTCAAACTGTCATCTCTAAGACTCAAAGAGATCTTGTCCTTTTCCTGTATATTGGGAACTCAGTTGATCGAGAACTCAGTCGGCCAATCAAACAATATAAACGCCCTTAATCTTTTCTTAAAACATGTTTGAGTAGTGACTAACACTAACTCCATCTCATCCTACCAGAAACAAACCAAAAAACCATTCCTAAACTTCTATATTCTAACTCTACTATTTCCAGGCACTAAATGACTACAATCCAGGACAGTGAGGCCATTGGAAATGGAAAGCCAATTAAGGCAGCAGGGAAAGGATCATGGCATTTCTTTGTGCTTTTAAGGGTGGGAGAAAATATTATGTATGTACTACACAAATCTAGGTAACCATAGTTATGTTATCGAAGTCCTCAAAAACACCAGGTATTATAAGTAATAACAAATGTACTACATAAATAGATAAAATTCTCCTGGAATGCTCTATACTTAGCCAACAAAGCTTTCAATCCACTTTAATTCAAGAAGACCTTAAGAGAACCTGTCAAAACTAAACTGGGTTGAGATTCTAACGTTACCATCATTTACATGCTCTTCATGCTGATGTGTTCTCTCTGGCAAGAAAATGAATCAGAACAGTAAAGCGATTTAATAATTCTTTTTCTTGGGAGGCTATTTCAAATTCAAGAAGCTTTTGATGGATCTAATTCCTATGAACTGTACAACACTTAGCTTAAAACTCGATTTATTTTATCAACATCTCTAACATAAATGATGGGGCTTATCTTCTCATTACAGAGTTAAGTTCTCAAGTTCTGAGAGCTTGAATATTTATATATATATATATATATATATATATATATATATGCTGAAGCCAGGAATTTTTCAGTCCTATCTTCTATTTTATAGCAACAGTAACAACTGCAGTTAATTTCACACTACCAGCCTCTCAGTGCCAAAACCTTGTGTTGAGAAACTTTAATAGAGCTCAAAGAATCACTTCCAGGTCACATAAGTACCAAGAATCAGTTAACAAAAAAAAGAAGAATTAGAAGAAAAACTCAAATGTCTGTCTGACATGTTATCCAAAATAATAAGCGCCAAATGTACTGTATATTAAACATCATGATAAACACTTTTCATGTGTCATCTCATTTATTTTTTACAAAAGCCAGTAAGAGTACCATAACTAATAACCTCTACTTTACAGATGAGAAAAGTCAAGGTTTATAAAAATTGAAATGTCAAATCATACAGCTAGTAAACAAAATCACTAAGGTTTAAACCGTCTCTGAAGCCATACAGCTTCCTTCTTTAAAGTGACCCTAAAAGTTAAAATGAGATCTATATTACTCAAAGGGAATTAACAGATAAGACAGATAATTTTCAAGTATTTTCATGGTAACTATTGTATTTGCAAGTCCTCATGTGAAGAGCTGACTCATTGGAAAAGACTCTGATGCTGGGAGGGATTGGGGACAGGAGGAAGAGGGGAGGACAGAGGATGAGATGGCTGGATGGCATCACCGACTCGATGGACGTGAGTTTGAGTGAACTCCGGGAGATGCTGATGGACAGGGAAGCCTGGCATGCTGCGATTCATGGCGTCGAAAGAGTCAGACACGACTGAGCGACTGAACTGAACTGAACTGAGGGAAAAAAGAAAGGTATAATGTAGGGGCAAGTTGGACTAAATGACTTCTAAAAGCCTTTGCAACTCTAAGACTGAGATTTAGTGTAACAAAGGGTTTGAGGGCCTAATTGAGACATTCAAAAAGTAATAAAATAAGAAACCTCCAGATTTAAAAACATCCTAGTGCCTTTTCATAAAAATTGTTTAAAAACTGTCTAAACAACGTAAACATCCACTGACAGATGAATGGGTAAGGAAGATGTGGTGCACCTATACAATGGAATAACTACTCAGCTATAAGAAAGAACAAAATGGGGAGAGAGGTTCAGGAGGGAGGGGCCATATGTATTCCTATGGCTGACTCATGTTGGTATTTGACAGAAAGCAGCAAAAAAGCAATCCTTCTTCAATTAAAAAAGCAATTAATTAAAAAAGACCGAAACGTCATCTGAAGCAACAAGGATGCAATTGGAGATTATCATACTAAGTGAAGTAAGTTTGAAAGAGAAAGACAAATGCCACACCGTGTCACTTACAAATGGAATCTGAAATATAGCACAAATTAACCTATCTACAAAAAAGAAACAAATACACAAACAGAGAGAGTAGATTTGTGGTTGCCAAGGGAGAGGGGAAGAAGAGGGACATGCTAAGAGGTTGCAAACTATTACACTTAGAACGGATGAACAACAAGATCCTACTGTGTAGGACAGGGAGCTGTATCCTGGGATAAACCATAATGGAAAAGAATATTAAAAATAATGTATATGTGTGTATAACTGAGTCACTTTGCTGTACAGCAGAGATTAGCACACCACGTAAATCAAATTTACTTCACTTTAAAAAAAAAATAGTCCAATTTAAAATTTTGTAAGTATGGATGGTGATGGATGTTAATTAGACTTCTCATGGTGATCACTTCACAATATATACAAATACCAAATCATTATGCTGTATATCTGAAACTAGTAACATTATATGTCAATTATACCTCAATAAAAAAATATAGTTCAATATTACATGATGTTCTATATTATGGTTCACCCTAGAGATATGTGATATGTATTATCAAGCGATTTTATTTTTACACTTACAATGTAATCATCTTCTCAAAAAAAAAATTCTCTGAGATAAAATATACTGTGGCATAAAGAAAATTTCATTAAGAAACAATTTGTTTTAAATTAGTATCACTACTATGGAATCATGTCTACTAAAAAAAAATAGAAAGTGGAAAGATTAGACAAAGGTTTTATTCTTTACTCTCCAATGGAACAGAATTTCACATTTCAAATAAACTAAAATAACTTTTCAAACTGCAGATACAATTTCTTTTAACTAAACAGGAAAGAATTAAAGAACATTCTACTTCAATGTACGTATACCGTAGCTATAAATTCAGTGAGTTCTATAGCAGTGTCTTGACTGACTCATAGATATCTCTACATTCCCTTCCTGTGTCACCAGTGAATTCCACTCTACATCCAGCTAGAATACACAATAAGTAAGACAACCCATAAGACAGCCAGCTTTTAAACAGAAAGATTTTGGCTTACAGGACTTCCATCTGAACCGATTACCAACAGATCGGCCTTAATACCTGAGAATATCATGATCTGTATGCCAAAGTCTCTTAAAGAGGACATCTTCCTGGGATGCAAAAGCAGAGAACTATGAAGTTAACTCAGGCTCCAGATGTCCTGAACAAGCTCCATTTCTTTACCTATGACTCACAGACTAAGTAATAGCTTCTCCTTAAAACTTTCCAACTCTCTTTTGAAGGACACCCACCCCAAAATAGTTTTGACACATTACTCCACAGTTTATCCTTCTTTTTCAATCTTTCACACTCTCAAAATGTTATTCTGATACATGTTTACTTACACCATCTAATGTGGACCAAACCTGTGACTCATTAGCACAGATGTCACACTCCCACCTGACACACACTGCCACTGACTTCCTGTAGCTTAGGCAAATGGATGTAAAGTAGTTGTTACTTAGAAGTCAGATGAAAAGAAATTTCCTTTGACTTTTATAAAGAAAGGGGGCACAGGGAAGGAGAAAGTTGGCCAATTAGCACATACTTACATTGGTCAGGGGGGCGTGTGCAAACATAGAAAATCCTTCAAAGATATACTCGTGATCATCATATTCGATAACAGTTGGCCTGTCAGTCTAAAAGCAAACAGAAGAATGAAGCATGAACAAATGATATGACCTGCACGCACAGTACCTATCAGGACAAAAGCAACCAACCAAAGCAAGCAAGTACGGACTCCAGCTCACCTTCTCCCAGACACCAGGGAGAAGCTTTACAAAGAACTTTAGCTTGGTAGGATTCTCTGACTTCAGGTATACACTAGACAATCAAGGAGGTTTATTATGGCTGCCATAAAGGAAAAATGGCTACAGGACTTCATTTTCTAGGAACTTGATTTATTTAATCTCATAATACTACCAGTCCTGTCTTACTAAACTTTATTTCTGTACTAACAGAAGTCCTAGCAAGAAAAGATACTAACACAGCCAAATCAAAGCTCAAAGTAAAGAAGACTAAGCATCACAACAGTCAAGACAGGCAGCAGCCTGGAAGGCGCTGAAAGGCCCCAGGGTGCCAGCGGCTCCCTCCCTCACAGCTCCATCCCCAGACCCTCCAAGGGAAAGCCCAGCCAGCAAACACTATAACAAGCCAATTCTTGCATAATGTCAAAGATCTTAATTACCTGAAAACAGAATCTAATTAAAATATACCAGTGCTGATCTAAGCATAAGAGATCTCTTCATTATGCCATTCTTATGGTCTGCCATTTCTAATCCTAAATGCTAAACATGGAGCAAATGATCAGGATTAGAAACCTAAAAGCCATGTTTTTTCTACATAGATATTGAACATTATTCTTTTAAACATTTACATATATATAAACATTTATGCACACACCCACACACACACACACATATATGAAAAGCTTAGGTGGTTAGGGGGAGTTCCCTAATGCACATTATTTGTTTTTCTAATATTACTGTTATTTCCCATCTGAATAACTCAACAAACTTGTCCTAAATTAAATATAATGAGAGAACTGCAAACGAAATAATAATGGTACAGCCATTTTGGAAAATAGTTTGGTAGTTCCTCAAAATACTAAACACAGATTTACCACCCAGTCCAGCAACTCTAGTCCTAGAGTTATACTCAAAGGAAAGAAAAACATACATCTGCACAAAAACTTGTAAATAAACGTTCATAGCAGCATTATTCATAATAACCCAAGGGTGGATACCACCCAAATGTTCTCTGACTGATGAATGGATAAATCAAATATAGTATATCCATACAGCAGAATATTATTTGGCAGTAAAAAGAAATGAAGTTATATATTATACCATGGATGAATCTTGAAAACATTTTGCTAAGCAGAAGAAACCAAAATGATCACACATTGTATGATTCTATTCATATGAAATATCTAGACTAGGCAAATGATAAAGACAAAATATGTTAGTAGTTGCTGAAGGCTGGGCAGCAGGAAAGAATTAACTGCTAATAAGTACAGGGTTTCTTTGGGAAATAATGAAAATGTTCTAAAATTAGATTGTAGTGTTAGTTTCACAATTCTTAGCATTATAAATTATATATTTTAGATGGGTGAGTTATTATATATTAATCATATTCAATAAAGTTATTAAAATAAATAATTATTAATAAGCTAATTCTGAAGGCCTTCCCTGTGGTCCAAAGACTAAGATTCTTGAGCTCCCAATGCAGGGAACCAGGGTTCAATCCCTGGTTGGGGAACTGGATCCCTCATGCCGCAACTAAGAGTTGGTATGCTGCAGTGAAGATCTCGAGCGCCCCAGTAAGTCCTGGAACAACCAAATAGTGTGTCCAGTCATATCCACCTCTTTGCGACCCTATGGACTGTAGACTGCCAGGTTCTGCTGTCCGTGGGATTTCCCAGGCAAGAATACTAGAGCAGGTTGCCATTTCCTTCTCCAAGGGATCTTTCCAACCCAGGGATAGAACCTGGGCCTCTTCTATTTCATGTATTGGCAGGAGTCTTTACCACTTTGCCACCCGGGAAGCCCCTAGACTACACCTGATCTTAGCCAAAACGCTGAGAAGCGGTCAAAATAAATAAATAATAAATAAACATTTAATATTCCTTCAAACAGGAAAGTAACTTTTATGTAGAAAAACACCTTAAAAATCTAATTTTGAAATTGAAATCTCTTAATAAAAAATGTAACCAGAATTAATTAACTATACTGCTCAACAGCAGTATAGCACAGTAAAATAGCATACAGCCATGTACTACAAGAATCAGTCTGCCCAGGTTCAAGTCCCCACTGTGCCACATGTTGCCTGAATAATCTTCAGCAAATTACTTAACCTTATTTGTAAAACATGGACAACTGTCCCATCTGCATACTGGGGAAAATAATACCTACTTCATCAACTTTCTGTGAGAAATAAGTTAATACATTTCAAACACAGAATGGTGCCTGGCACCATAGTCAACAAATATTAGGCCCTTTACTGTCATAAATGCAACAGTTATGGGTCACTAGATAATATATGTTATTTGCCAATTTTTAAGAGATGCACAAGTGTTCTATGCATTCTTCCAACTCCACAGCTCCAACAGACCTATCCATAATTCACGGCTATTATGAGGTACCAACAATATAAAAGAAAAACAACACAGAAATTAGAGAGGAAACCAAATTAAAGTCATTATCATAAAGGCCAGTTTTATCAGCATAAAAATAAAATTTTTTTTTTAAGAACTGAGTCCATATTTAGCCTATTCACATTTCAACCTATTAACACACATAGATCTTATTTATATTTTTTAACAAATGAAATAGATTTGGGTAGGAACTTACTAAAAAGTTTGTGGGAGGTGAGACTGTAATTCGATAGTGGAAAAGCCTGCCAGCATTGTTGGTCATAGGACGACAGGGCTTGATGGCCTGAGGGGAGAAACAAAAGTAAGTTTAAGAGTAAAGTGGCAAAATATTGTTACTCAAAACTAGACTGTATTTTCTACATTCACATCTGTCAAAACAGGTTTTATGTGTGTTCCTTCACAAACTGGTAGGAAAAGAACAGTATTCACTTTACCACTAACTGAATGGATAAACATGGGCTGGCTGGGCACTGGTATTCAACCCCTATTCACATACAATACAAGGGGTTTGAACAACATAGAGATCTTTCTAGAACTAAATTTCCATGACGATCTTCCCTTTCATTTGTAAAATAACACAATACTTGACCTTGCTAACCTCCCAATAAATCAAAAAGCAAAAAGAACAATCTAAGAAGTAATAGCAGTAGGCTATAACAGGAAGGGGAACAAACTGATATGGTTAAATATGCTGAGTGAAAAAAGAAGGAAATAGAAATGCAGGAAGCACAAGAATTGGTGGAACAGAACATGCATGGAGCTTAGGACAAGAAAAGGAAAGCAGCATCAGCAGAATCACTGGGTACTCTGACAGACACAGCGATGTGTGACCCAGACCACCTTCAGGGAAGGACTTGCTGCCCTTTAACAGTGCTGACAGCAGTCTCCAGCTGCCGGCTCCCTCAGGATCTGCGTCACGAGCAGACCCCCTCACCTGATGTCAGGGATATACTGAGCAAGACAGAAGGCCCAGCCACCGCAGCCCACCCTGAATGGGCAATACTCATCCCTTGGGTTATCACCAGGTTGACCAGGGCTTTGTTGGGGCTGACTCACAGTTCGGCCAATCCGTCTGTCCAATCCTGCTCATACCCTCTTCCGCTCACAGGTGAAGATCCCTGAGAAACACCACGCGCCCCAGACTTCACCTTAGCATCTGCTTCTGGAGAATCCAGGGTGTGACAGTAGGTACCAGAGGTGATCCAAGAAAGCAGGAAGTAAGATGAGGTTTTGGAGCTGAATCACCTGCCATCTGACTGGCAATGAGGAACCCATCACAGTGCCTGGTGGCACACACAGCCCCTGGCACCAGACAACATGCCAGCTGAAACTTTCAAAGATGCTCAGTGGGAGACTGTACCAGTGGAAGCGGGTGCAATGCACCAGGTGTTGAAGACTTGGAGTGACCGGAAGCTGTACGGATAATGGGATGGATGACTACTGTCAAGCACCACTGATGCTCTACCTCATTCCTCACACCTGATCTCAGACTGCTTGCTCCTCACGCCCCGAAGTTTCTGATTGAGGCAGGCTTGAGAATCTGCACGTCTAATAAGGTCTGAGGTGTGCTGATATTAGTCAGGAGGCCTAAGAGAAGCACTGCTGTGCAGAAATGCAGCAGGAGAGGAGGAGGAGGAAAGGCAGCTGGAAGCCAGACATGAAAGCAGAGGACCTGCTGATGGCCCACTAAGAGGCTCCCAGCAGCAGCAGCGCGAGGCCAGGCAGCGCGCCAGGACCACGCCTGCGGCTCACCTGTAGAGGCGGTGGGCCTTAAAGACTAACTACCAACCATCCACCGTAGGTCTGTTACTCCAAGGTCAGGGCTATGAAACCTCGGATGAGGACGTACAGGTTTTGACGCCTTGTTCTTTAGTCATTCAGTCATATCTGACTCTTTGTGACCCCATGGACTATAGTCCGCCAGGCTCCTCTGTCCATTGGATTTCACAGGGAAGATTTTCCACTGAGTGGGTTACCATTTCCCTCCCCAGTTTGACTCCTTAGACTCCTCTAAACCTTCTGAATGTTCAGAGGCAACCTAGCCTTGTCTATGAAGAGCAAGCACTCCCCTGTCTGAAGACAAGGAAAGCCCCTGAAGGTGACATTGTCCTCACCTCCCCCACCCCATCAAATCTCCCTACCTGACAAGAGACCTATAATTAGGGTCATTTCACAGCATAACTGCCAGGTTGTATGAAGCACAAGCTGGACCCAACACTGCCAGGAGAAATATCAATAACCTCAGATATGCAGATGACACCATCCTTATGGCAGAAAGTGAAGAGGAATTTAAAAGCCTCTTGATGAAAGTGAAAGAGGAGAGTGAAAAAGCTGGCTTAAAACTCAACATTCAAAAAATGAAGATCATGGGGCATCCAGTCCCATCACTTCATGGCAAATAGACGGGGAAACAATGGAAACAGTGACAGATTTTATTTTCTTGGGCTCCAAAATCACTGCAGATGGTGACTGCAGCCATGAAATTAAAAGACACTTGCTCCTTGGAAGAAAAGCTATGACAAACCTAGAAAGCATATTAAAAAGCAGAGACAGTACGTTGCAGACAAACGTCTGTCTAGTCAAAGCTATGGTTTTTCCAGTAGTCATGTATGGATGTGAGAGTTGGACTATAAAGAAAGCTGAGTGCCAAAGAATTGATGCTTTTGAACTGTGGTGTTGGAAAAGACTCTTGAAAGTCCCATGAACTTCAAGGAGATCAAACCAGTCAAACCTAAAGGGAATCAGTCCTGAATATTCATTGGAAGGACTGATGCTGGAACTGAAGTTCCAATACTTTGGCCACCTGATGGGAAGAACTGACTCATTGGAAATGACCTTGATGCTGGGAAAGACTGAAGACAGGAGAAGGGGATGATAGTAGATGAGACGGTCGGATGGCATCACCGACATGACGGACATGAGTTTGAGCAGGCTCTCGGGGATAATGATGGACAGGGAAGGCTGGCGTGCTGCAGTCCATGGGGTCGCAAAGAGTTGGACATGACTGAGCAACTGAACTGAACAGCCTAACTGGTTTCACATTTCACAGCTGGAAAGTACTGAGAGGAAGCATAATATCCCACAGGAACTGTAAGAACTAGCCAGCGCCAGCACATGCCAGCAGCAGGAATTCACACAGGACTGGCAGTGCATGATCAAGAGGACCAGGAAACAGAGTTGGTTAGGGAAGAGCTGACTGAGTTGGGAGCATTCAGGATCCAAGGCCATCAGGAGATGCTAGGAACTCCCTACCGAGATGTCTCACAGTCGTGTCTGAGTCTTTGTGACCCCATGGACTGTAGCCCACCAAGCTCCTCAGTCCATGGGATTCTCCAGGCAAGAATACTGGAGTGGGTTGCCATTCTTTTCTACAGGGGATCTTCCTGACCCAGGGATTGAATCAGGGTCTCCTGCACTGAAGGTAGGTTCTTCACCATCTGAGCCACCAAGGAAGTTCCACTCAGATGTCTTGCTGCTGCTGCTGCTAAGTCACTTCAGTCATCTCCGACTCTGTGGGACCCCACAGACAGCAGCCCACCAGGCTCCCCCATTCCTGGGATTCTCCAGGCAAGAACACTGGAGTGGGCTGCTATTTCCTTCTCCAATGCATGAAAGTGAAAAGTGAAAGTGAAGTCGCTCAGTCATGTCCGACTCTTAGCGACCCCATGGACTGCAGCCTACCAGGCTCCTCTATCCATGGGATTTTCCAGGCAAGAGTACTGGAGTGGGGTGCCTCTACCTTCTCCGTCAGATGTCTTAGTAGTGTGAAAGAGCAATGGCCCACGCTGACTAAAGTGAAAATACCAAAACTGCAGGACAGACAGAAGAAGGAATTCAAAGATTCAAGGAAATGGGCACATTGGGATGGATATAATATCTATGTCTGAAAAATATACCAGATAATCGTCTTTCATGGCCCAGAGGACATGCCACTGCCCAAGGCCAATAGGAACATGCTGGCAAAGGGGCACCAGCATCAGTAGGATGGTCAGTGGTGGCACCCTCTGCAGGCCAGGACTGAGCATAAGAGCGGATGACACAGTACACAGCTTGCTGACCACATCAGGGATGACAAGACTCTGAAACCAGAGGCAAGACGATGGAGCTCATCACAAGAAGCCAGGTTACACAATTATCATCATGACCGGTAGTACTGGGATCTGACCCAAAAGAGTCACAGAAGAGGCTTTCACAGCCTGGTGTCCTTGGGTACAAAATAAATGGGTAGCTGACAAGCATACCACCTTAGTTTGTGCCAATGGAAGAAATCAAGACTGGGCAAACAAGAGGCTTAAGGTAGGTTGCTCCAATATACAGTCATAATCCCAGTTCCAGACCTGATCAAGTTACTGGACTGAAATCCACTGACTGAAAAGGTTGCCCAAGAGGCCAGAGGCCAGGCCACGTGACACAATCACAAGCAAAAATGGTCACGACAGCCCTGTCCTTCCCCAAAGGGGCCTTCAAGGAGTGCTGGACACAGCATCTGAATCAACAGATACTCACAGACTGGACATATCATCCTGGTATCCCCATCAGAGTGGGGGAGATGAGGCCAAGGTAGTACTGATCTTGGTCAAGGTCCGGCTTATAGGAGGTCCACTGAGTCTACAGATCCACCCAGTGGTCATTTCCTTGGTCCCTAGATGTGCCACTGGAATTGACAAAATGGGCAGATGGTGCCACCTCCCCCTGGGTCCTTGATCTGTGGAGTAAGAGCCACCATAATGGGAAAGGTCAAGCAGAACCCAACCTAGACATCAAAAACAGTGTGACTCCAGGGAAATGGTGGAGATTAGTGCCACCCTTAAGGATCCAAATGATACAAGGATAACTGCCCCATCACGGTTTGTTTAATTCACCAGTCTGGGCCCTAAAGAAATCAAATGGATCCCGGCAGATGACTACAGACCACAAGGAGCTCAACCAAGTAGCTCCGACTGCACCTGCCTTGCCAGGTGTTATAGCACAGTTTCGGCAGATGAACGTGATCTCAGGTACAAAGTGTGTGGCAACTGACCTGCTGAATGTATTCTTTCTTACCCCACCAGAATGAGGACCAGCTCTGATGAGAACAGGTTCACGTTCACATGGAATAGACAACATTAACGGTTTTGCCACCAGCCTGTGTGAATTCTTCTACTCACTGTCATAATACAGTCCAAGGTGCTCCTGACCTAGAATACCGCAGCATGTTATACTGCTCCATTGCATCTTTGACATTATGTTGACTGAGCGAAAAGTCTTGGTAAACTGTACATGCTCCAAAGGGTGGGAGGAAACCCTACCAAGATTCAGGGCCTCCCACAGCCACACCATTTTTAGGAGTCAGTGGTTCCAAGACAGCCATCCAGAGTAAAACACAAAACTACTGCCTCTTCCCTTCCCACAGTGAAGAAGGAAGCAGAATACCAGGTGGGCCTCTTCAAGTTCAGGAGGCAGCGCCATCCTCAGAGAGGAATATTACTACAGCCCATTGACAAAATGGCACAAAAGGCCACCAGCTTTGAGAGCAACTCAAGTGAGAAAGGCCTCAGCAGTTTCAAACCACAGCTCAAGTTGCCCTGTAATGGGGGCCACATGATTCAGCAAATCCCAGACTGCTGGTAGGAAAAGATGCTGAGAGGGGCTTATGGACACACTGGGAGAATCACCATGCTGGTCTCTGAGGTTCTGAAGCCAAGCTGTGCTGTCTATCATGAAAAATTATGTGCCTTTGCGAAGCAATTTTGAGTATGCTGCTGGGCCCTGGCAGACATGGAATGCACGGCCAAGGGACAGCAAATAGACGCGGGGCTGGAACTGCCAAACAAGAGCTGGGTTCTGCCAGTCCCCTCTGGGCACAAGTTTGGGTGGGGCCATCATAAGAAGAAGGGTGCCTATAACCAGAACCAGGCACACACAGAGTAGAGGGCATGAACAAACTGGGCACCCACCACTATTGCATCAGCACACTCCCTCAGCTGATGACTAAAGACGGGGGGATGAAAGCAGAAGAAAAAGCCCAAGCTCAGTTTGCAAATGGGTCAGTCAGAAAGGAAGTACAGGGACTTCCCTGGTGGCCCTGGGGTGAGGACTCTAAGCTTCCAAAGCAGGGAGCCTGGGTTCGATCCCTGGTCAGGGAATTAGACCCTGCATGCCATAACTAAGATTCCCACATGCCACAACTAAGGATCCTGCATGTCGTAACCAAGACTTGGTACGGCCAAATAAATAAAACAGCGTTCTTTAAAAAACAAAGAAAAGAAAGGAGGTGCAAGCCAAAAACAGACTGTGATGCAGCCTTCTTCATGGATAGCTCTGAAGACAAGGATGAGGGAGACCACCCAGTGGGCGGGGTTTCAGGTGGTATACCTGGTCATCTACTTTGTGTGAAAAGAGAAGTAGCCTGAGGTTAGAATAAAGATGGACTCATGGCAGAAACAGAGGAGGCAATTGCACCCCACTCCAGTTCTCTTGCCTGGAAAATCCCATGGACAGAGGAGCCTGGTAGGCTGCAGTCCATGGGGTCGCTAAGAGTCAGACATGACTGAGCAACTTCACTTTCACTTTTTGCTTTCATGCATTGGAGAAGGAAATGGCAACCCACTCCAGCGTTCTTGCCTGGAGAATCCCAGGGACGGCAGAGCCTGGTAGGCTGCCGTCTATGGGGTCGCACAGAGTCGGACACAACTGAAGTGACTTAGTAGCAGCAGCAGCAGCAGCATGGCAGAAAGCAAGTGGCCAGCCAGCTGGTCAGAGGCCTAGAAGGAAAAACCTGGGAAGATCAGGGATAAGACAGTCTTAGGGTATCCCCAGGGCAGGGGACACCCGCTGTGGAAGAGGTTCTAAACCATCGAGCTGACAAAATGCTCCGGCAAGCCTTGGTCAGCAGTCAGTCCCCCAGAGCCGACAGGATAGGCACGCGAATGAAGTGGACACAGGAACAGACAGAGCTCAACAGCATCCAAAGCTAAGCTGCTAAGCTGACTGCCATGCCAGCCACCTACAATGACCACCACTGGGACCCCAATATGGCACCATCCCTTGAGGGCCAACTGGCCCCTTGACGGAATGTGGACCAGGTAGGCCCCACCCATGGTGAAAGGGCCATGCATACTCTAAAGATGGGTTTGACTGCCTCAGCCAGCACCACTGCCCACCTGAATCTCCCTTCACAGAGGGCCCTGCTGCCCAGCTGTGCAAAAAGCAGTCAGCACACAGCCTGCAGCTGTCAGCTCCTTCCAGGTCACCCTCCACTACAAGAACCCCCTCCGCCAAGGGCATGCCCTTTCTAGGGCAGCTTGCTTGGGACAGATGGAGATGCGCTTATGAAAACCATACCAGCCCCACGTGAGACAACTTCGACAAGCCCAGCTCTAAAGGTCCAGCCCAGGTGGACTTCCCCCTCTGCTCAGTCCTGAGCCCACACTCCTCTTGCCCCTGAAAAGTCTCCACAGCAGCCCCGCCTGCAGAGACCCCAGCCTGAGGCACGCACACAGACATTCACAGGGTGCAGGCCTTGTCCCACACGGCCTCACTGTACTTTGTTGTTACTGTTGTTGTTTAGTCCACGTGGTGTCCAACTCTTTGCGACCCCATGGGCTATAGCCTACCAGGCTCCTCTGTCCATGGGATTTCCCAGGCAAAAACACTGAAGCAGGTTGCCATTTCCTCCTCCAGGGGATCTTCCCTACCCAGGGATGACACCAGCATCTCCTGCGTCTCCTGCAATGGCTGCTGCTGCTGCTGCTGCTAAGTCGCTTCAGCCGTGTCCAATTCTGTGTGACCCCATAGAGGGCAGCCTAGCAGGCTCCCCTGTCCCTGGGATTCTCCAGGCAAGAATACTGAAGTGGGTTGCCATTTCCTTCTCCAATGGATGAAAGTGAAAAGTAAAAGTGAAGTTGCTCAGTCGTGTCCAACTCCTAGCAGCCCCATGGACTGAGATCTACCAGGTTCCTCCGTCCATGGGATTTTCCAGGCAAGAGTACTGGAGTGGGGTGCCATTGCCTCCTCCGCCTGCGATAGCAGGCAGATTCTTTACCACTAAGTCACCAGGGAAGCCCTAAATACAGTGTGCTGAAGCATACAGTGACAATCCTGGGATTAATGAGAATATCTTGCAGAAGTAAAACGTAACGGGGGAAAAAAATTGAAGGAAAATAATTGATCGGGAGTAGTTACATATCTCTTCAATGTGAAAGGGTTCAACTCATCATGCAAACACCTTTGGAGTGTTCCTGATGACCCAGAGGTGGGGTGTGACACAGGTCAAACAAGTCCATGTGACGCTCACAGCCGAGTGGGGACAACAGACAAAGACTGACAAAGGCAACAGGTATACACGCACATCCCCAAGGAAAGAGGACATGTGCCGTACAGCACCTCGATAAGAGCAATTCTCCAGGGAGATTCACCACCGTTTACCACAAAAACATGAAAAACAATTAAAATTACAGACCATTTTAGGATACTGAAAATGATTAAAAGAAAAAAAAAGGGCAACTGAAATTCACTTTGCCTACTTTAAATAAAGACTCTCACAAAGTGTCCTTGATAACATTCCCATTCCACCCCCAAAACCCAAGTATGTCTCTTCTCCAGTGATTAGTAACAGAAACTATCAGGGAACCTGAGAAGACTATTTCCGGGGTATTATTTCATTTATGGGGAGAAGAATAGCAGCAGCAGCTGTCTACTTCTGGCTGCTCAGCACTGACAAATATAATAACCCAAACCAGTTACCTCTTCTCCGGGATAAATGCTGTGCCTGATGCCCGTGCGTCTCGCTTTTGCGCTGCATTTGCAGAGTGGGCCATCATTCATCTGTCAGAAACAAAATGTAATTCGTTTTTATTGGGGGGAAAATCCACTCCATGCACGGCGATGCCACGGAAACTGTGTGGGTTTTAATGTCATGAGTACCGAAGCTCTGAAAAGGCTGTCAAGGTTTGAAGATTAAACGGATGTTCCAAAACCAATAAAGCTGCAAACTGTCTATATTGTCTGATAAAGGGAAACGCTATGACAACGCTGGCTTCCCGACTTATTTGTGCAGCCGAGCAGAAAATATCAATGTCAGCGCCCTGTTTGCCCCCATCTTCTCCTACTGCTTTCCAGTATGTTCCTGCTATTTCTTATTTCAGGAAAAATGACTCTTTCACAAAAGAAAAGCCTAGTTTATATTCTGAAGGAACATGTAGAATGCTTTGAAGGTGACCTGCAGATTAAATGTTTTCAAAGAAGAGACCAAAAGGTATCTCAAGCAGAAGGAAGAAAATGACTCCTAGAACCAGAAAAACTTCTAGCACTAAACAGGTGACTCTGTGTCTATTTTTTCACCTGAATTCATTTTCCGGCCATGAACTCCACTCACATGATTCAATAAGTGAATAACCCTGGGTGCTTCTTGGATCGAAAGCTGCTGGTTAAGCACTGCAGGCGGGGAGGTGGGTGATACCTAGCTCAGGGTCCACATGATCAAGGAACCCTTATTCTAATTTTAGGGTACTGCTGAAGCAAGCAGTAGGAATATTTACATGAGAGAAATAACACACACATGATATGCTTTGTAATTTCAAAATAAAGGAAAAAACAGGCTTCAAGAAGCCAAAATGTGAAAAGAAGATGGCTATTCTACACGAGGAACCAGGACAAGAGAAAGAAGAGAAAGAAGGAATCCAACGTTATGCTCCAAGAACACGAAAGTGAAAAACGAAGTGTTAGCTGCTCAGTCATGTCTGACTCTCTGTGACCCTGTGGACTGTAGCCCACCAGGCTCCTCTGTCCACGGAATTCTCCAGGTAGGAATACGGAAGTGGGTAGCCATTCCCTTCTCCAGGAGATCTTCGCCACCCAGAGATTAAACCCAAGTCTCTCATGTTGCAGGCAGATTCTTCACTGCCTGAACCCAGGAACATGAGACCCATCTAAATGGAAAGGATCACATAAGTGAGTGAGAAGACCAAAAAGGCAGAACTGAGGTCAAAACCTTAAAGGGCCTTAAAAACCAGTTTGTGAGTTTATTCAATTTAAATGGTTAATATGGAATCAAAAAGGAGATTAGAGCATCAGTCTGGAGAATGGAGAAGTGGAGTTCCATTTCTCACTTTTTTGGTATTAATTAAAATATATATATACTGTATATATAAATATCTATATTTTAATTATATTATGAGACATATATATTCTATATACATACACATATTTCTTTAGCGTTCTAGGGATTTACGACTCATTTTGTCAAAAATATCTCAATAAAACTTTGAAAAGAAATATTAAAAAAACTATAAGTCTCTTTATCCCTTTGAGAAATCTAAAGCTCCAGGTGGTACAAGACAGGAATAATATGGCTACCTAAAAAAAAAAAATCACATTAAGATATTATCCAAAATAACAGCTGGCAAACAGAGATGTGATTGAATTCCCACCAAAGTCACAACACATTCCTAATGCAGGGCACAATTTGTGATGAAAAATATGGAAAAATCATTTAGTGCTCACTTATTTCCAGGGAAACAAACAGACATCTTATATGCCTGTCTTTTACCAGGGTCTGGTCTCCAATACAGATCAGCCCTTTGTAAGGCTCAACTGTACAGAGGATACAAAACCAAATACAGTCAACACAACACTGAGACTATTTGTTTCTTGATATGAGAGTAACAGTCCATTAAAAGACCACACACAAGGTAGGGGGAGTGACTAATGGAGAAAGGATTTTTCTCGGGGGACACAGAAATGTTCTAAAATTAAATTGTGATGACTGTACAATTCTGTGAACATACAAAAAAAAACCTGAACTGTACACTTTAATTGTGTAAATTGTATGGTATGTGAATTATAACTTGCTAAATCTGTTTAAAAAGATCATATACATGATTAATGTACCAAAGTGAAGATTCCAAAATGTATTAACAATCTGTAAACATTTCTGCTCAATTCTCAAAGGGCAAAAAGGACCACAAGGTACATTTCTGTCAGGCATTCTAACTATATTAATTCTATTTAAAAAAATTAGATAGCTGTAATCTAATATGAACCAGGAGAATATCAAAATAATGTAGAATGGTATGAATTTATTTACAAAATATAAATTTTAAATGATCTTTTTCTAGGGATACATTTTATTATGCTTGATAAGTTGACATGTATTAAAGATACTATTTTTGTATGTATTATACATTTGTAAAAATACAATTCTTTTATAAAGATACTATTTTGCATTATGTATTGTGTGTGCATGCTCAGTTGCTCAATAGTGTCTTACTCTTTGCAACCCATGGACTAGAGCCTCCCAGGCTCCTCTGTTCATGGAATTTTCCAGACAAGAATACTGGAGTGGGTTGCCACTTCCTACTCCAGTGGTATCCCTCCAACCCTGGGATTGAACTCACGTCTCTTGCATCTCCTGCATTGGCAGGCAGATTCTTTACCACTGTTCCACCAGTGTAACTTCATAATAAAACAGTGAGTGAAAATAAAAAATAATTACGTCCAACTATGATGTCACTGGCTTCTCAGGTGGTGCAATGGTAAAGAATACCCCTGCCAATACAGGGACACAACAGATGGGGGTTCGATCCCTGGGTTGGGAAGATCCCCTGGAGGAGGGCATGACAACCCACTCCAGTATTCTTCCCTGGAGAATCCCATGGACAAAGGAGCCTGGTGAGCTATAATCCACAGGGTTGAAAAGAGTCGGACACGACTGAGCAACTGAGCACAAACACACATGATGTCATTAACTCAAACACGCTTAATAACAAGGAGAAGTTACAAGGAACTGTGACTTCTACCAACTGGCAAATACGAAGTCTTATAGGGCCTGGGACGTTGTTTACTGTACGGCTACAAGATAACTTCCAGATGAACTGCTTTTAAAAAGAGCTACAAGTGCTCTCTCCCTCATCCTGCCATCCGTCTCCTTCCGTTTACTGCAAGTTTAATGAAGCAGCACCATCATCCTGCTCCCTCACACAGGATTTACAAACATCGTCAAATAGGATTCAAGGAGCACTTGCTCTGGTGCTTACGCTTTGGAGCTGAACGCTGAAGCTGAAAAGAAATAAGCTGTGAAGGATGACGCCCAGCCCTGAGAGTAAAATTCAGTTTCAATACCAGCTACCATGCATCTTCTGAGCCAGCAGTCATAAATGTGATGTGTGGGTGAGCAACCTTCACAGCAAGAGCATAAAAGCCTGCGCACCTGGCCTGGGTCGTTGTACCAAAGTTCATCATGAAGTCGGTCAGGATGGGCCTTTTTACGTTTGATTTCTGCAATGACGTCGAAAACTTCAGAGTCTGAGCTGCTAGAGCAGGTGCTGTCCTCATCGGACTCGCATTCAGATTCACTGGAACTCTCTATAGAGGTGAGGGGAAAAAGATGGAGAGAAGCTGAAGCCGTCTGCAAGCTGATTTTACATGAAGATTTTACATGAAGATTTACATTTTACATGAAGGTTTTACATGAAGATTTACTTCCAAATGACCAAAACGTAAGGACATACATTTAGAAACCTAAGGACTGCTGTTTATCTTCCAGCAAACACTCCAGTGCCTACTCCACACTAGAACTCTGCTAAGCAACCCCATGAAATCTCACAGAGCCCATGATGCTAAGTCACAGTCTAGAGGGGGAAACAAAGGATCAAAGATTTTTAGAGAAAGACTTGCTGAACAAGACCAGAGAAAATGCAAACCGCCAGAGCTGTTTGAGGTTTCGCCTCCTAAAAGGTGCAGTGAATCCACCCTGATCTGCTGCGGTTTCCTAGAAGGGGTGCACGTGACCCAGGCACAGGGATGGCGGCGGGGTTAAGCTGATGAGAAGGAAAGGAACACAGATGGGACGCTGCAGGCAAAAGCATGGAACAAGACTATGGGTTGACTCTGGCTGGAGCAAATGCCTCACAGGAAGAAATCCAGAAGTGAGGGGATAAAAGGTCATGAATGCCAGGCTCTGAAGATCAGACTGAATCAGATTCTTTTTTTTTTTTTCTCTCAATAGTAATAATAAGAGACTCTAGTCCTTCAAAACAACTAGATAAAAACAGACCAAGAATTACTGTAACGAAACGATCCAGTCACAAAAGACAAATATGGTGTGCCTCTACTTATATGAGGTACCTAGAGCAGTCAGATTCATAGAGACAGAAAGTAGAAGGGTGGCTGCCAGAGGCAAAGACAGACAGGAGAGGGGAGCTGGCCTTTAATCTGGACAGAGTTTCCAGTTTAGCAAGAAGAACAGAGTTCCAAAGGTTGTTTATACAATATGAATGCATGTAACACACTACAGAGCCACGCATTCAAAAATGGCTAAGTAGTATATCTTATGTGTATTATGCACACGTTATTTGTATTCTACTACAATCAAAAAAGAAAAAAAAAAAGACCTAGAACTTGGAGTGATCCTACGAGAGATTAATGCAGTACAGCGTGGTAAGAAGGAGCCCTTACACTGTTGCATTTTCAAGTGTACTACGTGAGATGGGTCCTGTCATTCCTCTTTTAAGGCAAGAAAATTGAGACACAGAGAAATCACATCACTTGCCCGAGATCACATTTCAAGTGGAACAAGGATTCAAACCCAGGCCAGCTGGTTCTGTTGTGCTTTTCCCCACCATGGACACTGCCTCTCAGCGAGGGAAACATAACAAAGGTGGGCAGATGAGAGGCAGATAACATGCAGGAAAAGGCACACCGAACGTCTCCTCTGCGTACAGCGTGTGTTAGGGGTAAGGACACAACGTGGTGAGAAGCACTGATCTCAGCACCTCCTTGGAGTCTCAGAATACGTATGTGAAAAGATGTAAGAAAGTGATGGAAGCTTTGTGAATAGAGAGAGAGCTTCAAACAGAGCTGGACTCTGGCTGGAGTTTCCACACCCTGGCAGTGGAGAGAGCCACAGGAAATGCCTGCCCATTAGATCACGAGGCATGGGAACAGGCTCCTGCTTTTGACAGGAGGCTGGACTGTGGTCCCTTCTGATTTTAGGACAGGAGTCTATGGGGACACAGTGGCCAGCATGCCTTGCAAATGAGAGATCTCTTATGTATTCTACTGAATATAACTAAGGGAAAAGAAAATCGAAAAGAAGAAAGTTACATTGCTATGTATTTGCTGACTGGAATTAAGGAAAATAAAATGGACATTAGGAAATTTTACTATGGGACTCTCAAGGACACATTCCAAAAGTCTGGTATTAAACAATAAAAAAAGAGCACAGGATCTCAGTCTAGTAACTTCTGACTCACCTAAATCTTCATCTAGCTTCGTCTTGGGAGGCTCCCATGGCGGTCTAGCAGCTTTGGCCTTCTCTTGCCTGCTCCCCAACTCTTCCTCAAATTTGTCATATAAGTCACGGAGCCTACTTGTTCCAACTACAGTAGAATCTCCCTTTGAAAAATAAAGGATCAATATTAGGAACTATATTAATAATAGTCATACCAGAGAGACTTAAGAACTCACCGATAACCAAAGATTTTAACAGCAAGATATCATTTTTCAACCCTCAATTTAACAAACATTTTAAACACAAAATGCCCAAAGTGCTGGCAATGATGCTCTGAATTGCACACACATTTATGGCTGACACAGTCCTCAGGTAAATGCACTTTGCCAACCCTTAGAAACGTTAGAAATCTTCATCTATGCCCTTTTGATACAACAACCAAAAAATCATAAATCCCTCAGAATTCATGACACCTGATACCCTCTTAGAGAACATATACCCCTCGCCTACTGAAATTTACTGATGGTGTGTATTCCACATTAACCCAGTGACCCACAAACCACACACGCACCCCATAAACACAGGGACACACACACACACACTCTTTACAAACACAGGGTTCTGCAATACATTCCTGGAGGAAGTTCCTCACTTTCCCTTACTCTCCTCCCAGGTTGAAAATCACTTTAAACACCCACCTGAAATGTACATTTGACATTTTCAAAAGGCACCTTTCCAACATAAAATGAATATTCAATCATGAAATCTGTAGTTATTCCCAAAAGAGGGTGTCTGCTTTCCTTAGCCCCACCTCATTACTGATACTGGTGATGCCGGGGTGGCTCTGACACTTAGGCCCTCTCTGCACCAGCAGTGCCCAAACAGAAGCCAGTGTTGGCCTTCTGGTTTATCAGCCTGCCTTAGACACTGGAGTTTTAACACACCCACAAGAAAGGTGAGGAAGAGCAAACGCTCTGCCCTTTAAATGCTCTGAGCCTCAGTGCCTTCAACAGTATTTCAATAATAATGATACCCCTGGGGAGCCATTCTCCCCTTCCCCCATGCTCACAGAACTGGGATTCCCTTCAGGTTTGGGGCAGGGAACTTGGCCACTGATGTCTCTATCCTAATCCCTGGAAAGTGAACATGCCACCTTTCAGTGCAGAAAGAACTCTGCAGACGCGATTAAGGCTACAGAATTTGAGGTGGGATTATCTGGGTAGACCCAACTGAATGTGAGTCTTTAAAAGTGGAGAGGCTCTCACAACAGCAGTCCGAGGTGCGACAGAAGAAGAGGCAAGAGATCTTTAAAGCATAAGAGGGACTCGACCCACGCTGCTGGCTCTGAAGATGAAGGAAGGGGTCCATGGGCCAAGGAATGCAGACGGGCTCCAGAAGCTGGGAACAGCCTGCCAGACAGCAAGCAGACAAGGGCCTCCATCCCACAGCCGTAAGGAACTGAACTCTGCCAACAACCTGAATGAGCAAGAAAACAGGTTGTCTCCAGAAAGGAGAGCAGTCCTGCCAGTACCTCGATTTAGCCAGTGAGAACCAAGTTTGACTTCCGATCTACAGAACTGTGAGCTAATAAATGTGCGGTATCTTAAGCCATGAATGAAGTCTGTGGAGATGGGTTATGGCAGAGATGGAAAATTAATCCATTAAACACAATTCTGGGTGAAAGGATGGAAGAAGAGATCCCCGGGCACCCTGGGCTCCACCCAGTACTGCCCTCTGCATCTGTGTCTGGGCAGAGGTATGTACGGACACGATGCCTGGGGCTCCCGTGGGCAACCTACAACAGTGGTGGATCCTCCGGAAGACAGTAATACCCACCTACGGCCCTGCCATCACTAAGGCACTAAATACATACCAGCCACCACCTCCCTCCAGATGGCTTGTCAAGGAAAACAAACCCAGCAAGCTTAACCACGATCAGTTAAGTATTCTCATTTACAACAACATTCTGAAGTAACAGATGCCTTCTTTCCAGGGATGTTTTAAGAATTCAGGGAGGTAATCTGAGACACGTGGAGCAGTTTCACCAACACGGCTCCAGGTACGAGCTTCTCCTTGCCTATGTCACCTGAACTATGACTTAAGACCCTGCTTTTCTTTATCAAGTAAAATATCATGCCAACAAGAGAGACCTCTCAAACCTTTTTGCCAGAGACGACAGTCTCCTCTCAAGCTCAACATAGGTAAGGGCCCAGTCCAAGTTGAAGCTGTTTTTACAAAATTCCAAACAACAGAATGCTCTCTTATCTACCCCACCCACTAAATCTAAAATCTCCAGGCTCTTCTGTCCTAAATCTGTACGTATCCCTTCCTTCACTCATTGATTTCATCAGTGAACATGACTGTGTGTCCCTGCTATGGCAAATACACCTAACTTAATGGGGATGGAGGCATAGTGCCTGTTAGGGGAGAGAGAGAGGAAAAAAAAAAAAAAAAAAGGCGGGGGGAGAGTGATGGAAAATAAAATGGAGATGGAAGAAAGAGGAGAAGCGAGCACACAGAGGTCATGGGGCCCCCAAGGCAACAAGGCACGGCTGCTGAGCCCCAGAAGCCCCATTGTGAGCAGCACATGTGCTGACTCTCCTGAGAACCCATCCAAGGTGACGACACTGCGACTCCACAAAACCAGCAACCAGCACGGGAAATCTGCTATGGGTACCTTTGGTCACGGGCAGACTTGCAAGAGACAAACTCAATTTTCCCTTGTTTCTCATTTTGAGGGAAACACACACACACACACATACAGATACAGAAGGCATAACATAGCTATGAGTGAGAGCTTACAAGACCACCAGCATCAAGACTAGCAGTGGCGTCAAAAATCAGAATGAAGAGATCCTTTCATACACCTACGGCACTCTTGCCTTTTGGAAAGCAGCTTTTGTCTACAGCAGTGGTTCTCAACCAGGGGGAGGGGCGTTCTCTCACTCCCCAGGGGACACTGGGCAACGTCAGAAGACAGCCTCGGTTATCACAGTCACGAGGGTGCTACTGGCATCCAGTGCACAGAACCCAGAGATGCTGCTCGACATCCAACCATGCACCGGGCAGGCCCCACCACAGGGAACTATCCAGCCCAAGACGCCAACAGCGCCGAGCTTGAGGAGCTCTGCTGCTGCCGCTGCTAAGGCGCTTCAGTCGTGTCCGACTCTGTGCGACCCCAAAGACGGCAGCCCACCAGGCTCGGCCATCCCTGGGATTCTCCAGGCAAAAACACTGGAGTGGGGTGCCACTGCCTCCTCCATGAGGAGCTCTAGTCCACAGCTTCTCTCCTACCACAGACCTACCACCTGGTCCATGGGGTCACTGGAGTAGTAATTTTCTGAGTGGGTGCAGCGAATCCACACGGGCTTAAGGAGTTCTTCCTCCTCCTCCTCGTTTTTGTCAGGCAGCGCCTCCTCGGGCTCCTTTTCCTTGATGGAGGTATAATTCTTCTCTTTGCCAGAGCCCTGGATGTCACTCCACCTGTCTTTTTCTTCCTCCCAGCGAGCTCTCTTCTTCTCCCTGCTTGGGGAGCGACTTCAAAAGGGGGCAAAGGGAGGCTATTAAAAATGTTCTTTTCTTGTAAAACTTTTCTATTTCACCTGTTTAGCTCATTTGTCACCTAAAAGGAAAATGTCATGCCAAACCAATATATTCATTTGCATGAAAAACCAGTGACCCCCTGACACCGGTCTGCTGACATCAGAATCACCTGAAGTTATTTGTTTAAAAATACAAATTCCCAGGCCCTACCCCAGATCTACTTACTGATTCACAGTCTCCAGGGGTGGGGCCCAAGATTCTGTATTTTTATTAATCTCCCCAGGTGATTCTGGTGTGCATACGGCAGGTTCAGGAGCAACTGGCCAACCATAACTCCTAGAATAGAAAGATCTCTGGGAAATATATGGACATCTCCATCTATAGACGATCTCAGCATTGAGCACACTAATTCTGAATTCTCCACATCTCACTTTGCCAAGAGAAAAAAAAAAAGTCTTCACAAAACATGATCTCCACTTAGCCATAAATTTAGCCTGAGGACCAAAATCCTAGAGTGAACCAGTTATACCATCCCTCACCATTTCTCTGGAAGCCCCTACTTGGGTATTACTGCTTAATGAACCACCAAGTCACCTAATTCTGATCCCCACAATTACTAATAGTAACTCAATTAAAAAGGAAAAAAGCAATTCTATCTCCTTGAATCGCTGGAGCATGAAATTTGCAAAGGCTCAGCGTATCGATGTGCTTGGAGGGAAAAACCCATAGGATAGATTTTTAAATTAAGCCCAGAACATTTCAGTGGAACCGTACAGACTTGGAGAATCCAGCCAAGGAGACAGACTGTGATGTGGTGCCAGCTCGGCAGCTCTACTAACAAAGTCACTCTTACCCAAGAAAGTCTACATCTGGGTCAAAGTCACAAGTAAGCTTCTCCATCAACTCTATCACTCATTTCTAATTTTACAGCAGGGAAAATCTAAGTATAGGTGTGTATACAACAGGGGGAAAACAGTGAGTGATTAGGAGTATATATATTACTTATTGATGCAACTTCTAAATATTACAGTGTACATCAAGAGGTTTGTTACTAGAAAAAAATATTTACTGTGAAGTAAAATGTATATATGTTCACTGAAGAAAAATAAAACAAAAATCACCTGTAACACCACTCAGAAATAACAATTATATTTCACAAATATGTTAGAAGATATAGATATATAAACATACAAGTTTCTAAAAACAGGAACTCCGTAGCCTGTTTTCCTCAACAAAGTGGTAAACCAGGAACATCATTCTACTTCAATACATGTACATCTGAACCATTTTTAATAATGCATATCATTCTTTTATATGTATATACCGTAATCTGACAAATCTGAGCATTGTCATTTAGGATACTACCTTTCTTCCCCCACTGTAAACAATGCTACTGTAAATACACTTGTGTTCTTTGCAGACTTATCATATTATTTCACACACAAAGAGTGTGTACTTTTTAAAAGGCTTCTCTACAGTTAAGAATTACCAGTTTAGATTACCATCAAAACTGTATGTGATTTCCCATTTCCACACATCCTGTCAACATGATTGTTTTTAATCTTTTCTATCCTTACAAAGAGAGCATCTCATTTAATTTGTCACTACTGAAATAACATGTTTCACATTCACTTCTTTTATTAATATGAACATGAATCAATACACCATGGCGATATTTTTAAAATTAGGATTACGGTCTTTTGACGGTTTTTTATTTAAATTATCACCCATCTTCTGTCATATCTAATGTAACCTTTTTCAATTTATTTTCCTTTTAATTCTATGTATAGCTACATTGGAGAAGGCAATGGCACCCCACTCCAGTACTCTTGCCTGGAAAATCCCATGGACGGAAGAGCCTCGTAGGCTGCAGTCCATGGGGTCACGAAGAGTGGGATACGACTGAGCGACGCCACTTTCACTTTTCACTTTCATGCACTGGAAAAGAAAATGGCAACCCACTCCAGTGTTCTTGCCTGGAGAATCCCAGGGACAGGGGCGCCTGTTGGGCTGCTGTCTCTGGGGTCGCACAGAGTCGGACATGACTGAGGCAACTTAGCAGCGGCAGCAGCAGAGCTGCATAAAATCTTTATATGGCCAAAGGCAAAGACTGGTTTTGTTTCTATTTCCAGTCTTAGTGTTATGGCTAATGTTATGGCTAGTGTTATGGGTAATCCTTTCCCATAGCAAGGTTAAATAAATATTTTATATTTTTCAGCTACATTTAACATTAATTTTTTTTTACTCCATCTGTCCAAGATCTAAGGCAGAAATCTGAACTCAAGTTATTTTCCATACAGTTTGCATTGTTTCCATATCAATTTCTCCTCTGATTTGAAAAAACAACTTTATGGTAGATGTAAACCTTTATATATACTTGAATGTTGTTCCAGATTGGTCTCATTGACCTCTTTATACCCATACCAAACTGTGCATTATTTTTCTTCATTATACTCACTTCTATTCCCAAGAAAAATTTGAGTCCTAGTAAAGTTCTAAAAACAGTACCTCAACTGAACTTACATTAAAATTATAGATTTTTTGGAAGGCAGATATACTCACCACTATACCACCGCTAAAAACTACAAATATTTTGGAAGAACACTGGTATGTTTTTTAACCCTATCTTCCACTCCCACTATAGGAATTTAACATGCCCTCCATTCACTTACATCACCTTCCTTGTCATCTACTACACTTAATATCTTCCTATTGATCAATACATTTTTAAGTTTATGAAGAAATTTAACTTTTATTCATTTAAATTTTCTATGTATATTTTCTATTAGTAAGCAGGTATTCCTGGTATTCAGGGAAGGCTCTTAATTATGATATGTTTATTGTGTAACTGTCAACTTCAGTGAGTTAACTCTAACATTTCTTAACTGATTCTCTTGAACTGTCCTGGTAATATCAATAGATAATAATGGCAAATCCTGGCTCCCTGTGGAGTGGTTTTATTTGTTTTTGTTTGTGGTCCTTCCTGAGAGCCTGACACTCTTGTAAGCACTCTGATACACTTAGTCCTGACAAGAATCCTGAGGCAGATATAAACATCCCTTAGATAGGAAACAGAAATTATATCACTTGCCCACTCTCACAGCTAGTAAATAATAGTAAAATGCTAACATCATTATTTGACACAGACATTTTGACATGTACTAAAAATCCCACCAAATGTTTTACTATTATTACCATCGAGAAACACAGGCAGAAGACATCCTTACTCCTTCCACTTTAGGCAGGTGTCATAAATAATGGATGATCAGGGTTGTCTATTGTGAACAACAGTTAGTATTCTTTTTTTCTTCTTTCCTTTTTTTTTAACACTTTGAGAGGGACATTTCAAAATAGGAGTAAAACATCATTTTAGGTAGGTGTCTCAGGCATTTCAAATTTCAAAATCCGAACTCAAAATTGTTGTTTAATAATATGCTATCTTACAAACTATGATAACTTTTCCTGCTTTACAGTATTTACATCTATAACTTTTATTTTCTTATCTACTGCATGAGTTAGAACTCAAAGAATCCATCTCTGCCCTCTCCACAAGTTACTGGGTATTGGAGAAAAAAAACAACTAAACCAAGAGATTCCCAGCACTCCACATTAAAATCCAACCTCAGGTGGGCCCTCAACGAGTTCCACAAATGCAGTTATCTTGGCTTTTTTCCTATCCTTATCTCCTCCTCTCCCTCAGGCCCTTTCTCTCTGAACAGACTCTCCCTAGCTGACCTCAGCTAATTCATGGCATTTAGCCTTTCTAGCTAAGATCTCTTTTCTGAACCTTATACTTTTTTTTTTTACTTTTGTGTCCCACTAGGTACCACACAACTCCACCAAGCTGTCTCACAGACACAAACTCCACTTGCCCAAAATTGAACTCATTCTTTTGCCTGTTTCTTAAGTGTTTCCAGCCCTCCAAGGGGAACATCAGCTCTCAGGTAATGACCAAGTCCTACTGACTCTCCCACATCGATCTCTCTCAATTACCTCCAACTTCCCCCATCGTCATTGCCACAATGGGTAGGTCTAGCCACAGTCATTTCTTTCCTGGATTACTAACAAAAGCCTAAACTCATTTCCCAACCTCCAGGTTTGACCCTCTGAGACCACTTCTCCAATGCAGGCTTCCCAGCTCTTTCTGTCCCCCTACCATTTGCCTTCCCTTAGGCATTCCTATCCATACTCCAGGGAATCAGTACATTGCCAACTTCTCTGTGACTACGCGAAACCAAGTTACTAACTACTGTGTTCCAGAAGCAGTATGTATCTGCTCTATCAAAAGCACTTCTCACAGCACATAACTTTCTTATTCCTGGAAAGCAGGGACTCTTGTTAAAGACTATCATTGTACCGTACAATACCTGGGACACACAAGAATACAATGTTTGTCATTTGCTTGTTAAGATATACATCAGGTGACAGTGGTAGGAAATGGGGTCTCCTTGTCTTTTTTTCTAACATGCATGGGAAGGCCTATAAGGTTTCAACATTAAATTTGGCTCTTCTCAGATGGTATCAATCATATTCATCACGAGATAATGTTCTCTATCAAGTTACAGAAGTCTGCTTATACTTCTCCTTTACCAGTTCCTACTCATAATTGAATGCAACTTTAAATAGCTAATAGGCAAGTACTGAGATAACTCTAGAGATTCTGACACAAAGAATTACAGTTATAGATCTCCTAATACTAACCTATCTACCCATGGAACCTTGGAATAAACCCTCAACTATTATAACACACAACTGAAAACAACCTGCTCATATACTAATCACTATTTTCACATCCATATTCATAAAAGAAATTGTTTTGTGGTTTTCTTTTCATTGATAGTTTTGCCATTTGGATTCTCCTGATATCACAGCATGAGCCGAGCTTTCCTTCCATTTTCTTCAGTGTTCTAAAAACAGTTTCAAACTTTTTTGGAAGTGACACAAAGTCAACTTTTTCCCATAGTTATTGCCCTATTAAAATTTTCCGCTCTAAGTGTAAGGTTTATAAATTTTGTTTTCATAGAAACAACCCATCACATCCAAGTTTTTTAATTTCTCAAACAAAACATCAGTACTTATACCAACACACTATAATTTTTAAGTCCCCTTCATTCCTATAATAATACATTCTTTCTTATACCTAACGGATATGTGCTTTTCTTTTCTTGATTTGCCACTTTTTAAATCGTACGGCCTTTCAAAGAAATCCTGCATTTATTTACAACTATTATTATGGCATTATAGTTCTATTTTCTAGTTTATTAATTTATTTTACCTTCAATACCTTTTTCTGCTTTTTTAGAGTCAAATGATTAGATAAAAATTATATAGTTACCATTTATTTGGCACTACTGGGCCAAGTGCTAAGTGTTTTGTGTGTGTTATCTCAATGATCCCTCATCACTCAATAAGGCAAATATAACTGTCCTTATTTTAGACAAAGAAACTGAGGCTTAAAGAAGTTCCTTTGCCCAGTAACAAAGTTGGGAAAATGAATAATTGACCCAAAATCTGTCAGATTATCGAGAGTACTATTCTTAATTACCATTTATTAAGGCATAAATTTTTAGCTCTTGATATAGAATTGGTTACGTCCTGTAAATTTTTATTTGCAACAATTTCAATGTCATATTTCCAAATAAGGTATTACTATAGTTTTTCTTTTTCTTTTTTTCTGAAACAAGTAAACTTAAGAGCATAATTATGAATTTTCAAGGTCTTTAAAAAAAAAAAAAACCCTTGAACTACTAATATAGAGTTTTACAGCAACTGAGGTCACAAAGTGGCCTAATTTGGGGGACTTATCAAGATTTTCCTTGTGCATCCTATATACATCTTAAAATAAAAAGTTTTTCAGTAACTGGCTACTTTAGCTTTTCACAGTATTCTTTGGACAGACACTCAGGCTATTCTGAAGACCTGGCTGACACCCTGCAAAAGCACAAAATCTGAATTTCAGGAGATGATCCTATGACTTCTTCCAGTGTCAACTCCTTGCTTACCTTCCAGATCTCTTATACTCTTTTTTGTAGGACCTTTCCAGAGATGGTGATCTTCGGCTGTCCCGGTGCCTGTGTCTCTCCCGTTCCCGCTCTCTTAAAGGAATTAATACACAGAGCTGTTTTCAACAGAAAGACTCAAAAACACCATCTCTTTTCACTGAATTCATCTAAATAAATGGACCTTACCTCACCTAAGTATTTTGCAGCACTATTCACTATGGGACATTTTTATTCACCCTTCATTTATCAGAGGTTAAAAGAGCATTTCACTTTACGCAAGTTAACTACCTTAGACATTTCTTGCTGTTTTCTTTAAAAAAAAAAAAAAAAGAAGAAGTCACATTTAATACTAAGCAACAAAGGGAATTTTATTATAATCTTCTCTTGAGACCTTCCAACCAACCAAACATTCTACAGGGAAAACTTCAAAGGATTCAACTGCCTATTGATTTCTGGAACACTTAATTTCATCCAACAAATAAATGCATATAGTATAGATTAGGACAAGGGTCTATAATAAAGAGCTCTAAACTCATAGGATATACACCTCAGGTATAGTTCTTAGTCATCACTAACTACCATGAGACTCTAGGTCACTTTAAGTGCTGTTTTCATCAGGGGAAAAAAAACTCTAAATAGAGACACTGAGTTTACTCAGTGTAAAGCTAGAATGCAGGATTTTAAACCTTCTAATATAAAGCTGGAATTTAGTAATTATGAGAGTAATAACTTATGAGTCTAATCAATAAGTACAATGAGATCTGAAACAAAAATTGGAATCCCAGTGTGTTTACATCAGAACTAAATCTAAAGGAAATAAATACTAGGTCTTAGAGTGGGGCAAAAAAAAAAAAAAAAAAAAAATGCTGTATTAGCCTGAATCCAGCAAGAAGATTACAAAAATGTCTAAACTCAAAAATACCCACACTTCACCTTCCCGCCACCACTTCCACTGCGGGGGCACAGATTGGATCCCTGGTAGGGGAACTAAAATCCCATATGCCTGTCACATGGCATGGACAAAAAAGAAATAATAATCCCCCACCTATAGCCAAAGAGAAGAAATGTAAATGTAAAGAAATGTAAACTGAAATCAAAACTTACAAAATTAATAAGAGATCTTAGATATTAACACAAAAATTGTTTTTCCACTTAAAAATCACCCCTTCCTCAAGAAAGACTTCTTTGAATAACACTTTTAACACATACTTAAGGCTCAGGTACACACCAGCTGTCCAAAGTAAAGTAGCCAGTGCTTGGGATTCCACATTCTTTACCTGATACACTTCTAAAATGACAGCTTACTTTTAGACAGCAAATCCCACCTAGTGAGTGGTATCACATGACAAATATAATGTAATTTGTGATGGCAGGGCAGCTAAAATAAAAACTGCCTCTATTTCCAAATAAAAACTCTATTTAAAGGATATTCCTAATTTTTCATTTGTTTTTGTAACACCTAGGGGATAGGATTTTTTATTCAAGAGTGGCACCTCTCATGATGACTGCTACCTCTAGTGGCTATGAACTGAAAAGACCAGTATAAATCACTGTAATACTACATGATGAACCCATTTAAAGCAAGAAAAACAATGCTTCAGTTATTTTTCCAAAAATTTTTCCCAGTTCGAGACCATGAAGATATTCCTTAGATACATAATACTAGCTCTCCAATGGCTCAATACGGTACTCAACAGGACAGGTATGGGGTTACGGTGCTGTAACACCGCTCAAGTGCGGGAAGCCACTGCCCTGCTCCTTACAGGCTGCCCCTGCAGCTCTTCCTTTTCCCATTCACTGGAGGAACTTGGATCTTTCACAACAGCAAATGCATGCCTCTACTTCTTCACAAACCTTCTCCGGAAATAGTCTGCCCTGAAACAATCTTGTAATCACTATTCACCCAGATTTTGGAGGAGGAGAAGAAAAGGAAAAATGAAATTTGAAAAAGTGTGGATGCACTTACCCCAAGAAGCCAGGGCAGAAGCAGCCAGAGGACAGACTCAAGAATTTGCATAAACTTCATCTAATCTAACGCACAACTTTGTGAACGTCTGGTTTTCTCCAGACTTATAACTTTCGGAAGCTATATACTAGCACTTCATAGGCTCCACGTTTGGTTCACAGAAGCATTCTATATAAGACAAAGAACTGACACTCTACGAAGACCCCCAGAGGGAACTGATTTTACTGCGGCTGTGACATTAAGGCCGCTCCAGAGCAAACACCCCCAAGTACAACATCATAAAACAACTCCAGGGTAAATAAAGGCCATGTAGAAAGATGAGCTAATTGCCTAAGATCCCCCACAGTAAAGGGGTTGTGGTTTAGGCTAATGGGGATTAAGGGCCATTTTTTCAGCATTTGATTTCACTTAGTGACAGGGATCCTCAGTTCACAGGACATCTGTGTTTCTTCAAGCTGAAGCCTGGATGGGAGAACTCAGGAATTTACAGCAGAACCCTAAAAACCACAGTACTCTCAAACAGACAAAAAAGAAGTCATCTAGAATGCTGAAGTTTGCAGCAAAATGTTTCCCCAAAGACAGGTTTATTAACAATCACTTTAAGTCTGAAGAAAACTATCAAACTCTTTTGAGTTTAGATTTTCACCATAAAGTTGTAAAATAAACCCTCACAGGCCTCTGCCAACTAATCCATCACAAAGTTAAGAACAAAACTGACAAGCAACAGTAAGTCATGCTGAAAAGGCTTTTCAAAGTCTACCAACTCTAGTCAGCTTTAACCCATCAGAATCAGTCACCCCTGCAGGAAACATGTCACTTCTGCCTTCCACTAGGCATCAGGGAGAAGCAATAGTGCATTTTTCCTTCCAAATCTTTCAAGGCCTGGAGGGCTGCCTTCCAAATCTTTAGGACTGAGAATGACTGTTACCATTTACTGGCAAAATGTTCGGTCAGCATCAAACACACAGCCATGAGAACAACATGGAAACCAAGAAGCACATTAATTCCATAGGAGTCAAGACTCACTCTCTGCAAATCCAAGTAATAAGGTTACCTGGTTTGGGGACCTCAAACTTTTCAGCACAGAAGTTCCACAAGACAATGAAAGTGAGTGAACCCACCACAGCAGCCAGAAAGAGAAGCACCATTACCAGCTCGACAAGTGGAAAACCAAAAATCTTCATTGTTACAAACAGTTCACTGAAGGTATAAATAAATATTAGTAGAATGGATATGTGCACATTTTTATTTTTCCATCTAAACCAATGGTTCTTAGGTTTAGGGTAACAGACTCATACAATCTCTTAAGAATCTGCTGTAAACCACTGATTTACTTATAGAAAAAAATATACAGACATAAAATTTTACATATAACTTCAGAGAATTTCTAGACATCCATCAGTGAATGTCTGCTGGAAACCTTATTTCCTTGTAAATATAGATTTTTGGCCTTTGGGGTGGGAAAAAAAAGAAATTTAATCTGGAGTGGATTAGTATGTTCTAAATGCAATTTTATTTAGTATGCATACATTTCAAGGCAACAAAATCAAATTAAAAGCTATTTTGAAAACTGTAACTTTGATAATGTATACCTAATATTATTTCATTTTATAAAGAAACAGAGCAAGAAAGCAAAAACATAAGAGAAACTTCCATTTATCCTAAAAATCAGGAAGCAAGTTCAGCTTGTTAACTAGTTGGATTCCTGACTGATAACAGCGGCCTGCAGACCACCAATTCCTAAAGAACCCACAGTGCAATAACCTGACAAGATGGTCATACTGAACATCATTAAATACAACATCCACACAACTACAAGATCTTTTATTGATCATTGTTAAAATTCGAGCTGTACTCTGTATAGTAATTGACTTACATTCATTGAAATGAACCCGTGTTGCTAAGTTGGGGATGCTTTTCAAAGTGGCTTTCTCCTGAGGTCAACTTCTTTCCTCATCAGTTGTCTCTCCCTCTTTAATAAAAAAAAAGCCCTTTCCTTTTATAAACCGAAATGCACGGCTGGACCTTTTTGGTCTGGTTTGCTGAGCCTCAGAAATGGCCTGTGTCAGGATCTCCGCAACTTCTCTAAAAAACCACAGGTGTGCTTTACCTGCTCCGCTCGTAGCTCCGGTGGCGGGAGGGCGTGCGCCCTCGCTCGTGATCGGACCTGTAGCGACTGTCCTGCCTTCTCCGGTCGGGGCTCCGGCCTCGCTCCCGCCGCTCCAGGGACCGATGCCGCTCGCCCCTCCCGTGACTGTGGTCCCGGTGCCTGTGGTCGTCGTAGTGCTTTAGCCTTTCTGGGGACCGCCTCTCACTGGGAGCCTTGGGGAGCGGGTACGGAGGGAGGTGCCTGAAGTGAGGGCTACTGCTGTTACTAGCACTGGGCGGGAAGGAACTGGGGCTGTTCTGGAAGCTACTGAAGTTGGGAGGTGGGAAACTGTGGTGCGAGTACCCCGGCGGGTACTGGTAATTGACCTGCTGCGGAACGACGGGAGGCGGCGGCGGATGCGGCAGGGAAGGCGGCGGCATCATGAAGGGGAAGGCGCCTTGGCCCGGAGGCGCTCCAGGGACTGGGGGGTTACTGGGACAGGGTAGCGGAGGCGGCATGGGAGGGAAACATGGGGGCACGGGGAAGGGGGGCCTCATCTGGTGGTTGGGGAACGGGGGCCGGATCGGGCAGGGAGGTAGGGGGCCTTGCGCTGAAGGAGGCATGGGCGGAGGGAAGGGTACAAAGTCTGGTCTTGGAGGCAGAAAATTGGGGGCCGGAGAGTTGGAGAAGGTGGTGGAAGGGGCGCTGGGAGGTTCGTATTGGTATTGCACAGGAGGCTGCTGAGGGTGAAGCAGTCTCAGATTTTGGGGCCTGAAGGCTGGTGCGGAGGGTCTGGCTCCATGTCCCCCTCGCCCTCGGGGACACCTGGGTCCTCCTGGGTGAAACGACATTCTGTGACTTTGGTGGAGGAAAGAAAAAGAGAAGAGAAAAACTCACTATGTAAACAGCTTTCACCAATACCTGACCACCCCTTAGGCTGCTGGAATATTCCACCCATCTAATACTGAGTTCTCTGTACTATCTGAAACTCCTCAGGGCCAATAAACTCCTCTTCCCAGGTCTCAGCCACTCAACCAAAGCCATGGTCAGTCCCTGGACCCTGTCGCTTCCTAAAGAGGCTTCACTTCCAGCATGACGAGGTCACATCCCAGTGTTCAACCATCTGCTGTGGTGTACTTCTTCAAGTTCCCCCCAACCTTGACCTCACTATGTCATCCTGTCCACACACAGCATGTCTCTACACGTACACTGAGCATCATCCTGCCACACCTTCCTCCCTACGCAGCACAGACTCACTAATTCAACTCAACATGTCCTAAAAGGAGTCAATAACCTTGCCCTCCAAGAGAATCCCACCTGCTCCTTTTTCAGTGTTTCCTATCTCAATGCATGCATGCATGCTAAGTCCCTTGAGTCGTGTCAAACCCTGTGTGACCCTCTGGACTGTGGCCACCAGGCTCCTCTGTCCGTGGGATTTTTCCAGGCAAGAATACTGTGGTGGGTTTCCATGCCCTCCTTCAGGGGATCGTCCCAACCCGTGTTTCTCGTGTCTCCTGCACTGGCAGGCGGGTTCTTTACCACTTGCGCCACCTGAGAAGCCCCTTCCTGTCTCAATAGATGAGACCATTCATTGGTCTTCAAGTCATACAGCAGGGAATTACCTGACAACTTCTCCTCCCTTAACCCTTCTAGTTAAAAATTTATGCTCAAACGCCTGTATCATTTCAGCCTCATAGATACTGGAGTCCATCCATTCACACCATGCTCTCCTGCCTCGCTACTACAGCAATACCCTTGCAGGCCTTTCTACAACCAATGTCACCACCCCCAGGGTACCCTGCTCTCACACGCTCTGTGGTTCTTTTTGGCAGGTCCTATAATGATTATAGGTCACCAGCTCATTACCTCATTTCACCTTTGATGTCTGCCTGACCTCAGAACTGCTAGTTCCATCAGGGCAGGGCTCCAGGATGGCTCCTTAACTGCTCTGGTCTGGGTCCCAGCCATGGATACGGCCTATGTTAACACACGCCCTCCTCCTCACAGATCTAAACCCTCCCCACCCCAGATGGCCAGTGTTTGCTCCTCCCTGGTCGCCCAAAACGATTGCCATAACTATCAGACCACTCACCATGCACTGCCTTGCATCGTGACGTACTATTTGAATATGTCACATTTTCCACAGAGAATATAAAGTCTAGAGAACAGAGAGAACAAATAGATATAAAAATGTTTCCCAAACTGCTCATGCTGGAAAATATTTCTGTGATTATCTTAACACTGATTTTGCATGCTCCAATGCAGATAGCATATTAATAAAAATAAGAGCATGCTGAACTGAATTAATGTTCACAACTAATTTTTAAGATGTCCTAAGTACTTTGCCAACAAGGGTCCATCTAGTCAAAGCTGTGGTTTTTCCAGTAGTCACGTAGGGATGTGAGAGCTGGACTACAAAGAAAGCTGAGTGCCGAAGAACTGATTATTTTGAACTGTGGTGTTGGAGAAGACTCAAGAATTCCTTGGACTGCAAGGAGATCCAACTAGTCCTAAAGGAAATCGGTCCTGAATATTCACTGGAAGTACTGATGCTGAAGCCAAAACTCCAATACTTTAGACACCTGATGCGAAGAACTAACTCATGGGAAAACACCCTGATGCTGGGAAAGATTGAAGACAGGAGGAAAAGGGATGACAGAGGATGAGATGGTTGGATGGCATCATCGACTCGATGGACATGAGTTTGAGCAAGCTCCAGGAGTTGGCAATGGACAAAGAAGCCTGGTCCATGGGCTCGCAGAGAGTCGGGAACGACTGAGCAACTGAACTGAACTGAAGTACTTATCTCTCTGATTCAAACAACCAGTACCTTAAAAGACTGGAAACTTAGGCATGCTGCTGCTGCTGCTGCTAAGTAGCTTCAGTCGTGTTCGACTCTGTGCGACCCCAGAGACGGCAGCCCACCAGGCTCCTCTGTCCATGGGATTTGCCAGGCAAGAGTACTGGAGTGGGTTGCCATTGCCTTCTCCGAAACTTAGGCATATTCCATCTCTAATCAGCTGAAAGACCAGGAAAGGAAAAATCATTTCTGCTCTCCCACTCCACATTCTCTCTCCCTCAGTGAGACTAGCATTTAGATTCAAACTTAACTATAATCTGGTCAACATAACGGTTTTCTTTGATTCTCATTCTCAGTCCTCCTGATTGAAGAATGTTATGAAGAGGAACACCATTCCAAATATTGGGCTTCAGCAAAATGTTTTAAAAACCCAAACAAACATTAACTGCAGCAAGTTTCCATTTAGAAGCATCTTCCTAAAGTCTTTCTAACCAAAAGTTTTACCAACAGGCTTAAGGCAGATTTTCAAATAGCTCATGAAAATAGTTTCAGATTATTTAGCCTTATCAATCACTGTACATGCCAAATAATATCTCATTAATGATTACCAAGGGAATATTTCATGCAAAGATGGGCACAATAAAGGACAGAAATGGTATGGACCTAACAGAAGCAGAAGACATTAAGAAGAGGTGGCAAGAATACACAGAAGAACTATACAAGAAAGATCTTCATGACCCATATAACCATGATGGTGTGATCACTCACCTAGAGCCAGACATCCTGGAATATGAAGTCAAATGGGCCTTAGGAAGCATCACTATGAACAAAGCTAGTGGAGGTTTTGGAATTCCAGCTGAGCTATTTCAAATCCTGAAAGATGATGTTGTGAAAGTGCTGCACTGAATATGCCAGCAAATTTGGAAAACTTAGCAGTGGCCATAAGGCTGGAAAAGGTCAGTTTTCATTCCAATCCCAAAGAAAGGCAATGCCTAAGAATGTTCAAACTACCACACAATTGCACTCATCTCACACACTAGCAAAGAATGCTCAAAGTTCTCCAAGGCAGGCTTCAACAGTATGTGAACTGAGAACTTCCAAATGTTCAAACTGGATTTAGAAAAGGCAGAGGAACCAGAGATGAAATTTCCAGCATCCGTTGGATCATAGAAAAAGCAAGAGAATTCCAGAAAAACATCTACTTCTGCTTTACTGACTACGCCAAAGCCTTTGACTATGTGGATCACAACAAACTATGGAAAATTCTTCAAGAGGGGAATATCAGACCACCTGACCTGCCTCCTGAGAAATCTGTAGGCAGGTCAAGAAGCAACAGTCAGAACCAGACATTGAACAACAGACTGGTTCCAAATCGTGAAAGGAATACATCAAGGCTGTATATTGTCGCCCTGCTTATTTAACTTCTATGCAGAGTACATTACACGAAATGCCAGGCTGGATGAAGCACAAGCCGGAATCAAGACTGCCGGGAGAAATATCAATAACCTCAGATATGCAGATGACACCACCCTTATGGCAGAAAGCAGAGAGGAACTAAAGAGCCTCTTGATGAAAGTGAAAGAGAAGAGTGAAAAAGCTGGCTTAAAACTCAACATTCAAAAAACTAAGATCATGGCATCCAGTCCCATCACTTCATGGCAAACAGATGGGCAAACAGTGGAAACAGTGACAGACTTTACTTTTTTGGGCTCTAAAATCACTGCAGATGCTGACTGCAGCCATGAAATCAAAAGACACTTGCTCCCTGGAAGAAAAGCTATGATCAACCTAGACAACATATTAAAAAGCAGAGACATTACTTTGTCAACTAAGGTCTATCTAGTCAAAGCTACAGCTTTTCCAGCAGTCATATATGGATGTGAGAGTTGGACTATAAAGAAAGCTGAGCACCGAAGTACTGATGCTTTTGAACTGTGGTGTTGGAGAAGACTCTTGAGAGTCCCTTGGACTGCAAGGAGATCCAACCAATCCATCCTAAAGGAAATACATCCCGAATATTCATTGGAAGGACTGATGCTGAAGCTGAAACTCCAATACTTTTGCCACCTGATGGGAAGAACTGACTCACTGGAAAAGACCCTGATGCTGGGAAAGACTGAAGGTGGGAGAAGAAGGGGATGATAGAGGATGAGATGGTTGGATGGCATCACACACTCGATGGACATGAGATTTTGAGCAAGCTCTGGGAATTGGTGATGGACAGAGAAGCTTGGCATGCTGCAGTCCGTGGAGTCACAAAGAGTTGTACACAACTGAGTAACTGAACTGAATGATTATCATTCAGTTCAAGACCCTCATGATAAACCTGGGGCCTAGACAGCCCATCCTGAGACCACAAGCTACTCAGAGCCAAAAGAATCAAGCTCAAACTCCATGCTTGGCATTTAAGGCCCTCTGCAATCTGGACCCAACTTCTTCCAGGCTAATCCTCCATTAACTTCCCCATGAAGTGCCTATCATCCTGCGTGCGTGCTAAGTCATTTCAGTCATATCCACTCTTTGCAACCCTACGGATTGTGGCCCAACAGGCTCCCCTGTCCATGGGATTCTCCAGGCAAGAACACTGGAGTGGATTGCCAGGCCCTCCTCCAGGGGACCTTCCCAACTCAGAAATCGAACCCTCCTCTCATTATGTCTCCTGCACTGGCAGGCAAGTTCTTTATCTCTAGGGCCACCTGGGAAGCTCTCCTATCATCCTAGGTGTTTCCAGTTCCTAACATATGAAGTACTATCATCCAGCTTATTCTTTACTTCTGGTCTTCTAAAACCCCTCCCTGTGACTTTGCCCATTAAGTTTTTAACCCATCTACCCATGTCAAACGCCACATCTTCTGTGCTGCCTATCTTGGTTCCCTTTAGGAAGTAATCCCATTCCCTCAAGACTTCCATTGCTCTTAGTCTGTACTTACTTCTTTTACAGCACTTACCAGAGACTGCCTCATATAATAATCATGTGTGTACATGTCTTAACTCCTCCACTAGGTTATTAGCTCCTTGATGAATTGGGTTGACCCATAATCATTTCTGTATCCTTCACAGCCCCTGGCAGAACATCCTGCACACAGTAGGTGATCAGTAAGTGTTTACTGGCTCACCAGTGATATATGTTTCTATGTTGCTACTGGACATTTCCCTACTGAATATATCCACAACAGGTTTGCATTACCAAAACCAGACAAAAAGCAGACCTTTTCACTGATTCATGCAACATTTAATGAGCCTAGACAGGTGGGGCATGGGCACAGGCCCTGATCAAACATGAGTAAGGCACATAGTAAGCAGGGCTCCTGAAGCCCAGAATCCATATGCAGATACAGATTTTTTTTTTTAATTACATAATGTGATAAACACAAGAAAAGAGGTATGCAGAGTCCAGGGGAAACACAAAGGAGTGTACTGAATCTAGAGGTGGACAAGAGTCAGGATCACCACTACTCCTGTATCGTGTGTTCACTGTTGTTGAACATTCACTATTAGATCCTCATGGATATTTCTAGAAACAGAATATCTGAAAACATTGATTATGAAACTGACCTATTAAAGGCACAGTCAGGCTGTGTGGTGGATGTGAACTTCAATTCAAAAGTCAAGGAACTCACTGCAACTGGAAAAGTAATTATTTTCGGCGTCTGCCTCCTCTTAAGTTG
The DNA here is from genome assembly GCF_016772045.2 of Ovis aries. Classification (NCBI taxonomy): domain Eukaryota; kingdom Metazoa; phylum Chordata; class Mammalia; order Artiodactyla; family Bovidae; genus Ovis; species Ovis aries. The sequence continues at coordinate 42,133,291 of NC_056069.1, read as the reverse complement.
CTGTTTGGAAGCAGGGAAAGTGAGGGAGTCGTTTTGCATAGTTAACGTGCAGGAACATCACTCTTTGCAGAAAGAGTTGAAATGTGGGACTACATTTCTGTTAACGCGCTCTTCCACCACCTGAATTCCCAGCCCGGTTACTTATGTCTGGATGATTCGTAATTGCGTGCTTCCCTGTTTACATCTCCCGCCAGATAGTGAGCCCCACGGTGTAAACTTACAGTCTCACTCCCTGCCCGAGATCCCGGCGGCCCCAGGCCTGGACCACCACATGCGCGCCACAATGAATGAAAGGTCTCATTTTTCACTACTATTTATTTACAGGGTACGGGCCTAGGGTCCCTTTCCTTTGCCCTTCGCTGCAGATCTGAAGAGGAGCTGCCGGATCCTAACTCCCAGACGCCTCTCACCCCAGCCCCAGACGCCAGCCCCGTTGAAATTCGGATACTTGGAAACACTCCCTCTTCCAACACCCACAAGCTGACCCTTTTACCTAGAAAAGCTCTCGGGCTGCGAGGTCGCCGTTAGAGTAAAGCCAGAGTTATAGTGTAGCCTCCAAGACCGTAGTACCGCCCGCGGCTCCGGAACAGGAAAGCACAGGAATTAAAAAGCAAACCTGAGAAAGCCGGACTGCAAGAGGGAAAGCGCTCGGGAATCGCCGCAGCGCCTTGTGCACGGTGATTGGTGCTTCAATAAGAACGATGGACATCTAAGCCAATCGGTCTCCTCGAGTCTCTGGCGCCCGCCTCCTGCCCCTTACCTCCTCCAATCCGAAACCACAACCGGGTGAGCGCGCGTTTACTCCCGGGAGAGGAGGCGGGCCGCAGCTCAGGCTCTTGAGGGAACCTTGGCTCCGGATTTTTGGGACTCTGACGCGCGCGAAAACATGAGTGAATCGGGGGGACAGCGCGCCCGGCTCCGGCGCTATCCTGAGCTCCCGGTGTGGGTGGTGGAGGATCATCAGGAGGTGAGTGGGCAGCTGACGGGTGCTGGGCAGGGTCGCGCGAGGACTGAGGCGGCGGCGGAGCCTGGAGGCCAGAGAGAGAACCAGAATCCGAGCGAGTTGCGGTGCTGTGGGGAAAACAGCAGGACAGCGAGCTTTAACGTCAGCGCTTACTACGAGTCCGGCAACTCACTGAACCCTCGCGGTTTGCCCAAAATCCCACGGCCAACAATTAGTGGCTTCGGGATTCGAACGTGGACAGTCGTAACTGCAGTAACTCGAGTCCTTAACCTGCTCATAACAAAGGCTTCCTGCTGTCTCCCGGCCTCCCCTTCACAATTCTGTGGTGTCGGTGGGAGGCTTCTGTTGAGAATATGCACTGTCATCTGTGAAATGGGTACAGAGTAGCTCTCAGAGCCGTTAGTATTATTGTGTGAGTAGTGTGTGTATGAATCTTTTAACACGGCGCTATAAAGATATTTTTCTGTTTTTGTAGTAGTGCTACTTTATAATAGCTAAAATGGTGCCCACATCTAGATTTCTGGAAGCCTGCGAGAGTCCCGTGATCGAAGACTTTCTGTTTTTGATAGCTTTAATAATCCTTAGGAATTCTGTGGATGTTAAAGAGGAAGAGGCCGATTCCAGATGTGCGGATGAATAAAGATAATAGGAAGGAAATTTGGTTTCTCAGGACCTAGAGATAATGTGCATGGGGTAGGTGGTGCTTTCAGATTCAATCTTAACTTAGAACTCCAGAGACTGTAACGGAACAAAGAGCCTTAGAGAGGACCTAGCCCAGCAACCAGCATCCAAAAGGTGTGAGAAAGACGCAGAGACCCAGGGTAGCTTGAACACACCTTTTACACCAGAGTGTGATTTAACAAGCAGTTGTTTTTGCTTTTCTTTCCTTGAGTACTGGAGCTTGTCTGTTTTCCTCACATTGTTCTTGAGTTTATGATGGGGGCAACATGCCAACAAGAGATGCCCATTGGAAGTTTTGAGGAAAAAATTAAAGCTTGAGCTGATTGTCTAAATCATCTGCAATAACAAATTTCATATTTTCCTACTTCTTCACAACTTCAGATCAGTTCAGTCACTCAGTCCAGTTCGACTCTTTGCAACCCCATGGACTGAAGCACACCAGTCTTCCCTGTCTATCACCAACTCCCGGAGCTTACCCAAACTCATGTCCATCCAGTCGGTGATGCCATCCAGCCATTTCATCCTCTGTCGTCCCCTTCTCCTCCTGCCCCCAATCCCTCCCAGCATCAGGGTCTTTTCCAATGAGTCAGCTCTTCCCATGAGATGGCCAGAGTATTGGAGTTTGAGTTTCAGCATCAGTCCTTCCAGTGAACACCCAGGACTGATCTCCTTTAGGATGAACTGGTTGGATCTCCTTGCAGTCCAAGGGACTCTCAAGAGTCTTCTCCAACACCACAGTTCAAAAGCATCAATTCTTCGGCGCTCAGCTTGCTTCACAGTCCAACTCTCACATCCATGCATGACCACTGGAAAAACCATAGCCTTGACTAGACGGACCTTTGTTGGCAAAGTAATGTCTCTACTTTTTAAAATGCTATCTAGGTTGGTCATAACTTTCCTTCCAAGGAGTATGAGTCTTAATTTCATGGCTGCAGTCACTATCTGCAGTGATTTTGGAGTCCCCAGAAAATAAAGTCTGACACTGTTTCCCCATCTATTTCCCGTGAAGTGATGGGACCAGATGCCATGATCTTCGTTTTCTGAATGTTGAGCTTGAAGCCAACTTTTTCACTCTCCTCTTTCACTTTCATCAGGAGGCTCTTTAGTTCCTCTCTGCTTTCTGCCATAAGAGTGGTGTCATCTGCATATCTGAGGTTATTGATATTTCTCCTGGCAATCTTGATTCCAGCTTGTGCTTCTTCCAGCCCAGCGTTTCTCATGATGTACTGTGCATATAAGTTAAATAAGCAGGGTGACAATATGCAGCCTTGACGTACTCCTTTTCCTATTTGGAACCAGTCTGTTGTTCCATGTCCGGTTCTAACTGTTGCTTCCTGACCTGCACATAGGTTTCTTAAGAGGCAGGTCAGGTGGTCTGGTATTCCCATCTCTTTCAGAATTTTCCACAGTTTATGGTGATCCACACAGTCAAAGGGTTTGGCATAGTCAATAAAGCAGAAATAGATGTTTTTCTAGAACTCTCTTGCTTTTTCGATGATCCAGTGGATGTTGGCAATTTGATCTCTGGTTCCTCTGCCTTTTCTAAAACCAGCTTGAACATTTGGAAGTTCACGGTTCACATATTGCTGAAGCCTGGCTTGGAGAATTTTGAGCATTACTTTACTAGCATGTGAGATGAGTGCAATTGTGCAGTAGTTTGAGCATTCTTTGGCATTGCCTTTCTTTGGGATTAGCTTCTTGACCTGCCTACAGATTTCTCAGGAGGCAGGTAAGGTGGTCTGGTATTCCCGTCTCTTGAAGAATTTTCCACAGTTTGTTGTGATCCACACAGTCAAAGGCTTTGGCGTAGTCAATAAAGCAGAAGTTATTTTTCTGGAGCTCTCTTGCTTTTTTTATTCACAACTTGATGTACTTCAAATTTTTTGTAGTTATGTTTAGCATTGTTTTTCAGCCTGCAGTTGAGTATATACTCATGATTTCAGTGCTAATTCTGAATGTGTACATGTATCTTTTACAGGTTCTGCCCTTTATATATCGGGCGATTGGCTCAAGGCACCTTCCTGCAAGTAATATAAGTTTTGTGCATTTCGATTCACATCCAGACCTCCTTATTCCTGTGGATATGCCAGCTGACACTGTATTTGATAAGGAAACACTTTTCGGGTAATATGTGATTTTGTTAATGACCTTTTTATGTGTCTGAAATACACTTTGCAATAGATGATAAGCAGTTAATAGAAATAGGTTTTTGCTCAGCTTGTGAGTTTTGCTTTTGTTATGTTTGCCTTTTTTATTTTATTTAGAGCAAGTATGGACAAACTTTCTCAACAATCCAGATAGTAAATATTTTTTAATTTATTTTTTAATCAAAGGATAATTGCTTTACAGAATTTTGTTGGCTTCTGCCAAACATCAGCATGAATCAGACATAGGTATGCATATGTCGCCTCCCTCTTAAACCTCTGTCCCATCTCCCTCCCCATCCCCATTATCACAGAGCTACTGTTTGAGTTCTGTGAGTCATACAGCAAATTCCTATTCGCTTTCCATTTTACATATGGTAATCTAAGTTTCCATGCTACTGTCTCTATACATTTCACCCTCCCCTTGCTCCCCAGATAGTAAATATTTTAGGCTTGCTCTGCTGCAGCTACGTATTTTTGCCCTTATAGTATGAACACAACTGTAAACACTATGTAAACAAGTGTCAGTGGCTGTGTTCCAATAAAACTTTATTTGGAAAAACAGGTACCCCAACCACTGTTTGCCAGTCTTTGCTTTAGAATATAGAATTTTAGAAGTAGAAGACTTTAGAAATTATCTGGGCCAATTCTCTCTTCTCCCCTTTAAAAGCCTGATATGGAGGCCTAGGAAAATGTGTCTTGAACTCATAGTTCAATAATCGTATATGCAGCCCATCTTTAATTTGTGTATCCTTTCTTCCAGTATTGAATCCCTCCAACCTCCCAATTTATTTTCAGGTCACAAATCCTATTGACTTTCAGTTATATAAAACCATAGTCACTGAATGGTAACTTACTAAGCACTCTTCAATGATAAAGTTCCCTGAAATCCTGTCATTGTCTTTTTACTGATATGTTTATTACAGTGTAGCCTACTCCTACAAAATAAAAAATGACATAGCAGTTATTCTCTTGTTATAATATAAAACTAAAATATAGATGCTTGTGTGAATTAATTTTAAGCTACCACATTTCTTTTAGTTGACTCTAAAACTGGCTCAGAACATTAATCTCTAAAGAAATGTGGTAGCCCTACCATTGTCCTTGCTGCTGCTGCTGCTAAGTCACTTCAGTCATGACCAACTCTGTGCGACCCCATAGACGGTAGCCCACCAGGCTCTGCCATCCCTGGGATTCTCCAGGCAAGAACACTGGAGTGGGTTGCCATTTCCTTCTCCAATGCGTGAAAGTGAAAAGTGAAAGTGAGGTCACTCAGTCGTGTCCTACTCTTCGCAACCCCATGGACTGCAGCCCACCAGGCTCCTCTGTCCTTGGGATTTTCCAGGCAAGAGTACTGGAGTGGGGTGCCTTTGCCTTCTCCATCAGATGTCTTAGTAGTGTGAAAGAGCAATGGCCCATGCCTTCTGCAACCATTGTCCTTACTCTCTTTTATATTTAGAGGTTTTATATTTTATAAATTGAAAAAAATTATGAAGCAGTTATGATGACTATACAGTTAGTCATAGAATAATAGTTTTAAAACCTTTAATGTCAGGATTTCTGTATACCCTTAAAAATTCTTGAGTTTTTTTAATGTGGGTTGTATTTAGTGATATTTACCATATTTGAAATTAAAACTGAGACATCTAAAATATTCATTCCATGGGACTTCCCTGGTGATCAAGTGGCTAAGACTCTGAACTCCCAATGCAGGAGGCCAAGTTTGATCCTTAGTCAGGGAACTAGATCCTATATGCTGCAACTAAATAAATAATAAATAAATAAATAAATTTTTTAATGTTAATTCATTTTAAAATAATAGACCTTTATATGTTAGCATAAATATTTTTATGAAAGACAAACATATTTTCTAAAGCAAAAAAGATCAGGGTAACTAAATTTTTGCAAATTTTTTTTTATAATTTTTAAAATTTATTTATTTTTTAATTGAAGGATAATTGCTTTACAGAATTTTTTTTTTCTGTCACTCTTCAACATTAATCAGCCGTAGTTTGCAGATCTTTTTAATACTTGCCTTTATAGAAAACAGCTAAATACGCAAGATTCTGCATTCAGTCTGTTACCATATATTGTTTTGGTGGAAGTGTATGAAGAAAATTCACAAGTATTTTGATAGCCTTTCCAGCTCTTGTGCGTGTTTAGTTGCTCAGACATGTCCGACTCTTTGCAACCCCGTAGACTGTAGCCTGCCGAGCTCTCTGTCCACGGGGATTCTCCAGGCAAGAATACTGGAGTGGGCTGCCATGCCCTCCTCCAGGGGATCTTCCCAACCCAGGGATCGAACCCAGGTCTCCCAAATTGCAGGCAGATTCTTTACCATCTGAGCCACCAGGGATGCCAAGCTAATTGTGAATATTCTTTAATACTGTACCAAAACTTCACAAATGTTCATTCCTTAAAGCTTAGTTGAAGTGTGCTGCTGCTGCTGCTAAGTTGCTTCAGTCGTGTCTGACTCTGTGACCTCATAGACGGCAGCCCACCAGGCTCCGCCGCCCTTGGGATCTTCCAGGCAAGAACACTGGAGTGGGTTGCCATTTCCTTCTCCAAGGCCAGAAAGTGAAATGTGAAAGTGAAGTCGCTCAGTCATGTCTGACTCTTCGTGACCCCATGGACGACAGCCCACCAGGCTCTTCCGTCCATGGGATTTTCCAGGCAAGAGTACTGGAGTGGGGTGCCATTGCCTTCTCCGAGTTGAAGTGTAGAATCCAGCAATTTACATTCAAGCCTGATCAAGTGGTTTATCAATCAGTCTTCCTTGCAAGAAAAATCATGTTCAGCTTGCAATTCACTTACAAGTGCTTTCCCTTGAGACAACCATGGCACTTCAAAGCATATTGCAGAAGTGCTTTCAGTGTTCTTCCTGTTTTGCCACACAGATTATTTTTAAATGTATGCTCAGGATCAAGATTTAATAAAATCATGAAAGACATTCTCATGCAAAACTGGATGGGAATGAGGAGCACTGGTGCTTGGTTTTAATGAGTACAGTGACAGCTAGTAGAGTTTGGTGCCTTTGCCTTGATTAATCTTAGAACGTCAACCACCATTGTTTTGTACTGTCAGCATATATGTCAGTACAGTGAAAAAGGGAAATAATGCCCTGGTGTTATTAGGAAAACAGTTTGGTCTAGTGGTCACACTGGAAAGGTCCAGGAAACCCTGCAAGGGCCCTTAGTCCACACTTTGAAACCTGCTATCTTAAAATATTCTTATGAATGAAATCACATTTGGAAAAACCCACTTACTAATAGTTTTTATGCTTCCTCTCTGTTTCTTTTCCAGAGAATTAAGTATTGAGAATTGGATTATGCCTGCAGTTTATGCTGGCCATTTTTCTCACGTAGTATGGCTTCATCCCACATGGGCTCAGCAAATCAGAGAGGGCAGGCATCACTTTTTAGTAGGCAAAGACACTTCTACCACAACAATCAGGTAATTTCCTCATATTTATGTGTATGAGAGGGAATGGATACTTCTATCTCATTTTGGAATCCCTGTAATAACTTACAAGTATCTCTCACACAATTGGGGTCAGATTAGCCTTCAACTTTTCCAAAAAGAGTTCTCGAGGCACCAGGAACAAGTTTTCCAGTCTCTTGATCTTTTTCACATACCGTTTGTATTTTGTTGCTGGTCAAGTTGATTTTTGAATAAAGTGATCTTCATCCTCTGGAACCCTGGCTCTGTTGATAACTAACTCCATTAAATCATTGGTGTACCTTATACAAATGTATTTAATAATACATTTTATTATTTCCTTCCAATGTAAGTGTTGTTGGCTGAATTTAACAATTAGCATTGAAAAAGCAAAATTATCTCACTTTGATATCTTAAATTCAATGGCTTAAAAGTTGATTCAGCATTTTAATTTTATCAATATGATTAGCTTTTGATAATTATTTAAATTAAATAACAGCATTCTTTGACTTGAGTTATATGCACAACTATTTCTGTTGTGTAAGCTGTTTAACCAATGTTTTGTGTTTCTTGTGATACTGTAATATCTTTAGAAATACCAGAATGTTCTTGGCTTTCTAAATTCTCTTGTTATGGAGTGAATGTTTTAAGCAGTGGAATCATAACTTCTAGAACTTGGAGGATAGTAGGACGAAATGGTAATACATTGAAAATGAAATGCAGTCTTTCTCAATGAAAATGATACTTGTTATTTGATTTATTTATCTGATTTCTTCTTAATGATATTGACAATAAAAGTTATACATAATACTGGCTTATATGAAATAGTGTTAGGGTTTTTATTGAGTACTTCAGTGAGTAGGCCTTATTTAACCTGTAACAGGTTTCTGCAAAGTCAAATCTCAGCAATCTGAAACAGACATTTGAAACTCATTGTGTAACAATATTAGGATGATGTTGATTATCATGATTTTAGTTAATCCTGAAAGTAAAAATTTATGGAAGAGACACACATACAGGTATGCAGCCTGAGATACATATGTGTGTGTATACAGATATGAGCAAAGTTAGATATTCCTTAAAGAAAAATGCCCATTTAGGTTGGTGGATACAGCATTGGTCTGTTTAGGGTGATGCATGTGTGCTAAATCACCTTGGTTGTGTCCAACTCTTCGCAGCTCTAGGGGCTGTAGCCCACCAGGCTCCTCTGTCCAGGGGATTCTCCAGATAAGAATACTGGAGTGGGTTGCCATGCCCTCCTCTAGGGGATCCTTCCAACTCAGGGATCGAACCCATGTGTCATATGGCTCCTGCTTTGGCAGGCATGTTCTTTTACTACTAGCGCCACCTGGGAATCTTAGGGTGGTACAGTTATTAATAAGCTTGGATATTGGTTTTATTATGTCATTAATTTTTTTTAGAAAGTTATATCTTTTTAAATATAAGGCAATATATGATGAAGAGAGGTGGATGAGAAATAAATATTAATACCATCATTCTAAATTGGATAGGTCCTACCCCTGGAAGAACCATTTGGTGTCACTGTTCAAAGTACTTACCAAGGCATAGTACAGTTGAAAAGCTAAGAACATGCTGTTATGTCTAAAATCAAAAATCTGTAACTTGTGAAATGCTGCACAAGATTATTTTAAGTTGCTTTACATATTAAAATATTACAGTTATATGAAATTTAATAAAGCTTTGAAATATGTTAGAGGGAGTTTCTACGAAGAGATATTATTTCCAGGTATAATTTTTCTCTCAAGTGATTTTTTTGGATGCAGTTCCAGCTGGTATAACAGAGATCTAAAGCACTGGCTAAACAGGATCTTTCATTTCTTTTCTCCAGTTAGAGTTTACCATGTGCAGTCCAGGGCCACTATGGCAGCCCTTCAGTTAAACCCCAAATAATTTCTGTCTTTTCGCCCCACCTTCTCTAGAGTGTGGCCTCTGAACCCAGAGCCCAGGTGGGGTTTGCTGCTACCATGTTCATATGCAAGTCAGTGGGGAGCGGAAAGCAAGGCTCTCTGCACTTCTCTTCCACTCACAACTTTTAAGCAGAACTGAGTCAACTGCCCACACCTAGCTGAACAATGCGTGAGTGCGTGCTCAGTCGCTTCATTTGTGCCCAACTCTTTGCGACCCCATGGACTATACTGTCCGTGAAATTTTCCAACCAAGAATACTGGAGTGGGTTGCCATTTCCTAACCCAGGGGATCAAACCCTGACCCAGGGATCAAACCCAGGTCTCCCACATTGCAGGCAGATTCTTTACCATCTGAGTCACCTAGCTGCACAATAGGCTACAAAATATGGTTTGGGCAGTTATGTGCCTAGCTAGAAATTTGAGAACCCTGTTTCCAGAAATTACAAATATTAGAGACAGCTCTCAGTTTTTGTCAAATATGTCCTTTTTTGTATTTCTGAAATTCTATATGTCGCTGGCTAATTTGTCCACTTGTCTTGCAAGTAATTTTTTTCCTCTAATCCAGGGTTACAAGTACAGATCATTACTTCCTAAGTGATGGTCTTTATGTAACTGAAGATCTGCTGGAGAACCCAAAACCTTTACAATTGGATGTAATTATGGTAAAACCTTATAAACTCTGTCACAGTCAAGGAGAAAATGATGCAATGTCTTCTGCTAAGAAGCCAAAGCTAGCGCTGGAGGACTCAGAGAACACTGCCTCTGCTAATGATGACTCTTGTTCAGAAGGACTGGGAAAGGACGCAGTGACCCAGAGAAGGGACCACACTTGTCTACGACCATCATGTTCATGTTCTTCTGAAAGCCAGGAATGCCAGACTGCAGTTAGCACCGGAGAGATTCTGGAAATTTTAGAGAAAAGGGATGCATTTGTTTTAGATATTGACTTAGATTTTTTTTCAGTCAAGAATCCCTTCAAAGAAATGTTCACTCAGGTAAATGTGGCATTTTAAAAATGTGCAATCAAAATCCAGATATAACTTTTGACTTCCCCCAAATATAACTGATAGCTTGCTGATGATCAGAGCCTTATTGATAATGTAAACAGTAAATTAACACATATTTTGTGTATTATATGTATCATATACTGTATTCTTATAATAAGGTAGAGAAAAGGTTGAGAAAATCATAAGGAAAATACATTTACAGTACTGTACTGTGTTTATCAATACTATACATCTATGTTGTGTTTAAAGATGAACCTATATCAATATGTCTTATATGATATAAAACACTGCTACATATATTACTAACACCAGATGTCAAAGATGAAAAGATGTAATGAAGTCATTTATTTACAGTTATAGTGATTCATACATTGATGACAAGGAAGCAGCAATGTGATTGTTTTAGGTAGCCTAATATAATCAATAGAATTACTTCGTGGTAGCCTAGCCTGTATACTAATGAATGAATCATTATAAAAATTTTATAGTATATTATAGTCATATTCATAATACAGTATTAGAAATGTTGTTATATATTTTTCAATACCACTTACCTGTGATAAGTTGTTATACAGTTTCTCCAGTTAGAGAGGCATGTATTCTTTCAAATGTAACTCTTTGAAAGCCAAGTTATAAAGCAATAGGAAAATAACATATTATTAATTTTATATTAAATATCATTCATCTTATGCCTATGTAGGGATAGATTAGTATCTGCATACATTTTATTCATTCATACATACCTAACTTTTTCTTAATTTTTTCAATATTTCTAGGCTGTACAGTTGGTCTGCAGATTTTTTTTCAAATTGTTGCAAAGCTCCAAAATCTTTTCCTTTATACTGAAAAATATCCCTGTATAACTTCCAGCGTTCAGAATTATAAAATGACTTTAGAGATGTTTAGAAAACATGAGAATGGGCATACCTGGAAGCTAAAAAACCCGACTTTATGAATTTATCCTACAAGTATAACTCACCAAATATTTGTAATGGGAATTTCTAAAAGGTTACATAAGTGACTTAATGGCAGTTACTTCTTTTCCAGGGCTATAAGGAAACCTGGGAAAGTGGGAATTTTGTGTCCTTTATACCCTTTGGTGCTGTTGATCCTTTTGAAGAGCATGCATTATACTTTATAATGAAACAGCTGTTTTTTTTAAAGAACATGTTTGGTAGTCAGATCTGAGTTTTGTTTGTTACTTGTACTGCTTATTAGCTGCCTGATCTTGGAAAAGTTACTTAACCTTTCAGATCCATGGTTTCTTCAAGTATAAAATCAAAATAATAATCACACCCAATCACAGAATTGTTATATGAGGATAGTGCACAGCACTGTGCTTACGGAATTTTAGATCTTGCCTATAGACCCTTCCTGACAGTGCTCCTAAGTGGGGCTGCCTGGATGTGCTAAATGAGGACAGGCATTCTCCTGCGGAATCCTCCCGTTGTATCTGTTTGTACTCTAGCATTCTCTCCTGTGGCTAGGGAATGGACCACAAAGTGAACGTGGACAATTTTGTTTTGTTGTTACAAAGATACATATATTTCCTGTATACTTGATCTTAGCTAAAAGGCTGAGAAGTGATTGTATTTTCCTATACATAGCTAAAATCTGTTTAAATGCTAGGATGTATCCATTTATAGAGTAGAACAGTATTAGAAACATTTTCATTCATTACCTATTAGCCATTAAGTCTTCTTCCGTAATTAATATTTATACATTGTTATCATGCCCAGATGAATAGTTGCCCTAAAGAAGGGATAATATTTACAATGAAATAATGAATTACATTATTTCCTGATTTCCCAGACTTACCTTTAAATGTTTATCTAAGATATTCTTGTATCAATGTCATTTTTTACTTAAAGTATATCATTGAAAAATTAGTCTTTTTTCTACTATATGGATTCTTTGTTTTGTTTTCCAGGAGGAGTACAAAATCTTACAAGAGCTGTACCAATTTAAAAAGCCTGGAAGCAACCTGACAGAGGTATCCTTCGTTTCTCTTGGGCTTGTCTAAAGGGCTTCCCTTTGGAGAAGGCAATGGCAGCCCACTCCAGTACTCTTGCCTGGAAAATCCCATGGATGGAGTAACCTGGTGGGCTGCAGTCCATGGGGTCGCGAAGAGTCGGACACGACTGAGTGACTTCACTTTCACTTTTCACTTTCATGCATTGGAGAAGGAAATGGCAACCCACTCCAGTGTTCTTGCCTGGCGAATCCCAGGGACGGGGGAGCCTGGTGGGCTGCCATCTGTGGGGTTGCACAGAGTCGGACACGACTGAAGCAACTTAGCAGCAGCAAAGGGCTTCCCTTTAGTGGTAAAGAATCTTCCTGCCGATGCAGGAGACGCAGGTTCAGTCTCTGGGTCCACAAGATCCCCTGGAGAAGGAAACGGCAACCCACTCCAATATTCTTGCCTGGGAAATCCCATGGACAGAGGAACTTGGCTGGCTACAATCCAAGGCATGGCAAAAGAGCTGGATGCAACTTGGTGACTAAACAACAACAATCTAGCACATAGCTAATAATATCTTACATGATATTAGAGTACTCTCCAACAATGGCCCCAAATCTTGATAGGTGTTTCTTGGGGAAACCCATGGTTAGTACTTGAAAATCATGTTAACTGAGTGAATTGAAATTTTCACTGTAATGGGATTTCACTTATTTTTTGAAAGAGTAACTATATAATCTCAGCTTTTCAATGTGCTTAAAGGAAGATTTGGTAGATTGTGTTGATAATCGAATTCATCAATTAGAAGATTTAGAAGCTGCTTTTGCTGATTTGTGTGATGGCGATGATGAAGAAACTGTACAGAAATGGGCTTCAAACCCTGGGTAAGACTCTCAAATATTTTTTTTTTCAACTCTACTGTATTTTAGTCCTAGATATATTGCTAAATTTGCTAGATAAAGTGCTTTTTAAAAATGAGTATCTTTTGCTATGTGTATTACCTATTCCAAATATTCAGTGCAATTTTCACTTTAAAATGTTCAGAAACATCCCTGAAATATAAATATCATAGAACTTTATTGTCATTAAGGAAAGCAGTGGTATAGAAGAATAAACCACCATAATATTAATCATATCAGTAACTACTAATTAGGCACTTTAAGTTAGTTTTTTCTCTTTAGTAGAGGGAACTGGATCTAAAAATGATTCCCCTTCTTTGAAATTACGTTGGAAGAGGGAGAGTTAGAAATAAGTCTCAGAACATGATTCTCCCCCAAAATATTTTTTGTACCTACTATTTTGTGATTTTGTGAAGTCTCAAGCCACACTTAAACTTAAATCAAACAAAATAGACAACTTTAGAATCCTGAATCTAGCCCACAGATGGAGCCACCTTCCACTGAAAACCACCCATCTGCTGAGCACACTTAGCTCTTCACCACCTGCAGGCAGTTCTGTCACAGACCTGAAGGAAAAACGAAGGAAAAGAAAGACAGCAAGAAAAGTCTCCCCAAATTTAGCATGCCCCCAAAAGGGTCATACCCTCAGCATGAGCAAGTCTTCACTGTTCCTAGGGAAGTAGAAGAGGTGGGTGACTAGGGTCCAGAACCCCAGAAAGTGTCGTTAATAAGAAGGAAGAAGTAAAAGGATCAGTGGGTAGACAGGCCTCCATACCTCCATTTTTGTTTACTTTTTCCCTCCCAGCAGATGAGTGGGTATTGGCAGAGGAGGCATTAAAATACTCAAAACACTAATTAATCAAGGCTTCCAAAGAGTTCCATCTATGTTAAATAGCTTAAAAGCACCATTGTTATTATATCAAATGATATAGAACTTTACCAGTCATAATTGTATATGTCAATAAATACGTCCTGAATTTTTTTCTCAACTTCTGGGAAACTGTCTTTTCATCACGGTATGCTAAAGGTTTACTGCTGATCAAAATAATTTTTAAAGTCATAGTGGAATTTTCATTCTTAAAGAGGAAAAATCTGTTTTTTGAATGCTAATTTTCAATCTTTAATACAATCTGTAATCTTTTAAGTAAGAAAACAGCAGGGAACATTTATTTCTTAATATTTTAAGATGATATTTGAACAACTCTTATCTTTCATTTCCAAAACATCATATGAAACATATTTTAATGGTAAATTTTAAGGGTAATATTTGCTACTTTCATTTTAGTTGAGGTGGTGTAATGTTTAATTGAGGGGTTCTTTTTTCCAGAATGGAATTACTAGTTCCACTGGTACAGAGTTTGAAAAAACGGATGGAAGCACCGGACTATGAAATGGTAAATATTTATATTAAAATATAAAATTGACCCTTTAAGAAAGGCATTTTTGTGGCTAGAAAAATGTGCCCTCTGTTAAAGTGATTCACTTTTATTTGTATTCCTGGAAAGTATGAATGGACATTTTTTTGTGGAAAAAATATATACTTTTTAGAAGCCAGAATACTGGAAAAGCTTTCCAGGAAAAACACGCTTTTGCTAATTTTATGTATGAAGTAAAAGTGCTGTTGACTTTTTACACTTGATCTTAGCCAAAAGGCTGAGAAGTGACACTGTGGACTTTTAAATTTTGTCTATGATCAGATATCCCCTTGCCAGAGAAAAGAAAGTATACAATTTCTAAATTTGCTCATTCTTTATTCGTTCATTTTTATACTCCTTTCACACTTCTTTCTTTCCTTTATGAAAACTTTTCTGGTTAAAAAAAAAACAGACAAAAGCATTGTGGCCATCACATCTTAACTATATTAGCTGTATAACTTTGTTTGCCCAGCAAATCTGAATGCTATTTTAACAGAAGATGCCCTTAATGGTAATTCCTTTATTTTTATATCATTTTACAATATCTGAGAGTAAATTTTCCCATTTGAAATTCAGGTCCCCTTTTCTCAAATTTTGTGCCAACGCTGAGACCACCAGTTCCGCTTCTTTTACTTGTAGTGTTTATTTAATGAATTGTGGCTTTACTTCAGTGTTTTATTTAGTAGTGATAATCAAACCACCTTATTTGAACTGAAGTTTATGTATTGATTTATGCTGGTTTTGTAAGAATAGAAAATACCAGCAAAAGACTATTTGGTTAAATCAGAGCTAACTCAAAGCTCACCCTTTTTTTTTTTTAATGGCAAATTTTAAAAATGATAGAAGACTCTTAGGGTTTAAAAGTGCTTTGAGCTCATATGATATTATTGAAAGTATCTTCATGCAGATCTAGTTTAGTCATTACTTTGCTTCTGAATTTTCCGGTGAGGGGGCAAGAGTTTTGTACATTGTTGAGAAAAAGGATGGCATAGGCCTGGTAGCAGATTATGTAGCCAGTTGTGAGGTACCCATAGCTGCAGGATTACAACACTAATTTGATCATTTTAGTAGAAAAGAACATGCAGAGTCTCTCTTTTTAGTGTATTGACCAATCATTGCCAGTTAAATCATTGATGTGTATCCAGAGCCTCCAGTAATATAGTAAATTAGTGGGTTTTTTCCATGCTTTGCACTTATGTACCCTAGGCAAAACTATAATATATTTGAATTCCAGTTTTTAAAACTTTAAAGCAGGGGCTGAAAAATGTCAACCTGTGGGCCCTTTCTTGCTCTCAGGCATATTTAGTTTAATGCTAAGACTGAAACACCAGTCATTTACATTTAAAACACATGTATATCAGTATATATGGTTATACATGAAGCATACACAAGAAACTCGAAACAGTAGGTTCAGTGAGGTATCCTCTTGAAGCTTTAAATGTAGTACTTGTTGCATGTATTTAAAAAGTAAAATAATTTCTTGAAAGAAAGGAAATGTAAGAATACTATGTATAGACTTTTAAAATCTAAGTAAAATGAATAACTTGATAGAAAATGTAAATTTTCAAAATAGACTCAAGTAAAGACAGAAACAGAGTGAATCTACAATCATAAAATAAAATTTTAAATTGTTCCTAGAAAAGGCATCAGGCCCAAACAGGTGTTCAGGTCAGTTCTTCCAAAACATCAGAGAATAGATAACTTCTGTGGCATGGAAATTCTTAAGGAAACAGCAATCCTAATCCACAAAAATATTAAAAATTTAGTCATCAAGGCCATTAATGGTTAATGAGTCTTCTAAAGACCACAACATTACCATGTATTTTTAATTGTCTTATTTTCAGGTTCACCAGGCTGGTCTAACCTGTGATTATTCAGAACTCCCTCACCATATCAGCACAGAGCAAGAAATTGAACATCTTATTCAGGCTTTGCATACTGTTCTAAAAAATTTCCCAAAACCTACTCTAGTGACAGTTGCAAGGTAAGTGTTCAGTTCAGTTCAGTCGCTCAGTCGTGTCTGACTCTTTGCAACCCCATGAATCGCAGCACTCCAGGCCTCCCTGTCCATCACCAACTCCCAGAGTTCACTCAGACTCACGTCCATTGAGTCCGTCATGCCATCCAGCCATCTCATCCTCTGTCGTCCCCTTCTCCTTCTGCCCCCAGTCCCTCCCAGCATCAGAGTCTTTTCCAGTGAGTCAACTCTTCGCATGAGGTGGCCAAAGTACTGGAGTTTCAGCTTTAGCATGATTCCTTCCAAAGAAATCCCAGTGTAGTAGCTTGAATAATGGCCCACCAAATACGCCCACGTCCTAATCTCCAGCACTTATGAATATGATGCCTTACATGGCAAAAGGGACTTTGCAGATATGATTAACTTAAGGATCTTGAAAATGAAAAGATTATCCTGGATTATCTGGGTGAGCCCAGTGTAATCACAAAGGTCTGAATAGTAGGGAGACAGGAAGGTCAGAATGAGAGAATGGAGGATGCTAGACTGTGGACTTTGAAGATGGGATTTGAACTGAAGAGTGCAGGAAGCCTCTGGAGGCTGTAGAGGCAGGGAAGCAGATTCTTTCCCTAGAGCCTAGAGAAGAAATACAGCCCTGCCGGCACCTTTGTTTTAGGACTTCTGACCTCCAACAGAACTATAAGATGATGAATTTGTTTTACTTTAAGTCACTAAGTTCGTAGTGATTTGTTACAATGGCAGTAGGAAATTTAAGTCTCCATAGATGAATCTAATGATTACTAACACAATAGTTCTTACCAACTTTTTACCTACTCAGCTCAAAATTCAGGTGTTATATTTTCTCTTCCCTATTGGTGGTGGCTGGCAAACAGCATACAATTCCTGTTATCTTGTCTTTGAAGTTGGTGATGTTATTCAGTTGAACATAAGAAATTCCAATATCTGTGTCCTACAGATAAATATTTAGCTGCTGCCGTGTTTTACATTTGAATGTGTAAATGTGCTGAATAGTTACAGCAGTTTAATAAAAATTTCTGTGTTAATCTTTGGACTCATTCTGCATGGAACTGTTTCTAAAATAATACTTTACATGTTCAGGCAAGTTATATTTACTTATTTTATGACAAGTTTTTTGTGACTCTCTTTACCATTCTGAATGAATTCATAAATAATCTAATCTACATACACACAGGGCTTCCCTGATAGCTCAGTTGGTAAAGAATCTGCCTGCAATGCAGGAGACCCCAGTTTGATTCCTGGATCAGGAAGATCTGCTGGAGAAGGGATAGGCTACCCACTCCAGTATTCTTGGGCTTCGCTTGTGGCTCAGCTGGTAAAGAATCTGCCTACAATGCCAGAGATCTGGGTACAATCCCTAGATTGGGAAGATCCCCTGGAGAAGGGAAAGGCCACTCCAGTATTCTGACCTAGAGAATTCCATGTACCATACATTCCATGGGGTTGCAAAGAGTCAGACACAACTGAGTGACTTTCACTTTCTTTCTTTTACATACACATGTAATTTAAATATATTTAGATAGCATATACAATGTGTAGATGATGTAATTGTCTTAGTCCATTCCGGCTGCAATAGCAAAAATACCTTAGACCAAGTAGCTTATAAACAACGGATATTTCTCACAGTCCTGTAGACGAGGAAGTCCAAGATGAGAATACCAGCAGAATCACTGTCTGGTGAGGACCTGCTTCCTGATTGATAGACAGCCATCTTCTCTCTGTAACCTCACATAGAAGGAAGGGGTGAAGATGCTCCCTGGAGTCTCTTTAATAAAGGTATTATTCTCATTCATGAGGACTCCACTCTCTGACCTGATCACCTTCCAAAGACCCCCCACCTCCAAATATCACATTGGAATTAGATTTCAACACCCGAATTTGGAGGGCACAAACATTTAGCTTATAGCAGTAACCTATCTACACACATAATTTCAATACACATTAAATATATACACACACTAAAAAAATAATAGCATAAAGGAGAAAGGAGAGTAATTGATGATAAAATGGTACATATTAAAATGCCATACCAAACTGGAATCTTTACAAAGAATCACTAAATGTAACAGTAAAAAATGCAGACAGATCCAACCAGTTGTGTTGCCCAAATACCGTGAATAGCACTGCTATATAGTAACATGGTTATTCTAGTAACAGCAAGCTCTTGATAAAGTTCTGAACTTAAAGTCTAATCTTCCCTCAGTTCACAGAGTATCTGCATTCCTGGAAAATTTAATTTAATCCATTTCAAAAATGCAGAAGACTATTTGTAGAAGACTTAAAAATAGGCTCAAAAAATTAAAACCAAATTTTTCACTTATTTAAGTGCTCCATGGACTTTGGAAACTGCAGGGCACAGGAAAATTCATATTCATATTCATATTGCAGTAGTATCCTACATATTCCAAACACAATATGCAGACCCTCTCTCCTAATTGTTATTGTGACAAAAATGTACCTGCAGATTTCCAAAACCCTCTCCTCGGGTTGCTCCCATCAAGAGCTACTCTAATACTGTTTTCAAGAAGCCAGAAATCTGTGTGAAAGCATCAAAGTGTCCTTATTTGTTAAGACTAATAAATTAAGCTTTTACATATCATGCTTTCTTCAAAGTCTTTATCCATATGTATGTGTTAGACAGTATTTAATAATTTAAAATTGCTCTGTGTCATTTATCATGTGTTACATGTTTATATCAAGCCTCAGATATAGCCTAATCACCATAAAATGAAATGAACTCATCAGAAGTCTTACAGATTATTTCTTTAGGTCTAAAATACTTGAATAAGGAGTAGGCTAGATAACTAATTTCATTTCCTTCTATAAACATTTCCATGCCATTTTCCAATCTAGTGGAATTTCCAATGGCTTTCCCTCACTCTAGTCTAGAACCAGGAGGCACTGATTAAATCATTTTAGATACTAACCCAGCTAAAATTGTCAGCAACATTGTTACTGGCTGGTGCCACCCAAATTATAGTCAGTAATTCTAGAAAGACTCAAAATACAGATTCCTGCCCCATACCTCTTTGTTCTTTCCTCTTTAATACTACCTAGGAGACTAATCCCAACACCAGCACATCCACACATTTCATTTGGATAATCTTGTACACTTGTGTGGTGAGCAGATTATTTATAGAGGCAGAACCCTTTTATCAGTCGGAAAGCCTCTACCCTTAATTTCTATCCTGTTTGTACACATAATAAAAGAACGTGAAACATGAAGCCCAGTCACTAATATAATTAGCACCAGTGTTCCCAAGCAACATCTCCCTCTCATGGAAACAAGGACCTAGTATTAACCACTGGGGCTTTGGAAATGTGCTTTATAGTGTTGAATCCCATCACCAGCACATACCAGTATGCGACCCGTGCAGGTGAATCCTTCTCTGTTTGACTCCTTTAAAGGGATGGTAAAGGTATCTATTTCACAGAGTTGCTGAGAAGGTTAAAGAACATAAAACATGTAACACACCTGACATATAGTAAAGGTTTAGTAGCTTTCAACTATTACTATTCCAGAAGTCAGTACAGCTTCATTTTTACTTTACCTTGAATTCAACACACACAGGCTTTTCCTCACTGCCCAATATGATCTCATTCTACTTATGTATGTTTTTCTTGTCTTTCCTTTCTCTTTCTTTGCTGGGTTCCAGGTCAAGTCTGGATGATTACTGTCCTTCTGAGCAAGTTGAAACCATTCAAGAAAAAGTCCTCAGCGTGCTACGCTCCCTCTACGGGACTCTAGACGTTCACCTGGTGTATTCAGCAGCGTCTACTGCATCTTGAAGCCTCACAGCACGAGGCTCCTGTTACCGCTTGATGTAGTAACAGTGTTTTCATTAACTTATTTTCAAATGAGTCTTCCAGAGAATACCTTAATATTATTGAATAGCTTTCCATTTAAAATTTTTCAGGTATTTTGAATCTCCAAACAGATATCACCAGTTGTTGAATGATGGCAAATTTTTTTGGCATCAAGCTTACCCCCAAGTGATGGATGTGATGCTCATTTTTCTTCCTATCCATCACTGTCATCTTCACTTTTGTGATGGGTTTTTCCTCTTTTCCCCTCTTTTCCTTAGGTCAGTTGGACTATATGAGATTCATTCATTCATTTATTCATTCAGCCAACTGACATTTTTTGAATTCATACATGTACTGGTCATAATTCAGTGCTGATTATATGGTTACAAACAGAACAGACAAGGCCCCTGCCCTCCTGGTGGACAGCTAAGAAACATATTAAGGATTGTGAGACACGTTATGAAGGAAAGGAGAACCACAAACATGTTTAAGTGTACTATTAGTACTCAGGGCATCCTGGCCTTATAGGAAGGTAACATCCTCAAAAGCTACTACCAAAAAAAAAGTAAATAAATAAATTTGCCAGTCCATGAATATTTCCAGGATTTAGGATTCTGGCCCAGCTTTTACAGAATGCTTTCAACATTGTTGGTATTAAGGAGGTCTATTTGAGTAAATTCAATCAAGCAAAAAGTAACTTTTCTTTGCTAATCAATAAAATCCCCTAGGGTTTTTATTCCTTCAGATGGTGAGTATGGGAGTCAAATATCCTTAGAGTTCCTAAGTACCACTTTATTGGAAGTCTTGGTTGATAATTTTATCAAATAAACCAGCTTTTTATGTAAATAATAGGAAGAAACTTTAAGACCTTGATTATGATATCATAAATACCCAAAGAGGTAACTGCCTTCCACCAGCCTCTCCATGAGAAGAGAGCCTACCGAAGCTACTCCTGATCATGAAACTTTTCGTTTATATAATTTGCCAACGTCTTCCTCTCTTCAGTATTCTTCATGTTCAGTAATCATTTTTTAACTGTCTACTTGGTTTCCTTTAAAAAGTAGATGTCACTTAAAGAAAAAAATGCATCCAGTCCTCACTTTTAGCACAGCAGTCATTGTCATTTTTGCACGTATCTCTCAGGACTTGCTGAGGTGTTTTTGCTGAGTTGCATGTAGCTGAAATTACAGTGTTTCCTAACTTAATACCCAAGGTCATGTTGCCATTGCCACTCAGTAGATGGCACCAGATCCCCTTTTTCCAATGATTGTATTTTACAGCAAATCTTTCTTGTCCCCAAGTTGATTTCCCAAGACTGATAAGTATAAGTGCTTATTTCTGTTGTGAAAAGCAAAGCAAAGTGATTTAACCTTCCATTTTGATAGAACATTGTATGCCAGAAAGTGTAATTTCCCTGTAAAATCAGAATTGCAAAAAGTGCTATTTATTTTTCAGTGTTGAAAAAATTTTATTACAGTTCTGTAAGTGAGATTGCTTTTATAAGTAAATTATTTTGCCTGCTAAAATAAATTTAAAATGTGTTAAGATTTTAAAGATTTAAAACCAAACTATAGAACTAATTAATCGTATTTGGTCTTGGGGTGTTCCTAGCATTGATCTTGTAAGTCTGGTTTAATAGTCATTTATTATGGGTCCCATGAACTCAGATGACGTTCATCATTGTTTTTAACTCAGGTAGAATGAAAAGGCATCAGTTTCTTTTTTAAGAACATTCTCATTGTTCTCATGCTCTGTAATTCTCTTTGAAAAATAAAATTCAGTTCCTACTTGTGAAGTGGAACCAACTTAGTAAATTATGTCTCTGCACATTTCAAATAGGAAGGTACTTAGTTTATCAAGACATCCATCATTTCTATTCTAAGTACCAGTGAGGAACACCACAGTACAGTGCTTTGAATTATGTACGAATATCACTCAAGCATGGGATTTTGAGCAGCTTTTTGAAAAATGCGACTGAAATGTTAGATTAGGCCATAACTTTGGTAACTGACAAGTATATATTTCCCAGTATCTAGGGGGAAATTTTTTTGTTGACGTCTTATCTTTTTCTTCTAGGTTCCCAGGAAACTCTTAGTCAAAGGCCTTCACTCTTTATATGATGTTCTCTCCAAATCTTCAGTTTAGTAGTAGTGGCCCCAGATTGCTGACAGTATATGCATCACACTGAAAATAGTTTATAGTATATTTCTGAGTATAACATTTCTCATTTACCAAACTTAATAGAAAGCACTTTCATAAAACTTAGGAAATTTTTGTTAGACATCTCTCAGAAATGCTCAAGATACCTGAGGATCATGTGTGAAAATACTCACTATGGGACTATACTGTACCACCTGGTCATCCTGCGTTGCAGCACTCTCTTGAAATGCTTGTTTGTGAACTAACTGGTCCTGGACCACCTCTGTGTTTTTGTAGATCTAGCTGCCCTCATGGAATTCCAAACATCAGTGCCTTCTTTTCCTTTATTCTCATTTGAGTTCAGCAAATGAAGTTAGAGGGACTACAAAGGCCTCTGTGGACTGTAATTCTTAGGAGAGAGTTCTCTGAACAGTGAATACTCTGGGCACTCACTGGAAGGGTCTAGCTTATCATTACAGAGTAGTAAGCTGGCATTCTGTACATTAGTATCTTGTGAGTTCAGTTCCTGTGATTCAGAAGCAAGAGCACTTTTCAAAGGCTGAGGCTGTACAGTTTCACTTCTATCAAAGACCTTCCTTTTTGACTAGGCAGCCAGCCTCCAGCTCCAGCATTCCTACCATGTCTGTAACTTCAGACGGCCTTCACCAGCAAGCAGATCTCTGAAGCTGACTGATCAGGCATCAGTGCTATTTAGAAGCCTTACCACCCTAGTTGATGTGAATCAGGCCAAGGTCAAGACAAGAGGTGTCATGAATGAAACAGAGCATCATGGTTGGAGTGTAAGCTTCCGAGGGTGTCTGCCTGGCTCCAGTGCCCCCTTCTTCCAGCTTTGTGACCTCAGCCTCAGCTTCCCCTTTACAGTGATATTGTGAGAAATAACATGTATAAAGCCCTTAGCACAAGAGCCATTCAGCAAACATTGTCTTTTATTTGCAAATCCAGTCCTACTTAGAGTATTCTATGAGGGCTATTCCAGGTCTCAACCGCTCTTCTCATGCCTCCTAAACCCTGGTCTATTTAAACCCCACATCAGCTTCCACTGTATTCCTGTGAATAGTGGAATTTCACTTTCTTTATTCAAAGAAGGCAGGTCCTTGCCCATAAGGAAAAAAGTAACAGAGGGCTTTAAGCAGAGATACTTAAAACTCTTGTGTTGAATTGATACAAGCATACAGTTATTCACAATTGTAAAACTTGTGCACTTAAGAGGGTCTGGGATATAAAAGCGTGCTGCAGTCTCCCCTCTACCCTATCCCTCCTGCTGCTGGTGGGTAAAGCTAGAATCTGTGCGGAGAAAACTGATGGAGACAATGTTTGGAAGTTGCTACCCTCAGCCACTTATAAGTTACCTTCATAGAGCCACTTTTGACATTGCTTGTTTATTTATAAGGGGCTTCCCTGCTGGCTCAGACGGTAAAGAATCTGCCTGCAACACGGGAGACCTGGGTTTGATCCTTAGGTTGGGAAGATCCCCTGGACAAGGAAATGGCAACCCACTCCAGTATTCTTGCCTGGAGAATTCCACAGACAGAGGAACATCCAGCAACAAAACGCCTCATGAACCAACCAGGGCATGACAGGGAGGTGGGAGTAGAGTATCTCCAAGCAGTTCACTGTCATTTCTAAACCATCCACAAGCATTCCCTTCCTCTGGGCCTCAGCCTTTTGACAGAACAGCCTCCACTTGTGGAAGGTTAAGGAAAGTGGAATCATTAGAGAAAGGGGGAATGCCTCTGATCAGCTTGTAAGCATGCTGTCTTTGAGAGCAAATTGAACGAATACAGGTATTGATACAGGAACAAACATTTACCAAGGATTGGGTGTGTTAAAAAGAACACCTGAGCCCAAAAGAACTACAAGATAATACCTGTAGTCTATAATGATTGTGTCCATAGAATAACTTAGTTATAAACAAAGGAAAGGCAGTCATGTCAGTTTTCCAGCTGCTTTGTGATCTGTTCTCTTATAGATAAACCTGATAACTATGTTCCACAATGCTGGTGTCAAGATGACATAAAAATCCATGTAGTTTGTTACAGGTCAATATCGGTCAATATCACTGATGAACGTAGATGCAAAAATCCTCAACAAAATTCTAGCAAACAGAATGAACAACACATTAAAAAGCTCATACACCATATTCAAGTCAGGTTTATTCCAGGGATGCAAGGATTCTTCAATATACACAAATCAATCAGCATGATAAACCATATTAATAAGTTGAAAGATAAAAACCATGTGATCATCTCAATAGATGCAGAAAAAGCCTTCAACAAAGTTCAGCATCCATTCATGATAAAAATGCTTCAAAATGGGCATAGAAGGAATCTACCTCAACTAGTAAAGGCCATATATGAAAAGCCCACAGCAAACATTATTCTCAATGGTGAAAAAACTGAAAGAATTCCCTCGAAAATCAGGAACAAGACAAGGGTGCCCGCTCTCACCACTATTATTTAACATAGTTTTGGAAGTCCTAGCTACAGCCATTAGAGAAGAAAAATAAAAGGAATCCAGATCGGAAAAAATGTAAAACTCTCACTGTTTACAGATGACATGATACTATACATAGAAAACCCAAAAGAAACTAACAAAATTACTAGAGCTAATCAGTGAATTCAGCAGTCACAGGATACATGGTCAACACACAGAAATCACTTGCATTCCTATATATTAACAATGAAAAATCAGAAAAATTAAGGAATCAATCCCATTCACCATTGCAACAAAAGAATAAAATAGGAATAAGCCTACCTAAAGAGACAAAAGACCTGTATACAGAAAATTATAAGACACTGATTATAAGAAATCAAAGATGACATAAACAGATGGAGAGAGATTCCATGTTCCTGGGTAGGAAGAATCAGTAATGTGAAAATGATTATACTACCAGGTTCAATGTGATCCCTATCAAATTAGCAATGGCATTTTTCACAGAACTAGAACAAAAAAATTCATAACTCATGCAAATACAAAAGACTCAATAACCAAAGCATTCTTTGAAAAAGAATGGAGCTGAAAAAATCAACCTTCCTAACTTCAGACTACACTGCAAAGCTACAGTCATCAAGACAGTTTAGTACTGGCACAAAAACAGAAATATAGACCAGTGGAACAAGACAGAGAAACCAGAGATGAACCCATGTACCTATGGATACCTTATTTTTGACAAAAAGAGGCAAGAATATACAATGGGGCAAAGATGGCCTCTTCAATAAGTGGTGCTGGGAAAACTAGACAGCTACATGCAAAAGAATGAAATTAGAACACTACCTAATGTCATACACAAAGATTAACTCAAAATGGATTAAAGACCCAAGTGTAAGACCAGAAGCTATAAAACTCTTAGAAGAAAACATAGGCAGAACACTCGACATAAAGCAAGATCTTTTATGACCCACCTTCTAGAGTAATGGAAATCAAAAATAAACAAGTAGGACCTAATTAAAAGCCTTTGCACAGCAGAGGAAACTACAAACAAGAAGAAAAGACAACTCTCAGAATGGGAGAAAATAGGAAAGGGAAACACTGACAATTATTTTCCAAAATATACAAGCAGCTCATACAACTCAATACCAAAAAAGCAAACAATCCAATCAAAAAGTGGGAAAGGGACCTGAAGATATATTTCTTCAAAGAAGACACACAGATGGCTAACAAGCACGTGAAAAGATGCTCAACATCACTCATTACTAGAGAAATACAAATCAAAACGACAATGAGATACCACCTCACACCAGTCAAAATGGTCATCATCAAAAAGTCTACAAACAAAAAATGCTGGAAAAGGTGTGGAGAAAAGGGAACCTTCTTGCATTGCTGCTGGGAATGTAAACTGATACAGCCACTATGGAAGATGGTATGGAGATTCCTTAAAAAGCTAGGAATAAAACCACCATGTGACCCAGCAATCCCACTCCTAGGCATATACCCTGAGGAAACCAAAATTGAAAAAGACACATGTCTCCCAACATTCATTGCAGCACTATTTACAATAGAACGTGGAAGCAACCTAGATGTCCATCGACAGATGAATGGATAAGGAAGCTGTGGTACATATATACAATGGAATACTACTCAACCATAAAAAGGGACACATTTGAGTCAGTTCTAATGAGGTGGGTGAACCTAGAGCCTATTATACAGTGAAGTAAGTCAGAGAAAGAAATATAAGTATCATATACTGATGCATATGTATGGAATCTAAAAAGATGGCACTGATTATTTTGAGGTCAGCAATGGATAAACAGAATAGACCTATGGATAAACGGGGAGGGGAGGAGGGAGAAGGATAGATGTATGGAGAGAGTAACATGGAAATTTACAATACCGTATGTAAAATAGATAGCCAATGAGAATTTTCTCTATGACTCAGGGAACTCAGACAGGGGCTCTGTGACAGGCTGAAGAGTGGAATGGGAAGGGAGATGGGAAGGAGGGGACATGGTATACTTATGCCTGATTCTTGTTGATGTATGACCGAAAACCACAAAGTTTCTGTAAAGCAATTATCCTTCAATTAAAAATTGTTTTTAAAAATCCATGTAGTTTGATTTTCTGCCTAAAATTGAAATCTAACATTTAACATTACTCTTCAGAAGCCTTGGATATGAACTTTTGGTCTCTAAAAAGAATATTACTCTCAGAGTATATCTTTGCTGACTCTTGGAGTAGCAGCACTGTCCTTTACTTCTGATTTTCTTTCCACATGGAGTCACCATCCAATACAGTTCTGGCCTTGCTCTGCCCTTTCGTTCACTCCTTCCCAGGTTAGGAAGAGTGAAAGGAGGGAATCACAGGATGCCTTTTTACAGGTTGTTGTGCCTTGCCCTTCCATGCCAGGCATTTGTAGAACAGGCACAGTGGTCCAGTCATGCCAGTTAATGGCAGTCTCTGTATTTCTGGGGTGTGGTGTAGGAGACAAGTTGTTACTACAGATTTAAGCCATGTTCTCCTATATCAGTTTTATCAGCAATGATGACATTTTTATCTCCAATCTGCCTGAATGTCTACCTGTTTCCATGTTGTTTAGGAGCTTAGTGGAGAATGGTGATGATATTGACCTTCCTCAAACCCCAGCTTGACAATGCTTACTTGTTATATACCGTGGAACATTAATAAGTGCAGGTAGCTCTTGGAATTCCAATCCAAAAGAAGGGACATTCTCTGACCATTCTGAATAAACCCACAACATACCTTCCCTTTAAACAGTCTGTTTTTCTGCTATGCAGTATAGACATTTGAAATTTCTTTTAAGATGTATTTTACATAAAAACTTTTAATGGCTTATTTTGCTTTTAAGTGCTTTTCTTGGATGGCAGACTGGTGTTTTATTTTTATTTGACATCATGCTAAGATCGACAGCAGAGCATCCTAGTAGACTTCCTACATAAGCAATGACCAGTTATATAACAGAAGAAAAGATCTTACTTATAATAACTTCGCCAGAAAAAGATACCTGTGAATAAACTACATGAAAAATTACCAAGTAAACAAAAATTTTACAAAAGTGTTGAATATAAATGAAGGCCTGAATATTTATGGAAAGATATGTTTATCTGAAATGTTTAGCCATGTTTATCTATAATATGTTTAGCCATGAAATTAAAAGATGCTTGCTCCTTGGAAGGAAGCTATGACCAACCTAGACAGCATATTAAAAAGCAAAGACATTACTTAGCCAACAAAGGTCCGTCTAGTCAAGGCTATGGTTTTTCCAGTAGTCATGTATAGATGTGAGAGTTGGACTAAAAAGAAAGCTTAGCACCAAAGACCTGATGCTTTTGAACTCTGGTGTTGGAGAAGACTCTTGAGAGTCCCTTGGACTGCAAGGAGATCCAACCAGTCCATTCTAAAGAAAATCAGTCCTGAATATTCATTGGAGGGACTGATGGTGAAGCTGAAACTCCAATACTTTGACCACCTGATGCGAAGGACTCATTTGAAAAGACCCTGATGCTGGGAAAGATTGAAGGTGGGAGGAGAAAGGGACAACAGGATGAGATGGTTGGATGGCATCACCAATGCGATGGACATGAGTTTGAGTAAACTCCAGGTGTTGGTGATGGACAGGGAAGCCTGGCATGCCGCAGTCCATGGGGTTGCAAAGACTCAGACACCACGGAGCAACTGAACTGAACTGAATGTTTATCTAAGAAGAGTCAACATTATAAAGATATCAATGCTTCCCATATCAAACTCTACCTATAATGCAATTTCAATAAGCATACCAAGGAGATTTAACTAGTAGCATTAGTTCTAAAGTTCATATAGAAAAATGAGGGAAACCAGGGGAAAAAACGTAAAGTAAAACTTAATGAAGGGATTGGCTCAAGAATTTGCCTGCAATGCAGGAAATACAGGAGACTTAAGTTTGATCCCTTGGTCGGGACAATCCCCTGGAGGAGGAAATGGCAACCCATGCCAGTATTCTTGCCTAGAGAATCCTGTGGACAGAGGAACCTGGGGAGCTACAGTCCAAACAGTCAGACATGATGGAGTGACAGCACAATGTACCAAAGCACATTATAAAATTACATGAATGAAAACAGTGCATTACTTGCATGTGAGCAGGCAGACAGGTGAATGGGATAGAATAGAGTCCAGAAGTAGACCTATACTAGATAAAGTATATGAATGACTCATATAACGTGAAATATTATCTCTCATTTTCATTACGTCCAAAAACAGGCGCTTCTACTTGGTAGGTGCTCCTACTTGGCAGGCTCTCCTCCAGATGAGGACTTTGGAGCGCACGCTTTTTCCATGTTTAGTTCTGCCACCCTCAACATGTGGCGTCCCAGGTTTTTCTAGAGGATATCTTTACTCCACCTGGCAGAAGGCAAAGAGGATGGAAGACAGTGTATGGGAGGCTGTAACAGGCCAGGCCCGTCACTTCCTACCTGCAACTGAAACTGGGAAATTACCGCTTGCACCCAGAGAGATGAAGGAAGAGCTTTAATGAATACGTAGCATTCTCTCCACATGACCCCAATACACATGAAATTTAATATATCACCAGGGTGGTGTTCAGTATCAGTGGTGAAATATGAATTAAGCGATTGATGATGCTGAAGAAACTGGATAGCTATCTCCAAAAGTGTTGGATTTCCAATTCATTCCTTATAACAAATTACAGTTAAATCAAATTTGAGGGAAAAGAAGGAGACTATTAGAAAACACAGGAGAAAGGGGAAGGCTTTTTTTTTAATAAAAGAAACATGCATGTGTGGACTGATGCTGAAGCTGAAGCTCCAATAATTTGGCCACTTGATGCCAAGAGCCAACTCATAGGAAAAGACCCTGATGCTGGGAAAGATTGAGGGCAAAAGAAGAGGGCAGCGGAGGATGAGATAGTTATAGCATCACCGACTTAATGGACATAAATCTGAGCAAACTTTGGGAGACAGTGGAGGACAGAGGAGCCTGGCATGCTGCAGTCCATGGAATCACAAAAAGAGTCAGACACAACTTAGCGACTGAACAACAACAAAATGCCTGTGTAGAAGACTCAGGAAGTGTGGGGTTAAGACTAGTGCATTCACCCAAACACGACTATCCCAAGTTTCACAATTGTATTTCTTGCTTTTCAGGGCCCTTACATTAACAAGGAACATCTGCTTTGGCTAGCATTCAGCATTGTAACTCTGGGATTTTATTATCAAACTCTGAGGCTAATATTCAGCAGAGCCTGCCCTCCTGCTGCAAGAGGTAAGCATCTAATTAAAATCTACTATGAAAGCCTTCTGGCTCTCATGACATGCCCCAAGTTGAGAGCTGGCTGCCCTGGTGTGTCAAGGTCTTTCTTCAGAGCTTCCAAGAGAGTTAATGACAGTCAGCCACCTCTACAATCCTTATAAAACCATTGCCCCATACCTTTCAAGAGCTACTCAGTACTCCCGAGCCTGGTGCCTTCTAACCGTTTCCTCCTTCCTAAACAATCAGAGGTGTTAGCATGCTTCATGGCTTCAGCATGCTGTGGGTTATCACTGCCCCTCCTCAGGCCTGGAAGGAAAGTTATGACCAACCTAGACAGCATATTAAAAAGCAGAGACATTACTTTGTCAACAAAGGTCCGTCTAGTCAAGGCTATCTATGGTTTTTCCAGTAGTCATGTATGGATGTGAGAGTTGGACTATAAAGAAAGCTGAGTGCCGAAGAATTGATGCTTTTGAACTGTGGTGCTGGAGAAGACTTGAGAGTCCCTTGGACTGCAAGGAGATCCAACCAGTCCATCCTAAAGGAAATCAGTCCTGAATATTCATTGGAAGGACTGATGCTGAAGCTGAAATTCCAATACTTTGGCCACCTGATGCGAAAGGCTGACGCATTTTAAAAGACCCTGATGCTGGCAGAGATTGAGGGCAGGAGGAGAAGAGGATGACAGAGGATGAGATGGTTGGATGGCATCACCGACTCAATGGACATGAGTTTGGGTAGACTCCGGCAGTTGGTGATGGACAAGGAGGCCTGGAGTGCTGCGGCTCATGGGGTTGCAGAGTTGGACACGACTGAGCGACTGAACTGAACTGAACTGAGCTGAACTCCTCAGGCCAGCAGTGAGGCTCTCGAGGCCTCCTGGCATCGAGAGGGAGCAAATTCTCTAGTCCCATTCTCAAGGGTCAACATTCCATAGCCATCTCTTTCAGTTCATGTTCCCACAAAAGCAGACCTGGAAGCAAAGATTACAGGGCATGTAGTTTATTGGGGAGGTGATGTCAGGAAGAGAGGGCATGGGGAAAATGAGATAGAGAAAGAAGAAAAGTCAGTAAAAAAATACATCAAAGAGAGGATTACTACTACAATCAACAAGAGCTGAATTCACTCTGAGGTGCTGCCAAGAACTGCCCACTGAGAGATGGAGAAGCTTACATATTTCTCCACTGATTTCCTCTTCTTTGTTGGCTGGAGGTTGCCTCTGAGAGCCTGACATGCTGCTTCCTCCCAGCCACCCTTGGAAGCCCACCCTTGCAGAGTGGAGCATGTGCCATAGATGACCACTGGATGACTCAAGAGGAGAAGCAGAAAGATCTAGACATAGTTGGATGCTGTCAGAATGCACAGGAAGTGTTTCTTATGACTGCAGGCAAAGTTACTGGTTAGACACCAACAGCATCTGCTATAGCAAGAATAAGGTACCCATTCTGTCTATATTCCTTTCAAGCAATTTTAAACAGCATCTGCTGTATTGCTGAAGGTGTAGGAAAACAGCACATTGATGTACAGTTGTTCAGAATGTGTGTAGATACAGCTTCTATGAAGGGCAATTGGATGGTAGCTATCCATATTGAAGATATGTATAATTTTTCATCCAGGTTTATAACTTTCACTGCTAGGAACTGATCCTGCAGATATTGGTGCAAAGTCTTTCATACAAGTATTTTCATTGTACTTGTAGAGGATTGGGCAGAGGGGTCCTCTACAGGACACTGGGTAAATTATTGTACATTCATACATTAAGTGGCACCCTTAAACAGAATGGGATCCCCTCTGTGGACTGACATTGAACACTTACTGGGAGGTAGCAGAAAATATAAAATGATTAAAAGTGTATTCAATATACTGTGGTATGAATAAGTGCTAAAAGAAAGTGTATATCTACAAACTATCTCTAGGAGATTTCTACATGCTATGTATCTTATTCTTCTTGTAACTTTTCTGTTATACCTAGGGATTCGGGATAAGAGGTGGTGGCTCCAGGGTAATATTAGTCTACCAAATGATAGACTGTGAAAACATGTATGATGAAAACTGACAAATAATAACAGAGTACAGCAAAGAGACTAGATAGCAAGTAGTCATTCACAATTGGTAGTTTTCCTATTCACTAGTAATAGATAAAAAATGTAATCAAAGGGAATTTCCAGCAGAAATCTAAGTATAAAACACCTGAGAATAAACATAACAATAAATATCTAAGATCTTTACAAGGGAAAAAGTAAACTATAGGACACAGACAAAGACCTAAAAAAATAGAGAATATTAATGGTCTCAATATTTTATGATGCCAGTGCTCTCCAAATCGTTCCATAAAGACAATGTAATCCCCTAAAATCCTAATACCATTTAGTATATGGTTTAACAAGCTTATTCAAGAATTCATAAGGAAGGCTATAAGTAGCTTAGACAATTATGGAGGAGGGGAAATTAAATGATTAGTAAACATAAAAGTCAATATTATTCTTCCTAGTTATTACAGACATATAAATTAAATAAGATGTAACTTTTCACCACTTAACTGGCAAAAAAAAATCAAAAATGTTGACACTACCAATCAAGAGTGTGAGGAAATGGTATTCTCTCACTTGGCTGATAGAAATCATTAATTTCTATTTAAGTTTCTCTGAAAAGCAACTTTGAAGTAACTGAAAATGGTAATTATTCATTCCCAATGGGCCAGCAATTCCATTTTCAATATCCTATATGCATCAATCATACATTTTAAGTGGCATGCACAAAGATATTCTTATCTATAGTTCACAGTTGCAAAGAAAAGAAAGGACAACAACCTAAATACCCATCAATACATTCATGAGTGGCTACACAAGCCATGGTAAATCCCTACTGTGAAATATTATGTAGTAATTTAAAAGAATGAAGTAAATCAATATCTACTGACATGAAAAGAATAAAAAGCAAGGTTTAGAATACTGAATTCAATAGCATCCCCCCACTTATGAAAAATATGAACCACAAAACAATGTTAAACACTTGTACAGGCACAAATGTGTGGTTATACATTAATTTTTAAAAGATATTCACTGCCCAGGAGAGTCATCACAAGCCACATGGGACTATGTAAAGTTACACTTAAGTTAATGTAAAATTAATTTTAAAATTCAGTTTTTCGGTCTCACCAGCCACAATTCAAGTGCTCAGTAGCCATGTGTAGCCTGTGGCTACTGAACTGTGGATGCAGGTACAGAGCACCTCTGTTATTGCAGAGGCCTCTACCAAACGCTGCCGAGAGTCTTAATATCTGTTATACAATGGTCCTTTTCAAGGAGGGGTCCCTAAACCAGCATCTGCAGCTAGGAGCTTGTGAAAAAGGCAGAATCCTGGGTTTCCGCCCCCCATGACTTCCCAAACCAAAATGTACATTTCAACAAAGTCCTTGGATAATTGTATGATCTGTAAGATTTAAAAGCTCTGCTCCAGTCTGCAGTGATATTAGCACCATCATCACCAACATGAAGTCACTTCAGCTGTTCTTCCCTCAGTGCCTGGTAAGAGACTTTCCATTCATAAAAGCTGGGCCATTACCCACTAGTTATCAAGCAGTAGCATTTTGGTTTGAATTTCCTTAATTAAATGAGTTTTTAAAATTGGGGGTGCTTATAGGATGGAGCCAATTTTTTTAAGGAGGTAAAGAAATATACACATTTACTGCTGCTACTGCTAAGTCACTTCAGTCGTGTCTTACTCTGTGTGAGCCCATAGACGGCAGCCCACCAGGCTCCCCTGTCCCTGGGATTCGCTAGGCAAGAACACTGGAGTGGGTTGCCATTTCCTTCTCCAATGCATGAAAGTGAAAAGTGAAAGGGAAGTCGCTCAGTCGTGTCCAACTCTTAGCGACCCCATGGACTGCAGCCTACCAGGCTCCTCCGTCCATGGGATTTTCCAGGCAAAAGTACTGGAGTGGGTTGCCATTTCCTTCTCCAATGCATGAAAGTGAAAAGTGAAAGGGAAGTCGCTCAGTCTTGTCCAACTCTTAGCGACCCCATGGACTGCAGCCTACCAGGCTCCTCCGTCCATGGGATTTTCCAGGCAAAAGTACTGGAGTGGGGTGCCATTGCCTTCTCCAACACATTTACTAATTATTCCTAAAGGATGCCTCACAGTTGCAAGATATCATTATCAACAAGAGATTTGAAAAGAAATACGGTAAGTGGTTCTGCAGATAACAAACAGTATATGGGTGCTTGGCTCAGAATAAAATTTGCTGTAACAGCATCACTTACAAAATCAAAATTGCACTTTCTTGAGAATATAGATAAAATTGAAGATGATGTCCTCTTCAAACTCAAAAAGCAATGATGAATCCATTGATACAGGCATTTCTGCTACTGAACAATTTTTTTGAAAAAGCCATATTTTCTTCTGAAAACTCGCATACTAAAAATAACAGCACTTACAGACCAGGAGGTTGGTTTGGAGGGGAGTGTTGAAGCAGACCACTCAAAGCAAATGCATTATGTAACAAGAGAACTTAAAAAATCCTTTGTTTTTATTAAAGTCTAGTTGATTTATGATGTTTTAGGAGTACAGCAAAGTGTTTCATATATATGAATGCACAGATAGATTCTTTTTCAGATTCTTTTCCATTATAGGTTATTTTAAGATATTGAATATAGTTCCTTGTGCTATAGAGTAGTATGTTATTGTTGTTTATTTTATATATAGTAGCCTATAACTCCAATACTTTGGCCACCTGATGCGAAGAACTGATTCATTGGAAAAGACCCTGATACTGGGAAAGATTGAAGGCGGGAGAAGGGGACGACAGAGGATGAGATGGTTGGATGGCATCACCGACTCTATGAACATGAGTTTGAGTAAGCTCCAGGAGATAGTGAAGGACAGGGGAGCCCGGCATGCTGCAGTCCATGGGGTTGCAAAGAGTAAGACACAACTGAGCAACTGAACTGACTGACTGATCTGATAATCCCAAATTCCAAATTTATCCCTCCCCCTACTTTCCCCTTTAGTAACCATAAGTTCATTATCGATGTCTGTGAGCCTATTTCTGTTTTGCATGTAAGTTCATTTGTATCACTTTTTAAATTCCAAATATAAGTGATATCATATGATATTTGTCTTTCTCTGTCTGACATGCTTTACTTATATGATTATCTCTAGGTCCATCCATGTTGCTGCAAATGGCATTATTTCATTCTTTTTATAGCTGAGTAATATTCCATTGTGTGTCAGTCAGTCAGTCAGTTCAGGCACTCACTCGTGTCCGACTCTTTGCGACCCCGTGAATCGCAGCACGCCAGGCCTCCCTGTCCATCACCAACTCCCGGAGTTCACTCAGACTCA
Source organism: Ovis aries (assembly GCF_016772045.2). Taxonomy (NCBI): domain Eukaryota; kingdom Metazoa; phylum Chordata; class Mammalia; order Artiodactyla; family Bovidae; genus Ovis; species Ovis aries. The sequence continues at coordinate 42,097,854 of NC_056069.1, read as the reverse complement.
TGTCCATCGAGTCAGTGATGCCATCCAGCCATCTCATCCTCTGTCGTCCCCTTCTCCTCCTGCCCCCAATCCCTCCCAGTATCACAGTCTTTTCCAATGAGTCAACTCTTCGCATGAGGTGGCCAGAGTACTGGAGTTTCAGCTTTAGCATCATTCCTTCCAAAGAAATCCCAGGGCTGATCTCCTTCAGAATGGACTGGTTGGATCTCCTTGCAGTCCAAGGGACTCTCAAGAGTCTTCTCCAACACCACAGTTCAAACGCATCAATTCTTCAGTGCTCAGCTTTCTTCACAGTCCAACTCTCACATCCATACATGACCACAGGAAAAACCATAGCCTTGACTAGACAGACCTTAGTCGGCAAAGTAATGTCTCTGCTTTTGAATATGCTATCTAGGTTGGTCATAACTTTTCTTCCAAGGAGTAAGCGTCTTTTCATTTCATGGCTGCAGTCACCATCTGCAGTGATTTTGGAGCCCAAAAAAATAAAGTCTGACACTGTTTCCACTGTTTCCCCATCTATTTGCCATGAAGTGATGGGACCAGATGCCATAATCTTAGTTTTCTGAATATTGAGCTTTAAGCCAACTTTTTCACTCTCCTCTTTCACTTTCGTCAAGAGGCTTTTTAGTTCCTCTTCACTTTCTGCCATAAGGGTGGTGTCATCCGCATATCTGAGGTTATTGATATTTCTCCCGGCAATCTTGATTCCAGCTTGTGCTTCTTCCAGCCCAGCATTTCTTATGATGTACTCTGCATATAAGGTAAATAAGCAGGGTGACAATATACAGCCTTGACATACTCCTTTTCCTATTTGGAACCAGTCTGTTGTTCCATGTCCAGTTCTAACTGTTGCTTCCTGACCTGCATATAGGTTTCTCAAGTGGCAGGTCAGGTAGTCTGGTATTCCCATCTCTTTCAGAATTTTCCACAGTTTGTGGTGATCCACACAGTCAAAGGGTTTGGCATAGTCAGTAAAGCAGAAATAGATGTTTTTTCTGGAACTCTCTTGCTTTTTCCATGATCCAGCGGATGTTGGCAATTTGATCTCTGGTTCCTCTGCCTTTTCTAAAACCAGCTTGAACATATATATATATATATATATATATATATACACCACATCTTCTTTATCCCTTCATCTGTTGATGGAGATTTAGGTTGCTTCCATGTCTTGGCTATTGTAAATAGTGCTGCTATGAACACTGTGGTGCATGTATCTTTTCCAGTTGGAGTTTTCTCTGGGTATATGCCCAAGAGTGGGATTGCTGGATCATAAGGTATTCTATTTTTAGTTTTTTAAGGAACCTCAATACTGTTCTCCATAGTGACTGTGTACCACCAACTGTGTAAGAGGGTTCACTTTTCTCCATACCCTCTCCAGCATTTAGTATTTCTAGACTTCTTGATGATAGCCATTCTGACTAGTGTGAGGAGACCTCATTGTAATTTTGATTTGCATTTCTCTCATAATTAGTGATGCTGAGGCTGTCTTCATGTGCCTGTTGGCCACCTGTATGTCTTCTTTGGAGAAAGGCCTATTTAGGTCTTCTGCCATTTTTTTCTTTTTTTTTTTAAATTGAGCTGTATGAGCTGTTTGTATACTTTGGAAATTAATCCCTTGTGATTCACATCATTTGCAAATATTTTATTTATCTATTGAGATGATCATATGGTTTTTATCCTTCAATTTGCTAATTGGTTTATCACATTGATTGATTTGCAGGTAATGAAAAATCCTTTCATCCCAGAGATAAATCCCACTTGATCATCATGCATGATCCTTTTAATGTATTTTTAGAGTTGGTTGTCTAGTATTTTGTTGAGGTTTTTTGCATGAATGTCCATAAGTGATACTGGCTAGTAATTTTCTTTTTGTGTGTGTGATATCTTTGTCTGTCTTTTGCATCAGGATTATGGTGGCTAGAATGAGTTTAGAAGTGTTCCCTTCTCTGCAATGTTTTGGAATAGTTTCAGAAGGATGAATGTTAACTCTTTAAATGTTTGGTAGAATTCACCTATAAAGCCATCTTGTTCTGGACTTTGTTGGGAGTTTTTAGGTTATTGATTTAATCAGTACTGGAAATTGATCTGTTCCTATTTTCTATTTCTTCTAGGTTCAGTTTTGGGTGATTCTCCATTTGTTCTGGCTCACCCGTTTTAGCGGTTCCTATGATCCTTTGTATTTCTGTGGCATAGTTTATAACTTCTTTTTCATTTCTGACTTTATTGATTTGGATCCTTCCCCTTTTCATCTTGATGAGTCTGGTTAAAGGTTTATCAGTTTTGTTTATCTTTTCAAAGAACCAGCTTTTGGTTTCATTGATCCTTTTTACTTTTTATTTCAATCTCTGTTTCACTTGTTCCTGCTCTGATCTTTATGATTTCTTTCCTTCCAGTAACTTTGAGTTGTTTGTTTTTCTTTCTCTGGTTGCATTAGGTGTAAGTTTAGGTTATTTATTTGCAGTTTTTCTTGTTTCCTAAGGTAAGCTTGTATCGCTATAAACTTGCTGCTGTGCTCTGTTCAGTAGGCTTTGGATTGTCGTGTTCTCATTTTCTTTTATCTCTAGGTATTTTTTGATTTCCTCTTCGATTTCTTCAGTGATCTACTGCTTGTTTAATAGCATATTGTTTAGCCTCTACATGTGTGTGGTTTTTGCAGTTTATTTTCTTGTCATTGATTTCTAGTCTCATAGCATTGTGGTCAGAGAATTTTTCTTAAAAGAAGTATCCAGTGAGAAATGCTGATATAGTAACAAGTGACTAATTAAGTTAAACTCTTAATAAAGAAATACTACAGTAAGATTAGAGTCTTACCCTTTAAGGAAAAAAAAAAAAAGCTGAAAGTAGATTGATGAAAGGAGGTACAAAAAATATTTGGGGCTTTTGGTGTAGGGCAACAATCAAAATGCACAAAGATGGTGAAAACAGAAGTACTCTGCCCTTCCAAGACAAAACATGTAACCAAACTGAGCCAAAAGGAGTGGGAAGTGGGGGAGATGGGGATGGGCGGAGGAGAAACAAAGTACAAAAGAGTATCTAAAGAGTCTAGGGTATGTACTCTTCACATAGCAAGGAGATACAAGAAGATACATATGTATCTTCTTTGTGAAAGATACACAGATTTCCTGTGATTTATAATGGCTGCTGTGGAGAAGGCAAGGGCACCCCACTCCAGCACTCTTACCTGGAAAATCCCATGGATAGAGGAGCCTGGTAGGCTGCAGTCCATGGGGTCGCTGAGGGTCCGACACGACTGAGCAATTTCACTTTCACTTTTCACTTTCATGCATTGGAGAAGGAAATGGAAACCCACTCCAGCAGCTGCTAAGTCACTTAAGTCGTGTCCGATTCTGTGCGACCCCATAGACAGCAGCCCACCAGGCTCCCCCATCCCTGGGATTCTCCAGGCAAGAACACATCCCAATAAACCTATCTTAAAGTTGAAAATGCATTTAACACACCTAAATTACTGAATATCATAGCTTAGCCTAGCCTACCTTAAATGTATTCAGAATACTAACATTAGCCTACAGCTGAACAAAATCATCTAACACAAACCCAACTTTGTAAGACAGTGTTGAGTATCTCACGGAGTACTGAATTCTATTCTATAATAAAAGTGAAAGACTGGGTACAGAATAGTTGTGAGTCTATTGGTTGTTTACCCTTGGGATCACGTGCCTGATGGAGTGGCAGCTTGCTGTTCCCACCCAGCATCCCAAGAGTATCTACCACATACTGCTAGCCTGGAAAAGATCAAAACTTGAAATACGAATGTGTATAACGTTTATACCATCATAATGTCAGGAAATCATAAGTCAAAAAATCTTACAGCAGGGATCATCTATACAGGAAAGATAAACGAGAAACCAAAGAGGTGGGTTACCTACAGGATATGGATAACAAAGGGGTGAAAAGATGGGGAAACTAGAAGTGAGTGGCAGGGGTGAGGAGGGAATGATGCTTTTCTAAGTACAGCTTGTGTACTTTGAAAACCTTAGTAATGTCTCATATAACGAAAAAAAATGAATTATTAAAATCAACCAGGATGGGAGAAGAACTGGCAAATAGAATATAAATAGTTACAAATTAGCAAGTTAAATACATTGCAAATGACTAACATAACCTACTGAAGGAGATGAGGAAGAAAAAAACTAACCAAACTAACTTTGGAAAACAGTATATTAACTGGATACTGAAAGGCTAGAGAAAAAGAGTAGTTTATAATTACTATATCTTAGCTAGTAAGTTTGTTTTTCATAGGAGTGTACATTGGCAATTCAGTATCTATGTTGTGTCTATACTAGTACTGAACAAGTAAGTAAATACATTGTACATGAGGGCCAGGATTCTTAGTCTCAGAGAAATGTTACAAGCAAGAATGGAGGAGGGCATGGCTGGAAGAAACCCTGGAATCAGAGGTATCAGCATTGAAATCATTATTTGTAATACATATCTAATACACACGTCATGTTTGACTCTTTGGGACCACATGGACTGTAGCCTACCAGGCTCCATCCATGGGATTTTCCAGGCAAGAATGCTGGAGTGGGTTGCCACTTCCTTCTCCAGAGGATCTTCCCGACCCAGGGATCGAACCCGGGTCTCCTGCATTGCAGGCAGACGCTTTACCATCTGAGCCACCAGGGAAGCCCTATACACAAAGAACACACACCCATCCATACATTTAGATGAGTGTGTATTATGTGTGGGTTCGATCCTTGGGTCAGGAAGATCCCCTGGAGAAGGAAATGGAAACCCACTCTAATGTTCTTTACTGCAGAATTCCATGGCCAGAGGAGCCTGGAGGGCTACAGTCCATGGGTTCTCAAAGACTTGGACACGAGCAACTAAAACACAACAATGTGTGGGTTAGTACACATACATATATCTCTTAGCTCCATCTGCTATGAAGGCCAAGAAGCAATGGTACTCTCATGACAATAAGCATACCTGCTACCTAGATCTTGGATTCAAAACACCATTCCTCAATGAAAGGAACAAGACCTTTGGAAAACACAAGATAAGCATGGAATGGCCTGTTGTACCAGAAAATAAGAAGGTACTTAAGGTACTTGAAAAAAAAATGGGAACATGTCAAAAAGACACAGGAACCAATGTGAAGAAGTTCCCAATGAACAAAGTTGGAACAGTTTGAGCAACAAAATTAAAAATAACAGTATTGGATTTGAGCTCAGAATAAAATAAATTTTTATGAATCCATACCAATATAAAAAAAGGAATTGAATAAATACATGAATGGGGGAAACTATATCTCTTCTTACAAAAATGTTCTAATAGACATAGAAGAAATGAGAGAAATTTAAAAATTACCACCAGGCAGATACCACCATAATAAGTATTGCAGGCCTGGTCAATTTGATGGATGTTAAAATCAGCTATGAGTGTTTGGGAAGAAATAAGATATTCCATAGTCTCAAATTATTTCTCTAAGCTATTTGTCAATTACATGGGGAAAACACTAACTTTACTGTGGAGAAGCTCTGTAGACACCTTAGCTAAGTGATCACCAGCAATAAATCACATAGAAATGAATGTCTCATTATGAATGAGAGGGACACAATATCACTTCTGGAAGTTCAGTTCAGTTCAGTCACTCAGTAATGTCCGACTCTTTGCGACCCCATGGACTGCAGCACACCAGGCCTCCCTGTCCACCACCAACTCCTGAAGCTTATTCAAACTCATGTCCATTGAGTTGGTGATGCCATCCAAATATCTCGTCCTCTGTTGTCCCCTTCTCCTCCTGCCCTCAATTTTTCCTAGCATCAGGCTCTTTTCCAGTGAGTCAGTTCTTCGCATCAAGTAGCCAAAGTATTGGAGTTTCAGCTTCAGCATCAGTCCTTCCAGTGAATATTCAGGACTGATTTCCTTTAGGATGGACTAGCTGGATCTCTTTGCAGTCCAAGGGACTCCCAAGAGTCTTCTCCAATGCCACAGTTCAAAAGCATCAATTCATTGGCACTCAGCTTTCTTTACAGTCCAACTTTCACATCCATACATGACTACTGGAAAAACCATAGCTTTGGCTAGACAGACCTTTGTTGGCAAAGTAATGTCTCTGCTTTTTAATATGCTGTCTAGGTTGGTCATAGCTTTTCTTCGAAGGAGCAAGTGTCTTTTGATTTCATAGCTGCAGTCACCATCTGCAGTGATTTTGGAGCCCCCCAAAATAAAGTTTCTCTCTGTTTCCATTGTTTCCCCATCTATTTCCCATGAAGTGATGGGACCAGATGCCATGATCTTAGTTTCCTGAATGTTGAGTTTTAAGCCAGCTTTTTCACTCTCCTCTTTCACTTTCATCAAGGGGCTTTTTAGTTCTTCTTCGCTTTCTGCCATAAGTGGAGTGTCATCTGCGTTATTGATATTTCTCCCAGCAATCTTGAAAATACAACACCTAATCTAATCACAAGAAAACATCAGACAAACCCAAGTTAAAAGACATTCTGCAAATTATCAAGGCCATGAAAGACAAGGAAAGGCTGAGAAACCATCACAGATTGCTTGAAACCAATGGGAGTGCAATTTGGATCCTGGATTGGATCCTGAAGCAGAAAAAGAACATTAGTGGGAAAATGAGTGAAATTTAAATAAAATCTGTGTTTGGTTAGCAGTATTTACCAGTGCTATTTTTCTGGTTTGGTATTAATAATTGTGTAATGGTTATGGAATTGTAAAAATTATGGGAAGCTGGGAGAGAAGCATATGTAAACCATTTGTGCTATTTTTACAACTTTCCTCCAAGTGGAAAATTATTTCAAAAGAATAAGCGACTATAAAGAGCACTGTGCTCGACATTCTGCTCCTTTGTAGTTGCTGCATTCAGCCCTGCCAGTGCTCTCGCATCTCCCTGCTCTGCTTGATGGCACAAAATAGTACACGCTGGGGAGTTCTGCAGATGAACTGGTATAGTTTCCATGGCATACTGCCCTCATTTCCCTGCTCTCCAATCTCATATGAGTCAATTCACTTTAAAGAATTATAGCAGAATAGACTGTATTGACTCTGCTATTCCTTGAACTGTGTAGCTCACCAGACTCCTCAGTCCATGGAATTCTCCAGGCAAAAATACTGGAGTGGGTTGCCATCTCCTTCTCCAGGGGATCTTCCTGACCCAACGAATGAACCCAGGTCTCCTGCATTCCAGACAGGTTCTTTACCATCTGAGCTACTAGGGAAGTCCCAGACTATACTGAAGTTGTATGTGAAATCTTTGATTACAGTGGAAACATGAAGTATAAGGGGGGGGTGTGAAAATCAGTATTTAAAAATCAATACAAGCTTGCAAGAGCCAAAACAATGTTTCTGATTTCAAAACTTATTATATACCTTCAGTTATCTAAACAGTGTGATACTGGCATAAGGACAGGCATATCGATCAAAGGAATAGATTAGAGAACCCCCAAATAAACGCAGTTGGACACGACTGAGCAACTTCACTTTCATTTTCAAATGAAAATGAAATCTAGTCAATGAAATGACATCTAGTCAATTGATTTTTCAATAGGAGTGCCAAGACCATGGGGAAGGAACACACTTTTAACAAGTGATACTGAGAAAACTGAATGCTGCTGCTGCTGCTGTGTCGCTTCAGCCGTGTCTGACTCTGCGACCCTATAGACAGCAGCCCCGTCCCTGGGATTCTCCAGGCAAGCACACTGGAGTGGGTTGCCATTTCCTTCTCCAATGCATGAAAGTGAAAAGTGAAAGTGAAGTCACTCAGTCGTGTCCGACTCCTAGCGACCCCATGGACTGCAGCCCACCAGGGATTTTTCAGGCAAGAGTACTGGAGTGGGGTGCCATTGCCTTCTCCAGAGAAAACTGAATATTCATAGGCAAAAGAGTGAAGCAGGATCTTTACCTTATACCATACACAAAAACTAGCCCCAAATAGGTCAAAGGCATAAGCTTAAGAGCTGAAACCACAGAACTCTGAAAAGAAAACATAGAGGAAAATCTCTTTTGGCTATGACACCAAAAGCATAGGCAACAAAGGGAAAGCAGAAGAACTGGACTTCATTAGGATCAGAGACATTTGGGACCTCCCTGGTGGTCTAGTGGTTAAGACTCCAGGCTTCCAGTGCAGGGACATGGGTTCAGTCCCTGGTCAGGGAACTAAGATCCCACAAGCTGTGAGGCACAGGGAAAAAACAAACCAAAAACCCCAAATCAAAGGCATCTGTACACTAAAGAATATTAGCAAGAAAGTAAAAAGACAGCTTACAGAATAGGAGAAAATATTTGCAAAGCATCTATCTTATAAAAGATGTTAACCCAGAATATATAAATAACTCCAACAATGCAACAGAAAAAAAAAAAATAGCCAACTCTCAATTCGAAAACAGGAGAAGGTCTTGATAGACATTTCTCCAAAGAAGATATATAACTAGAAAATAAGCACATGAAAAGATGCTCAACATCATTAATCATTAGGAAAATGCAAATGACAACCACAATGAGATACCACTGTATGCCCATTAGGATGGCTATGATTCAAAAGATAAATAAACAAAAAAGGAAAATAACAAGTGTTGGCAAGGCTTTGGAGAAACTGGAATTTCCATGTATTGCTATAAAAATGTAAAATGGTTCAGCCGCTGTAGAAGATAGTTAAGTAGTTCCTCAGAAAGTTAAATATAGACTTACCATATGACCCACAATTTCACTCCAATCTATATACCCAAAAAAACTGAAAGCAGGGACTCAGACACTTGTACACGAATATTCATGCCAGCATTATTTACAGTAGTCAAAAGGTGGATACAACCCAAATGTCCATCAATAGACGAATGCATAAACAAGATGTGGCATATACATACAATGGGATATTATTCAACCATAAAAAGGAATGAAATTCTGCTGCATGCTATGACACGGATGAACCTTGAAAACACTCTGCTAAGAGAAGTAAGCCAAACACAGAAGGACAACTATTGTGTGACTCTACTTATATGAGGTGCTTGGGACTGAACCTGGGTCTCCTGCACTGCAGGTAGATTCTTTACTATCTCAGCCACCAGGGAAGCCCATGGGGTACCTAGAAAAGTCAAATTCAGAGACAGCAAGTAGAACAGAGATTACCAGGGCCTGGGGGGAGGGGGCAATGTGAAGCTGTTGTTTAACGGGCATAGAGTTGCTGTATAGGATGATTTTAAAAGTTCTGGAAATGGATAGTAGTGTTGGTCGTACAACAGTGTGAATGCACTTAATGCATTCACAAAATGGCTAAAATGGAAAATTTTATGATACATATGTATTTTTCCTTTAAGTTTTATTGAGATATAATGCATATATAATAAATGGCACATATTTAAATTTTCAGTTTTTATATGATACATATATTTTAACACAAAAGCTCAATACTGTACATGAAATTCATATGATATTGTATATCAAATATACTCAATTAAAAAAAATTAAATTACATCCCAAAAAACCCAATAAAGCATTTGATTTGAAATACGGACATATAATCATAGTAATTAACCATTAGAGACATTTAAAAATTTTGTTTACATCCCCCAGAGTTTATATATTCTAGTTATCCAAAGAACATTTTGAGGAACTTATTAGGATAAAGAGGATCTCATAGATATAGTCTGCCTTATCAGTAAGTATATATGTTCGTGTATGTATGTTGTGTTGTATGATGAGTAATAGAAAAAGAAGAGGGTGCTACCTCTTCATTTGGAGGAAGGATCATCCTTTTTGCTTGTCCTGGGGGAAAAGGAAATTGATATGACATGCTTTTGGGGATGCAGCAGATGATCAAGAAGAAAAGGGAAATCACGTGTTACCAACATTAAAAATGAAGGAAGGGCTATCACCAGAGTCTATATACATTGAAAGGCAAATAAAGGAATGAAGTGAATAACTTTATGCCAATAAACTTGACAAAGTTGGTTAAAAGAAAGAGTTCTTTGAAAAAGACAACTTACCAAAGTAATACAAAAAGAAACAGAAATTTTGTGTAACTATTTTTAAAGTTGAATTGATGATCTTTGCCTTCCTGCAAAGAAAACTATAGGTCCAGATGGTTTTCTTCGGGAATTCTATCAAACATTTAAGGAAGAAATTATACTAATCTTACACAAACTCCTTTAGAAAATAGAAAGTGTTCCCAACTCAGTTTATGAAGCCAAGATAACACTGCCAAAAACTTGACAGAAACGCTATAAGAAAACTGGAGACCAATCTCTTAAGTTGCAAAAATCTTTCCGGAAGATATTAGCAAGTCAAAGCAGCAACGATTAAGTAGGTGTATTCTAGGAATGCAAGGTGCCCTTAACATTTGAAAATCAATTGGTGTTATCTGACAACTTAATAGAAATAAGGAGAAAAACTGTAAGATCATACCAATAAATGCAAAGCTGCCTCATAAAATTCAGTAGTCATCAGGATTTTAAGATTAAAAACCTCTTTGCAAAGTAGGACATAAAAGAGAAATTTTTGTTGAATTTAAGAGGCATGTAGGAAAAGTCTAAAGATAAAATCATACTTTAAGGTGACACATTAAATATTCTTCCCTCAAGATTATGACCAAAGTTAAGATGTTTACTCTCACCACTTTTTTTATCAGTATTATGCTGGAGGCCCTAGTCAACGTAAAACGGTAAGAAAAAGATATAAAAGTCATCCATATTACAAAGGAAGAAATAAAATCATTACCATTGAAACAAGCATTATAATTCACAAAATACTTAGAAACAAATTCAACAAAAGATACGTAAAACCTCTGCAGTGAAAACTATAACACATTATTGCCAAGACTTGAGCTGCAATTTAATGACTGCTATCTATTAAAATGCTTTGTAAGGAGATTCTGTTCCAGGCATTTTAATGTTTTGAGGAAGTCTTCCTCAAGCTGGACAAAAAGCAATATCCCTGGAAAGATTCGCATTACTATTACTCAGTCCAACTAATTGTTGGTTAAAATTTTTATAACAGAATAAAAAAGTCTGCAATTAATATGTTTTTTCCTCTTCCCACCTGAATAATATTTATGTGCCCTTCTCACAGCACACTGTACAAGGCATTCCAGGCGAAGCACTACTGGAAACCCAAACATTGTATCTTGTTGCTTTTCCTTCAGTGTTTCATTAGTATACCCTGCCTACATCATCCTCAACTCTCCATCATTCAGCAACTCTGAAAGCCACTCCAGGAGCAGCCCATTGAAACCTGGTGGGTGCAGAGCAGTCTCTCTAGCCCTTGCTCGAAAACGACCCATAAAAAGCAGGGTGCTCACCTGCTCCTGTAACAGAGGTGAGTACATGCAAAGAACCACAATCTACCTCTGGTTTCCATTTTTTAGTTTTTGTGAGCTTAATTCTGACCAGTCTTCAAACAAAACCATTTACCCTGTTAACAAACAAAAGAAACTGTACTTGAATACTTTGTGTAGTATTAAGCAATATTTGGACTTGTCTTTGTCAACTCAAAATTATTTAAAGTTAATTTAAGAACTTTTTATATTTAGTTTGGGTTTTCCTAGCTTTAGATTAGTAAAGCTAATTAGTAAAAAATTCACTGGGGGTGGGGCAGGGTGGTTTCTAAACACTTGGTTTATATCATAGAAGTTAGCAAAAGGTTTTTTTCTATTCATCAATTCCAAGTTATAAATAAGGGGAAAAGAACAGTTTAATTTAATGTCTTTACCGTTCGATTGAAACATGAAAAGTAGCATATTTGCCCACAGAAACAAACAGACTCTGTGGTAGGTGGAATAATACCCCCCTCCCAAAGAGGTGCTCATCATAATCCCCAAAACTTGTGAATATATGTGGCAAGGGAGAAGTAAGGTAGCAGATGGAATTAAGTTTGCTAATTAACTGATTTTGAGATGGGGCGATTAGCCTGGATTATTCAGAGGCCTGTGTAGTAACAAAGGTTCTTATAAGTGAAAGAGGAGAGGCAATGTCAGAGTGATTTACCAAGAGAAGGCTCAGCTAGACATTACTGACTGTGAGGACACCAGCAGCTAAGGAATTCAGACAGCCTCTGGGAGGTGAAAAGGTAAGAAAACAGATTCTTCTCTAGGATGTTAAAGAAATGCAGCCCTGCTGACCCCTTGATGTTAGCCATTGAGATCCATACACTTATGACCTAAAGGATTATAAAATGATAAATTTGTGTTGCTTTAAAGCCCCTAAATTTGTGGCAATTTGTTACAGCTGCAATAGGAAGAAAGCAAATGAATACACTCTTCGCTATTGATTTACATTGTAATTGAGCAGTTTGAACACAAGGTGGCACTAGAGTACCAGATTTATCAAAGAGGTCCTCTCATTTTTGTGGTACTAAGGGCAATGATGCGAAGAGTTGACTCATTGGAAAAGACTCTGATTCTGGGAGGGATTCGGGGCAGGAGAAGAAGGGGACGACAGAGGATGAGATGGCTGGATGGCATCACCGACTCGATGGACGTGTTTGAATGAACTCCGGGAGATGGTGACGGACAGGGATGCCTGGCGTGCTGCAATTCATGGGGTCGCAAAGAGTCGGACACAACTGAGCAACTCAACTGAACTGAACTGAAGTGCAATGATGACTTTCCTGGTGGCTTGAACAATAAAGAATCTGCCTGAAATACAGGAGACCCTTGTTTGATCCCTGAGTCAGGAAGATCTCCTGGAGAAGGACATGGCAACCCACTCCAATATTCTCGCCTGAAGAATTCCAAGTCCATGGGGTCGCAATGAGTTGGACATAACTGAGAAATTAACACCCACAAAGGCAGTGACACAATTTTATTCTGATACAGGTTTTTAAATCATCTCGTCATATTTGCACCTAAGTCTTCTTCAGTATTGTTGGCAAGTCCCTTAAATTGGCCTTCATGATTTTTTTTTTCACTTAATGTGTAGTTGATTTACAACATTGTATTAATTTCAGGTGTACTGCAAAGTGATTTGGTCATATGTATGTATATATGTCGGAGAAGGCAATGGTACCCCACTCCAGTACTCTTGCCTGGAAAATCCCACGGACGGAGGAGCCTGGTAGGCTGCAGTCCACGGGGTCGCTAAGAGTCGGACACGACTGAGCGACTTCATTTTCACTTTTTCACTTTCATGCATTGGAGAAGGAAATGGCATCCCACTCCAGCGTTCTTGCCTGGAGAATCCCAGGGATGGGGAGCCTGGTGGACTTCCGTGTATGGGGTCGCACAGAGTCGGACACGACTGAAGCGACTTAGCAGCAGCAGCAGCAGCATGTATGTATGTGGACTTCCCAGATGGCTCAGTGGAAAAGAATCCACCTGCCAAACAAGAGACATGGGTTTGATCCCTGGATTGGAAAGATCCTCTGGAGAAAGGCATGGCAACCCACTCCAGTGTTCTTGCCTGGAAATCCCATGGACAGGGGAGCCTGGTGGGCTACAGTCCATGGGGTCGCGTTTTATTCTTCAGTTTTATAGTCTATCTCAGAATTATCTTGTTGTTATTGTGTTTTGAGTCTTCAAGCCGTGAGGCTGAATCAAGGAACGGACAACACTTGGTATGGCTAGAAACATTGTCGGCATTTGGTTTGAACCTATCTCAAAACTCACAAGACATGGTAAGAGTGAGCACTGGGTATTTTAGAAATCCTCTGATGAAACTTGGCATTCACAGGCAGGTACCCCACACTCTGAGAAAGGCTGATGAGTCACTCAAGACCCAGTTAACATCCACAGTGTTCCTAGGGATGGCCTGGAGAATAGCCCCATGTGATCAAGGAGTATTATTCCAGTACTTGGCATTGGCCTAAACAACATATGTAACACAAGTTAGCAACTAAACAGCAGCTGCTGTTTTTGATTAATTTTTAATTTGATTTCTGGTAATGACTTTTTTAATCCAGAAGTATAAACTATAAATGAATTTAAGTGACTATAGTGTGTCACAAGTGTGAGGACTTTTTTGTTCTTGGTGCCTTGAACACTGACAGCAGCCCATAGCAGGTGCCCAATAGTTATTTGTTAAACGAAAGAATATCTCATGTCCAATTTGCATATATAAATTGTTTGTCAAGTCTTTTCTCACATTAACCTGAATCATCTGGAACTTGAAGAAAATCCTTTTGTCTGAGGATTTTAAATTTAGCGCTATTCATAGAGTCCCCATTTATTCAAATACACTGACCAGGCATTCTTCGTGTGAGAAATGGAATAGCCACGGCTTGTTCTATGGAGCCTGCCCTGCCCTCCACCCAGGTGGATCCAGTTCTAATGAAACACTCCAGGTGCCTCGCCCCCTTCCAGGGTGTGTGGGTGACTTTAGGGGAGTGCATGGTCTGGGCACAGGCTTCCCGGATGGCTCAGCAGGACAGAATCTGCCTGCAATGCAGGAGATGCAAGAGATGTGGGTTCAAGCCCTGGGTAGGAAAGATCCCCTGGAGAAGGAAATGCAAGCCACTCCAGTATTCTTGCCTGGAGAATCCCATGGACAGAAGAGCCTGGCGGGTTACAGTCCAAGGATAGCAAAGAGTCAGACACGACGGAAGCGCCTGAGTATGCACGTGGGTAACTGCGGACCACAGGCAGACCACTTTGGGAAGCAGGTTTTCCAGGGAGTCTGTTTCTCTGCACTTGGTGGCCCTGAATGCTTTGTGTTGGCTGCTCCTTCTGCCCCAGGGCATTGGGTCTCTCCCTTGGCTTGTCCAGTTCTCCAAGTCAAAGAGAGAAAGTGTCCTTTTTTGGAGAGTTTCTTCCAGTACACTCTGTCCCCAGACACCCTGTAAATTCTGATTCCTCTCTATGCTTGTAGAACTTTGTTCTTCTCACCCTTTTCATCTTGTTTTATGATCAGTTGTATAAAGTGGCACTGGCTTGTAACTTCCCTGTGGAAAGATCATATTTTATTCTTTTTTTGTATCCTCAACCCCCAGCCAATACTAGGAACAAAGTAAATGTTTCCGAAAGGTGGGGAGGCGGAAGACTGTCTCATCACTGGACTCACACTGCAGATGAGCAAAATAACTGCTGCTGAGTTCTTAATATTTTTACTAATTAATATGTTAAAATTAATTTTTATTGGCCTCTAGTTGATTTACAATGTTGTGTTAGTTTCTGCTTCATAGCAAAGTGAACCAGGTATATATATACATATATCCACTACGTTTTAGATTCTTTTCCCATATAGTCCATTACAGAGTACTGAGTAGAGTTTCCTGTGCTATACAATAGGCCCTTATTAGTTATCTATTTTAGGATTCCTTAATATTTAAGTATGGGTGTGTGAACTTATGTTTAAACCAGAAGAAAGAAATAGTCAGGATTACATTCATCTTTTGAGTATAATTTCCATTTACAAAATCTTAAGATAATAAATATCGTGAGGCCCAAAATAAATGCTGGTTTTCCTCTTTTAAAAAGATAAGGAATTTGAATGCAGATTGTAATGTTTTTCTTCAAAGAGGAATGATTTGCCATTCTTTAATCTGATAAAGCTCTTTATACTTCAAATACAGGCTCAGGCTTTAAATATTAATAACTTCAGAAAGCAGGAATCAAATCCTCAACTTTTCATGAATTAATTATCACAATTTTAAAACTCTAATTTTATAAAGCAAATCAGAAAGTGCAAAATGGCTTTTCCAAGTAGGGTATTCTTTTTGGTATAATTCATATGATCAAATAAAATTTTATGTATATTAAATTGAGTATTAACACCATAACTGAAAGTTTCCTGTTTCTTGTTATTGAATAATTTTAACTATAAGTATCATTTTTAATCAACTTTCATTTTTATCGAAGTGCTGTTTGCATAGTATAAAAGCTCAAATATTGCTAAAAGTAACTTTTATAAAACAGCAGTCTCTTTTCTTTACCTTTCTATCCCAATCATCCGCCAAGTAATCAATTTCAACTTTTTAAGCTATTTTCTCTAATTTTACTTTCTTGTTTCATTTTTTAAATTATTTATTTATTTTGGGTTGTGCGGGGGGTTCATGGGTCACGGCTTCTCACTGCGGCGGCTGCTCTTGTTGCAGAGCACAGGCTGCAGGCGTGCGGGCTTCAGCAGCTGCAGCGAATGGGCTCAGTAGTTGTGACTCCTGGGTTTAAGAGTGTGGGCTCAGTAGTTGCGGTGCATGGGCTTAGTTGCTCCTTGGCATGTGGAATATTCTCAGAGCAGAGATTGAAACCGAGTCCCCTACTTTAGCAGGCAGATTCTTATCTACTGCACCACCAGGGAAGTTCTCTTATTTCTAAATAATATGTATATACTATTACATATATACATATAATATACATATAATATATATGTATACATATAATATACATATATACATATAATAATATGTATTTCCTTGATTATTTGAATAGACTCACCTATTGATCGTCCTTGATGGCTCAGATGGTAAAAGCGTCTGCCTACAAAGCGGGAGACTTGGGTTCAATCCCTGGGTCAGGAAGATCTCCTGGAGAAGGAAATGGCAACCCATTCCAGTACCCTTGGCTGGAAAATCCAATGGACGGAGAAGCCTGGTAGGCTACAATCCATGGGGTCGCAAAGAGCTGGACTGAGCGACTTCACTTACTCACTCATTGATTTCCTATTATAGATGACAAGGCTTTCAGCTTATTTATAGCCCCTCCTTCTTTTCCACCATCTTCTCAATAAAATTATGTCTTAAATATCTGTTAAGTTGATGTTCAGTGTTTTCATAATTTTGACTACATATGTATAGCATGTAGTGTATTTTTGCATCAAGTAGCATGAAAATATATCCTTTCTTATATAACTTGTTTTTTTCCTGTAATTAGTAATTGCCTCATTTAAAGACATTTTCTTAATTTTCTTTGAATACCTGACTAAATATTCCCACATCCTCAATAGCCCTGTAAAATGTCTGTCATTGGATTTTAAATAACTATTAAACATTTTAAATAACTATTTAAACATGTTAAACAACTGAAGAACTACATCCCAGGCCCTCAGCCCCTTTCAGTCCAAGATAGTCCTTGTGTCTCCACCCTCCTGTTACAATCTGGATGCCTCCAACATGGGCCTGTTGCTCTTCTGTTTTGTTGGAATTTCCATTCACCATCACCCTGCAGATTCCGTCTGCCTCTCTCAGATCTTGTTTCCTCAATCTCTTATGTCCCGGTGTTCTCCGTCTAAAGTGAGTCCTTTCATGTGAGTGTGTTGTGTGTATAATGTACGTACTTAGTCGCTCAGTCATGTCTGAAGCTTTACAACCTTATAGACATAGCCTGCCAGCCTCCTCTGTCCATGGGGATTCTCTAGGCAAAAATACTGGAATGGGTTGCCATGCCCTCCTTCAAGTGATTTTCCCAACCCAGGGATCAAATCCAGGTCTCTGGCATTGCAGGCAGAGTCTTTATGGTCTGAAACATCCACAAACACCTTCCTAAGAAAGCTGGTTGGAAAGGACATGTCTGGAGGTCCTCCCTATCTAAACTGTCTCTTTGCTACCCTCTCACTTGATGGAGAGTAAAATTTTCCCTTGGAAATGTGAAGATCTAGCTTCATTATCTTCTTCCTTCCATTTGAGAAATATGATGCCATTCTTGGTTTTTGTTTGTTTAAGTTTTGGCTGCAACACAGAGCATGCAGGACCTTAGTTCCCTGACCACAGATGGAACCCTCGCCCCCTGAAGTGGAAGCACAGAGTCTTAACCGCTGGACCACCAGGGAAGTCCCAGTTTGATGGCATTCTTACTCACGCTTTTCTGCTCATTACCACCTCCCCCAACCTCCACCTCCACCCCCAACAGGGCTTTTAGAATCTTCTGGTTTTCACTAGTGTTTGAAATTTTTATGATGATGAGTCTTTTGGTTTTTTTTTAATTTTTCAATGGTTTTTAATTTGTTTTTTGTCTTTTATTCAGTGGGCTCAAATATTCAAAGGACCTTTTATGAAAAAAAAGGGGGGCTCATATTCTTCAGCTTTGGAAAATTCTCTTATTTTATTAACACTTTTCATCATTCTTTTCTGTTCTGTCTTTCTGGAGCTCCTATTATTTAGTTGTGGTGCCTCCTGGATTGGTCAACTAATTTCTTAAGTTTTTCTCTCTTACTGTCCAATTATTTGCCACTTTGCCCTAAGTTCTGGATTCCCTAGCTACATCCTCTGCTTTTCTAATAGATTTTACATTTGAGCCATCTAATTTTTATTTTCCTAGTATTTTTGTTGTTGTCATTCTCTAAATATTATTCTTGTCAACATTACCATTTTGTTCATGTCTTATGAATGCAGTATTTTCCCTTATTTCTCTGAGAACTGTAATGCCTCCCCCCCTCGACACCCCGCCCCATTTTTGTTCTTCCTCCATAGTTTCAGTGTCCTTTTTCTTTTTTTTACTATACAGGTTTATCAGAGGTGTAATTTGTATGCCATAAAATTCACCCACTGTGTCTAATTCACTGATGTTTAGCATATTTCTTGAGTCAGTCAACCATCACTTCAATCTAATTTCAGAACATTTCCATCACCCCACAAAGGTCTCTGTGCCTGCTTGCATCTCCGTGCCTAACCCTAGTCTCAGTCAACCAGTACTCTGGCTTCTGTCTCCATACTTTTCCCTTTTCTAGGCCTTCCATACAAATAGAACCACAGTGTATGCCCTTCTGTGTCCGCTTTTTCATGTTACGTGCTGTTTTTGAAGGCTATCTTGCTGCAGCATCAGGAGTTCATTCCTCTTTCTTGTTGCAGACGGATCACATTTTGTTTGGATAATCAGCAGTTGACTAGACATTTGGGTTGTTTCCACTTTGGAGGAATTAGAAACATCTTTTTGTCATTTTAATATTTGATTTTGAACTCTGCATTTCACATTAGAGGATTTTTTTCCCCCAAATGTATGACATTCTCTAGCAGTCTGCTCATACTTAGAAAGGAAGGCTGTATGTGTACATGGTGTGGGGTGGTAAAGGGCTTTGTTGTAATTCTTTGGGGAAATCCTCATATCAGTGGTTTTTATCCCTTTCTCTTGGGCTGGTGGAATTTTCCAGAAAAGGCTCTGCCAATGTCTTGGCTGGAGGGTATAATTCTAGCTTCCACTATTCTGAGAGTTGAAAGGAGGGAGAAGGCTGAGATGGCCCAAATTCTAGGACATAACTCTTACTTGATCCCTCTATTATCAGTGGGAGATTCCTGCCTCTTTCAAATTGTGCCTTGTGTCCCTGAGTCCAGAGACCCTCTGTTTTAGTATCTTTTACTGGGGCAGCTCCCAGAGTAAAGGAGGAGATCTGGAGATGCTTTTTAAATAGACTTTCAAATAGTCTATTTTTAGCCCTACCATTATCTGCCCCCCCTATTCCCACAGCGATCTGGTGCCAGTTTCTGAGCCTCCAGGGTTCTGCTGTATAAAGCAAGCTACCTCCCAGCTTCACCCACTGCAAGTTTAGGATTAACTTTCTTGGACCCGCTAATCCACCTACCACTTTCCCATCTTCTTTGCAGTATCCAGCATTTTACTGCTATTGTGTTCTTTCCTGCTTTCATTATGGGTTTGTGCTTCTATAAAAATCCTTTTACTCTCATTTTCATAGCATTTTCATTGGGAAGAGAGTATTTATTCAACCAGCCATCTTAAATGAGAATCACAATTTAATTCTTTAATGAAAAATGCAACTTCCAATTCCAAATAATTTATGAAAATACCTCACCCTCTAGGAAGTGCTGCACAAGCTTCCACTCCTTAACTGTGCGCTGCACACAGCAACTTCTGTCCAACAGCACAGAGCAGGAAGGAGCGGTGAGGGAGGAAGGGCTTTATAGTGGAGACACCTGATGAACCCTCCCACAGCAAGGTGATCAGGTCTACATCCACAGTGATGAGTCATGCAGATAGTATGTACCCTTCGTGGTCCCACTCCCCTAAACCTGTAACCTCAGTCTAATCATGAGAACACCAGACAAATCCCAATCAAGGGACAATCTACAAAGTATCTGACCACTACTTCTCAAGGGGCTTCCCCAGTGGCTCAGAGATAAAGAATCAGCCTGCAATGCAGGAGCTGCAGGAGCCGAAGTTTTGATCCCTGGATCGAGAAGATCCCCTGGAGGAGGGCATGGCAACCCACTCTAGTGTTCTTGCCTGGAGAATCCCATGGACAGAGAAGCCTGGTGCGCTATGATCTGTGGGGTCATAAAAAGTTGGACTGACATGATTGAGCATGCATGCACTACTTTTCAAAACTGTCAAAGTCATCAAAAGCACGGGAAGACTGGAGAACTGTCATTACTAGGCAGAACCTAAGAAAATATGACAAATAAAGGTAATATAGTAACTTGGGTAGGATCCTGGAACAACAACAACACAAAAAGAGCATCAGGCAAAATCCAAGGAAATCTGAATAGTGTACGGACTTTGTGTGTGTTAGTCAATCCGTCGTGTCTGACTCTTTGAGACTCCATGGACTGTAGCCCACCAGGCTCTTCTGTCCATAGAATTCTCCAAGCAGAAATACTGGAGTGGGTTGCCATTTCCTTCTCCAGAGAATCTTCCTGAAGCAGGGATCAAACCTGGGTGTCCTGCACTGCAGGTGGATTCTTTACCATCTGAGCCACCAGAGAACCCACTTTAGGTAATATAGAAAAAAGTAGAAAGTGTTAGTTGCTCAATATTTATGTAGCAATGCTCATTAATTGTGACAAATGTACTAACTATATTAATGGGGAAACAGGAGCAGGACTATGGAAATTCTTTACTATCTTTGCAACTTTTCTATAGATGTTAAAAGTATTCCTTTAAAAAATTTATTACATTTATTAGGGGACTTCCCTGGTGGTCCATTGGTTAAGAATCTGCCTTCCAATGCAGGGGACATGGGTTTGATCCCTGGTCAGGGAACTAAGATCCCACACACTACGAGGCAACTAAGCCTTCATGCTACAACTACTGAGCCTGCATGGCACAACTACAGAGAAGCCGGAGCATTGCACTGGAGAAGCCCATGGGCCACAGTGAAGACACACAACAGCCGAAATTCTTTTAAATTAAAAATAAATGAATCTCTCATTTATACTTTGGGTATTTGTTGACACCTTTATGCTGACAGAACGGTACCAGAAATTATCATTTTACAATTTGACTCATGTTGACCGAAAGTACTAGCAATCTGTTCCAATTCATGTATTCGAATACTTCATTCATTCTCTTTTTCAAATATTTCTTGAGCAAGTACTGTGTTCCAGGAAATAAACCTGGTGCCAAGCCACAGAGATTTAATAAAATATGATTCCTATCCCACAAGAAATTTGCTTTCTGGAAACACAGACTGTCCTAGAACACTTCTTATCTTCTACTTCTCTGAAAGCAAACCAGCTACAATGAACACATTTTGCTATCCCTATGGCAACCCACTCTAGCATTCCTGCTGGGATAATCCCATGGACAGAGGAGCCTGGTGGGCTGCAGTCCACAGGCTCACGACGAATCGGACACGACTGAGCACACGCACGCCTTACAAGTACAAAGAAAATAATAGCTGAAATTCTTCTCTAGCTTTTGAACTCTTTTAAGTGAGACATGGAATCCATTAAAATTGCATTATCAGTTAAGAAACGTGTGGGAACGATTAGCTAAAACCCTGGTGAAAAAGGGCCTACTGACAACGGAGAAACAGAGCTTCCTCCTCTTTGACATGACGACGCACCCCCTCACCAACAACAGCATTAAGTAGCGCCTCATCAGGAAGGTGCAGGAAGGCGTTCTCGACAAGTGGGTGAATGACCCTCACCGCATGGACAAGCGCCTGCTGGCCCTCCTCTACCTGGCCCACGCCTGGGACGTCCTGGAGAACGCGTTTGCGCCCCTGCTGGACGAGCAGTACAACGTGGCCACCAAGCGGGTGCGGCAGCTCCCGGACTTGGACCCGGAGGTGGAGTGTCTGAAGGCCGGGACCAATGAGGTGCTGTGGGCGGTGGTGGCCGCCTTCACCAAGTGACCCTGCTCAGAACCACGCGTCCCCCTGCTCTCGCGGGAACCAGTCCTTTTTCTTCTATGGACTTCTGGGTTTCTGCAGTTTGTACTTCCCACACTGTAACTGGCTTTTGTTTCCTGAAATGGGGAGGTGGCTTCTCCTGTTGTGGGTGTGTGCATGCAGGAAGCTGCCGGTATGAGAGACCTTTCCGTGAGGTTTAGAAAACAGAAAGTTTGACTGCCTTTTGGCATTTCATTCCTTCTTGAGTTCAAGAGAGTTGCCGTTCCTACTGTAACAAGTTTTGGATTTTTGTTGTGTTTACTTTCAAACTACCTCCAATTTTTTGTTGCTTTTTGGATTTTGGTGGGGTTTTTTGCAAATTTTAAAAAATTAAAGTATAGTCGATTTACAGTGATGTGTTAGTTTCAGGTGTATAGCAAAGTGATTCAGTTGTGCATATCCATCTATTATTTTCAGATTCTTTTTCCTTATACATTATTACAAAATGTTAAGTATAGTTCCCAGTGCTATACAGTAGGTCCTGGTTGATTGTTTTGTATATAGTAACATGGGAAATAGATGAGGAAACAGTGGAAACAGTGTCAGACTTTATTTTTTTGAACTCCAAAATCGCTGCAGATGGTGATTGCAGCCATGAAATTAAAAGATGCTTACTCCTTGGAAGAAAAGTTATGACCAACCTAGATAGCATATTCAAAAGCAGAGACATTACTTTGCTGACTAAGGTCCATCTAGTCAAGGCTATGGTTTTTCCAGTAGTCATTTATGGATGTGACAGTTAGTCTGTGAAGAAGGCTGAGCACCGAAGAATTGATGCTTTTGAACTGTGGTGTTGGAGAAGACTCTTGAGAGTCCCTTGGACTGCAAAGAGATCCAACCAGTCCATTCTGAAGGAGATCAGCCCTGGGATTTCTTTGGAAGGAATGATGCTAAAGCTGAAACTGCAGTACTTTGGCCACCTCATGCAAAGAGTTGACTCATTGGAAAAGACCTTGATGCTGGGAGAGATTGGGGGCAAGAGAAGAAGGGGACAACAGAGGATGAGATGGCTGGATGGCATCACTGACTCGATGTTCACGAATCTGAGTGAACTCTGGGAGTTGGTGATGGAGAGGGAGGCCTGGTGTGCTGTGATTCATGGGGTCGCAAAGAGTCGGACACGACTGAGTGACTGAACTGAACTGAACTGATATGTTAATAAAGTGAAACTGAAAGTGAAAGTCACTCAGTAGTGTCCAACTTTTTGTGACCTCCATGGACTGTACAGTCCATGGAATTCTCCAGGCCAGAATACTGGAGTGGGTAGCCTATCTCTTCCCAGGGATTGAACCCCAGTCTCCTGCATTGGAGGCAGATTCTTTACCAGCTGAGCCATCCAGGAAGCCCCAGAATGCAGGAGTGGCTAGCCTATCCTTTCTCCAGCGGATCTTCCCGACCCAGGAATCAAACCAGGGTCTCCTGCATTGCAGGTGGATTCTTCACCAACTGAGCTACCAGAGAAGTCCCCATATGTTAATACCAACCTCCTAATTTACCTCTCACTACCCCTTTGGTAACCATAAGTTTGTCTTCTGTGTTTGTGGGTCTGTTTTGTAAAGTAAATTCATTTGGATCATTTTTTTTTCAGATTCCACAGATAAGCAATATGATATTTGTCTTTCTCTGTCTGACTTAATCCACTTAGTATGATAATCTCTAGGTCCACCCGTGTTGTTGAAATGGCTTTTTTCATTCTTTTTTATGACTAAGTAGCATCCCGCTGTACATAGGTACCACATCTTCTTTACCCACTCTTCAGTCAGCGGACCTTTAAGGTTGCTTCCATGTCTTGGCTACTGTAAACAGCACTGATATGAACATTGGGGTGCATATATCTTTTCTTTAAACTACCTCCAGCTTCAAAAGCACATCATTAGCATCTCTTGAGTTTTTTTGTCCTCAACTACAAGTTCTTCTATATTCTCAACTCACCAAACGTAAAAAGCTGTATATATTGGGGTATATTTTGGTAAAGTTCAGTCAAGATATATACCTTAACAATTTTTTGTTGGTATTAAGCTGAGTGAAATGAATCAAAGGAAGACACATAGTGTATGATATCACTTATATATAGAATCTAAAAAAGCCAAACTCATGGGAACAGTGAACAGGTTACCAGGGGCTGAGAGTAGGGGAGATGGGGAGATGTTGGTCAAAGATTGCAAACTACCAGCTATAAGATGAGTGAGTTCTGGAGATCTAATGTACAGCTTGGTGATTATAGTTAATAATATTGTATTATTTACTTGAAGGTTTCTAAGAGAGGAGATCTTAAATGTTCTCACCACAAAACAGAAATTGGGTAACCATGTGATGGAGGTGTTATCTATGACTATGGAGGTCATCGGGGCTTCCCAGGTGGTGCTAGTGGTAAAGAACCCGCTTGCCAATGCAGGAGATGTTAGAGATCCAGGTTCGATCCCTGGCTCAGAAAGATCCCCTGGAGAAGGGGATGGCAACACACTCCAGTATTCTTGCCTGGAGAAACCCCATGGATAGAGGAGCCTGGTGGGCTACAGTCCACAGGGTCACAAAGAGTCAGACAAGACGGAAGCAACTTAGCACACACGCGTGGTGGTCTTCACTTTGCAGTACTTAAGTGTATCAGATCAATAGGTTGCACACCTTAAACCTCCATACTGTTGTATGTCAATCATGTTTCAATGAAGCGAGAAAATTTTTGCTTTCTATAGTCTTATCTTATATTTGTATATTTTCACTATTAAATCATAAAAGTGAATTGCTCCATAAAGTTAACTGGATTATGTACATCTATTGATGCTGTATATAGTGTGGACTTCACCTGAATCACTCCTAGAATTGCTGTATCAATCCACAGCTGTTACCATAGCTTTATAATAAATCCCAATATCTGGGAGGACCTGTCCTTCCACAAAATTGCATTGGTGATTCTGAGCCCTTTGCTCTTCCATATAATTTTAGGAACATCTTATCAAGTTTCTCAAGCCATCCTATTGGGATTTTGATTGGTATGACATTGACTGTACAGATTTATTAGAAGGAACTGACATCTTTATGACATTGAGTCTGTCTAGGGACATAGCATAACTTTCTGTGGTAAATTAAATATGACTCCACATTATTTGCAGCTCCTTCTATTAAGAGGTAGAGTCTATTCTGCCACCTCTTGAAACTGGGCTGAATTTGCTCTCCACTTTTATCCAATGACATGTAGCAGAAGTGACATCTTGCAAGTTTCAGAGCTTGGGACAAATAAAGTGATATGGTGTCTGCCTTCATCTTCTTGGAATGCTGCCTTGAGACCACCATACCATAAAGAAGCCTGGAACAAAAGGGCCTATGGAAGAGAACCTCAGTGTCCCAGCTAAGTTCAGCAGCCCACCAGCTGACCTGCCAGCTGAAGGCAACTGTGTATATGAGCCTCAATGAAAGCAGCAGAGAACTGCTCAGCCAACCAAGAGAACTACGTGAGATGGCATTGATTTAAGCTGTTAAGTTTTGGGGTGTTTTGTTCAACAACAAAGACTAGTCAGGGCTTCCCAGGTGGCACTAGTGGTAAACAACCCACCTGCCAATGCAGGAGACATAAGAGACGCAGGTTCAATCCCTGAGTCGTGAAGATCCCCTAGAGGAGGGTGTGGCAACTCACTCCAGTATTCTTATCTGGAGAATCCCATGGACAGAGGAGCCTTACAGTCTACGATCCATAGGGTTGCAAAGAGCTGGACATGACTTGGCACGCACACACGCAAAGGCTAGTTGAAAGAGAAACTGGTACCTAAAAATGAGGTGCAGTTATAATAAAAACCTGACACGTGTCATGGTCTTAACACTGGGTAGTAGATAGAAGCTGGAAGGGTAGCAAGCAGACTATTAGCAGAAGCTGGAAAATCAGTGAGGACGCTAGTGTTTTGTATGTTATGTTATTTTATTTACTGGCTGTGCTGAATCTTTGTTGCTGCACTCGGGCTTTCTCAAGTTGCAGCGAGTGGGCCTACTCTCTAGTCGCAGTGCAGGCTTCTTACTGCAGCGGCTTCTCTTGTTGTGGAGCACGGGCTCCAGGTGCACGCAGGCTTCAGTAGTTGCGGCACTTGGGCTTAGTTGCCCTGTGATCTGTGGGATCTTCCTGGACCAGGGATCGAACTCGTGTCCCCTGTGTTGGCAGGTGGATTCTTAACCACTGGGCCACCAGGGAAGTCCAGGAAACTACTACTGAAGTCTGGAAGGATGGTAAACCATGTCTTGTGCTAGTGAAAAATTGGCAAGATTATCACCAACAAACACCACATAAAGCAGAACCACCTGGTCAACCTGTAGAATCATGAGAAATATTGAATTATTGTTTCGTTAAGACAATAAATTTGGGGGTAGTTTATACAATAAATAGTTGAAGGATAAACTCGTGAATCTGGTTGTCTTGAACTGAATTGTATCCCCTCAGAAATTATATATTTTAGAATGGGACACAGAAAGGCTTCATTTGTGAACAAGTTTGTCAACTTGGCTGTAGAGTGACCAGGTGGGAACAATAAGATCACATCAGGGAAGCCACAAAGGCCAAAATGTGGTGATCTTTTCTCTAGGACTGTTCAGTTTCTTCAGGGAGAGACTTCTAGTTTCTCAGCCACATGGTAGCTATCTTGCTGCAGGTATTCTCAGAGAGACTGACTGGTGGTGGAGACAGAAGGAATGATGATCATCCTTCTTCTGGCTCATCCTGCACAAAGAAGACAAAATGATAAATCCTGATAACAGACTCAGATTTCCCAATTATCTTTTCAGTACCTTACTGGAAAATATAAACACAACAAGGATCCCCAGACATCTGTTTTTCCATCAATTCTGTTTTCAGTCCTACATCTCGTTTTTGCCTACCAACATATGTCCAATCTTTGGTCTCAAAGTTCTTTAGGGTTCTAGCAGTCAAATCTTCTTGCCCCAGTCTTTCCTTTCAGGCAGTTCAGTCACTCAGTCATGTCTGACTCTTTGCAACCCCATGGACTGCAGCACACCAGGCTTCCTTGTCCATCACCAACTCCTGGAGCTTGCTCAAACTCATGTCCATCAAGTCGGTGATGCCATCCAACCATCTCATCCTCTGTCATCCCCGTCTCCTCCCACCTTCAATCTTTCCCAGCATCAGGGCCTTTTCCAGTGAGTCAGTTCTTCACATCAAGTGGGCAAAGTACTGGAGTTTCAGCTTCAGCGTTAGTCCTTCCAATAAATATTCAGTACTGATTTCCTTCAGGATTGACTGGTTGGATCTCCTTGCAGTCCAAGGGACTCTCAGGAGTCTTCTCCAACATCACAATTAAAAAACATCAATTCTTAGGCGCTCAGCTTTCTTTATAGTCCAACTCTCACATCCATACATAACTACTGGAAAAACCATCTTCCTTTGGAGCCCTTTAAAGATATGCCTTTCTCTGCCTTTTGAAATTGCATCTATCTTGTTTTCATCAACTGATGGACTATTTACCTTTTATTTCATTATTTGGGTTAATATATTTTTTCATTAATTAATTGTAACTGTAGAGAAGTCTCAAGAGATTAAAAATAAACAAGTGTGATCAACTCTTTAGCGAAAAATATGTAGGCACAATTAGATCTTTTTGCAGAGAGTCAAAGTATCTTAAGATTATGATCAAATTAAAGAGAAATACTTTGCAATAATATAAGAAAGCAAGATTCTCTATCAAATCATATATGCTGTTATTAATGCTGGCTTTACCACCTGCTAGCCATATTATCTGGGGCAAATTATTGGATCTCTCAGAATCTCAATTTCCTCTTCTCTAAATGGGATTAATAATACCTTAATTATTTTTAAGCATTATAAGCACATACAATGTGCTTAATAAATCTGTTTCATTTTTGCTTTGAAATGAATAAATAAAATTGGAAATTAGTGAAATGCACATCAAGACTGGTCAAGCAAATTTGAAGATTAAGTTAGTGATCCTTTTGCTATTTACTATTGTAAACAAAAGAACACTTTCATTTTGAGGGGTTTTAGTCTATTATCCAGTTAAGCCTTGTCTTTAAAAACCATACTGCTTGATCTCTTCCTCAAGAATTTTCCCCATCTCCTCTTTCTGTCTCATAAGTCTTACCTGTTTGAAAAGAAGATGGATGAAATGCATCACCCATGGTCCCAGCAGGAAGCTGACTTCACCTCAAATAGTTTCAAAGAAGGGACTTTAACAAGGGGACTCCTTCAGGACACAAGCACAGGATATTGAGGCACCCAGAGGCTGGCAGTCACACTGGGGAGCCATTACCACATCAAGGACAAGAGGGCCAAAAGGGAGGAAGAGAAGGACTGGACCCCCGGGGGAGTCCCAGCAAATGGAGGAGCGCAGCAAATGTCTGCGGCTTAGCAAAGCAGGAAGAGATGAAGGAATAACCCGGCACGCCTTTCTTCTCCCATCTTCAGTCCCCCTTGGCTGCTGGAAGCCAGTTGTCAAGGGAGCCAGAGCCATGCCATCTACATGGTTTGGCTTCCTGGGCCCCAAAGCAAGGTGGAGAGTGCAGCTCCAGAGAGCAAAAGGAGAATGATTAGCATGTGAAGATTTTAAGAAATACTTGTTGCATTTACTGTTGTTCAGTCACTGTCATGCCCAATGCTTTGCAACCCCATTGCCAGGCCTCCCTGTCCCTCATTATTTCCCAGAGTTTGCCCAAGTTCATGTCCATTGAGTTGGTGATGCTATCCAACCGTCTCATCCTCTGCCGCCCTCTTCTCCTTTTGCTTTCAGTCTTTCCCAGGGTCTTTTCCAATGAGTTGGCTTGTTGTATTACTTTGGGGAAAATCAATATGTGTGAAAAGTCTAAACATTCTCAATGATAAGTGGCTAAAACAGGAAACTGCAAGCCATCTTGTAAAAAAAATTTTTTTCTTTACATTTGATGCCTGTCATATGTAGAAATAGATGAGGATAGAAATGCAAGCCTTCCCAGTTAGAAAGCAGGATTGTTTCATATTGCATGTTTTGTGGCTTATTAAGGTGTCTCCTAGTTTATCACTTTGATGATGGAACCAACTGCCACTCAGAGGAAAGAGGTGGCAAAATAGCTCTGAACTAGTGGAACCCACCAGGCCAAAGTAACAAGGACAGTTTTCAATGTGTGCAAGAGTGCAATTTCAGAAAATGTCTCAGCCTTGTCACGGATGTCTCTAAGGATTTGTTTAAAAAATTCAAATGCTTCAGATTTATTTATTTTATGCTGGGAAATCCACTGTGCCTTCAGTTATAAGCTCTAGATGACACTTAGTTTAATATGATCCTCAGAGTGACAGTATATATTCCTTGCCTTTTACTTAAACCTAATGGTATGCCAGGCAGCTTTCCCTTTTATTAATAATAAAGACTGATCTTAGTATATGATTCAAAATTATGTCCCACTCAGCAAAGCTGTGCCTGACATTTTGGTGCTCTGTGTCCGTATAAATACTTATCAAGTCATGTGTCTTATTTCAGGTTGATGACTTTTTCTACTAGGAATCAGTGGATAGGATTCAGGGGCCTGTGAAACCCTTCAAATTGATTGCAAAGTGTTTGGCACACATACATTTTTCCAGGAAGAAAAATCTATGGTTTCACAGATTCTCCAAAGCTATGCCTCCCTTTGCCTTCTTAAATTAATTAGCATTCCTCATCTAGTTTTCATTAACTAATGGCCCATCTACCGCTTATCTCCTCGTTTGGGTTTACAAATTTCCATTTATTAACTATCATGATAGAGGATTCTCAAGAGAGAGAAAAGATACACATGTGTGATCAGCTGCTTTTAAGAACCATGGCTGAACACAAATCTACTAAAAGGGAGACTGAGTGAAAAATGAGACAGCTCTAAAAAAATCTTTTTTCAAAAAGATAGGATTTACAACAAAGACACCCTCTCTGACAGTATTGTTGGCTGGTTTTACGGTGCTTTAGGTGAAGAGTTTGGGATGTAAAAAATAAAAAGATAGTCTTTCCCTGATTCTAATGATGTGTCCCTGAACAGAATTGGTCTAATGATCCTGGATCCCTTCTGTTTTTGAGACTTTCATCCTATTTATTTCCAAATAAATACAAGATGGTAGGACAATGTTTGTGAGCCTGCCAAAATGACTACAGGCATGGATAAAATAACAGGTAGTCCATGCTAGGAATGATACGTTGATATAAAGGAATTATTGTCTGTTTGGGCAAGTGTTACACAGATATGGGGTAAGGAAGGGGTCTCAAACTCAAATGCCTGTTGGGACCTGGGCTTTTATGAGATGGGCAAATAATGCTGAACCAAAGAAGTTATGCTCTCTATCCAAAGGGGGCAGTCTTTAGTCAACTCCACTTTTTTTGGATGAAAAAAAAAATAGGATTTGTAGAAGTTGGCAACTAATTCAAAACATTTTAAAACACTGTGTGGGATGAACATATGTTTCGAGGGTGTATTTGGCCCAAGGGGTACCGGTTTGGGATCTCTGGTGTAAAATTGTCGTTCCCAAGCCTGGCTGCAGATCAGAATCATCTGTGGAGCTTAAAAAACACAGATGCCCGGTCTCCTCCCCAAACTGGCTGAAACAGATCTCTAGGGGTGACACTGATGTCCAGCCAAGTTTAAGAACCACCAGAGCAAAGAATGGTTTACCATCTTTAAAACTATGAGATTAAAAATCGATCACGATAAAGGGAGTCAGAAGAGAAATGAACAAACTGTCCCCATGGAGAGCAAACATAGTGAAGACTTACAGAAATACTTTTTTAAAACAAGTCTCCCATGTTTCAGATTTTTTGTCTTCCTGATCTTTTTAGAGAGCTCTGCATTCTAATACAGTAACCACTAGCCATGTGCAGCTACTTAAATTCAAAGTAAAATCTTGAAAAATGTAAAACTCAGGTCATCCTTAGATGCACTAACCGCATTTCAAGTGCTAAGTAGCCACATGTGGCTTGTGACTCCTCGGACAGTACAGATAGAGGAAATTTTCAACATTGCAGGAACTTCTATTGGACAGCCCAAGTAGAGAGAGTATATATGAAAATCAAGAGAGCTTTGTAGACTTTTTAAGCCATTCATGTGGAATTCTGATATTTCTAGGGGGTAGTAATTGTTGGCACAGAAAAAATTTTCTAAATTGTCCACATAGATCTATGCCCTGAAAAAGAGTGATGCTTAACCTAACGCAAATTAATTAGTAGATATTGGAGATATTTTTAAGTGCAGAAGTATTCAATGCAATCATTGGACAAATATTTATTCAGTGCCTTCTACCTGCCAAGCACTCTTTGTGTCTTTAAATTATTCATGGAATGGAGTAAGGTTAAAAAATTGGCTTGGGCAGCTTCCAAGAGCTCTATTCTCAGGTATAAATATCACCTTTAGTTTTCAGTCTATTTTCCCCTTTTAATTCTTGGGTGCTCCCCGTTTGAATGCAATATCTTTCATTAGGTTGAGACATGTTTTTTGGAATATGTAATGGAGCTTAATGATTTAAAAAGAAGAAGATAAAGGCAGCGATGGCTAACAGCAGAGCAGTTTCTCTTTGCTGAAAATTGTAGATGTCTGGTGATGGGTTTTGCTCTGATACTCTGCCCAGTGGTGTGACATCAGAACAACATTCTACACAGTCACTCCACCGCGGTCAGTGCACGCTTCTCACTCTTATTCAAACGGCATGCAGTAGGATAAAAATCCAGAGGGATAGACAAGAGAGAAAGAACCCTAAAGTCAAGGGCTTTCAGGCCTTGGAGTTAAATACAAACTTTTAAATTTGTATAGAATCTGGGACTCTTGAGAATCAGAACATCCTGAATAAAGACGCATATGTTTAGGTACAAAAATCATAAAATAACCTAGAGAAAGCATTGTTGGATAATGTTAAGGTATGACCAACCTTGAAAGTGAAAAGTAAAAGTGTTGGTTGCTCTGTCATGTCCGATTCTTTGCGACCCCATGGACTGTAGCTTGCCAGGATCCTCTGTCCGCAGAATTCTCCAGGTAAGAATACTGGAATGGATTGCCATTCCCTTCTCCAGGGGATCTTCCTGACCCAGGGATCGAGCCCAGGTCTCCTGTATTGCAGGCAGACTCTTTACCATCTAAGCCACCAGGGAAGCCCGAGCTTAGTGATAATAATTACTGGATGCAAGATGGGAGTAAATGTGGCCATTCAGAGGGTGGAATGGCTTGGTGCCTAGAAGTCTCTAATCCTGAACAGTTAATGAATTCCTCAGGGACATATGGGTTGGATTTTAAAATGGTCCAACATGTTAACTTATTTTTTGTCTGTAGCATAAATCTGATTGGGTATTTTATAGTCTTCGTGTGGCTCTTAGGATAATGATAATAAAGGCTGGAGCTGCTTCTGGAATGCAGTAAATACTTGAGTCCTTATCTTGGTAATGGTTACATATCTCTGATAGTGTTAAGGAGTCATGACTAAGGGACTTAATTCTGGGAATTTGGCTGCTGGTCCTCCTTTCAGGACTGCAAACCCTGGTTATCTAATCTTACCTCATAGCATGAACCACCTCCTTTATGAAAATGGCAGCCAGGCCTATTGGTTCAGCATCAATGAGTGGCTTGAGTCACTTACTCCCTCTCTCTCACACACATGTCTATATTTATAATCCATATGAAAGACAGGCCAGGCTGGGCTAGGTGGTAGGGACAAAATATCGATAAAACACAGAACTTACCCTTGAGGAACTCATATTCTAGAAGGGAAATTCTATGAGTAAACAAATAATCATGTGATGTTGTTGTGTTCAGTCACTCACTGTTGTCCAACTCTTTGCGACCCCATGGACTATAGCATGCCAGGCTTCCCTATCCTTCACCATCTCCCAGAGATTGCTCAAATTCACATCCATTGACTCAGTGATGCCATCCAACCATCTAGTCCTCTGTCATCCCCTTCTCCTCCCACCTTCAATCTTTCCCAGCATCAGGATCTTTTCTAATGAGTCAGCTCTTCTCATTAGGTGGCCCAAGTATTGGAGCTTCAGCTTCAACATCAGTCCTTCCAGTGAAAATTCAGGATTGATTTCCTTTAGGATTGACTGGTTTGATCTCCTTGCAATCCAGAGTCTTCTCCAACACCATAGTTTAAAAGCATGAATTCTTGGGCACTAAGCCTTCTTTGTGGTCCAACTCTCACATCCATACATAATTACTGGAAAAACCATAGCTTTGACTATACAGACCTTTGTTGGCAAATTAAAGTCTCTGCTTTTTAATATGCTATCTAGGTATGTCATCACTTTTCTTCCAAGGAGCAAGCATTGTTTAATTTCATGGCTGCAGTTACCATCTGAAGTGATTTTGGAATCCAAGAAAATAAAGTCTGTCACAGTTTCCATTGTTTCTCCATCTATTTGCCATGAAGCAATTGGATCCTCTTGATGAAAGTGAAAGAGGAGAGCAAAAAAGTTGGCTTAAAGCTCAACATTCAGAAAACGAAGATCATGGCATCTGGTCCCATCACTTCATGGGAAATAGATGGGGAAACAGTAGAAACAGTGTCAGACTTTATTTTTGGGGGCTTCAAAATCACTGCAGATGGTGATTGCAGCCATGAAATTAAAAGACGCTTACTCCTTGGAAGAAAAGTTATGACCAACTAGATAGCATATTCATTACTTTGCTGACTAATGTCCGTCTAGTCAAGCCTATGGTTTTTCCTGTGATCATGTATGGATTTGAGAGTTGGACTGTGAAGAAGGCTGAGCGCCGAAGAATTGATGCTTTTGAATTGTGGTGTTGGAGAAGACTCCTGAGAGTCCCTTGGACTGCAAGGAGATCCAACCAGTCCATTCTGAAGGACATCAATCCTGGGATTTCTTTGGAAGGAATGATGCTAAGGCTGAAACTCCAGTACTTTGGCCACCTCATGCGAAGAGTTGACTCATTGGAAAAGACTGTGACGCTGGGAGGGATTGAGGGGGGAGGGGGCGGGCGACAGAGGATGAGATGGCTGGATGGCATCACGGACTTGGTGGACGCGAGTCTGAGTGGACTCCGGGAGTTGGTGATGGACAGGGAGGCCTGGCGTGCTGCGATTCATGGGATCGCAGAGAGCTGGACATGACTAAGCGACTGAACTGAAATGAACTGAACTGAACTGAACAGAATGGGATCAGATGCCATGATCTTAGTTTTTTGAATGTTGAGTTTTAAGCCAGCTTTTTCACTCTCCTTTTTCAATTTCGTCAAGTGGCTCTTTAGTTCCTCTTCACTTTCTGCCATAAGGATGGTATCATCTGCGTATCTGAGGTGATTGACATTTCTCCTGACAATCTTGATTCCAGCTTGTGCTTCATCCAGCCTGGAATTTTGCATGATATACTCTGCATATAAGTTAAATAAACAAGGTGACAGTATACATCCTTGATGTACTCCTTTCCCAATTTGGAATCAGTCTGTTGTTCCATGTACAGTTCTAATGGTTGCTTCTTAACCTGCATACCGGGTTCTCAGGAGGCAGGCAAGGTGGTATGGTATTCTCATCTCTTGAAGAATTTTCCACAGTTTGTTGTGATCCACACAGTCAAAGGCTTTAACATGGTCAATGAAGCAGAAGTAGATGTTTTTCTGGAATTCTCTTGATTTTTCTATGATCCATCGGATGTTGGAAATTTGATTTCTGGTTCCTCTGCCTTTTCTAAACCCAGCTTGAACATCTGAAGGTTCTCAGTTCACGTATTTTGAAGACTAGCTTGGAGAATTCTGAGCATTACTTTGCTGGCATGTGAAATGAGTGCAATTATGTGATAGTTTGAACATTTTCTGGCATTGCCCTCCTTTAGAATTGGAATGAAAACTCACCTTTTCCAGTCCTGTGGCCACTGCTGACTTTTCCAAATTTGTTGGCATATTGAGTACAGCACTTTAACAGCATCATCTTTTAGGATTTGAAATAGCTCAACTGGAATTCCATCACCTCCACTAGCTTTGTTCGTAGTGATGCTTCCTAAGGCCCACTTGACTTTGCACTCCAGGATGTCTGGCTCTAGGTGAGCGATCACACCAGCATGGTTATCTGGGCCATGAAGATCTTTTTTATATAGTTCTTCTGTGTATTCTTGCCACCTCTTCTTAATGTCTTCTGCTTCTGTTAGGTCCATACCATTTCTTTCCTTTATTGTGCCCATCTTTGCACGAAATTTTGCCTTGGTATCTCTAATTTTCTTGAAGAGATCTCTAGTCTTTTCCATTCTATTATTTTCCTCTATTTCTTTCCAATGATCACTGAGGAAGGCTTTCTTATCTCTCCTTACTATTATTTGGAACTCTGCATTCAAATGGGTATATCTTTCCTTTTCTCCTTCGCCTTTAGTTTCTCTTCTTTTCTCAGCTGTTTGTAAGGCCTCCTCAGACAACCATTTTGCCTTTTTGCATTTCATTTTCTTGCGGATGGTCTTGATCACTGAGTCCTGTGCAATGTCACAAACCTCCATCCATAGTTCTTCAGACACTCTATGTATCAGATCTAATCCCTTGAATCTGTTTGTCACTTTCACTATATAATCATAAGGGATTTGATTCAGGTCATACCATTCAGGTATGAATGAAAACCACTAGGCTTTCCTATTTTCCTTACTTCCTTCACCTTAGCAGTTTTCCCTACTTTCTTCAATTTAAGTCTGAATTTGGCAATAAGGAGTTCATGATCTGAGCCACAGCCAGCTCCCAGTCTTGTTTTTGCTGACTGTATAGAGCTTCTCCATCTTTGGCTGCAAAGAATATAATACATCTGATTTCGGTGTTGACCATCTGGTGATGTCCATGTGTAGAGTCTTCTCTTGTGTTGTTAGAAGAGGGTGTTTGCTAACCAGTGCATTCTCTTGGCAAATCTCTTTTAGTCTTTGCCCTTGCTTCATTCTGTACTCCAAGGCCAAATTTGCCTTTTATTCCAGGTGTTTCTTGACTTCCTACTTTTGCATTCCAGTCCCCTATAATGAAAAGGACATCTGTGGGGGTTTTAGTTCTGAAAGGTCTTGTAGGTCTTCATAGAACTGTTCAGCTTCAGCTTCTTTGGCATTAGTGGTTAGGACATAGACTTAGATTACTGTGATATTGAATGGTTGACCTTGAAAATGAACAGAGATCATTCTGTCATTTTGAGATTGCACCCAAGTACTGCATTATTGACTATGAGGGCTACTGCATTTCTTCTAAGGAATTCTTGCCCACAGTAGTAGATATAATGGTCATCTGAATTCAATTTGCCCATTCTGGTCCATTTTAGTTCACTGATTCCTAGAATGCAATAACAGAAATATAAAATTGGGGGAATGACATATATACATATAAGAGGAGGTTGTTTAGGGACTGTGGATAATAAGTCCTTTCTTACTTGGTGTTGACTTTATAAAAAAGATGAAGAACAATAAGGATAAAGAAAATGTTGGTGTGTTGCTAGATCCAAGGCTGTAATATTATTGTTTTAATCTTGGTCATCATCCTGTGTTGAAATAGGCCCCTAAACTTCCTACTACTCCCAGACTGAAACCACCTGAGGAAAAGACCTGAAATGAAGCTGAGAAAGAACTAAGTAGTGGATGGGAAATCAATCTTAATACCTAGATATGTCTGAATATGAAACACTGAAGAGGTGGGTCTATTATTTAGACTGGTTGCAGTAGGCTGTGTGGAGTAGCACATGGCAAAGTAGCACCTCAGCTCAGTGTTGGGAATAGTTCATAGACTAGCCTTTCAAAATAGCAAGGGTGGAGCTGACTGGTTAATCATGAGAAGCTGTGATCTAGAAGAGCACAAAATGCAATAGATCCATCAAATGAAATTTACACAAATACTTCAAGAAATAGAAGCAAAACCTCGGCTTTGGCTACGTTGCTTTGTGACCTTTTGTATGTTAGGCAGACCTGGTCATAAATGAACAGACATCTTTGTATTGACATTACAAAAAGCGGGGCCATCAGCCCTAACTGCGAAGTATCACTATAGGGGGGTAATAAG
This sequence comes from Ovis aries, assembly GCF_016772045.2. Classification (NCBI taxonomy): domain Eukaryota; kingdom Metazoa; phylum Chordata; class Mammalia; order Artiodactyla; family Bovidae; genus Ovis; species Ovis aries. The sequence goes on along the minus strand of NC_056069.1, from coordinate 42,060,943 downwards.
CTTACACGAATCTTTAATATTTGAAAAGACCGTAAGTCCTTGGATTAATTTTTCTCTGGATGGAAGGCAAGAAGTCTTGCTGAAACTGTTTGTGATCTTGTCCCTGCTCCCATTTCATCTAGATTTACACCCTGCCTAAGATCAAGAGTTCTCAGGTAGAACTGTCCTCCACCTATAGTACTAGGGTATTAATATCCCAAACTACTCAAGGTGTATGAGTCCTTTGATCTATTTCACTGCTTACTAGTCAGCCAGCATGCTCTGGCACTGCCTTTAACCTCGATCTGTTCTGATTGGCTGGTGCAGTAACTATACCAATTGGAATATTTGAGGTATTTACCTTGCTGCATTACCAAAAGATAGAGCTGTGCCTGAGGTGGAAGTATAAAATAAGGCAGTGGATTTTAATAGCCACACTCAAATTTATACTTTCAAACTGGCCAACTCAAACTTGAAATAGTCTTCTTGGATGATTCCTCTTCAGAACATAATAAAAACAACATTAAATTTTTTCCTTCAGATATTTGTAGAATATTCATTCAATATCCATACATTTGTTTGGATGTATAAATGATGGCCTGATTGCTAAGAAATCACTCATGGTGTCTGAAGTTGTGCTTGCATGTTCGATCTCATAGAAGATTGTGGTCTGTTTGTTTTATTAAATAATAAATTCCCTTTCTTTTGAGCTATGCCCCTCCTCGCCTTGTCCCATTATATAACACTGTTAAGTTGCACCTAAATACAAAAAGTAAAACCAAACAAGATAAAATACTGGAAGAGCTGAAAACATGTAATCTTAGGGCTTTGGGCTGGGCCCCCCATATTTGTGGCTAATAAAAAGAAATGTAAGAAGCTGTACTAACTCATTCCATAATGTCAGATCTCTGCCAGTCAGGCAAAAATGAACACGAAGATCTGCACTCACCTTGCTATCTGTGACAGACAGGGTGACCCCAGTTAGGTTAATAGAGGGGCAAGTAAAAGAGTATTCAAAATCTTTGTAACTACCCTGAGAAAACCATACTTCAAAAAGACACATGCACCCCAATATTCATTGCAGCACTGTTTACAAATAGCCAGGACATAGCAATCTGGATGTCTATCAACAGATGAACAGAGAAAGAAGATGTGGTATATATATACATGCAAAGGACGATTACGCCACCATAGGAAAGAACAAAATTGGGCCATTTTTATAGATGTGGGTGGACTTAGAGATTGTCATACTGAGTAAAGTAAGTCAGAAAGAGAAAAACAAATACTGTATATTAACACATATATATGAAATCAAGAAAAATGGTACCTATTTGCAGGACAGAAATAGAGACGCAGATGCAGAGAACAGGCTTGTGGACACAGTTGGGGAAGGAGCAGGTGGGATGAACCGACAGAATAGCATTGACATAAATACACCACCATGTGTAAACCAGACAGCTAGTGGGAAGCTGCTGTATAGCATAAAGAGCTCAGCTCAGCGCTCTGTGATGACCTAGAGGGGTGGGATGGAGTGGGTGGGAGGGAGACTGAAGGGGAGGGGATATATGTATATCTATAGCTGATTCACATTGTTGTACAGCAGAAACCAATAATGCATTGGAAAGCCATTATCCTCCCATTTAAAAACAGAAACAAACAAATAAATTAAAAAATCCTTTATAATGAGGCTCCCTCTGTCCGTGGTATTTCTCTTTTTGGAAATATAATGAAAAGCCCTTGTCACGGACCAGATATGTATTAAAGGACAGGATCTATTCAAGTGATGAATCCAGATTTATTTAATCTGTATAGTCATACGTGCTTGCTCAGTTGCTTCAGTCATGTCCAACTCTTTGCGACCCCATGGACTGTAGCCTGCCAGGCTTCTCTGTCCATGGGATTCTCCAGGCTGAGTACTGGGGTGGGTTGCCATTTCTTTCTTCAGGGGATCTTCCTGACCCACAAAGCTTACAATTTTAAAAATATTTTTCCACACACTATCCCAGTATGGGACTCAGGATAGCTTTTACCCTCTTTTTATAGTGAAGAACCCATGACTCAGGGAGGTTGAGGGGTTTGCTCATGACCACACAGTCAGTGAGGGGCTGAGGACACGCCCAGATCCCTCAGCTCTCAGGAGTTCTACCTTGTTCTACAGTTGTGAGCAAAGACTTCGTGGTGGGCACGTCAGGTGGCATGACTGGCTCTGTACTTGGTCTGTGGCCACCTTGGCAACCAACAGGGCCACCCTTTGGTAAGGAAGAGTCCCACTTGTGCAGATGAGGCTATTCCTTATCCTGCTGCAGAATCAGAACTGAGGGTCTTCTTAGTATGCCCCCTAGTTAGAGCCTGGCACATATGAGGCACCCCACAGATATCTGGCTGAAGACCCTGAAATGTCACCGGGGGAGAAAAGAGAGAACTGGCCCAGGTACTCGGCTCATCTACTGGCGCAGGTGACAACTTCCATCTTCAGCTGGTAACACTCTGTTGATTGGCCTGCTTTTGCCAGCTCAGGAGGCTCATTTCTCACAAAAATGGGCAGGAAAGAGAGTTGTTTTCCGATTTTACTGGAGAGTAATTTCAACTTCTCTAATCACAGCCCAAGTACTGCCAGCCATGTGGAAAATGAAGGCCATCCACTGAGTAAGTTTTTATTCATTCAGAAGTTTGGCTTTGTTTAGTCAGTCCCAAGGGTCTCATTGCAAATATGAGATGTGAGAGCTTAGCGTCGCCAAGAAGTTACTTGATTTACAGTGACTGTATGTGTGTGTGTGTGAGAGAGAGAGAGAGAAAGAGAGGGCCTGGGAGAGACAGAGACAGGGCCTGGGAGTTAGACCTCACCCTGTCTTATGGGAGAACTCGCCCCTGCGGCTGGGACAGTGTCTATAGCACCTACTTAAGCCAGCCTGGCCCATCAGGGAAAAGAACCATGGCACCAGGAAGACTGTCTCATCCTCCATCACACTAGATTTCTCTTTCATTTTCGGCTGTGCCACACAGCATGCAGAATCTTAGTTCCCTGACCAGGGTTCGAACCCGTGCCCCCTGCAGTGAAGTGCAGAGTCTTAACCACTGGACCCCTCAAGGAAGTCCCCGGACTTCACTCTTTGACTCGCTGCTCTGCATGTTACCTAGTCTTAGTTCAGTAACTGTCATGTCAACTTGATACAACATGCCTGTACCGATGCCCAGCTTCCCTCTGTGAAAGTAGGAAATAACCGTGGAAGAAAAGTTGAAACACAGACCACATTCCAAGATGCCAGGAGAGCACTGACAAGTCTTTCTCTAGCTTCAAGACGATATTCCCTCCCCACTATTATGCAGTATAGATACTCCTTTTTAAATATTATTTTAGGGGACTTTCCTGCCAATCCAGTGGTTAGAACTTCACTTTCCAGTGCAGGGGTTTGATCCCTGGTCAGGGAGCTAAGATCTCACACACACAGAATATAAAACAGAAGCTATACTGTGATAAATTCAATAAAGATTTTAAAAATTATTTCAGTTATTGAGGCATCCCAACTTGTATCTTCAGGTTGCAACAAGTCTTAGCAGTTACTACTGGCATAACTGACTTGGGCATTTCCACACTGGTTCCCTTCCTTTTTAAAATGGTTTTTTTTTTTTTTTTTTTTTTTTTTACTCCTCAACACAACTCTTGCATGGAAAGCTCTTGGAAGGACTGTGAGGAAATGGACAAATGGAGAGAGAAATTATGCTTTTTAAAAAAATTTTCTCACTGTGCTCATTGTAATTTCTGTGTCAGCAGTTTTCCTGTAGGGAGCCTTGATTTTTAATTACTAGAAAAAGCGTAAGCCTCAGCCCACACCTTTGGCCCATGTATGATGCACCGTGGGAATAGCTCATGAAAAGCAGTGTCACTGCACGTTGCAAAGCCCACAGCTCCAAGAACAGACAGACCGCCCAGGGCGTCGTGACGTCGCCAAGTGAGACACGGCTTTAGCACGTGGCCACTACAATGTTAGCCCCAGCAGCTGTTCTTGCCTACTTGCATAACTGCTCTAGGAGGCCACGAGCCTAGGGATGACCAACATCTCTCTCTTTCTCTAGGAAGCTCTCCTAAAACTCAGGCGCATGGAAGCTCAAAGGTTATCTTGAGGAGACCGAGAGTAAACTGCCATAGTGCTGCACAGCTGGGTCTTGACAGGAGTTGCTATGGGGAAGGTTCCCATGGCAGAGTGGGCCATGCTCTGTGGGGGCATGTGGACACCCCAGGTGCTAGAATCGTCCTTGGAAATCTTTTTTTAAAATTTAATTATTTGCTTATTTAGCTGAACCAGGTTCTAGTTGCAGCGTGTGGGATCTTTAGCCATGGTACGAGAACTCTCAGCTTCAGCATGAAGGACCCAGCTCCCTGACCTGGGATCGAACCCGAGCCCCTTGCATTGGGAGTGCAGAGTCCTAGCTACTGGCCTGCCAGTTAAGTCCCTCGTCCTTGTGTGTCTACCTCACAGGAAAGATACACTGCTCCCCAGTCCCCTGAGCAGTATGAGAGGCCACTGTTTCCAGCAGTGAGAATCAAGTGTCAGGGCAAGGGCCTCGTGTTTGGGACAGTCAAAACCTCCCACAGTCGGGTGCCACGCTGGCTGGCACCTTGGCCAAGGCTGTTCATAACAAGCCCTTGTTCTGAGCTTGGAAGGTCTGTGGAGTTCTTTGTTTTGAGGGGGCCTCTGAGGAGTTGCCCACACCTAGCAGAATTCCTCAGAGGCTCCGACAAAGAAGAAGAAACTCTGTTGTGTGCCCAGGGTTTGTGGTTTTGGTTTGCTGAACCACCTGGCCTGGCCCGGGTCTTATCTTGCTCCCACCTTCTAGTGCCTGCTCCTCTGGGCCACTCACCTCAGGCACTCTCTTCCCTGCTTCTCTGCCCTCGCCTGCCCTCTCTGCCCAGAGGCAGTCCAGCCTCTCCTGGTTTTGAACTCAGCTCTCCTCCCACCAAGCTCCCTCTGACCCTCTGACTGCAGAGTTTCACACCTGAAGAGTCTCTGGACACACCTCCCTCCCTGGGCCCACTTACTCTAGTATTCCCATCAGAGTCGATCCTCACGAAGGCAGCCCCTCAATTCTACTCTGATGCCTCCCCAGGTGCTGGCAGCTGCCACATGCAGGCCAGAAAAGGGGGCTCATGGCTCTTGGTTTGCTGTGCTCACCTGTCACTGCTGTCCAGGTAGGCAGGAAAGCATCTTGGCCAAAAGTAGACAGTGGAAGCTTCCTAAGAATGCCTGTCACCTTTGGCCCAGGGAAGACTGATGTCAGGATCGCCTGCCTTCCAGTAGCTGGGAGTCCCGGGCTGGGCTGAACCAGTAGAGGGACGGAGGCTCACACTGGCACTACCCCTTCCCACCTCCACCTGGTTCTGGCAGTCCCCAGGTTGGGTGGAGGAGGGGTGGATATGCATGGTGACAGCAGGCCAGATCTTTCTTCCTTTTGGCAGAAGGAGGTGGCTAATTGTGCACAGAGGCATGGGGGACTGCTCCCTGGAAATTGGAGACCAAAGTGACCAAGGACCCAGGCTCAGCAAGGCTGGAAGTCAATGTCAAGAACAGATTCCAAGAGGGACGGTCATCGGCTGACGAGGGATGACAGCTGAGTGCTGTCGCTGAAGGGGGGTGGCTATAGCAAGCAGGGCATGGGAGTGTCCACTGCACTGTGCAATCTGAGGAATCACAAGTAGGACACGCAGGAAAAGGAAGCCTCTGAAAGGTCAGTAAACAACTAGCAGGAGCTACAAGGATGGTGGGGCTAGACCAAGAAAAGTCCATTGTCGCCCCTCCCCCATCCGTCCCACCTTCCCTTCTTGTTCTCGCGGCAGTATCCCTGTGGTTGGGAGGAGAGTGGCCCGACCTGGATTTTAGCCCACTTGAGGCCAACAGGAAGTGACACAACTCTTCTTGCGGAAAAAAAGAAGAGACTGGACCACAAAGAAGTGTTTGACCTCACAATAAATACACTGATACAGGAAGCCACTCCCCTCTGCCCAGCTTTCTGACTTCGGCTTGGCCCCATTGTGCCATCTTTCCCACTGCTGGCACAATGGGTTTCTAGAAGACTGTCCAATTTTTAATTGTGTTAAAGATTATTTCAGGATAAAGATGAATCCGGGGAGTTTCAGGGTGTCCAGTAGCAAAGGCTCCACACTGCCAATGCAGGGAGCCCAAGTTCCATCCCTGGTCAGGGAACTAGATCCCACCTGCAGCAACTAAGAGTTCACATGCCTCAACTGAAGACCCCTCATGCTGCAACTAAGACCCCTGTGCAGCCAAACAGGAAAACTAAAATTAAAAAGATGAATCTGAATGAATCTGTGTACCCACAGATGCCCTGTTTAATGCCCCTGTTTGAAGCTTCTCTCTTAAGCAAACCTTCCATCCTCAGCTGTCATCAGGGCCAGGGTTGGACTGGTAACTTAGCATATTGCATTTTAAAAATGACTTCATCAATCATCAGAGTTTCAGTCGTGTGTGTGTGTCTGTGTGTATCACTCTAAAGCAATGCTTTGCTCCAGGATATGAGGAGCCCTTCCGAGAATGTTTTCTTACTCAATCTCTTCCACCCACTCTGCTCTTGCATCTGCTCACTGTAATGTATTAGTCTTAGGTCCATATCTTTTGTTACTGACAGTTTTGAATGTTGGAAGCTCCTTTCTGCTGGTCATATCTCCTTTCTTCAGTCTTCATTTTTAAACATCACAGTTCATCATTTTGAACACTAAGCATTTTGAATGACCTTATTACCTATAGGTCTGATTTCTGAGTTAGGGTGCAGTAAACATATTTAAAGTGAGTGTCATCTTTAACAGGTTTGATGAGTCTTGCAGATTAAGGGTGGCCTGATGCCACACAGATGACACCACCTTTATGGCAGAAAGTGAAGAGGAATTAAAAGCCTCTTGATGAAAGTGAAAGTGGAGAGTGAAAAAGTTGGCTTAAAGCTCAGTATTCAGAAAACAAAGATCATGGCATCTGGCCCCATCACTTCATGGGAAATAGATGGGGAAACAGTGGAAACAGTGTCAGAGTTTATTTTGGGGGGCTCCAAAATCACTGCAGATGGTGACTGCAGCCAAGAAATTAAAAGATGCTTACTCCTTGGAAGAAAAGTTATGACCAACTTAGATAGCATGTTGAAAAGCAGAGACATTACTTTGCCAGCAAAGGTCCGTCTAGTCAAGGCTATGGTTTTTCCTGTGGTCATGTAGGGATGTGAGAGTTGGACTGTGAAGAAAGCTGAGCGCCAAGAATTGATGCTTTTGAATTGTGGTGTTGGAGAAGACTCTTGAGAGTCCCTTGGACTGCAAGGAGATCCAACTAGTCCATTCTGAAGGAGATCAGCCCTGGGATTTCTTTGGAAGGAATGATGCTGAAGTTGAAACTCCAGTACTTTGGCCACCTCATGCGAGGAGTTGACTCATTGGAAAAGACTCTGATGCTGGGCGGGATTGGGGGCAGGAGGAGAAGGGGATGCCAGAGGATGAGATGGCTGGATGGCATCACTGACTTGGTGGACGTGAGTCCGAGTGAACTCTGGGAGTTGGTGATGGACAGGGAGGCCTGGAGTGCTGCAATTCATGGGGTCGCAAAGAGTCAGACACGACTGAGCGACTGAACTGAACTGATGCCACACAGACATGGCTGATGAAGTTCATGTGTTCATTCATGTCCATTTCTTCCTCATCTCCCATTGATTTACAGAGTTGTTCATCCTCGACAAATTCATAGAGAGTGGTAGAAAACATTCTAGAGTGACTTATCCTCACAAAGAGCATGGAACTGGTTTTGAATGACTTAGAGGAAATTTGATCAGGTCATGGGGTGGCTTAGATGGTAAAGAATCTACCAGCAGTGCAGAAGACCTGGGTTTGATCCCTGGGTCAGGAAGATCTCCTGGAGAAGGGAATGGTAACCCACTCCAGCACTCTTTCTTGCCTGGGGAATTCCATGGACAGTGGAGCCTGGCAGGCTCTAGTCCATGGGATTGCAAAGAGTCAAACACTGCTGAGCAACTAACCCTTTAAACACTTTCAGTGGAAACAAAGATAAGCCCTTCTCCTTGGGATTTGGGCACAGTGCAGCATGCATGTGCTCACTGCTTGAGACTGGAGCATGGACCATGGAGCATGGACCAGAGGGCCAATGACTTGGGTTCAAGTCCCGGATCTCTCACCAGTAGGAAGTGTGCATGATCCAAGGATAATTGAGACTGGAATAGACCAAAGTCAAGCCATTTAAAATTAATTAAAGTTTTAAGCAAGGCTTCCTTTTAATATAAAAAAATGAAGATACAAGTTATAAAAATAAAGTTCTATCATATCCAATAGAACATAGATTATAGTTGCAGCTATATCTTCATTCTTAGGATGAATGCAAATAAATCTCATGTGAACATTTTGGCATAATTTTAAACTAAAATGATATGTGGCATGATACAACAGCCTTCACTTCATGTGTAATTTAATAGCAATTTTTTTTGGCAAACATGTTAAGAAAGTTTCATTCATTTTTCCAAGGCTCTCTCGTAATTTCTTGACATTTAAATTATTGTTTTTTGAACCCCACATCCTGTTACAATCCCTGCTGATTTTTCTTCTCCAACTGGTTTACCTAGTTCATCAGTGATTCTTCATGCATTTTCAGCAATACTTCAGTTCTTCCATCAACTTTATAGACTCTTGTATCTTTTGAAATATTCGCAATTGTTTTCAATTGGCATTCTTACTTGCATTGCACTGCATCCTTTCTTTCTTTTTTTATTTTGAATTTTAGGCTTACAGAAAAATTGCAGACAAAGTACAGAGTTCCTGGGTACCCATTACCCAGTTTCCCCCTAATGTTAGCAACGTACAAAGCTAGGGTGAATAATCAAAGGCAGAACATTACACTGGCACATGATTGTTAACTAAACTGTAACCCTTATTCAAATTACACCAGTTTTTCCATGCATATTCTGTTTTCTGTGTCAGTATCCAGTCCAGGAGCTCCCACTGCATTTAATGGTTATGCCTACTCAGTACCCCCAATCTATGAGCTTCCTCAGTCTTGCCTTGTCATTCATGACCTTGACATTTTAGAATAGTACTAGCCCGTTATTTTGTATACAGTCTCTCCATTTGGTGTGTTTCTGATGTTTTCTCAGGATTCAGCTGAGGTTATAGATTTTTGGTGAGATCTCAGGAGTCTATGCATCCTGCCTGGGGCTACGTGATATTGATGTGTTCTCTTACTGATGATGTTAACTCTGTTTATTCGTTAAGATGATGCTACAGGGTTTCTCCACTGTAGAGTCACTGTTACTCCTTAATTAACCAAAATCTTGAGAGACAGAGAGATGTGCAGAACCTGGACTTTTCCTATCTTTCTTCAAATGTTCATTCTCTAATTTTAGCATCCATAGATGTATCTTGGATTATTACTTGGCAAGTGGTAAATTTCCTATTTCCCTCATTCCTTCTACATTTATTAATTGGAATTTGGATTTTGAAGACTTAGTACAAAAAAGGAATATAAAATATCTCATTAACTTTTATATGAGATTACATGTTGAAATGTCAATTTTAAGATATATTGAGTTAAACAAAACATATTATTAAAATTAGCTTCCCTTGTTTCTTTTTATCTTATCTTTTTCTTTTTTTTGACCACATGATACAGCTTGCAGGATCTTAGTTCTGACCAGGGATTGAAGTTGAACCCCCAGAAATGGAAGCTCAGAGTCCTAATTACCTCTTTTTACTTTTTATGATGTGGCTACTATTAATAGAAAAACTCAAAATGATATATGTGGATACACCTGTGGCTCATATTACTTTTTTTATAGGACAGCACTGCCCTCAGGACTCAGATGGCAAACGCTGTGCCTATCTCCTAGGGTGATTGCGAGAATTAAATGTGAATGTTAGTTATACAAACTGTTTGGCATAGTGCCGAGCATAAAGTAAGAACTCAATAAAAATTGGCTATTATTACTGAGTTAGGAAAGAACGGTCAACTCTTGTGAACTCTTGACTTCTCAGGGGAACACAGATGTTTTCCTTAAGAACTTCATTCACTCAGGACTTCCCTAAGAGGAGGATAGTTTGCTATAGGCATTGAGCTCTCCTCAGACCTGGAGGGTATGTGTTTTAGTTGAGAGCCAGTAGAGAAAACCGAGGCTTGCTTTTGGAAAACTGGGCTGGTCTCTGATTTCTAATAGGAAATCAAAGAAGGTGAGAGAGAGGGAAGAAACCATACTAAGTCAGACTCTGAGATGTATCTGCCTCGTGGGACTGATGCCTAAATGAAGAGACTTTGGTGAATGACGGACTCATATTAGGGCTTTAGTCATCAGTGATGGATAGTCTGTTTACAAGGCATCTCTTCATTCTCCACTCTCCATCAGTCCTGCAGGTAAGGCCACTTGGTGCTCCCCCTTATTCTTGGGGCATAACTGACAAAGGTGCCAGGCTGACTCTGTGCACCAAAATATGCTTTTCCATTTATTAGCCTCCCAGGTATAGTCTCTTCCTGATGGCAGTTAGGACACAAGCCAAATTCCCTTAATCTAATGACTGGCAGTGCTGGCAAAGATTCTCTGGATCTGTTATTTCAGCCTAGAAGTTATTTGGCCTACAGGCAAAAAAAAAAAAAAAGAAAAATCATGAGATGATGAGTATTCCACATATGTCTCTGTAAAGATACATGGATAGTTACTGAAACCACTTTATTCAACCACCTTATGTAAGTAGTCTTTACCACATCTTAGGGATGATTCAAAGTCTTTCCTTATAATAAGTTAATCTTCAACCCTGTGAGGTAGATACTGTCATTATCCCTACTTTACAGATAAGGAAATAGAGGCTCAGAGAGGTTAAGTTACTTTCCCAAGATCACACAGCTGGTTAGTGGCTAGAACTGGGATTTTAACCTAGGTAGTCTGGCTCCAGAGTCTGTGCTCTCAACTATGACTCATATTGCCTCCTGCTCCAAAAAGGAAAAAAAATCAATAGTAGCTCTGTATTTGAGGTTTTAAAATTAAGGCCTATGGAGATGTTTGCTCACCTTAATGGGTAATTGCTCCCCTTTTCACAAACTGGCAGGACTCCATTTTCCAGAGGAGGAAATTGAAAGGATAGGATGAAGGGTTGTCTGTGCTTTTCCCAAGGCCAGGGGCAGTTGTTTTTAAGGACAATTATACACAAAGATGAGAGAAAGCCTTCTAACTGGTTGTCCCTTAAAGAGAGAATTAGTTCAGCTGGGTGGATATGTCTGTGTCTAGTCCTCTGGCTTTCTACATTTTGTGTGCTATCATTTGCTAAAGATATGACAGCATGCTCTTTGCTTGGGTTTGCAGCTAGGAGATCTATATGTGTTTTCCCACCTCCCCCAGGAATGCAGCCAGAAGAAGTCATGGCATCCAGGAACCATCTGGGAACGCTTCCCAGCCCTGCTCCACACTGGGGCCCCGAGCCAGCTGCACACACCCACCAGCTCCAGCTTTCACCTGGATTAGACTCGCCCCAAAGAGCTCTGTCGCCAAGGATGATTCATCTGGGATCTCGGCTATCCAGATCCCGGCAGGTGGTCCTCTGGGAGGGGAGAGACAGAGATAAAGCTCCGCATTCAGGGTGTAGGGTTCAGAGTTGACCTGCAGCTTTGATTCAGCCACCACTAGGCTCTGGAAGGGTGAATGCATTCCTAACCTTGATTGCTTTCAAACTCCTTTGTCTTACCTGAGAAATGAGGGTAATGGCGCCTTAGCTCGTATCAGCCAAGCTGGCAGACCTGCTTAGAGGTAGGTGAGAGATCTAGAGAGGCACAGAAGAGCCTTTTGACGTGTTTTCATTACATTTACTTAGGTGGTGGAATCATAGGAGTTGAGGTCTTATCAGAAAACAGGCAGCACACTCAAACAAGAATAACCGGGATTTTAATGGATAAAGGCATGGACAAGTTAAGGGAATCCAGAAGGCATAATGAAACATGCCAAGGCCATCAAGAGCAGGGAGCTATAACTATCCCAGGGCAGAGTAAGCATAAGGAAGCTATATCTACAGAGAGAGGGCATGTGATTATATGATGGACTAGAGAAATCCTCTGGTAGGAAGTAAGACCTTAGAGCAGCAGAGTCCTTGTCAGCCTAGAGCGCAAAGGAGAAGCTAGAGGGATTAAAGTTTCCTCGACGTTGTCCTGCCTCCCGTCTCTGGCTGGTAGTACCCACTGTCAAACACAACCGGAAGGCAGGAGGCAAGGAGCACAATAGGAGGTCAGCCTCCTGAGGCAAGAAGGAAGGGAGTGAAAGCGGATCTGGAAAGCAGGCAGGGCTACCCTGTCTGGACAACACACATTAGTATCGCTTTTGGCTTCCAGGATTGGATGTGTTTGTTTTTTAGAGGTCTTGCACTATGAAAAGTCAGATACGCTTGTTATAGACAGCCAGACAGAAGAATGATTGAAGAATGGTTCATGCTACGTGTTACAAAAACAATACGCTTTTTAGGTACCTTTCTTGGCCAAATCAAGAAATCCAGCAGCAATTCAAAGTAAGAACGTAATAATACTAAAATACTATCTAACGTTGCCCAGTATCAGGCAATTCTCTAAATGGCCTGTCTATATTACCTCCCAATATCATCAGTGCCACCTTTCTGTGCTATTGCTAACCGTTCATTTATTTAACAAATATTTTCTGAGTACCTGTCTTGTGCCAGGCACTGTGTCAGTAACTGAAGATTACATTTCCAAACAAGATAGATGGATTTTCCACCATGACGCTTGCAGTCTATCTTAAAAAGTAGACATTAAACAATTTCAGAAAGAATTAAAAGCAGCTGAGATAAGTACTTTTAAAAGTATATAGTATCATGACAGATGAAAGTATTTGCAGGGCAGGAATAGAGACGCAGATGCAGGGAACGGATGTGTGGACACAGAGGGTGGCAGAGAGTGGGTGGGGCAAACGTGGAGACTGGGATGGATGGATGCTCACTGCCGTGTGTGAAACAGATACCTGGTGGGAAGCTGCTTTAGAGCACAGGGAGCTCAGCTCGGTGCTCTACTGTGACCTAGATGAGAGGGAAGTGGGGGGAGGTGGTGGGAGGGGCGTCCAAGAGGGAGGGGATATATGTATACACCTAGCTGATTCCCTCTGTTGTACAGCAGAAACTAACACAACACCGCAAAGCAGCTATCCCCAATTTTTAAAAAGGTGAGTAGTATTGTGGAATGACACCTCACCCAATCTGAGAGAAAGGAAAGGCTTCCTGGAGGAGGCGCGGTCTAAGCAGAGTTATGAAGAATAAGTAGGAATTGGATGAGGGGCAGATTGAGGTAGAAAAAGAGCCTCCAAGGCAAAGGAAGCAAAATTTTCTGAATTCCATGGAATGAAAGAGCACGGGTGGAAAGGCGCAAGGTGAGGGGAAGGAGCAGACAGGAGCCAAGTAGGCAGGCCAAGGATGCGGCTTGTTATCCCAAGCATGGTCTTCATGCTCTGAAGGGTGGTGGTATAAGCTTTCAGAAACATGATCAGCTTTCCTGTGGAGCACGATCCTGAGAATTGGGAGCCAGTCTTGGTGCTGGGTTCATTTAGGCAGTTTTCCAATAGAGAACCTCCTAAATCGAGGGTTGAATTGACAAACTTTCTCTGTGAAGGACTAGAAAGTATTTTCTGCTTTGTGGGTCATATGATTTTTGTGGCAACCACTCAACTCTACTCTTGCAATACAATGCAAACATGGATAGGTAATCCATAAAAACTGAGTGTGGTTGTGTTCCAGTAAAACTTGATTGCCAACCCCTGGTGGTTGGGGTTGATGATGAAGATGAAGGTAGAGCCTACAGGTACTTGAGAAAGATTGGTAGGATGTACTTTTTGGAGATGAGGGATGAGACTTTTGGTTTGGGCAAGTGGACAGGCTCTGATACTAGAGCCTTGTTTACTGGGATAGCTAAAGAACACATGAGAAATCTGGAGGAAAAGAACATATATTCACTTTGTACTTACATTGTTTGAGGTATCTCATTGTATGAGATACACAAGTGGAGAGATGCTAATGCCGAGAAGGAAGAAGAAGAGGGTGTGGATTTTAGGAAAGATCTATTAATCTGGAGGTAAGAAGTTAAGGGAGCTCCTGTCTCATAACTTTTATGTTATCTGAGAATTAGAAAGCAAGATCACCTCGAATAAAAAGAGAGTAGGACAAGGATAAGACAAGAGGAATCAGAAATTTGAACATAGTGGAGAAGGTTTGCAATACTATGTAGGTGAGAGAGTCAGCTGACTAGCAAAATGGTTAAGGAACACTATTTATAACCAGTTGAGATGGGCCACCAGGAACTTACCATTTACTTGGGTATATATTTTTTTCCCATCAATGATTTAACTGGGTATACTAAGGTATAGGCTCAGGGAGTCCCTTGGACAGCAAGGAGATCAAACCAGTCAATCCTAAAGGAAACCAGTCCTGAATATTCATGTGAAGGACTGATGCTAAAGCTGAAGCTCCAATACTTTGGCCACCTGATGAAAAGAGCCAACTCATTGGGAAAGACCCTGATGCTGGGAAAGATTGAAGGCAGGAGGAGAAGGGGTCAGCTGAGGATGAGATGGTTGGACAGCATCGCCGACTCCATGGACATGAGCAAGCTCCTGGAGAAGGTGAAGGACAGGCAAGTCTGGTGTATGTAGTCCATGGGGTCGCCAAGAGTCAGACACGACTGAGTGACTAAACATATAGGCTTAGGAAAGGGCCAGCTTCATCCTGGATTGGGGCTTTCCAGATAGGTGCAACCAAGGCATAAGACAGTTTGGTTAGAAAGTAATGGAAATGGGGACTTCCTTGGTGGTCCAATGGCTAAGACTCCAAGCTCCTAATCCAGGGGGCCAGTGTTCCATCCCTGGTCAGGGAACTAGATCCCACACACCACAGAGAAGGTTGAAGATCCTGTGGGCTGCTACTAAGATCCAGCACAACCAAATAAATAAATATTAAAAAAAGGGGGGGATGATGGAAATGATAGGCTGTAAAATAAAAGCATGGGGGTCCCTCACCTCGTTCCTGATCTTGGGTTATATGTGATGCTTGTTATGACCAAATAAACAGACTTTTCTAGAGAGAGTTGTGAGGGGAAATTGTGTCTTCAGCAAAAGTGAGAGTCTAGGGGTGGGAAAAGCATCTAGAGAAGAAATGGGGTAGTGTTGAGGAAATGGGGACACTTGTTGACGAGGGAGTGGGGGTGCTAATTGGTAGTGCAGGGGGCAGGGTGGGAAAGGAAACTGCATGGAGCCTGTGGCAGAATATCATGGGGATGAGAGCGTGGCAAACAGCAGAAAACCAAAGACCGCTTAGTGCAGAAGGCACGGCACTTGCCAGGTCTCCAGTGTCTCTTGCAGGCTGTGGAGCACTCAAGCCGCCCAGGACTCAGCTGAGATGTAGAAAATAGAAAGGGGCCGTGGTAGTGCCAAGCTTGCTTCTACTAATCGCCTGTGAAGTGCTGACAGTTGTGCTTGGCGGCATGTGTGTGGTCATCTAGGAGGCGGAGGGCAAGCAGCATTGATTGCATCACAGGGCACGGCGTCTGGGCCAGCTTGCCCAAGGTCACCCTGCGGGCATTGGCAAAGGCTAACTGGTCATCAGCACTTGTGCTATTAATTAGGATTGCTCTACTTCTGGCTGAATCAGGGGCCAGATTTTTCTGGTGTCCTCTGCATTCTGTGTGTGCTGTCAGAGAACCAGTGCCAGGGCTAGGATGAGGCAAGAGAGGTGCTTCGGGCACAAATTAGGAAGCCTTTCTTCACTCTCAGTGTCAGGCACCACGCTGCGTGTGCACACCTCCTACAATTCTGAACCTCACCCTGGTTCCTAGCCCAGTAGAAAACTCATATAAAAGGCGATCTATGGAAACATTCATTTTGATTTTAGATAAAGGTTTTCCATTGGCGATTCTAAGGAGAAAACTTCGTTTTGGAATAAACTCTGAGTCCTTGTTAGGAAAAAAAAAAAAAAAAGCTTGTGCAAAGAAGCAGACTTTGGACAACTTGGCTGTGTGACGCTCTGCATTACTATACTTTCTGTGAACTTTTTTGATCTCAAGAAAAGCCCTTTCTTGCAGATTCATGCTGCAGATACAATATTGATAAGCCCCATGACATTCTGACTGATGGTAGATGCCTCAAAAGACTTTAATAAGAAAAACATCATTCTTTAAGGAGCATTTGGAATTTATCATAAGGAATTAATTTATAAGTCTGCTGCCTTCATTGGAGAATATTTCCTCTGCTCTGGCCTGAGACAAAGATATGTTTGCTCTCTTCAATGACAAGGAAACATGGATACTCAAGTCCTAAAGTCAGTTTTCCTATCCTCAGAGCCCACAGTCCTGTGACACAGTGTCTTGATTGTGAAAAACATGTGTTCTATATTATGCAATAGATAGAATTAGCATTTCTGAAATGATGGGCAGAAAAACAGCCACCCCACCAAGCTTACAAGATCTTTTTCCACAGCCTTTCCAAAGCACGCTGTGCATCCTCATCGGAAGCACTTCTAGGAGAGTCAAGTGGGCAAGTTGATGCCTACGAGTCTCCTTTGGGCTCTAGAATTCTGAGATCTTGTCGTCTTGTGTTTGGCCTTCACTCATTCATGGATTTCTTTTTTCTTTTCCTCTCTTTATTTCCAGATGGTCTGATTGTCTATGTTACCAAAGCAAATTATTTAACCAAAATTAAGGTTATTTGCTTTGCTGATAACTACACAGTGAAGTGGAAAAGATGATTCACTTCTCCCTGGATTCATGAGAAACTTTAACAAATTGAGAAAATGGGCATTTAATGTTAGTTTAAACAATGTTCTATTAATCAGAAATGAGAAGGCACCATGACTTAAATAGAAGCCAACCAAGGCTGTGATCCCTGGGGCTCTTTTCAAGCAACAGCCCTCCTAGGATCCTGCTCAGATGGGCCATTCGAAGGAAAGAGTCACTCAACATCTGCTAAAACCAAACAAAATAAAGATATTTTTCATATTTTCCAATGGCGCTAGTGGTAAAGGACCCCCCTGCCAATGCAAGAGACTTAAGAGACACGGGTTCAATCCCTGGGTCGGGAAGATCCCCTAGAGAAGGGTGTGGCATCCCCCTCCAGTATTCTTGCCTGGGGAATTCCATGGACAGAGGAACCTGGTGGGTGATGGTCCATGGGGTTGCAGAGTGGATCATGACTCAAGTGACTTAGCACAAGGTCATGTTTGGAATATGGAGTGTTTTCACTGGATCTGGCTTTCTCAAGTTCATTATATCCTATCTTCAAAGGCTCCACTATTGGGGAACTTCACTGACTGGTTCAGTGCTCTTGAACACAGCAGACACACCAAATGTATTTCTTAGGTCTGATGTATTTTCGTACATCAAGAAAATAAGTCATTAATGATGATTTATTGACAGCCTTATCAACCACCCTTGGTGATCCTTGCTGTACAATGAGATGAAACGTAAAGCATCTTATTCATGGACATTCAACTACAGACCAAAATCACCATCCAAAGAGCTGTTGCTCTCACCTTCTCCTATTTGAAAAGATCTTTAAATTTTTTGAAAGTACTTTTGCATCTATGATCTCACTGGGAACTCAAGATCCTAATGAGACCTTTAAAGGCAAGTGTTATTATTCCCATCTTAGAGAAGCTTGTGGGAGGGTACTCCACACCTCATTGTGTTACTGTGATTGGTCACAGAACATGGGGCTGGCTCTGTTGCTTTCCTAGGCTGGGTATCATTGTGTGTGTGTGCTTAGTTGCTCAGTTGTGTCCAACTTTTTGCGACCCCATGAACTGGAGCCCGCCAGGCTCCTCAGTCCATGGGGATTTGCCAGGCAAGGATACTGGAGTGAGTCGCCATGCCACCTGCCTTTTATTTCCGTGTCCAATTTAGCTGTTCCAGTCAAGACAGGTGCTAAGATGACCAAAAGAGATAGTGAGGCCTAAAGACATAAAATTAGAAAAATAAAACAAGAAAACAGAAGAGATGGACCAGCAATATATTTATTTTTATAATTGCTTTTTTTTTTGGCGATTATTAAGTGAAGATATCTGGAAGCCGAAGTATCTGAGGAAGGAGTAAAAATAGCATTTGATTGACTTAGAACGATGCCTTTTCATAAGTAAGCAGAGCAGAACAGAACAAGGGAGGCAATCAGCAGGGGAGTTAGGAGTTTGGAATGAGAATGTGTTGTGTACAAAATGAGAAGCAAGGAAATATCTTACCTAAATAGTCTACAAATTTAGATACAGAGTGACTTGACTGAATTGCAACAAGGTGGGAACAGGGAAGGGGGAACACAAGCTCCCAACTTCTGGGGGGAAAGTATCTTTTACACCTGTGCCAAGGTGGTAGACACCCTAAGCCCAAGAAGAACTTCACATCTTGTCTCTTGCATTAATCAAAATAAAGTCATTATAAAAGAAAACCCATGTATATATGAAACTAAAATAGCTGCTCCTTAGATATGCTGATTGCAAAATACTGGTAATGTTCATCAAAGCTTTACCTCTCTCCCTTCCTCTCTTTCAGTAGCCTTGTTTCCCTGGTGCCCTGAACACGTGACAGAATTCAGCACTGGACAGAATTATTGAATCATCTGTATAAATTGTGAAAGGAACAAGGATATCTGGTCTATACTTGCTAGTGTATAAATTATTTTTTTCCTGCCAAAAACTGTAAAAAATTACCTTGGCAACCAACACTTACTTAGTATAAATGGAAGCCTGAATCAAAGATATAAAATAACGGATCATTTAACCACTCAAATAAATAGAAGGAGAGATAACATATTCCATATTTTCTCCTCCAGGAGAAAATAATAAATTCACCCATGTGGTATGATTATCACAACACTGAAACAACAAAACACAATTGCACAAGTTCTAATGCTGTGTTCATGGATACAGTTAAACACCTGATTTTCAATATGCATGGCATGGGATGACAGATACTTAAACCTTTCCCCCAAACAAGTATTTTAAAATAGGACGCATCAAATGACAGGCCCATTCTGTGTATTGACTAACCAAAGATTTGGCCTGAGACAGAATAAACATTGCAAATTTTTCATCTAGGTTTAAAATAAAATCGATCACCACTATGACCAAATACTAGAATGTGATCTAACTTGGCCTCCTTTCCATTTTTAAAGTCTCTCTATATCAGTGTTTCTACAAGTGTCTTCTGGAAGCCACCCGAGTCACAGTCACTGGCCTACGCGTTAAAATGCAGTACCCAGAGCCCCTTCACAGACTCAGCGTACATGGTCTTGTGGGGGCGGTATCCGGGGTTGGGGGCCGAGGACGAGTCCAGATTCAAATTTTCAAATCTCTTGAGGGGTCTTAAACACATTCCAGATTAAGATCTGCTGAATTAATGTTTTACTATCATGGTTCTTTAAATTTAAGCCCTTCCTTGGCCTTGGGATGGCTCATTCCAAGGTAAGTTCAGAAATGAAAGATTTAGTAGCCAGGAATTTGCAGAAGAAAGGTAAACAGGAAGCTAGAATCTGTTCTGGGGATCAAATGAACCCACAGAGGCTGGGAGGAAACAGGGAATTAAGCCAGTTGTTAACTAAGGCTCCTCCTCCTTCCCCCTGGAAACGTACTACGAAGAACAACTGAAGAGGAAAGATGGAAAGCAGTCTTCAAGATTTCATATGAGTTGGTGATGAAACATCCAATTTTATCCCAGCTGCCTGGTGAGGGTAGATTCTTCTTCATAGAGGGGAAAGCTCAGAGGTAAACCAAAGCCGTGATAGCCCATAGGAATCCACTCAGACTCACCCAGAGAATGCTGTATTCTTTTACCTTATCTCTGACACAACTGTACCCAGGATTATACATTTCCCCCCTTAGGTTATTATTTTAATCTTCGTTTGTCCCTAAACCTTAGGTTTTCTAGATCCAACCTCCTCCTGCCCATCATGTATATTATGAGCAATAAATTAAAATGGCAACTTGGTTAGACGTGCTAATCTGTGACTAAATATTTAACAAGGGGGCAGAAAAATTTACATTTTGATCTTCAAACACTGGAAAATAAATGCCCTCAATTGTGAGCTTTCCAAATTGGCAAGACTGCAAGGGCAAAACAAAATTTCCATCCATTTGACTGACCCCTTGAGAGGTGAGCTATTATTAGCAAGCAAGAACTTGCCAGAATCTATCTGGAAAATATCAGACGAAAAGTGATTGAAACGAAAAGCATGTATTTTCAGCTGGTCAGTGAAGCCATGTCTGAATGAGACAGATGATAAAATATTACATATGTATATATAATGTTTACGCCTACACATCATGCATACAATATATCATATAAGTCTATATATCGAATGATTCACTTTAATTCAGCAATATTTGTTGAATGGCTGAGTTGGACACTAAGTAGTGCTAGGTTTGGGGAACACAAACAGTGAGATCTACATTCTCTTACCTCCGGGGACTCACAAGTTGGAAATGTGTGAGAAGGATCACTGATTTGTACAACTTTATACAACCTGACAAAGGTGATATTAGCCACTTGCAGAAAAGAAGCCTTCCTTACGAAGATGTTTACCTCTGCAGGAGTTCAGCAGACATAGGAGGTGGGGAGTGTCCTTCTGGCAGAAGAAACAGAATTTACAGGTGAGGAGTGCATGGCTGGGATGCAGGGGTTGGGAATGGGTTGGGTAAGGGACAGTAGTGCTTATGGTTTAAATAAGTTCATGTACATATTGACTTATTCAGCAAACTCTCAATGGTGTTGAAGGAGATAGGCGCTGGGTACAGAGTCAGAGGAGACATGGCTTGCCCCATCATGGCTCATGAGATAGGAAGAGAGCAGTGGAATACAGGTTGGTGACTGCGAACCAGACAGAAACCTGTTTGATTCTAGATGGATTTTGTGTGTGTGTGTGTGTGTGTGTTCCAATGATACCTTTCTAGGTAATGGCTGCCATTTCATCGAGCACCTCCCAAATGCTATGCTGAGTTGCTAGCTATCAATATGTTACTGCTGATCCTTTCAAAACCCCTGCATGAAGGGTAGTTTTTTTATGTACAGATAGAGAAACTCTGGATGCCTAAGATTGCATTGCTTGTAATCCATGGTGCTTGGATTTGTACAGATATTGATCTCACTGACCTGGTAATTATAAATGCTGAAGAACAGCTGAATTCAAGTACTCCCCCCACCCTACACCCTGCCAAATATACCATCTCAAAATGACTTGGGACCACTCTGGCCTCTGAGGCTGCGGGACAGCTCTGCAGAATCCTTGCAGGTGATTTATGTCTGTCTGCTCTTCCAAGAGACCAGAGCTTATTGCCTTGCTGGGCAAAGCGGCAGCGACTCCCTGCCCCACCCATCTGTATCCCCCCAAAGCAAAGATTTCCAATTACTGCTCTGCAGAAAATGTCAAAAGCATTACTCAACTATTCATTATCCCAGGTTTTGTAATTTTTCATATGTTTTTACTCTTATCTGCTAGCACTTGAAAAAGACCAGCTTTTTCCTCTTAAGGGAGCTTAATTTGCAGAGCTATGCAGTCTCCCTATTATGTTCTTATCACCCTCTCCCTGTGGTAGGCAGAATGACAAGGATGACAAAAAAAGAACCAAAAAATATTTGAAGGCCTTCCTGAAAATCCACGAGAATGAGGAATCCGAAAAGCCAGAGGCTTCTGTTCCTGGAGTGACCTGGAACAAGGCCGAGGGCGGCGGGCATTAACCGTCACAATTCACTCAGCAGGGCCTCTTGGCCCTCAACAAGACTACCATCCTGGGGCCACGGGACTTTGAGGATTTCTTTGAGTGGTTTAACTGGGGGTTTAAGCAGCTCTGAGGTGCCAAGAGGTTCCTCTGAAATTCTTGAAATTCTTATTACGAGTGTTAAATTAACTTTGGTATCCCAAAGACCAGAGGCCAAGGGTGGCTTAGAGTGGCTTAGTCCTTCCCCCCTCCCCCTTTGGCCTCTCTGCCCCATTTTTATATTATACTGCGCTTGGCATTTTTCTCAGTGCCGCGTAAAGTGCTGTGCAAAGGCTACTTCCAGTCCCCTAGCTCCCGCTCTTCCACCTAGATGGCGCCCCAAGCCCCGCCATCTGTAAATTCTGAGCTGCCATCTCGCCCCATCCTTTCCTCCCCAGGATACCGAGATTTCCGAAGCCAGCGCCCAGGGGGGCTCCGAATTCACCCGCAGGGACTCTGCCCGCTGGAGTGCGGGGCTCTGGGGAATCCCCGCCCACCTGGTCATTCCTGCAGGGGAATCCCCGCCCCCCGTCCCTGTCACTCCAGGAAGGGAGTTCCCGCCCCTCGCATCTACCAGAGGGAGGGAATCCCCGCCCACATCCAGGAGGCTCGGCAGAGCCCCAGCGCCGCGCAGCTGGGAGAGCCGGGCTAGGAGCGGGCTCTCGGCGCCGGTGCGTGCGGCCCGGGGCAGCGGCGCGCGGGAGGTGGCTGCGGCGGGGACTCGCCGGGCCGGGGACGCCCGGGATTGCGCCTCCCGTGGTCGCGGGCGAGCCGCGGTGCGGCGGCTCTCGGCAGGCGCGGCGGTGGCAGCGGCGGTGGCAGCGGCGGCGGCAGCGGCGTGGGGACCCATCGGGCGGCGCCTGGGTCCGGACACGCGAGGAGCAGCCTCCGCCGAGCCGCGTGCAGGTGAGGCGACCGTCCCACTGCAGCCGGGACGTGAGGCTTCGGGTGGGTGGGGGCGGGGGGGGGTGAGGCTTGGCACCCCCGAAACCTCGTGCGCCCAGGAAAGTTTAGTGACAATTCCAGGTGCCGGAATCCCAGCCCGGGGGAGGCGGTGAGTAGGGGCGCGGAACCCCGGTCCCACACTGGGCGGTGCAAACTCCGGGTTCATCCGGCCAGGGGCAGGGAGGACGCGGCTGCTAGAAGAGGGCCCGACGGAACGGTCTGGGGACAGCGGGGACAACCCGAGACGCACTGCCGGCCACATTCAGGACAGGGCCTGAAGCCCCTGCCCCAGCGCGCGCCCAGGATTCCCATCCCCCGGCCATCGCCAGGTCCCCTCCTCTCGGGCGGAGGTACTCAGGTGCTCTGGCCTCAGGTGCTGCCTTGGGGATCAAGGCAGCACCTGAGCGCCTCCCGTGCCTACTCATCTCTTGCCCCCTTCCTGCCTGGAGAAGAGACACGCGGCGCCAGGGCAGGGCGCGCGAAGAGCAAGGGCATCTTTGGGAGGTACTGGCATCTGCCAGAGAGATGGGGAACTGCGGTTTGGAAAATCCTGCTGGGCCCTCTCTCCCCCCTTGAAGTCTAGGTCCTCCACAAACCTGGCCTTCTTCCTCTTTTCTCTCTCCCTCGCTCTCTGATGTGCGCTGAGGTTTTAGATCTTTGGGCTGGTTGTCTTCCTGCAGTGCTGAATTGGGTGCGGGAGGGTCTGGTGTCCCTGGCTAGAGTTTACAGAAGCTTGTCCTCAGCAGCCCTGATCTGTGCCAAGACCTTGATAAGGGGACACTGGAGTGTGAAGAGGACAAGGTCTGGTCCAGGCTGGAATGGCAGGCACGAGGGCATTCCACAGCTGCAGACGTGCCCTGGGACTGGAGGTGGAGGAGTACTGGGGAAAGGAGTAGCCTCTTGTAGCTTGTGCAGCCTCTTGCCTATTACCATCTGAGCCACCATGGGATTCCCTGGTGGCTCAGATGGTTAAAAAAAAAAAAAAAAAAATCTGCCTGCAATGCGGGAGACCTGGGTTTGATCCCTGGGTCTGGAAGATCCCCTGGAGAAGGGAATGGCATCCCACTCCAGTATTCTTGCCTGGAGAATTCCATGGACAGAGGAGCCAGGCAGGCTACAGTCCATGGGGTCGCAAAGAGTCAACTGAGCCTCTCACAGAGGCCAAGTGCATTGGATGGATGTGTTTTCCTTGACAAGTCATGATGGAGGTGGTTGCAGAAACTCATACTCTGGGTCAGCACCTTCCATGCCAGTGAGGCCTCCCCAACTCAGTCTGCTCTGAACTTGGGCTCTAGGCACCTGGTTTTCTACCCACACTAGGGTTAGCTTTTCTGGTCTGTGACTTCTGAGTGGGGGTCGAGTAGGAACAGGGTGGCAGATGTGGTGTAAGACGTCTGCTTGTGGGGGCAGAATAGAGTGTCCCAGAAGATACTGTTGCCTGGAAGTGGTAGTTTTAGCTTCCTCAATTCCTTCTTCCACTAGAATGGGCCCCAAAACTGCCGCTCCACTAATAACCACAGTGGGGGGCGGGGGCGGAGTGCAGAGCTAGATGTAGGAGTAAGGGAGTGGCAGGTGCTGAGAAAGGAAGAATCTGAATCATGAAAAGTACATAAAATGAAAGTGAAGTCCCTCAGTCGTGTTGGACTCTGCAACCCCATGGATTATAGCCTACCAGGTTCCTCCGTACATGGGATTTTCCAGGCAAGAATACTGGAGTGGGTTGCCATTTCCTTCTCCAGGGGATCTTCCCGACCCAGGGATCGAACCCAGGTCTCCTGCATTGTGGGCAGATGCTTTACCTTCTGAGCCACCAGGGAAGCCCCATGTAAAGTGCATAAATGTACTTTAACATAGTTAGGGCTGCCCTGGCTCAGAGGTAAAAAATCCGCCTGCAGGGCAGGAGACACAGGAGTGTGGCTTCCATCCCGGGTCAAGAAGATCCCCTGGAGGAGGGCATGCCAACCCACTCTAGTATTCTTGGCTGGAGAATCCGCATGGACAGAGGAGCCTGGTGGGCTGTGGTCCATGGGGTCACAAAGAGGTGGACATGACTGAAGCGTCTGACACTAATATACATAGTTATGAAGCAACTGAATTAACTAACATAGTTAATATGATCCTGGAAAAATACTGAATTCTGCTTTAAATCTCTATCATTGAAATTGATTTTGCATGCGCTTAAGTCAGTTTACTATTTAAGGAAACATAATAATTTCTCCATTCAGTTCAGCCATTTTTGGAGTACCTGTGGTTTGCTGTGCACAGGGGCTTAGAGGTTCCTGGGGATGTGCTTAGGCGACAGAGGTACCCTCCTTGCTGTCAGAGCTTCAATCTGTCAGGAGATGTGAGATGTACACTGAGAGCTCTGTGCAAACCGGTATCCATGTGTCATGTATAGACAACCTATGTTTATTGGGTAAAGGGATGAAGGGATGATCTAATGAACAAAATGCCTGAAGAATGATCCTGATGGAACATTTTGGGAGGATGGTGGAGAAATAAACCATTTTTCACTGAGGGGATCTAATGGAGGAACTATGTGCTCTAGGATGATTAGTCTGCTCTCTTGCAGGAAGAATTGGGACTGGGGAGAAGCAAGAGATGAGGAGCTGGGTGAGCTTCTGGTAATAAGATGGGGGGGCAGAATGTATTGGAGGTCTGAGCTGGTGGGTGGCAGTGGGCTTGGAAGAAAGGAAAGGCTCATCAGAGATGGGCTTGAAGTATGGGCACCACTTAGCCTGGGAGTGGAAAAGAAACAAATGTCGCCTGCAGGTGAGGGGCAGAATACACAGTTGGCTGAAGTGGAGGGGTTTAGAGGTTTAACAGTCAGCAAACCAGAAACCTGGAGAAATCCTTTCAGACTTTTCCTTCTTGACTTCTCCCACATTTAATCAGTCTCAAAGGTCTACTCATGACCTCTACTTGTAAAACCCATCCATGGCTCCCAGGACCCGTGGGACGAAGTCCCAGTCCTCTGCCCATCTTCAGACTTCTCTCCTGCCATGTCCCCTCCCCGCCCTACATGCTTTAGTGCTCCTGACCTGTCCTCCTCTCAGCCTGTGTGCTCCTGTCCTTCTGGGTGGTAGCAGGAAACTGAGGTCCTGGAATATCCTTTCTCCCCTGGTCCTCCTGATGAACAGTTTTTATTTTTCAAGATCCAGCTCCAAGTGCGAATTCTCTGCCTCCCCCTATCCCAGGAGACGTAAAGCAGTCCTGCCTTTGGTCCATCGCTCTACAGAGCCCCCTTTGCGTATTCATCATGCTGCCTGGGCCTGTTTCTTTGTTTCCTTTTGGCCACACTGCATGGCATGTGGGGTCTTAGTTCCCCAACCAGGGATCGAAACTGTGCCCCCTGCTTTGGAAGCATGCAGTCCTAACCACCAGACCATCAGGGAAGTCCTGGACCTGTTTCTTTAGAACCTTATCTTATTCATGCCCAGAAAAGGCCTCGACCAGTCAGTCACCCACCCAACTTGCTCAGGTTGGACAAGGAGAAAGACAGTCTACACTCCAGATACTGCCCCCACCCCCCAACTCCATTGCGCCAGCTGATTATACTGTAGGGTGTTGTCCCAAGCCTGACTTGAAAGTTCCAGAACTAGTGGGCTGCACAAGGTAACACAGACTGTGTATACTCACTGGCCTAGATCATGTGGGCCCAAGTGACTCAGACTATGGTGGGAGGAAGGGAGGTGTTCCTGTTGGAAGGTGGCCCCAGGTTCCTTGTTCTGCATCTTCCACAAGGAGAAACATCCTAAAGAAGACAACCCCACAAAAGGTCAGGAGCAAGCCCAAGGAGAGGCTGAATCCCATTGACAGGACAGACTTGGAGACTTGACAGTTTTTAACCTCTTTCCTCTGCCCTCAGAAATGTGTCCAAACTACCAAGTAGGATGCTCGGCAGGCAGTCTCCTGAGGAGAGTGGGCGGACAGGTGCAGGCAGGAATGTGTGAGAAGGCCAGCGTCTCAGGAGGGTGATGGGAATCAGCCATCGACAGAGACTGAGAACAGCATATGTGAGGGGTGCCCATGGTAGCCAGCTTGCAAGGGACGAAGGAGGGAGTGGTTGCCAGGACAGTGGAAGTGGGGAGCGTAGACGCTGAATCCGGAAGCATGCCAGTTGAAAATAACAGGAGACTAGTTGGAGGAGGTGCTAAGGTTTGAGGTTTAAGGGAAGCTTTATTCAGGAGAGTCCCCAGGCGTGTTTAGTAAACAAAAGAGAAGTGGGAGAGAATGGAGTCAAGAAATGGAGTCTTTGGGAAGGAAGAGGCCAGAAGCGTCAGGAGCAGGTGCAGAGAAAGAAAAGAGCTGGCATCTGCCTTCCCTGGAAGGTAGGAGGGGAGCAGAGGTGGGGTGAGGTTCTGGAGGCGCCTGCACCGCAGCAAAGGGGAGTGTCAGCCTTGGTAAAAGAGCAGGGATGCCTGCGGAGAGCCAGGAGGGCACTGTGTCAGGCTGGGAGCTTGGGGGACAGGCCACTTTGGCCAGGGGATGAACCTGGCTCCTGGCACTGGCAAAGGCAGCCCAGAGGGAAAGGTGGGATTGTGGAATTGGGGTCAGAGAACTGGCTGGAACCTCTAACTGGCCAGATGTTTTGAAATTTTGGAGCCGCCGTTTCTTCATGTGCAAAGTTGGTAGAAGAGCTATTTTTCAGGGTTATTCTTAGGAGGAGTAAAAAGAGATACTGAGATATGCACGTGTCAGTGATAACGCCTGGGATGTCTTGGGTCCTGATGAGGATGCGTTGAGAAATGGATAAGCCTCTCGCCAGAGTCAATGACAGCCCAGTTGAATGCAGAGACCGGACTGTTTAGTAGACCCAGCAGGAGCTTTCTTTCTTTCTGGGTGAAAGATGTTATCACGCCCTTTCTGATGCGATGGTGAAGTTGGCAGGGCCCAAAGCAGGGAATTCCTGGAGGGTCTCTCCTCTCCTCAGTGGTTTCTGGAAGGGGCAGTACTTTCAGATTTGCTAATTCCTGCATTCCAGGAAGCTGAGGCCCAGAAAAGCAGAGAACTCGCCTCGTTTCAGTACAACCAGAGCTAGAATCACATGGGGGCTTCCCTGGTGGCTCAGACGTTAAAGAATCTGCCTGCAATGCAGTAGACCAGGGTTTGATGCATGGGTGGGGAAGATCCCTTGGAGAAGGGAATGGCAACCCACTCCAGTATTCTTGCCTGGAGAATTCCAGGGACAGGAGCCTGGTGGGCTGCAGTCCGTAGGGTCGCAAAGATTTACACACGACTTAGCCACTAGCAGACTACACAGGGCTAGAATCACAGTCCAAGTTGCTCAGTCTGGGAACCGTCATCTTTCAATGGCAAGATGCAGGTGAGTGAGGAGGAAGTCACAGTCTCTGTACCCCCTTGGTTTTATTAATGGCTCTGTCGTTATACTTAGAAAGATTAGATAAATATTCTCACTCCTTCAGAAGGAGGGGAGGCTAAGGAGCGCTTAACTTGATTTAGGAATTACTCAATAGATGTGTGCCAAATTAAATGATATTTGGAGAAAATGTGCAGAATGCTTTTTAAGGAAAGAGAAGTATAAAAATATGTACTCAGATTATCCTTGATATATTTTTCCAACTGGATAGTCTTGTGTCTAGATTATGTTGTCAATTAGACTTATGCATAGGTTCCACATAAAATGATAGATCCTTATATGGCATTTAAAACTTCTCCATCCTTGATCTTTATAATAGCCATCTTCTAGAAATGGAAAAGAAGGCTGGTCTTGGGAAAGAATACATTTCCCCCGGGGTTTTGCAGCTCTGGGCAGAGACAGGATTTGAACCAGGTAGGGCATCTGATTTAGACTTGAATGGCCCCTGATTTAAAGAGCTCAGCATTCTATTTACAAATGTGTTCAGGAAAACACTGGGAGCATTTACGGTTTGAGAACTCAATAGTTGAAGAGGCCCTTTGTGGTCTGATAAGGCAGCCGAGTCGAGAGCTGGCTTGTTGAGGCACTAAGTGTGTAAGAAGACACATTTGTCTTTTAAGTCTTTCCAGCTCCGGGAAGAGGCCTGCCCCTGGCTGGGCCCTCACTCCAATGCCAATAATGTCTTCGCCACCCCGCATTCTCACTGGGGCTGGG
Organism: Ovis aries; assembly: GCF_016772045.2. Lineage (NCBI taxonomy): Eukaryota > Metazoa > Chordata > Mammalia > Artiodactyla > Bovidae > Ovis > Ovis aries. Next base: position 42,032,168 of record NC_056069.1, on the reverse strand, counting down.
AAACGGTCCCCATTTTGAGAACCACTGGCTCTGGGGTGCGTGTACTACCTACCCAAATACACTGAGTGAATGGTGACTGGTCTGTTAACTCGCAGAGAATCAGAAACTTCAGAATTAACTCTCTTTATGAAGCAGTCTGATGAAACCAGCAAGCATGGAACATCTGGCTGATTGAGTTATTCTTAGATTATTTGCTTGTAGGTTTTAAAGTGTTTCTGTGGCTCATCGAATACTCTAACATGCAAAGGCATTTGGGAGAAGCAGGGTTTGGGAAAAAAAGAGGACTCATTTTGCCCACATCCACGTCGCGGCTTTAGATGAAATAATAGCAGAGAGAGAGGGAAAGTTTTGTTGCCTTAAGCAGCCTGAAATGCTTAGCTATCCACATGAGGATTTAAAAAAAACACATACCCTGAAGGATTTGCAAATCCCTGAAGGAACCTAATCTAATCCCTTGCCATCAGGTGGAAGTAAATTTAACACATTGCAGAATGGACCCGTGGCGTTTGAGCAGCCTCCTGAAGAGGGGCTTTCGTGGTGTGTGTGTGGCCCTTAATAGAATGAAGCTCCAGACTGGGGCCCTGGAGGACTTTGGCAGGAGCGGAAGTAGATTTGGATGAGCTAATCATGGTCTCCCTTTTTATCAGCATCTGATACCGCTAGCAGTTGGCCTTGCCGGCACTCGACCTTAGCTAACACTGCCACCTTAACTCAATCGTTTGAGTTAAAACACATACGCTCTGGCTTCCAAGGGTTCATCATCCTGCTTTGCTAAACATCAAGATGCACAGATGCAGTGCAGAGAAGATTCCTCCCATACCTAAGAGCTGTGAAATCCAAAGCCCTATGCCAGGCTGAGACCTGCCCACTGCAGGAATACAAGCTCTGCTGGGAGAAGGCTGGGAGAGAGGGTAATTTTGGATCAGGATGTTCTCAGTAGAGGGTGGGGGCACTAGGCTGCCTGACAGGGGAGGCCTCTGGGCATCTAGAGGAAGGTAGTGGGAAGAGAGACAGTGCCTGGGAGGCTGGCTCCCTGGGGACCCTGTCTGGCTGCTGTCACCCCTGATGAGCTGCTGGGATACCTAGGGAGGAAGATGGAATAAACACCGGCTCTTTTGTCCCTTTCAGCAAAGGCTAGTGCTCTGCATGTGTGCATGGATGCATACTAAGTCACTCAGTCATGACTCCATAGGCAACCCTATGGAGCCTGCCAGGCTCCTCTATGCTTGGGATTCTCCAGGCAAGAATACTGGAGTGGGTTGCCATGCCCTCCTCCAGGAGATCTGCCCAACCCAGAGATCAAACCCGTGTCTGTTTACCTCTCCTGCACTGGCAGGCGAGTTCTTTACCACTAGCGCCACCTGGGAAACCCCCAGCGCTCTGTGAACGTGAAAGTCGCTCAGTCGTGTCCGACTCTTTGCAACCCCATGGACTATACAGTCCATGGAATTCTCCAGGCTAGAATACTGGAGTGGGTGGGTAGCCTTTTCCTTCCCCAGGGGATCTTCCCAACCCAGGGATCGAACCCAAGTCTCCCTCATTGCAGGCAGATTCTTCATCAGCTGAGCCACAAAAGAAACCCAAGAATACTGGAGTGGGTAGCATATCACTTCTCCAGCGAACCTTCCCAACCCAGGAATAGAACAGGGGTCTCCTGCATTGCAGGCAGATTCTTTAGCAACTGAGCTATCAGAGAAGTCCTCCAGTGGCCTGTAGATGCCTTCTAATGCGAATTTGCTTGTCCTGTTTATGAATCTTGGGATGTTGTTGGAATTACGGTATTTCACAAGACCCTTTCTCTGTTAGCCATGCTGTCTGGGGTTGGTATAAACAAGTTTGAACACCCTGTAATGCTCTTACCTCTAAAGAATATTAAGTGGTTCCTGACTCTACTTATATTTGCAATGCAAGTGATCACATATAATTATAAAATCTCTTCTGGTGTTTGAGCATTTCTTTTTTTATACCCATGAAGATGATGATGGAGCCAATTTTAACAAAGCCAGATGTCAACAAACTCTTTATGTTTTGACATGTTGGCCAATGGACACATAGGTCTGATTTCAGCTGTGTTTCACTTGGATTCCCCAACCCCTCTTTTTGACACAGTGTATTTTGTAGAGATTGGGGTAAAACTAGGGTGTGCTATATGGGTCTCTTGGTAAAGAAAATTAACTTCTAAGGCTCACACACTGTGCAAAGATTATCACAAAATCACTCAGCATGTAATTTTGGCATTGCTTTCCTCAACTTGTCTGCTGCCCACTCTCCACTCCAGCCCCACCCTGGTCACCGTTATTCCCAGTATCATTAGGCTGACAGAAGAGACAGCTGTCCCCAGAAAACACGCTCCAAGAGTCCCCATCAGCACGGATTCTCATGAGAGAGCAGACAGTGAGATGGCTCTGGGAGTGGAAGGTGCAGGAAAGGATTGCATTAACTCCTCTCTGGATCTGCTACTCATCTTTCAAAACCTGAGCAGATGTGAGGCTTACTGATTTCATTATGGTGATGGCTGGGGAGCAGTGTTAAGGCACTGGCACCTGGGAGTCACCCACGGTACCTGAGCACCCTCCTCACCTTCTGGCCCCTCACCTGCTCAGCATCCTGGACACACTCTATCTCTTGAGGGTCTCGGAAGATGATTGGCCCTTTTCTTCATACTCTTCTCAATCCACACTCCTCAGCGTGTGTGTGTTAGTCGCTCAGTCATGTCTGATTCTTTGCGACCCCATAGACTGTGACCCTCCAGGCTCCTCTGTCTATGGATTTCTCCAGGCAAGAATACCAGAGTGGGTTGCCATGCCCTCCTCCAGGGGACCTTCCCAACCCAGGGATGGAACCCAGGTCTCCTGCACTGCAGGTGGATTCTTTACTGAGTCAGCAGGGAAGCCCTCAGGATCCGACATGATATTCAATACATGGGGCTAAATGAATGTTGTTTGAACATTCTCTAGTTGGCAGGCACAGTTCTAGACACTTTTAAACGTATTAATTCATTTCGTTCTCATAACCATCCGATGAGGTTCAGGCTGTTATCATCCCCATGTTTGTTTCCTAAGGCTGCTGTGAGAAATGACCACAAACTTGGTGGCTTAGAACAACAGAAGTTGATTCTCTCATACTTCTGGGGGTCAGAAGTCTGGAGTCAGGTGTCAGCAGGGCCATGCTCCCCCTGGAGGCTCTCGGGGCGGAGCCTTCCTGGTCTCTTCCGGCTTCTGGGAGCTGCCAGCACCCCTGTGGCTGGCCCACTCCCGTCTCCATCTCTGTCCACATCACCTTCTGCTCTGTGCGCTCGTGTCTTCTCTTATGTCTGCATGTCTTTGTCTCACATGTCTCCTGTAAGGACCCTTGTCACTGGGTTTCGGGCTACCCAGATAATTCAGGATGATCTCATCTCAAGATCCTTAATTTAATTATATCTGCAAATAAGGTCATATTCCCAGGTACCAGGACATGAACATGTTTTTTTCAAAGTCACCATTTAACCCACTATGTGCGCTTTTGCAGATGGTGTATTGTGGTGAGCCACATTCTCCAAGGTTATAGGAGTTTGTGGAACCAGGATTTGAGTAGAGCAGTCTGGCTCTAGAGCTTGTGTTCTTGAACTGCAGATCTTCCTTGACTTACAGTGTGGTAGTGGTGGTTCAGTCATGTCTGACTCTTGCGACCCTATGGACTGTAGCCCACCAGGCTCCTCTGTCCGTGGGATTTCCCAGGCAAGAATACTGGAGTGGCATGCCGTTTCCTTCTCCAGGGATCTTCCCGACCCAGGAATTGAACCCGGGTCTCCTGCATTGCCGGTGGATTCTCTACTCACTGAGCTACAAGGAAAGCCCCTGTAATACAATATGGTTACACACTGTAATAAACTCATCATAGTAATATTGTAAATTGTAAATATCATAAGTCAAAAATGTATTCAATGCACCCAACTTACCAAACATCACAGCTTAGCCTAGCATACCTTAAATGTGCTCAGAAGACTTGCATTAGCCTAAAGCTGGGCAAAATCATCTAACGCAAAACCTATTTTATCTGAAGTGTTGAACACCTCATGTAATTTATTGAATACTGCACTGAAAGTAGAATGGTTACAAGGGTGCAGAACGGTTGTAAGTACATCGGTTGTTTACCTTGGTGATGGTGTGGCTGACTGGGAGCTGCAGCTCACTGCCACCGCCCAGCATCTCCAGCGAGTGTCATAGCAGCTTATTGCTAGCCCGGGAAAAGATTAAAATTCGAAGTGTGGTTTCCACTGACTGGGTATCACTTTTGTACCACCATAAAGTTGAAAACTAAGATCTGAGATCATGGCATCCGGTCCCATCATTTCATGGCAAATAGATGGGGAAACAGTGGAAACAGTGGCAGACTTTATTTGGGGGGGCTCCAAAATCACTGCAGATGGTGATTGCAGCCATGAAATTAAAAGACGCTTACTCCTTGGAAGGAAAGTTATGATCAACCTAGACAGCATATTAAAAAGCAAAGACATTACTTTGTCAACAAAGGTCCATCTAGTCAAGGCTATGGTTTTTCCAGTAGTCATGTATGGATGTGAGAGTTGGACTATAAAGAAAGCTGAGCACAGAAGAATTGATGCTTTTGAACGGTGGTGTTGGAAAAGACTCTTAAGAGTCTCTTGGGCTGCCAGGAGATCCAACCAGTCCATTCTAAAGGAGATCAGTCCTGGGTGTTCATTGGAAGGACTGATGTTGAAGCTGAAACTCCAATATTTTGGCCACCTGATGCGAAGAGCTGACTCATTTGAAAAGACCCTGATGCTGGGAAAGATTGAAGGCAGGCGGAGAACAGGACGACAGAGGATGAGATGGTTCGATGGCATCACTGACTCAATGGACATGAGTTTGAGTAAATTCAGGGAGTTGGTGATGGACAGGGAGGTCTGGTGTGCTGTGGTTCATGGGGTTGCAAAGAGTCGGACATGACTGAGCCACTGAACTGAACTGAACTGAGTGACTGAACTGAACTGAAAGTTGAAAAATTGTGAGTTGAGCCATCATAAGTTGGGGGATCATCTATCATCTCTGTCTCTCAGTAAATGTGCTCCTCTGATTGTTTATGGTATGAACGGATGGCAGGATGGGTGGATGGGTAAAAAGATGCTGATAATAGTAACTGATCAACACTCTACTTCCCAGCATAATGAGAATTAAACCAACATCAACAAATAATCATTTTTTATGCTGTTGCCTCAGGACTTGACCTTAGGTCCTTTTCTCTAGTTATTTTCCCTTCTGGGGAGATCTTATCTACCATCTGTGTGATGTTGCCTCCCAAATGTATGTCTCTAGCTCACTGACTTCCAGACCCACATGCTCACTGCCAGCTTGACATCCCCACATGGGTAGAGAATGGGTGCTTCAGACCTAACAGGACTGAAATGGAAGCCTTGAGATTTTCCCTTCAGGCTAGTTCTTCCCTTCTCCCCACCTCTCAGTAAACAGCACCACCGTCCCCTTGCTGGCTCATTCCCTCAACTAGAAGCCACTCCTTTTTCTTCTCTCTGCCTCACGCTCAACAGGTCAGTGTGTGAGTCCTGCTGGGCCTTCCTCCAGAATCCACCTCCTGCTCCCACCTTCCACGGCAGGCTCCAACTTGTCCCTGGAGCTCTGCTGCCATGATCCTCTACCTGGGCCTCCCCGGAAGAGGACTCTTGACCCCCAGTCCTTTCTCCTCAGAGCAGCCAGAAGGGCCTCTTGACACACAAATCCAGTCAAGTCACTCTGCAGCTTCAGCCAGGGGGTTTCTCATTGCCGTTTGAATATAATTCAGATCCTTTTCTCCCACCTGCCTCTCAGGTGACTTCCTGTCTTCCCACCCAGTGCTCTCACTGTCTGTGCCCAGGCGCACTGTCCTTTTTGGAACATACCAGGCTCTATCCCAGAGGAGGGCCTTACCCCTTTCTGGAAGCTTCTTCCTCTGAACCTTCAGAGGCCTTCTTCTCTGCAATCATATGATCTAAAATGGCCCTATCCCCCGGGTGCTATATCATGTTACTCTTATTTCATTAGAGAGAAAGTTTTTCTATTTGCTTATTACTTATCTCACCTGTTGGGATGTAAATTCCATCAAAGCAGGGACATTGTGCTTTTCACTGTGTCTCTAGTGGTGACAACATTGCCTGATATACAGCAGGCCCTCAGTAAATAGCTGGTTGTACAAATGGAGCACTTATTATATTCCAGACACTGATCCCAGTTATCCTTATATTCCAGATGATGAAAAGTAGGCTTCAGTTCAGTTCAGTTCAGTCGCTCAGTTGTGTCCGACTCTTTGCGACCCTATGAATTGCAGCACGCCAGACCTTCCTGTCCATCACCAACTCCCAGAGTTCACTCAGACTCACGTCCATCGAGTCAGTGATGCCATCCAGCCATCTCATCCTCTGTCGGCCCCTTCTCCTCCTGCCCCCAATCCCTCCCAGCATCAGAGTCTTTTCCAATGAGTCAACTCTTTGCATGAGGTGGCCAAAGTACTGGAGTTTCAGCTTTAGCATCATTCCTTCCAAAGAAGTCCCAGGGCTGATCTCCTTCAGAATGGACTAGTTGGATCTCCTTGCAGTCCAAGGGACTCTCAAGAGTCTTCTCCAACACCACAGTTCAAACGCATCAATTCTTCGGCGCTCAGCTTTCTTCACAGTCCAACTCTCACATCCATACATGACCACTGGAAAAACCATAGCCTTGACTAGATGGACCTTAGTCGGCAAAGTAATGTCCCTGCTTTTGAATATGCTGTCTAGGTTGGTCATAACTTTTCTTCCAAGGAGTAAGCATCTTTTAATTTCATGGCTGCAATCACCATCTGCAGTGATTTTGGAGCCCAAAAACATAAAGTCTGCCACTGTTTCCACTGTTTCCCCATCTATTTCCCATGAAGTGATGGGACCAAATGCCATGATCTTCGTTTTCTGAATGTTGAGCTTTAAGCCAACTTTTTCACTCTCCTCTTTTACTTTCATCAAGATGCTTTTAGTTCCTCTTCACTTTCTGCCATAAGGGTGGTGTCATTTGCATATCTGAGGTTATTGCTATTTCTCCTGGCAATCTTGATTCCAGCTTGTGTTTCTTCCAGCCTGGAGTTGCATATCTGTTAAGAGCTGGAACAAGAATTTGAACCCAAATCTCTCTGTCTCCTAAGCCCGTATTCTTACCCATTATTCTGAGAAGCAGGGACTGTCCAGGATCTCTACAGAACCCTTGAGTTTTCTAATTCATTTTTCTGCTCAGAAACCCAGGACACAGATTGTTAAAAGACAGGGAGGAAATATACTTACTTAGATTCTCAATATACTATTTCCCTGAAAAGTTGGCCCTGGGGCTTAAGCTTGAGCAGTTAAGAAGTTCATTTCTCTTTTTCTCCACTTAGGAATTTAGGCTCAAGACGTTTTCAGATCCATCTGGAGAATTAATGGTTTAAACCCTCTTCCTTGAATGCTTAGAGGAAAGGCAGAGATGACCAGGTTACATCCTGATCGTATTTGTAGGAGAATGCAAAGGTGGAATTTGTTTGCCTTCACAGGAAGCCCTGAGATCATCCTCTTCCTGGTCTTCCTTTCATATACCTATCTATAGTTTGTTTTTTTCTGCCTCCCTGTCTTCTCCAGTAGATAAAACCCTAGGATAAGAACATGGACCCTGGTTTTAGATTGCTTGATAGCAAGACCCTCTGCATTGGGTCTTGCTAAAACACTGGTCTATTTCTCTGTCACCAGTTTTGGGCCAGTCATGGAAGAGGCCAAAGGATATATTTTTGCCAGGATGTGGGGCTCAGAGGAACTTCTGCCAATCGTGCAGACTGGGAGAAATGAGAAAGCAGCTATTTATTTCCTTCCCTGCTCTTGGACCTCCTTTTAAAAGTAAGTTCCATCTTGAGAATTACATCAACATCCCGATAAGTAAACATCAAACAAAAAGCTACTCTTTCAGGCAAATAGTAATTGTGAGAATGGCCAAGACCCACAGATGTAGGTTGGGCTTTTATTTGTAGAAAGGACTATAGTGGCTGATGAGTGTATTTGGCAAGTATAGCTGCCTTCCTACAGGGAAGCAGGACTCTAGCCATTTGATACATCATGCGCTTTGCCACTGCTGTCATGAGTGGGATTTGTTATGGTAACCAGAACTTTGCCTGGAGGGTTGTGCATGTCAACTGTCACTCATTAGCAGTCTCCTTTATTTTAACCATAAACTGAAGAGGAGCTGCTCACTGTGCTAACAGGCAGATGGGTAGTCACGATGGAGCCCAGGTACAACTGTGTGTGCTCTTTGGAGGTGGAATAGCGCCGCCCACCACAACTCTCATTTGCTGGATCAAGAAGTGTTCCTGGATTTCCATTGGTTGAAATCCATGCTGGAACCTACCCTCTAGGATAGTCGGTCTTATTATTTTTCCTCTTTCTCAACTGCTACTCCCCATCTTCCTCTTGACCTAGCACATAAACTTTGCTAACGGTGGTCGTGCAGAGAGAATGTAGGTAGCTTCCCATAAAACCACTGAAAACTATGAAAGCTCAGCAGACATTTGAAGGAGGTAATATGGTCAGAGACGCTCTGTTCTCTCCTAGAGTTTGTACTTCGTCCTCACTGCTGTAAATCAACTTTCCCCCCTCTTTTTCATACAACTAGTATTTATTTAGTAATACACATACAGAAAAGATATAAACACTTCATATTCAATGCATGGGGGATAAAAATAAATAAAATTCAGGTTGCTAGAATTACCAATCCCATCAAATTATTTAACTAACTTTGCGGGTGGAGGAGAAACAATGGAGACAGCATTGCTTCAGGAACATGGAGAGCTTCCTGAACCCTGCTTTTGATGGAGACTTGGAACTGGCTAAGAACCCCTTAGGCATATTTACTCCTGGATATATTTCTAGGCCTGTGTAAATCTGGGTGATGTTATGTTATGCCCTATCATCTGTGGCTGGGAATATGAACCGCAGTCCAAAGTGAAACCAGAACCACTTATTGAGTTGATGTCAGCAGTGGGTCAGAAACTAGACTGGAAAGTTCTTCCAGGCAGAAGCCACGTCCTGTTTGATGCTGTGACTCAGGCCTGTTGTAGATCCTTCATGAAGATTTTTTTTAAATGAATGAAACTGGTGTCAGGTCAGCATGTCTGAGTGGGGAGAAGAATCTGGAATACATATTTCAGGTCATACCCGCAGCTAATCTGTAAAAATCCCTGAAGCCTGAAACAGCCCTGCCCTTCAGAAATTTATCACCTAATAGCAGAGCTAGGAAGTCTGAGGCATGCTAGTTATGATTGAAGATGTATGGGAAGATGAATCTTCTGATGTAAGTGCTTGAGAGTTATCTTTCCTTCACAACATTTTTCCAAATAAAGAGATTTCGCTTTACACACTGACCATTTTAGGTGATTTCGTGAACATTGTACTTGTACAGTCCTGAGACATTTCTTCAGTAAATCACATACAGACCTACTATGTGCTAAACTCTTACGTGCTATTGAGAAGGCAGGCATTCAGTGTGTTTTAAGCTGTGTTCAAGAACATGACCTCCTAGAGAAGTGATTCACCTTCTTGCTGTGCATCCCAAGGTGCTCTTATCAAGGTTGCTAGTGACATCTCCATTGCTAAATCTAAGGGCTAATTCTCAGCCTTCCCCTTCCTCCTTCAGAGCATTTGATGATACATACGGTTCATCCCTGCTTTATCCTTGAAAGGCATCCTTCCCTTGGCTTTCTGCATATCATACTGTACAGACCTTCCTCCTCACTCACCGGCCAGCATTCCTTCCCCATCTTCTTGACTGCCTTCGCTCTTCTCCCTGATCTCTCACTGCTGAAGGGCCTAGCACTCATTTCTTGCACTTGTCTTCTCTTTCTGTGATTACTATCTGCGGTGTCAGTCATTCTCATGGTGTTAAATACCATCCATCAGCCAAGAATCCACACTACGGTATCTCCATCTTATGCCACCTGCATATAGAATTACCTACTTGACACCTCCAATAGTAGTCATCTCAGACTTTAACGTCTAAAAGTAAGTTTCTGATTCCCATCCCTTCCCCTTCCAGATACTCTGTCTCCAGTTAGTTCTTCAACGTATACTCAGAATCTGACCATCCCTCATCGCCTCTCTTCATCCCTGGTTCCTCATCTCTCAAGTGGGCTCTTTTAGGTGCTGCTCAATTTTTACCTCTTCCATTTCACCATGTGGCGTATTCTCAGCAGAACAGCCAAGTGATTCCAGATTCAAAATACAAATCAGATCAAATTAGTGCTCTGTTCAAACTTCTCAGAGTAAAAGCCAAACTCATAACTTAACCTACCAGGCCCTTCCCTTCCTCCCTGATTCCCTCTCTGCTCAAGCCCCACACCACCCTGGCACACCTCTGCCTCAGGGCCACCGCACCTGCTGTTCCCTCTTTCTGACATGTTCTCCTTTCATGTTGCTGACTTGCTGCTTCCTTCAGGTCTCGATTCAAATGTTGCCTTCAGTGAAGTCTTCGTGCCACCCTGCCCCAGCCTGAGATTTCATATCCCCCTTCTCAGCTTTATTTTCTCCTTCGCACCTTGTCAGTTTTTAAACATATATTTTACTGACTCAATTTGCTTTTCTGCCTGCTCTGCACCGCTGCAATGAAAAATTTATGAGGCTAGTTTTCTGAAGGGGGGAGCCTGTGTGATTCACTCTTCAGCACTGAGAACAAGGCTTGGCATACAGCAGGCACTCAGGAAGCAATCTGTTGAGAGAATGAGGTAGAACCATGGGTATTTTTCATTTAAATATTGATGCCCCCGAGGATTGTGATATAATTGGTGGGATGGGCACCAGCATTGATATTTTCTGAACCCTCCCCAGGTCATTCCGATGTGGAGCTGGGTATAAGTTGTTCATTCTTAGAAAGTCCATTAGTCTCCAGACTTAAATTTCCAGGGATGATTTTAATGAAGTTTGTGTTATGTGTAAAAATTTCATCAGAGCATCTTCTTAGAGGGAATGTAATGGACATTCATCCCTGTGTGACCTTGCTGACTTTTGCCTGGAGGCACAAATCCCACTCTTGCCAAATTAAGTGTTTTCTGTGTTAATTTCCCCACTGGACTTTTCTCTTTATACTGTCAGCTATTGCCATCCATGTATCTGTGGGTTCTGTATCTGCAGATTCAGTCCATAGCTGATGGAAAATTCCAGAAAGCTCCAAAAAACAAAACTTGAATTTGCCAGTATGTACATTGTACTTATAACCATTTATACCGTATTAGGTATTATAAGCAGTCTAGAGATGATTTGGGCTTCCCTGGTGGCTCAGACAGCAAAGAATCCACCTGCAATGCAGGAGACCTGGGTTCGATCCCTGGGTTTGGGAGGATCCCCTGGAGGAAGGCATGGCTACCCACTCCAGTATTCTTGCGTGGAGAATCCCCATGGACTGAGGAGCCTGGTGGGCTACAGTCCATGGGGTCACAAAGAGTCAGATACGACTGAGCAGCCAAGCACACAGCACACAGAGACGATTTAAAGTATTAGGAAGAATGTGCATGGGCCATATGCAAATCCTACGCCAGTTTATAGAAGGAACTTGAGTAAATGCTGATCCTGGTATCCTCAGCAATCCTGGGACCACTGCCCCGTGAATATACTTGAAAAGTGAGAGGGGATTTGGATCCCGCTTAATTCCTTTTGTCTGCATGGACTATGCATTTATTTCACACCCCCGCATCCAGAAAGCCCCGCAACCCCTTGCCTAAATTCTGTCCATGACGTAAAACGCAGGCTGAGTCCCCTTCCCTCTGAAGAGTGTTTCTCCCCACCCCTCAGCTGGCAGTCTCTCCCAGAATGTCTGGCGCACAGGCCGCCTGGTGCGTTCTCTTGGCATCTAGCACATGCTGCCCTGGCTGGTGAGTCTTTAGGTGAAAGTGTCTTTCTTTGGTTTTAGGCCTCCCAGGCTAGGCTGTAAACTCTCTCAGGCTCTTGGCCATACCTCTCATCTCCTTATATCCCCAGCACTATCCTTTTTAACTGTATTGGCAGCTTTAAGGAGCATTGCCAAGGGGATAGTGTGTTACTCTTGGTGTAACTGGGGACTGTACCCTTCATAAGCACTCTGGCATTTTTTAACTCTGGGTTATGTTGACCTGTGGGCTTCCTAGGTGGCACTAGTGGTAAAGAACCCGCCTGCCAATGCAAGAGACAGAAGAGACGTGGGTTCGATCCCTGGATCAGGAAGATCCCTTGGAGGAGTGTTAGTTGCTAAGTCGTGTCCGCCTCTTGGAACCCCATGGACTGTAGCCCGCCAGGCTCCTCTGTCCATGGGATTTTCCAGACAAGAATACTGGAGTGAGTTGCCATTTCCTTCTCCAGGGGATCTTCCTGGCCCAGGGATTGAACCTGGGTCTCCTGCATTGCAGGCAAATTCTTTACCATCTGAGCCACAGGTGTGGTGATCCACTCCAGTATTCTTACCTGGGAAATCCCATGGACAGAAGAGCCTGGTGGGCTATGGTCCATAGGGTTGCAAAGAATTGGACATGACTGAAGTGACTTAGCACAGCACAGCACATATTATTGGTCTGTATCTTTCTCATCTCACAAACAACTAAATACGATGCTTGTAAGATTTAGAATCTAGGATTGCAGTGAAAATGACATACCCAAGAAAGCTCAGATATAATCACATTTGCCTTTATTTTCAAAATCAGATTCAAGGAAATAAATTTAAGCTAGCTTTTGGGAACTGCTGGCTGGCAGCTCTGAGACAAGGCAGAGGAGGGCATCGCATAGAGCCCTTCTCCCTCTGTTTGAAATGGTGGCTTTTCTATTAGAGTCTCATTCTCAGGCTAACATTCTTCATTTCAGCAGGCTGGGAGATCAGGTAACCTGATCTACGGGAGTAGGAGGAAGGTTTAGAAACTAAGGTCTTAACACCTTTGTGGCCTTTTGAAGTCCTAGGATTGGAGAAAAGTGATGTCATGGTGAGACAGGAAATGTTATAAAGCTGTAAAATGTCATAAAGCGATTTCCATCTGGTATTAGGTGTACAAGACACAGCAAAGAAAAGGGCATTGTGTTTTTATCCAGTGGGGATAAGGTTACTAGATTGGTACATCATGGGAAAAGTGTTGACATAACAAATCTGGACTTTTCAACAAGGTGTTTGGAGGGTCCCTTGTGATATCTTTGTGAGCAAGATGGAGGAACATGGACTGGACAGTTGCGTGATGTGGTGATTTGTAGCTGACTGGATAAATGCCCGTGCAAAGAGGTTGATGGATTGATGTCCATCCAGAGGGAGGGCTCTAGCAGTGAGAGTCTGACACAGTTCTGCCATTGGATTTATCCTGCTGCTGTTCAATGTTTTTATCGATGACTTGAATAAAGGTGCAGATGACACATTTATCCCATTTGCTCATGACCTAGATCCGGGAAGCACAGTGACCTCGTTTCACACCGGAATCAGAATCTAAAGTGACATACAGGATAGGCCACATTTTGCAAGATCAGCCAAGGGCTCAAGTGAAGGTCCTTCACTGTTGTCTGAAAAGCCAACTGCATTTATTACAGAACAGTCAGGAATCTGCTGTAATAATGATTTTTTTGTAAAAGACTTAGGCAGTTCGTTTGACTGGATGGTCAGTGTGCATCAACATTCTGATGTGACTGTATGTAAATCCCAGATGTGAGGGGTCCAGAAACAGTGTGGACGCTCTGCTCTGGTCCCACACATCTAGACTATCGTGCACTGTTCTGGGCAGCACGTGGTGTAAAGTGATATATTCAGAAGCAAGTGTCCAAGATTCGAAAGTTGGCGGGAGAGATTTTCAGGAAGGATGACGGTGCCTTCCAAGTCCTTTCCCTTTCATCCCATACCCCTGTGGACCATCGCTTCACACACTCCTTTCCCAGTACTCTAAACTCTCTATCTCCTTTCCTTTTGCTGTCCTAACCGTCCAAAATCCTCGCACCAAATAAGTTCAGTTCAGTTCAGTCGCTCAATCATGTCCGACTCTGCGACCCCATGAATTGCAGCATGCCAGGCCTCCCTGTCCATCACCAACTCTCGGCGTTCACTGACTCACGTCCATCGAGTCAGTGATGCCATCCAGCCATCTCATCCTCTGTCGTCCCCTTCTCCTCCTGCCCTCAATCCCTCCCAGCATCAGAGTCTTTTCCAGTGAGTCAACTCTTTGCATGAGGTGGCCAAAGTACTGGAGTTTCAGCTTCAGCATCATTCCCTCCAAAGAAATCCCATGGCTGATCTCCTTCAGAATGGACTGGTTGGATCTCCTTGCAGTCCAAGGGACTCTCAAGAGTCTTCAATCACTGTCAATTTCTGCCCCTGTGTCCTAATTGCTGAGGATTTCTGTGAAAGAGAAAAAAACCCACTATCTGTTTTGATTGGCGCAGCTGCAGGATAAGGGCCTCTGAACTCATCGTCCTCCTAGGCCAGCAGGCAGGTGGACAGTCTCACAGGACCCCCATCAGCCTTCCCTGCCATTCCCCCCACTGTCTGGACTACCCCTCCCCCTCAAACTCCTACCTAGAGACCTTCTCCCTCCCTTCAAGCTGGGGACCTTAATGTTTTCTTCACAGAGAGAATCCATGAAAATTCCCTCAGTCCGGCTCCCTCGCTTACAATCTGTCCACCTCCGACCTGTGCGCTTTCCTTCTTGCCTGAGAGAATTTCCCTCCTTTTATTGAACCTTTCCCTCAGATTCAGCTTAATGATCATGCTTCATCAGCCTACTCTTTCCCCTCTGTCTTTACCCTCCCCCTGCCTAGAAGCCTTTCCTCTCTGCCATGCGCAAAACTCACCCCTCTTTAATTAAGTCCTCTCTGCCTTTATATCCTTAACAGCCAAATTACCTGAAGATTTGGTCTGTGTTGGCTGTTTTTACTTCTTTCAGCTCTCATTGATCCCTCAATGGACCATGCAATCTGGTTTCCATTCCCGATTCTCTGTTGAAAGTCCCTGGTGACAACTGATGGGCCTCTACACCCAGATCCTGTGGAGAGGTTTCAGTGCTTCAGCTGTTTGTCCAGTGTCTCCTTTATGAAGCGCTGTTCTTCAGCGTCTCTGCTCCCACTCCTTTCGTGGATTCTTCCTGCCTCCTTAACAGATGCCTGGTCTTACTCTTCTCGCTGAGCTGCTCTCCACAGAGTGCTTTCGCTTATTCTTGCACCAACTCTGATTCCCCCTTCCTTTTTGGTTGGTTTGTACTTCACCTCTTAGGCAGTGATGTTCTCAGTCCTCCTCTGGAAAATTTCAGCCGCATTTTCCACTTCCACACATCCACTTTCACCCTCTATCTACACATCCCTCCCAAATCTGTACCTTCAGCCTCCAGCCTCCTCCTGAGCTCCATGTCCAGTGCCTACAATTGATCTCAGGTGGCCTCAGCCAGCAATGGTATGGAGCAGGGCTTGGATTCCCAACGAGAGAAGGAGGCTGAGTTGTGGGAGTGAGCACCAGAGCCTAGCCACTAGACCAGTTGTCAGTGATAAGGGCCCTGGACCTTCGGCTTTGCAGAAAAGAATTCCCACAAAGATGGAAAGTATTTATTCAGAGGAAAAAGAGTACAGCCTGTGCGGATAAACACATGGGCAGACTGGGTGGGGAGGGAGTGGCGAGTCCCTTAGTTACCCCCTCATGGCAGTTTAAATCACGTGTATGGGGCATTTTTTCTGGGTTTCCTTTGGCCAATCATTTTGATTTGGTTTACCATCCATATTTGGTATATCTCAGGATCCTTCTATGTGTGCGCAGGCATCTCTTAGCCAAGATGAATCGTATCACAAAGGCCTGTGGGTACCTTAGCATCCCCTTGGACCTCCAAGAAGCCTTTCTGTGCATGGTGCATGTGTCATCAGGGAGGTCTCCTGACTTTGAAAATGAGAAATGAATGGTCTGGACAGGGCCTAACCATATCCCTTAATTGGCCTGCTGTTCTTATCTTGAAGTTTCAGTCCATAGGGAATGAATCTCCAATTGCTTTACCCTGGCTTGGGGGTGGGGGCATCTACCTCCTGCCTCACTTTCACCTCCATCTGGGGACTCTGAGGCACTCCAGAGCATCGCATCCCAGACTGAGCTCATCACCTCTCCCATATGAGCCTGCCTCCCCAACCCTTGCTCGTTCCCTGTCTTGGCCAATGGCACCCCCTCAGCCAGCCCTCAGACAAGAAATCCAGACTCACCCTCAACTCTCTGTGTTTCTGTATACTTACACATGAGAGGTTTGCAACTATAATCCATAATGTGGCCAAACGAATAATTCTAATGGCTTTCCTGGGCAGGACTGCTAAGACTTATTCTCATTTCAGGTCCAGAAGGCAGAACAAAGGCCAAAACATTTGAATTAAGGGACAGAGATCCATGGCAGACATGGATCTTAAGGGAGACAGCTCCATGTTGGGAAAATCTTTTTTAAACTATTACAGTCTCAAAGTGGCATGGGCTGCCTTGAGAGGTGGTAAATTTCTTTCACTGTAGGCACTGTGCGCAAAGGCTGGAGGACAGTTGCAGGGCTGGGCTGGGGGACTTCTAATGCCTCTAATGCCTCTAATGCCAGCTCTGAGGTTTAATTCAGCAGCTGATATGTTCTTCCTGTCTGCTTTGTCCACATCTTCTCATTTCTGCTTCCTAGTAGATTATTAGTTCCATTTTATGGATGAGGAATCAGAAGCTCGAGGGTCAGGTTATTTCCCAAGGTGATCCAGCTGAGTAATCAGTATTAGGGACAGGCCTCCAGGGCTGACTCGTGTCCCCACCACCCACTGTTTGTGTGAAGCTGCCTCCTCCTATTCGGTATTGGAAACAGACGTCAGTAGAGTGTAGTCAGCTCACAGAGCAGGTAGACCTTTGAAGCTAATAGAAAGGAGCTGTTCTTGGATTCAGAACTTAAATACATTTGAAACTTTAATTTTTCTTAAATATGTCCCTATGTTTATTGGCCTATTAACCTTCCCCTCTGTTTCTCCACATGCTTTATCATTATAATGAGCAATCCTAATAAACAAAGGCAATTTTCTTCCTAGGCCTCTACCTCCATTTCTTAGAGGCTTTGTTGTTGTTTAATTGCTAAGTTGTGTCCGGCTCTTTTGTGACCCCCATGGACTGTAGTCCACCAGGCTCCTCTGTCCATGGGATTTTACAGCCCAGAATCCTGGAGTGGGTTGCTATTTCCATCTCCAAGAGATATTCCTGACTCAGGGATCACACTTTTGAGTCTCTTGCATTGGCAGGCAGATTCTTTACTGCTGAGCCACCAGAGAAGCCCTTTTCCCAGAGTCTTGGGAAGGAGCAAATGAGAAAGGGTTAATGCCTCCATTTACTTAGAATGGCTTGTAATGACATGCAGGTCCCAGATGCAGAGGGTCTGTGTTGCTGCTATAGTACTGACCTGCTGGGTGACCAGTGCTGAAGAGAAATCCTGGGTTTTCTTTTAGGAACTTGAAAGAAAGGGAGGCAATGCCACATATATGGGGAGGGGAGGGACTGGCTTGAAGTGGAGAAAGATTACAAGCTAATATTTACATTTTCATTTTTGCCTCTAATACCATGTCCTGGAGGGAAATAGAAGTCTGATAAAAACAGCAGATAAACATCAAAGTGAGAGGCAGTCAGTCTAGGTCAGTACGTGGGCAGGACCTGGGATCAGAGGTGACGGTTGAGTTGAGGATCTAAAATCCAGGCGATAGAGACTCGCCTTGCAGATAACCTGTGAATGGATATTTTTGTGGGCCTTGCTAGCTGCCCTCTGCAGAGCTCTAAGGACCACTCATCCTCTTAGATGCTCTAAGGTAGATGATTACTTCTTCATCTTTCACCTGATCCCAATCTTATTGTTTCAGTACTCAGAGTTCTCCATCTATAGGCTGGAGGGTTAGGCAAGGATTGAGGAAATAAAATCCAGCAACAATTCCCAAGCCTAAAGATGGATATAATAACCAATGTCTCTCTCAATGCTTTTTTTTTTTTTTCAGAGAGATTTTTTCAAGTGACAAAATCATAGCTGCTGTCATTGTGAAAGGTGTAAAGCAGGATGGGGAAGGTTGAGTGAAAAGAGTAATTGACCAGCAGCCAACACTCCACGCTAGTTCAGATACTGCCACTGTCTAGTTCCAGATCCTAGATCCTTCACACTTGGAATGAAGCAATTGCATCTAATGATTCTTAAAGTCTCTTTTATCTCTTAAAGAAGAAAATGTCCTGACACGCAGTCGTAGCTCAGTACTCCACATGTTGCCTGTTACTTGAGAATGATCATCCGTTCCTGTCTCTCATCACTAAAGACCCACTCATGTCTGTAGTGCCTTGGAGCTCACGTTCTGTCCTAAACGAATAAACTCCTCTAAAACAAGCTACCTGCCAAACATACCCTTTTCTGTCAGGAATAATTTCTGTGAATATTACAAAGCTTCCAAGGCATGAAAACTTCAGTTTCCCTTCTACTGACAATTATTTCTTCCATGAACTGTTACAGATCATCCATTTTAATCTCAGATTTTATAAATGGACAAATCCAGGCCCAGAGAGGTGAGGCAGCTTTCTGAGTGTCACACAGCAAAGACCCTCCTGTAGGACATTTCTCTGTACTGCTCAAAATGGAAAGATGCAGGTACTTGGCAATCAGCAGTTAAAAGAAAATTATAGTTTGATTTCCAAAAGAGTTATTTTTAAACAGGAGGCTGTTTCACCTTGGAATGTTGAAAGAAAAAATAATAATAAACAAGTGCCCCAGATTTGTCCTTTTAAGCCAGCTGAAGGAGTGTGCCCTCTCTGC
This sequence comes from Ovis aries, assembly GCF_016772045.2. Classification (NCBI taxonomy): domain Eukaryota; kingdom Metazoa; phylum Chordata; class Mammalia; order Artiodactyla; family Bovidae; genus Ovis; species Ovis aries. Next base: position 42,013,382 of record NC_056069.1, on the reverse strand, counting down.
TCTGTTGAAATTGGCAGGCTGACATCGTGCAGACAGACTGTTCTGGTCTACTTGGTTAGTTGTTATCCCAAACGCAAATCTGACTCATGGGTGAGATCATGAGAAATCTGGACTATTTTTCATGATGACTTTTTCTTTCCTAAGTCTAATTTTCTTTTGCGGTATTCGGCTGTGTAAGATATCCATGGTGGGGAACAGAATCTCAGGAGGGTTGTTCCTAGGATGGTCCTTGCTGTCGTATGAATCACAAGACAGCTGGGGCAGGTTTGGCCATGAGCTGTCTGTGGTTTTGGTATGGATGTTTAGGGGTGTGTGCATGCAGATATGTGTATGTGTATGTACACGAGCGTATGCTGGCCCTATGGCAAAGTAAGATGTTTTCTGTCTTCAGAGATTTGAGGGATTCTGGGAAGGCCCTCCTTGTAATCAAGTGAATGATTAAATAAACATTTTTCACTGAAGGAACGTTTGTTTAATATCCACCTTTTGCTGGGTGCTTATAACAGGGACTCCTATCACCAAGAGGTGATTGATGCTTTTGAATTGTGGTATTGGAGGAGACTCTTGAGAGTCCCTTGGACTGCAAGGAGATCCAACTAGTCCATCCTAAAGGAAATCAGTCCTGAATATTCATTGGAAGGACTGATGCTGAAGCTGAAGCTCCAGTACTTTGGCCACCTTTGCACCAGATGATGCAAAGAACTGACTCATTGGAAAAGACCCTGATGCTGGGAAAGATTACAAGCAGGAGGAAAAGGGGAAGACAGAGGATGAGATGGTTGGATGGCATCACCAACTTGATGGACATGAGTTTGAGCATGATACGGGAGTTGGTGATGGACAGGGAAGCCTGGTGTGCTGCAGTCCATGGGGTCACAGAGAGTTGGACATGACTGAGCGACGGAACTGACTGATCACCAAGAAGAGATTACATACAATTAAACAAGTAAATGCTACCTAATCTGTGTATTAGGGTGATGTTAGCTGCTGTGACAGTTGAACCCCCAAGTTTTAGTGCTTAAAACATAACACAAAATTATTTCTCTATCACTTAACAGTCTCATGCAAGACTTCTTGGTCAGCAGGCAGCTCTCCTTTACATGGTGAGTCAGGCCTCCGCGCTCTTTCCGTCTGGTGTCCTGCAGTTTCCTGGAGCTGAAGTGTGCACTCTGCCCCTCACTGTGAGGAGGGGAAAGAGGCAGAAGGTCCATTCCTCTGAAATGTCTTGGTTTGAAAGTGGTACACCCCGTGGGTGAGAACTAACCACAGGGCCTGTGTGGATGCAGAGGGGGTTGGGATAGGTGGCCGTGATAAGTCTACACCGTGGAAGGGAGCTCTGTAGGATTTCAGCGTTTGGGTGGTATCTCTGCTATTGGCTGATAAATACTCTATTGGAGGGCCGTGTTTAGAACTACTGCTTCAGCACAGAAGAGGAGCCCTTGACCTGGGATCAGGGTATGGGAAGGAGCCATCGCTTATTCCCTCTGTCTCTTCTCTTCCTCCTGAGCCTGGCTTTGGTTCTCAATGTGCCACTCTCTGTGTCTCTCACACCCCTGCACACGTGTATTAGAGTGATGTTAGCCGCTGTGACAATCTTTCCTCTCTCTAGAACTTTTCTCCCACCTCACCTTGCCCCTTCCCCTGACTAACTTAATATTCCATCAGCTTCGCAAGGCCTTTCTCCCAAGAAGCCTTTTGTGGACCACCAAATCAAGCTCTGTGTGAAGGCAAAGCTGGGAGATTTTTATTTGTTGGGATTTGAGAGCCCCCAGGAAGGCACTCCAGCTAATCGATTGGCTGTTTTATGTGGTATAAACTTCAGGAGATCAAGGAGCACTGAGGGAGAAAAGGAGGTAAGAGGACCATGAAATGAATGGGGAGGGAGTCAGGGACCTTCACACCCTTCCCATCACTTGGATCTGAGAGCTCCAGCTGTTTGCAGGTGCAGAGACAGCAGGGGGCTTCCAGGCCACCTCCGTTCAGGAAACTACACTGCTGCTGGTAAGTTTCAGGAGTTGATTCTCAGGCCTGATTTCTAGAGAACAGGTGAGAAAATTTCCCAAGTGCTGGTTAAGAAGTGGGACACCCAAGTCAGTGAAGAGACCCTCCCTGGGGGAGCATCCTTGTAGCAGCACAAAGAGATGGTTATGCCGCCAGCCTGAGTCTCTGAGCAGAGGCCGGAGGGAGTGGAGAACCTTCCTGGGTCGAAGCAATGATGGAATGCATCTTCCTGTTCCAACAGGCCCCGGATCTTATAAAGGAACATGGGGTTTTAATTTTTGGATGTAAGAAATGAACATATTTCTCCTGCAGCTGGAGTTCTCTCCTTGTTCAAAAAATATTTTCATCCTAATTATTTGTAATGATCTCAAGGAAAAGTGCCTCTTGTGATTAACTTGACAGGTTCATACATGCAAGAAGCCTCCTGATCCTGCGTTTGTGAGGCTATTTTTATTGTTGAGGTTACCATCAGAGTGACCTAAAACAGACCTGAGAGCTGGGTGCTTAGGAAAAATATCTTGGCAGGATGGTTTAGGAAGGAGACTGTATTAACTCCATGGGGCTTTTCCAGAATGTTGTTTGTTTCTCTGGACTTCCCCGCTCCAGTCAGAAGCCTCGCTTTTGTGAAGCCCAGGGCTGGATCAATATATTATGGGAAAATAATCCTAGATACAGAAACCGAAGGCAAAGAATCCATGCTGCTGCTGCTGCTAAGTCGCTTCAGTCGTGTTCGACTCTGTGCGACCCCAGAGATGGCAGCCCACCAGGCTCCCCTGTCCCTGGGATTCTCCAGGCAAAAACACTGGAGCGGGTTGCCATTTCCTTCTCCAATGCATGAAAGTGAAAAGGGAAAGTGAAGTTGCTCAGTCGTGTCTGACTCCTAGTGACCCCATGGACTGTAGCCCACCAGGCTCCTCCATCCATGGGATTTGCCAGGCAAGAGTACTGGAGTGAGGTGCCATCGCCTTCTCCAAAAGAATCCATAGTCTGGAGTAAATCTTTTAGTTGGGGTGGAGCAGAGCATGACTATCAGCTGTTCAGCAACTCTGAGGCTCTCCGCCTCCTAGGTGGTCCATTCTATTTCTTGTGATTTGTCAACTGAGTACAGACCTGCGTTCATTCCCAGAATACTTAACAGAAGCACCTGCTTGGCTCTCTTCTTGGCACCAGGGATGCAGAGATGAGCAAGGCCTTCAAAACCTCTGCCCACAGAGTGCTCACATTTTAGGAGGGGGGAGGCCAGGTGCAAAACCAGTAAATGAGTGGATATGTAGTATAACTTCAGGGACGATATGCATCTTGAAGACAAATAGAGCAGGTTAAGTGGCTGGAGAGTGATGGAGGGAGCTTGGTTAGATCATGTGGGTGGGGAAGGCTGCTCTGAGAGTGATGTTTGCACAGAGGCCTGAGAAATGAATAAAGCCATGTCTTGATCCGAGGGCAGGGACATCCATGGACCCTGAGGGAGAAAAACCAAGAGGGCTGGTGGCAGTGGGGCCGTAGCCAGGACGGGCCACTGCAGATCACCAGCAAGCAGGAGGCAGTGGGGATGATGCTACTAGAGGAGACTTTCGCCTCTCTCCCCAGAAGGGAAGGGAAGTGTGTTGGGAGAGCAGAGTTCTCCAATGAATTACCTTTTTTTGGTGGTTGTTCAATTGCTAGGTCGTATCCAACTCTTTGCAACCCCATGGGCTGCAGCACACCAGGCTTCCCTGTCCCTCACTATCTCCCGGAGTTTGCTCCAACTCATGTGCATCGGGTCGGTGATGCCATCCAACCATCTCATCCTCTCTCTTCCCCTTCTCCTCCTGCCCTCAGTCTTTCCTAGCATCAGGGTCCTTTTGATTGCTGCAATCTAAATACAGGCAGATGTCTAGGTGCAGCTTCTAGTCTTTATAGGAATTTGCTTTCTGGTGCAAAGGAAGGAACTGAACTCAGACAACTTTGTTTGGAGAAAGCCGTTTGGAAGCTGCTGGAAGTAAAACTGCTCCTTTCTGTCCTCAGGACCCTGGTGCTGCCCACCGCCTGGCAGGCGCTTGCCCTGAGTTAATAGAGGACTTTGGGTCTAATTGGCCTATTGTACGGCCCCTCTGACCACCGCCTTGAAAACCCCTTGGCTCTGTCTAGTTAATGGTGGCTCCAGTGCTAATAAACCCTTTGAAATCTTCTGCCACGGTTGGGTTTTCCTGACGCATTTGCATGTCAAGATCATTTGGGCTTCGGAGTCTCGGTCTCCTGCTGTTCCTAATGTCATAAACGGATGGTAATAACCCGGGAGGGGATTATATTCCAGGGTTGCAAGTAGATGAGCTTTAAAAACATCCATCTTATTTGCGGGCAAATATGGCTAATGACAGGCTGGGGAAAACAAAATAATTCAAAATCTGCAGTGAGTGCTTGGTTATTTCCAAAGGGCCTGCTTTTTAATGAAGTGCAGTAAAGAATGAAGGACAAGTGGGGAGAAGTAGTCACAGCATTTTAGCAGTTTCTTGGGGGTTAAGGAGGCTTTTCAAAAATAAAAATAAACACAGGTTATCTGAGGCAAGGGAGTCATGTTAGAGGCCCACCTCCCCCTTGTGGGGCTGGGGCTGGATCTCAGGGCCTTGTAGCTCTGTGGTTCATAGCGGAAAGCAAACCTCTATGACAGGGGTTCTCCCTCAGTGGAGATTTTGCCCCAGCGGACACTCTCCAATATCTGGACACATTTCTGGTTGTCACTGGTGGTGCTGGAGGCATCCAGGAGGTAGCTGTCAGTACGTGTGTGTGCTAGTCGCCCAGTCGTGTCCGACTCTTTGTGACCCCATGGACTGTAGCCTGCCAGACTCCTCTGTCCATGGAATTCTCCAGGAAAGAATACTGGAATGGGTAGCCATTCCCTTATCCAGGGGATCTTACCAACCCAGGGATCGAACCTGGGCCTCCCACATTGCAGGCAGATTCTTTACTATCTGAGCCACCAGAGATGCTGCTAAATATCCAATGATGCTCAGGACAGCCCTGCAAAGAAGGATTATCCTGCTCACGTGTCCAGGTGCTGAGACTGAACACATATCTTTCTGCCTGCAGCTCCCCATTCTGTCCTGTTCAACCCCCAGCTGTGAAGTGGCTCTGCCGCCCTTTCCTGGGAGTTACTTTGTCTCCCAGTGAAGGCCTGGAAGGGGCTTAGAAATGACCTAATATGAATCTAAGCTTCACAGGTAGTGCCTCGAGGACTTCAGACAGATTGAGTGACTTCCCTAAATTCACACAATTTGTAACAGAGGTGGGATTAATGAACAGGAAAAATTCCCATTCCTCCTCCAGGAGTTTTTGCAGAAGGAGTTTTTACAGGTTTTTAATATTCTCCTCTTGGATCAGCACTTTTCTCATTCTTAACAGCAACTGTTTGCTGAGTGTCTGCTATGTTCCTGGCACTCTGCAACCATCTGTCACCTGAGTGACAGGAAGCCTGCCTAAAATGGGCAATGCAACCCTGATGAGAGGATTATAGTCCTGAGAACCATGCTTGGAGGGTTTATGCTGGGCGAGGACTATACTAAATGCTTCAATAGACTTTTTATCTCATTAAATTCCCCGCACAACCCTGTAGGCAGGTGCTATTATTATCCCCCTTTCATAGGTGATGAACTGAAACTGGGGTCACTTAGAAGGTTTTAGGGCCAGGAATTTGAGCCTAGTTCTATTGAGCTCCAGAACTAGAACTCCTAGCCTCTGAGCTCTCCTCTTTTTGTACATGGTGATAAAAGATTAAGTTGCTACTATAGTCAGGAGGGCTTCCCTCTGCTTACCAGTGGCTCAGCGGTACAGAATCCATCTGCAGTGCAGTCCTGGGTCAGGAATATCTCCTGGAGGAAGGCATGGCAGGCCACTCCAGTATTCTCACCTGGAAAATCCTGTGGACCGAGGAGCCTGGAGGGCTACAATCCATAGGACCTCAAAGAGTCAGACACAACTGAAGCAACATAGCACACATGCATAGTCAGAAGACTATTGTTTTAAACTACTGTTTTAAGAGTTTTAACTAAAACTTTAGAAGAAGAAATGTAGATACATTCTGCTGGATTATATCACCCAGGCCATCAGTGGCAGTCTTGATCATTCCTTGCTTGCTGTTTGTCTTTGGACTTTCCAGGCATATGGGTGCTTCCATTTAACTTCCATCAATACTTATTTTTGTGAGCATTTACTGTGTTAGGGAGGTGGCTAAATAGTGGGGATTCAGTGATCAAAATACTTGTCTTAGTTTGGGTTCCCCCCAAAGCCAACCCTGAGACAAGGATTTGGGTTCAGGAAGTTTATTTGGGTGGGGAAAGGGGAGATGCGAGAGGAAGGAAGGAAAGCCGACAACGGGTGTGCAATGTGGTTACATCGGGGCCTCAGTGCCTCCGTGGGTCTCTAAGAGGTTGAGCAGAACACCCTGCAGAATGGCCAAGTAAATGCCGGGTTCTTTATCCACCGACCTCCATTCCACTCTCTCAGGCAGGGATACAGAAGAACTCCAGGGCAAGTTTGGGAATGTGTGGGTGGCTTCCCTGTTGGTTCAGATGGTAAAGAATCCTCCTGCCTGTGATGCAGGAGACCCAGGTTCGATCCCTGGGTCTGGAAGATCCCCTGGAGAAGGGAATGGCTACTCACCCCAGTATTTTTGCCTGGAAAATCCCATGGACAGAGGAGCCTGGAGGGCTGTAGTCTATAGGGTCTCAAAGAGTCAGACATGACAGAGCAACTAACCCTTTCACTTTCAGATGATCTCCAGGGAGGGTGGGCCTCCCTGGAGGGGGGCTGTGACCACAACATCTGCTCCAGTATAATTCCTGTCCTCAGGAACTTAACCCTGCTCTTGGTAGGGGAGTTAGAATTCACCGAACAACAGGACAATGGGAAGATGGACACAATGAATGGAGGGCGACAAAAAAGAGATGATGACTCCATTGTGGGAAATCAGGGAAGGCTTCCCAGAGGAGGTGACATTGAAGGGCTGAGAGCATATTAAATATAGATCCCTATCCCCAGCATCTTCCTTATTCTCATAGCTCTGGCATAACACAGAAACGCCATTTGAGTGTTGCCTGGCCTTTATTGTTTGAATTCTCCTTTCTGCACCCTGTCATTCCAGGAGGTTCTTGTGCTCAGCATCAGGACCATGGGCCTGGCCCAGCAGTGGCTAGAGCCTATAAGCCATTGTCTTGTGTAGCAAAGAAGCTGGGGCCAGCCCCACTGCCCTCCACATCCACTAGGGCTGGCCGTTCTTTGCAGTTGTTAATGGTGGGAAATCTTGGACGAGTTGCCACCCTGGCTGAATCTACCTTTCCTGATGGCCATCCAGAAGGCATGAATCCGTGGCCTTCACTAATACTTCTTAATGCAGAATTTGAGTAGGAAAAAGCCTGCATACAGTTCACGTGAACAGTTTGTTAAAACATGGATACCCAGGCTCCACCCCTGGAGGCTCTGACTCCACAGTTATGGGGTCAGGTCAGAGATTTTACATTTGACAGCCTCCTCCTTTGCTGATGCTTCTAGTCTGCAGTCCATACTTGGAGTAGCCATGTTCTAAGACCTCCCATCCAACTTTCTCTTGGCCTATTTCACCTAGATCAGGGCTTGTCAGTGCCGGCACTCTTATTTGACGTTTAGAACCAGATAATTCTTTGTTGTGGGGGGTCTGCCTTTTGTACTGTAGGATGTTTAGCAGCATCCCTGGCCTCTAGCCACTGGATACGAGCAGCATTTCTCAGTGAGTGAGTGTTAGTCTCTCAGTCATGTCTGACGCTTTGCAATCCCATGGCCTGTAGCCTACCAGGCTTCTTTGTCCATGGAATTCTCCAGGCAAGAATACTGGGGTGGGTTGCTACTTACTACTCCAGGGGATCTTCCCCACCAGGGATCAAACCCAGGTATCCTGCATTGTAGGAGGATTCCTTACCATCTGAGCCACCAGGGAAGCCCAGCATTTCTCAGTAGTAACAACCAGAAATGTCTTCAAACATTACCAAATGACCCCTGGAGGCAAAAATCTCCCCAGCTGGAGAACCACTGATGAAAATGCTCTTAAATACTGCCTCTCACTTCAGTGTACATATAAATTACTGGATCTTATTAAAAGGCAGATTCTAATTCAGTAGGTCTGGGGAGAAACCTGAGAGTCAGGATTTCTGTTGAGCTCCTGGGTAATGCTGATACTTCTAGTTGGGGAACCACACTTTGAGTAGCAGCAGTCCACACTCAAGTGAGGGAAGAGCTTTGGTTGGACCCAAGGGCTCAAAGGTGTTCCTGCAGTTGCTTGTGATTGGCCAGTCTCTCTCAGCCCCTCTTACTTCCCCAGGTTGATGAAAGCTGTGGCTGCTGCCTTCCCCCCACCAATCCCTCCTCCAGCCCAGGGGGCTCTTGTCCTTGTCTGGGAGGAGTTAGCCTTCCTCTTGGCGTGATAGCAGATCTGAGTTTGCCTTTGTTGCGTACAAGGGTCTCGCTAAGGCCCTCTCAGTCCTCAAAGGGCCCACTTTGCCCTTTTGAGGTTTTTTTTTGGCTGTGCGGGGTCTTCATTGCAGTGCATAGGCTTAATTGACCCGCAGAATATGGAATCTTAGTTCCCTGACCAGAGAACAAATCCATACCCCCTGCCTTGGCAGGTGGATTCTTAACCATTGGACCAATGGGGAAGTCCCCAGTCTTTTATTTATTTATTTTTTTAAACTTGAGTTTCAGAGGGGGAAAATAGGAGGGAGCCTGCTTTATGGAAGGCAGGAAGCCCTGGTGTGCCAGCCTGCAATTTTAGGAGGTTCAGAGGAGACAGTGTCTGGGGACTGGGGCTTAAAGCATGGTTCTCAGAGCCAAAGAAGAAGCTGCAGTCACGGAGCAGGAATGGCCTAAGGCAGATGGGGCTTGGCGGGGCGGGGGGCGGCCCTTCACATACCGCTGAACCTAGGAATTACCCTGGTGATGAGCCCTTCGTAGACATCGAGAAATGCTGTCACCTTGCCCATTGTTATTTTTAGCCATTGTCTATTTCTTATTGTTGGTAGCAGTAAGAATTCTTAGGAGACGTTTTCTCCATGCTTTACTGAGAAAGTTGAGATAGTGTAGGGAAAGAAAAGTGGCTGTTGCACCGGGAAAGTCACCCAAAGTCACCCAAAAAAGCCACCCAAGGGTAGGAGAAGGATAAGGGAAGCTGGGAACTGCCATGCTGGTCTCTACATAGGGATGACTGAGATCCCCACGGGGTCATCTCAAGTGTCCAAAGCAGCTCCCTGACCTGTGACGGCTGGTTCTGTGAGGACAGGACTGTGCTCCCTTCAGTACAGACTGTTTTGGGGTTGGGAATGAGGGTTCTCCCCAACACATGTGTTCCTGTATCTATGGGAGAATGCATCCCGAGCTTTAAAAGTATAAGTTGCTATGCTGGGGACTCCCTCCAGCTGAGCTTGGCATGTTGTATTGGACGGGTTGGTTGGTTGGTTTAGTCTCTCTGTCGTGTCTGACTCTTGCAGGCCCATAGACTGTAGCCCGGCAGTCTCCTCTATCCACGCGATTTCCCAGGCAAGAATACTGGAGTGGGCTGCCATTGCCTTCTCCAAGCGATCTTCCCGACACGGATCGAACATGGGGATCGAACCTGGATCTCCTGCATTACAGGCAGTCTCCCGTATTACAGCAGATTCTTTACCGGCTGAGCCACTGGAGAAGCCCTGTGTTAGATGATCCTTACCCAGACAGAAGGCTGTGACACTTGGGTTTCCAGCAGGAAGGCTGTGTGCATCAGGCTTATTGTGGAAGGACTTGTGTGGGATAGAGAGAAGGGCGATTAGTTAGAGCTGTGGACTGAGGCTCTAGTCCCTATTGTGATGGTATTCAAGATGGGGCCTTGGAAAGGTAATTAGGTCATCAGGGTGCAGCCCTCAGGATGGGATTAGTGCCCTTAAAAGACCTGAGAGAGCTGGCTTGCTGTCTTCCCCCCACCACTACATGAAAACATAACCAGGAAAAGAATCCTCACCAGGACCCAAATGGGCTGGCCTCTTGACCTTGAAATTCCCAGCCTCCAGACTGTGAGAAATAAATTTCTGTTGTTGAAGCCACCCAGTCTGTGATATTCTGCTCCAGCAGCCCAAGCTGACTAAAACAGCCAAGAAGATAACTTAGACCAACACGCTTTCAGTATCTCTCTGTGAAATGACAAGTGCTGCTCGGTGCTGGAGCCTCTATCAGTCTAGTGAGAAATGGGAAAAACAGATCAAAACAGTGAGTTTTTCTTAAAGCTAAACGTATTCATTTTAAAAATAGAGCTCTCTGCTCTTCTGTTTACTTTGTGTGTGTGCTAAGTTGCTTCAGTTGTGTCTGACTCTTTGTGACCCCATGGACTGTAGCCCACCAAGCTCCTCTGTCCATGGAATGGACAGACTCCAGGCAAGAATACTGGAGTTGGTTGCCATTCCCTTCTCCAGGGGATCTTCCCAACCCAAGGACTGAACCTGAGCCTTTTCCATCTCCTGCATTGGCAAGTGGGTTCTTTACCACTAGTGCCACCTGGATATAAGATTCTATTTTATATCCAGATTCTATTTACTTTAGAAGAGGTTAAACTGTCATGCTATGAATTAAATTATGCTGTTTCTCAATGATATTTAGTTTCTTTGTTGGCCAAGAAAAGTTGGAAATACTTTAGTTCCAAAAATAATTTGTAAAATTTTTATTGGCCTGTGAAATCCAGATGTCTAGAAGCCACTGGATCAGGCAATCATACAAGCAAAGGGAAGAGATGATAGCAGTCTGGATGAGGGTGGCGTCTATGGGCGGGGGAGGGAATGGAGGAAGAATGCAAAGAACTTTGTGACTGGCTGGATGCATTGAACAAGGGCAACTTACAAGGTGATGATGGGACCTTTTAAAGAAATATGGAAGTTGGAGGGGGAATGAGTCTGGGGATGGATGAAACATTGAGCAATCATCATCATAAAACATTAATGGCTACGATTCATTGAGGGCGCATACTGTGAGCTTTATTTCCATTATTTCATTTAATCAGTGCAGCAGTCCTTTGAGGTTGGTGCTGTTGTGGCCTCAGGATGACGAAGGAGGGTGGAGAGAGAGGTCAAGTGACACTCTCTTCCATCAGAGCTGAGAGGTGTGGAGGATTCAAAGTGGGGACTTCCGGAGTCTAAAGTCCAAGAAGGCACCGAATCACCATCCTGTGCTGTACCACACTGTCTGTGTGAGACCCTCCATCTGTGTGAGGCCCATCAGTGAGAGTCTCCTTATTTGTGATGATGATTTCATGGATATATGGTGGTTGGTTTTAGTCACTAAGTCGTGTCCAACTCTTGCGACCCCGTGGACTGTAGCCTGCCAGACTCCTCTGTCCATGGGATTCTCCAGGCAAGGGTACTGGAGTAAGTTAAAAGTAATCATTAAAAAATTATATGCTTTAAGTACATGTCGTTTGCTGTGTATCAGTTATACCTTGAAGCGCTTTATAAAAACACATGGGAAAGATGGTGAACAGGCATTCACCCCAAGCCCATTGTATTGGTCTGCGGGTTGGATTCCCTGGGAGGGTAAAAGCATGGAGGAATTTCCTGTGGGGGATCTCGCATGATTGGACACTCTGATGGCAGGGTAGGAAGTGGGCCTGGCTGAGGGAGAAGCTGGGCTGCGATGCAGGTTCAGGCAAGGATATGGGCAGCTCCTGCAAGCTCTGGACAAGCAGGGCCCTTAGAAGTTGTCCTGAGCTGTGATCAAGGAGCCAGGCCCGGATGCCCCACACTGGAAGCAGCTGCTGAGGGCAAGTCCCTGAGAGCTGTGTGCTGGTGACACCCCACACTCCGCTGGAGCTTCAACCCTGCATCACAGCGCTCCCTACAGTCTGGGTGCCTTAATCTTGGTTTTGCTTTTTAATTATGTCAAAGGGAGACTTAGCTAGAGGGTCCTGCCTTATTAGGTAATTCTTCTTGTTTATTTTTTTTTCAAGGCATTGATGATGTTCAGAAAAATTTAGTCCTGCCAGACTGTTTAAGGGCCGGAGAAATGGGTGAGATGGTGGTCTTCGGCGATAAAACTCCCTCTATCAAACTAACCGAGAGGGGCTCTCCTGTCTTGTGTGGGAGTCATCATGACTCAAGTTGTCTTCCTATGAAAAAGACTTTACAGGGGCTTCTTACTTCCCTTGCCCTTGACTGAAGTATCCATGCCGAATTGGCACAGATTCCCAGGTTTTCTTGTGGAAAGCAAAACATTATTTTTTGCAAAGCAGCTTATGCTTAAAGACGTTTCCAGTAGCTTATGCTTTCAAAAGTGTCCCTCTCAAAAGCGGAGGATTTTCAAAAGTAGGTTTTAGGCAGCTGCTCTTTCATCTTGAGAGATGCTGTTTCTGAAAAGGACGCTGAGATTCGTCACGTGTGCCTTGGGAGGTATTGTGATCTGATAAGATACTCGTCACTGTATCATGTGGTAGAGCACTATGTTGGACTGGATAGAATTTTTTGGAGCTAGTGCTTAGGCAGTGCCTACTATGTGCCAGGCATTGTCCCCGTGCTTTGTAAATATAAGCTTATTTAGTTTACTCTATGGCGTCCCTATAAAATAGGGCTTCCCAGGTGTTTCAGTGGTAAAGAACCTGCCTGCCAATGCAGGAGATATGAGACTAGGGTTTGATCTCTGAGTCAGGAAGATCCCTTGGAGGAGGAAATGGCAACTCACTCCAGCATTCTTGCCTGGAAAATCCCATGGACAGAGGAGCCTGGTGTGAATTACAGTCCATGGGGTTGCAACGAGTTGAACACAACTGAGCACACGTCCATGAAAAAAAAAATCCCTATGAAATAAAATCTTTTTCTAGTTGAGAAAGAGGCTTTGCAGATGGCTCAGGGGTAAAGAACCTACCTGCCAAAGCAGAAGACGTAGGTTCAGTCCCTGGGTTGGGAAGATCCCCTGGAGAAGGAACTGGCAACCCACTCTAGTATTCCTGCCTAGGAAGTCCCATGGGCAGAGGAGCCTGGTAGGCTATAGCAAAAGCATTGGACATGACTTAGTGACTAAACAACAGCAGCAAATGAGAAAGCAGTTATTTCTGGCCACCAACTAATAGGCTGAAATTTTGTGTATTTATGGCTGCTTAATCCATTTTTAGGGCTTCCCAGGTGGCACTAGTGGTAAAGAACTTGCCTGCCAATGCAGAAAACTTGAGAGATGTGGGCTCAATCCCTGGGTCAGGAAGATCCCCTGGAGGAGGGCATGGCAACCAGTATTCTCACCTGGAGACTCCCTGGACAGAGGAGCCTGGCAGGCTACAGTTCATAGGGTCTCAGAGAGTCGGACATGATTGAAGCTTCTTAGCATGCACCCAATCCATTTTTAATCTACTTCCTTTCAGGAACAAATATTAGATTTTTGAAGTTTCTTCTTTTTAAGTCTCTCAGATCTCATCGTACTGAGACTGTACCAACCATGGATTGTCAATCCACCTTCAAGAGCTCTGTGGAATACCTAAACTTATATAAAAGCACAGGGTATGTAGAAATTGATCAAATCCTCAAATATCAGCATCCCCCAAATGTTCAGCTCTACAGGTTTTAAATGTGTCTTCCATAGCATTTTGCTTAGAGGTCAGACAGGGAGTGCTTTACACTTACGACATGCTTTGTATTCACAAAATGATTGTGGAAACTTGCCAATCCCCATTCATTCATTCATTCTTTCATCCATTCACTGATGAAGTAGATGTCATGGAAAAGCCCAGCGGAGGGTGTTGAGGCAGTCCAAACTCGAATTGGAAAAGGATTTCCAGACCCAAGGCATTTCAGAAGGGAATGAATTTATTAAGAACAAAGAGCAGAGATAATGTGGGCACTGTGAGTGCAACGGGCCAACAACGCCTGACAGGCTAGGGAAAGCTGACAGTCTTTTTGGATTAATAGCCAATTGTTACAGCCTCAAGATAAAATTCCTGCTGGAAGGTTAGCATTAGGTGATTGGTTAAGGTGCCTTACAGTGTTTACTGAAGTGGGCATCTTTGCCTAATTTGGAGTCAGGAAGCTTGTTAGTGATGATCAGGGGCATTTGTCAACAAAATCAGGGGCTTTTTGGTTACAAAGGAGCTCCATTAGCTTCAGAGGTCTCCTTGATTCTGGGCTCTGCTTGTGTGGTCTTGGCGGAAGGCTTGCACCTATGGCATTAGGGCAGAGCTCAACAGAGGATGCGTCTGGAGAGGAAAAGACCCTTTGCTGGTTGCCTGACATCAGCATTTGCCTGGACCCTGGGTACAAGTCTGATGGTAACTCTAGCTTCCCTTCACAGCAAAGGCTCTTGTCAGATGGAAGCAGTAGAGCAGGTGTTGAAAATGGGCAAACTTTGGCTTTGTAGACAATGCCGCAGAAAGGCTTCCACCCATCCATCTACTGGGGAAGTTAAACAGAAGAGTGCTGGGTCCAAATACAAAGTCTGAGGCTGACTGCAAGTGGGTGGTAGAGTGGGCTGGCTGTGAACTCAGCCTCCTGAGGATCGGGAGGAACTGTGCACTTGAAAACCAATTTTTTTTTTTTTTAACTATTCCCCATTTGTGTCAGCCTCAGGAAGACACATATTCCCATGCTGCCTGGAACTGACCTCCCTGCTGGTCCCGTTTCTGGGACCAGACCCTGGTGTGAATACACATGGGTGGGCAGGAGTGACCCTGTCCTTCTGCAGCCTGAGGCTGCCAGGCTTCTCTTCTGGACCTGCAAGCTTAATGTCTCGGCTGCTCTTTGGAAACGCCGTGGGCTCGTCGTTGAAGCCCCTGACTAGGCGCCAAGCCCGGCTGGTTTGTAAATGCCTCCTGTTGTGGCGCAGCAGCCTGTTCCTGTCTGGCAGTCTGCTTCCTGCAGTTCACAGAGATTCGCCGTAGCGACTGGCCTGCGCTTCTGTAGCCAACCTCAGCTTCTCTGGCTATAGTTGATGTCAGTTGAGGGAACTGGCCATCTCTGAGCTCCTTCCCAGGAGTTCCCCAGTCTTCTTGCCCTCAAGGTCAACACCTGCAAAATAATTACCACTCTACAAGTAAATGGTTTTGCTTTTTCCATGAATGGAGCTGATTGCCACATTATCACTAAATGCTTCTGAATATGGGGCACTTGCCTGGAAAATTACTTATTTCCTTCCTTTAACATGTGATAAACATTACAGGTTTAAGACTGTGAGTTTATTGATACCTATAACATCTGTTTATTTTTAATGAGCTTTTTATTCTGAAATAATTTTAGACAAACAGAAACATTGCCCAGATAGTAAGGGTTCCTGTATACCCTTCCTCCTGGTTCCCTGTTTGTTAACGCCTTGCATGACTGTGGGCCATTAGTCAGAACCAAGAAGCCGGCTTGGCATGTTTCTGTTAACTAAAACTCACACTTGATTCACGTTTCACTAATGTCCTTTATCTGTTCCAGAAGCCTATCCAGTACGTTTAGTAACACCTTTAACATCACAGTATGTCAGGGCATTAAAAAAGCAAAACAGTGAATTGCATTGATTATGGGGTTCTCTTACAGGAAACATAGTGTTCCTCTCTAATCACAGCTAAAACTTGACTGTCATGTGTCATCTTTAATTGTGAACAGCAGATAGTATCGACTTATTTCACATGTAGTGATCAGAGATTTCCCACAGGAATCATGGTTCTGCTTGGACCTGTATACAGGGATCTCACTTTATTAGGTTTATGACCTCAAGAAACTAAAACTGAACTTTGTGTTCCTCATATCATATATATATTATGCATATATTCTATATGTATGTATAATATATGTTGTTGTTTTCAGTTGCTCAGTCATGGCCATCGAGGTGATGTCTGTGCCTTCGTTTGCCACCATAGTGTGGAATAGTAGAATTTGGCCAGCATTCTTCAGTCCCTAAGTCACATTCAACTCTGCAACCCCATAGACTGCAGCATGCCAGGCTTCCATGTCCTTCACTGTCTTTCAGAGTTTGCTCAGGCTCATGTCCATTGAGTCAGTGATGCCATCCAACCATTTCATCCTCTGTCGTCCCCTTCTCCTCCTGTCTTCACTCTTTCCCAGCATCAGGGTCTTATCCAGTGAGTCAGCTCTTCACATCAAGTGGCCAAAGTATTGGAGTTTCAGCATCAGTCCTTCCAATGAATATTCAGGACTGATTTCCTTTAGGATTGGCTGATTTGATCTCCTTGAAGTCCAAAAGACTCTCAAGAGTCTTCTCCATCACCATAGTTTGAAGGCATCAATTCTTCAGCAGTCTTCTATTGTAAAATATGTAAAAACGTGCTATATAATGTATATGTAACATATATCGGTATCTATCTGCCTATCAAAACTTGCCTTTCCCACCATCAGTTCAGTTCAGTCTCTCAGTTTTGTCTGACTCTTTGCAACCCCATGAACCGCAGCACACAAGGCCTCCCTGTCCATCACCAACTCCCAGAGTCCACCTAAACTCATGTCCATTGAGTTGGTGATGCCATCCAACCGTCTCATTCTCTGTCATCCCCTTCTCCTTCTGCCCTCAATCTTTCCCAGCATCAGGGTCTTTTCAAATGAGTCAGCTCTTCACATCAGGTGGCCAAAGTATTGGAGTTTCAGCTTCAACATCAGTCCTTCCCATGAACACCCAGGACTGATCTCCTTTAGGACTGACTGGTTTCCCACCATATCATATTACAAAATGCTATGTGGGAAGTTTTCAAAACTATGAAACTCTTTTCAAAAGTTAGTCCTTATAATAAGAAGTTTACCTTAAGAAATGTTTGATTAGAAATTATTTTGAAATATTTAGAAGCTAATTTTTAAACAACTATTTGAATCAAAGAGTGTATTTTTTTTCAGTTTTCCTTTCTGGATGATTTTGACTTCATTAAACTTTGAATCCTTGTTTTCCTACCATGGAACAGTGTGGCCAATCTTGAGTAATTTGGTGTTTGGAAAACTCTCTCTTCCTATAACGTCAGCTTGTGGCTGTTCCCTGTTGCTCTCAAGGCATACGATGTTTTTGATGAATACAGAAACTCCATTTCACAAACCCAGCTCCCCTGAGCTGCAGTTCAGGTCCCAAGAAGGCAATGGTACATTTACAAGAAAGAATGCTGAAGAGGTGCTTACTCCAACTAAATCTATTGGAGTGACATAGTTTAGATTCTTTCACCGGGGGCAGAAAATACAGAGTATAGGACTAAAAGAAGGATGTAATCTTTTTGGAACACCACATGTCTTCTTCTCCCTAAGACCCACAGAGATAATTATATGATTGGAAAATTAGACCCAAGAGGGAAGTTGAAAGGAACCGGGACTGGTTAAACCAGAGGAGGGAAGAGTCAGAAGTAGGAGTGATGGGCTAAAGCAGCTGTTCCACATTTCCTGTATGACCCAGGAGGAGGAGGGCAGGGAGAGCTAGCCAGGCTTAGCCACAGCGTGTAGGTTAGCTTTGGCAATGAGAGGGGTCAGTGCTTGAATGGGATATTCTGATGACTGTGGTCCCTTAAGTTTGAGTATTTAAGGCCAATGCAAATACATCTGTTTCTGCCAAAGTACTAAATTCATAGGCAGGGCCCTGGGTCGCTCAGTCGTGTCCAACTCTCTGTGACCCCATAGACTACAGCACACCAGGCTTCCCTGTCCATCACCAACTCCCAGAGCTTACTCAAACTCATGTCCATCGAGTTGGTGATGACATCCAACCATCTCATCCTCTGTCTTCCTCTTCTGCTCCCACCTTCAATCTTTCCCAGCATCAGGGTCTTTTCCAATGAGTCAGTTCTTCACATCAGGTGACCAAAGTATTGGAGTTTTGGCTTTAGCATCAGTCCTTCCAATGAACACTCAGGACTGATCTCCTTTAGAATGGACTGGTTGGATCTCCTTACAGTCCAAGGGACTCTCAAGAGTCTTCTCCAATACCACAGTTCAAAGGCATGAATTCTTCAGTGCTCAGCTTTCTTCACAGTCCAACTCTAACATCCATACATGACCATTGGAAAAACCATAGCCTTGACTAGCCAGACCTTTGTTGGCAAAGTAATGTCTCTGCTTTTGAATATGCTATCTAGGTTCGTCATAGCTTTTCTTCCAAGGACCAAGCGTCTTTTAATTTCATGGCTGCAGTTACCATCTGCAGTGATTTTGGAGCCCCCAAATGTAAAGTCTCTCACTGTTTCCATTGTTTCCCCAACTATTTGACATGAACTGATGGGACCGGATGCCGTGATCTTAGTTTCCTATAAAGGTGTTCAATTGGGAGAGGTGTAATGGTACACTTTCACTCTGTGTTGAAAGCAAGGCTTTGTTTCAACAAATAAGCCTAGTACTAAAACACACTACTAACTTTGTATTTAAATTTAGGTGTGTGATGGTAATGAAATGTGAAAATAAGGACTAATTTGGGTGCCTTCCTTTTCCCTTCAAAATTTTCAATAACCATTTAATTGAATTGTTTTTTTTTTTCTTCTTCTCCATGGTTAAATAGAACTAGCGCAATCTTAATTTTACGGCCCTGTGTGTACACAGCTCAGATATTTGGGGATTTCAGAGCTGCTAAGCCTCAAAGACACCACAGGTAAATTTCACACAGGCCAAGACACTCCATATCCACCACAAGCTGCCTGATTCCTTTGCATCCTCTGCTCCTGCCTTTCCCCACCTCCCATCCCTCGTCCGTGAGCCGAAGAAGAGAGGTCCCTTGTCCTGATTTTGCGTGAGTGTGCGGCTTGCTGCGGGAGTCCCGTGATAGTCTCCCATTCTCCAATCAGATGGGAGTCCTTTATCTTCCTTTGGACCTGACCTATGCTCTGACTGTCTCTCTTGGAGGTGATCTCCTGCCTGACCCCTGCCATCTGGTGTTTGCCAGCAATTTGCATCAACCCTTAAGTTTTTGCTCATTAAACACCCTCTTTGGCAGCTTTGTAGCTCCCCTGCAACTTTTACAGCTTGGCTTTGGGTACAGGCTGCTTCCAACAGAGCCTGAAGGTACAAAACTTGTTAGATCAGAATGCTTTAAAAAAAAAGACTCGGAAAAGAAGGTCATAAGAGTTTCATGGAAATTTAAATAGATTTGTCTACAGTTTTGGAGGGTAGGCTGTGGAACCATATTCTTTGAAGTTTTTTTTTTTTTTTCTAATTATACTTGTTAGGTTGCTTTTTAAAAAATATACACAGAAGTATAAAGAAAACAAAAAGATGACTGATAATTTCACTGTTCAGATCATCTCTTTTGGTGGTTTTTTAGTGGAAAACTGTACATGCTTAAAATTCAAACTGCAGAATGATAAAAAACTGAAACTGAAAGCGTTTCTACTTAAACATACACATATTTACACAGAAGGGTAATAAAACACAGAGGTTCTGTACTTGGTTGAATGTGTCTCAGAGATGGTTCGAGGTCAGCACACAAAGGTTTCCTTCACCTTTTGTATCATTTGCAAAATAGTCCATTGTATAGACTTAGGAACTTTTATTTAACCAGTCCTTTGTTGAGAGACACAGCTTGTTTTTAATTTTGTACTGCAGTGAAGAATCCTTATACACACAATCTCTTCCATGTGTATCTGTTGGATAGATTAATAAAGATAGGATTACTGGAACAAAGAAAACATGCATTTTTTTTTTTTTAAATGAAGAGAGGTTTTTGGGTCCTCAACTTAAAAAAAAAAAAGAATTATCTGTGTATTTTGGGCTGCTCTGGGCCTTCCTTGCTGCACACGGGCTTTCTCTAGCTGCCCTGAGCTGGGGCTACTCTCTAGTTGTGGTGTGTGGGCTTCTCATTGTTGTGACTTTTCTTGTTGCGGAGCCCAGGTTCCAGGGGTGCAGGCTTCAGTAGTTGTGACACACCAGCTCAGTTGACCCCTAGCATGTGGAATCTTCCTGGAACAGGAGCAGGGATTAAATCTGTGTCCCCTGTATTAGTAGGTGGATTCTTAACCTCTGGACCACCAAGGAAGTCTGAAAACATGCATTTTGAATCTGGTAATATAGTGCCATATTGTCCCTAAGAAGGTTGCACAAATTTACCCTCCCAACAAGAGTACAGAGGGGCCACTTTCCATGTAGGCTCATCAATATTAAGAAAAATTTTTTTTCACCCATTTGGAAATTGTTTTGTCCTGAGCTTGAATTTGGAATTCATTTGGGGTTTTTGTCCCCAAATGCAAGGTCAATAACACTGATTATCAGACACTGTGTGTCCCCCATAGATCTGAAATGCCATGCTCACTGTGTCTTATGCTGATGATGTGCAAATATACATCTCCACCATTGAGCTCCTTCCTCGTGTACCAGCCACCTGCCTACTGCCAACTCTTGTTGGATGTCTGATAGGTGTGTCAAGGGAGAGAGATGATAATAGAGTCTGTGATTTACTGCCATCACTGCCAAACCTGCTCCTGCTCATCTGCTCATTCTCAGCAGTGACAACATCCTCCACCTGGTGACTCAGGCCAGAGAACCAGCGTGCATAATCCTTGGTTCCTTTGCTTTTTCTCCTCCTTCACTTCTAACCCATCTGCAGACTGGCACTAGGTAAATATCTTGTCCCAAATCAGACCACTTGTTAACATGTCCAACACTTTGATTTAGTTTATGCCAACATCGCCTCTTGGGGAGATCATTGCTGGGGAAAACTGAAATTGCATTTCCATTTCCATTCTTGTCTTTAGAGAGTCTTCTCTACACAGTGGCCAGAGTAATTTTTTTTAAATTGCTAATCAGATCTTATCTGCAGACTAATGGCTTTGCATCTCAATTAGACTAAAATCCAGCCTCCTCACCAGCCCCTGCAAGATTGATGGAATCTGGCCCCTGCTAGTCTCTTCCTGGCCTCTTTTCCTGTCATCTGTGATCTTCTTTCTGTTTCTTGAACACTTGAAACTCATTTCCACCTGACAGTGTATGCTTTTGCTCTCCTCTTTGCCTGGAATGGGCTTTTCTCAAGCATCTTTGTCATAGTCAATTCCTTGGATCTTAACACAAGTACATCTCCCTCTCAGCTCTTCGTCTCATTGTCTTGCTTTATTTTTCTCTGCAGCACTATCACTATGTGAATTTTCTTATTTGTTGTCTCAAAGAATTTAGTTTAGAATTTTTGTCTGTTCTGTAATTATTCAACATCTTGAATAATTATTCAACATCTTGAATCAGCAGGCAGGCACCTGAGCCAATTTCTGGAGTCTTCTTTTGCACCATTGTCCTGCCTATATGTGCTCCATTGCTGAACTGCTCATTATTGCGACTTCATAATAAGTTTGAGTGCTTCTAAGACCAGGCTTGGGCTTCCCAGGTGGCTCAGTGGGTAAAGAATCTGCCTGCAATGCAGGAGACACAGGTTTGATTTCTGGGTAAGGAAGATCCCCTGGAGGAAGGCATGGCAACCCACTCCAGTATTCTTGCCTGGAGAATCCCATGGACAGAGGAGCCTGGTGGGCTACAGTCCATGGGGTCACATAGACTCAGACACACCCGAAGCGACTGAGCACACTCTCATGCAAGACCAGGCTTGCTCTGCCCTAACCCCTCAGCCACCCTTATCTTCCATAATTTTCCCAGCCATTATATATTTATTTTCTAAAAGTTCTCCTTATTGCTGTTTTAATTGGATTCACATTGAATTTATAGATTAATACAGAGAAAATCATCAAACCTTTTCATCTAAAAGTAAGCAAGCCTTTTTTTATAAACTTAAAAATTGCTTCCAGTCCTTCAATAGATTTTTTTAACTTTTTCATATGCAGAATTTAAATCATACACAGAAGTAGTGAGAACAGTAGAATGAGCCTTCCTGTACCCATCAAACAGCCTCTGTCCCATTCAGCCTGTGGCCCTGTCTCCTCTCCACTCCCACTCCTACCCTGTCTCGTTTTCAAACAAATCAGTGACATCATTATTGTGTATTTCTAAAAGATGAAGATGCTATTTTAAGATGTAGCCATAATACCATTATTATACTAAAAACTAACAATTGTTTAAAAGTTGTCTTCTAATAGATCAGGCATGTTTCTTATTGAATACCTATGCTAAGTCACTGCAGATGTGTCTGACTCTGCGACCCCAGGGACTGCAGTCTGCCAGGCTCCTCTGTGCTTGGGATTCTCCAGGCAAGAATGCTGAAGTGGGTTGCCATGCCCTCCCCCAGGGGATCTCTCCAACCCAGAGATAGAACCCGAATCTCTTGTGTCTCCTGCAATGGCAGGCAGGTTCTTTACCACCAGCACTACTTAAGAAGCCCATTGAATACCTATATATTTATCTATATCTGTACATGTTATCAAATATCAATATATCAAAAAATTTTTTAATCTTTTAAAAATTTTATTTATTTATTTGACTGTATGAGGTCCTAGTCTCCAAATTCAGGATCTTTTGTTACAGCTTGCAGGCACTTCCCTGTGACCCGTGGGGTCTAGAGCGTGCAGGCTCAGTAGTTGTTGCGCACAGGCTTAGTTGCTCTGTGGCATCTGGGATCTTAATTCCCTGACAGGGGGTGGAATCCTCGTCCCCCAGCTTGAAGGGCAGATTCTGAACCACTGGACCACTGGTAAAAGTGAAAATGAAAGTCACTCAATCGTGTCCGACTCTTTGCAACCCCATGGAATATACAATCCGTGGAATTCTCCAGGCCAGAATAATGGAGTGGGTAGCCATTCCCTTCTCCAGGGGATCTTCCCAACCCAGGGATCGAACTCAGGTCTCCTACATTGCAGGCAGATTCTTTACCAGCTGAGCCACAAGGAAAGCCCCTGCACCACCAGGGAAGACCCTAAAAAAAATCTTTTTTAGTTTCAATTAAAAGTGAAGATACTGGACACCTGAAACTAACAGAATGTTGTTAAACAACTATGCTCCAATATAAAATAAAAAAAATTTTTAATGGAGATATTGATTTCCACTGCATTTTCCAAACTATTATTTTTGTATATGCTAACACCAATAATTTTCATATATTAATTTTGTAATCTGCTACTTTATTGGATTTTCGTACTGTTTCTAGACTTTTTTAGTCTTCTCAGGCCTGCTGTTGCAGGGGTCTGGGATTGAGGAATCAAGGTGGTGAGGCACACACACTCAGGATCTTGGCTCATTTACCATGCACAGGGTTGAGGAGTTGGTGCAATGAGTCTGATGGGGACCCAAACCAGGTATTAAATTCCGGAGGGAATTTAATTCATTTGGGAATTCATTTGAGACATAAAAATAGACAAAATGGTACACTCACACTCACAAATGCACAAGAAGTGCATCAGTAAGTCCAAACAAAGTCACCAAGTTTCAAGAAAGGCTCGTGGGGACCTCCCTGGTGGTCCTGTGGCTAAGACTCCGTGCTCTTGTTGCAAGGGGCCCAAGTTTGATCCCTGGTCGGGGAACTAGATCCCACATGCTGCAACTAAAAGTTTGCATGCTGCAACTAAAAGATCTCGCATTCCACAAGTAAGATCTGATGCAGAAAGAAAGAAAGGCTTCTGAGTACAGGAGAGCTCACAGCGGGATATGGTCCTGGAGATGTGGACCGGGTCTGGCAGGGAAGCACACAGACACATCCGACCTTGGAACTGCACATCCTCAGTTCCTTAGGGAATCCTCAGGGCCAGGTGTGATTCAGAACTCAGCTTTTTGTTTGTTTTGATCTTTAGAAAAGTCAAGCGATGCACATGAAGTGTTACATACTTCTGTAGTAATCAGACCCCACTCGTAATCAAATGAATTGATATTTTGGCAGCGAAATATCGACTATTACAGGAGGAGGATGGAGAAAGACTCTAAATGACCTCAAGACAGTTTAGATCAGGCAACGTTTCTCTGCCAAAAGCCTTATAAAAACTCAAAGCTCTTTGGGGTTGGGAACTGCAAACAGGAGCTGTGCGCCTGGAGAGCAAAGGCCCTGGAGAGGCTAAACAAGTCCGCTGGGGAGGCAATAAAGGGATGTGCAGGGCTGGCCTCTTTCCCACTGGATTGGCTGCCATTGAATTAGTTGACCTCCAAGGTCCCATGCTCTGAGAATCTCCAGTTACACATAGAACATGCCAGAACCCTGGACTTGCTGATGATCCATGCTTCTTACAACTCCATAACCTATGGAGTTTCCTATGACCACCCCTTACCCTGCACCACATACACCGTGGCAAAACCCAAGGGACTGAATCTTGAGCCACAGGCGTGCTTTCCCTACCAGGTGGCTTAGGTTGGGTGCTGGGTGTACAGAGCAGGCCACCAGCGCTGAAAGCTGGGGCACCAAAATATAGACCAGAAGGTAGTCTTCTTGCTCCTGGAAGCTGAGGAGAGGCACTCTAAGGTGGGAATTACCTCCACCCACCACCCCTTTCTTTTCGCCTCCGTGAAGGTTGAATGGATGTACTGTCAACCAGACTTAATATTTGCTCTTCTTGAGGAAGTGGGATTTCCTCTGAGCAAGCCGGGAGTAGGGAGCCAGGTCTCAGCCAGTCAGAGCTCCCTGACAGCAGTTTCTTTGAGTTTCTGGGTCTGTCTGTGGTAATTAGCATTTCTGGTTACCCGGGCAGCGTCACTGAAAGCCTGGAGGGGGGCTGCCGCTGCTCTGTACACGGCCTGGGAACCAGATGGCCCGGCATCTAGGCTGCAGGAAGGGCTTGTCTGGACCCATTTCCAGGTGGAACCATATTCAGCCGAAAGGTATACTGCTGTTCAAGCAAAACCATGGGTCACGCTGGCCAGCCCTTCCCATATATGTGGTGAGTCTGTGGAGACAAGCTAAAGGTATTGGTATGCAATTGAGCCCTCCAACTCCTGCCCCTTTGGACTGGATTCTGAAAGCCTGTCGTGGCTGATTGCACCCTTAGCTTCCTGAAAAGGGAGTTCACCCTGACCTCTGAGGTTCTCCTCTCTGTTCCAAGAGAAGGGACTCAGGAGTTTCCTCTGAGTTTCTGCTCTCTGGGGCAGGGAGACTGCTGGCAGGTTAGGATGTTCTCCTTGCCTGCCTTCATCTCTGTTCCCAAGGAGGGCAGGAGTCCTGAGCTGTTTCTCTGCTCTGACAGTCGAGGCTGAGGCGTCTCTTGGTTGGGTCTTGCCTTCCAGCTCCTTCCTTAGGAGGGAGAACGGGGAATTCCCACAGGCCCCTTGGAGCTATGTTGGTGCTGGCAAACTCATTGGGATGACACTCAGGTCATTTGAAACGATGTCTCCCGCCCCAGAGTTAGTCATCCCCTGACTCCTGGAACGGGCCAAGCCCCAGAGATAACTCTGGTAAAAATATCATCAGGGATTGAAACTGTGTTCAGCTCCTTTGTGCAGCTTCTGAGGCGGCTGCAAGGAAGGCGCTGTCAGAGCGGTTGTGGTCTCCTAGCTGGAAAGAGCAGGCGGCAGGGCTGTGTTTCAGCTGGGCCCCAGACGACCCTGGCACGATCCTTAGTATCATGATGCTTCAGTGTGCTCATCTGCTAAATGGAAATAACTCATGGAGCTGCGGCCAGCCGGTGCCCGGGATGTGCTCATGAGGCGCTGAGGCGGTGGGGATGGCATGGTGTTGGCATTCTCGTTTCCTGGAACTGTCGTTACAAAGGACCATCCGCTGGGAAACTTCAAACCACAAACACTTGTTTTCTCCCGGTTCTGGAGGCCAGATGTCCCAAATCAAAGTGTGGGCGGGGCCCTGCCGCCTCGGAAGGCCCTGGGGGAGGGGCCTCCCTCGCTCCTGGAAGCTCTGGTGCCTGCCGCGTTCCTTGGCTGTGGCCCCATCGCTCCAGCCTCGGCCTCCACGGTCACCCGGCCTCCTCCTCCCCTCGGTGCCTTCTCTGTGCGTCTCTGTCTCATCTCCCTCTGCCTCTCAATTGTAAGGATACATGTGGTTTGCATTTAAGTCCCACTCAGTTGGTCGGGGTTGAGAACTTCCTCTTAAGATCTCTAACTAAATCAATCACCTGTGAAAACACTAATTTTTTTTTCCAAATAAGGTAACCATCACAAGTTCCCAGGACTGGGATGTGGACATAGCATTTTGGGCGCCACTGTGGACGAGCCCACTACACTCCGTACTTGTGGTGCTGATGATGGAGACAATGACAGAGCAGTAGAGAAGAGCTGACAAGTCTAGGTGACCTGAGGGGGGTGGCCGAGGGTGGCGCCCAACGGGCCTGGGCTCTGGCTTGACCTGGTCACTGCATCATAGACTGTTCTGCGTCCGGAGCTCTGACACCCTTGTGTCCTTCTGCCCCAGCTTTGCTGGGCTCCTGGGCCAGCTCCTGTGAGCCGGGCGCGGAGGCCTTGTGCCTCTTGTTCCTCAGGCCAGCTGCCTGCCTCATCTTCTGCATCTCGACCTGGCCGGGGCCCTGATCTGCTGAGAGCAGCTGTACGGGATGGATGATGGCTACACCCACTGGCAGGCCTCTGGGAGGACAAGTCGCGCAGGTCCCGGCTGGGGAAGGCAGTGTCTCCTCCGCTTCATCCCCATCCTCCGCACGGGATGGCACTTCTTCCAGCCGGGCTGCTGCTGTCCTCAGGGCCCTGCTTGGCTTAGGTTTGGTGGCGTGTTGTTTTTTAATTTCAGGATGGGAAGAGGCAGCTTTCGGATCTGGCAGGAACCTCGCTGTGCAGAGTGAAATCCCGGGTGGAGAGGATGCGCCTGACAGGGGCCTGCTGTGCAGTTAATGTGGTTGGACGTGAGGTTTCCAGGTCCTCTGGTGCTCCCGGGGGGCTGAATCTGTAGGTGGGTGCTGGTGGGGGTGGTGAAGAGTGAGGAAAACATTCTTTTCTGTCTCCTTTGCTGATGAAGCTTTGGGGCTGGTCGATTTCACCCCCAGCAGGAAGCTCAGAATGAACTGGAGTGGCCCGTGTATGGTCAGGGTGGCCGGGATTGAGCTTGAAACTCTCAGCAAAGTTTCTGTATAGCTGAGGGAAAGCTGCTCTCCACTCTGCTCGCTCATTCCCCCTACACAGATTAGTGAAGGGACGGGAGTTAGGAGCCTGAGTTCTAGTCCCACTTCTGCTCTTAACGGTTGGAAAACTTGGAGGAAGCCACTTAAACGCTCCAAGCGTCCGATTCTTGGAAGGTAAGAGATGAGAGCGCTCCAGTCTATAGGTGACTGAAAGGAGCAAAGGAGATCTCACCTGTGAAAGCCCTTTTTGAAGTAGGTCATCACTCTGTCCCTGCATCTAACTGAATATTTTTTTTTAATGCCATGTGGGCAATTCCTAAATAATGCCATTGTAACGATGGTAGCATTTTCAGATATCAAAAGCAAAAACAACGCCTGTAGACTGTGAAGATCCAGAAATGACATCGAGTGTCTTGGCTGGACATGAACTCTCAGGGGACAGGGTCGCATCTTCTGCATTTTGTTTATTTTCAAATCTTGGCCACCCTGCTTGTAGGAGTTGCTCCGTACATGCTGACCGACAGACTCAGTGTTCACCTGATTCGACCTGCAGCCTCACCTGTGAGGAGCACAGGCCCAGAGGTGAAACGAGACAGGGCACTCCAGGTATATGCTGCTGGCAGTCCTTTCCTCAAGCACACACACTCTCCCGTGGGCTGTGCCCTTAGGCTAGATTGCCTATATTTTTTTGCATACGTTAGACTCCATTTATTCTTCAGAATCCACCTCACATGCTGGGTCCTCAGAAAATCAAGCGTTTTCTGGCCGCTCAGGCCATTGGTCCCTCCTCCCCAGAGTGAGAAATATAAGAGCACCAAAAAACACAGTCATCAAGATGAATGATATCTTAATCACTGTTTTTTAAAAAAATAAATGTAATGCAAAAAAAATCTACCTTGAACTAAATATCAGCATTTGGAAGAATCTGACCCTGCCTTGCCTGCCTCAGTCTTGTTGATTTCTCCCTAACCTCACCCCTTTCCATGGATCTGTCTTTATTTAAAATTGTGACATTTTGCTCATCAGGCATTTTTGCACTAATTTTGATTTTGCAAACTACTGCATTGGTTGTGTCTTGATTACTGAGTTTTTTGAAGCCCCTTAAATTTTGTACCTGTTTGCCCTGGTAATTCTTAGCACCCGACAGCTAAGGGGCTCATGTCTTTGCAGGGTCCCTCCCACTGCAGGGCAGGGACAGCGTTTTTTATTTGGGTATAAGAGAAAGACCTGACTGGGGCTGCTTGGTTTGTTTCAGCTCCTTTGTTTTCAGCTGAGATCCTGCCCAGTGCCATTTTGAAAGCATTTGGTGAAGGGTATGAATTTTACTGAGGATTTCATGGGGAAGACAGAGGGGCAGAATGTCTTCAAAATCCTACTTAGACATCTTTTGATTCTCTTCTTCAGAGTTCTTCTCTCCTGCCAGCTGTCTTGTCTCTGCTTGTCCTTCTCTTCATTCCCATATTCCTGAGCAAAACTCCTGCCCAACCACTATTATTCCTTAAAATTTCCTCGAGTGGTGGTGATGATGAAAGATGGAAAGATGGTCTTATTAATCATACTGCCCCACAGACACAATGCCTGGTACCCAGAAGAACTCAACAAGTGACTAATGCATGGATGGGTGAGTGAATGAATGAATGCATGAGTTAAGGCATGAACAAAGCCCAGGTGCAGTGAAGGGTTTTGTTTTGTTTTGTTTTAAACCAGGGGAAGAGTTCTTCCACACCACTTCTTAATTAAGCCCCAAAGACCTGTTACAAGATTTGGCAAGTTGCAGTGGTTCCCAGGTGGCTCAGTGATAAAGAATCCGCTTGCCAATGCAGGAAATGAAAGTTCGATCCCAAGTTGGGAAGGTTCCCTGGAGAAGGAAATGACAACCCACTCCGGTATTCTTGCCTGGGAAATCCCACTGTAGCCTGGTGGGCTACAGTCCATGGGGTCACAAAATAGTCAGACACAATTTGGCATCTCAACAACAACAATGGTTCTCTCACTGCTTTCTTTTAACAGAGGTGAATTTCCCTGGAAATCTGTTCTATGAAGTGTCTTAGCATTACCCTCTCTCTTCTTCATTACCTGTGTCCTCCCTGGGATCCTCTTAGCCAGGAGCACCGGCCATAGGGACAACTGTGGTTCCCTAAATGAGCCTCGACCTACACTGGGTGAGGTTTTATTCAGGTACCTCTCAAAGGCTACAGCGATTCTGCTTGATGGTCCCAAGTTTCCAAAGTCATTGTAGCATCCTTTGTCCCCAGGCCACAGAGTCATCCTGGATTCCTCTGTCAGAGATTCCAGAACAGGACTGGCTGTTATAGCTTAACTGTGGTCACAGGGGCATAACTCATCTAGGACTCAGGACTTAAGTATAACAAGGATATTGTTAATATTTTCAGACAGTAGAAGAAATTCACTATAGAAAAGATTATTAAGATGATTTAAAGTCACCTGGAATCCTGTCCCCAGTGGTTACCACTGTTGACATTTCCTTGTGTTCTTTCAGACTTTCTTTGGTTTCTCTTCTGGCAGGAGGAGGGCAAAGGGATGTTGACATGAAGACCTTGCCAGGTGCTGGAGTGAGGGGAGGCCTCACTCCAGGTGATTTCTGAGACCCATCTGGGAGCTGGAGGACCTTGGACTTGGTCAGAGTGCCCTGGGTTGTGTCTAGCACCTCCCAAGCTCTCAGTCCAGGAATCAAGTCTTTGCCTCCTTCCCTGTTTTTTCAGACGGAGTCTCATCAGCAGGAGCTGCCTGTGTGTGTTAGGAGCACAGATATTGTTAGGCTCTGACTCTGCTTGGGTAATGTTGACGGGAAGGGAGCTGGGTGAGACCAGATCTAAGTGTCTGCCAAGTGCTAACAGTTGTGCGTAAGTAATTTCATTTACTCCTCACAACAGAGCCATGGGGGTTATCCTTGCGTGTGTGTGTGCTAAGTTGCTTCAGTCATGTCCGACTCCTTGTGACCCCATGGACTGTAGCCTGCCAGGCTCCTCTGTCCATGGGATTCTCCAGGCAAGAATACTGGAGTAGGTTGCCATGCCCTCCTCCAGGGGATCTTCCCGACCCAGGGATCAAACCCAGATCTCTTACACTCCTGCACTGGCAGACAGGTTCTTTACCACTAGTGCCACCTAGGAAGCCACAGGGGTTATCATTATCCCTGTATGAAAAAAGAGAAACCCGAGCTTCAGGAGGTCAGGCAAGTGCCCAGGACTCCACAGGATCCCCTGAAGAGACATATGGCAGCCTGAGGTCACCTGCCTCCCAAGCCCAAGCTGCTTGCCACATCAGCCTCTCTCCCCACTGCGCTTTTGTGCCAGGGCTGGGCTGGTGGAAAGAGGATCTGTCTCCACTTGGAATATTCTCTGTTCTCTCAGTGGAGAAGATAGGACTTCCAAACACCAGCCTGCTTTGGGCTTTGGTTTTGTGTTGCATGGATGAGGCTGCTGGTTTTCATTTACTCATTCAGCAGATATTTGTAAGTGCCCGGTGTGCCCGAAGCATTGAGCTGCCATCAAGGGTAGAAAGGAGTAATAGGCTGTGCCTGCTTTCTGTGGATTTATATCTGATATGGGAGAAAGACAAGTGAATACCTTTCACTGTGGCAAGAACAGTGGGAGAGAGGGCTTGGATCAGAAGCATCTCAACCCCAAACGGCCTTATGAAGATGGGGTGGGGGTGACTGCCCACGGGAAGTCGTTCTTGAGCTGAATTCTGAAGGAATAGAGGTGTGAATCAGCATGAGATCCAGGAAACCACACTGGGTCCATCGTGGCCAAAATGGAGAGTGGAGAGTTGGGGGTGAAGAACATAACTGGGGGCTCAGAAGTGCTGGATCAGAAAGGAAGGTGGGTGATTCTGACTAGTCTGACTGTAATCCCCACGGATTCTGAGGATCAGCTCTGTACTTTAGAAGGCCCATACTGTGGCCTCAGGGTGGAGGCTGGCTGGTGAGGGACAGGCTGGACACAGGAGTCTGTGCAGCAGGGAAATGATTTGACCCAAATACTAGCAGGACAGGAGATTGGGTTGGGGGGACAAAATGTGAGAGAGACTGGGAGGAAGACTCCGTGCAAGGAGGTCCAGAGACAGAAGAGCATGAAGAAAGCAAAGCTGATTGTCTGGGACCCAGGTGGATGGCGTGGCCTTTCGGGAGATAGAAGCAGGAGGATGCGTTTGGGAGGAGCATGAGCCAGACAGTCCCCAAAGCCTGGCAATGTAGGATCTGAGGGCCTTGCTTTGGTCGCCTCTTCTTGTTCCCTTCCTGTGTTCCTGCCTCCTTATACCCCTGACCCCAGCCTCCAGCTATCAATCCTTGTTTGTGACCGACCCTGCCTCATGCCTCTGTGTGCTTTATTCAAGCCAGGGTGGCTCCATTCCCTGTAAGACCCTGACAGTATCCCCAACATCCCCATTTTACAGATAAGCAAAGTGAGCCCTCTCCCCTCCAGTGTTTGTAAGTTGTTCTGTACTAGCCTCCCAGTGAAGGAAGAGTGAAGTCATTGTCTGGCCAAGGGGGAGAAGGGCGAGACAGGGGACTTGACCGAGGTGACCAGCTCATCCTAGTTTGCCATGACTGTCCTGCACCCCGGCACTTCCCTGCCACATCCCAGGAAGCCTTTCAGATGTGGGTACACCTGGAGGGTTGATCATCTGGAGTTGGGTGGAGGAAGGGAGGGAATCTTCCTGTCATGTTAGGAGCTAGGCATCCTCTCGGTGGGGGTTCCTGTCCCCTCCCCAGGGCTCTGGGACACAGGAGCCAGACCACGCTCAGGCTGCCTCTGAGACACGTGTGCTTCCTCTGCCTTCTGAGCCCTGAGTCCCCCAGCCTGATTGTACAGACCCAGAACTCAGCACACAGTAGTGTCAGTCTCACAGTCATGTCTGACTCAGCAATCCCATAAACGGTAGCCCGCCAGGCTCCTCTGTCCATGGGATGCTCCCAAGTAAGAATACTGGAGTGGGTAGCCATTCCCTTCTCTGAGGGATCTTCCTGACCCAAGGATCAAACCCAGGTTTCCGACATTGCAGGCAGATTATTTACTGTCTGAGCTACCAGGGAAGCCCTTAACACAGCACACATAGGTCCTCTATAAATAAGTACCCAGTGATTGAAGCCTGGGCTCTATGTGGAAAAGAGGCAGAGTTTAGGGTAAGAGCTTTCTCTTGACCAATCAAACAGCAGACCTCAGGACTACACACAGGTGTCTTTCTGCTCACAATCCCTCTGAAGCCTCCAGGATAAAAGTCTTCTTCCTGCTTTATTTAGAAAAACCGATACCTGTTCTAATCTCCCCGAAGCCCTCACTCTGCTCAGACCAGCCGTGCCCAAGGCAGCTTTGATGTCACACATTTGCATCCAGAATGGTAACTCTCACCCTCTCTCCTGTTTGGAAACCGTGGGGATAATGAGCACATGTTTTTCTAATAATGAGATGTGCAGGCATTGACACGTGAGAGCAGTTTCCAGTCCTAAGTTAATTAGCAAGCTGGGGAGCCCAGATAAATAAAGCTTCCTGTTTCCTTTCCTGGAGTCTAAAATATCTGATCTGGAGGTTCCCTCCCTTCTCCCTCTGCCCCAAGTGCCAGGATTTGAGGGGAAGCATTTAAAAGCCTGGTAATTTGTGTGCATGGAACGGGCTGCTAAGCAGATATATGGCCTGTGTTCTTACAGAAACTCCAGCTCATAGATATACAGTCAGTTCTGCATTATTTGCTGGCCGATTACCTGTCTCTCTCCATCCCAACCTTGGTTTACATGTTCTTATGAGTTTATATGTTCTTATTGACTTTCTCATGAGCTTTATTGCAGCCTTTCTGGAGCCGAGATTGGAGAGGGTTATGAAACACTACATGTCCGCGCCCTCTGTTAGTTTCATATTATTGTTCAAGCAGTCCCATGAAGGAGGCATCCTTGTTATCCCTGTGGTACAGTTGAGAAAACTAAGATAAGTTAAATTACTAGAGCTGTTAAGTGGGCAAACGCATTTAAAGCCAAGTTTCTCTAATGGCAGGGCCCAAGTTCTTCACCAGTGAGTTCAGCAAATTTGAATCTTCCTTTATTTTAAAAGGTTATCTATCTTAGACAGCTTGGGCTGCCATAACAAAATTCCATAGACTGGGTGGTTAAACAATGTTTATTTCTAACAGTTCTGGAGGCTGGGTGGAGAAGGGAATGGCAACCCACTCCAGGATTCTTGCCTGGAGAATTCCATAGACAGAGGAGCCTGGCAGGCTATAGTTCATGGGGTCGCAAAGAGTTGGACACGATGAGTGACTAACACTTCACTCTGGAGGCTGGAGAGACCAAGACCAAGGTTCCAGCAGCTTTGGTGCCTGGTGAGGGCTCTTTGTAGTTCACAGATGGCCTTCTTTTTCTTAGTGTCTTCATGTGACCTTTGGTGCATGAGGGGACAGAGAAACCTCATGTCTCCTCCTCCTTTTATAAGGGTATTAATTCTGTCATGAGTGCCCTACCCTCATGACCTAACCTAACCCTCATTATCTCCCAAAGGCCTCACCTCCAAACTACTACCTAGGGGGCGAGGGCCTCAAGAAATGGATTTCAAGGGGACACAAACATCCAGTCTGTGAAATGTCTAAACAAAACCCTTACTTGAATGGGGACTTCTCGTTGACAAGTGTGTGTCTAGAGACTGACTTAGCATCCCAATTTTTTGCCCACCCTGTAGTTTCATCAGCCTTTTCTTCCCTCCCTTTCTCTCAGTTTTAAAAATTGTGCCCTACTCATCTTCTCTCCTCTCTGTGAGAAATAGTAAAACTGGGAATAGTTATTGTCTTTTAGCAGATTGAAGAGTCTTCTCAAGAAGCCAAAGAGCAGGCCCAAGAGATGATATCAAAATTTATTCCAGCCAGAAGATCCTGTGTTGCTTTGTAAAAGTATAATAATAAGAATCTGAGACTTGGAGCTCAATGAGTGTGTTCCCCTGGTTGATGGTGTGTTTACTGAATGTCGGTGGCTGTTGCTAACCATGCTTTGAAACAAGAGACGTGTTTTTAATAGAATCACAAGTTTTATGCCTTGTTAAAAATACTGACATGGATGTTGGCTGGAGGAATGAGGCGGGATGTTGAAGGGCTGCTACGAATTCTCTTCTACTGGGCCAGGGGAGGGGGTCTGCAGGAGGACAGCCTGTGCCCTTGCCTTTGCTCTATTTCAGATGGATTGCCCTTCCCCCTCTCATTCTCTTTTGGAAATGACCACTGGCTACCAGCTGGCCTTCTCAGCTCCACCCATCTGTGAAACAGCAATGGGCTTCATCCTTTCTGAATGGAAGGACAGAGTTCTCGTGTTTACTTCCAGAGAAATTTTGGCTTTAATTGTCAAGAACATCCATTGGATTTTGTGGAAAGCCAAAATTACAGGGTGTTTCAAAAGAAATGTAGCCCTTATTACTTCAAGCATTGCTTTCTGAATGCCAGGAACAGGGGCAAGGGGCTGACCCACACACAGGCGACAGGCAAGCCTCAGGTTCCCCCATACAACACGTTGCGAGTTGTGTAGTCATCATGTCTCTTTTGTGATCCCCCAGGACTGCAGCCCGCCAGGCCCCTCTGTCCACGGGATTCTCCAGGCAAAAATACTGGAGTGGGTTGCCATGCCCTCCTCCAGGGAATCTTCCTGATCCAGGGACCGAACTTGTGTCTCCTTCATTGGCAGGTGGGTTTTTTTTTTTTTTTTAAACCACTGAACCACTTGGGAAGCCCTCAATACAACACAGCTCCCTAAAGTGATGCCTTCAAGTCCTTCTTTAACTTCAGTTTTCAACACAACGTGTGTTCTTGTTTCCCTGATGGTAAAGAGATATCTGTTAAAAAAAAAAAAAAAGTCAATTTTCAGCAATTATTTCACCATCCATAGATACTGCTCATTTTCTAAGACATTTCTTTTTATCTTTTGTCTCTGTCTTTGTAGATATGTAAATAGAATATTTATAAAACTGAGCCTATATGCTAACAGTTTTGAATACTACTCCTGTGTCCCCCTCCCCCCTACCCAATGGCACATGGTGTGTGTCTTCCCATTTCATTAAGGAGCCTCCTTCAGGTGCATTTTATAAAAGAATGCATAGAACTCCATCCAATGAATACATCACAACTGACTTAACCAGTGCTCTTTGTCTCAGCTCTTTTGACTGGCAGATTTTTCCTTCTATAGAAAACACAGTAATGTACTTGTCCTTTATTCTTAATTACTTGAAATGTTTCTTTTGTTTGAAGTATCACTGCTTTTGTTCCACATTGAATGATGGATGTGTTGTAGCAATGTAAATCAAATTACTTTTTAAATTCATAAAAACTCCCCTTACCCCAATTAAGGAACTGGGTGTTGTTTTGTAAAGAGGGCCAGATTTTAAAAATAAAATAGAGAGTGAAAATGGGAGAGAGAATTCTTGCTCATTACTTCATCTCTTATGTAAACCTAGATTGAGTTGTGTGGATTAAGAACATACATTGAGTTTACAATCTACTCTTAAAGAAGCCTGATATATACATAGGATTGAATGAGAAAATAATCTATGAAAGAATATAACAAGGTGTCAAACTACGCAATGAGTGACTATGTGCTAAGGGAAATTAGTAGAAGAAGGGAAAATCCTCACATTTTCTGGTGTCATTAATGACTCCTGGAGAGAGAAGAGATTTGAGGTTGGTCTTAAGTATATCTGGGATTTTAAAAGATAGAAAGCTACCTTGTATTGAACCTCTACAACTGCTTGAGACTTCCTATACCATCTAATTTATTCCTTACAATGGCCCTACCTATCTACTGTGAAAAGCAATTTGAGCAAAAAATACACTGTATAAAAAGATTAGAGATTTATACAGTATGAGGTGGAGAATATTTGCAAATAGAATATGACTGACATAGACACAGAACAGTAAATATTTTAAAAACAGATGCAATCAGGGCAAAGGGGAAAAATGGACAGGAAGAATGTAAGTTCTGTGAAGGAAGGATTCTTTGCCTGTTTTGTTTGCTGACGGGTCCCACAGGGCTGGATGACTGTGTGTAGTAGTTGGTCACTGAATATCTGCTGACCTAAGGAGTGAGTGAAAGGGTTGGCTAGGGTATTTGCCCTGTGTATGTTTCCAGTGATCAGATATAGTTTTGACTCTGAACTTCCTTGCTGATGAACCACTTAGGGTAGGTAATGTGTTCAGAAATGACTTCAATTTATAAATAAAGAACAGGTTTAGCAGGTGGTGGGGACAGATTTTGACCAGGCTATGTTTGGGGAAAGTGGGGGCTCTGTTCCAAGGAGCAGGACAGCCCTGGGCAGCGGTTTAGAGGGATGGCTGGTGAGTGGGAGAAGCATATTTGACATGTAGGCATGGGGTGAGTGAAGAGGAACCTCCTGACTTGGGCAGAGAGCATTGTGAAGAGCTACGAGATGGAGTCTGGGCAGAAGGCAGATTTACCTAAAAGCAAAATAATCCCACGACCTCTTTCCCATACCTAAACCCACTTTTATGGACTGAATAATGTCCTTAAAAAGTTTGTATGTTGAAGCCCTCACCCCTAATGTGACTATTTGGAGATCGGGTGTTTTTGTTTTGTTCATTATTGTGTTTTCATGTCTTTGGCTGCACTGGGCTTTAGTTGCCGTAGTCAGACTCTTGATTCCCCTGACCAGGGATGGAAACTGGGGCCCCCTGCATTGGGAGCATGGAGTCTTAGCCAGGGAAATCCCTGGAGCTAGGGATCCCCTAAACACTTAGGGAGGTAATTAAGTTTAAAAGAGGTCATGGGGTGAAGCCTTTACAAGAGAAAAGAGACATTAGGGAGCTCCCTCTCCCCTCTGAGAGTACATGGAGAAAAGACCACGTGAAGACCCAGTGAGTGTACAAGGCAGGTGTCTCCCTCGATCTCAGCCTTCTAACCTCCGAAACTGAGCAAACACATCTGTTGTTTAAGCCACCCAGTCTGGTTCTTTGTTATGGTAGCTGGAGCAGACTAGTTAATCCATCACTATAGAAAGATCAGCTCACACCAACCTGGAAAAGATGAACGCTGCACGACTGAAAAGGTGAACACTGGGTGTTTTAGTTCTGAGAAACCTACAATATCCTGGAGGTTTTCATTTTCAGAAGAGAATTGAAATATTGTCAGTGTGTCCCCACATATCTGAGAGCTATCCCACCTCCACTGTGGAAGCAACAGTGGCTCACAGCGGCCCTCATCCTCAGGGGGATGTGACCATATGCGCTGGGTGGCAGGGGAGGGCGTGCTCCTGTAGTCTGAACCAACCCAGTTCAGTCTCTTCAATTTTGGTCTGGCATTTTTCACCATATCTTTTGCAAACTATTTATCTAAGTCCCTTCACCCCACTCTCCCCACCCTCAACTATGGCCCCTTCCTGCTTCACTCTGAGCACAGATATAACTCACCCACAATTATAAATTAAAATTGCACATCGTGGGGTAGATGGTAGGGGACAGCAGGAGTCATTGCATACCCCTCATTTACAGCATCTGGTCCCAACCATAAGTGGCCGTGGGGGACTGGTGTCCTGGGGGAGGGGCCACGTGGCGGGAGCCTGGGTGTATGTTTTTCTCTGGCTCATCTGGGCTTGGATTATATTTACTGTTTCTCAACTAACTTCTGTAGCCCCGAATCTATTTTTACAGCCAAGTTGATGGCTCTGTTTTGTCATAAGAGGAAAAGGTGTCTCCAAAAATCATCATTTATTTGTGAATCTGTGCTGCTGTGTATAGGGTGTGCACTGATCGACTCTGAAGAGCGAGAGTCCTTCCCCTAGAATTGTGCCCCATGATGGGCCTGAGTCTGGGCTTTCCACTTGGGCATCAGGCCAAGGTCACATTAGGGTCACCTACAGCTGAGGCCTAACCTCGTGCTTCCTTGATGAGACATTAAGGAAAGCCCTCAGCATGGATCTTCTCCTTTCAACCTTCATTTTCTAATGTGGGTCCTGATGGCCTGGGCAGTTTTCACCAATTATTGTAAAATGATGATGGCAATAAGATATTAGGGATTCCATGGTGTTTTTCCACAAAGCCATAGGAATAATTGAACTAATCTGATTCCATCTTCTAAAATCATGACGTTTTAGGCAGTAATAAGACCTAGGAAAATTTAACTCTTTTAACTACATCACATCATTTCCTTAAAAGCTGGTTAAATATGAGCCACTTTGGGAAGAGTGTGCACAAGGGAACGGCTGCTGTCTTTAGTTCTCCTTGTATCTGGGGAAGGAGATTTGGGGGGAAATCTTGGAGAAGTACAGGAACAGCATATGAAGAAAATGGCTTGAAGGTAAGAGGGAGATTCTAGGAAACATAGCAATGATCTAGGAAATTCCTCCATGATGTTTGAAAAAAATGCATGTAAAGATCATGAAGTACATTTCATAGTATACGCAAATACCAAATCATTGTGTTGTATACCCGAAGCTAATATAATGTTATTTATCAGTGATATCTTAATTTTTTTTAAAAAAGGATGCAAACTATTTGGGCTTCACCTTTCGTTGCAGGACTGTATTTCTGTGGTCCCAGGATCACTCTGAGACTGTCATGGGGTGATGGTTTTATATGTTTGGAATGAACTACACTAATGAACCATATGGAGATACATTTATATACATATAAAGCATTGCAACATGGTGATTCAGAATATGAACTTTTGAGCTGGCTGAACTTCTGTCCAAATTCCAGCTCTGTCGCTGACTTTCCAGTTGAGCTTGTTTCTAAACATCTTTGACTGCCAGTTTCATCATCTATAAAGAATAGAGATAGCAGAACTTCCCTCAACAGGTTGTTGTGGGGATTAAAGGAGATAACCCATTTGCAGAGCACCTAAGAGAGCATCTGGCATGCATCATCATCAGTCATCAAAGCAACCCTTTCGATGCCTTGTGAAAATAGTTATTGCTGAAGGAGCCTTTCCAACCTGCTGAGTCTCTCAGGGAGGCCTCCAAGACTTAGTATTCAGTTGGGGTCAGAACAGCAAAGATCATTTTCAGGTTCAGGGTTCTTGCAGGATGTTCACCAGTAGACGGATGTGGTTAGAGGGATCTAGATTTACCTTCCCTTTATGTTAGAACAGGAACTAGCAAGGGTCAACCCTTGTGGCTTTGCGAGAGTATGCAATTCAACCTAGTTGAAAGGCAGAGAGTCCATGCAACACTGCTAAACCAGAAAATGCTCTCTACCTGAGATAACCCATGTGTGTGTGTCAGGGGATGGGAAAAAGAGTTAGATATGGAAAAGAGGATCTTTGTGTTCATACCGCTGGTGCAATTTTCCTAGCACTCTTAGAGACAGGCCTCAAAGTGGAAACAAGCCTGTCCACACGTGCCTTAAACCAAGAGTGATTTAAGGATGGTGCAGAGGCCACCATAAACTAGAGGGCATGCAAAGGAAGTGTTTTCCTGAGGCTGAAGTCCTCTTCCCCAAGGCTGTATGTACAGAGAGATCATGGGTCACTCCTGGACTGACTGACCAGGCCTGGTGTCTGGCTGCCTGTGCTGACTTCATCTCTGACCCGGAAAAAGCCACATTTCCTCTTCAGGCCTCTGTGCCTTCTGCCCAGTGAACTGGTTGGACCCTGTGAGCTTTCGGGCAGCACAGTTTCTTAGGCCGGGTGACCCCTCGCTGCGTAATGACCCCGTGGCTCAAGCAGGTGAAGGTCACCTACAGCCATTGTTGTTTAGTCGTTAAGTCATGTCCAATTATTTGTGACCCCACAAACTGAAGCCAGCCAGGCTCCTCTGTCCATGGGATTCTCCAGGCAAGAATACTGGAGTGGGTTGCCATTTCCTCCTCCAGGGGATCTTTCCAACTCAGGGATCAAACCCTTGTCACCTGCACTGGCAGGCAGATTCGCTACCACAGAGGCACCAGGGGTGGTGCTGAGCTTCACTGGGTCAGGTGCATCCTCGCTGCTCGATGACTCCGCCTGGTTGGAGCAGGTGAGAGTCATCCACAGTCGACCTGCAGGCTTTCCTTGGTGGATCTGAACTCACACGCTCTCCAGTCCATAGCCGAAGCTGCAGCTCTCAAAGGCACCAGGCTCAGGAGGAGAGGTTTGTCCTTTGTATTTTTTTAGAAAGAGCAATGATCAGGCAACAGTTGAACTTTGGAGACTTGAAGTCAGTGATTAACTTGGGTTCTTTAGAAGTCATGCGCGTTGACTTAAAGGGCAGAAGTGGGTGGGGAGCTGAGGCCAGGGTTGTGGGTGATCCCAAGTGTGGCATCTTGCTCCGGAGTGCAGGGCCCTGACTTGTTTTGGATGTGGTCAGGCCCAGGGGACATGCAGGGAACAGAACCGGAGCCCAGAGCCCTGAGTGCTTCAGCTGCCTGTGGAGTGGGGCCCAGGCGCAACATAATCCCGGTTATCTCTTGTTGTGGTACAATCCACTCCACATTTAGTGGCTTAAGAGAGCAATCACTTTATTGTTTATGATTCTTCAGGCCAGGAATTTGGGCAGAATTGAGCTGGGCAGTTTTCTGTTCCACGTGGCGTTGACTTGGACCCTTCGGTAAGATGTTCAGTTCATGGCTGGGCTGGTCTAGGAAGGGTTCCCTCTGGTGTCAAGACCTTGGCAGAGCAGAGCTGCAAGGTTGGGCTCAGCTGGGGCCCTGGATTGCTGTCTTCTCTCCCTTCCTCCGTGACAGATAGTTCCAGGCTTCTCCCTCTCCATCTGGTCTCCCCAAGTGGTCTGTTTAGCAAGTTCACCAGGTTTCTGATGTGACAGCTCTGGGCTC
This sequence comes from Ovis aries, assembly GCF_016772045.2. Taxonomy (NCBI): domain Eukaryota; kingdom Metazoa; phylum Chordata; class Mammalia; order Artiodactyla; family Bovidae; genus Ovis; species Ovis aries. The sequence goes on along the minus strand of NC_056069.1, from coordinate 41,972,812 downwards.
CTGAGAGAAAGAGTTGGGATTGGGGAAAGAGAAAATTTCTAATCCTCTTAAAGATTGGGACCATAACTGACCCAGTGGTAGTGACCTAAATGGGAAGGAAATCTCAAAAGATTGGCTATAATTATACATGTAACTGATTCACTTTGCTGTATACAGCAGAAAATAACACAACATTGTAGAGCAACTATACTCCAATAAAAATTTTTAAACATTAGTATCAATATATGATGATTATATTGGAACTGTATTATTGGAGAATGTTTTAACTTCTTACTGATATGTTAATATGTAGTTTCTTTTTATATTGATTTTATATCTGACAAATTTTGCAAATTTTTCTTATTTCTCAGAGTATGTTATATACGTATATGTCATTTTGGATTTTCCTATGAAAAACATTATTTACATTATATATATACATTTATGTCTTCCTTTCAAAAAAAAGAAGAGCTGGCACAGTGCCATTTCTGCCATATTCCATTGAGCAGTCCCAGAGCAGCTCAAATTCAAAGGGATGGAGGGGTAGAATTTGCCTGTCAATAGAGAAATAGCATGTGTGTGCAGGAAGGGACGTAATTGAAGGTGGTTGGTTGTCCTTGGGGAGAAGTTACTACAAGATCTGTTTGGCACATTTGGGAATAGTTGGATCCTGGGGTCGCATCAAGGGTAATGATGCCCAGAGGGACTCTGTGGTTGTCAGCATAACTGCCCCTCAAGATCAAGCCTCCTTCTGGTTCCAGGAGTTGATGTAATGACTGCGATTTTCCTCTAATGTCCAGGCCATCTTGACTCAGTTATCTGGACATGTCCAGCCAGAGTTCACCCCAATCCCTCTCAGGAAAGGAGGAACGGTTCTTATCAGGAATGCCAACTCTGATTGACTGCTGGTGCTTCTTGGAACACAGGGTCGACAGGGGCTCTGAGGCCAGTGAAGGCTCAGTGCTGTGGTGCACTGGTCACGTCTGCCTTGGATGTGGATGGAGGAGGGGATCTCCTGTGCCGTGGAGATTTACTCTTCCCGTGGGTCTGGCAGCGCTGTGCTCTTACCACAAGGAGACAGGTGTCTGAACTGGCCTCTGAACTTGCCATGTGCTCTCCCACATGCCCCACATCTGCAGGGCTCGTCTCCTCAGTGCGTGCGTGCTCTGTTGCTTCAGTAGTGCCTGACTCTTTGCGACCCATTGGACTATAGCCCTCCAGGCTCCTCTGTGCATGGGATCCTCCACGCAAGAATACTGGAGTGGGTTGCCACGCCCTCCTCCAGGGGATCTTCTGACCCAGGGGTCATACCTGCGTCTCTTATGTCTCCTGCATTGGCAGCTGTGTTCTTTACCACTAGCGGCATCTGGGAAGGCCCTCCTTCTCAGTGGTTGCCTGCAACTTTCTTGGCCTAAAAGGCCTGCCTCTTCCAAGCTTTGCTGGACCTCCTTAGTTCCTAGATTTCTGTAAACTTAAGCTGACCTTGCAGTACCATTAGATACCACCGCGTGTTGTTAATTACTTTTTCATCTGCATACTAATGATTCCTAATTAGGCTATTAGATAACTGAAGTCGAGGTCTGGTTCTTCTATGCCTTGGTATCCTTTCTTATAGCTCCCAAGAAGTAAGCTGGCATTTCTCCTGATGGTAGTGACTGAAGATGAGCATCAAGAGATAATTTGAATATATTGCATCTATATTTCCTTGTGAACAGGCTTTCAACGGTGGAAATGGGTTAATGCCCACAGGCTCAGCTCTGGGTTTTGCTAGGAGAGTCTGTCTGGCTTGGAAACAAGGCTGTTTAGCTGCGGCCAGAGCAGAGCTGTTGGTCATATGCTGGTTTAGGCTGAGATTGTTGGGCAGCTGTGCTTCTGCACAAGTAATTCCTGATGACATGTCCACAGCTTCCACTTGTATCTAAGCTCCCTTGGGCCTTATTGTTGCCTGTTGTTTGAATTATCAGTCTGAAAATGCTTAAGTCCTTATTCCGGTAGGTGAATGGGGAGTGGGGTGGGGTGTCAAAACTGCAGAGAAGGGAGTAGGGCGATGGCAGTGGTGAGAGGAGCTTTTGGAAGTCTTGTGGAAATGGAAGGGGGTGGTTAAGCCTCCCCATTTTTCAACCTCATGCCTCCCAAGAAAAGACTTTGTTCCTTCTTGTCTCTGGAGGGTTAGTGCCTATCAGATGCTTATGCTTCTGTATCTGGAGCTCAAAACTGAGACAGTAGATTTGGCAGAATTCCTTTGAGTTGTATATTGCTGTCTGGATTCATCTGCGCACATAAAAATCCCTAATGAAGAAGCAGACATCATAATTTATGTTACTTTATTTCTAATAAATTATCTAATTCTTTGGAACCTGGGTTGATTCATGGGTGGGTATAGTGAGGAGGAAAAGGTCAATATCCAATTTTGAGCAGGGCTCTTAGACACCTGTTTCCTGTGTGTTCCTCTCAGGTCTCAAGTAGGGAGGACTTGTTAGCATTTCTCCAAAATGAGGTTGGTCCTTTCCTGGAGATACTCACCCCCCACTGGCATCCGTGAGAAGGGTCATAGGTCTGCAGAGGCCCCCATGGGTAAATCACACTTCTGCCTGGTCCAGTGATTCTGTAGTCCCCAGCATCCCTGCTGAGTCACCTTGTTTACATCCAGGAACCACAAATAATCAGGATAGGTCTTATGATTATTAAGATACAGAGGCAGTTCATGTTATTCATAATATACTGAAAGGAGGGTGAGATCTTCGAGTATATTTGGAATCATCAAAGGAAGACAAAATTATGTGCAGCCCAGCCATCATGTGGCATGAATTTCATTTTATTGTCTTTTTGATAACTGGTCATATAAATATTGTTTATTAGAAAAGCCACCCAGAGAATGCAATTTTCTAGTTGCTGGGAACATCAGCAGTGACGGCTGTAATTTGCCTTTGCCGAGGGTTTGCTTGATACCAGATGTTCTGCCACATGCTTCATGGACCCATGATCTCATGTCATCTCCCTGGATTAATGGGAGCTTCTGCTAGCATCATTAAGAAATAAACATCATGAAAGGGATGCTTGCTTTGTCTCTTTGCTTTGTTGGTTTGCCATGGCTTGGATAAAGTCATTCCTGGAGAGCAAGGGTCTTGGATTTGATGCAGAAAGTGTTAACGGGATTTCTGTGTGTTCTCCCAGCTTGTGCAAGGCTCTGCAGAGGTTTTGGTGAAAAAGCATTCTTCTTTCCTTGCTTTTCATTCTTGTCCCAAATCCCAACCTTACATTCAATTGGAGACTGCCTGGATCTGGCCCATCTCTGTCCCAAAGCTAGTTTCCCCTCTCACTTCCCTACAATTTTAACATGATGATACATAGAACTAACACATCTTTTCTCTCTTTTGAAGAAGATGTACTTTGCCCTGCTTGGAAAGAATCAGTTGTTAATTTACAGTTACTGAATGCTTATTCACATTGAGCCATCTGTTTAAAAATGTACCCGAGATTTGCTTTACTCATGCATGGTAAGACATGCAGACACAGAAATGACTGTTGTGGTGAGAATTTAAATGCACAGATCCCTGGAAACAGAAGGCAGTCCACTCCTCAAGGAGCCACAAGAGGAAGCACCAGGGTTTGTCAAGAGGCAGAGGAGAGTGAAGGGGAAGTGTAGGTAAATCCTTTATTGTGCTGTTTGTGAAAAGGATTGTGTGAGGCAGTGCAAGTAGGCTTAGGATTGGCTAAGTTGAATCATTTCAGCGGGCACTATTCTTCAGGGAATGTTCAAAGTTGTTTGGTACAATTGGAGTGATTAGGTTCTTGGGTGATTTGAGCAGGGGTTATGTGTGAGCTTGAAAAAGTCGGTAATTAGGAGATATGGGTTCTAGATTGGTTGGTTTGCATATGGAAAGTGTGAAGGCAGGTGAAGGCAGGTGATTTGCTATCTCTAGGCACTGGCCAATTTTGGGAGGGGAGGGGATGGTCTCTCCCAAGCCATCAAGCCCCTAGATGCCAGAGCCTCAAGAATACAGAAAATAAGAAAGTATGATCAATATGCCATTCTTCAAAATATTCACCCAAAGAGACAATGAACACATATTGAGTGTCAGCTGCATGTCTGGCCTTGGCAGTTCTAGAGCCAGCTCTGTGCTTGGTCCAGTCCTGGATGCGTTTATGTTATTACATAAATGCTGAGTGGATGTGCCAGACTCCAGCCTGGAGGGTGGAGAAGTGCCTGAAATGCTGTCTCTACAGTGCCATAGACATTATAGTTTCTTGTGCCTGAAATGCTGTCTCTAACCTCAAGAAGTATCCAGCTTAGTTGGAGCAGGGGACACATGCTTATTATAACATGATATTTGCCATAATAAAAGTTACCATCATCTCTAGAACTTCTCCTTAGAGTCCCTGATACCAGAGAATGACTTTGTGGTCCACCTGGCCATTTAAGGCCAAACCCGAGTGACCCGGCCTCCTCCCTGTCCCCACCTCCCCATCCCTTTACCTCCCAGCCATCAGGTTCTGTCCACTCTTCCCTCTAAAGCTATCATCCAGCCAGGCCCTTCTCCTCTGTCTCTACAAAGAGACACTGTGTGGCTTCACTGAAAGAAAACCACTGCTCCCCACCCACCTATCCCAGAGGCCTAGTCCGTGGAGGAGGGAGGTTTGGCTGGTAAGGTGGGGGCCTCTCCCCTACCAGGGCCCTATCTGCCCAGAGGCTCCCTTTTAAAATGCTCTGTTTGCCCCAGAAACCACTGTTTCTGGCAGAGGCCTGGAGCCAGCCCAATGCCAGAGACACGATCTTGGGGTAGACGGTTTGTCCCAGGCCCCTCTCGCCTCCCCTTTGGGTGTCTCTCCTGGTACTGAGTCCACGTTCCCGCCTGGGCCTCCCAGAGGGGCCTGATGCCACTGACCATGCAACTCGGTCACGATCGTGGAATTTAAAGGTCACTCCTCTCCAGGGTATTTGTGCCACCGCGAAAGAGCACAGAAAGGAGGGCACGGTGCGTACAAGGAGAGGGTGGCTCTCTGATGGGGCTGTGAGTCAGGAGTCTGGTGAGTCACTTGGACAGCGTGTGCATGCCAGAGCACAGCGCATGGTTCCTCCGCTTTCCAGGTTGGGGTGCAAAGAGCCTTTGAGGCAGGAGCAGGGCCTGGGCCGGGAGCCCAGGGCAGCTCCCACTGGGCGTCTATGACTCCAGTTTGTATCTGTTCACTAGGGCTGTCTTACCAAGATGTCACAGACTGGGGGCTTCCACAGCAGAAATGTATTTGCTCACACTTCTGGAGGCTGGTAGTTCAAGATCAACACTCTGGCGGGTTTGGCCTCTCCTGAGGCCAAACTCTTCTCTCTGAATCCTCAGATGGTCTTTTTCCTGCATGGCCCTGGTGGCTCCCTTTCTGGTGTGTCCAGGTGTCTTCTTATGAGGACACGAAGCACTCTGATGGCCTCGTTTTAACTAAGTCTTCTCTTTAAAGGCCTTGTCTCCACATTCAGTGGCGTTCTGAGGTACTGGGGGTTAGGGCTTCATCATACGAATCTGGGAAGGGCACAGTTCAGTCTGTAACAGAAGGAGAGAGCCATGGCAAGTTCTTCAGCCCGCAGTTCTCAAAAACGTTCAGGTGGCCAAGACTTTGTGAGTCAGTGCAGTCCATTCAATACGACTCAGTGGGTTCCATTATGTGAACTCAGAATACCTTTATTAGCAGGAAAGAGGATGCTGTCTTAATTATGCCATCTAAAGTCCCAGTGAAAAAACTGGCCATGAGGAGGAGGAAAATTGTTGAACTAAGCAGACCAGCAGTGTTGAGTTCTTGCTGCATTATTTGCTTACTTATTCAATTATTTTTTCATCCACTGTACTTGCTGACAAAACAGTAGCAGGTGCCAGAGTTTGAAAACATTCTGAGTGAAAACTTGAAACTGACAAAATCCCCTGTCCTAGATAAATTTCCTATATGTAATTGGAAAAACTTGCTATTTTTCAGTGTTAGCAATGGAAACCACCAATATGCCAGAAGAGCCTAGTTTGAGAATCCCTATGGAAAGCAACATTCCTGGGTGTCTTCCCTAATTAACAGAAAACTTACAGGATGCGTAACACTGTTCAGTGATCACTGAAAGAATGGGAATTTGAGAAAATAATCATTTGCTGTCTGACTTCTCCATCCATTTCTTCATTTATTCAACACAATTGATCTGGAACCTTCAGCAATGTTTACATCTATATTCTGGTAGGTGGATGGGGGATATAAATAACACATTACTAAACAGGAGTCATAGAGAAATGAATCTATTCCAGCCCTGTCTTGAGGACCTCAGTTATCAATTAACCAGCAGCAGAAGCCACTCTACCTGATTTGAGCAGAGAAGTCATTTATTAAAGAAGCTCCAGCAGAGACAGACTTGGCTTGGAAGCAAAGCAGCCCTGGGCAATGCAGTGCTGCAGTGGAGGCCTTTCTGCCCCTGTTGATGGATGGGCGCTGATGGCTGACACTGAGCACAAGACACTGCTTTAGGACTTTCTGCCACTGCTGTCTCTGAAAGTTGGATGTCTGCAGCCACATTTGCCAAAGTGGCTTCTGCAAGGCAGCCAATGCTTCTTGCCTCTTACATCCAATTGGCAGAGCCCAGGTCACATGCCTGTATCATCGCTGGTAAGGGAAATTGGGAAAACAGGTTTCTTCCTTCTGCCTTAAAGATTTATAAAATCATGCAATGGGAAATTCTGTACACATAGGAAAGATGTCAAAAAGTACCAGGTAGACAAAAAGCAGGCTTCCCTGTGGGTCAGATGGTAAAGAGTCTGCCTGCAATGCAGGAGACCTGAATTTGATCCCTGGGTTGAGAAGATCCCCTGGAGAAGGGAATGACAACCCACTCCAGTATTCTTGCCTGGAGAATCCCATGGACAGTGGTGGGCTACAAACTGAACAGCTAACACTTTCACTTTTTTCACTTTCAGACAGAAAGCATGACAAGTGTCCACTCTAAGATCCCCATGAATGGAGGAAACAGATATATGTTCAAAAATTAGTGGGATAAGAGCTATAGTCAAGACATCCTTATGGTATGACGGAGATCAAGAAAAAAGTTGTTAATAGCCTGGGATGGTCATGGAAGGCTTCCTGGAGAAGGTGATTGATGACTGAGCTTATCTTGATGGGATGAAGCAAAAGGGGGTCAGCTTGGAGCCAAGTAAGAAAAAGATGCTCCCTCTCTGACTTTAGACATACCTCCGCAGTGAGTGTGCCACATTTCAAAAATGAGAACTGATGAAGCAGGAAGAAAAGGCAGATTGGAATCTGAATGCATTAGTGGCGGTCTCTTGTGAGAGTTGGCTGGAAAGCGCTCAGGGCATCCTGCGTAGGGCTGTCTGCCGAATTGACTTGGCTTGTGTCCTTTCCCTTCCCAGCTCCGCTCCCTTCATATGTCCTAATAGGTTATGGCTTCCAGGAGGAAATATGCTATGCATTTTCAGAGAGGCATTTTGGAAATGCAAAGCCTGACATCAGAGGAGTAGCTTGTTCTTTCTAGAAAAAAAAAAAGGAAAATTTTGCTATAAAAAGTAATAAAGAAAGTAGAAAGTACAAGTCCCTTGATTACTGTATTTATTTATTTATTACCTTTCAGAAAATCTCCAATGGAGTCATATTACACCTGCTTTGTAATTTTTTCCCACTTTCCATTGCTTGCTGCTGCTGCTGCTGCTTCTAAGTCACTTCAGTCTTGTCCGACTCTGTGTGACCCCATAGACAGCAGCCCACCAGGCTCCCCCATCCCTGGGAATCTCCAGGCAAGAACACTGCAGTGGGTTGCCATTTCCTTTTCCAGGGTGCCATCACCTTCTCCATTCTATTTCTTAGACTTCTTAAAAAGTGAGTCAGTAGCAATGCCTTAATGTTGTATTTGGTCGTAAGTATTTAATAATAAGGAGGCTAAGAATGAGGATATTTTTAAGACTACAGTTCATTTTAGAGAGTTGGAATACAGGCCCTCTTTCCCCTAAATCTGTTTCTCTTCTGCATTTTCCCATCTTGGTAAATGGCATCACTCACTAATGGCCTTGGTGCCGAAACCTAGCACCTGGCTTCCTTCCTGCTTCTCTCACCCCACACCCCAGGGCGCATCCTGTCACCTCTGCCTCCATATTCATCTCGGATTGTCCGCTTCTCCTGTGCCCTGTCGCCAGTCTTAAGCAAGGTACCTCCTTCTCCTGCTTGCCCATGATGGACCCTGGCTGGCTGCATCCCATGCCCCCCTCCTGCCATCGGTCAGGTTCTGACTCCAGACCCTTGCCTCTGCCCCACACCCTCCTACTTTCTCCTCTCTAGGGAGTTAGTTTCTTCTAATCTTTTAGGTCTCGACTTAAATGGCACTTCGTCCAAGGGCATTTCCCTGAGCATTTGCCTAAATGGTGGCTCCCCCTAACTTGGTGCTTTCTTATTATAGATTCTTGTTATTATTCTTATTTTTGGTTTACTTATCCTCTCTCCCTCCTCCTAGAATCTATGTTCTCAGGACCTGGGGCTCTTATCTGCCTTGCTCTCTCTGTGTCTGTAGCACCTGGCCCCACATGCTCAGTCAATGTTTCATGAAGGAATAAGCAATCCCGAGCTTTCATGCCCTCTGCCAGAATGCTTCCTGCCCTGTCTTTGAGGATTGCGCTCCTCCTGGGAATTTATCATCAGTCTCAGGCCTCTGATAGGCTGCCCAGCCTCCCCCCACCCCCGACCCCCGACCTGTACCAGATGCTGGAGGCTTCACTGGCTTGTGCTCCGACCCTGTGCTCAGCTATGGCAGCCGAATAGGATGACCCACATTCCATCCTCCCTCTGCTTAGAGAACAGCCCATCTCACAGGTCTCTGCTCCCTGCTGATGAGTGGTAGGTAGGCAATAAATCAAGCAGTCACAGGCTTCCCCTCAGTATGTACAGGGGGGAAAGAGCATTGGACTCAGAGACAGAAGTTCAGCTTGGAGACCCCCCAATCCACATAGAACTGTGAAACTCTCTCTCAAACTTCCCCTTCCTCAGCTACAGAATGAGAGCTGAGGTCCTTGCTCTAGGCTCTCTTTCAGGCCATTAAGGTGATGTCTATGCCTTCCTTTGCCACCACCAGTGTGGAAGAGTAGAGTTTGCCCAGCATTGTTCAGTCACTAAGTCACGTCTGACTCTTTGCCACCCCATGGACTGTAGCAAGTCAGGCTTCCCTGTCATTCATTATCTCCTGGAATTTGTTCAAACTCATGTCCATTGAGTTGGTGATGCCATCCAACCATCTCATCCTCGGTCGCCCCCTTCTCCTTCTGCCTTCAATCTTGCCCGGCATCTCAGTCTTTTCCAATGAGTTGGCTCTTCACATCAGGTGGCCAAAGTATTGGAGCTTCAGCATCAGTCCTTTCAATGAATAGCATGGTAGGTGTCATTAAGGACGAGAAGGGTTGACTTGGAGAAAGGAGAATCAGATCAAAAAAAGTTGACTGCACACAATTCCTGTGCCTTCAGTATATCAGGCGGACCCCTTAACTCACAGTGCACAGGGCAGGCATGGGGCTGAACCTGGGGGTGACGATCCTGTATAAGGTTTTGCGCTGTGCCTTCTACTGTGGTCCAGAATGCAAAAATATCACCATTCAGATACTAAAGAACCAAGTGAGTACTTCCTTGCAAAGAATAGGCATTGACTTTGACAGTCAATAGATTTGACTGGGGCTATATTTCTTCATTTTGGTGAGATGTCATTTGGGCCCTTCTTAAGTGAGATTGATTAAAATCCTTCTTTCCTCCAATACTGTCTCCTGCTGTAAATATGCAAGGCTGCACTCCATGAAGCTGGGCTCCTGCTCCAAGATCAACCAGAAAACAGTTTCTGACTACCTCTGGGCAGGTGTCACAGCTACAGGGAAATCTAAGATTCCCTCTCTGCCCCAAGGCAGGGTTTCCTCAACATCAGGGGCTTACTGTGTGTGTGGCAGGGCAGCGGGCGGTGGGGCTGGGGAGGATTGGGGGGATGGCAGAGTGGGGGCGGGTAGTATTCTTTATAGGGGGAGGGGACTGTGCTGGGCCTTGTAGGACTCTCAGCAGCATCCTCTGGCCTCTATTCATTTGACGCCAGTAGCAATACACACACAAACACACACGGTAACAACCATGTATGCCTCCAGATGTTACCAAAGGCCCCCAGGGCCCCAAACCCCACCCCTTCTTTAGGAACTACTGCTCAGAGGTAAGTAATTGTCCAATAAATGGGATAGACACAGTGAGTTTTGAGGAGGAGTGTACTTTTAAAAGAATATTTCTTCGGTTGCGTTGGATCTTAGTTGCGTCACGTGGATCTCCATCGTGTCCTGTGGGATTTCTCGCTGTGGCGCATGGACGCTCTCGCAGTGGCGCAGGCCCAGTAGGTGCAGTGCGTGGGCTTAGCGGCTTCAAGGTGCATGGGATTTTAATTCCCCAACCAGGGATCAAACCCTCATCTCCTGCATTGGAAAGTGGATTCTTAACCACTGGACTACCAGGGAAGTCCCGAGGAGGAACGTACTATAAGCTGAACACAGAACACAAATGTGCTTTTACGTGTCACCTGACTGGGCATTAAAGGGCCCTCGGGTGCGGGTGCTCCCTGGCAAGTGCTAACGGCGGTGGGGAGAGGATGCTGGCTGACCACACCTCGTACAATACTGCTTGTATTATAGCTTCTATCTAGCTTAGGAAAAGTCAGAGATTTTTTTTTCATTCTTCTCTATTGCAAAGATTAGTTTGCCTTAACAAATGCAAGGTCTATGAAATTAAATTTATAAAATAATTTATAAGATGGTTAGGGCTTCCCTGGTGGCTCAGATGGTAAAGAATCTGGCTGCAATGCAGGAATACAGTCTCTGGGTTGGGAAGATCCCCTGAAGGAACGCATGGCAACCCACTCCAGCATTCTTGCCTGGAGGATCCCCATCCACAGAGGTGCCTGGTGGGCTCCAGTCCATGGGGTCACAAAGAGTCAGACATGGTTAATAAAAATGTTGGGAAGATTAAGTTACATAGCGCATGTTTCATACTCAGTCTCCGATTCATAGCTATTTTAATGTATTATTGGCTTATTTCTCTGTCGTGCTATTTATATCGTAGCTATCATACAATGCATATCTTTCATGTCCTATTCACTTTATTTCTTGTTGAATGCTTACAGCCACCCTGCAAAATAGGCAGCAGGATACCCATATTACAGATGGAAAAAGTGAGGCTTGGAAAGGTTTAGTATCTTGTCAGGGTCATACAGCATGTGCAGTATGGGGATGTCACTCAAATTCAGATTGTTCCTCTTTTAAGGCCTGTGTTTTCCGCTGCAAGGACTGTCTGGTTAAGGTTTCAAGGTCTCTCCCCAGTTGTTTTTATCCATGTGTCAATTTTAGAATAATTTCTTTTCACCTGAGTTATTTTTACAAAATGATTGTATCTGTTTTCAATATATGTGGCATCTCCCTTCAAAGTGATTATACATTCTAAGAGGACAGAGTGTGTCTCGTGACTCTTTCTATCTCAAGTGTCATACACAGAGTTAATGACTGATAAATATTTGCTCTGTGATTCTTCTTCATTCCTAGGTACCTCTGGCAAGAGCTCCTCGAGGAGGAGTAAGAACTCTTCATTCCTCTTAAGGAATGGAAATTCTCTCTTACAAGTTAGCACTGGGGATGAATGATTTCTTGTTCGCCCTCTAATTTTAGACACCATGAGGAGCAGCTGTTTTGACAAGACACTTGAATTGTATTGCCACTCACATCAGTTGCTCTTTCTGCAGGACCTAACTGTGGTACCTGTTGGGGGTTGGGGGTGGGCATGTGATTCCAATGCAGGTGCATCTCTGTTCAGCTGGACCACAGGCAAGGGTTGCTCCCACTATGATAAGGAGGACAGTCCAGCTAAGAAAGAAATTCCTCCAGGAAGTCAAGCCACTAATAAGGGTGCATGGGTAGCTGGGTGTGTAGCTCTGTGTGTGTGTGTGTGTGTGTGTGTGTGTGTGTGTGTGTGTGTATGTACGTATAGGAGTTGGGGTCAGGCTGGGGGAGAAATCTCTGCCTCATAAATGGCTGAGTGGTCATCCTGTACAACAGACCTCAGGGACCAATGTTTTCAGGAGTATCTTGGAATGAGTTTCAAGATGAGAAAGTCACCAACTCTATCATGGAAAGGACCATGAAATTCTTTACAGATCCATTGGTTATCTGGGTTATGTTGATGAATTCTTGATTCTAGAAGGCTAAAGAGGGTTTGAGTAAAGGGACAGTGGGGTGGGTGTTTGGGTGATGAGTCTTCTGACCCAGCCATTTCTTGGCTGAATGAGGTAGTTGGTTTTGATGCCTTCAGCACTGTTGTGTCTTGTCGAGGCTGTGTGACCTGTGATCAGACTAGAAGGGATTCCTTTGCTTTATTTGGCATTTAGGGGAGATCCTTCCTCTAATCTCTGTACTCCCTCCCAGGGTGATTTCAGGCTGAAAATGCTTGCCATTTTGATCCACAAGTGGTTGATTTACATCTGCTTCTTCTGTTTCTACCTGGAGGTTGGGTGTTAGAGGCTACAGAGCTTTCTCAGGGTGGCTGGTGTTTTTGTCCACAATGTTGGTCTTTTACTTTAAAATTTCCAAATTCAGGAAATGACTGGGGGAGGGGGCATGGCCAGTTAGGAGGCCTAGAATGATAGGGCCCCCCCCCCATTTGCCAGACAAGCTGGGGACCCAGGGCAGCATGGAGCCTGCTCACTCAGCATTGGCTTTATTTTTTTATTAAGGTAAAAGTCATGTAAGATTACAATTCAGTGGCGTTCGGTAAATTCATAATGTTGCGCCTCTGACACCTCCTCCTAGTTCAGAAACATCTTCATCATCTCCCCAAAGGGGATTCTGTACCCATCGGTCCATTCACCCCACCCTCCCCCACGTGCATCCCCTGGAAACCACTAATCTGCTCGCTGTCTATAGATTCATCTCTTCTGGGTGTTTCATGTAAATGGAATCATACAGTTTGTAGCTGTTCGTATCTGGCTTCTTCCATGTAGCATAATGTTTTTGAGGTTCATCCGTGTTGCAGCATGTATTGGAGCTTCAGTCCTATTTGAAGCTGAGTAATATGCCACTGCATGGATATACCACATTTTGTTGACCTGTTCATCTGTCGTGGGACATCTGGGTTGTCTCTGCCTTTTGACTCTGGTGAATAGTGCTGCTCTGAACATTCATGTACAAGTATTTGTTTGAATATATAGGTCCAGTTCTTTGGGGGTATATATCAATACTTAGGAGTGGAACTATGCAGCTACATGGTAATTCCATGTTTAATTTTTTGAGAAAGTAGCATTGGTTTTGATGGTCTAGCCCCACGTCTGCTCTTAGGACCATTAAAGGGCATTTGGGCTTTCCAGATGGCTCAGACAGTTAAGTGTCTGCCTGCAAAGCAGCAGACCTGGGTTTAATCCCTGGGTCAGGAAGATCCTTGGAGAAGGAAACAGCAGCTCACTCCAATATTCTTGCCTGGGAAATCCCATGGACAGAGGAGCCTGGTGAGCTGCAGTCCATGGGGTCGCAAAGAGTTGGACACAGCTGAGAGACTACCACACACACAAAGGGTCTTTATTAGAATCATGAAATCAGAGCCTTAGAAAGAGCTTTAAAGATTGTTTAATCCCTCTTCTCACCATTCCAGGAAGTCTGTGTGTAGCAAACTTTATAGAAGTTTATAGAAGTTTGCTCCATCCCCTGCTGGCATAATTCTAGGGCCGAGGGGCACTCTGCCTCTCAAGGGTGGCCTGTTGGCTTGCCATAGTTCTGCCTACAGAGAGATTTTCACCTGGAATCCATAAACTCTTGGGGTTTATCCACAGATGAGCTTCAGTATTGAGAGGTGGGGGGAGAGTTTGGAACTGTCGTCATTCTAGAAGGGCTTCCTGTGTCACTGCTCTGGAGTCACCCAGCAATGCCATGCCTCTCTTCTGCCCACGAACCTTCAAGGTTTACTGGCAGGCCGCTGCTTGGTTGACAGCTGCCCTCTGCTCACCTCAGCCAGCCAGATGCAAAGTTAAGCAAAGGGTCTTCCCAAATGCCTAGCTGTGAGAGGACAGAGCCCAGGCTGGAAGACTGCAGGAGTGGGAGGCTGAAGAGCACGGTGAGCCCCTCGCATGGGCCCCACTGCCGGTGGCCTTGGCCACCTGTGGTTAACTGCAGATGCTGAAAGAATTTGCTATCAAACAGATTGTTTCATTTGGAGACAAGGCCATTTCTGAAAAAGCTGAGAAAGTCCTTGAAAGTTGCACAGTTTCTGATGTTGGTAGAGTGGGGAAAATGTCTTAATCAGCTCTTTTAAAAAAAAACAAACTTTACTACAGTATAATACACAGATGGGGAAGTGTACAGTCACAAAAGCACATTCCATACTATGCTGTTTCCATGAAGTGTAACAGCAGGCAGACTGTACCTGCGGTGTTAGAAGCAGGAGAGTGGTTGCCTTTAGGAAGGCAGTGCCTGGAAGGGAGCCTGGGGGCTGTCCTGGGGAACTGAGTGTGTTCTGACTCTTGACTAGAAGCAACTCTGTGATTTAACAGAACCTCAAGTAGTATCGTGTATGCACCACATTGAGAACAGACAAAGCCTGGGGTGAATATGGCTCTAGCCAATGAGGCTCCTGTTTGGGGCCATTTTGGTTTCTGTCTTTCTGGCATCCTTCCCCACCCCTCAGCCCTCCCTTTGGAGGATGCCCCTCCTCACTCAGTCCATGTGCTGCGGGTGGCCTGTCCCACCCTCTGGCTTCAGGAGCCAGCGCGTAACTGAGAGGCTGGTTAAGTGACAAGCACATGATCGAAGTCAGACAACACGAGTCCATCCCAGGACCTTTGCCAGAACCACTGGGCAAGAGGCACGAGCTCTCAGCTGGAGGTTCTGAGCTGGTAGCACTTGAGCTTCGGCTGCTGGTGACCATCTTTGCCGCCACGTGCAGAGTGCCAGCTGGAAGTGAAGGCAGCCCAGAAGATAGAAAAGTCAAGACTCCTAGTGAGTGTGTGTTTGGATGCAGTCTTGTTGAGAGCTATCTCCATTCTCCTTGGACTTTTCATTTGTATGTGTTCATAAATTCTCTTTTCCTTCTATTCTTCAGGTTGAGTTTTTGTCCCTTGCCTCCAACGATTCTATTGATGGAAACAGATTTGTGTCATGAGCACTCAGAACTATTAGATATACTTGTCTACTATAGCACTGGGTCTCTCCATAAGCTCCTGTGAGGGTAATGGCAGCTCCAAATTGTGAGGGTTGGGGATGGAGACACGTAGGGGGACTTCAGAAATAGCTGGTGGGATGGAGGGATGAGCTGAAGGGGATTCGTTCCAAAGCTGTGTTGGTGCAGCTCACGCAGTGTCCGACGGTGTCGGGGGCGCTTAGTGTTGTCACTGGTCACTGCTTCCTTCCGTTCTCCTGGCTCTTGGTGACCTTCTCTATGTAGAGAAGACAGAAGTAGAAGAGACGAGTACACGTAGCCAGACGGGGGCTTACCAGCCTGCTGGAGACGACCAAGAAAGGCCCAACAACGACCTCCCATTACCCATTTTATGTAAACTCTGTATTTTCAAATATCCCAAATTGTAGAGTACACAAGGAATTCTAAGGTGGCAGTTTTAGAAATAAAATTTTTAAGGTGGTCTTGTCTGGGGGGCATTAAATCAGAATCATCTAAAATGGAAGTGATTCTAACAGTTGTGCTATATCTTATGTTTTGCTCTGCATTTTCAGCTGTATTTTTTTTTCTATAGATTTACAGCTAGCTATCCACTGGATGGAAAATATTCTTCAATAAAGCATTTGATGATTTATGATAGCATCATAAGTAGAGTTGACCCCTGAACAATGTGTGATTGAACTACTCATGGGTCCACTTACTGGATTTTTTTCAGTACATATATTGGAAAATTGTTTGGAGATTTGCAAAACAAAAGAAAACAATCTTATGAACCACATAACCTAGAAATAGCAAAAAATATTAAGAAAAAGTTAGATATGTTATGAATGCATAAAATATATGTAGATACTAGTCTTTCCTTACAAAGGCATAAAGTGAGTGATAGTTAATATAGATTAACAATGTATGAGTTTTCCTACTGTTTTATAACTTTGCTTTCAAAGAATTACATTACCATACAATATGCCTGTCTCTCCTAATTGAAGAACTGTGTGTCAGCCTATTATCACAGATAAGCAGTTTAAAAAAAAAAGGAACAATGTTTCCAATATTGTATTATGAATATAATACTGTATGCCATAAAATTTCTATAACAATTTATTCATTAGCGTATAGGCGAGGCTACCGCGAAGCAATCACATTGCTATTTCTTGGTTGCCAATACATGAATCATTATCCCTGTAAATCAATAGGAATTTTCACATCGTCTTTCCATTTTTGATGTCTAATATTAGTAATATGTGGAACATCAACAGTGCTTTATATAAGACAATATTAAGGTAGGTACTGACAAACAGATGACTTATCTTGCAAACAGATGAGATGACAGGAACTTATGATATTGACAAATACGGTACAGTACTTACTGTAAATGTAATTTCTCCTCCTTAAGATCTTTTAATAACATTTTCTTTTTTCTAGCTTATAGATTACAGTATATAATACATATCACACACAAAATGCATGTCAGTTGACTCTTTATGTTATCAGTAAGGCTTCCGGTCAAGTTTTTGGTGAGTCAAAAGCTACAGGCAGATTTTCAACTGCACAGGTGGCCGGCACCCACCTGTTGTTCAAGAGTCAACCATAAACAAAAGATTATCGTTGAAATAGTGAACAGGTTTCTTGCTTTGGGCTTATCTTCCTGTCGCTGCTTGTGTCGGCCTGGCAGTCCATCCAGGGTTAGTGGGCTCCTGGGTATTTCATGGGGGCCTATTATAGAGCATGACTGTGGGGAAGCCTTCAGTGAAACCTGACTTGACCTAATTTGATGCAGATTTTTCTTGCCCTGAATCTCACAAGTCTACCAGCAGTCATGTAACCTTGTTTCAACTTCACGTTCAACCCTCTGACTCATTTGCTTACCCTGATATGAGCAACTGCAATATAAGAGATTTTCACAAGGTCCACAGGGGGGAAAAAAAATTTTTATCCTAAAATTGCTTATGAGGAGCCAGCCACATACTGTCTCATCACTAAGAAGTTTAGAGATTACCCCGTGTTCCATCACTTTACTTTATCTCAAGGGGAGTGAATTGTGTAGTCAGTGGTAGGGTAAGCCTAGACCCAGGTCTCTGATGCTGCCCTACCCAAGGATGGGCATTCACCTCTTGGAGCTGGGAGAAGCTAAGCCATTTCATGGAACTTCAGGACAGTTGTTGTAAGAGGTGGGGAGAAAATCAGAGGAATGTCCTGATGCAAGGGCAGAGTTTATGCAAATGTGCATCCTTTGCATGTCCTCATATCCTCTGAAAGCTGCTAAATGGGGACAGAAATAGCCATAGGTCATTTAATAATTTCATTTTTAGCAGTTGTTGCAAATTTCTCTTCCTACTATGTGGCTTACAGGAGTGGTTCAAGTCATGCAAATGCGACTCTTCAGGCTTCATTTCTTTCCTTTCCCTTCCTCTGGTGGGGAGGCCAGCACACTGTGGTTTCCAGAAGTAAAATATGCCAATAATTCATAGCTGGATAAAGCTGCTTTTGAACTATAGCATGACCTTCAGTATTAAAAGTAACACTCTCTGAGAGCATCTTAGTGAAGTCGCTCAGTTGTGTCCGACTCTGCAACCCCGTGGACTGTAGCCCACCAGGCTCCTCCGTCCATCGGATTCTCCAGGCAAGAATATCGGAGTGGGTTGCCATTTCCTTCTCCAGGGGATCTTCCCTACCCAGGGATCGAACCCAGGTCTCCTGCATTGCAGGCAGATGCTTTAACCTCTGAGCCACCAGGGTATCTTACAGGACTGATATTCTGCTGAGTGCTTTATATGGTTTATTTTGTTTAATTTCACAAGACCCCCCCCCATGAGGCAGACATTACTATTGGCCCACTTTTCTGATGATGAAACTGAGGCTCAGAGAGATTAAGTGACTTGCTCTAGGTCACACAGTTCTGCCATAAGTTTTATTCACTCTGGAAAACTGCAGACCTGAAGAAGACCAATGAAAAGGAATGTTAGAGAGATTAATATCTGTGATATATTTAGATCATGGAACTTCCCCCCACTCCTGCCCCAGAATCATTTCAGAGAGCTGAGAAATAACAGTCCACATCACCATAGGTGGGGTCTTCAACTTTCATTTTTAAATGTATTTTTATTATTTTTTTTAAATTTTTATTTATTTAGGTTTTGGCTGTGCCCCACAGCATGTGGGGGTCTCAGTTCCTGCCCAAGGATCGAACCTGTGCTCCTTGCAGGGCAGCTCAGAGTCTTAGCCATTAGGCTGCCAGGGAAATCTTGGGATCCTCAGCTTTTACCTCTGACTTTCTCACGTCCGTACAGACTGAGGACAGAAGGTCTTCACTGCTCTAAGTGGAAATCTTGATGGTTCCCGGGAGGGACTTTTGAGCAGATGTGTGTCTGGGCTCTGTCCACTGTGCCTTTAATGCTCACTGGGGTGTGTGTTCAGGTTTGTCAGCCCAGGGAGCACAGCTGATCCCAGGCCAGCTTCTGAAGGCTGCAGGCAGATTCCTGGGGAGACGAGGACACTGTGGCCCTGCTTCTCATCACAGTCTTGTTCTGCACTTTCTAAAAATATTCCTGACAAACAGCTAATGGGCATTTTGGCCACACGGCTCTAAACCACCGCTGCCATTTCAAATGGAATGCTTTTCCTTCAGGCCTGTTCGTCTTGATTTATGTGATTGGGATAGATTCACAGAACTTCACTGGAGCCTCCTTACCAGAGAAAAACAATAAAGTGCATTTTTGCTTCCTTTAGCAAGTATTGCCTGTTCATTTACTAGTGAGAAATGAAGTGAAATGAAATAAGAGTTTCATGGGAGGAACACAACTGTAGTTATTGCCTACATATTGTTCAGAGATACACAAGGGGAGGAACCCCCATCTCTTTGGAAGAACAGTTGTTTGTGAAATGCAGGAAGACCGAGGGACAAGGATCTTGTTTATTACATAATTTTAATGTAAATTGCTACAGTTTTTTGGAAAGCAGGTTGACAATATGTATACAGAGCTGCAAGGTGCATGCCCTGTCACCCCAGACTCCTTTCTTATAAATACATTTTGAAGGACTAATTGGAACTAGAGATAATTTTATATTCATCAGAGCATCTTTTATGGTGCAAAATTAAAAAATCAGCCTAAATAACCTAAATTCCCAGGAATATAAAGCTAGTAAAATAAATTATGGTGATCCATTTGTTATAGTACTGCACAGTTATTAAAACGTCAGTCTTTGAAGAATTACAATGATATGGTAAAATGTTTAAGATATAACAAGTGAAAACACAAGCTTAAAAATGAAATAGAGTGTATGACCTCAATTAAGCACAAAATACTGCACAGGTATGCACACATGGGCACGCACATACTTTGGAAAACAACTGAAGAAGAAATTCAAAATTGCACTTGTCTCTGATGGGTGAGATTGTGGAGACTTTATCTTCTTTATGTATTTCTTTATTTTCTCCATGTCGTTTGTAATGAAAATTGATTCAGTTAACAGGCAGAATTTATTTTTTTAAGGAAAACTCTGAGAATTTTCTTGGGGTCTTGTACGTAGGCATCCATAGCTCAATAGTGATTTCCAGTGGAGACCTGCAAAATCAGGACAGCTCTGAGCTCAGTCTGTTGTGCTAAACAAGAGGGTGGCCGCAGGTAAAATAAAAGAGAAAGCTGAACCTGCAGTCAGAATACTGGAGTCTTCCCCCAGATATCCCCCTCTTGCTAGCTGAGAGTCTGGGGAAAACCATCAGCTACTCCAGGTTTCTCTCATGGCCTAGTCTCCTGGGAGAGAAGAGATGCCCCAGTGCCAGTTCTCGCTGGGACTACGAAGCAGAGAGATGGCTGTACATGTGCTTTCATGGCGTTTGCTGTTACTCAGGATGCCACCACCCAAGGCCTATTCTCCCACTGTCTTAAAGATCTGTTTGTTTATTTATTTTTGCCTGCACTGGGTCTCCGTTGCTTCACTAGGGCTTTCTCTAGTTGTGGTGAGTGGACTGCTCATTACAGTGGCTTCTCAGGCGAGCAGGCTTTAGCAGTTGTGGTGCATGAGCTTAGTTGCTCTGTGGCACGTGAGATCTCCCCAGACCAGGGATCAAACCCGTGTCTCCTCCATTGGCAGGCGAATTCTTAACCACTAGAGCACCAGGGAAGCCCTCAAATATGTATGTATTAAATGCAATGTTCATTGACCAGTAAATACTTCAATCCATGACCTTGCCTGTGGACAGTTACATTTTCATAGGGAAAAGGGAACAGCCTGTAAGTCAAAAGACAGCTCCCCGCAGCAGGCTGCAGGGTGGCAGCTCTGACCAGCGTGGCAGAGCTCAGGGGGGCCTGGCTCCGCTTGCCAAGGGTCTGGATGTTGAGTCTCCAGGCCTTCTGCTTGAGAACAGGTGCGTCTGCAGGGAAGCCATCCACCCTCCCTGAGCCTTTGGGGATTTCCCATCAGAGATAATAATAATCCCTTCACAAGGTTAATGTGAAAAGTGACACCATGTACGTGAGATGAGCCTGGGCACAATGGAGAGCGGAGGTTGCCCACTGCAGGGATGTGGGCTGAAGCTCGTGGCAGATGGTTTTGTGGGATTTGCGGAGTGCTTACTTTTCATCCTTTAAGGATCAAATTCGTTGTCAATATTTTAAAATCAAGAGATCTCACAATTTTGTGTGAGTTTGTTTGTTTACTCCTCTGGGTCCCGGCTTTCTGGCAGGCACCCATCGGCTAGAGCTCAGTAGCGGCTGTTCACTGTCACAGGGGTCCAGGCCTCAGCATGCACCAGGCCCAGCATTTGCCACCACATCTCCATGGTGAGAGAGGGGAGTGGTGATGGAGGCTGGCGCCTTGAAGACAGAACTTTCTCCCTGAGTCTGCATTACCATATGCAGATTGTGTGACTAAATTTAGCCAAACTCATAAACTTGCAGAACCGTAACTTGCCAGACCCTCTCTCTGTTTCTTAATTGAAGTGGGATAATATTTGTCTCTTCCAAGAGGATTGCAGCAAGGCCTAAGGGAAAAGATGGGTGTGAAATACTCAGAACACAGGTGTTTGATCAGATTTACCTGCTTGACCTCTGAAGGCATTTGACTTATCAGCTTCTGCTAGAAGCTGTGAATCAAATGATACTGTTTCTATTACTTTATTGTTATCTATCTATCTGCCTACATCTCTGTCTGGTAATTTCTTTGCTTTATGTTAATATACAAATTTAGTGGAGGTCACGGTTTAGTCGCTAAGTTGTGTCCAACTCTTGTGACCCTGTGGACTATATAACCCACCAGGCTCCTCTGTCCATGGGATTCTCCAGGCAAGAATACTGGAGTGGGTTGCCATTCCCTCCTCCAGGGGACCTTCCCGACCCAGCGATCAACCCTGGGGCTCTTGTATCACAGGAGAATTCTTTACTGCTGAGCCTGGAGGAAAGCCAATTTAGAAAGTCTTCCAAATATTCTTTCAGGCTAGCCAGTCAGTTTTCCCCTGCAGAGGATGTTATTTGAAAAACATGAGAATTCTTTTCCCCTTGGTGAGTTTGCCCTCGGTCCCTCGATCTTGACCTCTTGTGAGTCTGTATAACATGTTTTCATACTTGATTATATTCTTCTCATTGCTGCCTGTCTTTTCTTTTCAACTAGAGTATGAACTCTGTCATTTTTTTCTGTTCCAATATCCTGCACAATACCTAACATTTTACAGATAGTAAATCACTCATGGAATGAATAGCTGAAGTAGGTGCTAGAAGGAGGTGTAAATGGCTCTTCTGAAGGCAGGCCCAGTGGCATCCGTACAGGTTTTTACAGCACCAGTCTTTCATTATAGCGACATTAGCTGTCCCTTCATCCATCCCCAGCAACCCCTCCTAAAAGGCGCCTTCTCTGTTGGACTCAGCCAGAGACTGGTGTCTCGGGTACTGAAGCAATGGGGGAAGCTTCCTTTCTTTCTGATCCTTTCTTTCTTCCCAAGGAAGAAGCAGAACAACCGGGTGGACCTGACACGTAGTTTGCTGTCCCGATGACTGCATGCTGAGAGACTGGAGGATGAGACATGCAATCAGTATTTCCAGCTCAAGTAAGTGGCTCAGGTGACATCAAGTGTGTAGTTTTTCTGTCCTGGTCTTTTAATTGTTTTGCTTTAATTTTGCCTATTTTATAACCCCAAGCACAAGCAACTTCTTACTAACATGGTAGCAGCATTATACAGGTTTAATATAATACAGGGCTGGCCTCCGAAGCCCGTAGGACTGGGCGTGTCTGGAGCTTTCTGAGGTGGTCCCTTCCTGAGGAATCCGTAGGTGGAATTTTTCTTGCCACAACTGAACTGTAAAGCAGGGTCCTGTTGAGGGCTTGTGGGCTCACTTCACCCTGCTCTAAAGTGGTTTCCTTTTCCAAATCACATGGATGTACTGAAGATTATATCCATTCCTTGAGATTTGGGCAGAGTTGTTAGTTCAGTTTCTTTCAAAACCAGGGCAGGGCTTGCCTCATCCATGTTTACTGGCCACTCACAGAAAGGGATCAGGAGAAGGTCAGCCACTCCCTTATTAGGCAAAAAAAAAAAGTCCTTTCTGTCACCGTTGGTGTCCAAGAGAAGGTCTTCATTCACCTTAAAAATAAAAAAGGGGAAGAAAATGACTTACTTCAAGAGTACCTTTGATACTGATATAATTTGAATGAGTCATAAAATGCTTTTTCTTTTGACATTTATTCTCTTTGCCAATGTTTGGTATCTTGATGCTAATTCTGAAGGAAAAATAAAAAGAAAAGAAAGATTTTTTTCCCCTTTGTAGTTTGGACAGGAAAGACTCTTATTGTAAAAACAGTGTTCTTTTTGTCCTCTTTTGGTGTATGTATAATTATTGAGGCTCAGGTTTTATTCAAATGATTTCCGGGGGCTTTAAGGAACTTTACTAAAAAGCTTTAGTTCAGTTCAGTTCCTCAATCATGTCTGACTCTTTGCGACCCCATGGATCGCAGCACACCAGGCCTCCCTGTCCATCACCAACTCCCAGAGTTCACTCAGATTCACGCTCACCGAGTCCGTGATGCCATCCAGCCATCTCATCCTCTGTCGTCCCCTTCTCCTCCTGCCCCTAATCGCTCCCAGCATCAGAGTCTTTTCCAATGAGTCAACTCTTTGCATGAGGTGGCCAAAGTACTGGAGTTTCAGCTTTAGCATCATTCCTTCCAAAGAAATCCCAGGGCTGATCTCCTTCAGAATGGACTGGTTGGATCTCCTTGCAGTCCAAGGGACTCTCAAGAGTCTTCTCCAACACCACAGTTCAAAGCATCAATTCTTCGGCGCTCAGCTTTCTTCACAGACCAACTCTCACATCCATACATGACCACTGGAAAAACCATAGCCTTAGTAGTGCTAAAAAATTCTGTTCCTAGTAGGATGAAAAACCCTGCATTAGCGTGTAGCATTTCTGCACCTGGTTCCATCCCCTGCTGGTGCAGCCCCAAGTCTGCAGGCTGAGGTGGCGCGAGGTCCCAGTTTCCCCTTGTCCCCACCTTCATCACTCGAGTGAACAGATCCCAAGTGTCTCTCGGATGCCCCTTGTCTTGCATTTTTCTGGGGCTCGTGCTCAGTGTTTTCTCGTTCCTATTTAATTTTCAAGTAGTATTTCTTATATTAGAATTTCTTATAAAGCAATTCATATTTGTCATAGAAAAATCAGAAAATATAGATGGACCCAAAATGGAAATATACACCAATTATCCCACCATCCAAATAAAAGTGCTATTAATACTTTGGGGGGTGGTATAGTAAGAGCTAGAGATCAACAGAGGGAGAAAGTGACTTTTATCTGCCTGTTTTATATTTTGGTTTATTCTCAGTATCTAGAATAGTATCAGATACACTGTAGGTGCTCAGTAAATATTTGCTGAAAAAATGAAACAGATCTGGGCTTCCCTGCTGGCTCAGTGGTAAAGGAAATGCCTGCCGATGCAGGACACATGGGTTTGATCCTTGATCTGGGAAGATCCCACATGCTGTGGAACAACTAAGCCAGTGTACCGCAAGTACTGAGCCTGTGCGCCTAGAGCCCACGCTCTCCAACAAGAGAAGCCACTGCAGTGAGAAGTCCATACACCGCAACTAGAGGACAGCCCACCAAGGAGCAAAGCCCCACATAGCCATAACAAAATAAATGCAATTATTCATAAATATAAACTAAAGCGCATCTTAGAAGTCCCCCTTCTCCAGGAAACACTCATACACCACCTGAGACATCTTTTTCCAGGCCTCTCTGGACCTACAGCCAAAACCACCTTCACTGGCCCTTTCACTGTGGCCATTTACGGCCCACCTAGCCACACTTGCACACACATTAGAGTCTTCTCCGTTCTTAGAAGAGTGTGCCATTAGCCTCTCAGCCTTCCTGTGTTAGGAGGAAAAGAGGTCTTTGTAAGGTCAGATTTGTAAGGTCTATACTTATGTCCTCATGTCCTTAGCAAAAGTTTGCACTTTCAGAGTAATGCTCATTGTATACTTTTTTAGTGAGGTGTTTCCTCAACCATGCAAATGAATTTTTTTTTTCAAATACCAAGAACTAAATGGTCTGTACTAGGAAACAGTATGGGAAATTTTAGCAGAATTTGTCTGAATTGTGCCTTTTACCATAGCCCAACTCTAGGAAGATAAACAAAAAACAAAACAAAACTAGGGAAACTTAATCCATGAAGCCACGGGAGGCTGCAGGGGCTGTGCTTCAGAGCAACATAAGCAACCACATATAGGGCTGTAAATAGAGCTGTGGGGCCCTAGCGGGTTTGATCTGCTTGGAAGTCAGACTTTATTGGTTGGATTCCTGGCATCCTGGGCAAGAGTCACTGCCAATCCACCTCCCCTCCCCGCAAAATCAAAGAATAGCCTTGGCTTTGGCCAAGACAAATGCCTATGTACAGCGAGGGCAAGGCTTTTGCGGCTGTGTCTTCATGGCCTCAGGAAGTGGAAGTCCTCATGAGTGGCTTCCTGAACCGATGAGGTATGGATCAGCAAAGGCAAAGCAGGATCAACTCAGGAGTCAATTCATTTCCTTGGCCATCAGGAGGATTGTTCTGAGAAGATTCTATGGCTATGTCTAGCATCAGAAGGAAGAAGAGCTGGGATCCATTAGCAATGTCTGTCGTGGGGAGGGGTGTGGGAAGGGGTCTGGTGTGCCAGCTGTCTGTCATCCTTGGCATAGATTATGAGATGGTGCTCAAAAATGGAATTTTAAATAATCACCCTTGGAAAAGTATGTCTGTCATAAAGGGCTCTTTGACTAGGGTGCCCATATGCTTTTTTTTTTTTTTATCAAATTAGGATACTTCTAAAAGTGAAAAGGGGTGCTGTTATCCCAAGACAACAAGAGTAAACATGAGCCTATGACATTTTGTTCATTGCCGTCTTCATGAAAGCTGTTCCTGCCTGTACATCCTCCGCCTGCATTTCAGGGGCTGCCTGGGCAGGATCTCCCACTGTGCTGAGTCGCCAAGTCACGCGCAGTTCTTTGCTACCCCGTGGACTGTAGGCCACTAGACTCCTCTGTCCATGGGATTCTCTAGGCAAGAATGCTGGGGTGGGTTGCCATGCCCTCCTCCAAGGGATCTTCCTGACCCAGGGACTGAACCCATGTCTCCTGCATTGGCAGGTGGATTCCTTACCACTAGTGCCACCTGGGAAGCACCCCCTCTTTCCGCTATGCTCTATGCCCTATTTCCAGGGAGCCCTCTGATTGGGGCGTATCTGTCTCAAGTCCCCAAGACTTGACAGAGAGTGACCCATGCGCCCACCTCCTTTTGTCCTCAACACGCTATGCAGAGGGGCTCCCAGTGAGAGCTCTGTGGCTTGGGGACTTTTCTGCCAATACTGGCGGATCTCAGGTCATGGCATCCACTTCTCCCAATGGCAGAGACATCAAATCTATCTACTCGCTATGTTTCTCCAAATGCCAGGGTTGTGCCTTCCTACTCCCTGTGGTGTGAATAGCCCTACAGCCTGACCTCAGAGGCCTAGCTTTCCAGAAACCCCATCCCACAAGCCTGCACCTGAGCTGGGCTGGCCGCCATGCTGTCCCATGGAGCACCGTGCTCACCCCATAGCCTGCAAGCTGAGCAGCAGTGACGGCGGAGCTCTGGGTACTGAGCATGACAGAGCTGGAATTCCCTAGGGACATTATATATTTTTTTCCTTTGTTAAAACTCTGGATATACATTTATTCCCAAGAAAGGGCCCCATTCTTTAGGTTACCATGAATAAACTCAGGCTATGTGGGACCGAAGTGATACAGTGGGAAGTTGACTGCAGAGATTTCCTGCTGGAAATGTCTGGTTGGCCATTTTCCTGGTAAGTTATGGGTCTTGCTTAGGAGTGTTAGCTTCATGTCCCAGATTGAGCATGAAGATATTTTGATTGGGCAAATAATGTGCTTAGCCAGTATATTTGGTATTGAAGGTGGTGGTTAGTTTAGTTCCCAGTGTGAGATGACAGTGTTGGAGTCGGAAGACTTGGATTCTAGACCTGACTTGCTCACAAATGGTTGGGGTGACTGTGGGCATGTCCCTCTTCCTCTCTGCACTCCTCTCCTCTTCCTGTAGGTGGGCAGGTGGGCCAGGTCAGTGACCATCACACTGGGTCTCTGCTGTTGTGCAGGCTCTGCGCCGCAGCACAAGGGCTTCTCATTGCCATGTGCAGGCTTGTGTGGTTGTGGTGCTCAGGTTGTAGGCTCGGAGGCTTCTCTCATTTCCCCACAGCTTGTGGGATCTTAGTGCCCTGTGCTGTGCTATGCTCGGTCGTGTCCGACTCTTTGCGACCCCATGGACTGTAGCCCACCTCTCCTCCCACGTCTCCTGTATTGGCAGGTGAATTCTTAACCACTAGACTGCCAGGGAAGTCCCCATCACACTGCTGTAGAAATGGTCCCCCCGCTCCTTTCCAAAACATAACACATAATCGTAAGATATAACACCACACCTGCTCAGAAGCCAAATGAGGCCCAGATGGAGCAGGGCTCCTGGAGCTTTCCCTCGCTCCTGGTCTGCGGAGGCTGCGGGTCTCCCCGACTCCCCCCGGCAGTGGAATCTGTGATGTTTCTCTCCTGCCACCCGCCTTCTGGCCATCTTTCCTCGTAGGCTGTTCTCTGCATGTAGGCATTTTTGGCAAGGGGTGGGTGGGAGAATTAAAAGGAGATGAAATTTGAATCTGTTCATTTTGCTGCTCATCAGCAGCTCTGAGCACACACTTGGTTGGGGTGAAGCTTGAAACCAAAGATTCAGAGAAGGTGGTAGGTTATCTGTGCCTTGCAGTCCCAGGGGGCTGGGCTCACTGCGCCTGGGAACGTCTGGTGTGGGTTGACTGTCCTGGTCTGTATGTCTCTCTAGCATTGCCTCTGGGACGGTGGTTCCCAGACCTGGAATAACAGGATAACCTTGGTCTTGGGCTTCCCTTGTGGCTCAGACAGTAAAGAATCTACCTGCAATGTAGGATACCTGGGTTTAATCCCTGGGTCAGGAAGATCCCCTGAAGGAGGGCATGGCAATCTACTCCAGTATTCTTGCCTGGAGAATCCCATGGACAGAGGAGCCTGGTGAGCTACAGTCCATGGGGTCGAAAAGAGTTGGACACGACCAAGTGACTAACACTTTCACTTTCAACCTTGGTCTTGGAATGCACCAGTCCCTTGTCAACCTATTAAAATTAGAGGCAGCTCTAAGCAAGCAAGTGGATCAAAGTGATTTTGTTGACCCTTAATTTATACTTACCTCTTAAATATAACAACAACTCTGTGAGGTAGGGTTTACTGTTTTGAAGTCACTTCCTTGCTTATCTGTCTCCTAATGGAACCAAGGGCAGGAATGATGCTTGAGCTGTACATGTCTTGGCTTAGATCAGAAGCACATAGTAGGCTTGCAGGTTTTGGTTCAGTTTAGTCACTCAGTCGTGTCTGACTCTGCAACCCCATAGACTGCAGCACACCAGGCCTCCCTGTCCATCACCAGCTCCTGGAGCTTGCTCAAACTCAAGTCCATTGAGTCAGTGATGCCATCCAACCATCTCATCCTCTGTCATCCCTTTCTCCTCCTGCCTTTAGTGTTTCCCAGCATCAGGGTCTTTTGCAATGAGTCAGTTCATGTCAGGTGGCCAAAGTATTGGTTTCAGCTTCTGCATCAGTCCTTCCAGTGAATATTCAGGACTGATTTCCTTTAGAATGGACTGGTTGGATCTCCTTGCATTCCAAGGGACTCTCAAGAGTCTTCTCCAACACCGCTGTTCAAAAGCAACAATTCTTCAGCACTCAATTTTGGTTAGTTTTTTATTTTTTCCATGTGTCAGATAGGTGAGTGAATGAGCAAACAAAGCTCAGAAATGTTAAGCAATTAACTTGGCTGTAAATCTAGGGTAGACATCTGTCTCCATCGAGCCCAGCTGATTCGTGAGTAAAGAAGGAGAAAGTGTGGGTCCAGTGTCTTCATCTCCTCAGTGCTCGCATTCCCCACCCTCCACTAAGTGTCCCTGGTTTCCCTGTAGTCTGTCCCCAGGCCCAAGACTCCTTTTTTCCCCACCGTGGTGCCCCTGGCTCCCCCTTCCAGGAGAGACTCATCGAGGGCATAAGGAGACAAGTGTTCTGTAGAAAAATGGTGTCCTGCTCTGATGGTGTTTATCTTTGGGATCACAGTCTTCTCCATAGAGGTTTATCAAACCTGCTAGACATACCGATTCCTGGGCCATTCCCAGGCCTGCTGAATCAGGATTTCTGGAGATGAAGACCTGACCAAGCAGGTGCTTTTAAAAGCAACTGATCCTGCCCTTCCTATCCATCATCAGCTAAGAGTCCCCCAGGAGCTGACTTTTAGGGTCACGTGGGCCAGCTTGCCATCTCCAGCCCCTTCCATGCCGCATCCCACTTCCTCACTCTGGGTCATGGTTTTCCCCACTTGAAAAAGTCTTTGCTCCCGTTTGCCTTTATCTTCATAACAGGTGGCCTTTGGAGCCCAGCTCATCCTTCAAGCCTCGCCTTCACTTTGGGGCTCACCCTTGCTTCCTTGTTTTCTGACTACTACTGGCAACCCACTCCAGTACTTTTGCCTGGACAATCCCATGGACAGAGGAGCGTGGCGGGCCCCAGTCCGTTGGGTCACAAACAGTCGTCCACGACTGAGCGACTAATACTTTCACTGTCACTGGCTCCTGTGGGCCCTACAGATTAGCCCTTATTTCAGTCACTCAGTAAGTAGTTAATGAGCAGCTGTGATGTGACACTATTTCTTTAGTTCTGAGGGATGCTGCAGTGGGCAAAACAGATAAAGACCTTGCCCTCACTCTAGTGGAGTAGACACACACTAAACATGGTGCAAAATATGTTTACAAATAAAGTTAGTTCTGCTAATGACAGGTGCTAGAAAGCAACCAAAGAAGGGTGAGGGGCTAGATAATTAGGGGCGCCATTCTAGGTAGGGTATTTGTGAAAGGCCGAGTGAGAAGTATGAGGTGGGGATCTGTGTGGATCTAAGGCAGAGATTGTTTCCATCCATCTCAAGTTGGCAACAACCAAGCCTTGGCTCTAGACAGTCATCGCCACAGGGTTCCTGGATAGCCTGATTCAGAGAGAACAGCAATGCTGAGGGCCTGGGGCAGGAGCATTTTTGCTGGATTCAAGAAAGAACAAGTGGGTCACTGTTCCTGGTGTGTTTCTAGCACCTAGAGGGCTGCTGGGTACTTGCTAGGGACTCAGTATCTACCTGAATGATCGTGGCTGGAGTGAAGAGGGTGGGACGACTGATGAGAAGAGATAGTTAGGAATCAGGTTATACAGCTCTGTGAAAGCCACTGTGAGGACTTTGGATTTTATCCTGAGTATGATTGGATGTTGTTCAGTGTGTTGCATAGAACAGTAACATGATCAAACTGCCTTTCCTCCAGCATAGAGGATGGAGTGTGTGGGGTTAGGGCAGAAGTAGGGAGACCAGTGGAACACTCTTGCAGAGGTCTAGGGCTTGGGCACTTGGACTGAAGTGACATCAGTACAGATAATGAGAAGACTTTGGACTCAGGGTATTTTAAAGGTAGAGATTTTGGGTTCTGAGCATAGCTGGGATAGGATGGGAAGTCAAGCCTCAATTCCAAGAGTTTTTACATCAACAGCTTGGTGGAAGGATGATGCTAAATTAATATGTTTGTTCATTTCCTGTTTGTCCGTTTTCCCTTTGATGAGGACCATGCTACATATGGAGCAGCCCCTTGGCAGGACCGGTGTGCCAGGTGCATTATATGAATCCAGGAGCAGTTGGAGCTGCTGATTGGTGACCTTGAGCCCTAACCCCATTCCATGGCTTCAGCACCCTGGGGTTGGTTTGGGTGTTCTCACTACAGAAGACTTCTGTGAGGGTTGCCCCTCTGCATCATTCAGTTGTCATCAGGGAGTTAAGATGCCGCCTCTGCAGGAGCTGGGCTGGGGGAGGAGGTGGGAACAGAACCCAGAAGTTCAACAGCCCAACCCCTCTCTTTCCAAGTTTATACATTGTTGGGGGAGTGTTCCTCCTTGTTCTTGGTATATGCGGGTATTTCTCTGCCTTTGCAAATGCTCACCTTGTTCCCTCTTAAGCAGCTCTCTCTCTTGCTTTCCTTGTTCACTTGTCAAAACGCCATCCCTTCCTCAAAGCCCATTCCAAGTGCTATTTCTTCCATGTAGCTTTTCCCAGCCTGATGTGGTTTCTGCTGCCTCTGAACCCCACAGTGGTTTATACCTTTCTTATGACATCATCTTCTCCAGGGTGTTTGAGCTGGAATGCCCACAGTGAAATGATGGGCCCTAATTCTCTTTGAATCCCTCCCCCAGGGCCCAGTGCAGTCTCCTGAACCCAGCAGGCACTTGGTAAATATTATTCAAATTGAAATCGACTTCCTTTATGATTCACTTTCAGCAACTGCAGGATATTTATTTCCTAAAGAAGATTTGGGTCAGGAATCAAGCAATCAAATGTCTAAGACATGTCATATGGAGACTATAAATAAATGAAGTGAGACTAGTACAAGAACATTTTTGATAAAGATGTCATTGTAAGGAAGATTTCACTTTCTTTGTCACCCTTTAAAAGATGATAAGAGGCAATAGATACAGGGTCTCTCTTGGGAAGCAATAGGGAGTGGTGGAGACTGGGGTGAACAAGAGGGCATGTGCTGATCCATCCATCCATCCATCTCAAGTTGACAACAACCAAGCCTTGGCTCTAGACAGTCATTGCCACAGTCTTCCTGGATAACCTGATTCACAAGCAAAGCTTCAAATTCAGAATTTTTGCATGGAAAACCCTGATTCCTAGATGTCTAGCAAATGATTCCCCCACACCCTGCCTTGGGGTTTTTTCTTTTTCTTTTTTTTTTTTAAACCAACCAACACTATTGGGAGGGCCTGGCTACCAGCTTAGGATCTCTGACTTTTATGTCAGACTTTTTCCCACTCAGGCAAATAGGTAAATTTATCTTGAAATTGCAAAGAGATCTAGCTGTTTTCCATTAAAAAAAGAGGATGTTTGCATCTCGTTTTTATTCCTTAGCATTTGCTTTCCATTGTCCTGCCTCCATCTGAGTGGGAACCCCAGGGTTACAATTATTAATTTGTGCCCAAGTCCCAGCTTCGTGTGACATAAGCGCTTCTATAGCTTGCCTTGAACTCTGTATAACGGGCTTTTTATTTTCCTCCAGGAGTGGTTTAAATGGAGGCTGCAGTCTTCTGCAAAGCATAATTGGTTTTAAATTGTAGGTTTAATAATAATGATGTCGGGCTTAATGTAGTGCCTTTCAGCTTCTGCTGGCAGCCCTTGGAAACCAGTCCCTCATCAATCGCTATGCTCTCTTTCCTCAGAAGGAGACAGCTGTTAGGGACCTGAGTCCTGCTATGTACCCCACCCCGTCCTGCTGTGGACCACAGGGGTGAGGAGGCCCAATGCCTGCTATAGCCTTGGGTCGCTGGAGGAGAGGCAAGTCGACGGGCATTTCTCTGTGCCCTGGGCATAGGGGTCAGAGGCTGGACTTTCAAGGCTCTTTGTTGCCTTTTTCCTCTCTTTCTTCACCTTTGGGTCACTCCACAGCACATTAGCAATTCTTTTGGAAGATGAGCAGAGGAATGCAAATTCCACAGTTTGGCTTCTGTGTAGAGGGTTTAATTGAGAAGGTATATTAACTTAATTGGTTATCATCTGGCTTCTAGCTTCTTCCTGTGTTTTAAGTAACTTTTTTCCATTTTCTTTTGCCATGGCCGATAAAGCATGCCTTTAAAAGATTAAATGTTATATTTTGGTCTCTCCAAGTGAAAAGACCTCTGGTTCAGAAATCAGAGAGCCAGGACTCTGATTATGACTATTCTTAGAGTGATCTGCAAATACTCAGCTCTCCTAGCCTCATTTCTGAAGCATCGGACAGATGAGTAGATTAAATTACATGACCACCAAAGTCCTTTTCCAGTGCTTGTAATGGAGGACTTAAGCGTTTCTGTGAAATGACGCCAAACTCCTCCTTGAACAACATTTGGTGTATTTCAGAAGTCAATAAAAATACCAATCTACATATGTTATACAACAGACTAACTGAGGCTTGGATGAGTAAGGGCTGGTTCAGCGAAAACTCGGCATTTGTGTTATAAAAAGCACAGAGAAGGATGCTGGGGCTGTGTGATGTGGAGTGTCCTGCTTGTAAATTACAGGCAGCGCAGTCAATGACAGGGTAGCAGTCCCCGTGGCCAGCTGATGATCGCCCTTTGGAGGTTTCCCAGGATCCACCCTATGGACAAACCACAGACGTTCAGAACTTGTGGTCTAGTTCACCATCAATGACAAGCAGCTCCTCATTTGTTTGGGGGTCTGAACTGACTTGGCGTCCACTACCATTTCTAGTTTTTTGTTGTAGACAAGAGCAAATTATAACCTGGGAAGAATGGAGGGGGTAAAAATGGAAACATGAGCCCTGAAGAAGTTTCTCTGGGCTTGGAACTCTGTGGTGGCTGTTTGCTCCAGTGATTTGGAGGAAGTGGTCCTAGCAGAATTTGAAGGTAGTACATGTAGAATACCCAATTTTGTCCAAATATCACCTGCAAAAAGCTGATCAGACAGCTATATTCTGCCACCTTCTCCCCTCTTTTGAGCACGTTATGCGCCAATACTTTGGCCCTTGATGTGAAAAGCTGATTCCTTGGAAAAGACCCTGATGCTGGAAAAGATTGAGGGCAGGAGAAGGGGTGACAGAGGATGAGATGGTTGGATGGCATCACTGACTTGATGGACATGAGTTTGAGCAAACTCTGGAAGACGGTGAAAGACAGGGTAGCCTGGCGTGCTGCAGTCCATGGGGTCGGAAACAACAGCAACTGAACAACAACAGCAAATGCTCCTGGAGGCTCCAAGTTCATGCATCAGTAGACTTTAGCCGTCTATATGGCTTTCTGTTATTTTCCTTAATCTTTAGGTGGTGTGTTGTGTTTTTTATAGATGAAAATGGACAACCGAAGTTAACAGGCTTTGTTCTTTCAAAGTAAACATTCTTAAAAAGGACCAAACCTAATATGAATAATAGATTCAGTGGAAGGGAAACCACGCCCCCGCCCCCTGTTTCCAGGAACAATTTGCCAGTCTCTCTGTGAGACGGAATAACAGCTTCTGAGTGGCAGATTTTAGCAGCTGGTGAAGATAGCCTGGCTGGCTGTGCAGTGAAGGGAGGGGACGGTTGGGCATAGCAGGCTGGACTACAAGGTCATTTGCTCACTGCTCTGAAAAGCTGGATGTGGTGTAAACAGCTGCCTACATTGATTCCAGTTCTGACAAACAGGGTCCATATTTTAAGGTCTACAGATTAGGTACAGAAGACTCTTGACTTCAGATTTCTTAAAATGACTATTAAATTGCTGACCACTAAGGTGTTAATGTCTGTAATTTAGACCTTCAGATGGCCCCAGGGCCCTTTGGGAAGGGGACAGGAAAAGGTTAGTTCTGATGGGGAAAGGCAAAGCAGTAAAAGAAGATGAGTTCAGGTGAAGTACTGTAGGGAGAGGCGGCAGGGTGCCTCTGGGACCTGGCGTGTGTCTGCATGTGCCCGTGCGGAGCTCAAGGTCACATGCTTACCATTGACATCAGAGACCTTTGGGAGTGAGGCTCAAGGTTAAGATGAGGGTTGAGAAACTTTCAGAGTTTTTCTAAAGGCCAGCTACGGAAAGGCTGTAATCTCCCTGAAGGTAACAGCCATTTCGTTTACCCATTATCATATCCCCTTAGTACTTGGTGGGCAATTAGATGAGAGGAAGGGAGAAAGCTGGAGAAGACCTCATACCAGCGCTGACTGGCCATGCTATTGGCCCCCGTGGGGTCCTGGGCACACCAAGGGGCTGCCGCCAGGTCTGCGGTGGGACATCCAACTGCTCGGTGGAGGAACGGATTTCCTCTGGATGCTTGAAGCAGGAAAAGTATTTATTGAGAGGATGTTGGGCAGCCCACGGAGCCAACAAGGCCTAAAGATCAGAACGGGAGAGGAATCCAGGTGGACTTTGAGATGACAGCCAGCTGGCTCACCGGGCAGGTCTGTGGACACCAGGCTGACTCGGCACCCATGGCTGTCTCTGCCTGAACACCGTCCTGATGCTCCTGACCGCTCAGTGCTGCCCCCTGCAGAGAGCTCCTTGTAAATGATTCCCAGACCCCAAGTCCACAATGAGAGGGCCATGCTCCCCACCCACTCGTGGGCTTGGGTCCTGGCTGTCCCTGTGGTGACCTTACACACAATATGGATGGGAGTGGGGACTCTGTACAAGTCCATGGAGCTGGGTGGCCAAGGAAAAAATACACAGTGTCCCTTGGGGGGAGGAGTTGGAAGAACCCTCAGTGTGATGAGTAACCCAGTTAATTAAGCAAATATGAACAAACAAAATAAAAGCAGCACTGTATGCCTTTTAGACTTTTATGTCAAATCAGGGGCGACAGGGGTCAGTAGGTTCCAGTGTATTAAGACTATGCTAATAGCAGTTCCCAGGGGCTAGGACGGCCTATTGGCTGACATGACACTCAGCACCTTCTTAGGAAAAAGTCTCAACATGAAACAGAATGGTCAGGGTGGTGTTGCTGTCGGTTCAACCAAAGCATCAGAGTTTCCGTGTCCTGAATGTGCACGAGATCAGTCCTGACTCTGTCTCTTTCCTCCTCACCCCCACCTGAGGACGCACCAGTCATGCGGGCCCGTGGTTTTTCTGGGAGCCCTACATCAGGAGAAGGGGTCAGCCAGGGCCCATCAGCCCAACCTCATGCCCTATGGAGTGTTCTGGATTCTGAAGGTGAATTAACTCTTGTTTTTATTGCATTGCTCATTCCAGCTCCTGCCTATCTCCCTAATTCATCCCACATGTCAGGTCCCTTCTGCTTGCGGCGGTCACTGCCCAGCCCAGGGGGCTCCTCTGTTTGGTGCATCTTGTTGGCCTGTCTGGTGGCAGCTCTGTCCACAAGCCCCCCTGGGTTCGCAGGCATCTCACCTGGGAGTTGCCTCCTCCTGTTCTCACCTGCTGCTGCTGCTAAGTCGCTTCAGTCATGTCCTACTCTGTGCGACCCCATAGACAGCAGCCCACCAGGCTCCGCCGTCCCTGGGATTCTCCAAGCAAGAACACTGGAGTGGGTTGCCATTTCCTTCTCCAGTGCGTGAAAGTGAAGTCACTGAGTCGTGTCCAACTCTCAGAGACCCCATGGACTGCAGCCTACCAGGCTCCTCCGTCCATGGGATTTTCCAGGCAAGAATACTGGAGTGGGGTGCCATTGCCTTCACCTGTTTTCACTTGCAGTGGAGTCTAAATTTCCTGAGGGCCTGGAACTGAAGGTACTTATATTTCATTATCTTCTCTGAGCGTGACACTTAGCGAGCTCAACAAATCTCGTTCAGTCAGTGAATAATTCAAAGCACCTTGGAAGGCAACCTGCCTTCAACTGCGTGGGCCACAGTGGGGAAGGCAAGACTTGGGGGTGCTTCCGGGGGAGGCAGAGGCGGGGTAGGGCAACCCCTCTAGCCCCAGAGCTCAGACAGTAGAGGTAGGGGATGGTGGAGCTGGGGATCCGGCTCTGGTCTGGAGGTGCAACTTGCCTAAGGGTGGCCTGGGCTGGGGACAGGGAACATGACGGGAAGGTGATGGCCACTGGGAGGCTATGCCTTCTCATACATGGGCCCTGGACAGGTCTGCCTGATACAATCCCATGGTCATGTGTCATCTTCAACTGGGAAATCTCTAATTTTGAGTCTTCCAAAAATGTGTTTTTTGGAAAAGTTTTCCTCCATGCCCTCCTTCTCCCTTCTCTCCTTCCCTCCCTCCCTCCTTCCCTCCACCCCCATCCTCTTACCCATCTTCTCTCTCCTAAGGCAGAAGGGCAGAGAGGGTATTCCAGGGAGATAAGTGTGTCCATTTCAGCATTTACCCATTTCCTCCTAACATATGGAAAGTGTATGGTCTCTGCCTTAAAAACAAAATGCTTGACGGACTTCCCTTGTGGTCCATTGGTTAAGACTGCACCTTCCAAGGGTGTGGATTTGATCCCTGGTCAGGGAGCTAAGATCCAAGTGCCTTAGGGCCAAAATCCCAAAAAGATAAAACAGAAGCAATATTGTAACAAATTCAGTAAAGACAAAAAAATAAAATGACCCATATAAAAAAAAAAAAGAAATCCTTACAAAACTGCTAGAGTAATAAAGTATCAGAGCAAGAAC
This sequence comes from Ovis aries, assembly GCF_016772045.2. NCBI lineage: Eukaryota > Metazoa > Chordata > Mammalia > Artiodactyla > Bovidae > Ovis > Ovis aries. Next base: position 41,935,971 of record NC_056069.1, on the reverse strand, counting down.
TCTGCTCTTCCCAAGCAGCCTCCACCTCCCCTCGCTCCCCATGGGTTCTCCCATTACAGTCTGTTCCTGGTCCCGCGTGACTGTCTTCCCCACTCCTCCTCTGTTTCCAGCAGGTTCTCACCCTCTCTGAGCCATTTGCTTAGCCCCAATTCTAACCCCATTAGCAAGGCATAAAACCCACCATCCTTGAGCCCCCACAGCCAGAACTTCTAGTCACCAGCTCCCACCTCCCTTTGTCTGTGCCCACCCACTCCCCCACCTTCTTACCCTGTCATCCCCATTGTTATTTCTGGGCGCCTGGGAGGGAACAGCGTGACTAGCTGCTAAGTGCGCTGGGACTACCCTACTAATAACCACACTGTGTTTTAACAAGGATGCATTTGAACAGCTGTTGGTGCACACTCACCAGGCTCCTTGAGGAGGCTTCCAGGGGAGTGAGGCTTCCAGGGGAGCAAAGCTTCCTAATATGAAATTTAAAAATCGGTTCTTTGCTCTTTCACCCCAAAATTTGGTTTAGCCGGATTGGCTAGCCCTCTCACCTGAAGCCCCAGCGTGTGGTCCATAGGATGTTGTAGGTGCTTCTAGTGAATAAGGTTTGGGAAAACACAAGTGAACAAACCCAAAATCTCTTTCCTGAAGGGCTTCCCAGAAGTATTAACAGGTTAAGTTGGGTGACAGCAGGGGCCACATCTTTGTTATTCATTCTGATGCCTAAAAACAAAAAACATGATCAAAGATAAGTAAATGCATCCTGAATTTCCAAGAGGAGATATGGTTTACAGCCTCGTCCAAACCGGTTGTTGTTTAGTTGCTCAGTCGTGTCTGACTCTTTTTGACCCCATGGACTGTAGCCCACCAGGCTTCTCTGTCCATGGATTTCCCTTGGCAAGAATACTGGAGTGGGTTGCCATTCCCTTCTCCAGGGGATCTTCCCAACCCAGGAATCAGACTCAGGTCTCCTGATTGGCAGGCTGATTCTTTACCACTGAGTCACCTGGGAAGGCCCTGCACTTTCGGGCTTCTGCCAGGAGAGGCTTGAGGGCGCCTTGCTCTAGGTGAAGCAGGAGGGAAGAGTCGAGAGGGTATTTCTTGGCCAACATTTCATCTCCTTAAGAAAGCAGAGCTGAAGTAGAGGAGGGTTGCCCTTAATGGATGAAGTGCCACTGAAGCGGTGGCTCTTATGTTGAACTCAGGCACAGTTGCATTAAAACGTATATTTACTGAGCATCCATCTTGCACTGGGAGTGATTCTTAGGGAATGTGCAAGCAGCATGCTAAGTGCTTGAACAATAGTGAACCAAACACTGTTGAAGGTGTGAACCAACTTCGGCAGTTTCCATGAAACAAGCTTAGAGGAATAATCAGAGAGCAATATAAGACAATATATCCTGGTGAACTGAGTCATAGGATGCCAACAATAAGTAGTATGAACAGTAAAAATCGGGAAAAAATGGAACATGCCCAGGTTTATCAAGAAGACATTTGGGAGAAAGCGGAACTAGATGTCAAAGAATAGGGTGGGGAAGATAAGGATAGAGCAACTGAATGTGAATGTCCCAAGGGATCCCAAGAGATCATTCTTTTGTCCATCTAGGTGTCCTAAGCACTTAGTCTCCAGTGCACAGTGGTTGCAATAACAGCTGTTGAATAAATGACCCAGCGGAGGAGGGAGGAAGGGCATTTCAGAAGCCAGCGGTGCAGCAGACGCTGTGGGCAGGGAATGTGTTGACTCTGTTGGTGGTGTGAGCAGCAGAGGGGTGGGGTGACAGGGTGGTGCTGTGTAGGAGCTGTCGGGTGATAAGATGGGGCCAACTTGTCAGGAGTCTTGAATGCCAGGATGGAAAATTTAAATGTGATGTTGTAGATTCTTAATTTACAAAGATAACATGGGGAAGCTACCACAAGGAAAAGCCAGCAAAATGGAGAAATGACAACAGCAGCAGTAGGTTAGCAGTCTGGTTGTTAGCCCGATGACCGACTGCAGGGTGGGGAGGAGGAAGTCAGATTCTTCCAAATGGGCGGTAGCAGTGAGAGTCCAGAAAAAGGAGTCTGAGAAATGTTCTAAAGGAAAGAAATAGGTGTGGGGAAGTAAAAGAAGGCGAAAGTGAAGACAACACCCAGAATCTGAGTAATTAGAACGTTGGTATGCTTGTGGGGGAGAGAGGGAGGCATGTCTAAGTCCAGATTCGTCAGAGCATCCCATTAGAGATGTCCAGAAGATGGCTGGAAATGTGATGCTGAAGTTTGCACAAGAGGTCTCAGAGAGGAAAAGAAGAGAGCTTAGGGCTCAGGACTATGCCTGGTACCTTCTCCCATCTGACCTCTACCTAGGAAGGGTTTGGAGCTGCAGGGGGACCCTGGGGTCTATAGCTCTGGGAAAGATGGAGGGTAAGTTTGTGGCCAAGTTGATATTTACTGTGGGAGAGTTTGAAGCAGACTTTCAAGGATCAGGTGTAAGAGCCAAAGAGACCTTATGGAGATTTCCTGAGCCAGAATCTCTGGGCATCTGGACATCTGGATTGTAACAAGCGTATAATGGGATTCCATAGACACAGTGCCTTGAAGACTATGTGTTCGCTGCCTGCATCTCATGCCAATTGGTTAAATGTTACAGGAGAAAGTTCATTTGAATATTAACAGTCTACCGATTCATACACACTGGCTTAATAGGCAGTTTCTCACTTTTTGGAGATGGTCGAAAAAAGTCAACTCATTCAGAAATTTTCGTGACACCGAAAAAATTACTGAGAATTTGTGAGCCATTATACTGAGGCTTCATGGCCAATTAATATTCAGACAGAGCTTCTGGATATCTGTCATGGGGCTTGAGGATTATGTTTTGAACAGAATAATAGAATAGACTCTACTTCTATTTTTGTGTAAATACCAGACTGATTGAGCAGCAGTACTGTTTAGCAGACTGAAGCGGTAACCACATTCTCTTGGTTGTATATTGGGGTAAGACAGGAGCTGAAGGCTCCGCGTTAGCAAGTGGAGGTCGGGGCCAGACGGAGGATCCGACACTAGGAAGTCACTGGCACAATATCTAGACTGAGATGCACAGGGAGTCCAAGAAGCATCGGCCAAGGGCAAAGTCAGAGGTGAGCGCCAGCAAGCACAGAACAAAAGCAGAGGATAGGGCAGGCGCATAATTGACCAAGAGTAGTTCTTTTATGTGTGCATCTGGTAAAATACACAAAGCATAAAAGTGACTGTTTAACCATTTTAAACTGACATTAAGTACATTCACAGTGTTGTGTGGTCATCACTGCTGTCTAGTGCCAGAGCTTTTTCATTATCCCAAAAGGAAACCTCATTTCCATTAAGCAGTCCCTCCCTAACTCCTGGCAACCACTAATCTGCTCTCTGTATTCATGGATTTGTCTCTTTGGATATTTCATATCAATGAAATCATATTATACAAGACATGGTCTTTTGTAACCACCTTCTTTCACTTAGCATAATGTATTCAAGGTTTATCCATGTTGTAACATGTATCATTCCTTTTAATTGTTGAGTAATATTCCACTGTGTGGACATAGCACATTTTGTTTGTTCGGTCTTCAGTTGATGGACATCTAAGCTGTTTCCACCTGCTGGCTATTGTAAACAGTGCTGCCATCAACATCCATGTACAAGTTCTATTTAATGCCCATTTTCAGTTCTTTGGGGGTATATACCTCAAAATACAAATGGTAATTCTATGTTTATATTCTCAAGAAATTGCCAAACTTTTCTACAGAAGCTGCACCAGCTTATTTGCCCCTCAGCAGTGTATGAGGGTTCTGGTTTCTCCACATCCTCACCCACATGTGTTTGACCAAGACTAATTCTTATTTTAAGAGTTTCACAGCCAGGTGCTTCTTCGAGGGCTAGGGGCTGACCTGGTGAGGCAACCTCCAGTCATCTTCAAGAGCCAGCTCCCTGTGATGTTGGTCTGACTACAACCACAGTGGTGATCAATGGAGAGAACAAGCCTTGGCCAAATGCCACCTGTTCAGCTGCCCAAGCTTGAGTCACAACTTCAGCACCTTCATGGTATCCACCTTTCTGCTCAGTGACTCCCTCTAATGCCTGACTTACCTTCCAAATCTACCAGCATGTCTGTGCCAGCATTGGCCTTTCCCTCCCTTTAAGGTGACTACTCCACATTTGAACCAGTTCACAGTCACACAACAACTTTGATAGAAGCCATGTGTCAGGGTTGTTTTCAGGACAGCTGGCTGAGTACAATGGTTGGCCACAAATCAAAGCTCATTAGATGGAAGCATTAAATAAATCAGGATTGGGGAGGGCGGTGACTGTAAATGGAGGGCTGAATGTGAGAGATAATCCAGTCGGCTATCTCTAGTGTCTTTCCCATTTGGAGTGTTTAAACTTGGCCTGATATTTATAGGCATTTTTCAGCCTCCTCTCCTGCCCCCACCCCTGTGCCACACACTTCCCCACAGCAATGAGCAAACTGGGAATAATTTGATGTGAAATCAAGGTGGAGCTCAGTAGAGCGGGTAATTAAGAATGTGATTTTTTTTTAAGCACTTAGGGAGTTATGAGAAATCAGAAACGTCTTTTTTGTTTGAATAAGAGTTACTGGTTTGTGAAGGCAGTGACTGAGATGTCATTATCTGTGTTCTGGGAAGCTGAGAGGCTCTGAGAATAGGCCTCAGTACTTCTTAGTACCAGGGGGAAACTTAACAGCATCAGCTCCTGCCCACAGAGCACCTCATGGCAAGGGTTACAGCCCCCACTGACCCTCTGGTACTGGACTGTCAACCTGAACTGCTTCCTAAGGAAAGCAGTTCCTAGTCTTCCTGGCCAGTCCCCAGGATGCAGTCTATCATTCACTGCAGGTATGGAGCTCTGCCCTTATCAGCTATTTAGGGAAGACAAAAAAAAAAAAAAAAAAAAAGAACCTTGTGATTCTTAACAATAACCACCTCTACAAAGAGAGAGTGAGGTTCACAAGCCACACTGGAGGGAAATAACTTAGAGGGGAAGAACTACTCTGGAAAATAAGTCATATGAATTTTAATGACATGTGTGCTCTTAGATATAATGTGAAATTAGGAACATGGAAACTGAGCGATGGAGAGGAAGTGATGTCAGCAAGATGGCAGAATAGGAGGTCTCAGACTCTCCTTGCCCTAGGGAGATAGCCACTCACCAACTGTAGGTAGACCAATTCCCTTTGTAAAAAATCTACAAAACAGTTCAGGAGGTGCCTGCAACTCAGGTAGGTAGGCACAAAACCAGCTGCATTGAGGCCGGCCATGTGAGTGCAGGTTGAAAGTGGCCAACTAGACGTAATAAATCTTCACAGCATTTGAAAATGAAGGAAAAGAGGCATCCCTCTGATAATAAAATAAAAGATCAATGCATAATGGGTCATGGTAGAGGCCTCACATGAAATTGAAAGACGCTTGTTCCTTGGAAGAGAAGCTATGACAAACCTAGACAGCATATTAAAAAAGCAGAGACATTGCTTTGCTGACAAAGGTCCATCTAGTCAAAGCTATGGTTTTTCCAGTAGTCATGTATGAATGTGAGACTTGGACCATAAAGAAGGCTGAACGCCGAAGAAGTGATGCTTTTGAATTATGGTGTTGGAGAAGACTCTTAAGAGTCCCTTGAACAGCAAGGAGATCAAACCATCCTAAAGGAAATCGTAAAGTCCATCCTAAAGGAAATCAACCTTGAATATTCATTGGAAGGACTGATGCTGAAGCTGAAGCTCTATTCCTTTGGCCACCTGATGCGAAAAACTGACTCCTTAGAAAAAGATCTTGATGCTGGGAAAGATTGAGAGCAGGAGGAGAAGGAGGCGACAGAGGATGAGATGCTTGGATGGCATTACCAACTCAATGGTCATGAGTCTGAGAAAATTCCACAAGATAGTGAAGAGCAGGGAAGCTTGACATGCTGCAGTCTATGGGATTGCAAAGAGTTGGACATGATTTAGCAACTGAAAAGCAAAATGTGAAAGGGAGACGATATGATTCTGGAGTACGGAAGACAGAAGCATTAAGGAGATGCGTCCCAGAGTTCCAGGTGGCCCACCTGCCGTCCACTCCTTCAACGCTTCTGTCCACCGTCATATCAGCACCCGGAGAGGAAGCTCCTCCTACCCTCCATGGAAGATGCTTGTTCTCCTGCCTAGAGAATTAGTGGGCATAGTGCCCTCTTGTTTGGAGCTTAAAACTTCAACCTTACACCCAAAAGCTAAAATTGAGAAAAGAGGTGGGTTTTTCAAATTATTGTTTTAAGTGAAGGATTTAGAAGATGGTAATTTAAGTCACAATGAAGAGAAAAAGCAGTTTCCTGCCCACCACTGCTCACCCTCACTCCTTTTTCCTCTTCCTACTGCCCTATTCTCTGAAAAATGCAGCCTGAGAAAATATGACCCTGGGGAATACTGGATGTGAGAAAGCTGTGTAGCCTGAGCTGAAAAGCAATTAACTGTCCCTGAGCAGTCTCCGAGCAGGCAGAGGCGCGTCCCCGAGGCAGGAAGACATCACCATGATTTAGTTCTGTGTTGGTTGGTTTGCTGACAGCATCCTGTGTGTCCTGAGGCCCCATAAGAAATGGCTGGTGAAGACTGAGGTCACCACTTCGCCCAGCTGGACTGTATCTTTTCAGTGACCCGAGGGTCAGTGAGTAAGGAAGAGAAGGCCGAGGCCAGCTATGACCTTGAATGTGTATCCAGCTGTGAGCTGTTGCTCAAGCTTCCAAATGGTAAATTAAGATTATGCCTGGTTGGTTTTTGCTTCTTTATGTTTAGAAGGGGGAAAAAAACAAAAACACCTTTATAGTACTATATTCCGCAACCTGAAACTTGGATGTCCACTTCTGAATGATGCCTGTGTGCTAAGTCATTTCAGTTGTATCCGACTCTTTGGACTATATGGACTGTAGCCTGCCAGGCTCCTCTGTCCATGGGATTCTCCAGGAAGGAATACTGGAGTGGGTTGCTATTCCCATCTCCAAGGGATCATCCCAACCCAGAGATCAAACCCGAGTCTCCCGCATTATAGGCAGATTCTTTACCATCTGAGCCACCAGGGAAGCCAAAAAAATCACTTGACGATGGTGGGATGCCCTCTGAGTGATGCCAATAAATAAATATAAAAAAGAATCCCATGGTCAGCTAAGCTTTAACAGCTCTGGTTTAAGTCTTAAACTGGAGTCCATAGTACCAGACTGCTCAGAGCCTTCAGTAAGAACAATGCCTCTGAGAAGAGCATGCAGCAGACAGCAGTTCTCAAATGTGTCTGATAATGGAACCCTCTTGAGTCTGGTGGCTTTTGTAACTGTTATTAAGTAGAACATGTCTGGCTGCTCTGTACCTGTTCCTCAGTTCAAACCTTTCTTTGTCTCAGCTGATTTTTCAAAACTAGGTGACTCTCTGTCTTGTATTTGTTTCTCTCCCATGTGATTTTTTTCAAGATATTGACCCATTTTGACTATGTTTTAATAAAAGGTCCATCCACCAGCTTGAAGTCAGAGGATGACTACTTTAAGGTTTCAAATGGCCTTATCATCTTCAGTTTTAATGATGAGGACAGAGGCCCAAAGAGATGAAATAAATGCCTGTGGCCACACTGCCAGCCAGTCAGTGCAGAGCCGGGCAGTGTGGCCGTGTAGAGCCTGCCTGCAGGTTCGGGGTTCTCCTGTGGGCACTTGCTTTTCCATGCATGATCTCCTTTGAGCCTGAAGTCATGGCTCCTATCTTGTTCCCTAGTTTGTTCTTAACCCATACTTTTTGAGAGGATTTATCCAGGTCCCTTATGCCAACTGTTATTCAGCCGTTTTTCCCTTTGTCCCATTTTGGGTAGAGAAATCCCCTGCCAAATATTTTTTGGTGACATATTTGAAGGCAGAGTAATATGCTGGGAGCAACCAGATCCACTCCTTTGGAACAGTGATTTCCTTACCAGCCTTGGCTTTTTTTACCTGTATGATCAGCACTTCCCTCTGAGTTCTCACTGCTCCTAGAGGCTTGGCTCAGCCAACGGCAAGAGAATAGCTGGTACTAGCAGCACGGAACCAGGTCCTGAAGTTAGTCTCTGTTTACTAGGTGAGGTGAGCAGGGTTTCATATCACAGGGATCTAGTAATGGCTGGCTGTGGTTCAGGCAAACAGCTGCACCAGGGTCTCCAAAGGCTGGTGGAATGCAGTGAAAGACAGGCTGGCAGGCAGCTTGCAACTCACTCCAGCCATCATGGCAAGAGGCAGGGAGGCCTTTCAGATGCTACAATGAGAACTAGCAACAGATAGATAATGCTCGGTGGTTAGAACTGAAAGCATGGTCAGAACTGAAGCAGTGATGGGGGTCAATGGATGCCGAGTCTACAGGTATGCTGCTGAGCTGCTCTCCAATCTTTCTTGCCAAATGTAACAGGTGCATGGAGAATTACTGATGGTGCTGAGCAGGGACAGATAGTAGGCTGGACAGGGGCCCACAGGTAGGGAGGGCTTCCTTGGTGGCTCAGACAGTAAAGAATCTACCTGCAATTCAGGAGTCCCAGGTTCAGTCCCTGGATCCGGAAGATCCTCTGGAGAAAGGAATGGTTCCCCATTCTAGTATTCTTGCCTGGAGAATTCCATGGACGGAAGAGCCTGGTGGGCTATAGTCCATGGGACCGCAAAAAGTCAGACACGACTGACCAATTAACAGCACCACCAGTAGGGAGAGCTAGAGGCTGAGAACCAATAGCGCTCTCTTCTTTCCCTCATGTAACACTTGCAGTCCTGATCTTCACTGTCACAAACTCCCTAAAGAGGGGGATAGTGCCTGTTTTGTTCATCTTTGTATTGGCTGAGCACAGCACTGCCCCAGAGGTGCTCAGTAAATGCTTTCAGAATGAATGAATGTGAACTGTTTCACAGTAGTGGAGATGGAATTAAATCTACACGGGATGCAATGTTCAATGAGTTTGAAATCTGGGTCCTCACATTGCTGAGGGCAGATGTGGCTGGTGAGTCCCTCCCTGACACGGTGATTTTCCAGACCCCTCAGACTTGAGTGGCTTGTGTTTGAGTCAGTGCTGACCAGGCAGCCTGGATGTGGCATGAAGCTGAACTAACCTGGATGGAAGCAAATACAATTGACTCCCGAGGCTGCAAATCTGTTTCTATTTCAAGCAATTTGTCCCGTAAACATTTATCAGGCTCTGTTTCACCTCACTGAGGATAAAAGGGAAGCTTTGGATCAGAATCCTAGGGGCAGATTTTGGACCAATGGTGACATTTCTAAAGTCACCAAGCAAATGTTTTCCAACTAGCCATTGTAATTCCGAATTTCAAGATCAGAAAAGGATAGCTGATCAGACATTAAGAAGTGCACAGCCTCAGAGTTTAAAAATAGGGCAAAAAAAATCAGTATCAAGTTAATTTTGACTAATAGAGCCAGGTTTCTACCCAAGCTAGGTGCTTGGCTTTTATTTTTTAATTGTTCCTCCTGATATTTTAAAACCCTGTTGCGTTCTGATTCCCTGAGAAATTGGGAGAGGTCCATTCTTAATACAAAATGCAGAGCTTGGGATGTGCCTAAGTGGTCTGGGGAGTGTGGCAAGGCTCCAGTGGGGCCAGAGTCCACAGTTACAGGACGCGGGCTGTGGTGAGGAACTTTGGAGTCACTTAGCTCATCAATATTCCTGATTCCTGCTGATGAAAACTTGCAGACAAAATACTAATGCCTTTCAGGAAACTGGATCTGGATTTTGTTGTGTTTTTTCCCCCCTTGTGCTCTGTGAAGTCTCTTACGGGTCCCCCAGTGAAGTCCTTGTAACACATCTGACCTCTTCAGTCATTTCACCAAGACTTATGTGCTCTGGCAGGCTGACGTGGACTCCTCTTTTCCAAAAGATGAAAAGCATGTCACTGAAAATATTAGTCAGGCTCAAGGAAAAGCTTTGTGAGTTTTGCATAATCACAAAGAAAGAAAAAGTAGGTCACATTTGGAGCCTGTTCTGTTTGTGGAAGAAAAAAGAGGATGAAGAAGTATCAGATCATTTAGTTTTATCACAGCTTCTTAAGACCAAGCGACAGTGTCAGAGTCCCCGGGGTCTGACACCACGCCCACATGCTTGAGTCTCCCCCAAAATGGAAGAAAGCATGTCCAAACTTGGCTCCGTGAGATGTGTGAGCCACGGGGAATGGATGGAGCCAACTAGCGTATCCCTTGTGTGTGCCTCAGAGAGATTCATTGGCAGCTGCCATTTGAATGGGAAGGCAGTGTTTGGGGGACTTGTCTGGGGCTGGGGGATTCATCCTGAGTGATTTCAGTCTCAGACAACCCAGGAGGCACTCGCCATTTCTAGTTCACTGACTGCAGTTGTCTGTCAATGGGGTTAGAAATTGTAAACGGGGCTTGGCTACTCCAAAGGCGCAGAGACTGCCCTGATCTTTAGGGCTCTGGAATTCCTTGGACCGGGTCAGATTCCTTGAGAGAGGCACTCATAGCAGTGGCCACCCCAGAATCATCCGATGTGAGCCAAACTCAGTGGGTCAGAGAGCTCTACACACTTGCGTTCTGAGGAATGCTTTATGTCCAAAGTATCAAACCCAGCCAGTTTCTCTGCTGCAGCTGCAGCTTTCTTCGATTCTCAGGATTAGAAAACGAAGGCAAATATGCTGTCAGTGGCCTCGGTTCTGGGTCTTGTCTTCTGTATTTTCACTTTCTTTTGCCTACTGTTTTCATTTTTGCTACCTCATTTTTTGCAGGAGTTGTGGCCTTGAAAATTTGGCATGGTTTCTTTTTGTGTGTGTAAAGAAGAGGGCGTGGTTGAATCATTAGAGGAGCTTGCTGTTAAAGGAGACCTGCAGTGATGCAATTTGCAAAGGGAAGAATTCTTTGGTTGTGACAAACAGGCATGATTTAATGAGACTGCTTGGGAATAACCTTTGAGTTTAAAGTATTTGTTGTTCATAAATTGAGACTCTGTGACGGTAGATGAAGTTCTGCTCCTGTGTATTTGACAAAGAGGAAACAGAGAGTGATATAGGGATTATCTGTGACTTTTTTATTATTCATGTAACTATTTCAGAATTCTTGGTGGGGGGTCTCAGTCTGTGGGTGGATGCTGTAGTATGTTTTGATGTTTATCATGTCTGTATAGCTATCTTGCCATCCCTAAGCTTACTGAGTCAGGGCAGACTAGGTATAGGGCCCCGAGTTGATTACCGTCTATTCCTTTCCAGGTCAATGGAGGTGTTTTGGCAATTCCCAGGACCACCAAAGTTGATGTAGATTTGCATTGTGTGGAGAGGCAGAGGCAGAGGATGTGGAGGTCAGAGTCTGGCAGGTCTACTGTTGGATTGGCCAGAGTCCACCAACAGGAAATCGAAGTCAACAAGGAGGCGAGTGCAGGTAGTGGAGCCAGGTCCAAAATTGAAAACGATTAGATCATTTCCTCACCGGCAAGAGCGAGGGCTGTGGTAACCAGAAAGACATGAGTGCTTCGTGAAGCCAAGGTCAACAGCCTGCCAAATCAAAGGATGGTTGAAGCAAGAGTGGCTATGGGTAGAATGGAAAGACCTGACTCTTCCACTCGCTTCTGCCTGAACTTTGTCTCACTGGGCCTTAGTTTCTTCAACCTCTTTAACAATGTGGTTGTATTAGAGGAGTTAACTTTCAAACTTACTGTGTTTAACGCACTGTAACCCTTTCTATAAAGAAAATTTTGATGAGAAAACCCTGTGTGTGTGTATTAGTTGCTCAGTCGTGTCTGACTCTTTGCAACCGCATGGCCTGTAGCCCACCAGGCTCTCTGTCCATGGGACTCTCTAGACAAGAACACTTGGAGTGGGTTGCCATTCCCTTCTCCAGAGGATCTTCCCAACCCAGGGATTGAACCCTCCTACATTGCAGGCAGATTCTTTACCATTTGAGCTATAAGGAAGTCCTTAAGAAAACCCTGCTGCTGCTACTGCTAAGTCACTTCAGTCATGTCCGACTCTGTTCGACCCCAGAGATGGCAGCCCACCAGGCTCCTCCGTCCCTGGGATTCTCCAAGCAAGAACACTGGAGTGGGTTGCCATTTCCTTCTCCAGTGCATGAAAGTGAAAACCCTATATACATCAGAAAAAAGTGGGTATGCTCCAGTTGGCACTGAGGGGAGCAGGACTGGGTACCAGAGCCCTAACTACATGGCCCCTGTCTTAAATATCATGGTGATTCCTTCACCTCCCAGGGACCACATTAAAAGGTACTGGATAAATTTTTTAAAATCCTTTCTAGCCTACAGGTTGGTCAACAAGACTTTGAAATCATCACTGCCTTTCTTCTAAAGCTGCTCATGGGTTTCTAGACACTTTTGCCTGCAGGGCAGCCCCCTCCTGATTTTGGAAGGAGTCCTCTTCACAGGGCCTGGTCTGTCTGCCAATCACAGGCCAACCAGAAGTTTCTGCAGGCCAGCTGGGTAACCAGAGCCAAGAGGCCCTCGACCAGACCTGGAAGGCACTATGGACATACACGTTGTCCTCTGTGCTTGAAGAGACCCCATGGAGTGTTAGGGAGCCCTCTGTGCACCAAACCTTCTAACCTTGTTGGAGGTGGGGGGTTTGGAGGCAGCAGGTGGATGTTGAGATTCCCAGTCTGTGGGATTAGAAAGTGAAAGTGGTGGAGAAGCAACATCAGCAATAATACCAGCATTTACCCCACACTCAAAAGTCTCGCAAACAAGGAATATTAGAAAGGAGGATGAAACATGGTAGCATCTTACCTTCCTACAGAGACCAACTTCAAGTTCCAAAACCAAGTCTCGCTGGGGTCAGGGGTCAGTAGCCCCTTTCCTTTACCCAAAAAGTCTGTCTTAGACTTCTTTACTCATGCTGAAACAGGAGCTCAAGTTTCATTCAAACTACACAGTTGGTAAAAAATAAAATCCCTTAGACTATATATTCACAAAATTCTTTTTACTTAAAAAACCAAAAATCTATACAGCCAGAAATTCAGAGTCTTCTGACGTACTTGATATAACCAAGGGAGAAAACCCAAACTTCGATATTAATACCTGAACTGTTGTCCCAGCTCTGTTCCGGGCTGAGTGACTTTGGGCAAATCACTTGGGCTTTCTGTGCCTGGGTTGATGTCTGATAAACTGAAAGAACACCCAACCGTAGCAAGGAGATACGAATATCTGGAGTGGTGGTGTGGTCCCATCTACAGAGCATGGGGTCACCTGGGCCGACACTGCTGATCTCCCCAGCTGGTCACTGCTCTCTTGTTGAATCACCAGTACCAGCTTTGTGCCCAGGGCAGAAGCCAGTACCCCTGCCCCCTCAACCATGGCTGAGTTTGGCTCCAGCACCTGGAGCCTGACGCCCACTCGCCTGGCCTCCTTACCTGGCATTCTGCCTGCCTGGGAGTAGGGGAGTAGTTTGGGACTTCAGCAGCACCCTACGCAGGCAATAAAAACCTAGGAGGTCGGAGAAGGAGGAAATTTAAAGAGAAGGAGGGAGAGGAAAGGGGTGAGTCAGTGAGCTCTGAAGGGAAAGGAACTGCTCCGTTTGCCAGAAGGTTGGTTATTATATGAAGAATACATGTTCACTGTAGGAAAAATATAAAGGAAGATAAAAGAACTTGTTAGTCACATCACCTGGAATTAATACAGTTAATATTTTAGCTATTTTACTTTGTGGCTTTTTACATACACACACACACCACAATGTGTATGTAAATAGACCTTTAAATGAAAAGAGGATCATAGTTCTGTACTGGTAAATGTTTTATGAGTGCCTAGAGGAGAGGTCATCACAACTGGAGCATTTGCCAATTTCCGTAGTGTAAATGCTTCCACCATAGCTGATTCCCAACTACCAATGTGATGTCAACCAGCTTGCAAAATTCCTGATAATTTACCATTCAGCTTTTGGGGACCAGCAAGAGCATACCACTGACCAAATTTTGTTTTCTAATTAGTCTTGCCTCACTCACAATATAGGGCAAAAGTCCTATGCTTAAACGATTGAAAGTTGTCTTTATCAAATTACCTATTTTTTGAAACAGTACTGTTTCCTTTTTGGAATTTAGAGCTGGATCACTTTCTATGCCACTAGTTGTAAATTGTGCCTATAGTTAGAATTTGCCTATTTCTCGTGTTCTGGTGATCCTTATGTGAGTGGGGAGTGGACCCCAACTTTATTAGGTGGCAGGAATAGAAATGTAGTTGGGAAAAAAAAAAAAAAAAGGATTAATGTGATCATCCAAATGGTGACCTGGAACTGATTCTGCAGCCCATTCTCCCAGAACGGATTTGACTTAATGGAGGCAATTTTCTCCTTTGCAGTCCTTCTCGGCCCAGCAGCTCAGCTCTAGACTTGTCAGTCATTTTTTTTTCTTTCTTTCTTTTTTGGATGGAAATTGGTGCTCCTCCTGTCTGTCAGATGAAAATGGGCTGCAACTGTTTGGCCCACATCAAACCCACTAATCGGGTCCATGTTTTTCTTGTTGAATGGGAGCTTTGGGAAATTGCAAGGGGCAGAGGGAGTGGAGGGCTGCGCTCACACAGCAGCAGAGTGTGAGTGTGTTTCCATCTCCCACTTGGCTGCACATTGAGCCGGTGGACGATTACATCTATGGTAAGAGTCAGCTAAGTGGAAAAAGTAGTTGGTGCCAAACCTCTCCCACACTGGAGTTTTAATTGCCTTCGAAGAGGCTGAGCTTTGTGAGCTTCTGACAATAAACCTGGCTCTCCTAGGCAGGCCTGGTGAGTTCAGACAGGGAGTTTACAGGTAAGACTGGATAGGTGTGGGCAGTAGGGTGTTGTAAGTGGGCCCTGGGCCAGGAGGAGTCCATTGCTGCAGTTCTACGAAGGGAAGGCTTAGCCTTGGCCTCCACCTCTGGAGTGTGAATATTTGTTGTTGTTCAGTTGTTTAGTCGTGTTGCACGGTTTATGACCCCATAGACGGCAGCACGCCAGGCTTCCCTGTCCTTCACTATCTCCTGGAGTTTGCTCAAACTCATGTCCATTGAGTCAATGAGGGAAGAAGTCGAACCCTGACTTCTTCTAGCCCCAGGTCTGTCCAATTCCTTGGGTCATCTCTGACTCCTCTATCCCTTTCCCCACCAACCTGATACCAAGTGGTCACCTAGACTGGGCAACTCTGCCTCTAACCCAAGAAGCTACTCCCACCTGATCCCCACTGCCTTGATCCAGATGTTCATATTATCACACCTGAACCATGAGGACAGTCCTGTAACAGGCCTTCCTGATGGCTAGTCTCAGTCTATAAAAATGCCATCCAGATCTCTAAACACACACACACATTTTTAAAATCATCAACGTAATATATGTTCACAAGAATTTCAAAAAATGCAGATGGTCAAAGGTGAAAAACCACTCATGGACTTAACTTCCTTGAGGTAAAAACAGTTATCATTTTTGTGAATATCCCTCAAAGAGATTGTTTGGGAATGAAAATATTCAAAACTACTTTGTAACTTCTTCTTCACATATTTTAGTGAACATTTTTGCATATTGATACTTCTCTAGAATGAAATCACAAATTTGGTGATCTCTTTTCCTTGCTTAAATAATTATATATATAGCCCCCCACTCACCCCCCAAACAACCAAAATCCGCTGGCTATGTGCGGAAGGTCAAATTCCTTGGAACAGGAGGGAAGGTCAAACATAATCAGCCTCACCCACCAGCCCCCACTCTCTCTATGCCACCGTTTTTTTGCCTGAATACAAAGCCTGCATGTTTACTCGGAGAATTCCATATGAATTGGCTTGTGTATATGACTTCTACCTCCCCCATTTCCCACTTTGTGAATTCTTTCATTCTTTAAGATTTATCTTAAATTATTTATGTGTCTGTCCCTAGGAAAACTGGGAATCTCTTGAGGGCAGAAACAGAACTTAGTTTGTATTTTTAGCAACTCATGGTCATGCCTGGCACAGGGTAGTAGGGACTCAGTAAATATTTATGGAATGAATTGGCCTCGCTTTGGTATGTCTGTTTTTATCCCCTTGCCAGTTTCATGTGTTGGTTTTTATTAGTGTCCATGATTAATCCAATATTGTATTTTCTTTTCCTCCTTTACTGTGTCTATGTCTTAACCATATTCAAATAAGAGCCCCTGGCTTGGAGCCAGTCACTTCTTTAGCTGTGTCATTGCTGGTTGATTTAAGATATCATTAGTTTCTAGTGGCTTTACTGTACTATTTTGGAATCCCTGAGACGCAAACTCACATTTTCAGAGTCAACAGCCCAGAGTCAGCCCTCTTCTGAAAACCTGATGTATAGGTTTATGGAAATGCTTGAAACAGGAGAAGGCAGCATGGATAGAGTTTACAAAGTGGGAGCCCCAGGCCAGGGGGCTAACTCAACGCTCAGAGGACGTGAAGGGGGCAGGAAACGTCAAGGGCATTAAGGGTAGAGTGTGATATAATTGGCCCAGAGCTCTGGCCATGAGCTGTGGGATTCAGTACCTTAAAGATGCCTGAGGGACTCTGGCCTCTGCCTGTGCTCCAGAGAAAAATGTATGTTAGTTCAGACATCACGTGCTGTTTCTTGTGTATCTGAAGATGCTTAAATATGGAGGTTTCACCTGAGGGAAAAGTAAACTTATTTTCAACAGTTCATCAACAAACATTAAACTAGAGCTATTTTTATTCAAACTCATAGAAAAGGGGAAACTAATCAATTCCACTCCTACTGTGGGCAATATCCATAGAGAAATAAGGATGAGCAAATGTCTGCCCTTCGGATGGAAGTCGGGACAGGTGGATCCACATTTATTGCTGTGAATTCAGAATTTTAAATGTCTGCCTTCTACATTCCCTTTTAATAGAAACTGCAAGTGCATACCCAAGTGGTAAAGATCCTATCCACACCAGCTTCAAGAGGAAGGATATTCAGTGGTTCTCTAGTGTCCACAGTGTCTTCAAGGTCCCAACTCTGTAGTCGCTCTCACTCTGCCTTCCTCAGCATCAAGCTTCATTTCAGGCTAATGATGGCAGCATCAATCTAGCCATCCAACCCAGTCCTGATGGTATCCAGAGGAAGAAGAGGGACCAGCACTTCTTGGCACTTTGTCTTAGGAGTTAGGTGAGGTTTTCTAGAAGACCCCTGGAAGGTTTCACCTCATGACTCAATGACAGTATTGGGTCACCTGCCCAGTCCTGAAACCATTGCTGGCCAGGAGAGGGTGTCACCTGTGATCAGTTACATCTGTCTTTAGAGCTGAGGTACCTACTTTATGGATGAATCCTGGAGCAAAATCAGAATTCTGTTAGGGAGTGAAAAAGAAGGAATGGATGCTGGGTAGACAGTCGACTCCAACTCAAAACAAGCCACAGGGTTGGTTGCCAACTGTATAGTCTAGTGACTTTCAGTTTTTTAGTTAATGCATTCAAATAAAGTCTAACCTAGGAAAATAAATGAACTGATAAAATCAGAGCAGTCATGCTTGTAAATCTACCCAAGATTGTGGTCGTAAGACCATGGTTTGAGAATCACAAGTTGAGTATTTCTTGTGTTTATATCAAAATTTTTTGTTTCCTGTCTCCTTTCATCCTTACAGCACAGTTGTACTATATGGGAAAAGAGGTCAGCTGGCTAGACAGGACCAGTATTTACAGAGTCCAGGCAAGCAGGGGCTTTCAAGGAAGATATCTGGGCTGGGAGTAACAGGTTGGGCATATGAGACCAGAGGGTGAGGTGACAGGGAGCTGGGAAGAGAAGTTTTCCTGAGTAGGGTAATGAATTGTGGTTCGGGGCTGATTCATTCATTCTGCCTGCCTAGTGTGTGTGGCCCTGGCCCATAGGTGATGTTTTCATCCAGAAGGAAGTGAAAGGCCTGTTGAGGCAGGAGCAGAGATGCTGGGTAGGACTGATTCACAGAGGGCAGAGAAGGCACGCAGGTCAAAGGCTCTAAGTTCTTCACTTTGAGATGGGGTAGGTATAGGTTTGCCATGTAAAATACAGAATGTCTAGTTAAACCTGAAAATCAGGTAAACAATGAGTACAAATTTTAGTATCAGTATGTCCCAAATACTGCATTTTTCTTGTTGAGTCACTAAGTCATGTCCGACTCTTTGCGACTGCACAGGCTGCAGCATATCAGCCTTCCCTGCCCTTCACTATCTCCCAGAGTTTGCTGAAATTCATGCCTGTTGAGTCAGTGATGCTATCTAACCATATATTAAGATGTACTACATACTTGGCCAATACCAAAGAAAGGCAATGCCAAAGAATGTTCACACTACCACACAATTGCACTCATCTCACACGCTAGTAAAGTAATGCTCAAAATTTTCCAAGCCAGGCTTCAACAGTACATGACCCGAGAACTTACAGATGTTCAAGCTGGATTTAGAAAAGGCAGAGGAACCAGAGATCAAATTTCCAACATCTGTTGGATCATAGAAAAAGCAAGAGAATTCCAGAAAACACCTACTTCTGCTTTATTGACTACGCCAAAGCCTTTGACTGTGTGGATCACCACAAACTGTGGGAAATTCTTCAAGAGATCGAGTACCAGAGCACCTTACCTGCCTCCTGAGAAATCTGTGCGCAGGTTAAGAAGCAATACTAGAACCGGACATGAAACAATGAACTGGTTCCAAATTGGGAAAGGAGTACGTCAAGGCTGTATATTGTCACCCTGCTTATTTAACTTCTATGCAGAGTACATCATGAGAAATGCTGGGCTGGATGAAGCACAAGCTGGAATCAAGATTGCCGGGAGAAATACCAATAACCTCAGATGTGCAGATGACACCACCCTTATGGCAGAAAGTAAAGAAGAACTAAACAGCCTCTTGATGAAAGTAAAAGAGGAGAGTGAAAAATCTGGCTTCAAACTCAACATTCAAAAAACTAAGATCTGGTCCCATCACTTCATGGCAAATACATGGGGTAACGATGGAAACAGTGACAGACTTTATTTTCTTGGGCTCCAAAATCACTGCAGATGGTGACTGCAGCCATGACATTAAAAGACACTCACTCCTTGGAAGAAAAGCTATGACAAACCTAGACAGCATATGAAAAAGCAGAGATATTACTTTGCCAACAAAGGTCCATATGGTCAAAGCTATATTTTTTTCCGGTAGTCATGTATGGATGTGAGAGTTGGACTATAAAGAAAGCAGAGTACCGAAGAATTGATGCTTTTGAATTATGGTGTTGGAGAAGACTCTTGAGAGTCCCTTGGACTGCAAGGAGATCCCAGAAGTGGGATTGTTGGATCATATGGTAACTAGACTTTTCATTTTTTAAGAAACTTCCATACTGTTCTCTGTAGTAGCTGCGCTAATTTACATTCCCACCAACAGTGTAGGAGGAGTCCCTTTTCTCCACACCGTCTCCAGTGTTTGTTATTTGTAGACTTTTTAATAATGGCCATTCTGACTGGTGTGAGGCAATACCTCACTGTAGTTTTGATTTGCATTTCTCTAATAACTAGTAATGCTAGCATCCTTTCAGGGCATACTATATATTCTTATTTGGTAAATCTAGCAGCCCTACATAGATAAGAAATGAGGGGGCTCCTGAAACATCTAGATGGGGTTGACTTTCTTCCCATGGTCTCCATTCTGAGTCACAGAGTAGTGGCACCTCTTGTTCTACTCAACAAATAGTTTCAAAGCCCTGTAACCTCAGAATTACCTGAAACACTTGTTAAAAATGAAATGAGGGGGCTTCCATGAAAGGCTTGTTAAAGGCCTCCCTGATAGCTCAGTTGGTAAAGAATCCGCCTGCAACGCGGGAGACCCTGGTTCAATTTCTGGGTCAGGAAGATCTCCTGGAGAAGGGATAGGCTACCCACTCCAGTATTCTTGGGCTTCTCTCATGGCTCAGCTGGTGAAGAATCTGCCTACAATGTGGGAAACCTTGGTTCAATCCCTGGACAGGGACGATCCCCTGGAGAAGGAAACAGTTACCCACTCCAGTATTCTGACCTGGAGAATTCCATGGACTGCATAGTCCATGAGGTTGCAAAGAGTCGGCCATGACTGAGCGACTTTCACTTGTTAAAAATGCAGATATCTAAAAAATACCATGGCCTCCAGTGATTCTGACACTGGACCCAGCTATGGAAGGCTACTTCAGATTTGAAGTTTCTATGGGTGAAGAGTCCCTTTGTTTATTACAGTCAATAAATATTTGTTAAACGTATGAGTGAATGAATGAATGAATGAATGAATGATTCATCCCTGAGGAATCCTCACTGGCTTAGTCTTGTTTGTCTTGTAGAACCCGAGAACCTCAGGAGCATAGGCATCTTTCTCTCCATTTCTTTTCTGATCGTGAGAGTCCTGGGAAAGAACTTGGGGGTGAGGCGAATTGGAGAGAGACTTGGAGAGCAGAGAACAGGAATGAGACAAGACAGGGCAGGAGAGAGCAGAGCCCACGGCAGGGGGCTGGCCAGACAGGGGGCAAGAGGGTGTGCATGGGGAGGTGGGCCGAGTTTTTAATCACCTCCTCAGGCAAAGAGACTTGCGATTTCAAGTTGAGAACAGGTCCTCAGGTATTTTCACAGGATTCCTTTAGAGTCTGACTTGGCACATACTCAGCTTCGCAGAGGGAAGGACCAGGATGCTTAAGGCGTGTTAGAAGTGCTTCAGTGGAACGTGGTGGGTGGCAGGTAATGGCCGTTTTGCTAATCTTGATAATTTCCCACTTCAGCAGGGTACCTCAGAGCATCTTTCCCACAGCACGTATCTCTGCAGGCTTAGCTGTGGGGAGACTAGATTACTGTCCTGAAACATTAAACCCGTAATGGACCCAGCCATCTACAGGTCTCCCAAATGGATGTGCCCCAGTGCCCACATTTCCTCCAATGCAGAGAATCACAAAGGAGTTTTTGGTTCCAACTTTTCTGGTGAGAGGCTCCGCCTTATGGCTGAAAACCTGCTTCCAATCCCAAGTGAAAGTCTGCTGGGTGACGTCATGGACACCTAGCTCTCTGCCTGCTGACTGAATAGCAGGTCCCCTCTCAATCTGCTCCCCCATCTGTATAGCAGGGATGCTGCCACTGAGCCTCAGGCTCTGGGAAATGCTCAAGCCGTCTGGAATCTCAGCAGCATAAGGCTCCTCGGCAGGGCTCTGGGTCAAGGCAATGAGGAGAACACTGACTCCCCTGGTTTTTTCCTTGTGATTTTGGTTCCATCCCTCCTGCCCTCGCTTCGCCCAAGCTCTCCCATGCACCAGTCTGGGCAGATCAAAACTGTGCTGTGGAGGGCCTGCTGAGTGACGGCTTCATGACCCCCCTGAAGTTTGGTTAAATCTGGAAGGTTTCCTTGGTTCCTGGGGGCAACAGTGAGACCCTTGTCCTGCAACCCTTACCTTAGAAATAAAGAAGACAAGTTTCTATGTTGAGAATTAAACTAGTAAATTGTATCATACACGGTTGAATAGCCAGCCTCAGGAATACCCAAGTTAGGAAATTGTCCATAAAAACATACAGAATCACAGGAATCTTGGGGAGGATGGACTAAAATATTATTTTGCTCATAATTAAAAAAACAGAAATCATACCATACTGATGTTGTGGTGGGTGGTTAGGAGTTTAGTTGCTAAGCCGTATCTGACTCTTTTGCGACCCCACGGACTGCAGCCTGCCAGGTTCCTGTGCCCACGGGATTTCCTGGGCAAGAATACTGGAGTTGTTTGCCATTTTCTTCTCCAGGGCATCTTCCTAACACTGGAATGAAATGCATGTCTCCTGCTTGGCAGGCTGATTTTTTACCACTGAGCCACCTGGGAAGCCACTCTGTGGTTGGGAGAAAAGAGTGTAAATCGAAGGGCTGTAGTTAGTGTAGAGAGTAGGGGAAACACCCTCCAGGAGCCAGATGTGGGTGATACCTTTTCAGATGTTGGGGAGGACAGTCTTGGTTCTGTGGGCAGTTTCCTTGTCTAAGCCCAGGTGAGGGCAGGAAAGAGTGCCTTGGCAGGAGAGCCTTCCTATGCTCACCTAGTTCCCCTTGTTCTAAAGTTTGCCTTCCTCTCTGCCTCCTGCCTTCAGGAAAAACAGGCATTGATCAGGTTGTTGCAAACATCCTGCCTACTTAATAACTATATTTCCAACTGAAAGTTAATAGATGATCATCCTTGCTGGGAACTGTATGTCCGTATCTTTCAACGTGCTGACAGAACTCATGTTTCTGAGCCTTGGAGCCTAAAGAAATGGATGGTGGGAGGTTGACCAAGATCAGGCTCACCTTGTAGTGTCTCCCTGGCCTACAGGGGGCTTTCCCCAGCCACACCTTTTCACTGTGCACATGCCCCTGGACATTAGCACAGACACAGCATCAGCAGGATCTTAGACAGTGGGTCCCACCTCTTCGTTTCCCCAGGCTTCTCCCCAAGGCCATCATGCCCAGAGTAGAATTTGATGATTTGTTGATTTCTGGCTTGTTTCCTTCCCATTTCTACAACCTTTGGTCTTACTTTCTCTCTACTTCACTTTTCTCCTGTTATGGAATTAAGTCCTCTGGACCCTGCTCAGGCCCTAGCTTGGCTGAGGCTCTCTTCCCTGCCCGGTAGAGGGCTCTTTTCCCATCCTGGTTCAAGCAGCCGAATAACGAAACTGAAGCTGAGATCCACACAGCACAAGTGTTATTCAGCAGCTAAGGAATGGAGAAGGGGGACTAAGTTCACAGATCAACCTTTCATCCATGTGGTGAGAGAGATTTAATTTTAAAGAATGAAGACAAAAGGCAGAGGAGTGAGGCTGATGGTGGTGAGGCATAAACACTCGTCTAACCAGGGAAGGGGTAGGGCTTTCTCAAATTAGTGGAGTGCCACCCTCTTACTATTTTTTTCTGATCCTTAATGACCATTTAATATGCCTGTTGACTTAAAAGAGAGTCACAACATAGAAACTGAAAGTTATCTTTTATTTGGTGGAAATTTTTAAGACTTCAAGCCCCAAAGACAGCTTCTCAAGTGACCCTGAGAGAACTGTTGGAGGGGGGTGGGGAGGGGGGTGTTCCATGGTGAGGGGTGGGTTCTGGAGCTGGGGAAGGATCAGGTTAGACAGAAGTTTGCAACAAAGGAGGCAAGTAGTCTTCAGATGATGTTCACATCAAAGATTATTGTTAATTAAGGAAAGCCAGATATCTCAAGTTAAGGAATTTAGCACTGTTCTATATATGGGAAGATGCAAGTGTCTGGGCTTACTGAAATCATTCCTTTCATATGCATCTCAGCTATCTGGGGCCAGCATCCTGCTTCTTGGCTTTTCACATCTTTAGAGTGGCTGCAAAGGACAGCTGCTGGATCGCAGGCATTGTTCTCCTTTTTGGGCACTCTCAGGGCTCAGAAATTCACTGATGGCTCTGACATCCTTGTTTACTGACATGACAGGAAACACTCAATTTCACTTGCTAATATAGTAAGGTTAACATATGATGAGACTCAAGGTCTGTTGGAGGTCAGATTGGTCACCATCTTTGTCCCAGCTGGTGCCATCTGATTTTTTGGTTTTTGGTTTCTGGTTTTTTGGTATCTTCCTTTCTTATCCCTGGACCCTTTAACTTAAAGATTTATGTTGTGTGTACTAGGCATTCAGTCATGTCCGACTCTTTGCGACCCCATGAACTGTAGCTGCCAGGCTCCTCTGTCCATGGAATTCTCTAGGCAAGGATATTAGAATGGGTTGCCATTCCCTTCTCCAGGGGATCTTCCCAACCCAGGGATCGAACCTGGATTTCCCGCATCGCAGGCAGATTCTTTACGATCTGAGCCACCAGGGAAGCCCTTGCTGCTACTGCTAAGTCACTCCAGTCGTGTCCAACTCTGTGCGACCCCCTAGATGGCAGCCCACCAGGCTCCACCGTCCCTGGGATTCTCCAGGCAAGAAGATTATAAAGATTGATGTTAACTCCTGCTAAAGATGGGGATTCACTGGTTTTAAGCAAAGACCTGGGGCAATTCTAAAAACAAACCCACTGTTGTTGAACCCAAGTTCGTGTGCCTAACACACAGAAACAGAGTTTGGAGCAGGAAAGGTTTATTGTAGGGCCAAGCATGGAGAATGGGTGACTCATGCTCAAAAGAGTTCAAAGGCTGTGGGGCGTATGACCTTCCTCTGATTGGTTGGTGGGGAGGTAACTGGGTGGTGCTCTAGGAATCTAAATCATCAACCTTCTGGTTCCAACCTGTCTGGGGTCCAGACTTGTGCTCAGCCTGAAGTTCCCATCCTCCCTCTGGGTGGGACCCTAGTTCCTGTAGAAGAACTCAGAGATTTATATCAGATTGCTATGGATGTTCCTTCAGGAGGAACTCTGAGTTCTGTGACTCTATTGTTCAAATTATTAACTGTTTGAATCTGTCCTCTGAAACTCAGGGAAGGCCTAGGAGGCTGATGCCTTTTTCCTACAAATAAGAATTGGGGACACAGAAAAGCTTTTGTATGCTAGAGGGTCCCACAGGGTCCTGCTTGGTTTCACTGCCCTTTAAAGGCCAGGATGGTGCACGAGCAGCCTTGGGGTTCATTGCGAGCCCAGGGACTGGTGTATCACATGCCTTCACAATCTTCCCTTAATTCTAGTGTTCTGCCTGCAAGAGGTCAAATGAGGATTCCTTTCCTGTCACTCCATGGATGTTGACTTGCCTTCTCATGACCATTATCTGAACCTTTCCCACAGTGAAGCCTGGGAAAAGGGGCTGCTTCTCAGAGAGGCACAGGGGATGAACCTTTGTGCTCTGTGATCTCTTCGTTTCCTCTGAGGATACTGTCCTTGCACCAGGCCCTCCAGCCTGGACTCCTGCAAGCAGTCTGGGAGGGGAGGGAGTGGAGGCCAGTCTGTGCACAACTTAGGCTTTTGCCAAATTGGAAAGTCTGCGGGTCCTCAATGGAAACACCGGATTTCCTCTTGTTCCATGGCCCTCATGCCCCACACCCACCCATCCCAGGCAAATTCCTTCCTCTTCCTGATTGTTGGTTCTTTCTGCTGCTCCAGGGAGCTTTTATTCAGTAGGCTGTATTTCTTCTTATCTTCCATAAGAACTGAACTGTGGTTACAAGCATGTGAATGTAAACCACCCAGCCCCTCACCACCACCCCGCTCCTCCCTTTGTCTTGGCAAACACTCAAAATCTGATAAAGCAATTTGGCCTATCTTTTCTGCAGTTTAAAACTTCCATGTGTTGTATACATGCTTCTTAATGATGCTAGCAACTCCATCTAACTTGCTAACTCAGCTCCAATGTCCAATAAGGTGCTGGAACTGGAAGGAAACTTAATAGAACTGCCTCATTTAACAGATAAGGAAACTGAGCCCCAGAGATGCTAAAAGACTTTCCTGGGGACCTACAGTTAGCCAGTGGGAAAGACTGAGGGCAGAAGGCGAAGAGGGCATCAGAGGATGAGATGGCTGAATGGCATCACCGATGCAATGGACATGAACTTGGGCAAACTTCAGGAGATGGTGGCCTTCAGGACAGGAGGCCTGGTGTGTGGGCAGTCCACAGGGTTGCAAAGAGTCGGACACAACTGGGCAATTGAACAACAACGGGAGAGTGTATCACTGGCTGTTAGAAAATACTTAAGTTGTTTTTAATTAACAGTGAGGTCAGATTCTATGCAATTGGTTGCTAAACATTTAAATATAGTAAGATTATTTACCCAAAAGTCTAAACACTAGAAACATCTAAAAAAGTACAGTTGTTCTGAATGAAACAACTGTAAAGTAACTACTCATTAAAAAAGAATAAGTCCAGTGAACTTGAGGAATTATATGCATGCTATATGTTCATGGTGTCGACTAAAAAAGATGTACAACTTGAGAGTTGCAACTTAAGTTTTATTTGGGGCAAAATAAGAACTGCAGCCCAGGAGGCAGCACCTCAGATAGCTCTGAGACACTGCTCCTCCCTAGCTGCAGTAGGGGGAGGTCAGTATATATGGTTTTGGTGAAGAGGGAGTTCAATACCGAGAAGCACTCACTTTACAAAAGGTCTGTTGTTAGTCATGAGGATCTGATGTCACCATGAAGGGATCTGGTGCTTCTCTAGATATATGCAGAGTACATCATGAGAAAGCGGGACTGGATGAAGCACAAGCTGGAATCAAGGTTGCCAGGAGAAATATCGATAACCTCAGATGCAGATGACACCACCCTTATGGCAGAAGGTGAAGAAGAACTAAAGAGCCTCTTGATGAAAGTGAAAGAGGAGAGTGAAAAGTTGGCCTAAAGCTCAACATTCAGAAAACAAAGATCATGGCATCCGGTCCTATAACTTCATGGCAAATAGATGGGGAAACAGTAGAAACAGTGGCAGACTTTATTTTGAGGGGCTCCAAAATCACTACAGATGGTGATTGCAGGCATGAAATTAAAAGATGCTTACTCCTTGGAAGAAAAGTTATGCCCAACCTAGACAGCATATTAAAAAGCACAGGCATTACTTTGCCAACAAAGGTCCATCTAGTCAAGGCTATGGTTTTTCCAGTAGTCATGTATGGATGTGAGAATTGGACTATAAACAAAGCTGAGCACTGAAGAATTGATGCTTTTGAATGGTGGTGTTGGAGAAGACTCTTTTTTTTTTTTTTTTTTTTGGAGAAGACTCTTGAGAGTCCTTGGACTGCAAGGAGATCCAACCAGGCCATCCTAAAGGAAATCAATCCTGAGCGTTCACTGGAAAGACTGATGTTGAAGCTGAAAGTCCAATACTTTGGCCACCTGATGTGAAGAGCTGACTCATTTGAAAAGACCCTGATGCTGGGAAAGATTGAAGGCAAGAGGAGAAGGGGACAACAGAGGATGAGATGGTTAGATGGCATCACTGACTCAATGGACGTGAGTAAACTCTTGAAGTGGGTGATGGACAGGGAGGCCTGGTGTGCTGCAGTCCATGGGGTCGATAAGAGTTGGACACAACTGAGCTATTGAACTGAACTAGATATGAGGAGATGCAAGGATTGAGATCATAACATCTGTTCCTAAAAACATACAACTATTTAAAGCCCTGTCCCACCAAATTCCCTGGAGCACAGAGTGCCTCACTGCACCCTGAACTCGCTCCAGGTTGTTGAAAGTCAACAGCTACAGCAGCAGGGGGTTCAGTTTCCTAGAGGCAGATGGCACATGCCTTTGTTGTTCAGTCTTTGGCAATGCCCTTGGTAAGGGCCAATTTGTAGGTGACAGTGACATGATCTAAAGGCCTGTCACCTGCATATTGGTGGCATCATGGCTGCCCAATACATGCAAAGAGGACAGGACAGGCATATTAAAATGAGCAATCACAGTAACCACAGGATAGTCTTGCTCCCAACACAAAGGTCTCAGTTCGTTCATTACATTTGATACATAGCAACTGTTTCAAAGTATTGAATTGCCATTTTGATGCCAAGCAGGGGCCTGTAGGACTCCTGGGCATGAAGGCCGTTTTGTCTGCCATTTCTTGTAGTAAGACTTCAGCCTCCATCACCTTCTCTGAGTTCCAAAGAGCAGAACAGTTACTAATCAAGAGAGGAGCAGCCATGAAACCACCTGAGGCAAGACTGAAGGGACCAAAGAGGCTTATCAAGATTAGGAGACCAGATCCCCTGAGGTCCTGTTTTTGTTGTTGTTTAGTCATTAAGTCGTGTTCAACTCTTTTTCCACCCCATGGACTGTAGCCCTCCAGACTCCTCTGTCCATGGGATTTCCCAGGCAAGAATACTGGAGAGGGTTGCCATGTCCTTCTCCAGGAGATCTCAGCCCAAGAATCAAACCCACATCTCCTGCCTGGCAGGCAGATTCCTTACTGCTGAACCACTAGGGAAGCCCACTGAGACCCTGAAGACACCCTGATCTTGTCAGGAACCCTACCTTTTTGAAACTTTGCAGAAGAAAGAATGCAGGACTTTTACTGCCTTGATCCTTATCACGTTCCCATCTCTGACTCAGTGGTTCAGTCCTGTCTGACTTTTTGCAGCCACATGGACTGTAGCCTGGCAGACTCCTCTGCCCATGGAATTATCCAGGCAAGAATACTGGAGTGAGGTGCCATTTCGTACTCCAGGGGATCCTCCTGACCCAGGAATCGAACCTGTGTCTATTGCGTCTCCTGCACTGGCAGGTTGATTCTTTACTCTTCTGCCACCTGGGAAGCCTGACTATATAACCTCTCCCTATTTACTAGGAGGGTGGTGGGCACAGGTCTTGAGGTTCTCACCTACTGTGTTCCCCTTTTGCCTGGCAAAGAAATAAAGCCACTCTTTCCTACTCCATAATTCTGTTCCTGTATTTCTGTTTGGCAGTGGTGCACAGAGAACCAAGACTTTGGCATTCAATTTCAAAAATATGTACCTCGCCGAATAAATGCCCTTTTCCCCCATCATTGTGCTCTTTCAGAATTTAGATGCCTACATTCTAAATATATAATTAATCCAGAACTGCCCAAATCCTGACATTCTGAGTAAACAATCTTAAACCGCAAATGTACAAACTTGTTTCAGTATTCAGAGCCACAAGAGATACATTTTAGAAGTACATAGAAAGCAGAAATAATTTATAATATTCATTTTGGTCTATTGTTTTCTATACTCATCTTAAGAGACAAGATTCATTAAGTTTCATGAATTTTTAAAAAGTTTGGACAAATAGTCCATGAGTTAGGACATACGATATCTTCAAGTACTGGATTCTCAAACTAGCTGCCAGGTCATTCTTTTTCACTCATTCTTTTTTTCCTTTTATCCTACTCTTTGGGGGTCATTAGACCCAGAAACTGAAGGATCGTGGTCCTGTCTTGATGTTCATTCCTCTCATGTCTAACTGAGGGCTGGACATGAGAGCCCTTCTATATGATTCTATAATCATATGAGAATGTTACCCAGTTCAAGCTTGGTCTGCTCACCACACAACAGGCCAGTTAACCAAGAGACAAGTTGTTGAGCTTGGGCTTCCCTCGTGGCTCAGCTGGTAAAGAATCTGCCTGCAATGTGAGAGACCTGGGTTCGATCCCTGGTTTGGGAAGATCCCTTGGAGAAGGGAATGGCTACCCACTCCAGTATTCTGGCCTGGAGAATTCCATGGACTGTATAGTCCTTGTGGTCGCATAGTCAGACACATGACTGAGCAACTTCCGCAAAGTGTTGAGGCATGGAATACAATGACAGAGAAGATGGCAGACTGATGTCTCAAAATAACCATCTTGTCAGGGGTCTGGAAGCCAGGTTCTTTTATGGGGCAGAGAGAGGGAGGAGTTGAACAAGTAAAGATATTATCTTGCAAATATCTCCTGGAATGGCCAACCTCAGGAAGTGTTGCCTTAACTTCTTTAAACTTCTTTAGGCAGAGGGACAGGATTCCCTGGGGCAGGTCATTATGAATGATTATAATGACAAAAGCAATGAAAAACAAAGGTTAAAGTCAAAGAAACAGATCTCTCATGGAGTCAGAATTGGCTCTCACCTGCAACAAGAACACCTCTCTCATCCCCTAAAACTGTAGCATAGACCTTGGAAAGCTTCACTTTCCACAGAATCCATTATGTGTCCGCAAATGTGCCACTTCATGGCCCTTCACACACTGTATTCAGCGATCTTTCTCCAGCAGATCACAGCTGCCATAGGGCTGGTCATCGTCTCTTCCCTGGCATGGCATAATCAACCCTTATTGAGTGAAAACAAAGACTGGCTCAGATTCTTGTTCTGTCTCATACACAGCCATTCAGTTAGTCTACAGTCTAAAGCCCCCAAAAGATGTCCTTTTCATTATAAGGGACTGGAATGCAAAAGTAGGAAGTCAAGAAACACCTAGAGTAACAGGGAGATTTGGCCTTGGAGTACAGAATGAAGCAGGGCAAAGGCTAATAGAGTTTTGCCAAGAAAATGCACTGGTCATAGCAGACACCCTCTTCCAACAACACAAGAGAAGACCCTACACATGGACATCACCAGATGGCCAACACTGAAATCAGATTGTTTATATTCTTTGCAGCCAAAGATGGAGAAGCTCTATAGAGTCAGCAAAAACAAGACCAGGAGCTGATTGTGGCTCAGATCATGAACTCCTTATTGCCAAATTCAGACTTAAATTGAAGAAGTTAGGCAAAACCACTAGACTATTCAGGTATGACCTAAATCAAATCCCTAATGATTATACAGTGGAAGTGAGAAATAGATTTAAGGGACTAGATGTGATAGACAGAGTGCCTGATGAACTATGGACGGAGGCTCATGACATTGTTCAGGAGACAGGATCAAGACCATCCCCAAGAAAAAGAAATGCAAAAAAGCAAAACGGCTGTTTGAGGAGGCCTTACAAATAGCTGTGAAAAGAAGACAAGCGAAAAGCAAAGGAGAAAAGGATAGATATACCCATTTGAATGCAGAGTTCCAAAGAATAGCAAGAAGAGATAAGAAAGTCTTCCTCAGTGATCAGTGGAAAGAAATAGAGGAAAACAATAGAATGGGAAAGACTAGACATCTCTTCAAGAAAATTAGAGATACCAAGAGAACATTTCATGCAAAGATGGGCTCAATAAAGGACAGAAATGGTATGGACCTAACAGAAGCAGAAGATATGAAGAAGAGGTGGCAAGAATACACAGAAGAACTGTAAAAAAAAAAAAAAGATCTTCACGACCCAGATAATCACAATGATGTGATCACTAGAGCCAGACATCCTGGAATGTGAAGTCAAGTAGGCTTTAGGAGGCATCACTACACACAAAGCTAGTGGAGATGATGAAATTCCAGTTGAGCTATTTCAAATCCTGAGAGATGATGCTGTGAAAGTGCTGCACTCAATATGCCAGCAAATTTGGAGAACTCAGCAGTGGCCACAGGACTGGAAAAGGTCAGTTTTCATTCCAATCCCAAAGAAAGGCAATGCCAAAGAATGCTCAAACTACCGCACAATGCACTCATCTCACATGCTAGTAAAGTAATGCTCAAAATTCTCCAAGCCAGGCTTCAACAATACATGAACAATGAACTTGCAGATGTTCAAGCTGGTTTTAGAACTGGCAGAGATACCAGAGATCAAATTGCCAATATCTGCTGGATCATGGAAAAAGCAAGAGAGTTCCAGAAAAACATCTATTTCTGCTCTATTGCCTATGCCAAAGCCTTTGTGTGGATCCCAATAAACTGTGGAAAATTCTGAAAGAGATGGGAATACAGATCACCTGACCTGCCTCTTGAGAAATCTGTATGCAGGTCAGGAAGCAACAGTTAGAACTGGACATGGAACAACAGACTGGTTCCAAATAGGAAAAGGAGTACATCAAGGCTGTATATTGTCACCCTGCTTATTTAACTTATATGCAGAGTAAATCATGAGAAATGCTGGACTGGATGAAGCACAAGCTGGAATCGAGATTGCCGGGAAAATTATCAATAACCTCAGATATGCAGGTGATACCACCCTTATGGCAGAAAATGAAGAAGAACTAAAGAGCCTCTTGATGAAAGTGAAAGAGGAGAGTGAAAAAGTTGGCCTAAAGCTCAACATTCAGAAAACTATGATCATGGTATCTGGTCCCATCACTTCATGGCAAATAGATGGGAAACAGTGTCAGACTTTATTTTTTTGGGGCTCCAAAATCACTGCAGATGGTGATTGCAGCCATGAAATTAAAAGATGCTTACTCCTTGGAACGAAAGTTTTGACCAACCTAGATAACATATTAAAAAGCGGAGACATTAATTTGCCAACAAAGGTCCGTCTAGTCAAGGCTATGGTTTTTCCAGTAGTCATGTATGGATGTGAGAGTTGGAGTATAAAGAAAGCTGAGCACTGAAGAATTGATGCTTTTGAACTGTGGTGTTGGAGAAGACTCTTGAGAGTCCCTTGGACCACAGGGAGATCTAACCAGTCCATCCTAAAGGCGATCAATCCTGAGTGTTCACTGGAAGGACTGATGTTGAAGCTGAAACTCCAATACTTTGGCCACCTGATGTGAAGAACTGACTCATTTGAAAAGACCCTGATGCTGGGAAAGATTGAGGGCGGGAGGAGAAGGGGACGACAGAGGATGAGATGGTTGAATGGCATCACTGACTCACTGGATGTGAGTTTGAGAAACTCCAGAAGTTGGTGATGGACAGGAAGCCTGGCGTGCTGCAGTCCGTAGGGTCGTAAAGAGTCAGACACAACTGAGCAACTGAACTGAACTGAACTGAACTGAAGAGTCAGTCATGTAGATAATTAAAAATTAGCCAGTATCCTGGTCTCCCAAAACATAAGCCGACCTAAAAGTGTCACAGTCGTTTGTGTTTATAATGTTTCTCATCAGCTATAGGCTTGTGAGTAACACCTGGGGCTGCAGAGTGGTGATCATATGTGCTTTTAGCTCTTTAACAGACAGAAACACACCCTGTTTGTTGTTGTTGATGGTGGTGACAGGTGCCCCAAATCAAGGTAGGAACTTAATCACAGCTGCTGTTGACAAAGTAGCAGGGCTGATGTTTAAACACTCAGGATTATATCTGATCATTGAATCTGAGAGTTAAGAGTGAATTAATTCATTTATTAGGGATTTTGTTTACCTATAATGGAATGTCTAATTAATAGGGCTTAAACAAGATAGCAGCCCATTTTTCTTTCAATCTAGGATTGGTACCAGCTGCTCAAGGAAGTCTTATAGTTGGTCATAGGATGGCTGCTAAAGCTCCAGTCATCAAAAGTGCATTTTAAGTGTGAAAAAGGGAAAATAACTCTCATAAAAAAGTAAACCTCTTTGATAGACCCACTCAACAACTTCGTGGGCCAAGACTATATAGTTATGGCTACGCCTCTCTGAAGGAACACTAAAAACTACAGTTTTTTGGTTGGGTACTTGTCTTATAAACACAGATGGATTTCTGTTAGAGAGAAAGAGAAGAGAAAGAATATTGTGTAGGCAAATAGCCTCACTCCTCTCCTTTGGCGCCTCAGACATACCCTTCTTTCTGTATGTGACATAGAGTCTCTATTATCAAGAGAGAAGGCTCTGAAGCCTCGTATAGTTGGCAAGATTAGAACCCTGGGTTTCTGGGGGGTATAGGCTGCAGTCCATGGGGTCGCTAAGAGTCAGGCACGACTGACTGCACTTTCACTTTTCACTTTCATGCACTGGAGAAGGAAATGGCAACCCACTCCAGTGTTCTTGCCTGGAGAATCCCAGGGAGAGAGGAGCCTAGTGGGCTGCCATCTATGGGGTCGCACAGAGTCGGACACGACTGAAGAGACTTAGCAGCAGCAGCAGCAGCAGGGTCCTCTCCATCAGTTCTGGATACAACTCCTTGCAACTGAGTGGTGAAACATCTAACCTACAGTACTGGGGAGATATAAAATAGCTACAATAAAAAATTTGCTTTCTAAAAGGAGGTATGGAAAACAGAGCAGTCACTGTTCTTAGCAGTAACAATGCCTTGTTCCAGTGGCCAGAACTCCTGTTCCTTGCCCTCCATGACCCTTGCCTGTCTCTAGGAGTTATTCATCATTCATTGTCTTCCAAGACCACTTCTGGGGTGGGCACAGGGAGGACACCTTCTCCGGGGCTATACACATCATCAAGTCTACTTCTTATGGATGAGAATGGCTGCAAATCAGATTGGGGTCCTTTGACAATAGAGTTCCCTCCAAGATTAGTAGGCTTTTCTGGCCAATTCCTGATGACTTGTTTCCTTTAGTTTCTCGTTTATGAGTTCTGCCCATGTCCCTACACTTAATGTCTGCTACATAATGTATGCTGCTGGTCATTGCTGAAACAGTGACCTCCAGTGGGTGATCACACCCTTGGCAGCAGCCTTACAACCTCTGTCTGATGGGGTACCACCCACCCCTTTCTAATCAAGCAGACTGTCTGCCCCCTGCCAGGGTCCAAGTGCAGGCCTCTCAGGCAGCAGATTGCAGGCTGAATGTTGAGCATGCCTTCTTAAAAGAGCGGTATTTCTTCCCATCTCACTTGCCAGCTGAGTTGAAGAACTCAGGACTTTGCTAGGATGGAAAAAGCACCACCAATATTTTAAATTTTTCCTACCAACTTCTTAACACCACAGCTTTAGTCAACAAATCTGTGACTTTCCACTGCATAGCAGCTGCCAGATGGACCAAATACTTCATAGAACAGCAAGGGGCACCTTTTCAGCCCACAGTATCCAAGTCCTAGGTGTCTGCCTCCCTCCCTCGCTTACTTATCTAGTTCCACATTTTAGGTTCTGTTACTTTAATTTTACTTATTTATCTATCTCTCTATCTTTTGGCCACACCACCCAGCATGCAGGTTCTTAGTTCCCTGGCCAAGGATTGAACCCACGCTTCTTGCAGTGGAAGCCCAGAGTCTTAACCACTGGCCCACCAGGGAAGTCCCAGCTTCTGTTACTTTCAGTTTCCCCACTTTTAGGTACCACACTGTACATTCGTTTGGAGTTTTATTCAGTTAATTTGTTGGATTTTGAAAAATCCAAATAATAGTGATTAAACAACATGTTGTTGTTGTTAAGTATCTAAGTCATATCCAACTCTTTGTGAGCCCATGGGCTATAGCTTGCCAGGCTTCTCTGTCTGTGGGATTTCCCAGGCAAAAATACTGGGGTGGGTTACCATTTCCTTCTCCAACCAGTCTTTCCAACCCAGGGATCGAACCCACATCTCCTGCATTGGCAGGTGGATTCTCTACCACTTAGCCACCAGAGAAGCCCTGATTAAACAGCATAGGGGGTTATTTTTTTCCTTCCACTTCTGCTCTTAAGGAATGCCACTGTGAACCCCACCCAGGATTTCCACTTTCATCTCATTGGCCAGAACACTGTTGTGGAGTTCTTTGTATCTCCTCCAAGAGAGGCTGGGTAGATGGATACATCACCACACCCAGGAACATACAGGAAGAAAGAGAGAAGGGTCATCAGGTAGACAGCCACAGCTTCTGACTTTGCCTGCTTGTTGATCTTAGGAGGTCCGATGGTGGCGGGGCAGAGATCCCCAGGCAGGGTGCAAGTGCAAAAGTCCGGTACAAGTGCAAAAGGGCAAGGTGCAAGTGCAAGTCCGGCGCAAGTGCAAAAGGACAAGGTTGTCAGGAGCAGGCAGGGAGGTGCTGATGTAGAGAGGAGCAAGACCCTGGCCCACAAGGCGGGGTTCTAGTCCTGGCTTTGTTACTTAATGTGAGAGCTCAGGCATTTAATTAGCCTCTCTGTTTCTGTTCTTTTTTCTGAGCCTTTAAAAACTGCAAACTAACAATACCTCCCTGCAGTAATGTTGGGGAAATTAAATAACAGAATCACTGGAAAGGGCTCATTTAGAACAGTGTCTGATACATGGTTATGCTCAGAAAATGTTAGTCAGTAGCCTGTGTTGGTAAAATGGATGCCCTTATTTTGTAAGGTGGTTGTGGGAGAATGAACAAGACCGGGAGGAAGCAGCCAGCACCGGGGACCTTTTTCCCCCCTCTCCTTGTAGCCAACAGTCCTTTCTCTCCCAGCTCTGACCTCAGGGTCTTTGTACTTGGGGTTCCCTCAGCAGAAACAGCCTTCCCACAGATATTCTCGCGCCTCCACCTCTCACTCCATTCAGGTCTCTTCCCCAGGGTCCTTTCCTAATCCCCTCCCATACCCATTCCTCCGGGGCCTCTGACACTGCTCTAATTCTCTTCACAGTGCTAATCACCGTGTGACCTTACCCTATTCCATGGTTACCAATGCGCCTTCCTCAGAACACAAGCTTCTTGAGGCTCGGTGGGAATGTCGTCTCTTTTGTTCTGGGCTCAGCACATGATGGGCACTCACTGAACCTCTCTGTTGAATAAGCCAGTAGTCAATATTTAATCCACATTGGTTTTCTTTTAAAATGTAGTATTTTCTAAGAGTCAAAAGAGGAACCCAGTCTGGTAGGAAGGAAGACTAGATTAAGGTGGAGGAATTTGAACTTAGCAGAGGTCAGAACAGGAGAATGTTTAGAAGCGAGGACAGTTGGAAGAGAGTGTTGGTACAGGACAGCCCAGTGTGAATCAGATTTTGAGGCAAGATCTGGATAAGCCAGGAGACCTCTTCACATCCCCGCCTAGGTTCAGGATTTAGCCTTGACTTTGGGCAGATGATTGGTTTCACTCAGTTCAGGGTTGTTGTTTTTTTTTTTTTTTCATTGTTAGCCCCCTCCTCTCACCCTGGAGAAAATTTTAATTTAATTTCAGTTCTAATACACACAATTAAATACTACGAAATAAGTGTCAGGTGGGATTGAGGATCGCAGCAGAAAGAGGCATTAACCATTATAATCTCTAAATTTTGTGGATGATGTCACCCTGCTGAGAATACATGGCTCAGCTCAACGGAGATCCAAGAACGGTGGTCGATTCTAACACCATATCAGTAAATTAACTCAGGGACAGAAGCATTTATTTGGAATGTTAAGGCTGTCAGCTTCAAGTTACTCAAAATTAATTTAAATTATCACAGCTATTTGCTTGAGATGGGAAACTAATTGGAGAATTAAGCATGGCAGATAAAAGGGAACTGTGCTGTTGCAGTGGCTCTCCAAGTCCACAAACTCTACTCCCTCTTAAAACGGGTCCATCTTCAAGATGAGCTTTTAGACCTTGACACATGTCAGTCATGGAGGGATGTTGGTATTTGTAATGATTGGCAGACTTCTGTGTCTTCTCTGTGTCAGTGTTCTGTTCGCTGAGATATTTGGTACTGGATTGTTTCATGGGATATTGTGAACATCCCACATTTCTCCCAGTAGCGTTGTAAGAGCGTGTGTCTTTGCATATGCCCTGAGTCATCTCAGACCGTTGCATTGGATGGGAACGCCTCTATGCCTTTTATTTGTAGAAAAACCACAAAAGGAGTTGATCAAATGGGGAGCTAGAAAGATTACTGGTAAATTCCAAGTTTTGGGTACAGAATTGAAAGGTTATATCGTTCGTGAATAACTTCAATAAGATTAACTAAGTCTCTTGACGGTGTTCTGTACATTTGAAAACATTTTTCCTTTTCTGAAAACTCCACTGTCCAGAGAGTGGACTCCCAGCAGCCATGTTGATACCTTGTGACCACACCTCCTTGGCCATAACTGATGGATGGACTCATGATGGACAAATGATCCAATCCAAGCCAATCAACTGTATTCACCACCAATGTACTAATTAACAACTTTGGCGTTACAAAGAGCAGGAAAAAAAAGGTTTTTTTTCTCTTAAGTTGTTAAAATGGTCAAATATATTACAAAGATCAATGTTGTTGTTCGGTTGCTAAGTTGTGTCCAACTTTTCGCGACCCCCATGGACTGCAGCACTTCCGGTTTCTTTGTCCTTCACTATCTCCCAGAGTTGGCTTAAACTCACATCCATTGAATGGGTGATGCCATCCAACCATCTCATCCTCTGTCGCCCCTTCTCCTCCCGCCTTCAGTCTTTCCCAGCGTCAGGGTCCTTTCCAGTGAGTCAGCTCTTCACATCAGGTGGCCAAAGTATTGGAGTTTCAGGTTCAACATCAGTCCTTCCAATGAACACCCAGGACTGATCTCCTTTAGGATGAACTGGTTTGATGTCCTTGCAGTCCAAGGGACTCTCAAGAGTCTTCTCCAGCAAAACAGTTCGAAGGTATCAGTTCTTCAGCACTCAGCCTTTTTTATGGTCCAACTCTCACATCCATACATGACTACTGGAAAAACCATAGCTTTGACTATAAAGACCTTTGTCAGCAAAGTGATGTCTCTGCTTTCTAATATGCTGTATAGATTTTGCTTTTCTTCCAAGGAGCAAGCGTCTTTTAATTTCATGGCAAGTTTTCATTCATTTATACATCTCCCACTAGACTATGAATGCCTATAGGACAGGGAATTGACCTTTTGACAATATATTCCCAGTGCCAAGTTCAAGGTCTGTTTCTCAGTATATGTTCATATGTTAGATACATGTTGAAAAAAGTGGAAAAGAAGTGAAAGTATTCATTGCTCAGTCACATCCAATGCTTTGCGACCACATAGACTGTAGCCTGCCAGGCTCCTCTGTCAATGGGATTTCCCA
Organism: Ovis aries; assembly: GCF_016772045.2. Lineage (NCBI taxonomy): Eukaryota > Metazoa > Chordata > Mammalia > Artiodactyla > Bovidae > Ovis > Ovis aries. The sequence goes on along the minus strand of NC_056069.1, from coordinate 41,898,064 downwards.
GGCAAGAATCCTGGAGAGGGTAGCCATTCTCTTCTCAAGGCTATCTTCCTGAGAAGGTAGATTCTTTACTAATTGAGCCACAAAGGAAGCTGTAAACGCATGTTGCATAAATATGGTCTGACATTGAGGGGGAAAATTCTCTATTGCTCTTAAGTTTGGGTCTTTTCAATCACTTATTTTCCAAATGAACATCTAACTCAATATGTTTAACTCTTGTTTTCACGTGTATGAAACCATCTGAACTGTGACTAACACCTTGAATCTTTAAAATTTTAATTTTGAAGAATCTTTTAAAAAAATATTTTAAATTATTGAGAGTCTACAAGGTGACAGACACTGTGCTGGGGTGGGGAGTGTATTGATGAACCAGACATTGTCACTGTACTTGAGAACCTCTCTGTGGAGTATGAGAAGCTTAGAAACCATTTAACTCAACTTTCTCATTTTACAGATGAGGAAACAGAGACTCCTAAGAGTTGTTCAGCCTGATGGAAAATGTTTTGATTTATTCATAAGACTTTAATATGTCTGTGTGGAGTTACTGTTCAGTAAGAGGTGTTACTTATTTGGGCCAAAGAAATTGGTTTTTGCCCGTGTATGGATTATCTTTTCTTTGATCTTGCCTTTCTTTTTAATAGGTGCATGATTATGTAGATGATATTTACTAAGCCTTTGATTTATAAGGAACCAGTTAATAGCTGGCACTCCAGTTCTCTGGAAACTCACAGCCTACTCTACTAGAAATTTCTTTACGGTTCCTGAGGAATAAGGTCATTTATTCTTGACATGGCTTCTGACACCTCTCCCATTTGTTATTATTCCTTGTTAAATCACTTCCTGAGAAGGCTTGAGAATGTTTTCCATCTTAGATGGCACAGTTTATATTGACTTTCTCTAGCTGAAAGTGAAGTTCTAAGAAGAGCCTGAAAGGGGTCATTTTTCTGTGTTTACAGAGGATGGAGGTGAAAATCTCTTTGGAGGAGAAGGAGAATCGGCCAGGGAGTCCAATTAACCTTCCACTGGGAGGGATGGATTGTGCCCTGGGCACTCTGCATGTTTGGGCAGGGGGAGGGGAGGGAAAAGGGGATATCACTGCCCACCCTCGCACAGGAGCCTGCAGTAGCCACGTGCAACCTGGGGAGTTTGTCACTGAGTGAGCCACATACCCAGGACAAACCAAGGAGTGGTCAGGGCTGCTCACCCAGAAACATGGAGAAACATCTCTCTGCAGGAGACAGCTTTGGGGTTGGCCTCACATAGGTTGCTTTCAACAGTTTGCCAAAGAAAAAGAAGACAGGAGACTAAAAGCTGGAGGCTGTAAAGAGACACGATTCTGTCTGAATGTACATGACGAAGCCAGGACCCCAGCTAAGCCTAGGACTCGCAGTGGTCTGGGGGAGAGTCGCGTCTCCCTGTGGTGTTGTCCGGCTCTTCCTCTTGGTCATACTGTCGAGCAGAGCTCTGGAACGGAGAGACCTCCTGTGCAGGCACTTGGGCCCATCAAGGCAAATGAACATAGATCTGAACTTCCTAGGAATGAGAGCTCTTCAATATGTCCAGCACCCCTCTGCAGTCTTCCGGGGAGTCTTGTCACACAGCCTCCGGGGTAGATGTGAGTTTGATGGGACTTGTCCTGGCAAAAGTTATCTCATTTCCTTACTGATCAGGGACATGTCCTGGGGAAGGTCAGCGTTTCAGAGTGTTCTTGTCTGAGGGAAGGGTGTGTGTGCACATCCATGCATCTGCCTATCTGTGTGTATCTGCATGTGTGCATCTGTGCATACATCTGTCTGTCTGTGTGCATCTGTTTCCGTGTGTCCCTCTGTGTGCACTCGTGTATCTCTGTGTGTCTGTGCACCTCTGAATGACAGTGTGTGTGCACACCTATGTGTGCATCTGTGTGTGCATCTGTGTGTACCTGTGTTTCTGTGTGTGCCTCTGCGTATTTGTGTGTGTCTCTGCACCTCTGTATGAGTATGTCTCTGTGTGTGCCTCTCTACATGAGTGTGTTTGTACATGTGCGCAACCATGCCTCTGTGCATCCGTGTGCATCTGCGCATCTCTGTATGACAGTGTGTGCGTGTATTTCTGTATCAGTGTATGTTGCATGTTCACACAGGGTGGAGGGAACACAGCAATGGGATGAGGAGGGGCACTGGGTCCCTGACTCAAAAAGCAAGCACCCTTCTGCTGCAATGCTCTCCTGCCATGTGTTCAATCTGAGAAGGCTCACTGTCGTAACAGGAGTTTTTGTTTTTTCCCCTCCCAGGTGTGAACGAATCCAGGGGAGGTCACCCTGTCACCGCTGGAGGAACACCTCATTTCCAGGTCCTCTGCACGAGCCCGACTGTGAAATGAACCAAGCAGGGACTGGTCGGACACTTCCTTCCTTTCCTCATTGACGCTCCGGGCCCAGTGATTGTTTCCCTGTTGCTCTGATTGTGAACCGTCCTCCTCTTGCCAAAGCAAACAGCCTGGACTGGAGGAGGAGTTCCTCAGGCTTGTCTGCCAGCCTGAACATGAACGCAAGCCGAGCAGACGACAGCCCGCGTTCCCGAGGGACTTGGGGCCCCGTGGGGCCTGGCCCTCAGGAGCAGGTCCTTTCGTGATGCTGGCGCCCGGGAGTGAGCACCATGCCCATCACCCAGGACAATGCCGGGCTGCACCTGCCCCTCCTCTACCAGTGGCTGCAGAACAGCCTGCGGGAGGGCGGGGATGGCCCGGAGCAGCGCCTCTGCCAGGCAGCCATCCAGAAACTGCAGGAGTACATCAGGCTGAACTTCGCTGTGGATGAGAGCTCCATCCAGCCCGACCGCAGCCCCCCTGGGATGGAGATCTGCACGGTGTACCTCACCAAGGAGCTGGAGGACGCGGAGACTGTGGGCCTCAGTTTTGGGAACATCCCTGTTTTTGGGGACTATGGGGAAAAGCGCAGAGGGGGCAAGAAGAGAAAAACCCACCAGGGCCCTGTGCTAGATGTGGGCTGCATCTGGGTGACGGAGCTGAGGAAGAACAGCCCGGCCGGGAAGAGCGGGAAGGTGCGCCTGCGGGACGAGATCCTCTCGCTGAATGGGCAGCTGATGGTCGGAGTTGATGTCAGTGGGGCCAGGTGAGTGGGGAGCACCAGCTGGCAGTGGGGGGCGGATGTGGGACCCTTGTGGCTCACTTATGCCTGATGCTGAGGGCTGCGGGTCCTCCCGTGGTGAGAAGCCAACAGCATTTATCCTATGAAGGGAAACTGCACACTCTTGAGATTTTGTGGTATTTATATGTTTGTTTTGCTTCATTCTCTCTTAGAAGACTCAGGCTCAGAGTTTTTCCTTTTTTTTCGAAACTTGGGGTAAGAAAGAAAAGAAATAGTCCATGATAAGAGGATGAGAAATATTACATTGAGTTAGACCCTCTTTTCTGCTCAACCCAGCATCTTACTTCCAACCGGAAGGCCATAGATTGGGTCCTGGGTATGTTTCCATCTGCCTGTCCTTATGACGTTTGCCACCAACTCACAATTCAGAAGGCTCTTGAGATGCTGAGAAATGTCTTTAGACCACCACCCTGCCATTTCCTCGTCCTGGGAAGATCCCCTTGGATCTCATCTCAATGAACTTATTTCTGTTTTCTACCCATGTGGCCACTTACCATGGCAGTAAGTTATGGTTGGACAGTTTTGTTGTTTCTTGAGTGAATTATGGTCCCCAAGACCACCTTCAGCTTCTATGATTCACTAGGAGAACTCACAGAACTCAGAAAAGCTATTATACTCATGGTTATAGTTTTATTATAATGAAAGCAATCAGATTAAAATCAACAAAGGCACATAGAATCCAGGAGAGACCAGGAGCAAGCTTCCAGTTGTCTTCTCCTGGCAGAGTTATACAGAAGTACTCAATTCTCCCAGCAACAATGTGTGACAACAACATATATGGGGGTTAGTTAGTCACCTAGACACCCCGAGCCTGTGTAGCTGACCTTTGTTACTAAGTATCCAGTCCTTCCAGAAATCAAACTAATAGTACATGGTCTGAGGCCCCCACCAGAGATCACATTATTAGCATAAACTATCTGGTGTGGCCGGATGCCTCAGGTATACAATGACACTCTTTGTTGCTGTTCAGTCGCCCAGTCATGTCCGACTCTTTGCAACCCCATGGACTGCAGCTCGCCAGGCTTCCCTGTCCTCCACTGTCTCCCAGAGTTTGCTCAGACTCGTGAAATAGGAAACAGGCCTGTGGGTGTTCTAAGATGCACCCAGGATTTTTTTAGTCAAGTATGGTAAGACATGCAGACAGAGGAACAACTGTCACGAAGGAAGGAGTTTATACCCCAGGTGCCTAGAGGCAGGAGGCACACCACTGTGTGCAGAGCCACAGGGGGAGGCACCAGCCCTGGTAGGAGGCTGAGGGTGGGAGGGGAGAACAGGGCCCAAAGCCTTTATTAGGGGTTTCCAGGGAGAGGCTGGGTGAGACGCGGTAGGCACACTGAGGAACCTTTGGAGAGGACAGCTTTGGTAATTTTGGCCAGCTCTGAGCTATACGGGTGGTCTCCAGTTGTCCAGTACCTGACCCCGGCTAATTTAGACAGGGGAATAGAGACTTGATATGTGGCGGTGCTGGTGGTGGTTTAGTTGCTAAGTTGCGTCTGACTCTTGCGACCACGTGGACTGTAGCCTGCCTGGCTCTTCTGTCCATGGGATTCTCTAGGAAAGAATACTGGAGTGGGTTGCCATTTCTTCTCCAGGCATGATATGTGAGAGTTGGTTAAAATAGACAGTTGGGATCTGGGCTCTGGACTGGTTGGTTAGTATTATTGATATCAAAGGCGCGCTCCTCAAGAGAGTTGTTTGCTAGCTCTAGGAATTAGCTACCCCTGATGGATAGGAGGGGCAGTCTCTCCAGGATCAAGTCTCCAAATGCCAGAGCATCAAGAATAAAGGAACTAAGGGAACAGCCAGTGTACTACTGGGCTGTGAATATTTTCCATGGCTAAGGGAGTAAATCCTCCAAACAAAACTTTCTCACTAGGCAATAGTCATGGCTCTGAAATTCCCTTCTCTAAGGGGCTGTTTTGTGTAGGCCAGGTGATGAAGGACTAGGTGAAAGATGGTCCTCAAGTGTAGGCGTGGAAGAAGGAGAAGGCCAAAACCCTCTGCTTAGTCTTCAAGACATTATAAAAGGGAATCAGGCAATGAGACAAGGGCTCCTGGAGTCCTGGTCTCCCAGTGCCCAGAACAACCAGGACATTCACAAGACAGGAGAGAAAAAGACTGGGTTGATTTTTCAGGATTGCCTCCTTAGTTCTCTGGCATCAGTTCAGTTCAGTTCAGTCGCTCAGTCGTGTCCGACTCTTTGCGACCCCATGAATCGCAGCACGCCAGGCCTCCCTGTCCATCACCAACTCCAAGAGTTCACTCAGACTCATGTCTATCGTGTTAGTGATGCCATCCAGCCATCTCATCCTCTGTTGGCCCCTTCTCCTCCTGCCTCCAATCCCTCCCAGCATCGAAGTCTTTTCCAATGAGTCAGCTCTTCGCATGAGGTGGCCAAAGTACTGGAGTTTCAGCTTTAGCATCATTCCTTCCAAAGAACACCCAGGGCTGATCTCTTTTAGAATGGACTGGTTGGATCTCCTTGCAGTCCAAGGGACTCTCAGGAGTCTTCTCCAACACCACAGTTCAAAAGCATCAATTCTTCGGCGCTCAGCTTTCTTCACAGTCCAACTCTCACATCCATACATGACCACAGGAAAAACCATAGCCTTGACTAGATGGACCTTTGTTGGCAAAGTAATGTCTCTGCTTTTGAATATGCTATCTAGGTTGGTCATAACTTTTCTTCCAAGGAGTAAGCGTCTTTTAATTTCATGGCTGCAGTCACCATCTGCAGTGATTTTGGAGTCCCCCCAAAATAAAGTCTGACACTATTTCCACTGTTTCCCCATCTATTTCCCATGAAGTGATGGGACCAGATGCCATGATCTTCGTTTTCTGAATGTTGAGCTTTAAGCCAACTTTTTCACTCTCCTCTTTCACTTTCATCAAGAGGCATTTGAGTTCCTCTTCACTTTCTGCCATGAGGGTGGTGTCATCTGCATATCTGAGGTTATTGATATTTCACCTGGAAATCTTGATTCCAGCTTGTGTTTCTTCCAGCCCAGCGTTTCTCATGATGTACTCTGCATATAAGTTAAATAAGCAGGGTGACAATATACAGCCTTGACGTACTCCTTTTCCTATTTGGAACCAGTCTGTTGTTCCATGTCCAGTTCTAACTGTTGCTTCCTGACCTGCATATATATAGGTTTCTCAAGAGGCAGGTCAGGTGGTCTGGTATTCCCATCTCTTTCAGAATTTTCCACAGTTGATTGGGATCCACACAGTCAAAGGCTTTGACATAGTCAGTAAAGCAGAAATAGATGTTTTCTGAAACTCTCTTGCTTTTTTTATGATCCAGCAGATGTTGGCAATTTGATCTCTGGTTCCTCTGCCTTTTCTAAAACGAGCTTGAACATCTGTAAGTTTACAGTTCACGTACTGCTGAAGCCTGGCTTGGAGAATTTTGAGCATTACTTTACTAGCATGAATTATAACAAAAACCATTTATTGAAGAGTTATGGCTCTAGGGACTCTCTACCACCACTGTCATTTAATATCTACTACAACTCTGTATAAGGGCTCACCCGGTGGCTCAGATGGTAAAGAATCTGCCTGCAATGCAGGAGACCGGGGTTTGATCCCTGGGTTGGGAAGATCACTTGGAGAAGGAAATGGCAACCCACTCCAATATTCCTGCCTGGAGAATTCCATGGACAGAGGAGCCTGGCGGGCTACAGTTCATAGGCTTGCAAAGGGTCTGAAGTGGCTGAGCATGAACAGGAGCCCAACTCTGTAAGGGACAGCTTTAGATGAGAGCCTTTACCACAGACAGGGCATTCGGCTTACACAAGGTCACCTGAGAAAGAGGCAGAACCAACTGTGAACTTGAGCCTAGCCGCCACCACAGCCTGAACGTCAGCCTAGCCGCCGGCACAGTCTGCGCTCTTGAGCCCTGTCCTATACCACCTCAAATCTCGGGTCCTTGTCATGCCGTCTGGTGCTCAATTTCATGGATGGTTTACAGCTTCACAAAGTACCTCCTCGACATAATCATAGACAAAAGGGCGGTAAGTGACAAGAACAAACGCTAAGGCTTTCACTTACCCAAATAGACAAGGAAAACAGAAGCCACCCCCTGTTCTCCCCTGCCATCTCTTATGTAAGGAACTCAATTTTCATATAAACTTCCTTTGGCAAACTTACATCTAGCCTGAACTTGAGGACTAGAAGCACTTTGAGATTAAGTGTCAAGGAGCTGGAAGTGTTTTGAGTGTTCTCAAGATACCCTTTTTCACTTAACTGTTTGCTTCAGCACCAGATTTCCCCACATACCTATGTAGGTTTTGTCCTAAAAAAGTGGTGAGTGGGAATTTGGTTCTGCAGAAAGCCCAGTGTACCTCTCTCCCCCTCTGCAGACAGCCCCCTCAGTGACTGTATATTCACCATTACTTGTAAGCAACAGATTTCAGGTGTCAACATGCTAATTTCCCCATCCCCCCACCAACATAACAAGTTGGAATGTCACTTGGAATTATAATAAGAGGCATGCTTTTGGGGCAAGCCATTCTGCCCCTTCTCTTGAATTTGATGTTGAATTCAAGAATCCCTTAGATGATGTTATGGGTTGAATTATGTGTCATGCCCCTCCAGATTCCCCTTTTGCAAGTTCACCTATCCTCCTCTCTGCCCAGTACCTGAGAATGTGGCTTTATTTGGAAGTAGAGTTGCTGCAGATGTATTTAGTGAAGATGAGGCCCTATGGGAATAGGGTTGGCCCCTGGTCCAGTATGACCAGCATCCTTATATAAAAGGCAGATCTGGGGACACAGACATGCACACAAGGAGAATGTCATGTGAAGGCTGGGGTCAGGCTGCCACAAGACAAGGATCTACCAGAAGTTAAGAAGTTCTATAGGGTCTGTGGGGTCGTAAAGAGTTGGACAGCACTTAGTGACTGAACAACAACAACAAGAGAGGGACCTGGAACAGATATTTCTCCCATACTCAGAGGGAGTGTAGCTCTGCCAGCACCTTGATCTTGGACTTTTAGTGCCAGAACTAAAAGACAAATTTCTGTTGCTTCGGCTACTTGGTTTGTGGTGCTTTTCTGTGCAGCTCTAGCAAACTAACACACGTGATATTTCGACCCTGTCACCTACGGCTGGTCAGTTATTCAAACAATTTCCTCCCTGACAAGGTCACTCTGGAAACTTTAGAGCATTGTGGTTGTTTTTGGAAGAGGACACTCTGAAAATCGTGTGTGGGTTAAGTGTGGGAGGAGCAGGTGCAAAATGTAGACGATGAGCTCATGGTTGGCTTATTTTAAAAATTAGCTTAGGGTTAGTTTGGAAAGATCATCCCTGCAGGAAGAGCAGAGGATTCACGGCCATGGGTCTGACACCCATCTGCACCCCTAGAACCATTTTCAGAGCTCAACCTGAGAGCATCCCAAACTTATCCCCAAACCTCAGACCCCATTCTGCTCTCTCCCTGACTGACACTCCCAAGGTCTGCAGTTTGCTTCCAGGCTCCCCGAGTAGCTCTGGCAACCCCTCATTCTTTTGATTCACGGTGGAGTGAACTTCTTGAGAACTTTCTGAGGTGGGGAGGGGTACCAGTAGTGTGGGTGCTGTCACATGCCACGTCTTGCAGGCATGGCTGGTAAACACATGGAGGAAAGCTTTTGTTTGCAAGTCTATCATACCTACTCTGGGGAAGATGAGGTTTTCTGGAATGTTCTATTTATATCTTTTTGGTGAAGGGAGAACTGGGAAGATTTTTTTACATTATTTCCTACAAGGAATACTTTGTAACCCCAGTCCCTCCCCTCCACCATCCCTCCCTCCCCTAGCTTTCTATAAGTAAACCAGATCTGTTCCCTGAGGACAGATTGTTCCAAATTGGTAACAAGATGTGGAATTAATTAAAATACAACCCACACACCAAAACAAAAACAAGTAGCCTTTTCTGAAAAGTAGAAGGGCCCATGTTCCACTGAAAATGTATTCTTTCAGGGTATCAAACTCAACTGGACTGTTTGGTACATGAGTGAATATGAGCAGGGCAGCACAGTGCAGAGAACACATGGGCCTGGGCGAGGCGGATCTGGCTTCTAGACCCGCGTGCTGGCCGTGCGGCCGAATGACCTCAGCCACGCAAGGCTGATGCTGTCCCCAGCGGGGTCGTTTAGTGGGTGAGATAAGAAGATTTACTTGGTGTCCTGAATAGGCCTCTGGCACATGTCGATGTTCAGTCAAAGGTAGCTTTTCACATTCTTCCTGGTTGGCCTCAGGCGACCTGAACCCAGGGCACAGCCTGAACTAAGAAAAGGCCTTTGAGTTTGAAGGGCAGCATCCGTGTGCGTGCTTAGTTGCTCGGTCGTGTCTGACTCTGTGCAACGCCCCCATGGACGGTAGCCCCCCAGGCTCCTCTGTCCATGGGGATTCTCCAGGCAAGAATACTGGAGTGGGTTGCCATGCCCTCCTCCAGGGGATCTTCCCAACCCAGGGATCGAACCCAGGTCTCTGGCATTGCAGATGGATTCTTTACCTTCTCAGTCACCAGGGAAGCCCTTAAAGGGCAGAGAAGAGCCTAAAACTCTAGGAGTTTGTGCAGCAGGAAAAAAGAGTAATCTTCAACCCGGAAATCAGGGTAATATTCAAACTCTGAGTGACCTGTAATGGTGTGGGTATCAGCCTGTAGGAAACGATGCTGGTGCCTGCAGGAGAGGGTCCTGGAGCCCCTCAGGGCCGGACTGCACCTTTGAGGTACTGGGGTGTGAGATACATACATGGTCCACGGAGAAGGGCCAGGGTACTGGGCTGGTAGGAGGACCCGGGGAGCTTAGGGCCATTGGCCAACTGAGACAGGAGAATTACTCCTGGGCTGACTAGCTGGATGTCAGCCCTGGCCAGAGGTAACCTTCAGCTCAGTACCACTGCCTTTAAATTGTGTGTAAAATTAAATTTAGGGTTGTTACAAGCTCAGACTCTGGTTACCCATGGCAACCCCGAGTTCTCTCTAGGTTATAGCAGACTTTAAACAGAGTGTCAGGAGGCTGCTAGAAGGTGTTACTTGGAGAAATGACTGCAGGTAGTGATGTAGGAGACTGCAAGAAGGAAGAATTGCCAATTATAGCTTTATAATGTAGTCTCTGGGGCCATTACACACAAGGGTCCTCCTGCCTACCTGAATATGCCCATAGGCACCCAGTACTCTATTGGAGACTGTATATATAGGAAGAGGTAGTCATCCTGATGACCTAGAACATTCTGGAAAGGTTAAATTATATTCAGTTTGCCATTTAAGGAGCCAGAGAAGCGTGTAATACACTTCTGAGAGATTTCCATTACGGAAGGTTAAAAGGAAAACAAGTTTCAGCATTTAAAATTCAATTATCTGGAAACTTCATCAAGTGGAACAGCCCATTCCCCAAGGATGCGGCGTCAATGGAGCGTTGCAAGGGCCTTACATTCATGCCCACTTCATTCTTCTCTGCCTGCTTTCCCCACGTGCTGTTTCGTTTCATGTCATACTTTCTGGAAGGCAGCCCAGATTTCACCCAAGTCCTATTTTCTCATTGTACTGAGCAGGAAACTAAGGTTCTGGGAGGAGGTTTCCTGGGGTCAAGAGCAAGGACCAGAATTCAGGGCCTCTGACTCAAATTCTATAACTTTTTATTCAACACTATAGTAACCAATGAAATTAGATTGCTTTTTTTTTTTTTTTTTTTTGCACTTTACTGTTGGTTGTAAGATACAAATTGAAAATCACATTTTCCTGCATTATTTCTACATCCACTCTCTAAACGGATGGTAGTTACATCTAGAACCTTCCTTCTCAACAAGAGTTTAACTCTTGGCAGTTTCATCGGTGTGTAAGTGATGGTCATCGGACTGAGCTTTCCCCTCAGGTCTTCCACACGCTTTCCGGGCAAGGCTGTGGACCATCCTCTGCCATCGCCTGCCACCTTGTGGTTGAAATCAAGCACGCCACTAAGGAGCTTTAGTCAAGCTTATTATTAGGCTGTGCGGGTTTCTCAGCTGCGCCGTTAGGATGTTTCCAGCCTTCAGAGCTCTCTTCTAGAACGGGAACATCTGAGCTATCCCTAAGCAGAGGGTGGCTCAAGCACCATTCCCCTCCTCTGGGTGCCTGGTCTCCTCGTGCTGCCCCCAAGAGGTGCCCCATCCTGGCTTCCCCCGGGGCAACCCCTCCCCACTACACTCAGAGCCCTTGTCCCCTACAAGTAGACAAGTAGCTGATCTGATAAACCTACTCGTACTTAGCTCTTGGTGATAGATGGGGGGGGGAAGTTGTCCGTCCCCAGCCCAACTCAAGTCTGGAATCAGAAAGCCTCAGGGGAGAGTGAGTAGCAGGCAAAGCCAATGGGGTGGATTCCTTCAGAAGCCTAGCGTCTTTGTGCACCCTCAATCACAGCCTGTAGGTAACTCCAGGGCCACTTACAGAGCATATTTTCAAGGTTTGTTTGTTCTTTTTTTTTTTTTTTAAATTGAAGGGTAATTGCTTTACAATGTTGTAGTGGTCTCTGCCACACTACAATGTGGATAAATATATATATAATATGCATATAAATATATTATTTATATATTTACATATAATTTTATATTTTATATGTATGTTATCTAATATTACTTATATGGTTATATAAATATATATTAAAATAATATGTATTTATATAATTATACTGATTAATATCTATCAGTCATAATTTTTTTTATATATATATATCCCCTCCCTGGGTCTGTTCTTATGAGGGGAGAGATTACATTAAAAGAGCCGCTTTCTATGATTTAAAGAGGTTGCAGAGCTCCATTCAGAGATGCTCTTTAACTTCAGCCCAGTAACCTGCTTCTCTTGGTAGCCCCATCAGAGCTGCTACTGGGGGACTGATTTCAACCATGGGAGATGGAAAACCCAAATATTCTACTTGAGACACTCGCTTTGAAACTCTTAGCTGTACTTTTGAGAATCGTTGTAACTGTAAACCAGAAAGAGAAAGAAATGCTGGGAGCATCTCAGTGTGATCATAGTGCTACCAGCCTGACTTCATATCCTTCTCTCTCTGGACACTCTGGGGCCATTTTCAAGCATTTTGACTCCTACTTCATTTTAGGTCCAGATATTAAATGAGTGATAAATATTTTTATTCTTTCATTTTGAGCACCAGATGCCCTGAAGAGGTTTTTTTTTTTTTTTCTAAAGGTGATTGTCCAAGCTTCAGCACCTGTTTCAGCCCTTGTCCCTCTTTGGTCTTCTGGAATGGAGACAGATGACCACCTGGCCTGGCTTAGATGTCCCTAATTAACCTGTTTGCCAAACCCAGAGGTTCAAAGACTTGAATCCCTGTGTTTTGGGGTCCACCTAGTGGTTGCTGCCTGCTTGTAGGGGACAATAAAATCTGATATTATCAGGACACATATGCGTGTGTATGTGCAGTGTATGTTTTTTGCAATTTATGATAAAACGTGGGGCTCCCCTGGTAGTTTGGCTGGTAAAGAATCTGCCTGCAATGCAGGAGACCCTGGCTCAATTCCTGGGTTGGAAAGATGCCCTGGAGAAGGGATAGGACTCCAGTATTCTTGGGCTTCCCTGCTGGCTCAGATAGTAAAGAATCGGCCTGCAATGCAGGAGACCTGGGTTCGATCCCTGCATCGGGAAGATCCCCTGGAGGAGGGCATGGCAACTCACTCCAGTATTGTTGCCTGGAGAAGCCCCAAGGACAGAGGAGCCTGGTGAGCTACTGTCCATGAAGTTGCAAAAAGTCAGACACGACCAAGTGACTAAGCCCACAGCACAAAACATGGGTTTTCAAAAGTTACATAGATATCTTCGTGAGATTCTTCTTTGTCTTTCTCCAAAGATTTTAAGAGTGTGAGTTGTTATGCTATTTGAAATAAATGATGTGGAGATGTCACTGTTAGTGGCATTTTGGATGACGGGGCTTTCCAATGTTGAAATGGACAGAGCAACACCCAAAGGTGTGAGTATCTGGGTCTTTTGTACCTCTGGGTCACAGACAGCTGGAGGCGGGGGTATCAGCGATAGTCTAATTAGCTGGCTTATCCCACCAGAAAAAGAATGATTCTATCATTTATAACATCTCTTGGGCTTAAATTTAGCCTTTCCAGGTCTGGGGGATGGCAGAGGGAGATGGTGGGCTAGGCTTTTTCCCAAGGTGAAGTGTGTGTTTGCTGTGCCCTTAAGCTGGACTTGAAGGCTAGTCCACTTAAATGGGGCTGGGATTTATTATGAAACTTTTGACCTTTGGGGACACAGATATACTTTCACAAATGTCCCTGAAGGAGGTCTGAACTATTATCAGGGGAAGAGGAAGTAAGTGTCTTTAAAAACTCAAGCTCCATTAAGTACAGGTCTCTGTAAAACTGCACGGCAAGTCTGGAGGGTTTCCCCTGGCTCAAAGGTTTTATTTAGTCCGCCTGTGCATTGCTGGGAGGTCCCTGTCTGACCCAGCAGAATAGGCAGAGAGGGCATCAGTGGTAGTCACTGGAACTGGTTCTTGCTCTAGAAAGTTCGTCATCCAGGCGGGATGAGAAGATCCATGGGGGAAGGGGAAAAGATATTAACCTCTCAGGACATATTTTTATCTTAAAAAAAAAATAAGAAATTGAGCTTGGCTAATATTTTAGATATGAGTTGACATTGGTATCCTTAATCTGTATGTCAGACTCTAGGAGGGTCCCATGTCCTGTGTGTTATGTGACATATCCTGAGGGAAGAGATTGTGACCCACAAAGGCCTGCTCATTGATTAATTCACTTTTAACTCATTTTAAGGATCTGTAGTTTATGTAGGCTCACTCAGAGAAGTAGGCTTATGAATTAAAGTACGTATTTTGTTGTATTTAAATTAACTTTACCAAACGAACAGATAAACTAAAATTCTTGAGGGGCTAAAAAAGAAGATTAAAAATAATCAATGCAGGTACAAGCAAACCATAAGAAAATGGCTGGGTTGACCCTTGCTTTACTGCTGATATGTGCTCAACCACATTTTAAGTTAAACCAATGACAGTCTATTCAGATTGACAAGAAATCAGACAAAAAAAATTAAAGGTCGAAGCTTTTGAAAGACTATGTGAAATACAAATTTCCAGGCTCTGTTATTAAAGAAAAACCTCACCATAAGCATAGATTGTGCCTTGAGATAATCCCTAATAATGGTATAAGGCCATGATAATTAGCAAGATATTTAAAATCTAAATATCAACCACATGAATACAAATAATATTAAATGTTTTAGCGATGTTAAAAACTATGCAGTGCTAAATCTAGTCCAGAATTTTACTAAACTGAATATTTTAAGAGCCTCTTTGAAATTTCTTTTTACTTAATTGCTTACGGCAAAAAGTCACACACCATGAGGAAAACATTCATTCTTACTGATGCAGTTTTTTAAACAGCTAAAATAATATATGGAAAACAATATAGCTATACCATAAAATGCCCAATTTTGTCAGCAAATTTTGCTGGAAGGTGCACAGAAACCCTGCTGAAGTTTTAAAGAAACAGTTTGCCTTGTGGCAGTTCGCTGTGCGGCTGGAAATAAAGCATCGCTGATTCTCACATGTTCCAAATAAGGGTTATTTGCTTAGTTCTGCTTCCGTAATGTGATAGGACACCTACTTATTCGTGAGTCACTAAAGAAAAGAGGTACCAGAAAAGATATATTTTCAAAAGGCAATGACTTCTTTAGTTAAAATAATGCTTTGTGGAGAAATTATATAAGGTAACAGCTGCTTTGATTCAAATTTTAAATTCAGGGTAAGGTTATAAAAATAGGCCAGAACATGAAAGTGATTCACTGCATTGGTCCTAGGAAAGTTGAGACAGCAAAGAAGCTAAAGTCAGAAGTGCCAAAAATGCTACAGAATGTCATCAGTTTGGTTAATTTTGTAAAAAGAAGACTTTTTAAAGTAGCGGAATTGTTATTCTTCTCTGTACTAAGATGGGGAATGACCGTGGAAGTGTTTTACTCTGTAGAGGTCTGATGTTTATCTTGAGGCAAAGCATTTAGAGTAATCCAGCTTTCAAGATGGCTGTGTAGTCTTTTCCTTCTACAAAAAAGACAGTTGTTTCAAATTTGCCCACTTTATCTATGAACAAGTAGTTTTCACTGGCATGCTTCCTGGGGGCTATTTCTGCAAGCACACACACACATAATCTGTCTTTCCAAGGTAAAGATGATATTGAAAGAATGAATAAGGAATTATTCGGAAGCAACCCAAATGTCCATCGACAGATGAATGGATAGAGAAGGCGTGGTATATATATACAATGGAATGTTACTCAGCCATAAAAAGGAATGAAATTGGGTCATTTGTAGTGATATGGATGGACCTAGAGCCTGTCATAGTGAGTGAAGTAAGAGAAAAGCAAATATGGTATATTAACACATATGTATGGTACCTAGAAAGATGGTACAAATGAACCTGTTTGCAGGGCAGGAGTAGAGACACAGACGTGGAAAACTGGCATGGGGACACGGCGGGGAAGGGGACTATGAGATGAATTGGGAGAGTAGGATTGACATATATACACTGCTGCTGCTGCTAAGTCGCTGCAGTCGTGTCCGACACTGTGCGACCCCAAAGACAGCAGCCCACCAGGCTCCCGCGTCCCTGGGATTCTCCAGGCAAGAACCCTGGAGGGGGCTACTACCACGTGTGAAATAGAGAGCTAGTGGGAAGCTGCTATATAGCAGAGGGAGCTCAGCTCAGTTCTTTCTTGACCTGGGCAGTGGGGTGGGATGGGGAGTGGGGTAGGAGGGAGGTTCAAGAGGGAGGGTATATATGTATACTTACAGCTGATTCACTTCCTTGTACAGCAGAAACTAATACAACATTGTAAAGCAATTATACTCCAATTAAAAATAAAACAAAGCACTAACTACTACTTGAAAGAAATTCATGCTATAGAAAGAGCATTTTCAAAATGGATTTTTGGAAATGTTTCCATGCTTATTACTTTTTTTGCCAAAATGTTATATATGCCAACAAAAAGTTTCATAGGCACATATTTGAAATCCTGAGAACAAAATTTTCTATTTTTTAAATCTTCCATAGAGTTTTACAAAACTTATGTTAAAAATTATTTTAAAAAAACAGTACCTCCCAATAACTTGGCAAAGAAAACTCCAAGTTGAAAATTAACACAAAATTTTAACTAAAACCTTTGCAAAAGTGGTAGATAGGGCTGCAAAATGAAAAATACTTTTTATTACGTGCTACCGCTAATGTGCTGTTTCCATTTGGGTCTCCCTGTCCTTGAGAGGTAGCTTCAGCTATGGCAGACTTTAAAACCAACATCCATTTATTTTGAACTTAAAGTCGTACTTGTGAATTATCACATTCCAAAATGTTAAGCCAAGTTTTTGAAGCCCTTGGAGTATATTTAACTATATAGCTTTAACTAAAAGTAATATTCACTGTGTATAATTTATTTTAGTAAAGGTGAAAAAGATTTTAAAGTATTAAGCACTTCATATTAAGTGTATATTTTAAAATTTTAGCTTTTACATATATGTTCTATAATGTGTATATGTACTAGTATATGTACATGTTTAATAAATAAACATGTATATGTATATGTTGGGTTGGCCAAAAAGTGTGTTTGGGTTTTCCATACTTTTTGGCCAACCCTATGTATGTATGGGCTTCTCAAAGTGGCTCAGAGATAAAGAATCTGCCTGCCAACTCGGGAAACATGGATTTGATCCCTGGGGTTAGGACGATTCCCCTGGAAAAGGAAATGGCAACCCACTCGAGTATGGACAGAGGATACTGGAGGGCTATTGTCCATACAGTTCATGGGGTTGCAAAGAGTCAGACATGACTTAGTGACTGAGCACGCACACATGCCTGTACACGCACACACGGGGTGCACGCTTGTATCTTTTTTAAATTTTTCTGAGCATAAAAGTTAACAATTCTAGAGTTGTCTTCTCACAATATAAAGGTTGGCCCTAGCTGCTACAGAAACGTCTCATTTGAGATTTGTGGGATCTAAATGTTTCCCATCAGTCCAGTGCCCAGCAGTCCTCCTTGACTGGCTCTCCAGAGAGCTGGCTTCCTTGGGCTCTGCAGGCATGAACCTAAACCTTTCCGGTCCCTCCATACTTGCTGTCCTGGTGGCCCCTGAGTTCCGACCATGGGGTGTCCTGCTCAGCCGCCCCACCAAGCACAGATACCCTGGCCCTGCTGCTCTCCCTCCTCTTGCTAACTGCCTGCTCCCTGGACCATTCTGCAAGCTCTCTTTGTCTGATTATTTTTCCTTTTATTCATTCCAGAGCAGCATATTTATAAAGCTATTCGTTAACGTTTCAGGCTCCCAGTCCCTCTCCCCACACTAGTCATTGTTTATTTCAGTGGCAACACTAAAATAACACTGAAGTGGCTTTTCAAAGAAAAGAATGACTTGCAATTCTACTATAATTCTCAACTGATTTAATTTTTCTATGTTAATATTTAATCTGTGACCATGCGAATGTAGCCCTACCACCCTAACTCAACAGATTGGTCTATTTCTATCTCATCTATGTTCATCAACAATATATATTTTTCAGACTACCTTATTTTCCCATTGGTGAGTCATGCTTGTACATGGCAAAACATTCAAGTAGACTAGAAGGACAGTGACTGAAATTTCTCCCCAGTTCAGACCCCTGTCTCTAGTTTCTAGCTATAGCCCAGGGCCCTACTCTGTTACCAGTTTAGGAGCATCTTTCCAAGACTTCTCTAAACATAGCCAAGTTCTCTGTGTTATTTCTGTTTTGCACAAACAGGGGCACACTATCCCTGCTATTCTGCATCTTAATTTTTTTTTAATTTGAAAACCTATCTTAGAGATAGGAAGAACATAGTTTCTTTCTCCTTTTTAACAGCTGTATAATGTTCTACCAAAGGGTTCTAATATGATTTGTTTAATTGGTCACCAATTAATGGGCATTTTCATTGTGAAATCTTTTCTGTGTCAACAATTCTGCAGTAACTCTTATGTTCACAAGCCTCTGTGTACTGTAATGTACAGTTAAGTAAAGGATGGATTCCTAGATGTGGAATCCTCAAAGAAATCCCATTAAAATTTTTTAATCATTGCAAATTGTTTTGCCCAAGATATTACTCTAAATTGTATCCCCACTGACAATATGTACAAGTGTAGTTTTTCACAGTTTCACCAATACCATAGGAATACTTTTAAAATACTGAATTATACTATGTACAGAAGTCTGTATTATCTTTCTTCACATAATATTTTCAGACTCAACCCACCTAAATTAATAGTCTTGATAAGCATAGTCATTAGCAATAATTTAGGTAAGCATGCTCTTTCTGTCATTCCCATTTTTTCAATATTTATGTGGAACACTATATTTAAAATGCTTGTGACCAGGACTTTTCCTTTTGAATCCTCCTCCCAGGACGGATTCCCTGAAGTGAAGGTACTATGTCAAAGGACATTCTGGCAAATTGCTTTTCACAAATAGCTTTTCCAAATTATACTCTCACCAAAAATGTGTGAGTGCAGTGTACCAGGATCATTCAGGATTGGGTATTATGATTTAATTATATTTAATAGAAATTAATGAAGCTAATTAAATCATTTTTATTGTTTTATTATTTATTGTATTATTTAATTTTAATTTGCATTTATTTATTTGACCAGAGAATTTGGCTGTTTCCCCTTAGGTTTTTTTTTTTTCCTATTTTATTTTACCTGTTTTGTAAATCATTTAGTCATATCTTTTGTCTACTATCTGTTGGAGTCCCAATCTTCAGCGCTGGAACATGTATTTGGATATAAAGACCTTAATCTTCTTAATCCCTTTGCAGTTAAAATTCCCCTTAATCTTTTAATAAATCTTTTAGTTGTTATTACTATATAGAAATTTTAACTGTTTCTATGGATGAGTTTGAGTTTTTCTCCTATAATCGTCTTTTCACTTCTTTAATCTTAGGATGTTGCTGCCTTCTCAAAGACCTGAAACTCTCTTCTATCAGTTTTCACAACTGTATTTTAAATTTATCTTAATAATTTAAAATTTAATTTAGCTGACATTTGTTTTGATGTATAGTGGAAATTTTATGTCTCTCTTCTAAATTGCTGTGTAATTATCCAAACATCATTTAGTAGGAATTAATTTTCTTAAGTTGTGAGGCTTGATTTATTGTGATAGACACACATACACACATACATACATTTCTATTTCTGGACATTCTATTTTTGTTCTCATCCGTACATCTATTTTTATGCTTATCACATAGTATTTTGATCATGTTGTAATGTCTAGTAGTACTGGCTTCCTCCTCCATCTCAGTGCTGAAGCTTTTCCTAATATTGTTTGAAATTGTTACCCATTAATTTTCCCAAATTTTCTTGAGTCATGGTTTTGAGTTTCTAAGGCCATCTCAGGAGAATACTGTCTTTTCTAGTATGGCCCATCCTTCAAGGCCCAGGCCAATCCCCCTCCCACTTCCTTCTCCCCATCCTGGGAACAGTTCTGACCTGCACACAGAAAATCTATTTTCCTGGTGGTAATAGGCAGGATTCTAAGATGGCCCCCAGGATTCCACACACTCCCACCTTATACACATCCTCCCATCCCTCAGGACTGTGAACTGGATGAATTTTACTCCCATGATAAGGTATGTCATAAAGAGTCGACCTTAAGAGGGGGAGATTATTTGGGTGGGCCTGACCCAATCATACAAGCCCTTGAAAAGCAGAGTGTTCTCTGGCTGGTGGCAGAAGGCGCAGCCAGGGAGACATGCTCCAGCTGACCTGAAGGAAAGCAGATATCCATGGTGTGAACTGGCCGTGGAAGGGTGCAACCTCTAGGACCCGAGAGCAGTCGTGATTGATGACTAGGAGGACAGTGGGGACCTCTGTCCTAAAAGTGCAAAGAACTAGACTCTGCCAACAACCGATGAGCTCAGAAGAGGTCCCTGAGCCCCAGGTGAGATTGTTGGCAGCGCCAGCTAGAACCTAGGTCAGTCTCATGAAACAGCAAGAAAAGAGCACCGTCATGCAGTACTGTACCTTTGACCTGCAGGACTGCAAGCTTAGCCATGGGGGTAGCTCCAAAGCCTCTACATCTGTGGGGCATTTGTTACACAGCAATGAAAACTAATACAGTGGTAACACACAGTTTAGTACTTAATCATTCCTAGGTCATTTACTAATCTCACATGTATAAAATCCTGACACTCCTAATCAGATAATACACTCTCTCTCTCTAAGCCTCAATTCCTTCGGGTTTAAAATGGGAATAAAATGCATCAAATAAATTACTGAAAGATATACAACCATTGTTACCAGCAGTTACTTCTGAAGGTGGGAGATGATAACACAATCACATTTCACAACAAGGTCATGCGATTAAATGTTACTGTTGTTAAGTCACTAAGTCGTGTCTAACCCTTTGTGACCGCGTGGACTGCAGCACACCAGGCTTCCATGTCCTTCACTATCTCCCAGAGTTTGCTCAAACTCATGTCCATTGAGTCAGTGATGCCATCCAACCATCTCATCCTCTGTCACCCCCTTCTCCTCCTGCCCTCAATCTTTCCCAGCATCAGGGTCTTTTCCAGTGAGTTGGCTCTTCACATCAGGTAGCCAAAGTATTGAAGCTCAAATGAGATTTAATTATTTAATTGGAGATTAAATGAGATGATGCTTATAAAGTTCCTTGTAGGGTACATAGTGCATGGTAAACTATAAATATTAGCTCATTGTTATGAGAAAAGTAGCCTCTTTAAAGTGCCTCTCAGAATTGTGTATATTCGGTATGTGCTAATTCTATTTTCTACCAAGTGACCCTGGTTCTGTCTACACACACACACACACACACACACACACACACACACACACACTCACACAGACCCCTACTTCCAGTAGCAACTGACAATCTGCCTCTAGACTGGTCATTAGTTTGGTCTCCTGGGAATTTGGAGTCAAGCCAATGAGAGACCAAGCTGCTTCACTCTTTGAGATGAGCTGAAAGGTCAAAAGGAGTTGGGACCAGAATCCTGTCCAAGGAAAGCCAGAGCCACATGCCTGAAGTCACAGAAGGGCAGACATCAAGAGGAAGTGGGTCCCTTTAGAGCCACACGGAGTGGACATGCAGAAATGGGCAGGGCTGAGAGTGTCCCCAGGGAGAGAGGGATGCGACAGGAGCTTCTCGGGTCTTGGGGACTTGTGGTTCCCATGCACCAGTTCCCACGGCGCCTAACCAGACTTGTTTGCACTCGATTTCCTTGTCCTCACAAAACTGAGTTGCTCTTTGGTCTTTCATGGAGAAGGCAATGGCACCCCACTCCAGTACTCTTGCCTGGGAAATCCCATGGACGGAGGAGCCTGGTAGGCTGCAGTCCATGGGGTTGCGAAGAGTCGGACATGACTGAGTCCTTCCAGACTTTCAGCTGTCAGCAGAGTTGAATCCCAGTGGCCTCTGGAGGGCACCATTCCATTGTTTATTTCATAACACTTCCACACCGAGAGTGTCTGGGAGAGGGCATTGGAAGTAATAGTGACCATTTCCTGAGGACCTCCCATGTGCCAGCCATTGTGCTGGTGGCTTTACATAATGTAAACCTTAAGCAGTCACAAGTCTTCCCAGCATTATAGAATATTTCTAGTATTTCTACAGGTATGTTATTATCCTGTATCAAGCAAAATGAAGCTTTTTTATTTTAATGAGGTAACAGCTTCTGATAGGAACCAATTCAGATTCAGTTGGCTCCCCTCTATGTACCTGGATATAGTTTGCATTTTTATGGCCATGTATTAAATATTTCTTTTTAATAAAAAAAACAATTAAACATGATACCATCATAAAATGGGGGGAGGGAGGAGTAACTGGTTGATATGTGTATAAATTGCCTGTGTACCTTTTCTCTCCTAAGGGTAAGACAGTCCCTATTTCATATCTTTGACTACACACCCCTCACCAACCCAGATAACTCGAGATAACTGTGTTGGTTTCAAGCCAGGCTGATGGCTGCTGGGGAGCAAGAGCCGTGGTGAAGAGTTCATTTTTTTTCTCCACCTTGTTAGGGACCTTCTGAAAGAGATGAAAACAAGTACTGGTCCATCTCCATTTTTTAATAAGGTATTTGAAAAAACCTGCTTGGTCATTAGATGTTAACAGTGTCAATGAAAATATTTATTAAATGTTACATATGAGCCATATGCATTACACATACTCTTCTCACTTAATTCTTACAACAACGCAACGGTGTGTTATCATCTGCATTTTACAGATGAGGAAATTTAGGCTGAGAAAGATTGAGCAAACATCCCTGCTAAGGAACAAAGCCTGGAACCAAGCCCAGGTTTACCTGCCTCCCACACCTGAGATTTTTTTGGCTGGGATGCTCTTCCAATCACTGCCCCTCCCCCAGATAGTATCTCTATCTCCAAAGAGAGCACCTCCATCTTATATAAACAGCATATCCATTTCCCAATAAGAAGTGTACCTGACATCCTGGCCAGGTCACCTCAAATTCCTTATTCATTATATCACTGTCTACCACACCTCTATACTGTGGAAGGAAGAATCAGAAAGGAAGAATTAAAAGTTGGGAAATCTGGTTCTAAACAGTTTCTTAATCTCTCCACTGTTTTATTCATATAAGGAGATTTATTGACCACCTACTATATTTTAGCCCTGGTTGTATGTATTGAGGAAATATTGGTGTACAAGACATCCGTGCGTACGTGCTAAGTTGCTTTAGTTGTGTTGACTCTCTGCAACCCTATGCACTATAGCCTGCCAGGCTCCTCTGTCCAGGATTCTCCAGACAAGAATACTGGAGTGGGTTGCCACACCCTCCTCCAGAGGATCTTCCCAACCCAGGGTTCGAACCCACATTTCTTACATTTCCTGCATTGGTAGGCAGGTTGTTTACCATTAGTGGCACCTGGGAAGCCCCATACAATCCATGTCCCTGGTTTTATGGGAACTCGCATCCATGCTTTAGAAAACTGCTTTACTCCTGGTATAGGGATAATATGATTATAATGATATTAAGGAATTATTAAAGTAAACTTTGTTGCTTTATAACAGTATTATTAAAGTACAATTTACATATAAAATTTATCCTTTTCAAGTGTATAATTGAGTGGTTTTATATGTTCACAGAGTTGAATATCACCAATATCTACTTTTAAGACATTTTTATCCTTCCAAAAAGAAGCTCCATACCCATTACCAGTCACTCCCCATTTCTCCCTTCTCCTAGCCGCTGGTGACACTAATCTACTTGTTGTCTCTATGGATTTGCCTTTTCTGGATATTTCAGCGTGTGGTCTGTTGTGCCTGGCTTCTCTCATTTGGCATAAGGCTTTTAATGTTCGTCTATGTAGTAGCATGTTTCAGCACTTCATTCCTTTATATTGCCAAATAGTGTTCCATGTACCACATCTGTTTGACCATCAGTTGATGGACACTTGGATCATTTCCACTTTAGACTATTACAAATAATGCTACCGCAAACACTGGTGTACAAGTTTTGGTCTGGACATTTGTCTTCAGTACTTTTGGGTGTGTGCCTAGAAATTGAATTGATGGGCATATGGAAGCTGTATGCGTCACTTTTGGAAGAACTGCCATGCTGTGTTTCAAAAGGGTATAACATTTTACTTTCTCACCAGCAGTGCATGAAGGTCCTAATTGCTCCACATTCTCTTCAACACTTGCTATTGTCTGCCTTTATTATTACAGCCATTCTCATGGGTGTGAAGTGGTATTTCATTGTGATTTTGATTTGCCTTCCCTGATGACTTAATGATGTTGAGCACCTTTTCATGTGCTTTTGGCCATTTGTGTATCTTTGGGGAAATGTCTCTTGAAATCCTTTGCTCATTTTTCAAATTGGATCAGTTACCTTTATTTGTTGTTGTTAAAGTGTAAGAGTTCTTTATATATTCTAGATATAAATCTTTTATCATCAAATATATGATTTGCAAATATTTTCTCAGGAAGCTACAGATGTTAAATAATTGTCACTGATTCTTTTCAACAAATGACCTAGCGGTAGGGCTAAGTTGACTTCTTGGGGAGTCAGCTCTGAATCAAATCAAAGTTAAGTTCAGGAAATGGAGCTATTCAGAGAGCTATCAGACTGTTCAATACTGACAGTTCTCTGGGGACAGAGCTTTGGCAAACCTCCAAACTTGCCCTGACCCAGGGTTTGGCTGTTTGTTTGCACAGCTACCATAATTGTGAGGCTGTTGGTTTTCAAGGTTTTGGGGGCTGGGGAGAAAGAGGGAAAAGTGTAAGTTAAAATGTCACAAAGCTCACTGTGTTTTCCAAGATCCAGCCATTTTTCTTGAATAAGTGCTTCTTACACTGCTTCGTGATTAGACAGCATTGCCAACTCAATGGACATGAATTTGAGCAAACTCCAAGAGATGGTGAAGGACAGAGAAGCCAGGTGTGCTGCAGTCCATGGGGTCACAAAGAGTCAGCCATGACTTGGTAGCTGAACAACAACAGACTGCTTCAACCCTTTAATTTCCAGAGTTTTGAAAAAGTTGCTTTTCATAATTTTTTCTGGTGGTCTTCTTGTTTTTATGGAAAAATGTATTTGTGGAGGTCCTTATTCTATCATTCCAGAAATGCTTTCTCCAAAAAATTTTATGTATAATATACATAAAGAGAAAGGCCCAAATCCTAAGTGTTCAGCTGGTGAATTTTTATATTAGTCATCACCCAAATCAAGCACCAGAACTTTACCAGTACTACAGAGCCCTGTCACACCCTTAACCAGTTAGTAACACCTCCCCGCCTCCTTAACCAAAGTAAAATGGTATTAATCACCATAGGATAACTCTCCTCTCCAGTGCCATAATGGCTTTTTCCAACTGTTTGACTGTAATTGTTCATTCCTCAACCACTCCCTTAACACATTTCATCTAATGGCATCCTTATTTTACTTCTCAAACTTGATTCTTCAATTTTTTAAAATTAGTCTACTTAAAACACCCACTTATCTCTGTCAAGTTCCTTCTGCCTCCCAAAATTCTTCTATCATCACAACCATCCTCCCCTTGGCGTGTTGGTTGTAATTCTCCTCTATCCCTTTTCCCAAGACTTTATAGACACACTTGATCACCCACATAAATATAGAAAGCTGGAATCACTTCAGATAAAGTTAGATGGGTTTTCCTGGGAATTTTGCACAATGTTTAAACTTTCTGATTTGTAAAGTAGAGGAGCAGTTTCTTAGAGGCTTTTAGGAAATTTATCCTTCCATGCAGATTTTTTTTTCTTTTCCTGACCAATTTATGAGGTGGTGGGGACCCAGCCCCCTTTAGGTGTTTTTCCTGATCATGGATCATTAGCCAGCAGAAAATGAGAGTTTCTGATGAAGGATAAAACAAGATGCAGTCAATCACAGTGATTTGATGTTTAAGAGTAATTGCTTGGGAAGCGAAAAGGGGTCAAGGTGGTTGAACTTGATACAAAGAATAACCAAGGCTGGGAAAACTTGTAAACTGAGTGAAAAAGTTGGACGAAGATAAAGGACTTGCGATAACTAATAAAAAAGATTAAAATACAATTCTGTCTTTATAAGGAATTGTTCACCATAGCAGAAGACAAGAGTGCTTTAGAGAACAAAGCCAAAATTTCCAGAGTCCAAACTAATATATATTGTTTCGTATCTTCTCTTTAACTCTTTACTGTGAGTTGTGAGTAAAATAAAAAATGCAAAGCAGTTTGACGGTTCATTAAAAAGTGTAAACATGATTAGCACATAAATGGCAAACTCCACTTCTAGGTATATACCCAAAGAATTGAAAGGAGGATTTGACAGATATTTGCACGTCACTGTTTGTCACAGCATTATTTATAACAGCCAAAAGGTGGAAACAACTCACGAACCGACAGGTGAATGGATAAACAAAGTGTGGTGAGTACAGGTGACCCTTAAACAGTGCAGAAGTTAGGGGTGCCAACCCTCTGAGCAGTAGGAAGTCTGTACACTGTTCTGCTGTATCCACAGTTCTGCATCCCATGGATTCAGCCCATCAGGGATCACCCTGCTAGTACGGGAGTGCGTGTGGACTAAGTTGCCTCAGTCATGTCTGACTCTTTGTGACCCTATGGACTGTGTAGCCTGTCCATTGACTTTTCCAGGCAAGAATACTGGAGTGGGTTGCCATTCCCTTCTCTAGGGGATCTTCCCGACCCAGGGATCAAACCTGTGCCTCTTACGTCTCCTGCGCTGGCATTGGCAGGCAGGCTCTTTACCACTAGCGTTACCTGGGAAGCCCCAGTACTGCAGTACTTACTATAGAAAAACACCCATGTGTACACAGACCCTCACAGTTCAAACCTGTGTCATTCAAGGGTCAACTGACTTGGTTTCCTCCCAGAACTCGTTGAAAGGTTAAGACCCTTGTTGACAATAACTTGCAAGTGACCCCTAGAGACAAAGGTGCACAGAGAAGTGTGGATTCATTCCAATTTCCTGGGCCCTCTAGGGTCTCCTGCGAAGACTGTAGTGACACGGCTTGCTTTCTTTTCTCCTGAAGGGTGTCATTGCGGTGTGTGCTAAGACAATCTCATGAACACCTCAACTTAGACCTTGAAGGTAGCACCAAACTAGAATGTTGTTGCTTCACCAACATCACCTGAGAAGCTTAACAAACCTCCAGATTGATGGCAGCCGGGAAGAGCTGATGTGGAAGCGGGCAGAAGGGCCATGAGGCTGGACTGCACACAGCCTCACCTGGTGGGGGCTGTGGCCACGGCAGGGATGCATGAGGCATCCCCTGAGCCTGTCAATGGGTGCCTGATGCCAGCTGAGCACCATGGGGCAGGGGAAGCCAGGTTAGCTGGCTGGCTGCAACCTTGCCCAGAGAGGAGGGCTGCCCCAAGGAGGAGAGGTTTTGGGGGTGTCTACCTCCCCTGCCTCTGATGCAGAATTTGATGCCATGTTGGACATTTATAGGACATTTTCCTGGATGATAAATTCCTTTTAATATGAAGTAACTTCGGGAACAAAAAGCACCAGAAGCTAAGCCAGATTTTGATTCTAGGAGGAGGAAACGCCTGAAAAAAAACTCCTTCTATCTGTTGAATTCTCTTCTGGGGTCTCCAGGTCTGGAGAAGAATGTGACCAGTTAGAGCAGGGGTCCCTAACCTCTGAAATCTAATGCCTGATGATCTGAGGGGGAGCTCGTGGTATTAATAATAATAGAAATAAAGTGCACAATAAATGTAATCCGTTTGAATCATCCCCAAACCATCATCCGCTGTGATCCTGCCTCATCTGTGGAAAAACTATTTTCCATGAAATTGGCCTCTGGTGCCAAAAAGGTTGGGGGGCCACTGAGTTCAAGCAACTGTATCCCCTCCTCTGTTGCTAGTCACTGGTTGCCAAGTCTGAAGATGTGGAATAGGACATGCTTATATTCTCTGTTTTTAACTAATACACCTCTTGAGTCAAAGCTTGAGCTTCAAAGGGGTTCCTGGAGTCTAACAAGGCTGATTTCATAACAACAAGGCATCAAAGATGAAGTGGCAGAACAATTTCTTGAACTTATGGACATCCTTTAAAAACTTTTCGACTCTGCAATAGAAGGCAGAGAAATGACTGTAAGCTGTGACTTGGTGATATCTGCATGGCGGCTTCTCAGAACATTTTGCTCATATCTGATTTTTTTTTTTTTTTGACATTTCAAGCCTAAAAACTGATGGATGACCTCAGCTTGTGGAGAAAAATAATAGTTCAGTGACTGGGAAGTAGATCTTTATGAGATTTACTTCATTCTGTTACTAGTTGTCTTAAGTAAGCAGTGATTTAAAACAAAAACAAAAACACCTCAACTCTCCAGGAATCTTTGCTCTTCAGAGCTATCTGTGGGTATTTCATAACTCTGATAGCCCAGTCAGGTCTCAGTTGCTTTTGAGACAAAGAAAGTACATTCTCCATGCTATGATTTAGAGCAAGACAATTCAAGTCGTTTCTAGGCTGGAGTCTGTCCAGTGTACACAAGCCAGAGGAAGCAC
Organism: Ovis aries; assembly: GCF_016772045.2. Taxonomy (NCBI): domain Eukaryota; kingdom Metazoa; phylum Chordata; class Mammalia; order Artiodactyla; family Bovidae; genus Ovis; species Ovis aries. Next base: position 41,869,917 of record NC_056069.1, on the reverse strand, counting down.
AGTAGGATGGTGGACATTGCTGTGTGGGCATCACCGATGCAATTAGTTGTTATAGCAAGAGACCACTGCAAGTTCTTTCTTCTTCTCTGTGCTGCTCTGTTTAATGGTTTTAAAAGTTTATCTTTTAGCCCAAGGATCTTGCCTTACTGACGAAGGGGTGAAGTTCATCTAGGGAACTTACAGATAGCTCATCTTCTTCAGTGATTTTTAAATCTGATATTTAGTGTTTCATCAACAGCACTGAAAAAAAGCCAGAGCTTCATGGTTTGGGTTGGGTAGGTATCTCTGATTAGCGCAACACCTAAGACATAATGAAAGCTCAGTATATGTTTGTTGAATAAGATAAATATTGCTTCTTAAAATGAAAGTCTCAGGTTTGTGTAACCTGAGTCAGTCCCGTTATTTGTGGCAGTAGCATCAGTGATTGAGAATGTAGTCTTAAACCCCAGGGGACCCAGATTTGGAATTTCCATAATTGTCCACCTGAAAATAGATAGAAGCATTATATGTTATGTGCTTTTTTAATTTGCTGTGCATGCAAAAAGGCGTTCTATATTGGTATTCCCAATTTACCAATCTGACTTACATGTTTTAGAATAGACTGAAATGTATCCTTACAAAAAATAGCATCCTGGTGGTATTTGTGGAAGCTTGTTTCAGTCTTTTCTCCATAAACAAATAGTAATGTTTTTATAAAAACAAAACAAACATGATTTTTGCAAATTTACACAACTCAATCTAAAATCCTCCTTTCTCTCTCCCACCATGATAGTGCTCTAATGACAAAAGAAGGATGGGCAAAGGATTTTCTGATCACCTTTAGGAATTCCATTTAGAAAAAGATGTCCAGTCTATCCAGGATTATTAAAATAAATTATGTAAATTAATTCACTTTTGAAAGAAGAGAAAAGGTATATTTTAGTTAATTCCCCCAAATAAAAATCTATATAATAAATATTGTAATAACAATCTCTAGTGAGTTTTCAAACAGAATTCACATCCCTGGACCCTCCCCTCAAAATCCATTCTCACCATGTCTTTGTTGTGCATTCTCGAGGCTGCATTGGTCTGAAACACTCATTTTGAAGATGGGAAAGCATAAGCCCACTAGATGAAATATCTCCCTCCAGGTCACATGATCACATGACCTGGGGGACCCCCTCGCCCCCCAGGATCTCTCACCCAGGCCTGGGCCCCAGCTCTAGAGGATTGGCGGACCAGCTCTCACATCTCCTGCACTATTGCCAACAGCAGGAAAACAGGAAAAGGTCATGATGTTTGAGTTCCTTCAATTTGCTTTTAATTCCTTTCCTCTCCCACTGAGGTCATCCTTGAGGACTAGCTCTGTTTTCAGGGGGTACAGAGTCTTAATTTATCATTGCAGTTCTCTGGAAGAAGACTTCAGAGTTCAGAGCAAACAGAAAGATGAATGTTTGCTTTGGGGATCTTTCATCATTTTATCCTTAGTAGTGACTAGAGAAGAAAAGGGGTTTGCTCATAAGTTATAAATCATCATCCAAAGAGAAAATGTAGTAAAGCAAAACAGACTTAAGAACTCGTTGATGGTGTTCTGGAGTAAATAATTGAAAAATCTTTGGATTATTGTTGATGCTCAGATCATAAAGAGATTTAAGATTTAGAACTCAGATCTTCTGCCCAAAAGCCAGGACTTATGGAATCTGAGCTTTTAGGTGGCAAAGAGGAACGTAATTTTTATTTTCAAGAAGTTTTATTCTGAAGTCTTCTTTGACTGATAGCTCAGTTAGTAAAGAATCTGCCTGCAATGCAGGAAACCCCAGTTCGATTCCTGGGTTGGGAAGATCTGCTGGAGAAGGGATAGGCTACTTACTCCAGTATTCTTGGGCTTCCCTGATGGCTCAGCTGGTAAAGAATCCATCTGCAATGCGGGAGACCCAGGTTGGATCCCTGGATTGCGAAGATCCCCTGGAGAAAGGAAAGGCTACCCACTCCAGTATTCTGGCCTGGAGAATTCGTGGACTGTATAGTCCATGGGGTCGCAGAGTCAGACATGACTGAGCAACTTTCACTTTCTTTACACTTTTCTTTGACTGAAAAAAAAAAAAAAACAAACCTTGTAAGTTTAATTACAATGGTTCCTGAAAATGCCGTGCCTATTTAGAGCTTTCCTCCCCCAATACATGTCCAAGGTGTAGTCATTTTCATTATATTTTTGAAGCCGTGTTTTGATTTGCAAAGTTTATATTTGTCAAAATGAAAAATATTTATTTTTAAAATTGTTATCGGAGTACAGTTGCTTTATAATGTTGTGTTAGTTTCCCCTGTACAGCAAAATGAATCAGCCACACATAGGCTTGTATCCCATCCCTTTTGGACTTCCTTCCCATTCAGGTCACCACAGTGCATTAAGCGGAGTTCCCTATGCACCTGTTTTATACAGAATGAAATATTTTAAACGATAAGGACAGTGCATACATAGTTCATCAAGGCAAAAAGAAGAAAGTGACCACCTGTAATCCTACTACTTGGATTATATCTGCTAATACTTGAGGTGTTTTCTTCTGAAAGCATGAGCACCAATGCACACACGCATGCACGCACACACACCCCCCTACAAAGAATGATTTGGTTGGTTTGCTTGTGTCTATTTAAGAGCATAAACTTAGTGAATCCTGATCCTATCACTTATGAAATGCATAACAATGGACAATTTTTTAACCCCACTAAGCCAAAGTTTCCCTAACTACAAACTGAGGTAAAGAACAATTCCTGATTTCTAGGGTGATAGGAGAGTAAGTGAGGATGTGCATGTAAAGGGCTTATGACAGTGTCTGACACCACGAGCAGTCAACAGATGGGAGCCATCGTTAGCTTGCAACTTTCTCTTGTCACTTCAGAAAACAGGCAACACCACCAGCCTTTTGGTAGCTCTGAAAAGCTACCAGTTCTCATCAATTACCTCTTCACCTTAGTGAAGATTTGCATAGATGTGAACACGGATTAGATTCCTGAACCCACAGGTAGTGTCACTGTTAATAATAATGTCTGTGCTTACTGCAGCTCTGTGCCAGCACTCCACACATGTCAGCTCAGTGATTGCTCACAGCTCCTCTTCTCCATGACTATCATTATACCCAAACATAGACGAGAGAGTCCAGGCTGGCAAAGAAGAGACAGGATCCAAACCCAGGTCCGTTTTTCTTCCTAGGCTGCTCACTATGACACAGCCTCTGAAATCCCAGCACATCCTTCCAGAAGTACTGAAATAAGTCTGAAAGCAACTTCCTGGCTAGGGCCGAGCTGGTTCGAACACAGTGACAACTATCTGCTCATCGTGGAAGGCACTCTGGACCAGAAGTCAGGAAACCTGTGTCCCTTGAAGTTCCTAAATCCTTCTCGTCACTTTCTTTTCCTTTGGAGTTGGAGAGGGTATAATAATTACCTATCTGGCCTTTCTCATGAGGATGAAGTGATAGAGGAAACTGATCAGAATCCTAGTAATATGATGGAGATTGTAAATAGCAATGACATCATCTGCCTCTCTCACCATGGCTCTCTTTGGTGATGATCTTCTGGTAATTCAAAATGTTTTTTCCCTTTGATATATGAATAAATCTTTCTTGATCTCACTAATATCCTTCCTTCCTAACCAGCCCACCTGGGGACCATCCAGGTCTCATCATATTCTTTTAAGATCTATTTTTATTTTTTAATTGGCATATAATTCCTATACAATGTTGTGTTAATTTCTGCTGCACAACGAAGTGAATCAGCTGTATGCATACATATATCCCCTCCCTCCCATCCCTCTAGGTCAGCACAGAGCTGAGCTCCCTGCGCTGTACAGCAGTTTCCCACTGTCTATCTATTTCACACGTACTAGTGTATCACACAAAAAAATCTACAAATGATAAATGCTGGAGAGGGTGTGGAGAAAAGGGAATCCTCTTGCACTGTTGATGGGAATGTATATTGGTACTGCCACTATGGAGAACAGTATGGAGAGTCCTTTAAAAAACTTAAAAATAGAACTATGACATGACCCAGCAATCCCACCCCTGGACATCTACCCAGGGAAAAACCGCAATTCAGAAAGAAACATGTACCCCAATGTTCTCCTCAGATCTTGAATACTACTCTGGTTCCCTCTCTGAGTTTTATCCACAGTCTTTCACAATCCCAGTTACTCTCTGTGCAAACTGGAAACTAATTGCAAAGGTATAGCTCCTCTTCATGTCCTTTCCCCTAGACATACATTTATGAATGGGTTAAACTCTCCACTCCTGGAGTAATGCTAAATGGGCCCTTTTTGCGGCACCATTTAATAAACATCATGGCTTTGTAAACAACATGATTAAGATGTCCCCTGGGACTCTGGGAGGAATCCAGTTTGTTCATCTGATACCTTGCTTTTCCCAGATAGGAATGTCTCTGGCTAATGGAGAGCAATGGTAGACCAGACCAGAACTAGGATTGGGGTCCTGGAGTTGCTTTGCTGGATGGATTTCCCAGAGTTAGAGAGCATGGGACAGTTAGGAAGAGGAATCTGATCCTTAAGGTCAATTTGTAAGACTTAGGGAACTACTTACTAGCCCTTCAGTGTTTCCTTAATGTGGTTCACTGACTTGTAAAGAGGAGATGTTTTGATTTGTCATCATAAGACAGAGCAAGTCAAGGTGAAGCCCTCGATTGAATGGTAATTGCTTGGGAACGGAAGAAGGGTCAAAATAGCTGAACTTAATGATGCAAAGAGTGATCATGGGAAGAGAATTATAAACTGAGCGAGGAAGGTTGGGCAGAGACAAGGGACTTCAAGTGAACTACAAAGATGTTTGCAAACCTGTCCTTATTAGAGATATCCATGAGAGTGAGAAACAGAGAACATAAAGGATATTTTCAAGAGTTCCAAGTTTTAATAATGTATATGTGTTTTGTTTTCTGCATAATTATTTGCCTGTTAAGAGTAGATACAATTTTTCTAAAAACTGAGTAGCAAGTACATACTAAGTTGTCAAATTAAAATTAAAATTGTATTTATGGAATTAAAAATTCCATACAATATTTGGGAATAATTACTAAAGAAGTACCCATTTTTCACCTAAAATTCTAATTTTACTGGGTCTCCTGTGTTGTGTCTGGTGACATTAGCACAAACCTGTAGAAGGAAGGGCACCAGCCCCAAGTAGATGAAGGCATCTAGGGAGAGGGAATATCTCTAGGATACTACCCATTTTGATTCCACTAGAGCGTCTGTGGGCTTCCCAGGTGGCGCAGTGGTAAAGAACCCACCTGCCAATGCAGGAGACACAGAAGACTCAGGTTCAGTGCCTGGGGCGGGAATATCTCCCAGAGTAGGTAATGGCAACCCACTCTAGGATTCTTGCCTGGAAAATCCCATGGCCAAAGTAACCTGGTGGGCTATAGTCCACGGGGTTGTAAAGAGCTGAACACACCTGAGGGACTGAGCATGCACACAGAGGGTCTAAAGAAACCCTTCTGGGTAACACAGTGCTCACTGCTGGGAAGCCAATGGGCCAGGGTGAGGTATGGTCCAGGTCTGGAGGTGGGCAGTGGCTACAGTGGGTGTTCCGCTTCTGACTCTGTCCTGGTCAAGCCCGAGTTCTTGCAAACAGGTCAAAATAGAAGACCCCTGTGGCCTGGAACAAGTCCAGAGAACTTTGGCTGGTCCAGGGATCAGGGCAAGGGGAACACGGAGAAGGAGCTTGACGGTACAGGCAAGGGAGGTAGACACAAGGACTTGCTGTTATGTCCTTGAAGGGAAAACATCAAATCATATGCAGTTGACAGGAATACACATTAATGGGATTAAAGTGAAGTGAAGTCGCTCAGTCATGTCCGACTCTTCGCCACCCCATGGACTGCAGCCTACCAGGCTCCTCCGCCCATGGGATTTTCTAGGCAAGAGTACTGGAGTGGGGTGCCATTGCCTTCTCCAATGGGATTAAGGCTGGGTGGAATTCTCTACCAGGTTAGCCGAAGTTCATGAATGCTTCTTGCAGAGGGTGGGACTGTTTTATTTTTATACTTAAATAATGAGATGGATTTAGGAAATCATATGGAAGGGAGTAGCTGCTCCACATAAGTGAGCTTACCCCTGGGAAATTTTCAAGATCGTAGGGGAGGGGAACTGTAAGCCCAGCTTGTGTGAAGTCTTGACTGGATGGAGTGGCGGGATGAGCTAGGCTGTCGTGAGAGAAGAGGGCAGCGTAAGATGTTCTGAAGGCTGTGAAGACGGAAAAATCAAAGTCTATGCTTGAAGAAGTAAAGTGAGCGTCAGCCTACACCTTGGAGTGACCAAATGTAAACGAAGTACAGTAGTTGCTGAGGGGATTTGTGCAGGCAGCCATGGAAGAGAGGGGCTGGTGGGAGGGGTCTGGTGATGAGGAATCCAGGGAAATCATTTTTGTAATTAAGGAATTCTGTCCTTCAACAAGCACACCAACCCTTTACTGAGAGCTTTATCACCTGGGAGCACTAAGGCTCCAGAGATGAGTAAATTCCAGTTTCTGCACTCAAGGGACTGACGGTCTAGCAGCAGCAGAGAGCTGTAAACAGAGTCAGGCTGGAGTTTTATCTGAGATACAGGGGAAGTGTGGGCCTACAGAGACTCCAGAGGTCAAGCGCCATCTTGTCTTGCCTGGACTCCTCACCCGTCTCCATGCCTCCAATCCGCTGGCCTCCCTGGAGCCAGTGTGATCATTCTGACATGGAAATCTGTTCATGCATACCTCCACTAAAAGCCTTTTAAGAATGAAGCCCAAGCTACTGCCTCACAAAGCCCACTTTCTCCTCACTCTGCCTGCCCTGGACTTCTCTGGTGGTTCAGTGGTAAAGAATCTGCCTGCCAATGCAGGAGACCTAGGTTCAATCACTGGGTTGGGACGATCCCTTGGTGAAGGGAATGGCTACCCACTCCAGTATTCTTGCCTGGAAAATTCCACAGACCGAGGAGCCTGATGGGCTACAGTCCATGGGGTTGCAAAGAGTCCCACAGGACTGAGCTACTAACTTTCACTTTCACTCTGCCTCCAGCCAACCCTACTTGCAGCCATGTTGAACTCTTTGCGTCCTCAGAGCACAAGAGCCCCTGTCTGCGCTCTGGACTTTTGCACTTTGCACTTCCTCTTCTGGAGTCTTTTCTTCATTGTGCTAATGCCTGCTCATCCTCAGGGCTCAGCTTCCAGTCACGTCTTCTGGAAGCTTTCCCTGACCTTCCAGGTCTAATTAGGTGTCCCTGATGGACTTAGCAGTTACTCCGCACTTCACTGTAACTAACACCTGTTGCTTTTCTTTTTTAAAAAATTTTGGCTGCGCTTTATCTTTATTGCAGTGCAGGCTTTATTGCAGTGCAGGCTTAGTTCCTCAATCAGGATTGAACCCGTGTGCCCGGCATTGGAAGGCAGATTCTTAACCACTGGACCACCAGGAAGTCCCCACCTGTTGCTTTACTTGTCCTCTGGCCATCTCTAAGCTCACTGGGCCCATGGCCCCTGCTGCTCATGTTCTCTCAGCACCTAGTGTGGCCCTTTGCTCAATAAGTCACATCCTAAAGTAACGTTGTTTGCTGAATTAGACTTTTTCAGGGTTTAGGAAGAAACTTGTCCAGATTATCTTAGGTGATTGGGGGTCTATCAAAAGGATCTCTGCCACATGCAGGCAACTTGGGGATTCCTCAGCATTCCTAAGGGGAGATGAGTTATCAAGAGAGCCAGTTATCAAGACAGCAGTAGTTGTTTGTTTTTAGTGATTTATTTATTGGCCCAACCAGGTCTTTGTTGCTGCACTCAGGCTTTCTCTAGTTGTGGTGAATGGGGTCTGCTCTTCACTGCAGTGTGCAGGCTTCTCATTGCAGTGGCTTCTCTTGATGCGAGCACAGGCCCTAGGGCGCACGGGCTCAGTGGTTGTGGCACCCGGGCTTATTGTTCCTTGGCATGTGGGATCCTCCCAGACCAGGGATCAAATCTGTGTCCCTTGCTTTGGAAGATTAGTGTTGGAAGATGAACTGGTTTTCTCCAAGAGACCAAGGTAGGGAAGTGTGTGTTGCCTGAGGCAATTGGCTGCTCAACATCTTCAGATTCTCTTGTTAAACATCAGTAGCCTCTGATGATCAGGAGAGGCTGATCATCAGGGCCAGGTGGCAGGTTACCATGGGAGCAAGTCCTTGCCTCCTGCCGCAGGTGGAGCGCGTGTTGGCAAGGAAGTGCGGAAGTAGTCCCACTGCCTGCTTGTCCCACAGCATCTGTCCTGCTGTTCCTGTAGGTGCTCCAATGGGCCCCTTGTAGCAGGCTCACTCTGAAGGGCCTGCAGTAGTCCTCTGACTTTAGAATCACCTGACTTTATCATCAGACCCAGTGACAGAATCCTCCATTAACTGGGGGGACCCCACACACATGGAGTCTCACCGATGAAGCAGTACCCCCTGCATTCTTCCAGCCCAGCAGGCAAGGACAGAGGTGTCTGTGCGAACCTTTCTAACCTATTTATCTCATTCCACAGATGGAAAACAGTATTTCTAACCTCCATTTCAGAAACTGTAGAACCTTCTGCTGCAAATTTAGGTAGTGATATTTCAGATGTGTACTGCTGGGTGAGCTCTGATAAGTACCCTTCAAACGTCAGCTCATGGCTTCTGGAGTGTAGATTAGTATTGTCGTCACTTGACAGCCTATATCAAAATATTTTAAAATAAATCTCAGATGATATAAAGAATGGAACTTACCAGGCAAGGGACAGACATCAACAAAATTCACAGGTTAGCTTTTCTTAGTTGATGTGAATTAAGCCCACGTAAATAAACCAGGAGGAACTTAAACGTCAAAGATTTTTTTCACATTAAGGTCCGTAGGAGTGGCTTGGCATCTTTTTTCATTTGTACAGTGGGAATAATAATAGTATCTGCCATGTGGGTATGCTGCTGCTAAATCGCTTCAGTCGTGTCCGACTCTGTGCAACCCCATAGATGGCAGCCCACCAGGCTCCCCCATCCCTGGGATTCTCCAGGCAAGAACACTGAAGTGGGTTGCCGTTTCCTTCTCCAGGGCATGAAAGTGAAATGTGAAAGTGAAGTCGCGCAGTCGTGTCTGACTCTTAGCGACCCCATGGACTGCATGTGGGTATGAGGGGGAGGATTAAAAGAGAATACAGAGAAAATCTTGGCATGATCCCTGGTACATAATAAATGCCCAATAAACATTAGCTACAATAATTTTTACTGTTGTTGTTGTTAGTACTAAGATAGTAATAGCGGTTTTCCCAGTGCCTAAAACAATATCTGATTCATAGTAGGCACTCAACAAGTAATTTTAGGAATGAATATTTTCTACTCATTCATTCAACAACTATTTGTTGGGCACCTGTATGTGCCAGACACAGTGCTAGGCTCTGGGAATAAGATAGTAAACAAGGCCACACTATAAGGGTAATCAGACAAGTGAATGGGCAGTGAGATGCTATTGAAGCTGAAAAGATGGCCTCCAGTGTATTCCAGGGGAGGGTCAGGGTAGGAACCCAGCAGGTGATGTCCGGAGAGGTGAATAGGAATTGGTTAAAGGTGAATCCAGAAGGTGGTTAGAGTGCAAAGGACAATCCCAGCTTAGATATGTTCAGGCACCCAAGGCAAGAAAGAACCTATCTTGCTCTTATAGTTCCAGGCAGGTAATTTAGTTCAGGTACTTAAGCTTAAAGATGACTAGAAATTCAAGTTAAGTTTTAGATTGTCTCATATACAGCCACACAAAAAATCATTCATGGATTCTGACTGTAAAAGATGAAGAATTCTTAAATTCTTAAAAACTTAAGAAGTAGATGTTGCCACTCAGTCTGCAGAATGGGAGATAGAAGAATCTTTTGGATTTCTGGTTTGTGTTAATGTGATTTATGCTGTATCCCAGAATGTAGGCTTTTATTCTTGGGTTTCCAGTTCTTGCAACCAATCTCACTGAACCTGTTGAAAGTTTCAAGTAATGACCACATATCCTTTTTGCTTCCATTGTGTTTTTCAATCCATGTTCTGGATGAAAGTTCACTTGATTGGGCTCTAGGTAGTGTATGATTGTTGCAGGGGTGGGTGATTGACTAGGGTAGAGAGCTGAATAAATTCTTCCATGGTCTTCTGGCTGTTATACTGTATCTTTAGGTTGGAGAATAGAATTAGATGAAGGAGCATTTGTAGATTAACAGCTAAGTCACTGGGGAAGCCACCTGTGAGAAGGAGCTGGCCTTTGTCTTAGTTCTCCAGCTCTCCTAGGATGAAATTTAACATCACTTTCACTGGGCTCAGACCCCAGTATTATATTGAGTCTATTTCAGAATTCCTTTCATTGAGCATGGATATTTGAAGGTTCTGGTTCCAGGTTAATTGTGGTGGTTTAGTTGCACAGTCATGTCCAACTCTTGTGACCCCATGAGCTGTAGCCTGCCATGCTCCTCTGTCCATGGGGATTCTCCAGGCAAGAATACAGAAGTGGGTTGCCATTTCCTTCTCCAACCAGAACCTCTGCCATGAAAAGACCACACTCTCGAGTGTTTTCAGTGAACTATCTTAGAAGTATCCTATATTCACTTACCCATTTATCCAAAGGTTTACTCAACAAAGATTTACTGAATATCTCCAATAAGCACAGTATGAAAAATAAGGACAGGGAAGATAATGGAAACCTTTTTGATACATTTTTAATAGCTTGCAGCAGAGTATCTCAACCTTGGCACTCTTGCTACTGATATTTTGGATGGATAATCCTTTATTGTGGGGGCCTGCCCCGTGCTTTTAGGATGTTTAGCAGTATTGCTGGTCTCTATCCACTAGATGCCCATAGCGCCACACTCCCCCCCCCCCCACCACCACCACACACACACACTTGTGACTATCAAAAATATTTCCATACATTGCCAAATGTCCCTTGGGGGTCAAAATAGCTGGTGATTGAAAATCACTATCTTACAATATCAGGCATCATCCCATATTGTATCCTTCATATACATTGTCTCATTTAATCTCCCCTTTTCAGCAAACCCTTAAGGATTATAGTTGGAATATGAGAATAGGAAGTGTTACATGATAACCTAGAGTCCCATGGGTAATAATTATGAGATTTGGACTTTAGTTCTAGATCTCCCCTATTCTTCTATATCCCGAGACTGCCATGCAACACACAGTCCTGACTCCAAGAAACTGAACATCTATTGGATTTGCTTGGGTATTTCCATAAGATGGTACAAAAAAATCTGAACAAACGTTTTGGCCAACCCAATAGTTGGAGAGATGTGTTATGAGTCAAGTCACAGTTGTGTTCATCACAGAATAAGTGATGTGAGTACGCAAGAGAGAGGTGCATTGGGAAAGTCGAGGATCGCATCCTGCAGAGATTAGAATGCTCTTTGAATATTTATGGGTAAATATTTCAATGTGGGTAGTGATTTTTTTTGTTGAGCAGTGACAAGAGTTAAGATTTGGACAGGTAGCATCAGACAGCAATTAAGAGCAGGTGCTGGTTCCAGCTGGAATCTGAGTTTCAGCTCTTCTGCTTACTAATTGTGTGACCCATGAACTAATTAGGTAATCTTTTGGCTCAGTTTTGTTTTTGATGGGTTGATAATAATAGTACATATTCTTAAGCCCCTGGGGGGAGGGCATGGCACCCACTCCAGTATTCTTGCTTGGAAAATCCCATGGACAGAAGAATCTGGGGAGCTATATTTCATAGGGTCGCAGAGTCTGACACAACTGAAGTGACTTAGCACACATTCTTAAGATTATAACAAAAATTTAATGAGTTAATATGTAAAGGGATTAGAAACAAGACCCAACATCCAGTAAGTGCTCAATAGATGCTGACTACTCAATAGATGCTGAACTCAGTATTTGATTCTGTTGGACTTCAAATAATCTAGAATCTATATGGTAAATAATGGGAATTTTGAATTAAGGCCTGCAAAGATGTTCCACAGGTATTGCAATCCTCCTTCCAGTGTTCATGCAAAATCATAAATTGGTTATCTTTGGATCAGAAACCAGTGTCTGGCTCTAGAGCTGTTCCTGAAGGACCTGTTCAAATGACTCAACATCTTTGTGGGGGGGGCTTTGGGGTTGAAGCATCTAAGACATCTTTCCAACATCTTTCATTCACAAGGAGAAAGAGGCAGCTTGGGCATCTGTCCAGACATTCATTCACTCATCCATCCATTCAGTCATCATTTACTGAGTACCTTTTTTATTCTAAGCATCATGTTTCTATTAACTACATCTGGAACACCAGTAAGTCACCCCTCTGCCCATGTGTTGGCTGAAAGTTTATTGGATAGAATTGTCACTGTTTAGTTTTAAGACAATTCAAAGTTATTTCTGTGGCTTGTGTTAAAATCCTGAGGTTTCTTCTTGTGTTCCACTTGGTACCACTGCTGGGCTTTGTATTTTATGGAGATCTGATGGCCCTGGATGTGGTTGGGGATCTTCTCTTGGGAATTTCCTCTTTCTTCCCCTCTCCAGCTTTTTATAGCTACATAAGGTTTAGATCTGTTCACAAACACTTGGGTAATTATGCCCCTCTCTGTTTATAAATTCAGGATAAATTGTCCTAATGGGAAAATATCTGTCCTTTGCTATAGTTTAGATCAAGGCTTTTAATTTTTTGTTTGTGTGTGGTTCGTTTGCCTTTCTAAAAATCATTTTGATGTCTGTTTCACTTATGAATCATCTATTGCTGATATACAACAGCACTCAGTAAACCCCACTAAAAATCTATTCTTGATCTAAAAGTAGTTGATGCTGGGAAAATGTAACCCATACAGATGCCTTTCTCATGGATACTGAATTAAAGGAAACAGTTGGATTTTAAGACTCTTAGGGAACATCTGATAAGAGGCCCATAGAAATGACCCACCAGAGCTTTGATCACCAGCATGCTGGAGAAACACAATTCAACTCAATTTGCTTTAAAGCATCAAAGTCATAATGCATTTGTATTCGTTCATTTAACAGTCATGAAACACCTACTATGAGCAAAATTAGACTATAGATGAATAGCTAGGTGTTTCTTATTAATAAAATATAGATAGATTTTTATTAGATTTTTAGCTTTGTGGGAGACAGCAAAGCATGCTTCTGATCAGAAGGCAAAGTCAGTCCTTCCTCTATGCTGGGAAAAAAACAGCTATGTTTCCCAGGCTATGTAAACGTGTGGAAGACTTAGTTTTTAATCAGTTTGCACCAACAAGAATAAATGCTTCCTTTTGCAATGTTTCCTCCCTTCCAAGAGCTAAAACTAATCAACGAGAGGCAGTAGTGTAGTGGTTAAGCTTACCCTTTTGAGTCAGATTAAATAGGCTTGAATTGGGACTCCAACATTTACCAGCTGTGTTACTTAACTTCATTGTGTTACTTAACTGTTACTTAACTCAGTTTCCTTGTGTTAGAATAAAGCTCATAATTATATCTACTTCACAGGGATACTGAAAAAATTAAGGAAATAGGCAACCTACATAAAGTAGCTAGCACAATGCCCAACATAATTGTAGGATGAGTTTAATTCATAGCTATTATTATCATTATCGTCATCAACTAATACTTGCTTGCTCATTAAACAAAAAGGAATGCTGTCCTGGGGCTTCTCTGGTGATTCAGTGGTAAAGAATGCACCTGTTAATGCAGGAGACTCGGGTTTGATCCCTCCAGTTGGGAAGATCCTCTGGAAAAGGAAATGGCAACCGCTCCAGTATTCTTGCCTGGAGAATCTCATGGACAGAGGAGCCTGGTGGGTTATAGTCCGTGGGGGTCGCAAAGAGTCAGACATGGCTTAGTGACTAAACAAAAACAACAATGATGTCCTATATAGAGAAACAATATAGAGGACTGCATCTATAAAATATGCTTACCAGTGTCAGAAGTTGAGCATATTTTTAGAGATACCCACCCAATAAACCAGAAAGGATAACCTGGGCTCATCTGGGATTTCAATCCAGGACCTCTCGCACCCAAAGTGAGAATCATACCCGTAGACCAACGAGCCACCCTCAACATTCAGGAAACTAAGATTATGGCTTCTGGTCCCATCACTTCATGGCAAATAGATAGGGAAACAGTGGAAACAGTGACAGATTTTTCGGGGGCTCCAAAATCACTGCAGATGGTGACTGTCACCATGAAATTAAAAAAGACACTTGCTCCTTGGAAGAAAAGTTATGACCAACCTACACAGCATATAAAAAGTGAGACATTACTTTGTCAACAAAGGTCTGTCTAGTCAAGGCTATGGTTTTTCCAGTAGTCATGTACGGATGTGAGAGTTGGACTATAAAGAAAGCTGAGTGCCAAAGAATTGATGCTTCTGAACTGTGGTGTTGGAGAACACTCTTTGAGAGTCCCTTGAACAGCAAGGAGATCCAACCAGTCCATCCTAAAGGAAATCAGTCCTGAATATTCATTAGAAGGACTGATGCTGAAGCTGAAACTCCAATACTTTGGCCACCTGATGTGAAGAACTGACTCATTGGAAAAGACCCTGATGCTGGGAAAGATGGAAAGCAGGAGGAGAAAGGGACGACAGAGGATGAGATGGTTGGATGGCATCATCAGCTCAATGGACATGAGTTTGAGTAGGCTCTGGGAGTTGGTGATGGACAGGGAAGCCTGGCATGCTGCAGTCCTTGGGGTTGCAAAGAGTCGGACACGACTGAGTGACTGAACTGAACTGACCCAATAAACAAAGGTCTGATGAGATGTGCGAATATGTTTGAAGAGAAAATTGAATTCTCAGAGCACCCTGTTTCTGACTTAGGGAACATGGATCTTAGGACCACTGCCCCCCACATTAATGGGGTGATGAGAACTACTGCAGCCCTAGAAGGAAAGGAAAGGAGTTCTCCAGCCTGGCTTCTGCCGAAACATGGAGGCCTATCTCTAGGATGGAGTCTGAGAGGTGAAGACTGCACAGTGAGGTCAATGTCAAGTCAGTTACCATTAGCATCAAGCATGTCCTCTGTGCCTCTGACCCACATCTGAATGTTGCATTTTGAGTCTTACCTCTTCTGTCTTCTGTAGAGATGAACAACAGCTGGTCGGTGTCCTCTCTATAATAACCTTTCAAATGGGAGGGGAAGACTGTTAAGTTTGCCTTTAGGCACTTTTTCACTCTAGACTAAACAACTCCAAATCCTTTAACCTTCCCTCATAGGTTCTATTTTCTCTCTCTTTAATCATTTTGGTTTTCCTCTGGACCCTTTCCAGTGTCTCCACTTTGCCCTTAAAATAAGGGGCCTCAGACTGGACCTACCATCCTATTAAGGGTCTGTATGCTGCCAAATTCTTTATCATGGGGGAGGGAGACATGGGGATATACTTTCCTTTCATGTCAGACTCCCACCAAGCGAATTCACCCCGCTGTTGTATTGCTTATTTCTTATCAGTACAACACACAGATTCCTTTTAAATAACACGATCTGCTGTGATCCTCACATCTTTGTCAGTTTTTTTCCAATCTAGATATTAAGCCCCTTTTATGCCTGTCATTTGATCATCACCCCTCAGGATACTACTTTTGTAATCAGCCGTCACGCTGCACTTGAAACTTTTTCATGAAACATTTCCTTCATGTGTTGAAGCCAATTTGGATTCTCCTAGCATATCAGTAATTCCCACTGCAATTAATATTATTTGTAGACTCTGGGTGTGCTCAAAGCAATTTTAAGTATTATTTAAAGCAGAGCTAGGGTAAAATTGGAGGCCATGTTTTAAGCACCCTTTTGTTTACTGAGCCATTGATCTCTTTTCCAGTCTGTCGTGAAACCCAGTGAGGAAAAGACACACCAGATCCTATCTTTCTGGCTTGCTGATGAGAATGTCATATGCATTCAAAAGCTTTCCTGAAATTAAGATATTGTACAGATGTGGTCAAATTTTAATTCTCAGCACATACATACCCTAAACTGAGCTTAGGCACAGAGTTGGTGGGGGAAGAGGGGATATTTATTTGCATTATGCTTAAAATCATGGATTTCCTTTAAACAGCATTGATTTGCACATCATAAATTACATACCAGATGGAAGGAGTCGAGAGAGTTAGAAGAAAACTGGAAGTGGAGAAAGCAATCAGAAGGAAGAAAGGGAGCCCTTCTGAAATTATTATTAGGAGATTATTCAATTTGAACCTAATTCCCATAAAATTTATCAGATATGGAGATGCCACATACAAGTATACTAATGAATCCACCAGGACTACCACCTCCTGGCAGAAGAAAGGGAAAGGGCAGTGGGGAGGAGCTAACATTCACTGGAACCCTTAGAATATATTGTAAGGCAGTCACTTTCTGTTAGAGACTTTTGATACACTTGGCTTTACCTAAAATCATCAGCCTAACTTGCTTTGACCCAGGAATTGCAATATTTTGAGGACTGCCTTGCGAAAGCTTGTTCTTACTGGGCACATGTACTGTTCTCTTAATGTCCATTATCATTGTTGGTTGCAATGCCCATCCCTCCTTGAGATATCCTTTATGCTGGGGTCTTGTTTCTTTCCAGTATTTCCAAAGGAGGCATGTCTCTGGGTATGCTGTTGTGCCAACCTGAAGGAAGCAACTGGGGGTGACTTCAGGGCTGATGATTATGATCAGTACTTACCATGTGCTCGTGGGCTGCTTCCAAGAGTGGGCAGATGTCCAGGAGAGCCTGGACATGGGTTGGCCCCTCCCAGGCTCTCATTACCCTTTCCAGTGGCAATAATGATACTAAGAACTGAAGCTTTCTTTTGCCTGCTCCCTTTTAATTAATTGCTTTGAATTCTACCAGATTTGTCCATTGAAGAACTGCGGGACACCCAGGAAGTGAACCATAGCTTAGAGACACGGGTGGGGAGCCGGAATGGGGGCAAGATTCTGGCCTGAACCCCATGGGGTGGGGTCGAGTGTGTGTGCCTGTGTGGCACAGCAGCTTCAGGCTGTAGGGAGATTTGTGCCTTTCAACCACAGGAGGTCCCCAGATCTGTCGTTCCTCCTGGGAGCTCCAGCCTGGATCCCTTCCGAAGCCAGGTGAAAACGTATTTTGAGCAGAAGTTCCTTGATGGTTTGAGGTTTGGCACAGCGATGCTTTTCGTTTTCAACAAGTGTTCCAAGTGGGGAAAAGGAATAGAACACAATTGAAGTTTTGAAAAGCAACCTCTTCACGCAATGAAATGTGGGGCGACCCCACCCCCTTCCGCAGGCCCTCACCCTTGCTCTAAGAAAAGCAAACACTGTTTTCCTGTCTTATTTGTATTCCTATTAATTTAAGACAGGAAGCCCTCAGTGGGTGTGAGGTAAACAATTCAGCCTCGTGGGTCGGGCTTCCTCATCAGTTTGCAGCTGGAGAGACGTCTGCACGGCCCGAGCCCATTCATGTCTCTGCCGGGGATGTCTCGATGACTGAACCCCGAAGAAGGCAGGAGGGGCGCGGGAGCCCGAGAAGGTATAAAGGAAATGCTTCAGTCGTGCAGTCGCCGGCGATTGTAATTCAGCGGTGGTTAAATTTGGTTTCTCCAGCAGAAAGAATCTCACTGCAGCTTTCTGGAAAGTTGCCTGCTAGCTTGCCCAGTGCGATGGTTGTTGATTCTGGTGTGCGGCTCCCCCTCACCCCACCCCACCCCCAGTAAGGACCCATGCTGCCGCCGATTATGAAACGGAGCGGTTATGAAATGAATTGATGTCGGGGAGCTGGAGCTCCTCGCGGCGGCTGGAGGGAGAACTTTTGACCGGGCGAGGGTTATCTGGGTGGGGCGTTTTTCTCCTCAGACCTGCTCCCAGTTACCGCTGGAAGCTCCGGAGCAAGTTGACATAAACAAAAGGTGTCTGCGTCAGAAACCCCAAACTCCCCGAAACCTCCCCGGTGCGGTTTCCTTTTCCGACTGCGAAGGGGGTGGGGGTGGGGGGAGTGACCGGGGAAGGGATTCTGGAATGCCGTGGAGTTTTGACAAGTGAGCCAGGGGAGTGACGAGGCGAGCCGGGATTCCATTACAGTCTTTTTCAAAACCTCCCAAGCCGGGCTTGCGGAGGGGGCGTCCTCCCGCAGACCTGCCGCGCTCGGAGCGGGGCGCTCCGGGCTCCCCGCGGGAACCGTGCTCCGGAAGGGCCGTCGGGGGGCGCGCAGGGGGCCGGCTTCCCGGGCGGGGCGCGCGCGCTGAGCGGCCCCGCCCCGCCCCGCCCGCGCCCAGCAGGTGATTAGGCTCCGGCTCGGCCCCGGGGCGTGCGAGCCCCGCCCGGGAGCGAGGATTACGCGGGGCCGGCTGCTCCCGACCGAGCCTCCGCCGAAGACGTCGAGAGGAGACCCCCCGCCCCCCGAAGGTGACTTCAGAACTGCAGGTAGGAATCTGCTTTAGCAGACAAAAACCTCAGGCGTCCCCCATGCGATCCGGCTTTGGGGTGCCGACTGAGGCTGCCTGCGGGGGTGTGGACACTGAGCCCCAGCCTCCTCCGAGAAACACCCGCCGCCGACGAACGCCCGCGGCGCTCATCTCGCAGACCCCTTGGGTGTCTTGTTTTTGATTTGGGAGATTTGCGTGTTTACGGATGGTTTGTGCTCCTTGGGAGGAGTACCGGACGAGGAACTGGTTTGTCAATTACTAGACGGAAGGAGGCGCCCTGAGTGTGTGTATGTGTGTGTGTGTGTGTGTGTGTGAGCGGCGGGGTTGGGGGGAACGAGGGACAAGTCCGGGGGTCTCCAGAGCCAAGGTCCTGATAGTCACCGCGGAAAAGCAATGCTGTTGAAGTCCAGGAAGGGAGAGAGGGTGTCCAGCAACCAGGCATCTGTTAACGCTGCCCTCATCCCCCTGCTTCTCGCTACGGCCAGCAGGGAATGAGTCTGGGTACAGCATAGCTGCCTCTCCTGCCAGCCGGAACTGTTTATGATCCCTCAAGTGCTTATAATCGCCTTTGGGGACAGATCTTCGCCCTGAACTACTAAACAGCCTGCTTGGACAACTCCCCCACCCCTAATTCACAAAATGTTTTGATTGTCGCATTCACAAATCAAAGGTTTTAAAGATGAGGGCTTTGGGGAAAGAGAATGACATTTTCTGTCGTGTTGGCAACTCTCTTGTAAGCAGTTTGTAAACACTAGGAGTGAAAATTAAGTCAAATTTTGTCTGATGAGATGGGGCTGGTAAAGAGGAGGGAACTATAGCTGTCACTCTGGGAACCACTTCTGGGAAGAAAAGATTTCTGTGAATGTAAATAGTAAATGCTTCTCATAAAAATAGGTCAGGCTAAGTTTTATATCATAAGGGGGATGGCATAAACTCTCATGGAGAAGTATCTTTAAATACACATAAAATACAGTACTTTCAGCCGTTAGCCTTTGCATTCCTATACTGTTTTGCAACTGTACATTGACTTTGCAGATGAATCAAAAAGGTACAAGGGGATCTGCCTTTGTGCTTTTTCACTCAGTTGTGTTGACTCTTTTGACCCCATGGACTGTAGCCCACCAGGCTCCTCTGTCCATAGAATTTTCCAGGCAGGAATACTGGAGCAGGTTGCCATTTCCTACTCCAGGGGATCTTCCTGGCCCAGGGATCGAACCCGTGTCTACATTGGCAGGCGGATTCTTTTACCACTGAGCCACGTGGAAAGCCCCCAAGGGATTTTCCCTACCACCATATGCTAATCTAGCGGTTAATCTCACTAACCTGTAGAAGGCCACAGCACTCTTCTTTTACTGAGGTGTTAACAAGGCCCACCTACAGTTAATTGCTTTCAGGGCTGCTGGTCAAACCCATGGTCCCTCCTGTACTGCCTCTGGGATCCATAGGTAGGTGGGCTTTAGGAAACCAGGCCTGTGCCAGACTCTAAAAAAAAGTCCTCAGAGACTGCTACACAGAGAAGAAACAGAAATAGGATGTACCAGGTAAACTGATGGGGAAACCAGTGTGGACCCAGGATTTCAGGCTTGCCCATGCCCTTTCAGCCTTGAGCTCTGTGAGCTGGTGCAGCTGAGCGTGATTGTCTGAGGAGATAACCCATGGGAGAAGGAAGACAGCCTGTCTGAAGAGCAGCAGGGTGTCCCCAAACCGCCTTTCTGCTTGCCTTCTTTATTCTGTAAATTGCCCAACCACATGCTTGGCCTGCACAGCTCCCTTTAATCCCGTATTCCTACTAATCTCAATAACTCAGGCAGGTCACACTCAGGAACTGTTTCCTTGAAGGGGAAGAGGGACCCCTTTCCTGCCTATTTCCTGGGCCCTCAAGTTCTTGTCACACTTGCTTGCCAGGTGCTCAGCCTTTGCTGCCTTTAGCATCAACTCTTCTTTCTCTCTCTCTCTCAGAGGTTTCACCAAATAACCTTTGCTGCTTAGAGAAGCAGGTTCTCCTGATCTCTGCCTAGGTTTTCGTTCTGGAATCTAATTCATTGCCTGAGCTTCCTTTCTTTCCTTATCAAAGCTATTCATAGACATGATTGTAAAGCCATATATTTCTAGAAGGCTTATACATAGAAACAGCAGTTATTTGACCCATCCCTCACCAACCTCAGCTTCTGTGCCCCAGAGACAAGAGCTTCAACTTTGCCCATGTTTCTGAATAGTAGGCGTGTCCCGTTCCACCTGGTTCATCCCAGCCTTCTGGTCTCCTTCACTGTGGAGTTGCGCCGAGGGCCAGAGGCACAGCTGTCATCCTGGAATTCCTTATCACAGCAGGGATTCATTTGCTCTTCATGTGACATCCCTTGTTTTTTAGACCCGTGTCTTCCTTCTTTGCTTTTGCTCTCTTGCTGGTAACATCTTCTAGTAGTTCTGAGAAAGACTGCCTGGGAAATAAGTTTTTTGAGATCTTCGAAGTTAGATTAATAGTTTACTAGGGGTATGAACTCTGTGTTGGAAGTCTGTTCTGAATTTGGAACGCTTTGTTCTTCCAGGTTCACTATTGCCATTGAGATGTCTGTCATGCTAACTCCTGATGCTTTGGATAGAATCATTTCCCCTTCTCTGAAAGATTTTCTTGTCTTTGTAATGTCCTTTCCCTCTGTAATGAAATCTCATTCAGTACACCTTGCTGTGTCTTTTTTTTTTTTTTTTTTCCCCATCAATTTACTTGGCTTTCAGTGGGCCTTCTCAATCTGAAAATCATGTCCTTGAGTTCTGAACTGTTTTATGGAATATTAAAAAAAACTGATTTCTGTCCTCTTCTGGAACACATATTAAGTTGAAATGGGGCCCTCATACATTGAATCTCTAATTTTCTTACTTTTTCCCTATGTTTTCTCCTTTTTTGAAACAGTTCTACTTCCTGGGATATGTCCTCATTTTATCTTCCAACCAATGTATTGAATTCCCATGTCTGTCATCAAATTTCTTATTTCCAAGAGCTCTTTTAAAATCTCCAAAATTTTCTTTTTGTAACCTCCTGTTCTCGCTTCATAGATGAAATGCTTTTTCAACCCTCAACTCTTATCAAGGATCACAGTGGCAGTTTCTTTGAAGTGGCCCTCTGCTCCCTGTGCTTTTTGTTTTCCTCTGATTTCCTCTTAGTTTTTGTTTTGGAATCTGTTGCATGTTAAAGGCTTTCCTCAGATGTCTAAGGATCCTGGAACTGACTGCTGAGAAGTTAACTGGAAAGTCTGCACGCTTGGATGGAGTTGACACCCAGGATCAGTTCCACCTTACCAAGAAGGAACACCTAGAACAGTGTTTTAGAACCTGGAACAGTTCCTGGCACACAGTAAACTTTCCATTTAAGTTGTCCAAGTATTTGAATGATGTTGAGTCTTGCTAGGGCTCAGGTAGTAGTGATTACAAAGAGCGCCGCAGGTGAGTCACATGTGCAGCCACCTGTAGGATTATCCTGCCAAGGGATTTTATTGGAGGATTCCCGCTTGTGGGTGGAAGGTCTTTCCCTCAAAGGAAACTGAAGAGAAATCTCGATGCCAAGGGGAATTGGTGGCTGCTGCGTTCTATGAGCCAGACTCAGATGGAGACCAGGAAACCAGCATTTGGTATGGAACCTTCTCCCATTTCCCTGTTTCTAAGCTCACCCCTTCTCTCAGCTACATTGAAGTGTCTCTGAGTCCACAGTTACTCTGATTCAGCAGAGCAAATGGGTTGCAGAATGCAGGCAGTCACTTTGGAGCCAGGGCTGAGAGGGGAGACCCAGGGTCTGACAGCTTCTGGCACAGACTCACAGCCAGCTCTCCTGCTTTGGGGCCCCAGTACCTGGTACCCCTAATTCCAGAGACGCTAGAGCTCTGTTTCCAGGCTTCCCATCCTGGTGCGCTAGGTGTCTTCTGTCAGTTACCATGGGTTAGACCACTTTACAGCTTCCAAAATTTTGTTACATTTTGTTTCTTCTTTTGATCTTTAAGAGTTTAGCAAACCTTTCCTGCCCCGCCCAGTTTAAACTTTTCTCTCATTTCAGTCTATCACGGTTTACTGGCAAGTAACTCTCCCTTCTCTCAGTTCTGCTTTTACACCCCTCTGCTGCGGGTGCCCCCTTGGGACAGAATACTAACAGGCCACGATGTACTGTCAGCTCAGCAGTGATCATTAAAGATGTCCAGACCCTGGATAGAGTGGTTCTTGGGCATTTATACCAGGTATGTTAGCATCTTCTCCATCAGGTCAGTGATTCTTCTTATGTGTGGAGCATAAGGCCGAAGCATTTCTGAATGGGATGCTGTGGCTTACCAGAATTCTATTATGTGAGAGTAACCGTAGAGCATGCTAACTCCTGAAATACATTCATGTTCATTTCTTCCTTTGGTCCTGGCCAGAAGCCTATTGCAGGCTCAGTGGTCACGTGGACCTGGTAGCATCCATTATGTGAGATGATCCGTTCACTTCATCTGTGGGATGGTACCTCCATCCCACACCCCAGGGACGCGTAAAGGAAAGAGTATGTGATCCAGGTCTGGGCAATGAGGTGCGAAGAAATGTCTCTTGTGGAGCTTCTTGCAGGATGTGTGCTCATTACCAAAAAAAAAAAAAAAAAAAAAGACACACAGAACAATCGAACCCTTTGCTTTCTTGGCGCATTTCTGTCTAGAACTGCTGTAGGCATCTTGCCACCAGCCTTAGGAGAGAGCAGATCCCTGAGTGTCCTCAAGAAGCACCGTATTTCTCCACACTTCCCATCCTGTGAGATGATGAATTTCCTCCTTGTTCAGGCCGTTTGGAATCGGGGTTTGGTATCATTTGCTGCCAAGCTAACACAGGTGGATGTTGATCTACACGCCGCCTCATTTCCAAAAGGAGTTAAGCACACCCTGGGCTCACCTTATGGAAGATCTGAGCTGCCTGATTCCTCATTCCGATTCCAGGGAGGATTCTTCTCTACTCTGGTGATTTCCAGGCAGATGAAAGTAATTTTGTTCTCTCTTCCAACTTCAAAGGAAAGAATAACCAATGAGACAGTTGGAGGGGAAAAGAGGATTCCTTTGCTTTGGAGATTGCTACCCAATCCCAGCCAGAGAACTTTTTGGGGCTGTCACAGAGATGAAGACTGTTCTTAAAATCGCAAGGTCACGAGGACACCCCACGTACTGGAGCCTGTGAGAAGCCAAGCGCCTGTTACCACTCACCCCTGCAGTGGTTGGGACTGGCAGGCCTGTTTGCACACTTGGTATCATTTCCTCTGTCTTCCACCCTTTGTCTTTTGTGCATCCCAGTCTTGGGGAAGCTTGTAAGATGAAATAAACTCCGGAAGTGCTCAGTGGAATGCAGGAAAAAGCAGACGGACTGTTCCAGTTTTCTCCAGTCTGACTCGTGCAGTGACTCTCCTGTCTTTTTGTGAACGGGAGGCCCTCCTGATCTCTTCCATTCCCAGTTCAATGTTAGCCCGAAGGGAAGGCTTTGATTGCCCTTAGCATTATACCGTCGTGTTCCTGTTTGCATCCCTCACCAAACCAAGACTGTAAGGATGGGCACTTCGTATTGTGCCAGGCACTATTACAAGCTTTACGCTATGAACTTAACCTCACAATGATCCTATGGAGAGGGTACCATTATTATTCCTGTTTTACAGTGGAGATGATGTGAGGCACACAGTATTTTAGGGAAACTGCTCAAGGTTGTCCAGCTTTTCAGGAGTGAAGCAGAGATTCAGACGTTGGCAGGCTAGTTCTGTGCTATATAACATGTATGCTTCATGCTATATAATTCATCATTACAGCCGGAACACCCTTACACCATCTGTAGTATACAATAGGGATTCAGCTGTTACTGTGAGTGAATAAATGCAAGGATTTTTCATGTCATTACTGACTCATTAATTTTAATAGCAGCATATTTCCCCATCAAGTTAAAGCACCATGATTTGTGTAACTTGTTTCCCCAGGATTGGACATGTAAGTAGTATGGTCTAGGGTATCTGAGATTGAGTTTGTCCTGAGAAATCTCAAACATGTGGTCCCTAATTGGGGAGTGACCATGAGACATCTTTTAACCCTTCTCTTCCTCTGCCAGCCCTGCAAACGTCACTCTCCCCAGCCTCTGCCACCCTGAGGAGCAATCCTGATGCTCACCCCAGCACCAGGTTCCCGTTACCATCACTGGAACTCTGTACAAAAGCAGATGGCGTTACAGAGACTTCAGTACTCCACACTTCCAGAACTTTCTCCAAGGGTCTCTGGTAAAGGTTAAGTATTAGTTGGCAGGGAGTTGACGTTTGAACTGCGGATCTCTGAAATGGCGCCTGCCAAGTGCCGTTTTCCAGGTGGTTTCTCATAACATGTCGTTTTGCGCTTTTGAATCCAGAGATAATGTATCTGACTCTTTCATTTGTTTTTTAAGACTTTTGGCTGACCTCTGGGATTCTTGTTTTAATTGCCAACTGATAGAAAATATAAATGGAAAAATGTGTTCGTGTGCAAACTTGGGACTTTATCTTTGGAAATTGGGGGTGGGTGAGGGTAGAGGGTTAAGGAAAATTTAAACAATTTTGTCTGGCCAGTGGATGCCTTAACTTCCTTATAAACAAAAGTAAACATACATATCATGTGTCAATATGAGCATTTTGTAGAAACTATTTGCAGTTTAAAAAGTTTCTGTTTGTACACATTTACTTGAGGTTTGTTGGAAGACTTTGTTTAAATTTAGATTAGGGGACTGCCCTGGGGGTCTAGTGGTTGAGACTTGGCACTGCCAATGCAGGGATGCAGGTTCGATCCCTGGTCAGGGAACTAAGGTCCCACATGCCATGTGGCATGGCTGCTGCTGCTGCTAAGTCGCTTCAGTTGTGTCCGACTCTGTGCAACCCCGTAGACGGCAGCCCCCCAGGCTCCGTCATCCCTGGGATTTTCCAGGCAAGAGTACTGGAGTGGGTTGCCATTGCTTTCTCCGGTGGCATGGCTAAAAAAGATTTTAAAAATTAGATTAATCCTATGTGAGATCTTTTGGTAGGATAAATCTTTTTTTTTCTGGACTTTTTTCTTTTTTTACGTTAGAGATGTATTTGGGACAAGTGGTAGCTCAGTTGGTAAAGAATCCGACTGCAGTGCAGGAGACTCAGGTTTAATCCCTGGGTCAGGAAGATCCTCTACAGAAGGGCATGGCAACCCACTCCAGTATTCTTGCCTGGAGACTCCCCATAGACAGAGGCGCCTACAGGCTACAGTCCATGGGGTCGCAGAGAGTCGGACGCGACTGAGCGACTAACATGTTCACTTTCACTTCGAATACATCTGCAGCGTCTGTGCATGTGGGCATATGTGTGTGTGTGTGTTTGCATGTTCTCTCTCCTCCCTCAGGTCATTTTCTCCCTTCCTTTGGACCAAGTGTCCGGAACGACAACATCGAGGCTCCATTATCCTGTTTCTGGTTGGGTTCAGGCAACAGGTACAGGCAGGGGATCAAAAGGCAGGAGGAAAGAGTGTTGGGGTATTTATCCTCCTCACTGCTCTCCCCTCAGCCTTGCCAAGGTCCTAACAACGGCTTATTTCTTCTGAACTCTTATGGACAGCTCGGGCTCATGACCCCAGCTCACACTATTTCCTCCCCTTGCCCCTCAGACCTAGAGGTGCTAATAGTTTCCCAGCTATTGCCAGCTTCTAGGTGCTTCATCCTCCTGCAAATATCCCCTGTATATAACTTTCTCGAGTTCAACCCTTTTGAGTATCTCTTCGGTTTTCTGCTGGGAACCCTGACTGACATCATCCATATGGCCACGTCTTTCTCATAGAAAATCATGATTGTCATTTCTGGCTCTGAAATACTGGTTGCATTTACTTGAGCACATCTGAATTTGAATCACATCCTGTCCTGTCCAAGAGCTGTCATCTTATTCTTGTGCCTCTTCTGTCTTTTCTGTTAGATGGTAAGGGACAGGGGACTGTTATCCTGCCTTCTCCCTATAATGTCTAGTACATATAGTGGTAACAACAGTTGGCAACTCTTGAAGTAAGATAATATACATACAGGTGTGCGTGTAGGTATGTAGTATATTTGTGTGCATCTGTTGGCTCACTTGTGTTCGACTCTGCAGTCCTATAGACTATATAGCCTCCTAGACTCTTCTGTCCATGAGATTTTCCAGGCAAGAATACTGGAGTGGGTTGCCATTTCCCAGTCCAGAGGATCTTCCTGACCCAGGGATCAAACCTTCATCTCTTACTCCTGCATTGGCAGTCAGGTTCTTTACCACTAGCGCCACCTGGGAAGCCCCATATGGCATGTATGTGGGTATATCTGTGACTGTTGTTGTTGTTGTTGTTAAATACCCTTTAGGTTTATCTTGATCAGCACTGGCTCGTTTTTTTTATAAAGTGAACAATGACCAGGGACCAATAGGCAACTCATTATGCTAGGCATTCGCATTAATGCATTTTCAGAGTTCATAATGTTTCTCAAAGGGGAGTTCATCAAGAGCTGAAATTACAGAATTTTCAAACTAAAAGGAATCTCGGAGTATATCTTACTCATTTCATCCTTTTTAGGTGACGCTCAGGCTGAGTGGTTCAGTGCCCCTTGTTCTGGGGCACAGATGGTATGGACGATGCCAGAACTTGGTGCTCTTGACTCTCTTCCCAGGGTTTCATTCAACCAGCCCTCTCCAGGTCAGTCTGCCTGGTCACTCGTAGGTGCTGTTTGGTAAAACTTCCACGAGGTGCCCCTTAGAAAGCCTCTCTGCTGTCCCTTATTGCTTCCCTCTGTGTTGCAAATGCAAACCAGATAGTCACGCTCTGAGCTCATAAAAGGGCCTAATAGGATGCAGACGGTGGATTCTAACCCAGGCTCCAACCTTGGCCCCACGTGTAGACAGCTGGGGGAATACTTACTTGGGCCAACCCACAGCCACTCTTGGCCATCTCCCTTCACCAACTTTAAGCTTGGGAGCAGCATTTTATGCGGGCGTGCGAGGTGCTGGGGTTGGGTTGGGTGAGTGAGTTATAAGTTTTGTGGTTATTGGAGCCAGAGTCCCAGACCTCATCTGTGGGAGATGAGATCTCCAAGTCAGGCTCAACTGCTTGCAGAGGGCGTTTGCTGATGGGCGCTACTCCTGTGATGATGGCTAGCACAAGGACCAGAGGATAAGGTGTTCCCTATAAAATAAGAAATCTTTGGCTCCACTAAATCACACTTAAAGTTGGTTTAAGATGTATAAGAAGAACCCTTTTCTTTCATGAACAGAAACAAAGTAGATTGGTCTGGGTCTGCATGTGATAAGATGAATGTCAGGAGTTAGTGTTTCTTTCTCTGTGTGTTACATTTTCTCCCATATGCAAATCAGCTGGAGGCTGATGAATTGCTATACCTCCCCTGTAAGACTTAGGTTCAGGGAGATGAGGAAAGGAGGTGCAGGGGATCGTGCCCGCTGCTTGTCAGGCTTTGTCCTGGCAGCTTTAACACAAAAGATTTCACTTCCAGAAAGCTGTGTCATCGTCATGCCCATTTTGTAGATGTGAAAACTGAGGCTCACAGCTCCGTGACATCCCCAGAAGTACATAAGCAGGATGAGGTGCTATATCACCTCAGTTCTGACTCTACAGATACACCTTGTCAGAGGAGGAATGCCGTTCTAAACCCAGCTGGTCCGCATTCTTGCCAAATGACTCTGTGGAGCGTTAGTTTCTCTGCCTTGGTTTTCTCAGAGAAACTAAAGTGGGGATAGTGTATGTTGCTCCCTCCTAAGCTGGTGATAAGGACCAAGGTAATGTACAGAAAGAGTTCATCTCCATGCCGGGCATGTGAAAGCCCTTCATGCAGTTAGCTCCCAGGCCCCTGGAGCTGGGTTTGCTGCTTCTCCTTTCAGGATGTGCTTTGTCAACTGTTATCTCTCAACTTCCCTGAGTTGTTTCCTCAGTTATAAAACTAGGCTTGGGTTAAAGGTCAGTTTTCTGAATTGAGAAAAACCAAGGAGAAGGAGACAAATCCCTATCGTTCTTGTTGCAAACTTCTGAAAATGCTGGGTCAATGTATTGCTGTTGTGGTTGACTCATTTTCAACTCTTTGCAACCCCAGGGACTGCAGCACGCCAGGCTTCTCTGTCTTTCATCATCTCCCAGAGTTTGCTCAAACTCATGTCCATTGAGTCAGTTATACCATCCAGCCATCTAGTCCTCTGTCACCCTTTTCTCCAGCGTTTCCCAGCATCAGTGTCTTTTCCAGTGAGCTGGCTCTTCGCATCAGGTGGCCAGAGTATTGGAGCTTCAGTCCTTCCAATGTATTACTTTGGGATAAACCTGTCCAAGTCTACTGGGGAGAATCTAGGCTTGGTCAGCTGCCCTGGAGGTAGCTTTTCTGAATCAGCCAAATTCCAGCAACACTCTCTCCAGCTAACCCTGAGTTCCTACCTCCAGGGTTTCCTCTTTGTTACTCTGTCCTCCTTGTGGAGAAAAGCTCTGCTGCTTTCAGCTACGTTATACAGAGTAGTCTCTGAACACTTCTTCCCTTCTGGGTCACCAGCTGTGTGTGTGTGTGTGTGTGGTGGGGGACCACCAGCTGGGTGTCCTCCAGCTCAGTGCCCTTCTGATGCTGTCTACCTGGAGGTGGCACCAGATCTCACAAGCTAAGGGCTCAGTCCCACTAAGACTGTCCCCCGCCCCCCACTACCCACGCTCCAGCTGGCAGTCAGAAGTCCAAGTTTCACCTGCATTTCTCACCAACTGACTGTAAATAGGTTTCCACAACCACTCCTATTAATTAATAGGGTTAATTAATCAGGTTTGATTAATTTGCTAGAGCATCTCATGGAGCTCAAGAAACAGTTTACTTGCTGGATTACTGGTTTGTTATAAAAAGGACACAACGTGGGGAGATGCATAGCGCGCGTGCAGGATTTGGGGAGAGGGCATGGCGTCTCCAGGTGTTCAACCTGGAAGCTCTGTGAACCCATCCATTTGGGTTTTTTGGGGGGAGGCTTCATTACATAGGCACAATTGATGAACTCATTGGCCATTGATGATTGAACTCAGTTTCCAATGCCTCTGCCTTCCGCAGAGGTCAAGGGAGGGTGGGGTGGGATGAACAGTTCCAACCTTCTAATCATGCCTGCCACACGCCCCCACCCCTGCAACCAGCGTCCATCCTTAAGGACTTTGCAGAAGTCACCACATTATCATCAGCTCAGATAAGATTGAAAGGGACTTGCGGGGAGCTTCCCTGCTGGCTCAGTGGTTAAGAATCCTCCTGTCAATAAAGGAGACGTGGGTTTGATCACTGATCTGGGAAGATCCCATAAGCTACGGGGCCACTAAGCCTGTAGGTCACAACTGCTGAGCCCGGGCTCGACAACAAGAGAAGCCACTGCAATGAGGATCCCGTGCACCACAACCAGAGAGTAGCCTCTGCTTGCTGCAGCTAGACAAAAGCCCACAGCCGCGAAGATGCAGCTGAATAAATAACCAGTTTTTAAAGAAGGAAGAGACTCGTTAAAAAGATACTCATTTTACTTTGATTGCTCTGGAACTATTTCCAGGACTGAATAGAATATTTAAGATTCCCCTATGACTCTCACGTATTGAATTTCAAGGGTTTTAGGAGTGCTGTGCCAGGAACGGTGGGCAGAGACTAAATACTTTTTACTCTAAGTCACAGTATCACACTGTCGATATAGATTTATCATTGTTATCCTCTTTTTTTTCCCCTCTTCCTTCACCCATCCCCTTTGAACTGAAATTCGAGGGCTGCACCAACACCTTGTACAGCTTGCAGCATTGCCCTTTGTTCCTTGCACTCCAGTCACTGAAATAGGTAACCTGTGGGGGCCCACTTATGCTCCCAAGGTATTTAGGTCTTTCTTCAGAATGTTCCAGAGAATTCTCTTACATGCAGGCTTCCCTGGCTCCCTTTGCCTTTGGCAGTGCTGCTGCTGCATCACTTCAGTCGTGTCCGACTCTGTGCGACCCCATAGACGGCAGCCCACCAGGCTCCCCCATCCCTGGGATTCTCCAGGCAAGAATACTGCAGTGGGTTGCCATTTCCTTCTCCAATGCATGAAAGTGAAAAGTGAAAGAGAAGTCACTCAGTTGTGTCCGACTGTTCGCGACCCCATGGACTGCAGCCCACCAGGCTCCTCCGTCCATGGGATTTTCCAGGCAAGAGTTCTGGAGTGGGGTGCCATTGCCTTCTCCATTGGCAGTGCTAGAGCTGAGCTTAGTGTCTTGCTGCTGGGGCCTCTAAGGGTCTCACCTGCTTCAGAAGCTTCAAGGGGTGTCTAGGAGGAGTCGGGACCACAGAGCTGGCCAGGCATCTCCCGGTTGCAGATTACTCTCCTGCCACTCTTTTTTTTTTTTTTTTTTTAAATGTTTATTTATTTGTTAAGCTGGATCTTAGTTGTGGTACGAGGGATCTTTAGTGGTGACATACGTGCTTAGTCTTGTCAGTCGTGTCCAACTCTTAGCAACCCCATGGACTTAGCCTGCCAGGCTCCTCCGTCCATGGGATTTCCCAGATAGAATACTAGAGTGGGTTGCCATTTCCTCCTCCAGGAGATCTTCCCGACCCAGGGGTTGAACCTGTGTCTCCTGCATTGCAGGTGTATTCTTTACTCGCTGAGCCATCAGGGGAGCCCACAGAGGCACGCGAACTCTTATTTGTGGCATGTGGAATCTAATTCCTTGCCCAGGGATTGAACCCAGGCATGGGGCATGGAGCATGGAGTCTTAGCCACTGGACCACCAGGGAAGTCCCTCTCTTGCCACTCTTAAAGGCTTCGCACTGCAACTGCAAACATTATTTTTAAAAGAAGACAGAATGAAAACCAGTGGCCTCCCAGCCTGGCTCGGCAGGACCCATCTGTCCTGTGGAAGAGACACATGTTTCTGGGTCTTCTAGACTCAACCTTTTGGATCCCCCTGGAGTCCCCAGCTCTATCTGAAAAAGTCCAGGTGTAACTCTGTACCTTGCTACCATGGGCGCTCTGCGGAGGAAGAAAGGCAGATGGGGGGCAGTGAGGGAAATGAAGCTATAGGATTTACTTCATTGAGCCCAAGTCAAATATAAAGCATGGTCCCTGGATCCGCACCCCCCCCCAAAAAAAAAAGCTTATCAGAAATGAGAAATTTATATTTAAGTCTTTACAGCTTCTCTCATGCTCATGGAAAGATCTCACAATTATTTTATTTTGAACATCAAAGTGTTATTTAGGGAATACACATTAGCCTCAAATAACCTTCATCAGTGCTGATTTTGGATGCTTTATAAAGGTCAACCAAGGAAATCGTAAAGAAAGGTTAAAAAAAAACTCTAGTAATATTCCTGGGCATCTGACCTCACAGTAACAAGTGTTGGATTTCTTTGTAAACAAGACTTTTAAAGATCATTTAAATATGGAACAAGTCAAGAACATTATCCAAATAACTGACATGAAAGTGAAGGGGATATGGTTTGGAAAACCCAAAAAAGTAGCTGTAATCACAGGCTTGGGTGTAAAAAGACCACTGAAGATTGAATAAATGTTTTTGTGATGTGTGAGAGTCAGAAGTGGGAAGAAACCAGAAATATTTCTAAATTAGTATTAGCTTATTCTATTTACATAGTATTTGTGTGTGTGGTATTTTTACACATACAAGTATGTTTATTGCTATATTAATACCTTACATTGTTTATACAAATGTTTTAAACATTACTTTTTAGTATCTTAGGTATAATTTTGCATCTAATGAGATAGTCTGTCATTTACATTTATCTAACCAAAAATCTAACATTATCTAACCCTTGAATTTTTTCAGCTATCTTCTGATTGGGACAGTGGTGTGTGCGTGCTAAGTCACTTCAGTCATGTCCAACTCTTTGCGACACTATGGACTGTAGCCCGCCAGGCATTTCTGTCCATGGACTTCTCCAGGCAAGAATACTGGAGTGGGTTGCCATACCCTCCTCCAGGGGATCTTCCCAACTGAGGCATGGAGCCCATGTCTTATGTCTATTGCACTGCCAGGCCAGCTCTTTACCACTAGCGCCACCTGGGACAGTAAGGGATTGCTTATATTTGGGCTCGCCTCATGATTCCACTGAGATGGCTCTGTTCTCCTCTAACTCTATAGGATATGCAAATTGATGTCAAGAAGTTATTTTAATAACATATAGTGTTGTCACCTTGAATTATTGCTTCAGTAAGTCCATTCTTGTTTCTTACTTGAACTTTCTTGGTTTGCAGGTACCAAACCAAAATAAATAAAATGATCAAAAACCCAGAACACTAAATGGCTCAAATGTATTTTATCTAAAATCAGTAAGAGATCTAAACTGAGCAAAGGGGTATATTTAGGGCTTCTTATAGCCTTATATCCAGACTTTGCTGGTGGGTCAGCAGTAGAGAATCTGCCGGCCAGTGCAGGAGACGTGGGTTCGATCCCTAAGCTGGGAAGATCCTCTGGAGAAGGAAATGGCAACCCACTCTAGTGTTCTTGCATGGGAAATCCCATGGACCAAGGAGCCTCATGGACTATAGACTATGGGGTCTTAAAAGAGTCGGACAAAACTTAGCAACTAAACAATAGCAACGTGCCCTTACATCCAGGCATGCATGGTGTCTGAGAAGATTATGAGGAGTGTGGACCGTGTATGAAGCTAGAGCCCTTGACCCTGTTGATCATGGTGTGAGCAGAGGTCCGTCCATGGAGAAGCAGTCTGCAGAGAGTGGTCAGTCTTGGGCAGTCTGTCAACCTGTGTTTTTGGTGAAACAAACAAGGAGAATTCTCAGGAAATATCACAGGTACAGGAAGGCTAGACCTCACTCCTCTGACCCCTCTTCTTCCTTCATGTAAGAGTGTGGACACGTGTCCTCCCCAGGAGTGCCTGGCCAACAAGTAATCACAGGCCAATGGGGATGTTTCAATTCTGGAAAACCACAGCTCCAGCAACAAGCCATCTTACTGAAGACCTTTATCTTCTTGTGAGATCTATGTTTCTAGAAAACATACCCAAGATGTATTTAATCCCAAGATGGCCATCTGAACTGGCCTGTCATTGTTCCCTGTCACCCCTAAAGCATGACTTTCTACCCTTTTGAATATTATAGAAACTGTGGACCATTTCAGTTCAGAAACCATTTTGTTGTTATTAGTGACTCAGTCATGTCCGACTCTTTGTGACCCCATGGACTGCAGCATGCCCAGCTTCCATGTCCATCATCAACTCCTAGAGTTTGCTCAAACTCATGTCCATTGAGTCAGTGATGCCATCCAACCATCTCATCCTCTGTCTTCCCCTTCTCCTGCCTTCAGTTGTTCCCAGCATCAGGGTGTTTTCCAGTTAGCCAGCTCTTCGCATCAGGTGGCCACAATACTGGAGCTTCAGCTTTAGCATCTGTCCTTCCAATGAATATTCAGGGTTAATTTCCTTTAGGACTGACTGGTTTGATCTCCTTGCAGTCCAAGGGAGTCTCAATAGTCTTCTCCAACACCACAGTTCAAAAGCATCAATTCTTTGGCACTCAGCCTTCTTTCTGGTCCAACTCTCATTCTGTATAAGACATGTCATGAGAAACCATGGCTGCCCCCAAAACTTGCAGTGTTGGTATTAGTCAGCATTCTCCAAAGAAACCGAGTACAGAGGAAATACACATGTTCAGAGAGAGGAAGAGAAGGATTTGGTGCATGCACACGTGGGGGTTGGCAAGTCAAAACACTGGAAGATGAGCCAGCAGGGTGCAAGTTTAGGCAGAGTTTGTGTCTCAGTCTTGAGGACAGTCCTTTTCTGGGAAACCTCAGCCTCTTACTGCCTTCAAGTGACTGGATGGCCAGTCTCCACCCCAGTATGAGTAATCTTCATGAGAAGTCCGCTGATTTAAATATTTAAATGTAATTCAAATTTTAGGTATGATTTAGTATTTAATCACACCTAAAAAATACCCTCGCAGCAACATCTAGTGTTTGACCGAACATCTGGGCAACATAGCCCAGCCAAGTCGACACATAATATTAAGCATCACGGGATTGATAAGTGGATTTATTTGTCTGCCCTATTTTTATTCTGTGTTTTGAAGAATAAGACTATAGATAATCAAGAAACTACTTCGTGTTGATACGTTAACAAAGAAGGTCTAGATTTAACATTTGAGAATTCTTCCTTAAAGAGTTTATCTTGTCATTTTCTGTATCTTTAATCTGGCAAAAACATCCATATTCCCACTGCTCAGATTTAATTGCCATAGTGTTTTGCCATGTTTGCTTTTTTTTTTTTTTTAATGCTAATTTATTTATTGGCTGTGCTGGGTCTTTGCTGCTGTACTCGGGCTTTCTCTAGTTTGGAGAGAGAGGGGTCACTCTCTAGTTGTGGTGCGTGGGCTTCCCATATAAGTGGTTTCTCTTGCTGTGGAGCTCAGGCTGTGGGGCATTTGGACTTCAGTAGTTGTGGTACATGGGCCCAGCC
Source organism: Ovis aries (assembly GCF_016772045.2). Taxonomy (NCBI): domain Eukaryota; kingdom Metazoa; phylum Chordata; class Mammalia; order Artiodactyla; family Bovidae; genus Ovis; species Ovis aries. Next base: position 41,835,160 of record NC_056069.1, on the reverse strand, counting down.
ACTTCATGACATGGGATCCTCCCAGACCAGGAATTGAACCAGTGTCCCCTACACTGCAAGGCAGATTCTTAACCACTGGACCTCCAGGGAAGCACTGGGAAGCCCCTGACATATTTACTTTTAGCCATGCCTGTGGGGCCACCCAAGATGGGCAGGTCATGGTGGAGAGGTCTGACAGAATGTGGTCCACTGGAGAAGGGAATGGCAAACCACTTCAGTATTCTTGCCTTGAGAACCCCATGAACAGTATGAAAAGGCAAAATGATAGGATACCAAAAGAGGAACTCCCCAGGTCATTAGGTGCCCAATATGCTACTGGAGATCAGTGGAAAAATAACTCCAGAAAGAATGAAGGGATGGAGCCAAAGCAAAAACAATACCCAGCTGTGGATGTGACTGGTGATAGAAGCAAGGTCCGATGCTGTAAAGAGCAATATTGCATAGGAACGTGGAATGTCAGGTCCATGAATCAAGGCAAATTGGGTCAAACAAGAGATGGCAAGGGTGAATGTCGACATTCTAGGAATCAGCGAACTAAAATGGACTGGAATGGGTGAATTTAACTCAGATGACCATTATATCTACTACTGCGGGCAGGAATCCCTCAGAAGAAATGGAGTAGCCATCATGGTCAACAAGAGAGTCCAAAATGCAGTACTTGGATGCAATCTCAAAAATGACAGAATGATCTCTGTTCATTTCCAAGGCAAACCATTCAATATCACAGTTATCCAAGTCTATGCCCCAACCAGTAATGCTGAAGAAACTGAAGTTGAACAGTTTTATGAAGACCTACAAGACCTTTAGAACTAACACCCAAAAAAGATGTCCACTTCATTATAGGGGACTGGAATGCAAAAGTAGGACATCAAGAAACACCTGGAGTAACAGGCAAATTTGGCCTTGGAATGTGGAATGAAGCAGGGCAAAGACTAATAGAGTTTTGCCAAGAAAATGCACTGGTCATAGCAAACACCCTGTTCCAACAACACAAGAGAAGACTCTACACGTGGACATCACCAGATGGTCAACACCGAAATCAGATTGATTATATTCTTTGCAGCCAAAGATGGAGAAGCTCTATACAGTCAACAAAAACAAGACCAGGAGCTGACTGTGGCTCAGATCATGAGCTCCTTATTACCAAATTCAGACTCAAATTGAAGAAAGTAGGGAAAACCACTAGACCGTTCAGGTATGACCTAAATAAAATCCCTTATGATTATACAGTGGAAGTGAGAAATAGATTTAAGGGCCTAGATCTGATAGGTAGAGTGCCTGATGAACTATGGAATGAGGTTCATGACATTGTACAGGAGACAGGGATCAAGACCATCCCCATGGAAAAGAAATGCAAAACAGCAAAATGGCTGTCTGGGGAGGTCTTACAAATAGCTATGAAAAGAAGAGAGGCAAAAAGCAAAGGAGAAAAGGAAAGATATAAGCATCTGAATGCAGAGTTCCAAAGAATAGCAAGAAGAGATCAGAAAGCCTTCTTCAGTGATCAATGCAAAGAAATAGAGGAAAAGAACAGAATGGGAAAGACTAGAGATCTCTTCAAGAAAATTAGAGATACCAAGGGAACATTTCATGCAAAGATGGGCTCGATAAAGGACAGAAATGGTATGGACCTAACAGAAGCAGAAGATATTAAGAAGAGGTGGCAAGAATACACAGAAGAACTGTACAAAAAAGATCTTCATGACCCAGATAATCATGATGATGTGATCACTAATCTAGAACCAGACATCTTGGAATGTGCAGTCAAGTGGGCCTTAGAAAGCATCACTACAAACAAAACTAGTGGAGGTGATGGAATTCCAGTTGAGCTGTTTCAAATCCTGAAAGATGATGCTGTGAAAGTGCTGCACTCAATATGCCAGCAAATTTGGAAAACTCAGCAGTGGCCACAGGACTGGAAAAGGTCAGTTTTCATTCCAATCCCAAAGAAAGGCAATGCCAAAGAATGCTCAAACTACTGCATGATTGCACTCATCTCACATGCTAGTAAAGTAATGCTCAAAATTCTCCAAGCCAGGCTTCAGCAATACATGAACCATGAACTCCCTGACGTTCAAGCTGGTTTTAGAAACAGAGGAACCAGAGATAAAATTGCCAACATCTGCTGGATCATGGAAAAAGCAAGAGAGTTCCAGAAAAACATCTATTTCTGCTTTATTGACTATGCCAAAGCCTTTGACTGTGTGGATCACAATAAACTGTGGAAAATTCTGAAAGACATGGGAATACCAGACCACCTGACCTGCCTCTTGAGAAATCTGTATGCAGGTCAGGAAGCAACAGTGAGAACTGGACATGGAACAACAGACTGGTTCCAAATAGGAAAAGAAGTGCATCAAGGCTGTATATTGTCACCCTGCTTATTTAACTAATATGCAGAGTACATCATGAGAAACGCTGGGCTGGAAGAAACACAAGCTGGAATCAAGATTGCCGGGAGAAATATCAATAACCTCAGATATGCAGATGACACCACCCTTATGGCAGAAAGTGAAGAGGAACTCAAAAGCCTCTTGATGAAAGTGAAAGAGGAGAGTGAAAAAGTTGGCTTAAAGCTCAACATTCAGAAAACGAAGATCATGGCATCCGGTCCCATCGCTTCATGGGAAATAGATGGGAAACAGTGGAAACAATGTCAGACTTTATTTTTTGGGGCTCCAGAATCACTGCAGATGTTGACTGCAGCCATGAAATTAAAAGACGCTTACTCCTTGGAAGAAAAGTTATGACCAACCTAGATAGCATATTCAAAAGCAGAGACATTACTTTGCCGACTAAGGTCCATCTAGTCAAGGCTATGGTTTTTCCTGTAGTCATGTATGGATGTGAGAGTTGGACTGTGAAGAAGGCTGAGCGCTGAAGAATTGATGCTTTTGAACTGTGGTGTTGGAGAAGACTCTTGAGAGTCCCTTGGACTGCAAGGAGATCCAACCAGTCCATTCTGAAGGAGATCAGCCCTGGGATTTCTTTGGAAGGAATGATGCTAAGGCTGAAACTCCAGTACTTTGGCCACCTCATGAGAAGAGTTGACTCATTGGAAAAGACTCTGATGCTGGGAGGGATTGGGGGCAGGAGGAGAAGGGGCCGACAGAGGATGAGATGGCTGGATGGCATCACTGATTCGATGGACGTGAGTCTGAGTGAACTCTTGGAGTTGGTGATGGACAGGGAGGCCTGGCGTGCTGAGATTCATGGGGTCGCAAAGAGTCGGACACGACTGAGCGACTGAACTGAACTGATTTAAGGATTTTTCTTAGACAAAAAATTAGTTGTAACTTAAATCCCAACCCCCCAACCTTGTGTTTCAGTGCATCTCCTTCTAGGCTAGCTTTTAGATTTTTAAATAACTATATTTACAGATACACCCATGCATCCTTATCTGTGTTTTAATTTGCGTAAGTGGTATCATATTGCGTCTTGCTTTCAGTACTCTTCTTTTTTGAGATCTGGCTGTGTTAATGCTTCCCTGATAGCTCAGTTGGTAACATATCCGCCTGCAATGCAGGAGACCCCGTTTCAATTCCTGATCGGGAAGATCACTGGAGAAGGGATAGGCTACCCACTCCAATATTCTTGGGCTTCTTTTGTGGCTCAGCTGGTAAAGAATCCACCTGCCGTACGGGAGTTCAGTCTTTGTTGATGGAGTCATTTCTTTCAACTGACTTTCCTGTTTTGAGACAATTCTCTACCTCCCCTATATTTCTTTCCAGTAATTTCCATATCTAGGTGTTTTTATTTTTATTTTTTTGGCTTTCATGTGGAAAATATATACTTGGATCTTTACCTCACTCTAAAGAGAAAAACAAAGTGAAGATGGGTTAAAAATAAATTTCAACTGGATTGCAGATGGAGTACAGTGATTAGCTTGCTCTTACCCCATGTATATCATACAGTCCTTAAAAATATGTACACTGGTCTCAGGACTCTTTATTCCATTCTGATCATTTGTCTATTCCTGCATCAATACCACACTGTCTTAATTACTGTAGTTTTCTAGTGTGTTTTAATATCTGATAATATAGTTTACCCACTTTGTATTTTTCGAAATTCTTATTCTTACGCATGCGTGCTAAGTCCCCTGAGTTGTATCTGACTCTGTGACCTTATGGACTGTAGCCTGCCAGGCTCTTCTGTCCATAGGGATTCTCCAGGCAAGAATACTGGAGTGGGTAGCCATGCTCTCCTCCAGGGGATCTTCCCCACCCAGGGATTGAACCCATGTCTCTTATGTCTCCTGTATTGGCAGATGGGTTCTTCACCATTAGCACCACCTGAGAAGCCCTTACTCCTATACTTTCCCATATAATTATTAAACTGTTTTTCAAGTTTCTTAAAATTCTTGTTGAGGTAATTTCAATGAAATTAATTGGGTAATATTGACATCTTGAAAATGTCTTTCTCTCAAGTAAAAGAAGTTTAGTTCGTCTAGTAATCTAAATCTTCCTTTGTATCTTTTAATGAAGTTTTAAAAATTCTTACTGAAGTTGCTTTTTAGATTTATGCCTATCTGCTTTATAGTTTGGCTTGCCATGGAAGCCAATTTTTTCCTCTCTTTATATCCTGGTTACTGCTGGTATAGAGGAATGCTATTGATCTTTGGATGTGGATTTTTGTTTCCAGCAATCTTGCAGCATCCTCCTATCAATTTTGATTGTTTGAAGGTTGGTCTTGATAACTCTTAAAAAAAAAAAAAAAAGAAAAGAAAAACTGACTGCAAGTCCTTACTACCGTTATAATTACAATGACACAGAGCTCCCTGAGTATAATGTAGTGCAGAGAGCCTTGACTCTGGGTTTGGGCTATGAGCCAGGGGACATAAAGGTGAAAAACAGATAGTTTTTCAGGTATGGCTTCAAATTCAGTTCTTACAAAACTTCAATGTACAGTGTATGCAGCTTTTCAGACCATTGAATTCTGATACCAGACTTCCAACAGTTATTTAAAGCTGTTTTTATCACATCTGAACATCCTTGGATGTTATCCGTGCCTCAGATTTCTTTAAAATGGATGTAACAGCAATAAGTAAATAAATAATTAATGGAGGTAGTAGTAATATATAGTCATGGAGGTTATGAGGTTTCAGTGAATTATGACGTGTTGCTGACCCAGTTTAAGCTTTCAATAACTGTTAACTATTACTATGAGATATCCTTACTATGGTTTTTAAAACATATTTATTTTTATTTAGTTGCCTGTGCCAGGTCTTAGTTGCGGCACACAGGATCTTTGATCTTTGTTGAGGCATGCTGGTTCTTTTAGCTACAGCATTTGAACTCTTAATTGCGGCATGTGGGCTCAAGTTCCCTGACCAGGGCTCGAACCTTGGCCCCCTCAGCTGGGAGCGTGGAGTCCCTTCCAGTCACTGGGCCACGGGGGGAAGTCCCCTTACTGGTTTTCTGAATTTAGGTGTTTTGGAATCTGATAAGTAGCATAGGATTGTTATTAGTTCAGACTTACTAAGTGCTTTATCAGAAAGTTGACCTTTTCTCTTTCATCGTTTGTTTTGAAGTGCTATGTGCTTTATAATCATATCGCTTCTGGTAAGATGATGCCTAGGATGATAATGCAGATCAAAAGGCACGTGGCTTCATGAAATTTGCTTTACACACCATGCTGAAAGGTCTGTTTTTGTTAATGAGGATGTCATCTAGGGCTCTAGCGCTCCTGTCCTGATAGCAGGCTAGACTGGAATCCAGAGATTGGAAGTGGTTTTAATTTTTGAGATACAGGAGAAAATACCATGACTGTAATTCATAAGATCTACAAGACCCCAGAACCTCACGTGTTCAGACTGCTCAGATGGTAATGAGTCCGGGTGCCTGGGCAAGCATCTCTGGACACCTTCTCTAGTCGATGGAGGTGCTCTCTGGCCCATGCCTTGGTCCTGAACAAAGAGCTCCATACTTTCTCAGGGTCTCCATCAACCATCCTGAAAGTGAAAGTGTTAGTCATGCAGTCATGTCCAACTCTTTGCAACCCCATGGGGTAGGTATAAGAGCCCACCAGGTGCCTCTGTCCATGGAATTCTCTAGGCAAGAATATTGAAGTGGGTTGCCATTCCCTTCTCCAGGGAATCTTCCTGACCCAGGGATCAAACCTGGGTCTCGTGGATTACAGGTGGATTCTTTACTGTCTGAGCCACCAGGGAAGCCTGTCCTGGCTTACTAGAATGTTGCTTTAAAGCCTTGTTCTTTTTTTCTGGCCCTCAGAAGAGCACAAGATAATTTCAAGACTTTGAATGGCACATCTTGCTCTGAGGTTTCTGGACCTCTTAAGTAACCTTAGCTTATGCTGGAATTTGGTAGAAAATGACTGGATCCTGTGTTCAAGTATCTACTCTGGCACACCCCACCCTTGGCTGCCTGTGACTGCATAGATGGGGCACAATGCATTGAGGAAGGCAGGTGGTAGTTGGACCACGAGGTCCATGCAGTCATGCACTGAGGGTGACCACCCATTTGTACTCTAAGCCCTGTTGCAAAGTGCTCAGGTTGGTGTTAAAAATTGAAGTCTCTCCTCATATGTGACCCAGCACATTGTTCTTAACGCTGTGTGTCTTTAGAGAATGAGGCTGGAATTGAGAGCAACTCCAGTTGTTCTGAAAGCTTTTTTCTGGGTCTCTTCTTAGCAGGAGAGGAAGACCTTCTAGTGTTCTTAAGAAAAGTCAGATTGATTTCTATGAGAGGCAGGCTTGTTTTGTTGACCTGTGAGTGTTTCATACCCCCATTTCAATTGTCATCTCTTCCCCTTTTCTTCTAGCCTAGGCAAATACTCAGAGAGCTATAAGGATTGGGGATTCTTTTCTTTTCAAAGCAGATTTTTAAATGCTTTTCTGCTTAACATTTCTCTTTATCTTCAGTATCTTTGTTAAATAAAGAAGAAAAAAAATTTTTTTTTCCTGAGATGAAGAGAAAGGTGCCTTTAGTGGCCAGACTGCGCTGTGTGTGATTCAAGCCCTGGATCTGATTTCAATTCTGCTAAAAATGGGCTTCTGAGACTGCTCACACTTCCTCCAGCAGTGCCTGATTTTAAAAGACCAGAGTAATGCTGGGCATTTTGTATTAAATCTGTGAGGGTTTGTCGTGCTTTGGGCAATCTGAAGACGCAGATTTTCCTGTTACTGTTGTTGTTCAATCGCTCCGTTGTATCCAGCTCTTCACGACCGCATGGACCACAGCACGCCAGGCCTCCCTGTCCTTCACTGTCTCCCAGAGTTTGTGCAAACTCATGTCCATTGAGTCGATGATGCCATCCGACCAACTCATTATGATTTCTGTTATTATTTACATATTTTCGAATGTGTCAGAATTCTGGGACACACAAATTGCCTGTGTGTCCACATTCTGTTCTACGATACCCACCATCACTGCTTCAGGAACCATCTGTAATAGTGGATGGGAAGTAAGCATTTTCAAAATTCCATGAACAGAACGTTAGCTCTTTTTAGCTTTTCCAGAGTGGCTTTAGCCCATATCCTCATTTGCAAAGATCAAAGTCTGATCTGTTAGGACCCTGTTTTGATTGGCTATAGGGCATTCATAGCTCTGTAACTAAATGCCAATGTATGAAATGGTTATTGTTCCCTGGAGGGGTGGGCCTGGGCCAGAACACATTCTTGGTGATTGCAGGGGAGCAAATGGAAGCTGTGAATGCCCCTGCAGCCAATCCGAGTAAACACGAGCTCCTACAACCACAGACACAGAAGTGGGAGGTGGCCTGCTGGCTGTGGTTTAGGACTGGGATCTCTAACCAGCAGGCTAGCATTTAACTGAAGACTCTCCATCATCCTTTCCCTCTGCAGTTGGTCTCGGAGTTCTACGACCTCCGTCTGATATTCACCATGATGACTGGATTCGACTTGCTCTGTAAACGTGCTGTTCTCTTAGGAATGAATTTTTAATAACGCTGGCTCATCTCATCTCATGTCCTCATTTAAAAGTGTTTAGTCCAAATTCTGGGAAAGATGGAAGGCAAAAGGAGAAGAGGGCGGCACAGGACGAGATGGTTAGAGAGCATCACCTACTCAAGGGACATGAATTTGAGCAAATTCTGGGAGATACTGGAGGACAGAGGAGCCTGGCATGCTGAACTCAGTGGGGTTGCTAACAGTTGGACAGGACTTAGCGACTGATCAGCTAGTCAAACTCTGTCTACTCATCTGGGCATACAAACACCCATCCTAAAAGTTGACTCCTCTGCAGAACACCTTAGCTGATAAACTCCAGTGACTGCATGTGTATGGCATTAAGCTAAGCAACAGAGGGGCACCGACACCAAGCCACTGAAAACCTGCAACATGCAGGGCCTATAGTTGCGTCTACTTTACAGAGCAGAGACCTGACTTGGGTCCCACAGATGCTGAATCTCCCTGAGTTCCCACAGTTGGTAGTTAGCACTTAGCAGGTGAGAAAAAAGACTTCAGAGTGGAACTCAGCTGACTCAAAATGCCTTCATCTCTGGAGAAATTTTTACAAAGGAACCTTCAAGTGCCTGACGTTTAGAAAACACAAACATAACAAGCAGAAGTCCAAAGAATTAAGGGGAAGGAGGAAAAGGGTGGGCATGTGTTTCCAATGGTACTGCTCTCAATTATTCCATTTGATTATTGAGACCTTGAGGTTCCTTCCTGCATCCCACTCTGTAGGCCACCTGCTAATGGGTAGCTATTCTCTTAGAGGTTTGCATTGATAAATGCAGTTGAAATTTAAAAAATGGGATCATTTTCTGCTTGTTTTTAGCTTAGAGAATAGTTTGGGAGCTAAATGTTTGTTGAGGTTTATAATTTGACAGGCCCAGTTCTGATTCTTTGAGACAGACAGACAAGGATTCCCTGTTTTCATTTAGCTTTTGTTCTTGTGGGGAGAGACAGGAAGTGAACATAGAAATACGTAACTAGAAAGCAGTGGTAAGTTTTTTTTTTTTTTTTAATCTGTTTTTGAGTGGAAATATCTGTTTATTTTATTGGCATTTGACACTTTTTCTGGGCTGGGAGAAAAGTACATGAATCAAATACCAAAGAGCTAGTTTTGTTGTCAGGTCACATTGGAATTAACTTACCTTCTATAATTTAAAGACTGTGCTGGGTTCAGAGAAACAGAATGAAGACCTCAGTTCTGGTCCTGTTTTGGTTAGGAAGCCTTGCACTTGTCCCTCCAGTGCCTCTTATCCTGGATTTCTTCATCTGTTGCATGAGGGAATTGGACTGAACCTGTAGTTTTCAGCTCTGTTCTCGGAAGCATCCCTCAGAACCTCGGAATCAGGATGGAGGAGCTGGCGGGACCGTAGGAGTCCAGTTCAGCTGCAGCCAGAGCAGTTCTGTTGCTTGTCTGCTTTCAGGGATTCCCCTGGACTGGAGAAAGGATTCTGTTGCAGTGTAAACAGTTTAGAAGCCATTGTTTCTTTTAAAAATATGATTTGTGTGTGCATTTTTAATTAAGCTTTTTATTTTGTGTTGGCGTATAGCCGATTAACAATGTTCTGATAGTTTCAGGTGGACGATAAAGGGACTCAGCCATTCATATGCATGTATCCATTCTCCCCCAAACTCCCTGTCATCCAGGTGGAAGCCATTGTTTTGTTTATGGAAAACCACCTTGTTTGTGGGAAAATGCCATGAGCAAAGTTTTTAAAAGACTGAGAGAGTTGTACAAAACAGAACAGTCAATGGATTAATAGAATATTTAAAAATCTATAAATTCATGAAGAAAAAGAAGCAAATGACCCAAAAGAAAAATGGGCAGAGTTTATGAAATGGTAACTCACAAAAAAGAAAATGCAAACGGCCAATAAACATAAGACAAAATGTTTGATCTCTCAGGGAAATGCAAATTAAAGCGGTGGGATTCCCCCCCCGCCCCCCGCCCCCCGCCCCCCGCCACTGCCACCCCAATACTGCCCACCATCCAGTCTGGACAAAACAAGGGTTAAGGTTAAGTTTAGTAAGTTCTTGCTCAGTCGTGTCCAACTCTTTGCAACCCTGTGGATTGTGTCCATGGGATTTTCCAGGCAAGAGTACTGGAGTGGGTTGCCATTTCCTTCTCAGGCAAAAGTGAAAAAGATGATAGAATCAAATGAGGGTGGAGTTAGGGAAAGGAGTATCCACATCCTGTGAGTGAAGGCGGAGACCGGGGGACCTGTGGCGGGATCTTGTCAGCGTCCATTAAAAGTCACACAAGTCCTTCGACCCAGTGACATTATTTCTAGAATTGTGTTCCAGGGAAACACTTGCATCTGATTGTATATCCACTCCAGAACTGTTGGAAAAATGAAACATCGGTGGATGAATGAATGAATAAAATATGGTAAGTCCACTTTGTAGAATACTGTGTGGCAACTTCAGAGAATGAAGTAGGTCTGTTCCTGTGGATGGAATGATCTCTAAGATGTATTGCTCAGTAGAAAGAAAAGGACAGTATAAAGTGATATTTTTCCCTCTATATGAATATAGCAGTATGTGAATGCAGCATCTAGAAGGTCAAGATGAAAAACGGAAAACAATGTTTATTTTGCAGGGGAAGAGTGGAATTAAGGAGGTGATTAAGGCTTATCTCTACAGTCAGAGCAACATACAGAAGGAATGCACACTTCAAGCAGCTAACAACAGGAGTGTTGAGTGTGTATCATTGTGCTCAGGGGACTCTTAAGAGGGCAGCGGGGGCTCGGAGTTGGGCTTGGTTTGATCTGCCATCGCAGATGGAGCTGTGGATATGCCTCTCGAGGGCCTCTTCCTTCCCCGCCACTCCTTTTTCCTCTCCTTGCCCCCACTCCCTTCCTCTCTCCTCCCGCCTTGAGAATCTGCCAGCTGGAGGAATTCCTCCCTCTGCCCTTCCACCCTTCTGAGAACTGTGGGTTGGCCAGGGACCAGCACACTCACTGCAGGAAGCCGCTGCTGTGAACCACGCTGTGAAGTGTCAGCCCTGGGCCGTGTCCCAGGACCTCTGCTGCATCCCTGGCCCTTCGAGCCTAGGGTGTAATTCAGTTCTTGTGTTAGGACCGAGGGGCGCCCATGCACCAAGCCCAGAGGGACTAATGCATCAAGTAGAGTCTGTCAAGGCCTTGTGCGTGCCTGCTGGTATAAGACAGACTTCAGACCTGGCTGTCACCCTGTGAGTGCTTTGACGGGCATGTCTCTTCTGTGTCTAGTCCTTTTGATTTGTGCTGGACTCATTCTTAGGGCTTCCCTTGTGTCTCAGACAGTAAAGAATCTGCCTGCAATGCAAAAGATTCTGATTCAATCCCTGGCTTGAGAAGATCCCCTGGAGAAGAGAATGGCTACCCGCTTCAGGATTCTTGCCTGGAGAATGTCTATGGACAGAGGAGCCTGGCCGGCTACAGTCCATGGAGTTGCAAAGAGTCAGACACGACTGAGTGGCTAACATACGTGGGCGCACACACGTGGGACCCATTCTTACTTTGAATTTCTGTATACAGACCACTCTGATACATTCTGGAAATCCTATGTGTTCATTGAAGGGTGAATTTTTTGCTGCAATTTTTTGTTTGTTTTTTATTATTATTTGGCTGTGCCAAGTCTTAGTTGTACTATGCAAACTCTTAGTTGCAGTATGCAGGATCTAGTTCATTCACCAGGGATTGAACCTGGAACCACCAGGGCAAGTCCAGAATGGCAGATGTTTTGAGAATGGACTTGCTAGATTCTAAGTAGTCTGAAGCAGATCACATGCACAGTGATGTATGTGCTGGGCACAAGGCAATGACAGAATAGGAATTGTATTAGGAGAATGAATGACTCTCAGAAATGCTTGGGACAGATTTGAATCTGGAAACATTTCTCCCCAGCAGAGGGACCTGCGGTGTTGGTAGAAGGACCACGTTGGGAATCTTCCAACATTTATTGCTAATCTGCACACTTGATTTTGCTTCATGTTGCTTTTTGAGATGGAGGACTAGTCTTGAGGTTGTAGGAAGGCCACTGATATGGCAGCTTTTCTGATCGGAGCCACATTAATAGCAGAAAAGAACCGTTTCTGAGTTCAGCAGAGTTGGCTTCCCTTATCTCACTGCGCCTATTACCAGTTGTCCATTGTTCTCGTGGGGCTGATCTTCCATAGGAATCTGACAGTGTTGAGTACAGTTATACAGAGAGCTGCCAGTTAGGAGGACACAGTCAAGATTGCCACATGTGATCGGTTTCAGGGCTTTCTCTTCTTTGGGTTTCAGCCATCAGTTTTATTTTTTTTTAAAGGGCTTTATGTAAAGGAAAAATATAATGCACTGGCCTTCTCAGGCCATAGCGTTGAAGGACCACTTAGCTGGAAGGCAGAGGGAGTGGGGTGAACCTCGCACACATACTGGGGTTTGGGGGCACCACCCAGGGTAACAAATCTGTTTTCCAAGCCTGGATTCAGGGGTGAAGCTGCTCTGGTCCATTTAGAGCAGTGGAACTTAGATGAACAGATGATGCCCATGCAACTTTTCTCAACAAGAGAGCTGGGTTTTCAAGGTTGCAGTCTCCTTGTGGGTTAAACTTAATTTGCTGGTTTACACTCTATAAAACATGTTAAATTATTTTAGGGGCAAAAGGTCAGTATTTTTTCCAAGTGCTACCATGGTAGCTCGCACACAGGATTGTCAGTTGTCAATTGTTGATGATATATCTTTTCTTAACACTAAGTCATTTCTTGAGTGAAATCAATTAGCTTGGCTGATTTTAATTGCCAGCAACTTGAAAATCTTGATGGTAAATACTATGAAGGATAGGAAGATGAACAAAGACACGGTAAGTATGGAACACACACAGATGCTGGCACACAGGCCTAGGAGCTTACCGTTTGAGAGAGGGGTCCCCTTTGACGATGGCTGAACAAATGTTGGGCAGAGCAGAAATGTCCAGAGTCAAGGTGCCCTCACGCTCCAAGACAGGGCAAAACGCTCAGCCAACCTCTGTTTCTCAGTTTGTCCTTCCTGAGTCCACTGGACCCTCCTCCTTGTGTCTCCCAATCACACACATTTTGTGAATTGTTCTTTTGTTTGTCTTTGAAGAGATTGATTTATACATTTGTAAGGAAAATCCCAGAGCTTTTTCCTCTTAATGCTATAAAGTTGCCATTTAATGAGGCGTTTGGAAGGCCACCCAGCCACTTGAAATCCAAAGTGTCATGTTGAAGGATTGTTACCAACAAGTATTTACATTGGAGCCACGATTTTACTTTTTCTTGGCAATTGATTAATTTACTGCAAGAGCCAATAAATCCTTGGCTGATGAGGAACAGATTGGAGGGGAGGAGCTTCTGTTTGGGGCCATTTTCCTTTGGAATGCTTTTAACACTTGGCCCCAGGGAGTATTGTATCCTTTGTTTTGTTATGCAGTTCGAGTTGGCCATCTTCTGGTGCCAGTAGAAGGGCCTGTCCAGCAGGTGGGAATGAAGGGGCTGGGTCCTCACGGTCCCTGGATTTGCACAGAGCTAACGGTCCTGTCAAGAGGATGTTTGAAAAAGAATGTGTTTTCTGAAAAAGTAGGAGTGTAAATAATAGATGAGGTCTGAAAGGGTGATCTGACTGGAACCGGCAGGGAAGCTGTGGGAGAAAAGCCCCTCCTTTGGCCAGCGCCTGTTTTATGTGTTGGGAAGAAAAACTCCACAGCTTTCTTTGAAGAACTTGGAAAAGAGCCCAGCTGTGGCCCTACTGTGTCGGAATAAAGGGCTTCTCTCTTTGTAGGCATTCAAATACACGTGGACTTGTGTCTTTCTGAGTGTTCGACAGGGCTGCAGTGATCTTAACGGTTTTATGGTGAGAATTCCAAGAGGCTTGAGAGCAGGGCTATCCCATGGAACCGTCCAGGTGATGGCAGTGTTCTCCATCTGAGATGGCCCGTAGGGTAGCCACCAGCCACATGTGGCTCTTGAGCCCTTGGAATATGGGTAGTGTGACCCATGAATCGAATTTTACATTTTAACTAGCTCACGTTTGTTTATCTGTTTTTTAATTATTTTGGGTCTTCGTTGTGGCTCGTGGGCTTCCTTTGTTTCAGTTTGTGGGCTTAGCTGTCCCGCAGCATGTGGGATCTTAGTTCTCTGACCAGGGATTGAACCTACATCCCCCTGCAACGTGAGGCTGATTCTTAACTGCTGGCTCACCAGGGAAGTCCCTAATTGAAGTTTGCATATGTATCACGCTAAACAGGGCAGTTCTGAGGGGGCTTTCCTGCTTTTTTTCTGAAGAACTCTTAAGGTGATCGCCTTTGACCTTCACAGCCTGCTTGCACAGGGCGGACATTTGGTACATAGTCTACTCCCATAGGAAAGAAATGAAGAAATTGAGACTCAGATGAGCCAAATGAGGGGGCTCAGATCTTGGACTAATAAAAACAACTAAGCTGGGACTAGAGCCAGGGCCCTTGTGCCTGGACTCCCACCTCTGACAGCCCCTGGGAGCCCAGCGTTAGATGTTAATTAGAAGCACTTCTTAGCAGGGGACCCCAACCACAAAAGGAAGGCTTGCTTAACATCTGGAATCTTGGCTGTGGGATGTGTACTTAATCTTCTCCTTTAAAATCAAACTGGCTTAATGAGCAGGGAGAGTTGGGAAGCCCCTCTGGGCCCTTAAACCTGAGGAGGGGTTTCTCTGGAACCAGAGGAAATGGGCCAGACAGGTCGGGCTTCTGACCTCCTTAGCATGGACCTGCCCGTAGTGATTACAAATAGGGAGGGACCCATGGAGACCTGTGGTTCTAGTTTCCTGCTCCTAATGTGCTGTAAAGAGGCCAGACCCCAGGACAAACGGCACACACTTGGATAATCCTGATTTTATCAGGGCTTCTGGCAGCCTGATTAACTAACATACCCCATGCTGCTGTGTAAACCAGGACCCTCAACTCGGAGTCTGTTAATTGGCTCCAGCCTCATCTTCGCCTTCCCTGGTTCTTGCTACCTCGCCTCATCCTTGAGGACTGAAAGAAAAGCTTGGGGATTCTCCTGTTTCTAAGAAGGCACCTGTCGACAGGGGTCGTCTTTGCAGGCGGGAGGCTGGGCCACAGCGCAGTGACGTCTGGGTTGGAACAGTGAACACTTGCCAATACCACTGACTCTCAGTAATCATGGTGTGGATTCAATGACAGTGTGACTTTCCCTACCGCCACCAGCCTATTTGAGCCATAACCAGCCTCACCCCGGCTCACACTGTGCCAGTGTGCTCAGATAAACAAAACCCTTTAAGTATTGCCAAGGGTCTGTCTAGATACTTAGAAAGGAAATCGGCTGTGACAAAGCTGCACATCATGCTTTCATATCCTTAATAAAATGAATTTCTGGATTACCTGCTTCTCAGAGTCAGTCTACTCATTTCCTCCCCCTCGACGCACCCACCCACCCACCTGCCTGCCCAGCTACTTGTAATAACTGCATAGATGGTGGGGCGATGACTCTGAAAACAGACACACACATTGCATGAAACCAACAGCTAGCATTCATCTGCTGTTTATTGACAGGGTCGTCATAGAATTTATCATACACACCAGTGCACTTCTGTGATGGGGCACTGGTAATCATGCTGGAATCGTGTAAACCAGGGTGTGTAAACAAGGAGAACAGGGCAGATGGAGCATCCGCTGTGTTCCAGGCGTGGGCTTGAGTTGGGTCTCACAGTAAAGACCTAGTTACTCCTTACAAGGAACTCACAGTCTGGCAGGGAAAAAAACGTATAAACAAATGTAATACTACGCCATGAGTACCGAAATGGGTGTGAGCAAGGCATGGGAGTGGGAGAAAGCAATGGAGAGGCTAGGGAATTTTCTAGAATGGAGCAGAGGCAAATGAGCCTTGGGACTATTGAATCTGCATCTGTTGAGCAGGAGGACCCTTGTGACTTGTCCTTTTGGGGGTTATTTGTGTAGGCTTTGGCTGAGTCACATATGGGTTAAAGACAGTAGATTCCAAGAGTCATCTCTGAGGTCATCTTATACCCAGATTACCATCTGGTCCAACATTGACTGTGCTTTGTGTTTTTTTTTTTAAAAAAAAACAAAACTCTTAAGTGAAATATGTGGGTAATGAATTTTTGTAATTAATTTCTTTTTGGCCGTGCTGAGTCTTCGTTGCTGTGCACAGGCTTTCTCGAGTTGCAGCGCGTGGGTTGCTCATCGTGGTGGCTTCTCTTGTTGTAGAGCACGGGCTCTAGGCATGTGGGCTTTGATAGTTGTGGCTCTCGGGGCTAAAGTGCAGGCTCAGTAGCTATGGTGTGCAGGCTCTGTTGCTTCTCAGCATAAGGAATCTTCCCGGACCAGGGATCAAACGCGTGTCTCCTGCATTGGCAAGTGAATTCGCAACCACTGGACCACTGGGGAAGTCCTGGGTAGTGAATTTTAATGGATGCAGGTGATTTTCCGGTGGAGTAAATGTAAAGTGATCAGTTATGTCTGAAGGTATAAGTCAGGCTGTGTGCACGTTCTCATCCTATTAGCCCTATACTGGGGACTGCTAAAGTTCCTCAGTAGGGATATGGGTGTGTCTGTGTACCGCAGAGCTACTAAAAATTCCAGACTTGTTTAAGTGTTTGTTAGCACGAAGCTATATAGACCCCAAAAGTCCTAGGTCTAGTTTGAGATCAGCATGGAGCATTATAAGGGTGCTGCATGTGGGTGAAATTTGCAGGAAAGTTTTGACCAAAAGAAATTGAGTCTTGTGCCTTTCAGTCCCCAGAGGTCAGGACTTGGCAGGCTGCAGCCACATCCAACCTGCTCTTGAGTGGGTGGAAAGCCAGGCACCATGGTGTGTGACGAGGTGCGTGACCTCAACGGTGATGTCAGTCAAACCTGCTGGCATAGGCTAAGTGGCATGGATGAGGTTAGGTTGTTCCTGACTTAATGTTTTTTCCTTCTCAGCTTTTACATATTGTATTAGTAAGACCATAATAATTTAAAAATAATTGTTAGAAAGGAAGGTCCTCCTTAATTGTACCACTCAATACATGTCGACTCTTTTGCTTTTCTCAGCTTTTCCAGACCCCTGTCTACATGCATCCTTATAATAGCATAGTTATAATCGTAGTGTATCCTGATTTTCTTTTCTTCGGGTTTTATCCTAGCATGAAATTAAGTTTGGGATGAGCTGGTATGACCTGAAGGATTGAGAGACAATGTTCTGAGTATGGCTCTATCCTCGGTTCAATGAATCCTTGATGACAGATGAGGAAAATATTCCAGAAGGCAAACCAAAGGGTAACTCAAAAGCTGGAGAGGCTTTCGGGAGCTTCTTACGTCATCACCTCCTCGTTCTTGGTCCACTTCACTGGTAGCACAGATGCTTGTACCTTGCATTCTCTTCTCATCTGTTGCCAGGTCACTTTTGGCTCAGCAATGTATGTGTCTTCTGCAGGGATGTTGGGATTTGTCGGAGAGAGAATCTTCTCAACTTGAGCCAGCGGAATGACTTTAAATGCTGCCTGGAAACTGACATGAATGTGTGATAAATCCCCTTCCTCTTTTTTTTCAATCAACCACCAAACAAACACAGCTCCCTTGAGAAGGCAGCGCTGCCTTTCCTCACCTCACTTCCTGGCTGCTGCAGCCCCTCCCAAGGGACCTGTGTTCCTGCCTTAGGCCTCTTTCCCATGCTGAGATTTTCCTTTCTTCATCACCATGGATAACAGACTGTGGCCTCCTGCCCCTGTCAGGCAACTAGCTTTATTATCCACCAACCCTGTGCCAGGGCCTTTTACAGACATGCTCCCGTGTAATTCATCGTGCGATGCTGTGATGTAGCTATTTGCTCCATTTTACTAATGAGGAGACTCTAAGTTGGAATTTAAGAAATGTGCCCAGGGACACAGACCCAGTAAATGACAGCATCCAGAACTGCCAAGCTTCAAATTCTGCTATTTTTCCATGGGACAAGGTTTGCCTCTAGCTCTCTATGTGGTGACTGGATGGTAAAAAAGCACCTGCTCTGCTGGGCACAGTGTATATGTGCACCTGTGGCATCCATGGGCCAAGGCAGGGGTTTGTTGTCCACATCAGCCAGTTGCCTGGTGGTAACCATGAGCAGGTAGCCCATCCGAGGTGACTTAATTGCCTCATCGGATTCCTGTTTGATGTTCTCTGTGGTTCGTTCTTAAACCCAGCTGCCCACAGTCCCAGCTTGGTGCTTGCCTAGACTTGCCCACTCCAGCAGTAGACTTTGTCCAACTCCTGTCTCTACTCATATAAAACCCATCTACTCAGAGGAAGTTTATCGAACACCTGCTACATGTCAAGACCTTTTCTGAGGGCCAGATATAATGGATCCAAGCCATGATTTTCAAACAGATTGTTGAATCTTTAGAGATACATGAGAATTTTCCAAATTTTTCATTACAATAACCTTTTTAAAAGTATTTTGCCAATGACTAAGAAAAAAGCTCTTTTGCGATAATGTTTACAACCGGAAAGATTTAGCAATTAAGATTTCATGTTTGTAAGTTAGTAATACTCAAAAGAATGTCATATGGATGTACGGTGAGACGTCCAGTAAGATTTTTTTCCTTAGGCTGAATTTCTTTAAAATCAACCTATACATTACCATGTGTAAAGACAGAAGAATTAAGTATTTTCTCTCCTGTAGAAACATATGTATATTTTTAAATGTGCTAAGTCTCTTCAGTCATGTCTGACTCTGGGCGACCCTATGGACAGTAGTCTGCCAGGCTTCTTTGTCCATGGAATTCTTCAGGCAAGAATACTGGAATGGGTTGCCATTCCCCTTCTCCAGGGGATCTTCCTGATCTGGGGACTGAACCTGCATCCCTTAAGTCTCCTGCATTGGCAGGTGGGTTCTTTACCACTAATGCCACCTTTTTTTTTTTTTTTTAATAACACCTAAATCAGTGGAATATCTCCCACTGAAATTTTTTAATTAATTAATTTATTTTAAGTGGAAGATTATTGCTTTATAATATTGTGATTTTTTGGCATACATGAGGGCCCCAGAAGATACTTCTGGGAAAGTGAGCCTCAGGGTTGCTTATCACAACTTAAAAGCCAGGTTCCTGCCTTTAAAGAATCTGTGGGCGACTCCGTGGTATGTGCCCAGCCTCTCAGGATGGTCACTTTTACTTCTCAGCCTTCGAAGTGTGGTTCACACCACTGTTGGCTCCTCTGCGCTGTCTGATGTTCAGATGTCAGCAACACTGGTGTGTGTTCAGAAGAAGCATCGACTGAAGTTGCCTGGGAGATCCCAATTACCGCTGACCTCAGGATTCCTCATCTCCCCCCAGCATTATGGAGCAGCCTTCTGTTGGTGTGAAAGTGGTTTCTTTTTCGTGGGGTTAGGGCAGATGAGGAAGGAATATGCATGAAGCCCCCGACTATGGACAGATCACAGTCTAGTTAAATATCAGGAGAAGCATATAAAACGTTCTAATGCTGTCCTCTTTCATTTTGCATCATGATAATTTCATGTGTCTGTCTTTTGTCTTAACTCTCAGAGGGTGGAGACTTTTGTTCCCTCCCTGGAGTTGACTGTGTTACAGGCATTTTATTTAGTGAAGAACTAAAATTGAACCCTCCCTGTCCCCCCCCAAGTATAGTCTGATAGAACTTGAAATTGGTTAACTTCAGATCCTGTTGCTTTTCCTTTGGCTGCTTGCGTAGACTACCTGTTTCTATCAGTTCAATAGGTAATTGCACATAGTACATGGTCCAAGATAAAAGTGTGGAGGTACAGGTATAAAGTAAGGGTGTAGGACTGCACATCCTTGGCAGTGAAGCCCTAGGATAAGAGGAGCAGAAAAGGCTCCTCCAGCCAGTTTCCAAGAACAAAGTTCAACTGATGGAGCCAATAAAATGCTGACACCTCCAGGCCACTCCTGTCAAAGCTGTTCGGTGAAGGCGGGGGCTTCACCGCTTAGATGCAAAAAGTCTTCCAGACGGCTGCTCTACCCCAGGGTCCCTTCAAGCTGAGGCCTCATCTTCCATGCTACGTGGACACTGAGACTTGCTGAGCCAGCTTTCTCCCAGCCAAGCCCTTCCTCGCTCCATGTTGAAGTTCCCTTCCAGTGTGTGGGAACTCTCTAACCAGCTCATGTGGGATGGCTTTTTGGGGTCAGTCCTAGAGACAGGCGGGCTTCCCAGGTGGTGCTAGTGGTCAAAAACCCATGTATCAATGCAGGAGATGGAAGAGACGCGGGTTCGATCCGTGGGTTGGGAAGATCCCCTGGAGGAGGGCATGGCAGCCCATGTCCGCAGGGTCACAAAGGGTTGGACACAACTGGAGTAACTTAGCATGTATGCACACATGCACTTAGATAGATGGAGCTTTTCTACAGACTTCTAGAATTGTCCTGGTAAGCCAGTTTCTACTGACCGCCCATTGTCAAGATCAGCACCTCCCATCTTCTGTGATTAACACTGGCTTCAAGGTCCTGAATCTCATCATGTTCTACCACATCCTGGCTGGGTAGCCCTGGGTGAGTTATTTAGCTCCACCAAGTGGGTTAGTATATAAACTGAGAGTAATAACTTAAGCCTCCCACTCAGATTTGTTGCTGGGTTTAAATGAAAGGATGCAGGTATAGCCATTGGCATGAAGCGCACAGTAAGTGATGTAATGAACCGTGGTTTGCCGGTAGTTCCAGAATGGCAGAGAGTAAGTGAGTGGGAAGGATGGCTGTGTGTCCTCCCATTTTCCCCTCTGGTGGCCCTGCTCAGCTAAGATTCTGGGGTGGGGTAGGGAGGGGTGGGAACAAGGATAGACTCCACTGGTGTACCAGCCTTCTGAGATCCTTGTTGACACTGAGCAGTCAGGAAATACTCCTGCTCACATGCGATGCTGACTGATTTATGAATTCACTTCATATTATAGAAAGACATCTACAGGTGAACAGAACTATAAAGAGCTCACCGGTTGTTGCTGATGGAAGTCAAGTTTCCTCCCTTACCTGGAGGCGACTGGCAAAGGGCTTGGGGCCTGGAAGGAGGGTCAGTTCCAGGCTGGCTGAGGTCAGGTCTGTTCTCTCAGGGAAGGGGAGATGAGGTAGTGGTTATGAACGCTACAAGCCCAGCCAGCCTTTAACACTCTCCACTTTGTTCCCTTTGTGGGGCATCTGTCTGCTTGGCCTGAGGAAGCAAGAGGAAGAAACAGGGAGACTGGAGACCATAATTCTAATAGGTGTTTCACGTTCAAAATGCTGTTCAGTTATTGCTTAGGTAGAGGAACATGTACGCTTTCAAGAGCCCTGAAGCCATCTCTCTTATGACATTGAGCAACAGCTAGTTTTACAGCCCTGAAGTTTTCTTTCTTTATCTACACAATAAACATACTTATGTGGACCCCCTATCTCTGAGAATAAACTGAATGTCTTTGTTTTTGCTGGGCCCCAAGGTTTGTGTGGGGATGTGGGATTGAGGAGGAGGAAAAAAACCAGCAAGCATGCTTAGAAAAATTACTAATTAATTTTCTACTGATACATGTCTTCATAAATTTTCCTGGACAAATGCCCACCATTCTTGTTTTTAAAATAGTTTGATAATGTTCTTTTTTTTTTTTTTTTTTTTGCCCAAGCACAAGCCAGTTTAGAAGAGGGGTTGGGGAGTTGGAGGCAAGAGCTGACCTTGCTAAGAACGTTCTGTTGCTGAGTAATTAAATGTGAATTTAGGTTAACTGCTGTAAGAACAGGTGACTTTCAGACAGAGAAAGACAGATATCTTATGATATCACTTACATGGGGAATCTAAAAAAATGATTCAGATGTACTTATTTACAAAACAGAAATAGACTCTCAGAGAGAGTAAACAGACTTATGGTTACCAAAGGGGATAATGGAGCGGGGAGGGAGAGAGATAAATTAGAAGTGTGGCATTAACAGATACACACTGCTGCTGCTGCTGCTGCTAAGTCACTTCAGTCGTGTCCAACTCTGTGATACACACTACTGTGTATAAAATAGGACCTATTGTATAGCACAGGGAACTATACTCAATATCTTACAACAACCTATAGTGAAAAAAGGATCTGAAAAAGAATACTTCTGTATATGTATGTGTAACAATCACTTCGCTGTCCACTGAAACTAATACAACATTGTATTGATAAATTAACTCTTTCAATCTTTTAAAAGTTTATAAAAACATAGAGAAGAAAAAGAATGGGTGACTTTTGTTAACTAGAGTAGTTTTAGGTGCTATTAATTTGGCCTGTTTAAAATTTGAGAAGTTAACACTTATCCCAGTCTATCTAAAGTGCCTTCAGTTCAGTTCAGTCGCTCAGTCATGTCCGACGCTTTGTGACCCCATGAATCGCAGCACACCAGGCCTCCCTGTCCATCACCAACTCCCGGAGTTCAGACTCACGTCCATCGAGTCAGTGATGCCATCCAGCCATCTCATCCTCTGTCGTCCCCTTCTCCTCCTGCCTTAGTGAGGGACAGAGTGTTAGGGAATCTGCATGCCCACATCTGTCCTCCCACATCTGTTTTTTAAATACACATACTATTCACCCATTTAAAGTGTACAATTAAATGGTCTTTAGTGTACTCAGAGTTGTGTGAGCATCACCACTATCTAACTTAAGAACATTCTTGTCACCCAGAGAAACCCTGTACCCATTAGCACTCACTCCCCATTTGCCCCGTCTCCCGGGCCACTGGCAACCACTAATTTCCTTTCTATTCTTATAAATTTTCTATTCTGGCTATTTCATGTAAATGGAATCACACAATATGTGGCCTTTTAGGACTGGCTGCCTTCGCTTAGGATAATGTTTTCAAGACTGGTCTGTGCTGTTGCGTTCATCAGTGCATCATCTCTTTTTGTAACTAATAGTCCAGCTTGTGGATATACACCACCTTTTATCTATTTATCTGTTGATGGATATTTGGGTGGTTTCCACTCTGGGGCTGTTTGAATAATGCTGCTGTGAACATTCATAAGTCATTGTGTGGACATATGTTTTCATTTCTCTTGGGTATATACTTAGGAGTAGAATTGCTGGGTCTTATGGTCATATAATTCCATGTTTAACATTTTGAATGACTGCTAAACTTTTCCAAAGTGGATATACTATTTTACTTTACCACCAGCAATACAGAAGGTTCCAGTTTCTTCACATCCTCACCAACATTTGTTATTTTCTTTCTTTTTTTTTTTTTAACTACCACCATCCTAGTGGGTGTGAAGTTGTATCTCATTGTGGTTTTGGTTTGCTTTTCCCTCATGACTAATGATTTTTTCATGTCCATTTGTATATTTTCTCAAATCCTTAGCCTATTTTTCATTTGGGTTATCTGTTTATTATTGAGTTGTTAGGGGGGTTTATAATGTATTTTTAGCTCTTATATTTAGGTCTGTGATCCATCTTATGTTAATTTTTGTGTATGGTATAAGGAGGGGGTCCAGCTTCATTCCCTTGTGTGTGAATTTCCAGTTACTCTAGCATCATTTGTTCAAAAGGATAGGAGGAAATATTTGCAAATCATGTATCTGATAGGGGAACTTGTATTCAGAAAAACACTCTTACAATTCAAAAATAAAAAGTATTATTATGTAAATTAGGGATGAAAAGAGAATAACTCAGAAAGGCAAAATCTTCCAAATTAGTCAAGAATATGTTTTTGAATATTTCAAAGCAATGTATTTATTTCATTGTGTCTGTTTAATGAGTGTCTGTTTTAATGAGTGAAAATACAAATAAAAAACAAGTTGGCAAAATGCAACACAATAATAATGGATAAGTCTTTATCATAAGATTTTTAAAAATTGGATATCGTTGAGGTACAATATATGTTACAGGTTAACATTATAGTGATTCATAGTTTTAAAGGTTCAGTTCAGTTCAGTCGCTCAGTCGTGTCCGACTCTTTGCGAGCCCATGAATCGCAGCACACCAGGCCTCCCTGTCCATCACCATCTCCCGGAGTTCACTCAGACTCATATCCATTGAGTCAGTGATGCCATCCAGCCATCTCATCCTCTGTTGGCCCCTTCTCCTCCTGCCCCCAATCCCTGCCAGCATCAGAGTCTTTTCCAATGAGTCAACTCTTCTCATGAGGTGGCCAAAGTACTGGAGTTTCAGCTTTAGCATCATTCCTTCCAAACAAATCCCAGGGCTGATCTCCTTCAGAATGGACTGGTTGGATCTCCTTGCAGTCCAAGGGACTCTCAAGAGTCTTCTCCATCACCACAGTTCAAAAGCATCAATTCTTCAGCGCTCAGCCTTCTTCACAGTCCAACTCTCACATCCATACATGACTACAGGAAAAACCATAGCCTTGACTAGACAGACCTTAGTCGGCAAAGTAATGTCTCTGCTTTTGAATATGCTATCTAGGTTGGTCATAACTTTTCTTCCAAAGAGTAAGTGTCTTTTAATTTCATGGCTGCAGTCACCATCTGCAGTGATTCTGGAGTGCAAAAAAATAAAGTCTGACACTGTTTCCACTGTTTCCCCATCTATTTCCCATGAAGTGATGGGACCAGATGCCATGATCTTCTTTTTCTGAATGTTGAGCTTTAAGCCAACTTTTTCACTCTCCTCTTTCACTTTCATCAAGAGGCTTTTGAGTTCCTCTTCACTTTCTGCCATAAGGGTGGTGTCATCTGCATATCTGAGGTTACTGATATTTCTCCCGGCAATCTTGATTCCAGCTTGTGTTTCTTCCAGCCCAGCGTTTCTCATGATGTACTCTGCATAGAAGTTAAATAAGCAGGGTGACAATATACAGCCTTGACATACTCCTTTTCCTATTTGGAACCAGTCTGTTGTTCCATGTCCAGTTCTCCCTGTTGCTTCCTGACCTGCATACAGATTTCTCAGGAGGCAGGTCAGGTGGTCTGGTATTCCCATGTCTTTCAGAATTTTCCACAGTTTATTGTGATCCACACAGTCAAAGGCTTTGGCATAGTCAATAAAGCAGAAATAGATGTTTTCTGGAACTCTCTTGCTTTTTCGATGATCCAGCGGATGTTGGCAATTTGATCTCTGGTTCCTCTACCTTTTCTAAAACCAGCTTGAACGTCAGGGAGTTCACGGTTCATGTATTGCTGAAGCCTGGCTTGGAGAATTTTGAGCATTACTTTACTAGCATGTGAGATGAATGCAATTGTGCAGTAGTTTGAACATTCTTTTAAAGGTTATATCCATTTATAGTTGCTATAAATGACTGCATTCCCTTTTCGTACAATGTATCCTTATAGATTATTTGATACATAATAGTTTGTGCTTCAGTCCTCTACTCCGTATTGCCCCTTCCCCCACCTCTGTCCACCGGTAACCACTAATTTGTTCTGTATATCTGTGAGTCTGTTTCTTTTGTTGTGTTCAGTAATTTGTTGTATTTTACATTCCACATATAAAAAGTGAGATAGTCTTTGTCTATGTCTGACTTTCTTCACTTAGCAGAATACCCTCCCTCCAGGTTCATCCATGTTGTTGCAAATGGCAAATTTTCCTTCTTTTTATGACTGAGTAGTGTTCTTGCCTGGAGAAGCCCAGGGATGGAGGAGCCTTGTGGGCTGCCGTCTATGGGGTCACACAGAGTCAGACACGACTGAGGCGACTTAGCAGCAGCAGCAGCACACACCATATCTTCTTTATCCACTCATCTGTTGATGGATGCTTAAGTTGTTTCTGTGTCTTGGCAGTTATAATGTGGCTGTGAACATTAAGGTTCGTGTATCCTTTTGAATTGGTGTGGAATCCCACTAGTGGAATTGAGGGATCATATGGTAGTTGATCAAATTGCCAACATCCGCTGGATCATCGAAAAAGCAAGAGAGTTCCAGAAAAACATCTATTTCTGCTTTATTGACTATGCCAAAGCCTTTGACTGTGTGGATCACAATCAACTGTGGAAAATTCTGAAAGACGTGGCAATACCAGACCACCTGACCTGCCCCTTGAGAAATCTGTATGCAGGTCAGGAAGCAACAGGGAGAACTGGACATGGAACAACAGACTGGTTCCAAATAGGAAAAGAAGTGCATCAAGGCTGTATATTGTCACCCTGCTTATTTAACTTCTATGCAGAGTACATCATGAGAAACGCTGGGCTGGAAGAAACACAAGCTGGAATCAAGATTGCCGGGAGAAATATCAATAACCTCAGATATGCAGATGACACCACCCTTATGGCAGAAAGTGAAGAGGAACTCAAAAGCCTCTTGATGAAAGTGAAAGAGGAGAGTGAAAAAGTTGGCTTAAAGCTCAACATTCAGAAAACGAAGATCATGGCATTCGGTCCCATCACTTCATGGGAAATAGATGGGGAAACAGTGGAAACAGTGTCAGACTTTATTGTTTTGGGGCTCCAGAATCACTGCAGATGGTAACTGCAGCCATGAAATTAAAAGACGCTTACTCTTTGGAAGAAAAGTTATGACCAACCTAGATAGCATATTCAAAAGCAGAGACATTACTTTGCCGACTAAGGTCTGTCTAGTCAAGGCTATGGTTTTTCCTGTAGTCATGTATGGATGTGAGAGTTGGACTGTGAAGAAGGCTGAGCGCTGAAGAATTGATGCTTTTGAACTGTGGTGATGGAGAAGACTCTTGAGAGTCCCTTGGACTGCAAGGAGATCCAACCAGTCCATTCTGAAGGAGATCAGTCCTGGGATTTGTTTGGAAGGAATGATGCTAAAGCTGAAACTCCAGTACTTTGGCCACCTCATGCGAAGAGTTGACTCATTGGAAAAGACTCTGATGCTGAGAAGGATTGGGGGCAGGAGGAGAAGGGTCCGACAGAGGATGAGATGGCTGGATGGCATCACGGACTCGATGGACATGAGTCTGAGTGAACTCCGGGAGATGGTGATGGACAGGGAGGCCTGGCGTGCTGCGATTCATGGGGTTGCAAAGAGTCAGACACGACTGAGCAACTGAACTGAACTGAATGGTAGTTGTGTCCGACTCTTTACGACCCCATAGACGGCAGCCCACCAGGCTCCCCTGTCCCTGGGATTCTCCAGGCAAGAACACTGGAGTGGGTTGCCATTTCCTTCTCCAGTGCGTGAAAGTGAAGTTGCTCAGTCATGTCCAGCTCTTAGCAACCCCATGGACAGCAGCCTACCAGGCTCCTCTGCCCATGGGATTTTCCAGGTTGTATTTTTAGTTTTTTGAAAATCCTCCATACTGTTTTCCACAGTGACTGCACCAATTTACATACCCACCAACAGTGTACAAGGGTTCTTTTTTATCTACATCCTTGCTGACATTTGTTGTTCGTGTTCTTTTTGAAAATAGCCGTTCTGATAGGTGTGCTGTGCTCTTACTGTGGTTTTGATTTGCATTTCCCTGATGACTAGCAATATTGAGCATTGTTTCATGGGCCTGTTGGCCAGCTGAATGTCCTCTGCAGAAAATGTCCGTTCAGATCTTCTACCCATTTTTATTTGTTTTTTTATTGGAGGATAATTACTTTACAGTGTTGTGGCTGTCTGTTATACCTCAGTGGAATCAGTCATAATGATATTTATGTATCCCCTCCTTCTTGAGGCCTCCTTCCCACCCCCCACTCCACCCTTCTAGGTCATCACAGAGTGCCTGGATGGGCTCCCTGTGTTAGCAGCTTCCTGCTAACTACCTGTTTTACACATGGCAGTTTCTCAATGTGTCCTGGCCTCTCCATCCCCTGCTGTGTTCACAAGTCCGTTCTCTATGTCTGTGTCTCTATTTCTTCTCTGTAAATCGGTTCATCAGCACTATTTTTCTAGATTCCATACATTTGCATTAATATATGATATTTGTTTATCTCTGACTTCCCTTTGTTTAACAGGCTCTAGGTGTATCCACCTCACGGCAACTAACTCATTCGTTTTTATGGCTGATATTACATGGGCTTCCGATGGTTCCCACAGTAAAGCGTCTGCCCACAGTGCGGGAGACCCGAGTTCGATTCCTGGGTCGGGAAAGTCCCCTGGAGAAGGAAATGGCAATCCACTCCAGCACTCTTGCCTGGAAAATCCCATGGACGGAGGAGCCTGATAGGCTACAGTCCACGGGGTCACAAAGAGTAGGACACAACTGAGCGGCTTCACTTCACTTCATTACATTATATATATATGTACCGTATCTTCTTTACCCATTCATCTGTCGATGGACATCTAAGTTGCTTCCAGGTCCTGGGTACTGTAAATTGTGTTGTAGTGAACACTGGGGTACATGTGTCTTTTTAAATTGTTTCTGTCCATTTCAAAATCGGGTTTTCTGTCTTTTTGATGTTGAGTTGTATGAGCTGTTCATATATTTTAGATGTTAACCCCTTATTAGTCACATGATTTGCAAATATTTTCTCCCATTCTGTAGGTTATCTTTTCATTTTGTTGGTGGTCTCCTTTGCTGTGCCGATGCTTTTAAGTTTTGTTAAGTTCCATTTGTTAATTTTTGCTTTTATTTCCTTTGCTTTAGAAGATAGATCCAAAAAACATGTTGCTACAATTTATATCAAAGAGTTTTCTGCCTGTTTGCCTCCAGGAGTTTTGTGGTTTCCAGTCTTACATTTAGGTCTTTAATCCATTTTGAGTTTATTTTTGTATATGAGATACTTTTTCAACATTGTTATCCCATTTCTTAGATATTAACAAGAGCTTACTACATTTTAACTTTCTACATGTCGCAAGTTGGTGAAGGTTAACTTAATGACATCAACTATTAATGCTAATGTTAAAAATCAAGGAAAAGTTGATTTAGTCACCAGTCATTCAGTTGACAGACATTTATTGAGAGCTTACTGTGGGCAAAACTAGTCAACATCAAGGAAATGTAGTATCAATAGATCCTTGTACCTCGGGCCTTTTAAATGAATCAGTATTTGTAAATGTGCCAATATATTGTTTGAAGAAAGCAATAAATACTGCTGTTGTCATTACCTAGTAGCCCAGACACGGAACTTGAGCCTGAAGGGTTTTAACTCCAGGTAGTAGATGATGAGTGTTATCAAAAAGATACAGATAAAGGATTCTGGTTGTAATTACACTGAATTACCCTGGGTAAAGCTGAGGTTAGAATAAATATCAGAAAAGAAGCAGCACATACTAAATGTTGCTGCTTGTCTTTTAAGTTAGCCTATGAAATTATACAGGTGATCTGCTTTTACCTGAGCAACTATGTCCCATCACCGTCTCTTCTTTCTTAATGGATGAAGGAATGCAAAACAGACCTCGCTACTGCCTTGCAGGTGTTCTAGCTTAAGTTTGAGGTTTGATAGTATCTTGCCTTCTCTACCTAAACCCCAAAGATGCTGAGATTGCTTTCCTTTCTCTTCTAACTAAGATGGATAATGGAATCTTCCTCTATGCTTGTGGCTTATATTTTTCTCCTTTGGGATTGAGTTCGGTTAATCCTACAACTGAAGATGTTTGCATTTTCCAACCAAATAGTTCTCCCTGTTAAGTACCATTTAAATATAACCCATGCTGGCGCCCTGCATATTATTCTCAGACACATGTCTTTGTAAGACAGACTTATACCCCCTTGTGAGAACTTCCCAGAGGAAGAACAGCTTTATTCAACTATCGAGTGCCTTCTGGTGATGCGGGTTTGGGGCAGCT
The DNA here is from genome assembly GCF_016772045.2 of Ovis aries. Taxonomy (NCBI): domain Eukaryota; kingdom Metazoa; phylum Chordata; class Mammalia; order Artiodactyla; family Bovidae; genus Ovis; species Ovis aries. Next base: position 41,805,669 of record NC_056069.1, on the reverse strand, counting down.
CTGTTTCAGAACATCTCAGATGACTTGAAAGGCTTGGAACAGCCCATTCAGAGTCTGGAGGGTGTGGGCCATCTGCGAGAAGTTAGCTTTTGTTAGTGGGAGAAGGCAATGGCAACCCACTCCAGCACTCTTGCCTGGAAAATCCCATGGATGGAGGAGCCTGGTGGGCTGCAGTCCATGGGGTCGCTAAGAGTCAGGCTCAACCCAGCGACTTCACTTTCACTTTTCACTTTCATGCATTGGAGAAGGAAATGGCACCCTAGTCCAGTGTTCTTCCCTGGAGAATCCCAGGGACGGGGGAGCCTGGTGGGCTGCCGTCTGTGGGGTCACACAGAGTCGGACACAACTGAAGCAACTTAGCAGCAGCATTGGAGTTTGGAAGTGGAGGGGAGGTTTTGCTCTTGTTATCTGCTGTTATCCTCTTTTCTCTGTATGGTGCTGTGATATACCACTGCACTGTATCAGCTTTCCCCCCTTCCTCAATTCTTGAGCTAACTTCAGTGACTGTTCTTGGATTTTAAGTGTGTATGTTGCTAAGAGTGAAATTGAGGTAATTTGAACTTAAATTCCACACAAGAAAAATATCCTATGTGTTCAGTTCAGTCGCTTAGTCATGTCCGACTCTTTGCGACCCCATCAATCGCAGCATCACCTGTTCATCACCATTTCCCGGAGTTCACTCAGACTCACGTCCATCGAGTCAGTGATGCCATCCAGCCATCTCATCCTCTGTCGGCCCCTTCTCCTCCTGCCCCCAGTCCCTCCCAGCTTCACAGTTTTTTCCAATGAGTCAACTCTTCTCATGAGGTGGCCAAACTACTGGAGTTTCAGCTTTAGCATTATTCCTTCCAAAGAAATCCCAGGGTTGATCTCCTTCAGAATGGACTGGTTGAATCTCCTTGCAGTCCAAGGGACTCTCAAGAGTCTTCTCCAACACCACAGTTCAAAAGCATCAATTCTTCGGTACTCAGCCTTCTTCACAGTCCAACTCTCACATCCATACATGACTACAGAAAAAACCATAGCCTTGACTAGACGGACCTTAGTCAGCAAAGTAATGTCTCTGCTTTTGAATATGCTATCTAGGTTGGTCATAACTTTTCTTCCAAAGAGTAAGCGTCTTTTAATATCATGGCTGCAATCACCATCTGCAGTGATGTAGGAGCCCCCAAAAATAAAGTCTGACATTGTTTCCCCATCTATTTCCCATGAACTGATGGGACCAGATGCCATGATCTTCGTTTTCTGAATGTTGAGCTTTAAGCCTTTTTCACTCTCTTCTTTCTCTTTTATCAAGAGGCTTTTGAGTTCCTCTTCACTTTCTGCCATAAGGGTGGTGTCATCTGCATATCTGAGGTTACTGTTATTTCTCCCGGCAATCTTGATTCCAGCTTGTGTTTCTTCCAGCCCAGCGTTTCTCATGATGTACTCTGCATAGAAGTTAAATAAGCAGGGTGACAATATACAGCCTTGACATACTCCTTTTCCTATTTGGAACCAGTCTGTTGTTCCATGTCCAGTTCTCCCTGTTGCTTCCTGACCTGCATACAGATTTCTCAAGGGGCAGGTCAGGTGGTCTGGTATTCCCACGTCTTTCAGAATTTTCCACAGTTTATTGTGATCCACACAGTCAAAGGCTTTGGCATAGTCAATAAAGCAGAAATAGATGTTTTTCTGGAACTCTCTTGCTTTTTCGATGATCCAGTGGATGTTGGCAATTTGATCTCTGGTTCCTCTACATTTTCTAAAACCAGCTTGAACATCAGGGAGTTCATGGTTCACGTATTGCTGAAGTCTGGCTTGGAGAATTTTGAGCATTACTTTACTAGCATGTGAGATGAGTGCAATTGTGCAGTAGTTTGAACATTCTTTGGCATTGCCTTTCTTTGGGATTGGAATGAAAACCGACCTGTTTCAGTCCTATGGCCACTGCTGAGTTTTCCAAATTGCTGGCATATTGAGTGCAGCACTTTCACAGCATCATCTTTCAGGATTTGAAACAGCTCAATTGGAATTCCATCACCTCCACTAGCTTTGTTCGTAGTGATGCTTTCTAAGGCCCACTTGACTTCACATTCCAAGATGTCTGGTTCTAGATTAGTGATCACATCATCATGATTATCTGGGTTGTGAAGATCTTTTTTGTACAGTTCTTCTGTGTATTCTTGCCACCTCTTCTTAATGTCTTCTGCTTCTGTTAGGTCCTTACCATTTCTGTCCTTTATCAAGCCCATCTTTGCATGAAATGTTCCCTTGGCATCTCTGATTTTCTTGAAGAGATCTCTAGTCTTTCCCATTCTGTTGTTTTCCTCTATTTCTTTGCATTGATCACTGAAGAAGGCTTTCTTATCTCTTCTTGCTATTCTTTGGAACTCTGCATTTAGAGGCCTATATCTTTCCTTTTCTCCTTTGCTTTTTGCCTCTCTTCTCTTCAGAGCTATTTGTTACTCCTATGTGTTACTCATGTCTAAATAGTTTGGTTTTTATCAGCAACTTGAGAAATCTATTCATTAAGAAGCTGCTTCCAATATCTTAAACAGAATGGTTAGAGTTTTCAATATTTGGATAGTCAGGTATCCAATAAGAATTGTATTTAAATGACGTCCTAACTTGGTCCGCTGTACAAATTACCCAGTTATGGGTAGAATACTTGGTTAGCACGATTTTATAATCAGATACAAAGAGAAGTGGGATAAGGATCAGCAGAAAGGGTTTATTTTGTTAGAATAGACGACAGTCTTTGTTGACTGTTCAGTGATGGTCACGTCTTAGCGTTTCGAGCCTTGCTTCTTGGTGCTGGGTTCTGCATTGTATGCTATGGACGTGACACAGCTCCAGCTGACAGGCCTGCCAAGGTTAGTGTGCATTTCCTGCAGGCGGACCACTGAAGCTGCATGGTGTGAAATATCGAGCTGGATTCATCCTCCAGTTCCCCTAAAGTAGAGGTGAGCGAAGACCTTGTGAAATACTATATGTTCTGTGTTTCACGCTCCATGTTTTATGAATTGTTGGGTTCTATTAGACCCACCCCACACCCAAGAAAATAAGGCAGAATGAAGATATCAGGTAAAATAAATAATTGTATAACATCCTTATTTGTCTTGAAGATTGTGTACATTTAAGAATCCTGAAAATATTCTACATCTTCCTCCAGCTTTAATGATGCTTTGATGCTGCTTATTGCTGTTTGAAACTAAGCAAAAAGCAAGAATGGGATCATAAGGGCACTAACTTAAGGGAGCAGGGACATATAGTTAAGATACTCTTAATATCTGTTCATATTTTCTGTGCTGATTGGAAGGGAAATGAGCACATTTTCTTTTACTGTATATGCTGTGCTGTGCTCAGTCACTCAGTTATGACTGTAGCCCACCAGGCTCCTGTCATGGGGATTCTCCAGCCAAGAATACTGGAGTGGGTTGCCATGCCCTCCTCCAGGGGATCTTCCCAATCTAGGGACTGAACCCAGGTCTCCTGCATTGCTGGCCGATTCTTTACCATCTGAGCCAGCAAGGAAGCCCATGAATACTGGAGGAGTAGCCTAACCCTTCTCCAGGGGATCTTCCCGACTCAGGGATCAAACCAGGGTCTCTGGCATTGCAGGCAAATTCTTTGCCAGCTGAGCTACCAGGGAAGCCCTTTCTGTATATAGTAGAATATAATCTCGATAGATCTTCGGGAAAAAAAAAAAAAAGGTTTTGGCTAACATAAATATACATAATCTTAAATACAAATGAAATAGTATATCTTTAGTACCATTCAGTATACTAATAATATAGCAATATACATGTAATAGTCATTTATCTCTAATATCTACTTATTAATTCATGCATATGTAAAATCCCACTTAAAGCTTAAATGATATTCTAATTTTGAACATTCCTTTTCTTACTCATATAGTTTATAAAGCAGAGCCACGTTTTATGTTATCTAAGTCAGTTTTTCAGAGTTCATCACCTTCATGTCCATCTTCATTATTTGAGAGAGAGAGATTTTTTTTTTTTACTATTTATTTTTTATTGTGATATATATTGATTTGTAGTGTTGTGTCAATTTCTGCTGTACAGCAAAATGACTTGGTTATACACATATATATCACGCATTTTAAAAAAATATTCTTTTCCATTATGGTTTATCACAGTAAACTGAATAGACTTCCTTGAGCTGTGTAGTAGGACCTTGCTGTGTATCCATTCTGTATATAATAGTTTGCATTTACCAACCCCAAGCTCCCAGTCCATCCCTCTCCCCCTCCCCTCCCCTTTGTCAACCGAAAGTCTGTTCTCCATATCTGTGGATCTGTTTCTGTTTAGGTAGGTTCATTTGTGCCATATTTTAGATTCCACATATAAGTGATATCATACAGTATTTGTCTTTCTCTTTTTGACTGACTTCACTTAGTATGCTTATCTCTGGTTACATCTATATTGCCGCAAATGGCATTATTTCATTTTTATGGCTGAGTAGTATTCCATTGTATATATGTGAACAAAATGTTCAGCCACTTGCTCATGTCCGACTCTTTACAAGCCTGTGGACTGCAGGATGCCAGGCTTCCCTGTCCTTTACCTTTTTCTGGAGTATGGTCAAACTCATTGAGTCCATGATGCCACCCAATATCTTGACCCCTGTTGTCCCCTTCTCCTCCTGCCTTCAATCTTTCCGAGCCAGCATCAGGGCCTTTTCTAATGAGTTGGCTCTTTGCATCATGTGGCCAAAGTATTGGAGCTTCAACATCAGTCTTTCTGATGAATATTCAGGATTGATTTCCTTTAGGATTGACTGGGTTGATCTCCTTGCAGTCCAAGGGATTCTCAAGAGTCTTCTGCAACACTGCAGTTCAAAAGCATCAATTCTTTGGCACTCAGACTTCTTTATGGTCAGCTCTGACATCCATACATGACAAGTGGAAAAAACCATAGCTTTGACTAGACAGACCTTTGTCGGCAAAGTAATGTCTCTGCTTTTTAATATGCTGTCTTGGTTGGTCATAGCTTTTCTTTCAAGGAGCAAGCATCTTTTGATTTCATGGCTGCAGTCACCATCTGCAGTGATTTTGGAGTCCCCCAAAATAAAGTCTGTCACAGTTTCCATTGCTTCCCCATCCATTTGCCACGAAGTGATGGGACCTAATGCTATGATCTTAGTTTTTTGAATGCTGAGTTTTAAACCAGCTTTTTCACTCTTCTGTTTCACCTTCATCAAGAGGCTCTTTAGTTCTTCACTTTCTGCCATAAGGGTGGTGTCATCTGCATATCTGAGGATATTGATTTTTCTCCGGGCAGTCTTGATTCCAGGTTGTGCTTTATCCAGCCCAGCATTTCACATGATGTACTCTGCATATAACTTAAACAAGCAGGGTGACAATATACAGCCTTGATGTACTCCTTCCCCTATGGGGGTGCACGTATCTTTTTGAATTATAGTTACATCCGGGTATTCCCAGAGTTGGGGTGCTGGACCATATATTGGCAACTCTATTTTTGGTTTTCTGAGGAACCACCATACTGTTTTCCCCATATTGACTTTGCCAGTTTACATTCTCACAACAGTGTAGGAGGGCTTCCTTTTCTCCACACCCTCTCCAATGTTTTGTTATTTGTTGACCTTTTGATGATGGCCATTCTGACCAGTGGGCCTGGATATTTCACCCGGTATCCAGCCAGCTGTGTGGCTCACATGCTGTGGATGGCCCCCATGGTGTCACTGGGTGCATAGCACTGGGCTTTGAGGCCTGAGACTTGGCACAGGTGGGCACCACGGGCCCGTGCCAGCCAGCTTCCACCATCCTTGCAGCTTCCTCTGGGTTCTCCGCTTTCTCCCTTTCTGAGCCTGGCAGGGCTTTTGGCTGCAAACAACAAAAATTCCTGTAGCTAGTTTAAGCAGAAGGGGATGAATTAAAGGATGTTAGTTAGGTAGAATCCCAGGGACGGGGGAGCCTGGTGGGCTGCCGTCTATGGGGTCGCACAGAGTTGGACACGAGTGAAGCGACTTAGCAGCAGCAGCAGCAGTTAGGTGGTTCACAGAATTTCTGGGAGGGACCAAGTGTCAAGCTTGGATGTTGTGGAACCAGGAAGAGAGCCAGACCACATGGCAGGACTGTTCTAGCAGGAAAAGCACGGCTCCCTGCTTGGGCCCAGGGCTTCAGGAGGGACCTCAAGCACCATGCTGTCTTCCCCATCTGTCACTACCAGGCTGGTTTGCGATAGGTGAGCCCTGCCCACTTCTGCCTCCAGGTCCAGTTGGTGAGAATGAGTTCCCATACCTGCACTCTGGCTGCAAGGGACTCTGAGAAATATGGTTTTTCCAGTTTTCTGCTCAGTGGGGGTTGGTGAGCCAGTTTCCATGTCTGCCACACGTGACCTCTCCTTTTCCTAAGCTCCAGTCTTGACTGCACTCTACCAGGACCAGATCGGGAGCATTTGTCCTTAGTACCTGGTGCCTCTGTGGGTACAGAGCAACACTTCTTTGCTCCCTGAGTGCTGGGTCCTGCTTGCCTTGCTCTCCTCCAGCTGTAGCTGGTACAGCCAACAGTGAGTTGGGTAAACTATTCAACTCTACCATCCAGCACAGCTGTATTTTCCCAAGTTATGTTTTAATAACAGAAGCCTTTCCTCGGGTGTCAGGTGTGCTAGGCGGAGACGGCAGACAGGGTGGGCTAGCGAAGGGGTGCTTCTGCGTCCAGAGGCCCTCTCTTCAGCCAGGGCTCTCGTCTTTGGGTCCCACTGTGATGACAGAAGGAACAAGTGAGAGAAGTGTCAGCATCTTTCTTGGGTCAAGAACCCTGTTCCTTGGAGCCACATCACTTTTATTTAGTGTCTTGGCAAGCAGAAGGTATCTGTTGTGCTATGGTGAAGTCAGCCTCCTATGTCCCCAGTCACGTCTCCCATTTTATTGATTACTTTAAACTATCTTTATTTTTTTTGTACAAGGGCTATCACCTAGCTGGAGGTCATAGATCCGCATATGCCTTTGGAAAACATCTTAGCGTGTGCACAAGCAGTATTCTAAACTTGCACTGATTCAGCGTTCCAAAGTCCACACTATGTTTTTCCTTAGCTTAGCAGGGCATGACAACCCCAGCTGATCAACCCGATGTACTTTTATTTATTTGGATTAGGCTGTATTGCTATATTTTGCTTTTATTCTTTTCCCATGGTGACTTTCTCATGGCTAAGCCAGAGCAACAGGTGGCTGGCTGACTATTAACCCCTGCAGTCCAGTGATTAAGACTTCACCTTCCAGTACAGGGAGTAGGGGTTCGATCCCTGGTCAGGGAGTGAAGATCCCACCCCATGCCTTGCAGCCAAACAACCAAAACACAAAAAACAGAAGTAGTATTGTAATAAATTCAATGAAGAGTTTAAAAAGGGGCCACATCAAAACAAAAAAAATTTTTTTTAACCAAATTAGAATCACTAAAGAAGAACTGTACAAAAAACATCCTCACGACCCGGATAATCACAATGGTGTGAGCACTCATCTAGAGCCAGACATCCTGGAATGTGAAGTCAAGTGGGCCTTAGAAAGCATCACTACGAACAAAGCTAGTGGAGGTGATGGAATTCCAATTGAGCTGTTTCAAATCCTGAAAGATGATGCTGTGAAAGTGCTGCACTCAATATGCCAGCAATTTGGAAAACTCAGCAGTGGCCACAGGACTGGAAAAGGTCAGTTTTCATTCCAATCCCAAAGAAAGGCAATGCCAAAGAATGTTCAAACTACTGCACAATTGCACTCATCTCACTTGCTAGTAAAGTAATGCTCAAAATTCTCCAAGCCAGGCTTCAGCAATACATGAACCGTGAGCTCCCTGACGTTCAAGCTGGTTTTAGAAAAGGTAGAGGAACCAGAGATCAAATTGCCAACATCCACTGGATCATCAAAAAAGTAAAAGAGTTCCAGAAAAACATCTATTTCTGCTTTATTGACTATGCCAAAGCCTTTGACTGTGTGGATCACAATAAACTGTGGAAAATTCTGAAAGACATGGGAATACCAGACCACCTGACCTGCCTCTTGAGAAACCTATAGGCAGGTCAGGAAGCAACAGTTAGAACTGGACATGGAACAACAGACTGGTTCCAAATAGGAAAATAGTGTGTCAAGGCTGTATATTGTCACCCTGCTTATTTAACTTCTATGCAGAGTACATCATGAGAAACGCTGGACTAGAAGAAACACAAGCTGGAATCAAGATTGCCGGGAGAAATATCAATAACTTCAGATATGCAGATGACACCACCCTTATGGCAGAAAGTGAAAAGGAACTCAAAAGCCTCTTGATGAAAGTGAAAGAGGAGAGTGAAAAAGTTGGCTTAAAGCTCAACATTCAGAAAACGAAGATCATGGCATCTGGTCCCATCACTTCATGGGAAATAGATGGGGAAACAGTGGAAACAGTGTCAGACTTTATTTTTTGGGCTCCAGAATCACTGCAGATGTTGACTGCAGCCATGAAATTAAAAGACGCTTACTCCTTGGAGGACAAGTTATGACCAACCTAGATAGCATATTCAAAAGCAGAGACATTACTTTGCCGACTGAGGTCCATCTAGTCAAGGCTATGGTTTTTCCTGTAGTCATGTATGGATGTGAGAGTTGAACTGTGAAGAAGGCTGAGTGCCAAAGAATCGATGCTTTTGGACTGTGGTGTTGGAGAAGACTCTTGAGAGTCTGGTTGGGAGATCCAACCAGTCCATTCTGAAGGAGATCAGCCCTGGGGTTTCTTTGGAAGGAATGATGCTAAAGTTGAAACTCCAGTACTTTGGCCACCTCATGCGAGGAGTTGACTCATTGAAAAAGACTTTGATGCTGGGAGGGACGTGGGGCAGGAGGAGAAGGGGCTGACAGAGGATGAGATGGCTGGATGGCATCACTGACTCGATGGACGTGAGTCTGAGTGAACTCCAGGAGTTGGTGATGGACAGGGAGGCCTGGTGTGCTGCGATTCATGGAGTCGCAAGGAGTCGAACACGACTGAGCGACTGAACTGAATGACAAAAATTCACTGATTCCCAGTGATTGATACTAAAAATTCTGTTCCTAACACAGGAATCCTATTTGGGGGGCATGTGTGTGTTTCTTTGAATTTTATTTTTTTCTAATTAAGAATTCTTTTCCCTGTGATTTATTCACATAACAACTTTCATTTTTAACATACAGCATGTTGATTATATTAGTCATCTTGTACATTACACCCCTGCTGCTAAGTCGCTTCAGTCATGTCCGACTCTGTGCGACCCCATAGATGGCAGCCCACCAGGCTCCCCCGTCCCTGGGATTCTCTAGGCAAGAACACTGGAGTGGGTTGCCATTTCCTTCTCCAGTGCAGGAAAGTGAAAAGTGAAAGTGAAGTCTCTCAGTCGTGCCCAAATCTTAGCGACCCCATGGACTGCAGCCCACCAGGCTCCTCCCCCCGTGGGATTTTCCAGGCAAGAGTACTGGAGTGGGGTGCCATTGCCTTCTCCAACATTACACCCCTAGGACTTATTTATCTTATAGATAGAAATTTGTACCTTTTTATCACCTTCATCCTTCCACCTTTGTACCTTTATCACCTTCGCCTTCCACCTAGTCCCCACTTCTGATAACCGCAAATCTCTTCTCTTTCTCCATCAGTTTGTTTGTTTGAAGTATAATTAACCCACAACACTGTGTTAGTTCCTGGTACACCACATAGTGATTTGATCTTTTCAAAATGATCACCATTGTTGTGTTGTTGTTCAGTCGCTTTGCAACTGCATGGACTACACACAGCAGGTTTTCCTGTCCTTCACTATATCCCAGAGTTTTCTCAGACTCACGTCCATTGAGTCGGTGATGCCATCCAACCATCTCATCCTCTGTCGTCCCCTTCTCCTCCTGCCTTCAGTCTTCACCAGCATCAGGGTCTTTTCCAGAGAGTTGGCTCTTCGCATCAGGTGGCCAGAGTATTGGAGCTTCAGCTTCATCAGTCCTTCGATGAATTATTTAGGGTTGATCTCCTTTAGGATTGGCTGGTTTGATCTCACTTTGAAAAGGAAGATTTTATAAATGGATGCTGTTGTCTCAGGGGAAGCTGAAGCTTTTGGAGGATGGAGGTCAACGTGAGTGTAACTCGATGGCATCTGGTGCCATGGCTAACCCCATTTCCTTAGAGGAAGAAACTGAGGCAGTAAATCAGAGGTTGGTTTTGTTCCAGCTGGAAGCTCAGTTGACATCAAGCCCTGCACTGTGTGCAGTGCCCCTTCTTGACATAGAAAGCTGGTGAAGCAAACCCGGATCCAGTCTAGCAGCCTCAGTAATTCTGACAAGTGCTTGTAAGGGAGGTGGGGGCAGCATGAAATATTTACAGGGAGCCTGGTGGGGATTAGCATATACAGAGGTTGACTTGAGCAAAATGTAGGGCACACAGAAAGCCTCAAGTGGTGAAAATGTGCTTGGTTGTTGGGAGAGAGGCAAAGTTTTTTGAAAAGCGCTAGGGGGGCCTTTGCTTACTTTCTCAACAAAGTAAGTTGGATGTTTCCAGAACTGTGAAGAGATGGAAAGGAATATTGGGAAGAGATGGCACCTACCCGCCTTTTGCTTACGCTCTAGTTGGAAGATTTTCTCTTGATAATTTGATTTATTTTTATCTGGGGCTGTGTGGGTCTTTGCCGCTGCTCAGCTTTTCCCTAGTTGCAGCAAATGGGGGCTGCTCTGTAGTTGCAGTGCACGGGCTTCTCATTGCGGTGGCTTCTCTTGTTGCAGGGCACGTGGGCTCAGTAGTTCTGGTGCACGGGCCTTGTTGTTCCACAGCACATGGCATCTTCTCAGACCAGGGATCGAACCCACGTCCCCTGCATTAGCAGGCAGATCCTCTTCCATGGAGCTACCAGGAAAGCCCCTGGAAAAATTTATTTCCCTTTGAAATTGCCAGGTTTTCTTAGATTGCAGCTGTCGAGTTCATGCCATGAGAAAGGATAACCGTGAGCCTACTCTACTGGGCCCTTTCTAGACCAGCTTCAGCCTCGTGTCTCCTTAGATTTTGCTTGTTGCTCGCCCCCCACCTAGTTAGCCAGGTCACCAGCCACAGAGCTGTGTCAGCTGGTGTTCCCCGCAGAGGCAGGGAACCCTGAGGCTGAGGGTCTCCTCTGTTCCTTGCTGCTCATACTCTGGGCTCTCAGCCAAGTGAACCATCATCCTCTGAGTCTTGTATTCAGACATTTCAGCCTAAAGGCAGGCGAACTTACCCAACTCTTTCCCCAAGAGACGGCATTGCTGGGTTTGACAGAAACACCCTGAAGGCTTATGAGCACATCATTTGATCCCTGTACAGGCCCGAGTGTCACAGACTGGCAGCTGAGGATGTGAGAGTTCTGATCTCTCTGTGTACTGGGGTATCTATGTGTGTGTGTGAGCATGTGCGCGTGCTGGGGTGTGTGTGTGTTAACTGATTTTTCATTTTTCTTTGTTTCAACACTCATCTTCAGTAGAAACAAATATTATTCTCAGACATGGTTTTGAAAAAACAGATCAAAGGACCAGCAGTATGCAGACAGGTTCAGGAACACTTGGCCTTCTCTGAGCACGGTCCTGTTTTCCACTCAGTCAGCAGAGAAATTTTCCTTTTTATAGCGCACCTTTGAACCAGGGCTTTGTTCAGTAATCCTTTATTCAGAAACTCTTGTTTTGAGGAAGAGTTGATTGGAGGTTGGTCCCTGGTGGCTCAGACAGTAAAGAATCTGCCTGCAATGCAGGAGACCTGGGGATCCCTGGGTCAGGAAGATTCCCCTGGAGGGAGAGCATGGCAACCCACTCCAGTATTCTTGCCTGGAGAATCATGGACAGAGGAGCCTGGCGGGCTACAGTCCATGGGGTCGCAAGAGTCAGACACGACTTAGTGGCTAAACCACCACGTGGCGAGGGCTGGAGACATCTCCACGTGCACGTGTTGAGGGGCTTGTAGGGAGAAGGTATGGACCACCATATGCTCCTGTTGTTCGCAAAAGTGCTCATGACATCTTAAGAGTTATCCTTAAGGAAGGAAAACAACTGTTTGGGTTTTCGGAGACTGGCTTTTTTTCCCCATGTGTTTTCCCGGACATTTTCTGCGTGTATGTGCAAAGTAAAAAACCTTCAGTCCATTCTGGGACCTTGGTGTCTGTGTTGGCAGCTGTGGTTACCCTGCCTGAAGTGGGCACATCTCCCTGGCGTCATTCAGAGACTGTTGGCTGGACCCAGGGGTTGGCCTCTCCACCCTGTTGCAGTTGTGTGGGATGAGAGGGCGCCTCTCTGAGCCCTCAGTCAGGTACAGAGGCCTGATTTCAACTCCCACCGGTTCCTGATTGCCTTTGAGCAAGAGGTGAACAAACACACCTGGGCCACCTTTGTGCTGCTTCACACCCCAGGCACTGGCTGTCCCAGCCCAGCAAGTGAGCCCTGTGAGCTAAGTGTGGGTTCCTACGCCTTCTGACACCTTCCCCCATTCTCATTCAGGTGCATCTGTTTTTAGAACGAGCTTGTCCTGATTTGAGTGTCACTTTTGCAAGGCTGTGACCGGCACGTGTTCAGCTGTTTTCTTCAAGGATCCCCAGGTGTTCGTTGATGCCAATTCTTTGGAGGCTTTGTCGTCTGCAGAGTGCTGCAGGTGCAGAAACCGCCCACCCAGCTGTCCTTGGGTGAGAAGATTTTGTTTGGCTGGAGATATAACTCAGTGTCTGAATGCCTGGAGAAGGGCAGGAGCCCCAGGAGGGAAGGGGCAGTTTAGCTGAGTGTGAAACAGGACAGAGGTATGTGCCTCCGATCAACATCAGTCAGTGTTTATGGAGGGTCCTTGTGCTGATGGTCACAATGGGAGGTCCACTTTGTGCAGAACTCTTTATAAACTCAATAGCAATGTTCGCCAACATGGGAGAGATCGAAGTAAAAGCTTGGCAAAGACAGGCACTACCCCTTGGCTGAGGGTGGGGACACAGCCCCCTGCTGGGAAGGATAAAAGAAACCAGGGATTCTAGAGGGAAGATGGGGTCAGCCAGCAGAAGGGCTCAGTGGCCATTGGTCAGGAGTTTGCACTGGATCCAGAGAAACGGGGAGTCATAGGATTAGAACGTTTATGTCATTTGACACCTGCCAGGTACAGACTATTATAAACCAATGGCCAAAGAGAACCAGGAAGGAAATCAAGAATAGGATCACTCTGAGCCTTCCCTGGAGTCCAGTGGTTGGGATGCCATGCTTCCGCTGCAGGGGCACGGGTTCAGTGGTTGATTGGGGAATTAGGAACTAATGTGTGCTGAGTGATGCAGCCAAAAAAAATATTGGGGTCCCTTTCTACTGGAGGATTCATGGAGAGAAAAGAGAAGTTCTGAAAGGAATTTCTAGGAGCTCAGAGTGGAGGTGCCCATGAGGCTGCAGGGAGAGGTTTGGAGCTGGGTAACTGGTTACTGGCATATTCAGCGGCCAGTGTCGCCTCTCTAGGTGGAAGCAGCTAGGGCGAGGACACAGAGCTACAGAGCTTCTGGAACTGAAAAGTTGAGTCATAGAGTCATCTGGAAACCATTCAGCGGCATCATTCTGGATGTTTCAGAAGTCTCCCCAAGGACTTCTGATAGTAAGCCCTGGAAAGGACAAAGATGCACCATGCTCCCCACGGGTTCTTGAGTCTCTCAGACATAACCTATCATTTTGAACAGCATACCTAACAGTGCCGCTTCAGGCTTCTCCTTTGATTTCTGGGGTCACCTTGGTCTTTACATTTGTTTTTTCTTCCATTTCTTCATCAGTAAAAAATGGATTAAGACCTGGCTCATCCTTAACCTGACAGGAAATAATTTGGAAAATAAAAGTGCTTCTGAGAAGGAAAGTATAATTCCCTTCCGAGGGGGAGCCCTGATCTCATTGGTGGCATGAGGAGCTACCCAGAGAATGCCCAGGATGGTTTTCAATAGAATTCCGTGTCGGTGTTTCTGTGTGGCTTTTTAGGGAAAACCTTGGGCAGCATGTGGTTCCCTCTTTCCTCCTCTTATCACGTTAGCAGTGGCCTGATTGGAGCTGGCAGCCCCTTTGGGGGATGCACAGCTCTGACTTCTGGGTCTTTTAACACCGCCCTTCCCTGAGCACTCTGCTTTCCTTCCCGGAGTCCCCTTTGTCACTTTCAATTAAGCCAGGAACTTGTGGAATGAGGACAAGCCATGTATAATTTGGTTAGTGATCTAAATAAGCCAGAACAGCAGAGAGGAAACGTAAATATGAAGAAATAGGAGTGGAGTGAATAGGTTTTATACAAGCATTACTATAACCACGGTTTCTTGAATGCTGGGTGATCTAAAACGTTACCATCTCTCTCTTTAAGCATGAGTTTGAGCAAATTCCAGGAGATGGTGAAGGACAGCAAAGCCTGGCATGCTGCAGTTCATGGGGTCACAAAGAGTTGGACACCCCTGAGCAGCTGAATAACAAGAGCCTGGTGCCTGAGAAGAAAGAACAATTAATGTGTAAATAGACCTGATTTAGGTGGAAATTTGAATCCTCACTCTCCTCCAATCAGTGATTTAGGGAAGTTCCTTAAACTCTTGCATATTCCATTCTGTACTCTGGGCTATCAGCCTGCTCCGTTAAGCATCTAGCTCTCTGTCATTGTTCAGTCGCTAAGTCGTGTCTGACTCTTGAGACCCCATGGACTGCAGCACACCAGGCTTCCCTATCCTCCTCCCAGAGTTTGCTCAAACTCATCTCCACTGAGTCAGTGATGCCATCCAACCATCTTGTCCTCTGTCGTCCCTTTCTCCTCCCTCCTTCAGTCTTTCCCAGCTTCAGGGTCTTTTCTAATGAGTTGGCTTTTGCATCAGGTGGCCAAAGTATTGTGCTTCAGTATCAGTCCATCCAGTGAATATTCAGGGTTGGTTTCCTTTAGGATTGACTGGTTTGATCTTTTTTCCAATCCAAGGGATTCTCAAGAGTCTTCTGCAACACCACAGTTCAAAAGCATCAATTCTTCGGTGTTCAGTCTTCTTTATGGTCAACTCTCATATCCATCCATGACTACTGGAAAAACCATAGCTTTGACTAGATAGACCTTTGTCAGAAAAGTAGTGTTCTGCTTTTTAATATGTTGTCTAGGTTTGTTACAGCTTTTCTTCCAAGGAGCAAGTGTCTTTTAACTTCATGGCTGCAGTCACCATCCACAGTGATTTTGGAGCCCAAGAAGATAAAGTCTGTCACTGTTTCCAAAGTTTCCCCATCTATTTGCCATGAAGTGATGGGACTGGATGCCATGATCATCGTTTTTTGAATGTTGATTTTAAGCCAACTTTTTCACTCTCTACTTTCACTTTCATTGAGAGGCTCTTTAGTTCCTCTTAGCTTTCTTCTATAAGGGTGGTGTCATCTGCATATCTGAGGTTATTAATATTTCTTCTGGCAATCTTGATTCCAGGTTGTGCTTCATCCAGCCCAGGATTTCACATGATGTACTCTGCATATAAGTTAAATAAGCAGGGTGACAATATACAGCCTTGATGTACTCCTTTCCCAATTTGGAGCAAGTCCGTTCCATGTCTGGTTCTAACTGTTGTTTCTCTACCTGCATACAGGTTTCTTAGGAGTGAGGTAAGGTGGTCTGGTATTCCATCTCTTGAAGAGTTTTTCACAGTTTGTTGTGATCCATACAGTCAAAGGCATCAGCATAGTCAGTGAACCGGAAGTAGATGTTTTCCTAGAATTCTATAGCTTTTTCTATGCTCCAACGGATGTTGGCAATTTGATCTCTGGTTCCTCTGCCTTTTCTAAATCCAGCTTGAACATCTGGAATTTCTCAGTTCACGTACTGTTGAAGCCTAGCTTGAAGGATTTTAAGCATTACTTTGCTAGCATGTGAAATGAGTGCAATTGTGTTGTAGTTTGAACATTCTTTGGCATTACACTTCTTTAGCGTTGGAATGAAAACTGACATTTTCCAGTCCTGTGGTCACTGCTGAGTTTCAAAGTTTGCTGGCATATTGAGTGCAGCATTTTCACAGCATCATCTTTCAGGATTTGAAATAGCTCAACTGGAATTCCATCATCTCCACTAGCTCTGTTCGTAGTGATGCTTCCTAAGGCCCTAACTGTCGACTTCTAGGTGAGTGATCACACCATCATGGTTATCCGGGTCATTAAGATCTTTTTTATATAGTTCTTCTGTGTATTCTTGCCACCTCTTCTTAATATATTCTGCTTCTGTTAGGTCCATACTATTTCTGTCCTTTATCGAGCCCATCTTTGCATGAAATGTTCCCTTGGTATCTCTAATTTTCTTGAAGAGATCTCTAGTCTTTCCCATTCTATTGTTTTCCTCTATTTCTTTGCATGGTTCTCTGTTGATGGCATTCTGAAATTAGTGCTAACTGCATAAACAGTTGTAGCTAAAGTAATATTTTATGCTTTTAAACTGACTTGGTATCTTTTGGAGTCTGGTATTATCTTTGCTATTTAGATTATGAAAGTGTGAGTCACTCAGTTGTGTCTGACTCTTTGCGACCCTATGGACTGTAGCATGCCAGGCTCCTCTGTCCACGGGATTTTCCAGGCAAGAATACTGGCATGGGTAGCCATTCCCTTCTCCAGGGGATCTTTCTGACCCAGGGATCAAACCTGGGTCTCCCACATTGCAGGCAGATTCTTTACCATCTGAGCCACCAGAGAAACCCTAGGTTATGAAGGCCCTATGCAAACTTTTTTCATAGGTCTTACAATTAAATTTCAGTTGGTCCATACTAGGAGGCCCACACATTCCTAGTGGAGCAAATACAAACTAAAGAGACTTTACCCTGTGGCCACCCTCCGCAGAGGTACTAGAAGTCACATGCTTTGGCTGCTGTTCTGATTGCCAGAATTTGCATTGTTATAGGCTTGCAAGGCACATTCTTGTGTCTTTTGTTTTTAAACTCTTTTAGATAAGTTTGAGACCTGGAAGTCACCATTGCTTGATTCCCATGGGAAATCTCCTCCAATTATTTAGAGAAATTTTTCTTGTGGGGGGAAACAAATAAGTGATTGTTTGCAGGCTCATAGAAAGAAATTTCCATACGTGACCCAGCTTCCTCACTAGCACTCTGAAAGCTGAGGTTGGGGAAGTCAAGTTCCTACTGCCTCAGAACCAGACGTGATTCTAAAAGAAACAGTCTTCCTGGTAAAGATGAGAAATACTTTCAAAATACAGCTGAGCCCAAACATGTCATTGAGCATTTAGTGGGTTTTGATAGATTTCTTCCTCCAAGGCTTTCACTCCACCCTTCCCACTTGAGTAGGAAAGTTAATAATTTTTCATCCTAACATAGACTTGGTAAGCTTAGGGGACTGTGTATTTTTGTGAAGAGGAATTATTTTGAGATCTGGAAATAACAGAAGGGTGCAGTAAACCTTTAGAACTCTGAGCACTGTGGGGAATTTGGGGAAATCCATTGCCACTGTTAAGCTTACAAGCTTACAGAAGAAAAGACAGACAAGGAGGGAAGGAATTGGCTGTCACAGAAACTACTTTAAAAAAAACGGATTTCCAGCTCACACAGGTTACACCAGCCCTTCTGAAATGCACTTGCAGCCTGGTCACAGGTGTGGGGCGTGCATTGGGTGTACACTCTGAAGAAGCATAGCTCAGTGGCTTCCCTTGACTGCTTAGCACCTTGGCAAGATGCTAAGCTTATTCTCCAGATGTTGGGAACCACCCAGAACTCAGCCTCCTGCTTCTGAGCCTTCTAGAATGTGTATATATATACTCCTGCAGTCTGTGTGCATTTAGGATGTGATGAAAGTAAAAGAGGAGAGTGAAAAAGTTGGCTTAAAGCTCAACATTCAGAAAATGAAGATCATGGCATCTGGTCCCATCACTTCATGGGAAATAGATGGGGAAACAGTAGAAACAGTGTCAGACTTTATTTTTGGGGGCTCCAAAATCACTGCAGATGGTGACTGCAGCCATGAAATTAAAAGATGCTTACTTCTTGGAAGGAAAGTTATGACCAACCTAGATAGTATATTCAAAAGCAGAGACATTACTTTGCCGACTAAAGTCTGCCTAGTCAAGGCTATGGTTTTTCCTGTGGTCATGTATGGATGTGAGAGTTGGACTGTGAAGAAAGCTGAGCACCGCATGAGCACCGCAGAGTTGATGCTTTTGAACTGTGGTGATGGAGAAGACTCTTGAGAGTCCCTTGGACTGCAAGGAGATCCAACCAGTCCATTCTGAAGGAGATCAGTCCTGGGATTTCTTTGGAAGGAATGATGCTGAAGCTCCAGTACTTTGGCCACCTCATGCGAAGAGTTGACTCATTGGAAAAGACTCTGATGCTGGGAGAG
The DNA here is from genome assembly GCF_016772045.2 of Ovis aries. Classification (NCBI taxonomy): domain Eukaryota; kingdom Metazoa; phylum Chordata; class Mammalia; order Artiodactyla; family Bovidae; genus Ovis; species Ovis aries. Next base: position 41,787,372 of record NC_056069.1, on the reverse strand, counting down.
ATTGGGGGCAGGAGGAGAAGGGGACGACCAAGGATGAGATGGCTGGATGACATCACGGACTCGATGGACGTGAGTCTGAGTGAACTCCAGGAGATGGTGATGGACAGGGAGGCCTGGCGTGCTGCGGTTCATGGGGTCGCAAAGAGTCGGACACGACTGAGGAACTGAACTGAACTCGCTCAGCAGAGTCATTATGGAGTATCTAACCATCTATGACACAGGCTCTCCTGGTGGCTCAGTGGTGAAGAATCCTCCTGCCAATGCAGGAGACTTGGATTTGATCCCTGGGTCAGGAAGATCCTCTGGAGAAGGAAACAACAACCACTCTGGTATTCTTGCCTGGGAAATCCTATAAACAGAGGAGTCTGGTGGGCTACAGTCTATGGAGTCACAGAAGAGTCTGATACAGCAATGCGACTAAACAACAACATCCACCCTGCCTTCAGTTTCTGAGAACCAGATGAATGGCTACTTCGACTACTGGACAATAGCAGTGTAGTCAGAATAAAATATCAAGAGTGGGAGATTCCAAGCCCACCATGTTTGTTTCCTTGTGTAGAGTCTTAATGGAGTTGTGACTGTTGACACAACAGTAGGCTCCAAGCCGGTGTGGGCAGCAGTGTGATCCTGAACCCGGCTGGCAGCAGTCCATTCCAGCGGACCTGTTTAACAAGCCTGGCATCTGGCATGCTGTGTTCCCTGTGATGGTGCCAGGTTAGGTGGGTTGGGCTGGAACACAATTGCCTCCAGGTGTGGCAAGCACGAGGAAGAGCCCACTTTCTTCTCCTTTGTGAAAGGAGGAGTGTGAAATGGTGGGAAAAACATCAAAACCAAGAAGCTGCCTTTACTTAAGACCCACATCCTCGGGAAAGTTTGTCCTGCTTGTGCCAGTCCATGATGGCCCCTCCCTTGGAATTCCTGATCCTCATTACCTTTATCCATCATTTCCCATTTAGCACGCTTGCTCACCCTGATGGGAACCTTTTCATGTAGACAGAGTCTCTTCTGCCCCAAATGCTTAGAGGAGGCCCTTTATTCATTTGTTTTATCTATTTACTTACATTTGACCGTGCTGGGTCTTTGTTGCTGTGCTCGGGCTTTTGAGTGGGGGGCTACTCTGTAGTAGTGCATGGGCTTCTTACTGTGGTGGCTTCTCTTGTGAAGCTTGGTCTCTAGGGCCTCAGTAATTGTAGTACGTGGGCTTAGTTGACCCGTGATTTGTGAGATCTTACTGGAGCAGGGATCAAACCCACGTCCCCTGCTTTGGCAAGTGGATTCTTAACCGCAGGACCACCAGGGAAGTTCCAGGAGGCTCTTCTTAATTACTCTTTGATTCTGGTTTTAAGAGTTAATCTCATAGACACTAATAAGACCATATACTGAAGCTTTGGGGAACTGTCTGCAGGGATGCTCCTGAAATTGATTTCTTAGACATGCCACGGCCTGGAGAAGAGTTAGAGATCTCCAGCTGCAGGTGGCCGTGACATTGGCTAAGAAGTGCGTTGTTCCCTCTGCCCCTCTGAGTGTGAGTAACCACAGACTTCCATGATCTGGTCCAGGGAGTTCCTCAAGTTGGGGCAGGATTCACAGGAGTGCGTTCAAGTTGTGATGGGGCTGGATTCAACTGGTAACCAAGACCGCTGGCTGGTGGGTCACTAGAGTCCAGGAAGGTGTAAATGCCTTGATGTGAGGGCATGCACTGTTCCAGACTTCTCTGGGCTTCTCCTGCTGCTGCTAAGTCGCTTCAGTCATGTCCGACTCTGTGCGACACCATAGACAGCAGCCCACCAGGCTCCTCCATCCCTGGGATTCTCCAGGCAAGAACACTGGAGTGGGTTGCCATTTCCTTCTCCAATGCATAAAAGTGAAAAGTGAAAGTGACGTCACTCAGTCGTGTCCGACTCTTCACGACCCCATGGACTGGAGCCTACCAGGCTCCTCCGTCCATGGGATTTTCCAGGCAAGAGTACTGGAGTGGGATGCCATCGCCTTCTCTGTTTCTCTGGGGGATTTGGTCATTTATGTAAGTCATAAAGGCTTTCTGCTCCTCTGAAGTTAGGTTTTCTTTGCCCTGAAGTGATTGATCCTTTTCTCCATCTATGTCCAGAAGAAACATGTGTATTTTTTTTCATGGACTGACCTAATCCTCATTAATGGGCCTTGATTCTGAAAAGTTGACCTGAGATGACCAGTAGCCCTAAGAGACAGCTGTCCTTGTCCAGGAACCAGGTCCTGGGACTCATCCGTGTACTTCCTGTTCCCCACCTTGTACTTACTTCCTGTTCCCCACCTGTGCTCTTCCTGTTCCATTACAGTTTCTTATCCCAATGTGAACTCCCTTGGCATTGATCCATCCTTACACAGGGCAGTTCACTCCTAAAGAACACTGGGCAATTTCAGCGTACCCATGTTCACTTAGATGTGGAGACCAGCTCTGAGAAAGAGAAAAGGGTCCCAGCCCCTGAAAGATGGGGACTGAGTTAGGGGGAGTTACCACTTTTCTGCACACAAAGGAAAGATTAAACCAAAAAAAATGGCTTATACCGAAGGAGGGCCAAGGAGAAGGCCTGAAAGTTTTTCAAAAAGTCCTTAAAGTACCTGTTATTGATGAGTAAGCTATGTTATAAAAAGACAAGAATGAGAACTGGTAGATAACATAAGATTTGGACACACCAGTTAGAAGGAGAGCTGGTATACAAATTTCTATAACTTATTTGACAAGAGAGTCCTCCTTCACAGGATATCTCCTCAAACTGATACTTTATAGAGTTTTTTTTTTTTTTTAAGCTAAAGTTATTAGAAAGAATATGAAGAAAAAATCCTTGAGGGGAAAATTCAAAAGGACAGTGAGACTGTGTTAAGGATATGAGTTGAGAGTTTTGTCCTGTTTTTCCATTTGTTTACTGGAACCTGGGAGCATGCCAGGTTTTGAAGGGAAATATAAGAGGGAACTTTTCAATAAACATTGATCCAGTAGTTATAAGGAAACCAGTGCCAGCAAGGTGAACATCCCCCACCCCTGCTCAGAAGCTTCTGAGAAGCTGTGAACCCACCCCTTTGCTGCAGGATTCAGCTCAGAGTTTTTGGAATTTTGAATCTGAATGCTTTAGGAAGGACACACCTTTTGCCTAACCTGCTTTTCTCTTTCAGTTTAATGCACCCTGACAACTTTTGTGCTTGCAGTCCCTAGAATGGGAAGCCATCATCATAACAATGAACAGTATAATATAAGGCTTTAAGAACCTGTATGATTTGTTGTTTGTTGAAGAGGGGTGTCTAATGCATCGTTGGGTGTTTGGCAGCAACTCTGGCCTCTACCCACTAGATGCCAGTAACAGCCCCTCCTCCTCCCTGTAGGGGAAAGGCACTGGTTTATGTGCAAACATAGATACACGAAAAAGAGCAGCAGCTAACATGTTTCCTGATGTAGTCATTGGAGGGAGATCAAGAATGGCTTTATTCTTTGGGCATGAGAATTTATGAGAACAATGAGGAATTATCAAGCCGCTCTTATGTGTTTACCATTGGATGTCTCAGTGTGCATCCAATGGTAAATACATAAGATTACATTAGATTGAAGGGATCAGCTGAAGAAGGGAGAGTAGTTGGAGTCAAAGCCAGGTAAAAGCCAGGCACAGGGAAAAGATTTAAGAGGTAGAGGATCTCACCACCAAATGTGAGAGGAATTGAGAATGATTCATCTGTGCTTGAGTGACTTTTGCAGATGTTCAGTCACTAAGTCATATCCAACTCTTTGCAACCCCATGGACTGCAGCACGCCAGATTTCCGTGTCCTTCACCATCTCCCAGAGTTTGCTAAGACTCATATCCACTGAGTCAGTGATGTTATCTAACCATCTCATCATCTGCCACCCCCTTTTCCTTTTGCCTGTAATCTTGCCCAGCATCAGAGTCTCTTCCAGTGAGTCAGCTCTTTGAATCAGGTGGCCAGAGTATTGGAGCTTCAGCATTACTCCTTCTAATGAATATACAGGGTTGATTTCCTTGAGGATTTGTGGCAGGAAGGGGAACCCCTTCCAGAGCCCGAAACTGGGCTCTTGTCTAACAATCGGAAATGAATTGTCCGAGGAGACACATTTGCTGACAAAGCAAGAGATTTTATTGAGAAAGGGCACCCCGGGTGGAGAGCAGTAGGGTAAGGGAACCCAGGAGAACAGCTCTGTCACGTGGCTTGCAGTCAAGTGATAGGATTAGTTTCTGGGTTGTCCTTAGCCAATCATTCTGACTCAGAGTCCTTCCTGGTGGTGCACACCTTGTTCAGCCAAGATGAATGCCAGAGAGAAGGATTCTGGGAGGTGGTCAGACAGGTGGTGTCTCCCTTCCACCTTTCCCGAACTCTTCTGGTTGGTGGAGGCTTATTAGTTCCCTGTTCCTTAGCAGGACCTCCTGTCCTGAAACAACTCTTGCAAATAGTTACTATGGTGCCTGGCCAGGGTGGGTGGTTTCAATCAGGGTGCTTCCCCTAACAGATTAACTGTCTTGATCTCCTTGCTGTTCAAGACCCTCTCAAGAGTTCTTGAGTGAGTGGGGATTGACATTAATGAAAAGAGGAAGTATACGAGAAGGAAACAGGTGACAGAGAACATGATGGGTTTTATTTCAGGCCCTGCTGAGTTTGAGATGCCTGAAAGACATCTCGTTGGAGCTGGGCAGGAGGCAGGCAGAGATCTGGGTCTGAAACTCTGAACAGAGATGGAGGTTGAGGAGTAGGCGGCTCTTCCTTGGTTGTTATTGTCATAGGTGTAGAAGGGATAAGCCAGGGAAGAGGAAAAGAGAAATACTGGTGCTTCTTCAGCTACCCTGGCCCTCCAGGAGGGAGGAGAGAGGTCAAGGATGAAGGCTGAGAAGTGATGGGTCAGAGGGCTCGGAAGCTCTGTCCACCAGCAATGTAGGGTCTCGTTAGACACATTTAACAGCTTAAAATCAGTTCTGTATGTAATTAAGGACCAAAAAAAAAAGCATGATGGCATCTGTATATGCTGCTGAAGTGGAGTAAGGTGAAAGGGTATGTGAGCTCTTAAGAGGGCTTTGTGGAGGAGATGAAAGGGTTATGGCTGCACAGAGCTTGACTTTCGGTGTTTGTGAAACCTCCGCGTTGATAATGGAAGTTGGAAGGGAACTGCTTCTCTGAGTTGCCAGGTCATAGCTGTCCCTGCTTGCACAAGTGGCAGGGTGTTCCCATCAGCATCACTTATCATCTCCCATCACAGGTCATGGAGACAAACTGAGTACCTGTTGGCTTTCATAATTCTCTGTGAACTATTTTTGACTGGGGGATGGGAAAAAGAGAAGGAAACTTGAGGGCTTTCTGTGTTTGCCAGTCATTTATGAATTTTGGCAAGTGGTAGCCTTTTACTCTGTGGCTTCAATAATATGAGGCCTGATAGCCTTAGGACTGACCAACGGGAAATTGTAAAGAAAATTCAAATTCCACCGGCTTTTTCAAAATACAGTTGATGCTTGAACAATGTGGGTTTGAACCACGTGGGTCCAGTTATGTGAGGTTCTTTTGATACATACACTACTTATGTTTATGATCAGAGGTTGGTTGAATCTGTGGATGCAAAATCCATGGATATGAGGGCCAACCTGGGTAAGTGTGGCCAACCTGAGTGTATGTGGATTTTGGTATCTATGGTGAGTCCTGGAACTGGTCACCTGCAGATGCCAAGGGACGTAAAATTTAAGTGATATAAATCTGGGCTAAATTATAAAGTTTTAATGGAAAAGTGTTAGCCATTTTTCAGTGTATAGTTCTGTGGTATAAGGTATATTCATATTGTTGTGTAAATCCCTGTCATCTCCAGAACATCTTTCATTTTGCGACTGAAACTGCCCATTAAATAGTAACTGCCCATTCTCCCCTCACCGCCATCCCTGGGCCACCATTTTGCCTTCTGTCTGGGTGAATCTGACTTCTCTCGGTATCTCATATAATATGTCTTTTTGTGACTGGTCTATTTCACTGAGCATAATGTCCTCCTCGTTCATCTCTGTTGTATGTCGGAGTTTCCATCCTTTTTAAAGCTCGATAATATTCTGTTCTATGTATGTAACACTTTTTTTTTTTTTCCTGTTCATTCATCATTGAACCCTTGGGCTGCTTCCACCTTTTAGGCGCGGCTGCTATGAATGTGATTGTCCAAATAGCCCTTTGTGTCTTGCTTCCGATTCTTTGGGGTATGTACCCAGAAGTGTCCATAGGCTTTTGTGGTATTGTGGATCCTTTTCTCTGCTGGGGAATCACTTCTGATACTTCATTTGTGACTCTTCTGCTTTGGCTCATGGGAGTGTGTCCCCTCATGATGGACTTTGTTACCAGCTGGACAGGCATCGCTGAGCCCATGCCTGTCATTTTTGTCCAGCCAGCTCTGTCCTAGAGTTTGAATCCGAAAGATCTATGTTCAGTCTCAGTGTTTTCACTAATGTGCCCTGACCTTGGCAAGTTCCCTTGTCTCTTGGGTCCTCTTTCTCCACATCCGCACCAATGAGAAAGTACAACTAAATAATCGATGGGGCTCCTCCCAGGTCATAAAAGGGGAGGGCATAGTGGTCTTCTAAACCCAGGAACCATGGTGGGTGAGATGGAAGCCAGGCTCTGGATTCTTCTTTTTTTAATGCTTTTTTTTTCTTTAACAGACATCAGAAGTCGATTGTTTTATTTCATTTGGCTATGCTTTGAGGCTTGTGGAATCTTAGATCCCCAATCAGAGATTGAACACAGGTCCTCAGCAGTGGACCTAACCACTGTCCCACCAGAGAATTCCTGAGCTCCAGACTCTTAACATGGACAGTTTGACCAAAAACTCATCTGCCCTGAAATTTTGGATGGCTGGATGTTTCTGATGGCTTGTGTACTTGCTGCATTCTAGTACATGCTACATGGCTCATTTTATGAGTAAATGTAGTTGCATTTCCCTGTAAAGCAAAATTGCGTGGTATATTATCCGTACTTGCTGAGAAAATAGGACAAAAGAAAGGTGGAATGACTGGTTCCACCATAGATTTTTGGCACATGTCACAAACTAATACTGAAGAGAATACTCTATAAGCAAAATTTACCTTTTGTTAAGACTGTAGCTTGGTCACAGGCCAAGAAAATTTTAATGTCCTTTCTTCCCCCAACTTCTTTAAAAACGTTTTTTTTAAGAACAGATTTTATTCTCCTCAGCTAAACTCAGAGCATGTCTACTTGCCTTGAACGAGGAAGGTAAGTCCCAAGTGGTCACCTGGATGGTCAACTCTCTGGCCCCTGGACTGCATGTGAAAATTCAGACTGGTCCTAGATTCCCTGTTTGGGTTTGGAGACACGGTGCTAATCCTCCTGTCAGTTTTCTCTGCCCCACCAGTGAAACATCATGTATACATCCGTGACTTTTTATCTTACTTTTCTTTTTCTCACCTGTAAAAGGCAGATGGCTTATTTTTTTTCCCCCGTGGATGTGGTATTAAGGTGTTCGGATGACTGGAAGCTGACTGGAGTGTGTGCAGAAATATATAGCATTTTCTTTCTAGGAGACATTTTTAACCATCTTATTATAAAAAAACAACAAAACAAAGCAACAAACAGAAAACCAGACTGGGACAGTCAGTCATCATTTTTTAAAATATATGAAACACTTAAAAAACAATTTTGAAGAATGAAGAACTTCCTCCTATGGTATTTGGGACAAGCTCATGACAGTCAATGGCACCCCACCCCAGTACTCTTGCCTAGAAAATCCCATGGACGAAGGAGCCTGGTAGGCTGCAGTCCATGGGGTCGCTAAGAGTTGGGCATGACTGAGCAACTTCACTTTCACTTTCATGCACTGGAGAAGGAAATGGCACCCCACTCCAGTGTTCTTGCCTGGAGAATCCCAGGGAAGGGGTAGCCTGGTGGGCTGCCGTCTGTGGGGTCACACAGAGTCAGACACGACTGAAGTGACTTAGCAGCAGCAGAAGCAGCAGCGTGATAGTCTGGGGTTCCTTGCGGGGGAAATCCATAGTGGATAAAACTCTAAAAAGAATGAATAGATTAAAATCAAATTATCCTAAAACTCAGCAGTCCTCCTGGGTTTTCTAGACACATGACCGGACAGGGATTGCAACAAGCAGACAACATTTGCTCTTTTATTGCCAACAAGCCTGGATTCTAAAGAATGGTCGGCATTTTGGTAACATTATTCCCATTTAAACAGTTTGTGAATTTTCGTACCTGCCATGATGACTGTAGGGTTTTAGAGAACTCTGCCTTTGGTTGATGGATCATGAAAGACTCTCTTGCTCTAGTTGCAGAACAAGGTGAATTTTACACATAGTGGAAGTCCTGATTTATGCATGGAAACCTGGTTTCTTTTAATTCTGTCTCCTTAGTAAAATCCAATTGTTTCTATAAAATTCAGTCTCTAGGGCTGGTTGATAATCTCTGGTTTTGCTGGTGGTGTCCTGGGATAGAAGAAGGAAGTACTGTTGGGTTAGGAAAATTGTAGTCTTGAGGTCATGATGGGAAAATTATTTAAAGTTTTGATTTTTATTCCCATTTGAATACATAAGAACTGGCCCTTTGATAGAAAATGCAAAGTAGACTTGTAGACACAGGGAGGGAAGGAGAAAGTGAAAATGAAAGTCTCTCAGTTGTGTCTGACTATAGAGTCCATGAATTCTTTAGGCCAGAATACTGGAGTGGGTAGCCTTTCCCTTCTCCAGGGGATCTTCCCAACCCAGGGATTGAACCCAGGTCTCCTGCATTGCAGGCAGATTCTTTACCAGCTGAGCTATAAGGGAAGCCCATGCAAAGTAGACTTGTAGACACAGGGAGGGAAGGAGAAGGTGGGAAGAATTGAGAGAGTAGCACTGAAAATTAGAGGGCTGGTGGAAATTTTCTGTATGATGCAGGGAGCTTACATCTGATGCTCCGTGACAACCTAGAGGGGTGAGATGGGATGGGAGGTGGAAGGGGAGGTTCATGAGGGAGGGGCATGCGTATACCTATAGCCGATTCGTGTTGATATATGGCAGAAACCAATGCAATATTGTAAAACCCTTATTCTCCAATTAAAAATAAATAATTTTTAACAAAGAAAGAAAATGCAAAGTAAAATACGTTGTTTGTTGTGAACCCTTAGGTGACTGAGTGGAAAGCTTCTTGACCCCTTATGGTGGCTTCACACTTGGGGAGCACGTGAAATACACATCTCGGTGTATTTCTGGTTGTCTTAGGCCTGAAATCGTATACCCTCCTCAGTGAGTGGCGGTGGTGTACATTGAACAAAGCCATTTTAACTCCATCACCAAGATGTGCGTCCTTTGCTGGTGGAAGAACTGATCCACAGACAACCTCCAGAAGGAAGGCGCGGGTAACCTCCACCAGGATTGAATGCCCCCATAGTCCCAGAAAACCAAAGCCTGGTTCCAGCATCCTGGTTCCGTGATGCTGGCCGGGCAAGGGTTGGTTTGTCCTCTTGCAAACGCAGTTTAGCAGGATGCACTCATAAATGAAAAATGATCTGAGTGCTGTGGGTGGGGCCGTCACACTCAGGAGGTGAAGCTGAGAGGAGGAGGGAGGGGAGAGAGACACAGAAAGAGCGAGCTCATACTCCTGAGCTCCGCAGAGTATGGGGACTTGGCAGGAAGTCGGAGCATGCACTGGCAGGGTTCTCATGTTCGTTGATAGTTAATAACCCAGGACTTTAAAGAACTGAATGGAAGAGGGAAATGAAGCGAACCACACTTTGGAGTCTGTCCTGTGTTAACGGCTGTGAAAGACAGCGGAGAACGCTCACCTGATCAGTTCCTGAAGCAGGTAGGCGGCTTGTGAGACCTGAGCGGCCAGGAGAGTCTCATTTTCTCCCTGAACACAACTTACACGTCTTCCAAGGTTTCTTTGTTGTTGTTGTTTTTTTTTAAGTGTATGAGAAATGAGAAGATAATATTGACATAAGAAACAGGCTTGGAGCCTGAATGAATGCCCAAGCCAGAGATTTCCTCAGTTACTAGTGTGATGAACAAGTGACAGCTATGTTGTAGGGGCTGCCTAAAAAAAAAATTGCCCCCCTAAATCATACAGCATTTAGGTTAAAAGTGATTTAAAAATTGACGGAGAATCAACGAGCCACAGACACTGTTTTAGAACAAATACTTTAAAGATAGCCAACCAGAAACTGATTTGCCGGCTTGATGGTTGCTGTGTTTTCATATCTCAGCACTAACAAGGTGCTTGCTAGTTTTTACTAGCTTTTGTAAGAAAGGAGGTGGATGTATAACAGCTGTGAAATGTCCAGAAATTGACTGGGGTCCAGAGCGAAGCCTGAATGCACTAATGTTTTCTCCATTAAGGCGGGCTGCTTCTGCTTCTCAATCAGGGAATTGGAAAGAATGGTGAGAGGAAAGTGTGGATCCTGAATATTTGTATGGGGGCAGCAGTGATGGGGGGGGTGGTGATGTGATCGGGGAGAGGGCTGGAAATTATCACTGTGCCGTGTTCATACTCGGGAGCAGAAAATAAACAGGGAGGGCCAAGGGTGGCAGCCACATGCAAGGATAATTTAAGCACTGATTTGTGGCTCCTGCGGTTGTAGCTGAATCTCAGAGCATCCTTTCCATCGTTGGGGCTTGTGATAAGGAAGTAGAACAGAAAAAAAAAAAGGCCATCACAAGCCTGGGCTTCTGAACCGTTTCCAGGCTTTGCTTCTGGTTGGTGCCTGGATAATTGGACCTAGATTTTCCCCACAATAAAGTGGTCAGAGTGTCACGAAATTGAGCTGGGGTAGGTCGGAAGTGGCATGTGTGGTCAGCATGACAGGAGTGTCAGAATTAGGCAGAGAACTGTACTCCAGCCAAATAAGTTCAACACCCTCAGAGTTTTCGAGAATGCCCTGCTAGCTGCAGGGGTGTGACTGGGAAGGCAAATGTGAGCGCTGCTTTGGTAACCACTCACTAGCTGACTGTTGTCTTCAAGCTGTGGTGGCCAAGCCTTGTGGCTTTGCATTTTAGGCCTGGAGGGCCGGGAGATGGCTGTGTTTAGTCAAGGCAAGCCCAAACCTTATCTCTGACTTTTCAGCCTTCCATAACTAGACCTATTTATGGGTGGGGGAATGGCACTCCTGTGGTCTTTAGGACCAGAGGACCTCTCCACCTCCACCTACTCTTGCTACCATCTACCTTTGGATGAGTCCCATTAGTTCCCCGTCCTTCACACCAGTCTGTCCCAGGTGCTATTTGCCAGCAAATTTGGAAAACTCAGCAGTGGCCACAGGACTGGAAAAGGTCAGTTTTCATTCCAATCCCAAAGAATGCTCAAACTACTGCACAATTGCACTCATCTCACACGCTAGTAAACTAGTAATGCTCAAAATTCTCCAAGCCAGACTTCAGCAATACGTGAACCGTGAACTTCCTGATGTTCAAGCTGGTTTTAGAAAAGGCAGAAGAACCAGAGATCAAATTGCCAACATCTGCTGGATCATGGAAGAAGCAAGAGAGTTCCAGAAAAACATCGATTTCTGCTTTATTGACCATGCCAAAGCCTTTGACTGTGTGGATCACAATAAACTGTGGAAAATTCTGAGAGAGATAGGAATACCAGACCACCTGACCTGCCTCTTGAGAAATCTATATGCAGGTCAAGAAGCAACAAGGAAGCAAATCTATATGCAGGTCAAGAACTGGACGTGGAACAACAGACTGGTTCCAAATAGGAAAAGGAGTATGTCAAGGCTGTATATTGTCACCCTGCTTATTTAACTTCTATGCAGAGTACATCATGAGAAACGCTGGGCTGGAAGAAGCACAAGCTGGAATCAAGATTGCCGGGAGAAATATCAATAACCTCAGATATGCAGATGACACCACACTTACGGCAGAAAGAGAAGAACTAAAGAGTCTCTTGATGAAAGTGAAAGAAGAGAGTTTAAAAGTTGGCTTAAAACGCAACATTCAGAAAACGAAGATCATGGCATCTAGTCCCATCATTTCATGGCAAATAGACGGGGAAACAGTGGAACCAGTGTCAGACTTTATTTTTTTGGGCTCCAAAATCACTGCAGATGGTGATTGCAGCCATGAAATTAAAAGACGCTTACTCCTTGGAAGGAAAGTTATGGCCAACCTAGATAGTATATTCAAAAGCAGAGACATTACTTTGCCGACTAAGGTCCGTCTAGTCAAGGCTATGATTTTCCTGTGGTCATGTATGGATGTGAGAGTTGGACTGTGAAGAAGGCTGAGCGCTGAAGAATTGATGCTTTTGAACTGTGGTGTTGGAGAAGACTCTTGAGAGTCCCTTGGACTGCAAGGAGATCCAACCAGTCCATTCTGAAGGAGATCAGCCCTGGGATTTCCTTGGAAGGAATGATGCTAAAGCTGAAACTGCAGTACTTCGGCTTCCTCATGCGAAGAGTTGACTCATTGGAAAAGACTCTGATGCTGGGAGGGATTGAGGGCAGGAGGAGAAGGGGACAACAGAGGATGAGATGGCTGGATGGCATCACGGACTCGATGGATGTGAGTCTGAGTGAACTCTTGGAGTTGGTGATGGACAGGGAAGCCTGGCATGCTGGGATTCATGGGCTCACAAAGAGTTGGGCACGACTGAGCGACTGAACTGAAGACAAGTCAGGCAAGCAGGCAGACTCCTTCCCAGGGTCCATTCTGGAAGCAGTCAGAGCAGTACACTGTGGCCTGTGGGCCAAATCCAGCCTTCTCCAGCCTGCTTTTGAATGGCTCCAGAGCTAAGAATGCGGTTTCTATTTTCAAGGAAACAGAACATAAAAAATACAGGATGAAGTAAAAATACAAGAGATAAAAAATACAGGACTGAGACAGATGTGGCCTTCAAAGCCTAAAATATGGACTGTTGACTGTTGTTCAGTTGCTGAGTCAACTGGCTCTTTGCGACCCCGTGGACTGCAGCACGCCAGGCTTCCCTGTCCTTCACCATCTCCCACAGCTTGCTCAAACTCATGTCCATTGAGTCTGTGATGCCCTCCATCCATTTCATCCTCTGTTGTCCCCTTCTCCTCCTGCCCTCAATCTTTCCCAGCATCAGGGTCTTTTCCAACGAGGGAGATGTCTGCCAACCTCAGTTGGCATCACTCAGGATCAGTGTGACCAGTGGGTTGATCAGCTTATTACATCTTTGGCAGTTCAGATGAGCTGTTCATTTTGGAAACTGATTTTACTGTCTCAGTCTGTGTTAGATGGTATGACTGCCTCCAAAAGGGGAGATTCAGGAGCCAGGAAGTTGAAGATTTTCTGCAGGATCCAAACATTAGGAAAGAAATGTCAGGCAAACTATGTCTGCAGTTGGATTTTCACCCTCTCCCCTCACTGGGGAACCCACTGATGTAGGTACCCACGAGACCCACCACGTGGGCAGACATGCCACTGAAAGAACCTGAGGCGGGAACCAGAACCCTGCTATCTCACTCAAAAATGATTCATTTCCTTTCCCCGCTTTTGCAGACTTGATTGCTGGGCCAGACAGGTACAATCTGAGTTGTTTGGTGGTGTCACTTTGAGGGGAAGAAAAAGATGTTTTATGTAAAATAAATAAGTGAATACCATGTTTTCTCATATTTAGAAGTGTTTCCTTATTGGCTATAAAAACGCTTACTTTCAGCCAGCTAAGCTGACCCCTGAACATGCGATTCTCATTGACCCAGCATGGGATTTCATTATTAATGTCATTTCTAATAAGAGGAAAATCTAGTGACCTTGCTCATGTTTTAACTTGTGTCAAAAGTGCAGGCCTGGATGTGTAGCTGACTTTTGTAAGTAGCTTACTGTGGATTGCAGAAACAAAGGAAAGTTTTTCACAAGAAGATTGTAGTTTAAGAAGAAAAACACAAAGGCTGATATAATTTTTTTTTTTTCCTTCAGGACATTGCAGTCATCTAGCCTCCTGTATTTGGAAATTTGATGCTGTCAGTAGAGAAGAATAGGGGTAGGGCTGAGTTTTACAGAATGAAAACAAGTAGAAAAGGATGAAAATGTGTACATACGGTGCCTCATGGGAGTTGAAACCTAGAAACCAAGATGGCGGCAATACACTTGATAAGTCAGGTTGTCAGAGCGGGCGAGGGTGGGTCCTTTAACCTACCACGGGAGCCAGGCTGTACCTTTGTCTGTATTTAGAAAGGGGGTTGGCTCTGAATTTAGAGATTAAGCAACCTGCTATTCCTGTATGCACCAGAATTTCAGACACAGTCAGAAATCTGATTTGCGTAACTGCTGAAACTCAACTGGAAGCCAACCAAACGGAGGCCTGGGCTCTCCAAGCGAAGGGCAGTTAATCAGGAATCACAACACCTGAGGGAATTGATCACATTGGCCCTTGACGGCATGGTCTGTGTGGCCAGACTCAGTGAAGCAGGCTCTGAGGGTGAAGGGTCAGCGTTGGTTTCTCAGGAGGCATCTGCATGAGTTAATGGTATGCAGCTCAGAGACTAGAGGCAGTGAGAGGGACCTTTGCACTTCCGACCCCAGCAGCAAACTGGCCCCTCAAGAGACAGACAAAGTCTGATCAGAAGCTGAAGTGTAGCACAAGCTATGAGCAGCCCTTAGTTAGCCCCCTCTTTTATAGCGTGTTGGGAGGACAAAGTGCTTTGGCTCAACCTTGGCCCATTCACTGCTCCCTTCGGCTCTCTGGACAGAGCCAGAATCTGACCTCAGCTCATAAGCTTTGTCCTGATGGTGAATGGAATAAAAGACCAAGCTAGATGTGTACATATGTGTGCAAAAGTGTGTAGACCTAAAGGGGAGGAACGGCTAAGCAAATAGAAGTTATGATTCTGAGTTAGAGAACTAATAATCATGTCAGTGGGAGGGAGTCAAATTCACATCTCAGTGGCTGTCGGGGATCGCTTTGTGTGGCTTTGTATTCACATACAAGTTAAAAGGGCTTCCCTGGTGGCTTAGTGGTAAAGAGTCTACCTCCAGTGCAAGAGTTCCAGGTTCGATCCCTAGATTGGAAAGAGCCCCTGGAGTAGGAAAGGGCAACCCACTCCAGTATTCTTGCCTGAGAAATCCCATGGACAGAGGAGCCTGGAGGGCTACAGTCCGTGGAGTCACAAAAGAAACCAGACGCAACTTAGTGACTAAACAACACTTTAAGAACTCCTTAAGAACTTCTGTAGGCAAGGCACCCTCTCAGTTCCAAACCTGATTTCTATACGTTCCCTGCAGGGATGTCTAGGAAGTGTAGCATAAACTGTCTTCCACCCTGAAGGTCCCGACAGCCTCTCTGCCTCTTCTCCATGGCCCCGTTCAGCAGAGGAGCGGGCTGAGTGTGCCTCTCCCTGTGGGCGTGTCTGACCCAGGGCCCTCGATTTGTTCCATCCAGGTGTGCATGGGTGTGCAGCCACACCACGGCTCTACAGATGGCCTCAAGTGGGGCAGGGCCTGGGCTCAGTCTCACTCCAGATATGAGGTCCCTGTGCAGTGAGTCAGGCCCCATCAGTGACCCTGGATGCTAGATTCTCCCCGTTTTTTAATCTCTCTCTGAAGAAGCAGCGGGGGTGGTTTAGTTGCTTAGTCGTGTCTGACTCTTCTGACACCGTGGACTGTAGCCCACCCGGCTCTTCTGTCCATGGGATTTTACAGGCAAGAATTCTGGAGTGAGTTGCCATTTCCTTCTCCAGAAGAAGCAATACAGCTCTCTCTTACATGCACCAGAAGAACTCTGCACTTAGAAGGATCCAAAGTAACACCTTTGGTAAAAGAGCTCACCCGCTTGTTTAGATTTTTGGTAGTTTTGAGGTTTGGGACCTATCATGCAGTCTTAATACAAGACTTTCTTGGACCGTCTTTGCCTTTCTAGCTTCCGCACTGTTTTTCTTCCCAAATTTAAAGATGGAAACCATGTTAAAAATTGACAGAATAGAGCAAGTCTAAGGAAAGGTGATAGTGGCCCTTGGGAATAAGTTTGGTGAAAAGCACCCCCCGCCCGCCTGTTTCAGTGAGACTCCTTAATCCAGCAAGTGTAGGATTGAATGGTAGATAGATCGCCTCCTGTTTTATACAATTTGTTATGTCAAGCCTTCCCCTTTTAACAAAAACTTAAACATTCTTACCAGC
The DNA here is from genome assembly GCF_016772045.2 of Ovis aries. Taxonomy (NCBI): domain Eukaryota; kingdom Metazoa; phylum Chordata; class Mammalia; order Artiodactyla; family Bovidae; genus Ovis; species Ovis aries. Next base: position 41,771,295 of record NC_056069.1, on the reverse strand, counting down.
TGTCTTCTCTCCCCCTACCAAAAAAAAAAAAAAAAATATATATATATATATATACACACACACACACACACACACACATATATATAGTAGTCCTGCAAGGAACAATTTAGAATCGTACCCAAAGCAGAACATGAATGGAAGCACCCATGCCAGGGGGAAAAGGGAAGGAATTCACAGGCCCCATACTTGACCTTATAAATGTCATGAATCTCAGGATTTATCATGGTGCTCTGGATGGCGCAGCAACCCTTTCGTCTTGCCTTCTACTCCCGTTTCTGCCCCTTTGGCAAAAGAATCCTATTTTCTCCTGCTGGCCAGTTCTATCAGTAAGAGGAAGGTCTGTCTTCCAAGGAATCCCACCTTGAACTTGCCAATTCCGTCACATTCAGCTTGCAACACTTTGCCTGAAGTTCTCAGACAGCTGCCTGTGGGGTAGAGGGTTGACTGTTGGCAGGAAGCTGCTGGCTTTGAAAAGCATCACAGGTATTTTATTGTAGCAGATGCAAGACAGTTTTGGCAGGGGTGCAATAAAGACCTGGAGGGGGAAACAGAAAATTACTTCTGAGCACTGCAGGGAAGAAGGTGGCAGAAATGAAGGGTGCAGTTTGGGTTTGTAAAGCTGAGTCTTTTGCACAATCCTTTTTACAGGCTCGAACTTGCTTGACTTCGGTTTCTCCCTCAAGTGAGTCAAAGAATGTTAAAAAGAGAATGGAAACCTGAAACTGAGAAATGGACCTGGGGACGTCTCAGTGCGTGAGGATTTCGCTGGGGTCCTTGTGGCCCGGCCAAATTTTGTGTGGCAGAAATCTTGCCATTTGCAAAATGCTGAGGCGTTAGGTGTTCTGTGCCTGTGGCTAACTAGACATTCTTAATGAGTTTCTTATGGTAACAACAGTTTAACAACCTCATCTTAAAAGTGAGTGGAGTCATTTTAAACTCTCACTGGGAGAAACATGAGTCATTTCTGTGGCTTAATTAATTACATTTGTTGTCATTGGGATTTCAGAATGGAGAGAGGATCTATTATCAGTTTTAATCTTTTTTAACTATGAGTTCATCTACTCCAGCAGCAGCCTCCAGGTTACTCCCAAACCTAAGCAGTCTCCAAGCTGAGATGTCGAACCTTTCTAAGCTACGTGACAGTGAATGATACAGTACTGATTTTTTAAAATCGATTTTTATCCTGATATGATTTACAATGATAGACTCTTACTATCCACAGGTTGACTCTAATCTGTGAGGTTTCCTCTGCTTCTGTACTATTTTCTTTTCTTCCATTACTTATTTTTGATTATGAGCTCCTGAATCAGGATGGGTGGGAAACTAGATTAGGATGATGCAACTAACTCATATTGGGACATTCAAAATGCAAGGTTTAGCCATCTTTTTTCAGATGAGCAAACCTGTTGTTGCGTAGTCACTCAGTCGTGCCCAGCTCTTTGTGACCCTGTGGAGCCTAGCTCGCTAGGCTCCTCTGTCCATGGCATTTCCCAGGCAAGGATACTGGTGTAGGTTGCCATTTCCTTTTCCAGGAGATCTTCCTGACCTGGGGATCAAACGCACGTCTCCTGCTTGGCAGGCAGATTCTTTACCACCAGGGAAGCCCTGAGCAAACCTATTAAAGAAAGGCTAAGTATGAGTGACTGTGTGTGAAGGGTTGCAAGTCAGAGTTAAAAGTTAATTCATGGTGATCACATGAACCTGGAAACACAGCTGTTTCTGAGCATAAATCTTTATGTAAGACTGTGTCTCAAATGTGTAGGTCTGTCTTCTCTTTTGTAAGCATTGTGGTTCAGACACTCACACGAGCTATTTTTGTTAGAGAAATGCCTCGTTGTATAGTGGCAGCTTTTCTGTGAGAGTTCAAACCAAGTGTCAAATGATCTCCCCAAGGCTGCTGCATGAGGTCCTGTTTTGCTTTCACGGCATTTTGGTTAGCATGAGGGGAAAATAGCCCATGGAGCGGTATGGCTGACTTAGATGCACAATTTCGAAATTCAGAGACAAATCGATGTTGGCTTTTTCTGAAAATGGATCTTATTTTGAGAACCACAGTTGACATGGCTGTGGGAAGTGTTGCTTATTCTTGGCAAGAAAACTCCTCTGAAAAGGTGCTCATGATCCAGAAGACGGGGAGCTGCCCCGGGCTCCCTGGCAGAGCAGGGGAGATGTTTCAGAACTCAGTATCCGTAACCTATATTAAATCCACATTTGTATGGAAGTATCTACGCAGATGAAGAAGGCAGCTTCCTACAAAATGGGATTATTTTAGGGGCTCTGTGTAATGGTATTCACAGTGGAGCCCGGCATGTCTCTTTCAGAAATATTTAGATCCCAACTTAAGGGATTTGATCAGAAGTACTTATTATACATTGAAGTGTTTCGCTCTGCGGTGGGAACTTGTGGGGAAGCCAGCTCACAGAAGGCAGAAGGGCAAATGCAGTAGCTATGAGAGAAGGAAGTGATTGACCTGCGTGTGCTCCAGCTAAGATCAGACAAACAGAAACACAGACACGGGGCACATCTTTCTATACTGCTTTTGTGTAAGGTCCTTTCCTCAGTAACCTAGATTCTATGAATAGATTTCAGGGGGAGCAGGGGACAGTAAGCCTGGAAGGGAAGAAAGTTAAATGCTTGTTGTCATTAAACTCTAGTTCAGACGTCATGTTTTCCCTCAATAAAGGATGCAGGCAGTAAAGCACAGTAGTATTTGCAGTCCTCATGTCTTTGTCACCGGTAGAAATGGTACACATTATTTGTGGGTGGGTATCTTTTGATATCAACTCACTCACTACTACTTTGAAAATCAGTTAATTAATTTGTTAATAGATATCCCTAACCTCTTAATAAAAAAGCACATGAGTTTGATAGTATACATTTAAAAATATTTAGGCTATTGTATTTCAACATAGTTGGTTTTCTTTGTAACCCTAGGTATTTTATGTATTTAAAAATATCATTTTGAGACTTCACCAGACAGAGGCCCATGGTTCAAAAATATTTTTAAAAAAGAAAGGAAGAAAGAAAAGGGAAAAAAGCTGTCTTAAAGTAACCATTTGATCTTTATTTAGATCTTCATTTACTAGGAAACAACTATTAACCCAGGACTGTAGGGTATGTTCTAACCTATAAATCACCTGGGATCTTGATAAAATGCAGATTTTTATGCAAGTAGGTCCTGAAATTCAGGAGATGTGGGTTCAATCCCTGGGTGTCAAAGATCCCATGGAGAAGAGCATGGCAACCCACTCCAGTATTCTTGCCTGGAGAATCCCATAAACAAAGGCGCCAGGTGGGCTACAGTTCATAGTGTTGGAAAGAGTCAGACACGACTGAAGCAACCGAGCATGCATGCACACATGCAGTAGCCTGGGTTGGGGCCTGAGATGTCTGCATTTCTCAAATTCAGAGAGAGAGAGAGAGAGAGAGTGTGTGTGTGTGCGCGCACGCACGCATGCACACGTGTGCTTGGTCATGTCTGACTCTGCGACCCAACAGACTGTAGCCTGCCAGGCTCCTCTGTCCATGGAATTTTCCAGGCATGAATACTGAAGTGGGTTGCCATTTCCTGCTCCAGGGGATCTTCCCGACCCAGGGATCAAATCTGCGTCTGTTGCATCTCCTGCATTGGCAGGGGGATTCTTTACCACTGTGCCACCTGGGTAGCAAGGCAGAGGCCCACAGTAATCCAAAGAAAAGCCTGCATTTTCCAAACTCAGCTTTAATTATTTCACTCCATCTTAGTCGCAGGCAGTAGCTTAACTATTTAACACTTGGTTGTGGGAGGAGGTGCCCCAGGAGAGGAAAAGGGGGAGAATCTCAAAGGACAAACTTCAGCTTCCAAGTGTCCTATATTGGGTCTTCTGGGAGCCCAGAGTAACTGCCAGGCTGTGAAGTGAAGGGGAGACAGCTCAGGGGAGGGGTATAGGGGAGATCTGTGTCTCTGGGAAGCGGGGCGCTGCTGAAGCTGTGGCCCTATGAGGGGTCATCTGTGGGTCTCCTAGGTCCCATGCACACCAGATGATGCCTGCCTGTGGCCTGGGCCCCGCTTGGCATGGAGAGGGCGGGGGCAGATTACCATCCATCCCCATGCGTGCATGGTGGCTGTGTGCTGTGTTCCAAGGAACACTGTATGGCTTTCTTCTCTCCCCAAGGGTGATTTATTAACTGTGTAATTAGATGATGCAAGTTGTATATCTTTGTAAGATGCTTGTAAGACATTCACGAATTGGAGAAAGGTCCTTTGGTGGAGAGTTTGAGGGGGGAGTGTCATTGAGCCTTCGTGGCCTGAGTGGCTGTCTTTAACCCCAGAACCCCACCCCCGCCCCAGGCCTGTTCTGACCCATCACCTCCTGAAGATGTGCTGCCAGCCTCCCTCAAGCCACTTATGTGTTGCATCCGGATAGTGGCTTCACCGGGCAGCTGCTGTGTTGTGCTTAGTTGCTCAGTCATGTCTGACTCTTTGCAACTCCATGGACTATATCCCACCAGGCTCCTCTGTCCATGGGAATTCTCCAAGCAAGAATGTTAAGAGTGGGTTGCCATGCCCTCCTTCAGGGAATCTTCCCAACCCAGGATCAAACCCTGGTCTCCTACATTTCAGGTGGATTCTTTGCCATCTGAGCCACCAGGGAAGCCCAAGAATACTGGAGTGGGTAGCCTATCACATCTCCAGGGGAACTTCCCAACCCAGGAATCGAACCAGGGTCCCCTGCATTGCAGGCAGATTCTTTACAAGCTCAGCTACCTGGGAAGTCCAGGGCGGCTGCAGAGGTGCAGAAATCCAATTTTGTTCATATACCAGAGGCTATCAGATACCTGGGGACTGACTCCTGCTAATCAAACTCCCAGGGGACTGGCATCCAAAAACCAGGTTATTAATTCCTAGTGAGGGAAGGATCCTTCCAGTGACCGAATGTGTTGCCACTTGTTTGCTTGTTTCTGCCATCTTAGTACTATCTTCCTCTGAGACAGGTAGTTGAAAATGAGGACTTCATATGAAATATGTCTTGAGGGGTGTTCTAGGGACCTTGACTCCGTGGTGTCTCTCATGTATAAGACCAGATATTCACACCCTGATTCCCCCAGTCTTTGGGCTCACCTTGACCAGATTCCCTGAAGACCTCCCCTCCCCAGCCCTGTCTCTGTTCCCAGCTTTTGCCCCTGCTCTGTGGTGACCCAGCAGGCACTCTGCTTTGGCTGTGACCCCTCTGCCCTCCTGGACCGGATCGAGATGTTTCCTGGGTGTCCTTCCCTTCCCACCCACCCATGTGCAGATCTTCTCTGAGGGGGAGGTGTGCATGGAGGGAGCAGGTAGGACTTCTGCAGGTGCGTGGCCATCACAGGGGGACTCGTCATATTACTACTCTTCCTTACTTTTTGTTTTCTTTTAACTCTTTCTTGCTATTTGTGCTCTCGGGGACAGAGAGCATGGATGCCTCTGATTCCCAAACCAAGAGGTATTTTCATAAAATACAGATTGCCAAGCCCCAACCCCCAGTTCTGGGTGAGCGTCTAGAGTTATCCTTGTAAAACATCCCGTAGGAACAGAGAATCCCTCAGATGGGCGGCCACCTGTTTCAGGATGTTTTTGTGTCTTTGTGATCCTGTCACCAGTGGGCCATGGTGATTGAAAAGCTTTTTCCCCCTCTTGTTTATACTTTTCTTTTTTGCTGAAATCATCCACGTAGTAAACATTTGTCATCATATAACATGGTCTCTTTTTTTTCCCCCTCTTCTTCAGATAAAAGGCTTATTCTTATAGTCAGCCAAATTTGAAAACCCCTGCTGTTGACCCATTATCTCAGACCCAGAGCCCTCATTTTCAAGGAGAGGAAACTGAGGCTTCGTGGATGAACTGGCTGACTGCATCAGGAGTCTCATCTAGCTTAATGTCTGAAGACCATGCCCAGTACAAGCTCCATGCTTCCTGACAAGACCCATTCTTCTCAGCCTTGGGGGCCTTGTTTCTGGGTTTGTCAGAGAAGAGCAACAATAAGCAAACGCCCATGTACACAGGGTGAGGACCACATTGAACCCAAACCTTGTCACCTAGTCCCAGCACTAAAATGTGAGTGTCCTCAGCTGACAGATTGAGGCCCCCGGAATGCCAGGAACCCCAGCTCTTTGTTGGGACACTTCATCCTTCAATGCCTCAACTTCCCCATCTATAAAATGAGTATCATATCATTCTAACTGCCTCCCTTACACAGCTATTGTGAAGTCAAACAAAACGATGTATTTGAAGGGCTTTGGGGAAGAAAGGTACGAAGCACTATGTAACCATAACATGATCTCATCATTACCGATATTATAATACTACCCCCAAAGACTTTGTTTCTGCTGAGTTGCCCAAATAGAATCACTATAGATGGAAGAAATACTTGATTCTATTATAACCCAATGGAAGGGTTGCTTGGAGGAGAGAGGAGGACAATCAAGACTCTCACAGAAATACATCACTTCTGAACTTCCTGATTAAAGCTGCTCTAATGACCCATTAGCAAATCATTTCACACCCTCTGCCCTTTAATGGCCACTTTCCAGCTGTGCTTCAGAGCCAGGAACCGTTTAGGTGAGCGAGTGGGTACATGTCACAGGATGTTTTTCCATCTGCTTGAAGGCAGGGACTGTCTTTCATGCTTCTCCTGCTTCTCTGAGTGGTGAAAATGCCTCAAGATTTTTCATCTTGAGAATGGCAGTTTTCAACCTTGCGTTCCAGACTAGATGCAGAACCAGACAGATTCTAATATCTGTGAAAAGTTTCTGCAACTGTTCCAACAGAGAGATAAGCCTAAAATGGATAAAGCTTCATTTTTCTCCCTAAGAAATAGCAAGCACTGCTTGAGAATGAGGGAATCAGTCTGTGGTAGTCAACCTTAATGATATTAAGCACCGAATATGTCTCTATAGGAGTTGCTTAAAGGAAACTTATGGACCGTGGACAGGGTGGAAGTACAATGAAAATTGAAGTAAAGTGTAAGAAACGACTTCCGAGGCAGAGTATTGCTGTAATGGCATAACATAGCTGGCCTGTGCTCCCCAGGGGACCCTTGTAGCTCTGACATAGTAAGATTCTTTGGAAAAGTCCTAGGTTGGAGTGTCTGGGAAAGAGTTCATGGGAGAGGACCTTAAATAGTACCTTAAATAGGATCTCTGTAGGCAGGGAGAATGAGAAATGCACTCCCTGAGGCATGCATACACTGTAGATGCGCAGGAGGGTTAGTGTGAGCAAAGTGAAAGTGCAAGTCGCTTAGTCGTGTCCCACTCTTTGCGACCCCATGGACCATACAGTCCATGGAGTCCTCCAGGCCAGAATACTGGAGTGTGGGAGCTGTGTGCGAATGAGAAGAGCCAGAGGTGAGATTCAGCCTGTACATACATATAAGCTGCTCAGATCTGGTCTGAAAAGAGGATTTTAGAAGTCTTTAGTAATACAGACAAATTGTGTTAAATGGTTCAAGTCATTCTCATTTGCTTGGAAACCCAAATGCCAGCTTGCTAAGAGTCTGCATTAGAACTGTCCAGAAAACCTGAGGGGGAAAAAATGTGCTCCTGCCTTCTTCCATCCCCTCATCCTCCTCCTCCTACCCCTTGGCCCTGATTTAGTATTTCAGAATCTTGGAAGCAGTTAGGGGTAGAGGGTCAGGGTAGAGTTAGGGAACCTGATTTTTTTTTCTTTTTCTTTTTTTTTTTTTTTTAAGTTCTCCAAATGCTGTGTAGTTTCTAAAGAGTTTCAACCTCATGTATGGCATAAAGATAATGTAAATGAGCTCTTAGAAACCCCCTTCCCCACCCAGTCCATGTGATCCTATTGGTTAGGGTTTTGAAGTTGTAAGCGATAGAAACCAATTCTGTCTCACTTAAATGGAAGCGAAATTTAGTGAGAAAATACTGGGTGACACAGGAACCGAGGGAAGTGTTAATTAAGGTCTGGGCTCAAAAGAGGAGCAAGAACAGACAGATCCAAGGTCATGGCACAGGAATAGAATGTTTAGGGCATCACACTGCCACCACCACCATCACTAGACTCCCGTGACTAGCCTTTATCCCTGTGTCTTCATCAGTCAATTGGTCAGTTCAGTTGCTCGGTTGTGTATGACTCTTTGCGACCCCATGGACTGCAGCGCACCAGGCTTCCCTGTCCATCACCAACTCCTGGAGCTTACTCAGATTCATGTCCATCGAGTTGGTGATGCCATCCAACCATCTCATCTGTTCCAGAGTCAGGCAAGAGCCTCTAGAATGAAGACTGGTGAACTGGTGTCTGGGAGTGAAGACAGACAGTAAATGTCCCTCCTCCACCACCTCCCGTGTAATAGGAAATTGTCCGGTATCCAAAGGATGATTGGATGCTCGATAGCCAGGCAAAGGTTCATCTACCCCACCACCAGTGGGGAATGCGTTTCCGCTGGTCTCCTCTTTTTCCACCGTCTTTTCACATGTCCACATCTTCCCTTTTCCTGCCTTTGCTCCCCTTTGACATCTTTCCCAGATGCCCCATCCTCTCTTGGGTGTGACATAGCCTGTTGACCACCAAGTTCAGTGTGATGGACTTATTGTTGGTCACTTCTGTTTGTGTGAACCCTTCCACCCAGCCTCCCACCAAACCTGAAACCTCGCCTGCCACATCCTTAGTGACCTTCCTCCTTCAGAAAGCACTGCCGCATCAAGGGTTAGCCTGGAGTGTTTGAAAATTCTTTGTCTCATAGAGTCAAATATCTTCCACTTCTTATCTTCTTCTCATTAGTACTTATCCTAGAAGTGGGCCACCCTGGAGAGGTCTACCCCTTTGTATGACATTTATGTATTTGTGTGTAAAGCCATTATTTCCCTCCTAACCACTGCCCTCCCCCCTTATCGTCTTCTCCAGGGTAATACCCTTAGTCTCTTTAGCTGCTTATCATATTGCCACTAAAACTTTTTATGGCTGAACTGAATCAATCTTTCTACCTACAGTCTTATCCAGAACAGGATTATCCCTTCCTTTGATGTGGGCGGTATACTACTCTTAATGCAGTCAGCTGCTGCAGTGCCCTTTAGTTGGTTGTGTCCTGAAATTCAGTTGACTGTTTCTGAAAACACGTTGGTTTGGGTTGAAACTATGTGAGACTTGTTTCAAATGTCTCATGGGATCAGATTGCAACCCAAGAGCCTAGGTCCAGCATTTACTGTGGTTAACTTGATTCACTAAAGAGAATGTCCAGATGATTGGAAAAATGAAGAGCATAAACCAGGAAGGAAGATGGAGTTTTGTACACTTCCATTAAGTCAGTCCTTTCTTTATAAGCAAATAAATAGCTGATGTGCTTTGATAAATGGAAGATGATGTGGGAAGACAGGGTTTGGTTTGCAAAAATACTCTTGATAATAAGTTTACTGGAGTATAATTTGCTTGCGCGCTTTAGAGTAAGAAAATTTCCCCAATCTCAAAAGAAAGGATTAAATGGACTCTATTTAAAGAATAAAATTGAGACATAATGCTAACAAGAAAGGAACTAAAGGAAGATATTTCTAGTTGTTCAAGTCTATAAGTGCTAACAAAAACAGGTCATATGAATTACTTCCATACTTAAGATGGAGAACCACTCCACCATGCTAAAAAGCACCGCTTTGTAGTAAAATCCTCTCCTTACCTCAGCTTTTGGAAACCACTGATACATTCTGTTGTTGTGTCTTTTCCAGAATCTCATATAAATGGAATCATATAGTATGTAGTTACTTAAGTCTTGCTTCTTTCAGTTGGCATAATACCTTTGAGATTCATCCATGTTGTTACATGTATCCACAGTCCCTTCTTTTTCCTTGCTGAGTAGTATTCCATTATACAGATGAGCCGTGGTTCGTTTACCCCCTCATTCTTTGAATCTGCTGTTACATCAGATGGGGGTCTGTGCCACTTCTTATGAAAAAGAGATTTCTTCTCTCTTCTCAGCCAAACACCGTCTATCAGTTGGAAAAACTGTTACTCTCACGTGTGATCTCTACACTTCAGTCACGCTAGATCGTTATCTTTATAGTATTTCCTGAAATGTTGAAAAAATATGAAGAGTATTTAGACAGAGTATGTATGTTTTCTTTTTCTTTGCCCGCAAGCATCAGCACTAGATTTTTGTCTATTTTGAATACAGATCTTGTTTCTATCTCTTATTACACTTTAAAACAAGTTTAAACCCTTCTGTTTATTGTTTTTTCTTTTTAAGGAAAAAAATCAGGTCAGGCATCTCTAAAGGAAATCTGTCACTGTTTTAATATCATAGCCTTTTTATTGAATTGTAATTATTACATAAACAGGGATGCCAGAATTTTAAAATCTTTTAAAGTACTGTTTTCAGTTTAAAATTGGACTTGTTCCACTAAATATCTATGGTAATAATTCTGAGATATCTATGCCAAGAGACATATAGTTGTATCATAAACACTGCAGTCTGAAATTCAGGTTAGAAAGGAGAAGAGAGAGGGTGATTTGATGTAATTATGTGATGGGAATGTCTGAATTTGTAACCTCTGTCTACCTTTGAGTTATGATTTGGTAAAAATAACTTTTAAATAAAACCTTCTTGGATTTCATAACCTCAATTGAAAACTTGTGGGATGTTGATTACAGCCTGGAGATTTGCTCTAAAGATTCCGAGCTGACCGCTAGGGCTGACTGCGTAAATTAGCCATTTGCTTTGTAATGGGGGTGACCTTAACTCATCATATCTTCAACGAAAGAACAGTTGTTTGGGTTATGTATTTATAACCACAGTTCTTGTACCTGGTGAATGGGCTCTACAGACAGTCTTTTAAGGATACAGTCTTCCTATCTTATCTGTAAATACATGCAGTTTCCATCAAAATCTGAAAATGATGATTTTGGGGAACCTAAGCTGATGAACTAAAATTCATCTGAAAAGGGAGCAAGTGAGTGGAAAGGTAAGAAATTTGGGGGAAAATAAGAACAATAAGAAGAAGTGTGTTCTTTCTCATCAGACAGCGAGCTACACTTTAAAGCTGTGGTAATTCAAACAGAATGGCACAGGCTCTGACGGACGGACCAGTGGAGCAGAGCAGAGAATCCCAAATACGCCCATCTGTGTCAGGGAATTTGGTGCATGAAAAGGAGACATTTCAAAACTGGAGCAATTTAGGAAGATGGCAATGACGACCCTGTATGCAAGACAGGAAAAAAGACACAGATATGTATAACGGACTTTTGGACTCAGAGGGAGAGGGAGAGGGTGGGATGATTTGGGAGAATGGGAATTCTAACATGTATACTATCATGTAAGAATTGAATCGACAGTCCATGTCTGACGTAGGGTGCAGCATGCTTGGGGCTGGTGCATGGGGATGACCCAGAGAGATGTTGTGGGGAGGGAGGTGGGGGGGGGTCATGTTTGGGAACGCATGTAAGAATTAAAGATTTTAAAATTTTAAAAAAAAAAAAACTGGAGGATAAAAGGCAATCTGTTTGGTGAATTTCATTGAAAGCCAAAACTTTTTAGAGAAGAGTCCCACTTGAAATAAATTCCAAATGAGCTAGAGATAAACTTAAAAATGCAATCTTTAAATGGTATTAGAAGAAAATAGGAGAATATTAGCTAAGGTGTTGAAGCCCCCTAAGTAAGACTTAGAAACTCTACAGTTCAAAGTCTTATGGGTTAGAATCCATAACACTTACGGATGAGAATGACTGTAAGATAAAAGTTGAAAGTTACAGGAATGGTGTTTGGGGTGATACGCAGGAGTGATTTTCACGTTTTATTCTGTATACTTCACCATATGAGTTTTTTCTTTCACGAATGTATTCATGAGTTGTGTAATTTTCTCAGGGTACTCACCATAGTCTGTGGACCACAGCAAATATGCATATAAATTATAGCAGCTATTACTATTTTGGGGCTTCCCTGGTGGCTCAGAGGTTAAAGCGTCTGCCTGCAATGCGGGAGACCTGAGTTCTATCCCTGGGTCGGGAAGATTCCCCTGGAGAAGGAAATGGCAACTCATTCCAGTATTCTTGCCTGGAGAATCCCATGGACAGAGGAGCCTGGTGGGCTACAGTCCACGGGGCCGCAAAGAGTCAGACACGACTGAGCGACTTCACTCACTCACTCACTCATTACTATTTTTAAACCCCTATCTTCACTTAACAGTGATTCACATTTAGAAAATGTAGCACCATGTCTAGATGTAGTTTTGTAAAATTCCCAATGTCTTGAAAGTTATTGCCTTGTTGTTGATGATATTCTGAATGCATTTCTCTACCATGCCTCATTACTGCTTAATGCAAAGGATAAAGGATTCAGTTCTCTTAAATGCACTGTGACTGTTGACTTAGAGGGTGCCTAGGAATATTCTGGAGGAGGGCTTGGGGAGGCAGGGACAAGGGGTTGCAAAAGGGCCATTCACCCACTTCAAGGTATACACAGTCTTTCTGATTAACAGGTTGTTCAGTCGCTCAGTCATATCTGACTCTTTGCAATCCCGTGGACTATAGCACACCTGGCTTCCCTGTACTTGACCATCTCCCAGAGCTTGCTCAAACTCACATCCATTGAGTCAGTGACGCCTTCCAATCATCTTGTTCTATGTTGTCCCCTTCTCCTCCCGCCTTCAATCTTTCCCCAGCATCAGGGTCTTTTCCAGTGAATCAGCTCTTCACATCAGGTGGCTGAAGTATTGGAGCTTCAGCATCAGTTCTTCCAATGAATACTCAGGGTTGATTTCCTTTAGAATAGACTGGGTTGATCTTGCAGTCCAAAGGATTCTCAAGAGTCTTCTCCAACACCACAGTTCAAAAGCATCAGTTCTTCAGCGCTCAGTCTTCTTCATGGTCCAGCTCTCACATCCATACATGACCACTGGAAAAACCATAGCTTTGACTAGATGGATCTTTGTCAGCAAGGTAATGTCTCGGCTTTTTTAATATGCTATCTAGGATGATCATAGCTTTTCTTCCAAGGAGCAAGTGTCTTTTAATTTCATGGCTACAGTCACCATCTGCAGTGATTTTGGAGGCCAAGAAAATAAAGTCTGTCATTGTTTCCATTGTTTCCCCATCTATTTGCCATAAAGTGATGGGACCGGATGCCATGATCTTAGGTTTCTGAATGTTGAGTTTTAAGCCAGCTTTTTCACTCTCCTCTTTCACTTTCATCAAGAGGCTCTTTAGTTCCTCTTTGCTTCCTGCTATAAGGGTGGTGTCATCCATACATCTGAGGTTATTGATGTTTCAGAGGTAATTGATATGACTGACAAGACACACAAGTAAAAACCCCTGGAGCACTCATAAAACATTTTATCATCAAGTGCCAATTTGAGTGTAATCAGCCCAGGGCCGGACATTGGCGGATAGCCAGGATCTGTGCCCTGTAGAACTTCCAGAGAGGACATGCCTCTTTAGGGGTTGGAAAGAGATGGAACAAGGAGCCCAACAGTGTTAGATGTTTCTGAAAACTTCCCCTGCCCTCTTGCTCTGTTGAAACAGTCCTCTTTTTGTTTTTTATCTTATACTTTTTATATCAGAGTCTAGTTGGATTAACGGTGTTGTGATCCTCTCATGTGGACAGAAGAAGGACTCAGCCACATGTACACATGTATCCATTCTCCCCCAAACTTCTCTCCCGTCCAGACTGGAAACAGACCTCCTCCTTGCTGGGGCCAGGCTCTGAGACTGGGGTGACTCACATGTGATGCTGTAGAATGCCAGGTTAGAAAGTTGATTTACTTGGGAGGTAGACCGCCTCTCCTGAGGCGACAGTGGAATCAACTTTCCCCGATCACATGGGCCAGGGCCCTGAGACTGGTGTCCAGTTGCCCAGCATTTTCATCTTTGCCATGTGGGTTTCTGGACTTCCCAGGTGGCACTTGTGGTAAAGAACCCACCTGCCAGTGCAGGAGACATAAGAGACGCAGGTTTGATCCCTGAGTCAGGAAGATCCCCTGGAGGAGGGCTTGGCAGCCCATTTCAGTATTCTTGCCTGGAGTATCCCATGGTCAGAGGAACGTGGCAGGCTACAGTCCATGGGTTTGTAAAGAATCGGACACAACTGAAAACACGTGCGTGTAGGTTTTTCGTGCCTTCCCTTCACCAGTGGGGACTTACACGTGTCATTAATTGACGTCTCTCCATAGGTGGCCCAGTAGACTGAATGTCATCACTGTGAACATTTTTCAAGTACTGGGATTGTGGGCTCATGCTTTGCCTCTAAATGTCACTTACTTATCATCGCAACCCATTTCAGATGAAGCTGAGGCAAAAATGAAAACAATTTGCTCTCAAGTCACACAACTATAAGTGACAGAACCTAGGTTTTCCAGGCTCCAAAACCTCCTTTCTGACCAATAGGCTGCTGGGGCTAACCCAGCCTGCTCCCCTGAGAACATCACACCCTTTCTGCGGCTCAGGGAGAGTTCTGGCAGATCTTCTGGCCAGGGTCTAGCTAGCTCCTAAAACAGCATTACCCTGTCTGGTCACTTTGCACAGGGCAAGAAGGAGCTCTGCACCAGGAGACCAAATGGGCTCCGTGAAGCTCCATCATCTCTGTCCCTGAGCTTATAGACTGGTGGCCACCTCCCTTTCATTACCCACCTCACGAGTCTGGAATGGGCAGATAGAGAAGATGATACTACTGCTAACAGTGACTTTCCTAAGATGGAAAGACTTAGACCAAAATAAGGTGGTATTAATAGGAGCAGTGAGGGTGCTGAACTTTCCTGTCTAATGTGCAACACAGCAGTTGGGAGGGGTCTTTTATCCTTCCCTTGATGCACTGCTTAACACTGTTCTCTGGATCTTTCCCCCTATTCTCTACTAAATATATAGCTGTGAGCGGCAAATCCAAACTTTGTTTGTATACGGAAGGGAAAACGGCCTTGTTAGATGAAGGCACCCATTAAAAATGTAGGCATGTCTTAAAGCAGGTATGAACAGAGACTCCGCCCTTCACAAGAACTTTTGGGTGAGGCCTGAGCCATGCAAATGACTGCAGTCTTTGATTCTGTTATGTAACACGTCTGTCCATGCTTTGCTAACAAGATGGCAGTCCTCTCTGTGCTTTAGGAAAATGGAGGAGTGGCTAGCAACTTAAAATGTGTGCTCTAACCACCTGTCAGATGCCGTAGGAGAAAGGACAAAGAGGAAACGAGCCCGTTCCAAAGTTTGGGGTCCTTTAGAAATCTGAGTGAAGCGTGATAATACACATTGACATCTTTATTGGGTTGGTTTGTTTCTAAAGACTCTGAATTGTGTCGAGTGAGGAGAGAGGCTGAAATGACAACGCAGGTAATTCCTGTTGGCTCTGACCCAGAGGCAGAGCAACAACCTGTGGTTCAAGCTCTCTGATGCTCCCCGTGCCGCAAGATCCCACCCTTAGGCAAGGGGGTCGAACGTCACAAACCTGTGACAGGGAATCTACCTGGAGTTTGCAGAGGCGTTCCTGAAGTTGATGCTATTAAAGGTGGTCCTGGAGTCAATTTGAAATGCATGATTGAAAATCAGAAAATTTTTAAAAAATCATTTAATCATTCCTCTCTCTAAGATGGTTTCAGAATCTCAAAGCAGGTACTGAATAGGAAAATAATCAGTTGTTCTTATGACTGAGATAACCAGTTCATCTCACAAATGACTTGCTCTAGCCACCATAGTGGTTTTTTCCACTGTATGGTCCTATATTATTTTGTCTTTGTGCCTTTAATGAATCATGAATGTCAAGGATAAGGGGACAATGGTGAGTCAAATTCACAAGGAATGTAATAGTAATGATTCTCTTTAAGAAGATGTTCACTGGATCTTTAGGTTACATTTCATATGGTCAAAATTCCTCCATAAGAGCTGTCTCTTGTTCTATCCGAGGTAGCTGCTGTTTATTAAAGACTATTCACCCCTGTGACATGTTGTTTGAAGAGATGTGATTACAGTTGCAGCTGGAAATTTCTTTCTTGCTGTCATCTAGATGCCAAACATCATAACTTGAAAAAAAACAACCAAAATATTTAATACAGTTCAAATGCAAAAACTCTAAACATCCAAGGACTTAAATGGCAGGACTTGGTTTTGTTTTGCTTTGTCTTGTTTTCTATTCTTGATGTCATAGTTATCACAGAGGTAATTCCTCTCTATATTTAAGTATTTAAAAATGATGTATATTATTTACATTTGAATCAGTAAATCATCTTTGTTCTTATGAATTCAAAGAAATGACACATGCAGAGTGAGTCGGTATGGCCTTGGCACCTGGGAAGAGAGTCTTATTGAAGAGTACCAGCATTGGTGTCTCAGGAAGGGAGGCATTTAACCTTTATTTTCTGCACAGACATTGTTTCCTTCTGGCCAGTGCTCCCTTTTCTTCAATAATTAAAGCCAATGTATAATGTATACTCGATAGGCCACAAACAGGAAGGCTGTTAGCATAAAATTCAGGTCAACTCCCATGTGAGCCAGAATGAATGACTTCCCCATACTTCAATATGTGAACATTTCTTTTGTCATGCCGTGCAAATCATGATAAAAACTATCTTAAGCAGATTTTAGAGGTTTTACAAGATTGCCTCTCATTACAAAAGAAGTCCAAGAGTCAGAACCTCTTGGCAAAGCTAAAAGGAGGGGAGGAGGCTACATTTGTTCTCAGGACTACATAACAAAGCCCCACAGATTCCAAGACTTCAAGCAGGAATCTGTTTTCTCACAGTTGTGAAGGCTAGCAGTTTGAAATCAAGTGGTCAGCATAGCAGGTTACTTCCGGGGGCTCTGAGGGGGAGAGTATCCCCTGCCTCTCCCTCAGCTACCAGCTAACCCCGGCATCTCTTGCCTTGCAGACCCCTCCCTCCAGGCTCCACCCTCAAACCCCCTTCTCTGGGTCTCTCCTGGTTCCTTTCTGACTCTTATAAGGACACTCTTATTGAATTTAGGATTCATTCTAAATCAGTATGTTCGTATCTGGTAGTGGTTCAGTCGCTCAGTCATGTTCGACTCTTTGCAACCCCATGGACTGCATGCATTATGCCAGGTTTCCCTGTCTGTCACCAGCTCCTGGAGTTTGCTGAAACTCATGTCCACTGAGTGGGTGATGCCGTCCAACCATCTCATCCTCTGTTGTCCCCTTCTCCTGCCTTCAGTCTTACCCAGCATCAGGGTCTTTTCCAATGAATCAGCTCTTTGCATCAGGTGGCCAAAGTATTGGAGCTTCAGCTTCAGCATCAGTCCTTCCAATGAATATTGAGAATTGAATTCCTTTAGGATGGACTGGTTTGATTTCCTTGAAGTCCAAGGGACTCTCAAGAGTCTTCTCTAGCACCGCAATTCGAAAGCATCAATTCTTCAGCGCTCAGCCTTCTTTATGGTCAACTCTCACATCCAGACATGACTACTGGAAAAACCATAGCTTTAACTAGATGGACCTTTGTCGGCTAAGTGATGTCTCTGCTTTTTAATACACTGTCCAGGTTTGTCATAGCTTTTCTTATAAGGAACAAGTGTCTTTTAATTTCATGGCTGCAGTCACCATCCACAGTGATTTTGGAACCCAAGAAAATAAAGTCTGTCCTTGTTTCCCCACCTGCTTGCCACGAAGTGATGGGATTGGATGTCGTGATCTTTGTTTTTTGAATGTTGTTTTAAGCCAGCTTTTTCACTGTCCTCCTTCACCTTCATCAAGAGGCTCTTCAGTTCCTCTTCACTTTCTGCCAGAAGGGTGATGTCATCTGCATATCTGAGGTTATTGATATTTCTTCTGGCATTCTTGATTCCAGCTTGAGCTTCATCCAGCCCAGCAATTCACATGATGTAGTCTGCATATAAATTAAGTAAGCAGGGTAACAATATACAGCCTTGACATACTCCTTTTCCAATTTGGAGCAGGTCTGTTGTTCCATGACCGGTTCTAACTGTTGCTTCTTGACCTGCATTCAGTCAGGAGGCAGGTAAGGTGGTCTGGAATTCCCATCTCTTGAAGAATTTTCCACAGTTTTCTGTGATCCACACATTCAAAGACTTCTGCATAGTTAATGAAGCAGAAGTAGATGTGTTTCTGGAATTCTCTTGCTCTTTCTATGATCCAACGGATATTGGCAATTTAATCTCTGATTCCTCTGCCTTTTCTAAATCCAGCTTGTACATCTGAAAGTTTTTGATTCACATACTGTTGAAGCTGAGCTTGATGAATTCTGAACATTACCTTGTTAACATGTGGAATGACTGCAATTGTGCAGTAGTTTGAACATTCTTTGGCATTGCCCTTCTTTGGGATTGGAATAAAAACTGACCTTTTCCAGTCCTATGACCACTGCTGAATTTTCAACATTTGCTGGCATATTGAGTACAGCACTTTCACAGCATCATCTTTTAGGATTTGAAATAGCTGAGCTGGAATTCCATCAGCTCCCACTAGCTTTGTTCATAGTGATGCTTCCTAAGGCCTCCTTGACTTTGCATTCTGGGATGCCTGGCTCTAGGTAAGTGATCACACCATCGTGGTTATCCATGTCATTAAGATCTTTTCTGTATAATTCTGTGTATTCTTGCCACCTCTTCTGAATATCTTCTGCTTCTGATAGGTCCATACCATTTCTGTCCTTTATTGTGCCCTTTGTATGAAATGTTCCCTTGGTATCTCTAATTTTCTTGAAGAGATCTCTAGTCTTTCCCTTTCTATTGGTTTCCTCTATTTCTTTGCATTGTTCACTTAGGAAGGCTTTCTTATCTCTCCTTGCTATTCTTTGGAACTCTGCATTCAGATGTTTATATCTTTAGATTCTCTTCTTTTCTCAGCTGTTTGTAAAGCCTCCTCAGATAACCATTTTGCCTTTTTGCATCTCTCTTTCTTGGGGATGGTTTTGATCACTGCCTCCTGTACAGTGTTACAAACCTCTGTCCATAGTTCTTCAGGTACTCTGTCTATTAGATCTAATCCCTTGAATCTGTTTGTCACTTCCACTGTGTAATTGCAAGGGATTTGATTTAGGTCATACTGGAATGGCCTAATGGTTTTCCCTGCTTTCAATTTCAGTCTGAATTTTGCAATAAGGAGTTCGTGATCTGAGCCACAGTCAGCTCCCAGTCTTGTTTTTGCTGGCTGTATAGATCTCCTCCACCTTCAGCTGCAAAGTTTCTTATCTGGAAACTTAACTGATTTTATCTGCAAAAACCTGTTACCAAATAAGGCCACACTCTGAAACTACATAGACTTGAATTTTGGGCGGGGGTTGCGGAGGGGGACACTGTTCAACCCAGAGCCTTGCTGTGACTTCATGTCCAGCTTGAGGCATAACTGGAGTTCACAGTCAGATTCCTGGCCCAGGACCCTAAACACGGTCTTAACCTCTCTGCCTGGAGTGTCTTGCCCTCTCCCATCCCTCCAGGCCTCATGCTGTGGCCAACTCCTAGTGTAGCTAACTTTTGCTGGACCTTAGACCCTTGGTACTTCCTGAGGAAACTTGCCTGTGGACACCCCGCCCCGCCCCCAGAGCAGGTCAGTCTCTCTTTCAGAAGCTTCTGAAGTAACCTGTGCTTCTGATGGAAGAGTCTTCATATATTTAAGATTATTTTTAAATGTGTAGGACATAAACATAACTTTTATGATTTTATTTATTAACATTGTTTTTATTAAACATTTACTTTCACATTGAATAAATCCAATATTTTATATATTACTATTTCATGTTCTATAAAATGGTTTCAATAATATAATTTGTCATTAACTATATAATTGATGCATTAATTTTTAAAATTAATTACCAAAATAATTAATGATGAAAAATATTAGTTACAGATTGACTGTGAAAGCTGAGGGCAGAAATCAACTGCTTATTCCCTTCTTTGTCAGCCCTGAGCCTGATGCCTGTCCTCAGTTCTTGAACCAGATTCTCATCTATCATTTCCTTAATTTTCATAGAAAATCTGTTCTTGGCACCAGACTGACTCCCTTCTGGTTCTGCGGTGGAGTGCCTCCCAGGGACCTCCCCTTTGGGGTAGGGGCTGGGGAGGAGTTGTGTGTTTTCTCTCTTGAGCCCCCACAGCCTCCCAAGAAGCTGGATTGGGATTTGTCTGAGAGAGTCTTTGTGTTGTGAAATCTGGGGCAGGGCCTTTAAAATACAGCTCCATTCATCGATCCTATTGGGATTTAAGAAAAGAATGAAAACTGAAAACTCACTTTTCTTATTTGTTCCTCCTCTCAGTTGCTCTTTTTCTCTTTTTCCTTCTATCCCTTGCCTCCGCCTGAGGAAGAGTGAGAATTAGGACATCTAAACTTTAGGGGAAAAAAAAATCTTTTCTTCTTTGTAGACTCTTCAATCTGGAACTCCAGCCGTTTAAAAGAGCCCGAGAAGAGGTCCTTTTGGATTTAGTCACACATTTATATATTTTGAAGATGTTTCAAATGAAACTGGACCCTGTAAACTTCGTGCATGGTAATTTAGAGAACCTTGCTTCTTAGTTCTGTGCGTCTGTGCTCAGTTGTGTCCGACTCTTTGTGACCCCGTGGACTGGAGCCCGCCAGGCTCCTCTGTCCGTGGAATTCTCCAGGTATGAATACTGGAGTGGGTTGCCACTTCCTACTCCAAAGGATCTTTCTGACCCAGGGACCAAACCCTCCTGCATTGGCAGGAGTAGTCTTTACCACTGAGCACCTGGAAAGCCCTCAGTTGTTTACGAAACAACAATATTCCTATTTTCCACAGATCTCCTTTGTCAAAGTTAACTTTTCTTTAAGTCCGACCTGGAATCACCTCCTTTTGCTTGAAGGGTGGCTCTTTTGAGAACAGGTGGTGCCAATATGTAAGCCCTTGGAGGAAGTTGAGCAGGGAAGGTAATTAAATAAATCTCATCTTGATGCCCTTGAGGCCATAACAACTAATTTTAAAAGACTGAAGTGAGTCTTTTAGGAGGGAATTTTTGAAGAGAACTCAGGATGCAAAGTGTTAACTGGAGCAGAAGAACCCCCTAGTTAAGGAGTGATCCATTGTCCTTGTCGGCCCCATGTCCTCCTCGGTCTTTCCCAAAGACCATGTCCACATGAAGCCTTCTAAGTGTCTGGTGAATTGGGTGCCCTGCCCTCTCACCTGGGGCTGCTGCCGCCCTCATAAAACTCCTGTCTATTTGCTCCCCAGCATGGGGGGAGCTAGGGGGCCTCCCTGGTAGATCATCTGGTAAAGAATCCTCCTGCCATGCAGAAGACCCTGGTTCGATTCCTCAGTTAGGAAGATCCCCTGGAGAAGGGATAGGCTACCCACTCCAGTGTTTCATGGGCTTCCTAGCTAAAGAATCCACCTGCAGTTTGGGAGACCTGGGTTCAGTCCCTGGGTCAGGAACATCCCCTGGAGGAGGACATGGCAACTCACTCCAGTATTCTTGCCTGCAGAATCCCCGTGGACAGAGGAGCCTGGCAGGCTACAGTCCACGGGGCTGCAAATAGTAGGACGCTACTAAGCGACTAAGCACAGCACGTGGGGAACTAGGACACTTAGGATGCCTCTTTGTCTTTGAGAAATGTTTGGGAGTCTAAAGGAACAGTGCCGCAGTGGAAAACTCTCATTTGTTTCCCCACCCCCCGCAAAAGTTCAAGAAGGTGCTCTGGTCAATGCTTTGTTTCTCCTCCCTTCCAGATTCTTCTGAATCGTGCTTTTCCTGGTGTGCAAGTCAAGAAATACCTTTGGGGGGTGTTTATTTTTCCAGGCAAGTCCATGGCTCTGATTTTGTTTTTGGATGTTTTCCCTTTGTTCTAAGTAGGCGGGCTCCAAGTCTGGTGCCTGCGGTCTGCCAGCTCTTTCCTGTTGAGAACACTTGGTAACGAAGTGAGTTCCTAAGATTCTAAAACATGCGTGTGACTCAAATGCCCACACCTGCTTCACCTCATACTAAGGCAGAGCTGGCTGTTCATGCTGGGCTGTTTTCCCCCTAGAGCTGAAATCATGTGTCTGCAGAGAGTCCCTCTCTTGACATTTAAAAAAACATAATGTTGACTGTCTCATGGCACTGGCGTGTGTTGAACTATTTAATATTAAAATGGCTGGGCTTTTGAAACTCCTGACTCAGAAGCATGAAGCAGGCCCTTTTATAGGAGGCCTCTGAACCAGAGGGAAGGGTGTTGTCTAGACACCTGTGACAGATGTTGGAAAGGTGGGTTAGGGGGATGAGGTGCTGGAAGAGGAGCTCACTCCTCGCACGTGCATCTGATTATTTGTGGCAGTTGTTGGTATCACTGAGAGCCGCCCGCGTAGTATACAAAATATTCAGGGGTCAGCTCACAGCTTGGTTGGGATGGGCAGCCTCCCAGACTCCACCCTGAATCCTGAGGCAATTCCAGGACCTTTGGAAACACCCTCAGGGTTCAGTTCAGGCCAGAAGGCTTGCAACTGCTCTGGGAGTTGGGAGCCTGACCCTGGCCAGATGGACATGGAAGCAAAACAAGAGGCCACCACTGTCCGTGTTTTGAAAGGCATCTGTCTCCTCTCCTGGCAGACAATATGGCCTGCTGTGCTGATGGTCTACAGAGCCTGATTTCTCCCACAGCCACACATGCACGCACCCACACACACATACGCATCCTTCTTGCTGGGATGACTTAGATCCCCGAGACCCTCAAAGAGCCTCTGTGTCAGGGGTCAGCGAGGCTTGGCATCTAAAGCATATTTGCCGTACTCTCTCAGATCTGTCTTTTTTTTAATTAAGTAATTTTTTGGCTGCGTTGGTTCTCTGTTGCGACATACGGGCTCTTTCACTGTGGGGCAAGGGCTTCTCTCTAGTTGTGTCTCAAGGGCTCCAGAGTGTGTGGGCTCTGTAGGTCTGGCATATGGGTTTAGTTGCCCCACAGCATGTGGGATCTTAGTTTCCTGACCAGATATCACACCCATGTCCCCTGCATTGGAAAGCGGATTCTTAACCACTACACCACCAGGGAAGTGCCCTCTTTCAGATCTTTAGTTTGGAGTCCCTTTCTCTCTGTCTGTCTTTGTGAATTTGGTTTTTCCAAGGACTCCTTTTCACCCCAAGTTGACTGTGGTTCTCTTTGCCCCATTCTGACTCCACAATTGGCTCTGACAGCTCCCCTCTGTGAGTTCACCTTCTGGGGATTCTCTCCAGGACATTGGCCACTGACAGGCTGAACTGGTTCACCTGTGATTACCTAGTGAATTTCTGCGAGCGTGATGAACTGACATTTATTGACGTGTACTTTGTGCCAGGCCAGAAACCAGCTGGCTCCCATTTAATCCTCCCAACCACCCCATAGCTCGATGAGTCCGAGGAATTCACCTGTGAGGCCCAGTGTCCTGCCCAAGGGCCCACATGGCAGTGCTGACACCTGAACCAAGTGTGATCTGACTCCGATATTGGGGTGAATTCTGGTGACGCTGTTTAGAGATGAGTAAAGAGAGCCTCACCCCAAACGAGCTCTTTGCTGTTGGCTTTTCCTTTTACCAGCCAACAGATTTAAAGGGAATCTTTGTGAATGCCATTCATCCAACTTGACTTCTCAAGAATGCTCTGCTGGCTGTTCCTCTGCTCAGATGAGCCGAGTTCTCCCCATTCGTGACAGGCCTTTTTTGGCTACTCTCATTTCCCATCCTCTCCTTTTGGGGAAATATTTTGTTCTTCTCATCATATCATATTGTTCTTCTCATCATATCACCCTCCCTCACATGGGTTCTCTAGGAAGCAGATGCTGAGTTAGAGCTAAGAGTGTAAGATGTCTGTTGGGGAAACATCTGTGGAAGGAATAGGGAGGGAGCAGGTGTGGGCAGGGGGAGCTGGCATGGACCAACCGTGCTGCTGTCCTGACAGAGGCGGGCAGCCCCACAGGGAGCTCTGGAGTCAAGCTTGCTCATCAGAGGAGACACAAGAAGTGGAAACAGCCAGGCTGTGTCTCCCCATCTGGCTTGCTGTTGGCCACAAACCACCCCCAAAAGAGCATGATCTTGACCCGAGAGTTGAGCATGACCTTGATGAAGCTCACAGCTGGAGGTCATGAGCTAATAAGACACTTCTAACCCTCTGGACAGCAAGTCCTTCCTTGAAGAGACATCTGAGCAGCCCTTCAGCTCAGGGATTTGCCTGCCCTTCCCCTTCGCTCCCAGCCTCACCTTACAGCACATTATCTTTCACAAAAATCCACAGGAACAATGCATGTGGTATTAAAACCCCTGTTGTTTACAGCCAGAAGGTGGGTGCAGACTGCCTGCCATCAGAGGGGCGGCTCATCGTTAAGAGAGAGGTATCCAGGGTACAGTCTGCTTGAGAGGCACTGGTAGCGGGTGCCGGGAGCCAAGCGAGGTGGCTGTGGTCCAGGATGCCCCGAGCCAGGGGCCAACCTTGGAGGCATAGCCTGTGCTAGCTATTATTTTGGACCTTGGCTATGCTGGACACTCAGGCCTCTGATTCTGGGCAAGCTGAGGAAATGTTGCCTCTGCTTCTCCAGAACTTTCTCGGGGACTGTCTCAAGATCATGGTGGAGAGATAGGTGAGGGCAGTTGGCCTCTTCCACTCACCTGGAGAAAGCACCTCACCCCTCCCAAGCACTCACTTGCCTTCTGGGCCTGTCTGAAAATACCTCTTGTTTTCCCCAAGGCCCTTTTCTTCTGGGCATGGGACTTATTTTGGGTGTGAACAGACCACTGAAGTGGAATCCCTTATGATATTTACATGGGGAGAAGCCTCTTTGGCAGATAGAGATTGCTGCCCTTTTTTCTTTTTCTAAACCTGGTTGTGATGGTAAAAGAGGACAGTGAAAAATCTGGCTTAAGGCCTAACACTCAAAAAACAAAGATCATGGCATCTGGTCCCATCACTTTGTGGCAAATAGATGGAGAAAAAGTAGAAATAGTCACAGATTATTTCCTGGGCTCCAGAATCACTGTGGACAGTGACTGCAGCCATGAAATTAAAAGATGCTTGCTCCTTGAAAGAAAAGTTATGACCAACCTGGAAACCCTATTAAAAAGCAGAAACATTACTTTGCCAACAAAGGTCCATCTAGTCAAAGCTGTGGTTTTTCCAGTAGTCATGTATGGATGTGAGAGTTGGACCATAAAGAAGGTTGAGCACCGAAGAATTAATGCTTTTGAACTATGGTGTTGGAGAAGACTCTTGAGAGTCCCTTGGACTGCAAGGAGATCAAACCAATTCATCCTAAAGGAAATCAGTCCTGAATATTCATTGCAAGGACTGATGCTGAAGCTGAAACTCCAATACTTTGGCCATCTGATGGGAAGAGCCGACTCATGGGAAAGACCCTGATGCTGGGAAAGATTGAAAGCAGGAAGAGAAGAGGGTGACAGAGGATGAGATGGTTGGATAGCATCATTGACTCGATGGACATGAGTTTGAGCAAACTCTGGGAGATAGTGAAGGACATGGAAGCCTGGAATGCTGCAGTTCATGTGGTTGTGAAGAGTCTAACATGACTGAACAACAGCAAAGCTGGTTATAATGAACAACATTAGGATGAGGCACATGGTAAATCCCAAGGTCATGGCCTGGATTTGTTTGCAATCAAATTGAAATTTAAATCCTCCAGTTCAGTTCAGTCGCTCAGTCATGTCCGACTCTTTGCGACCCCATGAATCGCAGAACGCCAGGCCTCCCTGTCCATCACCATCTCCCGGAGTTCACTCAGATTCACGTCCATCGAGTCAGTGATGCCATCCAGCCATCTCATCCTCTGTCGTCCCCTCTTCCTCCTGCCCCCAATCCCTCCCAGCATCAGAGTCTTTTCCAATGAGTCAACTCTTCACATGAGGTGGCCAAAGTATTGGAATTTCAGCTTCGGCATCATTCCTTCCAAAGAAATCCCAGGGTTGATCTCCTTCAGAATGGACTGGTTGGATCTCCTTGCAGTCCAAGGGACTCTCAAGAGTCTTCTCCAACACTACAGTTCAAACGCATCAATTCTTTGGCGCTCAGTCTTCTTCACAGTCCAGCTCTCACATCCATACATGACCACAGGAAAAACCATAGCCTTGACTAGACGGACCTTAGTCGGTAATGTCTCTGCTTTTGAATATGCTATCTAGGTTGGTCATAACTTTTCCTCCAAGGAGTAAGCGTCTTTTAATTTTATGGCTGCAGTCACCATCTGCAGTGATTCTAGAGCCCAAAAAAATAAAGTCTGACACTGTTTCCACTGTTTCCCCATCTATTTCCCATGGAGTGATGGGACCAGATGCCATGATCTTCGTTTTCTGAATGTTGAGCTTTAAGCCAACTTTTTCACTCTCCTCTTTCACTTTCATCAAGAGGCTTTTGAGTTCCTCTTCACTTTCTGCCATAAGGGTGGTGTCATCTGCATATCTGAGGTTATTGATATTTCTCCCGGCAATCTTGATTCCAGCTTGTGCTTCTTCCAGTCCAGCGTTTCTCATGATGTACTCTGCATAGAAGTTAAATAAGCAGGGTGACAATATACAGCCTTGATGCACTCCTTTTCCTATTTGGAGCCAGTCTGTTGTTCCATGTCCAGTTCTAACTGTTGCTTCCTGACCTGCATATAGGTTTCTCAAGAGGCAGGTCAGGTGGTCTGGTATTCCCATCTTTCTCGGAATTTTCCACAGTTTATTGTGATCCACACAGTCAAAGGCTTTGGCATAGTCAATAAAGCAGAAATAGATGTTTTTCTGGAATTCTCTTGCTTTTTCCATGATCCAGCGGATGTTGGCAATTTGATCTCTGGTTCCTCTACATTTTCTAAAACCAGCTTGAACATCAGGAAGTTCATGGTTCACATATTGCTAAAGCCTGGCTTGGAGAATTTTGAGCATTACTTTGCTAGCATGTGAGATGAGTGCAATTGTGCGGTAGTTTGAGCATCCTTTGGCACTGCCTTTCTTTGGGTTTGGAATGAAAACTGACCTTTTCCAGTCCTTTGGCCACTGCTGAGTTTTCCAAATTGCTGGCATATTGAGTGCAGCACTTTCACAGCATCATCTTTCAGGATTTGAAACAGCTCAACTGGAATTCCATCACCTCCACTAGCTTTGTTCATAGTGATGCTTTCTAAGGCCCACTTGACTTCACATTCCAGGATGTCTGGCTCTAGATTTAAATCCTAGTTCCACCTGTATCAGTTTGGTGACCTTGGGCAAGTTAATCTCTCTGAGCCTATTTTCTCATCTCCAAAAGACAGATCAAGGTGATGTGTGTGTGCAATTAACTCAATACACAGCATATAGTTACACTTAATCAATACTGGTACCCATCCCCCTTGTCTATTATAATTTGTATTAGTTTCTGGCACTTCTAATATAAACATACCATTATAAGCAAGCTTTGCATTTTCATATCAATGTTTATGCTCATGTATCCAATAATATATGGTTTCTTTAATGCTTAGTTTGCAGTTATTTTAAAAATCTCCGTAGATAATACAAAATGCCTAAGCATTTTCTTTGAGCATAATTAGCCAGAGGCCACAAATGTCAGTGATGCCACAGTCAGAACTGGTCAGTAGACACATGAAGAGTTACACTGATTGGAAGCCCAGATGTTAAAATTGTTCTGTCCACATCTCTAAGGACTTGGCTTATCTCTTTTTCTAGGACAGAACTTTATTGATTTGGCTTTCTTGTAATTGAAATCCTCTAGACTAAGAAGAGGCCTAGAGGATCATGCAGATGGATGAATTACAGGGAAAATATCCAACAAATCCAGCTTTTAAGGAGCACCCTTTGCTTGGAAAAGAATGTTGCCAAACTTAGAAAGTCAGTCTATGCAAACCTTTGTAAATTATGGAACCTGTTCAGCCCTACCATGCCTGCCAGAGATCCTTAGAGAAGAAAGAAAACCCCAAAATCCAATTTTAAAAAACCCTCAGCAAACTATGCAGGAGAGATTCGAGAAAAGACCAGCGCCTAGCATTAGCCAGAACACATTAATCGAGGTAGTTATTTTGCAATTTAAGTATCTTTTCTCTGCTGACTTCAAAACAGTGAAAGAAATTTGAAAAAAGAAGCCCATGATTTTGATGGAAGTTGTTTTGACATAAGTGAAACCAGGCTTGGCATGAGGTGGGGGCAGGCTCTGGCCAAGCCAATGGAACGGACCCTGGAAGGATTGAGACAAACTGGGGAAATTGTTTCAAGATGCAGCTGGATCTCCCTGAAAGGGGAGGGAAGTGGAGGGCACAGACATTTCATCAGTGTTTGAACTGGTATGTGAGCAGTGGCGGGTGCTTTCAGGAAATGCAGGGACCCACAAGAGTCTCCCTTTTTTTACTGCCACCTCTGGGGAAGCGAAGAGGGTGGTGTCTTTTGAATGGTGCACTGTGCGGGCTTGAGGATTACTGGCTGCTTGTGAACTCAGTCGTGGCTGGTTCGCGGGAAGAGGGACAGAAAGGGAGAGTGTGTGTCACTAATTCTCTTAGCCTCCAGCACCTTTCACTCTGGAGGGACACGGAGATGTGGCAGCGTCAGTACAGAACTCAATCCCTGGGTCATCGTTGGCGCATTTTTTCAGGACTTGGTGGTTCTGAGTCTAGAAGGTAAATGAGCATCATCTTTGGGATGTGAGTCTGGCTTCAGTTACCCTTGAGCATTAATAGCAGCCTCTTCGAATGCAAGGCCAAGGGCAACTCTGTTCTGTGCGGAAGCGCAGGAATTGCCATGGGCAGGGCTGGGGAGCTGGATCTCTGGTAAAGACCTGAGTCACAGGAAGTGAGCCACTTTGGATTTTCTGTTTCTCAGAGCTGATCTATCTTCAGCTCTCAGGAGCAAGTCATAGCAGAGAGCTCTTTGATGTAAAGTGTGTGTCTCTGATTGGACAGGGAGCAGGGCAGAAGAAAGACCTTAGCATCAATACAGGCAAAAGAAGTACCAAAGAGACTTTGGGTTCATTAGTCCCTGGTAATCTGTCCTGGAAAAACAATAACATGGAGAAAATTAAAAATGCAATGAAGTTTCGAAATAAAAATGAAAAGAATGAAATGCAGAGTAACAGGGCTATATTAGCATATGATACGCATTATATTAGCATGGTGTTTGGACTCTACGCCTAGTTAGTGTTAATGAGAAATTATTTCCTTTCAAAACATAGTTTATGATGTTGGAAAAGTAAGGGAAATCTAGGAGACCAAATGGGAAAGAATGCCACCTTCACTTCAGTGCAGTCGTGGGAGGAACTCTGAAGGGAGGAGAGGCTACCAGACGCGTTATAGCCCAAACTGGAAGGAAAGGTGGTTATTCCCCAGAATAATGTGAAGGGAAAGGACGGGTGAGATGCTGAAATAATTGGATAACTGGGCATGATCCGAAGGAAAGTGAGAAAGATGTTCTCAAAAGAGCATGTTTGCATGAGTCGAGACTTTGTAGGGTGTAAATGCAGAAGACGCAGAAGGGGATACGTTCTGATGACTGAGGATCGATTGAAAAGGAGTTGCTTTTAAGAAGCAAGACACAAGAGACCATGTATGATTCCATTTATATGAAACATGCAGAAGGGGCAGATCTACAGATAGAAAAAGTGCTGGCTGGGCTGGGAATGGCATTAACTGTGAAAGGGCATAAGGAATCTTACTAGGGTGATGAAAATGTTCTGAAACTGATTTATGTTGGTGGTTGCATAGCTTGATAAATTTCCTGAAAACCATTGAATTGTACATTTGAAATGGATGAATTGTAGGAGATATAAAATATGCCTCAATGAAGTTATTTATCCAAAAGAAGTCTTTTTTTTTTTTTAATAGAAGGGGTTTTTTCATTGACCAG
Source organism: Ovis aries (assembly GCF_016772045.2). Taxonomy (NCBI): domain Eukaryota; kingdom Metazoa; phylum Chordata; class Mammalia; order Artiodactyla; family Bovidae; genus Ovis; species Ovis aries. The sequence continues at coordinate 41,741,625 of NC_056069.1, read as the reverse complement.
TCATTTGTGTGTGTTGCTGCTGCTGCTGCTAAGTCGCTTCAGTCATGTCCAACTCTTTGCGACGCCATGAATTGCAGCACGCCAGGCCTGCCTGTCCATCACCAACTCCTGGAGTTCACCCAAACTCATGTCCATCGAGTCGGTGATGTCATCCAGCCAATAGACAATTTTCAAAGAAATTGGAGGACTACTAAGGATTTTGACCTCACTAGTCATTTTTGTTATTGTTGTTCAGTCCCTAAGTCATGTCCGACTCTGCAACCCCGTGGACTGCAGCACACCAGGCTTCCCTGTCCTTCACTGTCTCCTGGAGTTTGCTCAAACTCATGTCTTTTGAGTCAGTGATGCTGTCTAACCATCTCATCCTCTGCTGCCCTCTTCTCCTTTTGCCTTCAATCTTGCCCAGCATCAGGGTCTTATTTCCAATAAGAGTCAACTCTTTGCATCAGGTGACCAGGGTACTGGAGCTTCAGCATCAGTCCTTCCAATGAATTCCCTTGCCATTACTGATTTGCAAATTAGGACATGAGGTAGCTCTTGACTGGCAGACTGGTAGAGAATACAAAGAGTGACAGATGGTTCTCTGAGAGCTTCTAGTGTCTTAAATTAAGGGATTAACTTGTTATACCCCTTGCCAGAGGCAAGATTGGAAGTACATACAAAACATTGCAGTGTGCTTTTGATTCAGTAAGAACTCTGGCCTCAGAAAGTCCACCTAAAGTTTATCTTCAGGAGACTTTAAATATCGTTGGTACTTTGTGCCTCCCAATTTTTTTGTTTCCAATTCAGTCCTCTGCTCCAGTATCAAGATTCAGATGGCCAGCCACCCACCCAGCAGCCACACAGCCTCTCAAACAACATATTCAGAATGTAACTCCAGAATAGACCTGGGCATCAGAATAGGTCAGATGGCCCCAACCCACAGAAAGCTGGTAGAGTAGCCTCAGGTGGTGACAGCTCCATGTCTCTGGTTGCTCAAGCCAAACACTTAGACACCATCCTTGACTTCTGTCTTCCTCTCACACCCTGTATCAGATCCAAAAGCAAAGACTGCTGACTCTACCTTCAAAACTGATCTTGATTTTGACCACTTCGAACCACCCCTACTGTTACTCTGCACTGAGCCAGCTTCTCTGAATATCTGGTCTCACTCCTACCCTTGCTCTGCCGGTAGTCTACTCTCAACACAGGAACAAAGCCTTCGTTTTAAAACAGAGTACATATCACATGATTCCTCTGCTCAGAGCTGAACTGCTTCTCATTTTTTTAAGAACTAGCTCTTTCTTTTTTGTTGTTTTTAAATATAATTTACTTTTTTGTTTTTGGCTTTGCCGGGTCTTTGTTGCTGTGCGGTGGTTTTCTCCAGTTGAGTGCACAGGCTTCCTATTGCTGGGGCTTCTCTTGCTGTAGAGCACGGGCTCTAGGGCCCTTGGCTTCAGTTCTTGTGGTTCCTGGACTCTATGGCACAGGCTCAGTAGTTGTGGCACACAGGCTTAGTTGCTCCAGATCGTCCCAGATATGGGATCGAACCCGTGTCTCCTGCATTGGCAGGCGGATTCTTAACCACTGAGCCATTTGGGAAGCCCCCACTCCCCATTCTGTACAAAAGTCTTTACAAGAGTCTTGCAGGAACTGGTATCTCCCCTGGTATCTCCCCGACCTAGTCCCCCGTTGCTCTCCTCCTTGCCCACTCCTCACTGTTCTCACATGCACCAGGCACATTTCCAGTTTACCCCTTTTACACTGGCTCTTCCCTCTGTCTGGAACGTTCTTCTCCCAGGCAGCTGCACGGCCAACTCTTTCATCTTCTTCAAGTGTTTGCTCAGTGCATTTAAAATTTCAATCCACCTCATTCAGCTCCTGGCATGCTCAGTCCTCTTTATCCTGTTCAATATGTTCTGTTTTCCATAGCATGAATCACCTTCTAACATACTACTCAATATTTATTTGGATGATTATTTAAATAGGTCTGTTGTTTGTCTTTGCCTCTGCTAAACTGTGAGCTCCACAAAGATGGACATCAGTTTTTTCACTGCTATACCCCCACCAAATGCCTAAACCAGTGCCTGGCATACAGTAGGTGTTCAATAACTGTTGGTTAAATGAGTGAATGAATGAATAGATTTGTAATGCACAAGTAGTAATGCGCAAAAGTAGTGTATGTCATGAGGGAAAAAGAAGTGAAAGGAGTTCCCATGTGTGCTGTCTGAGCTCATCAGTTCCCTCATGAGGTGAAATCGACTCATTCACGTACAGCAAAGTCTGACTTCACCTGCGTGCCCTCCCCGCCCCGCCCCCACCAGGGAAAATGTGACCAACATCATCAGGATGAGTTAGCAAAGCTGTGTGGCTGGAGTTCTAATTTGATTTTGTATAGACTGCACGTTGATCTCATATAGTCATAAGAAACTCTGATTCACTCATAGTAATTGAATAAAGAAATGCAGTCATTTGCAAATAGAAGCCTGGAGGGTCTGTTTTGTGGGGCAGTTTCTCTGCAGTATGTTTTATAAGGTCAGTTCTTATTGTTGATCACATGTTTTCTACTTAGCTTCTGAATTCCTGGTTCCCAAAAGTGTATGAATGCTTTTAAAATTGCTTTTATTGATTCATGCAGAAAATGAGGTATAAAAAAACCTTGGAGGAAAGCTGAAACTTCATGTAAACTTACTACAACATGAATGCAAAGACCACGCTTCTAGGTCTTTCCTGTGAAAGCTGTATTGGGGTAGAAAGTGTGGGGTGTGTCCTGGTGTAGAGACACTCTGCTGTGACGGTGGTGAATTTAAATCAGTCTTGTTAGTCTGAGATGTGAATTTTCAAAATAAATATGAAAAATCAATGATAACCTTCTTGCATGGGAATTGAAAAAAATTTTTTTTCAGGGATCATAGGATTTAGCTGCTTTTTAATTGAGTATTCAAGGCGTTTTTTTTTTTTTTTTAATGTGGACCATTTTTAAAGTCCTTATTGAATTTGTTACAATATTGCTTCTGTTTTTTGTTTTGGCATTTTAGTTGCGAGGAATATGGAATCTTAGTTCCCTAACCAGGGATTGAACCCCTACCCCTCCTCACTGGAAAGCAAAGTCTTAACCACTAGACCAAGGAGGAAATCCTTGATACACTGACTTTAATCAGTATTGGTGAACTCGAAGGCTCAAACACCCACTTTCTTTATGACTCCTCTTAGTATAATACCACCTCTGTTTGATTCTACCTGAAAGACTTATTCTCGGTATTGTTTTGATGTAAGATGCATATTGATTTTTATTTCTTAGTCACTGGTGTGACGACTCATATCACTGAGCTCCTTGGATAAGATTGGGGAACAAGATCAATTATGAACTGAGTCGGCATATTCTTCTGCTACATGTCAAGAATTATGATTTTATCTGACCAGTAAGCTAAATCAGTTAGCCTGCCACAGTTTCCCGGGTGCTGCCGGCAGAAGATAGGAGAGTCCTGGATCAGGAGTGAAAGACAGTTGATCATCCACAGAAAGAGCAGTAGCCAGAGAATCAGCATACTTGTCCCTCTCCCCCACATCCTGGTTCCCCTAGAGCACCGTGGGCCTCTGTCCTCATAGGTGGATGCTACGGCTTAAATTTCGCTCCTCTGCTGTGGTGGTTACAGGTTTGGCAGCTGATAATTTGGTTTGGGTTTGAATGACTAATATTGTATCATAGGTCAGAAAAAAAAAATTATTGTCAAGTATCTATTCTGATTCTTCACTTTCAACCTGTGTTTGCCAATCCAAATTTTATGATTAAAAAAACTTATAAACAAGGACTTCTCAGGTGGTCCAGTGGTTAAGACACTGCAATTCCAAATCAGGGGGCACAGGTTTGATCCCTGGTCGGGGAACCAGGATCCCACATGCTGTGCAGAGAGGCATAAATAAATAAATAAATGTAATTAATAATTTAAATTAATAATAATAAACACACATTTTATCATGAAGAAAACATGTTCATTTATGCATATTCTTCAGATAAGAGAGGAGAAGGGGAGAGTCACTGAAGCCAGGCATTTGTGCTGAAGAGAGAAGGTGAGAATGAGTAAAACTTGGCTTCCCCAGTTAGCTCCGCCACCCAGCAGTTGGAATACAGTGTTCTGGTTACTTTTACGCTAAGCCCAGACCCTGTTCTATTTTCAGCTCTGTTTTGGTGCCCAATCCCATCTTCCTCCATCTGCTCAGAGCTCCCTTTCCCCTCCGTGAACTAGCAAGGAAGCACGTTGAGTTCTTCCCAGAAAGGGCCTTGGGAGTGCATCAAAGGGATCCGTATCTTTTCTCAGCGTGATATTCAGACCCCAAATTCTGCCTTCAGGGTCCCCCAAAGAAAGTTCAGCTCTTTCTAGGAAGGGCTGTGGAATCTGGGAAAAGCGTGCCCCAAATTCAAGGTAGTTGGAGGGCTACACCCGAGAAAGAATGCCCATGGGGACCCTGGTTCCTAACTGACTCCAGGAAGTGATGTTTCTCATCTTCCCTTCCCCTCTTGGAGAGCTGTCCAAACTTGCCTCCCTCTGCTTCCTAGCCAAGACTTCACTGGGAAATCAATCTCTGTATTTAACACTTCCTCTCAGCCCATTGTTCTCTGGGAACCTGCAGATTTATAACCTCAGACAGCCCTTTGGAATAATTAGGCTTAGCAGGTTTTCAAAGGACCACAGCCAGCTTTCCAGCCTCCTGTTACTCCTTAGGTGAGAGGTAAGAGGTTGGTCCTGTGTGTTAGACAGGGTGATCTTTGCAGCTCTTTTCACTGTAGAAATCTCAGACCCTAATAACTTGTCTGTAAACATCTCCTTGTAGTCAGTGTTTAGTCTCCTGCGTTCTCTACTACAGACCTGACATACTCAGATGAAGCAAGAATATGTGGTTTGGTGAAAAGTTCCAGAATCCTTTTATGTGTTCTTTGAGTTATACAGACCATTGTAGTACAGGCCAGGGCCCTGCGATGAAGATCCAAGTTCCTCTGAGTTCCACGCACAAGTGCACCCTCAGTTCAGCCTGGCGTCAGACTTCTATAGTCTTACACTATGTACCAGACATGAGTGATCAGTGGCTGGAGGCCCAAGATGATTTCCAGGGGCACCTGGAGATCGTAGATTCCAAGAGCTTTGGCAAAACAGTTTCAAATATCAAAACTGTACAGCTTCCTCTGGCCTTCTTTTGCTGGAATCAGGGCATGAGTGGCATGAGTTAATGATGGGTGTCTTTGGCCTTCCAGCATCTCACCTGTCTTTGCCCCTCTTATCTCCTGCCCCATATCCATCTTGATCTTCAAACTCCAGGAAGCTTTATCCCTTGAGCTCCTCCAAGCATCTAGTCTCACCTGCCAACCACTTCTCAGGCTCCCACTCCTGCAGAGCCCAGACTTTAAAATTACGACAGCATTAAGAAACAAAGGAGGTACTCAAAGTTTCATTTGGATAAAGCACTTTTTGAGGGGAAGGGAGAGGAAGGGATCTAGTCAGACAAGTTCTAGGCTAGAACTCAGTCCCTCATTTCTGGCCTTTTCTCTTTGTCTTAAGGCCAGCCTGGGATGGTCAAAAGAAAATAAGTTTTAAGTGAATTAAATGAATAATTTTACATACCAGAGGACAGATTTTTGGAATAAGTCAAAAAATAATCATATGGTATAGAGAAGCTACCATATGGTAGAAGACTAATTTTACCTGTTGTTAATGATGAGGAGACCTTCTATTTTTCTAAGTCATGTGATTGTATTTTGTGTCTGGTTTCTCTAATGCTGACTTTGAAGTTTACAGATTCTAATGGTGGGTAAAAATTCTGCGAAACAGAAAGGGGATTTGGAAGTATGAATTAGCCAGGCAGGTGCCGGAAAAGTTAGGCAAGTCATTTGAATACTTGGTGGAGAGGGGATGCGGTGGCATTACCTTTAAGGTGATTCAGAGAATTGTAAGAAAATTGCCCACTGCCTAAGAGTCTCTTTTTCACTAACTTGCTACAGTGTCCATAATTCATGCATTACAGTTTGCCTTCAGGATGACCTTAGAAAATGCAGTGTCCAGGAAGGAATAAAGTAACCTGTCACATAGTTCCCTGAAGGTGTCAGGGTCTTATTTATTGTTAGGAAGCCAAGAAAGGACTGGGAGATGGTGCCAAACTAAGGATAAACTCCTCTTGCTTTGAAATTCTGCCGAATGTGGATCCTGCACAAGGGATAAAGTATCAGCCTTGGAAAAGTCTATGGTTCCTGGAGTGCCTGTGAGAGCAGGGATAGGAAAGATATTAAAAATCTTATGCTCTGAATCAGTGGACCAGCCTTGGTACTGAGTAGAAGGTCTCTGTGGATAATCCATCAAGTTGTTCAGAGTTGTCATACAAAAAGTAGAGTCTCAAAAGCAATTTGATAGAAATGGCCTCTCCCAGTGAAATCTTTTTCACGTTGATGGTAAATGTCCTGGAGGCCTAGGACTTGGATGTAAAGGGACTGTTTTCTGTTTTTCTAGGTTTTTGTTTTATACTTGACACTGGGCTGGCTTGCTCTCCTACTCCTGGAACTCTTCCCAGGAATCCAGCAATCACAATTAGAACATGAAAGCAACTTAGAGATGATCCATTCTAACACCTTCACTTTGCAGATGAGGGAGCTGAAGCCCAGGAATGGTACTGATTTAAGCAGCAGAACTACACAGAGGATGTGCATGGTTGGGAAGCAGACAGACCTGGGTCTACCAGTAGGCAGTTGTGCGAACTTGGGCAAGTTAGTTAATATTTTTGAGCCTTGATTTCTTCTTCTGAGAGTTCTTAAAGAGTGTTCACTCAAAGAAAAAATTCAAAACTTGGCCGATATTATATTTGCTATTAGTTTTTTTTAAAAATTGAGATGTAATTCACACGACATAAAATTCAGCATTTTAAAATGTACAATTTAGTGGTTATATTCACCATATTGTGCAGTTATCACCACTGTCTAATTCTAGAACATTTTCATCACCTCCCTACAAAAAACCTGTACCTATTAGTGGTCAGCCTCAATTCTCCTTTCTTTCCTAACCCCCAGCTCCTGGGAACCACCGATCTGCTTTCTATCTCAATGGGATCTCCCTATTCTGGAAATGTCCAATAATGGAATGATACATATCCCTTTGTGACCTGGCATCTTTCAGTTAGCATAATGCTCAAGCTTCTCCCATGTTGTAGCATGAACTTCATTCCTTTTTATTTCTGAACAGTATTCCACTGTACAGAGGTATCATATTTTGTCTCTCCATTCATCTGTCAATGAAAATTTGGCGTAATTAGCATTGTTTTACATGGTTGGGCCAAAGCTATAATGAAAACTTGGGTGTCTAACTCTCAACCTGGTCCTGTTTTTACTACCCCATCTGGTTTTTTCATAATATCTGAACATATATATTGGATTAATAGTAGTGGTTTGCTCAAAGGAAACCCTTATAGCCTGCTAATTACTCTTATGATTTTATACCTTTCAGAGATTTTATCCAGTATGAAAAAAAGTATACGATGCAAAAAATGAAATCTAAACATTGTAGAAAAATGGTGCTGGAACCAGGGTTCATTTTCTAGACCCTAGAAAGGTCTAGAAATGTGTTTCATCTAGAAATGCCTAGAAATACCTTTCATCTCACTGTGTTTCATGGAACAACTTGGGGTCTGTATAGGATCTTATATCTACCTCATTTTTGTGTGTAAGTTCATTGCCATGGTTTACAACCCAGAATCAAAGAAAGTGTTTTACTAGCTTTTGCTGATACTTGAGGACTCTTCTCTCTTGTTCATTTTACTTCAAGGCAAAAATTCAGAATTGTTCTCTTCTTTGGTTAGACAGTCACTGTCGTTGCAATACCCTGACCTTTATGTACGGGCAGTATATGCCTTTGGCTCAGAACTTAACTACATTTCAAACATGGCTGGTCATTTCTCCTTATGACCTGGTCCTTTTCTCACCCACTGACTGCCACAGCTTTCAGGTCTGGTATTTAGACCCAGAGGGAGAGAGGCTGATTTGGTATACTGGAAAATTTCTCTGTTTTCTACTAATTGAAAATGTAGGCACCATAGCCCCAGGCATTCTCTTTGTGGGGCATGAAGAAGGGAAGCCGGTCTGACTCGTTAAGGATTTGGTTGTTGACATTCTTTGCTTGGGAGCCAGTGATGTGTAGAATGTGGCAAGATTCCAGTGGTTGAAGGCATTTCCCTGGGTTCATCTAGGGTTTGTGCTGCCTTATCTTTGGTGGCATGAGTGGGGGATCCAGCCCAGCCTGGCTTCCTGACTTTGAGCAAGTGTTTTCTTTAGTGAAACTTAAATGATCTGGTCCTGGATGCTGCTAAGTACTCATCTCACTTGATGTTTTACTGTTATTCTCTAAGATTTGGAAGAGTCATCGTATATCAGGCTTCACATGCATTAGCTCATATGATTTCCTGCTCCTAAATGTTTGACGGTCCTCAGATACATGTGAAAACCATTGAGCCTGGCCCTTGTCTTCCTCAGGCTTAACACCCCTCCTTCCTGCCACCATTCCTGGTTGCCATGGTTTCCAGCAGCCATGTTCATCCTGGTTGCTCTGTGTCTGCATGTTTTCCACTTTATTAGTATTCCTCTTCATGTGATGCCCAGACTGGAAGTGAGACTTCACATGTTCTATGAAGAGCCAAACTGGAACCAGTACCAAGAAATGAACCTGGTCCTCATTTCATGCCACACACATTGGCTGGTGCTTCTCTGTTGGCTGAATCTTAATACACCCTCCACCCTGCCCAACTCAGGATCTTTTTTTTTTCACCTTAACTCATGTGAGGCAGAGTTCCTCTTGTGCTGGGTTGGTGTTTTTTTGTTTTTTGGGGTTTTTTTTGCCTCAGTTTGACTCTCCAATCTGGCTTTTTTTATTTTATTGGAATATAGTTGATTTACAATATTGTGTTGATTTCTGCTATACATAGAAGTGACTTGGTTATTATATATATATTCTTCACACTCTTTTCCATTACGGTTTATCATAGGATATTCACTATCATTCCCTATGCTATACGGTAGGACCTTGTTGCTTTTATGTTCTGTATATAATAGTTTGTGTCATGCAGTTGATTTTTTGATCCCAAGAGCAGAACTATACATTCCCCCCAGTCTGATTTTTACATTTCCCTCGACACTGGCAGTGTTGTCCCATCAGAACAATAAGAATGGGAGGCTGACATCATTCTGATTCAACAAGTTGTTGAGCAAAATGAAGAATAATTTTAAAAAACAACAACAGTACATTAGGATTGGCCCTGTTAATAGAAAAATCCTTCTCTGAGTATCTTCGTAGGGGACTTCCATGAAACATGTTCAGTTCATGATGGTTTCTTGGTTTCTTTGGGGGTTATTTCTAGCATCAGCAATTCAATAGATTGAATGGAGCATGGAGCCTGTTTAAGAAGCTTAGTGCCTCGATCACTGCCAGGCTTTTAGTCACATGGGTGCCGTGTGGGCCGTGGATGCGTGGATCCACTGCCTTGTTCACGGAGGATGTTTGGAGGGTTCTAACCGGCCCCTCTCTTTCCCTTGCAGTTACTTGGCTGAGCAGTGCTGGAATGGCGGCTTCATCTACCTGATCATGCTACGCCGCTTCAAGCACCAAGTCCATTCTTACAACGGCAACAGTAGCAACAGCTCCGAACCAGGAGAGACGCCTACCTTGGAGCTGGGGGACCAAACAGTGAAAAAGGGGAAGAGAGCAAGAAAGTTTGGGGTCATTGCCAGGCCTTCTACCCACAAAGCTGCTGAAGACTCCAAGAGCAGTACTGGCTGTGAGTTGGACCACGACCCCGTGTCTGAGCTGGACAATGGCCTAGACCCTGAACTGGGAAACGGTCATGCTTTTGAGCTAGAAAATGGCCCGGATTTGCTCAAGGAGGTGGCTGGATCCCATCTAGATAGGTCGGAATTGGACAGAGGGACAGAGCCTAGAATTCCAAAGACAGATGCACCTCTGCCCACAAGCAATGACAAACGCCGCTTCTCAAAATCTGGGAAGACAGACTTCCAATCCAGCGACTGCCTGGCACGGGTAAGGTTTGCTTTGATGGTAGAGGCTGAATTTTCCATGAAATATTGTTTGCAGTTGTGTTTACACTTTAGAAAATACACCTGAGATGACCTTGCATTTGGATACCGAAAGATATATTAAGATAAATGATCAGAGGACATGATAATAACAACAAAAAAATCCAAGTTATTTTATCCCACTTAAATAAAGAGCTAGTCAAGTGATCCTAAGTGGAAAATTCAAGCCTTCTGTGGTATAATTTGAGTCATATGAGGCCTAGATAAAGTACTTGAACTGTATCATTATTTATCACTGTTGTCACCAGTGGAATTGCCACTGCAGGGCCAAGAATTCCTGGTGGCTGCTGATAGCATAAATATCCAAGCCTCGGTATTACACAGGAAGGATGTCCAACCTGCAGGGAAGCGTCTGCTTTTATTTTTAAAACATCAAAACAAGTGACATTTTCAGGGGATTGTGTTACTGTATTGCTAAATTCCAGTGAAGTCTGGAAACTTCATAGAAATCTCTGAAACTGTGGTATCCAGCTGTGATGGTCAGAGCTGGTCTTACCTAAAAGCAAAGCAGGTGTGGTCTATTCTGAATGGTAGTAGACACACTTCTAGCCTCAAATGGTCTCCCCCGTTATAACCAATACCCTCTTGCTAAGTTACCTTCTGTAGGGTCAACGTGCTCATTCCAAGAACCCTCTCGGCCAGGCGTGCCTCTTGGTTCCTAAACAAAGCAGTAGCTAGTGAGATGGTCCCTGATTGGTTTCTTTTCTGACTCAGGAGATGCCCTCTAAGAATGAAAGAGGAAGTTAGAAAGATGGAGAATGGGCACAGAGGAAGTATTAAGTTCGGCTTTGCAGTCTGGAAAATGGTGCTGTAGGAGGGAATGTAATTTCTAGTAAGGCTAGCTCATGAATATTTCTGCAGCTGTAGCCTGCCTGCATAATGAGTTGAGAAGAATCAAAATAACACCTGTCTTAAGGGACTAACCGTGTTCCTTCATTTGGAGATCTGGGTGACCTTCATAAAACCTGACACAGAGAAGGTGTATTTGTAGATGAAATGCACAAACCAGAAGAAAAAAAATGTTTCTAATAATGATTTTCTACCAATTTTATGCCCCTCTTCCCCAGAAGGATTAAAAACAATAAAAAGATTATAATGTACACCTCTCTCCCAAATTAAGGGCAATAGAAATGTTATAGTATGTTCCTTATCAATGAATACTACATCTTGATATGATTTTTTTCTTCTGATGATCAGATTGTGAATATGCAGAAAGCCTAAAGTGAAAAAAACAAGTTGGGCAATATTGGTTCAGTTTGAAGGTTTAAGGTACCAAAAGTTTAGGGTGGAATCTCATATACAGTCCAAAGAAGTCCTTTGGCCTAGCACAAAGTGGGGATAATGGAATGATTTTCAAAGAAAAAAGTACCACACCAAACTTTTAAGAGAGTACCATCCTTTGCTCATCCTAATTAAAAGCAGTAACCTAAAATTGGATTTCTGGATTAGACTCTCTTAAGACTGCACATACCAGAATTCCTTTGCCTGGTTTTTGCACTCAACATCAAATGTTCCAGAAAATACAAATGAAAGGTGAAAAAAAGCAAATCTTCATCTATTGTCTTGGAACTTTTTTTTTTTGAAGCCCCATGCCTATATTAAAAGAAGAAACTTGCCGTCTGGAATTCTCCATAACTGTTCTAAATCTGCAGACTGATTATTGACCTCGGGTTGTACATTTGGTCTTGAAAAAGTCAGAATTGGCCCCACATCTTCTCAGGCATGAATATTTCAGTACCTTTTGCAACCCCAGAAGTATCTTCATTAGATGCGTTTGCCTGGGATTGATCGTGTTGACAAGAAGTGGATCTTCACAGCTTCCCTCCTCATTTTGGTGGCACCCAAACTGGGACCAGTAGACCTTAACAGAAGACTGCTTAGGTTCTTGGGATGGCTAGATGTGTATTTTTATTTCAGGATGAGCCCAAGGTCATGCTAAAATGGAATTTCCAGAAAAACAAAAATTAGCTATTTACCTCGCCTTTGGGGGAAAATTCCACTCTGTTTGAATAATGGGAGATTAGACATGTCGGCATTGTTCCGTTTCTGCTTTATTAATGATTTAATATATCTACAGAGACTTAATAAATTACAGACAAGGCTCATGATCGTTCAGACCATTTTTATTTGTCAGCTACTTCTTTTTCATAGACTGTTATTTCTTACAGGAAAATAAATCCTCAGACTTTGTTTTTACATTTCTATTCTCCCTTAATGGACCTATAGGAAATATTTCAACAAATATCTCCTTTTAAAGTTTGGCTTGGTTCTATAAAATATTAACACAGAATGATACACATGCAACCAGATGAATTTTTAAAAATACAAAAGTTGGGCCCATCTTTGAAAGCCCAGGAATCTCTTAGGAGATAGCTAAGCAATTTTAGAAATGAATTCAGACTTCCTTACTCTCTTGTCTAGTGAAGCTCATTACTCACCCAGGGTGACATGTACAGTGTGTATTTTTGTAATGCTGCATGGTAAGAATGAATGCAACCAAACTTGGTCACATGATAATGAAAAAAATTCTACCATTTGTCAGTCAGGAGAGCTTATTCACAGCTGGCTTGTGTGTCTGTGCATCCGTTTGCAGTCTTAGCCTGGTACCCAAAAATCCACCCTGTGCCGTGCCAGACCTCTTTCCTGTAAGTGGTTCAGCAGAGACCTCAAAAAGGCTGCCAGAGCTCCAAATCTGCAGGAAAGTGTGTGAAACTCAGGAGGAGAGTCAACACGGAGGACATCTCCTGGGTGGTCCCTGATGTTTGCATCTGGCAGAGGCAGCGGGAGAATGGTCCTCTTCTAAGAGGACCCCACCGTCATGGGGTGAACATACATACTTCACATGGCAATGTCTCTAAGTTCACATCCACCTTCACCTCTCTTTGGAGCCCTCAGCTTTTTAACAGCCATCCTCAGGATGTCTCCATCTCTGATATTTCACATCATGCTGGAAACTGGATGAATGGCTTTCCCGCACCACCAAGCCCATTCTGACATTTCAGGTCTTACCATCCACAGAGCTGCCTGAGCCAGAAACCTGAGACTCAGCTAGTGACCACTTGCCCTGGATTGTGCAGAACTTTCCTGGTTTTTCACTGGCAATTCCATATTCTGGGAAATGCCGTCATCCAGCCAGATTGGGACAGTTGGCATTGTGGAGTTAGCTGGAATGCTGCCTTCGCTTGAAGAAGAAAATGGAAACCCACTCCAGTTTCTTGCCTGGGAAATCTCTTAGACAGAGGAGCCTGGTGGGCCATCATCCATAGGGTCACAAAGAGTTGGACACGACTTAGCGACAACAACTGCCGACTGCCTTACAGCAAGTCCAGTCAGTCCCTGAGTCCGGGCTGCTCCTGCTCCCTTGGGGGTGTCCGCGCTCTCCACTGCTGTGTGCCCCATCCTGCAGCTTTGCTTCAGGGCCAGGCTGCTATCATTTCCCACCTGTGGTCACAGTAGTCTACACTGCTCCCGCTTTCATCCCGTCGTCAACTGTCCCATTGCAGTCAGAGGGACTTTTCTAAAGAGCACATCTTTCCATGCACACTGTGGCTGAAAACATTTGGTGGTCCACTTGCCTTGGGGGTAATCCCCGAACACCTCAGCCTGACATAGCACATAAGGAAGGCCCTTCATCACCTGATTCTCACTGCTCTCTTTCTCCCTGATTTGGGCTGAATTCGTGTTTTCAAAATGCCATGCTCGCTCTTGCCTCTGAGCCTTTGCCATCTCTGCCCCAGTTCAGTGCATTGCACCTGTAGGTGCTTCGGAGACACTTACAATGAAGGCACAGGAGAGCCCCAAGCCTTGATGGGACGCCAAGTTCCAGCCCTGGTTCTTCCATCCCCAGCTCTGTGGCCTTCAGGCTGCCATGTCCTTTCTCTGAGCTTGTTTTCTTACCTCCAAGCTGAGCTTTTTGGTCTGTTGACGGCGGAATTTCAACTCTGACATTATGATCACGTTTCTTCATTTCTTACTAATCATTCTAAGTAAGAAGGGATAAGCAAACAATCTCAAAAATAAGTTTTCAGTTGAAGCCAGAGCATTTGCTGCAGTGAAATTCTGGTTGGATGATGTGTCTTCTCACATTTGGGGCAAAGATGCTGTTGTAACATTTTATTTTGGGTTCCAGCAGATGAGGTCATTTAAATGCTGCTGCGGCAACTCCCTTTAATATACTACCCCTGTTTTTGGTAAATAAATCCCTCTGTTTGCCTTCGTGGAGAGACGCATGTGTGAGCTCACACAGTAATTGGTGGTTTATAGGAAAGGGTAGCACTCCAACATTAATACAGACGTCCATAGCATCCAATTTTGCGTGGTTTGGCTTTTTCTCAACAGACTGACAAAGTCTCACTGCCCTTTCAGCCAACGTAGAAGGAAGCAAAAGCCCAAGCCATCTGTCTAGACAGGGTCTGCTTCAGAACTCCGTCATCTCTACAGCTGGGTCTGTGTTCACACTCTGAAGATTGGCAAACGTGCAGGTCTCCCATCTTGGCGAACTTCTTAATGTCAGTCTCGATAACTTTGAAGACCCCTAAGATTCCCCAAACATTCTCTGTTTGTTCATTCAGTGACATTTATGCAGTATTGTGATGTGCTAGGCACTTTTCTAGCTGCTGGAAAATCCACTGGTAAACAAGAGACAAGGTTCCTATCTTGTGGCATTTATCACATATAAGGGGCCACAAGCAATAAATAGATAAAACCAGAGTGTTAGATGCTGACCACAAGTACAATAAATGAAATAAAACAGAGTCAAGTAAAAGATGTCCCAGCAGTGACATGGGCGGGAGGCCAGTTGATATTGGATGTCAGCGAAGACCTTATTAAAGAGGCCATGTTTCAGCTGAAGACTGAGTGTCAGGAGGAGAGCAGCCCTGCAGAATCTGGGGGCAGAATGTTTCTGGTGAAAAACTAACATCCGAAGGTGCCATAAGACAGGAATGATAGAATATTCTGGTAGCAGAGACCGTAGCATAGTGACAGGGAGAGTACTAGGAGGTGATGTGAAAGAGACAAGATTACAAAAGTTCATGTTTACCATTGCGAAGAGTGTGGACCTTAATCTATATCTGGTG
The DNA here is from genome assembly GCF_016772045.2 of Ovis aries. NCBI lineage: Eukaryota > Metazoa > Chordata > Mammalia > Artiodactyla > Bovidae > Ovis > Ovis aries. The sequence continues at coordinate 41,726,448 of NC_056069.1, read as the reverse complement.
GGGAGCTGTCAGAAGGGTTAAGTTAAATGCATCATGATGTTTTTCTTTAAAGTTTATCCTAAATGTGTAATGGAGAATAGTGGCTTGTGAGAGGTAAAACTTAAAAATGGAGACCAGGTCGGAGACTATGATAACCCAAGCTAAAAACGCTGGTGACTGATGAGGGTGGTGGCAGAGAAGAGGAACAGAGGTGAGATGGATGTGGATCTGTTTTGCAAATAGAGCCTTCGGATCTCACTTATGGTTTAAGTATAGGGGATAGAAGGATGAATCAAAGACAGTCCTTGGGTTCTTGGTTTGCATATCCTCTGAAGCTTGAATCGATGATATTGCTGTTCCCGTTGAGATGACAAAGTCAGGAAGAGAAGAGATTCCACTGGTGTGTGTAGAAGATACCTAAGTGGAACTGTAAGAAGACCGCTGGAAATACACTTGATATTATTGTATTTAAGTTGGCCTGTTGGGTTTTGGCTAGTTCCAGCTTTAGACACTGATTTTATTTTTAACTGAACACTGCTTTCATCTGTAGGCAGCTAGATTTAATGCGACAGTGCACAATTAAGACTGATAGCATCTGCCGCTTCCTGCTTCTGACTTCCTTTGTGTTCCTCGGAACCCCTTCATTAGATTTGATCAAGGAATTCCATGGTGAGGAAACGTGCATCATTTTCTTTGAATTCTCCCCTTTTAGTTCCTACTGTCTGTTATGGCAGGGGAATCCTCTTATTGGATAAAAGTGAGAAGATCTTTATTGGATAAAAGGAGGTCTGTTTCTCTCTGCCCTCTGAAGCTTCTTCAGATTTTTTTGATGTGGACCATTCTTTTTATTTTAAATTTTTAATTAATTTATTGTAATTGCTTTACAATATTGTGTTGGCCTCCACCATAGAACAATGCAAATGAGCCACAAGTACACATATGTCCCCTCCCTCCTGAACCTCTTCCCAGCCCCCTTGGTTGCCACAGAGCACTAGGTTGAGCTCTCTGTGCCCGTGTAGCAGCTTTCCACTGGCTAGCTAGTTTACACATGACAGTACATATGTGTCTACTCTCTCTACTCGTCCCACCCGCCCCCTCCTCCATGTGGCCAAAGTCTGTTTTTATGTGTGCATCTCTATTCCTGCCCTGCAAATAGGTTCATCAGTACCATTTTGTAGATTCCGTATATATGCGTTAATATATGAAATTTGTTTTTCTCTTTCTTTCTTCACTCTGTATAACAGGCTCTAGGTTCATTCACCTCACTAGAGCTGACTCAAATGTGTTTCTTTTTATGGCTGAGTAATACTCCATTGTATATATGTACCACAACTTCTTTTTCCATTTGTCTGCCAGTGGACATGTGGGTTGCTTCTATGTCCTAGCTGTTGTAAATAGTGCTGCTGTTAACATTGGGGTACATGTGTCTTTTTCATTTGTGGTTTTCTCAGAGCATATACCCAGTAGCAGGATTACTGGGTCATATGGTAGTTTTATTATTCCTAGTTTTTTTAAGGAATCTCCATACTGTTCTCCACAGTGGCTGTATCAATTTGCATTCCCACCAACTGTGCAAAAAGATTCCCTTTTTCTCCCCACCCTCTCCAACACATTGTTTATAGATTTTTTGATGATGGCCTTTCTAACTGGTGTGAATGGCTAACTCATTGTAGTTTTGATTTGCATTTCTCTAATAACGAGTGATGTTGAGTATCTTTTCTCATTGTTGTTGGCCAACTGTATGTCTCTTTGGAGAAAAGTCTGTTTAGGTCTTCCTCCCACTTTTTGACTGGGTTGTTTGTTTTTCTAGTATTGAGCTACCTGAGCTGCTTGTGTGTTCTGGAGATTAAGCCTTTGTCGATTGTTTCATTTGCAGTTATTTTCCCCCATTCGAGGGACTGTCTTTTCATTTTGTTTATAGTTTCCTTTGCTGTGCAAAAGCTTTTAAGTTTAATTAGGTCCCACTTATTTATTTTTGTTTTTATTTCCATTGCTTTAAGAGGTGGGTCATAGAGAATCTTGCTGTGATTTATGTCAAGGAGTGTACTGCCTATGTTTTCCTCTAGGAGTCTTCTGGCCTTACATTTATGTCTTTAATCCATCTGAGTTCGTTTTTGTGTATGGTGTTAGGAGGTGTTCTATTTTCATTCTTTTATATGTAGCTGTTCAGTTTTCCCAGCACCACTGATTGAAGAGGCTATCTTTTCTCCACTGTATATTCCTGCCTCCTGTGGCTGTGGAGCATTCTTAAAATCTTTATTGAATTTGTTACAATATTGCTTCAGTTTTATGCTTTGGTGTTTTGGCCAAGAGGCATCTTGGATCTTAGCTCCCTGACCAGGAATCAGACCCACATCTCCCTCATTGGAAGATGAAACCGTAACCACTGGACCTTCAGGGAAGTCCCCCTCTTAAGCCATTTACATTAGATATGTGGGTTTGTTTTGTTTTTAACTAGTTGTGTGCATCTTGGGCCAGGGGTGTGGAGTGGGTTTGTGGGTGTTCTCCATGAATACTGTCTTTAACTCCTCTGTCAGGGTAAACATTTAGGCCATCCTTTCCCCCTGATCATAGTTCTGCATGTTTCTTGTCACAAGTCCTATCTCTAAAAGCATTTAAGAATTAGAACTGTATCCAGTATTGCCACGTCCTCTGGGAACCATACCTAACATTTCTGTTTAACCAAAGGAGGGTAGGATGGGAGAACATGATGGTGCAATTAGTCATAGGGATGGATAGGTTTCTACTAATCTGGGCTAAAACTAAAGGGATTTTCTTGTATCTGGGCTCTAATAATGGTCCCTGTTGTTCTTGAGAAAGAGTTCCACAGCTTTTCTGTACTGGGGGAGAGAGGAACACTGCCCCACATCTTCAGGACACCAGGAGCCATGGGATATCTTCCAAGGGGAAAAAAAAGTCAGGCCACCACCTGTGCTTATTTCCTACCTGCTCTGTGAGGCCCAGGGAGGCAGCCACAGCACTGGCCTGTGCGTGAATGCAGGATGCTCAGCTCGCCAAAACAACAGCTAATCAGCACAGCCCTGCGTGTATTCTCTTTGGTTCTCCACCTGGCATACGGTCGCACGTACTGAAAGTTGCTGTCTCGTGGCAATTCTGAAGGATGGCTTCTTGGAAGGAGTGAAGCTATAAGAGACTCTGAAGGCAGGAAGGCTGTTCCTGAATGGGAAGGAAAGGTGTTCCAGAGGTCAGAGGCAACAAACCAAAACCCAGGGAGTCCAGAGTGAGACGATGGGATGATGTAGGGCTTGTTGACAAGTTCATGAACTACTGCGGTAAGCCAGTGACTTCTGAAGTTACATTTGGCCAGACAGGCTTCATGGGCCTGTGGTCAGTGGATGGAGGAGACAGCTGGCATCACCGTGTGTTGCTGGAATTGTGGGGACCCCATGAGCAGCCCTGGGCTTGGAAAAGAATAGGACCCAACAAGTCTCTGTTTGCTAACAATTTTCCCTAGACATTCCTGTTGCTGCACATCAGTGACCATTCCACATCTGTTTTTTTTTTTTTACTGTTGCATAAAGCTTCATTTTAGTTTCTGACAGTATGCACTTCAGATTTTCTAAATGCCTCACATTTTTTCTCTTTTGCAAACAGCTTGAGTGGGCAGGTTGCCTATTTTGAGGGAGATGATGGGTTTGTATTGGGCCTTAGCAGTTCCATTGGACTTTCGTGGTGAATGGAGAAAGCAGATGGTTTTTACTTTAGAAACTGAGGAATGCATTGGGACCCCCACCTATATACCTAGAGCTAAAAAGGACTTTGGGATGAGCCTAAAGTCAGACTCCCAGATAAACCACTTTGAAAGCTTTTGCTTTCATTTCTCTGAATAGCCAAGTGTCTGAGGAAACTCCAGTGTTTTGCAGTGGATGTACGTTTGTGTCTGTGGAATGGAATACAGAGTCAAAAGGAGAATGAACCAAAGCAGTTCAGAGGACTTAGAGACCTTTTTTTTGTTGTCTAGTCATTCAGTCACGTCCAACACTTTTGTGACCCCATAGACTGTAGCCCGCCAGTCTCCTCTGTCCGTGGGATTCTCCTGGCAAGAATACTGACGTGGGTTGCCATTTCCTTCTCCAGAGGATCTTCCCTGATCAGGGATCAAACCCGCGTATCCTGCAAGTCTCCTGCATGGCAGGCAGATTCTTTACCACTGAGCCACCAGGGAAGCCCTACAGACCTCTATTAGTTCTTAAAAATGATTGATTTTGGGAAATTCCTGGCAGCCCAGTGGTTAAGACTCCATGCATCCAATGCTGGGAGTGTGGATTCAGTCCCCACATGTAGGGGTGTGGTTGGGGAGCTAAGACCCCACACAGCCAAAAAATAAGTAAAATAAAAAGGATAGATTTTTATCATTGTAGCATTTTTTAATGTTTTTAAAGAGTGTATTGACTAATGTGTGTAGAAGTTGATAACACATTCACCAAGGAATTTCCTATTTTGATTTCTCCAAGATCTCATTCACATGTTGTCAGGAAGTTTTAAGATTCAATTCAATATGATGTTTTTAACATTTATGCGTGTGTGAGTCACATATGGTTACCGATTAACATTTATTATGTATCTACTAGATGTCAGGAGCATTGCTGCCTGCTTCCTGTCTCGTTTAATCCTAACACCAGACTTGGAAGTTTTAATAATCATTCCCACTTTAAAGGCAGGGAAACTGAGGTTTTGAGGCCTCAATTGATTTTCATAAATACTAAGTGATAGAGCTTGGCTCACACTAGTTGATGGCTCCTGGCTCTGTCTTCCTTTCATCTCCCTTTATTAATTAGTAGGTGTCGTAAATAAACGGAACCCAGATACAGCCAGTGTTAACTCACACAGTGGTATCTGGGTTTCAGGCGGAAGAGCTTTACTTAACAGGATCCTGGTCAGGGAATTCACACATCACCTTGGCCGTGCTGTCCAAAGTCATCTCCACTGGCCCCAGGTGGCTCATTCAATTTAATTGAAATGAAACATTCAGTGTCTCCGTTGCCAGCAGCCTCATTTCAGGCATTTGACAGCCACCTGTGGCTGGCGGCTCTCCGTTAGATGATGCAGACACAGAACACTCCTGCCATCACAGAGCACTGGATCGGGCAGCGCTGACTGCTCGAGACTTTGGTCCAACCCATAGAGTTTTCCCACCGGTGGTCCTCTGCAGTGTCTGTCAACAAGTGATGGGACTCGGCCAGACCTCCAGCTGCCCCTCCTGTGACAATGGTGCGTGTCTGTCCAGATGCTTCACAGTGTACTCACTTTTTCTTCCAAGGAGGAAGTTGGCCGGATATGGAAGATGGAGCTGCTTAAAGAATCGGATGGGCTGGGAATTCAGGTTAGTGGAGGCCGAGGATCAAAGCGCTCACCTCACGCTATCGTTGTCACCCAAGTGAAGGAAGGCGGTGCCGCTCACAGGTGACTGGACAACTCTCCCCTTTCTCTGCTTCTGGTCCTCCCCTCCCCTGCCCCTGGGTGCTGGGGGTGGGGGGGTAGTCAAAGGCCTGGTGATTACGGCTTATAAGGAAGGTGCTGGAGCATGGCAGGAGATCAGGCACAAGCGGTTCTAATTAAACACCCTTCTGAGCACAGGAAGTGGCTACTGGGTGGGGCCACTGCACGAAGGAGGGATTAGATTCCTTTCTAGTCCAGTTTGAGTGTCAAGTGGATGTTATCCTGAGTCTGGGGATGCCGGTGACACGTGGCTCCTTATCCGGAGCGCACCACGTGGTAGAACACCGCACCCTTCACATCGTCACTGTGGCTGACGACTCGGAGAAGTGATGGGGTTCAAACGTGACCACAGTTCACCTGCCACGTCATGGCTGTCAAGATCTGATACACGTGTAAACACGTGTGTCTTGGTCGTGCAGATGTGGAGGGAGAAAAATAAATGTGAGTTTTCTCCTTGTGGCCTGAAAACCATTCACACTCCAAAGCTACTCTTCTAACCTAAACAGTCATCTGAAGTAGGGAGATGGGTGGTGCTTAGGCAGAGCACGTCAAAGAAGAAGTCCATATTGAGTCAGAGGGAGGTAGCCGTCCCCAGATGGAAGGTATGCTCCTGTATACATAGGGCATCTACTATTTGCAAAGCACCATAGGGTGTTGGATGCCCATCTGTATAGAATAAGTGGGTAAAGGTGGAATTTCACTAATGAGGGAGGTGATTCCAGTCTGGAATTAGTATTCAGCCCAGGTACCCTGATGCTAAGAGGGAAATGGCAGACCAGAGCAGTAATGCCCTGCCCAAGACCTTGGGGGCTCTCAGAAACATATCTTATTAGGCAAAGTTGAAGGAGCTTGAAGTATTTGGTCTGAAGAATAGAATACCAAGGAGAGGACCAGTGCACAGATTATCAAGGTGTTCAGTGCTCATCGGTCCCATAACTAGAAAGTATGATCCTGTTAGCCTGAGTAGAGAAGAGTTTAACTGCAGGTGCCACTTATCTGGGTGGCGGTAATTATTGAAGGTTTAAGACCTTAGGTAGTTCATATCCATACGAGCATTATCACACTTCCCAAAGGATAGATGCTTTAAAGAATTCTCATCAGATAGCCATAATCCCCATTACTCCTAGGTCTTTGGAAAGATGGCAGTTAGGAAATTCCTGTGCCCAGAGCTGAGCTTAAGTAGAACTGTTCTTATCTATTTTTCAAGTGAGCCATTTTTTAATGGGTCTCACCATTTTCTTACACCCCTAGCCTGTATGTGTGTATGTGTCTGGGTGTTTAATTCACATGTGGGGCATTCTAGTTAATAACTGGAGCTGAGAAAGATGGGATCAAAGAGGAAAATAAGAGGAACAGAGACGTGGATGGCTTGATGGTGGTGTGGATAAGTAAACCCAAGGACACTGGCTCAGCCACTGTGTTCCCCAGTATTCCTGAATGCCTCTCCTTCAAAGAGCTTGCCCTCATGCCTCCTTGAGGTTCTGGTGTGCTTATTCACCATGGTTTCCCTCTTTCTCTTCTCTTTCCATCCCAAGCATCTACTGGGATTCTTAGCATTTCTCTGCTTTAGGGATTTTTGTAGGACAGAAAGCAGAGATTGAAAAAAAAAAAGAAAAAAGAAAGCAGAGATTGTCAGCAATCTCTCATGCCTCCTGTCTTCTGTTAAAGCCTAAATTCATAGAAAAGATAATGATACATGCCCTAGAAGACAGAGAGAGAAAATGATGAGGGAGAGGAGGAGAGGGAAGTTGGTTAATTCAATGAAAGAAAGCAAGGAGGAGAGAGTCTACAGACTGGAGAGAAAAACACTGGGGTGAATCTGTGTGAGAGACAAGTGTGAGTGCCACCCTTGAATCCTGGGTGTTGCTGCAAAGCCTCCAGAGGGGATGATGGGACCTGGGCTCTGGGACTCTCAACTTCACCCAATTTCCCATCTCATATTTAGCAGTGGGGATGAAGAGCCTCTGGCTGCTTTGGGATCATGGGAGACCAGTCCATTGGAGGCTCAGTTGGCACCCAGAGAACTGTTGACCCGCTATGGCAGGCAGACCCCGTGGTGACTGGACCTCCTTCCAGCCCAGTAGGAAGGAAGCTCCAAGTCCTTCCCTTAATTTAAAGGAAACAAAGAGAACACTCTTGCATGCCTGTGATGTACACCAGGTCTGTTCCCTGCAACAGCAGTAACTTAGGCAGTTTCTTTGTTCATTTTTCTGTTCATCCGTCCGCTTATGGAGCTTGGTGGCAGAGACACAAGGAGGAAAGAGGCAGTTTGAGACTTGACCCTCAAGGCCCCGTGACTCTTGGGCTGTGGGGGGGGGGGGTGCGGGGGTTACAGACACATGAGGTGCAGGGTCTCAGGTGCCACAGAGGAAATCCGGGCAACAGTGTGTCACCTGAGGGGAGAGAGGGGCGTGTGTTAGGGAAGGATTCCCGGTGAGCTTCGGATACCTTCATTCTTCTGGGGCTCAGCTCAGAGACTCAGCTGATGACTCAGTCACAAGGGCAGGATGGCAGGTAGGACTGAGAAAAGAAAGACTTAAGTATCCTAAAGCTTTGGGGTCTCAGTTCCTCTCCATCATGTCTCCACCTGGATGGGAGGTTCACTGACATTGATGTAGGATATGGTGGTAACTTATGATCGTGCCTGTAACTAAGGGACCATCTGAAATCGTGACGCTCCTAGCTCTGCTAACTGGGCATCTAGACCCTGATGGAAGGATAAACAGTCCCACCCCAGCCATCCCCATCTTCCGTACTCCTCTGTAGCCCATTTTGGACTTTCCCCTTCTGACAACCCTCCCCAGCTCCAGGAAGATGGCCCTTCTCGAGCCTAGAACATCTTGACGAGGGATTTTTTTTTTTTTTTTCCCATCTCCATTTCCTCAGGGATGGCAGACTGTCCTTAGGAGATGAGCTGCTGGTAATCAATGGTCACTTACTAGTCGGGCTGTCCCACGAGGAAGCTGTGGCCATTCTTCGCTCAGCCACTGGTGTGGTTCAGCTGGTGGTGGCCAGCAAGGTAGGTGGATTTGTTTGTTTTGTAAAATATTTTGAATGGCAGTGGTAGATATGGTTGGGAGCCCTCCCCGTGAACCCCCTCACCCCCGCCCCCTAACACATGCGTACTCGCCTTTGCTTGGGCCAGGCAAATAGCCATGATTCTGCAGTGCAAGCCCACAAGGGGCCCTGAGCTTAAGGGCTTTTAATCATCTTGCCATCCTTTAAGAGTCTTTATAGGTATATCTGGGCTTCTCTGGTAGTTCAGCTGGTAAAGAATCGACCTGCAATGCGGGAGACCTGGGTTCGATCCCTGGGTTGGGAAGATCCCCTGGAGAAGGAAACAGCTACCCACTCCAGCACTCTGGCCTGGAGAATTCCATGGACTAGGATGCAAAGAGTTGGACACGGCTGAGCGACTTTCACAATAGGTTTATCTAGGGGATTAAAAAGCAACAAAAGGACTAAGGAAAAGGGATGAGTGGGAGAAAAGACAGGATAGAGAGAGTAGCAACTGGCCCAAGGGGAAACCAAGGAGGAGATGTGGAAGCAAGGGCGAGAGGGAGGTGACGTGCCTCTGGAGATGCGCATCTTCCAGGACCTGCAGGAAGGAGGTTGGGGCAGCACGGGCAGGCTGCAGGCCCGGGCTCTGACCCCTGGCAGCACAGAACATCCGTGCTGGAGGAAGCCTTGTGAACCTTGCTTCCAGCTACGTCTCCTCCCATCCTCCTCAGTTTTATAAATGACCCGGCAAGACAGAGCTTCCGAGGGGGCCTTGATGCAGCTGAGAGTGCTGGGACCCTGACTCTTGCTATGGCGCCAAGTCTGGCCATGCCCTCTGTCTGGATGCCACCTCTTCATGAGGCCTCAGGCTGGGGCTCCTTTCACCCCCACCCATCAGAGCATGTGAAACTAATGCTGAGGTCTGGGACCCCCATCTGCTCTCTCCCCAGGTCTCACCAGCCTTAAAGCACCACAGAGAGGCAGTGGGATACCGTGGCTGCGGGACAAGGGGAGGAACAGGGCTGTCTGGGTTCTGCTCCATTGTCTGATGAGATAGTGACATCCATGAGCCCAGGGGAGAGCCCTCAGGACTTGGGGGCTAGTGCAGCGGAGCCACGGGGCTTCGTTCCAGTTCATCCTGGATCCAATTCAGGGGAGCACTGGTGTGAGCCACTCCATCCTTAACCCTTCCCAGCAATAGCTCTCACCAGGATGGCTGATTTCCCCCAATTATCCTTGATGTTACTTTTGAACCCTGCATGCACAGGTTTTTATTTTCCTTCTTAGATTTTGTGTGTTCAATCATGTCTGACTCTGCCACCCCAGGGACTAGCCTGCCAGGCTCCCCTGTCCATGAGATTTCTCAGGCAAGAATACTGAAGTGGGTTGCCGTTTGCTCCTCCAGGGGATCTTTCCGACTGTGTCTCTTGTGTCTCCTGCATTGGCAGGCAGGTTCCTTACCACTAGCACCTCCTGGGTTTAATAAATAGGTGAGTATTTTGAGTCATCTGAAAAATCTACTTTCCCCGTTTATGCTTCGCTGGTGGCTCAACTGGTAAAGAATCCACCTGCAACGCAAGAGACCTGGGTTTGATTCCTGGGTTAGGAAGATCCCCTGGAGAAGGGAACAGCTACCCCCTCCAGTATTCTAGCCTGGAGAATTCCATGAAATGTATAGGCCATGGAGTCGCAAAGAGTTAGACTCGACTGAGCAACTTTCACTTTCTCCTTTATACCATGTACCCCCAATCCTGCTTCCAACTAGAATTCAGAGCTTGGCAAAGACTTGGCAGGAAGAGCTGATGCTGAAGCCCTGGAGGCAGGAATTGAGACCTTCTCCATTCATACACCCCATCTTCACCTCCCAGAGATGCCGTGGGCATCCTCTCCCTAGGGATGGGGCAGGAGCAAAGCCAGGGATGCTCTCGGTCAGCCTGGGGGATCCCACAAGGAAGGAAAGGCTGAAACAAATTCCTCATTTGACCAGATGTGGTGGGAATTTGAAAAGCATTATTGGTTCTTAAACACACATACCCCCCACCTCCCCAAGCTTGCAGCTTAACCATGCAGAGGTCTCTGCACAGGCATTAAAGCACATGCAGCAAACCTTTATTTCTGGACTGACTGCTTTCTCCTGCTAGTTTGGAAGGTGGGAAAGAAATCTCTTCTATGCCAGTCATTATACATAAACGACACAAAATACAAAAACAAAAAACGACCCCTCATGGGTAAAACTAGTAATTAAGGGGCACATGTGAGATTTTTGAAAACAGACGTCACTCATCAACTTAAAGGAAGAAAGACACTAACATGTACTGGGTACCACTGGGTGCCAGGTGCTTTCTACCTACTATCTCATTTAATTCTTAAAGTGAATCCCATGAGAGAGCTATTAGTTCTTTTTATTCAGATGAGATTAGAATCTAAGCGATAAGTTAATCTGTCCAGAGATCATACAGGCGGTGGGTGGCAGAAGCAGCTTTCATCCTGGGTCCGCTGGCCGTCAGAGTTTCATGCTGCCCCTTAGTCGCATAAGATATAAAGGAATCCAGAGCCCGTGGTGTTAGAACAAGGTCATATGTTCCTACCAGAGGCTGTGACACTTTGGGATGCTTGCTGAGGCTTTTGTAGAGCTGAGCAGCGTCCAGAGCTGAGGAACAGGAGTCCATTCTGGTTTTCAGTCTGTTGGTTCTTGGCCATCTATCCAGAGCTACGGCCCTAAGGCTGACCAGTCCTCAGAGCTTTCTCCTCCTCCCCATTTGCTTCACCTACAACTAAGCAATATACGCTGCTGCGCAGCTGCCAGCTGTTTGCTCCTGAACTTACTCTGCTCCATCCAAGGTGCTCATCCATGGAGAAAAAGCACCTGATCATTAGGCACTGCTTGACTTCTGTTCCTCTTCTTTATCCCAAAGAACAAGTCATCTATAGACTTCAGTTCTGCCTTTATATTCAAAGAGAAAAGAATAAAAAACTTTTGACTTGTCACGTATAAGGAATAATTTAAAAATCTAAATTATATGCTTATGCCGATAAGCATCACCTTGTCACAAAACTTAACAGGCATTGTTTTAGAAATATAACAGCTACTGTCTTCTGGAAAGGATGTCTCGTGTTTATGCACAGTATGTCATTTGCGTGTAAGAGAGGAGCTTAGAAAGTTTTTGTTGAATGAATCGACTCAGAATGTCCTAGTTCATCTTGATATTCCTGGAAGTACATGCGTAGCAACACGAATTTCTCTTGTGCACTGTCTCTTTTTTGTTTCACTCTTGGGTTTTATTAACAACAAATATGTATTCATTGTATCTAATGTAGAAAACCCAGAAAAAATGTATAGAGAAGAAAAACATGATAAAATGTCTAATATCGCCAATGGTACCATCCACTAACCGGTGTTTCCTTCCAGACAGAACATGTTTCCTTTCAAATGGAATCAAACACTAGGAGACAGGGTGTACCTGGAGGCAGTCCTACCAGGATTCAGGGGCCAGCACAGCCCTTTAAAAACTGTGTATCTTGAGCAAGTTGGTGCTTCTTTCAAAATCTCACTTGTGCAGTGAGAATCAATAACTGCTTCATGGGATGTTAGGAAGATTAAATGAATGATAAAGATCTCTAAACAATGTAGTTGGTCACAGTGAGCAGTTGCAAAAATGTGTCTTTATGGTTTTCATATTGTATCCAGATTATTGTTACATCTGTTATTAATACGGTTCTTACATATTATTTTTAACCTGCTTTTTCACTAAGTAACCCACTAAAAGAGCGCTTTCCACATCAGGAAATGTATTTCTAGATCAGCATTTTTAATGAAAGTGCCTATTCCATCTTGTGGCTGTCATGAAATTTACTCAATAGCTGGAACTTTCACTCTTTTAAGCTTCCTGCTAGTAATAGTTGAGCAGAATTGACATCACAGAAGAGGATTCAGCTCACTTTCTCACAAATAACTCTTTTTCCTTTCCTTGGGCAAGGTCTGAAAGTATGGTAGTCACAAATTACTGATCTAAGATGAATGAGGTTCAGGTACCCTGAAGGAGTGGAATCCGCATCAAACTAGGGACAAACGTCAGTGTCACCAGGGGCCAACTCACTGGTAGTTTGTAGTGTCCCTTATATAAGCTGGGTGTTCTTTGTTGTTCTATCTTCTGTCATCCCCCAAGGAATATGATGATCAAAACTTTCCACATGTTTCCTTCCTGGTAGAAATTGCTGGTGTGGCAGCAAGAGGAGAGGGCACGTTGCTGTTTCATTCTGGCCTCAGATCAGCCCTGCAGCCCTGGCCCCTGGACTCGCGTGCCATGTCCTTCCCCAGGAGAGCTCTCAGCTCCCGCACTTGCCTCATTTGTCCTTGGGATTGTCACGTGGCCTCATGGATCTCGCCTGCACCGCACACCCATTCTGACTTTATCTGTGTCTAGGAAGGAAGGGCTGTGTTGATGAAGCCCCCTTTGGAGTCTAATCTTAATAGAATGTGATTCCATGTATTTCTGTTGTCCTTTAAAAGTTGTTCAAGGACTGCTTTCATGGCAGACATTATCAGTCTCCACTCTCATTGCGATTCAGTAAATGATCTAATCTTTCTAACCAACAGGGGCCTGTGAGATGAGCAGTGAGCGAGAGGAGAATATAGTGGATATTCGAGCTCTGAGCTCGACCTGGGGACACAGCGCTGAGCAGACATGGTTTGGGGAACTCTCAGACAAAAAGGGAGATAGATGAATAAGTTACATACCCAAAGTGAGGCAGTAAATGGTAGAGGAGAGGAGAAATGTGGGACTCCAGGAAGGCAAGGGAGGATGCTCAAACTTTGCCCAAAGAGGTCTTAGCCTTGGGAAGAAGAGTGGTCTAGGCAGGGGAGCTGCTGGAGAAAGAGGAAGCATGGCTGGAGAGAGCCTGGCATGTTTGAAAGTCAGGGTGCCTTGAATGGAAAGGAGGCTTAGAGGGGAGAATGGAGGCAGATGAGTTTGGAGAGCTGGGCAGAGGCCAAATCTCTGACGTTGGCCTGCCAATGAGGGAGTTTAAACAACATCCTAAAAGTAATACGGCAATGGGGGGTGGGGTGGGGGGGAAATCAAAGGATCTTAAGTTCAGGGAGCTTAGATTACTCATAGAAACATTCACCTAAGAAACACTGATTCATCAAGGGGAAAAAAAACCTCAAGGTTTAAATTGGCTCTGTACCCCTGACATGTACATTCACCTCGCACACCTGGAAATGCGAACATATACTCCATGTAGTCCTTGGACTGGGAACACGTGGCCACCCACCGTTGACTCTGCTCTGTTTCCTTGACCTTGATATCACAGGGTAATTCACGGGCCTCTCATTGTTTCCCTGCAGGAGAACTCTGCCGAGGACCTCCTGAGGCTGACGTCTAAGAGTCTGCCTGACCTGACCAGCTCCACAGAGGACGTTTCCTCTTGGACTGACAACGAAGACCAGGAGCCAGACGAGGACGAAGGCACCGGCTCATCTTCTGTCCAGAGAGCAGTAAGTGCGCCTGCGCTCTGCCAGGATGCTCTGCTGGGATGATGTTCTGCAGAAGACATGGGTACCAGGGCCAGAGATAAAAGCTTGAGATAGACATTATGGTCCAGACCAGGATGGGAGAGAACCACAGTGCATCTTTTTATTTTTTTCTTGTTAGAATCATCCAGAAAAATCTATGAAGGTAATACTTTTCGTTTAAGAAAAAACAATCGGCGCCATACCCCTGGAAATAAGAGAGCGATTGGTACTGAGTTCATTGCATGTATCAACTTTCGGGTGTCTAATAATATACCAAGGATTTTATTGTTATTTCTTGATACAGTGTTTGAAAATTATTGCTTGTGAAGTTGAGCTTAGACAGAGCGATGTCTGGCTGCAAGTGGAATGTTAAAGTAACATAGAACCCATTCAGGCAAACTTGCATGGATGTATCTCCCAGTTTTAATGAAATGAGGGCTTTGCGCTTGGCTCGTGGCTCTTCCTCACACAGCCTGTGGCCCTTCATGCCCTCATGTGCTGCCCCCGCCCCCGCCATGTGGTCTGGCAGAGGCGGGAGGGCTGTGGTTAACTGTGGTTGCAGCGCAGCTCTGTGGTCTCCTCTTTGTTCCCCACATCTTACAGATAGCTCATATTTAATAGAAAACCTTCTTAGCTGTTCCCCATCCATCCAGGCCCAGGGAGGGCCCCTCCTTTCTGCCATTTGGATCTCTTACTCCTTCCCAGTAGCACTGAGCCTAGGCAGCATGGTAAGCGTTGGGAAATTAGTCTTGTCTGTAATTAAGCCTTAGAAGACAGCAACACAAAATGTATCTCTTCTCTCATTTATATAATTGTTGTTGTTGCTTAGTAACTCAGTTGTGTCTGACTCTCTGCAACCCCATGGACTACAGAACACCAGGCTTCCCTGTCCTTCGCCATCTCCTGGAGTTTGCTCAGCCGCATGTCCGTTGGGCTTCCCTGGTGGCTCAGCTGATAGTCTGCTTGCAGTGCAGGAGACCTGGGTTCGATCCCTGGGTTGGGAAAATCCCCTGGAGAAGGGAATGGCCACCCACTCCAGTATTCTAGTATTCTGGCCTAGGGAATTCCATGGACTATACAGTCGCCAAGGGTTGGACACAACTGAGCAACTTTCACTTCACTTCATGTCCATTGAGTCAGTGATGCCATTCAACCATCTCATCCTCGGTTGTCCCCTTCTTCTCCTGACTCTTGTCTTTCCCAGCATCAGAGTCTTTTCCAGGGAGTTGGCTCTTCACATCAAGTGGCCAAAGTATTGGAGCTTCAGTTTATTATCAGTCTTTCCAATCAATATTCAGAATTGATTTCCTTTAGGATTGACTGGTTGGATCTTGCAGTCCAAGGGACTCTCAAGAGTCTTCCCCAGCACCACAGTTTGAAAGCATCAGTTCTTCAGCACTCAGCCTTTTTTATGGTTCAACTCTCGCATCTATACAACTATTTATAATATAATAATTTACGAAAGAAAAAGTTACTTTTTCCTTTTCTTTTTTATCACTAGAGTTCCAGGGCCACTAGACGCTGGTTGTGCAGATTGTGGACTGCACAAAGGTACCACATCTAAAGGAATGCCACCAGCATCATAAATATCACAGGCTTTTGTGTTTATGAGGACAGTTTTCCGGAAGATGGCAGTAAATTTTGTTCTAACAAAATCAGTACTTTAAGACAACTTTCCAGTAAACAAAGGAAAACATCTTGAAGAAGGGGTGTGTGTGTGTGTGTGTGTGTGTGTGTGTGTGTGTGTGTGTGTGTGTGAGAGAGAGAGAGAGAGAGAGAGAGTGAGTGAGAGAGTGAGTCTCTCAATCATGTCCAACTCTTTATGACCCCGTGGACTGTAGCCCGCCAGGCTCCTCTGTCCCTGGGATTCTCCAAGGAAGAATACTGGAGTGGGCTGCCATTTCCTTCTCTTCTCCCTGACCCAGGGATCAAACCCATGTCTCTTACGTCTCATGCATTGGCAGGTAGATTTCTTTACCACTGCACCACCTGGGAAACCCTCCAGAATATATCCTATCTATATTAAATCTCTTAGCTCTCACACCAGGACCATGTGGCTTTCCCGTGAACTACTTGTCACATTTAGATTTGTGCTTATTTGATTAAAATCTGTTTCTCCCATCTAACTGTGAACTCCATGCAATGTGGGAACATGATGTCTGGTTTGGGTTCCCAGTGAATCCCTAGAATTTAGCCAGTACATCTGGTGCTGGGTTATAAATAACTTAATACATTTAAAAACAAACAACAGGACAAGCATTCATTTAAAACTAATGAAAAAATGACAACAAAATCTAACTAGGTTTATCCACCAGAGACATTATGGTTATGCCCCTGGTTCATAGCTGACCATATCCTAGCAGCCTCAAAGGGCTGATATCAACATTTCAGCCCCTACAGGGGTGACTTACAGAGACAGATGGCTCTCTGGATAAGCCTGGAACTGTCTGAATATCTTGTGTCTCTTCTCCCACTATTGTCTGCCCACCCTTCAAGGCCAAGATCTTTCTGAGCCTGCCCATCCTCCTTGTGACCTCCTCCCCACGCCCCCAGCACTGTCCATTCCCTGTTGGCACAGCAGTCACCCTCCACACAGAAGGGGTACAGAGTGTGTGGCAGCCCAGCCAGTAAACGGTTCAACTCCAGCCTGACTCTGCCAGTCCCACCTTTCTGACCAGACATGGCTCTCCAGCCCACGGTTTTTCCCCTCACGTGCCCACAGTCTGGAGGGCTCGATCCCACCGCCCTGCTCAACTCAGCCAGCTCTCAGTGGAGAGTCGAGTAAGCTCAGGATGTAGAGAGGGAAAGTCTGCAACACAGCCACACCTCCTCTGATAAGGGCCAGGGCAAGTGTGTGGCCCAGTGGTCTGTGGAGAGGCTATAATCACATGTTTTAAAATTTCATAATCTCTTGCCGAAAAATCCAAGGAATTATTTGTCTAAAAAGTTTTTTACACTAAATACTGCTCTAAACATTAGCCATGACATATATTAAATGTATTACATGTTATATATGTTTATTTAAATTATAACTTAGACTTTTTATAGTTTTATAAATTATTGTGCTTTTTATAAATGTATTTATGTAATATAGACTTCCCTGGTGGCTCAGTAGTAAAGAATCTGCCTGCCAAGCAAGAGATGCAGGTTCGATCTCTGGGTCAGGAAGATCCCCTGGAGATGGAAATGGCAACCCACCCCAGTATTCTTGCTGAAATAATCCTATGGACAGAGGAGCCTGGTGGGCTGCAGTCCACGGGGTTACAAAAGAGTCGCGACTTAGCAACTAAATAACAATTAATGAAATATATATGTATAAATATAACTGATAATTTAAATTATGAGTTAAATGAGTTGTTCTAATTTCAAGTGTAATGTTTCTGCTATATAAGTGGTTTTTGGTCCCCCCATCCCCAAGAAAACCTCACAAATAAAATACAAATCACCCACAATCGTACTAGTGAAAGATAGTAGGATTTAACATTTTGCTATGCTTTTCAAGTTGATTTTTTTCTTAAGCACATATATATTTTTAATTGACGTTATATTAACAACTTATGAAGGCTTGCTATGGTCTTAATGATATAATCATAAACATCTCCCCTAAAACATGATTTATAATGGCTAATATTTTATGACATGGATATGCCATAATTTATTTTGCTAATTTTCTACCAAAAATTCCATTTACATCTATCACATGTGTATTTTATTTTTAAAATCATAAAGAATTCTTCATGGAACATGATTGTCCATGTAGCCCTCTGCACATTTCTCCTTTTCTTACTTGCTGCAATGGCTTGTAGCAGCAGAATTGCGTAGTTAAAAGTTTTCTCCAGAGAGGTTATGCTAGTTTACATTTCTAGCAGTGCCTGGGGCCTGTCATTGCCAATAACATTATCTTAAAAGTTTACAAATTAATCACATCTTGTTGTATATATTTGTTGTGTATGCTTGTTACTGCAGTTTTGCCAAAGGACTTTCAATGTGTTCTCTCTTAACACACTTTATTTGGGAAACTTTAGGTTGCTTTTAAGAAGAAACAGATGACTGAGAAGTAGTCCCCCACAAGTACACGTATTTCAGAGCTGTACTTCTGGGTGCAGCTTTCTCCATCATGTCACCTCCAACTCGCACATGCAAATCTCGAACCCCTTATCGTCGGTGGAGAAACCGGCACTGACCTTCCTTGACTGTTAGTTCTGCCTTCTCTGTGCTCCAGACAACCCTCACCTCACCTCACCTTCCATCCACACCCCTCACAAAACATCACAGAGAAGCGACACCAGCCTTCTTCCCTGGCTTGTCATCCTTGCCTGAACGCCCACCATCTGTCAGCCACTCCCTTGAGCTCTGGTTTCAAGCCAGATGACCTGGGTATGAGACAGCCTCCTGCAGGGCCAGGAAGCAAGCACATGACATTTTCCTAACTTCACAGTCTGCCCAGAATCTCCTGCTGGGCCTTCTCAAGGTGCTGAGCTCCTGAGGGGCAGGGAAGGGGGAGGAAATAATTATTTTTTAGTTTTATGTTTATAATCCAAGACTCTTTGTTTTATGATCCTTAAACACCAGGTGAACCACTTAGATGAAAGAAACTTGGTACTGTTTTAATCAGCTAAGTCACAAAGCCTTTTACTTCCCTGATGATAATGATGAAACCTGCTGCCAAGTTCGACTCTGACTTTGAATCTTCCTGCACCTCTAAGTCATGGATGCCCCAAGCACTTAAACGGAGCAAATGTAATACAAACGCTCAGGGTCTGCCCTGAGCACCCCTGTGATCTATTTTTCATGGCTGCAATAAACAGCCATGAGATTTTCCCTTCAAAAAACTCTAGCCATGCTTAGAATAGAGCCATATGCATGCTTAGAATAGAACCATATGGTGAGTATCAAGTGTGAGGAGTAAAGGCAGCAAAAAGAGAACTGGGATGGGACAGTGAAATCCCACAGTCATTTGCATACTTGTCACCATCTCAGTGGGGTCTGACTTCATTGAGGGGGTTCTCCCTCCCCTCCCTCCACCACATCTGATCTTAAAAACCGCCAGGTTGATCTCAGAAACAGCCAAGTTTAGTCCCCTCCCCGGTACTAACTGTGGTCCTGATCCACCCAGTCGGTCATTCTTTCTCAAGTCTGCCTTCTCCACTTTGTCTTCTGCCTGACAGTGGCAGTTTTTAAATGAGAGGCTGACCATGTCACTCGCTTTAAAGTCCTTCAAGGTGTCTCAGTCACGCTGACTTAAAAATCACAACTGCCTAACGTGAAGCCATCAGGTCCAGCCCGCCTGTGCTTCCTTTCCTTCTGTCTGTGCTCCTGGCAGACCTCAACACACACACACAACACAACACAACACAACACATGTGCACACATACAACCCTCCCTGGCACACTCCTAAACCTGCTACTCTCCATTCCCCTGCCATTTAGCATCTGCTGTTTTCGAATTATTTGTTGCTATATGTGTCTTTGGGGGTCTTCCCATCCCAGGGGATCTTCCCATCCCAGGGGATCTTCCCATCCCAGGGGTCGAACCCAGGTCTCCCACATTGTGGGCAGATTCTTTACCTTCTGAGCCACCAGGGAAGCCCAGTCTCTTTGAGAGGAGGAAGAAAATATTTAAATTTATAAACTTTCAAAGTCAGGTATACCTCATTCCTAGAGGAGGGCATGGCAACCCACTCCAGTATTCTTGCCTGGGGAATCCCATGCACAGAGGAACCTGGAGCGCTACAGTCCATGGGATCGCAAAGAGTCGAACATGACTGAGTGACTAACACTTTCACATAGTTGATTTACAATGTTGTATTAATTTCTGCTTTATAGCAAAAGTCAGTTATACATATATTTTTCATATTCTTTTCCATTATGGTTTACCACAGGATATTGAATATAGTTTCTTGTGCTTTACAGTAGAAATTTGCTTTTTGTCCATTCTATATATAATAGTTTGCATCCAGTTCATCTTTTTTAAAATAAGATTTTTAAGGAAAAATATGTATCTGGCCTTCTGAGAGAGTGGCTATTTTTAAAATGAAGAGTAGAAAAAGAGTTTTAACATAACAGTGTGTGGAATGAGTGATACCTCCTTTTAGGTGATTAGGACAAAAACAAAACAAACAAAAATGAAAATGGAAGTAATGATTGTTGCTGCCAAATCTGCAATTGTCAGAGCTCTGCTAGGAAGATTTGTTTAGCACATCAATCAGCAGACCTGTATCCGGCTTCCTTTGGCATGATGGGAATCAGTTCTAACATTTTTGGAATCCCCGGTTTGGAAAATCTTGGAGAACCTTTGGGTTTATTAAGGTTATGGAAGGAATAAAGGAGTTCATCTCTCAAAAGGAAAGACGAGCCAAAGTGGATCTTACGGTTCTGTAAGTCTGATGCGGGTGTTTAATTCTTTGTTTGTTGATGGCTTAGCCCTGAGGTGTGAGAAACTGAATCACAGTCTTTTGGAAAAAGCAGCATCCTTGGGGAGGAGGGGGGGCTATATATATATAAATATAATAATTAATATATTAATCTATATGTGGAGAAAAAGGAGAGACGCTGTTGGGTTTTATTTGCATTGAGTGATTGATAAATTGGCTCTTGAATGTTTCCCTGGGCACTGAGGGCTCTCACTGAAGTGTGTGAGAGTGCCACTCCTGTTGGAGTCAGAAAGTGGGGCTGCCTGATGTTTGGGGCCTGAGCTAGACCATTCTGGGGAATCAAACTTGGAGGCTAATGCAAGGGACAGTGAGCAGTGTGTGTAAGCTTGCGATTAGTATTAAAGCAGGGAGGAACCAGGGTCTGCCTGAAAATACAGATCTTCACAGAGTGAAACTATTAATGACAAGAGACACTGGCTCAGGGCTCCTTGAGCTTTTTATTGGGCGGGGGGTACCTTTTTCTAAAATTTATTTATTTTTAATTGAAGGATAATTGCTATACTGTGTTGACTTATGCCACACACCTACAGGAATCAGCCATGTCCCTGAGCTTTTTGTAAGGGGAGCAACTGTTTTTTGCTAAAGCCTTGAGGTGAAGGGTTTTTAGACAGGCTGCTCAGATGGTCAGCGGTGGGCTCTGGTGCTGAGTCTCTCGTCCCTTGAGCACAGGGCAGTAGCAGCCACTGCTCAGAGAAGTCCTCTGTGTGCCCCTGGGTCAGGAAGGTCTCCTCCTCGCCTTCTTAGGCTGCCACTGTGTACTTATCTAACTTCAGGACTCGCCTCCTCCAGGAAGTTTTCCTGGATGCACATGTCCTTCATGCCTGTAATACATGCTATATTTTCCTTCATGACCCTTATCGCAGATTGGAAAGACGTATGTATGCATGAGACTGCTCGTTTAATACCGTTCTCTCCCATGAGTGGAGGATCCATGGAATAGGGCTCATGTCAGGTTTATTCACAGTTGACTCAGTTCGTATTACGGATGGGTGTTTGGACAGGTGGACAGACTGGTGGATGGTTGTTCCCCTCTCTCCTTCCTTAATGCTGCTACATACTCCTCACCATAAGACTTGGTTACCTTCTGTTGACTTGTCCATCCTGCCCAGCACACCATGAATTTTAAATAGACTTGGTACCTAGTAGGCATTTACTGTTTGTGTTTGCCTCTCTCCCTTATGGGAGTTTCCATCTGGGATACAAATATCAGTGATACAGAAATTGTTTTCCAAGTATAGCATTGGGAGAACAATGTCCCTTTCCTTAAAGTAGGATATCTCTGGAACCACCTCATTAACAACTGAGTGTGTATGTGAAAGTCACTCAGTCATGTCCGACTCTTTGCGAGCCCATGGACTATAGAGTCCACAGAATTCTCCAGGCCAGAATGCTGGAGTGGGTAGCCATTCCCTTCTCCAGGGAATCTTCCCAACTCAGGGGTTGAACCCATGTCTCCTGCTTTGCAGGCAGATTCTTTACCAGCTGATTCACCAGGAAAGCCCTAACAACTGAGTAGATTTCTCATTTTCTGTTTGGTTAAGCTTGGAAGGCTGCTAGCAGCTAGGAAGAGAATTTAGAAAAGGGAACTTTAAACAAACCAGCCACCATAAAAGATCGCCTGTCCCCAGGGAGTGGGTAAAGTGGTGGAATGCCAGTGGAAAGACTAGCCAGAAAGGCCCCAGGGAAGAAAGCACGGAACTCAAAGATGCAGCTTCTGGTACACAGGCATGTAAAGTGTCAGAGCCGCCAGGATCCTTGGGGGTGGCTGCTCTGTACTTGGTGTTTTATAGGCTAGAAATTCATGGTGAGAGAGAAGACCGCTGAGCTCCGCTGGAAGCAAAGCTGTCCCATTGGACACGTCATGTTACAGCCAAGGCAGCAACGAGGGAAAAGTAGAAAGGCCCGAAAAGGTGAACGCACTTCACAAACACAGGAAGGGAAGAGCTGTGTGTAGCATGAACGTACTCAGGGATCTCCGTGCTCGAGTGGATGTTAAAATGCACAGGGAGGGTGCAGTTTAGGCTGATCTGTCCCCAGGTCCCACCGTGGAAAGCCTGTTTGGCAGATCTGAGTGGGGTCTGTTTTCAGAAGCTTCCCGGGTGATTCTGATGCTCATCCAGATTTTGAAAAGCAAACCTTTGTAGAAAGCAGCCAGTGTGGCTGCACACCTTTGTTGTTATTATTACTGTTCAGTTGCTCAGTCGTGTCTGCTCTTTATGACCTCATAGACTGCAGCACACCAGGCTTCCCTGTCCTTCACTATTTCTCAGAGTTTGCTCAAACTCATGTCCATTGAGTCAGTGATGGCCATCCAACCATCTTATCTTCTGTTGCCCCCTTCTCCTCCTGCCCTCAGTCTTTCCCGGAATCAGGGTCTTTTCCAATGAGTTGGCTCTTCATATCAGGTAGCCAAAGTATTGGAACTTCAGCACCTTTGTTGGGCATATAGCAATTTTCAGGCATGCCCCAACATGGCAGGGCTCCTAAGAAGCTCCTGGCTGGGGGCTGGATGAGGCCCAGGTACCGATCTGTGCCTGGCCTTGAGATAAGAGGAGCTTTGAGGTTCCCTGCTGCCTCCGTCCTTCCTGCAGTTTGAGATGCAGAGAAAGAAGCTGTGGCGGTTGTGCTGCTTGTGGGAGACTTGGAAGCACAGATTCCCTGAGTGCACACTGGATCCTTTGTGAACAGAGCCTTGGCCTGTGCAATCTTGGCTCTTGGCGCCTTTGCAGACACCGGTTCCTGGGATGTAGACTGGTGTGGTTATTGCAGGAGCTGGATTGTCCCCATGACCAGCCCCAAGCAGGCAGGAACTCCTTCTGATCCATAATTCCCCCGAGTTGTGTATTTTTCTCTCCACTGTCCCAAGCTATAAACAGACCCTCTCCTTCCCCTCAGAGCCCTAGACTTCCCTAAGGAAGAGATCTCAGTGCACCTAGATCTCCCTTAAGCAACACTTTAGGTGGCTTAGGCCACGCCGTGTTCAAAAGGCAGTGTGAAGCTCATTGTGGTCTTTGGAATCTCCAGAGCAACATGAGACAGACAAGGCTGCAAGGATCGCTGGTCTAAGAAAATAAGATTTTAATTCAGGGGTGGTTTTTGTTTGGTTTGGTTTCCTACTTAAGGAGATGAAGTGATTATCTGAATAGGTGGGGGGAGTGGAAATAAGAATAATTGCTTGGCCTGGATGCATTACCCAGAAAACTGCTGAAGTTTGAGTTAGGCTTATTCCCATGGCACATTTTCTGGGGCCTGTTCCAACTTGTTACCTGGCTTTGTGCTGTGTTTTCATCTAAGCAATTTGCAGTTCTCAAGGAAGTAAACAGCCCAAGTGATCTGTATAGAAAAGCAAATATTGGACTTCCCCAGTAGTCTAGTGGTTAAGACTCCATGCTTCCAATGCACGGGGCGTGGGTTTGATCCCTGATCAGGGAAATTCCGCATATCTCAAGATGCAGCCCAAAAAAAAAAAAAGCAAGCAAATATTGTAGTCCACAGCCTCAACCTGGCTTCCCTTGTGGCTCAGCAGGTAAAGAATCCACCTGCAATGCAGGAGACATGGGTTCAATCCCTGGGTTGGGAAGATCCCCTGGAGAAGGGAAAGGCTACCCACTCTAGTATTCTGGCCTAGAGAATTCCATGGACTGTATAATCCGTGGTGTCACAAAGAGTCAGACACGACTGAACGACTTTGACTAGCTTTGGGGCTTCCCACGTAGCTCAGTCAGTTAAGCATCTACCTGCAATGCAGGAGACCTGGGTTCAGTTCCTGGGTTGGGAAGTTCCCCTAGAAAAGGAAATGGCAACCTACTTCAATATTCTTGCCTGGAGAATCCCATGGACAGAGGAGCCTGGCGGGCTACAGTTGATAGGATCGCAAGAGTCGGACACGATTTCGCTCCACCTCTCTATTTCTCTGCAGCCTCATAGCGAAAGGGTCTCCAGAGTAGTTGAAGAGCAGGGTTGGCAGGAGCTGGAGGGAGGAGCCAGATGGTCCCCTTGGAGTGTGGGAAGAAGTTGTATAGGTTTTATCTCTTTTTAGATTGTTATGTGTTTTAAAGTGTATGTATACATTAGTATAGTAGCATAGAGTTATAATTTATGAATCTATGTTGGGAGGGCCTGATGGCTACACAATCTGTGTATAAAGGTTGACATCACAGCGTGGAGCCGTATGAAATACACATTAACGAAATCCCCTTAGTATGCAGTCCACTTTATTATTGTCTTTGGATTTGAAAAATTCCTTCAAATTTCAGTGGAAATAAAATATGGATTACTAGAGCATGTAATAAAGTTTCTTTGCCCTAAAATTAATTTCTTTTATGAAAATAACACTGTAGGGGTCAGGAAGTGACTTTATCATTTTGGGTAAGTTGGTTCCAGTTTTTGGGTATTTGTTAAGGTATTCCAAAATGGTATTTTAGCGCTGTCCCTCATTATGAATTTTCCTCTTGGAAATATCATCCTTAGTAATTTAGTTTTGTATGTCCACTGGGAGTTTACATCTGTGGTCTGCACATTAAAATGTAAAGTAGAACATATTAAGATTGAAGGAAAGTGGCAGTTGAGAAATGAAACTGAAAGAGACAAAATGATGGCGATTACACGGAGGGAAAAACAGGATGATGTGACCTATTTGTGTACCATATATCTTAGATAATACATCTTACTTGTTTATGAGCTTTGCTGAGCCTTTAAGGTAACAGAAATCTGTGAGATGTATGTGCCTTTTGAGATTTTACATGGAGATGCTGCTGATACACAGATTCTCACTCTCTTAAGAGAAGCAGAATATCTCCACTTAGTTTCAATTCCAGTTACCGTGCTGGGTCTTTTGCAGGAAAATCGCTTTGACATAGATAAATTAGACAAATATGCATTGTATGCTAGAAAGAAAACACATCTGACTTGAAGACTTTATGAGAAGTGGAAGATTTAGAACTGGGTTGTTTTTTTTTTTTTTTCCATTTTTTCATCACATTGTATGAAACATGATAGTACAAAGCCTGGAAATAAATACAAAGCAAAATGTGAGAGATCAGAAGTTCCTCCCTGGAATCCAGGGCAGAAATTTCTCAAAGAAGCAGAGCTATTTAAAATGAATAGAATTCTCCCCACCCGCCCCCTATTGTTACCATGTTTGCTTGCCTGGCTTTTTGTTTGCTGTTTGCTTGCTTTTGCTTGCCTAGCTTTTTACGTAAGTACTGATTTAGCTCCATGAATGGTGTTTGCAGGGAAAAAAAAAAAAAATGCCCCTCCTTTCTGCTTCTTCCTCTACTCCTTCCCTTGAGATATGCTTCCTTCTACTCTTGACCATTGAGATTCTGCAGCCCTCCTTCCTCAGAGACTTTCCTAATCCCTCTAGCGTCCTGTCATCTGCGCTTTCTCTGATTGCCAATTCCATTTGTCTGTTTCTCACATTCTGGAACTTAAAAATCAGAAGACACCTCCTGCTTTATAAAGGGGGAGATGTTTTCTAAAATGTGTTGGTAAAGCTGATATTCAAATTTATTTCCCCCAGAAACACAAATAATAAATATTGGTGGAATTATCTTTTAAACTAGCTGCGGCAGATACATAGCCTGCCTGGTACCACAAACCCCCTCTTCAGCTCCTAGAGCAGACATCACTAATTCTTCCTAAGAGTCTTCCCACTGACACCACACACAACCTCAGAAGTTGGTAATGTGGGCTCACAGGCATCCCTGTCATAGGACCAGCCAGCACTGGACTGTAACCAGCTTGACATTACCACCTACATGCTGAGTGCTGTGCTGGGTGTTTTGGGGAATACCAAGAGGTAGCCATCAGTCTTCCCCTCTCACAGTATTTGTTACATATATCCCATAATGTATTTTAGTTATTTCTATTTCTATTTCTATTCACCACCTCTGCGTAATAAATCTTTAGGAGCCATATGCAATACTGACCTAGAAGAAGAATGTCCCATTCCATCCAGAGGTTGGGGAGGGCTCAGTGGATGGGGTGATATTTGGCAAACTCCATAGGATTTTCACAGGAACACCCCCAGGCGTGGGTGACATCCTGGAGTGGAAAAATGACATGTACAGTGGTCCACAAATAGGAGATTTTAAAGCTTGTTCAGGGATCAACAGTTCATCAGTTAAGTGCAAATGTTCAGCCCATGCTTTTAGTTCCACACTAAAAAGCTATGACTCATTTTACAAGTTATATTCTCATTGATGGTTTTAAAGTTGAGTGCTAGGGTTAGAGTTTTTGTTTTGGGGTTCCTCAGGCAGTGGGGTAGAGGAGGAGCTGGTCTGAAGCAAGGCAGATGGAGGCAGAGGTCTTTGCTATAGCTCCACAGAGACATCAGCAGAGCCTGGACTGAAGGGGTCGTGGCCACGACGATGAAAGGCAGGAAGCAGTGACTGGTCAGTGGAGGAAGGTAGCAAGGCCAGCCAGCAGACAGCGCTGGGCTCTGCAGGCAAAGCTCCTTGGTTACCAACAAGAAGGGAGTTTCCTTCCCCCTGTCCTTTTTTTTCTTTTTCCTTTCCCTGAAAGCAGGGGTGGTCCTAAACAGTATTTCGAGTGAGATTTTGTTTACCTTTCAGATTGTTGGTGGTGTTTTGGTTGTGCTGGGTTTTCACTGCAGTGTCGCTGCGGTGCACAGGCTCCTTATTGCAGCATGTGGCCTCTCTTGTCGCAGAGTACAGACTCTAGAGCATCTGATCTCAGTAGTTAAGGCGTGCAGGCTTTCTCCAGTTGTAGCACACAAGGGCTTCTCTAGCTGAGGTGTGCGGGCTTAGTTTCCCCTTGGCATGTGGGATCTTAATTCCCCGACCAGGGATTGAACCCGCATCCCCTGAATTGGAAGGCAGATTCTTAACCACTGGACCACCAGGAGGGAAGTCCTGATTTTGTTTGCCTTTGAACTTCCCAGCCTCTTGTCATCTGCTTGTCCTCCCCGGCCGGATCCTATCTTGCCAGTTTCCTGGGGCCCAGTGTCCCCATTTCTATTCTAAACCCTGTACTGAGGTACCCACTGTTTCCTCTGTCCCCTAACAGGTTGCAGCCTTCCAAGAAGCCCCTCCTCTTTTCTTCTCCAGGCCATTTTCACCCCTTTTCCCACCGCCATCACCAACAACAGAGACCAAAACAAGAACAAAACCCTTCCCGTTTCTTGTAAATCAGTAAGTAAGCAATACGTGCTCTTCAGTTCAGTTCAGTTTAGTCACTCAGTTGTGTCCGATTCTTTGTGACCCCATGAATCGCAGCACGCCAGGCCTCCCTGTCCATCACCATCTCCCGGAGTTCACTCAGACTCACGTCCATCAAGTCAGTGATGCCATCCAGCCATCTCATCCTCTGTCGTCCCCTGCTCCTCCTGCCCTCAATCCCTCCCAGCATCAGAGTCTTTTCCAATGAGTCAACTCTTCACATGAGGTGGCCAAAGTACTGGAGTTTCAGCTTTAGCATCATTCCTTCCAAAGAAATCCCAGGGCTGATCTCCTTCAGAATGGACTGGTTGGATCTCCTTGCAGTCCAAGGGACTCTCAAGAGTCTTCTCCAACACCACAGTTCAAAAGCATCAATTCTTCAGCACTCAGCCTTCTTCACATTCCAACTCTCACATCCATGCATGACCACAGGAAAAACCATAGCCTTGACTAGACGGACCTTAGTCGGCAAAGTAACGTCTCTGCTTTTGAATATGCTATCTAGGTTGGTCATAACTTTCCTTCCAAGGAGTAAGCGTCTTCTCATTTCATGGCTGCAGTCCCAATCTGCAGTGATTTTGGAGCCCCAAAAAATAAAGTCTGACAGTGTTTCCACTGTTTCTCCCTCTAGTTCCCAAGGAGTGATATGTGCTCTTACCCAAAATGATATCAAAAATGTTAACAATGTAATATGATCAAACCAGTTCGATTTGTGGCCCAGTGACACTTGCAAAGTATGTGCATTTTGAAAAGAGAATTTTTGTGACTTCAGATAAAGTTTCTTATCAGAATAATTTTAAAGTGAAATTCGTGGAAAATGTATTTCATTCGTTTATCTTTGGCTGTGCTGGGCCTGCACTGCACTTCTCTAGGTGCGGCAAGCAGGGGCGACTCTCTAGCTGCAGTACATGGGCTTCTCATCGTGGTGGCCTCTCTTGTTGTGGATCACAGGCCCCAGGGCACAGAGGCCCAGTAGCTGCAGCTCACAAGATTAGTTGCTCTGCAGTATGTGAAATCATCCCAGACCAAGGATCGAACATATGTCCCCTGAATTGGCAGGCGAATTCTTAACCACTGAACTACCAGGGAAGTCCTAAAACGAAATTTAAAGATAAAACCATAAAAGCATGGATGACAAAGATGTTTTAGAAAATACCATAGTAGACCAGTAAGCCTAGGCTCCAGTAGCAGCTTCTTTAAAATGCCTCTGCTTGTCAGTACTCTCTCTTCAGCTCATAAAGCTGCTTCCAAAAAATTCTCCAGTTTGTTCCCAGTGACTTCAGATAGGGATGAAAGTGGGGCAGTGGATAAGGCTAGTGTATGAGTTATTCCTATAGATGAGCGGTCAGCAGTTGTAAAAACCACATCATAAATATCTGAGGCTTTGGCTGGCCAAACCGTTCCCATTGCAGCCATTCACCTCTGCCTTTGTGGTGCAAAAGCCACAGTAGGCAATAAGCGAACTAATGGGTATGACTGTGTTCCAATAAAACTTTACAAAAACAGGTGTGGGGTCAGATCTGGCCCCCGAGCAGCAGCTCGCCGACCCCAGCTATGGGAGCCGACCCCAGCTATGGGAGATAGTGTGTGAGCTCAGGACCGCCTCTCCTGTTACTGCTCCCCATGTGGGCTCCATAGAATCTGTCTCAGCTTGCCAGTCCCATTCTTCAAGAAATACATGCCCTTAGAAACATACCTCATCGAATCAGCATAAACTCAGTGCCGCTTCTGGAGGATAAGAACCTCGGAATATAGCTCGCATTCAACTGGAAGACGCAGCAGAAGACCTTAGGGTGCTGCCTGGACCTTGACAGCAGACCAAAACCTCACCACAGTGTCCCCAGCATGACCAGTTACTGTTTATCTAAAACTTGCCTAAAAGGCATGTCCAGTTAAAACAGGCTTTTTCTATGACAATAAGCCATAGGATCATGTAAGACTTCCTCTAAAATGTGCGCATAGAAACAAGGCGTTGGAGAACTCTGGCGTGTTTACTGTTACTGCTGAATTGGATTTGACTCAGCAGTCGCATTAGGGCACTTCAGATAGTTCATCTCTGATTTTCTTTCCTGCCAGTCTTCCTGTTTACTTCTTAGGCCTTTCTTTTTTGATAGCTCTTCCCCATCTACTTTTTGTGTCTCTTGAGGTTTTCCTACATACACACACACAACTTCCATTTTAGTATTGTGGAATTGAGGATAAGGTATTCTGCAGCTCCCAGAGATGTGTCTGAGGGCAGCTCCTGGTGAGAAATGATCCAGGGGTCTGCCCTCATTCGCCAGCCCACAAACCCAAAGAAAAGCTGCAGACCCCAGTATTCTCAGTAGGTCATGGGGACACGGAGAGAGTGAGGGCTCCCTGCTTTGTAGAGAATGTCTGGATCCGCCTTGCCCAATTTGAAACCGATACCAAGGAGGGACATGTGCAGATTCTCCTTCTTGCATCCGCGTCTATTTCTGATGAACTGAGAGTTCCTGGAAGACACTGTCCTCTGCTTGGGAAAGTGACACAGACAAACCCACCATGGGAGGGGCCAATGACTGATGACATTTCTGTGCCCTTAAGGGTGATTTCTTTGCCTCACCTTTCTAAAAGGACCACGAGATCGACTTAATTTATGTGCATAAGAATCACCCAAGTAATCACCAATGAAGCATGTTAAGCCCGTTCACATTGTTTGAGGATGATAAATGGGAGGAAACGGGAAATGGACTCAGATAGAACAAGGACAATATTATTTCATTTGCGGAGCCGCAGCCTGAATCCCTCGGTTTACATCAGCTGCTGTTTCTCCCCCAGCTGCATCTGACACTCCTCCGCATAGACCAGAGCATGGGGGTGGGAGTGGGGGGGGCAGCTCTGTATTCCAATTTTACTGTTTTCCTCTTCAGGCCTGAGTTAGTCTCTTTGTTGGAAAGCAGCGAGCCTAGTGAAGCGGGAGATTTGTGTTTTAATTTCGGCAGTCAGCTCGCAGGCTCCTTGCTCCTTTTGGCTGATTTATTGTTGTTCCGATTCCTTTTTTTTTCTGAATGGTTATTCATTCCCAGCACTGGCCTCTCTGACGGCCATCTGGTTCTCCTTTGGTCACTCGAACATCTGCCCCAGAGATTTGGAAAATGAGCTTCCTCTGGCAGCCTAAAAATAAGCTTAGTGTGACTGAGGCATGAAAGAGAAATCACCACGATCCCCTGTCTGTAGATACTGACCCAGGGGATGAGCCAACACGGCCTCCCAAGGATTTGGAGCTTGGGCGTCTTCTGTCACATCTGCAGATGATTATTTTTTTCAAGTGTTGGGGACAGTAAAAACATGGCATGAACTGGGTGCAGCCAGTTCCTCCTGCAGTTTTCCCTGGAATCACATGTACTTGCTCAATGTAAATAGTTGGAGATGAAAGCTGTACTTTTCATGCTTTGTTTGTAAGGCTTCAAGAGTTAGCTGAGAAAGACAAATGACACTTAGAAGTTAAGCATTGTGTTAGTCACGGTGTGTTCAGGAGACCTTGTAAATGCTTTGGACAGCAGTTATAGGACATTTCTGAAGTCCTCGACTTTTAGTTTGGACCCAGGGGGCCTGTCTCATGGGTAGTGATGGTTCGCCCCCCACCTCCAGAAGACTAAAATTTGCCAGAAGATAAAACTTATTCTTGACGCTCTTTCTCATCCAAAATGATTTCTAGCCACGTCATCCAGTGCCACTTTTCAGAGGTTCTACAATGAGATAAAATGTCAACATAATAATGATATTCAAATAATTAAAATACCAATACATTAAGAGCTCTTGCAAGTCATAATCCAAAGTTGTTAAAATCTAAAATAATTAACATCCAAACTTAAACTTACTTGACCTTTTGAGTTAAAAAAACAAAGTACTTAAAGACCCCCTTTGATCACTCCAGTTTCTTACTTTGTTCCACCTTAAAATATGAGTCTTTTTTTTTTTTTTTTTTGGCCATACGGAGTGGCATATGGGATCTTTGTTCCCCATCCAGGGATTGAACCTGTGCCTCCTGCATTGCAGCATGGAGTCTTAACCACTGGACCACCTGGAAAGTCCCCCAAAATGAGATTCTTGAAGCTGTGTGGTGAGGACAGAGATGGTTCTGTTCAGCATGTGCAGACTGGGCTGTTTTCCACTGGAACAAATATGGCTCTGTCAGCTCCAAGAAAGTTGAATTTGTTCAATAGCATGTCTCTTGTGTACTCGATTTTTTAGTGAAATGTAAATGAACAAAGAGTAAATGGACCAATTGTTGTTGCTGTTCATTGGCTAAGTCGTATCCGACTCTTTGTAACCCCATGGACTGCAGCACACCAGGCTTCCCAGTGCACCACCAATCCCCAGAGCTTGCTTAAACTCATGTCCATTGCGTTGGTGATGCCATCCGACTGTTTCATCCTCTATCGTCCCCTTCTCCTCCTGCCTTCAGTCTTACCCAGCATCAGGGTCTTTTCCAATGAGTCAGTTCTTCGCATCAGGTGGCCAAAGTATTGGGGCTTTAGCATCAGTCCTTCCAATGAATATTCAGGGTTGATTTCCTTGAGGATTGACTGGTTTGATCTCCTTGCAGTTCAAGGGACTCTCAAGAGTCTTCTCCAACACCACAGTTCAAAAGCATCAATTCTTTGGCACTCAGCTTTCTTTATGGTCTAACTCTCCCATCCATACATGACTACTGAAAAAACCATAGCTTTGACTAGACAGACCTTTCTTGGCAGAGTAATGTCTCTGCTTTTTAATATGCTGTCTAGGTTGATCATAGCTTGTTTTCCAAGGAGCAAGCGTCTTTTAATTTCATGGCTGCAGTACCATCTGCAGTGATTTTGGAGCCCAAGAAAATAAAGTCTGTCACGGTTTTCGCTGTTTCCCCATCTATTTGCCATGAAGTGGTGGGACCGCATGCCATGATCTTCATTTTTTGAATGTTGAGTTTGAAGCCAACTTTTTCACTGTCCTTCTCTTTCACTTTCATCAAGAGGCTCTTTAGTTCCTCTTCACTTTCTGTCATAAGGATGGCATCATCTGCATATCTGAGGTTATTGATATTTTCTCCCAGCAATCTTGATTCCAGTTTGTGCTTCATTCAGCCTGGCATTTCACATCATGTACACTGTATATAAGTTAAATAAGCAGGGTGACAACATACAGCCTTGTTGTACTCCTTTCCAATTTGGAACCAGTCTGTACTTCCATGACCGGTTCTGACTGTTGATTCTTGACTAGCATACAGATTTCTCAGGAGGCAGGTAATCTGTTCATGAGCCACAGAGAAATGGGAGAGACCATGGAGAACTGTCTCCCAGGGCTATAGCACAGATTCAGTAATAGCAAGTAAAATATTCTTGGCTTTTCTTAAAAAGATGCCAATCAGTCTATAGCAGTTGTTTGGAGTCTTTGACCATGAACTTAAACCCATAGGCAGGAATCTACCTCTCAATCTGAGTGGGGAAAAATCAACCTGGTCCTATTTAAAGTGCCTTTCTTTTAAATTCCAAAGCTTCTTGCTCTGCATTTACACCTTGAGATGAACACGTAGGTCTCCCTAATATAGTGCACTGGGTGTGTGAACTGTGTCTCTGGCAGAGCTCCCAGTTCTCAGGAGCCAGTATTTTCAGTCCTGGGTTCCCTTTTCCATCTCCACTGCCTTTTGGCATCAAAGTGCTTAGCCTGCAGGAAGTGTGTCTCTTCTCCCCAACTTACTCAGCTGGAAAAACTCTGCAGATGCATGAACCAGACCTGCTATCAGTGATCCTGAGGCTTCTGTCCTCGTGAGCTGATAAAGGCTAATACCTCTTCCACCTGCTGCTTGAGATTTCTGTTTCCTCAAGTTTTGAATATTCCAGGGGTCGAGCAACACTGCCTTCTATTCTGTTTGGGGGCCAGGCAGTAATTAGATACGCCTCCAGTGGGTCACATTCCCCTCCTTTGGGAAAGATTCACTTAAGTTTCTGTTTAACCTTTCTTCTTTCTATCAAAGATGCCTTTCTTCTTTCATGGCCCTGCTTGCTGATCTGTGTGCCTTTTTAACCTCTCCTTTGCCTTCTGACTTGGATTTTTTCTAAAATACTATTGTAGGTTCTGTCGTACGCAGCCCATCATTGTGAAAGCGATGGAATCAGTGAGGCTTCCGTTGACTAAAGTATGCATTGTTCTAGTGCGTCCTGACCACCGCCACCTCTGAGGTGGCTAATCCCACCCAGGAAATGACCAGCATCAAGTTCTGGCTTACTACCATCCTGCCTGCCTCCCCTTTGGCATGCCTGTTTGCTTGTTTATTGTCCTGATTTCATTTCTTTTCCAGGCCACTATTGTCGGGGTCCAAAAAACAAATCTTTGTCCCTTTAAAATTTACCCAGGGTTTTTTTGTTGTTTTTTTTTTTTTTTAACTCTTCCTGGTCTTCTTCACCCCTCACCTTTGAATCTGTCCAGACATACTCTGATCTCTCTTGGAATAGCTGTTCAAGTCGTATTGCTCAAGCGCTTCATCTGCAGGTCATAAATCACATCTCTCATTGTTTTCCGGGCCTGGGATCCCCAGAGGGAGTCGTTGCATCCTGTTCTCTGTGGTTTTGCCTCCCTCCCTTGGTTGGGTTTCCTTAGGTCCCAGGCATCCCCTCTACACTAGGAAGTACCAGTGTCTCTCACTCTTGTGATGCCCACTTGCAGCCTAGTGGTCAGGAGCTGGCATGTCTCTCTCCCTTATTCATCTGCTGCCCTTGACTTCACAGTCTCCTCTCCCCTTCCCTCTGTCCAGTCTGTCACTAAGATCTCTCTTTTTCTTTGAGTTAGCTCTCTTCCTTTTGTTAATTGTTTTGTACCCTTTATTCTCTCTTCCACTGCTCCTATTCTGATTGTTAGACCAGAGTGTGTTTTCAAATCCTCCATGATGTCCTTTGCAAACCTGATTTTTTAAAAACTAAGTGCTCCAGGCACATGCCTTGAAAACTACCTCCTCAACTGTTAGGTTTGCAGTCACTTTATGGAAATTTTCTTTCATCTTGAGATGAGTAAGGTGGCATGTTCCCTTTTGGTGCTCCTTTTTTTTTTTTTAATTCACTAATTAAATCTGCTACCTTTCTTTTCTTTTTTCACTTTTTGGTCATATCACATGGCCTGTGGAGTCTTAGTTCCCTGACCAGGGATCAAACCCATACCCCCTGCACTGGCAGCTCAGAGTCTTAACCACTGGACCACCAGGGAAGTCCCTACCTTCCTGTAGACATGAAGTTGAAATGTGTATCTCCGCACTCTAGTGGTATAATCTTGCTGGGTGCGTGCTCAGTCGCTTCAGTCGTGTCCGACTCTTTGCAACACTGTGGGCCATAGCCCACCAGGCTCCTCTGTCCATGACATTCTCCAAGCAAGAATACTGCAGTGGGTGGCCATTTCCTTCTCGAGGGGATCTTCCCAACCCAGGGATCAAATACTCATCTCTTATGTCTCCTGCACTGGTAGGTGGTTACCACTAACAGGTTTAGTTCAGTTCAGTCCCTCAGTCATGTCCAACTCTTTGCAACCCCATGAATTGCAGCACACCAGGCCTCCCTGTCCATCACCAACTCTTGGAGTTCACTCAAGCTCATGTCCATCAAGTCAGTGATGCCATCCAGCCATCTCATCCTCTGTCGTCCCCTTCTCCTCCTGCCCCCAGTCCCTCCCAGCATCAGGGTCTTTTCCAGTGAGTCAGTTCTTCGCATCAGGTGGCCAAAGTATTGAAGTTTCAGCTTCAACATCAGTCCTTCCAATGAACACCGAGAACTGATCTCCTTTAGAATGGACTGGTTGGATCTCCTTGCAGTCCAAGGGACTCTCAAGAGTCTTCTCCAACACCACAGTTCAAAAGCATCAATTCTTCGGGGCTCAGCTTTCTTCACAGTCCAACTCTCACATCCATACATGACCACTGGAAAAACCATAGCCTTGACTAGACACACCTTTGTTGGCAAAGTAATGTCTTTGCTTTTGAATGTGCTATCTAGGTTGGTCATAACTTTCCTCCCAAGGAGTAAGTGTCTTTTAATTTCATGGCTGCAGTCACCATCTGCAGTGATTTTTGAGCCCCCCAAAATAAAGTCTGACACTGGTTCCACTGTTTCCCCATCTATTTCCCATGAAGTGATGGGACCAGATGCCATGATCTTCATTTTCTGAATGTTGAGCTTTAAGCCAACTTTTTCACTCTCCTCTTTCACTTTCATCAAGAGGCTTTTGAGTTCCTCTTCACTTTCTGCCATAAGGGTGCTATCATCTGCATATCTGAGGTTATTGATATTTCTCCCAGCGATCTTGATTCCAGCTTGTGTTTCTTCCAGTCCAGCGTTTCTCATGATGTACTCTGCATATAAGTTAAATAAGCAGGGTGACAATATACAGCCTTGACATACACCTTTTCCTATTTGGAACCAGTCTGTTGTTCCATGTCCAGTTCTAACTGTTGCTTCCTGACCTGTATATAGGTTTCTCAAGAAGCAGGTCAGGTGGTCTGGTATTCCCATCTCTTTCAGAATTGTCCACAGTTTATTGTGATCCACACAGTAGAAGGCTTTGGCATAGTCAATAAAGCAGAAATAGATGTTTTTCTGAAACACTCTTGCTTTTTCCATGATCCAGTGGATGTTGGCAGTTTGATCTCTGGTTACCACCTGTCAATGTAATCATCAAAGCCAGGAGCATCCTGAGATCTGGTGGGGAGAAAGCTTGAGGGTTGGTTTTTGTTTGTTTGTTTGTTTGTTTATTTTAACTAAACTTTCACTATACCCCTATGATAGACAATTAGGTACTCTACTAGTATCCTCAAGCACATTCTTATTTAATCCTGGTAGTAACTTTGTAAGATAATTAACGAGGTAATTTTAACCCCTTAGAAATAAATAATATCGCTGCTACTTTACAGAATCAGAGAACTGTCTCCAACATCAGTGCTTGCTTAATACGGGCATGATATGTGTCACTACCTATGGTACATGTAAACCTCCTTATACTTATACACATTTCCTGTGCCTGTAGTTCATATGGAGAGTAGAACAGAGGTTTATACAGTTGCTAATTAAAATACCTATATTCTGAATGCTGAAGCTCTAGTACTTTGGCCATCTGATGTAAGGAGACGACTCATTGGAAAAGACCCTGATGCTGGAAGAGATTGAGGTCAGAGGAAGGGGAGACAGAGGATGAGATGGTTAGATATCATCACCAACTCAACAGACATGACTTTGAGCAAACTCGAGGAGGTAGTGAAGGACAGGGAAGCCTGGTGAGCTGCAGTCCGTGGGGTCACAAAGAGTCGGACAGGACTGAACAATAACAAATATCTTGAACAGAGAGCAACCTGATGATAACAGCTCTCCCACATTCTTTTAGGGATGGGCGACTTGGGTGTAGCTGGGAGCCTCCCTTCTGCGTCTCTGGAGTAAGCCCGGGAGCTGGGAGGAATGGGGAGATTCTAGCTTCGTCCTGTGCCTCCTTTGAAAGTTGGTTCTGTTTGGACCAGGGCAGTGGTGAATTAGAGAGGCCCATATTCTATTCCACTTCCATAACCTGGGCTTTTATGAATTCTCTAAAGTTTTTCTAGACCCCTGGGACTCACCCTCAAAATCAGAGCCACTCCTTACCTGTGTTATCACTTCCAACTCTTTGGCATGTTTCTTACACCAGAACTTCAGCCTTGCTTTCATTTCCACTTCCAGAGCTCGTCTGTCTCCTGAACCTTCGTGAATGGTCTGTGTACAAACTGAGCTGTTCTGGGGCTTTCTCCAGCCCCAGAGAAATATCTTTCATTTTAAAAAAGTCTTCATCACCATTTTAGTGTGGCTGTATGAGGGAAATCTACCATCTTTAATCAGAAGCCTGCATTCGTGCATGCTCACTTGTTTCAATCGTGTCCGACTCTTTGGGACCCCATGGACTGTAGCCCGCCAGGATCCTCTGTCCATGGGATTCTCCAGGCAAGAATACTACAGTGGTGGCCATTTCCTTCTCCAGTCAGAAGGCTAGTATCATTTAAGTCTTACATCAAGTCCTATTTTTCAGATGACAGCATTAGAGCTCAAAGAGGTTGACTAATGTACCTAGGTTGCTGCTAAATGGTGCAACCAAGACATAAGCCCAGGCAACTGGATTCTTAAACATGCTACCCTATCACCTTGCTTTTAAAACCAGGCACTAGAGAGTCTTCGTCATTGAGACAGAATCTCATAGATTATAGGTGTGGGAAACTGTGCCAGCAGAGAGGCTGTAACCTGGAAATTGGCAAATTATACTACATTCCATTAATATAATGGCATTGTTATATGACACATGAATTAGAAATGGCTGATGAATAATAGATTATATCAACTGTTTCTCTGAATCACAGGCCTTCCAGGAGAACTTTTTGCACATTTCATTTTAGAACAACTAAGATGACATCATTTCCGGAACAGTTTGATTTGTTCTGCGTGTTTGAGGGAAAAGAGTACCGCAAACCTTAGAGTGTGGACATTTTCAGACAATAGTCATAAGACTGGAGAGAAGCTCATTGTAGCCCAACTGCACTTTGTATGTTGCTACTTCCTGAAATAACCTGAACTAATGTATCTAAGCGACCTACTTCCTGTTCATTGAGTTACAAGCCTCCTAAAACCATGGCAAACCAGTTTTTTTGTTACAAGAGGAAATGGTTCCATTTAAATTCAGAATATTTTTCTTACACAGTCCGGGGGTTCTGAAATAAGATTTCACTTCTGCCTTGAGCTCATCACTGTGCCATTTGCCACCTTTTGCGATATCTCTGGGTCCATCCTAATTGATTTTGACTTTTAGCTCTAGGTTTTCGGTAATTGTGTAACATATACCATCTTAAGTGTAAGATTTCTCTAGTACAGTCTTTTGATATTTTATAGATCATAGAAACCAAATCTTTATTTCATTCTTTGGTGCATTTCAGGATTGAAAAAAAGAAATACTGTTTCTTAAGGCTGTGGTTCTATCTGCTAAACCACCTTCATCAGGTTCTAGAAATCAAGAAGAGTTTACAGTGTGCGTGTGTTCATCATAAAGACTTCAGACTTGGCATGGTACATGTTAAAAAAAGCTTTTACAAAACTCCACACTTTTCATTTTGTATGCTCTTCACGTGTAATCTGTCCTAGAGTCCAAGTCTTGTTTAGTCACTAAGTTGCATCTGACTCTTTTTTGACACCATGAATTCTTTTTGACACCAGGCTTCTCTGTCCATGGGATTTCCCAGGCAAGAATACCAGAGTGGGTTGCCATTTCCTTCTCCAGGGGATCTTCCCGATCCAGGGATCAAACCCAGGTCTCCTGCATTGGCAGGCAGATTCTTTACCACGGAGCCACCAGGGAAAAGCCGAGATCCCAAGTATATGTTGTAAACAAAAGGGTGTTCCTTTGTTGGGGGGGGGGGTGTCTCAGTTTATTTTCTCATCTGTCAAATGGAGATAATATTATCTACCTTGAGACACATTCGCTGTGAACATTAAATGGAAAAAAAAAAATTGAGGTGAATGAACTATATGATATGATATTGATCATTCAAAGTCCTAACTTAGCGGAAAAGCATCTCCAGTTGGAGGCGGGAAGTACCCCGGTAGTACGCGAAGCTGGAAATCCAGAGAGTGAGTGACTGTGCAGCCCTGTCTGTTAAAGAGCTGGGGCGCCTCGAGCAGGCTGCTTTCCTTCTGGGAGTACATCTGTCATCTCCAGAATGTCTCTGACTGTGTGCACACCTGGGGCTGCGCCAGAAAACGGGAGGGGAGGATGGAAGGAGGGAACCCCGTAGGTCTAGGAACTGTAGGCTGGGATTGTGTTCCTCCCTTGGCGTGAGCCTCTCTGTCAGCCTTTCTGATGGTCTGAGACTTGGCCACTGTGTCATAAGCCACCCATGTAATGGGCACCAGAGGAGGTAATACCCAGCAAATTGAGGAGTTCCTATAGCTGGGAGCCTAGGTCATGTGGTATAAGCAGAATGAACCGGGAATTTTACTCTCTCTCCAGTAACTGCTGTTAACAGTCTGCAGACAGATTGTTTACATAAAGTTCTTAGGCCAGGCAAAGGAGAGGCCCTGAGGCTTCTCTCTGGATTATTCCTATTTGCATGTCTCCTCTCCCCCACTGCCCCCCCCCCCCCCACCGCCCCACCACCCGTACCAGACCCTGGCATGTCTCCACAAGGCTTCTTCTGCACTGTGTGGGAATTAATATCCCAATTTGGTGTTAGGAAAGGTGTCCCTCTAGAGAGTCTCTAAACTCACCCTCAGGACTCTATTCCTGCCTTCACTTCATAATTTAAACCTGGAGAACTGCCAGTCTCTGACACTGTAATAGGAATTCACCAAATTTATCTTTGTTTTATGTATCAAGATTAATTTGTTTTCCCAACGCCTCTTCCTCAATTTGCCTACATCTCCTCATTTCTCAGAATCTTTCTTTTCTTCTTTCTAATCCCAAAAGATACTTGAATTTGTGGGGGAGGGGGGAGTCATCCAAATTTTTAATATAACAGGTTAGATTTAAACAGTTGCCTTATAAAAGGGGGATTACCTGAGAGATTACTCTTACTGCTTACTTTATATATTTTCATAAGCTGAATTTTATATACTCTGTATATTTTTATTACCTGTTACAATTCAGGGTTTTTTTTTAACCTTATAATTACATGGCTTTCCAATGACTACTGAGTGGTAAAGGATATCATCTATTTTTTTTTTAAGTACATATATGTTCCTTAGTGTAAATCTTATCTCTTTGAATTAATTTTACTTTTTTCCTCCAGAACCTTAAAGGAAAATACAATTTCAAATGACAAGCCTCATTTGTTTGGTGTGTCTCCTAAGTTTTGTACATGTAAATTTACCCTCCAGATGGTTTTATAAACACTCTCAACTCTCTTTTTCCTCTCTAATAAGTATAGCTTTTCATAGCATGTTGGGCTTTTCTCAGATGCCTGGCTAAGGGGTCTTAGTGCCATCCTTTCTTCTTCACCTCTGGGTGTCTGGTAATGTGGATTTACAATTTACAGACATGTGGGCTGATTATGAAGAGATTTCTATGTATCCTAAGTGCTGCTTGATTCTGGAAGGTATTTAATCAGTACTAAGGAGTGTTTAAAAAAATATTCAGCTGAGTAAATTTGAAGATCTAATTGGCTTTATTCAGCAATTCTTTTATCAGGCAGCATCCTGTCTAGAAAGTGGAAAGACCCTCTGTACGAAATGGAAGGTTTTATAGGCAGAAAAGAAGGTCCTTTAGGTATGAAGTCTTGGTGGGGCTTAGCAGAAGCCACAGCCCTTTGGGCTTGTCGTTTGTTTCTGACAGGAATATGGCGCATGGAGTATCCTGTTGACCTGTTGTTATTGTCGCTAAGTCACATTGGACTCTTTGTGACCCCATAGACTGCAGTGCCCTAGGCTTCCCTGTCCTTCACTATCTCCCTGAGTCCATTCAAACTCATGTTCCTTCTCAAGAAACAAAATGACCCCAGGGACCCTTTCCAGTTTGAAACCTCGTCAACAAAGTTGCGTCTAGCCAAAACTATGGTTTTTCCAGTAGTCATGTATGGATGTGAGAGTTGGACCATAAAGAAGGCTGAGCGCCGGAGAACTGATGCTTTTGAACTGTGGTCTTGAAGAAGACTCTTGAGAGTCCCTTGGACTGCAAGGAGATCCAGCCAGTCCATCCTAAAGAAAATCAGTCCTGAATAGTCATTGGAAGGACTGATGCTAAAGCTGAAACTCCAATACTTTGGCCACCTGATGAGAAGAACTGACTCTTTAGAAAAGACCCTGATGCTGGGAAAGATCGAAGGCAGGAGGAGAAGGGGATGGCATCACTGACTCAATGGACATGAGTTTGGGCAAGCTCCGGGAGTTGGTGATGGACAAGGAAGCCTGGTGTGCTGCAGTCCATGGGGTCACAAAGAGTCAGACATGGCTGAGCGACTGAACTGAACTGGTTCTATCCTGTGTGGTGAGATTCG
Organism: Ovis aries; assembly: GCF_016772045.2. NCBI lineage: Eukaryota > Metazoa > Chordata > Mammalia > Artiodactyla > Bovidae > Ovis > Ovis aries. The sequence continues at coordinate 41,684,905 of NC_056069.1, read as the reverse complement.
TGCTCAGGAGGAACTTGTCAGCATGAGGCTTTGTGGTTCCAGATTATCTGAAGGTCTGTGCTTTGATCCCATGAACTTTTTTTCTCATGTGACACCTGTACTGCTGCTCTTTGAGCCTTGAGGTAAAGATCTTGAAGGAAATGGCATAAGTGACCATGGGCTGGCCTCTTCCGTCAACTCTGTGCTCTCTGCATTTCAGATGCCTGGAACAGAGGAGCCCCACGATGCATGCGGCCCCGAGGAATCCAAGGGGAACTTGGAAAGTCCCAAACAAGGCAGCAGTAAGATGAAGCTCAAGAGTCGCCTGTCAGGTAAGTGGATTCTTTGCCTGCCTGATTGGGAGCTTCTGGCCTCAGGAGTGGGAAGATAAGGTTATTAGCCTGCTGAGCCCTTTTTTCCTTTTGTTGTTCAGTCACTAAATCGTGTCCAACTCTTTGCAACCCCATGGACTGGAGCCCACCAGGCTCCTCTGTCCTCCACCATCTCCTGGAGTTTGCTCAAATTCATGTCCATTGAGGCGGTGATGCTATCTAACCATCTTTTTTCCATAAAACTTCCAGATTGTTTTGTGTTTGATGGTGTGTGCCCCAGGCATAACTGCCTTCAACCTGGCTGCCCACATGAGTATTTTCATTTGAGTCATAATGAAGGGAATGTCAACATCTCTGTTTGTCTCTGCTTAAATGTAAATTTCCTGTTGTGTTTGGTTCATTTACTTCAGGTGACCCTTTCTCTGGAATATTCCTGATGGCCTATCTTTCCAGCCAACATACCTATTCCCCAAACCGCTGGTCCACCAGAACCTGGGGCAAAGAACTGGGTTTTTTGTTTTTTTTTTAAAGTATCAAATGTGCATCTCAACTAAATGGAGCGGCCAGTGGGACGTAGTTGTAGCTTTTGTAACAAAGAGATCTGATGTTTCCTGGGCACATCTTCCTAGCAGCTGGCCTAGGCCCTGAAAGAGAAAGTCAGAGGCTGTATGTGGGGATACATTGTGACTTTTGAGACAATGTCTGAGGCACTTTCACCTTGACAAGCTTTTTCTACAAAACAAGAGGAAAAAAAAATTCTGTTTTATGGATGCATTGATATAAAGGTACAAGCTCGATTCATTATCATCTATTAGTTACTCTTATGTTCATTCTTTTTTCCTCCTGAATTTAAAAGAAATTAAAACATTTTTGTGGGCCCCAATGATTAGCTTGGGCCCTCAGCACTGTGTCTGCTGGTCTGATGGAGAAATCACCCCTTGGCTACCCACCTGTGAAGGACATCCGGTCTAACAGGAAAAGCAAGAGTTTGGAAGCTTGGCAGAATCAAGTTTACCCATCAGCTCTTGAGTTACCTTGTGACCTTAGGCTGGTTATTGAACCTCTGTAAACTTCCTGTCTCACCTAAGACAGGAGAAGATAGTCCCAACTTTAAAAGGTTGAACAGATAAAAACAAAACAAAAGCACACATAAAAGCACCTCGCACAAAGCCTGATGTGTTACCATCCCCCCAGTAAGTCAGTGTCATCTTTCTGCTGCCCACATCAGTGGAGGGACAGGGTGGTGTCTATGACTGCCAACCAAGAGCATCTCCAGCCCGCATTGCCTCCGCCTCTGTTATTCTCAGGTAAGGTGGCAAATTTAGGGTAATATGCATCCATTTAAAAACAAGAAAACCTGAGTAACAAAATGAGTAGCTTTGTATTTATAAGTCAGAATAATTAGGTAGTGTCATATATGACTGTTAGGGTATTGGTTTGCAACAAAAAGTGTAATGACCAGAGGCTAATAAGACCGAAGAGAAAGGTTAGGCTGATGGTCCTCAGCCCCCTTTCAGCTCCCCTTCAGCCCCGAGGATCACCTGAGAGGAATATATTTAAATCCTGTGTGTTTGGGCAGGGGAGGAGGTCTTTAGGTCAGCTCTCTGATCAGCAACTTATGAACAGCTCCCAGGGAAGGCTCACAGAGCCCTCACAGAGTTCTAAGGAAATACAGTGACCTTTGAAACCAGTGTAGTCACATTCCTCATTTTATGGATGTGACCAGAGAAATTAAGGGAATCCCAAAGGTCGCTCATTGAGTCTGCCCTCCAGAGTTCTTCCTACCACCTCTCAGCTTCCTGAGGATCATGGAGAGAGTCCTATTCTCCAGACTGGGGGGTTTATGATGTGGGGAGGGGATCCTAGCTGATGACCTTTCAGATCCATGACTTTCCACGTTCGTACTATTGATTTAAACCATGCATGACATTGAACTGAGTACTAAATCCAGAACTGGCTATTGTTTGCCACAAATGCATGCTGCCTTCTCTTCCCGTATTTTCCCCGGACTCACAAGGCCATAACAAGGAAATAGAGTAGACGGAGCACATGTGTGGAGTCAGGAAGAGCTGTATTCAGTTCCCAGCTCTGCCATTGCTGGCTGTGTGACCTGGAACAGGTGATTTCTCTGGGTCTCAACTTTTTCACCAATAAGATGAGGGTTATAATCTACATGTATTGTGCACATCGATGTGAGTGCCTTCTAAGTCAGCCTTGTTGAGAGATCCAGTAGAGAGAAGGCATATGGCACTGCCGTTCCAAAATGTGGCTGCGGTAGGCCCTCACCACGTGGTAGCTGCCTCTGTCCTCACTGCCATGGTTAATATTGCATTCATCGTTGTCATTTTCACATCATTGTTCTCATTCCATGTCAAGGGGGGGAGACGCTTGAATGGGTTCAGACAGGAAGATTCTCAAGTTGCAGGTCATGATGAAGTATGCACGAACATTGTGAAGACTGAGGTCTCTCTGAGTTGTGGTGCCCGGGGGAGGCATCCAGGGTGGGCAGGATGAAGGAAAGCCAGAACGCTGGCAGGACTGGGCAGAACACAAGAGGAGGAAAACCAGGGTCTAGACTTGGGACAAAATGCAGAAGTATTTTGGGACAATGGGGGAAAAAAATGGGTTAGAGAAGTTTTTGGCAACTGTTCTTCTGCCTCAGCTGTCTGAAAGATACAATAATCCCGCCACAACCATGATTCAGTCCAGCAGAAAGATTAGGGGGGAGGAGATTCTTGGCATGGGAGGTGATGGTGCAGGCAAACTTGGGGGAAACTTCAGTGATATTTATATGCTCCCCAGTTTGGGGACGGATGTGGGCGGAGGGCAAATGCTCTCCTCTGAGATTTCGCAGGCTGGAGCAATGAATTCACCAAGCAGAGTAGTGGGAGATAAGACTGGAAAAGTAATTTGGAGGCACGTTAAAGAGGCTTAAGGAATTGGTTCTTCATCCAGTGCTTTGAAATATGTTCAGTCTAAAGACATTTGAATACAGGAGATTTTAATGTGATCACTTCCTAATTTCTGGGTCCTGTAAACTTGGATATTTATTTCATATTTTCATAAGCGAGTCACTCTGGTATTCACATATCGGTATATTATCTACAGACACTACCGTATGTGGTTTCTCTTCTGTTGATGGCAAGTGCTTCCCTGTCAGCTCAAAAGGAATTTTCTTCTAATAAATCTTGTTCATATGAGTAAGCATGCCAAGATAGATTAATCTGGCCATGAGTTATTAAGTCATGAATTATTAAGGAGGTTCTCTAAAGAGGTTCCAACCATTTCCACTAAGATTTTGGCCCGTCTGGCTCCGAAATGACTGAAGTGATTTCATGGAACATTTTTCCTGATATTCTAACCAGAGTTTTCTTTACTTCATACCTCCTTTTTTTGCCAGTAGGGTTCCCTTTTAACTTTGGTATTTTTTGATTTATCCATGTTAATGCCTTAGGTCTGTGATCTTTTTAAATGAAAATTTTTCTTTTGATTGCAAAGGAATTTCAGATGTTTGAAAACCTGAAATTTGTATCACAAAGTTAATATATAGCTTTTGAAAAACCAGGCCTTTAGTGATGTCCATTATAATATAACTGTATCAGCACCGTTCTAACTTTTCATCATTGTTAACAACTCATCAATATATTATTTTTAAAAGAGTACAGAATCATTTTATTTCATGAAAAACTTCTGAGAAATTTTTAGATAAATTAAAATTTTAAGTCATCAACTAAAATATTAAATAGAAGAATTTGATATTTCAAAGAATCTATATGTATATAAAGTTATATACATACATATACATGGATTACACATATATTGGTGCATAATGTAGACATTGTAATGTGATTGTAACTATATTCAATATAATTGATCCATCATTTAAGATTAAAGTCTTTAAACTCTGATACACTGTTGGTAGGAATGTCAACTGACATAGCCACAATGGAAAACACACAATGGAAAGCCACAATGGAAACAGTATGGCTGTTTCTCAAAAAACTAAAAATAGAACTATCATATGACCCACCAGTTCCATTTCTGGAAAAGAAGTATCAAAAGAAAACACTAAATACACTAATTCAAAAAGATACATGCACCCCAGTATTCACAACAGCATTACTTACAATTGCAAGATATGGGAGCAACTTGCATGTTCATCAACAGCTGAATGGATAAGGAAGATGTGGGGTGTGTGTGTGTATATGGAATATTACTCCACCATAAAGAAGGTGTGAAATGGTGCCATTTGCAGCAGCATGGAGGGACTTGGAGGGTAGTAAGCTAAGTAAAGGCAGTCAGACAGACAAAGAAAGTACTAAATGATACCACTTACATGTAGACGCTAAAAAAATACAACAAACTAATGAATATAGCAAAAAAAGAAGCAGACTCAGAGATATAGAAAACAAACTAGTGATTACCATTGGGGAGAAGGATGAGGGAAGGGGAGAGGGGGAGTAGGGGATTAAGAGGTACAAGCTATTATGTACAAAGTAAGCTACATAGTTTTATATGTAGGATGTATTGTATAATACAGGGGATGTAGTCTGTATTTTATAATAACTATGAATGGAATATAATCTTTAATGATTGTTAAACACTATATTATACATGTATAATTCATATCATACATTAAAATATACTTCAATTTAAAATGAATAAAAATTTTTAGATAAAGTCCCTTGCTGCTAAGTCACTTCAGTCGTGTCCGACTCTGTGCGACCCCATAGACGGCAGCCTGCCAGGCTCCCCCGTCCCTGGGATTCTCCAGGCAAGAACACTGGAATAGGTTGCCATTTCCTTCTCCAATGCATGAAAGTGAAGTCGCTTAGTTGTGTCCGACCCTCAGCGACCCCATGGACTGAGCCTACCAGGTTCCTCCGTCCATGGGATTTTCCAGACAAGAGTACTGGAGTAGGGTGCCATTGCCTTCTCCTAAAGTCCCTTAAACTTTCCTATTTTAAAATAGTATACAATATAAACTTATGCTTTACTAACTATGCTAAAGCCTTTGACTGTGTGGATCACAACAAATTGTGGAAAAATTCTCAAAGAGATGGGAATACCAGATAAACTTACCTGCCTCCTGAGACACCTGTGTACAGGATCAAGAAGCTGCAGTTAGAACCAGACATGGAACAACTGACTGGTTCCAAATTGGGAAAGGAGTACAACAAGCCTGTGTATTGTCACCCTGCTTATTTAACTGCTATGCAGAGTACATCATGTGAAATGCTGGGCTGGATGAATCACAAGCTGGAGTCAAGATTGCCAGGAGAAATATCAACAACCTCAAATACGCTGATGATACCACTCTAATGGTAGAAAGTGAAGAGGAACTAAAGAGTGCTTTGTGAGGGTGAAAGAGGAGACTAGAAAAGCTGGCTTAAAACTCAACATTCAAAAACAAAGATCATGGCATCCCATCCCATCATTTCATGGCAAATAGGTGGGGAAAAAGTAGAAGCAGTTAACAGATTTTATTTATTCTCTTGGGCTCCAAAATCACTGCTGATGGTGACTACAGCCATGAAATTGAAAGATACTTGCTCCCTGGAAGGAAAGCTGTGACAAATCTGCTGCTGCTAAGTCAGTTCAGTCATGTCCGACTCTGTGCGACCCCATAGACGGCAGCCCACCAGGCTGTCCCGTCCCTGGGATTCTCCAGGCAAGAACACTGCAGTGGGTTGCCATTTCCTTCTCCAATGCATGAAAGTGAAAAGTGAAACTGAAGTCGCTCAGTTGTCTCTGACTCTTCACGACCCCATGGACTGCAGCCCTGGACCAGGCTCCTCCGTCCATGGGGGTTTCCAGGCAAGAGTACTGGAGTGGGGTGCCATTGTCTTCTGACAGCATATTAAAAAGCAAAGACATCACTTTGCTGACAAAGGTCCGTCTAGTCAAAGCTATGGTTTTTCCAGTGGTCATGTATGGATGTGAGAGCTGGACCATGAAGAAGGCTTGAGTGCTGAAGAATTGATGCTTTTGAACTGTTGTGTTGGAGAAGACTCTTGAGAGTCCTTTGGACTGCAAGGAGATCAAACCAATCCTAAAGGAAATCAACCCAAAGTATTCATTGGAAGGACTGATGCTGAAGCTGCAACACTTTGGCCACCTGATGTGAAGAGCCAACTCACTGGAAAAGACCCTGGTGTTAGGAAAGATTGAAAGCAAAAGGAAAAGAGAGCAGCAGAGGATGAGGTGGATAGATAGTCATGACTCAGCGAGTGACTCAGTGGACATAAATTTGAGCAAACTCCAAGAGATAGTGAAGGACAGGGAAGCCTGTTGTATTGCAGTCCACAGGGTCACAAAGAGATGGACACGACTTAGTGACTACACTATGTATTATAAAGATGTCTTTAAAAATCATTAATGATTTCTTAAGCAGGATGTGACAGTTGTTCAGTCATGTTTGACTCTTTGTGACCCCATGGACTATACAGTCCCTGGAATTCTTCAGGCCAGAATACTGAAGTGGGTAGCTGTTCCCTTCTCCAGGGAGTGTTCCCAATTCATTGATCGACCTGGGGTCTCCTGCATTGCAGGAGCTACCAAGGAAGCCCCTTAAAAAAGATACAGGAGTACCAACCATAAAGGGAAAATATGATATGTTGTTCTACATTAAAATTATGAACATTTGTTTATCAAAAAATATCATCGAAAGAATGAAAGTCAGAAAAGACATTTGTAATACATAGATTCCACAGAGGACTCATATCCAAAATATATTACTAGTAAAAAATAAAAGTCCTGTAAATGAACAGAGAAAAACCCAATAAAAGAATGAGCAAAGAAAAAAAAACATAAAATTTTCTAGTAGTCCAGTTGAAAAAGGAAAAGGGGATAAAAGAGCAAAAGACTTGAACAGCCTGTTTACAACCTTAAAAAAGAAAAACTGTCAATGAATATTTGAAAAGAAGCTCAGTCTCATTAGTCCTTTGTTGTTCAATCACTCAGTCATGTCCAACTCTTTGTGATCCCAAAGGCTGCAGCACACCAGGCTTCCCTGTCCATCACCATCTCCCAGAGCTTGCTCAAACTTACATCCATTGAGTCAGTGATGCCACCCAACCATCTAATCTTCTGTTGTCCCCTTCTCCTCCTGCCTTCAATCTTTCCCAGCATCAGGGTCTTTTCTAATGAGTTGGCTCTTCACATCAGGTGGCCAAAGTATTGGAGCTTCAGCTTCAACATCAGTCCTTCTGATGAATATTTAGGACTGATTTCTTTTAGGATTGACTGGTTTTATCTCCTTTAGTTTGATCTCCATTAGTCCTTGGTGAAACGTGAATTAAAAACCACAGTGAAATACCATTATTATCCACTCCAGCAGAGTGGCTAAAATTAGAAAGACTGACACTAATAAGTGTAACAAGTATGTGGAGGAACAAGCCGTAATGCACCCTGGTGATCCCACTTGGTGAAAGGGAATGCATGCCTGTAACCCAGCCACACTCGTTCTAGATAGATCCAACAGATACAGCATGCACATAATGTCCAACAGTACATTCTAGATCAGGGTCACCAGACTACCACCCACCACTGTATTAGTATGGCCCACAGATAGAAATGCTTTCTACATTTTCAGTGCATCTAAAAAAAGTGAAAGAAAGTGTGCTGGGACCATTTGTGACTCATAAACCCTAAAACAGTTACTATCTGGCCTCTACAGAAAAATGTTTTCTGACCCTTATTCTAGGTCTGAAACTGGAAACAAATCAAATGTCCATTAGCAATAGAATGGATAGATAAATCATGGTATGTTTATATGATGAAATAGTGTGCAAAAATGGGGTGAACAATCTATTGGCATGCAACAACACGATGGAATTTCACACATACTGAGAATAAGGAGCCAGATTCAAAACGAACATGTTGTATGTGTTCATTTGTATCAAGTAAGCAAAAATAATCTGTGATGTTGGACCTTCCCAGGTGGCTCAGTGATGAAGAATCCACCTGCCAAGCAGGAGCTCGCAGGTTTGATCCCTGGGTCAGAAAGACCCCCTGGAGAAGGAAATGGCAACTCACTCCAGTATTCTTGCCTGGGAAAATAGATAGAGGAGCCTGGTGGGCTATAGTTCATGGGGTAGCCAAGAGTCGGACATTACTTAGCAGCTAAACAACAACAATCTATGATGTTTGAAGTGAGCAGTGTTTAGTGGCACAAAAGGAGATTTGGAGACCTGGTGATAGTCTATGTCTTAGTCTGGATGTTGGTTATTGACAGGTTTATTTTGTGAAATTTCATGGAATGGTGTGTACACTTAATGATTTGTGCACTTTTCTGTAAGTTATACTTTAACTAAAAGTTTGTTTAAATGTCCATTGCTATACATGAAAAAAAGCGTCTACCCCAAGCGTCTACTACCAATCACAAAGTGATATTCCTCCATCACTAAAAAGCCATCCACTGATAGCATTCTCACCATTGTTTATTGCCTTATCAACCACAGCTACATCTTAGTTGGATTAAATATATACAAACTGACCATATATCCAAACTGGTCACTTCAAAAACTAGCACTTTCTTCAGGGTCTGGCATTATGGCCTCAACACTCACCAAGCTCATGCAGAACTTGACAAGAGAACATGATGAGCCAGATGCTTTGAAAGTATTGGCCACCAGGCCATCTGAGCAACCATGAACGTGGGTGTAAATGCAACAAGTTTATACCTATACATGCTCATAAGATTCTCTTCATTCTATATCTCGTCATGTTTTCCCTGTGTTTTCAAGGTGGTGTACACCGTCTAGAGTCTGTTGAAGAATATAATGAACTGATGGTGCGACATGGTGACCCCCGGGCCAGGATGTTAGAGGTCTCCCGAGATGGCCGGAAGCATTCCCTTCCCCAGCTCCTGGACTCGACGGGCACATCACAGGTAGTACAGCACTGTGGAGCCCCTGACTTTCTTATCCAGTCACAGCTACTCGGCTAGGGGCAGAAGAGCATGTTTTAAACCCTCTGTCTCCAGGTTTTCTGTAATTCTCTCAGAGGCCAGCAGGAGCTTCATGGTCTAAAGACCTGTTTGTGTATGAGGGCCAGAAGTATTTAGGACAAGAGATATAGTATAGTCAGTAAGGTCTATCTAGGGAGGCTAGAGAGAAGTCAGCTTAATATTTGGAAATAGAAGAGAAGGGGGGGAAAAAAAATCCCTTGTTGGATCTCAAAATCTCAATTCTCTTCCACTGTGTGTTTTGGAGCCGAGAGCCACTTCTGTTGCCAGGAGACAATGGCGCCTCACGGTCTGTGGTGAGCCACCGTCTCTTGTTCAGTGGGTGTGTCGGCAGAGCCTGGTGGGTAGGTGGGTGTGGACACGTGGCGGGGGGTGGCTGTGGTGTGTGCCTGGATCCTACCTCTCATACAGTAACGGCTCCAACAGCCAAGGTCAGAAGAGACTGCAGAGGGGGCTGAGGGGGGTGGGGATGTTCATATTCCATCCCCACCAGAGCGTGGGACTCTGCAACCCTGCACAGGGGCCCCCCTCAACTTCGTCATCCTCAACCCAGCCAACACCTTGTAGACATCTCATAACCAAGTCAGAAGCAGGCTCAGTCTCTGGGAACTTGTGGAGTGTTCTTCCAGTCCTGGCACCATCAGCCAGAGCACAGAGGAGTCACTGGCATCCAGTCCCCGGGCCTCAGTGAAGCAGAGATGGGAGGAGGGAGTGACAGCTGTGATACCCTTAAGTGCATGGAGACTCAGGTATTAGAGTTCTAGAAGACCTAGCTCAGGTCATCTGGGTTGGGCTCTTGCTTTGGGTGTCTCACATTTTTACAGATAGGGTAGCTAAATCCCAAAGAGGTTGAGTAGTTCCAAGCAATACACCAGAATCACTGTGCAGGGAGTTTGGCCTGACCTGAATACAATTAGAAAGTGCCCATGTTTCAGAGGCCACTGCTGATTAGGCTGTCTTGTGCTGAATCTACCAAGGGCAACTGGAGTTGGGGCAATGAGAAAAAGCAGAGCAGAAAACTTGCATGTGAAGTCGCTCAGTCGTGTCTGACTCTTTGCGACCCCGTGGACTGTAGCCCACCAGGCTCCTCCGTCCATGGGATTCTCCAGGCAAGAATACTGGAGTGGGTTGCCAGAGGCCTGGTTAAAACCCATGTCTGGAGACAGGTGTGTGTCCCGGGCAGCATGATCCAGTTGGATCAACGGGGAGATAAGAAGCCGTCGGAGAGCCACGCTGACAGACTGCTTTGGTTAGTGCGGAAAATGAGAGCAGGTCTACCACTGTCCTGGCCAAGGATGTCCAGCATTAAGGTGTAGATTTCTTAACTGACTCAGGAGGAAACCTGACTGTACTTATAGCCGGGAACTATCTATTTCCAAACTCCAGGAGATGGGGAGGGACAGGGAAGCCTGGTGTGCTGCAGCCCACTGGGTCGTGAAGAGTTGAACACGACCTGGCAACTGAACAACAACAAAGAACAGACTTCTAGGAACCAAGAAACACAAGCTAATGCAAGATTTTAAAGAAGAAGCTCTTTTTCCCTCTTCAAGTTGTTCTTTCTCTTCTGTCCTCTTTTTTCTGCCTTTTTCTTTTTCTCCCAGGATTTGCCATTTTCTTTCCTTCCTGCCTTCCACTTTTGTTGATTAGTTTTTAAGGTTTGTTGTTGTTTAGTCTTTAAGTTACGTCCTACTCTTTTATGACCTCACAGACTGTAGCCCACCTGGTTCCTCTGTCCATGGGATTTCCCAGGCAAGAATATTGAAGTGGTTGCCATTCCCTGCTCCAGGGGTTCTTCTGACCTAGGGATCAAACCCACATCTCCTGCATGAGCAGTGGATTCTTTACTGCTGAGCCATAGGGAAGCCCCTTCCTCTCTCCTCCTCTCTTTCTCTTTCTCTCTGCTACCATCCCTCCACTAAAATGTATTGTCTAGATTAGAGCTATCCAATAAAGCTTTCTGCAGTGATGGAAGTGTTTTATGTCTATACTACCCAATATGGTAGCCACATGTGCCTTTTAAGCACATGAAAAGTGGCTGGAGAGACTGAGGAATACGTTTTTAATTTTCCTATATCTTAATTTAAATATAGATGGCCACAGGTGGCTCATGGCTGCCAAATGGGATGACAGAAGTCTAAAAGTGCAGTGAGACCCCTAAAACTCTTCAGGAGAAGAGTGAAGCCTGCTGGCCTCTGATCCCTGAAGGGCAGATGGAATAAGGCCCTGCTGGAGGTTGTTGATCAGAGAAAGAGTTCCCTTGTGAGTCTGCACATGAACCTCTATTCGAGGGCTACGCCTGGCTATTTCCATAATTGTTGTAGTTCAGTTGCTCGGTCGTGTCCAGCTTTTTGTGACCCCACAGACTGCATCACTCCAGGCTTCCCTGTCCATCACCAACTCCCGGAGTTTGCTCAGACTCATGTCCATCAAGTCAGCAATGCTATCCACCCATCTCATCCTCTGTTGTCCCCTTCTCCTCCTGCCCTCAGTCTTTCCCAGCAACAGGGTCTTTACAATGAGTCGCCTCTTCACATCAGGTGCCCAGAGTATATCCATAATAGTTTCAGTAAAAGTGTGGTAACCTTGCCAAGCCAATATCATTTTTTTTAATGAATCAGAGGCTGGGAGGCCAACATAGCTGACAGATATTATGTAAAACTGCAAGATATAGTTGTTCTAAGCTGCCAGGAATACGAAAATATCATTAGCAGATCTCATTTCTACCTTTGAATGTAGAATATGCTGATTAAGGATAAAAACTATTTTCTAGTGTCTTTTTTCTCATATTAAACATGAAATGATTTTGTTGTTTATGCTAGAATATCTATGTCATTTAAGAAATGTATTATTCTAAAAAGAATACCAAGGAGCTAGATTGTCACAGTGCTTTAGCAATAGATTCATTTACTCTCTTGTTTTTGTTATGAATGATCCACACTGCTTACACACGTGGACTTGGTGGGTGATGGAAAGGGAAACGAGATCAAGATTTTGAGCTGCTGCGTGCCAGAAAGGGAAAGTGTGGCTTGTGGAAAAGTATTTCATTTTCCAAATGTGAGGGATCAGAGCTGAAGCTGCTGCAGTCTCTCAGAGGGATTTTTTTATACGGAATAACAGTTGTCTGGGTTTGCGGTTTGGGTTTTATAAGAAACAAAAGCTTGCTGAGTTCTGAGTGAGTGAATTGAGCTTGAAATGATGAGCTACTTGCTAACCATGATTGTGAACTTGGAGTGGGGGCAGGGGTGACTTCCAGCGGAGTACCTGACCGGAGGACGCTCATTCTCCATCTCCAAGGCCACTCGGTTTCCAGTGCCTAACTCCACTCCAGGGAGCAAACAGTAGGATGTGTGGAGTAGGCTCGAGGAAGGTGCAGCCTAGGCTGCTTATGTGGGGAAAAGAAGACGTGGCAGTCCATCACAGTTGGGGCTGTTGCTCCAATGCGCTTTATAATTAGCTTTATTTAACCCACTGGGCCAGGTATGGACCACAGGCCAATGGCCATCTAACGTAAAAGACAACTGAGGTTTCCCGAATCTGAGTATGTTTTTATACCAGGGACCACAGCAGGATAAGTGAGATGATCTCTGACCTCATGTGCTGACTTTTAGGAATACCACATTGTGAAGAAGTCCACCCGCTCACTAAGCACAACTCAGGTGGAATCTCCCTGGAGACTCATTCGGCCGTCAGTCATCTCCATCATTGGGCTGTACAAAGAAAAGGGCAAGGTGAGCTCCTTCGTGTGCATTGTTTTGCTCTCCAGGTAAATGCTAGTATATATTTTGTAAATGATTCCTTTTTAGTGTTGTTTTTACATAAAATAAGGGTAAAGGTATAAAGAAGAATCAAGTGAGTGGCCTTTGGGTAGATTTGAGTGGATACCCTGGCATCCTTTCCCATGGCCTGCAGGCAACATCATTAAACCCATTTGCCCTTTTGATTTCAGGAGTCATCACCCGGCAGCTAGGGCACCATCAAGGGGTGGGGTAAATGCCCCAGCTTGTACCACTACGGAAAGAAAATCAGACCCTGCCGCTTCAAGGAATACCCCCTTGTTATCCTTTTGAATGAATTTCATGGCATTTCCATTATCATAAGAGGAATAATGACAAGTAATTTGTTACACAAATATCAAAATAGCCATTTTGATATCCATTTGATATTATACAAAAGTAAAAGAATAAAACAGATATGGCACCTGCACAGCTATGAACTATTAATTGATCTATGTGAAATTGACATCTTTAGAGATCAAAAGATTGTCAAATGTCAGCAATTTCATATGTTTACCTGAAACTTTTCACCCTTTAATAAAATGCATGGCTGGCATAATGCAAGTGGGTCTGAGGAGGGTCATGGTGAGGGGAGCATATAAATTTGCAGCTACTAACTCAGCTCTACGGCCACTCCAGTATTCTTGCCTGGAGAATTCCATGGACAGAATTCCGGGCTACAGTCCATGGGGTTGCAAAGAGTCAGACACAACTGAGGGACTAACGCTTTCACTTTAGCTCAACTCTGAGTTAAATACTACATTGAGGGGTGCCCTCAGTGAAGAAGTGCGCTGACAACCTGGACCCCCATATTCTCTACGTCCAGGGCCTTGGCTTTAGCATTGCTGGAGGTCGAGACTGCATTCGAGGACAGATGGGGATTTTTGTCAAGACCATTTTCCCAAATGGATCGGCTGCAGAGGATGGAAGACTTAAAGAAGGTAGGAGGGAACCTTCTGGTGGTCCTCGGTGAGCTCTGATCCTAGGAGAGTCTGCCCCCTGGCAAGATGTGAAGCAAATGCCTGAGTGGCTGTGGCTCTGGGCTTGGTAGTTGGATAGACTTGGGCTGAATCCAGTACTTACTCAGGACCTTGGACAATTCGAATAACCTGAGCTTCACTTTCTTCTGTTGTAAACTTGGGATATGAATACCTACCTTGAAGAACTCTAGTGAGGATTACATGAGACATTATGTGAGAAGTGGCTTGATATCTTTGTTTGGATTTTTAAATGTCTGTCTTATCCCCTTGATCTTTGAAATTGCCTTGAAAATTCCTGAGCGTTTACAGTGCATTCTTGCTTGGGGCTGGAGTACATAAACATCTTCCACCAACCCCATAGCACCTACCATTTTTGACACACCTAAATATGCTAGACAAACACTTTTTGCTCCTAGGTTTATTGAGATATAATTGATAACTGTGTGCGTTGAAGGTGTACAACATGATAATTTTATATACTTATGTATTGCAAAATGATTGCCAAACAATGTTAATGAATACCTCCATCACCTCACATATTGACCTAGTGTGTGAGCATGTGCTGAAAACATTTAACATCTTCTTAACTATTTTCAAGTATATAACACAGTCTCGTTAACTATAGGCACCATGCTGTTATACCATAGATCCCCAGAACTTGTTGGTGAATCCTGATATTTTATACCTCCATCACCTCACGTATTGACCTAGTATGTGTGTATGTGATGAGAACATTTAGCATCTTTCTTAGCAATTTTCAAGTATATAACCCAGTCTCATTAACTATATGCACCAATCTGTACCTTAGATCCCCAGAACTTGTTTGTGAATCCTGATTTTTACTCCTTCTTATTAATATACTTCCTGCATGGAATGATTGAATCATTACTATTACTAGTTACCTTCAAAAATGCTGTGACCATTCAGTTTAGTTGGTCCAATTATATTGTGTTTAACCAGCTTATTTCTTTTAAACTGATAAGAATAAATTGGAATCTCCTTTTTTGTAGGCAGAGTGATCCCAGAAGTCTGTGTCCTAATGATAAGCCATGACCAGGCTTCATATTTTAATGGCAGAATATTTCTTTCTTTCTCAGAGGAAGGGTTAACTCCGGGTGGTGTTTGTGTGTCATTTCCCAACAACGTACAATTCTAGCGGAGCATTTTTTTAATGGATATGCCATGTGCTCACTTGATTGAAATTCATCCTGCAGTGCTAGTAGAATGGGGCACAATGGCAGGAAAAAAATCGATAGGAGAGGTTAATAGCACTTGCTTCTCCTAAATACTGTATTTTTGTATGTATGCACTTACAATAAATAGAGGTCATCAGAATGGATTTTCAACCTGTTGAATTGATCTGTCTTTTAAATAATCTTTAAAGATTTTCAAGAGTATGAGCGATCATCTTAATGTTTCTACCTTTTTCCCAGGCGAAAACAAACCAAAAGCCTCACCTAGTTGAGTCTTGGTTATGCCAGGTGATTTTTAAACAGCTTATCTCACTTGTTTTGCAACATCTATAATTGCATTTACAGAAAAGGCACATAACACATGGGTTCAGTACTGCTTGCCTTTTTGAACCTGTGTACGGGGTTCCTTTAATGGAATACCCCATGCGCTCCTGGGATCGGCTGTCCGTGAGAGGTGAAAAGGCGTGTTCATAGGCTGCTTTGCACTTTGTTATAAGGGAGGTCTGCTCCTGCACCATACTGCTGTGCAAGGTTCAGCTCGTGCACCTTTGTGGTGTTTCTGATGAACTGTTACTCCAAAAAATAGACCATGACACAGGAGTCCAAAGCCAGAAACCAGCTTTAAGTCAAGAGAATGTCCAAGCTCTATTAGGTTCCCAGCAGACACTATCAACAACTTGAAAAATGACCTGACTGTGCCTTCTTGGAGTTGAAGATGAGTTCAGGATAGTTTGAGAGAGAAAGAGAACGAGAGCAAGAGAGAGAGAAAGAAATTTGATATTAGTTTACAACAATCTCTTAGATAGAAGTGTATAATAACTTGCCAGCTTACTGACTGAGAACCTTGAACAGCATTAAAACCAAGCATCTCGACTGTGGGGCTGCATGTAGATGTGAGGCTGCCATTCCTGAAGAATATCTCATGTGTTTCCTTGTCTCAATCATTGAAGCCACTTTTCACACACCATGTCTTTCTGAAAATATAGGCTTGGCTTCGCACATGTTATGGGTGTTTGTGCTTCACCACCAGTGGGTTTAAGTTGTAAACCAAAGACTGTAAGAAAAGGGTAGGAATTCAGTCTTTGTAGTTTGATTTCTAAATGTAGAACATGTGTTATCAGACTTGGTAGTGGCAGGAGAGTAAGATCTTGATGCTTCCCACAGTTGTTTTAAATAAAGGTGAAAATAAAGAATTACTGCAGGACAACATGCAGTGCCATTTATTGACCCATTTTTTGTGACAGTCCTTGGAGCTAAGCTAATGAGAGTAGATTGGAACAATAAAATTCACCTTAAAGAGCTGTAAATCAGGGACTTTATGGTATTTTATTTAATACTGACCAAGCAGTTAGATCGGAGAAGGTGATGGCACCCTACTCCAGTACTCTTGCCTGGAAAATCCCATGGATGGAGGAGCCTGGTGGGCTGCAGTCCATGGGGTCGCGAAGAGTCAGACACGACTGAGCGACTTCACTTTCACTTTTCACTTTCATGCATTGGAGAAGGAAATGGCAACCCACTCCAGTGTTCTTGCCTGGAGAATCCCAGGGATGGGGGAGCCTGGTGGGCTGCCGTCTATGGGGTCGCACAGAGTCAGACACGACTGAAGTGACTTAGCAGTAGCAGCAGCAACAGCAAGCAGTTAGATTCCAGTAAACTAAAGCTTGATGTTAATGTAATTCTCAAATTTGGTCACTAGGGGATGAAATCCTAGATGTAAATGGAATACCAATCAAGGGCTTGACATTTCAAGAAGCCATTCATACCTTTAAGGTAAGGACATTCTTATGGACCTCCTTTATCATAATCTTTGTTTTTCTTTATTTCATTCTGGTTTGGGTTTGGTGATTTTTTTTTTTCCCCATCATTTGATAAAAGGACAACCTGAATGTTTTAGCCCTTCTTCCTGTTTTCTCAGCAAATCCGGAGTGGATTGTTTGTCTTAACGGTACGCACCAAGTTACTGAGCCCAAGTCTCACACCCTGCTCCACACCCACACACATGAGCAGATCAAGCTCCCCAAACTTCAATGCCAGCGGGGGAACCTCAGCGGTGGGCAGTGATGAAGGCAGTTCGTCCCTGGGTCGGAAGGCCCCCGGACCCAAGGACAGAATCGTCATGGAAGTAACCCTCAACAAAGGTGATACCAGCTTGTCCTCATTTCGTTGCATTCTCTCAAATCATAATTTGTAATCTGTTCTTAGGTTCATTTTTTTTTTATATGTCTTTTTCCATGAATTGCTTCTTTGGAACATTCTGCTACCAACAACATATGGCATTCTCTAAATGGGCAGCAGGATCAAAAGGAGAGATCTTAGTCACTTCACTAAAGTGAAGGAAAGTTCCCCGTAGCACAGTTTTTTAAAGCTCTCTCTGGATGAATCACTGTGTGTCAGAGACTCATGTTAAAAACATCACTGACTAGCTGAAGTCTAAGGCTAAGATAACATTTTCAAGAAGAAACAATATAGCTAAGAATATAGCTAACACCAGTAACTAAAAATCCTGGGTAACACCAAATCCTACTTCTTTTAATCTTTGCCTCCAGTGGTAGAAATATGATGAACAACTGAACAACCTAGAAATCAATGGAAGGCAAAAGAAAGCCTGAAGTTGTATATCCAGAATAGAAAATGTTATTGGGACTCTGCCTATTTCCAAAAACAGATTCAAGGAGATCCTTCAGACTAAGAAGAGAATGGAGCATCAAATAATTCACAGTCCATAGTTAGCCCCTGGTTCTGCTATAGACTCATTTCATTAAAAGAACTTGGCTCACATTGACAAAGAAAAGTAAAATTTATATCCTAAGTCTTGTCTAAAAATAAGTGGTTATTGGTCAAAGTATGCATTAATGCAGTTTCAAATTATTGATACTCCTTTTCTTTCTTTCTTTTGATTTTGTTTTCTTTCGATGATGCCTCCCACAGAGCCCAGAGTTGGCTTAGGCATCGGTGCCTGCTGCTTGGCCTTAGAAAACAGCCCTCCAGGCATCTACATTCACAGCCTTGCCCCAGGATCAGTGGCCAAGATGGAGAGCAATCTGAGGTTGGTTGTAAACCTGAGAGTTTTAGAGTTCTGGTGGGTTTGTGAATATATGAATACATACATAAGATACCTGCCCTGTTACATTCCCTTGTGAAATTCTAAATGTTTATATTATTTTGCGGTCATGTAGCCAGAATTACAATCAAAAGCATCTCCAAAGATGAAAAGATAGATGAAATTTGGTTCAAGAATTCCAGATCTTGGCTTTCCCCACCAGTTCTGTTCTGTTTGGACTCAGAAGTTCAGTTTCAGAAACTTGACACAATACAAGTCTATGTAGATACCTAGAATTATCCAAATATTTTCTTTCACTTTCATATACATTTATATAGAATTCGTATAAGCTGCTGGGAACTACTCACAATGGTTCAGAATCACTGGATACAAGAGAGTCCTAAGATCATGCCCTTGAACAGGAGGCCTTTATTATTAAGTACAATCTCCTGAACCTTTCCTGTTGTTCCATTCCTTTTTGAGACGTGATGTCTAGATGCTTACTGTCTGAAATCACTGCGTGTCTGATTTCTCAGTTCGGCTAGTTGAGTTGTAGCTTGGGTATTCTGTTTATACAAGAGAGGTTTCGGTGTCCTATTATATAGTAATTGCAGTGGGTCTGTGCCCACCTAAACTTCACAAGAATGTACACGTATTTTATGAAGCACTCTGTGCAAACAGTATCATCTTTCTCCCCTCTAAGTTTTTAAGTCCTTGAGCAGTTGAGGAATTATCAAAATGACATTCCTTGAGGTTGCCATTTTGAGGCCCTGTTAATAGATTATATTATGTTTTTAGTTAATCATCAGAGTGAATTTCCATATCAAAAAAAATTGAGCAAATCATCCAAAGTACATTAAAGAAAATATACTTTTAGAACCCAAGGAAAAAAATCCTTTAATGACATCCCAAGATGATGTTTCTTTCTTGAATGGTTCCATATGTCTGGAGCCTGCCAAATGACCATTCTTCAAACCCCACATAAAGACTCTTTGTTTTCTCATACTGAGTTCTCTCTCTATAATTTCAAGTCAAAATGGGCATCTTGTCCCCAATTTCTCATTTGTTCAAATCTGAAACATTTTTACAAATTATTGGGTAACCTTTGAGCTTCAGATATTTCCTTCTTAAATTATATTACAATAATCATTTCAATATGGTAGGGAAAAAGAAACTGGTGGTGGTCGAGGGACTATCACTTGATGAGCAAAAGGTAGGCAAACCTGAGTTCAGCAGTGTGTGACATCTGGGTGACCTCTCTGAGCCCGTGGCCTTATCTACATAACAGGAATAATAATACCTAGTCAAAGCATTGTTGCATAAATTTCTTTTTATAGTCCTTGGCTTACAATACATGTTGGAGTAATAGTAACCTTCATTGTTGTCTTTATTATCAATTTACTTATTATCAACTTTACTACTTCTGAAAATGCAGGTAGATACCCATAATGGTCTTTGTCAGTTTAAAACCTAATGTGTTTATGAGGGTTTTGCTTTTTTATCCGTATGCAAAGATGCAAGGATATCATTTGCTTCTTAAAAGTATTCAGAAAAGATTTCGTATTATATAAACCACTCCCAGAAGGAAGTCTTGTGAAAAACTAACTGTTACCGCAGAGAGTTGATCATGTTGTCCTCCCTAGCCGCGGAGATCAAATCCTGGAAGTGAACTCTGTCAACGTCCGCCATGCTGCTTTAAGCAAAGTCCACTCCATCTTGAGCAAATGCCCCCCAGGACCCGTTCGCCTGGTCATCGGCCGGCACCCTAATCCAAAGGTGAAGTATCTCACACTGTCCTAAGTATGGGAAGACAGCTGTTTGTCCAGTAGCAGTGGCACACGTGTTCCTATGACCATGCAGACGCTTTGATAAGACCATTCACCCAGCTGGGGACGGGAATCAGCCTGTGGCCACCCAGTGACCAAGGTAACTGATAACACTTGGGAAATGAATTATTGATCTGGACTTCATCTTCGCACTCAGAACATTTTATTAGAAAATGTTGACGGTATTATTGGTGAATTTAAAGTTAGTGGAAGGTGGGAGTGCTAAGTATGGAAGGTAGAGTTCTGAGTAACCCCTGCTGGCTGTTCGATCTCTGGTGAGACACTTAGCCTTTTCAGGTTTCTGCATCCAGAAAATCAGAAAGTATTGAAGTTGATGCTCTGTCTAGGCCATCCTTGACCTGAGCCAAATACTTGTGTGATTAATGCTTAAGAGCCCACTAATTTTCTTCCAGCATCAGTATCACACTGTTCCGCCACACTAACTTGCAGATAATCATAGCCCGTGTATTGGGGACCTCTGCTGTTTACTTTGGAGAAGGTAATGGCAACCCACTCCAGTATCCTTGCCTGGGAAATCTCAAGGACAGAGGAGCCTGGTGGGCTTCAGTCTGTGGAGTTGCAGAGTTGGACATGACTAAAGTGATTTAGCATGCATGCATGCTGTTTACTTGGTTGTATCTCTTCTACTTAGACGACTGCTTTTAATTTTTTAAGCTAACCACAGGACACTTTAGCAAGTTCAACTCAACCCATTTTGAAAGCTGTTTTTAGTTGTTTTTGAGTACTCCAGGTAAAATTCTTAAAATCAGCTTGTCTCCAACATGGTAATCTTTTTTTCTCACCCCTATAAAGTCTGACCTTTCAACAACTCAGAATGCCCATTTAGACCATCAACTCTTCCCATGCCTGGCATGTAGCTACTGTCCACTTTGTATTATTTGTAGAGTTATTTGCTTACGTCCTGAATGGTCCCAGGCTGCTATACTGGATGGACTCTTATGCTAGTTTACAAGTAAGAAGTTTGTACCAGGATACCTGGCAGGTTCTCCCATGTGGCGCTTCTGAGATTTCTTCAGTGCGGTAACTTTAGGGGGTCATTTTCACTGTCTCAGCAGTGTTCACTTGTTATTCGTCCAGTTGCATGCTGCGCATGCTGAGTCACTTGAGCCATGTCTGACCCTTTGCAACCCCATGGATTGTAGCCCACCAGGCTCCTCTGTCCATGAGATTCTCCAGGCAAGAACATTAGAGTGGGTTGCTGTGCACTCCTTCAGGGGACCTTCCCAACCCGAGGATCAAACCCATGTCTCTGATCTCTTGCGTTGGCGGCAGGTCCTTTACCACTAGCGCTACCTGGGAAGCCCTGACCGTCCGGTTTCCCCTATACAAATAACCACTGCAAAGGTGTGACTCTCTGCCTTGATTTGGGACAGAGCTGTCAGTCAACCTCCTTGGACCTTGATTGCTGATTCAAACTCAGCCCCGCTACTTCCCCCACCCCCACTCCCGGGTTGTTTTCTCTTGTCTTCAAGCATTTTTTTTTTTAAGTCTTACTGAAGTAGTTACAATATTGCTTCTGTTTTTTCCGCCCAGAGGCATGTGGAATCTTAGCACCCCGACCAGGGATCCAACCTACCCACACACACCTTCCCCAACACCAGAAGGTGAGGTCCCAACCACTGGATCACCCAGGAAACTCCTACAAGCATTCTTAAAATTGTCTTACATAAAAGCTACTTGAATAAATATCATTTATAGAAAATCAAGTCCCGCTTCCACCTTTTCCTATTTTTTTCTCTGTTTCTCCCTTCTGTTCTGTAGTCCTGCCTTTGCCTGGGAATCTGCTCTACTGTGTCCCCCTGCCGTCCCCTGAGCTCTCTCTGGGACACTTTTAACTCACAGTCTCAACTCCTCCCTCCAGGGTTCTCCCTTGGATTCCACCACCCTCGTGGCCACACTGCTCTCACCTTAGGAAGCAGTCCAGCAAGCCGTGGCTGCTGACCCAGCCCATCCCTCAGCAACATTAGAGAAAATTAAGTTCTCCATGGTTTGCAGTCTGTTGGCTTCAAGGCATCTCTGACTTCAAAATCCATTCCAACCTCACACAAGTCATGATTTGTTGGTCAGCCTAATCTTACCCCAAAGCATCTGCCTAATTTGCCAGTACAATCAAACATCGAAATGGCATTCCAGCGCAAAGCAAAACAGTCCTGGTCTACTGGTGGTCTATGATTCCGTGGAATATATGGGTTGACTCATGTTTCTAGCCGTGGTAAAATGGTCGTCAGGATGGTGCTGGAGATAGAGAAGAAACCAAATTTCAGTATTTGTTTGACTGGATTTCATGTTTCCTCCTAGGTAAACATCGTGTTCTTAGTTGTAACATCATACTATATTTTCCTTTTGGTCAAGATTCCATTTTACATTTAATGTATTTTTGCACCACTTATCCCAACATCTCATGCCAATGGTACATTTTGATACTAAATGTATGTGCTTCTTAGTTTTCATGCTGTTCCAAGAGAAATACCACGAGGATTTTCTTCTCTTCTGTTTCTCATAATGACTGAAGCAGTGGCCGCCCAATTGGAATATTCAAACCCTCCAGGTTTAGACAAGCTAAGATTTGGACCTGCCCGTGTGGCAGATTCTAGCTGACGTTAAGTAGGAGAAAGTAATAGAGGTCCATTATTAATTGATACTGGGGCTTTTAGCATGATTTAGAGTTATCCAGGAAATCTTTCACTTGTTTTAAACCCCAACCATTTTTCTCCCACTCAAAAATAATTGCAAATATTCAAAGTCTAAGGTCAAGAAAAGTCTGCAGCCATTTTTAATGGCTCATTTATACAGAATTACTTTTTGGTTTATGAAGATATGTGTGGGAGCATGCGTGTTTGTCTGCATGCGAGTGTGTACACGTTTTATTTCCTGTGAAGACGATTAGAAATTATTACACAAAGTCCCTGACGTGATGATGGTTGATGTGTTAGGTTAAAGTATAATGCTGAATCCTGTATAGAAATGTTCATTTACTTAAGGCAGATTGCTGTGCTTATCCAAATATTATTTATTATAAATGCTATTTTAATACACAGAATTACTGTCCTACATTTAAAATATTCTTACCTTTTAAAAAAAACTATATAAGTCCTGTAGTTGCTTTTTAAATATCTCATAGTTTATCACGTATCAGGCTTTTTAAAAACCTTCCCATGAAGGACTTCCCTGGCGGTCCATTGGTTAAGACTCCGTGCTTCCACTGCAGAAGGTATAGGTTCAGTCCCTGGTTGGGGAACTAAGATCCCGCATGCCATGTGGCACAGTCAAAAAAAAAAAATTAAGAAAAATTAAACAAATAAAAATCTTCCATGAATAATGACAGTTATGGATAACAACTGTTGGTGGAGTGGGAGGGGGGCATGGAGGAATCCATGAGTTTACCATGCCACCAAAAAATATGGAAGGAAAAGAGAATTATAAATTCACTATTTTTGAAAACTTCATTATAATAACTGATTCAGCAAGACTATGAATGATGCTAAAACCATTGAGTGGAAATATATTGGGAAGCAGGATAAAACAGCCTCAAACTGTCTCCTGCCAGATTACTCATTAATGGCAACAACACAACAAATCCTGTGGAGAAATCTGGCGAAACCCTAAACAAGTGGTCAGTTATCATCAGTTACGAAATACCCTGATCCTGTGATATACCGCAAAAGAAACAGTTTTTATAATTCTGTAGTTTTTCTGCCCCCAAAGGCATCACCTAAATCTAAGCATGAAGGAACTATAGGACAGCTTGTAACTGATGGTTTGGATTGGCCTAGTGTCTTTCAGATTATCAATATCATGAAAGACAAAGGCTCAGAATTATTTTGGATTATAAATAGACATATAAAGGAGAATAAATAGACATGAGTACAGGATTTTGAATTCTAGGTTGCCTGATACACACCCCTCCCCCCAAAAAACCTTTTCTCTAAAGCGTGACTGGGCAGAGAAGTTGGTGACGGGCCGCTAAGGCCCATCGCAGATAAGGAGCTTGCTCCGGAATATAAATCGGTCACATCACTGTGCACACTATTTACTTCATTTGACATTTAAACCTCTCGAGATGTTGATGAAAGCAGCTGAGTACTGATTTGCATTCTCAGGGAAAACCCTTATCTCATCCCAGGCTGGCATCAAACTTTCTGTGAGTTATTTCCAGCCTCAAGACACACTTTGAGAAGCATTTCTGAAGAATAGTCCTAGGGATGTGAAATTCGACCATCATTTTTATCAATGTTAAATTTGCTGAACTTGATAATAGTACCAAGATTATTTAAGAGAATGTCCTTGTTTTCAGGAGATACTTACTAAATTATTTACAGGTGAAGGGTCATGATGTCTGGAACTAACTCCCAAATGGTTTAGTAAAAAGTTGTGTGTGTGTGAGAAGATAAAGTACAAGTGTGAATGTGGAATGTTGAAAAAAAAAAAAGTGAGTATAGTTGAAGAGTATACTATCCTGGTGCTATTCTTGCAAATTTTATGTAAGTTTGAAATTGTTTAAGCTTAGGAAAAAAAAGAATGAGAAGTGAGTGTTCTAGAGAGAGGCACAAGTCAGCCATGTTGTTGGTAACTAGCAATGAATGCTTTGCTTCATGAGCTCGGGTATCAGCTGAAGGTCTGGTTTTGAATCCAGTGTTTGGAGCAGTCCATTAACCCAGCTGTTAATGAATATAATAACTACGCATATGCCCTGGTTTATTGCTTCAGAGGGTGGTCATAGTCTTTGGGCTTGCAATTTTCCTCTTTATCTGAGCTCCAGCCTCTGACTCTGGTCCTAGCTACTTTTATTGGGGAAAAATAAATAAATAAAACCGTCTAATTTGTGCTTTCTGCTGACAATCAGGTTTCCGAGCAGGAAATGGATGAAGTGATAGCACGCAGCACTTATCAGGAGAGCAAAGAGGCCAGTTCCTCTCCTGGCTTAGGTACTGTAACTGCACATCTTCATTCAACATTCAGAAGAGTCTCTCATTACGTTCCCCCCGGGGGCACTCCCCTGCGCAGTATGATTGGAGTCTTGGTAATTACCGGGTTTGGCAGAAGTAGCTGTCAAAGAGATTCCATGCTTTCCCATAGCGGCTGCTTTTGATTTCTACAGTTATTTAACGTGCTGTATTAAAGTTCCAGCCATGCACGCTTTTTCTACTGCTTTAAGATAATTTGCAAAAATGAGTTAGCATTTCAGGTGTTTATGTACAATTCATGTTAAGTAGAACATGAATTCTACTTCATTCCAAGTAGAAATGAAACGCTACTAAATTACCAGTTGTTTTGGTAGGCACCAGGTACAATCCAGCCAAAAACCTGGAGTTTCTTTATATGAATTAAAAGTTTCAACTGAAAGGTAACAGGCTGCAAAAATCATGATTTTCCTCCTTCTTAAGTGGAAAGTTCAGTCATAGGAGGATTGCCCTAGTAAGAATTTCGCATGAATTTAAAACATGAAACTTTGCACCAAGTTGGAAAAGTAATGTTTCCTGTAGAGTGGGAACCTCAAGGGACTCTGCTGATGTATCTGAACTCGAGATATTACTGATATTAAGACTGATGTCAGGAGGAAACTGAGACATGAGTTATTGGTTGTCAAAGGAAAAGGAAGGCATACGGTTTTTTGGCAACCAAGAAGCACCCTAATTATTTGCATCCATAATTAATATATTGAAAGTGGGCACAGCCATAATGGACTCTTTATTCAACTCACTCATTCTCCTGAACTGCCTGAAGGCTGTCCTCTCATAATCCCAATATATTCACTTAGTCATTTATAAAAGATTTTACTAAGCTATGATCCTTAAACTCAAAATCTTTTTGCTCATGGAATATAATTTAAAATCTCCATGCTGAGTCTTTTTGTCCTTCAACTAAAAACTAAGATAGATATTCAGCCCTCTCCCTCTTTCTTTCATGAGTTTTTTGAGTGCTGTTCCTTTCTTCATTCATCCTTCAATCCATTTATCAAATGTCACTGAACACTTCCTAGATCCTAGTTGCTAAGCCCTGCAGGGCCCGATCAGTGATAGGTAAATAGTCGAAGAAGAAGAGAACAGGCATCCACTTGTAATTAAATTATATTATGCATATGGAAATTGGTATGTGGGCAGTATAAAATACTTCTGAAATGCAGAGGAAGTTACTTCCAACTATTAATAGGATCACCATGGAGTCAGTAGCATATGAGGGCTTGAAGCTTGAGAAGAATCTTGGGAGGTGGGACGGGTACCCAATAGACTGCATGCACGTCCATTCCCACACATGTGGTCCCTCCGTGCCTATTGAGCAGAGAGAGTTTTGTTTAATATGTCTGGCTCCTCCTTTTCCTGTTAAGAAGGTGAGCCTATTTGTAAGGATTTGAGCTTCATTGTTTTACAGTATGGTAAACTTTTCCCCAACAGGTACCCCCTTGAAGAGTCCTTCTTTTGCAAAAAAGGTGAGTCAAGAAAAGGCACTTTGTTGACTTGCTGTACTGGTTCAGTTCAGTTCAGTCACTCAGTTGTGTCCAACTCTTTGCAGCCCCATAGACTGCAGCATGCCAGGCTTCCCTGTCTATCACCAACTCCTGGAGCCTACTCAAACTCATGTCCATTGAGTCAGTGATGCCATCCAACCATCTCATCCTCTGTCATCCCCTTCTCCTTCAATCTTTCCCAGCATCAGGGTCTTTTCAAATGAGTCAGTTCTTCGCATCAGGTGGCCAGAGTATTGGAGTTTAAGCTTCAGCATCAGTCCTTCCAATGAACACCCAGGACTGATCTCCTTTAGGATGGACTGGTTGGATCTCCTTGCTGTCCAAAGGACTCTCAAGAGTCTTCTCCAACACTACAATTCAAAAGCCAATTCTTTGGCACTCAGTTTTCTTTATAGTCCAGCTCTCACATCTGTACATGACTACTGGAAAAACCAGAGCTTTGACTAGACAGACCTTTGTTCTGGAGCCCATAAATCAAACCATAGCATCCAACCTGTACTTCTGCCCATGAGTCATCTTGGCCATTTTACACAGCAAACAGCAAAAATGTCCATTTGAGAACAAATGTATAAATGGCAGTTTCTTTTATTAAATATTCATCCAGGAAAAGAACAAAACAACAAAATAAAAGAACTGAGCTACAGTTTGAAAAATAACTGCCCCCCCCTTTTTTAAAATAAAGGGGTCTGGGCCAGGTTGGGGAGGGCATCTGCAACTTTAAGGAATCTTTCTTAGCTGGCTGTTTCGAAAACCCAGTGGATTAGAGAACAAGAGTCAAACTCGCCTGTTTTGTTGTTTCATCAGTAGGCTGAACCAGTGGCTTGGAATTCCATTCCTCCTCCTATCTCCTCCCCCAGTCTTCTTCCTGGGATAGCTGATGCATTGCTGCTGTGGTTTTTCTGATCGCAGCCAAAAACGTATTTCTTAAAAACATTGTCTGGCAGCAGTTGCCTTTTAATTCATTCATTGTTTAATTTAGTGATCCTAAAGTAAATGGAGGTGGGCGTTTACTATCACAGCTGTTTTGAGTGACCGCAGATGAGAACAAAGTGCTTTCAGGAAGATGGGACACAATTACTATTTAAAATAATCCACGCTGGCGCATCTTCCTCATCTAGCACTGCCTTCTTCAACAGGACTCCCTGATTTCTGAATCTGAACTCTCCCAGTACTTTGCTCACGATGCCCCAGGCCCACTGTCTGACTTCATGGTGGCCGGCTCTGAAGACGAGGACCCTCCAGGGAGCGGTGGCAGCAGCAGCTCCGCGGAGCCCCCCGGCACATCCCGTAAGCCCTGACTCTTCTGACTCCATGATGCGTTGGTTTACACATCACGGTGCTGGGGTACGGAAAGAGAACTGGAGCCCACACCCATGGTTGAGTAGGAGCCACCTTTCTACCCTGACTAAAGGCAGAGTTTGATTTTGGGAAGTGCAGTGCACTCCTGGTGACCGGCCTCCCCACTCCTGCAGTCAACAGGCTGGGTGCACGGTCTGTACCCCAAGTGTGGAAAGCTAAACTGCCCCCACCTTGGGATGCTATTTACACGGTGTAGTCTTGGAATTTGTGGCATCGAATTGTGGCTGATAACCTGATGGCCTTATATTTCAGGGGAATCCTAACCAAATTCTTCACTAGACCCTAAACCTAATTCTTTTTAGAAGGCAGTGAGTGAATGATTTAGAATGTATGAGACAGATGTTATCATATGGGTTTTACTTTTTTTTTAAAAAAAAGACCTCATTGATTATTTTCTCAGTATAATCTGAAATAATGACCTGATGTGAACTGCATTGACTCCTCACTCCCACCAGTGTGGTTTCCTTTTGCTCATTTCTAATGTCTGAATAAGAAAATCCCCTGTCTCAGACGAGGCAGACAAGAACCTGTCTAGCTCGTTTGGAGCAGCCCACGTGCTTCCTCCAGGCTCTGATAGAAACGCTCTAAGGCGGAAGCACGTGTAATTTTTCACTATGTTTAACGAGATGCGAAGAGTTTGCAGAGCTCCCACGCCTTCCTTCCCTTCCCAGGTTGCAGTTTATAAATGATATGTAGTCTCAGGCTTCAGCTCACCACGCTCTCGGAGCTCACGCGCCCATTAATCAAGCCCACCTCTCTCCTGCCTGTGAAGGAAGGACCTCAGATGATAAGAAGGCCCAGGTGTGCGGGACTCGTTGATCCCAGGGCATCCTTCCCTGGGGAGTATTTGAACCCAGTAACGTGTTAGATATCATGGATGTTGACAAGTTACACACTTCTGTCTCTAGGCAACACACATGTGTAAGTTGAACAATCCAGAGGTTAAGTTTAAAAAAAAAAAAATGAAAAAACAGTAGGCAGAGGAGAGAAGAAAGTTGGCTCTCACTGTAAGCAGATCCCAAGAAACTGTCGTTTATGCCTAGTGACCAGTGGCCGGAAGGTGTACCTGGCATCTGTGAACGTGGAAATGCTCGGGGGGGTTAGATTAAAAGACCACACCAGATCGAAAGCTGTTTCACTTGACTTTTCTTCTTCCAACTCCAGCAGCTCACAAGGAGCCAGGAAAAGCCAGGGCCAACAGCCTTGTGTCTCTTGGAAGCCAACGGACCTCTGGGCTCTTCCACAAGCAGGTGACAATTGCCAGGCAAGCCAGTCTTCCTGGGAGCCCAGAGGTCCTCCGGAACCCCCTCCTCCGCCAGAGGAGGGTGGGCTGCTCTGATGACGACGCCAGCGATGAGGAAGAGTTTGATGGCGAAGGCGACTGTATTTCCCTCCCAGGGACCCTCTCAGGTCCCAGCAGGCCGCTGACAGAGGACGACTCTACACGTGTTTCAACAGCCTCTTCCAAGGTCACAGGTATCAACCGAGAGGAACACCCCAAGAAAACACTGGTCAGCAAGGCCTCCTCGGTGCCTCTCCTCGGCAGCTCGCTGGACTTCCAGGAGAGCCTCCCAGGAGGCGTGCGGGACCCCCTTTCCCATGCACCCAGCCTGCTGGTCCCATCAGAGGCCCCCAAGGGTAGCCCTGGCTGCTCAGGGAGGAAGGAACTGTCAGGATCGAGGAGCTCGCCCAAACTGGAGTGCAGAGCTGGGACAGGCACCCAGGGTCCAGCAAGCACAGACAGCTCCAGTTCCCTCCAGCAGAATGACAGCCTGGGGTCCAGGCACAAGCCCGTGACCAGGGTCAGCCCACACCGCAAGAGGCCTGAGGCTGAGGCCAGGCCTAGCAGCACAGAGGCAGCACAGCTGACCGATGGAGCCAGTGACCCATGTGGTGCTGACTTGAAAGTCCAGGATAGTTCCAACCAAGTGACTGTGACTGGTTATCGGCCAGGAGGAGCTGTGGAGAAGGTAACTGATTTCTTAGTTACTTGGGATCCAGTGAGTCTTGTATGAATGAGTGTGGAGCATGCTATAAAGCAGGGGTCCCCAACCTCCAGGATCCAATGCCTGATGTGCCTGATGATCTGATGTAATAATAACAGCAATAAAGTACACAATAAATGTCATCCTTTTGAATCATCCTGAAACCACACCCACCCCCCATACCAGTCTGTAGAAAACTTATCTTCCACAAAACTGGTCCCCGGTGCCAAAAAAGTTGGGGACCACTGCTCTAAAGCATAAGGAAATCTGCCTGAAATAAAGGATAATGATTGGAGAATCATCTTTCAATAGAGTCATTCATTTCAACACACTAACTGCTTGGGAGCCTAGTAATATATCACCAGATTGGTGGGGGGAGGTGCCTCAGTGTTGAGTCATGAGCTCATGCGGCCGAAAGATATAATCCCTCTCTTCCCATACACGGGGCCTCTGGTTGATGATGGAAAGGCAGTGCCAGGCAGATGCAGGAAACCCCTGGGTCTGGGACCAGCTTCTCCACTGACTAGTTGGTGGTCACTTGGGCAGTAACTCGCCAAGTTACTGATCTTTCTGAACAACAGTTGTCTGGACTGTAAAATAGGGATGTTGCCATCTTCCCTGATCATCTCACAGTCAGGGTGACCATCAAATACAGGTTAACAGTGCTTATGTCTGGCAGTCAAGGTTCTGCTTGATCCTTATTTTTTCAGACTTCCCACAGTGATGATGTATAGCTACTCCTACCCTTGTTGTATCACATGAAGTAATGGGCATGCATTCACTGAGAAATGTATAACGTACCACAGTAAATGCAAGTTAATATTGTTGATGTTTCTACTTATTTACCAGTATGTTAGAATGGACCAGAATATCAAATTGCACATTTTTAAAAAAAATTTAATATACCTCCACTTAAGCAAGGAGAGGGTAAGAGAAACAAACATTATTTAGTCTCTTCAGCATAAATACTTTCACTCAGAGCGGAGAATCTGAGATGCCTTATAAGGCTGTCCAGGCATGCCTCTGAAATAATGCAGGTTCGGTTCCAGAGCACTGCAATCAAGCGGATGTCGCAATAACGTCAGTCAAGTGTTTGGCTTCCCAGTGCATATAAAAGTTACGTTTACACGATACTGGAGTCTATTAATTGTGCAACAGCATTATGTCTCCAAAAACAATGTACATACCTTAATTCAAAAATGTTTTATTAGTAAAAATTGTTAACTCTCTGAGCCTTCAGTTGAAATATAAATCTTTTTGCAACAGTAACATCAAAGATCACAGATCACCATAACAAATGTAACAGTGAAAAAATGTAAGATATTGTGAGAAATACCAAAATATGAGAGGCACAAAATATGACGGAAGTGAACAAATGCTGTTGGAAAAATGGCACCAACATACCCGTTCAGTGCAGGGTTGTCACAGACCGTCAACCTGTAAACCATGCAGTATCTGTGAAGCGCAATTTTTATGCCTGTATTTATAAAGATGTGTTTTCAAGTGATTTGTAAAACATATAATACATGTGAAGAGACGCAGAACATACAAAGTCATAAAAACTAATCTCAGCAGAAGGGTTTGTTTCTAACCTTATAGAAAAAGTAGAAACATACACCTTTTTTTTTCCTTCTAAAAATTATTATTACCTCCAACTAGTAAATGTATTTTAAAATGTCATGTTCAGCTAATGGGTAAACCTCTTCCTTTTAAGGGTATTACAAATTTTGAATAACTCAGTTCAGTTCAGTCACTCAGTAGTGTCCGACTCTTCGTGACCCCATGAATTGCAGCACGCCAGGCCTCCCTGTCCATCACCCACTCCTGGAGTTCACTCAGACTCGCATCCATCGAGTCGGTGATACCATCCAGCCATCTCATCCTCTGTCGTCCCCTTCTCCTCCTGCCCTCAGTCCCTCCCAGCATCAGGGTCTTTTCCAATGAGTCAGCTCTTCACATCAGGTGGCGAAAGTATTGGAGTTTCAGCCTTAGCATCAGTCCTTCCAATGAACACCCAGGACTGGTCTCCTTTAGGATGGACTGGTTGGACCTCCTTGCAGTCCAAGGGACTCTCAAGAGTCTTCTCCAACACCACAGTTCAAAAGCATCAATTCTTCAGCACTCAGCTTTCTTCACAGTCCAACTCTCACATCCATACATGACCACTGGAAAAACCATAGCCTTGACTAGACGGACGTTTGTTGGCAAGGTAATGTCTCTGCTTTTGAATATGCTATCTTGGTTGGTCATAACTTTTCTTCCAAGGAGTAAGCGTCTTTTAATTTCATGGCTGCAGTCAACATCTGCAGTGATTTTGGAGCCCAAAAAAATAAAGTCTGACACTATTTCCACTGTTTCCCCATCTATTTCCCATGGAGTGATGGGACCGGATGCCATGATCTTCGTTTTCTGAATGTTGAGCTTTAAGCCAACTTTTTCACTCTCCTCTTTCACTTTCATCAAGAGGCTTTTGAGTTCCTCTTCACTTTCTGCCATAAGGGTGGTGTCATCTGCATATCTGAGGTTATTGATATTTCTCCCAGCAATCTTGATTCCAGCTTGTGCTTCTTCCAACCCAGCATTTCTCATGATGCACTCTGCATATAAGTTAAATAAGTATATAAAGCCAAATCATGGATTTTACTCAAATATCTTTTTTATAATAATTTATATCTATTAAAACAAAATGTCTTATAATTGTGAATTAGTATTCTCAGTAAGAACTCTGAGCACCTTTTAAAATTTTTGTAAGGAAGTTCAGTTTTCCTTGTAAAATTTCTGGTTCCCAAATTTTATTTGTACTATGTGGGAAAGAAAATTGAATGCATTGCCCATAATGTATATACCCTTTAAATTGGAAACTTTAAAAAATGAGACTTTTTGTTTTGGAAAATAGATTGTCTTTTAATTTTTTATTAGTACTTTTTAAAATTGAGATGAAATTCACTTCACATAAAGTTAGTATAGCTTTCCTATACTAACGTGTCCAGTGACGGACATCGACAGGCTCCTGGTGGAAGTCTGGCATGCTGCAGTCCATGGGGTCGCAAAAAGTTGGACATGACTTAGCGACTGAACAACAAAGCGTTTTAAAGTGTACAGTCGAGTGGCACTTGCTGTATTCACAGTGCTGGACAGTCACTACCTCTATTGAGTTTCAGATTCTTCTACTGTTTTCATATCACACTTATGCCTTATTAGTAAATTCACTGAGTTGAACACTGTTGAGTTCGCTCAGCAGATAACTGACATTTTACTAAATGATTTTTTTGTTGTTGATAATCTGTTTCACCTCTTTCCTCTGCTGCCACCTTTTGGCCACTTTATGACTCCTTCACTCAGAGGGTAAATATCAAATAAATCTGATTTAACGTTTTAGCAAGGCTATTTTAGAGAAAACTTTCATAGTAGGTATTAGAAGAAAGGAAGTAATTGACGCTTGGCTAAAGTACACTTTTAAAATGTTAAATGCTAACTTTATTTATGCAGAGTCATCCTCTCCATGACTGCCAAAATGAGCTGGTTTTGTTCTGGAACATCACAATGCATAGTGTAACAATAATGCCTTACCTCTATATAGCCTTTTGTATGCTGCATGCTGTTTTTTTTTTTTTAAAGATTTGTTCATTTATTTCATTTTTTGGCTATGGTGGGTCTTTTGCTGCACCTGGCTTTCTCTGGTTGCAGTGTGCAGGCTTCTCATTGTGGTGTCTCCTCTTCTTGAGGAGCGTGGGCTCCAGGGCAGGCAGGCTCAATAGCTGCAGCGTGTGGGCTCAGTAGTTAGTGCTCACGGGCTCTGGAGCGCAGGCTCAGTAGTTGTGGCGCGTGGGCTCAGTTGCTGTGTGGCCTGTGGGATCTTCCCAGACCAGGGGTCATACCCATGTCTTCTGTGTTGGCAAGTGGATTCTTTACCACTGAGCCACCAGGCAAGCCCCGCAACACTCGTTATTTCTGTTATTTCAGTCTTCTTGATTGAAGCCATCCTGAGGGGGTTGAGATGCTCTCTCATTGTGGTTTTCATTTGCCTTTTCCTAATCACCCCGGGAGAGAAGGCAATGGCACCCCACTCGAGTACTCTTGCCTGGAAAATCTCATGGATGGAGGAGCCTGGAAGGCTGCAGTCCATGGGGTTGTGAAGAGTCAGACAGGACTGAGCGACTTCACTTTCACTTTTCACTTTCATGCATTGGAGAAGGAAATGGCACCCCACTCCAGTGTTCTTGCCTGGAGAATCCCATGGACGGAGGAGCCTGGTGGGCTGCAGTCCATGGGGTCGCAAAGAGTCAGACACAGCTGAGCGACTAACAGCACCACTACTACTAATCACCCACATCTTAAATTTAAAGCTTAGGAAGAGTGACAAGGCCATGAAATTTCTAGTTGGACCTTAAACCCAGAATCTGGGTCTTGTGGCTTCTGGTCCAGGGCTCCTTGAATTTTCCCAAACCAGCTCTCCTCTGTATGTGATGTATTAGGATGCAGAAAACCCTGAAAGCCTTTAACAGTGACTCACAGTTGTCCTTGTGCCAGGAATCTCTGGACAAGCTGTCCGTCGGGGATGGACGAGTCCCCACTGACTGTGGACCAGGTGGTGCCCTGCCCCACCCGGCTGCCAGCCACCCTACAGAGAACCCACCTGAAGCAACATCCAAGCAGGGGCAGCAACCCGGGACAGGTAAGATTATTCTATCACTTACTAAGCTTTAGGATGGGAGAGTAGAAGTTAACTAATAAAAATGTTATATGGGGAAAATTTTGAGGGAGAGAGATCTTCATAGGCTAGTGATAAAAGCTACCTGCATTTAACAACTTCACTAGATCACTGGGGCTGAGTTCATGAGTTTCTGTCTTCAGCTAGTCTCCAGCCTTTGCTCATTTTGTGACATGTACCTTAGTGAATGAGGAACAATATGAAACAAGAATATCCTGCCCTTCAGAAACTCAACACTCTGTTTATGTGAAACCAAATGTACTGAAAAATGGCAGGAAAAACCTCCACTGAGAAGTAAAGAATTAATAATTCTTATGTATTGCATCTATAGAATAGCTGAGGAGCCTGGAGAGGTCAGCAAAATGCTCCCAGGCCTGTTTGACTGGTGCTGGCCCCAGTAGGCCATCGTCAGCACTAACCCTAACCCTAAGTCAGGTTATCAGCACACCTGTAACCTACCCTGGTTAGGAAGCTGCACCAGGCCCTCCACGTTCTTCTACACCCATGCCATCTGTTGTAAAGGCTGCTGGGCCTTCTCCCCCATAAGGCACCATAATTGAGCTAGTATGCTCTCCATCGTTGGGCGTTTGGGGGCTTTCCAAGTGAAGGAATATTTTGAAAGGTGACATCATGGACTGCTTCCATGTAATTTAATCTCCATCAGTAAAACCTTTTTGCATTACACACTTTGCACAAAAGCCAAATCGCTAACAAAATTTTAGGGTTTGCTCAGCGAATGAATCAATCTGAAAAACAGGCACACATCCCTTCCTTTTGTCGTTGTTGCTTTTCCCTGTAGCTGGCACCAGCATCTGTGCGTGCTTAGTCACTCAGTTGTGTCCAGCTCTGCGAACCCATGGACCGTAGCCCGCCAGGCTCCTCTCCATGGGATTTCCCAAGCGAAAATACTGGAGTGGGTTGCCATTCCCTTCTCTAGGGGATCTTCCTGACCTAGGAATCAAACTTGGGTCTCCTGTATTGCAGACAGATTCTTTATCATCTGAGCCACCGGAGAAGCCTCCTAGTTGGCACCAGCAGAAATGGGAAAGTCATACTGAAGGGAGTTCAAAAGATTCAGCAGATTACGGTTGCTGGAGGGAAAGACAGGGAGAAGAGATAGTTAGGGAGTATGGGATGGACAGGTACACACTGACCGCTATATTTAAAATGGATAAGCAACACAGTCCTACTGTATAGCACAGGGAACTCTGCCCAATGTTATGTGGCAACCTGGATGGGAGGGGAGTTTGGGGGAGAATGGATCCATGTATGTGTATGGCTGAGTCCCTTTGCTGTCCACCTGAAACCATTACAACATTGTTAATTGGCTGTACTCCAATTCAAAATAAAAAGTTTAAAAAAAGAAAATTGAGCAGAAGAAAGGAGGCTGTGGATGTGAATCTGTGGTGCCCCTGGCCTTCCACAGGGACCTGGGGAGGTTGTATCGGGTCTCCGTGGGTATCCTGATGAACCGGTCTTGTTGTCGAGTGGTCTCTGCAGAGGCCATGTTGTCAGAGTTTAGGTAACTGCGTGAGCTGTGGAGTCCACATCCTGGGGGAGACCCCTGGCCATGAACTCTCTGACCCTGCATATGCTGCTTACCACTCTGGGCCTCACTTCCCCACCATTCCAGTGCAGACAGTCACAGTGTTAGGAAGGAAATGAAGTGCACAAGAAGCTCTTAGCACAGCGCCAAGTGCTGCTGCTAAGTCACTTCAGTCATGTCCGACTCTGTGCGACCCCAGAGAAGGCAGCCCACCAGGCTCCCCTGTCCCTGGGATTCTCCAGGCAAGAACACTGGAGTGGGTTGCCATTTCCTTTTCCAATGCATGAAAGTGAAAAGTCAAAGTGAAGTCACTCAGTCGTGTCTGACTCTTCGAGACCCCAGGGACTGAAGCCTACCAGGCTCCTCCGTCCATGGGATTCTCCAGGCAAGAGTACTGGAGTGTGGTGCCATTGCCTTCTCCGGCGCCAAGTGCTACTAGTTCTTAATTACTGATCTAGGAACTTCAGGGGGAAAGGCATATGCAGTTAAGGTGACTTGCGTGGGCAATGCAGAGTGCCTATAACCTCTCTCAAGGCAAAAACTTTCATTGTGACTGAGGTTTTTGCTCTACCCTCACTCAGACCCAGGGTTCATAAGGAAATGCAAATCTAATGTTCTTTTTTCTGCCTATTCCCCCACCTATTGTAAGATGCCATGTGCCAGAAGTGGACAGACTAACCCACGCGTGTGCAGGCTTTTTGAGGAGCCGCCTCCAGGACAGAGTGGCTCTCCAGACCCAGCACGTGGAGGGACTTCACTTCCAGGCAGGCGGCATCTGTCCCTGTGCCTCGGAGAGTTCACGCTCTCTCTGGCTTCTCTGCTTTGATTCCCTTTTCTTCCTTGCCTTTCTCCTCTTCCTTTGCTTCTGTTCCAGATGTGCCCCCAGAATCCCACTCAAGTCCAACAGCCCTCTGTCTCCGATTCCTGGGATAATCTAACCTCCTCAATCTCCCACACCCCTGACCCTGGTCAGGACACGCCGAAGGACAGGGCAGGCTTCCATATGTCTGGAGCATTCCATGTGTCTGCCTGAATCAGCCTCCTCTCCTGCACTGAGCAGTCAGTCCCTCAAGTTCCCTGCTGGGACTCTTTCACTTTACTCTGTGACTCCTAATCCAAGGCACAAGGCTAAACCCCCATGTAATCTGCGGGGGACTGAGTTGACTGCAGAATCAACCCAAGCTAAGGAATCAAATAGAACAGCCCACTGACTCCTGTGGCTTTTGCCATCAGAGGGTGGATGGTGTACAGAAACCCAAGTGCACGATTTCTGGTGTCCCCTTGTCCTTATAAATAACCAGAAAGGGCAGAGGCAGAGGTCCTCCTGCCGTCCATGCTGAGTTATTTTAGAGCCTCTAAAGTACGGTGGTATTTATTCGATGTGAGCACTCTATAATTTTAGAGACAAAAACAGGCCTACATTTAAGCTGTGGGATGTCTTTCTAAAACAGACCAAAAAATTGAGACTGTTTACAGTTTTCTCTTGTTTTCATTGAAGTTTTCTTACCTTTCACCCTGTGTCTCCCCCACCACTCCAACTTTTTTTTTTTATTCTCCACCCAGGACCAGATGGCTCCCCAGACCCTCTCCCTTCCCCAGGGCAGAAGGGGGCAGCTCACCCTGACCCCAGCCAGACCTCAGTGGACACAGGGCCAGCGAGGCGACCTGAGGACCCTGGAGGGCCAGAGTCTCCCAGGATCCCCAAGTCTGAGGACAGCACATCCCCAGGGACAATGGCAACGGCTCATCCTGACCTCCATGAGATTAGAGCAGCTCCCAACGCCAGCTTGCCCTGCGCCGCCTGGAAGGCAACGACCCCCAGGGGAGCAGGACCCACGGCTGAGGGGGCACCTCTGACTGGTGCTGGGCTGCCACGAGACCTCACGTCCGGGGAGGAGAGCCAAGAGGGGGTTCCGGGTCACCATGCCAAGGCTCTGCAAACCTCAGTGGTCCTTGTCCCTGGAAACTTCCGGGGATCGGCTCTGCCCCAGGGAACAGACTCGGGGTCTGCCAGTCCCCTGCAGGCTGGCCCGACCCTGCCATTGCCAAGTGACAAGGCCCAGGAGGCATGTGGGGGTCCCTTGGGGCCTGGCTGCCTCGGAGGGAACGGGCGCTGCCCAGTGACGGACATCGACAGGCTCCTGGTGGAACCAGGTGCCTCTGGAGCAAGACTTCCCTCCCTCGGGAAAGGGGACCAGCTGAGCAGAGAGCAGGCTGCCCAGGGGCCACAGCCAGCCTCAGGGAGTCCGAGCCCTGCCCCAAGGAGGCCCGGGGCGGCTGGTCCAGCCCCTCCCCCTCAGTGGGCCGGCCAGCCTTCGGTTTTGGATTCCATCAATCCTGACAGACATTTTACTGTGAACAAAAGCTTTCTGAGCAACTACTCTAGGAATCTCAGCAGTCTCCACGAAGACAGCACCTCACTGTCGGGCCTGGGCGACAGCACCGAGCCATCCGTGTCCCTCTCATCCATGTACGGGGATGTGGAGGACTCGTCCTCAGACCCCGAGTCACTCACTGAAGCCCCGCGAGCTCCCACCCGGGACAGCTGGTCCCCTCCTCGTCCTCGTCCTCCTGAGCCTTCTCACAAGGGAGACATGACGGAGTCCGAGGAGGAGCAAGTGGAAATCTGTTCCACGGATGGCTCCCCCGATCGACCCTTAGCCACTGCCCTTGCTCCTGCCCGGGTGGCTGCCTGCCCTGCCCTCTCCACAGCCCTGCCACCAAAGGACGGAGCCCTGAGCCAGGTGGGGGCAGAAGCGAGCCACACAGCCCGCTTCGTGCCAGGCACCTCCACCCCTCCGCAGCCACCTCCTCCTCTGTCAGGCGTGAGTTCTCAGGAGGCAGAGCCACCTGAGGATGCAAGGGTCTCCCAAGACCACAGGTCCCCGAGTGAAGAGGACTCTGGGGAAGCCACCCAGCCTCCTCCAGGTACCAGG
This sequence comes from Ovis aries, assembly GCF_016772045.2. Lineage (NCBI taxonomy): Eukaryota > Metazoa > Chordata > Mammalia > Artiodactyla > Bovidae > Ovis > Ovis aries. Next base: position 41,645,787 of record NC_056069.1, on the reverse strand, counting down.
CCTGTCCCCAGCTCCCCAGGCACCCTCGGTTCTCCTAACATGGTGAATGGTTTGGAGTGTGACCGTTTGGATGACAAGACGCCAGCTGAGAAACAAGAAACAGATGTTCATACTGCTGAAAACCAAGCCTCCTTCAGGGCATGTGTCCCCAAGAACGGAGACTCAGCTCTGGGAAACCTGCATATCTCCAGAGGTCAAGGCCCAGAGGACTTGCTGCCAAAGCCAAAAGCCATCTCCCGGCGGCCCCTCATGGCCTGGTTTAAAGAGATAAATAAGAACAACCACGGGACACATCCACAGAGCAAAACTGAAACGGAACAGTCCACGCTGCTGGCCGGAAGCCCCGACCCCAAGGCCCAGGTGCCGAGCTTCAGCCACAAGAAGGGGGTGCCTGTGCCAGATAGTCCCCCTCCTCGGCTGGACCTTGAGAATAAAGACTTGCCTGGGAAGAATTCTGTGGAAACCCTTTTGAGTAACTGTCAGAAACCCAAAGCTGGTCCTAAGCTGAAGAGACTGAGCATCAGAAGCAAAGGCAAAGTCAGCTCCGAGGCCCCGGCTGTTCACGCGGGGAAGTCAGGCAGCTCAGAGCACAAGAAAGCCCTCGTCTCACCCCAGGCCTCCCACAAAATGCTTTCCAAGGTGGCGTCGCACCGGTGCCACACAGCCGGCCACGAGGAACCAGACACGACTGCCGCAGCTGCCCCCCAGCCTCCCCAGAGTGTGGAGGGCAAGGTGCCCCCTGGGACCCCGGGCTCCCTGAAGCCCTCGGCATCTGACTCAAGCATCAGGATGTTTGTTTCGCCCGTGACCACCCCCAAGACCCTTCCTGAGCAAGGTGGGTGCGGTAGGCTCCACCCGGCGGTGCCTGCAGAACCCAACCGAGGCTGCCTGGCTGCCCCCAGCCCTCCCAAGTGTGGTCCAGAGAGCAGGGCTCCCCTGGCATCCCCGGGGCCAGCAAGTCCCACGGCACCGAGGGGTGGCACGTCCATGGTGGCCAGCAAGCGGGAGGTCCCGACTCCCGGGCAGGGTGAGCGGTTCCCGTCCAGCCAAACAGACTCCACAGCAGAAGCAGCCCTGCCCGGGGTGACTGGTGACAAAAGAAGCAAAATAATTGCCGGTGGGCCTCCCGAAAGAACCAAGCAGCTGAAAATCATTGAGATCCCTTCTGAAAGGATGCCAAAGAGCACATGTGGTGACATGCCGGCTGAAGGGGACACGCAGGGTGGGCTCTTGTCCCAGAGCAGCCATCAGGAGGAGAGTGAGGTTGGGCTCTGTCACCAGCCAGGGGAGTCCTCCCCAAACCACCCGTCCTCACTCCCAACCCGGGTCTCCCAGGTGGAGCTAGAAGTGCAGCAGCGATCCATCAGCCTGGCAAGACTCTCCTCCTCTTCCTCCCCGCAGCTGCTGGCTAGAAAGGCCGATCCCGGCCAAATGGCCGATGCCCTGGGGGTGCCCAGGAACAGCCCACCAGTGGGCCCAGTGCTGGACGATCATCCCTACTTCACGCCAAGGCCAGCGACCAGGACCTACTCCATGCCGGCCCAGTTCTCCAGTCTTTTTGGCCGGGAGGGCCATGCCCCACAGAGCCCAGGGCGCGCCCCTCGGGATGCCCAGATCCCTGGCACCAGCGGGGGCCTCCTCGAGGCCAAGGCGTCCAGAGGCGCCATTCTCAGCCTGGCTAACGGGCAGGGTATATACAGCGTAAAGCCCCTGCTGGAGACTTCGGGGAACCTTCCAACAACAGACGAAGCAGATGTCCTGTCCACCCAGGAAACCAGCTGCCAGCTCACAGACAGAGTCACAGTCACCAGGAGACATCACTACTCCCCACAGAACTGGCCCCATGAATCCACCTCCTTTTTCTCTGTGAAGCAGAGGATCAAGTCTTTCGAGAACCTAGCCCACTCTGACCGGCCCGCAGCCAAGGCCGGGGCCGCCTCCTCCTTGTCAGTGAGCTCCAAGCCTCCCATTGGGAGACGGTCGTCCGGCAGCGTGGTTTCTGGGACCCTTGGCCACTTCAGTGACCCAACGGCGAGGTCACTGAGACGCAGCCTGAGTTCCTGCAGCGAAAGCCAAGGTGAAGCCGCCACCGTCGTCCCCCCGATGACCAAGTCCCCGTCCAGCATGACACTGACTGTCTCCCGGCAGACCCCAGCAGATGCCCGTAGCAAGGGCACTGACTCAGACCCCAGGAGACCACCTGGTCCTTCGGGCATCCCTGCCCCAACCGCAACCCCCGCCTCTCCCGCCAAGAGGAACAAGTCCTCGGTGCGTCACACGCAGGCCTCACCTCTGTCCCGCTCGAAGCTCCAGGAGCTGAGAGCCCTGAGCATGCCCGACTTGGACAAGCTCTGCAGCGAGGACTTCTCAGCGGGGCCACCCGCTGTGCTCTTCAAAACCGAGCTGGAAATCGTCCCCCGGAGGTCACTTGGCTCCCCTGCTGGGGGCCTCACTGGGTCCACTGCCCTTTCATGCCCCAGGGATGGGGCAGAAAGGGCCTATCCCAAAGCCACTGACCCCAGAGCATCCAGTTTAACCCATGATGTGGGTGAGACCACCCAGGATCTGCCTTCCGGAAGAAGTTGGTCAGTTAAGTAAGTGTCCACTCTTCCCCTTGTATGTAATTTTTTTTTTAATGGATTAGTTCTACACTTTTTGGAAAAGTTGCAAAAATAGTGCAAACTTCCCATCTACCTCTCACCTAGCTGCTCAAGTTAACATTTTACATAACCACGGTCCGTTTGTCAGAAGTTAACATTGAAACAACACACAATTAGCTCAATGACAGCCTTTATTCAGATTACACTGAATAAATCCCACGAACATCCTTTTTCTATTCCAGCCCATTTTTTTTTAATACTGGAAAAATAAAGTGCCTGCAGGAAAAAGTGTTTCCCAAAATGTTGCTCTAAAGAGAGGCTTTTGTAGGACAGGGCACTTTGCAAAAACACAGAGTGAGAGAGAGAGAGAGAGAGAGAGAGAGAGAGGGAGAGAGAGAGAGATGGTAGGATAAGGAAACGGGACCATCGGGGGAGGATTAGAACCTTTGAAAGCAACTGAAGTCAAATAGGAAACTTCTAGTATGTTTAAATATATTTCACTGGAGCCTACAGAATATTTAACATGTCTGAAAGTTTCTGTTCAAGGTCAGCATTGGTCCCCTAACATCTTGGAGGGATCCTAGAATCCACAGGAATTCCCACTGCTCTTGGCAGTGAATGAAATTCCTGTTGAGCATTTGAGCTTCTTCAGTTTCAAATGGAGTTCTGACCAAAAGAGAGCATGAAAATCAGAAAATACCTGCGATGCGGGAGAAAGGAGATCATTCTTAATGCATCCCAGCACAGTGGCGAGGTTTTTTCCTTGAACATTCTTCCAATATGTTTGTGTTCTTTAGTCTGCAGCAGCTCCTGGTCTCAGCAGGGGATCAGCAAAGACTGCAGTCCGTTCTGTCGTCAGTGGGGTCCAGGTCTACGGTCCTCTCTCTCATTCAGGAAGCGAAAGCACAATCAGAGGTGAGTGAAAGAGAGAAAATGGGGAGGTGCATCCCTGTGTGCGCAGGACTGAGTCCCTTTGCTGTTCACCTGAAACCACAACATTACTAATCGACGATCCCTCAAAATAAAAAGTTTACAGTACAAAATAAAAAGTTTAGAGTCTGGGGGTAAAAAAAAAAACACTACAGAAAACACAGGAAGATGGGACTGCTGCCACCTCGGTGCTCAGGCGTGTGCCACAGGCTTTAGAGGACCCGGGAGAGCCCTTCTCCCAAGTCCCGTGTGGCAAGTTCAGCAGCTCAGTCTGATCTGTCTCGATAGCTTGCAGCTTGTTTCAGAAGCTCACTTGTGTTGAATTTTTCAGTGCCAGATTGGTGTTTTAATCCCCCAGGAGCGACTGGTTACCATCTTCCCCACCCACCCCCACACCTGGAGTTTGTCTGCAGCAAGCACTTCCAACAGGACTAGGCACGTTAGAACGGGGGCGGGGGGAATGGCCATGAGTACCTCTGTCCACCTAAGTAGACATAACTGCCTGTCAAGGGAGCCACCTGCTGGGGAAATGAGAGTTAACAGCTGTGTAGCCCTACCCTGGGGCTTCCCTGGTGGCTCAGATGGTAAAGAATTTGCCTGCAGTGTGGGAAACCTGGGTTTGATCCCTGGGTCTGGAAGATCCTCTGGAGAAGGGAATGGCAACCTACTCCAGTATTCTTGCCCAGGGAATTCCATGGACACAGAAGCCTGGTGGGCTACAGTCCATAGCGTCACAAAGAGTTGGACCCAACTTAGTGACTAACACAGTCCCACCCTGGCCCCAAACAAGACCTTCAAAGAAAAGGATTAGTCATTACAAGTCAAGTCCGTCAATAAATTGGATGTGACAGTAAACAATAACAAAAGAAACCATGGGTTCATATTTAGAACACTTCTCTGAAGCATGTTAATTTCTCAGAAGGATTCAGTAAGATTTGAACCCAAATAAATGAATATTTTTTATCCAGAGGAAAAGCAAATATGAACAATTTTTCTTGAGTGGTAATATACCTGGTCACTGATACCACCTGAGAGCACCATTCCAGAAATTCTAACATTACCCAAAAGGGTACCCAGATGTGACGTTGGCATCTAACATGGAATGAACCAGAATGGAGAGGAGATGGGGAGGAATAGAGATCAGTCCCTTTCAGCTTCTACTCCCTTTGGCTTCTCTGTCCCTGGTTTGGTCTGTGCGGTTAGGAAACATCTTGACACACAGGGCATTTTTTACTTTCAGGAAGAGGGACTGTTCCATCTGCTCCCTTCTTTCGTCGACTTGTTACAAATGATGAAAGCCTTACTCTTGGATTTTGCATCAAGGTGGCTCAGTGGGTTCATACTTTGCCAGGCTTTTTGCTCCAGACATGTTAGATACGAGGGGAAAACCAAAAAGCCTCAACCAAGCTCACACACTTGAGAGGCACATTGTCAGGGACCACAAACACAGCAGAGACTCTGGTGTGGACAGCGTGCTGAACGCCACCCTGGGGTCATCTCCCGGCCTCCCTCACCTCCTCACCCTGGTTCCATATTCACCACCAGCAGCTGTTGAAGATTATTCCAACTTTGATCAGAATGCAGCTTTCTTTTGCCTTTTTTCTTATTGTCTTCAGTTAATTTTGGAGAGGAGGTTTGAGTAGAAACATGCTTTCTCTGCCTTCTTCAGAAGTTTACTACCTTGCTTTTTTCCCAGTATGATCCACAGGTGTTGTGCGCTGTGAGAGATTGAGTCAGGAAACAGCTCTGGTCTTGACACTTCAACATGTGCAGATCTTGGAGAGCTCTTGAGGACCATCTAGCTTTGCTGATGCTGTGCTAACCTTTTTGGAGAGGCAACACTTAGCCTAGCAGTCAGTCTCTAGCACACTTGTACCCACAAACACAACTAGAGCAAGAAAAAATTAGAATAAATTAAAATTTTGGTGATATATCCCAGAATGCAGAAGAGTCTCATTCTTAAATCTTTGCTCCAATAAGGTATTTAAATATCTGAGCAGTATTTCTAGTTCACCATCCCATTTCCCAGAAGCAGCACAGAGATCATTTCCCAGACCACATGTTCCTGTTTTTGTGAGAAACCCTGATCATCACTCCTCTCCACTGACCAGCATCTGAGTGTATATACGCTTGAAACTTGCCCATGAAGTAGACACCCCAGCCCCCCAAAGTTCTGCTGGATATTCTAGTGTCAGCTTAGGTTTGAATGAACCTCTTTAGAGTGGTGTAAAAATGCTTGGGATTACTCTTTAGAACTCATACTAAACCCTGTGTTTTTAAACATTGGTTTCTTTGCCCAGCAAAACAAAGAGGTGGTCTTCTCTTTCAACATTTTCACTTTCTCTGTTGCAGCCAGCCTGGTTAGATTCTTTTTCTGTTGCTGAGCTTGAGAACACCTTGAATTGATGGATTATAAATCAATTACTTCAAGGGAAACCTAGCAACGCAGCTCTTTAAAATGCTGCTGAATCATATCTAGCATGTGGGCAAAGGAAGTCGAAGGAAGTCAAAATTCAGAATAATTAGCCCAGATAATTTTAAAATCTTTATTGCAAGGTACCTTTCAATTGATGCTTAAAACACAGGAATGTCTTCTGCTATTTAACCCGAGGACTCAGTTACTAAGAATGTTCTAGTCCCAGTGAGTTGACAGTTTTATATGTACTTCCCATTTTTTTCAAAATACTTTGTGTTTTTTAACTGCCAGTTCATTCATTCTACCTAAAATCCAATGAGCTGAATATGGTGGGGTTGAGGGGGTGTAAAACTTATGGCTTCAATGTGCTCTTATCCTGTCTTGGCACCTATATTCTGCTACTGACAACATGGGCTTTGCTCAATTGTAGACTGAGAAAACTGGAAAGAAATCCTTGCATGATTGAATTATGTGCTATGATCAGATTTGGGAACACACCATCTGGTGTTGAGAATGGCTTCTAAGTGTCCTGTGTCCCTGCGCCCATCCTGGTTCATATGACCTTCCCAGTGGTCCTAGAGCTATAAGATGGACCCTTGAAACTCTGCATAAGCACCACCCAGGAGGAATGCAGGGTATTTGAGACGGGCCCTCCACTCCCAATACTGTGTGGAAACATCTAACCACCAGGGTTAGCAGCGACAAGCTCCACAGTACTGTGGGGAGGATGTGTTCAAAACTTCCTTACTCCAGCACAGGAAATATATTGGTTTCTGTTTCTTTCCACCAGAACAAAGAAGATATTTGCTTCATAGTCTTGAATAAAAAAGAAGGCTCAGGTCTGGGATTCAGTGTGGCAGGAGGGACAGATGTGCAGCCAAAAGCAATTGTGGTAAGTGACAGTGTCGAGATGCTGTCGGGTCAGCCCTGCAGCAGCCTGAGAACTTAATCAACACAGAATTCATGGCAGTCGGTTCAAAGAATGGTGACGGGACACCGCCCCCCCCCCACCCCCCTTGAAAACAAAGTGGGGAAAGTGGTACGTAATGTTCTCGTTGACAAACACAGGCACTTTTAACAGCGAGTGACCTAAGATGCTGCTGCATATAAACAGTTGTCTACATCCTCGTATTCACCTAAACCTCTTATTGGTTTAAGATGGACCTTAGAACTAATGGACCAAAACTTGCATTTGCTTTTAAATCTGTTTTCTCAAGACTAAAATTTTACATCACTCAAGAAGCCTCCGAAACCATTAGGGAGGTCAGCTTCCTTGGGCGAGACCCAGTCCTGTTCATCTTTTTTCTTATTGCCCCATGGAGCACCAGTATTCTTGCCTTGAGAATCCCATGGACAGAGGAGCCAGTCCATGGGGTTGCAAAGAGTTGGACATGACTAAAGTGATTGGGCACGCACATGAAGCACCAAGGCCCATTTTAGACACTACTGCTAAGTCGCTTCAGTCGTGTCCGACTCTGTGCGATCCCATAGATGGCAGCCCACCAGGCTCCGCCGTCCCTGGGATTCTCCAGGCAAGAACACTGGAGTGGGTCGCCATTTCCTTCTCCAGTGCGTGAAAGTGAAAAGTGAAAGTGAAGTCGCTCAGTTGTGCCCGACTCTTAGTGACCCCATGGACATGGACTGCAGCCTACCAGGCTCCTTCATCCATGGGATTTTCCAGGCAAGAGTACTGGAGTGGGTTGCCATTGCCTTCTCCGATTTTAGACACTAGCAAGAATGAAACTGTACTGAGGTGCTGCTGCTGCTCTTATTAATCCTGTTTCTCACATGGAATGTTTTTGGTAAACCGAGTGTTGGTATCGCATGGAAAACTTGCCATCAGAAACTTATTTTACTACAGCTTGGTGCTTTTGCTTTTTCTGGACATCATAAGTGAATTTGGCTCTGTCCTCCCCTTGTCGCAGGTCCACAGGGTGTTTTCTCAGGGGGCGGCTTCTCAGGTAGGGACTGTGAGCCGAGGGGATTTCCTGCTGTCCCTCAACGGTGCCTCACTGGCTGGCTTAGCCCACGGGGATGTGCTGAAGGCTCTGCACCAGGCACAGCTGCACAAAGAGGTCCTCCTGGTCATCAAGAAAGGGAGTGATCAGCCCAGGCCCTCCAGCCGGCAGGAGCCTCCCACAGCCAACGGGAAGGGCTTGGTGTCCAGAAAGACCAGCCCCCTGGAGCCTGGAACAGGTAAGAAACAAGTTCAGCAACTGCGGTGACCTGAGCTATTTGTGATGGTTTTGGCGAGAATGGCATTGATTCCTCTGAACGAGTAAGAAACTCTTCCTGTCCAGATGCCTCCACAGTGTCTGGCGCGTTCATAGTGTTCCCTCTGCTCCACTGTCTTGCTCTTATTCTAGAAAACTGAAGCCCTTCCCAGTACAAGCAAATACCTTACTTAGCAGATCTTGTCATGCTTAACCTTTGCCCTTGCACTGTCTCAGCTGTTTGGTGTACTTTTTCTCTTTCTGGCCACATGGCTTGTGAGATCTTAGTTCTCTGACCAGGGATTGAACCCTGGCTCTGGCAGTGAAAGCGCTCACTTAACTACTGGACCACCAGGGAATTCCTTATTTGGTGTATTTTCAGTGGAATCCTGGAAACTTAAGCTGTCAAAGGGAAACCACCGGGCACTCAGTCCTAACAGCTTTCAGAGTTTGTAAGACTCAGGAACTCAGATATAGAAGGCTGTCCTGAAATTTGTAATCATTAAGTATTCCTATAGCAGCTTCAGGGCATCTGGCCTTGAACCAGCTTTAACAGAGTTACCCAACTACACGCACATTCAGGGCATAAATTTATTTCTTTGTATTCCTATTCTTCAAGATCCCCCTACCCAGGGCTCTACCAGATCTGATATGCTTTACCCATGATAAGGTGATTATGCCTTATCAAGCACTGACTGCAGCCCACTTGGACTTAATGTTAGAGGTGCCAAGGAAGCTTTTAAAAATCCTGATGCCCAGGAAATCCCCAGGTGAATTAAGTCAAACTCTGACAGTAAGGGTGGGGTGAGGGATGGGGGCTCAGTATCTTTTCAAGGTTCCCAGGTGATTCCAGTATGGGCTCGTTTTCCTGTTTAACTGAAAGCAAAATGACCTATTGAAAAATGGTGCCCCTCCAACTGTGAGGAATTTTCTTTCAGACCATGTGAAGTGGCCTTTAAACCACAGGAATGGCCGTTATATTCAAAGGTGGTGATGCTACTGGTCTCAACCCCAAGTGGACAGTTTAATGTGTCTGTGGTCCTTCCCCTGCCTCCCAAGCTATTAAGTGCCCTTTCCACTCAACTCAAGACATCCTTCACTGATACAGTATAGAAGGGAAATAAAAGGCAAATTTACAATCTGTATTCAGACCCCCAAGATAGAGTTCAGCCAGGCCTCTCCAAACTAGCACACAAAGTAGGCACAGGCTTGTTGCTATGGAGCAGGCATCACCACGGAAACCCTCTCCCCATAGTGGAGCCAGGAGATGGCAATGAAGACAGCTAATGTGTGACAAAGACAACCAGAAGCAGGGGTACCCCTCACAGAAGGAGGACGGAAGCGCCATGTCTCACTTGAGGCCTGGCATTTGGGTATCACAGGTTGTCAGAACCAGACTGTGATATTCAGCCGCCAAGGCTGGCAGGAAGTCAAATCTGATTCCCGAAGCGTGACTTCAGTCTACCCTGAGATGTGCACTGACTGTAGGGATTTCTGCCTGGGCAGCAGTGCCTTGTCTGTGCTTACAAAAGGTGCTTAGGCGAGCAGAGGGGTGGGGTCGGCAGGAACACAGCTCCAGGTGTGGGGAGACCAACCTTAACATTGGTGGACAGGACTTGAGAGTGCTCGGGGAACACGCTGGGGGGCCCTGGGCAGGCAGGGCCTCAGATCACTGTCATCAGCTTTGCAGACACATGCTTTCGCTGCAGGGAGAAGCATGGCTGTGCACGAGGCTCTGTGTGTTGAAGTGCTGAAGACCTCGGCCGGGCTGGGCCTGAGTCTGGATGGAGGGAAGTCATCCATGTCTGGAGATGGGCCCCTGCTCGTTAAAAGAGTGTACAAAGGTAATCTCCCAGAAACCCCAGTCCTCAGCCCAGTGCCTGTTTTCTCTATGTGCATGTCAGTGCTTTCCATCTGGAAATCAAATTTGTTTTAAAAATTTTACCATGTTTTTAATGCTGACATCCAGGGTTTACTGCATCAGCTCTGTCGCGAGCATTTCACACGTGTTGCTCATCCACATGACAGTTATATAGCATGGGTACTGTTCTCATCCCTGTTTTACAAAAGAAGAAACTGAGCCACCAGGGAGTTACACAGACGCCTAAGGTCACACCGATATAAGTCACCAAACCCAGCTTGAACCCAGGCTATCTGCTCCAGTGTCTGTGCCTCCAGCCTCAAGGCTGTATCCCTGACTCCATGTTCCTGTCTCCGTGTTCTTACTTACCATTAGCTGTATGGACGTGAATACAGCAAGCTAAGTGATGCCATCAGGATTGCCGGTCAGGGGTACTTAACATTCGTCAAGGTCATATTCATTTAAAATTGCAAATGCTGGATTTCAAGAAGGTAATATGTGAGCCAGTAGATATCACTGAAATAGCTGGGAGACAGGAGGTCTCTTCATGAACTCAGTGTATTTTATGATCTTGGACAGTTCTCAAAATTCTCTCTCTAGGTCCCAGAGCTGAGCAGTTATATTAATAATATAATTATACTAATGATTTGTTTATATATACCCACATATGCTATTTATATGAAATATTTTATATTACAATACTGATTTCATATATATAATATATATTTATATTGATATTGTTAATATACTTATTCAGCTCAGTAATCTGAAGAGATTCTTGGGACTGCCCATGATCACAAAATGAATTATTCAAGTCATGAAGAAATTTCATCTTTACCAGTGATTCTAACAATATCTACTGCTCCCATCTTACTTTCTTAAAGTCTGAAGTGAAGTTGCTCAGTCTTGTTCTACTCTTTGCTACCCCATGGACTGTAACCTATCAATCAGGCTCCTCTGTCCATGGGGATTTTCCAGGCAGTAGCACTGGAGTGGATTGCCATTTCCTTCTCCAGCAGATCTTCCCAACCCAGGGATCGAACCCAGGTCTCCCGCACTGTAGACAGACGCTTTTACCATCTGAGCCACCAGGGAAGTCCAACTGTAAACAGTGGTGGCTGGAAACAGGCTGTTTGCTCACGGTCCCTGGGGCAAGCAGAGGACAGGCACAGACCAGGAGCCGAGCCTCTGTCGTGTGGTGTCTAGACGCTCGGCACCAGGAAAAGGGGCAACACTGCACCTGTTAACTTGGCAGCAGTGGGTCGCAGAGAGCCAAGTTCAGGAAAACGTGAGTTTGACTCTCAAGAGCGCTCCTAAGCAAGAGCTGTAAACAAAAGGATACAGAGTACATGAGGAAATCATCAACAGACACGATGAACAGCAAAGTCCATCAAAAAACTGAAGCAGAAAAATATTATCCATGAAGACAGGAGGGTATTCAAAAGAAGCAGGCAGATACATTAAAACACCCACAAAAACCCATTAGCAGAAACAAAGTCTGAAAGTATTTAAGTATTCAAAGAAAGTATTTAAATTAATGAACAGAATTAAAAATATACTAAATCCTTAAGGAGAGAATTTATAAAAATCAAGGAAGAAACCTTAAAAACTGCAGCACAATGGAATAAAGAGATAAAAATTATAAAAGGGTACTGAGCGATAAGGGAGAATGAGGAATGCCAGATAAAGCAAAAGAAATATTCAGAGAAGTCATGACTGTTGAAAAACAATAGGAGTATTCAGGTATAAGAAAACCTAAAAAAGCACACAGCAAATTTGCAGCAACCAGACAGGCAGCACCAATGAAGAGGAAGACGATGAAATAATGAACGGACTGAGCCTAAAACAGCAAGATGGGGATGTTTAGGACACGCACAGTGAAGGGTAACTGTGATCAGTCACAGGACATGAAGCTTCTGCCGGCCAAGGAGCTCACCCCTCAATAAGGTGTTTTTGGCCTGTGAGCCAAAAGACCAGGGGCCAGATAAAGCAGCACCCAGGTGGAGACCGGGAGGCCAAGCCCAGGAATTTCACAGCATCTGCAGCACCAGAGTGGAAAAGCAGCCCCGGGAAAGAAGAGTGCCCCTGAGATCTCCTCGCAGAGCAAAGACGATGTCCCGGTATCTTCTTGGCCTCTGTCTAGCATCAGGCTAGAAATCCATGAACACTGTGTAAGTGGACAGAGAGAAAGGGAAAGATGCACCTGTTCCACAGACAAGTCTTGCCAGTGCTCTTGTGTACAAGCCTGCAGATTTATTCCTGGGAAAAGGCAGTCAAGGATTTCTGAATATTATATTGCTCCCTCCTCTTGAATCTTTCTGGAGACCGGTAAAGCTAGTTTCTTTATTCAGGCTTAGCACTCTACCCAAAGATTTTTTCTTACCTTTATTTTACTTAAAAATTGAATGGATACAGATTTTCTGTTTATCTTGGTTTCCTGTGCCTTTCAGTCCAGACACTAAAAGCAATACAGCAATATTCAATTTCTTACATCAATCTAATACAAAAAAATTCTTTGAATAATAAATGAATTAAATATTATATTTCCCAAAAGCTCTCTTGAAGGTCAGGACTTTATTGATGAAAAAAATCAGTAAATAATTACTTGCAACCTCTTGTGTGAAGCAGCAGCCATCAAGGTAGAACATCATCACTATTACTGTCTGGGCTGCTTTACAAAAAATTTTTTTTGCTATATTTGGGCTGCTTTGAAAATGTTTCTCTTTTCATCATTTTACCAAGAATATCAGTAACACAATAAGACAGGATTAGAGGCATGAAGACTGGAAATACAGGAATGTAGTTTGTCATTATTGGCAAATTATATGTTCTTCCTTCCTCACTGGAAAAAAGCTAAGAGAATCAAATGTCAAGCCAATATAAACAGTTCACCAAGATTGCAGAATTCACAATCAACATACAAAAAAGGCAACAGAATTTCCTGTATATCAACAATAACCACTGTTTTAAAATCCTAATAGAGAGGATTACATAAATATCATACAAAAACACACCATAAAAGTGTATAATTTATATTACACATATATATATTATACATATATATAAAATGTTTAACTTCTAAATGGCAAAAAGTTTCATAAAAATCTAAGCACCTAGAAGATATTTGCAATGTATTTACATCAACAAAAGGCTAATTCCAGAATATATAACTATAATTCAATGAGAAATACAAAATAAAGGGAAAATCTGGGTAAATGAAATGAACAGAAAATAGACAAAAGTTAAAATCTAAATGGTCAACAAATAAGAGGGAAGGATACTCAAACTAATATTAGTTATTGGGTGAAAATTATAACTACTAGGAATCATCTTTTTAAAATCAGGTTGGCCATAAATAAGAAACCTCATAATACGATGTGTTGGCAAGATGTAGGGAAAGGAGAACACTCATACTTTCTTGCAAAAGTATATATAATGGTACCTTTCTCTGGGGAAGAATTTGGCAGTGCTTGCTAAATTGGAAGCTATGAAACAGTTTAAATTTCTATCTGTAGCAAAATGATGAGTAAAATACATTACATCCATTAAAAAGGAAAACTATGCAGTGATTCAAGAAGCAAGTAGGATCTACATCCGTTAACGGGGACCAGCTCAAAAGCCGCGCTGAACGAGAGAAACAGCTAGATGTGCGTTCAGTACTGTAAGCCACCGACGCGCAGGAACAACTGAAAGGAACCTCGAAGTGTGCTCCACAAAAACTACGCGAGACGTTTTTGGGAAAAAAGCATAAAACCCAAGACAACAGTGGTTTAAACAAGAAGGTTTACTTCTCTCTCGTGTGTAAGAAGTCCAGAAGCTGGCAAAACCTCTGGTGTGCACAGCACTGAGTGGTTCAAGGACTTCATCTGCATGGTCTCATGAGATCCGTGTAAAAACCTAGTGAGGGAACAAGATAGGTTAACACCATTTTGCAGATGAGAAAAATGAAATTTTAAGAAACCTTAACCTGCTTGAAGTCACAGACTTGAGACCAAACCAGTGTGACTGCCTACAGCCCCTAACTCAGACTCCTGTTTTGATTGGTTGGAATCCCCATATCCTTAGACTCAGATGAACACCCAGAACCTGCCTGGGGCCTTTAGTTAATATTCCTAGAACAGGAAATATGCTGACACTGTGTTAATTGGGTCTGTTAGACACCAGTGCTTTAAGACTTCCAAAAATGTGTATCTTGAGAAAGCAATGATTAGGACTAACCCAGTCTCCTTGTTCTTTGTAAGCCTGGCATTGGTGAGGACTCATCTCTTTTCTGATAACAGTATCTGTCTGTCATTAACAACATAAAGTGTTTTGTTCTCGAGTGGGTTGCATTTGAACTTCCTTTCTTCCAGCTATATTTTTATTATTTTGTCAGTCTTTATAATCAACTATCTCAGATAATAACGATGATTGACAAAAAGATCTGCTCAGTATTTTGAGATCCAATTAAACATTTGAGAAAATTCTTTTCAAACTTAGGTATTTTTATCTTTCAATGTCCTTTCTTCTGTGCATTTCTTCTTTAATATGATTGTTTCAAATGTTAATGTGCAAGAGTATATAGAAGGGGATGCAAGCCCTATCTTTTCCAAAGTTCATCAACTTGCCATAACATACACAGAGCTTCACGGAGAAATATGTTAAGCTTTGTTAAGTAAAATGTATCTCTGTGGGTCACTGATGAGTATATAATTCTCATTAATTCTCAGCATGTTGGATATATCAGCCAATATCTACTAACAAGTAAAAGCTGAACTTGTTTTTTATTGGTCTTTTGGATTTTTGATGGGTTGATTATTGATCTGGAGATCTTTAGCCCAGCTGAAGAGTAACCCCCATTCTATTTGTTGACTAAATACAATGAAAATATCTTCCCCTAGTCAGTTGATTATGTTTAGGGGAAGAGGGGTTACAGATTTGAATTTATGTGGTCACATTTCTTTTTCTGAGTATATGCTTTGTGTGTCTTAAGAAAAATTTCCTTCTCCTAAGATTAAAGGCAGCACATGGTTTAGAGATTTTTCTCGCTTAAGTTTTTAGTTTACTTGGAGATTATTCTAGATATTATGAAAGTTCCCAGCTATCATTCTGTATTTATTCTCACAGGTGGTGCAGCTGAGCAAGCAGGAACAATAGAAGCTGGAGATGAAATTCTTGCCATTAACGGGAAATCTCTAGTGGGGCTGATGCATTTCGATGCCTGGAATATCATGAAGGCTGTCCCAGAGGGACCTGTGCAGTTAGTAATTAGAAAGCACAGGAATTCTTCATGCAGCAAGCACTGGTAGTGACACTAACAGTGCTTGTTACTTTTTTTTTTAAACCTGGAATCTCCTTCTCTCAATTTCTTTCTTTGGCAAATCAGAATGACTTCTCTAAACAGTGAGTTCCTGAAACAACAGAGAAGCACTGGTGCGGGCAAGACTACCAAACTCCCCAGCGCTTTTGCTCACGCATGAAGCAGCAGCCATGGAGCTGAGCTCCTAAGCCTTCTGCCTGGATCACTTAGGCTGGGAGGGCCCACTTCGTCCCAGTGCCTGTCCCCTCCTGTCTGCCATGTTTCCTGATGGGGACACAAGATGTGGCATGCCCTTCTTTACTTGAAACATTTAGTGAGACCTCCAAATCCTTCCTCCCACCTCTCCCAACATAATCAGTCCTGGCAATTAGTGACCCAACTAACAAAGTCTGAGGGCAACACAACTGTCACAACTAAAAAGACTAGTTTTATATAATTTTGTAAGTAAATGACAGAATGCTTTTATGCACATTCAGTGGAAGGAGCTAAGGGTCTGTTATCCTGAAAAGAAAAACATGACCCTTGAACAAACAAAATCAGTTATGACCTAATGGTTAGGTTGGCTCAGGAATTATCCAAAAATGAAAAAGCAAAATACAGAAAGTGGTATTTTTAGTGAGTATAATGTGCAACGTATGGCTGCATAGTTTAATCGGTGGTTACTGATCACCATGAAGTATTGATCATGATCTAAAGTGTACGTCGTAAGGCAATTTTACAGGAATGCAGTTTGGATAAACTGTACTAAATAGCCATGAACTTCGCTGCTTAGAATGAGCAGAAAGTTCCAGCCCTGAAAGCACCTTACATCCAGTTTGCAACTTGTCTTGAATAAATGCTGAAATTCAAGACTGGTCAATGAAAGAGCAGGCAAAAATACCATTGTCACTGAGTTTCCATTTTTATATTTTATGTACTCTCCAACCACTAATTTAAGCTAAATTTTTAGAAATCAATTATCTTTTTAGTATCCTTGGATTGTAATCCAAGTAGAGGAGCTTAAAATAATCCTTTTAGAGGACTTTTTTTTTTTTTTTACTTTTTTCCCCCTTTCTCAATAAGCTTAAGAAATGTAACATTTCTAACCATTGGATCAATTTTCCTGACCTTGACCTGAGTATAATGACATAGCTCTGCAGTGACTGAAGTTTTTGCTCTTTTTGTTTTCCTGTTTTGCAAATTCTCTTTTGCCAAAAATGTTTCTCAGCAGAACACAGCTGTGACTCACACTTGCTTGTGACACTCATTCCAGCTGCTCTTCCTTCTGAAGCACCAGCTTCTTTGTAGTAACTGTTTCCATTCGATGTTGCTGTTCCTGGTCACCAAAAGGGCCGGCCTCTCCTCGTACTGTACGTTTTCTTAACGATCCGGACCCTCATCAGCTTCATTTACTAAAATGTAATCAGAAGATGGAGAACGAGGGTGAGTCAGTCTTTCAAGGTAAAGGAGCAGAATTGAGTGGTCACAGGCCACATGCTCAGGTGGCACAAACCAGCTGAGTGCTGAGAATACGGGTGAAGCTGCATACCTGCATCCATGGTGACGCAAAGGTTTTCTGTGGGCGAGTTCTTTAATTAACCTATTTCTGAGTGACTGATCCCAGTAAACCTCTGTGGCGCTGGCCCAGGGAGGTTCTCAGATGGGAAGTTATGTGGCTGGTGTGAGCCCGGATTCCTCATTTTTAAACAGGTTATACAAAAGGGAATGTAGTTCACGAGTTTGCTAGAAAGACCTGATTAATTTAGCTTCTACTTTTCACTACTGCAGTTCCAGGTAGGATACTATAGGAAGTCAGTGCAAGGTGCATGCTAGATTGTTTTTAAGTCTCTGGGGTCAGTTTTGTGGCTTCTGCTTTCTTGCCTAAATGAGAGATGATTTGAAGTACACGCTGAAAATTTTTTGTCTCTACTCTTCTAGCTGTGCCTACATAGAAATGCACAGTCCATGTGACAGGAGCTTCTGGAGCAACAAAACAGTCTCTCCTTCTAAGAGTTCCTAACCCTTGTAACTAAAAAGTGTGAGGGTAGCCCTCTGGTTCACTGAACCATATTCAAGTCATCAGCTATTTCTAGTGGACCTCGCCAGAAGGCTTCCCTTGGAATTCGACAGTTAGAATTTGAGGAAGCAAAAGCTAAACTCTGACCCTAAGATAGAAAGATATTTACTTGTTGTCAGTGTCCAAGGCATGACTTGTATTTCTAATTAGTCTAATAAATTCCCACACTTCCTGACGTGAACACTAATGGTATTGTCCTACTAAAACTTCCATTGTTTTGGTTTTTTTAGCTGGTCAGTCAGTCATCCAATAAGCTATGATGGTAACTTTGTTATAATGTGTATATCGTAGTTGCAAGGATATACCAGTGAAGGTTGAAGTAAGTTGGGTTTCATTTCTATCCTCCCACACACAGTTCATTTAATTTTAGGGTTGACTTAATTGGCACCACACCTGTTGTATGATATTATACATTATCCTTTATTTATGTAAAATAAAATGCCTTATATATTATGAAAGAGTAAGTGCAATAATACAAAATAGCCTGTACATTTTTAAAATGTTGTCGCCAAGTTATGTAAATCCACATCTCTATAAACAACCTTTTTAAAGTAATTTTAAGAAAATAAACACTGTTTACTACTTGTTTGTGTTTTTAGTTCTGCATCTATAGAATAACATTTTACCACATGAAGATAAATACTGATGACCTGAATGGGTAAGAGGAACAGGCAAAAGAAGTCAAATCTCTCTTCTTCCATGGTCACACCTAGGATATGACACAAACTCAAATCCATTCCACCTCTGAAATCTATAAATCACACAGCTCACACCTTTACAACCTCCTGGAGCTTACTGCCCCCTTTCTCGTGGTACTGCTGCTTCAATTTCAACAGGTCTCTATTCCCTAGCGTGCATGCTCAGTCACTTCAGTTGTGACCAACTCTTTGTGACCCTATGGACTGTAGCCCGCCAGGCTCCTCTGTCCATGGGATTCTCCAGGTAAGAATACTGGAGTGCATTGCCACGCCCTCCTCCAGGGGATCTTCCTAACCCAGGGATCAAACCCAGGTCTCCTGCATTGCAGACAGATTCTTTACCAGTGAGCCACCAGGCAGGGAAGCGCCACCTGGGAGGCCCCTAATCCCTAAACAACTGTCAACTTTTTCACCTTCAGAAACCACTCCATCCTGCATTCCTTCTTCTCTGTTTGGACTAGACCCTATGGTAGAACACAACAGTCTCCATCCAGCTCATTAGGCACACAGCGCCTTCACTCAGGTTGATCCAGGATCCTTTCAACCAGCCAGCTTCTTGGTGCCTACATGTCAATTCCTAGAGAAAAATCTCACAACTGAACAGTATGATGCTGCTGCAAATTCAGGGTTTCCAGCCTCAACTGGATGCTATTTGCAGTTGTTTTTCCTTGTTGGTGTTTTCTCTCCTTCATAATGACTACATTATTCATTTTTCCTAAAAACCCTACCCATTTTCTACCTGCTCCCCGGAAATACTTGGGTGATCTAGGATCTTACTTCAGAGTGAAATTAAAAGCATCTACTTTATTTTAGGCTCTTTTGGTTTTCAGATGCAGACACCAAATTAGAGTAGCCCAAGGAAGCAGGCAAGATGGCATCTCACGGAAATCCCAGAATAGGCCTCAGCATATGACCTGGCCTCAGTGACGGGAGGAACTCGGGGGTCATGGGTCCTCACGCAGTGCCCCCACTGGTAGGGCTCCACTGCTGGGTGCAGACCCGCCTCTCCTTCCCCCACCAGCTGGCAGCTGTATCCTCAAGTCTTCACACCATTCATTTAGAAACTGATCAGTGCTATTTTGTAATCATTTTGGCCCCACTCTGTTTCACAGAACTGTGGAGGTACAGGCTCCCTGCTGCCTGTCCAATTTTCCATAGATCCTTGGAAGGAAAGGTTCTGATTGGCTCAGTCCACTGCTACACTTGGTTAGAGCTTTTTGCTGGGGGAGAGTTTTAATAAAATATAGAAATAGCCACAAACCCATTCTATGAAAGTCGAAGGCTACATACCATGCACAATAAAGGGAGACCAAAATGACAATGAAACGGGGTACAACTCTCTGAAGAAGAGAGAGAGGGTATGAAAGTTCTGAAGAAAGTAAAGAATGTCAACAAAGCCTTTAACTTTAAGAAAGGGGCTAGATGGTGAGCCCCAGAAAGGTCAGAAAGCACCCAGAATTGAAGCCATTTCCACTCTGCACAATGGCAGGGAAGGAGAGGTTGAAGACGTTGAGTCTCATTTTGATTTTCCCAGGAACCCTGTGAGCCTCAGCGGGTCACAGGAGTAACGGGGGAGGAATGGTCTGCTCTCAGGGGAGCCCCTACCACACAGGTTCCTGCAAGGAAAGGGCTCAACTGATCCACTCAGCCTCTGCTCACCCAAGCCCATAAAAGCCACACCCTTCCTCTTGATCCCCTCAAAGCAGCTGAGGTAGATCTGAATAAAGATTAAAATCAGCCGGTGTCCAACTTTCTCATCCTAAGGGAGGAACTGAATGATGCTTAAACAGAGCGCTGAAATACCCAACTACTGACCAAATGTCAGGCTTCAATAGAACCCTGCCTCCTCCATTAAACAGCCTCTTATGAAAGAACCAGGAAAGTTGGAGGGAGGGTGTTAAAACAGTATGCAATAGGCAGATTAAAGAATGTAATTTGGAGGATTACCTTGGGAGTCAGAAGAAAATTATAAACACAAACTGTTTTATATTCTCAATTCACTCAAAGAGAATGAGGCTACTAAGAAGCACAAGACCAAAAAAGAGAAGAAGATCAAATGGGATCCGGCAGAACTAAGTACATAAACTCAGAGCACCTTCACAAACCCAGAGTCATACAAGAAGCATCAAATCAACTTATAGAAATATAAGTCAGTGACACTAAAGGTGAATTTAACTTGAAAAATGCTTAGAATACAATGAAAATGGACCAAAAAATTTATAAATGTTAGCCAATAGAATCTAGTTATATAATAATATAATAAACAGATTTTAGTGATGTTAATTCAGGAATGCATGAATGATTTAAAATTAAGAAATTAATACACATAAACAGTTCTTATATCAGTAGGACACACACAAATCTTTTGAAAGACGTTTTTTTAAAAAGTCTGCTTCAAACTCTTAATGGAAAACTCCAGAATCATCCCCATTAGAGTCAGGAATACACACAAAAAGATGTTCACTGTTGTTGTTATTGAATAACAACATTCTAGGGCTCCCCAAGTAGCTCAAATGGTAGAGAATTTGCCTGCAATGTGGGAGACCTGGGTTCAATCCCTGGGTTGGGAAGATCCCCTGGAGAAGGGCATGCCAACGCACTTCAGTATTCTTGCCTGGAAAATTCCAGGGTCAGAGGAACCTGGTGGGCTACTGTCCATGGAGTCACAAAGAGTTGAACACAACTGAGCAACTAATACTATACTACTAACTACATTCTAGAGATACAAGCCAATACAGTTTGACAGTTTTTTAAGAGGTATAAATAGTAGGAACAAAAATACACAGTTTGCATAGATATATCTCAGTACATGTAAGCACAAACACATCAATTTAAAAACTATTAGAATTCAGCAAAATTGGCTACAAAAATCATCCAACAAAACATGACAAATAGCAAATGAAACAACTGACAAAGGATTAATTTCCAAAATATACAAGCAGCTCATACAACTCAATACCAGAAAAACAAACAACCAAATCAAAAAGTGGGGAAAAAACCTAAACAGACATTTCTCCAAAGAAAACATACAGATGGCTAACAAACATGAAAAGATGCTCAGTATCGCTCATTATTAGAAAAATGCAAATCAAAACTAACAATGAGATATCACCTCACACCAGTCAGAATGGCCATCAAAAAGTCTACAAACAATAAATGCTGGGGAGGGTGTGGATAAAAGGGAACCCTCTTGCACTTTTGGTGGAAATTTAAACTGATACAGCCACTATGGAAGATGGTATGGAGATTCCTTCAAAAACTAGGAATAAAACCACCATATGACCTAGCAACCCCACCCCAAGGCATATACCCTGAGGAAACCAAAATTGAAAATGACACATGTATCCCAATGTTCACTGCAGCACTATTTACAATCGCTAGAACATGGAAGCAACCTAGATGTCCATCAACAGATGAATGGATAAAGAAGCAGTGGTATATACACACAATGGAATATCAGTCATAAAAAGGAACACATGTGAGTCAGCTCTAATGAGGTGGATGAGCCTAGAGCCTATTATACAGAGTGAAGTCAGTCAGAAAGAGAAAGATAAATATTGGTAACACATATATATGAAATCTAGAAAGGTGTTACCAAAGAACTTATTTGCAGGGCAGCAATGGAGAAACAGACATAGAGAACAGACTTATGGACATGGGGGTGGGAGGGAGGAGGAGAGGGTGGGATGTATGGAGAGAGCAACATGGAAACTTAAATTACCATATGTAAAATAGATAGCCAATGGGAATTTGCTGTGTGTCTCAGGGAACTCAAACAGGGGCTCTGTACCAACCTAGGGAGTGGGACAGGGAGAGAGATGAGAGGGAGGTTCAAGTGGGAGGAGACAAACGTATACCTGTGGCTGATTCATGCTGGGGTTTGACAGAAAACAACAAAATTATGTAAAGCAGTTATCTTTTAATTTAAAAGTAAAAAAGCATAATAACTTGGGCACTAGCCCTATTACATCACCATCAGAAAGCTACTATAATTAAAATAGTCTCCTCTTCCAAAGACAGCCAAACCACTGGGATAAAGACCATGTGCAAGGAAAGAACAGGACATGTGATAGTCCCAAGATACACACCCCAGCCCTGCACCCTTACCCTCAGAGGACCAGTTGGATAATGGCCCCTGAAACTTGACTAGTTTTTTCACTTTCAAAACTGATCAGCCTGGGATGTCCCTGGTGGTCCAGTGGCTAAGACTCCACACTCCCAATGCAGGGAGCCTTGTTTTGAACCCTGGCAAGGAAACTAGACCCCACATATGGCAACCAACAGTTTGTATGATGCAACTGAAGATCCCATGTGCTGTGCAAATAAATAAATTAAACTACAATAAAAAAAAAAATGATTAGCCAATGCCCCACACTGAGGAGAAACTACTGGGAACAGACTCAAAATTGAATAGAAAAAGAATATAGAGGAAAAAGAAGGTCCAGACAAAGGAGGGTAGAGTAGCAGAACCAGATCTCAGAAAGCAAGCTGCTGTGTTTCTTTAAGTTGAAAACAGAAGGAAGTCTAGACAAAACACAGAAAAGCTGTGCTGTCCTGCATCTCCCCTTTAAAATAGGGACAGTAAAATCATATAAAAATGGGTAATAGAAAATAATCTAGGTCAAATCCCATACAAAGTTATCATAAGAAAAGAAAAAGCATTAGGAGCAAATATAATCCCTACAGCTAAACAAAGTCACACGAGAAAGACATACCTAGGGAACCAATGAAAAATATCTCAAAATGAGTTAATACATCACGGAAATGACACAAAACATGAATGAAAGATATCAACAGAAATTAGAAAAATTCAGAAACCGGTTATTAAAACGGGAAAAAATTAATTTCAGAAAAGATCAGAACAATCATTCACAGTGAATAAGATGTCTTAAGAGAAACAGAAGATTAAAAGGGTGAAACATTTAAAGGTTAAGTAATGAAGAACCCAAGCAGGGATTTCCCTGGTGGTCTGGTGGTTAAGACTCTGTGCTTCCAACGCAGGGGGCGCAGGTTTGATCCCTCATCAGGGAACTAAGATCCCATGTGTTACTCAGCCAAAAAATAAAAATAGAAATTAGAAAAAAAAAAAAAAAAAACCCAAGCAAAAGGACCCAGAAAAAAGTAGCAATCTCCAAAGAAGAAAGCTAAACAAGAGAATAAAACAATTACTAAAACTTTAAGTTTCCTGAAATTGAGAATAAAACAAGATTTGACACTATGTATTGAAAGAACACGCCATGTACTTGCAAATACTGATCCAGAATAACCAACACTAAAACATACTGTAGTAATATTACCAGCAAAATATCAAGGGGAAAAAATCCTGTGGGCTCTAGGCAAAAAGAACAAGACATTCATGAGAGAAAAAGAAAATCATGTTATAACCAGACACTGACAATGATGCTTTGTGCCAAAAAGAACATACTTAGGATACAAAAAAAAAAAAAAGTGACTCAACCATTTTATCCAAACAAAGTGACTTTCAAATAAAAGGCTACAGAAAAACTGTCATTAGCATACAAAAACCCAGAGTATACTATTCTCACAAGCCCTTCCAGAAGAAACTACCAACAAATGGGCAACACAAGCAAGATGACTGGATAGACGACATAAGGAATGGTGGTGAGCATTAAGCGTGTATTTACTTGAAGACTTAAGAGTTAAAAGGGAGGGATTAGTGTATATAATGACAATGTTCTTACAGAACAGATACAGCATAACTACAAAACGTGGAGGCACTGAACTGTACACTTAAGTATGACTGAAATGGTACATTTTATGCTACGGGTATTTTACCACAATAAAAAAGGAAAACATAAAGTTGCCCGCAAGTTCACACTGATATTTGTGATTGAAAATTCAGTTCAGTTCAGTTACTCAGTCTGTCTGACTCTTTGCGACCCCATGAACTGCAGTACACCAGGCCTCCCTATCCATCACCAAATCCCAGAGTCCACCCAAACCCATGTCCATTGAGTCGGTGATGCCATCCAACCATCTCCTCTGTCATCCCCTTCTCCTCTTGCCCTCAAATCTTTCCCAGGATCAGGGTCTTTTCAAGTGAGTCAGCTCTTTGCATCAGCTGGCAAAAGTATTGGAGTATCAGCTTCAACATCAGTCGTTCCAGTGAACACCCAGGACTGATCTTCTTTAGAATGGACTGGTTGGATCTCCCTGCAGTCTAAGGGACTCTCAAGAGTCTTCTCCAATACCACAGTTCAAAAGCATCATTTGATGAATTTAGAGCTACAAGGGTTTTCTATCTTCCATCCTAAAGCTACAGCTCTACTTTTCCATATCAAGAATCCTACAATACTTTTCATCAAGGAAAATGATGATGATAAAAACTTGTTTATCTCCATATTTGGGATACTTAAAACTAATTCTTCAAGAAAACCTTTTGGAGATTGCTTTGGAACAAATTATTCTGAAAATTGGTAAATAAAATGTAGAAATTCTCTTACTTCTCCTTTATGAACTGTACTAAAAACTACTCTAGGAAAGATGAAGTTTCTCTTTATAGAAATATTATTCTAGCTAATAAACGAATGATAACAATTAAAGTACTTCCATATGTAACCCCATGGTTGCATAAATCCCAGGGTCTAAGAACTGAACAGCAAGGTTGCTTTCCACAAAGAGAGATATCATGTGCTTCCTGTTGAAAAGGACACACCACCACCATTGAAACAGATGCCTACACAAAACAGCCGGAATCTGATAGAGCCTCAGACGTTAAGGCTTAATCCTTGGGAAGTACAGAAGTCAATATAACACATCAAATTATACACTGTGGATACAACCAGCAAAATCCAAACACAAGAACAAGGGATCCAATTTCATCAACAAATATTCCACAAAGAAAAAAATAAGAGAGGAAAGAACCTATAGATTGAGAAAAACTAAAAAGGACACATAAAATGAAAACTGAAACAGGACAAAATTATTAGATGATGCATGCTGGGCTGGGGTAGAGAATACTCTTGGGAGTTAGTTTAGTTGCTCAGTCATGTCCAACTCTTTGCGACCCCATGGACTGCAGCAAGCCAGGCCTCCCTGTCCATCACCAACTCCCAGAGCTCCCTGAAACTCATATCCATTGAGTTGGTCATGCCATCCAACCATCTCATCCTGTCATCCCCTTCTCCTCCTGCCTTCAGTCTTTCCCAGCATCAGGGTCTTTTCCAATTAGTCAGTTCTTCCCATCAGGTGGCCAAAGTACTGGACTTTCAGCTTCAGCACCAGTCCTTCCAATGAATGTTCAGGACTAACTTCCTTTACGATTGACTAGTTTGATCTCCTTGAAGTCCAAGGGACTCTCAAGAGTCTTTTCCAAGACCACAGCTCAAAAGCATCAATTCTTCGGCACTCAGTTTTCTTTATAGTCCAACTCTCACATCCATACATGACTACTGGAAAAACCGTATCTTTGACTAGATGGACCTTTGTCAGCAAAGTAATGTCTCTGCTTTTTAATATGCTCCCTAGGTTGGTTGTAACTTTCCTTCCAAGGAGTTCAGTTCTCAGTTGCTCAGTCATGTCCGACTCTTTGCGACCCCATGAACCACAGCACGCTAGGCCTCCCTGTCCATCACCAACTCCCAGAGTCCACCCAAACCCATGTCCATTGTGTCGGTGATGCCATCACAAGAGTCTTCTCCAACACCACAGTTCAAAAGCATCAATTCTTCGGCACTCAGCTTGCTTTAAATAGTCCAATTCTCACATCCATACATGACCACTGAAAAAACCATAGCCTTGACTAGATGGATCTTTGTTGGCAAAGTAATGTCTCTGCTTTTTAATATGCTGTCTAGGTTGGTCATAACTTTCCTTCCAAGGAGTAAGCATCTTTTAATTTCATGGCTGCAGTCACCCTCTGCAGTGATTTTGGAGCCCAAGTAAATAAAGTCTCACTGTTTCCATTGTTTCCCCATCTATTTGCCATGAAGTGATGGGACCAGATGCCATGCTCTTTGTTTTTTGAATGTTGAGTTTTAAGCCAGCTTTTTCACTGTCCTCTTTCATCAAGAGGCTCTTTAGTTACTCTTCACTTTCTGCCGTAAGTGTGGTGTCATCTGTTATTGATATTTCTCCCACAATCTTGAATCCAGCCTGTACTTCATCCAGCCCGGCATTCCTCATGTTGTACTCTGCATTTAAGTTAAATAAACAGGGTGACAATACACATCCTTGACGTACTCCTTTCCCGATTAGAAATCAGTCTATTGTTCCATGTCTAGATCTGTTGCTTCTTGACCTGCATACAGATTTCTAAGGTGGTCTGGTATTCCCATCTCTTGAAGACACAGTTTGTTGTTATCTACACAGTCAAAGGTTTTGGCATAATTAATAAAGCAGAAGTAGATGTTTTTTTTGGAACTCTCTTGCGTTTTCAATGATCCAACGGATGTTGGCAATTTGATCTCTGGTTCCTCTGTGTTTTCTAAAACCAGCTTGAACATACAGAAGTTCACGGGTCACATACTGTGAAGCCTCACTTGGAGAATTTTGAGCATTACTTTGCTAGTGTGTGAGATGAGTGCAATTGTGTGGTAGTCTGAATATTCTTTGGCACTGCCCTTCTTTGGGATTGGAATGAAAACTGACTGTTTCCAAATTTGCTATCAAAACGTGGTCCACTGGAAAAGGAATGGCCAACCCCTTCAGTATTCTTGCCTTGAGAACCCCATCAATAGTATGAAAAGGCAAAAAGAAAGGACACTGAAAGGTGAACTCCCCAGGTCGGGAGGTGCTCAACATGCTACTGGAGAAGACTGGAAAAATAACTCCAGAAAGAATGCAGAGGCGGAGCCAAAACGAAAATGCCCAGTTGTGGATGTGCCTGGTGATGGGAGTAAAGTCCAATGTATAAAGAACAACACTGGATAGGAACCTGGAATGTTAGGTCCATGAATCAAGGTAAATTCAGTTCAGTTCAGTTCAGTCGCTCAGTCATGTCCAACTCTTTGCGAGAGTAAAAGAGTAAATTACAAGTGGTCAAACAGGAGATGGCAAGAGTGAACACTGACATTTTAGGAATCAGTGAACTAAAATGGACTGGAATGCGTGAATTTAATTCAGATGACCATTGTATCTAGTGGCTCAGACGGTAAAGCGTCTGTCTATAATGTGGGAGACCCGGGTTTGATCCCTGGGTTGGGAAGATCCCCTGGAGAAGGAAATGGCAATCCATTCCAGGACTATTGCCTGGAAAATCCCATGGACAGAGGAGCCTAGCAGGCTACAGTCCATGAGGTCGCAAAGAGTCGGACACAGCTGAGCAACTTCACTATATCACTACTGTGGGCAAGAATTCCTTAGAAGAAATGGAGTAGCCCTCATAGTCAACAAGAGTCCAAAATGTAGTACCTGGGTGCAATCTCAAAAATGACAGAATGATCTATGTTCATTTCCAAGGCAAACCATTCAGTATCACAGTAATCTAAGTCTATGTCCCAACCAGTAACGCTGAAGAAGCTCAAGGTGAATGGTTCTATGAAGTGCTAGGGGTCAGGGAGGCTGTAATTGAGAGGAAGCCTTGAACAGCATCTGGAGAGCTGGCAAGGTTCTATCTCCTGGCTACAGGGATGGTTGCAAACACACTGCCTTAAAATAATCCATTAGCCTATACATTTGTTTATGACATTTTTCATATATAATTTAATCATGAAATTAAATGTTTACCTATACATATACTCATACATTACGTATTTCTGTAATTTTTATATTGGTTTCATTTAATACCTCCCAGGTAGCACTAGTGCTAAGGAAGCCACCTGCCAATGCAGGAGACACAAGAGACACAGGTTCAACCCCTGCATCAGGAAGATCCCCTGGAGGAGGGCATGGCAGCCCACTCCAGTATTCTCGCCTGGAGGATCCCATGCACAGAGGAGCCTAACGGGCTGCAGTCTATAGGGTCACAAAAAGCTGGACACAACTGAAGCAACTTAGCACACAGTCCAAATTTTCCTGAAATATATATACATGAAGTGAAATGAAGTGAAGTCACTCAGTCACGTCTGACTCTTTGTGACCCCATGGACTGTAGCCTACCAGTCTTCTCAGTCCATGGAATCTTCCAGGCAAGAATACTGGAGTGGGTTGCCATATCCTTCTCCAGGGGATCTCTCGACCCAGAATTGAACCCGGGTCTCCTGCACTGCAGGCAGATGCTTTACTATCTGAGCCACAAGGGAAGTCATATATGTATATATATCCCCAAACCTAATACCACGCTAATCTCTTTAGAATGATAAAGTCTCCACAGATTCCATACTTGAGCACTGCACCTTACACTTTACTAAATGGTTAAGAGAAAAAAAAAAAACTTACCATATATAGCAACTCCAAACACTGGGGAAAATAATACATCACAGAACAGGGGGTTAATATCCATAATACATGGAAAATCCTGTGAATCTGCTGAACCAATATGTAAAAAGATCAATATCCTAAATTATAAAAACAAACAACATGAACAGGTAACTCACAGGAAAAGAACACAAACTACCAATAAAGGTTTTAAATAATAATCAACCCTTCAACAATTAAAATAATTTGATCATTCTGCTCTACTATTACCTTGGCAAAGACCAAGATTGATGATACCCTCTATAGCATTAGCTAGATTCACATTACTTCAAGTAGGAATTAACACAGATCTTAGAAAATTTAACTTTATCTTTTACATTTTCGAGCAAACTCACATCTGTTAATTCCTCCCATGGAAATAAAATATAAAAATATGTACAAAAATATATGTTTACAATACTGCTCATAACAGTAAATATGAGAATAATCCAAATATCCATTAATGGGAGAAGTTATACATGAAGCCAAAAATGACTAAAAAGATGTGTGCTTATTCTTAAAGTTCTCTATAACGTTAAGTGCAAAAAGTAAATTGCACACCAGTATATGATGCTAGTGGGAATCATAGCATACAACTGCTCTATAGGAGTGAATGCCTACCTAATTCTAACACTGGGCTGAGGAAGCGTGGATATCAATTTAACTTTACAAAAGTAGCCTGCAAGGTGATAAACATTAATACCCCTACTTGATGCTATTAAAGACTATGCGACATTTGCACAGAACTTACAAGAGCCAGGGATATCACTCTGGGACCCAGTGGGCTGCGATGAATTGGAAATTACCTGCAGCTTTCAGTCATCTTGTTCTAGATGAAAGCAAAATGGAACAATGTTATCTGACAGCCTACATGTTCATATTTAAGATGGAGGCTATTGAGTTGGGATTAAACTTCGTAAAAGTAAGTATCTCACATAGACTTATGAATGGTAGCTTCCACGTTCCTGGGCCAAGAGTAGCCGTGCATGGCAGTCATGGGTCCTTGTCATCAGGCTGGACGTCATCACTCACTGGTCCTATGTTGCCACTGAACTGCACACCAGCAGCTCTCGCTTTCCTTCAGGTGGTGGCCAAATTCAAAGGTTTGTCCTACTGTTCACAGATAATGGGAAGAACTGAGTAGCAGAATGCATCAGAGGTCACAAGCCAATCCTGGTTCATTCAGCAGGCCAGGGCTTTCTTGGCCAACTGACATTTGATGATGATGCTTTCTTCTGAGAACATACAGTCAACTTTTTCATCCCCAAAAGATTAACCTATGTAAGTTATACCAGGATATCAGAATAAAGTAGGGATATCCATTTATCACTGTCTTTTGTGCCACCATGAGATCTTCCTACATGCCCACTATTCTCGTTTTGTTTCTGTTAGAGAAAGAAGCCCCCTCCCAGTCCCAAAACAAGAAAGGAAAAATTATAGTTGAATGCAATTATGTTTTCAATTATTTCAGGATTAAAAAGCTCAAACACTTACCAGATAATGTGAGACTGGGCAACCCCTTCTCTCCAAGCCTGCTCTTCATTAAATGAAGACAGTTACTCAGTTTGGGGAGGTCAAAACAAGATATAAAATCCCTCAGTAGGCATAGAGCATGCATTAAGTTTCCTTTCTCCTTTTTGTTACAGCACTGTTCTAGACCAGGTTATTATAAGGAACACTCAGTAAATAAATAACATGAAGAAGTCAAAACGCAGCATTCTTTGCACAATAGGTCTGTATTTAAGTTTTATTATATTAAAACTCTCTGCCTGATTCTTGGATCTGAAGGCTTTCTAACAAGTGGCGTAAACCTGTGGACACACTGCACCTTCCACACAGAACGTCATCCCTGGAGTCGCACCGATCCTGCTTACAGAGAGCTGGAAGCAGCAGCCTTCTGTAGAAGAACTGAGTTCTAGACGACACCCTCTCCTTTGGAGACACAAATACTGAAGTTGTGGTCACACACAGGTAGAGCTGAGGGGCACTCTGCTCTGAAACAAACACTGATGGAAGTGCGGGCGAGGCCCTTTCCTCCTTGCTTGAGAAGACAGATGCTGCTGTGGCAGTCAAGGATACCTCAGAAACACCCAGCACCTCACTTCTAAAATCTTTTCAGGAGAAAAGCAGTAAATGTTCACCTAAAAAGAAATTCTAGGACATGGTGTAAGTTTCATTTTATGGGAAGAAACAATAAATACTTTCTATACTTAATCACCACCAATAATATCATTTGGAGGTAAAAGAGGTTATTTTAATGGACAGAAAAATCTGACTTTTTTCGTGAATTAAAATAGGGATTGGTAAACCACTGCTCATGGCCAGCTGCCTGTTTTTGTAAATGAAGTTTTACTGGACTACACCCTCACCCATTTATCTGTACTGTCAACAGCAACTTTCACTCAAACAGAGTTGAGTAGCTGCAACACAGTGTATAGCTCACAAAGCCTCAAATATCAATATTTACTATCTGAACCAATGAGAAAAAGTTTTCCAACCCCTCTGTAGAAATACTGCCACGCTACACTAAGGCTAAGCAAAACTTCATCAGAAAAAACACTAAGACCACTAAAATCAGAATACAAAAATACAAATAACATGCTTACTCTGATTCAGGCACTTTCAAGATCATAGTTTATTTATTACTTCAGATAAAAAGATAGTATACATATTAGGGAATCCCTTAAAACTCAACTCTAGAGTTATACACCATCTAGTACTTTTGCATTGAAGGTTAACCAAAAAAACCTCTAAACACCTGAAAGCCCCACTAGTAACATGAACTATGGTAATAAAAAATTTGACATTTAATTTGTTCAATATATACTATTTACATTATGAAACCAATGGTGATCCAATAAACAGTGATAAAGAAATAGTAAAAATAAACTTTAAAAAGCAAAGGTTTATAATCTTAGAATGTGCTAATTATCATAATTGTATATAAAAATTAAAACAGCAGAGCTTTCTGTTACAAAATTCTTAATCATCTGAGTTGTAGTCATTACTTGCTAACGATTTACATGCAACATCTGCTAGTACTGACATTTGATTGTTTTCCCCCAAGAAAGTGTGAGTAGATATTGAAGAGCAGACATTAATTTACCTGTGGACAGAAAAAGATAAAACTGTACTCGAGATTAGTACTGGTCACAAGCCTCTTCTCTATAGAAATGATAAAAATAAGACCAAAAAAAAAAAAAAAAATCCAAAAAGGAGATACATAGGCAAAGAGTACCATGAATGGCACAGCTCAAAAAATGTTGGGACCAACTGAGCCATACATCTTTTCTCTCCTTAATGATGAGAGGTCTATTTTGCCACCAAATTATAATGACTGTAGCAAGTAAGGGGCACCAGG
Organism: Ovis aries; assembly: GCF_016772045.2. Taxonomy (NCBI): domain Eukaryota; kingdom Metazoa; phylum Chordata; class Mammalia; order Artiodactyla; family Bovidae; genus Ovis; species Ovis aries. Next base: position 41,613,997 of record NC_056069.1, on the reverse strand, counting down.
TGTACAACCAATTAAATCCTGCAAAATACTAAGATGGGCAGGGGTGGCCAGAAGAAGGAACAATTTATATATACTTCAAACTATATACAGCATAACTGGAATGCAGCTCATCCCAAACTGGATGTGTGAGACAACTGGACCTTTATGACTTAATAGTTAAAATTATAACAAGTGTAATAATACAATAGATTTACATGGGAGGCAAAATCAAGGGGCACTTTATATTACTTACTGTGTATTTCAATTTAAAAATAATTTGCTAAGTATACATCTCAACTGAGGTCTATGTATAAAATGTCCCAATAGATACAGATATTTACCTTTGGTGAGTTAAAGGCCATTTTGTGACTTCTGTCTGAATTGCAGGCAGAACATTAGATGGACACGCACATACGGGAAAAACTCAGCCTGAGGTAATCCAAAAGATGTGCAGGCGAGGAGACCGGTGGTACTTTGAGAGTCAAAGCACACCAGAAACCCGCAACAGGGAACAGTGAGGATGGCAACAAGGAATGGAATGCCAATATGGCAGTCAAACTTTTTTCAAAACAGAAAGAGGAAGGCCTCTCGTACCAGCAGAATCCTGCATACATACACAAAAGAATAAGCCACCCACCATTTCAGGAAACAAAAGCCAGTTACAGTGTGGAAGTACAAACTGCAGAAACCCAGAAGTCCATAGAAGAAAAAGGACTGGTTCCCGCGAGAGCAGGGGGACGCGTGGTTCTGGGCAGGGTCACTTGGTGAAGGCAGCCACCACTGCCCACAGCACCTCATTGGTCCCGGCCTTCAGACACTCCACCTCAGGGTCCAAGTCCAGGAGCTGCCGCACCCGCTTGGTGGCTACGTCGTACTGCTCGTCCAGCAGGGGCGCGAACGCGTTCTCCAGGACGTCTGAGGCGTGGGCCAGGTAGAGGAGGGCCAGCAGGCGCTTGTCCATGCGGTGAGGGTCGTTCACCCATTTGTCGAGAACGGCTTCCTGCACCTTCTTGATGAGGCGCTGCTTAATGCTGTTGTTGGTGAGGGGGTGCGTCGTCATGTCAAAGAGGAGGAAGTTCTGTTTCTCTGTTGTCAGTACGCCCTTTTCTACCAGGTTTTTAGCTAATCGTTCCCGCACGTTTCTTAACTGATAATGCAATTTTAATGGATTCCATGTCTCACCTAAACAAAAAATTCCAGAAGTTAGAAAGGATAGGTATTAGCTGCTAATTTTATTAAATTCTGTATTATTAAAATGCACAGTAACATCTGACATTTTTTTCCTCCGGAGAAACAGTAGAAAATCCAGTTGTTTTCTTGCTAACTAAACCATGAACCCTTGAGGGCCAAGGCCTTTGGTTTCTAAGCACCTGGCAAATGATTTTCAGGTAAAACAGTTACTCAAAAGACCGAACTGAAAGCAGTCTCCTAACCAGTTCCCCTAATGTGGAAATAAGCCAAATATTAAATTATGTTTGCCTTCTCTCTAGCTATTGTCAAAAAGCTGCCAATAGCAAACTATGAACTTTCTTTCCTATTAAATATCAATCTGCAACAAACAGAGAAAAGAGTTAAAAAGTTTCCTGATGAATATGTCATTCCTGAAGCTGCTACATATACCTGGCCTATAAAGCTATGAAAGCTTGTTGCTGCTGCTGCTGCTAAGTCGCTTCAGTCGTGTCTGACTCTGTGCGACCCCATAGACGGCAGCCCATCAGGCTGCCCCGTCCCTGGGATTCTCCAGGCAAGAACACTGGAGTGGGTTGCCATTTCCTTCTCCAATGCATGAAACTGAAAAGTGAAAGTGAAGTCTCTCAGTCGTGTCTGACTCTCAGCGACCCCCTGGACTGCAGCCTACCAGGCTCCTCCATCCATGGGATTTTCCAGGCAAGAGTACTGAAGTGGGGTGGGGGAAGGGGGGGCGGGGAGGGGGGGGGGTTGGAGGGTGTGTGTGTGCGCCATTGCCTTCTTCGATGAAAGCTTGTTAGGCTAATGTTATTCTTTGATGACAAATAATATACAACTAATTACAGATGGACAAATCATTTTTATCATTTCAATCTTGCTATCTATGCACATTCCCTTTCAAGACAGAAACACTAAAAATCAAATATTTTTCACTAAAACAATTTTTTTCTGTATAGAAGACCAGAAGGAAAATACAATAAAATAATCTTGATTATCTTGGGGATTATATGTGACAAATTTCCTTTCTTGTATTTTCTGTAGTTTTCAAATGAATCTCCAATGAACATTTAACTATTTGGGTAATTTGAAAAAAATACTATAGTGAGCTTCTAAACTGGGACACGGTAGAGATCAACCATAGGCACTTACTATTATATACAAAAGCTGTAAGACTGAAATTTCGTAATATTGAGAAAAAACACTGTATTACTGCCTACTACAGCAGTCATTAACTACCGGGTTGCCCAAAAAGTTCCTTTGGTTTAAGTGAAAATAAAGGACATGTTTTTCACATTTTCATTTTTACTAAGAACTTTACTGAACAACATATTCACCACTTTGTTCCACTACCGTTTGCCATTTTTCAGGCAACGTCATAATTGCATCTTTCCAAATTTATCTTTTAGAGCAAAGAACTGTTCCAGGTCCCTCTTACAGTCTTCCAGGGAAATGAAATTTTTTCCGTTAAAAAAATTCTGTAAAGACCAAAATAAATGGAAATCTGAAGGTGCACTGTCTGGGGAATATGGCGGACAAGTCAGAACTTGCCGGCCAAGCTGTGACAGTTTCTAGCTGGTCATCAAAGAAACATGCTGTTATCCTGATGGAAGATTACACGTTTTCTTTTGACTAATTCCAGGTGCTTTTCGTCGAGTGCTGCTTTCAGTTACTGGTCTAACTGGGAACAGTACTTGTTGGAATGAATCCTTTGGTTTTCCAGAAGGAGCTCATAACAGAGACCTCCCTTCCAATTCCACCATACACACAACATCACTTTCTTTGGAGAAGACCAGCCTTGGTGTGGTTAGTGGTAGTTCATGTCACTTGCCCTTGATCTTCTGCTTCACATTACTGTACCACATGTACTTCTCATGACCCACGACAATTTATTTTAAAAGCAGAATGTTTTCCTTACATTTCAGTAGAGAATTGCACGCAAGGAAACAGTCAAGAAGTTTTTTTCACTTAACTTATGTGGAACCCAAACATCAAAATAATTAACATAACCAAGCAGGTACAAACTGATTTGGATACTCTGGGTATGTTGGCTATGTGCCATGTGGAATAACACTGACTGTTCTCAATTGATGTCTTGATTTGATCTCTATCGACTTCAACTGGCCACCTGACCGTGGAGCATCACCCAGCAAAAATTTCTAGGACGGAACTTTGCAAACCACTTCTGACACATTCAGTCTCAGCATCTTCTCCAAACACCGCACAAACCTTTTTTTTTTGCATTTCCGTTTTTACCCTTTCTTGAAATAATAAAACATAACATGCCAAAAATGTTGCTTTTTTCTTTCATCTTCACTATTAAATGGCTAGACAAAAATTCAATTTTGAGAAGTTTTTAAGTGTTCACTGATATGACAGCTGTCATAATACAATCTAACAAAACTGTTTCAAATGAAGTTAAAGGCAACTAAGAGCTACTAGAGCCAGCTTATAGAGAAAAAAAAGAATGAATCTTTTGGCCACCCCAGTATACACAGCTATTATATTTAAATTAATTTAAAAATTCAGAATTCCCTTGTGGTCCATGCTTCCACTGCAGGGGGCCCAGGTTTGATCCCTGATTGGAGAGCTAATATCCTGCAAGCCATACAGCCAAATAAATAAGGAGGGAAAACAACTGTTCCTCATCTGCCCTAGCCACTTTCAAGTGCTATTAGCCAGCTTCAAGTACTCATTAGCCAAGTGGGGCAAGAGGCTACTGAATGGACAGCACAGAAAGAGAACATTTCCATCATCACAGAAAGCTCCATACTAGTGTTCAAAGTCATTTTGCCATACTTAACACTAAAGAAAATGGAGCTATGACTAAGTAATCAGTCTTGGACTTACCTTTTTACCTTTTGAGAGAAACCTAACTGAGCCTACTACTGCCCAAGCCTATCACCTAAAGGCACATCTCAAGCAGTAGAGCAGAAGATCTCAAGCAGAGCAAAGGAGTAACACTGTTAAAAAGGCAGAGATCCGAGTTGGAGGAAGCTAAGGCAACTGCAATATGCAAGGCAGTCCTAGGAAAGAGAGGACTATGCAAAGTAAGAGCTCTGGAAATCCACATGGTATTTTCACTTAGGTATGATGAAAAAAGGCGGCACGTGGGTTAAGATGACAAAGTCCACAGAGGGTAAAAATAAGGTGCGGGGGGGCGGGGGGGGGGGGGCAGGGGCACTACCATAAAGCTGTAGGGTGAACAATACCAAGAGTTCACAGAGGGCTAGGAAAAATCTGAGTCCCAACTGGCTTAAGCGGGAAGGTCTCACTGAACACCAGAACATTTAGAAAGAATTACAAAACGATCACATCTTCATATTACGGCTAAACTAGGCCTTCAGTAAAGGATATTCCAGACCCAGCCTAACAAAGCTTACAACAAACTGATCCACAGGTAACTGCCTAGCAAAACAAATTTCAACGGTCTTTAAAGACAAACAAAATTCAGCACACAACAACATGGCAGTCACAGTGTCCAGCATCTAATAAAAATTACTAGTCTTGTAAAGAAGCAGTTTTGTGATCCAAAACTAAGGGGTGGGGGGAATCAATAGAAACAGTAAACCACTGGTAGACCAGTGGTTAAGACTCCATACTTCCACTGCAAGGGATGCAGATTCAGTCTCTGATTGGGAAACTAGGATCACAAAGCTTGGCCACACAGAAATATATACAGAGAGAAAACAAACTTTTCAAATAAAAAACCATGGCAAATCAGCTTCCACAAAAAATAAAATAATCACTGCATTCAACTTTCTTGATAACTTCAAAAAATGAAAGGAGCTGAAATATATCTGAGGCCTTATTAGATTTTAAAACTTAACAGTACAAAAGAAAAATATAACTCAGTAATAAATGAAATTCTACTTGTTTTCAATTTTTGGTATTAAATTAGCCCACACCTACATTTAATGTTAAAAAATCATTAACAAAAATAAAAAAGAGAAACCATGAACAGCAACTTGAGGAAGCACTACAGCACAGTAAAAAGGGTGTAAGAGCAAGTTCTGGAGCCAGACTACTTGGATCTAAATTCCAATTTGGTCATTTCCTCACTGTGCAACCCTGGGCAAAACTTCTCTATTCCTCTGTATCCACTATGTAAAGCAACAAAAACAACTCTTTCCAGCTCATAAGGGTTATTATGAAGATTAAGTTAGAGATATATCGAGTTCTTAGAATAGAGACTGGAACAAGGTGTGTTCTCAATAAACGTTAGCTATTATTTACCCGTGTGCAAGAATCAGCACTTTGGCAGCAAGAATTTATCCTTTTAATAATGATCTAAAAAATCATATGAGGTACTGAGAATGCAGTATTAGTAAGACATACTTCTAACTCTAGAAATTTTAAATCAAGTGAAGGGAAAAATATTCATAGTATAACAGTACTGGCTAGAATAAGATGTAAATAAGGCCATAAAAACAATACGAACCAAGCGCCCAAAGGAATAAGAAATATCCTGAGTTTGATGTTAAAGGGCACGCAACTTTTCAAGGCTAGTCATGGTGTTCATTTTTTTCCCACTGTTGTACCAACCCACTATCTCCCCAATAAATGCTTGCCTGCTCTACCTTTCATCAGAGTTTGTGTTTCATTTTTTTTCCTAATGTCACTGGCAGGTGGCAGGCAGCCTAAGACACTAGACAAGACTTGGCTAGGCTGTGTCTTCTGACACTCTTACACGACTTTTGGAAACTTAATAAACATAAAATAATCAACAGCCAAATTTACAAAAGCCCATAAAAAATTATAGTTCAAATCTAAGGTTAATTAACTATACTTATAATAATAATCTGTCAGTTATCAAAGAAGTACTATTCCCTGGCAACTCACTAGTCAATCAGAAGGGTAATCGAGGTCTCAAATAACATCTTGGCCATCTATTCTCAAATAATGGGGGATGGGGGAGATTTTTAAGATTATTCTGAGACTCACATATTTTTTCTTTGCAGACCTAAAAAAAAAAAAGAATCCCTCCAATGCTAGTATACAGTGACTTTTTCCCTCTCTTTGGAAATAAATGGGTATTAGCTGTTTATAACATACTGTCTATGGTACAGAGGTCATGCTAAAAAAGTTTATCCACATCATATCCACAATTAACTCTCATATTGCAACCAACAGAACAAGTAGTGCTTACAAAGTTCATGTGACAGGTTTCTCAAATCTAAAATATGTTAGCTTAGTTTAGTGTTGCTACTAAAAGAGAAGAGCCCAAAATAATGTGTTCCATTTATGACTGGACCTTCTCACTGGCAATCATTTCTGCCTCAGAGGAAGTGACCAAAAAAAAAAAAAAAAGACTCAGACATCATCTTTTGAAGCAATTCCCTAGAAAAGGGCAAATCTTGTGTGTTCACTCCAACAAAAATGTTGTTCAGATCTCCTCAGATATATTTTTTAAATGAAATTTCATAAGCAGAAAGCTGAACGAGTATAGGTAACATGTAAATGTTGTTTAACACTACTTTGAGTACTCCAAAAAAGGTACAATAAAATAACTGAGTGGTCAAAGTGTCTTGGCACCCTGACATTGCTATCTTTTATTCTACTGGGCCTTTTGTTCAACTTTATTTTTCAATTTTTGTTTTAGTTGATTTACAATTCTGCCTTTTATTTTCAAATAACTAAATTAAGCTAAATACAAAGAATGAAGTTACCTCTGACATTAGCATATTTAAGACAACAGTATAAACTGGCATGAGAGGCGGCGAGCTGGACAGTGAAGAGAAGATACAGCAGAGGTTTAGTACGCTGTGTGTGCTCAGTCGTGTGACCCCACGGGCTGTGGCCCACCAGGCTCCTCTGTCCGTGGGAATTCTCCAAGCAAGAATACTGGAGTGGGCTGCCATGCCCTCCTCCTAGGGGCTCTTCCCAACTCTGGGATTGAACCCAGGTCTCCCGCATTGCAAGTGGATTCTTTACAGTCTGAGCCACCAGGGAAGCCCAAAGGTTTAACCTACACTATCTACTAAAGATTTAGCTGCTTCATTTTAGGCAGATGTTCAATGTCTTTTAAATACACTGCAACAAACCCCCAATGAATGAATACTATTCAACATTCTAGATTAAAAGATGTTTCTATGATTTGTATTGTCATTCACCCTAAATTATTTACTATGTGAAAAGACTTTAAGTTATATAACCATATTTTAAACATTCATAGCTCATTTTTGTTAAAGAAGGAAACTGAGAAGTTTACACAGTTCTTAACGTTACTTATATCCCACTGCCCAACAATTACTTCAGTGAAAAAGACACACTGGCAGGCACCTAAATAATTTCACTATAAAAAACTTCCATCTTTCTTGACATCATATTATCAAAAAAAGCAGCTGTGTTCATAACTTTGGCACTCCAGTGACATCTTGTGACCGAAATGATCAATTACATGTTTAAGACTTCAGAAAGCAAACAAACTATTCTCAAAATGGTAGTCTTTAAATAAACTTCTTAGTCTTTGCCTCCAAGATATACATTAATTTTTTTATTAACAAGTAGTAAGTAATATATGAAAATTGGTAGTTTTAACAGGCATACATATATACACCGCTGAGCACCAAAGAATTGATGATTTTGAACTGTGGTGCTGGGGAAGACTCTTGAAGAGTCCCTTGGACTGCCAGGAGATCAAACCAGTCAATTCTAAAGGAAATCAGTCCTGAATATTCATTGGAAGGACTGATGCTGAAGCTCCAATACTTTGGCCACCTGATGCAAAAAGCCATTTCATTTGAAAAGACCCTGATGCTAGGAAAGATTGAGGGCAGGAGGAGAAGGGGACAACAGAGGATGAGATGGTTGGATGGCATCACTGACTCAATGCACATGAGTTTGAGCAAACTCCAGGATATAGTAAAGGACAGGAAAGCCTGGTGTGCTACAGTTCATGGGGCTTCAAAGACTCAGACACAACTGAATGAGTGAACAACAGTACACACACCACAAATAATAGTAAGATGAATTACTAGATATTCAGCCTCCCACCCCAGGTAAAGAAGAAAGCTTTACTCCAGACTCCTTTCTTTATGCTGAAATTACACATCATTCCTATCATACATCAGGACTTTACATGCTTTTCTTTTATCTTCTCCATCTCAGAGGTAAACCATCAGACCAACATAGGTTAATCATTCTTTTTTCTTTACACACAATCTGACTCCCTAGGCATACGTATCACTCAACAATACAGTACAATACATGGTTCTGAAAACCCAGAAACAAGAACAGACTTAGCTGTGCAAGGACAGGCCCACCAATTTTTACCAGGCCCTCTTATCCTTCTGAACAAGAACACTTTCTTCTGTCTCATTTTTGACCTTCAAAGGCCCAAATCAAGTCCCACTTTCTCCAGCTACTAAAGCTCCCAGTGATTTGTTTTCTCTGGGGTAATGCACTTATGGCAAAAAGTGAAGAAGAACTAAACAGTCTCTTGATCAAAGTGAAAGAGGAGAGTGAAAAAGTTGGCTTAAAGCTCAACATTAAAAAAACTAAGATCATGGCATGTGGTCCCGTCACTTCATGGCAAATAGATGGGGAAACAATGGAAACAGTGTCAGACTTTATTTTGGGGGGCTCCAAAATCACTGCAGATGGTGACTGCAGCCATGAAATTAAAAGACGCTTACTCTTTGGAAGTAAAGTTATGACCAACCTAGACAGAATATTCAAAAGCAGAGACATTATTTGCCAACAAAGGTCTGTCTAGTCAAGGCTATGGTTTTTCCAGTGGTCATGTACGGATGTGACAGCTGGACTATAAAGCAAGCTGAGCGCCGAAGAATTGATACTTTTGAACTGTGGTGTTGGAGAAGACTCCTGAGAGTCCCTTGGACTGCAAGGAGATCCAACCAGTCCATCCTAAAGGAGATCAGTCCTGAGTGTTTTAATGTTGAAGCTGAAACTCCAATACTTTGGCCACCTGATGTGAAGAGCTGACTCACCTGAAAAGACCCTGATGCTGGGAAAGACTGAAGGCAGGAGGACAAGGGGACAACAGAGGATAAGATGGTTGGATGGCATCAATGACCTAATGGACATGAGTCTGAGTAAACTTCGGGAGTTGGTGATGGACAGGGAGGCCTGGTGTGCTGCAGTTCGTTGGGTCATAAAGAGTTGGACATGACTGAGTGACTGAACTGAACTGAATGCATTTAAAGAACATCATACCATTAAACTCTAATCTGTTATTAGAAATATACAATTGTTGCCCAAATGGATTTTAAGACTTAGTATAGTAGCACTTCATTGTATGTTTTATAGTACTTACATCAGTACTGCTGCAATAACTGGTATTTGATACCACTTATTATCTTGAAGCTACTAAAAAGTTTTACATTAACAAGCTAACCCACAGAACTGAACACTTAAATATGGTTAAAATGTTGTTAGGTTGGATACAATTTTTTATTTTAAAAAATCAGCAATCACTATCAGTACTTTAACTAGGTGGGAAGAAGGTATTTTCTTAATTTAAAAGAAATGTGCTTTTTCCCTTTCTCCCACTGCAGATTTCTTTCTTTTACGCTAAAATTACTAATCACTCTTATTTACATCAGGAATATGCAACCAAAGTACTACAGGTAATAGTATTTTGGCAGTAACAGCCATATTAAACTTCACAGGATGCTGTTTAAAAAAAAATTTTAAAGGCACTTTCTAAGTATCAGCCAGTTCCTGACTTAAATGGGCACTGTTTCATAAAGTCATAATTATATCTACTACTTTTGAGAAAAAGTTATAGACTTCTGCCCTCCTTTCACTCCTTAATCAGATAAGAACAATGTATACCAGCTCAAGTTGAAAACCATGTTCAATTATCATATAAATTGAGTACTGGATAAGCTACATGCATAAAACATTACATTCACATATAAAGTTTAAGAAGTATATAGTCACCTTAAATGGTAAGATTCAACTCTTTGCAAGTCATACTCCCTACATAGCATGTGCACATAACAAGCATATGAACTATCAAAGGAAATCTGGTGATCTAAGATATACTATTAAACCACATCCCCATGTGATGTTAGCACATACAGTGTAAGATAAAGAGCTCGTTGATGGAGGGAGCGTCTGGAAACACCTTCACAGGGTTAAGTTACACCAAAGTGAATATCAAAAACACTGATTTAAGGCAAGACCCACTATATACCATAAAAAGAACTTTAGCACTCTCACTTCCCAAAAAAGCTAATGACAACTTTAAGAAACGCTCTTTTTGGTCAGTTGAGAATCTAATTACAAATTCTAATTTGCACACTATACGTAGTAATGGTCCAGCAATGGCAGTACAATATAAGCAGGACACAAAGACTGCTTAGGCCAGTGATCTCCAGAGAACGCAGAAATAATCTGTCAGGGTACAGTTAGAAGTTATTAACACTTCTATTTCCATCTAAAAAATCACATTTGCTGATTTTTAACAGGTAGAGTTAATATTCATACCCTCACTGAGCCTCTGTCAATGGCTACGGTTTGCCAAACAGGTGGAAGGCTCACGCAAAGAGGGCTGACAGTGTTCTGAGCACTGTGACACAGTCCTGGTACGCGCTGAGTAAGCACGTAGTTTTAACAAACTTTCATCAAATGGGTAAAGTAATTTTAATTTAAGATTTCCTACAATAAAAAAAATTGGAATTGAACACAACACCAACATCACAAGCACAAAGAAGGAAAAAGGGTCACATTAAAGTTTCTCTTACTCAATGAGGTAAAAAGAAAATTTATCAACAGATCTACCAGAGTGTGGGCCAAAATAACCTCTCAAAATTACCAAGACAACCTTGTGAAAATTTATGTTCTTTACCAAAAAGGAAGAATGAACTCTGCCATAAGTGTAAAGTACTCATTTATTGCTCTATTAGCTAGGTTTGGAATATGTATATTTATGTTTCAAAAAACACACAAAACTCAATCTTTTACTGATACAAGAACATCTTCATAATCCAACTATTACTGTAGAAATTTCATTGATAAGTGAGGAAAATAACATTATGTTAATTACTAATCTCTGATAACATCCAAATGTTTTTGAAAGGTACTCTAAATAGTAATATATTTGGACATGAAATGAGCATAAATATATACAGAAACTATGTTTTATATAATAGTAGAGAGAAAGAGCAAGATAACTCAGGTCCTATAGTCAAGGAGTTCACTATCTAGTAGGTTAGACAAATAAACAAGCAACTTTAAAGTAAATGTAGTCATCAGTGCTATCAACAGGTAGCTGTTCCTTCATATGGCTGTACGTCCTATCTCCTTAAAGTTAGGGGAGGCCATGTGACTTGCTCTGACCAACGCAGCCTGACCCACACATCTTTTCTGAGCAGAAATTTAAGAGCCCAGGTGATCCTGATACTTTTCTTCTCTTTACACTAGTGACTGACAATACTCCAGATGGTGGCAGCTCCATCTGCCTGGCTGCCAAAGTGAGAATGAAGTTGTCTGCCACTGATTTACAGCATGAGTGAGAAATGAGCTTCTGTTTTAAGCCACTGAGGTTTTAGGGATGTTTGTTTCCACAGCTTAACCTAGCCTATCCAGAATAAGGTAGCATGAAATAATTTTGACAAAGAATGACAGGAGCTCTAAGGAAGTATACATAATCTCAGTCACACCTGCTATCTCATTAAAGGTGATGAAATTTTAAAAACCACAGTCTTCCTCATTTAGTGACTAATTCGCTTTCAAGTTTGTCTGCTGCTGCTGCTGCTAAGTCACTTCAATCGTGTCCAACTCTGTGCGAGCCCATAGATGGCAGCCCACCAGGCTCCTCTGTCCCTAGGATTCTCCAGGCAAGAACACTGGAGTGGGTTGCCACTTCCTTCTCCAATGCATCAAAGTGAAAAGTGAAAGTGAAGTTGCTCAGTCATGTTCGACTCTTAGCGACCCTATGGACTGTAGCCTACCAGGCTCCTCCGTCCATGGGATTTGCCTACCACTAAACAAATTTGTGGCTATTTTGTCCAAGTTCCTTTCAAAAGTATTTAAATTTTTACAAAAACCTTTCCAAGAATTCAGTTTTCAGCTTATACACAGAAGCTTACCGCTAAGTAATTCAATCCAGTTCTGGACCGTTTCTGGAGGCTGAGTCTCCTTAACGTGCTTCAGAGCTTCATCAAGAAGAACATCCCCTGTTGGAGCATCTGACTTACAAATCACCTACAATGTAATGAGTAAGAATCACATGATCTATTTGATCTCTTTAGATTAAAAAAAAATTATGTAAACATTTCACCATGCTTAAAGCTCCAAGTGTTCATACAGTTATCAAAGTTCAGATTTTCAATTAATTCCATATTAAGGAAATCCTATATTTAACCTAACCAGATTAGCCACAATCATAAATGAAAATATAACATAAACAAAAATGTGCCTTAATGAGTAAAGCAAAATGGTAGAAGAGTTTATACTCATTGCAATTCCCTTCACTGCTAAACCTTGGGCTATCTGATATAGAAATTCATTTTTCAAACATTTATTAATTACAGAAACAGACTCAATTACATATCAGAATTCGGTATATAATAAAGGTAACATTTCACATTACTGGAGCAATTAATTTTCCAACAGACATTACTAAAACAAGTGGCTAACAAATTAGAGGTAAAAAGGAAGACTTGGCTCCTCAGAGTTTACACTGCAATAAAAGATAGATTTAAATATGAAATATAATTGAGAGAATGAGCAAGTTTTCTCAAAACTGTGACAACCAGCAGAAACCCTGAAAATACCAATAGGTTTGATTACATAAAAATTTTAAATACTACAAAACATTAAGTTAAGGTGGATATAGAATCCACTTGAAGAACAGAACAATCCAAGGGACTTCCCTAGTGGTCCAGCAGTTAAGACTCTGTGCTTCCAATGCAGGGGATGTGGATTCCGCCCCTGGTCAGGAAACTAAGACCCCACATGCCGTGTGGTGCAAAAGAGTAGAAAAATCCAGAAGTAGGGGATGACAGAAGAAAACACTACACTGCTTTAGAGTTTTTAAAGCCTTCCATAACACTCTTGGCTAAACAAATCTCTAGCTGAAATTCTGTAATATCAAAGCTTAACTTTTATATTATTGATACTTTGTTAGCTATTAAAATATTATGAAATTTAACAATACTATTTTTAAAATGGGGGTCTTTCTGAATACTTGTCGTTGGCAGCATGTCCCTTCCTCTTTGATCAATCTTGGCACATTATTGACAGGGATTTCGGCAGAAACTGATCCCTGTGGCAAGCAATTTGTTGTGTAAGTGAATACTGAAACATTTCTCATCAATAACGTTCATGTACAAAAGACTAATGTATTAATATGTCTCTGGTCAATAATGAACTATAAAAGGTTAAAGAAAATACAGTATCTATTTCGGAGACAACATGACCCAATGGAAATATCATTAGAACCAGAAATACAAGCCACAAATCTATTTTTAAACTTTTTAGTTGTTATATTTAAAAAGAAAAATAAGCACAATTAATTTTAATATATTTGAATTAACCCACCATAGGCAAAATATTGACATGTAATTGAGATATTTCACATTCTTATTTCTCCCATAGTAAGTCTTCAAACAGCCATTGTGTTTTTATTTACAGCATGTCTATTTGCATGATCCACATTCCAACTGTCTAGTTCACAGACGTGTGGCTGGTGGCCACCATACTGGACAAAGCAGATATAGAACACTTTCATTATCATAGAGAGTTTGACTGGAAAGTGCTATTCTGGGCCATGCTTGTAGTAGGGTGTCAGAAAAAGAAAAACTAAAAAGCCCTGGGATAAAAAGTTGTATGTCTATATGCTGTGGTCATGCCACCATTTCTTACTTTCCATTAACTCCCGAAATCGACTGCCATCTGGCCTCAACACACCGCATGCCCATCATTTTGAGACAAGTGTCAGGATTATAATAAACCGGGTATAGTCGGATATTTTTTCTTAGGTCAGGGATCCATAATATTAATGTAACATTACTTGTACTTTCTATTACTACTAGTAATTAATGTATATAATTCACTGATAATTAAAAATTCCTAAGGTTTTTGTCCCCCATAAATATATGGTTGCACAGTAAAACGGAAATAAAAATTATATTCTGCTTTATGACAAATATCTAAGTAATTTCAAAACTAATCTCATGCCAGTTCATTTGACTCTACTTTAAATGACTAAATTTAATATTCCATGAGGAATATTTTCTGCTATACCATGTCTACTGTGTATATAATTTTCAAAAATGTATTCTTTCCCATAGGATTATTATTCTATCTAGTATATCAATCAAAAAATGTTCAGTTTTCACCCTAAAGCATTTTGGATTCACATCATACAATGCATTATGAAAAAAACAGTTTTGAAACACCCTACATCCCCCAAGAATCAATGACAGACGAAGAGAAATGGCCTTAAATATTTTAGACTGAAATGAAAGTTAAAAATTCTAGAAACTAGTCAACACCTGTATTAACACAGACTTTAACAATGGAGAGGAGATCTGAAAAGTATTTGTATTCTGGCAAAAAGATCAATAGCCTATGGATAGTTAATTTGCACAGTATCACTTTTGAGTACTTCTGTCAAGTCTTCCAAATCATGGTTTTCAGGAATAGCAAATAGAGTTTGGGAGTCTTATTGAATATGCAGGATGCAATGGCTGATGATCCTAACAATGAATCACATTAGTCATTATGTACAAAGAACCAAAAAATCAAAGATGCAAAAAACAAGATATGGAATCATGATTCAATAAAGATTTAACTTTAAAATCGACTTCAACTTCTGAAAGCTCTTAGTAAAACAACATGGTTCTACTGTATAATACAGCAAACTTATTCAATATCCTGTGATAAGCCACAATGGAAAAGAATATAAAAAAGAATGTACAGGACCAGTTCCTCAGACCTATCCAAGAGGCTGTCTCCTGAGCTACAGTAAGGTCCTCAATGAAACTTGACTTGAAACTTATAAAAAATGAATGTATGTATACATATAACTAATTACTTCATTATATAGCAAGAATCAGCATAGTGTAAATCAACTATACTTCAATAAAATAGAAAACTGTTAGTAGAAACATTCTTCATCTTTAGGCAGCACAAACTCTTCAAAAAGGCTATGTTATATAGGTCCCCTCTTACCTTTCTTGTTAATAGACTTTTACGTCTCATTCCGCAAGCCTCTAGCTGTAACCTTCCTCTCAACGCTAATTCAATCAACATACAGCCACGTAATCCAGATGATATACAGTCATTCCAAAACGATGTGTAACCCTATTTAAAAAAGAGAAAACAAAGGAGTTAATTTACTTATTTCAAGAAAATAAGTATTTTTTAGCCAAAGCTATTTCTCGTGCCTTTTACCTTTCATATCTTTCTCTAATTAAAATCAAAATACTGAAAAAATACAAGTGCTATACATTATTAAACTAGGATTTTCAAGAACTTACTATCTTTTCACCACTTTCTTACAAGTAACTTTGGAAGTCACTAAGTTATGTGCTAATTAGGCCCTTTCAGACTTCAGGGTTCACCCATTCAGTTAACCTGAGATCACAGTGGTTTATAACATGGGCAAATGAAGAAGCTCAGGAAAAATAATCCAGTCCAATGCGGCCTCATGCAGAATTAGAACATCGTTCAATGCTGTTTAGGATAAAAACACAAGGTTAAATTTGGATGAATATATCAGAAAACTTAGGCATGGGGCCATGCCTAGTACTCTGAATAACAAACTGCAAAGCAATCAGATTCCAGCACCTCCCAACACACAACCCCAGGAGGAATTTAAGGGCAATAACCAAGGTGGATAAAAAGGCTGGACAAAATGAGACTGATAGGTATCTAGGGATTTGGGAACACTCAAGTGAAAACAGGCACTCTGAGAGCTAACAACTGGGTCTGTCCAAATTACAAAGCCATGAAGAGTTGCCAACTACTAAAGTACTCGACTTCCCACGTGGCGCTAGTGATAAAGAATCGCCTGCCAATGCAGGAGACCCAAGAGATGTGGGTTCGATCTGTGTTGGGAAGATTCCCTGGAGGAGGAAATGGTAACCCACTCCAGTATTCTTGCCTGGAGAATTCCAAGGACAGAGAGGAGCCTGGCAGGCCTCAGTGAGTACTCAACTCTGAAGAGAAATCAGCAGCTGTCACTAGTCCTGTTTAAGACTCAGGATAAGGTAACATACGATTCTGGTGGGCGGGAAAACAGGTCAAAGCATCCTCTGAAGAAAGGAGGGCCTAGACTCAGGGTTCTGGTGCTCTCTTGGGGCCAGTCTTGGTGCTCTGCCAGGCCACAGTGGGCAGCTTGTATTTAAGACGATGACTGACTACCATGGTCCACGGGACTTCACTTTTGACACAGGAACTTAAATGATGAAGCTACCCTTCTGAGAATGAAGGCTTTGAGAAAATTAGAGTTTAGACTAAGGGAGCCACAAGGAGATCAACATTAAGAAGCAGGTTTATAGCACTTTGCTGGTGGTCCAGTGGATAACACGCCACACTCCCAAGGCAGAAGCCCGGATTCAATCCTTGGTCAGGGAACTAAAGCACATATGCCAAAACTAAGACCCACTGCAGCCAAATAAGTGTGTGTGTGGTTTTTTTTTTTTTCAATTTGTTTAAAAATAAAGAAGCCGGACTTCCCTGGTGGTATAGTGGGTAAGAATCTGCCTTCCAATGCAGGGGACACAGGTTTGATCCCTGGTCCAGGAAGATTTCACATGCCACAGGCAACTAAAGCCCACATGCCAAGAGCCTTTGGGCCACAAGAAAAGCCACAGTGAGAGGCCCGCACACCACAAAGATGAGCAGCCCCAGCTCATCACAACTAGAGAAAGCCCATGCAGCAATGAAGACCCAAAACTACCAAGTACTTTATAAATAAAATAATATTTTTTAAATTTATATTAAAAAATAAAGAAGCAGATTTAAATGTGAGGCAGGGAAAGCAGATACTGTTTAGATTTGAGGAGATTCTTTTAAACTTAGTTTTAGGGATCTGGTTAAATTAAGATCACTAGAGATTAGCTTTCACTTTTCACTTTCATGCATTGGAGAAGGAAATGGCAACCCACTCCAGTCTTCTTGCCCGGAGAATCCCGGGGATGGGGGAGCCTGGTGGGCTTCCGTCTATGGGGTCGCACAGAGTCAGACACGACTGAAGCGACTTAGCAGCAGCAGCAGCAGAGGTTAGCTAAGTAGTTAATAAGACCAGTAACTTATAGATGTCAGGTAAAATCCATGGCTTATGTATCCATCCAATACAATTAAAGCTCTAGGAAGCCCAGAAATGGATTCACATGAAATCAAAGTTATAGCTATCTGGCTTCAACTGGCCTGGACATACAGATGGGAGTTCCCAGGTGAGCCTCTACAAACTATAAACAATAGAGTACACCTCATAAGACAGTGATGGATGAAATACAGGACCATGCCCTGTCTCTGCAGCCTGGAAATTTCTGATGAACAGTACTTATTAGAAACTTGGGGACTTCCCTGGCAGTCCAGTGTTTAAGAGTCTGCCTTCCAATGCGGAGGGTGTGCATTCAATGGCTGGTCGGGAACTAAGATCCCACGCCTCCAGGGCAACTAAGCCTGCAGGAAGCCAACGAAGACCCAATGCAGCTAAAAACAATAAACAATAAAAATTAAAAGAATGATCAATTTCACCTCAGAAAAGAGGGAGAGGGGAGAATTTTACATTTCCTGCTGCTGCTGCTGCTAAGTCGCTTCAGTCATGCCCGACTCCGTGAGACCTCATAGACGGCAGCCCACCAGGTTCCACCTTCCCTAGGATTCTCCACTGGAGTGGGTTGCCATTTCCTTCTCCAATGCATGGAAGTGAAAAGTGAAAGTGAAGTCACTCTGCCCGACTCTTAGCGACCCCATGGACTGCAGCCTAGCAGGCTCTTCTGTCCATGGGATTTTCCAGGCAAGAGTACTGGAGTGGGTTGCCATTGCCTTCTCTAGCAGACAACAAAATACACCTCAACCTCAACTGCCCTGAGAATAAACATATACCCAGAGAAGTTAGCAAAATGGCGTATTTAACAGGACTTTGAAGATTTACATGTAGTGAATGGCTCTGGGGCATTAACATTAAAGACACATACTTAAACAGAATTGACTTCACGTGGGAAAACAGACAAATGGACATGGACAGTTCTGCAGCGAAGCTTCCAGGACTCACATACAATATTCCAAAGATCAGTGAAGCCACCAAACCATACCAAGCAGGCTAACGACGCCTGGCAAAATCCACATCATAAAAGTATGATCAGGAATCAAGCAAGTTGCTGGAAGCAGGAGAGAAGAGGGGAGTCGTCGTTTAGTCACCAAGTCACGTCTAACTCTTCTGCAACCCCACGGACTCTAGCCCCGCCAGGCTCTGTTCATGGGATTCTCCAGGCAAGAATACCGAAGTGGGCAGCCATTCCCTCCTTCAGGGGATCTTCTTGACCCAGGGATCAAACCCGCGTCTCCTGCATTGGCAGGCAGATTCTTTACTGCTGAGCCATGAGGGAAGCCCAGAGCTGAACAAAAATATTTTATGATACTACTGGATAAGATGGTGGCAATGCCATCCTTGAGAATTAAGTATTTTAGAAGGAAAGCAGTGCACTGGAAAGAGCCAAGTGAATTTGGTCATGACCTAGGCCAGCAAGATTCTGGAGTGAATCCATGTCTCTTTTACACATACAAGCAAAAC
Source organism: Ovis aries (assembly GCF_016772045.2). Classification (NCBI taxonomy): domain Eukaryota; kingdom Metazoa; phylum Chordata; class Mammalia; order Artiodactyla; family Bovidae; genus Ovis; species Ovis aries. The sequence continues at coordinate 41,595,111 of NC_056069.1, read as the reverse complement.
TACTGAAGCTGGGGCACCAGCTTAGACCCTGCCAAGTGCTAAAGAGCACTTCCATCTTTTAATCTCTAGTGCTAACCATACAACTACATTTTACTGATCTCCAAACATAAGTTTAGTATCTCTATATGATGATGGAAGCTAACTAAACTTACTGTGGTAATCATTTCACCATACAGGCCTACCTCGGTTTGGTAAATATCAGAGATATCACAGAATTGTTTCCAGACCACAGGAACAAAGCCAGTTATCCCAAGAAGTGAGTCACACAAATGCTACAGTTTCCCAGTGCATATAAAAGTTAATATATACACTACACTATAGTTATAACCAAAAAAAAAAAGAAAAGAAAATGTATATACCTTAGTTTTAAAATTCCTTATTGCTAATTTTAAAACACCTTTAATTTGTAAAACATATGGTATCTGTGAAGCACAGTAAAGCAAAGCACAATAAAATAAGGTATGCCTGCATATGTAAATTAAACCACGACGCTGTACACCTTAAAATTTATACAGTGATGTATGTCAATTATTTCTCAATAAAACTGAGGGGGGAGAAGTTGTATCTCTGGTATTGGGATGCATTTAAAAATAGATGGTATCTTGAAAGAAATATAGTATGACAGCTACTGAGTTAACCTAAACCCATGGAAGAGAGGACAGACATGGGGCACAGGCCTCACAGGTGCACAGCAGTGGGATGAAGAACCAGCGTCCAACTTATCAGTTACTGGGAGCCTTAAAACTTGGTACAAGACTGGCTGACTGAACATCCAAATCTAGGCAGACCACCAATCTACCTGATTTCTCAGTGCGAAAGACTTCATCAGAGCAGGTAACACCACACCACCCCGGGGATTTGTCCTCAGATAAAACACTACTCCTGAAACAATTACAAGGACCTGTGGTCTAAACAGGACGGTTATATATTCAGGGCATGAATGCGTTTTTGCCCTAGTAAAAAATCTTATACCATATCTGTCAAAAGGGCAGTTCAGTTCAGTTGCTCAGTCATGTCCAACTCTTTGCGACCCCATGAACCAGGCCTCCCTGTCCATCATCAACTGCCAGAGTCCACCCAAACCCATGTCCACTGAGTCAGTGATGCCATCCAACCATGTCATCCTCTGTCATCCCCTTCTCCTCCTGCCTTCAATCTTTCCCAGCATAGGATCTTTTCAAATGAGTCAGTTCTTCACATCAGGTGGCCAAAGGATTGGAGTTTCAGCTTCAGCATCAGTCCTTCCAGTGAATATTCAGGACTGATTTTCTTTAGGATGGACTGGTTGGATCTCCTTGCAGTCCAAAGGACTCTCAAGAGTCTTCTCCAACACCACAATTCAAAAGCATCAATTTTTCAGCACTCAGCTTTCTTTATAGTCCAACTCTCACATCCATACATGACTCCTGAAAAAACCACAGCTTTGACTACCCTAGCTTAATCCAAAAATAGGGTACTAGCACTCAAACTTCAGGGCCACGTGAAGGGAGAACCACTGGCCAAGCAATCAGCTTAGTGACAAAGCAGCAGCACTCCATTAGGAATACCAGCAGCCACAGGATCCTGAGGATGTCCCCTACTCACTGCAGAAGAACTTCTGGGTCCTAGTGGAGGTTAGAGAACCACAAAAAAAAAAACAAAAAAAACACTATTTGGGGCCCTACAAGTTTAAGATTAGGATCAGAATCAGCTATTTCTAAAATATAAGAATGGAAGAGGCAGAGATGTGCCAAGTAGCAGTGGATCATATACTACCCCAAGAATCCAGAGAAACAGGATTTCATTAGGCATAGGGCTAAAACAAGGTGAAACATTCAAGAACAGATGGTCCCAGGACGACCCTAATATGGCTGTCCTGGGGAGCTAAAATGCTAGAAAATCAAATCAGGCACATTTGAAAGTCATACCATGTGCAGCTCACAAGTGTGTTAGTCGCTCAGTCATGTCCAACTCTTTGCAACCCCATGGACTGTAGCCTGCCAGGCTCCTCTGTCCATGGAATTCTCCAGGCAAGAATACTGGTGTGGGTTGCCATTTTCTCCTCCAGGGGATCTTTCCAACTCAAGGATCGAACCTGGGTCTCCTGCACTGAAGGCAGCCAGGGAAGCCTAAGTCTTCAACAAAATCAAGACTAGAATACAAGACGCAGACAATCAGAAGACCCTGGAAGCTAATTCAAAGCACCTCTACTTGCCTTTTACCAAAATTTAATAATAACAACTAATGATAACCAGGTAGGTGGAGACGTTCCCAACAGAATGCCAGCTAAATTGACTACAGAGTGCTCCCGTCAATCTTACGTTTTTGGTATCACTCAGTATCCAGGACTCAGACAAATGGCCAATCTTTAGGCAGACCTCACGAGAACCTTGTAACTTTAAGTGGGATATATGACCTTTATCATATGGTATGCCACTCAGAAGCAAGGAGCAGAACAGAAAGAACGAAGGCGCAGGAACGAATGAGGCAATGACACCAGGAACAAGCTCTGCAGACACAATCCTTCCGTCAGTGGGCAGTTCCAAGATCTAAACGTAGGGGACAGAGAATACATACAGAGAATACATGCAGTAATCTGACATTACTGCAGAGCTAAGTAACAATCTCCAACACAACTTTTTCTCAGCGATGAGATAAAATTTACTTGGATCTTTATTTGCCTGATTCCCTTTTTCTTCTCAAGTGGCTCCACTTGGGAGGATTTCAAAAGGAAATGTTCACTGGGCCCCTAAATATTAACACTGAATTCTCATCATTCAACTTTTGAGTTCCAGAATATTTAACCAGGAGCCTTTTATTGTTTAAGACTGGCCATTGTTAATATATGGACAAGGTACACACAACAGTTTTCATATTTTATGAGCATGTTTCTGTTTTTATGCACAAAGTTATTTCCAAATGAAATGACTAAAAACAACATATCTGTATATAATGTTTAATTCTGTTGCGATCACTGTTTCAGAAATGGCTTTCTACACAGACTTTCCTCGGCAAAAGACAATATCAGGTTTCCAAAAACATTTGGCATTTACTATAGGTGGCACTAGCAGTAAAGAACCTGCCTGCCAATGCAGGAGACAAGAGACGACGGTTCAATCCCTGCATCGGAAGGATCCCTTGGAGAGCACGGCAACCCACTCCAGTATTCTTGCCTGAAGAAACGCATGGACGTAGGAGGCTGGTGGGCTAGAGGCCACAGCGTCACAAAGTCAGACATGACTGAAGCGACTGAGCACGCACGCACCAAACTCACTCCAAAAGTTGTACTATTGAGACCACTCTTGGCTCGCATCCACCTTTTAGAAAATGTGCCCTCTACAGATTTTACAGAAAAGGATGACTATTCTGCCAAATCTAACTGGACCAGGATGGGTACGTTAAAGTTCTCCTCCCAGGAATCTGAACTTGGCACACAGAGGCTGCACCATTTAGGTGAGCATGGACAACAGAGATGTAACTGGTTATGTGGATTCAGAAGTCACTGGCCCTTCTTCACAAATGCAACCAGAGAATGACGATAAACAGGAACAGAAGAGAGACATGCAGAAATGAGAGAACATGCAATGTGAGGCAGACCCAGACATACACTCAGACACACAGAGAAAAGCATCCTAACAACAGAAGTGTGCCTGTATCTTTGGGTTGTACCTCTAAACCTTATTTCCATGAGACTGACCTGTATCTCCTTTCCTTAGGTTACTTGCAGAGATTTCTGTTCTTGCAAGCAGCTAACTTTCAGTAATGCCAAAAGGAATTTAATGAAATATTAAATCGGTGGTATCTGAAAAAGTTTGTGTATAGAAACTATAACTAAAAGATTCATCACAGGCTAAAAAAATATTATGCATGGCCAAGGAATTCAAATTTACATAAATGTAACCTTTAGTTGTCAACCTTTAGTTGAACACCAGTAATTGTGATTGTGGCAAGGGTAGTGGCTTACTGAAAACAAAGAGCAGTCCCATCAACAAAACGAACCTATCTGTCAGACGGCAAATTAGGGCTTGTGATTATCAAGTGCCACATTCCAACTAGAAGCAAATGAAATCCTAACATCATTAACCTTAAAAGATAGAAAATATACAAACACACAGAGACACATTAATAATTTACTTATACATCAAATCCAAACTGAAGGACACTCTATCAAATAATGAGTAAAGAACTAAAGGAAACCATATTTAAAGAATTAGTGAGAAAAATGACAATGACTCATTAATAAAAATAATGATTCATCAAATACTGACCTCAGTTAAGAGAATGAAATTCTTTAGTTAAAAAGTATCACTGAATGAACCATAAAATATAATTACTCTTATTTTTTCCACTGTTTTCTTTTTCAGCCTTTTATTTCCAGGAATTCTTTAAATTAAAAAAAAAGAGCTAATGCCTATTTTATATACTTCACTGAAAAAAGTTTATTTTAGGTTTCTTTTGTATTCTTGAAGTAAAACATGTTCAGCTAGTTCTAAAATGAAGTATCTCCTAAGGAAATGATCTAACCGCAGTCCAAGAATAAAAGAGATCACTGTCATCCTTCTCTATTACTAAATAAATTCCTATATGGACGGTAGATCCAAAAATAACTGGAGAGGTGAAAAGAGGAAGAAAAATTAATCAACATGTGTAGAAATTGCTGGAAAGAAAGAAGTATGGATGGATTCATTGATGTACTTGGGAAAAGGTTAAAACGTCTTGTTTTCCTGGTTAACGCATAATACAAGTTGTGTTGCTATCTGAAAGTAATTGGGAAACTATGATATATCTGCCAAAACTCATAAACGTTATACTAGCAACCAACTGTTTGAAAACAGGGGAATAAAGGTCTTTTTTTTTCCTGTCCAAAGAAAAAAAGTATGACTGGGACTTCTCTGGTGGCATGGCGGATAAGAATCCAGCTGCCAGTGCAGGGGACACAGGTTTGATCCTTTGGTCCAGGAAGATTCCACAGCCTGCGAGCCACAGCTAATGAGCTCCTGTGGCACAACTACTGAAGCCCACGCGCCCTAGGGCCAGCGACTCGCAACTAAGCCCAAGTGCTGCAGTTAAAGAAGCTGTGTGCCTAGAGCCCAAGCTCCACAGCAAGGGAAGCCACCACATGCACAGTGAGAAACCTACACACCACAACTAGAGAGCAGCCCTCACTCTCTGCAACTAGACAAAGCCGGCAGGCAGCAATGAAAACCCAGCATAGCCAAAAACAAGTAAATGTAGCAGTGTGTATATGTCTCTCTCTCTCTCTCTCTCTCACACACACACACACACACACACACACACACACACACACACTATGACTACAGTGAAAAGTTTACTGGAGGAGCTCAACAGTAGAGACGAGATGAGAAAGAGTCAATGAACTTGAATCTGAATTTAAAGAACAAGACGGAAAGTAATGTAGAAAACAGGAAAAGCCTCAGTGGGCTTCCTTTGTGGCTCAGCTGGTAAAGAATTAGCCTGTAATGCAGGAGACCTGGGTTGGGAGGATCTCTTTAAGAAGGGAAAGGCTACCCACTCCAGTATTCTGGCCTGGAGAATTCCATGGACTGTATAGTCCATGGGGTCGCAAAGAGTCAGACATGACTGAGTGAACTGCACTTCACTTTCACTTCAGAGAGTAGTGTTCAAGCAAGCCTCCCAGTAGTGACAAGAATCTCAAAAACAGGAGAAAGTAGAAAAAACAACTGAAAAACGTCCCCAAGTATGGTGAAAAATATTCATCAAAGATCCAGAGCATCATACCCAGATATATCACAGTCAAACTGCTGACATTAAACAAAGAGTAGATATTATATACTGGGAAAGCAACAAGAAAAAAACAACTTATCCCATTTAAGGGAACAATTACCAGATAACCTCTCACTAGAAATACTGGAAACCAAAAGGCATTAGGATAACATATTCAAAGTGCTGAAAGAAACACACTATCAACCAAGAATCTACACCCAGCAAAACACCCTTCAAAGCTGAAGATGAAAGAGACATTTACAGGTAAACAAAGGCTGGATTTGTTGCTAGCAGATATACCTTATAAGCAATACTAAAAGAACTCCTGCTAATTTTAAGTAAATTAATATCAGGCAGTTTCAAATCCATATAAAGAAAAGATAGATACAAAGGTAAATGAACATGAAAGACTATATATTTTCTATTTTTGCCTTTAAAAACTCACTTAAAAGCAAAAGATTGCATAAAATAGTAAGTATAAAACAGTACTGAGTTATGTGAACTTGTAATATTTCTGACAATAATGAAAAGGAAAGGGGTAAATGAAGATATACTGGAGCAAAGTTTTTGTATTTTGCTGGAACTAAATGAGTATTACTTTAAAGAAGACTAAGGAAAAAATGAAGAAATGGAGTAGCCATCATAGTCAACAAAAGAGTCCGAAATGCAGTACTTGGATGCAATCTCAAAAACGACAGAAAGATCTCTGCTGTTTCCAAGGCAAACCACTCAATATCACAGTAATCCAAGTCTCTGCCCCAACCAGTAACGCTGAAGAAGCTGAATGGTTCTATCAAGACCTATAAGACCTTTTAGAACTAACACCCAAAAAAGATGTTCTTTTCATTATAGTGGACTGGAATGCAAAAGCAGTTCACTCAGACTCATGTCCATCGAGTCCGTGATGCCATCCAGCCATCTCATATTCTGTTGGCCCTTCTCGTCCTGCCCCCAATCCCTCCCAGCATCAGAGTCTTTTCCAATGAGTCAGCTCTTCGCCATCAGGTGGCCAAAGTACTGGAGTTTCAGCTTTAGCATCAGTCCTTCCAATGAACACCCAGGATTGATCTCCTTTAGAATGGACTGGTTGGATCTCCCTAAAGTCCAAGGGACTCACAAGAGTCTTCTCCAACACCACAGTTCAAAAGCATCAATTCTTTGGTGCTCAGCTTTCTTCACAGTCCAACTCTCACATCCATACATGACCACTGGAAAAACCATAGCCTTGACCAGACGGACCTTTGTTGGCAAAGTAATGTCTCTGCTTTTTAATACGCTATCTAGGTTGGTCATAACTCTCCTTCCAAGGAGTAAGCGTCTTTTAATTTCATGGCTGCAACCACCATCTGCAGTGATTTTGAAGCCCCCCCAAAATAAAGTCTGACACAGTTTCCACTGTTTCCCCGTCTATTTGCCATGAAGTGATGGGACCGGTTGCCATGATCTCAGTTTTCTGAATGTTGAGCTTTAAGCCAACTTTTTCACTCTAGTAGGCTATCTTTTGTATATGGGGGAGAGGGGCAAGAACTAGTATGTTTATTTTTGCTATAAAAACACTGGAAAAACAAACTCCAAACTAAGTTTTCAAAATGACCAACAGGAGGAAGAAGGAATGAAGTAGAAAGGATGATGGAAGTAAAGACTCCTAACTTGTGACAGATATACATATTCAAAACAGAAAAAACATTTTTAAAGAAGGAAAACAAATGAGCTAATCTGACTGCACAAAAATTAGTGATGCAGCCACAAAGAAATATTAACTATTTCAACTGCCTTTAGAATACAGTATTTTAACTGTACATCCTAGTAAAGTATTGCAAACAAATTTGAGGCTGAATTCAACAGTCAATTTGTAGTAATACTGACATTATTATTATTTTATTTATCCAATAAATTATTATTTTATTTATCCAATAAAAATAATATTTTGGGGAACCAAGAACTTTAATTAAGAGAAAAAAGATATCGGTATAAAATTCAATAAGTGAAATAAAAATCCATGTTAAGTTTGAATAAAAAACCATGTGAAGTGACTCTTCCCTCCCCCCAAATGCTAGCTCTATCCCTTAAAGAAAATACAATCTATGTCTGTGTACTGAAAAGTCTTAGAGGCAAGGCCATCCCAATAACACTGAGGACACCCAGTACCCAGACTGTGGTTCATTCCCCACTTAAAAAAAAACAAGGATTCCTTGAAGACTATCTCAAGTCTGAAACAGGATATGTACTTAGAAGACGAGTCTCAGGCATTTTGACGTTGACCAGAAAGCAAGAAGTTATCAAAGGTTAATAAGTGATACCAAAAGAACACCGCAGGAAATGAATTCCCATTAGCCAAAGGTGCGACAACTTTAAACATAAAACTAACATAAAAAGAGTACAGTTCAGTTCAGTCGCTCAGTAGTCTCCAACTGTTTGTGATCCCAGGGACTGTAGCACGCCAGGCCTCTCTGTCCATCACCAACTCCTGGAGTTCACTCAAACTCATGTCCATCGAGTCGGTGATGCCATCCAACCATATCATGCTCTGTTGTCCCCTTCTCCTCCTGCCTTCAATCTTTCCCCAGCATCAGGGTCTTTTCAAATGAGTCAGCTCTTAGCATCAGGAGGCCAAAGTATTGGAGTTTCAGCTTCAACATCAGTCCTTCCAATGAATATTCAGGACCAATTTGTACAGGTAACTCAGATTTCCTTATCAGTCCAATGGCGAGAACCCCACACTCCCAATGCAGGGGCTCAGGATTTGACCCCTGGTCAGGGAACTAGATCCCACATAACTCAACCAAGAGCTTGAAGACTAAAAGAGCCATGTGTGCCGCAGCTAACAGATTCAGTGCAGAGAAACAAATACAAATTTCTAAATGCTCCCTTTAAAAAAAATATAAGTGACTGAAACTCAATGATTAAAAAAAAAACCCACAAGTCACAGTTTAAAAAAACAGAAAGCCCACACCTCACTGAAAGTCACTAAAATACTAACTCCTTATTCTAAAACTTAGCCCTCAAAAGAGAAAATTTAGTCAGCCCTGTGTCCAAGGATCCAAAACACCACAGATAGAAAATAAAGCTCGAAAAAGCAAAACTTGAATTTGCCCCTATTTACATTGTATTTACAACCATTTATATAGCATTTACATTGCACCAAGTATTGTAAGTAACAGAGATGACTCAGATGATACAGGAGGATGTGTGTAGGTTAAATGTAAAAACTACAGCATTTTAAACAAGGGACTAGATCATCCGAGCATTTTGGTAACCCCTGCGATGTAGGGTCCTGGAACCAATGTCCCTTGGACACTGAGAGACTACTGTTATTTATCCTGGCATTAAAAAACAACAACAACGATGTATGTACTTACTTGGGGCTGTGCTGGGTCTTCGCTGCTGTGCACAGCCTTTTTCTGGTTGGGCAAATGGGGCTACTCTTCCTTGTAGCGCACGGGGTTTTCCCTGTGGCGGGTTCTCTTTTGTGGAGCACAGGCCCTGAGATGCAGGGGCTTGGTCGCCCTGTGCGTGAGGGATCTTCCCAGAGTCCCAGTCCAGAGACTGAACCTGTGTCCTCTACACAGGCCGGCAGCTTCTTAACTACTGGACCACCAGGGAAGTCCCTATCCTGCCTTTTAAGTGCATAAAATAAAATGCACAGGATTACAAAGGAGATAAAACAAAGTATTAAAAATAAACAAATCTGTGATAATATATGTGCGTCTTTATTAGTACATCAAACAACAAACCCTAGTCGCAAGTGTAATTTCAACATAGCGATGAGCAGACAATAATGCAATGTGTCTAAATGAAAGTAGTAAGATATGAAAATATCTCTGGTTTCTACTGGTGACAAACTCACAGATATCACTAGTACTACTTCAGCTTGCCTCATGTTTGTTAACTGTAGTGGGTAAGTTTCATTTAAAGGTCATTAAAAATACTTTTCCCACCCAAGCGTTTTACTCTGAATTCTACCACTACCTCCAGGCTACAGACCAATCGATTCCCTAGGAATGGGGACACCAGTCTCAACCCAAGAACCACTCTGTTAGAACCCAATCCAGGAACTACCCTGGTGGTCCAGTGGCTAAGACTCTGTGTTCCTAATGCAGGGGACCTGAGTTCAATCCCTGGTCAGGGAACTAGATCCCACATGCCATAGCTAAAGATCCCATGTGCCACGATTAAGACCCAGTGCAGCCAAATAAATAAATAAATATTTTTTAAAAAAAAAAGAACCCAATCCAAGCAATGAATTCTATCTATGTATGATTCATCTTCAGTTTTGTGCAGATCCCAATTCTGGGCTTTCCTCCGTTCTTCACATCAGTCCTCTCCATTCTTAGGCTCATCTCTAGCCATTCCAACAGTCATTTATTGGGCACTATTCTGTACCAAGTACTGTTCTATGTATAAGGAAATTAAGTCCCAAGCATACCACTTCAAATACACTCCTGGTAATTTCTAAACTGATAGTTCCATTCGCAACTATTTTTCTTCCATTGCATTCACCTACCAAAACTCCAATGGAATGATCCAACTGTCCACTTTCTTTTTCTGTGCCTGTGCTTCTGAACTGCAAGAAAGAAAATTTGCCATCTCGATTTAAATTAAACCCATCCTGGCAAATCTTTCTATGTTTCTCTGGTCACAGCTCTTATACAGAGCAGCTGCTTCAAAACTACATTCCCCTCAAATCTCAAAATGTGTAAGAATGTGAAGTGGCTCAGTCGTGTCCGACTCTTTACAACGCCATGGACTGTGGCCTGCCAGGCTTCTCCATCCATGGGATTTTCGAGACCAGAGCACTGGACTGGGTTGCCATTTCCCTCAAATCTCAACCCAGCTCATTTTCAGCAGATAACACCATAGGAAGTAAATACCATCAGACAGGAACAACCTCAACTTCCAGCAATGAACCATAATCAACAAACTCAACTTCACAGTCCACACTCCTTTTTCCTGGTTATGATAGGAAAACTGCCTAAGGCTAACCCTTCTACCCATTCTCTCCCACCTCAAGAAGTATATTTGCTCACAACTCCTGCCCTCCTAAACAGCTTAAAGCTCTCCCTTACGTGGCAGCACCTTCCTAAGTGACATTCAAATGTCCTCAGGTTTGTCCATCAAGAGAGACAGTCAAGCACCAAAATGGCCCTATCTTTTTCCCATTCACCCCAAACTCCTTGATAGTGGAAAGGGAAAAAAAAAAAAAAATCCCTACCACTTCCCAACCCATGTAATGAGATACAGTTCTCTTGAGAAACAGCCCACAAAAGCTAATACTGCTGACACTCCCTCCTCCTACCCTGATTTCCACTCTCCTGTTTTCCTCTGCAGCTCCTGTTTAGGCTTTCAAAGGTTACTCTTCTACCTATCTCTTCAGTGTACTGTCTTGCTAAGTGGTCTTTTCATTTGTGATTTACACACTCTTCTTGAGACATCTCAGCCCTTCTCACTTGCTTGAAAAAAATTTTCAAACAGCAGTACATGAGGGGAAAGTCGCTACCTCTTCCCTTCCCTTCCATCCATCACCCACACCCTCACAGGTAATTTCTGTTAACATTTGGAACATAGCCTCCCCAAATTCTTTATTCTTCCAACGTGCAGACAGTTGTAGTTTAAAATTGGGCTAAGCATTTGCAATGCACCATGGTGCTGCTTGGAGAAGGCAATGGCACCCCACTCCAGTACTCTTACCTGGAAAATCCCATGGACGGAGGAGCCTGGTAGGCTGCAGTCCATGGAGTTGCAAAGAGTCAGACATGACTGAGCGACTTCTTTTACTTTTCACTTTCCTGCACTGGAGAAGGAAATGGCAACCCACTCCAGTGTTCTTGCCTGGAGAATCCCAGGGATAGCGGAGCCTGGTGGGCTGCCGTCTCTGGGGTCTCACAGGGTCGGACAAGACTGAAGCGACTTAGCAGCAGTAGCAGCATGCTCCTGCTGCTATTTAGTCACTCAGTCATGTTCAACTCTTTGTGACACCATAGACTTTGGTCCACCAGGCTCCTCTGTCCATGGGACTCTCCAGGCAAGAACACTGGAGTGGGTTGCCATTTCCTACTCCAGGGGACCTTCTCCACCCAGGGATCGAACGCAGGTCTCCTGCATTGCAGACAGATTCTTTACAGTTTGAGAGCATCAGGAAAGCCCAATGTGCACTATGTCTAGTCCTTACAAGACCAAATTATGTAGGATTTATTCCTCCATTTTCATAAGACAATGAAACTGAGGCTCAAGAGAATTAAGAGACTTGCCAGTTACTGAGTGGCAAAGTTGGAACTGAAACTGTTCTCCTAGCTCCATCATTCTGTCTTGTCTTCCAAGTCCTGTCTGTCTAATGTGTAATCTTCAAGTGTTTGCTTTCAGCTTCCACGAAAATGAGATGTTGAAGTACTCACTTTTCTTTCCATGGGTGCCATCATTTATTTCACTTCAGAGAACACAAAGTGTAAGCAGAAACTGACCTTCTCTCAAGAAAATGAATTCTGTAAAGGATTTCTGGCAAAAATGTACATACTTTTGACTAGCAAAGGTGTTTTTCTTTTTTGGCCATGCTATGCAGCTTGTGAGATTTTAGTTCTCTGACTAGACTGAACCTGGGCCCTCAGCCGTGAGAGTGTGGACTGCTAACCGATGGACTGCCAGGAAATTCCCTAGCAACGTTTTAAAAAGTATATTTAACAGCATCTTATTAATAAGATTTAACCATAATTCCATAATCTTTCCTAGGAAGCATGAAGGTTTTGGATAGTAAACAGTTTTGCAAAGCTGTTTTCATATATGTAAATTATCACTTTGTCTTACAATGACTGAATAAAGCATTATTTTACATTGAAAAATCTGAAGTTTAGATAAATTGAGATGTATAATCTGGTTATCAGCAGTTAAACCTCCAGCTACAGTGCTCTGGCTAGATACTGTTCTTTGACCACCATGTTACATTGTCAGTATTTTAAGTTGAGGACATTTTGGAAAGCATATAGAATAATAAAAGCATTTAAGTTTTCTATCAAGTCATCATAACACTACTTATTATATGCTGGCCTCTGCACAATTCTATTTTCTTAAAATAAGAAAAATACAATTTAATTAAATAAACACCTATTGAGTACCAAGACACTGCTAAGCAGAGGTAATAGAGATGACCAAGATATTTATAAGGCACAAAATGAAAAAAAATCGTAATTCAATTTGATAAATATTGTAATACTGATATGAATAAAATGAAAGCCTAACTCATGTGACAGTATTTGGAAACAAAGCCTCTGGGAGATAATTAGGTTGAGAAGAGGTCATGGGGGTGGGGCCCTGTGATGAGATTAGTGCTCTTAGGAGAAGACAGTAGAGATTTTGCTGTCTCTCTCTGTCCTGAAACACAGCAAGAGGAACCTCACCAGAACCCAATCACACAAGCATCCAACCTTTCGGATGGTGAGAAAAGGAATTTTTATTGTTTAAACTAATTCTGTGGTATTTTGTTATGGCAGCCCCAGCAGACTATCACACGTGCATATATACCTACAACATCCTAGACACTCTGCTAGGCATACACGATAGGAAAAAGGGATATGAGCGCAATGAATGTGCCCTGGAAATCAGGTAAAGAGCTTTGGCTGGGCGTCAAGAGATGGGTGAGAAACGGCTGCCAGGTAAAGAAAAGGAGGAGATTCTATACAGAAGAATCTGCTACAAACACAAAGGCCTAAAAAAGTAATAATGTGATTTCCAGGCTACTAGAGAGAAAAATAATTTAACAATGAAGGTCCACAGCATGACCATACTTATAATACACCCCTATTAAATATGGTATATCAAATAATATGTTCTATCATGCAGTCACAGCAAATAATAGGGCATTTTATTTCTCATTGGAAAAATCCTTATTTACTAACATGGGAAGGTGGTCACTGTGCATTATTAAGAAAACAGGGGTTAAAAAAGAGAAAGAAAAGAGGTTACAATCCAGTACTGGAAGGTTTGTTTTTTTTTTTTCTTTTTAGGTTTTAAATAAACATAGGCAAACTCATTGCAAATAGGACTGGAAAAATAATGTAACACCAAAATATTACTGCCCAACTTCCACTACTTGTCTCTGTGCGATCCTTTGTCCACACAGAACTTTTTTTTTATTGATAACATAAAGAGTGGGTATGAAAGTATTAGTTGCTCAGTCATCTCTGTTCATGGGATTTCCCAGGCAAGAATAGTGGAGTGGGTTGCCGTTTCCTTCTCCAGGGAATCTTCCCGAACCCAGGGATCAAACCTGAGTGCCCCACACTGCAGGCAGACTCTTCACTATCTGAACCACCAAGGAAGCCCCAAAAGTTCTGTGTCTGTCCTTTCCCCATACAGAATTTTTTTTATTGATAACACAAACACTGGGTATACCACTCCCCAACACCTTCAGTGGCTTCCCAACCACACGCAGTGTAATACACCAAGTCCTTAACCTGATTTGATTTGTAAGGCCTCTGTGTTGCAGCACTCGATCAGCATCTCAGGTCTTTCCCCCCATCACTCCACTCCTGCCTTCAACCACCTTTCAGTTCCTCAAACCAAACCAAGCTCTTCAACACCTCACGACCTTGAAACATACTAGTCTGTCTTCACTGGATTGGGCAGCTATTCATTGAGTCTCATGTCATGTCCTTATAAAGTTCTTCCGTATGCTGTCCCCTCAACATCCATTCCCATACAGTGTTTTTTCACAGGAACTATCAGTGTTTAATTTACACACATTTATTTACACACATATGTATATACCTATCTATATATGTATCTATCTTCTTTAGCACAATACCTTCTGTACAGTCGACATTCCACAAATGTTAAAGGAATGAAAGTTGAATTCTGGATTTTATTTTTCTTTTTTGTAATCTATATTTTCTCAATCTTTTTCAACAATGAGCACAGACTTGTAAAAGAACCAATCACCTTTTCTCAAAGCTTTAATGGTAATTAAATTCAAATAATTCTTCCTTAATAATTATCTTTCTGATCTGTCTCATTCCCTCTTCATCCAAGACCCAAGCAACAAATTTCACAAATTCTAGTAACTTCAAGCCTATTACAAATCTTCCTGCCTCCAACTTTTCCATCTACCAATTCTTTCCTCACTTAAATGTCTTTCTAGAAATCCAGTTTACATCATTACTGCTATCTTTACAAGCAACAACTGTCTCCACTATCATCTCCACCATCTGTTTAAAGGCTTCAAGGTAGAGTTTTTTCATTTTCCCTATTCCACACATAATCTCCCTCATATCTTATCTTTTATTATTAGACAACGCAGATTTTATTCTTCAGCTTTAAAATAACATTTCTAGAAGGATAACTTTCCCATTTATTTATTTTTAATTTATTTATTTATTTTAATTGGGGGCTAATTACATCCCACCCAGGAGATCAGTCCTGGGTGTTCATTGGAAGGACTGATGCTAAAGCTGAAACTCCAATACTTTGGCCACCTCATGCGAAGAGTTGACTCACTGGAAAAGACTCTGATGCTGGGAGGGATTGGGGGCAGGAGGAGAAGGGGATGACAGAGGATGAGATGGCTGGATGGCATCACCAACTGGATGGACATGAGTTTGAATAAACTCCGGGAGTTGGTGATGGACAAGGAAGCCTGGCGTGCTGTGATTCATGGGGTCGCAAAGAGTCGGACACGACTGAGCCACTGCACTGAACTGAATTACTTTACAATATTGTAGTGGTTTTGCCATACACTGACATGAAACAGCCATGGGTGTACATGTCCCCCATCCTGAACCTCCTTCCCCACCTCCCTCCCCATCCCTTCCTCAGGGTCATCCCAGTGCACCAGCCCTGAGCACCCTGTCTCATGCATTGAATCTGGATTGGCGATCCGTTTCATGTATGATAATATACATGTTTCAGTGCTATTCTCTCAAATCCTCACCTTCTCCCACAGAGTCCAAAAGTCTATTCTTTACACCTGTGTCTCTTTTGCTGTCTCACATATAGGGTCATCGTTACCATCTTTCTAAATTCCATATATATGCATTAATATGCTGTATTGGTGTTTTTCTGACTTACTTCACTCTGTATAATAGGCTCCAGCTTAATTCACCTCATTAGAACTGACTCAAATGCATTCTTTTTAATAGCTGAGTAATATCCCATTTATTTACTTTCACATATATATCCTGTCATAACATTCTATCTAGACTGCTGGTTTCCTATGAAATCACATGCCACATCTCATTTAAAATTCTGCTCAAAACTTATCTTCCTAAAATGCTCCCTTCCATCTCCAACACTCCTCTTTGGTGACATACCCAATCCGGGTCTTCTTCACTTAACCCTAGTCCCAACAACACTGAGGACTGCTTCCCATTCCACCAGTGATAACAGAGTTCCTTTTCCTTTCCTCATTAAATCGAGACAAGAACCCAACATGACGAACTCCTCTCTTCAAAAGAATGCCCCTTTCTTACCAGCCATTGAGATGATTTTTAAAGAAATCATCATAGGAGGAATAGACAAAGGCTGCCACTGTTCCACGGACGAGGCAAAGGCATCCTCCAAAATGTGAGTGAGGCAATCTGGAGGTGAGAGAAAAGCCACTCCCCCACCAAACAATTAAAGAAACTATATTAAAAAACACAAACCCTGTGACAGCCTAAAGGAGGTGGGATGGAGGAGGAGCTACAACTTGCAGCATACCAGGCTTCCTTGTCCTTCACTATCTCCTGGAGCTTGCCCAAACTCATGTCCATTGAGTCGATGATGCCATCCAACCATCTCATCCTCTATCACCCCCTTCCTCTTCCGTGCTCAACCTTTCCCAGCATCAGGGTCTTTTCCAAAGAGTCGGCTCATGTGTATACCTACAGCTGATTCATGCTCATGTATGACAGAAACCAACACAGTATTGTAAAGCAATTATCTTCCAATGAAAAATAAGTTTAAAAATAAAACCAAACCACCAATCCTAGGCTTCCAATACCAATTCTACTGAAGGCAGAGTTTCTAATAACAAAGTTTATAATCAGAAACCACCCACAAAGGCATGGGTAAAATAACTATGACAAAGCTTGAAATGCCAGTGTGTGGTTGTTACCGGAGGAGACGGATGGACACAGGAAAAAGAAACGAGTTAAAAGAGCAAGAGCCCCAAAGAAGCAGAGGGCATACAGGGGTGAGAGAAGGGATCAGCCACTTCACTTGTCACTAGAGTCATATTATCATTTTAGAGGTTTGGAGGTTTCTGATGCCTCTGAAGTGTCAGTCATTTCTTATGAGAATTGTTCAAGAAAGACTCTGGACTTGGCCTGAAAGTAAGAAATGGTAGTTCAGGTGTCCAGATTTTCCAGCACAGCATGCCAGCGATTATCAAAAAAATAAACCAGATTGTAGGTTCAGGACAAACACATAGATAAGCAAGCACAGATAAGTAATCGCACTTGATGGAAAGGCTCACTTAAGCCCAGCAAAGCACAAAAAGGTTAAGAAATAATAAAAACAGTGTATTAAGTACTTGTCAAGATCACTATAACTCTTAATTCACTTCTCAAGGCGAGACAATTACCCATTTGCATTTGTTCAACACCTTGCAGTTTTCAAAAGCACTTGCACTGGAGCCCTACAACTCACAAGTTATGGGACAGCCCACAAAGGCAGGCTCACTGTGCTCAGGGGGTAAAACTGAGGTCTAAGAATTCCAAGCAGTTACCTTAACCCTTCTAACTAGTCAAGAGCAGGGCTAGAAGTCAAGAAATATGGCAATCTTCTGATTCCTGATCCAAGGAATCCACTATTGCCCTTAACACATATTTCTATTTAAGTCAATAACTTATTTTATTGGAACCACTTACAAATCTGTCTTCTATATAGACTGGATGCTCCTTGAGGTAAGAGAATTTTCCTTGGAACTTCACCACCAGCAAAGACACTGGCACATAGATGTTCAATAGTTGGACTGAACTAAATCTGTTTCCATTATAACAGTGTACAGACAAAAAAATTAAATGAGCAGCTCAATTCGGTGACTGAACTGAAATTTAAGCTAGATTCTTAAAATGCTATTTCTGAGCTTATTTTGTTAACATGGTATAAAACTGTTTAACAGTTGCATTTAAAAAGCCAGAACTAGAAAATGAAACCAGAGTAAAAATAACCGTCGGCAATTTAAATGCAGTCCTTTAATTCGAGTTTCTCCAAAGGGCAGAGGGTAGAGAGTGGCAAACAAAGACTACCTACAAATTATCAACCAACAAGGATAATTTTGTTCTTAAAATTTAATTTACAACTCCCTGCAGTTCAACATACTAAAATTATTCCTCCTACTAGCAAACTACTAGTCAAATTCTATTACAATAAAAATTCGTATCAGAGGAAAAGATCTAAACCTCAGCTAAGCACGAACTCAGTAGTTTCAATATTAATTTATTTCAGTATTTCTCAACTTCTTTTTCCCATTTCTGCTCCCTAAAGGAGCTTTCTCCAAGGACTGTTTCCTCTAACCACATCCTCTCCCATAAAATTTGGGTAAGATGGCACACTGTATGTACTCAGTCACGTCCAATTCTTTCAGGCCCCACAGACCATAGACAGGCGGCTCTGTCCACGGAATTTTCCAGGCAAGATTACTAGAGTAGGTTACCATTTCCTTCTCCAGGGAATCTTCCGGACACAGGGATCAACCCCACATCTCTTGAGTCTCCTGCCCTGGCAGGCGGATTCTTTACCACTAGCACCACCTGATCGGTTTATATACTGGATGTGTATCTATGCTTTATACATAAAAGGAGTAAGAATTTTTCATCACCATCCCCAGAACCAATTTCCTCTCCCTTAGGGTGACATGACCCTCAATGAAAATACGTGCTTTACTAAGTATAGTAAATATTTACTGTGTGGGAGCTATATACCAGGCTGAGATATGCACCATGGAAAAATTCTATGACAGAAACACAATTTTGTTTTTTAGTCTACTGTAAGGGTTTTGACTCAGAGAACTGAAATGAAAAGGGCTTGAAGACAGAGACCTTCTTCCTAATATTTGTACCTCATCAAAGGCTTAGCTCAATAAACATCTGACCAACACACGGAAGGTATTAGAACTCTGTATGTGCTAGTTACACAATTTGCAAATGTCATCTAGCAAGATGACCAAGCTACAGAAATGCTGGCTTCCTATTTCAAACTGAAAATCCAACTGACCACAACCCTGAAACCTGAAATATTCTGTAGTCAATTTTCAAGAGGAAAAAAAGAAGACAAAACACAGCCAAAACAAAAAACTTAAACTAAAACAAAGAAACAGTTTCTCTATTTGATAATTTTTAAGCTTCTGGTTCACTAAATGTTTTGAGTACCTCACAAAAGCTATGTTCCCTTTCTCTAGAAAAATATACACACACAATACATACAACTACAGAATGTTCACAGAATTTCTAAACTCCATCCTTTGACTCCAATTTAAGAATTTCTCTACGAAGACAGCAAAAAAGACACAGATGTGTAGAGCAGACTTTTGGACTCAGAGGGAGAGGGAGAGGGTGGGATGATTTGGGAGAATGGCATTCTAACATGTATACTATCATGTAAGAATCGAATTGCCAGTCTATGCCTGACGCAGGATACAGCATGCTTGGGGCTGGTGCATGGGGATGACCCAGAGAGATGTTATGGGGAGGGGAGGTGGGAGGGGGGTTCATGTTTGGGAACGCATGTAAGAATTAAAGATTTTAAAATTAAAAAAAATAAATTAAAAAAAGTAAATAAAAATTTTAAAAACGAAAAAAAATGAAAAAAAAAAAAAAGAAAATGTATTTCCCCAAAATTAACCTAGAGGGGAGGGGTAGGGAGGGAGATGGGAAAGAGGTTAAAAGGGAGGGGATATATGTATACCTATGGCTGATTCATGTTGAGGTTTGACAGGAAACAACAAAAGTCTGTAAAGAAATTATCCTTCAATTAAAAATAAATAAAAATTTAAAATAAAAAAGGAAAAAAGTATGTAAACATAATACAATTTATTGTTTAAATAAAAATAAAGGTGGTTTTTTTTTTTCATTTAAAATTTAACTTTTTTAGCTTAAGACTATATTTACCTTAAGTATTCTTTCTGGCAATAATGTACTTTAATATTAATCGTCTTCTTGCAGATCAGAGGTTTACCAAATAACTAGTAAGACAAGATAATAAAATAATGCCCTACTACCTATATATATATCTTCAATATCTAATTTAAAACCTCAAGATTCACTAGATTCTAATACTGTACAATACTACTGAAACAGGTTGCAGTCTTTCAAGCTTTGATCAGAGAAACCTAAAGCCATGGCATCAATTTCAAAATGAAGTCGGGTTCTCTCCTTTGTTACTTGTCACGACTCTTATTAAATGGAAGAAACGGGGAGGACAAGCCACCTCTTTGAGCGGCTTCAAAACCACATTCCCATGAAAATAAAACCCCCTAAACAAAGACTACAGCAACTCTGAGTGACACAATTTACTCTGATTAATAGAAAAATTATGCCGATACAAAGCAGAAAGTTTGCTTGGACATAAGGCAGTGTTGGGCCAAGTTTAACACAACATAACTGGACAAGTTCAATGCATTTTACAATCTTTTGAGATTTACATATAAGCGGACAATGACTGTAATAGGTTATCTCTTTAAATGTCAAAAAGTATGCCTAAATATTTGATCAAAATAACTTCAAGTTGTAATTCTAAAAGATAATTGCAAATGATCCATACAGGAATGCTCAGATGGTTTAAAATGAATAAATATCAAATGTCAGTATGACATATAAAATGAATCAGTGAATATTTTGGCCACACTGTGAGAGAACCCTGAAGAAAAGTAATTTCACTAATACAAAATCTTATGTAAAAGATACAATCAAGTGGTTCAATGAACTCCAAAAACTAATTTTATAACTAATATTTCATACGTGTATACTCTTAAATGCACCTGAAAAAAAAAATGATCCCTCAAATCATTCAAAAATATGAACAGCACATTATTTTTATTAAAGGACTAACAAAATCCTAAAACCTAGAAGTCTTTATTATACTTTAAATTACTAAAATCTTAACACATCTTTTAATACTAAGTACTGAATGAATTTCTCATTAACAGATTTGATATACAGATATGTGTATTACTGCATGTACAGGAAGGAGAATTTCTTTTTAAAGTTATCCATCATAGTAAGTACTGTACTTCAAAATAGAAACCTTGGGAAACTCCAAAAATGGAACACTTTTAGATCATTCTTTAGAGCTAATTTAAAAGTCACACAAAAGTCAGTTCTATCATTTTAGTTAAACTTAACTATTTTACCCTAAGTGTGTATTATCCAGTTCAAGCATCTACTTATTTTTCAAGATAGAGGTAAATTAGCACATTAAAGTTCTTACCTGCAAGCATTCAAAACATCAAAAACTGACTCTGGCAATCTTTAAAAAGGGACTT
Organism: Ovis aries; assembly: GCF_016772045.2. Lineage (NCBI taxonomy): Eukaryota > Metazoa > Chordata > Mammalia > Artiodactyla > Bovidae > Ovis > Ovis aries. The sequence continues at coordinate 41,573,939 of NC_056069.1, read as the reverse complement.
GACTGGGAAGTTCTTAAAGCTTACAAACTTGAAAGATGCCTGGGAAATCAGGATGGAAAAGACAAGCACCACAGGGCTAGGGAGAAGGAATCTAAAACAACCAAGTCAGAGAACAATATGACCCACACACTGACGCTCCACTGCTGCTGCTAAGTCGCTTCAGTGGTGTCCGATTCTGTGTGCCCCAGAGACAGCAGCCCTCCAGGCTCCCCCGTCCCTGGGATTCTCCGGGCAAGAACACTAGAGTGGGTTGCCATTCCTTCTTCAATGCATCAACTGACAGGTCCTCCAAAATCCCCATAGCCTCAGGTTCTGCTCTCAAGATCCAAAGTCCAAGGAGAAAACATCTGGCTGGACAAATCTAGGTCAGACTACACTACAAAAGGGAAGGGATGCATGCTTCAATAGGGCATCCTGGGGATGCATACAACGGGAAATACCCTGCAGGCAAAATAAAACCTTGAGAGACAACGTGAAGGGTAAAATAAGAAATGTTCACAACAGTCATTAAAACTACAGGAGAGGTCTGTGTCTCCATTTTAGAGAGCTCTGAGGCTCAGAGCATTTGAATAACATGGAAAGCTAAGGATACACCTCAGATCAAGACTACACCACATCTTTCCACTCTGCTATTCCACATTCCACTCTAAATTATACCTGGTCATTTAACATAATCAAATCCAACTTTAGGGCACTAAGATGTTCCATGAATGAAGATATTTAAAAAGTATATGACACCAGTCATTTCACTTAATTCTCAATGAGGCATTCAGAAAACAATGACTATAGGAGGCATCTACGGAAAAATCAAATAGTTGGGAGGGGGACACACCTAGCTTGTTTGCTGTCTCTTCCTCTTAAACACAGGAGAGATGGCAGAAATCCTGCTGATTATTTGGAAGTTAAATTCAAGTTTAAACATATCTGCCATCTTGTTGTGGGCTCCTCATTATTTACTTCAATACCTATGTCCTCTGCCTACTTTAAGCATCGAACCCCCAGAGGGGCCCAGGCATCTGGGGGCCCAGGCATCTGTGTTTTAATAAGACAGAAAGGAAAATTATTGGTGAAAAAAATCTGAAATGAAATTCACAATAACTTTAGAGTTATCCCTAATAGATAATCTGAAGCCAAACCATCTGCTCACTGGCAGGCAAGCTGAGCCTTCTGTTCAGTAAACAGGCGAGAATACTAGATTCAGGATATGAGTTAAACAATTTTTTTTTAATATTGTAGATTGTAAATGTGCTAAAAGTTAAATTGATAATAAAATGAGAATGAACAAATGACAACCTCAAACAAGCAAGTCACAAACTTGCTTTACAAAAGATACAGATGAAAGTACAAAAAAGGGGGAAACTCTATGCTGAGTTCTCAAGTCAAGCAAGTGGTGGCCCTTGAGGACCAGGCAGTGACTGGAAAGGAAATCAAGTGGGGCTTCTGGAGAGCTGCTCAGGTTGTTTCTTGATTAAGGTGTTGGTTCAACAGGTGTGTTCAGTTTGCGAAAATTCTTCACACTCACATGCACTTTTCTGTAGATTTATTATTCAACAAAAAGTATTTTTCACAAGCCATTAGTCTCAGCATTATTTAAAAAAACTAAAATCAAGCTAATTTTACCTCTCACAATTTCTTTAAAATTCTCCTTGTTTTGATTTCAAGTAAGGTTAGCTCTAGGGCTTCCCTGGTGCCTCAGATGGTAAAGAATCTGCCTGCAATGCGGAAGACCCAAGTTTGATTACTGGGCTGGGAAGATCCCCTGGAGAAGGGAATGGCTACTCACTCCAGTATTTTTGCCCAGAGAATCCTGGACAGAGGTTACAGTCCATGGGGTCACAATGAGTCAGAAAGGACTGAACAACTATTATCTATCTAAGGTTAGTTCACAAATATATAAAGTGTATCCATTATTAATGACAAACATAACCTCTGAATTTAGCTTTTGAGTATCTTAAAAGTACCCAGCTAAGTCAAGGCTATGGTTTTTCCTGTGGTCAGGTATGGATGTGAGAGTTGGACTGTGAAGAAGCCTGAGCGCCGAAGAACTGATGCTTCTGAACTGTGGTGTTGGAAAAGACTCTTGAGAGTCCCTTGGACTGCAAGGAGATCCAACCAATCCATTCTGAAGGAGATCAGTCCTGGGATTTCTTTGGAAGGAATGATGCTAAAGCTGAAACTGCAGTACTTTGGCCACCTCATGTGAAGAGTTGACTCATTGGAAAAGACTCTGATGCTGGGAGGGAATGGGGGCAGGAGGAGAAGGGGCTGACAGAGGAAGAGATGGCTGGATGGCATCACCAACTAGATGGACGCGAGTCTGAGTGAACTCCAGGAGTTGGTGATGGACAGGGAGGCCTGGCATTCTGCGATTCATGGGGTCGCAAAGAGTTGGACACAACTGAGTGACTGAACTGAAAGATGGACATTACGTTAAAATAATAAAGTTAAAACAGTGAGCTCTATATTACATCTAAAATTTAGAACTTGTTAATATTAAATTTAATAAATTAAAACCTAGTATTAATAAGCATAAATGCCTAGAGCCTACGTAGGGACAGAGTAACTCCTGTCCCTAAAAAGAATGGTACAAGCAGAAGACAGGAGGGGGGAAGAGGAGGAAGGGAGGGGGGATCTCCTAAGGACAAAGATACAAATGCACAAGTTGCCAGGGCTACCAAGAAACACAGGTTAATCCCCAAAACCTAACTCTAAAGCAATGTGAAGTCCCAACCTCGCCCACCACCACAATTCCATGAACTTGCCTGCTAAAGGGAAGAAAGCTTCCTTGCCTCTGTGGTTGATCAGAATTAGCATCTGGACCTTGGCCATGACATGGCAGCATATAGTGACTCCTGACACAGACACAACATACGGCCTCAATTACCTGTCACCAAAGAACTTCAAATTTTCTAGATTTTGTAAGCACTATTAAGTTGCAACAAATAAATTCTTTAGATTATCTTCATGAAAACCAATCAAGGGAAAACAGCATGTTAACATGCTTCAGCTTAAACATCACTCAGTAGTATCGGACTCCTAGGCCCTCATGTACTGTAACCCGCCAGGCTTCTCTGTCCATGGAATTCCCCAGACAAGAATACTGGAGTGGGCTGCCACATTCAGAGTAACACATACTTAAAAAAACAAAAAGGTACTTTCTCACTCTAATTTCTCATTTACAGTGACTCAGAAGTCCAAAAGCAAGTTTTAGTTTAGCTGTTAAGTTTTAGTTTTACACAAAGAATATATCCACATAGAGAAGTCTCAAAACTTACAAACTAGATATTCACTGAGGAATATGGATGAGACTTGTTTTCTTCATTTTGCTTTTTAGTATTTTTTACAATGTTACTTTTGTCCCAGAGGAAAAAGATAAAACATTTATTACCAAGATTCTAAACTTTGAAGCTGAAAAAACCTTTTGTAAGAATACTTTCTAAAATCACAGGTCTAGGACACTATATACCTCTAGTTTGTTTTTCCAAAGAGAAAAAGTAAATTTCCTATACAGCCTGGTTGCATCATAACTCAGGAACTAAACAGAGATATTGAGTCCCTTAAATGGCCAGAGGAACATCAAGTGATCATCAGAAAGACCTGAGCAAACTGGAAATCTAGATAACACAAATACTCCAGACATTTCCATCAAGATAAACTTTAACTCATTAGATTACTAAATATCAGGAGTCCACAAACAATCCATATAAAACTCACCTAAATCTGATAAGTTGTGGAGAAAGATGACGAAGTTGTCTTAACGTGAATTTTTTTTTTTTTTTTTTGCCCATCTCTGAATTGGGAAAACTACTGAAAAACAAAAAAACTTAAAGATATTTTTGTATCTGACTCTCAAAATGTGCTGTCTGTAGTTTCCATATATAACAAGCTTCTGGGACCCTTCGCTATAAATGATTTATACAATATCCACTCGTCTGACCCTCGGCAGGTCTCTAAAAACAATCAGCTTTGCAGATACACACATGATAAAGCAAATACAGCAAAATGTTAATTACAGAACCTAGGTGAGTATGTAGGTGTCCACCGTAGCATTTTTCCCAACTCCTCTATGTGTGAATATTTTCACAAGGTATAAGCGTGAAAATAATTGTTTCAAAGTGAGAACACACATACCTATTTAAACGCTGAGGCCTCTCATCAAGTCACAAACCTAGCATTTCAAGGACCCCCACGAAGAAGTCCCTCCTTTGAGACTGCAAGACTTTTTTTTGCGAACAGTAAAACTGAGGAAATCATAAAATTATAAAAACAATGTCTCACCCAAAGCATGTTTACCTAGAAAGTCAATTTGCAGGAGGTTTCATGAGAATTTTCTTGGCCTTTAACAGTAAAAATAAAACTTTTGCTTCCATTACCATTTCACGGAAATTTTTCAAAATTTCCAAACAATACACCTTAAGTTGCTGTTCTTTTCTGTTAGTCCCCAGAAAGCAGATCAGTGGACCCCTCCCAGGTCCTAAAACCTGCAGAACCTATGGGTTCAGGGCGCTGGTGGTTCCAGTTGTTTCACGCTAACGTGCACTCCGCGGGAATTGTACCCTGAGGTTTACCCGAGTTAAACAGGCGGGGGGTAAAGCGAGAACGCAACAGACCCGCCGCGGAGTCAAAATGAAAGGAGTGATTGAGAAACCAGAAAGGGAAATCCAAACAATCAGTGCGAGAGGGTGAGCTAGGCGCTCCCGCGCGCGGAGCTCGGGAGCTCGGAGAGCAGACGCGCGGAGCCAGTAGCCGGGCTCCCGCGTGGCGCCCGGACCCTGCACCGGCCGCCCCCGCCCTGCCCGCCGCGCCCGCACCTCTCGGTCCTTGAGGCCCAGCAGGAGCACTTCCTCCATCAGGGTCAGCCGCGTTTCCTTGGAGTCGCCCTTGTCGTCGTCGTCCTGCTCGTCGCGACGGCTCTGCGCGTCGTCCTCGTCGTTGCCGCCGCCGCCGCCCGCCGCCCGCTCCTTGTCGGCGGCGTTGCGGGAGGCCTCGGTACGCCGCTGCACCAGCCCGGAGCTGCGCTGGGTCAGCGAGGTCATGGCTCCGCCGCGCCGGGCCGAGAGGGACGCAGGACCAGCCGGGTCTCCCTCTTCCTCCCTCCGCGGCCCCCGACCCGCGCTTCCGTGTTAGGACCGGGCACTGGGCAGACGTCCGTCGGCAGCGGGGCCGGATGCAGTCATGAGGAGACGGGCGGAGGGGGAGCAGGTGGGCCCGGCGTCAGTGGGGCGGAGGAGGGGCTCTATCCTTTCTGTGGCCGCGGCGTGAAGCAGCTGCAGCAAGACGGAGGCGGTAAAGGAGGAAGCCGCTGAGGAAGAAGCGGCGGCGGCGGCGCCTTTCCAATATGGCGGCGCCGGCTGACGTCACTGGAGGATGTGGCACGGACGGCGCGGGGCGGGCCCGGAGGGCGCCGGAAGCAGCGGGCAGGACCGGGGGGCCGGGGAGTGCGCGGGGGCGAGGGTCTGCGGTTTAGGAGCCCCCTTCCCCGGCCCCTGGGACTCCCCCGGCCCTCGCCGTTTCCTTGGAGTGCCTTCATCGCCCAGCCCGCGCCCCCCCTTCCCGTGACGTGTCCTTCCTCCGCCCGCCTTCCCTTGTGTCCCCCTAAGGAGCCGGGGCTGAAAGTAGACATTGGAAAGGCCTCAACGAATCGGGGCAGCCTTGGCCTCGCGAGGGCGAACCCTGATCCGTCTGGAGCTGCGCCCACAGCACTGTTCTCGGAGTAGGCCTCGGGCGAGGCTGGGCTTGGAGTCCGGTGTCCCGGTGAAACACTGGAAGGACTTTGCTCACTACCGATGGAGCGTGGAGAGAACGCGCTCTCTGCCCACATTCCCAGACCCTTCAGAAGGAGCAGCTGCGTTTAAATAGCCTGAAAACGGACTTTTAGTTTTTCTGGGTGTATTGCGGTACGAAGAGAGAGGTTAGAACAAATTGAAGAGTTTGGTTTGTAAAACTTTGTCCCTCCTGCCGATCCGGGCGCAGTGAGTACAGTTAGCACTGCACAGGTCAGTACAGTCAACCTTAACGAGCTTTTTATAGAGACAATAAACCTGTTACATTTCACGCCACGTCTTTGTACACATTAAATCTTTCAATTTAATTACTAGGTTAAATTCTCTTGGCGTGCTTGACTGTGCACGTTCTGTTAAAGAATAGATGTCAAACCTGAGGGGAGGGCGTTGGAAGGCCAGACGAGTGGAATTCACACATAAAACATTATCCAGAAATGGCATTGTATGCCATCCGATATTATTTAAAGTCAGGAGTGACCACAGGCTGTGGCTTCAGAATGATTTAGATAGGAGGAATGTAACTGGACTGAAGCTGTAATAAGACATAAACGCCCACGGTAAAACCGTAGCATGGAACATTTTGGCTACAGAGTTATTTTCCTTCCACAAACCCTTTATCCAGAACTCATGCTGGCCTTCACCACTACCACCCCCTGCCTCGGAAAATAGGAAGCTAAATCTGGGGTGGGGAGAAGAGGGCAGGATGAACACAATGTTCGCTTCCTTTTTCCTATCTTTTGGGGCAAAGGTCGATTTCATTTCAACCAATTTCTTTCATTGGCATCCTGTTCAACTGTTTTTTTTTTCCCTCCCCCCGCCCCCCCCCAGTTCTTTCACAAATAGTTTAAAATGTTGCTTTTTAAAAGAAATATAATTAGTTGATTAATATAGTCAAATACATAGTTTAAAGAGTATAAAGATAGATACAGTAAAAATCTTCCTTCTAGCCCTGACCCTGTTCACCCAGTTGTTCCCCTCTTCCCTTGGTGATTTTCAAATACCTTAGCAGATTAGGGGAAACCTAATTCCCCACCCCTTGAGTGTGGGCCAGACTTCGTGACTCTCTTCAAAGGAATTGAATGTGGCAGGGAGGACTTTGTGTGACTTCTTAGATTAGGACAATAGTGTTTACAACTTCTCCCTTGTTCTTTCCTCTCTCTGAGATCTGAGGGAGGCCAGCTGCCCTGTCATGAAGACATTCAAGCAGCCTTATGAAGAGGCCTAGATGCGAAGGAACTGAGGCCTCCTGCCCAACAGCCGTGTGAGTGAGTCGTGTTGGAAGTGAATCCCCTGAATGTGTGCTAAATCGCTTCAGTAGTGGCTGACTCTGTGACACTATGGACTATAGCTGCCAAGGATTCTCCAGACAAGAATACTGGAGTGGGTTGCCATTCCCTTCTCCAGGGTATCTTTCCTACCCAGGAATTGAACCCAAGTCTCCTGTAGCTCCTGCATTACAGGCAGATTCTTTACCGCTGAGCCATCAGGGAAGACCAATGTGTTAATTGCAACCTCATTAAAGATTCTGAACCTCTACCACCAGGCTAAGCCATTCCTGCTAAGTCACTTCAGTTGTGTCGACTCTGTGCGACCCCAGAGATGGCAGCCCACCAGGCTCCCCCGCCCCTGGGATTCTCCAGGCAAGAACACTGGAGTGGGTTGCCATTTCCTTCTCCATTTGAAGCCATTCCTGATGGCTTCAAAGACAGTGAAATAATAAATATTTGTTATTTTCAGCTACTAAGTTTGGAATAATTTGTTATGCAGTATAGGTACTAAGAGCTTCCCTGGTAGCTCAGATGTTAAAGAATCTGCCTGCAATGCAGGAGATCAAGGTTTGAGTCCTCAGTCGGGAAGATCCCCTGGAGAAGGGAATGGCAGCCCACTCCAATATTCTTGCTGGAGAATTCCATGGACAGAGGAGCCTGGTGGACTAGTCTATGGGGTCTCAAAAAGTCAGAAACAACTGAGCAACTTACACACACACAGGTACTACAATTCTTGGGCATATACACACAAATATATCAGTACTTAAGAGATTGTTTGTGATTACTTTCAGTTGCTTCATATTCTATTGTATAAACATACCATAATTTTTTTGGTCACACCCCTATTGATGGACATTTAGGCTGTTTCCAGTCCTTTGCTATCAGAAACAATACTATACTAAATACAGTGAATAGCTACATGTATTTTTTCCACAAAAATATATGCTCATTGTCTATTCATGCAACAGTATCATACTTTTGAAATTATTCAGTCTTTATGTAATAACATCATTGCTCTTTTTTTTAAAAGAGTTTTCCTAGCATTTTTCCCTTATTTATTTTCTACAAAGTAGACTTCAAAATCACCTTGTCTCTACACAAAGAAAAAGGGAGGAAAGGAAAGAAAGAAAAAATGAAGGAAGAGGAATAAATTATATTTGGGGACCAAAATATATATTCCTAATAACAAGGACCATGTATTTATTGACTGCTGGAAATGTGCCAGGCATGCTTTCCTGAAAGCCCGCACCAGAATGGTGAAGATTAGGTCCTGCTGCTGTTAGGCATGGACTTCAACTGCTTCCTGCAGTGCAGCTTGTTGGTCCCACACTTAATGTCCATGTGGGTCACCTCCAAATGTTCAGGAGTTAGCAGTTCAAGCTGGTGGATAAATGCTGTCCTTTCTCTTCCCTAATGGATTGTTTTTAGATCGTTTATACAACTTCTCAGTGATACTAAGCTACAGCAAGCTCAACAACACATTCTACATATGGCTCCCCAACTTTAAGCCTCAATGCCTCTGTGCTGTGCACCCCATTCCTGGAAGATGGACTCCGTAACAAAACAGCAGCACAAAAGCCTTTGTCTTGGGTCCTGTCTTCTGGGAATCCCAGAGTAACAAACCCATCTTTTTTGCAAAGAAACTGAAGCTTGGAGAAGTTAAGTAATCAGCCCAACCAAGCACATCTGGCAAATTGCAAGCCTGATGCTTGGTGAAATAAATGCTTGTTATTGTGACTAAGATTTTGTGTTATCAAGCAGCAGTATCTGAGTGATACTAATATGTTAACCCAGTTCTCACAACATCCTATGTGCTATAATTAGCCTTATTTTACAGAAAAGGCACAAAGAGATAAAGTATCTTACCCAAAATCCACAGCCTGCCTCCAGAGTCCATGTTCTTAACCAAAACCTCAGAATGATGCAATGATTTTACAGTACAAGAAGTGGTCTTTTCATAAGAGTCAAGTAGGTCCAAAGACACATATGCAAAGTTTCAAAGATACAAAATTTTTTTTAAATATTTACTTATTTACATGGGATCTTCGTTGTGTCACACAGAATGCTTTGTTGCGGCACATGAACTCTAGTTTAGGCGGGTGGGCTCAGTAGTTGAGGTGCTTGGGTGTAGTTGCTCCTCGGCACTGGGGTCTTAGTTCCCCAACAAGGGATTGAACCTGTGTCCCCTTCATTGCAGAGCAGATCCTTAACCACTGGACCACCAGAGAAGTCTCCTAGAATTTTATTTTTGAGTAAGTGATAATAAACTCACATAATTGATAATAAACTCACATATTTCAAAACTAAAAATGGATAAAAGGAACATATATAGAGAATTTGTGCTCCTTCCCATGCTCCCATCTATCAAAGACACAATTGTAACATGGCCCTTATAATTCTGGCAGCCGTACTATCTACATGTATGTGTGATCCCCTCTCCTTCAGTGGGAGCAGATTTTGTAAATTACTTCTAACCACTCTGTGTGTGTGTGTGTGTGTGTGTGTGTGAAAGTCACTCAGTTGTGTCTGACTCTTTGCAACCCTATAGACTGTAGCCCACCATGCTCCTCTGTCCATGGGATTCTCTGGACAGGAATACTGGAGTGGGTAGCCTTTCCCTTGTCCAGGGTCCCAACCCAGGAATCAAACCCAGGTCTACCCACATTGCAGGTGGATTCTTTACCATCTGAGCCACCAGGGAAGCCCTGTTCTAACCACTAAAATATGGCAAAAGGGAGGGGATGTTGCAGGTGTAATTAAGGTCCTTAATAAATTCACACTGAGTTAATCAAAAGAGAGATTATCCTGGGCGGGTCTGCATAATCAGGTGACATCATTACTTTCTCTTGAAAGTGAAGCCATCTCTTCTTTAATTAGAGAGACTTGAGTCAGCTGAGACACTCTCTTGAGGAAACAGCTGCGTTGTGAACTGCCGATGAAGAGGGGTAATCTCTAAGAGCTGATGGTCTCAATCTTAGAACTAAAGCAACTAAATTATGCCAACAGTATGAATGAGCTTGGAAGAGGTCTCCAAGTTCCAGGTGAGAATATAGCCCAGCCAACACTTTGATCACAACCTTGTGAGACTCTGAGCAAAGAATCCAGTTAAGCTATGCCAAATTACTGACTGATAGAAACTCTGAAATAATAAATGTGTGTTGTTTTAAGACACTGAACTTGTAATTTGTTATGCCACAGATGCAGGAAGGTTGGGAAAAATAGAGTGGTAAACTATATATCATGCAAACAGCAACCATCACACAAAATAGACTAAGACCACACATACACACAACATTGTAAATCAACTGTACTTCAATAAGAAAATAAGTATAAGACCACACATACACTAGAAATACAGTCTCACAAAAGTTAATAGAAATACACTCTCACATTTGTGGTCAATTTTTAATAAGGTTGCCAAGACAATTCAATGGGAAAGAATAGTCTTTTCAAAACAAATGGTACAGAAACAACTGTTTATCCACATACCAATAAATAAATAAAGTGGAAACCCTACCTTACACCATATACAAAAATTAACTTAAAATGGATCAATGACCTAAATGTATAGCTAAAAATATAAAGTGTTTAGATGAAAATTGGCATAAATCTTCCTGCTGTTGTATTGGGCAATGGTTTCTTAGATATAACCAAAAACCCAAATTAGAAAACAAAAAAAAGAGATAAATTGAACATTATTAAAAGAATACCATTAAGAAAATGTGCTTCAAAGGACACCATCAAAAAAAATCAAAGGTCAACTGGTGTAATGGGAAAAAATTTTATAAATCATATACTTGTAAAGAACTTATAACTAGAATATATAAAGAACTCTTACAACTCAATAATAAAATCACAAGTAACCCAATTTAAAATAGGCAGAGTAGACAGTCGCCCTGCTGCCTCCTTCGTCTGAGTGGTTAGAGCCAGAGTCCTCGAAGCCGTTCCAGAACCGGGACGAGTGCAGCCACAGGAAGGAGCACCTGTAGGCCAACAGCATGCCCCAGGATTTGCAGAGGCCCTGAAGGTGGCTGGGCTTCCCAGGTGGCTCTGGTGGTAAAGAACCCACCTGCCAATGCAAGAGACTTAAGAGACATGGGGTTCATCGCTGGTTGGGGAAGATCCCCTGGAGGAGGGCACAAGCAACACACTCCAGTATTCTTGCCTGGAGAATCCCATGAGCAGAGGAGTCTGGCGGGCTACAGGTCACAGGGTGGCAAAGAGCTGGACACGGCTGAAGAGACTTAGCACGCACACACATGAAGGAGGCCACCCCGGAGGTGCACACCCAGGAGGAGAATGCAGAGCTCATGAAGAGCTGTCAGAAGGGCGAGGGTGACCCCAGAAGCCTATAAGCTGGTGATGGCATCTCTGTGTCACGTCTCCTTGGCCCTGGAGGAGGAGATGGAACACAACCAGGAGAACCTGGTCTACGCCCCACCTCAGCTCCCCGAAAAGCTGCACCGCAGGGCTACCCTGGAACAGGACGTGGCCTTCCAGTACGGGTGCGCGGGCAGGAGGGCATCCCATATGCACAGGCCACCTAACACTCGGTGCCGAGACTCCAAGAGATCAAGCTGCTGGTGGCCCATGCCTATACCCGCTACCTGGGCGACCCGTCTGGAGTGCCACGTCCTCAAAAAGATCGCTCAGAAGGCCCTCGGCCTGCCCAGCTCCAGAGGGTCTGGCCTTCTTCACTTTCCCCAACATCACCAGCGCCACCGAATTCAAGCAGCTAGTTGTACAGCTCCGTCATGAACACTCAAGGGGACCCCCGAGGTGGAGCAGAGGGTCCTGCACGAGGCCAAGACCACCTTCCTATGCAACATGCAGCTGTTTAAGGGGTTGCAGGGGCTGCTGACCCCACAACGCCAAGGACTAGGACCATTTGTGGACACCAGACCTTCGCAGGCAAACAGGCAGCAAGGTGCAAGACTCCATTCCTACCAAGGTGGACCAGGAGGAAGCCCCAGCCCAGCCACTCCCAGGCGCCACTTGTGCGATGGGTCCTCGAAGTCAGCTTTCCGGTGACCACAGTCAACTTGAGGCTTTATGCCATGCGAATACAAGCGTGCTGGCTCCTGGAGGCCATGAACTCTTTCTGGGGAGGGGCTCAGCTAACTTTCTCACCGTGGGCATGGGGCGGGGGAGGGGCAGCCGTTGGGGCCCCTGATGTCTCCCTGCGTCCCTCTCTCTGGGAGGAGCCTGCGACATCTCCCCCAACCAAAAGCACTCCAGTCAGTGACCTGAACTTCAGAGTGGGAGGAGGGGTCCTGCCCAGCCCCTCAGCAGCCTCCCCTTCCTGTTCCTGCAGCAGAGCCCAGAAGATATAGCCAGAAGGGACAGCTGTCCTGAACCTCTGAATGGCCTAGGTCTGAGGTCTCCTTTTGACCCCTTGCCCTGTGGGCCATGGCAGTTGTTGTTAACTGTTCAAAGATGTTGTGTCTTGTGTTTCTGTCTTGTTTTTGCTGGAGCCACTTTTTGTTCCCATCTCAGACTGAACTGTGGTATTTTGTTGTGTTCTATTATGTTTTTATAGCAGGGTTGGGATGGAATGTGAGGGCTGGGGAGGGAGATGTTTAACAGGACCATGGCCTTGGTTGCTAACGTTTATGCCAAATAATAAGCTACATGACCTGATTGAAAAAAATATACTTTCCAAAGAAGATAAAAGAATAGCCAATAAGCAAATGAAAAGATGTTCAATATCATCAGGAAAGAGCAAATCAAAACCGTAATGAGATACCACTTCACACCCCTGGAATGGCTATAATTAAAAAAAAAAAAACAACCTATATTAACAAGCGTTATAATGTGGAAAAACTGGAACCCGAGTAGTACTTGTTATAAGATAAAATCATGCACCACTTTGGAAAACCATTTGACAAAGGTTTTAACATCAAGTTACCATATGACCCAGCAATTCCATGTCTACGTATATACCCAAAATAAATGAAAACATATTTTACACAAAAACCTGTAAGTGAATAAACATAGCACCATTATTCATAATAATAGGGGGAAAAAAGTAGGAACAACCCAAATACATCAACTGATATTGATAAATAAAATGTAGTATAAGTACATCATGAAGTATTAGGCAACAAAAAGCAAGTGCTGATACATGCTACAGCATGGATAAACTTTGAAGACTTAATGCTATCTGAAGGAGCCAGTTACAAAAGATCACATACTGTGCGGTCCTCTTTATAGGAAATGTCTAGAATGAGCAAATCTATAGAAATGGAGAGTGGATTAGTGATTGCCCAGGGCTGGGGAGACTGGAAGGGCATGGGGAATGACTGTTAAATGGGTCCAAAGTTTCTTTGGGGGATGGTGAGAATGTTCTAAAACTAATAGTGATGGCTGCACAATTCTGTGAAGATACTGAGAACCACTGAATTATAGAATTTAAAAGGATGAATTGTGTGGTATATAGATTATATTCCAATAAATCTGTTATTAACAAAAGGTAGGGATCTTTGAATTAGGTCTGGCTACAAGCATGTTCCATACATTATTGAGAAAAATATTTTTGGATTTTTTAAAAATGTACTTTTTGTAATAGGGGCTTCTTAATTTTTCAGTTAAAATGTCTTGAACAAGGTTTGCTCTTTGGTGATGAATAATAAACATACTTTTGAAATAATAAAACATAAGCTCATATTTTAACCAATAAATTTGGATGAGGATTTAAAATTTTAAACAAATGTAGAACAAGTTATTTTTGTTTACTTCATTGACGATTACAAGTAAGAAAACAAATAAACATCAAAGAAATACACAGACTAGATAAACTATAAAAATATTTTTAGTTCTTTGTGTAACAGTCTGTCACACAAATTCTAGGATTATGTGGTTTAAGAAACTCTCAAGGGATCAACGGAGAAGGCAATGGCACCCCACTCCAGTACTCTTGCCTGGAAAATCTCATGGATGGAGGAGCCTGGTAGGCTGCAGTCCATGGGGTCACTGAGGGTCGGACACAACTGAGCAACTTCAATTTCGCTTTTCACTTTAATGCACTGGAGAAGGAAATGGCAACCCACTCCAGTGTTCTTGCCTGGAGAATCCCAGGGATGGCGGAGACTGGTGGGCTGCCATCTATGAGGTCGCACAGAGTCGGACACAACTGAAGTGACTTAGTAGTAGCAGCAAGGAATCAAAAGAATAGCAAGGAGAGATAAGAAAGCCTTAAGTGAACAATGCAAAGAAATAGAGGAAAATAATAGAATAGGAAAAACTAGAGGTCTCTTCAAGAAAATTAAAGATACCAAGGGAACATTTCATGCAAAGATGGACACAATAAAGGACAGAAACAGTAAGGACTTAACAGAAGCAGAAGATTAAGAAGAGGTGGCAAGAATACACAGAAGAATTGTACAAAAAAGATCTCAATGATCCAGATAACCATGATGGTGTGGTCACTCACATAGTGCCAGACATCCTGGAGTGTGAAGTCAAGTGGACCTTAGGAAACTACTACCAACAAAGTTAGCGAAGGTGATGGAATTCCAGCTGAGCTTTTTCAAATCCTAAAAGATAATGCTGTTAAAGTGCTTCATTCAGTATGCCAGCAAATTTGGAAAACTCAGCAGTGGCCATAGACTGGAAAAGGTCAGTTTTCATTCCAATCCCAAAGAAAGAAAAAAATAAGTGAAAGTGTTAGTCACTTAGTTGTATCTGACTTTTCGTGACCTTGTGGGCTTCAGGCTGCCAGGCTCCTCTGTCCATGGAATTCTCTAGGCAAGACTACCTGAGTAGGTTGCCATTCCCTTCTCCAGGGGATCTTCCTGACCCAGGGATTGAACCTTGGTCTCCTGCACTGCGGTCAGGTTCTTTACCACCTGAGCCACCAGGGAAGCCCAATTCCAAAGAAGAGCAATGCCAAAGAATATTCTAACTACCACATAATTACGCTCATTTCACATGCAAGCAAGGTACTGCTCAAAATCCTTCCAACTTAGGCTTCAACAGTACATGAACTGAGAACTTCCAGATATACAAACTGGATTTAGAAAAGGCACAGGAACCAGAGATGAAATTGCCAACATCTGTTGGATCATAGAAAAAGCAAGAAAATTCAAGAAAATCATCTACTTCTGCTTCATTGAGTACGCTAAAGAGTTTGTGCAGATCAAAACAAATTGTGGAATATTCTTAAAGAGATGGAAATGTCAGACCACCTTACCTGTCTTCTGAGAAACCTGTATGCAGGCCAAGAAGCAACAGTTAGAACCAGACATGGAAAAATGGACTGATTCAAAATTGCAAAAGGAGTATGTCAAGGCTGTATATTGTCACCCTACTTATTTAAATTCCTTGTAGAGTACGTCGGAGAAGGCAATGGCAATCCACTCCAGTACTCTTGCCTGGCAAATCCCATGGACAGAGGAGCCCAGTAGGCTACAGTTCATGGGGTCGCCAAGAGTCAGATACAACTGAGCAACTTCACTTCCACTTTTCACTTTCATGCACTGGAGAAGGAAATGGCAACCCACTCCAGTATTCTTGCCTGGAGAATCCCAGGGACGGGGGAGCCTGGTGGGCTGCCACCTCTGGGGTCACACAGAGTTGGACACGACTGAAGCGACTTAGCAGCAGCAGCAGCAGTAGAGTACATCATGTGAAATGCTGGGCTGAATGAAGCACAAGCTGGAATCAAGATTGCCAGGAGAAATATCAATAACCTCAGATATGCAGATGACATCACCCTAATGGTCCCATCACTTCAAGCTATGTAAGATGATTTTACAGAATAAATGCAACAATAATAAATACATGTAAAAGCATCATTGTACTTACCAATCCTGCTGCATACATGGGCACTATAACAGGTTGCTTCTTATTGCCCATGAAGAGAATGTTTCAGGTGTCTACTCCAACTATAATCCTCAAACCTTCTGTTGCACTAAACATTTTCCCTTTTTCTCAGCTCAATGGAATCTGAATAGCTTACTTACTGATACCTAATAAAACACTTCCTTATACACATATACAAATTTAATGTGTTTTCTGTCCCACCTTTGCTGAATAAATTATCCTTAGTTCCCTGAGTCAACCAGGAAAATAAATGCCTTTCTTATCCAAGATTTTAAATAAATCACAGTGTGATAAGAAAGAACTGACCCTTAGGAAAAAAAAATTATTGGAGTATAGTTGATTTACAATGCTGTGAAGAACTGACCTTCTAAAGAAGGTCTCCCTCTTTCCACAAACCACAAATTTTCCTTCTAGGAACAAAGGTTGCTTTCCGGTCAAAGGGTTGAATGCTGATGCTTCCTGAGTAGCTCTATTAGCTTTCTGTGCTGTAGAACAAATAGAAGACCTTTCAATATTATCTCACAGTTTCTGTGGGGCCGGCATCAGGCACAGCTTAGCTGGATTGTCTCCTCTGGGACTTAGAGGGAGGCCATCACGATGTCAGCTGAGCTGCATTCTCATCTGAAGACTCAATTGGGAAAGAACTGCCTTCCAAGTTTGCTTGGGTTACTGGCAGAACTCATTTCCCGATGACTGTAGAACTGAGGGCTTCTGTTTGTCGTTGGCTGTTGGCTGAAGGCCACCCTTGGCTCCCAGAGGCTGCACGTGACTTCCTGCTGAATAGCCTTCTTCAGCGTGGCTGCTTACTTCATCAAGCCGACAAGGAGAATGCCTAGTATGAATCTGTCAGCATCATGCAGTTTTATAGAATGTAACCTTGTCGTGGGAATGACATCCTGACACTCTTGCCATATTCCGTTGGTTAGAAACAGTCATTAGTTTCAGCCCAAACTCAGGAGGACCGGATTACATGAATACATGAATACCAGTAAACAGGGATCACTGGAGATCACCTTTGGGTCTGCCCAGCACAGCCGACTTGAATCCTTTCTTCATAGAGATGGAGTATGTGACTGAACAAATTAATACAGAAACGCTAACCTATCTTTCAGTATTTTATCTATTTTCTTTCTTCATTACTCCTCAGAATGGCATTTATATGAGTTATTTATTGCTGTTTAACAAACCATGTCCCCCAAATAGTGGCTTAAAACAGCAACTATTTGCTTATTATTCTGAGGGTCAGCAATTTGGGCTGGCCTCAGCTAGGCTGTTCTGCTGGTCTCCCATGGGGTTACTTGTATGGCTGGAGTCAAACTACAGCCTGATGTGGGTTGGTTGTTTTAACACAGACTCACTTGCATCCGTGGAAATTGGTGCTGGCTGTAAGTCTCCAGTAGGCTGGCCTAGTCTTCACGTGGAATCTGAGTTCCAGGAGGCAGAGAAGCTACAAAACTCATATGTTGTACAATATCATTTCTGTCACATTCTATTGATCAAAAGTGAGCCCAGATGCAGCAAGTGAGACAATAGACTCCACCTCTTTTCCTTTCTAGACTTGTGTGAATTTCAAAACTGAAATCCCTGCAAGATATTTACCTGAGAGCTACTACAAACTATCTATCCTCACATACAGAGCATTTCTTAGCTGGTTAAAGATTCAGTGGCATTTAATGTTTGTTATTGCCAAAGTAGTTAATTGATCTTTGCTTAAATAAGCTACTATCTCCATATATCTTCATGTTAGTCTGAAATGTTGCTAGGTTTATTCTTAAAAAATGTCCATTTTAATATTGCTAGTTGTTTTCCTTTTTCTTTCAACTTTTTATTTTGATAAATACTTCTAAGCATTTAGTAAATAAACCATAGTAGTTTTAGATGAACACTCTGTAGGTGAACTCTTTTGTAACACTGAAAAGGAGAATCTTTTCTTACTATCACATAAAATCCAGAATCATGAAAGAAAACATTAATAAATTCAATTCCATAAAAATCAAACATTTCTGAATGGAAAAAAAAAATCACAGTCAAGACACATGGCAAACAGGAGCACAACAGGTTAACAGATCATTCCCATAAAAACAAATAGAGTTGGCTCTTAAATATGACAAAAAGCTAACTTTATTAATAATGAAGGAACATTAAAAATACACCAATAAAACCATTTCACCAATTAATTTGGAAATATAACATGTAGGCAAAAGCATGGTGAAACCATGTATGAAATGACATATGTAGGTGGTTGTTCATTGTAACGTAGAAGTGAAAGACTGGAAAATAATAATCAAATGGTTCCTCAATGGGAGAGTGATTAACACACAATGGAAGACCATATCCTCTGAAAATGAATGAGGAAGCTCTGTGTGCTAAAAAGAAAAGATCTCTGATATACATTGTATAGAGAAAAATACAAATAGCAAAAAGGTTTACATAGTATGCTGCCTTTCCTGTAAGAAAGGGAAGAACAAAAGAATACATATTCATATTTTGTTTATATGTGTATTGTTAAAGTCCTGGAAAGATACAGACAAAATTAACAAAAAGTAGTAGTACATGATGCAGGAGATAAAATAGGACACCGTGGTGACAAGTAGATGACATATTAGGTTTTTCTATGCAGCGTAACACTTTTTAAAAAATCTACGCATACATGTATCTTTTATATATATTCAATTTTAGATTTACTTTTTCAAAATGTCAGCTCTATTGAGATATAATTCATGTATATACAATTTACCTATTTAAATTGTATATAAATTCATGTTTTTTAGTGTATTCACAGAGTTGTACAACCATCACCACAATCCATTTTAGAACTTTTTCATCACCTTCAACCAGAGAAGCACCTATTCGTAGCAGTCATGCCCCTCTGTCCCCAAACTCACTCCCTTGGCCCTGGACAACCATGAATCTACTTTTTAAATTTTACTTAGTTATTTTTGACTGTGCTGGGTCTTTGTTGCTTCACGCTGGCTTTCTTTAGTTGTGGCAAGTGGTGGCTCCTGTTCCTGGGGTAAGGGCTTCTACCGAGGTGGCCTCTCTTGCTGCCGAGCACGGGCTCTAAGTGTGCAGGCTCGGTGGTTATGGCTTCCAGGTTCGAGAGCACAGGCTCAGTAGTGGTGGCTCACGGGCTTAGCTGCTCCAAGGCACATGGGATCTTCCTGAACTAAGGATTGAACCCATGTCTTCTGTCATTGCAAGACAAACTCTTAACTACTGGAGCTCCAGAGAAGTCCTCCTACCCATGTTTTAAAAGTTAAAATTGTGGTATTATTTTGCATTTATGTAGCCCCTTTTCTAGAAGCTCATGATACCTCTTCAGTACCATGTGTCAGTTTTTACAATATCCTCCTGAGGTTTACCACAACATTTCTTTCATATTTGTTGCTACTCTCTTATCCTCTCCCCAACAAAGCCCCTCCCATCAATTCACAAACAAAATTCAGAAAGTATTCCACATAAATTGAACAGGGAAAGCTCTTCTGAATAAAGCATACTGACCATATGAAACAAGATTCAGATACAAAACACTAATTTTACCAAAAGTTAACCTACTCAAAATAGAAATGATGACTTCGACTAGATTACTTCTTCCCACCAAAATGAATTGAGAATGCAAGAAAGTTATCTTAATAGGTAATTTAGCAATGTTCATAATAATCTTAATATTGACTACATCTTCTTTAACTCAAAATCCCAGTAAAACTTTACTTTGTAGTGGGATGTAAGTAACTCTATTTCCTTCTTTTAAGGAAGGGATGTTCAGATAAATCAAAATTTAAAAAGTAATAAATAATCCTAAATTTGACATTGAAATTGGGGTCTTTGGGTTTTTTTTTTTAACAGTTGCTTGATCAGATAGGTTTGGGTTTTAGTTTTTAATTATTATTCTTTTTGCATTTGTAGAAGAAATAGGCTTTGGAAATTTTATTATCAACCAACTACAGAAGATCTGGTTGAGGAAGACCTGGGAAGATCAGTTTCTCCGTCTCTGCATTGCTTAACTGCTATTATATTCTATTGATATTTCAGATCCAGTCATCAGCTCTTCTCTGCTACCTCTCAAAACCAAGCCGTGGCCAATAGCTGGCCTACATCTGCCCCCCCTAGTCAAGAGAGGGACTCTATAGCTCCTCTTCTTAAACCTGAGTAGAACTTGAGACTGCCTCAACGACTAATGTGTGTGTGCTAAGTCATTTCAGTCGTGTCTGACTCTTTGCGACCCTATGGACTGTAGCCCTCTAGGCTCCTTTGTCCACGGGATTTCCGAGCCAAGAACACTGGAGTGGGTGGCCATGCCCCTCAGCAAGGGATCTTCCCTAGCCAGGGATTGAAACTATCGCTTACACCTCCTGCATTGGCAGGTGGGGTTTTGTTTTTGTTTTTGTTTTTTTACCACTAGCAATACATACTTCTGCTTTGTTCTCTAAGGGTGATTGTTCTTGGAATCAACCGCCATACTGTGAGGAAATCCAAACAGTCTAAACTGTTCAGAGGTCCCCTAGAAAAGAACAGGGGTCCCTGGTCCACGTGTCTGGCTGAGCTCCCAGTTAGCAGCACAGTTTGCAAGCCATGTGAGTGAGGCGTCCTGAAAGCGAACTCTGGCCTTCAGCTGAGCCGTCTCAGCTGATGCCACGTGGAGCAGAGACGAACCATCCACTCTTGAGAAACAGAGAACTGAAACACCAGGTAGGAAGGATTCTCCTGGCTGGAACTGCTCTAGAGTGGAGTCTGGTACAGATTCAGATTCACAGGACTTCCCCCTTTCTGAGGTAAATCAACCAAGCCAAGAATCAAGAGGAATTGCTAACTGCCAGTAGAACTCTGAACCTTCTGTCAGCCTTCCTCATCCCAACAAGTAATTTAGTGAAAGTTGACCCTCCGCTAATTTTACAGGCCGGATGTTTTAAACAGGAAGTGAAGTCATCAATGGACACCAGGGCCAGGAGCAGTCTGCCTGAGAAACACAAGCAGGTTCATGAGGCAGTCTGGAAGAGAAGAAAGTGGATAAGCTCTCAAGAGACGGGGTGAGACCCCTCCAACTGTGAGGGCAGGACCGAAAAAGACAAGCTAGTTAAGTCACCTCAGCTGATTTTGAGTAGCTGCCTCAGAAACTGTCTCTTGTGTTTTAGCTCTCGAAAGCGGGTGTGGGTGGGATGAAGTCAGATGCCAAAGAAGTTCAATGAGTTTAGTACTTCTTGTTTTTAGGAGATTGCCTGCACCAATCTTTCGAAAATTACGCAAGTAACAAACACATTCTTATGATAAAAGATTCAAACTAGAATCAATTTCAGAGAGCACCTTTCATCTTCATCCCCATTTTCATATCTCTGCTCCAAATCAGCCAGGACTGTGGTGTGGTCCCCATCCTTCCATCCCCATCTTATGCGTTTATGTGTGACACATACACGTATGTTATACAGATTCATGTAAAAGGGTTGTGTCGTATGGGTTGTGCTGCGTGTTGTTTTTTTCACATAACAGTGTGTCTTCGGAATCTCCCCATATCAGTGCGTTTAACTCTATCTCATCCTTTTTATTTTTTAAATTACTTTTTATTGGTGTATAGTTGCTTTAGAATGTTGAGTTGGTTTCTGCTGTACAGAAAAGTGAATCAGCAATACATACCTCCGCTCTTTTTTTGGATTTCCTTCCCATTTAGGTCACCACAGAGCACTGAGTAGGTTTCTCTGAGCTATACAGTAGGTTTTCACTGGATATCTGTTTTATACATAGTATCAATAGGATATATATGTCAATCCCAATCTCCCAATTCATCCCACCCACCCACTTCCCCCTTGGTGTCCATAACATTTGTTCTCTGTGTGTGTCTCTATTTCAGTTTTGCAAATAAAATCACATATGCCATTTAGATTCCACATATACGCATTGATATACAATATTTGTTTTTCTATCACATTCTTTTTTGCTGTACTGTATTTCACAGTATGAGCAAACAATTTAATCTGTTCAGTAATGATGAGGACACCTACCTTATTTCTAAATGTTTACTATCCCAACAGTGCTGTGAGAAACCCCTCTGTGCAAACATCTGCCTGCCAAGTGTTTCTGTAAGATTGATTCCAAATCTCAGATTGAATGTGGGCTCATGAATAAAGCAGCTCATGTCCTGGTTTATTTCTCTCATTGACATAACATTCACATAGTCTCTGACATCCTTTTCTTCTCTGCCTTTAAGGACTGTTTCTTGAGTGACTGCTCCCGAGGAACTCTAGAAGGGCTACTCCCTAAAGAAACAGAAGACTCCAGTGACAGGAAAATTAAGCTCTGCAGAAGCTGAGGTTAAATAAGACAGAGAATTTGAGATGAGCCACGGGAAAGCAATTTTGGTCTCCCTAAGAGTTTCTTAAGAAAGATGGCCTTGACATATGTTTACCTTTCTTGGTTTCCCTACTATTTTTAGTTATTTGGGCAAAGTTAAGAATTGATTATAAATATATCCTTTTAAAATAAAAGAAACCTTATAACATGAATGTAGAAGGTTTCAGCTAAAAGTAGCCATCCTTTGCCCCTGTAGATGACCATCCAGGCTGAACGGCATATACCCTAGGAAGCATCATTAACTCCTTTACCCTGTTAACCTCCTCTCAGACAGATATATTTGCCTCATGGTACTAACTGATGCCTCATGACCTTAGAATCTTAATGTCTCTTCCAAAGATCATCTGGCCAAGTCTAAATCTAATCACCAGGCTTCCCAGGTAGCTTAGTGGTAAAGAATCTGCCTGCCAATGAAGGAGACACAGGTTCGATCTCTGGGTTGGGAAGATTCCCTGGAGAAGGAAATGGCAACCCACTCCAGTATTCTTGCCTGGAGAATTCCATGGCCAGAGAAGCCTGGTGCCCTACAGTCCATAGGATCACAAAGAGTCAGATATGACTTAGCAGCTAAATGTTAACAACAAGAAAATCATAGCTATAGCAGCCTTTGGATCTGGCTTACCAGCTTTATTTATTTAACAGGTTTTTGGTTTTTTAATATGTATTTATTTGGGTGCACCAGGTCTTTGTTGCTGCAAGTGGCATCTAGTTCCCTGACCAAACCTGGGCCCCCTGTATTGGGAGCATGGAATCTTAGCCATTGGACCACCAGGGGAGTTCCGTTTTCAGATCAGTTCAGTTCAGTTCCTCAGTCATGTCTGACACTTTTCGACCCCATGGACTGTAGCATGCCAGGCTTCCCTGTCCATCACCAACTCCCAAAGTGTGCTCAAACTCATGTCCATCAAGTCGGTGATGCCATCCAACCACCTCATCCTCTGTCGCCCCCTTCTCCTCCTGCCTTCAATCTTTCCCAGCACCAGGGTCTTTTCCAGTGAGTCAGATCTTCACATCAGGTGGCCAAAGTATTGGAGTTTCAGCTTCAGCGTCAGTCCTAATTTCATGCCTGCAGTCACCATCTGCAGTGATTCTGGACCCCAAGAAAATAAAGTCTGTCACTGTTTCCATCGTTTCCCCATCTATTTTCCATGAAGTGATGGGATCGGATCTCATGATCTTAGTTTTTTGAAAGTTGAGTTTTAAGCCAGCTTCTTTATTCTCCTCTTCTCACTTTTACCAGTTTTACTTTTATCTATTTGTCTCAATAAGGGTTGAGGAGGGGAGGTAGAAAACCAATAGGTTAGGTTTGCCTTTTACAAAGGTCAGACCAGTGGGAGGTTTCAAAGGCAAAGCTAATTATAAGTCAACCTTTGTTCTGGGGCCTGACATAACTGAATTGAATTCCACCTATCATGTCAGTAAAACCATAGCATTTCATCCAGCTATGTCAAAGATACAGCTACCATTCTAAGAAGGGTTTTTATCCTCAACCATAATTTCTCAGAGCTGTGATAGTCCCACTCCAGCTGCCACAGATGTCTTCTGTCCCTCATGAGAAAAGTCTCTTTGTAAAGGTGGTCCATTTGTTTGCTTGTTTATTGAGAAGCATCTTTCAAATTGTCTAACTCCAAAAATTGTTTGGTTGCTTATAGTAGAAAAATAAACCTAAAAAGGCCATTGCAATTTGAACTAAAATTCATATCTCAGGAATAGGAGCTTGGTTAGGAATCAACATTTCGAGAGATGAGATAGATTGAGGACATCAGTTTGCTGTCTAACGGGACTGATACTGAAAGAAAGGAGATGAAGTGGCCGACATGGACTGGCTGTTGTGCTCTCACCACTGTGCTTAGCGTTTCATCAGGGGAAGAAGAGACGGGAGAAACAGGTGATGTACTATAAACAAGACCCCACCGTCTTCCATTTCCTTTTTCTCTTTTTGACAATGAAGAAATAGTAGTTTTATGAGACAGTTAAGAAGACACTAAGATACTTCGAAGGCATTACCTTCAATGATGCTCCCTATCTTCTTTTCAGGGAATATTCACCCCCTACAGCTACACCAATGCAGCAAACCCTCATTTGAATTTTTTTCATAATGCACCAACAAAGAAAACATCATTTGCAAAGTTGCTCTGGTATCCCTCAAGCTTCACTGTGGCCCCACAGATCCCTTAGCCCTGGGGGCCAACTTCTCTTGGACAGTCTCGAGTGGGGTCCCTTCTATCTTCCATTATTTATAATCAGAAAGTTTCACTTTATTGTAACCATGTTCATATCCACATTCATGGGCCATGCCTAACCCATGGCAAACTGACTTCTCAGAACACTCAATATTCAGTCCCCAGCCAGAGCCATCATATTCTGAGACCCGTTACCATGCTCTTTCATTAAGCAAGAGCTGTGAAGTGAAGTGAAAGTCACTCAGTTGTGTCTGACTCTTTGTAAACCCATGGACTATACAGTCCAATGGAATTCTCCAGGCTAGAATACTGGAGTGGGTAGCCTTTCTCTTCTCCAGGGGATCTTCCCAACCCAAGGATAGAACCCAGGTCTCCCACATTGCAGGAAGATTTTTTTTTTTTTTTTTTTACCAGCTGAGCCACAAGGGAAGCCCAAGCAAGAGCTGCAATGCTCCCAAATTATCTTTTTGCTTTTCCTCAGGCATCTCTTCCCACATGGCCCACCCAACCATCTACTCTTACACCCCTGGGTGGGCTTGAGGGGAGTTCTCTGAAACATACCTCTTTCCTAAGTTACAGACGGGCCTGAGACATAGGCCTCTTCTCCTCTCTTATGTGCGTGCTCAGTCGTGTCTGACTCTTTGTGACCCCATGGACTGTAGCCTGCCAGGCTCCTTTTATCCATGGGATGCTCAGATTCCCTAAATCAATGTTGTGGGTTCTGGGGGAGTGGAGTCCCCACCTTCCTCTGCTCACACTCAGGGAGTTCAATGGGTAGGAGTGGGGTGCTTCCCCCCATCCCTTGCTCTCTGCTGACTCTTCTTCCTAGCCAGGGGAGCTTCAGTCAAGAGAGGCTGGGGAGGGTATGTTTGTGTGTATGTGTGTGTGTGTGTGTATGTGCCATGAATTCTTCAGGGTCTGGCCACTTGGAGTGGCCAGCAGAATTGCACATGGGGAAAAAATATCCATTAACTGTATAAAGTAATCTTCTCTCTTTTTATTCTATGCTCAGCTGTTTCCAACTCACTGCAACCCCATGGATTAGGCCCACCAGTCTCCTCTATCCATGGGAGTTTTCAGGCCAGAGTACTAGAGTGGGTTGCCAATTCCTATTTCAGGGGACCTTCCCAACCCAGGGATCAAACCCACATCTCTTGCGTCTCCTGCATTTGCAGGCAGATCCTCTACCACTGAGCCACTCATTGGAAAAGACTAAAAGTAAAGTACTAGCCACCACATTTTCTCCAGTGGTTTGAATCAGACAAGGCATGACTTACCTCCTGTATGAGCTGTTGGGTCCTACTCTGCCCAGGATTTGGAGGGGAGGCATCTGCTGCCCTAAATTCCATATCATCATGCAGTGTTCTTCAGGCAGATTACTGCAAACTGGTTCACTCAACACCCTCCCCAGCCTCCTCCTAGCACACAAATACTTATAGAATCCTAAGTATATGTTACATGCTATTTTAATTGCTTTATATTTATTTATAATAATTATTATTATTCGCCATGCAATGAGGGATGTGGGATCTTAGTTCCCCAACCAGGGATTGAACCTGTGCTCCCTGCAGTGGAAATGCAGAGTCAACCACTGGATCGCCAGGTAAGTCCCACTTTATTAATTTGTGCTCTCCTCATAAAACCCCTATGAGGTGGATACCATATTATCTCCATTCTCCAGATGGGGAAAGTGAGGTCAAGAGAAGTTAAGTAACTTCCCAAAGTCGCAGAGCTAGTAATTCTAGTGACAAATAACTCTAGTCACCAGCTAGTGTCAGAGTTGGAACTGACACAGTTTCAGGATTCTGAATCTGTGCCATTGATCACCGCGCTGTGCTGCCATGGGCCAAAACCAACCGTTAGCTGAAAACAGGGAAAATCAATCTTCCTAAATATTTAGTCATTAGACTCAAAACTATTTTACTTAACAATTTTAGTGACCAAAAGAATCAGAGTTTATAATGCACACTCGTTTCCTTAAACAAGAGCCTTGTTCCCCAAAGCATCATGCAAAAGCAAAACAGAACATTTTAAACTAGGAACTCCTTGGGGATCTGCTGATAAGAATATGGCAAATCCCTTATCAGATTTGTAGTAACTGTTCTACTAAAAAAGATCTGTCAGCTCTTGAAAGATCATTCTCCTTTAAATTTCTCTTTTAGCTTATGCATCCAGACTGTCTCCAGCTCAGCAGTAAGTAGCCTTTAAAAAATTTTTATATTTTATTCACTTATTTATTATTATTGGCCCTACTGTGTGGTATGTGGGATCCTAGTTCCCTGACTAGGGACTGAACCCATAACCCTGCATTGGAAGTGTGGAGTTTTAATCACTGGACCCCAGGGAAGTCTCTGCTACTGCTGCTGCTAAGTCACTTCAGTCATGTCCGACTCTAAATTTGTGACTTGTTCTCCATATAAGGAGCTTCTGACTGAGTGTATTAGCCAACTATTGCTGCATAACAAATGATCTCCAAATGGCAGCTTTAAATGACAAAGCAGTTTTATTATCTCATAGCTCCTAAAGATCAGGAATCTGGTCATGGCTTAGCTGGGTGCTCTGCCTCAAGCTCTCTTGCAAGACTGCTGGTTTCCAGTAGGGCTGGACCTTAATATTCAGCTGGGGGACAGAGGGTCTGTTTCCAGGCTTACCCCTGGTTGTTATCTGACCTTAGGTCCTCAATACCATTAACCAGAGACATCAATTTCTTGCCATGTGGACCTCTCCACAGATAGCTCACAAAATGACAGCTTTCTTCCCTAGAAACCAAGTGCTCCAAACATGAGAGAGAGAGAAAAGTCACAGTCCTTTGTAACTAATCCCTTTTGCCATACCCTATTTGTCGGAGGGAGTCACTAGGTCCAGCCCACACTCAGGGAGAGAAGATTCACAAGGACATGACCACTGGGACCCATTCTAGAGTCTGTCTGCCACACTGAGTAATTTTCTTCTTCCTGATCCTTGTTGTCCTTACCATCTTGTCTTTTAAAATTCATTCATTCATTCATTCATTTGGCTGTGTTGGGTCTTAACTGCAGCAGGCAGGACCTTCACCGCATCATGCAGGATCTTTAGGTACAGTGCAGGAACTCTCCAGTTGTGGCCCACAGGCTTAGTTGGTCCCTGGCATGTGAGATCTTAGTTCCTTGACCAAGGATCAAACCCACATCCCCTGCATTGCCAGGCAGATTCTCAACCACTGAACCATCAGAGAAATCCCCCATCCTGTCTTTATAGAATAATCTAGGTCATGTAATTTGGCCAACCAGTCAACCCAGGCCTGAGAGTCCATACTTGAAGCACATCCTGCATCCTTCCACAAATACAACGGTGTGCTTTTTACAAATGAATGCATAAGGAAGCCACGCGAGGATGGGGCGGGTAGGGTAGTGGTAGAGTCTTCCACAGCCATCTCCTTGTTTGGATGTGTTCAGGTATTAGACTCCTAGATCTACAACCTGTAGCATTTAGAGGCAAGAAGCTCCCCTGCCTCAGAATGTGTCTGTATCCTCTGTATCCTCTCTGGCATATCCTTGGAAGCCCGTTGTCCTATGGGTGCTTTACTGAGCAACACGGAGTTAGAGTAATTGTGCAGGAAAAGACTCAAGTTTTCCCAGTGAGTGTCTAGGTCTAGCAAAGGCAGCTGAATAGAGAATAATGCAATGGGGCTGTCAGGCTTGCTGTACTCTTACTTTGTTCTGAGTAGTCTTGGAGACACAAGTTGAGATGTGGAGAGGGCTTATGAAGGCAGGTGGTTTGGGTAGAAGAGAGGAAACGCAGTGGACAAGAAAGGTGAAGATGACATTCTGTTATCCCCCTGGGGGAGCTCAGCGATTCCTGTCATCCCTCTGGGCTTGAGTTTGTTGTCTCAGAAATAACAGGGCTGAAGCAGATAATCTATACATTTTATGGGTAAATGACCAGCAGGAAGAATTCATGAGAAGGCTAGACAGGAATGTGTTTAGCTGTTGCAAAAAGGAAAGGGGGATAAGTCAGTGCTGAGTTACAAGGAAGCTACTGAAAATAGTTTATGAGATTAAAAAAATATCATACTGTATACTTTTTCTAACTTTAATAAAATTTCATTTTGGTGTGAAGATTTTGTTTTGTAAATACAGAGCTCCTTTCCTTCTGGAAACAACCACCTATTGTTGCCAAAAGGTATGTGTGGGGGTTCCGGCTGCTCGCCTTTCAAAAGCCAGTAAACAGGCCGGCTTGGTGGTAAGGAAAGTTTGCCTTATTTCAGATGCCAGCAACTGGGGGGAAGGGTGGTAGACATCTGTCCAAAGGCCGACTCCCCACCCTCACAAGTAGGGGGTGAAAGCATTTACAGGCAGAGTGGGGGATGGGCAACATGTAGAAACAGCACAGTCATCTTCAAATTGGTCATCAGTGGTCTGACTAACATCATCTTGGTTGTTTTAGGTACAGTTAATCTTTAGTTCTGGAGTGCACTTGTTCCCATTTCTTTGCAGTCAGTTCTTGGAATTGTGGTAGTTCAAGTCCTGGGTACAGTCCGGTCCTCACGTAGTTAACTTCTCCAACCTGGTGTTTTGGTATCTATAAGACAGCTCACAGGATATGGCTCAGAGTATCATCTACAGCCCTTGAGAAAGAACTAAAGGTCCTTGACTGCGTTTAATGATGGCATTAGTCTCCTGAGTGTTTTTCTTTGTTTCAGCAGTTCTCACTTCTCTGATTAAACTTATTTTTTAACTAAAGGTTTCCACCAGTAATAGGTAGGCAGAGGACATGTTGGAGGGGGCAAGGACCATATGGCCCTGCTCCATTTCACTACTGGTTGTTTTTTTTTTTTTTTTCATTTCATTTCATTTCATTCATGCTGCATGGCATGTGGGATCTTAGTTCTTTGACCACGGATTGAACCTGTACCCCTTGTATTTGATGCACAGTCTTAATCACTGGACTGCCAGGGAAGTCCCAACCACCTACTATTCTTCTTTTCAATCCCTTCCCTACCACACACACATATACACACCACTCACATGATAACCAGGGAAGCCACCATGTTAGTGCACCGTGATCCTGCCTCTGTCTGCAGGGGACCGGTGCCCTTATCTGAGCTGGGACAGTCCTACTCCTTAGCTGATTTGGATCTAGAGACAGGTGGGTTAGTCTGTCTTAAGAATCCCAGGACCATGATCTGTGAAGTCAGGGCATTCAAGGTCTACATTTTCTCTTACTGGGACCAGAGAAAATTGGTCTGAAAATTAAGGATGAAACTAAGCAGACATACAGAGGAAACCCACTGAGATGGAGAAAGAACATAGGCAATGTTTGCATTTCTGGTTCCAGTCATGGCTGAGGCTGGCTGGTTTCCAGTCATTTAGTTTCGGAGATACAACAGGATTCTCATAACCTCCCCCTCTGGTTAAAGTATATTTGATTTGAGTTTCTGTCTCTAGCAACCAAAGTGGGGAAAAACTCCTGATTTATTCACGAGTTCATTATAGAAGCAACTGTCAAATTTTTAAAAATATAAAGTGAAAGTGTTAGTCGCTCAGTCATGTCCAACTCTTGGTGACCCCATGGACTGTGGCCGCCAGGCTCCTCTGTCCACGGAATTCTCTCATGCAAGGAAACTGGAGTGGGTTACCATTTCCTTCTCCAGGGGATTTTTCTGACCCAGGGATCAAACCCAGGTCTCCTGCATTGCAGGCAGATTTCTTACTGTCTGAGCCACCAATGAAGCCTATAAGGAAGAATATAAAAAATGACCAATAATTCTACGAGTTTGAGTATTCCTAACATTTTGGAACCAGTCCATTCTAAAGGAGATCAGCCCTGGGTGTTCTTTGGAAGGACTGATGCTAAAGCTGAAACTCCAGTACTTTGGCCACCTCATGCAAAGAGTTGACTCATTGGAAGACTCGGATGCTGGGAGGGATTGGGGGCAGGAGGAGAAGGGGACGACAGAGGATGAGATGGCTGGATGGCATCACCGACTTGATGGACATAAGTTTGAGTGAACTCCGGGAGTTGGTGATGGACAGGGAGGCCTGGCGTGCTGCGATTCATGGGGTTGCCAGGAGTCGGACACGACTAAGCGACTGAACTGAACATTTTGGAATATTTTTCCTGCTACCTTTTCCATGCATTTTTGTAAAGGAAATTAGAAATGTGACAGAAGTTTTAAATTCAAGCTTTTTTCACTTAATGATGATGTTGTGAACATTTTCTTGTGTCAATTAATATACTCTTCATAAACAACATTTTTACGACTGTATGATAATTTATGTTCATGAGAAGTGACTGGATTTGGTTGACATTTTGGAAAGATTCTGGCTTCAGAGTGGAGACCAACTTGGAGATTAACATCCATAAAGACAAAATGAGAGACACTGAGAGAGCAGTCCAGGTGCTGCCCAAGCTGGTTAAGACGCGTGTGGTGACAGTGAGGATGGAGAGAAGAGGAAGGCCATTCAGAAGTCACGTAGTAGGTAGACTCCATAGGGCTTGGGTTTAATTAGGGTCAGGGAACAGGGAAAGAAGACACCCAGAGCAGTGCAGTGAATGGCACAGCTATTCATGAAGACACGACTCTGGAGGAGAAGCAAGTTTGGAAGGAATAAAATGAGTTTAATTTTGGATATGTTGAGTTCTAAGTGCTTTGCAGACATTCAAGTCTTGCTACAGGGTAGCAAGCAGGATACAAAGATATGGAGTAGAGGCAGGAGATAAGGACTCAGGAGTCATTCATATCCACACAGTGATTAAAGCCACAGGAATGAATGCCATCATCCAGGAAGAGGGTTAAGAGTGAGAAGGGACCTGAGGAGGACAGAAGAAAGAATCTCTGTCAAGGAGACCGGGAAGCAGCAGCCAGAGGGGCAGGAAGAAAACTAGGAGAGTGTATTATCGTGGCACCCAAGAGAAGAGATTTACTCAAGGAGGAAATGGCCGACAGTGCTGGCCACTGAGGGAGCCAGTCAAGGTCTGGCAGGTGTTGATGGCCACCTCCCCAGTGCCCACTTCCCCCTTCTTGGCTTGTCATTCTCAGTCCTAACTGCTCCACAAGATGAGAACTGAAAAGTGTCCTTTGGGCTTGGTGACATAGAATTCACTGGGTTCTTGAGATAACAGTCTTAGAAGTTTGGGGTTGGGAACTTCCCTGTGGCTAAGGGAAGTCCAGTGGCTAAGACCACATGCTCCCAATGCAGAGAGCCTGGTTCCATCCCTGGTCAGGGAACTAGATCCCACACGGCACAACCGAGAGTCTGCGTGTCACAATGAAGATCGAATATCTCGCGCGCGGCAGCTAAGACCCGGCACAGCCAAATAAATAATTTTTTTTTTTTAAAAAAAGGAAGTTTTGGGTGGACTGAGAAGTGAATGTGAGATGGGACAGTACTGGAGGGCAGGCATGGAGGTGGGGAGCATAGGTGGAGGAGGAAGATAGGATCAAGACATGGGTTTTGTTTGTTTTGAGATAAGCTAGAGTGGTGCTCATTGTAATACTGATGGACAGGATCAGTAGGGACTAAATGACCAGTGTAAGTCACTCTGTTGTGTCCAATTCTTTGTGACCTCATGGACTGTAGCCTGCCAAGCTCCTCTGTCCAGGGGATTGTCCAGGCAAGAATACTGGAGTGGGATACTCCAGGGGATCTTCCTGACCCAGAGATCAAACCCAGGTCTCCTGCATTGCAGGCAGATTCTTTACTGTCCAAGCCACCAAGGAAGCCCAAGACTGTCTCCCTAAACTAAAGGACCAGGGAGATAGAAAATAATAGAGAGCAAAGGTTCCTGAGAAGATAATAGGTAACGGTAGCCAGTGTTCAGGTCATGGAGTCCTGGGATTCCATGTGCGTAGAGGCAGTCAAATCTTCCAGAGCAACAGAGAGAAAAACAGTGGAAGAAAGGCAGTGGAAAGCCAGGAATGATGGGGAGTCTGGTCTGGGAGCCACAACCTCCCTGAACAATGCTGAGTTAGGCCCATAGAGCTAGAGGATTTCCTTCCTATCTTCTCTATAATAAATCCTATCTTCTTGATGCAGTACACATATACAGTGGAATATTACTCAGCCAGAAACAGGAACAAAATTGGGTTCTTTGTAGAGCTGTGGATGGATTTGGAGTCTATCATACAGAGTGATGTAAGTCAGAAAGAGAAAAACAAATATTATATATTAATGCACATATGTGGAATCTAGAAAAAATGATACAGATTAATCTGTTTGTAGGGATGCAGCCATACAGAATGGACATGTGGGCACAGGGGCGGAAGGGGTGGCAGGATGGATTGGGAGAGTAGCACTGACGTATATACACGGCCGCATGTACAGTGGAGAGCTAGTGGGAAGCTGCTGCATAGCACAGGGGGACTGGTTGGTGCTCTGTGACAATGTAGAGGGGTGGGGGGGTGCTGGGAGGAAGGCTCAAGAAGGAGGAGATATGTGTGTACATGTAGCTGATTCACTCTGTGGTACAGCAGAAACTAACATAACATTGTAAAGCAATTATGTGTGTGAGACATTACTTTGCCAACTAAGGTCCGTCTAGTCAAGGCTATGGTTTTTCCTGTGGTCATGTATGGATGTGAGAGTTGGACTGTGAAGAAGGCTGAGTGCCGAAGAATTGATGCATTTGAACTGATGTGTTGGAGAAGACTCTTGAGAGTCCCTTGGACTGCAAGGAGATCCAATCAGTCCACTCTGAAGGAGATCAGTCCTGGGATTTCTTTGGAAGGAATGATGTTAAAGCTGAAATTCCAGTACTTTCTTTGGCCACCTCATGCGAAGAAGTTGACTCATTGGAAAAGACTCTGATGCTGGGAGGGATTGGGGGCAGGAGGAGAAGGGGCCGACAGAGGATGAGATGGCTGGATGGCATCACTGACTCGATGGACGTGAATCTGAGTGAACTCTGGGAATTGGTGATGGACAGGGAGGCCTGGCATGCTGCGATTCATGGAGTTGCAAAGAGTCGGACACGACCGAGCGACTGAACTGAACTGATGCTCAGCTGTGTCCGACTCTTTGCAACCCCCTGGACTGTAGCCTGCCAGGCTCCTATATCCATGGAATTTTCTGGGTGAGAATATTGGAGTGGTTTGCCATTTTCTCCTCCAGGGGATCTTTCTGAGCCATGGATCACACCAGCATCTCTTGTGCCTCCTACATTGGCAGGCGGATTCTTTACCACTATGTCATCTTAAAGCAATTATACTCCAATAAAAGAATTCCTATCTTCTCTGTTAATCTCCAATGATGGCTCTACTCATAAATAAAGCCAGTCTTTCATAGTACTAAACAAGTCTGAGACCAAATTTAGACTAAATTCATCTCCTCCTGAATTAACTTCTTCAACATGTATTTATTGGGTTAGAATTATACAGTGAGGTTACAATGTCCAGGCACATCACTTCTGTATCCTATTGAAAGTCTCTGGTTAAAAGGAACCTCAACTGCCAGAAGCCAGAATGGAAAGAGAGAAGCCTCAAAAAGAGATCTGTTGGGCTTCCTTGGTGGCTCAGTGGATAAGAATTCTCCTGCCGATGCAGGAGACACATCCACACACTGCATGGATATCCACATGGAAGGCAGTGAAGTCGGATCCTTACCCTATTTCTGGGCGTTCTGTTCTCTTCCATTGATCTGTGTGTCTGTTTTTGTGCCAGCATCAAGTCATATACCTTATAAGGGGCTGGTATCTAGAACAGACAAAAACTCTTGACTCAAAAAGACCACACAATTAAAAAATGAACAACCTTGTATGCAAGACAGCAAAAAAGACACAGATGTGTATAACGGACTTTTGGACTCTGAGGGAGAGGGAGAGGGTGGGATGATTTGGGAGAATGGCATTGTAACATGTATACTATCATATAAGAATCGAATCACCAGTCTATGTCCGACGCAGGATACAGCATGCTTGGGGCTGGTACATGGTGATGACCCAGAGAGATGTTATGGGGAGGGAGGTGGGAGGGGGGTTCATGTTTGGGAACGCATATACACCCGTGCTGGATTCATGTCAATGTATGGCAAAACCTATACAGTATTATAAAGTAAAATAAAGTAAAAATTAAAAAAAAACACAAAAAATAAAAATAAAAAAAAAATAAAACCAAGGAGGAAAACAGAATTCACATCAAACTCACAATGTATAGGTCATTCTTCTAAACTGGATTCTTATTCTGTTTCTTCTTTTGCTTGTTGAGCTAACTCACATGGCTAGACAGACATTATTCTTGAACAACCTTTCATACCTGCTCTCGTGAGACCATGTTTTGATTAAACCTATTTAAAGTTTCTCTGTTTAGTAATATCCATTAATAAAATAAATGTGTATATCTCAAGTAAAAAAAAAAAAAAGAACAAAGAATCTGAACAGACATTTCTCCAACTTCAAGGAAGATAGACCAATGGCCAACAAGCCCATGAAAAGATGCTCAACATTGTTAGTCAGTCATTAGGGAAATGTAACTAAAAATACCACTTAATATCCACTGCTGCTGCTGCTGCTGCTAAGTCGCTTCAGTCGTGTCCAACTCTGTGCGACCCCATAGACGGCAGCCCACCAGGCTCCTCTGTCCCTGGGATTCTCCAGGCAAGAACACTGGAGTCGGGTAACTCAAATAGGAAAGTCTGATAATAACCAATACTGGCAAGGTGTGGAGAAATAGCAATCCTCATATGTTGTTGAGGAGAGTATAAAATAGTGCAGCCACTCTGGACTACAGTCTGGCAGTTCCTCAAGAAGCTAAACAGACAGTGACTATGTGACCCAGACATTGCATTGCTAGATACCTATCCAAGAGAAATAAAAACATATGTCCACAAAAAAACTCGCACAAATGTTTCTAGCATCATTAGTCATAATAATGTGGAAGATGCAAAAACAACCCAAACGAAGGAATGGGTAAACTTAGTGGTTTGGATGGATAGGGACCCATCCAACAGGTGAAATGCCCAAACTAGTGAACAGATAAACCAAATGTGGTATATCCATACAACAAGCTATTATTAGGCCATGCAAAGGAATGAAGTTCTGATACGTCCTATATACACTGATGAACCTTGAAAACATTCTGCTAAGTGGAGGAAACTGATCACAGAAGACCACATACATGATTCTGTTTATATGAAAATTGTCCAAAATGAGCAAATATACAGAGACAGACAGACTAGTGGTTGCCTAAGCCAGCAGATCATAAGGGGTTGAGAAGTGATAGCTAAGGGTGAGAGTTTCTTTTGGAGGTGATGGAAATGTTCTGTAATTGTGGCGATGGCTGCACAACTGTGAATATATTAACAACTATTGCTTGGTACACCTTAAATGGGTGAATTGTATGGTATGCGAATTATATCTCAATAAGGCTGTTACCTGTTACCACCTCCAAAAGAAGAAACTCTCAGCTAAAGACATTTGCTCCTTGAAAGAAAAGTTATGACCAACCTAGACAGCATATTAAAAAGCAGAGACATTGCTTTGCCAACAAAGGTCCGTCTAGTTAAAGCTATGGTTTTTCCAATAGTCATGTATGGATGTGAGAGTTGGACTATATGGACTATCCACATATGGATGTGAATGCCAAAGAATTGATGCTTTTGAACTGTGGTGTTGGAGAAGACTCTTGAGAGTCCCTTGGACTGCAAGGAGAGCCAACCCGTCCATCCAAAAGGAAATCAGTCCTGCATATTCATTGGAAGGACTGATGCTGAAGCTGAAACTCCAATACTTTGGCCACTGATGTGAAGAACTGACTCATTTGAAAAGACCTTGATGCTGGCAAAGACTGAAGGCAGGAGGAGAATGGGATGACAGAGGATGAGATGGTTGGATGGCATCTCATGTCCACCAAAGGACATGAGTTTCAGTCAATTCTGGAAGTTGGTGATGGACAGGGAGGCCTGGCAGGCTGCAGTCCATGGGGTTGCAAAGAGTGGGACACAACTGAGTGACTGAACTGACTGCAAGGGCAGCTTCCTTCTACCCAGCCTATTCTCTCTGGGAGTCATGAATACTCTAAACCACCTGGTCTAAGAACAGGGGTACCCAAAAAGGCGGCTCACTGGGACACAGCCATGGAACTGTATCTCTGAACTGAGCAGCTATGGGTGTCAGGCTGGAATTTATGGAGCTCAGTTGCCCTTTGTCTTGACAACTTGGCTCCCTTCTGCCTGAGTCGGCCCAGGATAAGTTCTCCTTGTGCCGACAACACACTGAGCCCTTATTCCCTGGCATGTGCTATGTTATTGCGAAGAAAACCGACAAATTTTGAAGCTGCTCACACAGTAGAAGCATAGATCAAACTGGTTAGGCACAGGCAAGAAATGCCATGTGTTACATTACGTTTTTCTTACCTCCTACTATAAACAGAGGCTGTTTAATGTCTTGGCATTTTGCTCTTTTTTTTTTTTTTAATCACAAAACATTTATTTCTTGAATTCTGGCTGTTGTTTCCTGGTGTCTCATAGCTCAGAGGATTTGGGATGGTGGTGCATGTTTGAGAATCTTATTGCACTTGAAAAGGCTAGTGGGGCGCCTTGGAACTGGATGAATGTATGGGTGCTCTGGGAATTGAAAACACTACAGTTATTTGATTTTAAGTAAACAAAAGGTTCTAATTCATAGTAAGGACTGAATCACATACTCATCTAGTTTAATTTCGCCACTTCCTGGGAGGCAAGGGACAGGGTGGGTCAAATATTCAAGAATTCTGGGAAATCAGGCCCTCTAACCAGAAGCTCTGGGGCAGGACGGAATTCAGCCTCCCAGTAGAAATAAGAAGGGCATTTAGAAATGTCCACAGGCATTGAGGATATATAGGAATAGTATCCCTTAAATAAGAGGGGAGCCACAGGTAGTCCCACATTTGGAATCTGGGGAGAAATCAAGGAATTTATCTTGAGGTAGGAGAGAGCAGAAAGGGTTAGTTGTTACAAAAGCCCTTTATGATGCTCTCTGAGGTGCTATTATATAAAATGCATTGGAACTCTACCTCTAATTTAGAGGAATTTTCACAAGATCATGCTGAGTGAGGCAAGATAAGGAGATACGGGGACTTCCCTAGTGGTACAGTGGATAAGAATCCTTCAGCTAATGCAGGGGATGGACACCGGTTCAATCTCTGGTCTGGAAAGATTCCATATGCTGCAGAGCAACCAGGTCCGCACACCACAACTTCTGAGCCCACACATCACAACTATTTGGAGCCAGTGTGCTCTCGGGCCCAAGAGCTGCAACTACTGAGCCTGTGTGCTGAGGCTACTGAAGCCCATTGGCCTAGATCCTGTGCTCTGCAACGAGAAGCCACTGCAATGAGATGCTCACACATCACAACTAAGAGTAGCCCCCACTCGCCGCAATTAGAGAAAGCCGGCTAGCAGCAACAAAGATGCAAAGCCACCAAAAACAAATTGTTTTTTAAAAAGAGATATGGGTATAATCAACACCCTCCTAAGTTCATATGGTCTCTCAGAGGGTTCCTGGCAGGGCTGGGCCCCATTGCTCGCTGCAGTAACTTACGTGAACCTTTCCTAATTGCTCACTTATTCACGCTGTTACTTGGGATCACTTGCCAGATAAACAAGTTGCATTCAAACATTTGTCTCAGAGTCTTGACTACTGGGTAAATCCAAACTAAGCCAATGAGTAACTTCCCTGGTGGTCCAATGGTTAAGAATCTGCCGGCCAATGCAGGGGACACAGGTTCAATCCTTGGTCCAGGAAGATCCCTTCTGTCACAAGGCAACTAAGCCCGTGCACCACAACTACTGCAATCTGTGTACTCTAGGGCCCATGTGCTGCGATTACTGAAGCTCATATGGCCTAGAGCCCGTGCTCCATAGCAAAGAGCAGTCTCTGCTCAGCACAAGTAGAGAAAGCCCACGTGTAGCAACAAAGACCCAGCACAGCCAAAAATTAATTAATTAAAAAAGAACAAACAAAGACATAGAGACCTTAGGTGGCAGCACAATGAACCAAAAACTGCAGGCTGACTTCATATACCCTAAGCCTCCCATATAACTGTAGGGAACAGGGAGGAGTTCCCCCAGATACGACTATGACTGAACACCCAGTAAATCTTAACTACTGATATATATAATGATTGAAGTCATGACTTGATCCAAGTCAATTTGGCCATTATATAATTGTGACACTCTTCTGCTAAGTCGGTAGCTTCTGGAAATCAGCAGTGGGCAGAGGCAAGAGTATATCCCAAGTACTGACACATCTTACTGCCAGAAGATGCTCAGCAAACCTTTGGAGGTAGATTTTGAACATCTGAAGTGCTTACGTAGCCACCTATGGAACTTGGATTCCTGTTTGGGGTATTTCAAATGTTAACTGCTCCTGGTTAAGTTTACACACACACACACACACACACACACACACACACACACACACACACACACCTCTGTTTACATACAGTATTTAAATGACCACATAATAATAGCTAACATTTGTTGAACATCTACTATGTAATAGACACTTAAGAGGAACTCATCATTAATCCTCCAAAGCTTCAATAAGATGGGTTCTGTGAATGCTGCCATTTTACTGGGAGGGAGGGACAGTAACTCCCTCAGCCAAGTCCCACAATTCATAAGTTGTGAATCAGGGGTTCAGAAATTCAGGTAGTTTGGTTCTAGAGAGGCCACCCCTTAACTATCCCACTCCTCAGCCCCTGATAAGGGCTGCTGTCAGTCAATGTAAACACAGAAATGTGACATTCACAATATGATGAAATTTGAGAATTTGACAGGGAATGATAGCCTCACAATTAATAAGCAGTGAGTAGCTGGCATCTGTGCTGGGCAGGCAAGCGCACAGCACACTCAGAGCTGGGGGGCATGGCCCAGCGAAGACCCCGCCCCACAGCTGGCTGGCCCAGACTCTCCGCCCCGGATCTGGAATGGGACCAAGATTCCAATTCAATCTTACTGGTCTCTTGAAAAGTTGCTGTGGGAGTTTCATTCCACTTCATCAACCGGGAAGACAAGAAAGCTAGTATGCAGACCCAAGAACAGCAAAGAATGCTCAGAATAGACTACATGGGCTTCAGGGAGAATTCCCTGGTCATCCCATGGCTAAGATTCCACACTTTCAATGCAGGACCCAGGTTCGATCCCTGATCAGGGAACTAGATCCCACATTTTGCAACTAAAGATCCCATATGCTGCAATGAACTCACCTGCTCCAGCTAAGACCCAGAGCAGCCAAAAAAAAAAAAAAAAGACTACATGGGCTTCAGGAACAGAGATCCAACAGCATCTCTGACCCCCACCTTCAAACTCACGGTCTCTCTTTTTGGCTTAAGATACTGTAACTCAGAATTCTAATGGATGCATCCATCACATGTTTTCAGGTCAAAAAGAAGAAAAAAAAATCACATAACTACTTTAGGAAGATTCACTGGCAACATGAGAGAAGGGACCAAGAGCAGAGAGAAAGGAGTTTAGAATGATGATCCCGGCAACAGAAAATGATGGTGCAGAGATGATGGAAACAGAAATAGGGGGCTGTGGGCGGTGGGGGGAAGGGAGAACATGAACATTCCGGTTCTTTCTCTGAGTTTCATTATATCTTCCTGGTGGCCAGGTAGTTTTATAAGGATAAGGTTTCTCTTCTCTCATAAAACACTAATATAGTCCTAGGCACCTTTCCCCTCTTGTTTAGAATTAATTCTTGTAGGGTTTATTTTACAGATTTTCCATGGAATTCCCCGGTGGTCCAGTGGTTAAGATGCCACACTTCCACTGCAGGGAGCACAGATTCAGTTTCTGGTTGGAGAAACAGGCTCCTGCATTCTGGAGGCGTGGCCTCCTCCAGAACAATCCAACTTTTTTTTTTTTTTTTCACTTTTTGGCCATGCTGCATGGCATGTGAAATCTTAGTTCCCTGACCAGGGATTGAACCCATGGGCCCTGAATTGGAAGCAAAGAGTCTTAATCACTGGACTGCTGGGGAAGTCCCCAAAATCCAACATTTCATTACAAAAACTTCCAAACACAGTCAGTTTTAAAGAATTTTGTGGACACTCGTACTCCCACACACCCAGCTCGAGATCACATCACTGTCGTTTTATCTACTGTTATTCACTTTATCACATATCTGGCCATGTCCATCCCTCTACCCAGCCTCATTGTGTTGATGCCATTCAAAGTAAAACGCAGACAACAGAGCATTTCCCCATAAATAATTTGTTGGCAGTATCATTAACTAGAGTTCAAGATTTGCTTAATATTCTCTTAATGCAAAATCTAAATACAGTGAAACACACAGCTTAAATGTAATTTCACCGAGATCTGTCGCACACCTGTATAAGCCAAATGCTTATCAAGATGTAGAATGCTGTATACCCTGAAGAAACCAAAATTGAAAAAGACACATATACCCCAACGTTCACTGTAGCACTATTTATAATAGATAGAACATGGAAGCAACCTAGATGTCCACTGACAGTGAATGGATAAAGAAGCTGAAGTACATATACACAATGGAATATTGCTCAGCCATAAAAAGAAAGGCATTGGAATCAGTTCTAATGAGGTGGATGAATCCAGAGCCTATTATACAGAGTGAAGTAAGTCAGAAAGAGAAAGACAAATATCGTATCAGTTCAGTTCAGTTCAGTCGCTCGGTCATGTCCGACTCCTTGTGACCTCATGAATCGCAGCACGCCAGGCCTCCCTGTCCATCACCAACTCCTGGAGTTCACTCAAATTCATGTCCATCGAGTCGGTGATGCCATCCAGCCATCTCATCCTCTGTCATCCCCTTTTCCTCCTGCCCCCAATCCCTCCCAGCATCAGAGTCTTTTCCAATGAGTCAACTCTTTGCATGAGGTGAC
This sequence comes from Ovis aries, assembly GCF_016772045.2. Lineage (NCBI taxonomy): Eukaryota > Metazoa > Chordata > Mammalia > Artiodactyla > Bovidae > Ovis > Ovis aries. The sequence goes on along the minus strand of NC_056069.1, from coordinate 41,532,718 downwards.
CAAAGTAATGGAGTTTCAGCTTTAGCATCATTCCTTCCAATGAACACCCAGGGCTGATCTCCTTTAGAATGGACTGGTTGGATCTCCTTGCAGTCCAAGGGACTCTCAACAGTCTTCTCCAACACCACAGTTCAAAAGCATCAATTCTTTGGTGCTCAGCTTTCTTCACAGTCCAACTCTCACATCCATACATGACCACTGGAAAAACCATAGCCTTGACTAGATGGACCTTTGTTGGTAAAGTAATGTCTCTGCTTTTGAATATGCTATCTAGGTTGGTCATAACTTTTCTTTCAAGGAGTAAGCATCTTTTAATTTCATGGCTGTAATCACCATCTGTAGTGATTTTGGAGCCCAAAAAATAAAGTCTGACACTGTTTCCCCATCTATTTCCCATGAAGTGATGGGACCAGATGCTATGATCTTCGTTTTCTGAATGTTGAGCTTTAAGCCAACTTTTTCACTCTCCTCTTTCACTTTCATCAAGAGGCTTTTGAGTTCTTCTTCACTTTCTGCCATAAGGGTGGTGTCATCTGCATATCTGAGGTTATTGATATTTCTCCCAGCAATCTTGATTCCAGCTTGTGCTTCTTCCAGCCCAGCGTTTCTCATGATGTACTCTGCAAATATCGTATACTAACGCATATATATGGAATCTGGAAAGATGGTATTGAAGAATTTATTTACAGGGCAACAGTGGAGAAACAGACATAGAGAACAGACTTATGGACACGGGGAGAGGGGAGGAGAGGGTGAGATGTATGGAGAGAGTAACATGGAAACTTACACTGCCATGTGTAAAATGGGAATTTGCTGTATGGCTCAGGAAACTAAAACAGGGGCTCTGTATCAACCTAGAGGGGTGGGATGGGGAGGGAGATGGGAGGGAGGTTCAAGAGGGAGGGGACATATGTATACCTATGACTGACTCATGTTGAGGCTTGACAGAAAACAACATAGTTCTGTAAAGCAATTGTCCTTCAATTAAAAAAATTAATTAATGAAAAAAAATGTAGAGTGCTGGACTTCCCTGGTGGTCCAGTAGTTAAGAATCTGCCTGCTAATGCAGGCAACACAGGTTCGATCCCTGCTCTGGGAAGATTCCACATGCCCCGGAGCAACTAAGCCTGTGCACCACTCCTGAGCCTGCACACCCTGGAGCCTGAGCTCTGCAACAAGGGAAGCCATCACAAAGAGTAAGTAGCCTCCACTCACCGCAACTAGAGAAAGCCCACTCGCAGCAATGAAGACCCAGTGCAGCTAAGAACAAAAAAAATAAAGATGTAGAATGCTGCCATCATTCTGGAACAAGTCCTCCTGCCCCTTTCCCAGCCCATCCCCGCCCCCACACCTGCACCCTCCTCACCCCGATCTGCTGTTCTCCACTCTAGGTATAGTTTGGCTGGGGCTGTGTTCAGTTCCCCCTGCAGCCATGCATTCCAGGCCAAGGTCCTCAGGTCAGTCAGAGGGATGAAATGTCGCCCTTTCGCATTCCTTCCCAGCCCAGGAATGGCACGCCCTATGCCCTTTCAGTGTGGGGAGCTGTGCCCTTTCAGCGCTGGGAATTAGCAGTGCACTCGCCTGCCCCAGGCCTCTGATTATTTGAAAAGTTCTCCATTCAAGACTAAAACAAACAAATGTCACTTAGCTTTTCACAAAAGGAATATTCAAACCTAGTTTTTTGAAAAAAAAAAGTTTACAAAAACTGGACTGACCAGCAAAACTAGATTTTTTAAAAAAGCCACAGACTTCTCTAGCTGTCCACTGGTTAGGAATGTGTATATTTCCATATGATTACATACCTTCATATTCTTAAACTGCTAAAGGCAGATGGTGTCATGGGAGGATTAAAGACAAAAGAATTTAAAAGAACCTAGGCCTGAACCACAAAACAGACCAAGATGTCTGTTTTTAGAGATACAGAACCATCATTCTAACAAATAACTTTCCTGTTCAATATATAAGTGACCCTTAACCAGTTACTTTGTTATTACCCACGGCCGGCCTGATTGTCAGTACATTCCCATATAAGCCCTTGCACAATACCTGGTTACACCGGAGCCCAAGGCACAAACAGGGCCTTCTCTTTCCAACCCCCATCTAATATTTTTATGTTTGGGGATGGTTGCTAGAAGGGTTCATGTGGAAGGACCTGTCACTGAAGGCCCTGTCCCCTGGCCCTGCAGTGGTCCTGCCCCAGGGTGGGCTTCACAAATGCCCTAGGGCCCAGCAGGGTACAAGCACGGAGACTGTCCTGTTAAGAAACAGTGAGCACAACCACGGGAGGGGCTCAGAAAACAAACGAGAGTCCAGGTTCCCTCTGCCCCTCCATTCACCTTCCAGGCCAGGAGGTGACACAGGAGGCAGGCAGTCTGTCCTCAGCAGGAGCCACCTCTCCCCGCTGTCCTGTTTCACACTGGATGGGGAATGAAATGCTCACTCTTCCCCGCCCTGCTTTCCCTCAGTGCCCCCACGGCCCTCACTTGGAAATCCAGGAACAAGCAAAACGTGGAGACAGGGAGTCCCCCCAAGACCAAGAGCCAGTTAGCAAATGTGGAAAACAGGACTGGAATTGGCTAACCTCAGGGCTTCCCAGGTGGCGCTAGTGGTAAAGAACCTGCTGCCAATACAGGAGACTAAGAGATGCGGGTTGGATCCCTGGATCGGGAAGATCCCCTGGACAAGGGAAGGGCCACCCACTCCAGTATTCTTGCCTGCAGAATCCCATGGACAGTGGAGCCTGCCAGGGTCACAGTCGGACACAACTGACGTGACTTAGCATGCATGCGCTCTTAACTTGTAGAGGCTGGAACTTCTAACAGGAGTTTAATACAAGTATCAAGCACCTGGTGCACATGAGGGCAACGTGGCAGCAGGGGGAGCACACGGAGTCCCAGGGATGGCTCAGAACCGGCCCCGTGCCAGGCCTGGCCCAAGGCAACAGAGGGGTGAGCAGAGCCAGGGGAGAAGGCCGCGGGCAGGAGCGGGCAGAGAACAGAGCTTCTCAACCAACAGCGATAGGTCTCAATCTCGCAGACAAATGCTGAACGAACGAATGAGGAAAAAGTCCTCCTTGTACACACCATCCCGCCCAGGCCAGCCTGCTTACTCTCTGAGGCAGGAAATGAAGCCTTTTCTCTTTCATCAAACCCCTTCCATCGACAGTTATTCTCATTTTATATATCCCCACAAAAGCAAAGAGGCAGTGATATTTCAGGGATTAAAAAACTCTCTCCCTTTACTTACCCTATAGGCATGGATGCATGCCGTCACCTCAGTTGTGTCCAACTCTGTATGACCCTATGGACCGTAGTCCACCAGGCTTCTCTGTCCATGGGGATTTTCCAGGCAAGAACACTGGAGTGGGTGGCCATGCCCTCCTCCAGGGGATGGATCTTCCAACCTGAAACTCTTGTCTCCTGCACTGGCTGGCAGATTCTTTACCACTAGCGCCACCTCCTTACCCTATAGGGTCCTACCTTATTTTATTTTTGTCATAGTATTTTATCACCTCCTGAAATTTTAAATCTCTATTTGGCTACTGGTTTTCCATCCACCCACTAACCAATCAACCACCTCCCCCCACGACACACACAATAACTAAGTGAAAATAATTATTCCATGTTATACCAACCACACCAAATACAGTATTGTAAATTGTGCTTTAATTTCTGCAATCAGATACGATGCAGTGAAATACAAGTATAAACTTTCATTGTACATCCAGAAAATAAAAAGAACATTTATACAGATTTAGCCCAACAGCTTATTCCCTTAAAAAAAAAAAGTTTCTAATGTAATTAAAGCTAATTTATCTTCAGTGTAAAAACTTGGAGGTATAAACAAACTCAAGATATTATATACAGGAAATTAATATACATTTCCAAACGTGCACAGTGCAGCATTTTAGACAAAGTAAATGATCCCATTTTAGCTTTTACTGTTAACCATAATCCATATCTCAATCTTGAATAAAAATGTCACAATATATAAATCCACTGAGAATTCTGTACACAAATACAAGTTTATAGAAATCTCATTTCAGATATAAATACATAAACTGTCATGACCTTACATGTTAAAACAGCTTATTTTTCTATTGTAATTTTATTTTTTAAAAAATCATAGAAAAATATTTCAATGCACATTCAACTGCTATGAGAGGGGTCATGACCTTGTGCCTTTGAACCACTTTATGGACTGTAAAGCATCACACCGGGCATTTTTGGAATGAAAATTACTAAAATCTTAAGACTGAAGAGGCTACTGTATAAATATTCCCATTATAATATGATCACAAAACTAGTTAACTCCATAGTGTATCTGGGAGGCAGTGGGGCAGAGAAAGGAGGTTAGTGCTAATTTAAGAAGGCCCACAGACCATAGCCAATGAATTAGGGTCATTTTAAAGTCCCCACTGCAAGCCTACACTGACCTTACTAGTGAGACTCTTAAGGCAACCAAGACTGGGCATGTGTTTGGCCCCAGACGCATAAACCCTATCCTCCCCTCAATCTCCATCATCTTAACAGACCAACAAGGCTTGAGCATCAACTCAGCGTGGGGAGGACTGCAAAGCAATTTCTTGTGGTGTACAAAAGACGATTCAGTGCAAACCGAGAAATTCCTCTTTGTCAACAGTTTCAACTTTTCTTATTGCCCTTCAGCAACTGAAAGCTTTTCTAAATAGGTAATGTTCAAATTGGAATCCATACTGGAGAGCAAACAGATATAAAAGGCAAACTTCTGATAGGGAACATTCTGACGTGAGATCGATCATTTTTCCCACTTCCTTTTGTGGAACTGAACAGGTTTCCACGGAGAAAAAAAACAGGTCCTCACTAAATGTGCTTTTCCGGCACTTAAAAACTATAGATCATTTAAACAGCAGATCCAGGAAGGTTACCAGGCATAGTCAAGTTTCTTCTATGGCTTTTAAAATCGCTGAGGTACTATGTGGTCACCATCACTTCTGAGACTTATGCTTGACCGCTTCCCTATGATAGCTGCGTTCGACAGTGATCTTCTTCACTGGTCTGTAAGGTAGCAAAACTGGGGAAAACGCCTGAGGACGGCAGCCACAGATGCTCTGAAGCCTTGGCATGCTTTTGGAAAAAGGCGAAGCAATCTCTTTCAAACACTGCGTGCCTCTGGGACAATGGAGGCTCCTTTGGGCAAACCTAAGAGATTCCCCCAGTTTGACCCACAGGCTTAGCAGCAAGATCCCAGGACGAGGTACACCAAGGCAGGGATTGCGAAGGGACAGTGGAAAGCAGTGCACAGCCGGTGGTGGGGTGGGGACCTGGAGCTGTCGGCCGCGAGCCAGACCCTGCCCCCACATGAAGTGACACAGTCTGAGGATGGTCGGAAACATCAGGATGGTGACACGCATGGCAAGAGGACAGAGGAAAACTGCTACGGTTTGGAAATGAAGGCTGCACATCTTAACACCGCTATCTGAATCTGTTAATCCAACACACACACACACATCATATAAAGCTGAACACACACACACACACACACACACACACACACACACACACACACACATCATGTAAAGCTGAACTCCGGGATGGGCTAGAGAGATGCTACTCCTGACGACTGGATAAAGCACGTTGGCACAGGAAAGATGTGAGGACCGTACGGCATCCAAGCACAGCTTACCAAAGCCCTTTCTAAGTAGTAAAGTGGCTACCGTGGGGTCTAAGTGATGCTAACACAGAGGACACTGGCCACAGCTGTATTACGGGTCATGTACTAATTCCTTTCAATAATACTCGAGATACGGGTTTCAACTGCATAGTCTTTCAGAACTGGGGGGCAGAAATGAGAACCAGCTCTTTTCCAGAAGACCTAGGCTTCCCCTGGCAGTCGGCTTTAGCGTGACACACCGACGTGGAGAGCCGACGTGTCCAACCTCCTGTCCCAGCCTGCGAGGGTCCTCTCTCACCGCCATCGAGCAGGCCAGTCACACGTCCCCTAGGTCCACAAACTCATCTTCTCGCTTGGCCAAGTCGTCTTCATCTCCCAGGGCTTTCCACCCGCTGGTGGGCAGGACAGGCTTAGAGGAATGGCGCTGCAGCAGCGCGAAAGGGAACAAGGAGGACAGGCGGCCCGAGGTCCTCGGCGGCGAGGCAGCCTCTGCCTGGAGGGCCTCCTGGCTGTGGTGTCTCACCTCAACTTTCTCCTGTAGGCGCTGGACCTCCTCCATCATCTCCAAGAGTTTGCTCATGGTGGCCACTCCACCGCCACCCAGGATCTGGGCCTCCGGAATCCAGCGCAAGTAGCGCTGGGCCCAGACTTTGATTTCCGGGCCCTCGAGGCGAGGCAGCAGCAGCCCCTGGTAGCTGGGGGGCCTGCTGTGCCAGCCGTCATAGAACTCTCGGAAGCCGTCCTGCAGCTCCTCCGAGGAGTTGATCAGTTTGCTGATTCTCTTGCCCAGCAGGTTTTTAATTAAGTGATCCGTTTCTTCCCTGAAAAATCCTCTTTTGGGAGATGATTTCGATTGGGTGAGGGGCAGAGAAAGTTGTCTTTGATGCTTTGAGAGAGAACACAAATAAAAAAAGTCTCTGGTTAGCCCAAGAGCACAGTGACGGTTGTTTCCATCCAAAAAAAAACAAACAAAAAGCATAATCCTACTTTAAGAAGAGTCATGAGAACTGCCCTGTGAACGCAAATTCATTACAATGCCGTCACTCACAGAGAGAAAGCGGCAGCGGGTGGGTGAGGGATACCTGTTTATTCCACGATGAGCATATCAGATGCACGCTGGGTTGCTAAACAAATGGGCGAGACCAGGCGCAGGGTATTAAGGACTCATGAAGAACAAGCTGAAGTTAAGACAGGCGGATGAGGACCTCTCTGGTAGTGCAGGGGTTAGGAGCTCGCCTGCCAATGCAGGGGACATGGGTTCGATCCCTGGTCCAGAAGGATTCTACATGCCAAGAGGCAAGTAAGACTGTGCACCAGGCTCTACAGCGCCCAGGCTCTAGAGCTCTGCGACTGGAGAGGCCATCGCAATAAGCCAGAGTGGAGCCACAAAGACCCAGCGCAGCCGGTAAATGAGTGAAGAAGAAGAGAGTCAGGGGAGTCTGGAGATGAGGCCTATTCATTTGTGAAGGGAGCAGAATGTTTCTTCTCTGAAAAACTTAGGGGGCTCGCTTCCACAATATTCTGAACACCTGTGAGGAAAGTGCCAATGCCCTGAAGAGCCTGTCGCTCCAACGAAATAACTTACAGGCTTAACTTGTGGGACGTCAGACATCCAGGGGGAGGTCAAGCCTAAGTCAGAAAGGTTCTTTTGGACAAAGAGACAGATGGGAGCAAAAGGAACTTGAGGACTGTCTAAATGGGCCGGGTGTTCTTGTCGACGAGCTGCACAGGGTGGAAGATGTTGAGAGCATCTATACGCTTGTCCTCCTCAGGAATTCGACCTGAAGCCAAAGCTAGGTGCTGTATTTTGGGATACACTGGGAGAGGGTTGTGAGGATGGTCAGACGGTTGCAACAGATCCTTGGTGCCTGAAGATAAAGGTAAAAATCTGCGGAGGAGCTGTTTCTCCCCATCTCTTTTACTCCTGAGGTGTCATGTGAAATAAGAGGAGGCAGAAGTTTTATTTTGGGGCTACGCTCCTAACTCTGTAAAGTGTTCCTACCAGTGCTTCGTATTTATTACGGAGTGGAGAACAAACAATAAAAGTATACCATAGAAAGCAAAACCACTCACAACACCCCGAGGCAGAGACGGCCAGGATTCCCGACTTTCCATCTGGGGGCAGGAGAGGAAAGCAAAGCCACTCACAACACCCCGAGGCAGAGACGGCCAGGATTCCCGACTTTCCATCTGGGGGCAGGTGAGCTGGGGGCTGGCCTCTTCTGCCCAGTGACCCAGGTGAGTCAGGGATAAGGGAAGCAGGCGGGACCTTCACTGCCTGCCGGGCTCCACGCTCAGTGCTGAACATGCAACCACTCACCCGGTCCTCAGAGTCACCATTACTGCCCCCGTTACACACCAGAAAACTAAGGCACAGTGGTTAAGTCAACCGCAAAGGCCCCAGCTACCAAGTGCCAGGTGTGGTTTCACACAGACTGGCTCCGGACGGAGCCTGAACTCTTAACAGAGCCCTCCCTGTCTTGGAAGCCCTTCTCTCAAGCCCAGAGTGAATGGAGCATTCTGGACAGGCCAGGTGGGGGCAGCACTGTGTCCCTGTAGCCTGGTCAAGGCCTGGGGCTGAGGCTGGGACCCCACACCTGAGCGGACCCCACAGTCTTGAGGGATAATTCCCAGGGAGCCCATTGGGTATTCCCAGGGCAGCTGTGGTTGGCCATGGCTCTTTGGTTTCTACAGAACATCTCCAAGGCTGCCTGTCCCCCCAAGAAGAGGCCCGAGGCCTGACACCAGGACTCCTTACCCAACGGCCTCAAAGGTTCTTGTCGGCCCACCGCTGGCCCTGCATGAGCTAATACAACCTCAGATGCCCTGACCTGCGGCTCAAGCCTCTCCCACGGGCCAGCTCCTGCAACCTGAGCCCTTAGGTTCTCCACTCCCACCTATGAGAAGGGACCCTCAGAAAAACATGGCCTGGGCAGAGAAATGGACTTACAGGTAGAGCTTTCATTTCCTCCCTCAGACCTCTGAGTGCCCTCGCCCCTCTGGCGGGGGCAGCTGGGCCATCGTGGCCCGGCGGGAAGTGTGTGTGCAGCCACCAGGGGGCACAGCACACCGACAAAACTGACCTCTGGCTTGGCTATGCTGGAGCACAGGGCGGTTCTGGCCCAGCAGACAGGACAGAGGTTGAACCAAGAGCACTAACACCCAGCCTGGGCCTGCGGACCCTTGAAGGGGTGAAGGGGCAGCCAGCAGAGGCATCTTCTGTGAGTGTTGGCACTGACTCATGGGTCCCCAAGCCCCTTTAGAATGGAGAACTGGTCAGGCCCCCAGGAGCCCCGCAGGACTTCTGAACCAGAAAGATGGTGGTGGAGAAGGCAGTGACATGCTGACTTGCGAGTGACCACCACTGAGCACCCTGCTCTTCTCTTTGTGGGGGGCTCCCAAGTCAGGAGGCAGAACAAGAAATGCCATGTACATCATACATCATCTAGGGAATGTCAGAGTTTCAATAACTAGTAAAATCAGGAATAAATATCTAAAGGGAAACCCAAATAATTTGATGTTTGTCATTTAAGCCCAGGTCCGCAAATAACAGCCCACGGGCCCAATCTGGCCCGTGCCAGCCTCTGTAAATACTGGAACACAGCCAGGCCCGTCTGCTCACGTGGTGCCCATGGCTGTCTTCCAGGTCCAACAGAATGGAGCGGGGAGGTGGTTGTGCCAGAGCTCTGTGGGCCCTGACAGAACATGCCAGTCACAAGCACCATTTTTAGCATGAAAAGAGGCCTTGCTAGCGAATACCTAAACTGGTACAGATGACACAAAACCCACCCTGTGATCAGCGTTCCCTCTGCTCTGTCAGTCACACTGGGGCAGGGCTGACACCCTCGATTCCCCGTGGCATCCCCAGTGACACTCAGGACAAACGTGCATCTGCCAAAGGCAAGGATGCTCAGGGGCCCTGACAACCTGCCCATCACAGTCTCAACTCTGTGAGAATGTGCCCAGAATCCACAGATTAAACGTAATCCTTCCAGACAAGGAGATCTCTGCACAGACGAGGGGGTTAGACATGCACAAATCTTACTTTGAAATGCGTTCCTTTCCGCTGGACTTTCTCCAGTTTTGGCTTCTCCACGTAAAGAGGGTTTGTGAACAACGTCTGGGCTTTGGGTTCAAACTGCACGGACCAATCCCACACGGTGAGAAGATTCAAAGGCTTGCTTTGTGAGTCCTGGCTCTCCCTGCCCTGCCAAAACAAGCATAGGTCACAGTGTTTCAGGGAGGGCTGAGCAAAGCAGACAGTGCGGAGAGACAGGCTCCAGGACGGCGCACCCGGCCTCTGTGGTGCCGCACGTGAAGGCTGTGGCCATCGGTGGTCGCTCCCCGATGGCTTTCGGTGGGGAGGAGGCAGGACACGTTACTTCCAGCGGAACTTGTGCCAGCCACTGTACTGCACACGCTCACCACACCCCTCATGAGGTCGCTCCTATTTTTCCAATTTACCTTTGGGGAAATGGAGGCTGGGAAAACGAAGTGAACCACCTGAGGCCATGAGGCTGGTGAGCAGCAAGGCTGCGTGACTGGAGGCCCGGGCTCTGTTTCCCACTCCCTGTGGGATGTGGTAAGATCCACCGGGAGGGCAGCTCCAGCACACTCCAGGCCCCCAGAGGGCTAGTCGGAGCCTTGATAGTGCCGAGTTGAAGCCCCGGGAGCAGGGCCTCAAGAGAGACTATAAAGATGTTTAAGGCAGAGAACGAAAGCCAAGCTCCCCTCCTCCGCCTCTACTCTCTTCTGAGTCACTCTTGGCATCCGTCAAGTGGAAGAGACGGCATCTGAGCTGTTCATAAAGACCACTTTTAACGTGCTGAATCCCCAGCTCTCACACTGGCTCCCAGCCCCGATATTTACCCTGTGACCCACAGTGACAGCCTCACTGTCTCAGTGACTCACTCTCAGAGATAATAATAATTCGGACTTGAGGATTACATATCAATACCCAGAGAGCACTCAGGACAGGGCCCTCTGTGTAATCACTGTTATAAAGAAAATATTATTTTCATCATCGCTCCTCTTACGTCTTACTTGTTAGACACGGCTTCTTCAATACACAGGCTCCTAAGAGCGACTCTTACCACGTTTGTATCTTTTTGATGAGGCGAATTGAAGAAGAAGGTGCTAAAAATAGGTATGTACAGGCTGTCAGACAAAACGGTCAGGTACGTCTCTGTGAACTCGAACGCTGGAGGATGCTGATGCACCAGCTGCCACACGCAGTCCAAGAAGAGCAGGAACACGGGAGCCTACGTGGAGACAAGACGCGTGTGATGGCGGTGTGCCGACGGTCCGAAGCCAGTGGTCCCGGGTACAGTGCAGCCACCTGGACAGCTGCCTCTCTGGGCACTGCATGCTCTGGGAAGCACATTCCAGGTGACTGCCATTCCCAACTGCATCCCATCCGCAGAGACAAACATGCTTGACTGAAAAACCACACACCCGTGGATTAACCTCAGGACTCGGCAGTAGCTCCCTATGGGAAAGACATTCCCAAGATGGAGAATCTCCTTGCCCATCGACACTGGCAGAAGAGCAGTTGCAACTGAGCCTGAGGACAGGAAACGCTAACTCTGAACCTCAAGTGAAGCACTATTCCGCACCAAAGAATGCCACTCTCCTCACTAGTAGCACTGTGTTACCAAAAACAAAACAAAACAAAACAAAAAAAAAACACAAACTGCTCGGTTTCTTCAAATTTTGTGATTACTCTTTTCTCTGCCCTGACAACAGAGCTTCCCTGTTGGCTCAGACGATAAAGAATCCACCTGCAATGTGGGAGACCTGGGTTTGATCTCTGGGTTGGGAAGATCTCCTGGAGAAGGGAAAGGCTACCCACTCGAGTATTCTGGCCTGGAGAATCCCCATGGACAGAGAGGAGCCTGGCGGACTATAGTCCATGGGGTCACAAAGACTGAGTGACCGCCTAGACAATGAGGGCCCAGAAGAGAAAGCGGATGGGAGAGAAAGCAGAAGCGGCAAAAATGAGTTTCTAACGTTTTTCACAAATGCATTTTTTTTCATCGATGGCCTCTTTTATTAGCTTCAGAGGCAAGCTCTTTCTTAGTAGAGTTTCTGAGGGCACCCTGTCGTTCCCCAGTGCTCCTTCTCAGTCACCAGTGACCCCATCAGGTGGACAGGCAGACTGCGTCACGGTCTCTCCATTTCTGAGCCAGGCTGAGGTCTCACACACAGCTCCTGAGAGGCAGGAGCTGGCAGTCCAGCTCTTGACTCAGTCCAGTCAATTGTGACGCATCAATTACATCACAAACTGGACCACCCAGTTTTCCGTCAAAACTCTACGGTGTTGATGTTGAGATGTGAAGAAAGGTCTACGTGGCAACTTTATCTCACACCTCATTTTACGTTCAGTGGGAGTTGAAAATATTTGAATCTCATAGCATAGTCAGGGAAATGGGCTCAGAAAGTACAGGTGATTCCTCCCAGCCCTGGGTGAGCGGGTGGATCTGCTCTGGGGCTTCTTCCCCTTTAGACATGGTGCCCGTCAGTCCCCCTGCTCTCAAGATACACAGACTACACAAGACGTGCAAAAATACCCTCTTCCCAACGCAGTACCAGCTCTGTTATTTGAGTGCCATCAACCTTTCGAATTAGTGTCTCAGGAAGGCAAGTCCCTTCTAAGACGAAAGATGGTGATGCATATTCATCATCAGCCTGACGGGACACGGATGAGTGCAGACCAGTCCTCAGAGAAATCTGCAGGCCCAGCAAGAGTGGCCTGGTCTCCCAGGACACACCAAGCCTTTATGGGCAGAAGCCTCAGCTCTGTTTCCAGAGCCGCTGTGTCAAGCTGCCCAGCACCGCAGACAGACATGCCTATTATCTGGAGGAAGAAAAACCACCAGCCGCCCTGCTAGCATCTGTTAGCTCTGCAGGTGATTTAATTACAGTTTACATGTTTTCATTTTTCCTTCCATGGTTGCTAATAATGCAGCCAACGCAGTTGGCACAGCTATAACCAACACAAGTACATCCCAGTTTGGGGGTGGGGGGACACTCATTTTCACTAATTGAACTGTCTCGCTGTCTCTCCAGTGGTTGAATTCAGAAGCCCAGGCCTGCAGCTATCATGGCGAAGGCCCAGGTAATGGATAGCATTCACATAACCCTGGGCTTTATTTTGAAAGGGTTCACTGCGAGGGAAATTTACTTTATGTTATTATGTATTTTCTCATTATTATGTGTTATTATGTATTTTGTATGTATTATTATGTATTTTCTTGTTATTGTGTGTTATTATGCATATACAGGGAAACTTGTACCCTATTTACTTTTTGCAAAGACTAACTTACCAGAAATTGTGGGAGTCCCACTGAGTTCATTTTTATTTAAGTTTTACAAGTCAACATCACTTCCACCATGAACTATAATATACCCTTGGGACATACAATTTAGAAGAGAAGTTTCTGAACACACTTCTTAATAAATATCCCTTTTCCCTAGGAAGGGTTTCCAGTGTTTAAATCATTCACACTCACCGACCAGTGACCTGTCCTCGCCTTCCTGACAAGCTCCTAAGGTGTGCGCTGTGCAGGTATTAAAGGAGAGACAGGGCTCCGTGTGTCCGAGGCTGCCCAGGTCTGTGCCGAGGACACTCACCTCCTCCTTGTCGCTCTGACGGAGGTGGTTGCAGCGGTCCAGGAAGCAGTGGCCACCCATGATCCATTCCTTTTGGACAAGGCTCTGGAAACCGAAAATCGTTCGACAGTGGGGATCCATCATCACTTGCGCCAGAGAAGAAACGAGGCAGCAGAGGTCGGAGGCGTTGTCCTCTGTGGTGGTGAGGGCGGGCGGGGGTTGCCGGGCAACAGTGCAGAGAGGAAAGAGGGGACCAAGTGTTAAAAGAGCTGCGGAGGGCGCAGGCAAAAGCAGGGCCCCCACACCAACGTCTACCCCAACAGTCAAGTTCTAATTCCCAAAAATGGCTGGGCCATTGGTGGCAAAAGGTAACATGTTCAGCTTGAGAGACAAACTTCTAGCCTGGCTGGCACTGGCTCCAAGGGACACTGGCACTAACGATGGACTCCTTACTGGTGAATAGATGCAACTCGGCAAACCCAGAGTCAGCACGGGGGCGTCAGATGCACCACACAATGAGGGCACAGTATGGCGGCTTGCTGGGCTCCACAGACCAAGTTTAAAACCCTCCCAGCTGGGGCATCAGGATCACCATCCCTGAGCTCATTGTTTCACGGCTCAGCTGCTTCTCAGCCACCTTTCCTCCACTGCCTCTGCTTCGGAGAAAGGGTAACACTCTCGGACTGCACCAAACTGCTCTGATTGTCAGCTCCAGGGCTCTTGCCTTTCCGTCTGAGCACAGAGGGGCCTGCCTAGCCTAGAGGTGAAACTCTCCCTGGTAAGTATAAGCCATGTGTCCACCCCTCAGGCGACGGTACAAAACTCACATGATGAAAACTCCACTCACATCCTTGTTCACCATCCACTACTCTTGGCAAATAACAACATACGTCTACATCTGGACATCTGTCTTAAGAATTTCCCAGTCCTGAAAGTCAAGGTCTACATCCTCGTAGTTTCTACTTTACAAAAAGAAGTGCCACTCAAGTTGCTATTTTAAAACGTCCACGAGGACAATGGTTCTGGTATTCACAGGGTTAGAATGAATCCTAAGTAGGGAGGTGTTTGCACTGTTAACCTCTCCTGTGACCGCGGGGCCAGGAAGCATTCCAGGGCCAGGCTTACCGTGCTCCTGTATCTCCTCAGGGAAAAAGTCTAAACTATGGGAACACCAGGGTTCAGAAGAAACAGATTTTTATATTCATCTTTCTTTTGAAACAAGTTTTGGTTTTCAAGAGAATCTTCCTTCTTGTGTATGAAGTATGTTATCAGTACACCTACAAGCCCCAGGAAGAGTGGCTAGCAAGTGAGATTTCAGAGAAGACACAGCTCCGCCGTCCGTTGGGGAGTGAGGCACAGCTCAGCCTCATCCGCTGACCATTCACACCTCACTTTGCGCACCTCTGGGGTTGGTGCAGTCTGGCCTGGGTACTTGTACTTCTCAGCACCCCCAGTCTTTATCTCTCCTTTTCACCAGTTACTCAGTACTCTGTTCGGCCGCTGTAAACCAGATCTTTTTCAATAACACTCTTATGCCAGCTCTCTCTCAAACTCAATAGGGTGTAAACTTTTAGAAGGCAGAAGCATAGAGCTCTGTATGTGGGAGATGCTCAGTCCACGTGTTCAAATTTAAGTCAGAGGATACAGAAGCCACAGGCTGACACATTTCCGGTCTGCTCACAGAAGCTAAGTCCCAGGAGTCAGACACTCTCCTAGAGAGTATCAGAAAAATGATACAAGCTTGAGGGTGTGGAAGCATGAGGCACTCTGCTTAAAGCATGGGGCCACAAGAAACTTCAAATATTCAATATGGCAGACAGTATTTTAGCTCAGATCTAACCAATCCCAGCAACAATCTTTGTTGAACGAGGCTTATACACACTGGGCCCACATGAACAGCAACTTCAGTCCACTGCGGAAAAGGAAATCATGGACCACACAGTTTCTGCAACAACTGCACAAAGTTGTCAGACACAAAGATGCAGAAATAACAAACTATCCATGGGTGTCTTCATACAAAAAAGGTCATCCAAACTTTAACCGAGTTAGTATAAAACAAAACCCCCAAATATCACAAAATGTGAGCTTTGGTAAAGATACCAAACAATTCCTTCTTGGGCTGCGGATACGTCTGCCAAGTTCCAAGTGAAGGAATGTATTTTTAAACTGTAACAATGAAATCCAAGGCAAGGATTCCAAGGTCAGGGTAAAAAGTATGAGAAGGATTTCTACACTAGCTCACTCCTTTTATAAGACAATCTTCCCTGGTGGCTCAGATGGTAAAGGATCTGTCTGCAACATGCGAGACCCGGGTTCGATCCCTGGGTTGGGAAGATCCCCTGTAGAAGGAAATGGCAACCCACTCCAGTACTGTTGCCTGGAAAATTCCATGGATGGAGGAGCCCGGTAGGCTACTATCCATGGGGTTGCAAAGAGTTGGACATGATTGACCGACTTCACTTTATAAGACAATTCCACTTACATAAATCTCTATATACAGAAACAGAACCCCAAGTAAATGAAAAAGGAAACCACCCTTTGTGCTTTAAATGTATTACCTAAAAGAAGAACGTTCATGTTTTGGGCTTCTAGACATTCTATGATCTCTACTGCTTTTTTCAGGCAGCGCCTATAAGGAGAGAGACAAGTAAAACAGATAATAGATCTTGAGCTTGGTATTATGAACAACAAGAAATTCAGAGGCAATCTAACTTGATCTTCAGTTTTCCATTTCACTTACTGTATCATACTAAAATTCTCCAGAAAAGAAACAAATTATTGTTTACACTATTCAGGTACTGCAAGACATTCATCTGCTTATAGTTTTTATATAGTTATTATAGTTTTCAGAAGGGAATTCCAGAGTCGGACGTAAAAATGCTCTTAGACGACTCCTCAACTGGGAATTCTTACTGCAGATTTATATCTGAGTGTGGCAGTGAGTCCTAGTAAGACCCTAAAATGTCTATATCTGGAGGCTGTGCTACAGGCCCATTTTGTTTAATTCAGGATCATTGGCTAAATGTATCTGCCTGTCTGGAAAGGCCCATGTGTCCCGAAATCCCTTTGTCTCTCTAGACACACTATGCCCTTTGAAACTGTGGCCACCATCAGCAGCTCCATCTGCTGGACTGATAACCCTGCCACGGGGGTGCCTCCCCCAGGCTCTTCACCTGGTTAGGGACACACACCTTCTCTACAAGCCCCACAGAAAGAAAGGGCCTCTTATTTTATAACATCTATGACAATACTTGCAATTATATATTCAAATTATGGGACATGCAGCAGGCTCTTCAAAACCTATTTGCTAAGAAGGGTTTGGAGGCCTGCGGCTCCTCTGTACAAACCAGGCAGGTCTGAGGGAGAATGCAGAGTGAGGGGAGGGGGGGGCCCACCCTTTCCTCAGAGGTGCCCTGGGGCTGGAGCCAATCTCTCACTGGCTCTCACCCAAGCGTCATATCTGTTCTGCGCCTCCCTCTGCCCTCGCCTCTGTTTAAGGGCAATGGAGAGAAGCTATTCAAAACAGGAAGTAGGACAGGGAAAAAAGTTTTGTTCTCTCAGAATCTCTACTTAATCCCCCAAATGAGAAAGACTAATTGGCACTCATTATAGGAAAAAACAATTTAATACGTAAGAGACATAAAAGATAGAGAATTCTTTTGAAAAGTATGCAATAAAAACTCAGCACCTGGGAATTCCCTGGCTGTCTAGTGGTTAGGACTCCACACTTACTGCAAGGATGCAGGTTCAATCCCTGATTGTCACCAAACCACCCCCTGCCCAAAATAAAAACAAAACCAGAAAACTCAGCATCTCCCCACCTTCCCAACCCCCTGCCTCCTCCCTGGAGGTGAGCAGAGCAGCTCAGTTAGAATGCTGGGGTCCTACACCCCCTTTTCCGCAGCCTTCCCATCCCTGGTCCGTAGTCTCAGGAGCAGATCTGTGTGGGCAGGTAGCATATTCATAAATTCTGATCAGACATGCACAGAAATAATAAATAACAAATGCAAAATCCAGCTGAGCCCTGAACGGAACATGTGACCTAACAGTATTTAACTGTGAAATAGAAAACAGTTAAATTATTTGTCAGTTTGCTTTACTACTTTGGTTTACAGAACTGTGAAATTTACAAGCAAAACAACACCTTGAAATACCTGATTATGTCCAGCCAGCTGCTACTTTCCAGCAGGGAAAACCATTTGATGTCTGTGTCCCAAAATTCAGTACTATTATCTGAAAAGAAAGGAAACAGAGCGAAGAAGTTGGGCACTGTTTGCGGACACGCCGCTGTGGAACCTGTGCTGCTCAGTGGCGTGGCCCTCCGCTAGGCTGAGAATCCAGCACCGGGCTCCAGTTAAGTAAAGCGCATTTCAAGCCTTCAGCTGAAGTGGTTTTTGAACTGTAAACCTCTGGAAGGGTGTGGTAGTCAAAAACAGACTTTTTTTTGCACAAGTAAAAAAGTGCCCTAAAATCTGTCCACCAAGTCACAGTCACCCCGTAACTTGACAAGGAGAAAAATATGCATTAGGCAGACACATCGACATTCAGCCTGCTGCTCTTAGAAGTGGAAGATGCAACAGACCATGTCCTATGCTGTGGAAACTTCCACTGGAGTCTTAAACAAACACATATTTATCCTGCACACTGGACACAACCTCCCAATCCAACTGGAGACAGAAGCACTGCATTTTACAGAAGTCTACTGCATGTGAAAGTTGCAAACTCAAATCAGTGAGAAGGCAGATACCCCTGCCAGTACTGGATGGTGACAAAAGAAGTGGGGAATCACAGCTCTGGATCGACCAGTGCAATTTCTTACTTCTCCTCCACATGCCTGCTTTTTGTCGGTGTGTTCCAGTAGAGGTGTACACTGGTTTCCCTTGGTGTCACAGTCATCTTTGTCTCCAATGCCTGGCATAGCTGGTGTGTATAATGGAACTGCAATACAGGTTGGCTGAATGACTAAGTAAATCCTAAGTCAGACCACTAGGCTAAAAACGAAAAGCTGAGAAACTGGCAATTAGCGTGACAAATATCAGAGGGGAAATACGCATTCAAGAGTAAAGAGAGAGGGGGACATATGTGCGTCAGTGGCTGAATCATGTTGATGTACGGCAGAAACTAACACGACACTGTAAAGCAATTATCCTTCAATTAAAAATAAATACACTTGAAAAAAAGAGCGAAGGGAAGGGACTTCCCTGGTGGTCCAGTGGCTAAGACTAATCTTTCCCAGTGAAGGGGGCCTGGGTTCGATCCCTAGTCCAGGAACTAGATCCCATATGTTGCAACTACAGAGTTTGCACACCTCAATTAAGAGTTGGCATGCCACAATGAAAGATTTCACATGCTACAAAGAACAGCGGAGATACTATGTGCTGCAACTGAGATCCAGTGCAGCTAGACACATAAATCAATGAATAAAATATCTTTAAAAAAAAAAAAAGAGTGAAGAGAATAGGGAATTCCCTGGCAGTACAGTGGTTAGGATTCAGTGCTTTCACTGCTGAGGGCCTGGGTTTAAGCCCTGGTTGGGGAACTAGATCCCACAAGCCACGTGGTGCCACCAGAAAAAAGGAGTGAAAAGAATCAACAGGTGACCGACCTTGATTAAATCTGATCCAAGGTCTGAGCCCTTCACACTGGGCAGCCTGGGCAGGGAAGGAGGAGTGGCAAGGATGGACATATTTAATTTTCTACTTTGTACATTTCTGATTAACTGGGATTTTTTACACTGGAGTTTTATATATATATATGCTCAATCAGAAAAATAAAATACTTCCACTCAGTGGAGGAGGAGTCCATTCAATAAGTGACTAAGAAAAACAAACAGATCATCGACCTTACAAAACAGCTGAGGAATACAGGTACTGCATAGTTCCACAGCTTCTAGAGGAAGAAGCCCAACGCTCACTGCTGGAGAAGGAAGAGAGGAGAAGGGTGGCTCTGTGTTTCTTGCTGAGAAGGGGCAATGGGACAAGAGCCCAGGGGAAAATGGTGGGAGGAAATGTGGCAAGGGCCACCAGCCCCATGGTAACCGGCCCCTCTGTTCTGTGACACCCACCCCTATAGCCATGTCCGACCACGAGGAACCCAGAGACAAGGCACCACCTTTCACCCGAGCCATGTAGCACGTCTTTTTCCAGGTAACAGCGAGTTTTGGCTCAGGGTTCTTCTCACCTATCAGAAACAGCTGTTTGAACTTAGAGTACGCCATCTGGATTTCCTGCAGGGACAGGAAGTTGCTTGAGAGGTCTTCAGTCTTGGCGGTTTCATAGGGGGGCCTGTGGACGGTCTTGTAAATCCTAGGCACCAGAAAGGAACGAGACATTAGAAGAGCAGGCCTGAGTCAGAAACAGTTTCTCCTGAGCACTTCCTAGGCGCCAGGATCTGTGTGCAGAGCTCCCACCGACTCCTCCCCAGTGAGGTAACTGCTGCCCAGCAGCGGCCACTCCTGGTCAGCCGGGGCCAGGAACTCAGAGACAAGGAGCAGGACCACCAAGTCTATAAACTGAAAGAGCCAGGATATGAACCAGGGCAATTTAACTCCTAAGTCCACTCCTTTTCTTGTTTTTAAATTCATCCAGTTTAGGGGTGAATAAAAACGTTTAACTTTTTTATTTTGAAAATTTTCAAACATGCCAGAACAGAATAGCACAGTGACATCTATACTTTGACCCAAATTTGACAACTGTCAATATTAAAGCCATTAGACTGCTGCTGCTGCTAAGTCACTTCAGTCGTGTCCGACTCTGTGCGACCCTATAGACAGCAGCCCACCAGGCTCCCCCGTCCCTGGGATTCTCCAGGCAAGAACGCTGCAGTGGGTTGCCATTTCCTTCTCCAATGCATGAAAGTGAAAAGTGAAAGTGAAGTCGCTCAGTTGTGTCTGACTCTTAGTGACCCCGTGGACTGCAGCCTAGTAGGCTCCTCCATCCACGGGATTTTCCAGGCAAGAGTACTGGGGTGCCACTGCCTTCTCCGAGCCATCAGACTACTTTCCCCTAAATGCTTCAGCCGTGTGTCTCTCAATACAATGCAGTTGATGCACTTTAGGACCATGTCATCCCGACTCTTTTCAAATTAAAAATGACCTCGCTGAGCTGTATTCCCGGCACTCGAGGGCTTTATCAGTAAGTAAACTGAAATGGACTTACTCCCGAGAACTGTTCCCAGCTTCCTGGAAAAGAACCAAGCCAACTAAACAATAACAAGATGCGCGACAGTGCTGACCTATCCGAGAAGTTCTTCTGGATCTGCAACACGCCATCATCCTGTTCTTTGGGCAGGGCCGACATTTTCAAGAGGGCACATCCATTGTGGCACGACCAACACCATATCTGCGGAAGAGAAGGAAGGTTTTCCAGACATGATGTAAACCACCTTACAGAGGATAGGTAAGCTTAGCCATGAACTTCATACAGGGAAATTATACCTTCAATACAAAAGACCTGAATATAGTCAACTCTGTTATGCCAAGGAATCAATGTGTTATACTCACAACAAAAAGGACTGATCTAGTCTTAACACCACCACCACCACCTCAGGTCTAAGTAGTCACATTCAGACTCACTGATAGTCTAACATACACCTTATAACTTGGCTTTAGTGCTGGGAACCTGGAGGATAATAAAATCATCATCATCATTACTGTTATTGTCATTATTATTATAATAGAGACTATTATTACTATAATCATAGAGGTTATCACTGGGGTAAAGCTATTTCAGGATTTTACATGAGTTAAGTCATTTGATTCTCACAACCACACTCAGACAGGTTATGAGTACTAGCCCCAATAACAACAAGAAATAGGGCTGGAGAGACTGAGAAACTTCCCCAGGTTGCACACAGTACAGCAATGACTCTGAAGGCCCTACTCTACTGGGATGGTCAAACGCGGGCAGCTCCCGTCATTACAGAAACTTCAAACTAGAAAACACGGACAGCTGGTTATTCAACATAACACTGCTAAGAGACTTGCACACGTAAGACACTGAATTTGGTTGTGAGAGGCTGGAAAGAAGGCTATGATGCTTTGTCTACAAAGAGCTTTATACTCCAAAAAGAGAAATAAGTTTGCAAATCTAATAGGAAGCAGAATGTGGTAAACCACAGGAGAAGGGAATTTCAATGAACAACAAAGGGTGGCAACAGAGGAAGAAATCAAGTGACTGCGTGTAAGTGACAGTCGACCGTTTTCAGCATTTTGCTAGAGACAGGGCGAGTTTCATTTGTTTGTTCTGTTGTACCGGCCCAGAAGGAGATTAGACGTGATTTGGGGGCAAAGTAATGTAATCTGCCAGTAGAACCTGAAATGGAGAAGGAAGGCTGGTTGGAGCAGCCTGTGTAAAGGTCTGGTTAAGGGTTTGACAGTGGCTAAAGCCCAGCCCTGCTCTGCTGACCAAGCTTTTGGGCCCGAGGTCAAAGGTCAACCAAGAGGATTTCAGCTGTCTAGAGAGGGCATCCTCTTGTGAGTCATCTGCAATGTAAGTATCAACTGTACACGGGAATACCAGCAGCAGCCTGGGCTGGAGATGAGCATGCAATCCAGCCGATACTCCGCACTACCCTCAGAAAGGGGAACTGGTTTGGGGTAAATTAGTACTGGGTGTGTTGGGTGTCTAGTGCCCACAGGACATCTGTGTGGAGAGACTGAGGGGGCGCCAAGGTGAGAGGAAGGCCGGGCTGCCGCTGCAGACACGGGAGCCGGCTGCCGGCTATGGAGGGGGAGCTGTTGAGGGACACAGAACTGCCTCGTGAGCTGCCAAAGCGAGTGCAGACCCTGTAAGACTCCTGGCGAGGCGGAAGGACTCCGACACAGACACAGCAGAGGCCCCTCGCTGCCCTCTTACTCCCCTCTCCAGTGTCACACTCCGCCCTAGCCCAGGCACTCCTGCCCGCTGGGGGGAGCGGCTCACTCTGAGAAAGGGGGACCCTCTCAAGCCATGACTGGTGACAGGTTCTAGGAAGTCAGGTGTTCTCATCCTCTTTATGCTCAACTGTAACCATCTCCTCTCAGCTCAGGCACAGCGGGGCCTTACATTCTCTATTTGAATCAGTAAATAGAAAGCAAGCAACATTCCTGGTCAGAGAGAAGACTTCTCACAGGAATTCAGCATAAGACACATGAGTTCCCCTATTATTATCTGTACAATTTCTGTCTGGGAAAGGGCCACAGGTTCCTCGTATGAAGGACTTGACAACAGACAAGAATTAGTTGGATGATCCTGTTTATCTTAAAAAGTGAATAAATCCCCCCATTATTTGCTAAGTCTCCTTTGGTTTTGGTCTTCTTAACTGAAGTACAGCTGATGTACCATATTAAGTTACAGATGCACAATAGAGAGAGACAATTTTTAAAGGTTATACTCCATTTAAGGTTACTATAAAATTTTGGCTATATTCCCCATGGTGTACAATATATTTAATACTAATATCTTTTATGCTCTGTGTGATGGAGTAGAAACCAAGCATGAAAGTGTCTGTCAAAGGGAAAAGCACCCATGAGACTGACTGAAGAGCTGAGGCAGGTGCCGTCTTCACGGAACTGAAAGAGTGAACAACAGAAAAACCAGGGGCGTTCTGACTTTGATATCTGGCAGACATGCATTTTTAGAAAAAAAGAAGAAAGCCCAACAACTTTAAGGAAAACATCTGCTCCTCGTTCCTTGGGAGAAAAGCTAAGACAAACCTAGACAGCATATTAAAAAGCAGAGCCATCACTGCCGACAAAGGTCTGGATAGTCAAAGCCATGGTTTTTCCAGTAGTCATGCATGGATGTGAGAGTTGGACCGCAAAGAAGGTTGAGCACTGAAGAACTGATGCTTTCGAACTGTGTGCTGGAGAAGGCTTTTGAGAGTCATTTGGACAGCAAGGAGATCAAACCAGTCAATCTTAAAGGAAGCCAACCCTGAATATTTATTGGAAGTACTGATGCTGAAGCTATAATACTTTGGCCACCTGATGTGAAGAGTTGGCTCAATGGAAAAGACCCTGATGCTGGGAAAGATTGAGGGCAGCAGGAGAAGGAAGCGACAGAGGAAGAGATGGTTGGATGGCATCACTGACTCAGAGGACTTGAGTTTGAGCAAGCTCTGAGAGACGGTGAAGGACAGGGAAGCCTGGTGTGTTGCAGTCCATGGGATCACAGAGTCAGACACGACTGAGTGACTGAACAACAACAAGGAGAATAACTGACAATTTGTTGCCAATGATAAAAGCTGAACTTTCAAGCAAAAATTAGAATTTTGGAAGACTAGTTTCTGCCTTTTTAGCTGAACAAATTCCCAATATTCAAAGACTTTTCTAATGAGACAGGGATGATATTAACAAATGTGATTTGTATCTAAGAAAGCATGTCAATATTTGAACATAACCTAGTGAGTTAATATTTTATAAATGACCAATGTATTATGCTTTTAAAATCATGCATGGTTTAAGATCCATTCAGAGTACAAGACAGACCAATGGATTTAATGCAGTGAATGAAAAGTTCATTGATTATGTTTTCAGATTCTTTATTGCAATTAACCTTTACAAAACCACCATTTATCAATTTTTTGTGTACCATCATATTATCTGACAAGGCTATTAAATACACCTTCCTTTCCTAAATACACATCCATGTGAGGCTGGATTGTCTTCATACACTTCAACCACACCCAACACAGCACAACAGACTGAATGAAGCAAAGGGGATAAAAGAAAGCAGTTGTCTGTTTTCAAAAATGTACAACAGTACTATCCTACTTTTTTGTTTTGGACGATATAGTTATTTATTACAGAAATACTTATGTTAACATCTAATGAGTTTACTACTAAAATAAACATTAAACAATTTTCCAATTTTAGTTTCTAATATGGCAAATATCAACAGATACAACCACAGAAACAAAAACTCTTCGAGATCCTCAATGATTTTTCAAGAGTGTAAAGAGTCCTGAAACCAGAGAGTTTGAAAACAGCTGCATACATTTAGAAACAGGGAAAACTCACATAAAAACCCACATCTCTGATTTCTCCTGAGAAGTCCGAGCAACTGGCAAGATCAGGCCCATGCTCTGACATGGCACAAACAGGCTGGCACAGAAGAGCAGGCAGCCCTTCATGCAGGCAGAGGGTCTCCTTGCCTGCCCAGCCTGCACGCACTGCTGGGGCTGGGGCCGCTGCTGAGACACCTCACCTCCCATTACAAGAGTGACCTCTGAGGGGCACCAGCCATGTGCATGGCCCAGCATTTATCTGTGATTCTCATTCTGCACTCAATTCCCTGCAGGCTTGGCAACTCCCAACCACCAATTAGAAACTGAAATAACTGCCAGAGTCTTGCTTTCTTTGATCAGCGACACGTGAAATATGGCTCCCATCCCAGTCTGTTCTGTGAAAACTAAGTAAGTCTCCACGCTGTCTCTGGGCGGGAACTCAGCCATGCCCATTCAGGATTAATGGAGAGGCCGAAAAGGATTTGAAATCCTACAAGCCTTGGAGGGGACGGTTCAGCCTCGAAACAATTTAGGTGTTAAATTAGGCTGGCTTTCAACACCAGCTGGGCCTGGAATCCTCCTAAAGCTCTTTAAAGATGTCTCTGCTAAGAGCCCCAGGGCCTCGGGAAAACTTCAGAACTCTGTTCCCCTGGAGCCTCCTGTCGAAGGGGCTCCTCTGGGGAGTCCCGAAGGTATTTTTAGATTGCTCTCGGGCTGAGGACAAACTGTTTAATACCAAAGCCAAGGGCTTTAAGTAGGATAATCTGCCAGAATGGACCAATGAGTAACCCGTGCTTTCAGGGTTTCCAGGTGCACTTACTGGTATGCCACGACCCTGGAAGAACACGATGTCCTCTTCGAGAAGAGCGGCGGGGACAACAAAGTATGCTGGCAACCTAGAGGAAAGAGATGTCATTGGTTTTCGTACCCAAGTTAATTCATTAAATATGAAAGCTCGCCGTCGATGAACACAGGAAGTTGAGCAGACTGTCTTGACATGGACTGTATCTCCCTGTTAAGAACTAGAGCAGATAAACTGTCTCTGTCCAAATCAGTCAGGAATCTGAGTTCAAATCCCAGCTCTGCCTCTGATTCTGTGTAACCCTAGGTAAGTTACCCCACCTCTCTGGGTCTGTTTCCTCATGTATAAAATGAAGGGAATTGGACATCTGATATCTAACAGTATATGAATTCTTAAAAAAACATTTTTTTTTAACTGGAGGAAAATAGTTTTACAATATTCCCTCCCTCTTGAGCGTCCCTCCCTGCCCCCATCCCACCCCTCTAGGCCATCACAGAGCGCCAGGCTGGGCTCCCTGTGTTTCATAGCAACCTCTCACTACTACCAATTTGACACATGGTAATGTACATACGTCGAGGCTTCTTTCTCCATCTGCCCCACTCTCTCCTTCCCCCACTATGTCCATAAGTCCGTTCTCTAGACATCTGTGTCACCATTCCTGCCCTACAAACAGGTTCATCAATACCAATTTTCTAGATTCCTGAGTATAGGAGTTCTGAAACTGGGAGGGATCTTTCTCATCATACAGAGACAATATACCTGTGTGGATCTGAGTCAGACTAACATGAAAACCAATAATTATGAAGACTACTGCCCAGACATTTTATCAAGTGCTTGGACAACGTTTAACTGCTTACCGTATGTCAAACTGTTCTAATTACTTAACGTGAATTATTCATATAATCCTCCCACCAACTCTATGAGGTATGTGTACTATTATTCATTCCCATTTCACAGATAAAGAAACAGAGCTCTACTCAGGCCCTTCCCAGGTTATGCAACTAGTAAGAATTAGTAGAGCTGGAACTGGGCCCCAAGCAGTATGACTTCAGTTTCTAAAGAATAAAATAAATTTAGGTTTAAAAAAAAACAAATCCGTTAAGTAGTAGGATGTAGGAGAGTTAGGTTTTTAGAGCTGCAGAGGTCAGAGACATACAGGGACACTATCTCTTCCTCTAATTAGAAGATGTAGGTTTCTATTAAAAAGACCTCCTGAGTTCTACCATTGTGGGGCTATAAACAGCTTTCACTCAAAAAGCTTGAAGGAAGGATGAGAAGGCAGAAGGTGCCTATAGTGTAAAAACTACAATGGCAAACAATCGGATGGTATTTGTGTGCACATCCCTAGTTTGAAGTAAGTTTCTTAAGTACCAGGTCATGGGAAAGATGGACTTCCCGAGTTGAAGAGATCGGAATTTGAATGGGATCAAGTCATTAGATCTAATCAATTCATAGGGGATGAAGCAACAGTTTAAACATCACCATGGTGATGTAATCATCAAATCCACACTGTAGGGAAATGATCAGACAAATGACCTGGTTTCTTCAAGTAAACAAGCAAGAAAAAGATAACAGTGTGAGAGTCTATAGATTATCTGAAAGTTGTGATAATAGTGTTACGATTATGTTTATAAAAAGTCCTTAATTCTTAGAGATGTAAAATTGAAATATTTATGAATGAAATATGATGAGCTCTAGGATTTATTTCAAAATAGTCAGGGCGGGTGGTGGGGTGGGGGTAGAGTAGGTAGAGGCATAGAGACTAGCCATGAGTTAATAACTGTTGAAGTTGGGTGATGAGTAAAAGGAATTCATCAAATTCTCTTTTATATTGTTTGAAATTTTCCATTAAAAAAAACCACAACAATTCTTAACAGTGATTAAAAAGAACAAAGCTTCTATAATATGCGAGGCAAAATCAGGTTGAAAACTACAGGTCAAGGCTAAGATATTAGCACATCAAACCATTAAAACTTAGAATTATTTGACTTTTTGAGATTTTGAAGTGTTCAGGGATCCTTCAGGTCCTCTGAGTAGGTGGGCTTCTTCAGGTGCTGTTACTGACGCAAAAACATCTTCACAGATCAACAGCTCTCAAACTCAAGCTACCCATTAAAGTCACATGGGAAGACCAAAAGACTTCTAGTATCCAAGATGCACTCAGAACTACTAAATAGCGGAGACGTAAAAGCTCTCCAGGTGTGCACAGAGGATGAAAGCTGTTGTTCTAGAAGCTTCTGCACATCAGGGGTGCACAGGGGAAGAGAGCTGTTGTTCTAGAAGCTCCTGCACAGCAGGTGTGCCCACAGGATGAAAGCTGCTGCTCTAGAAGCTCCTGCACAGCAGGGGTGCACACAGGACGAAAGCTGCTGTTCTAGAAGCTCCTTCACAGCAGGGGTGCACAGGGGATGAGGGTGCTTAGAAGGAAGCAGATTCTTCAGCCCTACCTGGACCTCTAGAATCAGCTGTGCTTTCACCAGCTCCCAGGTGACGGGGCCGCACAGTCAACCATGAGAAGCATGGCCCTAGATGGCAACTTACAAACAGACCGCTGTTCCCCAACCCTTTCAGGAGAATCACCTGTGGCCTTCATTTATGAGCAGGTTCTCAGCTCCTTCCCCAGGGGCCCATGAGGTGGGGCCACACTGCTTTAAAAATCTACATGCCCTCCTCTACTATGGTGAGGGTGAATATTTTACGATGCTGGTGAACCAGTTAATTTTTTCTTATAAAGTCTTTCACGTGGGGGAAAATGTCAGAACCCAGTGTATTAGCATGTTTACATGCAGTCACTGGGGATTCCCATGTGGCACTAGTGGTAAAGAACCTGCCTGCCAACACAGGACACATAAGAGGTGTGGGTTTGATCCCTGGGTCAGGAAGATTCCCTAGAGGAGGAAATGGCAACCCACTTGTTTTCTTGCCTGGAGAACCTCCATGGACAAAGAAGCCTGGTGGGCTACAGTCCATGGGGTATTAAGGAGTTGGACATGACTGAAGCGACTTAGCATGCAGTCACTGAGAAAAGAGGCTGCACAAATGGGCAGCTCTGCACCACTGGGGGGTCTGTGACATCCCCTCCTGTCCCAGTGAACTCGAGGTGGCTCTACAGAGGCTCTGCCGAGAGACTGCCAGCGTTTACAGGCAACTCACCCTCCTCCTTGGAGAGTGCTCATTTTGTCATTAGGATGAGTTCTGAAAACAAAGTAATCAGCCTCTCCAAACACAAGCTGACTTCCTCAAGGAAAGTTGTGCGATCCTCTCAGGCACCACCTCCAGCAGGGTAAGGGAACCCCCAGAGCAACACCCCCAGGCCAGCAGTGTCTTCCTTGGCCGAGTCAACTTCTTGGCTCCTCTATGTCACACACTCCCTACAGGGCTGGGGACCTTCTTCTGCCTTCTCAGGAGGTGGGAGGAAGAAGGCTTTTCAGGAGAAGGCGAAGTAGACACTCAGTTCCTGATTCTTATCCAAGCTGATTAGGGTTCCTCCTCTAACCACTGGGCTTTTGTTAATTTATTCATTCTGGCCCCTAAGTGGGTCTTATGAGTCAGGCACTACATGTGGTACTGAGGATAGAAAGATGAATAAAGACAGTGTCCTTGATTCCCCAGAACTGCTGGGCTGCAGAAACAAACATGAACCAAATGGTGATAAGTGCTTCAGTTCACTTCAGTTCAGTCGCTCAGTCGTGTCCGACTCATGTCCAACTCTTTGTGACCGCACAGACCGCAGCCCGCCAGGCTCCTATAGATAAAAACAAACTCCAAACCAGAGGAGCTGCAGGGAGAGGGGCACATGGTGCAAGGAAAGCTCTCCCAAAAGACTTCACCTAGTCCTGGGAAGACTCCCTAAAAGAGATGCCTGAGCAGAGATCTGACCAACGACATGGAGGTAACTCACTTGTGCAGCCCGGAGTGAAAGGAGCGTCCCAGACAGGAGACCACACGGGCAAGGCCCACAGGAGGGGTCGGGGGGCTGGAGGGGTGGTGCACGGAAAGCTGATAGCTAGGCAGGAATCCAACCACCAAGGGCCTTGGAGGGCCTGTCAGAAGTTTCATCTTCTCTATCATGCACAGTGAGGAGCACTGATGCAGAGGAGAGGACGGTGAGAAGCCTGCTGGATCCACCTGCTCAACGTGCTCCAGGGAGCACAGATACTGGGGCCAGAGTGGCTGGGGGAACCATGCAGGTAGCTACCGCATGGTCCAGGTGCGAACCAAAGCATAGCTTCTCCTGTATCGTTCCAGTGGGGCAGAAAAGGGGAGTGGTGCTGAGTGTGTGTGCCGGGAAGGGGAACCTGGCTGGGGCAGTGAGGGGGAGTGTGTTTCCACTGAGTGCTCTGAACACCAAACCTTGCTGAGGCTCCATCTTCCCCGCTGACCACTAATTAGAACCCCTCACTCCAACCCCAACACGCTGCTCTGCCCACCTTCTCCACCTGGTGTGTTTCCGCTGTGCTGAGACCTATGCCAGCACCAGTGACTCTAATCAGTAGGCAGCAGGATTTTAAAAAACAACCCTGGGAGTGGGGCTGCCTTCTCTCACTGTCAACATCACATTATAAAATATCACCTCCGAGGAGCAGGGGTTTCTGACCTCCTTCTAACCAGCTTTCCCTTTATACGCTTTGTGACTGTAAAGAGAGGAAGAGGGGTAAGAAGGCATGAGGGGTGTGTGTGATCCCACACCTGTCCCACAGGTCCCGCCCCACTGCCACCTTGGTGTGAGCTGTAACGAGAGGGCTAACCATACAAATGTCTAAGACTGATCAAAGTCAACACAAAACACCAATACAGTGTATTAATGCACATATATGGAATTTAGAAAGATGGTAATGATGACCCTATATGCGAGAAAGCAAAAGAGACACAGATGTGAAGAACAGACTTTTGGACTCTATGGGAGAAGGCGAGGGTGAGATGATTTGAGAGAAGGGCACTGAAACATGTATATTATCATATAATAGATCGCCAGTCCAGGTTTGATGCATGAGACAGGGTGCTCAGGGCTGGTACACTGGGATGACCCTGAGGGATGGGATGGGGAGGGACATGGGAGGGTGATTCAGGATGGGGAACACATGTACACCCATGGCTAATTCATGTCAATGTATGGCAAAAACCACTACAATATTGTAAAGCAATTAGCCTCCAATTAAAATAAATAATTAAAAAAAACTGATCTGCTGACGAGGCCCCTCAGAATCACGAACACGAAATGCTCTAGAAAAATATGGATTTTTGGAAAGTGTTAGCAGGGTGTTGAGGAGTGTGTTCCAAAACGATAAGATTCAAGTTTCCAAAAAAAGGGTGATGCAGAGTCATCCTTTAAAAATGTAGGTCAGACCACATCAAGCCTCTCTGCTCAAGCTCCTCCGCTCTGCCCTCTCAACTCTGGAAACTGCTCCAGCCATCAGCACCCAGCTGGCCCTCTCCTCCCTGATCACACCCTCTACCGCTCTGGCCGCTCAGTCCCCTCCAGCCCCTGGGCCCCTCACTGCTTCTCACACCACCAGACTCAACCCCACCTCAGGCCCTCTGCCCACACTGTCCCTCTGCCTGACCCACCCTCCCACCAACACCTCCAGCGTGCCCCAGCCCCTCGCCTGATCTACTTTTTTCTCCATAGCACTTGAAGTGAAAATGAAAGTATTAGTCACTCAGTTGTGTCTGACCCTGTGACCCCATGGACTGTAGCCCTCTGTCCAGGGGATTTTCCAGGCAAGAATACTGGGGTGGTTTGCCATTCCCTTCTCCAGAAGATCTTCCCCATGCAGGGATCAAACCCAGGTCTCCTAAAATGCAGGCAGATTCTTTACCACCTGAGCTACCAGGAAAGCACTTATTACCTTCTAATACACTGTCATTACTCTTAAGGGTTTCTTAAAAAAGCACAGGATCTATGTGGAGAAAGTGGAACCTCAATTGCTGTGGACAGGAGTGTAGAAATGGTGCAGGGGCTGTGGAAAATAGTCTGGCAGTTCCTCTTAAGGTTAAATGTGCAGTTACTATATGACTCAGCAATTTCACCCCTAGGAATATACCCAAGAGAACTAAAAGTACGTCCATATGAAAGCTTATACTCATGTTCACAGCAGCATATTCATAAGAGCCAAAAAGTGAAAACAATTCCATGTCCCTCAACTAATGAACAGATAAATAAAATACGGCACATCCACACCATGGAATATTATTCAGCAATAATAAAAGAATGAGATTCTGATATCTGCTATGACATGGATGAGCTGTGATAACATTTGTGTTCAGTGAAAGAAGCCAGGCACGAGGGCCACATTCTGCACAGCTCCATTTACGCGAACTGCTGAGGACAGGCAAACCTACAGAAACAGAAAGTAGATGAGCGGCAGCCTAAGGCTGGGGCGGGTGGGTGGGGATATGGGGGTTTCTGGGGATGATGAAAATGTTCTCAAATCAACCAGGGTGATGGCTGCAGGAGATGTGAGAAACGCAGGTTGGATCCCTGGGTCGGGAAGATCCGCTGGAGGAGGGCATGGCAACCCACTCCAGTGTTCTTGCCTGGAGGATTCCATGGACATGGGGCCTGGTGGGCTACAGTCCACGGGGTCACGTGGAGTCAGACACGACTGACTGAGCAGCTGAGCACACCCGGTTGCACAACCCTGTGAATGTGCTTTTAAAAACCACGATACACATCACGGGGATGAACTGACAAGGCACGTGAATTAAATCTCAACAAATCCGCCAAAAAGAAAAGCATGGTGCCGAGAGCTTACCTTTCACAGACTTTATAGCCTTCATTGACACTCACTGCCTTGTACTTCATGTTGCCTTTGGTCCGCTCCAGCTCCCGACACCAGTCCTGAAGTGTGTCAAACATTACGGCGTGCTTCTTGGGGTCCGTTGCTAACAAAACAAATGGAGAAAGACAGTAAAATTTTGTTGTGAAGCCTGGTGTTTTAACGCTGTGAAAGTGGCTCCTTGGGCCCCAAGTTCCTCCACAAAGCCCATTTTTATCCCTGCAGAATGAACTCACTGCTTCATCCTAACCTTGTTCCTTTCTTTCTGTCATTCATCCAAAATTATAAGCGAGGCTCTGTCTCTTTGTACCAGGGGAAAGGAGCTGTTCTCGTTCCATTCCTTGCAAAAGTAATTTATAGCTCCATCTGCAGTCATCTGACCATGAGATAATTTATATAACATAAAAAAGATCCCGTGAAGCACTAAAAGACTGGCTTGGCACAAATGCTAAAATAATAAAATATTTTTAGCCCTACCCATGTGTGCATAAGATGGCAAA
This sequence comes from Ovis aries, assembly GCF_016772045.2. Lineage (NCBI taxonomy): Eukaryota > Metazoa > Chordata > Mammalia > Artiodactyla > Bovidae > Ovis > Ovis aries. The sequence continues at coordinate 41,500,388 of NC_056069.1, read as the reverse complement.
CTCATTTGAACAGCATGTCAGATTCCTGAGTCTAAAGCCTCCTTGCCAAGAAGAGGAGTCCTCAGTGTGACACCTGGCTCCTGAAAGCCACAAACGAAGGAGATGGCCACGTCGAGGGTCGGGGCCCATAGGCCAAGGGCCACATCTCGCTGATGGGGACTTCTGCCCCTCACCCTGCCACTCCCTGCAAGGAGCAAGGGCTCAGGAGTGCTGCTCACGCAGCCCAGCAGGTGTGCCCGTGGTCCTCCCCACAGCACCGCCTGATGAGGGTGACATGCACCAAAACACCCTTGGGTGGTCACACGGATCAGTTCGTTCCAACCTGTGCACATCTTTAAAAGCAAGCCTTCTGGGGAAAACAAAGTGTTAAATTAAATGCCCACCTGCTCCTTTTAATAAAACCACATCATAGTACAAAGAATGATAATACAAACAATGATTAAAAAAACAACAACAACAGTAGTGAAGCTTATATAGCACTTAGGATGCCAAGCACTATTCTGAGCACATTTCATGTGCTCAATCCTCACAACCCTACAGGGTAGGCAATATTATTTCCGTCATTCAGGCATGGCACAGAAAGGTCAATTAACTCGTCCAAGGTCACACAGCTAGGCAATGGCAGAACTGGAATTCAAACCTAGGCAGCATAAATTTCCCATAAGGTTAACAGATTCAAATAAACTTCCCCACAGACATGAGTAATACCAATATTCCTATTCAAGCATACTAGGTCATTTTCTTAGCAACACAGATAAGTTCTTTCCTAAAATGCCAGGTCACAAACATTTAGGACCTTTCAGCCAAAGTACATTTGTGTATTATTAAACCTGAGAAGAATGAAAGATGTTCCGATTGCAAAGCACCCATTTCTACAAACCCCTACACGATCAAAAAAACTGGTCCACTTGCACCTCTCAGTTATAACCTTTACTTTATCAAAAAAAGAAGGCTGGAAGGAGAAGAGAAGGATGCTGGAATTTGAATAGAACACAAGATGCTACACAGCCTGGACATTCTGGCACAAAAATAAAATCTCCATAAGGTAATGAAACTGCCAGGGTCAGTCAAGGTAAGGGTATTGGCACACAGATCGACACCTGCTGGGGAGCTGGGATATGTCCTGTGCTGGTCCAGACCAAGAGTCAGGATACAAGGGAGAGGCAGAGCTCCTAAAAACAGTATGATTTTCACATGTAGACCCAATAAATGTTTATACGAAGTACAGCAATCAACAAAGAGGTCGTATTTTGTATAGCTCATACTGCAACACGCTGTTGTCAGCCAGCACCCAGCTAATCAGCATGTACACGCATTGCTACCGTGAAAAGATCATTCACAGACAGGAACTTACTACATGACGGCACAAGGTTTGGGCTCAGACTACTAGTAGTGCTGAGTACATTTTCATGTCAGTGTAATTCTCTGGGCAGTATCTGCCCTGAATAAGCAGTTACACTCTCAATTAACCCTCACTCAATGACTGTACCCTATGTGCCGTGCATTTAACAATCTACAGTCTTCAAAACATTCATGGGAAGCATTAACACTACTGTTTTTTAAATGAGAAAACAGAGGCCTCAGGAGTTAAGCGCCATCCCCAGGGTCTACGCTACTAGGCAGCTGGACAAAGATTTGAACTCAGGAGGGACAGACCTGGAAATTCACACCTTTTCTTCACGATCACCACAGTTCCCCAAATGCAGCCTGCTCTCCCAGATAGCTTCATCTCTGCACACGCCAGTCTCACTTCCTCAAACACTCCTGAGTGCCGATACAATCTCCACCAGCAGCTCAGGCCCGACCTTTGCCCTCTGACAGCCCTCCCTCCCCAGCGTGGCTGGTCCCTTCCACCAGTGCACACAACACTCTGACTGGTTGCTTATTTCTTCTTCTGGCTGTGCCGTGTGGTGTTCAGGATCCTAGCTCCCCAACCAGGGATTAAACCCAGGCCCCCTGCAGTGGAAGCACAGTGTCCTAACTATTGGCCCAGTGGGGAATTCCCTGACTCAATGTCTTAGAGGGCAGAGATTTAGTCCTGTTCATATTTCCAGGGTGCCTGACCCATAGCAAGCATTCGAGAAACATTTACCAAGTGAGCAGCTGGTGACAAAGCAACTCTGCATTCCACAAAGCGTGACATGTGCAGGCAGGACACGTCATGTCCCTGAAGAAAAGCTCATGGCACACGGGATTGGTCAACACCAACTTCACGTTCAGAGTGATGGGCAGATAGGGACGTAATGTATAACATGACGAATACAATTAACACTGTTGTGCGTTTATGTATGGAAGCTGTTAAAGAGAGTAAATCCTAAGGGTTCTGACCACAAGGAAAAAATTTTTCTGTTTCTTGAATATCATGTCGATGTACGATGATGAACGTTCACTAAAATTACTGTGGGCATCATGTCATGACAATGGAAATCAAATCGTTATGCTGTGCACCTTAAACTTATACATGCTGTGTCAATTATATCTCAGTAAAACTGGAAGGAAAAAAAATTAAAATACTAATTTGGAATTAAAAAAAAAAAAGGAATGGGAAGAGCAAGTGAACAGATGGAGGGGAAAGATCCAGAGAAGGATGAAGACAAACATCTGTGGAATCACTGTACAACACTGGGCATTATTAATAGCTAGTTCAGATGACCACAGTTTCTTACTAAAAAGATTGCTCTCTTTTTCAGGGAACCAAATGGAAAACATTCGGAATTTCAAGTTTTCGAACCAAACTGGTTTTCAGATGTGCTCTCTTCTGTACAAGTGTTCTCTTCCCCATCCCCAAATATTTGCTATAAAGCATGTTCTGGCTGTTTAAAAACTTTCTAGAATGCAAGACATTTTTGTAGGGTCTTATGAAATGAAATCAAGCCTATGAAAGTGGAACAAAGAACCCAGGGACAGAAAGGGTAATTTTAAACTTGTCTCAATTTTCTTTCTCTATAGTCTCACATTTCCAATGACAATTTATTGATTTTAATCTTTCATAAGAACCCATCAAATAATCCTTCACAAAAAGCAAACAAACCTAAAAGATAAGTTAAAGCAACAAAGATCACAGGAAAGAAACAGAAACCTTTTTTAAAAGAAGAACTTTGAATCAATCACCCAAGTAAGAGGTGACCCATTGCTAGAAAAGATGGGGAAAAAAACCCACGGATGGGTTTTCTCCCATGAGCTGCAGGTAGGAACTGGAAGGGTCCTGCCTAACTGCGGATGAAAGCTTACCTGGGCTGTTTCGTGCTGCAGTCGCGTAGGAAAACAGAAACAATCGTTTAAGCAGTTTAGGGGCCTGGGTATGATGAATTATGCCACTGACAATCTACAAAGAACCAAGTAATGGATACAGTCATGCTTTTGGCAAGTAAACACTGAGAGACAAGACTCAAGTTGTCTAGGTTTTCAGTAATGCCCATGGGCTCCGCTGAGCAACATGCTAACTCTCATTGAGGTCTGTATCTGTGATATTATCTCTTGGAATAATGCCACACAAACAGAATGCTAACTATTTTGTCAGGTTTTTTAAGAGCTTTGAATTTCTAGGGAAATTTTTAAGACATAATCTAATTTATCAAAGACAAAGTGCTAAAAAAAAACTTAAGTGCCATATTCAGACACTCCAAAAATCTGACATGTCAAAAATGTAAAGTAAAAGAAAGTGAAGTCACTCAGTCATGTCTGACTCTTTACAACACCATGGACTGTAGCTCGCCAGGTTCCTCTGTCCATGGAATTCTCCAAGCAAGAATACTGGAGTGTGTTGCCATTTCCTTCTCCAGGGGATACCATCAACCCAGGGATTGAACCCGGGTCTCCTGCCTTGCAGGCAGACTCCTTACCGTCTGAGCCACCAGGGGAGTCTTTCTAAAGATGTAAAGCTGATATCAGATAATAATCAAGACACTGAGCTATTCTGATCTATGTGTTATGGCCTTAAGGATCTTCTTCTAGAAGACAGCCTTCCCATGGTGGCTGATGGTAAGGAGTCTGTCTGCAATGCAGGAGACCCAGCTTCAATCCCTGGGTCAAGAAGATTCCCCTGGAAAAGGGAACGGCAACCCACTCCAGCGTTCTTGCCTGGAAAATCCCTTGCCTGGACGGAGGAGCCTGGCAGGCTACAGTCTATGCAGTCGCAAAAAGTGGGACACGACTGAGCGACATCACTTTCTTTCTTTCGTTCTAGAAGATAAGGAACTCAATCTACCATGCTTTTTGTTTGAAGTTCCAAACAAAAAGTATATTTGGACAGATGATGAAAATCATCATTCAAATGGAAGTTTCTTGCTTCTTAGGGAATTTTCCGTATCTATACCACTTTTTTCTGCTCAGAACAAATACTGGGGTCATGTTTATTATTCTAACCAAACTCCCATGCTACCTGAAAGAAGATTAAGGGGATATCTAAAAAGAATGTCTAATAACTCACTGTAGCCAAAGCCAACTGATAAACTGACCTCTCGCTAAAGGTTTTCCCTGATGCATTTACTGTGACAGTGGCAAGTCTGAGACCTTCAATATCTTAAGAGAAACCTTGTAACTTAAAATAATCACTGTAACCAGTTCACCCGGTTACACACCTCAATTTGCTGCAGCAACCAGATTAAGTAAGTGACCAAAAGCACAGGCTTATTTGGTGACTCATTTTGCCCATGACCATGTACCTCCACCTCCCTCCATATGCAACCACGACCCTCCAGATGTCAACTCCTTCATGTGGGAGTTGGGGGTCGCTGCTGCTGCTTTTGGAAAGGCTGATGGGGTCGGGGAAGGGGGTTGCTTCTAGCTGCTCCATCCATCTTCCCCTCCCTGACTGCCTTCTGACCCCGGTCTCCCACCTCCCACCCTCTGAAGGCTCTGGAAACAAACATGGTATGAATCGAAGGACTAAACGTACCATGTGCCAGGACAATACAGTCCTGCTCTACCAAGTTATCTCTCAATTCTAATCAAAGTACATGAGGTTATAACCAGTTTCAACTTTACAGAGTGAAAGGCTCCCCTCAACCTTCGTGCAGTGGAAGCAAGAACTGAGTAAGCGGGGAAAACCTGATGGGAAATAAAACCTAAAAACACATGCGACTAGTTACCCTTTTGACTTCCTCTTCTTTTGTGTACCTCAGACAGAAGTGGAACACCCGGAGGTCTTTACAGTGGATGACAAGCTTCTCAGGGTACTTCTTCAGCTGTCCGAAGAGAGTCTTCTTTTTCTCATCAAACACTACAAAACAATGAAATCAAGAAGGGAAATCATGCTATAAGACAGGTTAATGCTAAAGAAACAAGGTAAACTGCTAACTTCCAAGGAGCCCTCTCAAAAGTGAGCGGAAAGGCGTCATCTTCTCAGTAACCATTAGCACGGCCCCATCCCACCCAGCCGGGGCCTGTCCCACCCAGCAGGAGCCCACCCTGTCCCACCCAGCAGGACACCACCCTGTCCCACCCAGCAGGAGCCTAGGACTCTGCAACAGCCAGGGCTCCTCACTCCTCCAGAGGAAGTACAAGACCAAAATGGACCTGCCACTGGCAGTAGAATCAACTCCTGCAGAAAACCCAGCTCTGAAAGCTGAGATTATGAAAGATGGGAGATCATTAGGGACCTGACCTGGGACAGCCGACTCCCGGGTTTATGGCTAGGGCCCCTCCTGACCCCGACCCTGAGTTTGGACATCCTGGTGCTGGGAACTCCATAAAGAGCTACCGAATAATTGCTCACAAAGCCTTGACTACCAAAATAGAGAAGTGATGCCAAGAGAGGCTTTGTGTAATCAGCAGAATAGACAGCTGGTGTGCTACAACAGACTTTTATAGGTTAGCCTTTAAAGTAAGACCTGCATGGCTAACACTGACATATGACCAACACCTAGCCTGTAATGGCACCGTGGAGTATTAGAAAGAACAGGTTCACGTTCAAGTCCAAGCTTCACCAGCTAATAAGCTCCTCCTCAAATAAGCCACTTCACATCTCAGTTTTATCATCCATAAAACTGATTAAGATAAATGGGTGAAGAAATTTTAATAAACTATAAAAAACAAAACCAAAAAATAAAACCAACCCATCATTACCAGCTATACATTCAAAGGCCTGGGGAACACAGATACTCACCTCCATAAATCTGATCAACACAGTGGAGAGTAATGTCATTTTCTCCTATGACCTTATTCTTAAACTGCGTTTCCTAAAAAATTCAAAAGGAAACAACTGTGATTCCTTGCTAAGCACTGTTAGACATTTACAGGCACAATGAATTACTATTCCCAACTTGCATACTAAGAAAAATGAGGAGCGGGTGAGGGAAATGGGCAAAGGTGGTCAAAAGGTACAGACTTAGGTTATATTATAAAATAAGTAAGTCCTGGAAATGTAACATACAGCATGGTGACTATGGTTAGTAACACTGCACGGTACATTAGAAAGTTGCTAACAGGCTAGATCTTAAAAGTTCTCACCACAAGAAAAAAGTTGTACAACTACGTGAGGAGACGGATGTTAACTAAACGTATTGTGATGATCATTTCACAATACATACGTATCCCAAATTCATCATGTTGTACATCTGAAACCACTACAATGTTGTATGTCAATTCTATCTCAATAAAACTAAAGAAAAAATAAATGAAAAGGTATACACCCTAAACAAACAGGGAAATGTCACATCTCGAGGAAAAGGACAATGAAGTAGCAAAGTGTGAGAAATGTTGTGAACACTTGTTTTCAAACCCAGGCAGGACATGTCAGTCCTGGGCTGCTCCCAGGCCAACAGGCCAGGCAGCTGCACACGCGCTCTGAGAGGTGCTGGGAGGTGGCAGGCAGGTTCGGATTTTTCTACCCAAATGCAGGTGAGTGATAGGTGAGTGACAAAGCTATGAGAGGGCAGGAAGAAAACCCCAGGAGATCCGCATTTCTGCAAATGCTCTCTCTGCACAGGACTAGGAACTAGGCTGTTAATGCAGGGGCGGCACAGAGGCCCACACTGTGAGGCAGCGAGATGCTGCCATGGCTGGGCTGACCGGCTTCCGGGACTGCACAGTGTGCTCTGAGCGGCACGGACACTCCTTTTCTCTCCTCTGCTCACTCTTCCTAAGGGGGACAAGTCTTACACAAGAACACTGCTGCTCAGTGCAGAGCAAACACAAACCCAAACTCAAGTGCTGCATTCAGCACCAGTCTCATAACTGAACTTAGTTGCTAAATCTGGGGAAGAGTTCTGTGCAGAGAAAACAGGGGGAACTAGTGTTTTTGGGGAGCTGTGATTCCCCTGAGTGATATGTACCGCACTGAAATACAAAAGAAAATAAAAAAGTTGATGGTGTCAACCTATGAGGTCCAATGCACGCCAGCATGACGGGAGGCACTGGTGGAACTGCAGAGTGGTCCTCCCACCAAAGGAGGGAGAGCAGATCACGGTGAGAAGGACTCTGGCCTTTGTGTTTACATGCATTAAGGGCAAGTTACTGAGAAGCTGGGGAAAAAGACAGCGGGGTCACAGGGGCAGTGCTACCCCAAACTCAGCCAAGTGCAGCTCACACGCACATCATTATCCAGGGCAGATTCATCGTCACCCAAGAAAGCAATCTTGAAGTCTGTGCAGACAAGCCTCCCGTAGATTCCACGCTGACAGGAATCTTCCTGGACACACTTCAGTACTGTGCTGGCTTCACACAGCAGCTGTTCACCTGATGGAAACCAAAGCAAAGTGTCCTGAAAGTCCTCAAGCAACATACAGAAGGCAAGCAGTACAAGCTTCCCTGGCTCTATTCCTGTAAAGACAAACACAGGCCACGACATGGCACAGAGGAGCTACAAAACCCAGGGGGGGACAAAGCAGCGTGGGGCCCACGGAGAAGTGGAATCACAATGACTCAGATACACCTTCACATGGGGCACTTCTGTCTTCTCACTGCGAATAATGGACACGTCCAAAGATGTAGAAACGACCTAGGCTGTACCAGCAGGCACAGATCTTAGTGCTTCTATTACTTGAACCCGAACAGACGTTCTGTACCCGAGCAGAAGCGGTACCCAAGCGAGCAACGCCAGACGGGCTGGCCGGCAAGCTGTGGAATGTCGTTCTCGCGCTCCCCTTGCTGCGAGAGTGGCCATTCCTTACCCCGGAAAGAGGACGGGGTGTGTGCCTGGTCCGGAGCTCTCAGGCAGCTTCCTCAGGCCCAGGGGGTACAGCATGACCGCACTCGGTCTGGCTCCGCAGACAAGGATGGGAGGAAAAGGGAGGTCAGAGGTTTGTGGGAAAGCAAGCCTGTTTCCTCCCTTTCTTCGCTGAGCGTGTTTCCTCTCACTATGTCACCTTTCCTGCTCTCTCTGCAGACGCCCAGCAGCACGGGAGCTGTATTTCCTGGTGACAGAGAGAGACAACTTCCGTCTCCAGTCAAAGAGATGAGGGTTTAGGGATAGGCAGGAAGCGGAGAGGCTCATGAGGGCCGGATGGTGAGGACAGAAAAATAAAAGGAGGATACAGGGAAACAAAAAACTGAGTATAAAATTTTTAAAAAAAGCAAAAAACACCTAAGTGTAAATACTTTGGGACAAGAAAAAACGGAATTTTCTCCTCATCTAACAGACAACCATCGTCTTAAAATCTCCCTCTGGATTTTCCCTTCAGTGTCTTTAAATTTACCATTTGGCTCAAAATTAATCTATTCTAACTTTCAATATGAAAATAAAGAAGAATTTCAGATACTAAGACTATGAAGGGACACATAAAATGTTTCACCTTGTGTTTTTCTCTCTTCCAAGCTGTTAAATACAATAGAAATACAGGAAGATGGTTCTGTCACCAGCTCAGCCTCTACAGAGAGGTCAGCATCTTCAAACCACCAGGCTTGAAGAAAACAATGAAGTGAGTTTAAAACAGTCTCAGAAAAAGTGCCTTAGCTGAGTTCAAGGTAGAAGGCACGTGAGCAAGGCTTTCTATGCTTTCAACCCCTGGTGTAAAATGGCTTTAAAAATAAATAAATAGAACAGCTTTAATAGTGAACCTGTCCCAAGGCCAGGCAAGCCATACGGGTCCATGCTCAGGCACTCGAGGCCTCGCCACACCTGTCAGCCACTACAGACAGACAGAGTCTCAGGTCACATGAGGCATGAGCTGGGAAAGATCTTAATCTAGTCTAGGAAACCTGGGCTGTACAACGAGACGAGACGTCAGGAATCGAGGGAATGCGAGAATGTATGTAACACTAAGCTGAAGACAAAAGTAAGCTTCCAAATCTGTACCCCAAGAAGAGCAAACAGAATATGATATATGGATTGAGGTTTAGGCCATTTTTATAGGGAAGAGTCTTTGACACTTAAAAACATTTTTTTTTAAAGTTAGAGATTTCTGTTTATCAAATAAGGTGGATCAGTCAGAAACTTGTGCATATTCATACTGTCCCAATAAAAGGGAATAAAATTAAAAGAAACAGAACGAGGCCTCAATTGTTTTGGGAAACGTACCCAAAAATACTTATGAAAAAAGCTGGAAAAAAAGAAAGCAGGAGAACTGAAAGCACAACTCACAGGAGAGCCCCATATATGGAGAGCCTACACCACCAAGTTTGTTTCTGAATTCAGAAATGATTAAAACTCAACTTACGCTATAGACAGTCACTCTCCTCCATCTCAAAAAAAAAAAAAAAAATCCAGCCAATCCAGTCTCCTCGGTGATGACAAAAAGCAAGCCCTGGCAGCCCAGGGTTGGGGAGCTGGTTAAGCCCCAGCTGGGTGGGATGTAAGGATCTAGAAGGGACCAGAATCTTCCAGATAGGGACCAGAAAAGTTGATGGGGCCAAGTAAGGCAACCTGAAAAAAGACCTCATTTGCTTACAAAGAGGTGAGAATTTCCCGCCTTTATTTTCATTTGCTGTGGGTAGGAGGAAACAAAAATTCTTTGCAGATGGTGTAATATTCAGTTCCAGGTGTGCAGACACTGAACTAAAGACCTTGATATTCTGGTCCAACTCATTATTGTCACACACTGTGTGGATGAAAACAAAGGAGTTTATATATAGTGCTACTAGAAATGACATAATTTATTGCTGGCTTTGAACTGCACATGAGGAGGTGCGACGCTAACATGACTGTTACCTGGCAACAAGTGAAGAGTTACTTCCTTCTCGGTTGCTTCCTTTTCGTTTGTGTGAATTTCCTAAAAGAGAAGAGCAAAGGGTAATATATTTAAGGGCTCAAATGAATAACATAAAGCCATACTTTCGGAATACATGCTAAAACATCACGTTCAGCAGCTTTTTGTTTATTTGACAAGGTAGGTGTTTTTTTTAATTGAAGTATAACTGATTTCTCAAATGGTAAAGACTCCACCTGCAATGCAGGAGTCCTGGGTTTGATCCGTGGGTTGGTAAGATCCTCTGGAGGAGGGTATGGCAACCCACTCCAGTATTCTTGCCTAGAGAATCACCAAGGACAGAGGAGCCTGGCGGGCTATAGTCCATGGGGTCGCAAAGAGTCAGACACAACTGAGCAACTAACTAACACATAGCTGATCTGCAATGTTGTGTTAATAGCTTTTTAAAAGTAATTAAAAAAAAAACTTTTAAGAAAATAGGTACATTTGGTTTATTCTTTTTGGGGGGCAGCACAGCATGTAAGATCTTAGTTCCCCAACCAGGGACTGAACGCCAGCCACCTGCAGGGAACACAGAGTCTTAACCACTGAATCACCAGGGAAGTACCTAAAGTATCTTTAACTAAAGAAGCCAGAAAATTTCAGCAGGTCAGTTCAATGGGTTACACTAACAATTCAGAAGTGACAATGCTTAGGAGGAGCAGGGTTGGGCACTCCCCACATACAGGAACAGATGTCACTCAGCAAGGCAAGACAGCTGGAACAGAGTCTGAGAGAGAATGGAAGACAGCCCAAGAATGATTCCCTTCTTCCTCCAGTGAGAATCAAGGATCAAAACTGAAGTAGACTGCTGTGTTTCTGGGAGAAAATGGACCTGTGTAAAGGGCTTGAAGGTAGAAACAGGAAGCTATGGAAGTGTCAAGTCAATACTGATCCATCCATCCACTCTGCAGCAGGTGCGTGCGTGCTGAGTCACTACAGGCATGTCTGACTCTGTGATTCTATGAACTGCAGCCCACCAGGCTTCTCTGTGCATGGGATTCTCCAGGCAAGAATACTGGAGTGGGCTGCCATGCCCGCCTCCAGGGGGTCTTCCCGACTCAGGGAGCGAACCCATGTCTCTTACGTCTCCTGCACTGGCAGGTGTGGTCTTTACCACTAGCGCCCCCTGGGAAGCCCTGCAGCACACTAGGGCTCAGAAACGGTGGCTGCGAACATATCTGCTCCTTCTAAGTTACCTAAAACCACACAACAGTGCCCCGGGATGCAATCATTTCTAGTAAAGAATCAAGGCCAGGTTCTTTTCTTTTTTTTTAATTTACTTATTTTTGGCTACACTGGGTCTTCATTGCTGCACGCAGGCTCTCTAGTTGTAGAGAGCAGGGGCTACTCTTTGATGTGGGTCACAGGCTTCTCGGTGGGCTAGCTTCTCTTGTCGCAGAGCACGAGCTCTAGGGAGCATGTGTTTATTGCTCTGCAGACTGTGGAATCTTCTTGGCCGACGGACTGAACCCATGTCCCCTGCACTGGCAGGAAGACGCTTATCCACTGGACCACCAAGGGAAGTCCAAGGCGAGGTTATGTGTCACTGTTTCTCAATTAACAATGTCTTCAAAGGCTTCTATCCAGGGTTCAGTGTTTACCCGATATTCAAAGATAACTAGCAATCCTTAATGAGTGAATGGACCAAAACAACAATCATAAATGGCCGTTAACTTTAAGACTCAATGGAGGTTACTTCTTTATATAGATTTTCACTACTTTTAAAAACAATTTATCCCCATACTAGAATATTCATGTTAGACATTCTTCTACTGGCATCTATAATATCACCTTTTAAGTATCCAAGTGCATGCTTATTTCCCTCTCTGTAACAGTATTTTTCCAACTAGGGCTTGTATCTATCAATGGGTTGTAAATCAACTTAGTGGGTCAAAATCAAATTTTTCCACAAAAAGAAAGAATAAAAAATATCATATGGTAAAACACTGGGGAAAAACAAAAAGTGTTGTTGGGCCTCCTCATCAACCTACCACATCACCTATGAAGAATTCTTGCCAAAATATCTCACTCCATCTGCTTGAGCTGCTACCTACCAGTTTATAAGAACACTGGGACAGAGAAACATGTTAAATGACACCACGGGGATGCAGACAATCAAATCCTGACTGCAGGAAATGCTACAAAACACAACCAGTTCTGTCAACGTATTAAAATGAAATATTTTTACTTTGTTTTGGGTGGAAGTTTCTGGGTGGTATGAGTTTCTGGAATCTGTTGATTCAGATTGAAGCCCCCCATTACTAGAAGAAACCACAGTACAGCTGAGGCTGGGAGAGGCCAGACAGCCCATCTTGAGGCTGCAGAATGAAGTCGTAGTGTCTTCAGAGAACCCGCTTTGTGCCTGGTCTGTTTTGGAGATGACTGATTTCCATCCTGGGAGACGCCAATAAATGAAGCCTCCCTGACGCAGGGCCTCTCAAAGCTGTGGAGCATCAGGTCATCTGGGGAGCTCGTTCTTCACCTCCGCAGATGCTCAGGCCCCACCACAAGCCTGAGGAATCAGAGTGTGGGGGCCGCAGCTGAGTCTCTGTCTGTAAACACTCCCCAGATGACTCTGACACGCTGCTCCAGGTTACACAAGAGAGACTGTTTTTTGCATATGTAAATGCTAGGAGTGTATTTGGTAATTTAGAAATTCTCATTGAGAAGTTTCATCATCTGTCATTGACAAGAACTAAATTAAAGCACAATTATTTTTGACAGGTTTATCATCTGTGTCTGAGGAAAGCAAAGCTATGCATTAAATTCAATCAGCTGTTAGAAAACTAGCAATCATCTTTAGTGCTTGGAATTCAGTTGAAAAACTGAAGCCAGGACAGAGAAGACAGCCTTACTGTTACGCTGTCCACAGAAGTATCATCTTCCGACTTAAAGATTTTATATTATCCCAAATTACCGACGTACATCAATTCTTGAAATGGTTAATGAAATCCTTTAGTTTACACCCCATGAACAAGGCAATCAGAGGACATCTCTCAGGATGGTCCCACCCAAAACTCCCTTGTCCTGGACGAGCGTTCCCTGCTTCCCTAACCTCCTTCCTGGAGAGAACCACCTCCTTCCCACCACCTGCGTGAGCTAACAGACAAGACATACTTGCAAACGGCTAATCATTTTATCTCCCCCATTAATTCGGCTGAAGGGCTAAGAGAAGCTAATCAAGCTGGCTACTTCAACTACAGGCTTTGTAGCATGTGTGCTAAGTCACTTCGGTGGTGCCCGACTCTTGGCGACCCTATGGACAGTAGCCCACCAGGCTTTTCTGTCCATCAGATTCACCAGGTGAATATAATGGCGTGGATTGCCGTGCCCTCCTCCAGGGGATCTTCCCAACCCAGGGATCGAGCCTGCATCTCTTCTGTCTCCTGCATTGGTAGGCAGGTTCTTTACCACTAGTGCCACCTGGGAAGCCCACAGACTTTGTAGATTTGGCTACAAATACGCGGCAGCAGAGAAAGCTGTTCTGTAAAGAATGACACACATGAAGAAGATAGGTGGAGACAAAAGACCGCCCCCCAAACAAACAAGCAGTCCTGGCCTGGTCTCCATGGATTTCCAGGCTCTGGTGATGCCCAACCACGCCTCTGGCCCACAGTTCCAAGCATCACATCTGTATCTTTATAACAGACTCCCTTGTGAGCCAAAGCTAGCTACAGCGATTCTGCTGACCATCACCAACGGTACTGACTTCGGTCAACTGCACCAGTAACAGAAACCAGAGATGAAGGAATCACGTCATGCAACATGTCAGTGTGCAGTATGTCCAGGGCTCTAGGATTAGGAACCGACATCAGAGACACCATCTCACACGAGTAAGACTGGCGGGAATCACACGCCAGACCTAGCACCTGCCACTTCCAACTGTGTGGATTTTAGGTGAGGACGTATGAGGTCTCCAGGCTGTAAAGCCTCACAGGGTTTCACCATTATTCAAGCGGAGAGAGCCCCCCCTGAATGGCGTGCCTTGGCAGCTACCCCCACAATCTCTGCATGACTTCTCAGGGTGTAGGGGCGCATATTACTCCCTGCTCTACCCTTTCCCACATACCAGGTAAAGCAGAAACTACCTTAAAAACAAAACACCCCACGGACTTCAAGTGGTTAAGACTCCCGCTTCCACTACAAGGGGGGGCAGGTTCGGTCCCCAGTCGGGAAACTAAGATCCTGCGTGCTGCATGGCGTGCCAAAAAAAACCCCATAATGTTCTTAGCCTTGTCATTTCCAAACTAAGTCCTACAGTGTATGTATTTGCGCGCACACACACACACACAAATATATATGTATATGTATTGTTCAGTCGCTAAGTTGTGTCCAACTCTTTTCGATACCATGGACTATAACCCGCCAGGTTCCTCTGTCCATGGGATTGTCCAGGCTCTTGCTGGACAGAATGCTGGAGTGGGTTGCCATCTCCTTCTCCAGGGGTCTTCCTGATTCAAGGATTGAACCCGCGTCTCCTGCATTGGCAGGGAGTTTCTTTACCACTGAGCCACCTGAACACCTATATATACGTTCAGAAGTATATAAAAGCAGGGGATGCTAGGCTTCTAAAGATAATTGAAGTTTGTACGTGAAAAAGAAGAAGGAGATTTATAAGAAACAAAGGTAACTGAATGAATCTCTAGCCAGTGCTAGGCAAACAGGAGCTCACAGTCCAGTGGGGAGACGAGACAATACTAACACACTGTACCGCCATATGCGACTGGATGATGCTTTAACGAAGGCTCTGACGGGGACTCCAGGAACACAGAAGTGGGGACCTGACTCAGTAGAGGGACCAACAGAGGGTGGGGGAAGGGCAGACTGTTCAAGCAGTCTCCCTGGAAGTGGCTCACAACGAGTGTGCAGGAGTTCAACAGACGGACCAGCAGAGAGAGGAGGGAAGGAAAGAGAAGGTGCAGACACGGTGACAAGGAAGGCCGTTTTAAGGAGCCTGGGCTTCATCCCGTGGGCTGTGAGGAGCAAGGAGGTTAAGCAGACTGCACTAAACACATGGTGTTTACTATCTGCAACAAGTGTCTCTCAGGCAACAGCACAGGACCAAGTCAGAAACCTGGGTGGGTTCTAGCCTCCTCCGGAGCAAGCGGGACCATCTGGGCAAGTGTCCTGGCCTCGGGGTGCCCACTGAAGAGAATGCAATCAGGAGCTCACTGCCTGCCTTATGACCACATCGTGACAGCGCAGTGAGCCTCAGTATTTGTGCTCTCAAAGGAGGCAGGGTCCGTGGTGGCTCACCCTCACTAGAACGGCAAAGGAAGACCCCTGCAGACCAGCCCTCGATTCTAAAACACGGGCAAGACAGGGCACTCCGATCTCAGAGGGGAGAAGATAAATCTACCAGAAGCATTTCCTCGGAGAAAAAAGGAAAGGACTGGAGGCCTCTTCCCCTCATGGAAAAAGGGAAACTGGAGACTCACCCTTGTTTTTTCCAAATGCCCCAGAAGCTTATTACACATTTTTCACTTTAACAGTAGGGACTCCTTGGTACTTCCCTGGTGATCCAGTGGCTACGACCCAGTGCAGCCAAATAAATAAATAAATATAAATATATTTTGTAAGGAGTAGGGACTCCTCCTCTTCTCTGGAATAATGTTAAATACATTCTGATGCTGGCAACAAGTTGCTGACCAAAAACTGATCTGAGAGAAAGGAAAACCCACCGAGCAGCTAGGTCGTGGAAGAGCCAAATATCTCATGAAGTGTGTGGGAAATTTCAGCATGAGAGGCGGCGGCAGAAAAACCACCAAGATTTCTAACACTGCTTGACTTCCTACTAAAGCTGCCACTATTCATCAGACTTCCTTCAGCTGCAGACAGGGAGAGGAGAGGTCAGAATAATGCAGTAAGATACACACTGCTGCCGACAAGCTAGTGTTCAACAAAGAGGAGTCTAACCAACCAATACATGTGAGCCCTTGCCTCGAATGCCACTAAATAACTTTGTGTGAGTGTGCTGTTAGCCATTCAGTTGTATCCAACTCTCTGTGACCCCATGGACTGGGACCCACCAGGCTCCTCAGTCCATGGGATTTTCCAGGCAAGAATACTGGAGTGGACTGTCATTCCCTTCTCCAGGGGATCTTCCCAACCCAGGGATCAAACTTGGGTCTCCTGCATTGCAGGCAGACTCTTTACCATCTGAGCCACTAGGGAAGCCTAAACAAGTAAACAGCTTTATTTGTCCAAAACACAGATCATACAGCAACCTCAGCTATTTGAAACACTGCTGAAAATCCCAAAGTGAAAAAAGACTTCTGAGCAGTAAAGACAGGTGTGTTCAAGTCTGTACACGGCAATCAAGGCCCTCCACAAGCTGTCAGTCTCAGCTTCCACTTCA
Source organism: Ovis aries (assembly GCF_016772045.2). Lineage (NCBI taxonomy): Eukaryota > Metazoa > Chordata > Mammalia > Artiodactyla > Bovidae > Ovis > Ovis aries. Next base: position 41,483,903 of record NC_056069.1, on the reverse strand, counting down.
ACTGCATACATTTAACTATAATAATAAGTCACATTTATTAAGTTCTATGATGTGTCAGATAAGTGCTCATCATAAGTATCTCATCAATCTGCATAACACCAGAATTGGTACTGCTTCCATTTTACAGATGCAGAAACTGAGGCTTAAAGAGGTTCAGGAACTTCCCTTTAATAGGAAAATAAGTCACTAACCAAGGGTTCGGCCCAAGCCCTGACTAACTCCAGAGCCCACATTCCTTGCCGCTGTGTTCCAACAAACACGGTCTCTAGTTTCCTACCACAAAACATCCATTGCATGCAACAGAAAACCAGTCTCCTGCTACAAAACTCATTAGAACAAATTAGAAAAATTCCCTTACGAGAACTGTACTCCACTGTACAAGGCTTTGCCTCATACAGGACAAAAGCACGTGAAAGCAAGTGTCAGCTGCGTGCCTGAGAATCTGCTGAGAGACTGTGGGGCAGCCTGGCTGTTTCACTCCACTGGTTCTCGGAGTTTTCTCTAGTGTCTTACCAAGTTCATATTCAGGATGTGCACATCTCAAAAGTGTGGAGGACCTAGAATCTTGGCAAAGGGGGAAAAAGGGACCTTGAAAAGAATGGGGCGGGGGTCTCTACCGTGAAGCTCTCCTAGGCCAGATGCTTGTAAATGTTCATGTCAACCCTTCACTGCTTACAAGGGCTCTGAGTCAAAAACCAAAGTTGTTATTCTCAGTTTAATTTCATCCAGGCAGAAGGGCAAATTCCAAGAGGCAACATAACATCCCTAAAGGTTCCAAAACACAGTTTCTTTCGATCACATCTGGCACCAAGTGCTAAAAAGACACAATACAAACATTTTTATTTCCTCTAAGTCGCTCCACTGCTCTAAAATGGACACTTAATACTCTGCTTTTTCCGCTAGAATAGAAAATCAGAGGGGGAAGATGCATTTGTGGCTATATATTAGGTGGCAATCCACATGTATCTCAGAACAAAATTTACCTTTTTTTAAAGCAGAGTTGTAGTTTTAAAACAGCATAGTACTAAGAATTTAAGTTTTGTCTTTCCCCTGGTTTCTCCAAACTTCTCTCCGTGCATGTATTGGAAACAAGTAATACAGACTTGAGGCAACAGTCCAAACCCAGCTCTGGTACCTACAGACATGCATTTGGGCTTGCCATTTAACCTGACTGAGCTTGGTTTCCTCCTGTGTGAATGGAAACAACACTACCTAGTATGAAGTTATCAACAGAAACGGGTGTAAACATCTGGCATACATGTTCAGTAAATGAGATCTGTTACAACTATTGGACTGAGCAGAATCTGTCCTTCTTGATTCCTTTCTTTTTCTCTTCCTTTCCTCTGATGATTAAATAAAGATTTCAACATACTACTTAAGAGCTACAGTTATTTAAGATTCTGCATGAGCAGAATAATTTCTGCTTCTCTTGTCAATCCTATTTCCCACATTAAACGAAACTGACTCCACTCAGGAGACTTCTCAATTCTTTTTTCTGTGGATCAGAAAACTGCCATTAGCAACACCCAGACTGGTCCTAATTCCATTAGATTTTGACTACACAGGACTATCTGAAGTCATGGAAAAAGAAACGGCCTTTTTCTATTAATAGGACTTGTTTTCTACAATGAGTTAGCTCTGGTCATTTGGTGTCTTTTTCTTCTGCAATAGAAAGTACTCTGAACCCACTTACAAGACCAAAAGAATAAACTAACAGCTTCCTTAAGAGAACACCACATCTGAGGAAGAGACTGCTCAGGCCCAGAGACAAAAGGAGAGTTTTCTCAACTACAGAGTTTATTCAAAGTAGGTTAAACTGAGAATTCCCTGGTGGTCCAGTGGTTTAGACTTGATACTTTCACTGTCGTGGGCCTGGGTTTGATCTCTGATAAGGGAACTAAGATCACGCACACACACACACAAAGTAGATTAAGCTACTGAAAGTTGGCGACAAGCTGAGAATAAAAACTTAAATTAAGTACTTCTGCACTGGAATTTAAAGAGACATACTGCAGGCTAATATCAATAATATCTAATATCTACATCACTAATATCTTACCTGTTTATCACTTCAAAAATGGTACCATCACCGTCAACCACCCCTTCACCCCTGAAATCAAAATATACACCAGTCCTGAGAAGAGAAATTATCCAGGGGACTCCAATAAATCAGGGTGTGTAAACAAGAATGAAAAGGAAACCCTCCCCTTAGAGAAAAAGTGGAATTCTCCCTTTTCTCTGGGAAGCCACCTGTACAGGTCGGGGAGCAGGCGGGGAACACAGAATGGAGAGTTCTCGCATCTTACATCTCTTTCTACATCTCTTTCCCTTACATGTTTTTACAGTTTTTTTTTTTTTTGGACCCCATAAAAAAACACAGAAAGAACTAACAAATATGGAGATAATATTTTAATATTTCAAAGTGTTTTCTCTTTTTTTGAGAAACAAGAGTTGTAACATCTGCTGTTGCTGATCCTGGGGGAATGAGCATAGCTGAATGGAGAAGAGGGGAAGTGGTTAACAATAAGGCAAAGCCCACGTCTGGATGCGCCAAGGGTTACGGGACACAATAAAATTCCCACGTGTACATGCTCCTCTTGATCAAGCTGAGTTCTCAATGCGTAATAAGCTGCTGTCATCATGGGCAAATTTACTGGGTGAGTGATTAAAGGCTATCCAACTTGACCTTTACAACTGGATGAGAAAATACAATCTCTTCCTTAATGACATCACAAATTACTCCATCGTGACTCAGAGGTTGCTGGTGGACTGCAGAAATCACAAGTGTCCACTCTATGAACGTCAAAGCGGCTACTCTCAAGGGCCAGCCATTACGGAGGCTGAGAGGAGAATAATAGTAACAAACATTTCTAGAGCCTTACATACCAGGCACTGTTTAAAGGGCTTTATACTTATTAACTCATTTAATCCTCACAGCAACCCTTGAGGGAGGGCTCTTATACCCACTCTTTCCTCCACTCTGCAGGTGAAGACACTCAGCTAGCATGTGGTGCAGGTGGAAGTCAAACCTGACAGCCGGCTCAACCTCCATTCCTACACGAGGCCACATTACTTCTTCTGTGGAATGAAGGAAACAAAGGAAAGCAGCACAGGAAGGTCACTGAATGTATCTGCTAGACAAGCATCACCGGAAGAACCCAAAGCGTTCGGTGTTCAGTCGTGTCTAATTCTGTGCTTCCCAATGGACTGTAGCCTCTGCCTGTGGGATTTTCCAGGTAAGGATATTGGAGCGGGTAGCCATCCCCTTCTCCAGGGGATCTTCCGACCCAGGGATCAAAGTTGGGTCTCTCACATTGCAGGCAGATTCTTTACCATCTGAGCCACCTGGGAAGCCCCAGGAAAAGCCTCAAATTGTTGTGGAGAGGGAAAGAGACTGAAAGAAAGAAAAAAACAATACATCTACCCCCAGGAGAAATGGCTGCTGTGTGGGGAAGAACTCAGGGGCTTTCTCAACACCAGCTGAGAGCTCACCTCTTACGACTCACTCCAATCCATCCTTCAAGGCCTAGGTCTCTGTCACTCCAACCAACCCTCGAGAGTTCCGTGAGAACCTTGTGCGGTCCCACACTCCATGAAAGGCCCCAAGGCAAATAACACAGTATGGCCTGGGCTACCCTGTGCTTCCCTTCAAAAGCATATCATCTAGGAGTCCTCTTTACATCTCCTTCCCCTTCACCCTCGGTATCCAGTCTTTGACCAAATCCTATCGGTATTGCCTATTACAGACACCCAGAGCCCATGCTCCTCTCTCACCTCCACCAGGACCAGCCTAGTCCAGGCTGTCATCATCGCCCACATGGACCAGTGCAGCAGCTTTCCAACTGCTCAGCCTGCATCTGCCCCTCTGGCACCCACTGCCCACCCTGGAGGGGCAGTGACCCCTCAGGACACAGCCTGCTCTGGGTGACCGGTGGGAGAAGGACAACGACCTGACAAAGCCCACCAGGTTCTGCACAGCCTGGTGCCTGCCTCCCTGTCCAGCCTGGTCTCCCACGCCCTCCTCCTCTGCCTGCATGTCGGCCACACTGGCCTTCCGTCAGCCTCTAGTACCTGCCAAGCTCCTTCCTGCCTTGAATCCAAGCCCCTGCATGGAATGCTTCTCCTCTCTGCTCTGTGAGTTTCTGTGTATCCATCAGACCTCAGGACAAGGGTCATTTCCTCTGGGAAGCCTTCTCTGCCATCAGGCTCTTTAAGCCCTGTGTATCTTTCCCTCTTAGCACTTGTCACAACTGCAGTATCACATTTGTTTATGTAATTATTTAAGTCTATCTCCCCATCAGTTTATAAACTCTTTGAGGGCTGGCTCTGTTTTTCTGTTCACCATATTGCCCCAGAATCCAGTGTGTGTGCGTGTGGGTGCTAAGTCGCTTCAGTAGTGTCTGACTCCTTGTGACCCCATGGACTGTAGCCCACCAGGGTCCTGTGGGTTCATGCCCTCTTCCAGCAGATCTTCCTTACCCAGGGATCAAAGCCATGGCTCTTATGTCTCCTGTATTGCCAGGCGGCTTTGTTATCACTAATGCTGCCTGGGAAGTCCCAGCACAGGCCCTGCAAACAGTAAGTGCTCAAAAGATTTCACTAAGTAAGTTAGTTAATAATGACTTTAAGTAATGAGAGGTCTTTAAACCACTCCAGCGGGGGCCAGGGAAACATTTGGAAGATTAAGAGACAATATCTAGGCTTGGGCATTAACACAGGCGGCATCACCAAATGCTCTCATATTACTGGAAAGAACATTCCATTGAAGACTGTCATGCATATGATATTCATCCAGAAAGAAAGTCGTGAAGCCTGTCCAGTGAGAGAGGCAGGGCAGCAGCCACCATGGATGGACTTGGTGTCCTCCCAGGATCTCACAGGCAATTCAACCAGCGCCCAGGGACGGCTGCTTCTATCCTCTCCCTCTTCTCTGGAGCAGTGGGAGCTTCTTAACTGTCACCTGGTTTCAGCAAAGGGCCCTGGGCTTCCCATTAACCCTCTGCTCCTTCTGCCCTTCAACTGTGACACTCCCTGTCCAGCTGCCTTATCAGCAAATGGCCACAGTCTTATTTCCAGAACTGGACACGTGGGATAAAATCCCTCACTGACCCCAACTGCATATCATGTTCAATGCATAAGAAAAGAAGGCTAGGAAAGTACAGTTCTTTTAACAATCAAGCAGAACTGGTTCTACTAGTTATGCTGACAGACTTTTTTCTCTGCCACAGGCCAAAAAGGAACTCAATTGGAAAGTGATGCAAATTTTCAACAAATGGGGTGTTAACCAAGGCCCCTGTGGTTTGTGCAGCACCTCTCTGAGTTCTGACAGAGCTTGCTATTATCACAAGAGTGTAGCAGAGACTGCCAGCTGGTGCTGGTCACAGAACATCCAAGTCTTCAAACCTGGGAATCCTAGAGGCCTGCATTCAATCAGAACAGCAGCTTGAAATAAACGGAGGGAGGGCAGTTATGCCAGAGGGGTGGGATCAAGGTTGGGGTTTTTTGGTAAATTGCTTATTTCAATATTTACCCCAATGCTATGGCTACCTTTGTTTGTTTGTTTTAAAAGGGGATAAGGGCATAAACAGCAGGTCTTCCAGTTTCCATACATTTTACCCCACAGCTCAAAAGGAGCTACCTCTGTTCCTGCTGCACTTGGACAATCAACAGTTCCCAGGACTTGCTGCCCCGACATGGCCTAGGAACCCCGCCCCGCGCTGAGCCAGAGGCACTCCCATTCTGGCCACTTGTGTGCCAGACAAGATGTGAGAACTGCCACCCATTCTCCAGCAAGCTTGCGGCCCAAAGGAGACACGCCCTCTGGGACCCACCTCACACAGCTGGCCCAGCATGGATTCCTTTTCCATTTTTTTTTTTTAATTATGGCAACAGTCACATAATATAAAACATAATATTTTAACTATATTCAACTGCACTGTTCAGTGGCACTAAGTACATCCGCCTTGTTGTGCAACTGGTCCAGCATTTAAAAGGCGTCCACCTGATCGCTCAGACTTTCGTCTCTCAGAAGGAGTGGCACAGATCACAGGGCTGCAGTGAGCCTGTGGAGCGAAACCAGTGAGTCAACACTCAAGCTGTGTGTCTGGTTCCTCAGAGGCGCAAGGTGGACCTGCCTCCAATGAATACCAGCTGATTCCAACAACCAGCTTCCAGGTAGGCTAACCACCAAACACCCAGGATAAAAGATGAAGAACTGACTTCAGCATTCAAGACATTTATATGGACACATAAAAAAAAAATAATAACTGGAAAACTGGGGAATCAGTGCTATAAATATTCATTCATTATGCTAAGTCACTTCCGTCATGTCTGACTCTTTGTGACCCCAAGGACTGTAGCCTGCCAGGCTCCTCTGTCCATGGGGATTCTCCAGGCAAGAATACTGGAGTGGGTTACCATGCCCTCCTCCAGGGGAATCTTCTCAATCCAGGGATGGAATCTGTGTGTCTTACATCTCCTACATTGGCAGGTGGGTTCTTTACCACTTGTGCCACCTGGGAAGCCAATAACATATTAATATTAGACACCGACAGAAGGTTCTCTTTTTACCCGTCATCTCACTTAATCCTTTCCACTCTTGACTGACATTACTGCTCCCATTTTAGAGACGAGGAAATCGAGGCTGACCAAGGGTAAGTGAAGCGGGACCTGAGCCTGGGCCTGCCTGCCCAGCACCGTTCCCTTCGCTGCAACAATCCTGGGCCTGCCCACCAACCACATCCTCCCAGGCAACGCTGTCTCCTCCCCCGGCCTTTCAGACGCTCTTTCACCGACTGCACTGTCCTTTCTTAGGCACCCGCTGTACCAGCACAGCAAATGCGGGCGTGAACACCGCGCACAGCCCCACCGTCCCCAGAGCAAACGGTCCGACCGCGGCAGGGGCAAGCGTGACTCCACGTGTGCAGGGCCACGCCGGGGGTGGGCAGGCCACGGCAGGGACGCGGCACCAACACCCAGCACACGTGGAGGGGAGGTCAGAAAAGATGGCTACCCTCAGGAAGTGTCATTTAGGCTGAGACCTGAGAATCAGCAGAAATGAGTTCCGGGCCAAACAACCGACCCACTGTCTGGCTGCTCTTCCTCATCTCCCTCCTGGGCATCTCCTCACAGGTCCTCTGCTCCTTGGGGAAACTCTCCAGCAACCCGTGCTGATGGCCCTCCTCCCCTCAAACGGACCTTTACTCCAGACTCCTCTTCAGGGATCCGGATCTGGACCCCAGACAGCCTCCCAGCTACTCGCACTGGAAAGGCCCTCAGACTCTCCAAATTCCCATTTCTAAATCAGCTCATCACTTCCCCCATCCCTCCCTGAACCTGCGGTCCTCTGGACTCCAGCCCTGCATCCACCCGGCAGTCATTCTCAGCTCTCCCTTGCCTCTCGTATTTCTGTCTGCTCTGCTTTCCCGACAGCTCCAGAAGCCATCTGCACCCGTCAGCCCTGGCTGCTGCACTTACCCCAGCCACCATCGGGCACACTGCACACTTCTGATTACCTTTGCACTGCCTTGCCACTATCCCGCCCTTGGACCCACAGGGCCCCTCATCCCCCTCGCCAGTCCCGCCCAGCCAATTCTCCATCCAGCCCACTGCCACATAGTTCAAGTCCTCTGCAAGCCTTTCTTAGACTGCAATAGTCTCTTTCCTTGTCTGTCTCCCCGAGTGATGCTAAGCAGGGGCTGGAGCTGTACTTTTCGTATTTTTAGCCTCAACAAGATATATGCTCCTAGATAGCAAAATGCCAATAAAAGTCTACTGAAAGCATGCATAACAAAATACAAAGAGAAAAACAATTCTTGATCCTGGTAATATTTTTTAATCCTAAACACAGTTCTTGAGACAATTCTATTCAAACTGACTACCTAATACTGTTGCACACCTATAACTTATATAACGTGTGTGTGTGCTTAGTCACTCAGTCGTGTCCGACTCTTCGCAAGTCCATGAACTGTAGCCTGCCAGATTCCCCTGTCCATGGAATTTTCCAGGCAAGAATACTGGAGAGGGTTGCCATTTCCTTCTCCAGGATCTTCCCGACCCAGGGATCGAACCCATGTATTCTCCACTGGCAGGAGGATTCTTCACCACTGAACCACCTGGGAGGCCCAACTTCTATAATACTGTACACTGACTATACTTCAAACGAAAAAAAGCTTTTTTTAATTTTAAAGCTTAAGAATAAATGAACAAAAACTACTACCTACGTTTGTGATCAGTGGTAAGTATCACTGACCTTTCCTCACACCTCTTCCTTAGCTGGCTTCCTGAAACACACTCTAGTTTCATCAGTAAGGCAGGGGCATGTTCAAAAACAGACTCTGAATCAGAAGCCTGATCACTAAGGATGGAGTTTAGAGACTGAGCGAGTCTATCTACTGTTGAGGCCTAGGAAGCTGGAGAAATCAATTTAGGGTTTGTTTCCTGGAGCCGATTTCCAAGGCTGCGGGCCCCCAACTCCTGGACAGATGACTCTGCACCCTGCCGAGTCAGCCTGACCAGGTACCAGCTTTGCCGCTGACCACAGCTCGACTCTGCTAACAGTACACTGCCTTGGCAGGTGGAGATAAGCAACAATTACTGTTACACTGAAGCACGATGTCAGCATCTGACACACTGACACACTCTGTCTGGACTCAAGGTCCCAGACCACAGACATGATGCAGTTCGAGACCGGGTTTTAAGGACTCTGCTCTTTACACATCATGCAAATCAGTTCTCAGCCACAAGCAGTGTTCATTTCACAGGGCGAGCTGGGAACTCTCAGGAGCACTTCAGGCTAAACATCCATTATCCACAGAAACAGACTAACTTAAACATGTAAATATGTAATTAGCAGAGGTTTTACTATGTCCTATTTCACATGCCCTGTGTCGTTTGTCTTAACAACAATCCCATAAGGAATTTTCATTCTTACTTCACAGATAAAACCAGTGAAGCTCCAGGAGGTTAGATGATGTGCCCAGGCTCAGAGGGCTAAACAGGTGGTGAAGCTAGAACTCAAGACTTCAGACCCCAAGTTTGGTCCTTCTGATTCATAAACTGTGATTCCATAAGAGTTTATTAAGACATAACTCCCATACCAAAAAATTCACCCATTTAAAGTATACAAATCGAGGTGTTTATCAGTCCACTCACAGGATTGTACAACTGCCACCAGAGTCAACTCTAGAATATATTCAGGTACCCAAAGGTGCCTTTACCCAAGAGCAGTCACCCCATTCTTCCCACAGCCCTAGGCAGACAATCTTAAACTTTTCTCTTATTACAAAATAGTACTATTAAGTGTCTCGTCGACTCTGACAAGTCTCCAGGGCAGGGGAAACAGGCAACAACCTCCCACGGCGCCCTTACCGCCAACTCCCCCACCACCAACAGCTGAGCCAGACCTCATTCATGTATCATTCTAAATCCTTTCTCTCCCATTTAGATCTCCTGCTAGTCCCCCTTATCTCAGATTTTTTTGAAGGAAGAAAGTAACTGCTCGCCAAGATGATCCCTGGTAAAGCCCTCACCTGTTTTGACAGCTCATCACCCACTGCACAGCAGTGGAAGGCTTATCAGTGCTTCTTAGCAAGGATCACTCTTACCAGGCACTCCCCAGGCCTTTAAATAATCCAAACCCTTTATCACATTCTCCCTGGTAGGAAACTCAAGCTAGAGAGGAAATGGTGAGCCCGTGGGCAGCATAAGCCTCAAAACCCACAGATCTGACCTCGCCAAAGAGCTGGCTCAATTCCAGAAGACAGGGTCTGAGCTCAGGAGCTGCCTGAGGAAGCTAAGGGCGGCCCAAGACACACTGCAGGCAACAGCTGGGCTTCAGGCATCCATGCAGGTCAACAGCCTACCAACCTCAGCACCACAGTGACAGTGAAAAGGAATATTTTTAGGCAAAACATCTCCTGCCAAAGCAGACTCTTGGGGCACAAAGACCCAGAGTCAAATCAGTGATCACGCTGAAGTTCCTCGTATAGTTCTCAACCTCAGCCCCCAAAGCTCACTCTGCAGGAGAGGGGAACACGACCCGAGTGAAGGGCCCGCCAGCGACCTTCTGAGGCCCTCTCCCATGGGGGCCGAGCCACCGCCCATTCACCCTCCCTGAAGCCACCATGAGCTCCACAAGGCCACGCTGAGTGGTGGGCACTACGGCCCTGCCCTGGAGGAGCTTACAGTCCTGTCGGGGAAATAAGAGCCGCAGACACAGAGCACAAAGGAGTCGACAGTAAACGCTCGATGGCGCCATCGAAGCCCGTAGCCACAGTCAGCCTGTGCCACAGAGGCAGAGCAGGGAGGCCGCCAGGCACGAGGAAAGACCTGGGAACACAAAGGGGCTGAAGGAACAGGAGCCCTCGGCTCCGCCTGGCCGGGGGCCTTCACACTGCACTTCTCACACCCTCTCTTTTCTGGTCTGTCTCTATTCTTGGGCTTCCTCTGTGATTTCATCTGAAACAGCAGTTCTTAAGAGGGGCTGAAGGAAGAGATGCTAGCGAACTGAAAAATACTACAGGTTCCTACTGCAGGTCTCCCTCCCACTCCCCACACACCCCCACATACACCCTTCCCACCACCCCCGGGGGTCATATCTGAATCTCTAAAGCAGGACTGGGGACACTGAGTTTTGAAAAAGTTGTTCAAGAATCATGCTGTGGGTTTTTCTTTTTTAAAAAAGCTCCTTGAACAAAATATTGTTTAAAAACACTTGCCTAATCCAGGAAATGAGACCCAAAGAGGTGAAGGGGCTTTCTCAAAGACACTCAGATAAGAAATGGCCACAGCCCAAGGTTCCTGAATCCAAGCTATTGCTCTATCAACAAACCAGAAGCAGGCAGAATCTGGGTGAGCCTGGGAACGGTGCTGAAGTTCGGACCAGTGAAAGGGGCAGGGGGCATGAAAGACCCTTAACTAGGAAAATGACATGTCAAGGCAGTGTCCAAAAGGAGCCTGGCCGTGATGTGAGGGGTGTCTGGGGGAGGAGGGCTCCAAAGGGAGCAGTGGCAGGTGGGAAAACCTGTGTAAGGTAAGCAGCTGCAGTTGGTGGCCCCGAGCATCAGAGGAGGTGCTTGGTCTGGACCACACAGTACTGAGGAAATGAGAGAGGTGCTGGCAGCAGCTGGGAAGGAAGGAAGCGGAGCTGAACAGGAGGCAAAGTCCCAGGACCTAAGATGCTGCCCAAACCCCAGGGCCCCCAGCCCCGAGACAAGGGAAGATACTGTTACAGGAGGGCAGAGAGGGCATCCATGACAGCTCACTGAGAAAGAAAACCATGCTGGAAGAGAGATGGGAAGGGCACACACTGTGGGTATGGCAGGATCCCACAGCGGGGACACCGCCCCCAGCTCCAGACTCACGCCTCTGAGAGGGCGAACGAAGAATGATGCTCAAGAGGAACGAAGTCAAGTCTGGCCGTTATCGGGACCCGCTCTAGTGGCCAAAGACAAGGGCACATGAACGAAGACACACAGCTGCGACTTCTGGGGTGAAGACTTAACAGCAAGTACTGCAGTTAACATTTCCGAAGCATTTACTACAAGCCAAGTTGTACTGAGTCAGCAACTCTCCATGGAGGGCCTCACTTGAGACTAACGACATTAGTATGGGCTGGATACTATGACCTTTATTCCCATTATACAGACTAAGAAACTGAGGCTTAGAGAACTTACATACCCAGCCTAAATCCAAACAGTGAGTAGCAAAACTCTGATTCCAAAGCCATGCCCCTCATGACACTGAGAGTGAGGAGGGCAGTGCTGGAATGCACACAAGCGCTAGGAGAAGAGGTCAGAGGCCGGTCACGAGACCACCAAAGTCTATCATTTAAGCTACCTGATGAGACCAACAGCAGCTGCAGGAACACATGGCACTGCCTTCTGTGTGTGCCCTCCTTGTCCCCCTCCAGGGCTGTGCTGGGCTGTGCTTAGTCACTCAGTTGTGTCTGGCTCTTTGTGACCCCATAAACTGTAGCTCATCAGTCTCCTCTGTCCATGGGGATTCTCCAAGCAAGAATACTGGAGTGGGTTGTCATAACCCTCCTCCAGGGGATCTTCCCCACCGAGATCGAACCCAGGTCTTACACACTGTAGGCAGATTCTTTACTGTCTGAACCACCAGGGAAGCCCAGGAATACTGGAGTGGGTAGCCTATCCCTTCTCCAGGGGATCTTCCCTAGCCAGGAATTGAGCCCGGGTTTCCTGCATTGCAGGCATATTCTTCACCACCTGAGCTACCAGGGAAGCCCCTCAGGGCTGCTATGTATAGATGTCAGGTCAGCAGAGGAGCTGGCAAGGAGCTGAAAGCCTTGGGGCAGTAGCTCTTCCATGATCTTGGAACAAGAGGAACTGGGGCAAATGAGAAGCTGCCTACAGGCTCACCAAGAGCCAGGCTGACCTACACAGCAGCATCCACAGAAAACAGGGAACAAACTGCAGGTCCCAGCGGTACCCCCGGATTCTACTCTTTAGGACCTGCCGCATTCACAAGGCCCACGTGCACCTTATATAAGAGATGACGACAGATGGTCCGACCACCTGGTCCCCACGCACCTGTGAGTCTTCCAACTTGTCCCTCTTGCTTGCAGCCTCCTCCTCCCCACACCGGAGCCCATGTCAACGCTGCCCTTTCCAAGTCCCACGCAGCCTCCCAATGAGGCCAGATGCTGCTGTGGGGCCGCAGCGGGCCCTCCTCCATGCCCGGGAGCGTCATGCGCTCCTCCCTTGTCAACAGGCAGCACCTACCTCCGTGCAACACAGCCATCTGTCGACGTGCCATCTCACCGGCAGAATGTGGGCCTCCCGAGTGCACAGACTGCTTTTTTCTCTCATTCCTAATTCTAACACAGTGCTTAGCAAATGGTAGCAACACTCAATAATTCTCCCAATTCAAGTTATTGTTTGGGCGTACATGGTGTTTCTGCTCATGCTCAAAATAAGCCTGCCAGGAAGATGGGCACCCAACGTTAGATGAAGATCAAAGGGAGGCTCAGAGAGGGGAAGTCACACCAGGAAGCAGATCTCAAGGGATTCAAGCAAAACAGGGATATGATCTTATGTATGGAGAAAAGGGTAGAAGAGTGAGATTTTTTCATCCAAAAAACTGGGACCATTCCCATCAAAGGCATTCTCAGGGATCTTAAAAAAAAAAAAAAAGCAGCCCTCTCAGCAAAAACAAGAACAAACAAACAAACAAAAATCCAGCAGTTCAGGATCACTGCCTGAAACAGCGGCTGACAATCTGTGACCAGAGAAAAGGCAGACTTCAAAATATGCCACCCCTGTGGCCAGCGCTCTCATGCACAAGCCCTGCTTTTCTCCTGGCCGAAGCCACCCTCTCCCCACAAAGCAAACAAGTGAGGGCTCAGACTTCTCCTCTGAAAGGCCGCCCAGCAGCGAGGTGTACAAGGACTGAAGCGTTTAAAGTCAAAACAGCACTCGATCTGGCTACTGCCTTTGGAGCACGTAAAGAGAATTATTACTCCCAGAGGTGATCTGATTTTCCTTACTCGTATCTTCAGTAAATCATTGACCAGATGTGATAAATGCATAAAATGTGGCCTATGATGGAAAGACTCAGAAATGAGGAGAGAGGAAAAAATAAGTCCACAGAATGAATCCAGCAAAATGTCAAAGGCCAAATGCTAACAATGAAAAAACGCCGACCGCTCAGTGTTCTCATTAGGTTGGAATTTTAAATATAATCAAAGCATTCTCAAAAGTAAAAAGGAAATAAGAAAAGAGGAAAAGAAACTTTCAGAGATAGTGAAAAACACTCTAAGAAAGAGTTACCACACAGTGAACTTTCCGGGCACGGTGCCATGGCAACAACGGCAACAACTAAAATACTCCACTGTCATTAACACCTTAGCTTAGGGAAAGATTTCTGTATTCTAAGACTGGTGACTGAGTACTTTCTGGAACCCTCCAGGGGGCTCCTGAGTAAAAGTAACAATGAAAGCCCACATCTCCTGAAGGTTACCCAGCTAGCGGCCAAGTTCTATCTCCTTAAGGTTACCCAGCTAGCGGCCAAGTTCTCTGCTAAGCAGCACCCGCTGTGCACAATCACAGTTCAGATTCATAAATGTTCACATACACCTATCAGATAAGACAGATGTCATTATTTCCACTTTTCCAGTAAAAATACAACTGAGGCTTGGAAGGACTGGCCTCATGCATAGGCAGCAAGACAGAGGAATGACAAGTGGTTGCTTTCCCTGGAGAGTGATGCCCAGGTATGCAGAGGGGACTAGGGGAAGGGGGAGGCCCTGTGGCCCTTCCAGCTACTGGAAAGGTTTGCTCACTGCTGGGGCCCCTCTCCATGTCTACCTCCTCTCTTCTTCCTTCCGAAGCAGCAGCAGATTAGAGGTTGGCAAAATTATTCCGGTTCAATCCTACCTCCCAATCTACCTCAAGAGGCTGATTCTAAGTGATTCATTAAACTACAAACCCTCTGTTCTCCTTGGGGTCTCCAAAAAAGCACATCAGAAGTCACTAGTGTGGACTTCCCTGGTGGTCCAGTAGCTAAGAATCCACCTGCCAGTGCAGAGGACACGGGTTCGATCCCTGGTCTGGGAAGATCCCACATGCTGCAGGGAGGCTAAGCCGTGCACCACAATTACAGAAGCCCATGTGCCCCAGGGCCTGTGCTCCACCACAAGAGAAGCCACTGCAAAGAGAAGCCCTTGGACCACAACTGAAGAGTGGCCCCCACTCGCTGCAAATAGAGAGAAGTCCACATGCAGCAATGAAGACCCAGTGCGGCCAAAAGTAAGTGGAAAAAAAAAAAAAAAAAGACGTCGCATGGAAACCTGAGGGTGGCTCCCTGCTGGAAAACCAGCTCTTAAGTGTCTGCCCTGCTGACAGGAATCAGTGGTACCACCTTCAGTCATGATTACCACAGGGCAGGCTCTAAGTCTTTACACATACTGTGTTTGCAACCGTGTAAGACACAGACCAAGCCTGGACATACTGAAAGAAAAAATGGAAAGAGTCACTTGGGTTATTAGGGTAGCATAATTAAGGTAGCTTCATTTTCCTAACTTCCAAAGTCGGCAATATTGTCTTTATCATAAAAATAAGGTATACATCTTTTATAGTGGTTAAAAAATTTTTTTCTGACCCCCTAAAAACTGAGTCCTCTCTGATGCACACTGTGACACAGGACGGTTTCCTGGGGAAGTAGTCAAAGGACACCAAAATCCCGCTGAGCATGTGCAGAGAAGGACCCAGAACGTCTAAGTGTCTAAGCATGGGTGTCCCACAGCCTGAGACTCTAACAGCACGGCTGGTTTTAAGGTCAGAGACAGAAGCAGGGTGCGGAAGAGTGGTGGCCGCAGTGGGGGCTGTCGCAGTGGCCACTGTGCTGCTGGCTGCAGGCAGGACTGCCTACATTAGTCTCCTGACATCTTCTGGTGCTCTGTCTGCAGAAGCTGTGTGGTGCTGGAAGGGACCCAGGGAGATGCCGCAGGAAGCACAAGCAGCAGAGAAAAAGCGGAAGCTCTGGACAGATCATCAGGCTAGAGCCACAGCTAGGAAAGTGGTCGTTTCAGGAAGAACTCTTCATGTCCTTTAACAGCCTGTGAAGTCACTACCGATGATCTCGAAGCTCAAGGAGAAGAAGTCACAGGATCTAGATTTTGCTTTCAGAGGTACTCCTTTCTTGCTAGAATTGAGGAAGGAGGTCTGTTTCAGGATAAGCCAATCTCTTCTTGTCATCGACCCATCAAAGTCATCAAAATTGGTATTAACAGTTCAATACCATCGTGTTCCACCAAAAAAATAATCTCAATTATTTCATCTGTTCTGGACCCCCAACATCTAGAACAGTGCCAATCACCACCCGGTGCTGAGTAAGTACCTGTTGAACAAATTAATCATATCTCCAATGAGCCCCATATCTGCTCATGATCCCCTGGTGGACAAACTAACAAAAGCCAAGAAAGAAACTGCTGCCAGAGAACAGGAAAAAGCACTCTCATGTGCAAACACCAGGCATGCCTACAAGTATGCTTCACTAACGATATCCCTGGCATTCACAGAGGGATAAGAGAATGGCCCTGGAGTCCGACCACCCTAGTTTAAATCCTGGCACCAACCCTCGCCAGCTGTGACCCTGAGCAAGGAACTCTCTGGGTCTCACTTTGCACGTCTGGACACAAAAAAGAGAGGTCACAGTAGTATTCACCACATAAGACAGATGAGGACGAAATGAGATAAGGAGTTTCTGGGACACAGAAGTGCCTAATCAATACCAGTAAAATTTTTTTTTAATTTTAATATATACCCACAGTTCTAGCTCTGGGAAGCACACAGGATCACAGGTTCACTTCCCCCCACCAAAAGAAACAGCCCTAAGTGAGGAAGAGGCAACCAGATGCATTATTCTCCCTGGGGGAATCAATGCAAAGCATCGGCTCTTAAATCTGGATTTTTTGGACTTTTCTCAGTCTTCACATCTCTTGTCTGTTCTCAAATCTCCGTAAAACCTTTCCTGAACTCCTGTGGGTCTGGCTTAGTCACAGGCACTGCTGGCCTCAGGAGACAGCTCTTAACCCTGCTCTACAAAAGCACTGTACCCATGGGCAGGACAATTAACCCTAAGGGCCTCATTTCCACATCAACAGAACAGACCAAGAGTTCATGGGCAGACTGGGTCATCTCTATATTGTCTTCCAACTCTAAAAATTCACAACTAAGTAACTAATAACTATTACTAGTACGTTCAAGTCAAACACTGACCTAAACTCAACTAGAAAGTACATCTTAACCATATTTGGCACACCACACAAACACGGGCACAAGTAGAGCAGACTCTCAAAGCTGAATTCTTCCTGGTCTTAGTTTCAGAAGGCAACACACAGCACCCCGAGGCATTTATTCAGCTCTCTCATCACAAGAGAACCGGTTCTTATCAAATCAGAACTTTCTCCTAGGACCACCATTTAATGGGGTTTCCCTGGTGGCTCAGCAGTGAAGAATCCGCCTGCAGTGTGGGAGACCTGGGTTCAATCCCTGGGTCGGAAGATCCCCTGGAGAAGGGGATGGCTACCCACTCCAATATTCTTGCCTGGAGAATTCCATGGACTGAGGAGCCTGGCAGGCTACAGACCATGAGGTCGCAGAGAGTTGGATATGACTGAGCAGCTGAGCACACACACCGTGGTGCTTTATTTATTAGTACAAGCTGCCAAGTACAGACAGTAAGCATTTCTAACCACTAAGAATTACCAAAGCAGTTTACAATCTCAAGGTAACTGAGCAGAATACTGACAGTCTTAAGGAAATCAGTTGTCCTTCGGTACCAGAGAAGGTAACTGACCAGAAAACCATTTTAAAACCATACTACCTTCCTGGCCTCTTTGTGCTACCTAACATCTCCCATCACACTGTCTGTCTCTGTTGAGGAAAAGGGGTCTAATTTAAAAAGAAGTTACAGTTGACAACTGACAAGGTAAGACATTTACAATATACATTTCTGGTGAAATGGGCAGATTATAAAATAATGCGATCAGCAATATTAATCCCATTTTGGTAAATATATATATATATATATATATATATATATATGCCCTACACACACATCTGACAGGATAACACTCCAAGTCACTAATAAGCTTGCAATTTTTCCGTTAAAAAAATGTTTGCTTATCTACATTGTCTTATTTTTCTACAATGAACACTAATCGTTTCTGAAATCACCATAATTCAAACACGTGTTTTCTGTACAAGAAAAGAAGAGCTGGCACCCAAACTATAAGCTAACACCTCGCTGAAGCAGAGCTCAGCATCCAGGGTTCCATTCACAGAGGCACCTTGTGCCTGGGCCTATGTTGGGATGAAGGTGCTGACATATTTTCAGGTACCAGCCATTGGGTACCACCAAGACCGGCCCAACTCTCTCCCTCCTGTTCACCTCAGCTTCCAAAACCATCGACTTCCTATTTATCAAATTTATTGATGTGCCACCCTTTGGGCAGAGTTTACAAAACGCGACCAAAGTTCCTAAATTACAGCTCAAGATTTTAACTTGCTCGTTCACTGATTTAGGAGAATCAGTGACAGAAGAGCCAAGTTACCGTGGCAAAGATCCAACGTTAATGGAGGAAGTAAACTCCTATCCCTCATTTTCGGCCGTCCAATGCCAACCCTTTCTGATCACGTGAGAAAAAAAAAAAACCTATTATGTGTAAAAGCATCATCTTCAAACACGTTTACCCAGTTAAGCCTTCTGCTTTTGATACAAAGTGCTAACTCTTGATAGGCTCTTTGGCATACAGAACATAGATCCTGTTAAATCTTACAAGGTCTGATCAGTCAAGAACAAGTTCATCACTGGACACAGGGACCATAAGGCATCTTACATCCTGAAGGTTGTTCTGGTGGCTTAGCGACCTACCAGCAAAGAGCTGTGAGAAATTGCGACCTCCCAGCTCACGAAAGCAAAGTGCGTACAAAGAAGTGATGGGGAAACACATGAAAAGCACTGACAATGAACTCAATGTGAGGGAGAGGAATAGGAACAGCAGAATGACAGTCGTCAGAAGGACTTCTATTAAGCGAGCCAGCGGAAGTTCATCAGACCCAGGGCTCTCAGAGGCACATAGCTACACCTCAAAACCGCTCACACGTATTTCCGATAATGTAATGGCTAGCAAAAGCTACACGATACTTAATGACAAATTGCTTCCTCCCTCTTTCATTCCCTTATCTTCTAAAACTCATCGACAATTTAGGTCAGAGCCTTACACTCTGTCACAAAATATCTTTAGAGACAGATTTCAACAAAGAAGCATAGTGTCTACATAGCATCATTTTATTGCGAGGAAAGAGAACTGCCAAAACTATAAGGGTCTGCAAAATGTGACCACTTCAGGCTTATTTGGGGGTTGACCCACTTCCCTTCCCTAATATCCCTCAAAGAAAATATATCAGGAGCTGAGGGCAAAGAGGGAAAACATGCCTAATTGCAACATGTGTGCTTGGTGGATAAAAATTGGAACATTCTTGAACTCTGGCCACATTTCAGAAGACTTCCACTCGCATTTGAATCTCACTAAAGAGGAAAGGTTAAAAGATCAGTTGCATTTCAACCCAGGCTCAACCAAAAAGACACAAAGAGAAACTGACCACATTACTTACCCTCGATACTATAAAGGGAGCCTGCTGAATATTCAAGATGACCCTGACTCTTTATCAGGCATTTACAGAGGAAGTGGTTTTTATTTTAAAATTAGGACTAAAAATAAGAAGAGTACTCTGCACTGGAAAAAAAAGACACACATTTGAATTTAAAGATACACATGCAAAGGCTTCAGGCCACTCACTGGTGGTTTTACAGAAGCACTCCCTGATGAAGACCTCTCCTCACAGTCCACCTGCCTTTGCTTTACACAGGTGGGAAGACAGCCCAAGAATTTGCCAATGCTTCTGCACCCGTTGCTGATTAAAGTCCTAAGAGAGGAGCAGGGAAAAAAAACTCTTCAGAAATCAAAAATGAAAATGCATCTAATCAAGCATTTGGATCAGGAGCTCAGCGTGGCCTACGAGTTGCAGCCTAACTTCCTCTCCGGGGACTCGGGCATCCCCCTCCCTCACTGGACTCTGCAGGGCTGGTTTCCTTGACGGCCCTCCAACACTCCAGACTCTACCCTCAGATCCCAAGCATCCTTCAAGTCTTTGCTCAGATGCCCAAATGCAAAGAAGAAAAGGGGGTCTTTTCTTTTCCCACCATACTTTTCAACTTTCAATATACCATATAATTGAAAAAAGAAAAGTGTTAGTCTGTCATGTTCAATTCTTTGCGACCCTAAGTACTGTAGCCCTCCAGGCTCCTCTGTCCATCAAGATTCTCCAGGTAAGAATCCAGGAAGGTTGCCATGCCTTCCTCCAGGGCATCTTCCCAACCTAGGAATCATACCCAAGTCCTCTGTGTCTCCTGCATTGGCAGGCAGGTTCTTTGCCCCCTGGGCCATCAGTCAATCCCTATTTTTATCCCACTGGCAACTTCTAATATACCATATAATTACTTATATCTATTTTACCGATTGTTTACTCCTCTCTCCCTCAGATAAGCTCCCAGAGAACAGGGATATTTATTCTGTTTACTGATGTATACCCCAAGCAGTTTAGAACAGTGTTTGGCCCTGAGTAGGAGCTCAAAAAATATCTTCTGAATGAATGAATGAACTTGACACTAAAACTCCAGGAGGAAAGTAAGGAGGTGGAAAGGCTGATGCTGAGGGAGTGAAATCAAAGGGGGAAGAAGCGACAGAGGGGAATTTACAAGGAAGAGACAGATACTGATTGAGGCCGGGACCGACCCCACTTTCTCCCAGTAGTGCTGATGGGAAGCGGGAAGCAGGGCACTGGGTCCCGCCAGCGGCATCATAGCACTCTTAGAAGCAAGCAGCTGAGATAAGCAAGCTCTACAGACTCACTGAGAAATGCCAAGAGCAGGGCAGACCCACCCGCCGGGATTGCAAGCTCTACGCAGGTCCCCGGAGTTGGGGCGGGGGGTGGTCAGTCCCCCCAGCCCTTCCCCTCCCGTGGTGCCCCAAACCCCAGCTCCCCTCTACTGTAGCTAGGAGCCAGCCGGGCCGCAGGACCTTCCCGGCCAGGGCCCCTTCACCTGGTATCCCGGTGAGGTGGGCCCTGCACTCGAGCACCTGCCCGCCCGCGTCGGGGAATCCCACCCGGGCCCGCGAGGAGTCCCAGCGCGCCCCTGGGCCTTCATCCCGCTCAGCTCCCCTCCGGCACACGGGCAAGAAGCGCTCGCGGCCCTCGGGAGGCAGGGAAGGGGCTCCCGGCGCCCCCCGCCCCTGCCACTCCAGCACGACGCCCTGCCCGCGCGACGCCCCCTCACCTCGGGGCGCACGTACGACACGAAAGAGGGCTTGGGCGCCTTGGTGCCGCCGCCACCGCCGACTACTCCTTTTCCCAGCATACCGCCACCCTGGGTACCAGCAACGCGCGGGAGCAGAGGCGGCCGCTCGCAGCGGCCACCAGCACTGGCGGCCGGGGCTCCGCCCATCCCCAGGGCCGCCGCTGCCGCGGCGCCGCCCGCATCCGGCTCCGCCGCCGACACCGCTCGCCCCGCCCAGGCCCGCCCGGGCCCCACCTCCTCTGCGCTTGGGCCCAAGCAGTAGGGAACCCACCGCCGGAGGCCACGCCCCCTCCGTTCGCGACAGGCGGATCTGATTGGCGGATAGTCGCCTTCAGAAAGGCTCCATTCCACCCTCTTGCGGCCAAGCCCGCCCCCATGCGTTCTCTGATTGGCCAAAATGCTCTGCCGGCCGCGCCCACGCCAAGCCCCTCCTTCAATGAACTTGGAGGGATGTTTTCTCTGACCAATCCAAAGGGTTCTCTCCAGATTCCCCGGCGATTGGATAGCAAGAATGTCGCCGTCGCCCAGTGATCCTGCGGTCACTTAAGTTGTGAGCGTTGGTTCACTGCAGTTCTCTTTCCTGTCCCTTTTGGAACAAAACTGCCGAAAGCGTACTGTATGGAACCTCACCGAATGAGTTTCAAATCTCCATCAGTGATGTTCAGGCTTACTGTTTTGAAAAGTGAAAGTAGCTCAGTTGTGACCGACTCTTTGCAACCCCATGGACTATACAGTCCATGGAATTCTCCAGGCCAGAATACTGGAATGGGCTCCAGGGGATCTTCTCAACAAAGGGACTGAATCCAGGTCTCCCACATTGCAGGCGGATTCTTTACCAGCTGAGCCACAAGGGGAAGCCTTACTATTTTAAGTGCAGACAAAAATTAAACAAATCAAGTACTAGGCACTTAGGAATAGGTTTGGATGTTTGATCTTGAAAGGCCTTGTAGACCTCTTTTTTCCTAACTTTTTTGCTTTTTTTAATCTATGGTTCTAACAATATAAAAGCCCTTAAGAGATTTCTTTTATTCACCCTCCCAAGTTAGTGTGTTAGTCGCTTAGTCGTGTCTGACTCTTTGTGACACGACTGTCACAAGAGGAGTCTGCCAGGCTTCTCTGTCCATGGGCTTCTCCAGGCAAGAATACTAGAGTGGATTGTCATTTCCTTCTCCAGGGGATCTTCCTTATCCAGGGATTGAACCTGGATCTCCTGCACTAAAGGTGGATTCTTTACCATCTGAGCTATAGGGAAGTCCTAAGTTAGCAATAAAACCCTCACTGTTAGCGTAGATTGCAAAGAAAATTCATTTAAATTAGACATTTGGCTCCAAGGATTGTATTAGACACAGGTGAATACAACAGGACCCAACTCTCAAAAAATTCAGTCTACTGGAAAAAGCTACTAATAAATATTTGCAGTTACCTTTGTTGGTGTCAGACACTGGTAAGCACTAGTCTCATCAATAATTAATGCTGTTTACCCTCTTTATCTCCAGAGGTGACTGCCCCACCACCAGCATCCAAGTCACTTCAAGTAAACACAAAATCTAAGCGAAAACAAATATGCTTACTTTTGCAATCATAGTGTTGTAGCCACGGTTCCAGGAAACAAACTCACTCAGAAGGACAATGCAGATAGATAGTGGAGTGCAGTTTATTACACCGGCAGGCCCAAGGCAGAGTCTCCTCTTACCCAAGGACCCTGACCAGTTTTTGTGAAAACCTTATATACCCTAAGTGTACTTGCTCAAACCCGCCTCCCCAAATTCCTTGAAATTAGTCTGGACAAGGTAAAAGAGAGATACGATCAAAGTTAATCCATGATTCAAGTGTCATAAGCCTAGAGAGTTAACAGTGGACATTTATCAATAGGCCTGTGGTCATATCCCGATAAACATAATGGAATTTCTGTGTTCTGTTACAGAGATAATTAGCATATTCTTTTAGGTGACGGAGAGTCCAAATACAAGTCCTAAGGCTCTTTTATCCCGGGGGTCTGATTTTCCATTGGTATGCCATTTCTATAGATACGGGGCACAAAGTTCAGAGTTCATTGGGAGGGTGACCCTGCGTGTAGCCTAATGTTCACAGCCTGGCCTAGGATGGAGTCCAGCTCTGTCTGTTTCCTCCTTCACTAGGTTAGGAAAGTCCTGTGGCCTCATTTCCACCAGACTGCCATCCTTCAATCTATCCAGTACAGCAGTGCTGGAGCCACCAGCATCGCATTGTCCCAGTTCTCAAGAGGAAGAGCAGACGCAAGGAATTAGCCCCAGTCTCACAACAAGTTATTGACAGAGCTGGGATTCCAACTCAGGTGTTTCTGATTTCAAAGCCCAAGTTCTAAACATTATAATTACACAAATTAGGAAGGAGCACCATAAAGTGAAAATGTTAGTCGCTCAGTCGTGTCCCACTGTTTGCGACCCCCATGGACTGTAGCCTGTCAGGCTCCTCCGTCCATAGGGATACTCCAGGCACGAATATGGAGTGGGTTGCCATTTCCTTCTCCAAAGGATCTTCCTGACCCAGAGAGCGAACCTGGGTCTCCTACACTGCAGGCAGATTCTTTGCCATCTGAGCCATCATGCGGGGATGTGACTATTTCATCTGCTGGGCAGCCTCCCAGGAGCACCCTGAGTCTCTCTCTCCTAATTACTTTCTAGGTCTCATTCAGGGGCCATGGAAAACTGTGGTATTGAACCCAGGTCTCCCACACTTCAGGTAGATTCCTTTCTGTCTGAGCCTTCAGGGAAGCCCTGGCACAATGAAAGAGTGGTCAGTTCTATTTGAGAAGGTCAAGTCAGGCTTCATAAAGCAAGACACTCCTTAGGGAGGTGCTGGGAATGAAGTTATCTCTGGGGACTAAGAGCATCACTTTATATTTCACAACAGCTTTTACTTTTCAAGGTGAACCAGCAGGGTAGATTTTTAGTCTACGAAATTTTAATTTCTGACTTCTTCAAAGGACTTTGAATTTTCCAGGGCTTTCCCAGTGGCTCAGATGATAAAGAATCTGCCTGCAATGTGGGAGACCTGGGTTCAGTCCCTGGGTTGGGAAGATCCCCTGGAGAAGGAAACGGCAACCCATTCCAGTATTCTTGCTGGAGAATTCCATGGACAGAGGAGCCTGGTGAGCTACAGTCCATGGGGTCACAAAGATTTTTACAGTCTGAACAAATTTTTACTTTCTGACTTTATCAAAGGACTTAGAACTTTCCTTGATCTTCTACCATAGTCAGGATATTAGCATGGATGCCCGTGGCCAGGGCTTGCTTCTTGCAACCAGCACAGTCACCCAGGGTAGGCACTTAGAAGGTCTTGGGGCTCAATGCTCTGTGATTGTGGCCTTCAAATTCTGAATAATTTTATCTTTAAATTTGTGTCTGCTGGGACGATGGAGCAAGCCCAGGGGTCTTAGAACCTCAGCTGCTGCACAGGCCTCTCTGGTGTCCACTATGCCCTGGCATCCTGCCCTCCTCCTCAGCCTAAGACCTGCTGCGGACCTCTGTCAGGGCAACAACCGGGCCTCATTAGAGGGGGCCTGGTGAGCAGGAAGTCTTGTGTTCAGCCGTGGTCATCCACCCCTCTCCCCATGGGTGCTTGAACATTGACAAGGAGATGATCAGGCTCAGGTACAGTTCCCCCAACACCTTCCTGTGTCTCTGGGGGGCGGGGGGTGGGTGTTAAGCCTCCAACCCTGCCCTAGGCTGGCAGTTCCATGGCAACTGGCCGGCAGCTACTGCATATGGCCAGGCACAGAGGCTCCAATCCCGTGGAAGGCAGGTCCCCACCCCATGTGGGAAAGGAAATTGACTTCCCTGTCTTAGGCCAGGACCCCACATCTTCATTTTGCACTGGCCCTGACTATGCCCTTTATTATCTGTGTCCTCGGGCAAGTTACTTCATCTCCCTGGGCCTCTGTTTCTACCCAGGATAAGAGTAATAACAATAACTATGTCAAAGTGGTTGAGGACTGTTATGAAGATTAAAAGAGGTAATCCAGGTGATCCCTGGTAGGCAGCAAGAATTGCACAGGTGCTGGCTGACCTTGGTACAATTCTACCAAGCAGGACATAATTGACATCTTTTCCAGGACTGTAGAAAGAGAAGCAAAGTGACTTCCCTCAGTGCTGAGCTGTGGCACCCTTGTTAAACAAAGATTTTTGTTTGTTTGTTTCCTTATTTTTGTTTTTAACTTCTGGCCCAATCCTTGAACTAAAAATAATGGCCTTTATTTGTAGTCCACCATATCAAATTTTCCTCCCTTCAAACCATCCTGTCTTATGATAATTACTTTATCCTGTTCTTCCGTATCCATTTGTGATCAAATGGGTTTGCAATGTGGTGATGCTGGAAACTTGATATGATCACTGCATCCATATAGCCAGCAGGTGAGGAATGTTTTTAAACACTGAAGATGGCTGCTGCTTCCAGGGGCAGTTTCCACTCAGTGAAGAAAACCTACATTGTCTTTAACAAGCAGTAAGGGGGTGAAGGGGGCTTCCCAGCTGGCTCGGTGAGTAAAGAATCTGCCTGCAATGCAGGAGACATAGGTTCAATCCCTGCGTTGGGAAGAACCCCTAGAGGAGGGCATGGCAACCCACTCCAGTATTATTGCCTGGAAAATTCTATGGACAGAGGGGCCTGGCGAACTACAGTTCATAGGGTCACAAAGAGTTGGACACAGCTGAAGTGACTGAGCGCGCAAGGGGGTGAGGACGGAAAATAAGCCAACATCTGTTTCCATCTTCCTCTTAAGGTTCTCCAGCTATCAGCATATTTTCACTTGATCTTTAGGGTGTGGAGCAAATCTCCTTGGGAGAGGCCCTCCCAAATGACTGAAAAATTCCTGTCCTGCTGAGGTCAAACAATTCTCTGTCTATTAATAAACACAGATGGTGGCCCCTAGACTTCGAAATATTTTAATTTACACACAATAGTTTAAGGTCACTCTTTTCTCCTAATGCTGCCCTAAGTTTTCTTGGAGAAGTATAAATAGGAACAAATCTTAGCTCACACAGAAATGAGTGCCAGACCAAAGACAGTGCCGTTTCTTCCCACAGATGACGGAAGCCAAGAGTGCACTCCCGCAGAGTTGGGGGTGGGGGGATATTTTTCCTCTGGCAGATAGTTAAGTCTGGATATTTGCATTTCCTCCTTCTTGGAGTTACTTGAAGAAGCCTACAGGCGCATGTTATTCATCTCTATCTGCTAGGTACCAGGTTCATAGTTCAGTTCAGTTCAGTCGCTCATAGTAGGAATTCAACAAGTATTTGTACCTGAATAAAAGTGTATTCAATGAAAAGCAGCCTGGGCAACAGTTGATTAGATAGCAGGGGAAGCGAGAATTCAAACTGCAGGTTAGAGTCTGCACTTTTAAGTCGCTTGGATACAAACAAAGACCTAATTTTTAAATGAACACAATAAAACAAATACATAAAACTCAAGGACTAAAATGCACATATTATTTAATGGCCACTTGCCAAATTCCAATTTTAGCAAATGGTCCGGGTCTAAAGCCTTGCCCTCTTCTTTCACTGAAAATAGGAAATTCCTTAAGCTCTTGCGGCAACTATGGGTCTTCCAACCCTTCCCTGAAGATGGTGAGGAACAGACCTGGATGAAGAAGTATTTGAATCATCCTCCACCACGTGGGGCAATAAAATGTGAGCCTACTGGGGAGACTCAGTGATTGTGAACAAGGACCTCCTGGTGATTTTTTTTTTTCCTTTTTCACAACACACAACCTAAACTGGTCACATGGTAGGGGGCCTGATGAGACCACTCTATGATTTGTATTCTGTCTGTTTTAAAATGAGACAGGCTGGGACCTGGGACCCTTTACTTGCTTTCACCTAGACAAGGGTCTCCTCCAGGATCTGAATACAAAGAAACTTGAAAGGACTGAAAACAACTACATGCATGGATAGTAGGGGCAAATTATGAACAAGATACAGAAAGGCCAAAACCCAGCTGCCACTTCTGAGGTGTCAGGAAATAAAGCAGGGTACCATACATACACCCTGCACACATCACCAGTGAGGGGGGTGGGCAGACCACCTAAGCTACCCCTCTGGCCTTACCCACCAATCCACCCCTCACCTCCCCTCATTTCAGGGACCAGCTCACCACCCACTCAGGGAGTAAGCAAGGGAACCTGTTCCTTGTTCTTGCTTTCTCGTCTGGCCTCTTAACAATTTCTGTTGATTAAAGAGGCCAAGAACCCAGGTTAGTAACCAAAATGAAAGTTAACGGTCTGACTCTTTCCTAAATAAAGGTTTACTGATGGCCCTCTGTGATTTGTCTCCCAGCCTCTCCGAATAAGACTGGAAGTTTGGGGGGCTTCCCTGGTGGCTCGGTGGCAAAGAACCCACCTGCCAATGCAGGAGACACGGGTTCAATCCCTGGGCTGAGAAGATCCTATATGCTGCGGGACAACTTAGCCTGAGCTCTAGAGCCGGGAGCCACAACTGCTGAGCCTACTACACGTTACAACTACTGAAGCTGAAGCACCTAGAACCTGTGCTCCACAATAAGAGAAGCCACTGCAATGGGAAGCCCATGGACCCGCACTTACAGAGTCGCCCCTGCTGGCTGCAACTGGACAAAAGCCCTCAGAGCAACAAAGACCTAGCACAGTCAAATAATTAAATGATAATAATAATAAAAGACTGGAAGTTTTTGAAAGCAGGGATGGTCTCCTCCATAGGAGGAGACCTATAGAGGTCCAGCACCTAACTAGCACCTAACTACTCACTGGACGCTAAAATATTAAGTGAGCCTCAGTGAGGACTGGAGAAACAGGGATTTGCATCCAATACTTCAGGAAGGATGAAAATCAATAGGGCAAGAGGAAGGGCAATTTTGCGATAGCCATCAAAAAATATGTCAGGAATTTCATTTTGAAAAATATATCCTGAGGAGACACGTACATGTGACATGCCATCTATCCGAGCTTATTCTCTGCAGCAATTTTTTTTTTTTTTGGTAACAGCAGAAGGTTGGAACAAAAACCCTAAATGTTCATCAGTAGGCAGGGGTTGAATAAATTATGGTACCGCCATACAGTACAGAATGGGATACTACGCATCTATAGGAAAGAATAAGGAAGTTCCTTAGGTAGAAGCTATAAAGCTGAGAGGTTAAAAGCAAATATTCTTGTGTCAGACTGGGTTTATGTCCCACCTCCACCAGTTCCTAGATATGTGACCTTTAGGTATTGATCTTCTTGGACCTCAATTTTCTTGCCTATATAAAAAAAAAAGAAAAGTGATGAAGATTATAATGGCATCTGTAGATAATGTATCACAGGAATGTTAATATCAAATTTTTTAGAGAGTTGGTATATAAGGTATGAGAGCCAAGATGCATTCAGTGATCAAAGCAAGGTGCCCAAACACATGCAGAGTAGGCTACCATTTGTGTAAAGGAAGAATGGAAATAAAGACTACATATACCCGGTTCCCTGTGTTTGCATAGAATATCTTTGGATAAATACAAAGGGAACTATGGCATTAGCTGCTTTTCCAATGGAACACTGGGCATTTGGAGGAAAGACTGGAAAAGTGTTTACTATATATCCTTTTTGGTTTGTTTTTTTCCAAACTTTAAACTTTTTGTGCTGGAATATACCCAGTTAACAATGGTGTGATAGTTTCAGGTGAATGGCAAACAGACTCAACCATACATACATATGTATCCTTTTCCTCTAAAATCCACTCCTATCCAGGCTGGCACATAACATTGTTGGAACAGAGTTCCACGGTACACTTGAAAAAAAAAAAACATTTATTTGTTAATTTATTTGGCTATGCCAGGTCTTTGTTGCTCTGTATGGGATCTTTCTAGTTGCTGCATGCCTTCGTTGGGAATCTGTAGTCTTAACCACTGGGCCACCAGGGAAGTCCCTATATGTTTTTTTATCTTTGGATTTTGAACTATTACCTAGTGCAACAATAAATGAATTATGTATACACACACACACACACACATATATATATACATATATACGCACACACATACACACAGAACCATCTCATGCATTTTAAAAAAAATTTTAAGTGAAACATAACATAAAATTAGCCATTTTAAAGTGAACAGTTTAAGCACACTGAATTTTGATTTTAATGCAAGAGATTTTAACAAGACCTTACCATTTTCTGTCTCTGTTGCCTTGGCATTGGTCCCCAAATCCATCAAGGTCTACTTCCAATGCTGCCACCTCTTTGACATCTTCCCTGGAGACTGTTGGCACCTGTCTAGATGTCTCCCGGATTTCTAAGCGCAGGGAACCTGTATGCTGCCTTGACCCAGGAACTTGGCTATGTCAGAACCAGTGCAATTGTCACCTTCCCTAGAGTTGAGCCAGGAGTTTCTCTCGTCCAGAGGCAGCCCCATGCTTCTCCATTTTCCCAGGAGTACTATCCTCGGGGCTTTGAGGAGGTTATCCGATGGACGGAACAGTATTCAGAACCTGACTCAGCCTCCGCAGCCTCTGGGACGATGAAACTGCGCCCTCTACAGGACTGTTTTAAAATAGCTGATGAGGAGGGTGTTCTCAGCGCTGGCCGGGGAGTTCCCTCAGCTGGGGAGCTGGGACACCTGATGAAGGGAAATGACAGAGAAGGCGGCAGAGCCCTGACCTCCCAGTCCTCCTCCACCCGCCTCCTCTGGGCTCACCGGCTTCAGGGCAACAGAAAACATGCAGTAGAAACCGGGCTGGAGTCAGCTGCTGTCCCACCCGTAGAGGCTGTAGAACAACTATCAGAGCTGGGAAAAAATTTTTTTCTTCATTTTGAACAGCCAGGGGTTGTGGGCGGGTGAACTGCACAGTCGTCACAAAACCTGGAAAAGCAAAACAGCTTGCCCAAGATCCCACTGCTAGTCGTGCCACCCTGGGACTTACACAATCTGATTTCTGAACACGAGTGTTAAGCCACAACCGTCTGACACAGGCAACTTGGTCTGGTTATTTCTGAGCTTTATCTTTGTCACCTCAAGTCTTCTAAGCCACTCACAGTCCACCTCCGAGCTCCTTTCCATGTTTCTCCCCTGCTCTCTGTCCTGAGTTGGAGCTCCGGGTCCCCAAAGCCCCAGCCAGCCCTGGGCTGGGGTGGGGCAGGCTGCTCATCTCCCCAGCTGGTTCCATTGCTCGGCCTGTTTGTCCCTGGACACGGAAGGTGCCTGGTTCAGAGGATGCCAGCCTCACCTTGCCCCTGAGCAGACGGCTGGCAGGGCGATTCCACAGAGATGCAGCCAAGTCCTCATCCCTGGGATGCTTTGTGCCCTATCCTTGAATGAGGGGCTTGAAAGTGTTGCTCGTTCAGTCATGACAGACTATTTGGGACCCCATGGACTGTAGGTCACCAAGCTCCTCTGTCCATGGGATTCTCCAGGCAAGAATATGGGAGTGGGTTGCCCTTTCCTTCTCCAAGGGATCTTCCTGACCTAGAGAGCGAACCTGGGTCTCCTGCACTGCAGACAGATTCTTTGTCCTCTGAGCCACCATGCGGGGATGTGGCCATTTCCTCTGCTGGGCAGCTTCCCAGGAACACCGTGAGTCTCTCCCTCCTAATTACTTTCTAGGTCTCATTCAGGGGCCGTGGAAAACTGTGGGTCATTTCCAAACCCCTTGGGAGATAAGAAGAGTCAAGGGGCTTTTGCAAGCTCTCCAACACCTGGAAAGACTGTGCTACCATTTCAACTACTCTCTGCGCAGGCCCAGGGGAAGGGAGAGTATCAACAAGGCATCACACACTGGAAGTCCCATACAGAGGGGCCAGACTCGGGCCCACTCTTCTCTTAGGTCCCCTGAGCCATAGGGTCACAGGGTGGGGAGGGGGTGAAGGTGGTGGGTAAGTGCAGGGACACTTTGTGCTGCTCACTCTGCTCTTTCTCTCTGAGGCTGGTCTCTCCCCAGCTCAGAACTCTGGAGAGAGAGAGAGAGAGAGACTGTGTGTGTGTGTGTGTGTGTGTGTTTGTGTGTGTGTGTGTGTGTGTGTGTGTCTGGAGTGGGAGGGAGAACCTGTTATTTTGCTTGGCTTTTCATCTCACATCTCTCTTGACCCTTTGACTCCTGGGATAATAGAAGTCAAAGTCTGGCCTCTGATTCAGGGATGATCTCCAGGAGACAGCAATGAGAAAAGCTTGTTGGTGTCTCACATTGTGATGACTGACAACTTAACACTTCACACATCATCCAAGCGTATGAAGGCTGTGTCTCACAAACTTATAAGGATGTGTTGTTCCTTCTTGAATTTTAACTGAGGTCAAAGTGTTGAGTTTAGATCTTAAAATTTCTGATACTCCAAAACAAAACGAAACAAAATTTCTGATACTCCAGAGCTGGCTGGAGAAAAGTGAGGGACCTGGCCTCCAGGCTATTTCTCCCAAGAGTGGCACTTGAGAGAATCTTTTCTTCCTTCCAAGTTTTGCTCGGGGCTGAATCTGGTTTGAAAGTCTGGTAGAACAGTGGGAAGAACTTCTGGGACACAGAGGAGGACCACTCGCATTTGGAGCCTACTAATCTCAGAGGGAAAGAGGAAGCTGTTGTTGTCATAGGGCCAAGAGAACCCTCTCTAATAAAAGCAGGCAAGCATGCCTCCCCAGTGGGTTATTTGAGCTCAAAGTGCAGCCAGGTTTGTTCTGAGCTTGGCTTAACCCATCCCCACTCACTGAGAACCTGAAAGGCTTATTGTTCAGGTGTTGCTATAAAAGGACCCAGAGGGTGTGAAAGACCCACTGTTTTCTGTTGGAAGTAGTCATCTGCCCCAAGGTTTAAATGTAATCAAAATTGTTTTTTTTTAAATCTTTTTTGTCTAAAAGCAAAAAAAAAAAAAAAAAAAAAGAATGTAAGGAATGGAAATGGCTGAGCTGCAAACAAATATCGCACTATTTTTGAGAGTAACTTTTTCTGCTTGAGCACTGTTAATGACCAGCCATTCCCCCGTCTCCCCATTTCCCTCCAGAACACTGGAGTCTATTCACCATTCATTCATCTGGTCTCTGGAACAGAACCTGAGGGCAGCCAAGTAAAGCACCAAGCCAGGCAATCTCAGACTTTGCAAATATCTGACGCAGGTCTAAGAAGCCTGAAAAAAAGTGTTAGGGCTCAGCTGAATTGGGGACCCAGAAAGAGAGGGGAAAAAATGCAATCCATCCTCTCATCTCACATGAGACAACTCAGACTAAAGAAAAAATACAAAGAGAAGGTTAATTTGGAACCATGTGTGTGGTCAGAAAAATAATCAATTCATTTTCATTTTTTTAATGAGATTTTTTGGTCACACTGGGTCTTAGCTGTGTCCCATGGGATCTAGCTCCCTGACCAGGGATCAAACCCAGGCTGCCCGCATTAGGAGCATGGATTTTTAGCCCTGGACCACCAGGGAGGTCCCTCAATCTGTTTTTAGAAAGAAGTCTCTCTGCTCTGCTTTTTTCTTGTGTCCTCATATTGCCAGGATGCCACTTGCCTCAACCTAAAAGAGAGACTCTGCCTCTCTGGGTCATAGAAGGAGCCCCTCATACACTGGTGAGGCTGACCTCAGAGGGAGCGGAACACAAACCGCATGCAGAGTGGGGAGCAAGCACTGTGATGCGCAGGGGACAGGCAGGCAGGTCCTAGTGCAGGGAGTGGTGCGAGGGGAGGCTTGAAGATCAGCCTGAAAGTACAGCTCACAGGGCCCTGAATGTCATGCTAAGGATTTGGGAATTTATCCTTAGGCGTGTGGAGCTAGAGTGGGGTTTTTACACCATAATGATTATTTAAGTATTATTAGGTAATCATTTCCTATTACACAGTAAAAGTTATCAGAGAAACATAGAGATTAGCAAATCTCCTAATCAGAAACACAAGTCATAACCTGCTGCATAGGGGTCACCACCAGGAACATTTAAGGGAAGAATGGGCTATATATACATCTTTCTCTAGTAAAACAAAAAGGGAGCATTCTTCACACATGGCTTTATAATCTGATTTTTTTCATTCAACATTTGAAAGTAACTTTCTTTATGTGTTAGGGCTCCTACATAGTTATTTTTAGTTTTTTTCCTGACCTAACATTCTTGAGGAAGCTAACACCATCTCAGGGGTTGAACGAGTGGGTTTTTTTTGTTGGTTTGGGGGGGAGATTGTATTTTTGGCCATACTGTGAGGCCTGTGGGATCCCAGTTCCCAGATAAGGGATCGGACCTGGTCCCTTGGCAATGAGAGTGTGGAGTCCTAACCACTGGACCACCAGGGAATTCCAAACGTGATTTTTAAGGAGGGGGGCACTCCCTTTTAGAAGCACTGGTCTATAATAACACTTAGGTGATAGAACTGTATTTCATTAAAGTTCTTATTGGATATATTAATTGATTCTAATCTTACTCACTTGCCAATAATTCCTCTGTAGATATATTTGAATTTATAGTTTGCTATACTTATCTCGTTAAATTCTTTTTTTTAATGAAAGAAATGGAAAATTTTATTTGAGCCAAATTTGAGGATTATAACAAGGGAACAGCATCTCAGAAAGCTCCAAGAAATGTTCACTAGACTTAATTCTTTAAGATAACTTCTTTGAAGTTCAATTTCTGGGTCAAAATCTCTATCTGTATATTTGCATTAAAGAAAAAAGAGATAATTCAGATGTCATCAGAGCTGGTGACCTTGTTTTTGCTTTTGAGATCTTGGTATTACTTAATATTTTCAATCTTTATAGTCTTTGTCAATATGGTTGACAAAATGTTTATTTTTAAAAATTTGTTTTTCCAGTAGTCATGTGTGGATATGAGGGTTGGACCATACATAAAGAAGGCTGAATGCCTAAGAATTAATTCTTTTGAACTGTGGTGTTGGGGAAGACTCTTAAGATTCCCGCGGACTGCAAAGAGATCAAACCAGTCAATCCTAAATGAAATTAGTCCTGAATATTCATTGAAAGGACTGATCCTGAAACTGAAGCTCCAATACTTTGGCCACCTGATACGAAAAACTGATTCATTAGAAAAGACCGTGATGCTGGAAAAGATTGAAGGCAGGAGGAGAAGGGGACAACAGAGGATGAGATAGTTGGATGGCATCACCGACTCGACAGACATGAGTTTGAGCAAGCTCCAGGAGTTGGTGATGGACAGGGAAGCCTGGTGTGCTGCAGTCCGTGGGGTCGCAAAGAGTTGGACAGGACTGAGCGACTGAACGGAACTGAACTACACAGATGTTTCATTTTTCTAATTCTTGACCATTCAGGTGGTAAATCATTATGCTGTGTCTAATTCTTTCCTTAGTGGAATCAGATTCAAATGATTTGAACATATTTACTAATATTAACTCTTTGATATAATAGTTTCTCTAGTTAGTTGTCTTTAAATTTTATAGTTTTACATTTTTAGTGCTAAAATTCACGTATTCATTTTCATCCTGAGCCATTCTTGCATTCCCAAGAGAAACTGCTCTTGGTTGTGGTGATTATTCTTTCTGTATATTACTGGATTTGACTTGATAAATCTGTTAAGGAGTCTTCAGTCTAATTTCATCAGGCATATTGGTCTGGAGTTTTCTTTGAATTGTTTCTACCTAGTTTCGGTATCAGGATAACGTTGGTTTAATGAAGTAAGTCGAGGTTGAGCCTCAGAAAAAGAAATTAATATAATAATTATAGTATGACTTATAAATAGCTATATGGGGTCACTTGCTCTCTCTCCTTCCCCTCGCCAGTCTGCATAGTGTGTTCCAGTTTACCCAGATGCCCCTTTTCAGCCCTCTGGCCCAGAAATCTGGAATTTTAGTTATTGCATTCTACCGCACACTTTTACGGCTGCACTCAAGCCCAAGACTAAGCAGTGAGTTTACCGCTGGAAGGGGTTATATGGCAAAATTGTTGGTTTGATGATACTTCTGGTCTTTTCCAATCTGCATGCTACTAACTGTGGTTCAGGGGAGACTAACCTGGTGGTCCAGTGGCCAAGACTCCATGCACCACCTGGGTTTGATCCCTGGTCAGGGAATGAGTTCACACAAGGCAACTAAAGATCCTGCATGCCACAACTAAGGCCCAGTGCAGCCAAATAAATAAATAAAATGTTAAAAAGAAAAAACGACTATGGTTCAGGATCCTCACATTGTGGTTTTATGCATTTCATCCAGATTTTATAGTTGAATTCTGAGGGAAATATGGGGAGGAGAGTACTTACCTCGTCTTATCAGGACCTGGAGCTCATAAATTTGGTTTTGACTAATATGGCTGAGTTTCTTCACTGTTCACCTGAAACTATCATG
This sequence comes from Ovis aries, assembly GCF_016772045.2. Lineage (NCBI taxonomy): Eukaryota > Metazoa > Chordata > Mammalia > Artiodactyla > Bovidae > Ovis > Ovis aries. Next base: position 41,448,757 of record NC_056069.1, on the reverse strand, counting down.
ACATTTTTATTTTTTTTTCTTTTTTCTATCATGACATTTTTAATCGGGTGTATCACACTACAAATAAAAAAGTTCAAAAGTAAAAGAAAAATTTGTTGTAGCTGCCCTTCCACTTCACCATAGTAAGCCCTCTCCTTCTACTTCACCATAGTAAGCCCTCTCCTGTTTTAAATCTCTTTTGATATGCACTGATTCTATAAAAAGAAAAAAGAACTCATGTAATTAAGATCTTGCCATCTAGAACATCTAGAAGCATTTTCCTTTTAGCCCATTTTCCTCTCCTCTTAGTCCAATCAAACAGCAGACAGGAAGACAGGCAAGCTGCTCGACTGTTACTGTGAGATTTTTAAAAGAGAGGTTTTGTTCTCCGTTCTGAAATAAAGGATTCCCTTGAGGTTATGGCTTGCTTAAATTTCAAGCCTCCTTCCTGACTCTTCTCTTGAAACAACCAATGAAGGAAACGTGTCAAGTGTTTCTTTACGGCTGTCTTTTACATTAGGTGAGGGAGACATCAAAAACCCTAGTTTTTGAAACATGTGATTACAGAATTGAAGGATTTTGGAACTGACAGTAATTTTACAGTTTGTCTGCTCCCTAGTTTAACATATGTGGTTGCACATGAAGATTGGAAGTGTCCATAGGTAAAATGTCAGGGATCTGAAACATAATAAAACCAGATCCCCACAGGGTCAGACTGGTAGACAAAAGTAGAGAACAGTAGAGGCTTTGGTAAGCTGTCCAGAACAGGCTTTATCTTAAAATTTTCCTCTACAGGGAGTAAGTAGCCATTTTTCTCATCATAGGAACTTTGCCTTATGTCATCAGATCTTCCAGTTTGATAGAAGTCAGATTGGGATTTTCTAGTGAAATCTTTGTTTAATACTGGCTCAAAGTTTCTAACAGTATTTGTGCCAAATGAGACACAGTACATCCTGGGTATAGTACTTTAGGTATCATTTTTGATTTATGGCTTAAGTAAAAATGCAGAGCAAAGGAGGTGGAATTTCCTCTTTTTTCCTACCCTTACTTAAACATTGACCTTTGAAAGAGATTTGGCTTTATAGGTTCTTTAGAATAAACTGGGGGAAAAACAGCTGATGAAGTCTTTGAAGCAGACCAAAATTGGGATACTTGAAATCTATTTGCATATGTCTTTTTAAAATTTTTAATTGGAGGATAATTGCTTTACAATGTTATGTTGGTTTCTGCCATACATCAACATGAATCAGCCATAGGCATACATATGTCCACTTCCTCTTGAACTTCCTCCCACCTCCCACCCCATTCCACCCCTCTAGGTTGTCACAAGTACCAGGTTTGCGCTCCCTGCATCATACAGCAAATTCCTACTGGCTCTCATATGGTAATGTATGTTTCAATGCTATTCTTTCAGTTCGTCCCTCTGTCTCCTGTACATCATGTCTTAAGCATTAAAATTCTGCAGAAAGAGGTTTGACTAAAGCAAACATTAATGCAATGTTGTAAATCAACTATATTTCAATAAAAAATATTTTTAAAAGGACAAATCTATAGGAGGTACATAGCATAAAGGTTTAAAGTTCAGGCTTTGAGGCCAACAGGACTTTTCAGGGAGGTAGATTTCTGATGCTCTGACACATTGGAGAGGTGATACTCACATGATCGTTACAGCAACAGCATGTCACGTCACCTCAATCCCTGGATGATTCATGTGTGATGAATATCTACCACCTAGTGATGTCCTGAAGATGAAACCACATATACCATATTAGCACAGTGATGTGGAGTTGCTTGAAGGTGTTTTGAGTAGCAGTGATCAAATGGATGCTTTAGGAGGAATATACTGGGGGTTGTAGGTTGAACAGTGTAAAAACTGGAGACAGGAAATAAAAAGGCAAGATTGGAGACCGGATAGAAAGAAAGGATTTGGAAATGGATTTAATAAAAGGAGTATCTGAAACTTGGAAGATGGATGAGGTCGCTATCGTATATACATAAGAAGATGTTGATGATAGAGCCATGGAAAGTACTACAGCTGACCCTTGAACAATGTAAGGGTGGGGGCCCAGTTAGAGGAGTCCGTCCTCTGCAGTGGAAAATTTGCGTAACTTATGGGAGGTCTTCCGTATCCGGTTTCTCTGTATCTGAGATCGTGCAGCGCTGCTGTATTTACCACTGAAAAAAAGTCCGCATGTAAGCGCACTGCTGCTGCTGCTGCTGCTAAGTCGCTTCTGCCGACTCCATGCGATCCCATGGACGGCAGCCCACCAGGCTCCCCCATCCCTGGGATTCTCCAGGCAAGAACACTGGAGTGGGTTGCCATTTCCTTCTCTAATGCATGACAGTGAAAAGTGAAAGTGAAGTCGCTCAGTTGTGTCCGACTCCTAGCGACGCCATGGACTGCAGCCCAGCAGGCTCCTCTGTCCATGGGATTTTCCAGGCAAGAGTACTGGAGTGGGTTACCATTGCCTTCTCCATGTAAGTGCACTAGTGCAGTTCAAACCCATGCTGTCAAATGTTGATTGTACTCAAAAGTCGCGGAAGCAGAGAAGGAATGTTCAAAGGTAGGAGGAAAAGATCCAGGGAAAGGGAAAAGTTGAGGTGTAGAAAAACCAGCACCCACTTTTTTCTAAAATATTATTCATGTTTGTATTTTGACTGACATGAAATAGTTCTTATCACCTTTAAGAACACTGATCATTTTGAGTTCCTTTCAAATGATCTTTACTAGGTACATAGGGCTTCTCTAATAGATCAGTTGATAAAGAATCCGCCTGTAACACAGGAGACCCCAGTACATGGACCAATAGTATAAAACCATTTTAAACTCAGAAAAGATGTTTTTATACCTAATGCCAAGAATCTTTTTCAATTTTTTATTTTATATTGGAGTATAGCCTATTAACCTTGTGATAGTTTCAGGTGGACAGCAAAGGGACTCAGCCATACATGTATGTATCTGTTCTCCTCTAAGCTCCCCTCTAATCCAGGCTGCCACCTAATATTGAGCAAGAGTTCCCTGTGCTACACAGTAGGTCCTTGTTGGTTATCCATTTAAAATATAGCAGTGTGTACACGTTGATCCCAAGCTCCCTAATTATCCCTTCTCCCCATTATTCCTCTGCTGGGTTTGTTCTCTGAGTCTGTTGTAGATAAACTCATTTGTATCATTTCTTTTTAGAGTCCACATATAAGGGATGTCTTATGTCTCAGCTTCCTTCATTCAACATGGCGATCTCTAGGTTCATCCATGTTGCTGCAAGTAGCATTTATTCTTTATAATCGCCGAGTAATATTCCATTGTATATATGAACGTCTTTATTCATTCCTGTTATGGACTTTTAGGGTGCTCCCATGTCTTGGCTACTGAAACAGTGCTGCAGTGAACATTGAAATGTATGTTTATGTTTGAATCGTGGTTTTGTCTGGGTATATGCTCTGGAGTGGGATTACTGGGTCATATGATAGTTATTTTTAGTTTAAGAAACCTCCATAGTGGCTCTATCAATTTACATTTGCATCAACAATGTAGGAGGGTCCCCTTTCCTCCATACTCTCTCCAGCACTTACTGTGAGTGGATTTTTTGATGATGGTCATTTGGACTGGTACTAGGTGATACCTCATGGTAGTTCTGATTTCCATTTCTCTAATTGGTAACGTTGAGTGTCTTTTCAAGTGCTTTTTGGCCATCTGTGTGTCTTCTTTGGAAAACTGTCTACTTAGATCTTCCACTCATTTTTTTGAACGGATTTTTTTTTTTTTTTGATACTGAGAAAGGTGGTTAATTTTGAACGTGGTCAACAACTTCTTTGCAAGTGATCCTATCCATTTTATTGTTGCAGTTGTTTAAAAAAAGGCATTTCAACTTTTTCCCCTGTAGGTATTCATATCAGATGGTACTTAGAATCCATTCTCTCCCCAATGTCATCTTTTATTCCTCTTCTGTGGTTCCAAATACATGCCGTACTTTTGAACAAATTCACTATCTTGGTCACTCTGAGTACCACATTAAAATTAATGCCCAGAGCACATTATCCAATTACACACAGATATATTCCATATCTATTTAATAACATCCAAAAAGTTACCATCAAGCAATTACTGTGTCCCCTGAGGTTTCATCTTATATTTAGTCTGGCACCTCCCACCCCAAGTGTGGGCCTCTATCTGGGCAGCCTTAGCATCTCTGGGAATAGTCCTACTGCAGACTCCTCCCACCAAAGAGAATCAGAATCTGCATTTCAACCAGACTTATTCACACATCAAAATCTGAGGAAAGCTGGCCTGCCTCGAACTCCAAGGAGCATGGGCACCTTAGTTAGTTGGACTGCACAGGATTTTCTGGAAGTTATGTTTGTGATTCTGTCCTACAACCAAGTTGCAGTTTAATTTTCTCCATAGTCGTCATGTGTTTAGAATGTAAGCTTCATGAAGCAGGATCTGTGGCAGACCCATGTACAGACAATCTTGCCTATAAAGGCTTACAGAACTATCTCACTAAAATTAGTTGTGGTTGGTAATGCAATTAAAAAAATTTTATTTATTTATTGGTTGTGCCAGGTCTTAGTTGTGGCATGCAAACTCTTACTTGCAGCATGTGGGATCTAGTTCCCTGACCAGGAATCGAAGCCATGCCCCCCTGCATTTTGAGCATGGAGTCTTAGCCACTGGACCACCAGGGATCCCAGTCATGCAGGTTTTAACTTCCCTCCCGCCCTCCACACTGTGCATTAGTAAAAGACAAGCCTTGTTTCTAGCTACATTATAATACACTGAGACATAACTTTCCTTTAAACAGCTTATGGCAAAGCTCAAGGTAAATTACAACACCCTGGACTTTTTCTCATCAAGAACCTGTCATACTGCATTATCCTGTATTTATTTAATATAGGGTCCATACTGATCCAAGCCCTAGGTATGTCCTCTGCTGTTTCCCTTTCTACATCTGAGCTAATCTTTGTGTATTTTAAGAATGATTACTTGGGATCAGACTTAACTGCCTTTTCATACTTTCATTCAACAGATAATACTTGATTTTTAGGAATATTTCACATGAGGTTACTAACTGATCAGTCCTTTCTAAACTGAAGACCCTGACTCTAGTACCATGTATTTACTTGGGACTATGTTAGGATAGAGTGAATAGAGTAGCTTTATATTTACCATGGAACCAGCTTAAGTATTGTTCAGAAAAACTACTCAAGCTTTTAAATTAGCTGTTTCCTATTTTCAGTTTTTACATCGAATATTATTACACTAAGCAAGATAAAGGACTAAAATTACCTAGATGATGACTAATCAATAAAATTGTTTATGGAATAGGGATATTATGATTTGCTGAATATTACAGGTAACTTATTGCTATATCATAAAACCCCTTTGTTATTAAATTTAAATAATTTAAATTGTAGAGCATGCTTATTAAAGCACGACATCACAATCACCTATAACTGAAGAAAAACATTACTTGGAAATGGGCCTACAGTACTTGTTAAAGATGCAGTTTCCCTATGTGGACTTACCCAGAACAATCTCCAAGACTCCAAAATATACTAAATGAGAAAAAGTAAAGTACAGAACAATGTACACAATATGCAACCATCTGTACAGAGACAAGTGGGGCACACACGTAAGTGCACAGACCATGTGTGAATGCACAAATGGATTAACACTGCCTCTAGAAAGGGGAGCCATGTAATTGGAAAACAAGGGGAGGCAGAAGATATTTTATGCTGTATACTCCTTTACACTTTTTGACCTTTACAACATGTTATGAACAATCTGTTCAAACAAATAACTAAGATAAGTCATCCTAAAATGCACTTTCTCAGGCTTATTCTGGCCCTCCTCAGTCAGAATCTTTGGAACTAGGGCTTAGAAATGTTAATGTTTAGAATGGTCCCCAGATGACTCTCATGAATAAATTTGAGATCACTGCTTTATTATCTACAACACTATAAAATTTGCCCTTTATTGGGAAAAATTTAAGATAGCTCTGCCAAATTCAGTAACAACAACAAAAAAAAGGTGAATCCATTAAAGTAACTGTTTATAACTTAAATTCACAACTTATACTGACAACGTAATAGCATGACCAAACAAAAGGCTTATTATGCTCTTTTGTCAATAAGCAGGAAAAAAATGACTTAAAATACCATTAACAAAAAAATCAGAGATCCTTTCTTATAGCAAGTTTGCATTTTTGATACCAGCTTATTCAAAGACATCAAAGAAACAATAGTGGTGAAGACAGAAATCTAATTTGGAATGTATATCATGTAACTAGGGAGTGGGTGAGATAAATCAGTTTATCTGGGTTATCATTACTGGAACATAAGCATGCACTGTAATAACAGGGAGAGCTAGTCTGAGATGCAGAGAATAAATCAGCTGCCAAAACAACTGGTTCAAGAATGCATTAGCATGGTGAGAACCGATGCTTGACTAGAGTGTTTACAGTTTTAAAAATTGTCAAAGCAGAAGAAAAGATACTAACAGATACTGAAGTCAGCCTTATTTCATATAAGATAGTTAATGCAGATCTAGCTAGAGCTATGAAAACAATTAAGCCATGCAAAAAATAAATAATACTGAAAAAAATACTGAAAAAAATTTTTAGTGGTATCACTTGTGTATCTGGATGAAGACAGCTAAAACTAAATGCAAAAGTTGGGAATTTGGGTTGAAAACATTTTTAGAAGATAATTAGTTGCAAGATCAAAGGAGCAGACTCAGCTTTGCTGAGCATAAACTTTTGATATCTATCAATTTCAACCCTGTTACTAAATCAATGTACTAGCTTTGGTTAGCCACTCTGGGCTTCAGTTTCCTCATCTGGAAAATAAGTAATATAGTACCTTCACTTATTGTTATGATAGTTTTAAACAGGAAAACATATGAAAGATCTAGCATGATAATTATCATTAGTACATGATAAGTATCAGCTTTTTCCTTCTAAGTAAGAGAACTGTGAGAAACATAATTCCAAAATTTTCACTGGGTGACTAAGTATTCAAGAGTAAAATGAGACCTGGAAAGATTAAAAAAAACACACACTTGCCCAAAATAGAAAGATTGCGTATCACAAATTCGGAAGAAAAGCCCAAGTCTCTTGTTCCTCTAAGAGTCTGGGGAAAGACTGTGCCCAAGAAAGAAACTGAACCAATATGATACTGAATGATACACTTTTCTGGAAATTATGTGCCCAGGAAGTACCATTTGTCAGGAATAACAAGATATAAGTACCCAATAAATTTGAATATGGTTTTACGGAAACATTAAGTCATTTCAAAGCAGAAGTACTTATGTCAATTCTAACATATAATACATTTAAGCCATTATATGAATTTAAATTTTTATTTGTGTATTTCACTGTAGTGCTGTGACAACAAAATGACATCTGTATACCAGAGCATACATAGTAACAGTAAGATGTAACTTTTCATTACACCACTGCTAGAATATTTAGCTTTTTGTAGGACACATAAGCATGTAAGATGGCCACACCAAATAATTTTCTGGTTGTTTTCTTAGATAATCTTAATTTTTTTTCAGTAATACTTTATCAACCTCACTGTTAATAGAACTGTAAATTATCTGGGTGATGGGGTGTAGGGGCAGGGGGAGGGATCATTCAACTGTTATACTGTAATAGTTGCTAGAGTAATCTCACACACACACCAATAAGGAACTGTCTTCATAATTAAGGGCTAGTTATTGTTGTTAGTTGCACAATGATAAAGTTCTTTGAAAATATTGGTTAGCCCACTTATATATGAAAAATGCCCTTTCCACTTATGCAGAAGAAAAAAATATTCAGAAAGTTATTTTTGGCCTTGCTATGTCAAAAAGTCAACTGTACAAAGATCTACGTGTCAAACCTAAAATTATAATTTTAAAAGTCTATTAAAAACAAAAATGTCATGCATTTTTATTATCAATTATGCAGAGGCTTTAAAACTGTTGCAAGACCATATATTATATATTAGCTTTTATACTGCTAATGCACAACTAACAGCAAACTTGATTAGATTAACAGAAATCTGTCTTAATTACACCTTTATATATCACACTAGAGAGACAAATGCCACAAGATCTGCAGAAACATTTAGTTCTGAGCACTTAAATGGCAGGATAACTTTTTGTGTTGTAATCCATCACATAAAGAATAACAAAAGGAAAAAATTCTGCAGTCTCACGTTACAAAAAAACGTACTGCTGTAAAATATTAAGAAGGCGTAAAGGATATCTGTAACACAAAGTAACAACTAGTATCAAACAGCAAACAAAACTAAATAAAAATATCAAAATACACATAGTAACTGAAGCACAAATACTGCATTAAATACAGTAAAGATTTAATAGGACTAGTTAATAAAAGACACAAATATAGGGGGAGCTAGGGCAACCAGTAAATAAAAACCGAAATAACGGGAAAAAAATCAGAACCATTGTAATTCCCCAAACTGGAGCACAATTTTGTGGGGGTGGGGTTTCTTTCCATTCATATAATACCTAACACTGTACATTAAGATTTTAGTATCATAGAAAAACTTGGTTCTTCCATGAAATTCTTTAAATTCTCAATAATTTTTTCAAAGTAGACATCATTATGAATGAAAAACAGCCAACGAATGGGCACCTGTTGTTTTTTAACACTGTAGATTTACAGAAACTTTTTAAAAGTTATCATAATCTTTTTTGTCTTTCTTCCCCTCAGCTTCAAATCCATCAACTCCATCACTATCCCTTCTTCGTTTTCTGTTGTTGTGGATGTTGAAACGCTGGTTCATCTGTGGTAGTGGATCCATGCCTAGAACTTTGTGTATCTGGCGGAATGCAAGGAGTCGCAATGCAAACTGCAACAAAATGAAAATTTAGTCAAATTAAAGAACCAATATTAATTCTTATTAGGTTTACAGCCCAACGTAACAATATAAAAAAGCATGTTTAATGAAAGAAACACCTTAAACAATATTAAGGTTCACAAATGAAAGACTCTGTATGTTCTGAAGTTTTTATTTTCAGGCTTTTCTGTGTGCATGCTATTTTTTTTTTTAATGTAAGTTAAAAAAAATCAACAAAATTATTATGCTCATTAAAAAATCCTAAGACAGTATACAGCAAAGAAAAAAGCATCTCACTCATCAAATGAACCTCTCTTTGGTTCACATTCATGTATCTTGCAACTTTTCCTATGGATGCCCATGTGCTCATCCTCAGGCACATGTGCCTCCCAACACACACCTCCCCAGGTTTATAAAATGAGGACTATACTTCTTCAACTTGTTACTTAGTGAACAAAAAAAGATTTTTCACTTCTGTGGCTATGTATATATATAGGAATACATTAGGCATCAATGTCACAAGACCTCATGTGTCATAAGATATTTTGAGACATAGTTTCCCAATATTCTGAGGGATATTTAAGGAGATTCTACAGTCATTTGATTAAAAGACAACTTTCACTATGTGGTTAAACCTTCAATAGAACTGTTTAGACTACTTCCTGAGATATAATTCCATATAAGATTTGTTTTTTTTAAGTGTACAATTCAGTTGTTGCTTTTTCTTTTAGTATACTTACAATTTTTCAACATTAACTACTCTCTAATCCCAGAACATTTTCATCACCTTCCCAATGTTCCACCCTCCCCTCACCCCAAAACCCCATGGCCCAACAGCAGTCATTCCTCAATTCCTTTACCATGAGGCCCTTGCAACTACTAATCTACTTTTGTAACTTGACAGATTTGCCTACTATGGACATTTCATATAAACAAAACCATACAATATGACTTTTTGCATCTGGCTTCTTCCACTTAGCATAAGGTTTTCAAGATTCATCTATCTTGTCTATCTTGTCTATTATCTATCGACCCCATGGGCTGCAGGCTTCCAGGCTACTCTGTCCATGAGATTTTCCAGGCAAGAGTACTGGAGTGGGGTATCACTGCCTTCTCCAATTAGGAGTTTCTAAATAGAAGAGTACTTCAGTAAGGAAAACTACAGTAGCATCTGAGGAGCACTGTAAGCATCTGAGCACTCTGTAAGCTCTTATTCTGCATGTGATTTGCATGTACTTCTAACAAGAGACATTTCTAATATATAATTGGAAATTATTTAAAAGCAAATGAAAGTTGATGATACAGAAATTATTCCCATATGAAGTCATCTTGGAATTTTAAAAACAACATAAAAGAAGATGTAACGGTTTACTTAATCCTTTTTTGAGAGGGAAGATAACCTTACAAATGTGCCCTTTTAAAGATATGCTGCTCTATTGGACACTTACAGGAAGGCATCTGAATAAATGACAAAAGCTACATCTTGCAGAAGCAACTCAAAAAAGATCACTAGAGAATACAGATACAAAAACAAAGATAAATATTACGGAAGGAAAAGAAGAAAAATCCCAGACAAAGGAAAAAAGCAAATTATTAATATTGGCACTATGGCCCACTAAGAAAGAAACAGAAATGGACCTAGGTCCAATCCATAGAGCTTATTCAGATTTCACCAGTTATACACACACTTGGTTTATGTGTGATGTATATAGATCTATGTAACTTTACCAAATGTGCAGGTTTGCATTAACCACCATCACAAGGCACTATACTATCACCACAAGACTCTCACCAGCCACATCTATCCTCACCCCTATCCCTAACTCTGAGGAATCACTAATCTGTTAGTTCACAAACGTTATATAGATGGAATGGTGCAGTATACGTAACTTCCTCACTTTTATTTATCCAAGTATAGTTGATGTACAGTTATTAAATAATTAAAAGTGCCCAATACAGTGACTCATAATTTTTAAAGGTTATATACAATTTAGTTATTAATATATTGACTATTTCCCTATGCTGTAAATATATTCTTATAGCTTATTTTATATGCAATAGTTTGTACCTTTTAATTCCCTACCCCAATACTGCTCCTTCCCACCTCCCTCTCCCCAATGGTAACCACTAGTTTGTTCTGTGAGTTTGCTTCATTTTTTTGTTATATTTGTTATATTCACTAGTTTGCTGTATTTTCTACATTTCATATAAAAGTGATGGGCTTCCTAGGTGGTACTAGTGGTAAAGAACCTGTCTGCCAATGCAGGAGACAAAAAGAGACATCGGTTTGATCCCTGAGTCGGGAAGATTCTCTGGAGGAGGGCATGGCAACCTATTACAGTATTCTTCTCTGGAGAATCCCATGGACAGAGGAGTCTGGTGGGCTACCATGGGGTTGCAAAGAGTCAGACACAATTTAAGTGACTTAGCGTAAGTGATACAGAGTATCTATCTTTCTCTGACTTACTTCACTTAGCACAATGCCCTCCAAGTCTATCCATATTATTGGAAATAGCAAAAATTCTATTCTTTTTTATGGCTGAGTAGTATTCCACTGTATATATACCACATCTTCTTTATCCATAACTCTGTGCTGGTGGCTAAGACGGCTAAGCATCTGTCTACGATGCGGGAGACCCAGGTTCGATCCCTGGGTCGGGAAGATCCCCTGGAGAAGGAAATGGCAACCCACTCCAGTACTCTTGCCTGGAAAATCCCACAGACAGAGGAGCTTGGTGCAGGCTACTATCCCTGGGGTCGCAAAGAGTAGGGCACAACTGAGCGACTTCCCTTTCACTTTCTTTATCCATTCATCTGCTGATGGATACTAAGGTTGCTTCCTTATCTTGGCATTTTAAATAACACTGCTGTGAATACTGGGGTATGTATATCTTTTTAAATTAAAGTTTTTTGTTTTGTTTTCTGGCCATACACCTAGGAGAAATTGTTGGGTCATGTAGCTCTAGTTTTTCTGAGAAACCTCCATACTGTTCTCCACAGTGGTGGTACCAACTTACATTCCCACCAACAGTGTATGAGGTTCCCTTTTCTCCACTGACTTTTAACACTTTTTACTTCTTTACTTTTAACAAGGACATTTCTAACTACCTCCTAAAATCAGACCACTTTCTTCAAAGTCACATTAAAGGTTTCCTTCCTTCCAACTAAGAATTCTCTTATTTAGTTTTCAAATGCCCTGCTTCTTACCCAAAAAATAATTTAAGTACCAACGAAGAAAAAAAAGCCACTTAGGGTAAATTGTCATCTTTCCTAGAAAATTAAACCCAAAGAAATTAAAACAAAACTTGTTTAATACACACAAACTGGAAATCTTGTGAGTCTGTAAAATATTCATAATGTCCTATTATTACTGACTCTTCTTCAAGTTACTTTTAACCTAACAATTTACTTTAATCCTGACCTCTTTCAAATTATCCTTGCCAGAAGAGACAACAGAACAAAATCTTCAGTCCAACGAGTGCAACTGCTTTAGACTAGATTGTTATTGTTTATAGTTGGTAGCCATTTCTCCTCTTAGTACACTTCTGGAGTCAAAAAAGCTGTATACCCAGAGGACATGAATAGTTGCTCTACCGATCCTGACATAAACAACAACTAGATTTAATGATCCTGAAAATACTGCAGTATTTTTATATTCATACAGGATACACACAGAGTTAAAATAATAAAACTGAAGACTAATGAAATCTAGTTTAAATTATATCCTCTCTAAGAGCTTACTTACTAACAAAGCAGAATAATGAATACTACATGGTAATTTCTTCTAGAGGACAACTATAAAAAACCAAAACGGTAAGGGAAGTGATAAAACAAAGCCCTGGGATTAGGAACACAATGGTACCTGTGCACTGGATGTGATGTCTTCACGCTGCTGGTCAGTCATTGTTGCCAAGGTATCGAAGGGATCCTTCTCACAAGGATCCAGAAGTCCAGGACTACCTACAACAATCACCATAGGCAGAATAAAACATCATCATCATCCATTTGTAGAAGAATGAGTAATTCTCATTCAACTATCAAACACACAGACAAACATTAAAAATGAAGTAAAACTTACCTTTAAGAATAATCCCTGAAGAAATGCACTCAAAAACTCTTCTCAGAGCATCTCCAGGGCTTTGAGGACTAGAAGCACTACTGATTGCTTTCTCTACTAGTAACTCCATCGCCTAAAAACAAAAACATAAAAATGTGTTTGACAGCTTACAGCCCAAAGGAATTATTCATTTTCAGAATGACAAAATACTTATGAAACCGTCATTAAAAACTTTAGAGATTGGGGCTTTCCTGATTGCTTGGTAGTGAGGAATCCACCTGCCAGTGTAGGGAACGTGGGTTTGATCCCTGGTCCGGGAGGATCCCTTATGCTGCAGAGTAACTACGCCCGTTGCCACACTATTGAGACTGTGCTCTAGAGTCTGGGAGCTGCAACTACTGATGAGCCCATGGGCCACAACTGCTGAAGCCTGAGTGCCCTGGAGCCTGTGCTCTGCAACAGGAGAAGCCATCGCAATGAGAAGCCTGTGCATGATAACTGGAGAGAAGGCCCTGCTAGCCTCAACTAGAGCAAAGTCCACACAGCAAAGAAGATCCAGTAAAGCCAAAAATAAAAACAAACAAGAAAATTATTAACAAAAAATTTTAAAGATTGAGAAAATCACACTGAACAAGTCACAAAATTAGAAAATAAAAATTACATGTAATATAAAATTAAAAACAATGAAAAAAAGGCAATATATAATTTATATCTTAAAAATTATTTTGGAATGTGTACTTAATGAAGAAAAATAGATTAATGGGTTTTTTGTTTTAGATTTTCAGTTACTGCTATCCTTTTCCATTAAAATATGACAGTCCTTAAAATTCTTTAGATATTTAGGGCTCACATATACTTGTTCTTTAATGCCTACATACTAATACTACTGAAGAGCTATAGCAAGACCATATTCTACCAAGTAAAGATGACTTTCATTTTTTCTTTAAGAACAATTATCTAAATTTTCATTTAACATACAACTGTACTTCTATTATCCTTAAAATATAAATTATACTTTCACTGTAAATTATACTTGAGACTCAAAATGAGTTAATATCAATGAATAAAAGAAAGAAGTATGGATTTAGATCCAGAAAGCATTTTGAAGAGTTTATTAGAAAAATCTGCTTCCATTTAGATTCTAAAAATTAAGATGTAATGGACAATTCAGTGGGTTTTAGTACATTTACAAAGTTTTCAACCGTAACCATTTTCTAATTCCAGAACATTTTATCACCATCAAAGAAACTCCATACCTACTAGTAGCCATTCTCCATTCTCTTTCCTCAGCCCCTGGGAACCAATAAACCACTTCCTATTTATATAGATTTGCATTTTCTAAATATTTCATACAAATGGAACCATATAACAAGTCACTTCTTGTGTCTGGTTTCTTTTACTTAGCATTATGTTTAAGGTTTATCCACATTGCAGCTTTTACTCAAATTTTAAATAAAATCACGAGTAACAATTCAAAGAATCTAAACAGACTGAAACTAGAATGAAACCCTTAAAATGATAATGAAGTTTAAAATACTGAGGATCCATTTTTAGTTGTGTACTTAAAAAACTCATAGATTTAATTAAGAGTAAAAACTACATTCACCTACTCACCCCAAGGCCATTACTCAGATCTTTTAAGTAAGAATAATTCTTAAAAGATTGGACATGTGGAGGTTTTAGTTCCAAACAAATGAGGAATAAATTGTAAGAGAGATACGAATCTAAAGAGAGAGTACACATAAAAAGCTAAAAAAAAAAAAAAAAAGACGACAGCTAGAAGCATGAAGTTTAAAAATCTGAGAAAAACAGGTGTTAATAATGATAGATGTAAATTACAGCAACAAAAAATTAAGATGGTTCAGTCTAATTCAGCTGAAGAACGTAGGAAGTTATTCAAGACACTTAAAGTTGTTCAAGACACAAGACCCTTAAAGAGTCTTCATTTAAAAATTTTAGTATTTTAAGGTGTCAGCTTCAGTTATCTAGGCAACTCTATGAATGCATATTAAACACTTTTCCTGTTCAGACAATTATTATTTCAAGATGTCCAAAAGATTGAAATCTTTGAAATTAAGGATTGTCAATTGTCATTTATGGAACCCCTTTGCCTAGCATAAATGGCTGGCATATAGAAAATACTTAATAAGTACCTATGATCAGAATACTTTTGGAAAGAAATGTGAAAATAATCCTGCTAATTAAAGAAATCAAGGGTTGTAATTAACAAGTTACTAAAATACAAAATTGATGTCTTAAAATACACACCATTCCAAAAATACCTCAAATTTATAAGTACTTTTAGAGAATGTTAAGGGAAAAACAAATGTTCAATAATCAGCTATAACACAAGTGCGTGCATACTAAGTGCTCAGTCATGTCCAACTCTGCAATGCTAAGGACTGCAGCCTGCCAGGCTCCTCTGTCCATGGGATTCTCCAGGCAAGATTACTGGAGTGGGTTTTCATGCCCTCCTCCAGGGGATCTTTCTGACCCAGGGACTCAACCTGAGTCTCTTAAGTCTCCTGCGTTGGCAGGTGGGCTTTTTTAACTACTAGCACTGCCTGGGAAGCCCCAGAATATAGATATGTCAAGATACAAAAATATTAAAGGTAATCAATGCTTTTTAAAAACCTGCTGATTGACTGACCTCTAGTGGGAATATGTAATTTATACTTATGTATTAAGATAGAAACTAAGTAAGAACCAAGAAAGAAATTTATGAATCACATATATTGAATCACAGTAAAACTAAATCAACTATCTGCCTTCTGAGATCATTTGCTGTGAAGCAAGCAATTTAAAAATGTTAATTTTCTACGGAACATGGCTGGTCTCCAAGCAGATGTCTACAGTTAGGAAAGCAACAAAAGTAGAACATAGGAGGTTTATATACTCTTAAATGCATGCATTCAAAAGTAAAAGGACAAAAAAAGTAAAAGGACAACATCAAAGACAAACAGAATCAAATAAGGGAAATGATTACTTAGGCAATAATATAAAGGATTCTGATGGCAAAAGTTACTTAAAATAGAAATGCTCTCTTAAATATTATATGTTAAATGACATGAAATCCAGGATTGCAATATTTGCTTTAGGCTCTCTTAAATATTATATGTTAAATGACATAAAATCCAGGATTGCAATATTTGCTTTAGGAAAACATTCATGTGGTATATATTCTTCCTTCCCATCTTTAACAGTAGTAACTTACTCCTGCAAGCGAAAAGTAAGTTATTTGCCCTGTGATGTCAGTGTTCTATCATTTAGAATCTCCTCACTGGTTCTAAAACTGACAGACAGGAGCTCTCTCACTACAAGTCATCATCACTAAAATCTAATACACTCTTCCAAAAAAAATATAGGGTTTTCCAGGTGGTTCAGATGGTAAAGAATCTGGCTACAATACAGGAGAGTGGGTTTGATCCCTGGGTCAGGAAGATCACTTGGAGAAGGGAATGGCTACCCACTCTAGTATTCCTGCCTAGAGAACTCCATGAACAGAGGAGCCTGGGAGTTACAGTCCATGGGGTTGCAAAGACCTGGACACACGGAGCAACTAACACTTGAAAAATAAAATATGTGAAAAGATATGCGGAGCACATAATTTAACTGCTGTATGAACAAAAAGAACAATTATGGCCTCTCAGCATCTTCTGTGGGGACTATCTCATCATTTCACAGATAATTCTTTTTTTTTTTAAATAAAAAAAGATAAAATTCACATAATATAAAGTTAACTATTTTAAAGTGAACACTTCAGTGGCATTTAGTACACCTACTATTATTATGCTGAACAACAGCCACCTCTATCTAGTTCAAAACATTTCTATTACTCCAAAGTAAAACCCTCGGCCCATCATACAGTTTCTCCTCATTCTCTCATTCTCTAAGCCTCAGGCAACTGCCAACCTGCCTCTATCTATCTGGATCTGCTATTCTGGATATTTTATACAAATGCCATCATATAATGCATAATTTTTTGTGTCTGGCTTCCTTCCCTTGGCATGATGTTTCGGAGGTTCATCCATGACAGATCATTTTCTTTCATAAAATATTCCTTAGCTTAATGTAGATTTAAAAAATAAAATATATAATAAACATTAAAACACTAACTTTTTGCAAAAAAAAAAAAAAAAAAAAGGCCTTTTTGCAATTTACAGCAGGTATACCACTCTAAAGGAGTACTAATCTAAAGGAGATTTCTATTCTACACAGCAATTCTTAAGTCAGATCAACCTTACAAGAGAATTTACCTATAGCTTTCTTTACTCATCACTATAGATTTAGGACAAAAGAAGAACTAATTTGAAGGCAGTATATTATTTGCTGTACTCATTGTAGTGGTAAACACTAAAGGCAGGTGTTAGGACTTAGATTTATTCAAAGTAAGTAATCTGAAGGCTAAACAAAACTGAAGATCAAGTTCACAAGAACTTCAAGTTTCTTTCATGCAAACCAAGAAAAAAGTTACTCTCTGCTTAAGGTGACAGTACAAAGCCAAATCGCAAGATCTTTTGCCCCCCAGACCTGGTTATGATTAAAGAATTATGTATGAAGCACACTACCATCCCCCAAACAAATATAAAATGGCTTCAATTAAATGGAGGAAAAGGCCAGTGAAAGAGTATTTCTAAGAAAGTGAGTGGGCTTGGGCAACTCTCCATTTACAGTTCCCTAACTGGCTCTATAGAAGAAAATGGGGAAGGGGTTGGCAGTTGAGTGGGAAAAAAAATCCAAAAATTTCACCAGAACTCTCCCAACTCAGAGAGTAAGAACAGGTCATGTTGTGGGCAGCCTGAGGCAAAGAAATTTTTCTAAACATAACCACCTTTCATCCAAAAAGAGAAAGGAAAAGCAACAGAATTCATCAGTTTGAAGGCTCTTTGCGGAAGACAGGTAGGGAAGAGTAAAATTCCAATTATCCACATCTAATTATCTCTAAGAATAGAGAGAGATTTGACTAACATGCAGATAAAACAAACAAACAACAACAAAAAATAAGATCTTTCGAAGGAGGAATAGGGGGAAATTAATATCAAAGCCTGCTCTGAACTCTCAATGCAAGTTTCCCAAAGTGGCTTCACACACCTCAAACCTTCTGCTGATTCAGGTAAACAGAAAGCTGTTTTTGAAAGGAGATGGTGAAGAGTTTCAGGAAAAAACCAGAGCAAATTCTGCACAGGCAAAGGCTCTAGGAGGCCATTGTGGGTTTTAAATCTGAAGCCTAAAGGTGTGCCAAGGGAATCTATCTCAAAGACTACCACAGCACACTGAATTAGGGAACAGAAGAGAGAAAGCCCATGTCTGGAAACTCCCTGGCAGTCCTGTAGTTAGGACTCAGAGCTTTCATTGCTGGGGCCGGGGTTCAATACCTGGCCAAGGAACTAAGTTCCTTACATGAGGCAGCCAAAAAAAAGAAACAGGACACACTCAAGAGAGAAAGCCAAACACTACTCCTTTCCGTAAGCAATCCTTAAAGCAGAGCTCACGGGGGAAGAAACAGAAGTATTTTAAAAGGTGTGAATAAACTAAGACAGCTCTTGTTTGCATGTTTTAGTATCAAAGAATGACTTAGAAATAGAACTGACAATGCTAAGCCCTAAAGAAATGAAAAAAACTGAAACAAACCAGGCGTGTTATCTTTGAATTTGGGTGGAACACAGAGTGAAATATTTCCTATGGGCTTTGAGAGTCCCTTGGACTGCAAGGAGATCCAACGAGTCCATCCTAAAGGAAATCAGTCCTGAATATTCATTGGAAGGACTGATGTTGTAGCTGAAACTCCAAAACTTTGGCCACCTGATGCGAAGAGCTGACTCATTTGAAAAGCATCATCTTTCCTGATGCTGGGAAAGACTGAAGGCAGGAGGAGAAGGGGACGACAGAGGATGAGATGGCTGGATGGCATCACCAACTCAATGGATATGAGTTTGAGTAAACTCTGGGAGTTGGTGATGGACAGGGAGGCCTGGCGTGCTGCAGTCCATGGGGCTGCAAAGAGGTGCACACAACTGAGCGACTAAACTGAACTGATGGACTCTGAATGATACCGTTAAGTCACTGCTTTTAATAAATGTATCCATCTGGTGCAAATATTGAGAAGGAGATTTTGTATGTGTAAGGACAGACAGTATGTGAGAACTCTGTACTTTCTGCTCAGTTTTGCTGTGAATCAAATTTTTATTATTTAAAAAATAATATTTATTTAGAAAATAATTTATTCTGGAAGACTTATAATTTAAGGGAATGAAGATACAAGTGTCAACATTTTGAGTTATAGAGAACTTAATAAATAAAAAAACCAATAAAATTAAAACCTCAAGGTTGAAATGAAAAGGAAGACTGTAGAACTAATTAAGCAAACTGAACATTACTATAAAACTAATAAATGAATTATAAATAGTAAATATTGGGACATGGGTGAAAACCAAATTACTGCCAAAGAAACAGTAACAGGGGACAAAAGAGGAAAGAGAACAAAGATTAAAACAATCACAAAGATAATAAATATATAGGACAAAGGGAATTCAATATAAGGGTAATTGGTGCTAGATAGCATATTCAAAAGCAGAGACATTACTTTGCCAACAAAGGTCCATCTAGGCTATGGGTTTTCCAGTGGTCATGTATGGATGTGAAAGTTGGAATGTGAAGAAAGCTGAGTGCCGAAGAATTGATGCTTTTGAACTGTGGAGTTGGAGAAGACTCTTGAGAGTCTCCTGGACTGCAAGGAGATCCAGCCAGTCCATTCTGAAGGAGATCAGTCCTGGGTGTTCTTTGGAAGGACTGATGCTAAAGCTGAAACTCCAATACTCTGGCCACCTCATGCGAAGAGTTGACTCACTGGAAAAGACTCTGATGCTGGGAGGGATTGGGGGCAGGAGGAAAAGGGGACGACAGAGGATGAGATGGCTGGATAGCAACACCAACTTGATGGACATGAGTTTGGGTGAACTCCAGGAGTTGGTGATAGACAGGGAGGCCTCGTGTGCTGCAATTCATGGGGTCGCAGAGTCGGACACGACTGAGCGACTGAACTGAACTGAAAATAGAGGATCATATTAATCATTTGTCAAATGTGCAGACAAAGATTTCAGTGAAATGACAACACTAACAACAGATTCCAGGACATTATTGGTTAAGTTACTAAAATTCAAGGATAAAGACAGAATTTTTTTAGCAACCTGCAGAAAAAGTAAAGGCAAGAAAATTAGGCTGGACTTATGGTAGCTCAGATGGTAAAGAATCTGCACAAAATGCAGGAGACCTAGGTTCAATCCCTGGATCGGGAAGATCCCCTGGAGAAGGGAATGGTTAACCACTTGAGGATTCTTGCCTGGGGAATTCCATAGGCAGAGGAGCTAGGAGGGCTACAGTCCATGGGGTCACAGAGTTGGTGACCCCATGACTAAGTGATTAACACAAACTAGATTTAGCAATACTCAATGCTGAAAGATAATGGAGCGGCACCAAGAAATGGAGGAGAAAAAATTGCGACCTAACAATATATTTTTCAATAAAGTAATGGTAATTTGCAAAGATTCTCAAACATGAAAGAAATTTTAAAAACTTAAAACACTTTTTGATAAAAACTACATGATAATAAAATGCACTCAACCAAGAAATAAAAAGAGGAAACCCCAGTAAAGCCCTAGTGGTTGGCACCAAAGCATTTAAATAGAGAACATTAAATAACTAAAGGGAATATATTGACACATAAGGTAAATGTAGTTATTTTTAAACCTTTAAGATTTAAAAAGCATTAAGTGTAAACTTTCCTGTTTTCTAAGTGGAATCAGCATTCACTGAGTAAAACAGATAAATCAAGAAACAGGTTTTGACACATTAAAATAAATGAATGAAACAAATGAAAAAAAAAATGAACAAAAACCCAAGAGGACAGGAGGAGTAGGAGGAAGTGATCATTTTCTCAGCTTTTATAGATGAGAGGTTAACAGACATTATCTAAAATTGTTAAACAGATGCATGAAAATACCACATAAAACGATATGGTCAACAACTAATTGTCTAAATAATCAGAAGAGAAACATATTCACACATAGAAAAGAACAAGAAAAGGATAAGAATTATGGCAAAGGATAGAAAAGTACCAGAAACATATCAGATAAATGCTAATAAAAACTAGAGTTTAGGAGGGTGCAGTATAGCACCCTTCATGAAATATATGAAGGGGATTTAGAGGTTAAATTTCCAGCTTTTAGATAAGAAAGTCACAGGTATATAAGTGCACATAGGGAATATCGTCAACAATATTGTAGTAATTGGTCTTACTGCAGTAATCTTTTCACAATGTGTTAAAATATGGAATTACTATGTTGTACACCATAAAACTAGTAAAACTGCACTATAATTGTCTTTTTAAAAAGGCTAGAGTTTTGGCAGAAAGTGTTAATTAAATGCCCTTTAGAATGACAAAAAGTTCAAACTCACAATAATGATATAATTATTAAATGTTTTTATGTCCTAAATGTTACTGCAACAAAATAATACAGTACAAACTCTAAAAAACACAACAGAAAGAGCAGATTTTAACTTATCTTTGTCACTCCATGGACAGATAAAGTAGACAAAAAATATGAAGGAAAAGAGATAGAAAAACAAAGTAACTGATGAAGTTGAACTAAGAGGTACATATTATATGCTGAGAACACATTTTTTAAAGTGCCCACACTTTATAAAAACTGTACAGATTAGACCACAAAGAAAATCTTAAGATTCCCCATATTGCAAATAGAATATATTTTCTGCTTCCCAGGTGGCTCAGAGTAAAGAATCTACCTGTCATACAGGAGACTCAGGTTTGATCCTTGGGACAGGAAGATATCCTGGAGAAGGAAATGGCAACCTACTCCAGTAATCCTAGCCTGGGAAATCCCACAGACAGAGGAGGCTGGTGGGCTATAGTCCATTGGGTTGCAAAAAGTCAGACATGACTTAGCAACTAAACAGCAACAGAATATATTTACTGGATTATATGCTAGATGGGGAAACAGTGGAAACAGTGTCAGACTTTATTTTTGGGGGCTCCAAAATCACTGCAGATGGTGACTGCAGCCATGGAATTAAAAGATGCTTACTTCTTGGAAGAAAAGCTATGACCAACCTAGAGAGCATACTCAAAAGCAGAGACATTACTTTGCCAACAAAGGTCCATCTAGTCAAGGCTATGGTTTTTCCAGTGGTCATGTACGGATGTGAGAGACTGTGAAGAAGGCTGAGTGCCGAATTGATGCTTTTGAGCTGTGGTGCTGGAGAAGACTCTTGAGAGTCCCTTGGACTGTAAGGAGATCCAACCAGTCCATTTTAAAGGAGATCATCCCTGGGTGTTCTTTGGAAGGAATGATGCTAAAGCTGAACTCCAGTACTTTGGCCACTTCATGCAAAGAGTTGACTCATTGGAAAAGACCCTGATGCTGGGAGGGATTGGGGGCAGGAGGAGAAGGGGACGACAGAGGATGAGATGGCTGGATGGCATCAGTGACTCGACGGACCTGAGTCTGAGTGAACTCCGGGAGATGGTGATGGACAGGGAGGCCTGGCGTGCTGAAAGAGTCGGACACGACTGAGTGACTGAACTGAACTGATGCTAGAAAAATGGAAGTTATTTACAAAAGAAAGAGCAACTCTTCTTCAGTCATGTAGCATTAAAAAACTGCCTCAAAATTACTCTTGGCTTAAAGACAACACTGAAATCAATTTCAAACTGCAGAGAATATAAAGAGAAAATATTACATATATAGCCAAAACCTACGTTCAGCCTTAAATAACACCTTTAAAATTTATCTATATAATTAAAGAATGAGTAAATTAAACAAGTATCCAACTCAAGAAGTTTGGGGAAAAAAAAAAAAGAAATTAAACCCAAGGAAAATAGAAAATTAGAGATGAAATTAGAAATTAATGAATTATGGGGGGGTGGACAGGAGGGAGGTCCAAGCGGGAAACTATGCATGTATTCATATAGTTGATTTACTTCATTGTACAGGAGGAACTTATACAACATTATAAAGCAATTATATTCCAATTATAAAAAGAAATTAATGGATTACTAAGAAGGAAAATAGCATATCTGGCAGCTAAATCCAAGGAGCTGGCTCTCTGAGGCGAGAGGGAAAAAAAAAGGCAAAATGGATAAATTACTGCCTAAGTTGACTCACTGGAAAAGACCCTGATGCTGGGAGGGATTAGGGGCAGGAGGAGAAGGGGACGACAGAGGATGAGATAGCTGGATGGCATCACCTACTCGATGGACCTGAGTTTGAGTGAACTCCGGGAGTTGGTGATGAACAGGGAGGCGCGGTGTGCTGCCAATTCATGGGGTCGCAAAGAATCGGACACAACTGAGCGAGTGAACTAAAAGGATATAATGTTGAGAGCTATTTAAATGTCAAAATACTGACATTCTGGTGTGCTTTAAACTACCAAAATACTGGTATTTTATGTTATATGTACATGATTCCAAAGACTGGCCAGCAGCTTTCTCTGCCCTCCCTGATTTGTCCATCATTACTGTGCCAAGGCCCATGTTCCCCCAGTTCCTTTGACCTGTGCATCCTCTCTTTCCACTCAGTTCTTACAGCTCTGCACCCTCAAAGCAGAGAGGGTCCCTTGAAGTTTATGGCTCTTTCTGAGAAAGAGAAAAAGCAAGGTGTAGGGTAAAGGCCCATCTGCAGTGAGACTTGCAGACTTCAAGAATAGCTGAGGAGTGCCTGAGAGTCCAGTCTCAAAAGTACTGAAGCTTAG
Source organism: Ovis aries (assembly GCF_016772045.2). Classification (NCBI taxonomy): domain Eukaryota; kingdom Metazoa; phylum Chordata; class Mammalia; order Artiodactyla; family Bovidae; genus Ovis; species Ovis aries. The sequence continues at coordinate 41,425,107 of NC_056069.1, read as the reverse complement.
ACATACTACAACAGAAAAAGTCTCAAGGACACCTGGGTTGTACGGACTGAAGCTGAAAGAAGCAGGAAGTAAAATGATAATGTAGAATGCTTCTACTTTTATATATTAAAAAAAGTTTAAGTTATATAATGCACATACATTTTTATATTAAAAATCTATCAATAATTCAATGAATTTTCATCACAAGTAAATACTGAAACACCTATTGGTTATTTTGTTCCAATACTGCACCTGCTATTACTGACTAATCAATCAGAGAATTGAAACAATAAAGATGCTATAATAGGCATTTTTAAAACTTTAAGAGCACAGAACTCTATTATATAAAAATTTGAGTATCTGGTTGAATGGGTCAATTTTTCTAGGAAAAGTTGCCAAAATTAACCCCAGGAGAAGGAAAAATTAACAAAACAGTTACTCACAATAAAAGAAATCAAGAAAGCCGCTACCCTCTTTATAAGGGCCTGGGAACTGATAGTGTCAAATGAATTTTACAAATGATCAAAAAACAGTATTTTTGATGATCCTAAAAACTGTTTCAGAGTTCAGAGAAAGAACAAAAGTTCTAAATTAATTTTTATAGAATTAGTCCAAATCTAACAAAGAAGACAAAAATAAAACAAAAAACTTCATCAAACTGAACAAAATGGCAGTCAAGTTCTTTTGGAAAAAGAACACGAGAAAAACAAAATACACTTAAAACAAAAACAGAAACAAAACCCTGAAACAGTGCAAGATGCTGTTTATAATGAGCAGCAGAGAACGCAGAGGGGGAAACTGATGAAAAGGACATCAGAAGTTTAAAACACACTATGAAGTTTTAAAAATTAAAAGAAATTAAGGACTTCTTTGGTGGTCTAGAGGTTAAGAATCCACTTTGCAATGCAGGGGACATTGGTCCAATTTCTGGTTGGGGAACTAAGATGCCACATGCCACAGGAGAACTAAGCCCATGAACTCCAACTGTAGAAGCTCAAGCACTCTAGAGCCTGTGCTTGGACTAGGATCCATGTACTGTGAGGAAAAATCCCACAGGACACAATGCAGATTCCGTGTGCCATAACTAGACTCGATGCAGCCAGTTAAAGAAATACGTAAAAAATCAATAGAAAAAAGCGTTTAACAGAGAAGACTGAGGAATGAAAGACTATTGTAGAAACAGGCCTGCAACAAAAGAACTTTGGTTTAAGAAAGGGTTCCTCTTCCTCAGTGCCATTGATAACGAGTATCGACAACCAAAAATATCTCCAAACATTACCAAATGTCCCCTGGGGGCAAAACTGAAATGCGGCTGAGAACCACTGGTTTATGATAATGGTGATATTTCAAAATGGAGGTTGGGAGAACGAACATCACTACTAAATAAAATGCTAAATGGTATTGGAATAACTGACGATTGGTCTGGAAAGACATATTGCTGGATCTACCTCTAGTCCATTTATGATTTTCAAATTAATTTATAATTATACAAGTAATGTCTGTATATTTTATCCTAGTAAAATCCAAACATTATAGATCTCTAACCTAAGCCCACTTCTCACTACTGAGAGACAACTCCTGTTGTAATACAGAATATATCCTTCCAGGAGTAAATAAGCAAACATCTATAATAAACATAACTTGATTGGGGGAAAAAAGCTCTAGAAGAAAGCATGTGAATAATCTATAACCTAAAACATATGAGAGAGTATTTTGTAGACAGAATACAAAGTTGTTAAGTCATAAAACACTAATGGATTAGAATTTGTGAAAATTTTAAACCTTTTATAAAACAGCAAAAATTATTAAGTTGAAAAGCAAATGAAAACTAGAAAAATTATTTTAATATAGATAAGTGCTAATTTCTTACAGAAATTATAAATTATGAGAAATATGAATAATAGGAATTGGCAGTTAAGAGAAAAATACTTATAAATGCCAATAATTATGAAATTAAAGTAAAAAATGAGACTCCATTTTTTACCTAACGTGTTAAGAAGTGTGATCTTATCCCAAAGTTAGTGAGGATGTGAAGAAAATGCTAAGTTCAACAATTTTTGGTAGTTTTAAATGATCCACCTTTCCCAGTTACAATCAAAACATGTTCTTTGACCTTGGAATTCTATAGCAATTGACCCTAGCCATCACATGTATATAATACTCATAAAAGCATAACCACAATACAATGAAAATTTAATAGCAAAAGACTGCAAACAATGCAACTGTCCATCAGACAGATACCAGTTAAATAAAATATGGCATGTCCATACACAGGAAACACCAAGTAGTCAATATAGCTCTCAAAGAGCTCCCAGAATTAAGATAACCCTGGCTAGTCAACTCTCCCTAACCCAACTCTAGAATCTGTAGGTTCAGTTATACTTTTGAATGATCCTTCTATATCTGAATTTTTGCTATTTAGAAACTCAAATATTTGAACATCAGAGATATTTGCACATAAATAAAAAAATAGGAATATACACGATGTGCATATAAGCATTTCTCCTTCTTGGAAAAAAAATCACAACAAATTGTGCCATGATAACTTGCCTTTAAATGATGAGAAGGCTTTCACTTCTTATTTTGTGCCTTTCTGCATTATTTGAATTTCCTAATTTTATGCATTTTTTTGGATAATGCTTATTTTTAAATGTTAAAAATTCCTTATACATTATTAAAATATCAACAAAATCCTGCATAGGGAGATTAATAGCTCACTTAAAATTTTCTTTGTATCTTTATATATGTACAACTAATAATTGCATCTATAAAAGTAATAAACACTGTGTCAAGAGTAAAAAAAAAAAGAGGAAAATACAAAAAGAAAATCAAGTATAATTCTTAGCAAGTTAAACAGTCTGATAAGACCCTAGGATTTCTCATGAGAAAAAGAAAAAACTCCATTTAGGAAATGGAAATAAAGCTGATAATTAGATGTAAGATAAGGCTATAAAAAACTGCAGAAATATTTCTGAGATGTTTATTTTTCACATACAGTTACATATTACTTACCCAGCTTGGAAAATCAGACCAAGTTGGAACTCGCTGACAGAGGTCCCGGAGAATACGTATGATAATCACACAGGACTGTAGACCATTAGCTCTAGCCTTGAGAGCAACACAAAAATCAACTGAATTAATCTTAGAAATATTAAAAATATCCCTTGATGAAAAAAAAGTTAAAATACCACTGTTCAATGGAAGCTCAGATAAAAATAAAACAAAAATAACCACACTTAAAATTGGATTCTATGAGCTGCCATTTACAGCAATATTTTATGCCAGGGTTAGTATTTAAAAGCTGATATTTTAGGTCAAAGTAAACAGATTATACAAGAATAATTGTTCTTGATCCCCTGTGAACCTTGACCTGTGTTCATTTAAATCAGTAAACTTAAAAAAAAAGTCTGCCTACGTTAGAAATAAAAGAAAAAGTAAAGAGCTAAAAAGTTTGTCTAGGGACTGAAAGATTAAGGAAATCTGTTTGGTTTCCTTTCTGTGCCTTTGCATAACTGCAAAGTCACTAAACCAAACAGCTGCTTCCTCACCTTTCATTCCCTACACTTATTAACTTAAGAGAAAGAGGGGAAAAAATCTTAAAACTATACACAAAGCTTTAAACACATATTCCATTATTTAAAGCAAAGTTAATCTGCAGCCTTATGGAATATAATATATATACACAAACATGTGATGTTCCTGAACAAGTCAGCTTCAAATATAGCCACTAAAAATAAAAATAAAAAAACCCAAACTACAAAACACCCCCAAAATCCTAGTTTATTGTCAAATTAATAGTACCTGCAATATGCAGATCTTCACACCCAGCTTTCTATGTTAACATATTTTCTGATATTTAAAGTAGTATTGCTTGGGCAATCTTTTGAAATGTTTAAACACAGTTAAACATGTTGTACTGAACTACTCTCTCATAAGGCTACAAGAAAAAAGTAAAATGATGTTCCGAACCTGGAACCACTTAGCGTGGCGTAGAGCAGCCAGAGCGTCAAGGCATTTTTGCCTGTCCAAGACGTCCGGTGGGTCTTTCACCATACCCGAGGTTACATCTAAAATGGATTGAATTGGCAAAATGCAGTGAGGAATGGGTGTTTGACCAGGTGAGCAAGACACTTCCTTAAAGTAGCATCAGTGTCACACGAGCCATTTGAGGGTTTTGTCAGCACTTTAAAGTAACCCAGGAAGTTATTTAACAAATTTACATAAATCTAATATGAAGATCAAGAATTGAACTCTTTTAGAAATATAATAAGTAATTTCTACAAATATAAACCCTACCCCACCAAAAGAAAATCAAAAGGAAGGATTACTGGATACAGTGCACCAGCACAAAGACAACAAGAGGGAACACAAAAATCCACCTTAATAAATGAGAATGTACAGTAAACTATCCTGTTTGTTCAGTATTTTAAATGGTCACAGGTTATTTTGGGACTAAAATGTCAAAGAACTAATGATAAATATGGGATGATCAATGTAGTAACAATCACAGAAAAAATAAGGAGCCAAAAACAGGCATTTCTAGGAGTTCAATGATTTCTCTTCCACAAGAGCACTTTAGCTGTAAAGGAATATGAAATGCCCTTTAAAATTCAAAGTTCCCATAAAGTATTCCAAAGAAAGAATAATTGGAGAGAAACAATGAGTAAAGTAGAAAAGGGCAACAGGAACTAGCCTGTTTAAACAGATTAAGTATAGAAATAGAACAGATACAGTAAGCAGAATGGTTTGATGATAAATATGCACAATCTTTTACATTACAGAGTTTATAATAACTGATTTTAATCAGTTATTATATAAAATATAAATGAGTTATATAAAACTTGAGAAGAAAATCTGAACCTAAATCAGGGCAAAAACTTTATATTAATAAAACTAGTTGGAGGGCCAGCTTACATTAATCTAAACATATAGATAAAATGTATATAAAAGTTGCTAATCAAACTATTCATAACTAAATCTAATTCACAATTCTTGGTGATATTTAAACATTTTCTAAATATAGGAAAATAACATGCCAGGCAAGTAATTTATTGAATTTAGCAGTCTTCTCGATAGAAAGCACCCAAATTAAAGCACATTTAGTATATGATTTAATAAATCATTGAGGGTACCAAATGAATATGAGACAAACAATGAAATATATGATAAAAGAACACATGAAGGATAATTTTAAGAGTACCACTGCAACTCTGGGCAAGTTATTTGATGGTATATTTTTCTATGAACATTCAGAAATCTTAAAAGATACTTGTCCTTATTTGAGTAGAAGATATATTAAAAAGCATATTTTAAAAGTGATAAAAAATTGTATCCCTTGTCTGGGCTTTCTTAGTTCTTACTCCTTAAACAATCAGATGGCATGGATTTTCAGAGAACATATTAGAAGGGAGATTTACAGACACTCAAAAAACACTGTGTGGCATTCTGAAAATGAACACTGAAAGAGGAACTTGGGCACTAAAAAGAGAGTAGCAAGTCAGAAATACTAGTAATTTTAAAAAACCAATAAATAACCTCAAAATCTGCAAGATCAACTACTGAATCCAAAACTATAGTGAACATAATTAAGAAAAGGGCTATTCTGAAAGAAGGAAAAAGGACACCGGAAAGCACAGCTAATTGAGGAACTAAAAAAAAGAAACAACAACAAAAACCACTCCCCAAAGCAAGGTTATAGAACAAGCTGAAGAACCCTTTCCATGTCTCTTATTTATGTTATTTGCTAAAGCTAAAATGCAAATAGGTGATTTTTTAATCTCTAAAGTTTCTGAATTTTAATGTTACTTCATGTTTTAATTTCCTCCAGTGTAAGAAAAGTTTTCTTTTTGCACACAAACATTTATAACTTCGGAAATTTAAATTAATGATACAATTTCAAAGATGCCAAGACACCTATTGCAATTTAAAAACAAATTAAGAGCTATAAGTAGGAAACTTCTGTCAAATTTAGAGTGTGGATTTTTGCACCCATTCTATATTTCAAGTGGATTAACCCCTTAGATATATTGTACTAAAATCATACTTGCTTCCTAATAACCCAGTTAACAAAACAAAAATTAATTTATTAAAAAAAAGCAAATTCTTACCCTACAAGAGGTATTTTATGAATTTTAAGGGGTTAATCACCAGTTAGAAGACACGCTGTGTCCACACTATTTTATGATTAAAAGTTAATGGGAATATATTAATTTAAATTAACATGGTTATGTAAAATATATAATCCGCCCAACAATTTAAAAACTAGTGTGAACACTGCTCAATTCTAGAAGAGACAAAGACAAAACAAACAGAACAGCCACACAAAGGACAATAAATGCCAGACTCTGCATCCAATATCCCTCTTTAAATCAAATGGCAGGTGTGACACTGAGCTTTTGAAAACCTTGGTCAAAAATCCTTCCGATGTCTTGGCAGCAACCCCTGACAGGAATCAATTCCCTCTGCTAGAAGGCTTTGGACCGGGCCTGATAAGCTAAAGGTGGAAAAAAACACACACAATACTTGACTTGCTACAGAAGAGATGCTGTAGCAAGGGTTAGAACATTTGAACATTTTAAGCTTCACGTCAATTAAAGGTTTACTTAATGTTTAACTGTCAAACACAGTACTGTAAAATAGATCTGTCATGTGTTTAACAGTTATTTGGGAAATTTAATCATATCCTTTAAATAATTTTTGGTATTAAACAGGACCATTACGCATTTAAGAGCCTACAACAACTATGTGCAAGTCACCAGTCTCACGGTTTACAAGTATTCTTCCGGCAAAGCCTTCCTTACCCTTGGACTAACTCCCCAAAGCAAGCTAGAGGCTTTAAATGATTTTAAGACACAGAGCATTCAGAGCTGCAGTGAGGGAGAATACATACCGTTATTCTGCAGCAATCTTCATAATGAGGCTAAAGACATGGTTTACTGCAGTTATCTGCAGCAAGGAACACTATCAGTGTTTCTACACTTTTTGCACATCCAACTTTTCAGCTCAGTGTCTTGAAGAAAATCTTTCAATTTTGGACTGATCATTTCTTTTACCGTAATACTTATGAGATTCAGAACAATAATTCTAACTCAAGTCTGGGTCAGACAAAAGTATAATTTTGTTTCCTTTAGAAGGGATAGGTTATTAAAGATGACTACAAATATGATAATTATTAATACTGCACAAATTTAAGTAAACCTAAATATAACTGGACAAAATGTGCTCTGAAATAAAGTTAAGTGGTTATGAGTATAATTTCATACTAAATACAGTAACTTTTATCTATAACATAATCAAAGATTTCTTTTTCAAATCCTAAGAGTCATATGCTGCATCCGAATTGATCAGATTGACTCAGAAACTGTTTTTCCAGCAATATCCACAGCCAGACCTTGAGTGGAAATTCATGCTCATATAAAAGAACCTTCACACAAAACCCACTTATTTTTAAGATAAAAGCTTATACAACGTACAAGTCCTGATATGTGGTATATCTATATTATGTATGCAAAGTTAGGCAAGTCTCTTAATGATCGCATTTTTAGTAAAAATGTTGTTTTCCTGGGTTGTGTAAAGCCCAGTGCCTTAAAAAAAAAAAAAAAATCTGCTTTGCTGTAAGAAAACAAATTTAAAGGGATAGTAATTGAGAGCCTACTCATGCTATTTTAGACAAATTAATTTTAAGTATTCGTTTCTCCTCTATCTGTATCACAAAGAAATATTAGTGTAGACCATATAACTCCATATTCAACCAATTAAGATGTACAAAAACAACATGAAAGGAAACAAAGTAAATTTTATCTGACCCATAAAACAACAGAACCAACATACCGCAGACACTGACCATGCTTTTTGGCTTAAAAGCTTTTGAAGCTTTGAAAATGTTATAGGACAGTCCCTAAAGCAACATTGCTGGCACCAGCAGGATTTCACAGTCTACAATTGTAAAGTAAGTTAAAAACCCCTAATTGTGCTATAACTCATTAACTACGCCTACCATCATTTATTTTTCAAATCTCTGGTAGAAAAGCGGGGTCAGATGCCCAAATCTAAGTGCATTAGGATGCTCTGCATTTATGAAAGCGCTCCAAACCAAAGAGCAACCTCAGAGAACCAGAAATATTTACCTCAGGACAAGCCAAATCCATGATTACATATATAACAATGTCTCTTAAACTGTTATGAGTATTCAACCAATTTTACTTATGAAACTCCCTTGTCTTTTTTAAAGACAAGAACAATGACTTAAGAGAAGTTAAATTTGTGGCCCTTTACTAGCAATAGTTAATTTTTCATAAGTCAACTATGCTTATGACTAAGAATAATTTAAACTTTTTCCAGAAATCTGAGGTTAGCAAGAAAAGAAAAAAAAAATCAAGAAAATGAATACTATGAGTGTTTTATATAAAAGTACATTACTAAAAACACACTAATAAAAGATCTGGGAAATAATCTTAAGCAAAACTAGTTGCTATGTAAGTCAAATCTATCAGATTCATATGTAATGCCAGCATGTTGCCTTCTAGGGCTTAATGCCATCTTAAAGAATAGGTAAATGGAAAAAAAAGAAGTTAATAAAAAGTAGAATGTTTAATGGCTTTCCAACCTCCTTCCCTCATGTTCTCTTCTCGAATAATTGGAGATGTCAGGGTGATAGTGACTTGCATTTTGGGTTCCACACATGAGTTCAAAATTATTGCCGCTTCAGAAACAGCACATTTTATGTCATACTTCTCAGGACTTATAACCTATATAATGAAGAGTACAAGAAATTAGCTGGCCCTCTTACATTATCAAACAAAGCAGTTTCATTATGGCTCTTTCACTTTCTCACACTACTTTAACCATTTTGTAAGGACTAGATCATATACTATTTCCCTCCAAGCCTTGCAAAACAAGCAAATTATAATCTCTTGCTCCTTTTTCCTTTTAGAATTCTTTGTTGAACTAATATTTACCATTATTTGTATCATATGAGTTATCTACATGTGTGTATGCACCTTTTAGATGATGAATTTTTGGATAAAAGAAACACTGCTATAGTTATTACCATACCTTCCTAAAATAGCATCCAGGTAGCTAGTATTTGAGACTAAAATAGATACCTGAAACTAACAGGAGCCATAATTCAACCATACCCAGTGCACCTTGTCTGTGAAATCAACAGATCTACATTTTAAATCAGGGAGCAGAAACTTTTGCGCAACAGAAAAAAAACCACCAACAACAGGATTCACTGCAATTTAGTATACATGTAATAAGCTTCAGTACAGTATACATGAACAAAGGAAGACTCTAGAAATTACATGGAGTGTTCCCAGTATAGTATCTAAGTTCACTGGAAGGACTGATGCTGAAGCTTCGATAGTTTGGCCACTTGATGTGAAGATCCAACTCATTGGAAAAGACCTTGATGCTGGGAAAGACTAAGGGGAGGAGAAGGGGCAACAGAGGATGGGATGGTTGGATGGCATCGTATTCAATGGATATCAGTTGGAGCAAACTTCAGGAGACAGTGACAGACAGGGAAGCGTGGTGTGCTGTAGTCCATGGGGTTGCAGAGTCGGACATGACTTAGTGACTGAACAGCAATAACAATCTAGGTTCAAATCCTAGCTCTGCTACTTTACTAATGATGTGAAGTTGGGCAAATATTTAACTCCCCTATACCCATTTTTATAAAATGGGAACAGTACAATTTATCTAACCTGTAAGACTGTAGGAAGAATGAATGAATGAACTACACAAAGAACTGAAAACAGTGCCTGGCACACAGTATCATGTAGACGTTAACTACGATAGTGATGATGATAATTCTATCTCTTCTGCTTATCCACTGTACAAGTACAGATTGATCTGGAAACTGTATTTTGTTTTGGGGCTTCCCTGATGGCTCAGATGGTAAAGAATGTGCTGTAAAGAATTAGCTTAACTACTGATTATTCAGTTAGAATATAACATTTTCTCCTTTGTAGTTTTACTAAACACAACAATTTAAGATTTTTCTTTGTAAACTACATACTTTTTCTAAGTCCTCAAGCTTCTTTTCCTCCCTTTCACTGCCCTAGCAGCCTCAAGGAAGTATAACAAGTAGACACACAATGACAATTCTCCTGGCACCTATGCTTAAAAAGACTCATCCACAATTTAAAAAAAATCTCACATCTGGAACAATGGTAATAGACAGCAAACAACAATAAGTGCCAGAGTCATCAGAGCTCAAGTTTAATGGTATGCTTCACTATCCATTTTGGTATCAGCTGGTTTGCTGTGGTCAGGTACTATTTATCCTAACATTACTGTACAACACATACTACCAATGAAATGCCAATTCTTGAATTTCAAATACCTAAATAAGTTTTATACATTAAATTATTCAAGGAACCTTTGTTTTAAATTCTAGTCTGTGATTCTGACAAAATACTATAATAAAATTTTTTTTAATTCAAACTTAAAAACTTTTGTTTTTGTAGGACCAAAAAGGGATATTCTATTAATTGAATTTGCCACAACTTCCTGGATGGAGACAGCAACAAGTCATTGTTACCATTATAACATGTACAAAATGGAAAGTAATCATAATAAAGCTGGGAAAATTCAAATCAGAAAGTCTCTATTTTAGTTACTATACTTTATTAAAAACATGTATTCAACTAAATAGGCAAGAAGTTCATGAATTCTAAAACTTTAAGCTTACTATACATACATGGGCTTTGTTTAAAAAATAAAAATAAAAAAATGAAAATTTTCCCTGCACAACTGTCTTCTCTTATGATTCAAACCTTGGAAAAAGAATAGGAAGAGGACATGTGCTGTAGCTTTACATTTTAAAATAAATTAGCAAGATGGCTTCATGTTGAAGCGAAGCACCATAAAACCTAAAAAAACAAAGTAGAAAACTGTGCTACCAATTTGTACAATCAAGCAATTTGGAAAGTCAAGCCAAAACTTTAAAGGCTGGCTTAGGTTTAAGCTGAAGCACAGTCAGTCCTGCCAAAAACTTTTGAACTAGACAAGGAGTAAAAATGAACATTTCCATAATACTTACAGCAAGCTGCTTGGGTAGGTTTTCTGCAATACGGCTTAATAATGTCTTTGAAGGTTTCTCTGAGCACAGCAAAACAAGGTTGACATTTCTATCTCCTCGGAGAAGTAATCCTTTCGCCAATACTCCCACTCGCAAAACTCCTTTTAAAGCTCTGTGGTGAAATCAAGTTATATTATGACATTTCCCTTCTTAACCACAACCATGATAATCTCTCAACACACAGTAGTAAATGAAATAATTTTTACATCATTAAAATTTGCATCAACTATAGTATAAGAACATTTAATATTTTTGGAAATACCCTTTATTTAGATAAGAAATATGAAAAAATTAATAAATCAAGAGCTAAGTTCTCAGGAACAACTGAAAAGCAAAGGACATTAATGCTTTTCTGTCTCATAAATTAGAATAACAAAAGTCATGTTTAGTATACACAGATATAAAGATGTTGCTAAAGTTTGAGCTTATTCATGCTTATGGGTAAATGTGTTAAAGATAAAGTAAGCTGTTAAAAGAACGAACGAACATGAACAGATGCAACAAATGAATAAACACTGAATAGCTGAATGCAACTGGAAAACTACAACAGCTGCTTTGAAAACAGATTTGAAATAGTTTTATATAAGTTTAAATACAGTGAGTAAATTACAAGGTTGGAGATTGTATGAAATTATTTCTCATTTCAGCAGAAAGCTGAATACATTTAAAATCTAACACAAGCATAACACATGTAGACTACCAGAGAATTTTTAGTCTTCGTTAACTTTTATTTCAAGTATAAGGTAAGTCTACAGAAGGAAAATCGAAACTATACAAAAGTAAAAAAACTCGGCAAACACACCTGTCTTTACCTCCCTCTTTCTTATCATCTCCCTCTTTGCTCTTGCTCTTCTCGTGTTCAGACAAGCTGTCTGAAACAAGTTTTAAAGCACGTTCAGTGATAGAAACAATCTTCTGAACTGCCTGTAATTCCTCTTCAGTTGGATAAATGGTAGCATGCTTTGTCATTACGTAACGGTCATCAGATGAGTCAGGACGACGTAAGGGCTGGAGATTGGGAAAAAAAGAGGAAACTCCATTAAAACAATGTTTCCCAAGCAAAAGTAAACTACTATTTTTCAACTACACATACGCTTGTTGCATTTTTCAGTAAGAAAGCCAGTTATACAGAATGTCCATTTAAAGCTATCTTCTCCTTTTTTTCCCATTTTGGTAAAAACAAAAATGTAAACTGTACAAAGGTACAGTACTGAAAGTGAGTATGTAAGTATGTATGTTATGCACTCAAAACAAGTTATAATACATACCATCTTAAAGTTATGAAAATACATTTTATACAACTTTAAAACCAGTTCTCAAACGTTTTGCTTTTAACAAAACAGATTTTACAAATGCTTATTCTATGGAAAGACAAATGAGAAAGAATAGGTTAAAGAGCAGGAATTTAGACTGTTTTCTTCTAAGTGCTCTCTGGAAAACCAGTACAAAGGAAAAAAAAATCTTGTTTTCTATAGTCTGAACTTATATGAAATGCTCCTCATAAGCCAGGTATCTTTTATCCAGCTTCTACAGAACGCTGACTCTCAAGATGCACCTCTTTCCTACAGTTCTAATACATCCACCGTGTGTTATCTCCAACCATTTACCTACCCCTTATGTGTTAGTTGCTCAGTTGTGTCCAATTCTGTGACTCCATGGACTCTATCTACCTACCCCTTATCATGCACTTAAATTTAGAAGTAGTGGTAGGTTTTGAATGCTAAACATTTGAAAAAAGGACTCTAAACCATACATAATGGGAAGACAGAAATAATCCTGAAGCCAAAGCAACAGCCTTCAAAATTAGTTGTTCTTGACAATCTAAAGAACAAAGGTAAAAAAAAAAACCTCTTAAGATCTGCTCCCTTAGTTTATACTGAAAAAAGAAAGATTCATGGAAATTCTACAAAGTCCTTATACATAAGTACACGAGTTGAGAAAGTATAATAAAAGGAGAGAAAATTCTAAATCAGATGAAAAACATACTGAGATTTGGATATTATTAAGCCTAAAAATTAGCTCTTCAAACTGTTATTTTCTAATGCTGAACCAGTCTTACACTTTCACTATCTATGTAAACAGAGTGGACACTCACTGCAGGCCCCTGTGGCTGAGGAGGCATGCCTGGTCGGACTCCCAGAAGGCCTAGTGGGCCCGGGGGACCATGAGGATAGCCTCCATCAGGCATTCGGCGGCGATCATCCCAATGATGCTGTTCTTCCTCCATTCTTCTCCAGTACATGTCCTCTTCGTAACGTCTGAAACATAAAGAATGATACTGTAAGCCACTTCGAAAAATACATCCCCAGAATTTACATCAGTAATAATATAGAAAGCAATAAAAAAACCCGATCAGTCTAGCTAACACCTTTCTTTCCCCCTCTATCAGATTACATTTGCTTTCATTAATTAGTGAATGAAAGTGAATCCCAGTGAACAGAAGAGAAAACAAAGATAAAAGCAAAAACAAAATTTCACAGTCTGAAGACAGAGTTGAAAAAACAAGCACCAGAAACCTCACAGTTCATTCCAACCTCTTCCTCGTAACAGTAGACATTGTAAACTTAAACGCCTACCTCATGTGGCCAGACTAATAAAGTGTGTGAGTGAAAGACCCAAAGCATACATTCAGGTATTTTCCTCATGTCTTCAAAGAAATGTGCTCTCTATTTTTTTTTGTAAGAGAGAACCTCTTAAGACAACCTTTAATTTCCTCATCTGATACAGAGAGAGACAAAGACATTTTTCTACAATGAGGAAAAACAACAGGGATAAATGGCAACTCACATCCCATTTCACTTTTGGGGACATGCTAAGGATGATGGGAAGTATGGTAAAGAAGGAAAACACATGCTCTGGCTAGACAAGAGGGCCGCACAGCTATTAATTACTGTCACAAGGGAATACCAGATGGTTATCCCAAGGTCAATCAGGACTTTTGTGAAATCTCATGGTCTTTAAATGTTGATTCATGTTGGTGTCCAAAAAAATACTATGGGCACCAAATAAAACACCCATGGGCTGAACTTGGTGGGCAGTTAGCATGTAGCCTCTGTTTTAATAGTCAACATTTTTGGAATCTAATTTTTCACCACATGACTCTCTCCCTCTCAGTTCTATCTTTGCCTTCAGCTTCAAACTAGGATACCAATAATTCCCTAGGCAGTCGTGTCTTTATAGCAAATTTTTGTTAACAATAAATTTTTACTAGACAAATTCATTTAATACAAAACGTAAGAAAGAAGTATGCTTCTCAAGTAGTACTGTAGAAACCATTATTTCTTCAGGTCAGGAATAAGTAGTGCTTTCTGGGTCATCCAATTTAGGACAGATAGAATCATACTTCTGATTTTATTCAGGTCATGAGAGAAAATGAATAATAACAGCTTGAAGGCCCTGGAAAACCATGTTCATTCTAGTTTTGAATATTCTATTATTACTAATGATGTTTAGGTTACATAAGGGCATATTTAAATATTGATTGTTTACCAATTCATACTTGGTAAACATAGTATACTATAGTGCCTAACACACTATATGCTACTTCCTGGCATACAGTATAGCAGTAAAACAGGAAGTAACTGCATAATCTAGGTATAGGGAAAAATTGCCAGTGCATTACAAAGGCAGAAATTTCATAAGAACAAAGTTAAATTTAAATACATAAAAAAGAAAAATTGATAAATAAATAACATTAAAGATTATTTAAAGATAACATGTTAATGGGTTAATAGCTATAAGAAGTGTCTGTACAAATCTGTTAACAGGTAAGTTAACAAATGAATAGGCAATTCACCACAAAAGAAATGTAAGTGATTAAGCATAAAATAAAAACTTAATTTGCCAGTAATACAAAGTTGAAATAAAACTGGCTTTCATGTTTCTATTTCTCACAGGCAGATATTTTAATAAATTATAGGAGCAGCCCTCAAAGTGTGGTCTGGGTAGTCTAGGTAGTCCTTGAGACACCTTCAGGGGGATTCATGACATCAAAGTTACTCTCAAAATAATATCTGCTTTCTCTATTCTCTTTATGAGTCTACAGTGGAGTTATCCAGAGGCAAAATGTGTTATCACAACCTGTTGAGCACAGAAGCAGAAGGAGAATGAGGCTGCCTTAAGCTAGACATTAAAGAGATCTGCAAAAATGTAAAACAATGTCATTATTTCTGGAGGAGAAACAATTATTATAGTTAGCATATTATATTCACCATTATCATATTAATAAATACACCTGATTTAATATAATTATTAATAATTAACTATATCTAAACAAAGTTATATAAAAATAAGTTCATAAATACTGAAACTTCTCAGTTTTCCTTTCTAATACAATGTTGACAGCCTATAACCCACATACACAAAAACTCTTTAGTCTTCAATAATTAGTGTTATTATAATATTGTAAAATAATTAACCTCCAATTAAAATAAATTTATATTAAAAAATAATTATTGAGTTATAAAAGGTCCTGAGACCAAAAAGTTTGAGGATCACTAAGTTAAACTATCTAGCACAGGCAAAAGTACAGGTATCTGTCAACATTTTTGCTTCTGGGATTTGATTAGTGTCAACTGATAGTGATTTACGCAATAATACTGCCTCAAGGTTGGTCAATGTAATAACAATAGGGAAATACCATAAAAAACTCTAAATATCTAAAAATATAGGAAATGGGTTATAAAGAAAATTTTACATCTGCACAAAAAAGTATTACATACCCATGGAAAATAATTTTAGCTTACTTACAAGTTGGTATGTAAATGAAAAGAAGTGGGTTATAAAAACTTGTACACAAACACTTATGGCAGCAGTATTCATAACCCAAAAGTGGAAATAACACAAATGTCCATCAACTGATAAACAGATAAATAAAATGTGACACATTTATGTAATGAAATACTATGCATGCATAAAAAATAAAGTACTGATATATACAATAACATGCGTGAAACTTGAAAACATCATGCTAAGTGAAAAGTAGCCAGACACAAAAGTCAATATGTTTTATGATTTTATTTATGTGAAATCTCTAGTACAGGCAATCTACTAAGATGAAGTTTATTAGTGGTTGCCCAGGAGCAGAGGGAGGAGTTGGTAGGGAAATAGGTACTGATTGCTAAATGGGTTTATGGTTTCTTTTGTGGGTCATAAAAATGTTCTAAAACTGACTGTGCTGGTAACTGCACAACTCTGTGAATAAAATCAATGAATTGTGCCACTTAAAGATATGTCAGTTATATCAATAAAACTAAACATTTCTGTATCTACTGAACATATTTTCTCATTTATCCTTTCTTGTAGCTTCTACAGTTTTTAAAACAAACCCTACACATTATTAATGTCTAGAATCTACTCAATCTTATATTTAGGATATTTTTTTGTCATGTAACCAAATGCTCTATTTTGCTTTAAATTAAGGCATTTATTTATGATATTAAACTATTTATGTATTTAAATATATAAAAGTTATTATTTACAAAATAAGTCCTAATACCAAGGACATGGTCAAATATTAGAATAGCCAGTAACTTAACTGTAATGCATTTCTTTCCTAGACCTAGTGTCTCCCTCACAAGTGAAAACTAAAAATATTTCAAATAAATCTGGATTGCTCTGAATGGGAGTCACATACTCAGAACAGCTAAGTTTCTTAGAAAGTCTAAACCACCTATCATGGTACTAAAAGTTAAAAATACTACCTCATTTCCATTCTCCAGCGTTCCTCCTCTTCTCTCCTTCGCCAGTACTCCTCTTTCTGCATTTGCTTTCTCATTTTCTCTTCTTGAATCTTTCTTGCTCTAATACTGGGCTTTACTTCTACTTGCAAATCTGGATTTACTTTTTTCTGTTAACATAGACAAGATGTTTGAAAAACCAGCAATCCTTCCAACAATCTACACATATCTTAAATCATACAATCCCACATATTCTTTCATCACAGAGGCTTTTATTTGCAAATCTATTATAAGAGTAAATGTAGTAAAACAAGTTGAATCAGAGAAAAATCCAAAATATATTCATAAACATTCTTTCTTCCTTCCCATCCCCAAAATTCTTGGTTCTTCAAGTTTAGTATGCAAAAAGTACTTAATTTACTGTTAACCAATAAAAGAAATCCTTAGGAGACTGATGGGTATTTAGTATTCCTTTGTTTGTTTGTAAATAAATGATTCTAGATATCTGAGTATGGGGTTAAAAACTTTTTTTCATAGAGAAGTATTACTGCCCATTAAAGAATTATTTTTAATCTCCACCATTTCTGTGTTTAGAAAACATGAATCTAGTACATAAGTCCAACCTAATTAAAAACTTTAAATATAGTAGTTAGATTCAACTTATTACTTGGAAGTGTTTTCAATGAAGAATTCCTCATCTCAAAATCCACTTTAACGGAAATTCTGCCAAGATAAAGGAAATTGGAGACCTGACATTTCTTTCAAACACTTCCTTTGAAGCAACTATTTTTACATGATTACTTGATCCAAGTAATGTCAGTTTTATTTTGACACTAGAAATAATGAAACATGACTACATTGCTTTTTCTTAAGTATAACAAAAGTGATAGGTACTCAGTTGTGTCCAATTATGTGACCCCAAGGACTGTAGCCCATGAGGCTCCTCTGTCCATGGAATTCTTTGGCAAGAACAATGGAGTAGGCTGCCATGCCCTTCTCCAGGCAATTTTTCAGACCCAGGGATCGAACTTGGGTCTCCTGCACTGTAGGCAGATTCTTTACCATCTGAGGCACCAGGGAAAGCCCTAAGTATAACAAACTAATCAATAAAAATTAAACATCTGACTCTCTAAGTGAGACATGACATGCCAATCTGAGAGTGGGAGTTCATGGACTTAGTGAGTTATATTTAGATGCTTTATTTTTGCATCTAGAATGTTCCAAGCCGTATAAAAAAGAGAAAGAGAAAAATAGCTGAAAATTTCCTCACTTTATATTGAAGTCTGTGTCTTCGTCCTTTTAAATGCATCTCCTTAGCATTGGGATCATTAAAGCTGCACTCACATAATTTGCAATGGAATCTAATCACTTTTCCTTCATCATTTCGTACCTTGATGTCGGGGGAAAAAAAAAGTCAAGAAATCACAACAGGAATGTCACAGGTAAACATTTCAATATAAACCCATCTCATGAGTTGTTAATAACTTTCAGAATTTATAGTCAGAAAAGGCGGGGGGGGGGCAATGTCTATACTTTTTAAAGAGGATAATCTACAGAAATGAACAGGGTTAGAATTCTTAACTGTACAATGCAAGATGTACTACTATGTATTTGGCTCTTATAGTTAAACGTCCCCTATATGTAAACATTTAGATTTTAATGCAATAGACACCTTCAATTATTGAAAAAATATTTACTGAATACCTGCTCCTGCCAGGTACTGTTCTTGGAAATGGAGCTGAAGATGATCAAAGGCATTATTCTCATTTCTACAAAGCCCAAGACTTTATACATGTACAACTTTATTGAAAACCAATGTCGATTTTTTTCTAACTGCACAACCAGTTAGGAAGACAAGTAGACTAGAATGTTATTAAAAGTTATTAAAACTTCAGCAAGTTTTAAAGATTGGTTCTAAACACAATCCTCTGAAGTTAAGATTACTTAACCAGTATTATTGGTGATTAAATATTCTGGCCAGATGTTCTGGCTGTACTTTTTTTTTAAGACAACCAAGTCTTACTATCAGCTAAAAGTTTATTATATATTTAAAAGTTTATTAACCTTTAAATTTTTTTTTTTTTTTGCCTTACCATGTTGGCATTGTGGAATCTTATTTCCCTGACCAGGGATGAAACCCATGCGCAATGAAGTAGAAGCAAGAAGCCCTAACCACTGGACTGCCAGGAAATTCCCAAGATCTATAACTTTAAATTAAAACTGCATGTGAATAACTTATAAACTATACAGCCCAGTTTTCCATCTTGTAAACAAAGAATTCAATAAGTAATTTTTCTTGATGGAAAAGGGTGAAGGAACAAATAAATATTTGTCAAAAATCTACCATATGCTAGGCACTGTGCTTAGGTACTTTATTTGATCTAAGCTTTACATCTTCACTGAGAGATACCCAAATTTTACAGATGTAGACACTGAAATTTAGAGAGCTTGTTCTGTTCAACTGTTCTATAATACAGCAAAAGCAGAATAGGGCTACACCACTGTATGTTCGTCTTTCCACTAACAGCAAATATCTATTAAGTCCCTTCTGATACTTCCTTATCCTCCATTTACTAAGTTATTTTGTAAAACAGGAATAGTTTTCTAATCAGCTTGAGAAATCAAATAAAAAGTCATCTGTTATATCAGCAATCTAAATTTTACACACAAAACTGTTCAGAAAGAAATATTTGCTGTCTTTGTCATTTCTGCTGTTCACATTTTTGTTTTTACTTTTTATTTTCAGCACAGTAGAAGGCTTATGTTAAAAGAAGGCCTGACAAATAAATAGAAAGTTACTTCACATACTGCAGTGATGACGTCAGCAGGGAAAGAAAAGTTAACAAAAAAATTGTGATGTCACTTAGGCAAGCTCAAAGGGCAGGCTTAAAAAAAAACAACAACACAAAACCTTCAACAAAGATCCCTTCAATATCCCTTTATAAGTAATCTAAACCTAAAATATAACTGAATTTCACATGTAAAGCACACTTGTGACAAAGTGACACACATCTTTCCTATCTAATCTCACAATAGGAGTATTCTCAAATCAATACCTCCTCCACATAATCATGGCCCACTGGCTGCACATCGCTCTGCAAAGCAGCAAGAGACGCAGGTGTGACTGGTTCTGACACTGTGTCTGGCTTTACTTCTGGAATTGGTACAGAAGTGACAGGAGTGTTTTTAACACATTCAGTTCCTTTTAAGTCTTCTGTTTTATTTCCTGTTGACTGCAGCTTATTACCACCTAGAACGTAAAAGAATTAGAGTAATTTTAATTTTCTTCTTGTATAATATATGAACTGATACAAGATCTCTAGATAAAGTTCTGATCTTTCCTACCAACAAACTCCTGATTGACATACAATAGATCAGAATTTTGAAGAACCATAGAAACCATTTGGCTTTTTTATGCTATTAATGAAATACACGTCTCAATCTCCCCATTCTCTCTCTCATAATATTCAATGGTTTTCTCTGTCCTCACCATGGCTCTTATAACATCAAGTACCTAAAAAGTAAAGAGCAAGTACCTGAAATGGTACTGTCTAAGCCTAAATCACTGCAGATGGTGATTGCAGCCATGAAATTAAAAGACGCTTACTCCTTGGAAGGAAAGTTATGACCAACCTAGATAGCATATTAAAAAGCAGAGACATTACTTTGCCAACAAAGGTCCATCTAGTCAAGGCTATGATTTTTCCAGTGGTCATGTATAGATGTGAGAGTTGAACTGTGAAGAAAGCTGAGCGCTAAAGAATTGATGCTTTTGAACCGTAGTGTTGGAGAAGACTCGAGAGTCCCTTGGACTGCAAAGAGGTCCAACCAGTCCATCCTAAAGGAGATCAGTCCTGGATGATGCTGAAGCTGAAACTCCAATACTTTGGCCACCTCATGCGAAGAGCTGACTCACTGGAAAAGACCCTGATGCTGGGAGGGATTAGGGGCGAGAGGAGAAGGGGACGACAGAGGATGAGATGGCTGGATGGCAGCACCGACTCGATGGACATGAGTTTGAGTGAACTCCGGGAGTTGGTGATGGACAGGGAGGCCTGGCGTGCTGCTATTCATGCGGTCGCCAAGAGTCAGACAGTGTGCTGTCTTTGAGGTGTCAATAATTTAAGGTCAGGTATGGATGTGAGAGTTGGACTATAAAGAAAACTGAGCACCAAAGAATTGATGCTTTTGAACTGTGGTGTTGGAGAAGACTCTTGAGAGTCCCTCGGACTGCAAGGAGATCCAATCAGTCCATCCTAAAGGAGGTCAGTCCTGGGTGTTCACTGGAAGCACTGATGTTGAAGCTGAAACTCCAATACTTTGGCCACCTGATGCAGAGAGCTGACTCATTTGAAAAGACCCTGATGCTGGGAAAGATTGAGGGCAGGAGGAGAAGGGGATGACCGAGGATGAGATGGTTGGATGGCACCACCCATTCAATGGACATGGGTTTGGGTGGACTCCGGGAGTTGGTGATGGACAGGGAGGCCTGGCATGCTGCAGTTCATGAGGTTGCAAAGAGTCAGACACGACTGAGTAACTGAACTGACTGACACGTTATTATAGCACAATGTGTTAATAGAGTATTTTGGGAACATAAAGGAAAGGAGCCATCATCCTTTAACCCGATTCAGTTAGGAATAGCTTCAGCAAGTATGACATCAGGGCTGGGCTTAAGTGTGCTAAGTACGAACTGGTCAGGCAGAAAAAAAGAGAATTATATCTAAACAGAAAGAACAGTATGCACACGCAAGACACAAAAACATGGAGTTAAAAAGACTATGGTAACAGAATTGAAAGAGACACGTGTACCTCAACGTTCATTGCAGCACTGTTCATAATAGCTAGGACATGGAAGCAACTTAGATGTCCATCAGCAGATGAATGGATAAGAAAGCTGTGGTATATATACACAATGGAGTATTACTCAGCTATTAAAAAGAACACATTTGAATCCGTTCTAATGAGGTGGATGAAAGTGGAGCCTATTATGCAGAGTGAAGTACATCAGAAAGAAAAACACCAATACAGCATATTAATGCATATATATGGAATTTAGAAAGATGCTAATGATGACCCTATATGCGAGACAGCAAAAGAGACACAGATATATAAGAACAGACTTTTGGACTCTGTGGGAGAAAGAGAGGGTGGGATGATTTGTGAGAACAGCACTGAAACAAGTATATTACTATATGTGAAATAGATCACCAGTCCAAGTTTGATGCATGAAACAGGGCAATCAAACCTGGTACATTGGGACAACCCTGAGGGAAGGGATGGGATGGGGAGGAAGGTGGGAGGGGGGTTCAGGATGGGGGACACATGTACATCCATGGCTGATTCATGTCAATGTATGGGAAAAACCACCACAATATTGTAAAGTAATTAGCCTCCAATTAAAATAAACAAATAATAATAATAAAAAAGACTATGGTAAATTTAAAAAAGACTTGGTAATTCAATAGGACTTATCACTGAGGTACAGGGCTTCCCTGGTGGCTCAGATGGTAAAGAATCTGCCTGTAATGCAGGAGGCCTGGGTTCAATCCCTGGGTTGGGAAGACCCACTGGAGGAGGGAATGGCAACCTACTCCAGTATTCTTGCCTGGAGAATCCCATGGACAGAGGGGCCTGGCAGGCCACAGTGCATGAAGTCACCAAGAGTCTGACACGACTAAGTGACTTAAGCACAGCACTGAGGTAGAGGCAATGATATCTGAGGTAGGGGTTAATTTGTGAAAGGACTTGGATGACATCATTAAGGAATACAGACATTTTTCTTATATGCAAGGGGGAGGCCACAGAAAATTTTTAAATGGGAAACTAACACAATCTGATAAATATTTTTTTACAAAATAACTTTGACAAAAGTGTTGCAGAAACTGGATGCAATAAGAGACAAATCTCTGAGGAAGCAGCTTTGAAGGCCTAAAAACAAAGCAGAGGCTATGAAGAGAAAAAGACACTTTTTTGGAGAGTATTGTAGCAACAGAAACAAAAGGATTAGAAACAACTGGAAGAGGCAACAAGTAAGAAAAAATGTCAGTGGACTTTTTCATGTGAAAAAGCAGCAGTTTTATGAGATTAGTTCACAGTACTCTTGTGATGAGATAAAATGTTAGAAACAGACACTAACAGGCATCAACAGAACCATACAGATAATGACCAGGAAATACTTAAAATATGGTTCTAGAACTCAGGTGGGCGTCCTGAGTTTGCCCAAACGATTTTAAAGGTACTGCATACACAATATGTATACTCATGAATACTAAGTGAGTGAGATGAGAGAATCAGAATCTTAGCAATACTACCAGCTAATGAACATGAGAGCCAGAGAACCAATAAAGATATCCGAGGAAGGAGCCAGTGGACCCAAAATAGAGAGAGAGACATAACTAAAGCTTTAAGGTATAGCAGTCAACTGTTTCAAATGTTAGAGAGGTCAACAGGATGAAACAGAAAACTGGCCATTCAAGTGGCAAGTAGGTTTTTGGTGATTTCAGAAAAGGGTAGAGTTGAAATACTATAAGAGACTGAGGACCGGATAGGAAGTAGAGCAAGTAAGGATTAGGTTAGCAGCCTGAGGAATAGTAAAATAAATACATATATATTTTTAAGTCTATGGCTGAAGAAAACGGAACTGAAAAAATTTCAAGGAAAAAAAATACAGATATGTAATTAAATAAGGTCCCAGAAAAGAAGACAACTGTGTAAGTAGAAGAGCTACTCCTGGGGTGGAGGAGAAATACCACTTTAACAGAGTTAGAAGGAACACAAAATCTTCAGTACTTGCCAACAAAGTTTATTTTGGGTGTAGATGTTTTCTTGGCAGCCATATTTGCAGGCACTGCTGATACTTTACTGTTGGCTGTGCTATTAAGAGACGAGTTTCCTGTAGCTGTAAGACCTTTCACTGAAGAAGTTGCAATTGATGAAGTATTCACAGTACAATTGCTTGCTGCAATGCTTGAAGGAGAGGCAGTTGGCTTTGAAGCAGATACAGCTGTTGAAGAAGTAGCTTGGCTAACAACGTTTGGTTCTGTTGAAGGAATGGGTTTACCAAGTTTTGTGTGTAATTTAACCACCTACAAAATAAAAGCATATTTATCTGTCAGAAGACTCAGAGAATGTAGATTTTTTTTAAAAAAGTTTGCCTAAAAGACGCTATAAAATGAAAATCTTAACCATATTTTTCTTTGTTGTATTTTTTTCTCTTATACACTTTTAAATAAAAACTCATTACTTTCAAAACAATCTGTGTGAAACAGATTCGGATGCATATTACATCTACCACTTGGTGAGGAAATGACTTGGCTACATGCATACCAACCTATACTTAAGCCTAACAGAAGGCAGAAGACAACTACATGATTCAATTTCAGTTGGTGGAAAAGACCAAGTTCAATTTTAAGAAGGGTCACCAGTCTTTTCTTCCTTAAGCAATGACTATTTGATGTCACCTTTATATATACATTAGGCATGTAATACCCTCAAAAATTTTCAAATTTTGAAGCCTCCTTTACTTTACCCCCAACCCCACCGAAAATGGAAAAGAAAAGACAGTTAAGACATAAGGTTGTGTGGGAAAAAAACACCTACTTTCTGATGCTTAGCACCACGAATGTGGGCAGCATATGCATCTGCTCCCGTACAAGACACATCGCAGAGCTCACAACGTAGCTGATTTTGAGTCCCACGAGTAGAGTTGCTGCTGCTGCTGGTATTCTGTGAGGCTTTCAATGCAGCTTCTTTTTTTTTATGTTTCTGCCCTTCTAAATGTTCTTTATAAGTCTGTCTCAAACAAAAAGAATAATTTTGCTTCACTACTTTTCTATCTTCATTATTTGCAATGATTCATTCCAATCTCTAACACTCATTAAAATCTCAGCACTACACCATTTTATTTTTTTTATTTTTTTTTCTAGCACTACACCATTTTAAAAGCAACTGAACAGGAGCATGTGGCTTCCCTACCTACATGATGTATTTGTGGTTCTCTGTACCTTGTTTACCAAGAACATACTTACCTAACACGTTAATTAACAAAGGACTTTCATCCATAGCCAAAATATCAATATAAGGTAACTGCTCTCAGTTTGAAAGAATTTATATCTTTTAGTGCTTATGTACAATGTTGGGTAGAGATTATTAAGAGTGATCATTCCGAAAGAAATTATTTAATTATAGGATTATGAGGAGGGAGGAAAAATATATCTGCCACATGAGAAGAAAAAACAATGTTACTACATGTTAACAAGACTCTTTATAAACAGGTATGATTACTTATAAAACTGGCTTAGAAGTCAGTTGCATCTGAGAAAACTTAAGAATGCATTTTCACAATCTGTGTTAGAATCCATTCCACCCTGAACAAAAGTCTATTTAAAGCATTTAACTGTCAGAATTGTATCCCTTTTGAAGGAAAAATAACATTATTGTAATAGTAGCCACCAAAATAGTGCAAGTACATATTAAAAATTGTCTTCAATGTCAATGACCAAGGAAGGCAGTTTTATAAAAATGAGAGGTCAATAAGGACCTTGAGTGGGGCCAGTTTATTATTTCCTGTATTATTTAAAAAAATTTTATACACACATATGATGAGCATAAAATTGCATAGATAGCATAGAATCTCAGAGCTGAATGGGACTTTAGAGGTTACCTAAAATGATTTTCTAAGTTTGAAACAAGAAAATCCTTTCTCAAAATGAAATCTTATGCACAAGTAAGGAGAGTTACTGTATTTCAAACAACAAGAGGAAGACCTAAGACCTAGCCATCTGATTCTCTTCTCACCATCTGTAGCAGTCTAAAGTGGCTTCGTGAAGCAGTGTGAACCTCAATTATTTAGGGACAAGTGCCTATTACAGAAGTGAGGAAACAAAGGCCCAGACAATTGACTTAGCCTCCAACTTGCCCAAGGCCACAAGTTAAGTCACAGACACAGGACTGAAACAACAGCCCCTCATACTGGAACCAACTTAGTCTCCTTTCTTATATCTACACTAGTCTCAAACTCACCATCTCATTCACACTGTATTTTTCCCCATAGGTTCATTAACCCCTTACAGCACTGCCTCTGACTTAACAGAGGTACTCTTGGCCTGTTCTTGTGTAACCATCCAGCTCCCCCAAATCAATGGTCAGCCTTGCATATATAGGCTGATTCTAAATGCTATTAACTTATCACCCTAGAGCTATGTGCTATGCTTTTGTATGTTACCACATAGTCAAGTCTCTTAACATTTGTAATTGACAATGTTACAACTGTCACAAATTGTAACATTTGTGATTGATGATGCCACATCATCATTCACCCTAAACAGTCATTACTGAGTAGGATATACTCCTCAATACTAAAGCCAACATTCTTGTTCCCCTTCATGTTTAGTCCTGGGTTGCTGCAAACATTCCCCATGTCTCCTCTCCCCCGAGCATGTTATCACAATGAAACTGTTTTCTATCAAACTTAAAATAGGAAAAAAAAAAAAAGGTCTTATCTTAACAGCCACATATATTAAACTAGTTTGGTGTAACTCAGAGAATGCTGATAATTGAAAATAACTCCCAAATTCTATACTGAAAAGCAAACAGAACTGATCTAGTAAATTTAAAAGAATGTACACAGATTGGGAAAGGGTGATAGATGATGTAACTGGAAGAAAACTACTAAAAACTCAAAATCTGATCTTTTCAAATACTATGCCTTTTGCTTGCCAAACTGCTTACCAAATTTTTATATAAACACTAGACACTTTTAAAGATATTAACAAGTAAAGTTGGGAAGGGAGCTGAACTCACTAGATTTTATAAACAGATCCTTCCCTAAATCACTTATTTCATGTTTAGAAACAGCAAGAAAACAATAACAAAAAACAACAACAAAAAAAAGCAAAATAAAGGAATAAAGGTTCTGCATGCTTCTTTGGTTGATATTTTTGAAAAAGACACTTTCCTACAGCTTTCTTATTCCCAAAGTCCCTACAGCCTCATGGAGGAAATAAGTATATAGAAACAAGTAACATCCTATAAAGCATATACAAAAGTCAGTCTCATGAAAAATGTTATCCTAAAATTATAGATTATTAAAATAGCTTAAGGATTTTTAATACTAGAGAAAAGCAACTTCTGCTATTTATATCTGACAAAGTCTTCTCATCTCATCATCCTTTTTCGACTACAAAATTCTACTCATACACTCAATATAGACCTTGAAGAACTAAGAAAATCAAAGTTCAAGAATTTTGCATAAAAGGCTTAAAAAGTAAATCATAAATGCCAAAAAAGAAATAAAAATTCAATCTTATTCCAAAATCCCAACTAATCTGAATATAAAACTTTTAAGCTAAATTAAAAGTTTTATTTAAAGAGCCAAGTATCCTTCCTAAAGAAAAGCTCAATTTGTTCACCTTTTAATAACATTCATAATTATTTTTACTGTATTTTTCTTAGAATTCTTGTATGTCAATACAAAAACCTTTAAAAAAAATGGTCATTTGATGAAATATGTACGTGTTAACTAAAAGCTAGCAGGAGAGAAAAATGTAAACTTTCTTTGTAGGCATAAGAATTATAATAATCAATCATACTTAACTATCAAAGACAACCACTCAAGACTTATGGTGAAGCATACAACATACGTACCTGTGGTCCAGCACAGCTGATCTTACAGACATCACAATAGTGAATCTGGGGTGGTTTGGGAGGCTGTTTTGGTTTCAGTTGTTTATTTTGGAATGGTGCTTTTTTAGTAAAGGTGGTCCCTGTCCAGGCAGCTGTTGCAGCAGCTGCTGCCGCCGCCGCTGCCGCCTGCTTCTGTTGCTGCTGCTGCTGTTGGTAGTAGGAGGATGCAGCTGAATACACTGCTGCTTCATAACCTGAATAAGATGTACCTTACAAATAAAATCAAACAAAGATTCTGTTACATACCTATAAAAGGCCAAGAAAAATGATGAGAATTAGGGAATTTAATCCCAATAAATTCTGCTTAAAAAGACAGGTTACA
Source organism: Ovis aries (assembly GCF_016772045.2). Classification (NCBI taxonomy): domain Eukaryota; kingdom Metazoa; phylum Chordata; class Mammalia; order Artiodactyla; family Bovidae; genus Ovis; species Ovis aries. The sequence continues at coordinate 41,397,356 of NC_056069.1, read as the reverse complement.
TGTGCATATTTACGAATAAATTGTATCTCACAAAACCTAAGAAAAATGTTACTTATCCTTCTTTTAATGTAAGTCAAGCAACCAAGTATTTACACAATACATGTCAAGTGTTAGGATAAGATTTGGTCACTGCTTTCAAGAAGGCTTATAGTACTGCTGGAAGGCTGTGATAGCATGTCTGATAAACTTCTGTGGTTATGGAACTGTTATACAGTATTTTCCCCAAGCAGAATTCTCCTGAATACAATTAAGAAAGTGCTGGTTTGAGGAAAAGTCTGAACCAGAATACAGAAAGGAAAAAAAGTCATGAAAGTTAAGACTATACGTGCTTCGTGGTTTAGAGGATAAAAGATATGAAAGAGGAAATTACACAAAGATGACACCAAGATTTTGAATCCCAGTGACTGACTGAAGGGGTTGCACAGTCAATAAAAGTAAGGAGCTGATAGAAACTGGTTTGGAGAGGTAAGGTGACTAAAGCTTGGCAAAAGTCTGTAATATGGAGCTGGAGTTCTGATGAGTATCAGGACAACAAAAGACAAGATTTGAAATAAAGAACCAAAGACATTGGTTCTCAACTTCCAAAAGGTGAAAAAGCACTGAATTTCCTGGTTAAATGTATCAATTTTATCCTTCCATTGTTCAAAGTCTTTGATGAATAAGCATATTAAGCTAGCTACATATATACAATATATATAAGCTGTTTATGTGCACTGATTTATAGATTAAAAAATCTATAAAAGCTTTACATGTGAAAAAGTTGCTGATTTTATTTATAACACTATGTTAAAACTGGAAAACTTACTGTTTCTTAAACTAAGATCCCTGGAAATCTGTTGGACTCCCTAATTGTCATCCTTTCCCCTGAAGAGGAAATGAGTAGGTCAAAAGTTAAGGCTCAAGAGAGAGATTCCTAGTTGCTATGACATCTTAGAAGAACTACTTAAGGAAAACGGAACTTTTTGATTTCTCAAATGCAAACTGCTATACTGAGGAGTAAAGATTTATGACCCACTCACTTTAATATATTTTACACAGGGAAGAAAACACGAATTGGAAAGGTGAAGGTTAAGATGCATGGGAAATCATAATCATAAGATTCTGAAGTATTAATAAAAAATTTCCAAATGACTAGTTGTGTGCAAGAACTGTAAACATACTACTTAAAATGCAGCTTCATGAATTATGTATCGAGAAAATAAAAAGGAGGATAAGATCAGCAGCATCCTACAATGCTGGATGATCAGAAGTTCTAGGCTCTAGGTTTTTTTCTGGCCATGCTGCATGGCTTGCAGAATCTTAGTTCTGACTGGGGACTGAACCTAGGCCTAAAGCAATGAAGCGGTCAGGTACTAATCACTGGACCATCAGGGAATTCCCTAGGTTTCTTTGAAAACTGAGAATCCATACTACAAGAGGCAGTGTTCCAGGAACAGTGATATCTCAGAACACAACTATAGGTAGGTATATAAAGTACGTATTACTATATGTAGTTTACAGATGAGAAAACTGAGGCTGTGGCTCAGATCATGAACTCCTTATTGCCAAAATTCAGACTTAAATTGAAGAAAGTGGGGAAAACTAGACCATTCACTAATGTCACTAGACCATTCGGGTATGACCTAAATCAAACCCCTTATGACTACACAGTGGAAGTGAGAAATAGATTTAAGGGACTGGATCTGATAGAGTGCCTGATGAACTATGGATAGAGGTTCATGACATTGTACAGGAGACAGGAATCAAGACTATCCCCAAGAAAAAGAAATGCGGTCTGAGGCCTTACAGACAGCTGTGAAAAGAAGCGAAGCGAAAAGCAAAGGAGAAAAGAAAAGATATACTTATCTGAATGTAGAGTTCCAAAGATTAGCAAGGAGAGATAAGAAAGCCTTCCTCAGTGATCTGTGCAAAGAAACAGAGGAAAACAATAGAATGGGAGAGACTAGAGATCTCTTCAAGAAAATTAGAGATACCAAGGGAACATTTCATGCAAAGATGGCTCAATAAAGGACAGAATGGCATGGACCTAATAGAAGCAGAAGATATTAAGAAGAGGTGGCAAATATACACAGAAGAATTGTACAAAAAAGATCTTCACGACTCAGAAAATCACGGTGGTGTGATCACTCACACTCACCTAGAGCCAGATATCCTGGAATGTGAAGTCAAGTGGGCCTTAGGAAGCATCACTACGAACAAAGCTAGTGGAGGTGATGGAATTCCAGCTGAGCTATTTCAAATCCTAAAAGATGATGCTGTGACAGTGCTTCACTCAATGTCAACAAATTTGGAAAACTCAGCAGTGGCCACGGGGCTGGAAAAGGTCAGTTTTCATTCCAATCCCAAAGGCAATGCCAAAGAATGTCCAAACTACTACACAATTGCACTCATCTCACATGCTAGTAAATTAATGCACAAAATTCTCCAAACCAGGCTTCAGCAATACGTGAACCATGAACTTCCAGATGTTAAAGGTGGTTTTAGAAAAGGCAGAGGAACCAGAGATCAAATTGCTAACATCTGCTGGATCATTGAAAAAGCAAGAGAGTTCCAGAAAAACATCTATTTCTGCTTTATTGACTATGCCAAAGCCTTTGACCGTGTGGATCACAATAAACTGTGGAAAATTCTGAAGGAGATGGGAATACCAGACCACCTGACCTGCCTCTTGAGAAACCTGTATGCAGTTCAGGAAGCAATAGTTAGAACTGGACATGGAACAACAGACTGGTTCCAAATAAGAAAAGGAGTATGTCAAGGATGTATATTGTCACCCTGCTTATTTAACTTCTATGCAGAGTACATCATGAGAAACGCTGGGCTAGAAGAAGCACAAGCTGGAATCAAGATTGCCAGGAGAAATTTCAATAACCTCAGATATGCAGATGACACCAACCTTTGGGCAGAAAGTGAAGAAGAATTAAAGAGCCTCTTGATGAAAGTGAAAGAGCAGAGTGAAAAAGTTGGCTTAAAGCTCAACATTCAGAAAACAAAGATCATGGCATCTGGTCCCATCACTTCATGGCAAATAAATGGGGGAACAGTGGAAACAATGTCAGACTTTATTTTTTTGGCCTCCAAAATCACTGCAGATGGTGACTGCAGCCATGAAATTAAAAGATGCTTACTCCTTGGAAGGAAAGTTATAACCAACCTAGACAGCATATTAGAAAGCAGAGACATTACTTTGTCAACAAAGGTCTGTCTAGTCAAGGCTATGATTTTTCCAGTGGTCATGTATGGATGTGAGAGTTAGACTGTGAAGAAGGCTGAGTGCTGAAGAATTGATGCTTTTGAACTGTGGTGTTCCAGAAGACTCTTGAGAGTCCCTTGGACCGCAAGGAGATCCAACCAGTCCATCCTAAAGGAGATCAGTCCTACGTGTTCATTGGAAGGACTGATGTTGAATCTGAAAACTCCAATACTTTGGCCACCTGATGCAGAGAGCTGACTCATTTGAAAAGACCCTGATGCTGGGAAAGATTGAGGGCAGGAGGAGAAGGGGATGACCGAGGATGAGATGGCTGGATGGCACCACCCATTCAATGGACATGGGTTTGGGTAGACTCTGGCAGTTGGTGATGGACTGGTGAGGTCTGGCAGGCTGAGGTTCATGGGGTTGCAGAGTCAGATACAACTGAGCGACTGAACTGACCAGCTTCTAAGATCCTTTGTGTTATTTAAACAACAAAAATCACTAAGCATAATATTTACAAAATAACCTCCTTCATTTGCACACATGTAGTCTAAAACTAATAAAAGGTAAGCTTAATTATAGTTTACTATTCAGCATTTTTAAAAAAATCAAAGCATAAACTGAAAGGTATGCTGAAGGTTCTGGAACTCTGCTAAGGGATCTCCTTTAAATTTCCTATAACTACTAGCAAACACACATACATTTCTCGTAAAGCATTAAGGGAAAATAAATACAATGCTATATCTCTAAATTAAGTAAAAGCTCAATCCTGAAAAGCTAAAACAATTTCACCTAGAAAGCACCTTATTATAAATACTTATCAAATAAGAAGTTGCATAACTAGAACAGTTAGAATACAATTTTTAAAGGTACAGTATCAGAAACAAAGACTACCACTTCAGCAGTAAATACATTATATCACAAGCCATCATTTAGTAGGTACCAACACTAGAATTCATTGTCAATAAGAGATAAAAAGAATAGCTGACCTAAGCTGTAGCAGATATAAAATTGCAGACACAGAACTCAGAAGCCCTAATGATGATCTCTTTGGATGGCAATTTCACATTGTGTATCATATATTCTTTAAAATGTATTCTTTGATATAAGCTATTCTTATAAGCTATATTCTTTGATATAAGCTACAAATCTAGGAATTTATCTGAGAAAAACAATCGGCCAACAGACAAATCTGTACATGAAATGATTATTTTACCCAGTGCTGTTTCAAGCTTTTCCTTAATATGAAACTAAATATTCCCAACAGAAACTTTAAAAGGTAGCACAGGCATAAAATATAACAGTATACAATGTAACAGTATTAGTCATTAAAAACTGTTTTTCTAAGCATAGATCTTGGTTTCTAAATACCACTGCCATACAAGAAACCAAGGTTCCTTTGCCAAATGGCTAATTGTGAGTCTATGGCAGGAAAGGCTCAAAGTTTATTGTTGTTTTGCATTTTATTTATTCCTTAATACTCTGTCTTGTTCTGCATAGGTTATAAGGAGATAAGGGCCATTTCAGTTCTTGCCTCTTGATGTTTTGTTATAGAGCTTGAGTGTGGGAAGCCTAGATACTGAATTTTTAAAGTATTTTTTTTAATTTCTCAGAGATTTTATCTCCTACCCTATGTCAGGTGCTATGCTGGATATTAGGGATGCAATGGTGAATCAGTCAGAGCAACATCTTACTGTGCCAGAAAAGAAAGAAATGCTCAAAGACTAATGATGTCAAATTCAAAAGACTCAGAATTGGTTTGAAAAGGATCCTTTACTATCCAAATTTGGGACACTGTGTGCCTCAAAAAGAAAAATGAAAGCAATGGATTACACTAAACTGAATAAAAAAGAAGCCTATAGTAACACTAAAAAAGAAGGGGTGATGGGACTCTTCTTCAGGGAAGAATTCCTAAGAATCCAACTCATTTCACACTGATTTTTCATTTACCAATGGAGAATTAAAAGGATTTTTAGTAAAAGGATTTTTCATTCACCAGTGGAGAATTTGATTCAGTTACTGATTTTCAAAGGATGTAACACCTTAGAAAGATAGCTGGGCCAATAGGCCCATAGATAACTTGGTTCATTACAAAATGGAAAAAGGTATCTTTAAAAAGGAAAGATCTGGTAGTCACTACTTCAATTAGTGATTATATTTGACACCATTAATAAGGAATAAACTGACATTATTTGTTACATGGCTGGCTTCTCTGATAGCTCAGTTGGTGAAGGATCCATCAGCAATGCAGGAGACCCTGGTTTGATTCCTGGGTTGGGAAGTTCCACTGGAGAAGGGACAGGGTACCCACCCCAGTACTCCTGGGCTTCCCTTGTGGCTCAGCTATTAAAAGAATCTGCCTGCAATGTGGGAGACCTGGGTTCATCCTTGGGTTGGGAAGATCCCCTGGAGAAGGGAAAGGCTACCTACTCCAGTATTCTGGCCTGGAGAATTCCATGGACTGTATAGTCCATGAGATTGCAAAGGGTCGGTCACGAATGAGCGACTTTCACTTTATTACATGCACCTGATGTGCTGAAATGAAATGCTGACATAGGTACTTTTACTGACTAAAAAACTGCCAGAATCTAAATATAAAGAAAATCAGATAAATCCAGATTGTGGGATAGTCTACGAGACTAAAAAACTGCCAGAATCTAAACATAAAGAAAATCAGATAAATCCAGATTGTGGGATAGTCTACAAGACAACTTGTCTGAATTCTTCAAAAACATCAAGGCTGGTATCTTCCTGGTGGTCCAATGGTTAAGAACACACCTTCCAATGCAGAGGACATGGTTCAATCCCTGTTCCTGGAACTAAGATCTCACATGCCACAGGGCCTGCACACCACAACTACTGAGCCTGTACTCTCCGGAGCCCATGCTTGTACTGAGCCTGAGCCTGAGCCTGTACTCTCTGGAGTCTGTGGCAAGCATATTGCTTGCCACAATGAAGGCCCGGTATGCCACAACTAAGACCTGATGCAACCAAACAGTAAATAAATGATATAAATATTTTTTAAAAAATCAAGGTCATGAGAGATAATATAAAGATAGAAGTTATTCTGTGGTGGTGGTGGTTTAGTCGCTAAGTCATGTCCAATTCTTGTGATCCTGTGGACTGCAGCAACCCCCGGCTCCTCTGCCCATGGGATTTCCTAGACATGTATACTGGAGTGGGTTGCCATTTACTTCTCCAGGCAATCTTTCCAACTCAAGGACTGAACCCGAGTCTCTTGCATTGCAGGTGGATTCTTTACTGTTAAGCCACCAGGGAAGCCCCAGGGATTATTCTACATCAAAGGAAAATGAAACTAATAACCAAATACAACCTATAATCCCTGACTGGATCCTGAATTTAAGACAAAGTACAAATACATCAATTATGGAGAAAGTCCAGCCATAAAAGACATTTGTGGACAACTGAAGAAAATTTATTAGATACTATCCATGTCCAATTTCTTATCTGCATTTTGTTATATAAAAGAATGCTCCTATTTTTAGGAAATACATGTGGAAGAATTCTAGGCAAGGCACCAAGTCATCGACAACTTAGAAAACAAGGAAACATTGCTAAATCATTTGAAAATGTGTTTAAACAGAGGAAAGTTAAGCAAACGTAACAAAATAATATTTGGTGAATCTACGTAAATGTTGTATGGGCATGTGTTGTCTTTTTTTTTTTTCCACTTTTCTGCAAAAGGAAAATTTTCTAAAATTGGGGAAAAAACATGAACCAGGGAATGGTGTATCTCTATACTTAGGGCATTCACAACAAGGAAAGCAGTTTACACTGTAGTACATATAAGACAAAATTCACTTTTTATAAAGAAACCATTATGTTTATATATGCATAATCCCATGGAAGAAAGTATAGAAAGACATGCACTAAAAAGTTAATGGTAATTAGTGTCTAGGGATAGATGCCTAGTAATTTAATTTTTCCTCCTTTTTAAGTCAATAGCTTTGAGTTTTAAAATGATACATCACTTACATATGAAAGCAGTAAACATGAATAATTAATTATCTTCATGCTGTGTAAGGTATATTTAAGCAACTGAGAAAGACAAAGGCTGAGAGAGGCAGAAAGAAAAAGGGAAGAATAGATGCAAGGGAAAAACAAGGAATAGGAAAGGATAATATCACATTCCTTATTTATTAAAGCTGATGTGCGTTTTTTTCCTTAAGTGTCTAAATAGATTTCACTCAAATAACTCCATTTACAGTTATAACCAGTTAACCAGAGAAAGGCAGAAAAGTTGTATCTGTTCAATCATGAGTAACAAATCAAAGAATAATATCTCCTTATGTCAGTTCATTTCCACACGGCTGTCTTAATTAACTTACAAATCTGTCCCCATTGCTCCCTTTCTTGAGCTCTCTTTGGCATCCTGTCTGCCCACAAGATAAAGACAAGACAACACAGCAGACCATACAAGGCTTTCCACACTGACATTTCCAGCCTCAATTTCCTGTTATCCTGTGTATCCTGTATTTCAGCCACAATGAACTCTTGATCCCAAACATATCATGCCTGACTAATTTGTATCCCTAACATCATGCACAGAGTTCGACATAGAGTAAGAGATTAAAAATAATCTTTGAGAAATAAAAAAAGTTTAAAAATTCAGCGGCTACTTCTAACACCTCAACTACCAAAAAACATCAAGATATGAAAAATGAAATTACCTATGCCACCTTAAATCCTCCATGAACAAGACAGCATACTAAGGAATAAGTAAAATGCAAAACCAACAACAAACTATACATTAGTACATCACTAAGTGTCTCCAAAAAAGCCATGTGTGACTTTAAGCACTCTAATACTACAACGTACCTCAGTGGAAAATTAGGAAGTACAGTGGGCACAGCAAGGTTTTAGTAATTATTCTTGGCCAGGAAAAATATGTGATTACTAACGAAAATAAATCTACTCTGTTCTTCCAAAAGATGTGTTATATAACCATCATCTATGGATGTTTATAAAGGCCCCCAATATTTTCAAATTACTTATTCCTGATAGTAAATATGAAGATATAACTCCTTGTGAGCTGGAAAAACAATGTAAATATGTCAGTGGTACCTCCTGAAGTTAACCTTGAACTTTCAAATTCATTTGGAAAAGTCAGACAGGAAATGACCCTGTAGAATACTGGATGTTATTTTCTCTGACTGCAATGCTAGGCCCAAGGTTTTAAAAGCCCAGAGGGCATTTTTACATTCTGCTAAAATTTCCTGGCATTAAAAAAAAAACAACCATACATCATAAGAGTATGGTTCATCTGCCACACTATGTACAAATATTTGTATTAACACCTATCAATTAATTCAATTCTTGCTTTACTGGGAGTAAAATCATCCCACAGAAAACCGAGATAGTTTCTTAGTGAGTTTAATTCGCTTACTCATTTAAACACACTTTATCAGTCTTACCAGAATAAGTAACTGCCGTGGTACTATAAGTAGCACTCTGGGTATAGGATGGCACCACAGTAGCTGCAGCTGCTACTGGCTGTACGGTGGAGGATACAGGATAAATGGAGAAAGTAGTGGTAGCTGGACTTGGTGTGGCTGGTTTTATGGCTGTCACTTGTCGAGTTTGCTGGGCTTGTGTATACTGAGTTGCACCTTGGCTATAACCTGCTTTTGGGGCTAAATTGGGAAAGAGACATAAGAAAATTAGAAAGGTGAACCAGTATAGTTACTGTACCAATATCCTAGAAAAAACAAACATAAACATCATTAACTGGAAATTTTATGCTAGCAATTTCTCCTTGATAAAAGGAGTAAAATTCTTATTACCAACTTCATAAAGTACAACATCTATATAAATTACTATTCTTCCCGAGATGCTTTCTAAATATTTCCAAAATGACATTTGGTCGAGATTTGCCACTAATTGAAATACCAGTACTACTTAAACCATGTCATTAACAAATAGTTTTAAGGAAAGAATGTGTGTGTGTGTGTGTATTTAGGCTACTCAGTATACTTGAGAGTTATGCTTAATACTGGGAACAAAACAGAGTGTGCCTCAAAGTATAATTTAAGTCACAGTAAAATTTTCAATGCTTGATTATATGGAACTTGTTCAAATACCATTTAAAAGAAGTTTACTGATTTGTCCATAGTAAACTTCAAGCTAATTACAACCCACAAGGAGCTACTTAATTCTTCAAATGTCAATAGCTCGAGTGCAGCTGTTCTTACACGGCTATCATTAATGTCTCGCCTGAACTTTCTGCTGTCTTTGAACACATTACAACCAGTGTATACCTGGGGTACAGTGTTAAAGAATTTGCCTGCTAACGCAGGAGACTCAAGTTTGATCCCTGGGTAGGGAAGATCCCCTGCAGTAGGCAATGGCAACCCACTCCAGTATTCTTGCCTGGAAAATTCCATGGACAGAAGAACCTGGCGGGTGGGCTACAGTCCATGGGGTCACAAAGAGTCGGATATGACTGAGCGCACACACACTTATTTGAATACCTTAAGAATCTTATGAGATTTACCATCGCTAAATTAATAATTAATCCCTCATTAAGGATCACTAAAGCATACAAATGTAATTTTCTGAGAAAGGCCCAAATATATCAGGGACCAAACTCATTTATGCTCAGTTAAGTAAATGTACTTTAAATAAACAGCACTTAACAGTTTATAAAACTTTTTCTACACATAGTATGAACTCTGATCCACATAACATACAGATGTGTACAACATTTTACAAGAAAACTCTGATGTCCAAGAGCTAAATCATTTTAAAAAGTCACATGGTCATGTCACATTTTAAACTATACCATGGTAATCTGACTCAAGATTAATTCAGTACTCTTCAGCATAATCCATCAAACCTTGGTAATTAATCAAGAAGTTTATTAAAGCTCATTGTACCCACAAATCATTAGAAAGGAGACTATAAGAAAAGTCAGGATCATTATAATTCAAAGTACTTTTAACCCACTTTCTAAGGGACTCATAAAATCAATCCTAGATCTAAAACTAACCTAGAAAGAGCTGAGTCAACTACCCCATTCACAAATAAGAGAAGAGATGAAATGAGGTAAAAAATCACTTGCCCATGATACTGGTAACACCAGGGCTAGAAACCAATTCTACTCTTTCCTAATTCAAGGCTCTACCCGCACTCTCATGGTCCTTCAAAAATAAACGAGTCGCCTACTTTTCAGGCTGTATACTGTCATTCCGTTTATTTAACTTATATGCAGAGTATGTCATGTGAAATGATGGGCTGCATGAAGCTGGAATCAAGACTGCCGGGAGAAAAATAAATAAACTCAGATATGAGGATGACACCACCCTTATGGCAGAAAGTGAAGAACTAAAAGAGTCTCTTGATGAAAGTGAAAAAGGAGAGTGAAAAACCTGGCTTAAAACTCAACATTAAAAAAGCTAAGATCACGGCATCCAGTCGCATCATTTTAGGGCAAATAGATAGGGAAACAAATGGAAACAGTAACAGACTTTATTTTCTTGGGCTCCAAAATCACTGCAGATGGTGACTGCACCCATGAAATTAGAAGATGCTCGCTCCTTGGATGAAAAGCTATGACCAACATAGCATATTAAAAAGCAGAGTCATTACTTTGCTGGCAAAGGTCCATCTAGTCAAAGCTATGGTTTTTCCAGTCGTCTTGTATGGATGTGAGAGTTGGACTATAAAGAAAGCTGAGTGCTGAAGAATTGATGCTTTTGAACTGTGGTGTTGGAGAAGTCTCTTGAGAGTCCCTTGGACTGCAAGGAGATCAAACCAGTCAATACTAAAGGAAATCAGTCCTGAATACTCATTGGAAGGACTGATGCTGAAGCTTCAATACTCTGGCCACCTGATGTGAAGAAATGACTCCTTGGAAAAGACCCTGATGCTGGGAAAGATTGAAGGCAGGAGGAGAAGGGGATGACAAAGGATGAGATGGTTGGATGGCATCACTGACTCGATGGACATGAGTTTGAGCAGGCTCTGGGAGTTGGTGATGGACAGGGAAGCCTGGCATGCTGCAGTCCATGGGGTCATAAAGAGTTGCACACCACTGAGCAAGTGAACTAACTTTTCAGAACTCAAGACAGCTTTGGTCTTAAAGGTGCTCAGTTAAATTTCTATGAAAAAAAAATCCATCTTTTAAAGACTACAGATATGTAGGCTTTGCAAACAAAACAGTTTCTGCATTCAAACCGTTAATATATATTGTACTATCAGTGGCTGATAACAAAACCAACTGTCATTACAGATCAGAGAAAGATGAATTAAAAATATGGATCCACAAAATGGGAACCACCATCAGGGCCTCCACTTATTACAAAGGAAGGTATGTCTGGGCATTTCTGGGCCAAAAGCAGGCAGCCAGAAGTTACTGCCACAACTTCTTTTATACCACTTATTTCAGCAGAAAAGAACTGTAAGCTGAAGACCAGACATTAAATACACTTCCAAGAGAGAAGGATATGATTATGAACTGCCTTCAGAGCCTTCTCTCTTTGGGACTCAAAGGCATTTTTATACAGAAAACAGGACATGGCTAGAACCTGCCTCTCAAGGTAATATAACACAACAAGTTTAGATGGATTCAAAAGCCTATCTTCATTGAATAACACCTTGAATAATATGTTTCAACAGTGTACAATGGAAGGGTGGTATGTTAATAAACTCACCTGTCTGATAGTAGGTCTCAGCAACAGAAGGCTGAGGCTGGGCGGCGGCAGCTACAGCAGCAGCAGTTGCTGTTGGTTGTTGGTAGTACTGCTTACTATCATAAGCTACAGCAGGAGCTGTGGATCTTACATATGAGTACGAATCCTAAAGAAAGAGAATGAAAGAAAATCTTGCTATCAGTGAAGTGGCAGAGGAAAAAACCTCATCTTTGCCACATTAAAAATCCAATAAAGGAAAAAAAAAATTCAATAAAGGAAAACAGAAACCTAAATATGTATGAATATAAACTGAAGACTCAAATTCAATACAAAGGGGATTCATTTGGGACTTCATTAAATAAGATCAAATCATTTTAAGCAGCATGCTTAACTTTTACAGTAGAAAAAATCATCAAAACATTTAAAAATAAACATTACCTAAAAATTAATTTTATTTAAAACATGAATGGTGGATCTGCCTTAAAGATGGCATCCAGAGTAAAGAACACCTGGGTGTTCTAAGATTTGTGACTGTTTCAGCTTTCTTTTTGTTCATCCTTATTTACCACTATTTATTAACATAATGATGAGTAAGAGCTTCCAGGTGGAGGGAAGGTAAACAGAGGTTCTAAGAGAAAAGACTATTAATTACAAATCTCAAAAGCAATGAAGATCAAGATGAGCTGGTTGAATTCTAGCACTGTATATAGTGAGGAGGGCTTGGGAGGCACACAGGTAGAAAGACTGAAGAAGTAGGCAGGACCCAGAAAATGATGGGCTTCATACACCCTATTAAAAATAATAAAATTTATTATATTCTGTCTATGGACGTAAGGAAAACAATCACACGTCAAAGTAAATCTGAGTTTAGAAACCTGCTAAATATTAATAGCAAATGCTAATAATGCTGATCCATATGTCAATTTCTTGGATAACAAAATAAATCCCTTTATTTTAGAAAGAATATTAAAAAATCAGAAGCCCCAAAGTTTAAAAACTAGATCTTCAAAGTAAACAAACAAAAAATGGGTTAAAAGAATTAGCACCAAATTTATTAATTAAGCAAGTTGTAATTTAGTGCCATAAGAGACATAAAGAGACCATATTTTTATGAAGAGAATTAAGAGCTTTATGTTCCCATAAACCTAACAAGAAGCAATTAGATGACTTAAGGGCAGGATCAATTTCTGTTATAAAGAAACAGTATCTCGAGGGGAAGAAGTACACATAGGCAATAGAATTTCCACAGTGTTTCAGGAGGACATCATGTAGTTTGCTTTGTTTACTGGCATTCCAGCATGTGGGTTCCCACACCAGAGGCTAAACCCAAGCTCCCTGCAGTGGAAGTGCCAGGTAACCACTGGACTGACAGGGAAGTCCTAACACTATGTAATCTGTTTGTCCCACACAGCTGAAGCTCATGGTTCTCAAAACAGACATAGGGGTGTCCCAAGTGGATAAATAATGCCACAGTACCAACAAGGGGCAGAAGACCTTATATGTCTTAATTCTTCTCAAAACCCTTGTTAAATTAAAATATTTAGCCAGTAATTTTTTTTTTAATTAAAGCAAACATATATAGAGAGTGAAGTGAAATGGACTGGGGGATTAATAATATAAAACTCACTGCAAGGAAGCTTAACCTCTGGAGTATGCCCCTGGATTACCTAGGAACACACACTCACTTTTCTCTATCATTAGAGGTATATTTTGCAAGACTCAAGTGTGAAAAGCGAACCTGTATGTTAAGGCTAATGAAAGCAGAAGCTTTCTTACCTGGTAGTTCTGTGTAGTAGCTGGGGGTGGTGGTGGAGGTGCTTCTTGTTGCCTCTGTGTATAACCATAGTCAGTTGCTGTGTGTGCAGTGGGGTAACCTCCATAAGCAGCAGCTGTTGCAGCAGCTGCAACAGCTACTGGAGCAGGCCTGGCAACTGCAACTGTGGCGGCTGCTGGTGCATAGGCAGCAGTAACTGTGTGAGCAGCTACTGGAGCCTGATGGACAGTGTAGCTAGCAACGGTGGTTGGATGAGAGTAGGCTACACCCGAAGCTGGCTGCTGGCTATATTGTGGAGTAGAAGAATAAACAAAATACAATTTAATTTTTAAAATTTAGGAATTCAATCAACTTAAAAGCACATTTCCCAGTAATTTAATCATGGACTACAAAAGAACAAGTATGAACTTAATAAACCACCTAACCAAATACCCTATTTGTTACTGTTGCATAATTTTCATCCCTTAATCTGAATAAATTAAGACAGTCACCCTTATTGTTTCAGATCAAAAGATCATTATCACAAAGCAGGGAGGACAAACTGAGATAAGAAGCAGTATTAGGAAGAAAAACTGATCAAATTAGGAGCTTAAAAAAGTATTTGCTGTATGTAAAGTTCTTTATTATGTTCTATAGTTTTAAAATATTGTATTCTAGCTCCAATTAAGGAAAACATTTAAGGTAGAAATTGTTACCGACATGACTTAAGAAATACTTCTGCTGCTCTAAGGCAGTGGTTCTCAACTAGGGGAGACTATGCTCTCCTATAGATACCTGGTCATGTCTGGAGATATTTTTGATGATCAAACTGCAGAGGAGAAGGTGGTAATGTGTGCTACTCATATTTAGTGGGTAGAGGTCAGTGATGCTGTTATATATCCTATAAAGGGCAGCTATCCACAACAAAGAATTATCCAAAGAATGCCAACAGTGCTGAGGTTGAGAAATCCTCTAGAGTACAGATTTTACAATGCAGTATCTATTTTTTAGATACATTTTCCAGGTTACAGGCAGCAATCATTATACACATTTCTTTCTCTCTTAAAAATGTAGCGCATGCTGCAAAAGGAGACCTAAGTCAGATGTTTTGCAATCATAACCATTTAGACCTCAAAGAGACAAAACCATTTTCCGAAACTCTGAATCAAATGAATCTTCAGGTAAAGTTCTTAAAGTAACATTTACTTTAATTTTTAATTTGAGAGCCTATGTCACATAAAACAAGGCCCACAGATGCTAGCATATAAAAACGTTTTTGTTGTTTTAGGTTCTCTGTTAAGTAATACATTCACAATCACACCTGCTAAAGCTCTATTACCAAGGCAGAAATGCCTTCTTAAAAAAAGGATAGCCCCAACAGTTATTTACCTGACAGGTTTTAGTTGACCATACATTTTAACACGACTCAAAAGTTAAGTACTGCTAAGGAAAAAAAATACCTGACATAGCTGAAGCTGCACTAATAAACTAGTGTGCCTGATTCATGGGTTACAGTACAGGATATTCTTCACTGGTATGCACAATACCAAAAAAATATGGCATAGAATTAAAATCTGGGGCCATCATATTTTAACTGTATTATGGAAGACACTGACAACTAGAATGTATTCAAAAGGAATCAGTATGAAGTTTATAAGTATGGGTATTATTTTACATAAAAAGTAGAGGACCTGGGGACATTCAGTCTAGAAAAGGTGACCTTGGAAGATATGATAGCTGCCTTCTAATAGAAGAGACTTACTCCATGCTGCTCCAGAGAACAGAACTAGAACCAATGGATGGAAGGGTGGCAGATTTCAGCCCAATATGAAAAAGAAAAAAAAACAAAAACTTAGAACAGAGTCCAAAGAAACTCTTATAATTTCTATTTGGATGAGGTTTTCCACATTTTGACACTAAAAATTAGCTAACATTTTCTACATATATGCCAATTATAAGACAGGAAAAAGGAAGTTTAAACTGCAATAGTGGGAAATTAGATGGGCATTGACATTTTCTATGGATAATTCCACATTGTTAAGAAAAATTCCAGTTACGTATAGTTCTTCAAAATTCCTAGAACCGAGAAAGAGAATCATGTTTAAAATATAAATGCACCAGTTCTGTGGAACTTGTGATTAACATTTACTGGTAAGATTTCGCACATACAGGCTATACGGATACATAAAAATCCAGAGAGTCTTGAAATCCTATACTGTTTCCATTCATCCCACTGCTCTTCATCGAGCATCTATTCACATTTTATGCTCCCCAAAATGTGTCCTATAGGACAAAAAGCAAAAGTTGGAGTAGAATAGAAATATCAAGTATGCTAGGCAGGCAATTTGATGCATACTGCCTCTGATCTTTAGAAGTCCACACAGCTTGGGGATGGATGACCTTGTGCTCTGGTTTATGCCTATTGCCCCACATATTTATTAATAGTATTCTCACTCAACTATGTCTCAATGTGAACAATAAATTTTATAGTCACCCTTCCCAGCAGCCATATAAAAAAGATGCCAGTGCATTTAGCAATTACCATATATTTACATCCTTAACTAATCTAACTTGCTCTCTACAACCAGGTCCCTAACCATCATCTGGACTGGAACCACAGCCTCCAACAAAGCATCATGAAGGATGATGATCCACTCTCAGTTCCCAGGGAGTCAAGGGCTAGGGCAGCTGACAGCAGTTAAGAATAAGGATTCTCTGATGTGTTATCTTAGATCCATCTGGGAAATTCTCTTTCAATTTCAAATACCTTTAGAAAAACGGTCTTTTACATGACACAGATGACCACACTGGACTATACTAATGCAATTAAATATCAAGCAGCTAAGTCTAAACAATTAATTTTTAAGAATTCAGGTCAAGTTCAAATTAGTTTATGTAAAATTAGTCTTAAGTTGAAACAGTTCAAATCAAGGTTTTTGCCTAGTCTCGAGTGTTAGAATAAAAGGTAAGTTATACCTCTATATAAAATTTAAGACTTAACCATCTTTATGGAGAAGAAAATGGCAAACGACTCCAATATTCTTGCCTGGCAAATCCCAAGGACAGAGGAGCCTGGTGGGCTACAGTCCATGAGGTCGCAAAAAGTCAGACACAACTGAGCACACATGCACAACTGTCCTTAAGTTGTTTCTTAAATAGGGAACTCCCTGGCAGTCCAGTGGTTAGGACTCTGAACTCTCACTGCCAATGGCCCCAGTTCAGTCCCTGCTTGGGAACTAAAATCCCACAAGTCATGTGCTCCCCCCTACCAATCTTAAATAAACCAGGACATAAAATAAAAACCCACATCCTGTGCCACAGAAATAATCTGTAAAATGAGATTTTCATTTACTAAACAACTAGGAGAGCAGAAGCTTTTATTTAGATGATAATATCCTTTGTGAATAAATCAAATCAGTTTCAGTCAGTTTTAAAGTGCAACAAACTAAAAAAAGCAAATTATGAAACAAACACAGGAAATCAACATGGGTAAGAAAGCTTAAGAAATAATCAGACATAAAATAGGAATGGTATTTCTCTTGGGGGGGGCGCATTTAGGATATTATTGATATTAAAGAGTAAAAAAATGTTTCAGATTCCTGAACTGTTTACCTTCAGCTTAAGAACTGAAGCTAAAGATGTTCAAACTACCTACCACACAACTGCACTCATTTCACATGCAAGGTAATGCTCAAAATTCTTCAAGCTAGACTTCAATAGCATGTGAACCAAGAACTTGCAGATGTATAAGCTGGATTGAGAAAAGGCAGAGAAACCAAAGATCAAATTGCCAACATTCGCTGAATCATAGGGAAAGCAAGAGAATTTCAGAAAAGTATCTACTTCTGCTTCATTGACTATGCTAAAGCCTTTGACTGTGTGGATCACAATGAACTGTGGTAAATTCTTAAAGAGTTGGGAATACCAGACCACATTACCTGTCTCCCAAGAAACCTGTCTGCAGACTGGGAAGCAACAGTTAGAACCAGACATGGAACATGGACTGGTTCAAAATTGGGAAAGGAGTACATCAAGTTTGTATACTGTTACCCTGCTTATTTAACTTCTATGCAGAGTACACCATGCAAAATGCTGGGCTCAATGAAGTAGAAGCTGGAATCAAGAAGAGTGCTGGGAGAAACAGCAACTACATCAGAAACGCAGCCCATACTGCCCTAATGGCAGAAAGCAAAGAGTAACTAAATAGACTCTTGATTGATGAAGGTGAAAAAGGAGAGTGAAAAGCTGGCTTAAAACTCATCATTCAGAAAACTAAGATCATGGTATCTGGTCCTAACACTTCATAGCAAATAGATGGAGAAAAAGTGGAAACAATGGCAGATTTTATTTTCTTGGGCTCCAAAATCATTCTGGATTGTGACTGTAGCAATGAAATTAAGATGCTTGCCCTTGGAAGGAAAGCTATGACAAACCTAGACAGCATATTAAAAAGCAAAGGCATCACTTTGCTGACAAAGGTCCATATAGTCAAAGCTATGATCTTTCCAGTAGTCATGTACAAATGTGAGAGTTGGACCGTAAAGAAGGCTAAGTGACAAAAAATTATGCTTTCAAATTGTGGTGCTGGAGAAGACAACGAGAGTTACTTGAACAGCAAAAGTTACTTGAACCAGTCAATCCTAAAGGAAATCACCTCTGAATATTCATTGGAAGGACTGATGCTGCTGAAGCTCTAATACTTTGGCCACCTGATGCGAAGAGCCGACTCACTGGAAAAGACCCTGATGCTGGATAAGGTTGAGGGCAGAAGGAAAAGGGGGTGACAGAGGAAGAGATGGTTGGATGGCATCATCAACTCAATGGACATGAGTCTGAGTAAACTCCTGGAGATAGTGAAGGCCTGGTGTGCTGCAGTCCATGGGGTCACAAAGAATCAGACACGTCTTAGCAACTGAAAACCAACAAAGCTGAAAGTGAAGACAGTTAGAAGCCTTATCAAAATAAACAGCCAGCCAAAATGACTAGATATTACTACAAACTGAAAAAGAAACAAGAATGATTCCATGGGAAATGGATAACTCAAAGCAACAGGTAAGAATTTTCAAAATCTCCAATTTGTATCTATAAAATAAGAACTTTACACTTGTTAGAAGATAAAAGGGAAGGACATTAACAAGATAAAGAAAATGATTAAAGAGAAAGGATAAATATAGCAGGTCTTAAACTCTAACAAGAAGGAATTCTAGAGAAAAGAAAAAAAGCAGATGGAAGAAATTAAGAAATAAAATTTTCCCACTCTTGAAGGGAGGAATGTGTTTTCAAATTCAGAGGTCTACAGAGTGCAGAACAGAAAGAAAGGACAACGCTGACATTTAGCTTTTCATAACACCTCAAGACAAAGAGAAAAAAAAATCCTTTAACTCTCCAGACACAAACAAAACAGGTTACCTACACACAACTAAATGAAAATCAGACTTATTTTTAACACTAGTGGCTGGAAGACAATATGGTAATGTCTTGAAAATTCAAGGGAAAATGGTTATCAATGTGGAATTCTGCACCCAGCTAAACTATTAACACAGAATATAGATTCTGACATTTAAGGTCTGAAGTTTACCTCCTATATGCCTTTTCTTAGGAAGCTACATGAAAATGTACTTCACCAAAAAATAAAACAAGAAAAATACCATGGAATTCCACAAACAGTGGATTCAAACGGGCAGAGTGATAAAAGCCCAGGTCAGCAGTAATACAAAGGCCCAGATGAGACCGCAATCAAAGGAAGGACAGAAGCCTCCAGGAGAAAGATGTTCAGGAAAACAGATGACTGGACAATAGACAGCAGATCAGGAGCCTGGGGAAATCTCATGATATAATCAAGGCACCAAGAAGACTTGGGTGAAAAACAGGTTAATGAAAGACTTCAGGAAATATGAAACTGGTCAAGAAAAATCATGATAACAGGTGAGCAACTAGTAGAGTGTAAAAAAAAGAAAACCCATTTGAACTTGAGCCTAGAAAGATTATTAGGTGATACAGGGTTATAAAATGGAATACACTAGGAATTCTTTTTTTTTTTTTTTGTCCTCGGATAGAGGACGTATCAGATATTAAACTGATAAGAACAGATACTACACTTGATCTTAGCCAAAAGGCCGAGAAGCGATCTACACTAGGAATTCTAATCATAGATCAGTACTTGGCACCATAGTATATACTATTTACAGTCATAAAAATGAAATGGTTTTGCTTTCAAGTTTTAGAATAAACCTAAATCACTGAAGATAAACTATTACAGAACACAATGTAAATGCTATCACAAGGAAAACTACTGCTGAGTAGAGGGATGGAGTGGAGAAAGAGGGAGAGTGAAGCAGAAGAATTAAAAGATTCTTAATAGTACCAAGATACTATCAACTTGTGATGGAACGACAACAGAACTGACAGTACTGTTGAAGAGAGACAGCCATATTACTGGATTTCGGAGGAGAAACATGAGTTGCATGAGAAAGTATATATGAACTCCTCACCACGATTGTAAGAAGTCAAATTAATGTATAGTTGATAAAGAAAGATATAAAAATGCAGCATACTATTTAGTGATATGGAAGTTAGAAATAAAACCAAGATGTATTAAAGGTGAGGGTCCCTAGGAAGTGGAATTAGGAGGCAGGGAGAAGGAAAATAAGGGACTTGTTATCATTAAGTCCTTCTATCTATTTTTAACTGGCTAATGCATTATTCTGGGAAAAGGGAAGCATAAGATATTAGAACAGAATTCTAAGACAGGCAACTTTAATGACTAACAAATCAGCCCTAAATTTAAATATTCCCTTATAGTTATTCCAATACAACTCTACACCTACATTTTTGGCCTCAACCTGAATCTATACCCGACTCTGGGCCCATCTTTCAAATTCCATTAATATGACCTGGCTTTATATTACACTACTGAAACCACAACAAGTTATGTGTACAAATGGCTTGTCCACAAAAATGGCATCTAGTAACAGGGGAAACCTTCCTACATCTCAGTTCTCAAAACATGACCCAAGGACAGCTAAGGGTCTCTAAGATTATTACACAGGGTCCACAAGGTTGGTTCTCTTTTTTCAATTACAAATTGCCTTCATATATTTTAATCCAAACAACTTATTGCAACAGACTAAATGCAAAAGCAGACATGGGAATCCAACCATCTTATCTCTATATCCAAGGAGATATTAAAAAGATTTGCAAAAATGAAAAACAATGCTTCTCATCTCACTACTTTTTTCGTGGTTGGAATACTTTTCATAAAGATATTCTTGGTTAGCATGTAGTGGCTTTCAGTTCAGTTCAGTTCAGTCTCTCAGTCGTGTCCGACTCTTTGCGACCTCATGAATCGCAGCACACCAGGCCTCCCTGTCCATCACCAAGTCCCGGAGTTCACTCAAGACTCACGTCCATCGAATCAGTGATGCCATCCAGCCATCTCATCCTCTGTCATCCCCTTCTTCTCCTGCCCCCAATCCCTCCCAGCATCAAAGTCTTTTCCAGTGAGTCAACTCTTCGCATGAGGTGGCCAAAGTACTGGAGTTTCAGCTTTAGCATCATTCCTTCCAAAGAAATCCCAGGGCTGATCTCCTTCAGAATGGACTGGTTGGATCTCCTTGCAGTCCAAGGGACTCTCAAGAGTCCTCTCCAACACCACACTTCACAAGCATCAATTCTTCGGCACTCAGCCTTCTTCACAGTCCAACTCTCACATCCATACATGACCACAGGAAAAACCATAGCCTTGACTAGATGGACCTTAGTCGGCAAAGTAATGTCTCTGCTTTTGAATATGCTATCTAGGTTGGTCATAACTTTTCTTCCAAGGAGTAAGCGTCTTTTAATTTCATGGCTGCAGTCACCATCTGCAGTGATTTTGGAGCCCCCAAAAATAAAGTCTGACACTGTTTCCACTGTTTCGCCATCTATTTCCCATGAAGTGATGGGACCAGATGCCATGATCTTCGTTTTCTGAATGTTGAACTTTAAGCCAACTTTTTCACTCTCCTCTTTCACTTTCATCAAGAGGCTTTTAGTTCCTCTTCACTTTCTGCCATAAGGGTGGTGTCATCTGCATATCTGAGGTTATTGATATTTCTCCCAGCAATCTTGATTCCAGCTTGTGTTTCTTCCAGTCCAGCGTTTCTCATGATGTACTCTGCATAGAAGTTAAATAAGCAGGGTGACAATATACAGCCTTGACGTACTCCTTTTCCTATTCGGAACCAGTCTGTTGTTGCATGTCCAGTTCTAACTGTTGCTTCCTGACCTGCATACAGATTTCTCAAGAGGCAGGTCAGGTGGTCTGGTATTCCCATCTCTTTCAGAATTTTCCACAGTTTATTGTGATTCACACAGTCAAAGGCTTTGGCATAGTCAATAATAAAAACAATTTTATAAATACCTTAGAAAGGTCCCAGAACCTGAAAGTTTGAGAATCACCATTTTATTATAAAACAGAACATTAACTTAAGGTCTGTGATGGTATTCATCATTCATTTTTATGCTCTTTACTTATAACCTCTTTAAGCAAAATGCTTCCATCTTATGACAGAGAAACAGTATTTGTTGTCCGTTAAAATGAAGAGTGCACGAGTGGCCAGAGGTCTGTTGCCTAAACCTAGGGCTCCAAATCTCCTCCTGGTTAACTGCTATACATACCAATTTCTGTGTTAACAGAGACATCAAAGGCATTGGGAAGTAAAGGCTCAGAACTGTGAAACCCCCACAAGAAACTAACAGAAAGTGAATTAGGAAAAAGCCCACTTCCCCCTTTAAGGCAGAAGTATATGGAAACTTTCTTGTCTGAGCCTTGGCTCTAGGTAAAGGAGAGAAGGCTCTTCTTTGATAATTCTTAACAAGTGAGCACTCTCCTAGCTTGGGCTCTGGAATTCACATTATCTGACCAGGGAAAACACCAAACCAAGTTATCTCTGTGCTGACAATGCTTCCAGGTGCCACAGAATCCAGATTTCTCTCTAATGCTACAATCCTGCAAGAAAGAGATCTCAATCAAAAATGAAACCCATAAGGAAATAAGATACTATGAGCAAGAGCTTGTAAACGTATTTAAAAACAGAAAACTACAATTATTAGAATTACTGGATACAAAACAGAAAATAAGCACACTAAAGAGATAGTCAAAACCAAGACCAAGAGGTCAATCAAAAACAATTAGATGAATGGAAACAATTTCCAGAAATGAAATACAGTACATAAAAATTAGAATCTTAGAAAGGCATCACATAACTAATTAGACATAGCTGGCAAAAAAAAAAGCTATAAAACTTACCCAGAAGGCACACAAAGAGATGAAAGATATTAAAGAGGTTAAAAGACCAGGAGGAAAGAATAAAAAATGTTAACTTGCAACTCACTGGAGCTACAAATGAAGAAAAAGAATGGGAGAGAGGACATCTAAATAGAATGTCTGATATAACAATCCTCATATCCAGGAGTCCCAACTACTCCAAAGTAAGATTAAATAAGGAATTCTCACCAAAATCCATCTGAGTGAAACTGTAAACACCAAGGAGTGAAAAGCACAACTAGTCTGAGGAAGAAAATTCCCTAGAGACTAAGTGATGACTTCTCAAGAATAAGAAGGGAGAAATGAAGATACTTTGAGATTAAAAAAACAAAACAAGAAAATCTGTTCTTAGTAAACCCATATTAAAGGACATTCTCAAAGATATACTTTAGGAAGAAAGAAAATGATCTCAGGATGAACGAACGTCAAGTTGAAAAAAAAAAAGGTAAATTTGAAGGCAAATTTAAATAATTGCTGGCTATATAAGACAATTTTGTCCAACAACTATCACACGGTTTAGAAAATCTAAAAACAACAAAAGCACAAAATCAGCACAACTCATCAAAGTTAAAGCATTTTAAGTCCTTGTTCTGTTTAGGAAGGTAATGTAAAGGTACCTTCCTAAACAGATAAAGGTAATGATCACCTTTGAAGTGAAGTAAAATCACTTAGTCGTGTCCGACTCTGCGAGCCCATGGACTGTAGCCTACCAGGCTCCTCCGTCCATGGGATTCTCCAGGCAAGAGTACTGGAGTGGGGTGCCATTGCCTTCTCCAGTAATATTTCTTTGAGCCCCCCTTTTTTTTGTGGTGGGTGGGGGGCAAGAATACTGGAGTGGGGTGCCATTCCCTTCTCTAGGAGATCTTCCTGACCCAGGAATTGAACCTGGGTCTCCTGCAGTGTAGGCAGACGCTTCACCGTCTGAGCCACCGGGGAAGTAATTAACTTTAAATTAAAAATGTGAAATTTCTAGAGGAACCACCATAGGACAGATGCAGAATGTTTAATTTTCTGACCTTGAAAGGCCATGAGGGGAAAAATAATCTCAAGAAAATGTAGGTAGCTTCTGTCACTTATATTATTAAATGTGTTTTTTACTCTGTTGAGTGTATCTGTTTCAACTTTGGATAACACAGTAAAGTAACTGATAAAACATTTTTTTCCTTCTTTTGGCACACAAAACACAACCCTTCCATTAGCCCAAATTTAATGTTCAACATTGTTGGACTCTTCTAGGTCAAATTATAGGATTTTCTCTGTCTACAAAACTTCTGTCAAATTTATCTTCTTTATATTTAATATTTTATAATGTTAAGAATGATGAAAAAAGACATACAACCTTTAGATATTCCTTAAACTTGCTACGTCATGCTCTATTACCTTTACAATGATATTAAAACAATAACTGCATCATTGCAGAATTTTGGAAGAAACTTAAATTCAGGCTCTATTTTCTTCTTAAAAACCAGAACCAATAAAATAACGAATCCTACAATTTCTACCAACTCATTAGATTTGTAGACTACAAGGGAGAAAGATGGTTAAATATCTGGATTAAATATCCCAGGTGTGGATGTGACTGGTGATGTAAGTCAAGTCTGATGCTGTAAAGAGCAATACTGCATAGGAAGCTGGAATGTTAGGTCCATGAATCAAGGCAAATTGGAGTGGTCAAACAGGAGATGCCAAGAGTGAACATCAACATCTTAGGAATCAGCGAACTAAAATGGACTGGAATGGGTGAATTTAACTCAGATGACCATTATATCTACCACTGTGGGCAAGAATCCCTTAGAAGAATCCCTTCTAAGAATCCTTAGAAATGGAGTAGCCATCATAGTCAACAAAAGAGTCTGAAATGCAGTACTTGGCTGCAATTTCAAAAATGACAGAATGATCTCTGTTTGTTCCCAAGGCAAACCATTCAATATCACAGTAATCCAAGTCTATGCCCCGACCAGTAATGCTGAAGAAACTGAAGTTGAAAGGTTTGAAGAAGACCTACAAGACCTTCTAGAACACACACCCCCAAAAGATGTCCTTTTCATTACAGGGGACTGAAATGCAAAAGTAGGAAGTCAAGAGATACCTGGAATAACAGACAAATTTGGCCTTGGAGTACAAAACAAAGCAGGTCAAAGGCTAATGGAGTTGCCAACAGAATGCACCACTCACAGCAAACACCCTCCAACAACACAAGAGAAGACTCTAAACATGGACATCACCAGATGGTCAATACAGAAATCAGACTGATTATATTCTTTTCAGCCA
The DNA here is from genome assembly GCF_016772045.2 of Ovis aries. NCBI lineage: Eukaryota > Metazoa > Chordata > Mammalia > Artiodactyla > Bovidae > Ovis > Ovis aries. The sequence goes on along the minus strand of NC_056069.1, from coordinate 41,372,178 downwards.
AAGATGGAGAAGCTCTTAAGAGTCATCAAAAACAAGAGCAGGAGCTGACTGTGGCTCAGATCATGAACTCCTTGTTGCCAACAAGACTTAAATTGAAGGAAGTAGCTCCCTACTAGACCATTCAGGTTTGACCTAAATTAAATCCCTTACGCTTATACAGTGGAAGGGACAAATAGATTCAAGGGATTAGATCTGATAAGCAGAGTGCCCGAAGAACTACGGACAGAAGCTTGGGATATTGTACAGGAAGCAGGGATCAAGACCATCCGCAAGAAAAAGAAATGCAAAAAGGCAAAACTGTTGTCTAAGGAAGTCTTACAAATAGCTAAGGAAAGAAGAGAAGCTAAAGGCAAAGGAGAAAAGGAAAGATATATCCCTTTGAATGCAGAGTTCCAAAAAATAGCAAGGAGACAGAAGAAAGCCTTCCTTGGTGATCAATACAAAGAAATAGAGGAAAACAATAGAATGGGAAAGACTAGAGATCTCTTCAAGAAAACTGGAGACACCAAGAGAAATTTCACGCAAAATGGGCACAATAAAGGACAGAAATGTTACAGACCTATCAGAAGTAGAAGATATTAAGAAGAATATAGAATATATTCTGTGGCAAGAAGAACTACAAAAAAAAAAATCTTCATGACCCAAATAACCACGATGGCGTGATCACTCACCTATAGCCAGACATCCTGGAGTTTGAAGTCAAGTGGGCCTTAGGAAGCATCACTAAGAACAAAGCTAGTGGAGGTGATGGAATTCCAGCTGAGCTATTTCAAACCCTAAAAGATGATGCTGTGAAAGTGCTGCACTCAATATGCCAGCAAATCTGGAAAACTCAACAGTGGCCATAGGACTGGAAAAGGTCAGTTTTCATTCCAATCCCAAAGAAAGGCAATGCCAAAGAACGTTCAAACTACCGCACAACTGCACTCATCTCACATGCTAGAAAGGTAATGCTCAAAATTCCCCAAGCCAGGCTTCAACACTACGTGAACTGTGAACTTCCAGATGTTCAAGCTGGATTTAGAGAAGGCAGAGGAACCAGAGATCAAATTGCCAACATCTCCTGGATCACTGAAAAAGCAAGAGTTCCAGAAAAACATCTACTTCTGGTCTGTCGACTACGCTAAAGCCTGTGACTGTGTGGATTACAACAAACTGTAGAAAATTCTTAAAGACATGGGAATACCAGACCACCTGATCTGTGAGAAATCTGTATGCAGGTCAAGAAACACTTAGAACTGGACATGGAACAACAAACTGGTTCCAAATCGGGAAAGGAGTACGTCATGGCTGTATACTGTCACCCTGCTTATTGAACTGATATGCAGAGTACATCATGAGAGATGCTGGGCTGGATGAAGCACAAGCTGGAATCAAGATTGCTGGGAGAGATGAAACCACCTTTATGGCAGAAAGCAAAGAACTAAAGAGCCTCTTGATGAAAGTGAAAGAGGAGAGTGAAAAAATTGGCTTAAAACTCAACATTCAGGAAACTAAGATCATGGCATCCGGTTCCATCCCTTCATAGCAAATAGATGGGGAAACAATGGAAACAGTGACAGACTTTACTTTCTTGGGCTCCAAAATCACTGCAGATGGTGACTGCAGCCATGATATTAAAAGACCCTTGCTCCTTGGAAGAAAAGTTATGACCAATGTAGACAGCATATTAAAAAGCAGAGACATTACTTTGCCAACAAAGGTCCGTCTAGTCAAAGCTATGGTTTTTCCAGGAGTCATGTATGGATGTTAAGAGTTGGACTATAAAGAAAGCTGAGCACCAAAGAATTGATGCATTTGAACTGTGGTGTTGGAGAAGTCTCTTGAGAGTCCCTTGGACCGCAAGGAGATCCAGCCCGTCCATCCTAAAGAAAATTAGTCCTACGTGTTCAACGGAAGGACTAACGTTGAAGCTGAAACTCCAATACTTTGGCCACCTGATGTGAAGAACTGACTCCTTGGAAAAGACCCTGATGCTGGGAAAGATCAAAGGCGGGAGGAGAAGGGGACGACAGAGGATGAGATGGTTGAATGGCATCACCAAGTCTATGGACATGAGTTTGAGTAAGCTCTGGGAGTTGGTGACAGACAGAGAAGCCTGGTGTGCTGCAGTCCATGGGGTCACAAAGAGTCAGACATGACTGAGCGATTGAACTGAATACTGAGTAAATTCAGGCTCTATTTTCTTCTTAAAAACTAGAACAAATAAAATAACCACTCCTGCCATTTCTACCAACTCATTAGATTTATAGACTACAAGGGAGAGGGATGGTTACATACCGTATGAACTGTTAACAGTTTTCTTGAGATCTTTTAACTCTCAGTGTTGTACTGTTCTGTGTTTGTCGCTCAGTCATGTCTGACTCTTAGGAACCCCATCAACTGTAGACTGCGGGTTCCTCTGCCCTTCGGGATTCTTCAGACAATACAGGAATGGGTTGCCATGCCCTCCTCCAGGGGATCTTTCCAACCCAGGGATCAAATCCAGGTCTCCCATATTGCAGGTGGATTCTTTACCATCTGAGCCACCAGGGAAGCCCAAGAATGCTGAATTGGGTATTTCTACCCTTTCTCCAATGATCTTCCTGACCCAGTAATCAACCAGGGTTTCTCCTGCATTGCAAGTGGATTCTTTATCAGCTGAGCTACCACCAGGAGAAATGTCATTTGGATCCACTGAACCTCATTCTCTCCTTTTCAGTATTTTTGAGGTTATTTGACCATTTACATAAGAATAAGGGATAATGAAAAACTAATAGAAAAATTTCAATATGAATTATAAATTAAAATTCTTATTCCACATATAGACAAAATGGACCATGTTTTCTAAACATAACTGCTCATCAACTTCCATGCATAAACATGAAACATGTCCATCTGTAAATGCTAGTTCCACATTTTAAGTATTTCTCTAAGTGAGTTCCAACTCTTCATTACTTCGGTGGTTCTTCTACATCTGAATTGTCAACATACAATGCTTTAAAAAGTTCTGAAATGTTTTACGGCTCATATTTTTCTGAAGAGAGAGAGATGATGATGATGACCATATTTGATTCATAATTGTAAAACATCAATTTTTGTTCTGGAATAATCTAATGAATTTTCAAATTTCTACACCATCTATTTCCTTCCAACTACCTTTGTATACATATCTCCCTTGAAGATTTGTCCACTAACGCATCATATCAAGTAAATTTTAGTTCACAAACATCACAAAACAAGAAAGATTTCTGCCACATATACTTCTAGCAAAATGGGATGTTGCTAATATTGTCACAGAATATTACATACTGAAGTCCTTCTTATTAACTAGATGAGAGTACTTTCTTTTTTTATCCTTAGAAATATATTGTTCATTTACTCATTCTTCAGTGTGAAGAAACTCATCTCAGACAGTGGTCCCCAACCTTTTTGGCACTAGGGACCAGTTTCATATAAGACAATTTTTCCACAGATGAGGGGAGAGGATGGTTTTGGGATGATTCAAGTGCATTACATTTATCGTGTACTTTATTTCTATTATTATTACATTGTAATATATAATGAAATAATTATACAATTGCCACCTGGGCTTCCCAGGTGGCACTAGTGGTAAGAACTTGCCTGCCAATGCAGGAGATGGAAGAGATGCAGGTTTGATCCCTGGGTTGGGAAGATCCCCTGGAGAAGAAAACACAACCCACTCTAGTATTCTTGCCTGGGGAATCCCATGGACAGAGGAGCCTGGCAGGCTACAGTCCACAAGGTCACAAAGAGTTGGACACAACTGAAGTGACTTAGCATGCACACATACAACTGCCACTCACTGATAGGGTTCTGACAGGAGTCTGCACGCAACTGATTGTGGTCTCTGTGCAGTCCAGCTACTGATTGTGGTCTCTGTGTAGCCAAATCTCTCTAATAATAATCTGTATTTGCAGTGGCTCCCCAGCACTAGCATCACCTCAGCCCCTCCTCAGACCATCAGGCATTAGATTCTCACAGGAGGAGCTACAAAGAGAATCTAATACTGAGAATCTAATACTTCTGCAGGTCCGACAGCAGGTGGAGCTCAGGTTTAAAGGGAATGATCGGAGCCTCTGTTAAACACAGATGGAAGCTTCCCTCACTGGCCTGCCACTCACCTCCTGTGTGGCTGATTCCTAATGGTCTGTGGCCTGGGGGTTGGGGATCCCTGATCTAGGATATGGTATCTAAAGACCCTTAAGCTGAGATTTTGCTCATGCAATCAATTTCACCATCATCATTTGTCTTGAGTAGTGTCACTTTCTTCTTGCATTCATGTTATTTATGTAATAACTGTCAAATATTTTCTTGTGTTAACTTTCTTATCCTTTGACAGTATGAACAGAGAATGACTAATTCTGACTCCCCAACTGTGTTGAAGGAAAACTAAAAGCCAACAATTAAAGGTAGTGTCTCTCTCTTCTTTCATACCATCTTGAAAGATGCAAAATGTTGGGCAATGCAATATCTTCCATTTATTTCACTACCATACCATCCTTCGAGGTGCTTCCAAAACCATTTTGCTATTGTATTACTTTTTTTTTCATAGCATAGCTGGAAATAAATGATGAGTAAACAGAAGATAATTTTTAGGATCACAAAATAGCAAAATGTTTTAAGAAACAGAAAAACAAGATCACTAAGATAAATCTTAGACTTATAAAAAAAAGATCCAGTGGATCCATATGGTAATTGAGATAAAAGAAATTTTATTCCATTTTGAAAATAAGCAAACCGTTTTCTTTGGAAGACACCTAAAAGAAAAAGTCATGCAATGTTAATCCTTGTAAGTATTTGTAAACAGAATTACTCAAAAAAGAACCAAGCTATTGGGTATAATTAAAGCTGATGGATACCATAAATTAAACCAAAGTGCTCTATAAATTCCTATACTCAAGAAAAATACATCTTTCATTGTATCTCAAATATATTAACATTTCTTCAGAGAAAGGTATGGATACTTAGAGAGGTGAAAACTAAAAAAAATTACATCCCACCTACCAAAGACAGACAGAGCCAAAGAATGTTCAAACTACTGCACAATTGCATTCGTTTCACATGCTAGCAAGGTAATGCTAAAAACTCTCCAAGGTAAGCTTCAACAGTATGTGAATCGAGAACTTCCAGATGTGCAAGCTGGATTTAGAAAAGGCAGAGGAACAAGAGATCAAACTGCCAACATCTGTTGGATCACAGAAAAAGCAAGAGAATTCCAGAAAAACATCTACTTCACTGACTATGCTAAAGCCTTTGACTGTGGATCACAACAAACTGTGGAAAATTCTTAAGAGAGATGGAAATATCAGGCCACCCCACCTGCCTCTTGAGAAACCTGTCTGCAGGTCAAGAAGCAATAGAACCAGACATGGAACAACAGATTGGTTCAAAATTGGGAAAGGAGTACGTCAAGGTTGTTTATTGTTATCCTGCTTATTTAACTTATATACAGAGTACAGCATGAGAAATACTGGGCTGGATGAAGCACAAGCTGGAATCAAGATTGCCGGGAGAAATACCAATAACCTCAGATATGCAGATGACACCACCTTATGGCAGAGTGTGAAGAGGAACTAAAAAGCCTCTTGAAGAAGGTGAAAGAGGAGAGTGGAAAAGCTGGCTTAAAACTCAATATTCAAAAACCTAAGTTCATGGCATCTGGTCCCATCCTTTCATGGCAAATAGATGGGGAAACAATGGAAACAGTCACAGACTTTATTTTCTTGGGCTCCAAAATCACTGAAGATGGTGACTGCAGCCATGAAATTAAAAGACACTTGCTCCTTGGAAGAAAAGCTATGACCAACATAGACAGAAAATTTAAAAGGAGAGACATTACTTTGCTAACAAAAGTCCATCTAGTCAAAGCTATGGTTTTTCCAGTTGTCACGTATGGATGTAAAGAGTTGGACGATAAAGAAGGCTTGAGTGACAAAGAATTGATGCTTTTGAACTGTGGTTTTGTAGAAGACTCTTCAGAGTCCCTTGGACTGCAAGGAGATCAAACAAGTCAATTCTAAAGGAAATCAATCTTGAATATTCATTAGAAGGACTGATACTGAAGCTCCAATACTTTCACCACCTGATGCGAAGAACTGCTCATTAGAAAAGACCCTGATGCTGGCAAAGACTGAAGGCAGGAGGAGAAGGGGACGACAGAGGACAAGATGGCTGGATGGCGTAACCTACTCGATGGACATGAGTGTGAGCAAGCTCTGGGAGATGGTGAAGGTCAGGGAGGCCTGGTATGCTGCACTCCATGGGGTGGCAAAGAGTCAGACGCAACTGAACAATGAGCAACAACCTACTCTTCATGTCAGTTTTTCTTTTTACTATTATTTTTTCAGAATTTTTTGGATATCATTTGAATAATGAACTGTAAGTTTATATAATAAGACCCCCAAATCCTCTAAATGTGAAGCCAGGATAACCAGATATTCTGAAAGTAAAGGTTAGCAAATGAAGGATTTTAAGCATAAGAGTATTTTGATTAAATTTATAATGACTATGTCTGCTTATAGTAAAAAACTGGTTTGGGATGGGTAGAACTGGGGTAGTGAAAAAAGCAATAAAGTCATCTTCATAAACCATATCACTCTTTGCCCTCATTTATATGTATTTTTTAAAGGCTCATTTTTTTCTATCAAAAAGTATCATTCTTCAAATTTCAAGTTCTCTGCCCATTTAATGCAGACTACTATACCAGTATAATGCAATTATACACTATATTATCTTTTTCAAGAAATAAAAAATTAATTCAAAATTTTATTTTCACTTTTTTTTAATCTTTAAACACGGTGCCTCCCAATACTTTAAGCCCATTTAATCTCTAGGACCCTCAATAACTTATTTGTGGATAAACAAAGTCCTACTGTAGAGCACAGGGACCTATATTCAATATCCTGGGATAAACTATAATGGAAAAGACCATAAAAAAGAATGTGTATACAACTGAGCCACTTTGCAGTACAGCAGAAATACAGCCTTGTAAATCAACCATACTTCAACGAATTTTAAAAAAATTATTTGAATACTAAGTTAGACTGCAAAACCTATTTTATGCAAAATTTTATGCTTGTCTTTGATTCTAGTGTTTCTATAATGGCTGCCCATGAAAATTAAAGCAATGATTTTGATAACTGTCAATTCTTTACTTGGCCTCTCTAAAGCCTTAATATTGCTGACTACTTTATCTTCTTTTAGTTTTTATGAACACTACATTCTCCTAGCTCTGTTCACCACCACCCTGGCCCAGTTATTTGTTTCTTTCTCTGGCTCTACTTTCAACACGGAAGTTCCCCAAATTTGTAACCCTGACTCTATTTTTTTCCCCCACTCATTCAAAAAAGTTTACTAAATGTTTAAATGTTTGATGCATGACAAGTAGTTCCTCTGGTTCATCCATACTCACAGCTACAATGGTGGATTCACCACCATATGGCTAATATTCACATTTACACTACGACCCTTATCCCAATTCTGAGCTCACTCCCAAATGCCTACTGAATATTCTGAGCACCTTACAAATGTTATCTCATTGAATTCTCAAACCACAATGGAGAATGTAGAGGCCTCCTGGGATGCTGATAATGTTGTTTCTTGGTCTGGGTGCTGGTTATACAGTGGTGCCCAGCTTCTGACATTTCATCAAGCTATACTCTTATTATATGTGTTCTTTTCATATATATCACACTTCAAGGGAGAATTTTTCAAAAAATTTCAATCCTGTGAGATAATTATTGGTATTATCTCTAATTTATAGATGAAGAAACTCAAGTACCAAAGGATTGTTTGCCCAATGTCACATGGAAACTGGTAGAGGGAGCCAGGACTTCAGAACCCACCAACTACCAACCATATTAAGAATTTAATTCATGGAATTTCCTGGCAGTCCAGTGGTTAGGACTCTGTGCTTTCACTGTTGAGGGCACATGTTCAATCCCTGGGGAACTAAGATCCCTACATGCCACATGGTGTGTCCAAAAAAACCTACACAAACCGAAAAAAAATTTAATTTCTTCTTGCCTTGGCCAACACATTTTGTCTAAAATGACCCTGCCTTGATTTTCAGAATTAAATACCATGGAGACTACCTCAAACCCCATAGCTGAAATGCTCCAATTCCCCATTTAAGTTTTTTATTAAAAGTCAGTACGATTGTTACCATGGCAGAGTTACCTGTAGGTATACCTGCCCCTACTCTCATTTTCCAGCAGAGTAAACTCCTTGAGAGCAGGAACTATGCGTACTGCAAGTTACTCCCTACAAATGCATTTTAATGTACTTATTACATTAGGAGACTAATAATAAAAAAACCCAAAAAGTCAAATGTTCTTTATTTCAATAATTGGCCCTGTGTAAGGGTGAATTAAGAGCTGCACTGTACACAGCTTTCACAAAACACTTAAGCAATGTTGTGCTTAGAACAACGACCCCAGTTATGATAGAGTGATGCCAAGGACAATGTATGGATAAGTACCGTAGGCACACTCCCCACCTTTAATCTCTTTCTAGTAATTCTAACATACTTTGTCAGTTACTACATTTACAAGCCGAAGGACTGTTTTCTGATTATTCTGATTATTTATTTCTGAATAAAAATTTGGCTGATTTGTTTTTTTTGACAAGTATCTCTACTTAAACAGCCATATATTCTAATCCACTCCCCATAAGCACACATCTATTTCTGGGATCTCTACTGTAAGCCAACGATCTGTCTGTCCCTCTACCAAAACCACATTTTCCTGTTTAATGTCTTTTGGTCCCTGCTAAATGCATGATATCATGACAGGACTGTCTTGACTGCTTTTGGACAAATACTCTCTTCACTGTCAACATAAGAATTTCTTTGTCAAGTTACCCCAAAAAGTCTGCTATGGTTTTTATTGGAATTACATTAAACATACGGACTACTCAGGAGAAAACTGATTAACTTGATAGTATTGATTTTTTTTCACTCCATGAACACAGCCCATCTTCATGTATGTCTTCTTTTATGTTCTTTATAGCCTATTTTTTCCTTAAAATGTTTTGCATTATCTCATTAGTTTTAGATCTACCTAATAGATTTTATGGCTATGTACAAAGAACTTATTTGAAATATAATTATCTAATCTGACATTGATGAAACATGAGTGTTACCAATATTTCCCTGATCTTAGATGCAGGAAATCTGAATTCTTATTATTTCTCATATTTGTCTGTTAATTATAATCATGTTACTTGCAAGTAATTAAAAATTTGGAGGTCTCTATTAAACTGACACTGAAACTGAGGCTGTCAACTGATACTCAAGTACCTACTTTTAACATTGAGATAGATGCTGCTGCTGCTGCTCAGTTGCTTCAGTTGTGTCTGACTCTGTGCGACCCCATAGATGGCAGCCTACCAGGCTCCTCCGTCCCTGGGATTCTCCAGGCAAGAATACTGGAGTGGGTTGCCATTTCCTTCTCCGCTGAGATGATGAAACTTCATATATTAAATGTAGGATAGATATCAACTAAGGATAGCTTTTAGAACCCTTTTAATATTATTATGCAAATCTCTGCTGAAAACTAACATGGGTAAAGTACCTATTGAAAATCAGGCACTAGGCCAGGAAGTTTTATATTTAATCTTCACCTCAAAGCAAGTCAGCTGAAGAAACCAAGTTGTAGAAAAATTAAGGGACTTGGACAAGTGCCTAAAGAGAGATTCAAATCCGAAGTGTGACTAGCTCATTCCCTTTTCATTATAGTATACTGTGAAGCAGGCTACAAAAGCAAAAGCACAGTCAAGAATACACTTTAAGCATTCTATAGAGTGCTATTTTGGCTCACACTGCCCTTAAGGCTATTAATAACACATACAGGACACATCCCTGTAATAGCACTAATCCTTTTGGAAAGAAAATGTTCATTATTTCAAATTCATCCATGCAATATGAACCCTAAGATCTCTAATTCAACAATGGAAGAGTTAACATAATTAGCAGCTGCAGTAAATTTTTTTCAGTAGAGCCAGTAAATTTCCATCACTAACATTGGTTTCAAAAACCTGTTCATCTGGTTTTTTCACAGTCTCTGTTAGTGACCTTACTAGTGTTACTTTTATTCTTTCCTCCAAGACACAATATTCTTAACTCTACACTCCAATAAAAAGGAAAAAAGAGAAGGAAAAAAAAGAAAATTCACTGCTTAATCAGCCTATCCTAGTTACCCTAGTGATGTGAAGAGATACTCATCCTTTAAGAACAGATGTCCAAAAGACATCTCAAGAATCACTAGATGAGATGACTAGCAGATGTTTAAGCTAATATCCAGACAACAGTCAAAATCCACTTAAGCATTTATTATTTAAGAATATTATTATTCTAAGATATGGGGGCAATTATCTCAGATCGCTATATAATCATTACTCAAGTTTTTACACTCAATAAATTCTAGATATTAAAAGGGTAAAAAATGTTGCCAAATGATTATTTTAAATAGCTAACTTTATTGAAGGTAGAATAACATTCAGATAAGAATTATAGACAGAACAAAGAAAGTTTAAGCACAAACTAAAGATTCAGGTTATGCAGGAAACAGACAAGTATCTTGAGTAGATAAAAAGGTGACAAGAACTGAAATATCCATGGCTTTTCTAAGGAATAAGAGAAACTGGCTGTTTAAAACTCTCAAAGAAAAGATTATGTCCTAATACTAGTAAACTATAATGGGATTACGTTAGTTTGTATTACATATAGTGTATTTGTTTATGCCACAAAATTCCTTAAAAAACTGAAGAACTTCTATGAGAACTTCTGTATAACTCCCAGTAAGAGAGGAAAAAAACTGATTTGATCCTATGAAACATTAATTTTTAGCAAGTTTTTTCCACTAAGTATTATGTTTCTCACATTCTTTGCTACGGTAAGTCCTTACAACTGTTAAAATGGTTTTCTCCAAAATTTATTATAAAATTATGTCTGAAAGTTTTAAAGTATATATTCTCAAACAAAAAAGAGTACTGTACTGAATGAAGTAGGTACCTATCCAACCAAGTTCTCTTTCTGCCATGAAGCCATTCCGATTTTTTTCACCATGCCTGAAATCTGCTTTGTCCTGCACACCCCAAATAAACATTCTATCAGAAACATATACATATAAACACAATAATTAATAATTTTTTTGATTTTATAATTTCCAAGAGGGGAAAAAGCACATGAATGGTAAGAAAATGAAAAGATTACATTTGCAATAGTGGCCAAATGGCACGTAGGTTTATTTAGTAGTGGTAGAAGAAATACAAAAAGAAAAAAAAAAGAAATATAGAAAGCAGGAAGAAAAATTATTCAGTAGCTGATGGAACATGTAGCACTAAGATTGAGTAAAAGCTTATCACAAAATATCTAATATGCATTATACAAAAGAAAAACTTGGTTTATCTAAAAATTATTAGTAGCAGGACTTAGATTCTTATAACATCTCTTAAAGAACTTTGCTATTTAGCATACCATTATAAATCTCAAATACTAACAAGCAAAAAGAAAGCTTAAACTTAAAATAAATTTAATCAAACACTTTACATAGCTGTAACTAAGAAAACTAAGAACCACAATTAAACCTAGACTTAAGAAACAGTTACTTTCAGTTATCTGTACTCTACAAGTGAAGCCAATTATTCATGTAATCCAACAGGTAAATGTTTAAGATTTCCTTGAGTTTATATCCTTTAAATTAAAAGGAAAAAATTTTTTGGTAAGTAATCCATGGTTTTCCATGTCTGAAAGTTGTATTTTAATGATTTCTAGACAGGAAGAAAGATGAACATCATCACTGCATTTTTTGCATATGCTTTTACTATTATTTGTTGATCATCCTTGAACAAGTATTAGCATTACTGAATCTCATTTCATTCCATTAAAAACAAACAATTCCATGTAACATGTTATGTACAAGGATAAAGTATCTTAAAAATTAGTTTTGCCAATATATACATAAATAAGTAACGTCAAAAGACTAGTCTTTTCTCATTAAAGTGTTAGTCGCTCATGCGTGTCAGACTCTGCAACCCCATGGACTGTAGCCTGCCAGGCTCCTCCGTCCATGGTATTCTCCAGACAATAATGGAGTGGGTTGCCATTTCCTTCTCCAGATCTTTCTGACCCAGGGGTGGAACCCAGGTCTTCCGTATTAGACACACATAAATATGTAACAATCAGTTTAATATTTTGGATTGACCTAACAGTTTACTAAAACTATGAGATTCAAAGTTAAAAAAAAAAAAAAAAACTAGATACAGAAATTCTGTAATAGCTTCCTATACTGGGATAAAATACATATATGCAAATATTTTCATCAAAAAGTGATTAAGTATCTTTAAATTGGCATTTCCTGCCCTCATTTCTATCTATAGGTTTGCATTAGGAAAAAAAACTTCAAAACTGCCACAAAGCTACGTTTTCAGTAAACAGTTAATAAATAATCCAACAAATCTATCATCACTCTGCAACAGTGTAACAGAAAAATAGTGTTAAACAATTAAAATGTAGTGGTTAAATAGTCTTGTCTAGAACACATAGTACTTGGTACCAGTAGATATATGACACAGATGCTCATTAGTTATCTCCTATTTTCCAGAGAAAGAAAAATGGCTTGATTTTTCTCCCTTCACGAACATTATCAGCTGTTTAAAGTAGCTGAAACTTCGCCAGTGTTTAACGATCACAACTTGTAAGCAAAGACTTTTTTTTAACCGTTTTTCCTCCAATAATCTGTCATCTCAGTCCTTTTTCTGCAAGTAAGCGTCAAGGTAAAAGGACTTGTAAAATACGCCACATACGTTCAAGGCGTTCAACAATTAGTAAATTTCAATTTCATCAATAAAATATTTATATATCTCTTAAAAATCAATGGTGTCTTAAGCATTGAGCGATTTCAATCGGTAGTGGGGTTTTTTTAAGTGATACATAAAATAATGAAACCCTTTTCTTTACAATATATGGTCTTGTTTAGTTGCTACTCCTGTCTGCCTCATTTACAACCCCATGGACTGTAGCCCGCCAGGCTCCTCTCTCCATGGGATTTTCCAACAAGAATACTGCAGTAGGATGCCATTTCCTTCTCCAGAGGATCTTCCTTACCCAGGGGTCGAACCGAAATCTCCAGTATTGGCAGGCGGATTCTTTACCGCCTAGCCACCAGAGAAGTGCTTCCAAGACATAGCATCTTATTATTCCATGAAATATGGCAACTGTGTTTCAGAATTACAAGTTTTAACCACAAAAGGCAGCCTTATTTTACAGATGAGGAAAATGACAGCTCAATTAAGAGATACTCCCACTTTCATAAAACCAGGAGCAAAACAGACTGGAACTCAGGTCTTCTGGTTCCCAGTGATGTCCTTTCCATTAGAACACCCGCCTCCTTAAATGAATGACGTGAGAAAACTATCTAGGTTTTAAACTGCCTACTACACAGATATCTAATATAATCTTTCTATATATAAAAAGTTCATCACTTAGGAGCCCTGTATGCCTGAATCTAGAGCCTCTCAGAATGACTCAAAAGTAACAGAATCTAGTTTTCTTTCTTTTGAGAAGATATATAACGAACTACAGACATTTCAGAAATTAGAACTTCCCTTAAGGTAGAGATTTCATATGGGGCATTTCACTAACTCTGTACCTCACTAGCCCTTTTCATTTCTCGGGAGGAGAAAGACCCACCCAGGGGAATTACTGGCCCACCTGGAGCCTAATCACAATAGCTGCAACAAGGCAGTGGACTCATTTGTCAGCACTAGAAACTTCGCGCATCTTTTCCAGTCTACCAGCTACACAATTCACAGGTGGTTGGTGTGTTTACCTCTCCTCTCACAGGGAAAACTAAATCAACCAAATGAATGCGATGACACCCGCAGTTGGTTTTGCGGGGCTCGGGTGGAGAGCCAGGTGAGATCACGGGACGCAGGAGAAGGCGCCGAGAAAACGACACGTTATCTGGGCTCGGGGGCCCGAACACCCGGCGAGGAGAGGCAGCGCGCGGGCCGGGGCGACCCCCACTCCCTCAGAGAAGCCCTCGCCCACTCTCTCCATCCCCAAGTGGGAGGAGGATCGGAGATGGGGACCGGCCCGCGGGGACCTCGGCCTCCGCTCCCTCCCCCAGCCCGCCGGGCGGGGGCGGCGGCGCGGCTCCGAAGCCGCGGGAGGCCATTTTAGCTGCGGGGCCGCCGAAGGCCCGGGCGGCCCTCCGCGGCCCCCAGCCTCGCCGTCTCCTCGCTCCAGCCCCGGGCCGGGAGAGGCCGTGGGCCTGGCCTGCCACCGGCCGGGACTCCGGGGGCGGAGGGAGCGGGGGCGGGCGCGGGGGTGTCGCGTCGGCGGGATCCCGGCGGAGGGGGGGCAGGGGGAGAGGAGGGAAAGAGCGGGGAGCCGTTACCTATACTGGGCCGCAGCCGCCGCCGCCGCCGCCCCGCTGTGGGTGAATCCAAAGTAGTTGCCGGTCGCCATTTTGGCATCTTCCCCCAGCCGGCTGGGCACTGCGGCGGGCAAGGAGAGTCGGGTCCCATGGCGGGAGAAGAGGCGCCGAGGGGCAGAGACGCCGAGGGAGGGAACGGGTAGAGAGAGAGAGAGAGGCGCCGTGAGAAGCCGCCCTCGCCGGGCCGCGGCCGCGCCGCCTCCCCCTCCCGCCTCGCACTCCCTCACTCACTCGCACGCCCGGGTGGCGGCGGCCGCCGCCTCCTCCCCGGAGCCTGCCCCAACCCCCGCGCCTCCCCGCCGCCCCGGGCCGGGGAAGGGGCCCGGCGGGGACCCCGGAGGGGCACATTATACTCACCATAGGTGAAAGAAACTACAGGGCATATGGGAATCATGGGCTCGGGCTGCTGCTGCTGAACTCTGAACTCTCACCCGCTGCCTCCCTCCTCAGCCCCGCTCCTCCTCAGCGGAGAACAGACCGCCGCCTCCCGCTGCACTGCGCAGGCGCGCCCGCGCGCGGCAACCTGGGAGCTGTAGTCCCGCCGCCTTCGCGGCTCGGGCGGGCGCGTGCCGGGCCTCAGCCGAGGCGGGCCGTGGGCATTCTCCGAGAGAGGCGGGTCTGGCTTCCTCCGCGCTGGTGACCGAGGCGAATCGCCTCGGGCCAGCCGAGAGGAGGAGTCAGAGAGAGTGAGTGGAGAGAGTGACGTCTACCAGTCTTTTCTTCTTACTTTTCACTTCTTTTCACTGTTGCGTGTGCATTTGTTTTTCTCCCTTTCAGCCCTTCTCCAACCCTTGCACTTTTCATCAGGATTTGAACTGGACTAATCTGGATTCTTTTTCTTCGTATTTCTCTCATTCCTGCTTCTTGTCCTTAGCCTTTGAAGTGGAGAGGGAAAGACGGGGAGGGGAGAAAGAGAAAAAGAATGGCAGGTGTGCTATTCCGTTAGCTGCTGCTGCTGCTGCTAAGTCGCTTCAGTCGTGTCCGACTCTGTGCGACCCCATAGACGGCTATCCCTTCCGAATTAATCTCTTCCGGTTGCCTTTCTCTCACCCGCGCCCACTCCCTTGATTCCGAGGACGTGTATGGAGCCTCCACAAAGCGTCAGGCCCCGTTCTGGGTACTGGAGATAGAGCAGTGAGCAAAACAAAGTCCCCGTTCATACGGAATTTACCTTCTGGGAAACGGGGAGGGGGGTGGTGTGAAATTCAGACAATAGCCAAATAGTCTGTCGGCTGGTTGATTGCAGCTTTAAGAATAAAGCAGGGTAGGAGTTAGAGAGCGAGGGAGGTGCTACTTTACTAGGGTGTGGTTAGGGACGCCGTCGAGTAGAGAGAGCCCCAGGAAGTGAGGAGATAAACCTGGTGTAGCTGGTTGCGGGAAGAACAGCAAATGGAGGGCCCTAAGGCAGGAGTGCTCAAGAGCGGCAAGGAAGTTAGTCTGGCTGGAGTCGAGTGACAGGGAGTTGGGATCATAACAGTCTGCTAAGACAGCCTCATCTGTCAGGGTCAGGACAGGAGGGTACTCTTCCCCCCCTGCAGGCGCGTCTTTGTTCCCTCTGCTTTCTCACCGTTTTCTCTCTACTTTCCCTGTGCGTTTTCAACCATTCTCTTTCCTCTTGCAATCCCGCGTCGGTTTGTTTCTATTTCTCCCACCTTATCTCTTTTCCTGCCTTCCATCAGTGCGTAAGTGCTGCACTTCACCTCTTCTTCACGGTGTTTACGCCCATCCCCTAGACCCTCTGCTTGGTGTCTGTGTGTTCAGTCCCCTCCCTACTCTGGACTGTGGCCCCTCTGTCCACAGGATTTCCCAAGCAAGTTTACTGGAGTGGGATGCCGCTGGGGAATCTTCCCGACCTAGGGATCCTACCTGCGTCTCTTGGGTCTCCTGCATTGGCAATCGGATTCTTTACCACTAGGCCACCTGGGAAGCCCTCTCCTGCCAGAGCAGAGATAATATCTCAGTTCTTATTTATGCCAATCCTGCTCCCCCCATACCTCCTACAAAGAACAGGTTCTGAAATCCTGTCTGTATTATCCTCTTACTCTTTTCAAAAAAGAGAAGTGTAGTATATTTGAGATAAGTCAATGTCATTGTTTTTGAGAATGCAGATGTTTCCCCAGGCAAAAGTTATTTGTGCTCCAAGTGTGTTGCTGCTCAGGATATTAGAACTGCATTTTAAAAGTAATTTGCCTTGAACTTAAGGGAGCAATCAAGCCTTCAAGGTGCTGACTGTAACTGCTTTGATAAATTTGCACTATTAGTTGCTAGGCTACTTGAATAAAACTGGCGGAGAGAAGACAGGTGTTAATCACCTGACCAACAAGGTTCTTTTTTGGCCAGTTTTGTGTTTGGTTGCTTGGCAGGCATTTGAGGATAGAGGAGGACTGTGGGCGCACCCCAATGAGCAGGCAGGTGACTGGAAAGAGGGGGACATGTCTTTTCTCTTTGGTAACTATTCCTAGAGATCAGGGTAGGTGTGGCACCAGGAAAGGCCTCAACTTGCTCTCCACTTGGGTTTATTTAAGGAAGGAGTTTTGGAAGCAGCTGGGAATCAAGAAGACTCAGGTCCTTTTCCAGGTCATTTAGTAGTGGAATGACTTGAGCACATTGTTTAGCCTTTTTAAACCTGTATGACTGGAGTAACAATAATCCTCACAGGATTGTGGTGGGGTTTCAGTGAAGTAGCATTTCTATAAAACAACAGTCCTTCACACTTCAGACAGACTGATGGGTTCAAAACGCAAATCTGATCAAACCCCTCTGTGCTTCACCTCCCTCTTAGGATAAATCAAAAGTTCCACATGAGTTACGAGCCCTGTGTGGTCTGACCTTGCCACCTCATCAGTATCTTCTTTCTGTTAACGGAAATAGTGTGTGGGTCTGGCTGCTTGTTACTCAAAAGCCAATAAACAGGTCAGCTTGGTAGAAAGAAAAGTTTGCTTTATTTCAGATGCTGGCAACTGGGGGGTGGTGTGGGGAGCAAGGGCATATGTCCAAAGGCTGACTCCCCCAACCCTGATGAGCAGGAGGTGAGAACTTTATAGACACATTGGGGGGTTGGGGGCTGCTACATGCAGAAACAGCACAGTCTTCTCTGACAGTCCCCTTCAAATTGGTCATCAGTGGTCTGAGCAGCATCACCTTGGTTGTTTTAGGTATGCAGTTAATCTTCAGTTCCAGGGTCCATTTGTTCCCATTTCTTTGTGGCTAGTTCTTGGTATTGTGGCAGCTCTTGTCCTGGGGACAGTCTGGTCATCATGTAGTTAACTTCTCCACCTGGTGTTTTGGTATCTATAAGACAGCTTACAGGATATAGCTGAGAATATTATCTATAGCCCTTGAGAAAAAGTTAAAGTTTCTTGGCATACTTAATGACGACATTACTATTGTTTAATCTCCTTTGACTGTTTTACTTTGTTTTAGTATGTCTCACTTCTCTGATTAAACTTACTTTTTGACTAAAGTTTTCCACAGACAAAAGGCAGGCAGAGAACATGGGTGGGGGGTGGATTGGAAGGACTATAGGGTCCTACCCCGTTTTACTCCCGAGTCTCTCCATTCCAGCTTCCTTAGCCTGATATTTACCATGCTCTGTCCCACCCCAGGACTATCATGTTCTTGCCTAGAATGTTCTCCCCACCTCACTTTACCCAGTTAATCCTCATGCTTCAAGGTCTCCACTCAGCCAACCCCTCCTCAGTCTTCCATGATCTCCTGGCTGGATCAGACCCTTATTATGCTTTCAGTACTTAGTTGCCCTTGTCACAGAATTGTTTGATTCATATGTATTTCCCCCCATCAGACTGCACTTTGTTGAAGGTGGGGTGCCAATACTGGGTGCCTGGTGGTAGACCTTATTTAGTGAATGAACCAGCTGTGCTCAGCTTAATCTTCTTGGATGATTCAGAAGGCAGTTCAGGAACCTGTAGCACCTCAGGGTCATCATGAGAAACCTTAAATGGCATCTGAGGTCAAAGAAGGAAATGTCAGTTGGCAGACAAGGTGGACCTAGGAGGACTACTCTCCTGAAATATATCTAATTGCCTTTCCTCACACCTTTCAGTCAAGAACTGGTATCCTAAAAGGGTTTCTTACAATACAAACATGTCAGCCAGAAAAGATAATATAAAATAACTCTATACCAAGACAGGGCTGCCCAGGTGGCACAGTGGTAAAGAATTTGCCTGCCAATGCAGGTGATGCAAGAGACATGGGTTCAATCCCTGGGTCTGGAAGATCCCCTGGAGGAGGAAATGGCAACCCAATATTCTTGCCTGGAAAGTTCCATGGACAGAGGAGCCTGGCAGGCTACAGTCCATGGGGTCTCAGAGAGTTGGACACAACTGACCACACTGACAGGGATACCAAGAGGAGTACGGCATAATGAGTAAGACTCTGATGCTGGGCCCAACTGGCTTCAGATCTCAGCTCTGTCACTCACTGCCGTAACTCACCTCAGCCACAACCTCTTTGTGCCTCATTTTTCTCTTCTGTAGATAGAGATGATGAAAGTACTACCTACAGCAGGAGGTTGTTGGTAGAGTTTCACGGTGTCCTAGATGCCTGGCCATTGCAAGCACTTTGTGAGTGTTGGCTATTATTCCAACCACCACCCTCTCTTGTTACAATAAAAAATAAGCCGAAGGATGGGAACGTATTTTTGTGGCAAGGGGGGAGGGAGACCAAGCCCCACATGGCATAAAATGGGAGGTACCTAGACAGTATGATGGTGAAAGACCAGGAAGCATCTAAAGTCCTCCTTCCCCACGCCTTCTTCTCTCCTCTGCCCTCCCTTTCCTTCTGCTCTCCTCACCTCCTTTGGAGGAATAACTGTTGTCTCAAAGATATGTTGAGTGAAAAGATAGTCTGTAGAAGCCAGTTAAAGTTTTTCCTTGAGTTTTGGCCAGTGGATGGTGGATGGTGGATAAACGGATGGATATCCTCTGGAGAAGGAAATGGCAGCTCCAGTATTTTTGCCTGGGAAATCCCATGGACAGAGGAGCCTGGCAGGTCACAAAGAGTTCAATACAACTGAGTGACTAACACTAACACTGGAGAGCTAAGATCCTACATGCCTCAAGTCAACTAAGCCCATGTGCCACAACTAAAAAACCTGCACAGCAATGAGAGAAAACCCTTGTGCTGCAATGAAGACCTTGAGCAGCAAAAAAATAAATAAATAAAAGATAGTAGTAATTGTAAGAAAAACATCAAGGTACATTGCAAACATTTATTCTTTGTAAAAACCTATGAGAGAAAAAACTAAGAGGTAGGAACTATTATGCTCATGCCATTTGAAGATGATAAAACTGAGTTCCTGAAGTTCATCAGTGGTAGAGGCAGAATTTGTATCTTGACCAACATGACTCCAGGATGCCTAACCTCTATAACATACCACCTCCCTAGAACACCTCCATGCAACATGTCTCTACCCTGCTGAAAATCTTACACAGATTCCCACTGGTCTAAAGTAAGAACATGTCCTATTAGTATACATGGCTATTTCTTATTTATAAACTACTAGAGCACTTATATTATCAGCTCTTTAGTTATTTCCTCCCAAAGCATGCCACACTTTGCATTTCCTGATACACAACTACTGCTACTACTAAGTCGCTTCAGTCATGTCCGACTCTGTGCGACCCCATAGACGGCAGCCCACCAGGCTCCCCCGACCCTGGGATTCTCCAGGCAAGAACACTGGAGTGGGTTGCCATTTCCTTCTCCAGCTGATACACAACAGACTTACTATTTCTTACTCAATGTCTTTCTTTCCTCAAGCAAAGAACAGAAGTTCCACAGTGTTGGAACCTATGTCTGTTTTATTTGCCTCTAAATTCCTAATGCCTAGGATCCTGGAAGGAACATAGTAGGCACTAAATAAGTGTTTGTGTATTACTGTCTAATCCCATATCCTTTATCTCCTGAGAACAATGGTGTTATGATATATATCTTTGGTATCTTCCTCCACCCTCCTCCAACTGCCAGCTGATACAGTACCAGACATATAAGCAAATGCCAACCTATTTTAGTCATCTGTGCAACTTTGACACTCTAGCATGTGTAATCTGCTGCAAAGTCTCAACACCCAACACCAGTACTGTAAGGGTTTCGTTATGTCAATAACATTCTTTGGAATCCGAGCAACCTGCAGAACTCAGGCAGACACAGGGAATAGCTATTTAGGGAACTGGGGAAGAGTCTGATCCATATTGCAACCTGATTTAGAACTTGATATAATCCTTAATGAGAGATGCTGAAGGTTGTATTGGTTTAGAGCCCACACTCTAGAGCAACACTGCCCAACAGAATTTTCTTCAAAGATAGAAATGTTCTATATCTGTACTCTCCAAATGGCAGCCACTAGCCACATGTGTCTGTTGAGCACTTGAAATGTGGCTAGTGTGACAAAAACTAAACTTTTTACTTACTTTAAATCTAAATACCTGTATATGGCTGGTGACTATCATATTGGATACTAGAGTCAGATGCGTACATGCTAAGTCGTTTCAGTCGTGTCTGACTCTTTGCAACCCTATGAACTGTAGCCTGCCAGGCTCCTCTGTCATTGGATTCTCCAGGCAAGAATACAGGAGTGAGTTGACGTGCCCTCCTCCAGGGGATCTTCCTGACCCAGGGGTCGAACTAACTTCTCTTACATCTCCTGCATTGGCAGGCACTTTCTTTACTACTAGCACCACCTGGGAAGCCCATGATCTAGGTTCAGATCCTGGCTCCGCTATTTACTGACTATATGACTTTGGCCAATTTACTTAAACTCCTCACTTCTTGGTCTGCTCATTTAAAAACTAGGAAGAATAATAGTAGTGCTAATCTGACAAATCAGATGTGAGCATAAAATGACTAAACATACACTTTGTACATGGGCCCATCAAGCTAGCACTAGGGTGGCTGGGGAGAGTGGTTAACCCACATCCATAAATGGGTCATCTTGCCCTCTGCTTAACAGAGTGCCCTGTCCTCTGAGAACACCCTGTGGTGAACATTCACATCATACAGCAAATTACCACAGACTTCCTGGCTTAAAATAACACATTGATACGTTATTATTCTGTAGTCCAGAAATCTCACTGGGCTGAAATCAAACTGTTAACAGGGCCACTTTCCTTCTGCAGGCTCTAGCGGAGAATCCATCCTTGCCTTTTCCAGCTTCTAGAGTTTGCCTGCTTTCCTTGGGTCATGGCCCTTTCCTTTCTTCAAAGCTACTAGCAAAGCATTTTCACATCTCCTTCTGTCAGACATTTCTGTCTTCCTTTTATAAGAACTCTTGTGGTTATATTAGATCTACCCAGAAAATCCAGGATAATCTCCCTATCTCAAGATCCTGAACTTAATCATATCTGCAAAGTTCTTTTTGCCATGTTTAGTTCAGTTCAGTCCCTCAGTCATGTCCAACTCTGTGACCCCATGGACTACAGCACACCAGGCCTCCCTGTCCATCACCAACTCCCGGAGTTTACTCAAACTCATGTCCATTGAGTCGGTGTTGCCATCCTATCATCTCATCCTCTGTCGTCCCCTTCTCCTCCTGCCCTCAATCTTTCCCAGCATCAGGGTCTTTTCAAATGAGTCAGGTCTCTGCATCAGGTGGCCAAAATATTGGAGTTTCAGCTTCAACATCAGTCCCTCCAATGAACACCCAGGACTGATCTCCTTTAGAATGGACTGGTTGGATCTCCTTGCAGTCCAAGGGACTCTCAAGAGTCTTCTCCAACACCACGGTTCAAAAGCATCAATTCTTCAGTGCTCAGTTTTTTTTATAGTCCAACCTCACATCCATACATGACTACTGGAAAAACCATAGTTTTGACTAGATGGACGTTTGTTGGCAAATTAATGTCTCTGCTTTTTAATATGCTGTCTAGGTTGGTCATAACTTTCCTTCCAAGGAGTAAGCGACTTTTAATATCATGGCTGCAGTCATCATCTGCAGTGATTTTGGAGTCCCCCAAAATAAAGTCATGTAAGAGAACATATATTAGGTTTGAGGGTCATTCTTCTGCCTACTCCTCATGAGATATGAACATTTTCACATTCAGTGACCATTCTGGAAGATCTATCCATGTACCTCTCCCCCAGACCTTCATGTCACATTTCCTGTCCTTGTTTGTTCTTTCCCAGTCCCTGATCAGCTGTGAGGGCTTATTAATAAGCATAGATCTGGGAACTTCCCTGGTGGTCCAGTGGTTAAGACTCTGTGCTTCCAATCCAAAGCTGCTGGGGGTTGGGGGTGGGATTGGGCTGTGTTCAATCCCTGGCCAGGGAATTGATTCCTCATGCCACAACTAAGATCCAGCACAGTCAAATAAATAAATAAATATAATAAGTATAGATCTGTACTCAGTTTATCTTTACTTACATATGAAGTAAAGAATAAAGTGCACACCCCAAATCCTGCCCTCTCAGAGGACTTTTCTTTTCCACTGTACCTCAGGGTCACCTGAGTGGAAGGGCAGCAGTTGTCCCATTTCAGCTGGAATGGCAGACCATGCAGATGGATCAATGATTCAGGAGCTTGATTCCCCTTATTTGCCTCCTGCAATAACTGGTCATGGGGAATTCCCATGAGGCTGTGAGAATTACTAGAGGAAGAGAATGCAAGGCAGTAGGAGCAGGTACCATGGGATTCTGGGCCACCAGCTTGTGATAGTTTACCTGTACCTTCAGACTGCTCCAGCCTCATTTTATGTATGTAAATATGTTAGTCACTCAGTCGTGTCCTACTCTTTGTGACCCCATGGATTGTAGCCCGCCAGGCTCTTCTGTCCATGAGATTCTCCAGGCAAGAATACTGAAGTGGGTTGCCATTTCTTTCTCCAGGGGATCTTTCCAACTCAGGGATCGAACCCGGGTCTCCCTCATTGCAGGCAGATTGTTTACTGTCTGAGCTACCAGGGAAGCCCATATATGTATAAAATATAAGCCCATATATATGTCGGAGAAGGTGATGGCACCCCACTATAGTACTCTTGCCTGGAAAATCCCATGGATGGAGGAGACTGGTAGGCTGCAGTCCATGGAGTCGCGAAGAGTCGGACACAACTGAGTGACTTCACTTTCAGTTTTCACTTTCATGCATCAGAGAAGGAAATGGCAACCTACTCCAGTGTTCTTGCCTGGAGAATCCCAGGGACGGGGGAGCATGGTGGGCTGCCATCTATGGGATCGCACAGAGTTGGACATGACTGAAGCGTCTTAGCAGCAGCAGCAGCAGCATATATGTATTGCTTCTACTTTGAAAGGCTACTGTTTAGGTTTAGTTTTATAATTTGGAGGATAAGATAATACCTAGTTTATGATAGACAGTTCTCATAGTCAACTGGTGTCCCATCATGTCCAGGGCCCAGAAGCCTCCCAGGCTAGAGGTAAATTTCTCAGTATGGTACTTAACTGATTCTGATCTGCTATAGATTGTAAAAGCGAAGAAAAAAACTATAATATTTGTAAGACACCATCGATTATGAGATGCATTCCAAGTTCAGAGATGTATCAATGTGAAACAAACAAATAAAATCATCAAAATCAGGTACTGCCTGTTCCACCCTTCCATTGTATACATAAGGAAACAGGTCTAGAGAAGTAAGTGACTTTTCCAAGGTCACACAGCTCCTTAGTGGCATTGCCATAGCCAGACACATCTGACTTTCAACCCAAAGCCAGTCTCATTATTTATTTATATTAAATAATAAATATAAATTTATTATTCACAATTTGTATGAAAACTAAAACCCTCAATTTTGCAAAATAAATGTTTTCACTTCCCTTATTCGGCTTTATGTCAGGTATACCAGGAAAAATAGAGCCTGAATCTTTAGGGTCTGTAAGCCTCTCTGGTGTCTCAGCAGTAAAGAATCTACTTGCCAATGCAGGGGACTTGCAGCAGACCTGGGTTTGATCCCTGGGTTGGGAAGAGTCGAACACGACTTAGGGTCTAAACAACAAACTTTATGGTCTGTACCCCTCATACCCACCACCTGTTTGCCTGGGGCAAAACCAAATAAAATTATAATAAAATTATTTTAATCTCAGTATTCCCTTCAACTTTCTGATAATAAGAACCACCTAGTTAGTTTAGTCATTCAGTCATGTCTGACTGTTTGCAACCTCATGGACTGTAGCCTGCCAGGTTCCTCTGTCCATGGAATTCTCTAGGCAAAAATACTGGAATGGGTAGCTATTCCCTTCTCCAGGGAATCTTCCCAACCTAGGGACTGAACTGAGGTCTTCCACATTGCAGGCAGATTCTTTACTGTTTGAGCCACCAGGGAAGCCCAAGAATCACCTAAGGAGTCTGTCAGTAATAAAAATTCTTAATTGCAGTTGCAGTCCCACTAAGTTGGAATCTTAGACCCTGTGGCCTGGGAAACCATACCTTGAACAAGTTTCCTCAGGTACTTCTTATCAGCAAGGAAGTTGGACTATGCCCAGTCCCCTCATTCTAAGGATAAAGTGATGAAACCCAGAGAAGCTTAATAACTCACTGAAGATGTATGCTTAGTTGCTCAGTTGTGCCTGACCCTTTGCAACCCCATGGACTGTAGCCAGCCAGCCTCCTCTGTCCTCTGGGGATTCTCCAGGCAGTAATACGGGAGTGGGTTGCCATGCTCTCCTCCAGGGGATCTTCCGAACCCAGGGATCAAACCTAGGTCTCTCGCATTGAACCCAGGTCTCCTGCAGTGCGGTAGATTCTTTACCATCTGAGCCATAGCTCTATGTCTGTTCTTGGGTAGGCACAGGCTGCTTCTGGAAGGATCATGAACCAAACACTGAACATAGCTTTTGTCTTAGAGTTTTGTTCAGTTAGCAAAGCAAAAATTGAAGTTTTCAACCAGCCATGATAAAGATAGTAAGAAGGGCTATATGGTGTTGGAGAAGACTCTTGAGAGTCCCTTGGACTGCAAAGAGATCCAACCAGTCCATTCTAAAGGAGATCTGTCCTGGCTGTCCTTTGGAAGGAATAATGCTAAAGCTGAAACTCCAGTACTTTGGCCACCTCATGGAAAGAGTTGACTCATTGGAAAAGACTCTGATGCTAGAAGGGATTGGGGGCAGGAGGAGAAGGAGACGACAGAGGATGAGATGGCTGGATGGCATCACCAACTCGATGGACATGAGTTTGGGTGAACTCCGGGAGTTGGTGATGGACAGGGAGGCCTGGCGTGCTGTGATTCATGGGGTCGCAAAGAGTCGGACACGACTGAGCGACTGAACTGAACTGAACTGAAGGGCTATATACTCATGAACTAATTAAACAAAAAATTAGCTTTCACAGGTCTAAAGCATGGTTTCAGGTCAATTAAAATCGATTGAGGTATTGTTGGAAACAAAAGTAAATCTCTAGAGAAAGAAAACATCAAGAATTTTAAATTATTTGTACAAATTTTCATGTATCACATCAGAATTCAATAAAATAATGAATATATAAGTAAGAAAGATATACAGTTTATCAAATATGGACTGGAAATTAACTTTAATTACCTGATCAAAAGTTAAATGACAAAATAGACAATTTTGACAGAGAACTGAAGCCTTTCTTGGGGAAGGATCCTGGAAGATTGGCAACCTAAGAGGCAAAGAGGTTTTATTTTTTCATGGTATGAAGAAACATTTGTGGTGGTTGGGGAAAAGTTTTCCCTGTATAATGAATTAAATTTTTGATTAAAAACCTAGTTCTAGTGCTTCCCTGGTGGCCCAGATAAAGAATCTGCCTGCCAATGCAGGAGACACGGGTTCGATCCTTGGTCCAGAAAGATCCCACATTCCAGGGAGCAAATAAGCCCGTGTGCCACAGCTGTTCAGCCTGTGCTCTAGAGCCCAGGAACCACAACTTCTGAAGCCTGTGTGCCCTACAACTTGTGCTCCACAACAAGAGAAGCCTCCACAATGAGAAGCCCCTGCACTGCAACAAGGGGTAGACCCCGCTCCCCACAACTAGAAGAAAACCCGTGCATCAAGGAAGACCCAGTACAACCAAAATAAGTAAATAAAATTATTTTTTTAAAGAAATGAATAATAACCTTAATTTAAAAAAAAACAGTTCTAAATATATCAGATTTGCAAACATGTTGGAACTATATAACCATTTATACCCCGACTTTGGCTATATAAATGGCCATATTTCTCTGGCTTTCTTGCCTGGAGAATTCCATGGACAGAGGAACCTGGCAGGCTATAGTTCATGGGGTCACAAAGAGTAGGACATGGCTGAGCAACTAACACACACAAACACACACACACACACACACACAGACACCCTGAGTTTCCCACTCCCACCTACCTGGAGTCTGCTCTCTGGCTGATAGCCTGCTCTGCTTACTTCACTCTCCACCTGTGCAGGAGGCTGGAGCCTAGGCTGGAGGCCAGGCACATTCGAACAATTTCTTCTCTGCCTGAAGGGCCTTGGTGTTGAGTCATCCTCCCCCTGAGATGCAGTGGGAGCTCCAGAGCCCCAGAGATGGCTGCGCGTGGCTGTCACTCAGCCAAGCCCTTGCTCACAGCACTCACCAGCTGTGCTCCCCGGCAACATTCAGCCTTGAGCACATTCAGAGAGCATTCTGTGCTGAGGGGATCACCCTCCATCCTTGCTAGTTTCTTAAAGCCCGGAGGGAAAGATTTGTTATCAGGTGGGGTTGGAAGAATACATTTAAATGTCTAAACTTGAGAGTGTAGAGCAAATGGAACTCTCATAGCTGCACAGGAAGGGCAAATCATTTCAACCACTTTGGAAAACTGGCAGAATCCATTAAAGCTCAACAAATGCACACTTATGATTCAACAGTACTACTCTCTAGGTACACTTAAGGAAGGGAAGTTGCTCAGTCGTGTCCGACTCTTTGCGACCCCATGGACTGTAGCCCACCAGATTCCTCTATCCATGGAATTTTTTAGGCAAGAGTACTGGAGTGGGTTGCCATTTCCTTCTCCAGGGGATCTTCCCAACCTGGGGATCAAACCCGGGATCTCCTGCATTGTGGGCAGACACTTTACCGTCTGAGCCACCAGGGAATCCCCCTAGGTACACTTCTGGAAATATATATATATATGTTTAACAAAAATATTTACAAGAATACTTCGAGAAGCAACTATTCTTATAGTCCAATATTAGAAACTACCCAGATATTCATCAACAGTCAAATGGGTAAAATATATTCCATTACATTTGTACAAAAGAACAGTATCAGCAATGAGAATGAGTTACCAATATGTGCAGCAGCATAGATGGTTCTCACAAATATGATGTTGATCAAAAAAGTCACACATACATAAGTACAGAATTTTGTGACGTCATTTAAATGAAGTTTTTTTTCAGTTTTATTGAGATATAATTGAAATATGCTGTGTAAGTTTAATGTGTACAATGATATGACTTGATATACTTATTGAATATTATATATATTGTGAAATGATGGACAGAATAAAGTTAGTTAACACAGCCATTGCCTCACATAGTTATAATCCTTTACTTGAAGTTTTAATGAAAACTTGACAACATTGGGAGTTCCCTGGTGTCATAGTGGTTAGGATTCACGGCTTTCAGTGCTGTGGTGCAGGTTCAACCCCTGATCGAGAAACAGATCCCACAGACCGAGCAGTGTGGCAAAAAAAAACCCTCCAAGACCAAGACAAAAAGTAGGCAGTATTAATCTCTGGTGTTAAGATAGTGAGTGAGAAGTGACCAGGAGGAGGATAAAGCGGAGTTCTATGGAACTGGTAATATTAGGATCCATCTGAGGAGATGAGTAAGTTTTAAAATTTTAATTTATAAATTAAATTACATTTTTCTGCATGTATGTTTACTTCAGTGTAAAGGTTACTTAAAAAAAAAAAAGTCCCCATAGAGTAGTGGTTCTCCATTTTATCAAACGCAAATACCCCTCCTTTATAACAAATGTTTTGTGACATCCTCTGTCCTCTCCTGAAATGAAGGTTGTAGATAATTGTACATACCACTTGTATAATTAAATTCTTTTCTTTTTAAAATAAAATTTTAATTTTATAATTAAAAGTAAATTAACATAGTACCTTAGTAGGGATATAAAGAAAAGAGAAGAGGGGAAAACTTTTAAATAAGATAATGTGTATTTCAGTGTGTTGATATTTGGTCAGGACTGCTCTAGAAGACAATGGCACCCCACTCCAGTACTCTTGCCTGGAAAATCCCGTGGATGGAGGAGCCTGGTAGGCTGTAGTCCATGGGGTCGCTCAGAGTTGGACAGGACTGAACAACTTCACTTTCACTTTTCACCTTCATGCATTGGAGAAGGAAATGGCAACCCACTCCAGTGTTCTTGCCTGGAGAATCCCAGGGACGGCAGAGCCTGGTGGGCTGCTGTCTGTGGGGTTGCACAGAGTCGGACACGGCTGAAGCGACTTAGCAGCAACTCTGGAAGACACTGAGTACAACAGGTGCTTGCACCTAGAGTGAAAACCTCCATGAGTGCAATATTTGCAAGTGCAGATGGCATCAGGTAATATACTAGCTAATTACTAGGACGCTGGTGATGGAGTTTTCTAAAATGGTAAACAATCTGCATTAACATTTTAAACAGAACACAGCCCAACCATCCTTCCATCTCCACAATAATGACGTTCCTTTCTAATCTAGAGCATGTTAAAACCATGCAAAAATACTTTGGTTTTAATATCAAAGCCAACTTAGATTCTAGGCTTCTTATAAACACACTTTGCATGTACAGGAATATCCAATTGGATGCTGAGATAATCCATTGCCGTATAGAACTGTCTTGTGTATAGCAAGATGTTTAATATCCATGCCCCCTGACCATTAAATGCCAGGGGTGTCATTGCAACAACCACAAACTTCTAATATTCCCCCAGGACAGGGTCACTTTGATGGAGAACCATCTGTGTAGAGGGCAACTTCTAGGCCATAAGCCATTAATGTTCTTATTCATGGAGCCTTTGAAGATCTACCAGCATCAAAGTTATCTGATGGGCATAATAATTTAAGTAAACTCTCTTAGGTCTTTAAATCTTCTCCACTCATTGCACTGATGATCCATCCCAAATTAGGCTCCCTAGGGTCTTTGTTTACTGACAATTTGAGTGTTGATGCCTGAGGTTAAGCACCAATAAGGAGATGAGTAATGAGTAATGTTCCTAAGGACTTCCCAGGTGGCTAAATGGTAAAGAATCTCCCTGCCAAGGTAGGAGGTATGGGTTCGATTCCTAGGTGGGGAAGATCCCCTGGAGGAAGGCATGGCAACTCCCTCCAGAATTCTTGCCTGGGGAATTCCATGGACAGAGGACACTGGCTACAGTCCATGGGGTCAAGAAGAATAGTACATGACTGAGCAAGCACACAGAAAGTTTAAACGTTTCTAAACAACCAGACGAAAATTAGGTCGGAAAATTTCAAGCTATATCCCTACCTCTGCCTAGGAGCCTCACTCCCTTGATAACTTAAAACCCCTCAGACATTCCAAAGCAAAAGTTCTTCTTGATTTGTCAGCCTGTGTGATCAAGAGTTGCACATATCTATGTTGGACATTCTTGTCCACTAAATCCTGAAACCTTACACTTCATCTTCTGTCATGGAGCATAGTAAATATTTGAGTGATTATTATATGCCATGCTATATACCTTGTGCTAAGCACTTCACAGGTATCATCTCATTATATTCTCACAACAACCCTATGAGTTAATCGCTATTATTATTCCTAGGTTTTGATGGGAATAAAACTGAGGCATAGAGCAGTTGAGGAATATTCTTAGGGTCACATAGTTAATTAGCTTAAAAGCTAGGGTTTGAACACATGCATCTGATTCTAAAGCTAGAGCTCTTAACTTTACTGGTAAGGGGGCACTTTCGCTAAGCATACCCTGGGTATATAGAAATGGTACAGCCTTCCATTGGCTAAATGCCTTTTGGAATTCAGCTTGCCTGGGGAGGAGTCTGGTGACTTCCTCCTTTATCAATGCGATTATTCCATTCAGCTTCAAATAACAGAAAGCTGACAGATGAGTGTGAACAATAAGGACATTTATTCCTTACTGAACATGAAGTCCCAGGGCTGACTAAATGGCTCACTAAAATCTTGAAGCACCCTTGGCCTCACCATCATCAGGGTATTAGCTTGTCTTCCTCATGTATCTTATCTCCTGGTTACAAGATGGCTGCTGCAGCTCCAACCACACTAGAGAAAGGAAGGGGAAGAATAAAAAGGATATTTTTAAAAATTAAATTTATCTTTTCCCTGTTTCTTTTTTATTGTCTTTTAAATTTATTTATTTTTAACTGAAGGATAATTGCCTTACAGAATTGTGTTGGTTTCTGCCAAACATCAACATGAATCAGCCATAGGTATACATATGTCCCCTCTCTCTTGAACTTCCTTCCCATCTTCTTCTCATCCCACCCCTCTAGGTTGTTACAGAGCCCCAGTTTGAGTTCCCTGAGTCACACAGCAAATTCCCACTGGCTATCTATTTTACATATGGTAATGTAAGTTTCCATATTACTCTCTCCGTACATCTGACCATCTCCTTCCTCCATTCCCACTGTGTTCATAAGTCTGTTCTCTGTGTCTCCATTGTTGTCATGCAGATAATTGAATCAGTACCATTTTCCTGGATGTATTAGTATATGATACTTCTTTTTCTCTTTCTGACTTACTTCGATCTGTATAATAGGCTCTAGGTTTATCCACCTCATTAGAACTGACTCAAATGTGTTCCTTTTAAGGGCTGAGTAATATTCCATTGTATATATGAACCACAGCTTCTTTAACCACTCATCTGTCAATTACTATCTAGGTTGCTTCCGTGTTCTAGGTATTGTAAATAGTGCTGCAATGAACATTGGGGTACATGTGTCTTTTTCAGTTTTGGTTTCCTCAGGGTATATGTCTAGTAGTGAGATTCCTGGGTCATATGGTGGTTTTATTCCTAGTTTTTTTCTGTTTTTCTTTTTTAAGGAATCACCATCCTATCTTCCATAGTGGCTGTATCAATTTACGTTCCACCAAAAGTGCAAGACACCCTCTTTTCTTTTCTCCACACCCTCTCCAGCATTTATTGTTGTTGTTGTTGTTTTTTTTTGATGATGGCCATTCTGACCAGTGTGAGGTGATATCTCAGTGTGTAGTTTTGATTTGCATTTCTCTAATAATGAGCGATGTTGAGCATCTTTTCATGTGCTTGCTGGCAGCAATGACCAGGTATGGCCCTGATGCTCTTGCACCATCCATTTTCAGGGCTAGTTGATTTGACAGGTGAATTGTTACACACTCCTTAGCGGATTCTGACTTTCATGGCTGAAAGTGAAGTCACTCAATCGTGTCTAACTCTTTGCAACCCCATGGACAGTAGCCTACCAAGCTCCGTGATCTGTGGGATTTTCCAGGCAAGAATACTGGAGTGGGCTGCCATTTCCTTCTCCAGGGGATCTTCCCAACCCAGGGATCGAACCCGGGTCTCCTGCATTGCAGAAAGACGCTTTACCATCTGAGCCACTAGGGAAGCCCTACTTCCATGGCTAATGTCATGCTAAAAACAATTTTTTATGGCCTTTCATCCCAACTTTCTTTTGATTCTCATTGGCTGATTGACATGCCCATTCTTAAACCCATTATTGGAAAAGGGGGATGATATTATAATAATTACCTTAGACAAATCATTATTTATCCACTAGAATTCTGTTACCAGAGGTTTCCACTCATTAAAAGTAAGGCTTCTGTTAGGAAAGAAAGGGAATTGCTATAGTCATCTAGGGCTACCATAAGAAAATTCCATAGTCTGGGTGACTTAAACAACAGAAAATTGGAGGCTGGAAAGGCCAATATCACAGCCCAGCAGGGTTCAATTTGCTTTCTGTTTGGACATGGCTACCATCTTTCTGTGTGCTCATGCGGACTTTCCTGAGATGTGTGCTGGGAGAAAGAGAGAGACTCTTCTCATAAGGGCACTAATTCCATCATGAGGGTCCCACCCTTCTGAACTCATCTAACCCTAATTACTGAAAGACCTCAGTTTCAAATACTATCACATTTAAGGATTAGAACTCTGACATAGGAATTTTCAAGGGACACATATATTCAGCCCATAACAGCTGCCAAGTAGGTAGCAAACAACATCTGCCATTCCTTCTCAGTGAGATAATTAGATGGTCCCAGCTTGTGTAGCAGACTGAGGATAACACTGGTTGCAGGGGACACCAAAGTTGTGATTATGGTGAGTGTGTGAGTGATAGTCATTCAGCTGTGCCTGACTCTTTTCGACCACATGGACTGTAGCTCCTCAGATATTTGGATTTTCCAGGCAAGAATACTAGGGTGGGGTGCCATTCCCTGCTCCAGGGGATCTTCCCAACCCAGGGATCAAACCCAGGTCTTCCACATTGTAGGCAGACTGTTTACCATCTGAGCCACTAGGAAAGCCCTCTCCCCTTGTGGCTCAGCTGGTAAAGAATCTGCCTGCAATGCAGGAGACCTGGGTTCAATCCCTGGGTTGGGAAGATTCCATGGAGAAGGGAAAGACTACCCATTCCAGTATTCTAGCCTGGAGAATTCTATAGGCTGTATAGTCCATGGAGTCCCAAAGAGTTGGACACAACTGAATAACTTTCACTTTCACTTTCAGTGATTAGGGTATTCTCAGTAAAAGTGAAGTGAAGTGAAGTCACTCAGTCGTGTCCTACTCTTTGCAACCTCATGGACTATAGACTACCAGGCTTCTCTGTCCATGGGATTTTTCAGGCAATAGTACTGAGTGGATTACCATTTCCTTCTCCAGGGGATCTTCTCAACCCAGGGACTGAACTCAGGTCTCCCGCATTGTAGACAGACACTTAACCATCTGAGCCACCAGGGAAGTGAAATCATGTGTATTTAGCCCTGACACATTCTCATACATTCTCCCTCATAGACATCTAGAGCCTCAAACAACCCTATGCACAGAGGGTATCATCTTAGCCATCAAGGTGTGGGTTGAGTGTGGGTGGGGCATCACTTCTGTGAGGACAAGATCTGTTTATTGCAAAGAGTTCAAAATGTATGGAGATGTATATAGTCTGCTGTGATTGTGGTTTTCATTCTGTCTGCCCTCTGATGGATAAGGATAAAGGCTTGTAGAAGGTTCCTGATGGGAGGAACTGGCTGTGGGATAAACTGGGTCTTGCTCTGATGGGTGGGGCAGTTTAGTTCAGTTCAGTAGCTCAGTCGTGTCCGACTCTTTGCAGCCCTATGAATCGCAGCACGCCAGGCCTCCCTGTCCGTCACCAACTCCCGGAGTTCACTCAGACTCACGTCCATCGAACCAGTGATGCCATCCAGCCATCTCATCCTCTGTCGTCCCCTTCTCCTCCTGCCCCCAATCCCTCCCAGCATCAGAGTCTTTTCCAATGAGTCAACTCTTCTCAAGAGGTGGCCAAAGTACTGGAGCTTCAGCTTTAGCATCATTCCTTCCAAGGAAATCCCAGGGTTGATCTCCTTCAGAATGGACTGGTTGGATCACCTTGCAGTCCAAGGGACTCTCAAGAGTCTTCTCCAACACCACAGTTCAAAAGCATCAATTCTTCGGCACTCAGCCTTCTTCACAGTCCAACTCACACATCTATACATGACCACAGGAAAAACCATAGCCTTGACTAGACAGACCTTAGTCGGCAAAGTAATGTCTCTGCTTTTGAATATACTATCTAGGTTGGTCATAACTTTCCTTCCAAGGAGTAAGCGTCTTTTAATTTCATGGCTGCAGTCAACATCTGCAGTGATTTTGGAGCCCAAGAAAATAAAGTCTGACACTGTTTCTACTGTTTCCCCATCTATTTCCCATGAAGTGATGGGACCAGATGCCATGATCTTTGTTTTCTGAATGTTGAGCTTTAAGCCAACTTTTTCACTCTCCTCTTTCACTTTCATCAAGAGGCTTTTAGCTTCTCTTCACTTTCTGCCATAAGGGTGGTGTCATCTGCATATCTGAGGTTATTGATATTTCTCCCGGCAATCTTGATTCCAGCTTGTGTTTCTTCCAGTCCAGCGTTTCTCATGATGTACTCTGCACAGAAGTTAAATAAGTAGGGTGACAATATACAGCCTTGACATACTCCTTTTCCTATTTGGAACTAGTCTGTTGTTCCATGTCCAGTTCTAACTGTTGCTTCCTGACCTGCATACAGATTCCTCAAGAGGCAGTTCAGGTGGTCTGGTATTCACATCTCTCTCAGAATTCTCCACAGTTTATTGTGATCCACACAGTCAAAGGTGTTGGCATAGTCAATAAAGCAGAAATAGATGTTTTTCTGGAACTCTTTTGCTTTTTCCATGATCCAGCGGATGTTGGCAATTTGATCTCTGGTTCCTCTGCCTTTTCTAAAACCAGCTTGAACATCAGGGGGTTCATGGTTCACGTATTGCTGAATCCTGGCTTGGAGAATTTTGAGCATTACTTTACTAGCTTGTGAGATGAGTGCAATTGTGCAGTATCTGAGCATTCTTTGGCATTGCCTCTCTTTGGGATTGGAATGATAACTGACCTTTTCCAGACCTGTGGCCACTGCTGAGTTCTCCAAATTTGCTGGCATATTGAGTGCAGCACTTTCACAACATCATCTTCCAGGATTTGAAACAGCTCAACTGGAATTCCATCACCTCCACTAGCTTTGTTCGTAGTGATGCTTTCTAAGGCCCACTTGACTTCACATTCCAAGATGTCTGGCTCTAGATTAGTGATCACATCATCATGATTATCTGGGTCGTGCAGATCTTTTTTGTACAGTTCTCCTGTGTATTCTTGCCACCTCTCCTGAATATCTTCTGCTTCTGTTAGGTCCATACCATTTCTGTCCTTTATCGAGCCCATCTTTGCATGAAACATTCCCTTGGTATCCCTAATTTTCTTGAAGAGATCTCTAGTCTTTCCCATTCTGTTGTTTTCCTCTATTTCTTTGCATTGATCGCTGAAGAAGGCTTTCTTATCTCTTCTTGCTATTCTTTGGAACTCTGCATTCAGATGCTTGTATCTTTCCTTGTCTCCTTTGCTTTTCGCCTCTCTTCTTTTCACAGCTATTTGTAAGGCCTCCCCAGACAGCCATTTTGCTTTTTTGCATTTCTTTTCCTTGGGGATGATCTTGATCCCTGTCTCCTCTACAATGTCATGAACCTCATTCCATAGTTCATCAGGCACTCTATCTATCAGATCTAGGCCCTTAAATCTATTTCTCACTTCCATATTGCATAGAAACCTGAAATGTCAGGTCCATGAATCAAGGCAAATTGAAAGTGGGTGGGGCAATACAAAGTAAATCTTTAATCCAATTTGCTGCTGGTGGGTGGGCCTGTGTTCTTTCCCTTCAGTTTGGCTTGAGGCCAAACTATGGTAAGGGTAATGGCATAATGTTCCCTTGTATCTCTAATTTTCTTGAAGAGATCTCTGCTACTGCTTCTGCTAAGTCACTTCAGTCGTGTCCAATTCTGTGGGACCTCATAGACAGCAGCCCACCAGGGTCCCCTGTCCCTGAGGTTCTCCAGGCAAGAGTACTGGAGTGGGGTGCCATTGCCTTCTCTGGAAGAGATCTCTAGTCTTTCCCATTCTATTGTTTTCTTCTAATTCTTCTCACTGGTCACTGAGGAAGGCTTTCTTATCTCTCCTTGCTATTCTTTGGAACTCTGCATTAAAATGGGTATATCTTTCCTTTTCTCCTTTGCTTTTCAATTCTCTTCTTTTCACAGCTATTTGTAAGGCCTTCTCAGACAACCATTTTGCTTTTTTGCATTTTATTTTCTTGGGGATGGTCTTCATCCCTGTCTCCTGTACAATGTCATGAACCCCCCTCCGTAGTTCATCAGGCACGCTATCAGATCTAGTCCCTTAAATCTATTTCTCACTTCCACTGTATAATCATGAGGGATTTGATTTAGGTCATACCTGAATAGTCTATTGGTTTTCCCTACTTTCTTCAATTTAAGTCTGAATTTGGCAATAAAGAGTTCATGATCTGAGCCACAGTCAGCTCCTGGTCTTGTTTTTGCTGACTGTATAGAGCTTCTCCATCTTAGGCTGCAAAAATAAAATCAATCTAATTTTCGTGTTGACCATCTGGTGATGTCCATGTGTAGAGTCTTCTCTTGTGTTGTTGGAAGAGGGTGTTTGCTATGACCTGTGCGTTCTCTTGGCAAATTACTGTTAGCCTTTGCCCTGCTTCGTTCTGTAGTCCAAAGCCAAATTTGCCTATTACTCCAGGTGTTTCTTGATGTCCTACTTTTGCATTCCAGTCCTCTATAATGAAAAGGACATCTTTTTTGGGTGTTACTTCTAAAAGGTCTTGTAGGTCTTCATAGAACCATTCAACTTCAGCTTCTTCAGTGTTACTGGTTGGAGCATAAATTACAGATACCAAGGGAACATTTCATGCAAAGATGGGATCAATAAAGGACAGAAATGGTATGAACATAACAGAAGCAGAAGATATTAAGAAGAGGTGGACAGAATACACAGAAGAACTGTACAAAAAAAGATCTTCAAGACCCAGATAATCACGATACTGTGATCACTCACCCAGAGCCAGACTCCTGGAATGTGAAGTCAAGTGGGCCTTAGGAAGCATCACTACGAACAAAGCTAGTGGAGGTGATGGAATTCCAGTTGAGCTATTTCAAATCCTAAAAGATGATGCTGTGAAAGTGCTTCACTCAATATGCCAGCAAATTTGGAAAACTCAGCAGTGGCCACAGGTCTGGAAAAGGTCAGTTTTCATTCCAATTCCAAAGAAAGGCAATGCCAAAAAATGCTCAAACTATCACACAATTGCACTCATCTCACATGCTAGTAAAGTAATGCTCAAAATTCTCCAAGCCAGGATTCAGCAATATGTGAACCATGAACCCCCTGATGTTCAAGCTGGTTTTAGAAAAGGCAGAGGAATCGGAGGTCAAATTGCCAACATCTACTGGGTCATTGAAAAAGCAACAGAGTTCCAGAAAAACATCTATTTCTGCTTTATTGACTATGCCAAAGCCTTTGACTGTGTGGATCACAACAAACTGTGGAGAATTCTTCAAGTGATGGGAATATCAGATCACCTAACCTGCCTCTTGAGAAATCTGTATGCAGGTCAGGAAGCAACAGTTAGAACTGGACATGGAACAACAGACTAGTTCCAAATAGGAAAAAGAGTATGTCAAGGCTGTATATTGTCACCCTGCTTATTTAACTTCTATGCAGAGTACATCATGAGAAACCCTGGGCTGGAAGAAGCACAAGCTGGAATCAAGATTGCCGGGAGAAATATCAATAACCTCAGATATGCAGATGACACTATCTTTATGGCAGAAAGTGAAGAGAAGCTAAAGAGCCTCTTGATGAAAGTGCAAAAACTGGCTTAAAGCTCAACATTTAGAAAACGAAGATCATGGCATCTGGTTCCATCACTTCATGGGAAATAGACGGGGGAACAGTAGAAACCGTGGCTGACTTTATTTTGGGGGGCTCCAAAATCACTGCAGATGGTGACTGCAGCCATGAAATTAAAAGATGCTTTTTCTTTTAAAAGGAAAGTTATGACCAACCTAGACAGCATATTAAAAAGCAGAGACATTACTTTGCCAACAAAGGTCAAAGGGTATGGTTTTTCTAGTGGTCATATATGGATGTGAGAGTTGGACTATAAAGAAAGCTGAGCACCGAAGAATTGATGCTTTTGAACTGTGGTGTTAGAGAAGACTCTTGAGAGTCCCTTGGACTGCAAGGAGATCCAACTAGTCCATCCTAAAGGAGATCAGTCCTGGGTGTTCATTGGAGGGACTGATGTTGAAGCTGAAACTCCAATACTTTGGCCACCTGATGTGGAGAGCTGATTCCTTTGAAAAGACCCTGATGCTGGGAAAGATTGAGGGCAGGAGGACAAGGGGACAACAGAGGCTGAAATGGTTGAATGGCATCACCGACACAATGGACATGGGTTTGGGTGGACTCCGGGAGTTGGTGATGGACAGGGAGGCATGGAGTGCTGTGGTTCATGGGGTCGCAAAGAGTCGGACATGACTGTGCGACTGAACTGAACTGAACTACTTCACCAATAGTAATTCTTTGATACCCTCAAAAGTCTTCATTTCTACCACATTCACCCCAGATAGCTATACCTGAGCTATCCACTTCTCTGGAGTGTAAAAATTAGAGATCTTTAACTGTAAGCAGTAGAAACCAATACTTGCTGGTTCAAGTAATAGGGAACTTTTTAGAAGAGATTTTAGAAAGCTCACATACTTACAATGAAAGCATATGGCTTGGAATTGGGAAAGTTAGGCTTGGAATTAGGCAGGAAGAAAGTCAGCTTTGGAGGGTAAAGAAGCAGGATACACAGAAACAGCCCGGACAGGCACAACTATTTAAAGACTGAAAACCAAAAATTCTCAATTTAATTCCCTGCAGAAGATTCAAACTGGAGTCAGGATCAGTTTCAGAAGGACTTCAAATTTAAATGTGAAGGGGCAAAAAAATCAATAAATGCTTTAGAAGAAAACAGAGGCAAACTCTTGGACCAGAGCTTCAACATCAATCCTTCCAATGAACAGTCAGGACTGATCTCCTTTGGTGTAGACTGGTTGGATCTTCTTGCAGTCCAAGGCACTCTCAAGAGTCTTCTCCAACACCACGGTTCAAAAGCATCAATTCTTTGGCACTCAGCTTTCTTTATAGTCCAACTCTCGCATCCATACATGACTACTGGAAAAACCAAAGCTTTGAGGAGATGGACCTTGTTGGCAAAGTAATGTCTCTGCTTTTTAATATGCTGTCTAGGTTGGTCATAACTTTCCTTCCGAGGAGTAAGCATCTTTTAATTTCATGGCTGCAGTCACCATCCGCAGTGATTTTGGAGCCCAAAAAATAAAGTCAGCCACTGTTTCTACTGTTTCCACGTCTATTTCTTGTGAAGTGATGGGACTGGATGCCACGATCTTTGTTTTCTGAATGTTGAGCTTTAACCCAACTTTTTCAGTCTCCTCTTTTCACTTTCATCAAGAGGCTCTTTAGCTCCTCTTCACTTTCTGCCATAAAGGTGGTGTCATCTGCATATCTGAGGTTATTGATATTTCTCCCGGCAATCTTGTTTCCAGCTTGTGCTTCCTCCAGCCTAGCATTTCTCGTGATGTACTCTGCATGTAAGTTAAATAAGCAGGGTGACAATATACGGCCCTGACGTACTCCTTTTCCTATTTGGAGCCAGTCTGTTGTTCCATGTCTAGTTCTAACTGTTGCTTCCTGACCTGCATATAGGTTTCTCAAGAGGCAGGTCAGGTGGTCTGGTATTCCTATCTCTTTCAGAATTTTCCACAGTTTATTGTGATCCACACGGTCAAAGGCTTTGGCATAGTCAATAAAGCAGAAATAGATGTTTTTCTGGAACTCTCTTGCTTTTTCAATGATCCAGCAGATGTTGGCAATTTAATCTCTGATTCCTCTGCCTTTTCTAAATCCAGCTTTAACATCTGGAAGTTCACGGTTCACGTATTGCTGAATCCTGGCTTGGAGAATTTTGAGCATTACTTTACTAGCATGTGAGATGAGTGCAATTGTGTGATGGTTTCAGCATTCTTTGGCATTGCCTTTCTTTGGAATTGGAATGAAAACTGACCTTTTCCAGACCTGTGGCCACTGCTGAGTTTTCCAAATTTGCTGGAAATTTGAGTGCGTATTGAATGCAGCACTTTCACAGCATCATCCTTTAGAATTTGAAATAGCTCTAGCTGGAATTCCATCACCTCCACTAGCTTTGTTCATAGTGATGCTTCCTAAGGCCCACTTGACTTTACATTCCAGGAGTCTGGCTCTGGGTGAGTGATCACAGTATCGTGATTATCTGGGTCTTGAAGATCTTTTTTTGTACAGTTCTTCTGTGTATTCTGTCCACCTCTTCTTAATATCTTCTGCTTCTGTTAGGTCCATACCATTTCTGTTATTTATAGTGCCTGTCTTTGCATGAGACATTCCCTTGGTATCTCTAATTTTCTTGAAAATATCACTAGTCTTTCCCATTCTATTGTTTTCCTCTATTTCTTCGTATTGATCACTGAGGAAGGCTCTCTTACCTTTCCTTGCTATTCTTTGGAACTCTGTGTTCAAATGAGTATATCTTTGCTTTTCTCCTTTGCCTTTTGCTTCTCTTCTTTTCACAGCTATTTGTAAGGCCTCCTCAGGCCACCCTTTTGCCTTTTTGCATTTCTTTTTCTTGGGGATGGTCTTGATCACTGCCTCTTGTACAGTGTCAGGAACATCCATCTATAGTTCTTCAAGCACTCTGTCTAATCCCTTGAATCTATTTGTCACTTCCACTGTATACTAATAAGGGATTTGATTTAGGTCATACCTGAATGGTCTAGTGGTTTTTCCTACTTTCTTCAATTTAAGTCTGAATTTGGCAATAAGGAGTTCATGATCTGACCCACAGTTAGCTCCTGGTCTTGTTTTTGCTGACTGTATAGAGCTTCTCCATCTTTGGCTACAAAGAATATAATCAATCTGATTTCGATGTTGACCATCTGGTGATGTCCATGTGTAGAGTTTTGTCTTGTGTTGTTGGGAGAGGGTGTTTGTTATGACCTGTGCATTCTCTTGGCAAAACTCTATTAGCCTTCACCCCGCTTCATTCTGTAGTACAAGGCCAAGTTTGCCTGTTACTCCAGGTGTTTCTTGACTTCCTACTTTTGCATTCCAGTCCCCTATAATGAAAAGGACATCTTTCTTGAGTGTTAGTTCTAAACGGTCTTGTAGGTCTTCATAGAACCATTCAGCTTCAACTTCTTCAGCATTACTGGTTGGGTGGGTCATAAACTTGGATTGAATGGTTTGCCTCAGAAACGAACAGAGATCATTCTGTTGTTTTTGAGATTGCTTCCAAGTACTGCATTTTGGACTCGTTTTTTGACTATGATGGCTACTCCATTTCTTCTAAGGGTTCTTGCCCACAGTAGTAGATATAATGGTCATCTGAGTTTAATTCTTCCATCCAGTCCATTTTAGTTCTGATTCTGAAAATGTCAGTGTTCACTTTTGCCATCTCCTGTTTGACCACTTTCAATTTGCCTGGATTCATGAACCTAACATTCCAGGTTCCTATGCAATATTGCTATTTACAGCATTGGACCTTGCTCCTATCACCAGTCATATCCACTACTGAATGTTGCTTTTGCTTTGGCTTCATCTCTTCATTCTTTCTGGAGTTATTTCTCCACTGATCTCCAGTAGCATATTGGACACCTACTGACCTGGGGAGTTCCTCTTTCAGTGTCCTATCTTTTTGCCTTTTCCAGACCATTCCTTGGTCTAGACAAGGAGTGGGAAATGGAAGCAGAGCCCAGAGGCTTGGAGGCTGGGGCCTCCTTGTGGGCAGCGGGTTTGAGAAGCAGAGCAGATATAGGCCTGTGGCAGCCATGGAGGGATTCCACATCCCGTCTCTTGTGGCTCAGGTTTTATCACAGCATCTCCTTTCTTGACCAGGGCCAGCTCAGTTTGCTGCCCTCCTGGGCCACAGCACAGCATGAAGAGGTATGGACTCATGCATCTCTTCTCCCAGTAAACCAGCTTAACTAGCGGGCACAAAGGCTGAGGAGCCAGTTTAGAGGTTTAGCAGTGTGGAAATCCAGTGTTCCTGGAGGAATTCTCAGGAAGAGAGTGCAGTACACAGCTCTGAAGTCCAGAGGCTGAAATTTGGCACTACTGGTGACCTCAACAGGGGATAGAGCAATGAAAACAGAGACCTTGTGTTTTATGTTTTAATGAAAAACAACTGTTTAGCACAGGGAAGTCTACTTGATACTCTGTAATGACGTATGTGGGGCTAGAATCTTAAAAAAGAGATTGTATGTATATGTGTAGCTGACTCACATTGCTATACAGAAGAGACTAACACAGCATTGTAAATCAACTATACTCCAATAAAATTTAATTTAAAAAACCCCAACTATGACTATTGTGTCAGGCTTGATCTAAGCACTTTACATGCGCAATCTTATCTAATCCTCAGTTGCTATCATTCATTTTACAGATAAGAAACCAGGCTCAGGAAATTTAAGGCCCTTGCCCCAGGTCACCCAGCTATTTAAAGAGGCAGATCTGGGTTTTAAATGTTGCCAATATGGCTCCAGTGAGTCCTAAAGAAAATCAATCCTGAATGTTCATTGGAAGGACTGATGCTGAAGCTGAAGTTCCAGTACTTTGGCTACCTGATGCGAAGAGCCAACTCATTGGAAAAGACCCTGATGCTGGGAAAGATTGAGGGCAGAAGAAGAGGGCAGCAGCAGATGAGATGATTGGATACCATCACCAACTCAGTGGACATGAATTTGAGCAAATTCTGGGAGGCAGTGAAGGACAGCCATGGGGTCACAAAGAATTGGACACAGAAATACATTCTACACCTCATATTGCCTCTTACATAAGCCAGACAGATAAATATAGACCTGAAGCCAACTCTTTGAGCAAGGGCAGCAATGAAAATGCATTAGTAGTCAAGGAGACACACACACAGGTACATTTCAAGGATGAGAACCAGAGAGCCAAACGGGATGGTGAGCAGGAGAGTGTGAGAAAGTCACGGTGTGACTGTGTTGAGGTAAACATTGTACACTCTGCACCTCTCTTTTGGAGGGCTCCCCAGTTCGGTTTTCAAAGGTACTGTAACAGGAGGGAAAGGGGCAGGGCACAACTTTTGAAAGAAGGACATAGCCCAAGGACACAACCTGAACTGATTGAAATCAAATGGGACCAAGAAAGCAGACAAGACTAGACCTTGATCCTCAATCAGCAAGTGAAATGACACACGCAGAGGTACAATGAAGGTTCCAAGGCCTGTTAAAAGACCAAGGAGTGGGCAGTGGCGAATCCTGGAACTCTCTGCCCCTTCCCCAAAATAGTTGGAATAATCCTCCCACTCATTAGCATATGACATTACCCAGCCTACCCAGCCTATAAAAACTAACCACAAATTTCGCTGCGCATTCACCCTCTGCAATGGCCCACTCTCTGTCTGAGGTGTGTGCTTCTCTCTGTATCTGAATAAATGCACTTCTTACCTCTCACTTTGTCTCTTACTGAATTCTTTCTGCGATGAGACATCAAGAACCGGAGCTTCATTAGATCCTGAAACCAGGTACTGTGGGTTTTGGCTGGGTTTGAGTCCCAGCCATGTGGGTTCAAGTCCCAAGCAGGGTTTTGGCTGGGTTCGAGTCCCAACACATGGGTTTGAGTCCCAATCTGAGGTAAACGGTTTCAGCACCATGTTTTGACACCAGGTTGATAAAGAGAATCTTGAGTTCTTTCAGAATTCCACAATGGAGCTTGTCCCGCAACTCCTGTTACTTTCAACTGTTTTTCGTATACATCAAATTTCTTCAACACTTGCCTCTTATCTTGGACTACAGTTCTTGCTTGCCTGTAGGACTGTGCACATATTTCTTACCCTGGCCTCCAAAACCCTGCATAACTCAACAATCCCAAGTCTCAGCTGCAGTCTGTCCTGTCTCCCCACCAAGACCCATTTAACAGATACACATTCTAGATGTTTCCACTTTGTTATCCCTTCCCCTTGTCTTTAACCATTTAAATGTCAGCAACCCTTCATGGCCTAGCTCACCTTCTATCACCTCCACTTAGTCTTCTGTATTAGGGCTCCAGAGAGCCACGACCAGAATATAAAAACAGAATACATGTATATAGCATGTGAGTGAAAATCGCTCAGTCATGTCTGACTCTTTGTGACCCCATGGACTGTAGCCTGTCATGTTTCTCTGTCCATGAAATTCTCCATGCCAGAATACTGGAGTGGGTAGCTGTTTCCTCCTCCAGGGGATCTTCCCTTCTCCAGGGGATCTTCCCAATCCAGGGATTGAACCCAGGTCTCCTGCATTGCAGGCTGATTCTTCACTGTCTGAGCCACAAGGGAAGCCCAAGAATACTGAAGTGGGTAGCCTATCCCTTCTCCAGCAGATCTTTCCAACCCAGGAATCGAACCAGGGTCTCCTGCGTTGCAGGCGGATTCTTTACCAGTTGAGCTACCAGGGAAGCCCATATAATAGGTATACATTATATATTAATATACTATATATTAT
Source organism: Ovis aries (assembly GCF_016772045.2). Classification (NCBI taxonomy): domain Eukaryota; kingdom Metazoa; phylum Chordata; class Mammalia; order Artiodactyla; family Bovidae; genus Ovis; species Ovis aries. The sequence continues at coordinate 41,327,654 of NC_056069.1, read as the reverse complement.
ATATGTATGAGGAATTGACTTACGCGGTTGGGAAGGTAAGAAGTCCCAAGACCTGTAGTCAACAAGCTAGGGGCCCAGAAGAGCTGATGTGTAGCTCCTGGCCAAGTCCAAAAGCTTGGGAACCAGGAGAGCTGATGGTGTAAGTTCTAGTCCAAAAGTTGGCAAGTTTAGGACCCAGGAGGGGGCCAATGTTTCATTCTGGGTCCAAAGGTTGGAAAGACTAATGACCCAGCAAGCCATCAGGCAAGAGGAGTACACTTTCACTCTAGAGTGGGCTAATCTTTTTGTTCTATTCAAGACTGATAGGATGAGCCCCACCCACATTATGGAAGGTAAGCTACTTTACTCAGTCCATAGATTGAATTGTTAATCTCATCCAAAAACACCATTGCAGACAGACCCAGAACAATTTTTAAAAAATATTTATTTTTTATTTGGCTGCTCCAGGTTTTAGTTGCAGTACTCAGGATCTTCCTTTTTTATTGCAGGATGAGAGATTTTTAGTTGTGGCATGCGAACTCTTAGTTGTGGCAAGTGGGATCTAGTTCCCTGACCAGGAATGAAATCTAGGCCCCTTGCATTGGGATTGTGGAGTCTTGGCCATTGGACCACCAGGGAAGTCCACAGAAAAAGTTTTGACCAAATATCTGGGCACCCAACGGCCCAGTCAAATTGACCCATACATTAACCAACACATTCTAAAATTTTTCTTCATTTTTAAAATCTGAACTATGTCCTTCAAGCCCCACATTGTTACCTGGGATTACTCCTGAGGGATGGGATTCCAGCATGGGAAGGGAGAACTTCCATTTTTACTCTTTATTATTGAAAAAGAAGTTTAGGGACTTCCCCGATGATCCAGTAGTTAAGACTCTGCCTTCCAGTGTAGAGGGCATAAGTTCAATCCCTGGTTGGGGAACTAAGACCCCACACACTGAGGGGTGTGGCCAAAAAAAAAAAAAAGAGGTTTAAAAGTGGTAAACTTTGAGTAAATTGTCCTTTCTTTTTGGTTCTTTTCTATTATTACCTTTTGTTTGTGTACAGCCAGCCCTCTGTAGCTGCAAGTTGCAAGTCCACAGATTCAATTAACTATGGATAGAAGATATTCAGATAGTTCCATATTAGAAAACAATTTGATCAAAAGCTGATCAACAGAACCATTTTATTAAACATTTGATCTAATATGAGAAAAAATATTCCCAGAGCAAAACTTCAATTTGCTGTACACACAGCTATTTACATAGCATTTACATTGTATTCATCATTATGATTTTTTTCCCCCATTTAATTGTTTTTTTTGGAGGCTAATTACTTTACAATATTGTATTAGTCATACATTGACATGAATCTGCCATGGGTGTACATGTGTTCCCCATCCTGAATCCCCCTCCCACATCCCTCTCCATCCCATCCCTCTGGGCCATCCCAGTGCACCAGCCCTGAGCATCCTGTGTCATGCATCGAACCTGGACTGGCGATTCATTTCTCATATGATAATATACATGCTTCAGTGCCATTCTCCCAAATCATCCCCCTCCTCCCTCTCCCACAGAGTCCAAAAGACTGTTCTATACATCTGTGTCTCTTTTGCTGTCTCACATACAGGGTTATCATTACCATCTTTCTAAATTCCATATATATGCGTTAGTATACTGTATTGGTGTTTTTCTTTCTGGCTTACTTCATTCTGTATAATAGGCTCCAGTTTCATCCACCTCATTAGAACTGATTCAAATGTATTCTTTTTAATGGCTGAGTAATATTCTATTGTGTATATGTACCACAGCTTTCTTCTTTTTTTTTTTTTTAATTTTTATTTTTACTTTATTTTGCTTTATAATACTGTATTGGTTTTGCCATACATTGACATGAATCAGCCACGGGTGTACATGAGTTCCCAATCCTGAGCCCCCCTCCCACCTCTCACCCCATATCATTTTTCTGGATCATCCCCATGCACCAGCCCCAAGCATCCTGTATCCTGTATCAAACATAGACTGGCGATTCAATTCTTACATGATAGTATACATGTTTCAGTGCCATTCTCCCAAATCATCCTACCCTCTCCCTCTCTCACAGAGTCCAAAAGTCCACTCTATACATCTGTGTCTCTTTTGCCGTCTCACATACAGGGTTATCATTACCATCTTTCTAAATTCCATATATATGCGTTAGTACACTGTATTGGTGTTTTTCTTTCTGGCTTACTTCACTCTGTATAAGCGGCTCCAGTTTCATCCACCCCATTAGAACGGATTCAAATGTATTCTTTTTAATGGCTGAGTAATACTCCATTGTGTATATGCACCACAGCTTTCTTATCCATTCATCTGCTGATGGACATCTAGGTTGTTTCCATGTCCTGGCTATTATAAACAATACTGCGATGAACATTGGGGTACACGTGTCTCTTTCAATTCTGGTTTCCTTGGTGTGTATGCCCAGAAGTGGGATTGCTGTGTCATAAGGCAGTTCTATTTGCAATTTTTAAAGGAATCTCCACACTGTTCTCCATAGTGGCTGTACTAGTTTGCATTCCCACCAACAGTGTAAGAGGGTTCCCTTTTCTCCACACCCTCTCCAGCATTTGTTGCTTGTAGACTTTTGGATAGCAACCATTCTGACTGACATGAAATGGTACCTCATTGTGGTTTTGATTTGCATTTCTCTGTTAATGAGTGATGTTGAGCATCTTTTCATGTGTTTGTTAGCCATCTGTATGTCTTCTCTGGAGAAATGTTTGTATAGTTATTTGGCCTGTTTTTTGATTGGGTCGTTTATTTTTCTGGAATTGAGCTGCAAGAGTTGCTTTTATATTTTTAAGATTAATTCTTTGTCAGTTGCTTCGTTTGCTATTATTTTCTCCCATTCTGAAGGCTGTCCTTTCACCTTGCTTAGAGTTTCCTTTGTTGTGCAAAAGCTTTTAATTTTAATTAGATCCCATTTGTTTATTTTTGCTTTTATTTCCAATATTCTGGGAGGTGGGTCATAGAGGATTCTGCTGTGATTTATGTCGGAGAGTGTTTTGCCTATGTTTTCCTCTAACAGTTTAATAGTTTCTGGTCTTATGTTTAGATCTTTAATCCATTTTGAGTTTATTTTTGTGTATGGCATTAGAAAGTGTTCTAGTTTTATTTTTTTTACAAGTCATTGACCAGTTTTCCCAACACCATGTGTTAAAAAGATTGTATTTTCTCTGTATATTCTTGCCTCCTTTGTCAAAGATAAGGTGTCCATAGGTGTGTGGATTTATCTCTGGGCTTTCTATTTTGTTCCATTGATTTGTATTTCTGTCTGTGCCAGTACCGTACTGTCTTGATGACTGTGGCTTTGTAGTAGAGCCTGAAGTCAGACAGGTTGATTCCTTCAGTTCCATTCTTCTTTCTCAAGATTACTTTGGCTATTCGAGGTTTTTTGTATTTCCATACAAATCTTGAAATTATTTGTTCTAGTTCTGTGAAAAATACTGCTGGTAGCTTGATAGGGATTGCATTGAATCTATATATTGCTTTGGGTAGTATACTCATTTTCACTATATTGATTCTTCTGATCCATGAACATGGTATATTTCTCCATCTATTAGTGTCCTCTTTGATTTCTTTCATCAGTGTTTTATAGTTTTCTATATATAGGTCTTTTGTTTCTTTAGGTAGATATATTCCTAAGTATTTTATTCTTTTTGTTGCAATGGTGAATGGAATTGTTTCCTTAATTTCTCTTTCTGTTTTCTTAGTGTATAGGAATGAAAGGGATTTCTGTGTGTTGATTTTATATCCTGCAACTTTGCTATATTCATTGATTAGCTCTAGTAATTTTCTGGTGGAGTCTTTAGGATTTTCTATGTAGAGGATCATGTCATCTGCAAAGAGTGAGAGTTTTACTTCTTTTCCAATCTGGATTCCTTTTATTTCTTTTCCTGCTCTGATTGCTGTGGCCAAAACTTCCAAAACTATGTTGAATAGTAGTGGTGAGAGTGAGCAACCTTTTCTTGTTCCTGACTTTAGGAGAAATGCTTTTAATTTTTCACCATTGAGGATAATGTTTGCTGTGGGTTTGTCATAAAAAGCTTTTATTATGTTGAGGTATGTTCCTTCTATTCCTGCTTTCTGGAGGGTTTTTTTTTTTTTATCATAAATGGATGTTGGATTTTGTCAAAGGCTTTCTCTGCATTTATTGAGATAATTATATGGCTTTTATTTTTCAATTTGTTAATGTGGTGTATTACATTGATTGATTTGCGGATATTGAAGAATCCTTGCATCCCTGGGATAAAGCTCACTTGGTCATGATATATGATCTTTTAAATATGTTGTTGGATTCTGTTTGCTAGAACTTGTTAAGGATTTTTGCATATATGTTCATCCGTGGTATTGGCCTGTAGTTTTCTTGTTTTGTGGCATCTTTGTCAGGTTTTGGTATTAGGGTTATGGTGGCCTCATAGAATCAGTTTGGAAGTTTACCTTCCTCTGCAATTTTCTGGAAGAGTTTGAGTAGGATAGGTGTTAGATCTTCCCTAAATTTTTGGTAGAATTCAGCTGTGAAGCTGTCTGGATCTGGGCTTTTGTTTGCTGGAAGATTTCTGATTACAGTTTCAATTTCCATGCTTGTGATGGGTCTGTTAAGATTTTCTATTTCTTCCTGGTTCAGTTTTGGAAAGTTGTACTTTTCTAAGAATTTGTCCATTTCTTCCAAGTTGTCAATTTTATTGGCATATAGTTTTTGATAGTAGTCTCTTATGATCCTTTGTATTTCTGTGTTGTCTGTGTGGTCTCTCCATTTTCATTTCTAATTTTGTTGATTTAATTTTTCTCCATTTGTTTCTTGATGAGTCTGGCTAATGGTTTGTCAATTTTATTTAACTTCTCAAAGAACCAGCTTTTGGCTTTTTTGATTTTTGCTATGGTCTCTTTTGTTTCTTTTGCATTTATTTCTGCCCTAATTTTTAAGATTTCTTTCCTTCTACTTACCCTGGGGTTCTTCATTTCTTCCTTTTCTAGTTGCTTTAGGTGTAGAGTTAGGTTATTTATTTGACTTTTTTCTTGTTTCTTGAGGTAAGCCTGTATTGCTATGAACCTTCCCCTTGATACTGTTTTTACAGTGTCCCATAGGTTTTGGATAGTTGTGTTTTCATTTTCATTTGTTTCTATGCATATTTTGATTTCTTTTTTGATTTCTTCTATGATTATTGGTTATTCAGCAGTGTGTTCAGCAGCCTCCATATGTTGGAATTTTAAATAGTTTTTCTCCTGTAATTGACATCTAATCTTACTGCATTGTGGTTAGAAAAGATGCTTGGAATGACTTCAATTTTTTTGAATTTACCAAGGCTAGATTTATAGCCCAGGATACGATCTATCCTGGAGAAGGTTCCATGTGCATTTGAGAAAAAGATGAAATTCATTGTTTTGGGGTGAAATGTCCTATAGATATAAATTAGGTCTAACTGGTCTTTTGTACCATTTAAAGTTTGTGTTTCCTTGTTAATTTTCTGTTTAGTTGATCTATCCATAGGTGTGAGTGGGGTATTAAAGTCTCCCACTATTATTGTGTTATTGTTAATTTCCCCTTTCTTACTTGTTAGCATTTGTCTTACATATTGCAATGCTCCTATGTTGAGTGCATATATATTTATAACTGTTATATCTTCTTCTTGGATTGATTCTTTGATCATTATGTAGTGGCCTTCTTTGTCTCTTTTCACAGCCTTTGTTTTAAAGTCTATTTTATCTGATATGAGTATTGCTACTCCTGCTTTCTTTTGGTCTCTATTTGCATGGAATATCTTTTTCCAGCCCTTCACTTTCAGTCTATAGGTGTCCCTTGTTTCGAGGTGGGTCTCTTGTAGACAACATATATAGGGGTCTTGTTTTTGTATCCATTCAGCCAGTCTTTGCCTTTTGGTTGGGGCATTCAACCCATTTACGTTTAAGGTAATTATTGATAAGTATGATCCTGTTGCCATTTACTTGATTGTTTTGGGTTTGAGTTTATACATCCTTTCTGTGTTTCCTGTCTAGAGAAGCTCCTTTAGCATTTGTTGGAGAGCTGGTTTGGTGGTGCTGAATTCTCTCAGCTTTTGCTTGTCTGTAAAGCTTTTGATTTCGCCTTCATATTTGAATGAGATCCTTGCTGGGTGCAGTAATCTGGGCTGTAGGTTATTTTCGTTCAGCACTTTAATTATGTCTTGCCATTCCTTTCTGGCCTGAAGAGTTTCTATTGAAAGATCAGCTGTTATCTTTATGGGAATCCCCTTGTGTGTTATTTGTTGTTATTCCCTTGCTGCTTTTAATATTTGTTCTTTGTGTTTGATCTTTGTTAATTTGATTAATATGTGTCTTGGGGTGTTTCACCTTGGTTTTATCCTGTTTGGGACTCTCTGGGTTTCTTGGACTTGGGTGACTATTTCCTTCCTTCCTAGGGAAGTTTTCAACTATTATCTCCTCAAGTATTTTCTTGTGGTCTTTCTTTTTATCTTCTTCTTCTGAGACTCCTATGATTTGAATGTTGGGGCATTTAACATTGTCCTGGAGGTCTCTGAGATTGTCCTCATTTCTTTTAATTCATTTTTCTTTTTTCCTCTCTGAGTCATTTATTCCTACCATTCTATTTTCTATCTCACTAACCCTATCTTCTGCCTCCAGTTATTCTACTATTTGTTCCCTCCAGAGTGTTTTTGATCTCATTTATTGCATTATTAATTATATATTGACTCTTTTTTATTTCTTCTAGGTCCTTGTTAAACCTTTCTTGCATCTTCTTGGTCCTTGTCTCCAGGCTATTTATCTGTGATTCCATTTTGATTTCAAGATTTTGGATCATTTTCACTATCATTATTCAGAATTCTTTATCAGGAAGATTCCCTATCTCTTCCTCTTTTGTTTGGTTTGGTGGGCATTCCTGTTCCTTTACCTGCTGGGTATTCCTCTGTCTCTTCATCTTGTTTATATTGCTGTGTTTGGGGTGGCCTTTCTGTATTCTGGCAGTTTGTGGAGTTCTCTTTATTGTGGAGTTTCCTTGCTGTGGGTGGGGTTGTATGGGTGTCTTGTCAAGGTTTATTGGTTAATGAAGCTTGTGTTGATGTTCTGGTGGGTGGAGCTGGATTTCTTCTCTCTGGAGTGCAATGAAGTGTCCAGTAATAAGTTATGAGATGTCAGTGGGTTTGGAGTGACTTTGGGCAGCCTGTATATTGGAGCTCAGGGCTGTGTTCCTGTGTTGCTGGAGAATTTGCATAGTATGTCTTGCTCTTGTTAGCCCTTGGGTGGTGCTTGGTTTCAGTGTAGGTATGGAGGTGTTTGATGAGCTCCTGTTGATTAATGTTCCCTGGAGTCAGGAGTTCTGTGGTGTTCTCAGGATTTGAACTTAAGCCTCCTGCCTCTGGTTTTCAGTCTTTTTCTTACAGCAGCCTCAAAACTTCTCCATATCCTTTCAAAGACAATGGGCTGCCCTTCTGGGTGCCTGATGTCCTCTGCCAGCATTCAGAAGCTGTTCTGTGGAATTTGCTCAGTGTTCAGATGTTCTTTCGATGAATTCGTGGGGGAAAAAGTGGTCTCCCCGTCCTATTCCTCTGCCATCTTAGGACTGCCCTCATCATTATAAGTTAATTGGTATTATAAGTAATCTAGTTCAGTTCAGTTCAGTCACTCAGTCTTGTCTGACTCTTTGCGACCCCATGAATCGCAGCACACCAGGCCTCCCTGTCCATCACCAACTCCCGGAGTTCACTCAGACTCGCATCAATCCCTGGGTCAGGAAGATCCCCTGGAGGAGGGCATGGCAACCCACTACAGTATTTTTGCCTAGAGAATCACGTGGACAGAGGAGCCTGGTGGGATACAGTTCATAGGATCACAAAGAGGCGGACACGACTGAAGCAATTTAGCATGCACTAACATGCATAGGTTATATGCAAGTACTACACATGTTCTTCACATGTATAAGAGATGAGCACTGGAGGATTTTGGTAACTTCAGGGGTCCTAACACTGGGTCCCTGACAGATACTGAGGGATGCCTGCATTTAAAAAAATCTAATTCCAACTACAAGTTATAGAGACTATAGAGGACAGAGGAAGATATTTATAACCATATGATGCAAAATTTATGACTATTGGAAACTATTCAGGATAAACAACTTTGTTACTTCAACAGATAAATAGCAAATGTAATAAAAAGAAGTGGAGGGAAAACCTATGATTAAAAGAGATTTTAAAAAACCAACCATTTGCAACGTGTGGGTATTATTTAGATTCCACTAAAAAAGAAAAACTCCACAAAATGAAAAAAGAAAAATTCATAGCATTTAGGAGACAAGTGAAAATTTAAACACTGACAGGACATTTTACATTATAAGGGATTTTTTTTTCAAATGTGATAATTGTATTGTGGTTATGTTTTAAAAATGTGTCTTTTGGGAATTCCTCAGTGGTCCAGTAGTTAGCACTTGGTGCTTTCACTGTTAGGGCCAAGGTTCAATCCCCGATTGGGGAACTAAGATTTTGCAAGCCACATGGCTCTGCTACACACACAAAATAACCATCTTTTAAAGAAATGTACTCAAACGTTTTTGAATAAAATAATATCAAGCCTGAGATTTGGTTCAAAATAATTTACGGGGAGAGGAAGTGTACCAAAGTGTGGATGGGGCGGGACTGATGGATTTCAGATAGGTGATAGGCAAATTGAAGGCTTGCTATACTATTTGGTCTACTTACAAAAGTAAGTTAGAAATTCTCCATAAATAAAAAGATTTTAAAAATTATGATGTGACCAGCACAATTTAATTATAGTGATTATTTCTACCCCAGCAACTGTGAAAGATTTATTTTAAGAACTTAGAGGTTCACTTAAAAGATAGTTGAAAATTTCAAATGCTAAGAAATTTTCATCACCATTTTCCTCCTCCCACACAACATAATTGACATCCTGGCCACAGAACTTTTGCAAACCCACACACAATTCTAAGTAAATTGTCAGCTCACTCCTGGTTTCTGGCTGTAACTCAAGCCTGATTTGGCCTTATTCCCTCAGGTTCAGAGTTGAAGCCTCAACTGAGATTCACTCCTACTTAGGGGCCAGACATCAAGCTTAAGCAAAATATGGAAGTGGGTGTACTATTTTACCCAACCAGGAAGAAGCATGCCAAGCTTCCCTGTCCCTCTTCCCTGTCCACCAACTCCCGGAGTTTACTCAAACTCATGTCCATTGAGTCAGTGATGCCATCCAACCATCTCATCCTCTGTCGTCCCCTTCTCCTCCTGCCTTTAATCTTTCCCAGCATCTGGGTCTCTTCCAAAGAGCCAGTTCTTCGCATCAGGTGGCCAAAGCATTGGAGTTTTAGCTTCATCATCAGTCCTTCCAATGAATATTCAGGACTCATTTCCTTTAGGATTGACTGATTTGATCTTGCTGTCCAAAGGATTCTCAAGAATCTTCTCCAATACCACAATTCAAAAGCATCAATTCTTTGGTGCTCAACATTCTTTATAGTCCAACCATTTTTTCAAAGATAAGTGAAAATGTTAGTCATTCAGTTGTGTTCGACTCTTTGAGACCCCATGGATTGTAGCCCACCAGGCTCCTCAGTTCATGGAATGCTCCAAGCAAGAATAGCGGAGTAGGTAGTCACTCCCTTCTCCATATTCCTCAAGGTATATTCCAAACTGTGGATTCCAGACATATTGGACTCCACCTGCAGGCCCTTTCTCTCACTATACTTTCTTGAAGTTATACTTGATAACTTCAAGCTCATCTGGTTCATACCTGCAGCTCTGGCCCTTCCCCTGACTTGCACAGCCAATGTTCAGGACATCCTCATATAAATGATGGGGAATAGGGTGAATCTTGAATTACCACATATAAAACAGACCTCAGGATGCTTCCTCAAGACTTATACCCACTTCACTCTGCCCAGCTCAGGAGGTCGTCCTTGATTCTTCTTTCTTCAATCTCCACATTCAAATACTTACTGAGTCCTATTGACTATTTGTTGTTGTTGTTTAGTTGCTAAGTTTTGTCTGACTCTCTGCGATCTCATGGACTGTAGCTTGCCAGGTTCCTCTGTCCATGGGATTTGACAGGCAAGACTACTGGAGTGGATTGCCATTTCCTTCTCCAGGGAATCTTTGAGATCCAGGGATTGAACCCATGTCTCCTGCATTGGCAGGCGGAATCTTCAACACTCAGTCACCAGGGAAGCCCCTTGTTGACTCTACCTTCAGACTATTCCCTAAATATGACTACTTCTCCCCACCCCTACCACTACCACTCAGTCCTAACCACTCTCCTTGAGCTACTACAGTAACCTTCTACCTGGTCTTGCTGCCCCTACCTTGTCCTTTGTATCAGGAAGGATTAAGTTTTAAAGATATCAATCCATTCCCAAGTCAATCCCCTGCTCAACTCTCTCTACGGGCTTTTTTTCCCACTTATATAACATTCAAATTCCTTGCACGGATGACAAGCCACTCTTAAGACCTAGCCCTGTCCACCCCTAGTTTCTCACCCTTTTTGACTCATTTTCCTCTACCCATCAGCCTTCAGGATAGCCTTTGAATGTTTGCTTCAGTCTCAAGATCTTTATATTTGTTTTTGCTTTTCTAGATTGACCTTCTTTAAAACATCTAAGGGCTTTTTTCCTCCCTTGATTTAGGTGTCTACTTAAATTTTAGGTTCTCAGAGATGCCTTCTCTCTGCCTTGTGTAAAGAGGTCTATGTTCTCTCACCATTTACCCTGCTTTTTAGTACTTCTCATAGCATTATCACTACTTATAATTATACACTTATGTGTTTTTATTTTCTGCTTCCATCCTCTCCTCCTCCTAGGAATGTAAGCTTCATGAAGATGAGCATTTTGTCTCTTTTACCTTCATATCACTAGTGCTTAGCACTGTAGTATTTGCTAAAGGAATGAATCTTCCAATCTGATATATGCCTGTCTTCTCTAGCTGCTGTTGCTGCTAAGTCGCTTCAGTTGTGTCTGACTCTGTGTGACCCCATAGACAGCAGCTCACCAGGCTCCCCCCATCCCTGGGATTCTCCAGGCAAGAACACTGGGTTGCCGTTTCCTTCTCCAATCTTCTCTAGAAAGTATGAAAATGAAAATACTGTTTACCAGCCACTTATACTGAGCATCCCAGAGAGCAGGCACAAGCTCTGGAGCTCATGTGAATTTCCATGTGGGCCCCCATGGATTCCTTTCTCTCGGGAACCTGGTGCCTGGTGCCCTGGGTTTGACAGCTGGCCTCTAGGATTACAACCCACACTTAATTAGAGAGGACTGACTTTACCTTGGGCTTTCCTGGTGGCACTAATGGTAAAGAACCTGCCTGCCAATGCAAGAGATGTGGTTTCGATCCCTGAATTGGGAAGATCTGGAGGAGGGCATGGCAACCCACTCCAGTATTCTTGCCTGGAGAATCTCATGGACAGAGGAGCCTGGTGGGCTAGAGTCCGGGGGATCACAGAGTTGGACATGACTGAAGTGACTTAGCATGATTTTATCTTAGAACCTGCTTGCTGGTGTTCTAACAGGAAAGCAGCTCACCCAACAAGAGCCAGTGCATTTCTGAGGGGAGTCTCAAAGGAAAGGGTCTTTAGGGAATTCCCTGATGATCCAGTGGTTAAGAGTCTGTGCTTTCACTGCTGTGGGCCTGGGTCAGGGAACTAAGATTCCCACATGCTATACGAAGCAAAAAAAAAAAAAAGTGTTTTTCAGATGATCTTTAGGTCCAGCTGTCTTGTATCTGTCTCCTGGGGAGAGAAGGCTTGTACTAAAAGGAAGAATTAGTCAAGCTTAAGAGCTGTAGGTCGGAGAAAGCGATGGCACCCCACTCCAGTACTCTTGCCTGGAAAATCCCATGGACGGAGGAGCCTGGTAGGCTGCAGTCCATGGGGTCACGAAGAGTCGGACATGACTGAGCGACTGCACTTTCACTTTTCACTTTCATGCATTGGAGAAGGAAATGGCAACCCACTCCAGTGTTCTTGCCTAGAGAATCCCAGGGACGGGGGAGCCTGGTGGGCTGCCGTCTATGGGGTCGCACAGAGTCGGACACGACTGAAACGACTTAGCAGCAGCAGCAGTAGCAGCAAGAGCTGTAGGTAACAGCACAGGGTGGTTCTGCTTTACAGTCTCATAGAGTTTTACCCAGGTGGGAAGAAAGTGTTTCAAGTCATCAGCAACTGGTAGGAGCTATACCTTGCCTCCCCAGAGGTGTGGGAGCTCTTAGAGGGGATGGTGGGGGCCCCTGGCACAGTGGGGAGAGTAGAGGCCTGGGCACGAGAATCACAGAGCCTGTCTGGTGAGGAGTGACTGTTGGAATGACAGGGCAGCTGCATGGCCAACACTGGGGCTGGGAGGTTCCAATGAAGGAGCTGGGTTAGTCAGGTCTCACTGCAATGATTCTGTTTAAACAGAGAAACGAACCCGGGTTTCAGTGGCTTACAGCAATATCAGCATCATGTTTCTCACTCGGGTCTTCAGCTCAGCTGGGGTGGTACTGCTTCACACTGTGGCTTCAGGACTGTCCTGTAGATGACACAGTTTCAAGAGGTCCAACCATAAGTCAAATCGTTATACTGTGTACCTTAAACATATACAGTGCTGTGTATTAATTATATCTCAGGGAAACTGGAAGGGAAAAAAAAAATGAAGAACCCAAACCATGCAAGCACATTTATAACCTCTGCTTAGGTGATATTCATTACTGTTCCATTGACAAATTACATAGTCAAGGCCCAGATCCACGGGGCCTGAAAATGTACTGCAGTACTACGAAGTCACAAGGCAAAGGCTGTGAATGTTTCATTCTACCGCAGGGAGGGATTGGAGGAGCAGGAACGTAATCTCCCACAGGGCCCATCCAGGCTGTTTGGAGGAACAAGTGAGTTACCATGGAGACACCTTGAGGGAGCAGAGTGATATCTCAGTGGTAAGGGCACACAGGGGAAGTCTGCTTCTTTGTTACTGTTCCTTTGATTCTTATGCCTTGATTTTTACCCTGGGCTAAATATGAGACTGTGGAAGCTTTTGAGCCCATAATTTGTTACGGAACCATGAACTTCTATCTCTTGCAGGAAGCAACAGGGCTGAGGACTTGAACACACAGAGCTGGCAACATGTGAGATAAAGGGCTATACACCTGTGCAGTCCAATGTGGGAACCAAGCCTGGTGTGGGGAAAAGAAGCACTTGGACCTTCTTCAAGTTGCTTAAAATTATAGGTGAGATCTTCCTTCTTCTGCATTTATGAGCTTGGCTCTGCAGTGTCTCCTTGTTCTAAGAGTTACAGTAACACGCAGTGTAGCTGACATTGCATGGGAAACAAGGTCCTGCATAACTGATGTTTCCACGGAATGGAAACTTGCCCTTTCAATTGCCAAAACAGTGTTTATTTTTTACCACTTTAAATAATAGAAATTGTTCTAAAACATATAGTTTGTTACCTGTCTTAAAAAATCAAAGGAGTCTAAACTTAATTTGATCCATCCTTAAAGATTCAGAGTATTTATCTTTATTATTGTGCAAAACAGCACAGTTTCTCCTTCTCTGTTTATCTATATTCTTCTTTGTATTCAGCTTTCACTTCCTTTCGGATCATTTGATTCGTTTGAGTCCTCAATTTATTTCCTTGCTTTCAATCGGTGGTAGACAAGGAACCCAGTTATCCAGCTCTATTAGAAACATATGTTAAGACCCATACATGCAAGGAAAAACAGTATTTGAAAAAAGATGGCATTAAAAAAACTTTATTTATGTGGCTGCTCCAGGTCTTATTTGCAGCATGTGGTGTCTTTAGTTGTGGCATGCGAACCTTTAGTTGTGGGCATGTGGGATTTTGTTCCCTGACCAGGGATTGAACCCAGGACCCCTCCATTGGGAGCCCCTGGACCATCAGGGAAGTCCTAAGATGGCATTTTAAATCCGTAGGGAATAAATAGAAAGTTAGCCATGCATTTGGGGAAAAAAAAATAAAATGACCTTCCTAACTCTGTGAACAAAAAAGAGAACAAAAGAATGTCACTCATCCAGCAGTTATATATGGTTAAATTGTCACCCACTTTCGCAGCCCTCTGGCAGTACATCCTGAGGGGTATTCAGGGTGTAAAAATAGGATGAGGCAATCTGTGCTTTAGATAAATGGGCCCTGATCCAGTTAGACGCATACCTCAGAAAGAATTTCAATAACCCCAGACTACTGACTCTTCCTATACATCAGAAAGCACTAAAATAATTAACTTGAGATATTCCTTCTTTGAATTAGAGTTAGACAAGGCTGTGGTCCATGTGATCAGATTGGTTAGTTTTTGGTGATTATGGTTTTCAGTCTGCCCTCTGATGGAGAAGGATAAGAGGCTTATGGAAGCTTCTTGATGGGAGAGACTGACTGAGGGGGAGACTGGGTCTTGCTCTGATGAGCGTGGCCATGCTCAGTAAATCTTTAATCCACTTTTCTATTGGTGGGTGGGGCTGTGTTCCTTCCTTGTTATTTGATCTGAGGCCAAACTATGGTGAAGATAATGGTGACCTCCTTCAAAAGGTCCCATGCATGCGCTGCTACACTCAGTGGCCCCAACCCTATAGTAGGCCACTGCCGACCTACGCTTCTGCTGGAGACTCTAACACACTCATGGGCACGTCTGAGTCTCTTATGGGGTCACTGCTCCTTTCCCCTGGGTCCTGGTGCACACAAGGTTCTGTTTGTACCCTCCAAGAGTCTGTTTCCCCAGTCCTGTGTAAGTTCTGGCAGCTCTATGTTGGGGTTAATGGCTTATGCCCTAGCCAGGTCTACTGCACCCAGAGCCCCTGCCCCTGTAGCAGTCCACTACTACCCGTACCTCCTCAGGAGACACTCAAACACAGTTCTGTCTCAGTCTCTGTGGGGGGTCTCTGGGTCCTGGTGCACACAAGGTATGTTTGAGCCCTCTGAGCATCTCTAGCAGGCATTGATTCTAAATGCAATTTAGCCCCTCCTACCATTTTTCCGAGGCTTCTCTGCCCTTAGACATGGGGTATCTCCTCACAGTTGCTCCAGCACCATGATAGTCAACAATAATATGAAATGCAATACTTGGATGCAATCCCAGAAACAACAGAATGATCTCTGTTCATTTCCAATGCAAACCATTCAAATTCACAGTAATCCAAGTCTGTGCCCTGACCAGTAATGCTGAAGAAGCTGAAGCTGAATGATTCTATGAAGGCCTACAAGACCTTTAAGAACTAACACCCTTCAAAGATGTCCTTTTCACTATAGGGGACTGGCAAGAAATACCTGGAATAACAGGCAAATTTGGCCTTGGGGTACAGAATGAAGCAGGGCAAATCCCTCATGATTATACAGTGGAAATGAAAAATAGATTCAAGGGATTAGACAGAGTGCCTGAAGAACTGTGGATGGATGTTCATGACACTGTACAAGAGGCAGTGATCAAGACCATCCCCAAGAAAAAGAAATGCAAAAAGGCAAAATGGTTGTCTGAGGAGGCCTTACAAATAGCTGTGAAAAGAAGAGAAGTGAAAGGCAAGGGAGATAAGGAAAGATATACCCATTTGAACTCAGAGTTCCAAAGAATAGCAAGGAGAGATAAGAAAGCCTGTCAGTGATCAATGCAAACAAATAGAGGAAAACGATAGAATGGGAAAGACTAGTGATCTTTTCAAGAAAATTGTAGATACCAAGGGAACTGTTTCATGCAAAGACAGGCACAATAAAGGACAAAAATGGCAAGGACAGAAATGGTATGGACCTAACAGAAGCAGAAGATATTAAGAAGTGGCAAGAACACACAGAAGTACTATACAGAAAAGATCTTCATGACCCAGATAACCATGATGGTGCGATCACTCACCTATAGCCAGACATCCTGGAGTGCAAAGTCAAGTGGGCCTTAGGAAGCGTCACTACGAACAAGGCTAGTGGAGGTGATGGAATTCCAGCTGAGCTATTTCAAATCCTAAAAGATGATGCTGTGAAAGTGTTGCACTCAATATGCCAGCAAATTTGGAAAACTCAGCAGTGGCCACAGGACTGGAGAAGGTCAGTTTTCATTCCAATCCCAAAGAAAGGCAATGTCAAAGAATGTTCAAACCGCACAACTGCACTCATCTCACATGCTAGCAAAGTAATGCTCAAAATTCTCCAAGTCAGGCTTCAACAGTATGTGAACTTTGAACTTCCAGATATTCAAGCTGGATTTAGAAAAGGCTGAGGAACCAGAGATCAAATTGCCAACCTCCGCTGGATCATCGAAAAAGCAAGAGAGTGCCAGAAAAATATTTACTTCTGCTTTATTGACTATACCAAAGCCTTTGACTATGTGGATCACCACAAACTGTGGAAAATTCTGAAAGAGGAATACCAGACCACCTGACCTGCCTCTTGAGAAATCTGTATGCAGGTCAAGAAGCAATAGTTAGAACTGGACATGGAAAAACAGACTAGTTCCAAATTGGGAAAGGAGTACATCAAGGCTGCATATTTTCACCCTGCTTATTTAACTTATATGCAGAGTGCATCATGCAAAATTCCAGGCTGGATGAAGCGCAAGCTGGAATCAAGATTGCCAGGAGAAATATCAATAATCTCAGATATGCGGATGACACTACCCTTACGGCAGAAAGCAAAGAACTAAAGAGCCTCTTGATGAAAGTGAAAGAGGAGAGTTAAAAAGTTGGCTTAAAACTCAACATTCAGAAAACTAAGATTATGGCATCTGGTCCCATTACTTCATGGCAAATAGATGAAGAAACAATGGAAACAGTGACAGACTTTATCTTCTTGGGCTCCAAAATCACTGCAGATGGTGGCTGCAGCCATGAAATTAAAAGATGCTTGCTCCTTGGAAGAAAATCTATGGCCAACCTAGACAGCATATTAAAAAGCAGAGACATTACTTTGCCAACAAAGGTCTGTCTAGTCAAAGCTATGGTTTCTCCAGTAGTCATGTATGGATGTGAGAGTTGGATTGTAAAGAAAGCTGAGCACCAAAGCTGAGCATCCAACTGATGCTTTTGAACTGTGGTGTTGGAGAAGACTCTTGAGAGTCCCTTGGACAGCAAGGAGATCCAACCAGTCCATCCTGAAGGAAATCAGTCCTGAATATTCATTGGAATGCTGAAGCTGAAACTCCAATACTTTGGCCCCCTGACGCATAAAACTGACTCTTTTGAAAAGACCCTGATGCTGGGAAAGATTGAAGGCAGGAAGAGAAGGGGATGACAGAGGATGAGATGGTTGGATGGCATCACCGACTCAATAGACATGAGTTTGAGTAAACTCCGGGAGTTCATGATGGTCAGGGAGGCCTGGCGTGCTGCAGTCTATGGGGTCGCAAAGAGTTGGACACGACTGAGTGACTGAACTGAACTGATCTTTTCTTTGGGGCTCCCCAGGTGACTCAGTGGGTTTCCCTGGTGGCTCAGACGGTAAAGAATCCACCTGCAATGTGGGAAACTTGGGTTTGATCCCTGTGTTGGGAAGATCCCCTGGAGGAGGAAATGGTAACCCACTCCAGTATTTTTGCCTTGAGAATCCCACGAGCAGAGGAGCCAGGTGGGCTACAGTCCATAGAGTTGCAAAGAGTCGGATACGACTGAACAACTGAGCACCCATGCATCTCTTCTTTGTGATTAGCAGTAATCTTTTACCAAGTTACAGGCTCAAATGCATGTATTTTCTAGCCAAAAAATTCCTGTACATACTGGCTCCTCCCAACCTCTTTGGAGCAGTTCCTCAGAACTGTCTGCCAGGCTATAGTCCTCAGTAAGATCCTGAATAAACTTAAGCTGAGAACTCTCATGTTGTGCCTTTTTCTCTAAGTAGATAACTCTATGTAAGTTCTAGATGGATTTTTACATTTATTTCAAAACCAAAACAACAAAAGTATTTGAATAAATAGTGGAATAATAAAATATGGAAGATCTTGAAACAATGAATACTTTATCAACCAAGATATAAAATGTAGAAGCAAAGAAAATTTTTTAAAAAGTACATTTTGACAGGCTTCCCAGGTAGCATTAGTGGTAAAGAACCTGTCTGCCAGTGCAGGAGACATAAAAGAAGCAGATTTGATCCCTGGGTCGTGAAGATCCCCTGGAGGAGGAAATGGCAACCACTCCAGTATTCTTTCCTGGAGAATCCCATGGAACAAGGAGCCTGGTGTGCTACAGTCCATGGGTTTGCAAAGAGTTGGACATTACTGAAGCGACTGAGTGTGCATAAAAAGAAACTTTTCTGTACTACCATAGATATACACCCAAGTTAAAAGGCAAGCAAAAGATTGGAAAGAATAATTGCCACAAATATAAAAGGCAAAATAATAGCATCCAAAATAAGTAAAGAATGCCTACAAATTAATAATGAAAAGATTACCTAATAGAAATTTGGTTCCAAGAAATGAACAGGGAACTTTGTAAAGAGAATATAAAAATTGCTGGCAAATGTATAAAGAGATGTTCATTCTACCCAATGATAGAATCATATGTAGCAAAACAACAGAGATATCATTTTCACCTATCATATTGGCAAAAACCTAAAAGATCGAGTGTAACCAATATTGATGAAGATGTGGAAAAATCGGTATTTGCCCACATTCCAGCTGAAGTGCCAATCATTTAAGCCTTCTGGAAAGCAAACTGTCAGTATTTATTAAAATTTTAAATGTTTACACAGTCCACCTGGATATTCACTTCTAGGTAGCTAGCCTAAAGGAAAACTTGCAAATATGCACCATAAAATATATAGGAGGTCCCCCCTGAGGGTGTTCTTTGTGGAGAAGTTAGAAATAAGCTAAATATCCATCAACAAGGGAATCATTAAACTCTGGTAAACCTGTACTATGTGTTGGGAAAACCTCCAGTTTTTTTTTTTTTTCTAGTTTCATACTTCTAATGGAAGAGTATTGAATTCAAAGAAGACCCCTGTCCCGTTCCTCATATCTTTCTGTGGGAAATGAGGATGTCTAGGGTTGATGAATTTGGGACAAAGAACTGGGCTAAATCCTTTCTTCTGTTTTTTTTGGATAGCTTCCAGGGGCACTGCATTTTGACCTGTTATCCATGGTGTGGCAAGTTCTAGTCCTCTAGGACGAGTTGTGACCCAGTGAGGGGGCGTATCTAATTTGACCCTATCTAATTTTAGGTTGAAATGCTTTTAGCCAAAGATTGAATCCATATTCAGTCTGATAAAATAGTGTAAATATGTTAGTCACTCATTGCGTCCAACTCTTTGCGACCCCATGAACTGTAGCCCGCCAGGCTCCTCTGCCCATGGAATTCTCCAGATAAGAATACCAGAGTGGGTAGCCATTCCCTTCTCCAAGGGATCTTCCTGACCCAGGGATTGAACCTGGGTCTCCTGCATTGCAGGTAGATTGTTTACTGTCTGAGGCACCCATTCTGTCCGATGCTTATCAGTAAAAAACTCATACACTGTGGTCTGCTGCCTATTGTTTAGTTGGTCCTGTTTTAAGGGTGGGAATAAAGAAAAACAAAAAATGACCTCCTTAACTCTGAACACCACCAACAAAAAGGAACAAAACAGTGTCACTCACCCATCAGTTATATACTGGTTAAGTTGTAACCCACTTTAGTGGTCCTCTGGCAGCACATCCTGAGGAGTATTCAGGCTGAAAAAACAGGATGAGGCAATCTGTGCTTTAGATAGATGGGCCCCTATATAGTTAGAGCATCAGTTCACCGTTCAGTCCAGTTGCTCAGTCCTGTCTGACTCTTTGTGACCCCATGAATTGCAGCACGCCAGGCCTCCCTGTCCATCATCAACTACCGCAGTTCACCCAAACTCACGTCCATGGAGTCGGTGATGCCATCCAGCCATCTCATCCTCTGTCGTCCCCTTCTCCTCCTGCCCTCAATCCCTCCCAACATCAGGGTCTTTTCCAATGAGTCAACTCTTCGCATGAGGTGGCCAAAGTATTGGAGTTCCAGCTTCAGCATCAGTCCTTCCAATGAACACCCAGGACTGATCTCCTTTAGGATGGACTGGTTGGATCTCCTTGCAGTCCAAGGGACTCTCAAGAGTCTTCTCCAACACCACAGTTCAAAAGCATCAATTCTTCGGCGCTCAGCTTTCTTCACTGTCCAACTCTCACATCCATACATGACTACTGGAAAAACCATAGCCTTGACTAGACGAACCTTTGTTGGCAAGTAATGTCTCTGCTTTTGAATATACTATCTAGGTCGGTCATAACTTTCCTTCCAAAGAGTAAGCGTCTTTTAATTTCATGGCTGCAGTCACCATCTGCAGGGATTTTGGAGCATAGGGAAGGAAAAATTTCAGTGACCCCAGACTTCTGCCTCTTCCTATACATCGGATGGCACTAAAATAATTAATTTGAGATATCTTTCCTTTGTGATTAGCAGTAACCCTCTACCAAGCTGTATGCTTGAATGTACGTATCTCCTAGTCAAAAAATTCATGTGTATACTGTAGCCTTCTAAAAACCCAACTACTTGGAACCTTGGGCAATTGAACAGGACTGGCCCTGTCGGTGGAGAGCACAGGAGAGAGTGTGCGCCTGGCAGGGCCAGGGTTCCTAGTGGCAGGTCTTTTTATTGTTATAGGAAGGGCAGGGCTGGGGGGTGAGTGGGGTATTGTCCTTGGCTGTTTGAAATATGGCCACTTTTTACATCTGCTTTTAGGGCCAAGCAGGAAACTAACCTCTCTGATTCATTTGGCTTGTCAGTAGGTTGAGTCACAAACCCACCCTGTAGACCAATTATACAATTGCTCTGGCCTTAGTTTTGGACTTTAGCGACTCAATATAGCTTCCTTATCAGACTGTGTGTGAGTCTAATAAACGTTTTAAAATTAAAGTGTAACATGGGTGCAAAAAAGTGCTCAAATCCTAAGAGTACCTGCGCAGTGAATGATTGCAAAGTAAATACTACCCACATCTGCCACCAGATTAAGAAACAGAGATGTGTTTTATGAATAAACAATAACGCCAATTTCTTGGATTGAAGTGGAGAAATAACTCAATAAAATTACTATAAATCTCAAAGGCAAAAGGAGGTGCCTATAAAGTCTACTTAGAAGTCAGAGACTCAAGGAGGCATTAGTGTAGGTTTGAAAAACATGCTTTAGGACGGAATAGTGGAATAATAAAATAAGGAGAGAGATTCCCTTCAAAGAAGGTTGAGTTCTGTGGGATGCAGCCTCAAAGTATGGTCCCCAGACCAGCAGGAGCATCCCTGGGAACTTGTTAGAAATGCGAATACTTCGGCTCCGCTGCTGCTGCTGCTGCTGTTAAGTCACTTCAGTGGTGTCTGCCTCTACCCCAGGCCTATTTCATCACTGTGTTAACAAGCCCGTCAGTGATTCTGATTCCTTCTAAAAGTTTGAGAGTTATCTGAGAGCATAGTTGCTGTTTAGTCACTGAGTCATGTCCGACTCTGTGCAACCCCATGGACTGTAGCCCACCAGGCTCCTCTGTCCATGGAATCCTCCAGACAAGACTATTGGAGTGAGTTGCCATTCCCTTCTCCAGGGGATCTTCCCAAGCCAGGGATTGAATCCACGTCTCCTGCTTGGGCAGGAGGATTCTTTACCTTTGAGCCACCAGGGGAAGCCCATTCAAGAGCATAGGCTAGGTGGAATTGGAAGAAAAAATGAAGACAAACTTTTCCACAAAGTATTATACTTCCATTTACTCTTCTAAGGGCCCAGTCATCTTTCCTAAAATTCTCTAATTCTAAGAGGACTGCATCTCCTCTCTTCTTTTCCTATTTTTATTTTTTTAAATTGAAATGTAGTTGACAATATTATAATAGTTCAGGTATACTACATAGTGATTTAACATTTGCATACATTATGGAATGGTCATCACAATAAGTCTAATAACCATCTGTTTCCATGCAGTGTTACTGATCACGTTCCTTGTTCTGTATTACATCCCCATGGTTTATTTGCTATAAAACTGGATGTTTATACCTCTTAATTCCTCTTTTCCTGTTAAGATGGTATTTAATCCTGAATTCTAAAGCCAGCTTGGAGAGTTACTCATTTTCCTCTGATTAGCTCCCATATCACTTTCCAGGAGGTGCTAGTGATAAAGAATCAGCCTGCCCATGCAGGAAATGTGAGCAAGGCGGGTTGGATCCCTGGGTCATGAAGATCCATGGGAGTTGTAAAGAGTCAGACAGGACTGAAGCAACTTAGCAGCAGTAACATTTTGGCTACTACGTATTATGCTGCTGTGAACTTGAGTGTACAGATTACCTGTTCGAGTCCCTGCTTTCCTTTCTTTAGGGTATTGAGTCCCTGCTTTTCTTTCTTTTGGCTATATACTCAGGAATGAAATTTCTGGATCACATGGTAAATCTTGGGCTTCCCTGGTGGGAAGTAAACAATCTGCCTGCAATGCAGGAGACTCAGGTTCAATCCCTGGCTCGGGAAGATCCCCTGGAGAAGGAAATGGCAACCCACTCCAGTATTCTTGTCTGGAGAATCCCATGGACATAGAAGCCTGATGGGCTACAGTCCATGGGGTCACAAAGAGTCAGACATGACTAAGTGATTAACACATTTACATGGTAACTCTATTTTCAAGTTTTTGAGCAAACCCATGCTATTTTCTGTAGCAGGTATACCATTTTATGTATTCAACAGCAATGCCAAGAGTTCCAATTTTTTCATATCCTCCCCAACATTTATTTTCTGTTTTTATTTTAGTTTCTTAGTAACAATCATCCTAGTGAGGGTGAGGTGACAATTCTGTAGTTTTGATTTGTATTTCCCTAATGATTCGTGAGAGTTGGACTGTGAAGAAGGCTGAGCACTGAAGAATTGATGCGTTTGACCTGTGGTGTTGGAGAAGACTCTTGAGAGTCCCTTGGACTGCAAGGAGATCCAACCAGTCCATTCTGAAGGAGATCAACCCTGGGATTTCTTTGGAAGGAATGATGCTAAAGCTGAAACTCCAGTACTTTGGCCACCTCATGCGAAGAGTTGACTCATTGGAAAAGACTTTGATGGTGGGAGGGATTGGGGGCAGGAGAAGAAGGGGACGACAGAGGATGAGATGGCTGGATGGCATCACTGACTCGATGCACGCAAATCTGAGTGAACTCCGGGAGTTGGTGATAGACAGGGAAGCCTGGTGTGCTGTGATTCATGGGGTTGCAAAGAGTCGGATACGACTGAGTGACTGAACTGCACTAAACTGCTCCACCCACCAGAGCAAGACCCAGTTTATCCCACAGCCAGTTCCTCCCATCAGGAACCTTCTACAAGCCTTTATCCTTATCCATCAGAGGGCAGACAGAATGAAAACCACAATCACAGCAGACTATATACATATCCATACATTCTGAACTCTTTGCAATAAACAGATCTTGTCCTCACAGAAGTGATGGACTGAGCAACTGAACTGAACTGAACTGAACTGAATGATTCGTGATGTTGAGCATCTTTTCATGTACTTATTGATCTTCTATATATCTTCTTTGTAGAAATGTCTGTTTAAGTCTGTTAGAGTTTTCTAAAGAAATAATCCATAGGATATGAGAGATAGATAGATGTAAGAGGAGATTTATTATTAAAATTGGCTCATGCTCTATGGAGGCCAAGAAGTCCCACCAACTGCTGTATTCAAGCTAGAGAACCAGGAAATCCAATTCAGTCTGGGTCTCAGGACCTGAGAACTAGGAGCTCTCATATCCAATTGCAAAGAAAGGTAAGTTTCCCAGCTCTCAGAGGATTGGATGATGCCAGCCTGCATTGGTAAGAGTTCATCTTCTTCACTCAGTCAACTGATTGGGATGCTAATCTCTTCTGAAGAAATCCTCAAAGACATATCCTGAAATACTGTTTACCAGCTATCTGGGTACCCCTTAACTCAGTCAAGATGACACACAACTTCAACCATCACAAAATCCTTTGACCAATTAAAAAAATAATTATGTAAAAATACATTATTGTTATTTGATGCATTTCCCATTTTTAATTAGGTTGTTTGCTTTTGTTGTTGAGTTGCAGGAGTTCTTTGTACATTCTGAATATGAATCTCTTGTCACATACATGATTTACAGTCCCATAGGTTGCCTTTTCACTTTACTAATAGTATCCTTTGATACACAAACAGTTTTAATTCTGATGAAGTCTAATTTTGCCTATTTTTATTTTTGCTGTTGTCTGTGTTTTTGGTGTCATATCGAAGACATTATTGCCAAATCCAACATTATAAATCTTTTCCTTATATTTTCTACTAGGAGTGTTATAGTTTAGCTTTTACACATGGGCCTTTACTCCATTTTCTGGTATTTTTGTATATGATATCAGGTAAGTGCGCAATTTTATTCCTTTGCATGTGGGTATCCAGGTTTTTATTTTCCCATTTAATGGTCTTGGTATCCTTGTTGAAAATCACCTGATTTGTGGGCTCTCTATTTTAGCCCATTGATCTATATGTCTGTCTTTATACCAGTGCCACAGTGCTTTTGATTACTGTAGCTTTGTAGTAAGTTTTTTTTTTAAAATTTTAGTTTTATTAAGGTATAATTCACACATAAAATAGTAAGGTATTTAAAGTGTAATTGTGGTGATTTGATGTACATATACATTGTGAAAGGATTCTCTCCTAGTTAATTAACACATCCATAACCTCACATGTTCATCTTTTCCTTTTATTGGTGAGAGCATTTATGTTTTACTCTCTTGGCAAATTTCAATTATATAATACTATATACCAATTATGTTAGTATACCAATTATATAATTATATATACCAATTATATATATATATATATATATCAGTTATATAAATTACCAATAACGTGTTGTGCTCAGTCACTCAGTTGGGTCTGACTCTTTGCGACCCCATGGACTATAGCCTTCCAGGATCCTCTGTCCATGGGATTTTCCAGGCAAGAATACTGGAGTTGGTTGCCATTTCCTACTTCAGGGGATCTTCCTGACTCAGGGATTGAACCCATGTCTCCTGTGTCTCCTGCATTAACAGGTAGATTCTTTACCACTATGCCACCTGGGAAGTCTGTATACCACCTGTTTTACATTAGGTCCTCAAACCTTATTCATCTTATAGCTGAAAGTTTCTACCCTTTTACCAACCTATCTCTATTACTGGGCAACCATGTTTCTGCCCTCTGTTTCTATGAATTTGACTCCCCAGCCCGTATATGGAAACAACTGAAGTATCTATCCATCAATAGATGAATGGAGATATATATTTATATGAATAGATGTATATATAGACACACACACACAGGAATATTACTCAGTCATGAGATAGAAGGAAATCCTGCCATTTGTGACAGTATGGATGGGACTTGAGGGCATTATGCTGGGTAAAATAAGCCAAACAGAGAAAGACAAATGCTGCATGATGTCACTTATATGTGTTTTCTTTAAAAAAAAAAAAAAAAAAAGGACTTCCCTGGTGACTCAAATGGTAAAGAATCTGCCTGCAATGTGGGAGACATGGGTTCGATTTCCGGGTTGGGAAGATCCCCTGAAGGAGAACATGGCAACCCACTCTAGTATTCTTGCCTGGAGAATCTCCATGGACAGAAGAGCCTGATGATACAGTCCATGGGGTCGCAAAAACTGAGTGACACCATTTATTGAAGAGGCCATCCTTTCCTCACTGTATATTCTTGGCTCTTTTATTGTAAATTACTTGACCATATATATGTGGGTTTATTTCTCGGGTCTCTGCTATGTTCCATTAACCCATGTGTCTGTTTTTATGCTGATGCCACACTATTTTGATTACTATAGCTTTATAATATAGTTTGAAATCAGGGAGCATTATAAAGCTATAAATCTTCGAGAAAAGCTTTCAGTCTTTCATTGTTCAGCATGATGTTAGCTCTGGGTTTTAATATATGGCCTTTAATATGTTAGATATTGCATTTTTGAAAGAAGTAACTTTTTGCTGTATAATCTTTGATGGGTTTCATCGGACAAAGTGTCTGATGTGAAACAGAATGTGGAGCACATTTTTGTTTAGACAACATCAAGGTCTAGGAGTCAATAACAAATGGACTGTCATTTGTTATGTCAGAGCTTTCTGAGGCCAAACTACAAACTGTAAACAAGAGAGGGAGGATAGGAGTGTAATCTAGATGCTAGCTGAGATCAGGGAAATGGAGAGTTCCCTGAACATTTCCTAACTTTCTGTACTTGAACCCTTCTGGGCTGAAATTTATAAGAGCATGACTGACTCCCCTTCAGTTAGAGCTTTCTGAGGCCAAACTACAAACCATAAACAAGACAGATCTACGAAAGAGCAGTGCTTGGTATTGAGAGAATGCATTCGTGAAGGTAGAAGCCAGGAATGTTCTGATAATTGCCCCCTCTCTTCTCCAGGGGGAGAAGAGGGGTCAGTTATGCTCCTGTGAATTTCAGAGCAGAAAGCTTCAAGAACAAAAAGTTAGAAAATATTCCGGGGACTCTTCATTTCTCTGGTTTTAGTTAGGGTCTAGATTATACTCCTGTCCTCCCCCCCACCCTTTGTTCTCTCATTTATCCCTATGAGAAAAGGACTGATCTGCACAGTTAATGAGCTAGCGAGAAGGGACTGGGCACCTTCGTTCAGCCTTTTCACTGCCATCTTCTAGGGTGTTTGCCCTGAGGCCATGCCGACCTGTGCTCTGCTGGGTAGCAAGCTCTGACACACTCAGTGTGTCCTTTGTTACTGTGACCCAGCAAGTCAGCCTATACTCATTCAGAGTGAAATATTAGTAAGTTACTCTAGATATGCCCTTAAGCCATATTTTCCAATCCCCTTGCTAACAACAAAAACAGTTTGATTTTTGTCAATTTTAAAAATTTTCTATCTGTGGCCTCCATTGCCTTCTTTCTCCATTGAGCCCAGACTAAGGAAAAAAAGAAAGGAATATTATTTTGGCTTTCTGAACTCCCAATACTATAGAATAGTAGTTTGCTGTTCTTGTTTAGTCTCTCAGTCGAGTCTGACTCTTTTGCAACCTCGTGGACTGTATCCCGCCAGACTCCTCTGTCCGTGGCCTTTCCTAGGCAAGAATAATAGAGTGGGTTGCCATTTCCTTCTCCAGGGGATCTTCCTAACCCAGGGATTGAGTT
The DNA here is from genome assembly GCF_016772045.2 of Ovis aries. NCBI lineage: Eukaryota > Metazoa > Chordata > Mammalia > Artiodactyla > Bovidae > Ovis > Ovis aries. The sequence continues at coordinate 41,300,571 of NC_056069.1, read as the reverse complement.
TGTGTCTCCTGAATTGCAGGCTGATTCTTTACCACTGAGTCACTGGGGAAGCTCTGGGGGAGCCTCTGTTTAGAAGCATATACAGAGTTAAAAAGAACTAAATGGCTCCATATAGAAAGATTTGATTGAAGAAATCCTATTATTAATTTAAAAAATCATGCTGTGAAAGAAATCAGGTATTATATGATCCTGCTTTTTAGGAAAAGCTCCATAAGCTTATAATTCTCTATATTTGTCCATGTACAGTTATATATGTAAGTACATTGTAGAAAGTTTTGGAAGGACATGCTCCAAATTAACAACAGTGACTTCTGTATGTTGTATTGGATTTTTCAAAAAAATAGAATAAATCCATATGATTTAAAAATGAGTCTTGCAGGCGAGTCAAGTGTCTGGCTGAAAGCCTGAAGCCCTTTTTGAAGGTCCAGAGGCCTGTTTTTATTATTTCTTGCTTAGGAGTTGAACCCCAGCACTCTGCAGTGAAAGTGTGGAGTCTTAACCCCTGGACTGCCGGGGAAGTCAATGGACTTGATTTTTCTGGAGTGCTTTCTGTGACAGGCACTGGTGGCTTGGCCTGGTTCAGTGTACTGCGTTGGGCCAGGCAGGAACTGTACTTTTAAGGGGTTTCGGCACGTCTGCATTTGCGACGTACCCACAATGAGGTGTGTAGAATGAAGTGTGAGGATGCCACCAGAACCATCACACCATCTGATGCACCTGCGGACCTGTCCCTGAAAAAGCTCTGTGTGGGTGTGGAGTGAGAAAATGCAAGGATATTCAAACTCCAGATTTTCTCCTTCCCTTTGAGGTACGTTGTAGTTTACCTTCAAACCACCAGGGGGCACACGCACTCAGGGCAGAGATCCGGCCTGGGTCTGGGCGGGAGCTGGGGTGGTGTTGGGGGATGGGGAGGACTAATTACTTCCAAGTGCGGGGAACTCAGCGGCCTCTTCCCCGAGGCCAAAGAAATTAACTCTTCAGTTGGCCAATTGGGTTGTCTTTTTGAAAATTGGTTTCTGCCCTATGGCTACTGGCTCTAAAACAGGTTTCTAAAAACAGTGTGTTAAATGTTATTTAACTTTTTTTTTTTTTCCATTTGACTCTTAATAATCTCAACTTTCATCTGAGAGCTCTTGGAGCTGGTTGCTTCTTTCTCACGAGTTAACTTTTAAGTCCTCTGCAAATGTGGCAAAAAAATGAGTGAGGGAAGAGACCACCATTTGTCCTCATTTTTGTCGTGAAAAATTAAATCACACACAAAAAGACGTATCCTTTTGTAAACGGAAAGAAAAAAGAAAAATGGCACAGAAATTCCTGGAAGCAACACTCCATCTTTTTGTTTTGTTTGTTTTGTTTTAAGGTTGTGAGCAGATGGCCTGGCTCCATCAAATAGACACAAACTTGGAGCTGACTAGAAAAGAGTTCACCAGGAATTCAGGAGAGCGGGCGGTGCGCACAGCTCACCCCATCTCCCTGGGGCTCCATTTCACGGAGTGTAGTCAGCCTATCGCGTTCCTCTGAACCACATGGGGGGAAGAAGGCTTGCGAAAATGTGGCTTTCTGGACTGCATCCCAACCTATTGAATCAGAAGCTAAATCTCTGAATCTATGTTTTTAAACAAGTTGCCTAGTTGATTTCTTGTGAATGTACATTACTTTTGAGATGAGAGGTAGGCCTCCTGGGGTGATATAAGAGGGGGACATGTGACACCTAGGGATATTTGTGTATTGGATTTCAGGGACCTTACCTTTGGGTAAAAAGCACCTCTCTCAGGAGGCTGCTCCCTGTGGAAAACAAAGTGGCTGGCAGCTTGACCTAAGGATGCCAGGAGAGGCTGTGAGCCTGTTAGGTCTGGCCGTGGCTGGTCATTGGTAAGCATTTGGAAGGAGAAATGGACAGTACAGGAACTTGCTGTGAAGCATCCTTGAGGAATTTTTGTTCTCCAGTACTCAGAAGCACCCAGAAATTCCAGGAAATAAAATCCAACAATATTGGTACCTTCTGTGGAGCACCTGTGAAAAAGTCCTCTTGAAAAGTCCCAAATGTCTCCCTTACTACGGGAAATCTCACTTAATCATGCTTCCTGGAATTTCACCAAGTATAGCTTCATTTGTGTGGGATTTTTGTTTTTAAATCTCCTTTTCAAATGCAAATCCCCCTGGGAAAATGAAGCTTCTATTCACACATTGGAGGGAATTTGCTTATTACCTCTTACTGCAAAATTGTGATCTCTCACACTAAGAAGAAAAGGAAACATTTTTATTGAATTGAGAGGAAGAGGACTTTTAGAGCCAGGAAAGCTTAATGAGGGTAGAAAAGTGGGAATAGGACATTGATTCCAGGGACATTCTTAGCAGGGAAAATGCCAAGAGCTGCTTCAAGCCCTGGAATAATCTTAGCCAGAAGAAATGAGAAATAGTGAGTACTGAGATTGGGCTCTTGTCTAACACTCCAGAAATGAATTGTCCAAGGAGACATACATGCTGACAAAGCAAGAGACTTTATTGGAAAGGGGCACACCGGTGGGAGCAGTGAAGTAAGGGGACCCAGGAGAACTACTCTGCCAGGTGGCTTGCAGTCTCAGGTTTTATGGTGATAGGATTAGTTTCCAGGTTGTCTTTGGCTGATCATTATGACTCAGGGTCCTTCCCGGTGGTGCACGCATTGCTTAGCCAGGATGGATGCCAGCAAGAAGGATTCTGGAAGGTGGAAGGACATGTGATGTCTCCTTTTGACCTTTCCCGAATTCTTTTGGTTGGTAGTGGCTTGTTAGTTCCTTATTCCTTACCAGGACCTCTTGTTGTAAAATAACTCATGCACTCATCTCACATGCTAGTAAAGTAATGCTCAAAATTCTCCAAGCCAGACTTCAGCAATACGTGAACCATGAACTCCCTGATGTTCAAGCTGGTTTTAGAAAAGGCAGAGGAACCAGAGATCAAATTGCCAACATCCGCTGGATCATGGAAAAAGCAAGAGAGTTCCAGAAAAACACCTATTTCTGCTTTATTGACTATGCCAAAGCCTTTGACTGTGTGGATCACAATAAACTGTGGAAAATTCTGAAAGAGATGGGAATACCAGACCACCTAACCTGCCTCTTGAGAAACCTATATGCAGGTCAGGAAGCAACAGTTAGAACTGGACATGGAACAACAGACTGGTTCCAAATAGGAAAAGGACTACGTCAAGGCTGTATATTGTCACCCTGCTTATTCAACTTCTATGCAGAGTACATCATGAGAAACGCTGGACTGGAAGAAACACAAGCTGGAATCAAGATTGCCGGGAGAAATATCAATAACCTCAGATATGCAGATGACACCACCCTTATGGCAGAAAGTGAATAGGAGCTAAAAAGCCTCTTGATGAAAGTGAAAGGAGAGTGAAAAAGATGGCTTGAAGCTCAACATTCAGAAAACGAAGATCATGGCATCTGGTCCCATCACTTCATGGGAAATAGATGGGGAAACAGTGTCAGACTTTATTTTTTAGGGCTCCAAAATCACTGCAGATGGTAACTGCAGCCATGAAATTAAAAGACGCTTACTCCTTGGAAGAAAAGTTATGACCAACCTAGACAGTATATTCAAAAGCAGAGACATTACTTTGCCAACTAAGGTCCATTTAGTCAAGGCTATGGTTTTTCCTGTGGTCATGTATGGATGTGAGAGTTGGACTGTGAAGAAGGCTGAGTGCCGAAGAATTGATGCTTGTGAAGTGTGGTGTTGGAGAAGACTCTTGAGAGTCCCTTGGACTGCAAGGAGATCCAACTAGTCCATTCTGAAGGAGATTAATCCTGGGATTTCTTTGGAAGGAATGATGCTAAAGCTGAAGCTCCAGTACTTTGGCCACCTGATGTGGAGAGCTGACTCATTGGAAAAGACTCTGATGCTGGGCGGGATTGAGGGCAGGAGGAGAAGGGGACGACCCAGGATGAGATGGCTGGATGGCATCACGGACTTGATGGATTTGAGTCTGAGTGAACTCCGGGAGTTGGTGATAGACGGGGAGGCCTGGCGTGCTGCGATTCATGGGGTTGCAAAGAGTCGGACACAACTGAGCCACTGAACTGAACTGAACTGAATGGTTACTATGGTGCCTGGCCAGGGTGGGCAGTTTCAATCAGTTTGCTTCCACTAACAAATCTAAATCACCCTAATTTCTATTTTGCCTCCTTGGTCTGTGGAGTAGATTGTGCTGTGACCACAAACAGTCCCCACGTCTCTGTGGCTTAGCAGAATGGAGGTTATGTCTCGATTATGTTCCCTGTCCACTGTGGGTTGGCAGAGGAACTAGACTTGCTATTGTCACTTAGGGATCCAGGCTGGAGACCGCATCTCTACACGTGCTTCCAAGGTTACTGTGGCAGAGAAAAAAAAGAAAACGTGACAAATTGCACATAGGCTTTGTATCGTTCAGGGTTCTCTAGAGAAACAAAACCAATAGAACACGTGTGTGTGTGTGTGTGTGTGTGTGTGTGTGTGTGTGTGTGTGTGTGTGTGTACAGAGATAGACAGAGACAGAGACAGAAAATTTACCTTAGGGAATTGCCTCACACAATTGCAGGGGCTAGAAAACCTGAAATCTTCAGGGCAGATTGGAGACCTAGGGAAAAGTTAATGTTATCATTCTGGAGGCAGGTGGGCTCCCCAGGTGGCGCTAGATGTAAAGAACCCACCTGCCAACGCAGGAGACATATGGACGTGATTTTGACCCCTGGGTCAGGAAGATCCCCTGGAGGAGAGCATGGCAATCCACTCCAGTATTCTTGTGAGGAGCCTGGGAGGCTACAGTCTGTGGGGTCACAAAGATTCAGACACGACTGAAGTAACTTAACACACAACACACTGGAGGCAGAATTCCTTTTTCCTTAGGGGATCTTAGTCTTTTTCTCTTAAAGCCTTTGCCTAGTTGGATGAGGCCCACCCACACATGAAGGATTATCTGTTGTCTACTTATTTAAATGTTACTCACATCTAAAAGATACTTTTATAGCAAGATCTAGACTTGTGTTTGATCAAAAATTGAGGTCCATGGCCCAGCCAAGTTGGCACATAAAATTAACCTTCATGGACTCACTGTTTAGTCTAGACAGGATACATCTCATTTGTACTCAAATATCATTGGGCAAAGTGTATCACATGACTACAGTTAACTTCAAAGGGGCAGGGAAATGCATATACTACCATCTACTCAAGAGGAGGAGAACGAGAATATCAGCAAGTAGCCCTAGTGGCCACCATAATCCTCATTTCACTAAGGGAGTAGAAACATGATCTAAGCTGACTTGAAAGAGAAGTAGTGAAAGTGTTAGCCACTCAGTTGTGTCTGACTCTTTGCGACATCATGGACTGTAGCCCGCCAGACTCCTCTGTCCATACAATTCTCCAGGCAAGAATGCTGGACTAGGTAGCCATTCCCTTCTCCAGGGGATCTTCCTGACCCAGGAATAGAACCTGGGTCTCCTGCATTACAGGCAAATTCTTTACCATCTGAGCCGTGAAAAACAACAACAACAAAAAAACTAACGCGTTTCCTCTGTTTTCTTGGATCTCATCTATGGGTTGGTAGAAAGGCTTGCATATGCCATTGTACGGTTGGATCATTCAAGATGGCTGTTCTCTTGCTCTGTGTGCATCTCCTGCTCGACAAGTGCGTACTTTGCCTATGTCCTACTCATATCAGTGGCCTTTCTACAACCTGTCCCATGCCTCAAGAGAATGATCGTTCTAGGTTTAGATCAGAACCTTTTAGTATACTTACCAAAGGGCCAGTAAGGGGGTTGCCCCTCACCTGCTTTCCCTAGTAACTGATGAGCTAACCTGACATAATTCCCCCAGCCTGTCTTGCCTTCAGGAGTGAAGTCTGCTGCCTCATCCGGCCTGCCATGTGCTGCACACTGTGGGGTGTCGCTCCAGAACTTTGCTTCAGATATGTAAGCTCCTCCTGCATTAAACCACTGATATCTCTATCAGTGACTCCAGGTTCTTTCTTCGGTCTTGAAGCTGTGCAGAAACAGGTTTTGCAGCCTGTTTGATGCCAGCCAACAGCCGTGATAGTGGAGGGCGTCTGGACCTCAGTCATTATCTACTCAAATTGGCATCTCAGACACCCATCTGGTCTGTAGTTGTCTGCCCAGTTCATTCCTTCTTACAGGGCTCCCTTAGAAGGCAGTGACTTTTTGGCCGTATCTGTGCCTCTCTAGGGGGTTTCCCTGGTGGCTCAGTGAGTAAAGAATCTGCTGTCAGTGAATTAGATGCAGGAGACGTGGATTTGATCCCTGGGTTGGGAAGATCCCTTGGAGGAGGGCATGGCAACCCACCCCAGTATTCTTGCCTGGAGAATCCCATGGACAGAGGAGCCTGATGGGCTATAGTTTATAGGGTTGCAAAGAACTGGATATAACTGAAGTGACTTAGCACACACACATGTGCTTCTCTGGGGCAAATGAGAAGTATTCTGCATTTACTGGGCTAAACTAGGGACCAAGAAACTCTTTGAGGCTGGGGTGGTAGCTGCCCCTCACTGTCTGTTCTTTTTCTCTATACAGATAGAACACCTAATTTTAAAATGGGCACATGTTATACAAAGTAATGACTACATTTCCCAGACTTCTGTGCACCTTGGTAGAATCATGAGACTAGATTCTTCCCATTGGGATACAAGCAGAAGAGAATATGTGCTGAACATCTGCTTAGGAGACTCAAAAGGAGAGGGTATGCTTTTCTTCATTATTTTCTTCTCCCTGATATCTGGGACATAGGTGAGATGGCTGGACTGCAAGCAGCTATTTTTGAGAATGAGGTGACTTTAGGGATGGAGATCATGCAGAGTGTAATAAAATTTATGAGTTTCATTCCAGCCCTAATCATCTCCCATCAATCTGCTATGCAAAAGACAAATTAACTTCCTACTTGTTTAAGCTACATTCCTAGGTTTTCTGTCTGACCTGGCAGGTTCCCAACTCTAAAGCCACTCCTCAGAGATGAATTCGGGAGCCACTCACTCACCTAATTGAATCCGTACCTCGTATACATCCTTTGCACTCTTGTTTGCTGGCTCAGAGGCAAGCTGAAGAGAAAGCAGTCCCTGAACTGTGTCTAAGTTGTCATTCACATCACTCTTTGAACCTATTTTGAATTTTGATTAAATGACTTGCTGTCTTTAGGTCCTCCCAGAGGTATCCCGGGGCTTTCCTGGTGGCTCAGATGGTACAGAATTCGCCTGTACTGCAGGAGACCTGAGTTCAATCCCTGGGTGGGAAAGGTCCTCTGGAGAAGGAAATGGCAGCCCACTCCAGTATTCTTTCCTGGGAAATCCCACGGACAGGGAGGCCATGGGGTCTCAAGAATTAGACATGGCTTAGTGACTAAACCACCACCAGAGGTATCCTAAAATGAGGACTTGGATGCATGTAGTTTATTCAGGAGGTAATCCCAGGAAACTCCAGTGGGGGAATGGAGAAGTGAGATGAGAGGATGAGAGCCATAAAGTGCACATCACAAGCAAACCTTCTTCGTGGGCGACTGGAGCCGGCACCCTGAGGGAGCACCGGGAGCGGCAGAACAGGCCTCAGAGGGGTGGGGATGGTGAGTCCCCTGCCCACTAACCCTCGGTTCCCCAGCACTCAGAGGGGAGCCCAAGCAGCCTCCTATGGCTAGAGGCCTCCTGAGGCAGGGGTTGGCAGTAAGCAGCCCTCGGATCACAGTGGAAAGTGCCCAGGGGCCTTGGGCGGGCACTCGTGCCCACCCTGACTCTCCTCCAGGGCCTTCCCTGCTGTGAAGTCAGATCATCTCAGAGGCAGAAAAGAGAATCTCTCCTTTAAGAAAGGGATTTATGTAAATTACTGTCAAATGTTCTGCCCCTAAGCTATATACCCTCTGTTTTAATTGAAACCACTTTTTTTTTTTTTTTCAGTGAAATAACCACTGAGAGCGGTTAGTTTTTCATGCTCCATACGGTCAGTTGCCCTGGCCAGGACAAGCTGGATCTTGTGCAGGACATGCAGGATCTTGTGCAAAATAGAAATGCAGAGCCCTTGTTTAAAAATTAGTAAGAATTTCAAGGTGGTGACAGCAGAGCATTAGCAAAGCTTGGGACCTTTCTATGCGTGGGGTTCCCCTGCAACAATGACTTTAAGTCTCTGAAGTTTCACAATGCTTTGTAAGTCGTAGGTTCCTTGGAAGGTCTATTAGTTCACACTCAGAGTTTCCAACTCAGATTTTATTTTTGTCCCCCTCTTTTATAGGGGGGAAGGGATTGTTCTCCCTCCAACTCCTGACACTGAAGATCCAAGAAAATTAGAACTCTTTCTCTCAGAAGTGGCTGAGAGCCTTTCTGTTTTTGTATTTATCCCAAACCCCTAATTTATCCCTCACTCCTCACTGCCCCTTTGGTAAACGTAAGTTTGTTTTCTGTGTCAATGAGCCTATTTCTGTTTTATAAATAAGTTCACGTGTGTCATTGTTTTAGATTCCACATAAAAATGATATGGTGATATTTGTCTTTCTCCACTCAGTACGATAATCTCTGGGTTCATCCGTGGCGCTGCAGATGGCATTGTTTCATTCTGTATTATGTCAGTAATAGTTCATTTACACACACACACACATCTCACATCTTCTTTACCTATTCCTCTGTCAATGGCCATTTAAGTTGCTTCCATGTCTTGGCTGTTGTAGATGGTGCTGCAGTGAACACTGGGGTGTGTGTATCCTTTAGAATTACAGTTTTCTCCACATATATGCCCAGGAATGGGATTGCAGAATCAGATGGTGACTCTCTTTTTAGCTTTTTAAGGACCCTGCATACTGCTCTCCATAGTGGCTACACCAATTTACATTTCCCCCAGGAATATTCTCTGCTACTCAGAGGCAGCTATTGGGTGTCTGTTTTTAGGTAATTACCTCTGTATGTCTAAATACTATGCTTGCATTGCTATTTCTTGGTTTATCAACTTTAGACATTATCTCTTGACTTCCTGCTGTGAATGATAGGGATTTAGCCCACTGACACTCCTCTCTCAGTGGAAGTATCTTGTTATTTTTAGTTCCTCTAGTGGCTACTGTTGTAACATGAAGTAATAGACTGAAATCTCTCTAGTTCCAGTGATTTTAAGCAACACCTTCTTGACACCTCCCTTTATTAAAATCCTCAAGCGCTTGCCTTTTTCTTAAACTCTTCTCTCCATGCTCTACTTCCCAATTTCTGACATTGTAATTTTACTTTCCCATTGTCAAGGCTGGTAAGCTTTACACTCTGATATGCAACCGTAGCTTGTTCCTCCATCCTTCATCTACCTTGATCTCTAAGGTGAAAATCTCCAGAGGAGGACAGGAGAGAGGAGAGAGGTTTGGGAGCTAACCCTGACCTGAAGGGAAAGCAGAAATAAGAGCTCTTCATTAAGGGAAGAAGTGGGAGCTGAGTCACCACCTGGGGGGCAGGACCTGCACAGGAAGGCTCTGTTTTGAGAACATCTCCGCAGTACTCAGCATCTCTCCAAGTGTCACTGCAACCTGATGACTCTGGTCCATCCTTAATAGCTCAGCCCTCATTTGACTTGTTCTGTGTGGCTTATCCTCACTTCATAACATCCTGAGATACCAGTAGGCTCCCCATTGGAGCTTTAAAACTCATCAGGCAAAATCTCCTGCATTGGCCCTGGAATTTGAGGCGGTGCTAGCCTCACACTCTCCACTGCCTACTTGGTTAGCCAGCCCTTCTTTCCTGGCCTGCAGCTGATTCCTTTTCCTCCTCACCTCTCCATCTGCCTCTGTCATTCCTATGAGATGGGGGGAGGCCATTCTCTATGGCATTTCTACACATCTTATGACCAGTTTTGTCCAGACAACTGTTTCCAGATTGTTTGCACAGCACATATTCTTGGAAGCTAGAGATGATGTCTCTAGGTTGGAGGACAGTGTTGTTTCAGATACTGTCCCCAGGGGCAGAGGTAGGGCAGGGGATGTTCACTAGTGGTTTCACTATAGGATTGAGAGTTGCCTCGGCTGTAATGTGGACCTCTATGTGGGCAGTATATTCCCCAGCTGGCTCTGCATCACCCCGTGAGGCTTGGGGGGGCAGGCAGACCTGATGCAAACATGGCTGCCACTGCACCATGAGTAATAAGCTGTCTATAGCTGTTTGAGCTGGTTGTTTGCTTGCTGTCTATGACACGTAGCTAGGCAGTAAACCTAGCTGGTATTTGGTCATTGTTGCTTAGGCTTGTCTACCTGGATATAGACCGCTTCTGAGCTGCGAGGTTCCTCCCGGGAGTCAAACCCTCTATGTTTATTCAAGGTGCAGCCCCTGACCCCCCGCCTTCCTACACCTCACAAACCTCTTCACTGTGGATGTCTCTCTTTTGCTCTTCTTACTGTCATTCAGATGTCACATTTCAGGGGAGGTGGTAGATTATTCATGTGTGTACTCAGGTTCCCTAACTGGAATAGAAGCTCTATTTGCATTTCTATATAGACAGAAGAAAGAATACAGAGAAAGCTTTCTGAGTTGTCAGTAGCTTTGCAAATATTGCGCAACATTCAGCTAGTAAATTGCAAAGCATAATACACCATAAAAAGGGATGTGCTTGCTGATTCCAAATCTCTCCCTCCTGCGTGGCTTCTTAGATTTTCACCATAGGGATCAGCAGAACCTTTTAAGGACCAGCAGAACATTTTAAAGATCAGAGGATGAATGGTCTCTTTCTCAGCAGCAGCAAAGATGGGAAAGCTAAGAGCGATGTACTTCACATGAACCTCAGAGGTAGCCTGGGGGATTGGGCCACAGAATAGCCTTCCACGTGTTCCTGGGCACAGGGGTGGGAGAAGCTTTCAGTTACTGGACTCCTGTGCAGGTAGGTATCCTCACACATCTCGCCTGGGTGAAAGGGAATGATATACCCAACTGAATGCAGAGTTCCAGAGAATAGCAAGGAGAGACAAGAAGGCCTTCTTAAATGAACAATGCAAAGAAATAGAGGAAAACAACAGAATGGGAAAGACTAGAGATCTCTTCAAGAAGATTGGAGATAACAAACATTTCATGCAAAGATGGGCACAATAAAGGACAGAAATGGTATGGACCTAACAGAAGCGGAAGATATTAAGAAGAGGTGGCAAGAATACACAGAACAATACAAAAAAGGTCTTAATGACCTGGATAACCACAATGGTTTGATCATTCACCTAGAGCCAGACATCCTGGAGTGTGAAGTCAAGTGGGCCTTAGGAAGCATTACTACGAACAAAGCTTGTGAAGGTGATGGAATTCCAGTTGAGCTATTTCAAATCCTAAAGACGATGCTGTTAAAGTGCTGCACTCAACATGTCAGCAACTTTGAAAAACTCAGCAGGGGCCACAGGACTGGAAAATGTCAGTTTTCATTTAAATCCCAAAAAAGGGCAATGCCAAACTGTAAAACTATGCTCATTCCACATGCTAATAAGGTTATACTCAAAATCCTTCAAGCCAAGCTTCAGCAGTACATGAATCAGAACTTCCAGATATATAAGCTGGATTTAGAAAATCCACCATTTGCTGGATCATAGGGAAAGCAAGGGAAATTCCAGAAAAACATCTAGTTCTGCTTCATTGATTACACTAAAGTCTTTGACTGTGGATCACAACAAACTATGGAAAATTCTTAAAGAGATGGGAATACCGACCACTTTACATGCCTCCTGAGAAATCTGTATGCAGGTCAAGAAGCAACAGTTAGAACTGGACGTGGAAAAATGGATGGTTCCAAATTGGGAAAGGAGTACGTCAAGGTTGTATATTGTCATGCTGCTTATTTAACTTACATGCAGAGTACATCACGTGATACTGGGCTGGATGAAGCATAAGCTGGAATCAAGATTGTTGGGAGAAGTATTAATAACTTCAGATAAGCAAATGATACTACTCTGATGGCAGAAAGTGAAGAGGAACTAAATAGCCTCTTGATGAGGGTGAAAGAGGAGAGTGAAAAAGCTGGCTTGACACTTAATATTGAAAAAACTAAGATCATGGCATCTGGGCCCATCACTTCATGACAAATAGATGGGGGAAAAGTGGAAGCAGTGACTAATTTTCTTTTCTTGGGCTCCAAAATCACTGTGAATGGTGACTGCAGCTATAAAATTAAAAGTTGCTTCCTCCTTGGAAGGAAAGCTATGACAAACCTAGAGCGTATTAATAAGCAGAGACATCACTTTGCCAACAGGGTCCATATAGTCAAAGCTATGGTTTTTCCAGTAGTCATGTATGAATGTGAAAGTTGGACTATAAAGAAGGCAGAGTGCCAAAGAATTGATGCTTTTGATCTGTGGTGTTGGAGGAGACTCTTGAGAGTCCCCTGGACTGCAAGGAGATCAAACCAGTCAATCCTAAATGAAATCAGTCCTGAATATTCATAGGAAGGACTGATGCTGAAGCAGAAGCTCTAATACTTTGGCCACTTGATGCAAAGACCTGACTCATTGGAAAAGACACTGATGCTAGGAAAGATTGGAGGCAGGAGGAGAAGGGGGCAGTAGAGGACGAGATGGTTAGATAACATCACCAACTCAATGGACATGAATCTGAGCAAACTCTGGAAGATAGTGAAGGACAAGAGAGTCTGGCATGCTGCAGTCCCTGGGGTTACAAAGAGTTGGACACCATTTAGTGAGTGAGCAACAACAATTCAGAAAAAGATACATGCTGCTGCTAAAGCACTTGAATTCCTTCTGTAAAAAAGTTGTCATTAATATACTGAAAAAAATTGTAACTATGTGTGATGATGGATGTTAGCTAGTTTTATTGTGATGATCATTTGGCTGTACATACTAACATCGAATTATTATGTTATACACCTGGAACTATCATAATGTTAATATGTCAATTATACCTCAATAAAATGATTAAAAATTGTTATTAGTATATTAATATATTAGAATCAGATAACTGCTGATTTTACCATCGGCTGAAAATTGTAGAAAGCAAATCTAAGATGTCTATAATGTGAGTAGCAAGCCCTGGAATTACAAAGAGAACCCTGGTTAGAGATGTTTAGTGGCCTGTGGTGGCAATAGTGAGGTTATTTGCAGGGATGGTTTCCTCCCTAGAGTGGGTGCATAAAGCTACCTAATATCCTTTAATAAATCTCTTTCTGCATAAACTAGCTAGAGAGGGTTCTTGTCGGCCAGGAATGCTGATCAAGGCATACACAGAAGACAGAGAAGGTAGCAGCAGTCAGGAAGGGAGGGAGAAAATCAAAGGAGACTTTGAGGTCTCTAGGGAGAAAAAAAAGGTCTCCTAGGAAGAAAAGCAAAAATAGAGAAGTCAGCATCCACTAAGCTGCAAGGAAGACAGTAAATTCCTTGGAAAGAACTCATAATATACAACATGTAGGGGAGGGTTATAGGTTCGATACAAGAGAAGTGTATTTACTTGAGAAATGAATTCACTAGAGATGTAAAAATCAGTAAAATATTCCTTCTTTGGATGCGTCATATTTTACAATGTACTAGTTGAATGCTTTGGACATGAATAAAACACGTGAACCTATCGGTTTACCCGTGTTGGAAAGGAAGTAGCTGTCTGACTCACACTGCTCATGGATCTGTGCTGATGAAGCACAGATGTGGAGTGTGGAAGAATGTCCATTAGAGGCCCCCCTCGGGAGGTGGGCTGGAGATCTGGGGGTGGCTTTCTGCTCTGTTTTACCAGCTTCTCTGCTGGTTTTCCTCCCTGTAGTGAAAAACCTCCCTTTAGAACTGTATGAGCCAGATTGCTTCATCTTTCTTTACTGGCCACCCTCTAAGTTATCTTATTAGTTCTCACACTTCTAGCCAAAGTTAGGTGGTGGGGGGTGGGGTGAGGAGCGGCTGAGTCATTGGTTTTGCCATTGATTTAAAGACTCTATCTCACATATGGCTGCAACTTTCCTACTTGCAGATGGAAAAATTCAGGACCCCTAGAAGATGGTAAAGAAATCTTTGCCTTCACTTTCTCCCCACCTTGGATTTCTCATCTCCTCTATCTTGATACCATGGCTCTTCCTTCCCATCCCCCATTGTCCTCTCCTTCAGTTTGAATTCAGTCCCTCAGCTTCCTTTGGTTCTTCCCTGGATGGATCTGGGGCTTGGTGCCAGGAGAGTGCTGGGGGAAGGAATGGAGAGTCCTCTAAAATGTCCCGTCCTTGGGACAGGAGAGAGGATCCCAACCACAACACTTCCTGGCTTAAGGGCTAGGGATCTTCAGTGATACAAAGTGAAAGTTGCTCCAGCTTTTTGTGATCTCATGGACTATATAACCTGCCAGGTTCCTCTGTCTACGAAATTCTCCAGGTATGAGTACTTGAGTGGGTAGCCATTCCCCTCTCTGGGGGAATCTTCCCGACTCTGGGGATTGAACCCGGGTCTCCTGCATTGCAGGCAGATTCTTTACCATCTGAGCCACTAAGAAAGCCCAAGGGATCTTTAGGTTACTGTGTAAAGAATCATGTCTGCCTCATTTTGTTATTCTGATCTATTTTATATTCAACTTCAGGAGGAAGAAGGGTAAAGGAGAAAAAAAAAATCTTTCCTGCTACATGTAAAATATTGCAGATGTTAACTGATGATTACAAAAGACAGCAAAGCAGGCCAAGAAATGTTGCGAGGAGGGGTGGGGTGCAGGCTGAGTGAATGTTTGGGGCAGGTGCTCGGGAGATTAAATTACAGATAGGGAGGTGGTTGGTGCCATCCTCCCAGCCCTGCTCAGTAGGGCTGCAAGCTATTTCAAGCCAGTGGGAAAGAGAAAGAGTCTGCGCTACTTGTCTTTAGGAGGCACTGTATTTTCTTTCTTGCTTTGGAAAAACAACACCCAGCTCTGCATGTCTGCAGGTGCCTTTTGCATGGAAGGGTGACTGGCAGACTTAATGTTAGGAAGAGTGGTAGATGGGGCAGGCATGGATTTTGTCTCCTCTGTAGTCATTCCCCCTCCTCTGCTACCAGTCCTGTGATTTTGCATGGGAACATGGAATTGTGGCGCTGGAGAAGACTTGAGCATCCCTTGGGCTGCAAGTAGATCAAACCAGTCCATCCTAAAGGAAACCAACCTTGGATATTCATTGGAAGGACTGATGCTGAAGCTGAAGCTCCAATACTTTGGCCACGTGATGCAAAGAGTCAATTCATTTGGAAAAGACCCTGATGCTGGGAAAGAGTGAAGGGGACAACAGAGGATGAGGTGGTTGGATGGCATCACTGACTCAATGAACATGAGTTTGAGCAAACTCCAGGAAAGAGTGAAGGACAGGGAAGCCTTGCATGTTGCAGCCTAGGGGGGTCTCAAACAGTCAGACACAACTGAGTGACTGAACAACATCTTTCCTCATTCCCAGGCTATGTGGTCAGTGAGACTGACCCTCACTCGACCCAGGTCCCCTGCTCTAAACAAGCAGTCACCGTGGTTGTAATGTCCATGCGACTTGTTAGGATGATGAGAGTCATGTTAAATGTGGCTAACAGTGTAGGTACAGAACTGTAGTACCCGGACTTTTGCTGTCACTTTTGTAAAAGAGGGGCTTGCTTTCTGCTGCAGGTGTTCAATGGCTGGGACGTAAGTCTGAGGTGGCTCCTGGCTTGTTTGGTGAAAGCTGTCCTGAGAAAAAGGCCAAGTAGAAGCCATCCAGCTGTGTGGAGAAGAGAGAAGCCTCTGAGGACGCTGTCTGAGCATCTGCATCCAGCTTGAAATGAATGCTAACCCAAGACTTGTGGTCATGCGCCTGAAGTCTTCCTACCACCCCTCTCTTTTCACCATTTTGCATTTGGGTTTCTGTCACTTGCAACTCAAAGGGTCCTATGTAATACAAGTGGCTTCAGAAAGCTCAGGAAAGTGGCTGGCCAATGTTATGGTGGGGCAGAACAAAACGAGTGTAATTGCTATGCCACTGCCTCTTGCTATGCAGCTCTCGTGGAGGATGAGGCTCGCAGGCTTATTTCCAGGTCATATTTGACTCGGAGGACACAGCTGCCTCCAAGAAAGACTGCCAGCCAGGAGTTGGCAGCCAGAACTCAGCTGAACAATTGATGTGTTCAGTCCTGTGTTATTGTAGAGCAGTGTTCTCTGAGGATGCCCCGAAAAGAAATTAATGTCGTAAAGGCCCAAGATGTGCATGAGGAAAGCCAGACTGTCCGTTTGCACTCACGTGCAAAAGAATAACTGTTCTCAGATCCTTGGGAAGAGCCTGATCTTGGCTCACTGACATGAGCTGATGTGAAAATGAATGTTCCTTGAGTGCAAAGCAGCAGAAGCATCTGTGAAGGGGATGGGCAGTTAGAAAGGAGAGACCTCTTTAATATTTCTTTGTTTGCCCAGCAAGCTTTACTTGAGTGCCTTCTATTGTGCTGGGATAGAAACATGATTACAAGACAAAGCTCATACTCTTCAGAAGCTTACAGGTGGGTTAGGGAGTTGGGCAAAAAAAAAAATCGATGGATAAATAATGTAATTCATGATACTTTAAATGGAAATAATAGAGGGGTGATGCCTACCCAACGGCATTCTTCTCTTCTTTCTTAGTTCATAGCATCCTGATTTTGTTCTAGGAGGCAAGAGGCTCAGGTAGGTGAGCCCTTCCCTGGAATCGGGGTGAATGATGTTAGATCCATACCAGTTATTCTCAAATTTTGGTGTGCATCGGAATCATATCGAGGACATTAAAAACTCAAAACCCTGGACCTCATCCCCCAAATTTCTGGTTCAGTAGTAGGTCTAGGAGGCCTCAGGTTTGTATTTCTACGAGTTCCCAGGTGATGCTTCTCCTGTTGACCTGAGGACCACTAATCTAAATTGAGCATGGTTACTTGATTCATCTCTTCTGCTTTATGGTTGGGCACACCACTAAGTTCTGGCCAATGAAATCCAAGAGGAAGCCTATGGAGAACTTTCTGGAAGAGTTTTTCCTTCCTTGCGAAAAGTGCAATGGCAGGAGTCCAGTCTTTATCCCACTTTGAGTAGAGTCACATGAGGAGCTGCTGTGTGCAGCTGCTGTTATATTGTCACTGTATGGACATGGCAGAGAGACTTACAAAAATCCTGACCCAGAGCTTGACATTGCTGAGGAGCTAAGCAAACTCTGACACCACCCACCTTCAAATCTTTGTTGTGCAAAGTGATTAAATGTTGTTATTCCTAATTCACTTCGAGCCAGAACAGATTCAGCGGGCCATCAGGCTGAACCTGAGTGGGATGGAGTATCAGGAAAGGCTTCTAAGAGGAGGTGACTCACTCTCGCTCATCAGCTCTTCAGGGAGAACGGTGCCCACATATGCTTTGGCAAAATGACAAATGATGACACTTTATGGACTCATTTTATAGTCACTTATGAACTGACTAAACTAGGAATGTTAAATTTATGACTGTCAAGAGTTTATTTCATGTATAAAAAACTGCGTGGGAAAAGAGAATGAGGAAACCATTAAATCTACCTGGGCAAATGAAGTCAAGGAAAAATTTGTGTAGGAGGTGACGTTTGGACCAGGCCACTTGGAGTTGACACTGGGTGGGCAGAAAGTGTAGGGCTGGAGCCTGGTGTGAAGTAGGTACACATACATTTGTGGGGCTTAACTGATCTTAGAAACACATCATTCAGAGGAAATGGCACAGACAATAGTCCAGAGATGTGATAGAAATTCATGCCTCTGGGTAAGAGCACAAACTTTGGGATGATGATCTAGAGACAGTATGGGTTATAGTATCTCAAGATATAAAATAAGTTAAATCAGAAAAAATCAAGGAGATCAATTAGATCAACCAAAAAAAGGGAGGGGGTGGGTAATATCTCAACCCTCAAAGGCTTCTGAAACCCAACACTTTAAAAAAATTAATTTCTTTTAACTTTTTATCTTATATTGTAGTATAGCCAATGAACAACATTGTGATAGTTTCAGGTGGTCTGTAACAATTTTGTGATAGTTTTAGCAAAGGGACTCAGCCATATACAAACATGTACCCTCTCTCCCCCAAACTCCCCTCTCATCCAGGCTGCCCCCAAACATTGAGCAGAGTTCCCTGTGCTATACAGTAGGATCTTGTTGGAGAAAACCAACACTTTGAACCCTCTCCACCTCAAGAAGGGGCATGTCCTTTGTCTTAAGGAGACAGTTCCTCTTTTGGAGTCAGAATTGTTTCACGCCCCACTTCTCACTTTACTATGCCAGTAACTACAATCTAAATACAGCATGGCCTGGAGTGGAGCAGGGTGGGGCAGAGAGGATGTGAAATGAGCCAGGAAATGATAACAGAAAATGATGAGATTTAAACAGATGAGGTTGCTCAGAGCTGGAGTTGATGAGTCCACAGGCTCCACTAACCCAGCCCCCACCCGACCAGTGAACAGTACCTCTACACGTTGCTTATTTACACTTTAAAAAGTCGCAGTGATGCTTCTGAGAATGGATTGGAGGGTGATTAAACAAGGATGATGGACTATAGTGTTAGTTTGGGCCGATATGAAGCTATGAAGTAAAGTATTTGACGCAAGTGGGAGAAAAATGGTTAAAAAAAGACAAGATTTAGCAGCAGTTAGACATGGGAAGTAACAAAGGAGGAAAAGTCAAAGACAACTAGTTTTCTAGTTCAGGGGACTAGGTAGATGGTCATAGTAATTTCAGGAAGGACCACAGCATTTCCTTCTTTCCCTAACCAGGGAATGAACTCTAGTCATAGCGGTGAAATCTCAGAATCCTAACCATTAGGCTACCAGCGAGCTTTCTAATGGTTTTGTTTCTTTTCTTCTTCTTTTTTAATGAAGGTTTTTGCTTTCTTTCTTTCTTTTTTAATGTATTCATTTATTATTATTTATTTGGCTGCACCAGGTCTTAGTTATGGCCTGTGGGATCTAGTTCTCTGATCAGGGATTGAACCCGGGTCGCCTGCATTGGGAGCTCAGAGTCTTAGCCACTGGACCACCTGGGAAGTCCCCCTCAGAGTTCTGTTTCTAATGAGCCAAGTTTTGGATGCATGTGTCATGGAAAGGTCAGAGGCCAAGGGACAGTGGAAAAACTGGATATCTGGTGGCAATTCAGATGGTATAGATTTGGAGTTTTCAAGATATGGAGAGCAGAGAGAAAGAACAGAGGGACTGAGGTGGAAGCAACATTTAATGGTTAGTGGAAGGTCACAAAGCAACTATAAAAGAACGGGTAAAGCTAAAGGAAAAACAAACATGACAACCACTCAGTTAGTATAAGGAGACAAGTGAGGATGTCTGAACCACAAAATCACTCCTTTCAATAGTGAAAACAAATTAAATATTGGTAATGGCTGGCCTAATAGGAATAACATGCTACTCTTCGTAACGCATTAGCTAAGACTGGTGTTGGAGAAGACTCTTGAGAGTCCCTTGGACTACAAGGAGATCCAACCAATCCATTCTGAAGATCAGCCCTGGGATTTCTTTGGAAGGAATGATGCTAAACCTGAAACTCCAGTACTTTGGCCACCTCATGAGAAGAGTTGACCCATTGGTAAAGACTCTGATGCTGGAAGGGATTGGGGGCAGGAGGAGAAGGGGACGACAGACAATGAGATGGCTGGATGACATCACTGACTTGATGGATGTGGGTCTGGGTGAACTCTGGGAGATGGTGATGGACAGGGAGGCCTGGCGTGATGCGATTCATGGGGTTGCAAAGAGTCTGACACGACTGAGCAACAGAACTGAACTGAACTGAACTGAAGGAGTGTCATGGAGCAAGTGATGAATTTGCAGCATTTCACCTACTTATTTGCCTAACGATTCCTTGAAATCGGTGACTGCAACTTGCAAGATAATTGGATAGGTTGGGTTTGGGACCAACATCCAGAATGAAGTCACATGTTGATTTCTGGATCCTTCTCCCTAGCTTCAGTTGCAGGAACCTTCCCCTTCTTTGCCTGCTGCTGCTGCTGCTGCTAAGTCACTTCAGTCGTGTCCGACTCTGTGCAACCCCATAGATGGCAGCCCACCAGGCTCTGCCGTCCCTGGGATTCTCCAGGCAAGAACACTGGAGTGGGTTGCCATTTCCTTCTCCAATACGTGGAAGTGAAAAGTGAAAGTGAAGTTGCTCAGTCGTGTCTGGCTCTTCGTGACCCCACAGACTATAGCCCACCAGGCTCCTCCATCCATGGGGTTTTCCAGGCAAGAGTACTAGAATGGGGTGCCATTGCCTTCTTTGCCTAAATGTCACAAAATCCCTCTTCCCCAAGTGTGTGCTTGTGTGCTAAGTTGCTTCAGTTGTGTCTGACTCTGCAGCCCATAGCCTGCCAGACTCCTCTCTCCAGGGGATTCTTCAGGCAAGAATACTGGAGTCGGTTGCCGTGGCCTCCTCCAGTGGATCTTCCTGACCCAGGGATTGAACCCTAGTCTCTTAGGTCTCCTCCATTGGCAGGCGGGTTCTTTACCACTAGCACCACCTGGGAAGCCACTTGCCCTGAGTCAGGACAATTTGCAACCAGGTTCTTTTACAAAAATATTTGTTTATTTTTGGTGGTCCTGTGCTCTGGCTTTTTCTAGTCATGGCGAGTGGGAGCTACTCTCTAGTTGTGGAACATGGGCTTAGTTGCCCAATGGCCAGTGGGATCTTCCTGGACCAGGGATCGAACCCTTGTCTCCTGCATTGGCAGGCAGATTCTTAACTACTGAGCTGTGAGAGAGGTCCTACAACCAGGTCTTAAGTTGTATCTATGTTAAAAGAAGACATGTCATATCCTCCCTGTTGTTTTGTTCTTCCATTTCCTTCTCCAACGCATAGCCTCAGTCTAATTCTGAGAAGACATCAGACAAATCCAAACTGAGAAGCATTCTATCAAATACCAGGTACTCTTGGACACTGTTGAAGTCAAGAGAAAACAAAAAAAGAAAGAAACGAGCAAAAAAGACTGAAGAACCGTTACAGGCTGGAGGAGACTAAGGGGACACGACAAATGATGCAAAATGGGGTCCTGAAATGGATCCTGGAACAGAAGAAATGATTTTGTGGGAAACTGAAACAAATGGTCGCTTAGTTAATAATACTCTTCAGTTCAGTCTCTCAGTTGTGTCCGACTCTGCAACCCCATGGACTGCAGCACATGGATTGTAGTCAGGTATGGATGTGAGAGCTGGACCATAATGAAGGCTGAGTGTTGAAGGATTGATGCTTTCAAACTGTGGTGCTGGAGAAGACTCTTGAGAATCCCTTGGACAGCCAGGAGATCCAACCAGTCAATCGTAAGGGTAATTAACTCTGAATATTCATTGGAAGGACTGATGCTGAAGCTGAAGCTCCAATACTTTGGCCACCTGATTCAAAAAGCCAACTCATTGGAAAAGGCCTTGATACTGGGAAAGATTGAGGACAGGTGGAGAAGGGGACTACGGAGGATGAGATGGTTGGAAGGCATCACTGACTCCATGGACATAAGTTTGAGCAAGCTCTGGGAGATGATGAAGGACAGGGAAGCCTGGTGTGTCGAGTTCAGGGAATCGCAAAGAGTTGGACATGACTTAGGAACTGAATACCAACAACAGTCATGGTATGTAAGATGTTAACACTGAGAAAGCTAAAAGAAAGCCCAACATTTGATGTAATAACATAAGTAAGATGCAAGGGTCGCCTAGCTTCTGGCTGGTGAACACTTCCTACCTTAGTTCTTAGTAAATGACAAATCCTGACTTGAGATCCTAAGTTCCACACTACTTCTTTGATCTTATCTTGGGCCATCTTTCCTTGGATAACTCTTCTCCAGCCACTATGGCCTTTTTCTAGTTCTTGGGACATGTTGAACCTGGTCCCACAGCAAGGTCCTTGTACTTGCCATTTCCTTTGTCTTGGAACTCCTTTCCTCCCCCTTTTTTGCAGGACTGGGTCCTCTCCTTCAAGTCCCAGCTAATGTCTCCTTCAGCTTAATGTCCTTCAAGGAAGGAGGGGTCGCTCTTGACTGCCCCTCCCATTAATCTCTGTCATAGCTTCTTATGTATTTTCTTCATTGCCCTAATCACAGTCTATAAGGGACTGGCTTGTTACTGGTTTTCTCTCTTCCAGAATGTTGCCTTCATGAGGACAGAGACCTTGTCTGCCTTGTTCTCTACTACATGCCTTGCCCCTTTGCATGGTGCCTTGCCTATAATAATTGTTCAGCAAACACTTGTTAAGTGAATGTTGAAGGATGGTTTGTCCAAGAGTTAAAAGCAAGACTGTCATCAAACATATAGTGAATGTGTGTGATATATATTTAACTCATTCAGTGAAGGAAACAGCAAAATAGTAAAGCTAGACCGAGGAAAATTCTAATAACAGCGGGTTATAGAGATCAGGAGCTATGATGAGATAGCTTTCCTGTGTGCTAAGTCACTTCAGTTGCGTCTAGAGATTTGTGACCCTATGAACTGTAGCCCTCCAGGCTCCTCGGTCCATGGGATTCTCCAGGCAAAAGTACTGGAGTGGGTTGCCATGCCCTCCTCCAGGGGATCTTCCCAACCCAGGGTCTCCTCCACTGTAGGCAGATTATTTACCATCTCCAGGGGATGCTATCCCTTCTGCAGGGGATCTTCTCGACCCAGGAATTTAACTGGGATCTCCTGCATTGCAGGTGGATTCTTTACCGTCTCAGTTACCAGGGAAGCTGGTTTAATGTTAGGACACCCTGTTCCTATTGTAACCCTTGCTTCCCAGCTTATATTTTTGTTTTGTGGATGTACATGAGACATTCTCTGGGGATTCCCAGAAATAATTGAAGCGGGGTAGGGAAAAGACTTTGAAGGTGAGAGTCTGTCCCTGCAAACAACAGATGAGGGCCGGGCAGAGGTCAGGGCAATGTAAGCAGAAACATAAAGATGTTTGTATCCCACCAGGGAAACCAGCTGCACACTGGTTGGACAGTATTAGAACTGCTTCCTCTCAGCTCTCTTGGTCCCATGAGATGCTACTCTGTGAAATGGGTCCAGAGGTTAGCCTCACATGTGCATGTTTCTCTAGTTTTACTGTTATCATTTCTTTTTTTCGGCCACACCGTTTGACATGTGGATCTTAGTTTCCTGACGAGGGATTGAACCCATGCCCCTTGCAGGGGAAGCACGGAGTCTTAACTATTGGACAGCCAGGGAAGTCCCCTTTCTCTAGTTTTAAAATTGACTTTACTTGGTGGCGGGAAGGGGGGTGGTCTAACAGTTTTAGGGACCAAAGTCCTGAGCATTGAACCAGGGGCTATCCTGAGAAGAAATCAGTTCCAAGGCAAATAATGATTCAACCTTAAACTGAAAACAGACCCCTTAGTACCTCAGAAGGGACCTTTTGGCAAGTGGCATCTTGCCAGGGAATTGACTCAAAACAAATCTCTAGCAGCCCAGAGGTGCTGGAGAAGAGTTTCAGAAACAGCACGGAGAGGGCTGTGCAACAGCTTACTGGAATTGCCTCACTCACGCTTTGATGTTCATCCTCTGCAGAGCTCTGCTCATCTCTGCAGCTTTGAAACCGTACACAGGAAGCAGAGCTGCTGACGTCAGGAGACCTCGGAGACCCGCTATCGCATCTGTTTCATTGTACAGGTAAGGAAGCTAAGTTACAGATTAAAGGATTTGCCCAAAGCTACAGAGCAGAGGACTATGAGTAGAACCCAGATCTCTTGTTTCCTAGTTCAAATATCTCCAATCCATGTATCTTATGTATTATTTAGGTAGAAGGTGTGGCAACCACATGGATTTGGTTTCTTGCTCAAATATATCTCAATTCTTGGTGCAAAGCTCAAGCATCAAGCAACAGAGGGAAGAGACAGATGTGGCCCCCATGTATGGGAACAGCATGTGACAGTGTCAGCACAGACATGATTTAAAGCAGTGCCATGGCAACCAGCATTCACTCTGGCCCCAGACAGTTCTGCAAGCTATGGAATGTAACTGAAAATGGCTTCTCACTTGCTGAGCCCAGAGCGCGAGCTTCTGCTTCTCTGGCCGTGAATGACTCTAAAATAGAACAAACTCTGAGTGCAGAAGCAGGGCTCATCCAGTTCTTTTATCGAAGTTTGGGGGTTTCTCGCAGGAGAAATAAACTCAGCAGCCTTGGGAATCCCCAAGAATCACTGTGTCTGGTAGTATGGTTTTGCTTCCTTTTAGAGCAAATGCATCATTTCAAAGCGGGTTCTTAGAACACCAATGTTCCAAAGAGATTCCCTAGGTGATGAGGGAAAGGTAAGGGGGAGGGGCACTACTGCTGGTATCTTTCTTACACAATGAAAGTTCTGCTGCTACCAAAAAAAAAAAAAAAAATCATAAATCAGGGCAGCAGACCAGGAGAGGTCTGGACTGCATTTAACTCTTGATTTTAATCTGACTGTGCCTGTAAGCTGTCCACAGAACTCCTGAAACAGACCATTTGGCACCCCATGATATGTGATCCCTTTTCTTTTTCTGAGTTTCTAACTGGCCACCTTGGAATTAAGACATTCAGCTTCCCCGACACGCAGTAGGCATAGCCCTGTGACCAGTTTTGACTATTCCTCTGTGAGTGGAAGTTTGACTTTCCAGATGGTGCCTTGATCTTGGGACCAGTCCCTCTTCTCTTTGGCTGGGTCCTTATTTACTCATACTTTGGCTGTGCTGGGTCTTCGTTGCTGTGTGCTGGCTTCTCCTTGTGGTGGCTTCTCTTGTGGAGCGTGGGCTCCAGGGCACGTGGGCTTCAGAAGTGATGTCTCATGGGCTTAGTTGCTCTGTGACATATGGGATCTTCCGACACCAGGGAGCAAACCTGTGTCCTCTGTACTGGCAGGTGGTTCCTTAACCACTGAACCACCAGGGAAGTCCCCACTTTGGCCGATTTTCCGCTGCAGTGATTATAAGTCATGTGGGCCATGAGGATGAGAGCAACACCACAGAAACGGCAGAGCAATAAGACATGCTTGAATGATAGTTAAAAAACATTGCTCCTGATTTGATTACCGCTAAAAGTAAACTAAGTGGGAGGTACTCAATATGCTAGATACGTGAAGGGGAGTTCTGGGCAAAGCTCTTGAACATGAAGTGCCCTACCAATTCCCTCTCTGTATATGTATTTAAATTCTTTCTATGTTACAGTGGAACCAATATCCTATAATACCCCTACCCAAACTGCCATTGCCAATGCTACAAATATTATTTCGGATGCTTTAGGCTATAAGCAACAACCAGCCTTGTTGAAAAATAGCTTAAAAACATAAGAATTTAAAAAACGAGGCCATTTCACAAGAAATCCAGAGGTAGGGAGTTCCCAGGGTGGGTTCAGTGTTAGGCTGTTGCTGACGAATTGCTGCTATGACAAATTGTCATAAACCCGATGGCTTAAAACAACCAAATTTATTCCCTTAGAGTTCTGGAGACCAGAAGTCTGGAATCAGTTTTACTGGATTAAGAGTCAGTTGGCATGGCTGGATTATTTTCTGAAGGTTTTAGGGGAGAAGCTGTTTCCTTGCTTTCTTTAGCTTCTGGAGGCCTGCTGCTTTCCTTGGCTCATGGTCCCTTCCTTGAATCACTCCAACCTCTTGCTTTCTGTTTCTGTACTCAAATCACCCTCTGCCTCCCTCTTTTAAGGACTTTCATGACTGCCTTTAGGCCCTGCCCAGATAATTCAGGATAATCTCTTCATCTCAAAACCTGTAGCTTAATCACATCTGCAAAGTCGTTCTTACCTAAGGTAAGATTTGGCTTCCCAGGTGTCTCAGTGGTAAAGAATCTGCCTGCTAAAGCAGGAAATGCAGGACTCGTGGGTTCCATCCCTGGGTCGGGAAGATCCCCTGGGAAAGGAAATGGCCACCTACTCCAGTATTCTTGCCTGGAGACTCCCATAGACAGAGGAGCCTGGCGGGGTGCAGTCCCTGGGGTCACAAAGAGTCATACACAGCTGAGTAACTGAGCATGCACAGATGCACAAGGTAAGATTTTCAAGTTCTAGGGATTAGGTCATGGGCATCTTAAGGTCGTTACTCAGTTTATGACAGTTTGTTAAGCAGTCAGGCTCTTTTATTTTCTTGCTCTGCAATTCTCAGGATTTTGGTGATATTTGCCTTCATGGTTTTAAAATCACTTTGGGCTCCAAGCATCATATCCTTACTAGTCCTTGTCTCCAGCAGCAAGGCAGGGGACTTCCCATCCTATCTCTTCCATTATTAAGGACCTGCTTTCTCAGAGCATCTCAGCAGGAGCCACAGCAGGTCCCAGGACCCAAGACAGGGTCACCTGCTTGTGATCTTGCTGCAATCAATCCTGATAATTTGCTGGTCTTGGCATTTTTAACATCTATTGCAGGACACAGATGCTGCTGCCAAGAGGGAGAATGCCAGCTAGGGAGGCAATGACTCACTCTTGAAGGCCCTGTGTGAGATTCCACCAAAGCATGAGCACCAACATAGAGCTCTCGTCTCTATTTTTCAAATTAAATAATTAAATTAAAAAAATTGGCCACACTCTATGGCATATTAAATCTTAGTTCCAGACCAGGGATCGAACATATAACCCCTGCATTGGAAGGCAGAGTCTTAACCACTGAGTCACAGGCAAGTCCCATGAGCCCTAGTTTTCAGGCAGCCATAAAAAAACACCTGTGCTGAGAAGATAGCTATGTTTACCACATTTATAAAAGAGTTTTCTATTTAACTCTCAACTGTGAGTGGAAGAAAAGATGTTTAATATTTGTGTGTGCGTGCAAAGCACAAACATAATATCTAACAATTTTGGTCATGAAACAAGGATAATGTGGGACAATTGAGTTGTCCTTTTATTTATTCAGTTGACATTTGAATCACCTTCTCTGTGCCAGACTTCTTCATCCAGGGCTGAAGTTACAAATATGAATAAAAGAAGATCCCTGGTGTCAAGGAGATCCTGGATCCTTGTGAGTGAGACAGATACTTTCAGGGAAGGAGTCATGTAGCTCCGATGGAGACAGAAGATGCTGGGATGATGCACAATGATACTTTATTGAATCCAAGGGCTGTCAGACTTCAGGAAGTGCGGAAGCAGGACATGAAGGATCCAGGGCCAGGACTGGGTGATCATCTCTCATTTTCTCATTTCACAGTTTCTTCCCTCTGTGTCTTATTTCCTTTTCTTTCTCCATCCAGCCACCTTACAACTAATGGGCCCCCTACAGTGGGCTGTCCCACTATAGTGTGTGAGGTTATACTATAATAGAGATGCTGCAGCCAAAACAGGAGGCTTGAGAGGCACCCACAGGTACCTCTGAGAGATGATGAAAGGGAAGAGCAAGTCGGGGGCAGGCAGAGGACAGTGGTTGTAATCTGGGTCACTTAAGTTAGCTGTCTGTACACAGTTTCAGAGAGCTTGCTCTACTTCTTTGAGCCTGGGAAAGAGGGAACAAAGATCTTTCCGGGTTTGGAGGCAGGAGGAGCTACTCACTGCTTTCTCCAGGGAGATACTGGTGCAGGGGCTTCCCAGGTGGCGCAGTTAGGAAAGAATCCGCCTGCCAGTGCAGGAGACACAAGAAACATGCATTGGATCCCTGGGTCAGGAAGATCCCCTGAAGTAGGAAATGGCAACTCACTCCAGTATTCCTGCCTGGAAAATTCCATAGACAGAGGAACCTGGAGGGCTACAGTCCATGAGGTTGCAACAAATCAGACACGATAGCACGCGCGTGCGCGCACGCACATGCACACACACACACACACACACACACACACACACACACACACACACTGGTGTATCCTGCCAAGTAGAGGCTCAGGGCAAATGTGGAGATGCAGGGCTGGCATAAAGGCAGAGCCTGTTGTTTTTTAGTGACTGAGTAGGAGAAGTTCCTGCCCACAAGCCATAGAGACTGGAGGATGAGGAAGGGGGGATTTTCTCTTATCTTCAGCATGTCTCTATCTTCATCCTGGACTTGCTCAGGAAAGAGGAGGTTGGGTTGCTGTTACCACTAGCAGTCACTGTTATTCCTGGAACTCAGGCACAAGTTTCACTTCCAGGACCAATTACAGGGCAAATGCTTTCAGTAGGCATTAGTCTTTTGGGGGGTAGATATTTCAGGTCACAAAGGCCCCGAAAGCTGACCTTTGTCATTGAAGAAGGTAAGAGGGGTAGAAATGGGGACACATCATCTTAGCTGTGATTAGCTGGCGTTTTTCCCAAAAGATAACACGGATTTCACTTTGACTTCATTAAAAGCAACCTTGGTAAGAATACTTGGGAAGTAGATGGGAAAGCTCAGTTTATTTTTTTAAAATATAGTACATGATAAAACCCAGACAATTGATATTGTGTAATAGGTGTGTATAGTTTTGTTCCCTTTCACTGTGTCTGTGAATTGGTATGAAAGTGAAAGTGAAGTTGCTCAGTTGTGTCCGACTCTTTGCGACCCCATGGACTGTAGCCTACCAGGCTTCTCCGTCCATGGGATTTTCCAGGCAAGAATACTGGAGTGGGTTACCATTTCCTTCTCTAGGGGATCTTCCCGACCCAGGGATCGAACCCAGGTCTCCCGCATTGGAGGCAGGCGCTTTAACCTCTGAGCCACCAGGGAAGCCCAAATTAGAGGATAGCTGCTTTACAATGTTGTGTTAGTTTCTGCTGTACATCAGAGTGAACCAGCTGTAAGTATACATATGTCCCCTCCTTCTTGAGCCTCCCTCGTACCCCCTCCATCACACCCCTGTAGGTCACCACAGAGCACTGAGCTGAGTGCCCTGTGCTATGCAGCAGCTTACCACTGACTATCAGTTTGTTTTAATGAGGAAACATTGCGTCCTTTCTCTGCAGGGCCAGGAGCATCTCAAGTCCGCTCCACCAGGGAAGATATTCACTCAGACTTCTCTCCTCTCCAGGGAGGGAAGGTGAAGCTGTGTGTTTTGAAAAACTGGCTTCTCCCTTCCCTGGGAGGAAGTGGGTCAAGGGAGAAGTGCTGTTTCTCCCCTGTTGTTTATGATCTTTATTCGAAAGGGTTATGGAGGCTGTTTCTACTGGGCCATTAAAGGCAATTTTGAGGAAACTAAGAGAAAGAAAGAGAGAGGGAGGGAGAAAGAAGGGAAGGAAGAAAAAAACACAAAGAGAGACTTTCCTGGTGGCCCAGTGATTGAGACTGTGCTTTCCCTGCAGAGGGCATGGGTTCGATCCCTGGTCAGGGAACTGAGATCCTGTGCACTACTCAGAATGACCAAAAACAAACAAACAAACAAACAAACAAAAAACAGGGGAAAAAAGAAAGAAAATAAGATATTTGGGGAGCAAAACTGGGGATTCTGAAGTGAAAATTTGGAGGTAGTGGGAAGAGGGATGGCTGCCTAAAAGATGCCGTGTGAGGGGCCCTAGAAAAGGGTCATTTGGAGGCTGTTTTTGAGCTAAAATCCAGCCAGCCTTCCATGCGGCTTGCACAGTATTTGGTGCACATTCTGGCTTCCTTTATTTTCTGTAACAACTTGATTCCAAGTGCCTAATCCTCTGAGGCTTCACCCTTCACACACGCTGCCCCTTCTATTGGCATCTGCCACTTGTTCGAGTTGAATCTGCATCTGCAGGATTCGTGAACCCCAAGGCGTGGTGGCGGTGGCAGTGAAGGCCTGGGTGATCCTCCAGGCCTGAGTCTGGTAGGTGTCCACCCGAACTGTGCCTCCTACACACTGGTTCAGGCAGGCTGCCCCGGGACACTCCCCGCTCCTGTCCGCTGGGTTCCTTAACGTCCCGGGGCCATGCTCTTCCAGGAGGGCACAGGAATCGCCCGAGACTGGTTCTTCCTCTCTGCCCCTGTCAGGGCTCACAACCTCAGTCTCTGGACCTCAGGGACATCTGTCCAGTGGCATCTATCCATCCCTCCTTTCCCCAGGAATGAAGCAATGTTCTTCTGGTGTGGAGCGGTCTTCTTCTACCCCAAACCCACTTCTAAGCATTCAGTGCCACCCTGGGCTTTAGGTTTTCAGAAACCGCTGTCTGTAGTCTGTCTGTCTCTCTCATTTTCTTTTTCTTTTTTTTCACTTTGTACTCATGGATCAGCTTTATTGTCAATACAGAGTAAGGCACAGCAACAGACTTGGTGGCTTGGCTGGTAAAGAATCCATCCGCAATGTGGGAGACCTGGGTTAGATCCCTGGTTTGGGAAGATCCCCTGGAGGACTACATGGCAACCCACTTCAGTATTCTTGCCTGGAGAATCACCACGGACAGAGAAGCCTGGCGGACTTCAGTCCATGGGGTCACAGAGAGTCAGACATGACTGAGAGACTAAACACACAGCACACAGCAACAGATGAAGAATACAGGTTGATAGAAGTCCAGGATCTTAGGCACAGACTCTTCCACTGCTGTGTTGCCCTCTGCTCTCACACCGCTATTGGCATGCGTGTGAAATACTTCAGTAATAGAAAGCCCCTAAGACTGCTCCTGATCACGTAGGTACATTCTAACCATGATGTTTGTGGTTGTTTAGTTGCTAAGTCGTGTTGGACTTACTAAGTTGTGTCTAACTCTTATGAACCCATGGACTGTAGCCCACCAAGCTCCTCTGTGTATGGGATTTTCACATTGGAGTGGGATGCCATTTCCTTCTTTTCCAGGGTGTCTCTCTCATTTTCTATAGCTGTCCGTTACCTCTCCTATCCCTGCCAAATGGCTATGGGCACAAAATTGATTACTTGCTGGAAATGGGGAATGGGAAAAGAGAAAAATATGTGGAAAAATTAGTTAAGGCTTCAAAATATTATTCTGTACACATGTAGCAGGGAACCTCATGTCAACTGCCCAAGACTAAACCAGTTGAACATCCGGAAGCAGCGTCATCTACTTCTGAGTTGTGCTTATTCTCAAGCTGGTTCTGAGCACCATTTAATGTGTGTTCAAATCACACAGATGTCTTGTTCAGTCGGGTGGTGGGACTTAAGATTCTACATTTTTCACGAGACCTGCTGGTGGTTGGAGGACCCCACTTTGAGTGGCAGAGGTCTTCTGCAGAACTGTGAGGCCACTGGGAGACTGCTGCTCCAGTTTCTGGTGATTGGGTTTTGCTGACGCTGGAATTAGGCATTGCTGTACCCTCACAGGGGCTTCCCAGGTGGTGCTAGTGGTAAAGAACCTCCCTGCCAGTGCAGGAGACGGAAGAGATGGTGATTCAGTCCCTGGGTTGGGAAGATCCCCTGGAGAAGGAGGTGGCAACTCAGCCCAATATTCTTGCCTGGGAAATCCCATGGACAGAGGAGCCTGGCGGGCTATGGGTCATGGGGTTACAGAGAGTCAGACACTCCTGAAGCCACTTAGCACACACATATGCACGCTGTCATGGACACTGTGCTTTGTGACCTAGTGGTCATCTAAACCCACTCTGCCTCGCTGATCCCCCCTCTTCTTCCCTCCCCAGCCGCCTACTCCCACCCTCACTGCTACCTCTTCTCTGCCTTACGGGACAGTTCCACCCATGCCCTGGTCTTCCTCACCTGTAGGGTTTCTCTGACAGTAGGTAAATAACTGGACAGCTCTAGAGAATCTTTAAATGTGCTAGTATGAAAAAGTCCTTCTTCCTTCTGAGAAAAAACAAGAAGTGAAACTTGAGCAAGCAAGTAAAGGTGAGTCAGGAGTTCTTTTTTCTCTCTGGGTACCTTGTCAGTGGATTTTGAAAGAAGAATTGAGCCTGTGGGAACTCCTGCCCATTTCTGATAGGTGGAAGGAGGAGGGGAACCGACCCCATACTTGCTTGCATGGCCAGTGTTTGTCCTTCAAGTTGTTGGGAAGTGGCGAGCAGAGAGTTACAGAGTAGAAGTGGTGAGTTTCTTTTTTGTAGCCCTGGGAAGTTTCTGGTGTTCAAACTAGCCTGGCTTTAATCACTGTTACTTAGTAATAAGAAAGCAGGTCTAAAGTAGAGGCATATGATAAGACTGACCTGAGGGTTCTATAGTCAGAATCATCAGTCACATTGCAAGGTCCAAGGGCTCAAGTGAAGCCAGCAGTGGCCAGTGGACTGTAATGCCAGTGGATCCAGAAACACACCCCTGACCACGTGGTTGCTGACCTGTGACTCTGGACCAGAGTGAGAACCCCTAAGACCTGAGAGGCAGGGGAGCCATAGAGTCACCAGCTCTGTGGCCAGACAAAGAACCATCTCTCACAGCAATGGCACCCAGACTGGGGTCTTCTTTTTTTCTTTCCAGTAAGTTTATCTTTGCTCTTAGCTTTCTATGTCCCTGGTTTATGCAGTGAACTTTTTTTGGCCTTGTGGCCTGGGGGATGTTAGTTCCCCAAACAGAGACTGAACCTGTGCTGTTTGCATTGGAAACATGGAGTCTTAACTACTGGACCGCCAGGGAAGTCCCCCAGACTAGGGTCTTCAGAAAGCTCCATCACCATCATCTGGGGAGATTTGCTGATAGTGACCTCAATGCCTATGGGCCCAGTGAAGTGTATTTTAAAAAATACTATTGGGCAATTTTAGACATAGTCAGTCGGTGACTTAGCACATGGTTTGCCAAATTTTTAGCAGAAAAATTCATTTACTAGATAAATACTTATTGAATAACTACTGTAAGCCACATATTGTTCTAAGTCCTGGGCAAGCTGTGAATAAGACAGATTACTAGAGCTTCAAAATATGAGACAGATAAAAATGAGGAGTGGCTTTTTTGGGAATTGTTTGGCAGAAAATGCCTTTTTTTTTTTTTTTTTTTGCTGAGCCTCTGGAGCACCATCAGATCCTGTGGTATGGTTCTGAGAACCATTGCCATGGAGACGTGGGAAGCAGACTGGAGCAGTAAGACAGCCCAGGCTTCAGTTTCCAGGTGGTTAGGTGGGGACACCTATGGTCTTACTTTGTGCACATAAAGCACAGGGTATAGTACGCAGCCTCCAGAGGCCCTCGCGGTGTTTATTCTCTTTCCCTTCTCTTCGCTTTGGGGCAGGCTACCTGATCTGGAGGGAAAACAGGGGGAGGAAACAAGAGCCTAGAACCTGGAGGTGTGTTGCAAGAGGGATCTGCAGATCAGGTGGGGTGATGCGGAGCACGAAATGCAGAGGCCAAGAAAGGGCCCAAGCGCTACATGGCAAGGAGCACCCGCAGCGCCAGCGCCGAATGGCACAGCTGCTGTGGGAAAGAGGGAGTTCCTCAGAAAAGCGAAACACAGCATCACTGTGCGGCGCATCAGATCCACTCCTAGTCATAGAGTCAAGAGAAAGGAGGACACACGCCTGCCCGAAACCCAGCAGTATTCACTGTAGCCCTGAAGTAGAAACGAACTGAATGTCCCTCAAGTAATGGGTAGATGATAACTATGACACCTCATATAGTGCGATAGTATTGAGCCATAGAAGGAACGACGCACTCACTTATGCAACAGCATGGAGGAGCCTTGAAAACATTACGGAAAGTGAAAGAAGCCAGTCACTAAAGACTAGCTGTTGTATGATTCCATGTATATGATATGTTCAGAATAAGAAAATTGAAGGGAACAGAAAATGGATGGCTGGTGCTCAGGGGCTGGGGAAGGAAGGGAAGGGGAATGGCTACTACTGGGCATAGGGTTTCTTTTTCTTTCTTTGGCTGCCCTGTGGCATGAAGGATCTTCAGTTGTGGCTCTTGGGCTCTTTAGTTGTGGTTTGTGGAATCTAGTTCTGCGATCAAGGACTGAACCTGGGCCTCTTGCATTGGGAGCATGGAATCTTAGCCACTGGATCATTAGGGAAGTCCCTGGGCATGGGGATTTTTTTTTGGGTGGGGGTGACAAAAACATTCTGAAATTAGTAGCGGTGATGGCTGCACAATCTTGTGTATATACTCACCCCCCCCTGAATTGTATACTTTAAAAGGCTGAGTTTTATGATATACAAATTATACCTCAATTAAAAAGAAGAAAAGAGCAACTGCAGAGAATGAGGGCAACTCACATTCTACGGCTAAGAACTAAAAAGATGGACAGAACCTTTTGTACTGCTGTGAGAATCCACAAGAGACTGCAGAAAGGGACCCAGGGTTCAGATGACAAAGCTGGTTGGGCCCAAGATTGCCTTTCTTTGCTGGGACTTGAAGAATTTATCCATGTCTCAGAAAAGAGGGATCAGCGATGAATAAAACTATGCCTGTTATAATACTAGGTTGACTGAAAAGTTCTTAAGATCTTATGGGAGAGCCTAAATGAACTTAAAAAAAATTATTTATTTAGTTTTGCTTGCACTGGGTTTTCATTGCTGCCAGTGGGCTTTCTCTAGTTGTGACATGTGGGGCCTACTCTGTTGTGGTGCCCAGGCTTCTCACTGTGGCGAGTTTTCTTGTTGGGGAACACAGTCTCTAGAGTTGGAGGGCTTCAGTAGTTGTGGCGCACACAGG
The DNA here is from genome assembly GCF_016772045.2 of Ovis aries. NCBI lineage: Eukaryota > Metazoa > Chordata > Mammalia > Artiodactyla > Bovidae > Ovis > Ovis aries. Next base: position 41,266,317 of record NC_056069.1, on the reverse strand, counting down.
CTTAGTTGCTCCATGGCGTGTGAAATCTTCCCAGACCAGGGATTGAACCTGTGTCCCCTGCATTGGCCAGAAAATTCCTATCTACTGTGCCACCAAGGAAATCCCCAAGTGAATTTTCTGGCCAACCCAATAATTATCTGGAGGGGGTGCAGACTATGTTGATCATTTTGGGCTTCCCTGGTGGCTCAGTGGTAAAAAAAAAACCTGCTTGTAATGCAGGTGACGTAGGAGACTTGGGTTCGATTCCTGGGTCAGGAAGATCCCTTGGAGGAAGAAATGGCAACCCACTCCAGTATTCTTGCCTGGAGAATCCCATGGACAGAGGAGCCTGGAGGGCTACAGTCCATGGCGTTGCAAAGAGTTAGGGACGACTGAAGTGACTGAGCATGCACGCTGAGCACATTATTGTTTACATATGCTGGCATTCCAGCTATTGGAAAGCACTGTTAATTTTGAAGTTTTAATTTTTCAAAGACCAAGATTTCAAGTACTTAATTTTTCAGAAATTAAGATTGTCAGGAGAAAGATCAACAACCTCAGCTAAACAGATGATACCTCTCCAATGGCAGAAAGAGAAGAGGAACTAAAGAACCTCCCGATGAGGGTGAAAGAGGACAGGGAAAATGCTGGCTTAAAACTTGACGTTAAAAAAACGAAGATCATGGCATCTGGTCCCATCACTTCATGGCAAATAGGGAAAAAGTAGAAACAGTGGCATATTTTCTCTCCTGGGTTGTGGACAGTGACTGCAGCCATGAAATTAAAAGATGCTTGCTCCTTGGAAGAAAAGCTATGACAAACCTAGACAGATACTAAAAAGCAGAGACATCACTTTGTCAACAAAGGTCCGTCTAATCAAAGCCATGGTTTTTCCAGTGGTCATGTACGGATGTGAGAGCTGGACCATAAAGAAGGCTGAGTGCCAAAGAACTGATGCTTTTAAATTGTGGTACTGGAGAAGACTCTTGAGAGTCCCTTGGACTGCAAGGAGATCAAACCGGTCAATCCTAAAGGAAATCAACCCTGAATGTTCATTGGGAAAACTGATGCTGAAGCTGAATCTCCAATACTTTGGCCATTCATTGGAAAAGACCCTGATGCTGGGAAAGATTGAGGGCAGGAGGAGAAGGGGGCAGCAGAGGATGAGATGGTTGGATGGCATCATTGACTCAATGGACACAGGTTTGAGTAAACTCTGGGAGAGACTGAAGGATAGGGAAGCCTGGCATGCTGCAGTCCATGGAGTTGCAAAGAGTCAGACATGACTTAGTGAACAATTGCAACAACAACTTAATTTTTCAAAGACCTAGTTCTAGAAGCCCATTCAGATTGTTAGAGAAATTTAACACCGGGTCTGGTGTAGCACAGGGTGGTAGTCTTAGGGACTAGACAGAAACTATCTTTTTTTTTTTTTTGGCCGCATCAGGTGTTAGTTTCGGCATGAGGTTCTTTAGTTGGGGTGTGAAAACTCTTAGTTGCGGCATGTGGGATCTAGTTCCCTGACCAAGGATCAAACCCAGGCCCCCTGCATTCAGAACATGGAGTCTTAGCCACTGGATCACCAGGGAAGTCCCTAGGCATAATCTTTTATGCTAGCCCACCAGATGACAGCACATGGAACTGCTTGAAGAAGTCTCATGGGCTCCTCCTGGGAGTATTATTATTTTTCAGGAGAAGCAACTTGAGATTTATATGCTGTATGAAAATGCATTAGGGAGACAGACGGTATTTTAAGCATGAAGCATTTGGATCACGGATGGGAATAAAGGCCTGCTAGTGAATGGTAATTCCGCTCTCCAGCTCCTGATTGCCTTTGGGTTCTTCCCAGTGAATGCTTCTGACAATCCATTTTACCGGATGTGTCACCGTCGCTTCCGAGCTGCTGCATATGCTCTGCTGCGCATCTGGGATGACTGTGTCAGGTTTGCGAAACTGATTAAACAAAGAAATCCTCTCAAGTTTGCCTTTAGTGTTCGGCAAGGAGCATGCTCACCATCTGTTTGTTTATATGCTCTCGTGATTGTTTTGCACATTATCAATGAGTAGCATGAAATTACATCATCATAATGGCAAGTAGTAAACTGAATTCCCAGCAGGGCATTTCTAGGGGAAGAGATGTACAGTCCTAGTGCCCTGAGGGGACTCCTCAGTTAGACAAGCCAGTGGCTCCAGGGAGATGAGGGCCCTGTGGTCAATCACTGAAGCCTGGGGTATGCTGGCAACCCTCATCAGGTCATTAGGCAGCAAATCTCAAAGGCTGATGGGACTGCCAGACCGAGGATTGCCAAGAAGACCTGTCTGAACCTCTCTGCATTTCTGATCCAAATTATTCAAGATAAACCTCTCTTCTGGAACTGACACTGAAATAAAATGATCCCAACGATCCAGATATAATTAGAATCTCATTTGTTCATTCATTTTTAGAAAACAGCTCTATTGAAATATAACTCACATACCAAAAGAGTCGCCTTCTAAAGAGTATACTTCAGTAGTTTTTAGTGGTTGTAGTTTTCAGTTTTAGTAGTTTTCTGAACCCCTGAAAACCACAAATCTTTCTGTCTCTATGGATTTGCCTCTTCTGGACATTTGAGATAAACAGAATCATACAATATGCAGGTTTTTTGATATTGGCTTCTTTCAGTTGGTCTAATGTTTGGTGCATTCATGCTGTAGCATGAATTAAAAATTTTATTCATTAAAAAATTCATTCATTAAATTTTTTTTAAAGTTACGGTAAAATACATTTAACACAAAATGTACCATTGTAGCCATTTTTGTGTGTAGTACTGTTAAGTGCATTCACATTGTTGTACAATCAATCTTCAGGAGGCTTTTCACCTTGCAAAGCTGAAAATCAATACCCATTAAAAAACAGCTCTCCATTCTTCCCTCCTCCCACCTCCTGGCAACCACCAGGAAAAACCAGCTACCAGAAACCATTCTTCTGTCTCCATGAAAATGATTATTCTAGGTACCTTATATGAATGGAATCTTCCAGTATGTATCTTTTTGTGACTAGCTTCTTTCACATAGCATAGTATCCTCCAGGTTCATCCATGTTGTATTGTGTCAGAATTTCATTCCTTTTTTAGGGCTGAATAATATCCCATTCATTCATTCTCAATGGCCATCTGATATGTCATACTAGATGAGTTGGGGGCAGGGCGCTATCAGAAAAGAAAATATGTAAGCAAGGTAGTAAACATACTCTTTGCTTCAGTCTTTTATTAATTTTTTAAAATTTTAATTATTTGGTTTATCTGGGTCTTGGTTATGGCACAAGGAATCTTTGATTTTCTTTGAGGCATGTGGGATCTTCAGTTAAGGCGTGCATCTTTAGTTAGTTGCCACGTGTGGGATCTAGTTCCCTGACCAGGGATGGAACCCAGGCCCTGGGCATTGGGAGCACAGACTCATGGCCACTGGACTACCGTGGAAGTCCTCATCCTTGCTTCAATCTTAGAATCCATTTAGGGAAGTAAGATAATAATTTTAACTTCAAGGTTTTAAATTAATTACTATGTGCTAGACACTGCGCCCAGTTCTTAGTGTGTTTCCTCTCGTTTAGTCCTTCCAACAGTCCTGTGAGGTAGATATAATCGCTGCCACCTGAGAGGACAGAAAACTGAGGCCTGCCAGGGATTTACCAAATATGTCCAGGCCAGAGTTCAAAGCCTAGGTGAGCTACCTTTCATTCTGAGGCCTCTTTGTTAATCAGAGGATGAAGTTAACCTGATCTTGCAGGGCTGAAGGGACGGGCTCCACCTTCAGAGGTAAAGGACAGACAATGCCAGGGCCCACATCTGACACATTAGTTGTCTTCTATAATACACTTTTACTCTGCTATCTAGAACTGGAGCAGGATTTGTAAGTAGGAAGGGACACAGAATTCACTGAGATTCCATCCATCCTCTCCACTGCTATTTTCACATAAGAAGGAAAAAGGAACCCAGACCCCTAGCTTGTGTCTTAATAAGTGCTGTACAAGGAGACAGGAAGAAGTGGGGGCCAGGATCTGAATGTTGGCCTATTGACAAGCGTGATTCTTGCTTAATCTAGGACTGTATTGCTGATTCATGCTTCTTAAGCACTGGACCACAAGGGAACTCCCTGACTTTTTGGCCAGCTATCACAGAGGTACCCAGAGATGAACTGTGATAGAACCCATCTATGCCTTCTTCAGGATGAGACTAGGGTTGGGCACATGACCCAATTCCAGCTGAGAAGATATAGGGGAAGTCTTTTGATGGGCACCTGGCAAATTAAGAAAAAAATTGGAGCCTATCTTGCAAAACTTATTTTTCCTTATGCTTTCTACTTTCCTTCTCAGTGTACTAGTGTGAAGATATAGAGCTTGGAGTTGTAACAGCCACCATGTGACTATGAGGTGACAAACTTATGGATAAGAAGCCAAAAGGATGTTAGATAGAGGCTGTGTCCTTGATGAGAGCAGATATCTCTGAGACCCAGAACTGGCTCCAGGACTGTGGGCCTCCAAACTTCTTGAGGTTGAAGATAAACAATGATCTAGGGGCCTTAAGCCATCATTGATCAGGAACTCTGTTTGCAGTCAAATACATCCTAACTGATTCATTACCCAGCCAGGTTTTAAATTTCCTGAAGTCAGGATACTGTATTTAATTATCTGTCATAATACCATGGAAGGTTCTCGTCCATAGAGTGGGCACAAATTTATTGAACTGATACATTGAATTGATACATGAATAGGTAGAAGAATAAATAATAACTGTCCACAGGGCTCCCTCTTAAAATATGGGTCAGGTTGGCCATGGATTAGGTGGAGCATCCTGCAATCATAGACCACATGCCAGTAGGTTCATGAAATCAGAATCTCAGAGCTGGAAGAGACCATTCCTAGATTACCGTGTGGGCTTCCCTCGTGGCTCAGACAGTAAAGAATCTGCCTGCAATGCAGAACACCCAGGTTCTGTCCCTGGGTTGGGAAAATCCCCTGGAGAAGGGAATGGCAGCTTTGAACAAGATGGCAGTGGAGAAGGCATGAGGCTTCTTGCATTAGCACTGCAGTAATTTTTGGACTAGACCCAGCTTGAAGGCTGAAGCTCACCCTCCTGACTTTGACTGAGTGATAAAGACCAGCAAGCAGTCAAGAGCAGCCTTGAACAAGATGGCAGTGGAGAAGGCATGTAGAAGGCAGAAGCTCTCATTAATCTGCAGGCTCCCCATACCCAGACCATTTCAGAGAGACTCTCTAGAAACAGTTGCCTGTACTTCAGCTCTGATTCAAGTCCCATTGAATCTAGTCCTGTTCCACTAGGTAGGAATTTAGGAGTGCCCTGATGTTCAGTCTTATGTGTAAACCTAAATAGGTCATGTCTAGATGAAACACCAGTTTAGATGTTGTTGTAAAGGCATTTTAAAAGATGTGATTAATGTTTAAATTGGTTGACTTTGAGAGCATCAGATTACTCTCCATAATGTGGGTGGGCCTCATCCAATCAGCTGAAGGCCTTAAGGGCAAAGACAGAAATTCCCCAAGGAAGAGGGGATTCTGCTTGCAGTCTGCCTTTGTACTCAAGACCGCAGTATCAGCTCTTCCCTGGGTCTCTAGCTTGCTTTGCAGATTTCAGACCTGCCATCCCCTACAATCCTGTGTGCCAATTCCTTAAAATAAATCAATCTCTCTTTCTCTCACTACACCCTCTCTCCCTCCCTCCCGCTCTCTCTCTCTCCACACACACACACACACACACACACACACACACACACACACACTATTGATTCTGTTTCCTTTGGAGAACCCTAACACAACTACCATCAAGTCCAAACATACATGGCCTTTCTATAATTTGGTGTCAGCGAGGATATTTATAGCTGGTGGGGGTGGCTTTGCTCTCAGGCCTGATCTCATTGAGGATAAGCTTGCAGGAAAAACCAACAGGAGGCATGGGAGGAAATACAGTGCACAGTGACAGCCCAGTTTAAACAGTACCAGGAACCTTTATAGCAGCCTGCTTTGAAAGAACCTTTTTAAAAAAAACTGTGTCCTTTCCCCCATTATAGCTTTCTGTCTATTCATCCTTCTGACGCTGTTTGTTTCTCCCACTCTTGTGGGGAATCTGCCATATAGCAGCTCCCCTCCCAGACTTATTCATGGGGTAGATAGTCAAGGCAACAACAGCCCATGTCTGTTCTCTACCAGAGCTCATCACCAGGCCAGCTATATGGGAGGCAGCAGGGGAAGTGCTATACGGATGCTCAGAGGCTGGCTTAATGCAATTGAAATTGATGCTCCTGAGAGGAGAGAGCCGCAGAGCTGGAGCTGCAGATAGAGTCAGTAGGGGAGGGGACTGGGCTAGAACAGGGACAGAGGGAGAAGGTGGGCCTGGTGGGCCAGGGCCTCCTTTTGAGCAATGTGATTACCTAGAAAGCCATGAGACAGGACATAAGGGCTGCAGAGAGGGATAGGCTGACAGGCAGTTTCTCTCCTTGCACATCCTCTCTGGTCACAGAGACAGTTAAGGGACCATTATCCCTATACCATCATGGATGCCAGATGCACAAGACATGATACTAATCACTTTCCTGCATCCAGTGAAATGACTGTGTGGAAGCACTTGAAGCTATACCAACACCATCCATTTTACTATTATCTTTGGTACCTAGAGAAAACTAACTCCTATAGGTGGGTTGCCATAGCAACATACTAGCACTAGCTTGCTTAGTTGCTCAATCCTGTCCAATTCTTTGTGACCCCAAGGATGGTAGCCTGCCAGGCTCCTCTGTTCATGGGATTCTCCAGGCAAGAGTACTGGAGCGGGTAGCCATTCCCTTCTTCACGGGATCTTCCTGACCCAGGGATTGAACCAGGTCTCCTGCATTGAAGGCAGATTCTTTACCATCTGAGCCACCAGGGAAGCCCAATACTATATATATCTTCTTTGCCAAACTATATATATATATATATATTTTTTTTTTTTTGCTGAACTTCTTTGCTGAACTATGTATATATAATTCAGCACTTTAAAAAATTGCCATCTATCTGATGATTTTCATTGAAACTCCCTGAATTATAAATTTTAAAAGATAATTACTTGTAGCTCTTGACATCACTTTTCAGACAAGAAGGACAGGATGAGGGGACATTTGTGGGTGAGGTTTTGTGGACGGAGAGGGATGTGGTGTTTGGAAGTCTTTGTGAAGGGTATAGCAGGGCCTCTCCATCCTTCCTCCTTACTAAGTCAGAAATCTCATATAATATATAAAGATAAGCAGTTGTAATAGTCTTTTAGATATCATTTTAGGATGACTAGAATGAGTTACTATGCTGTGATATGTCATGGAAAGAATGCTATCTCCTTTCTTCTCATTCAGAATTCACAGGAATGTCCTATGACAAGTTACTCTGCTTAAGTCAACCAAAGCCTTGGCAACCCCCCAAAAGTGGAATTCTCAAGCAGAGACTATCTTACCACCCCCCACCGCAGGGGGATATTTGGCAATGTTTGGAGACATGTTTTGGTTTTTGTGACTCTGTGTGTGTGTGTATACTCAGTCCTGTCTGCCTTTTGTGACCCCATGAACTGTAGCTTGACAGGTTCCTCTGTCCGTGGGATTCTTTAGGCAGGAATACTGGAATGGTTTGCCATTTCCTTCTCCACAGGATCTTCCCTATCCAGGGATCAAACCCACATCTCCTGTGTCTCCTTCACCCCCAAGCCACCTGGCAATGCGCCACTCATGACCGGGGGAGGGATGCCACAGTGAGTGGAGACCAGGGTTGCTGCTACACACTCGGCAGTGCCCAGCCCCCACAGCAAAGAATGATCTGGCCCCATATCAACACTGTCACGGTTGAGAAAACATTCCCAAGAACAAATTCTTCAGAGGGGCCCCTCTTCCCGGCCCTTGTGGGGAACATGAACTTGAGTGTAATTACAAACATCCCTGGCTTCTCTCTTTCTCCTGCATTCTTGGCCCCTCTTCTCCTTCCTCCAGGACAGCCTCCTCAGGAGACATGGCACGTTTTTAAAAGGAATAAAAACAAATACTCCCATTTAGACTTTGCTAACTTTAACCCTTGTCTTTTCCAGCTTGCTTTGTTTTGCCCCTGAATCAACCAATGAGATGTGCACAGACAGTCCAAGGGGTCAAGGTCACACGGGTGTGTGAATGGCCAGGCTTCCTATATGCCTCCTTTGGTCCCCAAAGAGATGTGTGCAAGGGTCCTGCAGGCCCCAGTGCAGGGAAGACTCCATCAAGCTGGGGCTTCCTTTTACCTTTCTTTTTTTTAAAGGCACTTGAAATTTGAGGAATGTGAACTTAAAGCAAATGGCAAGAGACATCCAGCTTTTGTTTGAGGGCTCCCCTGGGTGAAGGGATGCCTTGCCTCATCAAAACTGTTATTGTTGCTGTTCAGTTGCTCAGTCGTGTCCGATTCTTTGCTATTCCATGGACTGCAGCACACCAGGCTTCCCTGTCTATCACCGACTCCTGCAGCCTGCTCAAACTCATGTTGGTGATGCCATCGAGTCGGTGATGCCATCCAACCATCTCATCCTCTGTTGTCCCCTTCTTCTCTTGCCTTCAATCTTTCCCAGTATCAGGGACTTTTCTAATAAATCAGCCCTTCACATCATGTGGCCAAAGCATCAGCTTTAACATCAGTCTTTCCAATGAATATTCAGGGTTGATATCCTTTAGGACTGACTGATCTCCTTGTAGTCTAAGGGACTCTCAAGAGTCTTCTTCAACACCACAGTTCAAAAGCATCAATTCTTCGGTGCTCAGCCTTCTTTATGGTCCAACTCTTCACATTCATACATGGCTACTGAAAAAAACCATAGCTTTAACTATATGGATCTTTGTTGACAAAGTAATGTCTCTGCTTTTTAATATGCTCTCTTGGTTTGTCATAGCTTTTCTTCCAAGGAGCAAGCCATCTTTTAATTTCACAGCTGCAGTCACCATTTACAGTGATTTTGGGGCCCAACAAAATGAAGTCTGTCACTGTTTCCTTTGTTTCCCCATCTATTTGCCATGAAGTGATGGGACCGAATGCCACGATCTTTGTTTTTTGAAAGTTGAGTTTTAATCCAGCTTTTTTACTCTCCTGTTTCACTTCCATTAAAATTGTCTAGACTCAGAAATAAAGGTGTCTGTCAGGAGTCAAGATGGAGGAAGTTTGATACAGTACACTGCTTACAATATCTTTATTGATATGGCTTAGGCCTTGCTGTACTCCTCAGAGCCTAAGGAAGCCTTGCTTATCTAGAAGCTTCTAGGGCTGAGACTAAAAGTAAGAGAAAGTGGTTTGCTTAGGGCACAAAATTCATGGAGACACTCACTCTCAGGGTCCTGAAAGCTCAGGTTCAGGGCAACACCAGCCTGAGAGTGCCCCAGGCACCTTTCTTGTTTCATTCTAGTCCTGACCCTGAGATTGCCCAATCCTCACAAGGGCCTGGAGCTGCCTCATGCCATTGGCAGGACATAGGAGGATACAAAACGTGAAATTCCCCAGGATTGTGAGTTACTGCAAACCTCCTTTTCTCCAGCTTTGGAAATAAACCCTAACAAGGTCTCTTAGCCTCACATTCTTCCTCCCAGCTCTCACCCAGCCTATTCTTAGTCCAGGATTATTTTACTTGGTTCTCTAAGTTGTCTGTACTGTCTTTCCATTTCCAAATCATTTATATACTGCTCTTTCTGACTATCCAAGCAATATCTTTCTTTTGACCCTTCTGAATCCCTGTAGTTCTCAGTTTGCTCCTTATTTAAGGTACTTGCCAACATTGTCATCCTCTTTTTCTTGGCACATCATTAATTTCTAACTACTATTTGTGGTAGGTTAAATAATGGCCCTTGAACTGCAAGGAGATCAAACTCGTCAATCCTAAATGAAATCAACCCTGAATATTCATCGAAAGGACTGATGGTGAAGTTGAAGCTCCAATACTTTGGCCAACTCATTGGAAAAGACCCTGATGATGGGAAAGATTGAGGGCAAGAGTAGAAGGGGGCAACAGAGAATGAGATGGTTGGATAGCACCACCGACTCAATGGACATGAATTTGACCAAACTCTGGGAGAGAGTGACAGACAGAGGAGCCTGGTGTATTGCAGTCCATGGGGTCACAAAGATATGGAAATGACTTAGCAACTGAACAAGAACAACAAAATAATGGCCGTGTCCTAATCCCTGGAACCTGTGCCTTTTATCTTATGTGGTGAAAGAAGGGATTTGCAGATGTGATTAAGGATCTTGAGATGGGAGTTTATCCTGGATTATCCAGATGGGCTCCTAAGATGATCACAGATGTCCTGATAGAAGGGAGGCAGAGGGAAATTTGACTACAGAAGCAGGAGATGCAATGATGGAAGCCAGAGGTTGGAGTGATTTGAGCAGGAGTTATGAGCCAAGGAATGTGGGCAGCCTCCGGAAGCTAGATGTGAGGGAAACAAGGAAACAGATTCTCCCCTCAGAGACTGCAGAAGGGAGCTGCCCCATCAATACTTTGACTTTAGCTCAGTGAGGCTGGTTTCAGACTTCTGGACTCCGAAGCTATAAGAGAAGACATCTGTGATTTTGTTTTTAAATTTGTATTTATTTTTAGCTGCACTGGGTCTTCATTGCTGTATGCGGGTTTTCTCTAGTTGTGGTGAGCGGGGGCTATGCTCTAGCTGCAGCCAGGGGCTCAGGCTTCTCATTGCGGTGGCTTTTCTTGTTGTAGAGCACAGGCTCATAGTTGTGGTGCCCAGGTTTAGTTGCCACACGGCATGTGGAATCTTCTCAGACCAGGGATCAAACCTGTGTCCCCTGCATTGACAGGTGGGTTCTTAACCACTGACCACCAAGGAAGTCCCAATCTGTGTTTTAAACCACTAAGTTTATGCCTATTTTTTATAGCAGCACCAGGGAACCAATACACTATCCTTGTAGTTTAGTAAATGGTACATATGGTGTTCTAGACCATGTACACTGTGAATCAGCATAGCTGAGGGTTAAAAGTACTGGTTTAGGAGCAATCAAACCTGGGTTCAAATTCTGGCTGACCCATGTAATAGGCTTTGGCAAATAACTTGCCTAATGGGCTTTTGAACTTTCCTCCTTCATAAGGCAGACTGTGTTAGGCGTGCGTTTTCCACTTTCCATTACAAACAGAGCTCTGATTTTGTATACGGTGGTAAATGTGACTATCTTAAAAATAAGCACACTGCATGGTCTCTCTCAAGGCTACAAGCAGCCATGGATACTTCTTGCCAGTGGTCATTTCTGGGAGGGACTTCAGAGAAAGTTCTTTAAAAGAGAAATTTCGGTTGATTTATCTGGCATGCTCCTTTGTCCTTGGACTTATCTTCTCAGAATGCCACATACTAAGAATGGTGGAGGGGAAAGGTAGACTTACCTTGGGTCCCTAATGGAATCATAGAGAGAGTGTTCTAGCCCTGATCTACTTACCTCTAGGCTTCTTGCTTTGTGAGAAGAATAAGCCCCTTCTTTGGTTAAGCCCCTGGTTTTTTTTTTTTTTTGTGCTCTGTGTTTAGTTAATCCTATGATTCATTGTTTGCTCCACTCTTGTGGGACTTATTCTATCTTTGATTCTAGTATTCTAATACACTGTGCACGGATCTCTCATTGAGTCCTAAGCAACCTGAAGGAGGTATATTACCAGCAAGTAACAGCACAGGCTCTGCGGTGCAGTAGACCTGGTGTGTTGGTCAGGATGAGTGGTGCTAGGTACCCAGCAGATGGAACTCAAAGTCTTTGTGGTCTCACGCTATAGAAGCACGCTGTCATTCAGGGAACTAGGTCCTTAATGTCTTGTAGTTCTTTACAAATGCCTAATCTCATTAGCCCTGGAGGACTGCATGGCAAGCCACTCCAGTGTTCTTGTCTGGAGAACCCCATGGACAGAGGAGCCTAGTGGGCTACAGTCCATGGGGTTGCAAAGAGTCAGACATGACTGAAGTGCCTTAGCAGTCTTGTTAGAGTGGTTTTCTGGTGTATGTAATTATGAACTTGGACAGACTGAGGTACTTATTAGATTCAGCTATAAGAAACTGACATTTGAACAGAAAAGTAGTCTACAAAATAGCAGTTCCATGTGATTCTACCTAATTTTGATTTTAAGCAAAAGACTCTTTACATTCATTTCTTTAGTTATAAAATGGGATACTGATACTCCCTCCTTCTAGGGAGCTTATGAAGATTCAGTAAAAGGACTTTGCATAGTATCCAACATACAGTAGGAGGCTCAAAGAGTTAAATATTTTTTACCCAGTTCCTAGCACAGTGTCTCTGGCACATACTAGCCACTCCTTAATTACCTTAAAAAAAATTGAGATCCGTATAATTCGCATACCATAAAATTCACCCTTTTAGAGCATACAGCTCAGCGGTTTTTAGTGTATTCATAAAGTTGTACAGAAATCAGCACTAACTCCAGGGCATTCTCATCATCCCACAGAGAAGCCATATACCCAATTAGCAGTCACTTTAATTATCTTTTGAATGAATAACCTTTATCTCAGAATGGCTGAGAATATCTGGCTCATAGGACCCACTCAGTATTTATTGATTTTATTGGTCCTTACTAAGGAGAAACACGTCCTTGTTTATTCAATAATTTGATAACCTACTTTAGTATGAGGGTGTGCGCATGATCACTGGTGTCCCACATTTAAGCTCAGGATATCAGCTTCCCCCACCTGAGAGTAATAAAAAGACAAAATAATAACAAGCACCATAATGACGTTGGTAGTAATCCTGGCTGTGTATTGAAGATGACACACGGGAGCTGTGGCAGAGTGGTGAGGCTGTGGGGCTCTTCTCCACGGCCAGGAGAGGATTCCCTGGGGAGTTTGGGAGGCAGAGCTCCGATTTCCACATTCCTCTCACCTGCACTGACCTCCTTCTTGTTCTCCTGCTGGCAGTCGCTGCAGCTCTTATGGCTGCAAGAGAAGAAACAGAACCAGTGTTCAGGGGGGTGCCTCGAAAGCTCCTCACTTGTATTAATCGTTTACTTCAGAACATTTTATAAATAGCTCTATTTTGGGTACACACAAAGAAGGGCAAGTCAAAGTGAAAATAGCCTACTTCTTCTTGGCTAAGAATGCCTACCTTCCACACCTGTCCAACCAGACGGCATGTGTCATAGGCGGGAGTTGGTCTGATTCTGTTCAGATTGACAGCTGCAGAAGCAGATACATCTTTGCCTACTTTACATTCTTAAAGAAAGGTCATCCTGGAAGACAGCCCAGTTTAGTATTTGTGTTACTCTGCTTGGTTCATTGTTTCAAAAGGTTAACCACCGTACTGTACTTATTCTGGAGACGGTTCATTGCTCTTACTCTGAAACAGTCCAGTTCTCTTTTGCACCTGTTGCGGCTATGAGGGCATCCTTCCGGCTTGGGTCCTTCCTTAAGGGTGTGAACTGCTGTCAACTTAGAAGGAACAAGAAATAGTGTGCACTGCATCAAAATCGAAAGATAGGCCAACCTCAAAAGATATTTCATGTTCAGTTCCAGACCACTGCAATAAATTGCATATCACAGTGAAGCAAGTCATGTGAATATTTTGGTTTCCCAGTGCATATAAAAGTTATGTTCACACCAAGAGAAAGTCACTCAGTTGTGTACGACTCTTTGTGACCCCACGGACTATACAGTCCATGGAATTCTCCAGACCAGAATACTAGAGTGGGTAGCCTTTTCCTTCTCCAGGGGATCTTCCCAACCCAAGGATCGAACCCAGGTCTCCAGCATTGCAGGCAGAGTCTTTACCAGCTGAGCCACCAGGGAAGTCCAAGAATACTGGAGTGGGTAGCCTATCCCTTCTCCACTGGCTCTTCCTGATCCAGGAATCGAACTGGGGTCTCCTGCGTTGCATGTTCACATTATACATAGTCTATTAAGTGTGCAAATAGCACTGTATCTCGGAGAAGGTGATGGCACCCCACTCCAGTACTCTTGCCTGGAAAATCCAATGGACGGAGGAGCCTGGTAGGCTGCAGTCCATGGGGTCGTGAAGAGTCGGACCCGACTGAGCGACTTCCCTTTCACTTTTCACTTTCATGCATTGGAGAAGGAAGGCAACCCACTCCAGTGTTCTTGCCTGGAGAATCCCAGGGACAGGGGAGCCTGGTGGGCTGCCATCTATGGGGTCACACAGAATTGTACACGACTGAAGTGATTTAGCAGCAGCAGCAGCATTATATCTAAAAGAGTACATACCTTAATTTAAAATACTTTATTGCTAGAAAAAAATGCTAACCATCTGAACCTTCAATAAATTGTAATGTTTTTGCTGGTGGAGGGTTTGAAATATTGTGAGAATTACCAAAACATGGCACAAAGACATGAAGTGAACAAATGTTACTGGAAAATGGCATCGATAGATTTGGTCAATGCAGCATTCCCACACTTCAGTTTGTAAGAAATGCAATGTCTGCAAAGCACAATAAAGTGAAATGCAACAAAACTGGTTATGTCTGTAGTTCTATTATTTTAACACCTGATGCCTGAGAATGAACAGATACAGAAAAGAAATGTTTAACTGTGGATGTAAGTAACTCAGTGGCAAAAACATTAAAAAAAAAAGAGGAACAATCAAAATAAAACTTGCTGGCAGAATAAAGAAACAAAATTGAAAATATAAACAGCCCATTTGTTAAAATTGGTTACACAGTTGTCTTGAATCACACGGAATATCAAATCTGACCTTTGACAGAACAGGAAGTGAGGGTCAAAGATTTGAAATGACTTGCCCCCGCCCTTTTCTGGTCAAGACTACTTTTGGCCTCTGGTCTCTGCTCTTCAGCATTTTTCTGTCACTCTATATAGTCCCCCACATATCAATTCTGAGTGACAATAACAGAGTTCGTGCACTTCTAATCCTTCTTTCTTTGCACATATAAGCAATATCTTATGGTATTTGTCTTTCTCTTTCTGATTGACTTAGTTCGATAATCTCTCGGTCCATCCACGTTGCTGCAAATTGCATTATTTCTAAAGTAGCCTTTTAAATAGGGCGAAAAAGTATTTATTCGTGTTTTTTCATCAAAAATAAATAAGACAGAAATGATGGTGTTGATTTCTTCACTTTTCTATGTCCCTTTGTGTGCAGGTCATGTTTTTTTCATTGGTTTTATACCCTAGTCGGACTTACACATGACTTATACATACTTACAGATGACTTTTCATGTTCAGCATTACTGGGGATATAAAACTAACAATAGCCTAGGCCCTACTGTGGAAGAGCAAAACTATTTAGTTCTTGCAGTCTAGGCCTGATAATCTAGCAGAAGTCACTGAGGGATAAGCATGTCCCATATAAAGTGTTACTAAAAAGTAGGCCTTTTAAAAAACAGAGACACCAGAAGCTATACACTTGTCTTACTTGGTTAATCATAGTTGAATTTTTGAAATGGAAAGTAATAAGCTGATTTTTTTGAACAATATGTTTACTAAAGAGACTGTACTTTGAAAAGACCACAGTTCTGAGTAAGGTAAAGTGGCATTGTCATCTTGACCCTAGGCTGTTGGTTTCTGTGATGGTCCAGTGTCAGACATTCTGAACTCCAGCATTCTAAAGTGTTGCCTGATTGTTCTTAGTTTTTTTTTTTTTTTTTTTTCTTTTTCGAGTTTTCTCAACACAAGCATCATTTAGGTCTTGGGTTAAGTGTCTTTAACAGGGCTGTTGGTGGGTTGAGTTCTTGTTTCAGCAGAGACCTTGACAGCTTGGATTGTCCTTCTAATCACGGTGACTAATGTACTGGTTCCTATATTCGATAGTTCACGTGGTGCTTCTGAACAGTCTCCCTACGGATGTGACGGTTACCCAGCCAGGTAAACTCTTGCATCAGACCCCAGCTAAAGAGGAGAACGCTTGAATTAGATTTTCATATTGGTTTCATATGCCACAGGCATAGCAACATAGGATGCATGTTAAGTTATGAGCAATCCAAAAAATTTACCTAAGCAAGATGATACCTATATGTACTGTCTGCCATAGCAGTCTCCTTGGGAGGTTATGCACTTGTTCAAACAGTAATAACATATTTACACGCACCTCTTTTTTTGAATTGTCACCAAGGCAAATTAGTGATCCATATAAAGACTTCATTTTATAAATGTCTTAATTACTCATCCATCATGAATCTGAGACTTTTTTTTGGTTTTCACAAAGAGAAATTGACCTCACTTGGACTTCCTTGGTGGTCCAGCGGTTAAGACTCTGCACTTCCAATGCAGGGTTTGTGAGTTTGATCCCTGGTCAGGGAACTAAGATCCCACATGCCCTGTTGCATGGTCAAAAAATAAAAAGAGATCATACTGTCCGGCTTTTGTCCTTCTTACCTCTTCATCTTGGCGTTTGTTGATATGTTCTTTGTTCTGTCCACTCTATTCAGACCAAGGCTGGTGAGATCTCTTTGTCAGGATCTTCTGGCTGTTGGTGCCACATCTTTGCTACTCTTGGTGAGTGAGGAAGATACCCTGCTGAGTGCTACAGCACCCTGAGGGCTTCCAGGATTCAGTGAGGCTGCCTTAGGCCTGCCATCCTTGACAGGTCACATAGACATTTCCATGCACACCCTGAGGGTGCAAAGGACCTCTGAGAGGGTGCCCGTCTGGAAAGCTAGGCAATGATTTGCTTTGCTCCCAATCCCCAAACTCTCTGGGGATCTTCCCCCAGGGCTGGCCTGGGGACAGAGAACAACTGCTTCTCAAAGGCACTAAAGACATTCCATTTCTCTTCTCTCACAGACTAGGGAAGGACATTTCCCTAGTGAGAGAATCTCCGGTGGGAGTAGGGGAAGACAGGTCAGAATGTGACTAATTACGTGTTATTTTAAATCTATAATTTATGCCTGGAATCCTAAGATTTTGAAAGCTGAAAGCCAAGAATCCGACCCCCTTGCTCTGCTCTGACATTCTTCTCTTTGTGGAATGATGGGAGTGAGAAAGTGGGGGTGGGGGAGAGGGAGGGTCAGGAGGGAGGAAGTGCTGGGAACTGGAGCCACAGTGGGTCATGTTTCAAAATAATATCCTGCTGCTTGTTTAAACCTTTTCCTGAAGTTTTGGGAGGAATGAGTAATGGAAGGTATTAACAGTGCAATGAAGTGTGAGGAACCATTTGAAAGTTTCCCCAAACTCTCTAGCAGGTCTCTAGGAGTTTCTCGATAGCCCTCTCTTCCTCAAGTTCTGGTCCTTCATGGTTACTGAGTGCTTTCCCTAGCTCTTTTTCTTCTCCTCTCAGCTCCCCAAACCGTCTCCCTTTCTGGTCTACCTACAGATACTCCAATTTCAATTCATTTCCTTAGACTTCTCTTTCTTTTGGTGGCACCACCAGGCATGTGGGATCTTAGATCTCCAACAAGGGCTCGAACCCAAGCTCCCTGCCCTGGAAATTAGAGTCTTAACCACTGGACCACCTAGTCCCTAGCCTCCTCTTTTTATTTTTTAAAATTTTAATTTATTTACTTAGTTGTGGCTGGGCTGGGTCCTCATTGCTGTGTGGACTGTTCTCTAGTTGTGGTTAGTAGAGGCTACTCTCTAGCCGCAGTGTGAGCGCTTCTCATTGTAGCGGTTTCTCTTGTTGCTGAGCTCAGGTTTAGGGAGCAAGGGTCAGTACTTGGTGGCATGCGGTCTCCGTAGTTGTGGCTTCCGGGCTTGGTTGATCTGAGTTAAGCGGGATCTACCCAGATCAGGGATTGAACCTGTGTCTCCTGCATTGGCAGGCAAATTCTTTACCACGAAGGCACAAGGGAAGCCCCCTGGCCTTCTTTTTGCATTATCCGCTGTTTCTAGACCCAGATTTGAAACAGGAACTGGAGTCCTTTCATATCCAAAGATTCCCTCTAGGAATTTTTTGCGAAAGGAGCAACTCCCATCGCCATCCTGTAGAAATACATGCAGGTTTTGCTTCCCTCTTGTTGGAAGCAACTGCAATCCTATTTTGCTGTAAATAAAATTTCTCCTTTCTCTTTTACTCAAATGTAAATTTTTTTGAAATTATATTTACTTAAAAGTAATAGAAATCACTTCTGAACAAAGATTTCCCAATAGTTTTGCCAGGAACCACAACCCAGGAAAATGGAACCAGCTAAATTTGCATGCAAAGCATCATATCTCCCTGCTTCTAAAAATTCATACTTCCTTAACTGTTCTCCACCTCCTGAGGCTCAGAGAAATGAAACCCAAACCTACCACAGGCACACCACTTGGTCCCCTCAGTGACACAGACTGAATGAAAACTTCTGTTAAAGGGGCAAGGGATGGAGGTGCAGAGGATTCTATGTTCATTTATGCCTGTTTGGTTTACCTGGAACATTAAGCATGATTTTGAAGGAGACCAAATATGTCATCCCAAAATATGCCTTAATATTGACATTAACATTATTTTGAGCTAGAGGTACTTGGAAAAAAAAAAAAAAAAAGCAAGTATAAGAAGGATGGACTTCCCTGGTAGTTCGATGGAAAAGAAGCCTCCTGCCAATGCAGGAGACTTGCAGGAGACATGGGTTCAATCCCTGGATTGGGAAGATTCCCTGGAACAAGAAATGGCAACCCACTCTGGTATTCTTGCCTGGAAAATCCCATGGACTGAGAAGCCTGGCATGCTGGCAGGCTGTAGTCATGCATGGTTACTTTATTTCAATATGATTCAGAGTTTCATAAAGTATGTTTTTTTAAGGAATTAATTTGTATTTTTGCCTATATTATTATTATTTTTTTTTTTATTTTACTTTACAATACTGTATTGGTTTTGCCATACATTGACATGAATCCACCACAGGTGTACATGAGTTCCCAGTCCTGAACCCCCCTCCTACCTCTCTCCCCATATCATCTCTCTAGGTCATCCCCGTGCACCAGCCCCAAGTATCTTGTATCCTGTATCGAACCGAGACTGGCAATTCATTTCTTACATGATCGTATACATGTTTCAATGCCATTCTCCCAAATCATCCCACCCTCTCCCTCTCTCACAGAGTCCAAAAGACTGTTCTATACATCTGTGTCTCTTTTGCTGTCTCGCATACAGGGTTATCATTACCATCTTTCTAAATTCCATATATATGTGTTAGTATACTGTATTGGTGTTTTTCTTTCTGGCTTACTTCACTCTGTATAATCGGCTCCAGTTTCATCCGCCTCGTTAGAACGGATTCAAATGTATTCTTTTAATGGCTGAGTAATACTCCATTGTGTATATGTACCACAGCTTTCTTATCCATTCGTCTGCTGATGGATATCTAGGTTGCTTCCATGTCCTGGCTATTATAAATAGTGCTGCGATGAACATTGGGGTACACGTATCTCTTTCAGTTCTGGTTTCCTCGGTGTGTATGCCCAGCAGTGGGATTGCTGGGTCATAAGGCAGTTCTATTTCCAGTTTTTTAAGGAATCTCCACACTGTTCTCCATAGTGGCTGTACTAGTTTTCATTTCCACCAACAGTGTAAAAGGGTTCCCTTTTCTCCACACCCTCTCCAGCATTTATTGCTTGTAGACTTTTGGATCGCAGCCATTCTGACTGGTGTGAAATGATATCTCATTGTGGTTTTGATTTGCATTTCTCTGATAATGAGTGATGTTGAGCATCTTTTCATGTGTTTGTTAGCCATCTGTATGTCTTCTTTGGAGAAATGTCTATTTAGTTCTTTGGCCCATTTTTTGATTGGGTCGTTTATTTTTCTGGAATTGAGCTGCATAAGTTGCTTGTATATTTTTGAGATTAGTTGTTTGTCAGTTGATTCATTTGCTATTATTTTCTCCCATTCCGAAGGCTGTCTTTTCACCTTGCTTATAGTTTCCTTTGTTGTGCAGAAGCTTTTAATTTTAGTTAGATCCCATTTGTTTATTTTTGCTTTTATTTCCAATATTCTGGGAGGTGGATCATAGAGGATCCTGCTGTGATTTATGTCAGAGAGTGTTTTGCCTATGTTCTCCTCTAGGAATTTTACAGTTTCTGGTCTAATGTTTAGATCTTTAATCCATTTTGAGTTTATTTTTGTGAATGGTATTAGAAAGTGTTCTAATTTCATTCTTTTACAAGAGGTTGACCAGTTTTCCCAGCACCACTTGTTAAAGAGATTGTCTTTTCTCCCTTGTTTTTGCCTATATTTTAAAAAAAGTCAAATAGCACTAGAAGGGGGGAAAGAGTATGGGGAGGGATGTTTTCACATTGATGCTCAGGCTTTGACTCCATCTTCCGTAGTCTATTTGTCCCTTAACTCTTCACACAGACCATCTCCTGTCTGATTCTCCCAAAAAAGGTTTAGCTGCCTTCTCCTTCAGAGGTGGGCTGGGTGTGCACCATGGACCTAATTGCTCCATTGTTGCTGTTCAGTCACTAAGCTGTGTCCAACTCTGTGACCCCAAGAACTGCAGCACGCCAGGCTTCCCTATCCTTCACTCTCTCCCTGTGCTTGCTCAAACTCACGTCCACTGAGTCAGTGATGCCATCCAACCATCTCATCCTCTGTCGTCCCCTTCTCCTCTTACCTTCAGTCTTTCCCAGCATCAGGGTCTTTTCCAATGAATCGGCTCTTCGCATCAGGTGGCCAAAGTATTGGAGCTTCAGTTTCCACATCAGTCCTTTCAATGAATATTCAGGGTTGGTTTTCCTTTAAGATTGACTGGTTTGATCTCCTTGCTGTCCAAGGGATTCTCAAGATTTTGAACCACAGTTCAAAATCATCAGTTCTTTGGTGCTCAGCCTTCTATATGGTCCAACTCTCACATCCATACATGACTACTAGAAAAATTGTTCACCTTTTTTTTTCACCCCCATCCCCTGCACCCCAAGACTTCCATGCCATTTCAGGTTTGTATTCTGAACTTTTCAGGATTCTGCTTCTATTTTGCCAAATCTCTGAACATCCCTCCACTTGCCTTCCCTCTTCATATTTTGGATTTCTGCACCCCATCCATTCTCTGTGATAGTGGCCCTGAGAGGACTCTTCTTGGACCACTTGCTGCAGGGAGTGAGATGAACCCAGGGCCTGCTGGTCACTGTGGAATGCTGTTTTTACCACGTGTCATCCTGCTGGGCCCATGGCCTCCTTTCTCTCCTGGGTACATGTCCTTTCCTGTTGCACATTGGGACGTAGGAGTTTATTTTTGATGGCCGCCTTGAGCCCACACAGTTCCACAGCTGTGCAATAATCAGTGGCAAAGAAGGAAGGTTGCCTCTCTCCTCTCTGCATTCAGGCAAATGAATTTCAAAGCAGAGTTATTTGGACCCAGTGGTTTAAGTTTAGAAGAACAGACCTTCCTTTCCCTTATTACTGCTAGTGCTCCCTCTGTTGGACCTGGACAGGTGCACAGACAGCTCAGCTGGCATGCATGCATGCCAAGTTGCTTCAGTCGTGTCAGACTCTTTGCAACCCTATGGACCATAGCCTGCCAGGCTCCTCTGTCCATGGGATTCTCCAGACAAGAATACTGGAGTGGATTGCCATGCCCTCTTTCAGGGGATCTTCTTGACCCAGGGATCGAACCTGCAACTCTTCCATCTCTTGCATTGGCAGGCAGATTCTTTACCACTAGGGCCACCTGGGAAGCCCATCAGCTCGGCCAGGTCCAGATGAAAGTGACTTTGATATTCTAGGAATTCATCACGTCTTACCATAACAGAACCACCTCCTCTATAGTGTGTCTAGTTTCCAGTTCTTTCTTCTTTTTTCAGCCTATCAAGGAGGGGGAATTTCCCCCCTGTCCCTCTTGGTTCTTCTGGCTGGTCTAATAATTAAATTGACACAAGACAGATTAGTAGGAGAAAACCAAATTTAATTTGTATGTGCAAGAGCTTATAGAATAGGAGATTTAAAGAAGTGACCAAAGCCGGCAATTTCTTTAATCCTTTTTAGACAAAGGAAAAATAAATTTGTGAAGAACTGACAAGACAAAAAAGTTTGGGCTTGGGATAGTGAATTAGTAAAGATGTAACAAGGCTTTTTCTACAACTTCTTGGCCTTGAAGTCCCTGTCTCTGGTGATAAAGGATACCTCTCTCTTGCTCCAGGAAGGGTACTTTTCACATGGGAGATTTATTTCTTGCTCACAAGGGGACAAAGGAGGGTCAGAATGTCCTTCATGTATTAGCTGTTTCTGAAGTAATTTCAACTTAAAGTAATCCATGTAACAAAGTGGCACATTTTAGGGCTGCCTGCCCTGAACCCCAAACCACATCTCAGTCCTTTATTTTTCCATGTGATAAAATCCAAACTCCTTGCACTTCATTAAGGGCCCTCTGCCATCTGGCTTCACTCTGCTTTTCCAGATGAATTTCCTATTGTTCCTCCATGCTATTTTCCTACACCGATAGAATCCACTGCTCATAGCCTCTCAATGTACCTTACTCATTTTGTGGTCATACCTAGCTCAGAGTCTTCCTCTATTCCCACTTCAAAGGTTCTCTCTCCTCTCCCTTGGTCAAGCTTAAGGCTGTTTTCCTCTTCAAAGCATTCTCAGTCTATTCCGATTCAGAGGCCCAGGTCTCTGTGAAATTTTATAGTATATATGGTTGTAGCTTTCACTTGACAATTACACGGAGTCTTGTACCATTTCATGTATGTGAAGTGAAAGTTGCTCAGTCGTGTCCAATTCTTTGCAACCCCATGGACTATACAGTCCATAGAATTCTTCAGGCGTTCCCTTCTCCAGGGGATCTTCCAAATCGAGGGACTGAACCCAGGTCTCCTGCATTGCAGGTGGATTCTCTATCAGCTGAGCCACCAGGGAAGCCCAAGAATACTGGAGTGGGTAGCCTATCCCTTCCCGGGGGATCTTCCTTACCCAGGAATCAGACCGGGGTCTCCTGCATTGCAGGCAAGTTCTTTGCCAGCTGAGCTACGAGGGAAGCCCATTTCACATATACTGATACCTCAAAGAACAAACTCTTGGCTAACACAATCTATTCCTCTGGGCACAGAACCCACAGGAGGGAAGCTTCCGGATTCCTTGGTGCTGATAGGGTGAGGAGGAAGAGGCAGTGGTGCCATCGTGGATCTTGGAGAAAGGCTAGAACTGGGCTCTGGTAACTCTGCAGAGCCGGCATTTCCTGGGGCTTGGGCAGCCCTGGCATTGAGCCTGGGGAGGTGCCGTGTGGGCTCCTCCTCTGTACAGCCCATGGTCTCCAGTGGGGTTCTATGTCAGGAGAATATGCTGTTATTTAAACTCATCTCAACCTTAGGGCCTTAAAACATGCTTCTTTCTCTGCTTCGAACCCCTAGCACCTAAATTTTAGCCTGTCTGTCCTTTTCATTAGGGTCCCTGACTGAATACTCCCATTTCACCTCTTTCAGGGTCTAAATTAACTTCACCCCAACACTCTTTACTACTTCATCTTGTTTTTCTTTTATTTTTTATAGCACTTATTTGAAATTACCATCTCTATTTAATTCTTTACTTGCTTATTGTCTGCTCCATGAGTTTATAGTGAACCAGTCAGTTTTGTTCACTCCTGAATTCCCAGCACTTAGAGCAGTTCTGGCATAAGGTAGATGCTCAATACACAGTTTATGAAATGAGGGAAACTGGGGAAGGACCTTTGGGCAGTTTCCTGCACTTGAGTAAAGAGAGTTGTAGCTCTTTCTTATCTTGGAGGAGTGTGTGCATGCTAAGTGACTTCAGTCTTGTCCCACTCTCTGTGACCCCATGGACCGTAGCCCTCCAGGCTCCTATGTCCATGGGATTTTCCAGGCTAAGACAGTGGAGCAGGGTTGCCATTTCCTCCTCCAGGGGATCTTCCAGACCCAGAGATGGAACCTGCATCTCTTCTGTCTCTTGCATCACCTGCTGGGTTTTCTACCGCTAGTGCCACCTGGGAAGCCCATTTTGGAGGGGAGGGAGCAGATACCATGAGTCAAATGACTCCCCCCAGTTTCCTGGACTCTGTCCTTCCATAGCCAGAGAGAACCATATCCATGGCTCTCAGTGCCCGGGCCACCCCATGATCCTCTAGTTACCCTACTACATAAGCTCAGTCCAGTCAAACACCTCCTACAAAGCCCCAGGGCACTCCTGGCCCCAAGGGAACTCTAGCTGGCTGGTCATAGTCAGTAAGGGTGCTTCGCTAGCTACCTGTGGTTGTGTAAACTCTAGGCTCGCAAGCTACCATGCTGGAACAGTGGTTCCTGAGTGAGTTTCATCTTTTTACAGTTTAATTTTCATATTTTTATTTTTGACTTTTTCATTTTTCTCATTGAAGTTTATCTTATATATTGTAAGATACACAAGTATCAAGTGAAATTTTACATCTGAATGGGCTTCCCAGGTGGCGCTAGTGGTAAAGAACCCCCCTACCAATGCAAGAGACAGAAGAGACACAGGTTTGATGCCTGGGTTGGGAAGATCCCCTGGAGGAGGGCATGGCAAACCACTCCAGTATTCTTGCTGGAAGAATCGCATGGACAGAGGAGCCTGGTGGGATACAGTCCATGGGGTTGCAGAGTGGGACATGACTGAAGCGACTTAGCATGCATGCATGGATGCATTACACCTATATATGCCTGTCTCTTGATGAGGGTGAAACAGGAGAGTGAAAAATCTGGCTTAAAACTCAACATTCCTTGTACAAATTTCCCAGAAGTCTTTGTGCTGTCACAAAACAGAACAGGGCTCATTGGCTTTAAGAGACTGTAAATGAAAGAAACAATTTGAAAGCCAAAATGGAAACAGACTACAGCAAGACTCAGACTCAGCAAGATGCACTGAGAAAAAAATAAGCTACAATAAAACATCATTAATTAAAAATTCATTATGGCAAGGCAAGTTTGATTAGGTGAAAAATGTTAATAAATGAAAAAAAATTTTAAATCCTCCATTAAATATGTGTGTATATCTATCAGGTATAAAGAGCAAATTCAGTGTATCTAAATAAAGGTGTGGCCACATAAAGATCCTTATGGAAGGTATTTTAATATAATTGATGAGAGTGATTAGAAACTATGCATATCAAGTGGGAAAAGGGTGATTTTTAAAGAGCATTTAAGTAGTTCAGACCCATCAGGCTTCCTTATGTACAATTAATTTGCTTCAGCAAACCCTTCAACTTTAAGTCATTATCTTCAATTCCAGGAGGAATTAACAAGGTTTTACTGTAAAAGTAGAATAACATTTCAAATGATTAATCCAGCATCACCCATACCAAAAAAATTAGTCATGAATCTTTAGTTTGGAAAGCTATTACTATACAATATAGCAAGAACCAAATGTTCACACAGCTGGAAGCAAAACCAGGTAAGGAGCAGGAAATCCTCACAGTGTTATACCACTGGTTCCTTTACTCATTAGAAATACAACTGCAATTTACAATCAAGCAGTAGAACCACTGCTTATTAAGAGGCACTAAATTGTAGGCATCTCAGCGGGGAGACAGAGAGGTATTTTTGAACGCAGTCATAGTGGGGAGCTGCGGAAAGGGGTTAGGTAGGATTCAACACGACACATTAGGAGCAAGATGCGTCTGCACTTTAGGTTTCTGAATGATATGATTACAGGTACAATCGAGCAAATAAAAACCAGAACAACCAACATATGAACCCTGAGCTTCCACATTTCCCTTTCAGGTGAGACACTGACACAGACCATCATTATCTAGGAGAATATGGCTTTCATTAAATCTCAATATGTCTCCCAAGTGGAGTGCTTATAAAATAAGTTATTCTAAACCATGTACACTTAACTTTGGAATGGAGACACACAGATACATGTAAACATCAAAAGAGTCACTCTGTTCCACGTCTGGGTCCAGACCAGTCCAGGCGTGGTGGAATATTAAGAGGCTGGGGCCTGATTAAACAATGAAGATGCAGGAGCCCAGACAGTACTAAATAAATCATTAGGAGACAATCAAGAAATGGCTTGTACATTAAACCATTTCAAAAAACCAAGTTTGACTAAATACTTTCAAGTTTGTCTTACTTTAGAAAAGCAGAACATTTAAAGTAAAAATTATCTGAGTGTATTTAAAATTGCCACCCTAGTTCATAGTAATTTTCTATTTTATTACTTTTGGGCTAAGGATTAAATATTTTCTTAGGCAAAAATCTCTTCTATGTTCTCAATTATTACACTGTAAACAATTTTTGTCTCATGGTCCTTTTTTTTTATTACTTGCAGTTTTGTTCATCTTCATTGAATTTCATATTTGAGAGACTCTTGTCTTGATTGAAACAAATTTGCACGACCATTGCTTTCCTCTGGTTTGGAGATAAGACTCTTACATGGCCTTGTGGACCTCCTAGAGAGCACGGTGCATTGACCTCCATCCTTAGATTGTAGTAAAGGGGAGAATGTGAGCCCTTACTTTCTCAGACTTGGGTCAGGGAGCTCAGCAGGACCCTGTCTTTTTGAGTGACCCCGTAGGGACTTCATTGTTTCTTTCTGACTTCAAGAATAGGGATCCACTTTGTAACTCCTCAGAGGAATTGTTCTTTGGCTCATAACTTGTCCTTTTCTCCATGGATTAGTTTTCTTGCCTTAATTTCACAGGAATGTAAGCTTCAGGAGCTCTGTAAGGGGTGAGGTTTTTGTCTGTTTTCTCTTCTGCTGTATTTGTACCACCAGCATCTGGGTCAGTGTCTGGTGTACATAGTAGGTGCTCAATAAAAATGTGTTCAATGAGTTTCTAAAAAAAAAAAAATCAACATTCAAAAAAACGAACAGCATGGCATCCAGTCCCATCATTTCATGGCAAATAAATGGGAAAAAAGTGGAAACAGAGGCAGACTTTATTTTTTGGGGCTCCCAAATCACTGTGGATGGTGACTGCAGCCATGAAATTAGAAGATGCTTGCTCCTAGGAAAAAAAGCTATGGTAACCTGGACAGCATATTAAACAGCAGATACATCACTTTGCCAACAAAAGTCTGTATAATCAAAGCTATGGTTTTTCCAGTGATCATGTATGCATGTGAGAGTTGGACCATAAAGAAGGCTGAGAGCTGAAGAATTGATGCTTTTGAACTGTGGTGCTGGAGAAGACTTGAGAGTCCTTTGGACAGCAAGTAGATCAAAACAGTCAATCCTAAAGGAAATCAACCCTGAAAGTTCACTGGAAGCACTGATGCTGAAGTTGAAGTTCCAATACTTTGGCCACCTGATGCGAAGAGCTGACTCATTGGAAAAGACCCTGATGCTGGGAAAGATTGAAGGCAAGAGGAGAAGAGGGCAGCAGAGGATGAAATGGATAGCATCAGCGACTTAATGGACATGAGTTTGAACAAACTCCAGGAGACAGTGAAGGACAAGGAAGCCTGGAGTGCTGCAGTCCATGGGGTCACAGAGACGGACATGACTTAGCAATTGAACAATGCCTATCTATTACCCAGACCAAGATATATTCAGCATCCCAGCAGATTCCTTCATACTCACTCCAAGTGATAGTCCCCTGAGGCCAACCTGACCTAGATCGCTATGGATTATTTTGCTTTTTTTGTGCTTTGCATAAAAGGAACTAGACAGCAAGTATTTCATTTTTAAGAAGTAGTCATGTAGCCTGACGTTGCATGCATAGAAGTGGGCTAGAGCATTTGAGGTCTCCCTCAGTCTGCAGCATCCAGGGTTTGAATCATGACTCATTCTCTGTATCACCTATAGCAGAACTTATTTAACCTTGTAAACCCTTGGTTTCTTTATAAAATAGAGAGAACAATCATTTCTACACTGGAAAGGGCTTATTAGGACGAGTGTTATATGTGAAGTGCCTCACTGCAGTGCCTGGAACATAGTGGATGCTTGATAAATGTGTTGAATATGTATTCTTGGCTATAGCAGGCATTCATTAAATATAGATTCAAAGACTCTATGAGTCATATTCCTGCTTATAGCATGGATATCTCTTGCCTTCTGTGAGCTCACATTTGCAGAACTTTAGGTACCTTTTTTTTTTTTTTTTTTGCCCCACGACTTACAGGATCTTAGTTCCCTGACCAGGGATTGAACTTCAGGCATCTGGCAGTGAAAGTGCCAAGCCCTAACCACTGGACTCCCAGGGAGTTCCCAGAACTTCAGTTTAGGAATAAGTGTGTGGGTGTGTGGTAAGGACTTCTGGGAAGACTTTTTTGCACTTTCTTGAATTAAACGTTATGACTGTGGCTTCCTTCCTTTGAATTCTACCAGCCAGGATCAAATACCCGAGTAGGGGGTAGCAGGCAAGGATCATTTCTTGGAAAATAGGCCAGAAGTGTTCTTTTTCAGATCTTTCTTCAGACATTTCACTTTAACACAAGAGACATTAACGGAACAAGTGCAAAGCACGGTGCTCATCAGTTCAGTCGCTCAGTCTTGTCAGACTCTTTGCGACCCCATGGACTGCGGCACGCCAGGCCTTCCTGTCCATCACCAACTCCTGAGTTTACTCAAACTCATGTCCATTGAGTCGGCGATGCCATCCAACCATCTCATACTCTGTCGTCCCCTTCTTCTCCAGCCTTCAATCTTTCCCAGCATCAGGGTTTTTTCAAATGAGTCAGTTCTTCGCATCAGGTGGCCAAAGTATTGGAGTTTCAGCTTCAGCATCAGTCGTTCCAGTGAATATTCAGGACTGATTTCCTTAAGGATAGACTGGTCCGATCTCCTTGCAGTCCAAGGGACTCTCAAGAGTCTTCTCCAACACCACAGTTCAAAAGCATCGATTCTTCGGTGCTCAGCTTTCTTTATAGTCCAACTCTCACATCTATATATGACCTCTGGAAAGACCATCGTTGCTAGTCATTCATGTTTAATTCGTTCCCTCTTTCACTCACAGTCAAATCCAATCTTCGCTGCCTCTTTCCCGGTTTCAGTTTAGGATGAGGGGCGGGCCCTTTAAGGCCCTGGAAAGGGTTTCGGTGTCGGGTTTTGGCGAGGAAGCCACGCCCCGTCGCGTGTGCGTAGTCTCAGCGGGGCGGGGCCGGCGTCTCTCTGCTGCCGTCACTTCCGTTTCTCTGTCAGTCGCTAGTGAGAGAGCAGCAGGCACTTCGGCTACTGGAGCGGAGCGTGAGTGCACGGGACCCCGCCCCCACCCCTACCCGTCGAAGCACCGCTCGGCCGACCCCTACCTTCCCAGCTCGGCCACTCTCCGCCTGACGCCCGGGTTCCTTGTCGGCCACGGCCGCAGGAAATGGCGGCGCTGCCTGATCTCCCCCTTCCCTTCCTCGGCCTCTCCGGACCCCCTCCTCCGTCCCGGACTACGAGCCGCACGCGTTTCAGGCCCCTTGGCGCCTGAAGCTGGCTCCCGGGATCGGCCCCGGGGTAGCGGGTGAGGCGATCTCGGGCGGCGGGTGCGGCCGGGCGGGGCCGAGGAGCCTCGGGAAGGGGCCCGGGGCACCCTCGGGACAATGCAGCAGCGGCCCGGTCCCGGGCGGGGGCGCGTGCGGGGCCTGCGTCCCTGGGGTCCTCATCCTTGCTCCCCGGAGCTGGGACGCTCTAGGGGCGGGAGGGAGCGGACCGGGTCGGAGGAGGCCGGGGGTGCGGCGGGGGAGTCCGTGGGTGGAGGAGTGAACGGCTGGTGTGTTGGGGGGGAGTGAGCTCTTCGAGGGAAGAAAATGGCGCTTGGTGCAAGTCCCTCCTCTTCCCACTCCGTCTCCTCTGCATTTCGCCGCCTCCTACGCCCCCTCCGACCAACCTGTCTCCCACCGCCCCAGCCATCGCCTGTCCCGGGGTTCGGGAGGCTTGCTGGCATCCCGGGACCCGCTTCCCCCGTTTAGGTGCTTACCACCCTCGTGTGGTACCGAATCCTCGTGCCCTTTACTTCTAGTTTATCTTTACCTCTTATTTTCTAATCCTTCTTCCCCCAGGCCTTTATTAAAACTCGAAGATTTCCTTTTTTTTTTAAGCTGTTTTTTGCTTTTTCTGTATATTCCGCACGACTATTACTCGTAATTCAGTATTACTTTGCCTGAATTGCGAGCCACGCCGTCCCCACTCCCCGCTCCCGAACAGTAAAGGCTCATTAAGTAAAAGTGAAAATATGTTTTGTTAGTAGTTCAAAGAGTAGTTTAGTTACCATTATCTGGTTTTCATGACGGAGGGACTTATTTGGGTTAAACACGAGGTGGTTCTTTGAAATGATCTTAGCCACCCCGGGCACCTTTAATGAGCAGATGGTGTAGTTATGCTTGACCGTTTCAAAGTGAAAAATAGGTTATGTTCAATTTAATTACCTTAAAAAAAAAGCTTCTTGGCATTATTAGCAGCTAGCATACAGAAACAACTACATTGATTTTGGAGATTAGGCTGTAAAGTGGAGCAGTAACTGGATTAATGTATAAAATGTGGTTGTGAACGTTGCTGGCTCCCCTCTGAATTTACTCTTCTTGTTATCAAGAAATTGCCAGTTAAAATCATCATGGCTGGGTGGAGCATGGTTTGAGCTTTTTGAATTTAGTGGCTAGAGTAGGGATGGCCCATTTCTTTTACCTTGACCTCCTCTTGTGAGACACATTGAATGCCATTGCTATGCAAGTGTAGTCCACAGCTGAATTATTTATGGTTGTTGAAGTCTTTTTTTTTCTGTTTTATTCAGCAAACATTTACAGTGTCTCTTGTGTATATTGGGCCCTTGAGGGCATATAGAAATTAATAGGGCTCAGTCTCTTCTGAATTGGAGATGCAGGGAGCGAAAGATACTTGCTATGAAAATACATGGAGTTTTAACACTTGGTATTACAAGTGCTTTGAAAAGAGGTAGAGCATGAAATTCCTTGAAATTTGGGAAACACAGAGGCACAAGACTCTGCTTTAGGTTCAGGCACTCTGTAAACTCCACAGGGAAGGCACTAGCTTGCGTACCTCTGTCTGGGGGGATCTCCAAAATCTAGGGAATTAGGGTCATAGTAGGAAGTGGAGGAAAGGATTTACCCCGCCCGTAAGCAGGTTCTTCAAATTTTAGTTACATTTCAGAGTAGAAAATCAGTGTGAAATGTAAGTGAACGTTAATTATGTATAACTTTGAATCAGAACTTGCTCGAACCTATACAGAACATGAAAAGTATGACTATAATGATAAAGCTAATTAGATAAAGACAGCTGTATAGTACAGTTGTCCACCATGCTATGTGTACATTGGGATTAATTCCTGCAATGAATAATTGTATGTAAGTCTCATTGGTGGGAAATAAAAAGCAATACTGAGAATTGTTCATATTTCTTCCTGGTTTGACAGTGATTGCTGTCAGCTGTCTCTTTGCAATGTACTCTATCTGTAAACATCTAACTCCTATCCATAATCATCTAACCCTGCTAAAATGAAGTATAAAAAGACCCACTAACTTTGAGAAAGAAATAGATGTAGGAGTATGAGATGTGTATGACATTTAGTTCTTTGCTGGGTTTAGAACTCTTCCCTCTGCATGTTATTTTCAACATGGAAGAGCTTTCGATTAAGAGCATAACTTCTATAGCATTGTGCTCAGTGTAACAATTCTAGTGCCCCACAATGGTAGAATGAACTGTGGAACTTCTTGAATCTTTGGGGTAGAGTTAAGTTGAAGGTAATGAAAAAGTTTATGAATTATTTACATAATGTATTTTTCTTTCAGAATGCCTAAGTCAAAGGAACTTGTTTCTTCAAGCTCTTCCGGTAGCGATTCTGACAGTGAAGTTGACAAAAAGGTGACTGTTACTACTCCAGGTCATTTTTGTGATACTTAATTCAGCAGTGTTGGTTCTGAAGGACAGCAGAGCGTCTCAGAACCTTAAAATGAGAGCCTGGATGGATGTTTCTGAAAGTGCAGGTGGCCCCTGACCTACTTGACTGAAATGCCTAGATGCTTGTGGTATACAAGCAGGCCACACCCTGAAGTCAGACTTGAGCAAGATTTCTGACTTCAGCAAGTTTCCTTTCGAGGCTTTTTAGGAGCCTTACAACCTCTACCTCAGACCCCAGGGGAATAGCACTAAGTTTAGGCCAAAGCCACTATTAGCTATTGCTTAGTAGACTTTTTAAACTGTAGGTATTCTTTATAGTGCTTGTGCGTTCTAAGTCATGTCTGACTCTTTGCAACCCCATGGACTGTAGCCCGCCAGGCTCCTCTGTCCGTGGGATTTCTAAGCAAAAATACTGGAGTGGGTTGCCATTTCTTCCTCCAGGGGATCTTCTCTACCCTGGAATCAAACTTGAGTCTCCTACATTAGCAGGCAGATTTTCTGCCTGGGAATCCCATTCTGTATAGTAGTTGAGCCATATTATATGAACTTTTTGAAAACAGAAATCAGTTTGATAGTCTTCTTAGCCTCTGAAGATTACATAAAATTTGGCTTGGTACGTTAAATTAGAATGTTATTTACTCTGATCCTCTCCTTTTAGTTAAATCAGCACTCAGCAAAGCTAGCATGAAATTACCCATTTTGATAGAAAAGGCTTTTTCTGCATTAGATGATAATTGTGCTGTAAGCTTAACTGCATTCTGCTTAACTGAAGATCTCACACTGTAGTGAGGGCTTCTTCCACAACTGTCCTTTATCTCCTAGTAGCTACATAGTTGTGTCTCTGAGCTCAGTTAATAGTGTTAGTTAAAAGAGAGCTTCTATGAGGATCTTGAAATACATATCATAATTTTGCTTGGAAGATTGAAAAAAGCTTCAAAGAGCATGCATAGCTATATTTGAGAAGGAAATGTCTTTTAGTTTTTAATTTGCGCACAGTATATCATTTGAATACATTCATTTAACAGATTCTTTGTTGAGCTTTTACATGCAGGGAATGTACCAGTCTACAGGGACTGTACAGAACTGATAAAAAGAGTAATTGCTTAGTGAGCTAATTTTTGCTGTTTATCCTAAACAGTACTGTTAATCCTGCAAGTACTTCCATTAGATGAATCCACTCTTTAGGTTTGTGTACATAAATATATACATTTTATTTTGCCTCGTATCATATAATTTGGTAAAACAGTAATAATTTATACCTTCCACTAAGGAACTAAGAAGCTTCCCTGAGAGCTCAGTTGGTAAAGAATCTGCCTTCAGTGCAGGAGACCCCTGCATTCCCTGGGTCGGGAAAATCCACCTGGGTGGGGAAGATCCATGAGCTGGCAAAGGGATAGGCTACCCACTCCAGTGTTGTTGGGCTTGGGGAACCAGGTGGGGCTCAGCTGATAAAGAATCCTCCTGCAATGCGGGAGACCTGGGTTCGATCCCTGGGTTGGGAAGATTCCCTGGAGAAGGGAACAGCTACCCACTCCAGTATTCTGGCCTGGAGAATTCCATGAACTGCATAGTCCATGGGGTCCTAAAGAGTTGGACACGACTGAGCCACTTTCACTTCACTTCAAGGAACATGACTGCCCTCTACTGTTTGAATTGGGAACTCTACTGATTTTCATGGACTGTTAGCTCTTTTTTGAGAATGAGTCTATATGAAAAGCTTTTATAGTAATGCTGCTTTTAAAACGTTTTGATTTTGAATGCTAGTCTAACACATTGCTGTCTAAAGTGATTTTTTTGTGATGAGGAAGTTTTGTGATGAGTTGTTGACCTCTGGTCTCCAGTACAAAATAGCTTTCTTAGCTTTCCCTACTCATAAACTGCCTGAACCAATTTAAGTCCCTTTTGGTTTTCTCGTCCTTTTTTTTTTTTTTTTAAGTATTTTATATATTTGGCTGCATTGGGTCTTAGTAGTGGCAATTGGGATTTTCTGTCTTCCTGCGACATGCAGAATTTTTTTCTTTTTTTTTTTAGTTGTGGCATGTAGGATGGATCTAGTTCCCTGACCAGGGATTGAACCCCGGCCCCCTGCAGTGGGATCACAGAGTCTTAACCACTAAACCATCAGGGAAGTCCAAGTCCCTTTTGGAATAGGCAGGCATAAATAATCATAAATTGGTTGTTGTCTTTCTAATTAGTATGTTTTTCTTTGTAAAAAATAACTGACTAGTAGACTTGTGGTTTCCAAAAGTTTTAAGTGTATTTAAAAGCAACAGTAGCCCCCCTCAGTCTTTTTTTTCTCACAGAGAAATTTTACGTGGGATCCCAGTCTATAATATAACTGTTGGTCTGGTGAATACCACTCTAATGCCTGAAGTATCTTGGTTTCCCAGGAAACCCAAAAGCTTGAAAACATTGTACTAGATAACAGTGGTGTGTTAGTTTCATAGTTCTGTTGTCAGGAAAAACTTAAAACTTGCCTGTGTATATATTGATGATTTTTTATTAATAATTGTAATCTTTTGATCCTCTTAAGTCTTAAAAAGTAATGCAATCTTTTGAACCTGAAATGCATTTTGTTCTTATGCAAATTTTAACCATATTTTTGCTTTTCTTTCAAGCTAAAGAGGAAAAAGCAAGTTGCTCCCGAAAAACCTGTAAAGAAGCAAAAAACTGGTGAAACTTCCAGAGCGCTGTCATCCTCCAAGCAGAGCAGCAGCAGCAGAGATGATAATATGTTTCAGGTAAAACTGGTATTTCCTTAATCCAGAAGTGTTAACCCAGCTTGATCTGAAGAATATGAAAAGTACCTCATCTGATAATGCCTACTAATCTCTTCTGTATATTATTCTCTTGACTAAGGATAGTCCTTGAAATAGAAGAAGAAGTTGGTAGAAATGAAAGCAATTTATATGATGCTAGATTTTTGTTACGATCTAGAGTTCAGTGGTTTTGCTGTATTTAAAACAAAGGGAGTTTAAAAGTTAGAGGAATCAAAAGAAGAAAGATTGAAAACTGCACATTCATAGAGAAGACTGGAGGAGCTAGGTCTGGCACTGGGCTGTGCACTGTGGATAGGATACTACTGGAGGGGAGACTGCGATATGACCTGCCTGATTTTGGCTTGATAACAGAAAAGGTAAATGAGAAAATGAGCCTTCTGTTTATATATTGGGTGGGGTGGGGGGTTAGAAATAAGGTTGAGTAGTGAGGGAAATACGTTAGAGGGCTTTGATGAAATTACTGATACAGCTTTTTCCCTTGGGTTTCTTATCTTGTTTTAGGGAGACTTGTTATTGGCATCATGGTGCAAGAAGGATTTATGGGAGAGGCAGTGATGATAAATTGATGTGAGGTGATAAGGGCTTAGATGGTTTTCCCAGCAGATGGAATAGTGATGATTAAGAGAGCTAGTGAGGAAGAGTGGACTGGAGGAATGAAGCAATCAGTGAAGACTGGTTTCAGATTTGAGACAGTAGAGATGGTTTCACTGATAAATGGCAAAGGTGGTTAAGTTTGGCCTTTGTGACCTGATTATAAGTGTGGTAAAGTGTCTTTCCTTTTGCACCTGGAGGATTTAGTTGGGAAATGTTCATGTGGGAAACATTAGTGCAGTTGACTGAAGCCTTCCACTGAAGTAAGCATAAACCAGAGAGGGAAGAGGAGGTGATTGAGTACATGTCTTGTGATAACTTAGGATGGAAGGAAAAAGAGGATATAGGTAAGAGAAGGTGAAAGAAAGTAAGAAGAGTGTGGTAATGGGAACAAGAAAAAAGTAAGTACTTTGTGGGAACATAAAAAAGATACGAAGGAGACGTTAGTATTAGTTGAAGCCAGAAGGTTGGACAAGATGAGAATGCAAACATGTTTTTATTAGAAAGCGAGACTTGTGTGTGTGTGTGTGCACCCTTTTGAAAAAGTTAGTGATGTCCTTGAAAGACAGAGTACCAGTATTAAGGTGAGAATGGGAAACTAGAAATTGGATGTTTTTATTTAATTTTGCCTTGTTATATGTCTGGATTAAGAAATAAGACACATGATAACTGTACTTAACACTGTAATGAACATTTGAACTGTACTAAGTGGATTTTCACTCTAGTTCTCTTGCCTGGAAAATCCCATAGATGGAGGAGCCTGGTAGGCTGCAGTCCATGGGGTCGCTAAGAGTTGGACACGACTGAGCATCTTCACTTTCACTTTTTACTTTCATGCATTGGAGAAGGAAATGGCAACCCACTCCAGTGTTCTTGCCTGGAGAGTCCCAGGGACGGGGGAGCCTCTATGGGGTTGCACAGAGTTGGACACGACTGAAGCAACTTGGCAGCAGCAGCAGCAGGTGGATTTTCAGATGTACCAGTCATGCAAAAAATGGTAATGTGTTAGCTTGAATATACTAGTAGTTTTTTCACTCTGAGTGTCTGAATATTGAATCAAGTTGTACATTTTAAATACATACATTTTAAAATTAAAAATTATGTAAAAAATGACAAAGTGCAGATTATTTACTTATGGGCTTTAGTCTTCGGACTGTTGTATATTTTAGAGGTACTAGGAGTAGACTAATTTGATAGAGAACATAAATTGCTGTTTGTAAGGAAGAATTATGAAAGGGCCCTCATTTATTTGAGTAGACAATATGATTAAAACTATGATAAAGGCTGAGAAGTTAAAGTGCAGATGATTATGAGTGAGAAAATGCTGAGAATCTTTCCTGAGGAAGTGACATTTGAAGTTTACGACATAAAGGAGCAGCCAGCTGTGCCAAGTGTGGGGGAGAGGAAAGCATTTTCAAAGTAGAGGGCATTGTGCAGATGCCTTGAAGTGGGAAGGAGCTTGGATTGTGCAGGAAGGTTGGCTGAGAGTGTAGGGAGGAGGTCTAGTTGGTAAAGAAGGTGAAGGGTCAGCTCTTGTAGGGCTTTCCTATTGGGAGGCCATTTTTAGGAGTTGAACTTTCTCTTAAGTGCACTTGAAAGCTATTTTAAGGGGCAGAATGGAATGTAAAATCTGCAAGAGAGTATCACTTCCTTTCATAGCCTTTCCTCCTGTATAGAATGAAGGAATACTTTGGAATATTTCAACTTAATGTTTATACTAAAGATACAGACTTCTTTCAAGTATTTACTTGCAACTATCTTGGGCTTTTCTCTGATCAGTTCTGTTTGCTATATGCCTACTTATACTTGGATAATAATAGAGCCTCTGTAGCCTCTTAGTGGATTTTATCTTGTCTGCCTTACCCTTGTTTGTACAGGTAAACCAGGACCCACGTTTAGAGATTTTATTATATTAGAGCAGGCTGGGAAAACTAGTTCTTTTATTATGGGGAGGTTATCTCACCAAAAAGAAGTGAGTTCAGTTCTTAAACCTTCATTTGAAAGGATCCCAAGCCTGAAAGGCTATTTATAGATGCCCCATTCTTTTGAAAGTGCCTCTGGGAGGGACATAGGCCTTATTTTCAGAGTGACTTTTCAAGATCTAGTCTGTGAAAGTAGTCTGTGTAGGCATTCTAAGAGAATTGTTATTGTTCAGTTGCTAGGTCGAGTCTGATTCTTTGCAACCCCATGGAATGCAGCACACCGGGCTTCCCTGTCCTGTCATCTCCTGGAGCTTGTTCAGACTCATGTCCATTGAGTTGATGCCATCCAACCATCTCATCCTCTGTCGTCCCCTTCTCCTCCTGCCCTCAATCTTTCCCAGCATCAGGGTCTTTTCCAATGAGTCAGCTCTTTGCATCCGGTGGCAAAAGTATTGGAGCTTCAGCATCAGTCCTTCCAATGAATATTCAGGGTTGATTTCCTTTAGGATTTATTGATTGAAGAGATAATACAACATTTAATTTCTGCCATTAGAGCCTTTTCCTTGAAATGGTATTTTGGCCGTAGAAAAATATTTTGGTGGTTAATACTGACTTTTAATTTGAATCCAAAGCATGTTAGAGTGAGTACATTCGTTATATAAAATGAAGACTTTATTAGTAACAATGGTTTGATAATTTATTAGAAAGGTGCAGGATGGGGTTTTTAAAAGGAAAATCAGTTACTCTCATTGTATTTTGTAAATTTGTAATAAGTTTTATTTAATTTTAAAAATAGTACTATATGTTTTCTATGTTTTTCATTTGCCAAGAAAATGCCTAGAAAATAGCTTCCAGAGTGGAACTTTGTTAGAGATTGCTAGAATCTTTAAGGATCCAGGTTATCAGGTACACTTTACCAAAGACAAATCTAAAATCTAAATTAAAATTGTTTGGAGTAGCCGTAAGACAAGATTAAAAAAAAACAAAACTAAATACTCATCTTTTGAGAATAGGTCACTAATTAGAAATAGGTCACTAATAGAATAGGTCTGCTCATTAGAAAATTAACTAGTAGAATTAGTTTTCTCTGTGTGTAGTGTGAGGTAGTTGTTGAGACTCATTTTTCACCCCTGTACAGATAATCTAGTTGTTCTATTACCGTTTGTTGAAGACTGTTCTTTTCCTGTTGACTCACCTTGGATATTTATAAAGAAAATCAGTAAATATGTAAAATATCTATTTCTAAACTCTGTTGTATTCCATTGATCTGTATGCCTGTCTTTACTTCAGTACCACACTGTCTTAATTACTGTACTTTTATGGTGAATTTTGCAGTCAGGTAGCGTAAGTCCTTAAACATTGTTCGTTTTTCACCTTCAGAATTATTTTTGCTATTCTATGTATTTTGTATTTACATACACATTTTATAATCAGTTCTTCAGTTTTTATAAAGTCTACTGGGATTTTGATTGGGATCGGGAAAGCTGAAGAACAGCTTGGAAAAAATCTGCAACTTGATCATATTGGTATCTTTCTCCATTAATTTAGATCTTTTTGAATTTCTGTTTTGTAATTTTTCTGTTATATCTTCTGTCAAATTTATTCCAAAGCATTTTGTGTGTTTTGATTCTATCTCAAATGTATTATTTCCTAACATCATTTTCTAGTCATTCGTTGCT
The DNA here is from genome assembly GCF_016772045.2 of Ovis aries. NCBI lineage: Eukaryota > Metazoa > Chordata > Mammalia > Artiodactyla > Bovidae > Ovis > Ovis aries. The sequence continues at coordinate 41,227,727 of NC_056069.1, read as the reverse complement.
AAAAATATGTATAGTACATAATATATGTAAATTATAACATTCTATATTTTATAAATGTGAAATATATATTTTTAATGATGTGTTACAATTTTCTCTGTTGATGATTTTGTCTGCTTTTATATCATCCTTTTTCTTGCTTTATTGCTATTATTTCCGGAACAGTATTGAAAAGAAGTGGTGAGAGCAGACACCTTGGTTTATTCCTGATGTCAGGGGCGAAGCGTGCTCTCTTTTCCCTCTAGTGTCTATCACTTAAGCTCTGGGATGAATGTGTGTGCTGTGGATTTGCTGCTTTGGACTGGGAGAATGAAAAGTTATGGAATAAACACAGTGCAGTTTTCTGTAGGGTCCATCTTTGGAGATTTGTGTTAAAGTGGATGCTGGATATATTAAGGGAGCGTATAAAAAATGCACAGTAAGTTTTGCAGTAAGTTTCAGATTTTGGTGGAGCAGCATCATTCTGTGTCATCAGGCTTTCTTTTCCTTTTCACCCCCACAGTTCTTTGGTGCTGGTGTTCTCTGAAGCATTTTTGCCAAATTTTAGTGTCAGTTTATTGGTCTATACTTTTTCTCTACTTTAAATAATTTATTTATTACAATCACAAATTATTTGAAAAATGTTTACGGACTTCAAATTGATGGTCAGCCATGTTTGGGAGGAAGAAAAGACCTCTTTAAGTTCGTCTTTGGCAAACAAAAACAGTTATGCACGTCATTGAAATTGTGGGTGAGGACGCTTGTGAGAAGCTTCTAGCGATCGAGGTAGGAGTTAACATAGCTACCGACAGTGTGTAGTGTTAACTGTATTGTGCCATGCTGATTACATAAAATAACTGAGTATTATTATTAATTTAAGACTGAGTATTATTAATTTAAGAATGGCATTTAAAATGCCATTCATATACTTACATTGTCTTTTTTAAAAAATAGATTGCTTTTGGTCTTGATCTTTAATTTTTTTTCCTAGTGAGATTTTAAAGTTGTAACCATTTTCTACATCAGATTTCTCAGGAATAAAAGGAAGATTTGCAGAAAAGGTGGTGTTATTCTCCTTTGTTTTTCTTTCTTTTTTTGGTTCTTATTCCAAAGACCTACATAAAGGCTTCAGAATTCTCTTACTGGTATTTCAAATCCTTTTCAGTATTTGCTCCATCTATTCACCCTATCCTTGAATCTGTATCCCTGAATCCTTGATCAGTATTGTGTCTTTCTCCTTTCCTTTGTCTATTCCTCATCACTTTTTCCTTAAGTAATGGCTTGTAGTTTTTCAGGGTCAGATTTCACCACTTGCAGTCTCTTCTACTGCTCAAGCCCACACTGAATGCAGAGTTGACTTACCTAATCAGTATTAATTTTGGAGGTTTTTAGTGTATTTTATCTATTCATCTGTCGCATGGGCTTACCACAAAACCAGAATGAAATGGTGTTCACGTCAGTGCTGTAGGTGCCTAAGATAACTTTACGTATTCATTTAAGTCAATATTATAAATCACTGTTGGGAGTTTCACTGTGATAATTACTTTGGTCTTATTTAATTCATCCGTTTAAACAGTTTGCTGGGAACCCAATATGACAGGTACTAGGGATACAAAGAGGACTGTAAAAAATAAGCCATTAATACTGACAGTAAGATCACTGGTAACTTTAGAAAGGGAAGATGGAACCTGTCTGGAAATGGTAGATACGAAACCAGTGGAAAGGGAAAGAATGTACAATACAGTGCAGAGTTGAACTGCCTGGGTCCAGTTATACATAGATAGTTTTCAGTACTAAATACTTCATGATTTGTTGTTGGTTTAATCCTCAGATGTGGAGGACCTGGCTATAATTTATGCTTGGATTAACCCCCCCGAGTTGTTCCAAGGGTCAACTATATATGGAAGAAATGGGATACAAAAGGTATAGAACTTAGGAATTCATGATGATGTGGGTAAGAGATTTAAGGCATTTATCCATACTTAATGGACTGTATTTTCTCCACAAAGCATGAGACATACCCTGAAAGTAGGGGTCACACCAATAGGACAAGAAACTTATTTGAGAATGAAAAACTAAAGCAAAATGAATAATATCTGAGATAAGAAAAGGCAGCTTGAGCACATCACAGGCAAGGCGAAAGCCGTAAGTGTGTACTTGTGTTAGCACAATCCCGATAAAAGGGATTAATAATGAAGGGACCCAGATTTGTAAGGAAAGGAACTTTTTGATGTGTCTTAAGCACAAAATCATAGCTAGTATTTTAAGTTAGTAAGAGTGAAGGGTAGGTTTAAAATGGGTAAGAGGTAGGTAGAGAGAGTAGAGGTTTTGACTAGAAAGTGTAATTTCTTAGCTTACGTGCTAGACAGTACATTGCAGCAGCATAAGATATGTTGGAAAGTGCTTGTAGTCACTGTTGAGTAAAACCTTTTCCTTCCCTGTGCCATTGGTAGTTAGGCAGCAATAGATTTTTGAAAAATAGTTTTCTATGAAAGGTTCTAAATTCTCAGATTTAGGCTGTAAGTAGAGTGTGTTAAAATGTCGTATGAAATGAATGTCTAAAAGAAAAAGCTCTCTTGTTCCCATTGACTGGAACTCTGGATTCTTATATTCAGAATGATTGCTAAACCATTGTAGCTGGGCGAGTCTGTGGATTCCTATAGTTGTAGTTTGTACTAGATTTTGCTTTCTCATGATTTTTATTATAAAAAAAAAGACAACATAAAACTTAACCATCTTCCCCATTTTTAAGCATACAGTGATATTAAATATTTTCACGTTTGTTGTGAAACACATTTCCAGAGCTTTTTCATCTTGTAAAACTATTACATAACAACTCCCCCTTTCTCCCTATCCCTGCTGCTGCTGCGTGTCGCTTGTCGTGTCCAACTCTGTGCGACCCCATAGATGGCAGCCCACCAGGCTCCCCCGTCCCTGGGATTCTCCAGGCAAGACCACTGGAGTGGGTTGCCATTTCCTTCTCCCATGCATGAAAGTGAAAAGTGAAAATGAAGTCGCTCAGTCGTGTCCGACTCTCAGCGACCCCATGGACTGCAGCCCCCCAGGCTCCTCCGTTCATGGGATTGTCCAGGCAAGAGTACTGGAGTGGGGTGCCATTGCCTTCTCCCCTCCCTATCCCTAGCCCCTGGTAACCACCATTCTACTTTCTATATGGCCTGACTACTCCAGGTAGCTCATATTAAATGGAATCATCCAGTATGAAGCTTTTTGTGATGGGCTTATTTCACTTAGCATAAGATCTCAAGGTTCATGCATGTTGTACCATGTGACAGTATTTCCTTCTCTTTTAAAGCAAAGTAATTTCATTAATGTATGTCCCACATTTAATGTAAAAATGATTGTAAATGTGACATGTACTTTGTTTCATCTTCTTAGAAAGATTTCTTTTTTAACAGTGATAGCTCCTTTGATGTAGTGTTGATATCGAGAACTGTAATTATTTTTGTGTTTAGAAGTAGAGTGAGTGTGCAGCAAGTGAGAATATAAATATGGATATCATTGTTAAACAGCTGTTTTATGTTTTTTTTCCTTTTGTAGATTGGGAAAATGAGGTATGTTAGTGTTCGGGACTTTAAAGGGAAAGTCTTAATTGATATCAGAGAATATTGGATGGATCCAGAAGGTGAAATGAAACCAGGAAGAAAAGGTAAGGTTTAATTTCCTAAATTTGGTCCTAATATTGGGATTATGTAAGCTTGAAATTGTTTGGACTTTATTTGAAATTGGAATAATGTTGGCAGTGAATAGGTCCTGAAAGATTCTCTTTGTCTTCTATAGCGTTTTTGGACATTTAACTTACTTTATGAGATGTCTTAAATATAGCTGTTGAAATACCTTCTCCTCCCCCAGTAATACCCCTAGTATCACTTTAGTTGGCTGCCACTTTATTGTTAATTCGAATGTGTCTTTAAGAAGATGACCTCAGTTCCGAACTAGAGTGGGGACACTGGGAAAGTATAACAGCTGGAATGGAAAATCCTGATCTACAGCGTTGACTTCGGATTCATCTCCAAAGGATATTCTTTAGGGTGATATCCTAAAGCACAAATGTCCTCCATTTGTGCTTCATCCAGTCCCAAGCATGGCATCATCACAAAAGCACACTTTCTTTCATGAAATAGCGAGAGAATATTTGTGTACCAATACAAATCCTTATATTTGGCTGGTTAGCTGCTTTAGGTTGATCCTTAGCTAATGAAAAATGCCTCCTTATTTTTTCCTATTTTGCCCGCATGCCATTTTGAAAAGCACCATGGTTGCCTCATTGAATTTTGACTTTATTAAACTTAAAACCTTTGTTTTCACACCCTTTTCTTCTTTAGGCCACTTTTGGGTTGATCATTCAAATTGCCCCAATGTAGCCAATGGCAAATTTCTTGTTACTGTAAACATTTACTAAAGTGATTGATTAATCCTTCCTCAGTGTTGTCCCAATACATTCTCCTCCTCCTCCTCAATTCCACGGCCTCCTAGCAGTTTTTTGAGAAATTTATTAATTCTTCCATTTCTAGTTTCTCTCTTTGTATGTGTCAAGGAATAGAACACAAGAAGTTTAAAGTACAAAGTACTTTCTGTTCATACTTTTTCATCTTAAATAGGAACAACATGTCATTAGCTAATTTTTAAATGTTTGTCAGGTGATATGCTGAGATTTTATTCACTTTGGCTAATTTTTCACAACAGCTATTTGCGTTATAAGCATCTTTTTACAGGTGAGGAAACTGAGGTTTAATGGAGTTAGTGACAGTGAGGCTGGTATTTGAACCTTGGCAGCATGACTCCAGAGTGCACGCTTAACCCAGTATGCATGATTTAGAAAGTTCATGGGCCATGTCTCAGGGCTTTTTCCAGAGTGAAATGAGTGCTTCTGGAAGAAAGCACAAAGTCATTCATGCTGAATTCCTGTGGAAATTGTGAGCAAATGTTGGAAACAGCTGGTTGTAGAAATGGGGTGTCACAAACCAAATATAAGCTTGGCCACGTAGCCTGCTAGTTTGTAAGCATTTGTGAGCCAGATCTTCAAATCATTATTTGTTCTCACTGGGTATAATAGGCATTATGTAGGATGTGGTGTTGAAAGTAAAACTGGATAGAAGGATGGACCTACAAAAGTAATTGTGATGAATATGACAAATAAATGTAAGAGATTTGATTCTTAGTGTGCCATTGTGCCATTTGAAATGGCAATTTTGATAAAACAGTATTTTAGTTGGAAGTAGAAAATCCTCAAAAGAGCTTAAGTAGATTTTTTTAACTTTTGATTTTTAAACATTTTTTTAGGTATATCTTTAAATCCTGAACAATGGAGCCAGCTGAAGGAACAGATTTCTGACATTGATGATGCAGTAAGAAAACTGTAAAATCAGAGCCATATAAAACCTGTACTGTTCTAGTTGTTTTAATCTGTCTTTTTACATTGGCTTTTGTTTTCTAAACATTGTTTTCCAAGCTGTTGTATATTTGGATTGCAGAACAATTTGTAAGATGAATACTTTTTTTTAAATGTGCATTATTAAAAATGTTCTGAGTGAAGCTGATTGTCAGTTTTATTAAGGAGGCTTGCTTTTGTGTCCACCACCTAGTGTAAAATAAAATCAAGTAATACAATCTCAACTGTTGTGGCCTTCTTTGATCAGAAGAGTTGGTACTGTTTAAGGCCAAAAATAACAGTTTTATCTACCTTTTAGTTTCAGCTCAGCCTTTCCGTTCAAAAGGGTTTGCTTTGCATTGAATTTATAAACTTGTGATTTGTGAAATTCATAGTTGATCTGTTCTAATCAGATGTCTGGACTTGTTTGATTTTTTTTTCCCCTGACCTCAGTGATATTTCACTTTCCCCTTTTTTCCTCACTTTTGTTTCTTTCTAATAACTATCTTGTCATGTTCAATTTTCATTTTGCCTTTGCTCTTTCTCTTGAATATGTTGTGCTAATTTGGAAAGTCTGAAACTGTCAAAATGTTAGTTATCTCAATAAGGTACTTGTAAGTAAAATATATGAGAACTACAATTACTAATTCTACTGTGTTAAGTATTAGGAGATATGGTTTGATAAACAACATAGCTTGTTTGAAAACTCCGAGCAAGTAAATGTATGTCATAACCTGTAGTATTCTGTGTAGTTGTTATCTTATTGCTTAGTCTGCAGAAAATAATAACTTAGGTGTCTGATTTGCTTTCACTTATTATACATACTCACCATGGGATGATATCTATAAAATCAGATATTGTTACATTAGACTAGGATTTAATAGAAATAATGAAAGCTTACTGGCCTAACATTTTATTTTATAACATTGAGTATGGATTATGGACAGCCAGAGATATCACTGAGCTTAACTGTCATAGTAAATGTCAGTTTTTAGGGGAAAGAGCATATTGAGCACATATTTGTGATTTTTGGCCTTTGCTTCAGTAGACTTGGTTCTTTTGCAGTTTATCTACTGGACAATGGCATTCTAGACTTAATGTTACTAAGTTTTAGCAGGCACTCTGAATTGATTTTCATTGAGCCATAATGATGAAGCAGAAATAGGCTGAGGCACAGATTTCAGGGGTTTTGTAGCAATAAGTAGGGCATGGTGTGCCTTAGAATGTAAAGGAACTGTAACAGATTAAGGCGGCAGTGAAGAGGAAGGAATTCTCTTCACTCTAGATGATGACATACTGATATTTTAATCACATTGACAGGACATAGTTCTAGATAGAACAGTTAAAAAGAAAAGTTTAAAGATGTGAAAAATTGTTTCTGACATTTGGTAGCAAATCGCAAATGGTTACTGCCATATCAGAGAGTTGCACTATAATACCAAGTTTGATTACTACGTCTAAAACATTTTATAGTAGAATTGTCAAGGACTTATTTCAAAACCATCTGCCAGGCCACATGGAGTTACTAGTTTTTTTTCTGGCAGCTATGTTTCTTTGACATTTTAAAGATTTTTTTTAGAAATGTTTTAAGCAGTAACCCTAATATGTGCATTAATTGAGGAAATAAATCCTCCTTTCTGATATTTTAGCCTATATCACATAATAGGTACCAAAGTGTTCAGAATATGTATTTTAGACAAATCATACTTGTTTGAAAACTTCCCCCTCATTTGGGAACAGTAACTGAATTGGGTAGATTTGTAAATTCCTTATATATACAGAAAGGGTAGTTAGAACGTATAACTCTGATTTTGGTATAAATGAAAAGGGAATAATGGGTAGCTTTCGTAGGTTTATGTGAAATTAGGAGGTATGTGCATTTTGAAACAATCTGCTAGTACAGAGATGGTGCTGAAATCTGTTACCTAGGCATTTTCTAGCTGTTTAACATTGTCATTAACACTTTTACCTAAGGAGTGTTTCTCTGGCAGATTTTTGATAAGGTTCTTGGTAAATTCATTTTGATATATTACTGAATATATAATATACAGAAATTATCAATCTCGTGTGAAAGGGATGAGAACTGGGTTAAAAGAAGAGAAAATAACTTGTGCTGGAAAGAAAAGATAGGGTAATGTTTTCTGTTTCAACTTTACCTTCTTGGTAGGATTTCTTCCAGGAAGAAAGTATGGCATTTTGAGGCAATGGTTTCTTACCTAGTAATGCCAAAATTAATTGAATTTGCATCAGCCCTTGAATGTGTGCAGTAGCAGGCCCTCTCTTAATGAATTTTTCCTCTGTGTTTTTTTAAACTACAAGTAGCATCTGACCAATTTCCAGGGCTCTTGGCATTTTATTTAAAGAACAACCACTAGAAAAAAACTCTTATAATTTTGTTCTTGTTTTGCTTCATAAATGCCTAAGAACTTCTTTTGAAAGAAGAATGCTCCTACCTCGTTAGCCAGTCAAAATGCTGTGATGATCAGCCTATTCTACATAATGTGTTTAGGAAGAAAGACAGGAAAAAAGGGTACATCCTGGCTTGGCTATTGAGGGGGAAAGTGAAAGAGCTGTGTATTGATTATTACGTGTTCCTGATGGGGGTATATTAGAAGAGTACTATGAAATTCTGAAATTTAAAAGTGCTAATACTTAGGATGTCTCCGGAAAGTATTTGCAACTCACTTTTTATGGAAATTCAGAGAAACACTCAAAACACTTTTTGCTTTTTTTTTCTTTTTTAAAGTGGTGTTTTTCTAGATAAACTCTAGTGGTAAACTTCACATGGTTAACAAATATGTAATTCTGTACTTGTGGAATACCTGTCTGCTTTGTTTGGTACATCTTCCATGGAGATGTCGATGAATATAATACTGCATCTGTGAATATTTTAAATGTTGAAATAAAAACAAGAAATGTGCCCTCTGTGTCATCCCAGTTTCACAAACCCGAAGGTGAATGGCAAAGTTATCCGTTGAATAGGTTTTGTTAACTAGGACACCTTTTCTCTGTGAATGCTTTGGAATGTGAATTAGCCTTTGAGTGTTAAATCGTCTAAGGACCTCTGGGACTGGGTGATAAGGTCCTGTCTGTTTTCATTTACTTGATCCAAATGGAAAAATGAAAAATATTAAGGTATATATGGCCTCTTTTACCTGTATGAGTGCTTTGCGGTCTGATTATTCCTTGTTATAATTAATTTATAAAGACTGTTTCTCCCTTCTTGATTAGTAGCTTTGCTTAGTTGAGATCTCTCACTGTTTAAATTTCCATTTAGGGAAACTTACACTGGGATAGAGAGATCCATGAACGATTACTTATAACTCCTGTTCCACTTGATCAACTATGAATTTTAATAAAACATTGACTCAAAAATCCAGTCCAGAAGAAAATAGTACTTGGAATCTACACAGTTAATCACTGATCTTGCAGTTTTGTGGTATGGCTCAAAGCAGTTATGGTATAGACAAGGAGTTTGAGAAGCATGAAATGTTAAAATATCATGCAGAATTATTTACTATATAGCACTTTATTCAAGACTTGCTGCCCTCTGTGTCAAAGATCTTGCTACATAGGACACCCCCTGACCTCCTGTCAGTTCATCACAGAGTTCAAATCTTCCCAGACCTTCTTTTACAGCCATTTAGTCCTGGACTAACAAGGACCTACTGTTTCTGCCTCAAATGAAGCATTCCTCTCCTTATTTCACTTTCTGGCTCTTGATAGTTTGAATAGTTTTTTTGTTTGGTAACTTATTTTAGCTTGGAAATGATTTAGGCACTTACTTTTTTAAAACTGGTAGAAAATGAGTACTTATCCTGAGTCGCAGCAGTTGGATACTATATCCTACCTTGATAACAGAATGCTGTGTGCGAGGGGCTTCTACCCTCTAGGCCAGAACTTAGCTAAAATACTGTGTATTATAGCTCCTGTGTTTCAGAAGTGATGTGAAAGTTCCAGTTTGGCCCCCTTCTAATTCCCAGATAAGTTACTGTAAGAACAATACAGAGAATTTTCATATATCCCTTCACCTGGAGATTCCATTCAAATTTTGCCAGTTCCAATAATGTCTTTTTAGGAAAAGCTTACAACCCATTTGGTTGTTAGTCTCCACTTTGACACAGTTCTTCACTTCCTTCACTTTTACAACCTTGACACCTCTGGTGATTTGGTAGTTCGTAGGTCCTGAGTGATGTTCTCAAGGGTGGACAAGGCCTAGAAGCTGGATGACTGAGGACTGGAGACAGCTTGGTTGTGAATGAAAGATGGACTGGGCGGCTATGGAAGCATGTGGATCAGGGGTAGATGTGTGACTGAAAGTATGCAGCATCTGACTTGCAGAGTTGGCTGGTTTCAGTGCACGTTTGAATTGACCTCAGCTGCGATTTCAATCACTTTCCACTTTTGTTTTCTGGTGACTTACTCCTCAGTGCAACCTTAACTGTGAGTACTTTTAATAATTTTAAAGAAAAAATTTATTATGTACTTCACCCTGTTTTAACATCAGAAATCTGATTATTTTGGCTGTCAAACCACTCCCTGCTACTCTCCAACACACACCACACACACTTGAGCTTCTCAAATTTAGACCATGGACATGTCCAACACTGTTTGGGCAGCGTGGTCAAACGGTGCATGAGCCAGTCATGAACCTTCGAGGTCTGCTGCCTCTGTTCACAGTTGGCCTTGGAATATAGAAAACATTTTCATTTATTCACATCTTGAGTGATCCAAAAAGATGAAAGGGTAGTGAGAAGACATTTATAGCAGAAATCTGAGGATTTTAGGAATTTAAGAATTTCAGCCCTTGATCTAGGCCCAAAAGTACCTTTTGGTGGTGAGGTTTGAAGACTATTAACTGAAAAATAATTTTAGAAGCCATATGGTTTTCCTTAAAATTCTTGGTTCAGAAACAAAGGTCTTTTGGTATCTCAGCACTAATAAGTAGGTTCTTTTTTGATCTATGATACTTTTTCCCCCTAAATATGGAGAAATGCTTCTTGCTCACTATAGAGTCATTAACTGGTAGACAGAGAAAGCTCTTAGAAACAGCTGAGAACATTTTCAATATATTAGAGTCCCATAACAATGGCTCTTGAATTTCTAAGTAGAAAGGAAGCTATTACTTGCTGTAAAAGAAGTATTCAAAGTAGTGTTGTCAGCAAGCCACTTCAACTAGAAAACTGCCTCCAGAAGGTTAATGGGTGTGATAACTTTAAAAAGAAATTTAAAAATACATTATAGTCTGGATTTTTGCAACCTTTTCAACTCTAGCAATCTCCAGGCAGCAAAAAAGAAAAAAAAAGATGACAGAGTGCTTACAACTTTCCTGTAAGTATTGGAAGTTTATCCCCTTTAAAACGTCTCTTATTGTAAACTACCAGTGGCATAATAACTCCCATTTGTTGAGTGTCAAGATGAAGAAGTATGGATGATGACAGATACTGAGAATCTAATTTTTTATTTAATAGTCATCATTCCATGAAGAGTTACTTTTGTTACTCATATTTTATAGGTGGAAATTGAGGTTTCCAGAAAACAGTTGATTTGGTCACAGCAACACAGTAAGTGGAAGACGCAGAATTGGAATCCACATCTGGCTGATTCCAAAACCTGAGGTTGTGTTTACCTGTGTTCCTGTAGTATAGACCTTGGACAATGGCAGAATTGACTTGTGGGTCATTGAATTAGCAATGGACATTCAAAGTAACCCTCATCTTGATTTTCACTGTCTTCATAAGGTAGAATTAGCACATCTTGTTCAGAGTTTCTTAAAATCATTTCTGACTTCCTCAGAGCAAGGTTAAACTCTGAGAAAGTTGGTATTGGTTTGCTCCAGTTAGATGTTGCCCCTAGCCACAGCTCCTCAAACAGGTAGGTTGAATTATTCTTGAGCGTAGCGACTAGGATTTCCTGTTGGCCACCAACTTGAGGTACCATAGGCCTTGTGATCATGTAGGAAAAACTTACAATTTGTCATGAAGATACTGGGAAACTACCCAGTACTCTAGACCTTTATGGGAAAATAATCTAAAAAAGTGTGTATATGTATATGTATAACTTTGCTGTACACCTGGAACTATACAACATTGTAAACCAATTAAAGATGCTGGGAGAGAGGAGAGAATTATGTAAAATCAGACTTGATTTTCTTTCTCCTACCTTCTCAGTGGGCATGAAATTGGAACCTAGAGGCTCTTTACACTGCGCATGCACTATCTTCTGGGCACCTTCAGATCCACTGTCCACTCTGGCCCTGGTTGGCTAGCCTGGACGGACATGGTATCAGGCTCCCCTGCTTTCTGGCTCCTGGCTGACTGGCCAGTGCAGAACCCCACCAGGAAATTGCAACCTCATGGACTGTAGCCCTCCAGGTTCCTCTGTCATCCACTACTTCCCAGGGTTTGCACAAATTCATTTCCATTGAGTTGGTGATGCCATCTGACCATCTCATCCTCTGCTGCCACCTTATCCTTTTGCCTTCAATCTTTCCCAGCATCAGGGTCTTTTCCAGTGAGTCAACTCTTTGCATTAGATGACCAAGGTATTGGAGCTTCAGCATCAGCCCGTCCAATGAATATTCAGGGTTGATTTCCTTCAGGATTGACTGGCTTAATCTCCTTGCAGTCCGAGAGACTCAAGACTCTTTTCCAGCACTACAATTCAAAAGCTTCAATTCTTCAGTGCCCAGTCTTTATAATCCAGCTGTCACATTCGTGTATGACTACTGGAAAAATCGTGGGTTGGTGGTTCAGTCATTAAGTTGTGTCTGACTTTTTGTGACCCTATGAACTGTAGCATGCCAGGCTCCTCTGTCCATAGGATTTTCCAAGCAAAAAGACGAGTGGGTTGTCATTTCCTTCTCCAGGGGTCTTCCTGACCCAGGGATCGATCCTGTCTCTCCTGAGTCTCCTATTTGGCAGGTGGATTCTTTACCACTGTGCCACCTGGGAGTGAAAGTGAAAGTCACTCATTCGTGTTCCACTCTTTGTGACCCCATGGAGCATCCAGTCCATGGAATTCTCCAGGCCAGAATACTGGAGTGGGTAGCCTTTCCCTTCTCCAGGGGATCTTCCCAACCCAGGGATTGAACCCAGGTCTCCCGTAATGCAGGCGGATTCTTTACCAACTGAGCTATCAGGAAAGCCCCTGGGAGGGCCTGAAAAAACATAGCTTTGACTATACGGATTTGTTGGCAAAGTTGTATCTCTACTTTTTTAATACGCTGTCTAGGTTTGTTATAGCTTTACTTCCGGGGAGCAAGTGTGTTTTAATTTCATGGCTATGGTCCCTGTCTACAGTGATTTTGGAGCCCGAGGAAATAAAGTCTGTTGCTGTTTCTGCTTTTTCCTGTAGTCTACTCATGTTTGTAAATGGTCTCAAACTCTGCTCAAGTTGTGATTTGAGCTGATCACCTGCTTCCTGCTGGCACTGTGACTGCTACAGTAATAGGCTCCAGAAACGACCCCAGGACTGATACGCAGAATTGTATTCTGAGATGTGGAGAGGACGGGTGGGGGCAATGGGACAAGAGTCAACTGTGGTATGTGGCAAGGCCATAACCACTCAAACTTAGCAGTGTGGTAGCATGGCAGCTTCTAGTCAGAGAGCGAGACTTTGTAGACCAAATGGCTGTGGCCTCTGAATGAATATGGCTAGCTGTAACTAAAGATTTTGCAGACACCTCACTTTTGACACTCAGGAAAGCACCTGTGCTCTGCTTAGTCACTCAGTCATGTCTGACTCTTTGCAGCCCCGTGGATGGTAGCCCGCCAGGCTCCTCTGTCCATGAAGATTCTCCAGGCAAGACTACTGGAGTGGGTTGCCATGCCTTCCTTCAGGGGATCTTCCCAACCCAGGGATTGAACCCAGATCTCCAACCCAGGTCTCCAGCACTGAGGGAAAGGAAAAGGAAAAGCTGTGAATACAAACGTTAAGACACATGAGGAGCTAGAGAGCCTTGATGGCAGCGTTGAAAGGGTCTGTCATCTGTGTCCCGGCACAGTGGTTCCGGGACAAGCCCAGGATGATTGTAAGGACTGCAGAGTTGTAGCACCGATTAATGCCCAGTGAACCTGTGAAGGGCACTGGTTGGTAAAGGAGATGGCATTTGGGCCCCAGATTTCCCTGGACCTCTGTTGCCTGCAGAAGCAGGCCACACCACCCGCTTCTGCCTCCAGTTCTGTAACCAGCATTAGATCCTAACATTTCTGCTAGAATCCCAGGGCTGCTTCTGGAGAAAGCCTGTAGAAACAGAGGAAGATATCTGATGATTTCGCCAGTCTACTGGAGGAGACTGGAGAGCGTCTGGGGGAGTGGCTGCTAAGAGCATTAGACCAGGGGGTCTAACACACATAGATGGGAGTGGCCTCTCTATCTAGTGACCACTTAAGAATGTTTGTGTTCCATCCCCATGAACTTGGACTTGAATTTCTCCCTCTACACATTTTATTTTGCAACTTTTCAAACCTACAGAAAAGTTGAACAAATAGTAAAAGGAACAAACACCATTATATCCTTCACCTAGTCACTTCTTTTGCTGAACAGTCTCTCTTTTTTGCTGAAGTATTCGTGATATGTTGTTTGGGTCAAAGTATGTGAAAAAAAAAAAAAAAATTCAGCCTCCCAGAAATGTGTAGTTGCAAAAGGGAGCAGTATTTTAATAGTTTTCGATAATTATGGATACTCTTTAGATAACTACTGGACTTCCCTTGTGGCTCAGCTGGTAAAGAATCTGCCAACTCGGGAGACCTGGGTTTGATCCCTGGGTTGGGAAGAAGGGAAAGGCTCCTTCCATGGAGAAAGGAAAGGCTGCCTACTCCAGTATTCTGGCCTGGAGAATTCCTTGGAGTGTATAGTCCATGGGGTCGCAAAGAGTTGGACCGACTGAGCGACTTTCACTTTGATAACAACCACAAAACTTGACAAGTGGTAGTTTCTTAAAGGTCAGTTGCACTATGTAATTTTTGCTTAAAAGTTTGAGTTACACCATTGGCAACAAATGCTATCTGTTGTTTTCCTTGAAGTGTCGGGTTCAGTTTGTTCATTTTTGGGAAATGTCTGCTAACTCTACAGGTCAGAGTAATCATAATTTGTCAGCTGTTCTTGCAAATAAAAGCGGTGCTTCATGGAGAGAAACAGTAGTTCAGTTCATGGTCCAGACAGTTGTGCTTATGCTCTTCCTGAAGAGAGCCGTTAAACTTCAGCATCTTTCGCAAGAATAAAGACTTTCTTCTCCCGAACCCCACTATTATCACAACTTAGAAAAATTCGGTAATTTTACCTAAAAATCAGTTTAAATATCCCCAATTGTTCCCCTAAATGTTGTTTCTTCCCCTGATGTGATATCTAATCAAGGTTCATGCTACTTATTTGGTTATTAGTCTTTTTAATCTAGAATAATTACCTACTATTTATGTTTTCAGTAACACTGATTTTTTTTTTAAGAGAGTCCAAGCCAAGTGTCTTGTAGGATAGTCCACATTCTGGATTTGTCTGTTTCCTCATGGCTCAATTCAGGTGAAATGTCTTTTGCAAGAATACCATTAATACATGGGTGAGGAACACTACTGATATGTGGGTGGGGACTGCTATTGATACATGGGTAATGAATGCTACTGATACATGGATGAGGGATACTATTGATATGTGGGTGAGGAACACTATTGATACATGGGTGAGGAACACTACTGTGGATACATGGGTGAGGAGCCCTGCTGATACATGGGTGAGGATCTGCTCATGTCTCACACTGGAAGGCACCTCAGGCCAGGTTGTTTTACTCTGTTTGGTTGCTAGGTTAGTTAAGGTGGGCATTGCCAGGTCTCTCCATTTTAAATTGGAATACCTTCTTCCCTCATCTTTTTTATGCAGTTCTTCGAAAAGCATGTAAGTTTTGGGGACCTAGTGTGGAAGGGAAGAATGGTTCATTCCCATGTATTGGCAGTGGAGTTTGCCCTCTTGGGCTTCTCATGCCACTGATCCATCAGAGGCAGAGAAGGGAGGTTTTGTAAGATTGAATTGACTGATGGCTGTGGAGAACTATGTTTGGAAACCAGGGGATTTATTGATCATTTATTATACTCCCTTGATGAATTGTCTTGGGCATTTATTGATATTTTATACTCCCTTGATCAGTTGTCCCAGTGAGTGAAAAACTGCAATGACCTTTAGAGAAAAGGACTCAAACACTGTAGCAGTGAAGAGTTTGGACTCGCCATCTGGTAAGTAATCCTGATCCAGCCAAGATGCCAGGAAAGGTTAAGGGGCACATAGAATGGGCCGTGGGAAAAGGCAGCTACAACGACCAACAGAGGCCTCTTGATGTCAGGAGTATCATAACTGTTTTGTGTAAATTCTTGTCTCCCTCCCCTTTCTCTAGATGGGAATATAAGAAAATGGATAGCAACTAGTACTGACATGGTAGCTGATAGAACTTCATGCCCACTCTGTGACAGGGGCTCGATCTTTCCATTAGATGAAGGACCAGAAAGGATGCTGAAGGCAAAAAGTCTTGGGTGGTGGCTCTAGCTCTGTCTTGATCTCATCCCTGTCCATGTATCTATCTCTGTCTGCCTACCCACCTGCCTGTCTTCTGGAGTGCACAGGTACTTACAGAGACTCAGACACAGACGCACACACATATAGCTGTACACATCTATGTACATGACAATATGTTCTCTCTCTCCAGACCCATTGCACCTTGTGCTCTATCCTGGGAGGCTGATACAGATAGATTACATCAGTAGGCTGTGCTGTCTTGTTTCTGGTTGGATTTGGTCCCTGATGAAAGGAAAGTGAGGTGGCGTTGGGGTCACATCAGGCTGGCAGTGTTTCTCATCACTGCTGCTTGCCTGTGAGTTTCTTCTGTTGGGTTTCCCATAACTGTTCTTGTCCTTTACCTTTTGGTGGTGGGATGTGACAGCTCCTCTATTATTAGTAGCCCAGGGTTAGAGCATGGTTCGGAGAAGGCGATGGCACCCCACTCCAGTACTCTCTCTTGGAAAATTCCATGGACAGAGGAGCCTGGTAGGCTGTGGTCCATGGGGTCGCGAAGAGTCGGACACAACTGAGCGACTTCCCTTTCACTTTTCATTTTCATACATTGGAGAAGGAAATGGCAACCTACTCCAGTGTTCTTGCCTGGAGAATCCCAGGGACAGGGGAGCCTGGTGGGCTGCCATCTATGGGGTCACACACAGTCGGACACGACTGAAGTGACTTAGCAGCGGAGCATGGTTACCCTCTGGTTTTCCTGATCTTTACCCACACTTTTGTGAATAATCTAATGGGAAACTGACTGGTAATTGGCGAATACAATTAACAGAGAGAACTGTTTTGGGGATGAAGAGTCTCTGTTGCCCAGACCTCTAGATTAGAATCAAAGGAAGTATGTCTTTAAACCTTGGTCTTTGACCTTGCAAAAGACTGGATTCACTTAGAGTGTTTGTTCCTCTTGCACTATGTGGCTTCTAAAAACAATCATATCAGTGGCCCTAAGTAAACATTTCCTGGGTGTTTCCTGGCACAGTGGCTGGGAATCCACCTGCCAGTTCAGGAGGCACAAGTTCGATCCTTGGTCTCGGAGAATCCCACGTGTCACGGGGCGACTAAGCCCATGCACCGCAGCTGCTGAGTCTTCTCTGGAGCCCGGGTACCGCTGCTACTGGAGCCTGAATGCCCTAGAGCCTGTGCTCCCCAGTAAGAGAAGCCCGTGCACCGCAACTAGAGGAAAGCCTGCCCAGCAATGAGGACCCAACACAGCCAAATAAATGCATGGTAATTAATTTAAAAAAACTTTAAAAAAGTAAAGTCGCGTCGCTCAATCGTGTCCGACTCTGCAACCCGTGGACTATAGCCCACCAAGCTCCTCCATCCATGGGATTCTCCAGGCAAGAATACTGGAGTGGGAGTAAACATTTCCTAAAATCATCAACTAGAAATCATCAATCCAAGAAGGATGAGTTTTTCAAAGTTTGGGCCCCCTAATTTAATCAGGCAAACTCCTCTCTAGTACACGGCTACATACTCTCTTTGTCCCATCTCAGTACCAAAGAGACTCATGGCTCTCAGGGGGAATGTGAGACTATTGCCATCAGTGGGTGACTGCCTTCTGCTGTGCAGGGGTAATTACCGGGGGCTGCCAGTCTGCCACACACTGCCCTTGACAGAGCTTTCCAGCATGTTAAACTCCCAAAGCTGGTTGCCAGATGGCTTAAACAGACGTGGTCAGAATTAGATAAGGCAATGAGGAAGTTTCTGTTTACTTGAAAGGTGATAGGAGACATTAGCCACCTTGAAGTGTGGACAGCGTTAAGTCCCCAAGGCAGGAAAACCAAGCTGGACATCAGGATTCCAGCCACAAGTGGCTGACCTGGAAGCCTGAATAGTTTATTACAGGGGATGATATAAACTTTGGGCCACAGACAGGTTTTCATTCTTCTTGTCTGCCCCATGATTGTTGTTTAGTCATTGAATCTTGTCCGACTCTTTGCGACCCAATGGATTGGAGCTCACCAGGCTCCTCTGTCCATGGGATTTCCCAGGCAAGAATACTGCAGTGAGTTGCCACTTCTTTCTTCAGGGGATTCCCCGACCCAGGGATTCAACCCAGCTCTCCTGCACTGCAGGCAGATTCTTTACCACTGAGCCACCAGGGAAGCCTCCTCTGCCCCACTGGTACAGGTCTCTTTACATGGGAGGAATGTGCTGAAAGCTAAAGGTCTTGGCAGTTTATAAAAATGGTGATAAGCAGGTCCTTATCACCCTTCCAGTGGCTGATGGAATGAATTGCTCTGGTTGTAGATTATGGAGGCCCATCAGGGTTGGGGTCTCATACCTGTGAATGGGAAGCTTTGGCCTATTTCATTTGTGCTTTTGTAATAGCATCGTTTATTTTTATTATTTAATTTATTTATTTTGGCCATACTACATGGCTTGCAGGATCTCCATTCCCCAACCAGGGATTGAACTTGGGCCAGGGCAGTCAGTGATAGTCCAGAATCCTAACCACCAGGCCACCAGGGAACTCCTACAGCTTATTTTTAAATACAGGAACTTTCTGTGAGTGGTTCCTGAGCGAGTGGCAGGAAGTGTCATGGGGAGATGTGATGGCAATTGTTTCAACAGTTTTGGTGTATGGTTAAGCTCCTGTGCATGCGGGAAGCCTGTCAACAATTGGCAAAACATATTGATATGAACATCCATATCTTCATTTGTATCAGTCAATCTCAGCACTTACATATGGTGGCCCTAGTAGGAAAGAACCTGTCTGCCAACGCAGGTTCGATCCCTGGGTTGGGAAGACTGGAGGAGGTCATGGCAACCCACTCCAGTATTCTTGCCTGGAGAATCCCATGGACAGAGGAGCCTGGTGGGCTACAGTCCATGGGGCTGCACAGCGTTTAACACGACTGAAGTGACTTAGCACGCAGCACATTCCATACAAGGGAGACTGAACTGCCTTCTGTATGGGCTTTACAAATAGGAAAGGTCTGACAATTCTGCCAGACTACACTGGAGAAGCATCAGCACCTGAAATGCCTTCTTTCTCAGTTGGAGGAGCCATCCCAAAGAGCACGCAAGCCGTCAGGGAGAAGATCCTTGGTCGCCATCTAGCGGTAATCTAGGGAATGTCCAAGGCATAGCCATGCTGCACACATTATCTGTAGTGAAACAGTCGTCATTCCCAATTGGTTGTGGCCAATACTTTTGCAAAATACAACAAAAAATTATTAGAAAAGTTATATAAAAGTACACAGAAAACACAAGTTGCGATTTTTTAATGAGTCAACACATAGCATTTTATAAATATAATCAGAACAAACAACATAGGGAAAAGAAAATAACTGTACACATAATTCATTGCAAGTGTAAACAAAACTAAACAGAGTGAAATTGCTAGTTCCTGTTAGGACCAAACAGGCGCCATGACAGGCTTCAGGGGGCCAAGGCAGGCCTAAGTCTCCTTTACAGAGGGGCTGAGTTATTGCCAAGGAGGAGCTGAGATCATCTTCTGCCGGCGCCAGGACTCGACCAATCAGTATACTCCCTGTAGCCTGGTTCAAGCCTATCAGGACGAGGATGAAAATCCCCTAAGAAAGCCCACGCGGGAGAAAATCTAGCCAATTAGTAGGTGCTAAGGAACCCTACAACCAATCGCCCCTGCCAACTCCCTGTCTTTGTCCTAAACCTATAAATACTGCTGTAATTCAGGGTTCAGGGCCCTTGCTCCACTCCACTGCGCTGGGTGTGACTTGAGCCCTAGCTCGAGCTAGCAATAAACCCCTTTATGCTTTTGCATTGCTGTGGATGTCTTATTCGCTCAGTTTTGGGGACTCGGATACCGGGCATCACAGTTCCTCATGTTAAATGCCTGAATGAAGTGTTGAACAAACACTACATGTATCATTGTTTAAGTTTTGTACCAAGTATTTGATACAAATGTGTATCAATGTTTACTATGTAGAAATAATAGGCTTTCAATGTGTTAAATGAACTTGTTTCTCACTTATTAAAATTTATCTAATCTAAATTGAATTAATGACAATATTACTGACAGGGATTAATGTATATATCAACTGTTCCTATGTTCTGTTTTCATAACGTATATAGTAGAGAAGTCAGTTCACAGGGACAGGTTCAAGATACTACATTTTACCTTAATGTATAATGAAGCAAGTGAAGCTATATTTCCATAACTGAGTTTCAATTCTTCATAAGTAGTCAATTCTAACAATTCACTCTGTATTGTTATAGTTAAAAGTAAATTATATATTGATGAAAGAAATGAAATCAAGATACATTTTCATCTTTTGATGAAAATACAATTGAAAACATTCCATCCATTATCTAAAGTATTCAGTGATAAATGCTGTTGTTATCGTAAATGTTATTACAGTCTTTATAAATTTTGTTTTTCTAAGTTATAACCGTTAGATCTTATTTGCCATCGAAAAAGTTGCATGAAAGCATTAAAATCATTTAAAGTACTGAAGCTATCAGGCAAATAAGTAAACACAGCTGTTTAAATTATATCTTTAAAAAGCAAAAACAAACTTTTATTTTTATGTTTTTAAACTTTTTATTTTATATTGGAGCATAGTTGATTAACTGTTGTATTTGTTTCAGGTGTACAGCAAAGTGATTCAGTTATACATAGACATGTCTTTATTCCTCTTCAGATTCTTTTTCCACTTAAGAAACCACCTTTTAAAATTAAGAGTTTGTTCCTGAGTTCAAACATTCTTAGCAAAACTTCCCATTTCAGTAACCACTGTACTTCAGCAAATGATAATAGCTGTTTATGATCAGCTTCTATATTATCATATAATAGAGATAATATTCTTGACGTCAAAGCATTAGCTTTTATGGCATTCATGTTTTTTGTTCCATCAAGCATATTAGAACATCTGATTTTATATTAATAAGTACACACAAAATTATGAAGCAAATTAGTGAAATATTAAAAATTGGTTAAAGGTTTTATGGGGATTCTTTGTACTATTCTTGCAACTCTTCTGAGACCAGACTCGTCTGGTCTCATAAAACGAATTTTTATCCCTCCCTTACAACAAGCAATTCTCCAGTTATTTAGAGACACCAACTATGGGTCCTTTAAATCAGTTTTGACACTGCCTGGAATTAGAGTCAGATCTTACAGGTTTAAGAGCTCAGGCCCTCAAGACTTCCCTCCTCCACTTCAGATGCTGATATGTCCAGATTGTCACCTGTGATTCTGATGGACCAGCTATAAATTAGAGGCCTGATAATTTGCTAGCACAGCTCACAGAAATCAGAATAATAGTTGACTCACTAGATTACAGTGCATTGTACAAGGATACAACTCAGGAACAGCCAGATGGAGGAGATGCCCAGGGTGGAGAACAGGGCCTCCCGGCACCTCCATATGTTCAACAACCCAGAAGCTCGCCACACCCCTTCGCTTAGGGTTTATTTTTATTTTTTTATGAAGACCTCATTACTATAGGCACAACTGATTAAATCATTGGCCTATAGTGATTAACTTGATCTCCAGCTCCTCTCTCCTCCCCAGAGATTAAGGTGTGGAACTGAAAGTTCCAGCTCTCTAACCACAAGCTTGGTTCCCTTGGCAACCAGCCCCCATGCTGAGGCTGTCCAGGAGCTCCCAGTCATCTTATTAGCAAACAACAAGACATTCACCACTTCAGAGATCCAGGTACAGGGCGGAGACCAAATAGGTATTCTTATAGGACAGACACAAATCATTTCCAAGTGTTCTTTCTGAATTTGGGACGTGATCTTGGAGCAATGTCAGAAAGAATTGCTAAGAAGACTGGGTGATCTGGGTGATACCTGCGAATAATAATAATTAAAAAAAAAAGATGTGAAAGGATTGGAATTCATTTTACAAAGTCCAGATGAATTTTTTTTTCTGTTTGCATCATGACAATACAATACCTGGATGACAAAGAAATCACAAAGACATTCTGTGTCACACTTTGACTGCCTTCCTTTCCCAATGATTATTGGAATGCCAGCAATGAAATATAACCAAAGATCTTGATTCTAATACTAGGACTGAGACTTTGAAAAGAGGGTGTCTGGTAGTGTTAGTTTCCACTTGAGAATTAGTGTCTGTTTGTATTTGTGGTTTTAAATGGGCCAGTCGGCATGTTTGTAGGATTCCGCACCCCCTACTCCAACCCCCAGCAACGTTAGCTGTTTGTGTAGTTTAAGGAGTATTGAGTCTTGCAGGTGAGTGGAACAGAAGCTGAGATGGCCAAGGGAGTTGAGTATTTGCAAGAGAATATCTAAGTGTTGGATCTGGAAGTTGGGTAAAGGAGGAGGGTAGTATATGATGGGGGGTGGTAGGTGATGGATACTGGAAAAATGGTATTATTAATGGATTGGATGTCTCGGTGAATTCAAAGAATTTTTGGACTGGGACTTTGGATAAACAAGCTGTAATTTGGGTGCTTGAATTCAAGATTTCAGAGGTGGCCAAGAAGAGGCAGAAAATTTGCTTTAGATGAATAGGTCGGGGAAAAGAAAGACTAGGATATTGAGTGGGTGAAGTCATCTTTGAAACATAAGGAGAAAGTGGCCAGGAATTCTATAAGTGACAGTAACTCAGAGGCTTGATGAGGGCCCTACAGACCTCAATCTGTAGTTTAAAAACCTTTAAATTCTTTTTGAAATAATTTCAGACTTTAAAAAGATACAGAAGCAACACTATAGATTTCTATAAGCACTCCACTCAGATTCTTAATTTTGTTTTTAAAGATTTATGGGTCTTCATTAACCAGTCCATTCTGAAGGAGATCAGCCCTGGGATTTCTTTGGAAGGAATGATGCTAAAGCTGAAACTCCAGTACTTTGGCCACCTCATGCGAAGAGTTGACTCATTGGAAAAGACTCTGATGCTGGGAGGGATTGGGGGCAGGAGGAGAAGGGGACGACAGAGGATGAGATGGCTGGATGGCATCACTGACTCGATGGACGTGAATCTGAGTGAACTCTGGGAGTTGGTGATGGACAGGGAGGCCTGGTGTGCTGTGATTCATGGGGTCGCAAAGAGTCGGACACGACTGAGCGACTGAACTGAACTGAACTGATTGCTACAGGCTTTCTCTAGCTGTGGCAGATGGGGCTACTCTTCCTTGCCGTGCTCCGGCTTCTCATTGCAAGGACTTCTCATTGTTGGGAGCATGGGCTCTTGGCACTTGGGCTTCAGGAGCTCAGTGGGTTGCAGCTCCCGGGCTCTAGAGCGCTGGCTCAGTAGTTATGGCACAACCCTTAGTTGCTCTGTGGCATGTGGGATCTTCTTGGACCACGGATCCAACCCGTGTCTCCTGCATGGGCAGGCTGATTCTCAACCACTAGACCCAGGGAAGCCCTTAAAAAGTCAGTATCTAATATAACGACCATATAATTATAAACATCAGAAAACTAACACTGATATAGTATATTTATGTAATCTTACAGACGTTAATCAAATTGTATTATCATCCCATCATGTTCTTATTTTTGGTCCAGGATTCAATCTAGGATCACACATTTTTGCATTTTTTTCATTTTGCCTCCTGGGTCTCCTCTAATTTGAAACACCTACTCAATCATTCTCGACCTTGACATTTTGAAACATACTGGCCGGTTATTTTGTAGAATATCTCTCAATATGAGTTATCTGATGTATGCTGATACATTGAAGTTCTGCATTTTTGGCAAGGATACCAAAGTAGGGAAGTAACTATCTTGGTACATTTTATCAGGAGGTACATGATATTTATTTGTCCCAATAAATGGTGCCAAATTTGACAGCTTGGTTAAGGTGGTATTTCCTAGTTACCGTTGAGCCACCAGGGAAGCCTCCCTTTTAATAGCTTTTGGTTTTAGCTATGATAGATGTGGATGAAATAAACATAAAACACCAAATAAACAAAATCGTGGAAATTCATTCTAATTAAGGATAATAAGATATTCATTATTTTGCCAGAAGGTGGTAGCAAAGTTACAATCAGATCTTGGCTAAAAATTTGCAAAAAACCCCCAAAACTCAACAAAACACAAACCAAACCAAATGAAAACAAAAAACAACAGCGAACTGGGAAAACAATGGACTGTCACCTACCTTATTTAGTATTTTATTTTTATCTTATACTCCTGTTATTGCTGTTCAGTCACTAAGTTGTGTCTGACCCTTCCAGACCCCATGGACTGTAGCATGCCAGGCTTCCCTGTCCTTCACCATCTCTTGGAGTTTGCATTCAATATTAGTAAAAGAAAAAAGCTATAAAATAAATGCAATTCTTATGTTGTAAGTTTGATGAAACAAAGGATTATTTAAAAATTCTTCAAGAGTCAAAGACTCTTTGTTTTTTTATTTATTTGGTGGCAGTGGGTCTTAGCTGTAGCATGTGGAATCAAGTTCTCTGACAAGGGATCAAACCCAGAACCCCTACACTGAGAATGCAGAGTTTTAACTGCTGGACCACCAGGAAAGTCCCATCAAAGTTTCTTTATCAAACTAAATTTTTACCTTGTTAGTGTACTTGTTCAGTTACCTTGTTCAGTACTCTCCACTGAATAGATTGGAGAAAATGAAATTAATAGTAAATCCATAAAGTTCCCTGCATTCTATGTATTTCACAATGGTATGCTATTTTGTGTCAAATTGTAAGACTGAACACATTCTGCAACCGGAAAATGTAGGAAAGAAATTAAGATAAAAATGTTCTCTATGGAGACCAACATAGTTGATACTCTCCACATGAAATATTGAAGTAGAGAATGGTGAGAAGAATCTGAACAAACATCTCATTTTCTTGCTCCTATTTTCTGTCCTGTTCAGGCTGTTTTCAGCATTCCCTTATCTCCTTTCCACTGCTGCCCATCTGATGAACCTTCCAGTTCATTCATTCATTCAGTTCATTGCCATTGCTCATTCCTCACTGAGTCTACCGTATGCCAGGTACTGTTCTAGATGCTAGACATCTTGCAGTGACCAAGAAAATTGGGACCCTGCTCTGATGGTGCTTACAGTCTAGTGCAGCACTACCCAAGAGAGCTTCCTGAGGTGCGGGCAATGTTTTCTGCACAACAGCCAACAGCTCCTGGTCGCACGTGGCCACTGAACTCTTGAAATGTGGCCTCTGTATCAGAGAAGTTTTAGTGGGTGAGATAGACAGCAAGCTAATGAACAGATACACTGGAGAATTTTGGAAAATGAGAAGAGGTACAAAAATTCAACTGCATAATGGGATGGAAGCCTGGAGAAGAAAGCAATGTTAGTTCCAGTGGTCAGAGGACTTTGTATGCATGACAAGTGAGGTGAGACCTCATGGAGAAGCCAGTCATAGGATAAATGGAAAGAAAAAGTGTTCTAGTTGGTATGACGTGCTGGATGGAGGGAGAACCTTGTACCCAAGTGGAGTCACTTCTCTTCTTTCCCCACAGCCATTTGCCACTTCTGTGTTTATTGGTTGTCTCTTTGGGTTTGCTTATCTTGGATGTATCATATAAATGGAATTCCCCAAAGTGTAAACTTCTGAGTCTGGCTTTTTTTACTTAAAGTTTTCAAGCTTCATTCATGTTATACCATTTATCAGTACTTTATTCCTTTTTATTGCAAATAATATTCCACTGTGTGGATATATGTCACTTTGGTTTATTCATTTATAAGTTGATGGGCATTTGGTTTGTTTGGCTATTGTGAATAATGTTGTTATGGACATTTGTCTGTAGGGTTTTGCATACATATATTTTCAGTTCTCTTGGGTATATATACCTAGGAGTGGAATTGTTGGGTCATATGTTAACTCAGGGCTTCCCAGGTGGTGCTAGTGGTAATGAACCCACCTGCCAATGCAGGAGACGTAGAGATGCACCAGTTCAGTCCCTGGGTCAGGAAGATCCCCTGGAGGAGGGCACGGCAACCCACTCCACTGTTCTTGCCTGGAGAATCCTTTGGACTGAGGGGCCTGGTGAGCTACAGACCATGGGGTTGCAAAGAGTCGGACACGAATGGGTGACTAAGCACAGCACGCAGCACGTTAGCAATGTATGTGGATTCCAACCTTCCTACATTCTCGCCAACATGTATCATCTATCTTTTTGGTTATAGTTATCCAAAACTGAAAACAAAAATCTAAGCCTAATATTTTCAGAGGATAAACCTATTACCTAAGACCTTGTATAACTAGACCTTTAGACTTTTGAGAAACCTAGTCTCTTTTTGCTGTCAGTCCACAAACTAGGTCCTACTGAAAGCCTGACTGACTCCTCTGTGCTCTAGACATGAATGCAAGAACCAGCTCCACACCTTTCTTTCCCTTTTCTCTTGATGATTTTTCTTCAGAGCGGATCCATCAGCGATGGTGCCCTGAAGAGAAGCATCCTTTTATTCTTGGTTCTTCTCATATCCCCACTCACTGAAGAAACCTCACCCCGTTCACATGCTCAGAGGTGTGCCGTGGACTCCGACTTACTTTCTGAGGCTTTCCATGAAACTTGCTGACTCTAAGACTTGTGAGACATTGAAAACTGAAGCTCTGTTTCCAGAGGTGTCTGTGGAGCAGGCATTGGGATGAGAAATGCCTTTTAGCTCAGTAAAGAGAGACAAAGAAGTCTAGTTGTTAAGAAAAAAAGTGGACTGAAGCTTTAGAACAATCTGTCTCAAAGGATTACTTTTTTTTCTTCTGTTGCTCTGTATGAGGGGTCTGAGTTCCTTGACCAGGGATCGAATCCGTGTCCCTGCAGTGGAGATGCAGCGTCTCAACCACAGGGCCTCCAGAGAAGTCCCAGGATCACTTTTGAAGATGTGCTTTTCCAGCTCCAATATTCTCTAATTTATGTAAGACCCTTACAGGTCAACCAGCCAAAGCTCACACCCAACCCAGGGACCCCTTCTCTGACCCACCTGTTAGATCTGCTTTGTGCTGAAACATTTGAAGCAATGGAAAGCCACTGTGACTTCATGAGATACACAATTCTCTTTTTGGAAGTGGGGAAGTTGAAGTAACTCTCCATACATCAAGCTGGAGTTTCTTGTTCGGGGGGTCACCTAGGTTTATGCTTTGAGAGCTAAACTTCTTTTGACATGAAGAAACCCATCAGTTTTCAGGTAAAATCCACCTGGGGGTCCCCAGGGGTTGTGTGGGGGATGTCTCCCTAGGAGACTGGCTCAATTGCCTGGGCATTCTCCCTAGAGACCCCCTTACTAATTACAGCATCACTACCTTACTGGCTGTGTGGGGAGTTACGTCCTCCATTTATGGGGGCTGTGTCTGCCCCAACACTTCAGTGTTCCTGCCCATGGCCCTTAATTCACCTCAATACAGCCAAGACCACGAGCAATTCCCTCTCACTGTTCATATGTTTATGATTTGTAACAAAGTCTTGCATTTGCTCCCAGGAAGCTGAAGAGAGACGGTGTGTGCTCAAAGATTGTATTCCAAACCCAGATTTCCTCCAAATTCTGTCTTGCTCCCACCCTCTCTTGCAGCTTTTGGCCAAGGCCCAGGGTTAGCCATCCATCCAAAGGTAAGGGCAGTGAGGTCAACCCAGACCACAGGTCCCCTCAGGCCTCAGGCGCTCTAAGTACCTGGGTTTGAGGAGACACAGTGGGAGGCGTGGAGCCAACAGCAGGTCCTTGGCCAAGACCACCAGCCTTCCCACTGCCCACCCTTCTCGGTCACATCCCACTTGCTTTGTCCTTTACACCTTCTCTTGATTTGTCAAGGACAAGGTGAAATCTGCTTAGTCTATCACTGCTCAGTTGTTGGTTCCAAACAGAAAAGAAATAACAAATTGAAAGGCTGAAGGAGAGAACTGAGTAAAGAAAACATGTATTTTCTCCCTACACGTGTCTGTCTGGGGAATGAAAGATCCAGAAAGGGCAGCATGTTGGGGCAGTCAGTGGGGATTTAAATTCAGCTCTGCCCTGGATGAGGGGTTTCCGAGGTGGCTCAGTAGTAATGAATCCACCTGCCCATGCCAGAGTCACAGGAGATGCCGGGTCTATCCCTGGGCTGGGAAGATTCCCTGGGAGAAGGAAATGGCCACCCACTCCAGTATTCTTGTCTGGAGAATCCCATGGACAGAGGAGCCTGGCAGGCTACAGTCAATGGGATCGCAGAGTGGGACATGACTGAGCACATGGGCACCCCACCCCCCCATTGCTTTGGGTGGGAGTGGACTCGGAAGGTTTCTTCTCACCTTAAAATCCTATCGTTCTATTTCCTCTGGACAAAATTGAACACATGCTTCTGGCAACAGGGCTTCAGTTTCCAACATCTCACAAGTCTCAGAGCCAGTAAATTTCATGGGAATCCTCAGTGAGTTAGAGTCCATGGTGTGTTTCCGGGCATGTGTGCAGGGTGAGGTTTCTTCAGGGTGTGGGAATGTGGGCTGTGAGGAGGACCAAGAAGGAAAGGCTGTTTCTCTGCATCTAGGAGCTCATTCAGTGTGAATTCTGAGCCCAGGGGTTGGAACATCGTAAGGGAAGGAGGAAAATAAAACTCTGAAAACATGAAAAATGAAACTCAGGGAGACTCACACACTTTGCTTTAGAGTTGCTGGCCTCTCTGAAGTCTGCAACCAGGACACTTATTTCCGGGGACTGAAGACTTGGTACCTGGGCCCCTTGGTGAGCACAGAGGCCCAGCATTGACCTCAGTGCATCATGTGGACAAAGCCTGCCTCACACACTAGCATGGTGAACACCTCACAGAGCTCATCCAAAGAGCTGCACTGGTGTTTTCTTTCAGCGATGGCTCCAGGGACTTCCCTGGTGGTTCAATGGCTAAGACTCCATGCTCCCAATGCAGGAGGCCCCAGGTTCGATCCCTGGTCAGGGAACTAGATCCCACATGTTGCAACTAAAGATCCCGCATGCTGCAACTAGCACCTGGGGCAGCCAAATTAAAAAAACGTTTTAAAAAAGGAATAAAAAAGAAATGGCTCCATGTTTCACAAGAGAATAGCTTTATCTGCTTGTATAGTGTTCTCTTCTTATAATGTCCTCGCTGTGACATCAACATAGAATTTGGTGTCAGGAGACCTGGATTTCAGTCTTATATCTGCCACTCATGAGCATGGGGGCATTTATCAAGCTGCTTAACTTCTCCGAGCCTCAATTTTCTCATCTGTGGAAAGGAAACATGTGAGGGAAAATGGCTGGTTGCAGCACAGAACCAGCTAGTGTGATCAGCTGCTTGCCCAACTGCTTGCCTAGGCTCCCAAAAGGAGAAAAGCAAGAAAAATCTCTTATACATTGTTTACCGTACATGCTCTTATAGGAGACATTCATTTCACTTCCACAGTGCTGTTACTGATATCCTCCCTTTCCATAGAGGAGAAAATTGAGGCTCTGAGAAGTTAAGTAGCTTAATAATAGACCAACACTCCTGTGTGAGTAACAAAATCTTTCAATCTTATGATCTCTCTTGGTCTAGACCCGCACTGACTGATATGCTATTATTTTAAACAATTATAAAAAATTAAACTAAAGTCTGTTTGTGCCCCCTTAGCCATGTTTTAAATGCTCAGTGAAGCCAGTGGCTGGCGTGTTGGACTATGCAGGTTTGGATTAGTGACCTGGAATGTGGATGGGTGTTACTGTCCTTGCCTGATCCACAGAGCAACCCTGGATGCAGATAAGGGGTCTCGGACTCAAAGGCCTTCAGAAACCAGAGAGGGAAGCAAAATGAGTTGGGGGCTGGCTATGCTAGGGGATCCATGGGGTCTGGCTTAGACTGAGCAGTGGACGCCTGGTCTAAAGAGCAGCTGCTACTCCGCTTTGGCCAGAGGTTGGCCCAGGGGTGCCAGATCTTTTCTTTTTTGACACGGATAATGAATTTTTATTTTATTTTTTATTTGTATTATTATTATTTTAGTATTTATTTATTTGTCTGCATTGTGTCTTAGTTACAGCTTGTGGGGTCTAGTTCCCTGACCAGGGATTGAACCCCAAGCCCCTTGAATTGGGAACGCAGAGTTTTAACCTCTGCACCACCAGGGAAGTCCCTGAATTTTAAAAATTTCAATGTTAGATGAGCCCACAAGCCCCTAGTTTTCAAATTCTGCAGATGAACCAAACCACTGCACTTGAAACAACTTCCATGTGGTCAGCTTCTGAGTGGAGAGAGGAGATTGTAGAAACGTGGACTGGAAGACGCCAGAACTCGGGCATGAGTGTCTAGAAATGGGCAGGCTAAACAAAGGAGATGGTGGCAGGAGAGAAAAACAAACCCCCAAAACACAAGCTGCTCTTTTTTTTTTTTTTTTTTTAAGGGTCAAAAGTCAGAGAGGTTTTCAGTGCGTGCACAGGCTGACAGAGAACAATAGGAATCAGCCTCCAAACATGAAGGAGCTTGAATCAGAAGCAAAGATTTTCCCCAGGGATCATTGAGTTGTACGTGTCAACATTTCATTCACAGATAAGGAAGAGCAGAAGTGTTTCCATGCCCCAGTGTGGACCCCACAAATCCTTATCGTATGACTTCAAAATCATGGTTACAGGGAAACATCTCAAAGTAACAATACAAGCATTTCATCAAAAGCAATGGATGAAGTGGCTGCCCTGATGGCTCAGTGGTAAAGAAGCCACCTGAATGCAGGAGATGCAGGTTCTATCTCTGGGTTGGGAGGGTCCCCTGGAGAAGGAAATGGCAACCCACTCCACTATTCTTGACAGAGGAGCCTGGAGGGCTACGTCTATGGGGTCTCAAGAGTTGGATACAACTTAGTGACTAAACCACCAACCTCCACCAATGGATGAGGGGAAAACAGTTTAGAGACATCACTTACCTTAACATATGATCATTGTGCTGTTATGTGATCAAAGTTATTGCATTTCTGATTCAGTCTGTTCTTCTGACTCACAAGGGTTAGAGATAGCTTTCAAATTATTGAAAGCAAACAGCACCATGCAGAAAGTGTTTTATGAATTTAACACTGTAAAAAAAAAAAAAAGCTTAAGTTAAAGTTCCAGTCTCTTTAACCATTTGTATTACTGGATTGTATTTACTATGTACTTCTGATTTAGAAAATTTGAGAAAAAAATGGTTTATTTGCATTTCAGAGTCCTGGGTTGGGTCCTAGTTATGACTCAGATGTTCTGCTGATTGTCTTAAGACTGCTGTTTTATAGTGTTTTATTGACATAATGCCAGGAATATTAAAAAAAAAAAAGAAAAACAGATTGAGAAACTTGAGTCAAACTGAGGCACACATAAGCAAAGCTCATTCAAATATGAAAAGAACTAACTAGCAGTCTTCACTAGATATTTCAGATGGCTGGGTGTTTGTTTTGTTAAAGGTCAAGTCTAAACATCACTTACTGAATGACAAATGCATGTCCTCTATTAAGTGCCCTGGGGATGGGACAGGGGAATAAATCCAACACTCTCATTCCTGCCCTCAGCAAGTTCAGAATTCAGAAATGCATTCATTGATATTTTCTTCTGAAGTTCAGCTGAAGTTGACAAATAATAACCGAAGGGCTAGTGTTTTCTGGGCAACCAGCTAAGCATTTGAAAGTCCCTCCAGGATGCAGGCAAGAATACAGAGCTTACTGAGATATCTACAAAAAGCCATCGAGGTGTTTACAGATACAAGAATTGATTCTCCCTCAAAACATGGATGTTTTTTAGAAAAGGAAATGCTGGTAAACCACACAGCTGCTCTTGTCTTTCAATCAGGGAGTGCCTTTCCTCCAGAGTCTTTGTTCAAGCCAATAGCAAGTTTGTTAAATGCCTCTTTCTCCAGGGGGTCAGTCCTTGGAGAACTTATACTATCCTGTAAAGACTCAAGTTTTAACAGGTGGTGGTGGTTTAGTAGCTAAGTTGTGTTCTACTGTTGCGACCCCTTGGACTGCAGCCTGCCAGGCTCCTCTGTCCATGGGATTCTCCAGGCAAGAATACTGCAGTGGGTTGCCATTTCCTTTTCCAGGGGATTTCCCGACCTGCAAATTGAACTCGGGTGTCCTGCATTGCAGGCAGGTTCTTTACCAACTGAGCTATGAGGGAAGCCCAAGTTTTAACAGGCATCTCAGCAAAGGGCAAGACATGTTCCAGAACCTTCTGGATCAGTCTGCCTTCTGGATCAGTCCTGCCTTCTGGACTAGACTACCTTCTGGATCAGTCCTGCCTTCTGGACTAGTCTGCATGGACTGCCACGGCAAAACACCACAGACCAGGTGAATAAATGCAAACATGTTACCATCTGTAAAATAGACAGCCCATGGGAATTTGCTGTATGACTCAGGTGAATAAATTAATATGCATTTATGTATTTCTGACTGTATTGGTCTTCATTGCTGTGCTGGCTTTCTCTGCTGGTGTGTGGCCGTCTCATTGCAGTGGCTTCTTTTGTTGCAGACCACAGGCTCTGGGGTGTGTGAGCTTTAGTAGTTGTGGCGTGTGGGCTCAAGAGTTGAGGCTCCCAGGCTCTAGAGCTCCCGCTCAGTAGTTGTGTGACATGGACTTGGTTGTTCTGTGACACGTGGGATCCTCCCGGACCAGGGATCAAACCCATGTCTCCTGCACTGGCAGATGGATTCTTTACTACTCAGCCACCAGGGAAGCCCAGACCAGGTGACTTAAACAACAGAAATTTATTTTTCTTCACAATTCTGGAGCCTGGAAGTCTGAGATCAATGTGTCTTTGGGGTTGGCTTCTGTTGAGTCTGCTCTTCCTGGCTTGTAGAAGGTGCCACTGGCTGTGTCCTTACCCATCTTCTTAAAGACATACTCCTATGGGACTTATGACCTCATTTGACTTTAATCACCTGTTGAAAGGGCTTCCCTGGTGGTTCTAATGGTAAAGAATCCTCCTGCAATGAGAGAGACCTGGGTTCAATCCCTGGGTTGGGAAGATCCCCTTGAAAAGGGAATGGTTACGTACTCTAGTATTCTGGTCTGGAGAATTCCATGGACAGAGGACCCTGGCAGGCTACAGTCCATGGGGTCACAAAGAGTTGGACATTACTTTCACTTTCACTTAAAAGTCCTATCTCCCCCTCAAGGGTTTTCCTGATGACTCAGCGGTAAAGAATCTGCCCATAATGCAGGAGACACAGGAGACTTGGGTTTGATCCCTGGGTTGAGACAATCCCCTGGATGAGGAAATGGCAACCCACTCCAGTATTCTTAACAGGAAAAATTCCATGGACAGAAGAGTCTGGCAGGCTGCAGTCCATGGGGTCACAAAGAGTTAGACATGACTGACTAGGCATCTCCCCTCATGGGGGCAGGGTTAGGGTTCTACCATTTGAGTTTTAGGGGGACACAGTTCAGTCTGTAACAACTTTTTTCATTTTATATTGAGATCATTTCATCTAGGAAAATGTGGTGTCTTTGAGTAATTGCTCCCTGCCCCTGATTTTATAAAATAAAACAAACAAAAAGCTATCATTCAAGGTGGGGACAGAATTTCCTGGAGAGGAGGAACAGTTAGATCCAACAGCCCTGATATTTGTCCCCCAAGTCCCACTGTCACGTGAGGGCTCTCTCATATGCACCCCCAATGCCACCTGTGAGGGTGGGTAGTCGAGTGGGGAGTCTTGTTCCCCCTTTAACAAAACTGGCCTTAACAGGGAAGCAAGACCCTTCCACTCAGACCAACAGCATGGCCGAGGTCGTGTCACTGCAGAGAATCCTAAGACTTAGGACATGACAAAGAGCTGAGAGTTACTGAGTACAGCAGGAAGCACATCATCCTTTGGCCACATTGTTCCCGTTAATGGTTTCACTGGAGTGACTTGCCTTGCTGCTTGGTTCCTGGGTAGGAAAGATACCTAAAGCTTCCAAGTTCTATCCCAAGAGAGAATTCTAAACTCCTTTTATTTATTTTTTCCTATTCCCCACTTACCCGCCAGCAGTGACCACCCCTCGGCATAAATCCCCATGTAGGAGGCCCCTCAAGATTTCGGAAGAGAATGACCCTTTGCTGGGAATCGTCACCCGTTGGTCTGCATGTGTGTGGCCCCACGGTGAATCACTGCTACCTGCCCAGTGCTCCAGAACAAGTACCGAAGAGTGCTGGGCGCTCTTTGTGGACTACATAGCTCATGTGCCATCTTCCTCTCGAGGTCCTGGATGGTCGTGACTTTACTCCATCTCGCGTCACCCTTCCTTCCAAATGACAGACATCCTGTAAGAACAGACCAGGAGTCAAGAGGGAGGAGACCAAATATTTCAATCGGATCTTGCTTGGAGAGTTTATGTTTCATAATTACTCAACAGTCTCAGACAACATGAAAATCCTAAAATCCCTGTAGGCTCCCCCAGAGTTGCACAGCAAACATGAAGGGGCTGAAAAGGCGTATTTATACCTAGACATCACGCGCATCTAATCTTCGAGACTATGTTCGAAAAAGACTATCTTTCATACATGCATTTTATCTACCAAAACTCATAGAACAAGGAGAATTTTAGCAGCAAACCACCAAGATTTCATGTATTTTCCCGAATCAATTGACACTATAATTTTTAGTGTTCTGCTGTGATTCTTCAAAGCAGGTCCCTGGTCTGAGTTCTGGGACATGATGCCAATTTATGATTCAACTTCTGACCTTTGTGCACAGGAGTCATCTTTGAGCATTTTGAAGGACTTAAACTCACTGACTTCCTTAAACAGAAAATTACAGAAACTTAGAGCATTGTGTTGTGATCTTAGTCGAG
This sequence comes from Ovis aries, assembly GCF_016772045.2. Lineage (NCBI taxonomy): Eukaryota > Metazoa > Chordata > Mammalia > Artiodactyla > Bovidae > Ovis > Ovis aries. The sequence goes on along the minus strand of NC_056069.1, from coordinate 41,193,198 downwards.
ATGAATTTCCAAAAGGAGTTTTTATGGTTGTTGTTGTTTGTTTTTGTTTTCAACAAACAATGATACAAAAGGCCAGGAAGAGAGATTCAGTTTTTCTTCAGAAATGTTTAATTTCCATGTTTTCAGTTTTGAGTATTTGGGCCTTGCAATAGCTATGAGCAAAACCTTTTCAATGCCCTGATGTCCTAGAATTCAAACAAGCCTCTCAATCATTCATCCCTACAGTAAACATTTATTAAGGGCTACTTGTGTGGGCTTTCCTGGTAGCTCAGTTGGAAAAGAATCTGCTTGCAGTGCAGGAGACCTGGGTTTGATCCCTGGGTTGGGAAGATCTCCTGGAGAAAGAAATGGCAACCCACTCCAGTATTCTTGCCTGGAGAATCCCATGGACAGAGGAGCCTGGTGGGCTACAGTCCATTGGTCACAAGAGTTGGACATGACTTAGTGACTAAAAAGATGCTTACTCCTTGGAAGGAAAGTTATGATCAACCTAGACAGCATATTAAAAAGTGGAGATATTACTTTGTCAACAAAGGTCCACCTAGTCAAGGCTATGGTTTTTCCAGTAGTCATGTATGGATGTGAGAGTTGGACTACAAAGAAAGCTGAGGGCGGAAGAATTGATGCTTTTGAACTGTGGTGTTGGAGAAGACTCTTGAGAGTCCCTTGGACTGCAAGGAGAGCCAACCCGTCCATCCTAAAGGAGATCAGTCCTGGGTGTTCATTGGAAGGACTGATGCTGAAGCTGAAACTCCAATACTTTGGCCACCTCATGAGAAGAGCTGACTCATTGGAAAAGACCTTGATGCTGGGAAAGACTGAGGGCAGGAGGAGGAGAAGGGGATGGCAGAGGATGAGATGGTTGGATGGCATCACTGACTCAATGGATATGAGTTTGGGTGGACTCCAGGAGTTGGTGATGGACAGGGAGGCTTGGCATGCTGTTGTTCTTGGGGTCGCAGAGTCGGACATGATTGAGTGACTGAACTGAACTGAACTGGGGGTAAGGAGAGGAGAAGGTGGGGAGTAAAGCAGGCATTTGTACATTGATGCAAAGGCAGAGGAATCTGAAAGGCAAATGGAAACGAATAGGAGGAAAAACCTCAAAGTAAATACCACCAAAATGAGCAGTGTTTAGTTGCTAAGTCGTGTCTGACTCTTGGTGACGCTATGGACTGTAACCTGTCAGGATCCTCTGTCCCTGGGATTTCCTAGGCAAGAATACTGTAGTAGGTGTCCATTTCCTTCTCCAGGGGATCTTCACAACCCAGGGATGGAACCTGTGTCTTCTGCATTGGCAGGCAGATTCTTTACTATCTGAACCACCAGGGAAGCCCCAGAATGAGCTGATAAACCCAGAAAGGTTCTGGTACAGAGCCTAGCAGGGCCAGCATCTCTCCTGGAAAAGACTCCAAGGCTTTGGTGAAATTATGAGATGAGCTACCCCGGTGGCTCAGAGGTTAAAGCGTCTACCTCCAATGCAGGAAACCCAGGTTCGATCCCTCCGTCGGGGAAGATCCCCTGGAGAAGGAAATGGCAACCCACTCCAGTATTTTGTCCTGCACAGAGGAGCTTGGTAGGCTACAGTCTACGGGGTCACAAAGTCGGACACATCTCACAAAGAGTCGGACACGACTGAGGGACTTCACTTCACTTTCAACACTCTATGTGCTTGCTCAACCGTGTTCTACTCTTTGCGACCCCACAGACTGTAGCCCGCCAGGCTCCTCTGTCCACGGGGATTCTCCAGGCAAGAATCCTGGACTGGGTTGCCATGTTTTAAAATCTCCGCCACCTTCCTTCTGCTTTGTCTTTCTCCCTTCCCCCCGCCCCCACACCTCTTCCCTCCCTCTTACCCGCCACGGGAGCTTCCCCCACTCCCCTCGTTTAACATTCCTTTGAGTCTTCAGAGTTTAGCTCATTCAGTTTTGTCTGCGAGGTGGCAGTGCCTAACTCAGTCAGCAGATGGCACTGTCGAGTAGTTACGGAATCCGCCCCCACCAAGTCTCAGGTCAGAAGCTTCAGGTTCCCTTGGATGGATTTACTCCCTGCTTGGTTGGCTTCCGTAAGGTCTAAAACCTGTGCATCATATTTACTCGAGACAGCGTGTGGCCACCTCTCCACTTCAGATAAGACGTTCAAGAAGTGATCTCCCTGGGATTTGCAATCCCCAGCTTTCACCGGCCCCCAGCGGCAGTACATTGCCTCATGCCCCAAGAAGTCACAGTTGCCCTTCAAGGCTGGTTCAATGGCATTTAATGGTATCTAACCCTGGCCCATTGCCCTCTGGACTTAGATCTTGAAGTTGTGGCCAAAATGTTAGCTCCGAAGATGGAGACGGGATCAGGTACCACGAGGTCCCGAGGGCAGGAGCCAGTCTGAGTATGTCCTGTCACTTGATAGCAGACAGGCACTCTTCATCAGCTACTCAGGACTCCAGGCGCCAGGCAGTAAGTTGAGGACAGGGAGTTTGTTTTATCTACTGATTTGGAAAAATATTTAGCCTCCCTGGAACAGGGATGTGCATTCCGTGTGCCTGAAGCCATGAAATTTGGCAAGTCCCATATCAGATGCCTAAAACTGTTATACAACTCGGTCTAATTTAGAGTGTAAGGCTTCCAGAGGGAACCAAGTCTCTCCCTTGGTCCCAGAGTTCCTGCTGGCAATTCTTAGGGTCCAACACTCTGAATCCATTACAGTAAAAATGGTAATGATAATAGTATCCATTGCTCAGATTTGACCTACAGTTCAAGACACACAGCTTTGAGTAATCACAAGCTTGATTCAGCCCAGAGGGAAATATGAGTACTTGTGTAACAATTTGGCCATTCTACAAATGAAGACAAAGGTACTGAAGAGTGTGAGCTGTAGTGAAAACATCTCCCAAGTGACTGTTTCTTCCACAATTGGCTCTGCCAACCAGAAAACGAAAACCATCTTTCTGGCCATTTTTCAAAAGAGAGGTCGTCCCGTGTCTCATATAATCTTTATTCAAAATTGTCTTGAAAGGGTTTAATCTTACTTAATTTTGCATGGTATATACAGATCTGCAAGAGCAAGTACTTAAAACTCTGTTCTCCAGGAAAGTAACACTTGAAATGGGAAAGTCAACGTACAACTAGAACATCTAACATTTAACTTCCACATGATTTAGTGGTACTTGTGTGTGTGTGTGTGTGTGTGTGTGTGTGTGTGTATGTGCACAGAACTGCAGAAAGAACATACATTTTAGATATAAGTAGTTTTGTGTTCAAGTTGCTACTCAGCAGATTCTGCAGTTTTCTCATCTTTATGTACTGTTCCTTACACAGAAGTGTATCCCATGAATTTTGTAGAATAAGGGAAAAAAGGTCACAGGAGAGAAAAAGGGTTCAGAAGTTAAATGAACTTGGGAGGTGCTAGGTTGAAAAAAGTTCAACTGATTCTTTAATTATAGGGTCACTCAGAGCCTTTATTTATTTTATTTTTTCCACCACTCAGAGACATAGCACTTTATTTGCAGTTTTTATAAGTGTTCATTATATTTTTATACAGTTGGAAGTCATATGGTATTTGTACAAACTTTATATCTTTTTTTAATTTTAAAATTTTTCTTTTAAAGTGGTTGATTTTGGAGCCTTTAATATATTAAAATAGAATGAGACTATCACAGAGGGAGAGCAATAGACAAAGCACCATGAATATCCTAGAGTTGCCCAAATTTGGGGCAACTATGGAAAATTTTTCCTCTAGAGCATCTCATGGAAATCAGGGAAATAATGACTACATCCTTCAGTGCTCTTCAGGTTGCAAATGATAGGGACCAGACATCAGCTTAGAAACCAATAGCTTGGGGAACCAAATCAAAGGCAGGGCATAGGTGGAGGTAGGTAGCCTCACGGCTGACTTGAGCAGCTTATTTATTGTGAAGTGACCATGTGCCAGGCACCATTCAACAGATTCATAATTTGTTCAACCTCACCACAGCCCCATGAGTTAAGGGCAAGTACTATCTTCTTTTTACAAAAGTGCAAACTCAGGTTCAGAGAGGTTGCATCCCAGAGGTAACCAGGCAGTCTGACTCCAAGCCCACGCTTGGAGCCACTATTCATTGTTTGTCTCCAAGGACTTAAATGCTGTTAAAGTTTATTCTCTCTGTGGCTCTTGTATCCTTGAGTCTCTTTCATTCTGTTCAGCTCTCCCCATGAGATTAGAGACCCGGCTCCCACCTCTGAGATCACCCTCTCACCTCCTTCCTACAAAAGGCTCCTCCCCTTTAATGTTCTATTAAAAAACCTTCTGTAGAAGAATTCTGACTAGTCCCTGACTTGAGGTCAGGTGGCAGATGTGGGGACAGGAGTGTGGGGTGTTCCAATGAGCTCAGCTCACATGCCAATACATGCCAGGGGAGTGCAGAACTACGATTAGCCACACCCGCTGTGTCAGCAGGGTCCTTATGGGTGATGGAAGCAGTTCTCTAAAAGAAGGTGGGTTTTCCAGAAGAGACCTGAGGCACTGACATTCTGAGCTCTGACACACCCCACGGTCTTTTAAGATCATAGGGGAGACGTATGAATAGTGGCCCACATATTTCCAGGCACTGGCGTAGGTTGTTAGCTCATTGCAGCTACTCTTCGGGTTTCAGAAGAGAAATATCCTCCTTTGATCGGGGCTGCTACACTAAGCAGGTGGAAGAAACTAGCTGGTAAGAGTACTTTGTATGAAAGCCATGGAGTTAGAAGAAGGTGTGACTTTCAGGTCAAGGTCCAGATCTCAGGGGACAGGCCAAGCTGGAAGACAGACAAAACCAGGTCAGAAGCCCAGGGAATGGGGCAGCAAGAGCCAGCTTTGTCATGAAACACAGACATGCTCGGAGGAAGTAGGCCAGGGGTGAGCATGCAGAGGTCTAATCTTGGTGAGTAGGTACAGGCTGCCCAAAGCCAGGTTTGGACATGTCCACTTGGGCTGGACCCCAGGCAGCTGAGGTCAGTCCTCAAATGTAGAAAGGAGGCAGAGAACAATGCCTCAGATTTCAAAATCTGGGCCTGACTAGGGAGCCAAGTGATACAAAGAGACTTTCCTCCAGTTCCCATAAGGGAGAGTCAGCGCAAACCGCACTCTGATTTGCTTCGACCATCTAGACCCACTCATCTAAAGGCCACCATGGACCCCTTGCAGGAATGGGCTGTCAAATACCAGAGAGTGATACCGACCCTTGGTGCCGGTGGCTTCGGTTCTGACTGGTGGTCTTCAGGGCAGTCTTCGTGTCAGCCACTTTGTTGTCAGGATTGGTAGGGAATGGGGTCCTCTTGTTCATGGGATTTGTTCCACATTTGTCAATTGATTGTTTCATACTGCTGCTGTGATCAGTTACCACAAACTCAGAAGACCTGGGGAAAAAAAAAAAACAAACATGAATTTATTATCTCATGGTTCTGGAGGTCAGAGGTGAGAACAGGTTAAAGTCATTGGACTGAAATCAAGGTTTGGGCAGGGCTGTGTTGCCATGAAATTAAAAGACGCTTACTCCTTGGAAGGAAAGTTATGACCAACCTAGAGAGCATATTCAAAAGCAGAGATATTACTTTGTTAACAAAGGTCCGTCTAGTCAAGGCTATGTGTTTTCCTGTGGTCATGTATGGATGTGAGAGTTGGACTGTGAAGAAAGCTGAGTGCCAAAGAATTGATACTTTTGAACTGTGGTGTTGGAGAAGACTTTTGGGAGTCCCTTGGACTGCAAGGAGATCCAACCAGTCTATTCTAAAGGAGATCAGTCCTGGGTGTTCATTAGAAGGACTGATGCTAAAGCTGAAATTCCAATACTTTGGCCACCTCATGCAAAGAGTTGACTCATTGGAAAAGACTCTGATGCTGGGAGGGATTGAGGGCAGGAAGAGAAGGGGATGACAGAGGATGAGATGGCTGGATGGCATCACCGACTCGATGGACATGAATTTGAGTGAACTCCAGGAGATGGTGATGGACAGGGAGGCCTGGTGTGCTGCAGTTCATGGGGTCGCAAAGAGTTGGACACGATTGAGCGACTGAACTGAACTGAACTGAACTGGTGTTCCTTCTGTGGGTTCTCAGGGAGGCTCCCTTTCTTTGTCCTTTTCAGCATCCAGAGGCGGCCTGCATTCTTTGATTCATGGCCCCTTCCTCCATCTTCAAAGCCAGCAGCCCAGTGTCTTCCAGTGTCTCTAACTCTGAACCTCCTGCCTCCATCTTATAAGGACTTTTGTGATTACCTTGGACCCCAGCCCTTTATAATCCATGATAATCACCTCTTCTCAACATTTCTCACTTAATCATACCTGCAAAATCCATTCTGCTGTGTGAGAAGACACATTGATGGTGTTTGAGGATTAGAAATGGACCTCTTTGGGGAGGAGCATTCGTGAGAGTACCGCAGCTGTCGTGTTCGCCTGTAAACCTCCAGACAGCTTTGGCTGTTTGTCATGTACACCTGTCATTGTCATGGTGCTTCCATCGGTCCATTCCAGATTTTAGAAGCACCTTGCTGGGTGCTTGCAGGATGAAAGCTGCACACCTTGGACGTACGAGGTCTCCTTGTTTGGGAGGATGGGGCTAGAAGGGCCATGCTATTTCCTGAGTGAGGGGGGCCTCTGTCAGAGCCATTGCATGTGGGAGAGGCCCTAAGCACCCCAACCTTCCCTGACCATTGTGTTTTCCTCCACGAAGGGGAGAATTTCTCAGCAACCTCTGGTCTCTAGTTACAGCCATATAAATTGCTATACTTAAGCAACCTTTACGGAAAAGCAACTGGGATGGATAAATCTCTCTGGAAAAACTCTCATGGCTGTGCTCCAGGAAAAATGCTTGAGAATATTTACCAAAGTCTTGTAACAGTGAAAAACTGAAAGTAGCGAAAATTTCCTTCAATAGCAGAATGGACACATAAATTATTGCTGTACCCTACAGTGATCAGCATGAATGGCTTAGAAGTATGTATACTGATATGGGAAAATATTTAAAATATGATGTAAAGTGAAAAAACCCCAAGTTATAGAATTATATTGTTTACAGTCATAGGAGGTACACGTGTAAAATTATGTTTGGTATGGAAGCACCCCAGCTTCTAAATGGAACTGGGTTCCAAGTGAAAACAGCAAAATGGAAATATTTGTTATAGCTAAGTGATTGGGACTGTGGGTTTAGTATTCTCTATACTCCTCTGTATATTTTTAAATATTTAATAATAGAGCAATAATTAAAAATTTAAGCATAAGACATAGTTATTTGGGTTATTTTTGAAAGCAACTCTTTTTTTTCTATCAGTTCAGTTCAGTTGCTCAGTTGTGTCTGACTCTTTGTGACCCCATGGCCTGCAGCACGCCAGGCTTCCCTGTCCATCACCAACTCCGGGAACTTGCTCAAATTCATGTCCGTCGAGTTGGTGATGCCATCCAAACATCACGTCCTCTGTCATCCCCTTCTCCTCTTGCCTTCAGTCTTTCCCAGCATCAGGGTCTTTTCTAAGGAAATAGTTTCTTTTTCTATAATAAAATGTTAAAAAGAAATTTGAACTAGTTTCATCATGGCGTCAGACTACATACTGAGCCAATGAATGATTCAGGTTTTCAACAGTTTTACCCTGTTTAAATATTGATCCGAGTAATCAAATGTCAACTCTTCAATTATTATATGATTAGTAATTTGCCTATTTGTCTTTCTAAACAGTGTGGTTAGCGAGAATGTATTCTCTTGTTTTCCTTTTTGTACCAAATTCTATGTGGAAAGAGGGGTAAAGGGAGTTTCTATCTAGAGTAATTCTTACTGAAGCCCTTGCTAGTATGGTAATTACTGCAAGGACTTGCTTTAGCAGGATCAATGTTCCAGAATTTTTCCTCCAGGGACTTATGTAACAGATATTAATTTTCTCCATGGAATTGGATGTAGACATATGCTAGATAAAATTTTTATATTGAATTCAGAATTTCTTCACCCTGATACTATTCAATTTTGAATATGACTTTATCCAGATACTAAGATGAGAATCCAACCTTACCAGTTCTACATTTCTGTCTTATACAAAATGCTACCAGCAAATATAAAAGCAACTGTCATTTAGAAATTTAATCCAGTCTTCCTGCCTATTCTCTAGTCACCTGGTACTATGTGTAATCTTTACTCTGCAAGTATCATATTGTACTATTTCTCCAATTCTCCCAAATTACAAGGGTGGGATTCTTGACACTTTGTAGGGAAGGAGAATTTAGAGTTGAAAAACAAGATTTTGAGAGTTGTGAGAGTGCAGTCAGAAGTGAACATACAACCATTCTTATATATTTTGTTGTTGCTCTCTAGAGCAGTAAAGATAATGCTCCTCTGTGCAAAATTTGAAATGAATCTTTTTCTCTGGGTGGACATGACTGCAATTGGCCACATGCCTTTGTGCAGTATGCAACCTGCCCAAACATACATGGCAGCTCTAAGAGGGATTATCTATAGTGTTTTATATACATCTTAAAATAGTAAATATGCTATAAACAATTTAAACGTGCAACCCCTTGCTTGATAGAATTTTGTAAGTGCCTCTTTCCTCTGCACTTGCAACAGTAAGTATGCAAATGTGCTTGGGTTTGCTGAGATAGCATGTACAATAAGAGACATTTTTTTGGCATCTGTTTCTGCATGTCCACTCAAACAGTCTTAGAGTCAAGACTGTTGAGTCATGTCTCCCACTCACCCAGAGAGGTTCCAACCATGACGTCCCCAGCAGAGACTGGGGAGGGGTGGTGGGGCAGGCATGTACTTGGGCCAGTGATCCATACAGGATTCAAACAGCATGACAACATAGTGATGCGATGGTAAACTGGTTCTGCACCAGACAGCACCGTTGAGTAGAAGTAAAGCAGCACCAAGCTATGTCTCCTAAATAATTTTGCAATGCCCCTGCGCAAGCTCATCCAGTCAGTGGAACATCAGCAGTCCCAGGCAGCAGGAATTCTGAAACTTGGTAAAGCATGGCACCCAGAACTTCCTGTGTATGGAATGTATGATGAATTTCTTTTATTATTTAATAAGCCTCCCAATAATCAGCTAGGATTAGAAAATTCCAAAAGGAAATAAAACCTGGACAAGTCTTTGCTGAATCTATTCGGACCATTGTCTCTGTTTCGATTAGAGGTGATTTAGTGTTTCTGCATGTACTTTAGAAATATACGCGTACATAATATATAAATATAACATACACACACATATATATGTATGCATGATAAATCACTTCAGTCGTGTCCAACTCTGTGTGAAAAACCTATAGACTGTAGCCCACCAGGCTCCTCTGTCCATGGGGATCTCCAGGCAAGAATACTGGAGTGGGTTACCATCCCCTCCTCCAGGGAATCTTCCTGACCCAGGTGTCGAACCAGCATCTCTTATGTCTCCTGCATTGGCAAGCTGGTTCTTTACCACTAGCACCACCTGGGAAGCTTACACACACATGCACACATACACACACACACACATATACATACACGCACACATACACACAGACATATATACACGCACACAGATATACACACATATACACACGCACACACACACGCACACATATATACACACACGCACACATATACACACATACACATAATTTTGGACAATCACTCAGAAAAGTTGCAAATGCAGCACAGAGATAATCTTTACGACTGAGACTTCTCTTTTCCCCTTTGTAATTAATAGGTATTTTGTGGGGAGAGAGTCTGACACTATGTAAATACCTGTACCTGTTAAGTTATAATTCACTGATTGTTTTATCAGTGTGAACATGGGCATATATGTTTGGGTAATAAACTGTTACTACCATAATTTATCTTGATACATTGTCCTTGTTTTGCCCCCATTCAAGCTGGATTTTGTGCCCTTTGGGCGTCCCCTCATTCTTTGAACACTTCTTGCTTTTTCTAGCATAAGATGATCCAGGCTTATCATCCACTTTCCCCGCTCCAGCCTGGAGCTGCTGTTTCCTCAAAGAGCCCTGGTTTCTTTTAGTGGAGGCTGGTGTTTAGAATCCAAGAATCCTAGGTGTGCTCATTTCTATTGGGGTGTTTTTGCTCCAGGTCCTTTTAATGGATAGGGTTTCTGTCTGTCTGTCTGTCTCTCTACACACACACACTTCTTATATACTATATATATATATACACACACACCTCTATCTGTGTTTATCGCTATGCAGTGCTGTGCTTAGTCACTCAGTCATGTCCTACTTGTTCGGACCTAATAGATTGTAGCCCACTAGGCTCCTCTGTCCTTGGAGGTTCTCCAGGCAAGAATACAGGAGTGGGTTGCCATGCCCTCCTCCAGGGGATCTTCCCAACCCAGGGATCGAACCCAGGTCTCCCACAATACAGGCAGATTCTTAACCATCTGAGCCACCAGGGAAACCCAAGAATACTGGGGTGGGTAGCCTATCCCCTGTATAGGGTATATTTCTGGCCCAGGAATCAAACTGGGGTCTCCTGCATTGCAAGTGGATTCTTTACCAGCTGAACTACCATGGAAGCCCCATCTATTGATATATCTACCTATTTATTGAAAACTGTGACTTCACATCCATATCACCAATTCCAATCCATCCATTGAGTTCATTTATTCCTTTCCATATTTGCATCTCTCTTCTGCACAAACAGCCAGGCTCCATTATCTTTACTTTATTTGCCCCTTTGATCAAACTTACTGTATTCATACAAGCTACCATCCCTTCTCTGCCGGAAGCTCTCCTTACCGCATGTGGACATCCTTTGCTGGGCTGCCTTTCCGCACAGACATCCTTCTCAGTCTTGCCTCAGTGCCTCACCTGGCACCTCCTCCCTCTGCTCCCTGTGCAAGAGCTCCATATCCTCCCGGACTGGGTGTGTGCTGCGTTCTCCTTGCTGAACTCTGACACCTGCTCCGGGCCACTGAGGCTCTTTCCTCTTCTGGTACACAAGCCACCTTGTTCTGCCTCACCTGAAAGTCTTGGGAGGAAAGAGAAGGGAAGCAGAAGAGGAGGGAGAGGAGGGGGGGGGGAGGAGGAGGAGGAGGGGGAGGAGGAGGAGGAGTTACATGTACTTTTGAATAATGAAAAGCCCCTAACCCTAACCTCACCCAATAATCATTGAGCCATTCTAAAAAGTAACATTGATTTGAAGACGTGCTAGTTGTTGGCCGTGCTGGGCGCCTCCTGCCTCTGCTCAGCTCTGACTGTCAAGCCCTCTTATGTACGTCTTAGTTCCTTCTGTGTGATGCCAGAGCACAATCCCAAGGAACTAGGCTTCTCTCAGCTCCCTGTATCTTCCTGCAGTCCTCCCTGCAGAAATACCCTGTGATTTACCTTTGTTTATTATTCTCAACAATCCCACTTCCACCCCTACTCTTCCTTATCTAAATATGCCCGTCACGAATGACTTGGGTTTACTGGAATCAAAATTCTCAGGCTTGCCAAAGAGATGGATAGCAATCAAAGTTTATTGCCGGGATTTGTGTACCAGGAACTCCTGACTGAATTTCCATATGTGTTTATTCCTGAGTCTGGAGCTTTCCTTAAGTAACTATTTCTGTCTTTTAAGCCTTGGCATTGTACCTGGTACATGATGGGCAGTCAGCGTGTATTTGTTAGATTAGAACAAGTGATGCTGCTTGATATCCTAGCCTACAGTGTTCCAAAACTTGAGTTGAAACTAGGGAAAACTGTCATTTTCAGTCTTCTGATAATGTATTAAGTTGTTCCAGGGAGAACCAGTCAGAATAGCTCTTAGTGATGAAAAGTGGAGCAATGACCCTCCTCTGGGATGGAGGGCTGTGAGGTAAGTCATCTTGGAATCACACACACAGGGATGTTACTGGACCAGGCTGCCTCTCCACTTTCTTCCCTCCAGGGAGGGGAGGGCTTTCTAGGACTGGACCCAGGACATGATATTCCAGATATTGGAGCAATGTGCGTTCTTGCTACCATATCTGAGTGGAGACCCTAAAGAGCCTGGGCTCACACACAGGCCACACCTTCCCTTCCCTTGTGCGGTAAGAGACACAACAGACTGTGTCAGGGTCAAGGAACTTTGCTGGGAGCAAAGGGATCCCACATGATGTTGTGAAGAGAGAATAACCCACTTGGCAAAGGTACTGATCTAGAATGTGTTCTGATGTCTTTGAGGGCTAAGGAGCAACATCCAGTCCCAGGGGTAGAGGATGGCGTCTCCCCTGAAAGGAAGGGGCAGTCTGACCACCAGTTGTCCCGAGTAGAGGTTAGTCCTGGGGAAGGAGGTGGGAGCCTTCAGAGGAGGGGGAAGAACGTCCTTCTTTCTCCAGGCCTTGGGTAAGTCTGGCCTGGATGCTGACAAGCGGAAGCTTCAGAAACCTTGTATGGTGGTGGGGTGTGCGGGGCTCTGTGCCCTGAAGGCAGATGGGGAGGGATTCAGAACAGGTGGTGTTTGATTCTCATCTTTATGTTGTACTCCTTTTCTGTGATTTCTTTATGTGTACTCCTTTTCTCCTTTACACCAAACAAGCAGACAGACACATACATAATTCACGTCACCTAGACTGGAAGAAAAATATCCTTGGAGCTATGGGTAGATTTCATCATCTATACATTAAGAAAAATAGGATACGTCACATAGGTTTGGCACGTCCCAGGCAGCGCTAGAGGTAAAGAATCTGACTGCCAACGCAGGAGACTTGCATAAGAGACACAGGTTCGATCCCTGGGTTGGGAAGATCCCCTGGAGGACGGCATGAACCCACTTCAGTAATGTTGCCTGGAAAATCCCACGGACAGAGCCTTGTAGCCTTGGCAGGCTACAGTCCATGAGGTCACAAAAGAGTCAGATAGGACTGAGCAACTAAACAACAAAAAAATCACCCCACGCTTTTCTAGATGACCCCGGGATGGAAAGAAATAATGTTGACAACCACTAAAACCTTCATTGTCACTTGAAGATAAGTAGGGTTGATGAGTTCACATAATGTGTCAGATTGCAGACCAATAAGAGAGCCAGAAAGGTAACCAAGTTATCTAACTCCTACAGGTAAATCTTATCACCCTTTTTACCTGGATAAAGAAACAAGTTGAGTGGTTAAGAACATGCCTTACACCACACAGTTCATAAACGTCAATGCCTGTGTTCAGCCCCAGACCTAGCTGGTTTCAAGGCCCACCCATTGTACTTCATCACATGATGCTTATAAGCGGATTCGTATCCAGATAGGAAATGAAGACATTGTATCCAGATAGGAAATGCTTGACATTTTCAGCAGGATGTTTCCTCCACTTGTAGCTCACAACTAATCTGGGGATCATCCAGAGATTTTCTGACATTTCAAAAATTATCTGTTTTCTCTTATAAGTTACTGTAATTTTTACTCATAAGCTACTGTAAAAGTGAAAGATAATATATAAACCTCTAGAATTTTTTTTTTGTTATTACCTACTTCTTAACTCATTTTGAATGGTGCAGATAAACTTGCCCAATCCTACATTCTTTCAGTATGACCAACTTCATCAAGGGAGTTTTCATACAGAGATATAAAATGTCAATGGAACATTTTACCCTGAACATACTCCTATTAAAGGTAAATCCTTTAAATACCTGATTGTGGAAGTTAATGATAACTGTATTTTGTGAAATGAAACTAAGTATTAAGAGGAGGTTTCTGTGTAGACTTTTCTTCACAAACCTAGCATTTTGACTACTGATAATTCTGTTAATCTGTCATTAGAATCATGCTGTCCTTTAGAACCAGTGCCCACAAGATTGCCTTTTCCTATATGGATGATCTGAGAGTTACTCTTCACTGAAAGATTATCAGTAGTATCTGTTCATGTTTCCAATCCACTTGTAAATAAGGCATAATCATAAATTAAAGAGTCTGATTTTACCAGTGAAAATCAAAAGCTTTCTCATTGGTATAACACAGGTGGTCAACCGAATAATCCACAACATGCTACTATAGTTTTTTGGCATTATTTTAGAAATATAATGCAAAACGTCAATATTCTTGGGGCATTCTTATCTCACATATAAAAGCATTTCTTCATAACTATCTGTGCTCTGCCCTTTTTGAAAAGATGCTGTGGTTCTTGGTGTAATTCAGCCATATAATTTGAAGTAACTTTTAGAATGTCAGTGCATGTGAAATTTGGTTATGGTGAGTTGATCTTTTAAAGTAGAACAGAATGTCGTCTCACTGGATGAGAAATATTTCAACATGAAACACACTGTTTCACAGTCACTAGATAGTAAAATTTCTCACATGTGTATTTACTCAGGAGAATAGCTAATTATTAGCAATTAATAACTAGAGGGGTGATCTGAATACTAACCTCTGCTTGTGAACTCAATTTGCATGCTTTTTCATACAATTTGACAAATATGTATGAATATATTTATGTACATAAAGGCTTGGAAATTAGAGCTTTCCCCTACTTAATAGAGGTTATCAGAAGGCTGTAAGGTATTTTTCTTTTTAAAATACATTTGCAGGATATCAAGGGCCTAAGAACTATCAGAATGCATGTGGAAATTTTACACCAAACATATATCTAGCAATTTATAGCAGCAAATCATTGTTATACCCTTCAAAGGGTTTATCTTAGGAGGATACACATTTATACCGAGGATGATACCATTGACCTAAACCACTGTTTCTCAGACTGGGGGGAGGGTCATGATTGCTGGGGTTCCAAGGACATATAGTCTCAGATTCTCCATTAGTTAGTTTAAAAAAAATATTTGCATTTATTTATTTTTGAGGGCTATGCTGGGTCTTAGTTGTGTGACTTTGGATCTAAAATCTTCATTATGGCATGCAGGACCTTAGCTGAGCATGCAAATGCTTACTGCAGCTTGTGGGATCTAGCTCCCTGAGCTGGGATCAAACCCTGGTACCCGGCATCGGGAGCATCAAGTCTTAGCCCCTGGACCACCAGGGAAGTCCCTCCACTAGATAGTTTAAAAGTTGCATTTATATTTCTAAGGTATCTCAAGAATTTAATATCAGCATATTATGGATCATCCGAGTGACCAGATCATAACTGAGTACTGCCAAGAATTTCTATGCTTCTGTTTACATTTGTGTTTTTTATTCATTAACATCCAGCAACACCACTGTAATTATCATGGGCCGATAAGAAAAGAGCACAGATATTTTCACACCAAACGAAGACCAAGCAATGACCTGGTCCTGCTGTCCCAAGCTTTCCCAGGAGATTGAAGGGATGAATAAGAGGGAATTGCATCATCACAAGGCAGGCAGTGGCACAGCTGTGCTGAACTCCAGAATACCCACAATATAGCGGTCAGTGCTATGTTCGCGTACAAGTCACAGCTTAGCTTCAGAAAAACAGCACCTGTCAAATCTTATATGAGTAATTTGAATTCTATTGGTTTGTCATTTTCTTTGAATTGAATGTTAAACTTTGATGTGGCTTTATAATTTTATAAGTGCTATAAATCCAAGGATTTTTAACCCCTAGTTTTTTTTCTAATTTTATTTATTTATTTTTTTACTTTACAATACTGTATTGGTTTTGCCATACATCAACATGAATCCACCACGGGTGTACATAAGTTCCCACTCCTGAACCCCCCTCCCACCTCCCTCCCCATACCATCCCTCTGGGTTATCCCAGTGCACCAGCCCCAAGCATCCTGTATCCTGCATCGTACCTAGACTGGCGATTTGTTTCTTATATGATATTATATATGTTTCAATGCCATTCTCCCAAATCATCCCACCCTCTCCCTCTCCCACAGAGTCAAAAAGTCTGTTCTCTACATCTGTGTCTCTTTTCCTGTCTCGCATACTTAACCTCTAGTTTTATGTTCACACTCATCAAAGTAACGTTGCATTAATTTAAGACAACACTAGATGATCCATGAGAGTATTTCGTTTATAATCTTTCATTTATTTAGTTTATTAAAAGTGGTCCTTTGGAGAAGCAGTGCTCTTAATGCTTTGGACCCTTTCTTTAGGAATTGCCTCTATTGTGCAATTCTTTGAATATTTTCAAGTGTATAAATCGTTCTGTTTGATCATAGACGTGTTAAAGTCATCGCAGCGGATACTTTGCATTTGCCAGACTAGCACCTGAGAAGCCTTTTTCGGTTACTGTCCCTCTGTTTTCCTTTCTGGAGTGCAGTCTTGGTGGAGCTTCCAGTCACGATGCCCCATCCTTCCTCCACCCCCCACCCCCTGGGCTGGGGCTGGACAGGGGATCCAAATGATGTCAGTCAGACTCTCCCTGGAATCTGAGGCTTGAAGCAGAGTGACACAGGGACTGAAAATAGTCGAAGCTGATTCATCCCAACAATGGAAGTCTTAGGAGGCCGTCTGTTATTTCCTGCTGCTTTATTCCCCAGTTTTGCCTGGATTCTGATCCTTTCCAAGATTTGCTGGTCAGCTGCCACTTAAATTCTGTGGACTAACCTAACCTTTCAACAAATCCCTTTATCTTTGATAAATTTAGCCAGAGTTGGTGTCTGTTAACAAGTAACCATTGGTGGAGATAGAAGAGTGAAATCTGATATAAAGGGTTAGTGACAATGCCAGGAAATTTTGTTTGGGGTCAATAAAATAATGTGGAAATACTATGGGTAGCATTTATTGGGGCTCCTTATCTGGCTGGTGGTTTAGTCTCTGAATTGTGTCTGATACTTATTCAGATATTTATTCCTCTGGCTCTCTCCCTTCAAGGTCACCTTGGGCTAGCTGTGTCTCTCAGCTAAAGGTGGTCTCTTCAGGGGATCTCTACCCAGTTCTTTTCTAATTTCCAGTGGTCCCTCCCTTACATGTCCCTTTTGAGCCTACTGTATTAACTATCCCTGTGGTTTTCCTATCGTTGTTGTTTAGTTGCTGAGTCTTGTCTGGCTGTTTGTGGCCTCATGGACCGTAGCACGCCAGGCTCCTCTGTCCTCCACTATCTCCTGAAGTTTGCTCAAATACATCTCCATTGAGTTGGTGATGCTATCTGACCACCTCATCCTCTGCTGCCCCTTTCTCCTTTTGCTTCAATCTTCCCCAGCATCAGGGTCTTTTCCGATGAGTCAACTCTTCGCATCAGGTGGCCAAAGTATTGGAGCTTCAGCTTCAGCAACAGTCCTTCCAATGACTATTCAGGACTGATTTCCTTTAGGATTGACTGGTTGGATCTCCTTGCTGTCCAAGGGCCTCTCAAGAGCCTTCTCCAGCACCACAGTTTGAAAGCATAATTTCTTCAGTGCTCAGTCTTCCTTATGATCCAGCTCTCACATCTCACATCTCTCACACTACTGGAAAAACCATGGTTGGTTGGTGGTTTAGTTGCTAAGTTGTGTATGACTTGTGACCCCGTGAACTGTAGTGGTCAGGCTTTTCTGTCCATGGGATTTCCCAAGGAAGGTTACTGGAGTGGGTTGCCGTTTCCTTTTCCAGGGGATCTTCCTGACCCAGGAATTGAACCTGCATCTCCTGAGTCTCTTGCTTTGCAGGCAGATTCTTTACCACTGAGCCACCTGGGAAGCCCTTCGTTTGGCTACTCATTCTATAAACACTATTGAAAGAAGCTGTGAAGCCTCATGGCTTTAGGATCAAATAGAGCTGGTTTTTTCATTTCCTGTGACCTTAAGTGTGTTACTTAAACTCTCTAAGCCTCAGTTTCCTTGTACATAAATGGGGCTCAATAATAGTATGTGGGCTTCCCTGATAGCTCCGTTGGTAAAGAATCTGCCTGTAATGCAGGAGACCCCAGTTTGTGGTATTGTGAAGATTAAATGATACAAAGTATATAAACCATATAGTAAACATTCAGTGTCTAAAGATTATGATAAATTTGGAGGGGAACTGTATTATTTGTCTGTTTTGGCTGTGCTGTGCAGCATGTGCGATCTCAGTTCCCTGACCAGGAATTGAACCTGCGCCCTCTGCAGGAGAAGTTCAGAGTCTTAACTGCTAGACAGACAGGAAATTCCCATGATTATGATAATTTTAATATGTTTTATGGGGTCGTCATTGAGCTACATGCTGGGGCTGCTAAAATAACCAAAGAAATTAAATCCACTCATATTCTTCTTGGAAAAAGCACTGACTTTGTTTGAAGCAGCACCCTGATATTCAATTTAGGGAGACAGCAAGGAATTAAGTACCCTCAAGGAAATGCTTAAGTGATAGCCAAGTGAGGATGGAGAGAGAAGAGACATTAGCCAGGGAATGACAGAGTAGACATTTCAGACTGAATAGTGATGTAATATGATCCGGCCTCTCTAAAATGAGTGGCCTCTTGCCATCTGTGTTTTATTTCTGGTGTTCTATGTGGGATTATTGAACTAAGAGACAACACCTGGTGATAATTCATAGTTGCTCACTTTATACATAGAAAACAGATCCTTGAAACAGATTTTGGACCTGGGTTGTGTATGTGCTCAAGAAGCACAGAGACTGCTTCCTTAACAAGGCAAGGGGATATGGGCTATGGGTAGCTCGTAGCCTGTAGTGGATCATGACCACTCGAATCATCACGAAGTGGTATCCACAAGTAAAGTGCAGGTGGAGGAGAGAAGGCATGGGGAGATCAAGTGGCCATGGGACTTAGTTGCTATGGTGACAGTAATGTTTGTAAAGACTGTGGAGTCACCCGGCTTTTTCTGACAACCCTAGATGATACGAGGGAAATGGAAACCTCTGAACATAGATTTAAGAATACTCACAGGGTTTACCCGTCAATCCCAATCTCCGGATTCCTCCCCCACCCTTTTCCCCCTTGGTATCCATATATTTGATCTCCATGTTTATGTCTTGATACTGTGTATAAAATAGATAACTAATAGAGAACATACTGTATAGCAGCAGTCTCCAGCCTTTTCGGCACTAGGGATCAGTTTCATGGGAGACAATTTTTCCACAGATAGGGGCAGGAAGGGGTGGTTTCGGGATGATTGAATTGCATTACATTTATTATGC
The DNA here is from genome assembly GCF_016772045.2 of Ovis aries. Lineage (NCBI taxonomy): Eukaryota > Metazoa > Chordata > Mammalia > Artiodactyla > Bovidae > Ovis > Ovis aries. The sequence continues at coordinate 41,174,286 of NC_056069.1, read as the reverse complement.
ACTTTGTTTCTATTGTTATCACATCGGCTCCAACTCAGAGCATTAGGCATTAGATCCCGGAGGTTGGGGACCCCTGCTGTATAGCACAGGGACCTCTGCTTAATGCACTGTGGTGTCCTGAATGAGAAGGAAGTCCAAAAGGGAGGGGATAATTGTGTATGTATGGCTGATTCATTTTGCTACACAGTAGAAACTAACGCAACATTGTAAAGCAACTATATTTCAAAGAAAATTAATTTAAAAAGAAAGGGAACTCATCGGGAACCAGATGGCAATGTAACCTCAGTGTTGGTCCAACTGCGGGGTAAAGGACGAAGTGCTAAAGAGTCAGTGCAATACTTACACTTGCTAGGCTTCCCCCTTACCCAGATAACCACGATGGTGTGATCACTCACCCAGAACCAGACATCCTGGAATGTGAAGTCAAGTGGGCCTTAAGAAGCATCACTATGAACAAAGCTAGTGGAGCTGATGGAATTCCAGCTGGAGCTATTTCAAATCCTAAAAGATGATGCTGTGAAAGTGCTGCACTCAATATGGCAGCAAGTTTGGAAAACTTAGCAGTGGCCACAGGACTGGAAGTAGTCAGTTTTCATTCCAATCCCAAAGAAAGGCAATACCAAAGAATGCTCAAACTACCACACAATTTCACTCATCTCACATGCTAACAAAGTAATGCTCAAAATTCTCCAAGCCAGGCTTCAACAGTACATGAACCATGAACTTCCAGATGTTCAAGCTGAATTTAGAAAAGGCAGAGGAACCAGAGATCAAATTGCCAACATCTGTTGGATCATCAAAAAAGCAAGAGGTTCCAGAAAAACATCTACTTCTGCTTTATTGACTATACCAAAGCCTTTGAGTGTGTGGATCACAACAAACTGGAAAATTCTTCAAGAGATAGGAATACCAGACCACCTGACCTGACTCCTGAGAAATCTGTATGCAGGTCAAGAAGCAACAGTTAGAACTGGACATGGAACAACAGACTGGTTCCAAATAGGGAAAGGAGTATGTCAAAGCTGTATATTGTCACTCTGCTTATTTATCTTATATGCAGAGTACATCATGAGAAATGCTGGGCTGGATGAAACACAAGCTGGAATCAAGATTTCTGGGAGAAATATCAATAACCTCAGATATGCCGATGACACCACACTTACGGCTGAAAGTGAAGAGGAACTAAAGAGCTTCTTGAAAGTGAAAGAGGAGAGTGAAAAAGCTGGCTTAAAACTCAGCATTCAGAAAACTAAGATCATGGCATCTGGTCCCATCATTTCATGGCAAATAGATGGGGAAACAGTGGAAACAGTGACACACTTTATTTTTGGGGGTTCTAGAATCACTGCAGATGGTGACTGCAGCCGTGAAATTAAAAGATACTTGCTCCTTGGAAGAAGCATCCTAGATAGCATATTAAAAACCAGAGACAAGACATTGCCAACAAAGGTCTATCTAGTTAAAGCTATGGTTTTTCCAGTAGTCATGTATGGATGTGAGAATTGGACTATAAAGAAAGCTGAGCGCCAAAGAATTGATGCTTTTTGAAATGCGGTGTTGGAGAAGGCTCTTGAGAGTCCCTTGGACAGCAAGGAGATCCAACCAATCCATCCTAAAGGAAATCAGTCCTGAATATTCATTGGTAGGACTGATGCTAAAGCTGAAACTCCAATACTTTGGCCACCTGATGTGAAGAACTGACTCATTTGAAAAGACCCTGATGCCAGAAAAGATTGAAGGCAGGAGGAGAAGGGATGACAGAGGATGAGATAGTTGGGTGACATCACCTACTCAATGGACATGAGTTTGAGTAAGCCCTGGGAGTTGGTAATGGACAGGAAAGCCTGGCGTGCTGCAGTCCATGGGGTTGCAAAGAGTCAGACACGACTGAGCAACTGAACTGAAAGGCATTGGTGGGACTGGAGTGAGACGGGAGTCATGGCTTGAAGACATTAGGACCCTACAGTGATCAGTATGGCTGAAGACTTTGAACCTATAAATTCCCCTGGCTCCCTTTCTGGCCGAGAAAACCCTACTGCTCTCCCCCAAGGGAACAAACATGCTGCTGCTAAAAGCCTTTGATATGGAAATGCCTGGTGCTTGTCTCCCAAGCAAGGCCACCACTCATTGCCTCCAGACCTGTAACAAGAGCTAAAATCTAAGAGTTCTGATGGAGAGGCATGAAGGCCAGTCTTTGAAGAGAGAGTTTACACACAGTTAAAGATGTCACTGACTGGACTTGGCAAGAGTCTGGGGAGCTGCAAGAGCCTGGTGAGAGTGAATTCTGAAGGTGTTACACCAAACAGGACAACAAATAAATCTCTTTTCGCCTGAATTTATTAACACTGGAGCATATGCTGATGACACCACTCTTATGGCAGAAAGCGAAGAACTAAAGAGCCTCTTGATGAAAGTGAAAGAGGAGAGTGGAAAAGCTGGCTTAAAACTCAACATTCAAAAAAACAAACAGCATGGCATCTGGTCCCATCACTTCATGGCAAATAGATGGGGAGACAATGGAAACAGTGACAGACTTTATTGGGCTCCAAAATCCCTGCAGATGGTGACTGCAGCCATAAAATTAAAAGACCCTTGCTCTTTGGAAAAAAAGCTATGACAAACCTAGATAGCATATTAAAAACCAGAGACATTATTTCACCAACAAAGGTCCATCTAGTCAAAGCTATGGTTTTTCCAGTAGTCATGTATGGATGAGAGAGTTGGACTATAAAGAAAGCTGAGTGCTGAAGAATTGATGCTTTTGAACTGTGGTGTTGGAGATGACTCTTGAGAGTCCCTTGGACTGCAAGGAGATCAAACTAGTCCATCCTAAAGGAAATCAGTCCTGAATATCCATTGGAAGGACTGATGCGGAAGCTGAAGCTCCAATACTTTGGCCACCTGAAGGGAAGAGTCAACTCATTGGAAAAGACCCTGATCCTGGGAAAGATTGAAGGCAGGAGGAGAAGGGGATGATAGAGGATGAGATGGTTGGATGGATTCAATGGACATGAGTTTGTGTATGCTCCGGGAGATGGTGAAGGACAGGGAAGCTGGCGTGCTGCAGTCTATGGGGTCGCAAAGAGTTGGACACAACTGAGAGACTAAACAGCAACAACAAAATTCCAGCAGGATTCCAGATTTCACACGTTGACCGGACTTGGCCCTGGTTTGGCAGCATGGTATGTTATCCAAGTTGTTTGGAATATCTATCACATTCCATATTTATCAGTTCTTCTGCTATCACCGTATAGTTTGGAGAAAGAATGGTTATTTTGATATTCTATGGAAGATGGAATTATGCTAATGAGACTTGATATTCAGGAAGTAGAAAATTCCTTGGATGCCTTGGCAAGACACATGCATGCCCAAGCATGAAAAGTAAGCCTCAAGAAAGATTAGGGCTTTGCCGTCTTGGTACCTTTCTACAGTCCAGTGATCCAGGTATATGGGGATATTTATTTTACAGTGAGGGATGTGTTGCTGCACCCTGCCTCTTCTCACCACTAAGAATGAAGTACAAAGCTTGGTGAGGCTCTGTGACTTTTGGAGGCACATCCCATTGGGGCACCAGTTTTGAATGGAGCTTCCCTGGTGGCTGTAGGGCTTCCCTCATAGCTCAGTTGGTAAAGAATCGGCCTGCAATGCAGGAGACCCCGGTTTGATTCCTGGGTCAGGAAGATCTGCTGGAGAAGGGATAGGCTACCCACTCCAGTATTCTTGGGCTTCCCTTTTAGCTCAGCTGGTAAACAATCTGCCTGCAATGTGGAAGACCTGGGTTTGATCCCTGGGTTGGGAAGATCCTCTGGCAAAGGGAAAGGCTACCCACTTCAGTATTCTGTCCTGGAGATTCCCATGGACTGTCTAGTCCATGGGGTTGCAAAGAGTCGGACACAACTGAATGATTTTCACTTTGTTCCTCGTGCCTCAGCAGTAAAGAATCCACCTGCCAATGCAGGAAATGAGACACAGGTTCGATCCCTGGGTCAGGAAGGTCCCCTGGAGAAGGAAATGGCAACTCACTCCAGTATTCTTTTCCTGGTGAATCCCCATGGACAGAGAAGCCTGGTAGGCTACAGTCCATGGGGTCGCAAAGAGTTGTATATGACTGAGGGACAGACTTTTGCTGTTCCCCCCACCCCCAACTTTAAATGGGGCCTGGAATACAAAATTTCTCTGCAGTGGGCCTATGCTGTGACCCCAGCTGCCCAGCCATTGGAGTCTTGTGAGCCGGCAGAACCAGCAGAAGGAGAAAATGTCTTTGGGAAAAGAAACTCCAAATAATAAAAATAAACATTTTTATTTTCTCATTTTTATACAAATAATACATACTTCATATAGAAAATTTAAGAATACAAATATGGGAGAAAGAAGAAAATCAGTCAACTATAATTTCACAACCCATATAACTTGGATTCTATCATGGTGCCTACACTCAGTATCCTCCAGGCCCCTCCCCAACATTTTTAATGCATGTAAATACTTTTCTTTTTCTTCAGAAAACTAGGATGCAGAAAACACAAAACTTTGCAATTTACGTTTTTCATTAAGTAGATTGAAAATACTCATTGTTTTTCAGCAAACATTATTTTAAATGTCCATTGTATGGATGTCTCATGGTTAACTTAATCTCTTAGTTTCATATGTTTAGATTGTTTTCAATTCCTAGCTACTCTGATAGGTTTTACTGATAAATTTCAATTTTTATTCTATTAAATTAAACCCAAACCTAGGAAAGAAAGAAAATTGATATTGGAAAAGTAATATACCTTTAAATGAAAAAATACTGATGTGGAAGGAAATATATACATATATTTTGAACTGAGATAGAGAAAGGTAAAGGATCCATCTATCCCTCAGTTCAGTTCAGTTCAGTCACTCAGTTGTGTCTGACTCTTTGAGACCCCATGGACTGCAGCAAGCCAAGCCCCTGTCCCTCACCAACTCCCAGAGTTTACTCAAACTCATATCCATCGAGTTGGTGATGCCATCCAACCATCTCATCCTCTGTCATCCCCTTCTCCTCCTGCCTTCAATCTTTCCCAGGATTGGGGTCTTTTCCAATGAGTTGATTCTTCCCATCAGGTGGCCAAAGTATTGGAGTGTCAAGCTTCAGCAGCAGTCCTTCCAATGAACACCCAGGACTGAATTCCTTTAGGACTGATTGGTTGGATCTTCTTGCTGTCCAAGGGACCCTCAAGAGTCTTCTCCAACACCACGGTTGAAAAGCATAAATTCTTCAGCTCTCAGCTTTCTTTATAGTCCAACTCTCAAATCCATACGTGACTACTGGAAAAACCATAGCCTTGACGAGATGGACTTTTCCTGGCAAAGTAATGTCTCTGCTTCTTAATATGCTATCTAGGTTGGTCATAACTTTCCTTCCAAGGAGTATGCATCTTTTAATTTCATGGCTGCAGTCACTATCTGCAGTGATTTTGGAGCCCAAAAAATAAAGTCTGACACTGTTTCCACTGTTTCCCCATCTATTTCCCATGAAGTGATGGGACCGGATGCCATGATCTTCGTTTTCTGAATGTTGAGCTTTAAGCCAACTTTTTCACTTTCCTCTTTCACTTTCATCAAGAGGCTCTTTAGTTCCTCTTCACTTTCTGCCATAAGGGTGGTGTCATCTGCATATCTGAGGTTATTGATATTTCTCCCAGAAATCTTGATTCCAGCTTGTGCTTCATCCAGCCCAGCATTTCTCATGATGTACTCTGCATGTAAGCTAAATAAGCAGGGTGACAATATACATCCTTGACGTACTCCTTTTCCTATTTGGAACCAGTCTGTTGTTCCATGTCCAGTTCTAACTGTTGCTTCCTGACCTGCATACAGATTTCTCAGGAGTCAGGTCAGGTGGTCTGGATTTCACATCTCTTGAAGAATTTTCCACAGTTTGCGGTGATCCACACACTCAAAGGCTTTGGCATAGTCAGTAAAGCAGAAGTAGATGTTTTTCTGTAACTCTCTTTCTTTTTTGATGATCCAACAGATGTTGGCAATTTGGCAATCCTCTGCCTTTTCTAAATCCCCAGCTTGAACATCTGGAAGTTCACAGTTCATGTATTGTTGAAGCCTGGCTTGGAGAATTTTGAGCATTACTTTGTTAGCATGTGAGATGAGCGCAATTGTGAGATAGTTTGAGCATTTTTTGGCATTACCTTTCTTTGGGATTGGAATGAAAACTGATCTTTTCTAGTCCTGTGGCCACTGCTGAGTTTTCCAAATTTGCTGGCATATTGAATGCAGCGCTTACACAGCATCATCTTTTAGGATTTGAAATAACTCAACTGGAATTCCATCAGCTCCACCAGCCTTGTTTGTAGTGATGCTTCCTAAGGCCCACTTGACTTCGCATTCCAGGATGCCTGGCTCTAGGTGAGTGATCACACCATCATGATTATCTGGATAGTGAAGATCTTTTTTGTATAGTTCTTCTGTGTATTCTTGCCATCTCTTCTTAATATCTTCTGCTTCCGTTAGGTCCATACCATTTCTGCCCTTTATCGTGTCCATCTTTGCATGAAATATTCCTTTGGTATCTCTAATTTTCTTCAGAGATCTCTAATCTTTCCTTACATTAATGTTAAACTTCCTAAACGTAATTGTACTTTGGTCATTTAGGGGATTATTTCAGTAATATATCCTAGCAGCACTGATCAATGTCCAGGACAAAATCCCATGTAAAATCCACAAATTTTGTAGATTTTTGTCTTGCTTGTTTTTTTTTCCCATATGACAATGAATATCAAAGAGCTCTACTATGACCATGATATTTTATTTTTGGTTAACTTTGCCTAAGAATGACTTGCTTAATAGTTGCCTTCTGTATTAATCATATCTTTATTTTGGGATACTTTGACATCTTGGAGAGGTCTTACTGTCTAGAGGGAGACTTGCCCCTCCAGGATGAACAGCTTCACAGAGATGGTAAGCAACTCACCTGTGAGCGGAACTTTCCTTTGTACACTAATCCATCCAAAGGCCCTGTCCCCAGCCACGAGACACCAAACCAATTTCCCTGCCTTAAAAATTGAGATTTGGACAACAGGAGACCACTCCTACAGCCTGCTTTTTCAAATTTGCCAACCCTGCCTCATCCATTCCTTCCCGCAGAAACCACAATAAAAGCTCTTTCATGCTTTCTCCTTCTCTCCTGTCTCTTGACCCGCTGACTGACTTGGCGCTTCCCCACGTGGTGCTGGGTGCTGCGTCACACTCCGTTACTTGGGAAGTGTAAGCGGTGAACTGTACTTTCAAAGGCAGTTATCACCTCACCATGTTCAGTCATGTGCAACTCTTTGCAGCCCTATGTACTGTAGACCACCAGGCTCCTCTGTCCATGGGATTCTCCAGGCAAGAATACTGGAGTGGGTATTGTCATTTCCTTCTCCAGGGGATCTTCCTGACTCAGGGATCGAACCTGTGTCTCATCTCATCTCCTGCATCAGCAGGCAGATTATTTACCACTGAGCCACCTCGGGGGCCCCTTATCACCTCACCACACCTGATTAAAACAAATTCCAGGTACATTTTAGAACACCTTCTTTCTCTCCTTAACTGTAAGCATCCAAACGCTGCCTGGGGTTCCAATTCTATGCCTACTCTCAATATGCTTTCCTGGTTTATAGCAACATCCAGACAGGGTCTGTTGTGCATCTGAGGTTTTAGGATTGCCCAAGCCCTGAAGCTCTGCACACTGTGTGGGCAAAGTTTCTTCTATAATACAGAATGCCTTTTGGGTATTGAAATTTGTTTTTTAGTTTTCTTGAGGTAGATCTTCATGGTTTTTCCTTGTTCGAAGAAGATAACAGTCTATTATTTTGCTTCGTCATCTTTGAATAGCTGTGACAAAAATATGACTCCTTCAATGCAAATTTTACACAATGTGAATCTTTCCCCAAAGCCCAGTAACTGGCCGTGTAAAAGATGTGTCAACCAAAGGCTCCATTTGATCTCTGTAGCTCTAGCAGCTTAAAAATAACTCCTGTTGAGAAATAGAAGGGTGGCTACTCATGATGACAGTGGGGAACACAAGGACTTTGAAGAACAAGTGATTCACTAACAGAGGATAAATCAAATAGAATCAAAACCCAATTAAAACTATCTTTTCCTAAAAAATTGAGCTTTGAGATTTTGTAAAAAAAAAAAAAGACAATAAAATTCAAAATTTAGAACATTTAGAAAATCAGGTCAAATACTCAACCTGTGAGTAACACCCCCACACACTTCAGGCTCAGAGCAAAAATGCTCAAAGTTCTTAATAACATAATGTATGATGAGACAAGAAGATGTATCCTACTGAGGAATGACAGTCATGATGCCTTAGTTCTTGGTTTGGCTTCCTTGGGTGGCATTAGGCATGCGCTGAACTTGCGAGGCTGTCTTGTGTCTGTGAAATAAAAAGATGGGATGGGCTGAATTCTCAAAACCTGACATGTTAGTAATTTACTAGGAATTCACTCTATGACTATGCCATACTCATTTTATAGGTCTTACAACAGAAACCCTCAGTAGTAGAGACCTTTCCTCTTAATTATTAGCAGTACCTAACTCTTTTGATGGGCTTTCCTGGTGGCTCAGTGGTAAAGAATCTGCCCAACAATGTAGGAGACATGGGTTTGATCCTTGGGTTGGGAAGATCCCCTGGGGGAGGAAATGGCAACGCCTGTATTCTTGCCTGGGAAATCCCATGGACAGAGGAGCAGTTCATGTTGTTGCAAAAGGGTCAGACATGACTTAGAAACTAAACAATGATGATACTTTTAGTATATGTTGAAAAATAAATGCATGTACTTACATTTTGTAATAAATGAAAAGTGACCTGACTTCCACAGCAGAAGGTAGAGCACTGAATCCCACCTATATCACCTTAAAATTGAGAGGAGTGGAGGCTGGGGAGGCTGTTAGGGGGTGAAAAAGCCTGATGAATATTCATTGCAGCCAGCACCTTGGCCTCTCAATTTTCACCCTCAATAATATCCCCGTATCTCACAGCCAAACAAGAAAATCACCTAACACAGGGAGTTAGTCCTTCAGTTCAGTTCATTTCAGTCACTCACTCGTGTCCGACTCTTTGCGACCCCATGAATTGCAGCACGCCAGGCCTCCCTGTCCATCAGCAGCTCCTGGAGTTCACTCAGACTCATCTCCATCGAGTCAGTGAGGCCATCCAGCTATCTCATCCTCTGTCGTCCCCTTCTCCTCCTACCCCCAATCTCTCCCAGCATCAGAGTCTTTTCCAATGAGTCAACTCTTCGCATGAGGTGGCCAAAGTACTGGAGCTTCAGCTTTAGCATCATTCCTTCCAAAGAAATCCCAGGGCTGATCTCCTTATGAACCTAAAAATGCACAGAACAACTCAAGTCACATCACTGGTCATAGTAACAGGATTCTGAATCAGAATTTCTTTTTAAAAAAATTTATTCGGCTGGACTTGGTCTTTGTTGTGGTGTGAGAACCCTCAGTTATGGCATGTGGGATCTAGTTCTCCAACCAGGGATGGACCCTGGTTCTCCTGCACTGGGAGCTTGGAGGCTTAGCCACTGGACCCCTCCAGGGAAGTCCCAGGATTTCTTCATAGGGTCCATTATTTCTCTAATTCTGTGGTGTTCCCATCTCAGTATTCCACAGCTGATGGACCACATTGTAAAGTCATCAGTATGACCGTGGAGCAAACAGAGAGAAAGAAAAGCAGAAAATAGGTAAAATTCAGAAACATACATGGGATAGAAAGAGGATGGAAACATGAGTAGAGATTAAGTCCCTTGTATCTGTACCAAACCAGGAGATTGTAATTGGGTTTAGGGACTTCACCATGCCATGGACTCCTTGACTTCAGTCAGTATCTCAGCTTGTTAGTGCTCTTCACTCACTGAGTTGGTCTCAACCTCTAATTCACAGAGTCTGATTCCTGGCTCAGACATGCTCCTGTGTCTGTTTATCGCTTGTATTGACGTGGGAGGAGGCCCCTCCTGGGAGCTCTTGGATTCCATTCATATTTCTGCTCACGCTGTGTTTCCGCATACTGAGTTCCCCTTGACAGGCAGGATCAACCTTTCTGGCCAATTTAGGACCAGTTTAGGGCTTATCCCATTTTTCGCTTGTTTACCCATTGGTATGAAGATCCCAAGTAGCCACTGTCACTTGTGAAATCATTCCTCCTTCCTAGGTTCAAAACCAGCAGAACCCAGAGGCACAGGGATGGGAGCATAAAATTTGAAAGTGGGTAATTAGGAGTTATATTTGAAACTGGGTCATTAGGAGTAACTGCAAGGAGATCAAACTGGTCAGTCCTAAAGGAAATCAATCCTGAGTATTCATTGGAAGGACTGATGCTGAAGCTGAAACTCTAATACTTTGGCCGCCTGATGTGAAGAACTGACTCATTTAAAAAGACCGTGATGCTGGGAAAGATTGAAGGCAGGAGGAGAAGGAGACAACAGAGGATGAGATGGTTGGATGACATCACTGACTCGATGCACATGAGTTTGAGCAAGCTCTGGGAATTGGTGATGGACAGGGAAGCCTGGTGTACTGCAGTCCATGGGGTCACAAAGAGCCAGACACGACTGAACTGAACTGACTGACGAGTAATAACGAAAGGTGATGATGCTGTTTCTGTTCCTTTATTCCTAGATCCGTGTACTTTGGCTGTGGGAGCAACAGCAATGTGTATTGACTAAAACTCAAATAGGCCATTCCTACATACTTGAAAACCTTCTGCTTCTGATCAGTGGTGAGTATATGATAAAATCTGCAGATCTCATGGGAATGAGGATACTACCTACCTTTTTTCATTGTAAAGTTAATTCCTTGGTCATAAGGGATGGTGTATGGGATACCATGACAGTAATTCCACAGATGGTGGAGCTGGCAAAAGCATTTGTGAGAAGGAGACCAATCTAAACACAGAATAAATATACATTTCAGTGAAAATACGCTGTTACCCAGAGGAAGGGGTTCAGTGTAGTTAGCCTCCCTTCAGAGAGGTGAATGGCTCACCCAGAGACTGGTCCCTGCTGCTGTCAAACTGGGTACTCACAATAGCACTAGTTAAGTCGGTTTTGCCAAAGTGAAAGTAATGAAAGTGTTAGTTGCTCAGTCATGTCTGATTATTTGCAACCCCATGGACTGTAGACTGCTAGGCTCCTCCTCTGTCCATGGGATTTTCCAGGCAAAAATAGTAGAGTGGGTTGCTATTCTATTCCCTTCTCCAGGGGATCTTCCAGACCTAGGGATAGAACCTGGGTCTGCCGCACTGCAGGCAGATTCTTTACTGTCTGAGTCACAACGCAAAGTCTATTTTGTGGAGGCTATGTGTGAACTTTGCTCCTGACAGCACAGGCACTTTATGAGTCTTTTGAACAGCAATGGAGTGACTGGGGAAGGGAGCTTCTAGACCAGGTCATCTTTCCCATCTGAATAACTGAGAGTGGATCTGGAAGGGGAGAGGGTGTCTATAGAGCCACCAGTGAGGAACATCTTCAAAAGACTTTTTGGTATAACAGGAAAGAACACAAGGAAAATAAAAGCAAGTTTTAAAAAGCCATGCAAATAGCCCAGTTTACATAATACAAGTTACTCAATCTACTTTGATATACAAGTTAGCATTAGGTTCCTATGTATTGACCAAAAACTCAAACAAAGAACAGCATAAACAATATGAGTTGATTCACTCCTGTAAAAGAAGCCTGCAGGTCCATCACTGGGGACTCAGACGCTGATTTTTTTCTTTTCCACCATCCTGAGCATAAGGGCTCCATTCTCAAGTTCATTTTATGGTCTAATATGACTGCTGGAGCTCCAGCGATCATGTACATTTTCCAGATAGGAAGAAGAGAAAGGACCACAGGTTTCAGTCTGTGCCCTCCCTTTAGAAACAACCTTCCTGAAACTTTTACCCAACAACTTCTACTTACATTTGATTAGTCAAACTTTGTTTCACATGGCCATGCTAATTGTCAAAGGAGGCTGATCAATATAGTTTTTAAGCAGAGAAAATTGCTTCCTTGAATAAAATGGGGTTCTAAGGACAAAGGGAAGAATGAACATTGGATGGACAGTAGCCCTGTTTGCCATAGATTGCTTTCGTGGCTCAGAAAACCTGTCCAGTAGATGTCTTTCAGCTTTAAAGAGCTGGCAAAAGCCCAAAGCCACATTGCCTGTATTCTGTCTGTACCTTGAGCTCCTTTCTGGAATATCCATGATGGGAAGCTGTCATGTCATGTCATCCAACATGGGGAGTTGTCATCTTAGAACCCATCACCTGAGTGCTCCTTCAGCCTCCCAGGGTGCCTCAAGCCAGAAGAGCCAACTTTTGTCTCTGGGCTTGTCCTACTTGGTTTCAGGTTTTGGCCAGGAAGTTGTATCTCTTCCCTGGGTGACTCTCAATAAAACTCACCATTGTAAGATAGTATGCCGTGGAAAAGTCTGTCTTCTAGCATGGTAGATTAAAAAAAATTTTTTTTATTGAGTTATAATTTACATATCATACAGTTCACTTTCTTTACTTGCACAATTCAATGGTATTTGGTATATTCACAGAGTTGTGCAACCATAGTCACATGCAAAAATTTTAAAAAATTTGTTTGGTAGAGCCACATGTAGGATCTTAGTACTCTAACCACGAATGGAACATGGGCCCCTTATTTTGGAAGCATGCTGTCCTAACCTCTGGACCACCAGGGAAGTCCCTGGTAGATTTTTATTTTAACAGCCACCAATGAATCATGGAGGGCTTCCCTAGTGGCTCATCAGTAAAGAATCTGCCTGCAATGCAGGGGAAACAAGTTTGATCCTTGGGTTGGGAAAATCTCTTGGAGAAGGAAGTGGAAACTCACTCCAGTATTCTTGCCTGGAAAATCCCATGGATAGAGGAGCCCGGCAGGCTATAGTCCACTGGGTCTCAAAGACTCAGACACAACCGAGTGACTAAACAAGAGCAATAGCAATGAATCACTTATCTGGTACTCCTTCCCGTATGTACCTTCTTCCCGCAGTGACTCTGGGCTTGGCCATGGGACATGCTCTGGCCAATGAGGCATCAGCAAGTGTTGCGTCAGAGACTTACTAAGTGCTCTTGTACTGAAGCTTGTGTTCTTGGATCATTTCTGTGTAAGAAACCCAGGCAATCTTGTTGGAGAGGTTGGCCCCAGCTAACGTGAGTGAGGCCCTCTTGGATTTTCCAGCCCCAGATAAACTACCAGATGATGGTAACCATGTGAGAAACCGTAGATGAAAAAGCCCCCTGGAAGGACCACCCAGCTGAGTTCACTTTATGAGTAAATATTTATTTGCTGCTCGAAGCCATTACATTTTGAGGTGGTCTTTTATGTAGAAACAGAAAACTGAGACTTATTGGATATTGCTCAGAGAAGCTATGGATGGGGTTAGGGCTATGGGTTGATCATATCCCTTAACCACAAGGCTGTAATTTTAAGAATATATTCTTCAGTGAGCACTTGTTGTTTTCGGCCACTCAGCATCCATTTCACCCTAGGTAAGAACACTAAGATTTTACGTAGGGCAATCAATTATTTAATTCTCACATGTGATGTTTTTGGGCACAGTGTTTGGACGGCTTGAGGTAGATGACTTAATTCAGACAATTAAAGGTCAGGTCTAGGACTTTTGGTTAAACTCTCTTTTCAGCTGGAAGACAGACTATGAAGTTATGAAGGATCTGAGGATATTGCAGCCCTCCACTTCGGAAATTAAGGCATATCAAACAGCCACTGGAAGCATACTAAATTTTTACTGTAAAGGAGTTCCTGAAGGAAGCCTTCATGTAGAGCTAGCTGGTGGGAGTGTAAATCAATGCTGCCCTTCTGCTGTAATAGGCCATAATAACCAAAGTAAAAACACAAATACCTTTGATGAAACAGCATATACTCCAGGGAAACGCTCATCTAAGTCCATAAGGGAACACAGATAAAGATTTTTAAAGAGCAGTTTCTTATGGTAGAGAACTAACACAGGTATCAAAAACTAGGAGAATGAAAGTTCCCTGATCGCCTAGTGGTTAGGATTCTGCTCTATGACTCCCGTGGCAGATTCAATTCCTGGTTGGGAACTGAGATCCAGCAAGCCGTGCAGCTTTGCCAATATAAAAAAACCAAACAAACTAATCAAAAAATGGGCAGAATATGAAATTTAGAAAGATGGTAGTGATAAAACTATTTGTAGGGCTGCAATGGAGACACAGACATAGAGAACAGACTTGCGGACATATTAGGGGAAGGAGAGGGTGGGACAAGTAGAGAGAGTAGTGTGGAAACATATACATTACCATATGTAAATAGCTGGTGGGAATTTGCTGTATGACACAGGGAGCTCAGATCTGGTGCTCTGTGACTACCTAGAGGGGTGGGATGGGGTGGGAGGTGGGAAAGAGGTTCAAGAGGGAGGGGATGTATGTATGTCTGTAACTGATTCCTGATGATGTATGGCAGAAACCAATACAATATTGTAAAGCCATTATCCTCCAATCAAAAATAAATTTTTAAAAATGGGCAGAAAATCTAAAGAGACATTTCTCCAAAGAATACACACAGCCAGACCAAAAGCTCATGAAAAGATGCTCAGCATTGTTAATTATTAGAGAAATGCAAATAGAAATTACAGTAAGATTCCACCTGACATGGGTAAGGATGGCCATCATCAAAAAAATCTACAAAAAATAAATGTTGGAGAGGGTGTGGAGAAAAGGGAACCCCTCTACACTGTTTATGGGAGTGTAAAGAGTCAGACACAACTGAGTGACTGAACTGAACTGAAATTGTTAAAAACGTGATGCAATAAGTATAGAGGGTCCTTAAAAAGCTAAAAATAGAGCATATGACCCAACAATCCCACCCCTGGGCTTATACTTAGAGAAAACCATAATTCAAAAAGATACATGCACCCCAATGTTCATTGCAGCATTATTTACAATAGCCAAGAAATAGAAGCAACAAGAATGTCCATTGACAGAGGAATAGGTAAAGGAGATGTGGTGCATTTTTACAATAGAATACTACTCAGCCACAAAAAAGAGTGAAATAAGCCATTTGCAGGGTCATGGATGGACCTAGAGATTGTCTAAGGTCCGTCTAGTCAAGGCTATGGTTTTCCAGTAGTCATGTATGGATGTGAGAGTTGGACTGTGAAGAAGGCTGAGCACCGAAGAATTGATGCTTTTGAACTGTGGTGTTGGAGGACTCTTGAGAGTCCCTTGGACTGCCAGGAGATCCAACCAGTCCATTCTGAAGGAGATCAACCCTGGGATTTCTTTGGAAGGAATGATGCTAAAGCTGAAACTCCAGTATTTTGGCCACCTCATGCGAAGAGTTGACTCATTGGAAAAGACTGATGCTGGGAGGGATTGGGGGCAGGAGGAGAAGGGCACGACAGAGGATGAGATGGCTGGATGGCATCACTGACTCGATGGACATGAGTCTGAGTGAACTCCGGGAGTTGGTGATGAACAGGGAGGCCCGGCGTGCTGTGATTCATGGGGTCGCAAAGAGTCGGACATGACTGAGCGACTGAACGGAACTGAACTGAGAGATAGTCACATGGAGTGAAGCAAGTCAGACAGAAAGACAAATATCGTATGATATTGCTTATATGTAGAACCTAAAAGAAATGGTACAAGTGAATTTATTTACAAAACAAAAATAGAGTCACAGATGTAGAAAACAAAATTATGGTTACCAAGGGAGAAGAGGGGGAGGGATCAACTGGGAGACTGAGATTGACAAGGACAGAGAAGCCTGGTGTGCTGCAGTCCATGTGGTTGCAGAAAGCCGGACACGACTGAGTGACTGCACAAGTATTACTGTACATAAAACAGATACTAATAAGAAGCTACTCTAAGCACAGGGAACGCTACTCAATACTCTGTAATGATCTCTGTGGGAAAAGAATCTGAAAAAGAGTGGTTATATGTATAACTGATTCCATCTAACAAAAGTCCGTCTAGTCAAGGCTATGGTTTTTCCAGTAGTCATGTATGGATGTGAGAGTTGGACTATAAAGAAAGCTGAGTGCTGAAGAATTGATGCTTTTGAACTTTGGTGTTGGAGAAGATTCTTGAAGGTCCTTTGGGCTGCAAGGAGATCCAACCAGTCCATCCTAAAGGAGATTAGTCCTGGGTGTTCATTGGAGGGACTGATGTTGAAGCTGAAAGTCCAATACTTTGGCCTCCTCGTGCGAAGAGTTGACTCATTGGAAAAGACCCTGACGCTGGGAGAGATTGAGGGCAGGAGGAGAAGGGGATGACAGTGGATGAGATGGTTGGATGGCATCACCAACTCCATGGACATGGGTTTGGATGGACTCCAGGAGCTGGTGTTGGACAGGGAGGCCTACCGCTCATGGGGTCGCAAACAGTCAGACACGACTGAGCGACTGAACTGAACTGATAACTGATTCACTTTGCTGTGTGCCTGAAACTAACACAATATTGTAAGTCAACCATACTCCAGTAAAAGATAATTTTAAAAAATCTAGGAGAACGAACAAGTAAAATGTGGTAGAACACTCTTCAGTATTCAAAAGTAATAAAACTAAGTTTTAAAACGCTGAGGACCACGACCTGAGGTGGCCAGCAACATGGCTGCTGGGAGGCCCCAGTGCTCACCTCCCTGGTAAAAACAACAGTATATCATGTCATCACAATGTACACTTTAAATATGTCTGATTATATGTGACTATTATTCCATGCTAAAGTTAGAAAAAAGAGATGACCAGTTCTAAAAATTAAATAAAACAAAGGTAACGATGTAGAATTTTCTTCTAATAGTTTTGTTAAGATCGATCTTTGATACTCTCTGCAAACATAAGAAAGAGCATAATATAACTTCCGTACTGGAATAACACACGCATGCACAAGAAACACTCTTTTTCAAGAATACAGACTTATATCTATGGCATATATGGAATGTGAAGGAAGAAATGAAGGGAGAACTTAAGACAAGAACCTTGCAGATTGATCATGAATGTGCCAAGAATGGAGGATATGGTTAATTAAAAAATGTGTACATGAAGTTAAACAAAAACCCCAAGGTGATTCACTAGAACATGAGTGACTTGCAATTTGAGACAATTTGTTCATTTATATACACTCAAATATGAGAGATTACCCAAGAGGAGAGTCATTTCCATATTCCACCTCCAGACTTCCAAAAGCAACAGGGTTCAAATTAAAATAACTCTTACTATTTTCCCCAGGCAGTTAGTAAAGGGAAAAAGAATAGAAAGACTGAAAAGGGAATATTTTTGTAGGAAGGATGAAGAGAAAAGAAGAGCATTAATGTTAGAGGAGTTACTAAAAATTGAAGTAACAATGTTAGCTTGATTAAGCAGTTTTCTCCACTAATGTCAGGGTGAAATCTGATGTCACAACCTGATCACCAAAAATACGAGAGGGCAAATGTCAAGAATTTTCCTGATGTTTTCCTCATGGCATACTATTCTATTTTAGTCTTATGCATCAGCTATCCAAGATTTAATACCTCATGGAATGTACTTGCTGGAAAGAAACAAAAAACTATAACTCACAACATTGCACATGATGGTAAGACAAATTTTCCTCATCATCTTTTATTACTGTTCATAGCATTATAAAAGATAATGATTAAAAAATTTTTTTTAGGATACTGCATTTTTCTCTTAGCAAGGAAATAAAAATTAGGTATGAATGATGAGGTGCTGGTATATCAATGTAGGAAGATCTCTCAAAGTTAGTATTTAGGTATTTGGCTTCTTATATTGCTTGCATAATCATAAGTACAACATGATGGTATCTGAATGTTTAAAAAATTATTTTAGAAGTTATATCTATGAATATATAAATATGAGCTAATTTCTCTTTGAATTATATTTTTCCTTTCACTGTTTTATTATTTTTCTTCCAAATTCTGTTTTATAGGAAACTTGCATTCTTTGGGTTTATTACTGGTGAAGTAAAATTTCAAGTGCTTACTTCGTCATGGAGGATAAGGAAAAAAATAATCCCAGCTCTCATGGAGTTTACATTCTAGTGGATTAGTGCTGATTAATTTGGATTATAAACTGTTCAATATCACGATATAATAATAACAGGAAAATTATTTTTATACAATTTTTTGATTTTCACAAAATGTAATAAGATGTCTACAAGGTGAAATTTGATCTATTTTTGTCCTGATAATGTTTCTCTTAAACATTGCACATTTGACTATTATGACTATCACACAGATTTAAATATAACTTGGGTCAGATCATATCTTTGAACAAAAACAAGTGAATGTCTGATGGAATAGGTTTAAGCTATAGAACACCACCATCCTTGACACACTGAAAGTCGCTCAGTCATGTCCACCCCCCTGGATTATACAGTCCATGGAATTCTCCAGGCCAGAATACTGGAGTGGGTAGCTGCTCTCTTCTCCAGGGGATCTTCCCAACCCAGGGATCGAACCTGAGTCTCCTACATTGCAGATGGTCTCCTGCATTGCAAACAAATTCTTTACCGTTTGAGACAGAGGAACCTGGTGGGCTACAATCTTCAGGGTTGTAAAGAGTCAGACACGACTGAATGATTGAGCTTGCACGCACGCAGGCAATACTCCATTGTGTATATGTAACACATCTTCTTTATCCATTCATCTGTCGATGGACATCTACGTTGCTTCCATGTCCTGGCTATTATAAATAGTGCTGCTATGAACATTGGGGTACATATGTCTTTTTCAATTATGTTTTTCTCAGGGTATATGCCAGTAATGGGATTGCTGGGTAGTATTGTAGATTAATTCCTAGTTTTCAAGGAATCTCCATGCTGTTCTCCATGATGGCTGTATCAGTTTACATTCCCACCAACAGTGTAGGAGGGTTTCCTGGAGAAAGTAGCATTGACCAGACACTATCATGTGTAAAATAGATAGCTGGTGGGAAGTTGCTGTATAGCATGGGAGCCCAGCCTGACACTCTATGATGGCCAACAAGGGTAGGGTAGGGTAGAGGGTGGGGAGGCAGGCTCCAGAGGGAGGGAACATAATTATATATAATAATATATAATTATGGCTGATTCATGTTGTTGTATGGCAGAAACCAACACAACATTGTAAGGCAATTTACCTTCAGTTAAAAAATAAATTAAAAAAAGATCCAGCACAGCCCAAAATAAATAATTTCACAACTAAACAACAATAAATAAATAAATAATATTCTATTTTTAAAAAAAGTGTGAAGGGCAGCCGTGGGGTAGCAAATATGAGCTCTGGTTCTCTTTGCCCTACCATGCAGAGGAAAGAACACTGAACAAACTCCTGTCTCAAGCTTACCAGGAAATATCTCAGTTTGGGAATCTAGGGCCAACATCAAGTGTCAGTCATATCTGACTCTTTGCAACCCCATGGACTGTAGCCTACCAGGCTCCTAGGTCCATGGACTTTTCCAGGAAAGAATATTGCAGTGGGTGGCCACTCCCTTCTCCAAGGGATCTTCCCCATCCAGGAACTGAACCTGAGTCTCCTGCATTGCAGGCAGATTCTTTACCATTTGAGCCACCAGGGAAACCTAATATCAAAGTGATTTGCCAAAAGAGTTCCTCCAAAGAAGCCACTATTACAGAGCCTTGTTAAGTAAAGTCTGTTGTGATCAGGCAATAGATAATTCCAAACAAGGTATGCATAAGCCATCCTGGTTTGGGGTTTTGAATTCATTCATTCATTCATTCCATGATGAATTTATATGCAACATCATTCAAACACTTACTTGGTATAGTGCTCTTCACCAGGTATTGAAGGGAATGTAGTAACAGCTGCCATTTATTAATTTCCTACTTATACAAAGTACTGTACATCTTTTTTTTCCTTGACTTTTCTACAACATCAGGACAAGATTATTATCTCCATTTTATTTTATTTTATTTTTTAAAATTTATTTATTTATTTATTTATTTTTAAATTTTAAAATCTTTAATTCTTACATGCGTTCCCAAACATGAACCCCCCTCCCACCTCCCTCCCTCCCCACAACATCTCTCTGGGTCATCCCCATGCACCAGCCCCAAGCATGCTGCACCCTGCGTCAGACATAGTATTATCTCCATTTTAGAAGGGGAAAACTGAGGGAAAGGGGAAACTAAAGGGCAGATAGGCGAGGAGATAACCTTGGGACACACTGAGAGGCTTCTAAATCCCACAGGATATCACCCTGAGAACTGGATCCCCACCCAGATTGGCTCCTTGTAAATGGAAATAACATTTCTGGAAATAAAATCGCATGTGATCACGACCCCAAAGGATGCTGTGGGAACTCAGATGGGAGAAGTGATTGTTGCTGAAGCTTGGAATAGTCAGTAAAACCTTAAGAAAAAAAAGTGGGAGAGTAGGATGCGATGGCTGTGCATTTTGCCCTGAGGAAAATTCTCTAAAATTCCATTTTATGTTTTTACATGCCTTCTTAAGTCCTTTTTGACATAAGGCCATGTACAACTGTGTAAACCAATTAAATGGAGTCAGAATTGGCATGGATGATGTTGAGGCACATACACTTATCTTTGTGAATCTCATGATTTATATTAAATAACTGGCCTATAAATCAATGGTGAGAAATCTTGATGTAGCTTGCCAATCCAGAAAACCTCATGCCAGAAACTCAGACTAAATCACATTTGAGTTCTACATTTTTCAGAAGTGTTTCTAATGTCATTCTATCTCAGAAGATTTCCAAAGAAATGAAGAGAGATTGCAGTTGATGGAAAGTGAGGAGGACAGTTACAAATACATTGTAATACAGAAACAAATCTGACCATAGGGAGCTAAATCTACTGAAGCTGCATTTTCAAAAGGGTCTTTCGAGACCACATTTAACTGCATTTTCTGGTGAAATTAAATCATAAGTTTAAATTTAAATAAATATATGTAATTGCTATTATTATAATGCTAGGAAAAAACTGTAGATTTGTATAAAAGAAGGGAAGAGATCAATTAACAAAGTCTCTGCTAAGGAAAGCTAAAGCCTAGAGGCAAGTTTTCAATTTAATTTTTTGTGTTTTGGCCATTTATTGATTTTCTTCCCATATCTCCCTCTAAAGAATCAACTGCATGTTAAAACCAAAATCTCAGCACTCATTGAATTACAGAAACATTCTTGAATTACGTGTAATATTCTTTCATGTTTTCTGCCTCTAGGGGGAAGTGTGTTTTCAACAATTCTGTTCCCATAAGATACTTTCTTTGTGGTCTACAGGCTTCATTGCATTATTCTTCAGTATGACTTCAGGGCTGGCTTAACAGGGAGAGGAGAGTCATTTTGAAAGTCACTTACTTTAGAAATTGCAGCCAGGCTTCTGAGGGAGATGGTACAGACTGTGACAACTGGTGGAGAAAACTTTGTTCTGATGGCATGTATGTTTCAAACAATGGCTGGTTGAAGTTCCCTATAGAATGCTGTTTTCCCTGTTGGCAGAGTAATGCCATAGAAACTTGATTTCATTTCACAGATGGAAAACAAACAGCTGAATACTTCATAGAAAACTTGCCACTTGATTTTAGTAATAAAGTTAAAAAACATGATTTATAGATATTGATGAAAAGAGATCTAAATCTTATTAAAAGTGTGTTGGTTTCTATAATATCACATTTAGGGCTAACATTGCTTTTCATTTGGCTAATTTTATTTTGCAGCATTTCCCTGTAACTTTCTTTTGTTTTCATTCAGAATTGTAGTCAGAAAGAATGCATTCAGTGAAAAGGTTAGTAATCCTTCGAATGTTAAAAAAAGTGCTTCTCCCTCCCTCTCCTGCCTCCCATTTCAGTGTTTTACAGAATTGAAGACAATAATGTTTAAAAATTGAGTTCAAGGCATGAGTTACTCCTTTTTTCTTTTTTCCTACCTACATAGTTTGATTCATCTTTATGATCATGATGCTGTAAAAATTAGACTACAATCTATTAGTATCTTTCTTACTATGCTGCAAGTTTTCAAAATAGCAACAAATAAAATAAATTTTTGATATAAAATGTGTTACTTTTAAATGGCATTTAGCTTTGTTCCCAACCCTTTTTTGCATAGTGTAATAAATATTTATTTCTAATTCATTGCCATTAAAAAATATCTTCTAGGGGGTGAAGAGGCACAAAAAGTATGACATTTATATTCTTTGGCCTAGATTCCTCACTTAGAGAGCAAAATGTCTCAGGTTAGGTGACTTCTATGGAGATCCAACCAGTCCATTTTAAAGGATATCAGTCCTGGGTGTTCATTGGAAGGGCTGATGCTAAAGCTGAAACTCCAATACTTAGGCCACCTTATGCAAAGAGTTGACTCATTGGAAAAGACTCTGATGCTGGGAGGGATTGGGGGCAAGAGTAGAAGGGGACGACAGAGGATGAGATGGCTGGATGGCATCACGGACTCGATGGACGTGAGTTTGAGTGAACTCCGGGAGTTGGTCAGGGAGGCCTGGCATGCTGCGATTCATGGGGCCGCAAAGGGTCAGACACGACTGAGCGACTGAGCTGAACTGAAAGTTTTTCCAGCCATAATATTGGAGAACTCCATGATATTCATGATATTCACACACCCTCTCAGCTGCCAGGGTAAGTCTGATGGAAAGAGAATAAATTGGTAATGTTAAGTCCATATACTCATATTACTTGGCAGTTCTTCCTATAATATTGTGCCTATTTTCATTTGAAAAACTTAAAATCCTAATTTCTATAAAATGATTAAGTCATGGCGATGTAATGTATAGCATAGTGACTATAGCTAGTAACGCCATATGGCATACTTGAAAGTTGTGAAGAGCAGAGATTAAAGTTCTTATCACACAAAAATTTTTGTTTTCTAACTCTATATGGTGACGATGTCAACTAGAGTTGTGGAGATGATTTCATAGTATATACGAGTATCAAATCATTGGGTTATATCCCTGAGGTTAATATAATGTCATATGTCAGTTATACCTCAATAAATACATCCTAATTTCTGCTCAACGGAAAAATGCAAGGGGTGTTTTGAGCACCAGATTCTCTGGTTCAGCTGCCTAGTTTGGGGGCTCTTCCCTTACAGGGCTTAGTTTGTCAGGGCTCTTGAATGACAAACTGGAAGCTGAGAACTCTGATGCAAAGGCCACTCAGAGGCTGTGATACTCAGTCCACCGTAAAGGCACTGCCCTGCCCGTGACCCTTGGCGCGGATGGGCAGCGCCTGCAAGGGGAGAGGCGTTCTCGCCCGGGGTCACCCCAGCCTTTCCGACTAAGCTATGCTACACCGTGCGCAGCATCAAATCGCCATTGGCCAGTGTTCCCCAGACTCAGAGCACAGCGAGCAGTAATAGCAAACCCTGGTTCCTTCACGTCTCCTGGCAACCAGTTTCGAAATCCATTAAGACCCTTGGAATTCGGGATTTAGCCTCTCTCTCCCTCTCTCCCTTCCTTCCCTTCTTTCCTTCTTCTTTCTCTCTCTCTCTTTCTCTCCTTCCTAGGAGTTCAGGGGGAATTTTTTTTTTAATCACTGTGAAGCCTTAAATCTTAATTTCCAGTGTGTGAAGACTACGTTTTTTTGTGGAATTAAATGAAAGTTTTCACAGGAGTTAGAAGATCCTATTTGAAAATTCAGGGATCGCAGTGCATAAAGTGAAATCTAAAAGCCCTGGAGTGTGAAACGTTACTTATCATTATATTTATGGTGCCACAAAGAGCGATAAGAAGGGTGCTGGTAAGGCTGATGAGCGCTGATGCCTGAAGCTGTAACATCTCCGGAAGCCCCAATTTGCCTTTTTCATCCTCATAAATGAGAGAGATTGCTCTTTGAGGCCTCGGCTTTCAACAAAGCAAAAAAAAAAAAAAAAAAAAAAAAAAGAAAGAAAGAAAGAAAAAAAGACCAAAAAAGCGAACTCGGGATGATGGCATCGGGGATACAAGTTGGCTACAATTTTCTGCCGAAAGAGGGCGTTGGTCTAAGACGAATAGAAATTCGTGGACGCGGACGCCCAGTCAAATGAAAGACCTTTGAAAACATTTTCTAATTTATTTTAATTCTTGGGTCTTAAATATCAGAATTCACCAATCCAATATAGCACGTTCATACTGCAAATGACCTCGGCGTGTTACCACGATCGAAGGTCAAGTTCCCTTCGAACCTGCCCCGCAGCTCGGCGGACCCTGGCGAGGCTCCTCCGGCCACCGACTTCTCCACGACCGTGTCCATCCTCGTTTCCCCCGCTGCTGTGCCTGCCTGTGACAAGTGACAAGCGACTGAGTCTTGGCCGCAGGTCCTTCCTCCGCATTGCAGGAGCCGGAACACCGGGGAGAAGCGCTGGGATTTCCGAGCGCACGGATGGCCGCTGATGACGCGCCTGCACCCGGGGGACCCTCAGGGGTGAAGCTTTAGGGAGAAGGTCTCTTTGTTTAGTTACCTGGTTTAGCACATAAAGCCCAGAGGACGCCTTGGAGATGCTTTTCAAGCTTTCTGCTACCTTCAGAAGAACCGGTTTTCCTTTTGGAAGCAACAAGTTTCGCTTTTCTGCTCGCCGCGCGCCGCGGGAGATGTGGGTGCGCTGGGACACTGGATCCCGCGCGGCACGGCGACTCCGGCGCGAACCCGCGCGACTCGCGGGGAGGTGCTGCCAGGGGTGGGGAGCGGGGGAAGAAGGGGGGGCGAGGACGCCCTGGAAGCTGGGCGTTCCAGGCCCTCGACCCAGCCGTCTGCCCCGGGACCTTGGTCCCTGTCTCCTGACCTTGCGCCAGGGGACCGCGAAGGTCGAGAGCCCGTCCCAAGTTGGCGCGTCTGGAGAGATTGTGGCTGGAGTGAGAGAGAGGTGAGAGCAAACGGGACCCAGGGTATTTGTTTGTTTGTCAACCAAACCACCAATTTCTGGGGCCATCCTTCCCCTTAATCCTGTTTTATTTATTTTTTTGCAAGACGTGTGTGTGTATGTGTGTGTGTGTGTGTGTGTGCGCGCGCTAGCGTTTCTTTACTTTTAAACAAACATTTCCATTTTTAAAGCCCTGAGCTGGAGACAGAGCTGCCGCGTGCCGGGCCCGGGAGAGGCGGGGACCCTGGTGACGGTGTAGCACTGTGGGGGCTTCCGCGGCTGTAGAAGTGAGCGATTGCGGCTTTAAGGAAAAGGCAAAAGGGCTGGCGGGGAGTGGGAGTGAGGGACAGGGAAGGGGTGGGAAGAGTAGGGGTGCGGGGAGGAGGAGCCCTGATGTAAGAATGTTAATAAGAGACTCCCCTAGCCCAGCCCCCACCGCTCCCCACCCCCACCCTCCCCACCCGCTGGAAATACCAGCCCGGCCTCTGCGCGCCTTGTGTGGTAACACGCTCAGCCGCTGCCACGCTATTTAAACGCGGGTTATGGATCCGGGAACCGGCGCGAATCAATGAGATCAAACGCGAGGGAGATGCACCGTCAATTACAAGCACTTGGACAAGTCTAACTTTTTCTTCTTTTACAAATGCGCTTTCCAAAGCAACCTTAGCAACGCCCATATAAGAAGCCACCTCTAAGCAAAATAGTATATATCAAGGGAGGGCTAATCTATGTATTTATAAAAAGTGTATATATAAATATAGGAGTACAGGTTTACACCCGGTTAACTTTTTCTGTCTTCTTTCTTTTTCATTTCTTTTTTTCTTTTTCTTTCTTTTTTTTAAACGAGTGGCATTGCAAAGGAGGACTCTTCCTCTCTTTTGGCTAGTTAGTGAAGGGGGTATTCTTTTATTTTTTCTTAGAGCGCCCAAGGGGGCGCAGGGACCTCGGAGAGGAGTGGGGAGGAAAGAGGTAGGGTGGGTGGGGGGCAGAGGGCGAGTCCGCAGCGAGGGCAGGCGCTTTCCTGCGGCACGATGCCGTCCCTACTGGTGCTCACTTTCTCCGCGTGCGTCCTGCTCGGTTGGGCGTTACTGGCCGACTGCACTGGTGGCGGTGGCGGCGGGGGCGCGGGCCCGGGCGGCGGGCGCCGGGAGAGAGAGGCGCTGCCGCCGCAGAAGATCGAGGTTCTGGTGCTGTTGCCTCAGGACGACTCTTACCTGTTCTCCCTGGCTCGGGTGCGACCGGCCATCGAGTATGCGCTGCGCAGCGTGGAGGGCAACGAGACCGGGAGGCGGCTCTTGCCAGCCGGCACTCGCTTCCAGGTGGCCTACGAAGACTCGGACTGCGGCAACCGCGCACTCTTCAGCCTGGTGGACCGCGTGGCGGCTGCGCGTGGAGCCAAGCCGGATCTCATCCTGGGGCCGGTGTGCGAGTACGCGGCGGCGCCGGTGGCCCGGCTAGCGTCGCACTGGGACCTCCCCATGCTGTCTGCTGGGGCCCTGGCAGCTGGCTTCCAGCATAAGGACACGGAGTACTCGCACCTTACGCGCGTGGCACCCTCGTACGCCAAGATGGGCGAGATGATGCTCGCCCTGTTCCGCCACCACCAGTGGAGCCGCGCCGTGCTGGTCTACAGCGACGACAAGCTGGAGCGGAACTGCTTCTTCACCCTCGAGGGGGTCCATGAGGTCTTCCAGGAGGAAGGCTTGCACACGTCCGCCTATAATTTCGATGAGACCAAAGACTTGGATCTGGAGGACATCGTGCGCCACATCCAGGCCAGTGAGCGAGGTGAGCAGCAGTGCGCCCCGGGTCCCTGGCCCTAACCCAGCCCCTTTCCGCGGCTCTCCCTACATGCCTGTCTGCTCCCCTGGAGACCCCACGACTCCCTGCTGCACTGAGGATCAGAGTAGGGAGCGCCCACCGGGACTCCCCCGAGTGTGCGTAGTCTGGCTGCGACGACCTTCGACCATCACCCATGGTTATGGTGGGGTGTACGTAGAGGGTCCTGGGGAAGTGATGGAGCCTGTGGGTGGGGCATGTGAGCAGGCAGCCTTCTCGGGCTCGGGCCCTGGTCCAACAGGTGCTGTCAAACCTCTTGGGTTTTTTTCTTTCTCGTTCTCTTATGTCCAGCGCCGGGTTAGGGGCTCACTGCGGGTACTCGGCTCTAACCACGGTCTCAAAGCGTGACAAGGGCCAAAGAACTTGTTACCGGGTCCTTTTCCGACGTGCGCCCGCTCCTAGCGAGGAAGCGCACACTGAGTTCCACAGCCCGCGCGGCGCCTCGTGGTCAGCTCCGGTCTCCGGGTTTCCCTTGCTGCTCGTTCCACAGGTCTCAGCTTTCTTTTAAAGGCTCATTGTATCGCCCTTCTCATTCCTTCCATGGCCCCTCCAGCCCCTTATAAACGGGCTTCTGTGGTTTCCATAAAAAATGCCTCGCAGTGTTTGGACCCTGGCGACACCCATTGCCCCCGGCGCACTCAGCGTCGCGGTCGCCAGTGCGCCAGCAGCTAGGCTTTGGGAGAGCGCGCGCGCTGGAGAAGCGGGCACTGAACCTCCTTTCCCTCTCCAGTTTTCTCTGCGGGTCTGTGGGGGTTTGAATAACCACGAGACTGGCCAAAGAGCTCAAGGTTGAGGAGAGTGGCTATGGTTCTAGGGGCTGGGAGGAGAAGCGGGTGGTCACGGATACAGAATCGCAGAATCCCCCAGTGCGGCTCATTTGACTGCCCGGTAGACCTGTGCGAAGGCGGGCGGAGAACCCAGCATAGCGCAGTTTCCTCCTTACCCGTGTCAGTTTGGGGTGAAAACGCTCGCTCGCGGGATCCCGCCAGCACCCGCTCAGGGCTGACGCGCCTGGATTGTCAGTGGCGCAATTCCAGTAAAGCTCTCCGCTACCCACGCGTGGAGACGGAAGGGGAGAGGGGCAGAGCCAGGCGCAGGGGTAGCTTACGAACTGGCATGGCTGGTCACCTGGGCGCTGGTCGTGGGATCAGCGCAACCGGAGGCAGGGGGTCTCGGGAACAGGTGAGAGAGGGTAAAGACGCCGCAGAAGAGGGCGCTGCGGCCATCCCCTTCCCAATTTGGCCACCCCGCACTCGGAGTGAACGCACTCTTTAGAGGAAGAGGCTCGAGGTGTTGACAGTGGGGAGGCATGGCCAAGTTTTGAGCGTTCGTACTCCAGGCTGTCTGCGCCGAATTCCTGCCAGCCAAGCAGGCAGGGCGCCGGCTTCGCTGATTATGAAAAAGGGCACTTGTATCCAAGGGCGGCGGATTCGCCACGCCGGGCCGAGAAAGTCACATCTACTTCTTTCCTGTTCTCAGTCCCCAGGTCACTGCAGACCCCGAACAGCGTTCTTCAGCTCTAGGCTCTCAAGGGCCTGGAGCTAGACTTCCCAGCTTGGGCTGGGGATGGGGGTGTGTCCCCCTACCGGCAAGAACCGCGGTTGGCCAATGTATTTGTGCTGCCACCGCCCTGAAGGTCTTAGTGCCGGCCGTGACTCTCTGCGCACATGGCCTGGAATTCGTGGTTGAGGTCAGCCCGGATGAGGGCAGATCGAGGCCACCGGGGGCCCCTCGGCCTCACATGGTGTGGCTGAGCCAGGGGGTAGGGAGGGGTGAGGCTGGGGGTGCTTCGAAGAGCTTGGGCTACAGTCTGGTGCTGCTATTTTTTCAATTCCAAAAAGCAGATGTTCCCAAGTTTCTTTACTTTTTCTCTTCCAAGTTTGAATTTAGTGGTCAAAGTTTGCTTGGCTGACCCGTATGTTTTGCAGGTGATAAAGTTACCATTCTTACTCTAACAAATATTTCTGACAGTGACTTGGCAGATGTCCAGAAATAAAAAATCAAAATAATTTCTCCCCCTAAGCCCTCTCCCCTCAGCAGAAATTCCCTACACTCAAGAGAGAAAGATGTTTGGTAACAGCTCTCTCTGGGGGTCTCTTAAGTTTTACTGATCACCTTTACTTCACCAAAAGTGGTTAATGGGTTAAATAGGGGCCCAATACAATGACTGAGTAGAGTTTGAATTTTCAGAGCTCTTAGCCTGCCTCAGGCATTCACTGGCCAGGGAGCTTGGGCTGCTATCAGACTCCAGTTATAATGGGGGTAGCGAGGCACAATGTTGTTAAGTCGTGTCTGACTCTGTGTTCTCATGGACTGTGTGCAGCCCACCAGGCTCCTCTGTCAATGGGATTCTCCAGGAAAGAATACTGGAGTGGGTTGACATTTCCTTCTCCAGGGAATCTTTTGGACCCAGAGATCAAACCCAAGTCTCCTGCTTGGCAGGCAAGTTCTTTACCACCCAACTGCCAAGGAATCCCCAGTCAGGGCATATCTACAGAGATAATCTCCTTTCCCATGAAGTGAGACCACATCATGGGAAGAGAACCCAGAGGTGAGAAGCAGACCCTTTGGATCTGGTGGCTGCACTCAACTGCTGCAGGGCCTGCCCCAGTCACTTCCTGACTTTCTCAGAGTTTCCTCCTCTGTGAAACAGAGGTGGGGTGAGAATCAGGCCTGTTTAGACCAGTGTTTGGTGGTTCTGATTTCTGCTCAAGTGTAAAATGGAACTGTTTTTGTCTTTGAAAATTCCACATTAAACATCATAGAACTAGGGAGTCTTTTTCCTCCCTCTTTTGGAGATAAATTTTTAGCACTTTTTTTTTTTTTGGACTTGAAGTTCATCTTTAAAATCAGATCACAAAAGTTTTAATCTCTTAAAGGGTTAAACTAATAATGCCACCATCTCGATAATATGACTAAAATTTAATTTGGCTATGTGTGTGCTATAGAATTAAACACTGAAGGGTATTATTTATTCTTCTTAGGGATTTACTATCAAAGTCAATAATAAACATTTTTTTCTCACAAGTCGTAGCCAATGTATATCATTAAAATACATGCATGTGAGCACTGTTTTTAAACATTGTTTTTAAAAAGTCAACTATGCCCTCAATATTTAACACTCAGTAATAAATTTACTTTTATAAAGAGGCATTAAAAATATTTTTTCAAGCAATAAAAGTGAGCAGTTGCTTTGTCATATATCTTATAAGATGCAGAACCAGAATTATTGTGCACACAACATTTTTGTATGAAGAACTGTAGTTTTATCTTTTTTGGTTATTAATATGTCATTATTCTTGGCCTGCATAACAACTATGGTGATAACAGCATTTAATCAATACAAGAGTGATTTATTTTTAGAATAGGCTGGGGTAAATGACCGAGCAGTTGGTCAGAGTTTTTAACCAAAGATGTTAGACTTTCTGATTCAAGACTTTGTTTTTCTTATCCCTTTTCTTGTATTTACCACCTGTCGTTTAAAAAAAGTTCCTCTTACTTAGTTATTTCTTTGGATGCTCACAAATACTGTTGAGTTTTAGTTTTAAATTTCTCCTGTCATATTTTCAATTTGCAGCACATGGCATATCTTGCTTTGCTTCCATAGAACATCTCTTTTCCCTTCTAAGTTTAGAATTAAGTAGAAGATGGATGCAGGCATCAGTTGGAGAATATGAAAATAAGATTTTTATTATTGATAAAGAACCTATTGCAGAACATGGATTTAGATCAGTTACCAAAAAGGGCCTGCCTGCTATTATTTCCCCCAAGAATTCGGCAAGGTCATCCACTAAATCACAGCTAGTGCTGCACACCCCACTCCAAACAGACCTCACTACAGGGTGAAAGTTGCCCATGATGTATGCTCTCTGCAAGCAGATGCACCTCAAAGAGGAAGGAAGAAAGGGCTGAATCCAGTATGCCCAGTTTTCTCTTCTAGACTCAGCCATCAGACAGGTCCCTCCTTTTCCTCGGGGGGTGGGAAGAGGGGAATAAATGAAGGCACACAGGGAGATGAGGAGTGTCTTTCTCTTAGAGATTGCTCCAGATAGAAAGCTGAAATGGGTGAAAGGGTATCTCCCTCACTCAAACATGCTTCCTGGATTGTTTCGGGGATCCCCGAATTGACTTCTCTAGCCACCTCTTCGCAAGTGATTGCAAGAATGTGTTGCTATAGGGAGAAGCCACTTACAGAAGACATTGTGGGAATCAGGGAGTGGAGGGTGACATGGAACCCCACAAGTTCTCCAGGAAGGAGGGAAAAATGGAGCGAAATGATGAAAAGTCTCTCTGGAAACCTGGACTCACACCACCATTTCCTCTTTTAGAAGTTTTAACAATTTGACCCCCCCAAGTTAGTATTTATATATTTAATATGCTTTAGTATATATTTAAATACGCACATTTTAAATCTATTTAAGTAGAGAAGGAATTATCTGAATTGACCTCCACTTAAGCCGCTTTCAGGATTAGCTGATGCTCTCCTTTTCTCTATAAACTTTTTTGGCTGGTGGTGAAAGCTGGTAGCTAGTCTTGCTTCTCCCGGGTTTGCCAGCACACTTCTCACAAATCTGTTTATACCAGTTGTACTTATTATAAGTATGCAGTTTAATTAGTCATTATGTAAACTGATGAAACATGAGAAGAAGAGAAAGCTATTTTAGTGAACACTATTTTAAACCTTCCAAAATATTGTATAAAGTCGTGTTGCTAAAAATACATGCTGTTGAATTAGGCATGAATGAAAAAGCCCTGACAGATTGGGGAGCATCCCACAAATCTAGAAGGACTCTGTGTTCTGACTGCTCGGCCAATGTTTTTAAGCGTTTGCTCCAGCTTAAACTGGGTGAGAGTGTGCACTATGGGTTTTCTTTTCTGGAAGGGAAACAATACCTAGCCCACGAATTTGGGGGTTAGGATTTCCTTTTGAGAGCTGGACTACATTTGTCCACATGTCTGTTTCATTTGTCATGAACTGGCTGAGATCTAAAATAATTCCAGTCTGTTTAGATAGGCCCAGTGCCGCTCCAGGTCACTCTTGCTCAGTTTAAGCAGGTACTGACATTTAAAGAAAGAATATGCCCATTGGAGGGGGTTGATCTTGGTGGTGATGAGGAAAGAGAGGAGATGGGCCAGGGCTGTAAAAATAGAAAAGAAGTGACAGGCCAGTGTAGGGCACAGCCCATCTAGGGCTTGGGGAAGCATGTGCTCCGGCCTGAGGACACAGACTGTTCGGACCTGAGCCAGGTGTAGCTCTCTGATGGATGCTTCAGGTTATCAAGGCCTGATGCCTTTGGATGCCTGGACCCTCCAGCTGACCCTCCTCATCCTTTTTGCATCCTTACTAACACCCTTCTGTTTACAATTTGGCTCCTTAATTGGCACCTCCAGGTCTATATTGACACAAACGTTTTTGTGACTATTTTGGTCCTCATTGAAATTAATCTTCATTTCAGATTAGCTAAAAATATCTATGTTAGGTTATTAGAATTCTTCTCCCCAAACAATGACTCTACACTTTATGTGCTAACAGAGTCCTGTTGTGTTTTTGGGGAGTGATCTAGAACTAGACTCTTGACTATGATCAGTTGATAGAAAAATGATGAGGACTGCAGTTGGACAGTCAGAGAGAGCTTCCTGGAGCCTTTTGGGATCCGCTTGTCCAGCCTTAATCCAGGCTGTTTTGTGGGACACCTTGGCTCTTTTGTCTTCCCAGGTGGTGCTAGTGGTAAAGAACCTGCATGTGAGTGAAGATTAAGAGAAGTGGGTTCCATCCCTGGATTGGGAAGATCCCCTAAAGGAGGGCACAGCAACCCACTCCAGTATTCTTGCCTGGAGAATCCCCTTGGACAGAGGAGCCTGGTGGGCTACAGTCCATGGGGGTCACAAAGAGTCAGGCTCGACTGAAGTGAGTTAGCTCGTACACATGCATAGGCTCTTTTTTTTTTCTTCTTTCAGTTATTCTTTTTTTTTTTTTTTTTTAAATCTTATCATTTAAGGGACTAGAATCAAATGAGAGCAGAACAAACATTTAGGTCACAATGAGTAATGAGAAATTTCTTCAAAAACTTCGTTACTGGTACATCTTGGAATTCGACTATTTATTCTAGATATATAACTATATTTCCAGGCACAAACAGCACTTACTCCTGCAGTTAGACATCTTAAGAAGTTTGGTATGGTTTTAAAAACTTGCTCTGCAGAGCTTTCAGCCTGTACCCTGAGCTGTTATGTCGTAAGAAATGTCAGAGTCATGACCTAACACTCTGAATTAACCTGTGCAGTAAACGAAATGTCAGCAAGCGCCTGGCCCTCAGCGCAGGTTGCCAAGGCGGCTTTGGCACAGCCTGAAGTTTGTTCTGCATCATTCCTCACCCATGCTTTTACAAAGAACATACACACGGCACAGGGCTGGCGCATGTGGTGATAATGCGGTTATGGCACCCAGGCCTCTCCTCTCCTCTGTGTGTGCAGAAAAGCACAGCGGGTGCTGTCGTGGGGGTCAGGGGCCATCGACAGTGATCCAAATAAGTGGATGAAGGCCAGGTCTCTCTTCCCTTTCATCCCTTGTAGTTGTTACGTGACAGGGAATAGTATTCTGCAGCTGCCTAAAGCCTCTCAGCTCTGACAGTGTGGATGTGAACCGAGAGCGTGTGGGAAGGGACCTGGAATCTTGGTATCTATTTCCTCTATGTGTTGAGACAGCTTTAAAAAATGTGTTCTCCATTCAAACATCAGAAAGCCTGTCCCACCGGCTGCATCCGCTGATTTGCCAAATGAAAACCCTTTGGGTTGTTTTCTGAGGAAAATGTATTTACTATACTATGCTGTGCTAAAGTTTCTTCAGTCATGGCCGACTCTTTGCCA
Organism: Ovis aries; assembly: GCF_016772045.2. NCBI lineage: Eukaryota > Metazoa > Chordata > Mammalia > Artiodactyla > Bovidae > Ovis > Ovis aries. Next base: position 41,140,782 of record NC_056069.1, on the reverse strand, counting down.
CCCCATGGACTGTAGCCCACCAGGCTCTTCTGTCCGTGGGAGTCTCAGGCAAGAATATTGGAGTGGATTGCCCTACCTCCTCCAGGGGATCTTCCAGATCCAGGGATTGAACCTGCGTCTCTTGTGTCTCCTGCATTGGCAGGCAGATTCTACCGCCAGCGCCACTATGTCAGTAAGGTATAAGAAGCAGTTGACATGTCTCACTATCTTATATTCGGCCAATCTGGGAATTTACTTGAAGAATCTTAAAAAGATTTATTTTGAAATAATCTTGTGTTTTTGGAAAGGATGTAGGAAAGTATAAAGCACTTCTGTCTTGCCTTCACCCAGATTTTCACTAGTGGTAAATATTCTGCCACTATGCTTTGTCATTCCAAATCTCTCTCTTCCCTCCCCTGCCCCTTCCAAATATATACTCATGTACATATATATGCACAAATATTGCTATCTTTTTATGAACTATTTGAGGGTAAGTACAGTCATCATGCTCTTGTACCCCTAAAAATTGAAGTGTGCACTTCCCAAGAACAAGAACATTAACTCATAGAACCACAGTAGAATTATGAAAAGCAAGAACATGAACACAAACATTATACTATTATCCAATTTATAGATCTTATTCAAATTTCTCCAGTTGCCTCAACAATGCCCTTTCTAGAAAAAATTTTATTATTATTATTTTTAAGGCCCAGGATCCAATCCAGGATCACACAGTGCATTCAGCTTTCTGTTTCCCTAAGTCTCTGCTAGTCTAGAACATCTCAGGCGTTTTTGTTTTTCATGAAAGGGACCATTTTAAAGGGTGTAGGTTCACTGTTCTAATCACTGTCCCCCAAATTGGGTTTGCAGCTGCTTCCTTCTGATTAGATTGAGGTGGCCACTTTTGAGGTTTGGGGCCCCTGATGTGGTACAGCAGGGGGCTCATGAGTCTGTTCACATGGTGGGTACCGTTGGCATCCATCCACTTGGTTGCAGTGGTGACAGATAGCTTTCTCCACTGCCAAGCTACTCTTCTGCCCTTTGTAACTCTCGAGTAATTTGTGAGGATTCTGCAGGACCTTAGCAGACAGTCAGATGCTGTCCTCTGTGCAGGGCCATGTCACGCATCTGTTTTTTCCTCTCCACAGTGGTGATCATGTGTGCGAGTAGCAACACCATCCGGGGGATCATGCTGGCGGCGCACAGGCACGGAATGACCAGCGGGGACTATGCCTTCTTCAACATCGAGCTCTTCAACAGCTCCTTCTACGGTAACTCTGCCTCCAGTTTCCCCTCCTGCTGCTAGGCTGTCAAAAAAGGGTTGTGAGACAGGGCCAATAACTCATTTCAGTCGATATGATTTCCATAGGTGGTGGTGTTCAGTTGCTCAGTTGTGTCCGACTCTTTGCGACTCCATGGACTGCAGCACGCCAGGCTTCCCTGTCCTTCGCTATCTCCTGGAGTTTGCTCAAACTTATGTCCATTGAGTCTGTGAAGCTATCCAGCCGTCTCATCCTCTGTTGCCTCCTTCTCCTCCTGCCTTCAATCTCCCAGCATCAGGGTCTTTTCTGATGAGTTGGGCCTTTGCATCAGGTGGCCAAATTACTGGAGCTTCAGCTTCAGCATTAGTCCTTCCAATGAATATTCAGGGTTGATTTCCTTTCCATAGATAGGATTTTGGAAATTTGTGATTCTGAATACTCCCACTTCTCCTAAGTTCTCAAGCTTTTCTCCCCTGAGAATTCAGAGCAGAAAGATATTACCACTTGTGAGGCTATGGGACTAAATGATCATAAATCCAGGCCCTGAAGACTCCTCCCGAGTGCATTTTCAACTTTGGGTTGCTACCATGGTGGACTGTTGGAATACTTTTATCAAGATTTGGATGGAATTTTTAGAAGCATGGAATAGACTAACACATCAACATAACAGAACATGTCAAAGTGTATCACACATAGCATACTTATGGTTTCATAAAACTTTAAAGTAATGTGATTGCATGTTTCTATGGATATATGTATGCATGTTACACATATATTTGTAAGGAACCATAATGTGAAATGAGAAATAAAATAACCATTTCTGTAAACTGAGGTAAAATATTTTGAAAGTTGCTGCTACTAACCCCTCCTTCTTCCAGATCGTTGTTGTGGTTCATTCACTAAGTCTTGTCTGGCTCTTTGCGACCTCATGGACTACAGCATGCCAGCTTCCCTTCCAGATTACTCTCTCTTAAATTTCTCTTATAAAATGTTCAGGAGCCACTAACAGATATGACCCAAAGTATTTAATTCCTTAAAATGGGTCTGGAGAAGTTCCCAAGGTACCTGTGATGGAGGCTGTCTAAGTCATCAAGATCACAGGTCACAACGCTTCCTCCCAAGTGTGGTTAGGATTCTCTCTGAAGTCAACAGTGTAAGGCCATGGAGCATTTTCTCAGGTACCACACACCGGCAGTTTCAGGGAAACTGTAAGTGCATATATCACAAATGGGGTGTTTACGTGGAGCTCCATTTCCCTGCTATTGCAGCTGAGGTATAGTTAGATGGGATCTAAACCTTAAAGCATGTGCCTCAGTTTCCTGCTTTGGTATACTGGCTTACTTAAGCTATCAGTTCAGTTCAGTCGCTCAGTCATGTCTGACTCTTTGCGACCCCATGCACTGTAGCACGCCAGGCCTCCCAGTCCATCACCAACTCCCGGAGTTTACCCAAACCCATATCCATTGAGTCGGTGATGCCATCCAGCCATCTCATCCTCTGTTGTCCCCTTCTCCTGCATTCAATCTTTCCCAGGATCAGGGTCTTTTCAAATGAGTCAGTTCTTCGCATCAGGTGGCCAAAGTATTAGAGTTTCAGCTTCATCAGCATCAGTCCTTCTAATGAATATTCAGGACTAATTTCCTTTAGGATAGACTGGTTTGATCTCCTTGCAGTCCAGGGGACTCTCAAGAGTCTCCTCTAACACCACAGTTCAAAAGCATCAATTCTTTGGCGCTCAGCTTTCTTTATGGTCCAGCTCTCACATTCATACATGACTACTGGAAAAACCATAGCTTTGACTAGATGGACCTGTGTTGGTAAAGTAATGTTTCTGCTTTTTAATATGCTGTCTAGGTTGGTCATACCTTTTCTTCCAAGGAGTAAGCGTCTCTTAACTTCAGGGCTGCAGTCACCATCTGCAGTGATTGTGGAGCCCAAAAAATAAAGTCTGTCACTGTTTCCACTGTTTCCCCATCTATTTGCCATGAAGGGATGGGACCAGATGCCATGATCTTAAATGTTGAACTTTAAGCCAGCTTTTTCACTCTCCTCTTTCACTGTCATCAAGAGGCTCTTTAGTTCTTCTTCACTTTCTGCCATAAGGGTGGTGTCATCTGCATATCTGAGGTTACTGATATTTCTCCCGGCAATCTTGATTGCAGCTTATGATTCTCCCAGCCCAGCATTTCTCATGATGTACTCTGCATAGAAGTTAAATAAACAGGGTGACAATAGATAACCTTGACATACTCCTTTCCTAAATTGGAATCAGTCTGTTGTTCCATCTCCAGTTCTAGCTGTTGCTTCTTGACCTGAGTACAGATTTCTCAGAATTCAGGTCAGGTGGTCTGGTATTCCTATCTCTTGAAGAATTTCCCACAGTGTGTGGTGATCCACACACTCAAAGGCTTTGGCATAGTCAATAAAGCAGAGGTAGATGTTTTTCTGGAACTCTCTTGCTTTTCCTGTGTGGATGTTGGCAATTTGATCTCTGGTTCCTCTGCCTTTTCTAAATCCAGCTTGAACATTTGGAAGTTCATGGTTCATGTACTGTTGAAGCCTGGCTTGGAGAATTTTGAGTATTACTTCGCTAGCATGTGAGATGAGGGCAACTGTGCAGTAGTTTGAGCATTCTTTGGCCTTGTCTTTCTTTGGGATTGGAATGAAAACTGATCTTTTCCAGTCCTGTGGCCACTGTTGAGTTTTCCAAATTTGCTGGCATATTGAGTGCAGCACTTTCACAGCATCATCTTTTAGGATTTGAAATAGCTCAACTGGAATTCCATCAGCTCCACCAGCCTTGTTTGTAGTGATGCTTCCTAAGGCCCACTTGACTTCGCATTCCAGGATGTCTGGCTCTAGGTGAGTGATCACACCATCATGATTATCTGGGTCATGACGATCGTTTTTGTATAGTTCTGTGTATTCTTGCCACCTTTTCTTAATATCTTCTGCTTCTGTTAGGTCTCTACCATTTTTGTCCTTTATTGTTCCTGTCTTTACATGAAATGTTCCCTTGCTATCTCTAATTTTCTTGAAGAGATCTCTAGTCTTTCCCATTCTGTTGTTTTCCTCTATTTCTTTGCATTGATCACTGAGGAAGGCTTTCTTATGTCTCCTTGCTATTCTTTGGAACTCTGCATTCAAATTACTTAAGCAATAGATCATTGTGAATGAATGTAATAAATCACACTTCTCATGGGGATAAAGAAAAGTTGTTGAAGCAAAAGTAATTTTTTTCCTTGTAATGGATAAAACTGAAGACTTATGGCTTGTAGGATAAACACCCAGTTTTTCTCTCCTTGCTCTCATCATCATCCTTTCCCCTCTCTTTACATAAGCAGAGTGGCAGTTTTGTTTCTTGGCCCAAGATCAGAATGTAACAACATTATTGAATACAATTTTGAATTCATTGAGAGAGTGGTAGAGACTTGTGACAAATGAAAAAAATTTACTGAGTTTAGCAAGTTGGCTACTGCAAGCATAGAATTTGGAGACAGTGCATGAGAATGCAAGTACACAAAAAATTAGGTACTGGAATTCACCTCTGGATAAAGCTTGTGTTACTTTTTCCTGCTCATTACAATACATGAGTATTATAGAAATTTTGAGAAACGTAGAAAAGCACAAGGAAGAAAATAAGTTGCTGCAACTCCACTGTCCAGATAAAAGTACACTGATAATATTTAGGTGTACATCTTGTCTATTTCATTAAAATATGAATTTATGGAAAATATTTTTCAATAAAAATGATCACATTATAGTATAGTTACATAGTATTTTATAATGCTAACATGGCATTTTAATCAGTCTTAGTTTTTGGTGTTTTGTTGTTTCCAGCTTTTTCTTATAAGAGCAATGTTATATCGAGTTGCCTCGCTGTGGGGATGCATTTGTGCATACGCATGGGCTGTGCTGTGCTTAGTCGCTCAGTCGTGTTCAACTCTGGACTATAGCTCGCCAGGCTTCTCTGTCCATGGGAATTCTCCAGGCGAGGATACTGGAATGGTTTGCCATGCCCTCCTCCAGAGGATCTTCCTGACCAAGAGTCTGAACCCAGGTCTCCTGCATCGCAGGCAGATTCTTTACTGTCTGAGTCACCAGGGAAACCCAAGAATACTGGAGCGGGTAGTCTATCCTTTCTCCAGTGAATCTTCCTGACCTAGGAATTGAACCGGAGTCTCCTGCATTGCATGTGGATTCTTTACCAGCTGAGCTACCAGGGAAGCCCGTATACAAACAGACATTCATATATATATGTGTGTGTGCAATCTGTAAGACAAGCAGAGTTTCTGGGTCAGATGTTATACGCATTTATCTTTTGATGGATATTGCCAACTTATCCCTTTAAAAGGTTTGCCAATTTACACTTCTGCAACAACATATGAGAATGTCTGTTTCCTGCATCTCTGTCAATTCTGCATCATCTAACTTTTAAATTATTTTATTTATTAAAATTTCTTTTTATGCATATAGTAAAGTTTTGCAGTTTTCTTTATTTAAATTTCGCATCATTCTTGCTGAGTTCATTCTTAGATATTTTATGTTTTCTGATTGTTGTTATGATCCTGACTTCTTCCTATTACATTTTGTAGCTGTTACATAGAAACAGGAATTCTACATATTAAACCTTCTGTTCTAATAGTTTCAAAAATCATTTTCAAATAATAGCAATAGCTAGCTGTCCATTTTGATAGTTGAATATTATTTTTCAGTTTTTACTCCATTGACAATAGCCTCCAGAATAATTTTGTGTAGCAATGGTGGTACTTAATTTTTAGTAGCTTGTTAGAAGTAGATGTTAAAATAATCCTTGGTTTATTAAGTGTGGTTTTAAAAAATTGAAAGTGAGTGATGAATGTTGTCAAATGCATTTTACCTATACTTTTAAATAAATTTCCTAGTATTGAGCCATTATAATATTCTTGAAATTAAACATAGTCTGCATGATTTTTTTTAGATTTATTGCCAATTTAAGTTTTTAGTATTTTATTTAGGATTTTTGAATCTATAATCATGAGTGAGATTGGACATTTTTCTTGCCTTTAGGTCAGTTCAGTTCAATTCAGTCACTCAGTCATGTCTGACTCTTTGCGACCCCATGAACTGCATCACACAAGGCCTCCCTGTCCATCACCAATTCCTGGAGTCCACCCAAACCCATGTCCATTGAGTCGGTGATGCCATCCAACCATCTCATCCTCTGCTGTCCCCTTCTCCTCCTGCCTTCAATCTTTCCCAACGTCAGGGTCTTTTCCAATGAGTCAGCTCTTTGCATGAGGTGGCCAAAGTATTGGAGTTTCAGCTTCAACATCAGTCCTTCCAATGAACACCCAGGACTGATCTCCTTTAGGATGGACTGGTTGGATCTCCTTGCAGTCCAAGGGACTCTCAAGAGTCTTCTCCAACACCACAGTTCAAAAGCATCAATTCTTCGGTGCTCCGCTTTCTTTATAGTCCAACTCTCACGTGCATACATGACCACTGGAAACTTAGGTGGTACTGCCCTATTTTAATAGGGCGATATTGCAGGCAGAAGATCCAGGGGATCTTCCCAACCAGGGATCGAACCCAGGTTTCCCACATTGCAGGCAGATTCTTTACTAGCTGAGCCACAAGTAAGCCCAAGCATACTGGAGTGGGTAGCATAACCCTCCTCCAGTGGATCTTCGCAACTCAAGAATTGAACCAGGGTTTCCTGCATTGCAGGCGGATTCTTTACAAACTGAGCTATCAAGGAAGCCCTATTTTAACATCAAGTTAATATTAGCTTTATAAAACCAACTGGGACGCTTTCCATTGTTTTTCTGCTCTAGAACAGTTTGGGTACCATAAGACTATTCCTTGAAAGATGGAAACAATTCAACTTTGTCTCTGGACCTAACTTCTTTTTAGAGGTAATTTTTGGAAAATTAAAAAAAAACTTTGGAAATAATTTCAGATGTACAGAGAACTTGTAAAAATAACAGAGAGTTCATGTATACCTTTTACTCAGATTTCTCTAGTTTAAACAGTTTATGTAACCATAGTGCACTTATCAAAATAAAACTAACATTGGTACAATACTAAGAACTAAAGTACAGGCTTTATTTGAAATTTAACACTTTTCCTCCTAATGTTCTTTTTCTGTTCCAGGATTCAGTCCACTAAGTTGTGTCTTCTTAATCTTCTCTAATCTGTGATAGTTCTTCAATCTTTCTTTGTTGTTTATGACCTAACACTTTGAATAAGTCTATTATTTTGTAGAATGTCTCACGTGATAAGTGGAGTTTATACATCTTTGGCCAGAATACAACAAAAGTAGTGTTTGTCCTTCTCATTGTGTCATATCAGTGAATGAGAAGTCATATATACATAACTTACTGTTGGTGATTTTGGGACAACTTTTTTTTTTTTAACTTTTAAAAGCTTTTTTAATATGGAAAATTAAAACCGTACACAAAAGTGGAAGGAGTAGTGTAATAAGTCCCCATGAATCCATCAATTAGCTTCAAGAATTATTGATACATGTCCGATCTCATCTCGTCTACATCATTCTTTTGGGAAAAACTTTTTAAAAATTTAAGTTTATTTTTTATTGGAGAATAATTGCTTTACAATATTGTATCAATTTCTGCCATATATCAACATGAGGGACAACTTTTTAAAGCTTATTTTTTTACTAGTTCAGTTTTTCTGCTTGAAAATTTAACTGCATGGAGCTATACAGTGTGCTCTGATACAATCTACAAAGTATCCTTGGTATTTCTTTTTTTTAAAAAAAGTAGTCTTTATTATTGTTATTTTTTATTAAGAAAATTGGCTATGCTGGGTCCTTGTTGCAGTGCTCAGGCATTCTCTATATATTGAGGCATGTGGAAGCTTCTCTATAGTTGTCAAGTCACCACTCAAGGGCTTAGTTGCTCTGCAGCATGTGGGATTTTAGTTCACCAAACAGGGTTCGAACCTGTGTCCCCAGCATTCAAAGGCTATCCTTGGTGTTTCTGCTTATATCCCCCTTTCTTTCCCCTTTTACAGTCTGGTTGCTTAGGCTTTGAGCTCAGCTGTCAATGTGCCTGAGAGGCTGTGCCACAAACTAGCTCTTGGCAAATTGATATCACCCTGCCCTCATCCTCAAGCCTTAGTTTCTTCTAATGATAATAATAGTGCTTATCTCATGGCATCAGGCAGAGTAATCAATGATGTGGTGTGTGTGAAATGCGTAGAAAACTTCTTGGCACATGATGAGTGTTTAGTAAATGTTAGTTATATTTACTATTAATTTCAATTTACACCAACAGTTACATATAGTACTTTAAAAATGATAATTTTGAAAAAAATACTCTGTACATTTTCCTGTGGTGTAGTTTTATAGCTTGATTTAGGCCATACATTGTTCTGTTACCAAATTAACCAACTTTTGTCTAGTACCTCATAAGGACCTGGGTGCATTAGGAATTATATCTGTATGCAAATAACCAAGACTCCTAATTATAGTAATTTAAACAAATGTAGAGATTTGTGCTCTCACTTGTAAGAAGTCCAGAGGCGGGCAAACCAGGGCAGAATGATGATTCCATAAAGTCATCAGGGATCTAAGCCTTTTCGGGTTTTTGGCTACCTCAGTCCTAGTGGATGGCATCCATCCTCAAGATGATGAAATTGTGGCTAGAATTCCAGGGATTAGATCTTAATTCTAGGGAAGGCAGAAGAGGAACATGAGAGGCAAAAAGAGACCCTTTCAGTTGACTCAATTCTGTTTGAAGGGTTCTCGGGGGCCCCACTCATTATTTTTTGGTTACATATCATTTGCTACCCCTCGTTGAAAGCGGGAGGCAGGAAATGTGTGCTTTCACCTGGTCTCACTGGTACCCCCAGATCAATCCAGGAATCTATTACTAATGGACACAGGAGAATAGACGTAGGGAGGCAACTGTCCATGTTTGTCATAGTCCCTGAAGCGCCTTCCCTCCTCAGAGCAGAAGCAGCAAACAGGATCTTACGGAAGGCACAGTGACCTACCCGAGGCTCTGGAGTCTGCTGCTCATAAAGGGCCTTCTCTGAGATTTTATATCCTAAGAATCAGTGTTTCCCACGTGGCACAATGGTAGATAATCTGCCTGCCAATCAGGAGACACAGGTTTGATCCTTGGGTCAGGAAGATCCCCTGGAGAAGGAAACAGCAACCCACTCCAGTATTCTTGCCTGGAGAATCCCATGGACGGAGGAGCCTGGTGGGCTACAGTCCATGGGGTTGCAAAGAGTTGGACACGACTGAGCGACTAAACCACCACCAACACATATGTTCATGAAAAGTTATCCAACATCCTCCTCTCCGTGTGCTTCTTCACATGAAACTCTACACCACTGCTAGAAAAAGGCTCCATTTTAAATAATCTTTGAGATTTTTTTTTAAGAACCATATTGATAGTGTGTCCATATTTACTGATTATCCGATTGTCTTGGTGGGCACTCAAAAAATTTCTCAGGTCTGCCTCCAATTATATTGTTACAGGAGTTCTGAGTTTGTTATAAGGAATTCAAATGATGGAGAATAGATTGAAAGCATAGGTTTTAAAGAAATCTAGAGTGAAATTGATATATATTGTTCTGTAGAGATTTGGATAGCACTTGTTGGCATTTCCATTCCCTGGCATTATCTTGTCTGGATGTAAGTTTAGGTGGAAAGTCATTTGGGTGATCCTGTCTGGGGCTCTATTGTATTGTAGCACTTCTCCTGACTTCCTGAGAACTCAGAGTGCACTAGTTAAGGTGAGGATAGAAGTATCCCAGGGCTGGGAATGCACTTAAATTACTTGACTCGCTAACAGTAGGATAATGACAGAGAAACCAGGGAGGAATTGGATTTATGTGTTGCTGTTAAAGTGATATGTTCCCAGGTGGCGCAGCAGTAAAGAATCGCCTGCCGATGCAGGAGATGCAAGAGATGCACGTTCAATCTCTGGGTCGGGAAGGTCCCCTGGAGTAGGAAACGGCACCCCACTCCAGTATTCTTGCCTGGAAAATCCCATGGGCAGAGGAGCCTGGTGGGCTAGTCCATGGGGTCCCAGAGTCAGCCATGACGGAGTGACTGATCATGAGTGCATGCATGTTACCGTCAGTTTGGAGTAATGAGAAAAGAGAATTCTCACACAATCTTGTGGTCTGTGTGGCTCTTGAGAGAGAGCTGGCTATTGGAACAGTGGGAAAAGCTGACACCTTTTGTGGGCTATTAGCCAAGTTTTGTAGCCTCAAGGCAAAGAAAATTCCTGTTGGAAGGGTGGTATTAGGTGATTTGTTAGGATGCTATAGGGTGGGTATGTTTACCTAGTATGGGGTCAGGGAACTGGCTGGTTTTGATCAGGGTCCTCAGGGCAACCGTTCCTATGGGGCTTGGTCTGTTTGGGAGATGACTTTGGTACAGGGCCTTGTCATAAGGCTTTATATCTGTGATTTTGGTACAGGGCTCCACGAATCCTTCAACTGTGACAGTTGTTAAACCACGTTTTTAAACACTTCCTTTTCTAATCTTTCTTCCTCTGTTCCTTTTTTTTTTTTTAAAGCATTTTGTTCTCCCACTGAATCTGCAGTTTTATTTTTAAAAATAATTTAATTAATTAAATTTTTGGCTGTGCTGGTCTCATTGCCACGCGGGCTTTTCTCTAATTGTGGCAAGCAGAGGCAAGTGCCGAGTTGCAGTGCTTGGGCTTCTCGTCGCCATGGTTTCTCTTGTTGCGGAGCACAGGCTCCAGGGTGTACAGACTCAGTAGTTGTGGCTCCCAGGCTCTAAGCACAGGCTCAAGTGTTGCGGCACAAAGGCTTGGCTGATCCGTGGCACATGGGATCTTCCCAGACAAAGCATCCAACCTGTGTCTCCTGCATTGGCGGGCCGATTCCTTACCACTGAGCCACCAGGGAAGCCCCCCATTTGCAAATTTAAATCTTGGAACATCCTAAACTTCGATGAAGTGAGGAGGAGCAGGCATGGCACCAGTGTTTGGCGACTGGGCTTGTGTTTGAATCCTGACTTCCCTGGTGGCTCAGATGGTAAGGAGTCTGCCTGCAGTGCACGATAGCTGGGTTTGATCCCTGGGTTGGGAAGATCCCCGGGAGGATGAAATGGCAATCCACTCCAGTACTCTTGCCTGGAAAATCCCATGGACAGAGGAGCCTGGCAGTTTACTGCCCATGGGGTCACAACGAGTCGGACATGACTGAGCGACTTCACTTTCTTTTCTGTGTATTAACCAAGTGACTTCGGGCATGTTTAAGCCTCAGTTTCCTCATCTGTAACATGGGGATCATACTTCAATATTTCTCATAGAGTGTGTGTATATATATATTATTATTTTTTTTAAATGAGGATTAAAGAATGAAATGCTCTAGGCAAAGCTGTTCACAGTGGCTTCCCTCAGTAAGTGGTGCTGTTATCACTGGTGGGAGGATCTGGACCAGCGAAGGTCAAAGCAAGGATGTTACATTTGGAGAGAGTGGCTTAGGCAAGGAGGCTGATGCTTTTCTCTCACTTGAATGGCTGCCAGAGGTCAGGAGCCACAGTGTTCTGCAGCAGTCCTGGCTGTACTCCAGGCGTCATTTCTTGAATGTGGTCTGTGATGTCTCAGCTTGTCCATCATTTCTTGAATGTGGTCTGTGATGTCTCAGCTTGTCACTCAGCCCACATTTACCAAAGGCTTACTATGTGCCGAGTGTTTGGTAAGTTTGGAGAAGTACAGGATGACATGGTTATCCCAGTGTGGGAACCACTGGCCTGAGCCAGCTCCCTGGCCACAGAATTGCTGAGCCTAGGGCCTGGAGCTGAGCAAGATATTTCCTCTTTCACAAATACTCTGTATCCTTCTCACTTGAAATGCAAGTTTGCATGCATACGTGCTAAGTTGCTTCAGTCATGTCTGACTCTTTGCAACCGCAGGGACTGTGACCCACCAGGCTCCTCTGTCCATAGACTTCTCCAGACAAGAATACTGGAGTCCGTTGCCGTGTCCTCCTTGAGGGGATCTTCTTGATCCAGGGATCGAACCTGCATCTCATGCCTCCTTCATTGGCAGGCAGATTCTTTACCACTAGCGCCAGTTGGGAGGCCCAAATGCAAGCTTGGATCTCCACAATGTTTAAAACCAAACCAAATAAAGAAAGCAAATTTACTTTCCTTTATTCCTGAGACATCTACCAGAGTCACCTTCTCTGCCTACCCTCTCATTAGCTGCCTTCTTTCTTCTCTTCTTAATCCCTTGTTCAGAATGACTGTAGGAGTAAGACAATAGACCCACCACTCCTCTGAGAGTGCCTGGTCACCACTGACACCCTCACCGCCAAGGCCATCAGCCTTACCGCAGACCATGCTTGTGTGCTTCTAAAGCAGTGCTGGCCAGTGGAACCTTCTGTGATGCTGGCAGTGTGCTATCCTGTGTTGCCCAATACAGGAGTCATGGCTACATATGACCATTGTACGTTTAAAATGTGGCCAGTGTGACTCAGGAACTGAAATTTTAATTTTACTTAATCTTGGTTAATTGAAGTGTAAATAGTCACACACGTGGCTTGTGGCTGGTGTATGAGGTCAGCTCTAGTTCTTACCCTATTGCTTCTGTCCATTTCTTTCTGGAATCCCTGTTTTCTTTTTCAGCCTTGGTGGCACAGCATTCTTCTGGCTTTCTGCTAGCTCCTCTCACTCCTGTGCCCACTAAAACAGCACCCCCAAAGGGTGTACGTTCACCCTCCGCCCTCTCCTCTTGAGTTCTGAGTGTAAGACATGTGGATGTGACCTCCAGCGCTTTCTCTAGCCCTCATTCTTCTTGCTGGCTTCAGACCACTCTTTTCAGCCGAAGCCTGGTGCTGCCACGTGGGTGTTCTGCAGTCAGTCACCTTGGATTGACCGTGACCCTAACTGAAATCACTATCATTTCCACATCCACTAACCCGTTCTCCTCCCTCTGGCTCTGCTGTTTCCTCTGACAACCGTTGGCCTTTCCTCTCTGGCATCACCGGTGACGTGCGTCCTTCTCGGCTGTCGTTCACCCCCTCACTCTTGTGGAGTCTTCACATTCCTCTTGCACAGCCCTCTGCATTCATTCTCAAGGGCTCACCCTCTTTTAATGATTCTAAAAGCATATGCTGCTGAAAATTTGCTAAATTCAGAAAAACACGAAAAGAAAAGAGAACTTGCCTGTGATTTGAAGCACCCAGAGACCCACGTACAATTTTTTTTGGGGGGATGGAGTTGTGACTTTGTGCATGTAACCTCTCGTAACCTCTTGCCTGTGGCTCTGAACCCTCAGTGTCTCCCCAGTCTAATCCACTGCTATTTCCCTAGGCATGAGTCTGATCATGTCATTCTTCTGTTCCGCTCGTAAATCTCCAGAGGCACCCAGTTGTCTGTTGAATTAAATTTGTCCTCACTGATGGGGCATCCCGCCAAGCTGACCTCCGCTTTCCTAGCTTTCAATGGCTCCGTATGGGAAAGGTTACTGACATAACACAACAAGAAACTCGCTCAAAGCAGGAAGTCATAGTATCAGTTTTGCTTGTGACTATGTACCTGTTTAATTTGGCTTACATTTATTAGTCATTTTTGTTTCCATTCTTTTTTTTCCAGAAAACAAAACTTCAAAGTCATTACCTTTTAGATTGTGGTAGACAGCTGTATTGTACCACATTTCACTTCTTTCAAAATAAAAAAATGCTTTTCTCCACATTATCATAGTAACTGAGATAGTTGCTGTTTCCGGATCTATGTGTATTTTCTAATTATGCAACAGAACACTTATAGGGTTATTTCCTTTCTTGTGCCCTTGGAGAGGACTCATACCCAAAGCTGAGAAATACTGACTGTCTTTGCCCAAGAACCATCATTCCTGCTGACTCTTCATACCTCGAGTCAGTTCAAAATGAATCAATGAACATGGATTGCACTAGAAGAAATGGATTCCTCCGTGGGCTGAAGATCTTCTGGATGTTCTTAGAAGTTGGGGTCTTTCTAGCAAACGAAATTTGGCCCCTTGACAAAAGGCCATGTTGTCTGTGTCTTGAGCACCCAGCAGGGTTGACCCTGGCCTGGCCAATGACAGTGACACACAGCTCACTTGCTCTCTGAGCACTGGCGTAGCTGTAGACTCATCGGTGTTCAGGAGGTTTTGTCCAGGAGAAGAAGGAGGACAACTTCATCGAGTTTTGTTTGGTGGCCTAAAATTTAATCTTGTGCTTATTGTGAACTGATCTAGCCCTTAATGAATTCTGTCCTTGGCTCTATCTTATTTATCTTTTAACAGCTCCCTGGCACATAGTAAGCAATTAATAAATGGTTGCTATTATTAGGATTATGACTAAAGAGAGGTCTCCACAAACAAATTCTTTGTCCCTGTCTTTTCTCCTGCTCCAGACTGAGGTTCCCAGTTGCCCACTGAATGGCATACATGTTTGCACCTTTGCCCGTGCCATTGTAGCTTCTGCCAAGCATGCCTTTCCATCCTCTTCTCATCTTATTAAAATCCTATTCACACATTTCAGGCCAGGCGGATGCCTCTTCCTGGCATGAAACTTCCTTCATTGGAGCCAGTTGCCTCTTCCTCTATGCTCTGTGTGGTTTCCATGTGCCACTTGCTGCCCTGTGTAGTAAGCTGTTATCTTGTAGTGACTTCAGTTTTTTTACATGTCCATCTCTAAATTCCTCTTTTGAAGGTGGTGGAGACCATTCGTAACATTTATGATGCCCACTGTGGTAGCTATCATAGAAACTTGTGTGTAGTTCAGTTAATCCATGTTTGTCTGGGTTAAGCTACGATAGAAATTGCAAAGCCATCAGCTCTTCACCGGACATTTTCTGTAAGATTGGAGCGAGGCCCATGAGTCCTGGCTGCACATTCTGGAAACATCCTCACTGTTCTGCTGCTGGGCTCTGGGCCTCTATGGACTGTAGACTTGGGGGCAAACAAATAACTTGGATGTTGGACTCCAGCCTGTTGAATTTCTTGCTGTATTTGCAGAAATTTCTAGGGATCATAATGATAATTCTCAGAATTACTGTTACTATGGTAAAAAGTCAGAGGTTCCTATTTCCTTTTAGGGTCCCACAAACTACTTCTTTTCTCAAAAATGAAATGATAAAGAGAAGAAGAATGATTCTTATGCATGTAATTCGCGTTTGCTTTTGTGAAAGGGAGAGTTGTGAAACAGCAGGTTTCTGAATGCCTTGGTTTCCAAGAATGCTGGGGTGGGTTGCCATGCCCTCCTCTAGGGATTCTTCACAACCTAGGGATTGAACCCAGGTCTCCTGCATTGCAGGCAGATTCTTTACTGTCTGAGCCACCAGAGAAGCCCCTATCTGTAAAACAGAGATTACTATAACCAATTATCTGTAAAATTGTACCCCCAAATCTGTAAAATTAATATGACTGACCTAGACAACTATTAAAAAGTAGAAACACTACTTTGCCAACAAAGGTCCATCTAGTAAAAGCTATGTTTTTTCCAGTAGTCATGTATGGATGTGAGAGTCGGACCATAAAGAAAGTTGAACACTGAAGAATTGATGCTTTTGAGTTGTGGAGTTGGAGAAGACTCTTGAGAGTCCCTTGGACTGCAAGGAGATCCAACCAGTCAATCCTAAAGGAAATCAATCCTGAATATTCATTGGAAGGACTGATGCTAAAGCTGAAACTCCAACACTTTGGCCACCTGATGTGAAGAACTGACTCATTGTAAAAGATCCTGACGCTGGGAAAGATTTAAGGCAGGAGGAGAAGGGGATGACAGAGGATGAGATGGTTGGATGGCATCACCGACTTGATGGACATGAGTTTGAGCAAGCTACAGGAGTTGGTGATGGACAGGGAAGTCTGGCGTGCTGCAGTCCATGGGGTTGCAAAGAGTTGGGCGTTACTGAGCAATTGAACTGGACCGAAATTGTACCCACAGTTACACGATCTTGAGAGGGTTAAATGAGTTTATACATATAAAGTGTTCAATAATGAGGCTTTTATTATTATTATAATATATATATATGCTCAATAAATGCTAGCAGCTTTTATTTTGTTACTGCTGATGTGCTGATGGACTTGTCTAATAAATAATCTTTATGATGTTGCCAGCACTAAAGAGATATAAATTTTCAAGTTCACCTAAGCTACTTTTCAGCCTGAAGAGATTTGAGAAATTGTTCAATAATCTCAAATCTCTTTTTCTTTTAGTACCAACTTTATAGTACTTTATAAATTCATTTTCATATGTAGCCATCCTTGCCTTCCACATCTACATAGCATTGGGTTTATTGTAGCACATTAACAACTTGGTTGACCTTCACAGTTGATTGTAGGTGTTGAATAATAAGTGAATTTGTTGTTCAGTCACTAAGTCGTGTCCAACTCTTTGTGACCCCATGGATTGCAGCACTCCAGGCTTCCCTGTCCTTCACTGTTTCGTGGAGTTTCCTCAGATCAATGTCCATTGAGTCCATAATGTTATCTAACCATCTTGTCCTCTCTCATCCCCTTTTCCTTCTGCCCTTAATCTTTCCCAGCATCAGGGTGTTTTCCAATGAGTCAGCTCTTTGCAGCAGGTGGCCAAAGTATTGGAGCTTCAGCTCCAGCATCAATCCTTCCAATGAATATTCAAGGTTGATTTCATTTAGGATTGACTGGTTTGATCTCCTTAAAAAATAAGTGTGAATGGAAAGGGATAAACCTACTTCTTGCTCCTGCAGTGCGGATTCTTGAGGGCCTAAAATTCCAGTTACATGGTTATTATAAGGCAATGAATCTAACAGTGCTTTTCTCTCTGTCTCACATTTCAAAGGAACATGTGTCCAAAGGGCCTTCTTCTCCCTTGATGATCTTGACATTGTCACTTTACACCCAAGTACAAAACTGTGACAATACCTCCTGCCCCAGCTGCCAAAAGAAACACAGAAGCACATCATGGTAGAAAAGGGAGAATGGCCCCTTTGTGGTGACTGGCTTGGAATTATAAATATTTTTACTTCTCCCGTAGGAGATGGCTCGTGGAAGAGAGGAGACAAACACGACTTTGAAGCTAAGCAAGCATACTCATCCCTCCAAACAATCACTCTACTGAGGACAGTGAAACCTGAGTTTGAGAAGTTTTCCATGGAGGTGAAAAGTTCTGTTGAGAAGCAAGGGCTCAGTGAGGAAGATTACGTAAGTGCTTGATTAGGAGCCTAGACCTTCAGCATCCCAAAAACAGTCATCAAATTAAATCAGACGTGATAAAGCATTCCGTTCTGAATCATTCAAAGATTCCTAGGTTCAGGTCTGAATGTCACTGTTGCTCTGTGTGTGTGTGTTTTTTTCCTGGCCAACTTTCCTCTCTCCTCCCCGTTGGGCCCCCATCACCCCACCCTTCACTTAAACTTTTCCAGCTGCTGCAGGAAGAGAAATTGCTTTCTGTGGGTACTTGTGGTCATGCTACGCAGAGGTCTGGAGACTTCCCTTGCCTCTTCTGCTAGCAGCATGTTGGGGGATAAGACAGATGAAGGATTGCCAAAGTTTGGCATGCCTAACTTTTCCAAAGCTTGGTGGAGGAAGGTATTTTGGATTTTAGAAGGCTCCTTCTTTTGGCAATCTGTCTTAGCTTCATGGCCCATCTGCTTCTCTCACTTGTGGCCCTGTTGTTGCCTCTTTCTGTTGCGGGCTGTTTCCTACTGAAGTATTCCAGAGCATCCCACTTCATTAGTGTGGTTGTTATTCAGCATCTTCCAAGATGCATCTTCTGACTCCGACTGGAGTCAGGAGCTCAGGCCAGGCTCAGGATTAAGCAGCAGGACTTCTCACTGTGTGATCCATGGCAAATTCCTCAGTCTTCCTCATGTAGATGAGGGTGGATCATAGATAATCTAGCTGAAGTCTTGAGCACTATCTGGTCAAAAAGTTGGAACTAAATAAGTGATGCCCCTTTTGTACTATTGTTATAGGATCATACTTGTCTTTGTAGGAATTTGCTATCCAGTGACATACAAAGGGTCTTATAAACAGATATTAATGTCTTAAATGCCATATATATACATGTATATAACACATCATTTAAAATATCTTTTGATTTTCTAAATCAGCCCTGTCTTCTAGATATGTAATGTGAACCACAAGTATAATTAAAAATTTTTTGGTAGTCACACGTGAAAAAGTTAAAATCAGGTGAAATTAATTTTAATAATACATTTTATTTCCCTTAGATATAAAAATATTTCAACATTTAATCAGTGTAAATTATGATTGAGATTGTATATATGTTTTTCTTATATGAAGTCCAGTATGTATTTTGCCCTTGCATGCTAAATTGTTTCAGTCATGTCTGACTCTGTACAACACTTTGGACTATAGCCCACCAGGCTCCTCTGTCCATGGGATTCTCCAGGCAAGAGTACTTGAGTGGGTTGCCATGCCATCCTCCAGGGGATTTTCCCGACTCAGGGGATGAAGTTGCATCTTTATCTTGTGCATTGGCAGGCAGGTTCTTTACCACTAGCACCACCTGAGAAGCCCATTTTACCCTACAGAATATCTTAATTTGGCTAAAGTGCTTGACCAATGGCTGCCATATTGGACATCATGGTCTGAATTATGAAAGAAGTAGGGTTTCTGTAATAGAGAGGGGGCTTCCCAGGTGGCTCAGTGGGTAAAGAATCTGCCTGCAATGCAGGAGATGCAGGAAACTTGGGTTCCACCCCTGGGTTGGGAAAATCCTTTGCTGTACTGACTGCAATACAGTAGTTACATTTGGGAAAGCCACCTCACCTCCTGGGCTTCCCTTGTGGCTCAGATGGTAAAGAATCTGCATGCAAGAGGGAGACTTGGGTTCCATCCCTGGTTTGGGAAGATCTCCTGGAGAAGGGCATGGCAACCCACTTCAGTATTCTTGCTTGGAGAATCCCCATGGACAGAGGAGCCTGGTGGGCTATAGTCCAAAGTGTTGTACAGAGTCAGACATGTTGCAAAGAGTCAGACATGACTGAAGCGACTTAGCACTCTGTAATAGAGCCCAAGTTTTTAACAGAAACTTTTGATAGTTTTGTCATCATCAGAATCCTTTGCCCCAGGAATATGGAAGGACACAAAGGGCATCATGATTCCTTTAGTAGTTCTGCCGGAGGTGGTCTGTGTTAATATTGAAAGCATCCAAGTCTTTTACACAAGCCATGATAGGTTATTTTGCTTTACTAAATTCATATTAATTTTCTGCTTCATATTGAAAACTCAAAAATGGTGTCATCTTGTCTAATGACAAATTTGTTTTCTTCCTGAAGTTGTTTAAAGTTCAAATATTTCAGTATAGGTTGGCAAACACTGATGATATTCAGTGGGTGAAAGTTGGCATTCCAGTGCTCCACCAGGTATATCTTCTTGACCATTAGTTATCTTGTGTTCAGAATATTAAATCTTATTTTAATGGTGAAGTGAAAGTGAAAGTTGCTCAGTCATGTCCGACTCTTTACAACCCCATGGACTGTATAGAATTCTGCCAGGCCAGAATACTGGAATGGGTAGCCATTCCCTTCTCCAGGGGATCTTCCAAACTCAGGGACTGAACCCAGGTCTCTATTTTAATGGTAGTCTGGGCAAGATCTTCTTGAAAGGTGTACCTACTACAGAGATCCAGAATACATTCCAATCAAAGACTGCTGCGTTAGAGATTATTTGTAGTTGTAGATTATAATACTGCTTTTCTTTGATGGCCGGATCATTAAAATAGATTTTATGTTATTTTATTTTTTTGATACTTAGCATTGGTGTTTATTTATTTTTGCCACACCATGCAACATCTGGGATCCTAGTTCCCTGACCAGGGATTGAACCTGTGACTGATGCATTGGAAGCTCTAAGTCTTAACCACTGGACCACCCTGGATCTTATAAATAGATAAAAATGAACATATAAAGCAGAAATCGGAGCTCCCCCTAATGACTTTGTCTTTCTAGTTATGTGTGTTTTAGCTGTGCTCTCTTGAGTGTCATTGCAGATGTTTGTCGAGTTAGTTTAGATAGGTGGTTGCAGTGGGTACTGTGAAGGAGGGAGCTATGGCACCTGACATTGGTTAGAGCTTGATCTCCTGCAGCGGGAGATGCTGGAGCAGACTAGCAAGACATGGTGGTCTTAATCTTAAGGCTCAGCTCTTTCCTGGGTCTGTTTCTCTTGTTTGTATTAATGGGTTGTCTCATCTGCTTACTTGGAACTTCTGTTCATGACATTCGTCATGAGTTTTGCAGTCCTGGCTATTGATCTCAAACCCAGCAACTCTGGTGGACTCTCTTGATTACTTCTGAATTTTTTCTGTACATTTCCTTGGAGAAGGCAATGGCACCCCACTCCAGTACTCTTGCCTGGAAAATCCCATGGACGGAGGAGCCTGGTAGGCTGCAGTCCATGGGGTCACGCAGAGTCGGACACCACTGAAGTGACTTAGCAATAGCAACGCCTGAACTGTGAATGGTAACAGTTTTGTTTCTTTCTGATTCTTTTTCTTTTAAGTATGCTTAAGAGCATACATAAGTATTCTGAATTAAAATTAAGTAAAATTAACTAAATAAAAACCTTTAAGGATACTGGATAGGATCCCAATGCAATATTGAATATAAGTAGTGGTAGTGGGTGTCCTTGCCTTCTTAATTTTAAAATGAAGAACATACCAGGGATAACATTTTGGCAAGATCTTTCAAAGTTCAAAGGCACATACTTAGCAAATTTGTACCTAGGGATTTATCTTTTAGCTATGTAAAGCACTTGGAACAATAAAGCAGGTGCTGAAGTATAAGCGCTGGCATTACAATTATACAGAGTATTCACTGCAGCATTATTTGTTATGGCTGAAAACTGGAAACAGTCTAATTAATTGCCCATCAATAAGGGACTATTTATATAAATTATAACATATGCATGCAATGGGATAGGATGGAATTGTGAAAAATAAGGACAAATCTCTGTGTACTCAGGTGGAAAAACCAGAGTGATATATTAAATGATAACAGCAAAGTACAGAATAGTGTATAAATAGTAAAAGAAAAAAATAAAATGAAGAGCATATAACACATTTCATATCTGCTCATATCACCATTCAACTGTGATTTGGGGAAAGAGTGGAAGTTCTTTTTTATTTTCATTTGTTGGTGAATTCTGTTTTGGCAAAATGATGCCCTTTATTAGGATAACTGAAATAAAAATAGCACAGAAAACATCAAGAGTCACATAATGTAGACTAAGGAAAGGATCTGGACACAGATTTTTTTTAACTGAAGTATAGCTATTTGCAATGTTATATTATTAATTTATGATATACAGCAAAGTGATTGTGTTATATGTTATGTATATACATTCATTTTCATATTCTTTTTGATAAAAGTTCCACAGGATATTGACTATAATTTCCTGTGCTATACAGTAGAACCTTGTTGTTTATCCAGCCTATATATAGTAGTTTGTATCTACTTATCCCAAACTCCCAGTCCCGCTCCCCTACCCCTCCCTTGGCAAACATCTCTGTTCTCTATTACAGGACACACATTTTCATTGTAGGCATTATAAACTGTTTGATATCCCTGACTCCATGTCATGCATATTAGCATCGTGGCTGTCATATTAGCCCGTGGTTGGCATCTTTGGAAGGCTTGCGATCTCAAAATGCAAAAATTTGAAGCTTTAAAAATTTTATAAGGCTATATTTAAATATTGGAAGGATGGAGTGGCAATAAAATAAAATTATTACTATAAATTTAAAATAAAATAATTTATGGGGAGGGAGGTGGGAGGGGGGTTCATGTTTGGGAATGCATGTAAGAATTAAAGATTTTAAAATTTTAATAAATAAATAAATAAATAAATTAAAAAAATAAAAAAATAAAAAATAAAAGAAGCAAAAAAAAAAAGAAAAAAATAAAATAAAATAATTTTATTTTATTTTAAAGATAAATAAAAATTTTAAATAAAATTATTATTATATATTTTAAACTTACCAAATTTTATTATCAATGTGATTGTTTCTCCCCTCTTTTTCTCTCTTTCCTTCTCTCTCTCTCCCTCCATCCATCTCCAACTCTTGCCTTCTCTTTTTTTAAAGTGACTTTTTAATTGAGATAAGAGCAAATTTACATGTAGTTTTAAGATGCAATACAGAGATATTCCTTATATATAGTGCTGAGTTTTCCCAATTGGTAGCAGTTTGGAAAATTTCATGCATGATCACAACCAGGGTATTGACACTGATAGCAAGGTACTGATTTGACTCAAATTTTCTCAATTTTATTTGTTCTTATGTGTGTATATACGAATGTTTTGGTATAAATTCTATGCAATTTAATCACCTGTGTAGGTTGAGGTGATTAAATTTTATCAAATACCTTTTCCACATCTGTTGAAGTAATCAGATTTTTTCTTTATTCTCTTATAATGTGGTGAGTTGCATTACCAGGGTTTTCCCCCTGAACCCCAGTTGTACTGAGATATAATTGACATATAACAGTATAAGTCTAAGGACAACATAAAGATTTGATATTTATGTATATTGAGAAATGATCACCACAGTAAGTTTAGTTAACACTGATCACCCGGCATAGTTACAAAAGTTTTTCTTGTGATGGAAATTATAAAAAGTATTCTTTTAGCAACTTTCAACTTTACAATTCAGTATTGTTGACTATGGTCATCTTGTGGTATATCACATCTCCAGAATGGATTTATCTTATAATCGGAATTTGTATCACTGGATCTCCTTCATTACTAGAGTTTTTAAATTTTGACAATCTCCACACAACTTGGAATAATATTTCTGCCCTCTCTCTACGTCAAGTCTTGGACTCTCCTATTTCCCTGTTCTTATCTTGGAGAATATAATCACAGTTGAACCTATACACGTTTGTCAGGGTGGAGCTTTCCAGGCCACTGGCAGCCTGTAAACTAGCCTTTCTGGGTCAAAAGTCTGCTCCTGTCTCACTCACCTCTGGTGGGCGGTTGGGTAGGTATATGTGTGATCTGATGGAAAATAAGATTGCTCAGGGTTGGGCTGCTGTTGGGGCTTTGGGTGTTGTGTATACGGTAATTGCCTCGTTATTAGCACTTGTATCTTATTGTCTCCACCATCCCTATGGGTGATACGATAGTATTTATTTATTTATTTAGCTTTTGGCTGCACTGGGTCCTTGTTGTGGAATGTGGGTTCTCAGTTGTGGCAAGGGAGATCTAGTTTCCTGACCAGGGATTGAACCGGGCCCTCTGCATTGGGAGTGTAGATTCTTAACCCCTGGACTGCCAGGGAAGTCCCAATAGTATTTTTAAAGTATATTCGTTCTTTTACTAGTGAATCTCGTGAAAACCTAATCTAGTCAATGCATCATGTTTTAATAGGGCCCATTATATTGGGAGACAGTATAGTGTTTAAATGTGCCAGTTTCCTTTTCATAGACCTGGATCTGCCTCTCAGTGTTTTTATTTGAGCATGTTTCTGAAACTGTGCCTTAGGTTTCTGACTATAAAGTGGAGATAATAATTTTTAACTGACAGGTTTTTCGGCATTGTATATAAATATTTAAATATGTTTAACACAATGCCAGGTATTAAGTAAATATTCAATGGATGGTAGCCGTTATTTCTCTTCTTTTTGCTTTTTATATTCCAGAGCAGTGTAACCCATGTGTCCGAGGTTCCTGCATACAGTGCTCTCTTTAGCTCCCCTGCTCATCCTTTAGCTGTTAACTCAAGTAACACTTTCTCAAGACATTTTCCCTGATACTCCAGACTAACTCATGCACTCTGCTCCTCGACATCATAGCCTGCCTCTCTGGTTGTAGCCACATGCCTGTTTGTGAGATTTTTAAATTACTTCTGACTTCCTCTACTACACTGGAAGTTCCATGAGAGCTGTCTACTCTTGCCTCCCCCTTACTATATGCTTGACACTTAGGAAACAGCCAATAAGTTATTATTGAACCAGAAGACATCAGACCCAGCCCCCTTCCTGTACAGTGGTGAAGACTGCAGCCTGGGAGGTGAGGTGTGTGTGTGTGCTTTGTCGCTCAGTCATGTCCAGCTGAGCCTATAGACCGTGTAGATTGTGACCCTGTAGACCATAGCTTGCCAGGCTCCTCTGTCCATGGGGATTCTCCAGGCATACTGAAGTGGATAGCCATGCCCTCCTCCAGGGGATCTTCCCAACTCAGCGACAGAACCCAGGTCTCCCACATTGCAGGCAGATTCTTTACCATCTGAGCCACCAGGGAAGCCCGGGAGGAGGTGGCTTTCCCAAATGTAGCTACTGTATTGCAGTCAGTACGGCACTGTTGGGTGGTGACAGAGTCCTGTGTTTAGACCTTAGCAGGTGCATAGCGCCAGGAGTTCAAATCCACTCCTACTGTGGGAGATGGTACTGGGGGGTCAGTAGTGGGTTTTTATAGTGGGGATCCTGAAGGCCATCTGAGGGGGCATCAGAAATCTAAAGCTAGCAGCAAAGTCCCATGGGAGAGGCCCGGTAGTATCAGTAGAGCTTCCAGCCTGGCTCAGACAAGCGCTCGCCCACTGTCTGTCTAGCCTTCTCTGCTGGTTTTTATTGGATTGCCCACATGTGCAGTGGCTCTCACTCAAGGGTGTCTTAATGGGGCTGTTTGGCTTCTGCCACCGAATGGTTCCAATTCTAGAGCACTGGTATTTGGTTTTAGAATGCGCTGTGTGGTGGCCAAGCCAAGATTAGTGGCGTCCCCTGACTCCCAGTCCAGTGACTTTCTTTTTCCACTACATCAGTCTGACCTTTTTAACAACAATGTGCCCAATACGAGGGCAAACCCATGACCCAGAGATTAAGTGTCTCAGACCCTACAAGTGGGCCTGGCAGGCAGCACAGGCAGGAGTGCTTCCTTCCTTTCCCTGCATCCTGCTTGCCCAAATACACACTTTTAAGATATCAGTGTCTCTTTACTCTTTCACACACTTGACAAAGTCTGATCAGGACTTGGTCTTCTCTCCATCTGCTGGAATTTATTTTGCATGTTTTATTCTGAAATGTAAACTATCATGTCCTAAGTCATCAGAGACTGTTTATTGAGCACCCCAGGGAGCATGGCAGTGAACTTGATCCTGGGCCATGTAATGGTCCCATCTTGGGTGGGATCTTTGTCACCTAAAAATACTTGAGCAAGGATATACATATCCATGAGCTCTGAGGCCACAGTTCCTGTGCCAGCACGGACGTAAAACATCATTCACTTCAGTGTCAGCACTCTGACACACTGATGGCATTCACATAAGTCTGCACAATTTATCTTTTAGTAGACCAAATGTGGCACATGTGTGAAAATATCCATGTTTCAAAAGAAAAGAAATCAAACACAGTGGAGTGGGTTCACTTAGTTCTTTAGTAGGAGGCTCCTTCAAAATTCATCCAACTTTCCATGACCTCTTTACGTGGATGACTTAGGGTGCATTAACTCTTTATGAAAGTGAAAGTGAAGTCGCTCAGTCGTGTCCGACTCTTTGCGACCCCATGGACTGTAGCTTTCCAGGCTCCTCTGTCCATGAGATTCTCCAGGCAAGAATACTGGAGTGGGTTGCCATTTCCTTCTCCAGGGGATCTTCCCGACCCAGGGATTGAACCCAGATCTCCCACTTTGCAGGCAGACACTTTAACTTCTGAGCCACCAGGGATTTTATAATTATGTGCAAATTTTTGTATGTAAGTGCACATGTGTATATTTCTCTCAAGAAGTATGCACCCTTCCTCTGACTTTTTTTTTTTTTTACTTATTTTGGGGACATGACCCTAAAAAGCATTTAGACCTAGGTTTATATGTCATTTCCATCATTACTGAGCTATGGGATCAATCTCACGAAAGGTGAGAATCACTGAATTAGACCAGGGTTAGTCAGCATATCATTTGACCTGTTATTGTCCCAAACCCTGTTTACTCACATGGATAGTCTACAGTGTTGTGTAAGCAGGGCTACATTGAAAAATCACTCCCTTGCAAGAAAGTGAAGAAACACTTAAATGCCCTAATATTTCTTAATCTTATTCTGAAACCATTTGTTTTATTCCTGAGATGGAAGAAAGAGATACTATTCATTTAATCATACTTTCATTCTGGACGAGGGAGTCGGTCTAGTCTTTACACCTACTAGTGTTTTCACATCTTTAAGAGGTAGACTTAAATTTGTCCCAGCTACTATTTCTCAGTTTAGACTGAGCCAGTGTTGGAGACATCTTTTCCCCTCTGGCAGCCACCCCGACTTCTCGGTCCTGTAAATCCCACTCTTGGCTTTGCCCCATTCTCCTATTGTGTTTGGCACTTCTGACACCCATTCACTGGCTAGCCCTTTAACAGTTGGCTCTGCTCTTGGGTGAAGCTCACCCTCTTTCCTTGTTGTTGTAGTTGTATAATTCAAAATAAACATGAATTTCTAGATTGTGTACAATGAAAAAAGACCCACACTAAATTAAAAATAAATTCATGGTACTCTTAAGATAAACATGAGTCTCCCATTCTGCTCTACTCCACTCCTGACACTCATTCTTTGGAGGCAATAATTCTTAATGCTTTTATTGGTCCCTGCTGTTTCCCTTTATATTTCTAAATTAGCTTATTTATATTGTTTTTAATATTAAAATTTTTGATATTGTGTTGCAGTTTCCTAAAATGGAAAAAGATTTAACTCCTTTATACACTTTTCCTCTACCAATACTACCCATCTTACCAGTATTTTATGACATAATTTTTAGTTAAAGGTATAGTCACAGAATAAAATCTGAAGAAAGACCAAAAACATAGAACTTTTATTATTATGACATACATATATGTGTATATAAATATGTATGTATTTACAACAGAATCGTGTAGTATTCTATGATTATATTTCCTTTCCTATGTAGCTTTTTGTTTTTTCTGGAGTTAGTAATTTCCTTGTTTTTTTTTTTTTTTTTATTTGCTTCCATGTAATTCTCACTATTTCATTCTCATTCCTTCAGTCAAAATGTTTAGAAAATGATGTTTTTTTTTTTCCTATTGTCTTCTTGCTCTAGTTTAGAGTAACAGCTTTCTTTAATATCAAACTTTAGTTCTCTCCTGTACCAGATCCTTCTTTTTCTTAGATACCACATCTCCGCCTTTGCTGAATTTCAACTTGGTTTTGAAGGACAAGCAGAGTATGAGTGGAAAAACTTTTCACACCTTGCATGCAATCAGAAAACATTTTTTTATTGTTATATTTAATTGGTTACTTATCTGGATATAAAATTATAGTTTGAAGATTATTTTCTCTTAAAATTTTGGGGTCATTGCTCTATTTTTTTTTTTTTCAGTTTTTGGTATTACCATTCTGATTATTTATCTCTTTCATACTATTTTCTTTTTCTCTACTTTTAGAAGCATTTAGTACTTTCTCTGTATCATTGGTTGAATCAGTTAGGATCCAGTCAGGAAAACAGTCTACACAAGGTATTTCAACAGAAGGAATTTAATAGGAGAAGCTAACTTTAAGGTATAAGAAAAGCTAAGATGCCAAATAAAAGAGTAAGGCAAGCCAGAGCAAAGAGCCATTACTGCTTCTAGAGCTAGAAGGCTCAGAGAAAAGACAGTTTTACCAGGAACTCCAGAGTTAAGGCTGCTTATGAGAGCTAGAGGCAGGGAAGAAGCATTGCCCTGCCAGAGAGGCTACCTAAGGCAAAGAGAGAGGGAGCACTATCCTGGCATTTCCGTCCTTTCTGGCTCTTTTACCAGTGCTTCTTGTTGGCATCTTCATGCAAAGATGGGCTTGATAAAGGACAGAAATGGTATGGACCTAACAGAAGCAGAAGATATTAAGAAGAGATGGCAAGAATACACAGAACAGTACAAAAAAGATCTTCATGACCCAGATAATCACGATGGTGTGATCACTCACCAAGAGCGAGACATCCTGGAATGTGAAGTCAAGTGGGCCTTAGAAAGCATCACTACAAACAAAGCTAGTGGAGGTGATGGAATTCCAGTTAAGCTATTTCAAATTCTGAAAGATGATGATGTGAAAGTACTGCACTCAATATGCCAGCAAATTTAGAAAACTCAGCAGTGGCCACAGGACTGGAAAAGATCAGTTTTCATTCCAATCCCAAAGAAAGGCAATGCCAAAGAATGCTCAAACTACCACACAATTGCACTCATCTCACATGCTAGTAAAGTAATGCTCAAAATTCTCCAAGCCAGGCTTCAGCAATACGTGAACTGTGAACTTCCAGATGTTCAAGCTGGTTTTAGGAAAGGCAGAGGAACCAGAGATCAAATTGCCAGCATCTGCTGGATCATGGAAAAAGCAAGAGAGTTCCAGAAAAACATCTATTTCTGCTTTATTGACTATGCCAAAGCCTTTGACTGTGTGGATCACCATAAACTGTGGAAAATTCTGAAAGAGATGGAAATACAGACCACCTGACCTGCCTCTTGAGAAACCTATATGCAGATCAGGAAGCAACAGTTAGAACTGGACATGGAACAACAGACTGGTTCCAAATAGGAAAAGGAGGACGTCAAGGCTGTATATTGTCACTCTGCTTATTTAACTTGTATGCAGAGTACATCATGAGAAACGCTGGACTGGAAGAAGCACAAGCTGGAATCAAGATTGCTGGGAGAAATATCAATAACCTCAGATATGCAGAGGACACCACCCTATGGCAGAAAATGAAGAGGAACTAAAAGGCCTCTTGATAAAAGTGAAAGAGGAGAGTGGAAAAGTTGGCTTA
The DNA here is from genome assembly GCF_016772045.2 of Ovis aries. Classification (NCBI taxonomy): domain Eukaryota; kingdom Metazoa; phylum Chordata; class Mammalia; order Artiodactyla; family Bovidae; genus Ovis; species Ovis aries. The sequence goes on along the minus strand of NC_056069.1, from coordinate 41,111,845 downwards.
AAGCTCAACATTCAGAAAATGAAGATCATGCAATCTGGTCCCATCACTTCATGGGAAATAGATGGGGAAACAGTGGAAACAGTGTCAGACTTTATTTTTTTGGGCTCCAAAATCACTGCAGATGGTGACTGCAGCCATGAAATTAAAAGACGCTTACTCCTTGGAAGGAAAGTTATGACCAACCTAGATAGCATATTGAAAAAGCACAAATGTTATTTTGCCAACAAACGTCCGTCTAGTCAAGGCTATGGTTTTTTCCTGTGGTCATGTATGGATGTGAGAGTTGGACTGTGAAGAAAGCTGAGTGCCAAAGAATTGATGCTTTTGAACTGTGGTGTTGGAGAAGACTCTTGAGAGTCCCTTGGACTGCAAGGAGATCCAACCAGTCCATCCTAAAGGAGACCAGACCTTCATTGGAAGGACTGATGCTGAAGCTGAAACTCCAATACTTTGGCCACCTCATGCGAAGAGTCAACTCATTGGAAAAGACCCTGATGCTGGGAGGGATTCAGGGCAGGAGGAGAACAGGATGACAGAGGATGAGATGGTTGGATGGCATCACCGACTCGATGTATACGAGTTTGGTGAACTCCGGGAGTTGGTGATGGACAGGGAGGCTTGGCGTGCTGCAATTCATGGGGTCGCAAAGAGTCTGACACGACTGAGCGACTGAACTGAACTAAACTTTTTGGCTGAATGAACCAAAAATAAGCTGATAGGAAAATGCAGCCTGGACAAATCACCTTTCTATGATATAGAATAGAGCAAACAAATGTAGGGAAGGAAATGAATTGGAGATCTATTAGGCAGACTGTTGGCTCACTGGTGTTCTGAAATTTCACAATGGTGAGTTTTGGTGTGGGACTTTATAAATCTGTACTAATCACTTTGTTTGCTCTTTCTGAAAAATTTTAAAGTTGGATGTCAGGTCTCCTCAGTTGATTATTTAATTTTCTGTTTTATTTTTCAACTCTGCCAATTTCTTTTATTTTCTGAGATTGCCACAAATTTATCTTCCAATCTGTCTATTGAATTTTTAATTTTTGCTATCAAAATTTTAATTTACAAGATCTCTTTTTCATTCTGAATACCAATACACTGACCTTGTTTCCTGGATGCAATGTCTTTTTTTTCTGAGTATACCCTTTCATCAGTTCAAGAATATACTTTTGCATTTTAACTTACCTAAAGTTGGGATTCACTTTATAATTGGTGGGCTGTCACAATTTTTTCTGTCTAAGGGCACATAGGAGAAGGAAATGGCAACCCACTCCAGTGTTCTTGCCTGGAGAATCTCAGGGACAGAGGAGCCTGGTGGGCTGCCATCTATTGGGTTGCACAGAGTTGGACGTGACTGAAGCGAGTTAGCAGCAGCAGCCGCAAGGGTACATAAAACAAAGGTGCTTCTTGAAATTGCAGGCATTTCATATTAGTTGATATTTTTAAAAAGTTTTATTCCCTGCATTGCCCGTTTCTTTCAAGTTCTTTTAAATATTGATTTGGAATTCTTTCTATGTTGTATTATAAGCTTTTCTTAAACTGTTGGTAATCCCTATCTAAGTTCTGTGTGTATGGGAACTTGTCTAGTGATAGATTTTAATGTAGGGTAATAAGATGTCAAGTTGGCATTTTCAAAAAGTCATCTCACATATGATTATGTGGAGGTTGTTTCTCTTAGGCTGGTCTGTTTCAATAAATAATTGTTCTCCAAATATCTTCTTGAGAGTCATAATGCTGCCCTACATTCTGGCAGCCTAGAAAGGGGGGACTCTTACCTTTAGGAATGAGGGCTTTTCACTTATACCTTAATTTTCAGCTGCGATTACACCCTCCTGGTCAGACATTCTTTGCATCAACATTTGGGAGTAGGGGATCTGACATTTAAATGTTCTTTGTACAGATTTTCAACTAGTCCCGGTATCTCCCACCCCACTGCATCCCTGCCTCCAGAGGTAACTAGTGTCTCCAACTCTAGAACCTCTAGACTGGAGTTCCTTGCTTCTTGTTGGAGTTCCCTGTTGTGCTGCCCCACACACTTGGATTTAAGTTTCTCAGGTCTGTTGAGTTACTTACCCCTTTCCAACTTTCAAAATTTTATCAACTCTCCTCATCCTTCCTATATTCTTTGAACTTGTAAATTTACATCCTAAAAATTTCACTGCCATTTTAGTGGGGATTTTGCAGGGAATGTATGGTTAAGTGGTTGTGACTACCAGCAGTCTCTCTGGATTGTTGAATTTCAGCACCATGCAAGTAGGCAGAGATGGTGGTGCCATCCTATTTATTTTTGGGAGTGGTGGTCATTGTGATAATCTCGTTGTACTCAAAGCAAAGAAGGGAGGGGAAAAGAGAGAGTGTGTTTGAGAGAGGGAGTTAGTGTATTTCTTTTGGTCCAGAATGCCCTTGTTCCTTTAGAAATTCTCTTTTGGTTATAGTTTCTCTTCTAGTGGCTACTTAATCCTGATTTATTAGCTCAGTGCTTACTTTCTTACCCTCACAGTTATGCCTGTCCTCTCTGATTCTTGAAAAGCAACTATACAGAGGCAACATCCATTAACAATAATACATACTCACTAAGAAAAGGGCTGTTCTGTTCCAGGTTTGTCATACTGTTGTAGGAACACTTCACTTTACTTTGTGTCCGGGGGGGTTTCCTCTAATATAGCTCTTGTGCCAGTTTCATTTGAAAAAGGAACATAGATAAGAAGGTCGTCTAGGAATCCTGATGCCAGCACAAGCAGAAATCTAAGTTTTAAAGTAGATTTTTAAAAAAGCTAAGTTGGCTGACTTTTAAGGTTAAGAAATGGGATGTTTACATAAAATAACCTGTTTATGTCCTGTTGGGTTATTTGCAACTTATCATGATGCAGTGGTAGCAGTTTTACACCTTTCATAGAATCGGAACAAAGTTGCAAACATTGGAAGACATAGACTTGTTTAGAGGGTTCCAACTTGGGATTCAGTCATCTTCCAATGCAGCCTTGGGTAGTAGAGACCATCTCCTCTGAACAGAGTATGTTGGGCTTCCCTGGTGGCTTAGACGGTAAAGAATCCACCTACAATGCAGGAGACCGGGGTTCAATCCCTGGGTTGGGAAGATCCCCTGGAGGAGACCACTGCAACCTAGTCCAGTATTCTTACCTGGAAGAATCCCCATGGACAGAGGAGCCTGGCAGGGGGAGCCTGGGTCCATGGGGTCCCAAAGAGTTGGACACGACTAAGCACAGTACCCTAGTGATCTCCAATGTTGCAGGTAGCATTGTTTTAGACCCAGAGGCAATCCAGCTGGGAAAGGAGCTGTAGGAGAGCAGGCTGACCCTGGACTTGGGCTGAGAAAGCCCTTGGCTTGGTCTCTTTAGTTCTTGGGCCTCCCTCTGTTGTAAGACCAGAGATTTGGGGCCACCATCTCAAGGCGCTTTCCCATTCCTAGGTTTCTGTTATTATATGTACAAAGTGTTTTTCTAACTTCAGTGTTAATTTAGAGGTTGTACTTCATTGTCACTATCTGGGTATGGAATTATTAAAGTAAAGCATTCTGCTGCTTATAACATTACATCATAAAAGTCTCTTGGAGATTTTCATTACTCCGACTTTAAAATACAAATGATCAACTTTTCTTCAGCTCCAAACTGGTCATCATTCTGCAGTCTGAAACCATTTGTATGTGCAAAACTCATCTTTGTGTACAAAAATTAAGTCATTGCAATGTTCTGCGTCCAACTTGCATTTGCAAGGATCCAGCTACAAGTGTAGTTTTGCAAAGACAAAATTAGAGCCTAGATTTTAAGAGTGGATTAGAAGCTTTTTTTTTTTTTTAAAGTATTTTTCCAATTAATCTCAGAGATGGCTTTTGATGCTGTTGTCAAAGAAAGGCGTTGTAGTCATAGAGAAAGTGCAAAGTCCATTTATTAATGGAATAATGCTGCATCCTTGGTACTCTGGTTTTCACATTCAGTTTCTTACTTCTTAATGCAAGCTCTGTTTTTGACTTGGGGTAGAATCTGGTAAATGCTGTTTTTATTTCTAACCAGGTATTCTGAGCGGGGGGTGATTTTATAACCCTGGATATTTGCTCGTTTGAGGTTAGCAGGCCACCCATAGCTTGTTTGTTCTCCTTATTTAAAAGTTGAAAATGTAACTAATTAAACAAATATTCCGGCCATGTCCGATGGCACAGCAGTATTGTTAGGGAGGTAGGATGTGTACTGGGCAGTCCCTCTCTTCCAGGTCTCCCTCTCACACTCAGAAAAGAAATGGGGGCCTGAAGTCTACACCTTATCTAGCCACAGTATTCGAACAGAGATAGGGTTTAATAAATCATTGTTTAGATGGGCGAAGCATTGCATTTTGGAAAGTCCAAGATGTTGAATAGTACACATGTTATTTCCTTCAATGAGAGGAAAGCCCAGCAGTAAATCTGTCTAATCCAGCTTGTGTTTTGACCCTGGTTTTGCACAGAGGCAGTGTGGGAGGTGACATTAGTTGAGAAGTTATCAGTTCAGCAGTAAAATCTTGGCCGGGCCTTTCCCCTCCTCTTGTCTCCCCTCCTCTTGTGTTAAAGTGAAAGTGTTAGTTGCTCAGTCGTGTCCCACCACCAGGCTCCTTTGTTCATGGAATTCTCCAGGCAAGAACACTGGAGTAGGTAGCCATTCCCTTCTCCAGGGGATCTTCCTGATCTAGGGATTGAACCCAGGTCTCCTGCATTGCAGGAAGATTCTTTAAGATCTGAGCCACCAGGGAAGCCCTCTCCTCTTGTCTTGTATATTATTTAATTGGAACTGTATACTCTCACTGAGGGCTTCCCAGGTGGTGTTAGAGGTAAAAAACACACCTGCCAATACAAGAGACACAAGAGACTCGGGTTTGATCTCTGGGTCGGGAAGATCCCTTGGAGAAGGGCATGGCAACCCACTCCAGTATTCTTGCCTGGAGAATCCCCATGGACAGAGGAGCCTGTTGGGCTACAGTCTATAGGGTCTCACAGAATCAGACATGATTGAAGCGACTTAGCTGGCATGCATGCACACACTCTCACTGAAATTTCCAGTTAGCTCTTCAGTAAAACCAATGAAAGAAGGAAAAAAAAATAATGCAGCCAAGGCAAGCAGGATCTGTCCCACTTCTGGTGAGAGTGTGCACAGGCCGCTTTTGTGTCTACCGGGGCTGCCTCAGAATAGAGGATCTGCCCCACACTACCCTGCCCTGTGCCCTCACCCTCTTCCTTTCAAGTCAGCCGGAGAATAATTTGTCCAAATGAAAAGACCCTTTCAGGCATTGGAGGAGGGCTTTGCTAATTGTATTTGAAAGAATAAGAGCAAACCACAAGTTGACTTTTAACAACAGAAAAATAATGTGTTCACATGCCAACATATCAATAAGATTAGTTTTATTAGAAAAACATAATCAGGCAGAATAAGGATGCCAAGAGGAATGGCTTATTAAAAGCCATTCTCTTTTTTCTTCTAGCTAAAGAAATTATCAGTCGACTCTGAAAACACATTTAAATAAAGATGTCCTAAAATCTAAAAAAAAAAAAAAAATCACTTTTTTTCCTTGACATAAAAGAGAAAATGCTTTAAAATTGTCTTTCTGTAATTTTAAATAGCTTTAGTCGTGCTACTAAATATTAGAATATTAAAATATTACAATTAGAATATTTAAAAAGGTTGGGACTCTCTTGGCTAAAGCATTTTTATTTGATTGTAAATAGGCATTGATCTGCTTGTGATCCCCACATATTGGCAGATGTGGATCTATTCATTGCTGTCGAACTGGTGCAATTGGCAAATGTTCAAGGAAGCGCCACAGCACCTAGGAGAAATGGTTTTTCCACGCAGCAGACTTCATTTGGACCTGTCAAGTGACAATCGCTGCATTTTGTTTTTCTTTTTTACTGTTATGTGCAGCGATGCAATTTTAGTTAGAAAGATATTTTGCAATAATGGTGACAACATACTCAAATATGCACAACTGAAATAGCAACGCCGTGTGGAAATATGTTTCACAACGAAGGCCAAGCTGCTTTCCTTTTTTTTTTTTTTTCCTGAATTGTCACTGAATGGAGGGCCAAACTCTTTAAAGTGGAAGCACATTCTTCTTTTTTTTTTAACTTAAAAAATTATTTATATTTAATTGAAGGATAACTGCTTTACAATATTGTATTGGTTTCAGCCGTACATCAGCAGAAGCACATTCTTTATAGAAGAGTTGAATCACTTAAACTATGGACTAGAGACACATTGCCAGTTCAGTTTCCAGAAAGAACATATATCGGTGTGAACCATGGTACCCATTAGTGAAGAAGCACGGAGGCAAAACTGTAGGGGAAGAAAGCTCAGATTTCTGTTTTCTGGCTTTCTCTTCCCTTTTGATGTCTCTGTGCTCTGGGGGGGCCTCAGGGCCTCAGTGTCCCCCTTTCTCTCCTTGGTGAGGAACTCATTTCCACACAGATATTGAGGGGTCAGTAGACTAGCTTTATTACCAGGATATTTCATTTAAAAGAGGAAGCTGGAAAAGGAAGACAACGTAAATGAATCTAAAGGTGATATTTTGCTTTTGGGTGGAGGAGATGAGCGAGTCTTTCAGAGGCCAGCGTTTAGTTTTTCTACAAGAGAACTCTACTCAGGAAACATTTATTTAGTCAGGCCACCCTGTGGCTGGAGCGATGTGGTGCTTTCTGAACATTAACTCCCTTACACGAAGCTTAGCATTTTACTAATAGAGCAGCAAAGTACCGCATTTCACATAACTTGACAGGAACCAGGAAGGAATCTCATGTGTTCAGCCTTGCAACTTGCAAGATGGGAGGTCAACAGGCCCCTGCACCGCTGCACCGACAGAGGACTCTGGTGTTTGATGCTGGCAGCAACCACAGGTTCTGGAAGGCCTCGGGCAGAGTCGGTTTGTAAGGCCTGGCCACGGATGCTGCTGTCTGTGTTTGTGGATGTGGCGGAGGAGTTCAAGGTCGTGGTTCAGTGAATGTTCATTGATGGGCATAAAACAATGGATGACCCCGGGGCATGCCAGCTTGTGTGCCCAAGACTTTAATCTGTGAAATGGAGAAAACCACACCGAGTTGCTTTTGGACGTTGTGAAAAATGATTGTAAAAGGGTTTTAGAAGCTTAAGCTTTTGAGTGATGGTGTCCAAAGGAAACAGACCCAACCGCAGAAAGCAGAGCATCCCCATGGCCCTGTAAGCAGTGTTTAGCAGTAGTGTTGAGTGGCATCCTTTTTGGGTCCAGCCAAAAGAGAGGAACTAGAATAAAATTGCTGGGGGCTCAACCCTCATTCTGGTTATGAAATTTGAAAGTGGCTTAAGTGTAGGAAATTATTTTGGATTAGTCTTTATCATCTGATATCCTCCTGGAGAGAAATTACTTCATTTTATAAGGTTTTAAAAATCTTGCCCCCCCCCCCCCCCAGGCTGAAATTTAGAGGTACGGATTTTGCGTGCATGCTCAGTCATGTCTGACTCTTTGCAACCCTTGGACTGTACCTGCCAGGCTCCTCTGTCCATTGGATTCTCCAGGAAAGAATACTGGAATGGGTTGCCACTTCCTCCTCCAGGGGATCTTCCCAAGATAGGGAGGAAGTGAGCAAAGGATTTTGTGTGTGTTTGTATAAGGAACAGTTTAACAATTGGCATAAATTTGGGACTTGTGTTATTTATTTCCTTTGCCCAGTTATCTCTGTTTGGGATAATTACTAAATCACTGCAGTCAGCCAGTTGTGTTTTTATCTTATCCTTAAGATCTTAAAGAGATTTCTTTTTTTCTTTTTTTAAGTAAATAGTCCTACATCAAATTGGCACTCTAATTTGCCCACTGTTGCCCTACAAATCATAGTCATTTCAATTTGGGGCCATTTTTTTTCTTTTTGTAACTCATCAGTGACTGAAATCTACTCAACAGTATGTTTATGGTAACCATATGTCAAGAATCCCTTGAGTAGGACAGATTTCAGATATAGCTCATATGCTATCTATATGCACAGGCATTTTTGTTGATCACTTGATCCTGCTTATTACCAGCATACAGTTAAGCCTGCAGATGGTTGTTGATTGAATGCCCACCACTGCGCACTTACTGAGTGCTTCCTTCAGGCAAGGCACTGTGTCCTGTGAAGACAGGTCAGCACTTGTGTGGGTGGCTCTTGAAGGATGGGTAAGAAGAGGTGGCACAGAAGAGCTTCCTCAGAGAGACCAATAAAGAGAATACCAGCTTAGAAGTAGGATGCAGTAGAAGGCATTGGCACCCCACTCCAGTACTCTTGCCTGGAAAATCCCATGAATGGAGGAGCCTGGTAGGCTGCAGTGAATGGGGTCGCGAAGAGTCGGACATGACTGAGCGACTTCACTTTCACTTTTCACTTTTATGCACTGGAGAAGGAAATGGCAACCCACTCCAGTGTTCTTGCCTGGAGAATCCCAGGGACGGGGGAGCCTGGTGGGCTGCCGTCTATGGGGTCACACAGAGTCGGACACGACTGAAACGTCTTGGCAGCAGCAGCAGCAGCAGCAGCAGCAGCAGCAGCAGCAGCAGCAGCAGCAGCAGCAGCAGCAGCAGACACATCTAGGGAATAGCAAGCAAAGTCACCTGGCTTGAATGGGGGGATTTTGTCGAGGAGGGTGTTTGGAAAGGTCTTTCTTCTTTGAAAGTTGCTCCTCCCTTGGCTGCCAAAACACCACCATGTCTAAGTGGTCTACCTATGTTGTAGACCTTCCTGGTCTCCTCTCTCTTTCATGACTCTTCTTTTCCACTTGCTCCACAAATATTCATGTTTCCTAGGTTCTTCCCTTGGCTCTTTTATCTCTCAAAACTTTCTGGGCAGCATATCTACTCACCTGAATGAGATGCTCATCTCGATGTGGATAACACCTACATTTCTGTCTCCAACTCCAGACTCCCTTGGAGTGGCAGGCACGCAGTTCCAGTTGCCCATTGGCACCTCTGCCTGAATAATACTGTGTCTACCTGTCTCATCCTTTCATTCAGAATTGCTCCATTCTGAGCTCTGCTGAATCAGGTGTAGAAGGGGAGTCAAGCAGGATGGAAGTTTGAATTCAAATAATCTGTTCTGTATGCAGAAAAAAGTAGGAGACTCTAGTCAAAAAGAGATTTCCAAGAATTTTGGAGGTGGAACAGTACTAGGTGATGATGAGACCTAGGGTTTTGCTACTCAAAGGGTGGTCTGTGTACCAGTGCCTCAGCATCACCTGGGGGATTGCAGAAATGAGGAGCTCTAGTGCTCTGTCCCTCTGACCTATTGAATCAGAATCTGCATTTGAACAAGATTCGCAGGTGAGCTGCATGCACAGTTCTGAGAAAGTTTGTTCTAGGGTATGTGCCTGAGAGTGAACTGAGGAAGTTCAGTGGAGTAGAAATTGATCAAATAATGGCAGTCAGGGTACCAAGAGGCTACAATATTGAATGAATGGATAAAGCACAGGTACATTGAAATGGTTCGGTATGAATGCAATAATGTGGGTGGAGAGGAAGAATGTGAGCTGACTGCCAGCCTCCTCAATGTATTCATTATGCCCCGGTGTGAGGGAGAGTCCTTTTATCGGATGACAGTGATATTTGATGTGGGATTTTTGACATCTTAGTTCACTGAGAAGAGCCTTTGATTAGGATCTTTCCCCTTTCAAGTTCTGTTGCTGTTGCTTAGTCACTATGTTGTCTCTGACTCTTGCAAACCCTTGGACTGTAGCCTGCCAGGCTTCTCTGTCCATGGGATGGCCCAGGCAAGAATACTGGAGTGGGTTGCCATTTTCTTCTCCAGGGGATCTTCCTGACCCAGGGATTGAACCTGTGTTTCCTGCTTGGCAGGTGGATTCTTTACCACTGAGCCACCAGGGAAGCCCCTTTAAGTTCTGTGCTTCAGGGCTTAAAAAATATAGCAAGTCCTTATACAATGGTGAATTGACTTTACAAGCAGGGGGCTTATACAAATTAAGCCCTTTGATCAATTTACTTTTTTTTTTTTTTAAGCAACCCTGGAACTTTAATAATCTGGTATCCAACATCATCATCCCTCCTACTTTTGATTCTGTTTTCCTGACAGTTAATTAAAAATGTGCTTGCTGGGGCAAATTTTTTCTTTCTTTTATTCTCTCTCCTGATACACATGAAACATCTTGAAAATCTTATATGCGTTAGAGAACTCATATTGGTGTGGGTTTGGTCTTTAAGGAGGTACTTTGCTTGATAGACAAATCAGCACTGATGATGAAGGTCCTGATTTGGAGTCAGGAGATTTAAGTTCCAGTCGCAGCTCTATCCTTACTATCTGTGCGACGTTGAGTGAATCAGGCAAGTGTTATGGCCTTCAGTTTCTCATTTACATAACATGCTGGTTGGATTATATGAGCTCTGAATTCCCTCTGAGTTGTAAACTTGTGATTCCGTAATTCTTTTAGGCTGTTAGGAATGCCTATGAGGTTAAAATAATGCATCTCCCTTGGACATGTGCTCAGGAGTCTCTCTTGTATTGTGGCCAATATATTTATTAAGCTCACTGTCGTTCTATCCGTGATTCCAAATGAAGACACATCTGTATCTAGAATACTCTGCATAGTTCTGGTAGCTTTCTTAGGAGAAATGAGTCTCCCCACAGAAGCAGAATATGTTAGCCCTAAACATTTTTAAAAAGAAATGGGGTATCTTTTAGTTGCCCAATTAGGTGAAATAATTTTCTTATGAAATAGACTGAAAAAGATCAATCTCTTCAAAATGTCACACAATCCAAACTTGTGAAGACTGTGGGGCATTTCTTGAAAAGTGAAGACTTAACTGAATTCTCAAAACTGTAGACCTGAAGGGATACTTTCAGGATAATTACGAGGAATGACTATTTTTCCTGGTAGTTAGTAAGCATATGAAACTCATTACTTGTCTAGTTTCCAAAGGCTGTCTTCACATGGGTTCCAGAATGATTTAGATGAGTTCATTATGATGGATCCCAAATGGGATTCAGAGCGTGTTGATCTTTTGATGTGAGGCCCCATTCTTTAGAGCTGATATCTGAGATATACAAATGCCTTTAAAAATTATTGCTTAAAATTTTTAGTTCAGTGATAGAAAACAGAACTGGATTGGACAAAACAAGAACGTTGACCTTATGATTATGTATTTTCTTATAGTGGCAACTGTGGACAAATTTTCCAGGCTTGTCCTGGAATATCCATTTAGGGGATTAATAAACAAAACTTTTTACTATGGGAAACTTTCAGTATATACAAAACGGAGAGTACAGTATTGTGAAACTCCATGCTGTCATCACTTAGCTTCGTAATTAGCCAAGTCTAATTTCATCTCTAATCTTTTCCCCACCCTTACCCTCAGTTCAGTTCAGTCACTCATTCGTGTCCGAATCATTGCGACCCCATGAATTACAGCATGCCAGGCCTCCCTGTCCATCACCAACTCCCAGAGTTCACTCAAACTCACGTCCATTGAATCGGTGATGCCATCCAGCCATCTCATCCTCTGGCGTCCCCTTCTCCTCCTGCCTCCAATCCCTCCCAGCATCAGGGTCTTTTCCAATGAGTCAACTCTTCGTGGAGTTTCAGTTTCAGCATCAGTCCTTCCAGTGAACACACAGGACTGGTCTCCTTTAGGATGGACTGGTTGGATCTCCTTGCAGTCCAAGGGACTCTCAAGAGTCTTCTCCAACACCACAGTTCAAAAGCATCAATTTTTCTGCACTCAGCTTTCTTCACAGTCCAACTCTCAAACCCATACATGACAACTGGAAAAACCATAGCCTTGACTAGACGGACCTTTGTTGGCAAAGTAATGTCTCTGCTTTTCAATATACTATCTAGGTGGTCATAACTTTTCTTCCAAGGAGTAAGTGTCTTTTAATTTCATGGCTGCATTCACCATCTGCCGTGATTTTGGAGCCCCCCAAAATAAAGTCTGACACTGTTTCCACTGTTTCCCCATCTATTTCCCATGAAGTGATGGGACCAGATGCCATGATCTTCGTTTTCTGAATGGTGAGCTTTAAGCCAACTTTTCCACTCTCCTCTTTCACTTTTATCAAGAGACTTTTTAGTTCCTCTTCACTTTCTGCCATAAGAGTGGTGTCATCGGCATATCTGAGGTTATTGATATTTCTCCCAGCAATCTTGATTCCAGCTTGTGCTTCCTCCAGCCCAGCGTTTTCTCATGATGTACTCTGCATATAAGTTAAATAAGCAGGGTGACAATATACAGCCTTGATGTACTCCTTTTCCTATTTGGAACCAGTCTGTTGTTCCATGTCCAGTTCTAACTGTTGCTTCCTGACCTGCATATAGGTTTCTCAAGAGGCAGGTCAGGTGGTCTGGTATTCCAATTTCTTTCAGAATTTTCCACAGTTTATTGTGAATCACACAGTCAAAGGCTTTGGCACAGTCAATAAAGCAGAAATAGATGTTTTTCTAGAACTCTAGGCCCTGGTAATTGTGAAGCAAATCCAAGGCATCCTCATTTTAAAAGATTCGTTTCTTTATTATTTAATTAAAATTTATACCCAGTGAAATCTAGAGCTCTTAATTGTACACCTTGATCACCTTTGATCCTTGTGTATGTCTGTGCAACCACCATTGCTAGTAATATAGATTTGCATGACCACATAGTTTCCCCGTGTCCTTTTCCAATCAGTTTCTACCTCCATAAGCAACCTGTCTACTTCCCCACACCTTTAATGAGCTATAACTGACAAATGAATTTAAGGTATACAAGCATAAGGATTTGGTATATGTATATATTGTGAAGTGATTACGACAATAGAGTTAGTTAATACAACTGTCATCTCATATATTCAGTCGTTACTTTTTCGATTTTTATTTTCCTGTGGTGAGAACATTTTAAGATTTACTCTCTTAGAAAATTACATGTCTATAATACAGTACTGTTAACTATAGTTATCATGCTGTACATTAAATCCCCAGACTTATTCATCCTATTACTTTAAGTTTTTACCCTTTTGCCAACATCTCTCCATTTCTCCCACTTGCCAGTCACTGGCAAGCACCATTTAACTCTCTTTTTCTGTGAATTTCACTTTTTTAGATTCTGCACATGTGAGATCATTTAGTATTTCCTCTTTCTCCGTATAGTTATTTTACTTCACCTAATGCTCTTCAAATTTATCCATATTGACCCAAATGGCAGGATTTCCATATGGTTGAATTCTGTCTATCATCTATCCGTCTGTCTTTCTCTGTCACACACATTTTCTTTAATCATTCATCTGCCAATGGACACAGCTGTTTCCACATCTTGGCCATTGTGAATAATGCTGAAGTGAATGTAGAGTACAATTATCTCTTCCAGATACGGATTTCAGTTCCTTCAGATGTATACCCATCCATGTATACCCATGTACACCCATGTATACCCTGGTAGGCTTATTAATAGGCCTTTTTAGTCACAGCTGGGCAAGAGCAACTTTAGCTGAGTCAGAAATCCTGATCCACTTGATCTGAGCTGCTGGTTTAAATGTTTGCTTAACAATTAGCATGTTTCCTCATGTCCCCTCTCCTCTTCTTCCATCCTCTGCCCTCTCATTCCATCTCTAGACGTGGTTCTGTCCCTCCCTCATCTTGCAGTACATTGTTCGTCTTCTCTCCTATAGACACTTGTTGGTCTTTCTAATCTACACACTCAACTTGGAGAGCTCTGCAACTATTGGCCAGTTAGAAACAGAAACCAGAGCACAAGGCTGTTTTCAAGTATGAGCTGGCTGAACATATGTGCCAGTTGGATAGATGTCATAACTAGGCAAGACTTGGTTTGGACCCTTACTTAAGAACTTGCCCACTCAACATTTTCGGGAGTTTTGACCCCATCCACGGGCCAAGATCTCTTCTTTCTGTTTAGGATGTTAGAGTCTCTATCCACAGCATAATAACAGTGTCCATTCACAAAAGTTTTGTAAGGACAAACACATGTTGTTGTCATGCTCAGTAGCTTCCGTCATGTCTGACTCTTTGTGACTCCATGAACTGTAGCCCACCAGGCTCCTTGTCCATGGGATTTTCCAGGCAATAATACTGGAGTGGGTTGGCATTTCCTCTGGGCATCTTCCCAACTCAGGGATGGAACTTGCGTTTCCTGCATTGCAGGCAGATTCTTCACCGCTCAGCCATCAGGGAAGACCCTAAACACAGTAGAATTTAAATTCTACTAAGTTCAGCTCCTAGAATATAGGAGATGTTCAATATCATAGCTATTACCTGGAAATAAAGAGCACTGTTTGACTTTGTCCAATCTGGCATTTTGTGAACTTGTTTAACTATGATAGTGCTATTCCTGGAAGTATCTGTTAACATTTTAAGGAATGCTGCTGCTCTATGGAATCCAGGTTGGAAACCCTGAATTAAGAATTGAACAAAATCAAGCTGTTGCCTGTTCACGGTGAGTGAATAAATCAGTGCTGCTTAAACTAGAAGTTGGGCTCTTGGATCTTAGCTTAGTCCTCACCACACGTTGCTTGAATAAAAAGGAGAGGTTTCATTTTAAGATACAAGACAATCAAAAAGGTGGCGCTAGTGGTAAAGAACCTGCCTGCCAATGCAGGAGACGTAAGAGATGTGGGTTCAATCCTTGGGTGGAGAAGATCCCCTGGAGTAGGAAATGGCAACCCACTCCAGTATTCTGCCTGGAGAACCCTATGGACAGAGGAGCTTGGCAGGTTACAGTCCATGGGGCTGCAAAGAGTCAGATAAGATTGAGCTATCTGTCTATATGAAGCCTGGATTTTTGCTCATCTTTTCCTTCTAATCACATCTCCAGGTGACTTGAGAAATTCAAGGAAAGCTATCTGAAGTTCTCTGGATCAGCTGTCAAGGATGTCATCAAGTTGGATAAGTTAGAATTTACATGGTCCTTCTGATTCTGGCCTTTCAGAAACAATGAGGCCAGACGCTGTCCTCCTGTGTTCCCTTGTCTGTCTCCCTCTGCCTTGGCACCCTGCTTCGTGTCTTGGGGTGCCTCACTGCCCAGCAGGTCCGGCTCCCTGCCCCTGCCCTCCCACTTGGGTGGGGTGTGTGTGGTGTGTGTTCACCCACCTTGATCTTGTGCTTGACCGAGGAACTCAGATCCCTGGAAAGTGAGGCCAGTGAATGACTAGAGCAGTGCGTGGGGGTCGGGTCCCCAAGCTTTCCGGAGGCACAGATGGTTGAGCACGGGTGGGACATCCAGGCCAAGGACAGACATTGCTCACTTGATCACCTGAAAGCCAGGGACGATTACATCATTAGGAATGTGCATTTCTCAACTAAGCCTTTAAGAGCGATGGGTGAGGAGAAGCATCCTTATATGACATGTGTGTGTGACACGTTCAAAGGGCACACATATCAGATGACTGAACTCCCTGTGTGAGCCATGGGAGAATTTTAAAAAGTCATTCCTGTGCTTCTGCTCCACACCCACTAATCCCAGGAGGCCAGTTCCAGTTCCAAGACTCCAGTTTTCCTCTGCTTTGTTTCTCAGGTGGCTCTCCTGGCTGGGGTTGGTGCACGGATGTGATCTGCAAGCACTGTGATACCTGTGGGCAGTTTGCACTGCTGTTCTCTTCATTAGAGGGACAGCCAGTTGCGGTAGTGTGGAAGATGCATGAGGGGTCAGAAACAGACTTCATGATCTCAGGACCGCTTTTGTTTAATGATCCATTTTGTCTTAGGTAAGGAGATAGAGAAAAAAAATCTGCTTATATTTGCAGGCATCAGCCACACTTTAGGCTAGCTGATCCGAGTTAATTTACCAGTCTTGGGCATTACTCTGGGGGCCAGAACTGAGCCTGGGATGGAGACAGTCATTTATCAACTTAGGGCCCACTTCCATCTCAAAGAAGTCTGCCAGGGAATATGGTTCTTTGGCTAACCATAGGGCTGGACCCCGGCTCCCTCCTGAATCTGCTGTCTGATGGTTAGAAAGCCATTTGCCCTTTGCACTAGGATAGTGTTCTTCAGAGTTCACTAGGATAGGAAGGAAGGTTTTCAGTTTCAGTTTCCTCAAGGCTAAAATCAGACAGCAAGTGACCAAGTATGAATTCCCTGAAGGCAGGCCCAATAGAAAAGAGCAAATGTTGGGGATGTCTGCCGGTAAGAATGAGAACTCCTCTTTTGATGTTGAAGAATTTGTGATATCACTTGATTTATTGTTACCCTATATTGTAGATTTTTAATTTTATGATGCAAAGAAAATTGCATAAAAATAGATAGTATCTATATGTTTCTTGTATGGAGGTCCAGTGCATAGTGTTCATCAAATGCCTAATATCCTTTAACCTTTGACCTCCCAATGCAGCATGCCCAGGCCAATTTTTTCTCATCCAGTGGCCTAGGAGGGCAGGACAAGGTTCATCTTCAGGGTCTTATTTCTCATCATTCCAGATGAAGCTGCCATTGTTCTCGCTCTGATAGGGAGAAGCAGGTCCTGGGCCGAGTCTCCTCTTATTTACCTGCCATCAAAATGTCCCTGTCCCTGATGAATGGATACAGAAGCTGTTGTACATATACACAATGGAGTATTACTCAGCCATAAAAAGGAACACATCTGAGTCAGTGATAATGAGGTGGATGAACTTAGAGCCTATTATACAGAGTGAAGTAACTCAGAAAGAGAAAACAAATAGCATATTTTAACACATATATATGGACTCTAGAAAGATGGTACTGATGAACCTATTTGCAGGGCAGCCATGGAGATGCAGACATAAAGAACAGACTTATGGACATGAGATCAGGGGAGGGAAGGAGAAGGTGGGATGATGGAGAGAGTAGCATGGAAACATACACACTACCATATGTAGAATAGTTAGCCAGTGGGAATTTGCTGTTTGTTGCAGGGAACTCAAACCAAGGCTCTGTGACAACCTAGAGGTATGGGATGCTGTGGGAGGTGAGAGGGAGATTCAAGAGGGAGGGGACACAGGTATCAGTTCATTTCAGTTGCTCAGTCGTGTCCGACTCTTTGTGACCCCACGGACTGCAGCACGCCAGGCTTCCCATTCCATCACCAATTCCCAGAGCTTGTTCAAACTCATATCCGAGTCGGTGATGCCATCCAACCATCTCATCCTCTGTCGTCCCTTTCTCCTCCTGCCTTCAATCTTTCTCAGCATCAAGGTCTTTTCCAATTGGTTCATCGCATCAGGTGGCCAAAGTATTGGAGTTTCAGCTTCAGCATCAGTCCTTCCAATGAATATTCAGGACTGATTTCCTTTAGGATTGACTGGTTTGATCTCCTTGCAGTCCAAGGGACTCTCAAGAATTTTCTCCAACACCAGGATATAAGTATCCCTATGGCTAATTTATGTTGATGTATGGCAGAAAACAATACAATATTGTAGGGCAATTATCCTTCAGTTAAAAATAGTTTAAAAAGTACTAAAAAAAGTCTTTGTCCCTGACCGCCTCTTTGACTGAAGGAGAGGTTAAAGGTCACCTTTTTTCAAAAGACTTGAAAAATGCTGCCCAGCACCCTTCACTTTCCTCGTTTGCACTGGGAACCACTGATTTGTGGTGAGGAAGGTAGAGTCACCTGATGAATACTTGAGTTCATGTAGATTCCACTAGCCAAGCCCTGGGGCAGCCTCACCCTGTACTCAGCTTTGGTAGGTTTCTCCCAGTTGCCTCCATCTGAGCGCTTTGTAGGCTTTCTTGGATATCTAGACAACCCTGGGAGCCAGATACTGCCAGGCTATTCATTCTCACTTTACAGAACAGCTGAGGCAGGTAGTGTTCTCTGCTGACTTGTTTGGAACACAGCCACTGAGGAATTCACCTATGAATGTGTCTCCCCAAAAAGAAATGAGAAAAGACTCTGCCCACTGTTATAGATAGGAGCCATGTTATAAATGGCAACTCTTTATGCTCAGTTAAAATAGAACTCTGCCTCTTTCTTTTAAATTGAAGTATAGTTGATGTACAATGTTATATGAGTTACTGGTGTCAATATAATGGTTCATGATTTTGAAAACTTTCGTTCATTTGTAGTTATTACAAAATATTGGCTATATCCCCCGTGTTGTGCAATCTATCCTTGTAGCTGATTCCATATCTGATAGTTTGCACTGCTTAATCCTCTGTATTGCTTCTCCTTCCTTTCTTCTCCCCACTGGTAACCACTAGTTTGTTCTCTATACCTGTGAGTCCACTTTGAAAAGGAGCTAGATTTCTATTCTGCTTTCCCCATGATGGAGAATTAAAAAGAAACCACATTAGCAGACAGACATGGCTAACAGGTACCATCAGAGAGAAAAGTCAAAGGCAAAAATGGCGTTCTTTTACATGGAATAGCCCAACTCCAGAGGATAACATCAAGGGAACTGAGATGAAATGAAGGGAGAGCAGGCTTCCTTGTTCTGGCAAACTCCCCAGAATGAATGAAAGATGGTGAATGATGATCATCTTATTTGAACGATAAAAGCAAATCATTATTACCCTGGAGCTGGTCCCCTCTTGGGGGTTAACTTCACAGCTGCCTTGTGTGGAATCCATCTACGCACCCGTGGGGAGTGGTGGTGCTGTATGGTTCTCTTAACTCTATTTAGTGTCCAGCAGGGGAATGGCTACATTTACAAATTTAGTGATGGCTTCTTTCTTGCTGGAAAGTGAAAGTGAAAGTGTGTTAGTCGCACATTTGTGTCTGACTCTTTGCAACCCCACGTACTGTAGCATGCTAGACTCCTCTGTCCATGGGATTCTCCAGGCAAGAATACTGGAGTGGGTAGCTGTTTCCTTCTCCAGAGGATCTTCCAGACTCAGGGACTGAACCTGGGTCTCCCATGTTGCAGGCTGATTCTTTACTGTCTGAGTTACCAGGGAAGCCCTGGCTAGAAATGAGGCCTAATACAAGAACAAGTCAGTCAGAAGAGGGAATCCTATTTTCTTCTGTTCGTAATGACAGCATGCTCTGTCAGTCAGGATTTTGAGGTTTGGGTGTTGTTCTGACGAGAGGCAGGGGGCAGATCAGATAACCTTATAAAGCCTTTCAGCCTGGAAGTCCAGTGGAAAGTGTTCCAAAGGCAACTTAATACTCTGGATTTATTTTTCTCCCTTGCTTTTTACAAAAATTTGCACTTCCAATTTACAGTGTCTATAATGTGCTAACGGGCTTTCCTCCCATTAAAAAACACGTGTGGATGTGAGAATGCTTCTCCTTAAGAAAAGACGGTCTCTGGGGCTTTGCTTCTGGCTTGAGGTCCTATGAGGTAGGTGTGATGAAGCCTCCCCCGCAGTGGGTGGGGGTGTGAGTGAACCTCACTGGGGGCCAGCAGCTTTGCTGCTAATTTTGGCAGGAGAGGGAGACACTCAGCTACTTGGCGAGGAAAGAAGGTAAATTTTGTGATTCATTTGCAAATCGAGGTAAAATGAGTTTTCAGACATGTGTTCAGAGCCTGTCTATTCTCTTCTACCATTAAACCTGTGTGTGTGTGTGTGTGTGTGTGTGTGTGTGTGTGTGTGTGTGTGTGTGTATTAGTTGCTCAGTTGTGTCTGACTCTTTGTGACTCCATGGACTGTAGCTCGCCAGGCTCCTCTGTCCATGGAGTTCTCCCGGCAAGGATACTGGAGTGGGTTGCCACTCCCTTCTCCTGGGGATCTTCCTGACCCAGGGATTGAACCCAGATCTCTCACATGGCAGGCAGATTCTTTACTGTCTGAGCCACCACAGAAATCCTTAAACCTGTTAGGACGGAAGTAATGCAAGTTCATGCTTTTCAGTCAAATCATTGTTCTTCCCATTCTGGTGCTTTGGGTGGCCAGTGGCGGCATGGTGGCCTGGGATTAGGATTTTGAGAAGAAGAAGGAGAGGGAGGAATGGACAGGTGATGTCTAGCAGCTGAAACTTTACAGTCTGTGTTGGAGGCTGTCTTAGGCTCCCAGAACAAGGAATATAGATGGAAAGCTTCCAGAATACTAGAAGGTTGAGAGAAAGTGATGCTCTTTAGGTGCTCAAGGTAAGGAGTTGATTAGATCAGAGCTTTTTAAAAGCACCTTATATTCACCATATTCCACTATTCTGTGATTCTTCCTGCTATAGCTGGGTGATTTTTATATAATTATCAAAGAGAAGATAGATATTTTGAAAAAATATTTTTTATTGTAGCTTGAGGATTAAATCACGCAGCTCAAGTCCACTCATGAACTCATCAGCATACATACTTTCTCAGGCCATGATGACTTCATGGGCTAAGTGAAAATTTCATTCCTTTGGAAAATTGAATTAGCATAGCCAAATCAGCAGAAAATTATCTTTGATTAGTAGGTGTTATTTCTACACCATTCTGCTTTGCCTAAAAAAATAATGACTCTGAGACTTTAGCTTGGTGGCTAAGCAATAGAACCAGTGTCTGCCATTTTCTTTCACAGTCCCAAGAACTGTTGTAGGTGTTTTACACACTCTTGTTCATTTAATCCCCAGAAGAGCTCTAGGAGATAAGTTGATACTAAACTCTCATTTAATTGATAAGGAAATTGAAGATTAAAGAGATCAGGCAACCTGTCAAGGCTTGGATTAAACTTTGGATGTAGTGGCTAAGTGAGGGCTCTCCTGTAAACTCTACTCATCTGTCCTCCGAGTGTCCCAGGGGGTCAGTAAAACTGACCAGCTGCACTCATCATACTTGGGTGGAATTAAGGATGAGACATTGTGGAAGATCCCTGTTTGGGATGTAAAGCATGAACAGGGAGTCTTAGTTTCCATGTAAATGGGTCAGTAAGATATGCTGTAACAGTAAGTAAATCACTTATTTTCTGAACACTTCTATTAGGAATTAGAAGCCTAGCAAGATCCCTAGGTTTATAATTCTCTCTCTCCAAATGATAAGAACAAAAGGTGAGTGCTGACGTTTACAGATTTTATATCTGCTGAATCATTTAAAATGACAACAACCCCTTGAGATAGCTACGGCTATCTTCCTCATTTTCCAGATGGGAAAAACTGAGACCCAGAGCGGTGCAGAAACAGCCCGGAAGTGGCAGAGCTGGGTACGAACCCAGGCTGTTCAAGCGTTATTCTAGCCTGCCTCTCAGCAGCAGCACTCGGCTCTGGCAGTTCTGACATATTTGCTTCTGTGATGCATATAGGACTTAGTCCTTCAGAGTGGGATGAGGCTGAGAAGAAATGGACGAGCTATGTCTTCTGTGATGTTCGTGTATTTGAACCAGGTGGCTCTCCTCCTCTGGGTGTTTTTCCCTAGGGATGGGGCAGGAATGCCCCTCATAGGGCTTCCCCGCAGTTGTCTTTGGGATACCTAATTCACCCTGCTGCATGGAATTCCTTTCTTGACCCTGTCTTCTGAAATAAGAAGGCTGGAATTTGGGGGTAATTCTACAGAATTCTACAGAATCTGTGACTCTTAAGTGTTTCAAGATTGTATTTGCTCATTTCATCTTTAGTGAACATTAATGGGTTTAAATGTGGTATCAGAACTTGCCAAACGGTGCTTATAGAAGGAAACAGGCTCAGAAAGATTAAGTGACTTCTCCAATTTCACACAAAGTTTTACATTGCTGAGCACAAAGGCTATCTTACTTGAGTCAGAACTCAACCGAGATAAACCAACGGCCCGTTTCCGCTCTTGTCCTTGGAGCTTGGCAGGGACCGGAAGTAGGCAGGACTCAGATGCACTGGAACTAGTCAGAACACAAACTGGAGAGAGAAACTGAGATGCTGATGCTGATAGAAGAGAGGACAGAGAGGGGATAGCCAGGCCCACTCCTCTTTGCACACTTAGGCATCTGTGCTCCTCAACTAGGCAGGTGGTAAAAGTGAAAGTGAAAGTGAAGTCGCTCAGTCGTGTCTTTTCGACCCCATGGGGTGTAGCCTACCAGGCTCCTCCGTCCGTGGGATTCTCCAGGCAAGAGTACTGGAGTGGGTTGCCGTTTCCCTCTCCAGGAGATCTTCCCAACCCAGGGATCGAACCCGGGTCTCCCGCGTTGCGGGCAGACGCTTTACCATCTGAGCCACTGGGGAAGTATTGAATATGAATGAATGGGTCCCTACTCTCCTTTCAGTTCTGCTTCATGTTCAGAGCGTGGAAAGCACAGGGGCTGGTGAGGGTGGAGAAGACCTCAGTGGGGAGATGGCTTCAGGTAGAGAGCAGACGTGGGAGTAGAGGGCACATGTTCAGAGGTATTTGTGGGCAAAGACTTTTTGCACCTGGAATACTTAACCTGGCCCACAGGTACATTTTTCTTAACTTCGGTAATATCTTGTCTTTTCTCCAAATTCTCAAATAGGGAAAGGGTTTTCCTGACATAAGCTAGTGCCAGGAAAATTGTAGCCTTTTCTTTGTTAGTTGCTCTTTTGCACACTTCTGCCATTGCCACGGGCTTCGAGCCTAACCTGTTAACCATTTGGATTCTCTCACATTATTCCTGAACGTGAGTCATGTGGTGTCTGGGCTCACCCACCTGGACTTTCCTTTCCAGGTGAACATGTTTGTTGAAGGATTCCACGATGCCATCCTCCTCTACGTCCTGGCTTTACGTGAAGTACTCAGAGCTGGTTACAGTAAGAAGGATGGAGGGAAAATTATCCAGCAGACTTGGAACCGAACATTTGAAGGTGAGGATTCAGTCTACAAGGTCTACAACTTGTTCTGCTGCCAATCAAGTTGCTTTTTTCCTGGTTCTGTTTTTCTCTCTTGTAACTATGGGACCTTGCTAGTATCTTAGTTTTCCCAGCTATAAAAGGATAATAAGTCATGATCAACCTACTTCACAGGCTTCTGAAAATTAAATGAGATAAAGCTTATGAAAGTGCTTTGAAATAGGAAGAAACTTCTTGGCCTTTTGGCTGAGATCGCAGACGGTAAAGCGTCTGTCTATGATATGGATGACTCGGGTTCAATCCCTGGGTTGGGAAGATTCCCTGGAGAAGGAAATGGCAATCCACTCCAGTACTATTGCCTGGAAAATCCCATGGACAGAGGAGCCTGGTAGGCTACAGTCCATGGGGTCGCAAAAAGTCGGACACGACTGAGCGACTTCACATTCATGTTCACGTTGTCTCCTGATGGCAGCAATTCTGTGCTAAGTCACTTCAGTCATGTCCGACTCTTTGCAGCCCCTGGACTATAGCCCATCTGGCTCCTCTGTCCGTGGGATTTTTCCAGGCAAGACTACTGAAGTGGGTTGCCATGCCCTTCAGGAGATCTTCCTGACCCAGGGATCAAATCCCAGTCTCTCGTGTCTCCTGCTTTGGGGGGTGCGTTCTCTACCTCTTTACCACTAGTGTCACCTGGGAAGCCCCTAGGCTTCTTTATTTTATTTTATTTTATTTTCCTAGACATCTTTAAACTTGTCATATGCCTCAGTCACAGCAATCAGTTTGTGAAGAGTTCTGTGATCAGTTTTAGAAGAAATTATCCCAGATACACTTTCCTCCATTCAGAATATCTGGAGGTTTGAGATGATGAGCAGGTCCAGTTGAGCTCTCTGCTTTTAATTTTTGAAATGGTGAATACTGGTTGTTGCTTTCTTAGGAACAGAGGAAGCATAAGAACAACAACAAAAGAAATGGCATGTCATCTCCTCACTCAAGCAATTTTGTTGACATTTCAAAATTGTACCAGAATGAGACTATTCTTGGCTGGAAAGTTACACACTACAAAAATGTGCAAAATGAAAAGTGAAAGTTTTCCTTTCCACCCTAGTCCCCTCTCCCCAATGTAATGGCTATTAAAAATTTCCTATGATTCAGCCTAAAAATATTCTGTGCCGTCTGCCAGCACATATGCATTTGTATATCTTATCTAAGAAATTTACACAAAAGGGTCGTACTAGGAATGCCATTCTTCATCTTAGCTTTTTCACTTGTATGTCAAGCAGAAGAATTTTCCATATGAGCGCTTATAAATTCAGCACATTTTAAAATGATGGTTCCACATTTTTCCACTGTTTGGCTGTACAAGGATTTCTTTACCCAGTCTCCTATTGATGGATACTTCAATTGTCTAGTTTTTGCTATTATGCAAAATATTATCATGAGGTTACACGTCTTGATGAATTTCTGTGAGTACATCCAACAGGGAACATTCTTAGTCATGGCATATCTGGGTCCAAAATTATATTGGTGCCTTTTAAAGTGCATTGTTGTTCTGTCACTAAGTTGTGTCCAACTCTTTGTGACCCCATGGACTGCAGCATGCCAGGGTTCCCTGTCCCTCACCATCACCCAGAGTTTGCCCAAGTTCATGTCCATTGAATTGGTGATGCCATCCAACCATCTCATCCTCTGTTGTCCCCTTCTCCTCCTGGAGGAGGGAATGCCAAACCACTAAAGTATATTTGCTGTGAGAACCCCATGAACTGTATAAAAAAGCAAAGTACATTAGATATTGCCAAAGAGCTTCCAGAAAGGTCTACTATCCATATTCTTGCTGATGGTGTATAAAATACTAGTATCCTCTCACGTCAGTTCAGTTCAGTTCAGTTCAGTCGCTCAGTTGTGTCTGACTCTTTGTGACCCCATGAACTGCAGCACGCCAGGCCTCCCTGTCCATCACCAACTCCCGGAGTTCACTCAAACTCATGTCCATTGAGTGGGTGATGCCATCCAACCATCTCATCCTCTGTCGTCCCCTTCTCCTCCTGCCTTCAATCTTCCCCAGCATCAGGGTCTTTTCAAATGAGTCAGCTCTTCGCATCAGGTGGCCAAAATATTGGAGTTTCAGCTTCAACATCAGTCCTTCCAATGAACACCCAGGTCTGATTTCCTTTAGGATGGACTGGTTGGATCTCCTTGCAGTCCAAGGGACTCTCAAAAGTCTTCTCCAACACCACAGTTGAAAAGCATCAATTCTTCGGTGCTCAGCTTTCTTTATAGTCCAACTCTCACATCCATACATGACTACTGGAGAAACCATAGCCTTGACTAGATGGACCTTTGTTGACAAAGTGATGTCTCTGCTTTTTAGTGTGCTGTCTAGGTTGGTCATAACTTTCCTTCCAAGGAATAAACGTCTTTTAATTTCATGGCTGCAATCACCATCTACAGTGATTTGGGAGCCCCCCCCCCCAAATAAAGTCAACCACTGTTTCCACTGTTTCCCCATCTATTTGCCATGAAGTGATGGGACCAGATGCCATGATCTTAGTTTTCTGAATGTTGAGCTTTAAACCAACTTTTTCACTCTCCTCTTTCACTTTCATCAAGAGGCTCTTTAGTTCTTCTTCACTTTCTGCCATAAGGGTGGTGTCCTCTGCATATCTGAGGTTATTGATATTTCTCCCGGCAATCTTGATTCCAGCTTGTGCTTCCTCCAGCCCAGCATTTCTCATGATGTACTCAGCATATAAATTAAATAAGCAGGGTGACAATATACAGCTTTGAAATACTCCTTTTCCTATTTGGAACCAGTCTGTTGTTCCATGTCCAGTTCTAACTGTTGCTTCCTGACCTGCCATCTGTCAGAAATGAGCATGAGACTCAATATTAGAACACCCAGTTGCTGGAGCCCTGGGGACATCAGCTTCATATTCACTCACTCATTCATTCATTCATCAAGTATTCTTGAGCACTTCCTATGTGCCAGGCACTGGGTTAAGGGGCTGATAACTCAGCAGTAAATTAAAGATGTTCCTTGCAGTCAGCTGAGCTTCTGTGGAATAAATACACCACGTCAGGGGCTGGAAAGTGAATCAGGTTAAGGGAGATAGAAAGTTATGGGAGGGGGTATAGTAGGGCTACTAATTTAAATAGAGTTCAGCTAAGGTCTCTCTGACAAGTGGCAGTTGGGTGCAGACCTCAGGGAACTGAGATATATGATGCAGCTATTTAGGAGAGAATAGTCCAGAGGCAGCAGCAGACACAGAGACCCTGAGTGTAGCTGGGGGACAGTGGTGAATACCCTGGAAGAGCCTGTGGGCCTGTGTGGCTAAAGCAGTATGGGAGTTGCAGTGTGAAGTGAGCCAGACAGTGTCAAGTAGGACCAGACCCTGTGGGCCTGAAAGCTGCATTGAGGACCTTGAATGAGATGGAAGCCGCCAGAGGGTGTCAAGGGAAACAGGATCTGTCTTGAGTCTTTAAAAGGGAGCCCTCTGGGATCTGTGTGGAAAATAAACTGTAGGGTGTGTACAGATGTGAGAGTTGGACCATAAAGAAGGCTGAGCACTGAAGAACTGATGCTTTCAAATTGTGGTGCTGGAGAAGACTCTTGAAAGTACCAGCATGGAGATCAAACCAGTCAATCCTAAAGGAAATCAACTCTGAATATTCATTGGAAGGACTGATGCTGAGGCTTCAATACTTTGGCCACCTGATGTGAAGAGCCAACTCATTGGAAAAGATCCTGATGCTGGGAAAGATTGATGGCAAGAGGAGAGGGGGGTGACAGAGGATGAGATGGCTGGATGGCATCACTGACTCAGTGGACATGAGTTTGAGCAAACTCAGGGAGATAGTGAAGGACAGGGAAGCCTGGTGTGCTGCAGTTCATGGGGTCACAAAGAGTAGGACACGACTTAGCAACTGAACAATAACAATGCCGATGGATATCATCTGAGGACCACTGACATACAGGTCACTAACCAGGTCAGAAAACCAGCATCCTAGCGACTGACTGTCACCTCAGTCCTTTCATTTTCTCCTTGGTCACCTGTACCAAGAGGGGTTGGATCAGCTGATGACTGACAAAGGCCCTTTGAGTTCTGCATCATGCCAACAATTTGAGCCGTTGAATGTGCTGGGGCTGTGCCTATCTGCCTTACCAAGATTAGGTTCATACTGTGTTGATCACTTAGGACTCTCCTCTACTCCTCTGCCTCACCTTGTCCTTGGTCATTAGAAAGGGTAAGATGGGATAGAGGGGTCAGGTTCCAGCGAGAATTGTCTGGGCAGTAGCTATGGTGACAGTTGGTGGATTTCATTTCTCCTCACTAGTTTTAGTAGATGCCACATCTTATTGTAACCCAGAGTGGCATCTGCTTTAACTTTGAACAGATTGTAGAATGTGAACAAATCAAATAACCCTTCAGGGTTGTCTTGCTTGACCTCTGACAGCTTTAGCTGAGGAGCTGAAGTCAAATGGGATCAGTCAGGGGTCATATTAGGACAGAATCAAATTTCCCAGAAGTTGTGTCCCATGCCCTGAGAGCTGGCATGTGTGGATACAACCTTGGTAGGCCACATCCCGTTCCTAGCTCTTCCTCTCTGCATGGTGTGGTCATTTGCTCTTGGTCTTCCAAGGGAGGTTGTTAAGGGAAGGGCAGGTGCCCATGATGGCTGGAACTCAGTTTTGCATAAAGGGCATGGACTAAATTTTCCTGTGGGCCAATCTGAGGCTTCCATTCTAGAGCTTGGTCTACACAGGCAATACTAAATGAGTCCCAGAATAATCAACTGTATAGTTCAGTCCAAACTTAGAATCTCATCTGTCCAATGTAAAGATAACTGCCGCCAAGCTAAGTGTTGACCTTGAATTGTTTGGGGAGCTCGTTCTATTTGCTAAACAATGATCAACCTGAGGGTAAACCCCCAAAGAACTATAAAAAAATCCCTAACTGTTCTAAAATTAAGAACAATTAAAATTTTAATAGTCACTGTAAGTGACCACTAAGTTGTCAAGGGAAAAATACTCTGGATGTTATTTGACAAATTTGGATTTTATTACCATGAAACTTATGACTGACTCTCAAGACTTTCAATAAATGGCCTGGGAAGAAGCTGAATTTCCTCACTGTGGGAGAGGTCAGGGTGACAAGGTAAATAGGACTGTGGCTCAAACCCTGAGCTCCACTGCAGGCCAATAGAAGGAGGGTAGAAAGTCTAATTACTTATGTACAGGAAAATTCTGCTGTCAGCCTGACACTCTCACCTTATGTATAATACTCTCAGGTGAAATCTCACTTGCTAATTGGCCACCCTGAGGGTTCACACCCCATTTCTTGGCAGAACTGTAATAGCTTAAAGTGTAATGAGGTCTTGGATTACTAGGACCACCTTGTCTTACAAAATACTCTGCAAAACACTTAGCAGAACACACCATCATAAACACCTCCAAACAGAACGGCATATGGTTTTAGACAGCCAGTATGTTTGGAGATACATCTGTATCTATTTTTCAGTGACATTTATTACTTAAAAGTTGTATAGACTGTCAAGGATAAGCTAGCTTGAGATACGTGTATCCTCTGTAAGCAGTCTCTATTAAGAAGACAAAAAAAAAAAAAATTAGGATGAATAGTAGCTCCATTCTGTTTCCGGCAAAGTAGACCAAAGTCTGGAAAAATCAGAGGGCCTTCAAACCACAACCCAGAGGAGAGCAAACCCAAATACTTGCTCTCTCCAAACCACACTAGAGGATGGAACTTTCCCTTGGGACTCCTTTTCCCAGACATTCATTTTATTTCCGGTGAGAACCAAATCAATAGAGACCCCAATTAAGAACTATACTGAACTCTGGCACAGTTTAAAATGAAAGAAAACAAATACTTAGGATGTGGCTGACACATATATTCTCTTACTTAGTTAAGGAAAATGACAATATAGACATATTGAATATCAGCTGATCATATATACATGTTCGCTTTTATTGATTAGCTTCTGTAAGCCACCATTGCTAGCCTAAGCAAGCCTAACCCTTTGTGTGGCACTCTGGGCCCTCCACGCTCTGGTCTCCCTGCTCCAAGTTTAGAGCTCACTGTTCCCTTCCATACACATGGGCCACCTCCCCTCAAACCCCTCTGTCCCCTGATTCCTTTCAGCTTTTGTGCCTTTGTAAATACTCGCAAGGCTGCCTTTCTGCCTAGAACACTCCCACACCCTGCTGGCTGCTTTTCCAAATTGGAGGCTTCACCAACATGTCTACTGAAGGCCTGCTCTTCTACTGGGTCCTCTGCGAGTCTCCAGCTAGATGTTCCAGCCCGGGCCCTGAATGGTGTGAACACCATCCTAGGTCCTCTCCCAGATTCCAGGCATAGCGATAGTAATAACAAAAGAAGAAAACAACTGACTTCTCTGAAACCCACAAGTACTTTACCTGTGTTAGCTCCTTTAATCTTTTCAGCAGCCTCTTGGCAGAGAGGTACTATCCTGCTTTTTTTTCCAGTTCTGGAGACTGGGGCTCAGAGGTCTAAATCCTTGCCCAAGGTCACAGAGCTAGGAAATGTGAAAGCTGGGACTCAGATGCAGGTGGTCAGATTCCCGCGCCAACAAGATAAATTCCTAGTCCAGGCTGCTTTTCTCTTGAGCAGACATTGTGTTCGGTTCATCTTTGCTTCTGCTGCAATATTGAATTCAGCCCCTAGTAACTGCTGGATCAACAATGAATGATTTATTGTATCTATAGGAGATGATGAGTGTTAACTAAACTCATTTCACAATATTTTTGTCAAACCTTTATGATGGACTCCTGAAACTTACACAGTGAGATACATCAATTACATCTCAATTTAACTGGAAAACAAAAATAAAGCCTCTCAAAGAATGGGTGCATGAACACAAGTGGGATAAACTAGCTCTTCTTTGGTTCTTGGCTCCCATGATCTGTGAAGCAGGCCCTCTGCTCTCCTGTGCATTCAAGGAGCCCACACGGAAGCACATTCATTGAATCCTGGCCCTGGAACAGGTTTAACTTTATAATGTTTGTCCAGTGATAATGTGAACCCATGGCAAGTCTAGGAACGTGCTACAACTCTGCTTCTTACTCTGCATTAAAAAAAAATTAATAAAAAACTCTGGGATAAGCATACTGCTTTCAGGATTAGCCTTAGCCTTTTTTTTTCTTTAACATATTCCCCAAAAAAGGTCATTTGTTTCTTTTTCTTTTCATTTTTAAATGGAGAAATGTTAAGAATTTAGGAATGCAGACACAGATGAAATTACAATGTCTTTCTAAATGCCAACAAAAATGCTCCGAGTCTGATGAGATTCCCTGTGGCATGAGTTTGTTTAAAAAATCCTGTCAATTCATTTTCTTGTTTTTGTTGGCGGACAGAGGTATTTTAAATAACCAACTGGAGCTCCTTGCATCTCATCTTCTAGGTATTGCTGGGCAGGTGTCCATAGATGCCAACGGAGACCGGTATGGGGATTTCTCCGTGATCGCCATGACTGACGCAGAAGCGGGCACCCAGGAGGTAAGCAGATGGGACCTCCACCCTAGCCTCCTCTGCTTATTGAGATTCCAAGGAATGTATTTGTCCTGGTATCCAAACAGCTGCCCCCAAAGCAGCCTCCAAATAAAAATGAGCTGAACACCGGGAGTTTCTTAGTGAGGGGATTTCCTTCTGGCTGAGGGTATCAGGGAAGGCTTTAGGAAGTGGTTCCTTGTTTATCCTAAGTGGGGACATCCTACCTTTCAAGTGGCTGAGAATCACACCTCAGCCCTAAGATGCAAGACAGCATCATCAGATGAGAGACTTAAAGTGAATTTGTGTATTTATTTCCTCCCTTAAAATTTGAAAAAAAAAAAAATTTTTTTTTTTTTTGGTCAGGGAGTGATTACAAACTGGACCATGCATTAGTATGTCAAAGGATGATGGAGTTTCAGGATAGCATCACTAGAAAGAAAAGGGTGCCCTGGACATAGAGATCTGACACTTACTGGGGTACGAGCTCTCTGCCTCAGCTTCCTTGGCTGTTAACAAGGAGATAATCCTATCTCCCTTGCTGACCTCACATGGTGATCACGAGCACCAGATGAAATGGAACCTGGAGAAGTATTATATAAATTTTGCATGGTAAATATATAGATAAAGAGGATGTGCATCCACCGTGTTTGAGGTCAGATGATGCAGTTCTTTCTTTAATTTTCTGATGGCTCTCACCCAGGGTTGATGACTGCTGTCACACTTCCTGTGATCTGGCATGAAGGACTCGCTGTTCTTCTCTTTGTCCATAGGACCTGGCCTCTGTGGGAGGGGTCAGGCCACCAGGATCTGTATTGGCTACCTTTGCTGTAAGATTATTTTACCCTCGACGATCTGAGTCTCATGTATATTCCAATCTCTCCTCTATAGAAAGTGGCTAGTAATAGTCTATAATAGAGAGGGTCATGGTGAGGACTCAGGCGTGAACGAGTGTAAAGTGCTTGGTACATGCTCAGTACATGCCAGTGACTGTTGGAGTTTGGTGATTACCTAGAATTCTTTTCATTCCAACACGAGAGCCTGTGGGGCCTCTTTCAGGAGAGAGAAGGCAGGGGGTGTCACCATCCCCCAGGAGCAGGGTGCCACTGTTGAGACAGTAGGGAGGTGGATCCTGAGAACCTGGGTGCAAAGGTAGTGCTAGATCAGGGATCAGTAGCTGATGAAACAGTTGTTTAAACCAGAAGCTGAGGGTAACCCTTGAACTGAGCCATAAAAGGATACGGATTTTTCAGAGGCCACAGGAACTAACTGAAAAGGGTTCAACTTGGAGGTGGGGTGCAAATAGGATGTGTTCAACAGAGGAGAAGGTAACCCTCAAAGTCAAGATGGAGAAGAGCCTTTGAACCAGAGGAAGGTGAAGTGGAAGGTTCCTAAAGAGGCTCTCTGATGCTTGAATTCTGTGTCAAGCTTCACTGACCCGGGAATAAGATGGGTCGTGAACTCCCTCTTCCTGGAACAAACTGGGTCCTGACAGACGGCTGACCTGCAGGCGGGAGGGGCACCACTCTCTCCCAGGAGCAAGGGGGAAAGCCGTACCTTCCGAGGTTACTGCTTTCTGTATAACCACCTTCCCTGCCATGGGGAGCCTGTGCTTTCTAAATTATGCTCACTTTACAAACACTGTTGGCACCTTGATTTACAAAGATTTCAGAAACACACTATTGTAGTCAGCCTGGAGGGTCTGGGGGCCTACTCCTGGCCTCCTTTGCAGAGAACTTCGACCTTTCAGTTTGTGCATTTTTTTTTCTTTTATATATAGGTTATTGGTGATTACTTTGGAAAAGAAGGTCGTTTTGAAATGCGGCCAAATGTCAAATATCCTTGGGGACCTTTAAAACTGAGAATAGATGAAACCAGAATGGTGGAGCACACGAACAGCTCTCCTTGCAAAGCATGTAAGTTTAGAGACTTAATTCGCTCTGTGTTTCATCATCTGCAGTATCCATATAACACAGGCATCATTCAGTGGCTGCTGTTCTGAAAGAACAGATTTCTGTCTCTGATGTGGTAAAATCCACAACAGTTCACAAACTGGTATCCAGCTCCATCAGAGGCTTCTAGGTCCTTCTTCCCTTCTATCCTTTTCCAAGATGGTAGAAGGTGTCTTCCTATTTTTACATCTCTTACCATAATCTGTTATTATTTGAGGTTTTATACTTTTAGGGAAAATTAAAATATCAAATACTAAATGTCACTCACTATTCATCTATTGTTTCAAAGTTTGTATTTATTCTCTTACCCACCCAGAACCAGACAACGTTCCTTAGACACCTAAAAATTTACAAATTAGCAAGTAAATGTAAAATATGTTATTTATGAGTAGCCTTGTCATAACTGTAGAAGCAAGTGGAGGTTCTTATGAGAAGCTTACAAACAGGAAAGTGGTTGGAAATCATTGCTGTAGAAAGACACTTTGATAAGCAAAGTGGGAGAATTAAGTGAGTATCGACCTTTCAGGGAAGTGGTTCACTTTAATATCTGGTGGCTTGGACAGTAAAGAATCTGCCTGCGATGAGGGAGACCTGGGTTCGATCCCTGGGTCAGGAAGATCCCTTGGAGGAGGGCATGGTAATCCACTCCAGTATTCTTGCCTGTTGAATCTCCATGGACAGAAGAGCCTGGCAGACTACCGTCCATGGGGTCACAAAGAGTTGGACAGGACTGAGAGACTTTCATTCACTCACTCATTCACTCACTCACTCATGTGTGCCCGTTATGTTTTCGGAACAGTCTTCAAGCTGCGATGTATCTGTGTATACGCAATAAGTGGATAGGCATAAATGTGTTAAGAACACAGTCTCTGGAGTTATTGGGCCTGGATTTGAAATTCCATCGTGGTCACTTACTGTGACCTCAGGATCATTTCTTCATTTTTTTAAGCCTCAGTTTTCTCATAAGTAAAATTCAAGAAATGCACCCAACTCTCAGGAATGCTTTGAGGATTAAATACAAGACTGTGTTAAAGACTGCATCCTAAACTCCTTCTACACAAGCTAGCTATTTATCATTTTTATGTAACATCTGGGACACTACAGAACTGATTATTTCAAATTGTTACATTTTCACAAAGCTATATAAGACATTTTGACATGAAACTCTGGCTTTGGTGAGAGAACATCTAAAAACAGAACATTAACCCAATAGATTTTTCACCAAATTTCCCAGCACTTGGAAGTGTCATCATCCGTCTGTGAAAATGAGAAGAGCCAGCTCAGTCCCATGGTCCAGGTGGTTGTCCTCTCTGGCAGGAAACTCAAAACAATGTGCATAGATCTGAAAACTTCAGTTTCAGTTGTTTTCAAATCCTTCTCGAACCTGCTCTGTTCCCATTGTGCTCACTGTTTTTGTAACAGTTTGTTCATCTAGTATTTTCTTAAGTGCTTTTAAGCTTTGCACTTGGTAAAAAAAAACACCATGTGAAATCACCAGCACCACTGCCACTACCACCACGACCACTGCCATCACCATCATGACCACCACCACCACTGCTACCATCACCATGATCATGACCACCACCACTGCCACCACCATGATGACCATGATCACCACCTCCACCATGCCATCACTGTCACCACCACCACCACCATGACCACCACCACCGTGACCACCACTGCTACCATCACCATGACCATGACCACTACCACGACCACTACCACCATGCCATCACTGTCACCACCACCACCATAACCACCACCACCACGATCACCACCATCATGACCATCACCACCATGACCACCATCACCATGACCACCACTGCTACCGTGACCACCACTGCTACCATCACCATGACCATGACCACCACCACCACCAGGCCATCACTGTCACCACCACCACCATAACCACCACCACCACGACCACCACCATCATGACCACCACCACCACAACCACCACTGCTACCATGACCATGACCATGACCACCACCACTACCACCACCATGACGACCATGATCACCACCGCCACCATGCCATCACTGTCACCACCACCACCATGACCACCACCACCATGACCACCACTGCTACCATCACCATGACCATGACCACCACCACCACCAGGCCATCACTGTCACCACCACCACCATAAACACCACCACCACGACCACCACCATCATGACCACCACCACCACAACCACCACTGCTACCATCACCATGACCATGACCACTACCACTGCCACCACCATGACGCCATGATCACTACCACCACCATGCCATCACTGTCACCACCACCACCATAACCACCACCACCACGACCACCACTACTACCATGACCATGACCACCACCACTACCACCACCATGACGACCATGATCACCACCACCACCATGCCATCACTGTCACCACCACCACCACGACCACCACCACCATGACCACCACCACCATGACCACCGCTGCTACCATCACCGTGACCATGACCACTACCACCACCATGCCATCACTGTCACCACTGCCACCACCACCACCATGACCACCACCACCATGACCACAACCACCACCACCACCATGACCACCACCACTACCATCACCGTGACCATGACCACCATCACCACCATGCCATCACTGTCACCACTGCCACCACCACCACCATGACCACCACTGCTACCATCACCAAGACTGTGACCACCACCGCCACCATGCCATCACTGTCACCACCACCATGACCACCACCACCACCACGACCACTGCCATCACCACCACCAATACGACCACCGCCACCACAACAACAAAGAACAGGATTGCCTAGAAAAACTTTCTTAAAAAGAAAGGAAAATTGGAAAATTTGCCTCAAGTGGTAAACCATGAAATATCTTCTAATGAATGAAAAATTTCAATGAATAAAAAGTCAGAGTGAGGCATTTCTAGCTGTTTTTCAAAATGAACTCAGATTATCTATGTTTCTTTCTCAAGCAGGTGGCCTAGAAGAATCAGCGGTGACAGGAATTGTTGTGGGGGCCTTACTAGGAGCTGGTTTGCTAATGGCCTTCTACTTCTTCAGGTTAGGACTGCTTTATAAAGTTTTAAAATTTACTCTCCTTAATTTCCTGTCATTTGCCTTTGCACGATCCTCCTTGTGACTTGTCTATATCTTGCTCTTACCCAAAAAGCAAGGTAGTGAAAAGAGCTAAACCTTCCACTGGTGTGACTCTGGTTTGGTGGTCAGGGGGTTAGCATACCAGGCAGTGGATCAGGGTTTCTACTGTATCCCCCTGTGTGCCACAGAGCCATTGCAATCTTTTGCTCACAAATATTCTGACCTGAATTCCTTCCACCCACCACATGAGTAAGTGGAGACAGAATCTCGACAAAGGGGAAATCAACTTCCCCAGTCTCAGGCTTCCTCCAATTTAGGAATATGCGGTGAGTTTACTTTCTCTAGAGAAGGAAGTGACTCTGAGCAGTCTGTACTCTCAGGAGGTCTATGCTCAGTCTTTGGGAGCCCACATGCTTCGTGACCACTGTGGTTAAGCCCCGAGTCTTATAAACTTGTAATATTTATGTGTGTTCAAGATACTGATAGTTTCACCTCTTGAGTGCTGTCCATTCCTTTGCAATCTTTGGGGATTGAGTTTGAGGCTTATTAAGTCATTGGACCATGAATTTTTCATTTCTGCATGGCTGTGTAACTCTGGGTGTGTATGAGTCTTTGTGGGAACAATTGCATTCCTGTATACTTCATCTGATCTTTATCTAGGGCATATCCTGGGAGCTGAGGGGTGTAATGTGGCAGAACAGACAGGACTTAACCCGCGAGGCACCCAGGGAAGAACGGGAAGGCTTGTTCTATGGTATTGGGAAAGCAGGCCAATTTTCCTCCTTGAATAAGGGCAGTATGCCTTGGGGCATCCCACTTTAATCTCTGACTATGGCTTCATATTCTGTCACTTCTCATTTATCAACCCAAACCCAGATGTCCCTTGAGGGCATTCTTTGTAAGAGAAACCATAGTATTTTGTAGCCAAGTGAGGTTTTATTACTACATTCACTTTCCCTCTACCCAGGAAGAAATACAGAATAACCATTGAGAGGCGAAACCATCAAGAAGAAAGCAACGTTGGAAAACATCGGGAGTTACGGGAAGATTCCATCCGATCCCACTTTTCGGTGGCTTAAAAGGAAGCCTGTTCTTTTGGCTTGAGATTCTTTAAGGAGATATATGGGATGAAAGACATCAATGGAATAGAAGGGGCGCTCTTGAAAAGCTCATTCTTTTAAGCAGTTAGTCATTTTGTTATAAAATTTCTTTAGAAGCTCAGGAACTATTATTAATCACCATATGCCTGCTGGCCTCTCATCTCATGACAAACAAATACAAGAATATAACATCACTGCTAAATGTTGATGCTGTTTCAAGGGCATATGACTAGATTTATGTTCTGAAAGTCTGAGGTCTCCATATCTTGATGGCGTTTGGGGGCATTTTACACAAGGCTATAAAATGTGTTTTACTTAAGTGAGATGTTTTATAGCTAGAATAAAATCATTTTTACATGTAGGATATTATTGAAAAGAATTTAACCCCATGAAGAAGAAAATGTAGTGAAAATCTCAAGGTTGAAAATGCAGCATTCCTCTCTCTAGAGCTGGTGGAGGGATCTGAGGTCAAGGACTGCTCTATCTGATGTATGCATTCAGGTCCTGACTTTATGTCTTGAAAAAGAATTTCCCCCACCTCTTTCAGTGTCTTGTAAGAGTTACTCTGGAAAGTTGTAACTATGAATGAGATAAGAGGATTTATGCAGAAAAAGCAAATCTAAACTATTTCATTTTTTAAAATATGAAAAACCCTATTTCACACTAACATTTTATTAAGTATTTTAATCTTATATTTTGCTATTAGAAAATGTGTCTATTTTTTCATTTTGAAGATTAAATTTCACTTATATTTTAAAAAAACATGGGTAATGTGTACAGCAAACCAATAATGATGAAAGATGCCTCTCTTTTTTTTCCCTCCCTGTTTCCCTCTTCCCTGTGGCCATAGCCCAATACAAATTGCTGCTTTAACTACAGAGATCTAGAAATGTATTCAGATTGTAGACTCTACAGGAATACATCAACTTACTTGTTTTAAATGCAAGCTATTTTAGGGATAGTCTCCTTTCAGTTCTGGCCAAATGATGAGTATCAGGATCAAGGATGAAATTTATTAGAATTAAGTCAGGTTTTATAAAGGGAGGCAACCTTTTTTTCTCAAGAAGAACTTTATAGAGAGTTAGAACTTGGCAGTATGCATAGAAATGATAATTTAATAAATGACACTTTACCAAAATTGACAATTATGATTTTGGTTAAAAGAGGGAATCTAAACAGCTACTATGTTCCCTTTTAGTAAACACCACAGAACTTTGCAGACATCCACTAATAACTTGTGTAACAGGGGTTGGGTATGGATATCAGGAATTGGTCAAGGTTGAATAATTATTTGCCGAATCTCAACTTTGCACCTAGTACTCTGTGTATAGGTTTAAGCGTAGATTGCCACTTTCATGTATAATTTGTGGAGAAAACAGACAGTGAGGGAAGAATGGGAAGTTGTCAGATCAGTGTACTATCTTATAATGATGTTATGAAGGTCTTTCCTCAATAATGTTTTGAGCATCTGGAAAATAGTGTTAAAGATTATCTTAATGTCTATAAAAGACCATCTACAGGAGGAAAATAGGACAGCTTAAGAAAATAGGAGAGTACAGAAATTGGAGCCATTCCTAGGTAGTGATGGAAGTTGTGGTTTACACTGGTAGTGGAGGTGGAGGTGGGGCATGTGAGAGCTGCGTGTCCTGGAAGTTGGCCTGAGCTTGCTTCCTTGGGGGCGTCCGTCTCTTCTATTTCAGCTAGTCACAGTGAATGGATTATTTCCGTGTAAGGCACATCTCCCCTATATTGTTTAAAAATGGAATGCATGCAGCTGGAGAACGTGATAAAAAGATGAACTCTGATCAACTGAAAGAGCTATGTTGTAGCTCTCCATGCTGAGTGCAGTGGAAAAAGAGCTGAAATCAAAACAGGAGGGAAAAAGAAGGCAAGAGAGGCCAGCTCCAGAAATTCTAATATAGGAAGAGAGCTTGGGAAGTGAAATCCAGAAAAGCAAAGTGTGTAGCATCTCAGGACTGCTCAACATGAGAACAGAATGGAAGGGTTGCATCTGTCTTATTTTTGTGAATTGAGAGTTTATTTCTATTTTTATTTTTCAGTGGTATTTTCCATATATTTTAGAAGTACTCATTTTCTATTATCTTGTTTGTAAAAAAACATTTAAATTTGAGCCTATGTACTTATTACAGGGAAAAAACTCTCTACCTGGTTGCAGTCTTTGGGTGGAAACATTTCTAACCTTTCTAGAATTTTTATAGGGGTGATTAATTTTTTTATTTTTTAAATTATGAAAGCATGATAACACATTTATAGGTGACTTGGAAAATACAGAACAAAGTTACATGTACTTCCACTATACAATTATTTTTTAAGTAGATAAATTAAGATTTTTAGTTGGAGTTTCAATATCAAATTCTCAAAAATTAATAGAATGAATATACAGAGAAGTAGGTGGATATAGTAGACCTGAAAAGCACTATGAACCAATTTTACATAATTAAGATTTATACAATTTTCAGACAACAGTAGGATACAAATTCTATTCAAGTTCCCATAGACTATTTACTAGGAGACATTGGAACACAGCCAGGGACATAAGAGCAGGTGCAAAAATTTGATGGTCTAGAGATACTGGAATCATGCAGAATGTTTCCTTGTTAGAGAACAATATCATGTTAGAGATCAATTATGTTAGAGATCAATATCAAAAAATATTTGAATATAACAACTCTAGTATTTTTAAAGCAGATATCTTTTATTTCTATTTCAGGTAGAAGAATCGTAGTAAACTTAGTATTATGATTCCCACATAAAATCTTAAAAGTTTTAAAGGATAATTTAGTCTTTTAAAAATAGTAGAGCCAATCATGAGATTTATGATTTGTGGATGCCATTCTCTTCCAATCTGAAAGCAGTTCTACAGTTCTTGAGGTTGATTGCTTATTTACATGTCTGCTGTCTATCCTTTCCTCCTTGAAATTGTCATATAAGTTATAAAACCCTATCAAGTTTTGAAAAGTTGGAAAACCTTTTCTAAAGCTGTAGGTGTTTGGCTCAAGTTTACCCTGGTTTAAGACTTCTGGAGATTTACAACTCAGGATTCAATTTTCTAACTGCTAACATCTTTGACAACTAGTCACTCATACTTTGACAGTAGCCACATATCATATGGTAAGATAAACAAGACTTTAGTTCTTGAATCATTTTATAAATTATTACCCTGAAATCCAGGGTGTTCAGATTCCAAAAGGGGATACTTTATCAGTATTTTTTCATCAGGTCTAACATAAGTTGACACTAATACAGGTCAAAATGAGTATATACTTTTAGTGTATTGACTCTTGGTGTTGGAAATAAGTCTAGGTTTTCATGGTCATCATCATCATTTTAGATTTTTTTCTTTGCTGGACTCAGAAATAAAAGCTTCCTCTAAACGATCACTTCTATCTGGGAAGAACTTCCTGTATAGAGTGTGTATCTGCCCCCACAGGTTCCCCGACGAAATCCATGTAAACACTCATTTATCAAAAGAACCATTAGCTTGTCCTTTCCTGAACTACAAACATAGTTCTGCAGGCTTTAAAATGGTTCTTGACTCTTCAGGGAAGGGAGAAACATATGGAAAGTTGATGCCTTCTTTTCTCCTCTTCCTTAAATTCAGAGACTTACTTTGGAATGTTAGTCATATCTCCCTACTCACAGGATCCTGGGATCACTTACTAATTCAAAGCTCCTGTGCCTTTTGCACCCATAACTGACCACTTCCCTTCTGGTTGCTGCTGATTTTGGGAATGTGATATTTGTCCTTGACCATGGAATTAAGGCCATTGTATAGACCCTAAACAGCTGGAGACAGGAATTCAAAGTAGGTCCAGTGGCCTTACCACCTTCTTGTGAGTGAGCATGAAATATCTTTTTGTGAAAGTCTCTTTGGGAGACTAAATAGAATATTATGCCACTGGTATTCAGGGAGTGTCTGTAAACTGAAAGGAATACATACCTATACTTTTTGGGACACAAAGCATTCAGATCCTGAGTGGATGCAGCCATAAGGCCTAACGCCAACTAAAATCAAGTCCCTTTCATGGTTTTTGTTTAGTTATGCCCTGTGGTTCAGTGCTTCATGAGAAAGCTGAAGGTGAGCTGAATTTCCTCCTTAGTGAAAAAACAGGAAACTAATAACATGGAATATGTTTTGGGAGCAGTACGAAAGCACAGAGAGTAAGATGGTGCTGTTCAGAGGAACCTGTTTCTTTTTCAGTGCATCTTTAGAACCACCTATAATTCAAAATCACCTATAGATTCACCTTTAGAACCACATATAATTCAGCTCCTCTCCCACGAGAAGAGTCAGGATCAAGCTCTTCCAAAAGAAATGGAAGAGGGTAGTGTTGCCAACTGCCACCATATTTACCACCCCTCTCCCCTCCCCCATCCACTGTGCATCATGGCTCCAAAGGTGCGGCAGCTTCATGCCACGCAGGTAGCAGCCTGTGAGCAGGACCTCCATACTTCCTCAGAAGGCAGAAAGGAGACAGTGTGCTGGCTGTAAGAATGTGGCTGACTTTTGATCAGAACCCTTACCTAACTTGACCACGTGCTCCTGGGGCAGTTCAAGCCTCTGATGTGCATATACTCCAACAAAACTGGCTTCAGTTTTCAGCGTGGAGCTCTCGCAAATGTATCTTGCAGGTGTGCCCCCCTAGCTAGACTCTAGGATTAAAATGACTTTCAAGAGGTGCCGGATTGGAGTTTGTTCAGATTTCTCATTAACCACTAATGTTCATTCATACCAAAGCAATTTTAAACCAGCTGATGCTATTAATGTTCATATTTTCACCTACTTCAAACACAGTAAACAGGTTTCAATGGGAGCCAAGGCTCAGAAGTAAAAATCCATATGTTATAATAGCTCTTTGATGTACTAGGCGGTGATTCCCAGAGGACATATTTGAACAAGAAGAATTAAGAGTTAGCAAAAAGTGCTGCATTGCTTTGAGTCACATGTTTAAAGACCTAA
Source organism: Ovis aries (assembly GCF_016772045.2). Taxonomy (NCBI): domain Eukaryota; kingdom Metazoa; phylum Chordata; class Mammalia; order Artiodactyla; family Bovidae; genus Ovis; species Ovis aries. The sequence goes on along the minus strand of NC_056069.1, from coordinate 41,070,645 downwards.
ATTTCTATGTGCAAGGAATAAAGGGCCCATTCACCAGCGTAAGTCACAGCATAGTCTACCGAAGCGGTTTTTATTTGCTTGGAGAACAAAGCTGTCATAGCACATAATACCAAGGCAGAGAAAGTTGAGAAACAGGCAAATTTGGATTTTGAGACACGATGTCCTATTTATTATTCAATGTCAAGATCTTATAGTGTGTATTGTGGTGTGTCTTACAAAATAGCAATGAGGTGCCCTTGCGCCCTGGAGATGCTGTGAGTTTGCAGATCTTTCTGCTGGATCCTGGGAATCTGAGCATTGTTCCCTGTGCATGGTGAATAATTGAATCCAAGAGGACACAGAACAGACATTGTGGGCAATTACTCCTGCAGCCCTTGTCTCCCAGGCCATATTATTCATCAGTAATTTACATATTGGGCTGCCGAACATTATACACTTACCATGAGTCTGGTAGAAAAATGAAAGTAAAAAGCTGACAGCTACATACAGTTTATTATTCTAATGTAAGTAGAACTATCTGCATATAATGTGATTTAATTTATTGTTGTTTTGTGTAGAAAATGAAAATTAATGACTGTGGATATAACCCCTGTTTTGTATAATATATTTTCTTTCTGGTGCAAATTGGTCATTGAAGATATCTTCATTTGGTGTTTGGATATAAATGTGTATGTGTTCTTATAAATGTTTCTGTTAAGCAAGAATGCCACATGCTCGCAGGATAACAATGTGTTCTCATTAAAAAATACATCCCACCGAAACCTTTTCCTGTTTATAATTCAACCAATATACACTGCAAATATTCATATTCTCTGAGGACTTCCTGTTCTCTTAGGACCAGTTTAGAGAAAGTGGAAGTGTTAGTTCCTCAGTCCTGTCCGACTCTTTGCGACCCTGTGGATTGTAGCTTACTAGGCTCCTCTGTCCATGGGATTCTCCAGGCAAGAATACTGGAGTGGGTTGCCATGCCCTCCTCAAGGGCATCTTCCTGACCCAGGGATCGAACCCTGGTCCCCTACATTGCATGTGGATTATTTACTGTCTGATTTACCAGGGAAGCCATAGTTTAAGTACAAGAATATTCAGCAGATGTGATGAATTGGGCTCTCTGAGGGATACCCATGAAAGAACTCAAGAATTTCTTCCCAGAAAAGGGAAATTTGCAGAAATAAGAGGATATGTTATTGGAATGAGGAGTAAACCCTGAATTGTCAGGTAAGGGAAGAAATGTTTGTGAATGATATTGTAAGTCTCTGCAGCTTGAGAACACCACGTAGCTACATGTTGGCCCCATTGACTCATATTATTATGTCCCTTGCCCACTTTGATGAGATCCTAAGTCAGTTCTGTCCCTCTAAAGTGCTTCTCAGGCTCTAGTGTACTGGACAAGTCAACAGCCTCAAGCATCTGCAGGCACCTCTGGTTTGTAAAAAGTTGCTTCACTCTCTGGGAGGTTAGTCATGATTTACATTAAGCCCAAGAAATACACAGTGATTCTAGGGCTGGATCAATGTGCCCCGGGTCCTGCTTCTGCCGCCTCCGCCACTGCCAGTGAGGTCCCCTGGCAGTGCCATCAATGTCACTCACACTGGGTACCAGAGTTTGGGAAGATTCCACAGCAGGTGGGGGCGTGGGAATGGGAGGCCAGGATGTGGGTGGGTGTTGCAGGAATGAAGGGTGAGGCCAGGAAGCCTCCAGGAAACACAGGGTGTCTCAGTCCATTTGGGCTGCTGTAACAAAATGCTATGAACTGGGGCTTACACGACAGAAATGTATTTCTCATTGTTCTGGCAGGGTTGGTTCCTGGTAAGGGCTGTCCTCCTGGTTTATAGATAGCTTCCTTCTCCTTGTGTCCTTACATAGCTTCTCGTGTGTGCGTGTGTGTGTGTGTGTGTGTGTGTGTGTGTGTGTGTGTAGAGAGAGAGAGAGAAAGGGAGGGAGGGAGGAAGAGAATGGGGAGGAGGGAGGCTCTTTGGTGTTTCTTCCCATGAGGACCCTTTTCCTATGATAGGGCCGCATCTTTATGACCTCATTTAATGTTAATTACTTCTTTGGAGGCTCTGTCTCTAAATACAGCCACACTGGGGGTTGGGACTTCAACATATGAATTTTGAGGACACACATATTCAGTCCATAACACAGTGTATTCCCACTACTTTCCTACATCACTTTGGGGACCATGGCTTTCCTGAATCTTTCCATTCTCCCTCCTGCTTATTTTGAATTTCTTCATGAACACCCAACACTCCACAATAGACCAAAGATGCCTCATGACTGTGGCTAATGGCGGGGGTTGGGGGTATGTCTCTGGAAGAAGCCTTGGGAATTCTGCATACCATTGATTTAGGGCCTCATCTTAATCCTAAATCTTGGGCTTCTGAGGTTGATTTAAATAGCAGCTGCTATAGGGAGAGGGACCAATGGTTGTGCGTCTTTAAAAGAATAGCAGCTTAACAAACCATCTCATCACCAAACGAGAACCAAGAAAAAGTATTCCTTTTGCAGGCTTTATGCACCCCTGACTGTTCTAGCTCCTGAAGCCGTGTCATTTGCACTTTATCGATGAGGACACATGGAGCCAGCCTCCTGGGGTTTATATCCGGGTTCTGACTCTTGTGGCTCATGTCACCTGCGTAACAATGGTGCTGAGCTCATCCGGCTGCTGTGAGGACTGCAAACCTAAGCACGTGGTGAAGCCGTCATCAGAATAAGCCCTACACTCTCCCGCTTCTTTGGATAAGAAGGCAAAACCCTCAGCTGGCCATTTTTGAGGCTTTTCCAGACAATTTGGCTTGACGATATCTAGTCTTGCCCTCTTAGAGGATGGAATCAGAGACTATAAAGAGAAAGAGGTCCCTTTTCTGTATACTGTCCCCCCGACAGAGGGTCTAGACAAGGCCTAGAGGGGACAGTTCCAGCCTCATGGCCTGCAAAGCTCTCACAGGGCTGGAGCAGTCACACTCAAGCCTGTTTTCTCCTCAGCTGGACCAGTGTGTCACACCTGCCACACACGTCTTGCTTCCCGACCTCCACTGAGAGGGCCCTGAGGACCCCTCCCTGGACTCAGCCCCCCTGGACCATGACAGTAGCTTCTGGGATCAGTCAGAGCAGCCCCCGCTCCCCATCCCACCAAGAAAAGGGACCCTCAGGTGTCCTGAAGGACATCTTTCCCACTAGGGGCTGCCCTCTGCCCTCGTCTCCCTGCGAAGGCTGGGATCTTGTCCCGGATGCAACAGTGGCACCTCATAAGTGTGTCAGTGGATGGGGGGATTTGCCAGTGTAGACAAAAGGGGGTTCTTATTCCACTAACACTTCAGTTAGCCAAAGAGAGACCAGGCGTTATGAAGGCTGGTGGAAAGTGACCACAGCAAAGCCCCAGAATTCCTGGTGCCTGTGGGGCTTCTCCCCCGAGGCCTAGGGCCCCAGAGACCAGATGAAGACAGGGCGGTCTCCCCAAAGGCTGCCAAGTGCGGGGAGTCAGCCAGGCCGGTCTGGGAGGCTACATTCCAGGCTCCGTCACCTCCTCCACATCCCCTCTCTCAGGAGCCAGTGCGGGGCACCCTCTGGCGGGGGTGGGGCGGAGGAGGGGTGGATAGGCTCCATTAAAACTTGAGAAGCACCAGCTGTGTGTGAGAGCTATACTCCCCTGGGGGCCCAGCTTCAGTGCCGTCAAAGGTATTCAATGCTTTCAGACAAAAATCCGGCCAGAGACTATCTAAACAGAACTTGCCACCTGGTGTCTTAGTTGTGTAACCTTGATAGCGGTTCTTGGGATTTTATTCAGAAGGGAAATGAAGCATGAGCAAGACTGCGTGCCCGTCCTCATCCAGTTCCAGTGGCTGTTGATGGAGAGTACCCTACAAGCCAAGCCAAGCCTGCACCGAGCACCTGAACTGGGATCATTTATTTCACCAGACATGGTTATCCATATGTTACCCCCACGAAGCAGGACTGTGGTCATCCCCTCACTTTGCGTGTGTGTGTGTGCATTAGTTGCTCAGTCATGTCTGACTTTGTAACACTAGGGACTGTAGTCCTCCAATTTCCTCTGGCCATGAGATTCTCCAGGCAAGAATACTGGAGTGGGTAGTCATTCCCTTCTCCAAGGGATCTTTCTGACCCAGGGATCGAACCTGGGTCTCCTGCATTGCAAGCACATTCTTTACTGTCTGAGGCACCAGAGAAGCCCCCTTGTTATTTTAGAGGTGGGTAAACTGAGGCACAGAGAGGCTAAGTAACTTGCCGAAGGTCTCCTACACAGAAGCTACTACACAGCAGGGCTGGGGTTTGAAGGCAGACTGGTGACCCTAACGAGGACCATGCCAGACTGCTGAATCTTGTGGCTGGTGATCACATTAAGTCTCCATCAGTAGCCCTCTTCATTACCTTCCATGTTCAATCAAATTCCCTACCTCTTCTTTGTTTCTACTGCCTTGAAACAAGGCCTTTATAACCTCACCCCACATGAGCAGGGTGAAGCCTTCTAACTCTTCTGATTTCTGATTTCTTTCTTTTAACTCATTTTTCTCACCATTACCCTGGCAGTCTCCCTAAAATACTGCTGTGATAACACTCCTGTCCTCTTTGATAACCTATAATAACTCCCATCCTCAGAGGTCGATTGCATATTCTGTGCCTGGTGGCCCAGCCGTCCCCCTTTAGTCTCTATTGCCCCATTATTCACTACCTCTTGTTCAGTGGAATGGTGCTGAAATTGACTTGCTCAAATTGATTTATTTGTCATCTACTAAACATTCCTTGCGCTTTCCTGCCAGCAGTGTTTTATTCCCACTGTTCCTCCCACCTGGAAAACGCTTTGCTTTCTAACCAGGTCCATGCATCCTTCACTTAGAGTTTACATCCCAGGTGCTCAGTAAGCTCCTTCATCCACCCTCACTAGACTGAGCTCCACCCTATTCTGTGAGGGGTTATGAATGGGTGGTCTACAGATGTGTTTGGCCAGTCAATGTTTAGACAGGGAAAAATAAAGAAATTTGAGTGTTTTGAGACGGGACAAATGCTCTCCAGTTTGCCGGATCCCTGCACTCTTGATTTTCTTACACCCAGTTTTTTTGGGGCTTGCAAACTCCGCCTGTACAGCTAATTGGGCAACTGCATGGAGCATCCCTTCTGCTGCCATCTTACTTATCTTTTCAGCATCATAACTTCCAAGTTGCTGGTCTTCAAAGAATTCTCTGACACTTGGATTTGTTTCTCTTCCTTTACCATCTTTGTCAAGTACTAGGTGACTCTGAAATAAAAGATTTCCCGTCCCAGGGGAATTATTACCCCAAAACATTCCGTGTGGTTTTGCAATGTTAATATTCAATACATAATGTTTCTGCTTTGTGAAATTTTTTAAAACTGGGATATTCTTAAATGGTCTCCCACAAGGAGGAATCTAGAGCTTAAACTCCTGCTTTTCTATTACTAACTGTGGGGCCCAGCAAACTCACTAGCTGTGAGCCCTTCCCAAGCCTCAGTTTCCTCCTTTGTACAATCAGGAGAACAATAACCACTTCATTGGGTTCACGTGGCACCTGATATGACCAGAAGCTCAATAAATCAAAGCTGCTACTATATTCATGAGGCAGCCTTATTTAACATCTCAAGTTCTTGGGTTCTTGGGGTGAAGCCTGGCGTAAACTGAGACCATGGGGTCTTTTGGCATGGACCTTGCCTGGTGGCTCAGATGGTAAAGAATCTGCCTGCAATACAAGAGGCTCAGGTTTGATCCCTGGGTCAGGAAGATCCCCTGGAGAAGGGAATGGCAACCCACTCCAGTATTCTTGCCTGGAGAATTCCATGGACAGAGGAGCTTGGTGGGCTATAGTCCTTAGGGTCACAAAACGTCAGACAAGACTGAGTGACTGAGCACATGCACGCGTGTGGGTGCATGCACACACACACACACACACACAGTGTGAGACTAAATCTTATCTTCTGGGCCAGCCTCCCCTCATCTCCTTTTTGCATCCTAGGAGCTTAAAGATATCCATTGAGTAAATCTTCACTGGCTGATTCTTTTAAGGGCTACACAAAACCTGTGTCCCAACGCAGTCCTGATAGTTCTTCTTTGCCTTCCTTTGAGTGATCCCTCACATTCTGACTAGTTGGGATTAAGAAGTTATCTTGAAACCAAAACTGTTGGCAAAACAAACCTCTCAGACTGAAGCTCTTTTCTTCAAAGGTTTCATAGCTGTTTCTCCAAACCATTCTCCAATGCTGAACTTAGAGCAGCTAAGTTGAAAAAGGCTTAGAGGTTTCAATATGATGGTTTGGAAGGATACAGAAAGTGGAGTGAAGGGGACATATTGTTGCATGATTGTCACTATCCTGATTGTTTTTATTATGATAAGCTGATCAGTAGTGATCTGTCTTACTATAGAAGCTGCTTGTAAAGTAACTAAACAGTAAACTCAGATCTAGAAACCAGAGTTTCAAAAGTCTATTTTACTTTTTACACTAGCAGATGAAAGACATCCCATGCCCTAAAAAGAACCTTGAATGTTAGGATGAATTTCCCCGCTTAATAACAGCCCTGGTGAGTGTTCTGCCCTGAGGGTCTACTGGGAGATCAAATATTTTGATTCTTTTAATGGAAATCCTTAAAATATGAATACATTTTTGTGATCTCAGCTAAGATTCCCAATTGTCCCTCAGTATTTTGGTGAGGTTGTGTATGCATTGCAAATTGGAGGATTGTTGCTGAAGCTGAAGTCCAATACTTTGGCAACCTGATGCAAAGAGCTGACTCATTGGAAAAAAAACTGATGCTGGGAAAGATTGAGGACAGGAGAAGAAGGGGGTGACCGAGGATGAGATGGCTGTATAGCATCAGTGACTCATTGAACATGAGTTTGAGCAAACTCTGGGAGATAGTGGAGGACAGAGGAGCCTGGTGTGCTGCAGTCCGCGGGGTTGCAAAGAGTAGGAGAGTCAGACATGACTTAGAGACTGAATGATAAAAGAGATGGGAGTTTTGAGAGGGAATCAGGATTAAATGAGAGCATGAGGGTATAGCCCCTATGATGGGATCAGTGCCCTTAATACCGCTCTTTTACCAAAAAAAACAAAAACCCACTCTTTCTCATCTCCCCAGTACTCCACCAGTTCAGTCAATCACCAAATCTTCATCTTGTCTTTGAAGCATCTATTGAAATGGTCACTTCTCTGTCTGCACTAACACCAGCTCAAGTCATTAGATATCATCGGTGGCCAGAGTGGTTGCCATCATTTCTCACCTATTAATGCAACAGCTTACTTTCTGGACTTCTGGCATCGATGATGACTCTTTTTTGGATCCCCTCCAACTCTTTCTCCTGCTATCACAGTAATCTTTTGAAAACATAAATTTGATCATGTAAACCTTCTATTTGGAGAAGGCAATGGCGCCCCACTCCAGTACTCTTGCCTGGAAAATCCCATGGACAGAGGAGCCTGGTGGGCTGCAGTCCATGGGGTCCCTAAGAATCAGACACGACTGAGCGACTTCCCTTTCACTTTTCACTTTCATGCATTGGAGAAGGAAATGGCAACCCACTCCAGTGTTCTTGCCTGGAGAATCCCAGGGATGGGGGAGCCTGGTGGGCTGCTGTCTATGGGGTCACACAGAGTCGGACACGACTGAAGCGACTTAGCAGCAGCAGCAAGCCTTCTATTTAAAATCTTGGGCTTCCCTGGTGGCTCAGTGGTGAAGAATCTACCTGGCAATGCAGGAGACACAGATTCTAATCCTGGGTTGGAAAAATCCCCTGGAGTAGGAAATGGCAACCCACTCCCGTATTCTTGCTGGGAAATCCCACACACAGAGAAGCCTGGTGGGCTACAGTTTGCAGGGTTGCAAAGAGTCAGATACGACCAAGTGCCTGAACAACAACAACAATGGGGAGAATGACACAAAAGGGTAAGACTTAGTGGGAATTTGATAATTGGAGACTTTGCTGTTGAACTTTTTAGCTGCCCCCCTCCCACTTCTTTAAATGTACACCCACTCCCACACATCACATAGCACATGTGGTAAAGTTGGGAACATGATAAAAAATATAGAAAATAAAAATTTAAGTCAAAACAATTGAAATATAGTAGGCCTTCCAAAGAAGCAGTCCATATCATTTGTGCATCATTATCTCTTGTGACATTTTCAGAACTGATATTACAGTGTTTAGTTCAGTTCAGTTCAGTTCAGTTCAGTTGCTCTGTCGTGTCCAACTCTTTGCGACCCCATGAACCACAGGAAGCCAGGCCTCCCTGTCCATCACCAACTCCTGGAGTCCACCCAAACCCATGTCCATTGAGTCAGTGATGCCATCCAGCCATCTCATCCTCTGTTGTTCCCTTCTCCTCCTGCCTTCAATCTTTCCCAGCATCAGAGTCTTTTCCAATGAGTCAGCTCTTCGCATCAGGTAGCCAAAGTATTAGAGTTTCAGCCTCAGCATCAGTCCTTCCAGTGAACACGCAAGACTGATTCCCTTCAGGATGGACTAGTTGGATCTCCTTGCAGTCCAAGGGACTCTCAAGAGTCTTCTCCAACACCACAGTTTAAAAGCATCAATTCTTCTGCGCTCAGCTTTCTTTATAGTCCAACACTCACATCCATACATGACGAAAAACCATAGCCTTGACTAGACGGACCTTTGTTGGCAAAGTAATGTCTCTGCTTTTTAATATGCTCTCTAGGTTGGTCATAACTTTCCTTCCAAGAAGTAAGTCTTTTAATTTCATGGTGTAGAAGCTATCTAAGAACACTCATAGTAGAGCAAAGAAAATTTTCAGGGCTTCCACAGAGTAATGAACGCATGCATGCATGCTAAGTCACTCCAGTGGTGTCCAACTCTTTGCAACCCCATGGACTGTAGCCCACCAGGGTCTTCTGTCCATGGGATTCTCCAGGCAAGAATATTGGAGTGGGTTGCCCTGCTCTCCTCCTGGGGATCTTCCTGACCTAGGGATTGAACCAATGTCTCCTGTGGCTCCTGCACTGCAGGCGGATTCTTTACCGCTGAGCCACTGGGGAAGCCCAGAGTAATGGATACAATTTCCTAAACAGAATGAGGAACCCAGCATTAGCCTCCATCTTGGAAACCATTTGTGTGAATGACATGAACTCCGAGACTGGCTACCATCTTTTTTTAATCTCTTAGAGAGCAAACAGTGTTTTTAATATACCCTCATAAAGTCAAAAAATGAATACAGTAACATAATAAGTCAATTTCCCGGTTATTATCTGCATGGCCTAGCTACTGCCTCAAAAGACTGACATTTTCCTCTCTCTTCCCTCACAAATGCTTAGTCCTCCACAGGCATCACATCTATGCTTCCATAATGGTATTTCTGATGCAGTTTTCGACTCTCAGTTTCATACCCAACCTCCAACCATCCAAACTTGACCTCCTTTTCTATTTTAGGAACTCAAGTACATTGTAAATGTTCCTGTTGATGAGCTCAATGTACAGTGTTAATAGAGTGTTCACATAGATGCAATGTTATGCTAAATAAAAAAGAACAGGGAATGTTCTTCGTGCCAAGCCAAGCCATGGGCTCACATTTGGGTATTCAGATTGCAATGATCCCCTGAAGTTTCAAGTATGAGTGATGGTTTCTGCTGCACAAATGAAGGACTATGAATAGGCATGAAAGAGTGAGCGCAATCCAGTACCCTCTGCAGGCACGGGGCCATTTAGATGTTCACGGTTCTCTTCTTTACTATTATCACATACAACCAGGATATGGGGAAGTCTCGGAAGGTTACACTGCTAGTATAACACAGAAGTCAAAGAGAAATCTATCTGAGTAACCTCGGTAGACTTTCTATCGCTGTTCTTACATATCATGTAGAAGATAGAGCGTGCAGGCAGGGCTCACCTCAATGAAAATCGCTCTCTAATTCTTTCACTCTATTTGGGGAGGAGATCCCTGATGTGATCTTGGCTCCTTACTCTTTGCTAGAGAAGCCCATGGTAACTCACTTTTACTGGTCAGTCCCCGAGGGCTTCATTCTTTAAATCCCATTCGAACATGTACAGGAGGCATTCCTGCAGCCTACTTAGGAAACTATTTCTTGAGGAACAGTCATCACATTTCTGAAAAATTATGGTGGCAGCTGATCCAAAATCTTGGCCTTGAACTCCAGCCAATGTTTTCTTGACTCCAAAGTGTCCTGCCAAAACAAAGTAATCGCACAGCTGACAGAACCTCTCTTGTTACCTCTTAGGAATGACCATAATTTACAGCCTGCACTGCCAACGGGGGTCTCCCAGTGAACATACAGCTACTCTGGGTGCGTTTCAGTGAGTCATCTCAGGGCTAATACCTCATGTTTACCTTCTCAGGGAAACACGGAATTCCTTGTTTGAGGAGAGTGAACATCACCGATAAGGAACTCTGTTTTTACTGTAACTGTGTGCCCCTTTTTTCCTTCCAAGGTGCCTTACTGGTTTCCTGACCTGACAGCTTGGTGCCATGTCCTGAGGCCTCCAATATTTCTCGTAGATGCTTGTTCCAGACTTGAGGGGGCCATGACCAAAATTGTCGCTATGGAGACTTTTTAAAGGAAACACGTCACATTTGGCTTTAAAAGCAGACAGACTCCCTCCTTCTAAAAGGAATAATTGTGTAATTTTCAGAAAGAACATTCTAGTCTTGACTATTCATTTTAAGGCAGAGTAGGCTCTGGACTCAGGACCCTCTGGGCTACAGATTCTAGGTGCTAGGAGCCTGGTAGTGGGGCAGGCAGGAAGAGGGAAAGACGTAACCATCAACTTTGTGAACCTGGGTGAGACAATAAGGAGCTAACAGCTCCTGAGAGACTAAATGCCCAGAGCTAGAGGACTCGGAGGGTCTCTAGGGTTTTTTAAGTTGTACTGATTAGCTTCAATGCCCTCTGCCTTTTGACAAAGATAAACATAACCAGAAGACCCACTGAAGAAATTTCACCCTGTCCTTCCTAAGAACTAGTCAATGGGAAGAAAGATCTGGGCACTAGTTCTGACCAGAAGGCTACAAGTCACCCAAGGTCACTAGAGAGACACCAAGTCATGGCACATTTTCTCAGAAACTTTCATTCTCTGTTCCTGTATGGCGAAAACCCAAATCCTGGTTTCTGTAAACTGGCAAATCCCTACCCTCTTTGTACCAGGGTTCATGCTTCTACTGATCCAGTGTTCATTCCATTCCTTACGCATTTTGAGCCTCTGGAGCTCTCTGCTGAGTTCTTTTGGCGAGCTCAGGTATGCATTTGATTTTTTTAGCGTTATCCAGCATTTCTAACTGTTCTGCAGCAGGAAGTCTCCAGGTAATCCTATCTTCTGTACTACCAGAAGTGAAGTCTATGAAATCTAATGTAAAGGGAACTGAAAGAGATCAACAATGGATGTGCTTTCTTACCTTTAGTAGAAAGTGTCAGACACCATGAAGTCCCAAATCAAGGTCTTCAAGGCGAGGTCAATTTCTGCAATGGGTAGTCTGTATTACTCCTGAGAGGAGCTTTCTGACAGAGGCGTCAGTTACATTTTGTGCAGGGCTTCTGTGTCTGCTGCCTAGACTACATCTGTTGGTCACACTTCCCACCTGGGGAAGGGAGGCTCCTATTCATGCCTACAGACCAGACTACTGGTCCCTGTTTCTTAGACTCTGAACCATTGGCTGGCCTTCTTTTCATTTTTTGGTTATCCTGTGCCTGAATGTTTTGAACCATCACCTTGCTCCAAGCTAAAGAACCATGTTATTCCATCCTTAGAATGCTCGCCTGAGTCCCAACCCACTCCCATGTTCTAGCTCCCAGGATGCAGCACTTTCTCTGAGTCTTCTCCCCAGCACAGACAGGGGCACAGCATATGAAGACCCTGCTTTGACAGTTCAGGCAGTACGAATTCTAAGGAGGACGGAGGGAGTGGGTCTGTGGCATCAAAAGATGAAGATCTACCAAGAGATTCAGAATTGAGGAGACCTGAAGTTAGCAGATAGGAGGTCTTGCATAAGCCTTTTCAATCCCCTTTATATCCAAGGTTACTGTTTGTGCTCTCTCTTCATTCATTCTCTGCAGCCTCAATAGTACCCAAGTTACTGGGAAGGACAAGTCTAGGGCCCTTAAAATTCTCCATATTCTTTCCCCCTTCCATCTTCCTCTTACCTGTGAGGAAACCTCTCATCCAATCTCTCCTGAAGTTAATTGTCAATGAAGGGAATGGTAATGTCTTTTTGTTGTGGTGGTGGTAAAAAAAACACACCACATAAAATTTACCATCTAAGCCACTTTAAGAATACAATTCAGCAGTGTTAAACAAATTCATGTTGTTGTGAAATAGATCTCCAGAACATTTTTTATCTTTCCAGATAAAAATCTTCTTAATCTTAATTCTATACCCATGAAACAACAACTGCCCTTGTCCACCTCCCCATAGGCCCTGGTAACCACCATTCTTCTTTCTATTTCTATGAATTTGACTACTAGATGTCTCATATAAATGGAATCATACAGTATTTTTACCTTTTGGGGACTGGCTAATTTCACTTAGCATAATGTCCTCAAGGTTCATCCATGTTTTAGTATGTGTCAGAATTTCTTCTTTAAGGCTCAATAATATTCCACTGTGGGAATATATCACATTTTGTTTTTACTGTCATCTGTCAGTGAACATCTGGGTTGGCTATTGCTAATATTGCTGATATAAATGTGGATGCAAATATCTCTTTGAGATCCTGCTTTCAATTCTTTTGGATATATTCACAGAAGTGGGATTCCTGGGTCACATGGTAGTTCTATTTTTAATTTTTCAAGGAAGCTCTGTACTATTTTCCATAGCAGCTGCCTATTCCCACCAATAGGGTACAAGGGTTCCAAATTCTCCACAACCCTGCCAACACTTGTTATTTTCTGTTTTTTTTTTTTTTTTTTTTGACAGTAGGTATCCTAATGGATGTGAGGTAGCAAAGTCTTTCTTATATTTCTTCATAAAGTTCCTGGAATTATGGATGTTTTGAAAGTATCCCATCAGTCAACCTCCAGTTGTTCAGTTCAGTTTTCAGTGGTGATGGGGATTCAAATAATCTTCAAAATTCAAAGAAGTTGCTACAAATTAAGAGTTTTCTGATCAAGAGTAAAAACATCTAGAAAGTTCATGTTTGCTTTCCATCCAAAATTATCACTCAATTAATGTTCACCACCAAATTCCACCTAGGTTCATTACATAAGTTTTACAGAGCTCTCCTTACAAGCCTCCTGTGTGTTTTCCTAATGATGGAAAGACCTTTTCGTATTGGCCTCTGCTTTTCTTGTGCCATGTGTTTTTTTATGCTTGGACTAGACTAGAACCATAGGAGTCCATTACCTTCTGATTTCCATTCTTGCTCTCTCTCCTTAGTCTGGGATTGTTGGCTTCTTTTTGGAGGTCACAAAGGTTGCCTTGGCTGCCTTTAAGTAATGACTATAAGCAACATAGCATTTTTCCTGCAAAAGACTTTCTGTTCATCAAATCTCATTTGCAGTTGATATTGGATTAGAACCTGGTGATTTAGCTTGGCAAGCTGGTTCCTGTCAGCATCATGCCATTTCCAAGGAGGGCATCTCATGGTGTTTTCTGCCTGGTGTTACTCTCTCCAAAGCATGGCTCTGAAATGAGAAATTATACCTTTTACATTCCCCTTTATTTCCTTATTATCTCTTTAGTTACAGCTCTGTACCCATTCAACACAACAAAATATATGGCAAGGGGAGAACTTATGAGTTACAATCAATGAATATTTTATCTTATTGGGAGATAGCCTGAAGGAAACACAGTGTGCCAACCTATGCTTGACCCAACACTATTAGACATTTCAGTCAAGTACAGCTGAATGCTTCTGACCTTGAAACTCACTGGCAGCTGGGACTTTATAGATAAGTTAATCTGGGACCATGACACTTTTTGCTTATGTGACCAGGGTGGTAGTTCTCAAAAATATGCACCTTGGGAAGCAATGTATCCCACAGATCCTACTTATTCACACTTGAAAATGCCTTTCAAAAATGCCCTCACTGTAATTAAAGCATAAAATGAAGACACTTTAAATAAAAATTCAATGAGAGGTTGACATGAGAAGAAAATTTTTCCCTTATGACTAAAACAATGGTGAACATAAATCAGAAACCTTAAAAAGAAATTCAATGGCAGAAAAGAAAGATGGAAGAAAATTGGGTCCTTGAAGAAGCTGATGATCCATCTGGGGCCACCATTATAAGGACTTCTTCTTGTTAGGTGATATTATTATTATTTAAGCTAGTTGAGTGGGTGTTCTCTGTTATTTGCAGCCCAAAGCATCTCAAGTCATGAAGCCTTGTATAGGGTTTGGTGTTTAATGAATGAACAATGGGAAGCTGTTAAAGGATCTCAGGAAAAGTGTGACAGGGTCAGCCACGAGCTGAAAAAAGATGATCTAATTTCAGTGTGTGGAGACAGGGTTGTAAGAGTTTAAGGAAGAATGTGTGCCAAGTCGCTTAAGTCATATCCTACTCTTTGTGATCCTGTGGACTATAGCCTGCCAGATCCTTTGTCCATGGGATTCTCCAGGCAAGAATACTGGAGTGGGTTGCCGTGCCCTTCTCCAGGGGATTTTCCTGACCCAGAGATCAAACCCATGTCTCCTGAATTACAGGCGGATTCTTTACCACTGAGCCACTGGGAAAGCCCAAGGAGGAATACAGTGTCTAAATATTAAGGAGAACCAGGCTTAAGGGGGAAGATTATGAGATACAGCTTGAAAATGCTGCATTTTCCTGCTGGAGATGCCTAGTAGGCAGTGAGATATATGGAACTTAGAGATGAGATTTTGATTAGAGAGATAAATTTAAGAATTATTGATATTTATAGCTATTGAAGTCTTGGGTATGGATGAAAGGGGCTGAGATGAATATTTGAGGAACTTCAATATTTAAGGACAGGAGAGGATGAGTCTTCAAAGGAGACAGAGAATGAGAGGCAGTATAGAGGGTCTAAATACCCTAAAGTCAGTCCATGGGTTTCTACTTAAGAACCCACGGGGTAGGATTGCTTGATGATTTCTCAGAATTTTCTTATTTCTGAGATCCTTGATTCTAAGATAAATCTTGATTTCTCCATGATGTGAAATCAATGAAAAATACTGTTGAATATTTTTTTTAACTCTTGTCAATCCCCAATAATCCTTCTGTCTTCAGACTCACACTGAATATTATCTGTCCTTTTCTTACAGCATACCTCACTATGTATTGTGATTGTACATGACTATGTCTCATTTCTCCAAGCAGGGCTAGTTATTCTTAGAGGCCAAGAATTATGTCTTATTTATTTCCTTATCTATCTCCCCAAACTGCTGTACCTAATCAGTAAGACATTTTGAATGCAGTTGGACACCAATACATTTTTTGGCAAATATGTATTTAGCACATAATTTAATATACTGGGTAAAACTGCTAACATTTAAAAAATTGAATTCTTGAACATGAACTAGAAAGTCTGAATAAACTCAAAGATTCACAAAAGAAAAACCCCATTCTGAAGAGATCTTAGGGTCATGAAACATTTCCCTGAGGTCTTCCCTCTGATGAGCATGCAGCTCGCTGTCTGTTTAAGATGATAAGATCACTACAAATTATTGGCTTCCTGATTTTTGATTCAGTCTAATTATCAAGATATATAAGAGATAAAATAATCTTTACTTTGACCATGGCAATCTTATACCCCCCCAAATTTCTCATTTTCCTATCTCTTGCAGTCTTCCAAATGAGATCCTTTCTCAAATGAGGAAGAAAGGGATGTTGCATTTGACCAAAGCAGGCTTCACAAATGGCTGGAGCATCAGAGACTGATATAATCTGCAATCTGAGTCAATATTCTCAGCTTTGTCTTACTATAGTTTTGCCTTGTGACTATGTTTTTAACTGATGTCCATCCAAAGCAGCACATTTAACATTCAGCTAAATTCATTATAAAATCTAAGAGTTGGCAAACAATTGATCCATTATTATGGGACATTTGAATAAAGTGCAGAATGGAAGATGACACATACGTTTATTTTTATTTTTAAATTAAGAAATTTAACTTAAAAAATTAAAGTATGGTTAATTTACAATATTGTGTTAGTTTCAGATACACAGCAAAGTGCTTCAGATACATATATGTGTGTGTGTATATATATGTATATATATATATATATATATATATAATTTTTTAGATTCTTTGCCATTACGGGTTATTACAAGATATTGAATATAGTTTCCTGTGCTATACAGTAGATCCTTGTTGGAAACTTATATTTATTGATCCCTTCTACTGCTGGGCTCTTTAATAGTATTATTTCATTTGATAAGAGGAAAAGAAGTATATTTGTTTTCTGGTTTTACCTATATGTTAATAGATAGTTGAGAATTTTGAAAATCACTAGTCCAATTACATGACAAATGTAAGATAAAAATTAAACTGAATGATTTAAAGTCCTGGGTTTTTAAGAAATCTAGATTGGCTCTTCTGCTTTCACACATCCAACAGCCCCTCAAAATTCCCTCTTTATTAAGCCAGCAACCATTAAGTTACTCTTAAACTCACACTAAGTGCTATTTAACACAGGGGACAGAAAGCCAGATAGGGCTGGTTTTTGGTATCAGTAGTGTCTTTGTTGTGGACAGATGTCAGCTTCCAAATTCTTACTACACTGTACAGATTTGTGTACCTCAGGCAACTTCATAGCTCAAATCCTACCCCTTGGGGACTTATAGCAACTTGTAAATCCATGAGGAATTTTTCAGCAAAGTTCTATTTCTTAGTTTATTCATGGATTAGACTTGTAAGAGTAGATTCATTCTAAGGCCCTAATGAGCAGGGCTTTTTTTTTTTTTTTCTTCCACACTGAAAAGAACACTTGCTTCTCTTTTTCCAACATTCAGCTTATGATGGTTTTAGAATTTATGTTCTCAGTTTTATCCTCCATTGGCTTTGAAATCTTAGAAAATACTCACCATGGTTCTTCCCAGAATCCAGCACTATTCAAAGCCTTTCTTTATGTAGCATTAGAAAATGGAGACCCACAAAACTATTTCACATGAGCCTGTTGCTCTGGTTTACTTCTAGGAACATTGGCTCTGCTCTTCCGACTAACCAGAAGTCATGACAGTGGTCTAATAATTGAGCGATGCCTGTTATTAGAGGTGGAGAACACGAAGAGGATTCTCACGCCAAGTTTCTCAGAGTTGGGGTATAGGTAAGTTCTTTTTTCTTTCACTAGAAAAGATTTGATCTAGATTAAAACAACAACAACAACAAAACTCCCAAATAATGGATGTCTTTGGAATGAGGCTCATAGAAACAAGATGGGAAGTATTAATCCCATTGCCCACGTGGCTGCATGTGCCAGCATCATGTTTGCAATTGGTTGGGGGCATTTCATTGATTTCTACGGAGCCATCAGTATATGGGTTTTTAAAACTTCTATTCTGAGCTAAATTTCCTTTTAGTCCTCAATATTTGCTCATTTCTGTTCCGTTATTCCCAAACTTCATCCTTTTCTGCTTCACTTCATTTCAAATGCATTTCAAGGGTACGTTTTTCTTTGGAGGCCATAGGACATAAAAAATGAGCTGAAACGTTCCTTAGAGTTCACCCACTATGATGTCTTCATTTTACAAATGAGGAAAATGAGGCAAAGGGAAAGGAAAGAAATTGTTGGTCACAACTTAATAGGATCTTAACTCTCCTGAGTTCTGATTCAGCCACCAGACCAAAAAGGCAATATATTTTGAAGCAGAGATCAGAATAAAGGCACATGTCTGGGTAGTTTGTTCCTTTACTCATTGAGCCAGTCAGTTGCAAACTCAGTCATGTTTGTCTCTTTGAGACCCCATGGACTGTTTTCTGCCAGGCTTCTCAGTCCATGTAATTTTCTAGGCAAGAATACTGAAGTGGGTTGTCATTTCCTACTCCAGGGGGTCTTCCCGACTCAGGGATCAAACCCAAGTCCCTCGCGTCTCCTATATTGGCAGGCAGATTCTTTACCACCTGGGAAGCCTCTGGTTCCCTCACTATATGACCCTATATTAGCTTTCTGTGCTGTGACAAATCTCATCATAGTATCTTAAAACAATATACATTTACCTTGTCACTATTTATGTATATAAATACACACATATATATAAAATGCTATTTGTATCTTACTATTTCTGTGGGTCAAGAATATATATCAAGGTTTAGCTGGATTCTCTGGCTTCATGCTGTAATAATCAAAGTATTGGGCAGGCTGTATTCTCATCTGGAGGCCTGACTAGAGAAATAGCCTCTTTTGAACTCTCTCAAATTGTTGGTAGAATTTATTTCCTTGTGACTGTGAGACTGAGGCCCTACGTGCCTTCTGACTATTGCATAGAGGCTATCCTCAGCTCCTAGAGTCCATCTTCACCCCTTTGATATGTGGCCTTTCTATCACGGCCACTTACCTCTTCAAAGCCAGGAAGGGAGGAAGTCTGTAGCAAGCTAGAGTCTTATATAATTTAACAATCAAGTGGAGACATTGTGTCATCATTGCCGTATTCTAATACTTAGAAGCAACTCACAAGTAGTGCCCAAATTCAGTGGGAGAGGATTATACAAGGGTTTGAATACCAGAAGAGGAATGTTGTGGGGTTCACTTTACCGTCTGTCCACTACAACTCCAAATGATTTGCTTGGGCTGGTATAGGAATAAATTCCACATGAACAATATTTTCACTGTGGATCACTGTCAACTCGCAAACATGTTTCTGTGATGTGTCTCCAAACTCCATCCTTTATCTCATTCAATGATTTTATTCTTTTTACAAATGACCCCATGAAGATACAAAAGATAAGCTTTTCAAATTTATGGGTGAAAGAGATGAGCGTGAGCAAATAATTTGACACAATTATGGCCCATTTTTATTTTGATGCTAGTATAATGGGAATAGTATTTTTCATTTATTTTAACATAGTTTCGGTATTTGAATTTCCTGGTATGTGACCTCCTGTTACTCTAGAGATACCATTTGCTTTGGGGAAAATTAGAATTTTTGAAGCAGGGGTGCAAGCACAGAAGTGATGCTGATTTTATAAATTCCAAAATGAAAGTTTTCAGTTTACAGATTGACAATATTTTGAAAGGGGCTTTGGTGAGAGAGAATAGATTGTCTAAGATTCTTTAGCTCCCAAGAACATTTTCATTACTCCAATAAGAAACCCTATACTGTTTGCAGGCACCCCCTGTCTCCCCCAGCTCCTGGCAACCCTACTTTTGTCCCTAAAGGTTTGCCTATCTTGGACTTACATATAAAAGAAATGATAGAACATGTGGTCTTTTGTTACTGGATTCTTCCACTTAGCATAGTAGTCAAGGTTTACCCATGCGGTAACATGGGTCAGCAGTTCATTCATTTTCATTGCCAACTAATATTCCTTTGTAAGACAGGCCACATTTGACTTATCCATTCCTCAACTGATGGACATTTGGGTTGTTTCTACTTTTTGGCTATTATGGATAAACCAGCTTGAACATTGCTGAACAGACTTTTGCATGGACATAGGTTTTATTCCTCTTGGATGTATAACTAGGAGTTCGGTTGTTCCTCTTCAAGCTTTGGTATCAGATCATTGAGTTTTATTATAAGTAACAGGGCAGAGGGAACTTTGGTATGAGATCTCGGAAGCTTCTTCCATTAAGGAAGGAAGGAGAGCTCATCCCTTGCAACCTCAGAGGGCTGTGGGAAGGAGGAAAGAGCTAGAATAGGATACAGAGGTCAGATGTCAGGACCTTGGGGACTGTATTCAAAGCCCAAAATTCAAGGGCTGCACAAATATCCAGATAAGTATACAGAAACCTAGTCATATTGGGGTGATCAATCAGTTTCCTTAGATGAAGCTCCAATACTTCGGCCACCTGATGTGAACAGCTGACTCATTGGAAAGGGCCTGATGCTAAGGAGGATTGAAGGCAGGAGGAGAAGAGGGCAACAGAGGATGAGATGGTTGGATGGCATCACTGACTCAATGGACATGGGTTTGAGCAAATTCTGGGAGATGGTGAAGGACAGGGAAGCCTGGCATGCTCCAGTCCACGGGTTTGCAAAGAGACTTAGTGACTGAACAACAACAAGCCTGAGGTAACTTGCAGAATTCTGGAACTGGCCTCGCAATGGGCTGGGCAGCCGTAATTCTTAATGTGGTGTAACCCTGACAGAGAGGCTGACCGAAGGATCAGACACACCACACTGGTCTCCTATAATCCATTTGGGTCATTTTCAGAGCCCAGACATTCTCCCATGCCCCAAAGAGGGCACATGGATCAGCTGAGAAGGCTTAGAACAAAAGTTCACAGTGACAATGTTAGACCTCACCTAAGCCCTGTGAAACAGTAGAAACAGTGTCAGACTTTATTTTTTGGGGGGCTCCAAAATCACTACAGATGGTGACTGCAGCCATGAAATTAAAAGACGCTTACTCCTTGGAAGAAAAGTTATGACCAACCTAGATAGTATATTCAAAAGCAGAGACATTACTTTGCTGACTAAGGTCCGTCTAGCCAAGGCTATGGTTTTTCCAGTGGTCATGTATGGATGTGAGAGTTGGACTGTGAAGAAGGCTGAGCACCGAAGAATTGATGCTTTTGAGGTGCGGTGTTGGAGAAGACTCTTGAGAGTCCCTTGGACTGCAAGGAGAGCCAACCAGTCCATTCTGAAGGAGATCAACCCTGGGATTTCTTTGGAAAGACTGATGCTAAAGCTGAAGCTCCAGTACTTGACCACCTCATGTGAAGAGTTGACTCATTGGAAAAGACTCTGATGCTGGGAGGGATTGGGGGGCAGGAGGAGAAGGGGTCGACCAAGGATGAGATGGCTGGATGGCATCACGGACTCGATGGACGTGAGTCTGAGTGAACTCTGGGAGATGGTGATGGACAGGGAGGCCTGGTGTGCTGCGATTCATGGGGTCGCAAAGAGTCGGACACAACTGAGCGACTGGACTGAACTGAACTGAAGCCCTGTGATCCTGAAAAACAAGTGAAGTATAAGAAATCTCCTATCCTTTTGTGTTCTAGGAAAGGGATCACTGCAAAGAAACACCCTCCCTCCTAGGACCTAGCAAAGACTATTGTTGTTTTTTAGCTGTGGCATGTGGGGCCTAATTCCCTGTCCAGAGATTGAACCTGGGCCCCTTCACTGGGAGCAGAGTCTTAGCCACTTGACCTCTGGGGAAGTCCCCCAAAAGACTCTGAGGCAACTTGGTTTACCTGCAACAAGACTAGACACACTCTCCACAGTCTCATTTTGCCTCATAAAGGATCAGCTAAACTGCCTGTGTCTACAGATCAATTGGAACAAAATAACTTGTTAAGCAACCTTTAGTTGGAGTTCAGATTCTCTCTTTCCTTCAGGTCTCTGAATGTTGGCCAGCCCTCAGCCTGAGCCAGCAAACAACCCCTCCTGAGAATAGGTTGGCCTCAGGGTATAATAACATTCTCTGCTCGGCTATTCCCCCACACCACCGTGTCATCCAGTTCTTTTTAGCCTTGTTTACTCCTGCCTGTAAAAGAAAAATTCTTGCTGAACTCTTGAGAGGCTTGCAGACTTATGGTCAAGAAGTCTTCCTATTGCAACAGCTCCTTCTCCTGCAATAGCCCTTCCCCCTTTTGCAACAATCCTTTCAGATAAAGTTTCCTCTTACTAAGTCTGGATTTGTTTTTATTTGACAACAGCAAACGGCAAGTTTGTGACCAGAGGCAAATGGCTACCGATCCTGCTGGGAATGCCAGTGTGGTAACTCCAGGCTCAGTTGGGGCAATTGATCTCTCAGGGATGACATTGTAGACAAGCTGCTCCTTGGTATGGACCAGTGGGAACCAGAGAGTGCCATGTGGACTTGGGGCCGCTTTTCCATCATCATAAAGTCTCATGATTCCTTCAGCCAGTGGGCATCTGGGAGAAAAGGGACTGGAGTGCCCCCAAGGACTAAAAATTTACTCAAAAGAACCGAGTCAGTTTCTTCTGGCTTAAAAATCTTTTTTAATGAGACATCATTACCGGAAAATTTATTTTTTTTTCTTGCTACCCAGCAGGGTCTTATGAGGGTGACTAGCTCTGTTACCAAAAATTTACAAAAGCTGCATTTTCTTAGCACAACTGAAGGTAGTGTGTGCAAATTTGTGACCGGCTACACTAGAATTATGAATCACATAAAACCAGATGATGTTCCACAGCAGTAAATGTAAGATCCTGCCTTTGAATTCAAAAATACATAAGTACAGGATGCGAATATTTGGTTTAGGAGCTACACGGCAACACTCAGGAAGAAAAAATTAGGGGTTGTATTAGTCAGGAATTTTTTGGTTGCAACTTACAGAAGCCCAGTTGGAATTAGGCAAAAGGGCAGAGAGGGAATTTATCGGCTCTCAGACTCCAAGAACAACCAAACTGAAGGAAGGAAGGGAGGCAGCTGGGTTTCAGGAATAAATGGGGCAAGGGACACGAGAACTCTAGGGCTCTCTACATTCTAGTCTTGGCTTCTCTTTGGGTGGCCCTCTCCTTTGGGTTTTCGTCTCTCTCACTACAGACCATCCTTTCGTGTTGAGCAGGGTCATGGCCCTGAAATGCTTAAAAATCTTCTGACTTTTGGTATTGGACTTGAGAGAGGCTCAGAAAAATTCTGTGGAAGCTTTCTGATAGAAAACCTGGTAAGGTCTGTCCTGTAACCACGGAAACGAAATCATATTTAAAAAGGGCAGTTCTCAAAAGAGCCATTTAAATTCCCAAATTTCAAGAAGTAAAGGGAGTTTCTGGATAAATAGCCCCCTATAGTCCAAGCATAAGTGTGTGGTCAATGTTGTTAATATTAAGTCAGAGAGAGAAGGTGTTTTTTTCAGTGAAGCTGATGTGGCAGGAGGCTGGGCCTGTGGATGTGGAGTTTCAGGTGCTGAGGTCAGTATACCTGGAGGCGAGGGTTCTATTATGGGGGTTGTGCTCAGAATAGGTTATAGATCAAACAGAGGGCATTTTGAGGGAAGCAAGAAGATTGGTGGGGCAACTTAAACCATTCCATGCTATTCCTCATGTAGTTGCCTCAAGGAGCCCCTGAAAACACTGAAGATGTTCAGACTGGAGAGGAGACGGCACAGGAACATGGTAGCTGTCGTTAGCTGCTCCGATTCTTTATGGACTAGTACATAGAAGCTTCAGGGTAATAGGCTTTGATTCAACATCAGGACTTCCTCATAGGTAAAGCTGTCCTGGATGGATGAGGGTATATGATGAAGCAGTGGGATAACAATGTGAGGCAGTATTGGGTTCATTTATTTGCTCCTTCAACCCTTCATTTATTCTGCAAATATTTATTCATTAATGAATAGACAATATCACCAAATAGACAATGAGTTCTACAAAGCAGCTCATCACTGCACTACTTAGAGTGCTAACACTATATTAATGTCTGTTAACTGAATTGAAGAATACTCGAATGAGCAGATAGTGTGATCACTGGGCTGGGTACTAGAGATGGCCGTAGGAGCCTCCCGGAGCTCACACATCTCAACAACCAAGGCAACCAATTGAACAGCGGTGCCGCCTTGTACGAAGTGCTCTGACAGATGTATGCACATGTCGCTTTGAAAGGGCAGAGGAGCGGTACTGTCAGGAAGTGCTCCTGGGGCCCAGAGAAGGGCTGCTAGAGTTGGAACCTTCTTATTGGAAAAGATGAACAAGGTGGAGAGGAATGGGACGAGCAGTCCCAGAGGGAGAAAGAGTGGAGCTAAGGGAAGGAGGTGGGGCTGGGGGCAGGGAGGTGAGAGCTTCTGCTCCTGGGTTGCTCCACAGCCTGAGGAAGTTCCCTCTGCACTTCCCGTTCTTGCCCCAAGATACATGCTAGGGAGGAGGAGGGCAGTCAGGGAACTCCAGGTATACTGGAGGTCTTCAGCCTGGTTCATCCCCACTTCATATGGGGAGAGTGCAAAGATTTAGGGTCACCAAGGTGCCCTACCCTCCTCAGAAGAAGCCCTTTACCCACTCTTTCCTTGGAGCATTCACGACCTCACTCCCACCTCCTCCCTTATCCTACCTGACCTCCTTTCTCTACTGTGTGATATGATGGATGTGGGGTGATGTAATGGAATAGACTCAGAATCATAAAGGTGTACATGATGGACCAGATTTAACCTCTTATCCATACAGTGTTCATTTACATTTTAATTTAGGAGACTATTTTATCCTCAAGGGCTTCCAGGGTGGCTGCAATGCAGGAAATGCAAATTTGATCCCTGGGTCAGGAAGATCCCCTGGAAAAAGAAATGGCAACCCACTCCAGTATTCTGGTCTGGAGAATTCCATGGACAGAGAAGCCTGGCGGGCTACAGTCCATGGGATCACTAAGAGCTGAACAGCTTGTTGTTTAGTTGCAGCTTAGCGACTAAACAGCAATGACATTCTCAGTGGGAAATTCTGAACATCTCCAACAGAAGTGAGAGGACTTAGAGGATTTGTGACAAGGATTGACTTCTTTATCCCCCACCCTAACAGTTTTTTTCACACTGTGAGAGTGGTGGATTGGGAAATCAATTTTGTGAGTCACAGCTAGAATTTTTAAAAGAATGAAATGTAATTGAATACAGTGGAATACAAGAGATGAATATCAGAGTTCATAGCATGTAATAAAGGTAAGCTATGTTTAACAAACGGAGAAAGCAATGGCACCCCACTCCAGTACTCTTGCCTGGAAAATCCCATGGATGGAGGAGCCTGGAAGGCTGCAGTCCATGGGGTCACTAAGGGTCAGGCACGACTGAGAGACTTCACTTTCATTTTTCACTTTCACGCATTGGAGAAGGGAATGGCAACCCACTTCAGTGTTCTTGCCTGGAGAATCCCAGGGTCGGCGGAGCCTGGTGGGCTGCCGTCTATGGGGTAGCACAGAGTCGGACACGACTGAAGCGACTTAGCAGCAGCAGCAGCATGTTTAACAAAATATATTTCAGGCAAATATATATGTGAATGTAAATGATAAAAAGTAATATTTTTACTGTGAGGTACAGTAAAAACAAAAGTTTGAAAAATGCTGTCTTAAGTTTACCCTCTGCTGCTGCTGCTGCTGCTGCTAAGTCACTCCAGTCATGTCCGACTCCGTGTGACCCCATGGACGGCAGCCCACCAGGCTCCCCCATCCCTGGGATTCTCCAGGCAAGAACACTGGAGTGGGTTGCCATTTCCTTCTCCAATGCATGAAAGTGAAAAGTGAAAGTGAAGTTGCTCAGTCGTGTTCGACTCTTAGCGACCCCATGTACTGCAGCCCACCAGGCTCCTCTGTCCATGGGATTTTCTAGGCAAGAGTACTAGAGTGGGGTGCCATTGCCTTCTCCGAAGTTTACTCTCTACAATGTACAATTTTATTTCATCTGAATGAGTTCTTGGCTTTTTCTTAGAATTGGGACAATCTTGGCTTGTTGTGGATTCTAAGCAGAATATTTTGATTTTTTTCCTATGTCCTCTATCAGAGGAGCGGAAGTCTCTCAGTTTTTCCAAGTCCTCTCAGGAAATGAAACAAAATGAAATACTAACAATTGTTTCCTGCCTACCTAAGCAAATGATTTTTGCCTGAGATTTCCCCAGGGATCATTATAAGAGATGAAAACTTGACTCAGTGTTTCTAAGAGACGTTGAGGATTAGAGTCAATAGTGCATATCTGCCATCCACAAGAGTAAATGTGGATTTCCTACTGGATGTTTCCATTTGTTGAAGGCAAAAAACCAGTGGGGTCTCTTTAAATTAAATAAGGTCACTGGATAACTAATCTTGAGGAAGTTAGTATCATAGAGCATTCCCCTGTTCACAAAAGCAAAGGCAAGGAGATCTCTTGGGTCCACAGCACCAGGTGATGGGAGAAGAATGCACAGAAGAGTTTTAAATCATTTGTCCATTTTAGGGTAAATGCACCTGAAAATAATAGGCTATAGAAATTTTCTTTTTAAGAAAAGCTTTCTGAGCTCTGAAGAGACATATGGAAAATTCCATTTCACCAGGATAAGAGGATGACTGAAAATGCCAAGTCTATTAGGTATAAGGTGATATAGACCCCACCCGAAACTCAGAGGACAGGTTTGAGAATTTCTGCTCCAGGGAAACTATCCAGAATTGTAAACTGGTTGCTTATGTGATGTAACTTGCCCAGAATCTGTACCACTCAGATGCAAACCCCCTCAAACAAATGAACAACCCACCCCTAATAACCAAAGCTCACCCCAAAACAAAAACCACAATCCTCCCACCCTCAATTCTTTGGCAAAATTGATAACGAGTGTGGTTAACAAAACATTCTTTTCCTTGGCTAGACTTCCAGAAGAGAGACTTTGTTCTCCCAGGTAACTTAAGGAGGAGCATGGCTTTGCGTGTTTTTCGGAAGGGCTGAAGGTGGAGTGACTGTCTCTCTTGTGGTGGAATTCCCTGTTGTAGGTGGTCTTTATGGCTCAGGCTGCCTCCTAACTACATTCTGATCATTTAAAAAGTGAAACTCTATTTTGTTTACCATTTCCTTTGCTGTGCAAACCCTTTTTAAGTTTAATTTAAGTCGCATTTGTTTATCTTTGTTTCTATTTTCATTACTCTAGGAGGTGACTCATATTCATTGGAAGGACTGATGCTAAAGCTGAAACTCCAATACTTTGGCCACCTGATGTGAAGAGCGGACTCATTGGAAAAGACCATGATAGTGGGAAAGATTGAAAGACAGAGGAGAAGGGGATGGCAGAGGATGAGATGGTTGGATGGTATCATCAACTCAATGGACATGAGTTTGACCAAACTCCCAGAGATAGTGAAGGACAGGGAAGCCTGGCATGCTACAGTCCATGGGGTCACAGTGAGTCTGACATGATTTAGTGACTGGACAGCAACAACAAAAGAGGTAGATGAAAAAAGATATTGCTGTGATTTATGTCAGAGTGTGTGCTGCCTATGTTTTCCTCTAAGAGTTTTATAATATTCATCCTTACATTTAGGTCTTTAATCCATTTTGAGTTTATTTTTGTGTATGGTGTTAGGGAGTGTTTTTATTTCATTCTTTTACATATAGCTATCCAGTTTCCCCAGCACAACTTGTTGAAGAGACTATCTTTTCTCCACTGTATACTCTCACCTCTTTTGTCATAGAATAGCTGACCACAGGTGTGCGGGTTTACCTCTGGACTTTCTATCCTGCTCCATTGATCAATATTTTGGTTTTGGTGACAATACCATATTGTTTTGATTACTGTAGCTTTGCAGTATAGTCTGAAGTTCAGGCATTTGATTCCTCCCATCTCCATTTTACTTTCTCAAGATTGCTTTGGCTATTTGAGGTCTTTTATGTCTGTGTTAGTTGCTCAATCATGTCCAACTCTTTGTGACCCCAGACTGTGGCCCACCAGGCTCTTCTGTCCATGGGATTTTCTACCCAGGATACTGGAGTGGGTTGCCATTCCCTTCTCCAGGGGTCTTCTCAACCCAGGGATTGAACCTGGGTCTCCTGCATTGTAGGCAGATTCGTTACCATCTGAGCCACTAGGGAAGCCCTAGTAAAAGAGGTCTTTTATGTTTCCATACAAATTGCAATTTTTTTTTTGTTCTAGTTCCATGAAAAATGCCACTGGTAATTTGATAGGGATTGCATTGAATCTGTAGATTTCTTTGAATAGTATGGTTATTTTGACAATATTGATTCTTCAATCCAAGAACGTGGTATATCTCTCCATCTGTTTGTGTCATCTTTGATTTCTTTCATCATCATCTTATAGTTTTCTGAGTACAGATCCTTTTGTAGGTTTATTCCTAGGTATTTTATTATTTTTGTTGTGATGGTAAATAAGATTGTTTCCTCCATTTTTCTTTCGGATCCTTTGTTGTTAGTGTTTATAAATGCAAGAGATCTTTTTGTATTAATTTTGTATCCTGAAACTTTACCACATTCACTGAAGAGCTCTAGTAGTTTTCTGGTAGCATCTTTAGGATTTTCTATGTATAGAATCATGTTATCTGCAAACAGTGACATTTTACTTCTTTTCCAACTTGTTGCTACTGCTGCTAAGTCGCTTCAGTCATGTCTGATTCTGTTTGACCCCATAGACGGCAGCCCACTAGGCTCCTCTGTTCCTGGGATTCTCCAGGCAGAAATACTGGAGTGGGTTGCCATTTCCTTCTTGGATGCATGAAAGTGAAAAGTGAAAGTAAAGTCACTCAGTCGTGTCCAACTCTTAGCGACCCCATGGACTGCCGCCTACCAGGCTCCTCTGTCCATGGGATTTTCCAGGCAAGAGTACTGGAGTGGGTTGCCTTTCCAACTTGAATCCCTTTAATTTCTTTTTCTTCTCTGATTTCCATGGCTAGGACTTTCAAAACGGTATAGAATAATGGAGGTGAGAGTGGGCACATTGGTTTTATTTCTGATTTTAGAGGAAATTCTTTCTGCTTTTCTCTGTTGAGAATCATTTTAGCTGTAGGTTTGTCATACATGGTATTTCTTATGTTGAGGTAGGTTCCTTCTATGCCCACTTTCTGGAGAGTTTTTTTTTTTTTTATCATAAATGGGTGTTGAATTTTGTCACAAGCTTTTTCTGGACCTATTGAGATAATCTTTTTGTATTCTTCAATTTGTTGATGTAGTGTATCAAATTATGCATGTTGAAGAATCTTTGCATTCCTGGGATAAGTCCTACTTGATCATGGGTATTATCTTTTTAATGTACTATTGGATTGGGTTAGCTAGTATTTTGTTGATAATTTTTGCATCTATGTTCATCAGTGGTATTGACCTCAGAATGGGAGGAAATATTTGCAAGTGAAGCAACTGACAAAGTATTAATCTCCAAAATATACAAAAAGCTCATGCAGCTCAACATAAAAAAAGACAAATAACCCAATCAAAAACTGGGCAGAAGATCTAAACAGACATATCTCCAAAGAAGACATACAGATGGCTAAAAATCACATGGATTCAACATCACTAATTGTTCAGTTCAGTTCAGTTCAGTTCAGTCGCTCAGTCATGTCCGACTCCTCGAAACCCCATGAATCGCAGCACACCAGGCCTCCCTGTCCATCACCAACTCCCGGAGTTCACCCAGACTCACATCCATTGAGTCGGTGATACCATCCAGCCATCTCATCCTGTGTCGTCCCCTTCTCCTCCTGCCCCCAATCTCTCCCAGCATCAGAGTCTTTTCCAATGAGTCAACTCTTCGCATGAGGTGGCCAAAGTACTGGAATTTCAGCTTTAGCATCATTCCTTCCAAAGAACACCCAGGGCTGATCTCCTTTAGAATGGACTGGTTGGATATCCTTGCAGTCCAAGGGAGAAAAATGCAAATTGAGACTACAATGAGGTACCACCTCACACTGGTAAGACTGGTCATCATCATAAAATCTACAAACAGTAAATGTTGGAGACGGTGTGGAGGAAAAGGAACCACCCTACACTGTTGGTAGGAATGTAAACTGGTACAACCATTATGGAGAACAGTATGGATGTTCCTTTTAAAACTAAAAATAGAGCTACCATATGATCTAGCAATCCCACTCCTGGGCACATATCCAGAGAAAATCATACTTCAAAAAGACACATGCACCCCAGTGTTCATTGCAGCAGTATTTACAATAGCCAAGACATTTAGGAAGTAACCTAAATGTCTACCAGCAGAGGAATGGATAAAGAAGATGTGGTACCTGTATAAGATAGAATACTACTCGGTCATAAGAAAGAACAAAATAATGCCTCTTTCAGCAACATGAGTGGACCTAGAGATTATCATTCTAAGTGAAGTAAGTCAGACAGAGAAAGACAGATATCACGTGATATCACCTATACATAGAATTTAATAAAAATGATACAAGTGAACTTATTTGTAAAACATAGACTTACAGATCTCAAAATCAAATTTATAGTTACCAAAGGGGAAACATGGGGAAAGTGATAAATTAGGAGACTGGGATTAACACATACACTTTACCATATACAAAATAGATAGCTAATAAGGACCTACTATACAATATATTGGGCATAGAGCACTCAACTCAATATTCTGTAATAACCTGTATGGGAAAAGAATCTGAAAAAGAATGGAAACACACACATACACACATAAAACTGATTCACTTTGCTGTACACCTGAAACTAATACCACATTGTAAGTCAACTGTACTCCAATAAAAATTATAAAAAGAAAACCCTGGAATTTCAGGAAGCAGGGTTAGTCACTCAGTTGTGTTTGACTCTTTGCGACCCCATGAACTGTAGCCTGCCAGGCTCCTCTGTCCATGGAATTCTCCAGGCAAGAATACTGGAGTGGGTTGCCATGCCCTTCTCCAGGGGATCTTTCCACCGCAGAGATCGAACCTGGATCCCCTGCATTGCAGACAGTCTCTTTACTGTCTGAGCCACCAAGGAGCCATGGTGGTGAGCAATTCATCTGATTTCTCAGAGCCCTCAGACCAGGGCAGTAAGCGGTTACCTTAATGTTATAATATTAATATTTCATGAACTTCAGAACATACCTGGATGCTCCCTTCCAGAAATTCCACCTTACATTGGCCCCAGTGAAAATTCCATATACTGGAAAAAGTCACCGCTAAGCTTTGTTGATGTTCACTCACCAAATTGTGTCTGACTCTTCATGATTTCATGGACTGCGGCACATCAGGCTTCCCTGTCCTCCACTATCTATCTCCTAGAGTTTGTTCAAGTTCATGCCCACTGAGTAGGTGATGCTATCTAACCATCTCATCTTCTGCTGCCCTCTTCTTTTGCCTTCAATCTTTCTCAGCATCAGAGTGTTTTCCAATCAGTGAGCTCTTAGCATCAGGTGGCCAAAGTATTGGAGCTCCAGCTTTAGCATCATTTAGCATTCTTTTAGCAATGAGTATTTGGGGTTTATTTCCTTAAGGATTGACTGGTTTGATGTTCTTGCAGTCCAAGGGACTCTCCAGAGTCTTCTCCAGCACCACAATTCGAAAGCATCAATTCTTCAGCACTCAGCCTTCATTATGATCCAACTCTCACATCCATACATGACAAATGGAAAAATTATTTGAATATACGGAACTTTGTCAGCAAAGTGAAGACTTTGCCTTGTAATATGCTCTCTAGGTCTATGCTGTCTTTAAGTCTTACCTGTTATCTAAATTTCAGTATGAAAGACTTTTTTTTTTTTTAACTTATAAGGACAAGGTTGGAGAGGGCTGGGAATATAGCATGTTACAGCATTTCTCTCACATTTGGCCCCATGCAATTCGAACAGATTTGTTTATAGTTTCATGAATAAATGCTTATATAGAAGCAATGAAATTAAAAGTAGCAAGCAGGGTTGCAGGGACCACTATTAATATTTTAAGGAGATTCAGACCATCATGATTATCAAGAGGCAGGATGATCGCTGCTGACAATGCTGACTGAGAGATGGAAAAGACAACCTTTTAAGTAGAGGTTTGCTTAGAAATAGGGCTTCCCTGGTAGCTCAGTTGGTAAAGAATTTGCCTGCAATGCTGCTGCTGTTGCTGTTAAGTCGCTTCAGTCATGTCTGACTCTGTGCGATCCCATAGACGGCAGCCCACCAGGCTCCCCCGTCCCTGGGATTCTCCAGGCAAGAACACTGGAGTGGGTTGCCATTTCCTTCTCCAATGAATGAAAGTGAAAAGTGAAAGTGAAGTTTCTCAGTCATGTTCAACTCTTAGTGATCCCATGGACTGCAGCCTACCAGGCTCCTCCGTCCATGGGATTTTCCAGGCAAGAGTACTGGAGTGGGTTGCCAATGCAGGAGACCCCAATTTGATTCCTGGGCCAGGAAGATCCCCTGGATAAGGGATTGGCTACCCACTCCAGTATTCTTGGGCTTCCCTTGTGGCTCAGCTGGTAAAGAAACTGCCTGGAATGCAGGAGACCTGGGTTTGATCCCTGGGTTGGGAAGATCCCCTGGAGAAGGGAAAGACTACCACTCCAGTATTTTGGCCTGGAGAATTCTATGGAACGTATAGCCCATGGGGTTGCAAAGAGTTGGACGTGACTGAGCAACTTTCACTTTTGCTTAGAAATGAATGGTCACACAGGGAACTCTGCTCAAAACTCTGTAATAACCTAAATGGGAAAAGAATTTGAAGAAGAATAGATACATGTATATGTATTGCTGAATCACTTTACTGTGCATCTGAAACTAATACAACACTGCTAATCAATGATACTCCAATATGAAATAAAAATTTAAAAAAAGAAATGAATTGTCTCAGATTCTAGCAAAGTTATAGAAATTATATCAGAAATGATCCAAGTTTCACTGGAAATGATTTATGAACCCAAGAAGTATGTTTGGAGAGACAGTTGAAGAAAATTAAGTAAAAGCTATGAAATGTAAACGAACTCTAAGAGGCTGGAAACTTCCATGAATGCCTGTAAGGAGTCTTTCAAGTAGGATTATTTTGGGAATGTAATTCTGGATTCTTATTTTCATTACTTGGAGCCTAACCTCCGCATCGCTTCTGTATGTAATTGGATGTGTGTACTCGTAACGTTTCACCCACTCCCCAACACCGCTTAGCAGAATGCATGGATTCCAAGGATAAAGGCTGAAAGGAAGGAAGGAAGGAAGAATGAGAGAGAAGGGAAAGAAAAGGATACAAGGGAAAAAATGGAAGGAAGGAAAAGAAAGCGAGTATAAAGAAGTAAGTGTGGTTAGAGCCTAGAGAAGAGAATGCAGACAGAAACAGAGGCAGGCTTTGTTTGTCTTGCTTCACCATCAGGCTGCAGCGGGGACTGAGGTCTGCTTCCTTGTTTGGGGAGCAGAGAGGATCTTCTCCATCTGGGGTATGACAAGGAGTGGGATTCTTAATGAGCAGAATCCACAAGTCTCCCTAGGAGAGATGGTCAGATGGAGTGAATTTAGGGAGGTAAGAGAAAGAACAAAGGAGAGGAGAAGGCCCCAAAGGTGTTATGCGGGAAAAAATGAGGCAAATGAGTCTATATTCAACGCACAGCAAATGTTCTGCAGGTTGTGCAAACTAATAGTAGATACATGAGGTTGGTCTTGGCACAGAGCAAGTACTCAGTAAATCGTCACTGGGTGAGGTCTGATCATGGAAACTTGGGGTGGGCAGAGAAGTAGGTGCTAAAAGATTTAAGGGGATGAATTAGTTTCAAGCGTAGTGAAGCATTTATATTTTGAATTGATCTGCCAGTTATAAATCTTTTTTTTGGTGTGTGTGTGAAGTAGGACCTTATTGGTAGCATGCTCTTTTGTTCTGCTGTGGTCATCATATGGACCACTTCCTAATTCAGGACTCTGAAGTATTTCCTGTTTTGGAGGCCAAGCCAGAGGCTGATCTCCCTGCGGGGCATCACTGCTCCTGTGAGAGGCCACCTTTCCTCCTCCTGTTTCCTGAATCTCCATTTCCTCCACTGTTTTATTCAGCAAGGATGGGGACCATCATGTGAAATGATGGATGTCTGCCGCTGCCTGAAGCCCAAAGCTTCTGTTGCTGCTGTCACCCCAAGTCTCCCTGTGGGATCCCATTTCTGCTTTTTGGGATCCCCACCTTACTGCTGAGAGTCCCACAGACTACCATGGTGGAACAGGAGAGTCCCAGCAACTGCTTCCTGATGTCCTGAGTTGGAACTTGCCATGTTTTTATTTCAAAAGCAGCGTTGAACGTGGTGATGAGATTTCATGGTGCTCTTAATGGACTGCTACACTCCAGGCACAAAATGAGTTAAGGAAGCATTCTGGGGGTTGGCTCAGAATCTAACCACAATGTTTCTAGGGCAAATTGACTCCTAATTTGCCAATAATCAACTTAGAAATGACTTTTAGAATCAAGACATATTCACTGAGAGCTAACCAAACTATTTTAGCTTTTGCACAAAACTCAGATGGTTGTAACTTGTCTGAATTAGGGCCTTCAAATAAAGTAGATTGAATATATCCTATGCCAACAGGCTTGCCCTCATCACAGGCCAGTTTGCCCATAAGGAAAGAGGCAATAAAGTCTGATATTCTGGTGGTACTAATACCTTCTGGATGTTTGTAGAAGGAGCAACCTTGGGCCAAATGAACAAGAAA
Source organism: Ovis aries (assembly GCF_016772045.2). Lineage (NCBI taxonomy): Eukaryota > Metazoa > Chordata > Mammalia > Artiodactyla > Bovidae > Ovis > Ovis aries. The sequence goes on along the minus strand of NC_056069.1, from coordinate 41,036,582 downwards.
AGAGGAAGTTCCCGAACCACTTGCAAAGGGTTGAGGCTGAGGAACAGATGTCTCTGGGTTGCCCAGACGTCTGCCACATGGCCCAGTGGTGCTCCTGCTGCCGAAAACCCAAGTCTACAACTCAGGGTGGTCTGGAAAGGAAGGATTGTTTTCCTGAGAGTGGTTTCAAGAATGTAGCTCCTCACCTAATAAAAGGAATGTGCAATGATTAACTGAGTCTAATATTAGCATCTGCAAAATAAAGAGCAATTGGGCCTGCCATGAAAGAGAACAAACCTTGCATGCACCCACTGCCAGGTAAAATCTGTTCTTTTTCAGTCATAAATCTTTCTTGGAAGCCAAGAGAAGGATTTCACTTCCGTCAGAAACTGCTGGGTGAAGCAGAGAGAAGGAACATGATGTTTTGATGAAAGCATCTCAAGTTTAAAGCTCTTGTCTCTTCTGCCTGTTTTGCTGATTGCTTTCTGATGGTGTCCTTGACTTGGCTATGCCTTTCATTGTTTTTCATAGGATGGAGTGGCATTGGGGAAAGGTCTGGGTGGGCCATTTGCTTCTGGCTTTAGCTTCAGTCAGAGGACTAGCATCTGACATGGAATCTCACTGTATCCAAGGTGTGCCTGGGTTAAGCTTCTCTGAATACCAAACCTTTGATAACTGTGAAGAATATATTATAGAAATTTTAGCTATAAGGGACCTCAAAGATCCCATATCTGATATCATATAATAAATTCTTTAGTGGTAATGTCTCCTACATCAGTGGTCCCCAGACTTTAGTATGCATCAGAAGCAGCTGGAGAACTTGCTGAAACACAGATTGCTGGCCCAGTAAGTCTTGGGGGGAACCCAAGGACATGCGTTTCTAGCAAGTTTTCAGGGGATACTACCATTGTGGAGACCATACTTTGAGAACCACTGCCCTACATCAAAGGGTTTCCTGAAATCAAATCAAATAATATAAGTAAAGTGGTTACTACTAATTTGAATCTCTGGTTCAGCAAGGGTAGTAACCTTATGGGATGAGCAAGTCAATTCAATTTCATCTCAGTTACTGGTGTTCTTGAGTTTAAGAAGACCATAAAGTCTATAATATCTTATCACTTGGTAGCCACTTCACTCAGGCTGGCTAATCAAAGTGCTCTACTCCCTGGACATAACGATAGGTCCAGAGGTCCCAGCAGGACTACTGAGAACCCTGGGGGTGGGGGAGATGAACATGAGTTCTATGAAGGAGAGACTCCCCCTATTCCCAACTTGGTGAGCACCAAGAAACCTGGTATTCCTGGCGCTCACAGCTGAACTCGAAACTTCTGGGAGGCCCATTTGTTTCCACACAGAGATAGTCTGCCTGGGCATGGAGCCAACTCAGAGGAAGGCAAAGCCAAACTTTGGAGGGAGAGAGGGCAGGGAGCTGATGTCATCTTTTGAATCTAGAGCTTAATCATGCCTTGAAACCAGAGTCCATCATCTCCTTGGGCTTTATATTTAATTCAACTTTCCCTGTGAATATCTTGACCTAAGAACTTGGGGACATTTATATTAATGACTTTTTTCATATTGCAAAAGTTAGACATACACCTCCAAATCTGAACTTAGTAGAACTGTCATGCAGAAAGTTAAAGTCTCTTTTGATTACCTCCACTTCCTTGAAAATCACTATACATGGCTCTGTGCATATTCCTTTAAATTTTTCCGTCAATATACTAATGAAGTGGGATGTTAACTGAGAATTTTCTTGATGTCTCAGTTTTCCTAGAGGATCATAAAATCAAGAATGAAACAATAGATGTGAATGCCTATATTCTAAAGTAAGGCTATCAGACCGTTTTTGCTGGACTTGCAAAGTGAGTGATCCAAATTTGCTATTATTAGCTTATATAAGAGGTTATATATATATATATATTGAAAATGCTATGGATTAATGAGGAGATTTACAAGATTAGCAGAAGCACATCCCTGGAGAAGACTTTTGCATGATGGGGATAACCCCTGTCCTGGGGTAGGGGGCAGAGAATACTCTCTTTCACCCTAAGCCAAATGGAGGAGGGGACTTCAAGTAAATCACACTGATGAACTTTAACACATCCACTGAATTTGGGGCATCAGTAACTGGTATCTCATTCATTCCTCATTCTTACCTGCAGGGCAGCAGAGGAAAGAGCAAGACTGAACACATAATTTGATTTGATTTGATTTGACTTGATTTCCTGTCTGCCAACTGTTTCCAATTTGGAGCCGTTGCAAAATGTGAACTCATGCAGGCAGAATGCATCTATCTGGTTTGGTTGACACTAGGGAAAGTTTCCTCTATCACATCCAATCATATATTTCTCCTTCAAACCCATGGCCTTTCTTCTCTCCTGAGTCACTGCTCCTGTCTTGGGTTGTTTCCACTCAACTCTCAGGCACAGCACAAATGGGGGTATAATTGTGTGAAGAGATCTTGTGAGACCAGCTACACGTATGTTGACTTCAGTGTTGAGTGCACAGACATTGGAAGTCTTTACAATAATATCCAGGTCTATGTCCTAGTTAACAGGCCCCCAGGTGGCACGAGTGGTAAAGAACCTGCCTGCCAATACAGGAGAGGAAAGAGACTTGGGTTTGATCCCTGAGTCTGGAAGAGCCCTCAGAGGAGGGCATGGCACCCTCTCCAGTATTCTCGTCTGGAGAATCTCATGGACAGAGGAGGTTGGTGGGCTACAGTCCATAGGGTCACAAAGAGCTGGACACGACTGAAGTGACTGAGCATGCATGCACGCAGGTACATCCCAGTTAACATCAGAAATTTCGGGAACTATCATTCTTTTTCTGCCCTCTGTGTCACCTTTCCATCCTTGGTTTCTTTGTACCCATATGTACTCAACTGTAGAAAGTTTTGAATTTTGCTTCTTATATTTCCCTTCACTGAACCCCCTCTTTCCTGAGCAGCTAGGCTTTAGGTTCTACTCCCTTATGAGTATTGCAAGAATGGTGTTTATAACAACCATCCAACTTTAAAAGGTATGTTTTTGATCTCATTTCCTCCTCAGAACACCCCTGTGAGGTGTTACCATCTCCATTTTGAAGATAGGAAAATGGAGGCTCAGAAGGATTGAGTGATATGCCCAGCATCACACAGCAAGTTAGCAGTGGAGGTAGGGCAAGAATTCAGATTTTCCTGCCTTGCAAGGTCTCTGTTCTTTTCTTACAACCCTATCTCCTCAGTTGCGTACTTCTTGAAGCCACAGGACTACATTCTGGTCCACAGGCTTCAGCCATTTCTCATCATTTCTCCTCAAACTCCCTAGAGTTCCTTAAGAACTCTTTCAGAAATCTCTAGTGCAAGAAGTTAGATTTCACGTAGACTAACAAAGGAATCTGGAGGAACAAATTGTTTCTGCTGATCAACCCAACTTGAATATTTGAGATTTCTGTTCAACTAACTTTTCTTCATAGTTTTTTTTTTTTTTTTTTAAATAAATATGTTTCCTTCTGGGCAGAACAGAGTTGAAATCCCCATTTGTAAGATGGAGGAGATTTCTTAAAAACTAAGACTTTTCTAAAAGATAAGAACTTGAGCAAAAATCTGAAAAAAGTTGGTAAATTAAAATATTCATTCAAAATTCCTTGTTTCACTATCACCTTGTATATGTGTAACATATTTACTTTTCCTCTTCCCATGTTGATGCCAGTCATCGACTCAATGGACATGAGTGTGAGCAAGCTTTGGGAGCTGGTGATTGACAGGGAAGCCTGGCATGCTACATCCCTGGGGTCGCAGAGGCAGACATGACTGAGCGGCTGAACTGAACTTTCCATGTTACTCTTGGCTAGCATCTTTAATGAAATCTTTGTTGTATGTAATTGTGTTTTGGTAACTCTTCAGGTAAAAAGAAACAAACGATGATGTTTATTAATATTACTTGCTTTTGATAGCATATTATTTAAAAATAGTTGACTCTGTTATAATGGAAATAAAGAATTAAAAGGGCTATTTTTGCTTGTACATAACTGCTTGAGCAGATCCCAAGTCATTTGTACAGCTGATTTCAGAATTTAAATCTGCCTTTTAAAAAAATACGCTTTCAAGTATGTTAGTTTTTGTCTTAATCTGTTTAAATACTAGGCTTCCTGGTTTACATGTTCACTGAAAGTGGTTTGGGTTAACAGTATTTATTCTTGGTTCTTGGAAAAAAAAAATGACATAACCTCTTAATTTCATATGTCTGAAAACATGAGTCTCAAAACATCCTTTATAGTAAATGTTTACATACACAACCTCACTTGACCTTCAAAACAACACAGTGAAAAATTATCATTATTTACAAGGTAAGAAGTCTGAAGGTCAGAAGGCCCTCATTCTGTAAACATTGATTAAGCTTTACAGGGTCTAGGAGAGGACAGGTTCAATGAGGCTATTTGACCCAATCTGCAGGCTTAAGAGGGATGCTCATTCTGGCTGCTATTAAGTGGGGATTTTGTCTATGGAAACAGGGTCTGTCCTTATCCCTGATGCCAACTTTAACCTATAATTTCTCTTCTATCTTTCTCAAAAAGCCACATTGCTGTCATTTCAGAAACTATGATGGTTATTCAGAGGTCCTGGGAGGTGGCAAGCTGGTAGAATTGCCAGATAAAATATAGGACACCACGTGACATTTGAATTTTAAGTAAACAATGAGTCATTTTTGATATAAGTATGTCCTGAACAATACTGGAACATACTTATACAAAAAAAATTTCATTGCTTACCTGAAGTTCAATTTCAACTGAATATGCTCTATTTTTAATGTGCTAAATCTAGCAAGCCCCACGAGTCAGCTTCCAAGTTAAGAAGCTGTTGGAGGCATGGTCCAAGCTTTAAGGATAGTGAATCCATGCAAGGTAGACAAATGTAGATGCTAAAGCAAGACTTGGTTGCTTGGGTTCATGTTCTGGTTCCACTGCTTACTAGCTTAGTTCACTTAAAGTTTTTGTTTCTTTTTTAATGTGGACTATTTTCTTAAAATCTTCATTGAATTTTTGTTATAATATTGCTTCTATTTTATGAGCTTTTCTTTTTTTTTTGCTTTTTGGCCACAAGGCACATGGGATATTAGCTCCCCAACCAAGGATTGAACCCACACCCCCTGCATTGGAAGGCAGAGTCTCAACCAACGGACTTTCAGGGAAGTCCCTTAGTTCACTTTCTTGAGTCTCAGTTTCCTCCTCTGCAAAACAGCAGGTAACAGTCTCTATTTCCTTAGGATTGTTGGAAGAATTAAATAATCTAGCAAACCTTTCACACGAAAAGTGTTCAATAAACCTTGTGTTAGTATTTTTACATTACCTCCTGTTTTCAGAGAACCCAGTGATGATAATCCTTTCAATTATCCATAATATATCTTTATATCTGTCTATACTGTATTTACATCAATATTTATATTCAGAGTTTCAAAATGGCCAGGACACTTGTATGTAGTAACTGCACTGTTTGGTGAATCGCCTTAAAAACATTTTTTCTCCATTTGTATAGTGTCTTGTATTCAGTTGTCTACATTTATTATTGCTGGTTTCAACTCTGGTTTAAGAAAAACAGAAAGGGAAGCATTTCAATTTAAAATATTTTTACATACATATGTTTAACTTAATTTTCTGTTAGCTTCAACATAATATTTATAACTTTTTAATGTATACTGTATTTATAAACTTTTAATATATTCATAGACTTCCCTGGTGGCTCAGATGGTAAAAGCATCTGCTTACAATGCGGGAGACCTGGGTTCGATCCCTTGATTGGGAAGATCCACTGGAGAAGGAAATGGCAACCCACTCCAGTATTCTTGCCTGGAGAATCCCATGGACAGAGGAGCCTGGCAGGCTACAGTCCACAGGCTACAGGTCGCAAGAGTCAGAATATATTCATAGTTTTATCTGCCAGTTAAAAGCTCTTCTTCATGACATATTAAATTTCCTAAATTTAGATATTAATTAGGAAGCAATTTTGGTAAAAATGCCACTATTGTGTGCTCTGAATACTGCAAGTACTTCAGTTTCATAAAATGTCATTCTCTTGTGTGTTTCTGTGTATATATATATTTCTGAATTTGAATCTTTATCTTTTCATTCATGACTATGATATAATTCTGCCTAAAACTCATAAATTAAGAAATAGCTACACATGAGGATGAGAGGATAGGGTGGGGGACTTCAACTTACATAAGCTGTTTGAATTTTCCTGACCCTTTCAGAAAGTCTGGTGACAACTATGTACCTGTCACTGTGCCAAGCATTGTGGGATCATGCAGAACAGCAGAAAATCCAGGGGGCTTATAATTTTTTTGAGGGTGAAAAGATGGGGGGATAAAAATACATAAAAATAACCACAGTAAAAGCAGCAAGTGAGACAGGACTTAGGATGAATACTGATAATGAAGGTATGAGACCAGATGCATTTGCCCGATTACAATAACAAGTGATAGATCCAACTACAACATTTTGCAATGATGACTGGAGGTAAGATACTTTCCTGATGAGGTTTCATTTTTCTATCCCTTTTGTTTTTTTTCTCTTGTTTTTCCTCTCTCCTTTCCTTTTCTGATGGATGCATTAAGATCAACATGAAGGGTGACATTTTAAAATAGTCTGCTGCATGACATCACTAAATAGCATGCTTTAATTTAAAAAATGTTGGTTTTTAAAAATTGAGAAGTAATCCCCACCCCATCCCCCATGCCAAAGCAACCTATTGATGGGATTTGCTGGAAGTCACCACACACTTCATCAAAGTAATCTGTCAGTACGCAGCCAGAGGCCCAATAATGTTTCTACCTTTGTCTCAGTAATCCTACATGTGAGCAACTAGTTTAAGAGAACAATACCGGAGAGAGTCAGTTCTATACACATGAGTGCATGTACCCTCTGTTTATCCAAATCCATATGTTTAGAGAAGCTTGCAATTTTTAGCTTCACATCTATATTTCCCATATTAGAAGGAAACAGGGCTGGCTTCATGAGTTGGTGCCCAGTGCAGTTACGCAAGATCATGCATTCACATGTGGGCTCTGGCTTGGAGTTTACTGCTCTGTGGTCATCATCTTTTTTTTTTTTTGCTTTCTGGACTTTAATATTTATTACAACAAAAATTGTATAAAATAACTGAATTTTTTTACCCTTGAGCAGCATCTCCCAATTTCCTCCTCCCCCTAAGACCCTTGAAAGCTGCATTTTATTCTTTGTTTCTATGAGTTTGACTATTTTAGATTCCTTGAAACAATTTGACTATTTTAGATTCCACGTTGCTACAGACTGAATGTTTCTGTCCTGCTAAAATTCTTATATTGAAACTCAACTCCACAAAGTGATAGTGTTAGGAGGAGAGGCTTTGGAGACATAGTTAGGATTAGATGAGGTCATGATGGTAGCCCAAGTGTGTGTGTTTGAGGCACATGAGGCCAAACAAATCAAAACATTGGAGTTTGGAGCAGGGCCAAGCAAGGAGATGGGTGCCTCATGCTCTAAACAACTTCAAGCTCCCCAGAGGGTTTTGGTTAGGTATTTTCATTTTATTTTATTTTTTAAAATTAATTAATTTATTTTAATTGGAGGCTAATTATTTTACAATATTGTAGTGGTTTTTGCCATACATTGACATGAATCAGCCATGGGCACCAACTCACGAAGCCAGCCCTGTTTCCTTCTAATATGGGAAATATAGATGTGAAGCTGAAAATTGCAAGCTTCTCTAAACATATGGATTTAGATAAACAGAGGGTAGATGTACTCATGTGTGTCCCCATCCTGAACATTCCACCTCCCTCCCCATCCCATCCCTCAGTGTCATCCCAGTGCGCCATCCCTGACCACCCTGTCTCATGCATTGAACCTGGACTGGTCGTCTATTTCACATATGATAATATACATGTCTCAATTCTATTCTCTCAAATCATCCCACCCTCGCCTTCTCCCACAGTCCAAAAGACTGTTCTTTACATCTGTGTCTCTTTTGCCGTCTCACATATAGGGTCATTTTTACCATCTTTCTAAATTGCATATACATGCATTAATATACTGTATTGGTGTTTTTCTTTCTGACTTACTTCACTCTGTATAATAGGCTCCAGTTTCATCCACCTCGTTAGAACTGATTCAAATGCATTCTTTTTAATGCTGAGTAATATTCCATTGTGTGTACGTACCATAGCTTTCTTATCCATTCGTCTGCCAATGGACATCTAGGTTGCTTCCATGTCCTGGCTATTGTAAAGAGTGCTGTGATGAACACTGGAGTACACATGTCTCTTTCAATTCTGGTTTCCTCAGTGTGTATGCCCAGCAGTGGGATTTCTGGGTTGTATGGCAGTTCTATTTCCAGTTTTTTAAGGAATCTCCACACTGTTCTCTATAGTGGCTCTACTGTTTGCATTCCCACCAACAGTCTAAGTGGGTTCCCTTTTCTCCGCATGTGGTCGCCATCTTGAAACCCTTAATTTTCTGTTATAATTTGTGTTTTGTAAGTGAAGTTCAGTGGGACCATGGAGCCTCCACAGGGGGCTTAGAGCCTTGATTTACTTGTGCTCCTATCTCCTGCCACCTCTGATGGACAAGTTTGGGGCCTCCCACTCCCTAAGATGGCCCAGTTATTGCTTCTGTCTTCTACCTCTGGTGGGCGCATGGATGTGGTGGAGAGAGGTTTAGGGGTCAGCATTCGCAACCCATATTGTGGGACGAGGCTCTAGACACCTATGCGGCTCTCTATTCACCTCAAACTGCAGGGTTGCACATGCAAAAAGAACAAAAAAACAAAAAAACAACCCACCTTAACAGAATGCAAGAGAGACCACAGAAGAAACACCTTTTTCTTCTGCTTTTGTGGACAAGGAACCCACTTTGCATCTGGAACCATAAATTATGTTAGCTGTCTCTGGAAGAAAAAAGCTAGTAGGTGAAATTCAGGAGGCTTTGGGTCCAATACAGCTTTCAGTTCAGTCACTCAGTTGTGCCCGACTCTTTGAGATCCCATGAATTGTAGCACGCCAGGCCTCCCTGTCCATCACCATCTCCTGGAGTTCACCCAAACTCACGTCCATCGAGTCGGTGATGCCATCCAGCCATCTCAACCTTTGTTGTCCCCTTCTACTCCTGACCCCAATCCTTCCCAGCATCAAAGTCTTTTCCAATGGGTCAACTCTTCACATGAGGAGGCCAAAGTACTGGAGTTTCAGCTTTAGCATCATTCCTTCCAAAGAACACCCAGGGCTGGATCTCCTTGCAGTCCAAGGGACTCTCAAGAGTCTTCTCCAACACCACAGTTCAAAAGCATCAATTCTTCAGCGCTCAGCTTTCTTCACAGTCCAACTCTCACATCCATACACTACTACTGGAAAAACCAGATGGACCTTTGTTGGTAAAGTAATGTCTCTGCTTTTGAATATGCTATCTAGGTTGGTCATAACTTTCCTTCCAAGGAGTAAGCGTCTTTTAATTTCATGGCTGCAAACACCATCTGCAGTGATTTTGGAGCTCCCCAAAATAAACTCTGACATTGTTTCCCCATCTATTTCCCATGAAGTGATGGGACCAGATGCCATGATCTTCGTTTTCTGAATGTTGAGCTTTAAGCCAACTTTTTCACTCTCCTCTTTCACTTTCATCAAGAGGCTTTTAGCTCCTCTTCACTTTCTGCCATAAGGGTGGTGTCATCTGCATATCTGAGGTGATTGATATTTCTCCTGGCAATCTTGATTCCACCTTGTGCTTCTTCCAGTCCAGTGTTTCTCATGATGTACTCTGCATACAAGTTAAACAAGCAGGGTGACAATATACAGCCTTGACGTACTCCTTTTCCTATTTGGAACCAGTCTGTTGTTCCAATGTCCAGTTCTAACTGTTGCTTCCTGACCTGCATATAGGTTTCTCAAGAGGCAGGTCAGGTGGTCTGTATTCCCATCTCTTTCAGAATTTTCCAGTTTATTGTGTTCCACACAGTCAAAGGCTTTGGCATAGTCAATAAAGCAGAAATAGATGTTTTTCTGGAACTCTCTTGCTTTTTCCATGATCCAGTGGATGTTGGCAATTTGATCTCTGGTTCCTCTGCCTTTTCTAAATCCAGCTTGAACATCTGGATGTTCATGGTTCACATATTGCTGAAGCCTGGCTTGGAGAATTTTGAGCATTACTTTCCTAGCATGTGAGATGAGTGCAATTGTGTGGTAGTTTGAGCATTCTTTGGCATTGCCTTTCTTTGGGATTGGAATGAACACTGACCTTTTCCAGTCCTGTGGCCACTGCTGAGTTTTCCAAATTTGCTGGCATATTGAGTGCAGCACTTTCACAGAATCATCTTTCAGGATTTGAAACAGCTCAACTGGAATTCCATCACCTCCACTAGCTTTGTTCTTAGTGATGCTTCCTAAGGCCCACTTGACTTCACACGCCAGAATGTCTGGTTCTAGGTGAGTGATCACACCATTGTGATTATCTTGGCCATGAAGCTCTTTTTTGTACAGTTCTTCTGTGTATTCTTGCCACCTCTTCTTAATATCTTCTGTTTCTGTTAGGTCCATACCATTTCTGTCCTTTATCAAGCCCATCTTTGCATGAAATATTTCCTTGGTATCTCTAATTTTCTTGAAGAGATCTCTAGTCTTTCCCATTCTGTTGTTTTCCACTATTTTTTTACATTGATTGCTGAAGGAGACTTTCTTATCTCTCCTTGCTATTCTTTGGAACTCTGCATTCAGATGCTTATATCTTTCCTTTTCTCCTTTGCTTTTCGCCTCTCTTCTTTTCACAGGTATTTGCAAGGCCTCTCCAGATAGCCATTTTGCTTTTTTGCATTTCTTTTCCATGGGAATGGTCTCGATCCCTGTCTCCTGTACAGTGTCACAAACCTCCATCCATAGTTCATCAGGCACTCTATCTATCAGATCTAGTCCCTTAAATCTATTTCTCACTTCCACTGTATAATCATGAGGGATTTGATTTAGGTCATACCTGAATGGTCTATTGGTTTTCCCTACTTTCTTCAATTTAAGTCTGAATTTGGCAATAAAGAGTTCATGATCTGAGCCACAGTCAGCTCCCGGTCTTGTTTTTGCTGACTGTATAGAGTTTCTCCATCTTTGTTTGCAAAGAATATTATCAGTCTGATTTCGGTGTTGACCATCTGGTGATGTCCATGTGTAGAGTCTTCTCTTGTGTTGTTGGAAGAGAGTGTTTGCTATGACCAGTGCATTTTCTTGGCAAAACTCTATTAGTCTTTGCCCTGCTTCATTCCGCATTCCAAGGCCAAATTTGCCTGTTACTCCAGGTGTTTCTTGACTTCCTACTTTTGCATTCCAGTCCCTTATAGTGAAAAGGACATCTTTTTTGGGTGGTAGTTCTTGTAGGTCTTCATAGAACCGTTCAACTTCAGCTTCTTCAGCGTTACTGGTTGGGGCATAGACTTGGAGTACTGTGGTATCGAATGGTTTGCCTTGGAGACGAACAGAGATCATTCTGTCATTTTTGAGATTGCATCCAAGTACTGCATTTCGGACTCTTCTGTTGACCATGATGGCTACTCCATTTCTTCTGAGGGATTCCTGCCCGCAGTAGTATGTATAATGGTCATCTGAGTTAAATTCACCCATTTCAGTCCATTTTAGTTCTCTGATTCCTAGAATGTCGAAGTTCACCCTTGCCATCTCATTTGACCACTTCCAATTTGCCTTGATTCATGGACCTGACATTCCAGGTTCCTATGCAATATTGCTCTTTACAGCATCAGATCTTGCTTCTATCACCAGTCCTATCCACAACTGGGTATTGTTTTTGCTTTGGCTCCATCCCTTCATTCTTTCTGGAGTTATTTCTCCACTGATCTCCAGTAGCATATTGGGCACCTACTGACCTGGGGAGTTCCTCTTTCAGTATCCTATCATTTTGCCTTTTCATACTGTTCATGGGGTTCTCAAGGCAAGAATACTGAAGTGGTTTGCCATTCCCTTCTCCAGTGGACCACATTCTGTCAGGCATCTCCACCATGACCCGCCCATCTTGGGTGGCCCCACATGGCATGGCTTAGTTTCACTGAGTTAGACAAGGCTGTGGTCCATGTGATTAGATTGACTAGTTTTCTGTGATTATGGTTTCAGTGTGTCTGCCCTCTGATGCCCTCTCGCAACATCTACCATCTTACTTGGGTTTCTCTTACCTTGGATGTGGGATATCTCTTCACGGCTGCTCCAGCAAAGCGCAGCCACTGCGCCTTACCTTGGATGAGGGGTATCTCCTCACTGCCACCCCTCCTGACCTTGAACGTGGAGTAGCTCCTCTCGGCTCTCCTGTGCCTGCACAGCCACTGCTCCTTGGATGTGGGGTTGCTCCTCAGCTTTACCAAGAAGTTATTCTAGATAAAATCAGATAAAAGCAAAAAACCCCTTAGGTTCAGATCCAGGCAGCAGAAAGCCTGTGCTAGGAAGACAGAGAAAGAACACAGAGCTCAGGGCATTCCTGTGGGCAGAGTGGATGGCTTTTCCCACACTGGTAAGAAAGGGTTTTCAACTCTTGGCCCTAGGAGTTATTGCCCTTCTGGAGTGTGTGTGTGTGTGTGTGTGTGTGTGTGTGTGTGTGTGTGTGTAGGAGGGAGATGTGGGAGTCAGTGCTTCCTGAGTCACTTTCTGCAATCTTTATTGCGATTTGCCCCTTTGTTTCCCTTTTTTTTTTTTTCCATTTAGAGGAATTATTCCATTATTTGACATGAGATTTGTCCCAGAGCTTCAGCTGTTGTGTGTGAAGATTTTTCTTCAAAGAACAAAAGAGAACTATGGTAGATTCAGCAGGCTGGGCAGACCCATCAATCTTGCCCGTAATTGAGTCTGCCATTGGTGAGTAGCCACTTGGGAGGAAATTGCTCACCCATGTGGAGTGAATGAACTCTTTCAGGGTGCTGGGCTCCACAGAGGGCTGCACTGTGGCCTCCTGCCAGACAGAGTCCTTGTGACGCCTGGCTCAACTGCACACTCAGGTACAGGCCAGGGACCAATTTGTTCCTCTGGTCCTGCAGATAAGCGTCTGTTTGCTCTCCCTCTTCCTGGTCCTTCCTGGTTTAGCAGTGCTGAGGTACCTTTTCAGAGGTCTTGACATTTAAATGCATGAGGGCTTTCGGTGGTGAGAATAAAAAAGTGGACCTGCCAAGAGCGTGGAGTCCCTTTGTTTGACAGAGGGAGAAGCAAGCAACAGTAGCTTTATGACATCAGAGTGAAAGCTGATGAAGCCATTCCTCCTTCCAGTCAATTAATCTCTGGCCCAGTTGAAGCCAACTCTTTAATAAAGAAATGCCAGCTTCATTGGTGGTTTCTCCATAATTGTTCTAAACCACTGACTTTCCTTTTTCTTTCCTCTAACATATTCCAAATAAAGCCTTGTTGCAAGAGAGCTTGAGTTACCCATCTCAATCAACGATGTGAGATCACCTCCTTTATCAGTCAGAGGCGTTGGAGATAAGTAAATTGATAAGGAAGTGGAATTCCTGTGTTTATACTTTCAGAGGATTTAACTAAGAGAACATTTAGCTGCCAGTCCTTCCTGTTTTGAAAGAACCCCTTGCTTAGGGGCCAGTGACTGAGTTCACATCTTCAATATTCTACATAAAATCCTTCAAGAGAAAAGTCCTCCCCTCCTCTTGAATGAATTCCATGGCACAAAAGCCTTTGTGCTTCTTAGCTATTTGGAATGGCATGGTACCTTGGAGAAGAGAGTCAAAATCTCCCAATGATCTTTATGAAACAGCAACTATAGTGAAACTGTGGTGTGGTTTGTGCCGTGTTGGTCAGTCGTGTCTGACTCTTTGTGACCTCATGGACTGTAGTCCACCAGACTCCTCTGTCCTTGGGGATTCTCCAGGCAAGAATACTGGAGTGGGTGGCCTATCCCTTCTCCAGGGGAACTTCCCAACCCAGGAATTGAACTGGGGTCTCCTGCATTGCAGGTGGATTCTTTATTAGTTGAGCTACCAGGGAAGCCCATAATGGAACTGTGATAGAGCAAACAGCTTTGTGTAAGATACACTTAGAGTTTCTAGGCCCATTCATTAGAAAGAATAGAGGATAATGCTCTTTCCTGGAGAGGACTGAGCTAAAGGAGACATCTTTATACTGGGGACACTGTGAAGAGTATAAGAAGTCAGATCACAAAGATGAGTTAATAATTTAGTTGTAGACAAGATTGTTGAAAAATAACCCCAAAACATGTTGTTCTAAATCTCTCAGCAATAATCAGCTTGGATTATAGTCTTGTGTTGACTTGTTGACCTCTCCCACTTGCCGAAGTCCTCTAAGCTGAGTATTTGGAACAAATATAATCCTTAAAGGCTTAGTAAGAGAAAGAATGAATAAAAAGACTCGTTTCTATATGTTATGAGGTATAGGATCAGGAGAAGCAGTCAGGGCGTGGTGACACCCAGAGCAAAGCACTTGATTCCTTCTTATGGCCTTTGCCTCCACCAAGCCAAGATGAAAATATTCAAGGAGAAAAGCACTCCCTGAAGGGAAGGACGTATTGGCAGCACCCTGCTTGTCTTAAGCAACATTAAACAATGTACAGCTCTTGATAGATGAGCTAGGAATTTGGAGTGTATATGCCCCTGGGAAATCAGCCAAAACCCTTCATGGCTATATATTTTAAATCTATAGCAACAGCACTGAGGAACTGAGGTTTTTCTCAACTCTGACCCTCATAGGGCTCCTCCCTGGCCAAAGCTGCTTTCCCTTTCCCCTGGTGTTCTCATTTCACTCCCTGGAAGAGAGCAAAATGTTCCACGTGGAATTTTATCTTTAAATTTCTGCAGGCAGTGAGGAGAGCTCAAGGGCATGTCTAGGGAAACAGAAGGGCCCAAGTGTGTAGCCTCTTTCTCATAGTGACAAACACTTAACACTTCAGTGGTCTAAATCAAGTACGTTTAACTTGAGGCCTTTGTCTAATGAGGAAAAAAAAAATTTTGACAAACAAATTTTACATGGTTCAAGTAAAATCAAGCTATTAACCAGAATTAAAGGCCACAGTCAGCCATCCTTAGTATATCTAAACTGTCATCTAAATAGACGCTTGAGAAGACGTAGGTGTCTGGAGTAATGCTCTTTCTCAGTCCAACCTGACAGGACAGGGATGCTTATCAAGAAATGAAACTCCTGTCAGGCATGGACATGCTCAGTGGCCTCCTTCAGTGCTGAGCTTGACTCTGTCACAGCACAGGACTGTGCTTGCATACCTGGTTTACCAGAAGACCATTTTGTGTCTGACAGCTGCTACTGTAGCTAACTTCTTTCTGATTCCTCAGAGGCAGATTAAATTGTCTTACTTGCTTTTGCCTTATATAGAGAAGAGCACAGTTTTATGAGCTTGGCTGGTGTGGTGAAAGAGCAAAAGCCTGAGGCTCTGAAATCCTTCCCTCCTGGGCATCTCAGGTGAGGCTGATTTACACCCCTGACCTGAAACAGAATGGGAATGGTGGTTCCTCCAGAATAATCAGTTCCTTCTCAGTTTCCACTAGCCTCATCCTGCATCCAAACCCTAGGGCTGAAACAGGATCTGTGTTTGCAGATGAGGCATTGTTAGAAGATGAAAGGGGCAGTCAGGTTCACCACCAGACAGCCTTGACTACGGGCCAGGTTAAGAGGTCTGGTTGGGGAGTTAACAGACCCGGGTGCAGGTCCTACTGTTACTTATTAAGTGTGTGTATTACTGGGTTTTTAGCAGGAAACAGAAAAGTGAAAGTGTTAAGTCACTCAGTCATGTCCAGCTCTTTGTGATCCCATGGTCTGTCCATGGAATTCTCCAGGCAAGAATATTGGAGTGGGTTGCCATTCCATTCTCCAGGGGATCTTCCCAACCCAGGGATAGAACCCAGGTCTCCCACATTGCTGGCAGATTCTTTACCACTGAGCCATCAGGGAAGCCCTTAGCAGGAAATAGAGGACACATTCAGGTGATTTGAGGAGAGTTCAATAAAAGGACTATTTACAAAGCAAGAGCCAAGTTCAAGGAAAACAACTGCGATATTTGGGGCTATTGACATGTTACCATCTCTAGGACAGAAGGAGAGAGGGAAGAGGCCATGTCTGGAATACAGAGGATAATTCAGGGGGTAAGGAATACACTTGCAATGCAGGAGACCTGGATTCTATCCCTGGGTTGGAAAGATCTGCTGGAGAAGAGAATGGCAACCCTCTGTAGTATTCTTGCCTGGAGAATCCCATGAACAGAGGAGTCTGGTGGGCTATAATCCATGGGGTCACACAGAATTGGACACTACTGAGCAACCAACACTAACACTTACTGGAAAGGAAGTATGTTGGCTAGAGGGACAGAGCTCATTCGCTGAGATCTGGTAGGAAGGGAGCAGGAGAAATAAAGATGAAAGGCCCACTCTCTGTTGCCCACCCTGCCTCCTTCACATTCGCTGGGCCCAGTAAGAAGCCAGAATCCCAGGAGTTGGTTGCTGCAGGCCAAGGGCTTTTCAGGCACAGTGGGCAGAGTGGGAGAAGAGAGTGGAGAAGGGCGGAGAAAGGTCTCAAGTGGTGAATGGAAGAAACTGGGCACAGGGACCATGGAAAGACTTGAGTTTAAGTAATTTGCCTCCCTCCTTGTGAAGGGAGCTCCACTTAGTCCACTGAATGGGTAAAATACATTAAAAAATGATTTGTAAGTGGTGAACTGAAATATAGTTTAATTGAAAATATTTACTCATTGTTTCCAAGAGTAGGTTATCAAACAATTCAAACTGTGCCCAGATCTGGGAAGAGTTGCAAGAGACAGTGATGCTGATTCAGTAGCAGAAAATCACTCCCATGCCTGCTGGCCATACTGCATTTTGATTAATTAGACGCTGTGGGTTGGAAAGGCCAGCTTTCAGAGTTGTGACCTTGTGACCTGAAATTTCAGCTCTTTTTCAGTTTATACATAAGCATGTAGCACATTTTCTTCTGTGAGGGGCTTTAGAATTATAAACCACAAGTGTAGCATTATTGGGAAGAATGTTGTCACTTACTTATTTGCTCAATACTCATTAAAAACAATCTATGTCATAGCTTTGCTACTCTTACCATAGATTTCTTCTCCTTCCCAGTGGAAGTTGGCAGGCTTTCAAATCTTGAGTAAAGAAAATGTGTGCAGGCTCAATATCATTTTTGGGAAAAGAATATATAAAAAGTTGATTTTTTTTAAAGATTTTTTTTTTTTTTCTTGAAGGCTTATCACCCTAACTAAAAAAAAAAAAAAAAGCTGTTTATTTGGTTGCACTGGGTCTTAGCTGTGGCATGTGAGATCGTCTATCTTTGTTGCAGCATGCAAGAATTTTTAGTTGTGGCATGTGGGGTCTAGTTCCCTGACCAGGCATCAAATCTGGATCCCCTGCACTGGGAGAGCAGAGTCTTAGCTACTGGACCACCAGGGAAGTCCCTGAATTTTGTTTTTTAAAAACTAATGATTCTCTCATTTATTTTTTATTACATTTAAATTTTAACTCTATTATTTGCTTGTGTATATGTGTGTGGATACACGAGACCTAAAAAGCTGGAGAATCTGAATTTCCTATGTGTGTGTGCTCAGTCGTGTTCTCGACTCTGCAACACCATGAACTATAGCCTTTGTCCATGGGATTTCCTAGGAAAGGATACTGGAATCGGTTGCCATTTCCTTCTCCAGCAGATCTTCCTGACCTAGGGATTGAACACCATGTCACGAGACTCCTGCATTCACAGGTGGTTTTTTTACCCCCGAGACACCAATTTCCTGAGTCTCTTAGTACTGAGGAGTGTGTGCTTCTAAAGCAGCTTTGTTGCTTAATTTCCTTTTCTTTCTCCTCCTCCTCTCCTTCCCCTCCACTGTTCTTTCATTCTCTTCTCCACCCCTGCTCCTTCTTTATTCCACACAGTCAGGCATGAGCACATTCATTTAATACCAATTTACATCTACCAGGCACTTTTCCAGGCTGGAGAGATACAGCAATGAACAAGTGAGAAAAACTGCTGCTTATATTCTAGTGTGGGAGATAGATGATAAATATACAAGTACATGTGTGATGTTGGCAACTGCTTGGGAGAAAAATAAATGGAAAAAAGGGAAATAGGGAGAGTTGAGCTGCACTTTTTCAAGAAGTGATTGAGGATCTTTCATATTTAACAGCATAGAGAACACTAAACCAAGGTAAGATGAACTTACATGTATATTTATATTGCAAACAGAAACAATTCTGGTTCTTAATCCTTTAACAAAGACCTCTGATAACTCAGTGAGGTTCTCTGAGTCCTGCATTTCCCACCTGCAAAGTAACAGCAGTGGAGTGGGAGTAGGGAGGTAGAAGTGCTCTGACTACAGGGAGATGAGCCTAGTGCCGTATGTAAACATTATACACAAAATCACAGCCAGTTCTCTTGGCATCACTGTCAACATACATCCAGAATCAGATCACTGCTCCCACGGCCTTATAACCACCTTGGTCTGAAGCACCATTATGTCCAGTCTGGTTAATGCAATAAAAAATTAGTGGCCTCCCAGCTCCTAACTCTAGGTGCATCAGCTACAGTGAGCCTTGAAAGAGCTGGATCTTGTTGGCTCAAACCCTGCATTGGCTCGCAAAGTCCTTTCAGTGGCTGAGACCCATTCTGACTGTCTCACACCCTGCCCTCACTCACTCCCCTCTGGCCACACTGGCGTCTTCATTCTTTCTTGAATGTCAAGAATTGTCTGCTTTTTAGGCTTTCATGTTATCTTCCCTCTGCCTGGAACACTTCCCTTGACTTATGCGCTTCACTATCAGCCTCATCTTCGCTCAGTGCTCTTCTTTTCAGGAAGCCTAGGTTGCCTACCCTAATGCAACTTCTCAGCTCTCCCCTTCACCATGTCTACCCTTGACTCCCATCTCTGGCTTGACTTTCTTCTTGGCTTCATAGTACTCACATCTGATAACATTTCTAAATAATTGCCTTAATATGTTTATGTGTGTTGCCATTTGCTGGAAATAACTCCATGCTGCTCCTGCTGCTAAGTCACTTCAGTCGTGTCCAACTTTGTGAGACTCCAGACAGCAGCTCACCTGGCTCTGTTGTCCCCGGGATTCTCCAGGAAAGAACACTGGAGAGGGTTGCCATTTCCTTCTCCAATGCATGAAAGTGAAAAGTGAAAGTGAAGCTGCTCAGTTGTGTCCAACACTCAGTGACCCCATGAGGGTGGCCCATATGCCAGGAACAGTGCATGGCCCTGAGCAGGTGCTCAATAGCTATTTGTTTAGAAATAATTAATGCCATACTTTATGTGGGGAGATTAAATGCACATAACAAAAACCAGAGAACAAGTCAATGCAAACTATAATCAAACTCTAAAAATTGTCATTTATATATATATATATATATATGCTTTCCCTAACTCCTTATTTTTCTTGGTTCAAATCACTTTTCCCCACATTCTTTGGTCATATCCTACTGCTATGGAATGAATGTTTGTGACCTCCTGCCAGATTCATATGTTGAAACCCTAGCATGAAGTGTGGCTATATTTGGAGAAGGGGCCTCTAAAGAAGTGATTAAGATTAAACTAGCTCATAAAGGTCATAATCCCACTGGACTGGTCCTTATAAGTAGTGACAACAGAGAACTTGCTCTCTCTTTCCATTCTTGCTCAAGCACCCAGCAAAGGTCATGTGAGCACACATCGAGAAAGCTACAAGCCAGGAAGATTGACTTTATCTGGAGCTAAATCAGCTGGCACCTTGATCTAGCTTCTGGATTTGTGAGAAATAAATTCCTGTTGTTTAAGCTACCCAGTATATATGGTGCTTTGTTATGATGGCTGGAGCAGACTAACACACCTATCCATGTTCTTAGACTCATCTTAACCACTTCTGCTCCATTAAATCATTGCCAACAATGTTTGTCTACATGAATATCCATTTTGACTTTTGATAGCATTTTTAGATACATGAGAAAAGTTGGGCTGGATGAAGCACAAGCTGGAATCAGGATTGCTGGGAGAAATATCAATAACCTCAGATGTGCAGATGACACCATCCCTATGGCAGAAAGCGAAGAAGAACTAAAGAGCCTCTTGAAAGTGAAAAAGGAGAATGAAAAGTTGGCTTAAAACTCAACATTCAGAAAACTAAGATCATGACATCTGGCCCCATCAGTTCATGGCAAATAGATGGGGAAACAGTGGAAACAGTGTCAGACTTTGTTTTGGGGGGCTCCAAAATCACTGCAGATGGTGATTGCAGCCATGAAATTAAAAGATGCTTACTCCTTGGAAGGAAAGTTATGACCAACCTAGACAGCATATTAAAAAGCAGAGACATTACGCTGCCAACAAAGGTCCATCTAGTAAAGGCTATGGTTTTTCCAGTAGTCATGTATGGATGTGAGAGTTGGACTATAAAGAAAGCTGAGCACCAAAGAATTGATGCTTTTGAACTGTGGCGTTGGAGACGACCCTTGAGAGTCCCTTGGACTGTAAGGAGATCCAACCGGTCCATCCTAAAGGAGATCAGTCCTGAGTGTTCATTGGAAGGACTGATGTTGAAGCTGAAACTCCAATACTTTGGCCAGCTGATGTGAAGAACTGACTCATTTGAAAAGACCCTGATGCTGAGAAAGATTGAAGGCAGGAGGAGAAGGGGACGACAGGGGATGCAATGGTTGGATGGCATCACTGACTCAATGGACATGAGTTTGGGTAAACTCCAGGAGTTGGTAATGGACCAGGAGGCCTGGTGTGCTGCGGTCCATGGGGTCACAAAGGTTGAACACTGCTTGGGGCCAGCGTGAGGAACTCTGCCCATGGCAAAGGTCATGAGGAAGAAGGCTTGGCATACGCAAAGGCGTGATCAAGCCTCAGGAAACCCCCTGTTCCCGAGCATCTACCCCTCAAACTAGAGTCTGTTTCATGCTCTCACCTACACCTCTGACTTTACAGGGGGCTCTCCCCATCACCATTTCTCTCGGAGAAGGAGTAAACGTGCAGCTCCAAGTCAATAAAAATTCCTGGGCGTGACAAGAGTGTTTCAGCTTACGGACTCCTATGAAGGTTATCTAGCCCACCTGTATAGGTTCGTCCGGCCACATGTGATTGTTTACAGCCTCCCAACCTGAGAGGCACAAGATGTTTTAGACTTACTAAAGGCAAATTCCTTTGGGAATTTGGGAATTGTCAGAATAGTGGGTTGGTTAGGAATTACATTGGTGAAGGGTTTTTTCATTTGTTGTGCCAATAATTGCTGCTAATTCCCTGCCCTGGGTGTGACAAGGGTGTCTCAGGTCAAACCTCTCTGCTGACAGACTAGCTTGTGTGACAGGATTATCCATACTCCTGCCACTACAGCACATGATTGTTTACTACCTCTCAACCATGAACAGCACAGAGTTTTGGAGTATTTTGAGAATCTTAATTAGCATAGGGCTTTTCTCATTGTTGAGTCAATGATTGCCGCCAGGCCTCCATATCCTTAGGTACCTGGGAATATATTAATCAATGTATTTGGAATATAGAAAAGGAAATATAGTAGTTTTTAAGGTTAGCAATACTAGACTTTTTGAGTTAATGAATTTTCTCTTTTGTAATAGATCACTGTACTTTGTTATAAATCACTGTCTTTCCTATGCAAAAATGTAACTATCACTATCTTAAGACTAAATAGATCTTAAGGGGAACATTGGGGAAAGGATTTTCGTTTGTTGGGCTGATGTTTGCTGCTAAATCTCCATATTCCCTGTCCTTATAATGAATATAACTAGTATATAGGAGAAATAAGTATTAACCTTTAAGCATATAGGAGAAATAAGTATTAACCTTTAAGATTAATCATGTTAACCTAGGGTTAAATAAATTCCTTTCTTGACTGTAACTCACTACACCCTTACCCTATAGGAATGTAACTTTATTTGGAGGGTGGTGCCTGGTTTAAGAAAAATCACCCTTGGAAAAAATGAGTTTTTTGGTTATTAGAAAGAAAGGGTCGTAAAATGTCAGCAGGTCTCATGCCCAGAAGATGATGTAAAACCCTTAAGACCTTTTTTTTTATACATATATGTGAAGCACCTGATTTTGATAAAGGTCAGGACTGCTGACCCCCACGTGACTCTGTATTCATCCCTATGTGTAACAAAAGGTATATAAGGAAACTTAGAAATAAAGAAATCGGGATCAGTTTCTGGAAAGACTGATTCCCCCATGTCGTTTCTTTCTTGCTCCCCATTTCTCTGGCTGAATTCCCATCTGGAGCATGGATGCTATTCCATATAAACCAAGTTATTCAGCCTCTTTTTCTCCACTAATTTTCCTAATACACTATCCGTTTCTAATCTCTCTATATATCTGTAATTAAATATGTATTTTTCCAAGGACGCCGACTCTGTCCCCACCTTTGAATCACCCTGGATTCACCGGGGCTGGATCCCAGCAGGACACGACTGAGCGACTGAACTGTACTGAACTTAGATACGTGACAATATTTATTTGATTATAGTTTGCATTGACTTGTCCTCCGTTTCTTTTTCTGTGTGCATTTAATCTCCCCACATAAAGTATAAGCTGTTTTACTATGAGGGCAGAGGCTGAAACAAATCAAAGTTCACGGTGCCAAGTTCTCTTTGAGGAAAGTAACTGTGTCTCACTCGTAGGGAGGATTACAGAATTATTTTATTGCCCAAGGTCACACAAATGGTTTTAACACAAAATCAGATCCAGTTTTCATAAATCCTAGGTCAGGACTCTATTTCTGAGCAAGGACCATTTGGCACACCACAGAAAGGGCCCAAAAGGTAGACACTGAATTTATAAATAAATGAGACTTGTAATAAAAATATATTTAGGGTAAAACGTAGTTTCTAGGGACACCAAAGCATGTCTTCCTAACACTAAACTAAGGAATGAGTCAAGATACGAGAAGTAAAATCCTGGATCTCATCTCATCTCTCAATTACCCAAAAACGTCATGTACCCACTTGATGCTGTGTGGACAATTGACAGTGAGACTGAAATAATGAAGAATAACAAGAAACTAAGGGAAGGAATATGAATAATGCATTCATTGATCAAGCAGGCAGGCAACTGAATGGTATAGGAGGATAAACACATTGAGATAATTACCCTCGTGAAAAAAATAAGCACAACCTTTTGATGAATAAGGTTATGGGAGAGGGGAGACTGTTGTCCTGACTTAATCAGAGCTTCCTTTTCCTGGCTTTCCATAGCATGTTTTGTGTTTGGGTTCCCAGGTCAGCCTGGAAAAGTCTCTTCAACTCCAAACATTCCAATTTTAGAGTGAAAACTAGATCAAACTGAAAATAGCACTGTTTACTGCTGATGGTTAAGGAAAAAAAAAAATGTTTCATTTGAGAAAGAGAAAATGGATACACATTCCTGTAGAAATTCTGGAGGAATTTTGGATATTCCTAAATCCTTGAATAGTGGTGTTGCTTATTATGTCTACATTTTACTTGTAAAGGCACAACTTTTGTTTCATTTGATAGGTACCTGCCTACTACTACTTTTTCACATATCAAACAAGTCAAGAAAAAAATGATTGGGAAAAATTTTTTTAACATGTTTAAAAGATTTTTTAACACGAAAATGGGCAAGAGGAAGCAAAGAGAAAGGGGTCACAGAAAGTGTGGCTTAAAAAGACAGCATGCTTGATGCAAGCTATTATTTATCAAATAGATAAACAAGATCCTACTGTATAGCACCGGCAACTATATTCAATATCCTGTGACAAACTATAGCAGAAAAGAATATGAAAAAATATATATGTATATATAACTGAGTAGTTTTGCAGTACAGCAGAAATTAACATGGCATTGTAAATCAACTCTCAGTTCAGTTCAGTCACTCAGTTGTGTCCGACTCTTTGCGACCCCATGAATCTTAGCACGCCAGGCCTTCCTGTTCATCACCATCTCCCAGAGTTCACTCAGACTCACGTCCATCGAGTCCGTGATGCCATCCAGCCATCTCATCCTCTGTCGTCCCCTTCTCCTCCTGCCCCCAATCCCTCCCAGCATCAGACTCTTTTCCAATGAGTCAACTCTTCGCATGAGGTGGCCAAAGTACTGGAGCTTCAGCTTTAGCATCATTCCTTCCAAAAGAAATCCCAGGGCTGATCTCCTTCAGAATGGACTGGTTGGATCTCCTTGCAGTCCA
This sequence comes from Ovis aries, assembly GCF_016772045.2. NCBI lineage: Eukaryota > Metazoa > Chordata > Mammalia > Artiodactyla > Bovidae > Ovis > Ovis aries. The sequence continues at coordinate 41,012,453 of NC_056069.1, read as the reverse complement.
AGGGACTCTCAAGAGTCTTCTCCAACACCACACTTCAAAAGCATCAATTCTTCGGCGCTCAGCTTTCTTCACAGTCCAACTCTCACATCCATACATGACCACTGGAAAAACCATAGCCTTAACTAGACGGACCTTAGTCGGCAAAGTAATGTCTCTGCTTTTGAATATACTATCTAGGTTGGTCATAACTTTTCTTCCAAGGAGTAAGAGTCTTTTAATTTCATGGCTGCAATCACCATCTGCAGGGATTTTGGAGCCTAAAAAAATAAAGTCTGACACTATTTCCACTGTTTCCCCATCTATTTCCCATGAAGTGATGGGACCAGATGCCATGATCTTCATTTTCTGAATGTTGAGCTTTAAGCCAACTTTTTTGCTCTCCTCTTTCACTTTCATCAAGAGGCTTTTAAGCTCCTCTTCACTTTCTGCCATAAGAGTGGTGTCATCTGCATATCTGAGGTTATTGATATTTCTCCCAGCAATCTTGATTCCAGCTTGTGTTTCTTCCAGTCCAGCATTTCTCATGATGTACTCTGCATAGAAGTTCAATAAGCAGGGTGACAATATACAGCCTTGACGTACTTCTTTTCCTATTTGGAACCAGGCTGTTGTTCCATGCCCAGTTCTAACTGTTGCTTCCTGACCTGCATACAGATTTCTTAAGAGGCAGGTTAGGTGGTCTCGTATTCCCATCTCTTTCAGAATTTTCCACAGTTTATTGTGATCCACATAGTCAACTTCAATAAAATTAATTGAAAAAAGAGAACATGCTTAATGAGTGAGCTGGAGATGTATAAAAGAAAGGAAGAGCTGAGTGTGTGAATAGTCCGGTGCAAGCTGATGGGAAGAGCAATGATTTGAAATCTAAATTGTCTTGTATTTACATTCTGGACTAATTGTAATTCTGGACAAATTGTTCCCTTTACTTCTATGACTTAATTTTTTTTCATCTGTAAAATGACAAAATCTTTGTCATATAGACGTGAAGAAGGAGCATTTCCAAACTCATTCTATAAAGGCAGTATTACCCTAATACCCAAACCAGACAAAGGCACCACAAACAAACAAAAAAAGAAATTCATCCCTGATGAACATAGATGAAAAAAATCCTTAACAAAATATTAACAAACTGATTTCAACAATACATCAAAAGCATCATATACCATTATCAAGTAGGATTTATTTCAGGGATGCAAAGATGGTTCAATATCTGTAAATAAGTCATTCTGATAAACCATTATCAACAAAGCAAAGCATAAAAATCATTTGATGATCCACAGACTTAGAGAATGAACTTCTCGCCAGGAGGGAAGAATGGATGAATGAGATGGTTAGGGAGTTTGGGATCAACATGAATATTCTGCTATATTTAAAATGGATAACCAACAAGGACCTACTGTATAGCACAGGGAACTCTGCTCAATGTTGTGCGGCAGCCTGGGTGGGAGAGGAGTTTGGGGGAGAATGAATATATGTATGTATATGGCTGAGTACTTCTACTGTCTACCTGAAACTATCACAACATTGTTAATTGGCTGTGTGTGTTAGGTTCTCAGTAATGTCCAACTCTTTGTGACCCCATGGACTGCAACTCACCAGGCTCCTCTGTCCACAGAATTTGCCAGGCAAGAATACTGGAGTGGGTTGTCATTCCCTTCTCCAGGGGATCTTCCCAATCCAGGGATAAAACCTGGGTCTTCTGCATTGTGGGCAGATTCTTTACTGTCTGAGCCAATATAAAATAAAAATTAAAAAAATAGAAATATAAAAAAATAAAGTGAATTTGTTGAAGGAGTAAAAAAAAAAATTGAATCACTATGTTATACACCTGAAACCTATATATTATGTCAACTATATTTCAATAAAAAATAAATACCCACCCCACACAAAAACAAAAAATAAAAAACAAAAAACACTTAGTGGTTGAAAGTAAGAACAACAGGATTGGTGAGGATTAAAAGAGAGAATGTAGCTGAAGCTGAGAGTAGGGGAGTCCATAAAAGACAGTCATCAGTAAGAGTACTGAGGGAGGGGACATATGTTATACCTATGGCTGATTCATGTTGATATATGACAGAAACCAACACAACATTGAAAATCAATTTATCTTCCAATTAAAAAAAATTAAAGTACTGCTGCTGCAGCTGCTGTAAGCCCGCGGGGTAGGAGTATGCACAGGGGCAGCAGGGACAGAGCACTGCCTGGTTATTGTCTGGTATGCACCGGAACAGGAAGATGGGATGGAAGAGGGCCTGAGAGAACTGAGGAAGAGCAGAGCACGCATATGCTGGGGACTATTCATATGTTACACGCCCATGGTGGAAGGAAAAAATGCATCAAAGAAGGTATTATACTGTGCTCTGTTCTGCAATGGAACTTAGCGTAGCCTCAACTTATTTTCATTGAGAAAGTAGCACAATATCTCTGGGATCTTTATCTGCTAGCACTGTTGTGTTGATTGTGAATGTTCCAAAGAAATGAGGGGTATAGCTCCAGGGCACCGTCTCTGAGAAGCCTTGTGCAGTAGGGGAACAACAGAAGCATTGCTCCATGGAGCACTGTATCTATAGTTATCATTTCCCCAGGGGACTATTAGAATACAACCAAGTCACAATGATATTGCAGTAAACAGTAAAGGACCTTTTCACATCTTTTCTAGGAGCAATTTCAATCTTCGCTTTGTGTCCAGCTTGGCTAATGCATAGCCTTTCTACCCTAGGCTGACTTTTTCCTCTCTCTTTCCTTTTACCAAGAAGATTTTCAGCTGGGGTATTTTTTTGAGTGGGGATGGTAGGAAGAGAGGATATTAGGAAAAGGAGAGAAATTTTTTGAAATACACTTGCCAACTGACTGTCCAGATGGGCTTTGTGACCAGCCCCTTAATGAGAGAAGTAGTTGATCACCTCTGCTGCTGCTGCTAATTTGTGTCAGTTGTGTCTGACTCTGTGCAACGCCATAGACGGCAGCCCACCAGGCTCCGCTGTCCATGGGATTCTCCAGGCAAGAACACTGGAGTGGGTGGCTGTTTCCTTCTCCATGATCACCTCTAGACCCTTCCTTTTCACAACTCACAGTCAAATCTCAATCTGTTGATTGTTTCTTACACCTGCATATGTGGAAAGCTTCTCTTTGCATCATCATCTTTCCACTGGTTGTAATCCAAAACCTTTAAAGAATCTCAGGGAGCCTGCTGCATTCATGGAGGGATATCTTTATTGATTATTTAGATTTCCGAGAGGTGACCATAAGTAACTTAAAAAAAAAAAAACTTAATTGAAAAAGAAACTGAAGATTCTACATGAACAAGAATCAATTTTCCAATTTTCTGCAGAAGCTAAAATTTATGAGAAAGAATGCAGAGTTAGCCCGTGACTTGGTGGTGTGACCAGCACTCTTCTCTGGGATGGGAAAAAGACATCAACAGATACGGGACCTAAAGGGACTTGCCAGGCCCCAGGAACTCTGCATAGGGGCCCAGAGTTATGAAAGTCTTCCTATTCACTATTATGGAGGTCCCACAGTCCAAGGCATTGCCTAGTTATTAAGATATTGTGTCTAAGGCAAGAAAAACCCACTGGGGTACTGAACAGAATATTCTAAGAATCTTTTAAGTCAACAGCTCAGCCACTTGACCATGAGGAATGTGCCCTCCCGAGGGATGCCTGGAGAAGACGGAATGTGCACCAACAGTGGGGCCTTACCTCATCCTCCTCCAGCTCTGTGGGCCTTTGCTCTGCAACGTGATAGCTGGACCTCCCGGCTTCCTGCGTCTGCTCTCTGCAAAACTGCCGAGTGCGCTAGACTCGCCTTCCAGTCTATCCATTTCAAACTCCATGACACGCTCCTGCTGCCCCCTGGCTGCTCAAAACTTATTTTGGGGAAGGCAATTCATTAAAATTTGCCAACTGATAGCCTGTTTGCAGATGTTTTATCTCGAGTCTTTACATTTTAAATTAAAACTAGTAAACAATATTTGCAATTCAGGAGGCAAAATTACAGCTTCTCATGGGAAAAAAAGGAGAAGGCGATGGCACCCCACTCCAGTACTCTTGCCTGGAAAATCCCATGGACAGAGGAGCCTGGTAGGCTGCAGTCCATGGGGTCGTGTCGGGAAGAATCGGATATGACAGCGACTTCACTTTCACTTTTCCCTTTCATGCATTGGAGAAGGGAAATGGCAACCCACTCCAGTGTTCTTGCCTGGAGAATCCCAGGGACAGCGGAGCCTGGTGGGCTGCCATCTATGGGGGTCGCACAGAGTCGGATATGACTGCATCGACTTAGCAGCAGCGGAAAAAAAAAAAAAAATCCAAAATTCTAGCTTCAAATTGCTATAGTCCTCACTCTTCCCTCTTCATTTGAATGGACTTGTTTCACTCAAATTTTTAACAATCGACATGCCTGTAGATAACTGTGGTTGCTACTCCCTCAGTGTATATGGCTTAACAACACAAGCTTTGATCAGATTTGAACCTCAGCCCATGAGATGGAGGGTACATTGTATAACTCTGGACATCTTTTTCTCATCTGTGAAATGGTGATAATAATACCTACCTCATGGGGATGATATAATATCTACACCTCACCTAAAATGATGCCTAGCTCATAGATAACTCTTGATTAAAGGCAGCTATTCAGGATACTCTTCTCAAAAAGTTTCATGTGTTGTTGTTCAGTCGCTAAGTCGTGTCTGACTCTTGCGACCCCATGGACTGAAGCATTCAAGTCTCCTCTGTCCTCCACTCATGTGTTACTTCTTTCCTAACCGTTTCCCTCAACTCTCCTCTCCCTATGCTTGTCTCCAACTACTAAAAGCAAAAAATTTTGCCTCCTTTTCAACAAAAATGGAATTAAATAAGTGCCAGTTGATTAGGTATTGAGGGCAGTAGGAGGCAGGGGAGACATATCTCCATGAACAAGACACAGCCCGTGTCTCAAGGAGTTCATGTTTTATTACATAATAATGTTACAATATTATCAATGTTACGGTTGAGCTATTTATTAGGCCATGAGAATATCAAGGAGGGTACAGCAATAAAAACAGTTGTCATAATCCCTTACATTTGTAAGTAAGTGGTGTGCTTATAAACAGACTCCCTTAAAAAAAAAAAAAGAAAGGAAAAATTAAAAGCAGTCCCAAATAAGGAAAGCTCCTGATAGCATAATATATATCTCAGTTGTAAGTGGCATTTACATCAGCAGAATAATGTAGGCATTAATTATCGATTCAAGGAATATTATGGTCTAGCTGTATTAGGAAAAGTGGAACTAAGGTGTATTCTACTGGTGGGGATGGGGTGTGTGGTTGTGTTTGTGAAGGGAAATATTTTCATTTTTATGATTTAAAAATGTCAAGAAGTAGTATTATGAGGATGCCATTGAATAATAAATAATTGAAAAGATTTGCCTCTTGAACCCATAAAATAGTGTATGTGGATAGTGGGGATGTTGGGGGAACTTAGAGCTTCATAATAAGTGTGGTGGAACTATTTGACTCATTGAATAATATATATACCTTTGATTAAAAAAACAACTGAAATAAAATTGCTAATAAATTAATATACCCATATTTTCTTGTAACAAAAAGGAATAAAAAACCTAGTGTAGTAATATTAACAGCAGGCAAAAGCAAATGCATGGACTAGGAGTATTAAAAGAGACAGAGGGAGAGAGTTCAGACAGAAGGAATAATCTCACCACGAAGATATAGCTACTCTAAACTATATTTTACCACATGACCTCAAAAGTACTTACAAGCCAAAAAAAAAAAAGACTACCATGATAACTTTGTAAATTGACATTAATAATTAAACACCTTTATAGAATCTCTCAAAAACTCATAGATCAAGCAAAAAAGGTGAATAAGTATAGAAAAGATTTGAATAAACTTGATCTGGTAATTGAATGTAAAATTTCAAACTTGACTACACATAATCCTTAAATACACTTAATATATTTACAAAATATTATCTAAATTCTAAGCTAAACAGAAAATATTTACATATTATAATAATTTGATACTAGATACAGGCTAAGGTAGAGAGAGACTAAGGTGGTCCTTTTTATAATAATCTTGGTGTTTGGTGTTCACGCCGTCATGTCATTCCCTTCTCTTGGATGTAGGCAGAATCTGTGATTTGTTTCTGACTAACAGAATATAGTAAAAGTGAATAGATGTTACTCCCATAACTATATTACACTATATGTGACTCTGTCTTACTAGCAGATCTTTACTAGACATTCAAGTGAGTGATTATGTTAGAAAAAAATCTGTGGACAGCCTATAGAAACTGCAGGCAGCCTCTCAGAGTTCAGGGTCTTTTACCTGACAGTCAATGGGAACCTGAACCCTCAGTTCTACAACCACAAGGAGATGAATTCTACCAACCTGAGTGACACCACCCTTATGTCAGAAAGAGAGGAACTAAAAGAGCCTGTTGATGAAAGTGAAAGAAGGGAGTTAAAAAGCTGGCTTAAAATTCAACATTCAGAAAACTAAGATCATGGCATCTGGTCCCATTACTTCATGGCAAATAGATGGGGAAACAATTGAAATAGGGACTGACTTTATTTTATTTTATTTTTTTTGCTCAAATCACTGCAGATGGTGATTGCAGCCATGAAATTAAAAGATGCTTGCTCCTTGGAAGAAAAGCTATTATCAACCTAGACAGTGTATTAAAAAGCAGAGACATTACTTTTCCGACAAAGGTCCATCTAGTCAAAGCTATAGTTTTCCCAGTAGTCATGCATGGATGTGAGAGTTGGACTATAAAGAAAGCTGAACGCCGAAGAACTGATGCTTTTGAATGGTGTTGGAGAAGACTCTTGAGAGTCCCTTGGACTGCAAGGAGATCAAACCAATCAGTCCTGAAGGACATCAGTCCTGAATATTCATTGGAAGGACTGAAGCTGAAGCTCCAATACTTTGGCCACCTGATGTGAAGAGCTGACTCACTGGAAAAGACCCTGATGCTGGGAAAGAGTGAAGGCAGGAGGAGAAGGGGACGACAGAGGATGAGATGGTTGGATGGCATCACCAACTCGATGGACATGAGTTTGATCAAGCTCCAGGAGTTGATGATGGACAGGGAAGCCTAGCATGCTGCCGTTCATGGGGTCACAAAGAATCAGACATAATTGAGCGACTGAACTAAATCTGAGTGAGGTTGGAAGCAGATACTTTTTCAGTTAAGCCTCCCGATGAGAATGAGGCCTATTGGCCCCTTGACTGCTGTTGTGTGAGACCTTTGGTATTAACGTCCATCTGGGAAACAAATTATTAGAACTAATAAGGGAATATAGTGAATTACTCAGAAAACAAGTTAAATACATAAAAAGCAATATGAACCAGCCCTGCCCATCAACAGAAAATTGGATTAAAGATTTACTGAGCATAGCTCCGTCCATCAAAACAAGATCCACTTTCCCCCAGTCAGTCTCTCCCATCAGGAAGCTTCCATAAGTCTCTTATCCTTATCCATTAGAGGGCAGACAGAATGAGAACCACAATCAGAGAAAACTAATCAAACTGATCACGTGTACCACAGCCTTGTCTAACTCAATGAAACTATGAGCCTTGCCATGTAGGGCCACCCAAGATGGATAGGTCATGGCGGAGAGTTCTGACAAAATGCAGTCCACTGGAGAAGGGAATGGCAAACCACTTCAGTATTTTTGCCTAGAGAACCCCATGAACAATATAAAAAGGTAAAAGGATAGGACACTGAAAGATGAACTCCCCAGGTCAGTAGGTGCCCAATATGGTACTGGAGAAGAGTGGAGAAATAACTCCAGAAAGAAGGAAGAGGTGGAGCTGAAGTGAAAACAACGTCCAGTTGCGGATGTGACTGGTGATGGAAGTAAAGACCAATGCTATAAAGAGCAGTATTGCATAGGAACCTGGAATGTTAGGTCCATGAATCAAGGCAAATTGGACGGAGTGCATGAAGAACTATGGGTGAAGGTTCATGACATTTTACAGGAGGCAGTGATCAAGACCATCCCCAAGGAAAAGAAATGCAAAAAGGCAAAATGGTTGTCTGAGGAGGCCTTACAAATAGTTGAGAAAAGAAGAGAAGTGAAAGGCAAAGGAGAAAAGGAAAGATATACCCATTTGAATGCAGAGTTCCAAAGAATAGCAAGAAGAGATAAGAAAGCCTTCTTCAGTGATCAGTGCAAAGAAATAGAGGAAAACAACAGAATGGGAAAGACTAGAGATCTCTTCAAGAAAATCAGAGATACCAAAGGAACATTTCATGCAAAGATGGGCACAATAAAGGACCGAGATTATATGGACCTAACAGAAGAAGAAGATATTATGAAGAAGTGGCAAGAATACACAGAAGAACTGTGCAAAAAAGATCTTCATGACCCAGATACCACGATGGTGTCATCACTCATCTACAGCCAGACATCCTGGAATGTGAAGTCAAGTCAGCTTTAGGAAGCATCACTATGACAAAGCTTGTGGAGGTGATGGAATTCCAGCTGAGCTGTTTCAAATCCTGAAAGATGATGCTGTGAAAGTGCTGCACTCAATATGCCAGCAAATTTGGAAAACTCAGCAGTGGCCACAGGACTGGAAAAGGTCACTCCAATCCCAAAGAAAGGCAATGTCAAAGAATGCTCAAACTACCACATAATTGCATTCATCTCACACGCTAGTAAAGTAATGCTCAAAATTCTCCAAACCAGGCTTCAACCGTACATGAACTGTGAACTTCCAGATGTTCAAGCTGGATTTAGAAAAGGCAGAGGAACCAGAGATCAAATTGCCAACATCCACTGGATTGTCAAAAAAGCAAGAGAGTTCCAGAAAAATATCTACTTCTGCTTTATTGATTATGCTAAAACCTTTGACTGTGTGGATCACAACAACCTGTGGAAAATTATTCCAGAGGTGGGAATACCAGACTACCTTATCTGCCTTCCGAGAAATATGTATGCAGGTCAAGAAGCAACAGTTAGCTCTGGACATGGAACAACAGACTGGTCCCAAATTGGGAAAGGAGTATGTCAAGGCTGTATATTGTCACTTTCCTTATTTAACTTATATGCAGAGTACATCATGCAAAATGCTGGGCTAGGTGAAGCACAAGCTGGAATGAAGATTGCCAGGAGAAATATCAATAACCTCAGATATGCAAATGATACCACCCTTATGGCTGAAAGTGAAGAGGAACTAAAGAGCTTCTTGAAAGTGAAAGAGGAGATTGAAAAAGCTGGCTTAAAAACTAAACATTCAAAAAGCTAAGATCATGGCATTTGGTCCCATCACTTCATGGCAAATAGATGGGGAAACAGTGGAAACAGTGAGAGACTTTATTTTCTTGGGCTCCAAAATCACTTCAGACGGTGACTGCAGCCATGAAATTAAGAGACGCTTGCTCCTTGGAAGAAAAGCTTGATCAACCTAGACAGCATTTTAAAAAGCAGAGACATTAGTTTGCCAACAAAGGTCTGTCTAGTCAAAGCTATGGTTTTTCTAGTAGTCATGCTTGGATGTGAGAGTTGGACTTTGAAGAAAGCTGAGTGCCAAAGAATTAATGCTTTTGAATTGTGGTGTTGGAGAATACTCTTGAGAGTCCCTTGGACTGCAAGGAGATCAAACCAGACAGTCCTAAAGAAAATCAGTTCTGAATATTCATTGGAAAGACTGATGCTGAAATTGAAGCTCCAACAATTTGGCCACCTGATGTGAGGGACTGACGCATTTGAAAAGACCCTGATGCTGGGGAAGATTGAAGGCAGGAGGAGAAGAGGACAACAGAGGATGAGATGGTTGGATGGCATCACTGACTCAATGGACATGGGTTTGAGCAGGCTCTGGGAGTTGGTAATGGACAGGGAAGCCTGGCATGCTGCAGTCAATGGGGTCGCAAAGAGCTGGACACGACTGAGTGATTGAACTGAACTGATGTACCATCCATAATGAATTAGAAAATATAATAGAAAAAAAGATCTCATTCATTAATAACAATGACACCACAGTGCCTAGGATTAAGTCTAACAATAAGTGTTCAAGAAAATTTATACAGAAAACAACTAAAAAACTTTTTTGAAGACTATGATAGAAGATCTGGAAAAAAAAGCTATATACCACGTTTGTGAATGGAATAATTCAGTATCATAAAGTTGTGGATTTTCCTCAAGTTAATCAATAAAATCAGTGGGATCCTAATTAAAAGTCCTCTAAAAAATGTACAGATGTGAGAGTTGGACCATAAAGAAGTCTGAGCACCAAAGGATTGACAGTTTCAAACTGTGGTGCTGGAGAAGACTTTTGAGTGTCCTTTGGACAGCAAGGCGATCAAACCAGTCAATCCTAAAAGAAATCAACCCTGAATATTCACAGGAAGGACTGATACTGAAGCTGAAGATCCAATACTTTGGCTACTTGATTGAAGAGCTACTCATTGGAAAGACTCTGAGGCTGGGAAAGATTGAGGGCAGGAGGAGAAAGGGACAACAGAGGATGAAATGGTTGGATGTCATCATTGACTCAGTGGACATAAGTTTGAGCAAACTCTGGGAGACAGTGAAGGATAGGGAAGCCTGGTGTGCTGCAGTTCATGGGGTGGCAAAGAGTCAGACAAAACTTGAGCGATTGAACAACAAAAAATGTTTATGCTACCTGACAATGTGAACATCTTTCAGTCTTTTTATGTTTTTATTGGTCATTGGTCTTTGGAGAAATGACTATTTAAGTCCTTTGATAATTTTTATTAGGGTGGTGAAATACACATAGCATAAAAATTATCCTCTCAACCATTTTAAAGTGCATACTTCAGTGGTATTAAGTACATTGATATTGTTGTATAACCAAGACCACCTTCCACCTTCAGAATACTTTTCATCTTGCAAACCTAAAACTTTATAACCATTAAATAACTTCCTATTCTCCCCTTCCCTCAGCCCTAGGCAACCACCATTCTACTTTTTATCCCTGAGATATTAACTTCTTTGAATATTTCATATAAGTGGATTCATATTGCCATTCTGAACTGGGTTATTTGATCTTTGTGGTTGAGTTGTAGGAGTTCTTTATGTATTCTGGATATAAGCCACTTAGATATATTAATATGATTTGCAAATATTTTCTCCATTCCGTAGGCTACTTTTTCACTGTTAATTGTAACAAAGTTTTTAGGTTTGATGTAGTCTCATTTGCCTGTTTTTGCCTTTGTTGTCTTCACTTTCATTGTCATATCCAAGAAATCATTGCCAAGTCCAATGCCATGAAGCTTTCCCTCTCTATTTTCTTTTATGAGTTACAATTTTAAGTATTATATTTAGGTCTTTACTGTTTTGAGTTAACATCTGTATATGGTTTTAGATAAGGGTCCAATGTCATCCTTTTAGAAGTGGATGTCTAGTTTTCCCAGTATCATTTGTTGAAGAGACTGCCCTTTCCCCATTGAGTGGTCTTGCCCCCTTGGTTAAAGATCACTTGATCACAGACACAAGGATTTATTTTTGGGTTCTGTATGTTATTCTATTCTAGTCTGTCTTTGTGTTAGTACCATATTGCTTTAATTACTGTAGCTTTATGTGTCTGTGTATATGCTAAGTTGCTTCAGTCGTGTCCAACTCTTTGTGACCCTATGGACTGTAGCCTTCCAGGCTTATTCATCCATGGGATTTTCCAGGCAAGAATACTGGAGTGTATTGCTGTGCCCTCCTCCAGAGACTGTTCCTGACCCAGGGATCGAAACTGTACCTCTTACGACTCCTGCATTGGCAGGTGGGTTCTTACCACTAGCACCACCTGGGAAGCCCATTGTAGCTTTATAATATTTTCAAATCAGGAAGTGTGAGCCCTCCAACTTTGTTTTCCTTTTCCAGAATTGTTTTGACTATTCAGGATCTCTTGAGAATTCACATGAATTTTAAGATGAATTTTTGTATTCTCCAGTAAAGGTCATTAAGATTCTGATAGGGCTTGAATTTGATAGCGCTGTAAATCAATTTGGGTAGTACAGACATCTTGATAATATTAAATCTTTCATTTTTTGATTGGGTCGTTTATTTTTCTGGAATTGAGCTGCAGAAGTTGCTTGTATATTTTTGAGATGAGTTGTTTGTCAGTTGCTTCATTTGCTATTATTTTCTCCCATTCAGAAGGCTGTCTTTTCACCTTGCTTATATTTTCCTTTGTTGTGCAGAAGCTTTTAATTTTAATTAGATCCCATTTGTTTATTTTTGCTTTTATTTCCAGTACTCTGGGAGGTGGATCATAGAGGATCCTGCTGTGGTTTATGTCTGAGAGTGTTTTGCCTATGTTCTCCTCTAGGAGTTTTATAGTTTCTGATCTTACATTTAGATCTTTAATCCATTTTGAGTTTATTTTTGTGTGCGGTGTTAGAAAGTGATCTAGTTTCATTCTTTTACAAGTGGTTGACCAGTTTTCCCAGCACCACTTGTTAAAGAGATTGTCTTTACTCCATTGTATATTCTTGCCTCCTTTGTCAAAGATAAGGTGTCCATATGTGTGTGGATTTATCTCTGGGCTTTCTATTTTGTTCCATTGATCTATATGTCTGTCTTTGTGCCAGTACCATACTGTCTTGATGACTGTGGCTTTGTAGTAGAGCCTGAAGTCAGGCAAGTTGATTCCTCCAGTTCCATTCTTCTTTCTCAAGATTGCTTTGGCTATTCGAGGTTTTTTGTATTTCCATACAAATCTTGAAATTATTTGTTCTAGTTCTGTGAAAAATGTGCCTGGTAGCTTGATAGGGATTGCATTGAATTTGTAAATTGCTTTGGGTAGTATACTCATTTTCACTATATTGATTCTTCCAATCCATGAACATGGTATATTTCTCCATCTATTAGTGTCCTCTTTGATTTCTTTCATCAGTGTTTTATAGTTTTCTATATATAAGTCTTTAGTTTCTTTAGGTAGATATATTCCTAAGTATTTTATTCTTTTCGTTGCAATGGTGAATGGAATTGTTTCCTTAATTTCTTTTTCTACTTTCTCATTATTCGTGTATAGGAATGCAAGGGATTTCTGTGTGTTGATTTTATATCCTGCAACTTTACTATATTCATTGATTAGTTCTAGTAATTTTCTGGTGGAGCAACTTCTGCAGCTCAACTCCAGAAAATAAACGACCCAATCAAAAAATGGGCCAAAGAACTAAATCGACATTTCTCCAAAGAAGACATACGGATGGCTAACAAACACATGAAAAGATGCTCAACATCACTCATTATTAGAGAAATGCAAATCAAAACCACAATGAGGTACCACTTCACACCAGTCAGAATGGCTGCGATCCAAAAATCTGCAAGCAATAAATGCTGGAGAGGGTGTGGAGAAAGGGAACCCTCCTACACTGTTGGTGGGAATGCAAACTAGTACAGCCACTATGGAGAACAGTGTGGAGATTCCTTAAAAAATTGCAAATAGAACTACCTTATGACCCAGCAATCCCACTTCTGGGCATACACACCGAGGAAACCAGAATTGAAAGAGACACATGTACCCCAATGTTCATCGCAGCACTGTTTATAATAGCCAGGACATGGAAACAACCTAGATGTCCATCAGCAGATGAATGGATAAGAAAGCTGTACATATACACAATGGAGTATTACTCAGCCGTTAAAAAGAATTCATTTGAATCAGTTCTGATGAGATGGATGAAACTGGAGCCGATTATACAGAGTGAAGTAAGCCAGAAAGAAAAACACCAATACAGTATACTAACACATATATATGGAATTTAGGAAGATGGCAATGACGACCCTGTATGCAAGACAGGAAAAGAGACACAGATGGGTATAACGGACTCTTGGACTCAGAGGGAGAGGGAGAGGGTGGGATGATTTGGGAGAATGACATTCTAACATGTATACTATCATGTGAATTGAATCGCCAGTCTATGTCTGACGCAGGATGCAGCATGCTTGGGGCTGGTGCATGGGGATGACCCAGAAAGATGTTATGGGGAGGGAGGTGGGAGGGGGGTTCATGTTTGGGAATGCATGTAAGAATTAAAGATTTTAAAATTTAAAAAAAAATAAAAATAAAAATAAAAGCAAAAAAAAAAAAATCTTTCAATCCATGAACATGAGGTATTTTTCTATTTGTGTTTCTTTACTTTTTTCAGCAATGTTTTGTAAATTTTAGTGTATGTCTTTCACTTTCTTGGTTAGATTTATTCCTAAGAATTTCCTTCTTTTTGATGCCATCATAAGTGGGACTGTTTTCTTAATTCCTTTTTGGATTATTCATTGTAAGTGTAGAGGAAGGCAACTATATTTTTACCATGTTGATTTTGTATCCTAAAACTTTGTTGTATTTGTTGATTATTGTATTTTTGTGTGTGGAATCTCTTCAGAATTTTTTTGTGAAATTTTTGGGGTTTTCTATGTATAAGATCATGTCATCTCTAAACATAGATAATTTTACTTCTTCCTTTCCCATTTGGAAGTTTTTTATTTCTTTATCATGCCTAACTGCTCTGGCTAAGAATTCCAATATTATGCTGAATAGAGGCCATATTGTCTTGCTCTATTAAAGGAAAAGCTTTCAGTCTTTCACAATTAGCTATGATATTAGCTGCGGTCTTTTCATAAATAGTTTTTAGTATGTTGAGCTACGTTCCTTCTCTTCCTAGTTTGTTGAGTATTCAGTCTAAAATTTTGATAATTATATGATATTTGACATACTGTTAAAGATGAAGTGAAATGAATTTTTGAAGAGTCTTTATGGTGAGCAGTTTGATATTATCTATTGAAATTAAAAATGCACATACCATATGGCCCAGAAATTGGCATTTACCTTAGTAAAGGCAATCACAAATGTGTGAGGGAATATATTTGAGGTTCATCATAATATTGCTGTAATAGCAAAGATGTTGGAAGCAACCTAAATGGCCATCCATAGGGGAATAGCCAAAAATAAAAGCAAAAGCAAAAACATAAACACAAATAAAACCAAATTTGAGCATTTATGCTATGAAATATTATATGACCCTTAGAAAAAGGCAGGAGGCCAATCTCATGGTACCAAGATGCATAGGGTTCCAAAATATGTTCAAATGAAAAAGTCACACTGCTTGAAGTCAGTGTACATATTGAGAATATTTACGTATGGATATAACCAAACCTCAGCTTCAACAGATGTAGCCTTTGTTATCCATGCGTTTTACGTCATCTAACTCTCTTAATAGTTATTCAGGGCTAAGGCAATGGCAGCCCCCTCCAGTACTCTTGCCTGGAAAATCCCATGGACGGAGGAGCCTGGTAGGCTGCAGTCCATGGGGTCACTAAGAGTCGGATACGACTGAGTGACTTCACTTTCACTTTTCACTTTCATGCATTGGAGAAGGAAATGGCAACCCACTCCAGTGTTCTTGCCTGAAGAATCCCAGGGATGAGAGAGCCTGGTGGGCTGCTGTCTATGGGGTCACACAGAGTCGAACACGACTGAAGTGACTTAACAACAGTATTATTCTTACTTTACAATGATAAAACTGAGTTCAGTGAACTTAATTTGCTTAAGTTCACAGAAGTAATCAGAGGTAAATCAGAGTAATCAGTTTTAGTGCAAAGCCCAGGCCCCTAAACATTGTATTATGTTTTCCTTACAAATTAGAGAACTGTACTGCAGTCAAATGAGATGATATATGGAGAACACTATGTGCTAATAAGCAAGTAAGACACCAAGAAGGGTCAGTTAAAAAAAGTTGAGTCTGTGAGTAGGAATAGCAGAAGTCATCATACTGCTTGAGATGATATTTAACATATTTTTCAGTGCTTCATTCTAAATCTGATTTTTTTTTTCAGCTGAATAAAGATATTTGGGCTTGTGAGCTAACTCGATGTCCTTTTATTTGGCCATTAATATGTGAGATATATAAAGCATGGGATATTCCTGGAAGATGCAGGTGATGTAGAAGAAAGCAGACTTAAGAGAATTAACATCTAGAGTCTGAATCCTTCCCAAAGGAGAGCAATTCCATTTCTTACTGAGTTCAAAGTCACTCTGAGAGGTATGGTGAATACTGAAAGAAAAAATAGTCTTGAAAATATGCATATACCCTAGAGTTAAGAAATGTCTTTAATGCCAAGATCTGAAAGTATAAAGGAAGAGTAGCAGAAACATATTTTATTCAAAGATTTGAATGTAACTCATACTGTAGCAGCACCATACTGTAGGGTAATTATTGACAGTACGAAAGACAAGTCTATCACAAAGTGAGATCATTAATAGTAATAATTTTATTATGTATTTTTGATTTGCTAATCTGAAAGTTTAAAATATAAAAGGGTTGTAAGTTGTGTCTGACTCTGTGACACCATAGACTGCAGCACACCAGGCTCCTCTTCCTTCGCTATTCTGGAGTTTGCTCAGATTCATATCCTATGAGTCGGTAATGGTATCTAACCATCATCTCATCCTCTGCCGTCCCCTTCTCCTTTTGTCTTCAATCTTTCCCAGCATCAGGGTCTTTATAGAAGGATGGACAGATATAAATAAGCAATTTCTTTGTGATCTCTTTTAGCTATGAATTTAGACTCCCAAAGGGAACAAAAATGAAAATATGCTATCAGACATTTTGAAAGCCCCTACATCCCTCCACATATTTGTACAACCTGTTGGGAAAGGAAAATACAAATTCTATATTGCCCATAAGAAAATATATTGAGATCAGCTGTGAGATAAACATCATACAGCAATTCATAAACACTAAAGAAAAATATCCCATATCTGTAGGAATTACTGCAATGAAAACTAGAGATGTAATCCAAATAATAAAATAAACTATTAATAATATATCACTACTGAATGGTGATATTTATTTAGAGACAGTCCCTAGGAATTTAGACCACTATTCATGTGATTTCTCTTTCTTTTATTCTCACAAAAAATCTAAATTTTGAACTTTAAGGAAGGATCGGTATGGTAGACATGTGTCAAATGTATTCACTCTTTTACACTCATTCAATCCATTAACCAAGAGATTAAGTTATCACGTGCCAGGCCCCATTCTAGGCATACATTAGGATATGTTGGTGAAGAGGTAGAAGAGAACTTTGACCTATTGTAGCTAAGAGATGATGACACTGGACAGTTAAATCAGAAAAATAAGGTGGAGTAAAGGCTATGGTAGGCCAGATCCATGATGCATATAAGCATGTCGTAGAATTTCTTGGAAGTAATTGTGGAGAGGGCTAAACTTTTGAAAGCACATAGGAAGAGGATTTAGATTCAGTTATTGGCCATTCATATGAGAGCTACTTCTCCTGTAGGTAGGAGAACTTGGAAACATACATTCTACTAATTTTAGAAGAAAAGTTAAACATTTGCATCAATCCAGGTTGGCCTTGATTTTTCTTATTTTATTTTATTTTATTTTAGTTTTTTATTTTTTAAATTTTAATATCTTTAATTCTTACATGCATTCCCAAACATGAACCCCCTCCCACCTCCCTCCCCATAACATCTCTCTGGGTCATCCCCATGCACCAGCCCCAAGCATGCTGCATCCTGTGTCAGACATAGACTGGCGATTCAATTCTTACATGATAGTATACATGTTAGAATGTCATTCTCCCAAATCATCCCACCCTCTCCCTCTCCCTCTGAGTCCAAAGGTCCGTTATACACATCTGTGTCTCTTTCCCTGTCTTGCATACAGGGTCGTCATTGCCATCTTCCTAAATTCCATATATATGTGTTAGTATACTGTATTGGTGTTTTTCTTTCTGGCTTACTTCACTCTGTATAATTGGCTCCAGTTTCATCCATCTCATCAGAACTGATTCAAATGTATTCCTTTTAACAGCCGAGTAATACTCCATTGTGTATATGTACCACAGCTTTCTTATCCATTCATCTGCTGATGGACATCTAGGTTGTCTCCATGTCCTGGCTATTATAAACAGTGCTGCGATGAACATTGGGGTACATGTGTCTCTTTCAATTCTGGTTTCCTCGGTGTGTATGCCCAGGAGTGGGATTGCTTGATCATAAGGTAGTTCTATTTGCAATTTTTAAAGGAATCTCCACACTGTTCTCCAAAGTGGCTGTACTAGTTTGCATTCCCACCAACAGTGTAGGAGGGTTCCTTTTCTCCACACTCTCTCCAGCATTTATTGCTTGCAGATTTTTGGATTGCAGCCATTCTGACTGGTGTGAAGTGGTACCTCATTGTGGTTTTGATTTGCATTTCTCTAATAATGAGTGATGTTGAGCATCTTTTCATGTGTTTGTTAGCCATCCGTATGTCTTCTTTGGAGAAATGTCTATTTAGTTCTTTGGCCCATTTTTTGATTGGGTCGTTTATTTTTCTGGAATTGAGCTGCAGAAGTTGCTTGTATATTTTTGAGATGAGTTGTTTGTCAGTTGCTTCGTTTGCTATTATTTTCTCCCATTCAGAAGGCTGTCTTTTCACCTTGTTTATATTTTCCTTTGTTGTGCAGAAGCTTTTAATTTTAATTAGATCCCATTTGTTTATTTTTGCTTTTATTTCCAGAATTCTGGGAGGTGGATCATAGAGGATCCTGCTGTGATTTATGTCTGAGAGTGTTTTGCCTATGTTCTCCTCTAGGAGTTTTATAGTTTCTGATCTTACATTTAGATCTTTATTTTATTTTATTTTTTTTTTAAATCTTTAATTCTTACATGCATTCCCAAACATGAACCCCCTCCCACCTCCCTCCCCATAACATCTTTCTGGGTCATCCCCATGCACCAGCCCCAAGCATGCTGCATCCTGCGTCAGACATAGACTGGTGATTCAATTCACATGATAGTATACATGTTAGAATGTCATTCTCCCAAATCATCCCACCCTCTCCCTCTCCCTCTGAGTCCAAAAGTCCGTTATACACATCTGTGTCTCTTTCCCTGTCTTGCATACAGGGTCGTCATTGCCATCTTCCTAAATTCCATATATATGTGTTAGTATACTGTATTGGTGTTTTTCTTTCTGGCTTACTTCACTCTGTATAATCGGCTCCAGTTTCATCCATCTCATCAGAACTGATTCAAATGAATTCTTTTTAACTGCTGAGTAATACTCCATTGTGTATATGTACCACAGCTTTCTTATCCATTCATCTGCTGATGGACATCTAGGTTGTTTCCATGTCCTGGCTATTATAAACAGTGCTGCGATGAACATTGGGGTACATGTGTCTCTTTCAATTCTGGTTTCCTCGGTGTGTATGCCCAGAAGTGGGATTGCTGGGTCATAAGGTAGTTCTATTTGCAATTTTTAAGGAATCTCCACACTGTTCTCCATAGTGGCTGTACTAGTTTGCATTCCCACCAACAGTGTAGGAGGGTTCCCTTTTCTCCACACCCTCTCCAGCATTTATTGCTTGCAGATTTTTGGATCGCAGCCATTCTGACTGGTGTGAAGTGGTACCTCATTGTGGTTTTGATTTGCATTTCTCTAATAATGAGTGATGTTGAGCATCTTTTCATGTGTTTGTTAGCCATCCGTATGTCTTCTTTGGAGAAATGTCGATTTAGTTCTTTGGCCCATTTTTTGATTGGGTCGTTTATTTTTCTGGAGTTGAGCTGCAGAAGTTGCTTGTATATTTTTGAGATTAGTTGTTTGTCAGTTGCTTCATTTGCTATTATTTTCTCCCATTCAGAAGGCTGTCTTTTCACCTTGCTTATATTTTCCTTTGTTGTGCAGAAGCTTTTAATTTTAATTAGATCCCATTTGTTTATTTTTGCTTTTATTTCCAGAATTCTGGGAGGTGGATCATAGAGGATCCTGCTGTGATTTATGTCTGAGAGTGTTTTGCCTATGTTCTCCTCTAGGAGTTTTATAGTTTCTGATCTTACATTTAGATCTTTAATCCATTTTGAGTTTATTTTTGTGTGCGGTGTTAGGAAGTGATCTAGTTTCATTCTTTTACAAGTGGTTGACCAGTTTTCCCAGCACCACTTGTTAAAGAGATTGTCTTTACTCCATTGTATATTCTTGCCTCCTTTGTCAAAGATAAGGTGTCCATATGTGTGTGGATTTATCTCTGGGCTTTCTATTTTGTTCCATTGATCTATATGTCTGTCTTTGTGCCAGTACCATACTGTCTTGATGACTGTGGCTTTGTAGTAGAGCCTGAAGTCAGGCAAGTTGATTCCTCCAGTTCCATTCTTCTTTCTCAAGATTGCTTTGGCTATTCGAGGTTTTTGTATTTCCATACAAATCTTGAAATGATTTGTTCTAGTTCTGTGAAAAATGTGGCTGGTAGCTTGATAGGGACTGCATTGAATTTGTAAATTGCTTTGGGTAGTATACTCATTTTCACTATATTGATTCTTCCGATCCATGAACATGGTATATTTCTCCATCTATTAGTGTCCTCTTTGATTTCTTTCATCAGTGTTTTATAGTTTTCTATATATAGGTCTTTAGTTTCTTTAGGTAGATATATTCCTAAGTATTTTATTCTTTTCGTTGCAATGGTGAATGGAATTGTTTCCTTAATTTCTTTTTCTACTTTCTCATTATTCGTGTATAGGAATGCAAGGGATTTCTGTGTGTTGATTTTATATCCTGCAACTTTACTATATTCATTGATGAGCTCTAGTAATTTTCTGATGGAGTCTTTAGGGTTTTCCATGTAGAGGATCATGTCATCTGCAAACAGTGAGAGTTTTACTTCTTCTTTTCCAATTTGTATTCCTTTTATTTCTTTTTCTGCTCTGATTGCTGTGGCCAAAACTTCCAGAACTATGTTGAATAGTAGCAGTGAAAGTGGACACCCTTGTCTTGTTCCTGACTTTAGGGGAAATGCTTTCAATTTTTCACCATTGAGGATAATGTTTGCTGTGGGTTTGTCATAGATTGCTTTTATTATGTTGAGGTATGTTCCTTCTATTCCTGCTTTCTGGAGAGTTTTTTTTTTTTTATCATAAATGGATGTTGAATTTTGCCAAAGGCCTTCTCTGCATCTATTGAGATAATCATATGGTTTTTATTTTTCAATTTGTTAATGTGGTGAATTACATTGATTGATTTGCGGATATTGAAGAATCCTTGCATCCCTGGGATAAAGCCCACTTGGTCATGGTGTATGATCTTTTTAATATGTTGTTGGATTCTGATTGCTAGAATTTTGTTGAGGATTTTTGCATCTATGTTCATCAGTGATATTGGCCTGTAGTTTTCTTTTTTGTGACATCTTTGTCAGGTTTTGGTATTAGGGTGACGGTGGCCTCATAGAATGAGTTTGGAAGTTTACCTTCCTCTGCAATTTTCTGGAAGAGTTTGAGGAGGATAGGTGTTAGCTCTTCTCGAAATTTTTGGTAGAATTCAGCTGTGAAGCCGTCTGGACCTGGGCTTTTGTTGGCTGGAAGATTTCTGATTACAGTTTCAATTTCCGTGCTTGTGATGGGTCTGTTAAGATTTTCGATTTCTTCCTGGTTCAGTTTTGGAAAATTGTACTTTTCTAAGAATTTGTCCATTTCTTCCACGTTGTCCATTTTATTGGCATACAACTGCTGATAGTAGTCTCTTATGATCCTTTGTATTTCTGTGTTGTCTGTTGTGATCTCTCCATTTTCATTTCTAATTTGATTGATTTGATTTTTCTCTCTTTGCTTCTTGATGAGTCTGGCTAATGGTTTGTCAATTTTATTTATCCTTTCAAAGAACCAGCTTTTGGCTTTGTTGATTTTTGCTATGGTCTCTTTTGTTTCTTTTGCATTTATTTCTGCCCTAATTTTTAAGATTTCTTTCCTTCTACTAACTCTGGGGTTCTCCAATTCTTCCTTTTCTAGTTGCTTTAGTTGTAGAGTTAGGTTATTTATTTGACTTTTTCTTGTTTCTTGAGGTATGCCTGTATTGCTATGAACTTTCCTCTTAGCACTGCTTTTATAGTGTCCCCCAGGTTTTGGGTTGTTGTGTTTTCATTTTCATTAGTTTCTATGCATATTTTGATTTCTTTTTGATTTCTTCTGTGATTTGTTGGTTATTCAGAAGTGTGTTGTTCATCCTCCATATGTTGGAATTTTTAATAGTTTTTCTCCTGTAATTGAGATCTAATCTTAATGCATTATGGTCAGAAAAGATGCTTGGAATGATTTCGATTTTTTGAATTTATCAAGTTTAGATTTATGGCCCAGGATGTGATCTATCCTGGAGGAGGTTCCATGAGCACTTGAAAAAAGGTGAAATTCATTGTTTTGGGGTGAAATGTCCTATAGATATCAATTAGGTCTAACTGATCTAATGTATCATTTAAAGTTTGCGTTTCTTTGTTAATTTTCTGTTTAGTTGATCTGTCCATAGGTGTGAGTGGGGTATTAAAGTCTCCCACTATTATTGTGTTATTGTTGATTTCCCCTTTCATACTTGTTAGCATTTGTCTTACATATTGCGGTGCTCCTATATTGGGTGCATATATATTTATAATTGTTATATCTTCTTCTTGGATTGTTCCTTTGATCATTATGTAGTGGCCTTCTTTGTCTCTTTTCACAGCCTTTGTTTGAAAGTCTATTTTATCGGATATGAGTATTGCCACTCCTGCTTTCTTTTGGTCTCTATTTGCGTGGTATATCTTTTTCCAGCCCTTCACTTTCAGTCTGTATGTGTCCCTTGTTTTGAGGTGGGTCTCTTGTAAGCAGCATATAGAGGGGTCTTGTTTTTGTATCCATTCGGCCAGTCTTTGTCTTTTGGTTGGGGCGTTCAACCCATTTACGTTTAAGGTAGTTATTGATAAGTATGATCCCGTTACCATTTACTTTATTGTTTTGGGTTCGGGTTTATACACCCTTTCGTGTTTCCTGTCTAGAGGATATCCTTTAGAATTTGTTCGAGAGCTGGTTTGGTGGTGCTGAATTCTCTCAGCTTTTGCTTGTCTGTAAAGCTTTTGATTTCTCCTTCGTATGTGAATGAGATCCTTGCTGGGTACAGTAATCTGGGCTGTAGGTTACTGTCTTTCATCACTTTAAGTATGTCTTGCCATTCCCTCCTGGCCTGAAGAGTTTCTATTGAAAGATCAGCTGTTATCCTTATGGCAATCCCCTTGTGTGTTATTTGTTGTTTTTCCCTTGCTGCTTTTAATATTTGTTCTTTGTGTTTGATCTTTGTTAATTTGATTAATATGTGTCTTGGGGTGTTTCGCCTTGGGTTTATCCTATTTGGAACTCTCTGTGTTTCTTGGACTTGGGTGGTTATTTCCTTCCCCATCTTAGGGAAGTTTTCAACTATTATCTCCTCAAGGATTTTCTCATGATCTTTCTTTCT
Organism: Ovis aries; assembly: GCF_016772045.2. Classification (NCBI taxonomy): domain Eukaryota; kingdom Metazoa; phylum Chordata; class Mammalia; order Artiodactyla; family Bovidae; genus Ovis; species Ovis aries. Next base: position 40,989,222 of record NC_056069.1, on the reverse strand, counting down.
GTCTTCTTCTTCTGGGACTCCTATAATTCGAATGTTGGAGTGTTTCATATTGTCCTGGAGGTCTCTGAGATTGTCCTCGTTTCTTTTAATTCGTTTTTCTTGTTTCCTCTCTGATTCATTTATTTCTACCATTCTATCTTCTATTTCACTAATCCTATCTTCTGCCTCCGTTATTCTACTATTTGTTGCCTCCAGAGTGTTTCTGATCTCATTTATTGCGCTATTCATTATATTTTGACTCTTTTTTATTTCTTCTAGGTCCTTGTTGAACCTTTCTTGCATCTTCTCAATCCTTGTCTCTAGGCTATTTATCTGTGTTTCCATTTTGATTTCAAGATTTTGGATCATTTTCACTATCAATATTTGGAATTCCTTCTCCGGTAGATTCCCTACTTCTTCCTCTTTGTTTGGTTTGGTGGGCAACTCTCCTGTTCCTTTGCCTGCTGGGTATTCCTCTGTCTCTTCATCTTGGTTATATTGCTGCGTTTGGGGTGGCCTTTTTATATTCTGGTAATTTGTGGAGTTCTCTTTATTATGGAGCTTCCTCACTTTGGGTGGGGTTCTATCAGTGGCTTGTCAAGGTTTCCTGGTTAGGGAGGCTTGTGTTGGAGTTTTGGTGGGTTGAGCTGGGTTTCTTCTCTCTGGAGTGCAGTGAAGTGACCCGTAATGGGTTATGAGACATCAAAGGTTTTGGGATAATTTTGAGCTGCCTGTATATTGAAGCTCAGGGGAGTGTTCCTGTGTTGCTGGAGAATTTGAGTGGTATGCCTTGTTTTGGAACTTGTTGGCCCTTGGGTGGAGCTTGGTTTCGGTGTAGGTATGAAGGCATTTGATGAGCTCCTATTGCTTAATGTTCCCTGAATTCAAGAGTTCTCTAATGTTTTCAGGCTTTGGATTTAAGCTTCCTGCTTCTGGTTTTCAGTTTTATTTTTACAGTAGCCTCTAGACTTCTCCATCTATACAGCACCGATGATAAAACATCTAGGTTAAAGATGAAAAGTTTCTCCACGTTGAGGGACACTCAGAGAGGTTCACTGAGTTACAAGGAGAAGAGAAGATGGAGGGGTAGTTAGAGGTAACTGGAACGAGATGCGGTGAGATCAAAAGAGGAGAGAGCAAGCTAGCCAGTAGTCACTTCCTTATGTGCGCTCTATAGTCTGGACCGCTCAGAGGTATTTACAGAGTTATATGGGGAAGAGGAGAGGGAGGAAGTAGACAGAGGTGACCAGGAGGATAAGAGAGAGGAATGAGTAGGAGAGAGACAAATCCTGCCAGTAACCAGTTCCTTAGGTGTTCTCTACCGTTTGGAACACACAGAGATTCACAGAGTTGGATAGAGAAGAGATGGGGGAGAAAAGAGACAGAGGCCACCTGGTGGAGAAAAAGGAGAGTCCAGAGGAGAGAGTGGTCAAGCCAGTAATCTCGCTCTCAGGTAAACTTGGGTAGTGAAGTTTGGGTTTTTAAATGTACAAAATTGACAACAAAAACCTAAGAGCAAAGATTAAAAATCTAGAGTAGAGGTTGGATTTTCAAAGATACAATATTAAAGAAAAGCAGAAGGATAAAGGAAGAAAGAAAAAAAAAAAGAATTATTAAAAAACAAACAAACAAAAAAACCAAAAAAAACCCACCAACAACCATCCAAAGAGTATATATGGTGTTTGCCTTAAAAAAAAAAAAGTTTTTTTTAAAAATAGTAATAATAGGTTATAGAAATAAAAATTAGAGGAGAAATAGAAGACTTAACAATTTAAAAGAGCTAGAAAAAAAAGAAAAAAACAAAAAAGCAAAAAGCAAAAAAAAAAAAAGGAATGATTTTAAAAATATTAAAAATAAACCTGGCCCTTCTCTGATGTTATGGGCCGTGTGGGCTCACTTCCAAGGTGGTTCCCTCTGTTTAACTTCTGTTTGCTGGTTTTTTAGGCTCACTAGTTCAGTCCCGCTGTGGGGAGGGGGGATGCTGCAAACAAATAGCACTGTCGTGTGCACACAGTATCTCTGCTCCGCTTGACCTGTCCTTTCTCGCGGCGCACAAACTGCTCCGGCTCTATGATGCTCAGCCGGGAACCGTCTGGGGCCGGCCCTAGGCTGCGTGCACTTCCCCGGTCCAAGCCGCTCAGGTTCGGCGCTCAGGCAGCCCTCAGAGGCACAGATTCGGCTGGGACTGCGCTTTGTGCCCTTCCCAGGTCCGAGTAGCTCAGGATTTTGGTGAGCGCGATCGCCGCGGCTTGTCACCTTTTCCGCCGCTGCCGCTCAGCTCTCTGGGTGGACCGCTGGCGCACCCCGTGAGGCAGACTGTGACTGTCCAGCACCCCCAGAAGTCTTAGCAAAGGAGCCTGCTTGCAGTTAGGTATGTAAAGTCTCTCCGGGTCTGCAATTGCCCCTTTCTAGTCCTTACGGCTCTGGCTGCCTGTCCCTGGTGGGGAATGGTCTGCAGCCGGCTTTTTCCGCTCTGTCCTTTGTTCTGTGCTCGGTCCTGGCGGGGTCTTATGTTCGAGCTTTTCGCGTGGTAGCTATCCCACAGTCTGGTTTGCTAGCCCAAGTTAGACCGTTCTGGTTGCGCGTGGGGCGTTCCTGCCTGATTCTTACAAAGCACTGCAGCCCGCGCCTCCCGCGCGTCCCTGCCCTGCCCCCACTTCCCAATGGCGGATGCAGGCGTCTGTGCTGCTTTTCCGCTGGGGGAGTTACTGGTGGGCTTGTAATCTCTTGGTTTTAATTCTTTATCTATTTTTCCTTCCTGTTATGTTGCCCTCTGTGTTTCCAAGGCTCGCCACAGACTCGGCAGGGAGAGTGTTTCCTGGTGTTCGGAAACCTCTCTTCTTAAAATTCCCTTCTCGGGACGGGCTTCCCTTCCCGGGACGGAGCTCGCTCCCCACCTCCTTTGTCTCCTTTCTCGTCTTTTATATTTTTTCCTACCTGTTTTTGAAGACAATGGTCTGCTTTTCTGGTTGCCTGATATCCTCTGCCAGCCTACAGAAGTTGTTTTGTGGAGTTTGCTCGGCATTGAAATGTTCTTTTGAGGAATTTGTGAGGAAGAAAGTGATCTTCCCGTCCTATTCCTCCGCCATCTTTCTCTACCTTCCTGGCCTTGATTTAAATAGAGAACTGAGATGGCTTCAGACTTGTGCTGCTGCTGCTGCTGCTAAGTCGCTTCAGTCATGTCCGACTCTGTGTGACCCCATAGATGGCAGCCCACCAGGCTCCTCCGTCCCTGGGATTCTCCAGGCAAGAACACTGGAGTGGGGTGCCATTTCCTCCTCCAGTGCAGGAAAGGTAAAAGTGAAAGTGAAGTTGCTCAGTCGTGTCTGACTCTTCGAGACCCCATGGACTGCAGCCCACCAGGCTCCTCCGTCCATGGGATTTTCCAGGCAAGAGTACTGGAGTGGGTTGCCATTGCCTTCTCCTGATCAGACTTGTGCTACACTTGTCCAAACCTGTGACGCTAAACCAATGTCAAGGAATTCAACAGGCTAGATTTAAAATATCCCTGCCCAATACATGAATGGTTATTAGTGTTTAATACCAGGCAACAGGCATTTAAAAATGCATTATAAAGAAAGCTGGAAAATCCTGTTAAAATTTAACTATCAGTTACATATCCTTTCTAAACCTTGTGACTTTACAATTATATTTAACTTGGAACTAACAGATTCCTGACTTTCTCTTCTTAAAAGAAGATGAATGTCTTAACTCTGCTTTCTTATGTTGGCCAAGTGCAGTGACAAAATAACACATAATGAACCACTGGCTGTCAAAAAACTAAGTGATACCAATTGCAAAATACTGAGAAATAGAAATTGAGCAATGATGAAGAGATCTATTGACATCTTCCCTCCAAAATAATTCTGCACAAAGTCTAGGAATTCTTTAAATTCAAAATTAGCGAAGAAAAATGGGAATGTGGACTGCCATGCAAAAGTAAAGACCATCACATAATTTCCATTAAACATCATTATCCGTTTCTTCACATATATGTGTTGAAAATAAACGTGTCATATCTAGGCAGGAGAGTGTCACAAATTTCAGGATTTGTGTCTTTCATGTTTTTAACCCCCTATAACAGCCATGTTAATTTAAATTTCCAAGATGCCAATAGCTGGGTTTAAGAGACATCATCACATTGAAAAGGTGGACTCTGTCGTAACCGCTTATTAAAAACAAACCAGGCCAAACTTGTGGTTTAAAAATTGGGACCAGATGATGCTTAATAAGCATGAAATGCTTTTGGTGTTACAAATGAGAACCAGGTGTGGAGAAAAGCAGCCTGGAGCTGAGCATGGCCACCTACAAGCAGGGCTCATCTGCCTCCCAAAGGGTGAGAGTTGGTCATCAACTACACAACCCGGCCACCGCCTTGCCTTCCTGACTGCAGAGGGGAAACTGAACATTCGAAAGGAGAGGAGAACATGAAACCTGTCTCTCCAAAATTATGTATGTGTTTTGAAATCAAACCACCTAAAAGTATATAGGGAGGAGATGAATGCACAATGGCAATGCGATTATTAGAGCTTCTGAATAGAATGGCTGATTCCCTAAGTGCTCAGCCTTGAAGGCATTAAATGATCAGCAAGGTGATTCTGACTTCAACAAACCCTTCCCTTTCAGGGAATGTTGGTGGGCGTGGTGTGCATGTACTCATGAAGGGTGGTGGGCTTGGGAACTGGGTGACCCTTCTGGGACTAGAGTTTCTCATTTGTAAAATGTGGGGGTGGGGCCTTATGATCTAAGGTCACTCTCGGGACAGGGTCAGGGTTCTATGGTTTTATCTCCAAAATACGTCTGTGCTATGATTTATTGGCTCTGACTTCAAAGAAGCCGGATAAACAAATACATTGCCCAAGAGGAAAATCAGTTTTGCTATGTTCCCCTCTATTTATACAAACTCATTAAAGCAAAGTTTCTAAGCCTGGATCTCTCAGTTGTCCTTCGATGGGTCTATTAAATAATCCCTACCTGGCTGAGAAATAGTAGTAGGAGACAGACTGTGCTCTCAAGGAGCCGACAATGCTAAAATCCAGGGGCAGCCAATTTTTATCGTATGCCAGCATCATCTGAAGGGCTTGTTAAAACACAGCTAACTAAGTTCCACATTTAGAATTTCTGATTCAGTTAGTCTGGGATGGGGCCCAAGAATTTGCATTTCTAGCAAATTCCCAGGTGCTGCTGATGTTGTTCTGGGGTTCACGCTTTGTGAACCATTGCTGTCCTGAGAACCTAAGAATACCAGTAGTCTGGATGAATAAACATGGCATTATTATCTGAATGCCGTTGTTATTTCTATGGGATCTTGACATGTAATACTCCATTAGGCAGCACAGAATATAAATAACTTAAAATCTAAAGATGTCTTTCAAACTCTGTCCCTACTAACTTCTAGGAGTCAGGTGAGGTTGTTTTATTTTTTTTGCTATGCTGAGCGGTATGTGGGAATCTTAGTTCCCCAACCAGGGATGGAACCCATGTCCCCTGCATTGGAAGGCTAAGGTGTTAATCACTGGACCACCAGGGAAGTCCCCAGAATGAGGTTTTCTAGGGCAGCAGAGAAGCCAGGGGCAACCACTGCTTCTACCTAGGAGTAACTGAGAACATTCGTCATCAATAACAAAAATTAACCATCCACTGAATAATTCAGCCCATTATGTCAAAGAGAGTTAAGACTCAGATGCTAACCTAAAGAAATTTGTAATTGGATGGAATATATATTTAAGCCCCATGAAGGCAAGGAAATAGGGGGTTTATTTACCACCTTAAACTTAGGTGGTAAATAAACCTTTAGCACAGTGCTTAAACAAAGTAGGTGCTATTATGTATTGAGTGAAGGAGAGAATTTCTCTCTAGTGATTGACTTTGTCTATGGGCAGGGTATCTGTTTAAAGAATGAGAATTCTCAGTAATTAGAATGAGAATGTTTATTGACACCAGGTTAGAGAGCTGTGGGTTTCTTTAACATATTCAGTACTCCATAAATATTTGCTGAGTTAGGTTGGATTGCAGAGATAGCACAAGTCGGTAAAGAAAGAACTCATCATTAAGAAAAAGAAACAAAACCTGAAAATAAAACCCAAAGTCATAAGACTTGAGTTTGAATACTATCTTTGTCAATCACCATGTAAATTTTAATACAAAGAGATGGTGGGGGATTACGGATACTGGAAACAACAAGGAACAGAGTCAGAAATGCTAAGTGCTTCTAGGGTATATTGGCAAATTCCACTTGACTGAACATAGAATGGGCAGTGGCCAGATCCTGGAGTGATGTTAATTTTAGGCTAAGAATTTGGACCTCATTGGACCAGCAGTGGAGCCATTGATATTTGGGGTAAGGAGTAATGTAATAAAAACTGTTATGGGATGATTAATCTGAGTGTAATGCATGGGATGGAATGAAGATAGGTAGCAAAGAACCATGAAATTCTTAGAGAGGCTAGTAATTCTTTTGGTGAGAATACTAAAAGTTTGACCAGTGTAGTGGCAGAGGCAATGGAGAAGGAAAAATTTACACAAGACTTTCAGGGGACCAGATGGATAGATTCACTAACTGTCCCATATGAGGGAACAATGGGAGAGAGAATCAAAAGGTAATTCTGGGATTTTAAGTTCAAGCGGTGAGACAGATGCTGATGATCTAAACACAAACAGGAGATACAAGAGAAGGGGCAGGTCTGGAAGTTGGGCTTCCGGGAGAGCTAGGTGGTCACGTTGAATTCTGCTGTGTATATGCTGAGTCTGAAGAACCTGTTCGACATCAGTTGAGTTGAGAAAGCAAGAAGATTTGAGAACAGAGGCAGGGCCTCTACCCTCTTGGGAATCATTCGCAGAGTGGCAACATTTTCAGTCTTGGAAGGAAATAGAGTTCCCCAAGAGAGGCTAGAAAAAAAGGAGACAAATGAGGGCCTGACAGTACCGAGCAGGGAATTCTGCCATTTAGTGAGCAAGAGGATGCGGACCAGGAAAGGAGGAATCAGCGCGTTCACAAAGAATCACGGTGATGCAGGTTTTTATGGGCTTTTGTGAAAATGTTTCAAGAAAGGTTAAGCAGGTCAAGAGTGGTATCAAATGTTATTAGAACATCAAGGAGATTGAGGGCTGAGACGTGCCAATTTCCCATTAGGAAATCACTAGTGACTTTGAGAGAATTATCAGCAGAGACTGAATTGCAATATTTTCCCTAAGTTCCAGGGACATCCTTCTTTAGTCACCCCCCATGCTTATGGATATATACATGTGAATCCACATAGTAAATACAATACATACATGGGACAAATGTAATATCAATGCACAAGTTAGATAATTGTTGATGCTTATTCTTTCTTCCTCTCAGGCAAGAGGGACACACAGGCCTCTCAGGCAAGAGGGACACAGGCTTGATTGAGTCTACAGACTGAATGATGGTATTTGAAACTTTAACCACTGAACAGTTAATTCTTTCAGTTTCATTCGAATTCAGAAGACCTATCCATCTGAAAGAGAGACAAACTTCTTGGAAGAAACTACCCTTAAGTAAGATCCTCAGTGCGAACTATCATTAAGCAGCATCTTTTCTGCAAGCTGTCTGGCCGCCAAACATGTTTATGAGCTTTTGAAAAAGAACTACAAAGACACAAAGGCTGAGGACATGCGGGGAGGATCTGTATTGGCCTTGTAAACGCCATCCCGGAGGTCTTGTTCACATCCCAGGCCGTGATGCTACAGGATGGGAGAATCCTAAGCAATGATTGTTGCAAATACAAACAATTGCTGGGGTTTCGGCACAAGGCTTTGTGTGCAAACACTGCTGAAAGTGTTCATGTAGCCCTAGGCTGCCAATGGCAACCTCTAACTGGGGGAGATCTGTGCCAGGAAAAAGGGTGGAAGGGCCTTTTATTCATCTGGTAATTTTACAGGAATGAGCATTTCATGCATTTTCAGAAACTCAGAGCGGGGTGAAGAGAGAAAGGCAGGCACATAGGGCAGTGACAGTGCTGGTGTGTGCGGCTGGGCCTCACGGGCACCACCGCAGTCTCTTTGGGGGCAGCTTGTCCGGCACTGGTCCTGGCTGGCACCAGGCGTGAGAAGAAATGAGAGGGCGATCTAGCATTTTCATATTTGTTTATTTTAATCTCCCAGGCCTGCTGAAAACAACTGGAATCTTCTGAGTTGCTGAAAGCACATAGGCTTCTTTGATGGAACTCTTGGCCCCTGCCACCCTAAAGCCAAAGGGGCTCATTGATTAAGTCGTCGGGTGACCACGTCCTCTGTGAATTCAGGTCAGACCAGAGGCAATGGTTAATAGCTGGCAGGTAACTGTCCCTAATGCAATCTTTACTATAGCCTTCAGAGCTTAACATGAAAGAGTCCTCCACTGAAATCCAGACTGCAAATTGGGAAATGTTTGGAGTCTGGGCATCTGCCTGTGTTCCTTAGCAAAGCAAATGCTGGGAAAGCAAAGATAAAAGGTAGAAAGGAATGATTCAACACAGCTGGAGGGAATCCAAGTAGATAGTCAAGGAAAAGGGTCAAAGGGAAACCCAAGGCCTATTTTGTTTTAAGGTTTAGGAGGGGGTCAAGCTAGAGGCATGGTGGACTGTGAGGGCTGGTTCACATGGAACCCCAGCTATTCACTGTTACCATGGCGGTGGCCCCATGAAACGAGCTGATGGGCCAGCTACCCTTCATCCAACTGCCTTTTTGCATTTGCTTTTCTTTCAGTGGACAGGGGCCCTAGGCGATAGGCTCATAACTTTAATATTTAGTGTGGCTTTGACTGAATTGGACTTCAGCATTCATGCCTTGAGAACCCCATGAACAGTATGAAAAGGCAAAAAGATAGGGCACTGAAAGATGATCTCCCCAGGTCAGTAGGTGCCCAGTATGCTACTGGAGATCAGTGGAGAAATAACTCCAGAAAAAATGAAGAGGTGCAGCCAAAGCGAAAACAATGTCCAGTCATGGATGTGACTGGTGATGGAAGTAAAGTCCAATGCTGTAAAGAATAATATTGCATAACCTGGAATGTTAGGTCCACAAATCAAGGTAAATTAGAAGTGGTCAAACAGGAGATGGCAAGAGTGAACATTGATGTTTTAGGAATCAGTGAACTAAAATGAACTGGAATGGGTGAATTTAATTCAGATGACCATTATAGCTACTACTGTGGGCAAGAATCCCTTAGAAGAAATGGAATAGTCTTCATAGTAAAAAAAAAGAGTCCTAAATGCAGTACTTGGGTGCAGTCTCAAAAACGACAGAATGATTTCTGTTCATTTCCAAGGAAAACCATTCAGTATCACAGTAATCCAAGTCTATACCCCAACCAGTAATGCTGAAGAAGCTGAAGTTGAATGGTTCTATGAAGACCTACAAGAGTTTCTAGAACTAACACCAAAAAAAGATGTCCTTTTTATTATAAGGGACTGGAATGCAAAAGAAGGAAGTCAAGAAATACCTGGAGTAACAGGGAAATTTGGCCTTGGAGTACAGAATGAAGCAGGGCAAAGGCTAATAGAGTTTTGCCGAGAGAACACACTGGTCATAGCAAACACCCTCTTCCAACAACACAAGAGAAGATTCTACACATGGACATCACCAGATGGCCAATGCCAAAATCAGATTGATTATACTTTTTGCAGCCAAAGATGGAGAAGCTCTATACAGTCAGCAAAAACAAGACTGGGGCTCAGATCATGAATGTCTTACTGCCAAATTCAGACTTAAATTGAAGAAAGTAGGGAAAACCACTAGACCATTCAGGTATGACCTAAATCAAATCCCTTACAATTATACAGTGGAAGTGAGAAATAGATTTAAGGGATTAGAATCTATAGACAGACAGAGTGCCTGGACGGAGGTTTGTGACATTGTAGAGGAGGCAGAGTTCAAGACCATCCCCAAGGAAAAGAAAGGCAAAAAGGCAAAATGGTTGTCTGAGGAGGCCTTACAAATAGTTGAGAAAAGAAGAAAGGCAAAGGAGAAAAGGAAAGATATACCCATTTGAATGCAGAGTTCCAAAGAATAGCAGGGAGAGATAAGAAAGCCTTCCTCAGTGATCAATGCAAAGAAATAGAGGAAAACAATAGAATGGGAAAGATTAGAGATCTCTTCAAGAAAATTAGAGATACCAAGGAAACTTTTCATGCAAAGACAGGCACAATAAAGGACAGAAATGGTATGGACCTAACAGAAGCAGAAGATACTATGAAGAGGTGGCAAGAATACACAGAACTAAACAAAAATATCTTCACAACTCAGGTAATCATGATGGTGTGATCACTGACCTCGAGCCAGACATCCTGGAATGCACAGTCAAGTGGGCCTTAAGAAGCATCACTACAAACAAAGCTAGTGGAAGTGATGGAATTCCACTTGAGCTATTCCAAATCCTAAAAGATGATGCTGTGAAAGTGCTGCACTCAATATGCCAGCAAATTTGGAAAACTCAGCAGTGGCCATAGGACTGGAAAAGATCAGTTTTCATTCCAATTCCAAAGAAAGGCAATGCTAAAGAATGCTCAAACTACCACACAATTGCTCTCATCTCACACGCTAGCAAAGCAATGCTCAAAATTCTCCAATCCAGGCTTCAACCGTACATGAACTGTGAACTTCCAGATGTTCAAGCTGGATTTAGAAAAGGCAGAGGAACCAGAGATCAAATTGCCAACATCCACTGGATTGTTGAAAAAGCAAGAGAGTTCCAGAAAAACATCTACTTCTGCTTTATTGACTATGCCAAAGCCTTTGACTGTGTGGATCACAATAAACTGTGGAAAATTCTGAAAGAGATGGGAATGCCAGACCACCTTACCTGCTTCCTGAGAAATCTGTATGCAAGTCAAGTAGCAACAGTTAGAACCGGACATGGAACAACAGACTGGTTCCAAATTGGGAAGGAGTACGTGAAGGCTGTATATTGTCACTTTCCTTATTTAATTTATATGCAGAGTACATCATGTGAGATGCCAGGCTGGATGAAACACAAGCTGTAATCAAGACTGCCAGGAGAAATATCAATAACCTCAGATATGCATATGACACCACCTTTATGGCAGAAAGTGAAGAGGAACTGAAGATCCTCTTGATGAAAGTGAAAGAGGAGAGTGAAAGAGCTGGCTTAAAACTCAACATTCAGAAAACTAAGATCATGGCATCTGGTCTTATCACTTTATGGCAAATAGATGGGGAAACAATGGAAACAGTGAGAAACTTAATTTTCTTGGGCTCCAAAATCACTACAGCCATGAAATTAAAAGATGCTTGCTCCTTGGAAGAAAAGTTATGACCAACCTAGACAGCGTATTAAAAAGCAGAGACGTTACACTGCCAACAAAGGTCCATCTAGTCAAAGCTATGGTTTTTCCAGTAGTCTTGTGTGGATGTGAGAGTTGGACTATAAATAAAGAAGAGCACTGAAGAACTGATGCTTTTGAACTGTGGTGTTGAAGAAGACACTTGAGAATCCCTTGGACTGCAAGGAGATTCAACCAGTCCATCCTAAAGGAAATCAGGGGGGAGGGAAAGATGGCGGAGGAATAGGACGGGAAGATCACGTTCTCCCTCACAAATTCCTCAAAAGAACATTTCAACGCCGAGCAAACTCCACAAAACGACTTCTGTAGGCTGGCAGAGGACATCAGGCAACCAGAAAAGCAGACCATTGTCTTCAAAAACAGGTAGGAAAAAATATAAAAGACGAGAAAGGAGACAAAGGAGGTGGGGAGGGAGCTCCGTCCAGGGAAGGGAAGCCTGTCCCGGGAAGGGAATTTTAAGAAGAGAGGTTTCCAAACACCAGGAAACACTCTCCCTGCCGAGTCTGTGGCGAGCCTTGGAAACACAGAGGGCAACATAACAGGAAGGAAAAATAGATAAAGAATTAAAACCAAGAGATTACAAGCCCACCAGTAACTCCCCCAGCGGAAAAGCAGCACAGACGCCTGCATCCGCCATTGGGAAGTGGGGGCAGGGCAGGGACGCGCGGGAGGCGCGGGCTGCAGTGCTTTGCAAGAATCGGGCAGGAACACCCCACGCGCAACCAGAACGACCTAACTTGGGCTAGCAAACCAGACTGTGGGATAGCTACCACGCGAAAAGCTCAAACATAAGACCCCGCCAGGACCGAGCACAGAACAAAGGACGGAACGGATAAAGCCGGCTGTAGACCATCCCCCGCCGGGGACAGGCAGCCAGAGCCGTAAGGACTGGAAAGGAGCAATTGCAGACCCGGAAAGACTTTACGTACCTAACTGCAAGCAGGCTCCTTTGCTAAGACTTCTGGGGGTGCTGGACAGTCACAGTCTGCCTCACGGGGTGCGCCAGCGGTCCACCCAGAGAGCTGAGCGGCAGCTGCGGAAAAGGTGACAAGACGCGGCGATTGCGCTCGCCAAACTCCTGAGCTACTCGGACCTGGGAAGGGCACAAAGCACAGTCCCAGCCGAATCTGTGCCTCTGAGGGCTGCCTGAGCGCCGAACCTGAGCGGCTTGGACCGGGGAAGTGCACGCAGCCTAGGGCCGGCCCCAGACGGTTCCCGGCTGAGCATCGTAGAGCCGGAGCGGTTTGTGCGCTGCGAGAAAGGACAGGTCAAGCGGGGCAGAGATACTGTGTGCACACGACAGTGCTATTTGTTTGCAGCATCCCCCCTCCCCACAGCGGGACTGAACTAGTGAGCCTAAAAAACCAGCAAACAGAAGTTAAACAGAGGGAACCACCTTGGAAGTGAGCCCACACAGCCCATAACATCAGAGAAGAGCCAGATAAATTTTTAATATTTCTAAAATCATTCCTTTTTTTTTTTTGCTTTTTGCTTTTTTTCTTTTTTTTTTCCTAGCTTTTTTTAATTGTTAAGTCTTCTGTTTCTCCTCTAATTTTTATTTCTATAACCTAGTATTACTATTTAAAAAAAAAACACTTTTTTTTTTTTTTTAAAGGCAAACACCATATATACTCTTTGGATGGTTGTTGGTGTTTTGTTTTGTTTTGTTTTGTGTTTGTTTTTTAATAATTCTTTTTTTTCTTTCTTCCTTTTTCCTTCTGCTTTTCTTTAATATTGTATCTTTGAAAAACCAACCTCTACTCCAGATTTTTAATCTTTGCTCTTAGGTTTTTGTTGTCAATTTTGTACATTTAAAAACCCAAACTTCACTACCCAAGTTTACCTGAGAGCGAGATTACTGGCTTGACCACTCTCTCCTCTTCTGGACTCTCCTTTTTCTCCACCAGGTGGCCTCTGTCTCTTTTCTCCCCATCTCTTCTCTATCCAACTCTGTGAATCTCTGTGTGTTCCAAACGGTAGAGAACACCTAAGGAACTGGTTACTGGCAGGATTTGTCTCTCTCCTACTCATTCCTCTCTCTTATCCTCCTGGTCACCTCTGTCTACTTCCTCCCTCTCCTCTTCCCCATATAACTCTGTAAATACCTCTGAGCGGTCCAGACTATAGAGCGCACATAAGGAAGTGACTACTGGCTAGCTTGCTCTCTCCTCTTTTGATCTCACCACATCTCATTCCAGTTACCTCTAACTACCCCTCCATCTTCTCTTCTCCTTGTAACTCAGTGAACCTCTCTGAGTGTCCCTCAATGTGGAGAAACTTTTCATCTTTAACCTAGATGTTTTATCATCGGTGCTGTATAGATGGAGAAGTCTAGAGGCTACTGTAAAAATAAAACTGAAAACCAGAAGCAGGAAGCTTAAATCCAAAGCCTGAAAACATTAGAGAACTCTTGAATTCAGGGAACATTAAGCAATAGGAGCTCATCAAATGCCTTCATACCTACACCGAAACCAAGCTCCACCCAAGGGCCAACAAGTTCCAAAACAAGACATACCACGCAAATTCTCTAGCAACACAGGAACACTCCCCTGAGCTTCAATATACAGGCAGCTCAAAATTATCCCAAAACCTTTGATGTCTCATAACCCATTACGGGTCACTTCACTGCACTCCAGAGAGAAGAAACCCAGCTCAACCCACCAAAACTCCAACACAAGCCTCCCTAACCAGGAAACCTTGACAAGCCACTGATAGAACCCCACCCAAAGTGAGGAAGCTCCATAATAAAGAGAACTCCACAAATTACCAGAATATAAAAAGGCCACCCCAAACGCAGCAATATAACCAAGATGAAGAGACAGAGGAATACTCAGCAGGTAAAGGAACAGGAGAGTTGCCCACCAAACCAAACAAAAGAGGAAGAAGTAGGGAATCTACCGGAGAAGGAATTCCGAATATTGATAGTGAAAATGATCCAAAATCTTGAAATCAAAATGGAAACACAGATAAATAGCCTAGAGACAAGGATTGAGAAGATGCAAGAAAGGTTTAACAAGGACCTAGAAGAAATAAAAAAGAGTCAAAATATAATGAATAGCGCAATAAATGAGATCAGAAACACTCTGGAGGCAACAATTAGTAGAATAACAGAGGCAGAGGATAGGATTAGTGAAATAGAAGATAGAATGGTAGAAATAAATGAATCAGAGAGGAAACAAGAAAAACGAATTAAAAGAAACGAGGACAATCTCAGAGACCTCCAGGACAATATGAAACACTCCAACATTCGAATTATAGGAGTCCCAGAAGAAGAAGACAGAAAGAAAGATCATGAGAAAATCCTTGAGGAGATAATAGTTGAAAACTTCCCTAAGATGGGGAAGGAAATAATCACCCAAGTCCAAGAAACACAGAGAGTTCCAAATAGGATAAACCCAAGGCGAAACACCCCAAGACACATATTAATCAAATTAACAAAGATCAAACACAAAGAACAAATATTAAAAGCAGCAAGGGAAAAACAACAAATAACACACAAGGGGATTGCCATAAGGATAACAGCTGATCTTTCAATAGAAACTCTTCAGGCCAGGAGGGAATGGCAAGACATACTTAAAGTGATGAAAGACAGTAACCTACAGCCCAGATTACTGTACCCAGCAAGGATCTCATTCAAATACGAAGGAGAAATCAAAAGCTTTACAGACAAGCAAAAGCTGAGAGAATTCAGCACCACCAAACCAGCTCTCGAACAAATTCTAAAGGATATCCTCTAGACAGGAAACATGAAAAGGGTGTATAAACCCGAACCCAAAACAATAAAGTAAATGGTAACGGGATCATACTTATCAATAATTACCTTAAACGTAAATGGGTTGAACGCCCCAACCAAAAGACAAAGACTGGCCGAATGGATACAAAAACAAGACCCCTCTATATGCTGCTTACAAGAGACCCACCTCAAAACAAGGGACACATACAGACTGAAAGTGAAGGGCTGGAAAAAGATATACCACGCAAATAGAGACCAAAAGAAAGCAGGAGTGGCAATACTCATATCCGATAAAATAGACTTTCAAACAAAGGCTGTGAAAAGAGACAAAGAAGGCCACTACATAATGATCAAAGGAACAATCCAAGAAGAAGATATAACAATTATAAATATATATGCACCCAATATAGGAGCACCGCAATATGTAAGACAAATGCTAACAAGTATGAAAGGGGAAATCAACAATAACACAATAATAGTGGGAGACTTTAATACCCCACTCACACCTATGGACAGATCAACTAAACAGAAAATTAACAAAGAAACGCAAACTTTAAATGATACATTGGATCAGTTAGACCTAATTGATATCTATAGGACATTTCACCCCAAAACAACGAATTTCACCTTTTTTCAAGTGCTCATGGAACCTTCTCCAGGATAGATCACATCCTGGGCCATAAATCTAAACTTGATAAATTCAAAAAATCGAAATCATTCCAAGCATCTTTTCTGACCATAATGCATTAAGATTACATCTCAATTACAGGAGAAAAACTATTAAAAATTCCAACATATGGAGGTTGAACAACACACTTCTGAATAACCAACAAATCACAGAAGAAATCAAAAAGAAATCAAAATATGCATAGAAACTAATGAAAATGAAAACACAACAACCCAAAACCTGTGGGACACTATAAAAGCAGTGCTAAGAGGAAAGTTCATAGCAATACAGGCATACCTCAAGAAACAAGAAAAAGTCAAATAAATAACCTAACTCTACAACTAAAGCAACTAGAAAAGGAAGAGTTGGAGAACCCCAGAGTGAGTAGAAGGAAAGAAATCTTAAAAATTAGGGCAGAAATAAATGCAAAAGAAACAAAAGAGACCATAGCAAAAATCAACAAAGCCAAAAGCTGGTTCTTTGAAAGGATAAATAAAATTGACAAACCATTAGCCAGACTCATCAAGAAGCAAAGAGAGAAAAATCAAATCAATCAAATTAGAAATGAAAATGGAGAGATCACAACAGACAACACAGAAATACAAAGGATCATAAGAGACTACTATCAGCAGTTGTATGCCAATAAAATGGACAACGTGGAAGAAATGGACAAATTCTTAGAAAAGTACAATTTTCCAAAACTGAACCAGGAAGAAATCGAAAATCTTAACAGACCCATCACAAGCACGGAAATTGATACTGTAATCAGAAATCTTCCAGCAAACAAAAGCCCAGGTCCAGATGGCTTCACAGCTGAATTCTACCAAAAATTTCGAGAAGAGCTAACACCTATCCTACTCAAACTCTTCCAGAAAATTGCAGAGGAAGGTAAACTTCCAAACTCATTCTATGAGGCCACCATCACCCTAATACCAAAACCTGACAAAGATGTCACAAAAAAAGAAAACTACAGGCCAATATCTCTGATGAACATAGATGCAAAAATCCTCAACAAAATTCTAGCAATCAGAATCCAACAACACATTAAAAAGATCATACACCATGACCAAGTGGGCTTTATCCCAGGGATGCAAGGATTCTTCAATATCCGCAAATCAATCAATGTAATTCACCACATTAACAAATTGAAAAATAAAAACCATATGATTATCTCAATAGATGCAGAGAAGGCCTTTGACAAAATTCAACATCCATTTATGATAAAAACTCTCCAGAAAGCAGGAATAGAAGGAACATACCTCAACATAATAAAAGCTATCTATGACAAACCCACAGCAAACATTATCCTCAATGGTGAAAAATTGAAAGCATTTCCCCTAAAGTCAGGAACAAGACAAGGGTGTCCACTTTCACCGCTACTATTCAACATAGTTCTGGAAGTTTTGGCCACAGCAATCAGAGCAGAAAAAGAAATAAAAGGAATCCAAATCGGAAAAGAAGAAGTAAAACTCTCACTGTTTGCAGATGACATGATCCTCTACATGGAAAACCCTAAAGACTCCACCAGAAAATTACTAGAGATCATCAATGAATATAGTAAAGTTGCAGGATATAAAATCAACACACAGAAATCCCTTGCATTCCTATACACGAATAATGAGAAAGTAGAAAAAGAAATTAAGGAAACAATTCCATTCACCATTGCAACGAAAAGAATAAAATACTTAGGAATATATCTACCTAAAGAAACTAAAGACCTATATATAGAAAACTATAAAACACTGATGAAAGAAATCAAAGAGGACACTAATAGATGGAGAAATATACCATGTTCATGGATTGGAAGAATCAATATAGTGAAAATGAGTATACTACCCAAAGCAATTTACAAATTCAATGCAATCCCTATCAAGCTACCAGCCACATTTTCACAGAACTAGAACAAATCATTTCAAGATTTGTATGGAAATACAAAAAACCTCGAATAGCCAAAGCAATCTTGAGAAAGAAGAATGGAACTGGAGGAATCAACTTGCCTGACTTCAGGCTCTACTACAAAGCCACAGTCATCAAGACAGTATGGTACTGGCACAAAGACAGACATATAGATCAATGGAACAAAATAGAAAGCCCAGAGATAAATCCACACACATATGGACACCTTATCTTTGACAAAGGAGGCAAGAATATACAATGGAGTAAAGACAATCTCTTTAACAAGTGGTGCTGGGAAAACTGGTCAACCACTTGTAAAAGAATGAAACTAGATCACTTTCTAACACCGCACACAAAAATAAACTCAAAATGGATTAAAGATCTAAATGTAAGATCAGAAACTATAAAACTCCTAGAGGAGAACATAGGCAAAACACTCTCAGACATAAATCACAGCAGGATCCTCTATGATCCACCTCCCAGAATTCTGGAAATAAAAGCAAAAATAAACAAATGGGATCTAATTAAAATTAAAAGCTTCTGCACAACAAAGGAAAATATAAGCAAGGTGAAAAGACAGCCTTCTGAATGGGAGAAAATAATAGCAAATGAAGCAACTGACAAACAACTAATCTCAAAAATATACAAGCAACTTCTGCAGCTCAACTCCAGAAAAATAAACGACCCAATCAAAAAATGGGCCAAAGAACTAAATCGACATTTCTCCAAAGAAGACATACGGATGGCTAACAAACACATGAAAAGATGCTCAACATCACTCATTATTAGAGAAATGCAAATCAAAACCACAATGAGGTACCACTTCACACCAGTCAGAATGGCTGCGATCCAAAAATCTGCAAGCAATAAATGCTGGAGAGGGTGTGGAGAAAAGGAACCCTCCTACACTGTTGGTGGGAATGCAAACTAGTACAGCCACTATGGAAAACAGTGTGGAGATTCCTTAAAAAATTGCAAATAGATCTACCTTATGACCCAGCAATCCCACTGCTGGGCATACACACCGAGGAAACCAGAATTGAAAGAGACACATGTACCCCAATGTTCATCGCAGCACTGTTTATAATAGCCAGGACATGGAAACAACCTAGATGTCCATCAGCAGATGAATGGATAAGAAAGCTGTGGTACATATACACAATGGAGTATTACTCAGCCGTTAAAAAGAATTCATTTGAATCAGTTCTGATGAGATGGATGAAACTGGAGCCGATTATACAGAGTGAAGTAAGCCAGAAAGAAAAACACCAATACAGTATACTAACACATATATATGGAATTTAGGAAGATGGCAATGACGACCCTGTATGCAAGACAGGGAAAGAGACACAGATGTGTATAACGGACTTTTGGACTCAGAGGGAGAGGGAGAGGGTGGGATGATTTGGGAGAATGACATTCTAACATGTATACTATCATATGAATTGAATCGCCAGTCTATGTCTGACGCAGGATGCAGCATGCTTGGGGCTGGTGCATGGGGATGACCCAGAAAGATGTTATGGGGAGGGAGGTGGGAGGGGGGTTCATGTTTGGGAATGCATGTAAGAATTAAAGATTTTAAAATTTAAAAAAAAAAAAAAAAAATCCTGGTCAGGGAACTAGATCCCACGTGCCACAACTAAGGCTCTATGCAGCCAAATGAATAAAAATAAATATTTAAAATAAAAAAAAAAACAATTATAAATATATATGCACCCAATATAGGAGCACCACAATATGTAAGACAAATGCTAACAAGTATGAAAGGGGAAATCAACAATAGCACAATAATAGTGGGAGACTTTAATACCCCACTCACACCTATGGACAGATCAACTAAACAGAAAATTAACAAAGAAACGCAAACTTTAAATGATACATTAAATCAGTTAGACCTAATTGATATCTATAGGACATTTCACCCCAAAACAATGAATTTCACCTTTTTTCAAGTGCTCATGGAACCTTCTCCAGGATAGATCACATCCTGGGCCATAAATCTAAACTTGATAAATTCAAAAAAATGGAAATCATTCCAAGCATCTTTTCTGACCATAATGCATTAAGATTAGATCTCAATTACAGGAGAAAAACTATTAAAAATTCCAACATATGGAGGATGAACAACACACTTCTGAATAACCAACAAATCACAGAAGAAATCAAAAAGAAATCAAAATATGCATAGAAACTAATGAAAATGAAAACACAACAACCCAAAACCTGGGGGACACTATAAAAGCAGTGCTAAGAGGAAAGTTCATAGCAATACAGGCATACCTCAAGAAACAAGAAAAAAGTCAAATAAATAACCTAACTCTACAACTAAAGCAACTAGAAAAGGAAGAATTGGAGAACCCCAGAGTTAGTAGAAGGAAAGAAATCTTAAAAATTAGGGCAGAAATAAATGCAAAAGAAACAAAAGAGACCATAGCAAAAATCAACAAAGCCAAAAGCTGGTTCTTTGAAAGGATAAATAAAATTGACAAACCATTAGCCAGACTCATCAAGAAGCAAAGAGAGAAAAATCAAATCAATCAAATTAGAAATGAAAATGGAGAGATCACAACAGACAACACAGAAATACAAAGGATCATAAGAGACTACTATCAGCAGTTGTATGCCAATAAAATGGACAACGTGGAAGAAATGGACAAATTCTTAGAAAAGTACAATTTTCCAAAACTGAACCAGGAAGAAATAGAAAATCTTAACAGACCCATCACAAGCACGGAAATTGAAACTGTAGTCAGAAATCTTCCAGCCAACAAAAGCCCAGGTCCAGACGGCTTCACAGCTGAATTCTACCAAAAATTTCGAGAAGAGCTAACACCTATCCTCCTCAAACTCTTCCAGAAAATTGCAGAGGAAGGTAAACTTCCAAACTCATTCTATGAGGCCACCATCACCCTAATACCAAAACCTGACAAAGATGTCACAAAAAAAGAAAACTACAGGCCAATATCACTGATGAACATAGATGCAAAAATCCTCAACAAAATTCTAGCAATCAGAATCCAACAACGCATTAAAAAGATCATACACCATGACCAAGTGGGCTTTATCCCAGGGATGCAAGGATTCTTCAATATCCGCAAATCAATCAATGTAATTCACCACATTAACAAATTGAAAATAAAAACCATATGATTATCTCAATAGATGCAGAGAAGGCCTTTGGCAAAATTCAACATCCATTTATGATAAAAACTCTCCAGAAAGCAGGAATAGAAGGAACATACCTCAACATAATAAAAGCTATCTATGACAAACCCATAGCAAACATTATCCTCAATGGTGAAAAATTGAAAGCATTTCCCCTAAAGTCAGGAACAAGACAAGGGTGTCCACTTTCA
The DNA here is from genome assembly GCF_016772045.2 of Ovis aries. NCBI lineage: Eukaryota > Metazoa > Chordata > Mammalia > Artiodactyla > Bovidae > Ovis > Ovis aries. The sequence goes on along the minus strand of NC_056069.1, from coordinate 40,968,282 downwards.
CCGCTACTATTCAACATAGTTCTGGAAGTTTTGGCCACAGCAATCAGAGCAGAAAAAGAAATAAAAGGAATCCAAATTGGAAAAGAAGAAGTAAAACTCTCACTGTTTGTAGACGACATGATCCTCTACATGGAAAACCCTAAAGACTCCACCAGAAAAATTACTAGAGCTCATCAATGAATATAGTAAAGTTGCAGGATATAAAATCAACACACAGAAATCCCTTGCATTCCTATACACGAATAATGAGAAAGTAGAAAAAGAAATTAAGGAAACAATTCCATTCACCATTGCAACGAAAAGAATAAAATACTTAGGAATATATCTACCTAAAGAAACTAAAGACCTATATATAGAAAACTATAAAACACTGATGAAAGAAATCAAAGAGGACACTAATAGATGGAGAAATATACCATGTTCATGGATCGGAAGAATCAATATAGTGAAAATGAGTATACTACCCAAAGCAATTTACAAATTCAATGCAATCCCTATCAAGCTATTAGCCACATTTTTCACAGAACTAGAACAAATAATTTCAAGATTTGTATGGAAATACAAAAACCTCGAATAGCCAAAGCAATCTTGAGAAAGAAGAATGGAACTGGAGGAATCAACTTGCCTGACTTCAGGCTCTACTACAAAGCCACAGTCATCAAGACAGTATGGTACTGGCACAAAGACAGACACATAGATCAATGGAACAAAATAGAAAGCCCAGAGATAAATCCACACACATATGGACACCTTATCTTTGACAAAGGAGGCAAGAATATACAATGGAGTAAAGACAATCTCTTTAACAAGTGGTGCTGGGAAAACTGGTCAACCACTTGTAAAAGAATGAAACTAGATCACTTCCTAACACCGCACACAAAAATAAACTCAAAATGGATTAAAGATCTAAATGTAAGATCAGAAACTATAAAACTCCTAGAGGAGAACATAGGCAAAACACTCTCAGACATAAATCACAGCAGGATCCTCTATGATCCACCTCCCAGAATTCTGGAAATAAAAGCAAAAATAAACAAATGGGATCTAATTAAAATTAAAAGCTTCTGCACAACAAAGGGAAATATAAGCAAGGTGAAAAGACAGCCTTCTGAATGGGAGAAAATAATAGCAAACGAAGCAACTGACAAACAACTCATCTCAAAAATATACAAGCAACTTCTGCAGCTCAATTCCAGAAAAATAAACGACCCAATCAAAAAATGGGCCAAAGAACTAAATAGACATTTCTCCAAAGAAGACATACGGATGGCTAACAAACACATGAAAAGATGCTCAACATCACTCATTATTAGAGAAATGCAAATCAAAACCACAATGAGGTACCACTTCACACCAGTCAGAATGGCTGCGATCCAAAAATCTGCAAGCAATAAATGCTGGAGAGGGTGTGGAGAAAAGGGAACCCTCCTACACTGTTGGTGGGAATTCAAACTAGTAAAGCCACTTTGGAGAACAGTGTGGAGATTCCTTAAAAATTGCAAATAGAACTACCTTATGACCCAGCAATCCCACTTCTGGGCATACACACCGAGGAAACCAGAATTGAAAGAGACACATGTACCCCAATGTTCATCGCAGCACTGTTTATAATAGCCAGGACATGGAAACAACCTAGATGTCCATCAGCAGATGAATGGATAAGAAAGCTGTGGTACATATACACAATGGAGTATTACTCAGCCGTTAAAAAGAATTCATTTGAATCAGTTCTGATGAGATGGATGAAACTGGAGCCAATTATACAGAGTGAAGTAAGCCAGAAAGAAAAACACCAATACAGTATACTAACACATATATATGGAATTTAGGAAGATGGCAATGACGACCCTGTATGCAAGACAGGGAAAGAGACACAGCTGTGTATAACGGACTTTTGGACTCAGAGGGAGAGGGAGAGGGTGGGATGATTTGGGAGAATGACATTCTAACATGTATACTATCATGTAAGAATTGAATCGCCAGTCTATGTCTGACGCAGGATGCAGCACGCTTGGGGCTGGTGCATGGCGATGACCCAGAGAGATGTTATGGGGAGGGAGGTGGGAGGGGGGTTCATGTATGGGAATGCATGTAAGAATTAAAGATTGTAAAATTTAAAAAATAAAAAACTAAAAAAAAAAAAAATAAAGGAAATCAGTCCTGAATATTCATTGGAAGGACTATGCTGAAGCTGAAATTCCAATAGTTTGGCCACCTGATACAAGTAACTGACTCATCAGAAAAGATGCTGATGCTGGGAAGGATTGAAGGCAGGAGAAGAGGACGATAGAGGATGAGATGGTTGGATGGCATCACCGACTGGATGGACATGAGTTAGCGCCAACTTTGGGAGTTGGTGATGGACAGTGAAGCCTGGCATGCTACAGTCCAAGGGGTCACAAAGAGTTGGACACAACTGAGTGACTGAACTGAACACTGGTACATATTATAGCTTTGTAGTAAGTTTTGAAATCAAGAAATGTGAATACTCTAAATTTGTTTTTCTTTTTCAAGATTGTTTGATGATTCAGATTTCCTTACAATTCAAGATGAATGTCAAGATCAGCTTTTCCATTTCTGCAAAAAAGCTATTGGGATTTTTAAATGGATTGTGTTGGATCTATAAATTGCTTTGGGGAGGACAGGCATTTTTAACAATATTAAGTCTTTCAATCCATGAAGTGTTTTTCCACTTATTTAAGTCTTCTTTAATTTCTTTCAGCGATGTTTTGTAGTTTTCAGCATAGAAGTCTTACATCCTCCTGCTTAAGTTCATTCCTAAATATTTAATTCTTTTTGATGCTATTGTAAATGAACTTTCCCTTTAATATCCTTTTTGTTTTTCCAGCTTTACTATTAATTTCCTTTTTGGCTAGTCCATTGCTAGTGTATAGCAACCCTTATTAATATTTTAAAAAGGCTTTGGACATAAAAGATTTGTGAATAAACATTTATTATACTTTAGTTAAGTGTTTAAGGTAAGTAAATATAAATTAAATGAGTATTTGCTCTCAGTTAATTTTCAGTTAACCAGTATACAACTCTGACAGACTGATCACATTGAATAAGAGAATCCTAGGAGAAGGAAATGGCAATCCACTCCAGGGTTTTTGCCTGGAGAATCCCAGGGACAGGTGAGCCTGGTGGGCTGCCGTCTATGGGCTCGCACAGAGTCGGACACGACTGAAGTGACTTAGCAGCAGCAGTGTCTATCTTAATAATTTACATTTTCATAATATGTTTTTATAGTCCAAAAATACAACCAGTACATTATTTAGATATATTATACTTGTTACTATTGAGATTAGTTGATAATAAAAATTTAACTAAGATAAATATTTACTCTGCTAAGAACTCACAATGTGAATTTCTGAGGAAGCAGTCTTTATACTGTCTTTGATATTCAGAGAAGGTACTTCTTAAGGTGTTAACTGTCGTCTTCTCATCCTTTCTAGGTTTTGAGAAGCAGCAAATACAATGGGGAGAAACTCAGGATCTGGGTTCAGGTTATAACTGTTAACTATATGATCTTAGCTAAGTAGATTGTGATTCTGAGCTTCAGTTTTTCCCATTTGCTAAATGGGAAAAACAAAAACTGAGGTTTCTGAGGATTAAATGGGCAATCTTCTATAAAAATGTCTGATATACAGAGTGCCCTCCATAAGAACAGGATGGTTTAATGGTTTACCCAATTATTGTTACTATTATTTTAATAATTGTATTGACTTACCTATTTGGCTGTGCTGGGTCTTGGTCGCCGTGCAAGCTTCTCTCTAGTTTTGGCAAACGGGGGCTGCTCTAGTTGTTGCACATGGCTTCTAACAGCATGGCTTCTCCTGTTGCAGAGCACAGGCTCTAGAGCATTTGGGCTTCGGTAGCTGTGACTTGTGGGCTCAGTGGTTACAGTTTCCAGGTTCCAGAAGCACAGGCTCAGTAGTTGTGGCACATGGGCTTAGTTGCCTTGTGGCATGAGGTCTCTTCCCGGACCGGGGATGGAACCTGTGTTTGCATTGGCAGGGGAACTCTTTACCACTGAGCCATCAGGCAAGCACCCAATTATTCAGTTCAGTTCAGTTGCTCAGTCGTGTCCGACTCTTTGCGACCCCATGAATCGCAGCACGCCAGGCCTCCCTGTCCATCACTGGCCTGAACCGAGATGAGGACGCTAGTCTTGGCTCCATTATTTTTTCTCTCACAAACTGAGATAATTGACTGTTCTAATTAAGATAGAGGAGGAGACCCGCTAGGGTTCCGAGACAATTTCCTATAAGCAGGTCGCTAATTGAGTACATCAAAAGCCCTTTGTGCACTCAGTACTTGTGACTGATTGGATGATTCTAATTGGCTCTGCCCGAAACATTTAATATCTGTTACGTTTCTTGATTATCCACCATCTTTTCCATACCCCCTAGTTTTAAGACATGAAACTCAAAACGGAAAGGGGAGAAAAGAAGGCATCCTTGTTTTATGTTTACTCCATGAATGCAGAGCTTCTTGAACAGCTCTGCCACAAAAAAGAGTTTGAGTTTTTAAAATAAGAAAAGGTCTTTGAAAAGTTCGTGTGTGGTTGAGGCAAGTTGCTCCAATGTCTAGGACACAGTTCAGAGGGTGAAAATGTATACCGAATGATGTGTGAGCCTCATTAATAAAAGCAGTCTAGGAGATTTTACAGATGGTTTGCTAAAGCAGATCTCTTAGATGGAGCCAACATTCCCAGGTAATATTAATCCAGCCTGTTTGATGAGAGAAATTGGAAATAGCTTAAAGAATAATGCTGGTTGAAGTGGTGTCAGCCAAGAAGGACATTTGAAAGAGATTAGGTCTTTCTAAGCTTATTTGTGTTGCTTGGAATTCCCATTTACAATATGCCCCTGGCAGAAACATCAAGCTGCCATGTAACATAGGCGGAGATTTTCTTTACTGATAGAAGCCTTCTAAATAAGTAGAACGAATGTAATTAACCTCAAGGGAGTTAGCAAAAATTAAATGTATGTCCTTACAGATAACTTTGAGAGGGAGAATATGAAAGATAACTGCATCTTTCCCTTGGGTGCTGTGTACTGTCTTGGGTGTAGAAATGCAGTTGGCATCTCTATGCCTTCTTTTCTCTTCTGAAATTCTTCTCAATGTCTGGATTGCAGCAGCTTGCAAATAAGGTGTCTATCTTTCTCATCAAGCTTAAATAATGAACTCCACTCCCTTCTCTGAACAAGAAAACCTGGGCTTTATAAGTGTTCATTTCATGATTTATTAACAAGTAGTGACAATACCTTGTGCCTCCTAAAGACCAAAAAAATGGCAGTGGAAATGGAGAGTAAAGGGAACTTTTCAAGAGAAACCGAAGAATGATGATTTAAATTATATTGAGGAAAAAGCCCAGCAGCTGTAAAATAATGATTTGGATTGACCGGCAACAGCTCAGTCTAGAACTTGTCTTTCACTAAAGAACATCTTGGAGGCCTATTAGTCTGAGTAACCTAGGCTATGTTCTGGTATCTAAGAAACCTTAAATCTCTGTGGCTTAAGACACAAGTTTTGTTTCTTGTCAATGTGGATCGGTAGGGGCTGTGCATTACATAGCCCCTCAAGGACCCAGTCTGATAGAGGCTCCATCACCTTGCCACCTGGGTACCAGCTCAGGCACCTCACTTTCTTGGCTCCTATAACTGAAGAAGGGAGAATTGCAGCTCTTTCATTGACAAGAAAAGGCTTTGGCCTAGCAGTGACATGTCACTTCTATTCACAAGCTGTTAGTGCCAGTCATGGGGCCCCACCTACCTGAGAGAGGGTAGGAAAATACAGTTCTCCTGTATGTCTGTAAGGAGAGGAGAATTCAATATGGAGACATTCCAGCGTAGTAAGTAAGGGAGTAAGAAATAAATGAAGAGAAAGCAAAGAAGCATTTATTATAACAGAATGAACGTTACAAAAGGAGGGTCTGGCAGTTACCCTGGAGTAATATTCAAACACTTTACCCAGGTCCCTGCCTATTCATATGACTTTGTCTGTTCTCTCACCCTTCCCTATGCTGCTCTGACCTTCAGACCTTTTGTTCATCCTATGTATCATGCTTATCTTACCTCAGGGACCTTGTATTGACTGTTCCTTCTGTGAGGAATGCGTTTTTCTCCAACATTTGTACTCTTGTCATCCCAGACTCTGCAGTTATCTTTTCAGAGAAGGCTTTCTTGACCCCACAACCTAAATAAGCTACCTTCCCTATCCACTCCCTATCCATCTAGCTATTTTGTCTTCATTTCATCCTATCATTTTTTCATTATCTTATATTTTCATATTTATTATGAAATAATAATTCATAATTTCTTTCTTTTACTGTTTGCTTTTCTCCATAAGAATACATTCCAAGAGATTAGGGCACTTGCTTATCTTGTTCAACATGTATCTCTCATACATAGTAGGCATTTAACAAATGTTAAATAAATGAATTCAGAAGAGGCTGAACAGAATCCTTTGGAGGCGGGAGTTTCCAGTGGTACTCTAATGTCTGTAGAAGTAGGTGTTTTCAACATGAACTGGTAAGTTATACCTGGAAATGAGGAAGAAAAGACAAGATATCCACAAGTCCAAGGAGAAGAAAGAGCTACTCAGCTTGGATGTGAAACAGAAAAAAAAAAAAAATTACTTATTCCAAGTGGTTGAGGCAAACTTTGGATTCAACAAATAACTTATGTATCCACAAACAACTTGTTAGCATATTGCCTACATCTGAGTGTGACAACCAGTAACTAGCTATACTCTAGTTACACTAGAGATACTTAGCTTCCTATTATTCATGTCTTTGTGTGGACCTTTTCATGCTGAATCAGGGCAGGCCTGGTGTGACCAATGGAACACAGAAGTGATGGTGTGTGAGTCCCAAAGCCAGGTAATAAAAGGCATTTCAGCTTTAGTCTTGGATCATCTGATCTGGAGGAATGCCATGAGGACCCTCAAGTTCATGTGGAGAGGAACTGAGGTCCCAGCCAAAAGCCATCAGTTACTTGTCAGAAAGCTGAATGAACTACCTTGAATGTGTCTTGCAGCCCTAGTCAAGGCTTCAGGTGACCACAACCTCATGAGAGAACTTCAGCCAGAATCACTCCTTGGAATGAATACTTTATTGAGCTATAAAATTGTGAGAAATAACAGATGACTATTACAGGCTGTGGGGTCACAAAGAGTCAGACAGGACTGAGCGGCTTTCACTTCACTTCACTTCATTATTGTTTTTGTTGTTGTTGCTCAGTCCCTCAGTCGTGTTCCACTCTTTCCACCCCATGGAGTACAGCACACCAGACTTCCCTTTCCTTCACCATCTCCCGGAGCTTGCTCAAACTGATGTCCATTGAGTCGGTGATGCCATCCAACCATCTTTTCCTCTGTTGTCCCCTTCTCCCCCTGCCTTCAATTTTTCCCAGCAACAGAGTCTTTTCTAATGAGTTGGCTCTTCACATCAGGTGGCCAAAGTGTTGGAGCTTCGGCCTCAGCATCAGTTCTTCTAACGAATATTCAGGATTGATGTCCTTTAGGATTGACTGATTTGATTACAGCTTTAAGTCACTAAATTTGGGGATGATTTGTTACCAGCTAAACTAACTGGATGGAGAAGGCAATGGCACCCTACTCCAGTACTCTTGCCTGGAAAATCCCATGGACGGGGGAGCCTGGTAGGCTGCAGTCCATGGGGTTGCTAGGAGTCGGACACGACTGAACGACTTCACTTTCACTTTTCCCTTTCCTACACTGGAGAAGGAAATGGCAACCCACTCCAGTGTTCTTGCCTGGAGAATCCCAGGGACGGGGGAGTGTGGTTGGCTGCCATCTCTGGGGTTGCACAGAGTCGGACCCGACTGAAGTGACTTAGCAGCAGCAGCAGCAGCAAACTAACTGGAACACTTAAATTTCTTAAAATTTCCAAGAGTTTCTACTCTTAAGGATGTTAATCTTCTTTGAAAGTGAATGAGAGAAATATGGAGGTGAGGGGTGAAGTGTCATGAGCTGAGCCAGTCAGATGAACCAAATCAACTTTGCCCATTAACAGAGTGACAGATGTCTCAGACTGACTGCTCATCATATATTCTCACACTTTGTGGCCTCACAAAAACACTGTAACTATAAATCTGTATCCAAATTAAAAAGTTAATTAAGTAAAGAATATGTCAAATGAAATGTCAGGAACTGTGTCAACATAAGTGGCTGATAGAATGAATTTGTCATTTTAGAACCTACTGGCCAATGTACAAAAAGTTCTGTTCAAATTTTAGTTCAAAGCTCAAAACCATACGCTAGATTTTTTTCTGCGGAGGGGATCCCAGTTTTATAGTCTTGTTTGGGTTTTTTTATAAGTGTAGTTTGGAATATGTTCTGTGAACTTTAATGGGACATGTGATGTGGCTCTGTTAATAGGAACTGTGTGTCACTTTTGGATGGTGAATTGGAACTTCAGATGCCTTTCTTAAAGACTGTCCTCATATTGGAAAAGCTGACCTGTTATGTATGTACAGAAATGCCCGACTTTTGGCCTTCTTATGAAATGATCTGCCAGACTGTAAAATAGTGTTCTGTTCCCAGACTTCAGGGAATTAAAATGTATGTGTCCATCTGTTTGAAATTCTCTGAAGTTCTGGGTTTTGTGCTCACCTTTGACTCTTTCCTCTCTGATCTGATATGCATATCTTAGTGGATTTCTGAAGGACTTTTTAGATGTCATTATGAAGGAGGAGATTCTCTAGTCTCTGTAGCTTTCATTAGCAGAGTGTCATTCTTCTGGAGCTTACTGTTTTTCCCTATAGCCTTGGACATAGCTTGCTATTGAGTGGCCTAGCCTCCTGACCTATTAGGTCAGAGAATCAGAAAAAAGCGTTACCTTTTTTTTTTTTTTTTTTGCATTTCTCAAGCTGTTCCTTATATTCCTGTAACATCTTAATGAAACCATTCTTTTTTTTTTTTTTTTTTTTTTTTGCACAGAAGCTCTTTTGACCTCTTGTGGGAACCTACTCTAATACTCTGTGGCTCTTGTTCATAAGAACATTCTTTCTCTTAATATCTAGTCTAAACTTTCCCTTCCTTAGCTGAAGGCTTTTTGTCTCCCATTTTGTGAAACTACAAGTGATTCTCTTTCCTCACTGAAGACTAAACTTTATTCCTAATGGCTAGAATGTCAAACAAACATTAATCTTGTCTCCTGCCTCTTTGCAGATGGAGAAATGCCCAAAAGCAATTTAGCCTTAGACAGCAGAAGTATTTGTGTAGTGTTCTTTAACCTCTGATTCATCTTCTCAAATCATTTTGGATTAAACTTTATTTCTCAAAGATGCCAACAGGACAAGAATCTACCCTGAAACTTCACAATCATTCCATATTTCTATATTTCACTTTAAATTATGTCTCTCCCTTACATAAGCTAACTACCTTTTACTACTAAGTAAAAAGGATACTTATACATTTGCAAAGGACCATTTATATGCCTCAGCAATACATGTATCAGGTTTGAAATTTTCTCTTTGTAGATAGGGCCTGCTCTAAGACCACTTAATATGCAAAAATTCATACTTTCCAAAAAGCTATGTAAGAGGCAATTGTTCATATCCAGGCAAACCTCCCTACTCCCCCAGACTCCAAACACACACACACACACACACACACACACACACACACGGGCCAGTCACACTGAAATTCCACCTTTGGGAATGTTGCCCTTAGGGATAACTAACTCGAGATTTTAATGCAGATGCCCTGGAAGGACCTGGCATTTCTTGATACTTTCTCTTCACATTTTTATTACCAAACGAAGAGGAAAAGAATTTCAATATAAAGAGCTGAAAATAGAATGAACTAGTACGTCAAGGAAGCAGTCATTTGTTCCTTTTAGAATGGACTTGTTTGATCTACTCTTTGGTGCTTAAAATCCTGTTTTTTGAGCTAATTGGAGTTTTAACGGGGAGGGTATAGAAGTTGAGGATTGTATCACCACGGGGATGGTGACAATGAGCAAAAGACCATTTTCTTTCTTTAATAAGAGGTGGGGGACAGTTAGAAGGCAGAACTGCACAGAGGGGCCTCTGCTCTCGATCCTGAGTTGAATCTACTGCACCCTCCTTTCATTGTCGACGGCAGGCACTTAAAAGATTCTAGAAACCTTGTTGCAGTTCTGGGTTTGCTTGTCTGTCATCCTGAGTGAATTCCTTGAGTGGGGACAGGAAACTGGAGGACACAGAAGGATGCAGGTGCTGTGGGGGATGAAGGATAGGATGGGGCAGCAGGAGCTTGGAGACCTGAAGGGATAAATGAAATGATTTCATAACAACAACTGTGGAAAGTAAAGTCAAACAAAAATTAAAATGAGTTTCCTCAATTAGCTGAGAAGATTTTCAATGATGCTGATGGTAATCTATCAGAATGTGGAAATGTGGAGTGAACTGCATGAACTTTTATGCTTACAGAAATGGAGTTAAAGGGATTGAGAAATTTTGCTTCAGATCTTGGGCTGTAAACCTCATAAAAGAAAAAAGGAGTTAAATGGTTCAGAGAGGATAAAGTAGAAAGAAAAGAAAGTGTTAGTCGCTCAGTCACGTCTGACTCTTTGTGACTCCATGAACTGTAGCCCACCAGGCTCCTCTGTCCATGGGATTCTACAAAGCAAGAATACTGGAGTGGGTTGCCATTTCCTTCTCCAGCGGATCTTCCCAACCCAGGGATTGAACCCGGGTCTCCTGCATTGCAGGCAGGTTCTTTACCATCTGAGCCACCAGGGAAGCCTCAGAGAGGATAAAGTACGAGGATAAAATGGCCTCTTGAAAGAATCGATGCTGTTACTGCTGCTGATGGCGGTGGTGATGGCGGCAGTCAACATTAACTAAACATTTCCTGTGTGTCAGGCTCTGAGCAGACTCCTTTTCATAAATTATTCTTTACTCCTCACAACAATCCTGTGAGATTGGTATTATTATTATTCTGACTTTTCAGATTAAAATACCTAGCAGCTTTTGAGAACTGAAGTAAATTGTCTAAGGTCACAGAGTTAGGAAATGGAAGAAGCAGAAACTGAAACCTGGCATTGTAACTTGGTGGCCCAGATGATAAACAATCTGCCTTTAATGCAGGAGACCTGGGTTTGATCCCTGGGTCAGGAAGATCCCCTGGAGGAAGGCACGGCAACTTGCTCCAGTATTCTTGCCTGGAGAATCCCATGGACAGAAGACTCTGGTGGGCTACAGTCCATAGGGTCACCAAGAATTGGATGCAACTGAGCGACTAAGACTAGCTAACTAATTAACTATCCTAACCTGAAGAATGGAGAAGGCAATGGCAACCCACTCCAGTACTCTTGCCTGGAAAATCCCATAGATGGAGGAGCCTGGCAGGCTGCAGTGCATGGGGTCACTAAGAGTTGGACACGACTGAGCAACTTCACTTTCACTTTTCACTTTCATGCATTAGAGAAGGAAATGGCAAACCACTCCAGTGTTCTTGCCTGGAGAATCCCAAGTACAGGGGACCCTGGTGGGCTGCCGTCTATGGGGTCACACAGAGTCGGACACGACTGCAGCGACTTAGCAGCAGCAGCAGCAAGCTGAAGAAAGGATTTAACTTCTCATATTGATGCTGGGAAAGATTGAAGTCAGGAGGAGAAGGGGATGACAGAGGATAATATGGTTGGATGGCCTCACTGACTCAATGGACATGGGTTTGGGTGGACTCTGGGAGTTGGTGATGGATAGGGAGGCCTGGCGTGCTGCAATCCATGGGGTTGCAGAGAGTCGGGCATGACTGAGCAACTGAACTGAACTGATTCCAGTTAAAATGAGCCCATACAGGTTGGAAAGCTCACCATCAGAAGAATTTGTTTTTGGCTGTTTCTCGAATAGCAATACCATCAGTGCTTCTCTAGAAAGTATCTGCGGACAATACTAAATCTTGTGAAATGGGTACCTATGGTAACAAGTGTATAGATTGCAAGTATGAATGTCCTCAGCGTTTGCTTGCAGCAGCAGGCTGCCACATTGGGATATTATGTCACTGTCACCAATTTATTACCCAAGTTAGCGAATTTCATATTCATGGTGCATTGTCAGATATAACTACTTATCAAAGTTATGGCAGGCAAACACAGACAATTTTGAGGAAAATTTTGAAAACATTGGATGTAGCAAAAAATTAACAATTGATTCCCAAGGCTCCATTGCCACCTGAAACTTAAAAATAAAGCATAGTAACAGGAAGCATAATATTCCTGGATCAGGTTTTTAACAGCCATTAAAATGGTTTGGCATTTCCTCATGGATGTCTGTCAGAGTTTCCTCACATAGAGTGTTCTTCTATAATGTTAAATGAAATTGAGGGAGGAGTCACAAAAATGAGAATTCTGTATAGTTTGGTCACCTAAGTTATCTGATTAGATAGTTCATATTTTGTTTACTATCTTGGCCAGGTCAATAATGTTAGTTTAAAAATGCTTTCTGTGGGAAAAGTGACACCTGGACCTTGAAACCAGAAAAGCTAGCATTGCATTGTTCCTTCAAAAATCTGGTTTTGTGTACATAATTTATGATTTATTTTCCAGTAAATTAGCCTGTTAAGAGATTAAGGACTGCTTATACAGAGTTTGAGCAAACTCTGGGAGATGGTGAAGGACAGGGAAGCCTGGCATGCTGTAGTCGATGGGGTTGCAAAGAAATCAGATATAACTCAGTGACTGAACAGCAACAATACTTCCTACCAGGAATCTAGTGACATCTGATGTATAATAAGAAGGCAATCTTGTTAAAAAGATGATGGTGTAGCCTGGGTTTCTCTGAAACCAGGACCTGAGACTAAGGCTTGCATGCAGGCAATTTATTTGCGAAGTGGTTCTGAGGAAGGATAGGGGAAGTGAAACAGAGAAGGAGAGAACGTTCCTGATGGGAACTTCTCATGAGCCTTTTGAATTATGTCTCAGGCTGTTGCCTACAAGAACAGGCAAACTATGGCCTCTAGAGTGAATCTAGCTGACCACCTAATTTTGAAAATAAAGTTTTATTGAAACAAATCTATGCCATTCATTTATGTGTTTTGTTCGGCTGCTTTCAGGCTGTGATGGCAGAGACTATGATGGCCTAAAGAGTCTAAATTATTTTCTATCTGGCCTTCTACAGAAAAAATTTTTTCCTACTTTTGCCCTAGAGAATGAAGGGAATAAACATTTATCCATTAACTCTCCTCCCCAATGGTCAAGGGCTTCCCTGGTGGTGCAGAGGTTAAAGCGTCTGCCTGCAATGTGGGAGACCTGGGTTTGATCCCTGGGTCAGGAAGATCCCCTGGAGAAGGAAATGGCAACCCACTCCAGTATTCTTGCCTGGAGAATCCCATGGACGGAGGAGCTTGGTGGGCTACAGTCCACTGGTCGCAAAGAGTCGGACACGACTGAGCAACTTCACTTTCACTTTCTTTCTTTCCAATGGTCAAAGGCTGCCTAAATGGGGTAAACTCCCTCACCCTTCTGGATTGCTCTCATCTTGTAAGCAGATTCCAATACTCCGACATTAGAGAAGCCTAAGTTTAAGAAATGAAAGATTTAACATATTGTCTAAGGTGAATCACTATCTTATTAAAGCCAGGATAATCTGGTCAAAATCTGTGCAGAATTAATGGCTGTAAGATAGTTGGAGTGAGAGACTGAATGAAAGAATATGAAGTGTGTACAAAAGATGTCTGATATTGGGCTTCCTTGGTGGCTCAGTGGTGAAGAATCTGCCTGCCTGTGCAGGAGATATGGGTTCGATCCTTGATCCAGGAAGATCCCATGTGCCACTGAGCAACTAAACCTGTGCCACATCTATTGAGCCTGTGCTCTAGAGACCAGGAGCCTCAACTATTGAGCTCATGTGCCAGAACTACAGAAGCCTGTGCACTCTAGAGTCCATGCTCCCCACAAGAGAAGCCACAGCAATGAGAAGCGTGTGCATTGCAACTACAGAGTAGCCCCTTTAGTTAGTTAAGTCGCTTTATCAGTCGTGTCCGACTCTTTGCGACTCCATGGACTATAGCCCACCAGGCTCCTCCATCCATGGGATTCCCCAGGCAAGAATACTGGAGTGGGTTGCCATTTCCTTCTCCAGGGGATCTTCCCAACCCAGGGATCTAACCCAGGTCTCCCACATTGCAGGCAGACGCTTTAACCTCTGAGCCACCAGGGAAGCCCAGAGTAGCCCCTACTCGCTGCAACTACAGAAAAGTCTATGCGGCAATGAAGACTCACCACAGCCAAAGACAGATAAATAAATAATTTCAAAAAGGTGTCTGATATGTAACAAAAATGGTGTGATGATGGTTTTTTCATTCATTGCAAATTATTTATTGAGCATCTATCACATATAAGGTTTCTTTTAGATGCTAGGGATATAGCAGTGAATAAAGATGACAAAAATCTCTGCCCTTATAAAACTTATAATCAAGTATAGGGGACAGATGATAAGTAATATGTAAAATATGTGGTGTGCTAGATAGCAATGAGTGTAAAGAGCTTTCTAGGCAAGAGCAATGGCCCTGAGATGGAAGAATGCCTGGTGTATTTGAGAAATAGTCAGATAGAATGTGATTCAGTGTGAAGCAGTTGGAGAAGATCGTGTAGGGCATGGTAAATAGAAAGGTTTCTCTTAGGAGTGAGATGAAGGTTTAAACAGAGCAGGGATGAGACCTGACTTTAAATTTTTTTTTCCTGAAGAATTAAAAAAAAATTGAGACATAACCCGAACACAATAGAGTACACAAATCTTAAGTGTACAGCTTAATAAATTTACATATGTATCCACCCATGTAACCAACACCTGGATCAAGACACAGAATACTGCCATCAACTCAGTTTCTTTGTCCCTTTCAGTCCATTCCCCATCTCCTCAACAAGGCAACAGCTTTTAACACCACTGATTAGTTTTACTTGGTCTTGACTCTTGAGAGTCCCTTGGACTGCAAGGAGATCCAACCAGTCCATTCTGAAGGAGATCAGCCCTGGGATTTCTTTGGAAGGAATGATGCTAAAGCTGAAACTCCAGTACTTTGGCCACCTCATGTAAAGAGTTGACTCATTGGAAAAGATTCTGATGCTGGGAGGGATTGGGGGCAGGAGGAGAAGGGGACGACAGAGGATGAGATGGCTGGATGGCATCACTGACTCGATGGACGTGTGTCTGAGTGAACTCCAGGAGTTGGTGATGGACAGGGAGGCCTGGCGTGCTGCAGTTCATGGGGTCTCAAAGAGTCGGACACGACTGAGCGACTGAACTGAACTGAACTGAAAACTCATTTAAATGGAATCACAGAGGATGCACTGTTTATCTGGCTTTTTTTGGGTTCAACTTTTTATTTTGAGATTCATTGATGTGTTTGACTATATGAGTGGCTCTGTTCTCTCTCTCTCATGGAGTAGTGTTCCATTGTATGAGTATGCAATCATTTATTCATTCTTCTACTGATGGGCAGTGGGTTTTGGCTACTATGAATAAAGATGTTGTGAACATTCCTGTGTATATATTTTTTTGGTGGATATATGCATTAGTTTTTCTTGAATATTTGTAGATTGGAAATGCTGTCACAGGGTGGACATATGTTTAGCTTTAGTAAATATTGCCAAAATGTTTTGAACAAAAGCTATTGAACAAACTTAAACTCTATCAGCAATATAAAACAGTTCAGACTGCTGGACACTTTTAGAAACTTTTGATATTGTCAGTCCTTGTTGTGGGTTTTTTTCCCATTCTGGCAGGTGTGCATTGGTTCCACATTGTGATTTTAATTTGCATTTTTCTGATAGGTAATGATGTGTGATTTTTTAATATGCTTATTGATCATCTGGATATGAAGCAGGTGGTCAAGTTTTGTCTTTTGTTTTATTTTATTTTATTTTTTTTACTGATTTGTAATTGCTAATATATTTTAGATACAAGCCTTTTTTGGCTACATTGCTGCAAATATATGTTTTCCAGTTTGGGGCTTGCTTGTTTGCTTTCCTAATAATTCACAACAATGAACAGAAGTTCTTCATTTTAGTGAAGTGGTTGCTGCTTTATGTGTCCCACTAAGGACGTGTTTGCCCAGGCCAGAAGCAAAGACTTAAGCTTTCTTCTAGAAACTTGTTTTAGCTCTGTGGTTAGTCTATGATGCATCTTAAATTAATTTTTGTTTATAGTCTGAATTGTGGTGTTGGAGAAGATGCTTGAAAGTCCCTTGGACTTCAAGGAGATCCAACCAGTCCATTCTGAAGGAGATCAGCCCTGGGATTTCCTTGGAAGGAATGATGCTAAAGCTGAAATTCCGGTACGCTGGCCGCCTCATGCGAAGAGCTGACTCATTGGAAAAGACTCTGATGCTGGGAGGGATTGGGGGCAGGAGGAGAAGGGGATGACAGAGGATGAGATGGCTGGATGGCATCACCAACTCGATGCACATGAGTTTGAGTGAACTCCGGGAGTTGGTGATGGACAGGGAGGCCTGGTGTGCTGCAATTCACAAGGTCGCAAAGAGTTGGACATGACTGGGCGACTGAACTGAACTGAACTGAAGTAGTGATATGAATATTTTCCCCATTTTGATATCTTATTTCTATAGCACTATTTATTAAACATACTGTTTTAACCACTGAACTGCAATGGTGCCTTCGCTGTAAATTAAATGGCAACGTATATATGAGTTTCCATTATTGAGATGGGAAAACTGCAGGTGTTGGAGGTTTGGGAGAAATTTGAGGAGCTTGATTTAGACTGACTAATTTCAGAATGTATAGTCTAATCCAAGTGTATGGTCAAATAGATGGCTGTATATATGGTTCAAGAGTTCAGGAGAGAGGCTAGGCTAGTAACATAAAATTGCCATTCATCAGCACATATATTGTCTTTATAGCCTTGAGACTACATAAAATCACCAAGGAAGCAAATGGAGACATTACAAAAAGAAGCTCAAGGATTAACCTTGATAAAACACTTTTGAGTAACTTAGTTATGTATTTATAAAGACCAACTTAATTTAATAAGAGTCATCTTATAGGCAGCCTAATGGGAAATGGCAATTGGAAGAATCCCTGTTTTTTGAGAGTCCATTAACTTTTATGTAAATTTAGATACCACATGCTAACCAGGTGTTGGAACAAACTATTCCCTGGCTCTTGGTCTCCATACATGAATAAGACTGTGATTAGAATTTAGTTCTAACATTCCAAAATAATGAAAACCACCTGGGGCAACTTATTAAACTTAGAGTACATTTATTTGTAGAAGCTCTTTGTGAATTGCAGGGATATGCATGTGAAAGAGTAAAAATCACTTGTTTACTGGAGCTTTTAAAGGGGCACAAATTCAATAGGATTTAAGAGAATTCATGATGTTCCCTTCAGAACAATTTTTAAAGAGTTGCCCTGTTGCCTGGAAGATCCCATGGATGGAGGAGCCTGGTGAGCTACAGTCCATGGGGTCGCTAAAAGTCAGACACGACTCAGCAACTTCACTTTCACTTTTCACTTTCATGCATTGGAGAAGGAAATGGCAACCCACTCCAGTGTTCTTGCCTGGAGAATCCCAGGGACGGCGGAGCTTGGTGGGCTGCTGTCTATGGGGTCGCAGAGTCGGACACGACTGAAGCGACTTAGCAGCAGCAGCAGCTACTGAACATATGCACAATTTGATCCTTTTGAACAGTAGGGCATTTTCTCATTTGGAAGGGCATTATTATGGCTCAGCTCAACTACATTTTTAAAACAATTGGTCAGGTGAGTAATGTTATTTTCATAATTTGAAAATCTGAGCTTTAGCATTTGAGTTTTTAAAATCAATCCAGTTGTGCACATATTTCAAAGTGTGGCTTCTTTCTTTCTCAATTCTCTCATCTCTTATAGTTCTTAAGGACAATACAGGAATTCCGCCCCTGACCCCACTCACAGTTTCACTTTCCATGGTTTCAGCTATCCATGGTCAAGCATAGTTCCAAAGTATTAAATGTAAAACTACAGAAAGATGCAATTCATAAGTTTTCAATTGTGTGCCATTCTGAGTAGCATGATAAAGTCTCACCCTGTCCTGTTCCTTCCCACCTGGGACATGAATCATCCCTTTGTCCAGTTGTTTCTGCCCGCTAGTCACGTAGTAGCCATCTCAGTTATCAGATCCACTGTCATGGTATCACAGTACTTGTGTTCAAGTAACCCTTATTTTACTGAATAACGGTCTCAAAATGCTTCCTTTAAGTGAAAATATGCAAGTTCCTGACTTAACAAGGAAAGAAAAAAATTGCATGCTGTGGTGGCTAAGATTTACAGTAAGAACAAGTCTTTTATCCCTGAAATTGTGAAGAAGGAGAAAGAAATTTGTGCTAGTTTTGTTGTCCCACCTCACATTGCAAAAGTTAGGGCCACAGAGCATGATATGTGTGCTTCATTAAGAGGGAAAAGGCTTTAAATTCGTACAATAAGATGCTTTGAGAGAGAGAGATCACATTCACAACAGTTTTCTTATAGAATAGTGTTATAATTGTTCTATTTTATTGTTAGTTATTGTGTTAATCTTTTACTGTTTCTAGTTTATATAGTAAAGTTGATCATAGGTATGTATATATGTAGGAAAAAACATGAAAAATATGATGCATAGATATAGTTTGGTGCTATCTATGGCTTCAGGTATCCACTAAGGGTTTTGGAACATCTTCCCTGCGGATGGGGGAGCAGACACTGTAATCTAAAATACAGCCAAAAGGCTGACACAGCTTATGCTAAAAATGACTTGAGTTTTTTCCTCAAATATATTATCTGATTTTTCTCCAAGGTTGATGGACGGATTTCAGACTAAATGCTTTGTAAAAACTTTTAGTGACCACCTCCACACTCTGAATTACCACAGTCTAGTTCTTAGTGGTTATTTGGTAGAGGGCATAGTGAGAACACAGCAGAGCCAAGAGCTTGTAGGAGAAACTTGGTGTTCTATGAAGAGTTTCTACTCACAACAGTAAATCACAGTGAAAAATGCTCAAGAGTCAGAACACGAGTTCAACTCCAGATACTAATCAAGCAGGAAATGGTCATCTTAGTGGTGAAACAACGCCAAGATAAATGCAGTCACATGAGAAATGACGAAGTTTACAGTTATAGCTGTGGTTATGTAGGAGAAAGTTCATATTCTTAAAATATACATTGAGATACATAGGGGTAAAAGGGGGTTGACAAAGCAACTTACTCTCAAATGGTTCAAAAAATAATTTTATATCATCTATATAGATAGAGAGTGAGAAAGGGAGAGAGGGAAGAGGCAAGGGAAGGAGAAACAGGTAATTGATAAAGTAAATGGGGCGATTCATGAACAACTGGTGACATTTCTTGCAGCTTTTCTGGATGCTTGAAATTATTTCCACATCCAAAAGTGCAAAAAACTATATGAACAAAAGCACTTAGGCAAGTGCGCACACATAGAGGGAAATGATCATGAAGGTTGCTGCAAAGCCCTGTATTTTCCACTGTTGTTCCTTTCCAAGCCCCACCACCTTAAGAATGTTTTTGGCATTTTTCAAGTGACCAAGGTCCTCATGTGTCCTGTGAGGTGTTACAGAATATCAGTCTGCCTTTGTCACTCCCTGTTTTTCTCTACTGGCATTCCCTGGTGGCTCAGATGATAAAGAATCTGCCTGCAATGCAGGAGACCTGAGTTCTTCCCTATGGAGGCCACGACCCCTATGACTTCAGAGAAGACAAATCTGGAGGACAGAGGCCTCCCCTCTGAGGACACTGAACTCAGCTGCAGAATGTTTCTATTTGTCAAAACTTTGCTGGGGATTTGTGAGCTTATGAGCTCATACCCCTGAACTCCCAGGATTCTGCTGTGAGCCTCCTGTGTCTCAGCCCATGTCTCTCCTAAAGGCCTGGAGGGTGGCGGTGGTCCTTCTGCCTCCTGTCTTTAAGTGGCTTCTTTGAGTGCCACGTGGCATGTCCTTCTTCATGTGTTACCAGAGGGAGAATCTGTGTCAGACGTTAACTTCCCAGGGGTTGGTTTCTTATATTGATATTCAAATTATATCTGTTGGTTGACTCACGAAATTGTTTTGAAAAGGGCTGAGGAACTGCAAATAAATGTATATAATGTGTAATGTCATATTGGAAAATCAAACAACTCAAAGTAATAAAGTAAGTGACGCCATGAAGGTGGTGTGGAAGAGTCTAAGGGGCTCAGCCAGCGGACCACAGGGCCTCTCACGACTTTATGTGCCACGGTCCCCAGGAATCTTGTTGACATGCAGCTTCCAGTGGGAAGTCTGAATGGGGCCTGAGCTTCTGCATTTATTAGCAGCGCCAGGTGAGGCTGGTTCGTGCTCACAGAGTAGTGGGGCGCCATGAGAACATTGGCAGAGGGTCATGGTGGCCTAGAAAACTTGATGAAGAGGAAGATTCTAGATGAGCTGTGCACAGAGAGTGAGTAGGGTTTAGGCAGATGAAAAGGGAAGCAAGCACTGTAGGTGCAGAGGTCGATTGAGCAAAGGCACGAAGGTGGGAATGAGCTTGACTTGCCGGGAGAGCTCTCAGCACGAGCTTGGCTGGATGGTTTGCGTGGTGGAGAGTAGGTGGTAAGTTGAGAATGGAAGCTTTGAATGCTGGGCTGAAGAGCACACATTCTAGGCAAAAGGAAAGGCAGAGAGGGTGTTAGGGAAGGGGAGCATGTGACAAAAGTCTGTTTGGACCAGGCCATCTCAGATGTTCACACTTCTCTGGGACACCATTGCTACCATCCATTTTCTGTGAGCAGAATATTTCACAAACACCAGAAGCTATAGAGAAACCATCTAAGGAGATCTCTCTTGTAAATAGTTTCTGACTCTAAGTTTTTTTTCTCTCAGATCCTACCAGATAATTAATTTTTGGAGGGAGAATTTAAATTCAGTATGCTCAAGGTAAAGTGGTCAATATTTGGTTGTGTGAAACTGAACTCAAATTAGAGAGACTGAATATAGGCTCAGGTGGAAAAAGAAAGATGTGGTAGCTTTTGCAACTATAGACTTAATAAGGACTAGTGATACAGAGCTATGGTTGCTTATTTTAAAAATAATAAAATCTGTCTTGTAGATATATAATGATTTGTATTCTCATAGTTATTAAACTGCTATTGGCAACTGGAAAGAAAGTGAGTGTTCGTCACTCAATTTTGTCTGACTCTTTGTGACCTCAGGACTGTAGCCCACCAGGCTCCTCTGTCCATGGGATTCTCCAGGCAAGAATACTGGAGTGGGCAGCCATTTCCTTCTCCAGGAGATCTTCCCGACTCGGGGATTGAACCCAGGTCTCCTGCATTGCAGGCAGATTCTTTACCACTGAGCCACCCTTCAAGTAAACAAAAACAGATTCACAACATGGTACTGACTCCTTACTTACAGCTGTAAAAAGATTTACCTTACCATTTTTTTGTTTCCCAACTTCCCCAATTGTCTCCCCAACCTTACCAACTAACTGGAAAGTAGGGCGAAAGAGATTTCTATGCAGTTTTCCTATGAGATGGTCGGTGTTCTTCACTGGCTTTCGCTCTCTCTCCACCCCTCTTTCTGCGCCTCATTGTTTTTCTCCTTTGAGCTCGGTGCCCCCATGCTCCTCTTG
This sequence comes from Ovis aries, assembly GCF_016772045.2. NCBI lineage: Eukaryota > Metazoa > Chordata > Mammalia > Artiodactyla > Bovidae > Ovis > Ovis aries. The sequence continues at coordinate 40,946,693 of NC_056069.1, read as the reverse complement.
GGAACACAGGCAGAATACGATCAACCTCTGGCTGGGTTGTGGGGCGTTTTTAGGCACCAGTACTACACAGATAGTCTTTATGTTTATTTTTTTAAATTTATCTTATATTTATTACAGGCTGAAATGTGTCCTCACAAAATTCATATACTGAAGCCCTTACTCCCAGTACGTCAGATTATGACTGCTTTTAGAGACAGGGCCTCAAAGAAGTGATTAAGCTAAATGATGTCAGTAGGGTTGGGCATTACTATAACTGGTGTCTTTGTTAAAAGAGAAAATTTGAATATAACTTAGAGGAAGACAATATGAAGACATAGGGAGAAGACAACCATCTACAAAAGTCAAGGTGAGGAGCTGCTGAACCCTGTCTTCATGTTGATCCTGGACTTCTAGAACTGTGAGAAAACAAATTTATGTTGCTCTAGCCATCCTGTCTGTGGTAGTTTGTGATGGAAGCCATTGAAAACTAATACAGCAGCATTTTTCCTTCTTTCCTCCCCTTCATTAGTCAACTAAAGATATATATGAATATCCCCCCTAAGCAAGATGCTGTGCTGGGCACAGAGAGAGCTAGAAAGAAGTGTAGGATAAAGAGAAACATAAGACATTGGGATTCCCTGATAGTTCAGTGGTTAAGAATCTGCCTGCCAATGCAGGGGACACAAGTTCGATCCCTGGTCTGGGAAGATCACACATGCCATGGGGCAACTAAGCTCGTGAGCTGCAACTACTGAGCCCACACACCACGACTACAGATGCCCACATGCCCTAAAGCCCCATGCTCCACATCAAGAGCAGCCAGTGAAATGAGAAGTCTGCACACATCACCTAGAGAGTAACCCCTGCTCGCAGCAACCAGTGAAAGCCCACGTGCAGCAACAAAGGCCCAGTGCAGCCATAAATAAATGAGAAGTCAGGTGCTGGGGAAGATAAGAGCATCCTACAAAGTGAGGGGGCACCTGTATTATTTATTTTACCCTTTTAATCAAAGAAGAACCTAAAAAAGCACAAGGTTTCAGGAAGCGTGGAAGCAGGAAAAGGTTAAAGTGCACAGAGTTTACTGGTCTCAAACCTCACAAAACCAACCCTGACCACTAGAAGAGCCTAGGTGAGCTTAAGGTTATCATGCTTTCCTGCCATAAACCACTAACACATCTATTAGGATTCCAGAGAATGAAAATTATCAAAGGCCCATAAACATTCTTTATATAACTCTTTATCTTAAAGGAAAATGGCTTGATTTGCCAAAGAGGAAAAAGGGACCAAAAAGGAAGTTGGATGTGGACAGTATTAGTATATAAAATTTGAGAAACTTGGAACAAACTCATTGTCTAAGCAGTAACAGTTTACACATCCCTCAGTTTTACTTGATCAGTGCATTTTTAAAGATTCTGTCAAATATCCTTTTACTACGATGTCTGTAAGAGAGAAGACGTCACAGATGTAACAGATAGTCATTAATGATTCTGAGTCACTTATGCTCATGTGCTTCCCTGGTGGCTCAGCTGGTAAAGAATTGGCCTGTAATGCAGGAGACGCTGGTTCAATTCCTGGGTCAGTAAGTTCCCTTGGAGAAGGCATAGGCTACCCACTCCAGTATTCTTGGGCTTTCCTGGTGGCTCAGATGGTGAAGAATCTGCCTGCAATGCAGGAGATTCTTCAATCTCTGGGTTGGAAAGATCCCCTGGAGGAGGGCATGGCAGCCCATTCCAGTATTCTAACCTGGAGAATCCCCATCTACAGAGGAGCCTGGCAGGCTATGGTCCATGAGGTCACAAAGAGTCTGACAGGACTGAGCGACGAAGCACAGCACATATCATATGAACAAGATGGTGTCAACTGCCCAGGATAGAACTGCCCTTTGAACTCTGAGATGTGTATGCTCCCTTAGTTAGCATGAATAACTACTTAGTGATCAAATCAAATCTTCTATAGACACAAAAATTTTCTCTTATAAAGAAAAAACAACTTCACACAAATACAGTTTGTATTAATTTAGCAGGATATTATTCAAGACCAATGAATATTTTGGCCAAGAAAAGGAAAAGAGAAGTGCTACCAACGAAACATATACCTTCACTTTTCCTGTGTGTTTCAATTCCTCTGCTGCTGCTGCTGCTAAGTCGCTTCAGTCGTGTCCGTCTCTGTGCGACCCCATAGACGGCAGCCCACCAGGCTCCGCCACCCCTGGGATTCTCCAGGCAAGAACACTGGAGTGGGTTGCCATTTCCTCTTCCAATGCATGAAAGGGAAAAGTGAAAGTGAAGTCACTCAGTCGTGTCTGACCTTCGTGACCCCATAATATGCAGCCTACCAGGCTCCTCTGTCCATGGGATTTTCCAGGCAAGGGTAGTGGAGTGGGTTGCCATTGCCTTCTCCGTCCAGTTACTCTTAGCTTAAATGGGAGGATGTTGGGTGAGAGTCATGTTCACTCCTAGGCTATTCTGGTCCTGTTTTTCTTTGCAAAAACTGAAGGTTAACAATAGAGTTCTAGATAACCACAGAAATGGTGAGTATTTAAACAAGACACTCAGTTAAGTACACTAGCCCCGAGGACAACAGGCTTCCCTGGTAGTAAAGAATCTGCCTGAAATGCAGGAGACCTGGGTTCAGTCCCTGGGTCAGGAAGATCCCCTCTGGTATTTTTGCTTGGAGAATCTCACTGACACAGGAGCCTGGAGGGCTACAGTACGTGGAGCTGCAAAGAGTCAAAGACAACTGAGCACTAACACGTGCAAGGACAACTGGTCAAAGTTTGCGTTTACATGTTGCATTGTGGTTATTGTGGCCTTGTGAAATACCATCAAGAAAAAGCAGTGAGAAAGCAGTTTCCATGGAGGAACTTCTGCTCACAAAGAGAGCTTAGGCAGAATCATGATGGCTGGATGGAGACAGATGGGATTTAAAGGTTAGCTGAAATCATTTCTTTTGCAGAGAAGAAAACTGTGGGTGCAGGAAGACTGAGTGGTTTATACAGATCACATCATCTGATAGAGACTAGGGAGGAACTAGAAACCAATGCGACTCTAAGACCCAACTTTTGTATGTTTCTACTACAGTGTCCATTTGAAATCCTTTCTCTGTAGCTTAATTGAATAGTGCCCAAATGGAAGAATTCAAAATGCTATTTTTCTAATTTGTAGGCCATGAAGCAATGTATTTGCTTGATGAACAAGACCAGTGATCATTCTTCTAGGACCACTTAAAGGTTTTACATGATCTGTCTGCAGTTTAAATTGATTCTATGTTTGAGACTTAAGTTTTAGAAACACACAGGAAAAAAAAGTTTATTTGCAAGGGGTGTGTTCAGAAGCACCCTTGATAGAGAATTCCTTAGCTTAATCAGAAAAACTTTCAAGTGAGAGTCCAACAAAATCATGCAGCTATGTCTATCATTTGCTGTTTCTCCTTACTCAGTAAAAGACTCTGGGGAACTTTACAACTGTCCAGCTCTGTGACCTTGCCCAAGTCAGCACACCTCTCTGTGTCTTTTTTCTTCCCATCTGTAAATTCAGGCACCACAGAGAGTAACAAAATGGGGAAGTTTATATAGGGTTTGGAGCTGTATAAGTTTTTGAGAATGATAGAAACTGAACTATGTGTTTATGGTTACAATTAGCATAATTTAGGATCTATATTGTCTAATCCAACCATCTTTAAGACTGCCTTAAAATAACTGGAGTAGTCCTCCCTTCTCAATCTCTGGATGCTCCATCCATAATCTATGTTCCATTATAGTCCTAACTCCCTTCCTTGTTTTCTTCCCTTGCTCACAGATTGCCACATCCTTATTAAAGCAATGCATTGCAAAGGAAAGGTCCTTCAGGGAGCTTTGTTTCAACAGGCCCAATACAGGGCAGCCAAGTGCCCCCATCCCTTCCTTCACCTCCGAGGGCTCCTCCTGTTTTGGGAGACAGGCTGAATGCTGCCCACATGGTGAGGCAGAAAGAGCACCACTGCCACCACCTGGATGCAGGCAGAATGAGGCTCCATACAGAACAGAAGGGTCGCTACGTGTCCACAGGTGAGCGAGCTCTCTGGCTCGATTCTTTGCCCTATTCTTTTCATTTCTTTTTTGTCTCTTTGCCTTTCTATTTTTCTTCACTCCTTTTCACCTTTCCTACACAGATACATTAATCCTGCCTCAGTTTCACCCATTACCCTGGTTGAGGAAAAGGTCCAGAGAATGGTGAGAGGCCTGCCTTAAACTGGGAGATGAGAGAGACTAGAATAAGGCCACCCTTTCTGTGGAGAACTCATCCGATGCGCATGATGCCTAATGTGGTCTTATGTGTGCTCCTGAATATAGAGGAAAAGCCTCCTTGGGAAGCTCTTCTTTGTGCTGCCTGAGGTTCTGTCAGGTTCTATGAAATCGATAGTTCTGAAATTAAGGGTGTCAATCTAGCAATTTTCTCATTTGGAGAGGAAAGACAACATGCAGCCCAGAGCTCGTCTGCCCTGTGACATGTGACTTATGTAATGCTCCAGGATTGAAACATGATATGTGTGATATGGCTCTGGAGACTCACTAGGGATTTAGTTGTTGCTCAGTCACTCAGTCGTGTCTGGCTCTTTGCGACCCCGTGGACTGCAGCATGCCAGGCTTCCCTGTCCATCACCAACTCCTGGAACTTGCTCAAACTCATGTCCATTGGTCGCTGATGCCATCCAACCATCTTGTCCCCTGTGGTCCCCTTCTCCTCCTGCCTTCAATCTTTCTCAGCATCAGGGTCTTTTTCAATGAGTCAGTTCTTTGCATCAGGTGGCCAGAGTACTGAAGTTTCAGCTTCAGCATCAGTCCTTCCAATGAACATTCAGGACTGATTTCCTTCAGGTTTGACTGGTTTGATCTTGCAGGGATTTACAGTATTGACTATAAACATTCCTTAGTGTGAAAAATAGGGAGAGAGACAAACAAACAAAAAAAAAAACAAGAACAAAACCTTCTTATGTGAACCTTCTTGGACTCCTTAGGAAATTTCCTCTAGATAGTGCAAGTAGTTACCCAAATCATTACCGATCATCTACCATGAGTCAGACCTGTTCACAGCATCAGTTAGAAGCAAAAGAGAGGGAACCTACTCAATTTTCTAAATCAAGGTTAGTTTTTACTTGTGTAGTTTGGATAACCATTTCTGATGCTGAAAATCTTTTTAGTAATCCCTTTTAGGCATCTAGGGTTCCTAAGGGCACCCTGGAGATAACTCAGAGGCTATGGGTTATGACCAACCTAGACAGCACGTTAAAAAGCAGAGACATTACTTTGCCAACAAAGGTTCATCTAGTTAAGGCTATGGTTTTTCCAGTAGTCATGTATGGATGTGAGAGTTGGACTATAAAGAAAGCTGAGCACTGAAGAATTGATGCTTTTGAACTGTGGTATTAGAGAAGACTCTTGAGAGTCCCTTGGACTGCAAGGAGATCAAACCAGTCAATCCTGAAGGAAATCAAGGAAATCAGTCCTGATTCATTGGAAGGACTGATTCGGAAGCTGAAACTCCAATACTTTGGCCACCTGATGTGAGAAACTGACTCATTTAAAAAGACCCTGATGCTGGGAAAGAGTGAAGGCTGGAGGAGAAGGGGATGACAGAGGATGAGATGGCTGGATGGCATCGCTGACTCAATGGACATGAGTTTGAGTAAACTCCGGGAGTTGGTGATGGACAGGGAGGCCTGGAGTGCTGCGGTCCATGGGGTCGAAAAGAGCTGGACACGACTGAGCTTCTGAACTGAACTGAACTGATGGGTTGTGACGACAGAGGGTGGAGCAGTTTGAGGGTAGGGTCTTACCTATCAATTAAAGAGCTTTACTTCTCTTGACTTTCTGCATTCATATTCTGAGATATATTTATTTTCAAAATTTTTTTTCTAAGAGTTTTAAAAGATTAACATAGAAAATTATGCCTGTTATAACCATTCCGAATAATGACTAAGATATTCACTGAAAATTGAAAATTGTGTGATTGGTCTAATGCTTCAACCTTTGACAAACAGTAGTGATTTGTTTTTAGCATTGATCATAAGTCCTAAACTCCCTAAAAAGTGGCTTATTGGGATGCTTTTGCTTTTATTTTCTCATTAAAAAAAAATTCCAGATATGATTAAGGGTTAACTTCTGTTAGGCTTAAGGTACATAGATGGAATTTAGTTGTCTCTTTTCTGGAGAAATTACAGTAAAATCTGAAATTCAGTATTCTGTTTAAACCTCAGGTCACACAGCAACAAAGACACAATGCAGCCAAAAATAAATAAAATAATAAAGTTATTAAAACGAGTAGATGAGCTCTAAATGTTTCGATTTTGACTGTGACTTTTCTGAACCCTTCATAACACCTACTATAAGATTGTGCTTAGTCACTCAGTTGTGTCTGACTCTTTGTGGCCCTATGGACTGTAGCCTGCTAGGCTCCTCTGTCCATGGAATTTTCCAGGTAAGAATACTGGAGTGGATTGTTGTTTCCTACTCCAGCTGATCTTCCTGGCTCAGGGATCGAGCTCAATGTCCCCACTGACACAGGGACAATGTTTTATTTCCTGATCTGGTTGGTGGTCATACATGTGTCTCTCTTATAATTACTTATTAAACTGTACATTTATGCATTAGGTGCACATATATAAATATATTATTTTTCACAAGGTCAAAAAATAAAGTGAATCACTGAAAAGTGATAATATTTCCAGCATCCAGTTTATATTGCTCTTTATAAGCAGAAAGATATAAAATACCTTGTCAAATGTCCTGCACAAGTCCTGATGCATTATATTTTTATGCATTACCCTCATCTTAGTAACTTTATCAAAAGAGGAAATGATATTTCCCCAACATGAGTTGCTCTTAATGAACCATAGGATAGATCCACATAAGGCAGTGTATTATAACATAAAGAACATGAAAAAGAGAGTCAAAGTGCTGTTATACCAGTTCTGGTTAGCTCAATGGCCTTGGTAAATCAACTGACTACCTCTTCCTTCTTTAAAAAAGACCTTGTAACAGATAATCACTATGTCTTCTCTGGCTCTAAACTTTTTAAGATTCAATAATTATATAGATAAATAATCTCTAGAATATCCTGAATTTCTGTTCTAAAAGGCCATTATGATTGATATTCAAGTAAAAACCAACTGGTATAATTCAAAGGGGTATCAGGATGCAATTCCAAATTATATTGTGATAGTTAATTTTAAAAAATGAGAAAATGTATGGCTAGAACATCTAAAATCTTTAAGCAAAGTTTGTTGAGCTGTATCAATGCATAGTTCATGCTGGTGTAAAAAGGTGGCTTACAAATAAAGAGTTAGTCTGGAGAACTAATCTAAAAGGCATTTTACATATTCTTTTTTTGTTTTTTGTTTTTTTTTAACCACACTACATGGCTTGGTTGGAGAAAGAAATGGCAATGCTCTCCACTATTCTTGCCTGGGAAATCCCATGCACAGAGGAGCCTGGTGCATTACAGTCCATGGGGTTGCAGAGAGCTGACTGAGCGAGAGCACATATATGTCCTGTGGGGTCTTTGTTCCCTGACCCAGGATTGAACTCAGGCCCAGGACAAGGAAATCGTGAATTTCTAACCACTGGACCACCAAGGAATTCCCAAGGCATTCTGTTTTTGATTGAGAGTCCATCAGTATAGTTACTTACAGAAGGCAAGTTGTAGGCACGGAGGTCTATCCACCTACCTCTAAAGTCCTGACTCCTGGAAATATGTAATTTTATCGTTCACTCACTCATTCAAACTACAAGTGTTTATTTAATTCCTATTATGTACTGGCACTGTGGAGAACTCAAAGATGGAGTAAATATTATCCCCATTCTCCAGTTGATCACAATCTGCCTATTATTTTGGACAAATGTTTCTAGTTTGATTTACATGGAACTAGAAAAAATGCTGTTGACTGACACTGATTCAATAATTGATATAAAATAGTCATTATCTGAAAGTGGATAGAATCATTTGACCAATTTGAAAATAAAGGAGCACTAATTATTAAGTATATCCTGCTCTAGAAAGTGGTTCTAATAGTGTCAAAAATTCTTATGCTATAATGTTATGTTAGAAAAAATAAATAAAAATGATCTCATGATTTCAACTGTGGAACAAAACATTTAGATGTGAATGGTGGTTATTTCTGAGACTAAATTTATTTATGCCAAGGTTATATTTAAGATAAATATATACATTTATTTAAAAATATACCAAAAAAAAAAAATAGACCAGCAAGGTAGTTAGTGTAAAACTTTTCAAAAGTAGAGCAACAAACAGCAACAACAAAACAACAGAACCAAGTCTGTATTTACTTACTTGGAATTAATCCTGTTGAGCTGGAGCCCGGAAAACCAGAGATACCCAGCACTTAGAATGATAGGGCCACATGAGAGTTTATTTTTAAAAAAGTTTGTAGCAGAGAGACTAGAATATCAGAGAATAGAAGGAAAGGAAATGCGACCCTATGATTGGGAAAAGGATTTTGCTGAAAACAACTTGCCAATTTTTCCAGTAATAATATTGTTTTGCCTGATAATCATACTGTGTCTGCCAATGGCATTGTTCTCCAGTGACAGTGAGAGATAAAAAGGAGACAGATGTGTGACATACAGTAACGTGGGGAAACATTTCCCCTGCAACAGGAAGAGCAGGGAATCTTAATCTTACCTCCTAGAGTCTTGAGAGGCTTTACTCACGCCTCTACAGAATAACAGCGTTGTAATTTAATTTTTATTTTTATACGTGGTTTTGTTAGTCATTTATTTCATATTTTTACTGAAGTTTAATTCATATACAACAAAATACACAGTTCTTAGGTATTTGGCTTGATAACTTTGCGTGCTCAGTCGCTCAGTTGTGTCCTACTCTTTGCAACACTATGGACTGTAGCCCGTCAGGCTCCACTCTCCGCTCTCCGCTATTCCAGGCAAGAATACTGAAGTGTGGGTTTCCATTTCCTTCTCCAGGGTACCTTCTCAACCCAGGGATCGAACCCGCAACTTCCATGTCTCCTGCATTGCAGGCAGCAAATTTGGACGTCCGTAATAAGATAGAGGGTAAGAAAGTTCCCTTGTACTCCTTTTCCCATCAGTTCTCTCGGCCCTCCTTCAATCACTTTCTAATTGTCTTCACCACAGATTAGTTTTATCTGCTTTTGGATTTCTTAAAAAAGGACAGAGGAAACAGAATAACAGAAGTCTGATGGTAAAGTCTAGTTTGAAATTCTTGCTCAAACAAGAATCCCAGATGCTATCAAGCTCTTCATACAAACATGTAAATATCTCACTGCAACAGCAACTAGTATTTGCTTAAAGTTGCTTCTTTACTTTTGCTTAATTGTCCTAGATGGGAAACCTCTGATACTCAAGTTTTCACCATTTTCAGGATGTGAAAACTGACTATGAAAGCAGAGGACTTGAGCTCCATTTCTACAAATTCTTCTAACTAGTTTTATAGTCTTCTTGTTATTTGCTTCATTTCTGTTCTCTTTAGTTCATTATTCTTTAGAATGAGTGTAACTCCAATAGCACCTACATTCATACATACATACATACATACATACATACATACATAGTATTTCTTTCAAGGTATAGATTTCTTTCAAGGCATCATTCCTATCAACATATATAGGAGTGATGGTGAGCATGTCTGGTCAAGGCACACTCCTGCCTTGGTGACACTTGGCCATGTGCTGTCAGGGTCATCTGACTCCTAACAGTCATTCCCCGATCACTGTTTTACTTTCCATTGGTCAACTACTGAACAATAAAAAGTTTCTCCAGGATTTTGTCACAATCCTCTACCACTTTGGGTTTCCCTGGTAGTTCAGATGGAAAAGAGTCTGCCTGCAGTGCAGGAGACCCTGGTTCAATCCCTCAGTCAGGAAGATCCCCTGGAGAAGAGAATGGCTACCCACTCCAGTATTCTTACCTGGCGAATCCCATGGACAGAGAAGCCTGTCTGGCTACAGTCCCTGGGGTTGCAAAGAGTTGGACATGACTGAGTGACTAACACTTTCACTATACCATTTCACAAGTGTAAACCCAATATCCTTTAATTCCTCCAGAGAACAGCCAAGACAAGGCTACAATATTTTATAGAACTTTACCGAAAGCTTGGAGATAACAGAAGTTCAATATAGATTATTTTAGAATTAAGACAGACCCAGAGTCTGTGGGGGAATGAAACTGATATAATATGAGAGCTCTCTGTATGCAAAATAATACAAAAACATTTTACTTTGCAAGTTTTAAAAACCTGACCATATGTGCAGATTGCTAAGTTTCTACCCAAGACCTCTGAAGGGGCAGTCCCAAGTCAGGGAGCCTGATGATTAAGCCTCATTGGCTTGATGTCTTTTGCTTATAACTGCTCCCATAAGTACCCACATCCAAATTCTAATTACTTGCATAACTCATTTTCCATGATATGTGGAGCCAGCTCAGTGCCTTCCCATGGGCATATTGGAGAACCATCCCCACAGGCTCTCTTTTCTTTCCAAGGATGAATCATAAATAGGGAGATTCCAATTCCTTCAAGGAAACTTGAGCCCTTACCTCCAAGATGAAGCCTGGTCTACCTGTCATGGACTTGGCAATCACAGTAGGTCATGGCGTATGTACTGAAGCCTGTGATATTAAAGCTCTCAGTGGCACCAGGTGTGAGAAATCACTGGTTTAGCCAGTGTACTCCACATCCAGGTCTTATGCATTTCACAGTCTGTTGTTAGGGCGACATGAAAGAAAAGGTAAACCTTGCTTATTTCTGTTGACCATCAACCAATTGTCCCTTTCCTATGAGACAGTGTTTAGGCAAGGATATAGACGCATCTTCCAAGAACAAATAACATTTTTCAGCAAAGGGAAACTGAAAACTAAGTTTTCAAAGTTGTCTATAAATCTTTAGTGTTGTGGTCTTGTGAATAGATTTATTTTATATTATAAAACCAAATTATTTTTTAAAAAATTAATTAATTTTATTTTAAAATTTATTTATTTTAATTGGAGGCTAATTACTTTACAGTGTTGTACTGGTTTTGCCATACATTGACATGAATCCACCATGGGTGTACATTCAGTCCAACAGGCTTTCCAGAGAATTGTCCATAAGGTGCTGCCTTATAACCGCTTGACAAAAACAATCTCTCCCACAACAGAAGGAGGACCTTCCCTAAAGACAAACTCTATTTTCTCCTGAAATGCACTGGCTGTTCTAAATTTCCTAAAAGACAAATCTCTGACTTCAACAGATCTAAGTTACAGTCCTCCAAGGCCATCCTTACACTTTGTGTAACAACACTACCTACTTTGCAAGGTTGTGTCAAGATTAAACTAATCAGCGTCTGTGAAAGTGCTTTGAAAACTTTAAAGACTGTATAGATTATAAGCTGTGTTACTACTGGAGAACTGTAGCCAAAACCCTTCTCCGTTAAAAGTATCAAACTATTGGCAATGCTCTATTGTGAGAGTTAGTGGCCTTAAAAAGGGCAAATGAACATCTACAAATGATCTCAAATCAAAACTTCAACCAACTCCTCATTTTTTGAATCCATCTAATATATGACATAAGACATATGGTTAATAATAGTGTAGTAACTTTGTATGGGGACAGATGGTTACTAGACTTAACATGGTGATCATTTCATAATGTATGCAAAGGTCAAATCACTACGTAGTACACCTGAAACTAACAGAATATTGGATGTCACCTACCTTTCAATTAAAAAGGAAACTTGGTGGTTTCAGACAGGCAATTAATTAAATAAGTAAAGCAAGACTTTTTTACATATAACTATATTCAAGGTAAATACTGTTTCTTAAAGAAAGCACAAATACATCTAGATACCATTTAGAATTGTTGTTGTTCAGTCTCTCAGTTGTGTCTGATTCTTTGCAACCCCATGGACTACCGCATGCCAGGCTTCCCTGTTCTTCCTTCACTATTTCCTGGAGTTTGTTCAGACTCATGCCCATTGAATCAATGATGCCATCCAACCATCTCATCCTTTGCTGCTGCTGCTGCTAAGTCGCTTCAGTCATGTCCGACTCTGTGAGACCCCATAGACGGCAGCTCACCAGGCTCCCCCGTCCCTGAGATTCTCCAGGCAAGAACACTGGAGTGGGTTGCCATTTCCTCCTCCAATGCGTGAAAGTGAAAAGTGAAAGTGAAGTCGCTCAGTTGTGTCTGACTCTTAGCCACCTCATGGACTGCAGCCTACCAGGCTCCTCTGTCCATGGGATTTTCCAGGCAGGAGTACTGGAGTGGGGTGCCATCTCATCCTCTATTAGTCTGTAATTCCAGTTCAGTCTCCATCTCTACTATAGAATTATAATGGGGTGTCACTATATTCACTGTCTGCCCACAGCTTGCTGAGCAGAGTCAAGCACTTTAAAGGCGTGCTTGTTCCTTTGTAATAGTTGTTGCTGTTGTTCAGTAGCTAAGTTTTGTTCGACTCTTTGTGACCCCATGGACTGCAGCACATCAGTCTTCTCAGTCCTCCACTATCTCCTGGAGTTTGCTCAAATTGAAGTTCATTGAGTCAGTGATGCTACCTAACCATCTCATCTTTTGCCACCTCCTTTTTCTTTTGCTTTCAATCTTTCTCAGCTTTCTTTTCCAATGAATCGGCTCTTTGCATCAGGAGGTCAGAGTATTGGAGCTTCAGCTTCAGCAACAGTTCTTCCAGTGAATACTCAGGGTTGATTTCCTTTAGGATTGACTGGCTTGATTTATTGCTGTCCAAGGGACTCTCAAGAGTCTTTTCCAGGACCATGATTTGAAGGCTTCGATTCTTTGACACTCAGCCTTCTTTATGGTCCAACTCTCACTTCTGTATATGACTACTGGAGAAACCACAGCTTTGGCTATATGGACCTTTGTTGGCAAAGTGATGGCTCTGCTTTTTAACATACTGTCTAGGTTTGTCATATCTCTCCTTCCAAGAAGCAAACGTTTTTAATTTTGTGGATGCAAACACCATCCACAGTGATTTTGGAGCCCAAGAAAAGAAAATCTGTCACTGCTTCCACTTTCCTCCTTTTATTTGCCATCAAGTGATGGGACCAGATGCCATGATCTTAGTTTTTCAAATGTTGAGTTTCAAGCCAGCTTTTTCACTCTCTTCTCTCACTCTCAACAAGAGATTCTTTAGTTCCTCTTCACTTTCTGTCATTAGAGTGGTATCATCTGCATATCTGATATTACTGATATTTCTCCCAGCAATCTTGAATCCAGCTTGTGATTCACCCAGCCCAGCATGTCGCATGATGTACTCTGCATAGACATTAAATAATCAGGATGACAATATACAGCCTGGTCTTACTCCCTTCCCAATTTTGAACCAGTCAGTGTTTCCATGTCTGGTTCTAATTGTTGCTTCTTGACCCGCAAATAGGTTTCTCAGGAGACAGGTAAGATGGTCTGATACTCTTATCTCTTTAAGAATTTTCCACTGTTTGTTGTGATCCACATAGTCAAAGACTTTAGCATTGTCAATGAAGCAGAAGTAGATGTTTGTCTGGAATTCCTTTGCTTTCTTCATGATCTTTCAAATGTTGGCAATTTGATCTCTGATTCCTCTGCCTTTCTAAAACCAGCCTGTATATATGGAAGTTCTCACTTCACATATTGCTGAAGCCTAACTTAAAGGATTTTGAGCATTTCTTTGCTATCATGTGAAATGAACACAATTATATTGTAGTCTGAACATTTGTTGGCGTTGCTCTTCTTTGGGATTGGAATGAAAACACCTTTTCCAGTCCTGTGGTCACTGCTGAGTTTTCCAAATTTGCTGACATATTGAGTGCAATACTTTAACAGCATCATCTTTTAGGATTTAAAATAGCTCAGCTGGAATTTCCTCACCTCCACTAGCTTTGTTCATAATAATGCTTCCTATAGCTCACTTGACTTCACAATTCAGGATGCCTGGCTCTAGGTGAGTGACCAGGCCATCATTGTCATCGAAGTCACTAAGATCTTTTTTTATATAGTTCGTCTGGGTGTTCTTGATACTTTCTTAATCTCTTCTGCTTCTGTTCTACCATTTCTGTCCTCCATGCTCATCTTTGCATGAAATGTTCCTTTGATATCTCTAATTTTCTTAGATCTCTAGTCTTTTCCATTCTATTGTCTTTCTCTATTCTTTGCATTGTTCATTTAAGAGGGCCTTCTTATCTTTCCATGCTATTCCCTGGAACTTTGCATTCAGCTGGGTATAGCTTTCTCTTTCTCCCTTGCCTTTCACTTCTCTTCTGTTCTCAGTTATTTGTAAAGCCTCTTCTGACAACCACTTTGCCTTTTTGCATCTCTTTTTCTTTTGCATAGTTTTGGTCACTGCCTCCTGTACAGTGTGACGAATCTTCATCCATAGTTCTTTGGCACTTTGTCTACTAGATTTAACTCCTTGAATCTATGTATCACCTCCACTGTATAATCATAGGAATTTGATTTAGGTCATACTTGAATGGCCTAGTGGTTTCCCCTACTTTCTTCAAAATCAGTCTGAATTTTGCAACAAGGAGTTCATGATATGAGCCACATTCGGCTCCAGGTCTTGTTATTGCTGACTGTATAGAACTTTTCCATCTTTGGCTGCCAAGAATATAATCCATCCGATTTTTGGTATCGACCACCTGCTGATGTCCATGTGTAGAGTTGTCTCTTGGGTTGTTGCAAAAGGGTATTTGCTATGACCAGATTATTCTCTTGACAAAACTGTTAGTCTTTGCCCTGTTTCATTTTGTACTCCAAGGCCAAACTTGCCTGTCACTCCAGGTATCTCTCGACTTCCTATATTTGCATTTTAATCCCCTATGATGAAAAGGACATCTTTTTTTGGCGTTAGTTCTGAGGGCCTTGTAGGTCTTCATAGAACCAATCAGTTTCAGCTTCTTTGGTATCAGTGGTTGGGGCATAAACTTGGATTACTGTGATGCTGAATGGTTTGCCTTGGAAACAAACTGAGATCATGTTGTTTTTGACATCGCACCCAAGTATTGCACTTCGGACTCTTTTGTAGACTATGAGAGCTACTCTGTTTCTTCTAAGGGATTCTTATACACAGTAGTAGATATAATGGTCATCTGAATTACATTCATCCATTCCTGTCTATTTTAGTTCGCTGATTCCTAAGATGTCGATGTTCACTCTTGCTATCTCCTGCTTGGCCATGTCCAGTTTATCTTGATTCGTGGACCTAACATTCCAGGTTCCTATGCTATATTGTTCTTTATAGCATCTGACTTTTCTTTCACCACCAGACGTATCCTTAACAGAGCGTTGTTTCTGCTTTGGTCCAGCTGCTTCATTCTTTCTGGAGCTATTAGTAATTGCCCTCTGCTCTTTCCCAGTAGCATATCGTATACCTTCTGACCTGGGGGCCCATCTTCTGATATCATATCTTTTTGCCTTTTCATACTCTTCATGGGGTTCTCACGGCAACAATACTGGAGTGGTATGTTATTGCCTCCTTCAATGGACCACATTTTATCAGAAATCTTCACTGTGACCTATCTTTCTTGGGTGGCCCTGCACAGCATAACTCATAATTTCATTGAGTTACACAAGCCCCTTCGCCATGACAAGGCTGTGATCCATGAAGGGGGTGTAACAGGCTTTTCTTTAATTTATTATTTAGCTTAAGGTCTCTCAAGTCATAGTCTTCTGTGAGCTATCTTCAATATATTTTCCATACTCCAGTGTAATCTGTAAACATATACTAAATATTTTTCTTTAAATTAACTCTCTCTTTAAAAGCTTAAATAATTTTGATTTCACTTTAAAGCAATAAATTCATGAAATCTTGGGTTTGAAGTGAACCCATTTTCCTAATACATATTAAATAACTAAACAGCTTATTAGAATGTTTTTAAAAGTTCAACCATATGGTTTATAAAGAAACTGTTAATACTGTCATTAGTTTATGGACCTCAGTAGAGACACACCTAAACAATGAATTTATGAGGAGCCAGTAGTAGACTTTGAATTACTTTTATAGGAAACTGGAACTTATCATTTAGTAATAAGCAGCCTCCACTGAAACTGACCAAACAAACAAACAAAAAGAAGAATCAGCAACCATTACAGAAAATTTCTAACATACCACTCTCCATAACTGATAGAAATAGCAACAAAACTCAGTGGAGTCATAGAAATGTGAACAACACAATATAAAAACTCTAATTTTATGGGTATATAAAAAACACGCATCTACAACTGCGCAAGATGCGTGACAACCGCACAAGGGAATCCCTGCTGGCTCAGACTGTAAAGAATCTGCCTGCAATTCAGGAGAGGCGGAGTTGATCCCTGGGTGGGGAAGATCCCCTGGAGGAGGAAATGGCAGCCCACTCCAGCATTCTTGCCTGGAGAATTCTATGGACAGAGAGGCCTGGGAGGCTACAGTCTGTGGGGTCACAAAAAGTAGTACACAGCTGAGCGACTGACACAACAACACAACTGCACAATAGGCATCCTTTCAAAACACCCCTGAAGCATTTTCACAAACTTTGACTATACACCGGGCCCAAATATTTCTTAACTCCTTTCAGAGGATAGAAATCACATAGAGCATGTTCCTTGACACATAGCAATTAAGTAAGAAATCAGTTAACAAAGTATATTATCATGTTTTTCAAGGCACCATTAAAAATGATGACACATTCTAAAGAAACTGAGTAAATGATTTAAACAGAAGACAATGTTTTCCCTAGACATAGCTGATATTCAGCTGCTATCCACCTACTATTTTGGTCTGGCATCTACTCTGTTCATTGTATTCTTCCTGACTGCTCAGTGTCCGAGCCAGGCTGGTTGTCAATATTCTGAGTATTGCCCCATTTTTACAAATCAGCAATGGAAAAAAATCCTTTTGGCTATGGCAGAAAGTTGTGTTAAAAAGCCAACTGGCAAAACTCATTCTTGGAATGATCCTAAGCCCCAAAGGAGTCTATGTATTCCTAAAAATAATAGTTAACATTTATTTAACTGTACAATGTAGATATCATTTAATCTTTAAAATAGCCTTATGAAGGTGGCATTGTAATTATTCCCATAGGAATTCTTAAACCTCTCTGAGGAAACTGAAGCTCAGAAAGGTTTAAGAATTCTGCCAAGGTTATATAGTTAGGAAATATTGAGTCGCCAGTCAGCCTGTCTGGCCTCCTGAATATGTATTATTATTTTTTGTGACTGCTTTGAGAGACAAGCAAAAAAGTGAACAGTGTTTAGCAGTGGTAAATTGGCCTGGGGGTAGTTAGCAATGGGTTAAGAGAAGCCTAGAGGAAGTTATGTTCTCTTCCTTCTGTCATTTAAGCCTTATTTTTCTAGGAGTATGTTGTAAATTTTTAAAGAGATAAGTTAACTAAAATGAGAGAGCAGTAATTCAGGCTAATTCCAACAGTCTGTCCTTGTGACAGTCTCTAGAGCAGAGCAAATGACCAGGAGGGAGCTCTGCCCAGTGAATCAAGGGTTCAGGAATACTGGTGTGGCTTTGTGAAAAGAAAGCCCTCATCTGTATTAGAAATCCTTTGTATTTCCTTAACACCTATTCTGAGTTGCCCCATAGGCTGAATAAATGGCTTCTGTATCCTCAAAGCACCCTGTGAGTTCCTTGGTGTGGGCTGGGAGGGTGTGGGGTTGAGTGGTGATAGCCCAAGCTTAGCTCTTTAGCCACACTTAGGGCTTCTAGCCCCTGGAGGGAAATCATTTCAAGTCTATGTGCCTCTGATCGCCATCAACTGAAAGCATCCTCATCTTCATAATAATTTTTCATCCTCAAAGGGATACTATTAATTAGCCTAAATTTTTGAAGTGCTTGAGAATATGAAGTACTAAATGGGAAGTTTCACCCATATGGTCAAGCTGGGAGTCTGAGGAGGGCAGAGGTTAGGTGACAAGCCACCAGTCATAGGATGAGGTTGAGAGCAGAACAGAATGGCTGCTGTCCTGGTGCCGTGCGCCCTCCCGTAACCGCACCAGACCACGCTCCCTGCCTCCAGGAATTAGGGATTACTTCAGCACATAAACAGGCACTTTATGTTTTCTTTTTACAACGGACAGCACGCATCTCCTTTCCACTAAGAGAGGGGAACCAGTTTTGGCTTCCCACTGTCCCTACCTCCTTTATAGCCCAGACTCATATTCACGCACACACAGGGAAAGTGGCAGTCACGTGGGAACATTTGCTCTGAACATGGTCCCCTTCCAGTGGCTCTGGCTCAAAAGAAGCTGGTAACATGGCCTCCTTCAACATAAATCCCTGGCATCTCTGGATGACCCTGAGTTCTCAGCCACCAGCCACAGAATTGCCTCTTTCCCATTCTTCCATCCACAAGGTTAAGAAAGTTTTGTCATAGAAAGTCTCATTGACATGAACACTCTTGCTCAGAACACCCTTACCATATACCACTCCAGCCGGTGGTGAGTGATAACAACTCTGTTAGTGTTTAATTAGCTCTTGGTTTATGGGCAGTTTGTGTTGAGGGTGTGGCTGTTTTAGTTGGTTACGCAGTTGGCAGAAATATACGTGTATTGATGTGGGTCCTCGGTATATGCCCTCTCAACACTCTGGTCTGAAAGCTCAACAGTCCTTTATTCCACTACCAACGGTGGCAAACTGTTAGAACTTTTACGCTTTAATTTCATTCCATAAGACTGGAATGCTAATGCTTGCTCTCCGTCTCTGAATACCTGGCTGGGCAAATGTCCTTCTTGCTTATCACTAGGCAGAACTTACGGATGAGCCACTCTTGCTGCTCTGTGTCACAGCACTGGAGGCTACTCACCAGCAGCTGGCTAGGTGCCCTGACCCCAAGTATCATCTGCTTATTTCTTGGATGTTTATTTCTCTTATTTTTAAAATCATGTCCTTCATAGCATCCATGTCATGACTTATATTCATGAAAATGTCTAAAATAGAAGCATGATTATAAAGTACTGGATTAGTTTTTTTAAACAAACATTACAGGATGTACTCACCTAAATGTGTGTTGTTCCTTTCCAAGTAATCACCTCTGAGAGGTGTACACATATTCCCCAAATGGAAATATTAAGTAACATATTTGAGAAACTCTTCTCTGGAATTACCTAAGGCATGGTATGTAAACACAAAACAAGATGAATATTTTCTTAATTTGAAACGAATACATATTCATAATGGAAGCTTTGATTTTCATCTTTTTATTGTTTTGTGAATTTTACTTATAATTCTAAAACTCAGAGATAAGCATGGTTACCATATTTCTTTCCAGTCTGTTTTTTCTAAGTTGTGGTCTAATGAATAGACTCAACAGTACTGAATCTTCATTCTCTGAGGGTAATTTTGAGCTTTGAAATCTAGTTACATTTCGCAGAATTCAGTGACTATTTATTGAGTGATTCTACATGCAAGGGGCTAAGTGGAATAGAAAGATTAACAAGGTATGTTCAGGTTGACTTTTTAAAGAAGACATTACTGGTTCAGAAGGTGATGCCAAACAGAATTACAAAAATATATTTTGAACTGTTACGACATCATTGGAATAGGTGTGTCGTCTCCCAAGGGGACACACTGACAGGGACAGTACAAATAGTTGTGCAATGCCTGGAATGTTAAAAAAAAATGAACATGGCTCACATGATATGCTGAATAAAACAGTTTGAGGTAACCAGGAGCAGTCACCACATTTCAGAGCTAGAGACAGTCTGGTAAGGTGAAGAATAGGTTAGATGGCTCTATATGCCAGTTGGCCTGTGACAGTCCTGGTTGACATGGTGTTAGTAACAGTGTCCCCTTTCCTCCCTGAACACTAGCTTTGGAGGATAAACTAATGACCACTCTAAAAACAGAGATGTTTGCTGCTGGTACCTTCCCCCATGTCTCCTCGTCCCCAAGGGCAACACTCTAGTTAGTTTAGTTAGTTAGATCTGTTGTTTACCCTGAATAATAAGTCAATTTCTTGGTCTTTCTTTTTCCTTTGCCTCCATCAATTAAAACTTACATGTACTAACTTACATATCCTTAAGAAATACTTAGAACTAATAAACAATGAAATAATATTCAATCTCAATTTTTTATCAAAGAAAAGCAGGTTAAAACAATGATTCACTAATAATAATAATAATGTCAGTAAGAGAGTAGTGAGATGGGTACTTTGTGAGAGGATGAAATTATTAAAGTTCTGAAAGGTAATTTGGTCATAGGGCTCACATTATGCGGCAGCTAAGACCATGGGATTCTTAGTGTCATAGCTTACCCATGGTACAACCCTGGGGAGTTCTTTTTCCTTTTAGTGTCGCAACTTTTTCATCAGTAAAATGGAAGGTAATAATCAAATTTCCCTGAGAGGATAGTTTAAGGATTAAATACTGCCATACCTATTACCTCCTGTTACATCCCATATACACACAGGAGGTCACTCCTGATGAGCAGAATGATCACTTAACAAAAAGTTGAAACAAAGTTGAAAAATAGCAACATTATCTATGTATTCACATATTTAACAAATGGAGTTTGAAGACCAATAATAAATCAGACACTATTCTCAACATAAAAGGATATCAGTAATGAAAAAGATGGATTTATTTCCTATACTTTTACTGTCTGAAGGGGTGGAAAAACATTAAATGACTATTTATAGTGAGTAGTAGACTGGGGGTCATGCATCAAGGAGGCCCACCTTTAGCAAAAGGGGTTAGAGAAACTCCCTGCTGAAACAACACATGGATTTTAGAGGGGAAAGTGTATAGAAAGCCCAGACTAATAAAAAGATATCATACCTCTATTTTACCAGACCATATTCTAGTGTGGCTAAGTCAATCTCCAATTGTGAAGATTCTTTATCTATTGCTTCCGTATGCACACATGGTCAAATTCTGCATAGAGATGGGTGGTCTTTAATTCAGACCGGAGTATGAGCTAGGCACTTGTTCAGCTGATTTTCCAAACTTAAGGATTCATTCCTAGTGTAGAAACCCAGTCTCTAAGGCTTAGTCTGAGAAACTGATTTCTCTTTTTTTTCCATAATAATCAAACAAGAATATAATTTCTTATATCTTCTTTCAGAAGCTGAGTTGTGCCAAGTGGAGTTCTGAGTAGGCTATCTAAGAGACACAGTCTGTTCATTTCCCCAAATACTTCTCATTCTTGCCTTGGAGCAACAGAATTTCCAGACAGTTTCAGAATTGGTCTTCACCAATTATCACATATTCATTTCTCAAGTTCTTTAATCTTACACTTTGAGCTTTTATTTAGACTTATCACCAAAATTAGTCATCCAAAATCTACTTCTTTTTCTCTAAGTAACAAATTTTATTGTGTAATTCAAAATTTTTATTTATTTTGTTAATAGTTAACAGAATATCTGTGTTTTCTTTTTGCTCTGGTCATTGAGAGATTAATATATTTGAAAACAACCATACTTCAAACAGAAACATTTTAAATGAGTGACTAATGTCTAAGAACACATATTTGAGTATCCACATGCCAAGATCCACTTCCTAATTTACTTTGAATGTATTGAGGATTTGGTCCACGAAAAGCTTTATATCACTCATGTAAAGCCATACATACCATTCTATTTAGAATTTAGCACTAAAATAGTTTTGTCTCTTTTAGATCCTGATATACTACTTAGTCTCTGATAAGAATTATGGCCCTGGCTACAAAGGCGTTCATAATTAAATGTGAGGCCCCGTCATAGCAATCAATTTCCCCCTATGGGTGGTACATCTGCATTCTCCTCTTTCTCTGGCCTTGGTTTTCTGTCTTATAAATTTAATATATTTTGTTAAAAGTCATTCCAAACCTTTGTGATAAAAGGGATGGGTATTATACAAAGAAGGTGGCAGGGGTGGGGGGTCAATTGGGAGGTTAAGATGAACATATATACACTACTATTTGCTGCTAGGTGGCTTTAGTTGTGTCGGACTCTGTGTGACCCTATGGACTGTAGCCTGCCAGGTTCCTCTGTTCATGGAATTCTCCAGGCAAGAGTACTGGAGTGGGTTGCCATGCCCTCCTCCAGGAGATCCTCCCAACCCAGGAACTGAACCTGGGTCTCCTACATAGCAAGCAGATTCTTTACCACAGAGCCACCGGGGAAGCCCACATACACCCTGCTATGTATAAAACAGATAATCAACAAGGACCTACTGTATAGCACAGGGAAACATATTATGTAATAGCTTGTACAAAAATGAAGAACAGAGCATCCGGTTCCATTACTTCATGGCAAATAGATGGGGAAACAATAGAAACAGTGACAGACTTTATTTTCTTGGGCTCGAAAATCACTGTGGACAGTGACTGCAGCCATGAAATTAAAAGATGGTTGCTTCTTGGAGTAAAATCTATGACAAACCTAGACAGTGTATTAAAAAGCAGAGATGTTACTTTGCCAACAAAGGTCCATCTAGTCAAAGCTATGGCTTTTCCAGTAGTCATGTACAGATGTGAGAATTGTACCATAGAGAAGGCTGAGTGCTGAAGAACTGATGCTTCAAACTGCTGTGTTGGAGTCCCTTGGACTGTAAGGAGATCCAACCAGTCATTCCGAAAGGAAATCAGTCCTGAATATTCATTGGAAGGACTGTTGCTGAAACTCCAACACTTTGGCCACCGGATACAAAGATCCACTCATTGGAAAAGACCCTGGGAAACACTGAAATCAGGAGGAGAAGTGGATGACAGAGGATGAGATGTTTGGATGGCATCACCTACTAAATGGACGTGAGTTTTAGCAAACTTTGGGAGATGGTGAAGGACAGGGATTCCTGATGTGCTGCAGTCCATGGTATCGCAAAGAGTTGGACATGACTGAGACTGAACAACAACAGCAATGACTTGTAAAGTAAAAGAATCTGAAGAATATATATATATATATATGTACATATATATACACACATACATATGTATACACACAGACACAGGTGCACACACACACACACACACACACACATAGAGGCTTCTGTGGTGGCTCAGGGCTAAAGAATCTGCCTGTAATGCAGGAGCCATTGGAGATGTGGGTCCAGTCCCTGGGTGGGGAAGATCCCCTGGAGGAGGGCATGGCAACCCACTCTAGTATTCTCGCCTGGAGAATCCCATGGACAGAGAAGGAGTCTGTAGGGCTATAGTCCATAGAGGCACAAAGAGTCGGACACGACTGAAATGATTTAGCATGCACGCGAGCACATGCACACACATGCACACATCACACATGTATATTTAAACCTTTTTTAAAAAAAGATGGGTATAAATAAACAAACTAAATATATAATAGGTTGTTACCACAAATCAATACTGATAAAGAGACTAAGTACATTCTCGGACAGTTTTAGTTACCATTAAAAAAACTGGTAGGGCATAAATCAGTGACTGGGAAAATGAAACAATAATCTTTGATGTAGGTGACGGAAAGAGAGATGTTAGAAACCTGTTAAATCTGCCAGTTTGTGCCCCAAACTCAGGGGGTTCCACAACAAATTTCATAGATGTGCCCCACAGAGGATGCTGACCTCCAGCCACATCTTTGGGACTTCTTTGTCCTAGAAGCAGTTGAGGAAGGTCCAGAATGGAGACTGAGCAAGCCGTACTCACTTCATACACAATGTGTTCTCAGAGCTTGCAACTTAAAAATAGACCTCTGCAGGAAAGAATCCTTAAAGCATGCTGAATCTTGGTTAGGCATGTCTTGTACTTTTCATCTGTTTAGACACTAGTAGAAATAAAATCAACACCCTAAGGGTGTACGAAAGATAGACATATTTACTAAGCCTTATTAAAAGAGCAGAGGCATAGTGAATCATGGACTGGGGAAGATTTAAATTTTCAGGATTAACGATCATCTTGAAGATTGTCTAGGAATTTGTGGAAGGAAGGAAAGAAGGAAAGGGAATCACATTTGTTAAATACTTATCATGTTTCAGGCCTCTGCTAAGTGCTTTAATATATGTCTGCCTTTTAATTATCCATGCCAATCATTTTTTAAGATGGACAATGGCATTCACATGCTTTCTTATTAAGAAATAGGAACCTCTACCTACCCCTGTTCCCCATCCTTTTATTCCTTTTGCTGTTGTAGTATCATTTGCTTTATTGGAAAATAATAGAAACTTGGTTTCCCAGGTGGCTCGATGGTAAAGAATCCACCTGCTAATGCAGGAGATGTAGGTTCGATCCTTAGGTCAGGAAGATCCCCTAGAGAAGGAAATGGTAACCCACTCCAGCATTCTTTCCTGGGCAATCCCATGGACAGAGGAGCCTGGTGGGCCACAATCCATGGGGTTGCAGAAAAGAGTTGGACATGACTTAGTGATAGCAAGCAATGACAATAACAGAAACTTGAGTCATAAGCTCTAAGCATTTGTGATTCATAATCTAACTTTATTATAATTTTACAATAAATTTAAGAAATAAATGCTTCTCAATGTTAATTAATAGGGAGGCTCTTGTGAGGAAAATATTGACAGTTTAGTATTTTAAAAAGTTCTTCAATCAATGTTAGAGATATTGGCTCTATGATACATTGGTTCCAGCAGATCAATTCTGGGGAATGGGTGCAATTTGAAACCATGAGAAATAAAATAAGGACAAAGACTGGATCTTTTTGGGACCACCTTTCATCAAAGATAAAATCTGGATTATGGCTTGAAACTAGTAACCACATTAAGTCAAATATTCGTGTTAGTTACTTCTCTTTTCTCTTGTCTCTTTATTATAAAATCTCTATCTCCTTTTATTTATCTATGTATCCACCCACCCATAGCATGAATAATTAAGTAATGTTTTTCTCCTCCTGAAATTTACTTGGTAGAAAAGCCCATAAAAGGTGAAAAGGGTTTTATACCACTCTCTCTCAAATTCCAAGTGCCATTTCATAGTTGTCTATTTTCAAAGATGTGAAAATTTGTTCATAGTGTATGCCAGGCAAATAGCCTTTGTATAATCATAGAAATATAGGAATTATAAGATCTGAGAAAAAGAAGGGAGCTCAGATATATTCTTTCTCAAACTCATATTAATTTTTCACAGGAAAAGGAATGGAAACTTAGAAGGCAGAAAGGAATCATTAAAAACAAGAGCCCTGGGATTTCAAGGTTTCTTTCAGTGAATCATACTATTTTCTTCTCTTGTGGCTCAATTGGTAAAGAATCCGCCTGCAATGCAGGAGACCTGGGTTTGATCCCTGGGTTGGGAGGATCCCCTGGAGAAGGGAAAGGCTACCCATTTCAGTATTCCTGCCTGGAGAATTCCATAGACTACAGTCCATGGGGTTGCAAAGAGCTGGAAACGACTGAGTGACTTTCACTTTTGGCAAAAAACCCTACACATACCAGTGCTTTTACTTAGTTCCTAAATTGTACAGTATTATAAAGCTTGAAATAATTTCAGAGATCATTTAGGTCCAAATCTTTCATTTAGTGATAGGGACAGTAAGCCCTAGAAGGGGCAAATGTCCAAAGGCACATAGCTAATGAGTGGCAGGGTTGGAGCCAGAATCGAGTTTTCTTAACTTTTAGGCCAAATCCTTTCCACCAATGGGCACATTAGCTCCATAAAATACGGAGACTAATGAAGCTGTTTCCAAGCCCAAAATACTGTTAAGAAAAGAATTTAAAAGTGTTATTTCAACAGCACAAACATATCAGTGAGGCCTATAGCAACTGGGGATTAGCACGGCTAATTTTACTTATTTATCAGTCTGGGATTAGAGGTTCCTGTTGGAATGTGCAGCTCAGCATTAGGATCAAACTTTCTGCTTTATATCAGAGTTACACTGGGTCAAGCTAGACCAAATAACCTTCCTCAAGGTTGTGTATTAAGTTGTCAGCTCAAACAAACTAGAACTCAAGGTCCTCTTGGTAAACCTAGATGAAATGATAAAGCAGAGTGTTTTATTTTCTCTGTCTCCTATTTTTGCCCTCTGTATCTTCCCTTTCTTTCCTTTGTTTTAGCATGCCAGCACTGGGATACATGGAACATTAGTAAGAAAGGAAAACCAGGAACTAGAGGCTTAAGTGAGGTGTTGGTAGCAAGGCAATAGTAAGAAGTCAAGACATATACATGCGTTCATGGTCAGTTTAAAACCTTGAGTCAGAGGCTAGCTACATATCCAGATGAACAGATTGGCAAGGCACAGGTGAAAAGGCCCAGGGAGATATTTAGGAAGCAAAAGCCAAGGGCGGGGGGGAGGGGGGGAAGGCAAAACAATGTACATTGGGATAAGTAAATAGCTTTCAGTTCAGTTCAGTTCAGTTCAGTCGTTCAGTTGTGTTCGACTCTTTGCGACCCCATGAACCGCGGCATGCCAGGCCTTCCTGTCCATCACCAACTCCCAGAGTCCACCCAAACCCATGTCCATTGAGTCGGTGAAGACATCCATCCATCTTATCCTCTGTTGTCCCCTTCTCCTGCCCTCAATCTTTGCCAGCATCAGGGTCTTTTTCCATGAGTCAACTCTTCGCATCAGGTGGCCAAATTATTGGAGTTTCAGCTTCAACATCAGTCCTCCCAATGAACACCCAGGACTGGTCTCCTTTAGGATGGACTGGTTGGATCTTCTTGCAGTCCAAGGGACTCTCAAGAGTCTTCTCCAACACCACAGTTCAAGAGACTATTAGAAGTGGTAAAAACCATTGCTTGAGACTCAAACATCATCACCTGTTATTTTGTTAGGGCACAAAGAGGGCCTGGTGGTAGTTAACTCAGAGTTTATAGGCAGAAGTAGATAATGAATCTTCTTGGCTGAGATAGGGAGTGTGTGGTGGGAGAGAAGGCAATCCAGATGCAAGACATTCAGTGTCCTCACATTCATTCATTCACTGAACACATATTTCCGGAGTGTTTGCTATGTGCTTGGTACAGCATTAGGTTCTTGACATTCATGACTAATGTAACAGAGCCCTTGACCTCCAGAGGCTTTCTTACTAGTACAGACAATAGATGATAAATGAGTAAATGTATAATGTGGAATCCAGTATTCATAAGTGCTCTGAAGTGAAAGCAAAGAGAGAGTGGTGATGTGATGGCACTGGCCTAGATGAGGTGGTCAGGGAAGGCTTCTTTGAGGTGTCATCTGAGCAGATGCCAGAGTGAAGTGAACAAAAAGCTTCTCAACTGTCCTTCCTCAGGTACCTGATGCTCCCAATCATTTCTACTTTCCCTGCACAAAACATTTCTAGCTTGTCATCTATCTGTTATTTTACCTGTTGGAAAGCCTTGCTCTCTGATCTCCAGGATGATAGACATCTAAACTGACTAGCTCTTCCTTCCATTTGATGACACTCTTCAATCCACCCACTGTGATAGGGACAGGAAATTCCTGGTCCTTCTCTTCCCTATTGATCATTAGATCATGATCATAATTAGTACATAAAGGGAACAGGTAGTGGGTAAGTCAAAACAAGGATTGTAAGCCCTTAGATTTTGCTGTGGTGGTTTAGTCTCTAAGTCGTGTCTGACTCTTTGCAATCCCATGGACTGTAGCCCGCCAGGTTCTCTGTCCATGGAATTCTCTAGGCAAGAATACTGGAGTGGGTTGCCATTCCCTTCTCCAGGGGATCTTCCCGACCCAGGGACTGAACCCAGGTCTGCCGCATTGCTAACAGTTGAGATCTTACCAGAAAAAAAAAAAAAACAACCCAAAACAGAAATTACTTTGAGTACCTAAAATATGGAGTCTTAGTTCAGGGAGCAGTTGCATGAGTGATGAAGTGGAGAGCCAAACCAAGCCACATGGCCATCATGCATGAGTTAACGCAAAGTGAAGGAAATGGCAACCCACACCAGTATTCTTGTCTGGGAAATCCCATGGACAGGGGAG
Source organism: Ovis aries (assembly GCF_016772045.2). NCBI lineage: Eukaryota > Metazoa > Chordata > Mammalia > Artiodactyla > Bovidae > Ovis > Ovis aries. The sequence continues at coordinate 40,918,903 of NC_056069.1, read as the reverse complement.
CCTGCTGGGCTACAGCCCATGGGGCTGCAAAGAGTCAGACATGACTAAGTAACTGAGCACTAGCCATTGCCAGCCCTACTGTAGAAGGAAGTAGTATTTAACCATGCCTAAAGGTCTGAGATCACCCGACTGGAGCTGGAACCACGGTGGACCTGTGAAAGAGGTGAGATCATAGAAGGTGGGGCCATAAAGGAGATGCGGCAGCTGCCAGAGTAACCACCAGAGGCAGGGGCTGGGGAAGGGGAGCACCCCTTGGATTCTCCTGGTACCCCTTGCTGTCTAACTTCCATAGTGTCTCCCATGGGCCAAAACCAGGCAGGGATTTGGAAGCCAGGCAAGAAGGCCTGCAGGGGTTATTCCTTCTGCAACACAAAAGAGGAACAGGGGAAGGGTACGGATAGATCCGAGGTCTGGTGGGCCCAGGACTTTTAAAGAGCTGTAAAATGCTATGGTTTTTCCAGTAGTCATGTATGGATGTGAGAGTTGGACTGTGAAGAAAGCTGAGGGCTGAAGAATTGATGCTTTTGAACTGGTGTGTTGGAGAAGACTCTTTTTTTTTTTTTGTTCCTGCTTTTCTTTTCTTTTCTCTCTCTCTCTTTTTTTTTTTTTTTTTATACTTTATTTTACTTTACAATACTGTATTGGTTTTTGCCATACATTGACATGAATCCACCACAGGCGTACATGCGTTCCCAAACATGAACCCCCCTCCCACCTCCCTCCCCATAACATCTCTCTGGGTCATCACCGTGCACCAGCCGCAAGCATTCTGTATCCTGTGTCGGACATAGACTGGCGATTCGATTCTTACATGATAGTATACATGCTAGAATGCCATTCTCCCAAATCATCCCACCCTCTCCCTCTCCCTCTGAGTCCAAAAGTCCGTTATACACAGCTGTGTCTTTTTTCCTGTCTTGCATACAGGGTCGTCATTGCCATCTTTCTGAATTCCATATATGTGTGTTAGTATACTGTATTGGTGTTTTTCTTTCTGGCTTACTTCACTCTGTATAATCGGCTCCAGTTTCATCCATTTCATCAGAACTGATTCAAGTGTATTCCTTTTAACAGCTGAGTAATACTCCATTGTGTATATGTACCACAGCTGTCTTATTCATTCATCTGCTGATGGACATCTAGGTTGTTTCCATGTCCTGGCTATTATAAACAGTGCTGCAATGAACTTTGGGGTACATGTGTCTCTTTCAATTCTGGTTTCCTCGGTGTGTATGCCCAGAAGTGGGATTGCTGGGTCATAAGGTAGTTCTATTTGCAATTTTTAAAGGAATCTCCACACTGTTCTCCAAAGTGGCTGTACTAGTTTGCATTCCCACCAACAGTGTAGGAGGGTTCCCTTTTCTTCACACCCTCTCCAGCATTTATTGCTTGCAGATTTTTGGATCACAGACATTCTGACTGGTGTGAAGTGGTACCTCATTGTGGTTTTGATTTGCATTTCTCTAATAATGAGTGATGTTGAGCATCTTTTCATGTGTTTGTTAGCCATCCATATGTCTTCTTTGGAGAAATGTCTATTTAGTTCTTTGGCCCATTTTTTGATTGGGTCATTTATTTTTCTGGAATTGAGCTGCAGAAGTTGCTTGTATATTTTTGAGATGAGTTGTTTGTCAGTTGCTTCATTTGCTATTATTTTCTCCCATTCAGAAGGCTGTCTTTTCACCTTGCTTATATTTTCCTTTGTTGTGCAGAAGCTTTTAATTTTAATTAGATCCCAGTTGTTTATTTTTACTTTTATTTCCAGAATTCTGGGAGGTGGATCATAGAGGATCCTGCTGTGATTTATGTCGGAGAGTGTTTTGCCTATATTCTCCTGTAGGAGTTTTATAGTTTCTGGTCTTACATTTAGATCTTTAATCCATTTTGAGTTTATTTTTGTGTGCGGTGTTAGAAAGTGATCTAGTTTCATTCTTTTACAAGTGGTTGACCAGTTTTCCCAGCACCACTTGTTAAAGAGATTGTCTTTACTCCATTGTATCTTGAGAGTCCCTTGGACTGCAAAGAGATCCAACCAGTCCATTCTGAAGGAGATCAGTCCTGGGTGTTCTTTGGAAGGAATGATGCTAAAGCTGAAGCTCTAATACTTTGGCCACCTGATGTGAAGAGTTGACTCATTGGAAAAGACTCTGATGCTGGGAGGGATTGGGGGCAGGAGGAGAAGGGGACGGCAGAGGATGAGATGGCTGGATGGCATCACGGACTCAATGGACATGAGTTTGAGTGAACTCCGGGAGTTGGTGATGGACAGGGAGGTCTGGCGTGCTGCAATTCACGGGGTTGCAAAGAGTCAGACATGACTGAATGACTGAACTGAACTGAACTGAACTGAAAATGTACTTAATGTTCTTAAGTACCTACTTGGGCCAGGTGTTGTGTTAGAATCTCTCACAAACATATTCTTCTTAAATTATCACAAAAGTTCTTTTTGAAGGTAGGAATGATTATTATCCTTTTAAAGATGAAAAAAAGAACACAAAAACCCAGGACCACAGGGCTTGTGGAATTTTTTGTGGTCAGACACTAAGTATGGTCAAGTCCAGATTCAAATTGACCTGTGCCTGTTTATTAACTTCTTGCTTTTCCACTGTATTCTTGACCCTTGGAACCCGGAGGTTGTGGGGAGGGAGAGAGGGCACATCTCCTTCCTAACTACTCACTCTGAATTTTCACCTCCCCTGTGGTAGCCAGGTTAATTCTGAGTAATAGAGCCTCTGTACTCCATTCTAACACTTGAGTGCATGAAAATATAATATTTGACTTCTGTAGAATTTCATTTCAGATAAAATTATTGAGGCTGGAAAAATGACCACATTAATCTATCTTCCTTGAGTAGATTTAAATACTAAATGCTTTCCTTTTCTGTACTGCAGAAGTGAGCATAGATGCCAATGACCACATTTTCAGAGACCAAGACTGATATTGAAGGTGGTGTGTTTAAGAGAAGGTGTGTTTGCTCCGGGCAATGAGGTAAGAGACTAAAAGAGTGAGGGTGGGGCCTTTCCTCCTTAGGTCTCAGGTGGAGCTTCTAGGTGGACAGCAAAATCCTCCTTTCATTTATAAATGGACTTTGTTTGCTCTGGCAGCATCTGAGAGGATAAATATGGGATCCCACAGAAGCCAAAATGTTATTTTTGCCGTGTCTTTTCTCATTATAACTTCAAGTCTCTTCTTTCCCCACCTCCTCAACCTCTTTTTTTTGGGGGGGAGGGGAGGTTTGTTTTTCACATATGGATGCATGCATGTGTATGATATGTGTAAATGAACACACACATTGAGCTAGAAGTTCTAAAGAAGAACCCAAAGTGCAAAAGTAGACCCTTTAGATAATCTTTATCTGACATAAAGATGTCTACAGCATCACTTTTCTGACATTTTCCCCCTAGGTAAGATTGTCCCCAAATGTGGTTCAAATGTGGTCAGATTCTATCTTGCAAAAATATGAGACTCTGAAGAACATACAAATTAAATAATGACTAAGTGATGTTAGTTAAATATACTTGTTTTAAAAGGCACTTGACAGCAAGAGTCATTTTGGTAATTCTAAGAGGCATATTAATTTTTACCCTGAGAGATATCAGAATGTAATTAATATCTGGGTAAAGAAGTTTATCCACAGTTAAAGTTTAAGGCAAAATCCAAACTTAATAAGACATGTTGTAGGTATTCTTCCCTGGTAAAGAGAGTAATGTCACCTCCGCCTAGCCTCCCCCACCTCACTCTGCCAAAGTGTCTATATCTTTATCCCTGCAATACTGTGAACATGTTGGGTTGCAAGACAAAGGGGAATTAAATTGATGGATTTAAGATTGTGAATCAGCTGACCTTAAAATAGGATGATTATTTTAGATTATACAAAAAAGGTCTTAATGACCCAGTTAACCATGATTGTGTGGTCACTCACCTAGAGCCAGATATCCTGGAGTATGAAGTCAGGTGGGCCTTAGGAAGTATCACTATAAACAAAGCTAGTGGAGGTGATGGAATTTCAGCTGAGCTATTTAAAATTCTAAAAGATGATGCTGTTAAAGTGTTTCACTCAAAATATCAGCAAATTTGGAAAACTCAGCAGTGACCACAAGATTGGAAAAGGTCAGTTTTCGTTCCAATCCCAAAGAAGGCCAATGCCAACAAAAGTTCAAGCAACTGTATAAATGTACTAATTTTATACGTTAGCAAGGTTATGCTCAAAATCCTTGAAGCTAGGCTTCAGCAGTATGTGAAGTGAGAACTTCCATATGTACAAGTTGGGTTTAGAAAAGGCAGAGGAACCAGAGATCAAATTGCCAACATTTGTTGGATCATAGACAAAGCAACAGAATTCCAGAAAAACATCTACTTCTACTTCATTAACTATGCTAAAGCCCTGTGTGGATCACAACAAACTGGAAAATTCTTAATGAGATGGGAATACCAGACCACCTTACCTGCCTCCTGAGAAACCTGTATGTGGGTCAAGAAGCAACAGCTAGAACTGGATCTGGAACAACTGACTGCTTCAAAATTGAGAGAGGAGTACGACAAGGCTGTATATTGTCACCCTGCTTATTTATCTTCTGTGCAGAGCTGTTGAAGTTGCTCAGTTGTGTCCGACTCTGGGACACCATGAACTGCAGCATACCAGGGTTCCTTGTCCTTCACCATCTCCCAGAGTTTGCTCAAACTCATGTCCACTGAGCCAGTGATGCCATCCAACCATCTCATCCTCTGTCATCCCCTTCTCCTCCTGCCTTCAATCTTTCCCAGCATCAGGGTCTTTTCCAATAGGTCAGCTCTTTGCATCAGGTGGCCAAATTATTGGAGCATCAGCTTCAGCATCAGTCCTTCAAATGAATATTCAGGGTTGATTTCCTTTGGGATTGACTGGCACTATGCAGAGTACACCATGTGAAATGCCAGGCTGGATGAATCCCAAGCTTTAATCAAGATCTGGGGAAACATTAGTAGCCTCACATATGAAGATGATCACACCTTAATGGCAGCAAGTGAAGAAGAACTAAAGAGCCTCTTGATGAGGGTGAAAAAGGAGAGTGAAAAAGCTGGTTTGAAAATCAGCATTTAAAAACCTAAGATCATGGCATCTGGCCCCATTACTTTATGGCACAAAGAAGGGAAAAAAGTGGAAGCAGTGACAGGTTTTATTTTCTTGAACTTTAAAATCACTGATGACAGTGACTGCAGCAATGAAATGAAAAGATGCTTGCTCTTTGGAAGGAAAGCTATGACAAACCTAGACAGTGTATTAAAAAGCAGAGACATCACTTTGCTGACAAAGGTCCATTGAGTCAAATCTATGGTTTTTCCAGTAGTCATGTGCAGAGAGTTGGATCATAAAGAAGGCTGAGTGCTGAAGAATTGATGCTTTCAAACTGTGGTGTTGGAGAAGACTCCAGAGAGATCTTGAACTGCAAGGAGATAAAACCAGTCAGTCCTAAAGGAAATCAATCCTGATTACTCATTGGAAGGACTGTTGCTGAAACTAAAGCTCTAATGCTTTGGCCACCTGATGTAAAGAGCCAACTCATAGGAAAAGACCCTGATGCTGGGAAAGATAGAAGGCAAAAGGAGAAGGGAGCAGCAGAGGATTGGATGGTTAGATAGCATCGCCAACTTAATGGATATGAATTTGCACAAATTTGAGGAGACAGTGGAGGACAGAGGAGTGTGGCACACTGTAGTCCATGGGCTGACAAAGAGTCAGACATGACTTAGAAAGTGAACAACAACAACAAATTCTTGATTATCCGGGTGAGCCCCCTGTAGTTATTGGGTCTTTATAAGTGAAAGAGGAAGGCAGAAGAATTAGTTTCAAAATAACATAATATGGAGAAGACTCAACTGCCATAAATAGCTTGGAAGATGAAAGGGGGCAACAAGCCAAGGAACATGTATATTCTTTAGAAGCAGCAAAAAGTAAGAAAGCAGATTCTCTTCTAGAAGGAAGAGATTATCTTCTCCAGAAAGAAATATTGACCTGAAGAATTATAAGTAATGAATTTATTTTTTTTAAGCACTGAAGTGTATTTTATTTTATTTTTATTTTTACTTTATTTTGCTTTACAATACTGTATTGATTTTGCCATACATTGATATGAATCAGCCACAGGTGTACATGAGTTTCCAAAGTTTCTGGTAATTCATTATAGCATCCATGGAAAAGTAATATACCTTCTAACTCAAATTATGCCCAAAGAACACCCGCAAAAGAAGCTTAAAAATAACAATGTCAGTGTATTAGTTAGGGTAAGTGATATTAGTTGCTGAAACAACCACAACAAACTCTAAAAAGTCTCATGACATAATATAATTAAAATTTATTACTTAACCCGAAGAATCCAGACAGATGTTCTGGTCTGGTCATCTTTCATTCTAGCCATTTGAGGTTTAGTCTTTTTCCATCTTGTGGCTTCAACTTTTCTGAAGACCTTGAACTCCTTTCCGTTCACTGGCAGATGTGGAAGGAGAGAGTGTGCGGAAGATTGTCTTGAAGAGTTCATGAGCCTGGTCTGGAAATGGAATATTGCTTTCACCCATAATCTACGGCCAGTATCAGGTTAATGGGCATGTGTAATTGCAAGGGAGGTCAGAAAATGCAGGCTAGTGGTGTGTCCTTGAGCTAAAGGAAATCTGGAATTTGACTAACACATAGCAGTCTCAGCCACAACTGGGCAAGTCTATCTTTTGATAAAATATAAAAATACAGAGGCAAGGTAAAATAATGAACAAATTCTAATATGAAGTAGATTCCATTAAATGATAGTGAAAAATATAATAGATAAGCAGCATTAGATCTGGTTTTAAACACTCGCTACCTCATCCAGTCACTGTATGATTTTTGTAATGTCACTTAAGGTCTCTTTATTTCAGCTTTCTCTTTCTTAGATACTGAAATAAAAATCTGTCCTGTCTCACACTTTTTCTTTTTGTTCCAATTTTTGCCCTTTTTGGGTTTTTAGTAAGGAAAGACATTCGATATCGGATTTGTTTGTCTGCATGTACATGTGCGTGTCTAGAAAATGGGTTCTACTATTTTTACTTATTTGCCCAAACTGACTAGTTCAGTTTTGAAGGCACAGTTTCTTTTCATTAGATGTAATCATATGATATACTCATTTTTGTAGCTTAAACATGGTCAAATAATAGCAATTTCATATAGTTCCTTTAATATATTACCTTAAAATAAAATTTTGGCTTCTTTTGTACAACCCCAAATGAATTAGAAGTCTGTTTCTGATTACTGTAAGTTTTTTCTATTATTTTCCATCACAGTATCCAATATATTTCATTGTCAGAATTTTGCAATTTATATATATATATATTTGTTTAATGTCTCTATTTTTGGAAGACTGTAAACTTCATGAAGGCAGATAGTTTACTTCCTTCATCACTGTTTATTCAACATCTAGTACAGGATACTGAATTATAAGCTCAACAACTATTTCTAAAAATTGTGTTGCTTCAAAGTTGTGAGTCTAATTGAGGTGACAATATCATATAGGTTTCAGATCTCATAGGAAATAAATTTCAACATGTGTTTTAGATACTATTTCTCAGTTGTTTTACTCTAATTTTTATAAAGTCCAGAATTACTTCTACCTAATATTGAATGCCAACTGAAAATACGGTACAATTTGAATACCATGAAAAAGTAGTGCCTACACTGTGATAACTGCTTTTCTCTGAATTATTTTGAATAGCTAAAGACCAAGATCTTTAAGTTCATAATGATTCAATGTTATTAGGTGCTGCATATTTTGGGAAAGGACTTGGTAATCACTTAGATTCTCTTTAACCAAACTGTCTCAGACTGGTGTATATCTATTCAATTTCTAATACCTTCCGAGAAGAAGATGCTATGCATTTTGGAACCACCTTAATTATACCATGTATTATCCATCATTGTCAGGATTGTTTTCCTTCTAGTTTAAACCCTTAGGTTTCTTTCTTCTTGTGAAGTGAAAATAGCTAGTGGCTCTTATCTTTTGGGCAGAAAATCATCTTTCTATCATCACTTGTTCTCACTGTCCCATGTTCTGTGGTTCTGAAATGTTTTGAATTAATTTCTAAAAATCCCCATCTCCAGGCAAAACTGGTAACAATACAACAACCTTGATGTTGGTGTGCATGTTCAAACATTGCTCTGACTCAAAGAATTGGAATGCAGTTTACTACTAGGGATAAATTCTGTGAAAATACCTCAACAATCAAAATAAAAGATGAAAAAGAAGAGTATCTTTGGGCCCTGCAGAGCATTAGATCTGATGATATCTGGTGCAACCTGCAGATGTGAACATGTCTAAAGGCAACAACGTGACCAGAATACAGCAGCCCTGAGAAAATTTGTACTTGAAAATATTCTTGCTCATTTGCTGCAAATCAACAGTCAAAAATACAAAGATGTTGGCTACATTTTTGACTTATATCAGGTACCTGCTTCTTTTTATTTCAATGAACAAAAAGGTCCATTTTGTTTTCTTTTTAACTTATGTATTTTCTGGCTGCTGCTGCTTGGCAAGCAAATGTCAAGAGCTAAAGTAAAGAGGGAGCAGAGACCCAGAGGCTTGCCTATCAATGACTCAGTAGGGCTTAAGATAACACTTACAAGAGAAGACTGCCTGCCAAACTAATTTCACAAGAGGTGATGATAATGTTTTCTACTATCAGATCCGAAGTCGTATAAACATAGAGTGTTCGGTGCAAGGATAAAATCAGGCATGTGAAAGTCCCCTGGGAAATGCAGCTGCAATGGGTATAGTTTGTGGAGCAACCCTAGTAATGTCTGGGGTGGGGAGGGGTGCAGGCTGATCCTGCGTTTCTTCATGAAGAAACAAGCTTCTTGGTGCACCTTTCTCAAAACACTTCTTTCCATCTTCTGTAACACTTTCTTCTTCTAGGTGATAGATTCACCTACTGAGTCTGTTTTAATCTATGCGGAATCTCCTACCTCTAGCCTCCTAATTGAAAGGTTTCCCGAGGGCCCCCCTCCTCACCTGTCTCTCACAATCTGTTTACACTTCCTTGATGAACCATGCTCTAGTCTCTAGCTATCACTCCAAACCCAGACCTGAGAGATATGGATTTTAATCGATTATAAGGTTGAATGAACTTCATAGGAATCAGCCATTCCTTTCATCCACCAGAGAACAAATAAAATACATTTAAATACAAATAAAATGCAAATAAAATACATAACAATCTACACCTCAGGGCAGATGTTCTCTGTCTTTTATAGAATCCAAATATAAGCACAGTATTTTGTTTATTGGAAATAAAAACAAAGAAAACTTAAACATATCAATAATACCACCCTTCAAAATAGTGCCCTTAGGAACCCATCTATGCTATTGGTGGGAATCTAAATTGGTACAGCCACTATGGAGAACAGTAGGGAGTTTCCTTAAAAAAGCTAAAAATAGAGCTACCAGATGATCCAACAATCCCACTTCTGGGCATATATCCTGAAAAGATGATAACGCTAATTCAAAAAGACACATGCATTCTAATGTTCATAAAAGCTTTATTTACAATGGCAGAGACATGGAAGCAACCTAAATATCCATTGATAAATAAGTAAATAAAGAAGATGTGATACACACACACACACAAAATGTGTTTTAAGAAGTGTTTTGAGAAAGATACACACACACATACTCACACACATGATGGATTATTATACAGCCATTAAAAAGAATGAAATAATGCCCACACAGCAACAAAAACCCAGCACGGACAAATATAAATTAATATAATTATTTTAAAAATGACCATTCTTGAATTCTTCCTAAATGAGGCAGTTATATTTTATATGAAAATATATACTCCAGAGAAGGGGAGTTATTTAAAACTTATCTCATATTGTATTTTAATTATAGACAACTAAGAAATACTCATGTATTTATCAAAACCTATTTTTTCCTTTATTATTAATGGAATTGATAATCAAGATTCATTGTCCTCTGAATAATTCTCTTAAGTAAAAAAGAAAAAAGACTGCAGTTACATTGTTCTGCTGTTTCCTTATCTCTAGGTTTAAAAGGCCTACTACTCTAACTTATTTTTCAGGTATAATTTTGAAACCCTTTTAACAACATTTTTTTGACTCTTTCACAAGCTTTGCTTATCTTAAAATAGACCTGGTTTTAGTTAATAGTCTCCAAATTGTTAACAAGTAAAGAATTGACATTATTTGTCTTTCCCAAGCTCTTGGTAGCACAATCTAGGAGGCTGGCTAAAGGTTAGGAAATGTGTTCTGTCCATAAGCCAATGAGAGAATAATTAGCTAAAACCATAAATTCACAATTGGAGTTTCATTTGTGTTGAATCAAGTAAAATAAAGTAGTATATAGCTTTGCAGAAATAAAACATCTTTGAATTAGAAAGGTGAGGGTGGTGGTGGAAAGGAATGATCAAAGACAGACTCTTGGAAGAACCTAAATGTTTCAAGGATAGACATTCTACTCTTATTCTCACTGATGGAGCCGAGACTCTGAAAAGTCAAGGGGAGACATCAGAACATGTTTGTGCGCAGATGGAAATGCTCCGGAGTGGAGGTGATAATTACAGTTGCAGTGACTGAGGCGGGGAGAGGGAATGGGGTCCAGGTGGAGGACTGGATTTTGACACAGCAATGAGACTAAGTTCAATGTAACTGAAGAGATGCAGAGTTAGGGTACTGAATGCAGTTTTAATTGGATAGATTTGATGGTGGAAGGCGGACGGTGACTGCTTCTATTATCTCTGTAGATATCATCTCTAAGAATGATGGGAATGTTGGGGGAGTAGGAGACTTGAGGGTAGAGGAAAAAATGTGAGCTAGTATTTTAGAATAGGAAGCTGAATAAATGAGACTTGTGTGATAGGGTTGCCTGTTTGAGGTTAGCAGTCATGAATTTAAAGTGAGCTCAATCAACACATTTGTGTTCTTGGGTGGCCAGGGAAGTCTCAATTTTAGCAGTTAATGCTTTTAATTATTATCATATGAGAGGTATTTCTCTTTGTCCATTGGCTGTTTGTATAACCTTTGGTCTTGGACAGGGAATGTCCAGGCCCACTGCTGTCTGGAATCATAACTTTGGATGGTATCACAGCTGACAAGTGATAACAGACACAGGAGGAGAGGCCTGGAGGAGAGAGGTAGTTTTATCCTAGCTGGAGTAGGCTCCCCACAAGCTGAAGATAAGGGGGCTAGAGGGAGGCCAGGTTACAGGTCAAGAAGCAGGAAGGAAAGGTCTTGGGATGAATAGCCGACCCCATCTTACCCTAGACAGCGTGGCTCCATCCTAGTGTTGATTCTGGGAGTGAAATTGTTTCCCTGGTGACTGGAGGCTGTTTATTCAGTCAGGCGAAAGAAACAAGGATGTTCATGCCACGGCAAGCGTACAATAAGCTTTCCTTAACACCTTCTGCATTGTCACATTCTCTCGGACCTTCTTCCATCCAGCTGCCCTATTTCTGCTCTTTTTCTCCATGGCTGCGTGTTTCCTTCTACAGTCAGTCCCACATTTGGGGCCCTTCTCTAAGGCCCTTCCTTGGTTCTGTCTGATGGGCCTCTTACTCTAAGAAAGAATAAGCGTTCTCTTGGTTCTAGCTCCCTCTTAAGTTCTAACCCTGTGTTTCCAAATAGTCTTTGGACATTTCTAGAGAGAGAAACATTAATTCATCAGTTGTTCAAAGTCGAAACCTATACTGTTCCTCCTTTTCAGTTTTCTACACTGAATTATACTGTTCACGAGAGTCCCTTGGACGGCAAGGGGATCAAACCAGTCAATCCTAAAGGGAATCAACCCTAAATATTCACTGGAAGGACTGATGCTGAAGCTCCAATACTTTGGCCGCTGGATGTGAAGAGCCGACTCACTGGAAAAGACCCTGACGCTGGGAAAGATTTAAGACCAAAACAGAAGAGGGCGGCAGAGGATGAGATGATTAGAGCATCACTGACTCAATGGACATGAATTTGAGCAAACTCTGGGAGATACTGGAGGGCAGAGGAATCTGGTGTGCTGCAGTCCCTGGAGTGGCAAAGAGTCAGACATGACTTAGCAGCTAAACAACAACATCACTGAATGAATTATGGAGCTACCACTGTTACAGTCCTCCAAACTGAGAACGTTGTAACAGTCACGGCTTCGTACTTTCCTTTCTCCATCATGTGCAGTCTGCCCATAGGTCCTGCCCGTTCCACTTAGGCAATGCCATTTTTCTCCATCCCTTTGCCATTTTCCTCAGGACCTATAATATTTCTCTCAAGAACTATTTTATAGCTTCATAACCTGTCTCCCAAGCTTTTTAGTCTCTCTGCTGTAGGCCTTCACACTATCACTCATGCTCCCATTCATGGCATCCCACTGCTGCCAAATCAAGTCCAACCTCCTTAACGTAGCACTTATGATTTTCAGTTATCTGTTTAGCCTTTCTAGCCTTAATTAATACATGTACACTCACCACATTAGTGGCATGACAGACTGAACTTTTGTCCTGTTCAAAAGTTCTCTTTTCCCCATGTCCTTTCTCTTGCCATTGCTTTCACAATCATTTCTTTCTCCTCTTACAATCCTTCTCCAATGAAACATTCCTGACACCCTAGATAAATTGTGGATGACATCATAACATATAGTTTCTGCCTATAGCTGTAAAATAATTATATAAAATACATGGAATGTGACAAATAAGGTAATTGGCTTAAAAATATCATATAATTACACAGACGTAATGTTTTCAAGTCAATTATGTTTTAGTTTTTCATTATGGAAGAAATACTAGCCTGCTGAATAAAATTTGAGAAATAACAGATAGGAAAGAGGAAGCTATAGCCCATGGAGCAGTCAACATAATACAACCACAGTTAGGATACTGGTAAATTTCTTTTTCAGATGTTTCTAGTTGAAAACATCATGGCCAGGATTCTACCATGTTCCTAGCACAATGATGAATGCATCAAAAATTATCCCACTTCAGATGATTTAGATTTGAATTTGTTGGGAACACAAAACTGTGCTTTCTTGTTGCTCTGATATTATTATCTTAACAAAAGGACCAAATCATTTTTGTCCAAAACAACCAAATTAAATCTACAGAATCCATAAAAGATAAATTTGGTCAAACTCTTGATGGTTTGACTTTCTCACTTTTCTCTTTGAAGACATTTTGACTGTTGTGCTAGTCTATTAGGGCTGCCATAACAAAACACCACAGGCTTCCTGGCTTAAATGACATTTATTTTCTCACAGGTCTAGAGGCTGAAAGTTCAGGATCAAGGTGTCAGCAAGTTTGGTATCTTCCTAGGCCTCTTTCCTTTGTAGACATCTCCTTTCTTGCTGTGTCTTCCCCTGGCCTTCTAGAGTAGGAAATGGCAACCCACTCCAGTATTCTTGCTTATAAAATTCATGGAGAGGAGCCTGGTGGGCTATAGTCCATGGGGTCACAAAGAGCTGGACATGATTGAGCACACACATTCATGCACACACACACACACACAGACACACACACACACACATCGGCCTTTCCTCTGTGCGTATCCCTGGTGTCTCTTCTTATAAGGACATCGGTCATTTTGGATTAGGGCCCCAGTCTTATGATCTTATTTAATGATGCTCTTGAACTGTGGTGTTGGATAAGATTCTTGAGAGTCCCTTGGACTGCAAGGAGATCCAACCAGTCCATTCTGAAGGAGATCAGCCCTGGGATTTCTTTGGAAAGAATGATGCTAAAGCTGAAACTCCAGTACTTTGGTGACCTCATGCGAAGTATTGACTCATTGGAAAAGACTCTGAGGCTGCGAGGGATTTGGGGCAGGAGGAGAAGGGGAAGACAGAGGATGAGGTGGCTGGATGGCATCACTGACTCGATGGACGTGAATCTGAGTGAACTCCGGGAGTTGGTGATGGACAGGGAGGCCTGGCGTGCTGCGATTCATGGGGTTGCAAAGATTCGGGCATGACTGAGCGACTGAACTGACTGACTGACTGAATCTTAATTCCCTCCTTCAAGGTCCTATCTTCAAGAAAGGAATCCTCCTACATGGTTGGTGGGAATGTAAATTGGTGCAACCACTATGAAGAGCAGTATAGAGTTTCCTTAAAAAACTAAAAATAGAGCAACCATACGACCCTGCAATCCCACTCCTGGACATATTTCCAGAGAAAAACATCACCCAAAAGAATACATGCACCCCAATGTTCATTGCAACACTGTTTATAATAGCCAAGACATGGAAGCAACTTAAATGTCCATCAACAGAGGAATGGATAAAGAAGATGTAGTACATATATAAAATGGAATATTAGCCATTAAAAAGGATGAAATAATGCCATTTGCAGCAACATGGATGACCTAGAGTATTATACTGAGTGAAGTAAGTCAGACAGAGAAGGGGAAATATTGAATGCCATCCTTTTTAAAAAAATTATTTTTAATTGGAGATAATTGCTTTAAAATATTGTGTTGGTTGGATTCTGGCACACATCAACATGAATCACCATAGGTATGCATATGTTCTGCCCCCCCCACCCCCACCTCCCACCCCATCCCACCTCTCTAGGTTGCCATAGAGCACCAGATTTGAGCTCCCTATGTCATACAGCAAATTTCCACTGGCTATCTAATTTGACATATAGTTATATGTATGTTTCAATGTTATGCTTTCAATTTTCCCACTCTCTCCTTTCCCCCCACCCTTGTGGTGTGACATCCCTTCTATGTGGACTCTAAAAAGAAATGACACAAATGAATTTACTTACAAAACAGAAAGAGACTCACAGACAAAGAATGAACTTATGGCTGCTGGGGGGAAGGGGTAGTTAGGGAGTTTGGGACAGACATGTATACACTGTTATGTTTAAAATGAAGTGTAGCACAGGGGAACTCTTGCTGTGTGGCAGCTTGGATGGAAGAGAGGTTGGGGGAGAATGGATCCATGTATATGTATGACTGAGTCCTTTCACTGTTCCCCTGAAACTATCACAACATTGTTAATCAGCTATACCCCAGTATAAAATAAAAAGTTTTAAAAAAGATTCTGTCTCCAAATATGGTCACAATGGGGAGTTAGGGCTTCAACATATAAACTTTGAGGGGATATAGTTCAGTCCATAGCACCCATGAAAACTTACCCTGGCCTCCTCAATACATGACTAAATATACTGACAGATATCTCATTTTCCCCCTTTGCTCTGCTAATGATCTGGATTTGAAATAGGAAAATGTAAAATGCTGCTCTGAGTTTGTGTAATATCAAATTGGAAAATTCTGAACCATTTCGTATGGTTGAACATCCAAGCTGAATGTATGGCAAAACCAATACAATATTGTAAAGTAATTAGCCTCCAATTAAAATAAATAAATTTATATTAAGAAAAGAAATTTTGCTTCAAATAAAGTTGTGAAAATGTTTTCTTTTTTAAACAAAATAAACACCTAAGACTCTCGGTCTTTAACTGAATTTGGTCACAGTTCACACCGATGCAAGAGGGAGGCAGTGTCAGTCTAGCAGCATGTCACAGTCAGCTAGTCTAGTCAGCTGCAGTCACAGCTTTGCTCATTCAAGTTTCCAGTCCATCCAGAGTGGCAGTATCTCCCTTCCAAGAGATACTTTCATATTGGATTCGACACAGAGAGCCCAACCTGTCCTGATATGGGGAAGGTACTGACATTTCCTAAAGCAGTGTGCTCTCCCCTGGGGTTGCCAACCAACTCTGAAGATGGGATCAAGAAGAGTATTTGAACCTCTGATTTCTAAAAAGTAGAGAGAGTGCTCCACACAGAATGGTTGGTGGATGCACTTTGCCATCACCAGTGGACATGCGGAGACATACACTGCTTGTCATTGGGAGGAGAAAGCCAGTCAAGAATTCAGATAATAAAGGCTCTCAAAGAAGCCAGACATAAGCGAAATACCCAGCTGATTACGCTGGAAAAAAATTTTACAGCATAGCATTTGGTTCTTGGACTTGGTTTGCTTGGTGAACTTCCTCAAGTTGGAATCTTGATGTTGGTAGAGCTGCACGGAGATGACATTGGCTGGGAGATAAAAGGGTGGGAGCAGTGATCAACTGTGCACCACCAGCCAGTCTTCAGTACATAGGAAAACCTTTATTTCAGACGCTCCAAGAAAGGTGCTTATAATAAAGGCAATCAAATCAGTATACTTATGATTGCTATGGAATAAAAGCAGGATATATTATTAGATGTCCCAGAGGTCTTCAGATCTCACTTTACAGTTATTCTGGAGCTCATTCCTTCAAAAATCTTGCAGGAATTAAGAAAATCCAAATACATTAAACAGAATAAGTTTCATCTTCTTTGTTTCCTGGCAGCTTTCATAAAGAGGTACTAATAAACAATAAGATGATCCTCAGTCAGAAATTTGGAAAGAGAAAGTGAATAAATGCCAGGAAGCAGGACCTAAAGCCAGATGATCACCTAGAATTGACTGTAGGTTATTATTATAGTGACCTTCTCAATGCCACCTGCAATATTAGATTTTTTCTCAAGCCACTTGCCAAATGGCATCACAATCCTAACATTTTCACAAGGCATTCCTCGGCAACAAATTTTCTTTTGCTTCTTCTTCTTTTTTTTTTTAATAAATGGAAAACATAGAATCCATATTTTTCTAAAAGACAAACATGTGATTCACTTACCACTGTGCTGTCTCTAAAATAACTCTGGCTCAGTACGTGGACACTGTTCCACTAACAGTCATCACAATATTCTTTAAGTAGCCACTTTCAGGTGTATAACTACAGAACAAGGTAACAGCCCAGTCACGTGGTGGTTTTAGTTTACCCTCTCTAACATGCAATTTCAATTACCGAAAGATGTGCGTGTGCGCTCTGTGTGACCCTATGGACTGTAGTCTGCCAGGTTCCTCTGTCCAGAGGATTCTCCAGGCAAGAATACTGGAGTGGGTTTCCATGCCCTCCTCCAGGGGATCTTCTTGACCCAAGGATCTTACCCATGTCTCTTATGTCTCCTGTATTGGCAGGTGGGTTCTTTACCACTTGCGCCACCTGGGAAGCCCTACCAAAAAGTAAGTGACTCCTAATGATGGATTTATGGACTTCTGGTGGCTCAGATGGTAAAGCATCTGCCTACAATGCAGGAGACCCAGGTTCAAACTCTGGGTCGGGAAGATCTCCTGGAGAAGGAAATGGCAACTCACTCCGGTAATCTTGCCTGGAAAATCCCATGGAGGGAGAAGCCTGGGCTATAGTCCATGGGGTCGCAAAGAGTCAGACACGACTGAGTGACTTCACTAATGATGGATTCAGTAACAGTGGATGCGGAAGCATTTACAGATTCAAGATCGAGTCAGGTTTTGCACCAAGAAATTAAATCACTGAAATGACATTTTATTTTTTAATAGGAATTGGGCAAGTAGAAATGGCTCACTATATTTTCTAATTTCACTTAAGATCTGGTTCTTCTGTGTGAGCAGCAAGTGAAAAGGTTGTAAATGCTGTGGAATCTGGTGAGTCTTCTGAATTTCTTCTTGAGTCAGTTTTCCAATAAAGCTTGTATTCTACCAGGTTTCACAGTGACATAAATTAAAGCTATTCACTACTGGCCTTCATAGAGCATTGCATCCTGAAGCCAAATGCTCTTTGACTTTCCTATGATATCAGTGGGCATTTGGCCAAGGAAGGCCAGTGAAAACTGACCCTCTTGCAATGAGTTATAGATGAGGCATTCATCCTGTCATTCTTCATTACAAATATAGCATAAGGAATGGGGTTCAAGCGGAGCAAGAACTATCTGGAATGTGGGCATGGGGTCACACACTACTCCTGGACATAATTGGGACACATGAACATTTTTAAGTTGATAGCCCCGATTTGGGGAAGATTCTAGAATCTCCACAGATGATTTAGCTAAAAATCTCTTGTTGAATTTTCACTTAGTTTTCAAAATTCAGCTCAAGTAGCCCTTCTATGGAGCATTCTTTGTGAATTCTTTCCTTTCCTGCATCAAGGCATTCTTTCCTTTTTGCATTCATGTGCTCTATATATAACTCCATTACAGAACTCATCCCATTAAAAAAACAAAACAACAACTGTGTGTTTACTTGTCTGTCTCTTCCAGTAGACTGTGAACTCATGGAGATCAAAGGTTTTTTCTCATTTGTCTTTGTAGTGATAGAATCTAGCACCATGCCATGTGCTTTAGAAGACTAATTGAAATTTGATGCTGATGACAACACAGTCAGCTTTCCCAGAATGTGGAAACTGTGAACATACTCCTGGATACCTCCTCTAAAAAAAAAAGAATACCAAGAATTCATAACGCTTCCACATATACCACTGCAATATACCAGCTATTAATTATAACAAAGATTAACATAGAAAAGAAAAATAAATGTGTTTCAATCAAGGAAGAACAAGATGAGACATGAAATTGAGATATGGGGAATGGTGAATTTTTTAAAAGTATTTTCAGTATTTAGGATAGACAGTGCTTATCTGGATTTCTCATCTGTTACAGATATGGCTGGTGATTATATAAGTATCTGGAAGCAACTGGCCTCATTAGGAGATCCATCCATTCTGTCAGTCTGTTAGGTCCTTGATAACCCTGCCATGTTGGAAAGATCTGGATTGTGAGGCACTAGGAAAGCTCTTATGAGTTTTCCTTTAAATGTAAAAATTTAAATAATTAAAAAATTATTTATTTAAAAATCCCACCTCTAGAACAGGTATAACCACACATCATTACTGCAGTATCAGAGAAAGAATGGGTTCATCTCACTAAGTTTAGGTATTGGTTTACATCTCTTTGGCTTAATTGTCCCTTTTGGTATTAAGAGCCACCAGTGAACAGTCAGTGGAAAAGGTCCAAGGAAATACAGCAAAGGGGAAGGCAGAGTAAGATGGAAACAGGAAGATCATTGTAGAGAAAAAGAGGCTGCCAAGTTTCACAGGACAAATGTAGAAATTCTGAAAAATGTTTCAGTGAAAGAAAAGTAACAGAGAACTGCTGCTGCTGCTAAGTCACTTCAGTCGTGTCCGACTGTGTGTGACCCCATAGACGGCAGCCCACCAGGCTCCCCCGTCCCTGGGATTCTCCAGGCAAGAACACTGGAGTGGGTTGCCATTTCCTTCTCCAATGCATGAAAGTGAAAAGCGAAAGGGAAGTCGCTCAGTTGTGTCTGACTCTTCGTGACCCCATGGACTGCAGCCCACCAGGCTCCTCTGTCCATCGGATTTTCCAGGCAAGAGTACTGGAGTGGGGTGCCACCAGTATCTAATTGAGAAAAAGTCATCTATTGTTAGATTTTTCATTTTATTTTATTCAAAAAATAACAAGTAGAGAAGATAGGATAGATTGTATTTTCTTTATTATTTTCCACTTTAAACACTATTTCCTAAATTTAGTATATTTTACTATTGTGAACCGTTATCCCCTGAATGTGTTAAAATAAATTTTATTCAGCATTTCTCATTATAATGTAAGGCTTCCCTGGTGGCTCAGTTGATAAAAAATCCACCTGCAATGGAGAAGACCTAGGTTCGATACCTGTGTGGGGAAGATCCTCTGGAGAAGGAAATGGCAACCCACTCTAGTCTTCTTGCATGGAAAAATCCCATGGACAGAGAAGCCTGGCAGGCTACAGTTCATGGGGTTGCAAAGAGCTGGACATGACTGAGCATCTGAGCATATTATAATAATTATAATTGCCCCCTTCTCCTGCCCTCAATCTTTCCCAGCATTAGGGTCTTTTCTAGTCAGTTGGCTCTTTATATCAGGTGGCCAAAGTATTGGAGCTTCAGCTTCAGATTCAGGCCTTTCAGGGAATATTCAGGGTTGTTTTCCTTTAGGATTGACTGGTTTGATCTCCTTGCTGTCCAAGGGACTCTCAAGAGTTTTCTCCAGCATCACAGTTGGAAAGCATCAATTCTTCAGCAGTCAGCTTTCTTTATGGTCCAACTCTTACATCTGTTGATCCAGCACCACAATTTGAAAGCCCACCAGGCTCCTCTGTCCATGGAATTTTCCGGGTAAGAATACTGGAGTGGGTTGTCACTTACTGGGTGTGATCTTCTTCACCTAGGAATCCGACTCGGTCTCTTGCATCTCCTGCATTAGCAGACAGATTCTTTACATCTAGTGCCACCTGGGAAGCCCCTAAATTATAACTTGGTATTTGAGATGGAAAATTTTGAGGCATTTGGAAGGTAAAACTCTCATCACATCTCACAAGTCCCAGCATATGCCAGCTTTGTCTTACTTTGTACCTGTTTCCCCAAATCATCGTTTCTTTACTGTTTCATCTAGTTACATCCCCCGCATCCTTCTAAACTCTGCTCTTCTGCACACACCCATCATTCCCTGTTTTTGCCACTGTTGTCACACAGGCCGCACTGTCTTTTAGTCATCTGCATCCTTGTTGGTTTCCCTGTTAGACTATGATCCATTTGAGGTCAGTGTCTACCTATTTCGTTTCTGTGGCTCCAGGGATATAGTCATGGCTGGAATCGGGCAGGAAATAAATATTTGGTAAGTACAGAAATCTAAATGATGACTCTTCAATGGCCTTTCCGCTTAAGACAACAGACACCGATGCCTGGACATGTTCATTTTTCAGAGAAGAGGAGGCTATAATTGGGAAGAAGAGAAAGCAGTACTAATAATTATGACATAATGGATAAAGAAAACCAGAGACTGGCCAGTGCATCTTGATGGCAGAGCCACAAGGTGATGGGATTGGCAATTGCATCACAAACACTGCCCATTAGCAATCTCCAATGTTAATGACCACTTGGCTCTTCCCTTGTAGCTACGAGGTTAAAGTGTCTGCCTCTAATGCAGGAGGCCTGGGTTCGATTCCTGGGTCGGGAAGATCCCCTGGAGAAGGAAATGGCAACCCACTCCAGTATTCTTGCCATGGACGGAGGAGCCTGGTGGGCTACAGTCCATGTGGTCGTGGGCTACAGTCCATGTGGTCGCAAAGAGTTGGACACGACTGAGCGACTTAACTTTCTAACTTTCTGAAGAAGAGAAGCGACCAGCCTTCTCCCTGCCACTGAGGTATTTGGCTAATCACCCACACTACTCTCCTAGTTTTGCAAGAGTGTTGTCAGCTCCATACACACACACACACACACACACACACGCACACACATTCCCCTTGTCCTAAATAATCAGCAGTTTCAGCTAGCTCCCTCTATCCTTACCTCTTGATCTGAAGGCTTAACTTTTTAAATCTGAAAATAAAAGGTAAAATGGATTCTTTCCATGGAAAATGGCAAGTCACTCTGTGTGTGCATGTATGTGAGCTAAGTCACTTCAGTCATGTTTGACTCTTTGCGATCCTGTGGGTTATAGCCCACCAGGCTCCTCCATCCATGGGATTCTCCAGGCAAGAATACTGGAGTGGGTTGCCATGTTCTCCTCCAAGAAATCTTCCTGACCTAGGGATCAAAACTGCGTCTCCTGTATCTCCTGGACTGGCATGGGCTCTTTACCACTAGTGCCACCTGGGAAGCCCAGATAGCTGGAAATCTTTGGAATAGAACTGTAAGAAATCTAAAGAGTGTGAAGCTCAACATGCATGCAAAGAAGCTACACTGACTTAAATGCATAACCATGATGTGTGTTGTTCGCTGTTTTACTGTCATGAAGCCTGCTAAAGGAGAGAGAGGTATTTTCAGTTGATTATTGACTTAAACGTTTCTTTTGAGATATCAGTATCATCATTTTACATGCAAAGTTAAGAGACTACTTTTTTTTTTTTTTCATAAATTTTGGCGTAGTACTTCCAGGTGGATGTTAAGATCTTAGTTATGGTCTCTGGGCCTGGGTAGCCAGCCTTCTAGCTAGTCTTATTTGGGCTTTGGCCCTCTCTGCAATCAGACTGGAATGGGGAGCTGGGTTCATTATTATTATTAGTTTCTATTTATTGAGCACTCAAGATGGGCCAGGCATTGTTGTAAATACTTTCACATATAATTTTATTTACCTATTACAACAAAACTATGAGGTGCCTATTGTTAATCATCTCAGTTTTACTGGTTTGAAAACTGAGGCTTGAGTAGGTTAATTTGCCCAGTTATTCACATAGTAAACGGTGAAGCTGGGTATTATTAATTTCAAAGTCAATTAGTTCTCTCATCCATTGCTTTTTTTGCTTTCCAAGTTGTCTTTCAGCTCCAGTGTGGAGAGAAGTAGGAACACCAAACTGTATATGTGTATAGGAAAGCAGGGAGGGTGGGAAAGTTTTTTTTTTTTTTTTTTAAATATATAAAGCTTGTCCTTGGCTTGGTCCCAACAAGATTCCTTCATCTATGCTTGATACTCTGGATGACTTTAAAATATGAAAGTCTCAAAGATGACCAAATTTCCCCCCCCAAAAAGAAAAAAAGCTAACAACAACAAGATAGTCTGAGAGTCTGAGAACTGAAAATATATTCTGTAGTAGAAAGGAATAGAAACTAACAGCATGTGAAAAATCCTAAAATTGGTTTACATCAAAGAAAAATGTAAAGCAATCATCCTTTAATAAAAAATATAGTAATTTAAAAAATCAAGTGACCTTTTTCTCCTCAATGAAAAGAAATAAGTTATTACTTCTATTAAATAAGATTTGTTGTTGTTGCTCATCTGCCAAGTTGCATCCGACTCTTTGCGACCCCATGGACTCTCACGTGCCAGGCTCCTCTGTCCTCCACGATCTCCCATAGTTTGTTCAAATTCATGTCCGTTGAGTCAGTGATACTATCTAACCATCTCATCCTCTGCTGCCAAAATAAGAGATTAACAGTATAAAACATTCAACAACATAACATTTTTCAAAGATGGCCATAAGAAGACTTGAAATTGAAGAAAGTGGAACCAGTAATTTGTAGAAAAGTTTGGATAACTATTTTAATAGTAAAAAATGTTAACACAAAACTGAAGAATAAGAAAGAGGATAACCATCATAATGGAGAGATTACAAAGTTCCAATCTGTGATGTTATACACAATCCCTCTTATTATACTTTAAATGTGTATAGAATATGTAGTGATATCACCCTCTATGGTTCTGTTACTGATTTGTAACTTATTTGCTTTTGATAAGTTTTGCCCAGAGTTTATTACTGTTATAGGTCTTTTGGGGCTTCCTGGGTGGCGCCAGTGGTAAAGAATCTGTCTGCCAAAGCAGGAGACACAAGAGACACAGATTCCATCCCTGGGTTGGGAAGATCCCTGGAGTAGGAAATGGCAACCCACTCCAGTATTCTGGCCTGGAAAATTCCATGGACAGAGGAGCCTGACAGGCTACAGTCCATGGGGTCCCAAAGAGTTGGACATGATTGAGCTTGCATGCATACGAGCATTAGTCTTTTCAAAGAATTAATTTTTGCGTTGTTGATCCTATTATGTTAATGTTCTATACCATCAATTTCTGCTCCTTTCTTCATGAGACCTTTCTATTTGTGAGGGATTTAAGTTGCTATTCTTTAACTAACTTCTTGAGATGGATTCTTATATCATCAATTCTCAGTCTTTATTCTTTTCTAGCATATGTATTTAAGGCTACGTATTTCTCTCTAAAGCATGACCTTAGTTGAATTCCACATATATTTTCATTAAGTTCAAAATATTTTCTAATTTTCATTGTAGTCCCTTCTTTGACTCAGAGGTTATTTAGAATTATATTTTGTATTTTCCAAACATGTGGGAATTTCCTAGCTATCTTTTTATTATACACTGATATGTGGTCATCTAATAAATTCTATCTGATGTCATTCCTTTGAAATTTGTTGAGTTGCTTTATGGTCCAGCAATTCTGAAAATTTTCCACATGTATTTGAAAGGAATGTGTTGTTTGTAGCTGTTGGCTATTTAATTACATACATTTTAACTGGGTTGTTCAAATATTTTGTATCATATCGTGTCTTTGGTCTTCTTGTTCTACCAGTTACACAGAGGTATTTTTAAAATCTTCCAGCATGAATGTGCTATTATGAACTTGCTATTATTGTGAATTTGCCTATTACTTCTTATAATTTCATCAGTTTTTACTTTAAATGTTTTCAGGATATACTATTAGGTGACAAATTTATAATTATTACATCTATCAAATTAAATATTTTCCTCCCTTTTTTGTCTCTCTTATTTGCTTTGTGTATATATATATATATATACACACACACATATATATTTCACATATTAATGTAACTCTACCACTGCTCAGTACTCCTAAAACTTAGTAGCTTAGAACGACAAAATTTATTGTTTTTAATAGTTTAAAGGAGTCAGGAATATAGGAGCAGCCTAGTCTCTCATGAGATTGCAGACAAGATGTCTAGTGGGGTTGTAACTTCATGAGAAGTTTGAGTGGAACTGGATACTCTACTTCCAAGATGGCTCACTCACATGGTTGTTGGCTGGAGGCCTCAGTTTCTCATGGGCTGTTGATAAGAAGCCTAGGTTCCTGATTACATGGACCTCTCCATAATGCTGCCTGAGTGTCCTCATGATGAGGAAGATAGCTTCCTACAGAGAAAGCAATCTGATAGAGAAAGGTCAAGGAGGAAGCCACGAAGTATTCATGACCAACTTTCAGAAGTCTCACACTTCTGCCACATTCTATGTGTTAGAAGTGATTCATGCTGATGTATGGCAGAAACCAACACAATATTGTAAAGCAATTATCCTTCAATTAAAAATAAATGAATTAAAAAAAAAGAGTGAGTCACTAAGTGCAACCCACTCTCAAGAAGAGAGGAATTAGGCTCTGTGTTTGAAGGGAGAAGTATCAAAGAATTTGTTGACCTACTTTAAAACCATCACGATTAGTATTTGCATGGTTTTTTTCACACTTTCATTTCAAGACTTTACATTTCCTTATATTTTAGGTTTGGCTCATAGTAAGCAAAAAACACAGATATCATATGCCACTATATCATCCTATCATCCTTTGAATTTCAATTGGAGCATTTACTTCCTTTTTACTCAATGTAATTTTGATATGCCTGTGTGCTAAGTCACTTCAGTCATGTCTGACTCTGTGACCCCATGGACTTTAGCCTGCCAGGCTCCTCTGTCCATGGGATTCTCCAGCCAAGAAAACTGAGTGGGCTACATTTCCTTTTCCATGGGATCTTTCTGATCCAGGCTGGCTGGCAGATTCTTTACCACTAGTGTCACTGAAATATCTGAGTTTAAATCTCTGCAATTGTGACCTGATTTCTCTTGTTCCCACCTGTGTGTGCTCCTTTACTCACCCTTCTTACCTTATTAAGATGACTTGAAGCTAGGCTTTAGTCCCTGTGATGACTGGTCTATTCTGACACCATTGTGTCAGAGAGGAGTCTCTACTGAAAACACCCTTAACTCCAACTGTTTTCTCATGAGTCAGTTGAAAGTTTTGCTTACGTTTAGGCTCCTTAGTATCTTCTTCCAGAACCAGCAGATACTGGTGGAGAAAGAGTCAGCAATGTGAACTTCTGTAAACCTTAAACCTTTCTTTTCTGACATGCTGTCCCTCTAATTCTTCATTGTCTTATTGGTTCTCCAGAACATTCGAGCAGAATACTTAAAAACACACACACACACACACACACACACACAAACTATCTTCTAGTTGTTTGTTTGGGGAGGTTTCTTAGTTTACCTTCATTAGATGTGAGAAAAGTCATTTAATTTTTACAAATGGTAAAGTATTATTATTATTCCATTTTATCGGTGAAGGAACTAGTCTCAGACAAGCCAAGTAAATTGCTCAAAGTTCCATTTAGAAAGTGGTAAACTTAGAACTGGAACTTTTATCTCTCTGTCTCTAAGCTATTTACATTAGCTAAAAGCAATTTTGGCTAATATCCTCTAAGTAGAACTCACTATAAGATTTATTACTATCATACTTTTCATCAATTATAAATGTATATTTGCAAATTGGAAGTATTTCTGTTTTATAGCAGTCTTTAATTAATTTCACTAAAATATAGTTAGTTTGAGTTTCTTAAGTATTTTGATTTACAGTCATACAATTCCTTACTGGTACTGACTAGCAATCAGTATTTTATAAAATAATGGTACTTTAACATGAAAGTCAAATATAACCCAACAAGTAGTTATTTTTAAAATGTAAGTTGAATTTTAATTTTTGAATCTTCTCATTGCTGTTTCTTCATTCCTTATGTAGGAGGCATTTTAAAGAAATTCAGTCTTGCTTCAAATCTCATTTATCATCCGTTAAAATTCCACTGCAAAACAATGAATTCCTTTCCATAAAGCCATATGGTTAGTAAATTCCACCATATGTTATTTGTCTTTCAGGGATGACATTATGGAAATCTATAGATCTTTAAGTGGTCAACAGATATACACTATATGACATACATTGTTATCACAATGATTAAGTTTAACATATTATTAAATACTGAAAAAAAGTTCTTCTTTCCTTAATCACAAGACCTATGTGTATTTATAAAAACAACTTCTCCGCTTATTTCTGCTGATAAGAAACTTGAATACTATCTCTAGAAGAAAAATTAGAATATTTCCATCTGCCTTTGCAGTGATGATGTTAAATGAAAATGGAAATCAATATTATAAGAAAGGTTAAATAAGAAAAGCTAAAAGAACACATTTCTTCCACAAAATGGACTTGGCTCTATGATCTGAAAAGCAGGGTTTCTGAGGTTACTGAAGGGTTTTTGCGTCAAGCGTGCCCTTGAGGCCATCTGGCTTCTAAATAGACTTGATTTTTTTTTTTCTTATGTGTTGGTGCTACCCTGGAGAAAAGGAAATAAGAAAAAGGGGGGCCTTTTAGGTCAATTGGTATAAGCTTTAAGATAGAAAAAATGGAATCTGGCTTAAAGTTTCTAGATTGGACAGTTTAATTTTACCAGGGTAGGGAGACAGACAGATTTAGAGCAGGATCCTAGAGATGACTAAAAATGAATTTTGCTGAACCAAAGCTCTGTGCTTGGTAGTTGGAGAGGGAAGATATCTTTGAGGCAATGAAAAAACCTTTACACTGAAGAAGAGGGTAGAATAGTACCTGGGGTTGATTGAACTCAACCTATTAATAACATTCTCTGAATCCATTGGGTGAAGGCTTGTGCTAACTTGTAGGTTGTTACAAGTTCTGGAAAGTCAGAATTACATGCCATATTCTTTTTGGTTTCAAATACAAAGTGTATAGGAAGAGGAAAAAGAGGGAGATGATTTTATGGAAAAGTATCTCCATAACTGAAAATATATCCTTTCTGAGTAGAGTTTTTTCCCCAAAGTTATAAATTTCTTAGATTCTAGAAGCTTGGAGTGGTAGAGGAGAGGAATGTGGGTTGCACTGAGTAACTGCCGTTTGTGAGGCTTTACAGGAAGATAACATGAGAACTTACTTTGGACTTGATGGATACCCTTTGGGAGAGTTGGCCCAGAGGCAGCTTAAGTGGATTTTGCCCAGTAGAGCCACTGGTGAGGCAATGGACTCTGTATGTGTGACTGCTAGATTTTCAGGGCTGGAGGGTTGATTCTTCAGCAGTCAGCCAGATTGCCAATCTCTTAAGAATTGTTATTTCATGTTCCCAGGACTTGCCTGGTAGCTCAGCTGGTAAAGAATCCACCTGCAATGTAGGAAACCCCATTTTGATTCCTGGGTTGGGAAAATCTCCTGAAGAAGGGATAGGCTACTCACTCCAGTGTTCATGGGCTTCTGTCTGGTGGCTCAGATAGTAAAGAATCTGCCTGCAATGTGGGAGACCTGGGTTCAATCCCTAGGTTAGGAAGATCCCCTGGAGGAGGGCATGGCAACCTACTCCAGTATTCTTGCCTGGAGACTCTCCATGGACAGAGGAGCCTGGCAGGCTACAGTCTATGGGATCATAAAGAGTCAGACATGACTGAGAGATTAAGCACACAGCAGTGAGAAAATAGTTGAGAAACCCAGAAGAAAACTACCCATGAGAAAAAGAATCAGTGTTGGGAATCTGCCATGCACTGAGGACACCGGTGCCAGGTGATCTCTTCCAAACAGTAGAAACTTTCCTTTCACTCTCCCCCAGCTCCAAAACTGATTAAACCTGGAGGGTTTACAGGGGGAAGGAGGAATGTTCAAGGGTGGGAAGTAGAAAGGAGGATCTTGTCTCCTTCCCCCACTGTAGAAGTCTCGGACGGAAGTAGCACAGATTGAGAGGAAGGGAGAAGATTTCCTTTCAATAAAGTATGAAATTGTGATTAAAATACTGGACTGAGCATTTAATTATTAGAGTAAGACTGATCAGAGGACTTTATTCAAAAGGGAATAGAAAGCTACGCTGCCTGAGGGTGTTGCTTGAGGGGTCGGGAGAGAAGAGGGGATGAAAGGAAGCTAGTTCTTCCCCTCCATCGGCCTAGTTTGCTCTGTCCCCTTAGGCACCTGCCACCAATTCTTAATATTCCAGTAAAACGCAGAGTAAAACACAACTCTACACTAACTCGGGGCTTCCCAGGTAGTGCAGTGGTAAAGAATCTACCTGCCAATTCTTGCCAGAAGACCCAAGAGACTCAGGTTCAATCCCTGGGTGGGGAAGATTCCCTGAGAAGGAAATTGCAACCCACTCCAGTATTCTTGCTTGGAAAATTCCATGGACAGAGAAGTCTGGCAGGCTTTAGTCCAGGGGGTTGCAAAGAGTCAGACATGACTGAGTGACTGGATGTACTACATTAGCCAAGAATCCTTCCGGTGCAGAGACCAACTGACATTGAGGGTCCCAGAGAAACAGAGTTTGCTCAAATCCAAGCAACCATCTCAGTTCAGTCAGTTCAGTCACTCAGTTGTGTCCAACTCTGACCCCATAGACTGTGGCCCACCAAGCTCCTCTGTTCGTGGAATTCTCCAGGCAAGAATACTGGGGTGGGTTGCCATTTCCTTCCCCAGGGGATCTTCATGACCCAGGGATCAAACCTGGGTCTCCTGCATTGCAGGCAGATTCTTTACCATCTGAGCCATCATAGAACCTGGTACATACTCAATACTTAATACCAACACCTTCATATTTTGAATATTCCCTTATTTCTCCATGGCATTTTACACGTAAGGGTTTTACTATATTATTGCAGAGCAATATGGACATTATTATTAATAATAAAGATACATTATTATACAGTCCATGGAATTCTCTAGGCCAGAATACTTGAGTGGGGAGCCTTTCCCTTATCCAGAGTATCTTCCCAACCAAGGGATCAAACCCAGGTTTCTGGCATTGCAGGTGGATTCTTTACCAGCTGAGTCACAAGGGAAGCACCAAGAATACTGGAGTGAGTAGCCTATCCTTTTCCCAGAGGATCTTCCCAACCCAGGAATTGGACCAGGGCCTCCTGCATTGCATGCAGATTCTTTAACAACTGAGCTATCAGGGAAGCTCCATAATGAAAATAAATACTCTTTAAATAGTAATTGCCTAACAATCAGTTTTACTCAGTAGACTATGAGTTCACTGAGGACGCAGACTTTTTTTTTTTTTATCTCTTCCTTTATTGCTGAGCACATAGTAGACTTCATAAATGCCTGCTGACTAATTGAACCATTAAAATATCTTCAGCAGCAGGACTGCCTGTCATTAGCAGTCCTAATCAGAAAAGCAAGTTCAAGTTAGATTCAGATACAAAGTAACATGTTTGTCTTACTGTGGGAACAGAACAGGAGCCTGTGACAGACTTTGGAAAGGGAAAAAATAAAAGGACTCATCACTTGAGCCAGTGTGTACACCTAGATAAGGTGAGAGCAAAGCGCTTCAGAAAAGCCCTCAGACCCAGATTTGACCTGGGTTCACTTCATGAGATGACTTTTGAGTGAAACTTTAAGACTGTTGACTCAGTCTTTTACAGGAATAGAGTTTTTTTTTTTTTTTAATTCAGCTTATTGAAATCAAACCCTGCTGAGACATGAGGTAATTTTGGTAATTTTCTGTATTTCAAAAGGAATTTTCTTTTTACAAAATTATTAGGTTTATATAAGGAGGTTTCCCAGATCATTTAATATACATTCCCAGAAATTCTGCAAAAATTTGAGCAATACATCCATGTTGTAAAGCTCTGCATTTTGGCATAGGTTGTTCTTCTAATTCATCCATGCTTTCAATTTCCTATTTGTTTAAAAATCTGCTCATTTGATACTTCATAAGAAAGGCTGAGTAAAGATTACATAATCATAGCTGTATAAAGCAGTCAAAATAACCAATAAGCTGAATCTCTCAATCTGTGAGAAAACCTTGTAATTCACAAGTAAATGGATAAGGTACTCAGAAAATTGTTGAATCAGTAATGTGGCAGAATTAGCTCTAGAATGAAGCCTGTCATGGTGTCATATAACAAAGTTTAAAAGCAAGTCTCAGATACCTATGGGACACTGTCTAGTATACTAACATGGTGAAAGAGAAAACAGAGAGAAAGAATATAAAGAATTCTTGAAGAAATAATAGCCATAAACTTCCTAAATGGGATTTAAAAAATCCATTAATCTATGCACTCAAGAAACTTAATGAACTTCAAATTGAACAAACTCAACAAGATCCACATTTAGATACATTTGAGTAAAACTGTCAAAAGATAAAGACAAACAAATCTTGAAAGCAGTAAAAGCAAAACCACACCACATCATGTTCAAGGGGTCTTCAAAAATATTGAGTTGATTTTTCATCAGAAACCGTGGGGTTCAGAAAGCAGTAGGTTGACATATTGAAGTGATAAAAGAAAAACACAGTCAACAAAGAATTCTATATCCAGCAATACTATCCAAAAATGGAGGAGCAATCAAGACACTTACAGATTAAAAAAATGACAGAATTAATCACTAAAAGACTTGCTCTATTAGAAGAACTAGAGACTTGTTTTAGCCTTAAATGAAATGATGTTAGACAATGAGTCAAATGCACATGAAATAAGCAAAGGGCAGAAATAAAGGTAACTATACAAATGAGTATAAAAATAGTATAAATATAATTTTGATAATTCTTCTCAATCTGATTTAAAAATACAGTTGCACAAGCAATAACTTAAAATCTGTATTGGTGCATAAAGATTTTGTTTGTCAGTAATATCACAGAGAAGTGGGGAGGCATCAGAGGTTTACCAGAGTAAAGTTTTCATATGTTATTCAGTTCAGTTCAGTCACTCAGTTGTGTCCCACTCTTGGCGACCCCATGAACTGCAGCATGCCAGGCCTCCCTGTCCATCACCAACTCTCGGAGTTTACCCAAACTCAAGTCCATTGAGTCGGTGATGTCATCTAACCATCTCATCCTCTGTTGTCCCCTTCTCCTCCTGCCTTCAATCTTCCCCAACATCAGGGTCTTTTCAAATGAGTCAGCTCTTCACATCAGGTGGCCCAAATATTGGAGCTTCACCTTCAACATTAGTCCTTCCAGTGAACACCCAGGACTGATTTCCTTTAGGATGGACTGGTTGGATCTCCTTGCAGTCCAAGGGACTCAAGCATCCTCTCCAACACCACAGTTCAAAAGCATCAATTCTTCCAGCTCAGCTTTCTTTATAGTCCAACTCTCACATCCATACATGACCACTGGAAAACCATAGCCTTGACTAGTCGGACCTTTGTTGACAAAGTAATGTCTCTGCTTTTTAATATGCTGTCTAGGTTGGTCATAATTTTCCTTCCAAGGAGTAAGCGTCTTCTAATTTCATGGCTGCAATCACCATCTGCAGTGATTTTGGAGCCCATAAAAAGAAAGTCAGCCACAGTTTCCACTGTTTCCCCATCTATTTCCCATGAAGTGATGGGACCAGATACCATGATCTTAGTTTTCTGAATGTTGAGCTTTAAGCCAACTTTTTCACTCTCCTCTTTCACTTTCATCAAGAGGCTCTTTAGTTCTTCTTCACTTTCTGCCATAAGTGTGGTGTCATCTGCATATCTGAGGTTGTTGATATTTCTCCCGGCAATCTTGATTCCAGCTTGTGCTTCCTCCAGCCCAGCGTTTCTCATGATGTATTCTGCATATAAGTTAAATAAGCAGGGTGACAATATACAGCCTTGACATACTCCTTTTCCTATTTGGAACCAGTCTGTTGTTCCATGTCCAGTTCTAACTGTTGCTTCCTGACCTGCATATAGGTTTCTCAAGAGGCAGGTCAGGTGGTCTGTATTCCCATCTCTTTCAAAATTTTCCACAGTTTATTGTGATGCTATTATTAAGTTGGAATTAATCTTAATTAGATTATTTTAAGATAAGATGCTATCTTTAATCTCCTAGGAAACTACTAATAAATAACTAAAAAAGGTAGTGAAAGGACCAATAAAGGGAATTAAAATGGTACAATAGAAAATATATACTGACACAAAAGAAGGCATCAGTGAAGAAACTGGAGAACAAAAAAGACATAAGACATACAGAAAACAATAGTAAAAAGGTACTACTTGATTAGTTAGTAAATTAAATGTAAGTGGACTATAAACTCCAATCAAAAGGCAGAAATCGGCAGAATGGAAAAAACACATATCCAACTATATAGTTATTACAATAGACATATATTAGATTCAGAGCTACAAATAGGTTGAAAGTAAAAAGATGGATTATGATATACCATGCAGACCATAACCAAAGGGAGTGAGAGTGGTTAACTTGATATCAGCAACATAGACTTTAAGACAACAATAGTTACTAGAGGCAATGAAGGACATTTAATAATGATAAAGGGTCACTACATCATGAAGACATAATAATTGTAAATATATATTCAGCTTTCAATAGTGTCACAAAATATATGAAGTGAAAGCTGAGGTAACTCAAGGAGGAAACAGAAAATTCCACAAAAGAGTTGGAGACTTTAATATCCTACTTTCAAAAATAGAACAACTAGGCAGAACAGGAACCAGAAATAAAGGCTTGAATAAGAATATAATCCAGCAGTGGAATTGCTGGGTCATAAGGCAGTTCTATTTGCAATTTTTAAAGGAATCTCCACACTGTTCTCCATAGTGGCTGTACTAGTTTGCATTCCCACCAACAGTGTAAGAGGGTTCCCTGGTGGATTCTTGTTAATGTATGGCAAAACCAATACAGCATTGTAAAGTAAAATAAAGTAAAAATAAAAATTAAAAAAAAAAAACTAAAAAAAAAAAAGAATATAATCCAGATGAATCTATAGAAGACTCAATGTAACAACAGAAGAATATAGATTTTCCTTAAATGTACATGGAAAATTTGCCAGAATAGGTCATCTGTTAGGACATAAAACCAGCCTTAATACATTAGAAAGGATTGAAATAATATAAAATATGTTCTTTGGACACATGGAATTAAATTAGAATTCAGTAACAAAGAAATTAGGGAAACACAGATAAGTAGAAATAAAACACAGTACTAGGTAATAAATGAGTCAAAGAAGAAATCACATGGGAAATTAGAAAATACTTTGAGGTGAATGAAAATAAAAAAAACATAGCATAACAAAACCTATGGTATGAGTCTAAAGCAGTTCTCAGAAGGAAATTTACAGCTGTAAATGTCTTCATTAAAAAATAAAGATCCCCAATAAATAACCTAGCTTTTTATACCAAGAAATTTGAAAAAGACACCAAGCCCAATAGAAGGAAGGAAATAAAAAGATTAGAGCAAAAATAAAGTAGAGAATAGAAAAGCAATGAGGAAAAGTTTATGCAACTAAAAGCTGGTTCTTTGAAAAGATAATAAAAAGAACAAATCCAACTAGACTTATAAAGAAAAGAGAGAGAACACTTGCTAAAATCAAGGATGGAAGAAAGGAAGTCACTATTGAAATTACAGAAATAAAAACAAATGTAAAAAATACTATGAATAATTATTTGCCAACAAATTAAATAACCTAAATGTAAAGGACAAATTCTTTAAAAGATGTGAGCCACAGAAACTGACTCAAGGAAAATCAGAAAGTCTGAATAGACCTATAACAATGAAAGGTTGAATAGTTCTTTAAAACTTGTCCACAAAGAGAACCCAGACCCAGATGGATTCACTGGTGAAAGCTGCCAAACCTTTAACGATTCACTTATTATGAATCCTTCACAAAATTTCCCTGCAATATGAGGTCAGTGTTCCCTGATATCAAAACCAGACAAAGATCACAAATATGGAAAACTACAAATCAATATTCTTTATGGTTATAGACACAAAACTCACCAACAAAATACTAGCAAATCAGATCCAAACATATAAAAGGAATTATCCCCCATGACCAAGTAGGACTTAGCCCAAGAATGCAAGATTGGTTTAAATATAAAAATCAAGCAGTGTAACACACCATATTAATGGAATAAAATACAAAACATGAACATTTAACTAGATGCGGAAACAAGATTCAAAATATTGTCCAAAGTAAATAATATCTAAGCAAATAAAATCTAAGCAAAATGGAAAAAAATCCCATATTCATGTATTAGAAACATAATTTTGTTAAGATGGAAATATTCTCCAATTGGTCTACATATTCTCATATTGAATGTAATGTCTATCACAATTCCAGCTTCCTTTTTATCCCCAGAAACTGGCAAGATTATCCTAAAATTCATATAGAAATTTAAGGGTCCTAGAGTAGCCAAATAATCTTAAAGAGGAATAAAAATGTCTAAAGACTCATCGTTCCCAACTTTTAACTTAATACAAAGCTACAGTAATCAAGACAGTGTGCTCCTGGCATAAGGATAGGCATATTGCCAAGACTTGTTGATGGAGTAAAATAGTGTTTCAAGAAATGGTGCCAGGACAACTGGATATCCACATGCCCAGGAATGAATTGAACCCTTTCCTCATATCATACACAAAAATTAACTCCAAATAGGTAATACATGTAGGTGTAAGAGCTAAAACTATAAAACTCCTAGAGGAAAACCAGAATGCTTGAAATTGTTCCAGAGGTCTCTTACACTGTCTTCATTTCTTTTTTTCTTTTTCTTTTTGGTTCAGACTCAATGATTTTTCAATACTGTCTTGCAGCTCACTGATCTGTTCCTCTTGACATTTAGTCTGCTTTTATTTCCTTCTAGTGTATTTTTCTTTTCAGTTGTACTCTTCATTTCTGTTTTGTTGCTCTTTATATTTTCTCTTTGCTAAAATAATTCTAACTTCTTGCTCTGTTCATCCATTCTTCTCCTGAGTTCTTTGATCATCTTTACAGTCACTACTCTGAACTGTTTTTTGAGCTCATCTCCACCTCACTTATTTTTTCTGGGATTTTACCTTGTTCATTCAAAAGTGAAAGTGAAAGTGAAGTCACTCAGTCGTGTCCGACTCTTTGCGACTTCGTGGACTGTAGCCCTCCAGGCTCCTCCATCCATGGGATTCTCCAGGCAAGAATACTGGAGTGGGTTGCCATTTCCTTCTTCAGGGGATCTTCCCGACCCGGGGATCAAACCCAGGTCTCCCGCATTGCAGGCAGACGCTTAAACCTCTGAGCCACCATTCATTTGGAATCTATTTCTCTGTTGCCTC
This sequence comes from Ovis aries, assembly GCF_016772045.2. NCBI lineage: Eukaryota > Metazoa > Chordata > Mammalia > Artiodactyla > Bovidae > Ovis > Ovis aries. The sequence continues at coordinate 40,883,493 of NC_056069.1, read as the reverse complement.
ATTTTGCCTAACTTGCTGTTTTTATTTCTATGTATCTGGTAGGTTGGCTACATTTTCTGACCTTGGAGAAGTGGCCTTTTAAAGGAGAAATCCTATTTGTCCCTGCCGCACACTCTCCTCTGGTTCATGCATGCTTCAGTTGTGTCTAACCCTTTGGAACCTCAGGACTGTAGCTCACCAGGCTCCTCTGTCCATGAGATTTCCCAGGAGGGAATACCAAAGTGAGTTGCCATGCCCTCCTCCAGGAGATCTTCCTGACCCAGGGATTAAATCCATGTTTCTTACTAGCGCCACTTGGGAAGCCTCTCCCCGCTGGTAACCAAAGCTATATGCTCTAGGGGTGTCCCTTATGTGGGTTGCATGGGTCCTTCTGTTGTGGTGGGCTGACCAATGTTGGTGATCTGGTAGGAGTGGCTGGTCTTTGGTTCTCTTAGCTGGGAGGTCCTGCCTTGTGTGGAGGCTGCTGGCAGTGATTGGCAGGGCCAGGTCATGAAGCAGCTATCTGCAGAACCCTGGGGTCCTGGGGCTAGTGCTGGCTCATTTGTAGATGGAATTGGGGGTCCAGGAGATCCTGGGGCTGGTACCCACCCACTGGTGGGTGAGGCCAGGTCCTAGGTACATTGCTGGCCCACTAGAGGGCAGAACTGTATCCTGGGGTCTGACTGCAAGGCCTGGGGTTCCCAGAGCTGGTGTTGGATGATTGGTGGGTGCAGCTGGTTCCTAACATAGCTGACCATAGGCTCCAGGATGTTCTGTAGCTTGTGGGTAAGGCTCAGGCTCCAGCTGGTCCCAGGGCTGGAACTGGCCTGCTGGGAGTTGGCTGAGTCATGGGTTACTGGTTGTCCTGGGGCTGCTGTCTGTCTGCTGGTAGATGAGGCTGGTCCAGAGATTAAAACAGGTTTGCTGGGGGGTGGGGTTGGAGCCCAGATTCTGAGGCTGCTGCCCGTGCACTGCTGGGTAGGGCTGGGTCCTGGAGTCTGCATTGCCCTTGGGTTTCTGGGTCTAGTGCCTATGCACTGGAGAGTGGAGCTGTGTCCTGGGCTTTTGGAGGACAGGGCTGTGTCCACAGGCAGCTTGGAGTTCAGGGATCTTAAAGAATTCTGTCTGCTGTTGGGCGGTGCTGTGTCCCCTCCCAACTAGTTAGTGGCTTGATCTGAGGCAACCCAGTACTGGCGCCTCTAGGCTGGTGAGTAGGGGCAGGGCTGGCACCTAAGGCTCATAAAGCTGGAGGGAGGATTCCAAAATGGTCCTTGCCAGCACCAGGGTCCATGTGGTATAGCAAGTGCCCTCAAATGGCTACTGCTGGTGTCTGTATCCCCAGAGTGAGTTCTTGTTGCCTCCTGTCTCTCCAGGAGACTCTCCAAGATCAGCAGGTGGGTCTGACTCCAGATCTTTTCAAATTATTGCTTCTGCCCTTGGTTGGCAGCATGTGAGGTTTTGAATGCACTCTTTTAGAGAACAGCCTCTGAGCGTCCCAAAAGTAAGCCCAGCTGGCCTTCAAAGCCAAATTTTCTGGGAGCTCATTTTCCAGGCCCAGGATCTCTGGGCTGGGAAGCCAATGTGGGGTTCAGACCCCCTGCTTCTTAGGGAAAGCCTCAGCAGTGGTAATTATTCTCCCGTGTGTGGATTGCCCACTGTGGGGGTAGGTCTTGACTAGACTGTCACTTTGCCTCTCCTGTCTATCTTCTTGTGGTTCCTTCTTCATATCTTCAGTTGTAGAAGATCTTTTCCGGTTAGGTTTCAATCTTTTTTGTTGATCGTTTTTTTTCTGTACATAGTTGTAATTTTGATGTGACTGTGACAGGAGGTGGGCTCAGGGTCTTTCTACTCTGCCATCTTGGGAACTCGCCCTAAAGTGTATTTCTTAGGTAAGCTGCCCTAAGATAAAGTTTCAAAAGCACTGAATTTAGTTAAATCATACTGGACACTGCCCAATCAAAGGGGGCTTCTTAAGTGGTACTCTGGAAGACCTAATGTAGAAGACTTGAGAAATGTGTTAAGAGTTCACTGCAGAGGTATCAATCTTCCATGGTATTCGACATCTTGGTGGAAACTGAAATATGTGTCCATGAAGTCCCAAATATGCAGTAGGCAGTTAGGTGATATGGATTATAGTGTGACTAAAATTCTAAATGACTGATACAGTTTTTCCATCTTCATCTAAATGTCGGTTTCATTCAGTAAAGATACTTTGCCACAGATAAACTGATATTCTTTTGAGACTTGCACTTTCATTCCAAATAATGCCAGAATTTCAATGTTTTTTCCTCTTCACTTTACAAAAGGTATCCATTCCAATCCTCCTGGGCTTATTGCATAAAACAAAATGTGCTGCTCGTGAGTGATAGGAAAAAAAATTTAATTCTATATTTGGGAATTAATTCATTTCCCTCTTCCTGCCAGCTCACCTTGATTTGTGGGGAAATAGTAAAGAACTGGAAACAGGTATGCAAAGGAACCTGTTTTTAAGCAGATAATTAATTCCTGGTCTTTGATTCCTAAGTAGAGAAAACACTCTTGAGTGCTCTGGGCACCCCACACCTGCTCTACATGTGAGTTCATGCTGCTCATTAACTTTAAGGGAGCTTTAACATATCCCTTTGCTAGAGTAGACGCTATGCAAAACTGGTTTTCTGAACTTTTTCTATTACACTTCTCATGCCCTTCTCAGTCAAGCTAATCATCCCCTCTGCAACATTCAGAACCTGCACATGGCCCACCCTCTCTACCACAGGCATTCTCTTAACATCCTCTATCATCTGCTTTTATTTTTAATTTACAGTATCAGATTCTCTAGAGATCTTTTCATAGCTCATCAAAACGGACCTGAATAGTGTGCCATTATTTTTTGATCTCTGTTTTCTGTAGGATTATAATGAGTGGTAACTGATTTTCCAGATAAATGATTAATGAATATGACAATTAATGAGAAAAACCTGCTCAATTCCAGTGCACTGCTCAAGCAATTGGTGCTATTATTTACCACTGTTATTATCTATTGGTTCATCAACAAGGAGAGCTGAAAGTGTTGTTATTGCCAGAGCTGGCAGAAAATGTGGAGGGCATTTCATGGGAGGGTGGGAAGAACACTGATGCTAGGAAGGCAAGGGATTAACCCTAGGTATTCCTTCTATTGGATCCTTAGCCACTCAACTTACAGTTGAGCCTCAGAAACTATCCAAGTGGCTGCTTGATATAGTTGAGTCAGGAGTCCTGGATCAGGTCTCTATTTTGTAAGGAGCCTACCTGAATCCCTAATTCCTTTTCACTTCCTCTTCTGGTCAAACTAGATGACTACATTGTCCCTTCCAGCTCTAAACTGCTAAGTTCAAAGTAGTCTCAGGTGGCAAACTTCATCTTATTGGCCCTTCATTTATGTGTCCCTGTACTTGCCATCATGCTCTGTCTACAGATGCCATGTTAATTTACTTTGCTTGAAAAGGGAATTTTGCCCATGATTAGGTTGATCATGCATGGTAGTTTGCTGGTTCAGACCTGGTTTACACACTGTCCCAATGTATATAATAATGGTACTCATTATGCTTTTGGATATGACTGAACAACTAACACTTTCACTTTCTAACACTTAAGCTTTCTAAGTGTCCAGTGTGTATGATAAATTGCATGGCCACCTTACCAAGTTGAGCAGAGGCTAGGCTAATGGACAAACTCTTAAGTATTAGCTTCAGAATTGCTAATAAGATGATAAATACACATAAACAATTTTCTTTACCAAAGTAGGACTCTCAACACATCTATACTAAAGTATATTTTCCACTTGTTTACATATAAACTTCCTGAACTGAAGTTCAGTTCAAGATAAACTAATTTCTATGCTCAGGTACAAATTCATTTCTTGCTGGAGCCCCTTGAAGCTGACTCCTTCCTCCTGGGCAAAGCACAGATACATTTTCTATAGCTCCAGTAACTAGTCCTGTCATGGAACTTACAGTATTTAGTCTATAACTCAGTAAGCAGTAACTTTTATTCCTGGAAAGAGGGAGGAAAAAGTCTCAAAAAAGTAAGTAAAGCATTACATTTGATTTTTCTCTAAGTGTTCCAAAATTAAAATGCAAATTCCTGTCTTGGGAAGAAGGTAGAAATATCATTTGCTTTCAATACTAAGGCCTCTAAGACCACAAGTAGGGAGGCAGAGATTAAAATAAAACCTGAACACAGTCTTTTATCTGTCTCTGAATTTCTATCTTAAAGAGACCAGTGGAGTCTGGCAGAGTATTTTGAAAACCTGATTATTATTATACCTTGCAAGTGGTAGAAACTCACTGTTCACCCAAACACACCAGGCTTTTGCTCACAGTATATTTTTGTTTAATGGAAGCTCAGTCTTATATTTGTCATATTTCCCTCCCCTAAGCCCTGACACTTCTAAACAAGGACCCCTAAGTTACTATTCTAGGGAACATCTTACCTTTTTTTAAGAAGCTACTTTGAGAATCATCAGCCTCTGACAGACCACTAAGAAAAACAGACACTTACTCTGGGGTCTCGGGAGTTAAGACTTTAATGTTAGTCTGGAACCTGAACACCTTGACTTAATCCTCACTTGATATTTAGCCAGGGAATTTCAGCAAAGTCCTTGTGGCAGGATGCACTGCAGTTAAGAGGATGAACAATGGATGGTACGCTCCTGGTTCTGCCACTTACTGATATGTTACTCAGGCACATTACTGACCTTTTCTGTGCTGGGCTTCCTCATCTCTAAAATGGAGATGACAGAAATCTCTGCCTCACAGGGTTGCATGAGGCATGAAGGAATTCTTGCATATGGGGCGCTTGGAGCAGAGCCTGACCCAGAATAGGGACAACAAACGCCCAACTTCCAGTACCTGAATCTTTCTAGGTGTTCTTTTCTATACTGGCCTTCCCTGGTACCCACAAGCAGATGGGGACCCATCTTCTGGGCTTTTTTTGCACTGGAATCACATTGTCTAGTACTTATTTATGTGTTTCCTTTTCCTGAAATGATGTGACCTCAAAAACTAGCCCAATGCCTGGCAGGTAGTAGATGCCAAATGTATATTTCTTGAAAATTTGAATGAATTAATATAGAATATAAAAGAGTTGGACTAGACGATTTTATAATCCACTTTAGGTTTACATTTCTATGATTCCATGACTCAGCCCTGTGATTTTAATGGAATTCAGGAGCTCTCTGAATCAAAAAGAAAATTACCTTTAAACAATGGGATGAAAATAGTTCTTATAGTCACCAAAAGACAGACTGAAAAGAAAGTGCTATCACTACCTTTGTGTCAGGGCAAGGACAGAGGAAGAAGGGGTGTCTCAGCAACAGTATAAATAAGTTAATTAATTAATTTAAAATTGCAGGTAGGCAGGTATGCCTGTAAGAACTCCTATAAAACTGCCCAAAGAATGTGGTGTTTGATTTCATGGAATTCCCTTAGATGTTGAAAGGATCAATTCCATGCCTAATCTGCTGTGAAAAAATAGACACTTGGATGAGTTCCATCAAAATACGACAGAAGGACCTTGGACTCCTGAATAAAAAGATGCTAGCACTAGGTCTTTGTGCTGGTGATAAAACGTTTTGGAAGGATGAACTATGAAGAAATAGGCAGGGAGTAAACAGGAAAGAGAAAGAGAAAAAGATGGGGGAGGGGCTCTGAATGTGATCTGAGGGTGATAATGGTCTTCCTACCAAATCATTGCAACTTTATTGTTTCTAAAAATCTAAGACAGAACGAGATCTTCTTCCACTACTGACATCAAAGAAGGTGCTTAAAGCCACTATGAAGGCCTGATTGAATTGCCTAACCTGTAAGCACTGACACCTTCCGAACAGCTTCACCTCTTACAGGGGAGGAGACACCTTGAGCTCACCAAACATTTATTGAGCATGGACTCTGGACAAAGACATATGAGACAGGATCTCTGCCCATAAAGAGATTTTCTTTCTCGCTTTCTCTCTTTCTTAAGAGGAAGAGAAGAAGGAAAGGAAACCAGTCTAGGAGACGCAAAATGACAGACTCGAACCCGGGACCAAGAAAGAGCCAAGCAAGGATTTACACAGGCTGATATCCTTTACTCAGACTGCTTCTCCTGAACTCTTATTTCCACTATGTTATTAATTCTGAGACAAAGTAAATGCTTTGAAAAAGCGATTTAAAATAATAGAAGGCATTATCTGACATTGTCTACAAAGTTTGATCCCCCTTTAATTTGGTTGATTTGCTTAAGAATTTTTGTTCCTTGGACCCAGAGGGATGGGGTGGGGAGGGAGGTGGGAGGGGGTTTAGAATGGGGGACACATGTACACTCGTGGCTGATTCATGTCAGTGTATGGCAAAAACTACCACAATACTGTAAAGTAATTAGCCTCCAATTAAAATAAATTAATTAATTAAAAAAAAAAGAATTTTTGTCCCTTGGCTACTACTGAGAACACTAACTTGGATTCTCTTAAGTGCAGATTGCTGAGGACTGGCATTATATCCTAATGTGCTTCTGGAAGAATATTTTAGTGAAAAAACATAGTAGCAAATAATACTAATATATTAATAATATTCATATGTCAATACATCATGTGAAATGCTGGGCTGAATGAATCACAAGCTGGAATTAAGACTGCCAGAAAAAGTATCAACAACCTCAGATAAGCAGATGATAGCACTATAATGGCACAAAGTGAGGAGCAAAAGCGCCTCTTGATGAAGATGAAAGAGGAGAGTGAAAAAGCTGGCTTAAAACTCAACATTCAAAAAACTAAGATCATGGCATCCAGTACTATCACTTCATGGCAAATAGATGGGGAAAAAATGGAAATAGTGACTGACTATTTTCTTGGGCCCCCAAACCAGTGCAGACAGTGACTGCAGCCAAGAAATTAAAAGACACTTGCTCCTTGGAAGAAAAGCTATGACAAACCTAGACAGCATATTAAAAAAGTAGAGACATCACTTTGACAACAAAGGTCCATATAGTCAAAGCTATGATTTTTCCAGTAGTCAGGTATGGAAATGAGAGTTGGACCAGAAAGAAGACTGAGCACTGAAGAATTGATGCTTTCAAACTGTGGTGCTGGAGAAGATTCTTAAGAGTCCCTCGGACAGCAAGGAGATCAAACCAGTCAATCCTAAAGGAAATCAATCCTGAATATTATTGGAAGGGCTGATGCTGAAGCTGAAGCTCCAATACATTGGCCACCTGATGTGAAGAGCCAATTCATTGGAAAAGACCCCGATGCTGGGAAAAATTGAGGGCAGGAGAAGGAGACAAAAGATGAGATGGTTGGATGGCATCATCAGCTCAATGGACATGAATTTGAGCAAACCCTGGGAGATAGTGAAGGACATGGAAGCCTGATATGCTGCAGTCCATGGGGTCATAAAAAGTAGGATATGACTTAGCAACTGAAGAACAACAACTGCTAATGTATTCATAATATAATATTCTGACAGAGTATTCCAGCTTGCGAGGGCTACTGTCTTTGAATAACTGGCTGAAGCACCACTGTAGTAGGCTTCCTGCAGAGATTTTGGGAGAGCAAGACAGCTGGGCCAGCAGACAATCAAAAATGACTTTACTGTGGCTAGAAAATAAACAAAAATTCAGTGTGTAAGATGTCCTGAGTCTGTAAAGACAAACATAAAATATATATTTTTGCTGTGGATATTTGCAGACCTGGAATTTGCAACTCTCTATGCATATAGATATAGTGACTACATATTTTTTTTAAATCCAATGTTATTGATACATGGTCTGGAAGGAATTAAATTAACCATAGGGGAAATCAATAGAATATATGATATGATCGAGTCTTGGACAAATGGTTGCCATATGTATGTAGTAAAGATGAGATGCAGGCTAACTCACTGGACAGAGCAAGGATCTCCTTGCAACCTTCTTTTTCTCAGCCCAGATTCCCCTAGCCTACTCCTCTCCCCTGTTACATAGGTGCTGTCCTGAATAAATTACTTTTGCTTAAAAATTCCAAGATATGATCATGTATTCATTTAACCATTCAACACATGTTTGAGTGCTTTCTTTGTGTCAGATACTACTCTAAGCATGAGGGAGGTGGCTCTAAAGAAAAACTCTATGCCTTTGTAGAGTTTTTCTTTTCTTGGAGGAATGGAGTTAATAACAAGTATCCAATATGTTAGATGACATAAATACCATGAAGAAGATCAGAGCTGAGGAAGGCAGACAGGAAAAGTTGATGAGGAGTAACGGGTGCAGGAGATGAGGTGGGCTGATATTTTATGTGACATCATCGGGAGTATCTTTCTGATGAGGTGACATTTGTGTAGAGCCATAAGGGAAGTGAGGGCTTCCCTGGTGGCTCAGATAGTAAAGAATCTGCCTGCAATGCAGGAGACCTGAGTTTGATCCCTGGGTTGGGGGGATCCCTTGGAGAAGGGAACGGTTACCCATTCCAGTATTCTGGCCTGGAGAATTCATGGACAGAGAACCCTGGTGGGTTACAGTCTGTGGGGTTGCAAAGAGTTGGACACGACTGAGCAACTTTCACATAAGGGAAGTGACAGAGGTAGCCAAGCAGACACATGGAGGAAAGCATTTCCAGGAAGAGCAATAGCAGGGGTGGAGAACTTGAGTCTGAGCACTTGGTGAGGGCCCCTGAAGACACACTCCTCTGACTGCCAAGCAGGACAGCTACTGACCTGTCCCAAGACAAAGGAACCAGGTCCAGAAGAGGAGGGCTCCTTTGTCCGCTAGCTGCAGAACTCCCTATCAGTTCAGCTGGAATACACTGGGATGAATCAGACGAACTGGGATTGTGTTCCAGTTCCTCTGTTCCAGATGTTCATAGATGTGACCACAATGTAAGGAAGAAAGACCATGTTTTATAAGAGGTCCTTTCTGTACCTCTTATAACTCAGAGGTCCCTCTGTACCTCTGAGCTTACAGCATTCCCTGGTGGCTCAGATGGTGAAAGCGTCTGCCTACAATGTGGGAGACCTGGGTTCAACCCCTGGGTCGGGAAGATCCCCTGGAGAAGGAAATGGCAACCCACTCCAGTACTCTTGCCTGGAGAATCACATGGATAGGGGAGCCTGGTGGGCTACAGTCCATGGGGTTACAAAGAGCTGGACATGACTGAGCAACTTCACTTTTTTTCTTTGCTTTCTGTACCGTGCTCTGGAGTAGGAGCTTTTCAAATATACTTACTTCAAAAATATATATTTGAAAAAATATTTTGGCTACAGAACACTTGCTTCAAAGGGACGCTTCTGAGGAATCCTAGACTAACAGCATAAAGCACAGTAGCTCCCTCTGAAGTAGCCTGGGATCCAGAGCCCCTGGCTTGACCTTCTTTCTCCTTTGTGATTAGACTGAGAGGGACTCTCTGTGAGATATTATTTAAAAATCAACAGTTTAAGCAGAGTTTTCACTATCATGCTTGTGGAGCTCAGGGGTTCTTGAAAAGGGCATCTCAAGCAGCAGTGACTGGGGGTGAGGGAGCAGGAGGCCTAGCAGTTGATTTTAGGCCTCCATTTGGCCACTTCACCTACCATCCCAGCTGTGCCTCAGGCCTGCCTCTGCTTCAGTGAGGGTTTAACTTGAAGAAAGAAGTCCATGGCTTAAGAAAACCACTATTCCGGAGAGATGGCACAATCATTTGGAAATTATCACTGGAAAATTCACTGGATCTTATAATCTAGATATTTCTTCCCAAACAGGGTACTTTGTATTGAAGAGTTATTCCTTCAGAAGAAATCTTGTGATACAATGGAAAGTTCAGTCTTAAGAGTTGGAACCTCTGGCTTCTCATCCTAGCTTTGGCATGAATGATACACACTCAAGTCTCTCATTCTCTGTACCCATTCTTGAATTCTCCCATTGGTGGTGTGAGGTAGTGGGTGGGAAAGGACTTTGTGCTGGCTTGGGTCCTCTAAGGAACAGTTACCTGGACAGGATTTGGCCTGTAAGAGATGGGAGAAATCCAAGAGAAAAGCTGGAGGGAACTAGATGAGGTATGGAGAACCCTGAGCCTGTGATCAGGTATAACTCTTCCCATGAAGGAGAGGGAAGGAAGGAGAGACGGGGCACAGAGTACACCTCGGTTCTAAGAAAGTATCTGCCAGCCCATGGGGAGCCCTTCAGCCGAAGGCACGCATCCGAGGAGTCCTGCATCTTGACAGAACAGACCTGCCTCGTCACTCCTGCTGTGTGCAATCGTGGCCTGGGTGTGGGTCTGTGGGTCACAGCTCTGTCTTCTCTCAGTCACACTCCTGCAGCAATGTTAGGGAAAGCACACTGATTGAAACCACCCACCACAGTAACCATTTGCATGAGTTGTTTTATGACAGGAGATCCTGATAAGGAATACGGAACTAATAAGCCACCACCAACTGGAAGAGTTCGGGAAAGGTCGAAAGGAGACACCGCGTGTCCATCCACTTCCCAGAATCCCTCCCGCTAGCATCCATCTTGGCTGAACAATGCGTGCGCCACCAGGAAAGACTCTGAATTAGAGTGATTGACCAAAGACCACCCAGAAACTAATCCCATCACCATAAAACCCGAGACTGCGAGCCATGTGGCAGAGCAGTTCTCTTGGGTTCCCTTACCCTACTGCTCTCCATCCCGGTGCCCTTTCCCAATAAAATCTCTTGCTTTGTCAGCACGTGTGTCTCCTCGGACAATTCATTTCTGAGTGTTAGACAAGAGCCCAGTTTCGGGCCCTGGAAGGGGTCTGCCTTCCTGCAACAGCAGGACATGTGAGGAGCACATTTTTATAGTTGCCACAGGCTTGCATGCTATTTCCTGATTTATTGTCCTAGCCAAATTATAGTCTAAAGCAATAACGCCTAAAAGTTAGATTAGACAGTGGTAAAATTAAAAAACAAACCAACATAACCAAGAAAAACCAAAAAAAGCATACATAATCAGTTTTTCATGAAACTTACTAAAACAACTGTTCTTTGTTCTTAATTTATGTCCTTCCTTATCTTTTCTGAGGCTTTAAAATATCCTTTTGTTTTTAATGAAATGAAAGTGATATTAAAACCAGCATATTTAAAAGTGAGCATTTCTAGAGAAGTCCGGATACAATTTATTGGTTAGGTCAAAAAGACAAGAATTCACAGCTCTAAGAAAATTGCAAGCCATAATTTCCTCCTCCAGGGAATCTTCCAGACCCAAAGATTCCTCCTCAGAATCTTCCTGACTCAGAGATCGAACTCGAGTCTCTTGCATCTCCTGCGTCTCCTGCATTGGCAGGCAGATTCTTTACCACTGAGGCAGCTGGGAAGCCCTATAAAGCACAGTTCAAATGAACAAGGATTATTGTGAATAGTTTTTTTTTTTTTTCTTTCTTCTCAGAAATAAGAGGGAAATAATCAGTATCAAATATATCACATTCATTGCTGCCTGATGTTGACCAGGGCCCTCAGAGCTCCCCGGGGTGTGGGGAGTCTGGAGTGGCTCTCTTTAGTTTGTCTGTCCCAAAGTCTGCCTGGCCTAAGCCCTGGCTCCTGCAGTGCCCTCTGGCTCTCTCCATGCAGCCAGTTTCTGTTACCTGCAAATCCCCACTCTGGCTCCACAGGGGAGAGATGGTGAATATGGAAAAAGAGAATCTTATGAAAACTAGTGAGCCAATTTCCTTCATATTAGAGATAAAAAAAAAAAAAAACAAAAAAACACTGATTCTTCTTTTGGCTTCCCTGGTGGTTCAGCTGGTAAAGAAAACGCCTACAATGAGGGAGACTTGGGTTTGATCCCTGGGTTGGGAAGATCTATCTTCTTTTAGGAGAAAAGCAAAAGTTGACTATCCTTGGAGTGAGGTCTGAAATTATCCAGATTGACCTTATTTCTCCCCTTTGCTTTGGGTATAGGCTCTAGACTCTGAAACCACGAAGGGGAAAGGGGGCAAATATACAGGGATGTTTCCACCACTGGCATAAAGCTTGCCAAAGGAGAGCCAGCAGCTCTATTGGACTAATGTGGCATTCTTCCACTGAGCCCCCAGCACTGCATCAGAGAAAAGTAAAAAACCCACTCAAGGATATATATTATTTTTATATTTTGGGACAAAAGCAGCTAAACTGTTAAGTTTTTCTAAGTGTACAGATATCCTGCAAGTCCAGGCATATTTCTGCTTGAGTAGAAAAACAACATAAATAGCCTCTGCTCTTATAAATCCACATATCTGTATTTTAACATGGCAGCATTACCAAGAATTAGTAATTAGTTGGAAGTATTTGGTCAAAATCAAATAGGATCAACTTAACTATCTCCCTTGATTTCATTTAGTCTTTTTCAGACTTTCTTAAATTGCTTTAGGCAAAGTTGCTCATAATGAAACAAAAATAAACGATGGCTTGAGGACATTGTGTCAGACTTTAATCAGTGTAGATTAATTCTGTTTTTCAGAAACAAAACACATTGTTTGAGAAGTCTCCAAGTTTGGCAACGCCAGAGCCGGCACATCAAAAGGAAGATTGGTTTAGGCAGGTAAATGTTTTCAGATTACTTGTTTTTGAATGGTTGCCAGACTCTGTTCTCAGTAAAGAGAAATTCTGATTTGTGGGGCCAACACTGCTCTACTGGGAAGGAGTCACTGACAGATACCATCAACAGGTAAGTTGCTGTAAAGATGAAGAAAGCCACAAGGGGAATATTTCTAAGTGTTTACCTACCAAATTTTACTTGGCACTGCCAAGCTGCTAGTCACTGACTATTTCTGAGCAGGATACTATGCATTTGTTGGAAAGTATGGGAAATATATGGGGAAACAGTGGAAACAGTGTCAGACTTTATTTTTGGGGGCTCCAAAATCACTGCAGATGGTGACTGCAGCCATGAAATTAAAAGATGCTTACTCCTTGGAAGAAAAGTTATGACCAAGACATATTACTTTGCCAACAAAGGTCCATCTAGTCCATCTATGGTTCTTCCAGTGGTCATGTATGGATGTGAGAGTTGGACTGTGAAGAAGGCTGAGCACCAAAGAATTGATGCTTTTGAAGTGTGGTATTGGAGAAGACTCTTGAGAGTCCCTTGGACTGCAAGGAGATCCAACCAGTCCATTCTGAAAGAGATCAGCCCTGGGATTTCTTTGGAGGGAATGATGCTAAAGCTGAAACTCCAGTACTTTGGCCACCTCATGTGAAGAGTTGACTCACTGGAAAAGACTCTGATGCTGGGAGGGATTGGGAGCAGGAGGAGAAGGGGACGACAGAGGATGAGATGGCTGGATGGCATCACCGACTTGATGGATGTGAGTCTGAGTGAACTCCGGGAGTTGGTGATGGACAGGGAGGCCTGGCGTGCTGCGATTCATGGGGTTGCAAAGATTCGGGCAGGGAAGATCCCCTGGAGGCAGAAATGGCAACCCACTCTAGTATTCATTCTTGCCTGGAAAATTCCATGGACAGAGGAGTCTGGTGGGTTACAGTCCATGGGGTCTCAAGGAGCTGTACATGATAGCATGCACACACACACACACACACACACACACAGAGTACAGGTACACTTGTTATAATGAATGAACCAACGCTGATACATTATTATTTACTGAAGTCCAGACTTGAATCAGATTCCCTTCAGTTCAGTTCAGTTCAGTCACTCATCGTGTCCGACTCTTTGCAACCCCATGAATCGCAGCACACCAGGCCTCCCTGTCCCTCACCAACTTTCAGAGTTCACTCACACTCACTTCCATCAAGTCAGTGATGCCATCCAGCCATCTCATCCTCTGTCGTCCCCTTCTCCTCTTGCCCCCAATCCCTCCCAGCATCAAAGTCTTTTCCAATGAGTCAACTCTTCACATGAGGTGACCAAAGTACTGGAGTTTCAGCTTTAGCATCATTCCCTCCAAAGAAATCCCAGGGCTGATCTCCTTCAGAATGGACTGGTTGGATCTCCTTGCAGTCCAAGGGACTCTCAAGAGTCTTCTCCAACACCACACTTCAAAAGCATCAATTCTTCGGCGCTCAGCTTTCTTCACAGTCCAACTCTCACATCTATACATGACCACTGGAAAAACCATAGCCTTGACTAGAAGCATCTTAGTCAGCAAAGTAATGTGTCTGCTTTTGAATATGCTATCTAGGTTGATCATAGCTTTCCTTCCAAGGAGTAAGCGTCTTTTAACTTCATGGCTGCAGTCACCATCTGCAGTGATTTTGGAGCCCATAAAAATAAAGTCTGACACTGTTTCCACTGTTTCCCCATCTATTTGCCTTGAAGTGATGGGACCAGATGCCATGATCTTCATTTTCTGAATGTTGAGCTTTAAGCCAACTTTTTCACTCTCCTCTTTCACTTTCATCAAGAGACTTTTGAGTTCCTCTTCACTTTCTGCCATAAGGGTGGTGTCATCTGCATATCTGAGGTTATCGATATTTCTCCCGGCAATCTTGATTCCAGCTTGTACTTCTTTGAGCCCAGTGTTTTTCATGATGTACTCTGCATAGAAGTTAAATAAGCAGGGTGACAATATACAGCCTTGACATACTCCTTTTCCTATTTGGAACCAGTCTGTTGTTCCATGTCCAGTTCTAACTGTTGCTTCCTGACCTGCATACAGATTTCTCAAGAGGCAGGTCAGGTGGTCTGGTATTCCCATCTCTTTCAGAATTTTCCACAGTTTACTGTGATCCACACAGTCAAAGGCTTTGGCATAGTCAATAAAGCAGAAATAGATGTTTTTCTGGAACTCTCTTGCTTTTCCCATGATCCCAGTGGATGCTGGCAATTTGATCTCTGGTTCCTCTGCCTTTTCTAAAACCAGCTTGAACATCTGGAAGTTCATAGATCACGTATTGCTGAAGCCTGGCTTGGAGAATTTTGAGCATTACTTTTCTAGCATGTGAGATGAGTGCAATTGTGTGGTAGTTTGAGCATTCTTTGGCATTGCCTTTCTTTGGGATTGGAATGAAAACTGACCTTTTCCAGTCCTGTGGCCACTGCTGAGTTTTCCAAATTTTCTGGCATATTGAGTGCAGCACTTTCACAGCATCATCTTTCAGGATTTGAAACAGCTCAACTGGAATTCCATCATCTCCACTAGCTTTGTCCGTAGTGATGCTTTCTAAGGCCCACTTGACTTCACAATCCAGGATGTCTGGCTCTAGATGAATGATCACACCATCATGATTATCCAGGTCGTGAAGATCTTTTTTTGTATAGTTCTTCTGTGTATTCTTGCCACCACTTATTAATATCTTCTGTTTCTGTTAGGTCCATTCCATTTCTGTCCTTTATCAAGCCCATCTTTGCATGAAATATTTCCTTGATATTTCTAATTTTCTTGAAGAGATCTCTAGTCTTTCCCATTCTGTTGTTTTCCTCTATTTCTTTGCATTAGTTTTTATCTAATGTCCTTTTTCCGTTCCAGGATCCCGTCCAGAATAGCACCTTAGATGTGGTCATCACATCTCTTGGCTGTGAAACAACTCATTTTTTCAACCCAAGTTATTTAATATCTTGATTCATATGTGTTTTAGGTACTCTGATAGTTCTTTCCCAAGCAAGTGAATGTTCAGTCAATATATATTGCTGAACTGATTGATAGCCTAGTCTTCCAAGGAACACAGTTAAGGACAGAGATCACATCTGACAGACTTATTTTGTTCAGCAGGCATGAGCCTTTTTTTTTTTTCCTTAAATTCTGTAGGTCTTTTATTCTTAGCATGATTGTAGCTGTTATTCTGGTTGATACATAGAAGCAGAATAGCTAAGTAATAACCCACTGTGAGTACTCTGTACAATATTTGAGTGTTAAATTCTCTGTTTCTAAATTCACTACCAGCAGTAGTCTATCAAAATGCCTTGTATTGAGAGATATTTTAAAGCCTATATTTAGGGAAAATAAGTCCATAATTAACTGTGCAATGAGTTGTAAACTTTTACTTTAGAATTTTCTGTGTTTTGTTTTAGTTTGGTTTGGCTTTTAATATAAATTTGAATTCTTTTTGGCAGAGTAAGCATGTTTCCGTTTGACCACAGCTCTGCCACACCTCCACCCTCTCTGCAAGTTCCTATTATATTATATACTGCCCTGCTTAACTCACTTCTGTAACTGACCCTTGCATACTTTTGCTTTTTCAACTCATTATGCAGTTTTCTGTGTTTTAGAGATTTTTGAAAAAATTCCAAGTTATATGTTACAAATAAATGTCACATATCCAGAGGTGAGTCTTTATGGGGACTGGGAGGAGATGCAGCTGGACTAGCTACTTCATTTACTTTTATTGTGTCTTGTCTTCCTACCTAGGAAATGATTACATAGGACACAAATTTTATATTTCCCTTGCATCTATAACTCCTTTCTTTCCTGTCCCCCTACTATGTCTGACATGATTCTTGCTACATACTGCTGCTGCTAAGTCGCGTCAGTCATGTCTGACTTTGTGTGACCGCATAGACGGATGCCCACCAGGCTCCCCTGTCCCTGGGATTCTTCAGGCAAGAACACTGGAGTGGGTTGCCATTTCTTTCTCCAATGCATGAAAGTGAAAAGTGAAAGTGAAGTCACTCAGTCATGTCTGACTCTTAGCAACCCCATGGACTGCAGCCTACCAGGCCCCTCTGTCCATGGGATTTTCCAGGCAAGATTACTGGATTGGGGTGCCATTGCCTTCTCCATGCTACATACTAGGGGCTCAATATAAGATATTTTATGAATTTATCTTGGTATTATCTGACTCAGATGACTATTGTATCTACTACTGTGGACTAGAATCACATAGAAGAAATGGAGTAGCCCTCATAATCAACAAAAGAGTCCAAATAGATTCAACGGACTAGATCTAGTAAACAGAGTGCTTGAAGAACTATGGATAGAGGTCTGTAATATTATACAAGAGGCAGTGAACAAAACCATCCCAAATAAAAAGTAAAGCAAGAAGGCAAAGTGGTTGTCTGAGGAGGCTTTACAAATAGTTGAAGAAAGAAGAGAAGTGAAAAGCAAGGGAGAAAGGAAAAGGTACAGTCAACTAAACACAGAGTTCCAGAGAATAGCGAGGAGAGACAAGAAGGCCTTCTTCAATGAACAATGCAAAGAAATATAAGAAAGCAATAGAAGGAGAGAGACTAGAGATCTCTTCAAGAAAAGTGGAAATATAAAAGGGATATTTTATCAAAAGATGGGCACGATAAGGGACAGAAGTGGCCAAGACCTAGTATAGAAGCAGAAGAGATCAAGAAGAGATGGCCAAGAACACACAGAACTGTACAAAAAAGGTCTTAATGACCCAAATAACCTCAATGGTGTGTTTACTCACTCAGAGCAAGACATTCTGGAGTGTGAAGTCAAGTGAGCCTTAGGAAACACTGCTGTCAATAGTGAAGGCAATGGACTTCCAGCAGAGATATTTAAAATCCTAAAAGATGATGCTATCAAAGTGCTGCACTCAATATGCCAGGGAATTTGGAAATCCCAGCAGTGGCCACAGGACGGGAAAAGGTCAATCCTCATCCCAATTCCCAAGAAGGGCAGCACTAAAGCCACCTAAAGATGTATGGTTCAAACCACCATACAGCTGCACTCATCTCCCATGCTAGTTAGTGAGGTTATGCTCAAAATCCTACATGCCAGGCTTCAGCATTACATGAACTCAGAAATTCCAGATGTCTGAGCTGGGTTTAGCAAAGACATGGAAACCAGAGTTCAAATTGCCAAAATTTGCTAGATCATAGAGAAAGCATGGGAATTCCAGAAAAACATCTACCTCTGTTTCATTGACTACACTAAAGCCTTTGACTGTGTGGATTATAACAAACTGCGGAAAACTCTTAGAGATGGGAATACCAGACCATCTTACCCATCTCCCGAGAAACCTGTGTGCAGGTCAAGAAGCAACAGTTAGAACCTTGTATGGAACAACTGACTGGTTCAGGACTGACAAAGAAATATGCCAAGGCCGTTTATTGTCACCCTATTTATTTGACTTATACACAGAGCACATCATGAGAAATGCTGGGCTGGATGAGTTACAACCTGAAATCAAGACAGGCGAGAGATTTACCAACAGCCTCAGGTGTGTGAATGATATCACTCTAATGGCAGAGGGTGAAGAGGAACTAAAGAGCCTTAGCTCCTTTGATGAGGGTGAAAGAGGAGAGTGAAAAAAGCTGGCTTAAAACTAAACCTTAAAAAAAACAACAACACTAAGATTATGGCATCTGGTCCCATCAATTCATGGCAATTAGAAGGGGAAAAGGTGGAAGCAGTGACAGACGTCCTTTGCTTGGGCTCTAAAATCACTGTGGATGGTGACTGCAGCCATGGAATTAGACGATTGCTTCTTGGCAGGAAGTTATGATAAACCTAGGCAGTTTGTTAAAAAGCAAAGACGCTGACGCAGGATGCAGCATGCTTGGGGCTGGTGCATGGGGATGACCCAGAGAGATGTTATGGGGAGGAGGTGGGAGGGGGTTCATGTTTGAGAACGCATGTAAGAATTAAAGATTTTAAAATTAAAAAAATAGAAAACTAAAAAAAATAAAATAAAAAAAATAAAAAGCAAAGACGTCACCTTGCTGACAAAGGTTCATATGGTCAAGGTTATGGTCTTTCCAGTAGTCACGTATGGTTGTGAAAGCTGGACCTTAAAGAAGGCATAAAGAAGGCACAGTGCCAAAGAACTGATTCTTTCAAACTGTGGTGCTGGAGAAGACTCTTGAGAGTCCCTTGGACAGCAAGGAGATCACACCAGTCAATTTTACAGGAAGTCAGCCCTGAGTACTCATTGGAAGGACTGATGCTGAAGCTCCAATGCTTTGGCTGGCTGATGCGAACAGCTGACTCATTGGAAAAGACCCTGATGCTTGGAAAGATTGAAGGCAAGAGGAGAAGGGGGCAACAGAGAATTAGAGGTTGAATGGCATCACTGATGCAATAGACATGAACTTGGGCAAACTCCAGGAGATGGTGGGGGACAGGGAGGCCTGGTTTGCTGCAGTCCATGGGGTTGTGAAGAGTTGAACACAACTTGGAAACTGAACAACACCAACAACATCTTGGAAATTTTTAAGAGATTATTTTTAAGAGCAGTTTTAGGTTTACAGAAAATTTGAGCATAAGGTAAAGAGATTTCCTGCATATTCCCTACCCTGACATATGCACAACCTTCCTCACTATCAAAATCCATTGCAGTGGTAGAATTGCTACAATTGCTGAACCTACATTCACAGAATTATCATTCAAAGCCACAGTTTACATTACAGCTCACTCTTGGTGTGGTACATTCTATGGACTTATATATTGACATGTATTCATCTTTACAGTATCATAGTACTTTCACTGCTAACCCTTGGTAACCACAGATCCTTTCACTGTCTCCATAGTTTTGCCTTTCCCAGAATGTCATAGAGTTGATATCATATAGCAACAGCCTTTTAAGATTGACTTCTTTCGCATAGTAATACTCATTTAAGTTTCCTCTGTGTTATTTTCTTGGCTTAATGGCTCATTTTTTTCAGTACTGAATAACATTCCATTATCTGTATTTACCACCTACTGAAGGACATTTTGGCAATTATGAATAAAGCTTTTACAAACACCCTTATGTATGCCTTGTGTAGACATAAGTTTTCAACTCATATAGGTAAATACCAAGAAGCACAATTTCAAGATCATATGAGCTTCTCAAGCAGCTGAGCAATAAAGAATACATGCACCAGTACAAAAGATGCAGGAGATGTGGGTTAATCCCTGGATCCAGAAGATTCCCTGGAGAAGGAAATGGTAACCCAATCTGGTATTCTTGCCTGGGAAATCCCATGGACAGAGAAGCCTGGCAGGCTATTGTACTTGGGGTCACAAAGAGTTGGGCACAACTGAGCTTACACACACGTGCATGGTAAAAGTATGTTTAGCTTTGTAAGAAACTGCCAAACTCTCTTCTAAAGTGGTTGTACCATGTTGTAGCGCACTACCAATGGGGCTTCCCTGGTGGCTCAGATGGTGAAGAATCTGTCGGCAACACAGGAGACTTGGGTTTGATCCCTGGGTAGGGAAAATCTCATGGAGAAGAGAAGGGCAACCACTCCAGTATTCTTGCCTGGAGAATCCCATGGACCAAGGAGCCTGGTGGGCTACAGTCCACGGGGTCACAGAGTCAGACATGGCTGATTGACTAAGCATGTAGCACACATGTTCTCTTTGCTTTGCTGCCTTGTCCTCATTTGGTATGGTTAGTGTTTTGCATTTTGGTGTGTAGTGCTATCTCACCGTTGGTTTAATTTGCAATCTTCTAATGACATATGGTGTTGAGCATCTCTTCATATGCTTATGTTATCATCGGCCTAGCTTTTTTGATGAGGTATCTATTCAAATTTTTTGTGTATGTTTAAATTGGGGAATTCTTGAGTGTTATGAGTTTTTATATATTTTAGATAGCAGTCCTTTACCAGTTATATACTTTGCAAATATTTTCTCCCAGTCTGTGGCTTGTCTTCTCATTCTCTTGACTATCTTTCACAGAATAGCTTTAAAAATAGACAGCCAAAGAGAATTTGCTGTATGGCTCAGGAAGCTCAAACAGGGGCTCTATCAACCTAGAGGGGTGGAATGGGGAAGGAAATGGGAGGGAATTTCAGAAGCGAGGGGATATATGTATACCTATGGCTGATTCATGTTGAAGTTTGACAGAAAACAGCAAAATTCTATAAAGCAATTATCCCTCAATAAAAATCAATTAATTAAAAAATCCAGCTTTTAATTTTAATGAAATCTACCATTTATCAATTATTTCTTTCTTGGATTGTACTTCTAGTGTTGTTTCTAAAAAGGCCTTGCAAAATGCACAGTCAAGTAAGTTTTCTCCTATTGTCTAGGAGTTTTATAGCTTTGTATTTTATATTTAGATCTGATCCATTTTGAGTTAATTTTTGTGAAAAGTATAAGATCTGTATCTAGATTCATTTTTTTGCATATGGATATTCAGTTGTTATAGCACCATTTGGAAAGATATCTTTGTTCCATTGTACTGCCATTGCTCCTTTGCCAAAGATCAGTGACTATATGGATCTATTTCTAGACTCTGTTCTCTTCCATTGATCCATTTCTTTATTCTTTCACCAATCCAACAGTGTCTTGATTACTGTAGCTTTTGATTACTGTAAGTAAATTGAGTAAAGTCAGTCATTTGACTGTTCCTTAATATTCTGTTGGCTATTCTGGAATCAGTTTGCTGATATCCACAAAATGACTTGCTGAGTTTTGATTGGGATTTTGTTGAAACTATAGATTAAGACATGAGATATAAGTGCTTATTAAGCTTTTTACTGTGTCACATTTGTTATATCACTGACCAAAGCAAGTTAAATGCCAACCCCATAGTCTATGGAGAGGACTACACCAGGCCGTAGATACCAAACATATGCTTCACTGAGGGCCATTAGTGAAGAATCTTCCAAAGTATTGTAACATTACACTCCTTTATCAGTGACAGAGAGGTTTTACTAATAGCAGATTTACTTTTCAGATACGGAAATTAAGATTCAGAAATTTCTCAGGGTCATTTTAGAGAAGGCAATGGCACCCCACTCCAGTACTCTTGTCTGGAAAATCCCATGGGAGGAGGAGCCTGGTAGGCTGCAGTCCATGGGGTCGCGAAGAGTCGGACACGACTGAGCGACTTCACTTTCGCTTTTCACTTTCATGCATTGGAGAAGGAAATGGCAACCCACTCCAGTGTTCTTGCCTGGAGAATCCCAGGGACGGGGGAGCCTGGTGGGCTGCCATCTATGGGGTCGCACAGAGTCGGACACAATTGAAGCGACTTAGCAGCTGCAGCTTAGCAGCAGCAGGGTCATTTGGCTAGAGTAAAAAATACTCATATAATATTTACTATGTGCCATGCACTATATCACTCAGGTAACCTTCACTATCTAAGGTTGGTACTATTATTTTTTTCCTTTTTTCAGATGATAAAACCAAGGTATGATGGTGCTAAACAAGATGCCAAAGATAAAATGATTAATAAGTGGCATGAGCAAACTTCAAGCCACAAACAAGCATCTCAGCTTGAAGCCCAGTTCTTAAGAATAACGTTTTCCGGTGTTACCTCCACTGCGCAGATCTAACATTGTATAGTGTGGCTCCTAGCCTCTTCTGTAGGCCTCTGAAGGTTTTTTGAGAGCATTAATAACTGAGATGAGTTGTCACTACTTACTAAGTAGCCATCATCACACAATGTGGTTTTGGCTCAAAAGTCCATGAATGAGGGATTCTCTGTGCTTTACCCAAATATGGTGTGTATTTTTCTTTTCTTAAACAGCTGTGTTAAATAATACTAGCTGCTGAAATAAGCCAACCCCAAATCTCAGTGTTTGACCCAACAAAGGTTTATTTCTCACTTATAGTCCAATAGGGGTGAGTAGTGGGGCTCTGCTCTTCCTATGCTACGGTCATGTTACCTTCAGCTTGTGGCTTATTTAGGTGGCCTTAGTGTCATCCAACCAGCAGACGAAGAGAAGAGAAAACAAATACGAAAATCTTACATTCTTAATTGCTTTGCTTCTATTCATTTCATGAGTAAGAATTAGGTAATGTAATGTAAATGTGGGTTAAATGTAAATAATCTACAATGGTCTGGTGAATGTAATTTAGCTGCATGCCTAGGAGAATAAGAAGATGCATTTGGTCAGTCTCTGCTAAACAAATTTTTTCCATTTATTTAAATAAGTATAAAAATATACTTCACATATAACATGAAGAACTACTTTCCCTTAGCAACCTTTCAATAAGAACTCAGCTCCCTTAAGGCAATCTATGTTTTGAAGTGTTTTTGGCTTGAAATTATGTTGGATGAGTGTAACAGGCTTACAAGGACTCAGGAAAATGCTAAAGAAGATGAAGTTTCTCTAATAAGTCTATAAGAATTGCATATGACTTTTTCACATTATTTTTGAAAGAGATCATAAAGCAAACATGCATATTCCAGAATTATAATGAACAAAGTCATGAAGGAAGTGAAGTTGTATAATGCATTCTTTCCTTTTCCTTGTTGGACCACTCTCTCTTCATCCTCCCATTTCTAGGTACCAGCACCCCTGTGTTGGCTGTCCAACACCATTCCCTTCCTTCACTCAGCATTTATCAGCCTTATGTCCTATGAAGGCTTTGCATGGTGCCTAATTGGAGAAACTACTTCACAGTCTGAAACTGACAGCTGATTTAGCTAAATGTGATATCACTTCCAGGAATATTCAGAATTCAACAGGCTTTCTTGGCAATATAACAGTTAAGAAGAATGAAATCTCTGTCTATTCTGTTGGACTTGGAGGGCTGCAGCAAGCCTACAGGGCTTTTTAGTGTGGCTTCCAATTCATACCATAGACATTTGCCAAGAGGAGATATTAAGGGAGTCTACCCTGACCTTTATGAAGGCTTCAAATGCTACTGAATAACTAGTGCTGTGGCTGGTAGTTTTCAATATCCTGCATTCTTAGTAATTCTATTATGATAGTGACTCACTTGTCAGTCATCTTTCATTTCCAGCTGTTGCTAGCAAGTACCTGAAAAGAAGGGGAAAGATCTCTAAGCTACTGAGGTAGCTTCATGCCACACAAACTGAGGCCCTTGAATCCACTGAAGAGATCCTTTGACATGCCCTCAGGATCAATTTTTATTGATCAGTTTTAATAAGGTAAGTAGCCTGATTTCCAATCTAAGAGTACATTGAAGGTAACAAATAAGAGGACACAAAAAGAGGGCTTTTATAAATCAAGAACAATTTGGGCAAACTGCAGTGACAAATCACATGGATGTGGAAAGAAGAGAAAATAAAACAAACAAACAAAATTGGTAGTCTGGAGGCATTTAAGGTAGAGGCAAACATCCTAATGATCCCTTTGAGCAAATTCACAAAACTACAGTGAACTAACTGCTGTTTAACAACATTCAGAAGAGATGGAGATACGATTAGTATGCTCTAGTTAAAGAGGCATGGACTTTTATCAAAGCCAAAAATTGGGGGAAGACACCAGTATCTGTTGAAAGGAACAAAAATCCTCTAGGAGTGGGGACAGTGTGAGGCAATATGGTAAAGTTAAAGGTGGAGAGCTCCCCATCTTTAATCTCTTGGAGACACGAGTTATCGCATAAAATATGCAACAGTTAACCTGGCCTTTTTGTGTTTTTGCATATTCTTCATTCTTTCTGATGAAGAAAGTGTAATGCAGGATTGTGCAGAATGTATGCTAAAATAAAAATACTTCTCTCAAAGCTAGTATTTCAGTAGTACCTGGGGATGTGGAGTCTTCACAATGTAACTTATTAAAGAAGATCAAAGATCGTTCTAGCCGAAAGAATAGTACATCAGAGGCCACATGCTGTGTGACCACAACACTCATCAAGGCCATAGTGATGGAAAAGGCCAGCACAGAGATGCAAGCTGAGCCCCCACTGAAGTGCTCATCATCAGAAATATTATTTGCCTTAAAAATAGTGATTTGGATTACACTGAATATATATGTTAATTTGGGAGAATTGATATGTTAATGATATTGGTATCTTAACAGTATCTTTGTTGGTATTTTAACAATCTTCCAATTCATGAACAAGGTTGTTATTGTTGTTCAGTTGCTAAGTTAAGTCTGACTCTTTGCAACCCCATGGACTGCAGCATGACAGGCTTCCCTGTCCCTCACTATCTTCCGGAGTTTGCTCAAATTCATGTCCATTGAGTCGGTGATGCCATCCAACCATCTCATTCTCTGTTGCCCTCTTCTCCTTTCCTCAATCTTTCCTAGCATCAGGGTCTTTCCCAGTGAGTCAGCTCTTTGCATCAGGTGGCCAGAGGACAGGAATTTCAGCTTCAGAGTCAGTCCTTCCAGTGATATTTAGGGTTGATTTCCTTTAGGATTGACTGGTTTGATCTGTTTGATCTTGCTGTTCAAGGGACTCTCAACAATCTTCTCCAGCACCACAGTTTGAAAGTATCAATTCTTTGGCCCTCAGCTTTCTTTATGGTCCAACTCTCATATCTGTACGTGACTACTGGAAAAATCATAGCTTTGATTATATGGACCTTTGCCAGCAAAGTGATGTTTCTGCTTTTAAAAAGGTGTCCAGTTTTGTCATAGCTTTTCTTCCAAGGATCAAGTGTCTTAATTTCATGTCTGAAGTCATTGTCTGCAGTGATTTTGGAGCCCAAGAAAAGAAAATATGTTACTGCTTCCACTTTTTCCACTTCTAATTGCCATGAAGTTATGGGACTGGACACCATGATCTTAATTTTTTGAATGTTAAGCTTGTGAGTCATCCAGCCAAGCATATCACATGATGTACTCTGCATAAAAGTTAAATAAGCAGAGTGACAATATACAGCCTTGATGTACTCCTTTCCCGTTTTTGAACAAGTCTGTTGAATCAGGTACATCTAAGTTTTCATAAATTTCTCTCAGCAATGTTTTACAGGTTTTCTGCATTCAAGTCTTATAAAATATTGGGCAGATGTGCACCTAAATATCTCATATTTTTTTGCAGGTGGAAATGATATTTTTAATTTCAACTTTAAACTGTTCATTGCTGGTATATTGAACTCTCATTGATTTTTATATATCGATTATGCACACTGAAATCTCACTGAAATTAACTTTCTCCTTCTAGTAGTTTTTTGTAGAGTTTCTTGGACTTTCTACATAGATGATCATTAATCTGGTAAAAAAAAAAGATTTTTGCTCTTTCTTTCAATACAGATGTCTTTTTTCTCTCTTAATGCACTGGTCAGATTCTCCAGTATAATGCTGAATAGCAAGGGATGGGAATGAATATCCATGTCCTGTTTCTGATCTTTGGGGAAAAAATTTAGTCTTTCAACACTGAAGTATGCTGCCAGTGATAGTATTCTTTAGATGCCCTTTATCATGTTGAAGATGTTCCCTTCTATTCCTAGTTTACTGAGCTTTTATCAGGAATGAATATCTGATTTGTTAAATGCCTTTTCTCTATTCAGATGAAGTGCTTTCTTTTCAGCTTTTTAATATGTTGAATTACATTAATTGGCGTTCAAATGCTAAACTAGTTCTGTATTTCTGGGATAAACCCAGCTTGGCCATGATCAACTTTGCTAAAAATCTGTAAACAATTTTGTGTCTATGTTCATCAGAGATATTGGAAATGTGAGAGTTGGACCATTAAGAAGGCTGAGTGCTGAAAAATTGATGCTTTTGAACTATGGTGTTGGATAAAACTCTTGAGAGTCCCTTGGACAGCAAGGAGATCAAACCTGTCAATCCTAAAGAAAATCAACCCAAAATATTCATTGGAGGGGTGAGGCTGAGGCTAAAGCTCCAGCATTTTGGCCATCTGATGCGAAGAGCAGACTCATTGGAAAGACCCTGATGCTAGGAAAGATTGAAGGCAGGAGGAGAAGGGGATGACAGAGGATGAGATGGTTGAATGGCATGTCGGATTCAATGGACATGAGTTTGAGCAAACTTCAGGAGATAGTGAAGGACAGGGAAGCCTGGAGTACTGCAGCCTGTAGGGTCAGAAAGAGTCGGACATGACGGAGTGACTGAACAACAACAACAATGGCTTCATAGAATGACTTGGGAAATAGTCCCCTCTCAATGGTTTTTGAAGAGTTTGTGTGGAATTCATATTTCTTCCATAAAAGTTTGGTAGAGTTCTCCAGCAAGTCATTGGGCTTGCAGTTTTCTTTATAGGAAAATTTAACTACAAATTCAGTTTCCTTACTAGACAGGGCCATCTATCTATTTTTTTCTTGATTGAGTTTTGGTAGTTTGTACTTTCAAGTAATTTGTCTATCTATGTTAGAATTCATTGATGTAAAGTTGTTCATAATATCCCCTTATCATTTTAATGTCTGTAGAGACTGAACCTATCATGATAGCACTTCTCATTCTTCAAATGAGTAGTTTATGCCTTCTTTCTATTTTTCTGCTCAATCTGGGTAGAATTTTATCAATTTTATTTGTCTTCTCAAAAGCCAGCTACTGGTTTCATTGATATTCTCTATTATTTTTCTTTTCCTTTATTTCCATTATAATGTTTATTAATTTCCTTAGTTTGTTCTTCCTCTAGTTTCTTAAGGTGAAATCTGAGGTTATGAATTTGAGACCTTTCTTATTTTCTACAATAGGCCCTTAATGCTATAAATTCTCCTCTAATAAGTGTTTCAGCAACATTCCATAACTGTGGTTTTATTTTCATTCACTTCAAAATATTGCCTAATTCTTCTCTTGGTTTCTTTGACCCATGAATCACATAATAGTATTGTTTAGATTCTACATGTTATTTATTTAGAGATTTTTCAGATCTCTTTCTTTTATTGATTTCTAATTTATTTTTACTGTAGTCAGAGAACATATTTTACATGACTTGAATCTTTCTGAATTTATTGAGACCAGTTTTATGGCCCAGAATATGGTCTATCTTGATAAATGTTCTGGGTGGACTTGAAAAGAATGATGTTGTTGAGGAGAGAGCTTTAAAATGTCTGTTGAATCAAAGTAGTTGTCAATATGAAAATCTTCTGTATGTTTGCAGACTTTCTGTCTACTTGTTCTATCCATTATTGAGAGTACAGTATTGAAATCTTAATTTGTGACTATGCCTATTTTGACATGTCTTTTGCAGCTCTTTTATTAGGCAGATTACATGTTTGGAATTGTGTCCTCTTGATGTTGTCACTGCTTTAATATTATAAAATCACCTTTTTTTTTTAATCCATGGAAATATCCTTTGCTTTAAAATCTATTTCTCTGATATAATTATAGCCATTCTAGCTTTCTTTTGACTAGTTTTAGTGTGGTATATCATTTATCACCATTTTCACTATTTGTGTCTTCATATTTAAAATGTTTTTTTTTTTGTATACAGTATATAATTGAGTATTGATTTTTGAAAATCCAGTATGACAATCTTTGTCTTTTAATTAATGGTGTTTTTAATTAAGTTTTTGAATGATTCCACATTCTCTCTTTTGCTGCATTATTAACTATAGTTGTTTGTTTCATCATATAGGTGATTGTTTTATGTTAAACAACTCTAATCTACCACAATTTACTTTCAAGTGATACTATACCACTTCACATATATATATAAGAACTGTTGTACAGTATACTTTAATTTTTATCCTCCTGGCTTTAATGCTATTTTTCATTATGTATTTATACATATGTATCCCACAAAACATTGTTATTATTATATTTAATAAGATATTTAAATAATAAGTAAAATCTTACTTATTTACCAAGAAGTTTATCATGTAGTTACCATTATGCTCTTCATTAATTCCTTTGTGTGGCTCTAGTTTTCTATCTAGTATTATTTTTCTATTATCTCAAGATCTACTAGTGATGAATATTTATTCTAAAATATATTTTTGCTGGGTATAAATTTGTAGTTTGACAGTTTTTTTTTCTTTTAGTACTTTAAAAATGTAGCTGTCTTTTCACCTCTGTAAGTTTGCTTTGAGTTTTTTATTTCTTCTCTCTCTCTACTTAATTTTTTTAAACATCTGGAATACAGTTATAAAAATAACTTTGTAATGCCCATCTGATAATTTTAACATCTGTGTCATTCTGATTTGGTTTCAGTTGGTTGATTTTTGTCCTCATTATGGGATATATTTTTTGACTTCTTTCTATGTCTGATAATCTTTAATTAGATGCTTACTTGATTGGTATTGTGATTTTTACCTTATATTCTTAAAATTTGTATTTAAATTACTAGGAAACAGTTTAATCATTTTAAGTTTGCTTTTAAGAGTTGTTAGGTGGGATCAGAGCAGCATTTAGTCTAGGGGTAATTTTAAATTTCTTCCCTTTTACTGAAGCAACTCCATTTGAGTTATTTCCCATGTCTTGTGAATCATCAGGTCTATTGCCTGGCTAGTGCAAAAAAGCACTGTCCTCAGTAGTAGCCTCTCATCATTGTTTTCTTGGATTCAGATGGTTTCCTCATATTCATACACCAGTCAGAAGTCAGTTAAGTATTTATCTCTAAAATTATTTCTCTGTGAAGCTCTGTCCTATTCAGTACTTTGTCCTGTAAACTCTAGCTTCCTTGATCTAGACAAGGTCTGCCTCCTCAACTCAGGGAGTCTTCTAGGCTCCTCCTGAGTTTCCCCACCTAAACTGAAGACTATAAACTCTCTCAAGAAAGTAAGCCAGGGTAATAACAGAACCTGCGTCATTTGCTCTCTATCTCCCAGTGATCACTGTCAGTTGCTCAGTCATGTCCAACTGTTTGTAGTAGCTTCATGTATTTTGTTTTTCATTGTTTCTTTTCTGTTTTTTTTTGTTGTTGTTGTTGTGTTGTTCTGATTTCAATTGGGAGTATGAATATGATCCATATTACTCAATCTATTCCAGAAACAGAAGTAACTAAGCTTTTTTCTGCTTTTATTTTATTATAGATTATAATATTTAATGGTTAGCGCTTTTAGTGTCCTGTTTAAGCAATCTTTGACTCTTCCCAGGGAACAAAGATATTATCTTTGTTTTCACTTAAGTCTTTATTTGTTGCACTTTTCACATTTAGATATGCAATCAATCTGGAATTAATTTTTATATGGTATAAAGTAGGGGTCAAGAAACATTTTTTTTGGTATTAATATGTAAATGACCCAGCACTACTTACTGAAAAGGCCATACTTTCTGTACTTCAGTGTAACATCAACCTTTGCCATTAATCATGTGAATGAATGTACATTTATTTCTTTGCTTATGGACTCTGTTGTGTTCCATTTGTCAGGCTGCCTATAACTTCATCAACACTATGCTTTTATAATACAGTGAGTCTTGGTCATAACTTTCCTTCCAAGGAGTAAGCATCTTTTAATTTCATGGCTGCAATCACCATCTGCAGTGATTTTAGAGCCCCCGCCCTACAAAAAGTCTATCACTGTTTCCATTGTTTCCCCATCTATTTGTCATGAAGTGATGGGACCAGATGCCATGATCTTAGTTTTCTGAATGTTGAGCTCTAAGCCAACTTCTTCACTCTCCTCTTTCACTTTTATCAAGAAGCTCTTTAGTTCTTCTTCACTTTTTGCCATAAGGATGGTGTCATCTGCATATCTGGGATTCTTGATATTTCTCCTGGCAATCCTGATTCCAGCCTGTGTTTCATCCAGCCTGGCATTTTGCGTGATGTACTCTGCATATAACTTAAATAAGCAGGGTGTCAATATACAGGCTTGACATACTCCTTTTTCTATTTGGAACCAGTCTGTTGTTCCATGTCCAGTTCTAACTGTTGCTTCCTGACCTGCATACAGATTTCTCAAGAGGCAGGTCAGGTGGTCTGGTATTCCCATCTCTTTCAGAATTTTCCACAATTTATTATGATTCAGAGAGTCAAAGGCTTTGGCATAGTCAATAAAGCAGAAATAGATGTGTTTTTTTTTTTTTTTCTGGGACTCTCTTGCTTTTTCAATAATCCAATGGGTTTGGCAATTTGACCTCTGGTTCCTCTGCCTTCTCTAAAACCAGCTTGAACATTTGGAAGTTCACGGTTCACGTATTGTTGAAGCCTGGCTTGGAGAATTTTGAGTATTACTTTACTAGCGTGTGAGATGAGCGCAATTGTGCGCTGCTGCTGCTGCTGGGACGAGCATCCTGGTGGGCTGCCGTCTATGGGGTCACACAGAGGCTGCTGAGTCGCTTCAGTCGTGTCCGACTCTATGCGACATCATAGATGGCCTCCTACCAGGCTCCTCTGTCCCTGGGATTCTCCAGGCAAGAACACTGGAGTGGGTTGCCATTTCATTCTCCAATGCATGAAAGTGAAAAGTGAAAGTGAAGTCGCTCAGTCGTGTCCGACTCTTAGTGACCTCATGGACTGCAGCCTACCAGGCTCCTCCGTCCATGGGATTTTCCAGGCAAGAGTGGAGCGGGGTGCCATTGCCTTCTCCGCAATTTTGCACTAGTTTGAGCATTCTTTGGCATTGCCTTTCTTTGGGATTGTGGTGAAAACTGACCTTTTCCAGTCCTGTGGCCACTGCTGCTTTCCAAATTTGCTGGTATTTTGAGTGCAGCACTTTCACAGCATAATTTTTAGGATTTGAAAGTTATGACCAACCTAGACAGCATATTAAAAAGCAGAGACATTACTTTGCCAAAAAAGGTCCATCTAGTCAAGGCTATGGTTTTTCCAGTAGTCATGTATGGATATGAGAGTTGGACTATAAAGAAAGCTGAGAGCTGAAGAATCGATGCTTTTGAACCGCAGAGTTGGAGAAGACTCTTGAGAGTCCTTTGGACTGCAAGGAGGTCCAACCAATCCATCCTAAGGGAGATCAATCCTGAGTGTTCATTGGAAGGACTGATGTTGAATCTGAAAGTCCAATACTTTGGCCACCTGATGTGAAGAGATGACTCATTTGAAAAGACTCTGATGCTGGCAAAGATTGAAGGTAGGAGGAGAAGGGGACAACAGAGGATGAGATGGTTGGATGGCATCACCGCTCAATGGACATGAGTTTGGGTAAACTCTGGGAGTTGGTGATGGACAGAGAGGCTGGCATGCTGCAGTCCATGGGGTCGCAAAGTGTCAGACACGACTGAGTGACTAAACTGAACTGAACAGTGAGTCTTAATATATGGTAGTAAGACCTCCAGTTTTAAAATTTATTGTTCTTAAAGATTTACTGGTCTATTTATAAGCCTTTGCTTTTACATATGTATTTTAGAATTATCAATTTCTGCAAAGAGGTCACCTCTTAGGATTTTGAGCAGATTACATTGAATTGATAGATTAGTTTATGGATACATTGACATCTTCAAATACTGAATCTTCTCATCCATTAACTAATATGCCCCTTCATTTGTTTATGTAGTTTCTTTTGAAAGTGAAAGTGTTACTTGGTTGTGTCTGACTCTGTGACCCCATAGACTGTAGATCGCCAGACTTTTCTGTCCATGGAATATTCCAGGCAAGAATACTGAAGTGGGTCGGCATTTCCTTCTCTAGGGGATTTTCCCAACCTAGGGATCAAACTTGGGTATATCCTGTAGTTTTCAGTGTAGAGTATTATACATCTTTGATCTGCTCAGTATTTTAAAAATTTTTCATATTTATAGGGACCATTATCTTACTATATTTCTTAAGATCACAAAATGGTAAGAAAAACCAGACATGGATTTGTCCTCACTGAAGCATAAAATCTTATGCTACTAAAGAGTTTATCATATTCATAGGTTAAATAGTAATTTTGTGTCACTAAAGCAACCATATAACTCATATTAAATTAATATTGAATTTTATGGATTTCATGAACCTATTTTTGCTCTTAGATTTATTTGTTTCATTATATAAAGTCAGTTTAATTAACATCATGATAAAAATATTTCATTGTTGGGGATCTACAAGAACTTTTTCCTTACAAAATATCTGTATCAGTGAAGTTTGAAAAATTGCTTAGGGGAATATTTTTTGCCTTTTTCACGTTAATTGTCAAGTTGAGTGTCAAATGCATAGGTATATAATTGTGGACAAAATAGCTCAAAAAACTTTCCAGAAATAGCCTCTATATCTATGGTCATAGATTTTATTTGTTTTTTATTTTTATAAAATTTTTTATAAGATTTTTATTTTTTCCTATGTTCTTCCTGAAGAAAATATTCTCTCCCAAAACTCTCATTAAATATGAAGAGGAAACATTCTGATCTGTCAAAAGACATAGGTAAGCTCCAAGTCTATGGTCCATGAGAAATTAACTTGCAGTTTTTGGTCATTTGTTTATGGGCCATTGTTCATATCTGGTTAAAACACTGATGCTATCTTGGTAGTGTTCTGAGAAACAAAAAGTGTACAAATACATGAGCTATTTTTTTGGACTGAGTTCAAACCCAATGGATTTTAGAAAATTTTTGTTGAGATTTTCTTGTTTGTTTGTTTTTGTTTTTATATTTGATTTAACAGGATCTCTGGAACACTGTTCTGTGAGCACTTTGGGTAAGCTAATTAAAGTGTAAAGTAAGACAAGATGCAACGTATATTTATAGAAACACCCAATATTTGGGTGAAAAGTGAAGACCTTAAAATTGATTAGATATTTCCAAAGAGGTATATTTGACATCATGTAATTTAAACATTCAGATGTACTACTAGTTTCCTCTCTTCCTCCCTGCCCCCAGTGCTTGACATCAGTAACCATGGTTGTTGTTGTTCAGCCCTTAAGTCATATCCAACTCTTTGAGACCCTGTGGAAAAGAGCATGTCAGGTTCTTCTGTTCCTCCACTATCTCCTGGAGTTTGCACAAATTCATATACACTGAGTTGACGATGCTATTTCATCCTCTGCTGCTCCCTTCTTTTGCCTTCTATTTTTCCTAGTATCCGGGTCTTTTTCAGTGAGTTGGCTTTTTGCATCAGGTGGTCAAAGTATTGGAGCTTCAGCTTCAGTATCAGTCCTTCCAATGAGTATTTAGGGTTGATTTCCTTTAGGACTGACTGATTTGATCTCCTTGTTGTCCAAGGGACTCTCAATAGTCTTCTGACTGATTTGATCTCCTTATTAGTCCAAGGGGCTCTCAATAGTCTTCTCTGCTGCCAAGTCGCTTCAGTTGTGTCCAACTTTGTGTGACCCCACAGACGGCAGCCCACCAGCCTCCCCCGTCCCTGGGATTCTCCAGGCAGGAACACTGGAGTGGGTTACCATTTCCTTCTCCAATGCATGCATGCATGCGAAGTTGCTTCAGTCGTGTCTGACTCTGTGCAACCCTGTGGACAGTAGCTAGGCAAGAATACTGGAGTGGGTTGCCATTTCCTTCTCCAAGTCTTCTCTAGACTACAATTCAAAAGCATCAGTTCTTCAGCACTCAACCATCTTTATGATCCAACGCTCACATCCATACATGACTACTGGAAAAACAATAGCACTGACTATATGGATTTTGTCAGCAAAGTGATGTCTCTGCTTTTTAATACGCTGTCTAGGTTTGTCATAACTTTCCTTTCAAGGAGCAAGCATATTTAAATTTCATGGCTGCAGTCACGTCTGCAGTGATTTTGGAGCCCAAGAAAAGAAAATATGTTACTGCTTCCACATTTTCCCTCTTCTGTTTGCCATGAAGTGATGGGACTGGATATCATGATGTTAGTTTTTTGAATGCTGGCTTTCGAGCCAGCTTTTTCACTGTCTTCTTTCACCTTCATCAAGAGGCTTTTACCTCCTCTTCACTTTGTGCTGTTAGAGTAGTATCATTGCCAGTCCGAGGTTGTTGATATTTCTCCCAGCAATCCTGATTCTAGCTTGTGAGTTACCCAGCCTGACATTTTCAATGATGTACTCTGCATAGACGTTAAATAACCAGGGTGACATAAAGCCTTGTCATACTCTTTTCCTAATTTTGTAGTCAGTTGTTCCATGTCTGGTTCTAACTGTTGTTTCTTGACCCACATACACATTTCATAGGAGACAAGCAAGATGGTCTGGTACTCCTATTTCTTTAAGAATTTTTCACATTTTGTTGTGATCCATACAGTCAAAGGCTTTATCATAGTTAATGAAGCAGAAGCAGATTTTTTTTTTTTTGGAATCCCCTTGCTTTCACTGTGATCCAACGAGTGTGCCGGCAATTTGATATCTGATTCCTCTGCATTTTCTAAACCCAGCTTGTACATCTGGAAGTTATTGGTTCACATACTGCTAAAGCCTTGTTTGAAGGATTTTAAGCTTAATTTTGCTAGCATGTGAAATGAGCACCATTGTATGGTAGTTTGAACATTCTTTGGTATTGCTCTTCTTTGGGATTGGAATGAAAACTGATCTTTTCCAGTCCTGTGGCCACTGCTGAGTTTTCCAAATTTGATGACATATTGAGTAACCATGGCAGTAATCTCAAATGCCAGGTTCTGTGTTTTATAAATATGTGTTTAATTGAAATAGATTTGCTTATGAATGCAGAGAAAATTTTGTTTGTTAAAAAAATAGTGCTGTTAACTCTTGAGAAAAAGCCATGTGAAAAATAATTTCTGTAAAGGTATCATTCATCTTACTATATCTATAAGCTCATTATGAAAGATCTAAAAATGTAGACATTTGAAATTAGGGGAAAGAGAGGCCCTAGTTTTTTTCAAGATGTTGTTCTCCAACTAGTGTGTGACTAATAGGGAAGGTATGTGACTCCTGGGGCATCCCTGAAGGTAGAGTGAATGAG
Source organism: Ovis aries (assembly GCF_016772045.2). Lineage (NCBI taxonomy): Eukaryota > Metazoa > Chordata > Mammalia > Artiodactyla > Bovidae > Ovis > Ovis aries. The sequence goes on along the minus strand of NC_056069.1, from coordinate 40,848,396 downwards.
CAAATTCTTAGCTGCATTATGACATCACCAGAGAGCGTGACTTGGGTCAAGAGCTTGGCAGGAGACTTGGGAACCGTAGAATCAACAGCAATCTAGACTGGCAAGCCAACATACTAGCCACCATAAAACTGAAAAGGGAGCTTATTGTACCTCACGCACAGCAGCAGGTTTAACAGAGAGTAGACATGTTTATAGTCCCAGATTTACAGCACACCTTATAAACACCTTATTACTTAGAATCCAGTCTGCTGTCCTAGAAACTAAGAATATGACTTTGTTAAGCAGTAGGATTTGTTGACAGAAATGTCTTGACTAAGTTTGCCATTGTGGTTAACCAAAATGCATTTACTCCTGGGAAAGTAAACACAAGTGAACAAAATGCCTCTTATACTACAATACAGTAAGTTTCAAATTGACCAAACTTAATGCTATGACATAAATATGCTTAATGTTTATGGAATTTTTTAGAAACCTTTTGCCATGTTGGGCTTACCATCCTGTATAAGTCTTACTGAATGGGAATGTGTTTTCAGAATTACATGTGCTTAAAGACTTCATCAGAAATATTCAGAAAACCTGCCATGAATACCAGGGCTGACCACTCAGCAAATAAAATGGGTCATGGTCTCCTTAGACATTAACATATACAATTCAGTTCTGCACCATGTAATAGCTACATACTGAAATAGTTAGCAACAATTAAAAATAGAGAACTAATGGAAGATAATGTTGAATAAATATTATAAAGCCACATGAAAGTATTTTCAAGAAAAGCAAAGTATCTGGTTGAAACCCACACAGTTAAGGAAATTCCTAGGGAAGAATAAAAATTCAGACCAATCTTCTGGTGTTTAAAAATTCATGTATTTAACAGTAGATAAAATGCCTGGTTTGGAGGTAATGGACTTTTGAAATTACAGACTCATAGAACCATGGGAGTAGAACCAAATCAGCTTAGCAGGTTTATTATACTTTCAGGCTTATAGTCACCCCTCTCCAAACCTCAAAAATTCTATGGTAGGAAAGTTCGATATGTCAGATATAAATGGGTATCCATGATTATATAGTTTGGATCTGCAATAATCCATTTTTTTGTAACACAATGTGCATCAAAAAGACCTACAGGTCATTACTAAGAAGATGGTGTCTGTGTTATAAAATGTGAGTAAATAGTCATTGATTTACTGAATCCCACAAAGTAGATTTTGTAAATGACAAAAACCTGGAAATCTTTTAACAAAACTGTGCAACTGACTTCAGGAGCCACAGCAAAGGAAACTAACCACATGAAACCATAAAAACATTTTTACAAGTTTAAAATATGAGAGATGTTGCTCTATAGTAGCATATTAAAAAATATCTGTGTTTGTTGACTAAGCTCCATGAATCTCCTCCAAATCAATTGCAATTATAGACCACATTAACAGAAATAGAATGTTTCAAATGAAAGAGTTGATGGTTGCAATCAAGATAGGAATTACTGTTCACAGTTCTGGGCATACAAATTAAAACTGACATTAACAACCTGAAGTTAATCCAAAGGAAAGCAATTTAAATAAAAAGATTAGTATCACACATTCTCACATTATGAGAAATTTAAAAAATCAGAGATGTTTGGCTTGTAAAAAATTTTTTTTTGAAGGAATATGATCATTGACTCAAATACATTGGATAGAGCACAATCTAGTTTTGTCCTAGGTTCAAAAAATAGAGAAGTTATAAGGAAAGCAACAAAACTTGAGAATGAATTTTCTAAACAAATAAGTAAAGCTGTCCAAAAATAAGAGAGTCTTCCTTGGGAGGACAGACCACTGAAAGTGATGCATTGTTGACTAAATCAATGGTAGTTGTTGTAGGAGGGAATGAAACTCTGGAGGGAAGAGGGGCTAGAGTATAGTTTTAAAATGGTTAAGTGGAATCTTAGCATCTGCAAAGAAACAAAAAAACTGAGTAATATGTTGGGGTTCTGTCTCCCTCTTCAGCCAAAACATATTTTACTAAATCTATTTTATATGTGCTCTATCCATGATTTCATTTTATAAAAGGCATGTCCTTTTAGTTATTTATTTATTTATTTTAATTTTTATTTTTACTTCATTTTACTTTACAATACTGTATTGGTTTTGCCATATATTGACATGAATCCACCACAGGTGTACATGAGTTCCCAAATATGGACCCCGCTCCCACCTCCCACCCCATATCATCTCTCTGGATCATCCCTGTGCACCAGCCCCAAGCATCCTGTATCCTGCATCAGACATAGACTGGCGATTCATTTCTTACATGATAGTGTACATGTTTCAGTGCCCTTCTCCCAAATCATCCCACCCTCTCCCTCAGAGTCCAAAAGTCCGCTCTACACATCTGTGTCTCTTTTGCTGTTTCACATACAGGGTCATCATTACCATCTTTCTAAATTCCATATATATGCATTAGTACACTGTATTGGTGTTTTTCTTTCTGGCTTACTTCACTCTGTATAATCGGCTCCAGTTTCATCCATCTCATTAGAACTGATTCAAATGAATTCTTTTTAATGGCTGAGTAATACTCCATTGTGTATATGTACCACAGCTGTCTTATTCATTCATCTGCTGATGGACATCTAGGTTGTTTCCATGTCCTGGCTTTTACAAACAGTGTTGCAATGAAAATTGGGGTACATGTGTCTCTTTCTATTCTGGTTTCCTCGGTGTGTATGCCCAGCAGTGGAATTGCTGGGTCATAAGGCAGTTCTATTTGCAATTTTTAAAGTAGTCTCCACATTGTTCTCCATAGTGGCTGTACTAGTTTGCATTCCCACCAACAGTGTAGGAGGGTTCCCTTTTCTCCACACCCTGTCCAGCATTTATTACTTGCAGACTTTTGGATCACAGCCACTCTGACAGGTGTGAAGTGGTACCTCATTGTGGTCTTGATTCGCATTTCTCTAATAATGAGTGATGTTGAGCGTCTTTTCATGTGTTTGTTAGCCATCTGTACGTCTTCTTTGGAGAAATGTCTATTTAGTTCTTTGGCCCATTTTTTGATTGGGTCGTTTATTTTCTGGAATTGAGCTGCATAAGTTACTTGTATATTTTTGAGATTAGTTGTTTGTCAGTTGTTTCATTTGCTATTATTTTCTCCCATTCAGAAGGCTGTCTTTTCACCTTGCTTATATTTTCCTTTGTTGTGCAGAAGCTTTTAATTTTAGTTAGATCCCATTTGTTTATTTTTGCTTTTATTTCCAGAATTCTGGGAGGTGGATCATAGAGGATCCTGCTGTGATTTATGTCTGAGAGTGTTTTGCCTATGTTCTCTAGGAGTTTTATAGTTTCTGGTCTTACGTTTAGATCTTTAATCCACTTTGAGTTTATTTTCATGTGCGGTGTTAGAAAGTGATCTAGTTTCATTCTTTTACAAGTGGTTGACCAGTTTTCCCAGCACCACTTGTTAAAGAGATTGTCTTTACTCCATTGTACATTCTTGCCTCCTTTGTCAAAGATAAGGTGTCCATATGTGTGTGGATTTATCTCTGGGCTTTCTATTTTGTTCCATTGATCTATATGTCTGTCTTTGTGCCAGTACCATACTGTCTTGATGACTGTGGTTTTGTAGTAGAGCCTGAAGTCAGGCAAGTTGATTCCTCCAGTTCCATTCTTCTTTCTCAAGATTGCTTTGGCTATTCGAGGTTTTTTGTATTTCCATACAAATCTTGAAATGATTTGTTCTAGTTCTGTGAAAAATGTGGCTGGTAGCTTGATAGGGATTGCATTGAATTTGTAGATTGCTTTGGGTAGTATACTCATTTTCACTATATTGATTCTTCTGATCCATGAACACGGTATATTTCTCCATCTATTAGTGTCCTCTTTGATTTCTTTCATCAGTGTTTTATAGTTTTCTATATATAGGTCTTTAGTTTCTTTAGGTAGATGTATTCCTAAGTATTTTATTCTTTTTGTTGCAATGGTGAATGGAATTGTTTCCTTAATTTCTTTTTCTACTTTCTCATTATTAGTGTATAGGAATGCAAGGGATAACACGCTTCTGAATAACCAACAAATCACAGAATAAATCAAAAAAGAAATCAAAATATGCATAGAAACAAATGAAAATGAAAACACAGCAACCCAAAACTTGTGGGGCACTATAGAAGCAGTGCTAAGAGGAAAGTTCATAGCAATACAGGCATACCTCAAGAAACAAGAAAAAAGTCAGATAAATAACCTAACTCCATACCTAAAGCAACTAGAAAAGGAAGAAATGGAGAACCCCAGAGTTAGTAGAAGGAAAGAAATCTTAAAAATTAGGGCAGAAATAAATGCAAAAGAAACAAAAGAGACCATAGCAAAAATCAACAAAGCCAAAAGCTGGTTCTTTGAAAGGATAAATAAAATTGACAAACCATTAGCCAGACTCATCAAGAAACAAAGAGAGAAAAATCAAATCAATAAAATTAGAAATGAAAATGGAGAGATCACAACAGACAATACAGAAATACAAAGGATCATAAGAGACTACTATCAGCAATTATATGCCAATAAAATGGACAACGTGGAAGAAATGGACAAATTCTTAGAAAAGTACAACTTTCCAAAACTGAACCAGGAAGAAATAGAAAATCTTAACAGACCCATCACAAGCACGGAAATTGAAACTGTAATCAGAAATCTTCCAGCAAACAAAAGCCCAGGTCCAGACGGCTTCACAGCTGAGTTCTACCAAAAATTTCGAGAAGAGCTAACACCTATCCTACTCAAACTCTTCCAGAAAACTGCAGAGGAAGGTAAACTTCCAAACTGATTCTATGAGGCCACCTAATACCAAAACCTGACAAAGATGCTACAAAAAAAGAAAACTACAGGCCAGTATCACTGATGAACATAGAGGCAAAAATCCTCAACAAAATTCTAGGCATGTCCTTTTAAAAAAAATTTATAAACCATTTGGGAAGATGATTTCTGAAGTCAATTCTGATGCTATTCTAGGATTCAGATCTAGAAAAATTGCTTCTTTATGGTGTGACCCACTGTCATTTTACTGATTAAAGTAGCTCTGTTTATTGAAATGCTAGTACTCAGAGGGCTTGGAGCATCGCACATGAAGGTTAACTTAATGTCTGCTGCCAAGAATATGGCTTGGGCAGAAGAGAATAATTCATAAGCAGCAATATGGGGAAGTAATATCTAGGTAAATTAGAAGAGAAAACCTGCAGTTTAGAGATATGCGATATTGCAGTAATTTTCAGGACCACATGAATGCTGTTCACAGCAGTGTGAAAGAGGAAACACCCTTGGCCTCCAAGGAGTTTCTCAGTGCTGATACTACTCAAATTAGATTGCATTTCCAGTGGAGCACTAATTTTATGAGTTGCTTGTAGAAAACTTAAGTCTCTGAGGACAGGAAAGAAAAAGGCTGATTTCATTTTTCAGATATTTTAGCATGTTAAGACCTCTGGGTTAATTCCAAATAAAGTGTACATCCTTGTTCAGCCACCCTCTGTCACAGAGAAGCAGTTGATAATTTAGAAGTGTTTTCCCAGACATGATCTCATTTGTCTCTCAATGATGACCTAAGGATATAGGGCATGCATTTTCTTTCAATCTCATTTTCCAGATGAGGGAATTGGAAACAATAAGTGACCAGACCAGGTCACACAGCTACTAAGTAGGGGGGCCAGGATGAAATCTTTCTTGATCCCAAGTTTAAAGGCCTTTTGCAATATATTTAGCACAAGAATTTTTCAACTAAGGAGTTCTGATAAAGCTCATAGGGCCCTTAAACTTTGTTTGTTTGTTTGTTTTTCTTACTATTTCTTTGTATCTGATACACAGCTAACTGCTACTTGACACAGTCTTAGCATTGGATATATAAGTGGACCAAAAACCCCCACTTAGATTCAAATAGTAACATCTCTATTAAAAATCAACAGTCCTCTAGAAATAAACAGGTCTATTTAAAAAAACTTAATTCAGTGACTCAGCAAATTGTGCTGTGATAGCTTTCAGTAATTACTTTTTATTTTTGTTTTTGTTTTCTTAAGTGTCTATGGTAAGAGAAGCATGCAGAAAAACATGCTTTGCGTGCGCTTTTATTTTTATTGCCTCTTCTACCACTTGAGAATGTCTGGCCTTCGCCAACCTTTTGAATGCCTGGCAGATGGACCAGTCTTAGTAAATCACCTTGAATCAGCTGAAAACAAATGTAAGAGCTGGTAAGAAGCAAGATTTCCCCCAAATGGTGTCCTTGAATCTTGGCGGTTTTTTTCATTATTTTTTTTTTATTTTTATTTTTTTATTTTTATTAAACTTTTCAATTTGTATTGGAGTATGGCCGATTAGCAATGTTGTGATAGTTTCAGCTGGACAGCAAAGAGATTCAGCTATACATATACATGTATCCATTTTCCCCTAGACTCAATCCCATCCAGGATGGCACATAACATTGAGCAGTCATTTTTTTCTGACAGTTTAATCTCCAGTTTGAGACTTCAAAGTATAGAATGCCAGGGTCTTGGGTGCAAGGATTATTTTTAAAAAAAGTAATCTAGAATGGCCTCTATGGGAAGCAGAGAAAAAGCTGCATGGATACTCTTATCCACTTTTTTTTTCTTTCCTACTTTTATGCTTCGATTTTTCTTCACTGTTCTCAAGAAGAGAGTAGATGGTGTCTATTAGGAGACCATTTACTTTCGCAGCCAATGCAGAGCAATTTTCATAAGATCAGTTCTGTTCTCCTGGGTCAGTCCAGATGAAGATAGAGTTTCTCAAAGGATAGTCCTTGTTCTGTGCAATACTCTGGCATAAGAGCTCCATTTTCAACCACACACTATATTCCTTCTGTGCAGAATCATAGTTATAAGAGAAATCCCACAGTTAAGAAATTGATTGTTCTTTGTTTAACTTAGCATGTTGCAAAGTTTGTTGGCCATTGTGCTGATCCTCTGCTTGCCCTTTCTCTGCTCTCCCTAAATTGGGGGATAAGAGGAAGGGAGAGAGCACTCTGGCAAGCTGTGTTTGTTCAGGCTTCCATGGAATCTAGCCTCCTGCTGTGTTTGGTTAATGTCAGGCTATGACGGGAAACTGGGAGAAAGGAAGAAGGAGAAACCAGGGTGTCCTTTCTTCTAATGGGTGGTCCTAGATTCACTTCTTTCCTTTGCACTGAGAGTAGTAGGGGATTCCTGCTATTGCTAACCTATGAGTTGTTTTGCAAGTGGAGGGCCATGTGGTTTTCCAGAAATGTCCATAGCATTCTGCTTGCCAAGGCTCACAGAACATGCTCACTTGTCCTGGCAGTGGAGCACTAACTGCATAGATGTCAGTATGGTGGAAATATTATTTTATGTAGCAGATATATTATGGAAATATTTTAGTGTTTTCTCTATACCTGGCCCAAACTTATAAAGTTATGTATATAGCTATATATATGTATGTATATTTACAATTATGCATACATATTTCTTTTCCTAGAGATATCTGAAATTCGTATTTGTAAAAGAGATTTACTTATTCACAAGCATTCAAATTCAGCACTACCAATAAATTTGATACATCAATCTCTCAAGATTTTAATATCACAAAATTCCTAAATATGAAGTCATTTAGATAAGATTCTACATTGTAGAATCAAAATCACTATTAATTTATTCAGCAATTTCATAAATGTTCTACCTAAAATTTTGATAATACAAGTTTTCTGTGACACATATCTCTGAGATGGTAGGTCTTAAAATATTTAAAAATCTGCAATGGTCGTTATAAAATCACTCCCTCAGAAAAATAGAAAAGTAGAAATAGAGAGTGAATTTAAATCTGTATTGAAAAAAATCTCAGGTTGAGTATGGAAAAAATACCTTGGGGATGGGTGACCTCTGCAATCTTAATCAGGTAAAAATAGGAAGAGAATTGAGTCATGCTAACAGGAAGAATTTCCTGATAGAAAAATTTTGTGGATCTGGTTTATGAAACAGATCTCATGACTGTATATTATCATTTATGTTGTTCCTTGAGGAACCTAAGATATTTCAAAATATGCTACCTTGACTACTTCAAATAATTTTCTTTTAACATTGTTTATATTATCACTTTCCGGAGAAAATTACTTCAAATAGATGTTCCAGAGGGACACTTCTGCCATCCAAATGATGTGGGTTTTATGAGTGGGTCTTGGTCTGAATCCACAAGCTTCTCATAACTTGGTATCTTTAGATAAGCAGAGATTAAACCCACATCAAGAGTTAAAGATCAGCAACAAGGTTAACAAGTGTCACAAATATCTAATCTCGCTTTATACAGATGGGGTTATATAAATAGCCTTCTTGACACTATTGTAGCCTCACTGAGTATCATGAGGCTTCCTTTATAGCTCAGTTGGTAAAGAATCTGCCTGCAAGGCAGGAGACCCAGGTTTGATTCTTGGATCAGGAAGATCTCCTGGAGAAGGAAATGGCAACCCACTCCAGTATTCTTGCCTGGAGAATCCCATGGATAGAGGGGCCTGGCAGGCTATAGTCCATGGGGTTGCAAGAGTCAGACACAACTAAGTGACTAAACCACCACCGCTGAGTGTCATAAAAACACTACTTTAGTTTACAGAAATTCTCACTGGCTTAAAATTCCTTATATTTTAAGGGAATTGTTCCCCTTAAGTCTAGATCCAGGAAAACAGTGTACACGTGATAGTTATGACATACTTATGACATCTAAGCTGCTCAGAGCCTACGCTTGTGGCAATGGCAAATGGTAAACACCTATATAGCTATCATTATGCACCAGGCGCTGCTCCAAAAAAATCAGGCCTCCCACAAGCAGCCAGTAAAACCCCAACTACTTCAAACACCTTTAAACTCAATCACTGCACTACTAGCTATCAGCTCTTTACAAAAATTGCATTTTAATATTTTCAGTATAGTGAAACATTGAGCTCTAGAGTCAATTTGTTTCCACCCTTTACTATTTGAATTCATAAAAGCTAACTTCTTTGAGATTCAGTTTCTTCATCTTAAAAGTGAATAGAACACCCTCTCCTCCCTTTCCCATGCAGAGGGGCCAAGGCAGCTCTGAGTGAGATGCAATGGTGTTAGGGCTGGAGTTCAGGTCCTCCAAAGAGAAATTTGGCAGGAGGCATTAGCCTTTAGTCAGCCAGGAGCATACACACACAGGAGTGCAAGTCTCTGTTCTTATCAAAGACAGTTGCCAATGAGAGATTTACCACCTGATGGCCACATGATGTGAAGAGCTGACTCATTTGAAAAGACCTTGATGCTGGGAAAGATTGAGGGCAGGGAAGGGGACCACAGAGGATGAGATGGTTGGATGGCATCACCGACTCAATGGACATGGGTTTGGGTGGACTCCGGGAGTTGGTGATGGACAGGGAGGCCTGGTGTGCTGTGGTTCATGAGGTCGCAAAGAGTTGGACGTGACTGAGCCACTGAACTGATATGCCAGGGCTCGTCTGAACCCTGGGAAAATAAAACAGTCAATTCAGTGCTTGCCTACTGCACAGTCTTTACACTTGGGTAAGAAAAGTGTTGAAATTCTAAGGTTTGATCACTCTCTCTCTTTCTCACACACACACACACAGAATGAATTTCCTCATTAACGTACTTTAGGTGAGATGGAGAAGGCTAAGTGGATTTGCTAGCAGGAACATTCTATTCTCTAAGGACTATTTACCCTAGAATGGAGAATTTATAAATTGGGTAAATATCCTAGAGGACCTTTGGAAAGGGATAGGAGAGTTTAGCTTTAGAGGTAGCATTCACTGAATAACAACAAGATGACTAACTGGCATTTAGTTGTTATTTTGGAACTATTACAAATACATTCAAATACAAAAATTACTCTCTACCATGGAAAATTGTATCTTTACAGTGATTTAAAGCATATCAATTCTGACCATGGTCATTTTGTCTTTATTTACATTCATATCTTAATGCAGACAGATGCAGATATAGAAATAAAATGAAATTAACAAAAATTTTAAACTCATAACAGTGAGTATATTTTGTTTAAAAAATAATAAAGGGACTAGATATCCTGAAAAATTTCCACTAAAACACATAGAGTACTGAATGAAATACTTCACATATCTTTTATATTTATGGTTCATTTGAATTCTCAGATAAAGCAGAGTGGGAAGCTGATGCCAAATCTTCAGCTGCTCAGGGCATTTGACAATCTGATGCCTTGAAGCTTGAGTATGAAGGTGGGTGGGTGGGGGTAAGCAAGATGTGCAGAAGGAACTGAGACCCCAGATTAAAACTGGGACCCCTGAAGGTCTGTGCCCTGAGTCAAAGTTTGCTGTATTATCATTTATACATTTTTATATGTCTGGAATATTTCATCATATTTATTTTTAAGTTTTAAAAGGAATTAAAAGCATGGGAAATTAATTTTTTTTCCCTTGAGGGTTACATAAATTAATTTTTATTTACCTAGCTAAATATTAAAGTGAATTTTTATTTTAGCAATTTCTAATTTAACAGTTTTTGACCTGTCAGAAGAGTGTAATCTCCTTGGTTCTGTCTCATCTCAACAAAAATTTGAAGTGACGGACATTAAAGCCCTCAGCGTGTCACAGCTCTCAGATCGTGTTGTAGCTCTTAGATAGATCAATGTTACAGCTCCATGTTACAGCTCAGTTTTATTTAGAAAATAGCAGGAGAGTACATCCTCAAGGCCTGAGGTCATACTGATCCAAAGAAGCGAAGAGAAGAGAGAGCCCCGGCCCTTTGGCTCCTCATTTTATGTTTTTTCCTCCCCCCCGCCCCTACCGCCCCAGGGCCTGCCCTGTGTAAATTGGCCAAGCCAGGAATGCTGTTTGCTCTACCTGAGGTCCTCACTCCAGTCCTCTGACCTTCCTTTGTTCTATTTTAATGGGCTTTTCCCTTCCTTGTCTTTTAGCCACTGCCATTCTGGACTCCTGTTTCCTATTCTAACTACCTAACAGACCCATAATAGTATAAAAAAATACTAGATAATTGGTTCTCAATTATGAAAAGTATGGTATGGATAAGCCTGGCTAACTAAAAGTAATTTCTTCTAGGGTTTTGACAGTTTTACAGTCTAGTTACTCAGCCAACATAAGTGGTATGCAGGCTACTCTAAGTAATTGAATACATGTATCTCATGGGTTGAAGCCACTCCCTGCTCACTCAAACATCTCCATTTTTAATTGCTCTTTCTGGTGCTGATCCTGAAGAAGTCTCTTTGGCTCTTTATCATCAGTGAGATAAACTCCATACCAGTGCAGAAGCGCACATGTCCCCCCCACCCCCCAGGGAGCTTGTGCATGACTAGATTTTGGCTATATATGTTCTCCCTTGATCTGGCTTTGGTGAAAAAGCCACCAAGTAAAACTGGATGCAGCTTTTCAGATCCAGACCTTGGAGCATAATTTGAAATAAATAAGAGTCGGCACCAAAATATTAGCATTCTTGAGGAGAATGGATGTACATTTGTTTTCTCGATAAGAACAGCAATCTTCATTATGTGCCAGGAAAAAATTCTAAACACTTTCAACTTATCTTGTTTAATCATCAAGACATTACAGAAGAAGAAATATAATCATTTCCATTTTGTAAATGAGGAAATTGAGGCTCAGAGATGGTAAGTATCTTGCCAACACGTTTAGATGTTGATTGAGTCAGTGGTGAAGCCAGGATTTGGACCAGGGCAATTCATCTCCCCAAATAGAGTTCTGGGGGCTTTTATCTTCTCAATCATGAAGGAAGATGGCTTTGCTAGACAGATATATGAGTAGATGGACTTCTTTCATCTTGGCTAACCTTGGGGAGTAAGTACTAGGGAAATACCTAGCTTATATGAAAAGAATCTTTTTGTTCTGGTTTTGATCTAGTTCCCTGGCAGGCTTCTTAAGATCTGTCTTAACACATACATTTCTCTTGCCAAAGAACACGTGGCATGTTTGGACATATGGTCTCATTTTTATGATCTTTTAACCTTTACATATTTTAAATACTTCATGTTGGGATTAATTATTTGTGGTGACCAAGATTGGCAGCAGGTCTGATGGGGCCATGTTTAGCACCCCTAAGGAATGAGAGGATTGATACCCTGTAGAACATATTTCAAAGATAAATATATAAATGCAAAGAAGAGATTCTTGACACACATTAATTAAAAATGTAAAACCCTAGTGATATCTCACAGAAAATTTGTAAATTTATTCTTAGACCTATCATTATAAATGGTTTTGAGATTAACCTTACTGTACTTTGAAACTTTTTTTAAAAGGATAAATATTAGGTAATCTGAATGACTTAGAATATGATCATTTTAGTCTTTATAGGTACTGAAGACAGAGTTGGGCTGGAATGGTAAAAAAAAAAAACTGAAAACAGTAAGATTGGATATATGATTCCAACCTTACTAAGCTTTAAAAATTTGCCTCAGGTAACTGGATGGTGTGAATGTCATAGAATTATAAATAACTGTAAAATGTGACAGTAAATCAAGTTCTTATGTCTCTAGGAACTCTTTGACAAGGCAGTTAAAAATGAAATAAAGTGAGTGAAACACCAAGTGAAGTCAAGATCAGATGTATGCTATTCAAAGACCTTATACAATATAAAATTTATATGGTACACATATAATATGTGTTCATCATTTCTTCAACTGCTTGGCTTTAACAAATATGTCAGTGGACATGAGCCTGTCTGTAGAAGTACTGAAGAGGCTAGATTCTGGGGTATAGTTTACTGAAGTTTGGATCTATCATATAAGGTTGTGGGCCTAAATCTTGGACACCTGAATGGTTTGTTTCCCTACTCTATAAACAAGGGGTGATTTTTACCCCAGGGAACATTTAGTAAAGTCTGGAAATATTTTTGTCATAACTGTGAAGGGGGTACTATTGGCATCTATTGGGTAGAGGCCAGGGATCCTGTTAAACATTTGACAATGCATAGGAGAACTGCCCAACCCCACAACAAAGAATTATTCAACCCAAAATAAAACAATGTTGAAGTTGAGAAAGTTTATGTAAACCAAGATCACGTAAATTGGTTTTTATAGATACAAGCAGGTTTCTGACTGGATCTTAGAAAAGTCTCTCATGCTATGCAGCTAATTAAAAAAGTCAACCCTGCTCTCCAAAGGCTCCCATTCTACCCCACCTGGTGGGTAGCCTCTGCCAGCATTAGTGTTCCTCCAAAGTGGCTCCAGCTCTGGGAGTCAGCCCCACATATCCACAACAGTTGTGACCAAACTTCTCAGCCAGCCAACACACCAGTCTACCTGCAGTAGTCAGAACTCAACCAAAACAGGAGAGCATGTGCAGCCCATACATGGGGTACCCTGGAGCACCTAGCTCTGGTGACCAGAGGGGATTGAACCACTGGGCACCACAGGACACCTTCTATATAAGGGCACTCTTTCTAACTGGGAAATGTAGCTGATATATGAAATACATAGAGACAAACACAGAGTTAGGCAAAATAAGAAGACAAAAGAATGTCTTCCAAACAAAAGAACATACCCTTCCAAATAAATGAAATGGAGATAAGCAATTTACCAGATAGAGTTGGAAGTAACAGTCATAAATGTGCTCACCGAACCTTGGAGAAGAATGGATGAACACACTGAGAACTTCGATTAAGAAGCAGAAGTGATTTAAAAAAGAACCAATCAAACCTGAAGAATATAATGACAAATAAAAAATACACTAACGGGAATTAACAGCAGATTAGAGCATGTAGAAGAATGGATCAATAATCTAAAAGACAGGGTGGTGGAAATCACTTGATCAGAACAGCAAAAAGATAAAAGGATGAAAAAGAATGAAGATAGGGACCTCTGAGACAACATCAAGCATACTTATTGCTGCATTTTAGAAGTCTCAAGAAAAGAAGAGAGAGATAAAGGGTTTGAAAAACCTGTTTGAAAAATTAATGGCTGAAAACTTCCCTAACCTGGTGAAGGGAACAAAAATCCAAGTCTTGGAACACAGTGAGCCCAAAAAGATAAATCCAAAGAAACTCACATCAAGACACATTATAATTAAAATGCCAGATGATAAAGATAAAGAGAGACTCAGAAGTATGAAGAGAAAAACAACTAGTTATGTACAAGGGAACTGCCCTATAGAATTATCAACTGATCTTACAGCAAAAACTTTACTATCCTGAAGGAACTGATACTATATACTCAAAGTGTTGAAAGAAAAAGAAATTACAGCCAGGAATACTTTACCTGGGAAGGTTCTCATTCAGAACTGAGGACGAGATGAAGAGTTTCTAAATAAGCAAAAGCTAAAGGAGTTCATCACCACTTAAGTTGGCTTTACAAAAAATGTTAAAGGGACTTCTTTATAAGGAAAAGGTAATAATTAGAAATAAAATTATGAAGGAAAAAATCTCACTGGTAAAAGCAAACATATAGTAAAGGTAGCAGACAACCACCTATTAAGCTATTATCAAAGTTAAAAGACAATATAGCAAAAATCATCTATATCTACAAAAGTTAATCAATACACAAAACAAAAAGATGCAAAATATGATGCCAAAAACATAAATGTGTGATAGGAGGGTGAACTCAGGCAACCATCAACTTAAAATAGACCGCTATATACAAAGGGTGTTATAAATGAACCTCATGGTAACCACAAACCAAAAACCCATAACAGATATAAAAAAAAATAAAGAGAAAAGAATGCTAACATAGAAGTAAAGAAAGTCATCAGGGTATCCCTGGTAGCTCAGTGGTAAAGAATCTGCCTGCCAATGCAGGGGACATAGATTCAATCCCTGGTCTGGGAAGATCCCACATGCTGTGGAGCAACTAAATCTGTGCACAACTATTGAGTCTGACCTCTAGAGCCTGGGAACCACAACTACCCCCTGCTGCAACTACTGAAGCCCATGCACTCTAGAGCTTGGGCTCCACAAGAGAAGCCAATGAAATGGGAAGCCCATGCACTACAACTAGAGAGTAGCCCCTGCTCCCCACAACTAGAGAAAAGCCGTGCAGCAACAAAGATCCAGCACAGCCAAAAATAAATGGATAAGAAAAGAAAGGCATCAAATCACCAGAGAAAAGAATCAGAAAAGAAACGAACAGAGAACTACAAAAATAATCAGAAAAAATGATCAAAATAGCAATAAGTACATATCTGTCAATAATTACTTTAAATGTAAAGAGACTAAATGTTCCAATCAAAACACATAGAGTGGCTGGATGGAATTTTAAAAAGATCCATATACATGTTGTATACAAGAGACTCACTTAAGATCTAAAGACACACAAACTGAAAAGGAGGTGTTCCACAGAGATGGAAATGGAAAGCTTTAGGGTAGCAATACTTATGCTAACAAAATAGACTTTAAAACAAAGACTGTAACAAGAGACAAAGAAGAGCATTACCTAAAAGGATCATTTTAAGAAGAAGATATAACACCAGGTAGCTCAGTGGTAAAGAATCTGCCTGCCAATGCAGGAGACACAATCCCAGGTCTGGGAAGATCACGTGGAGAAAGTAATGACAACCCACTTTAGTATTCTAGCCTGGGAAATTCCATGCACAGTGGAGCCTGTTGGGCTACATTTCATGGGGTCGCAAAGAGTCAGACACAAATTAGCAACTAAACAACAACAACAACAAAATAAGTACCCAACATAGGAGAATGTAAATAAATAAAGCAAAAAGTATTACATATAAAGAGACACATTCACAGTAATATAATAGTAGTAGGGAACTTTACTACCCCCCTACATCAATGGATAGATCATCCAGACAGAAAATCAATTAGGAAACAATGGCCCTTTTAATGACACATTAGCTTAATGAACTTAATAGATAAGTAGAACAACACAGTAAAAAACAACAGAAAACACATTGTTTTTAAGTGCAAATGGTACTTTCTCCAGTATATATCATATTAGGCCATAAAACAGTCTCAATAAATTTAAGCAGGTTGAAATCATATCAGGCATCTTTTCCTACCACAGTGGTATGAAACTAGAAATTAATTACAAGGAGAAAACTGGAAAAAGCACAAACAAAAGGAGGCTAAACCACATGCTATTAAATAACTAATGGATCGCAAAGAAAAAAATACCTTGAAATAAAGGAAAATGAAAACATAATGTTCCAAAATCTATAGGAGGCAGCAAAAAAAAGTTCTAAGAGGGTGGTTTACAGTGATACGGGCATACGTCTGAAAACAAGAAAAAGTCTCAGATAAACAATCTGACCTTCAGTTCAGTTCAGTTGCTCAGTCGTGTCCGACTCTTTGCGACCCCATGAATTGCAGCAGGCCAGGCCTCCCTGTCCATCACCAACTCCCAGAGTTCACTCACACTCACGTCCATCGAGTCAGTGATGCCATCCAGCCATCTCATCCTCGGTCGTCCCCTTCTCCTCCTGGCCCCAATCTCTCCCAGCATCAGAGTCTTTTCCAGTGAGTCAACTCTTCGCATGAGGTGGCCAAGGTACTGGAGCTTCAGCTTCAGCATCATTCCTTCCAAAGAAATCCCAGGGCTGATCTCCTTCAGAATGGACTGGTTGGATCTCCTTGCATTCCAAGGGACTCTCAAGAGTCTTCTCCAACACCACAGTTCTGACCTTACACCTAAATGAACTAGAAAAAAGAACAAAGCATAAAGTCTATATGCTAACAAAAAACTATCAGAAATAGAAATTAAGAAAATAATCTCATTTACAATTGCATCAAAAAGAAAGAAATATCTGGGACTAAATTTAACCAAGTAGATAAAAGACACTGAAAACTATAAAACACCAATGAAAGAAATTAAAGACAACATAAATAAATAGGAAGATATACTATTCTCATGCTTAACAATATTAAACAATATCTTAATATTGCTAAAATATTCATATTACCCAAGGCAATGTATAGATTCAATGCAATTCCTATCAAAATATTGATGGCATTTTTCACAGAACTAGAGCAAATACTCTTAAAATTTGTGTGGAACCACAGAAGACCCTAAATAAGCCAAAGGATTCTTAAGAAAGAACAAAGCTGGAGGGATCATGCGCCCTGGTTTTGAACTATACTACAAAGCTATGGTTTTCAAAACTGTATGGTAGTGGCACAGAAAGAGACACAGAGATCAATGAAACAGACTAGAGAGTACAATACAGTAAGAAATCCATGTTAGTGCTTTCAATACATTTATGAAAAAGGAGCCAATTATATATGATGCAGAAAAGACTTGTCTCTTTAATAAATCGTGCTGGAAAGAAATTGGACAGCTATATGCAAAACAGTGAAACTGTAACACTTGCTTATACCATATGAATAAGCTCAAATGGGTTAAAGACTTAAATGTAAGACTTGAAACCATAAAACTCCTAGAAGAAAACACAGTTTGGTTTCTGACATCAGTTTTAATAATATTTTTGAATCTGTCTCCTCAGGTAAGGGCAACAAAAGCAAAAATAAACAAATGAGTACCTCAAACTAAAAGGTTTTATACAGTGAAGGAAAATACCATCAAAATGAAAAGTTAATTTACTGAATTGGAGAGGATATTTGCAAATGATTCACCCAGTATCCAAACAAACAAATAACTCACATAACTCAATAAGAAAAAAATCAGATTAAAAATGGTTCAGTCAGTCAGTTCAGTCACTCAGTCGTGTCTGCCTCTTTGCGACCCCATGTACTTCAGCACACCAGGCTTCCCTGTCCATCATCAACTCCCGGAGCCTACTCAAACTCATGTTCATCACATTGGTGATGCCATCCAACCATCTTATCCTCTGTTGTCCACTTCTCCTTCCACCTTCAAACTTTCCCAGCATCAGGGTCTTTTTAAATGAGTCAGTTCTTCAAATCAGGTGGCCAAAGTATTGGAGTTTCAGCTTTAGCATCAGAGCTTCCAAAGAATATTCAGGACTGATTTCCTTTAGGATTTACAGGTTGCAGTCTAAGGGACTCTCAAGAGTCTTCTCCAACACCACATTTCAAAAGCATCAATTCTTCAGCACAAGCTTTCTTTATAGTCCAACTCACATCCATACATGACTATAGGAAAAACCATAGCTTCGACTAAATGGACCTTTGTTGGTAATGTAATGTCTCTGCTTTTTAATATGCTGTCTAGGTTGGTCATAACTTTTCTTCCAAGGAGTAAGTGTCTTTTAATTTCCTAACTCCAGTAACCATCTGCAGTGATTTTGGAGGCCCCCCAAATAAAATCTGTCACTGTTTCCATTGTTTCCCCAACTATTTGCCATGAAGTGATGGGACCAGATGTCAGGATCTTCGTTTTCTGAATGTTGAGTTTTAAGCCAACTTTTTCACTCTCCTCTTTCACTTTCATCAAGAGGCTTTTAGTTCCTCTTCACTTTCTGCCACAAGGGTGGTGTCCTCGGCATATCTGAGGTTATTGATATTTCTTCCAGCAATCTTGATTCCAGCTTGTGCTTCATTTAGCTTGGCATTTTGCATGATGTCCTCTGCATATAAGTTAAACAAGCAGGGTGACAATATACAGCCTTCATGTACTCCTTTCCTTATTTGGAACCAGTCTGTTGTTCCAGGTCCAGTTCTAACTGTTGCTTCTTGACCTGCATACAGATTTCTTAGGAGGCAGGTCAGGTGGTCTGGTATTCTCATCTCTTTCAGAATTTTACAGTTTGTTTTGATCCACACAGTCAAAGGCTTTGTGTAGTCAATAAAGCAAAAGTAGATGTTTTTCAGGAACTCTCTTGCTTTTTCAATGATCTAGCAGATGTTGGCAATTTGATCTCTGATTCACCTACCCTTTCTAAATCCAGCTTGAACATCTGGGAGTTCGTGGTTCATGTACTGTTGAAGTCTGGCTTGGAGAATTTTGAGCATTACTTTGCTAGCCTGTGAGATGAGTGCAATTGTGTGGTAGTTTGTACATTCTTTGGCATTGCCTTTCTTTGGGATTGGAATGAAAACTGACCTTTTCCAGTCCTGTGGCCACTGCTGAGTTTTCCAAGTTTGCTGGCATACTGAATGCAGCACTTTCATAGTATCATATTTTAGGATTTGAAATAGCTCAACTGGAATTCTATCACTCCACTAGCTTTGTTTGTAGTGATGCTTCCTAAGGCACACTCTACTTCGCATTCCAGAATGTCTGGCTCCAGGTGAGTGATCACACCATTATGATTATCTGGGTCATGAAGATATTTTTTGTATAGTTTTTCTCTGTATTGTTGCCACTTCTTAATATCTTCTTCTTCTGTTAGGTCCGTACTGTTTCTGTCCTTTATTGAGCCCATCTTTGCATGAAATGTTCCCTTGGTATCTCTAATTTTCTTAAAGAGATCTCTAGTCTTTGCCATTCTATTGTTTTCCACTATTTCTTAGTATTGATCACTTAGGACGCCTTTCTTATTTCTCCTTGCTATTCTTTGAAACTCTGCATTCATTTTGCCTTTTTGCATTTCTTTTTCTTGGGGATGGTCTTAATCACTGTCTCTTGGACAATGTCATAAACCCTCTGCCCATAGTTCTTCAGGCACTCTTTCTATCATATCTAATCCCTTGAATCTATTTGTCACTTCCACTGTATAAGCATAAGGGATTTGATTCAGGTCATACCTGAACGGTCTAGTGGTTTTTCCTACTTTCTTCAATTTCCATCTGAATTTGGCAATAAGGAGTTCATGATCTGAGCCACAGTTAGCACCTGGTCTTGTTTTTGCTGACTGTATAGAGCTTCTCCATCTTTGACTGCAAAGAATATAAACAGTCTAATTTCGGTATTGACCATCTAGTGATGTCCATGGGTAGAGTCTTCTCTTGTGTTGTTGGAAGAGGGTGTTTGCTATGACCATGCGTTTTCTTGGCAAAACTCTTTTAGCCTTTGACCTGCTTTGTTTTGTACTCCAAGGCCAAATTTGCCTATTATTCCAGGTATCTCTTGAGTTACTACTTTTGCACTCCAGTCCCCTATAATGAAAAGCGCATCTTTGTTGCGTGTTAGTTCTAGAAGATCTTGTAGATCTTCATTGAACCGTTCAACTTCAGCTTCTTCAGCATTACTGGTTGGGGTATAGACTTGGGTTACTGTGTTGTTAAATGGTTTGCCTTGGAAACGAACAGAGATCATTCTGTCATTTTTGAGATTGCATCCAAGTACTGCATTTTGGACTCTTTGTTGACTATGATGGCTACTCCACTTCTTCTAAGGGATTCTTGCCCACAGTAGTAGATATAATGGTTATCTGAGTTAAATTCACTCATTCCAGTCCATTTTAGTTTGTTGATTCCTAAAATGTTGATATTCACTCTTCCTGTGTTCTTTTTGACCACTTCCAATTTGCTTTGGTTCATGGACCTAGCATTCCAGGTTCCTATGCAATATTGCTCTTTGCAGCATTGGACTTTCCTTCCATCACCAGTCACGTCCACAACTGGGTGTTGTTTTCTCTTCTAACCCTTTATATAGTGCGACAATAATGAAAGGAAGACTAAAACTAGAGTCGGAATTACAAGGCTCTAATCTGAATTCAACTGCTCCCTTCTAGCTTTGTGACCTTGAACAATAGAGTACAATTACACAATTGGAGGGACTGAATTAAATAATCTGTGAAGCACCCTCTAGAATTAACATTCTGTAGTTTGGATTACGTTTTCTTTAGGTGGGGCCTCAAAATAGGGTGGGAAGAAAGCATAATATGGAGAAAAAAAAAGACATATAAGGGGAAACAAAAACAAAGCAGGAAAAAGTTAATAGGAAAGGAGCACAGTGAGAAATAGGAAGTAAATGTATGCAGATTCAATCAGACACCTGGTTGACATTTTTTTCTTTTTTAAAAATATTTTCTATTTTTAAAAAACATAGGCTTATGTTACACAGTGAAGGGGTCATTTATTCACAAAATAACCTGGCTGATATTTTTAAATTAAGCATCCCTTGTATGGTAGGTCCTGGGGATAGGATGACGGACAAGCCCTCACAGAATTTATAGATGATTATAGAATATGTAGACAGAGAGTCAGAAAAAGAACAGGAGGATTCCCTGAGAAAGGGTGGTGAAGGTTGGGACCAAGCATTCTGGGTAGAGAAAACAGCATTTATAAATACCATGAGAGAGCAGCAAGCCTAATTTTCAACAGTGGAATGATTTCATGTATGGTTGCAACTGGGAAGAAAATGGAGCAAGAAAGATAAAGCACGTCCTCTAAGGACCTGATAGTAGGTTGAAATGGAAACCATTCCATTTCATCCTCTGTGTGCACTCTGATGTACGATGGCCATGTGCAGTGTGACCTTCCCCAGTCGACTTCCTTCCCCAATCAATTGTCCTGTAATAAGGAAGAACACAAGCTCTACCCTGGTGACCCCCAGAGAATCCATTTCAGGTCATCTAAGGGCAAAAGAGAATGTTGCATTTTGACAAGGGAAATTCCTCAGGAAAGAAAAGTAGGGAGATGATGTTAAATATGCCTCCCTGTGCTTCCTCCCGGCCCTCATTCCTGTATCTAGTGCATGCAAAGTCTTTCCCCTTTTCTCTTAGATTCTATTTCCCTTCCTCAAGAATAGCTACCCCCACCTCTTTTTTTTTTTTTTCTTTTTTCCCCTTTTGGCCCAAACCATAGTGTTGAAAATGTAAAACCCGCAGTTTTGGGTATGTTACCAAACAAAACAGTTTTACTTAACATCTTGTTTTTGCCAAAATATTTTCAAAGCAGCTGGTGATCTGTCAGACCACAGTGACTCTCAGCTGCGTTTCCTTCTAGCATTTCCCCAGGTTTTCCCAGCACAGCACTCAGTAACTGGATATTATTTGAGGAGGAGGGGGGAAAAAACTGCTGCACGAGACAGCTTGTAGATTTAAGAACTATCCTCTGGGTACTGAAGGCCAGAGATCGAAGGGGCTCAGTTGCCAAACTCCAGGGCTGGGTGACTGTGTGTCATTTTTAGATGAAGCTTTCAGCAAGGAGACCAAGAGGAAAAATGCTGGCAATGGTCAAAATTCAGATTGTCATTCCAAAGTCTTTAGATTGTTTTCTGCCATAGTCATGTGACTTTGACCAAAAGAATTAATTCTGATAGAAAAGAAATTTACTAAATGCAGCTTGAAATGACATGAAGTTTGGCTTTGCAGATACTGACGGCCTTCCCTCATCCTTAACCTGTCTCTTTTAATTCTTGCTAGCATTTGGGGGTTTTATGTACTAGCAGAAAAGTTTAATAGTAAGCAATCAGCCTTTACGCTTCTCTAACAATTTTCTTCCAAGATGTTAAAGGAGGAGTTTAGGGACTTCTAGAAACAGAGGCAGTAATTACTATGTCTGCTTAACTCAAACAGAAACTGAAGTTCAGGAAAGAGACATGACTTTTCTAAGATCACGTAACAAGTCAAAGCTGTTTCCTTCCTTCTAATATACTACTAATCCATTCAATTATAAGACATTATAAAAGGAAGCAAACAAAATATAATAAAATAAATCCAATAACTGTATGGAAATTATGATAATTATCAATCCAAATGATAACCACTAAATGACAATAGATTGGGCCTCAGGGTTTAAATGCTATTGGTTTAGTCAAGTCCAACATTTGTGACTACATAGACTGTAGCCTGCCAGGCTCCTCTATCCATGGGATTCTCCAGGCAAGAATACTGGAGTGGGTTGCCATTTCCTTCTCCAGAGGATCTTTGATACCAACCCAGGTATCAAACCCAGGTCTCCTGCATTGCAGGTAGATTCTTTACCAACTTAACTATGAGGGACACCCTAAGTACTATTACCACCAATTTATTTTTACCAATTCTATTATTGTCATTTGGGCCCTGTCAAAAAACAGATGGCATACTCCAAAGCAGTAATATAATTAAAGGCAGTGGGTAGGGTCAAGGGAATCAATGGGAGGTGGTAAAGCACCCAGGACTGGGAACACTGAAAGCAGTTGTCACTCCATCAATGCTTGGCCCAAGAGAGGCTGAAGAAGGAGCAGTGACCAGAGCTCAGGGAAACTTCTTGCTATAAGAGAGGGGCTATCAGACATGGGCATGAGCCAGGGGGTGGGAGTGACCTCCCAAACCCCCACCTTGGCTTTTCTCTCATTTTTACTTTCCTATAAGTGCCCTCTGATTACTGACACCAGCAAGAAGCCAGAGAATTAAGAAGGCTGGGTGATGCTGTCTGAAAGGCTCAGATCTCTTCTCTTTTCTTTTGGAGAAGGAAATGGCAACCCGCTTCAGTATTCTTGCCTGGAGAATCCCATGGACAGAGGAGCCTGGTAGGCTACAGTCCATAGGGCTGCAAAGACTTATATGCTGATGACTGCCAGGTTTCTATCAAAATTTCTTGAATTTTAATTCAGTGAATTGAATTTCAGTTTACTGCTAGGAATCTCCTAACTGAGCACCTGTTCTTCTCCCAAACTGTGTTCCTCCCACAGTCTTCTCCATCTCAGTTGTTACCCATCTCCCACCAGTCACAAGTCAAAAATCTTGGAGACATCACTGTCTCATGACCAGCATCTTGTTCTTCAGCAAATCTTACTTACTCTCCTTCATTTAGCATCTATGTGGACTCTTACCACTTCTCACTGCTTTAATACCACCACCACAATCTGAATCCTAATTATTAGTTGCTTAGAATGTTACACTAGATAGTTTCTACCCTTTTCTTCTTTAGTTTCAACAGAAAATAAAGTGATTCTTTGAAAAAACTAAGTTAGATCATATCAGACTTCATACAGGAGTCTAATAGCCTCCAATTTTACTCAAACTAGAGGAAGTTAAATCCTTACAATGTCCTATAAGACCCTGCAAGATCTGTCTGTCCATCCTCTTAACTCTTTGGCCTCATTTCCTATTTACCTCTCCCTATTTCAACCATAGCTCAGCTGGTTGACCTGGGTTGGGAAGATCCCCTGGAGAAGGGAATGGCAACCCACTCCAGTATTCTTGCCTGAAGAATTCCATGGACTATATATAGTCCATGGGGTCACAAAGAGTTGGACATGACTGAGTGACTTTCACTTTCAACCATTCTGCTAACACTAAACACTTACCATGTCTAAAACCAGGTACATTTTCACCAATAAACAATGTTTACACTTGCTATCTACTCTGTGTGGCACATTCTTCTTCCAAATGTCTGTACAACTCAGGCCCTAATCGTCTTCATATTTTGTTCAAAAGTCATCTTCTCAATAGGACATTTCTGACTATTATTTTAAATTAAAATATAATCCCCTCAACACCCTACCTAGCATTCCTGACACACTTCCCTGTTTCATTTTTCTCCATAGCGTTCATGATCACCAGACACATTTTATATTTTACTTTTGTTTGTTTATTGTCTGCCTTCTCCTGCTTGTATCTCCATCCACACTATACTGAAATTTAGGAGCTTGGCATGCATAGGGCTATGAGGAGAAATGAGCAGTTGTCAAAGGTTTCACTGCATGAAAAAATCTATTTTTTTGTATTTCTCATAGCACTTGACAGTACTTGGCACAGGGATGTATAAATGCTCCTTAGCTTGAAACAGAGTTTTAAATATACCCAGAGGTGGCTCAGTGGTAAAGAATCCGCCTGCCAATGCAGGAGACACAGGAGATGCGGGTTCAATACCCGGGTCAGGAAGATCCCCTCGAGGAGGAAATAGAAACCCACTCCAGTGTTCCTGCTTGTAAAATCCTGTGGATGAAGGAGCCTGGCAGACTACAGTCCACTGGGTTGCACAGAGTTGGACATGACTGAGTGACTGAGCATACATGTGCACAGAGTAGCCTATGGCAAGGGGTCTAAGTTTGAAATCATGGCAACATTTGAGGCCTTTCATTAGAGACAAGTTAAAGGGATTCCAGAGACTGCTTTGGAAGCTGGGAGGGCCAAAGACATCCCTCTTTCAAAAAAAAATATTAGGAATAGATTATCTAAAATCACTCAGGGCCAGAACTTATCCTGAGAACAAAACACTGCTGAAATCTGAGCCAGGGTCGCAGGTTAGAGTTCAAACTGTGAGACAGTGAGAACAGCTTCATAGAATTTGAGCCATGGAAGGATTCTCTCTGTTCTTTTTAGTCTTGGTAAATGTCCAGTCAAAGGAAGTCCTAGATATATTTTCCAGACTCATTTCAATGTGTTAAAGATATACCAATAAGCTAATATTTGCTGAATCAGTACACAAAGCTTTGTCCAACTTCAGCAGAATGGAAAAGGTGAAAAGAAGTTAATTTAATTACCACTGAAGGTTTTTCTTATGGAAAAAATAGAATAGGCATTAGTCAAGTATCAATCATATGATTTCAGGGCTCTAAGATGTCCCAAAATGATAAGCTTGCTGATACCTAAAGTTCTACATTCCATAACCTAAACACTTTTACTTAAGGATTTAATCCTGATTAAATGTAGATTTCCCCTGGGTAAGGTCCCTCACCAGTTATTTATTCCTCAGAGTGAAAAAACAATTTGAGAACAAGTTTCATCAAGCAGTATAGGGGATGGATACAGGGGTCTCGAGAAACTTGTGATCCATGAAATAAAGGGATAAGGGGTTTTGACAACAAACCTCACCTATCTCCTAGCTTTTCTTGGATTCAGCTCCACTACATCTGTTTCAAAGATTCCTCCTGATCAAAATGAAATGTGTTTTTGGGTAAGTTGTCATTTCAGAAAGCAGGTCAGCTTTCAAATATATGCCCATGGAATTGGAGGGCAGATGGTGTGATGGAGAAGGCAATGGCACCCTGCTTCAGTACTCTTGCCTGGAAAATCCCATGGATGGAGGAGCCTGGTAGGCTGCAGTCCATGGGATTGCTAAGAGTTGGGCACGACTGAGCGACTTCACTTTCACTTTTCATTTGCATGCATTGGAGAAGGAAATGACAACCCACTCCAGTATTCTTGCCTGGAGAATCCCAGAGACAGAGGAGCCTAGTGGGCTCCCATCTATGGGGTCCCACAGAGTCGGACACAACTGAAGTGACTTAGCAGCAGCAGCAGCAGCAGCAGCAGCAGCAGAGGGTGTGAATTACACCATCCTCCCTTTTTTCCTTACCTGACACCCATAATGTTAATTTGCATCTTTATAATGAGAATTGGACTTTGAAGAAAGGGGAGAGCCAAAGAATTGATGCTTTTGAATTGTGGTGCTCGAGAAGACTCTTGAGAGTCCCTTGAATTAAGGAGAGCCATTCATTCAATCTTAAAGATAGGTCCTGAATATTCATTGGAAGGACTGATGCTGAAACTCCAATACCTTGGCCACTTGATGTGAAGAACTAATTCATTGGAAAAGACCTTGATGCTGGGAAAGACTGAAGGCAGGAGGATAATGGGACAACAGAGGATGAGATGGTTGGATGGCATCACTGACTCAATGGACATGAGTTTGAGCAAGCTCCAGGAGCTGGTGATGGACAAGGGAAGCCTGGCATGCTGCAGTCCATGGGTCAAAAAGACTGACACGACTGAGCTGAACTGAATGAGTTCAGTACAATCAATGAGCCCATTAGCAAATTTAGTCATAGAAGATATTGATAGTATGACTAAAATCCATTTAATATCCTCAGTATATGAGTGGACTTCCATTACTTAACCTCTTTTTTTCCCCAATTATTTAAATTCCCAATTGATGTGAAGATAATTCACATCAAGATGCGTGTTCAGTATGCTCATTTTCATAGTAGTTTTCCTTCAAAAACCACTGGATTGCGTTATTACCACCAGATATTGAATTATATTAAAGAACATATGAGGAAACGTGACATAGTAAATATAGGATTATAGAAGCTTCCTTCCCTAAACATAAAGTATTAATGTAAATAAGAAGTAAAATGAATGAAGAAAATAGAAATACCACTCTTACAAGGGACACATAATCATGAATCCTAAAATTTTTAAGGCATCTCTATATGATGAAGATTCTTAGACTAATTCAAGTTTCTCTACCTATCATCTCTTTCTTCCAAATACAATATCACACCCACACATACACAAAGAGAACAAACAGAAGCTGTACCATGGGGATAGAAAGTGAGTGGACAAAATCCTGAAAAGTCTCTTGATGGCACAGGGAAGGGGACTGAGGGTGGGTGAATGAGAAGCTGAAAGAACTAAAAAGAGTCATGAATTTGTTTTTTCTGGCCCAGAGGAACATGAGAGAAATACCTCAGGAAGAATTATCCGGAACTAATTGTCTAATAAATAAAAGTTTGGCAAAATAAAAGATGAGAATAAAAGGAAAATACCATTCCTCAAACCACTGAATACTTTTCCATAGTAGCTAAAAAGCATCATGTTGATTGTTGGAACAACCTCTACATTTTGAGTATTTCTCCAACATGACCACAGCTGGGAGTGAAGCAGGAGAAATTCTGGGGGAGTGGCGAGTTAAGTAGTGGTTGTTTTCATATAGCCAAAGATTTAGTGAGCCTGAACTGGCAGACTCACTGTGAAATAAGGAAACAATCCAATACCCTCATGTATCTGGAAATGCCCCCTAGACAGAGTAAAAATCTGACACAAGATGTTTAACAAACTTCCAGAGAGATTAAAGACAAAATCTGCAAATGGAAAAAGTACACACCTCCAGCTCTTTTCTCTCACCTTCATCCCACCACTGCCCTCCCCTAGGTAACTATTGTGAAAAGTTAAATATAGACCTCAGTCATGGGTTCAGAGATATTTACAAGAATGATTAGATAAAGCAGAGAGTTGGCAAGGAGAAACTAGCCACATATTTGGGAAAAGAGATGGAGAAGTGGAAAAGATAAAACAACTACACTAAACAACACAGAAAAACAAAACATTTCAAAAAATATTTATATTAAGTGTATATTTTGCAATCTATAAAAATAATCCATTCTGGATGAAAATCAGTTCAGTTCAGTTCAGTTCAGCTGCTCAGTCATGTCTGACTCTGCGACCCCATGGACTGCATCATGCCAGGCCTCCCTGTCCATCACCAACTCCCAGAGTTTACTCAAATTCATGTCCATCGAGTCTGTGATGCCATCCAATCATCTCATCCTCCGTCGTCCCATTGTCCTCCTGCCCTCAATCTTTCCCAGCATCAAGGTCTTTTCATTTTTTTTTTTTTAAATGAAAATGATTTATTCAAATTACCAAGCAACTATTATTTTTAAAGTTTCCAGTTTTCAGATCATAAAGGCATGGCATTTATTTTATTTTATTTTTTTTTATGATCTCTTTTATATTTTTTTTTCTTTCTTTTTTTTTTTTTTAATTTTAGTTTTTTATTTTTTAAATTTTAAAATCTTTAATTCTTACATGCATTCCCAAACTTGAACCCCCTCCCACCTCCCTCCCCATAACAACTTTCTGGGTCATCCCCATGCACCAGCCCCAAGCATGCTGCATCCTGCGTCAGACATAGACTGGCGATTCAATTCACATGATAGTATACATGTTAGAATGTCATTCTCCCAAATCATCCCACCCTCTCCCTCTCTTTTCAAATGAGTCATTTCTTTGCATCAGGTGGCTAAGGTATTGGAGTTTCAGCTTCAGCATCAGTCCTTCCAATGAATATTCAGGATTCATTTCCTTGAGGATTTACAGGTTGGATCTCCTTGATGTTTAAGGAACTCTTAAGAGTCTTCTCCAACACCACATTTCAAAACCATCAATTCTTCAGTGTTCAGCTTTGTTTACAGTCCAACTCTCACATCCACACATGACTATTGGACTTTGACTAGTCATGCTTTGACTAGACAGACCTTTGTTGGCAAAATAATGTCTCTGCTTTTTAATGCTGTCTAGGTTGGTCATAACTTTTCTTCCAAGGGGGAAGTATCCTTTAATTTCATGGCTGCAGTCACTATCTGCAGTGATTTTGGAGCCCTCCAAAATAAAGTCTGTGACTGTTTACCCATTGATTTGCCATGAAGTGATGGGACCAGATGTTATGATCTTAGTTTTCTGAATGTTTAGCCTCAAGCCAACACTTTCACTCTCCTCTTTCACTTTCATCAAGAGGCTCTTTAGTTTTTCTTCACTTTCTGCCATAAGGGTGGTGTCCTCTGCATATCTGAGGTTATTGATATTTCTCCCGGCAATCTTGTTTCCAGCTTGTGCTTCGTCCAGTTCAGCATTTCTCATGATGCATGAGAAGTTAACTTGCATACAAGTTAAATAAGCAGGGTGACAATATACAGCCTTGACGTACTCCTTTTCCAATTTGGAACCAGTCTGTTGTTCCATGTCCAGTTCTAACTGTTGCTTCTTGACCTGTATACAGATTTCTCAGGAGGCAGGTCAGGTGGTCTGGTATCCCATCTCTTGAAGAATTTTCCACAGTTTGCTGTGGTCCACACAGTCAAAGGCTTTGGCATAGTCAATAAAGCAGAAGGCAATGACACCCCACTCCAGTACTCTTGCCTGGAAAATCCCATGGACAGAGGAGCCTCGTAGGCTGCAGTCCATGGGGTGGCTGATGGTCAGACATGACTGAGCAACTTCACTTTCACTTTTCACTTTCATGCATTGGAGAAGGAAATGGCAACCCACTCCAGTGTTCTTGCCTGGAGAATCCCAGGGATGGGGGAGCCTGGTGGGCTGCTGTCTATGGGGTCACCCAGAGTCGGACACGACTGAAGTGACTTAGCAGCAGTAGCAGCAGATGTTTTTCTGGAACTCTCTTGCTTTTTCAATGATCTAGCAGATGTTGGAAATTTGATCTCTGGTTCCTCTGCCTTTTCTAAAACTAGCTTGAACATCTGGAAGTTCATGGTTCATATACTGTTGAAGCCTGGATTGGAAAATTAAATAGCAATGATAAAAAATCTTTGTGAATTAAGTACAATTAAAGAAAAGGTGGTGCAGTGGTAAAGAATCTGCCTGCCAATGCCTGAGACACAGGAGACTCGGGTTCAATCTCAGGGTCAGGAAGATCCACTGGTGGAAGCAATGACAACGTATTCTAGTACTCTTGTCTGGAAAATTCCATGGACAGAGGAGTCTAGTGTGTCCATGGGGTCACAAAGAGTCAAACACGACTGAGTGACTGAGCACGCAAGGGAAAGCTGACATTTTTGAAAGAATAAATCCATGGTGAAATGATGACAGCAAAATAAGGTTAAAATGACACTAGAGAATGAGCCAGAGAGAGCATTAAAATTATTTTAGAACTGATTATCTATAAACAGCAATTAATTAATGTTCACAGTGAAAGATCAAGTTATGAAGAGCTCTAGAAAACATTACAGAATGCAGCTAAAATAGACAAAAATAGAGATGGTGAAAAAGAATAAAGAGAAGCTATGATGAACAAAAAGGGACCAATCATATGTAAACTGATTCCCTTGAGGTGGTATACACAACTAACAGAAAAGAAAAAAATTTCAAAGTAAAATGAAAAAACTGACTATGCCATCTGCAAGTACAGTGTACTATTCTAGGGTAGTTTGATAGAAAATGATCAACACAGACACAGCCTATTGAAAATATTGGGCTTAAAGGATTTTTAAAAAATAATCTGATTTCCATTTTCAGCTCCAACACATAAAGAACTTGGAATTCATCACTCCTTTCCTTACAGTGAAAAAAAGGTTGAACAAACTACAATCCAGTGACTCCTTGGACTCATTAGAGAACGAGGTACAAGCAAACAGACACCACACACTCTGCAGAGATGGGCTCCAGTATAATAATCATGGGTCACAGATGAAAGATAATGTATTTGGAGGTAAGAGTATGTTCCTTTACTAAGCATGATATTATAAAAGCTCTAAAATTTAATAGGTCTAATTGGAATATGGTCAGATCACAGAGCACATTCTGGAGTCCCTTCTGAGTCTTTGACTGGAGACCAAAGTTTACATCAAGCACCTTTTCTGACTGAAATGCTATGAGATTAGAAATCAACTACAAAAACAAACAAACAAACCTTTCAAAAAAAAGGAGGAAAAGGGGATGACAAAGGATGAGATGGCTGGATGGCATCATCGACTCGATGGACATGAGTGAACTCCGGGAGTTGGTGATGGACAGGGAGGCCTGGCGTGCTGCAATTCATGGGGTCGCAAAGAGTCGGACACGACTAAGCAACTGAACTGAACTAAATGAACAGTGTAGGAGTGTTTCCTTTTCTCTCCACCCTCTCTAGCATTTATTATTTGTAGACATTTTGATGGTGGCCATTCTGACTGGTGTGAGGTGATACCTCATTGTAGCTTTGACTTGCATTTCTCTGATAATCAGCATTGCACATCTTTTCAGGTGCTTTTTGGCCCTCTGTGTATCTTCTTTGGAGAAATGTCTATTTTTTAACTGTGTTTGCTTTTTTGAATGAGCTGAATGAACTTTCTATAATTTTGGAAGTCAAGCTCTTGTCAGTCACATCATTTGCAAATATTTTCTCCCATTCTGTGGGTTGTGTTTTCATTTTATTGATGGTTTCTTTTGCTGTGCAAAAAATTTTAAATTTAATTAGGTCCCATTTGTTTATTTTTGTTTTTATTTTCATTACTCTAAAGATGTGGATCCAAAAGGATATTTCTGGGATTTATGCCAAAGAGTGTTCTGCCTATGTTTTCCTCTAAGATTTTGTTAGATCCATTTTTACATCAATCCATTAGCTTATTTTTGTGTATGGTGTTAGAGAATGTACTAGTTTCATTCTTTTACATGTAGCTATCCAGTTTGCCAAGCACTACTTATTGAAGAGTCAGTTTTTTCTCCATTGTATATTCTTGCCTCCTTTGTAATAGAGTAACTGGCCATAGGTGCATTGGTTCACTTCTGGACTTTCCATTTCTAAATTTCTCTTTTTGTACCAGTATCATGACATTTTGATTACTGTAGCTTTGTAGTATAGTTTGAAGTCAGGGATCCTGAATCCTCCAGTTCTGTTTCTCTTTCTCAGGATTGCTTTGGCTATTCAGGGTCTTCTGTGTTTCCAGACAGATTTTTTACAAAAAATTTTGTTCTAGTTCTGTGAAAAATGCCATTGGTAATTAGATAGGGATTGCATTGAATCTGTAGGTTGCCTTGGGGAGTAGAATCATTTTGACAGTGTTGATTCTTCCAATTCATGAACATGGTGTATTTTTCCATCTATTAGTGTCATCTTCAATTTCTTTCCTCAAGATCTTAAAATTTTCAAAATACAGGTCTTTTGCCTCCTTCAGTTCAGTTCAGTTAAGTTCAGTTGCTCAGTTGTGTCCGACTCTTTGTAACCCCATGAATCATAGCACGCCGGGCCTCCCTGTCCATCACCAACTCCCAGAGTTCACTCAGACTCACGTCCATCAAGTCCGTGATGCCATCCAGCCATCTCATCCTCGGTCGTCCCCTTCCCCTCCTGCCCCCAATCCCTCCCAGCATCAGAGTCTTTTCCAATGAGTCAACTCTTCACATGAGGTGGCAAAAGTACTGGAGTTTCAGCTTTAGCAGCATTCCTTCCAAAGAAATCCCAGGGCTGATCTCCTTCAGAATGGACTGGTTGGATCTCTTTGCAGTCCAAGGGACTCTCAAGAGTCTTCTCCAACACCACACTTCAAAAGCATCAATTCTTCAGTGCTCAGCTTTTTTCACAGTCCAACTGTCACATCCATACATGACCACTGGAAAAACCATAGCCTTGACTAGACGGACCTTTGTTGGCAAAGTAATGTCTCTGCTTTTGAATATGCTGTCTAGATTGGTCATAACTTTTCTTCCAAGGAGTAAGCGTCTTTTAAATTCATGGCTGCAATCACCATCTACAGTGATTTTGGAGCCCCCCAAAATAGAGTCACACTGTTAGGAGAATGTAAATTTGTACAACCACTATGGAGAACAGTATGAAGGTTCCTTCAAAAACTAAAAATACAACTACCATATGATCCAGCAACCCCACTCCTATGCATATATCCAGAGAAAAACAATTCGAAAAGATACGTTCACCCAGTGTTCATTACAGCCGTATTTACAACAGCCAAGACATGGAAGCAACCTAAATGTCCATTGACAGGGGAATAGATAAAGAAGATGTGGTGCATATATACAACAGAATGTTACCTGGCCATCAGAAAGGGTGAAATAATGTCATTTGCAGCAACCTGCATAGACCTGGGGGTTATCATACTAAGTGAAGTAATTCAGATAGAGAAAGACAAATACCATATGATGTCACTTACATGTGGAATATAAAAATGATACAAGTAAACTTGTGTATGAAACAGAAACAGACTCACAGGCTTATAAAACATACTGATGGTTACCAAAGGGACAGGTTGGGGAAGGGCTAAATTAGGATTTGGGGATTAACATATACACACTATAAAACCAATAAGTAATAAGGACCTACTGTATAGCACAGGGAACTTTCTTCAATATTCTATAATATTCTATATGGGGAAAAATCTGAAAAAGAATGGATGTATGTATATGGATAATGGAACCATTCTGCTGTACCTCTGAAACTAACACAACATCGTAAATCAACTATATCCCAATATAAAATAAAACTTAAGGAAATTAATTTAAAACCTGACTTCTATGGCATTGTCACCCAGGACCCTTAGTCTCTGGCTTTCTTTTGGTTTCTGCCAATGAGTAGCACCCATAGGAGATTGGAGAAAGTTTGGGATAGCCACTCCTCTTGTTTTCTCCTTGTCTTTACTATTGATTAGTACTTGCTGTGCCTTTAAGTCCACAGTGTCTCTCAGGTGGCCCTTTTGCTACAGTTCCAGTTCTCAGCAGCCTCTATTAGTAGAACTGATGTTTCATCCTATCTTGCTGGTTGCCCTTGCTCTGCTCACTCCTCCATAAATAGTCTGATCCAAACCTTTACTCAATTCAGCATTTTCCAGTGTGTCATGTGATTCTTGTAGAACCTTAACTGGCAGACCTGGTATCACCCCAGTGAATGTCTCTGAATCTAACTTTCATTTCTACACTGCTTCTACACTATTGTTAGAATTATGAAGTATTGATAGCTCCAAGTTTATGGGATCCAGAGGTTTGTTTTGGAATCACTGGCAAGTGAAAATGAAGCTGCATTTTAAAAATGGGCAAAGTAACATGATTTAACCTGCCTTCTAGATATTTCTGAAAACACAATAAACAAAGGAATATTTCAATCGAGATTCTACAACACTGTCATTCAGCAATGAAATGATTCTAGAAACTTTAGCTGGGGAATACTTCTCATTCGTTGCATCATAAGCATTGTTTCAAGTAGAAACTGTGAGTTGCTAAGGTTTCCACAAACATTTGAGGGCAACTATCCTGACACACATCCAAACAGAGCCATCTTCATAAAGCAGACTAGTAAGTTTACCGTTATGCCAAGACACTCTGTAGAGCTTTCAATGATGACAAAGCATTTTGCTCTCATGCCTTCAATGGGAAAAAAGCAAATGTAACACACATGTCATTTAGGAGTGCCTTGACCTTTTCAGAGTCTGTCAGACTCCCAATTTCAGAACCTAGAATGTACAATGGCCTCCCAACAACCTCTGTGAATATCTGACTAACATCTAGTGGATCAATCGTTTTCATTCTAGAATCCATGCTTATCAGTTAGATTTACCATCTTGTACAAACTTCACACAAAACTTTTCGCTATTCCTGCTTCTGCAGAAAACTCAAATATATCAACCACATTATGATTTGCAGGTTTAATGAAGAATTTTTGGGTCACTGTGATGGAATCACACTGAAAAGCATCCTGCCACCCTCTCTCCCACTACCTTCCTTTTTCCTTTCCCTTCTTGTCTCTCCTCACTCTCACCTCCACTTTCTCCCCCTCTCTCCTACCTCCTCTTTTCTTTTAAAAAATATAAATTTATTTATTTTAATTGGAGGTTAATTATTTTACAATATTGTATTGGTTTTGCCATACATCAACATGAATCTGCCACAGGTATACACATATTCCCCATCCTGAACCCCCCTCCCGTTTCCCTCCCCGTACCATCCCTCTGGGTCATCCCAGTGCACCAGGTCCAAGCATCCAGTATCATGCATCGAACCTGGACTGGCGATTCACTTCATATATGATATTATACATGTTTCAGTGCCATTCTCCCAAATCATCCCACCCTCTCCCTCTCCCACAGAGTCCAAAAGACTATTCTGTACATCTGTGTCTCTTTTGCTGTCTCGCATACAGGTTTATCGTTACCATCTTTCTAAATTCCATATATATGTGTTAGTATACTATATTGGTGTTTTTCTTTCTGGCTTATTTCATTCTGTATAATCGGCTCCAGTTTCATCCACTTCATTAGAACTGATTCAAATGTATTCTTTTTAATGGCTGAGTAATACTCCATTGTGTATATGTACCACAGCTTTCTTGTCCATTCATCTGCTGATGGACATCTAGGTTGCTTCCATGTCCTGGCTATAATAAACAGTGCTGCGATGAACATTGGGGTACATGTGCCCATCTGCACTTACTTGGGTATTCTCCCCCTTCTTCCTGCTGCCCCTTCCATAAGGACTTCTTTCCTGCATATAACTGAATTTTCACCTCTTGTGAGAGTACCTATAATCCATATTGTCACATCCACTGCCTTTTACAAAAGAAATTCTAGTGGACATATTTTCTCTGCTTTAATGCACAAGTAATTTATGTAAATACAATTACTGAGAAAGATGCCCAATTAATTCCTTAGAGAAACCGAAAGGTCCGCTACAAAGAATATGCCTTTAAGAAATTAACTAAGGATTTCACCAGTGATCCAGTGGTTAAGACTCCATGCTTCTATTGCAAGGGGCACAGGATTGATCCCCAGGGAACTAAGACTCTCACAAGTCAAATCTAATGGCAGACAAAAATAAATAAAAATAAATAAATACATAAAAATAAAAAAAATAACGAGAATGAAGTTTAGTAAAGGTACACTTTGAGCCTCTCAACAATTTAAAGAGGCTCAGACATTTAAAATATAAAGCATTTCTAAATATTTTGTGATGGTTAAAATCTGTGAATTAATGCATTATGGTAGATCCCTTTAGAAAATCCATGTTCTATATGCTGGAGGCAGACTAGTGAAAGCAAAGAAGGTACCATCAGAATTTGCTCTTATGCGTCAGAATCATTTTACAGATGTGAAGGTCATCCCTGTCACAGGTTGAGTTCCCAGTAGAGGACTCTGATATGAAAATCTGTATACAAAAATTTATAAAGAAGTTCTCCTAGAAGAAAAGGAAGGAAAAGAAACCAAGCAGGGGTGTGTTATTAAGCAAAGTCTATGGAGGGTAGCTTTATTTTAATCCTGCAGGATTAGAATGTGATCTATGTTACATTCTGTGAGAAAGGGTTTCCCCATATCAACTCCCTGGCACTTCTGGCTTGGGAGCAAAGCAGCTCAACTTGAGGGCAGTCCTCCAAGAAATAGTCAGAGTGGCAGACTCCTGCAAGGAAAGGTACTCCAAAGCCAGGGGAGGGTCACTCTAGTAACCTTAAAACATTTCCACAGATATCTCTAACACTGATCCCCTCAGAAAGAGCCCAATTCCCCTTCCCTTAAATATGGACTTGCCCTAATGACTCACTTCTAATGAATAGAAGTGACACTGCATGAATTACAAAGCTAGGTTCAAAAAAGTTTACGCTTGCCTGATTCTCACTTCCCCGGTTGGGCTGGTCTTGCTCTAGAACTCAGGTCCATGTAATGAGATCACTGGAGAATCCCACACTCCTTCTCACTGTCTGTCTCACAGTCCCAGCTAAGATCTAAGTCCATTATCAGCATCAACCACAGACATGTGAATGAGGTAGACTCCTGATGATTCCATCTTTCAGCCTTCCAGCCAATGCTCCAGACTTCTTGGGCAGAGGGTATCCTGTCCCTTCCATGCCTTGTTCAAATTCTCAATCTGAAGAATCTATGAGCATAATAAACAGTTGATTTCTGCCACTGACTTGTGGGGTAAAGCCATGAGATTTGGAATAGGCACAGAAAATGTAAACACTTCTGTGGAAATATATGAAGGAATATGGGTGGAGTATCGGAATCTGTGACATTCCTAATAATATTTTATTGAGAATACCATTTCTACCTCAGAGACTGGGCAGACCCATAGGATAATGTGATTTAGTGGAAAGAGCACTGCCGTGGAGTCACAAGACCTGGGTTCATGTTCCAACTTAGCCGCATGTCTGAATCTCTTAGAGTTTTCTTACTGGTAATACAGAAATAACTATACCTATCTAACAGGTGGTTTGTGAGGAATATGCAGAAGTATTTGATAAGATAAGACATGCAGAAGTATTTGATACACGGATACTCTGTGTAGAGTCTCACTGAGTCTATTTCCTCTCTCAAGTGTGCACCCACTTTGTGAAGACCAATGTTATTTCAGACAATTCTTTTTCAGGGGAGTAGTTCTGTTTGCTGATAGAGGAGAGGCTCAGTTTCTTCTTTGACTTAGGTTTTTTTTCTGTATTAAAAAGATGCAGTTAATGATCTCAGAGGACACTTGCATGAACTTATTTTTTCAATTCTAAATAGATGATCTGTGCAGTTAAGTCTCAAATAGAGTTCTTCGGGGTGGCGTTATTATTAAATAATGTGGCATTCTCCACTATAAAAACCATCTTGACTGTTGGAAGAATTGTCAAAACCATATTTGGTAAACCAGGAATGAAATGCATCTTTATTAAGTTATTCAACAATTTCAAAGTTTGCATTTGGAACCATTCAGAGAGCACTTTTTAAGCTATTAAAAATTAATTTCACACGAGGCAAGGAAGACATGTCTAGACAAATGTTCTTTAAAGAAAATATCTTAAAATAAAGCCTTTTCTGAAATGGCTATATAATCTTGTGCCTGAACATTTTACTTTGAACTCACTGAGATATTTGCTTTCTTGAAAGCAAGCTAGTGTTCTGTGAATTAACCAGACTTCAGAGAGTTCTGATTTTTATAATGACAAATTTTCAGGGTTGTGGAAAAAAAAAGACAGTTTTGTTAACAAAAAGATTTTTCACAGAACATTTTTATAGGGGTCTTTTTCAACTGAATGAGATTTATGTGCCTATGGACCAAAAAAAAAAAAAAAATCCAAAACACCCTCCCCCCACAAAAAAACAAAACAAAATAGAGTGGGGGACCATACTCTGGTCATTAGAAAAGTCCAATATTAATATATTGAAAAATCAAAATAATAACCTTTACAATGTACAGTGGCATATCATTTGGTTATTGGTAAAATGACCTGCAAATACCATGGAATTTTAAGATCTTATTAGGCTCCCTCACATTTATGACTTTCTCAACAAGCTGTGTTTGGCCATATCAACATGATCCAAACAAATTACTGATGACAAAGTAATTAAATTAGCTAAACTCATAATTTTTGTGAAGCTGATATATGGCAAATTTTCCTCACCTGTGAGGGGCTTTCTAGGTAAAAACACTGGAGTCATTCACGACCACATCCTGTCTAAATATTTCTGTCCTCTTCAATACCATCTCCAGAGGGGAAAAAAGTTACCCCCGAGAGAAATGTCTTCATGAATCTCTCTTACACAGATTCCCATAACATGGTCTGAAATGTCACCCAAGAAGAAGTCTCCCTGCCATTGTCCCATAGGTAATTTGAATGACAGTTAAATCTAGGAATTTTGGAGTCATGGACAGGTTGACTTCTTTATAACTTTGGTAACTCATTCATTCATGCATGCAGCAAATATTTACTGAGTGACTACTACATGCCAGGCACAACTCTAAGCACTGAGAAGAGACCTGAGACAGAAAAGTGAGCATGGAGAACAGGAATTACGATTACATGGGGTGATCTAGGAAAGACTTACCAGAGGTAACATTTGAACAGAGACCTGAAGGAGATAATGAGACAAGCCCTTCAGATACTTGGGGGAGAGCAGTCCAAATGCAGAGAGCATCAGATGCAAAACCCCAGAGGAGAGTCGGCTTGGCCAATATACAACGCCAAGAAAACTAGCAATGCTGGAGCAGAGGAAAAAGGAGAGAAGGGTAGGAGTGAAGGTCACAGAGGCAGTGGAATAGACTATGGAGTTAAACTCATGCAGTGAGCCCAGGAATTAAGGGAGTCTCTGAGGAGAAAAAGCATAATATGTCAAGAATAGAATTTATGGAAATACCTCCATTCAGGGAGAAGAAAAAGATAAGGACGTAGGAAATTATACTTAAAAAAAAAGACGTCAGGGTACCACAGGAGAAAGCAGAGCCACAAAGCCTCGGAAAGAGAAATTAATAAAAGGGCTGTTCAACAGTGTCAACTGTTCCATATTTTACATGAAAATAAGGGCTGAGGAAAAGCCTGGAAATCAGAGGTTGTAAGATGTCTTTGAGAGAATAGTTTCTCCTGAGTGGTAGGAGTGGAAAGTAAGAGTGAGTGGTGAAGAAAAGCAGGTAGCGCGTGAAGGCTGCCTCCTGCGCCAGCCCATCCTCCTCCCCTGCCCTCTCCTCCTCCTCCTCCTCCTTCTTCTTTTCTTGATAAATTTTATCGCAAATGGGAAAAGGAGGACAGGATGATACTTTGAAAACACAGAAAGTGTTTGCAAGAACAGCTACTGGCTTTCCCTCTTTGTGAGTATATGGCCAGTGAATGCAGCCATGCACAACTGAGGGCAA
Source organism: Ovis aries (assembly GCF_016772045.2). Lineage (NCBI taxonomy): Eukaryota > Metazoa > Chordata > Mammalia > Artiodactyla > Bovidae > Ovis > Ovis aries. Next base: position 40,808,895 of record NC_056069.1, on the reverse strand, counting down.
ATGGGATACTCACAATCCCTCTTGCCAAGGGACTGTACAGTTGCTTATGGTAACTCACATCAACAAACTCATTGAGAGCCACCACTCCTTTAGGTGGCTCTTAAGATAAAATTAATTTTTTCTAGAGTTATTTATCCATCCTCTTCCATTATAACCCATTGCCAATTTGAGAGAGAAGTTTAGTTATTCCATTTCATCTTGGCACACTTGTAAAGACAGTGAAAGTAGTATTCTTAAGCAGGTACTATGAAAATAGATCAATGATGATGAATTTTGGTGGAAAGGATTAACTAGATTTTTTTGGTTTCATCAGTTTAGTCTGTCAGTTGTGTCTGACTCTTAGTGACCCCATGAATCGCAGCACGCCAGGCCTCCCTGTCCATCACCAACTCCCGGAGTTCACTTAAACTCACGTCCATCGAGTTGGTGATGCCATCCAGCCATCTCATCCTTGGTCGTCCCCTTCTCCTCCTGCCCCCAATCCCTCCCAGCATCAGAGTCTTTTCCAATGAGTCAACTCTTTGCATCAGGTGGCCAAAGTATTGGAGTTTCAGCTTTAGCATCAGTCCTTTCAAAGAACATCCAGGACTGATCTCCTTTAGAGTGGACTGGTTGTATCTCCTTGCAGTTCAAGGATACTACAATGTTTATAAAGATATTTCATAATTTTTTAAATAACTTCTTTAAAAATTGGCAGGTGCATGCTTAACTAACTGGCAGGCACTCTAATTTTGTGATTTGTTCAATTTCTAGGGCAGTAATGATATTCAATAAATGTTATATATTAATATTAATACTTTCCATGTTGCCTTCATTAAGCTTTTATACCCTAATTAAATAGTGATTACACTGGAAGGAAACCAGATCATTGAATGATTATAAAATATCTCACCCCTGAAAATCAAAGATCAACATGTTAAAATCCAAAGCATGCTGTTCATAATTGACCAAAGAAAGCACATGTATGGTACTACATATAAAGTGTGATTTCCTTTCCTCTCCTTAAACTAGGGAACAAAACAAACACCCAGTGATGTTTTTGGCTGGTTGGCCTTCCCAGGATATGCTGCCTTTGGGTCAGCCAAATCTTGCCTTCACATAAACAGTAAGAGGCTAAGCTTGAAAATCCCACTAGAAAAAAGAAATTTTACAGTAGAAATTAGAATCCAGCTTTTTCTGGCACTGCCCATCCTAGATCACAGAACAAGGGAAAAGGAAAATTAATGCCAAGAGGATTGATCATGCTAGTAAAGTTCTTGGTAAGGAATGCTGAGAATTACATAATAGTACCTCTAACCGGTTAAAGTGGGAGACAAGTGAAATTTCTGTCTTGGAAATATATTGTTAGAGACAAGGGAAGATTTCCATTCCAAATCATCTTAATCAATGCTAAATGTGAAGGGAGGTGAGGGTGAACAAAGAAAATAGTTTACAAAATATACACTGTAAAATCTGGAGGAAAACTACAAGTTCAATCTTAAAACACTAATTATTAAAAATATTCCCCTAATTAAGTTTTCCAAACCTTTTGGAGAAACTGTCTTTATTTTCTTGCATCTTATTTTTGACTTATTAGTTGTAGCATTAATTGTGTTTTGTTTTTCAAAAACTGTAGCTTTCAAAAGATATTTGTAATCAAAAGATTACAGCATCAGGCCGTGTGTGCGTGTACTTGCTAAGTCGCTTTAGTCATGTCCGACTCTGTGTGACCCTGTGGACTGTAGTCCACCAAGCTCTTCTGTCCATGGGATTCTCCAGGCAAGAATACTGGAGTGGGTGGCCATGCCCTCCTCCAGGGGATAGTCTTCCAGGGATCGAACCCACGTTTCTTAAGTCTCCTGCATTGGCAGGTGGGTTCTTAACTACTAGCACCACCTGGGAAGCCCCCATTATCAAGCAGGCTGTTCTTAAATCACTTGGTGAGTATGAGCCTCTAAAATGCAGGTGTTTTCCCCCTGCAGGGATTAAATGGGATCTTTTCAATTTTATATTATATTTATATCTATATATTTATATCTTTTCAAAATTATATTACAATTTATTACAATTGTATTTCACTTTTACTGTAAATGGAGCAATAATCCAACATTTGACTGGCAATAGCCAATTAGAAGTAGCCAAGAACAGAGAGAGTGTATATATTTCAGACTCTAAAGATAAAATGGGGGGGAAAACAGGAGAAATTCATTATGAGAATGTAAAAATGCTCGTACATCATTAATGTCTGACTGATCACCCTTGTGAGGAAGAGATGCATCTTCACAGAGGTTCAGCAGTGCGAATGGGAAATAGTACAGCTTTCAGTTGTTTTCCTTATTCCTTCAATAGGCTTTGTTTCTTCTTTCCTCAGGAAATATATATATATTGGAAACCACTGGTTGAGATTTAGAATGATTCTGAATTTATAATACATTCAAGTTCCAAGTACTGATTGATATCTGTGATATGGAAAAGATTAACTTCATTTGACTGGAAAGGGGAACTTCCCTGGTGGCTCAGATGGTAAAGCATCTGCCTACAATGCAGAAGACCTGGGTTCAGTCCCTGGGATGGGATGATCTCCTGGAGAAGGAAATGGCAACCCACTCCAGTATTCTTGCCTGGAAAATCCCTAGGATGGAGGAGCCTGGTAGGCTACAGTCCGTGAGGTTGCAAAGAGTCGGACATGACTGAGTGACTTCACTTTCACTGGAAAGCACCCATTCTCTCCTGGCAGTGGTGACATATCTTCAGTACAATCTGTATACCCAGTCACAGTATTCTGGTAGGCAAAAATTTAGTAAAATAAATAATATTAGGAGAAAGCTAGTCAGTCCCTGTATGGAGAAGGCAATGTCACCCCACTCCGGTACTCTTGCCTGGAAAATCCCATGGATGGAGGAGCCTGGTAGGCTGCAGTCCATGCAGTCACTAGGAGTCAGACATGACTGAGCGACTTCACTTTCACTTTTCATTTTCATGCATTTGAGAAGGAAATGGCAATCCACTCCCGTGTTCTTGCCTGGAGAATCCCAGGGACGGGGGAACCTGGTGGGCTGCCGTCTATGGCATCGCGCAGAGTCAGACACGACTGAAGCGACTTAGCAGCAGCAGCAGCAGCAGCAGCAATCAGTCCCTCTATAGGAAACCAACAAGTTTTCTTAAGGACCTTCAGTTCAGTTCAGTTCAGTTCATTCACTCAGTCGTGTCCGACTCTTTGTGACCCCATGAATCACAGCACGCCAGGCCTACCTGTCCATCACCAGCTCCTGGAGTTCACTCAAACTCATGTCCATCGAGTTGGTGATGCCATCCAGCCATCTCATCCTCTGTCGTCCCCTTCTCCTCTTGCCCCCAATCCCTCCCAGCATCAGAGTCTTTTCCAATGAGTCAACTCTTCACATGAGGTGGCCAAAGTACTGGAGTTTCAGCTTTAGCATCATTCCTTTCAAAGAAATCCCAGGGTTGATCTCCTTTAAAATGGACTGGTTGGATCTCTTTGCAGTCCAAGGGACTCTCAAGAGTCTTCTCCAACACCACACTTCAAAAGCATCAATTCTTCGGCACTCAGCTTTCTTCACAGTCCAACTCTCATATCCATACATAATCACTGGAAAAACCATAGCCTTGACTAGACGATCTTTGTTGACAAAGCAATGTCTCTGCTTTTGAATATGCTCTCTAGGTTGGTCATAACTTTTCTTCCAAGGAATGTCTTTTAATTTCATGGCTGCAGTCACTATCTGCAATGATTTTGGAGCCCCCCAAAATAAAGTCTGACACTGTTTCCACTGTTTCCCCATCTATTTCCCATGAAGTGACGGGACCAGATGCCATGATCTTTGTTTTCTGAATGTTGAGCTTTAAGCCAACTTTTTCACTCTCCTCTTTCACTTTCATCAAGAGGCTTTTTAGTTCCTCTTCACTTTCTGCCATAGGGTGGTGTCATCTGCATATCTGAGGTTATTGATATTTCTCCCAGCAATCTTGATTCCAGCTTGTGCTTTGTCCAGCCCAGCGTTTCTCATGATGTACTCTGCATAGAAGTTAAATAAGCAGGGTGACAATATACAGCCTTGATGTACTCCTTTTCCATTTGGAACCAGTCTGTTGTTCCATTACCTTAAGTGTCATCTATATAGCACTACTTTTCTGCTTCTGCCTACCAAGTAGATTTACATGATTTTCATTGTTCTGAGTGTTGTGGGAGCTGTGAGGATTAAAGAGTGTGATAAATCTGTTAAGAGTGATTTCCTCTTTGCAGGAGGATAAAATAATCTAAGTCAATTTGTAGTCCCTAATCTCAATGAGCCACTTTGACAGCATATTCTACGTGACTATAAGTTCATGGAGAAAGGCAAAAATTATGGATGCTCTCATATTTCAATACTCTTTTAAAAATATTTTCTCTGTTTTAAAAGATCATTTGCATAAACATTCTCTACCCTTATTTTAGGTTTTCCCTTTAGTTTATCTAGAATGTGTCATGGATTCAACTCTGTGGAGGCTTCAAGTGCAAGTAGAGATTGGAGTAGTGTACTTAGAAGGACAACCAACGGATAGTTAAAATGACCACACCCTTTTAATTAACAAGTTTCCTCCTCAAATTCCTGTGAAAGATGGTTACTAATTCAGAAAACAATCAGGGCAGAAGTTTCAGTGGGCAACATTTGGTTGCCGCGAGGTCAGAAAGCCTCTCCTTCTCAAAGCTGTCTTCCATAAACACACTGTGGATAACAAATGTTCTTCTGATCAATCACCTCCCGAAAGAAAGTCACATATTTAGGTTCCCAATTCCAGACATTCTTTCTTCTATGTCTTATGAAGTTGATTCTGGTCCCAAACCAAAAAAGATTGTGGGTTCAAACTACTAGGAAGTAATTAGGTGTTGATGGAGTGTACCGTCTGCTGGCATTATGGAGGATGAGGGCCTTGGAGCTGAGATCTTAGATCCAAAATTCAGTATGGCAGACCACCCACAAAATCAGTCTTCTGACAGACAGCCCTCAGGAAAATGCCTACTGCAAAGAGACTATAAACAAGGGGCAGACTAAACTAAGCATGTTTTCCTTTAATAGAAAATCATTCTCTCCAAACACACACACACACACACACACACACACACACACACACACACACACGCATGTTCAAACATCACATCCCATATGGATATAAAATCTCTAATTCCTTCAATATCCTGTCTTTAATTGCTTCCCAAATATGACCAATCTAACTGGCTTCAGAAAACAGGCTGCATGCTAGCATCATGGAAAGAGATGCACCAAGCTAAGAGGGGTATGCCAGGATGAGTAAGAAAATATTTTCTGTTCAAGAAGCGTAAAGTTTAGCATTGCAGCAATTGAGTATAATATTTTTCATGAATTGATAAAGACAATATGTATACAATACAAAGTGGAATTAAAATAATCACTGTAAGGGAAGTACAAGGTGTTAAGGGACTGAAAGGTTGATGAGATGTCTATTTGGTTTTGTCATCCTTATAACAGTGGCTTCCCCAGTAGCTCAGATAGTAAAGAATCTGCCTGCAATGCAGGAGATCTGGGCTCAACCCCTGGGTTGGAAAAATCACCTGGAGAAGGAAATGCAACCCCCTCCAGTATTCTTGCCTGGAGAATCCCCTGCACAGAGGAGCCTAGTAAGCTACAGTGCATAGTGTTGCAAAGAGGAGGACAGAACTGAGCAACTAACACTTTCACTGTTCATCCTTACAAATATAGCATATATAATTTAACCTTGAAGTATAACAAGGCACTTAAAATGCAATCTTATTAACATATGTGTTTTCTATGTGTATATGATGCTATTCATAAAACACCGTTGTTAGCAGATATCATCATCATTATTATTATACTGCCCATACTGAACGTACCAGTGTCTATTAGGCATTTTATTTTTTATTAGGAATTTTAATATTTTCAAATGAATGAATGACATGTTAGAAATGGAATGCTAACCAAGGACCCAGTTGATTCCAGAGCCTTTGCTCTTTTCACTACAATGTGCTATTTTTAAAAATCAGCTGTCTCAACTTTGGCTACACATGACTTCCCTGGTGGCTCAGATGGTAAAGCGTCTGTCTACAATGAGGGAGACCTGGGTTCGATCCCTGGGCTGGGATGATTCCCTGGAGAAGGAAATGGCAACCCACTCCAGTAACCTCGCCTAGAAAATCCCATGGACAGAGGAGCCTCGTGTCTATGGGGTCGCAAAGAGTCGGACACGACTAAGCTACTTCACTAGAATTTTCTAGGGATCCAGAAAAAGTACTGATGCCTAAGTTCAGTTCAGTTCAGTCGCTCAGTTGTGTCCGACTCTTTGCGACCCCATGAATTGCAGCATTCCAGGCTTCCCTGTTCATCACCAACTCCCGGAGTTCACTCAGACTCATGTCCATCGAGTCAGTGATGCTATCCAGCCATCTCATCCTCTGTCGTCCCCTTCTCCTCCTGCCCGCAATCCCTCCCAGCATCAGAGTCTTTTCCAATGAGTCAACTCTTTGCATGAGGTGGCCAAAGTACTGGAGTTTCAGCTTTAGCATCAGTCCTTCCAAAGAAATCCCAGGGCTGATCTCCTTTAAAATGGACTGGTTGGATCTCCTTGCATTCCAAGGGACTCTCAAGAGTCTTCTCCAATACCACACTTCAAAAACATCAATTCTTTGATGCTCAGCCTTCTTCACAGTCCAACTCTCACATCCATACATGACGACAGGAAAAACCATAGCCTTGACTAGACGGACCTTAGTCGGCAAAGTAATGTCTCTGCTTTTGAATATGCTCTCTAGGTTGGTCATAACTTTTCTTCCAAAGTGTAAGCGTCTTTTAATTTCATGGCTGCCGTCACCATCTGCAGTGATTTTGGAGCCCCCCAAAATAAAGTCTGACACTGTTTCCAGTGTTTCCCATCTATTTCCCATGAAGTGATGGGACTAGATGCCATGATCTTCGTTTTCTGAATGTTGAGCTTTAAGCCAACTTTTTCACTCTCCTCTTTCACTTTCATCAAGAGGCTTTTAGTTCCTCTTCACTTTCTGCCATAAGGGTGGTGTCATCTGCATATCTGAGGTTATTGATATTTCTCCCGGCAATCTTGATTCCAGCTTGTGCTTTGTCCAGCCCAGCGTTTCTCATGATGTACTCTGCATAGAAGTTAAATAAGCAGGGTGACAATATACAGCCTTGACTCACTCCTTTTCCTATTTGGAACCAGTCTACCATGTACTAAAATTCTCATTTAAGTTGTCTGGAGTATACCTTGGGCATCAGAACTTTTTAAAGCTCTTCAGGTACTTTTAATGTGCAGTCAAGGTTGAGAATCATTGCTTTAAATATATTCTTTCAGATGAAAAATACTGAAGCTTATGATTGCTAGGCAAGAGTTTTAAAGGTTTAAACAGGAAACATATCATTTTAATGCAGTGTTTTAGGCTAGATTTAGACCATCTGTATATAGTTAAACATTTAAACATGAGGCAGGTGGTACAGTTAGAAGATTCTTTAGTATTAAAGAAAGGTATGAGCGTGCATGTGTGCTAAGTCGCTTCAGTCATGTCTGACTCTTTGCGACCCTATGGACTGTAGCCCACCAGGCTCCTCTGTCCATGTGATTCTCCAGGCAAGAATACTGGAGTGGATTGCCATGCCTTTCTCCAGGGGATCTTCCTGATCCAGGGATTGAACCCATGTCTCTTATGTCTCCTGCATTGGCAGACGGGTTCTTTACCACCAGTGCCACCTGGGAAGCCCAAAAGAGGGAATAGTTCAAGCCAAAGGGAGAGATATATTTAAGTGAATAGAAACAACATCAACTATAATTACTTTATATAACTTCCTTTATGAAAATCTATGAGGTAATTAGGCACGGCGGGGGTGGGGTGTTTCTCTTATTTTTTTAAGAATTTTCCAAATGTCCGAAGCAATGTATTTGTCAGATTTGAAGTTTCATTGAAATTCTAGGGCCCCTCCATATATACCTGAGTTTGATCTAGATGTTCCCCACAGACCTATCCATAGTTACTTCCTTTTATCCTCTGCCACACATTTGGATCAAATGTATAGTAATTCATACCAGTAAATTTATTGTCCAACCTACAAAAAAGCCACATGAAAGGAGGGAAAATCTGAGATCTATAATGTGGTCACTGCTAACTCAGCCAAAACTAACTCTTTGATATCTTTATGTTATTAACATCTGCATTTTGCTCAGTCTCCAGTGTGGTAGGAGAAGCAATAGAGGAGACAGATGAGAAAAAAGTGAAGGAAAAACAGCCCTCCAAAAACTGTATAATAAATTATAATAATGTATCTTCATTAATCATGCCCAGCTATGGTTTCAATTACTTATTTTTCAGTGGAGATTTCGGGGCAAGTGAGTGAGGCTTTCTTTCAAGCTGTTTTATGATTCTTTAAAAATCTGGGATGGAAAAATTCTCAGGCTTTACTACTAAGACACTAATTGAAGCCTCATTTCTACTGAAGCTGACAAGAGGATGAAACAAAGAGATATCCCACCTTGGAACCCACAAATCCCTTTGAATTGGGATTAAATTAAAATCCATATACCTTTAATTGGTACATGAGATCAGGTCATTGTCTCCCCTTAGCAGACTAACTTAGCTGTATTTTTTTTCTCACATTTTAGAAATAATATTTATTTTAAATTCTTTCATAGAATTATACTTCAGTGGCAGAAATATATTGCTGGACCATTAAAACGGAGTCCCTACACAGTAGAGTGAACTTGCTTATTCTAAGATCAGTGCAAATTATGTCATGTCTTTTCATGATTTTGTACTAGACTTCAAGTCACAACATGACTTGAATGGTTTGAAAAAGAGCCCTCTCTTCCATGCCAGCTGACGGTGGCCTTTTCTGGAAGCCCACAAGAGATGGAATGTCTGAGATTCTGAAGGTTTCTCTCTGGAGTTTTAAGAGAGTCCATGCTTCCTCAAAGACAGTGCCAAATTCACCAAACTTCTCATAAGTCTGACCCAAATTGTAGACTGTGCACAGGGCCAATCACCAAGCCAAAGGTATCTGGTTCAAATGTATAATTTCATTTGTAAAACAGGCTGTATCTGGCAAACGGGACAGTAGAGCCAGCACTGGTGCACAGCATGTGAGACCAGAAGCTGCAACAGGCACAGGCCCAGCAGAAAGGGAGTTCTACTGGGTCTGGGGCTCTGGAACTGCTAAAGGGAGGGAAGCCAAGTAGTAAGTAAAGCTAATATGTATTTTAAGAAAATTGCCCATTTTCTTCAAGTTTGAGAAGTCTGGACAAATAATAGTGAATACAATTTGCACTTCAAATACTTCACCACTTTTGTAAATTGGAGCTCTGTTTCAAGCAGCTGAGGTTGAAAAAAAGAAAAAAAGGTACGGCCATGAGTCTAAAGGCATGGCTTTAGAAATGAGGAGTGTCCCTGTTGAATCTCTGGGTGGGAGTAACATGCAAAAGGGACCCAGTGGCTTGGGACAGATGCTGGGTCCTAAAGTTAAAAACAGTGAGACCCTGGAATTCTATTTCCTCACATTTGGTAACTACATGCTCCCTTCATACTTTGGGATACAGAAGCAGCAACTTTTCTCTATCCCTGTCAATGAATATGTTCACATGATGATGTCCACAAAAGAAAAGGAAGTGCTGTACCTTGAAACATGATTGAAACACTCTTCCTCCTTCTCTTTTTTTCCTCATGATCATTTATTAGCCAATGCAGCGAAAGATAATTGGGTCAGAAAGCTAAAGAGTAACAGATAAGTTTATGGACCATCAGCCGTGCAGGCAGGAAATCAGAAATCAAAAGAAAATAATACCATAAACAGTCAGAATCAATTAGCAAAAATACACTTAAAACTTGCTTAAGATTGAAATCATATATAAGTCAAGTCAGGAAATCCATAAATTAAGAAAGAATAGCAATAGTCCTGATCACTGACATGAAGGACACTAAAAGTATTTATTCAACACTGTTGAGACATAGTCCCTATGCTTAATGCATTATAAGTTAGTCATATAGTTGAGACAAATAAAAGTCAAAATTTCACCAAGATAGCAAGCAATATAAGCCATAAAAAGTGCTGGACACAACAAACTATAGTATAAGGAACAAGTGCTGCGACAGTTGGGAAAACAGATTATTCAGGAAATAGTCAGGGAAAGCGGGCTTCCCTGGTGGCTCAGATGGTAAAGATTCTGCCTGCAATGCAGGAGACCTGGGTTTGTTCCCTGGGTTTGTTCCCTGTGTTGGGAAGACCCCTTGGAGGGGGGCAAGGCAACTCACTCCAGTATTCTTGCCTGGAGAAGCCTCCATGGACAGAGGAGCCTGGTGGGCTACAGTCCATGGGGTTGCAAAGAGTCAGACATGACTGAGTGACGAAGCACAGCACAATCAGAGAAAGTATTATGGAACTGTAGATATGAACTTCACTGTGAAGATGAGTGAGATCAGACAAGTTAGAGAAGGGGAAAGGTCATCTGACCTCAAGATAGTGATCTGAGCAAGAAAACAGTAGTGTAAATTCACCTTGAGCATTTTGAAGAATATCAAGTAGACCAGTCTGGCAGAAAAGTAAAAGGTATATGTAGATACATTAACGGGCGGATTCATGTTGATGTATGGCAAAACCAGTACAATATTGTAAAGTAATTAACCTCCAATTAAAATAAATAAATTTATATTAAAAAAAGAAATATAGGGAAATAGATCTGAGGAATCTAAGCACCATGTCAAGGAGTGTGGATATCAGCCTATAGGTGAGCAAAGTCTCTTGGAAGATTTAGAGGGAAGTGACACAAACAGAGCATTGTTTTAGGAAAGCTAATTTGACAATTAAGTACAAACTAGAATAAAGAGAGAAAATAGGGACCAAACAGAGGATATCATTCAATGAATACCATTTGAGTGGCTCCTCAGTGCAAGGAATTGTGAAATATATTAACATCACAGATACATAGATGAATAGAATATGGTCAGTCTTGCAGTCTAACAGAGGAAATACAACAGTGAATTTTTTAAATATACAATTATTATTTTTTTAAATCTATGGAACCATATTGGAGAAGGCACTTCATCTGAGATATTCCTTTGGAGACAGAGTGAGAAAGGCCAAGAAATAGGATGAACAACCAATCAGAGATAGAAGAAAAGGGATACGGAGGCAATTATGAATATTTTTTAAAGACTAAAGTATACAACATATGTTGAAGAGACAGAGGTGATGAAGCTGGAGAAGCAAGTAAAATGTAAAATGCAGTTAAGCAGGCAGTTAAGAAAGCATAGAAAATAATTTTAAGTAGGGGAGTAACATAATTAATAATGATAATTAATTTAGAAAGATAACTCAGTTGTTAAGGAGCTTAATTAGGAGTACATACATTGATGGAGACCAGTTAGCAGATTACTGAAATAGTTCAGGTAAGGAATAATGAGAGATAAAGCTCAGATGGTCACATGTGTAGGGACTACTGCTGCTGCTGCTGCTGCTAAGTTGCTTCAGTCGTGTCCAACTCTGTGCGACCCCATAGACAGCAGCCCACCAGGATCCCCTGTCCCTGGGATTTTCCAGGCAAGAACACTGGAGTGGGTTGCCATTTCCTTCTCCAACGCTAAGAGGGATGAAATCAACCAGTACCTAGGAAATAGAGGAGTGGGTTGCCATTTCCTTCTCCAATGCTAAGAGGGATGAAATCAACCAGTACCTAGGAAATAGAAACAACAGAATTCAGTGATTGATGAAATGTGGCTAAAAGAGAGAAAAGCAAGAGGAGATTATGATTTAAAGATTCCTGGCCTGGGTGACTGGGTGAATGATGGAAAGAAAGGACAGCCTAGAGAAATGGGGTGGGGAACTGAAAGGTGAGTTCAATTTGGGACGTGTTATGTTTCAGGTATCTGTGAGCCAACCAAGTGGAGACTATTAGGCAGTTTAAATATGGTCTGGAGTCAAGGAAAAAGGTTTAGACAGGTGCTAATGAGTCATCAACATATAGGTGATCTCTGGAACTGGGGAATGAATGAGATCACTTGTGGAAAGAATAAAGAGAAAGAAAACTTAATGAGGACTTAATTCTAGAGAACATAAGACCTAAACATCTAAAGTCAGAAAGAAACCAGAAGAACGTTTTTAGAAAGCCAAGAAAAAAGTGAGTTAAGGAGAACAAGAAGAAAGCATATAATGAAAACAGTTGAGAAATTCTGCAGCAACAGGTGGGATTAGGGGTGATTCAAGGGTCAAATGATGGAGAAAATTCAAGTGTAGGGAAGTCCAAGACTGCTCATAAATTATTGAAATTTGACATCGTTTGGGGACCTAGCGAGAGTAGGGTCATCACTGTAGTAGAGGCAGTCCCCTTTGTTTAATGACTGGACAAACAGATTAGAAATGAAACTGAAAATGTCTAGTTTTTGGCCTACTCTCCTAAGAATGCTGGGGCTTCCCTGGTGGCTCAGAGGGTAAAGCATCTGCCTGCAATGCGGGAGACCAGGGTTTGATCCCTGGGTTGGGAAGATCCCCTGGAGAAGGAAATGCCAACCCACTCCAGTACTCTTACCTGGAAAATCCCATGGATGGAGAAGCCTGTAGACTACAGTCCATGGTAGGCTACAGTCTATGGTGTTGCAAAGAGTTGGACATGACTGAGCGACTTCACTTTCACTTTTTATGGGGAGGGAGAAGGGAGGAGGGTTCAGGATGGGGAATACGTGTATACTCGTGGTGGATTCATGTTGATGTATGGCAAAACTAATACAATATTGTAAAGTAATTAACCTTCAATTAAAATAAGTAAATTAAAAAAATTTTAATTGGAGGCTAATTACTTTGCAATATTGTAGTGGTTTTTGCCATACATCAACATGAATCAGCCACAGGCACACATATGTTCTCCATCCAGAACCCCCCTCCCACCTCCCTCCCCATCCCATCCCCAAGAGTCATCCCAGTGCACCAGCCCTGAGCACCCTGTCTTATGCACTTTCACTTTCTTAAGAACACTATCTGGGAAGGAAAAAAAGGCAACGCCAAATTATGTTCAAACTATCATACAATTGCTCTCATTGCACATGCTAGCAAGATTATGCTCAAAATGCTTCAAGTTAGGCTTTAGCAGTATGTGAACCAAGGACTTCCAGATGTACAAGCTGTGTTTAGAAAAGGCAGAGGAACCAGAAATCAAATTGCCAACATCCATTGGATTATAGAAAAAGTAAGGGAATTTTAAAAAATCTGATTCATTGGCTATGCTAAAGCCTTTGATTGTGTAGATCACAACAAACTGCATAAAATTCTTAAAGAGATGGGAATACCAGACCACTTTACTTGTTTCCTGAGAAGCCTGTATGCAGGACAAGAAGCAACAGTTAGAACTGGACATGAAACAATGGACTGGTTCCAAATTGGGAAAGGAGTACGTCAAGGCTGTATATCATCACCCTGCTTATTTAACTTATATGTAGAGTACATCATGCGAAATGCGGGGCTGGATGAATCACAAGCTGGAATCAAGATTGCCAGGAGAAATATCAACAACCTAAGATATGCAGATGATACCAGTCTAATGGCAGAAGTGAAGTCACTCAGTCGTGTCCGACGCTTAGCAGTCCCATAGACTGTAGCCTACCAGGCTCCTCCGTCATGGGATTTTCTAGCAACAGCACTGGACTGGGTTGCCATTTCCTTCTTCAGGGGATCTTCCCATCCCAGGGGTTGAGCCTGAGTCTCCTGCATTGTAGGCAGACGCTTCACCATTGGAGCCACCAGGGAAGTCCTAATGGCAGAAAGCTAAGAGGAACCAAAGAGCCTCTTTTTTTTTATATATATATATTTTTTAGCATTTTATTTATTTATTTATTTATTTTTTATTCTTTTTTTTTTTAATTTTAAAATCTTTAATTCTTACATGCATTCCCAAACATGAACCCCCCTCCCACCAAAGAGCCTCTTGATGAAGGTGAAAGAGGAGCATGGAAAAGCTGGCCTAAAGCTCAACATTCAAAAACCAAAGATCATGGCATCTGGTCCCATCACTTCATGCCAAATAGATGGGGAAACAGTGACAGACTTTCTTTCCTTGGGCTCCAAAATCACAGCAGACAGTGACTGCTACCATGAAATTAAAATTCCTTGGAAGAAAAGCTATGACAGACCTAGACAGCCAATAAAATAGTCATGTATGAAGGTGAGAGCTGGACATAAAGAAGGCTGAGTGCTGAAGAATTGATGCTTTTGAATTGTGGCACTGGAGAAGATTCTTGTGAGTCCCTTGGACATCAAGGAGATCAAACAAGTCAATCCTAAAGGAAATCAACCCTGAATACTCATTGGAAGGACGGGTGCTGAAGTTCTAATACTTTGGCTACCTATTACGAAGAGCCGACTCATTGGAAAAGACCCTGATGCTGGGAAAGATTGAGGGCAAGAGAAGGGTGCAACAGAGAATGAGATGGTTGGATGGCATCACTGATTCAGTGGACGTGAGTTTGAGCTAACTCCAGGAGCCTGGTGTGTTGCAGTCCATGGAGTTGCAAAGAGTCAGACACGACTTAGCAACCGAACAATGAACAACAACAACAGAAAGCAATTAATGGAAGAAAATAAAGAACAGAGAGAGGACTTTTATTTTATAGAATTTATTTATAGACTGGGGTGAAAAAATCAGTAGAGAGGCAGTGGGAATAAGGAATAAGTGGCAGGATTAGCAATTTTTAAAAAAGGCAGAAAAAGAGATAGTCTGAGAATTTCATGTAGAAACTTTGAGGGTGAAAATAGAAAGTAAGGGGGTTCTTGCACTAATGTGTTGTCTTTCTCTGAGAAGTAGGGAACCAAGCCATTTCCTAACAGTGAGTATGGTGTAAGTAAGATAAAAAATTGTGATCATGGATTAGGCAGTGGAATGATCAATATGAGAAATGGAAAGACAGTTTGTTAGTTGCAAGTAAAAGTAGTTTTGAGTGGCATAAAGTCCCTAAATGATCTAAGAAAATTACATGTGTTCCCTCCAAACACTTGGCAGTCTAGGTGTAGTAGTAAAGAATGGAGATGTTTTGATTGGTCTGGCTTTGATGACTGAAGGAGCAGATAGGATAAACAGACAAAGGAATTCATAATATTGGGGAGAAAGCAAAAACGAGATGTATGATCATGTCTGAATAGTTTCAGGTAAGGAATCTCTAGGAGAGAAAAAGCACCAAGAAAGACAGATACAGAGCTAAGCTAATATATTAGTATTAAACTTCTGATCATTTCTGAACTTTCACTAAAAAACAAACAAACAAACAAACAAAAAACACCTTTTCTCCCACTCTCCATCATTAGCCCAACAACTCTGCTTCCAGAAATTTATCTGACAAATATTACTATACATATGCAAAGCATATTCACTGCAATATAGTCTGTTTTAGCATAAGACTAGAAACAGCATGAATTCCCATCAATAGAGATCTAGTAAATGAATAACATTTATAGAGATATGGTGCAATGAAATAACAGAATACTAAGCAGCAATTAAATAGAGTGAGGCAGGTCTACATGGACTAATATGCCACAACTCTTAAGATGTGTTAAGTGAAAACACAAGATGCAAATGAATGTGTATTATGTGTTACCATCTGTATAAAATTAAAGCAATGTGTGTAGATGCACACACAAACATACACACACGTATGTGCATCATCTCTCTGGAAGGACAGGGAACATCTGGATATGGTGACTGCACTAGCTGCTGCTACTGCTGCTGCTAAGTTGCTTCAGTCGTGTCTGACTCTGTGCGACCCCATAGATGCCAGCGCATCAGGCTACCCCGTCCCTGGGATTCTCCAGGCAAGAACACTGGAATGGGTTGCCATTTCCTTCTCCAATGCACAAAAGTAAGAAGTGAAAGTGAAGTCGCTCAGTCGTGTCCGACTCTTCACGACCCCATGGACTGCAGCCTTCCAGGCTCCTCTGTCCATGGGACTTTCCAGGAAAGAGTACTGGAGTGGGGTGCCATTGCCTTCTCGAGCTGGTGCAATATGACTGGGGAAATGGTGAGGAGGAAGACACCTTACCATGCATATATCCTATTTTTTCAATTTTTTAAAACATACATATAATCACTTGGACAAAACATTTTTTAAAAATTATCTACTATAACTAGATCCTCTTTTCATTACAGCTGAGGGCTTGTGGGGCTAGATGCTTAAATACATTTATGCTTGCCTTTATCCTGAGTCCTTCTGGACTAGTTGATTTTTAGTTACATTAGGTAAAGTGAAGTAGTTTAGTATTCCAATATTCATTATGCTGTATACCAGCAAGACCTTCAGCTGAGGTTCAGAAGAAGAGAGGGCTATTTCTGATAACAAAGACATGGGGAATGATTGTCCTACTGATAAATGCTAAGCCGAAAGAGACTGCTGTAGAAATGCACATCCATCTTCTTCAGAGCTTAAGGTGTAGAATGAATTTATAGATGGTCAGGTATAATTCTACTGAAACTTAAATATAATACTTTAAGTAACAAGTCTTTCTTGATTATTGAATTTTCTCATAATCTAAGAGAAACTTTTTAAACATCTCTAGGAGCCTGGTGGGCTACAGTCCATGGGGTTGCAAACAGTCGGACATTACTGAGCAACTTCACACACACACACACAGGAGTATGGCTTAGCTATGAGAGAATGTACCTCATAAGTGAAAACTGTTGGTACTTTTCTCCATTTATAACAAGCTAGAGATGGCATTAAGCTTCTATCTGTATAGACAACACTTACATGTCAGCCTTATTTCTGAAGAGACATAAGTAAGATTATGTAACCAACAGCTTACATAAATAAGTCTGGATAGAATCCAAAGTCATATTATTTGGTGGGATATCCCAAAAGTTCTATGCAAAGCTGTAAGATAGACACAATGCAAATCCTGAAAAAAAAGTATAATGTACCACACAGGCAGCTCTTGTAATGCCCAAGTCTGGTGTGTATTCATCACTCAAAATTAACAGCAACTACTGCCAAGGCCCACATTGTTTTCTGTGTTGATTTATATTGTGGTTGGTGTAGGCGTGTAGGGAGGAAAAAAGAGAGAAAACACTAAAGAGCAAAAGACTACGTTTTTATACCAAATATTAGTTTCACGTGTTCTCTTTTTTGGTTTACTGGAAATCAGATCATTTTGAACCATTTCATCAGGATCTATAGCCAGTCTCATGAGTGTACCTGTGCTTGGCTGTCAACTCAGAAGGTGAGCCAGGGGTTCAAGAAGAAACATAGATAGCACTGCTCCTCCTGTTGATAATAAACACTCTTGTATCCCTACAATCTAAGACTCCTCTTGACTAGAATTCATTTCACTCCTTTTAAACCTGGAGAGATAAACATCTTTCCAAATTTGGTTTAGATGTCCTTTCTACAGTTCTCTCCCTGCTTTGATGCTCCCAGGCATCAGTCTTTTTCTTACTACAATTCTGTGCTGTGCTAAGTTGCTTCAGTCATATCTGACTCTTTGTGACCCTATAAACTGTAGCCCGCAGGCTCCTCTGTCCATGGGGATTCTCCAGGCAAGAATACTGGAGTGAGTTGCCATGCCCTTCTTCATGGGATCTTCATGACCCTGGGGTCGAACCTATGTTTCTTACATCTCCTGCATTGGCAGGTGGGCTCTTTACCATTAGCACCACCTGGGAAGCCCACTATAATTCTACATTTACAGTCTATTATAGCACTGCCTACAGGATTCTATGATGACTAATTTATGTTTATACCTATAACAGAGCTTTTCAGGTGACTCAGTGGGTAAAGAATCTGCCTAACATGCAGGAGACTCAGGAGACTCGGGTTTGATTCCTGGGTCAGGAAGATCTCCTGGAAGAGGGCATGGCAACCCACTCTAGTATTCTTTCCTGGACAATCCAATGGAGAGAGGAACCTAGGGGGTTATAGTCCATAGGGTCACAAAGAGTCAGACATGACTGAAGAGACTGCACACACGTGCATACCTGTAACAACGAATAACTGCTTCATCACTGGACTCTGAAGTCCATGAGGGCAGAGGCCTTATCTTTTTATCTTTGAATCCCCAACAAATGACAGTGATTTTGCGGGAGGGCCACAATGTCTCTTAGCTTGCTTCCTCATATGTGATGCAGAAGGAATAATTTCAGCCTTGAAGGGTTATTGTAAAGATTAAAAATAATACATATGCAGTGCTGACAGAGGAAAACCAAGAGGGGCTTAAGACCAAGAAAACCCTTAGCAGCCATATTCTACTCTGAGTAGTCATATTTAGTCAGACAGCTTTCAGAGCAGAGAGAGTCTACAGAGAGAAGAATGAACCAGACATGCAGAGAGAAGCAGGGATGAGAAATGGAGTAAAGTCATGCATGGATCTTCCTACAGCTTTCCAATTCCAAGTTCCAGTCTTTTTGCGGAATACCTGGATTCTTCAGCATTAAAGTAACTGGGCTTAAAGCATAACATGCTCAAGAAAGAAGGAGTTTTTATTATTTAAATGATAAACAGCTTCCAAAGAGGAGAACAGAAACAGAAGTGGCAAACTAGGAGGAGCTCATATAATGATGTGTATATTATACCTTTCGGCTGTCTTGGGGTGATTTGTTGTGAGATATTCAAGGTTTCCTTGAAACAGAAGCATGAACATAAAACATGCTGGCACTTTCCATAGTCTAGAGTATGCATTGTGACTTCCAGTGCTGGGTATATAAATATAACCTGACTTGCCAAGCAAATGGTAGGCTCCTAGAGTGGGAAAATTATATCTTCTTCCTTTTTATTCCCTGTAGAGCCTAATCCACTGTTGAACACATAATTGATACTTGGTAACTTCATCAATATTTGTTAAGTGAATGAGTGCAACTTTAATTAAGACCTGATACATGCATGAGATTTTTACGTAATATGTTTAAGAGGGATCTAGGGACAATGAATCAAAGATGGATGTTTAAGACTCTAAACCTGCACACTCCTTCTGGGTGATTCAATACATACCCAGAGTTTCAACCACTACATAGGTACTATGGTGTTCATGCCTTTATCTCCAATCCATTCCTATAGCTTGTGCTATAGAGCCTCATTCCATTGCTTGTGGTAGCTGGACATAATTGCCTACATGCACCCCGCTCTCAACATCACGAAATATTGATCTTCAAGTATCTCAAAATATCATGTTCTCCTCCAAACTTGCTCCTCAACTGTATCCTGGGTCTCAGAATATAGGCACCATCAATTGCCATTCAGTGTACCTTGCTGGAAAACTGTGGGTCATCCCTGACTCCTGAATTTTCTCTTCTTCCTGCACCTGGCAGGAAGAGCAGTGTGGCACATATAAAAGGGCATAGGCTTAAAAATCTTACAGGTCTGGATTTTGGTTCTACTATTTATCAGTTGTGTGACCTTGAAAACATTCAGTTCAGTTCAGTTGCTCAGTCATGTCTGACTCTTTGGAACCCCATGTACCACAGCATGCCAGGCTTCCCTATCCATCACCAACCCCCAGAGGTTACCCAAACTCATGTCCATTGAGCCAGTGATGCCATCCAGCCATTGCATCCTCTGTGTCCCCTGTTCCTCCTGCCCTCATTCTTTCCCAGCATCAGGGTCTTTTCCAATGAGTCAGCTCTTCACATCAGGTGGCCAAGTATTGGAGTTTCAGCTTCAACATCAGTCTTTCCATTGAACACCCAGGACTGATCTCCTTTAGGATGGACTGGTTTGATCTCCTTGCAGTCCAGGGGACTCTCAAGAGTCTCCTCCAACACCACAGATCAAAAGCATCAATTCTTCTGCACTCAGCTTTCTTTACAGTCTAACTTTCACATCATAACTGACTACTGGAAAACCCATAGCTTTGACTAGACAGACCTTTGTTGACAAAGTAATATCTCTGCTTTTTAATATGCTCTCTAGGTTGGTCATAACTTTCTTTTCAAGGAGTAAGTATCTTTTAATTTCATGGCTGCAATCACCATCTGCAGTGATTTTGGAGCCCCCAAAATAAAATCAGCCACGTTTCCCCATGTATTTGCCATGAAGTGATGGGACGAGATGCCATGATCTTTGTTTTCTGAATGTTGAGCTTTAAGCCAACTTTTTCACTCTCCTCTTTCACTTTCGTCAAGAGACTTTTGAGTTCCTCTTCACTTTCTGCCATAAGGGTGGTGTCTTCTGCATATCTGAGGTTATTGATATTTCTCTTAGCAATCTTGATTCCAGCTTGTGTTTCATCCAGCCCAGTGTTTCTCATGATGGATCCTGCATATAAGTTAAGTAAGTGGGTGACAATATACAGCCTTGACATACTCCTTTTCCTGTTTGGAACCAGTCTGTTGTTCCATGTCCAGTTCTAACTGTTGCTACCTGACCTGCATATAGGATTCTCAAGAGGCAGGTCAGGTGGTCTGCTATTCCCATCTCTTTCAGAATTTTCCATAGTTTACTGGGATCCACACAGTCAAAGGCTTTGGCATAGTCAATAAAGCAGAAATAGATGTTTTTCTGGAACTCTCTTGCTTTTTTGATGATCCAGCAGATGTTGGCAATTTGATCTCTGATTCCTCTGCCTTTTCTAAAACCAGCTTGAACATCTGGAAGTTCATGGTTCACATATTGCTGAAGCCTGCTTGAAGAATTTTGAGCATTACTTTACTAGCATGTGAGATGAGTGCAATTGTGGTAGTTTGAGCATTCTTTGGCATTGCCTTTCTTTGGGATTGGAATGAAAACTGACCTTTTCCAGTCCTGTGGCCACTGCTGAGTTTTCCAAATTTGCTGGCATATTGAGTGCAGCACCTTCACACCATCATCTTTCAGAATTTGAAATACCTCCACTGGAATTCCATCACCTCCACTAGTTTTGTTCATAGTGATGCTTCCTAAGGCCCACTTGACTTCACATTCCAGGATGTCTGGCTCCAGGTGAGTGATCACACCATTGTGATTATCTGGGTCATGAAGATCTTTTTTCTACAGTTCTGTGTATTCTTGCCACCTCTTCTTAATATCTTCTGCTTCTCTTAGGTCCATACTATTTCTGTCCTTTATCGTGCCCATCTTTGCATGAAATATTCCCTTGGTATCTCTAGTTTTCTTGAAGAGATCTCTAGTCTTTCCTTTTCTATTGTTTTACACTATTTGTTTGCATTGATCCCTGAGGAAGGCTTTCTTAGCTCCCCTTGCTATTCTTTAAAACTCTGCATTCAAATGGGTATGTTTTTTCTTCTTTGCCTTGCACTCTCTTCTTTTCTCAGCTATTTGTAAGGCCTCCTCAGACAGCTATTTAGCTTTTTTGCATTTCTTTTTCTTGGGGATGGTTTTGCTCCCTGTCTCCTGTACAGTGTCATAAACCTCCATCCATAGTTCTTCAGGCACTCTGTCTATCAGATCTAGTCCCTTAAATCTATTTCTCACTTCCACTGTATAATCATAAGGGATTTGATTTAGGTCATACCTGAATGGTCTAGTGGTTTTCCATACTTTCTTCAGTTTAAGTCTGAATTTGCCAGTAAGGCGTTCATGATCTGAGCCACAGTCCGCTCCCGGTCTTGTTTTTTGCTGACTGTATAGAGATTGTCCATCTTTGGCTGCAGAGAATATAATCAATCTGTGTAGACACTTCACTTGTGTTGTTGGAAGAAGGTGTTTGCTATGACCAGTGCATTCTCTTGGCAAAACTCTATTAGCCTTTGCCCTGCTTCATTCTGTAATCCAAGGCCAAATTTGCCTGTTACTCCAGGTGTTTCTTGACTTCTTACCTTTGCAATCCAGTCCCCTATAATGAAAAAGACATCTTTTTTGGGTGTTAGTTCTAAAAGTTCTTGTAGGTCTTCATAGAACTGTTCAACTTCAGCTTCTTCAGCATTACTGGTTGGGGTACAGACTTTGATTACTGTGATATTGAATGGTTGCTTTGGAAACAAACAGAGATCATTCTGTCATTTTTGAGATCGCATCCACGTACTGCATTTCAGACTCTTTTGTTGACTATGATGGCTACTCCATTTCTTCTAAGGGATTCTTGCCCACAGTATTAGATATAATGGTTATCTGAGTTAAATTCACCCATTCCAGTCCATTTTAGTTCGCTGATTCCTAGAATGTCGACATTCACTCTTGCCACTTCCTGTTTGACCTAACTTTCCAGGTTCCTATGCAATATTGCTCTTTACAGCATCAGACCTTGCTTCTATCACCAGTCACATCCACAACTGGATATTGTTTTTGCTTTGGCTCCATTCCTTTATTCTTTCTGGAGTTAATTCTCCACTGATCTCCAGTAGCATACTGGGCACCTACCGACCTGTGGAGTTCATCTTTCAGTGTCCTATCTTTTTGCCTTTTCATACTGTTCATGGGGTTCTCAAGGCAAGAATACTGATGTGGTTTGCCATTCCCTTCTCCAGTGGACCACATTCTGTCAGACCTCTCCACCATGACCCGTCTGTTTTGGGTGGCCCCACACAGCATGGCTTAGTTTCATTGGGTTAGACAAGGCTGTCATTCATGTGATCAGATTGGCTAGTTGTCTGTGATTGTGGTTTCAGCCTGTCTGCCCTCTGATGCCCTCTCTCAGCACCTCCCATCTTGGGTTTCTCTTACCTTGGATGTGGGGTATCTCTTCATGGCTACTCCAGGAAAGCACAGCTGCTCCTTACCTTGGATGTGGGGTATTTTCTCTCAGCTGCTTTCCTGCCGTGTGATTCTCATAATCTTTATTCATAAAGTGGGACTATTAATGTCAATCTTAGAAGCATCTTTAACAATGGGATATAATTTACCTAGAGTTGTAGAATCCAACTCCCATTTAGTGCCCTGGATATGCCTTTATTGTGTCCTAGAGCCCAAAATAGTTGGTTTATTTGCAAGTCTCCACCAGACTCTAAGCTCTTTGAGAAGGGGGTCTAACACATCTCTCTGAAACTCTAAACTGAATGAATAGTAGCATAGATTTTCCTAAAAGCTTCAAAACTATATGTCAACAGAATAAAAGACAAGAAAGTGGTAAGCATATGACCCAGCTATCCCACTGCCAGGTATATACCCTGAGAAAACCACCCGTGGTGGATTCAGGTCAATGTATGTCGAAACCAATACAGTATTGTAAAGTAAAATAAAGCAAAAAACAAAACAAAACAAAACAAAAACAAAAAGATACATATACCACAATGTTCATAACAATACTATTTATTAATCCAATAGCTAGGATATGGAGGCAACCTAGAGGTACACTGAGAGAAGAGTGGAGAAAGAAGTTGTGGTACATATATACAATGTAATATTACTCAGCCATAAAAAGGAAAGAATGTGAATCATTTGAACTGATGTGGATGGATCTAGAGCCTGTTATACAGAGTGAAGTAAGTCAGAAAGAGAAAAACAAATATCATATACTAACCCATGTGTACGTAATCTAGAGAAATGGTGCTGATGAAAGTATTTGCAGGGAGGGAATAGAGACACAGATGTAGGGAACAGACTTGCAGACTCAGTAGGGAAATGAGAGGGTGCGATGAACTGAGAGAATAGCATTGGCATGTATACACCACCATGTGTAAAACAGATCGTTAGCGGGAAGCATGGGAAACTCAGTTTGGTGCCCTGTGATGACCTAGAGGGTTGGCATAGGGGCGGGTGGTAGGGAGGCTCAGGAGGGAGGGGATATATACTTATAGCCGATTCACTCTGTTGTATAGTAGAAACTAGCGCAACATTATAAAGCAATTATCTTCCAATTAAAAATTTGAAAAAGAAACAGTGGTAGAATGAATAAGAAGCTATTTTATTATGCTTTGTCTCTAATGTTTGCATATATTATTATAGATATGACAACTATTTTTTCAAAAGCATTTGCAAAAAGGTAAAGAACATTGTACAAAAGGAAGAATAAGCTACCCTTTTCAGAGTGGAAGTAGACTACAAAATATCTTGATAGACAACCTAAATCAGACCGACATCCTTCAGACAATCAAACACACGGTTAATATGGAATGTTTGGTCTGGCTAGCTGGGGGAACGGGGTGGCGGGGGAAGGCATGGCCAAGAATTGCATTTCTGTGACTCACCGCTCCTACAAAAATGGTGGCTTCTGAGAAATATAATTTAGAAGAAAATACCTATAATAAATTGTGTGGTGCCATACCAAAAATAACATTCACTTCAAGGGGGAAGCCCTCAATTAATTTCACTTAGAAAACAGAACCTTGAAATTACTGAGAATTGACCTGAAAATCTCAGGAGAACTGTTCATTTATTGGTTTACTCATTCACTTATTCAACAGATACTTATTAAGCACCAACTACAAACCAAGACTGTGACCGGTATGCTGTGGGAACAGAGCAAGCACAGTTCCTGTACTCAGGCAGATTATAATGTAACAGGAAAGACAGACAAACAATAAAAATTGATAAAATGTGGTGTATCTTCTACTGTGTGCTATTCTGGAGTGCTGCGGAAGCAGACAGGAAGAGCACTTAACCCATCTGGGGTTAGAAGGAAACATGTTCCTTGAGGTGAGGAAGGAGTGGGAAGATTATCAAGGGAGGGGCAGTTTATACAAAACCCTGAAGGCAAGAAGTGTCCCAACAAAGTAAACTTAAAAGTTCAAGATGAAACAGCTAGAGATTAAGCTGCAGAGGAGTGGAAATTAGGATATGAAAAGTCTTTTGAAATGAACTGAACTGTGTGATCTATGTTTAATAAAATGCATTTATATTTAAGGTAAAATGAATTTTGACAAAGTATGTAATGTATACTACACTCCAATCAAGATACAGAACATTTTCACCTCCGGGGAAAGTTTGTTAGCATCCTTTTGTAGTCATCTCCCTTCATGTTCCCCATCCTCTGGGCTCAGGTGAAAATTGCCATTTTCTTAAAAATTGCTTTTATGGATTGTGTTTGCTACCATTCCATATTAATAAAATTTTCCAGTATGAATTCTTTGTTCTTTCATTCAGCATAATAAGTGAGATTCCTCCATGCTGTGTGTATCAGTAGGTTATTCCTTTCATTGCTGATACTATAATTTGTTCATTTGGTCACTGACTTGAATCTGTCATTATTTGGGTTGTTTCCAGTTTTGGGTCACTATAAATATAGCAACTATGAATATTCATGTGCAAGTCTTTATATGATTTTCATTTCTTTGAGTAAATACCTCAGAAAAAGATTTGTTAGGTCATATAATAAGTATGTTCAATTTTATAGGAAACTGGCAAATCGTCCTCAAAAGTGGTCATGCCATTTTATACCTCACCATAAATGTATGAAAGTCCCTGTTTCTCCACACCATTGCCAACACATTATATGATCAGTCCTTTTAATTTTAGTCATTCTATAGGTGTGAAATGGCATTCTATTATGATTTTAATTTTGTACTGAACATCTTTTTACGTGATTATTGCCTATTTTTATTTTGTCTTTTATGAAATTTGTTTGCTTATTTTTTTAAATTAATTTATTTTAATTGGAGGCTAATTACTTTACAATATTGCATTGGTTCTGCCACACATCAACATGAATTCGCCATGGGCATAGACGTGTTCCCCATCCTGAACCCCCCTCGAACCTCTCTCCCGATACCATCCCTCTGGGTCATCCCAGTGCACCAGCCCCAAGGATCCTATATCGAACCTGGACTGGCAATTTGTTTCTTATATGATATTATACATGTTTCCATGACATTCCCCCAAATTATCCCACCCTCTCCCTCTCCCACAGAGTCCAAACGACTGTTCTATACATCTGTGTCTCTTTTGCTGTGCTCTCTTTTTTGTTATTGTTACCATCTTTCTAAATTCCATATATATGAATTAGTATACCGTATTGGTATCTTCTTTCTGGTTTACTTCACTGTATAATCGGCTCCAGTTTCATCCACCTCATTAGAACTGATTCAAATGTATTCTTTTTAATGGCTGAGTAATCCTCCATTGTGTATATGTACCACAGCTTTCTTATCCATTCATCTGCTGATGGACATCTGGGTTGCTTCCATGTCCTGGATATTATAAACAGTGCTGCGATGAAGATTGGGGTACACGTGTCTCTTTCAATTCTGGTTTCCTCAGTGTGTATGCCCAGCAGTGGGATTGCTGGGTCATAAGGCAGTTCTATTTCCAGTGTTTTAAGGAATCTCCACACTGTTCTCCAGAGTGGCTATATTAGTTTGCATTCCCACCAACAGTGTAAGAGGGTTCCCTTTTCTCCACACCCTCCCCAGCATTTATTTCTTGTAGACTTTTGTGTAGCAGCCATTATGACAGGTGTGAAGTGGTACCTCATTGTGGTTTGATTTGCATTTCTCTGATAATGAGTGATGTTGAGCATCTTTTCATGTGTTTGTTATGTTCACTTATTATAAGAATTAAGTTGTTTGTCTTATTTACTGAGTTGTAAGAGTTCATTATATGTTGCTGATTCAAGTGTTTTGTCAGTTATATGTGTTATAAATATTTTCTTTTAGTATACTTCTTGCCATTTCATTTTCTTGAGTTTCTCCCTTGAAGAGCAGATATTGAATTTTTGAGGAAGTCCAATTTATCAATACTTTCCTTTATCGTTACTGCTTTTTCCTTTATCCAATGTTTGCTTCTAGAAGATTTATATCTTAATTTTTGCATTTAGGTATATAATCCATTTTGAGTTAATTTTGTGTATGTGTAATGTAAGAGTGAATTTTATTGTTCTGCACATAGGGGTCAGATTCCAATTATTTCATCACTATTTATTGAAAAACTATCATTTTCTTATTGAATTACTTTATAGAAAATCAGTTCTGCTTCTAATGACTTTTTTCTTGACTGTGCATTACATTTCTCTGTATTTTTCTTTTTTTTATTGAATATGAGATATTTTGGATGATACATTGTAGAGAATTACTGGTTAATGCCCTAGAATTTGTGTAGGCCTGATTTTTATGCTTTATTAGTGAGGAACTGTGGAAGGCCAAAGGTATTTTGGTAGCATACTAACTTGGTGGGACTCAACCTTTAAACTCTGTTGCTCTATGGATCTTTTTGGAGCTTGGTATTAGGGTTTCATGGGAAAAACTGTGGTAGGTCTTACTCTAGGACAAAGGTCTTGGTCCAAGAGTCCCTTTAGGGGTGACTCTGGCGGACACTGGGGCTTCCCTGGCAGCTAACAAGGTAAAGAATCTGCTTGCAATGTAAGACACCCAGGTTGGATGCCTGGATCAGGAAGATCCCCTGTAAAAGGCAATGGATACCCACTCAAGTATTCCTGCCTGGAGGGCTCCAAGGACAGAGGAGGCTGGTGGGCTACAATCCACGGGGTTGCAAAGAGTCAGATATGGTTGAGCACCTAACAACACTGATGGATGTCAGGGCTGCTGAAAAAAGAAGCTTTAGGAAAATCTCTCTGCTCTGGCAAGGCTTGAATTTCAGTATCTGTAGGTTCTGCTTACCTAAAACATCTTTGTCTAGCTCTTGACCCTATTGCAGCTGCTATATTAAACCTCTGATATTTTTTCCTGAGAATCTATAGCTCATGCTCAGCCATGGACTTGAGGCTGTCCAACCCATAGGTTTTGGACAGCTCTCTGATGCCTGTAGTCACCACATCCCACCTGCTTCAGGAACCTAGAACTCTGACCTCTGCACCCTTAGCTCAGTGAGACCACTGTACCATGTGTAGCCTCTACTTCTCTATGCTGTAGTCAGAAAATTATTTCCAGACAGAGAACTGAGCAACTGCAGGGCTTATTTCATGAGTTTCCCTCCTTACACATCAGACTTAAAATTGACTGCTGTCCATTGCCTGAAAAACTGTTGCCTAATATGTTTTGTTCAGATCTAAGGACATTGATGGCAAGAAGTGTAGCTTGGTATCATTTACTCCATGACAAATGGAAGCTGAAACTCTCTCCACTGAGGTATTTAAGCAGAGAAATACAGTATTATAATTATATTTTTGAAGGATCAGTTTGGCTGTAATAGCAAGTGAATTGGTGGGGAACAATATTAGAGGTAGAAACAACATGTGGCAGTGTCAGAAATACTGGGAAAAATTACTTACTAGTAAATAAACATTTTGTGTTTACTACATTCCAGGCTTGATTCTTATTTTAATATTAACTCAATTATCACAGATCCGGCAATATAAGTACTACTATTATCTTCATTTTTCTATAGGTTAGAAAACTGAGGGACTAAAGTTGTAACAGTCAAAAGCATAAATTGTTTAATCAATTTTCGTTTTTAAAAAGTTCATGAACATCACTATAAAATATATTTTGGTGCAATTACTGAGAGAAAAAGCTGAAATTAATTACAGAGGAAATAATAAACCTAGAACATGAAAAAATGATGAAATTTTGGCATTATTTGAAGCAATGAGTGAAACAAAATACTTGTTATTATGAAATAACCTCACTTAGAGGTCAGAAACATGGCAGGAGGCTAAAATAAGAATCGTTAGAAAGGTTGTGAGTTCAGAACATTTGAGTTTAGGTCAACATGTCATGTTACCAAATTAAGTGTGTCTTCTGAATTTTGGTGATAAACAACCATTATGATTAAAATATTCCATAATACCCATGTTTTCAAAAAGCGCTGTTTACATTCATCTGTGGAAAATTGTGTCCTGCTGATAACCCAAATGCATGACTTAAACCATCTGCTGTTTCTGCTGATGTGAAAGAGAAGGATATTGAACCTACAGCAGTGAGTTGATTTGCTGGGAAGTTTCTGCTAATTTTTAGTGCTTTAATGTGAGCTAACTACACTTCAGGCATATTCTCAAAAGGAGCTCCCCAGGCTTCAATCCTGGCAAAGATGGGTTTACCTGGAGGAAGGCTAGAATGATAATAGCACAGCTAGTATGAAAAGACAGAAACAGTCACCATACTTATGAATTTCCAACTCTACCTAAGATATACATGCAATCCAAAGAGCTTCCCACGAGAGGCCGTGTGACAGAAATGGCAGAGATTTTTGTGGAAAATCAATCTAGACTGAAATTCCTGTTTCTAATCTAGACCAAATTATGTGAATTCTCTGAATCTTAGTTTCTTTATCCATAAAAAGAAAGAAAAAATTTAAACGACTCTAGTGGGTTGAATGGTGGTCCTCATATGTTCTTTTCCTAGCTCCCAGGACTTGTGAGTGTGAACTCATTTGGAAACAGGGTTCTTTGCAGATGTAATTAAGTGAGGGATCTTGAGGCATTATCACTTAGAATTTTCCGGGTGGGTCCTAAGTCGGATAAACAGTGTGCTCATAAGAGACACAGAGAGGAGAGACACAAAGGGAGATGAGAAGGCCATGTGAAGGTGACAGCCGATATTAGAATCTGTTGTTGTTGTCCGTTTTCAGTCGTTCAGTCATGTCCAACTCTTTTGCGACCCCATGGACCAGACTCCTCTGTCCATGGGATTTCCCAGGCAAGAATACTGGAGTGGGTTGCCATTTCGTTTCCCAGAGGATCTTCCTGATCCAGGGATTGAACCCTTATCCCCTGCATTGCAGGTGGATTCATTACTGCTGAGCCACCAAGTAAGCCCCAGATATTGGAATTATCCAGCCACAAATCAGGGAATGCCAGAACTACTGGAAGGTGGAAATGGCAAGGAAGGATACCCCTTGGGCTAAGCAAGGGCCTTTTGATACTCTGATCAAGGAACTTACTTCACTGCATTGGCCCATGCTTATGGAATCCACTGCTTGTACCACTCTCTCCACTATCCTGAAACAGCTGGTTTGACAGATTGGCAAAACGGCTTTTTGAAGACTTAGTTATAGCACCAGTTAGGTGCTACTAACCCATTAGCAAAATTTTTGCTTCTTTTCCCCAAGACCTTATGTCCTGCTAATCAAAGGAGCGCTTTCACCAGGAGATACAACAATGATTTGACTGATCTGAAATTTAAGACTGTCATCCAGCCCCTCTGAGCGTCATTCCTGTGAATCAACAGGCAAAGAAGGGTGTTACCACACTGCCCAAGGTGATTGATCCTGATTTTAAGGAAAAATTGGACAATGTAGGTAAAGAAGACAATGTCTGGAATACAAGAGAACCCTTACAATGTCTCTTAGTGTTATCGTTGCCTATGATTAAGGTCAATGGAAAACTACAACTCTCCAATCTAGGCATGACTGCTAATCTACCATATTCTTCAGAAATCAATGTTTGAATGACTCCACTAGGTAGCAAACCATTACCAGCTGAAGTGCTTGATGATGGCAAAGGTAATACAGACAGGGTACTGAAAGAAGTTAATTAAAAGCAGTAATTACAACCATGTGACCAATTACAGAATTGAGGACTCTTAATAGTTATGGGTATGTCCTCATTTTAATATACTTTTACACAAAATCATTGTTTTCTTCATTCTCTTATTCCCTTATAAGATGTATTGACTTTATGTGCTGTGTTCCAAGTTGTTTCAGTCATGTCCAACTCTTTGCGACCTTATGGACTAGAGCCTACCAGGCTCCTCTCTCCATGGGATTCTCCAGGCAAGAATACTGGAGTGGGTTGCCAAGCCCTCCTCCAGGGGATCTTCCCAATCCAGGAATCGAACCCATGTCTCTTATGTCTCCTGCATTGGCAGGCAGGTTCTTTACTACTAGCACCACCTGCAAGCCCATTGACTTTATATTATAGTATTTTAAGTATTGCCAACTTTAAATCATGAAATTTAGTGTGATTTTCACTGTATGCAGGATAGGTGTATCACGGCAGATAGTATTTTGACCTTGATATCTTTATTTGGAGATTAAAAATGCTTTAAGGAGATTTATATGGGTATCAAGTTGACAAGGGTTGGATTTATGATGGTTAATTTTATGCGTCAACTTGACTGGGCCACAGGGTACCTAGATATTTGGTTAAATATTCTAGGTGTTTCTGTAAGGATGTTTTTGAATGACAGTAACATTTGAATCAGTGGATTGAGTAAAACAGAATACACTGCCTAATATGGATCTCTTTATCCAACCTGTTGGAGGCCTAACTAAAATAAAAAAGGCTGAATATGGGAGAATTTGGTCTCTGCCTGACTGTCTTTCAGCTGGGATATAGGCCTTCTCCTGCTTTTGGACTTATGATTAGACTAGAATTTACACTGCTGGTGCTTCTGGTTGTCGGGACTTTGAATTTGGATTGGAAATTACATCACTGGCTCTCTTGACCCTCACACAAGGGCACTGCCACTTCTATAGTATTCACGCCAAGAAAGCATGAGCTGACACTGGTCCCAAGGAACATTAGATGTACCTGGGGTAAAAAAAAATTGCTTCCAAATGAAAGGCTTCACTATTTTAAAACTCAGGATCATAAAAATCAGAGAAAGATTGAGAACTGTTCCATATTTAAGAGCTTAAATAGAAATGACAATTATTTGAATTGGATGCTAGACAAGAAATCAAAAAGAGATGCAATTTGTGCAGGTGGTGAAATCTAAACAAGGCTTGTAGATTGGATGGTAGTGTTATAGGACTACTGATTTTTTTGACATCTGCATTTGGCTATGTAAGAGAGTATTCTCTTGTTTTGAAATATATACACTGATGGATTAAGAGAAAAGAGAGAGACAAATGTTGGTAAAGTGTTAATATTTGGAGAACTTGGGGGTGAGGGACTATAGGGGTTTTGTACTATTTTGCAATTTTTCTCCCAATTTAAAATTATTTTAGAATAAATAATACAATAGGTTCTTAGAAATGTACCTCTCCTACCAAAGTTCCCTGATCCTTCACCAAATTAATTTATATTCCCATTTATTTCCATTCCCTCCTTCTTATTTCACCACTAAGTCATCCATGCTTTTATCCAAAATTTCCATATATGCCTTTCAAGAAAATTCCTGAGATTTATTAAACCAGAAAGAGAAAAAGAGATACAGCGTGGCCCCTGGTAAGCTGTCTTTGTGCATATCCTCTTTCATTGCCTTCTTAACTTTGAGAGTAGAATCTGAACCTAAGCAGACTGCAATGCATCTGCATCTAATTTCTCACTTCTAGTAATTACGTAGGCCAGATTAAGAACACACATTTAATTGGGGAGCTCCCAAACACTGGAGGCTGAAGTGTGACCAAGTATACCTAAGCAAAAAATCATTCCAGTATGAAAGCATGCCACAGACTCAAGGAACCTAGCTTCAAAAAGCAAGAAGCTAAAATATGGGAAAATATCACATTTTTCTCAGATGCCCCTAAGTCTAAAACTGGTGATGTCCAGTGGCATTTGCTGTGACCACAAAAAATGTTCCTTCCTTCCAGAAATGCACATTCATTTGATCCTTGTGAAACTGCAACTCTCCAATCCAAATCAGAATCCAGACCGTGGGCTTAGGAAACTGTTTTGATAACAACCAAAAAATTCAGAATGTCTTACAGACACCATACTGGGAAGGCTCCAGTAAAGGAAATAACTTTACTCAGCAGAAGACTCCCAGGAGGACCCACATTATGAGTTAGTCAATATCAGTCAAGAAGATGGGTGGTAACAAGTGAGGTTCTTTACCCAGAAGCCAACTGTGCACAGAGGTAAAGAAAACAGTTAAAACAGAGTAGAGGCTAGAGAAATTTACAATTATATTTTGTCACCAGATCATATTCTACCTAAGGCTGCACCAAATATTTTTAATTCCTAATATTAAAAAAAGTAAGAAAGTAAAAGAAGAAAGAGATATTGGCATGGAATATAAAGCATTCTTTCTCTAAGAAAATGGTGCACATTTTTTTCGTATTTTCTCTAATATTTTTACAATTGGGAAAACACCTTGGCAGGCTACAAATATTTATGTATAGTCTAACTTATTCAAGTGTTTTCCAGTTACCCTGCTGGATGCTTCATAGCATATGATGAGCTGATGAATCTTCCTGGTAGTTTAGATTTGAATGATGCATATATTTCTATCATCCCTATAGCATATTACCACAAGATAGATCAAAATGTAGAAAACAGCATTGGCTTTACCATCTGCATAGGTGATAGGCACTGGCTTTGCTGTCTCTGTAGGCCATAGGGAACAGACTGTAAGAATTCCAGTCTCAGAAACAGCATTTTCTATAAACCACTTACAATAAAAAGTGGTAAGACATTCATATGCCAAGACTGTTTCACCCAGAAGCTTTCATAAAAACGCCAGTGCAGGTTCGATACAGGATGCCTGGGGCTGGTGCACTGGGATGACCTGGAGGGATGGTCTGGGGAGGGAGGTGGGAGGGGGGTTCAGGATGGGGAACATGCGTATGCCCGTGGTGGATTCATGTTGCTATGTGGCAGAACCAATGCAATATTGTAAAGTAAAAAAAATAAAATAAAATAAAGGCATCAGCCTACTACTTTTTGTACATAGTGCAATTCTGAGTCATTAAAGCCAAAAAGTGTTGAATAAACCTAAAAATAGGATGCGAGGGCACAAAAGATATGAAATAAGGGAAGTTTGTATTTAAGTCATTGTTGAATGATTCAGACAAACAATGACTAGTGGAAGATTCTAGTTTTATCAGCCTTATGTCAGCATGTGTAGCCTTTGCTTACCACTCAGGACAGTGGGAGCGCCTGTTACCCTTAGTGAAAGAAGTCTGGGTCACCGAGAGGAGTAGTATAATAGCAATCATGATGTTGGCGCAGTTGTTGAGATAGATTATAACATCTGGCAGAAACGACAATATCAGACAGGGAAACAGGAACACATTGCTAGTGCACCCCAGCTTTCCAGAGAGTAGGAAATTGTGGAAAAGTGATCCTTACTTGGAGAAGTTCACTTCTATGGCAAGGGTAAAGATCATAGGAAATCTGGAAAAATGGTACCAATGACCTTATGTACAGAGCAGCAAAGGAGACACAGACATAAAGGGCAGACTTTGGACTCAGTGGGAGAAGGAGAAGGTGGGATGATTTGAGAGAATAGCATTGAAACATATACTTTAACATGTGTAAAACAGATAACCAGTGCCAGTGTGATGCATGACGCAGGGCACTCAAAGCCAGTACTCTGTGACAACCTAGAGGAATAGGGTGGGGAGGGAGGTGGGAGGGGGGTTCAGGATGGAGGAGAAATGTATACCTATGGCCGATTCATACTGATGTATGGCAAGCACTATCACAATTCTGTAAAGTTTAAAATAAATAAATAAATAAAAATTAAAAAAAAAGAAATAAACCCAAAAATGTCTAGTTTGAGAATCTCAGTTGGCCTAACCTAGACTCACTTCTCTACTACCACACAGCTACCTTGACAAGAAATCTTAACAATAGTCATAAAGTTTATACATTTATACAAATTCTTCAGTCGAATCTGAGTCACCATGATTTTATCTTATAAATTATAGAAGTAACAATCAATTACTCTCCTTACTACATCCTTCTATTTGTATTTATAACATCATATCATTAAAAGCATTAAATTTTCAGTTCTAATTACACAGGGCTCTTGGCTGAGAGCAGAGTTATAGAGTCAGCTCCTGCCCTCTTGTTCAGCTTCTCAGTCATGTCCAACTCTTTGCAGCCCCATGGACTGCAGCATATCTGGCTTCTCTATCCTTTACTATCTCTTCAAGCTTGCCCAAACTCATGTCCTTCGAGGCCATGATGCCATTCAAACACCTCATCCTCTGTCATCCCCTTTTCCTCCTGTCCTCAATCTTTACCAGCATCAGGGTCTTTTCCAATGAGTGAACTCTTCATATCAGGTGGCCAAAGTATAGGAGCTTTGACTTCAGCATCAGTCCTTTCAATGAATATTCAGGGTTGATTTCCTTTAGGATCAACTGGCCTGATCTATTGCTGTCCAAGGGACTCTCAAGAGTCTTCTCCAACACCACAGTTTAAAAGCATCAGTTCTTTACAACACTCAGCCTTCTTTATGGTCCACCTCTCACATCTGTGCATGACTACTGGAAAAACCATTGCTTGGACTATATAGACCTTTGTCAGCAAAGCAATATCTTTGATTTTTAACATGCTATTTAGGTTTGTCACAGCTTTTCTGTCTTTAGGAGTTTCAAATCTAAAAGCAACAAAACTAGAGTTTTGCAAATGTAATCAATATGAGGTCATTAGTGTGGGCTCCAATCCAAAGTGATTGGTGTCCTTATAAAAAGAATGCCATATTAAGAGACACCCATGCACACAGGATGAATGCCACACAAAGGCTGGAGTTAAGCTCCCCAAGCCAAGGAATGACCAGAAGCTAGGAGAGAGGCCTGGAATATATTTTTCCCTAGAAGCTTCAGAGGCAACATAGCCTTAATAACACCTTGATTTCAGACTTTTGATCTTCAGAATTGTGAGACAATAAATTCCTCTTGTTCCCCAGACTGTGATACTCTGTTATAGCAATTGTAGGAAATTAATATATCAGTAAAATAAAGCACTTAGTATAGTGGCTCAGAAATTTTGCCCACTGTGAAAGACAGTCCACAAGGAAAGGAACTCTGAATAATACACGGAAATCTGTTGCTTTTCTATACAGTAATAATGACCTATCAGAAAGAGAAAGTAAGAAAATAATTCCATTTACAACTGCATCAAAAAGAATACAACACCTAGGAATAAACTTAACCAAAGAGATTAGAGACTTATATTCTGAAAACTATAAGACATTGACAAAGGAAACTCAATACAAATAAAAGGAAAGACACCTCATCTTCATGAAATGATATTGTTAAAATGCTCATACTCTCGAAAGCAATCTACAGATTCAATGCAATGTCCAACAAAATATCATTGGCTTCTTGCATAGAACTAGACCAAATAATCTAAAATTTATATGAAGCCACAAAAGACCCCAAACAGTCAAATACATTTTGAATAAAAAGAAAACTAGAGGTATCATGTTCCTTGACTTTGGACTATACTATATAAAGCTACAGGGGCACCCTACTCCAGCACTCTGGAAAATCCCATGGACGGAGGAGCCTGGTAGGCTGCAGTCCATGGGGTTGCAAAGAGTTGGACACAGCTAAGCAACTTCTTTCACTTTCCCTTTCATGCATTGGAGAAGGAAATGGCAACCCACTCCAGTGTTCTTCCCTGGAGAATCCCAGGGACGGCGGAACCTGGTGGGCTGCCATCTCTGGGGTTGCACAGGTTCGGACACGACTGAAGCGACTTAGCAGCAGCAGTTAGAACAGCATGGTACTAGCACAAAATAAGACACATAGGCCAATGAAACAAGATGTGTCCTTAGTTGCTTAGTTGTGTCTGACTCTTTGTAACCTCATGGACTGTAGCCCTCCAGGCTCCTCTGTCCATGGAATTCTCCCAGCAAGAATACTGAAGTGGGTTGCCATTTCCTTCTCCAGGGGATCTTCCTAACCCAGGGATTGAACCCAGGTCTCTGGCATTGCAGGCAGATTCATAACTGTCTGAGCCATCAGGATAAAGGGCTACAATTGAATGATCATCTCAGTGCAGAAAAAGCATTAAACATCTCAATGCAGAAAAAGCATTTAACAAAATTCAATAACCCTTTTATGGGATTCATAAATCCCTGTTTTATGTTGAGGATAAAACACTCAATAAACTAGGAATGTAAAAGAATTTCTTTATCATGGAAAAGTTTATCTGTGAAAAACCCATAACAAAATCACACTAAATTCTGAAAATTGAATGCTTCCCCTAAGATTAGAAACAAGACAAGGGTATCTGCTCCCTTCACTTTTATTCACATTGTACTGGAGTTCAAAGGACAATTCAAAATGCAGGATATGATATGTAAAGCCTTTTAACATGTGTCTCAACCTAATCTTCAAACTTCATTTCTTCCCACTTAGTGAAAAGAAGTCTTCAGCCACAAAGAAGTCTTTAGCCACATAGAAGTACTCACCAGACATGGCATCTTCTGTTAAAGCTCTATGTCTTTAATAGCCTGTCCTCTCTTCCCCAGTAGCTCAGATGGTTAAGAATTTGCCTGCAATGCAAGAGACCCAGGTTCGATCCCTGGGTCAGGAAAATCCCCTGGAGTAGGGAATGGCTACCCACTCCAGTATTCTTGTCTGGCTAATTCCATGGACAGAGAAGCCTGGTGGGCTGCAGACTATGGGGTCACAGAGAGTTGGACAGGACTGAGTGCCTAACACTTTCACTTTCTCCCTTGAAAGCATTTCATTCCTTTCCATGCTTTGTGTACTGTCTTTGAAACTCAGTGTAACACCTTACTCTTACATCTTCATCAATTGGTTGCTTCCTCCTCTGGAAATCTCAGATACAATAAAGAAGTTCTTTTAACTGATCTTTGCTTAGTGGACTTCTTATTAACCATAGCCCTTCATTGGCTCCATGTAACATGCTGATGCACATGGCCTCCTGCATGTTCTTTGGTGTCCCACATTCTTCTGGTCCCACTAATGGGGACTAAATTGTGAACTTACTAAGGATCTGATTGGTTTCTTCCAAAACTGGTTGACAGCGGCACTTACAAATTTATTCTTTTTTTTCACTATGTCTTCCCATTGAATATAAACTCCATGTGGGCATGAATTTCTCTCTTTTGGCCATTGCTAAATAGCCACTATTTTAACAGTGCTTGTGTATGATAAACTCTTAACAAGTATTTGTTGAACTGATTAACTATTATGTGAATAAGTAGTAATACTTTTGGCTGAAAAACACTTGTGTCAATGAGGAAAAATCTAATTGACAATAGTTTAAGAAATAGGGATTTATTTTCTGCACAAATACGAAGTCTGGAGGTAGAGCATTGCTGTCACTGATTTAGCAGCTTCATGATGGTCACATCTGGGAAGTTTTCTTGGCCTTCACCACATGGTTGCAGAACGGCTGGAGCCCCTCAAAGTGTCACCTCCTCATGCCATATGGGAGGCAGGGAAAGTGGGGAGAGGTGCAAAACAGGCCCCTTACATTTCACCAGCTAGAACCGTGTGCTAAGTGAAACTATCCTAGGTACTGGGCTAACAGAACCTGAAATCAAGTTACTCTCCCCGATGTCTGAACACAATCAGAGTTTTGTTAGTGCACAAAAGAGAGTAGGAAATGCCTTTTGGGATAGGCATCAGGCAGTGGGTGACACACTACACAAATCAAAAAAATGTCAGTGGGAAAGAGGTAAAATTACACATACATACATGTAGTTGATTAGTTGATTATTATTTATGACATTTATGTCCTATTAAATCATTATAAACAGTGAATTAGTGAGTACTGAACCATTGCTCCTTGTGAGAGTCTGTGGTCATATTTTCATCAACCAACAAATACACTGTTGTTTTATATGAGTTTCTGTTTAACAATAGCTTATTGAATATATACTGTTGATTTATTAACATAGAATTCACAGGCAACCACATGTAACTCACACTTAAACAACACTTAAGTAGCACATGTATTTTCTCCATAAGGCATGT
This sequence comes from Ovis aries, assembly GCF_016772045.2. Classification (NCBI taxonomy): domain Eukaryota; kingdom Metazoa; phylum Chordata; class Mammalia; order Artiodactyla; family Bovidae; genus Ovis; species Ovis aries. The sequence continues at coordinate 40,770,569 of NC_056069.1, read as the reverse complement.
TGCAGCCTTCTTGCTCCCTTAGGAACACTTATATGTGTGCTGTGTGTTTAGTCACTTCAGTCGTGTCCGACTCTTTGCGACCCGAATGAACTAGTCAGCCAGGCTCTTCTGTCCATGGGATTCTCCAGGCAAGAATACTGGAGTGGGCTGCTATTTCCTCCTCCAGAGGATCTTCCTACACCTGGGATCAGAACCCATGTCTCTTATGTCTCCTACACTGGCAGGTGGTTTCTTTACCACTAGTTCCACCTGGGAAGCTCCAGGAACACTACACAGCACATCATAATTATTCTCTGTGGCAATTTTAAACAGTAAAACCATTAACAAAAGCACACACACCAAACAGACTTTAAAGGACACTTGTTTGCAGTATGAGAGATGAAACAAGAAGGTAAAACATTGACTTGTTCGATATCTGCTGAGAATGTGTTTAGTTGGATGACTCAAATTGTTTTGTTGTTTTCTGCCCACAGTGACAGTGGATATGTCCACAGATGACTTTGAAAGCACTGGGACTTTTGGTTTTGGGGTTACAAATACATTTTAGAAAGTAAGTGAATTAAACATAGGATCTGTAAACAATTAGGATTTTGTTATAAATTTTTCTTATTCTTTTTTTTAACCATGTTTACTTTATCAGTGGATTATGGCATTGTCTATGCTGCCTCTTTCTTTCTCCTTACAATAATAGCTTGACTACATTTGCTAGCTTTCCTTGGAGCAAGGCATGGTCTTGTGGTAGCCTTCTTGCCAGAGGAATGAACACAGAAGCAATATGGACCATCTCCAGACTAGGCCCACAAATATCTCCAAACAAGAGTGTCTGTGTTCTTTTCCTTTTCACAGTCTGGAATGGACACAACCCTCAGGGCAGTTCTGGGAGTCTTGTGTTGAATTTTCTAGAGTCACAGGGTGGGGGAAACCATTGAAAGGAAACTGAAAAATTACTATCCCTAAAATCACTGCAGATGATGATTGCAGCCATGAAATTAAAAGACGCTTACTCCTTGGAAGAAAAGTTATGACCAACCTAGATAGCACATTCAGAAGCAGACACATTACTTTGCCAACAAAGGTCCGTCTAGTCAAGGCTATGGTTTTTCCTGTGGTCATGTATGGATGTGAGAGTTGGACTGTGAAGAAGGCTGAGCGCTGAAGAATTGATACTTTTGAAGTGTGCTGTTGGAGAAGACTCTTGAGAGTCCCTTGGAATGCAAGGAGATCCAACCAGTCCATTCTGAAGGAGATCAACCCTGGGATTTCTTTGGAAGGAATGATGCTAAATCTGAAACTCCAGTACTTTGGCCACCTCATGTGAAGAGTTGACTCATTGGAAAAGATTCTGATGCTGGGAGGGATTGCGGGCAGGAGGAGAAGGGGACGGTAGAGGATGAGATAGCTGGATGGCATCAGTGACTCGATGGATGTGAATCTGAGTGAACTCTGGGAGTTGGTGATGGACAGGGAGGCCTGGCGTGCTATGATTCATGGGGTCGCAAAGAGTCGGACACGACTGAGTGACTGAACTGAGCTGAACTGAACTTAATCATCATTTGGAGGTGAACTTTCACTCAACATGAGGGAAAAATATGCTTTTATGTTAAATCACTGAGATTTGGAGATTTATCTGTATATAGCAGCTACAGCTAGCTACCTTATAGCTTCCCTGATGGCTCAGACGGTAAAACAATTGCCTCTGAAGTAGGAGACCTGGGTTTGATCCCTGGGTCAGGAAGATACCCTGGAGAAGGAAATGGGAACCCACTCCAGTATTCTTGCCTGGGGAATCCCATGGACAGAGGAGCCTGGCAGGTTACAGTCAAGAGCTACCTTACACAATACTGGTCAACTACTATCCCAGTTAGTTATACCTTGTCTATGTTTCTACCGCCTAATTGTCTGGAGGATGTACCTTAATTGCTCTGTAGTGTCTGATTTTACTAAACTATCTCTGGCCAGCTTTAGCATCAAGGCCAAAATGACAGTAAAGGAAGCTGAGTTATTGGCTACACATTCAAAGTAGTCTTCCATGCATAGATTCATGGTGTTGTTTGTTACAATCTATTGCACTGGAAAATATAGGTTCTCAAATTTTTTCATAAATTCACAAACATTCACTAAACTGGTAGGGATATATGATTATTTATATATCTGCTATATTGGATAGATAATTTGGGCTAAAAGATACAGCCTTTGTAGGGAAATCCAAGATGAGTTCAATATGTCAAGCTACATTAAACGCATGAAACCCAGGAAGTGAGGGGGAAAATTATACATTTTAGCTCTCATTAACATTTCTGGAATGTCTTTAGCTTCTGGCTCACTATTCTTTCAATCACTCTCCTCTCCCCTTCAACTTTCTCTTCACAAAAAGTGTAATTTAAGAACCTGTTGGATGCTTGGGGCTGGTGCACTGGGATGACCCAGAGAGGTGATATGGGGAAGGTGGTGGGAGGGGGGTTCAGGATTGGGAACTCATGTACACCCGTGGCGGATTCATGTCAATGTATGGCAAAACCAATACAATATTGTAAAGTAAAAAATAAAATTAAATTAAATTTAAAAAAGAACCTGTTGGAAAACAGCATATTAAAAGAGGTCCTAAAATGTTTGTTCCCTTCACTGATAGCACTTCAGAGAAAAGAATTAAAGTTACCCTAAAGACTCTTCTTATGGGCATGCTCTGTGTTCCAGACTACTTACTAAACCTTTGGTAATGAGCTGAGAACTTCACCATCTCTTGGACAACTTTTTATTTCTCAGGGAAGTTTTCCTTTCATCAGTTCAGTTCAGTTCAGTCCAGTCCCTCAGTTGGGAGGTCACTTTGCAACCTCATAGACTGCAGCACGCAAGGCCTCCCTGTCCATCACCAGATCCCAGAGATCAATCAAACTCATGTCCATTGAGTCGGTGATGCCATCCTGCCATCTCATCCTTTGTCATCCCTTTCTTCTCCTGCCCCCAATTCCTTCCAGCATCAGGGTCTTTTCCACTGAGTCAACTCTTCGCATGAGATGGCCAGAGTTTTGGAGTTTCAGCTTTAACATCAGTACTTCCAAAGAACAACCAGGACTAATCTCCTTTAGGATGGACTGGTTGGATCTCCTTGCAGTCCAAGGCACTCTCAAGAGTCTTCTCCAACACCACAGTTCACAAGCATCAATTCCTCAGTGCTCAGCTTTCTTCACAGTCCAACTCTCACATCCATACATGACCACTGGAAAAACCATAGCCTTGACTAGATGGACCTTTGTTGGCAAAGTAATATCTCTGCTTTTCAATATGCTATCTAGGTTGATCAAAACTTTCCTTCCAAGGAGTGTCTTTTAATTTCATGGCTGCAGTCACCATCTGCAGTGATTTTGGAGCCCCCCAAATAAAGTCTGACACTGTTTCCACTGTTTCCCCATTTATTTGCCATGAAGTGATGGGACCAGATGACATGATCTTAGTTTCCTGAATATTGAGCTTTAAGCCAACTATTTCACTCTCCTCTTTCACTTTCATCAAGAGGCTTTTAGTTCCTCTTCACTTTCTGCCATAAGGGTGGTGTCATCTGCATATCTGAGGTTATTGATATTTCTCCCAGCAATCTTGATTCCAGCTTGTGTTTCTTCCAGCCCAGCGTTTCTCATGATGTACTCTGCATAGAAGTTAAATAAGCAAGGTGACAATATACAGCCTTGACATACTCCTTTTCCTATTTGGAACCAGTCTGTTGTTCCATGTCCAGTTCTAACTGTTGCTTCCTGACCTGCATATAGGTTTCTCAAGAGGTGGGTCAGGTGGTCTGGTATTCCCATCTCTTTCAGAATTTTCCACAGTTTATTATGATTCAGACAGTCAAAGGCTTTGGCATAGTCAATAAAGCAGAAATAAACAAAGAAAAGTCACATCAACAGAAACATGGGTAAAGAAGCTTATATATATATATATATATTATATTAGTCACTCAGTCGTGTCCGACTTTTTGCGACCCCATGGACTGTAGCCCGCCAGGCTCCTCTGTCCATGGGATTCTCTAGGCAAAAATACTGGAGTGGGTTGCCATTTCCTCCTCCACTAAAAAAGTAATAAAATGACTTGTATAAGTTTAACCCATTAGCAAAAAAATAAAATGCTCCTGAAAATGAAATCGCATTTTTAACTTGCTAAATTAACAAAAACTTATTTTAAAAACACTTTTTGACCACTCCCCCTGGTATACAGGATCTTAGTGTCCTGTGAAAGTCAAAGTCAAAATCAAAGTCGTTCAGTCGGGTCTGACTCTTTGCGACGCCATGGACTATACAGCCCCTGTAATTCTATAGGCCAGAATGCTGGAGTGGGTAGCCTTTCCCTTCTCCAGGGGGTCTTCCTAACCCAGTGATTGAACCCAGGTTTCCCACATTGCAGGCGGATTCTTTACCAGCTGATCCACAAGGGAAGCCCAAGAATACTGGAGTGGGTAGCCTATCCCTTCTCCAGGGGATCTTCCCGACCCAGGAATCAAATTGGGGTCTCCTGCATTGCAGGTGGATTCTTTACCAATTGAGCTATCAGAGAAGCCCATTTAGTGCCCTGACCAGGGCTCAAACTCATGTCCCATTGCATTGGAAGCACAAGTCTGAAATTCTGGACCGCCAGAGAAGTCCTAAGACTTTTAAAATATTTAAATTTAGCAAGGGTTTAGTGGAGGAGGAAATGGCAAACCACTCCATTATTCTTGCCTGGAAGATTCCATGCACAGAGTAGACTGGTGGGCCACAGCCCATGGGGTTGCAAAGGGACCGGCACAACCGAGCAACCGAGCTCACACGCATAGGCGATCAGGCACACACTGCTGGCGGAGGTTTATATGCATCCTTTTAGTTTAGTCGCTTTTACTCTAAGTAAGTTAATTTAAGGAAACATTTATGAAGAGCAACAAAATTTAGTTACAAGCATGTTTATCATAGTGCTCTTTTTAATAGAAAAAAAGAAACAACATGTGTTCAACAGTGGAGAACTGATTAGATAAGGCACATTATATCTATATAATGAATTTCAGATGGAAAGAGATTCACACCACATTTTTGAAGGAGGTAAATAGTTTCAAAACAATATTATAGAATGGTCCCATTTTTTAAAGAAGAGTTATCTTTCTCTTAAAAGTAGGGGAATGCAAACTAAACAGAAGTTATAATTCCTAGGAGATAGAATAGAGATGGCTCAAATCTTATTTTGTTTACTGGAGTTTCAAATTTCCTATGATGGATTTATATTTTTGTGCCACTAGAAACAAACAAAGTGTCATTTTAAAATAAAATTTTTCAAAAAGATGTTTAAAAGATAGTCTAAAAGATGACTTTGAAAATCACTCTGAATGGCAGAATAAGAATATAACTTCTAAAAATTACTACCTTAAGAGGACAACATTCATTCAAAAACACAAATTCCAATGTGATAAATAAAATTATATTATGTAAGAACCAAAATTTCTACTTAATCAACTGGCTGATTAAAAACTGGGTATTGATGAGATGAAGCGATCATCTTACTGAGGAAAAACAAACACACTGGCCATGATGTCAGAAAAAAATAATTCAGAAAGCCGAGGATTCCTGAAATAGTTTAAATTACATCAATATATTGTCTTGCCAGACTGTGTCTATTAATTTCAGTCTCTGTTGTCCATCTCCAGGAAAAAAAAAAGGCAAAATTCTGCCAAAAATCAGTCTAACACTGTTGAATTCAAAAGCGTGACAAATAATGTTTGCAAATATTGATAATGCCATATATTTGTACCGTGCTTTATAAATTGGGCTTCCCTTGTGGCTCAGCTGGTAAAGAATCTGCCTGCAATGCGGGAGACCTGGGCTCGATCCCTGGGTTGGGAAGATCCCCTGGAGAAGGGAAAGGCTACCCACTCCAGTATTCTGGCCTAGAGAATTCCATGGACTATAGTCCATGGGGTCACAAAGAGTCGGACACGACTGAGTGACTTTCACTTTATAAATTATAAAGCACTTTCATATACATTTCATATCCCCCAAAGCAATGTTTATGTCTGTAAGTATAAGAAATAATAAAATAGAAAAAAATTACAATTTCAACCAGTGCTTAGTTCCAACATCACAAACATCTAGAAATATTTATTGACTTTTTTCTGTAGATAAGATATCTTACAAATAAATACCTTTTTCTGGACTGATTCTTCTGTGTGAAATGAAACTTGGCCTTCGATATCACTGCATTTTATTGCAGTTACCTTCTTTTCTGCTTCCTCTCCCATACTGTGAGCTCTATAAGTCTTATTCATGTTTGTTTCCTAACATTTGTTAATAGTAGAGTAGCCCTGGTGGCTCAGATGGTAAAGAATCTGCCTGCAATGTGGGAGACCCGGGTTCGATCCTTCGAGTGAGAAGATGCCCTGGAGAAGGGAAGGGCAACCCACTCCATTATTCTTGCCTGGAGAATCCCATGGACAGAGGAGCCTGGTGAGCTACAGGCCATGGGGTCACATAGAGTCAGACATGACTGAGTGACTAATACATACACACACAACTACAGTAAGTACAAGATCAATGTTTCTTGAATGTCAAAAGAATGGCACTTGTTTTAAACAATTAAATCAATGTTTTCTATGTTATATGTCAATTATATCTCAATAAAGCTGGAAAAAATAAATGTTTTAGCAATTGTTAAATTGATTTAGTAATCGATGGCATTTCTAATGATTTGAAGTATGTTCCAAATACTAGCTGAGATATGACACTAAAGCTCAGCAGAGAAGCTGGTAAAAACATAGACACAGTAACATTAGTAGAATTTTTTCTGTTGGTTCACAAGATTTGTTTTTTCCAAGTCTAAGTGTATAGAAAGCTGTCTCAACTCTACAACCTCTGGTCCTTGAATAATGGACTGTGTTTTCCCCTATAGTGTTGAATTTCAGCTCTGAGCCTTATAAGACATCTCCATAGGTTCATTTGCCAAAATAGGCAGTCAGTCAACCTTTTAAGATCCTTTTTCTTAATATTCCATCTTTTGTCTAGAGAAGATTTATGAACCAGAGAGGCTGCCACATTCCTATAAGAATTCAAACTGTTTTTCTAGATGTGTATCTAGAATGATAAGTGATTTCTAATGTATCACAAATGTAGAGGTATGGTTGTCAACTATAGCTACTGGAGATCACTTCTCTCCTGCCCAAATTTTACTTCAGTTCAAACTAAAGATGTTGATTCCCTTTTCAAATGAAAATTCTCTAGCTAACAGCAATCAGCTGAGTTTCAGTTTGTTGAATGAGTCTCAGAGCCTTTCCTGAGATCAATTTTTAATAAATTATCAGGCCCTAATTACTCAATCTGTGTAAAATATGAAAGGGGAAGACCCCTTCACAGAATTTACAGGTTGGCCCAGCACAGTCTGGTCTTCTCCAAAGTCAAATATTTTAAATCAATTGTAATTGGCTGTCACTGATTTCTGTCTCACAAAATGAGAGAGATAAACGTTTCTAATTCCTTTCTTAGAAAACTTAGGCATATACCATAATTGTTGTTGTTTAGTTGCTAAGTTGTGTCCAACTGTTTGTGAATCCATGAACTGTTGTAGCCCACCAGGCTCCTCTGTTAATGTCATTTCCCAGGCAAGAATACTGGAGTGGGTTGCTATTTCCCCCTCCAGGGGATCTTCCTGACCCAGGGATCCAATCAGCACCTCCTGCGTCTCCTGCATTGGCAGGCAGATTCTTCACTACTGTATACCTTAATACGCAAGAGCTTTCTCCAGAAATAAAGTTTGGAATCTGAATGAAACCACTGTGGCCAGTTGGCTTTAATCAAAATCAAGTAAGAACTTTTAAAGCACACTTGTGACTCTTCCCATTTCAGGAGTAAAAGTCCCCCCAACTAGCTGAAAACATAACTTTGTTCGTCGACAAAAAGAATTATTTTACCTGTATTTTATCTTATATATTCCTAAAGGACAGAGAATTCACTCCCCTAGACAATGAAATAGAAAGCTGATTTTTTTTCCCTTTAAGAAGATGTGGTACTTACATCTGATATGAATTAAGATTGTAACCTAACTGCATAGATTATATAAAATCTGTCAGACGGCTTTGATTTAGAAAATTTACTTCTGTTCTTACGTCATGTTCATACTCCAGAAAGAAGTCTTTTATAAAGTCAAGTGAATTACTTGCTACAATAAGTCAAGTTAAAATGGAGTGGGTGATGTTGAAGGGCTACTGCTTTTCTGTTTGGTGCAGATTTTAGCATAAGGAAAGGGATGTCAAGTATGATCTTTCCCATGAAGCAGTCTATTTGTGGAACATGGCTGTTCCCCAAATTATTTAAGGGAGAAAAAACCCTAATGAACTAACATAGAGGGAAGGCTGTTTCTATGGCAATTGAACTATCACAAACCCAAAAAACAGAGATTCTTTCTCTACCGAGCTTACGTATTACCATATAACTTCTTGTTACTGGCAGTCAGAATCAACAGGAGCTCAAGCTATCCAAGTAAATGTTTACTTTCCAAAATAACAAGAAGTATCAAGATCCAAAAATTATTTCTTGAAAATATGATCATTATTCCCTGAGACAGGAGAAGAAAAAAGGAGAGATGAGATAGATGCTTATGAAGTGCTTCAATGAACATTAAAGAAGATACATGACTCTGCAGTTGTGTTTAATAAACATATACTGACTGCCAACTGTTTAGGGAACACCAAGATGAGAAGGAAAGCTGGTCTAGACCTCAAGAAATTCAGAGCCTACCACAGGAGGTCATTAAGTAAAGAGAAAATTCCTAAACACTCCTGTGAAATTTATTATAGTGATACAATCAGTGTGTGTGTGTGCTATGTGCTAAGTCGTTTCAATTGTGTCCGACTCTTTGCAACTCCATGGACTGTAGCCTTCCATGCTCCTCTGTCCATGAATTTCTCCATGCAAAAATACTGGAGTGGGTTGCCATGCCCTCCTCCAGGGCATCCTCCCAACCTAGGGATCAAGCCAGCAACTCTTATGTCTCCTGAATTGGCAGTGGGTTCCTTACCACTAATGTCACCTGAGAAACCATCAGGATACTGGAGAACACTGAAGAGGGGCACTTACCAATTTGGGGTGGGGCTGGGGGTTGCCAGAGAGGTGAAGCCTATTCAGGTTTTAAGGGATGAGCCAGAGCTACATAGGTTGGTAAGAATGAAAGGGCACTGTAGGGATCAAGATAGATACGAGCAAAGGAAAAGCAGAATAGTTTGTACAGGAAAGAACTCTAAGCAGTTAGCTTTTTTCTAAAGGAGTTTGTTATTACTGTATCAAGTGTAAAAAAAAGGTCAGAGATGAGTTTTGACAGAAAATGAAAGAGCCTGTGACTGAGGAGGCTCTGTGACTTTGGATTTTTGAGATGAGATGAGATGCTATGGAGGGTTCATATTACTTTCTTGGTAATGGGAATGACAATATAAGACATGATGATGATAACTATAGCTGCCTTGTATTCAGTAAATACTTCCTATATGATAGGCACAGAATTAGCACTTGATATAATATCTAATTTAATCTTTATCTAACTTGTGAGGCAGATCTATTATTACTGTCCTTTGTAACACAAATGTATGATCAATTCATTAACTTTTGAAATCCTATCGGGAGAGGATTGTTTGTTTTCCAACTCCTTAGATAGGAGTGGCACACTCTGTTCCAATTGTGCTTAGCCACTCAGTCGTGTCTCACTCTTTGTAACCCCGTGGACTGTAGCTTGCCCAGCTCCTTTGTTCATGGGTATTCTCCAGGCAAGAATACTGGAGTGGGTTGCCATGCTCTCTTCCAGGGGAGCTTCCCAATCCAGGGGTCGAACCCAGGTCTCCCACACTGCAGGTGGATTCTTTACTGTCTGAGACACCAGGAAAGCCCCTGTCCCATAAGGCATAAGTAGAAATAAGGGTTCAGAGAAGATTTTGCTTTTCTGATAACACACAAACAAAGACTGCAATAACTATTGCTTCCACTTTCATCTTCTTCCTGCCTTGAATACAATGAAATATCTGAGGTTGCTGCAATCACTTTGTTACCCTGAGGCAAAGAACTGATCTATAGGAATGACCTAGAGAACCGCAGAGAAACTGGCCCTGAAATCATCAAATTTGGGGCTGAAATCAGCAGCTACTTACCAACAGACTTCTCTACACGTGGGGGAAATAAACCCACTGAGAGTTGGAAGTTTGTTACATATAGCTATAAGTCCTCTCATTTGATACATTTATTTTACAAAAGAGGAAAATAACACTTCCAAGTCATTAATAACTTGCCCAAGGTTATGTTTAGCAAATGATAGGATCAACATTCCAAATCAATCATCTGTATAAAGTTTGGGTTCTTAAATCCCTCCACATATCAATACTTTTCCCTCACTCTTTTGCTTGAAAACAGACAAAGTAGAAGGTAAATCAAACCTAGGTGAGAGAAAAAGAATCTTCATGGCAAAGAAAGGGAAAATTTAGGAACAGAAAGTCTAAAAACTCACTTTGATGATCCAATCTGGTTTTGCCTTAATAAAATGGAGAATAAGACAAAACTGAATAGAAACATATCTCCTCCATCTCAGCATATCCTCTCTCATACATCCAAAACCATTTCCATCAAGAGCCCTTTCTTTCTTTTCTCAATTAGGAATACATCACTACTAACTTAAAATACAACTCTTCTCTGGGAAAAAAGAAATTTAAGGAGCATGTTAACAATGTCTTATACTTATGACACAAACTATGAGCTTGAAGCTTTAGTTATTTATTCATTAAAATGCATACCTAATTCTCTTTTTCACAATGATAAAAGAAAATATATATATTCAGTTCAGTTCAGTCGCTCAGTCGTGAGCTTGCTTTGTGACCTCACGGACTGCAGCACACCAGGCCTCCCTGTCCATCACCAACTCCCAGAGTTTACCCAAACTCATGTCCACTGAGTCGGTGATGCCATCCAATCATCACATCCTCTGTTGTCCCCTTCTCCTCTTGCCCTCAATCTTTTCCAGCATCAGGGTATTTTCAAATGAGTCAGCTCTTCACATCAGGTGGCCAAAGTGTTGGAGTTTCAGCTTCAACATCAGTCCTTCCATTGAACACTCAGGACTGATCTCCTATAGGATGGACTGGTTGGATCTTCTTGCATTCCAAGGCACTCTCAACAGTCTTCTCCAACACCACAGTTCATATACATGTACATATATATACAGATAGAGAGTTACTAACCTTATTAGTCCTTTCCTTGGAGAAGGCAATGGCAACCCACTCCAGTACTCTCGCCTAGAAAATCCCATGGGCAGAGGAGCCTGGTAGGCTGCAGTCCATGGGGCTGCTAAGAGTTGGACACGACTGAGTGACTTCACTTTCACTCTTCCTTTCATGCATTGGAGAAGGAAATGGCAACTCACTCCAGTGTTCTTGCCTGGAGAATCCTGGGGATGGGAGAGCCTGCTTATAGCTTTTTTTGGGTCAAATATGTTGTCCTATGCAAGGGGCGTGTTTTGAGAAACATGCTCAAAACTCATAAAAATGAAGTATAAGAAGGTGGTCAAAAGGGTAGGCTAGTGTCAGGCTGTCTGGATTGGAATATCAACAACTTGCCAATTATATAACTTTGGAAAAGTGACAATCACCCTGTGCTTTAGCTGTCACATCTTTGAAATGGGGGATAAAAACAGTGCCTACCTCACAGGATTGTTGGGGTAGTTTGAAGGAGATAATCCACTGAAAGAGGTTAGAACTTCCCGGTACATAATAGGCACTCAAGCAATAGTAGCTAATAAAATTTTATTTGTCTTTGGAATCTTTAATTACCCTTCATTGCATCTTCTAAATCCCTTCCCGCTTCATATATCTGATACTCAAGTGATTGATTGATTGATTGATTGATTCCTACCAATCTCCATGGGCTTCCCTGGTGGCTCAGAGGTTAAAGCATCTGCCTGGAATGCAGGAGATCCCGGATTCGATCCCTGGGTTGGGAAGATCCCCTGGAGAAGGAAATGGCACCCCACTCCAGTACTCTTGCCTGGAGACTCCCATGGAGGGAGGAGCCTGGTAGGCTACAGTCCATGGGGTCTCAAAGAGTCAGACACAACTGAGCAACTTTACTTTTACTTTACCAGTCTCCACCAACAAAATTTGCTTTTACAATTCACTTACAGTACAATGTATTACGTATACAACACCTCACCCAGGGGCATATTAAGTATAAAATAACATACCTAGGGGCATTTGTACCTTAAATGTCACCTCTAATTTGGGGATAAGCTGTCTACCAGTATATACCAATAAACAGAAAGCTATATTGTTGGACAGGAAGTCCTTTGTAGCAGTCTCAGAATCACAACAGGGAGACAGTTTTCTAATTAGAGGTAAGAAAAGCTCCAGGCTGAGTCATCATTTGATTATTAGAGTATTTCACACTATAATGTAAGAGATTACTAGGACATCATTTCCGTAACTCCAACATGGCTCCCCACAGTCCAGTTTTGTACGAAGGTATGCCTCACCCTACCTACTCATTGAATTTTCCTTTACTTAATTGTTTTACCAGAGTAGCAAAAAGATCCTCAAAGCCAGCAGCTATGTAGAATGATACCGGTCTTACATCTGTAAATTCCAACAACAGCAAAAGACAGTGCCTCATTCTTCAACAGATTTGGCAAGTGACTGAGCAAATATCAGGAAAATTTTCACACATGTATACCCTGGGTTTCCAGCACCTGGATCTACCCCATTACAAGGAAAAACCTATTCTTCAGGAGAAAGGTGCCCATGACATCTTGAAGGAATATGTAAACAAACTTTCTGAACCACCAAGTTAAATTTAACCTATGTATCATACACAGATGACACACTTATTTTTCACATGGGCTGCCAACTGTACTTCAAGTCTTTTCAGGAATTATTCTTTTGGGAAGAAGCCAGTGTATCAGAATAGCACATCAAAATTAAATTGAAAAGTTAATCTTTCAAAAGAGAAAATATTATCATATCAATCTTCCAAAAGTAAAGACTATGCCTCTTTTGAAAAAAAAATGTAATTATTGTTTAATAAAACCTCAGTTTTTCCTCACTAGTGTTAGGGATAACGAACACAGCTTGACTTTGATGGTTCAGCTCTGTTGCAGTGTGGCTATGGAGCTACAATTCAACTCTGGCTTAAGCATCTACTTTAAGACAGTATGTAACATTATAGAAAAGCTGTTTAATTAAGAGAATCATTCTCAGTATCAACAAAAGGAATAACCTTATATGAAAAGGGGTGGATACAGTAATTTTGTAAATTATTGTTCTAGAAAGAGTAATATTTGTTTCTTGAAATCCTCTTGAGAGTCTTATTTATAATTATTTTGAAGTGCACCTAAATAGTTCTGTATGGCCTACAGGATAAATCCAAAGTCCTTTGTGTGGCATTTAAAAACCTTCACAGTACAGTCAGTTTGCCTCTCTGCTGCTGCTGCTGCTGCTGCTGCTAAGTCGCTTCCGTCGTGTCCTACTCTGTGCGACCCCATAGATGGCAGCCCACCAGGCTCCCCGTCCCTGGGATTCTCCAGGCAAGAACACTGGAGTGGGTTGCCATTTCCTTCTCCAAGGCATGAAAGTGAAAAGTGAAAGTGAAATCATTCAGTCGTGCCCGACTCTTGGCGACCCTGTGGACTGCAGCCTACCACGCTCCTTTGTCCATGGGATTTTCCAGGCAAGAGTAGCCTCTCAGACCACCCATTTCACCATTATCCTTTGACTTCTTATATTTAAAACTCCAGCCAGGCATTTCCCCCCAAAGACAGTATGTCAGGATTTTTATTCATGATTTTCCCTCTTCCTAGACGTCTTCTCCACTTCTTGGCCATCTGGTGAACTTGTATTCATCTCCTATCTCAATTAAAATACTATCTCCTCAAATAAAGCCTCTCCTAGGGGACTGCACTACTCTTCCTCCTCAGAGTCTCACTGTGTTCTGTATACCATTTTATTACAGTGTTCTGATACTATTGTATCTTTTGTTTCCATGTATTCTTCCAACTAGACTATAAGTAACCTGAATACAAGGGCCATATCTTTTCATCTTTACATTATCTAAATACCTGGTATCATATCTCACACAAACTAGGAACACAATTTTATGTTTGTTAAATAAATGAAGCTTTAGAGTTTCTGTCAACCATTTTTTGTTGTTGTATTAGATGTGTTCTTTACACACATTTGTTAAGAATCATGAAGGGGGTGAGATTTCACCCTACTTACAAAGAAAAAATTCACTCATCAGTTTCATGGATACTGGTGGAAGAAAACAAGACTCCAGGGCAAAGAAGGACAGATTATACTTACAACAGTAGCAACAGACTTTTTGCATCAGAATTTTATGCATGTTTCCCTTGCCTCAAGTTCCACAAAGGCAACCTGAATGGGTCCAGATGGATGCCTATGTGTTACGTTATGGGTAGGAAACCCTGATCTTAGGGAATCCAAAACTTTTATAGTGGAAAGTAAGCATGTTTGCCCTTTGCTCCAGAGTAAGACATATATTTCCAAGCCGATTAACTGAACAAATGTCTTCAGAGCGTTAAGTCTAAAACAAAAGAAGTTAGTTCTGTTTGCAGGATGTGCAGAAACACAAGATACCAAGGATAATCGTCATTAAACAACATTCATGACAAAGAAAGACACACTTCTGTGGACAGGATTTATAAGATCTCAGAGGAAACCTCCTACCACATACCAAGGATGTTTTAACTGAGACAGGGAGGCCTGGCATGCTGTGATTCATGGGGTAGCAAAAAGTTGGACCTGACTGAGCGACTGAACTGACTGACTGACTGATATCACTTTTTTGCCTGGAAAATCCCAAGGACAGAGGCGCCTGGTGAACTACAGTCTATGGGGTCACAAAGAGTCAGACATGACTGAGTGACTAACACATCTTATTTATTTACCAACAATTACTTTGGATGAGTCTAGATCCTGTTATAACTGTGGCTGAGATATTTTCAGCTCGCTGAATATCCTCATGTTCCCTATATTCCCCAGCACACTACAGTTAAATGGAGACACATGGTGCGTCCTGCCCAGTAGACTATGAATAAAAATGACCTTTAACACTTCTAAGAACACTGGACAGAGAGCATCTAGGGTAAGAGTTACAAGACAAGGCACAAGTTCTCTGTCTTCTCACTTTCTCTGATGTGCAAATTATGGAGGTCTTGTACTGAGATGCTAGAATTTGTTAGCCTGGGACTTTGAGTGACTATATGGATCAGAGTGCCTCTGCTGGACATGTAACTGAGTGACAGGCATGCAACTGAGTGAGACATAAAATTCGATTCTATTATGCCACTGACATTTCAGGGTTAATCTGGTTCCACATCATAATACACTGTATCTTGAATAATACAGCAGATCTTTGTCTTTTACAGGTGCAAGTTTTTGAAGAACAGAGATTTTATTATTCTGAATTTATTCTAATAGATTTTTAACTGATAAAATTAAATAAGCTTCCATGGAACTATGAAATCTTTGGTGAAATATTGATGAAATCTAAATAACTTGTTTAAAAACAGACTATTAATACTTATTTTATAGACATCTACCTTTGATAGTTGTTAACTCTGTGAAAGGTGTTGAAATACCTAATAAGAATGTTTCTGTATATTTCAAGAGTTCTAATGTAAAATAATGAGCAGTCTACTTTTCCATTTGACCCACAAACACAGATAAAGGTCTGTGTTCTGGAAATTTTTTTAAAATATAAATTTATTTATTTTAATTGGAGGTTAAGGTCTGCGTTCTGAATCAATTCATCAATATGTCATTCAATTTTTATTCTTTCAATCACACAGGCCCTTCAGTGAAGTAACTGTTCTGTGTGCTTATAGCATAAGGATCAATGCAAAATGCTATAAGAAATGTTAAAAGTCAGTGGTTCTTCTGTCTGTTTAATGACTGGGTGATTTATGGAAGTTCTGCATTTCATTCATAAATTCAGAACATATATTTTGGCAGCATCCTCAAACTTCCTGAAACAAACGTTTAGAAGTCTCCCTTTATGGAATCATAGAGAAAATGTTAAATAAAACTGGAGGAAAAGAAAAGGAAGGGAGAAAGGAATTAACAATCTCAATATTGTTTCAATTGGCTTATAGAAAAGTTAAGAAAATGCTATCCTATCAGTTTTACAGATGAAGAAATTACTTTCCCAAAAGCTATAAGGATTTTATCTAGCCTTTCTTATCACATCTTCTCCCTTTCCTTTTTTTTTTTTGAAACTATACTGCCTATTTTTTATAAAAGGAAATTTGTGGATCCTCTTTTATAAAAGAAGTTTGTCATGAATCTGGGAGGATTTCAGCAGAGAAGGCTGAAGGAGCAAAAAAGAAGGAAGAGAATACAGCATCAGATGGGCATCATCACACCGGCTAGAGTGTAAAATCTTCAAAGGGATATAGAGAATGATTAAGCTTCAAAAGTTAAATCAGGACTATTCTACTGAAGACTTAGAAAGAGTGGGGTATCTTCACTAGTCAACAGAGAACTAGTAAGAATGAGAAGAGGGAAAAGTAAAACAATTTAAAAATGATGTTTGCAGATCACATTATTGACTTCAATACATCACTCTTCTTGTACATACACTATTGTTCATGGGTTCCTCTCGTTAACAGGATCCTGTCTACTTAACTTTGGATTTGACCAGATGACTTCCTTTGACTAACAAAAGGATATGACAGCATACCATTTGTAAGCCAAACCTTAAGAGGCCATGGGTGTTCCTAAAAGTCGACTCACACCTCAGCCATTTCTGCGAGGCTAAGTCTTGCTTATCCACCACCCTGAGAAAGATGACAGACAAATGGAGCAGAACTGCCCCAGCTGGACAAACCCTAGAGCCACACCCAGGCAATCTTCTGGCACAAGAGAAATATTGCAGGACTGCTGTTTCAAGTCACTGAGTTTTAGAGTGAATACTGGGAAACTGGTGGCGCTAGTGGTAAAGAATCTGCCTGCCAATGCAGGAGACATAAGAGATGTGGGTTCAATCCCTGTGTTGCGAAGATCTCTGAAGAAGAGTATGGAGACCCACTCCAGTATTCTTGCCTAGAGAATCCCATAGACAGAGGAGCCTGGTGGGTTACAGTCCACAGGGTCACAAAGAGTCAGACACAACTGAAGCTCACAGGCATGCATATTAGGAAACTAGCTCTGATTCCACTATATAGAAGAAACAAGAGATTTCTGACATTTGGCTTAAGAGGGGAACCTAATTTCATCCAACAGCAAAATTTTATGAACATATATGAGTAATTAAGAAGTTACCATACATAAAAGTATGCCAAGAGAGAAAGAAAATCTATGATTTAAACTTGGAAGAAGGTACAGAAAGTGAACTAAAACAAAACAAAACAAAAAACTAATGAATACCAGAATCATTGGAAGAAATGCTTATTGTTGACAATTAGAGTCTTAAAAAATAATTTTACCAAACTTTTAAAGTATACTCTTAGACACCTGATTGTGATACTTATGGCTCTACCTTTTAAAGCTCCTTTCTAAAAATGACTGATGTAGAATAAATTGCATATATTTAATAAAGTAGACAATTTTAAGAATTTTGATATATGTATGTATTTGTAAAACCATCATCATAATCAAGATAAAGAATATATTCATCATTTCGTGGGGCTTCCTGAAGTCCCTTGGTAATCCATACCTCTGTTCACACCTAAACCCACATTCAAAGGAAACAACTGATATGCTTTCTAGTCACCATAGGTTGACTTGTTTTTTCTAGGACTTTATATAAATGAAATAATACACTGATTTCTTTCTGGGTTCTTTCTATCACCAATATTTTAAAAATTCTTTGTCACTCAGTAGTAGTCCATTAAATAAATACACCAAATTTGTTTATCCATTTATCTATTGATGGATATTTGGGGTTTTCCTCCCAGGTTTTGGCTATTGCAAATAGAGGAGAGTGAATAAGCTGGCTTAAAATCTCAACATTCAAAAAATGAAGATCATGGCCTCTGGCCCCATCAGTTCATGGCAAATAGATGGGGAAAAAATGAAAACAGTGACAGACTTTTATTGGTCTCCAAAATCACTGTGGATGGTGACTGCACCCATGAAATTAAAAGATGCTTGCTCCTTGGAAGAAAAGTTATGACCAATCTAGACAGCATATTAAAAAGCAGAGTCATTATTTTGCCTACACAGGTCCATATAGTCAAAGTCATGGTTTTTCCAGTAATCATGTAAGAATGTGAGAGTTGGACCACAAAAAAGGCTGAGAGCCAAAGAATTGATTCTTTTGAACTGTGGTGCTGGAGAAAATTCTTGAGAGTCCCTTGGATAGCAAGGAGAGTTGATCCTGAAGGAAGTCAATCCTGAATATTCATTGGATGGACTGATTTGAACCTGAAGCTCCAATACTTTGGCCACCTAATGTGAAGAGCTGACTCATTGGAAAAGACCCTGATTCTGGCAAAGATTGAAGGCAGGAGGAGAAGGGGGTGACAGAGGATGAGATGGTTGGATGGCATCACTGACTCAATGGACCTGAGTTTGAGCAAACTCCGGGAGATAGTGAAGGACAGGGAAGCCTGGCGTGCTGCAGTCCATGGGGTTACAAAGAATAGAACATGATTTAACAACTGAACAACAACAACAAAACAAGTCTTTTTGGAGACACGTGCTTTCAGTTAATTTGGGTAAATGTATAATATTGGAATGGCTACATGCTATACTAGGTGTATGTACAACTTTAAAAAAAGAATACTAGGGAAAGAAATCCAAACCACAATAAGATGCACCTTCACACCAAATAAGTTAACTGTAATTGCTCCTTAAAAGGAAAGTTATGACCAACCTAGACAGCATATTAAAAAGCAGAGACATTACTTTGTCAACAAAGGTCTGTCTAGTAAAGGCTATGGTTTTTACAGTGGTCATGTATGAATGTGAGAGTTGGACTATAAAGAAAGTGAAATGAAAGTGAAGTTGCTCAGTCGTGTCCAACTCTTTGTGACCCCATGGACTGTAGTCTACCAGGTTCAACAATCCATGGGATTTTCCAGGCAAGAATACTGGAGTGGGTTGCCATTTCCTTTTCCAAGAGATCTTCTCTCCCCAGGAATTGAACCCGGGTCTCCTGCATTGTGGGCAGACGCTTTACCACCTGAGCCACCAGGGAAGGCTATAGTACTGGAGTGGATTGCCATTTCCTTCTCCAGGGGATCTTCCCAACCCAGGGCTCGAACCTGGGTCTCCTGCATTGTAGATAGATGCTTTACCATAAGAATTGATGCTTTTAAACTGTGGTGTTGGAGAAGACTCTTGAGAGTCCCTTGGACTGCAAGAAGATCCAGCCAGTCCATCCTAAAGGAGATCAGTCTTGGGTGTTCATTGGAAGGACTGATGTTGAAGCTGAAACTCCAATACTTTGGCCACCTGATGTGGAGAGCTGGCTCATTTGAAAAGACCCTGATGCTGGGAAAGATTGAGGGCAGGAGGAGAAGGGGACGAGAGGATGAGATGGTTGGATGGCATCACTGACTCAATGGACAAGGGTTTGGGTGAACTCTGGGAGTTGGTGATGGACAGGGAGGCCTGGCATTCTGAGGTTCATGGGGTCACAAAGAGTCGGACACGATTGAGTGACTGAACTGAACTGAATTTAATAATGTAAAATAAGTTTGATAAGGCTATAGAGAAATTGGAACCTTAAAGCACTGGTGGAAATATAAACTACTACAGCTACTGCAGAAGTAGTTTGGTACTTCATCATAAAGCTAAACATAAAATTATCATCAGTTCAGTTGCTCAGTTGTGTCTGACTTTTTCCAATCCCATGGACTGCACCACGTGAGGCATCCCTGTCCATTACCAACTCCTGGAGTTTACTCAAACTCATGTCCATTGAGTCAGTGATGGATCGACTGGTTAGATCTCCTTTCAGTCTAAGGGACTCTCAAGAGTCTTCTCCAACAGCACAGTTCAAAAGCATCAATTCTTCAGCGTTCAGCTTTCTTTATAGTCCAACTCTCACATCCATACATGACTACTGGTAAAATCATAGCTTTGACTAGATGGATGGACCTTTGGTGGCAAAGTAATGTCTCTGCTTTTTAATATGCTGTCTAGGTTCATCATAATTTTTCTTCCAAGCAGCAAGCATCTTTTAATTTCGTGGCTGCAGTCACCATCTGCAGTGATTTTGGAGCACCAAAAAATAAAATCTCTCAATGTTTCCATTGTTTCCCTATCTATTTGTCATGAAGTGATGGGACCAGATGCCATGATCTGTTTTCTGAATGCTGAGTTTTAAGCCAACTTTTTTACTCTCCTCTTTCACTTTCATCAAGAGGCTCTTTAGTTCTTCTTCGCTTTCTGCCATAAGGGTGGTGTCATCTGCATATCTGAGGTTATTGATATTTCTCCCAGCAATCTTGATTCCATCTTGTGCTTCATCCAGTCCAGCATTTCTCATGATGTACTCTGCATATAAGTTAGATAAGCAGGGTAACAATATACAGCCTTGATGTACTCCTTTCCTTATTTGGAACCAGCCTGTTGTTCCATGTCCAGTTCTAACTAGCTTCTTGACCTGCACACAGATTTCTCAGGAGGCAGGTCAGGTGGTCTGGTATTTCCATCTATTTAAGAATTTTGGCTTTGGAGTAGTCAATAAAGCAGAAGTAGATGTTTTTCTGGAACTCTTTTGCTTTATCAATGATCCAGCGGATGTTGGGAATTTGATCTCTGGTTCCTCTGCCTTTTCTAAAACCAGCTTGAACATCTGGAAGTTCTGGGTTCACGTACTGTTGAAGCCTGGCTTGAAGAATTTTGAGCATTATTTTGCTAACCTGTGAGATGAGTGCAATTGTGTGGTAGTCTGAGTATTCTTTGGCATTGCCTTTCTTTGGGATTGGAATGAAAACTGACCTTTTCCAGTCCTGTGGCCACTGCTGAGTTTTCCAAATTTGCTGGCATATTGAGTGCAGCATTTTCACAGCATCATCTTTTAGGATTTGGAATACCTCAACTGGAATCCCATCACCTCCACTAGTTTTGTTCTTAGTGATGCTTCCTAAGGCTTACTTGACTGTGCATTCCAGGATGTCTGGCTCTAGGTGAGTGATCACACCATCGTAATTATCTGGGTTGTAAAGATCTTTTTGTACAGTTCTTCTGTGTATTCTTGCCGTCACTTCTTAATATTTTCTGGTTCTGTTAGGTTCATGCTGTTTCTGTCTTTTATTGTGCCCATCTTTGCATGAAATGTTCCCTTGGTATCTCTAGTTTTAAAAGCATTAAGATTATTTATATGAATTTCACCTCAATTTTTTTTTTAAAAAAACAACCTTTTGATATATTTTCCAGAGTGCCTGTTTAAAATGGCCAGCAATAATGGATTAATTCCAGTAGTTTCACAACGTCACCAATACTTGGTATGGCCACTGTCTTTACTCTTAGCCATTCAATGGGATCATAATGGTATCTGGTTGTGGCTTTATTTTATATTTCCCTAACAACAAAAAAGGGAGAAGGCAATGGCACCCCACTCCAGTACTCTTGCCTGGAAAATCCCATGGGTGGAGGAGCCTGGTGGGCTACAGTCCATGGGGTCGCTGAGAGTCAGACACGACTGAGCAACTTCACTTTCATTCTTCACTTTCATGCACTGGAGAAGGAAATGGCAACCCACTCCAGTGTTCTTGACTGGAGAATCCCAGGGACGGGGGAGCTTGGTGGGCTGCCGTTTATGGGGTCGCACAGAGTCAGACACGACTGAAGTGACTTAGCAGCAGCAGCAGCAACAACAAAAGATGTTGCTTATCTTCTTTTGTGCTTATTTACTATCTGTATATCGTTCTTGTTAAAGTATCTTTCAAATATTTAGCTCAATTTTTACTCTTTTTTTTTTTTCTCTTTTGGTCTTCTAATTAACTTGTAAGAGTTCTTTACATACTCTAGATACAATTCCCATACTGGTAAGTGTTTTCAAAATATTTATCCAGTTTGTGGGCTGGTTTTCAATTTTTGTTATTAGTGTTTTGAAGAATCAAAATTTTTATATTGGATGAAGCCTAATTCATCAGTTTTTTTTCTTTTCTTCTTCGTCCTTTTGTGTTCTAAGTAATAAATCTTTGCCTAATTCAAGGCAGCTAAAATTTTCTCCTATATTTTCTCTTAAGATTTTGATAGTTTTAACTTTTACACTTGGACTTCAAGGAGATCCAACCAGTCCATTCTTAAAGAGATCAGCCCTGGGATTTCTTTGGAAGGAATGATGCTGAAGCTGAAACTCCAGTACTTTGGCCACCTCATGTAAAGAGTTGACTCATTGGAAAAGACTTTGATGCTGGGAGGGATTGGGGGCAGGAGAAGAAGGGGACGACCGAGGATGAGATGGCTGGATGGCATCATTGACTCTGTGAGTCTGAGTGAACTCCGGGACTTGGTGATGGACAGGGAGGCCTGGTGTGCTGTGATTCATGGGGTCACAAAGAGTCGGACATAACTGAGCGACTGAACTGAACTAAACTGAACTGAGCTGAACTTTTACACTTAGGCCTCAGATCTATTTTCAGTTAGTTTTTATCTATGATATGAGATATAGGTCAAGAATCTGTGTTCTTTTGTTTTTTAATATACTGTTGACTTAACACTATTTTTAAAAATTTCAACCATTTTCCGTTGAATGCTTTGGAAACTTTTAAAAATCAATTGACCTGTATGTTGGCCTATTTCTTAAATCTCAGTTCTGTTCTAATGACCGTAATATCTATATTTAAGCTAATACCACATTTTTTATAAAATACAAATAATTTCAAAACTTCTATACTTAAATAATGATGATCTGAGGACCTTTCAGTACTGCATTGGAACAGAAGGGGAAGAGTAGGAGGGAAATTAAGTTTGGAAAGGAGAATGCCTTCTGTGTCATGATAGGGAGTCTGAATATAACCAGGAGAGTGATACGGTCATATTTATATTTCTGAAAAAGTACTCTGGTAGCTAAGCAGGGAGGAAAAATAAGAGGATAGGAGATTTGTGGAAAAATTGTAATTCATGAAAAATACAATGAAATTTTAGATTAAGTAGGGCACAAGAAGAAATAAGATGGAACAAAGTCAGAAGATGATTTTTAAAATTATTTACAGTATCCGAGGCACTGATCTAAATGCTTAAAATGTTATTAACACATTTCTTTCTACACATCATCCTTATGAAATAGGTATAATCTTATGCATAAAGAACTTGAGATCACATAAATGTGTAACCAGAATTCCAATGG
The DNA here is from genome assembly GCF_016772045.2 of Ovis aries. Taxonomy (NCBI): domain Eukaryota; kingdom Metazoa; phylum Chordata; class Mammalia; order Artiodactyla; family Bovidae; genus Ovis; species Ovis aries. Next base: position 40,747,278 of record NC_056069.1, on the reverse strand, counting down.
AGATATTCTGACTTCTTGGTCCAAATTTTTGACCTTAGGAAAGCACAATCAACAGAACATTGGAACTATTTTGTTGGACAAAAGACCAATTGATATTCTTACCAGCACCTTACAAGGATTGAGTAACAGGTAATAAATAATTAATAAAGAAAGAAATGACTAGGTACTCCACCAAACAGAGTATCATTTCTTGCACTGATATGATGTACTCCAAATATGAAATTTTCTATAGGAAATATCAAGACCGGTAGAAATTATGGGTTGTATTATTTTCTTTATATTTTTTTGAGCAGAACACAGAGTTAGAATGCCACATGCTCAACTGTAAGCTAATTTTGGATACCCTGGATTAACTCCTCCCGTGCCTCATACAAAAGTCTGAGCCCCATCTTGAAACATACATATACTCAAGAGCATTCCCTGATGAAAGGGATGAAAAAAATCACCCCTCCCTTACTCTCGACTTCTCCTTGTTAGCTCTGACCAACATGTGGCTTCTCTAATTATTAAACAGACCTAGCAGTTGGGCTGATTATCCAGGGAAGTGTGGGCTCTTCATAGACAGGGCTGAAGCTGGCTGACACCATCATCTACTGGTCCTTTAGCACAAGGGATAGTATTCATTTCTAGCCTCTCGCAGCACATTCACAAGTTGGCCCCATAATTAACTAAATAGGCCCCTTCATTTAGGAGTGCCCCAGTCCTGAAGTCTCATTCCTGTCAGAGAGTCATCTCTTTTAGCCTATTTACTGGGGAGAGAGGGACTATTTATAAAAGCAAACTTATCTTTGACATGAATCAGCACATTAACATGCATTTCATATTGGCATCAATGGGCCGCATTCTATCCACTCAGCCTCCACTGGCTTTGAAAAAATACCCAGGCCCATGCAGTTTCATTTACATACTGTCAGGCACTCTCATACCTGTTACAGGCAGGAGAATCAATCTGCTGAGGAGAGATTCCTGCCAGTTCCCAGATTCTTTCACCAAGAGATATGCTGACTCAGCTGTAAGATACACCTCTCAAGAAAAAAGCCTGAGGATACACGATGAGAGTTTAATGGTACAAGAACGCCTCCTTTCCCTATGTGTCTTATGTGATGTTGGTGAATACATGGGTGAGTGCCAGTGAGTCATCTCCCAGAAGAGAGTACAGAAGATTCTTCCATATCATAATGCTTTGTGGATGTAATTCAGTCTAGTTAACTAAATATTTGTGATAGTCTAACAGTTTCCAAGTATTGTGCTGTGTCATGGTATGAGAATATAAGGTTTCATCCTGGAAGATGCTCACCATCTATAGCACAGCAGTTCTGTTGTTGTTGTTGTTGTTGTTGAGTTGCCCAGTCATGTGTGACTCTTTGTGGTCCCATGGACTGTAGCAAACCAGGCCTCTCTGTCCCTCACCATTTCCTGAAGTTTGCCCAAGTTCATGTGCATTGCATCAGTGATGCTGTCCAGCCATCTCGTCCTCTGATGCCCTCTTCTCCTTCCGCCCTCAATCCATCCCCACATCAGGGACTTTTCCAATGAGTCAGCTGTTTCCATCAGATGACCAAAACACTGGAGTTTCAGCTTCAGCATTAATCTTTCCAATGAGTATTCAGGGTTGATTTCCCTTACAATTGCCTGGTTTGATCTCCTTGCTGTCCAATGGACTCTCAGGAGTCTTCTCCAGCACCACAGTTTGAAGGCATCAATTCTTCAGCATTCTGCCTTCTTTACCATCCAGTCCTCACAACCGGTATATGAACATTGGGAAGACCATAGCCTTGACTATTCTGACCTTTGTTGGTAGAGTAATGTCTCTGCTTTTCAACACACTGTCTAGGTTTGTCATAGCTTTCCTGCCAAGAAGCAAATGTCTTCTGATTTCATGGTTGCAGTCATCATCTGCAGAGATTTTAGAGCCTAAGAAGAGAAACTCTGTCACTATTTCCACCTTTTCCCCCTCTATCTCCCATGAAGTAATGGGGCTAGATGCCATGACCTTAGTTGTTTTAATATTTAGTTTTAAGCCGACTCTTTCACTCTCCTCCTTCACCCCCAGCTATTCTACTTCTGTATGTCTAAAGGAAACTAAATCACTATCTCAAAAAGACCTGCACTCTCATGCTCACTGCAGCTTAATAAACTAGTCAAGGCATGGAAACAATCTAGATGTCTACCAGCAGGTGAATGGCTGAAGAAAATGTAGCATCTATATCTCAGTTGCATCTGACTCTTTGCAGTCCCATGGACTGTAGCCTGCCACTCTCCTCTATCCATGGAATTTTCCAGGTAAGAATGTTGGAATAGATTGCCACTTCCTACTTCAGGGGAGATTTTTGACCCAGGGATCAAATCCACATCTCTGCATCTCTTGCCTTAGCAGGTGGATTCTTTACCACTAGTGCCACCTGGGAAGCCCCATGTGGATATAACATTATTTGGCCATGAAAAAGGAAATCTTGCTATTTGCAACAACATCGATGGACTTTGAGGGCGTTATGTTAGGTGCAACATGTCAGACATAGGAAGACAAATACTATGTGATCTTATTTGGGAGTCTGAAAACATTGACCTCACAGGAACAGAGAAGAGATTCGTAGTTGCCTGAGATGGGGCCTGGGAGTGAAGCCATGAAATCAAGGCAACCAAAAGGCACAAACTTTAAGTTATAAGATAAGCAAGTTCTTGGGATGTAATGTACAGCAAGATGGCTATAGTTTACAATACTGAATTCTATATTTAAAGTTGTTACGAGAGAACATAGAAGCAAGGACAAATCCACTGTAACAGGAGATAAAGCAGAGAATATTGATACAGATTTGAATGCTGCTGCTGCTGCTAAGTCGCTTCAGTCGTGTCCGGCTCTGTGCGACCCCATAGATGGCAGCCCATCAGGCTCCACCGTTCCTGGGATTCTCCAGGCAAGAACACTGGAACGGGTTGCCATTTCCTTCTCCAAAGCATGAAAGTGAAAAGTGAAAGTGAAGTCGCTCAGTCGTGTCCGACTCTTAGCGACCCCATGGACTGCAGCCTACCAGGCTCCTCAGTCCATGGGATTTTCCAGGCAAGAGTACTGGAGTGGGGTGCCATTGCCTTCTCTGACAGATTTGAATAGGTTGGTACATTTTTCTGTTGGGAATACATAGAGATTCACATCTGATTATTCATATTTTTTCAGTTAAAAAGATATAAAGTTATTAATTAGAAGTGAAATGGGAAGCAAGATTTCTGAGAGAAATATCAATAACCTCAAATATGCAAGTGACATCTTATGGCAGAAAGCTAAGAGGAACTATAGAGCCTCCTGGTGAAAGTGAAAGAGAAGAGTGAAAAAGCTGGCTTGAAACTCAACATTCAAAAAATGAAGATCATGGTGCCATCACTTCATGGCAAATAGACAGGGAAACAATAGAAACAGTGAGACTTTATTTTCTTGGGCTCCAAAATCACTGCAGATGGTGACTGCAACCATGAAATTAAAGGATGCTTGCTCCTTGGAAGAACAGTTATGACCAACCTAGATAGCATATTAAAAAGCAGAGACATTACTTTGCCAACAAAAGTCCATCTACTCAAAGCTATGGTTTCTCCAGTCATCATGTATGGATGTAAAAGTTATACCATAAAGAAGGCTGAGTCCTGAAGAATTGATGCTTTGAACTCTGGTGTTTTAGAAGACTCTTGAGAGTCCCTTGGACAGCAAGGAAATCAAACCAGTCAATCCTAAAGGAAATCAACCCTGAATATTCATTGGAAGGACTGATGCTGAGGCTTAAACTCCAAAACTTTGGCCACCTGATGTGAAGAGCTGACTCATTGCAAAAGACCCTGATGCTGGGAAAGATTGAAGGCAGGAGGAGAAGGGGACAACAGAGGACAAGATGGCTAGATGGCATCACCACCTCAGTGGACATGAATTTGAGCAAGCTCTGGGAGATGGTTTAGGACAGGAAGCCTGGCATGCTGCAGTCCATGGTGTCGCAGAGCTGGACATGACTGAGTGATTGAACAACAACAGTGAAAGGGGAGAGTGTTCAACTATGAAGTATAGTTTGGATATTGAATTTAATAAGAAATTTTGTGAAGCCCTTTGGCCATTTTCTTTTGCTTGGTATCCTGAAAACACCCCTTCCTCCTTGGTTAAAACCTAAACTATGGTCTAGTTCAGAGAGTGCTCATAGTTAACAATGGAAGATTATAAAACATCATTTTTTTCTTTATCAATTTGAATCTATCTATATCTGTTTTTACATAATTGTACTGTAAAATTATAAATACTGACATTAAATAAGCCTGTAAAACAATAATTATTGAATGTGTAGGAGAAAGTAGAGATTTTCTGTTCATAGCCCTTTGTTACAAATAAAACTGAGAGTCAGAAGTTCAGCAATTTGTGCAGTATAAATATAAAATGGTAAAAAAAGAACAGATCCATATATCCTAATTGTCATTTCAATGATATTGCAGGCCTGCCATGTTTCAGTATTTTATAAAATAATTTTCTGGTTGGCATTGAGGTATATATTATTTTTACAGACCAAATGGCTGCTAAAACAGTGTTTGTTTTTACATCTATTATAAATCCAAGGCATTCCTTTATGAAGTATTCTCTTAGCTCTTCAAGTATTGGCTCTTTCTCATTATTCAGGTGTCACTTCAAATGTCAGTCTCTCAGAAAGGTTTTTCTTGACCACACATGCCCTTCCATGACTAACATTACCACACTACCTTATTTTATTTCTAATACCTAATATAAATTACTACACTTGTTCTTTTTTATTTTGTTTCTGTCCTTCCCTTTACCATGAGTGCTAGGAGACTTGCCTTCTTAACTATGACTATAAGCTCAGCACCCTGTATTTAGCAAATTGATATTTAATTTGATCAATGACTAATTTAACAAAGAATGAACAAATAACTGAACAAACCAGTGTTTTTAAATACCTACAGATTATATATAAATATATATATGTTTTTAAAAAATTTATACATATATTTTTAACTTACACCCTAGCAAAATGTCAAATCCTAAAGTAGTTATTTTAAACCTGATTTTGAAAGCAAATGGTACTATTTTATTTTTATATATTTGAAAGTTTTTATTTGGAAATAATTTCAGACTTATAGAAAAATTACAAAAATATATAAATAATTCCTACATATCCTTCACCCAGTTTCCCCAAATGTAAGACTTTTATCACACTTTATCATTTTTTGACTCTCCCATTCTTTGCATATATGTTGACTCTTTGTGAGTGAAAGTCGCTCAGTCATGTCTGATTCTTTGCAATCCTATGGACTATACAGTCCATGGAATTCTCCACGCCAGAATACTGGAGTGGATAGCTGTTCCCTTCTCCAAGGGATCTTCCCAACCCAGGGATCGAACCCAGGTCTCCAGCATTGCAGGTAGGTTCTTTACCAGCTAAGCCACAGACTCTCCCATTCCCTGCATGCATGTTGACCCTTTACCCCTAAATATATCAATGTGTGTGTATCATAAAACCAAGGACACTTCAGACATAATTTTTGGGCAGTGATTAAAATCCAGGAACTAATAGTGATACATTATTATCCAGCATATAGACTCCATTCAAGTAATACCAACTTCTTACTAACCACCCTTATAGAAAAAATGATATTTTCCCTGGTCTAGATTCCAATCTAAGATCACACACTGTATTTAGTAATCATGTCTCTTTATTCTAGATCAGTTTCTCAGTCTTGAATGATGTTAATATTTTGTAGATTATCCCTCAATTTAGCTTCATTCAGTGTTTCCTCCAGCCTGGCATTTCACATGTGAAATGAATCACAAACTGGAATCAAGACTGCAGGGAGAAATATCAACAATCTCAGATATGCAGATGATACCACTCTAATAGCAGAAAGTTAAGAGGAGCTAAAGAGCCTCTGGATGAGGGTGAAAGAGGAGAGTGAAAAAGCTGGCTTAAAACTTAACATTCAAAAACCTAAGATCATGGCATCAGGTCCAACCGCTTCATGACTAATAGAAGGAGAAAAAGTGGAAACAGTGACAGATTTTATAAATGTTATCTTCTTGGGCTCCAAAATCACTCTGGACTGTGACTGCAGTCATAAAATTAAAAGACTCTTGCTTCTTGGAAGGAAAGATAGGACAACCCTAGACAGCATGTTAAAAAGCAGAGACATCACTTTGCCAAAAAAGATCCATATAGCCAAAGCTATAGATTTTCCAGTAGTCATGTATGGATGTGAGAATTGGACCATGAAGAAGAGAGAGTGCCGAAGAATTGATGATTTTGAATTGTGGTGCTGGAAAAGATGCTTGAGAGTCCCTTGGACAGCAGGGAGATCTAACCAGTCCATCTTAAAGGAAATCAACCCTGAATATTCATTGGAAGGACTGATGCTGATGCTGAAGCTCTAATACTTTGGCCACAGGATGTGGAGAGATGACTCATTGGAAAAGATCATGATGCTAGAAAAGACTGAGGGCAGGAGAAGAGAGTGGCAAAGGATGAGATGGTTGGACAGCATCACTGACTTAATGGACATAAGTTTGAGCAAACTCTGGGAGATGGTAAAGGACAGGACAATGGAGCCTGGTGCACTGCAGTCCATGGGGTTACAAAGAGTTGGACACAACTTAGCAATTAAACAACAACAATTATAAATGATTTAAACCATGAGTTCATACTGACACCTCCAACTCCAATGTAACATCAGAACTTTGTTCTAGTCCTCCTCCTTAAATCTATGTAACTTGCCTCTCTGACAACTAGAAACCTGGCTCTCACAATCCAGCATATTTACTTATTTACTCAGAACTAGAAGAAGAACTAAGGAGCTTCTTGATAAAGGTGAAAGAGGAGAGTGAAAGATCTGACTTAAAACTCAACATTCAAAAATCGAAGATCATGGCATCTGGTCACATCACTTTATGGCAAATAGATGAGGAAACAGTGAGACTTTATTTTCTTGGGCTCCAAAATCAATGCAGATGGTGACTGCAGCCATGAAGTTAAAAGATGCTTGCTCCCTGGAATCAAACCTATGACAAATCTAGACAGCATATTAAAAAGCAGAGACATCGCTTTGCCAACAAAAGTCCATATAGTCAAAGCTATGATATCTCCAGTGGTCATATATGGATGTGAGGTTGGATCATAAAGAAGGCTGAGTGCTAAAGAATTAATGCTTTCAAACATCAATTCTTGTTGATCAGTTCTTGTGTTGGAGAAGACTCTTGAGACTCCCTTGGACAGTAGCAAGATCAAATCAGTCAATCCTAAAGAAAATCAATCCTGAATATTCATTGGAAGGATTGATGCTGAGGCTGAAGCTCCAATACTTTGGCCACCTGATGCAAAGAGGTGACTCACTGGAAAAGACCCTGATGCTGGGAAAGATTGAAGGCAGGAGGAGGAATGGGACAACAGATGATGAGATGGTTGGATGGCATCACTGATTCAACGGACCTGAGTTTGAGCAAGGACAGGGAAGCCTAGCATGCTGCAGTCCACGGGGTTGCAAAGAGTCAGACATGACTGACTGACTGAGCAACTGAGTACTAACTAGAATCAGTACTCATTTAAAGTTCTTTTAGTATATAACCTGGAGGTATATAATCAAAATACAGTGCTCAAAATCAGTCCTTGAATTAGTCCACTTCCCTGTCAGCTATAATTAGTTCATTTGTTTCTATTGGCTCCATTTTGGTTTTCTCTCAACTTTGTTGATTTCATTCATTCACTCTATGATATGTGAAACATATAATGGTTTTAAAATTCAGAAGTACACAGATAGATACAATTACAGGACTGTTTCTCCCCCAACCCATAAATTCAACCCCATTCTGATATCCATTTTTTTTATATCCCAGTTCTAGCCATCCCTGATGGTAACTATCTCAGTCTTTGGTTTATGCTTCCTGTGTTTAGTTTTGTACAAATAAGCAAATATATGTATGTTTCTACTTCCTTTTTTTCCCATTACACACATGCTTAGTAAATGCCAGATGTTCTTTTGTACTTTGCTTTCTTAAAAATCATGTATACTCCAAATCATTCTGTATTAGTTGAGGGATCTTTGTCACTGTTTTTATAGCTGTTTAAGTATTATTAATTTGTTCAATCTCTCCCCTATCAAAGAGCACTAAGGTTGTTTACAATATTTTTTGTATACCTGTTTACAATATTTTATAAATACAAAGAATTCTTTAGTGAATAACCTTGTAAGTATATAGTTTTGAATTGTTGCTAAATATCTTCAGGATAGTTCCTAGAAAGGGCTGTATGGGCTGTAATGTAAATGCATAAGCACTTTTGTTAGGTATTGCCAAATTCTCTTCCCTAAAAGTTGTGCCAGTTTGCGGTGTTTGAGGTCGTCCCAGTAGCAATGTTTGAGTGAGCTGGATTGCAACACCCTCTCCAACAAATGCCACCTCCCAGGAGGCACTAGTGGTAGAGAACCTACTTGCCAGTGTAGGAGACATAAGAGATGAGGGCTTGATCCCTGAATTGGAAGGACCCCCTGGAGAACAGCATGGCAACCCGCTCCAGTATTCTTGCCTGGAAAATCCCATGAATAGAGGAGCCTGGTGGGCTAGAGTCTATGGGCCTGCAGAGTCAGACAAGACTAAGTGTACACATGCACACACGCACACACACACACACACTCCAACAAATATGCTGTTGTACTTTTTAAGTTTGCCAATCTGAAAGATGACAGTTTCTTTTTGTAATTTAAATTCATATTTCTCTACTTATGAATGAGATTGAGTGATTTGTTTTTTATTATGGGTGATTTTTATATCTTTTTTAAAATATGAATTATTCTTTTACCCATTTTTCTATCATACTTTTGGTGCTTGCTTCCTCTAAATTGTTAAGTTCTTTGTATATAAGAGATATTAGTGCTTTATCTGGCTTATTTAGCAAATATTCTCAATTTTTCAGTCATCTGATGCTATATGATTTGTCAGTTTTTAAAGGTTCCTTCAACTCCTACATACAGACCATACTACCAAGAGTTTATTCTTCTTTTCTATTTACCCCTACCTCTCTTTTATTGTCCCTTTTCTTTATTCACATCAATTCCACATTATCAGAGCATGTGATATGTTCCTAATTACAGGTCCAGCCTTGTACCCATATTTATTTTAGTCTTGTGTCTGCAGTGAAATTTACTAAAGTCTTACTATAAACTACAGTGCCGAAGTTTTCTCTGTCATCTCTTTATCTGGATAAAGCCATCCTTTGGCAGACTGTGTTTTTCTATCGGCTTCCCTTGTGGCTCAACTGGTAAAGAATCCACCTGCAATTTGAGAGACTTGGGTTCGATCCCTGGGTTGGAAAGATCCCCTGGAGAAGGGAAAGGCTACCCACTTCAGTATTCTGGCCTAGGGAATTCCCCTATAGTCAATGGGATTACAAAGAGTCAGACACGACTGAGTGATGGATATAAAAATCTTTGGTTCACAATTTCTTCCTAGTGTTTTTTTTTTTGTTGGTTTGGTTAGGAGATTTTTTGTTTTGTTTTGTTTTTTGACACTGCTTTATTATTTTGTAATCTGTTTTGGAGAAGTCAGACTCCAGTCTTTCTCCCTTTTCATTTGATATTTGATAAGAGATCTTGAAAAATATTTTTCCTAGATCTTGACATTTAAGCGATTACTAGGATGTGCCTCAAAGCTGGTCATTCAGGTCTATTTTCTCCTGTACCTGTTGAGTCCCTTTGAATATGTAAAGTCAGATCTTCATTTGTTCCTGGAACATGCTCTTGAATTATAAATTTAAATATTACTTCTGTCCCATTTTTTCTTTTTCTGCTTTAGGGACTCTAAATACGTATGTTTTTTATTCCTTGCTATTTCAGTTTCAATTACTCTCTCTCTACTATTTACTTCTTTGTGTGATTTACTAGCTTTTTTGTTTTTGCGCTTCAGTGTGGCATAACATTTTCATTTGAGTCTATTCTCCCTTGAGTACCATGTAATTTAATCTTCATATCTGTTATAATTTTCTTTTTTTCTTTCTCAAGTTTGGTCAATTTGTTATCTTTTACTATTTGTTGTTCATTTTTTGTCTTTAATGTTTTCATATCTGCAAATGCTTGTTTAGGTTCTAAATGTTACTTGAAGTTTTTTTTTAAACTACATTTTTCTTCTGTTTCATGATGTCTTCTAGGGACAAATTTTAAACGAATGAGATATTTTGATTCTCCTTTTGTTATTTTATAGTAGAGTTATACAGATTTATTCACTTTTATCTTTTTAATTTTGTGGGTCTATAGTGGCTTACAAAATTTTTAGTTCAATGGTGCCCTCTTCTGTCAATGAGTCAGAGTCCAAGTTGTTTAACGGATTTTGGTGGGGGCGGTATTGGGAAGTAGGGTAGTGTTTTCCAGTTTGGGGTTCCTTTCCTGATTGTAAGACATTAACATTTCCTTCTTGATTCCTTTATACTTTACTACCCAATCTTCGAAGGTGCTCTAGGCTACCAGCACACTTTTTCAATAATTTCAGCTAGGGTGAACTCTTTCCTATTGGGCAGCTGCTTTAAATGTATCTTTGACTCATTGTTCTCTCTCATTTACTCTCTTGCCAGCAGTTTTTCCTATCCTGATCAACATGAAAACTTACAGGAAGAACATGAGCGAAAGCTCTGAGGAATTTACGAATATATTTGGATGTTGTTCTTTGTCCTCCGTTTATGCTTGAAGTGTGGTTCGGTATAGTTTTGTTTGTTGTTCTGTATTGTATTTGAAGGAATATGGATTTTCCTTTTCCATTTTTCATAGTGATCAAAGTCTTATTTATTGTATTCTAAAATTATTTTTAGCTAAATTTTTAAATAAGTAATGTATTAATATGGTTCAAAATACAAAAAGTGCAAAAGGAGTGAGGTCTCCTACTTACTCTTTTCTCCCAACTATTCTCTCCTCACTAATATTTGGTCTTTTACATATCCTCCCAGAAATCTGAATGTAATATATATAATATGTATATAAAGTTATTTCTCTATCCCTTGTTTTAAAATGGTAGCCTGCTATATATACTGTTTTACAGATGGGTTTTTTTCACTTAGCAATACATCTTGTAAACCATTCCATTTCAGTGTGTTGTGTTTACTTATTATTTTTACATAGTATTTCAGTCTGCATGTGTGTGTGTTAATAAACTTATTCAGTTCCTATTGATGAAAACTGAATACATATTGCCAAACTAATCTCCGTAGAAACTACATTTCCACCATGTATAAAGAAAAGGCCATTTTCCTCACAGCCTCACTAATACAGTGTATTATCGAACATATTTAACACTAAGTTTTAACAATTTTACAGGTGAAAATGACATTACCATGTAGTTTTTTTTATCTTATGAGCGAGTTGAACATTTTTATATGTTTAGGAACAATCTGCATTTCCTTTCCTGTAAGCTATATTTTCACAACCTTTACCTTGATCTATTTCCAAATAATTATTTGAGCATTAGGTTTGGATAGCTGGAATCAAGATTGCTGGGAGATATATCAATAACCTCAGATATGCAGATGACACCACCCTTATGGCAGAAAGCGAAGAACTAAAAAGCCTCTTGATGAAAATGAAAGAGGAGAGTGAAAAAGATCATGGTATCTGGTCCCATGACTTCATGACAAATAGATGGGCAAACAATGGAAACAGTGACAGATTATTTTGGGGGCTCCAAAATCACTGCAGATGGTGACTGCAGCCATGAAATTAAAAGACACTTTCTCTTTGGAAGAAAAGTTGTGACAGGCCTAGATAGCATATTAAAAAACAGAGACATTACTTTGCCAACAAAGGTCCATCTAGTCAAAGCTATGGTTTTTCCAGTAGTCATGTATGTATGTGACAGTTGGACTATAAAGAAATCTGAGCACTGAAGAATTGATGTTTTAGAAATGTGGCATTGGAGAAGACTCTTGAGAGTCTCTTGGACTGCAAGGAGATCCAACCAGTTCATCCTAATGGAAATCAGTCCTGAATATTCATCGGACTGATGCTGAAGCTGAAACTCCAATACTTTGGCCACCTAATGTGAAGAACTGACTCATTTGAAAAGACCCTGATGCTGGGAAAGATTGATGGTGGGAGGAGAAGGAGATGACAGAGGATGAGATGGTTGGATGGCATCACTGACTCAATGGACATGAGTTTGAGTAAACTCCAGGAGTTGATGATGGACAGGGAGGCCTGGCATGCTGCAGTCCATGGGGTTGTAGAGTCGAGCAACTGAACTGAACTGAACTGAACAATGCTGGTCCTTGATTATAATTATTATCGGAGTAGAATAACTAGATGAGACTAGACATCGACTTAGAGGAAGGAAATCCACAAGCTGAGTTTCAAGTAGATTTCTTCACTTCAAAGTTTGAGACTTTCATAACAAAGTACACAGACTGGGTGACTTAAATAACAGAAATTTATTTTCTCATTGTTCTGGAGACTAGAAATCTGAGATCGGGGTGAAAGCATGGTCAGTTTCTGGTGAAGATTCTCTTCCTAACTTGCAGATGAAGGCCTTCTCATTGTCATTTAACATAGTGAAGAGGGAAAACCAGATGTCTGGTATCTCTTCTTAAAAGGGCACTAATCTCATCATGAGCACCCTAACCTTATGATCTTGTCTAATCCTCATGACATCCCAAATGTCCCAGCTCCAAATGCTATCATTTTGGGGAGTTAGGACTTTGACATATGAATTCTGGGGAGACTCAAACATTCAGTCCATAATATCTTCTTACTGGGATGCTCCATGACTCCATGGTGATTCCATGGTGTATTTTCTCTTACTGCATCAAGTAAATAAGCAATAAGTAAGTAATAAAACCAACTTGTTTAACTAAATAAATTAAACAAGTGGTGGTCTTTGGCTGGAGAGTATTTTCATTAGAAAGCACTGCTTTTTGCAGTAATTATCACCACTTGTTTCAGTCAGTTTGGAGTATTAGCCAAGTGGAAAGTAGATATTCCTTGGAAGAAAAGTAAACCGTGTTCAGAAAATTGCTTAAATGGCAATTTTTAAGACAACTTTTAAGAAAATTGTTTAAATGACAATAATTAAGACCAATGCACCAATATTTGCATCCTATCTTCTTTTCTCCTTTTGCATCACATGTATTACAAGTGAAATGGGATTTTGGAGGATGTAGTTGTCATTTAATTAATAAAATCAACTACTTAACATAACCACAACTTGCATCAATAGATCTCAATTTGTCAGCTGCTTAGTTCACATCAACATAAGTACATCTGCTAATGTTTATCTAGAATATTTAGGTTAATACATTCTCTGTGTTCATACATTTAGTGATTATTATATCCTTTAAAAATATCAACAGTTCTTCAAGTGAAATGAAATGAATAAATGAAATTATGGAAAGCATAATTCTCAAACCTATAAAAGCATAATTTAAAGCTTTTTCTTAAAATTTTTCTTTTCTATTGTGGGTTTATTACAAAGTACTAGCAGAGTAACCTCAAGGAGTCTGAATAAACAGAGTAATGCCACAAACATTCCTTTTAGTCAAAGGTGCCAGAATTTCAGAAGTATGCCCTCTCCCCCGGGCATGTAGAGTACTCATTCTTGGTATGCACAGACAAATGTCTGTAAAAACTGGCATGCCCCATAAGATGCATTCAAAATTGCATATTGACTTTTATGCCCAGAATGTCTGATGACAAGCTAAATCCAAGATTCAACAAATTTACTTTGTTCTGTGTTAACGGATGAATGTGACCTATTTACACATGGAATAGGCTACCTCTATGGTTCAACTTTAGAGGAACTAGAGACCCTGGACCTCCATATATCTTTCCTCCTTATTCAATAGTGCCTTAAATTACATGTAAGACTCATGTTTTTTTCAGTTTAAAGCTTAAAGCCTGATAGCTAAATGCAAGCACTGGGATATTATGCTTCAAATCCCATCTAGCAGAACATCATGAGGAAAGTGGTTATAATTAATGTAGGAGAGGGGTACCTTAGCCAAGATTATTCAGACTTAATATGCATAAGAATTATGTGATCCCATTAAAATGTACATTTGATTAAGTGTGGGATTCTCCTTTCCTAACAAGCTCGCAGATGATGCCATGCTATGTTGCGTGTTTGGGCATTTATTTTTCTTTCTTTGAGAGTAAAGCCATAAGTCTGTTGTTCTGTTGTACAAATCAAAATACCCCTTTGGGATTTCTCTCTTCCTTTCCCCTTCTCATCTACTCCATCCTTTGGTTAAGCTCATTTACATAGTGTAAAGCACAACTTGGGAACTGAAGTATAGTACTTCCTAGAATATATCAGATGTCAAAACCAAAATTAAGCCGAATCAATATGGTTTGCATCACTTGTGTGCTCAGTCATGTCTGACTCTTTGCAGCCCTATGGACTGTAGCCCTCCAGGCTCCTCCCTCCGTTAAATTTTCCAGGAAAGAATACTGGAGCAGGTTGCCATTTTGTACTCCAGGGGATCTTCCCAACTCAGGTTATTGAACTCATGTCTCTTGCATTGGCAGGCAGATTCTTTACCATTCAACACTTGGGAAGCCCCAAGTCAAATGCTTCTCATTAATTTCCTCTGATCATCACTAAAATCAGATGCAATTTGTCTGACATTTGAAAATGCGACACATGCTTACCAGGAAAAAAAAAAGTAATTTTACAAATGTTATATAACACAAAGATGACTAAATAGTATTCAACCTAACTCTGCCATTATTCACATATACTACTTCCTATAAGAATTACTATTCTTTTTCATAATGAATAAAAATTTTTAAAAGTTATCATCTGTTGAACACATTATTTGCACTCATTCTTCAATCTAACTCAAGTTCTGAAATCAATAATGAGGCCTACCAATGAAGAAGACAACAAATTGTCCATAGCAGCATGGAATTCAAAACCTAAATATATGAAACTAATATATTGAACTGAAAAGATTAAAATTCAATTAGTGTTTGATTAATCCTTTTTCTCTTTGAGTTACCAGATGAACTGAGAACATTGCCATTATCCTAGGCCCAATTCCCAAGTATTTTTAACTAAATTTCTAAAGTTAAAATTTAAAGAAGCCTTTATTAAAATGACATTTTTGTCTGCTATTTTCCAATTATCAGGATAAGGGTGGGGGAAAGGTATCTTCTAAACCATTGTATCACAAGAAAAAAAATGTTTCTTTTCCATTTCAAATAATACTCTTCTTGGTATTTGACAACTAGCTGTAAAAGCATTAGGGTGCCTATGTTTTTCTTTTCATTTATATTAATATTTTCTCAAGGAAATTCAATTTTATATAACATGTTTTTCTAACTAAAAGAAAGGCATGAGTGATTCACAGAACAAATGTTTCTGTTGTAAATTCAATGTTTCCTACCACTACTTGAGGCCTAATGGAAAAAACAAAGAAATATGGCCATTCATTGCTTACCATCAGCCTTATGGTGCTCACCAGGCCTCTCTATCTAAAACCATCACCCCACTAAAATGAAATATTGAATATGCAAAATCCAGGTTTAGCTGGGCTTCCTTGGTAGCTCAGCTGGTAAAGAATCCACCTGCAATGCAGGAGACTTGGGTTTGATTCCTGGGTCTGGAAGATCCCCTGGAGAAGGGATAGGCTACCCACTCCAGTATTCTTGGGCTCAAATGATAAAGAATATACCTGCAATGTGAGAGACCTGGGTTCGAT
Source organism: Ovis aries (assembly GCF_016772045.2). NCBI lineage: Eukaryota > Metazoa > Chordata > Mammalia > Artiodactyla > Bovidae > Ovis > Ovis aries. Next base: position 40,731,583 of record NC_056069.1, on the reverse strand, counting down.
CCCTGAGTTGGGAAGATTCCCTGGAAGAAGGCATGGCAACTGACTCCAGTATTCTTGTCTGGAGAATCCCCAAGGACAGAGAGCCTGGTGGGCTACAGTCCATGGGGTCGCAAAGAGTCAAACACAACTGAGAGACTAAGTATCTACACACACACACACACACACACACACACACACACACACACACACACACACACGTTTAGTTAGGCACCCCAGCTTTTCTCTTTATATATTTCTTGATTCTTCCTCATCAGTGGTAACAATCTTTGTTTTCCTTCCAGCTTCCATAGTTCCTTATCTGTGAGAAGTTTACTAAAAAGACATTATCAGGGAACAAGATGGCAGAGAAGTAGGTAGACATGGAATACATCCCTCTCCACAGATACATCAGGAATACACCTTCAGACACAGAAATACATGCAGAATGCCACCTTAGAGTGGACAGGAGTACCTGACCAGCAGAAAAGAATATATAGACCCATGCAAAACCCAGTAGGAGGAAGGAAGTGGGGGGGAAATGGGAGTGTTAGTAGGATTGGACCTGCCCTCGGCGGGAGGGGGAACTGAACCAGGGGTCCGATCCCCATATCAGGGCAATTGTCTGAGTCAGAGGAGAAATATTTAAGGCTGAGAGAGAAACAGCTGATCTGTGGCAGCCTAAATGGAATGAGAATCAGGCAGTCCTTGTTGCAGCCATACATACCCCAGATGGCGCAGTGGCTGGGAACTGGAGTTTAGGGGTTGTGGAGTAATCCCAGGGCAAGGGCTGCTGTTGCCTGTGGAGAGACAGACTGAGGGGATGTGACGCAGGAAATTGTGGTGGGAAATGCCTATGGAGGAAAGCTGGGCAGCATTGGAAGTGAGGGCATACTGCTGAGTCATGCATAGTGGGCGGAGCCATCACCATAGCCTATCTCCCCCCACATGCCAGCATAGGCAGCTGAACAATAGAAAGGCTGCTTCATCAAATGCCCAAGGCACTGAACTACAGAGTAGGACCCCACCCAGCATCCCCATTAAGTGCCTGACATGCTGATCTACAGAGTAGGATCCCAGCCAGGGGGCCCCTCTATGTGCCTGATGTGCCAAACAACAGAGGCAAACAACTCAGGCAAGGAAGCCCTTTCAGTGCCTTAACAGGCGGAGCTATGGAGAAAGACTGGCCAAAGAGGCCTTCTCATTGCCAGCTACAAGAGGCTCGAAAAAAGACTCTGATAGGGCCATGACCACCAGACCATTCGGGTATGACCTAAATCAAATCCCTTATGATTATACAGTGGAAGCGAGAAATAGATTTAAGGGACTAGATCTGATAGGTAGAGTGCCTGATGAACTATGGATGGAGGTTCATGACATTGTACAGGAGACAGGGATCAAGACTATTCCCATGGAAAAGAAATGTAAAAAAGCAAAAAGGCTGTCTGAGGAGGCCTTACAAATAGCTATGAAAAGAAGAGAAGTGAAAACCAAAGGAGAAAAGGAAAGATATAAGCATCTGAATGCTGAGTTTCAAAGAATGGCAAGGAGAGATAAGAAAACGATCAATGCAAACTCAGCAATCAATGCAAAGAAATAGACGAAACAACAGAATGGGAAACACTAGAGATCTCTTCAAGGAAATTAGAGATACCAAGGGAACATTTCATGCAAAGATGGGCTCAATAAAGGACAGATATGGTATGGGCCTAACAGAAGCAGAAGATATTAAGAAGAGGTAGCAAGAATACACAGAAGAACTGCACAAAAAAGATTTTCACGACCAAGATAATCACGATAATGTGATCACTCATGTAGAGCCAGAAATCCTGGAATGTGAAGTCAAGTCGGCCTTAGAAAGCATCACAGCTGTGGGGCCCTAAATGGGAAACCTTGAAAAAAGAAGGACTAGCTTTGTGGTTTAGAGCTAAGATGGTGCCTGGCGGAAGAGATGAGGGCACGGCCTAAGTTGTTTGTTAAAACTTTTGATTGGCTTTCTTGATTTCGGTGCAAGGGGACAGCTCGTGATCACCATAGACTCCTGTTACAATGAAGCACATGACGACTTGACCTTTAACGTGATTGGTGCAACTATGGTATATTAAGATTTGACCTTTAACGTGATTGGTGCAACTATGGCATATTACAATTTGACCTTTAACGTGATTGGTCCAACCCTCGCAAAACCCCCTTGCTTGCCTATATAAACCAAGAGTTTGTGGCAATAAAGTGGAACTGCTTAGACAGAACCCTTGTTGAGTGTGATTGTCTCTTGCTGCCCGAGGGGCTGGGTTGGGGGACAGCAGGCTCACCTCTCCTCAGGACACCTCGGCTTTGCTGAGGGAAGTTCCACTGCCTCTCTCTTTCTGTGGAGCACCCCCCCCCGCACACAACGAACAAAGCTAGTGGAGGTGATGGAATTCCAGTTGATCTATTTCAAATCCTGAAAGATGATGGTGTGAAGGTGCTGCACTCAATATGCCAGCAAATTTGGAAAACTCTGCAGCGGCCACAGGACTGGAAAAGGTCAGTTTTCATTCCAATCCCAAAGAAAGGCAATGCCAAAGAATGCTCAAACTACCTCACAAATGCACTCATCTCACACGCTAGTAAAGTAATGCTCAAAATTCTCCAAGCCAGGCTTCAGCAATATGTGAACCATGAACTTCCAGATGTTCAAGCTGGTTTTAGGAAAGGCAGAGGAACCAGAGATCAAATTGCCAACGTCCGCTGGATCATGGAAAAAGCAAGAGAGTTCCAGAAACACATCTATTTCTGCTTTATTGACTATAACAAAGCCTTTGACTGTGTGGGCCACAATAAACTGTGGTCAGTCGTGTCCGACTCTTTGCAACCCTATGAATCGCAGCACACCAGGCCTCTCTGTCCATCACCAGTTCCCGGAGTTCACCCAAACACATGTGCATCGAGTTGATGATACCATCCAGCCATCTTATCCTCTGTCGTCTCCTTCTCCTCCTGCCCCCAATTCCTCCCAGCATCAGAGTTTTTTCCAGTGAGTCAACTCTTAGCATGAGGTGGCCAAAGTATTGGAGTTTCAGCTTTAGCATCAGTTCTTCTAGTGAACACTCAGGAAAGGTCTCCTTTAGGATGGACTGGTTGGATATCCTTGCAGTCCAAGGGACTCTCAAGAGTCTTCTCCAACACCACAGTTTAAAGGCATCAATTCTTCGGTGCTCAGCTTTCTTCACAGTCCAACTCTCACATCCATACATGATCACTGGAAAAACCATAGCCTTGACTAGATGGACATTTGTTGACAAAGTAATGTGTCTGCTTTTGAATATGCTATCTAGGTTGGTCATAACTTTCCTTTCAAGGAGTAAGCATCTTTTAATTTCATGGCTGTAATCACCATCTGCAGTGATTTTGGAGCCCCAAAGAATAAAGTCTGACACTGTTTCCACTGTTTCCCATCTATTTCCCATGAAGTGATGGGACCAGATGCCATGATCTTAGTTTTCTGATTGTTGAGCTTTAAGACAACTTTTTCACTCTCTTCTTTCACTTTCATCAAGAGGCTTTTAGTTCCTCTTCACTTTCTACCAGAAGGGTGGTGTCATCTGCATATCTGAGGTTCTTGATATTTCTCCTGGCAACCTTGATTCCAGTTTGTGCTTCTTCCAGCCCAGCGTTTCTCATGATGGACTCTGCATATAAGTTAAATGAGCAAAGTGACAATATACAGCCTTGACGTACTCCCTTTCCTATTTGGAACCAGTCTGTTGTTCCATGTCTAGTTCTAATTGTTGCTTCCTGACATGCATATAGGTTTGTCAAGAGGCAGGTCAGGTGGTCTGGTATTCCCATCTCTTTCAGAATTTTCCACAGTTTATTGGGATCCACACAGTCAAAGGCTTTGGCATAGTCAACAAAGCAGAAATAGATGTGTTTCTGGAACTCTCTTGCTTTTTCCATGATCCAGCAGATGTTGGCAATTTGATCTCTGGTTCCTCTGCCTTTCCTAAAACCAGCTTGAACATCTGGAAGTTCATGGTTCACATACTGCTGAAGCCTGGCTTGGAGAATTTTGAGCATTACTTTACTAGCATGTGAGATGAGTGCAATTGTGAGGTAGTTTGAGCATTCTTTGGCATTGCCTTTCTTTGGGATTGGAATGAAAACTGACCTTTTCCAGTCCTGTGGCCGCTGCAGAGTTTTCCAAATTTGCTGGCATATTGAGTGCAGCACCTTCACACCATCATCTTTCAGGATTTGAAATAGATCAACTGGAATTCCATCACCTCCACTAGCTTTGTTCGTAGTGATGCTTTCTAAGGCCCACTTGACTTCACATTCCAGGATGTCTGGCTTTAGGTAAGTGATCACACCATCGTGATTATCTGGGTCGTAAATCCCTTTTTTGTACAGTTCTTCTGTGTATTCTTGCCACCGCTTCTTAATATCTTCTTCTTCTGTTAGGTTCATACCATTTCTGTCCTTTATCGAGCCCATCTTTGCATGAAATGTTCCCTTGGTATCTCTAATTTTCTTGAAGAAATCTCTAGTCTTTCCCATTCTGTTGTTTTCCTCTATTTCTTTGCATTGATTGCTGAGGAAGGCTTTCTTATCTCTCCTTGCCATTCTTTGGAACTCTGCATTCAGATGCTTATATCTTTCCTTTTCTCCTTTGGTTTTCACTTCTCTTCTTTCCATAGCTATTTGTAAGGCCTCCCTGACAGCCATTTTGCTTTTTTGCATTTCTTTTCCATGGGGATGGTCTTGATCCCTGTCTCCTGTACAGTGTCACGAACCTCCATCCATAGTTCATCAGGCACTCTACCTATCAGATCTAGTCCCTTAAATCTATTTCTCACTTCCACTGTATAATCATAAGGGATTTGATTTAGGTCATACCTGAATGGTCTAGTGGTTTTCCCTACTTTCTTCAGTTTAAGTCTGCATTTGGCAATAAGGAGTTCATGATCTGAGCCACAGTCAGCTCCCAGTCTTGTTTTTGTTGACTGTATAGAGCTTCTCCATCTTTGGCTTCACAGAATATATTCAATCTGACTTTGGTTCTGACCGTCTGGTGATGTCCATGTGTCGAGATTTCTCTTGTGTTGCTGGAAGAGGGTGTTTGCTATGACTAGTGCAATCTCTTGGCAAAACTCTATGAGCCTTTGTCCTGCTTCATTCTGTATTCCAAGGCCAAATTTGCCTGTTATTCCAGGTGTTTCTTGACTTCCTACTTTTGCATTCCAGTCCCCTACAATGAAAAAGACATCTTTTTGGTGTGTTAGTTCTAAAAGGAACCATTCAACTTCAGCTTCTTCAGCATTACTGGTTGGGGCATAGATTTGGATTACTGTGATACTGAATGGTTTGCCTTGGAAACAAACAAAGATCATTCTGTCGTTTTTGAGATTGCATCCAAGTACTGCATTTCAAACTCTTTTGTTGACCATGATGGCTACTCCATTTCTTCTAAGGGATTCCTGCCCACAGTAGTAGATATAATGATCATCTGAGTTAAATTCACCCATTCCAGTCCATTTTAGTTCGCTGATTCCTAGAATGTCGACATTCACTCTTGCCATCTCCCGTTTGACCACTTCTAATTTGCCTTTATTCATGGATCTAACATTCCAGGTTCCTATGCAATATTGCTCTTTTCAGCATCGGATCTTGCTTCTATCACCAGTCCCATCCACAACTGGATATTGTTTTTGCTTTGGCTCCATCCCTTTATTCTTTCCGGAGTTAATTCTCCACTGATCTCCAGTAGCATATTGGGCACCTACCGACCTGGGGAGTTCTCTTTCAGTATCCTATCATTTTGTCTTTTCATACTGTTCATGGGGTTCTCAAGGCAAGAATACTGAAGTGGTTTGCCATTCCCTTCTCCAGTGGACCACATTCTGTCAGACCTCTCCACCATGACCCACCCATCTTGGTTGGCCCCACATGGCATGGCTTAGTTTCACTGAGTTAGACAAGGCTGTGGCCCATTGATTAGATTAACTAGTTTTCTGTGATTGTGGTTTCAGTGTGTCTGCCCTCTGATGCCCTCTTGCAACACCTACTGTCTTACTTGGGTTTCTCTTACCTTGGATGTGGGATATCTCTTCACGGCTACTCCAGGAAAGCACAGCCACTGTTCCTCACCTTGGACGAGGGGTATCTTTATTAAAGATACTTAATCAAATTTTAGTCTGTTTATGTATATGATGTGAAAAAAAATGTTCTAATTTCCTTCTTTTAAATGCAACTGGGCAATTCCGCAGCACCACTTATTGAAGAGACTGTCTTTCGCTATTGCATATTTTTGCCTCCTTTGTGGTAGATTAATTAACCACAAGTGAGTGAGTCTATTTCTGGCTTTTATGTTCTGTTTCACTGATCTATGTATCTGTTTTTGTGCCAGTAGAATACTGTTTTGTTTACTGTAGCTATAGTTTACTCTGAAGTCAGGGAACATGAAACCTCCAGCTTTATTCCTTTTTCTCAAGACTGCTCAAGACTGCTCTCAAGACTGGGGTCTGTATAAGTATTAGGATTATTTTTTGTTCTGTTAGAAATGTCATGAGCATTTTGCATTGAATTTGTAGCTTGTTTTGGACAGTGTGAACATTTTAACAATATTAATGCTTTCAATCCTTGAACACAGGTTATTTTCCATTTTTATGTATCATTTTCAACTTCCTTCATCAGTGTTTTATAGTTTTCAGGGTATAGGTCTTTCATCTACTTGGTTAAGTTTATGTCTAGGTATTTTATTCTTTTTGATACCATTTTAAATGGGATTGGTTTCTTGTTTTTCTTTTGGAGAGTTTGCTATTAGTGTATAGAAAAGCCATAGTTTTCTATATATTTATCTTGTACCCTGAAACTTTACTGAATTCATTTACTAGTTCTAATAGATTTTTGGTGGACACTTTAGGGTTTTCTATATTTTGGGGTTTCCAAAATCACTGCAGATGGTGACTTCAGCCATGAAATTAAAAGAAGTTTGCTCCTTGGAAGAAAAGCTATGACCAACCTAGATAGCATATTAAAAGCAGAGACATGACTTTGCCAATAAAGGTCCATCTAGTCAAAGTTATGGTTTTTCCAGTAGTCATGTATGGATGTGACAGTTGGACTGTAAAGAAAGCTGAGTGCTGAAGAATTGATGCTTTTGAACTGCGGTGTTGGAGAAGACTCTTGAGGGTCCCTTGGACTGCAAGGAGATCAAGCCAGTCAATCCTAAAGGAAATCAGTCCTGAATATTCATTGGAAGGACTGATGCTGAAGCTGAAATTCGAATACTTTATCCACCTGATATGAAGAGCTGACATATCGGAAAAGACCCTGATGCTGGGAAAGATTGAAGTCAGGAGGAGAAGGGGATGACAGAGAATGAGATGGTTGGGTGGCATCACCGACTTGATGGACATGAGTTTGAGCAAGCTCTGGGAGTTGGTGATGGACAGCGAAGCCTGGTATGCTTCAGTCCATGGGGTTGCAAAGAGTTGGACATAACTGAGCGATTGAACTGAACTGAACTGATATATATTATTGTGTCATTGCAAATAGTGACAGTTTTACTACTTCCTTCCCAATCTGAATGACTTTTGTCTCTTTTTCTTTGTTTGGTGTGGCTAGGACTTGTGATATCATGTTGAATAAAAGTGCTGAGAGAGATATTTTTGTCTTTTTTCCAATATTAAAGGAAAAGCTTTCAGTGTTAGTACTGTGAAGTATAATGTTAGTTATGTGTTTTTCATAATGGCCTTTATTATGTTGGGCTAGGTTCCCTCTATACCACTTTGATGAGTTTTTATCATGAATTGATACTGAATTTTGTCAATGTTCTTTCTCCATCTATTGAGATGATTCTGTGGTTTTTATCCCTCATTTTGTTAATGTGGTATATCACGTTGATTGATTTGCAGATAATTGAACCATCCTTGCATCCCTGTAATAAATCCTGCTTTATCATGTTGTTTGATACTTTTTATATATTATTGAATTGTTTGCTAATATTTTGCTGAGGAGTTTTGCATCTATATTCGTTGGAGATATTGATCTGTAAGTTTATCTATTTATCTTTTTATTTATTTTTGGCTGTGCTGGATCTTCATGGCTGTGAGCATGCTTTCTATGGTAGCAGTGAGTGGGGGTTACTTGCTAGTTATGGTGCACGGGTTTCTCATTGCAGTGGCTTCTCTTGTTGTGGAGCATGGGCTCTAGGGTATGTGGGCTTCAGCAGTTGCGGTGCATGGGCTCTATAGCCTGGACTCAGTATTTGTGGTGCATAGGCTTAGTTGCCCTACAGCATGTGGAATCTTCCCAAAGCAGGAATCAAATCTGTGTCGCCTACCTTGGCAGGTGGATTCTTAACCATTGGACCATCAGGGAAGTCCTGTAACTTTCCTTTTTGTAGTGTGTTTTTGGTATCAAGGTAATGCTGGCCTTGTGGAATGAATTGGAGAGTGTTCCTTCTTTAATTTTTGGAATATCTTGGGAAGGGTAGAAATGATCTCTTCTTATATGTTTGGTAGAATTCCCTGTGAAGCCACCTAGTTTGTTTGCTGCTGCTGCTGCTGCTAAGTCGCTTCAGTCGTATCTGACTCTGTGTGACCAATAGACGGCTGCCCACCAGGCTCCCCCATCCCTGGGACTCTCCAGGCAAGAACACTGGAGTGAGTTGCCATTTCCTTCTCCAATGCATGAAAGTGAAAAGTGAAATTGAAGTCGTTCAGTTGTGTTCAACTCTTCGCGACCCCATGGACTGCAGCCCACCAGGCTCCTCCGTCCTTGGGATTTTCCAGGCAAGAGTACTGGAGTGGGGTGCCATTGCCTTCTCTGAGTTTGTTTGTTAGGAGTTGTTAAATTACAAATTCAATTTCACTACTAGTGAGCTATCTGTTCAGACTGTGTATTACTTCCTAAGTCATCCTTGGAAGATTGTATGTTTCTAGAAATTTATCCACTTATTCTGGTTGTCCAATTCGATGGCATAAAACTGTTCACAGTATGATTCTTTCATAATTCTGCGGTGCATGAGTGCTAAGTGCCATCAGTCATGTCCAACTCTTTGTGACCCTATGGACTGTAACCTGCCAGGCTCTTCTGTCTATGGGGATTCTCCAGGCAAGAATCCTGGAGTGGGTCTGCCATGCCCTCTTCCAGGGGATCTTCCGAACCCAGGGATCAAGCCCACATCTCTTATGTCTCTTGTGTTGGTAGGCAAGTTCTTTACCACTAGGGCCACCTGGGAAGCCCATTCTGTGATACTGGTTGTTAGTTCTCTCTCATTTCTTATTTTGTTTATTGGGATCCTCTCTTTTTTTCTTGATAAGAATTAAAAGACTTAGCAATTTATTTTTTCAAAAACCATCTTTGGTTTCATTGATATCTTCTATTATTTTTTGGTCTCCATTTTATTTATTTGCTGATTTATAAATAATAAAGATCAGAAATATGTTTATTATTTCTTTCCTTCTACTGACTGTGGGCTTTATTCTTCTTTTTCTAATTCCTTCAGGTGGTAGGTTAGTTTTTCTATTTGAGATTTTTCTTGCTTCTTGATGTAGGCTTATTTCACACTAGATTTCCCTCTCAGAACAGTTTTTGCTGTGTCCCATGAATTTTGGAAAGTTGTGTTCTTAGTCTCATCTGTCTCAAGGTATTTTCTAATTTCCACTTTCATTTCTTCACTGACCTACTGGTTTTTCTAGTAGCATGTTATTTATTCTCTACATGTATGTGTTTTTCCCATTTTCTTCCTGTAAATGATTTCTAGTTTTATAATACTGTGTTTGGAAAAAATTATTGATATAATCTCTAGCCTCTTAAATATAAGATTTTTTTTGTAGTTTAGCATGTCATCTATCCTGGAGAATATTCCATGGAGACTTTGAAACAAATGTTCTGTTCAATTCTGCTGGTTTTGGATAGAAGGTCCTGTGGATATCTATTAAGTCCAAATGGTCTAACATGTCATTTAAGGCCATTGTTTTCTTATTGATTTACTGTCTGAATGACCTATCCATTGATGTAAGTGGGCTGTTAAAATCCCCTCCTATTATTGTACTATTGCTTATTTCCCTCATATGTATGTTAATATTTGCTTTATATATTTGAAAAAGTGAAAGTTGCTCAGTCATGTCCCGACTCTTTGCTACCTTATGGGCTATACAGTCCATGGAGTTCTCCAGGTCAGAATACTGGAGGAGGTAGCTATTCTCTTCTCCAGAGAATCTTCCCAACTCAGGAATTAAGCTTAAGTCTCCTGCATTACAGGCAGATTCTTTACCATTTGAGCCACCAGGAAAGTCCAAGAATACTAGAGTGGGTAGCCTATTCCTTCTCCAGTGGGTCTTCCCAACCTAGGGATCAAACCAGGGTCTCCTGCACTGCAGGTGGATTCTTTAGCAGCTGAGCTATCAGGGAAGTTTAGGTGCCTCTATATTAAGTGCATATACATCAATAAATGTTATATGTTCGGTGCTCTTCTTGTATTGATGACTTTATTATTATATAATGACCTTTGTCTTTTGCTATAGACTTTGTCTTAAAGTCTATTTTGTCAGATATGAGTATTGCTACCCCAGTTTTCCTGTAGTTTCCATTTGCATGAAATACCTTTTTCTACCCTCTCACTTTCATAATGTGTGTATTTTTAGCTTTGAAAGTGAGTTACTCATAAGCAGCTTTCAGATGGCTCTTGATTTTTATCCAGTCAGCCGCCCTATGTCTTTTGATTGGTGCATTTAGTCCATTTATAATTGGTAAGCCTGTACTTAATGCCTTCTGTCACTTGTTTCCTGGTTATATTTGTAGTTCTCTGCTCTTTTCTTCTTTTAGTTTCTTACTTTATGGCTTTATGATTTGCTTTAGTGACACACTTATGTTCCTTTCTCTCTATTTTTGTGTATCTGTTGTAGGTTTTTGATATGTGGTTACCATGGGATTCGTGTATGTTGATATATTTCTATATATCTACTTGGATGCCCCTTCAAGTCTGTGATAAGCAAATATTTCTTCCAATTTTATAGAGACAGAGGAAGTTAAGCAAACTAATACTGATGAATTTATTCAAACAAAAGTACAAATGAAAGCCCTGGAAAAAAAAACTAATGAAACAAAGATAAAATACTTTACCAGATGTACAGTCTATGAGCCCAGTGGCTTTGGTGGGAGAGCTGGTTGTGCAGTGAGCACAAGTCACTTCTTCCCTCAGGGTGTGCTAGCAGCTATCGCCTTGCTGGGAGGCCAGGCTGGAGATTGGCAGGAGGGTACTAAAGCCAGAGCCAGATGTGAGCCAAGGCTCCTCCTCTGTTCAGTGGTCAACACCAACATATTGGGGGTGGAATCAGGTACCGAGTTGCTGGAGCAGAAGCTCTCAGGGTCCTTTCTGAACTGTCTCTGTTCCTTCTAACTATGTGTTCTACCTCCTTGTAGCACTAGGACCTTTGCCCCAAAGTGGAGCAATGTTGGGGCAAAAGGGGTCTGAGAGGGCAATGGGTATGGGCTTGGTATGTGCTGGGGTGGCCTTAGCATGGCAGAGGTTAGTGGTTAGGATTTGGTGCTTTCACTTTTGTGGCTCTGGCCTTAATCCTTGTTGGGTAACTGAGATCCCACAAGCAGAGCAGCCAAAACAAAACAAAACAAAACAGAAAAACCTATAATTGTGTTCTTCAATGGAGTATAATAAAGGAAAAATTCTTACTTTTTCCTAATGTCTTTGAATCCTTAAAATTACCCCCAACCCTTTTGCTTTCATAGGTCACTAGTTACTATTAAGCATATGTGCTTTGAGTCTTAATACATTGTAACATGAAATTCTGAAATGTGGGTTGTTTTGCAATTGAACTGTTTCTTTCACAGGCTTTTTTTTTTTTTTAATATTTAATGTCAAGGACTTAGTCATAGGAGCCCCAGATGGTTTGGACACAAATGTAGCACGTAGAGAGGATTTGCTGCAAATATTTAAACTACTGCAATTATAGAAAAATTTAGCAAAATTAATACTATATATATTTCATGACTCTAAAAGTTTTCCCATATTATTAACATTTCTGAAATCAGGATTTTTTTTTTTAACAGTAGATGGCATCTTTTATAAACTCTGTCAGACAGGGACTGGTTATTAGCCTAAGAATCTTTTACTAAAATCTTGCCAACTTCAAAATTGGCAAAATGAGTGTCTATGACTTGGAAAAAAATACTGGATGTGATACTGGAATACTGTCTCAAGCAATGCTATAATACCAATGTTCTTGATGACACAAAAGATATGTATGGGAAAAAAAGAGTGACAATACCAAATTTAAAAGAGACTCAGATTAATTGAACTTTGAATGCAAAGATTTTGAGGAGTATAATATATGTATTTTGTTTATATTTTCTTTTTTTACTTGAATGCACAAAAATTTTTTAAATGGATAGATGAGTCTAAAATAGTTAATTTTATTAAGTATAAAATCAAAATTTTAAACAGAAAGTATTACATCACAGTTTAGTTGTAATATTTTTCTTTCTTTGTAGTGCGTAGGATGTATCTGACAATAGAAACTTTGAGTCAGTAAAATCTGAAAAGACAGTTACTTTTTCAGTATAATAAACTAAGATAGCACATTGGTTAGTACATTTTTTTTTTTGATTAAAATTTTCGCGGAAGTTTTAAATTCACACTGAATTTATGTATACATTATGTAACTAGAACAAGAGATTAAACGACTCTAAAGCTAGTCTAATTTATGGTCTTAATAAATCTCTATCTGAATTGATTCATTTTATTCAATTTAATGCAAAAAATTAATTACTAAATTGTTGTGATATATCATGTGTGAATAATCATAAAGCAATCAAATTACAACATGTTCTGCCTGACTGGTTGGCGCTGAAACAGCAACAGTTCTAGCCTTAGAAATTCATTTGCAAAGTGACACTCATTTTCCTAGCTGTAGTTAAAACAGCAAAATTAACTATTCACCCAAATCTCTGAGCAAACTGAACTCATCACAGAATCATTTTTTCCATGAATATCTATAACAGGTGTTTGATGAGTTATATTATTGCCACATGTGTTAAGTAGTTGAGAAAGCACTTCTTGAAAACATTATATAAAAGATAATTATTTGATTTTTAGTGGCAAGAATTTGAAAATTTTTTACATCAGAAATGGTCAGGATATGGAATAAATAGTTCATGCAAAAACATTTAACAATTTTAGGATATTCATAAAGTGAATAGGGTGCATGTGTTAGAGTCACTACTGGGCAAATTAAAAATCACCTGGCTATTTCACAAAACCAACTAATGAGGTGGAAAATTATGTTTATAACCAAGGAGAAGAATTAGCTAAGATTAGAACTCATGTTCAACTTGGAAAAAAAACGTCAAGCTACCTTTAAACCCTGACTGAAATCAAATATTTAGTCTATATGCTATTTTTTCTGTGATCTGTATGGAAATAAACAGAGTAGCTCTGAAGAACAGCTGCACAGTCTGTTCTACAGGCTTCAATCTACACTAAGTATAACACTTGGCTTCAAATGTTCTTACTATCAGTGGTGTATTTCCTTAAATGGAATCTCCCTGCTAAATTCTTTATGCTACTCCTTCTTCCAATTCAGGATGTTATCACTGTTTTTCAGATCTCCTCAGGCTGAGGAAATCTCTTCAGTCAGCTCTTTTCTACTACCCATAAAAAGCAATGGAGCTGGGCACCTGATTGACCAAATAAATCATTCAATATGGCTGACATCCTGAAGGGAATCAGGGGTAAACCACAAACTATTACTCTTTTGTTGCTGTTGTCTACATTCCCATGTCTTTCATTGTGAGAAATCAGTTCGGTTCAGTTCAGTAGCTCAGTCATGTTCGACATTTTGTGACCCCCATGGACTGCAGCATGGCAGGTATCCTTGTCCATCATCAGCTCCCAGAGTTTGCTCAAACTTATGTCCATCAAGTCAGTGGTGCCATCCAACCACCTCATCCTCTGTCATGCCCTTCTCCTCCTGCCTTCAGTCTTTCGCAGCATTAGGGTCTTTTCCAGTGAGTCAGTTCTTCACATCACGCGGCCAAAGTATTGAAGCTTCAGGTTCAACATCAGTCCTTCCAATGAATATTCAGGACTGATTTCCTTTAGGATGGACTGGTTGGATCTCCTTGCACTCCAAGGGACTCTCAAGAGTCTTCTCCAACACCACACTTCAAAAGCATCAGTTCTTCAGAGCTCAGCTTTCTTTATGGTCCAACTCTCACATCCATACATGACTACTGGAAAAACCATAGCTTTGACTAGACAGACATTTGTCAGTAATGTCTCTGCTTTTTAATGTGCTGTCTAAGTTGATCATAGCTTTTCTACCAAGGAGCAAGCATCTTTTAATTTCATGGCTGCAGTCACCATCTGCAGTGATTTTAGAGCCCAAGAAAATAACGTCTCTCACTGTTTCCATTGTTTCCCCATCTATATCTGGTCCCCATGAAGTGATGGGACCAGATGCCATGATCTTCATTTTTTGAAAAACCAGCTTTTTAATTCTCCTCTTTCACTTTCATCAAGAGGCTCTTTAAATTCCTCCTTACTTTCTGCCATAAAGGTGGTGCCATCTGCATATCTGAGGTTATTGATATTTCTCCCAGCAATCTTGATTCCAGCTTGTGTTTCATCAAGCTCAGCATTTCTCATGATGTATTCTGCATATAAGTTAAATAAGCAGGATGACAATATATAGATTTGACGTACTCCTTTCCCAATTTGGAACCAATCCATTGTTCCATGTCTAGTTCTAACTGTTGCTTCTTGACTGGCATACAGATTTCTCAGGAGGCAGGTAAGGTGGTATGGTATTCCCATCTCTTTAAGAATTTTCCACAGTTTATTGTGATCCACACAGTCAAACCCTTTAACGTAGTCAATAAAGCAGAAGTAGATGTTTTTCTGAAACTCTCTTGCTTTTGTGATGATCCAGTGGATGTTGGCAATTTGATCTCTGGTTCCTCTCCCTTTTCTAAAACCAGCTTGAACATCTGGAAGTTCATGGTTCACATACTGTTGAAGCCTTGCTTGGCTTACTTTGAGCATTATTTTGCTAGTGTGTGAGATGAGTGAAATTGTGAGGTAGTTTGAGCATTCTTTGGCATTGCCTTTCTTTGGGGTTGGAATGAAAACTGACCTTTTCCAGTCCTGTGGCCACTGCTGAGTTTTCTAAATTTGCTGGCATATTGATGCAACACTTTCACAGCATCATCTTTTAGGATTTGAAATAGCTCAATTGGAATTCCATTACCTCCATTAGCTTTGTTCATAGTGATACTTCCTAAGGCCCACTTGTCTTCACATTCCAGGATGTCTGGCTCTAGGTGAGTGATCACACCATCGTGGTTATCTGGGTCATGAAGATCTTTTTTGTATAGTTCTTCTGTGTATTCTTGCCACCTCTTCTTAATGTCTTCTGCTTCTGTTAGGTCCATATTGTTTCTGTCCTTTATTTGCCCATCTTTGCATGAAATGTTCCCTTGATATCTAATTTTCTTGAATAGATCTCTAGTCTTTCCCATGCTATTGTTTTCCTCTATTTCTTTACATTGATCACTGAGGAAGGCTTTCTTATCTCTCCTTGCTATTCTTTGGAATTCTGCATTCAGGTGGGTATGTCTTTCTTTTTCTCCTAAATCTTTCAGTTCAGTCGCTCAGTCATATCTGACTCGCTGCAAACTTTAGCATCTCTTCTTTTCTCAGCTGTTTGTAAGGCCTCCTCAGACAACCATTCTGCTGTTTTGCATTTCTTTTTCTTGGGGATGGTCTTGATCACTGCCTCCTGCGCAGTGTCATGAACCTCTGTCCATAGTTCTTCAGGCTCTCTATCACATCTAGTCCCTTGAATCTAATAGTTACTTACACTGTATAGTTGTAAGGGGTTTAATTTAAGTCATACCTGAATGGTCTAGTGGTTTTCCCTACTTTCTTCAATTTAAGTCTGAATTTGCAATAAGAAGTTCATGATCTGAAATGCAGTTAGCTCCCAGTCTTGTTTTTGCTGATTTTATAGGGCTTCTCATCTTTGCTGCTACTGCTGCTAAGTTGCTTCAGTCCGACTCTGTGCAATCCCATAGATGGCAGCCCACCAGGCTCCACTGTCCCTGGGATTCTCCAGGCAAGTACCCTGGAGTGGGTTGCCATTTCCTTCTCCAATGCAGGAAAGTGAAAAGTGAAAGGGAAGTCGCTCAGTCGTGTCTGACTGTTCGCGACCCCGTGGATTGCAGCCTACCAGGCTTCTCCGTCCATGGGATTTTCCAGGCAAGAGTACTGGAGTGGGGTGCCATTGCCTTCTCCATCTTTGGCTGTAAATAATATAGTCAATCTGATTTTGGTATTGACCATCTAGTGATTTCCATGTGTAGAGTCATCTCTTGTGTTGTTGGAAGAGGGTGCTTGCTATGACCAGTGCATTCTCTTGGCAAACTCTGTTAGCCTTTGCCCTGCTTCATTTTGTACTCCCCGGGCAAACTTTGCTGTTACTCCAGGTTTATTGATGTCCTACTTTTGTGTTCCAGTCCACTTGGATGAAAAGGACATCTTTTGTGTGTGTGTGTGTGTGTGTTAGTTCTAGAAGACCTTGTAGGTCTTCATAGAACCATTCAACTTCAGCTTCTTCAGCAGTTGTGGGAAATAATGCATCTAAAAACCGCTAGTATTCCACCTATACTCTACAGCATGACACATTTAACACAGAGACTATTTAAAACTATTTTTAAGAACTATTTTAGCAAACAGATCTGTAATTGGTACCTTTGTATTGATCAGTAATCAGATAAACACAGATGAATATTGCTTTATAATTATGTGCTGGGTTGGCTTAAAACTTTGATTGGGTTTTCCTATAAGAGGGGAAATCTTTTTTTTACTTTCCAAATATGAATTCCTTCCAACATGTCATTTTATTTACAGTGGTATATAGTTTTTAAAAAGAGGGTCCAGGATAGGAGGAAGCTCAAATGGCTTCAGTTGCAGTATGAGAACAAAAATAATATAAAACTACTATTGAAAAACATCTATGGAAAACAAGCTTTTCCTTGAACTGAGTCTAAGAAACAGCCATGAAGAGAAAATTTACTATATCCCATGTTAATAGTGAGTAATTTACTAAATACAGAATAGTTCCTTCACAGATACTATTAAGGGTTCTAAGGAACTCAAAAAGAAAACTGTTACTCTAATTAATTTGTTTAGAACACATTCCTTCTTAATATAACTTGGTTATTTCTGCCTTACCATGTCTGTGACATATGGCATCATTGAAAGTAAAGCACAGAGTAAATTCAGGGTCATTGCATAACAAACCACATTGCTGGATGTCTTTTCAATGAAATGGGTTAAAGGAGAAAATGATCATGTTTTTACATGGTACAATTCAAGATGATAAGTCAAATTTCAACAAATGGAATATTTATGTGAGCTCAGATCTTAAGTTTCAAATGAAGAAGGAAAAATTCATCCTGAAAACATGCCATCCCAGGGGGAAAAATTTTTTTTTTCATTTTTCTTCCAAATAAGCCACAGTGAAGCAACATAGCAAGGCCTACAAAGCTAAAAGAAGAAGAAGAAGAAGAAGAAGAAGAAGAAGAAGAAGAAGAAGAAGAAGAAGAAGAAGAAGAAGAAGAAGAAAGCCTGACAGAGCTAAATCAAGAGTATTGATCAACAGAGATTTTTCTCCTGACATTTCATTTCAGGATAAAAAATTCATGAGAAACTGTTTTCTTCTATTAAGGGCATCATGCCTTTGAAAACCTTTCCCATCTCCCTCAGTATTTAGTGACTCTAAGAAATTTTATTGAACAGAATTCTTTTTTATTCCATAGTGCTAGTAAATGTGTTTTCATTTCTAAAATGATGTGGTGGTGGTTTAGTCGCTCAGTCGTGTCTGACTCTTGTGACCCCATGGATTGTAACCCACCAGGCTCCTCTGTCCGTAGGATTTTCCAGGCAAGAATATTAGAGTGGGCTGCCATTTCCTTCTCCAATTCTAAGATGGTGGTGGATGCCAATGATTTTGTGTTCATCTCCTCACACAAGCGGGTAAACTCCTATAGATGGTAAACTGACCACAGGAGAGTACCTCTAAGGGTAGCTATCTCAGGTCAGGCTGTTTACCCATGAAGAAGATATTTTTTAATTGGAGAAGCTTCTCAGCACCTTTCAATTTGTACATTTTAGATGGTGTCTACATGATCAGGCAACACTATGTGGAAATACCTCAAAAACATATATACAACAAGCAGTTCATGCAGTTCAATATTTTTTTTAAAAAATCCAATCAACCAATACAACATTGTACAGTAAAATAAATAAATAAAATAAAAAATATATAAACATCAAAAAAAAAGATATACAGCCATGCCAAGCTAGTTAAAATAAAAACTTAACCAAAATGATAACGCCAAAAAAAAAAAAATGGACAGAAGATCTACATAGATATTTCTCCAAAGAGGACATTTGGATGGCCAAAAAACACATGAAAACCTGCTTGACGTCACTAAATGCTAGGAAAATGAAAGTCAAAACTACAATGAGTATCCTCTCACGTTGGTCAGAAGAGTCATCATCAAAAAGCCTGCAAATAATAAATGCTGGAGAGGGTGTGGAGAAAGGGAATCCCTCTTACACTGTTGGTGGGAATGCAAACTGATACAGCCACTGTGGAGAACAGTATGGAGATTCTTTAAGAAACTAAAAACAGAGCTACCATATGACCCAGCAATTCCACTCTTGGGTGTATATACAGATAAAAACAATTTGAGAGGTTGCATGCACCCCAATGTTCATTGCAACATTGTTTACAATAGCCAGGACATGGAAGCAACCTGAATGTCCATAGACAGAGAAATTAAGAAGATGCAATACATATATAAAACGGAATATTGCTCAGTCATAAAAAGGAGTAATTATTTCACCATTGCAGTGAAATGTCATACACGAGACAGAGTGAAGTCAGAAAGAGAAAGAAAGACATATGTTATATCATTTATATGTGAGATCTAGAAAAGTGATGAACTTATTCGCAAAGCAGAAATGAGTCACAGACACAGAAAACAGACTTATGGTTGCCAAGGTGGGAAGGGGAGGTGAAATGAATTGAGAGATTGGGATTGACATATATACAGTACTATGTATAAAGCAGATAACTAATAAGAACCTACTGTATAGCACAGGGAACTCTACTCAGTGGCCTTTGGTAACCTAAATGTGAAGGAAATCTAAAAAAGAGTGGACATATGTATATGTATAACTGATTCACTTTGTTATACAGCAGAAACTAAACATAATATTCATAAAAAAACTATCCTCCAATAGTCCTGAATAATCAGTCCTCCAATCCCATTGGTAGGACTGATGCTAAAGATGAAGTTCCAGTATGTTGTTCACCTGATCCAAAGAGCTAACTCATTGGAAAAGACCCTGATGCTGGGAAAAATGGAAGGCAGGAGGAAAAGGGGACAACAGAGGATGAGACTGTTGGATGGCATCACCGACTCGATGCACATGAGTTTGAGCCAGCTCTGGGAGATAGTGAAGGACAGGGAACCCTGGCATGCTTCAAGCCATGGGGTCGAAAAGAGTTGGACATGACTGAGAGACTGAATAACAACAATACTGCAATTAAAAATAAACACACACACACGTACACACAACATTGCTTTGTATATATATGACATGGACTATACAAATGTTGTTGTTTTTGTTGTTCAATCAAAGTTGTGTCCCACTCTTTCATGACCCCATGGAGTTCAGCATGCCAGGCTTCTCTGTCCATAGGATTTCCCAGGCAAGAATACTGGAGTGGGTTGCCATTTATTTCACCATGGGATCTTCCCAACTCAGGGACTGAACCCGAGTCTCCTGCATTGGCAGGTGGATTCTTTATCACACCAGGGAAACCCCTATAGAAATAAGGCCTATGAAAATTGGAATGTGATGCAGGAGAAGAAAATGGCCCAAACTGCTTTTCTTTACTTTCTAATTGTGCTCAATATCAAAGTCTGTAATAGTATAGAGATTTTATTTATGTATTTTTTCTACATGATGTTTTTATTCTTGAAAGTAAAAGCATCAGTGGAACATAGAAAAGTTCAGATGGCTAGAGTTTCCAATAAGAGAGGAAAAAGGTGGATTATTAAACAAATGATGTTAGCAAAAATGGTTATCCAATTAAAAGAAAATAAGGCAGACCCCTACTTCATATCACTGACAAAATATGTCTCACATAAATTGAATTTTTTAAGGAAAGTGAAAATAAATAATAGAAAAATTTAGGGAAGTCATTCTAACCTTGAGATAGGAGAGACCCTTCTAAACAACATAAGAAATCAGGATCATATGAGGAGGAAGAAATCTATTTAAAGAATAAAAATATTGAGGCAAAAGACACCATAACAGAGACATGACTAATACAGAAGGCCTTCTGTGGTACCATGCCATCTCAGTGGCAGGAGGGAAGAAGAGGCAGAATGCCTTTTCTACCATCATCTTTCTGTGCTGACATCTGCTGAGAAGCAGACCATCCTGACTTCATTTGCAGCCCCATGCTCTGGGGGCTGCACTGCTACTCACAGAGGACAGAAAGGTCATGTTGAATCTGACTGACTCAGTTTTAGCTTCTTCCATAAAATCCAAATGTGACAGTCAGAGTAATGGCCCCCACAAACACATCTACCTGTTAATCCCTGGAACCTGTGACTATGTTATCTTAACATAGCAAGAAGAAATTTGCAAGTACGACTGTGTCATGAATTTTTAAAACTGAGTAAAATTTAAAATCCATAAAATTTACCAATTTAGAGTATATAATTCAGTGGTTTTTAGTATATTCACTAAATACACTTTGCTGACCTGTGCTGACAAAGGTCTGGTTTTTCCAGTAGTCATGTATGGATGTGAGAGTTGGACCATAAAGACAACTGAACATCAAAGAATTGATGCTTTTGAACTGTGGTGTTGGAGAAGACTCTTGAGAGTCCCTTTGACAGTGAAGAGATCAAACCATATGATCCTAAAGGAAATCAGTCCTGAATATTCATTGAAAGGGTTGATGCTAAAGCTGAAGCTCCAATACTTTGGCCACCTAATGCAAAGAGCCGACTCATTAGAAAAGACCCTGATGCTGGGAAAGACTGAAGGCAGGAGGAGAAGGGGCCGATGGAGTGCAAGGTGGTTGGATGGCATCACTAACTCAATGGACATGAGTTTGAGCAAGCTCCAGGGATGGTGAAGGACAGAGAAGCCTGGAGTGCTGCAGTCCATGGGGTCACAAAGAGTGGGACACAATTAAATGACTGAACAACAAGTATATTCACAAACTTGTGTAACCATCACCACAATCAATTCTGGAACATTTTCATTCCCCAAATTCCATATCCAATAGCAGTCACTATCCATTTCCCTCCCATTCTCTCAGTTCTTGCAAACAATTAATTTACTTTCTATAGATTTGCCTATACTAGATTTACATATAAGTGGAATAATAAAATATGTACTCTTTTTGACTGGCTTTTTCCATCTAGCATAAAGTTCAACATTCATCCATATTGTAGCATCTATCAGTACTTCATTCCTCTTTATTGCCATATAATATTCCATTGTTCAGTTTTATTTTTATTTTATCTATCCATTTATCAGCTTATGGACATTTGTCTCCACTTTATGGCTATAATGACTAATGCTTTGATGAACGTCCATGAACACGTTTTACATGACATGTTCTGATTTCCATGGGGTTGAGCCTAGTTGTAGATTTTCTGGATCAGATGGTTTGCCAACTGTTTTCCAAGGAGCCAGCACTATTTTACATTATGACCAGGAGTGCATGAGGATTCCAGGTTTTCTACATCCTCACCGACACTTGCTATTACCTGTCTTCTTGATTACAGCTGACCTAGCGGATGTGAAGTGGTATCTCGTTGTGATTTTGATATGCAGTCTTCAAATGGTTAATGACATTGAGCATCTTTCCATGTGCTTACTGGCCATTTATGTATTCTTTGGAGTAATATCTCTTCAGATCCCCCTTCATCTACTTTTAACTGGG
Organism: Ovis aries; assembly: GCF_016772045.2. Classification (NCBI taxonomy): domain Eukaryota; kingdom Metazoa; phylum Chordata; class Mammalia; order Artiodactyla; family Bovidae; genus Ovis; species Ovis aries. The sequence goes on along the minus strand of NC_056069.1, from coordinate 40,709,558 downwards.
TCATCTGTCATTTTATTGTTGAGTGGCAAGCATGTTTTATTTATTCTGGATATAGGTTCCTTGTCAGATATATGATATGCAAACATTTTTTTCCCATTCTAGTTTATCTTTTCACATTACATGGGTTCTTTGAAGCACAAAAATCTTAAATTTTGGTGAAGTGCAATTTGTCTCTTTTTCTTTTGTCATTCATGATTTTGTTCATATCTAAGAAGGTTTTAACTAACTACATGTCATGAAGATTCATTCCCATGTTTAATTCAAATAGTTATGTAATTTTAGCTCTTACATTTAGGTCCATGACCCACTAGGAATAATTTTTTTGTGTGTGATATAAGAAAGTGATTCAAATTAATTCTTTTGCTTGTATATATACAGTTGTCTATTTGCTAAAAGACTACTCTTTCCCTACTGAATTGTCTTGGTACATTTGTTGAAAGTCAAGTGAGTTACATCTATATTCTAAGAAAGTGAGAGGAAAACACATTACAATGTAATGTGCACAGTGTGGTCTTATTTTAACAAAAACCCAATGTAACTTTATATGTGTGTGTGTGTATTTGTATTTATATGTATGCCTGGTTATGCCATATTTGTATAGAGATACATTTTGCATTCCTGCTTCCTGGCTGTTGTGCCATTCTCTTCAGATGTCCTAATGTCCCTGATGCACTAACAGTCAGTGCAGCTCCTGTTTGTATAATTGATAGTTACTTCTTCCTAGCACTAGCAATGTTTATATTGCCCTTTGAGATTTCAAAGGGCTTCCACCATGTCTAAAACTACTCTGAATTTACAATCTGGCCTCTCATACATTTCCTTTGTGTACTCTCTTGCTTCTCGCCAGTGAAAATTTTCATTTTCACAAGTTACAAGATATTTTTCTTTAGTACTCTTGCTGTACATCTAGCCAAATCACTTGTTTTCTTTTTACCAGGCATTGTGGGTCTAAACTTTTCACCTTAACATAAATTAATGGCAGAAAAAAAAGATCATGTTAAGATAAATAACCAGGTTGAAAAATTTTTAAAGGAAAAGAATTGGCTCAGTGGCCATGATATAAGCCATAAAAAGCATGAGATGGAACACTGATATTTACAGGCCTAAAGTTACTTTGCCAACAAAGGTCCGTCTAGTCAAAGTTATGGTTTTTCCAGTAGTCATGTATGGATGTGAGAGTTAGACTATAAAGAAATATGAGCACCAAAGAATTGATGCTTTTGAACTGTGGTATTGGGGAAGACTCTTGAGAATCCCTTGGACTGCAAAGAGATCCAACCAATTGATTCTAAAGGAAATCAGTCCTGAATATTCATTGGAAGGGCTGATGCTGAAGCTGAAACTCCAATACTTTGGCCACCTAATGCAAAGAACGGACTCATTGGAAAAGACCCTGATGCTGGGAAAGATTGAAGCCAGGAGGAGAAGGGTGTGACAGAGGATGAGGTGGTTGGATGGCATCACTGACTGGATGGACATGAGTTTGAGCAAGCTTTGGGAGTTGGTGATGGACAGGGAAGCCTGGCATGCTGCAGTCCATGGGGTCGCAGAGTTGGACGCAACTGAGCAACTGAATTGAACTGAAAGCTAGAGAACAGTAAGGAATGGTCACTCTGACAGCTTTACTCCTTTATCATGCTCTCTGGATTACACTGGATGATCAGCCACAACAAAAATTTATTTATTATGCTGTTTGGGGGTACTGCAATGGATCCATTTATCTAGGTGCTAAGCTTTGGGAAATGACCAACTTAATCAACCATTCAAAGTGGAACATGTTAGTCTGAAAATTGCAAACTTTTTAATGATTAACTAATTCATATTAGCCCTTTGGTAAACTATTTAACTCTTTGCAAATGGCCCTTATAATACCCACATAACTAAGTAACCATTTTTTGGTAAGTTATACACATAATACCCCACCCAAGTGTGCATAAACTAAGATTATACATGCTGGCATTTCTCTCTACCACCAAAACATACTTTTCCTACATTAAATATTTCCCATTAGAAATAAACCAACTTATAGCCTACTGCTGCCTCTTGAGAAAGTTGTATGCAGGTCAGGAAGCAGCAGTTAGAACTGGACATAGAAGAACAGACTGGTTCCAAATAGGAAAAGGAGTACGTCAAGGCTGAATATTGTCACCCTGCTTATTTACCTTATATGCAGAGTACATCATGAGAAACACTGGGCTGGAAGGAGCACAAGATGAAATCAAGATTGCTGGGAGAAAAATCAGTAACCTCAGATATGCAGATGACACCATCCTTATGGCAGAAAGTGAAGAAGAACTAAAAGCCTCTTGATGAAAGTGAAAGTGGAGAGTGAAAAAGTTGGCTTAAAGCTCAACATTCAGAAAATGAAGATCATGGCATCTGGTCCCATCACTTCATGGCAAATAGATGGGGAAACAGTGGAAACAGTGTCAGACTATTTTTGGGGGACTCCAAAATCACTGCAGATGGTGATTGTAGCCATCAAATTAAAAGACGCTTACTCCTTGGAAGAAAAGTTATGACCACCTAGATAGCATATTGAAAAGTGGAGACATTACTTTGCCAACAAAGGTTCGTCTAGTCAAGGCTATGGTTTTTCCAATGGTCATGTATGGATGTGAGAGTTGGACTGTGAAGAAAGCTGAGCATCAAAGAATTGATGCTTTTGAACTGTGGTGTTGGAGAAAACTCTTGAGAGTCCCTTGGACTGCAAGGAGACCCAACCAGTCCATTCTGAAGGAGATCAGCCCTGGGATTTCTTTGGAAGGAATGATGCTAAAGCTGAAACTCCAGTACTTTGGCCACCTCATGCGAAGAGTTGACTCATTGGAAAAGACTTTGATGCTGGGAGGGACTGGAGGCAGGAGGAGAAGGGGACGACAGAGAATGAGATGGCTGGATGGCATCACTGACTCAATGGATGTGAGTCTGAGTGAACTCCGGGACTTGGTGATGGACAGGGAGGCCTGGCGTGCTGCGATTCATGGGGTTGCAGAGAGTCGGACACAACTGAGCAACTGAACTGAACTGAACTGAACTGATCCAGTAATATCTATCCTCCACCACTGAGTATTTCACAGAATTTGGTTGCACTTACAAAGTAATATTCTGCTACCATTCAGTCATGTTTTCTCAAAATAACATTGTGAAGTGGTTGTGATTTTACAAGGAAAAAAAAGATGTCTAAGTAAATGTTTACATTGTCTCTCTCTCTCTCTCTTATACACACAAACAAACACATACAATTTTGCCTTAGAACCTGGCATCTAGGATACAAATTATTCATGCTAAAAACCACCAAGTGTCCCTTTTATAATGTATTAAGTTATAAGAACAAAACCCAAAATCTATAAGAAGATAGTTTAGCCTGCTTAACATTCACTAAATATTGTTTACCTGTCATTGAAAAGTCTCCCTAGCAGATGTCAACAAAACTGCTTGCTCTGATTCAATTCAAACTTTTGCTGAACATGTATTAGGTGACAGGAAACACAAATGCAAAGATATGCTCTCTACTGTTCAAGTTTAGTTGCGAGACAGACATGTACACACTGAGAATGGTTTAGAGGGGTGAATAGGATGATACGGAACCAAAAGGTAGGAGGTGATTTATTCTATTTAGGTAAGGGTAAGGTGTAGAGGGATTGGAGAAGGAAATGGCCACTCACTCCAGTGTTCTTGCCTGGAGAATCCCAGGGACGGGGGGAGCCTGGTGGGCTGCTGTCCATGGGGTCACATAGAGTCAGACACGACTGAAGCGACTTAGCAGCAGCAGCAGCAGCAGCAAGGTGTAGAGGGAGGAGAGGGAGTCATGAAGGATTACTAGAATAGATAACACTTAAGTTAGATCTTGACTTTCCAGATAAGTGTGATTTCACCAGGAAGAAAATGAGGACAATGAAACAAAGAGGACAATAAGGAAAAAATAAGAATTAATATAACTGTTTATAATAAACATAAAATTAGATAGTTTATCCATAGAATCCTAAATAGAGAGCCAGGATGTATTTATGAAAAAGTGATGCTGGGAAAGATGGTAGAGCTCTTCTGGGAAGTACTCAATTCATCATTAGAAAAAAGCCCCCACGTGTTCCTATGTGATGAATTTATGACCTGTGCTTATGCACCACTGGAACTGGCGAAGGGCAGAAATGAGGCAGGGAGCAAAATGAGAACAGGAGGCAACCTCTGGATACACTGAGTGATGGGATCAAGACAACTCTTACTTCCAGCCCTGGTAGGAGACGTGTAGAATCAATGGAGGGAGGAGAAAATAAATAAATCAGAGAAAGCAAAAGGGAACTCAGAGGTTCCTGGATGACATCACCAGCAGACCTTTGGCTACTTGCCCTCCTAAAAATAGAAGCATCACCAGAGACATTTGGCAGGATGCCAATGACCCTGAGCTCAGAGTTCAGGGAAGAATTCTTTGGTTGAAAATGCTTGAAATCAAGGGTGAATGACTGTTTTAATGACAGGCAACATGATTTAGTGTTCAAGAGTTTAGGGTCAGGCCACTGCTTTCTGTTGGCCTTAGAATAAGCAACTTAATTCCTGTTTACCTTTGCTTCTTCATTTCTAAAATGGGGAAATAATAGTGTCTACCTCACAGAACTGTTATATAGATTACAATGTTAACATGTGCAAAGAACTCAGAGCAGCCAGGATCCAGGCAGAGAAACCAAACCCTAAGAACCTAATTTCAAGTATGTTGGATGTGTTGGAAGATTTAACAGGGGACAATGAAGCCATTCAGACATTAACAAGCAGAGAAAGTCTCTCTACCCTATAGGTCTGGAGAGCAAAGGGAGGGGGTAGTTTCAACAGTACCTAAGAGCTAGAGCTTTCTGGAAGAAGCTGGAACCATAAGAAAAACATAGTGACTTCTGGATATCCTACTGGAAACATATATAAATATGAGGTTATAGCCTGGCTCCAGACCTCCAACCTTTTGCCAGTATCTATTTTCTGAAATGTGCTAGAAGTCAGTTGGTAACAGAGTCTAGAAAACATAGTTATCTGGGAAAGGAGGAGGGCAGGAAATAGATCTGATGCCAAGTAGTCAAGTGACTGGAAGGTCCCTCAATAAATGTTAGCAGCTATTATTATATTTTATGTTTGATCTGGAATACAGCAGTTACTTTGCTTCCCTCTACCCAGGAAATGATGATTCTGGGCTGATTCTAAATTCTCCTGTGAGAAGCTTCCAGTTATAGCTATAAACAAATTCTGAAATTTGGAATAAAAGTCAATGCCAGAGGAATCAGACAGTAGCTGACATCATGAGACTGGCCATGGAGTACATGGAAAAGGTAAATAAAACTTGAACATGAAGCATTAGGAAACACTGACATTTGAAAAAAAGGAAGATACAAATCATAAATGGAGCATAATTTGTAAAAGCACTGAATCACTGTGATATACAACTGAAACTAATAAAATATTATTAATCAACTATACCTCAATTTTTAGAAAAGCATCCAAATTGTATCAGAAGTAAAATTGCCTTCATTTGCACATGACATAGTACTTAAAGATTCCATTAAAAAACCTACTAGAACTAATAAACAAATCCAGTAAATGTGCAGGATTCAAAAGCAGTATACAAAAAAGCAATTGTGTTTCTATCAGCTATCGTAAAAAGAAATTAAGAAAACAACCCCATTTACAATAGCATCAAAAGAATAAATACCCAAGAATAAATTTCAACAAGGAGGTGAAAGATCTGTACACTGCGAATTATAAGACATTTTTGAAGGCACAAATAAATGGAGATATTCCATGTTCATGGATTAGAAAAAATGAGTTCTGGAGATCTAAGTTACAACCTGGTGATTATAGTTAGTAATACTGTATTATATACTTGGAGTTGCTGACAGAGTAGGTCTTAAATGTTCTCACCACAAAAAAAGAAATGGTACTTATGTGATGTGATGTTGGTGTTAGCCAATGCTATATTTGGCAACATATGAGTGTATCAAATCAACACATTGTTTACTTTAAACATACAGAAAGTTATATGTCAGTTATATCTCAAGAAATCTGGAAAAAAAATACACAGAGGTTCCTTTTCTGTCATCCCTTCCTTGAACTCCTATTACATTAATAGTTGAACCTGAGCAGTTCTATTGTCTCCGATATTTGCAGATACACTAATTTTTTTGTTCCCAGATTTCAGTCTTGATTACTAGGATTAGATCTTATGTCTATTTTACAGTCACCATCTTCCTAATGTGCCCAACACATATTTAGCAGTCATTGAATAGTTTAGGGGTGAGAACTTCTAAAGAAGACAGTTTCTCTTGGTAACTAAGTAATAGACCTAGAAGCCCCTGAGGATATCCAGTTACTCTCCCCTTTTCCTCCAATTCTGGAATTAAAGAAATCTCTGCTTTCTTCTGCCTAACTCATTGAGCTTACTTAGCTCCTACTGTTCCCCTGTGGAAGTAATTAGACTGAGGAATAGGGTTAGATGCGATGAAGCACAACTAAGCAAGACTGAACAACTGTATGCCTTACCTTCATCTCATTTGTTCAACTATAGCCAGCCACTTCCAACCTGACTATATCTACTGCTATGATTATCAGTCACTGCTTTTATACTCCAACTGTCAGGAAAGCCATATGTATAGAAACCCAGCCTTACATTCCAAGTTCTCTGTTCAGAAAAAGGCATGGGATATGGACGATGGACTAGATTTCAAATTCTATTTTTGTCACTTACTAGCTGAGTGACTGCATATTCATTCCCTAGGGATGCCATAATAAAATATCATAAACTTGGGACTTCCCTAGTGATCCAGGGGTTAAGAATCTGCCTTGAAATGCAGGGGACATGGGTTCAATCCCTGGTCAGGGAACCAAGATCTCACATGCCGCAGAGCCCCTGAGCCCATGCAGCACAAGAGAGTCTGTGCTTCGCAATGAAAGATGCCACATGACGCGGCCAAGATCCCATGCGCCACCAAATAATTGTTGTTATTGTTCAGTCCCTCAGTTGTATCCAGCTCTTTGCGACCTCATGGACTGCAGCACGCCAGGCTCCCTGTCCACCATCTCCCTGAGCTTGCTCAAACTCATGTCCATTGAGTCAGTGATGCCATCCAACCATCTCATCCTCTGTCACCCACTTCTCCTCCTGCCCTCAATCTTTATAAATAAAGAAATATTTTTGTGAAGTATCATAAACATAGAGGTCTAAAGCAACAGAAATTCATTATCTCATAGTTCTGGAAGCAGAAGTCTAAAATCAGAATGCCAGAAAGCCCATGGCCCCTCTGAAGTCTGTAGGGGAATCATTCATTGCCTCTTCCTAGCTTCCAGTGGTGTAACTAGTCTGAAAGCAAACACCTTCCCTCCAGATAGAAAGTCATTCAGTGGGTAGCTCCACTGAGTTCAGCTCCTTGTTTCGCTCTCATTCTTCTAATTCATTGAAGCAAAAGGCTAAAGAGAGGACGCCTTCTTTCCTTCAGACAAGTTTCTTGCTCAGCTCACTTCCTGTCTCTACATTAGAACAAGGGCAGGGGTTACTGGACTCAAGGGTTTGCTGTTCATGTGAAGTAGTAGCACCTTCCAGGTTTTAGAAATCTGAAACAATCTTGTTGTCTTTTCTGTAATTAGGATGTAAGCCAGCCCATGTCAGGCTGACTCATTCAGCGACCCAGGCACCGTGACTGCTCCAGAAACGCGGTGCCGAGTCTGTGGCATAAAGAGAACAAAGGAAAGATTTTCCTGAGAGAAAACCTTGAAAGCCAAGAAACGATAACCTTTTCTCACACTGAGGGGTGGGGGCAGGAGAGTAGTAAAATAGCAAACAAATCCATGTCCTTCCTTAGGCTTTCCTGTCTTCAAAGGGATTCGGGGCCCATGTGAGTTCCTTCCCAGGCATGGCCTGACAACGTTAAAACTGCCTAGCAGGCTCCCCATGCCATCAGACACTTCCCAGGTTGTTAGTTTATGTCCCTAGAAGACAAATATCCTCACCTAGTACCTCTTTCCTCCCACGTTCACACACAAGGAACCTTGTAAAGAGTTTGCAGAACTTGACCATTTGCATATGGGTTACTCCTCCACTGACAAGAGGCAGCCTTGGGGAGAGAAGCATCTTTCTAGGAGGTAGGACACACGGGACAGAGTGACTGTCCCTTATGTGGAAAGTGGATGTAACACTTTCTTCCTTTCTTCTCGGAAGCCTTTCCAAATCAACCCTAAACGTGCTTGTCACTTAACTATTGGCATCCCTTAGCTAAAATTCTCTGGAACTTGGCATTCAGTTGGGTATATCTTTCCTTTTCTCCTTTGCCTTTTGGCTCTCTGCTTTTCTGAGCTCTCCTCAGACAACCACTTTGCCTTCTTAAATTTCTTTTTCTTGGGGATGGTTTTGGTCACTGCCTCCTGTATAAGGTTATATGAACCTCTGTCCATAGTTCTTTAGGCACTCTGCCTACCAGAGCTAATCCCTTGAATCTACTTGTCATCTCCAAAGTATAATCACAAAGGATTTGATTTAGGCCATACCTGAATGATCTAGTGGTTTCCCCTACTTTCTTCAACTTAAGCCTGAATTTTTCAATAAGGAGCTCATGATTTGAGCCACAGTCAGCTCAGAGTTGGGCCATAAAGGAGGCTGAGTGCCGAAGAATTGATGCTTTTGAACTGTGGTGCTGGAGAAGAGTCTTGAGAGTCCCTTGGACTGCAAGAAGATAAAACCAGTCAAATCTAAAGGAAATCAACCCTGAATATTCACTGGAAGCACTAATGTTGAAACTGAAGCTCCAATACTCTGGCCACCTGATGCAAAGAGCTGACTTATTGGAAAAGACCCTGATGCTAGGAAAGACTGAGGGCAGGAGGAGAAGGGGATGACAGAAGATGAGATGGTTGGATGGCATCATTGACTTGATAGACATGAGTTTGAACAAACTCCAGGAGATAGGGAAGGACAAGCAAGCCTGGCATGCTATAGTCCATGGGAGAGTCCATGCAAAGAGTCGGACACAACTGAGCAACTGAACAACAGCTAATATTAATAAGTGACATTGTCACACAGTCACCTCTATTAGTTCATACTTCGCTCTCTACTCTGCTTCCTCTGTGAGTACTTTGCTTTCCTGTTTCAGCACTTAGTCCCCTCAGCCTTGCAGCATAGCTCAGGTGTGAAAGCCTATATCTCTCATTATATTATAAATCCTTTAATACAAGGGATTCTGTGCACCACTCATCACCTCCTCCCAAAGGCCTTGCATTTTGCTCAAAAATTCTTATTGAATAAAAAATAGAGAGGTGCTTTTATGGGATTTTTTTTCATTTAATATGTCCATAAATTCTTGACAGACACTGCTCCTCTTTGGAAACACCTATTTCCAGTACGCTATGCTCTTCTTCCCTTCTATCAACACACCCATAAACACACACATTCACACTTTGTAGTTCAAGAAAAACTATCAACCAGTTAATAAATATTTCATGAGCTACACCCAATAAGACCCGAGCTCTGTTGCTCCTTGATATGTACTATCTCTCTGATGTAAACACACATATGCATTTAAAGAATGAAGAAAGCAAAAACAGCAATAACAATAAAAATCAAAGATCGAATAGCCAAAAAAGACAAAATCTGCTATCTTACTCCTGGAATTCCAGGAAGCAATCCTAATGCTACCTTCATATAAGAATAAATGAGGGGACTTCCCTGGTGGTCCAGTGGTTAGATATCTGTTGCTACCTTTACCCTTAGAAGTACCCCAGGACCCTTTTGCTTCTTTAGAAGCATTTGAGTGTAGAACAAGCCCTTTCTTTAGAGAGGTATTCAAACCCCAACAGGGAATAAGAGGCTCTACGATTAACTGAAGAAGAGAGAGAATGGTTAGCCGGTCAGACTCTAGCAGGGGTAGAGGATTCACCCCTCCATTATCCTGCCATCGGCTTAAATAAACTAAAGCTGGCCATGTAGATACATGGTGAAAGGGCATTCTAGGGAAGAAGAAAGAACAAAGGCAGAGTCCCTCAGAAGGGAGCTGGTTAGCATATCTGAGCAAGAGAAATGGAGTCAGCGCAGTGGGAGAGGAGTGGGAGAGGGAAAGAGATGAAGGGGAACCAAATGGCATAGGGCCTTGCATAGTGAAGGACCCTTAACAATGCACTATGTTTAATGCACTATGAAGTTCTTTTAAAGCATTTTTTTTAAATTTTATTTATTTTTTTACTTTATTTTACTTTACAATGCTATATTGGTTTTGCCATACATCAACTTGAATCCACCACGGGTGTACATAAGTTCCCAATTCTTAACTCCCCTCCCATGTCCCTCCCCATACCATCTCTCTGGGTCATCCCAGTGCACCAGCCCCAAGCATCCTGTACCCTGCATCGAACCTAGACTGGCGATTTGTTTCTTACATGATATTATACATGTTTCAATGACATTAAAATTTTTTTTTCATAAGGCAATTTTATTCCCTTGTATATACTGTATATATGTATATTGGTATATCACTTCACTGTTTATGAAGCAGTAACCTATCATTTCACCAAATTCTCATGGCAGTCCTTTGAGTCTTCGGTTTCAAATTAGTTATTTTTCCCTTCACTATTCTACTGCTTCCTATAACTACAAAAGCTCACTTTGGATATCAAATAGGCAGTTGAAAATACCGCCTTCGATTCTGTAGTTTAATATGGGTATATGAAGCCCGGACATCAGGCGTACTGGGTTCTGAGGCTGCTCTGCAAACCTTGAGCTGTCCCTTCACCTTCTGTGCCTCACTTTGTTGTTTGTGCTCAGTTGCCAAGTTGTGTCCAACTTTTCTCAACTCCATGACTGCAGCATGTGAGGCTTCTCTGTCCCTCACCATCTCCCGGAGTTTGCCAAAGTTGATGTCCATTGAATGAACATGTGCCTCAGTTTACGCATCTATAAATCAGGGAGGCTTGACCAGATCACTGGTTTCCAAATCTGGCTAAGCATCAAAACTATCTGAAGGCCTTAATAAATGTAATCCTCTTGATCCCCCCTCCCAGAATATCTGCCAGGGGATGAAGATCAAAAATCTGTATTTTAAAAGCTCTCTAGGTGATTCTGATGAGAAGTCAGGTCTGGAAATCTCTAAACCAGATGATGTCTCAAGTTCCTGCTTGCTCTAAAACTATGAAAAACCGTATTTTTCTTTTGTATCCATTGCTTTTGGTGCAAATCAGTCTTTAGACCCAGACACTGGGTTCCTCTCTGTGGCCTGGAGAAAACAGACTTGGATGGAGAGATTAGCAAGACCTCAGAATTAATGGCTTTGACTATATTCTGGGCCAACAGGACCACATGAGAGCATAGTTTTCTTTTCTTTATTTTCCAACAGTAGACTTAAGTGCAAGAACTCACATATTTTCCAGAAGAGTCTAACTGTTCTCATCAATGTAAGGGTTTATTACTATTATTTTCATTTGTTAATATTTCCAGTTAGACTCTAAAAGCCATCTAAAATACGGAAGAAAAAATGTCTTGTGTCTTGTTTAATAAAATACACTAAAATGATAAAATCAAGATATGTAGTTTTCAATAAATTACTGATGCACAGATGGTGTTAAGGAGAAAACAACAAAGACAAGGAAACAGGCACCTAACCATTACAAATTTTAAAGTTTAGTTTTGTTTTATTTTTCTTTGTAGTTCAAATAGGATTTTTTCAGATTCTGGAAAATCAAACTAATAACCCAACTCAAAAAAAGAGTAATATATAAACCACAAAGCAAATTTTTTGGTTGATACAACAAAAGGCATAACATAACTTAGGAAGTCTAATACTTTAAAGTCTACCAGGAATTGAATAAGTGTAATTAACTAATCCTATTCTTTCTTTTCTCCCTGTAAGTCACTGATTACACAGTGTAAGATTCAGTTTTAAGACAAAGCCTTAAAGTCTTCCACTGGAGACTCCTCTCCAAATTCACATTGCCCAATCACCTCTGGGCTAATGAGTGATTTTGTTGTCGTTGTTATTGTTTAGTCAAACAGTTGTGTCCGACTCTATGCAACCTCATGGATGGTAGCCCGCCGGGCTCCTCTTCCATGGGCTGTCCCAGGCAAAAATACTGGAGTGTGTTGCCATTTCCTTCTCCATGGATGAGTTATTTTACCAACCATAAATCCACTGTTACTAAATCCAGGCTGCAGTTCTTCATCTTACTCACAACTATAACATGAAAACAGTTGTCTTTCTAAAATCATGATACTCAATATTCATCTATATGTTTAACAAGAATTCTATAAGTTAGGCATATAAAATGGTGACTCAGTCTCCAACGGCTTTGAACATTGGAGAAGAAAAGGCACATGAGCAAATAGCTTGATAGTGCAATTAGTGTATTAAAAAGCAAAATTCTGCAGTGCATTGGAGATAGTGTCACGGCAAAAGAGATATTTGAAGTAAGCCTTGAGAAGTAAGTAGCATTTGCCCTGTAGTCAAAGGAGAAAAGCACTTCCAACAGAGAAACCATGGAGCAAAAAGCTCTTGAAGGCATGATGGGAATACACTTGAGGAGGTAATATGAGCTGGGTGATGGCTGTGAAGGGCTGGTTAGCATTTCCACTACAGCTTTTTCTGTGTGACACTTATGATATCTTCTTTTTATATGTCTTCCTTTCAAGAATTGGCTTAAAGCCCCTGAAACACTAACAAATTCTTTGAAAATATCTACTTCTTCAGTTCAGTTCAGTTCAGTTCAGTTGCTTAGTCGTGTCCAACTCTTTGTGACCCCATGAATTGCAGCACGCCAGGCCTCCCTGTCCATCACCAACTCCTGGAGTTCACTCAAACTCACGTCCATCGAGTTGATGATGCCGTCCAGCCATTTCATCCTCTGTCATCACCTTCTCCTCCTGTCCCCAGTCCCTCCCGGCATCAGAGTCTTTTCCAATGAGTCAACTCTTCACATGAGGTGGCCAAAGTATTGGAGTTTCAGCTTTAGCATCATTCCTTCCAAAGAACACCCAGGACTGATCTCCTTTAGAATGGATTGGTTGCATCTCCTTGCAGTCCAAGGGACTCTCAAGAGTCTTCTCCAACACCATTTGCTGTTCCCTAGTATTCTGATCTAACATCATAGTCCAAAATATCAAATCTTTTTATTAATCCGGCTACATAATCAGTGTTTCCCATCTCCTACTTCTTTCTGATTCTACCTACCTCCCCCATTTCTCTGCACAAGTTCTTTGTTTTTCTGCAAAGAATTTCAAAGTTAATTAAAATATATTTTAGTCTTATTACATTAATATTCTGAGGAATAGCAAATTGGTAGCACTTGGTAGATTTCATAAAGTTAAGTATTAGACATATATTTAGTATTTCACTGAAGTTCAGACTTTGATAGAAAATAAACTGATATTTAATCAAAGAAACTTTGATTTAGCTGATTGTTGCTCTTAGAAGCCTAGTTGTTTAAACCTACAGGCCCTCATGTAAGTACCATCAGCCTTTGATTATAGTTTATATAAATAATATGATTTTAGAAAGAAATAGCCTTGAAAATGCTAGATTTTATAAAATCCAAAATTATACTATAACACTAATTTTCCACTCAGAGTTTGAATGGGCTTCCTTAGCGGCTCATCTGGTAAAGAATCTGCCTGCAGTGTGGGAGATGTGAGTTCAATCCCTGGGTTGGGAAGATCCCCTGGAGAAGGGAAAGGCTAATCACCCCAGTATTCTGGCCTGGAGAATTCCATGGATTGTATAGTCTATGGGGTCACAAAGAGGTAGAGATGACTGAGTGATTTTTACTTCACTTCACCCCTAATTTGGTCCTGAATGAATCTGCCAGTTTTGTTACCAGTGGCAGGACGCGAAAGCTGGCAGGCCCAAGCATGTTCACTTCCACACCCTCACACGTGCTCAGCTAAAAATGACTGAGGCTTTCTTCTTCCAAATTAAAAACATGTGAAATAATTGAGGTGGAATGCTCTCCCCCCAGCCCCCCGCCACCTCACCCCTGCCTGTGGCATGGCCTTGATTGGTTATCCTGATCTTTGTCATGAAAAGTCGCACAATCAGACCTGGAGGGTTTTAGAAACATAGGACTTTCTCACGCCATGCTCGATTTTGGTTTTATCTGAGCTGCTGCCTTCTTTGTTATCATCAATTTGTATATGTTTTAAAATAATTCTCTTTTGATTCGGGCAGCTAAAAGCTTTTAGTCAAGAATATCTATAATTTTTTTTAAATTTTTTCATTTTAAATTTAAAAATAATTTTAGATACAGGAGTTCTGGAATATTTTTATTTGAAAGATCTTGTTTGTTTCCGAGCACCCTCTGTCTCATAAAGTTCCTTACTGCCAACAGAAAATGATCACATCAGAACCAGATCCATCTGTCCTCAAGTAACAGACATTGGCAGACACATTACATTCTGAGACTGTTTGTCAGCCTTTGGCTGGTAGGGTTTAAATTCTGATTTACACTGGCTGCTCCAGAGATAAGACTTACAGCTTCACAATCACTGAGGTGGGCTCCGACTCTTATCACATGGACCAACAGAGAAGTGGGAGAGAATGGTCAGGCAGAGTGCTGCTGCTGCTGCTAAGTCACTTCAGTCATGCGCAACCCCAGAGATGGCAGCCCACTAGGCTCCCCTGTCCCTGGGATTCTCCAGGCAAGAACACTGGAGTGGGTTGCCATTTCCTTCTCCAATGCATGAAAGTGAAAAGTGAAAGTCAAGTCGCTCAGTCGTGTCTGACTCTTTGAGACCCCATGGACTGAATGAAGCCTACTAGGCTCCTCTGCCCATGGGATTTTCCAGGCAAGAGTACTGGAGTGGGGTGCCACTGCCTTCTCTGAGGCAAAGAGTGAGAAAACAGTTAAAAATTCAATGATAATAAAAGATATATACAGATATATATATATATATATATATATATATACACAGAGGATATATATATATATCCTCTTCATTTCATCAATTTCCTTTACTTTATCTTAAATTACCTAGGTGTTACTTGCTCAGAATGAGGTCACAGTGTAATGTAGATTCTATAAGCCCAGGAGGAATATAGAATTTTACTAATTTTTAAAATAAAGCCTTGAAAACCTATTTGTGGAATTTATCCCAATAAAATACCTTTTTTTGACCATGCCACACAGCCTGTGGGATCTTGGTTACCCAACCAGGGACTGAACCTGGACAACAGCAGTGAAAGCCCCAAATCCAAACCACTAGGGCACCAGGGAACTCCTTAAAATGACATATTCAGAGACAGAAATAAGGAAACAAATTTAAACTTAATAGCTCACATTGCCTTAAATTCACATAGCTTCATATTCTTGTTAATGTGCCTTTCCAATGTTTGAGTCTGAGTGAACTCTGGGAGATGGTGATGGACAGGGAGGCCTGGCGTGCTGCGATTCATGGAGTCTCAAAGAGTCGGACACGACTGAGCAACTGAACTGGAACTGATAGTATTAACATATATCATATCATAATTTATCATGAATATAACACATTATCAATGTTATGATACTGCACATTTGGACAAATGAAGAGTATACATGCCAGATTGCTCACTGTGGGGAACACTGATTAGATGGGAGTTGGTTTAATGTTTGAGGTACACCGCACAGGCACGGGGGAGCCTGGTGGGCTGCCATCTATGGGGTCGCACAGAGTTGGACACTACTGAAGCAACTTAGTAGCAGCAGCAGCGGCAGCAGTACTCTACTAAGCAAAATCAGTCCACTTCATCCATCAAATTAATCATTTCTTCCTCTTTGGCACCCTGTATTTGGCTGCCCTTCTATTTTGTCACTATTTTCCTTAGGAACCTGCTAAGAAAAAAAAAGAAGATGGACGTTCAAGAGTAATAAAGTTTTAAGGGATGGCCTTAAAGGCTACTTTTGTCTGTAATGAGACTAAGCTTAGAAAAGATCCTAGGATGACTATGATCTCTTTACAGATGTCTTACCTTGGTCTATGTCTCAGTTTGTTCCCAGGATGCCTCACCAGCCATTCGGGTTAGGCTTACTCAAGACTCTTAGTCCACTCTATGAAAAATATTCTTGCCTTAACCTCACACCAGAGTGTTAATCTTTCACTAGTCCTTCCATTTCCATCAAAGACCACAGACTTATCTCCTTCGAGTATCTCAGGAGCAAATCCAGGGCCTTGTACTCTTTGAATTGAGATCATTCTGCACTCACTCCGCAGCTATCTCTTTGCATTCGAAAACTGAATGCTAGGGGAAATAATCAGATTCCATATTTGCTTTCTCCCTAACCAACTACCTTTCTTGCAAATTTTGATTCTTTTATCTGACTAGGCAGTCCCTAGTCAGTTAGTTAGTTCCTATTGTTGGTCAGTTACACATTTAGATAAATCATGGCTCCTCATCTATTTTTCCTGGCCCAGATTAATTGTCATGTAATCAGAACTGTGCTATTCCTCTTGTTCTGTGTCTACCTTTCTTCCTTTTCTCACATGACAGCTTCTCTTGATGCCCTCAAAAGAATAGTGAATTCCCCTTCCATGAAACTGACTTACTCCCTGTTACAGACTGAATGAATGTGTCTCCCTAAAATTCATACAGTGAGCCCTAACCCCCAATATGATGATGTTTGGTGGGAGGGACTTTGAAAGATAATTAAGTTTAGATGAAATCATGAGGATGGTGTCCCCATGATGAGATCAGTGCCCCAATAAGAAGGGGAAGAGAAGTAAATTTCTGTTTAAGTCACCCCATCTATGCGGATGTTGTGACACCCTGAGCAAGCCAGGATACTCCCTTCACCCTCTCCACTAAGATTCCCATGAATGACTGCTTCCTTGGGTTCATCACTACTATTTGGAAGGCTGACTCTCTCTGCCCAGGGGTCTAGAGAGGACTTTCCAGTATCACCTCATTACTTTTTACCAGACATTCTATTTGAACAAGGTTTCATTTTAATGTATAAATCTTGCCAAGGAAAGGTATATGGCATTTCATCAACCCTACTGTTCCCCTTTATACAAAGCCAACCCTTCAGATGGTAATTTCAGGCTCACTTTCTTCAAGGAATATTCCCCGATGGTTCCTTCCAGTTTAATCTTTCCACTTGCTAAACTTCTCTATTATTATCATTTACGCCAAATAAATCAGAAATTTAACAAGCGTGTGCATTTTCTTCTGTTCCTGGGACTTCTTAGCAGTCCTGTGTCCCTTCTGTACTTTTGCACTTAGCGTTACTCTCAGGCAGCAGCTAATCGACCACAGCGCCTCTGCTATGTTCTAATTTCATACCATACGTGCATACATTTATTCCTACAGTCTTCTGTTCCCAGCCAGTTCCTCAATTTACCAAAGATATTTTAGGGTCTAAGCATTTCTTTACTTTCTCAGACTTGGTGACCTCAGTAAGCTATGGGCCTTTTATAGCACCCCTTCAACTAGGCTGTTGATTTTGTTTTTACATAGTGTCTCTCTGAGAGAAATTAGTAGGGTCAGTCCAGGCCTCCTAAGAGCCCTGAATATGGCTCCTGGTTACCTAAGTTATTTTTCTCTCTCTTTTATGTTTGAAGGAATGAGAGTGTGGGAACAAAAAATAGCAAGGGTTCTCTGGAGTGCATTGAGCCTATTCAGAAACAAGAGAACAAAGAAAGGAAGAATCAGTGAGCCAAATACCTCTTGTACATTGTGCATGCGCCCTTTCTAGAGCTGGTTCAGTGGATAAACCAGCGGTCACTATTCCCAGGCCTATTCTTCTGAAAATCTACATGTTTTCTCTGAATGTGTGAGTTAGGGTTTACCTGATCTTCAGGAGCAGGTATGCTTCTCTTTATTGGCATCGGGAAGACTGAATGGAAAATCATCTGTTGTTTTCATCAGAAACATTTATTTTGCTTTGTAAGATCGTTTTACTAGATGCCCACCTAATAAGATGGGAACAAAGAGGAGGAGTTTCTTCATTGGATTTTAAGTCCTGCCTGTGTTACATCACACAACAAAATACATGTATAAAACACAACAGATGTCCATAAAATCTTCAATTGTTAAACAAACACTTTCCATGCATGCAAAAAGGGTCATGCTAATTAGGGAGAGCACACTCTTGTATAAAACCAGTGAACGTCCCTGATCAGGCTTGGACGTTTCAGCATGAACAGGTGTGCACTGAATATCCAGCCATTCATTTCCCAAGTGTCTGCTTTATCAAATATATGCTTCACAGTATGTGAATTATCCTGTCATAAAAGAAATGTAAACATGATCTCTATCCTCAGGAACATTATAAAGAAACTTTTGGAGAAGGGAATGGCAACCCACTCTAGTATTCCTGCCTGGAGAATTCCATGGACAGAGGAGCCTGGTGGGCTATAATCTGTGGGGTCACATAGAGTCAGACACGACTGAGTGACTAACACTTCACTTCACTACATACACAGAGGGGCGACACGCACACAAGACATACCACAAGGAAATAGTGTCTGACAAAGTCATTATCAAGGGTAAAAATGCAGCGTAGGAACAAAGGTATAAGATGATCTGTCTTGCCCTTCCTGCTCTGAATTATACACCGTTAAGAAGGGGAACAGAGGTATGGTAACAACCTAAGACTAGTGTATATTTAGCTTTGGAATACAAGCAATAGAGAATTACCTTTTATGCGTCTGCTTGCCTGTGGTCAACCCAAGATTTCATCTTCAAAGCTTCTATCAGTTTATCATGGAGAAGGGTTATGAAAAACAAATCAAGTATCTGAGGAAAGCAGATCATTTCCTCTTCAGAGTGGACATTTTTCTGACATTTATTAATTCACATGCATTATTGCTCCTCTTGGCAACCTTTCAAGATAAACAATGTAGATATTATCTGGTTTTATAGATGAAGAAAATAAAAGGTCAGAGAGATTATCTGACTTGTCCAAGAACTTGAATGGATCTGTTAGGGTTCTGGCAGGAAACAGATGGCATATCTAAGGGATTGGACTGAAAATAACTGATTGAAGCGGCCAAACAAAGGGAGTGTAAAACACTCTGGGACTGAAAAGCAGAAAGTGACAACTACCCTGAGATCTGATGAAGAGAGAATAATGTTCCCAGAGCTCGGTGGAAGCTGCCACTGTGAAAGAGGAGTTGCCTGACAGGATGGCGGACACAGATATTGCCAGAACTGTGGCAAAGTGGAATAATGTAAGGCCAGTGCAGAAATACCCAGATCCTTCTCTTTTCTCACCCTCCACTGCTCTGCCAGTGCCTCCCATCGAGCAAAATTAACCAGAAGCTAAAGAATCGGCCTACGATGAAGAAGACCAGCGTTCAGTCCTGGGTAAGGAAGATCCTCTGGAGAAGAATGGCAATCGACTCCAGTATTCTAGCCTGGAGAATTCCATGGACACAGAAGTTTGGCGGGCTACAGTTCGTGGGGTCACAGAGTCAGATACGACTGAGCAACTAACACATAAAGAATAAAGATGCTGGATGATGCAACCAAAGAAAGTTAGGTGTAGAAGGGAGCAGAGGAGGATGGAATGGATCTGGAGGAGGTGGACAGAAGCAGCATGCTAGGTAAACATCCCGAGTTTCAGGTCTACAGATTCAATACTCTTTTCCAATGGCGCGACTCAGACATGCCCCAGGTGGATAATAGGGTGTTAACTGTAATTATTTGGAAAAAGAAAAAACAAGACTTCAGTCTTATTTAGATATATTTCTTCTTTAGGTTAGGCTAGAGTCTTTGCATTTTCTGATGGCTTATGCCTGTGTTGGTATGCCTTTTACTTGGACAGAATCTATTCTTTATAACCTGTCTTCTTTATGGGTGTACATAAACTCACTTTTATCTCTTTAAGAAAGGTTCAACCCCCCTCCCCAAAGTCTTATTATTGAGTTTCAGTGCAATGCAAAGCTGTTACAGAGTCCTATTCAAGCAACAACAAAAACAAAAGTTGAAAAAGACAATGGAAGACTAGTTGGGTGCTGCCTATGACAAATACTGTCCAAAAGAAAGTTCATGGAGATCTTACAGTAGTATAAATTTCCTCTGAGAAGGACTGAGAATGAAATGAGACAGAATGAGGTACAAATTCATCCTACCTCACATATTGCTCAAGAGAAGTAATCTTTCTTCAAGACATCAGAGCCAGATTTGGAACCCAGCACTTTGGGTCCCACTGGCATCCGTTGCAGAACTTTATTCACTCAGTTAATCTTCTGCATCTTTCCAATCCAAGGATCGAACCCACATCTCTTGCATCTCCAGCATTGTCAAGCAGATTCTTTACCTCTCGCACCACCTGGGAAGCCTGATCTTCTGAATAAGTGTCTGCCTACCTCTTACACTCTGGTCCTCAGGTGTCTGAAAATCTCTTAAGTTAAGCACAGTCCTTTCCAAGTATTAGAAAGATTCCTAGAAAAAGTAAGGGAAAAAAATCCCTACAGTTCTATCATCTTAGTATGAATTTGGTTCACCAAACTACTGTCCTCTTTTGATTAGAGAACTTGCAACTATGAAAGGAAAACACATTATCTGTTCTTAACAATTAAAAGGAAAACAAACAAACAAACAAGTAATTAAACTACCTTAAGCCTCTTGGGGGGAAAATGGAGAAAAGAAACCTTGGAATTGAGGAGGAGGAAGCAGAATGAGGCAGTGGGGGTGGGGGTGGGGTGGCAATTGAAGACAAACTTGATGATGTATTTGCTCAGGGCAGGCCCTGGGTCTAGCTGGCTGGGTCTAGCTGGTCCTTATCCTAGTATTAACAGATCCCTCTTCTGACTGCTGGCTGTCATCAGGCTAGCTGGCATTGGTGCCTGCACTGAATGTTAAGTGTCTCACCTTCCCCACAGAGCACTTTGGCTTTTATTTCTTAGAGGAATCAGTCCAGTTTCTTTAAGAAAGATTTCCTCTATGCTTAAACTAACTGCACTTCCTTCCACTGCTTAAACCAAAGCTCAGGCTTGTCCACTGTCATTTCCGAGTGTTTGTTTTCTTTTTTTTTTTCCCCAGAACAATGAGAATGACAGCAAGCTCTGGCTAAAGGGTCCCAACACCTGAAATACTCTTTGCCAATTATACTACTTGGCAAGCTACAAAAGAGTGAGGGATGCAATCTTTCATTAAAAAGAACATGTAAAGAAGAAAGACTGTCAAGAGCATCCAGCAAAAATAAGTAATTAAACATTTAAAACTGTTCGGTTTTATAATGACTCAGGCACAAAAATAAGGTTGGCCTTTTCTGATCTCTTTGTCAATAAGAGTAGGGTCATAGATCCTGGAATAGAAGAAGGTTTTGGTCAATAACCATGCAACTTGTTTGTTTTCTTGTTTTGTTTTGCAAATAATTTGGTTTTCAGTAGACCAGAATATCAAGCAGGGTACTGACCAGAGGACACAGCTGGAATTCTCAAAGAAAAAGGGCATTTTCCCCCTTGGCTTTTCTGATGCTTGAGTAAGATTTTCACAGATGTACGTGAACAATAACACGATGAATTGCTGCCTGTTATCAGCCTCACATCATCCTGACTGAATTCCTGGGTCAGGCATTTTAACACAGAGAGGATTTTTGTGAAATGGTTGTCATTACATATTTTGATTAGAGATTACTTAATTTGAGAGTCCCTTGGACTGCAAGGAGATCCAGCCAGTTCATCCTAAAGGAGATCAGTCCTGGGTGTTCATTGGAAGGACTGATGTTGAAGCTGAAGCTCCAATACTTTGGCCACCTGATACAAAGAGCTGACTCATTGGAAAAGACCCTGATGCTGGGAAAGATTGAGGGCAGGAGGAGAAGGGGACAACAGAAGATGAGATGGTTGGATGGCATCACCGACTCAATGGAAATGAGTTTGGGTAAACTCCGGGAATTGGTGATGGACAGGAAGGCCTGGAGTGCTGCAGTTCATGGGGTCACAAAGAGTCAGATACGATTGAGTGACTGAACTGAACTGAACTGAATTTGATAGAACCATTTATCCTATCACAAAGATGCTTCAAATATCCAACATTCCCTTTCTGAAGTTCTTCTCTATCTAAAATAATGAGGCTGTCTCATGGCCCTAAATGAAGATGGCAAGAACTCTCTTAAATAATGTTTTACTATTTTACAAAGCAATATAGTCACATTACCCCAAATTCCGTACTTGATTCTCAGTAGCTATACAAAATGCTCTATACCTGTTTTCATTCATTTGATGGGCACTCCATAAAATCTTTTTGCTTTTTTAAGATTTTCCAATCAACCTAATAAATCCTAGGTGTCAGACATTGTATTACATAGAGTCTCATGTATTATTTCCTAAGTTCATCACAACAATATTGAGTAGGTGATAACACCTTCAAGAGAGCTGCAATGTGTAGGGGTAACAGTATTATTAAGATGCAGGACCTGTTCTCTATACAAATATAACTAAATGGTAATTAGATTTAAAATATCTAATCCTTAGCATCACTTAAAAATTTCTTTGCAAGTTTCTTAACCAAATAGTCAGTTTCACCCATGTACCATTTTCCACTCTGTTTCTCAAAGCCTATGGCATCAGTATACAGTGAACAAATCCATTCTGGAACACACTTACTCCTGCCAAAGATCTTATAAAATGCTGCATGCTCTGATTACAAAGAAGACTAAAAGGTTTTAGATGATTTGACCCAAATTAATCACCATTAATGAAAGCAACTCAATGCACAGCCCACTGATACTGAAATGCTCATGTCCCTTTCGCATATAAAGAATCTTTTCACTGTAATGTGTCAGTGTCCTACATTAACCTCACAATGTGAGAGATGTGTCCGTATTTTGCTATTGTATACAAAGCAAGTAAAAGGCTGTAAATGAGCTATAAATATCTAGGATAGTTGAAGGTTAATGGGAGAGGGATTCTCAAGTGCCTTTTACAAGCAAACAAAAAAAAAGAATGACAAAAATGAAATTACAGATATATATATATATATATAATGCTAATGTACTCAATGACCATAGATGAAATTAATTAAGAGAGGTTAAAATGCATTGCAGAGGAACATTGCCAGTAATATCCTCAAGATTTTAAATTATCCTCCAACCTTCTTTCTACAGGGTTTGGATCAAACTAGCCACCATCAAGACTCAGTTTAACCTGACACTGTTGCCAAGTAATTTGGATTACTCACCTGGTTATTGTCTAATGATTATTAAATAGATGGACATTCTGTCTGGATTTTCGAAAAGTTTAAGAAAACTCACCCAGGTTAAGTCCTCTTACTTAAAAGAATATTGTCTTGCTTTCTTAACTTTTTTTTTTTTCCTCCAAAAAAGAGACTCTCTAGGCAGTGAACACTTCTACCTACTCTTCAGATCTATATTTTATATCTTTGTAGATCTGGCATGTCTCCATGAATCCTTTTAAATGAAGTGTGATTTTTAAACATTTTAGTTCAGACCTGAGGCAGAATATACTCTACTCACTCATAAAAGAAGAAATTAAATTTTAGCCCAGGATCCTTGTGGATACAAGGCCTACAGATTTTGGCAGTGCCAAGTGGGTATATTCTTCAGTGTCTCTTTAAATCTTTTTTAATGTATAAATGACATTTAAAAGCCCCCTTTTCATTGCATTTGGCAGAGTACCTAAGACCATAACAAGTTGCTTCCCCAGTAAAAGTCATTTCCCTTAACCACAGGGCTATAATTCAAAAACTGTAGATTTTTTTTTTTTTAAGAAGTGTTAAAAAAAAGTAGAAGAAAAAAATAACCCTCTGGGAATGAAGCCTAGGATTTCCCATCTATGAAAAAAGGGAGTTGTTACGGAGTGGAGGATTGGCTGGAGGCCAGGGGCCTAGAGTTACTGCTTTCAAAATGGCTTTCTGACCAACTATACTAGGAGGAAGGGTCTGTATACTCTGGCCATGGCAACTTCCAGGGAGAGCGAAACAAAGAGAAGGCAGGTGGCAGGAGATAGGAAATGTTGTGGTTAAATACACACACTGCAACCAGAAATTGAGGTTCAAATCCAAGGTCTGCTATGTACTGACTTAGTAACCTTAAGCACGTTAGTCTACTTCTTCATACCTCAGTTTCCCTGTTGTGAAATGGATGTAATAATACTCAAGTGTGTTCATTTCCTATTGCTGCATAACCAGCTACCACAATTAGTCATTTCTGTAAACACAAATTACTATCTCATGGCTTCTGTGGGTCATAAGGCACATTTTAGTGCCTACATGTACTACGCTCAGAGTTTCACAAGGCTGAGGTCAAGGTGTCAGTGTGGTACATCCATGTTTGGGGTTTCGACTAGTGAAAGATCTGTTTCTAAGGTTCTTTGGGTCATTTCTTTATGAAGGTATGACTGAGGTTTCCAGTCTGTTATTTTCTGTTACTCAAGGGGCCATTCTAGGCTTCTAGAATACATATAGACTCTTTAGGGGGTACACAATTCAGTCCATAATGCTACATACTAACAAAGTGAGTCATGTTCCTATTGACTGCTAAAGTGGAGAGACATAAATGTTACGGCATATTAAGTGCTGATACTCCCCACTTCTGGTCAGAGGACATGTTTTCCACTTACTGAAATTAATGTGAAACAGAGGTGGAAACAAACCGATGTTTGCTGTGGAAGGCAGATGGAGTTGAGTCTTTGATGAAGGAAACTCAAAATGCAGATTCAAGGCACTGATCACTTTGTCGTTCACTGACAGATGTGTATAACTTTGAATAGTACTTGCACTGAGTATATACTTAATAAATATTTGTCAGATTAATAAGGAAGGGATGCTGAAAGGCAGGCAGGGCAATAATTAAAAGAGGAGCGAAGTGATGGTACAACCAAAAGACCATTTTCACAAAGGCTTCCTCCTCTAGGACACGCTGATAATAAAAACAGCATTGTTTTTCTCCCCTCAAATCTGCATGCCTTTTTAAAACCTAGTTTTGATCTCAGCATATGTTTGATATATGTAGTAGGAATTCATCAAACACTTATGAAATGAATTAGAAGTCCTCTGATGTAGAGACTGTTTCACTACTATTACAATAGGTGTTTTCCAGTAGCTTAAACAAACAAAAAAAAAATAGCTGCTAAAATCTAAATCATGCTATATTCTTTTTGCTTCTCTGTGAAGACCACATAATGGTATCTTGTATACATAATAACACTTTACATCTTCTCCTTTCTTGTTGCCTTTGTCTTCTTTTGTTGAAAATAATCAAAATTCTTTAACACTTCTGAACAGTCCCCTTATATTTGTGACTTACATAATCATTACATTATTAAATCATGTGACTACCATATTCACCACGGGCATCTTCTCTACAGTGCCCTTGAGAAATAAGCAAATACATTTCTGCTTGAATGAATGCAGTGATGGGCAGGTCACTGCCCTGAAAACCAACCTAGTACACTCCACTACTGAAGCAGTCCAAATATTTGAAAGGCTTTTCCATTCCTTGTACTTACTACTAACTCCTATAACATTTACCTGATTGTCCTGATTCTTCCCTTTGTAACCCTACAAAAGTTAAGTCCATCTTTTATTGTTCTGTATTTTGAATATTTCAAATTTTCTTTTCTCTAGCGAAACTCTACTTTTATTTTCTCCAGGTTTATAATCTACATTTTAATTTTTGTTTTTACAGGTCGTACTGCTGAATAGTGTAGAACAATGAGAACAGACTATATAAAGATTGAGAAATTTTTTGAAGCTAAGAGGAATCAGGAAGATTGTTTAATCTAGTCAGCATATTCAACATGGGGAAAAGGAGTCCCAGAGAACACACACACACATGCACACAAAGTTAGAGTCCTAAAAACTTCAGGGTTAGAACTAGAATATGTATTGCTAGTCTTCTTGCCAACACGTGGCTTCCAATATTCAGGGCTTAATGTTTTCAAAGTGTATACATTAATTTCATTCTCATAACATCAATGTGAGAAGGACAGGGCATATTTTTTAATCCTCATTTAACAGTTGAGGGACTAAGGCTCAATGGATTTTCATAAGGAAAGAGTTACTTAAAGGAACTGCCACAGAAATCTGAATTTTTTTAGCTTCCAGATCAATGTTATTTGAATATTTAATACAAAATCAATAAAAAATTTAATAAGTACTACATTAGTGGAAGACCTAGTGCAATATAGATGGCACAACTAAGAGGGCTTAACTGAAAAGAACTGCATGAAGGGACTGTTTACAGCGTAGTGTTCTGAGTTAAGGGAACCAAAGAGAGATGATGAGGCATCCAGGGACTAGCAGCAGTGAAAAGTCTTTACTATTCCTTCCTAGGTCTGAAGGAGCAGGGGGAGGAAACAGATTTTCAGAGTTCCAACACTGGAGGAAGTATGGTTGACCCACAGAAACTGGGGTCTCAGAAAAAAGAGCAACTCTCACAATTCTGAGAAGCAAGGAGATGGAGGACTGTGGTAAATACCTAGGACCTCTTTTTCTCCTGCCCCCCCCCATCCAGTTTCTTGCTATTGTCTCTCATTAACCAAATCTACCCAGAAACCATTTTGCTATTCCAAAAGCAAGAGAATTTCAGAAAAATGTTTACTTCTGTTTCATTGACTATGCTAAAGCCTTTGACTATGTGGATCACAGCAAACTGTGGAAAATTCTTAAAAGAGATGGGAATATCAGGCCACCTCACCTGTCTTCTGAGAAACCTATATGCAGGTCAGGTAGCAACAGTTAGAACTGGACATGGAACAGTGGACTGGTTCAAAACGGGGAAAGGAGTATGTCAAGGCTGTATATTGTCACTTTGTTTATTTAACTTATATGCAGAGTACATCATGCAAAGTGCCAGGCTTGATGAATCACAAGATGGAATCAAGATTTCCAGGAGAGATATCAACAACTTCAGACATACAGATGATACCACTCTAAAGGCAGAAAGTGAAGAGGAACTAAAAATTTAGCCTCTTGATGAGGCTGAAAGAGGAGAGTGAAAAACTGGCTTAAAACACAACATTCAAAAACCCAAGATCATGGCATCTGGTCCCACCACTTCTTGGCAAATAGATGCAGAAAAAAGTGAAAACAGCGACAGGGTTTATTTTCTTGGGCTCCAAAATCACTGCAGATTGTGACTGCGGCCATGAAATTAAAAGACACTTGCTCCTTGGAAGAAAAGCTATGACAAACTTAGTGTAGTAAAAAGCAGAGACATCACTTTGCCAACAAAGGTCTATATAGACAAAGCAACAGTTTTTTCCAGTAGTTATGTATGGATGTGAGAGATAGACCATAAAGAAAGCTGAGCACCAAATAACTGATGCTTTCAAATTGTGGTGCTGAAGAAGACTCTTAAGAGTCCCTTGGACAACAGAGAGATCAAGCCAATCAATCCTAAAGGAGATCAACCCTGAATATTCATTGGAAGGACTGATGCTGAAGCTTCAATACTTTGGCCACCTGATGCGAAGAGCCAACTCATTGGAAAAGATTCTGATGCTGGGAAAGATGGAGGGCAGGAGGAGAAGAGTGTGACAAAGGAGGGGATGGTTGGAGATGGAGGGCATCAATGACTGAATGGACATGAGATTGAGCAAACTCTGGGAGATAGCGAAGGACAGGGAAGCCTGGCGTACTGCGGTCCATGGTGCAGCAAAGAGTCAGACATGACCTAGCAACTGAACAACAACAACCTAGAAACCAGGGAACAAGAGAGTTTTTTGGTGCACAGGGAACAGAATGAATTGGAAGTGGAATAGAATAAAGATTACAGATACAGAGTAGAGGGACAACAACAGGAAAAAAAACCTTAGTCAAGTTCCTTTTATAGCCAGTGAAGTGAAAGTGAAAAGTCACTTCCATAGACTATACAGTTCATGGAATTCTCCAGGCCAGAATACTGGAGTGGGTAACCTTTCCCTTCTCCAGCAGATCTTCCAAACCCAGGGATAGAACCCAAGTTTCCTTCATTGCAGGCGGATTCTTAACCAACTGAGCCACAAGGGAAGTCCAGTGGTTACAGCCAGTGGTTAAATATTAATATTTGATGCTTTTAACAGCTTTAGGAAACCTGAAGGGATGGGGAGATATTCTAAATGTGAAATTCTAGAATCTCCAAAATATAACTTTTAAAAGAAAGAAGTGAAAATATATATGTCAAAATCACTCTCATCAGAAAAGGATGTTTACCATGTCAATGTTAACAAAGGAAACTTGTCTTATGTGGACTAAAATTAGTGGGCTTGCCTCTTTATATTCATCCCAGCCTATATTTCCCTCCTGGATCCTTTTCAAAAATCTGTTATAAACACCTCATTGAGCCTGAACCTGTCCTAGAAATCGGTAGACTTTGTTTTCATGTTAAGTTGTGTCAGACTTTCCATATTAAAGTCACCCTCCCTTGACCCCTCATCCTCTACTCCTCTGGCTTTCTGGAAGTGCCCCTTTCCTATACTATGTAAATTATTACTCTAGTTACTAAATACTAAGTGTTCTCAATCTTGGATCTACTGACATTTTGAGCCAAATAACTCTGTGTCGGTGTGGGCAGGGAGTGTGACTTGTGCATTGTAGCTGTTAGCAGCATCCCTGACCTCTACCCAGTGGATGCCAGTAGCACCACCCTGATTGTGTCAAACAAAAATATTTGCATATACTTCCAAATGTCCTCTGAAGGGGAAACTGTCCTTGCTTGAGAACCACCATTGTAGCTGCTGGAAAAAGGAAATCCAAAGCTCTAATTCATCTAGCTGCAGCTGGCTCCTCCAGCTGCTTTGTATTTGTGACAATGTTGGCTAGCCCAATGACATCCAAATAAAATGAGGCAAAAATCATGAAGCACTTAAAGGAGAGAAATGAACTGAACTCCATTTTGTTTTGTCAGTCAGTAGGAGAAAAACCCACAACCAGGTGATTGCTTAATACGCATACACACACACGGTGATATACACAAAATCTTGACTCCTTCATGGGGCTCAGTTGGTAAAGAATCCACTTGCAATGCAGGAGACCCAGTTCAATCCCTGGATTGGGAAGATTTGCTGGAGAAGAGATAGGCTACCCATTCCAGTATTCACTCCAGTATACACAAAACCCCACAAACTCTAAATTTGGTTTTATCAGGTGTCAGACTGTGAGCTGACTTTCCCTAGATACGAGCATGTGTGCTAAGTCGCTTCAGTTGTGTCAGATTCTTTGCAACCGCATGGACCATAGCCCGCCAGGCTCCTCTGTCATTGGTACTCTTTAGGCAAGAATACTGGAGTGGGTTGCTATGCCCTCCTGCAGTGGATCTTCCTGACCCAGGGATCAAGCCCGTCTCTGGCACCTCCTGCACTGGCAGGCGGGTTCTTTACCACTAGTGCCACCTGGGAAGCCCTAGCTACAATCCCTACCAAATGGTATCCTGTGGCTAGTAACTCAAATGTTTAGTCTGAAGGAAGTCAGTGAAAGTTGCTCAGTTGTGTCTGACTCTTTGTGACCCCATAGATAGGCTCCTCTGTCCATGGAGTTCCCCAGGGAATAATACAGGAGAGCATAGCCTATGCCTTCTGCAGTGGATTGTCCCGACCCAGGGATGGAACTGGGGTCTCCTGCATTGCAGGCAGATTCTTTACAACTGAGCCCCATGGAGTCAAGGGAGAGCTGAATCCTCACCAGCGTTGAACCAAAGCTGACAGAGCTGAATCACCTGGCTGAAAAGTCTTACCCAGACCAACCTACAGTCCATGGAGAGGAAGTCAGGGCCTTTGAGAGATTCTTTTGAAGGTGACTGAAGGGGAATGCAGTACAAGGACACTTGTGTTTTCAAAACCTTGTAAAGTTTTTTCTCCCCAAGGGTATTGTTTTAATTTATCTTTGTGATGTAAGCAATCTTTCTAACCTAAAATACTGGAGATAACTCAGTTCCAAAATGTTTTATCTACAAAAGAGATTAGTTGGACAAAATACAGTTGAATGGCCCTCAGCCATTCCCATGGTGGTGGGAGAGTTTTTACTCTTGAAGCACCAAGTTGAAGAATAAAGTGAAAGTGAAGTCGCTCAGTCATGTCCGACTCTTCGTGACCCCATGGACTGTAGCCTACCAGGCTCTTCCGTCCACGGCATTTTCCAGGCAAGAGTACTGGAATGGGTTGCCATTTCCTACTCCAGGGGATCTTCCCAACTCAGGGATTTTTTCCCGCATCGCACACAGACGCTTTAACCTCTGAGCTACCAGGAAAGCCCAGTTGAAGAATACAAGGTGCCTTAGGGAGCTATTTAGTTCAATTGTGTATTTTTTCAAACTTCTGCTTGTGTAACAGTCACCTAGCAATGGAAAGCATTACAAAAGCCACACCACAAAATTCTGATTCAGTTGGGCCAGATGAGCCCAGGAATATGCATTTGTACAAACATTTTGAGCCTGATATAGGTGGGGTAAGCAAACGCTATTTACAAATACTGACAACACTGTCAGTCTACAAATGAGTAAACTGAGGCCCAGAGAAGTTATACCAGCAAATCAGGAGCAGAACTGACATGAGAACCCAGTTTTCCTGGTTTCCCTATTCAATGTCACTTTCTCAGCTTCACCACTGCAGTGTAGTATAATATGATAAATAACATCACACCTCAAAATATTTTTCTCATTACCCACAAAGGCCATGCCAAGAGAGTTTGACCTACAGATCCTGCTCTTAAAACCAATGAGTTGTTCATGGACCCAGGGAAGCTGCCCCCTTGTGAACAGCCTGAATGTGTGATACAGGTTTGCACTGCCACTGAACTCAGGCAGTGAGTTTGGCAGTCAATAATCTTCTATAGGCATGGACCCCAGAGATACAAGGAGGTTGTATAACCAAAGCTATCCTCTCAAGAAATCCTATTTGTCAGTGTTTGCCCAATCATAGAGAAGGCAGTGGCACCCCACTCCAGTACTCTTACCTGGAAAATCCCATGGACGGAGGAGCCTCGTGGGCTGCAGTCCATGGGGTCGCTAGGAGTCAGACACAACTGAGCGACTACACTTTCACTTTTCACTTTCATGCCTTGGAGAAGGAAATGGCAACCCACTCCAGTGTTCTTGCCTGGTGAATCCCAGGGACGGGGGAGCCTGATGGGCTGCCATCTGTGGGGTCACACAGAGTCGGACACGACTGAAGCAACTTAGCAGTAGCAGCAGCCCAATCATGGGCATTTTTTTCTTCTCTGGGATCCTGGTAAATACTATGATGCCTTCATCTCTGATGTATTCCACTGAATATATGTGAAGTTATACTTAGGTGGTATCATGTCAAACACATTTTTTTTTTCTCATTGGTGCATAGTTCACATAAGTGAATCAATATGCTCTTCTTCAGACTCCACTGAAGACATCAGGTGCCTGCTCAGACATACTGTCTCCTTGCAAGTAAACGCCTGCTGACTTACACCAATGAAAGAAAAAAAGAGTTGTTGTGATTTCTTCTGT
Source organism: Ovis aries (assembly GCF_016772045.2). NCBI lineage: Eukaryota > Metazoa > Chordata > Mammalia > Artiodactyla > Bovidae > Ovis > Ovis aries. The sequence goes on along the minus strand of NC_056069.1, from coordinate 40,678,217 downwards.
GATTTGTTGGTTATGCAACAGCGTGTTGTTCAGCCTCCATATGTTGGAATTTTTAATAGGTTTTCTCCTATAATTGAGATCTAATCTTACTGCATTGTGGCCCAATTAAAATAAATAAATACATTTTTAAAAAATGAAAAGAAAAAAGACAACAGTAAAATTTTACATTTCAGTAGAAACTCTGGTGACTGACACTAGGCTATCATAGACTTTTTTTCAAGTAAAGACAGCAAACATATGACTACCTCCTTCCACAACTGCTTCATAAGAAAAAAAGCAGTTAACCCCCATTAATACAAAGTAATAACATAATTTATAAAGATTCATGTTGATGTGTGGCAAAACCAATACAACATTGTAAAGTAAAATAATAATGATAATTTTAAAAAATTAAAAAAATTATTTTCCTGAGAAACTCAGTGTCTGTCCCACTTTACTACAGACAGTAGCAGTAGGAACTTAAGAACAAAACAGCAATAGACCTTAATTAACATTTGTGGAGCCAGTATATTATCTGATCATAGTGAATAAATGACTTCATAAAAAGATCTCATTAGCCATTATCAGGACTCTTGTATAACTGTCCTTCCTGCCCAGTTTGTTTCATCTGTTTAATCAGGTGTGCCCCAGCTGTCTTATACAATGACTCCTCAGAATTTGAGATGGCGTTTCCCAGAAACTAAATCTGCCCTGAGTTTCAGCCAGGTCACTTTTTTTTTTTAAAGAAACTAATTCATTAGTGTTCCATTCTCCTTATTCCTCTGTTATTGGTCATGATATAGAAGGAAAAATAAAGATGATGAGTGATATTGGCTGCTGGATAATAGGGACTTTCTATCTAAGTAATCTCACTACAGGGCAGAGGTATATTATTTTTATTTTAACTTTGAAAACCATTCATCGGATCGATATCTTCAGAGAACTAAGATGCTCCCAATTCCTCATTATGTCAGTTTTATTTGAAGTAGTATGGAGATAATGAAAAATATTTAATATTGGTTGCTTTTCAAATGTGGAAATTGCTGTTGTCCACTGAGAAGGAAGTGTGGTGAGAAAAGCTGTTTCCAGCTCATAAAGCTGTGGTTATTATTTCATATTTTTATAGAGCCCTAAGTGCACAGGGTGCTGACAATATGTGAAGTGGGGCCAAGCAAATCTCCAAAGCAGGCAGAGTCCATATATAGATTCAATCCAATACCAAACCAACAACTCACAATAACCATGGCATAGCTCAGCGCCACTGCAAAGGAAGAGCTATAGAAGCGGGAGTGGTTTTAGGGTGAAGAAAAGAAGGGACCCCCTAAAGTACAATAAAATAATAGAAAACCTTTGAATAGGCCCTAAAGCCTCAAAATGAGTTGTCCAAGCCAACATTTTCTTTAAGAAGGCTTTCTCCCTCCATTTTCTAAGCAGAAAAATTAGAAGCCTATACTACTCAGCCATAAAAAAAAAAAAAAAAAAAAAGAAAGGAAAAGAAAGAATGCCACTTGAAGCAACTTGGATGGACTTAAAGATCACCCCAGTAATTGAAGTAAGTCAGAAAGAGGAGGTGATGGCACCCCACTCCAGTACTCTTGCCTGGAAAATCCCATGGACAGAGGAGTCTGGTAGGCTGCAGTCCGTGGGGTCGCTAAGAGTCAGACATGACTGAGCGACTTCACTTTCACTCTTCACTTTCATGCTTCGGAGAAGGAAATGGCAACCCACTCCAGTGTTCTTGCCTGGAGAATCCCAGGGATAGGGGAGCCTGGTGGGCTGCCATCTCTGGGGTCGCACAGAGTCGGACACAACTGAAGCGACTTAGCAGCAGCAACAGCAGCAGAAAGAGAAAGACAAATACCATATCGTATCTCTTATATGTGGACTCTATGAAACAAATGAACCTATCTGTGAAAGAGAAACAGACTCACAGACATAGAGAATAGACTTACGGTTGCCAAAAGGCAGGGGCAGGGGAAGGAAGGACATATTGGGAGCTTGGGGTTAGCAGAGGCAAACTACTATAGATAGTAGTATACATAGTATATACGGAATGGATAAACAACAAGGTCCTACTGTATAGCACAGAAAACTATATTCGATATCCTGTGATAAACTGCAATGGAAAAGAATATAAAAAACAATGTGTATATATGTATAACTGAATCACTTTGCTGTACAGCAGAAATGAGCACAACAATGCAAATCAACTATATGTCAATTTAAAAATAATACATAAATAAACAAATGTCTACTCTAGAACAATAAATTAGATGTCAAGCCCACATGATGTGGGTGAATTGACCTCAAGAAGACAGCCACTCCATCTCCATCAGTTATTGAACAGAGAGCCTGGAAAATGCCCTCATTTAGAGGTGCAAATAATGCCTTTCTCCTTAGACAAAAGGAAAAATCCCTTTAAATGGTGGAGGTTCTTTGAACCCTGCTGATAAATCAATCCAAGAATAGAGCACTATGTTCACAACATGATCAATCAAAAGCTACACACAAAATGGAAAAAAAAAAAAAAATCTTCCAGAACAGTGCCAGGGCCCTTATCACAATTGCTTCCTGACAGAAAGAGTGGATAAACAAGCTCAGGACAAGGCCAGGCAAAGACTGGTCCAGAGACCTTGTTTCTTGTTGCTCTAGGTATCAAAATAGGAAGTAAACAGCTTAGAAACAGTTCTGAGAATTGCCTGGAGGAAGTGCTGCTTCCTTCTCCCTGCACTTGCTAAGTCTGCTTATCTTTCATCCTCTCAGCACAGCCTTTTGCAAGCTGGCTGAGACCCCTTAGCAGAGACCATCTTTTCCCAACTGCCTCTGACCTAATGCCATCCAGCTGACCCAACACATCCCCTCTCCTCCCCATCACCAAAATGAGATAAGAAAATGAAGGCACAAACAAGCACCACACTTTCCATGTAATGGATCTCATAAAGAAATGCAGGCATCTGGTTTATGGAAATCTCCACCACTGTGGGAGAAAACAGGCAGTGGGGCTGGCTAGGTTTCCAGCACCACCCAAGCAGCATCTCAGCATGACTGAACTACTTCATAAGGCTCCTTGAGAGTAACCAATAAACAGCTCTGGAGCTCATTAACCGTGCAGCCTAGTGTTGGTTCCTACCAAAAAAAACATGTAAGCTTATTTTACGAGGGGACTGGATTTGTGTTACCACCTATCAGATGATTTTTAGTACCCCATCATCACCACCTTGGCACCTGACACTTATATAAGGCTTTTCACGAATGGATGCCCACAGAGCATTAATGCCTCTGGCTGTCCAAATCCTTCTGTGAGCCAAAGAAAGCTCTGGTATTCACTTGGGTGCCTCTGCTTGGCTTTACACATCCTAATTCTAATTCAGGTAAAGGTGTTCATAAAGTCAGTCCTAGGTCATCTGAGTTCCATTTAACCTGAAATTTTTTGATATGAAACATGAATGCTATAAATTACAGGCAATCAATAATTTAAGATTTTCTCAGAGAAATGAGCCAGCTCCCTGGGATAGGTACAACACCCATCTTACCCTACTGGTCTCCAACCTCCACAAAATGTTTCACATTGGATTGTCTTTTAAATGACTGAATGTTTTAATACTGTTTATGCTTTGAAACTACAGAAAATCTGGATTTTTAAAAGACATACAGTTATGCCAGGTTTTATTAGCACTAGGAGGACAAATTGTTGGATGTTATATTTATTTTATGTTTTTGTCGCAATCCAATTCAATAAATCATCCTTTAACAAACTTTACCAAAGGATTGATGACCTTTATGTTAAAGAAGCTGAAACTGCTGTGGCTTCTTTAGGTCTCTTTAAATGCAGAGATGGAAAGAGCATGGGGATTGCATTCCACAGAGCACTCACATGACCAGACAGTATCTGAAGTGTTACCTTTATAGTGTTGATCATATAAATATTATTTTTCCGTGGTTTTGCACTGAACTAATCACATCTAACATCATATTAAGGAAGTCATTTTAGTAGAAGCTTTATTTATGGAGAAAATTTCAAAGTATATGCAGAAAAATTATTGCTATTATGATTTGGTTTGAGAAGCCAAATAATGTCTAAATTTCATAAATGCTGCTCTTGGGGGAACAAGAAAACTCTCTTGGACTGAATGTTTAATTTCCCATATTGAACTGTTAAGAATTCATCCTTCTTCATGTATTGCATTAATAGAAAAATATAGAAGCCCTCCAGTGGACAAACTCAATATTCTCTTGGAGAAAAACTGAATTGACTGGGAGTCAAATGACTGAGCAGAAATGGGTCTCAGTGAGAACCATCACTGGAGACCTGACAAATTCAGATGTCCACCTCAGGTCCTTCAAACTATCGCAGGTGAGCAGTGACTTTGGGATATAGGAGGAGGACAAAGTGACAGCTCACAGGCCAGCCCTAAACACATTAAAAAATATTTATTATCAATCCATAAACTCTCTCTCTCTGTTTCTCTTCTTTGATTTGTTCCCACTCTTTCTCTCTATCAAAAAAACAAAACCTATTCTCATCAGTCATGGTCCAGCTGAGAAAACAGGAATGTGGGAATGTAATAGAGGGAATTTTGTTACACAGCCTGAAGGATGGAAAAGCAAAACAGGGGACTGTTGTAGGTAACTGTGAGAAACACAGTGAGCCCAAACCAAGGGATGGACTTGGAGACTTGAAACACAGGGAAAGCAAGACTTTTAACGACAGTCTTGCCAGATTGGGTGTTTGGGGGACAAGCACACCTGGTGTCCTCTAGCAAGCTATTTATTTTCTAGCATGTAAGTCCCTCCCCCTGTTCTTCACTGGCTGAGTACTATGGGGTGAACAATCATCCCAGATGTCACCTAGGTTTATACCCTCCCTCTTTAGGGGCTGGCCTCTCCCTAACATCTTGTTTCCTCCTTTCCTGCCCACTCCTTGCTGTTTTTATGTTTTGAATTCACCAACAGAATGAGCCCGCATGAAAATCCTTGGCATCCTTTCTCCCTTCATTTGCCCGGACTTTCTAGTTTTGTAACCGTTATGGTGGTTACTACATCAGTAACCTGTTAAGCAAGTTTGGCTGGTAGTAACTTTTCCACTCAGTATCAGCCAAACTTGAAAATGGACCACTTTAAGTTTTAATTTCTTACAGTAACCCATGGGTTAAAAACAAATCAAGAAGCTGCCTCCACCCTAAGCTGGAGCACCAAATATACAACTGCAATCAAACAACTGGACTGATTCATTAATACCTACTCCTAACCACATCAGTCACTCAGTCAGTTCAGTTGCTGAGCTGTGTCTGACTCTCTGCGACCCCACGGACTGCAGCACACCAGGCCTCTCTGTCCATCACCAACTCCCAGAGCCTGCTCAAACTCAGGTCCATCAAGTTGGTGATGCCATCCAACCATCCCATCCTCTATTGTCCCGTTCTCCTCCTGCCTTCAATCTTTCCCAGCATCCGGATCTTTCCCAATGAGTCAAACAGAATCCATGTAGCCATATTTGTTCATTCCACACATCACTTTTCCACATCCTTCTCTCCCTGGTGAATATTTCATCATTTAAAAAGGAAAGTAAGTTTAGATAGTGACTAATTTATGAAACGATGGTACTTTGTCCTCAATGAATTAAAAAATTCTAATCCATGAAAACATAATTCCCCCAGAAGGATACTGTGGCTCCTTCACCGACATGTCAACATCAATGTCTCTTCCTGAAGCCTTAACAAAACAAGCCAAGAATATATGAAAATTAGCAGGTACTTTTATTTTCCTCCACTCAGTTAAAATATAGAGCAATGGTTTATGCATCTTCAACTTTTCTTGCAAGAATTTCAGATATTTAGACCATCATTACAAGTTTCTTTCACCTTGGAAAGAAATAATTTCAATCTCTAAATTAACTATGTTGGCCCTTCCTACAGGCTGGAGTCTATTATACAATTTGCTGTTACTCTATACTAAGAGCAATTACCTTGTCTTATTAACAGCACAATAGGGCCTATCAACCTTACAAACGTATCAGTCAACACCCAGTAAGTATGCCAGCATTCAGGTCTGCTAAAAAAGAAGTTGGATAGTCAAGACATCTTTTACAATTCAATTTTACTGTGTAAATTAAAATTGCAATGGATTCCTCCATTACAATGCAGTTGAATAATATGATGTTTACAACTGGATTTCAGTGAATCCAATTGGGATGTTTGGATGGTCTCCACCCTGGAAAATCAGCTTGAGTTCTTGTATTCAGGCCAGATTTCAAGAGACATCATAATTAGATCCCAGAAGAATACACTGCAGCTGAAGAGGATATCCCCTACAGAATTATATGCGGAAAAGGCTGGCCAAAGCAATGTTCACATTCATGCAATTATCTAATTAATTGTACAAGGTGAATGGAGTCAATATAATTATGGCTAAGGTCATACTAGGATTAAGCTAGCCCTGAAAAAAAAAAAAAAGTGTGTTTTAAGAAAAAAAAAACCTATAATGCTGTGGTAGACTCCCAATCAACATGTCTCATTTCTTTTGCAGCACTGGAGTGGAAGTTCACCAAAACAAAAGTTTTAGCAGATCTTGAAGCATATTGGGAAAAGCGACCAAGTGTAGGACATGACACATTTTGACTAATTCCACTATACCTCCCACTGGCCCTTAGGTGAAAGATTATTCATGGACATTCAGTTATAATCACTAGGCACTTTAGTCAAAGACCTTGAGGTTTTAAACAAAGGACTCAACAAAGGATTCTTGCAGTACAATTATGAAGCACAGAAAATATTTGGAATGAGTCGGGGAGCTGAGCAAGAAACTCATCTTTATTGTGGTTTCTCTACACTGGGGCTTGTGTCAGGTGTTCTGTGTGTGTGGGTGTGTGTGTGTGTGTTCTTGTCTGTTATCTTATTAATTAAAATTTCTAGTTTAATTGAAAAACATTTACTGTGTGCCTCTTGAATGTCAAACTCTGTGAGACAGGAATCATTCAAGTTAATAGAAAGTATTGGCCAGTATTAAAAAGAATAACAAGTTTAAATGCTAGAAAGAAGCAAGGGCATGTCCTTGTATACTTATTCATTCTTTCAACATCCTTTACAATATATAGCATTTCAGCAACTAGGGGAGAGGAAATCCTAATATTGTTTTAATAGACCTGAAAATAACTTAGATTTCATTCTGTTAGGTAATAATGTGAAATTTTTTACTTCGTATAGACATTGTAATCCTAAGATTTCAATTTATTTTTCCCTTGTATAATTAAACAAAACTGTTGCATTTCACATAACTATTGTTAAATTTATAGAAGTATATAATAATTCTTGACAAGGCCATTCAATTTGAGGGGAATATGGTCTCCATTTATGCACAAAACATGATGCTTGGGGTATACAAGGAAGTAAAACACATAGGTTCTTACCTCCAGGAAATTACACTCATAAAGACAAAAAGTTTAAATTACTTACCTGTGGTTCAGCAATAAAGAATCCACTGCCAATGCAGGAGACTTGGGTTCGATCCCTGGGTCAGGAAGATTCCCTGGAGAAGGAAGTGGCAACCCACTCCAGTATTCTTGCCTGGGGAAATCCCATGGACAGAGAAGCCTGGCAGGCTATAGTCCATGAGTGGCAAATAATTGGACATGACTGAGCAACTAAACAACAACAAAAAAATAAATTCAGCAAAATTTAATCACATTCTGATGATACAGAAAGCATATCAAGATTTTACAGTATTCCATAGGAAATATTTGGATAAAAAGGATATGGTGTATGTGTGTGTGTGTGTATCTGTGTGTGTATACACAATGGAATATTATCATTCAGTCATTAAAAAGAATGAAATAAGGCCATTTGCAGCAACATGGATGGACTTACAGAGCATCATACTGAGTGAAGTACGTCAGACAAAGAAGGAGAAATATCATATGACATCCCTTATATGTGGAATCTAAAAAGAAATGATAAATATTAATTTACATACAAAACAGAAAGAGACTCACAGAAAATGAACTCATGGATGCTGGGGAGGGAGGTGGGATAGTTAAGGACTTGGGGAAGCTCATGTACACACTGCTATATTTAAAATAGATAACCAACAAAGACCTATTGCCTAGCAGGGGGAACTCTGCTCAATGTTATGTGCCAGTCTGGGTGGGAGGGGGTTTGGGGGAGAATGGATACATGTATACACATGGCTGAGTCCTTTCACTGTTCACCTGAAGCTATCACAATATTGCTAATCAACTATACAGCAATACAAACTGTTTTTGGTGTTAAAAATAAATAAATAAATAAAATTCAAATAAAAGAAACAATTATTTTAAATACAAAACAAAGTACCAATGAATAGAGATTATTGGCTAATCAAAGGTCAGAACACTAAGGGGGCATCATTTGTACTGAGGAATATCCTAACTGCAAAACCAAGTTAAAGGAAGGCTAGATCCTTTGTTAGACCTTTTTTTGTGGGTGTGAAAACTATTATAATTATTTGTGTAATCTCCAAAAAATTGTTTAATAAAAATGCCAAATATATAACTTGTTTTATTCTTATTATTGTTGTTCAGTTGCTAAGTTGCATTTGACTCTGCGGCCCCATGAACTGTAGTACTCCAGGCTTCTCGGTCCTTCACTATCTCCCTGAGTTTGCTCAAACTCATGTCCATTGAGTCAGTGATGCCATCCAACCATCTCATCCTATTACCCCCTTCTCCTCTTGCCCTCAATCTCTGTTTTATTCTACAAAGTTGTAAACTCTTTCAATGTAGGTAGCACATTTCCTATTTTTTCAATACTACTCTAAAAATAGAGGAGACAGCATTATTCTCATTTTATTGTTCCTATTTGACTAGAGCACAAAAGTTATTAAAAATCTCAAGGTGTCAAGGTACTTGAAAAAACGTGGACTCCAATCTAGATTTACTTCTGTTTCCTGAGTTAAGGTCAAACTTGTTCTAAAGTCATAACAACCACAATATTGATGCTTCCATCTCTCAAGAATATAGCAATGCTGTGCTCAAGGATTTTATACTTGATATAAATCTAGTTAATGTATAGGATTAGATTGCCTTACCTGATGGAATTATTAAATAAAGAAAACATTTCATGTGTGGCTAATGAAATGCTGCCTCCTTATTTTATGGTGACATCAAAGACATGTATACAATTTGCAACAGAATGAAAATGATACTTCCTTCAAACCCATCCAAACATTGAAAACTGACTGTTGTCACAACACCATAACAAACAGGCTGCTTTTCCAGAATTATTAGTTGATGAGTAGCTATGACAAGAAGCACCAAAGAGATTATTATTCCTGATTTCCAGAAATAGGTACTTTAAAAGCCTACTTTTATTGTTAAGCATATAACACAACAAAGAGATCCCAACTGTGCATAGTTGGGTTTAGATATTTCTTGATAAAAAAGGATTAACAAGTTACTTGGCCAGACGGTAAAGAATCCACCTGCAGAAAAATTAATGACCCAATAAAAAAATGGGCCAAAGAACTAAATAGACATTTCTCCAAAGAAGACATACAGATGGCTAACAAACACATGAAAAATGCTCAACATCACTCATTATCAGAGAAATGCAAATAAAAACCACAATGAGGTACCACTTCACACCAGTCAGAATGGCTGAGATCCAAAAGTTTGCAAGCAATAAATGCTGGAGAGGGGGTGGAGAAAAGGGAGCCCTCTTACACTGTTGGTGGGAATGCAAACTAGTACAGCCACTATGGAGAACAGTGTGGAGATTCCTTAAAAACTGGAAATAGAACTGCCTTATGACCCAGCAATCCCACTGCTGGGCATACACACTGAGGGAACCAGAATTGAAAGAGACACATGTACCCCAATGTTCATCGCAGCACTATTTATAATAGCCAGGACATGGAAGCAACCTAGATGTCCATCAGCAGACAAATGGATAAGAAAGCTGTGGTACACAATGGAGTATTACTCAGCCGTTAAAAAGAATACATTTGAATCAGTTCTAATGAGGCGGATGAAACTGGAGCTGATTATACAGAGAGAAGTAAGCCAGAAAGAAAAACACCAGTACAGTATACTAACACATATATATGGAATTTAGAAAGATGGTAACGATAACTCTGTATGCGAGACAACAAAAGAGACACAGATGTCTAGAACAGTCTTTTGGGCTCTGGGAGAGGGTGAAGATGGGATGATTTGGGAGAATGGCATTGAAACATGTATAATATCATATAAGAAAAGAATTGCCAGACTAGGTTCGATGCAGGATACTGGATTCTTGGGGCTGGTGCACTGGGATGACCCAGAGAGATGGTATGGGGAGGGAAGAGAGAGGGGGATTCAGGATTGGGAACACGTGTACACCCATGGCGGGTTCACGTTGATGTAAGGCAAAACCAATACAGTATTTTAAAGTAAAATAAAGTGTTAAAAAAAAAAAACAAAAAAGAATCCACCTGCAGTGTGGGAAATCTGGTTTTGATCCCTGGGTTGGGAAGATCCCCTGGAGGAGGGCATGGCAACCCACTCCAGTACTCTTGCCTGGAGAATCACGTGGACAGAGGAGCCTGGCGGGCTACAGTCAATGGGGTCACAAAGAGTCGGACATGACTAAGCAACTAAGCGTGCGTGAGGACTTGAGGGCGTCCCTGGTGGCTCAGTGGTAAGGAATCTGCCGACCAGTGCAGGAGATGCAGGTTCCATCCCTGGGTCAGGAAGACCTCCTGCAGAAAGAAATGGTAATGTACCCCAGTATTCTAGACTTGGATAGATTAGTGGGCTACAATCCATGGGGTCGCAAAGAGTCAGACATGACTGGGTGACTAAACAACAGGAGAACTTGGACACTTGCTTTCTCTCAGAAGTTTTATTAGTTTATGTAGCAGGTTTTTTTTTTTTTTTAAAGAAACTTTATTCTCCTCCCCCATATGCATTCACCATCCCTCCTCTCCACAACTGTCTAGATTCAATGAAGGGCTAATTTTAAGTAAAAATAATTAGATCTCATATATAAATTCTTACTTCTAAGAGCAGACTGAAAAATGTCAAAATGTAACAACATGCATTACAAAGACTGAGAAAACATTAGTAGAAGATTCTTTGCAACCCCATAAACTGGAGCCCACCAGGCTCCTCTGTCCTTGGGGATTCTCCAGGCAAGAACACTGGAGTGGGTTGCCATGCCCTCCTCCAGGGGATCTTCCCAACCCAGGGACTGAACTCAGGTCTCCTGCATTGCAGGTGGATTCTTTACCATTTGAGCTACCAGGGAAGCCCTTAGTAGAAGGCAATAATCAATGAAAGGAAAACTCTTTTTAGAAGGTTCCATTACCTTCTCTCAGGTATCAACTGGCATCTCTAGCTCTAGAGAATTACTAAATTGATCTTCAGAACTTAATCCAGGGGTATGGGTTGTACTAATGCATCAGTCTGGCATAGGAGGGGATAAGGGATAAATGAAATTGCCTCTTTCACTTGCTTCTTTAGCCATATTAAGAAAAATTTCAAATTTAAGAAGTCATGAACTCTCTCAAAAGTAAACATGTTAAAATCTGTCCATGATATATATTGCTAGTTCTCTTTTAATTTTCAGCAAAGAAAAAATTAGCACCCATTGAAGTGTTTCTTCACTAAGAAACACATTCACTAAAATAGTAAAGGAAGTTTGGAAACTGTTATGAAGGCTTTTCCCACAAGTTACAATTTGATTTTCTAGATGCAAAATTGTTCAGAAGACAAATGACCAAAATTAAGCAATTGAGGTTAATCTGTGAATTATAGCAGATTGAGAAGTTGATCTTCCCAGGTGGCTCAGTGATAAAGAATCCACAGGAGATGTGGGGTTAATCCCTAAGTCGACAAGATCCCCTGGAGGAGGGAATGGCAACCCACTCCAGTGTTCTTGCCTGGGAAATCCCATGGACAGAGGAACCTGGAGGGCTACAGTCCTTGGGGTCGCAAAAAGAGTCAGAGATGGCTGAGCAACTAAACAGCAACAGAAGCGGAGGAGTGGGTAGCATATTTTGCAGTGTTTTAGTCATTTCATTTATTAAGTCATGAATATTGCTATCAATATTATTATAACTGACCATCAGCTATGTGTCAGGGAAGGTTCTAAGTGCTGGAGATACAATAGTAAACTAAACAGTCTCTGATGGAAATTACAAACCCATGTTTTTAATTTTATTTATTTATTCATTGGCTGCCTAGGTCTTCATTGCTGTGAGGGCTTTCTCCCATGTGGTGAGCAGGGGTTACTCTTTTTTGCAGTGCACAAGCTTCTCACTGTGGTGGCTTCTCTTGCGAGCACGGGCTCCAGGGACGGGGGCTTCAGTAGTTGTATGAGGCGAGCTCAGTAGTTGTGGTGCATGGGCTTAGCTGCCCTGAGGCAAGCGGGATCTTCCAGGCTCAGGGATTGAACAAGTGTACCCTGCATTGGCAGGCAGATTCTTAACCACTGGACCATCAGGGAAGCTCTCTACACATTTATTTTTAAAGATAAGTTCCTCTTGAAGACATAGCCAAGAGTGAATGCAATTCTTACCAATAATCTCTCTCCATGGAAAGCCAAAGTGAAGTGAAGTGAAGTCACTCAGTCGTGTCCAACTCTTTGTGACCCCATGGAATGTAGCCCACTCAGCCTCCTCTGTCCATGGGATTCTTCAGGCAAGAATACTGGAGTGGGTTGCCAATTCCTTCTCCAGGGGATCTTCTCAACCCAGGGATCGAATCTGGGTCTCCTGCGTTGCAGGCAGACGCTTTATCCTCTGAGCCAAGTGGAATCAGAGACTCTCATGCGTTTAAAGATCATGTAGTACAATGATTAACAGAAGAATTTAAAAAGATCTCCAGCCTTTATTGCTTGTAGACTTTTGGATCGCAGCCATTCTGACTGGCATGAAATGGTACCTCATTGTGGTTTTGATTTGCATTTCTCTGATAATGAGTGATGTTGAGCATCTTTTTATGTGTTTGTTAGCCATCTGTATGTCTTCTTAGGAGAAATGTCTATTTAGTTCTTTGGCCCATTTTTTGATTGGGTCGTTTACTTTTCTGGAATTGAGCTGTAGGAGTTGCTTGTATAGTTTTGAGATTAGTTGTTTAGGGAGGAGGGAGGGGGGTTCAGGATGGGGAACACATGTATACCTGTGGTGGATTCATGTTGATGTATGGCAAAACCAATACAATATTGTAAAGTAATTAACCTCCAATTAAAATAAATAAATTTATATTAAAAAGATCTCAAGTTGAAAATCAAGAAGCACTAGTCATTTTTCTTATTGGCACTTTTACAATAAATCTTAATAATTCATACAATTTTTAGTTTTGGTGATACTGAAAAGCTAAAAAGAACACAGCAGTCACAAGGAGATTAAAACATAGCCCAATAAAATAAATATCTGGAAAAGATAAAGGAAATAGCAGAAACATAAGTAAAGCAAGTATTAAACCACTTTTCCAATTAATCCCATTTTATTATTTCATTGTCTAGTGAGACATTAATGTTTTAATTTTTTTCCCCTTTTTTTTTAAATTTTTTTTTAAATTTTTTTTTAAAATTTATTTCTTTTTTTAATTTTTATTTTTAAATTTTAAAATCTTTAATTCTTACATGCATTCCCAAACATGAACCCCCCTCCCACCTCCCCTCCCCATAACATCTTTCTGGGTCATCCCCATGCACCAGCCCCAAGCATGCTGCATCCTGCGTCAGACATAGACTGGCGATTCAATTCACATGATAGTATACATGTTAGAATGGCATTCTCCCAAATCATCCCACCCTCTCCCTCTCCCTAGTGAGACATTAATGTTTTAAGAACTCACTTCCAAAGAAAGCTTAATGTACATTGCCATAAAGACATTTAAAATTATCTTCTAGTGGCAAGGTTTTTATGATTTCATTTAATTGGCAAAAAGGAAAATGAAAAAAAAATGGCCTTAAAATCAATTTTGTAGTTAAAAGCTCAGCTATTTACATTCATTTTTAAACTGATCCATAATTTATAGTTAAGTGCACAAATTTAAGTATACAGAATGATAAGCTGACATAGAAGTATCAATATATAGAACAGATCAATATATAGAACACTGTCAGTCCTATAGCAAGTCCTTATGCCTACTCTCAGATACCTCCCTCTCAGTGTAACAAGCATTGCAAAGATTAACTACGTGGATACATTTAGAAAGTCCTAGAATAAATATAGAAGAATTGGTGAATCTCAATCCAAGTTTTATAACTAACTAAAGTATGATAAAATCTACTTGAACTTCTCCCAAGAAAGAACGGAGAGTCAATTTTATTATTTATCACACTATGCTAAGCATAGTGGCAACTATGTCAGAGTGGTAGTCAGGAGAAGACTTTCAAGAAGAGGTGATGTTAATGGCTGATTTTTAAAGGACACATAAGAGTTATCTAGAAGAAGCTAGGAGAAGATGGTGTACTGAAGGAAGAAGATAACTGTATGTGTAAAAGCATGGAAGCATGGAACAGCATAAGGCATTCAGAAAACTTTGTGTGGCTAGAACAAAGGATTCACATGGAAAGCTGTGAGAGATTACCTGCAGAGGTATGAAACAGACAGATCATGAGGGTCATGGGTATTAAAATAAAACTTAAACTTCACTCCAGACATTAAAATGGAACTATAGCTTGAACTATACAGTCAAAGCTATGGTTTTCCAGTAGTCATGTACGGATGTGAGAGTCAGTCCAAAAAGAAGGCTGAGCACTGAAGAATTGATGCTTTTGAACTGTGGCGCTGGAGAAGACTCTTGAGAGTCCCCTGGACAGCAAGAGATCAAACCAGTCAATCCTAAAGGAAAATCAATCCTGAATATTCACTGGAAGGACTGATGCTGAAGCTGATGCTCCATTACTTTGGCCACCTGATGCAAAGAACTGACTCATTGGAAAAGACCCTGATGCTGGGCAAGATTGAAGGCAAAAGGAGAAGGGTGCAGCAGAGCATGATATGGTTAGGTAGTATCACTGACTCAATGGACATGAATTCACGCAAAGTCCAAGAGATAGTGGAGGACAGAAGAGCCTGGCATGCTACAGTCCATGGGGCCACAGAGTCAGACACAACTTAGTGACTGAACAACAACATAGTTTGAACCCTGACAGTGAAGAAGGAAGATGGCATCACTATATAGATAGTTAGGTATATATATAAGATATACATATCATAAGAAAGATCACAGTGTGGCAGACAGATTAGCTCCTGCAGAAGCTGGACAACTGATGGCAAAGAGAAAAAGTGATTGCAGTAATTGAGGGGTAGGGAATCTATTTACAGATCTAAATAGCCAGTAGCAGGAGACCTGGAAATGAAGGAAATAACCAGGAAATTGCAAACAGGTAAAATCTACAAGACATACTGACCAGTGGGAAATACGAAGGGAGTGAGTGCTGTATTCTGGCTTAGACAGTGGTGGGACCCTGCACTGAACAAGGCATGCTATTCATTACATGAGGAGAAAGATGATGAGTTTAATTTCAAACATGATGAATTCCAAATGCCTATTGGACAAACTGAGAAGTCTAGAAATCACTTGGATAAGAATAGCTAAAACTTATTGAGTAGCTACTGTATGCCTGCAGTTCCTTCTAAAAGAATCACACCATATAAAATAAGCAGGGGTTTAAATTTTGTAGAGCTATGCTGGGACCAGTGAAGAGGCATTTTTAACAACCCTTGGCAATCCACTCCAGTTCTATTGCCTGGAAAATCCCCTGGACAGAGGAGTCTGGTAGGCTACAGTCCATGGGGTCACAAAGAGTCGGACACGACTGAGCGACGCTCCTGTTCCTGTTCTGTTATTCTCATGTAGGGAGATCACACTTTGAAAAAGACTATCATGCCTGAATATCTTGAAAATAAGGACAGAGACGTGGAGTCCCTCCCACCACCTCCCGCCCGAGTTTTGCAAATCCCTTTTAAAATGTAAGGGTCTGGAATTCATTTGCATTTGGCAAAGTCTAACTTTCTGTTTCTAAGAACCAAAGGCTAGTAGGAAAGGCCTTTTTGGACACAAAGTGATTCTTACCCAACTCCAGCTTAATGAGATGTGCAAATGAATATGAAACACACGGTTTAAAACATGTGGGGCAATTTTAAGCAAGGAGAAAAGCGCTTCACAAAGCTAGATGGGAGGTTTCAGTGAAACCTACGGCACCACAAGAAGTTCCACAACCCCACACTGTGACAGTCTCCCCTGTTTCCTAAAGGGTATGTTTTCCCTCAAATTTTGTGAGTGTTACACTAAGAGGAGCAAGCATAGGTCAAGAACCTCAAGTTAATATGCTGGGGGCCAGCCTTTCAAATTGGTTTGGATGGGAATATTTTATTGTTGTTTAATGTATCTTGTGGGGTTTTTTTGCAGGTCCGAAAAGCAGTGTATTGAAAAGAAGAGACATTATTCTGCCAACAAAGGTCTGTATAAGTCAAGGCTATGGTCTTCCCAGTGGTCACGGAGGCCTTCAAACTCTGGTGCTGAAGAAGACTCCTGAAAGTCCCTTGGACAGCAAGGAGATCAAACCAGTCAATCTAAAGAGCGATCAACCCTGAATATTCACTGGAAGGGCTGATGCTTAAGCTGAAGCTCTGGTATCTTGGTCATCTGATGTGAAGAGCTGACTCATTGGAAAAGTCCCTGATGCTGGGAAAGATTGAGGGCAGAAGGAGAAGAGGGTGTCAGAGGGTGAGATGGCTGGACAGTATCACTGATACAGTGAACATGAACTTGGGCAAACTCTGGGAGATGGTGAGGGACAGGGAGGCCTGGCACACTGCAGTCCACGGGTTGCAAAGAGTCGGACAGGACTGGGTGACTAAACAACAACAAAGGTCAACCATGAAACTCAAAAAGTTTAGTAAAATGAAAAATTCCATAAAAGGAATGCATACATATACGTATATATAAAACCTTAAACCCTAACTAGTAGGTTGGATTGTTTATAGATGGTTCAGTGCTAAATAAATTACGAGTGCTGACCATCTCTTACTATTGTGCTTCTGTGCTCTATGCCAACTTTATATCTTAAAGTTCAAGAACAGGCTAGCTGCCCTCACCCAAAAAGTCCTCTGATAAAAACACATTCTTTTTGCAACAGCAGATTCTCTGCAAAATTAAAGACAGAAGTTGACTTCTAAGTTGAGGAATGACAAACAGGGAATGTTAACAAATGAGACACCTTTTTTTCCATTCACTATTTTTCAGTTCTTGCCAGAAAAAAAATAAAAGGACAAATACAAAACAACTGAGGAAAAGAAAAATGAATGCATACATTACTGGGGCAACAATTGCCTTGTTGGTGTGAACAGCTCATACTGCTTTGTTTTGACATTAGAGTGTAGGCTTTATAAAGATAGAGATTATAATTGTTTTATGTCCTATAAACATGCTTAACAGTGTTTTATACAGTTTGTTTTATGTAATTTATTTTTCCTGATGAATTTACTATAAAGTACTTTTTAAAATGCACGAGAGGAGCTCTATACTTAATGGGAAGTTTACTTTTTAAAGAAAAAAGAAACAAAAAAGTACTACCAACACTTCTCTCCTAATTTATCAGATTTACAAATTTGCCTCAGTGTAGATCATTAATGGGGCTTCCACGGTGGTTCAGTGGTAAAGAATTTGCCTGCCAATGCAGGAAGCTGGGTTTGATCCCTGGATCAGGAGGTTCTCCTAGAGAAGGAAATGTCAACATACTCCAGGGTTCTTGCCTGGGAAATCCCATGGACAGAGGAGCCTGGTGGGCTATGGTCCGTGGGGTTGCAAAAAAGTCAGATACAACTTAGTAACTAAACAACAACAAGATCATTAATGTACATCACAATGTACGTGTGTTCAAAGTCACGTCAGTCGTGTCCAACTCTTTGTGACCCTATGGACCACAGCCCACCAGCTCCTCTGTCCCTGGGATTTCCCAGGCAAGAATCTTAGAGTGGGTTGCCATTCCCTTCTCCAAGGGATAATGTGTATCATCCCATTATAAAATGTTAATTAATATAACTAAGCATTAAAAACTTATTAATGTTAATATAAATTGTGAGGCAGAGATCAATTTCATCATCTTTATGGGCTATAAATTAGCATCCCTATTTTATAAATTCATAAAGCATGACTTTAGTCACACTTGAGGACCAGATATACCAAGGCAGTTGAATTAAGTAATATTTGTCACTTCTAAAAGAGATTTGGCTTTGTCACCATAGAACTTAAAATTTGTCAGTGGCTTCTACTCACCCATAATAAAGTCCAAGCTGCTTTATATAAAGTGATATCTCTCAGTGATCTCAGCTCTCTCTATTCTGCAGCTTCATTCCCCCAACTCCCCTGTTTAACTGTAGGCTATAGCTCCCAACACTGCTGTCTCTTGACCTGGCGCCACTGTAAGCTTATTCTGCCTTTGATGAACATGAACTCCAACCAGCCCCCTCTGTTGCAATAACCCATCCTTGCCTGGCTAGTTCCGACCACTTAACAACTCAATTGGAATGCATTTCCTAACAGTATTAAACAGCATGGCTCAGACAGTAAAGAATCCACCTGCAAGGCAGGAGACCCAGTCCATGGAATCGAAGAGAATTGGACATCACTGTGTGACTAACACTTTCCTAACACTAAATCTTATCTAACCCTAACAGAGTACACCAATATTTTTGGTACTTAAGAACTTACCAACTTATTTTATAATTACTATCTTGCCCCCTTACCCCCCTAGAATCGGCCCTACTAGACCAAGGACAAGAGGACAAATTGTCCCTGAGGAACAATTTTGTGCTCCCTGAGGACAAAGACTAGAGCTTATTTAAGGCTTGAATGCTAAATGCCTGTTGAAGGGCTCTCATTAAAGCTTTGTTGTGGAGGAAGGAAGGAAGGAAAGCAGAGAGGTAGGGAAAAAAGGAGAAAGGAGAGAATGAATGAAGGGAGAGGAAAGGAGGGAGAGAAGGAAGAAAGAAAGGCAAGAAGATGGAGGGAGGAGGGGAGAGACAAGAAGGGAAGAGAAAGGCATAGGGAAAGAAAGAGAGAAGGATATAATACATAGC
This sequence comes from Ovis aries, assembly GCF_016772045.2. Lineage (NCBI taxonomy): Eukaryota > Metazoa > Chordata > Mammalia > Artiodactyla > Bovidae > Ovis > Ovis aries. The sequence continues at coordinate 40,659,188 of NC_056069.1, read as the reverse complement.
TTGGATCCTAATGATCAGTCTCTCTATATTCTGTTTAAGATGAAGCACATGAACAAAGTTGACCAGGATACTTCAGATAATTAATATTAAAAGCAACAGTTAATCAATTCATACCAGTTCACCTAAATGGTATGGACATAGGCTAGTTCATGCTTATAACATGTCAGGCATTCTGAATATTTTAACTTGTTTAATCTTCAAAACAATTCTATAACATAGGTAATTTTATAATCTGTATTTTACAGCTGGGGAAACTGAGACACATGGCAGTTAAGAAATTTTTCAAAGGACACACAGCTATGTGTTGGAATGGAAATTTCATATCCAGGCAGACCAGCTCCATGGCCTCCGCTCAAAAAATATTTACTGAATGCATTCAGCAAGACTCCTGAGAGTCACCAAAAGAGTCACCAAACCTTTCATAATAAAATAACTGTCCTTAGCACCCTTGATTTGAGACTTTTTAACATTGACAAGAGTGGGAAGATATGATCATCACCACACTGAAAAGAGTGGGTGCTTGGGATCAGTAATTTAGCCCAGTGAGATGATGATTCCTGATATTATACAACAAAGAAATACTGTTTTTTCAAGTCCTTAAAATACTGCTTATTTTTAAAAACTTATTTTATTATGAAACCATAATAAACAAGTAGCCCAAAGATTTCACAATTAAACGGAAAATTACCTAAGCCTACCATATCTTCTTTTCTTTATTTTATTTTTGTTTTATTTTTTAATTGGAGTATAACTGCTTTACAATGCTGTGTTAGTATCCGCTGTCCTTTGAACAATTACTAACTGTCCCATATCTCAGCTTCTCTATCTGTAAAATCAGATCATAAAAGCACCTATGTTACAGAATCAGTTGTAAGTATATATACATCCCCTCTCTCTTTAGCCTCCCTTCCACAACCATCCCAATCCCACCCTCTAGGTCATCACAGAACGTCAAGCTTTGTCCCCTGCGCTATACAGCAGCTTCCCAGTAGCTAACTACCTTACATATGGTAGTGCATATATGTCAATGGTGGCCTTCCCTGGTGGTGCTAGTGGTAAAGAAACTGCCAGCCAATGCAGGAGACATAAAGATGTGGATTCGATCCTTGGGTTGGGAAGAAATTGGCAGGAGGAGGAAATTAGCAACCCACTCCAGTATTCTTGCCTGGAAAAGCCCATGGACAGAGGAATCTGGCATGGTCCATAGCATCGCATAGAGTTGGCCATGACTGAAGTGACTTAGCCTAGCCTGGCCTATATGTCAGCGGTACTCTCCCAATTCATCCCACTCTTGCTTCTCTTTTCAAAAAGTAATATACATATATATATATATTTTTTCTTTTCTTTTTACAATTTCCCAGTTCTGCTCTCTTTTTGCTTTTGTTCATTTTTTTTGGCCATGTAGGGTCTTAGTTCACAGATCAGGGATTGAACATGTGCCACCCGAAGTGAAATCGTGGAGTCTTAACCCTAGGCCACCACTTTATTTTCAAGAAAGTATTGATAGTATGTGTCTATCACAACACAATTTTATTAACTGGAAGATCCAATAATTTCATTTTCAGTGTATCCAGTATACTCTTGACTTCTCTGTTTTTCCGCATATCTGGAATGATCTTTGATAGAGAAACTTGCCCATTGCTAATCATCAAACTGGAGAAAAGAATATCTTTATTTATGAATTCAAGTTTAATATCACAATTCCTAAAGCCAAGTTTATTAAATAATATGACTCACCAAAGTCTGGGAACTCATGTGGAAAAAAGAATGTAGGAAGTATGCTGTGGTTCCATAGAATCACAAGTCCAAGCAAATGCATCATTAGTATCTGATCATGTCATAGGATCTCACCATGTTACAGCTAGATACTTTGTGAGGACATAGCTAATGAAGACAGCTGGTAATCATAGAAAGAAACTAGAAGTTCCTGTCAAAGAAGTCAGGTCTATTAGGTATTCCCCCTTTAGGGAAACTGGACATCTGGAGAGAAAAAAAAGAATCAGACTCTTTTATAGGCTGAATTGCATTAAATTCCAACCCCTAGTACCTTAGAATGTGACTGTATTTCGAGACAGGGTCCTTACAGAGGTCCTTACAGAGGTAATCAAGTCAATATGAGGTCATTAGCAGGAGCCTTAATCCAAAATGACTAGTGTCTTTGTGAGAACAAGAAATTTGGAAACAGATATGCAGAGCGAAGACATGTGAATATACTAGGAGAAAACAGCCATCTGTCAGCCATAGAGAGAGGCCTGGAACAGATCTTTACCTCATAGCCCTCAAAAGTAACTTCCATTGTTTAAGTCACCCAGTCTGTGGTGCTTTGCTCTGAAAGTCCTAAGAAACTAATATAAATTCCTCATTAAGTTGAATTTTTACTAACAGTTTTTGCTAAAATATGTATGTAAATTTTTGCTAAAATATGTAAGCAACGTTGATGTGTTTATTTAAGGATTTTCCCCACCACCACCCAGGCAAATTCCAACTAGACAATAATGTCTAATATACTGTCTAGTTAATCGGAAAATCTCCTGAATGAAATCAGATCCTCTAATACCCAAAAGGGATAAAGTGAGTCATCACTACTGCCTGTGAATGAAAAATAACTGCTCTGAGAAAACACATGTAAAAAATGACACCGTGTGGATTATACAGGGAAACACAAGTACACACAGATAAACTGGGTGTTTCCTGAATCAATTTAATTATCCTATAATTTTAAGATTATAAATCTTTTCTCTTGCCTTTCTCTTGATTTGAGTATTTCAGCTAACATTTTTACCATCAAACGTTAGTTTTTCCTTATGACTTCATATAGTGATCCAATTCTACCACTAAAATTACCATTGACGGGATTCTCTTGGCACTCCAGTGGTTAAGACTCCATGATTCCAGTGCAGGAGGCATGGGTTCTATCCCTGGTCAAGGAACTAAGATTCTGCATGCCGCATGGTGTGGCCAAAAAAAAATTGTACGTTTTTAAAACTAACCTTGAAAATAATGTTTGAAACAAAAATAAACCTTGAAAGCCATTTTTTTTCTTTTTGCCTGGGAGCTGGGGTGGAGAAGATGATTTAGCCCAACTAATGGTCTATTATTTCAAATAATATTTGAACACAAAAATTCTACAAAAACATCAGCTCATCTATTCTTATGCTCTCTAATCCATCCTCCACTGTGTGACTAAACACAGTATTCTAGAATAAACATCTGATTGTTTCCTTTTCAGATCTAAAAACCATCATCAGTCTCCCATTGCCTACTGGCTGAGGCGCAAAGTCCTCAATCTGGCAGAATCTTCAAAGCCTACACTCACTTCTGTATTTTCAGCCTTTCTACAGTCATCCCTGATCCTACAACCATGTACTTTACTCGCTAAAGATGTCTAATTATGCTCCATTCTCCAAACATTGTTCCCATAGCACTGTATACATGACAGCTATGCGTATGCAACTTCTGCATGTGATATATAATACTGATTTTGTCATCATCAGATCAGATTATATCAATGACCAGGTCTCATGTTTTTTCAGTGTCCCCAACAGCACAGAACAGTAACGTTCACCCACTTGACTCCTGTTCTCAGAGATGCCTTCCCTGAATTCCTAAGACAGCAGTTCTCTCATTCCACCCTGCCCTCTATCCCCTTGGATCTATTTCACTTTTCTTCTTAGCACTTACTAACACCAGATATTTTACATATTTAATTGCTTGTTATTGTCTCTTCTCATTTGAAAGTAAACCAAAAATCCAGGACTTTGGCCTATTCATTGCTTTCTCCCCAGTGCCTAGATATTTGACACATTATAGAAATTCAATAAACTCTGTTTTAATAAGTGAATTCATTCAGCAATATTTATTAATAGCTCACTAGGCACCATAAAGTATTCTAAAAGTGAGGAATCCAGCAGTTGAAAAAAACAAAATCCCTGTTCTCATGGAACCCAATACTCTCCAGAAGGAAGCAATAAAAAAGAAAACAAAGATCTTATATAATTTCACATAGGGATAACAGGTTTTCAATTTATGCTTCTGCAGTTGAATCAAACTTATACTGACTTGGGGATTCACAAATATTTTGTGAGAAAATTAAATTTGTACGGGCAAAGCTATGTTTTACCAAAGCACAATATATAAATGGATTTATTTTTGCCAATACTACAGTCAATAATAGAATAAACCATGTAAAAGAAAGTAATGTGATCATAATGCAATATTACTTTACTGATGAAAAATTATATTTTTAAAGACAAGTTTCCAAATATGTCAGATAAAAGATGCAAAAGATGCTTATGTATTTTATCATAAGCATAATACAAAAAGGGGTGCTTTTATGACACATAGTACTACATCATAAAAACTTCCTAAAAGAAGTTTTGACATATTTTAAACAAAACATTTGTACAAAGGGACAAAATTGGGACAGAATTTTCATAATATGTAAATATTATCATTCTTAATAAGAATGATAGTTGGCTTATGTACTACTTGGCAATTCATTAGTACAAGTGATAGGATTGCATGCTTCTTGCTGTTTTAGAAAACCCAAGCCTTCCTGTGGCACTAATTTGATATTTGATACATCAACCCATATTTGTTGTCATTTTGAATTGAAATTTCCCCTTTAAAGTGGCCAAAAGAGATTTATTGTATTTTTAGATTACAAAAAAAGAGTCATAACTATAATAAGAAGAATTCTTTAAGATAACCTATATACTTGAAGGACTCTACTTCTGATCAGACTGGTCCAGAAGTAAACAGTTAGAAAGAGACATCTGAAAGCATGGGTTCTGTAGATGCCCATTAGTGGCTCAGATCTGGACCTCATTAATAACAGAGGTTTCCTTCAGAGAGAGAGCTGTTATCCGGGACAAACAGGGACTAGAAAGTCAGTGAAAGTGTTAGTCCCTCAGTCGTGTCCGACTCTTTTTGAACCCATGGACTATATATACCCCACCAAGCTCCTCTGTCCATGGGATTTTCCAGGCAAGAATACTGGAGCATGTTGCCGTTCCCTTCTCCAGGGGATCTTCTTGACACCCAGTGTTGAACCCACATTTTCTGCATTTCCTGCAATGGTAGGAAGATTCTTTACCACTGTGCCACGTGGGAAGCTCCACAACATTGATATACCCATCTCTCCCTGCAGCCATGAAATTAAAAGATGCTTGCTCCTTGGAATAATAACTATGAGAAACCTAGACAGTATATAAAAAAGCAGAGACATTATTTTGCTGACAAAAGTCCGTATGGTCAAAGCTATGGTTTTTCCAATAGTCATGTATGGATGTGAGAGTTGGACCATAAAGAAGGCTGAGCACTGAAGAATTGACATTTCAAACTATGGTGAGGTAGAAGACTCTTGAGAGTCACTTGGACTGTAAGGAGATCAAACTCCTTGACTCCTTTAGGAGTCAGTCCTAAAGGAAATCAACCCTGAAGCTGAAGCTGAAGCTCCAATACTTTGGTCACCGGATGCAAAGAACTGACTCATTGGAAAAGATCCTGATGCTGAGAAAGACTGGGGGCAGGAGGAGAAGAGGGTGACAGAGGATGAGATGGCCAGATGGCATCACTGACTCAATGGACATGAGTTTGAGCAAACACAAGGAGACGCTGAAGGACAGAGAAACCTAAAGTGCCGCAGTCTATGGGGTCACAAACAGTTGGACACAACTCAGCAACTCAACAACAAATTCCTTTCTGTTCAGACTGACCAAAACGTCTCAGATTTGACTAGTTTCACATGGAAGCTTAAAGACTAAATTCAGAACTGTATCTATACAGATGAGTCACCTGGGATGAGAAGGTGAAATCCACAATTACTCTGCTTGTTTCCCACTCTGATTGTCTTACATTATTTATTAATGCTATTCCCACTCCAAAAGAACTCTGATCCAGCATGCCATACTAGCTTATCACCCTTCAAAACGGCCCACCACCACCACAAACACCACAGAGGTCCAAAGATTCTAACTCTTTTAGACCAGACCACCATAACCCAAAGATAGATTCATAAACGAGGAATAACAAGAGCCTCACACCCTCTTTTCTCGAGTGTTTCCCAAAATCACACACCCTGCCCTCCCATCCCTCTGCCAACTCCCCCCCATATACACACTCACACACCCCTAGCTAGAATTACAGTTGTTGCTATTTCAATGGGAACAAGTGATTCAGGGCAGGAAATGAGAATTCTGTTAGATGAGAAGAGTAGTCCTCTCATCCTAAGGTTTAAGACATTCCTTTTTCATTTTCCTATGACTCATACCTCTTTCTTCCTGGCATTTTTGTTGTGTGTATTTGGTATGGGCTGGGGGTGGGAGTAGAATATGAGGAGGAACTCTGTGTTTTGAACCCAGAAAAGCAATTGAAAAACTACAGGAAATGCAGAAAAGAAACAAGGGTTAATGGTCTAAAAACCTAGTTAGTTTAAACACTTTGACTTTTCACTTTCATGCTTTGGAGAAGGAAATGGCAACCCACTCCAGTATTCTCGCCTGGAGAATCCCAGGGGTGGGGGAGTCTGGTGGGCTGATGTCTATGGGGTCACACAGAGTTGGGCACGACTGAAGTGACTTAGCAGCAACAGCAGCATGTTTGCATTTTGAAAATGAAGGATCAGGGAAATCTAACTTAAACTTCCTAAACAACAGACTTCCAAAATAAAGTCAAATTTGACTGTTTCTGGACTAGCACTGAAAAGAATGATAGTATCTTAACATTAGCTTATAATGAGAAAATAAGGACTAACTAAACTATAAACATTTGCTGAGCTGACAAACTGTTGTGCTGGAGCTTCCCAGGTGGCACAGTGGTAAAGAATCCACCTGCCAGCAGGAGACACAGAAGATCTGGGTTTGATCCCTAGGTCTGGAAGATCTCCTGGAGTTGGAAATGACAACATATTCTGATGAGTAGATGAGAGCCATGTATAGTCATGGTTTTAAAATTTTTAAAAAAGAAAAAAAAAATTTAAAAAGAACACCTTCTGCAGGGAGCAGAAAATAATTTAATTTTAGAAGAGGAGATCATTTGGCCATTCAGTAAGTAATAAGAGAGTCTCTACTATGTACTAGACACCAAAACTTTACACAGACTCTTCAAAAAGTCAGATATCTTGTTCTCTGCTTAACACTTTTTACTCTCCTCCTTCCCTGGGTTTCTGCTTTGTTTCTCTGGTTTGCCTTCTTTATAAAATACTAAATCCTATCCAACTCTCATGATCTACCTTAAGTACCACCTCCTCCCCAAGACATTTCCTGACAACAAGGAAGCACACTCCTCCTTCTTTTTACCTACATATACTTAGGGTAATCAATCAATGTTGGCTCAGTTATTTCTTCACCAAACAACTTGACATTTTGTTGGTTGTAGAAATAAGGGCTAAATACCTAATTTTGGTATAAATCTATTGGAAGAAAGATCTTATAGCAAATTCATAAAGCTTTCTCCATGTTGTATTTCAGTATTCCTTTGAGTGGTGGTTTATTCTTGCATTCCATTTGTTAGCATATAAATATATTCTCTCATTGAGTTTCCTGGGAAGAAAATAGTACTTGTAAAATTGAAAGTTTCATTTTTTGAAATTTATTTGCTTTTGGCTGTGCTGGGTCTCTATTGCTATGTGCAGGCTTCCTCTAGTTTTGGAAGAGTGGGAGCTACTCTCTAGTTGTGGTACACAGGCTTCTCAATGTGGGGGCTTCTCTTGTTGTGTAGCACGGGCTCTAGGGTTCATGGGCAGTAGTTGTGGTTCCCAAGTTCTAGAACACGGGCTTAATACTTGTGATGCACAGACTTAGCTGCTCAGCATCATGTGGAATCTTCCTGGACCAGGGATCAAACTGGTGTCCCTGCACTGCAAGGTGGATTCTTAACCACTGGTCCACCAGGGAAGCCCCAAACAGTTTCATTTATTAACAGTCATTATATATTCTTATCAAGAAGAAGTTTAAAAGGTATTTTTTATTTTAATAAAACAAATGGTGAGTATTATTTTAAAAATGCCATTCAGTGAGTGTGTAATAATGGAATCTAACCTAAACTAGATGGTCAAGGAAAACAGGTAAAATGTGGTTATATACAGCTATCTGTAGCAATTAGGACCATTCATTCTCCACTCAAATAGTCAGAAAACTGGCATATGATATTGATAACTAAATATTTGTTTCTCAAAATACATGAAAAAATAGACAAAAGAAATATATACAAGTAACATGAAATTGTTCCTTACCCCAAAGAGATAATCACAGTTCTCATAATGCCAAGATTCAAATTTGTCTTAAGAAACATTTAGGTGAATTCTTAATTTAGTTTAGTCTTACGTCTCTTTTCCAGAAGCTTTCTGAGCCACAACTGACTAACTGGCTTTAACAAAGCAAAGATGGGCCCATTGTTCCCATTACTTCAAAGTTTCCTTTTGCAGAGTGCTGAAAAGTTAATATCCCTAGGGAAAACTAATCAGAAGCACAGCTGTTCAATAGGAATGAGAGGTTATGGAAAGCAGAGACCCAGGAATGTCAGCAGCCAGAAAATTATGGATGATTTTCCAATAGAGCACTGCTTGCAAATGAGGCCAGGAACATTTGGTGTACTGTTTAAGTGAATGTATCATGTCACTTATGACACTAGATCCCCGCGATGATGTAACTACAGTGATAAGGACTTAGGATTGGGTCTTGGAGGTACTGGTTTGTCACTGTGAAACTAAATACTGACCAAACATAAAGCTAGATGTCCTTATGTATATTACATGACATTTGTAAGGAACTCGTGATAGGAATCCTGGAAGCTTAACTAAGAGCAAAAATGTAACACTGAAACATGAGTCTTCAAGTTAACTGACAACACTCTCCCATTTCCTTTCCCCCAACTCTAGTCCAAATCAGAGCTTTGAGGTCCACACATAATAGGGCATGATGGGGATAAGCCTAGGAGAATGACCCCATAGGACCATCTGGCCAAACACAGCTGCAAAAACATGTCTCCCCGTCTGGAAAAAGCTGTGATGGGCAGAGAATTGGAAGGGCTTCCGAGAGAAATGGTGGATTCCTCACTAGGAACTCTGGATACAGGGGAAGCACACACCAGGGGCCACTCCAACCCGGAGCAGGGGCTAACAGGCCTTTCCAGTGATGACTGATGTAGCTCATCCTTTAGGACTGTTAGCCCACATTACAGTGGGAATATGAGCCATTAGAGTCATCCAATTATTTCCATAGATGTATCTCCGCACATTTTTTTGGAAGTTAAGATTTTCTGACACAAAATTGGCCCCACACAGCACTTGTGAATGTCAACACAATTCAAAGTCTGGAAAGTAGGGAATAATCAGTGCAATCTAGTTCTTTTGCTTAAATTCATCTTTGTCCTCAGTTAACATCAGATCAGCATCAAATGTTTTCTAATTTCCTCTGCAGACTAATTATGTTCATATAGTTTCTTTTTCTTTTATTAGACGACTTCAAGTAGAAGTAGAAAGTAAATGCTACTTGAAAGCCAAAATGTCATCATCTCCGTAGCCAAGAGCAAGTGTGAGAAATAGGATACAGTTATTCCAAAGTCTTCACAGAAAGCCTTGAATGTTAAACCCTTATACCAGTGCTTCAAGAAATGAAAACTGATAACAAAGACCATTTACCCAGACAAAGGTATAATTTCCTTTGTCAAGATTTTATTTGGAGTGGAGACCATGGAGAGAAAAAAAATGTGTGGGATAGTTCAGTTCAGTTCAGTCACCCAGTCGTGTCCTACTCTTTGGGACGCCAGGGACTACAGTATGCCAGGCCTCCCTGTCCATCACCAACTCCTGGAGTTTACTCAAGCTCATCTCCATTGAGTCGGTGATGCCATCCAACCATCTGATCCTTTGTTGTCCCCTTCTCCTCCTGCCTTCACTCTTTCCCAGCATCCGGGTCTTTTCAAATGACTCAGTTCTTCACATCAGGTGGCCAAAGTATTAGAGTTTCAGATTCAACATCAGTGCTTTTAATGAATATTCACGACTGATTTCCTTTAAGACGGACTGTTTGGATCTCCTTGCAGTCCAAGGGACTCTCAAGAGTTTTATCCAACACCACAGTCCAAAAGCATCAATTCTTTGGTGCTCAGCTTTCTTTATAGTCCAACTGTCATATCCATACATGGCTATTAGAAAAAACCATAGCTCTCACTAGATGGACCTCTGTTGGTAAAGTAATGTCTCTGCTTTTTAATATGCTGTCTAGGTTAGTCATAACTTTTCTTCCAAGGAGCAAGTGTCTTTTAATTTCATGGCTGCAGTCACAATCTGTGATGATTTTGGAGCCCTCAAAAATAAAGTCTCTACTATTTCCACTGTTTCCCCATCTCTTTGCCATAAAGTGATGGGACCAGATGCCATGATCTTAGTTTTCTGATTGTTGAGTTTTAAGCCAACTTTTTTACTCTCCTCTCTCACTTTCATCAAGAGGCTCTTCAGTTCTTCACTTTCTGCCATAAGGATGGTGTCATCTGCATATCTGAAGTTATTGACATTTCTCCTGGCAATCTTGATTCCAGCTTGTGTTTCATCCAGTCCAGTGTTTATCATGATGTACTCTGAATATAAGTTAAATAAACAGGGTGACAATATACAGCCTTGACGTACTCCTTTTCCTATTTGGAACCAGTCTGTTGTTCCATGTCCAGTTCTAACTGTTGCTTCCTGACTTGCATACAGGTTTCTCAAGAGGAAGGTCAGGTGATGGTATTCCCATCTCTTTCAGAATTTTCCACAGTTTCTAGTGATCCACACAGTCAAAGGCTTTGACATAATCAATAAAACAAAAATAGATATGTGGGATAAGTTCTACACAAATGTATTTGAAAAGGAAGCCTTTAGTGTGCAAGAAGGGAATCTGATTAGAGAGTTAAGAAAGCTGAAGTTCTAAGTTTAGGATCTGGGAATGAAGTTCTAATGTACAACACCTAGGAAAATAAGAATAGACTAAATGGGCTTCCCTGGCAGTCTAATGGTTAAGACTCCACACTTCCAGCACAGGGGGTGCAGGTTCAATCTTTGGTCAGAAAATAAGATTCCATATGGTATGTGGCAAAAAAACAAGAATAAACTGGAAAGGAACTAAAATGAGGAGAGCAAAAAGCAGAAAGCCCTAATTTCATTCAAGAAAAGTCTGGATACCTATACATGAATTCAATTCAAAATAATGATTGGTCAATGCCTATAAGTCTAGCACTATGCTTGAGAGTACAAAATTAAATAACAAATAGTACAACTCAAAAAATGAATAATTTTGCAGGAAGAAAACTTGTACATTTTATTAGTTAAGATGTTCCTATTCACTCTTTATTTTATATGTTCTTGGTGAAAGTGGCATATTGAAAAGAAAGAATCTGAAGTCACCAGAACAGAATTCAAATACTGGCTGAATGATTTCTAAGTATAAATAGATATAATATTTTGGCTTGCCTGAGAAATGGGTTGAAATTAGTTTGGTTAAGAACGGACTGGTTCAAAGTTGTGAAAGGGGTAGGACAGTGCTGTATATTGCCACCCTGCTTATTTCACTTCTATGCAGAGTACATCATGAGAAATCCTGGGCTGGATGATTCACAAACTGGAACCAAGATTGCCGGGAGAAATAGCAACACCCTCAGATATACAGATGATGTACTCTAGTGGCTCTACTTTGGCCACCTGATGTGAAGAGCTGACTCATTGGAAAAGACCCTGATGCTGGGAAAGATTGAAGGCAGTAGGAGAAGGGGATGACAGAGGACGAGATCATTGGATGGCATCACCATCTCGATGGTCATGAGTTTGAGTAAGCTCCAGGAGTTGGTGATGGACAGGGAAGCATGGCATACTGCAGTCCATGGTGTCACAAAAAGTTGGACATGACTGAGTGACTGAACTGAACTGAACTGAATGGCAGAAAGTGAAGAGCAACTAAAAAGCCTCTTGATAGGGTGAAAGAGGAGAGTGGAAAAAGCTGGCTTAAAACTCAACATTCAAAAACTAAGATTATGGCATCCAGTCCAAGAAGGGGGAAAAGTGGAAGCAGTGACAGATTTTATTTTCTTGGGCTCCAAAATCACTGTGGCCAGTGACTGCAGCCATGAAACTAAAAGACACTTGCTCCTCGGAAGAAAAGGTATGACAAACCTAGACAGAGTATTGTAAAACAGAGACAACACTTTGCTAACAAAGGTCTGTATAATCAAAGCCACAGTTTTTTCCAGTAGTCACATACAGATGTGAGTTGGATAATATAGAAGGCTGAGCACCAAAGAACTGATGCTTCAAATTGTGGTGCTGGAGAAGACTCCTGAGAGTCCCTTAGACAACAGGAGAGCAAACCAGCCAACCCTAAAGAAAATCAACCTTGAATATTCATTCATTGGAAAGACTGTTGCTGTAGCTAAAGTTCCAATACTTTGGCCACCTGATGCAAAGAGCAAACTCATTGGCAAAGACCCTGATGCTGAGAAAGATTGAAAGCAAAAGGAGAGGGGGTGGCAAAGGATGAGATGATTAGATGGCACTACCAATTCAATGGACATGAATTGGAGCAAACTCTGGGAGAGAGTGGAGGACAGAGGAGCATGGTGTGGTACAGTCCATGAGATCACAAAGAGACACAACTTAGAGGCTGAAAAATGAAAGCTGCAAAGCTTATACACTGTCCTATTCACAACTGTATCTCAACCTAACCACCTAACCATTGCAACTCTGCTATGCCACTCCTCACAGACCCATCTAACTCCTACCTCCATCCTTCCCTTTGCTGACTTACAGGTTTTTGCGTTTTCAGCACTCACAGGTAACCTCCACCAGTAGCTTTCCCAAATCCCTACTCTACCCTCAGAAAAGGATCATAGTTATGTGCTCCCAGGTAGGAGACTCAGGTTCAGTCCCTGGTGGGATACAGTCTATGGGGTCGAAAAGAGTTGAAGATGACTTAGCAACTGAGCATGCATACACTCAAGCTTGATATACACACTAATTCAGTCAGTTCAGTTCAGTTCAGTCACTAGACATGTCTGACTCTTTGTGACCCCATGGACTGCAGCACGCCATGCTTCCCTGTCCATCACCAACTCCCAGAGTTTACTCAAACTCATGTCCATTTAGTCAGTGATGCCATCCAACCATCTCATCTCTGTCACTCCCTTCTCCTCCCACCTTCAATCTTTCCCAGCATCAGAGTCTTTTCAGATGAGTATCCTCTTCGCATCAGGTGGCCAAAGTATTGGAGTTTCAGCTTCAATATCAGTCCTTCCAATGAATATTCAGGACTGATCTCCTTTAGGATGGACTGGTTGGATCTCCTTGCAGTCCAAGGGACTCTCAAGAGTATTCTCCAACACCACAGTTCAAAAGCATCAATTCTTTGGTGCTCAGCTTTCTTTATAGTCCAACTCTCACATGCATATATGACTACTGGAAAAACCATAGCTTTGACTAAATGGATCTTTTTTGGCAAAGTAATGTCTCTGCTTTTTAATATGCTGTCTAGGTTGATCATAGCTTTTCTTCCAAGGAGAAAGCGTCTTTTAAATTTCATGGCTGCAGTCACCATCTGCAGTGATTTTGGAGCCCAATTATATCACTTATTGTAGTACATTGTAATTCTGCATTTACTTATTCTTCTGACTAGATTACAAACTATGAGAGGACAGGAACTGTGTTTAATGAATCTTTGAATCCCAGTACTATGATTTTTCTTGTACTGTTTATTTATTTTTTTTTTGCCTAGTCTTTTTCATAACCAGTAGTACATAAACCAGATTAGCAATAAAGTTTGTGGCCCTAAAAGAGAATGAACGGTCTTTCACAGGATTGATTCTTGGCTCTCTCAACTCAATAGCAATAGATGCCAATCTTATTATAAGCCTGAAAGAATAGTAAAGTGTGAGGGCCAATATGAACTCATGAAAAAAGATATCATAAGCGATGTCTAAGAGATTTTCCTTACTGCATCTCTTTATTTGCAACAATATCAATCTCAGCAAGACAAAAACCATAAGAGGAAGGGTAAGGAGGAAGGTTACCAGAAGGAAGTCCTATTCTTCTTGTCAATGCACAGCTCCTTAAGACTCTACTACTGAGTGGCTAGTCCCTTTGTAGACCCTACAATTAAGACTCACATTAATGAAATCAGGTATTGTCTAAATAGAATTTGTTTCCTTTACTTCAGTTTCATCTTTAAAATTTCCTCTCCAGCAGAAAGATACTTACACAGAAACTTTTAATTGGAGATGATTTAATTTGCCACAAGGATAATAAATCAGATTTTTGTCTTCAGTCAGTGAGCTTTCCTGTTGGCTCAGTGGTAAAGAGTCCACCTGCCAATGCAGGAGACATAGGAGGTGTGGGTTCAAACCCTAGGTCAGGAAGATCCCCTGGAGAAGGAAATGGCAGTCCGTTTAGTATTCTTGCCTGGGAAATCCCATGGATAGAGGAGCCTGGCGGGCTACAGTCCATGGGGTCTAAAACATTCGGACATGACTTAGAGACTAAGCAACAACAGTGCCTGAAAGTAGTGAAATAAATGGATTGTTTAAATGGTTTACATTTGCTTTCAATTATACAAATATATCCTTGGAAATGAGCCGTCATTAAAATCTATTTGTCTAGTTAAAAGCATGTTTTTCCTCCCCAATTTTAAATCCAAATACTTCAAATAATACTTGGAAACTGGCATCTGGGTCTTTTGCATAGTTACTGGTTTTTATATGTTGTGTCTGCTTCCTGAGCAATAGAGTTTCCTTTAGTGAAAAGCAGTTAATACCGATAATTTGTTAAAAGACCAATGGTCTACCTCTTGACAGCAGTACTGCTAGGGAAGCAGCTATTTCCACTTACTTTCTTCTGAATAAGTGTCTAAGCAAACAGGGTTTAGCTGGCCAGGATGATTTGAACAAAACTATAATCAGTCCAGGGGCTTTCCAGGTAAAGAACCTGTCTGCAATCAGGAGATGCTGGAGATGTGGGTTTGATTCCAGGGTGAGAAAGATCCTCTGGAGGACGGCATGGCAATCCACTCCAGTATTCTTACCTGGAGAATCCCCTGGACAGAGGAGTCTGGCAGGCTACAGTCCATGGGGTTGCAAAGAATTGGACACAATTGAAGCTGACTGAGCTCAGCACAGCACATGATCATTCCACAGTCACTGATGTTGCTGTTTAGTCGCCAAGTCGTGTCCAGCTCTTTTGCGACCCCATGGACTGCAGCCCACCAAGATCCTCTGTCCATGGGATTTCACAGGCAAGAATATTGTCATTTCCTTCTCCAGAGGATCTTCTCAATGCAGGGATCGAACCCGAGTCTTCTGGATTGGCAAGTGGATTCTTTCCTACTGAGCCATGAGGGAAGCCCCTCCTCAGTCATTAAACACAATCAACTATTTTATATAAGTACAAAATAATTCACAGCCATCAGAAAGGATAATAACCATGATAGGGTGGTGAGAAAGTCAAGGTAAGCATAAAATTCACTGCTCTGCATTTTCAATTCTTGGCCATTTGAAGACTTTTCTTAAAGAGTCAATATAGTAAGGGAGTCTTTCAGGGCCATTGGCCTAGGTGTCTCAAGTGTATAAGAGTAGAAATTTACCATGATATGGGAACTATTGTCAAACATTCAAATAAATAATGTTCCTGAAATAAAATATCTTGATATACTCTATCAGATTTAATTTTGTAGACAGACATTAGAAATGGTTTTATAAATAGGAAAAATGTGCCTGCTGTAATAAGTCAAAATATTGGAGAAATTAATTTTTCTCATCTCTTTAGAAAAAAAAAAAGGCTCACTATATAGCCTTTCCCCAAACATAGCTTGGCAGTGTTAGGAAAGTATCTCTGGTATACAATAAATCATACTCAGTTGTTTTGCTTTAGAACAAAAATCAATATTTAGTTGTCACTGCTAAAAATTCTATCAGCAGAGCAGCATTTTCACTCTCTACCCAGCTACTACTTTCTAGCAAAGTGATGTTGTTTATTATACTATTTGTTCCTTCTTAAAATTCATCCTAACTTTTTCCCAAAATAAAAATAGAAAGATGGAGGCACTTTAATAATAGCTCATGAGAACAGAAATACAGAGAACTGGA
The DNA here is from genome assembly GCF_016772045.2 of Ovis aries. Classification (NCBI taxonomy): domain Eukaryota; kingdom Metazoa; phylum Chordata; class Mammalia; order Artiodactyla; family Bovidae; genus Ovis; species Ovis aries. The sequence goes on along the minus strand of NC_056069.1, from coordinate 40,643,087 downwards.
ATAAATCAATAAATCAATTATATGAAAAATCTTAAAAATAAAATATAGCATTATGGTTATGTAATTTATCATCATTGTGGGCGGTTGAGGAAGGAGGGCATAGAAACTCTCTGTACTATTTTTGCAACTTTTATGTGAACTCAAAATCATTTCAAAACAAAAAGGTGCTGCTGCTGCTGCTAAGTCACTTCAGTCGTGTCTGACTCTGTGCAACCCCGTAGACGGCAGCCCACCAGGCTCCCCCGTCCCTGGGATTCTCCAGGCAAGAACACTAGAGTGGGTTGCCATTTCCTAGCAAAAAGTGAAAGTGGAGTCGCTTAGCTGTGTCCGACACTTAGAGACCCCATGGACCACAGCCTGCCAGGCCCCAAGTGGGGTGACATTGCCTTCTCCGAATAAAAAGCTAAAAGAATACAAAGTTATGTTTTTTTGCCTATGTCTGAAAGTCCTGAGTGAGCAGAAATTATGTCCTCCATCATTCATCATTCCAAATGCTCTGCTAGGGCTAGAGCAGATACCTTTAGCATAGTATATAGTCCCTGTAGCTGTTGAATAGAGAAGAGTGTATGTGCTGTGCTCAGCCATGTCCGACTCTTTGCAACCCCAAGGGCTTTAGCCTGCCAGGCTCCTCTGCCAATGGAATTTTCCAGGCAAGAATATTGGAATGGGTGCCATTTCCTACTCCAGGGGCACTTCCCAACTGAGGGTTGAACCTACGTTTTCTGTCAGTTAAGTTCAGCTCAGTCGCTCAGTCGTGTCCTCCTCTTGGCAGATTCTTTACCACTAGCAACACCTGGGAAGCCCAGTGAATAACAGACAAAACAGTATGTTTAGTCACTTGGCAAAGGAAAGACTAAATGTAATCTGTAGTGACAGAATTATTAGTCATCCTCAGGAATTCCAACAGCAGAATCACCATAGATAATAAGGGATCATTCCAGGACTAAAAGGAAAAACCTGTATAAAATCTCAGGAATAAAGAATTCTCTCCCCCATAGAGAGAATCTAATCCATGGTTATTCTTTATCCATATTCATTTATATATGGGTAAATCTACCATCATTAAAATTTTGAGCTGTGTATAAAATTTTGAGCAAACACAAGGTTAAAAAATGCCAATTTATATTTGTTTGAGACAGAAAAATAATAAATGTGCTTATTCTAGGAATTGTAAGTACTTTTTCTGAAAATTTTGAAAGTAAGTAGCAATTTTTTATTCTTCCTCCTCCTCTATCAGTTCCTTAATTGTTTACAAATGAAAGTAATATACAGCTCTCCTGTACTCTGAGCTCTGTTCTTTGTGTGTGTGTGTGTTTTTGTTTGCTTGTTTTTCTTTTGAGTCATTCAGGGCCTCTATGGGATATAGATGGCACACTCAAACCAGGATAAATTGAGAATAAATTTGTTTACAAATAGACTGTGTACAAAGGTGCAGGAGAGTGTGGGGGAATCACAAGGGAAAATGTAGTAACTAGTTAACTCTGAGCTTTTTTCTTAACACCAGAGGATCTGTTACTCCTTTTAGGCACAAAAGAAAAGGGGTGAGGTGACCAGAACCCAGGAGGGCAGTGTATCATATCACATGGTAGCCTCTGAAAGAAGGATCAGCCATCCAAAGTACAATTGTATGGAGAATACCATGAATGACTGCCAAAGCTGCTACCAGCCAAAAGCATCCAGAGGATAAAAGACCAGAGTCAACTGACAAGTCCAGATCTGTCAAGCCTCCAGTGGTGAGAGCAGGGAGAAGCTAGGTATGGCTGGGAAGAGACAGATCTGGAAATGAATGGAATCTCCATCTAGTAAATGTCTGTGACTTTAGAAAAACATGCTAAACACATTCTTGCTTTCCAGATAGTATAAGTAAACAGTAATTTAAATCACCAGAAAAGAAAAAAATTAATACAGATTTATGCTTTATTATATGTACAGTTCAGTTCAGTTGTAGTCATGTCCGACTCTTTGTGACCCCATAGACTGCAGCATGCCAGGCTTCCCTGTCCATCACTAACTCCCAGAGCTTGCTCAAATTCATGTCCATCAAGTCAGTGATGCCTTCCAGCCATCTTATCCTCCATTGTCCCCTCATAATATATCTATAATCTCGGACATTTATGTAAACTAACCTCCAAGTCATCATTTAATGTGTTGGGGGGAAAATCTTTTAAAATTTGTCTGAATAAAACAAATTAGTGAAGATATGTTTATCAGTTCAGTTCAGTCGCTCAGTCGTGTCTGACTCTTTGCGATGCCATGAATTGCAGCACGCCAGGTCTTCCTGTCCATCACCAACTCCCGGAGTTCACTCAAACTCATGTCTGTCTAGTCAGTGATGCTATCCAGCCATCTCATCCTCTGTCGCCCCTTTCTCCTCCTGCCCCCAATCCCTCCCAGCATCAAAGTCTTTTCCAATGAGTCAATTCTTCGCATGAGGTGGCCAAAGTACTGGAGCTTCAGCTTTAGCATCATTCCTTCCAAAGAACACCCAGGACTGATCTCCTTTAGAATGGACTGCTTGGATCTCCTTGCAGTCCAAGGGACTCTCAAGAGTCTTCTCCAACACCACGGTTCAAAAGAATCAATTTTTTGGTGCTCTGCTTTCTTCACAGTCCAACTCTCACACCCATACATGACCACGGGAAAAACCATAGCCTTGACTAGATGGACCTTAGTCGGCAAAGTAATGTCTCTACTTTTGAATATGCTATCTAGGTTGGTTATAATTTTCCTTCCAAAGAGTAAGTGTCTTTTAATTTCATGGCTGCAATCACCATCCGCAGTGATTTTGGAGCCCAAAAAAACAAAGTCTGACACTGTTTCCACTGTTTCCCCATCTATTTCCCATGAAGTGATGGGACCGGATGCCATGATCTTCATTTCCTGAATGTTGAGCTTTAAGCCAACTTTTTCACTCTCCTCTTTCCCTTTCATCAAGAGGCTTTTTAGTTCCTCTTCATTTTCTGCCATAAGGGTTGTGTTATCTGCAGATATGTGTATAATCAATAGTAAAAACAAATAATTTTGAGGTTTTTTAAAAATTATCCAAGCCATTAAACTCTGACATTACCATGAAGAATCAAGAATTTCCTGAACATACTATATTTTTAAGAAACATACTTTCTCATATATCATGTCCTAAGGAAGCAGGGGATGGAGAAAAAGCAATGAATTAAAGATCCAAGGATTGAGTTCCAAATTATATACCATTCCTATAGAAATGAGGCATGCCAGTAACGCCTCTTTTTCCACGTGCAAATATGGACCACCCGCTCAGGAAAAGACTTGAGAACATGTGGTGAGAACCATTTGCTTACTGAATATTTACTATTTAGTAACTGGACCCATATGAGAGTCCCCAAATGCATTTACTTAGTTCACACATGAATCAGTATGGTCGTTTTTTCAAAACAATCAATAGCCATAAATAAACACAAGAACCTTTTTGTTCTATTTTCTTTGAAACATTTTTCTTTCTCTCAATATAAAATATCTGAAATAAATTAAAATAATCTAGTCAATTTCCAAAGGAAGGCTTAATAAATATAAGCTGAATGACTAAAAATATAGCTAACAGTGATACTCCCCAAGTCTGAGTTCCTCTGACCTTCACAGTTTATACCCCACAACCAAGGACTTAACAATTATATGTTTGATGGGATTAAAAATACCACAGTCTTATACCAACTGCTTTACTCTGACACTCTGAATTCAATCTAAATGTGCCTAAAAAATAGGAGGGTGGTGGGAAAAAGATTAAATGCCTGCTGAATGCAGGAAATCCACACCAGGTTATAAACCAGAGAACATTTAAAGCTGCACCAGAAACTCTGTACAAATTAAAACCAAGAGATTTCATTTTCACTACTGTTTGAGAAAGGCCATATATTCAACACAGAAAACACAAACACAAGCTCTACTCTCTCATCAGGACCTCCTCAAATGCAGCTAGGCTTGCCTTGAGGTTGGGGTGGGGAGGTGGTTGGTGGGGAGTAGAGGGGGTGGGAAGAGAGGAGTACGTATTTGGATAACTTTTAAAACGGTACTAAACACACTTGCTCCCCACACCTGGAGGGGTAACCCTGAGGAGATTACCATGGTGGTGGCATCTAATTGGCATTAAACTTCAAGAACTAAGGAAAGAAGGAAAGCCTAACTCAAGGCTGAAATATATGGGTGCTTAGCTTTAAAGTGGCCTCAGGAGATCCTGATTGATATCAACTGACTCCCAGGACTGAGAACTTGAACATTAGTTACAAATTCATATTGGAGAAACCCTGGAGGTCCATGTCAAATATTTTCAAATTTCCTAACCATGAGGTGAGAAGGTCAGAGTATAAGGTTAAGGAGGGGAGATGACTGGAGGTTGAAGTTAAAGTGCTAATCGCTCAGTTGTGTCCAAATCTTTGCAACCCGGAGGACTGTAGCCTGCCAGGCTCCTCTATCTGCGGAATTCTCCAGGTGAGAATACTGGAGTGGGTTGCCATTTCCTTCTCCAGGGGATCTTCCCTACCCAGGGATCAAACCCAGGTCTCCTGCATAGCGGCCAGCTATTTTACCAACCAAGCCACCAGGGAAGAGATGACTGGACTCCCAGACAAGTAAAACAAGTATGTGGTTGCATAGCAGATCAAAATGATTCCCCAAGTCTAACCAAACTTGTAAACTGGAGCCAGAAGTCCTCCAATTTTATATTTTAGGCAGGTAAGATATGATCGTAAAAAGAAACAGCCAAAATCTCATTACCACTTTCCTCCTGCTCATGATTCTTCTTTGCCACCAGGAGACGGCCATGTCATGTGCTTCTGTCTGTTCAGGGCACAGGTACAGTGTACAGCTCAACATTCGGTTGAGAACACATAAAAGACGCATGTTGACGCCTCACAGTGCAACTATCCTAAGTTCCTAAGCAGCAACTTTTCTATGGATGGGGCTTGGGGAGAAAATCAGTGTGAACTTACTCTTCTATTTCCACATCTGTGTTATTCTGATAAAGCGAAGTTTAGTAAAATGGACATCATGGACAGTGATGAATTTTAAAATAATGTAATGGAAGGACAGCTTGAGAGTGAAACAAAAGAAATTTTCTCTCTTTTGGCGATGAAACACTGAAATTGTGAGTTAGTTATGTTCATGTAGCTATGTGCATCTGCTGGCAGGATGACATCCTCCTTGTCACGCACCTCCCTCAGTTATTTCCCTTCCATCAACACACAGAGTAGAGAAGAAAGTCTAGGGAAAATTCTCTTAATATGGTGAGACAGTTCTGATTATAGGACCCACAAAGTATTGTAGTCTATGCTTCAATAACAAGAATGAATCTTGAAGCATATACTAATGAAAATGATATAGGATTCCAGCTTAAAATTAAGCATGCTTAAACATCAGTGATAAGCACCATGAAGATTTTAATTCTCTATGGCCCATTAGCTTAGTTAGTGAGGTGCAGTCAGACTGAGGTCATGGTTTTCAGTACTTTATAAACCAAATCTGGTTTGGCAGATTCCATGACTGCAGACTATAGAGCAATTTCACAAATTGTACGAAAGACAATGGGAAAGGTCACTTAGGTTAATTAACTACAATGGAAAACAATCCAAAAAGCTTAGACTTGTGGTTAGAAATCTTAGGTTAAGAGTCTAGCCTTGGACAAGTCACTTAATTTTTCTGAGGCTCAGTTGCCTCACCTGTGAAACAAATATTTAAAATATCTATTTTATTGGATTGTTATGAAGATTGAGTGAGTCATATACATGGAAATATTTGGTAACGTGTTCTCCACTATCCAATAACTGGTATGTAAAAAACATTATTGAGGAACCACCTCATTTAGCATTATCTGAGATTAGAATGAAACATAGAACATCATAAATTTGCATAATCTATCAAGGAAATGGCAACCCACTCCAGTATTCTTACCTGGAGAACCCCTTGGACAGAGGAGCTTGGCGGGCTACACTCCATGGGGTTGCAAAGAGTTGGACAGGACTTAGCAACTAACCATTTTACTTTCTTTCATCACTCTATATTTGTTGAGTTAAAGACTAAGGGAATAAAATGTTATTTCTGTACTTTCAAGCAGAAGATTCCTTTGTAAGTCAGCTTACTTAGCCCCGTGGTTTTCAACAGGTGAATTTGCAAAACTGCAAGGATCTCTGAAGGGGCAGCTGCTCAGAGCAAAGGGAAAGATAAGTAGACAGAGTTCCAGAGCACTCACCTAACTTCAATCAGAGCATTTCCTATATAAATAGGGTTTGCAAACTTGCAAATGTTACAGCAAATATTCAATTCACCCAGAGTTGCTTTGTGTATTCCCATACCTGGCCAGTGGATCTCTGCTGGATTCCAGCATTTCTTAGGTGTACCACTCTTAAATTTTAAGAGGATATATCATTGATTTTATAGTTCACCACACATCCTAAAGGTCTAACTCTGATCATCAGGGTGAAGGATAAATACTCTGATGTCTCTAGGGAGAAAAAGGTTGAAGCAAAATACTACCTGATAGGCTCTGATAGGACAAGGGGAAGGGCTTACTGTTATTTCCTGCTTTTCTGATACCTCCTTTTGTGTGCATATGGCCAGCAGGCTCTCAGGAGGCCAGCTGGAATAGTGGGAGAAGCACTGATTTGAAAGTCAGGGGATATAAACTCAGTCACAGCTCTGGGACCAACTCATGACACAGTCTTTGACAAATCTTTAGACCTCTAGATCTCGTTCAATAATGGACTGGGATCTCCTCGGATCCTATGACAGCAGAAATTCTATGATCTACGTATTAATGGCACCATCTAAGGTGGTTCAGAGAAGGCAATGGCAACCCACTCCAGTACTCTTGCCTGGAAAATCCTATGGACGGAGGAGCCTGGTGGGCTGCTGTCCACGGGGTCGCACAGAGTCGGACACGACTGAAGCAACTTAGCAGCAGCAGCAGCAGCAAGGTGGTTACTCTGGAGTAAGTCCCTAGAGGAGCATATTCTGTTTCAAGACAATTTTATCCTGTATGCTGTGGAGGATATAACATATGTTATGATTTCATGAGCAATATAGAAACACTCTGGTGATTGAGTCAAAGATTGATCATGATGCCTGTAACTTACAGTGCTGGAAGAACGTTCCTGGAAATGTAGAACATAACAGTATATCATTTTCTCATAGACTTGTCAAGAGTGGTTTTGCTTCTTGAGGAAAAAACTGGTTCCATTTTAAAAATTTGTCGGATAATATCCTGTAAAGTCAATTTTACATATAAAAATATGGAAATTATACAGACTCAAAAATACTATTTCTCTTGAAACTGATATAAAGCTTTCTCTAAAAATAAAACTTAGTGTGGAAGATGTATGAAAATACACATCACCCTTCTCAAGGGCAAGGACCTCCAACCAACTGCTTTGCTATATGCTTTATCTTGGCCCTAAAGAAAATCTTCATCTATTTATATTCAGTCTGTTCCTATCATTTTGTTTGTTTAGACTTAGATCCAAAGTCCTGTGACTGCTTGTCAACTACCATTGCTCACAACTCCTTTTTAAAAGCCAAGTTGACGTCAGAAACCCAAACTTCATCCATTCATTAATGTTTTGGTGCCATATTCTGGGAAGTTAGTATCTGGTCATGGGCTTCAGTTTCATATGATATGCAATGTTTATATTATGTGAATCTATCTAAGTAACCCAGTCTTGGATAGCAATCTAAGGAGATCAATCGGCTTAAAAAAAATACTACTTGTGGACTACAGAATATCCACTGACCCAGCACAGGGAATTGACACTGTCCTTTACTTATCCTCCCCAGCCCCACAGAACTGACCATGGAAGAAAGAAGTAGCATTATCTATGAAGTATGTTTAAGAGAATATTCCTCACTCCTTGTCACTACTCTTTTCTATTTTGTGTTCATTATGTCTTGCAGGTTTTAGGCTCTTCAGGAATTTCCTCTTAAAATTCAGGGGAAGGGGTTGGGAGTGGGTAGATCATTAGAAGCTCAAGAGTTGAAGAACTGAAGAATAAGAGAAAAGAAAGACATGCTGAAGCAGGATATGAGAATATGCCAATCTGATTACTTTGTTATATCCTATTATTTATCCCTGCAAAAACTTCACACCCATTTGCCTTCAGCAAACACTACATTTCTATCTTCAAAACACAAGCAAAACCTTTTCAAATGATAAAAGTTGAAGATATGTCTTATTTTCCTTTACTGACTTTGCAATTTTCTTTTTTTTTAATTTATTTGTTTTTAATTGAAGGATAATTGCTTTACATTATTTCATGGGTTTCTACCAAACATCAACATGAAACAACCATAGGTTTACCCATGTTGCCTCCCACTTGAACATCCCACCCGTCTTGACTTAGCAATTTTCTGAGATATTAATGAAAAGCCAATGTATTTGGCCCTCTTGGGAGCTTTTCTCTAACTTGGGGGTAAGAAAATGTGAATGGTGGCAGCTTGTGATAATTCTCTTTCTAATCCTATTTACCAAGGTGCTTCATTAAACTCCCACAGCTGATCCATTAATCCAGGGGTGTTCAAAATGGCTTTATAAATAATTTTACTGCCAAATCTTCAATTTCCATACATTCTAAAGCTGATGCTTATGGTTGTTCTTTCACAGTCTCCTCCCTCTTTACAAAAGACATGTGAAACTTTCTCCCAGACGTAAACTTACCAGGTCATGGTTCATGATCAACGAATGTCAAAATTTCTGGACACCACACAAAGAAACTTTTTCAAATACCTGCATCAGTACTGAGAAAATGAGCTATTCTAAAGAAGATTCTTGAGAGTCCCTTGCACTGCAAGGAGATCCAACCAGTCCATCCTAAAGGAGATCACTCCTGGGTGTTCATTGGAAGGACTGATGCTGAAGCTGAAGCTCCAATACTTTGGTCACCTCATGCGAAGAGCTGACTCATTTGAAAAGACCCTGATGCTGGAAGATGAGATGGCTGGATGGTATCACTGACTCAATGGACATGGGTTTGAGTGAACTCTGGGAGTTGGTGATGGACAGGGAGGCCTGGCGTGCTGTGATTCATGGGGTCGCAAAGAGTCAGACATGACTGAGTGATTGAACTGAACTGAACTGAATGAGAGTATAGCAAAATTTTTTGTAAATCAGATGGCTTTGAATTCTTTGCTTTTAAGTAATAAAATTGGAGGACCAAAATCAACTTGTTAGTTGACAGACCATTAGTCTTCATAAAAAATTCACTATGTGGATTTTGGCATTTACTACAAAAAAAAAAAAAAAAAAAGAACTGAGTGATATTGCTATAATATCGCCTTAAGTAATACTGTGATAATAAATTAATTTATTAGCATTTATGCATTTAAAAACAGAAGAAAACTGATACCAAATTCTGTTTAATCATAGCAACCTATAGTATCCACAGATACATGAATTACAGGAGAAAGACCTGCTTTACCTATTTCATTAGTGTATTTCTAATAAATTTTTTCTTTTTATGTTACTAATTATCAAAATGTCTAATATATTTATTTTACTTTGACTAATCATGTTCTAACAATAATTGTAGTGATAATACAATACAGGTGAATTTTAAAAATTTATTTATTTTTAATTGGAGGATAATTGCTTTACAATATTGCATTCATTTCTGCCACAGAAGAATGTTTTTAAATGCTTTTTGTTTTTAATACGTGGTACCTTACAGTCACAGGAAACTAATTTTTAAAAATTTTATAATATCGAATATGTATCTTTTTAAAGAGGAATATCATAAGTGGTCCGTAAAGGATGTTAAACATAAAGCTATTTACATTATGACTTCTGAGAGAAAAATGGAATGAGAATTGTGGTTTTAGGAGAAAAAGAGAGAGAAAATTTTCTAACTATTAAAAAGAGCTTATTCATGAACTTTTAAAACAGATTATTGCATTTTAACAAATAACTGCACTTAAATGCCATTGGGCCACATTTCAAAAAGTGATACAGTAGTTTTATTTTAATATGTCAGTATTTATAATACAATGCATCATTTGCAGTTATTTCACTTAAAATAACAATTTTGGATGTCAATTTTTAAAACATACAAGAAGAGTTACAGTTTTCCAAAATTCTCTTGGAAGCAAAAGAAAATCTGTTGGATATCACTGCATTCATCAATAGTGGAGTATTTTGTGGCATATTGAGCGGATTATGAGTAAGTTTGGAAAGAATAATAAGCCTTGATGGCTAAGGAGGCCCAATGGGAATCATTTGTTCTTCCACCACCAAAATGCCAGCATACACTCAGAGGTCTCACTGGTATCTGAAAGTACTTTGCACTGTCCTTCAAGTACTTTATTCACATTTTCACTCTGTTATCAAAGGATGAACAGTTATTTCACTAAATCTTAGCTGAAATAATTTAATCATTTTAATTTTTAAGTGATATCATTATCACTAAGAAAGTATTCAAGACTCATCTTAGCTACCCACTGAGTACGTACCCACTTAGCTACCTACTCACTCAGTGGGTAGTTCACTACCCATTGAGTGAACTTAATTCTGGTAAACTCTGCAATTGCAGTCTTTCAGTGTAAAAGGAAGAAATGAATATTTTCCTTGCTACTTTGCTGAGTTTTTATAAGAAAATATATGTTACTTCTTGAGAGACTATAAAGATCTGCATAAAACTGAAGTTATTTTCATTATTATTATTATTTGATCAAAAATGATTACTGATTATTTAGTATGCCTCTAGCACCATGCTAGACACTAGACACTATTGGGGAGAAAACTACGCCATCAAACATCCATCTTTAAGGAGCTTCCAAACTAATTGGAGGATCTGTAAGAAGGATGTTGGCACAGTAAGAATAAAATCACATAAGACAGAGAGCAGTACTGCTGCTCTGACATCTGTCTTCCCCATTTTGGTATTCAGTAGGAGAGGATATTCTGCCAACCACTGGTCGACCTGCTGGGAATACATCCCATGAGTTTAAGAATATTTTTTTCTGCCCTTCAGCACAAATATGAACTATAAGAACAAGAGAGCTAGCTATGTGCTCTCTTACCATTTCAATGGCTCCAAATTAATGAGATTTAAAAGTAAGGCAAAGACTCTTCAGTTTATGCATATATTTGTATATTATCTGGAAGCTTTGGGGGTTTTTTAAAGAGTAAATTAAATAAAAATGTGACATTGTTTACAGATGATATTTCTCTAAAATAAAAAGTTAAATAAAACAAAATAAAATTTGTTTCATTGATTAATTTAACACATCTTTAATGAATGGTGGAAAATATGACAGAACAAGTTCTACCCTTATGGAGCTTATATTCTAGTAGGACAAGAGAAGCAATAAAAAAGTAAACAAAGTATACGCTAATTCCATTTAGAGTGTAAATTTTGGGTGGATGAAAACACAGGCTTAGGGAAAGAGTTAATAAGCTTAGAGACATAATTACAAGTTCAAAGCCATGAACCAGGAATATACACAGTATGTGCAAATTCTGGAGAGAGAGGCAGTGTGACTGAAGTACAAAGAGAGAACAGTGGGGAAATGAGGTCCTAGAACAAGCCTGGGCCAGATCAAGTAGTACCTCGTAGGTGGAGGCATAGTGTTTGACTCTTAGTCTGTGTATTGGGAAATGGCCATTGGAAGGTTTTAAGCAAGGTGATATTATTTGGTTTTGCTCATAGTCCTCTGTGGACGGAGGATCCCAGCAGGCTACATACAGTCCATGGGATTGCAAAAGAGTAGGAAAAGACTTATCAACTAAACAACAACAACAAATTATTTGGTTTATGTTTTTAAAAGATTAATCTGGCAGATTTGTTGATATGAAAACTGTTAGAATATTCCAATTGATATGTTTTAAATAAAGAAGCGCCTCAACAAATGAGAAGGATAAGGGGAGAGATGGGAGAGAGCCTGGAGCAAGGGATGTAACACCAAGGGAAACAACTCAGAGATGGAACACCATGTCAGTCCACGGAGCTTTACAAAACGTGTGTCCTCAGAAATGGATCTTCCTTTCCTTACCCTTTTCTCCTCCTTACTCTAGATTCCTTAGGTACCCACTGTCTGTTTTATAGCTGTCTGCGTGTCCCCACTGCTAATACCTAATGTGCCAAACTGATGATCAATTTCTTCTACAAATCTCATTTTGAAGAAAAAAGTTTATTTTCTCAATGAGATTCACTTCAGAGAGTTGTTACAACAGAAGAACTCTGAATCTGCTAACACTAAGATGATGATGGTCTTCTAACATATTTTTAAAACTTTTATACACATTTTAAAAAACTTGTGGAAACATATGATAGCAACTGAGGAAGTTTATATAACTACGTAGTGAATTTCAGATAATATCAGAAAATGGCAGGAATAGGCAAGAATATGATGAGGAGCATTCTCTATGTATAAGTCATCTCTGTATATTATAGTATCTTAGCATAGTGCTTGGTATATAGGTATTAGCTCAGATGTAAAGAATCTGCCTACAATGCAGGAGACCTAGGCGCAACCCCTGGGTCAGGAAGATCCCCTGGAGAAAGGAATGGCTACCCACTTCAGTATTCTTGCCTGGAGAATTCCAGGGACAGAGGAGCCTGACAGGCCACATTCTATGGGGTTCCAGAGTCAAACACAACTGAGCGATTAACACTTTCACTTTCAGGAATGAATAAATTAATACACTTCTTACAACAGAGTACATTTTTGCCCTTCTTTCAAAAAATAAGATCATTTGTTCTCCTTATGATGTGATCATTTCAGTATATTTCTCTACCTTTAGTCCCAGGAAACAGATAACATAAAAATGCAATTAAAGAATTTAACTATTAGACCAAAAAGGAAAGCTATTGATGACTGAGAACCTCAGGACAAGTTCAACTCACACTATGCCATTGATAGCTGAGCCTAGTGACTCACAAACCATAAGGTTAAAATGTGAAACAAGTTATAGTGCTACAACTTTTTAAAACATAAAAATCCCTTTGCTGTTCAGCTGAAACTACCACAACATTGTTAATTGGCTATACCCTGATACAAATGTTTTTGGTGTTTTAAAAAAAAACAGACATAAAGAGGTTAGACTGAAAAAAAATTAAATCAGCACAGTGATCTCTAGTGTGCAAGGCATAGTGGGTAAATGAAAGGACACTCTGAATTCTTTTCAAGTTTAGCTGTAAATTTAGACAGCCCTAATCATCTTGCAATGACCTCTTCAGGCAGCACGTACAGTCTGAGAGACATGTGGAGTCACAAAACTACTTATCAGCCAATTCCTTTCATAATCATAAACTCAGACCAGACACTTACTATTCCTACCAAGATGCTTTAAGGTGTCACAAGGTGCAAATCAATAGGGGACATAAGCTCACACTTGGAAGTATTTCTAAATATAACCACTCCTCATTTTTCAATATCATCTGAGAATAAGGAACACCATATAAGTAAATTTTAACATATCTGAAACATTTTTAAATGCCAAAACATGTTTTATTTATTTTCAAATATATTAAAACATTTAACTGTTCTCCAACAGAGGGATATGGTCATAATCGGAGTTTTCTTGATTCAAATCATGATTATGAATATCATTCATTTTACTATAATATGCTCATTTGATGAGGTATAAAGTATTATTTTGTCCTATACTCATTACCTGGAGAGTATTCTTTCTTCCCATTTTGCAGTGGCTGTAATGAGCAGAACCTCCTTCTTACCACCATCTAACTTGTTGCTTCTAAACACCAGGAAAGTAAGAAATCATGTTGTCCTGGATATCCTTTATGAGAAAACTCATCATGAATTCACACCAATGTCTACAATTCACGTATATGACTGTAGAGCTTTTACTTCTTTGATTTTATGTTTTATTTCTTTCTCTTAAACTGAGAATAGTGACTAGTAAAGACAGCAATATACTTAGTATTCTTCTACTATATTGGGTTCGATCTCTGGGTTGGGAAGACCCCCTGGAGAAGGAAATGACAACTTACTTCAGTACTCTTGCCTGGAGAATCCCATGAACAGAGGAGCCTGGTGGGCTACAGTCCATGGGGTCCCAAAGAGTTGGATATGACTAAGCAACTAACACGTACACACATACAATGACAGCAACATACTTATTAGTGTTATCCTACTATATACTGTACATACACATAATAATAGGTTGGTTCAAAGTACCTAGTATATACTATACTTACACATAATAATACATCAGTTTAAAATACCAGTAGCAATATTATTACAATATGATTACTAAAGATAGTTTAAGGTGTTGTTGTTGTTGTTGTTGTTGTTGTTGTTTTTGCAGTTTGTTTTGGCCATAGGATACATCCCACTACATGTGTGCAGTCAAATTACTGTTCAAAAACCTCTAAAATGATTCCTCTCTATGTCCTTAAGCCAGCAATGCAAAAAGTAATTCTACTTTTATTTAATTCTCCTTTTATTAAAGGACTTTTTTTTTCCTTTACTCAATTTGTCTTACAAGTAACATAAAACACCTCAGTGGTTTGGCTGAGTTAAATCTACAAAACAAGATACTTTAGGAGGCTTTTAGTTGCTATCCATACTGCCTCTATCCTATTTCCTCCTCCCCACTATAAGTAAATTTTTGTTATTTTCCGGTTTATCCTTTCATTTTTTTCCCTTTCTCTTTTTTTCAACTTTATTTTGGAATAATTATTGGTTTTCAAAAGAGTTGTACAGAAAGGTCCATCGGTCTTCCAGCCAGCTTTCCTCCTTGCTGACACCTTACATAAACATGGTACACTTGGCAAAATGAGATGCTAACACTGTCACAACTCTATCAACTGACTACAGTTGACTTCTTTTTTTCCTCCCCCAGATTTCACTAGTTTTTACACAAATGTCCTCTTTCTATTCCAGGATCTAACACTGATATTCCATTGTATGTAGGCCATTTTTATGTAAATAAGCTAGCAAGCATATATTTTACTTCTATATTTATACAGTTATTTCTTAGAGAAAATATGGCATACTATATAGATTTCTCTTCATTTTTCTCTTTTTAAATTAAATCCTGGAGATTACCCCCATAGCTGTATATATAACTATTGCTCACTTCTCCTTAAAGTAGTTTATATTTCATTATGTAGATATGCTAGTATATGTATTTTAGCTATTCAATAACAAACTGAATTACTGTGGAAAACTGCTTGAAATAAGGAAATGGTGAATTATTAAAGGACAGCCATGTCTACAGCCTATTGATCAAAAATCCTAAAAGTAAGTGATGACATGATTAAGCCTTACAACAAATGTAAGTTAGTATCAAAACATCACCACTGGGCAAGTACAAGCAACAAGCTTAAGGTGTTACTACATTTTTTTCTTTTAACATATATGGATCTCTTCTTAGAATAATGTTTTTAAATGCATATAATAAAACACATTAGTTAAAAATGAAATCAATTATAATGAGATATACTTATCAAATCAGTAAACAAATCTGTGAGACAGTAATATATGTACATACCAATAAATTCAATAGTAAGATCTAGTGGCAATCTAATAACTATCAATTTTAAAGAAGTCATGACTATAAATCATGTTTCAAAATTTATGTGACTCATAATGTTATAGAATATCTGTGACTCCTACTGATGACAAAAATCACTATTATTGTCAATATTGTTGCTTGTAGCCTACATTTATACTGAAGGAAAATGCAAATCTTCAGTTAAAGATTAATAAAAGTAAAGATGTAATTTCTCCCCATCCATGTTCACAGAATCCTCAGATTTCTACTCATGGACCCCAGGTTACAAACCTTTGCCTTAATGTCAGGAAAGAACAGTGAAAGAAAATACTACCTAGGCATTTTGGTAATTTGCTGTTTTAAGAGAAGCAGGAGAAATTAGAACACTTCCTAATACCACACACAAAGATAAACTCAAAATGGAATAAAGACCTAAATGTAAGACCAGAACTATAACACTCTTAGAGGAAAATATAAGCAGAACACTCAATAACATAAATCAAAGCAAGATTCTCTACGACCCACCTCCTAGAGTAATGGAAATAAAAACAAAAGTAAACAAGTGGGACCTGATTAAACTTAAAAGCTTTTGCACAGCAAAGGAAACTATAAGCAAGGGGAAAAGACAACCCTCAGAATGGGAGAAAATAATAGCAAATGAAACAACTGACAAAGGATTAATGTCCAACATATACAAGCAGCTCATACAACTCAATGCCAGAAAAACAAACAACCCAATCAAAAAGTGGGAAAAAGACCTAAAGAAACATTTCTCCAAAGAAGACATACAGATGTCTAGCAAAACACATGAAAAGATGCTCAACATCACTCATTACTAGAGAAATGTATTATTAGAGAAAACTACAATGAGAAATCACTTCACACTGGTCAGAATGGCCATCATCAAAAAGTCTACAAACAATGCTGGAGAGGGTATGGAGAAAAGGGAATGCTCTGGCACTGTTGGTAGGAATGTAGGCTGATAGAGCCACTATGGAAGACAGTATGGAGATTCCTTAAAAACTAGGAATAAAAACAACATATGACCCAGCAATCCCACTCTTAGAAATATACCCTGAGGAAACCAAAACTGAAAAAGACACATGTATCCCATTGTTTATTGCAGCACTATTTACAAAGCTAGAACATGGAAGCAACCTGGATGTCCATTGCCAGATGAATGGATAAAGCAATTGTGATACATATGTACAATGGAATATTCAGTTCAGCTCAGTTCAGTCACTCAGCCGTGTCCGACTCTTTGCAACCCCAGGAATCACAGCACGCCAGGCCTCCCTGTCCATCACCAACTCCTGGAGTTCACTCAAACTCATGTCCATAAAGTCAGTGATGCCATCCAGCCATCTCATCCTCGGTCGTCCCCTTCTCCTCCTGCTCCCAATCCCTCCCAGCATCAGAGTCTTTTCCAATGAGTCAGCTCTTCGCATAAGGTGTTCAAAGTACTGGAGTTTCAGCTTTAGCATCAGTCCTTCCAAAGAACACCCAGGACTGATCTCCTTTAGAATGGACTGGTTGGATCTCCTTGCAGTCCAAGGGACTTCCAAGAGTCTTCTCCAACACCACAGTTCAAAAGCATCAATTCTTCGGTGCTCAGCTTTCTTCACAGTCCAATTCTCACATCCATACATGACCACTGGAAAACCATAGCCTTGACTAGATGGACCTTTGTTGGCAAAGTAATGTCTCTGCTTTTGACTATGCTATCTCAGTTGGTCACAACTTTCCTTCCAAGGAGTAAGTGTCTTTTAATTTCATGGCTGCAATCACCATCTACAGTGATTTTGGAGCCCCCAAAAATAAAGTCTGACACTGTTTCCACTGTTTCCCCATCTATTTTCCATGAAGTGATGGGACCGGATGCCATGATCTTTGTTTTCTGAATGTTGAGCTTTAAGCCAACTTTTTCACTCTCCTCTTTCACTTTCATCAAGAGGCTTTTGAGTTTCTCTTCACTTTCTGCCATAAAGGTGGTGTCATCTGCATATCTGAGGTTATTGATATTTCTCCCGGCAATCTTGATTCCAGCCTGAGCTTCTTCCAGCCCAGCGTTTCTCATGATGTACTCTGCATATAAGTTAAACAAGCAGGGTGAAAATATACAGCCTTGACATACTCCATTTTCCTATTTGGAACCAGTCTGTTGTTCCATGTCCAGTTCTAACTGTTGCTTCCTGACCTGCATACAGATTTCTCAAGAGGCAGGTCAGGTGGTCTGGTATTCCCATCTCTTTCAGAATTTTCCACAGTTTATTGTGATCCACACAGTCAAAGTCTTTGGCATAGTCAATAAAGCAGAAATAGATGTTTTTCTGGAACTCTCTTGCTTTTTCAATGATCCAGCAGATGTTGGTAGGGAGGTTCAAAAGGGAGGGGATATATGTATATGTATGGCTGATTCATGTTGAGGTTTGACAGAAAACAGCAAAATGCTGTAAAGCAATTATCCCTCAATAAAAGTAAATTAAAAAAAAGAAGCAGGAAACTAATGTTTATTCAACATATGTTATTTACCAAATTTACTCACTCACTGCGTTTTGTGAGAATATGTTAAAATTTAATCCTCACACAACTCAACAATTTAACATAAGTTTAGTAACTTGCCCATGATCACATGGCTCATAAGAACAGAGTCAGAAATCAAGGACTGTATGGTTTCCACTATATCATGAAGCCTCATACAGCAATATACTGGGAATGTTTGCATTTTAAAATAGAAAACCTACAGGAAACAGTTTTAGAAAGAAAGGAAAGAAAGAATTTTTTAGTGATAAAATTTCAGATGTCAGAAATGAGCCAGAAAGGATACTCTTTGGGAATTAACTCCTTTCTTAAAGGGCTTCCCCGCTGGCTCAGATGGTAAAGAACCTGCCTCTTATGTAGGAGACCTGGGTTTGATCCTTAAGTTGGAAAGATCCTATGGAGCAGGGAAAGACTATCCACTCCAGAATTCTTGCCTAGAGAATTTCACAGACAGAGGAACCCGGTGGGCTACAGCTGATGGGGTTGCAAAGAGCTGGACATGAGTGAGCGACCAATGCTCCTTTCTTAAGATCCTTCAGATCACTGTGCTATTCCAGACATGTATAAGAACAGCTTCACACACTGTCTATGTTTGTCTTCCATGACAGTGGGTTGCCTATTGCCAACAACCTATAAATAGTTCAATTAAAGGAATGAAATACATACAGAACAATAAGGTAACTTCTGAAGAGCTCTCAGTAATCACTGCCATGTTTTGGTCTTGTTATGTACTAGGCTGTTCCTCAATGCTGTGATAGAGTAAGGTTGTATATCTAGTGCTCAGAGATCCCAAATGGTGAGACTTGCAGGGCTGGCATTATAAAAGACAGGACTGGAGACACAGGAGCACTGAAATTCACCCACACAATTCATCATGTGCACATCCCTCCTGGCTGCAGCTGATTCTATCACACCACTGTCAGGCACTGTCAAACCACTAAAGTGAATGCTTGATAGGAGCCTCTCACTAGAGCAATCCAGCTGGCACACTATGGGATGGTACAGTACCAACACCATCAAGAAATAGCCATGGTGTCTTTTTTAGAGCTAGTTTACTGATGTTGTTAATCCATTGGATTGAATGCACCAAAAAGACAATTTATTTTGCAAAACCTCACAGTCTTCATTTTTCATTGCCTACAACGCTATTTTAGCAGCCAAAATGTTTGCATAATAGGTATTCTGCAGACAGTTTTGTTTCATATTTGAATTTTTTAAGCCCATGAGGTGCTTAGCTTGGGAAAAACCTTTTCGTCTCAGTCTGATAATGTATCCAAATTGAACTGTAGCCTGTTGATTTCAGCCTTTGCCTGCAGTAAGGGAAAAATTCTAGGGAAGAAAAAGCCTAGTTCTGTCCACTGGCTGAGTCTCAATAAATAGTCCCTAGAGCTATCTAAAATCATCACAGAATGTTTCCCTGCCAGCTGCTTCACACTCTTTTCTTTGGCTGCTGTTCACAGCTTGAGTTTGCTCCAGGACACATGGCCTTGTGTCAGTAGCTCACCCCCACCCACTGCAGTCTTTGGTACAAATTCTCTATGTTCTCAGCACTTCACTTCCCTGTTCCCTGGGGGCGGACAGTTTGCAGGAATGGTCACAATTTCTCTCATCTTATATGCCCTTTTGAGTTGTGACTTTGTCCTTCTTTCCACTGAGAGATGGAGTCCCTTAACCCTCTACTTAAATCTGGGCTCGCCCCTGTGACTTGCTTTGACCAGCAGAATGCAGAAGCATCCTGTGCGACTTTATGGGCCAGGCCCTCGGGGCCTTACAACTTTAATTTCTCTCTTTCCAGGAACCCTGAGGCCACCATGCCTGGAAGAAGTCCACTGTCATCAAAGGGAGGATAAAAGTCCATGTAGAAGAGAACTGAGGTAGCCCAGTTGACTGCCAGCATCAGTTTCCAGAAGTACTAGGGAAAGTCGTCATACGAATATAATCATTGATCCCAGTCAAGACCAGCAGAAGAGCCATCCAGATGGTCAATTCAGAGAATTTTGAAAAAAATTATAAGAAGCTGTGGCTTTAAACTACTGTTTTGGGGTGATTGGTCATATAGCAGAAGATAACAGCTGTGTAGAAAGCTGACATTACCAGTCCTTCCTTGGCAACAGTTATCCAGCACTTTACCTCAATCTGCTGTTCAAGAGGGAAGAAAATCTCAATCTTTACTAAAACATTCTTCTTCTTCTTTTTTTTTTTTTTAAATCACATAATGGTTGTATTTTACACCAAATTTTGGTCAATCCTAAGGTAGGGGTGTGGCCTACATGACTACAAACCTCCCAAACAGCGAGCTGTTAATAAAAGAAATGGAAAATACTTCGAGCATTTAAAACATAAGAAAGAGAACATAAGAATTAAAGTAAAGAAAACCTACATTGAAATGGTAGCTCCACTGCTTTTAAGGACTGCATTAATAGAAATTGACAGAAGTTTTTTCCAGTACATAGAAGAATCATCTTTCTTGGCCAACAGAAATGGAGTTTTGTAGAGTCTGGCTGTGAGGACTCCTCAGCCTATTATAGAAAAAGCCTAAAGGAGATCAGACCTGGGTGTTCTTTGGAAAGACTGATGTTGAAGCTGAAACTCCAATACTTTGGCCACCTGATGTGAAGCGCTGACTCATTTGAAAAGCCCCTGATGCTGGGAAAAATTGAGGGCAGGAGGAGACGGGGATGACAGAAGATGAGATGGTTGGATGGCATCACTGACTCAATGGACATGGGTTTGGGTGAACTCTGGGAGTTGGCGATGGACGGGGAGACCTGCTATGCTGCGGTTCATGGGGTCACAGAGTCAGACACGACTGAGTGACTGAACTGAACTGAACTGAAACCTTGAGGACAGCCTGCTTTCTTTAGCCAAAGGTCCAGAAAGTGGATAGTATAACAAGAGAGAAAATGTGTAGAAAATAAACACTAAAGAAAATAAGCTCCACAGAAGAAACTGACCCTCCCCCTACCCTCCCCCTCACCTCCACCAGCAGGGGACAAGAGAGGACCCTAGACTGCCATTGTCATCAGGCTGTAATAAGACAGCCCAACACCTACCAAAATAGTAATATCAAAGAAAGAAGTATGAAACTGGGATATTTATCTCTGCTGGGCCGTGATGAGCCACCCTCTCATACATACATCCACAATGTCTGTGGAGACCACACTGCAGCATGAACTTCTGTCCTCACCCAGGAATAATACCGTGTCACTCTGCCTTCCTGCTAGAGTGCTGTCAAAGAGCCCTAGCACAGAGTGAGGGCTTCTGCCATTTTCCAGGAGAAATGAGATCACTCCCCCTGTCTCTGTGGTGTCAGGGGTGGCCAGATAGATAGCAATAAGGAGGTGCTTCCCAGACAGAAGGATATCAGTGAAGACACAGTGGGGAGCTGGAAGACACATTTCTGCCCAGTATCAAGGAATACCTGACCTTGTGTAAAAGGAGCCAGAGGGGAGGAACCTGGCAGTAAGGAGGTAGCATCTCTCCTTCCCTTGGTGTCAGAGAAAGCCATAACCAAACACAGATTCAAGTAGATCTAGAGTCTCCTAACAGTATCCCAAATATCCAAGTTTCAACTGATGACTACATATTGTACAAAGAACCAGGAAATGTTTAAATCGAATGGAAAAAAAAATAAACAGATGCCAATACAAAGATGATAGAAAATTTAGAATTACCAAAGATTTTAAAGCAGCCATGATAAAATGTTTCAATGAGCAATTATAAATACACTTGAAACAGAATAGAAAGTCTTAGCAAAGACTAGAAGATATAAATAAGAAACAAATGGAAATTTTAGAACTGAAAAATAGTTACTAAAATAAAAAATTAGTGGACAAGCTCAATATTAGAAAAGAGACAGAACACTCAGCGAACCAGAAGATACAACAAAAGGATTACCTAATTAAGAATCTAAGGTACCTCAAGAACTATTATAAAAAAGATGCAGAATACAGGATGCTTGGGGCTGGTGCACTGGGATGACCCAGAGGGATGGTATGGGGAGGGAGGTGGGAGGGGGGCTCAGGATGGGGAACACGTGTACACCCGTGGCGGATTCATGTTGATGTATGGCAAAACCAATACAATATTTTAAAATAATTAGCCTCCAATTATAATAAATTTAAATTTAAAAAATTAAAGTAGAAATCAAAACATTATCAGATAAAGGGGCACTAAGAGAATTTGCCACTAGTAGACCTACCCTAAAAGTTTGGTTTTTTTTTTACCAGAAATTATAAAAGAAGGAAACTGAAAACATTAGGAAGAAAGAATATGGTAAGCAAAAATTTGAATAATGCCATACACTTAATAAATGCAAAAATGTGAATAAGTTCAGTACACTTTAATTTAGTTTTCTAAATTATGTTTGATGGTTGAAGCAAAAATCACACTATCCAGTGTAATTCTAAATACATGTAGAGGAAATATTTAAGATAATTACTTTGTAAATGATGGAAAGCAGTAAGATGTAAAGGGAGGTAAGTTTTTAACACTCTTTCAAACTGGGAAAATGATGGCACCAGTAGACTGTGATGAGCAATGCACACATAATATAATATCTAAATTACTAAAAGAGCTATACAAAGAGGTACACTCTAAAATACTATAGAAAATAATAAAAAAAGGAACAAACTACTGATATGTACAACAACCTGGATGAATCTCCAGAGAATTATGCTCAGTAATGTCAATCCCTAAATGTTAAATACTATATTATTATATTTATACAACATTTTTGATGCATATTATTAAAAAACCAGAGAAATGGGGACTACATTAGTAGTTGCTGAGGTAAAGGAGGGGTTAAGGGCAGGAGGGACCTGAATATGGCTAATATAAAAGGACAAGAGCAGAAATATCTGTGGTGATGTGATATTCTGTATCTTGACTGTACCAGTGCCAGAATCCTGCTATGATACTGAGTTCCAGTTTTCCAAGATGTTGCCCTTGGGGGAACCTGGGTACATAGAACTCTTCTGTATTAGTGGCAACAACTGTGTGTGGATCTCTGGCTACCCCAGAACAAAACATTTAATTTAAAAAACTCCACAAAGGTGGACAAAAATAAATAAATTCTTCCTGAAGAGTTACCATGGCTTTCTAGTTTACTTCTCTTTCTGAGGCAAAACCAATGTCACCACTGACTGAAATTTTGTGAAAGGAGAATGATAAATAGGCATACTTGGCTAGAGTGAGAATAAAAACAGTAGTGAGCAAATTTTTAAAACCTCAGACTAACTTCTGTCGCTTCAACTCTCTCTGAAATTTAAAATACTAACCTATTTAAACACAAATATTAGAAGTTCTGAGCTTCCTAGGTGGCGCTAGTGGTAAAGAACCCGCCTGCCGATGCCGGAAAGGTAAGAAACAAGGGGTCAAAATCCCTGGGTCAGGAAGATCCAGAGGGGGATCATGCAGGAGGACATGGCACCCCATTCCATTATTATCTAGTTGTATGCAAGTTCTTCCTCCGTACTGCGCATGCTGTTACTCAGTCATATCCAACTTTTTGTGACCCTTTGGACGATAGCCCTGCAGGCTCCTCTGTCCATGGGATTCTCCAGGCAAGACTACTGGAGTGGGTCACCATTCCTTCTCGAGGGGATCTTCTTGACCCAGAGGTCAAATCCATGTCTCCTGTGTCTCCTGTAATGCAGGAAGTTTTTTTTTTTTTTTTTTTTTTCCTGCTGGGCCATCATTAGACCAAATCATCAGGTGAATCTAACTTTATACTCTCAAACTCAACCACTGGACTTACAAATATCGTTTTCACTCATCCTCTAAGACTTTCATAGCTTTCCCCTTCCTATAGGAAAAAGTGCCAACTTAGGCTAGCACACAAGGCCACCAATCTAGCCTCCAACTACTTTTCTACTTGTCTTCTATTTCTTCCCCTAGAAAGCCATCTATCATAGCTAGCATGGTCTTTTCATTTACGCCAAACTTCTGTTCATCTTCCTGTCTCCCTCCCTGTCTTTTTTTTACACCACTTCTGTCTGAAAAACTTCCTTCTCCCCATCTCTGCTTCATTAAGTTCTACTCTTCTTTCAAAACTCACCCCCATCCTAAAGCCTACCTTAGAGATGTCTCTCTCAACTAAACACCTTCTCTTTCTGCCACCACTCATTTCTCTACATAGCATTCATTGCTTTCAATTTTTATGTTTTTCTGCCTAAGTTCTTCCTCTGTATTCAGATTATAAGACATTCAAAAGGATTTTTATCTCTTAGATTTCTGAAAAGAGAAAAAAAAATATTTATGGTGATGATTGCAAAGATTTTAAATTAGATCTAGAACAGGAGTAACTTATTCTCCCTCTGGACTTCAAGTTCTTCAAAGAGGAAGGTAAATTAGACCAGTGATTCTTACCAGATATATATATATATATATATATATATATATATACACACATTAAATTCAGTTGGGGCTGTCTTTGAAACATACATACCTAAGTCCATCTGCCCCCTAGAAATCTGGATTCTGTAAGTCTACGGTGGAGTTTGGATTTAATACTAACCCAAGTGTCCCCCTATTCTACTTGAGAACCACTGTATTGTATGATCTCTAAAGTCCCTTCCAGATGTTTTGGGTGACTCTGCATTTTTATTAAAATACACTTTTGTTCCAAGAGCATTAAATTGACAGCTATCTCAGCTTACCTCTGATTGTGTGATACAGGCATGAAGATCAGAATTACCTATAGGTTAAAGTCATCTTAAACTTTCAAGTGAGAAACAGATTTCAATTAAGTGAAGGAAAAAGGTATTGTGGTTAATGCCATGCTTTGGAATTTCTTGTATTGGGGCTTAGATCTGCCGCTGATTAGCTATATGACCTTGAAAAGGTGACTCAAACCTTTTAAGCTTCTCTCTTTACGTTTATAAAATGGAGACAATGGTAATACCTACCTTATAGGACTATTATGGGGATTAAGTTAGTTAACACATGGAAGGCAACTTTGCATAATTCTAGAACATAGTAAGTTCCCATATACTTGTGACTGCAGCTGAATATTATCATTAAAATCCAGTTCACTTGGAGATATTTATCAACAATGGCTTCCAATTTACAGCTTTGGGGAAGCAATAGAGAACTGGAATCTAAATCTCTAGGGGTATCTAGTACTATTTCTCAACTAAATACATGATATATTTTGCTCATAGAAGAACTCCTATTTTTCAAATATATATGGATATTTTATGACTATTAAAACACTAATTCAAGTAAACAGTATTACTGAATTTATAGTTACTTTTTGTTTTTATATATTTTCACAGTCAACACATATAAATATAGCTATTATCATGCAAAGTTCCTTCAATTTATCTTCTTCATTTTAAAGGTTTCAAACAGACTGGGAAACATTGCTCTCAGAATATCAAGTTACTATCATCATCATTTCCTAAAACTATTCACCATCCTGTCTCAGAGTTCTGGGAAAAGTGATTTATAGTCATGACATATTACACATTGAAAAAAAAAGAAACGGTTTGTCAAAACCATAAAAAAAATATAAACTGCTGAGTAATCTTTTGTTTTGCAAGGGACAGAGTTGATGAAAAAAGAAAAAATATGACTATTGCTCAATGTAGTATCCAGCAAAACTGCTAGTGTCTTTCAAGCAGATTTCTAAAGTCTTAGCGTCTCTTTGAAATTCATGATTCAGTAACAAAACACTTGAAGAAAGAAAAGCCAAAGAAAAGAAGCATTATGTGGGCATAGTGAGACTTCCATAATTTTAAGGCAGTCATATCAGAAAGTAGATGGAGCCAAATCCTCAAATCTCTCCTGTTTAAATCAACAAAGCTAGAGGTGAGGTGGAAGATAGCTCCTTGTTTAATATGTTCTTCTAGGTATCTTGTGAACTGAAAAAAATATTATAAATAACTAAGACATAAGTTTAAAAGAAAAATTAAGAGAAAAAGACAGTGAGCTAAATTTTTATATTATTTTAGAAAATTAAAAAGAAATTTTACTTCAATATCTCCTTAATTTTCTTATATTTTTAGTGAAATATTTTAAAGAAGGGCGAGATATTTCTTAAATCATTTTTAAGAAATAGAGAACTTAAATCACAAAGAATTTGATCACACATAATTTCCCAGGTGCCCAAAGCACCCTTGATCTAGAGCTCATTGGTGATACAGGAGCTAGAACTGGTTTAAATATTTCATCCATTTATGAGATTCAATTTATTTATTTATTTGGTAGATATAAAGTGATCTTGCAAACTCCCACTGAGTTGTAACATTCAAGGCAAAACAGCTAAGTTTACTCAAAAAAAAAAAAAAAAAAAAAAAAGCAGCCTAGTGGGAAAACAAGAGATGGGAGTCTGAAGACTACTACTTTGCAAGGGTTAGGGTGGGGGTGGGTGTTAAGCTTGAACAAATCACATAACCTCTATCAGTTTCAAATACTTAGTTGTAAAATGCAGAAACTGGCTTGCTCAGGTATTGCTAAAACCTATGATTTAACAGGGCTTTTCCAGTGGCTCAGATGATAAAGGCTCCACCTGCAATGCAGGTGGCCTGGATTCAATCCCTGGGTCCAGAAGATCCCCTGGAGAAGGGAATGGCAAGCTACTCCAGTATTCTTGCCTGGAGAATCCCATGGACTGAGGAGCCTGGCAGGCAGTAAAGCATATAGTTAGTAACTCTGTAGATTTCTTCCCCTGGATCTGGAGATGTGGTAAGGACAGAACCTTCCTGAATAAACACAACCTTTCTCACATAATTTTACTCCCTCAGGCTGGCCTGTCAGTCTGGCATCTGAAGTGAAAAGAGAGTACTCTTATGAAACTAGGGCAACTATGACCCAAGAAGTGATTAGAATAGGGTGATTCTGAAAAGCTGGCTTAAAAGTCAACATTCAAAAGCTTAACATCATGGCATTTGGTCCCATCACTTCATGGCAAATAGATGGGGAAACAGTAGAAACAGTGGCAGATTCTATTTTTGTGGTCTCCAAAATCACTGTGGACAGTGACTGTAGTCATGAAATTAGAAGATGCTTGCTCCTTGCAAGAAAGACCACGATAAATCTAGACAGTGTATTAAAAAGCAGAGATATCATTTTGCCAACAAATGTCCATATAATGAAAGCGGTGGTTTTTCCAGTAGTCATGTATGGATGTGAGAGTTGGACCATAAAGAAGGTTGAGCACTGAAGAATTGATGCTTTCGAGCTGTGGCACTGGAGAAGACTCTTGAGAGTCCCTTTGACAGCAAGGAGATCAAACCAGTCAGTCCTAAAGGAAATCAATCCTGAATATTCATTGGAAGGACTGATGCTGACACTGAAGCTCCAACACTTTGGTCACCTGATGCGAAGAGCTGACTCACTGGGAAAGACCTGATGCTGGAAAAGATTGAAGGCAAAAGGAGAAGGGGATGACAGAGAATGAGATGATTGGATACCATCACCAACCCAATGGACATGAGTCTGAGCAAACTCCAGGAAATAGTGAAGGACAGGGAAGCCTGGCATCCTGCAGTCTATGGGGTGCAGACTCGGACACACAGTTGTTAGCAACTGGACAACAATAATCCTCTAAGGGCTTCTCTGGTGGCTCAGATGTAAAGAATCTGCCTGCAGTGCAGGAGATGCAAGTTTAGTCCCTGGGTTGGGAAGATCTCCTGGAAAGGGAAATGACAATCCATTCCTATATTCTTTTCCAGAAAATTCCATGGACAGAGGAGTTTGGTAGGCTACAGTCCATGGGGTTGCAAGAATTTGGACACAACTTAGTGGCTAACACACACACACATACATCCTCTACTAAAGGATGACTTTCAGTTTTCTGAAAGACTTCAGGTTTATCTATGATGAATCTTCTTTGAGAATATCTATAATATTTCAAAGAAACACACCTACATTTCTTTTAATCTAAAAGTTGCCAAAGAAAGCATCAGCTGCAATAAAATTTGAGTGATTAAAACAAATGTTAGAGGTGATGGTGCCATCTAGCTGCTGCAATGGCAAGACATTACTCATTTCTATAAACTCCTATAAGGAAGCAAACATTGTGACCATTCTATGTAGTCAGTGAAAGACAATCTTTCTTCTGTCATATCTCTATATACAGGTAAGGAAACAAGAGGCACAGAGCAGGTTAAGTTTTGCTTAAAGTCAGCTAGTCACCAGTAGAACTAGGATCAGAGCATAGTTCTTTTGATTCCTAGACCTACAGCCTCAGTACTAAGGAGAGAGATCCCTAGGCTTCAAAGCATTTCCCCTCTTCACCAATCACTTCTTCCCACACAAAATAAATCACTATATTATAAAAGCATTCTCCAGTTTTAGACATGTGGGAAAATTATCCACTAATCAACTCCCTGAGAACTGGGATCTTTGAAGATCCCACAGAAAAGAACTCACAGATCACTTCCAAAATGAGTGACCCTTTTATTCTGTTGATAGTGCCTTTCACTGTACATAATTTTAAATTTTTATTAAGTCTAGTTTGTTTATCTTATCTTTCTTTTATTGCTTTTCCTTTTGTGTCATAGCCAAGAAATCATTGCCACACTCAACACTGTGCATCTTATGCCCTGTACTCTATTCTAAGAGTTTTATAGTTTCAGATCTTACTCCTTTCTCCTAGGTCCTGGTGCACACAAGATTTTGTTTGTGCCCTCCAAGAG
This sequence comes from Ovis aries, assembly GCF_016772045.2. Lineage (NCBI taxonomy): Eukaryota > Metazoa > Chordata > Mammalia > Artiodactyla > Bovidae > Ovis > Ovis aries. The sequence continues at coordinate 40,614,434 of NC_056069.1, read as the reverse complement.
TCTGTTTCTCTAGTCCTGTGGATGTTCTGTAATCAAATCCCATTGGCCTTCAAAGTCAAATTCCCTGGGGTTCTCAGCCCCTTTGCTGGATCCCCAGGTTGGGGAAATCTGTTGTGGGCCCTAGAACTTTGACAACAGTGCAAGAACTTCTTTGGTATAATTGCTCTCCAGTTTGTGGGTCATCTGCTCAGTGGTTCTATGGTGGGGCTAATGGCGACCTCCTCCAAGAGGATTTACACACCTCCCAGGTCTGCTGAAGCCAGAGCCCCTGTCACTGTGGCAGGCCACTGCTGACCCGTGCCACTGCAGGAGACACTCAAACACTCAAAGATCTTCCATTTAAGTGTTTAACCCATTTGGGGTTAATTTTGTATACATTGTTAGGTAAAGGTACAATTTCATTGTTCTGCATTTGGAAATCCAGTTTTCTCAGCATCATTTTTGAAAAGACTACTGAGGACCATTAAACTGTTATTTCACCCTTAAAAACTCATTTGACCACATCTATACCATATGCCTGTCTTTATGCCAGTAACACACTGTTTAAATTACTGTAGCTTTGTAATAAACTTGAAAATCTGTGTCAGTCCCTCAGCTTTGTTCTTCTTTTTCAAGATTATTTTGGCTATTTGTGGGTCTCTTGAGGTCCTTATTAATTTTAGGATGGGTTTTTCTGTTGCTGCAAAAACAGACTTTGGGATTTTGTTAGGGATTATACTCAATATACAAATTACTTTGGGTAACATTAACATCTTAACAATATTAAGACTTCCAACCTATGACATGGAATTTGTTTCTATTTACTTATGTCTTTAATTTCTTTCAGCAATGTTTTGTAGTTTTCATTGTACAAGATTTTCATCTGCTTGGTGAATTCTTTTTTATTCTTTTTAATACTATTGTTAATGGACTTGCCTTTGTAATTTCTTTTTCAGACTGTTCATTATTAGCATATAGAAATGAAATTGATTATAATATATTGTATAATAAAGCTATTTTTGGACTGTCATAAAGATTATCCTAAAATTTCCCTATATACATCTACATTTGTGTTCTGGTGTTCTTACTTTCATAAGAGAGATTGATTAAAAGTAGTGTTCCAGTTTTTCCACCCTAAAATAGCTTATTAATTTATAATTTCAACAGAGGGAGCAGAACAATTCATGTAGCTTAAGCTGGAGTAGCTCAAATAGGGTTAAAAGATTAATTTCCAAACAGCCCATTCAAAGAGCTGGCAAGCCATTACTGGCTGTTAGCCGAGAGCTCAGATGGTACTATTAACCAAAATTTCAATTCCTTTCCACCTATCCTCTCTGTGGACTGCTTAGGCTTTGTATAGCATGATGACTGGTTCTAAAAGCAAGTTTCTCAGAGATCAGAAATGAAAACTGCTAATTTCTTAAGGTTTGGTTCTGAAACCTGGTCATATTCCTTCAACCACATTCTATTGGTTCATCAATCATAGAGTCTACCTAGATTCAAGGAGAGGAGACATAAGCCTTACCTCTCCACGGGAGGTGTCCAAAATAATATACACTGAACTTTAATTTACAAGTAGGATTAATGAGTGAAAGAATCTGCTCATTTTTAGTATGAATAAATACTGCCATATTCTTTCCCAAAAAGGTTTAATTCATTCATTCAGCAAATATTTGTGCAATATATAGACAGACTCTGTGTTATATATGGATCAAAGCAGACCTAAAACTTTACCCTTCAGTTCAGTTCAGTCACTCAGTTGTGTCCGACTCTTTGCGACCCCATGAATTGCAGCACGCCAGGCCTCCCTGTCCATCATCAACTCCCGGAGTTCACTCAAACTCATGTCCATCAAGTCGGTGATGCCATCCAGCCATCTCATCCTCTGTCGTCCCCTTCTCCTCCTGCCCCCAATCCCTCCCAGCATCAGAGTCTTTTCCAATGAGTCAACTCTTTGCATGAGGTGGCCAAAGTACTGGAGTTTCAGCTTTACCATCATTCCTTCCAAAGAACACCCAGGACTGATCTCCTTTAGAATGGACTGGTTGGATCTCCTTGCAGTCCAAGGGACTCCCAAGAGTCTTCTCCAACACCACACTTCAGAAGCATCAATTCTTCAGTGCTCAGCTTTCTTCACAAAGCAGACCTAAAACTTTACCCTTATAGATCTTAATTTTAGTGGTAGTAGTATATCAATATACCAATCAGTAGTATGCCAGGTGGTGATGTGCCATGAGAAAAAATAAAGCAGGGGAGGAGAATAGAGAATATCTAGGAAGAAAGGTAAAATTTTAAATAGAGTGGTCAGGGAAGGTTTCAATCACAATATAATAGAAAATAGCAAGTGAAAGAAGAGGGAGCATGCCTGAAATTTTCAGAGAACAGCAGGAAAGCCATTTTGGTAGGAGAGTGGACATGAGGAAGGATAGTGAAAGTTAAGAGGGAAGTATGGGGAGTCGTTATATTATGATAATTCACCCTCCCAGATCCCTGCCTACTAGTGATGTATCCCTACAAGCATGTATTTATTCGATATTTGCATGTTCTTTTCTGTGAATTGCCCCTCAAGATGAATTAAAATATTAAAAGACACATATCATCAGCAGAAATTACAGGAAATACAGGAAATTAATCAGTTTTCAGAGAGGAATGCTGAGAGTATATGATTCAAAGCCGGCTATTTGGAAGAAGACAACCTGAAATATGCTGCCCAAGGTTTAGGTTTGACACGTTGGTGACAGGTAGGAGATGGGAAGGCAGTCACGGGTCATGGGACACAAAGGCAGTAGAGAAAGCTATAGCAGAAGGTACAAGAGCCCCAGGACCTGAACAGGGACAGCAGGCCTAGAAAAGACAAACTTCATCTGCTTCCAAAAATTTTATTAGGATCAGCCCTAATAAAAACTTCAACTTTCAAAGTTGAAAGTGATTGTTTTAATTAGTTTTATAATTCTTCAATAATTATTTTCCAAAAGAAGTGTTTAGAACTCTCATATGTCTTCTTCACTAATGGTAAGAATCCTGTGCTTGTTACTGTTAAAAATGTCTTTGGGTTTTACAGGACTTTCCCAGTGGTACAATGGATAAGAATCCACCTGCCAATGCAAGGGACACGGGTTTGATCCCTGGTCCAGGAAAATTCCACCTGCCCATGCCACAAGCAACTAAGCCTAGGCGCCACAACTACTGACTAATCACTTTAGAGTCCAAGAGCCACAAGCACTGAGCCCACTGTTGCATCTGCTGGAGCCTGTGCACCTAGAGCTTGTGCTCTGCACCAAGAGAAGCCCCCACAATGAGGAGCCTGTGCACCTTAACGAAGAGTAGCCTCTACTTGTCACAACTAGAGAAAGCCTGCACGCAGCAATGAAGTCCCAGCAGAGCCAAAAATAAATAAAGAAATACATTTTTTTTAAAGGAAAGGAATCTCAGGTACCTAAATTTTTTTAAAGGAAAGGAATCTCAGGTACCCAGTGTATTGAATACTTTATTTTAAAATTGCCTTTGGGTTTTCAAAACTAAATTCTTTTTTGCTCAAGTCTATAACCTAGAAAATATCCACTTTGGGAAGAAAGCCTATAATAAAACATCTTGGGCCAAAAGCTTTTGTCTATTAGAGTTCTTCTAAATGAAATCCAGTGAACGTGTATAAGCAAGTATCACAGTTTATCTGTAGTTTGCCAACAGGTTTCAAGAAAATGCCATTCATGTCCCTTAATTTGTTTGACAGTACTTTATTGTTAGGTAACATTTGGATTTCTGAGCTCTTCAAAGCCCTGATGTTGAAGTCAAAATGCTCTAAACAAAATAGCATTTATTCAATTCATCCAGAGACTTAAATAGCATTTTTCTTCCAAGACAAGAATATCAGTGGTGACTTCCCAACCTATATGCTTAGCATATTCTAAACTGCAGCTTGTAGAAGACTCCATGAATAAATACCTTAAGGGGACTTTTCTCTCAGACCTTTACCAGGAAACTTCTTTGAAAATTTTTACAAATTAAAACCAAGAATTCTTGCACTGTCTTGGTATAAGGTCTGTTTCTGATGTATTATTTCTTGGTCAAAAAGGAATGAAAAAATACATCAGAAACAGACCTTATGCTCATTATGAAAACTAACAAAATGGATCATAGCCTTACCCATAAAATATAAAACTCTTGGATGATAACATAGGAAAAAACCTGAATGAACCTGGGTGTGATGCCCTTTAAAATACAACATCACAAAGATAAGATCCATGAAAGAAACAGCTGAGCTTCATCAAAATTAAAATCTTCTGCTCTGCAAAAACAATATCAAGAGAAATAGAAGACAAGTCACAGACTGTAAGAAAATATTTGCAAAGGACACAACTGATAAAGAAGTATTATTCAAAAAATATACAAAGAACCCTTTAAACTCAACAATAAGAAAACAAAGAACTTGATTTTAAAATGGAACAAAGACCCTAATAGACACCTTACTAAAGAAGATACATAGATGTTAAATAAACGTATGAAAAGAAACTGTACATCCTATTATCAGGGAGGTGCAAATTCAAACAACAATGGGAACCACTGCACACTTAATAGAAGGCCAAAATCCAGAACACAGACAACACCAAAGGCCAGCAAGGAGGAGAAACAACAGGAACGCTCACTTATTGCTGGTGGGAATGCTAATGGTACAGCCACTTTGGAAGATGCTTAGGTGGTTTTCTTACAAAACTAAATAAATTCTTACCAGATGATCTAACAATCACATTCCTTGGTATTTACCTAAAGAAATGGAAAACTTATGTCTACACAAAACTCTGCACATGGATGTTCATAGAAATTTCTTCATAATTGGCAAAAGTTGGAAGCAATCAAGATGTCCTTCAGTAAGGAATGGATAATTCAATTATGGAACATCCACACAATGAAATACTATTCAGTGTTAAAGAAAAATGAGCTATGAGCCATGAAAAGACATGAAGGAAATTGAAATATATATTACTAAGTGAAGAAATAAGTCAATCTGAGGAGATTAAATACCGTATGATTCCAACCATATGACATTCTAGAAAAGGCAAAAATGTGGAAACAATAAAAAGATCAGGTTTGCCAGGGGTGTGGGAGAAAGGGAGATGAATAGGCAGAGCCAGAAAATTTTTAGGGTGGTGAAAATACTCTGATGATACCATAATGATGGATATATGCCATTATACATTTGTCCAAACCCATATAATGTACAACAAAAAAAGTGAACTCTAATGTAAACCATGGACTCTGGGTAATTATGACGTGTCAGTGTAGGTTCATCCTTAGAAAAAAATGTACTCTCCTGGTGAGTAATGTTGACACTGAGAGAGGTTACACAGGTGTGGAGGCAGCAGGTCTGTGCGGAATCTGCGTTATTGTTTAGTCATGTTAAACTATGCGACACCATGGAATGTAGCCCGCCAGGTTCCCCTGTCCATGAGATTTCCCAAGCAAGAATACTAGAGTGGGTTGCCATTTCCTTCTCCAGGGGATCTTCCCAACCCAGGGAGAAAATCCATCTCCTACATTGGCAGGTGGGTTCTTTACCACTGAGCGACCTGGAAAGCCTGGGGAATCTGTGCACTTCTCTCTGAATTTCACATTGAACCTAAAAGTTCTTTTAAAAATTGTCTTTAAAAAATCAACCTCAAAGATGGGGAAGAGAGGAGATGTCATTTAACATAGTTCTTATATAAGAGGCATGTGGGTTTTAGTTAATTATAGACTCACCATATGAAACAATGGGATAGAACTACCAAAACAGGAAATAAATTCTCTATCAGGCTTCGTTAATAAAGAAGAATAGTGACCTGATCCGAGGAAGTAGTTTTCCTACTTTTCTCTAAGCAGAACACATTTATAGCATTTTGTCCACTTCTAGGTGCCATATATAAATAGAATGCTGAAAACCATCACCTACTGAATAGGTGATGGTCTAGAGCAGTGGTTCTTAAATTTTGCTCCACAATATGAATTCCTTGGGGAGCTTTTAAAGATCTTAATGCTCAGGCAATGCCCTGTAACAATTAAACAGAATCCTAGGGGATGGGCTGAAGACAACAATATTTCTTTAAAATGCCCTAGTCATTCTAACGTGTAGTTTTGAAAACCAAGGCAGTCAATATCACTCTCCTCTTTTCACCTCCTGTGTTCATCAACCATCTCCCTCCCTCCCTACCTCCCTGCCCCCATCTTCACCCTCACTTTTTCTTTTTCTTTCTTCTCTTACTTTCTGTCTTCCTTCCTATCTGTCTTCTTTTCAGTCTTTCTGTCTTTGTCTTTCTTCCTGTCTTTCCTTTTTTTCTTTTCTCATCATCCCTCTCCATCTCCCCCATTTCTTTCTTAAGTACAGACTCCTCCCATAGTTTTCTTGAATTACCTCAGGCACCCAGATAGACTCCTGGATTCTATCTATGTTTGCTTTACTTAACTCTCTCCCTTTACCTGCTTCCAAAGGTGATCTCAGGCTTCCCAGACGGCTCAGCAGTAAAGTATTAGCCTGCAATGAATGAGACACAGGAGATGCAGGTTCGATCCCCAGGTAGGGAAGATCCCTTGAAGGAGGAAATAGCAACCCACTCCAGTATTCTTGCCTGAAAATTCCCCTGGACAGAGGAGCCTGGAGGGCTACATTCCATGGGGTCATAAGAGTTGGACATGACTAAATGACTAAGGGTGATCTGACTAAAAGGCAAATATAGGAGGTTTAAAAAAAAAAAAACTAAGGTGAACTTTGAAGAGTAAGTAAAAAATTTGTGTAGAGTATCCGCTGAAGTCTAGGTAGAGAAGAGGAGAGTAATGAGAGCGTCAGTATAGCTCCAGCCTGCTTCTAACTTCACCTTACCTTTTACCTCCTCCACTACACCTAAACTCGGTTACTTCCTTCTAGGCCTGCCCAGATTACGGAAGTGAAGCGAAAGTTGCTCAGCTGTGTCCAACTCTTTGCGACCCCATAGACTATATAGTGCCAGAATACTGGAGTGGCCATTCTCTTCTCCAGGGGATCTTCCCAACCCAGGGATTAAACCCAGGTCTCCCACATTGCAGGTGGAGTCTTTACCATCTGAGCCACTAGAGAAGCCCAGATTATGAAAACTGCTATTTTAATTTCCTTTTTTGTCCATGATGTGTAGGTATTATTAAGCATTCTCTGTTTCTCTATTTGAAGTTCACAATAAAACTATGAGGCCTGTGTTAACCCACATTTTATAGCAAGGAAACAGAAGGTGAAAGTGTTATAGCAAGATTTTGAGAGAGTAAATGAGTTCATAAATTTTACATCCACCCCAGGTCTATGGTGCTACAAAATCTGTGCTTTTACACCCTGACCAGCTGACATTCATTTTTTCACACATATCTTCTATCTTCCACCTTGTCTGCTATTTTCACCTCTTACTCTCTTAAACATTTGCATGCTTTCCTTGAATATCTACCTGGCTCTGTCTTTTAGTAGAAGATGAATAATTTTTTTTTTTCTCCAGTCAGGTTCCCTGTTCCCGGAATATAGATTGGTAATCAACCATTTATACTATCTTGAATTCTGAATTCAAGGAAAATCAGAGACTTATAGTGGGTCATATCATTATTTGTTTAATGTAGATAGAAAGAAAGGGGAAACAAGCAAGATACATCATGTGTGCCTTTTCTTAATGAATGTTCATGTCCTGAATTTCAGTTTTTGAAATAAACAAGCCTGAGGGATATTTGGAAGTGGTGGGGAAAGAGGTTGGGGGAAGAACCCAATTTCATTCTGAAAAAGTCATTGTCTCTTTAAGTATAAATTTGTAAAATTCTGGTGAAATAAAAACAGGTTTTTGTATTCTTCAGTTAAAAAAAAGCAAATGTAATCAAGTTGCTTCTCTGCTTAAAACATGCTTTAGTGACTATCCATTGTATTCTGTTCAGTTCAGTTCAGTTCAGTCGCTCAGTCATGTCTGACTCTTTGCGACCCCATGAACTGCAGCACGCCAGGCCTCCCTGTCCATCACCAACTCCCGGAGTCCACACAAACCCAAGTCCATCAAGTCGGTGATGCCATCCAGCCATCTCATCCTCTGTCGTCCCCTTCTCCTCCTGCCCCAATCCCTCCCAGCATCAGGCTCTTTTCCAATGAGTCAACTCTTCACATCAAGTGGCCAAAGTATTGGAGCTTCAGCTTCAACATCAGTTCTTCCAATGAACACCTAGGACCAATCTCCTTCAGGATGGACTGGTTGGATCTCCTTGCAGTCCAGGGGACTCTCAAGAATCTTCTCCAACACCACAGTTCAAAAGCATCAATTCTTCAGCGCTTTCTTCACAGTCCAACTCTCACATCCATACATGACCACTGGAAAAACCATAGCCTTGACTAGATGGACCTTTGTCTGTAGAAAGTTCAAACTCCCTTAAGAACACAAAACTCTTTAAGGTCTGGGCATATGTATAATCTCTAGTTCCTTTCCTAGTCTACTCTCCATCACTACCACACACACATGCCATTTTCATTCTCACCATATTTCATTTGAATGTGTCACAGTTTTATATTTCTATACTTTTGCTGTTGCTCAGTCCAATTATCTATTTTCAAGTTCCAATTTAGACGACCCTTTGAGAAAACAAATGTCTTTAATAGATCTACTATGTATTCTGTAGCATGTAGTATATACTTTTATTTAGTGTGTATCATGCTAAACATCTTTCCATTGACTTTTTGAGTTTAGTATCTAATTCTTACCTGCCTTCATAACCTCAATTTTAAATGTGTAAGACATTCCACTTTGCTGTGGAAGACCACCTAGAGTAAATGACTAGAAACTATAGGAAGTGTATTTTACTCAATACATAGGTAGAACTTTTACAAACTGAATGGTTCCCATGAAATAGGATGTTACTGTTAGTAGAACTGTTCAAGCAGAGTTTGAATGGATTTGTTTACCAAATGGAAGGTAGATACAGAATTTCTAAGATTCCTCCCAACTTTAAATTTTTTTAATATAAAATGAACACTAAGTAAATAAATCATGAAACATTTTTTAGTTAAAGGAACCATTCCAAGAAGAATGAAGGCTAAAGCAGAGAGAAGTTGGCCATTAAAAGCCCCCTTTAAGAAAAGGGAACCCTCTTACATTGCTGGTGGGAATGTAAATTGATACAGCCACTGTGCAAGATGGTATGCAGATTCCTTTAAAAGCTGGGGATAAAAGCACCATATCACTCAGCAATCCCACTACTAGGCATATACCCTGAGGAAACCAAAACTGAAAAAGACACATGTACCCCAATGTTCATTGCAGAATCTTTTACAATAGCTAGAGCATGGAAGCAACCTAGATGTCCATTGACAAATGAATGGATAAAGAAGCTGTGGTACACATATACACAATGGAATACTACTTAGTCATAAAAAGGAACACATTTGAGTCAATTCTAATGAGGTGGATGAACCTAGAGCCTATTACACAGAATGAAGTAAGTCAGAAAGAGAAATATAAATATCATATATTAACACATATATATGGAGTCTAGAAAGGCAGTACTGATGAATTTATTTTAGGTCAACAATGGAGAAACAGACATAGAGAACAGACCTATGGACATGGGGTGGGAGGGGAGGGAGAGGGTGAGACGTATGGAGAGAGTAACATGAAAACTTACATTACCATATGTAAAATAGATAGCCAATGGGAATTTGCTATATGACTCAGGGAACTCAAATAGGGCTCTGTGACAATCTAGAAGGGTGGGATGGGGAAGGAGATAGGAGGAAGGTTGGGGAGGGGACATGGAACATGGCTATACCTATGGCTGATTCTTGCTGATGTTTAACAGTAAACCACAAAATTCTGTAAAGCAATTATCCTTTAATTAAAAAATAAAGTGGCCCAAAAAAACACCCTTTACTGTATATCTAGCATTAAGACAGGGGTACCAACATACTTAGAAAAAGATTCACTGCTATTCCAAGCTATTAATGAAGTCCCATAAATCTGGTAAAATTTTAAGAACAAGTAGATCAGGGGAAAAAGATAACTGCTATTTATGTAACTTCCTACCTTAACCCCTAAAAGATTTATGCACTGAAAATGACTAATTAAGAGGATAAAAATATCAAATCAAATCAATTATATTCTAACTGTTACTGTCCAAGAATAGCCATATCTTCCAAATTCAATAATTTAAAGCAGCTCACTTACCCATACAGCTCCTGACTGCCACCAGAAAGATCAGAGGAAGTTATTATTAGAAACTTAGGAAAGACATATGAGAAACCACAGCAAAGACCTTGGACATTTAAAAACTCAAAATAGTTTCCATCTGAGTTTAAAGTCATAACCAAATTTGCCCAAACATTGACTACATGGGGAAAAGAGATAAATCAGCTGCAAGATCTGTAAACAAGAGATACACAGAAAAGAAAATCCTTAGAAAATGTAGGTACAGATCCCAGAGAAGTAAAAAGTCAGGGCAGGGGGGTACAGAAGGCATTTTTGCTGGGGAAAATTGTATGGTTCACTTATTCTGAGCTACAAAGTTCTGCATTTCACACAAAACTGCAGAACTTTCCTAGCAATAAAGCAAGGAAAATGTTTTATTTCACCATGAATATTTACATTTTAAGACATATGCCACAACCTATAACAAAAGATTTTCAAATAGCCAGACACTAAAGGAAATCTATGTTTAGCTCTTACCTAAAACTAAAAAAAAAAAAAAAAAAATTTAAATAATCAAATTGTGGAAGCATTCTAAAAGGGTCACAGAACATTTGTCAGAGGCTTCCAGATGAGCCTGCATCCCTCCATATGATGGCTTTACTTCGCCTTTACTTACCTGGGCTTGTTAACAAACCCCAGAAGCTCTCTTCCAGGAAAGTGCCTCCCCTAAATGTCAAAACTTCCACCTTCTTCTGATAAGTGTAGCGTTCTTGCACACTCACCAAAAAATGAATATTGTAAAACCTAGCAATAATGTGTTCTTCACAAAAGTTTGTTGAATTTATGAGTTAAAAAATTCACCTGTGATAATTGAATGTAATCAGGTTCCAGTGCCCTTTTAAACACATTTAAAACTCTCTAGAAACAAATATTGTAAATTCAAGTTAGTGTCCTCTAGCAGAGTGTGGTGGCTCAGATGGTAAAGAATCTGTCTGCAATGAGGGAGACCTGGGCTTAATCCCTGGGTTAGGAAGAGCCCCTGGAGGAGGGCACGGCAATCCATTCCAGTATTTTTGCCTGGGGAATCCCCATGGACAGAGGAGCCTGACAGGCTACAATCCATGGGGATGCAAAGAGTTGGACACGACTGAGCAACTAAGCACAAAGTAGAGTCCAATTATGATACAATCCCTAGACTAGATCCATGAGCACATCTTTGAAATATATCTTCTGAAATCACTCAAAATAAGAATCATTCACATACAGAAATTCTGCTCTGTCCCACAAATTATTCCTGACTTTTGTTACTATAATCTCAGCCTCCCAACAAGTTCCATACAACTTAAGATAATGCTAGTGAACCTGTAACATTTGCACTTGGGTATTTTTTCAAGTTATTTTTTCCCCTTGTAGAGATACTGAATTTTCACCAATCCATCCAAACACTTGCCCCCATCTGGGCTCCTCTTGGAATTAAAAGAGGACTTAAAAAATTAATTTATTTTTTATTGAAGGATAATTGCTTTACAGAATTTTGCTGTTTTCTGTCAAACCTCAACATGAAGCAGCCATCAGTTCAGTTCGGTTCAGTTCAGTCACTCAGTCATGTCCGACTCTTTGCGACCCCATGAATCACAGCATGCCAGGCCTCCCTGTCCATCACCAACTCCTGGAGTTCACTCAGAATCATGTCCATCGAGTCAGTGATGCCATCCAGCCATCTCATCCTCTATCATCCCCTTCTCCTCCTGCTCCCAATCCCTCCCAGCATCAGAGTCTTTTCCAATGAGTCAACTCTTCACATGAGGTGGCCAAAGTACTGGAGTTTCAGCTTTACCATCATTCCTTCCAAAGAACACCCAGGACTGATCTCCTTTAGAATGGACTGGTTGGATCTCCTTGCAGTCCAAGGGACTCCCAAGAGTCTTCTCCAACACCACAGTTCAAAAGCATCAATTCTGTGCCACTCAGCTTTCTTCACAATTCAACTCTCACATCCATACATGACTACTGGAAAACCATAGCCTTGACTAGACAGACCTTTGTTGGCAAAGTAATATCTGCTTTTGACTATGCTATCTAGGTTTGTCATAGTTTTCCTTCCAAGGAGTAAGCGTCGTTTAATTTCATGGCTGCAATCACCATCTGCAGTGATTTTGGAGCCCAAAAGAATAAAGTCTGACACTATTTCCACTGTTTCCCCATTTGCCATAGGTATACACATATCGCCTCCCTTTGGTGGCTCCCTCCCATGTATCTGGCCCTTCATAAAAGTTGAGGTCATGGCCATGAATGTTCTTTTCCTCTGATCAATATAACTAAACTTTACAAACTGTTTAATATTTCTTTATTAAATAACAGACTTCCAAATCTCAGTCTTTCCTATAATAACAAAAGATTTTCTTTATATATATCCCAACCACGTGTGCACCTTTATAAATTCTATCAAAACCAAGGCTGTAAAGAAAGAAGAGCTAGAAAAACACAGGAAATTCTTTTTAGGATTACAGCCTGGTTTTCATCATCTTACACAGATTTCTTTTAGGGCCTGGTTGTTTTAAAAACTTTTTGTTATGAGGTTTGGGAATGTCTTAAAACATAAATATTTATGAAAAAACCCAAAGTCATATAGTTTTACAGTCAAAACTCCTCCCCGGACATTACAGGCATATTTATTGCAATCGGGTTTGTCCCAGTGCGAGGAAAGAAGCAAAGGTATGAGGTATATTACTAAAATATCTGAGGATAAACAGACCAGCTCTATGTTACATTCAAAGCCATGAGTGTTGCTATGCAGGGCACAATTCCCCACAGGCAGTTTCCTAATACTCTCTCTATTTTACCTTTTAAAAGCTTTGTATACCCCAGAACTACAAGAGGATCCCACACTGATCGAGGATAAAACGGGAATTATGAAGAACTGAACTAGGGAACTCCAAGGCAGCAGTCCATTTACTCCAAGATATCCCTTAACCACTGCCTTTGTCTACTGCCAATGCTATTAAGTTAAACTCACAGCCTCCAGACAACCTTGTTCCCCAAGCAGCTCGTCTGGACAATTGTGTTCTGTTCTGCCTCAGCAAGCCCAGCTCCCAACATTACTTGCTAACCATTAAACTGTTCCTCTAATATCTCTTCAGGGACCCAGTCCAGGCTGCAAGCAATACAAAGCTAGTCCACTGGAAAGAGCTGTATATAATAGAAGGCAAACTGGCTCAAGGTCAAGGAAAAAGGACAGAAAACAAGGGCTACAAAAGACAGAGTGATTACATTCATATATCATTTTTGTAGTTCTTTTCAGCCTTTCCGGGCTTCCCAAGCATAGCTCAGCTGGTAAAGAATAGACCTGCAATGCCGGAGACCCTGGTTCGATTCCAGGGTTGAGAAGATCCACTGGAGAAAGGATAGGCTACCCACTCCAGTATTCTTGCTTCCCTGGTGGCTCAACTGGTAAATAATCTGCCTGCAATGTGGGAGACCTGGGTTTGATCCCTGGATTGGGAAGATCCCCTGGAGAAGGGAAAGGCTACCCACTCCAGTATTCTGGCCTGGAGAATTCCATGGACTATATAGCTCAAAATTGTAAAAACCCATATTTTAAAACCATCAAGTCCATGGTTCCCTTTAATTTTTCTTTTTGAATCGTAACTCCACATATTTAGAAACTATCATACAGTTATGAAATGCAAGGTATGTATAGCATATATATTTTAAAATTCCAAACACATTTTAAGAGATCCTAAGGTAAATGACACACTGAACCATGCTTGCTAAGACAGAAAAATTTCTATGGAGTATGTCCATTAAGCAGACTTATCCTAAGCCAAAGCTAAATACAAGTTGCAATATGCTGGGGAAATATCAGAGGGCTTTCCTCTTATCAGAAATATATGGATACAATCCTATCCAGCTATAGAACTGAAACTCCAAATATGCAATTATGCTTGAAGAATTAAAGAAAGAAAGAGAAAGCCACTCAATCATGTCCGACTCCTTGCAATCCCATGGACTATACAGTCCATGGAATTCTCCAGGACAGAATACTGGAGTGGGTAGCCATTCCCTTCTTCAGGGGATCTTCCCAGCCCAGGGATGAAACCCAGGTCTCCCACACTGCAGGCAGATTCTTTACCAGATGAGCCAGGAATGCTGGAGTAGGTAGCCTATCCCTTTTCCAGAGGGTCTTCCTGACCCAGGAATTGAACCGGGGTCTCCTGCATTGCAGGCCAATGGCTACAGATACCTGACAGAAACATCTAGGTTATTACCTGAATTTCACATTCTGCTCTTTCCTCTCACGCATCATTTTTGCCCACCATCATTAAGCCTTCTTCTAGAAAGCAATTATCATGTTTGACTAGGCTGTGTCTGGTACAAACTTTTCAGACGTTGTCTCTTAGGGAATAATTTACCTTTGGGGACTATCTATTTGTCCAGCACCCCATATCTGAATTAGAGACGACTTTCTTCATTTGTTTAAAAGAGCTTCAGAAAGATGTTAATGAGGAGGGCAACTGTATGAGGGGTATATGAGAACTCACTGTACTATCTTCACAACTTCTGCATAAGTTTAAAATTATTCCAAAATAAAAGGTCTATTAAACGAGAGAGAGACTGATCTTCTCAATCAGACATGGGATCAAATGTTGGTCCACCCTAACCAGACCTTGATAAGAGTCAGGTAATTTTATTTTCTTAAACTGTTTTTATTTTGTTTTAACATCAAGTGACAAACAATTTTACTGATCAGAAAATCCTCATGTCTCAATAAAGAACAGGAGAACTAATATTTTCATTATCAAATGACTCATTATTCTACCAGAAAGACACAGTTCCCCAACCTGCAAGCATGAGAAATTGATAAATGGCAATACCTCTTCTGCTGGGGTGTAGTTGACAACACACACCAGTTTACTTCCCAACTCCTCTTACTTTTAAAATAGAACCCTCATTTTAGGGAAGCTCTTCTTTGTGGCTAAACAGAAGTCCTCATTTTACTGTCTAAGAATATTTGAGAAACCATCCTCCAAAGGAGCCCTCCAGACCTAAACCGAAAATTTTTCTTTAGAAATCAAGAGTGGAAGATGAGATTGTGTCAGATTTACAGACAATTCTACAAAGATATCCCAGCTGAAAGGTATTGCTCATAAAATATCTTCCCCTGTTCCATTAGAGTCTTCCTCTTCCTTGCTGTTTTAGTCACTAAACCATGTCTGACTCTTTTGTTACCCCATGGCCTGTAGCCTGCCAGGCCCTTCTGTCCATGGGATTTTCCAGGCAAGAGTATTGGAATGGGTTGCCATTTACTTCTCCAGGGGATCTTCCCAATCCAGGAATCAAACTCAGATCTCCTGCTTGGCAGGCAGAATCTTACCACTGAGCCACCTGGGGAGCCCCGCATTTTAGCAATGCATTTTGACTCCAATGCACAGAAGCTGAATGATACGAGTGAACCGAATAACTCAACATAATTGCACAGACATGTATCTAAAATAGCATGAGTTATTTTAACATGAGTTAATAAGTGCACATTACTAAGCCAGACTGTAAAAGCTACATAGTATATGACTTTATTTATATGACATTCCAGAAAAGGCACAACTATAGGGATGGAGAGCAGGTCAGTGTTTTCCAGGAGTTAAGGATGGGAGGAAGACTTAACTGGAAAAGCTTAGCACAGGGAGTTTGCACAGACAGATGACCTAACTGGTCTTATGTTGATCATGGTGGTAATTACACAATGCTATGTATTTGTCAAAACTTGTAGAACTCTGTATCACCCCTGTCTCCCCAAAAAGGTGAATTACTCTATGTAAATACAAAATAAATCTTAAAAAAGTTGAAAAAGGGTGGTGGAGATGTGTAAAATGTCTTCTCTGAAATTGTTTAAGAACAAGAGGAATCATCATCAATCCTAAATTTTTTTTTCTGATCCAGTCACCTATGGAGCACTTCAATTTAGCTTTTTATGTTGCTTTAAAAGCACTAGTTAATATCAAGGGTATAGCTCTGGTTTTCATTTTATCCATGAAAATAAAGAGGTTGACAAGGCATTGTGAAAAGCATGTGTTCTTTTGGTCTATCTCAAACAAAGCTTGATGCAACAAAGCAGTTTCCATAGTAATGACACTTTTTATTCAACACCAAGACAAACAACTATAAAAATACATAGTTAGACAATGCAGAAAGCGTACATGCCAGAACTAAATGAGGTCTCTGGGGAAATGATTGGCCACTTTAAAAAAATTCCTTTCTAAGAGCAAAGTTAGTCTTTTAATCTTGCTTTCACCTTCCCCATGGTGAGATCCTGAAGGTCTTTCTCTAATTCTCATCTGTCACTGAAAACAGAATGGAGAGGAGAGAAGTCACCCAAAACATCTGGTGGAAAGGCAGCCCCGCTATCAGTATCTGAGCGTTGAATGTGTACGTATGTTTTGGGGCAAAGGGGTGGAATTAAAGATGAATAGTTAATGGGTTAATAAGCACTGTTCTGCTTTCTTCAAGAGTTTACAAATGAGTCACATAATCAAAGGACCTGGCATTGCAGAGAAGCTTGGAGACCATTTAATTCACCTGCTGGTTTCAGAGATGGACCAGCGGTGGCCACGTCAGTGATCATACAGCTGGACTGTGGTAGAGCCAGAACCAAAACTCCAGCCTTCTGAGCCTTTCTGACCCCTAATATTCTACCCTGGGGCCAGCCTCATGGGCATATGACCTATACAATCCCACAGGGCCTCACATTCACAATGGCCCCACTCCTGGTTTAATGCTCTGCTGTTCCTGTCTTGAAATTGTTTTTGAACAAAAGGCCCTATGTTTTTCATTTTACAGTAGGTGTCATAAGTTATGCAGCTGATTTTGACCCCATCCTTCCCCTCTCAAAAGTTGTCTCACAGAAAGAAAACTTCATATTCCAGGCAATAGAAAGAAGAAAAATTCAAGAGATAAGGGAATTTAAAACAAAATAAAAAACAATAGGCAAAATTTATAAAGAGAAAAGCTTTTATGCTTCCAAGAGATGCACCAGCATGGGACTGGAAAATGGTTTCACAGGAAGTAATGAAAAGACAACCTCAACCAGCTTCACTAGTGCTCAGCTCAAGTTCTTAGGGAATCAACAGCAGCGATTAAGTGGGAGGGTGGTGGGGCATATTCAACTAAGTATGTAATTCAGCCGAATGTGCTCTTACCAGCTAGGCTTTAATGAATTTGGTTTGTATTTTCATTCTGGGATCATAGGAGACATCTCATCACGTGGAACAAAGCAGTCTCTAGAATGGAGGCCATCATGAGGTGTTTACACATGGAGTCCACACAGCCTATCTGCCATCAGGGACCTAGGAATCTAACTGTTAGAAATATTGCATTGAGCAATAATGCCAATAAGGATGCTGGGGAAACCTAACCCATTTGATAATTTCTGGTGCTGTCAGAGGTATTTACATTTGATATGAGGTGAAGATTTGCTGATCATTAATTTTTTCTCCCTTTCCTTCTGCAAAGAGTTTCCCTGATAACTCAGTTGATAAAGAATCCACCTTCAATGCAGGAGACCATGGTTCGATTCCTGGGTTGGGAAGATCTGCTGGAGAAAGGATAGGTTACCTACTCCAGTATTCTTGGGCTTTCCTTGTGGCTCAACTGGTAAAGAATTCACCTGCAATGTGGAAAACTTGGGTTCAATCCCTGGGTTGGGAAGATCCCCTGGAGAATGAAAAGGCTACCCACTCCAGTATTCTGACCTGGAGAACTCCCCAGTCCATAGGGTCACTAAGAGTCAGACACAACAAACTGACTTTCATTTTCACTTTTCCTCCAGCAAAAATTATTTTTAGTGAAGTAAAAGAAAGAAAGATCTGGAGCCTTAAAAACACCAAATCAACTTTAAACCCCAGTGTTACCACTTACTGTGTTGTTATTGGCAAGTTATGTAAACCCTCTTAGCCTCAATACCTTTATTTAGTAAAATAATGACCATAAACCTATCTCACTTAACTTGTCAAATATGTTAGCTTGCAAGGATTTTCATTTTCCAAAGTGTGTTCCAGGGAGACAAGTTCTGGAGAAGAGTAAACAAGATTTGTGGATGAAATCAGTTTAGGAAACAATGAGTCATAACTAATCAAATTGATTTATTTAATGCACAACTTCTCAAAGTTTTTAATATGATAATTTTCTTAGTGAATCAACAAGAAGATCCCATGTACAGCATTTCTCAATTTTAACGATCAGAAAAAACTTGAAATTATTGTTGCATGGGGGCATGTTTTTGAGAATGCTGAGTTAATTACATAGAGTAAATATTGTAAATATTCAATAAATGTTATTCCATTTGTGTTTATATTTATAAAAACACAAAGATTCTTATTATTACAATATATCACATACTGAAAAAAAAGTTTTCCTTCACTATTTCAAACTGTTCTTCTCCTAATAACCATGTTGTTGTTGCAATTACTGTTTCTCTAAAACATCACCTTTACTTCCTAGTTAACCATATGCTTATTGTCCCAGTCTTCCCTGGATTTCCATTTGAAAAGAATGTATATTATCATTGTGCTCACTTGATCCAGGTTAAATAGCTATGGATAAGTTCAAAACCTCAGTTCTAACACCACGTCTGCTACTAACTATATGACTAAGTATGGGGTTTTTATTTTTTTCAGCTTTCCCAGACTTCTGTGAAATGAATGAAATGTAATTGTTCTAAGATAAAATTTTATAACATTCTAGAACTGGAAGAGTTAAACTGTAGAGACATCTACTTTCCAGTCCAGCATATGAGGGGCTTGGAAGTCTTCTCTTCCACCTACATAAGAAGAAAAAGTTGAGCAAACTGAAAATCAACAACTTTTCTTAGATCTATCAGAGAGTCGAGATCACAAAACAAACCACTGCTCCCAAATTCTGTGAGGCAGACAGGTAGATAAAGAGAATTACAGCTTACTAGAGCAGAAACCTCCATGGGAATCAGTATCAGGGTAAGAAAATCTGGACTATAATTGATGAATTGCTGGAAATTCAGAGTGGACAAGTTTGAGAATTGAAAGTTCCAGGGAAGGGCAGTCTTAGGTGGGGCTCTAACTCTTTGTAAGTATTCCCTCCAGAAGCCCTAGGAGGTTCTCACAGAGATGAATGGAGAAAAATCTCCTCATGCTTCCATCAGGGGGAGGGAAAAAGTAATCATTTTGAATTAAACCCAGAGCACTCTGTTCTTCTTAACAAAATAAACTATTTCACTAGAGCCTAACAAACTTGGAGGAAGAGAAGTATACTCAGAGCCATTTCCTTTTAGCTTTTTATGTGGAGGAAGAGAAATATACAATCACAGCCTCTTCTAGTCTTTCTGTCTCACTTGTGTGTGTGTGTGTGTGTGTGTGTAGGAGGGAACATGAGAAGAACTTTTAAATCTCACAGCCCAGATGCATAAGTTCACTGAAAACCTCAGACCTAATCATCAGACTATAGAATGCTACCCGTCCCCAACATGTTACCACCATATCAATAAGGCTTATATACTGAAGTTCTTTCTACCCAGAATATCAGGCCCAGTTTTCAACAAAAAAGGAAAATGAAAAAAAAAATACAGTTTAACACAAATATCAGAATCAGACTCAGGTATGTCAGGGATGTTGGAATTATCATCAGACTGAAAATTTTAAATAACTATAATTAGTATACTAAGTGATTCAGAAGATGAGACAACAAACCATCAGCTTGGAGAAAATATTTGCAAGTTACACATCTGATAAAGGACAGCTATACAAAATATATAAAGACCTCTTACATCATGACCAATTGTGATTTATCCCCAGCTTGCAAAGTTTAATGTATGTAAATCAACCAATGTGATACACCACATAAACAGAATGAAAGATAAAAACTACATGATCATGTCAACAGAAGCAGAAAAAGCATCTGAGAAAATTCAGCATCTATTCACAATAAAATTTGCAATGAAATGGATATAAAAGGAAATTTTTTCAACACAATAAAGGCTATTTATGAAAAGTTCACAGCTAACATCACAATCAATGGAGGAAAAGATGAAAGTTTTTACTCTAAGATCCAATACAAGGCAAGGAGGCCCATTGTGGCCACTTTCATTCAATACAGTACTGGTAGTTAAATTATAAACAGCAATCACACAAGAAAAAAATAAAAGGTATACAAATCATAAAGAAACATGTGAAATTATCCATTTGCAGATGACAACATCTTATATACAGAAAACCCTAAGGACTATCAAATCACGGCTAGAACTAATAAATGAATTCAGTAAATTATGAAAAAATTTTAATACAGAAATGTACTTGTACGTGCATGTGCAGGCACACATACACACTCACATACCACACATACCGTAAAGGAAAAGATGGCAAAACTTGATTTTATTGGAAGGCTATTAAAAATTGCCACAATATAGGAGAGGATATTAGTAATAGAAAGATTTTTATATTTGTAGAAACTCCTCAAAAAAAGACCATCCAACAGAACAGAAAAATAAATGCTAGAGTCTTGAGTAAGAATATTATGAAAAAGAAATCCAAAAGACAAATAAATAAATGTATCCAACCTAATATCTGACCTGACACATATAAGTCAAACAGAATGAGATACCATTGCACTCTAAACAAATCAAGAAAATTAAGAAAGTCTGAAAATATCATGTGTTGGGTGAGGAAATGGAACAAATATTGAAACTCTCATATTGCACTACTGGACGCAGAGATTGGTACATGCACTTTGGATAAAACAAGTGGGCATCACCTACTAAAACTGAATATGTGCATATCCTATGATCCAGCAATCCTGCCCTTGAGTACATCACCTAGAGAAATTCTTACACATTTGAATCTAGATACATATACAATAATGCTCCTAGCAGTCTTCTCAGCAGTCCAAAACTGGTATTTTGGAAACAACAATGCCCAGCAAAATGGAATGAATGGATTCTAGTATGCACCTCCAATGAAATACTACACAACAATAACAATGAATAAACAAAAACTATACATGAAAGGATGTTTGGCTCTTAAAGACAAAATATTAAGAAAGAAAGATGGCAAGGTAATATATGAGTCCATTTTCATGAAGTTTAAAAATGAGCAACAGTAAAATTATTATTACTTTTAGCAATGCATACCATTAAAGTAAGGTTTTCAAGCTTTTTTTATAGGAAGGTATTAAAGTTATTCATGTTTTTAAATTTTACACGCAGGAAAAGGATACCTAGAGGTATATTCAAATAGTTATTCTTTGTAGGTACATTTAATAGGAAAGAGAATGATTAGGTAGTCATTTTTAGTCTAGATATCTAAAGATGTTAGAAAGGTAATGCTCAAAATCCTTCAAGCTAGGCTTCAGCAGTATGTGAGCCGAGAACTTTCAGATATACAAGCTGGATTTAGAAAAGGCTGAGGAACCCCAGATCAAATTACCAACATTTGTGGATCACAGAGAAAGCAAGGGAATTCCAGGAAAACATCTATTTCTGCTTCATTGACTATGCTAAAGCTGTTGACTGTGTGGATCACAACAAACTGGAAAATTCTTGAAGAGATGAGAATAATATTCCACCTTACCTGTCTCCTGAGAAACTTGTACGCAAGTCAAGAATCAACAGTTAGAACCAGACATGGAACAACGGACTGGTTGAAAATTGAGAAAGGAATATGTCAAGGTTGTACGTTGTCACCCTGCTTATCTAACTTGTATGAAGTGTACATCATGTGAAATGCCAGGCTGGATGAATTATAAGCTGGAGTCAAGACACTGGGGATAATATCAACAACCTCAGATAAGCAGATGATACCACTCTAAAATGGCAGAAAGTGAAGAGAAACTAAAGAGCCTTTTGATGAGGGTAAAAAGGGAGAGTGAAAAAGCTGGTTTAAAATTCAACATTCTCAAAACTAGGATCATGGCATCCAGTCCCATCACTTCATGGAAACTAGATGGGGAAAAATGGAAACAGTAACAGATTTTATTTTCTTGGGCTCAAAATCAGTGCAGATGATGACTGCAGCCGTGAAATCAAAAGATATTCTTTGGAAGAAAAGTTATGACCAACCTAGACAGCATATAAAAAAGCAAAGACATCACTTTGCCAGCAAAGGTCCATCTAGTCAAAGCTATAGTTTTTCAAGTCATCATGTATGGATGTGTAAGTTGGATCATAAACAAGGCTGAGTGCCAAAGAATTGATGCTTTTGAGTTGCGGTGCTGGAGAAGACTCTTGAGAATCCCTTGGACTGCAAGAAAATCAAACCAATCAGTCCTCAAGGAAATCAACTCTGAATGTTCATTGGAAGGACTGATGCTGAAAGCTGAAGCATCAGCTGATGTGAAGAGCAGACGTTGGAAAAGACCCTGAAGTTGGGAAAGACTGAGGACAGGAAGAGAATGGGCAACAGAGGATGAGATGGTTGGATGGCATCACTGACTCAGTAGACATGCATTTGAGTAAATTCCGGGAGATAGTGAAGGACAGGGAAACCTGGCATGCTGCAGTCCATGGGGTCAAAAGAGTTGGACATGACTTAGTGACTGAACTTATTACATCTACTTAGAACATAGTGACTGATGTTATTACATCTAAAGATCAGGATGAGGTTAAAGGTAGCAGATTTTTGACTGATAGTCAACCGAGAGCCCAACTGACTGGTGAATAACCCATTTCCAAAACAAATCTCATTAAAATTCATCAGACCTTTTTTCAGTCACTCTATCAGGAAGGCTAATCTTCTCCAAGAAAGTGGTTATAAATTACCTCACACAAAAAGTTTCTACTCCAGAGCAGGCTTGAACAATTTTTCTTTTACTGTACGTACCATACAAAGCTAAAAAGAAATGTGAGGACATCATTGCCATAAAATGCTGGACAGTGACTACCTCGAGGACAAAGTGAGAGGGAGGTTCTTGGCAAGAGACACTCAGGCTTCAAGAACACTCTCCATGTTTTCTAGTTACAACTGCCTGGGTGGCTTTATTTCATCGTATTGATTCAGCAAACCACTTTTCATTAAGCTAAACTGGGGTACTTTTCTGTATATGTGTCATATTTTTTTTTATTTGAAAGAAGATGATAAAAGGAAGATGAAAGTCTGAGTAACAGACTGATTGATTTACATACTTCATATCCACATGAAATATATTCAATGAGCACCAAACTTTATATAACAGAGTAATATAAAGCTGATTTCTCTGTCCTGCTAAAAGCTTTCACATTCCTCCCCATCCCACAGTGACTACCTCCTCCTCTGCTCTCATGGAACTGATGTTTAGGCCTCTCACTGGCAGTAAAGTGAATATGCCTCATAAGAAATGCCTCCCGTGCTCTTTTTCAGGCTTTCACATGTGTGTGCTTTGTCTTCCAGCTTATGGCTTGGCACAAAGAATCCCCTTGACACCCTTTTATTCATAAGAATCAATGGAGAGTGTACGTGTGAATCTTAATCAGAACAGGTCATGTTAAGGCAATGTTCTAGTATTTATCATCATCATTTCTCAAACACTTTTCTCAAGTCCAGCTCCCAGAGTTGGACATGAAATCTCACACCCCTTTTTCGTCAGTCAGAAAATTCTGCTCTTTTTATAAGCCCAAAGACTGGTAATGATACGATAGCACTTGTTACCCAATTATGTGGCAGCTCCTCTAGAGACTCATAAGGATTTTTGAGGCTTAGCAATTGCTGACCAACTCCTGTGCATAAAAAAAGAGGAAAAAAAGCAATACCTTGGGTAGTAGTCCAGTACAGAGTTAGGACACAATAATCATTCGTACTATCCTTGTGAGAGGTGAACTTAATTCTACCCATGAACTGCTTTTCTAATACGAATATTTGTTAAGGGTCTACTGTGTGAATATCGCCATGCCAAGACCTGAGGATATATCCTGAACTTTCTTTTTCCTCTCTGCCAAACATATTTTCATTCATCAATAGCCATTATCAAGCAGAAATACACAATTCATTAAGTAGCCTTTCACTTTGTAACACGATGTTGCAACCAAGGCACGAAAATATAATAGCTATGACATTCAGAGTGAAGCAGCTAGGCCAAGATGCAAATTTTCAAAGATGGTAATCCCCTCCCCTCCCCCCGAAAAATGACTGCAAAACTCTGGAACCCCTCTCTTGCATCCAGGGTATAAAAGATAGCGGAAAAATAGAGCTCAGGGGAAAAAAATTTTCTGAGAGAATGTTATACTTTCTCCTACCTCTTTTCCTCCACAGAAGAGATATGAGAGCAGTACTAGCTCCTAAAATAAACGTTCTTCAGGGACACTACTCAAGGAGAATTTCTAGAGAAGATTTCTGTGGAGAAAATCTTAATGTTCTATGGGTCCACACTTTTCCAAGGAGGAAGTGAGTTCTTCCTTCTTCACTTCACAATGACACAGATGATAGATGACATAGCAATCAGAGTCATTTATAGAAAGAACCCACTGAACTGGTGTCTGACTCCTGCCTGGAAACTTTAAAGAGCAAGAGCTAGGTTGGTTTGGAGCTTTGGCAATGGGAGAGAAGTTGCTGCTGCATTCACTGTGCTTACTGAAGCAACAATGAAAGAAGTATTCCTATGAGCTAAATATGGGACATACACTACTGAGAATCTGCAGTTTAGGTCTAGTCAAGACAGCCTCCCTGGAGAAAGCTGAAGACAAACCCTCAGATTCTCAGGGAGCTTACTAATCAGTCTTCCTGCTCTATCCTTGTTCCCTTCGGCATACTGCACCACTGAAGTCAAATGTTCCAGTAAAATATAAGTCTGGACTGATGCTGAAGCTGAAAGTCCAGCACTCTGGCCACCTGATGCAAAGAACTGAGTCATTTGAAAAGACCCTGATGTTGAGAAAGATTGAAGGCGGGAGGAGAAGGGGATGACAGAGGATGAGATGGTTGGATGGCATCACCAACTCAATGGACATGAGTTTGAGTAAACTCCGGGAGTTGGCGATGGACAGCGAGGCCTGGTGTGCTGCAGTCCATGGGGTCTCAAAGAGTTGGACACGACTGAGTGACTGAACTGAAAATGTAAGTCAGATCATGGCACTCATCTACTCAAAACCCTTAAGTGACTTCCTTGTCATGTAGGGTAGAAGCCCAAGCCCTCACCAGACCCATAAGCCTCTACACAATCAGACTCCACGCCCCATGCCCTTATCTCCCCTCTCCCCTCTGCTCTCTGCAATGCAGATACACCTGCCTTCTGTTCCTTACCTCCCCAAGGCCTCTGCACTTGCCAGACTCTGCCTCCAACACTCCAGCACCTAGGAGTCCAAGTCACAAAAAACAGAATTTCCAAAAGGTGGAGATTTTCATCTGCTTTGTTCACTCAGGGCCTAAGCAGTTCCTGGCACAGAGTAGTTGTTCAATAAATACTTGTTGACTGATTTAATGCATTTTAATAAAAGTTTTGTGAATGACAATATTTCTGAGGTTGTTGTTCCAAAAGGAGGCCAAAGGGGAAGAAACTTTCTTCTCAGAACAGGAAGTCACCAAATCCACTTGTAAGTTTGCTGGAAGCAGGAGGTTTGAGCCTGCGCCTGTTTGTCCCTTCCTCTCTCTCACGCCTGGTGTACAGACTTCAGTCAGCAATGATTACGATCTATGCTGTTCCCCAGTTTGTTTCCCTTTTGTTCTTGGTGTTTAATAAGGAAATCTCCAACTTCACCATTAGAACATTATAAATCACCCGCATTACGTAGCCTGCTCAGGCAGCTCTGATAGGAACCCCCTGGGCTGGGTGAGAGTTCAAATCAGGAAATGTTTGCTCAGATGCAAAGGTTTGGAAAAATCCTAGGGCATGAATCATGTGGGATTTCAATTTCCCTGATGCTATATATGAAAATCATAATTTCTAAGAAATTATGTATTGAGAATACATATTTTTCTTTGACTCCAAAATTTTCTGGAAATGTGTCCCTCCCTTTAAAAATCCTGAGTCCAGAATTCCAGTTTTGCAGGAGGCAAAATTGCCAGGTGACAAGGGAGTGAAGAGCAGGAAGACTACCATGTCAGAGCAGCCTTCTCATCTCCCCTTCAGCATGACTCTTGCACAATTTCTTTTAAGACAGCCAAGAAACTCCAAGGTTTTAAGGAAAAAGAAACACAGAATATTAAAGTTATCTGAACAATAACACTGTGTTGGCCAAAAAGTTCATTTAGGTTTTTATGTGAGATCTTCAGGAGCAAACTTTTTGGCCAACCCAATACAAACAGTATCTCAAAAAATAATAATAATAAACTCTGCTTGAAATACAACCACTCACGCACACACATGAACACACACACATACGTATACGCACAAGCACCCACACAAGCAACACACATACGTATACACACAAGCACCCACACAAGCACATTCTGAGGGCCCCTTGTTCTCACGTGTCACAAGGAAACCACAACCTTCAACTTCTCAGACTTTCCCAAACATCATGGTTTATTATACACAGGAATTCCACTCACTTTGCTTCGTGCCTTCTCAACCTATTTCTTCACAGTGAGGCTAGAAGAAAACTGAAATTACAAATGAATGTGCTGGAGGCTTACTCAAAGCCAGAAAAAAATTCTGAAGGGTAAGTATAGTAGTGATAGTAGTAGTAGCAGTCATGATTATCACTACTTACCATTAGTGCAGAGAAGTGTTTTAATGCACTCTATCATTTGAATCTTCACAGTCCCTTAGACTATGGGCTTAAAAGATTTATAAGAAACCATTGTCCAGTCTAGTTTTAAATCGTGAACTCTCACAATTTAGCATATCAGAGAAATGAAGAAAGACCTAAAAGAGAAGTTTTTAAAAATTCGATTACAAGGGAATTCCCTAGCAGTTAAGTGGTTAGGACTAGGTGTTTTCATGGTCGAAGGCCTGGGTTCAATCCCTGGTCGAGGACTTAGGATCCCATAAGCCATATGGCAGCCAAAAAAAAAAAAAAAAAGAATTCAAACATAAAATTCTATTATTCTAATGAAGTAATACACCTTCCCAATGAGAATAACTGTAAGAATATATAAGGACCTTGCTGAAAACTATTGTCAGTAAACTGGGAAAAAGGGTACAATGTCCCTGGACACATTCTTACCTATGCAGTGTAGGCCGTCAGTAAGTGTTTGATGAATGCATAGTGAGTGAATAAACAAATTAGTGAATGAATAAACAAGCCAAATAAACAGCACTCCTTTTTGTACTCTTGGTTGCCTGAGAACATTGACTCTTGCTCTTGAATAACTTCTCTTTCTGGATCTCAGTCTCCCTTCAAATGCAGCACACTCTTTAGTTTTAGGGTTTTTTTTGGTAGGGAGTCCTCTGATGTTCAGAAGTAGCCAGATTCCACCCCTTCCATTCTATTTCCACTGCCACCACCCTTATTCAATTTCAAATTCATATCACAAATTCATCTGCTTTCACAATACACTCCAATACATCTTCCACACTGTCCCAGATTAAGCTGCCTTTTATATCACTTTATATCATCCTCCTTCTCAAATGGCTTTACAGTGCCTACACAAAGCACAGCTCTGCTCTGACATTCAACGCTTTCAGCTCCCACATTTCCTGCTGTATCCCCCGCTACATCTCAACACATACTTTAGATGCAGCTATTTTTGACAATTCATCATTTCCTAAAGCCCACTGCATTTTCCCTCTGTTCCTGTCATCATTCATGCCATTCCTTTTATCTGTAAATGTCTCCACTCAACTTCAACTATGAAAATTCTACCCATTCTACAGATTCCAGTTCTGATTTTCCTCCTTCAATATGCACTCCATGCTTGACTTGGTTGGAAAGATCTCTCCATCCTGTCATCCCTAAAGAAAGCCTCAGATCAAAGAACACATTATTTCTGCATAATTGCAGGGGTAAATATTATTCAGGGCAATGTTTCACTAACTGTGCTCTGAAGAACAATGTCTCATGATTCTTAAAACAAAACAAAACAAATAAGAAGAATAAAGGTCCTGATGAAATAGCGTTAGAAAATGCTACACACTCCACCTTTCTCTTGGAGATTCATGGTGCATATTAGCATATGAAAGGCTCTGAGCATCCTGAGGTGAGAAAATGTGATTAACTTGATTTAACCCAATATTTCCCAAATACATTTGATCAAATTTTCCAGTTTTCACATATTAATAATCGTTCTTGGAAGGCTAGTTCTTCATGGAACACAGTCTAGGAAACGCTAATCTAATATGAATCCCTCAAGGGAAGAGATGATGAAATTAAGCTCTAGAGAAGTGAAGTAACTGAACAAAGACCATGAGCTAATTTGTAGAAGAGTCAGCAGTACACCTGGTCTCCTGTCCTCCAAACCAATCCTCCTTCACTCTATCACTATGACCAAATTACATTACAGTACAAATTTGCAGAATATTTTCTATACCTTGCCAAACTTTTTATACATTGAAATTTTTTGGCAGTAATTTGCACTGGGAAGACTATATTAGAGAAACAAAATAAAGTCATTTTTTTAGCTTAATAAAGAAGCTCCATATACACACAAAAAGATATTAATCAGGGAAGCTAACATCTGTACAGTCCCCGAGGATTAGAATTCATATTACCAAACTGAAATTACAGGAATCCAAAATTCTGTGATACTCCATGGACAAGGTGGCTAAGAAACATTAAAATATATCCACAAAATAAAAATGAAAAATAAAAATCTACAGTTAAAAAAGAAAGACAAATTCAATATCATACTATTCATGAAGATGCAAATATTAAATAAACGACAAAATCCTCCCCAGAGCTCACTATACAGTAACTGTTCCCTTACACAAAAACAAAAGCAAAAGTATATTTTTGTCTAGTGAGAACTCAGCTGGAATCATCATTTACGGCAGATGCAGCTGACTGCCTGTTCAATGGTACTCTCCTCCCATTTTGCTTTCCCTTCTTGATGTGTTCAGGAAAGGTGAGCTCCCTCCCCTTTTTAAAAGATGAAACATGATTGGTCCACACCAATTTTGTTTTTCCTTACTCCATTTGCCAGATGATTTAAAAGTAGGAATATGACCAATATATAAGGAAAGTATACTGAGGCTTCTGGAGCTTCGTAACCCCCAGAGAGGGGGTGGGTTGGGCTTCAGGTGGCACTGGTGGTAAAGAACCTACCTGCCAATGCAGGAGCTGCAGGTTTGATCCTCTGGGTCAGGAAGATCCCCTGGAAGAAGGCATGGCAACCCACTCCAGTATTCTTGCCTGGAAAATCCCACAGACAGAGGAGACTGGTGGGCTACAGTCCAAAGAGGGTTGCAAAGAGACAGACATGACTGAAGTGACTTAGCACACACGCACACAGAGGGGGTGGGTTAGGGCCACGTTTTATACCTTCTGATATTGCTATAAATGTACTTAGTTATAATGAGGAAGTGATGTGTGGAATCACTGAAATCATTCTGATACCATGAGGAATAAGCCCCAGAATAAAAACTATATACACTAAGGCTGGCAGAACAGAAAGGTGCTCTCCCCTTGTATGGTACTCTATTTTCTCTCTTTTCTTTCCTTCTATTCCTCTAGACCATGCACTCTAAATCAACCTCTCCCTGGCTTTTCTCTCTAGAAACCAGTAGTTCTGTACAAGCCCACATTGTCATCTCAGTGCAAACATTTAAACACTCAAGATCACGCCTTTGCTATACATAGCCACATCCACCACTCTTCAACTTCCCAGGTTGGAGTTCTCTTTCCCATACATCAGCACCATTTTGAAAGTATATTTTAATGAAAGCAACAAAGACAAACACACAGTTTTACCTAAGGCCACTCTGCCTCTGTAAGACTCCTTGATGGTAGATTATCCTCAATCTCTTTGACCCTGCAGTGTTTAGCAGCACATTTATTAGTGCTCAATAACTACTTTCTGATCAATTTACCAAAAAAGTAGGCCCAATTAATGTATTCCTTGAAAAATGAAAAGTTCAAGAAAAGACATCTGATGAAAGGAACAGCTTGAATAAAATGGCATGGAAATAAGTTCTATGGATCCAAGTGTATTTCAACAATGATTTCAGAATTGACATATTGAAAATATGAGGACCTTTACTGCAATATCTCATATCTATATAGCGTTTAATGACTTACAAACAGCCTTGTGTCTACTACCTCGTCTGAGAATTTCTCAAGTGATAAATTACTTTTATGTATAACAAGCTTGACAATATTAGTAAGCAATTTGAGAGACAGCCAATCAGAGGTCATTCAAAAACATATTTCAATTACAGGCTGATGTGAAGCTTGAAAAAAAAGAAACAAAATAAAAATATACAATAAGCTCTCGAGAATAGAATCCAATGTACTGGGCCAGATCTGGGACACTCTGTTTATTTCTGAATGTTATACTGTGAAAAAGGACACTGTCAAAACAATGTATCTAGACAAGGGCAACCAAGATGATGTCTGGAAACTATCTCAAGTGGAGAATGAGAGAACTGTGAGTATTAGCTTATAAAAGGCAAGTTTTTAGGGTAGACATCTCTAAGTTCAATGGTTGTCAAGTGAAGAGGTAAAAGATCCTTCCTATCATGCTTCTGATGGCAGAACTAGTGCCAATGATAAACACAGGAACAAAGAGGATTATTTAAAATCTATCCTTACCAGTGTTCTCCAACGTTCCTGATTGTTCAACACAAAGAAGAATTCTCTAAAATTCAAAGCTGTCTAAAACAGACTGAACTACTTGTAAATCAGAAACACACAGTTTATAGAAATACAGGCAGTTAGAGGTCCTGGTGCCCTTCCTCAGGAGCTCTGTGAAAGGGATTCTTGTTTTAGCGTGATGAACCAGATAATCTCTAGAAATGTTTCCAGCATGAACACTCAATGATTCCATATTCTGAGAGCATCCCAAAGTACAACTGTCAAGCTGCACTCAATTTATTCAGGTAATCAATTTTTTTTTTTTTTGCTTTTCATTGGCATACAGCTGCTTTACAATATTGTATTAGTTTCTGCTGTACAGCAAAGTAAATCAATTATGCATACATATATCCACTCTTTTTTTTATATTTCCTTCCCATCTAGGTCACATGGTGCATTGATTCTCCATAGAAGACTTACAAATGGCAAAAAAGAAAAAAAGCGCATGAAAAGATGCGTAACATCATTAATTATTAGAGAAACGAAAAGCAAAAGTACAATAAGGTATCACTTCACATTGGTCAGAATGGCCATCAGCAAAAAAAAATCACAAACAATAAATGCTGAAGAGGATATGGAGCAAAGTGAAGCCTCCTACACTGTTGGTGGGAATGTAAATTGGTACAGCTACTATGGGGAACAGTATGAAGGTTCCTTATAAAACTAAAAATAAAACTCCCATATGAGCCAGTAATCCCACTCCTAGGCATATATCCAGAGAAAATCATAATCCAAAAGGATGCAGGCACCCTGATGTTCATTGCAGCACTACATAAAATAGCCCAGACATGGAACAACCTAAATGTCTCCATTGACAGAGGAATGGATAAAGAAAATGTTGTACATATATACAACAGAATATTACTCAGCCATAGAAAGGAAAGAAATAATGCCATCTGCAGCAACACAGATCAAGAATTTCTTCATGTAATGAATCTCATCTCTCAAAGTAATAAGATTAAATATATAATTTTCAAAAGATATGAGTAGATCAATAAAACATAACCTATAACAGTTAACACTGAGCATTTCCAACACCTAGAATAATACCAGGCTCAGAGCGTTTACTCAAAAATACGTGTGATTTAATGAATAAGTATCTAAATGTTAGGTAATTCTGACATGTTTCTACCTTTTTCACGC
This sequence comes from Ovis aries, assembly GCF_016772045.2. Lineage (NCBI taxonomy): Eukaryota > Metazoa > Chordata > Mammalia > Artiodactyla > Bovidae > Ovis > Ovis aries. The sequence continues at coordinate 40,582,514 of NC_056069.1, read as the reverse complement.
ATATCATATGAGCTTTCAGCAACAATGCTCTGAGGTAGGCTAGAAAGGTTGCTGTGTCCACTTTACATACCTTATTTTATTACCCTTTCTCAAGAGGACTCTTCAATTAACATTATAACTTTATGTTTCATTAAAGGTTGTTAAAAGAAAAATTTATTACAACAACATCTTATGTAAAACTGTAACTGAAACCATCACTGTCCATTATGTCCCTCATTTAAGAATGCAGGTAAATTCCTCCTATAATTAATACCAAGGGAACACTTGCCTTGCCTTACAAGGCATACATATTAGTCTGCTCTTCCTTTCCTTCCTTCTTCCTCTCCTCCTCTCCCTCCCTTCCTTTCCTTTTTTCCTAAACAAAATAATGGAGACTCTATAAATAAACGTGGTGCCTTTTTATCCTCAGAAGTTGCCAGGAAGTCCAGTCAACCTTGTGGTTCTGACTTTGACATCCCAAATTCCTAAGTTTCTCCAACATAATAACAAATAAAAACTTAGAAAAAAAAATTTTAAACAATGGACTCTGGTTTGAAAAAGAATTACTTGGAATCTTGATACATAAAACAGAATAAAAGTATAACTGTCGAGAAAGGAGCTCAGAGCCCAACAAACTAAGTCTCCTTCAAACAACCCCCCACCTCCAGTAGCTCTGAGACTTCTTAGGGTTCCAGTGATTGTCATTTGATCATTCTTTGAAAATTACTGCTCTATAGTATTGTTAAGTTATTTTAGCTGCCTTGTTTTGTGGACTTTCATTATAAGCCACAAGAAAATGTCTCAGTATTATGAACATAAAGACTATATGTATAATTCCATACATGCTTACCTTCTCAGTAACTCAGTCGTAAAGAAGCCACCTGGCAATGCAGGAGACGCAGGAGACTCAGGTTCAGTCCCTGGGTTGGGTAGATCCCCTGCAGGAGGAAATGGCAACTCTCTCCAGTATTCTTGTGTGGAGAATCCCAGACAAGGGGTCTGGCAAGCTACAGTCCATGCAATCACAAAGAATTAGACATGACTGAGCAAGCACACACACATACACAGAGATAACACTATATAGTATTTGACTCATAATAGTTACTTTTAATGATCTTCCCACTGGTGGCTCAGCTGGTAAAGGATCTGCCTGCAATGTGTGAGACCTGGGTTTGATCCCTAGGTTGGGAAGATCCCCTGGAGAAGAGAACAGCTACCCACTCCACTATTCTCGCCTGGAGAATTACATGAACTGTATAGTCCATGGGGTCGCAAAGAGTTGGACACAACTGAGCGACTTTCACTTTCACTTTATTATTGTAAGTACTTTTTGACTCCTACCACTGTAGTCTGATCATATGTAATGTCAACAGGAAATTTAAATTCAATTTTTAAAAAAAGGGGATACTAAATCTGGAAACTGGAAACCATAGAGACAACGGGCAGCACTGAAGAGCAAGTGCAAGGTAAGACTGGCCAAGAGAAGTACTTGGCCTGGTGTTTACCAATGCTGTTGAGAGAAAGGTGTAATTACCAAAGATTGCTAACAAAAGATATTAGGTTGGTCATCAAAAAAGGCTGACAATGAGTCAAAGACTGAAATTAAAAGAAATAAGTAAAGATTCTGTCACTAAACCAATCCATAAAATCCAATAGATAAGAGAACGTTTTGACTTTAGTCAAGTCCTAACTATTTCACTTTCAAGAAAACATTAAAATCTTGTATTTGAAGAAGTACAACTTCAACAGAGCCATTGGGAAAAACACTGAGAACATTTATCAGCCCAGCCCAGCAAGACTCTCCTCCGGCGCCTCTGTCAGACTCCTCCAATGGGAAATCTTTTAAAGCAATGTTTTAGCTGTACCACTGACATCTTCCTATAAACTAATGTGATGTTTGGCATGGAAGGTTGTTTATTTAGGTGTGTGAAGGTTCTGGCTGTTAACTTGGTAAGAAAAGTTATTTCTCTCCCTCCCTCGAGAGACCATCCAAGTACTTCTTTGACAGAGTGAACACCCGTTACACTCAAAAGAGGAGCTGGACCAGCCTTCTGCAAAACTAAGTAGGTGACTTTCTTTTTTTTTTTTTTTTAATTTAATTTTATTTTTTAAATTTATTTTTTAAAAATTTTTTAATTTTAAAATCTTTAATTCTTACATGCATTCCCAAACACGAACCCCCCTCCCACCTCCCTCCCCATAACATCTCTCTGGGTCATCCCCATGCACCAGCCCCAAGGATGCTGTATCCTGCATCAGACATAGACTGGCGATTCAATTCTTACATGATAGTATACATGATAGAATGCCATTCTCCCAAATCATCCCACCCTCTCCCTCTCCCTCTGAGTCCAAAATTCCATTATACACAGCTGTGTCTTTTTTCCTGTCTTGCATACAGGGGCGTCATTGCCATCTTCCTAAATTCCATATATATGTGTTAGTATACTGTATTGGTGTTTTTCTTTCTGGCTTACTTCACTCTGTATAATCGGCTCCAGTTTCATCCATCTCATCAGAACTGATTCAAATGAATTCTTTTTAACGGCTGAGTAATACTCCATTGTGTATATGTACCACAGCTTTCTTATCCATTCATCTGCTGATGGACATCTAGGTTGTTTCCATGTCCTGGCTATTATAAACAGTGCTGCGATGAACATTGGGGTGCATGTGTCTCTTTCAATTCTGGTTTCCTCGGTGTGTATGCCCACCAGTGGGATTGCTGGGTCATAAGGTAGTTCTCTTTGCATTTTTTTTAAGGAATCTCCACAGTGTTCTCCATAGTGGCTGTACTAGTTTGCATTCCCACCAACAGTGTAGGAGGGTTCCCTTTTCTCTACACCCTCTCCAGCATTTATTGCTTGCAGATTTTTGGATCGCAGCCATTCTGACTGGTGTGAAGTGGTACCTCATTGTGGTTTTGATTTGCATTTCTCTGATAATGAGTGATGTTGAGCATCTTTTCATGTGTTTGTTAGCCATCCATATGTCTTCTTTGGAGAAATGTCTATTTAGTTCTTTGGCCCATTTTTTGATTGGGTCGTTTATTTTTCTGGAATTGAGCTGCAGAAGTTGCTCGTATATTTTTGAGATTAGTTGTTTGTCAGTTGCTTCATTTGCTATTATTTTCTCCCATTCAGAAGGCTGTCTTTTCACCTTGCTTATATTTTCCTTTGTTGTGCAGAAGCTTTTAATTTTAATTAGATCCCATTTGTTTATTTTTGCTTTTATTTCCAGAATTCTGGGAGGTGGATCATAGAGGATCCTGCTGTGATTTACCTTGTTCTCCTCTAGGAGTTTTATAGTTTCTGATCTTACATTTAGATCTTTAATCCATTTTGAGTTTATTTTTGTGTGCGGTGTTAGAAAGTGATCTAATTTCATTCTTTTACAAGTGGTTGACCAGTTTTCCCAGCACCACTTGTTAAAGAGATTGTCTTTTCTCCATTGTATATTCTTGCCTCCTTTGTCAAATATAAGGTGTCCATATGTGTGTGGATTTATCTCTGGGCTTTCTATTTTGTTCCATTGATCTATATGTCTGTCTTTGTGCCAGAAACTAAAGACCTATATATAGAAAACTATAAAACACTGATGAAAGAAATCAAAGAGGACACTAATAGATGGAGAAATATACCATGTTCATGGATTGGAAGACTCAATATAGTGAAAATGAGCATACTACCCAAAGCAATTTACAAATTCAATGCAATCCCTATCAAGCTACCAGCCATATTTTTCACAGAACTAGAACAAATAATTTCAAGATTTGTATGGAAATACAAAAAACCTCGAATTGCCAAAGCAATCTTGAGAAATAAGAATGGAACTGGAGGAATCAACTTGCCTGACTTCAGGCTCTACTACAAAGCCACAGTCATCAAAAAAGTAGGTGACTTTCTATCTGACAGCTCCTTTCCACCTCTTTTGGCTGTGAGCCCTGTTCCCCGCCCCCAGCTGTCCCACTGCTAAACTCAGGTATCTGCCCTGGACTCAGGTTCCCAGGATTTTGTTATTATCTAATTGCCAACTAACTCCCTTTCTCTTTTTGTCCTATCCTTTCAAGTAGGCTACAATTGATAAGTGTTCCCAGGAATATTAAATTTTAATTGGTACTTAGGAATGCAAAAAAGTCTTTAGAGTATAAAGAAATAAAATCAAACTGGTGGAATTTGAAGTTCCATAATGGGCCTAACATTGCTGTTTACAGGCTCACACAAATAAATCAATCAGCCCATTAAAGTGACCATTTACTAGGCCTACGTTCAAGGCTGGCCTAGGAAGAGACAGTCATTTCCCTAGAAACACCTAAAACCAGAAGATTATATTAATAGTATAAACAGATATAAAACCTATCTATATTATATGTATATTATATATTTATACTATATATAATAAGTACTTTATATATGTAAATATAGAGTGTACTTAATGTATCTAGTATATTTATATATATAGTACATAAACACATATATAGCATAAATACCAGATATACAGTATAGATTGTTGTTGTTGTTCAGTTGCTAAGTCATGTCTAATTCTTTGCAACACCATGGACTACAGCATGCCAGGCTTCCCTGTCCTTCAGTATCTCCTGGAATTTGCTCAAACACACGTCCATTGAGTTAGTGATGCCATTCAACCATCTCATCCTCTGCCATCCCTTCTCCTTTTCCCTTCAATCTTTCCCAGCATCAGCGTCTTTCCAATTAGTTGGCTCTTTACAACAGATGGCCTAAGTTTTGGAGCTTCAGCTTGAATATTGAATATTCAGGGTTGATTTTGTTTAGGATTGACTGGTTTGATCTTCTTGCTGTCCAAGGAACTCTCAAGAGTCTAGCACCACAATTCAACAATATCGATTCCTAGGTGCTCAGCCTTCTTTATGGTCCAGCTCTCACATCCATACATGACTACTGGAAAAACTTGTGTTACCTCTCATATATGTATACCTAGTTATATGCTAGGTAAAATATCAATAAAACATATACATAAAGCATATATACATGTATATAGTATATATTATATGCACATATATGATAGACAATATGTGTATATATGATAGATAATTTCTTGCACACTTAAGCAAAGGAATTCATCTTATAGGCCACATGTATTTTTCCAAATGTTTCCATAATTATATCTTGGCTGGCTGCAGACTCATTCTGAATCATTAATTAAGGATGTTTCTGCACCAACAGCTCATTTCCAAGTGTTTTCCAGAATAGTGTAGTTAAACAGTGAAGTGAACTCCAGAGAGCAGGTTCTCAAATTCCCATGAATATATTTTATAAGGTTGAGATGCCAGAAACAGTAAGTCACAAACTCCATGCCTCCCACACTTTTCTTTATCCTGAAGAACGTAGGATACCCCACAAAGCACAGACACAGGCCAACTACCCAGGGATGATTTCAACAATGACAAAAAGTTTGAATCATTTAAATCCAGCAAAGTAGATGCCTTGGTATAGAAAGATGTGGGATGATATGGAAAGCTGGGAGGATTGGAAGCAAAGACAGAATATGAACAGGAAAGTGTTTTAAGCACTGAGAAAACCAGGGAGGGTGGGGGATGGAATTCAGATTCATCATGTATAATTATCACAAGAAGGTTACAGTATATTTTTTTAAGCCTTACAGTGGAGACTCTTAGGCTAAAACATCTGTGGAATCAAAAGGGGGAAAAAGGCTTTATGACTGCCAGCATCTTTATTCTGCCCCCCTCCCTCCTCAACACCAAGAATGAGCAATACATTAAAAAGGTGTTTGGACTGTCAGAAAATGTGATTGATTTTCCTACTCTGCCATAAAAGCCTGCTACATGCTGGAACAAAAAGCAAATGCTTTCCTCATATCCAGGTCTGGGTGGAACTTATATATTATTTTAACACCCATCAAGGGACAGCCTTATTTCTCCATGGAGACAGAGAAAGCAATCTATATCCACAAAAAGGGTTTTGGCCATTCTTTCCCTCCAGAACCCATTGGAATCTTACTCAAGACTAGAAAAACTCACAATGGAAAATTAATACAAATGGTCTACATATTTGCAGGACCAAAATGGGATGAAGAAACATGAAAGTCTGGATTATCTGGGAACCGAGCTCTGTCGGATAGAAACAAAGCTGGGTGGAGATAATTGGTTCAGAATAAATGAGGCTACATTTAGTGTTTTGCTTTTCCATCCATCAAACTGACAGTTACAGTCAGCAAAATAGAATTGATCATTGCTGAACTAGGAAAAGAAAGACAGAGCTTGGAGCTACATGCCAGAATTCAGGATCAGGTGTCTTTTAAATTAGTGTGGACTACAGATGGTAAAGTGATTACTATTAAGTAGTTATATAATTGCTTACCTAAGGTGAAAGGTCACACCTCAGTCTGTAACTTTGCCAGAAATACACTGCCAGAAAATGTTAACCTTAGAGAAGACAAAAGGGCCAGATGTAATTATAAATAGCCATATAATATAAATGTTAAATTCAGATTTTATATTATGCAATTCTATATTATTCTCCAAATCCAATTAACAACTAGTGGTTTTGAAGGACATAAGTTTACTATAAAGGATCAATAATTAAAACTAAGCAACATCTCTCAGGGGCTTAGGCAAACATTAGAGTCATTATTTCCAGTTCATATGGTACAGTTTACAGTTAATTCAATGGTAACTTTTTCATTGTTCTTCTGGGTCCCTGTAAGGTTAAGTTGAATGGGATAAAGAGTGAGAGAGGAGTTGTATTGGCTTGCTGTAATTTGGTTTATTACTTTACTTTTAGAATGGAAATTGGATGTAAGGAGGCTCTTACCTGGAGACTTTCTGGGGCAGGCAAAATTTATGGTAGTGGTGCCTCGTCAATGACTGTTCTGAATTTTTAGAGATTGAGGAACATCTGGAAGAAATGTGGGTTATAGGGGAGAAAACCCTCAAGGGATATGTATGCCCCATGATCTCAGTGATTATTAGGATTTAAGTTTATTTTTAAAAATGCAACAGCTGGAATCTGTTCTATTAGGGGCTGTTACTTCTCTTGCACATCACATACTGGATAGGTGGCACTTGATCGGGACTCCTGCTACCTCAGGTTGTTTGTTTGTTTTGGAGGAAGAAAAAAGAAAATTATTAACCATCAGGTCTGGAGTTGTTTAACAAATGAAGAAAGAAAAAGTACCCCAAAGGTCAATAAAAGGTTTGTCTGCTCTATTTTCCAGTCAATAAGAAAAAGGTGGGTTTTTTTTTTTCAATATTATCTATGTGGGCAAAAAAAGGGAGAAGTTGAGAGTATTACTGCTCATATTCTGGGAATGATTTGCATTTTATTAATTCTAACTAGCCAACATAGTATTATATATATTCCCTATACCTACTAAGACAAGAAAACAAACTTTCCTCAATAAACTTAGGCCAAGGTAACCTCTCTTTCTTCTTAATTTTGTAAGAATTAAGTCTGCTGCTGCTGCTGCTAAGTCGCTTAGGTCATATCTGACTCTTCATGACCCCATGGACTGCAGCCTACCAGTTTCCTCCATCCATGGGATTTTCCAGGCAAGAGTACTGGAGTGGGTTGCCATTGCCTTCTCCTTTGTAATATCTATCACACTACAATAGACATTTGGGACATATATAAGCCACCAGCTCTATCCCACTCACCTGTCAAAGATAACACAAGACACTTCTGTGAGACCACTATCTCCAAAGTTTTCAAAAAGGAAGGTGGAGCCCAAGTCCCTCTATTCTTGGAAACCTAAAAATCTCAAGGCAAATGTTAACTGTGTCCTCTGCCCAGCCTCATCCTCACTGGGATGAGGCTGAGCACAGGACTATTTATGCTACATCTAATTCTCCTCTTCCTCTCCAACTGCTTTTTCTCTTTCCTAATTCAATGGGTCTTTTACCCAGTCTGGAAATAGGATGAGAAGCCTATGTAGTATGTCAGCATTGCCTCAAATTGTCCCTATCTCACTCCAGATGAGATCTTTCAGTTAAAAGCTACAACTTTGACATGTGCTATTTACAACACTCAAGTAATAGGTGGCTAATGTGTACCTGCCAAATAGGGTATCATTACCAGGAAAATCCCATGGACTGAGGCCCCTGGTGGGGCTACAGTCCCATAGGGTCGCAAAGAGTTGGACATGACTGAGTGACTTCACAAGCACCAGTAAAGCTAGGAAGATAAAAAAGAGCCCATTAATTAAACTTCCCATTTCATCACACTACAGATACTTGTATATTCACTGTCAGCTGTAGTGCCTTGAACATGATAAATGCCCAAGAAATGTCTGTGATTCGTGGGATTAATGAGTGCACTTCAGACACATTTCATATTAAAGCTTATACCAGAGAGTTTCAATTATCAATCCTTCCCAGCAAAATAACAGCAGAGGAACATGAGTAGTTTCCACAGCCAGGGAAATAGTCCTTTAAAGACTTGTGTTTTATTTTAACAATGCATACACGGCACAGTCTGACTTTTATGATAACTGGAAATATCAGTGGTAGTCATTCTACTAAGTTAATTAGTTTGAGATTTAACTGTATCATATTTCCAAATTGAATCTCAGCATTCCATCTCTGTGAAAAGTGAAAGTGAAAGTGATTCAGATGTGTCTGACTCTTTGTGACCCCATGGAATTCTTCAGGCCAGTATATTGGAGTGGGTAGCCTTTTCCTTCTCCAGGGGATCTTCCCAACCCAGGGACTGAACCCATGTCTCCCACATTGCGGGAGGATTCTTTACCAGCTGAGCCACAAGGGAAGCCAAGAATACTGGAGTGGGTAGCCTATCTCTTCTCCAGGGGATCTTCCTGACCTAGGAATCGAACCTGGGTCTCCTGCATTGCAGGCCGATTCTTTACCAACTGAGCTATCAGGGAAGCCCTTCCATCCCTATATGCGAAACAAAACAAAAAAGAAACAGGCCTCCCAGGGACTAAAAAGGAAATACTCTTCCTCTATCAGTACTACTCAAGACAAGCAGTCTTTGGCACCTTGAGTGTATCAATTTCTCATGCACTAACCCATCCTTCCTAGTCCCTGCAATCTAAGAGAGACAGTGAACCACATGTATATTATTTGATCAGTTCTTCATATGGGCAGAAAAATATTCAACAGCTCCCAAAAGTTAAGAATCAGCTTGTCCCTCATAAATATAAAAATGATATTAAAAAAAAACAGTGCCTTTATCTGTCCAAAGGAAAATATCTATCAAAAAGCAATCTATTTAGATAGACTTGAGTCAACTTTCTAAGTCTAAATGTAGTTCATCAATATAAAAATTCCTTTCTGTATCCATAGTAACTGACATTCATTACCAACCTAAAGCCAATAGATAAATGGATGAGAGAAACCAATGATTTCTTGTCAGCCACATGGTAGACATTTATAAACACATTTTTGTTAATGGATTGTTTTATTGTTAAGTATTCCCTCATGGAGTGACATATGTTAAAGAGGACAGGAATTTTTTCTTCTAAGTTAAAAGAAGATGAATGAACCAGGAAATTTTAGTGCTCCATAAAGAAATTTGTATGGAGAAAATTTTTTGAGAGTACAAACCCTCTGCTTTTATTTATAAACATTTTCAGATTTAATCACAGGCAGCATAGTCTGAGGCTCAACACACAGTCTGGAGCATTCACATTTATTATGCTTTATTGTCTTAGTGATAGCTGTGTTTTAACAAGACCCTTCTTGTGAGCTACTGGCAAGGAGAGTGAAAAAAAAAATGAAGTGTTCGTCACTCTTTGTCATTTTTTATCTTTAATTAGACCCCAAAATACGCATAATGAATAAAGGATTTTTAGGGTTAAAACACCACCAATACTCTCACTGAATGACTCATAATGATAAACAGGACACATTTCATTTCCTAGCCAGGAAAACTTCTCTCACATGTGTGTTGTTACTTTTCAAAAGTGTGAAGGAGCAGTTTTGTTTAAGAAAAGACATGCTCACTAAAAAGCTTTACTATACTTCTAGTAGCTCGTAATCCATAATCCACTATGGATTTTCTTAAATTAACAGACAAAAGGCAAAACTAGTATTGTGTATTGTATATGCATGTTTGCAGGAGGGAGGTGGGGACCGCATAACCTTCTGACATGGTCGCCATCCTGAGAAAGACTCCAAGCTGTTGCTATGTGATTTGTGGCACAGCTTCTTTGGGTGCAGCTCCTATCGTGTATAACCGACTGTCAGCTATCTGCACCATGATTAACAACTAGCACGTGAATACGGTAGCCAACAGAACAGGAACAGCCTCAACCTGAGCAAATATCAAAATAAACATTTACACTTATAAGAACACTGTTCAGTTTTCTTCTGAAGTATTGTATGAACTGTAAGATGCTACAACAGACTGGTAAAGGAGATTCTGACACATTCTCTTCCAATGGAGACTTTGAGAGATTTTAACAAGAGAACAAAAGAAAGGGCTAGATTAGGTGGAGCGCTGGGCAGTCATGCCTGGTGATTTTGAATGTGCTAGACGGTGTTTTAAGGTTACTTACAGCCAAAGGCTAATAAAAACACAAGTCAATCATTCCTTATTCTTAATGGACTATTAGCTATGAAACTTAACTCAAAAACTTTATTAAACTCTATGTGAATTTCAAGTAAAGATTTTAATGAGAAACTTTTGATTTCTGAAAAAAAAATTGTAATGTTCACTCAACTAGATCCAGACTGGAGAAAATATTGGCAAAGACATCATAAGGGCTTCTTTCTACTGAATATTCAAAGCAAGAAAAGCCATCAGAGACCTTACACAGAGAATGCTCAATTTTAATACAGCAAAAATTATTTCAAGGACACAGCAGCTTCCTGGGAAAGAGTTTATAGTAGTTAAAAAGCACTAACAAAATAAAATTAAAAATGGATCTCCTTCTTCATATTTTGTGTATCTGTTGGAGTGTGGGATGGTATTAGAGCCAAAAGACAATGCCCCAGGCTTTCCATTTAGAACCCATGTGCTTCACCCAATCAATCCTTTCTCATTTACAAAGACCCCAACAAAGTCCATCATATAGCAAGCTCTAAGGTTAATGTTACCATCCAAACTCACCTACCCTCATTATGATTAGGTATAAGCCCAGTCTTCTTTGATTAGACACAGAAGCCACCATGTAAAAAAAAAAGAGAGAGAGAGAGAGATTAGTGCCCACTGATCATATTTCTCTCCTATAATAACTGAGAACAGTCTTTGGCTATAAACTGGGATTAATGGAAACACATTGCTATAATCAAAAGACTGAAATAGAACACATAAAAGACTTACTTGGATATAAAAACTGAATCGAGTCATTTTATTAGCAGTTACCCAAACCAGACACTGGTACAAAATCAAAGTAACAGTTGTTAACACTAATCTACTAACTTATCTTTTCTTGAGCACTAAAATGTTCAGAGAAGTAGGAAGAGTTAAATAAAAGAGACCCTTGCTAAGACAGTCACACAAGAACAAATATAGTTGGATAATAATAGTTAATATTTATTTAAAGAGCTTACTGTGTTCCAGGCACTCTCCTAAACAATGATGGATTATTTCATTTAATCTTCACACTGATACTCTCATGTAGGAACTACTATTATCCAAATTTTACAGAGAGATAAGCTGAGATTCATAGAAAGCTTGCTTGATTTCCTATAGCAAAGAAATAGTATAGCTATACCTCCAAATCCAGTGCAAATAAGCATACTCAAAACTGCTTCTGTAGGATAGGTGGCTTGTCAATACTTCTTTGTCAGCAGTGTTACATGGACTTAAATAGCATTCTCAGGCCCAATTCAATACTGTGATCAGTTTTGAGGGCACGGAATATAAAATGCATAGTGAAATACAGTGTGTAAAATGAGACTGAGACAAAAATTAAGTATATAATTGACAACTTTTCTTTGATGTCCCTTATCCCTACGTGAAGGTCAAAAATATGAGTTTGTATTTCTTTGCTATGTATCTTTTGTAGACAGACTCTTTCAGCTATAATTCTTGCTATCATTATTCTGACTTCATCACTTAGCAGATTGTCTGGCATGTTGAATAAACTGGTTGGACTGAATCCAAGCCCAGTATTACAGATCCTTTGAGCTATATGAATGATATCCACCATGCATTACCAGATAGTCTTAGTGGAAATCCAGTCACCACCAAATAACTTTTGCAGGATATTGCTTCTTTTTCAGATTTGTTGTAACATGATATGGTTTGCATCTTAAAACAGCAGGAATAATCTCTTTTTCAACTATCTAGTCTCCCTCTTGAGTAAAATTGAGGAAAAACAAAGATTAGTTGCCTCTCTAACTTTTATTTTCACATTTCTTTGATATGAAGCTGAAATGGGATATCCTGGGAGGTGATCATCAAGTTTGCCATTAAACTAAAGAGAGTTCCATGATGTTATTAAACCTACAACAGGGCCCTACTGCAGTTAAACTTCTCCTAATGCGTATTAAGCAACAGTTTAACTTCCTGGTTCCTTGCATAATAACCCAGGTTTATTATTTTTGACCCTAGTCTAAAAGAAGGAAAAAGAAAAACCTTAGAACATAAATCTGGGAAGGTTCATGTTATTTGAAGATTGGAGGCCAGGATACAAGAGTGACTTGATTATAAAAAATAAATTTAAACAAACAAATTTATCCACAGGTGAACACCAAAAAATGGGGAAACTGCATAGTAACCACACATTTACTACAAACTGCTTGTGCATGTTGTGGTGAGCAGGAGGGCAGTGGGTGGTGGAAATAATATTAATAAAACTACATGTTTCTACTAATGTAAATAGTGTTTATGACCCTATTCATAAGCCTTTAAAGACAGTTGTTAGCACTGGGCACTGAATCAGTTTGTAGCCAGGGCCTGGCAATAGAATAATTCTAACAGTTAATAAAATACACAGTGAGAACAGGATATGAATTTATGCCTCCTGAGAATTACTGTATTCACTAATGACCATTTCAGCACAGTAGTTTTAGCTGTCTCTTGGGAAAGAAAGCACCATGAGACTAGTTCGAAACAGGAAGAAAGGCAATATGCCAACTTCGAGGTAACCAACAGACATGATGTCCTTTCTTGGGAAGGCAGGAGGACCTTGAAAAGACAGATTTCCTAAGTGCCAGTAGGTAACGTAGAGATGGAAGGAAAAAGAAAATGAAGAGAGGAAAAATACTCTTGTAATTTTAGGTTGCCACATAAAATACATAAACCAAACAGGTCCAAAAGAACAATATAGATGAGAAAAGTTGACTCATTCATAAATAAGAAAAATCATAAACTTTCCTGTCTTCTTTAGAGCCCCTGGAGGTGAAAGGGAGGTCAAGAACAAGCTTCTACTTTTCCTCACAGTGTATTTAATTGTGGACAGATTCTGTCAGGTATTATCCCTAAGAATACATAAGATCCAGGACTATTTACTAAAAATGTAAAAATAGCACTGTTTCTGATATCTATTAGGGCCAAAAAATACAGAACTCCTCCTACCTCGTGTCTTGGAAAGTTAAAAGCTGATCACCTGACAAGCATGGCCTTACCCCTGAAGTGATGAGCGCACACTGAATTCCTCCTTCAACACTGTGCCGGGGGCCATGAGAACTTGAAAAGCAAGTACATGCATTTTATGCGGGGTCCACTCTCAGAGAACTGGAAATAACACTAATGCATGTAAAAGGATTTGGTAGCAAAGCAAGATACTGAAGTATTAAGTCCCAAAAGAAAAAATGCAGAGTAGTGTGAAATTTCAAAGCAATCCGATTAAGGCCTGGAAACAGGGAAAGTCTTATTGAAATAAAGAGAATAGAAATAGTAACTAAAACTTATGAAGTATTTATTAGATGCCAAGCCCTACTTTGAGCACATTTATTTTAATGCATTTAACCCTCACATTACTACCATGGGGATACAGTTATTCCTGTTCTGCATATGAAGAAACCAAGGTGCATAGGAGTTAAATACTGAATTGCAGTTTTACTTTTAAGTACAAAAGTCATTTAAGTGACCTCTGTTTTGGAATCACTTCTGTTCTATTCATCTATTTGTCTCTGCTTGTATCAGTATCACATAGTTGTCTAAACATGTTCACATTTATATACCTAAAAGTTATCAAAGCCAGGGTTCAAAAAGAGATAGCTAAGCTCTAGACACCCCTCTCTGAATCATTTCATTATTTGGAATCTGAGGAAAGGGACAATTTGGGGAAAAAAAAGGAACAAAAAGAAGGCTTATGAACAGAGTGTTCCTGTCTATGGTTAATCTGACCTGCCTCCTTTCACTGTTACAGACATCACTTGTCATTCTTTTATATATATATTTTTAATCACTTGTAATTTTTGACTAGTCTTTCCACTCTGGCCATTGGAAGAATACAAAATTATCTATCAGCTTTACCAATAAGTTTGGTTTTCAGAAGTTTTCTCAATTGCTACTAAGCACAAAGTCAGGTTTAAGAAAACCCTTCCTGTGTCCTCCCTCCTTTCTTTATACTTAAATACTGATGAGAAAGACCACAATATTTTAAGATCCCTCTGAGTCCACAAAAGGAAAATTTATCCACTCACCCAAAAAGAGTTCTCAAAGCCTTCCTAAGAGGATTGAATATAGGATTGAAAGGTAATTGGTAAACAGGCTTACCGCACTGAGGTGCAAGGCTTATATTTTGAGTTTCTCATGTTCCCCTTTACGGTCAGGATCCCCATTGCTCACAGCATTGCTCCAAACTAGCACTGAAGCCAGGAGAAAAGCAAAGGTCTGAGCAGATGAAGGAAGATCCTAGGAAGCAGAACAGTCATGAGAAAGAAAAAGAAGGAAAGACCATTCCATGCCTGTCTCTCTTGCAGCCATCAGATCCTGCCACCTGCACTCCTAACCTGGAAAACATGCTAGATGAGGCAGAACACTATATACCAGTGGTGAGATGGGAAGGGGGTGTTTAATAGGATACAGGTTCACACAGTGGAGGCCCAGAAAGAATTGGGAACTAGAGGCATCCTGAATCTCTAAACATGGCAAAACACCAGTAAAGCATTTATTTAAAAACAACAACAACAACAACATTCTACCACCTATAAGCCTGAATATTGATTCTTATAAACATTGAAGATGAAGGACTATACACAGAGACATGGGGCACAGCAGGAGGCAGTAGTTCTATATTGTAAATAACAGGTTAAGCAAAAGTTTATGACTCCCAGGTTTCTAGCTTATAATGTCCCAATCTGGGTTATATCTCTAGGGCAAGAGATTGGAGAATTCTTCTTTGGGACCACAGACCACTCCAAAGGAAAGATCCAACTAAGATTTTCTTGATACTAAGAGTCAACGAAAAGGTACTGAAAAAATGGCCAGGCCCTTATCTGATCATTCTTCAATGATGCGTATTTGGATAAGCCCACTTCACATCTCCAGAACGTTTTTAGAGTATTTTAGTAAAATATGAATGGCAACCAAATACCATGCAACATAGGTAAAAGTTAAAATCTATAGTTTACAGATATAAAGGATAGGAGGAAAAGTTCCAACATACATCTGGAAGGAGCTCCAAAAATATTAAAACACAGAGAATGAAGGAGAGGTAGCAAGTCGACAGCGCCAAGAGAGTTTGTAACTACAAATTCCAGGCTCCATACCAGATCTACTGCACTAGAATCTCCATTGGTGGAACCAAAGTATCTACATGGCACTACAGTTTTACAGGTGATTCTAATGAACTGTAAGGATTAAAAATCACTGCTTAAATCTGTGTCATGTAATCCATCCAATTAATTCCCTCCTGGACCTTCAGGTAGTGTAAAAGCACTGAACTAGAAGTTAGGAATCTCAGAATGAAGTCCCACTCTCAGTCCTACATTAGCCAGAAGACTTTAAAAGTCCCTGTTGATCCTCTGGGAGCTTTAGCTTCCTCACCTGCAAAGTTCAAGAAACAGAACACCTCCTCTCTCACAAGCTGAGGAGGAACAAATGCTCATCCACCCACTTACCATGCCATCAGTTCAGTTCAGTTACTCAGTCGCGTCCAACACTTTGCAACCCCATGAACCACAGCACGTCAGGCATCCCTGTTTATCACCAACTCCTGGAGTTCACTCAAACTCATGTCCATTGAGTCGGTGATGCCATCTAACCATCTCATCCTCTGTCCATCTAACCATCTTCTCCTCCTGCCTTCAATCTTTCCCAACACCAGGGTCTTTTCAAATGGGTCAGCTCTTCACATCAGGTGGCTAAAAGATTGGACTTTCAGCTTCAACATCAGTCTTCCAATGAACATCCAGGTCTGATCTCCTTTAGGCTGGACTGGTTGGATCTCCTTGCAGTCCAAGGGACTCTCAAGAGTCTTCTCCAACACCACACTTCAAAAGCATCAATTCTTCTGTGCTCAGCTTTCTTTATAGCCTAACTCTCACATCCATACATGATCACTGGAAAAACCATAGCCTTGACTAGATGGACCTTTGTTGACAAAGTAATGTCTCTGCTTTTTAATATGCTATCTAGGTTGGTCATAACTTTCTTTCCAAGGAGTAAGTTTCTTTTAATTTCATGGCTGCAATCAACATCTGCAGTGATTTTGGAGCCCCCAAAATAAAGTAAGCCACTGTTGCCACTGTTTCCCCATCTATTTGCCATGAAATGATGGGACCGGATGCCATGATCTTCATTTTCTGAATGTTGAGCTTTAAGCCAACTTTTTCACTCTCCTCTTCCACTTTCATCAAGAGGCTCTTTAGCTCTTCTTCACCTTCTGCCATAAGGGTGGTGTCATCTGAGGTTATTGATATTTCTCCCGGCAATCTTGATTCCAGCTTGTGCTTCCTCCAGCCCAGCGTTTCTCATGTTGTACTCTGCATATAAGTTAAATAAGCAGGGTGACAATATACAGCCTTGATGTACTCCTTTTCCTATTTAGAACCAGTCTGTTGTTCCATGTCCAGTTCTAACTGTTGCTTCCTGACCTGCATACAGATTTCTCAAGAGGCAGGTCAGGTGGTCTGCTATTCCCATCTCTTTCAGAATTTTCCACAGTTTGTTGTGATCCACACAGTCATAGGCTTTGCATAGCCAATAAAGCAGAAATAGATGTTTTCTGGAACTCTCTTGCTTTTCTGATGATCCAATGGATGTTGGCAATTTGATCTCTGGTTCCTCTGCCTTTTCTAACACCAGCTTGAACGTCTGGAAGTTCACGGTTCACATATTGCTGAAGCCTGGCTTGGAGAATTTTGAGCATTACTTTACTAGTGTGTGAGATGAGTGCAATTGTGCAGTAGTTTGAGCATTCTTTGGTACTGCCTTTCTTTGGGACTGGAATGAAAACCGACGTTTTCCAGTCCCATGGCCACTGATGAGTTTTCCAAATTTGTTGGCATATTGAAGAGAGCACTTTCACAGCATCATCTTTCAGGATTTGAAATAGTTCAACTGGAATTCCATCACCTCCACTAGCTTTGTTCATAGTGATGCTTCCTAAGGCCCACTTGACTTCACATTCCAGGATGTCTGGCTCTAGATGAGTGATCACACCAGCATGATTATCCAGGTCGTGAAAATCTTTTTTGTATAGTCCTTCCGTGTATTCTTGCCACCTCTTCTTAATATCTTCTGCTTCTGTTAGGTCCATACCATTTCTGTGCTTTATTGAGCCCATCTTCGCATGAAATGTTCCCTTGAGTTAAACGCTTAGCGCACAGCCTCCTTGGAAATTCACAACAGGTCTTTGTGATTTTGCCATTATCAGTCTTATTTTATAAATGAAGAAGTAGGAACCTAGCACTTTGAATTACTTTCATTTGATAGGTACTATTATAATAAAATTACCTGAATTTCTCTCTTTAGCAATTCACTCTTGTGTATAAGAGCCTCTATACCAATTGAGAAATTCAAATATCTTAATCTCTCCCCCATTCTAAAAATTAGAGTAATTCAGTTATAAAAATTAGCACAGTAATCTCAAATTTTCTAAGGAACACTAAGATTAGCTAAAGAAATTCGTCTGCAAAAAAAGTAAATCCTTCCCCTCAAAAAACTGAAAACATGCCCCCATTGTCACTTTAACACCAATTAGTTGAGGGAGTCCTGATGAATGTGTGAGTGAGTGGGGATACCTGCCAAGTGTAAAATGCCCTTTGAGGACATTCTAAAGGGAAAAAACCCTGAACGTTTATGGAAATGTTTGCTCAGTTTAATAATAAATGTCTGTAACACTGGAGTGTTTGCCAGCATAAGTATCCTCACACAATGGCTGCGTGAGCAGTTTTCTAACTGACTTACAATCAAACTGGCACTAGGGAAAAGCAATAACCATAAACTGAATTCTCCATAATATGTTTTCAAGCAAAGGGCTACAAGACTATTTCCAGATTTGATTGCTATGATTCATAAATTCCAAAGGCCTCGTGCTTCCCTGTATCAAAACGTAGTTGTGTTTCACTAGTCCCTGTGGAATAGAGAATTAATTGCTTAAAAACCTCAGGAATAAAGCCATCAACTTGGCTTCAATGAGAAATAGACAAGTTGGCTCTAAGCAGAACGGTAAGAAAGCTGGATGCAAACCTGCTATCTATGTGCAGAAATAAACATTTATAAATTGATTTTTGCAGTAAAACATTGCAAAATAGAACATGCATGCAATATAATTATTCACATTTTGATCTAATACAGGACTTTTAAAGCAAATTGCTTCCAAAAACTCATGGGTAAAACAATTCTTTTGGTCAGTGCTAGGGGTAAAATAAGCCATAAAGTGAAAGTCGCTCAGTCGTGTCTGACTCTTTGCGACCCCATGGACTATACAGTCCATGGAATTCTCCAGGCCAGAATACTGGAGTGGGTAGCCCTTCCCTTCTCCAGGGAATCTTCCCAACCCAGGGACTGAACCCAGGTCTCCCGCATTGCAGGTGGATTCTTTACCAGTTGACCCACAAGGGAAGCCTGAAATAAGCCATAAAAAGCACAAATTTCAATACTGGCAAACGCCACATCTTCTAAAGCTTGTTTTCCCCAAAAAGGGGTTTTAGATGAGATTTCTTTGAGTCTTCTGTGGTGTAAGGGAAAGATCAAGTTAATAGAGTTATCTGAGCCTCACCCTAGATAACAGTCAAAGAAAAACTCAAAGCCTTCAGAAGTGAGGAAAAACTTAAGGGATATTACACATGAGTAGGCCTAAGGCTCCTGCAGGTTTTCAAAGCCCACTAGGTCATCTGAAATGCTGCAGTGTGATGGGTTTTACTACACAGATAGCCTGCAATGACAGCTACAGAAGTCATCAGAAAACCTGACTCTAGAACATTTGAGTGCTAGGAAAATAAATGAGTGGAGGAATATTAGTCATTAATATTTTGCCCTTGACCCTGAAACCTGAAGTAACTCAACAGAAACAGTGAAAAGAAGCTACGGCTAAGAATCTAAAAGCCTTTACTAAGTGCCACGTTAGCCTTGGTCAAAGCCAAAGAAAGGATCAATAACAGAATAACCTCCTATACTCTGTGCCAAGTTCTTTATGTGCATTAGCTAGTTCAATTTAATCCTCTCAGCAACATTATCAATATCATTTCTAGACATTCAGTAACTAAACTGCCAAGGTCACAAAACTTGTTAAAGGAAGAGCTAGGATATGGATACAAGTAAGTCTGACTCTAAAATAAATCATTTAATGATCCCTGAAAGAGATTTTCAAAAGTTCGTTTATCAGAGACATTTTTCAAAGGCCAACTATCAGTTTAAAAATTCCAAATAAGATTCAAAAGCCTCCAAACCGTATGAAACAGAAATCCAGTCAACTACCCAGGAGTAAAATTCAACTAGGGACAACATGGGCTCATACTGAATAACAAATCATGTTTAATTAGTACCTCCCACAGAGCCAGAAACTGCACCTTACAGTCTGTGCTATTGCTAGAGAATTCTAATTATTATTAACACTAACTTGAAATTCTTCTCCATTTAACTTCCATTCAAAAGTTCCATTCTACCCTCTCTTACATAGAAATAGACTAAATTCTTCTCTGTATTCTCGCAGCTTGGATGTCACCTCTATCTTCCCTTACAGAAGTAAAATAGCATCAGTTTCTTCAACCATTTCTCATATAAGACTTTTTGTGAAATTGACCCTCCTGTTTTTATTTAGACTGACTTCTCTTTAGGAAAACCTCTCTCCACGTATAATACCAAATCTGAATATATACATCTGGAATGGTCTAACCACTAGGAAGGATAATGGAATTATTAGGAACCAGTTTTAAAATGGATGTGTCACTCCAACCTGAAATCATCTTAGCTTTTTTTGGCTGTCATGTAACTCGACTGGCTTATTCATATGGAGCCCTCAGTCCTTTCTGCACGTGCCCTCATTCTAGGCAAGTGAATCCAAGGTCCTAAATAAAAGATTCTGTGTTTATCTCAATGGAGTTTTTGTCTTATAAAACTTGATTAAGTCCTAAACTCTCAAGATTGGTCTGTGTTACTTCCAAGCCAAAGACTGATGCAGATACTAGACCCTACAGAGTTGATCTTTCTCCCTCTGCCACATGGACCATAATTTCCAAATAGTGGCTGCTCCTGTCAACTCCCAGAGCGAGGGCAATTGTGTTGCATAACAAAGGCCTCTGTTGACCCATGGTAGACATGTAGTGGGAGCAACAAGCACTCCTTTGTTGTCTTAAGCCATGTGGGTTCTGGCATAGCTTCTTTCTACAATCTGGTCTGGCGAATAAATGACATCAAGTTTTGCAACTTAGCAGCTGATTCCCTAGGTACCAGATGCTAGTTTCAGCAGCTCCTCTCTCTTACATAATTTAAAAAACTGAAATACAAAGATTTCATCCTTTACTCATTGTTATTAGAAAACAGCTCCTTGGAACTGCTGCCCCATCTGTAAAATCTGCCACTACCACGTCTGTATGTACACACATATACACCTCACTCTCGGGTGCTTTTTTCCCTTCAAAAACAGAATCCTGCCAAGGGGCCTGGTTTTAAAGTCCAAAGATTACTTCACCTTGGACTGGTGACTCCTAAGATGGATGCATGCAATTCTTGTCCAAAGGACCACAATCACAGCATCATGCAGACATGCAAATATTCAGCTTAGTTGCACAAGTCATGCTCTCTTGTTCTCAAAATGCCATTGCCACACAAAAGAATCCTGTGTTGTTTTCTCTAGTGGGTGGTTAGGGCAGGATTACATTATTGAGAAAGGGAGGAAAATGTTCAAATAAAAATTACAGACGGAATTTCTAATATGTGACAGGAGGAATTTGACCTTTAACCAAAGGGTTAGTTTGGGAAGATACTGGAATAGTAATCAGGAATCACAAGATAGGCTAATTCAACTTTATTAATGGATTCCGTACCTAGGTAGTAACCGATGCAGCATGTCATATGATCACTACCCACTGTTTTCTCATAAATTCATGTGTGTTTTTCTTGTTTTCCTAATTTGATTGTAAATGACTAATGAGCAAAAAAATCTTAGATTTTATTTAAACCAATTATATCTGTTAGTCATCCTGAGTCAACATAGGGATTCCTCAATCAGTATCTCTTTAGTACATTTTAAAAATAATTTTGATATTAATAATGAATTTCTAGCATAACTAAAAATACAACCAAACCTCAAAACAGCAGAAGTTGACATTTAGAGAGCATAACAAATTTTAACAAGAAATCTCTAAAGATGGTTTTAGCTGCTTATTTAGTTGCTATAAATCACCCTGTATATTTTCCTGTTAGCTATTATTTAGTTTAGAATCCCTTCATTAAGTGATCTATGATTGTCATACACAATCTCATACTTAGCTTTCCACTATTAGGAAAAAGCAAACGCATAATGTGGTTTAAAAACTGTGTGCTTAGAAAATTTTAAATAGTAAAAGTAGTGATATATTTGAACTTGCAGACTCTATTAAAAAAATATTAAAAGAGAAGCAACATAGGAGGCCCCAATAAACTATACTAACAAAACTGGAGAAAAGATAGTAACATAGGAATTATAGAAATTAACCTTAACCATGAACACTGTTGCATTTAGAGTCACCTGGTAAGCTTTTAAAAATACTGATTCCTGGATCCCACCATAGAGTAAATTAGAACCTGGTGGGTAAGGTAGCATCCAGCATCAATAGTTTATAAAGCTCCCAGGGGATTCCAATGTGAGCTACAGTTGAGAACCACTGCTAGAGGGAAGCGAAGTGGAATTTCTAGGTGCCTTTAATGGCTTCAGCAAGCGATGCTATCAGTTCTTTAAATTTTGTCTAGTTTAACTGTAAAATAGCTTGCTTTCATGTTTTTTTCTTTTGACGGAGCTATTATTACACATCACCTCTTACTCAAAATTAAGGTCATTTGGGGGCTTATAAATGGAATGAACACTCTCTCTCCTTTCAGTCGAAATATAAATTCTACAACTGCCAAAGCTAAATGTCCCTCTTAATCAGCCTCTTAACTTAGTTCTGCAGGCTCCAGTCTCTCTCAGGTTTCCTGTCTCTGGCCTGTCTCGTGTTTCTTTCTCCACTGCCTTCATGTTCATCCCTTCTCGTCCCAGGAGCTAGCTTGATGCTCCTTTCAGCCCCCTCCACCATGCTGTCCAGGCTCACGAGGAAGATAAAGTCCATGCAATTAGGAGCAGCCAATGAACAGGATAAAGACAGACTGTGACCCAGAGAGCAGGACGCATTGTCAGCCCATATCAGGGAGAACAGAGTGGGGGTCTCCAGATATAAGAGGAGTTTGCCTGCTGAGAAAAACACTTAATTTTAGATGTTTAAAAGTAAGAACAGTCTTTCTATAATAAATATCAGTTAGATTTTGGGACTAAAATTCCTTAAGCCATAACACGTGTATACCTGTGGTGGATTCATGTTGATGTATGGCAAAACTAATACAATATTGTAAAGTAATTAACCTCCAGTTAAAATAAATAAATTTATATTTTAAAAAAAGAAAATTCAAACATCAAAGAAAAAAATAAATAAAAACAAATAGAAATATGCTCTAAGATAAGATGCACAAATTAACTAAACTAGTATATTTCTTTGCTTTCAGCTGGACTGATGTCAATTCAGAATGTTAATTCTAGCTATATTAACTAGACCCTCTGACTGACAGTTATATACGTCTTATTTATTAAATAAGCAAATGACTTCTTTATAATAAACGCACTCTGGGTTTTTTTGTTTGTTTGTTTAGGTTTCAAGTTTTTAGAAAACTGATTTAAAAAGCAAGGGAAGAGGAACTCTATTCAATTAAGAGACTTAACAGATAACAGAAACCAAATGCGGTATGGAGGCTGCATTGTTTGACTCGTTTCAACTATTGATTCAACTGTTTTTTTTTTTTTTTAATGTTTTTGAGGTAATCAGAGAACTGTGAATACTGACTGGGTGTTAAATGATAAAAGAAATATCATTAAGTTTGTTAAATTGATGGCACTGTAATTATAAGGGAAAAAATCCTTATCAATTAAATATACATAACTATTTACTTATGAACTTACGGTGATGTCTGGGGATATACTTTAGAATATTCTCCAAAATAAAAGGAGAGCAGGAGAGATGGGTAAAACAAAGTCAACAAAATACTAATAATTGTTAAAGTTGAGTAATGGATACATGGAGCCCATTGTACCATTTTCACTACTTTTATGTTTTAAATGTTTGAAATTTCCCTAATAAGAAAATTAGCTTCAAAATAAGCTTCCAGTCGTAATGTCCATGGAAAAATGATTTTAAAAAGTGACACTTTATGTGAAAAATGTTAGAAATTTCTCTCTAGATCATTTGATTCAGAGCATGTGTAAATCAGAAAATTAAGGAGACAGGTATCAGTGGTGTGGAATGGTGAAAAATTTCATCAAAGAGGTGAAACTGGAACCAGAACTTAAGAAATCATAAGTGAAAACAATTAAAAATAGGTAGAATTTTGATTAGGAGAGAGATTTTCTTCTCCTCCCTTTTTTTTTAACTTAAAAGAGTTTATTCTCTATTTCTATTTCAGCAAAAAAGAAATCTCTTTACATAAATCCAAATTATTGTTTGAGAGACATTATCTTTAATGAAGATATGAATGATACCAACCCACAGATTAGGTATAGGAGACCCAAAATAGTTAATTTTATGGAAATTAATAATAAAGATATCAATAATAAAAACAATAATAAAGCCACTAGCAGCAACTGAGTGCTTACCACTTGCCAGGTACTATTCAAAGTGCTTTATATACAGTTCTCCTTTAAGCCTCACTGCAATCCTATGAAGTGTGAGCTATTGTTAGCACTCAACCCCATCTATCCCTTTCATACATGAAGAAGCTGAGTTCAAAAAGGTAAAAAATAATTGCCCAAAGTCACTTGCTAGCAAAATTCAGAGCTGGTCCTTGAATCCAGGTCTTCAGTTCAGTTCAGTTCAGTAGCTCAGTCGTATCCGACGCTTTGCGACCCCATGAATCGCAGCACGCCAGGCCTCCCTGTCCATCACCAACTCCCAGAGTTCACTCAGACTCACATCCATCAAGTCGGTGATGCCATCCAGCCATCTCATCCTCTCTTGTTCCCTTCTCCTCCTGCCCTCAATCCCTCCCACCATCAGAGTCTTTTCCAATGAGTCAACTCTTCCCATGAGATGGCCAAAGTACTGGAGTTTCAGCTTTAGCATCATTCCTTCCAAAAGAACACCCAGGGCTGATCTCCTTTAGAATGGACTGGTTGGATCTCCTTGCAGTCCAAGGGACTCTCAAGAGTCTTCTCCAACATCACAGTTCAAAAGCATCAATTCTTCAGCACTCAGCCTTTTTCACAGTCAAATTCTCACATCCATACATGACCACTGGAAAAACCATAGCCTTGACCAGACAGACCTCTGTTGGCAAAGTAATGTCTCTGCTTTTCAATATGCTATCTAGGTTGGTCATAACTTTTCTTCCAAGGAGTAAGCATCTTTTAATTTCATGGCTGCAGTCACCATCTGCAGCAATTTTGGAGCCCAAAGATATAAAGTCTGACACTGTTTCCACTGTTTTCCCATCTATTTCCCATTAAGTAATGGGACCAGATGCCATGATCTTCATTTTCTGAATGTTGAGCTTTAAGCCAAATTTTTCACTCTCCTTTTTCATTTTCATCAAGAGGCTTTTGAGTTCCTCTTCACTTTCTGCCATAAGGGTGGTGTCATCTGCATATCTGAGGTTATTGATATTTCTCCCGGCAATCTTGATTCCAGCTTGTGCTTCTTCCAGCCCAGCGTTTCTCAGTCCCAGTCTGTTGCAACCTAAAATCCAGGTCCTTAAAAATCTTTTTATTCTATTTCCTCATGACGTGGTAAAGTGCTCTACATAGAAGGGAAGCATAACGGATATTTGAGGCTGTGATTTCTGGTTTTAGTGATTCCCTATTGTTGCCTAGAGTGTGTGAAGGACAACCTAAAAAGGAACTATAGAAAATTCCTCAGGGAAAGGGTTATAAACCAGAGTACACGGTATAACAGAAGAACTGAACCTCAGCCAAGTGTCCATCTAAGAAGGGTGAAAAAGAAAAGGGAATCATATGTTTCTCACACATCCAGAGGTGACGGAATACCAAAAACACCAAATAAATAAAAACTGAGAAGGATACATGCCAGGGCATATCTTGCTATTAGAATCTATTTCTACTCTAAAAGCAGGCCACTCATCCTAATGTTAAGTCTCCAGATTGTTTTGTTCTCTCTTCCATAAAACATTACTTTCAGAAAACAAGCCCCTATCTAGATTTACCTAATAGGATGGAATAGAACAGTTGTCTACTATTCCCCAAGTATTTATGCTTTAAGCCTAACACACCTTGCCACCACTCCAGAAGCAATAAAAAAAAATCTGCAACCTCCTAAAGGAAGGAAGGCTCCTAGGCAAGGAAGGTACATGAACTAAAGAGCCAAGGAACTCTTTCCTAGGCCCTGAATCATAGTGTTAGGGACTTGGTATACTCGAATAAAAAGTACCCTCTCGGAGCTGGAAGACCTGAACTCCTATGTCCCATTTCTGCTACTAACCTGCTACAGTATCTTTGGCAAATCACTTCACCTCTCTGGTCTCCAGATTCCTTATTTTTAAAGAGCTGGGGTATAATGAAGAATTTTATAACTCATTTATGGCTGCAGGATCCTTTCATCAGGTGATATCTTTCAGAAAAACTAACAATGTATAACAGATAAAGAGTAAAACTCCTCTTAAAAATTAAAATATATACTCAGAGACAATGTCGAGGGGGTCACTTCCCATGTCCCATTATAATAGAACCATGTTAAGGTGCTTCTCAGCTAAAATGTTCCATGATTATAAATAAAACCTCTGCAGCTTGAGAAGAAGTCAGGGTCCCCACGGGCAGCTGCACGAGAGGGTCCCCTGGCCCCTAGATGACTGCCCTCCTTTATCAGTGAGCCTCTTCCTAAAGCAAATAAGCAAAGAATGGAATCCCACAGAAACAAGAGTCTGACGTGAGGACTCAGGGAGCCTTAGTTCCATCCATGCAAACTAAAACACACTCCAAGGAAGAGATAAGGCTTATGAAAAGGAAACTAACACAATCACTTAAAAGAATCTCAACATTAAACTGCTCAGGACAAGCTGCCAGGCTACTGGAAGGCTGCAAAACATCCAAGGTCAGGCCTGAAAGAGTGCAGAGACCCAAGCCGTGATTTTCCTCTTTTGTTTCTCCTTGCCCTGGGGTCATGCTTTTTTAGGTCGATATATGGGGACGTGGCAAGGCACTGTACACAGCACACGTTTCTCCTGGCACTGAGTCAAGCAGGACTTCAGCCCTTTGAAAAAGGGGTTACGGAGGAGTGATTGCAATTTAGTAAATCTGGAACTTAACATATATCAGAACAAAGTAGCCAGCTCAGAGGACCATCACATGAAAAACATGATATCCTGCACTTTTGAATTTTAGTTAAATGACAAATACTTTTTTCCTGAAATTCAAATTAAACTGAGCATTCTTCTTTTTCTTTTTCTCAGAAATCTGCCAACTGTATACCTTAAGGTGAAATACTGTAGCCATATTTCTAATATTCCAACCATTAAAAAAAAATTCCTCTTTGGAAATGGCCTTTACTGGATGAAGAACATTCCTTCCAATAGCCTCTAAAAGTTAAAACTTCAGCCTCAGAGATGGGATTAACTTTCTGAAAACTATTATTCATAAATGAATGAGAGTGACCAAGCAAGGTAAATCCTTTTGGGGCCAAAATATAAGTTGCCTATGACAGTCATTATTCTTCTAACTCCCTACTACACACACACACACACACACACACAAACATGCACCTTTGGTTTACCCAGCTCCTATTCTATGTAGGCATTCTCTAACTCCAAAATGGGTCCTTTCAGATTTCAGGATCTACCCAAGAGGATGGACTTCCAAAAAGCTATTTTATCCAGGTGCACAAGATGGAAGCATCTTTTCAAAAATGTATTTGGCATCAAGAATGTATACTTTCCCAAGGTGATTTGGGAATCATTATTTCAGGTTTCCTGACAAAGAAGCTAAGCTGATTTATTATTTAGTAGTGGTAGGGTCTACTGGGGGCTTCCCTGGTAGCTTCCCTGGAGCTGGCAAAGAATTCCCCTGCAATGCAGGAGACCCCAGTTCGATTCCTGGGTTGGGAAGTTTCCCTGGAGAAGCGATAGGCTACCCACTCAAGTATTCTTGGGCTTCCCTTGTGGCTCAGACAGTAAAGAATTTGCCTGCAATGTGGGAGACCTGGGTTCAATCCCTAGGTAGGGAGAATCCCCTGGAGGAGGGCATGGCAACCTACTCCAGTATTCTTGCCTGGAGAAACCCCATGGACAGAGGAGCCTGGTGGGCCATGGTCCATGGGGTCACAAAGAGTCAGACACAACTGAGTGACTAAGCACAGCACAGCACAAGGTCTGCTGAAAACTGGATTCTAAGAGAGAGGCTGTAAAAGAAAGCCAAAATAAGGATTAGAATCATAATCAAGAACTGACCACATTTAAAAAAAAAATAAAATTCAAGCCAAACATTTGCAGAATATTTAAAGCACCTCCATGGAGAGAGCTCTGTGGAATATAATTTGAAAATACTTGAGCAGCTATTATATAGGGCTTTCCTAATACTGTATTTCTATAATTCTGCATCCACATGTGTGCTCAGCTATGTCTGGCTTTCTGTGACCCCATGGACTGTAGCCCACCAGGCTCCTCTGTCCATGGAATTTCCAGGCAAGAATACTGGAATCAGTTCCTCCTCCAGGGGGATCCTCCTGACCCAGGGATCGAACTCACATCTCTTGCACCTCTTGCACTGGGAGGAGGTGCCACTTGGGAAGCCCTATATAATTCTAGTAACACATTAATATGGTGTCTTCATAATGAATCCAGACTGTACGTTTTTGGCTGCCTGTTCAGTCCCAGAAATCACAGGCCAATGACCTTCAGTCAGATTGAAGCCAGTTCTAACCTTGAAGAGTTCTTCTCTGCAATGCAAACAACCCCGTGTTGTTATTTTCCCTTCCTGAACCAAAGAAAGTACACACAGATGTATCTTCAAGTGTCAGTTTCCTCATTGAGATCATGCCCCTACTATAATAGAATTGTTTTGCTGAGAACTATTCAGAGTAATTTCCTTCAGTCATGATATATACTCTCTATTTCTGGTAAAAACAAGGAAATCTACCAGCCTCTTCCTGGCAACCCTTTGCTACTCACAAAAGAAGTGGCCTACAGAAACAGGATGGTCATGTACAAGGTGAGAGGGTGGGCGAAGGCCCCAAGAAATGGGGAAAAGCTGGTGTGATTTCACTTTATTCTCCTACAACCCCATAACCCATTTTTGTATATGGCAAAGTAGAAAGGTCCCCACCATGGAATATTACTCAGTCATAAAAAGAATGAAATCTTGCCAACAGAGAATGACAAAATACCCTATGATCTCACTTACATGTGGAATCTGAAAAACAGAACAAATGAACAAATGAAATAAAACAAAAACAGACTCACAGACACAGAGATCAAACAGGTAATTGTTGGAGAGAAGGGGGTTGGAGGAGGCAAAGAGGTGATGGGAATTAAGAGGCACAAACCTCAAGTTACAAAGTAAATAACCCACAGGGATCTAATAAACAGCATAAGGAGTATGGTCCATAATATTGTAATAATTTTATATGAGGAACAGCTGGTAACTAGACATATCATGGTGATCATCTCATAACGTGTACAAACGTCAGACTAACATAATGCTGTATATCAACCATAGTTTCAATTTTAAACAGGTTCTGAAAAATGAGATAGTAAGAATACATAAATAAAAGGGCATATTCAAAGATATTACAGCAAATCTAAAGCTAGAAGTAGGCCCCTTAATTCCTGACCCACTGTGACTTCAACTTTGAGAGTGAACTGTGACAACACAAGACATTAATGTAAGCGGAAAAGGGAGGAGGGAAGAGAGGAATTGCTAGCCTTGTTTGGAGAAAATATAGAGAAGACACAGGTCAACACAGGACAGAAGCATTGGGAAAGGCTATGTTTGTGAAAGAGGATTCATTTGCTTCTGTTGCTAATACTCTGACTCACCTACACTGGTGGTGTCTGTCCTCTTTATCAGTATGTCTCAGACATTTGAGAGCAAGAATCATGTTGTCTGCAGAGGACTCCAGGCATAAAAATTGTTCTCCCAGCCGGTCCTCCAGGCCCTCTAATTCTGCTTTTTCATCCCTCTTCTTAATCCCTTTCCTGGCCCCTAGAAATAAATTCTGAGCCAAGTATCTTTACTTTTCCTAATGGCATAAGCTTTGTGACCAAGAGTAGTAGAACAGAGACCCGGGCACTCTATGAGATAAGGTGAGTGTTTAGCGGTTAAAATAAATGTCCATTGTGCCTTATTCTTCCTTCCAGATCTTATCAACTTGGAAAATAATGCCCTTCACGCAATGGCAAAGAAAAGTACAATGCAGTCTTTAATCTGTCCTTCAGTGTTTATATATGAGCCATTTGGCACCAAGTGAGCAAACAGGGGTTTTGTTAAGAGGGGGGAAAGTTGTCACTTTCACACAATGCATCTGAGCTGAGTGATGTGATGTCACTACTGTCTTAAGGTAGGAGTACCCACTAAGAAGTTCTAAACTTCTCTTGCTTTTATTGGCTTCAATAGCCTGTGGTTGAACTGCACGTAGCTGAGTGACTCAGTAGTTCACTGATGTATACAATCCTCATGGTCTACAATGCATTAACTTCTAGGACTGGAAGTTTTCTCAGAGATCTAGAGGTGTGGGTGGGAGGTGGACTGCGGAAGCGGCTAGAGTGAGACGTGGTTCACTTATACAGCAGATCTAGAGCCTGTGACCTGAGTCTTTCTTGAGAACATAAATATGCAATTGACATTTGGTTATTCTCTGGCCTACTTAGTCTCTAACTGCTCCTTCCCTGGAGCCTTTGCTTGCTTGCCTAACAACAACAAAAGCTCCCAGGGAAATACTCCATCACAGTGCTAGGCCCTAGCGATAATCACTACATACATTTTTCACTGTAACCAACTAATAAGCACCTTGTTGCTGTTGTTGTTGTTTTTCAGTCACTAAGTCATGTCTGACACTCTGCAACCTCGCGCACTATAGTGCACGAGGCTCCTCTGTCTTCCACTGTCTCCCAAAGTTTACCAAATTCATGTCCATTGAGTCGATACCATGTGCCAGACTTTGGATTCTTGGAATAATCCTACAAAATGGGCATTATAATCCTCACTCTACAAACAAGAACACCAAAGCTACCAAAGTAGATAGTGGCAGAGCTGGTTTGAGCTCCATCTAACTAAAAATCACAGATACTTGTCATTAATTGACACTTCTTATGGCATTTCCATGATAAGAAAACTTGTAGTTTTGATTATCTATCTGTCTCTCAAACTTTAGTGATTCCCTTCTATTAAAACGTTTCAAGTTACCTTTAGCATTATTTGTCTTAGTAATTCTTTTGGAAAAGCAAGAGAGAGAAATGTCTCTAGAAGTGCTGCAGTTGGTGGAGATCACAAAGAGCTGGACACAACTGAGCAACTGAACAACGAGAAGGAAAGTCCCAATGACTGACTATTTTTTATTTGTCCTGCCTGACACACTTCCTCCATTTTCTACCCAGTATGGTGCCCTGGATTTCAGCCTTTACAGACTACATCATTTCATTCCCTGCCTTCTGGCTTTCTACTGGGTAAATCCAACCGGGTTAATGGCATGGGAGGCACTGGATGCAGGCCAAAGGAGCAATGAGAGTGTTAATGAAAATGGGGTTTTTCTTGGTCTTATCATCTTAGCATCACTGGACACTGGAGAGGTCCTTCAGGTTAGCTGGGTTTGTTTACAACAGCCTATCCTCTGACTTTCTTCTAGAACCACAATTATTCCCTCAAGGGCAGAAGTGCTCCCTTCCCTGAGCAGTCAGTTTTAGGGGTACCAACTTCTCCCCACTGTTGTTAGCCTAAAGATGTTTCACTACTCCTTGTTATTTTCCCTTAAACTTGTATAAATAGTTTCTAAATTAAACTTTCCTCAGTTGCTGCATTTGAGATTATAGTGTATTTCCTACAGAGATTCGAACTAATACAACCTGAGCTCTAAAATCTCCTTGATTTGGATCACTGAAAAAAAATAAGATGCCTTTTCTTGCATAAATTCATATATTCAATCCACAAGTATTTATTGAGCACCAATAGTATGCAGGGCTTCCCTGGTGGCTCAGCTGGTAAAGAATCCACCTGCAATACAGGAGATCTGGGTTTGATCCCCGGGTTGGGAAGATTCCCTGGAGAAGGAAACAACTACCCACTCCAGTATTCTGGCCTGGAGGATTCCATGGACTGTATAGTCACAGGGTTGCAAAGAGTCAGGTATGACTGAGCAACTTTCACTTTCAATAGCATGCCAGACACTGGGTTTACAGTGGTGACCAATGTGTCCACTGCTCTCCTACAGCATGAAATACAGCATGGCAGATAAATTAAAATGACAGTCACACAAACTGGGAGAAAACTACAATTGCACCATGTGCTTTTGAAGGAGAGATACATGGCTTGATGAGGACAAATGATAGGGGTCAATCCAGTTAGCAAAATCAATGCTTGCATGAAAAAGGAGAATCTGAACAGATATCCTTAAGACAAATAGGTGTTTATCGGACATAGAAGGAAACAAAGTTCATTCCAGGCATAAGCTGATGGCCAATAAAGGTGTGACTGGAACAGAGAAAGCAGGAGGGTGTCTAAGGAAATACCAAGCTAACAAGCCTTGCAGATCATATTGAAAATCTGTCTTATTCCTCCAGTTATAGTATAAAGATTGGATTAGAAGGCCAGAGTGAATTGAACAAAGACCATGTGGGAGTCTGTTATTCCAATCGACAAAGTAAGAAATGATCTAAATGGTGGTGGGGAAAAGGGGTGGAAATTGATAGATCTGCCCCTCTCTGGAAGATTTCAGTGCTTGGTTACTTACATTTATATTAATACAACTGTCTGAGGGTAATGACTTTTCAATGAATGAAAAAATGCTGCCTTCTCATTGTGGGATGGGAGTCAAGAAACATTGTTCTAGGCCTAAGCAAAAGGATGAAACTCAGTGATGCAGCCGATACACAGGCTTAGGATACAAAACTGTCCTCGTATTGACTCCCTGTCTTTCCCTCTAACAATCTTCACTGCTTAGAAATTCCATGAAAGTGAGAGACTAGAGACCTGAGAGATCCAGAGAGACCTGGGTTTCCATCTCAGCTCTTTCACTAACTGTGCAGACTGTAAAGTTATTTTTCTGATCTTTACACTCCCTTTCTGCAAAATGAGAACAATTTAAGCACTTCATAGGGCTGTTATAAGAATTAAATTGGGCAACGTACATGTGTAAGTATGCCATAGAAAATAGAAACAAGGAAAACACATATATATATTATATAAACTTATATACGCATTACATAATATTAGGTATGGCAGATTTCAAGGCTGATTGACTCAGCAGCTTAATTAATTTTTCTGACTTTCTCTTCTGTGCCCTTTGATGTGTTAACTCTATATTGAGCTGTCTCCCCTCATGATCATAAATTAGAAGTATCACATTTAAACAAAGAAATAATTAGAGGTAGAAAAGGATATCTTTTTCACTATTGCCTACTTAAATGAGAGAAACCTTTACCAAACAGCCACACACTTAATCTCATTAAATAAAACTAGAATAAAACACACGAGAGCAGGAATTTGTTTGTTTTGCTTACTGATGTACACCCAACATTCAAAATAGTAGTTAAGACTTAATAACTATTTGTTGTTTGAATGGACCACATGCCCAACTCTAATGGAACCATTAGTAAGGAAAGGGGTATTGGCACTTTTCTATAAAAGACAAGATAATGGCAATTTTAAACTTTATGGGCCATATACAATCCCTGCAGCATATGCTTCTTGTTTCAACCCTATATATTCTGAGTTCATGGGTCTTCCAACAACACGCCAGGGACTGGATGGCTTGCAGACTGTGTCTGCTGAACTCTAGCTAAGACTCGGAGAAAGCAATGGCACCCCACTCCAGTGTTCTTGCCTGGAGAATCCCAGAGACGGGGGAGCCTGGTGGGCTGCCATCTATGGGGTCGCACAGAGTTGGACACAACTGAAGCGACTTAGCAGCAGCGGCAGCAGCAGCTAAGACTAATCATGTGGGTAAAATGGATGCAGTCAAGCACCAGGGTCAGTAGAATACGTACAGCACTCAGCAGGGTCCTCAACATGTGAAAACACTCAATGGATGTTTCCTGCCATTGTTTTTTGATGATACTATCATTTTCCTTATTCTTGCTATTCTAGGAGAGCTGGACTCTTAGAGACCTCGGCTCTGTGATAAACCTGCCGCAAAGAGTTTAGTGCCTTTAACCCTGGACTAAAGCAGCATCTGGGGTAAGAATCATGTGAGTCACTGCACAGAAAGACACATTGTACAAGAATAAGATATAGAAAACAATAAGGGTCACAAACCTAGATCCACAAAATCAGGAGAGGATGTGATAGATTTTTTATGGTGGAAAAAATGAGTTCAGTTCCCAATATTAGAATATTCAAAGTCAAAAATGTAAAATTTGGGGGCTTTCCTGATGGCTTAGTGGTAAATAATCCACCTGCCAACGCAGGAGACATGGATTCGATCCCCGCTCCTGGAAGATCTCACATGCCCCAGAGCAACTAAGCCCGTGTGCTGCAACTATTGAGCCTGCGCTCTAGAGCCTGGGAGCCACAGCTGCTGAGCCCCACATGCCCTGGAGCCCACGCTCCACAAGAGAAGCCACTACAATGGGGATCCCACAGACTGCGACTGGAGATCAGCCCCCACGTGCCACAACCAGAGAAGAGCAGCAACAAAGACCAGTACAGACAAAAAAAAAGAGATAGATAAAATTTTAAAAAATGCAAACTAAGCTCCTTTACCATCTGATAATCTTCAGTAGACAAATAGGCAGCAATCTCGCCAAGGTACAAATCCTACGTTATTTTCTGTACCATAGAACTTTTTTCCCCGGAGGTCATTGCTACAACATTAAAAAAATATATCTGCTTTTAAGATTTATAGCTCATCTGTCATCTTCATTGTTTTATATTATCTGACCTTCAATAGCAACCTACTGACATGGGGAAGAATGTTATCATTATTATCCCTAATCAGTGTTGACATTAAAAATTTTTAACAACCAAAAGGGTTTGGGACTAACTACAGCTCCCTGAAATGGAGGGGATCCTTAATGTTCCTGGCTGAGAACCACACTAACTCTCTTGTTACTGAATCATGGGACTATCGGGTGGATCTGAAAGGAGGGGAAGAGATGGAATGGCTAGTCATCAAATAATAGAGAAGGATTTCAATATTTTAGTAAGCATTATAGCTGTACCAGTGTATTCCAGGTGACTATCAGCCCTGTCTGCTTTTACCAAATAGGAAAGAAAAGAAAAAGACTTTTCTAGGAACCTCGAAACCAGTAAATGGCAGAGCTTGGATTCAAAGTGAATCCTTAAGGGCTTAAATCCTCTACTATTTCCTCTCTGTCACTCACTGTCTTTACTTCTGGGTTCTTGTTCACATCCTGTGGACTACCCAGTAATGAACTCAGACCAGGGAAAGAATGCCAGGCTTGGAGATAGAAGATTTATGTTGAAGTCCTATTTCTGCTGTTGATCAATTGTGAGACCTTGGGCAAGTCACTGATCCTACAAGACTGTTTCTTCACTGAGAAAATCACAGTAATCACGTCTTCATAGCAAGGCAGCTGAAGAAAAGCTCTGTAAAATATTGACTGCTACTCAGATGTTAGCCACTCACGCAATGTACAGATAGGCAGTTCTCATTTTAAAAATGAGAATGTTGGAACTGGAATTCTTTTTCCAGATGAGAAAACTCAGACTTCTGAGAGATTAAATTACTTGCCCAAGGTCACATAGCAAGTGATAAAGCCAGGGCTAATTTCAAAGATCTTGAATTCCAATTCAGGGAATTTCAGCTGAGTGGTCTCCAAAGTCACATCATAGACTTCCTACAAAGATGGGAATGTGAATGATCTTAACTTACAGTCTCAGCAGTATTGAAAGGCCTTTGTCATCAACTCCTTCCAAGTCTGCAAAAAGGCCTGCTTCTGGCCCACTGATTAAACTTCTGTAGTTCAGGGCACACCTTGCCAACTTCTAGGTCACTCCAGGAGCTCTGGACCTGGAAGAGAGGAAAATCGTGTTATTGACACTGTTTCTGCTACAGATAAAACAAGCAGGAGACAGCATGGAGAGGGACCATGCGTATCTTACCAGGGTCTGACTCTCAACCTTCATCTACCATAAGCCAAAAGGGTCATGTTTGCAGACGTGACAACCTGAGAAAAAAGAGTTATTCTCAATTTAGGAAGATACGTCATAGGGCATAAGCTGCCTCAAAAATACAACCGTCATTAAAAGTCAAATGGATATTCCCCATTCCCAAACCTCTAGGTAAGCTGAGGAAAGCAATGTGGTTTTGTGATATAAAACTGATTTTTAAGTAGGTGATGCTTGAATTTGTAAACCAAGTCTTCCACTTACTAGCTCTGGGAATTATTTGCCTCACCCTCGTACCTCCCAGGTACGTAACATAGGGTATATTTTCCTAGTTTGCCTACTGCTGGGTCAAGCCATATGACTAACCTTGACCAATGCATCTTGAGAAAAGGGGCTTTCTGTCACTCAGAGGCCAAGTGTTATTACTGGTATGACACTCTCTAGAGGTGTCTGTTCTACTGGTTTAGCAATATCTGTGATGGTTGCTGCTCTGCATCCTGGATCCCTAAGGATGACAAGCAGGGCCCTTCTGCTCACTCAGTATGAATAAGTGAAACAAGAAAAAACAAATATTTGTGTTTTAAGTCACTGAGATATAAAGGCTGTTTATTATCACAGCATAATCTAGCCGATTCAAGTTGGTATGTCATCTGTATGATTTTTTGTAAATTACTTAGCCTTTCTGAGCATGAATTTCTGGCATTTAAAATAAGGACACACATCTTTTCAGGGCTGGGAGGATTATCAAAGGTTCATGTGAAGTACCTCACTGCTCCCAGCACATATTCAGTCCTCAAGCAATGTTAGCTATTACTATTATCAAAATAGTCAGGGAGAAAAGTCAGATGGAATCAAGGTATCATTAAGCAAACACACAGTTCACAGACTCTACTAAGCCAGTCACGTAGATACCGAGATTTTGGCAGCCAGATCAGCCAGGTAGAGGAAGGCCCTCGAATGCCTCCAGTCACTCATTTATTCCTTCATTTTCTAAATATACAGTGAATACCTGCTATGTGATATTTCACTGTTCTGGAAATAGAAAAAAGTTTCACCTCTCATGGGCTTTGTCTACACCACCTAATGCATTTGAATGACTGATTATCAATCAGGTTATCTCAGTGTATCCTCTGAAAGAATAAGAAATCTAGAATTTGATTCTTTTCATTTTGAGGCCTTTTTAAATTCCTTGGAGATATTTTCACATGCATTAACATATTTA
This sequence comes from Ovis aries, assembly GCF_016772045.2. Classification (NCBI taxonomy): domain Eukaryota; kingdom Metazoa; phylum Chordata; class Mammalia; order Artiodactyla; family Bovidae; genus Ovis; species Ovis aries. The sequence continues at coordinate 40,545,508 of NC_056069.1, read as the reverse complement.
ATCCTCACTGCACTCTTACAAATAAGAAAGGAAGTTATTACTATATATAGCCACTAGTAGGGAAACTAAGGCTGGAAAAAGTTATTATTTTGTTTTTATTAGCATCCTGCTACTCAGTGACACTGTCAGATCTGGAGTCTGCCATCTCAGATTCCTCCTTCAGGGTCTTTTTTTTTTTTTAATCCTTAGTTGACAATAAATAAACTTGAATTACTGTTTTGTCCAGCGGTACTCTTAGATAACACCTATAATATATTAAAATGCTGTAGGTGAAGTACAAGAATGGAGTTGTTCTATAATAATAATAAACCACCACAAATAAGATACTAAGCAGAGCTCAGTTCAGTTCAGTTGCTCTGTTGGGTCCAACTCTTTGCGACCCCGTGAATTGCAGCACGCCAGGCCTCCCTGTCCATCACCAACTCCTGGAGTTTACCCAAACTCATGTCCATCGACTTGGTGATGCCATCCAGTCATCTCATCCTCTGTCGTCCCCTTCTCCTCCTGCCCCCAATCTCTCCCAGCATCAAGGTCTTTTCCAATGAGTCAACTCTTCACATCAGGTGGCCAAAGTATTGGAGTTTCAGCTTCAACATCAGTCCTTCCAATGAACATCCAGGACTGATCTCCTTTAGAATGGACTGGTTGGATCTCCTTGCAGTCCAAGGGACTCTCAAAGAGTCTTCTCCAACACCACACTTCAAAAGCATCAATTCTTCAGTGCTCAGCTTTCTTCACAGTCCAACTCTCACATCCATACATGACCACTGGAAAAACCATAGCCTTGACTAGATGGACCTTTGTTGGCAAAGTAATGCCTCTGCTTTTTAATATGCTCTTTAGGTTGGTCATAACTTTCCAGAACTAGCCAATACCAAATTCTGCCTACTACTGGATTGAATTTCAGGAAGTACCTACTTCATAACTCCATGAGTGGACAGGAACATAAGCACACATCTAATGTTGGAATTATTGCCACACTTGTGCAATATGTAATGATTTTTTAAAATGCAAAAGTTTTCCCATGTCTTTTATTAGAATAAATGTCCTAGAAACCTAGGCCACACTTGGTCTCTCATCAATAGCTCAATATTTAATTTTAAGCCCATGCCTGAAAATCCAATATGTCAAGGATCAGTTCAAATGTCACCTTCTTTATGAATTCTTCCTGACTGCCCTATCAAAAGTAACCTCCTGTCATACTTTTTGTGTATCTTAATCTGGTACCTACTGAATCCTAAAGTCATATTCAGGATGACAGAGAAATAACCAGATTAAGCTGCTATTCCACATAGAGAAAAGATGGAAAATAAAATAAGAAATATGGATGGAGAAGTCACTGAATGCCAGACGAAAAAGTGAGCTTTTCCTCCATAGGCAAGAGTAGCTGTTGGGAAATGCTTAGTCTTTTCAAAATATAAATAGCATCATATGATCACCCTATACCTTTTCCTAACTGATGCAAAAAATTCTGAGCTGCTTTTACTTCTGTGTATGTAAGACACACACACTGCTCTTACAGGAGCTGAACTATGAGTAGTCAGAAACAGCCCTGCTTTCAGCATCTCCTACGTAAAATCATCAGGACTCCTCTCCACCAGCACTAACTCCAACTTACCAACTGTGCTTGAAGGAAGCAGCTGTATCTCACTGGAAGCCTATCCTGACAGTAGCTGTTGCCCCAAACCAACTCGCTGCAACTATCTGGCTAAATTTTTGTGGAGCCAACTTTTTAAGCAACTGTTGCCATTTGTATTTTCTGTGTTTGTTCCAAGAGTCACTTCTGGATAAGCCCTACAAATGTCTCTCTAGCTCTCAGTCTTCCAAAGCCCCTCTATGGTACATCCACTATAGCATGTATGTTGTTCAGTCAGCTAAGTCCTGTGTGATTTTTTTGAGACCCCCATGGACTATAGACCCTCAGGCTCTTCTGTCCATGGGATTTTCCAAGCAAGAATATACGTGCTACTAATTATCCCTTCTTCATTGCTCTTGATTTTTCCCAACTATTCTGTTACCTACTGTGAGAAAATCAGCACTGTTAGCCAAACTTCATTTTGCGCATTTCCTATAACAGTGATTTTCAAATTTTTGGATTACTTACCCTTCCCAAGATTGAAAACTATATACCCATTCACACATTTTTAAGTAATTCTCCAAAGTTTTTCACCAAAAATTTAAATAGTTGCAAAGGGTGATATTTCCAATGTATTATAAATAGCATTTATTTTTTTATTTTTTATTTTTTGTTTTTGTTTTTTTATCTTCAAAAAATTAATTTTATTGAAGTATAGATTTACAATGTTGTGTTAATTTTTGCCTTACAGCAAAGTGACTTAGTTGTATATATATATATTATACATTTTTTCATATTCTTTTCCACTATGGTTCATCATGGAACATTGAATATGATTCCCTGTGCTATACAGTAAGACCTTGTTGTTTAAAAACAACTATTGCATCCCTTTATAAATTTGTTCAGTGAAATCTAAATACTACAGTGACTTGATATCCATCCATTTGAAAATAGGTAAATGAACACTTCTTTAACATGTTTACTTTGTTGCTTTTATTTTTGGTCATCAGAATATGCCCCTGTAGAATTTATCTAAATGAACTATATATCATTACGTTTTACTGACTACCCTATCATCATTGTCTTTAACAAAAATATGTACGTTATCTGAAACATGTATTTATGTTTTTAATTTCTTATATTCATAATTCTCTTACATTTATAATTTCTTCTAGATTGAGTAAGCCATTAAAATTATCAGCAGCACACAACTATTCCAAACAACATAAATATATTACAAAGTTTGAAAGTAATTATTCAATGCAAAAAGTAAAATTTTCCTGGACACATATCTTTCAATAATATATAAACATAATATATATTACATATTTTACAAAGTGCCTCATAAGAAATGTAGGGCTAAAGTTGCAACAGGAAGACCATCAGAGCTATGACAGTCTTTTACAAGATGAGGAAGATAGTAGCAACCTCTTTGCTTTATACAACAGCTCTGCAGCCAGGGATTTGAAAACCTCCTAAACTGGGCCTATGGTTTCTTTTCTAGATTTTTCTTTCACAATTTCCGTTACAAAAATGCTCTCCTCTGCCAACACATATTTTTCTAATTTCTGCTTTTTGTTTTATTTGAGGTACCCTCTCCCCAGGCAACATAGTATAGTATGATTTGGAAATGGTAGGAGGTGTGCTATTCTTTTGTCAAGCAATAGAAAGATGATTTTAAAAGAAAAGATTGAGAAAGAGAACTGGCATCCACCCCAGGCTGATCATTTTAGAAAAAAGTAAATATGGAGCTTTAGGATTTAGTGAGTATTTGTGGCTAGACCTATAGGTGGAGGGCTTCCTAGGTGGTGCTAGTGGAAAAGAACCTGTCTGCCAATGCAGGAGACATAAGAGACATGGGTTCCATCCCTGGGTTGGGAAGATCCCCTGGAGAAGCGAATGGCAACTCACTCCAGTGTTCTTGCCTGGAGAATACCCATAGACAGAGAAGCCTGGGGAAGTCCATAGTGTTGCATAGAGTTGGACACAACTGAAGTGACTTAGCACAAACACACACTGTAAGTGGAACACTGGAGCCTTGGTGGGATCTGTTTGCTCAAAGACAGACTATAAATTAGATGTTTGTGTGTCCAACACAGAGAGGGTATTTTATATCTACTTTTCTTGCCTCCTCCATTGACATCTGTGCTTTTGACTGGCAGGAAAGTCAATGACCCGCTGAGGTCATTTCACTGAAAAACTTACAGCCAACTGGAGTCTTTATCGAGCATCTTTTATGACAGCCCCTTTTGCCATCCTATAGGGAACTTTCTAAGAGATTCTTGTCTGCTGTTCTTCCACCAGAGGGTGTGGAAGAGAGGCAGTCAAAAAATTTGGCATACAGATAATGGAGCCAAAAATTAACTGAGATATCCATTTCTTTAAACTCCAAATCCAGACATTCTCTTTCTGATTCCGTCAGTGTTCACACAGTATAGTCAACACCATGAACCATGACCAGAGTCTCCACAGAGCCTTCACAGTCTGGCTCTAAGAGATCCTTGGATCAACCTCTCCCTCTTCAAACTCCCAATGAAAAGGCATTTACCTTTCCACCCTCCCCCTAGGCTTAGGGTACAGCCCTAAGCAACTAGTCCAGGTTCAATATCGAGTCAACACTTGGCTTTACTGTCTTCTAATTAGCCCCTCACTATGGCCAGAGAGAAACATTCTAATGTCACAGAAGTCAGCCTTTCTAAGATTTAAGACCTTTAATACACAGTTCTTCAGAGAAAATCTCACCAGCGACCTCTTTTTTATTATTTCAATTCAAAATGTATTTTAAAACAACTGCTGAGGAACTGTAAAGATGGCGGAGGGATAGGACGGGAAGACCACTTTCTCCCTCACAAATTCCTCAAAAGAACATTTCAACGCTGAGCAAACTCCACAAAACAACTTCTGTAGGCTGGCAGAGGACATCAGGCAACCAGAAAAGCAGACCATTGTCTTCAAAAACAGGTAGGAAAAAATATAAAAGACGAAAAAGGAGACAAAGGAGGTGGGGAGGGAGCTCCGTCCTGGGAAGGGAAGCCCGTCCCGGGAAGGGAATTTTAAGAAGAGAGGTTTCCAAACACCAGGAAACACTCTCCCTGCCGAGTCTGTGGCGAGCCTTGGAAACACAGAGGGCAACATAACAGGAAGGGAAAAATAAAGAAATAATTAAAATAATTAAAAGAAATAATTAAAACCAAGAGATTACAAGCCCAACAGTAACTCCCCCAGCGGAAAAGCAGCACAGACGCCTGCATCCGCCATTGGGAAGTGGGGGCAGGGCAGGGACGCGCGGGAGGCGCGGGCTGCAGAGCTTTGTAAGAATCGGGCAGGAACGCCCCACGCGCAACCAGAACGATCTAACTTGGGCTAGCAAACCAGACTGTGGGATAGCTACCACGCGAAAAGCTCGAACATAAGACACCGCCAGGACTGAGCACAGAACAAAGGACGGAACGGAAAAAGCCGGCTGCAGACCATCCCCTGCCGGGGACAGGCAGCCAGAGCCATAAGGACTGGAAAGGGGCAATTGCAGACCCAGAGAGACTTTACTTACCTAACTGCAAGCAGGCTCCTTTGCTAAGACTTCTGAGGGTGCTGGACAGTCACCATCTGCCTCACGGGGTGCGCCAGCAGTCCACCCAGAGAGCTGAGCAGCAGCGGCAGAAAAGGTGACAAGTCACGGCGATCGCGCTCGCCAAACTCCTGAGCTACTCGGACCTGGGAAGGGCACAAAGTGCAGTCCCAGCCGAATCTGTGCCTCTGAGGGCTGCCTGAGCGCCGAACCTGAGCGGCTTGGACCGGGGAAGTGCACGCAGCCTAGGGCCGGCCCCAGACGGTTCCCGGCTGAGCATCCTAGAGCCGGAGCGGTTTGTGCGCCATGAGAAAGGACAGGTCAAGCGGGGTTGAGACACTGTGTGCACACGACAGTGCTATTTGTTTGCAGCATCCCCCCTCCCCACAGCGCGACTGAACTAGTGAGCCTAAAAAACCAGCAAACAGAAGAAGTTAAACAGAGGGAACCACCTTGGAAGTGATCCCACACGGCCCACAACATCAGAGAAGGGCCAGTATATTTTTACTATTTTTAAAATCATTCCTTTTTTTTTCTTCTTTTTTTCTAACTTTTTTAAAATTGTTAAGTCTTCTATTTCTCCTCTAATTTTTATTTCTATAACCTACTATTACTATTTTTAAAAAAAAGACTTTTTTTTTTTTTAAGGCAAACACCATATATAGTCTTTGGATGGTTGATGGTGGTTTTTTTTTTTTTTTAAATAATTCTTGTTTTTTTTTCTTTTTCTTTTTTTTCTTTCCTTTTTTTTCTTTCTTCCTTTTCCCTTCTGCTTCTTTTCTTTAATATTGTAGTTTTGAAAATCCAACCTCTACTCTAGATTTTTAATCTTTGCTCTTAGGTTTTTGTTGTCAATTTTGTACATTTAAAAACCCAAACTTCACTACCCAATTTTACCCGAGAGCGAGATTACTGGCTTGACCACTCTCTCCTCCTTTGGACTCTCCTTTTTCTCCACCAGGTGGCCTCTGTCTCTTTTCTCCCCCATCTCTTCTCTATCCAACTCTGTGAATCTCTGTGTGTTCCAGACGGTGGAGAACACCTAAGGAACTGGTTACTGGCAGGATTTGTCTCTCTCCTTCTCATTCCTCTCTCTTATCCTCCTGGTCACCTCTGTCTACTTCCTCCCTCTCCTCTTCCCCATATAACTCCGTAAATACCTCTGAGTGGTCCAGACTATAGAGCGCACATAAGGAAGTGAATACTGGCTAGCTTGCTCTCTCCTCTTTTGATCTCACCGCATCTCATTCCAGTTACCTCTAACTACCCCTTCCCTCTTCTCTTCTCCTTGTAACTCAGTGAACCTCTCTGAGTGTCCCTCAATGTGGAGAAACTTTTCATCTTTAACCTAGAAGCTTTATCATCAGTGCTGTATTGATGGAGAAGTCTAGAGGCTACTGTAAAAATAAAACTAAAAACCAGAAGCAGGAGGCTTAAATCCAAAGCCTGAAAACATTAGAGAACTCTTGAATTCAGGGAACATTAAGCAATAGGAGCTCATCAAATGCCTTCATACCTACACCAAAACCAAGCTCCACCCAAGGGCCAACAAGTTCCAAAACAAGACATACCACGCAAATTCTCCAGCAACACAGGAACACTCCCCTGAGCTTCAATATACAGGCAGCTCAAAATTATTCCAAAACCTTTGATGTCTCAAAACCCATTACTGGTCACTCCATTGCACTCCAGAGAGAAGAAACCCAGCTCCACCCACCAAAACTCCAACACAAGCCTCCCTAACCAGGAAACCTTGACAAGCCACTGATAGAACCCCACCCACAGTGAGGAAGCTCCATAACAAAGAGAACCCCACAAATTACCAGAATATAAAAAGGCCACCCCAAACGCAGCAATATAACCAAGATGAAGAGACAGAGGAATACTCAGCAGGTAAAGGAACAGGAGAGTTGCCCACCAAACCAAACAAAAGAGGAAGAAGTAGGGAATATACCTGAGAAGGAATTCCGAATATTGATAGTGAAAATGATCCAAAATCTTGAAATCAAAATGGAATCACAGATAAATAGCCTAGAGACAAGGATTGAGAAGATGCAAGAAAGGATTAACAAGGACCTAGAAGACATAAGAAAGAGTCAAAATATAATGAGTAACACAATAAATGAGATCAGAAACACTCTGGAGGCAACAAATAGCAGAATAATGGAGGCAGAAGATAGGATTAGTGAAATAGAAGATAGAATGGTAGAAATAAATGAATCAGAGAGGAAACAAGAAAAACGAATTAAAAGAAACGAGGACAATCTCAGAGACCTCCAGGACAATATGAAACGCTCCAACATTCGAATTATAGGAGACCCAGAAGAAGAAGACAGAAAGAAAGACCATGAGAAAATCCTTGAGGAGATAATAGTTGAAAACTTCCCTAAAATGGGGAAGGAAATAATCACCCAAGTCCAAGAAACACAGAGAGTTCCAAATAGGATAAACCCAAGGCGAAACACCCCAAGACACATATTAATCAAATTAACAAAGATCAAACACAAAGAACAAATATTAAAAGCAGCAAGGGAAAAACAACAAATAACACACAAGGGGATTCCCATAAGGATAACAGCTGATCTTTCAATAGAAACTCTTCAGGCCAGGAGGGAATGGCAAGACATACTTAAAGTGATGAAAGACAATAACCTACAGCCCAGATTACTGTACCCAGCAAGGATCTCATTCAAATACGAAGGAGAAATCAAAAGCTTTATAGACAAGCAAAAGCTGAGAGAATTCAGCACCACCAAACCAGCTCTCCAACAAATTCTAAAGGATATTCTCTAGACAGGAAACACAAAAAGGGTGTATAAACCCGAACCCAAAACAATAAAGAAAATGGTAACGGGATCATACTTATCAATAATTACCTTAAACGTAAATGGGTTGAACGCCCCAACCAAAAGGCAAAGACTGGCCGAATGGATACAAAAACAAGACCCCTCTATATGCTGCTTACAAGAGACCCACCTCAAAACAAGGGACACATACAGACTGAAAGTGAAGGGCTGGAAAAGATATACCACGCAAATAGAGACCAAAAGAAAGCAGGAGTGGCAATACTCATATCTGATAAAATAGACTTTAAAACAAAGGCTGTGAAAAGAGACAAAGAAGGCCACTACATAATGATCAAAGGATCAATCCAAGAAGAAGATATAACAATTATAAATGTATATGCACCCAATATAGGAGCACCGCAATATGTAAGACAAATGCTAACAAGTATGAAAGGGAAATCAACAATAACACAATAATAGTGGGAGACTTTAATACCCCACTCACACCTATGGACAGATCAACTAAACAGAAAATTAACAAAGAAACGCAAACTTTAAATGATACATTAGATCAGTTAGACCTAATGATGTCTATAGGACATTTCACCCCCAAAACAATGAATTTCACCTTTTTTCAAGTGCTCATGGAACCTTCTCCAGGATAGATCACATCCTGGGCCATAAATCTAAACTTGATAAATTCAAAAAAATCGAAATCATTTCAAGCATCTTTTCTGACCATAATGCATTAAGATTAGATCTCAATTACAGGAGAAAAACTATGAAAAATTCCAACATATGGAGGATGAACAACACACTTCTGAATAACCAACAAATCACAGAAGAAATCAAAAAAGAAATCAAAATATGCATAGAAACTAATGAAAATGAAAACACAACAATCCAAAACCTGTGGGACACTATAAAAGCAGTGCTAAGAGGAAAGTTCATAGCAATACAGGCATACCTCAAGAAACAAGAAAAAAGCCAAATAAATAACCTAACTCTACAACTAAAGCAACTAGAAAAGGAAGAACTGGAGAACCCCAGAGTGAGTAGAAGGAAAGAAATCTTAAAAATTAGGGCAGAAATAAATGCAAAAGAAACAAAAGAGACCATAGCAAAAATCAACAAAGCCAAAAGCTGGTTCTTTGAAAGGATAAATAAAATTGACAAACCATTAGCCAGACTCATCAAGAAGCAAAGAGAGAAAAATCAAATCAATAAAATTAGAAATGAAAATGGAGAGATCACAACAGACAACACAGAAATACAAAGGATCATAAGAGACTACTATCAGCAGTTGTATGCCAATAAAATGGACAACGTGGAAGAAATGGACAAATTCTTAGAAAAGCACAATTTTCCAAAACTGAATCAGGAAGACATAGAAAATCTTAACAGACCCATCACAAGCACGGAAATTGAAACTGTAATCAGAAATCTTCCAGCAAACAAAAGCCCAGGTCCAGACGGCTTCACAGCTGAATTCTACCAAAAATTTCGAGAAGAGCTAACACCTATCCTCCTCAAACTCTTCCAGAAAATTGCAGAGGAAGGTAAACTTCCAAACTCATTCTATGAGGCCGCCATCACCCTAATACCAAAACCTGACAAAGATGTCACAAAAAAAGAAAACTACAGGCCAATATCACTGATGAACATAGATGCAAAAATCCTCAACAAAATTCTAGCAATCAGAATCCAACAACATATTAAAAAGATCATCCACCATGACCAAGTGGGCTTTATCCCAAGGATGCAAGGATTCTTCAATATCCGCAAATCAATCAATGTAATTCACCACATTAACAAATTGAAAAATAAAAACCATATGATTATCTCAATAGATGCAGAGAAAGCCTTTGACAAAATTCAACATCCATTTATGATAAAAACTCTCCAGAAAGCAGGAATAGAAGGAACATACCTCAACATAATAAAAGCTATATATAACAAACCCACAGCAAACATTATCCTCAATGGTGAAAAATTGAAAGCATTTCCCCTAAAGTCAGGAACAAGACAAGGGTGCTCACTTTCAGCGCTACTATTCAACATAGTTCTGGAAGTTTTGGCCACAGCAATCAGAGCAGAAAAAGAAATAAAAGGAATCCAAATTGGAAAAGAAGAAGTAAAACTCTCACTGTTTGCAGATGACATGATCCTCTACCTAGACAGCACATTAAAAAGCAGAGACATTACTTTGCCAACAAAGGTCCTTCTAGTCAAGGCTATGGTTTTTCCAGTAGTCATGTATGGATGTGAGAGTTAGACTATAAAGAAAGCTAAGTGCTGAAGAATTGATGCTTTTGAACTGTGGTGTTAGAAAAGACTCTTGAGAGTCCCTTGGACAGCAAGGAGATCCAACCAGTCAATTCTAAAGGAAATCAGTCCTGAGTATTCATAGGAAGAACTGATGTTGAAGCTGAAACTCCAATACTTCAGCCACCTGATGCAAAGAACTGACTCATTTGAAAAGATCCTGATGCTGGGGAGGATTGAAGGTGGGAGGGAAGGGGATGACAGAGGATGAGATGGTTGGATGGCATCACTGACTCAACAGACATGAGTTTGAGTAAACTCCAGGAATTGGTGATGGACAGGGAGGCCTGGCATGCTGCAGTCCGTAGGATCGCAAAGACTCAGAGATGACTGAGTGACTGAATTGGACTGATCTCACAAATTAATGAGAGATAGAAAAGTGAGAGGAGACGTGAGCGCCACCACTGTGGCAGGTTGGTTGCACTAAATGCCGGATTTTTTCACATATTCAAGGCCCTATAACTCTGGTCCTATGACTTGCTTTCCCAACAGGATGTTTGTAGGATGACATGTGAAGACACTTCAAGACCACTTACATGCTTCTGCTTGTTGCTCTTGTCCTCTGCCGTGCCATGAGATGGACATGCCTAGGCTAGCATGCTGTAGGGGGAGCAAGAAATGAAACAAAGAAAAACTCCCAGCCGAGGTCAAGCCCAGTTAGCCAATAACTAGGCAACCCCTTCAAATACTCTTGCCTGGAAAATCCCATGGATGGAGGAGACTGGTAGGCTGCAGTCCGTGGGGTCCCTAGGAATCAGATAGGACTGAGCGACTTCACTTTCACTTTTCACTTTCATGCACTGGAGAAGGAAATGGCAACCCACTCCAGTGTTCTTGCCTGGAGAATCCCAGGGACGGGGGAGCCTGGTAGGCTGCCATCTATGGGGTCGCACAGAGTCGGACACGACTGAAGCAACTTACCAGCAGCAGCAGCAGCCAAACCCCAGACATGTGAGCAAGCCTAACCAAGAGGGCAAGACCATAAGACCACTTTTGTCAACAAAAGTCCATATAGTCAAAGCTATGGTTTTTCCAGTTGTTATTCTTCAGTTGCTCAATCTTCTCCAACTCTTTGCAACCCCATGGAATGCAGCACACCAGGCTTCCCTGTTCCTCACTATCTCCCAGAGCTTGCTCAAATTCATGTCCATTGAGTCAGTGATGCCATCCAACCATCTTGTCCTCTGTTGACCCCTTCTGCTCCTGCCCTCTATGTTTCCCAGCATCAGGGTCTTTTCCAATGAGACAGCTCTTCACATCAGGCAGCCAAAGTATTAGAGCTTTAGCTTCAGCATCAGTCCATTCAATAAATATTCAGGGTTAATTTCTTTTAGGATTAACTGGTTTGATTCCCTTGCAGTGCAAGAGACTCCTAAGAGTCTTCTCCAATACCAGGGTTTGAAAGCATCAATTCTTCAGCGCTTAGCCTTCTTTTTGGTCCAGCTCTCACATCCATACATGACTACTGGAAAACCCATAGCTTTGACTATACATACCTGGTTCTTCCAGTAGTCAAGTGCAGAGGTGAGAGAAGAAGAGAAGAGAGAAGGAGAGAGACAGGAGACAGAGGAAGGGTGGGGAGAAAAAATAAATTACTGCTACCCCATCAGTCTGACCTCAGAGGGCATTAAGCATAGCCAAGATCAAGTTTAAGCATTCAAATAAAACTTTTGCTCAAGGTTCTCAGGTCACCAAAGGAAAACAGAGTAACACGAAGCAAGATAATCTATCTTCCAGAATATCTCCAGCTGTGTTTTCCAAAATATCTTCTGTGGGAGTGTCTCTTGATGTGGCCCCTTTGACTCCAGATAAAAGTGAAAAACCTTTTCTCACTGCTCAGTAAAGCCTGCAAGCCCATCTCAAAGTCCAGATTTACAAAGACAAAGACTTAAAAGAAGCAAGTTGTCTCCCTGTCTAAGAGCTGCCTCCTCAAAATTAGGAGAATCAATGTCCAGTCAGAACAGTGATCTCTTCCACAGATGGTGAATTCAAAGATCCATCTCCCTTTTAGAGGGGAACCCCAGTACCTAGTTATGGTAGCATGGCCTTAATGAAACAGTTGTGTCAGAACACAATACAATAGTTCATACACCTATACAAGGTGTGCGAACAGGCATGGGTCACTGGGGAGATGAATCCACAGATAAAAGAGAAAAAAAAATGCTCATGGAGCCTATGTTATACCTTTTACCTGCAATGCCAGATCTGTTCTCTCCCTACCATTTCCAGTGTTCAAATTCAAACTGGTGCTCTAAGACCACCTCATAGTGTCTCTTCTCTGAAGATTTCTCTGACTGCTATTCCAGTTCAAACTTCTGTAGAATAATCACATAGAAGAGGGGAAAACTATAATCCTGTCAATCAGAATCCTCGTTATGCCACTCATCTTTGGTAGAACCTTGGAAAAGTTGCTTATTCCATCTTAGCTTCAGTTTCCTCTTCTAAAAATAAAGATGGCAATAACACCTACCTTGAACAATGAATAAGTTGTATGTAGAAGTGCTTGGTACCATGTGGTATATAGTACATATTATTGGGTTGGCCAAAAAATTTGTCTGGATCTTCCCATAACATCTTATGGAAAAACTCAAATGAACTTTTTGGACAACTGAATATTATTATTATTACTGAAATAATTGTTTTGTAGTATGTGATAGTACTAGCATAATATCTGGCACATAATGGTGAAATGTTATTTTATTATTATTGAAGCATTTTATGTGTATATTTTTTACTTTTCCTCTGCTGCTGCTAAGTTGCTAAGTGTCCGACTCTGTGCGACCCCATAGACAGTAGCCCACCAGGCTCCCCCTTCCCTGGGATTCTCCAGGCAAGAATACTGGAGTGGGTTGCCATTTCCTCTTAATTCACACTGAGTATCTCTTTTTTAATTAGTCACTTACCCATTCTGTCTCCCCACTGGGAGTCTAAAGTCTTGAAGGCACATTGTTCCAAAACATCTTATCTGCGGAGGGCAGAGAAATTTGAGGTATTCATAGCTTCAGTGTTATTCGCTCTCTGGTCAGGGATTGCTAACCTCCTTCCTAATGAAAAAAATACCATTCTTGAATGCAAGTCCAGCTGTGCTGCTCTGCAGGGGGAACTGAACTCTTGGAGGGACACGTGGTCTCTTTTTCCCTTAGCAACCAGGAAGAATCTAAATTAATGTATTGAATCTCCAGGATTCCCTAGGCAGGCCAGACACACAGACAGCCTGGAGAGGGACTGTCATTAAATGAGTTGTGATAAAGAAAATAAGATCTTCTTCCCACATTAATAAATACGGCAAATCCCAGACAGCCTGGGTGCTTAGGTCCTGGGCAGAAAATGTTTTAGGATTTTTTTCCCCAGTGAGTCATAATTGTCATGGTCCTAACACCTGTCACTTGAAAAAGAAAAAAATCAGTGTAATCACCAGAGCAGTTGCCTCAGGAATACATTCTTTTAATAATTTGGTTGGAGGAAGTTCAAGAATGCAAGTGATGGGTTAGTTTCAAATGTAGAGTGACCGGAGTTGCCCTAAGTGCTGAGCTCTCTGAATTTAAGGACAACAGGGGAGAAAAGAGAAGTTATAATATTATTAACAGCAGAAAATCAAGTTATTGAAGACTCATTCAGTAATGAATAAAATCAGTTCTGATACCAATCTTTCTGGTCCACATGAAAATATGAAAAAAAAAAATTATTAGATTCCACAACCAACCTATTAGTGATGGGGTTGGCCTGATAAAAAGATAAGAACTGATGGCATAAAAAACAATGGTCTGGGATTATACCCACCTTTTAAAATACAGACAGATAAAAGATGACTAAGCAGGGAAAGTATCGTTACATAGTAGGGTAGAGGTTACAATTGATAGCACACTGCTGGCAATGTTATTTTCTTGTTGTCCATGTTATTAAATTCCTTAAAGGTCATATAGACCATCTAGGTGAAAGTAAAACCACAAACCACTTATATATACAAATATATATAAAAACAATGTTCCAAGGCAATTCAGTGAGGAAAAGGAAATCTTTCCAACAAATCATACTGAAATAATTGATTATCAAAAGAAGAAAAAAATCTCAACTCTCACATTCTCCACTACACAAAAATTAACTTGAAATGGATTACAGAACTAAACTGAGTTTTCAGTTCAGTTCAGCCACTCAGTCGTGTCCAACTCTTTGCGACCCCATGAATCATGGCACACCAGGCCTCCCTGTCCATCACCACCTCCCGGAGTTCACTCACTCATGTCCATCAAGACAGTGATGCCATCCAGCCATCTCATCCTCTGTCGTCCCCTTCTCCTCCTACCCCCAATCTCTCCCAGCATCAGGGTCTTTTCCAATGAGTCAACTCTTCACATCAGGTGGCCAAAGTACTGGAGTTTCAGCTTTAGCATCATTCCTTCCAAAGAAATCTCAGGGCTGATCTCCTTCAGAATGGACTGGTTGGATCTCCTTGCAGTCCAAGGGACTCTCAAGTCTTCTCCAACACCACATTTCAAAAGCATCAATTCTTCAGCGCTTAGCTTTCTTCACAGTCCAACTCTCGCATCCATACATGACCACTGGAAAAACCATAGCCTTGACTGGACAGACCTTTGTTGGCAAAGTAATGTCTCTGCTTTTCAACATGCTATCTAGGTTGGTCATAACTTTCCTTCCAAGGAGTAAGCGTCTTTTAAGCATCTGACAGAATGTGGTCCACTGGAGAAGGGAATGGCAAACCACTTCATTATTCTTGCCTTGAGAACTCCATGAACAGTATGAAAAAGCAAAATGATAGGATACTGAAAGAGGAACTCCCCAGGTCAGTAGGTGCCCAATATGCTACTGGAGATCAGTGGAGAAATAACTCCAGAAAGAATGAAGGGATGGAGCCAAAGCAAAAGCAATACCCAGTTGTGGACGTGACTGGTGAAAGAAGTAAGGTCTGATGCTGTAAGGAGCAATATTGCATAGGAACCTGGAACGTCAGGTCCATGAATCAAGGCAAATTGGAAGTGGTCAAACAGGAGATGGCAAGAGTGAACGTCGACATTCTAGGAATCAGTGAACTAAAATGGACTGGAATGGGTGAATTTAACTCAGATGACCATTATATCTACTACTGTGGGCAGGAATCCCTCAGAAGAAAGGGAGTAGCCATCATGGTCAACAAAAGAGTTTGAAATGCATTACTTAGATGCAATCTCAAAAATGACAGAATGATCTCTGTTCATTTCCAAGGCAAACCATTCAATATCACAGTAATCCAAGTCTATGCCCCAATCAGTAACGCTGAAGAAGCTGAAGTTGAATGGTTCTATGAAGACCTACAAGACCTTTTAGAACTAACACCCCAAAACGATGTCCTTTTCATTATAGGGGACTGGAATGCAAAAGTAGGAAGTCAAGAAACACCTGGAGTAACAGGCAAATTTGGCCTTGGAATACAGAATGAAGCAGGGCAAAGACTAATAGAGTTTTGCCAAGAAAACGCACTGGTCATAGCAAACACCCTTTTCCGACAACACAATAGAAGACTCTACACATGGACATCACCAGATGGTCAACACTGAAATCAGACTGATTGTATTCTTTGCAGCCAAAGATGGATAAGCTCTATACAGTCAGCAAAAACAAGATCAGGAGCTGACTGTGGCTCAGATCATGAACTCCTTATTGCCAAATTCAGACTTAAATTGAAGAAAGTAGGGAAAACCGCTAGACCATTCAGGTATGACCTAAATCAAATCCCTTATGATTATACAGTGGAAGTGAGAAATAGATTTAAGGGCCTAGATCTGATAGAGTGCCTGATAAATTACGGACGGAGGTTCATGACATTGTACAGGAGACAGGGAGTAAGACGATCCCCATGGAAAGGAAATGCAAAAAAGCAAAATGGCTGTCTGGGGAGGCCTTACAAATAGCTTTGAAAAGAAGAGAAGCAAAAAGCAAAAGAGAAAAGGAAAGATATAAGCATCTGAATGCAGAGTTCCAAAGAATAGCAAGAAGAGATAAGAAAGCCTTCCTCAGCGATCAATGCAAAGAAATAGAGGCAAACAACAGAATGGGAAAGACTGGAGATCTATTCAAGAAAGTTAGAGATACCAAGGGAACATTTCATGCAAAGATGGGCTCGATAAAGGACAGAAATGGTATGAACCTAATAGAAGCAGAAGATATTAAGAAGTGGCAAGAATACACAGAAGAACTGTACAAAAAAGATCTTCATGACCAAGATAATCATGATGGTGTGATCACTCACCTAGAGCCAGACATCCTGGAATGTGAAGTCAAGTGGGCCTTAGAAAGCATCACTACAAATAAAACTAATGGAGGTGATGGAATTCCAGTGGAGCTATTTCAAATCCTAAAAGATGATGCTGTGAAAGTGCTACACTCAATATGCCAGCAAATTTGGAAAACTCAGCAGTGGCCACAGAACTGGAAAAGGTCAATTTTCATTCCAATCCCAAAGAAAGGCAATGCAAAAGAATGCTCAAACTACCACACAATTGCACTCATCTCACACGCTAGTAAAGTAATGCTCAAAATTCTCCAAGCCAGGCTTCAGCAATACGTTAACTATGAACTTCCAGATGTTCAAGCTGGTTTTAGAAAAGGCAGAGGAACCAGAGATTAAATTACCAACATCCACTGGATCATGGAAAAAGCAGTGATTTTAGTAAGAGTTAAAACTATAAACTTTCCAGAAGAAATCATTAAAGAAAAATATTAATTACTTTGGTTAGGCAAAGTTTTCTTAAACTGGATTTTAAAAAAGCATGAAAGTATTTAAAAATTGAATCTCATCAAAATGTAAAACTTTTGTTCTTCCGAGGACACCATTAAGACAATGAAAAGACAATCAACAGACTAGTTCATGAAAATATTTGTAAAACATGTATCCACTGAAGGTCTTCCGATAAAAATGTATTTTTAAAACCCTTACAATTCATTAAAAAGAAAACAACAACAACAGAAAGAACAAAGGCTTTGAATAGTCACTTGGATGGAAAAGAGTCACCACATCATTACTCATCAGGGAAATGCAAAGTAAAATCATAATCGAATACCACAATTAATACTCTAAACACTAGAATTTCTAAAATCAAAAAGACTGATAATGGTCAAGGATTGACAACTGAAATGCTCATAAAATTTGGATTTCTTAAAGCATTAAGCATTGTTTACCATATGACCCAGAAATTAAAATTCTAAATACTTACTCAAGAAAAATGAAAATGCATGCTTACACAAAGGCTTGTGCTCATATATTCATAACAGCTTTCCTCATAATAGCCAAAAAACTGGGAGAAAAATAAATAATCATCAGATGGGGAATGAAATAAACATATTGTGATACAGTCCTGCAATAAATACTACTCCATAATAAAAAGAAACAGACTACAGATGAACACACAATATGGATGTGAATCTCTAAAGCATCATACTAGGTAACAGAAGTCAGACCAAAAAACAAATAAACTATATACTGTATGATCTCATTTATATGAAATTCTAGAAAAGGCAGAACTATAATGAAAGAAAGCAAGTCAGTGGTTTACAGGAGCCAAGAAATAGGGAGAGGGGATGGGCTGCAAATGGACACAAGGGAACTTTCTGAGGTGATAGAAATGTTCTATATCACAGTTACAATGACTGTTACACAGCTGTGCATATTTGTCAGGCTTCACCAGCTTGTACATTTTGTTCCATGAATTCTATTCTAAAAATCAGTTCTAAGGAGAAACCTTTGATATGTGGAAAGAATTAGCCACAGTGGTATTTATTGCATTTTTAAAAATAACAGTAAAAACTTGGGAATGATGTCTAACTATTAGGAATTTAATTAAATAAATCATGGTATATTTCCAGATGGATTGTTTTGAAGCTATTAAAAATGATGTTGTTATTGAATATTTAATAGCACAAAGATATATGGTTACTTTAAGGTAGATAGCAAAGCAGTATACCCACAATCCATTTTATTATCCCTTTATGTGATTGTTCCATGGGCATGTGAATACGTATGAGCCTATACATTTATTTAGATCTTTCTATATTATTAGGATGCTTCCCTGGTGGCTCAGGGGTAAAGAATCCCTGGGTCGAGAAGATCCCCTGGCGAAGGAAATAGCAACCTGCTTCAGGATTCTTGCCTGGAGAATTCCATGGACAGAGGAGCTGGCAGGCTACATACAGTCCATGGGGTCGCAAAAGAGTCAGACATGACTTAGCAACTAAACAACAACAAAATATTAGTAGAAAGTTGTTTTTTTCATTTTGTTTGCTTAAGTATCTGATACTGAACATATATTTCCTTTGAGGAAAGAGAAAAAAAAAGGCATTATTTTAAAAAACATGTATCTTGTCTTTAAAAGATTTATGGTCTAGTTAGAGAAAAAGATATGTAAATAGCATAATACATGGTAGAATGAAATGAGCATCCAGGGAAAGTGAGGGACAACTGATTGGGTCTATTGTATACTTTGAAACCAAAGCTGGAACCACGGTTTCCAGCCAGCTTCCAGACCATGACATTCTGTCTGAACCACTGAGCCCACTTTCTTCACTCATGAGGATTTACTCTCAAGGAATCCATGACTTTTGACTGCCACCCCAGCCCAGTGCACCAGACAAGAGTGTGAGTATCTGAACTTCCGTTGTGGACCAAGTTCAAGCTCCCTTCCAAACAAGCCAAGGATATACTTGGATACTTGTTGCAGTGTCCTTGAATTCAGGTCAAGGACAATTCCTAGAAGTCCTCTGGGAATTCCATGATAGAAGATGGCCTGCCTGGGGGAAAGAGCACTTCTAAAAGGCTTTATATGCTCCAATGCCTGGCACACAGGTGCTCAGTAATACTTGTTAATTGTTTAGTGGATATATTGAGAATAAAAGCATGGACTTAAGATTGTTTCAGCTGGTTTTTGCCCTGACTTAATCAAGGAGGACTTCCTGAAAGAGCTGGGATTCTCTGGTTTAAGCAATGTCTACACGCTGCCTCCACCCTGGTTGTACTCTTAGGTTTGGGATAATTTCAAGACAGAAATGTCTCCTGCTGGCCACTATGATGCTTTCCGTCTCACCAGTTAAGATATTTGTAGACTAAACCTATTTCCAGCGTTTTCTGCCAAATTTCCCTGTAGTGTTGAGCAGGGCTGAGCAAGTCAAGAAGCAATGAGCAATTTGGTCCAAATTCTTCAACTCTTTCTCAATATTCTGGATTCACTAAAACCCCAACTACCTGGCAGTTTTATCTTTCATTTTTCAACCTCAGTTGGTTTTCAACAAAACTGAATCCCTGTTGCTGATCGACTTATGTTCTAGTCCATCCAAACTCGGCTTGCCAGAAACATCCAGTGATTCTACCTGGAAACCTCCAATGCCCTTTGCTGAAAGGACAGCAGAATGTCCCAATTTACATTCAGGCAAACTAAAAGTAAGAATATCAAGTGTTTATAGACATTATGTAGTATAATAAAATCCAGATCATGAATCTTAGGAAAATGAATGCTGTGTTAAGAATCAGATACTAGATCCAAAATATGCTTTTATGGCCTGGTTGATTAAGGCAGGTCACTTAAACTTTCCAGGCCTCAGTTTACCCCTTTCTTGTCTAGGGGAGATGTGTTTTTTTTTTAATCTGGTTTCTTTTTCTTTTATCTATCACTAAGTTGCCTTTAACTCTAGTATTCAGTGATTTTATAATGTCCCCTTACAGATGCTTGGGGGAGGCAGTCATTTGGCAAGACATTTTTGCATCCCTGCCTTGTCTCATTGCTTGTCAGAGTGTGCAAAAACAATAAATAACCATCGGCTACAAGAAAAGCATGTGTTGGATCGAGCTGGTATGTCAGTTCCCTGCCTTCTGGAGAGGAAAGAGGAGGCTTTGATGTCAGAATAGGTTCCACATTTTGACCTAGGGACCCCTCAGTTCCAAGTGGACCCAATTGCCAAATATTATTATACAACAATTATTTACAATGAAAGAAGCATTTTGTACCTCTTTAAAAACTGATAGAGTTATTTTATTTTAAAAAGAAAGAAAAGTATAATCCCAAAGATGAAATCCCTGATCTGCAAATGGAAAACAGAAAAACAAAAACAAGAGAGCCGGATACCTGCTCTTCATACATGGTTCCCGTTTACCAGCAGCCAAGGAAGAGGCTCGGTGATGCAGCCAGTCTGTCTGTTAATATAGATTATAATGGAGAGAACAGACATGAAACACTTGTGTAATCCTACATGGTACCCAAAGGACTGAGGCCCAGGGATTGAACCCGGGTCTCCTGAATTGAAGGCAGACTCTTTACCAGCTGAGCCACCAGGGAAGACACTTCCCTTCTCCTTCACCAAATGTACTATTAAAGGTACAAAGGCTTGCCTTCCTCCGCATTCACTCAGCTCCACTGAAACAGAGAGCATTTTCCGGAATGTGTCTTAAGGAACTGTAATCCTGACAAGTGAAGTGATCCCTGTACTAATAAACCTGAGATGTGCAGAATAATCTCTCCTTATCTTGAGATTCACTCACAATATCAAAGGCTCTAAGAAGGTCCACACACAAGAAATGGTAGTTTTGTTACTGGCCAGGAAGAACAAGTAGTATTGGGCCAAAGCAGTGCTTCATTTCTCCATAAAGACTATCCGTATTTCTTGATCCCAAACTTCCCCCCTAACTTATCTCCCCTAACCATTCCCCTCCATTGGAAACAATGTCCCCTCCTCTGAAGTAAGGCTTCATTTGCACTTATCTCATAAACTTTAAAAAAAAATTTTTTTATTTATTATTCTCTTTGGCTGCACTGGGTCTTCATTGCTGCACGTGGGCTTTCTCTAGTTGCAGAGAACAGGGGCTACTCTCTAGTTGCGATGCATAGGTTTCTCGTTGCAGTGACTTCTCTTGTTGCAGCACGCAGGGTCTAGGGCACCAGGGCTTCAGAAGCTGTGGCAGAGGCTTAGTTGCCCATCTCATGTGGAATTCTCCCAGCCCAGAGATCAAATCTGTATTCTCTGTATTGGAAGGCAGATACTTAACACTGGACCACCAGGAAGGGAAAGTTGTTCAGCTGTGTCCGACTCTTTGTGACTCCATGGACTATACAGTCCATGGAATTCTCCATGCCAGAATACTGGAGTGGGATGCTGTTCCTTCTCCAGGGGACCCTCCCAACCCAGGGATCAAACCCAGCTCTCCTGCATTGCAGGTGGATTCTTTACCAGCTGAGCCACCAGGGAAGCCCAAGGATCCTGGAGTGGGTAACCTATCTCTTTTCCAGCAGGTCTTCCCAATAGAGGAATCAAACCAGGAACTCTTGCAATGCTGGTGGAATCTTTGTCAGCTGAGCTACCAGGGAAATCCCCTCATAAACTTTTAAAATGACTTTTTATTTGGACTTCCCTCCCTGATGGGCCAGTGGTTAAGAATCCACCTCCTAGTGGAGGGGAGACAGGTTCAATCTCTGATCTGGGAAGATTCCACGTGTGATGGAGCAACTAAGCCCATGTTCCATGACTACTGAAACCCAGGGGCCCTAGAACCTGAGCTCTGCAACAAGAGAATCCACTGCAATGAGAAGCCCATGCATCACAACCAGAGAGTGGACCCTGCTTTCTACAAGTAGAGAAAGCCTGTGATCAGTTCAGTTCAGTCACTTCGTTGTGTCTGACTCATGTAACCCCATGGACTGCAGCATGACAGGCTTCACTGTCCATCACCAACTCCTGAAGCTTATTCACACTCATGTCCATCTAGTTGGTGATGCCATCCAACCATCTCATCCTCTGTCATCCCCTTCTCTTCCCACCTTCAATCTTTCACAGCACCACGGTCTTTTCCAATAAATCAGTTCTTCTCATCAGTGGCCAAAATATTGGAGTTTCAGCTTCAGCATCAGTCCTTCCAATGAATATTCAGGACTGATTTCCTTTACGATTGACTGGTTGATCTCCTTGCAGTCCAAGGGACTCTAAAGAATCTTCTCCAACATCACATTTCAAAAGCATCAATCCTTCAGCGCTCAGCTTTCTTTACAATCCAACTCTCACATCCATACATGACTACTGGAAAAACCATAGTTTTGACTAGACAGACTTCTGTTGATAAGTAATGTCTCTGTTTCTTAACATGCTGTCTAAGTTGCTCATAGCTTTTCTTCCAAGGAACAAGCTTCTTTTAATTTCATGGCTGCAGTCACCATCTGCAAAATAAAGTCTCTCACTGTTTCCACTGTTTCTCCATCTATTTGCCATGAAGTAATGGAACCGGATGCCTTGATCTTAGTTTTCTGCATGTTGAGTTTTAAGCCAGCTTTTTCACTCTCCTCTTTCACTTTCATCAAGAGGTTATTTTGTTCTTCACTTTCTGCCATATGGTTGTGTCATCTGCATATCTGAAGTTATTGATATTTCTCCTGGCAATCTTGATTCCAGCTTGTGCTTCATCCAGTCCAACATTTCTCATGATGTATTCTGCATATAAGTTAAATAAACCAGGGTGACAATATATAGCCTTAATGTACTCCTTTCTGATTTGGAACCAGTCTTTTGTTCCATGTCCAGTTCTCACTGTTGCTTCTTGACCTGCATACAGATTTCTCAGGAGGCAGGTCAGGTCATCTGGTATTCCCATTTTTCAAAAATTTTCCACAGTTTGTTGTGATCCACACAATCAAAAGCTTTGGCATAGTCAATAAAGCAGAAGTAGATTTTTTTTCTGGAACTCTCTTGCTTTTTCCATGATCCAGTGGATATTGACAATTTGATCTCTGGTTCCTCTGCCTTTTCTAAATCCAGTTTGAACATCTGGAAGTTCATGGTTCACATACTGTTGAAGCCTGGCTTGGAGAATCTTGAGCATTACTTTGCTAGCATGTGAGATGAGTGCAATTTTGTGGAAGTTTGAATGTTCTTTGGCATTGCCTTTCTTTGGGATTGGAATGAAAACTGACCTTTTCCAGTTCTGTGGCCACTGCTGAGTTTTCCAAATTTGCTGGCATATTAAGTGCAACACTTTCACAGCATCATCTTTTAGGATTTGAAATAGCTAACTGGAATTCCATCATCTCCACTAACTTTGTTCATAGTGATGCTTCCTAAGGCCCACTTGACTTCACATTCCAGGATGTCTGGCTCTAGGTGAGTGATCACACCGTTGTGATTATCTTGGTCGTGAAGATCTTTTTGTACAGTTCTTCTGTGTATTCTTGCCACCTCTTCTTAATATCTTCTGTTTCTGTTAGGTCCATACCATTTCTCTCCTTTATTGAGCCCACCTTTGCATGAAAAGTTCCCTGGATATCTCTAATTTTCTTGAATAGATCTCTATTCTTTCCCATTCTATTGTTTTCCTCTATTTCTTTGCATTGATCACTGAGGAAGGCTTCCTTATCTCTCCTTGTCTTAAGACCTATTCTAATTGTCAATACATTGCAAAAGAGCAGATTCCTCATTCTTCAGTCTTTACCAGAGAAGAACTTGTGTGTGTTAATTGCTCAGTCATGTCTGAGTCTTTGCCACCCCATGGACTGTAGTCTGCCAGGTTCCTCTGTCCATGGGATTCTCCAGGCCAGAATACTGGTATGGGTTGCCATCCCCTTCTCCAAGAAGATCTTGTACATGAGAGCAATGTATACACGTTTGATTAAATAGATCAAGCAGTCTAGTAGCTAGCATCTTCTAAATATCCATACCATCACTGGCAAATAACAATGGAATGTAGGTAAATTCTGAGAATCACTAAAGAAAAAAAAAAAAAACAGTACTATACTCAAATCTAAAGTTGGAGGGACTTCCCTGGCAGTCTAGTGGTTAAGATCATTTGCTTCCACTGTAAAGGCATGGGTTCGATACCTGGCTGAGGAACTAAGATTCCAATGATTGTGCCATGTGGCCAAAAGAAAACAAAAAATGCAAGAAAAATTTCAGGAATTCCCTACCGGGTCTAATGGTTAGGACTTGGCACTTTCACTTCTGGGACCCAGATTCAATCCTTGGTCAGTGAACTAAAATCCCATAAGCCAGGCAGTGTGGCAAAAATAAAAATAAAAAAAGAAGAAGTTGGGAAAATGAAAATATTAACTAAAGGCAGAACTGCCAAATGTCTCTCTCTTCACTCACTAATTCAATTATGGAAAAGCTGGATATCATCACTCTTTCTTCTTTAGGTCTAGAAACATGCTTCATATTCATGCAATTTACTTACCATAATTAAACTCAATTTATTCAGGCTCAATATTCAGAGAACTACAGTATTAAAGTCTCCGTTGCTAAGCTTTGTTAGAATGCTGTTTGTTTTAGTTAATTTTATATTCTTGGTATTTAAAAAATGCTAAATAAAAGAACCACATAGATGATCAATTTGGAAACAATTTTAGTTTCATAAAATGTGCCTAATATTAAAACCAGATTGATAGAATTAAGTCAGTGTTTGGAGGATGGGAGAAATAAGTATTGATTGCTAGGGAACAAATATGAATAAGATAAAATCTCCATGGGCTTCTCTGGTGATTCAGTGGTAAAGAATCTGCCTACCAGTGTAGGAGACACGGGTTCAATCCCTGGTTTGGAAAGATCCCATGTGCCGCAGGACAACTAAACTTGTTTGCCACCAACCGAACCTGTGCTCTAGAGTCCAGGAACGGCAACTCCTGAGCCCATGTGCCACAGCCACTGAAGCCCAAACGCTCTAGGGTCTGTGCTCCACAACGAGAGAAGCCACACAATGAGAGCCTGCCCACCACAACCAGCGAAAGCCCGAGTGCAGCAACAAAGAAGCAGCACAGCCAAAACACACACAAATAAAGTTACAAAATGATAAATAAGTAAATAAGATCTCTGCCCTCCTGCGGCTCATTATATAGTTGTAGTTGTTGTTGTTTAGTCCCTAAGTTGTGTCCAGCTCTTTTGCGATCCCATAGACTATAGTCTGCCAGGCTCCTCTGTCCATGGGATTTCCCAGGCAAGAATACTAGAGTGGGTAGCCATTTTCTTCTCCAGAGGATCTTCCTGACCCACTGGACCCACCACGGAATTCCTGAAAATTTTCTTGCATTTTTTTTTCTTTTGGCCATGTGGCACAAGTATCTTAGTTCCTCAGCCAGGGATCAAACCCATGCCTTTCTGACTCCCATCTCCTGCATCAGCAGGCAAGTTCTTTACCACTGAGCCACCAGGTAAGCCCTACCATGAACAGGGCTTCTCAATCTCAGCACTATTGATATTTTGGACCAAAAACTTATCTGTTGTAAGAAGCTGTCCTTCAGATTGTAAAATGTCTAATGGAATCCCTTGCCCGCATCCACTAATGCCAGTAGCACTTCCTTAATTTTGAGAAGCAAAAATGTTTAGTCCTTGTTACATATATTTTCTAGGAAATAAAATTGCCCTAGTGTAGAATTATTGTCATGCAGAAGGACATGTGCATCCTTAAAATTGCACAGATTTCAGCATTGTCTTTTGACCATCAGTTCACATTTAACAATACTATTGGATGTAAGAAATGTAGAAAACCTTGAGTTAATTGTAAACTGAGTCCCAAACACAATAAACAGTGAGTATTTGATATTAATTTCCCTATTCAAAGATGAATAGAATAAAAGGTAGAATATTTTTACTTTCTGGGGGCTTGAATCAGCCTCTAAGTATTCATTAATTGAGTTCTTTGCATACAGCACTTAGCTAAGCATGAGGAAGATAGAAGTTATATAGTTCTATATACAATGAAAATCTCCTTGAGCAGCAGAAGTAATGGAATTTAATTAAAAGCCATCTTAGAAATTATCTACCTAATCCTGTTTTTTTTTAATACGAGAAACATAAGACCCAGAAAAGTGAGAAAGGCATTATGATCTAAGGACATCTACCTAGGTAATAAACTTGGGCTAAAACATAAGTGTCTTGACTACTACTCAGTAATGTGGGGCAATACCAATTATACAGTCCATGGAATACACCAGGCCAGAATACTAGAGTGGGCAGCCATTCCCTTCTCCAGGGGATCTTCCCAACCCAGGGATAGAACCTAGGTCTCCCACATTACAGGTGGATTCTTTACCAGCTGAGCCACCAGGGAAGCGAGGGACACCTACCTAGTAAATGAACTTGGGCTAAAACATAAGTGTCTTCAGAAATGTGGGGTAATGCCAATTATTTTGCCTGCGTGCTCAGCTGTGTTCAATTTTTTGCAACCCTATGAACTGTAGCTGGCCAGATTCCTCTGTCCATGGAATTCTCCATGCAAGCATACTAGAATGGATTGCAATTTCCTCCTTCATGGAATCTTCCTGACCCAAGGATCAAACCCACCTCTCCTGCGTTGGCAAGCAGGTTCTTCACCACTGTGCCACCTGGAAAGCCTGATTAGTTAACTGCTAAATAGAGAAAGATTCCAAGTGCTGGAGGCAATCAGAGTGAAAGGAAACTCAGTAATGGCTGAAATAGTTAGAGAAGGCAGCAAAGAAGAGTAGGGACTCAGGCCAGGCCTTGAAGATTACAGGTGGCTTCAGGGATGGGCCAGTGCTATTTTCCCCATGGCCTTGGTGCCAAGCTGGGAATGACATGAGAGGAGACGGAGAGGCAAGACAGCATCTGACATGAGCCAGGAACTGAGTTCATGCAAGGAAAACCAAAAATCAGATTTGGGATCATTTTCAAAATAATTCTGAGGAATCCCAGACTACCTTCCTTTCTGGGGCTGACCCCACTTTTTGTTCTTCGATCTCCAACTGTGAACACCCTACTGGCCCATACAGGGCTCTTGGGACCAGCTTTACTAGAGGTAGAAGGCATCCCCAAGTTTTCAAGCACCCTTGAAACTTCCCAGCACCCAAAGTTGTCATCTTTATGAGTCAAATTATGAACTAAAAATAATACACACCAAAGCACTAGGAACAGAAACAATCCTTGTGCTTCTAAAACTAAAACTTTCACCACCTCTTTCCCTTTAGTATTTGATATTGAACATTGGAATGGACTTGATTCCTTTTGCCTTACACAAGCTAAATTTCCCCTCTGAATCAAGGGATGAGTCTGGATTCAGTGAATGGATTATGTAAATCATAAGAAAAGTGAACCTGATTATATGGTTATATAAAGCTGAATTAATGCAATACCATAAACAAATAAACCTCAAGAATGAAAATTTCCTCAAAACCTGAAAAAGATTCACGACAAGACATTTTCAGGAAAGAACACCATCAGCTCACTAATATTGTCGGCTTCTCAGGAGGATTACTGGGAGAAAAGAAAAAAGGAGAGAAGCCATATCTCACCCTGTAAATTCATTAAGCATGGAGATGATCGTTCTAATGTGTGTGTTCATGGGGGAAATGCACATTTCTCATGCGGAAAATGAGAGAAAGAGACATTTCAAGATAAAGGAGTAGCACTGGGGCTATGGTTTTTCCAGTGATCATATATGGATGTGAGAGTTGGACTGTGAAGAAAGCTGAGCACTGAAGAATTGATGCTTTTGAACTGTGGTGTTGGAGAAGACTCTTGAGAGTCCCTTGGACTGCAAGGAGATCCAACCAGTCCATTCTGAAGGAGATCAGCCCTGGGTGTTCTTTGGAAGGAACGATGATAAAGCTGAAACTCCAGTACTTTGGCCACCTCATGCGAAGAGTTGACTCATTGGAAAAGACTCTGATGGTGGGAGGGATTGGGGGCAGGAAGAAAAGGGGATGACAGAGGATGAGATGGCTGGATGGCATCAGTGACTCGATGGACGTGAGTTTGAGTGAACTCCGGGAGTTGGTGATGGACAGGGAGGCCTGGCATTCTGCAATTCATGGGGTCGCAAAGAGTCAGACACAACTGAGCAACTGAACTGAACTGAACTTATTGATTTCAGAAGGGAAAAATGAAGAAGGTAGCTGATGATGTTGTTGTTGTTCAGTTGCTCAGTTACATCCAACTCTTTGTGACCCCATGGACTGCAACACACCAGGCTTCCCTGTCCTTCATCTCCTGGAGCTTGGTCAAACTCATGTCCATTATGTTGGTGATGCCATCCAACCATCTCATCTTCTGTTGTCCCCTTCTCCTCCGGCCTTCAATGTTTCCCAGCTTCAGGCTCTTTTCCAAAGAGTTGGCTCTTCACATTAGGTGACCAAAGTACTGGAGCTTCAGCCTCAGCTTCAGTCCTTCCAATGAATATTCAGGGTTTATATCCTTTAGGATTGACTGGTTTGATCTCCTTGCAATCCAAGGGACTCTCAAGAGTCTTCTCCAACATCACAGTTCAAAAGCATCAATTCTTCAGTGCTCAGCCTTCGTTATGGTCCAGCTCTCACATCCATATACGATTACTGAAAAAACCATAGCTTTGACTAGACGGACATTTGTCAACAAAGTAATGTCTCTGCTTTTTAACACACTGTCTAGGTTTGTCACAGTTTTTCTTCCAAGGAGTAAGCGTCTTTTAATTTCATGGCTGAAATCACCATCTGCAGTGATTTTGGAGCCCCCCCAAATAAAGTCTGACACTGTTTCCACTGTTTCCCCATCTCTTTCCCATGAAGTGATGGGACCAGATGCCATGATCTTCGTTTTCTGAATGTTGAGCTTTAAGCCAACTTTTTCACTCTCTTCTTTCACCTTCATCAAGAGACTCTTTAGTTCCTCTTCACTTTCTGCCATAAAGGTAGTGTCATCTGCATATCTGAGGTTACTGATATTTCTCCTGGCAGTCTTGATTCCAGCTTGTGCTTCACTCAGCCCAGCATTTTACATGATGTGTTCTGCATATAAGTTAAACAAGCAGGGTGACAATATACAGCCTTGATGTACTCCCTTCCCAATTTTGAATCAATCCATTGTTCCATGTAGTTCTAACTGTTGCTTCTTGATCTCCATACAGGTTTCTCAGGAGGCAGGTAAGGTAGTCTGGTATTCCCATCTCTTTAAGAATTTTCCACTGTTTGTTGTGATCTACACAAAGGCTTTAATGTAATCAATGCAGCAGAAACCTGATACAGCTCAGGTTTAAAAAAAGAAAGAAACAGTTGTTGAAGGCAAGTATAGCGCCAATGCAGCTCTTAACTACCACTGTCGCCAAGTGATAACCAAGGTGAATAAGGTAGTATAGTCTTTCTCCTACTTTCTCAGGCAAAAGAGGCCACTAAAGCATTGAGGTGATTTTGCCTGCTGTTTAAGCGTTCTAAACATATTGGCTGAGGAGAATCAACTGTGTAATTACTTTTCTCTCTTAGAACCAAATTTCAGTTCTGTGGGAAAAGTTTGGAGGCGAAATCCGGACACAAATCCACAGAAGACATCATCGTTTATTTCAGATATTATTCTCAACTTCTGCCTGAGTCCAGTGAAGGGAGAACTACTAGGAAGTGTTTGTAAAGAGGCTCCATGAGGTGTGGGGACCTATTCAGCAAGGCACTGATGTCCTGGATGACACAGTGCTGCACGGAGCTAGGAAGCGCAGCCTCCTCTACACCTTTGCGTGATGCATCCCTCCAATAATGTGAGAATTTTGGGAAGCATGATGAGACTGCACTGCCAGTGGGTCGACAGCTTCCTCGGGAAGGGGAGCAGTAGTAGCAGCTGCTGGAACACTGCTGGGCATGTCCCTCCAGGAGACTTTGTTCACACCTCAATAAATACTTGTGAGCAGCCTCTGTGCCAGTCTTTCTTCTACATTTGGGAGATACTGAAAGAAGCAAGAGCAGAAGAAAGCAATAAGAGAAATAGAACAGCCCATGAGAAATCATTGGCGCTCATCTGAAATATCCCACAGACTTCCAGAGATAACTGAGGTGAAGTGGAGCCGGAGGGCTACAGTTGAAGGCTGGAATTCTGCAGATGGGGATACAATCTAGTTAAATTTTGGTTCATATTCTTACTGTGACCCCACTGGTATGTGCACACTGGTGTATATGCACTGTGGATCCATGCATATTGGATAAGGGCTGGAAGGAAACAGACCAAAATGGTAACAGCTGTTGTTTATGGCACTAGTATTATGAATATTTTTATATGATTTCATATAATATTCTCTATTTTCCAAATGTTCTGTCGTGATATATATTATTTTTATTATTATAAGCAGAAAAAAGATTTTTGGTGAAAGAGTAGGTGGTACTACCCTATCATTAATTTAATTTGCTTTAGATAGCATGATTCTCTACAGGAAACTCTGACCATGCTGGGAATTTAGAAGAGGTGTATTTCATGACAAACCTACAGAAACAATAGGTTAAATCAAATGTGTTTCTAAACAATATTATAGATACAAGAATTGACAAATTTCTCTGCTACTGATTTGTAATTACATGTCTAATCCTATTGCATTTTTTATTCCTTCCAGCAAAGTAAACTTTACCTGAAATGAAAAACAAGAAGGTAATTACTTCTTTCTGGGAACAATCATAAAAATAAGCTCTGTAATTTCTCAGAAGATCAAGTCTACATCAACAAGTAGATAACTAATTGAATTCTTCAGATAATTCAAGGATTTTAACATCACATCTTTGCCCTAGTGTCTCTATAAAAAGATGAAATGGTTCACATGGGTGTCTTGTTCTGTATTCTGTTACCATAAACATGGCAGTTGTAGTTCATTTGTAAGGAGTTCTCCCTGAAAAATCTGGCCTTCAAAAGTTTAGTGTTATCTTCCAAGCAACCACACACCTTCATGTTCTATGCTGTTCAGTCACCCAGTCATGTCCGACTCTTTGTGACCCATGGACTGCAGTGCGAGGCCTCCCTGTCCATCACCATGTTTGCCCAAGTTCATGTTCATTGCATCGGTGATGCCATCCAGTGATCTCATCCTTTGACACCCTCTTCTCCTTCTGTCCTCGATCTTTCCCATCATTAGGGACTTTTCCAATGAGTCGTCTGTTTGCATCAGATGACCAAAAGACTGGAGCTTCAGCTTCAGCATCAGTCAGTCCTTCCAGTGAGTATTTAGGGTTTATCTCCATTAAGATTGACTGGCTTAATCTCCTTGCTGTCCAAGGGACTTTCAGAAATCTTCTCTAACACCATGGTTCGAAGGCATCAATTCTTTGGCATTCTGCCTTTTTTCGGTCCAGCACTCACAAACATATGTGACCAGTGGGAAGACCACAGTCTTGACTATATGGACCTTTGTCAGCAGAGTAATGTCTCTGCTTTTCAACACACTGTTTAGGTTTGTCATTGCTTTCCTGCCAAGAAGTAATCACCTTCTGATTTCATGACAGCAGTCACCATCTGCAGTGATTTTGGAGCCCAAGAAGAGGGAATCTGTCATTACTTCCACCTTTTTACCTTCTATTTGCCCTGGAGTAATGGGGCTGGATGCCATGATCTTAGTTTTTTTAATATTTAGTTTTAAGCCGGCTCTTTCCGTCTCCTCCTTCACCCTCATCAAGAGGCTCTTTAGTTCCTCTTCATTTTCTGCTATTAGAGTGGTATCTGCATATCTGAGGCTGTTGATGTCTCTCGCATCTATCCTGATTCTGGCTTGTAATTCATCCAGCCTAGCATTTCTCATGATGTGCTCAGCATATAGGTTAAACAAACAGGGTGACAACA
Organism: Ovis aries; assembly: GCF_016772045.2. Taxonomy (NCBI): domain Eukaryota; kingdom Metazoa; phylum Chordata; class Mammalia; order Artiodactyla; family Bovidae; genus Ovis; species Ovis aries. Next base: position 40,513,734 of record NC_056069.1, on the reverse strand, counting down.
AACAGCCCTGTTGTACTCCTTTCTTGATCTGGAACCAATCAGTTGTTCCATACAGGGTTCTAACTGTTGCTTCTTGATCCACAAACAGGTTTCTCAGGAAACAGGTAAGACGGTCTGGTATTCCCATCTCTCTGAGAGCTTCCCACAGTTTGTCATGAAATATAACAAAAAATATGTTTTTTATTTTATATATAAATGTTGTATTCTCCTGGAGAACTTTAATTCAACCTAGTATCTGATACAATTGGTATACTTTATTATTCAAAGAAAATGAGAAACTTTATCCATTGGGCTTCCCTTGTGGCTCAGCTGGTAAAGAATCTGCCTGAAATGTGGGAGACCTGGGTTTGATTCCAGGGTTGGAAGATCCCCTGGAGAAGGGAAAAGGCCACCCACTCCAGTATTCTGACCTGGAGAATTCCATGGACTGTATAATCCATGGGGTCGTAAAGAGTCAGACACAACTGAGCAACCATCAATCACTTCACTTTCCCCCTTTAGACTTAATTGCAATTTTTTAAAAAATGGAAATTAATTTCCCTAAAAGCAATGCAATGAGACTTTATGTCAACACAAGAAACATGTCTATGTCAGGCTTAGAGAAATGAATAAGAAATAGAGATACATAGCAAGCTTGGAAAAGCCAGGGTTGGGTGGGGCGTAGGAACGGGATTCCTAGAAGTGAAAGACTCTGAAAAGAGAGGTGATGGTGCTGACATACAGCATTGTCCCCAAACTCCCCAAACGGGTCATGAATCATTGCTTTATGATGATTTTCATGGCAGCTATGCACCTGAATCACTACTCCCAGAAAATAAATTATAAATGCTGTGTTGGTCGAATCAAGCTTTAAACAGAGTTCATCCAAGACCTTCAAGGAATTGCTAAGGAGGTTTACTGTCCACAAAACATTTATGACTCCAATACAAATACCAGAGCAAACTCATGAGCTTTGGAAGCCAGAATCATGAAGAAAGGATGCTCCAGGTGTTCTAGCCTTGGAAACATATATACATGGCTACCTATGTATACTTTGTCCTGGAAGCCCAGATCTTGAGATTCGTTTGTGCCCTCCAGACCCAAATAGTTAACAGTAACACCTTTGAAGGGAGAAAGTTTAAAGGTTCACTGGGAATCTTTGATGCATCACAGACCTTCCTCTAGCCCGTGTTTCCTTTCCTGCTAAGACCCGGGAAATCTAAAAGAAGAGTTGTGAAGGGCACCACAGATCACAGTCCATGTATAGAAAGTCTTGATGGTTGGTTCTTTCTACTACATTGAAAATGTGGGAACTCTCCAATCTGTTTTTTTAATCAGTCTCAGCCTGCCTGGGACGCCAGACTGAGCCAGTGGGAAGACATGAGGTGCTGGGGAGTTCTCCCCTCCCTAATGCAGATAAACCAACTTGGATTCTCAATATACTTCTAAATCTTGCCAAATAAGCTGTTCTGCCTGAGTAACAATCCAACAAACTTACTGTAAAAGTGCATAGACTTTTCCACATTGCAAACACCATGCAGCTAAAAACGCAAGCCCTTCATTGATTGTCAAATCACATGAGAGGATGGGGATGGCATTCATGTTGAATTACAATTCATCATCTCTATGGTACTTGCCAAGGCTTTCTCATTGTTTCCACTTCTTTTCTTTTTTCTCTTGGGGAGAGAGGGAACAGAAAAAATATACTTTGGCTTTTTCCCACTTAACATGAGGAACCCAGGTCTAAGTAAACAGTGTATCTTAACACTTCTCTTGCTTTCAAGAGAGAAAAACAAGTGGAAAATTATTAAATACATCTGGAAAGAAGAAGAATTCTTCCCTTGTAAGCTGAACTATGAGTGGAACAAGAATAGTCATATAACTGGAAAAATTATTTTGACCCCTATTATCAAGCTAAATTACCAGATCATCTAGAAAATATGTTCAGTGTCAAAATATGCAATGGCACTCACCAGTTGGAGTTATTGAGATTTGGGTCACGTTTCCTAGTCTAGATTGCTGGGAGTCGGCAATTCTCTTATGGGGGTTCTCTTTGGTAGGCAAGTCAGTCTTGAGGCTGAGGCAGGTGAACTTGATGCCATTAACTAGCTATATGTGTTCTTGTGTGAGTGGATTAACCTCTCTGAGCTTTGGCTTCTTCATCCATAAGTTGATGATAATATAGTATCTTCCTCATTAGTTGTACTAATGTATGTAAAGCAGTCAACACAGTTGTTGTTGTTTAGTCGGTCATGTCTGACCGTTCACAGCCGCGTGGACTGTACCCTGCCAGTGCCTTTGTCAATGGAATTTTTCAGGCAAGAATCCTGGAGTGCGTTGCCATTTCCTTCTTCAGGGGAGATGCCCCACCCAGGGATCAAACCAGCATCTCCTGCATTGCAGGTGGATTCCCACCTGCGAAGCCCCAGTCAACACAGTGCACAGCACTTAGTAAGTACTCAAGCACACGTTAAACCCAGAGTCAACAAACTAGTGGTTCACAGGGCACTAGTTTCTGTAAAATTTTACTGGAACACATTCATATTCATCATTTACCTGTTGTCTATGATTGCTTTCTATTTACAATAGCTTTGAGCAGTTGTAACAGAGACCATGTAGCCTATAAGCTGAAAATATCTGCTCCTTGGCTCTTTCCAGAGTTTCCCAATCCCAATGTCTGAATACACAATAAAAAAATAACTATTATGATACTTATTTCTTTACTTTCTTCTTCTTCTTCTCCTTTTTTTTTTTTTTTGGTATAGAGAGGAACTGATTTTCGAAGAAGTATAGCAACTTAGTGAAAATCACCCAGCAAGGTGGTGACAGGAATTCTCTTATCCCCATTTCCACCCCATATCCCTTCTTGCACTTAAAGAACTTTGAAAGAGGTCATTTCTTTCAGGAAGCCTGTTTAGTTTGGGGTCCCATAACACAGTTGCTATTTGTTTTTAACTGATTGGCTTTCAATTCAAATTGAACTTACTAAAATCAAACATTGGGACTTTCCTAGCAGTCCAGTGGGTAGGACTCCGTGCTTCACTGCAGGGGATGCAAGTTTGATCCTTGGTCAGGGAACTAAGATCCCACATGCCTACAACATGCCAAAAGAAATGAAAATTATAAAAATAAAATCATGAGAAAGTAGAAAAAGAAATTAAGGAAACAATTCCATTCACCATTGCAACGAAAAGAATAAAATACTTAGGAATATATCTACCTAAAGAAACTAAAGACCTATATATAGAAAACTATAAAACACTGATGAAAGAAATCAAAGAGGACACTAATAGATGGAGAAATATACCATGTTCATGGATTGGAAGAATCAATATAGTGAAAATGAGTATACTACCCAAAGCAATTTACAAATTCAATGCAATCCCTATCAAGCTACCAGCCACATTTTTCACAGAACTAGAACAAATAATTTCAAGATTTGTATGGAAATACAAAAAACCTCGAATAGCCAAAGCAATCTTGAGAAAGAAGAATGGAACGGGAGGAATCAACTTGCCTGACTTCAGGCTCTACTACAAAGCCACAGTCATCAAGACAGTATGGTACTGGCACAAAGACAGACATATAGATCAATGGAACAAAATAGAAAGCCCAGAGATAAATCCACACACATATGGACACCTTATCTTTGACAAAGGAGGCAAGAATATACAATGGAGTAAAGACAATCTCTTTAACAAGTGGTGCTGGGAAAACTGGTCAACCACTTGTAAAAGAATGAAACTAGATCACTTTCTAACACCGCACACAAAAATAAACTCAAAATGGATTAAAGATCTAAATGTAAGATCAGAAACTATAAAACTCCTAGAGGAGAACATAGGCAAAACACTCTCAGACATAAATCACAGCAGGATCCTCTATGATCCACCTCCCAGAATGCTGGAAATAAAAGCAAAAATAAACAAATGGGATCTAATTAAAATTAAAAGCTTCTGCACAACAAAGGAAAATATAAGCAAGGTGAAAAGACAGCCTTCTGAATGGGAGAAAATAATAGCAAATGAAGCAACTGACAAACAACTAATCTCAAAAATATACAAGCAACTTCTGCAGCTCAACTCCAGAAAAATAAACGACCCAATCAAAAAATGGGCCAAAGAACTAAATAGACATTTCTCCAAAGAAGACATACGGATGGCTAACAAACACATGAAAAGATGCTCAACATCACTCATTATTAGAGAAATGCAAATCAAAACCACAATGAGGTACCACTTCACACCAGTCAGAATGGCTGCGATCCAAAAATCTGCAAGCAATAAATGCTGGAGAGGGTGTGGAGAAAAGGAACCCTCCTACACTGTTGGTGGGAATGCAAACTAGTACAGCCACTATGGAGAACAGTGTGGAGATTCCTTAAAAATTGCAAATAGAACTACCTTATGACCCAGCAATCCCACTTCTGGGCATACACACCGAGGAAACCAGGAATTGAAAGAGACACGTGTACCCCAATGTTCATCGCAGCACTGTTTATAATAGCCAGGACATGGAAACAACCTAGATGTCCATCAGCAGATGAATGGATAAGAAAGCTGTGGTACATATACACAATGGAGTATTACTCAGCCGTTAAAAAGAATTCATTTGAATCAGTTCTGATGAGATGGATGAAACTGGAGCCGATTATACAGAGTGAAGTAAGCCAGAAAGAAAAACACCAATACAGTATACTAACACATATATATGGAATTTAGGAAGATGGCAATGACGACCCTGTATGCAAGACAGGGAAAGAGACACAGATGTGTATAACGGACTTTTGGACTCAGAGGGAGAGGGAGAGGGTGGGATGATTTGGGAGAATGACATTCTAACATGTATACTATCATGTGAATTGAATCGCCAGTCTATGTCTGACGCAGGATGCAGCATGCTTGGGGCTGGTGCATGGGGATGACCCAGAAAGATGTTGTGGGGAGGGAGGTGGGAGGGGGTTCATGTTTGGGAATGCATGTAAGAATTAAAGATTTTAAAATTTAAAAAATTAAAAAAAAATAAATAAATAAATAAAAAAAATAAAAACAAGCTGGAAACACACAAAAAAAATAAAAATAAAAATAAAAATCCTATCAAAATCAAAAAAAATAAAATAAAATAAAAATAAAAATAAAAATAAAATCAATAAAAATTGGGACTTTGAAGATGATTAAAAGTTGTACATTGTTTAGATCATCTCAACAGCCCTACCCCAAAATAATCTTGATAAAAATTTGGCCCAGATAGCCCCCACACTGTGCCTATCTCTCTCTGAGATCAGCTTGCTTTGAAGTCAATGTGCACAGAAAACATCCTCAGCAGGAGTGTCCCTGGGCTGGAGCCTTGGCCTCTGAAAGTAAGTTCAACAAAAGCCTCAGGGTCACCCAAGTTATCAGTCAGCTTGCAGGTTAAAAACTGAGGACCACAGACAAACTGGCAGCTACAAATTCGTTTTCCAGAGAGACAGTTAAACTAAGAAAAGTATTTTACTTCTACAACACCCTGGCTCACTTACGGATAAGCTCTAAAGAGACTTTTACAAAGGGAATTTGATGTGTAGCTTTGTTCTCGTCACTTCTATCCCCAGAACACTCTTGCTATTAAAATAAAAAGTAAAATTTGAACTAAAACATTAAAAAGGGAAAGCGTATACAAGTAACTCAGAGAAACAGTGAATAAGCAGGATTTCCGATGACTTTATCACTGAGGTTGAAGAAAGGCAGCATCAGAACATGCATAAATGGTTTCTCCCAGAGCATTGTGTTGTCTGCCCTTCCTTTATGTAACCCTCACAAAGCTATTTTGTTACAAACAAGAAACTTTCACAAACAGAATTATTTTTTCACCCAGATGTTATGTTGGTTTATTTGCAGAGATCCAAAGTCCTTTGCCGATCTAAAGATGCCTTCCAAACTATACTAAAAGTCACATAGTATGAAAGAACTTAATGAATTTAAAAATTATGCTTTAAGGTTTGGAGTTGACAAAAAATAGCAACTAAATTTGAACCGTTGGAGATTTTTGCTGTTAATTATTTTGACTATTTAACATCTTATTCGATTTAAGCTAAATTTATTTCCTCTTTCTTAAATGGCTCTGGGATTGAGAGCAAGTCTCAAACTTGAGGCAGAATTTTATGGCCAAGTTACAAAAGCCTGACAAAGTTTATAATGTGTATGCCAACATCATGTTAACACAACAACATAACCATTATTAGTATGGTGCAATCACACTATCTCTTATGTGGGAAATAAATTTTTTCCAGTAATATATATGAGTTTATGAATTTCCCACATTGAAATAAAGCACATTTTCTGGTTATTTACTGTGAATAACCAGTATTTCTGTATCAAGGGGCTAGAGGGAATATAGAAACTCAAATCAGCACATGCCTGAGAGATGCAAACACAGGTGATGGCCAGCTTGTCTGGTTTCCTCATTGAAACCAACTGGAATCTTCCCACAACAAGCAGCTTCCATATTGTAAGTATTAATTCATCAAAGGGATTAAAAACGATGGAGAAAAAGGCTGAAGCCTGACCACATAAAATAGGAAAAATACCATAACACTCCAATTGTCCCACACAAGGAAGATATAAAATAAAACTGAAAATAGTTTCAGGAAGATACTATACAGATCCTGGTGTTCCTTCATGTTGGAGTTGAGCAGGAAAAAAAAAAAAATGGGGAGAATACAAGATCTGGTCCTTGGAGTCACAGAGCCCCATCCCAGCCACCTCGGTATTGGTTCAGAGTTTTCCCATTTTCTTATTCTTGGCAGGACCTCTCTGACCATTTCTTATCTTCTGGAAAGTAGATCAGTCCTATTATTTACCACCACAGAGAAGTTAACCCATGGCCCACTCCCCTTTCTGTTCTGTCTTGTAAATTCTAAGCTTGTCCACTTTCTCAGCTCATCTACCTATAAAGAGCTTTTCCTGGAAAGGTGTGTGCATTCACTTTTTCTTCCTGTCATCATTTTAATAGTTCACAGTTATATAGCACTTTCCATTTTCCACACTCTTTCAAACATCCTATAGCACCCCTATGCTGTAGTATTATTATTCTCAGTTTATTCAGGAAATGAAGCAAGTTTTAACAGACTCACCTTTTATATACATGATCCATTCCCAGCCCCATCCCAACAAAATGATTTATTGTAACATCACATTTATAAGCATTACATAAGTGACTTTCTCATATAAGCACATTTATTCCTTTTGACAGCAAAGCTCCATTTACCCAGTTGGTAAGAAATCCCACTCAAAAAACTTACATGTCATACAGGATAGTCAATACAAGTTATTTCTTCTTGAAGGGCCAAATATAAATGTCAATATCTGCTATTTTATAATTATGTAATATAGTTTTCTCTCTTTGAGTCTAGCAATTTTCCTCCTTATTCCTTTCAAGCTATTTGCTGTCACTTCCTATTTTAGTGGGCCTGCCTCTTACAGTCCTATCTGTTTCAAATATCCTGGAGTCATCAAACTAAGAATTAGACAACTATGTTTATGAAAAATTACATGTTAGGACTTCTCTGGTGGGCCAGTGGTTGGGAAACTGCCTGCCAATGCAGGGGACACAGGTTCAACCCCTAACCTGGGAAGATTCCAGGTGCTACAGAGAGTCTGTGCGCTGCAATTACAGATTCCACGTGACACAGCAAAGACTCATGAACTGCAACTAAGACTCCAGGCAGCCAGATAAATAAGTCTTTAAAAAAAAAAAAAAAGACTGCATGTTAAATGAGATCAAATGGATGACATGGGAATTATTGTTAATAGGTTTCGTGCAGAGATCTCAATTATTTCACTTTTCAAAGAAAGCCCTTTTTAATTTTTCCATCCAGGACCATGTTAAAAAATGAAAACCTGAGGTTGCCCAAGTCTAACCTTCAGCTAATCTAGGTGTTTGTGAACTTTGATTCCCATTTTCCTTCACACCTACCCAGTTTCTTGCATCCTCCTAGGATTTACCTGCAGACAGTTCTCAAAACAGAGTAGGAATCTATGAATAATATTACTTTTTTGCCCAGTACTATTGGTATTACATTAAATCACAGAAATTTTAATATACTCAAGATACCCAGAATTACTTTGAGTAATAGTTCAATGAGAAAATAGGGGGAAAATCAAAGTTGATAACTGATGTAAAAACAAAGCATTACTTACTTTAAGGAGAGGAAAGTTCACTGGAATAGAAGTCAAGAAATCTGATTTTTGTGCTAACTAGCTATGTGATCTTAGCTAAATCACTTGATGTATCTAGTTCAAATAGTCTATTTTTGCTTTTAGGTAACTGACTTGATTGAACAATGTGAATTTTAAGGTTCCATTCAGCTTCCCAAATACCCTGGCATCCAGGGTTTGACAAGCAAAATCTGTGAAGTGTATGACATCTAGTGGCTTCTAAGTTTATGTACATCCTGACCACCTAACAATTTCAATGAAGCTACTGTGGATTACTACAATTTTACACACACAAATATTTAGAATTTTAAAAGATAGAGCACTCTAAAGAATCATCTAGTTCAGTGTCCTCATTTTACACTCATGACAACGGAACCAAGAGCGATCATATTCTTGCTTAATTAAGTACCCACAACTAGAGTTTACCCAAAGTCTGTTGATTCTAAATCCAGTGTGTTTGGCTTCTTTATGTTCCCCACAAATGCCAAAGATAGCAAGAAACAATCCTATAAAAGATCAAGAAGGATTTTATTCCTTTATACAAGATTGTCAGTGAAAAATTAATCAGTTGATCTAAGAAAGAAATGGAAAATTTTATTCAAGCCAAATTGAGGATTATAACTTGGAACAGCCCTTCAGAAAGCTCTGAAAACTATTTTGCATGTTAGAAGACAAAGCACAGCTATATATGTTTTTGAGACAGCCTGTACCTTAAATGCGGCTTCCCAGGTGGCAGTAGTGGTAAGAACCTCCCTGCAAATGCAGGAGACATAAGAGACATGGATTCGATCCCTAGGTCAGAAAGATCCCCTGGAAGGGGGTATGGCAACCCACTCCAGTATTCTTGCCTGGAGAATCGCAAGAGCAGAGAAGCCTAGCAGGCTACAGTCCATGGGTTACAAAGAGTCAGACATGACTGAAGCAACTTAGCACACACACACATATGTTAAATGAGTTATGCACGCCTGGTGGCTCAGACTGTAAAGAATCGGCCTGCAATGCAGGAGACCCAGGTTAGATCCCTGGGTCGAGAAGATTCCCTGAAGAAGGGAATGGCTACCCACTTCTTGCCTGGAGAATTCCATGGAGAGAAGAGCCTGATGGGCTACAGTCCATGGGATCACAGAGTCGGACACAGCTGAGCAATTAAACACACACGCACGCAGCGTGAATGACATAGATAGTTCGCACAGTCCAAATCTGTAAATACAAAACGGCAGAACATCATGACCCTTTACAAGATTGTAAGCAGATAGGTGGCGGCGGGGGACCTCCCCTGAGGAAGGGAACCAGAAATGGCTTTCTTGACAAAAGAGTATCCATTTTGGCCTAAGCCATTATTGTGACCTAAGCCTGAACACAACGCTTGCCCTTGAATAGGTCAAAGTAATAAACGATTTTAAGGGAGGGAATGCAGAAACTAGGGAAGAGCAGTCAAGAAACAATAGCGTAACCTTGGGTCAGGGTTCTGGTTCCAAAGGGACATACATAACATATCTTTAAGGTCTACAGGAACTTAGGCCCCCACCCAGGCGGAGGATGGAATTATGACTTCAATCAACCTTTGCCCCAGTTCTATGCTGAATTTTCCTCTGCTCAAGCCTCTTCATGACTATGTATGTTTTTCTTATTGTTTAGTTGCTAAGTCCTGTACTACTCTTTACCACCCCTTGGACTATAACCCACCATGCTCCTCTGTCCATGGGATTTCTCAGACAAGAATACTGGCGTGGGTTGCCAATTCCTTCTCCAGGAAATATTCCCAACCCAAAGACTGAACCTGAGTCTCCTGCTTGGCAAGCGGATTCTTCACCCCTGAGCCATGGAGGAAGCCCATTTGAATATGCATGTACCCTTAGCTTAAAAATCCCAAATTTGGGGATTTCCCTAGTAATTCAGTGGCTATGACTCCATGCTCTCAATGCAGGGGCCCAGGGTTCAATCCCTGGTTAGGGAACTAGATCCCACATGCTGCAACTAAGACCCAGGTCAGCCAAATAAATTTTAAAATAAGAAGGGTGTTTGGAGGAGAATGGAGACAAGTATATGTATGGCTGAGTCCCTTAACTGTTCACCTGTCTGGGGAGACACTGCTTTGGTAGACATCCTCAGAGTTCAAACTCCTTACTTCCTTCAAGCCAATCCTTCCTTCTCTTGATTTTCGGCTTGGTTGTGTCTACTGGCTCTATACCCACCAAGAATACAGTTAGGTAAAAGATCAAAAAGATGCTCTTTTTGCATCAAGAAAGTTGCTCTTTTTGGTTGAACCAGTATTTCTGCCAATAAGGAGGTTTCAGTTCAGTTCAGTTGCTCAGTCGTGTCCAACTCTTTGCAACCCCATGGACTGCAGCATGCCAGGGTTTCCTATCCATCACCAACTCCCAGAGCTTGCTCAAACTCATGTCCATCGAGTCTGTGATGCCATAGGGAGCTTTGGTTGATGCATAATGCAACTGATGCACAGTAGAGCGGTAAGAAGAGGCCAAATGACAGGGAAAAACATGCTATGTGTAAATGTTCCTTGCCTTAGAATGAGTTTTTATTTCACCAATCATTATGTGTCATAGTACCTATTAGTGATTATCACATTGTTTATAATGGTCATCTATTTGTTTAAATTTCTCCATCAGTCATGAGATTTATGAGATTAAGAACCCCAGGTTGCACTCATTTTTGTGGCCCTAGTTTTTGTTGATCAGTGGCTAAATCATGTCTAACTCTTTGCAACCCCATGGGCTGCAACATGTCAGTCTCATCTGTCCTTCACTATCCCCCAGAGTTTGCTCAAATTCATGTCCACTGAGTCAGTGATGCTATCTAACCATCTCATTCTCTTCCACCCTCTTTTCCTTTTGCCTTCAATCTTTCCAAGCATTGAGGTCTTTTCCAGTTAGTCGGCTTTTTGCATCAGGTGGCCAAAGTATTGGAGCTTCAGCTTCAGCATCAGTCTGTCCAGTGAATATTCAGGATTGATTTCCTTTAGGATTAACGTTTTGATCTTGCAGTCCAATGGACTCTCAAGAGCCTTCTTCAGCACCATGATTTGAAAGTATCTTCAGTGCTCAGCCTTCTTTATGGTCCAACTCTAACACACATACATGGCAACTGGAAAAACCATAGCTTTAATTATATGGACCTTTGTCAGCAAAGCGATGTCTTTGCTTTTTAATATGCTCTCTAGTTTTATCATAGACAAATGAGTGAAATTGAATCGTAGTTTGGTGGTCCTAATATCTAGAGTTATATTGAGCCTATCACTGATGCTTAAATCTATATATTTACTACCTACCATCTAACTACCTATCAACCAAGGATTAACATACTGTCAATGCATCCTTTTTAAAATATAATGGGGAGCAATTTTATAAAATAAAAATTTAATCATGTACTATATGTGTAGCCAAAAGAAGACAACTTTATTGGACAGTTTTTCCCACTTTCTGTCAGAAAACCACTTATCTCCATTCTTCATTACACGGTGGGGGCAGGCAGTGGCAGTTTTCCTCAGCCCCAGAAGAGTTTCAACACCAGAGATTCATGATCCAAGCTTGCATCTAACCAATTGAAGATCTGAATAGAATCAAAAAGCCAAGTAAGAGGAAACTCCTTCTGCCTGATTGTTTGAGGGGGGTCTCTTCCTGCCTTCAAAGTCGAACTAAAAACCAGCTCTTCTTGGATGTCAACTCTGCTGACTATCAGACTGGAACTTACACCACTGACCTTTCTGGGTCTCCAGCATGCTGACTGCAGATCTTAGGACTTCTTAGCCTCCATAAGTGCAAAAGCCAATTGGTAGCTCAATCATAAAGAATCCGTCTACAACACAGATGACCTGGGTTTGATCCCTAGGTCAGGAAGATCCCCTAGAAATGGCAACACACTCCAGTATTCTTGCCTGGGAAATCCCATGGACAGAGGAGCCTGGTGGGCTACAGTCCATAGAGTCTCAAAAGAGTCAGACACGACTTAGTGACTAAACGACAGCAACAACAATTCCTTGTAATAAATCCCTCTCATGCTGTCTCTCTCTCTATATGTGTGTGTGTGTGTATGCTATTGTTTCTGATCTCTGGAGAACTATAATACAGAGGGTATGCATATACATATATATGCATATATATATTCCTATGTGAAAAAGGAACTGAAAAAAATAGTTTTTTTCATAATCATGTCATCATAATTCCATCACTTGGTAGGAAATCTTCAGTTTGGAAAAAAAATTATCTGACTATCCAATTCAATTAGAAGGCCACGTGGTCCCTTAGCAACAAACACTCAAGGTCCAAGGAGGACCTCCCAGTTGCTGCCCTGTTGGTTTGATGATGCCCAAAGGTTGCACAGATATAACTTCATCCTTTTAGACCCTTGTTCTCAACTGTGAGTGATACTGCCCCCACAGGACATTTGGGAAGGTCTGGAGACACTTTTGGTTATCACAACTAGGAGAAGAGTGCTACTGTCATATAGTAGGTTGAGGCCAGGGATTCAGCTTAGCAATCTGCAATGCATAGAACAGCCCCCTACAACAAAGAGTTTTTGGCCCCAAATGTCAATAATGTCAAGGTGGAAAAAATCCTGCTTTAGACAGCTTTCACTACCTGAGTAAGGTAACAAATCAAAGTCAAGCAGTCATTCATTTAGTGAAAATAAATTCAAGCTTCTTCATAGGTGATCAGGATCCTGGCAGGAACAGCTGACAACCATAAACTGGGTTATTTGAGGAACCTTTACAAAAAGGACTATTTCCAAAGGTATGGGCATAATGTAAAGAAATCATAGGAAACAATGCAAGATTTAAGACTAGCAATAATACCACTCTTACTCCTGAAGTGGGTATGGGAGGAAGCATTTCTCTAACCCCTGAATTCAGAGAGTTGTTCAGGGGAAACATTCTGACCGGGGTATGACATTTGGTCAAGGGATACATCCTTTCCATGAAGACCCTATAAGGAAGAAACCAGGAGAATACATACTCTTTTCACTCCCCTCATCCCTTCTGATCTCCAGCTGGCACTTCTCACTGGCTGAATCCAAAGAACATTGAGAAGGGAAGACCACTTGATGAAGGTCAGTGTCTTAGTCCATTCGGGTTGCTATAACTGAATACCATAGGTTGGGTGGCTTATAAACAACAGAGGTTTTATTTACTTCTCACAGTTTTGGAAACCAGGAAGTATAAGATCAAGGCACCTGCAGACTGAGAGCTTCATGGATGGCTGTCTTCACACTGCATCTTTACATGGCAGAAAGGGTGAGGGAGCTCTCTGGGGTCTCCTTTATAGGGACACTAATCCCATTCATGAGGCATCCACCCTGAAGACCTAATCACTTTCTGAAGGTATCATCTCCTAATACTATCATATTAGGGGTAAGAATTTTAACATGCAAATTTTAGGGGGACACAAATATTCAGTCTCTAATAGTAAGCCTCCAAGTCAGACCCAGGGGAAGAGTAGGGAGTGTAATAAAAGTCAGAAACGCTATGACACAGTCCATCCATTCTGACTCTCAGTATACACTCTTATCTTTAATTCAAATGAAAATTTTGTGTCTCCAGCACATGTCAGTTGTTTGTTTCATTCTTGTTGATATCATTCATTAATGTTCCCACATGAAAACTAAAAGTTAGCTGACATCAGTATTCTTCGTAAATGGAGAAAGGTGGAAAGGAGTGCGAAGAGAAACAGTTAAACTATATTTAGCACAACTGCTACAATTTCTACTTCAGTAGCTGTTTACTAGTCTGAAGTTGGTAATCATAGCTGTCTTCTTCCCTCACTCAAGTTCCCTTTACCTTCTGATCGTATCTCAGCTGGATTATTTGTCTGGTAGGAAGATCCAAATATTTATTTCCATAGGAGATGAGCCTTTGCTGGTCTTATATTTGTTGGATTGCTACAGTTTCACTCTGAATAGGACTATCTGTCATAGGAGTGTCATGAGGTACTCCAGTGACTCTCTAGGTTCTAAAGATAATATTCATTACATCCACTATAGGGTAGAAACTCAATTCTTCACTAACAAACACGATGAGGCATCCTAGCTAGTACAGTAATGTGGGAAGAGAGGCTGGGGAAGTAAAACTAGACCCCATAAGGAGGATCAGATTTCTCTGTCTCCAGCTTCATATCACAACAACCCACTCTCTCGGGTACATTCCTAAAACAAATCTGATAGATCTAGGCAATGAAAAGTCATTGTAAGGTTCTCAGCAAAGAAGAGAGATGACAAAAGTGAAGATTAATTTGGGGGATTTTTTAGGATAGTCCCTAATGAATCTAGATGAAACCTGAGAGGGTAATTACCCAGAACATTTATTTCCCAAACATGACTAACTTTTATAGCCCTTCAGAGTTTGCAAAGTACATCTAATTTCATACATCTAGTTTCATTGTATTCTCCCAACAAGTTCCAGAATCATGTGTTATTCTTATCCTCATTTTACAGCCGAGAAACACAAAGACACCAGACAGGCTCTGGAAGGATCTTCCTGAGAGAGTTGCTGCTTCAGTTTTTCCATGCACTAAACATTAGGCTGGGGCATTCTGTCAAGTGTCGTCAAATGGAATAATACTTGCTCTCTACAGTCTTTTTCAGCCAATGTTCCAGATAGTAGACAGACAGCGAAGACACACACGGACTACAGAGCACTGCTATATGGTAGCACTATACCATATTCTGGTTAGTTTCCGAACTAGGTCTAGGTATCCAGAGCTTCACCTGCTAAGTCACTTCAGTCGTGTCCAACTCTGTGTGACCCCATAGACGGCAGCCCATCAGGCTCCCCCGTCCCTGGGATTCTCAAGGCAAGAACACTGGAGTGGGTTGCCATTTCCTTCTCCAATGCAGGAAAGTGAAAAGGGAAAGTGAAGTCGCTCAGTCGTGTCTGACTCTTAGCGACTCCATGGACTGCAGCCCACCAGGCTCCTCCATCCATGGGATTCTCCAGACAAGAGTACTGGAGTGGGGTGCCATTGCCCTCTCCATCAGCTGTCCCAAATTCCACTCCTCTCTTCGGAGTTTTGAAACTGGATTTAAAAGTGTGGAGGAGTAACTTTTTTGACTTTCATGGTTTATCCAGAGATTTCACCAGCTATGTGATCTTAAGTAGAATTTTGACCATTAAAAACATTTTAAAAAATTAGTACATGTTATTGGCCAACAAGTCAAGGATATAGGTCTTTATTATAAAGAGACTATGTTCTTTCATAAAACTGCAGTAGAAAAACAATTCAATTATTTCAAACCCAAAGGTGAAGAAAGCAATTATATTTTTAAAACCCCTGTGTCTGAAGTCTCGGTCTCTGGGAAGCAGGTATTCTTAGGAGATCCAAGCAGAAGGAGAGGAGCTTGAAAAATATACTTCAAGTGTTAGTGTTAGAAATCAGCAGTTGTTACACTGAAAATAAAACAAGAGATGACAAGCTGATGAAGCTGCAGAAAATAAGAAGTTTTCTTAAGAAAAAATTATTAGGGTGGAGGCAAGAAAGCAAAAAGTATATCTTTAAGAAAAGGACAGATAGATAGTAAAGGGACTAATCTCAAAAGGTAGAAGAGAACTAAGGTGTTCTTTACAACAGCAGCAGAAAATGAGGAAGTGTGTTAGATGTTGTCAAAATAATTAGATCCACAGAAATAAAATATAACAGGATGGAAAGCAAAGTGACTAAACAAACTGAAATAACTCATAAGAAACTAGGATTTAAACATCACAGAGTGCCTTCTGCAACGTGTAGACAGACTTTCTATTTTGGAGACACCCACTAAAGACTGACACTGTCAAATCAAAACACTCATAGAACATGTAGGCAGTTTTGAAAAGTAAACTAGAAACACTAGTGTAAAACAAAGAGTTAGTTTTGAGTAAGCTTCAAGTTGACAAAAGTATTGTGCTTGTGCCTGAGGAAACACATGGTTACATATATATATATATATATATATATATATATATTCACACACACACATATGTACATGTGTATTATATATATAAAATAAATCTGCGTCAGCATTATCTTCTGCACTGTGGTCTCAGTTCAGTTCAGTCACTCAGTCGTGTCCGACTCTTTGCAATTTCATGGGCTATAGCATGCCAAGCTTCTCTGTCCATCATCAACTCCCAGAGCTTACTCAAATTCATGTTCATCCAGTTGGTGATGCCATTCATCTGTTTCACCCTCTGGCATCCCCCTTCTCCTCCCACTTGCAATCTTTCCCGGCATCAGGGTCTTTTCAAATGAGTCAGTTCTTCACATCAGGTGGCCAAAGTATTGGAGTTTCAGCCTCATCATCAGTCCTTCCAATAAATATTCAGGATTGACTTCCTTTAGAATGGATTGGTTAGATCTCCTTGCAGTCCAAGGGACTCTCAAGAGTCTTCTCCAACACCACAGTTCAAAAGCATCAATTCTTTAGTGCTCAGCTTCTTTATAATCCAACTCTCACATCCATAAATGACTACTGGAAAAACCATAGCTTTGACTAGACGGACTTTTGTTGACAAAGTAATGTCTCTGCTTCTTAATACATTGTTTAGGTTGGTCATAGCTTGTCTTCCAAGGAGCAAGCATCTTTTAATTTCATGGCTGCAGTCACCATCTACAGTGATTTTGGAGCCTCCCTGCAAAACAAAACAAAACAAAACAAAACAAAAAAACAAAACAAAACAAACAAAAAAAACCACTAAAAAACAAAGTCTGTCACTGTTTCCATTATTTCCCCATCTATTTGCCATGGAGTGATGAGACCAGATGCCATCTTTGTTTTCTGCATGTTGAGTTTTAAGCCAACTTTTTCACTATCTTCATTCACTTTCATCAAGAGGCTCTTTAGCTCTTCTTCACTTTTTGCCATCAGGGTGGTGTCATTTGCAGATCTGAGGTTATTGATATTTGTCCCAGCAATCTCGATTCCAGCTTGTGCTTCATTCAGCCTGGTATTTTGCATGTTGTACTCTGCATATAAGTTAAATAAGCAGTGTGACAATATACAGCCTTGATGTACTCCTTTCTGATTTGGAACCAGTCTGTTGTTCCATGTCCCGTGCTAACTGTTCCTTCTTGACTTGTATACAGATTTCTCAGGAGGCAGGTCAGGTAGTCTGGGATTCCCATCTCTTTGAGAATTTTCCAGTTTGTTGTGATCCACACAGTCAAAGGCTTCAGTGTACTCAATAATGCAGATATAGATGTTTTTCTGGAACTCTCTTGCTTTTTCAACAATCCAACAGATGTTGGCAATTTGATCTCTGGTTCCTCTGCCTTTTCTAAATCCAGCTTGAACATCTGGAAGTTCGTGGTTCACGTACTGTTGAAGCCTGGCTTGGAGAATTTTGATCATTACTTTGCTAGCATGTGAGATGAGTGCAATTGTGTGGTAGTTTGAGCATTCTTTGGCATTGCCTTTCTTTGGGATTGGAATGAAAACTGACATTTTCCAGTCCTGTGGTCACTGCTGAGTTTTCAAAGTTTGCTGGCATATTGAGTGCAGCACTTTCACAGCATCATCTTTTAGGATCTGAAATAGCTCAACTGGAATTCCATCACCTCCAATAGCTTTGTTTGTAGTGATGCTTCCTAGGGCCCACTTGACTTCACATTCCAGGATGTCTGGTTCTAGGTGAGTGATCATACCATCATGTTTATATGGGTCATAAAGATCTTTTTTTGTATAGTTTTTCTGTGTATTGTTGCCACTTCTTAATATCATCTGCTTCTGTTAGTTCCATACCATTTCTGTCCTTTATTGAGCCCATCTTTACATGAAACATTCCCTTGGTATCTCTAATTTTCTTGAAGAGATCTCTAGTCTTTCCCATTCTATTGTTTTCCTCTATCTCTTTGCATTGATCACTGAGGAAGGCTTTCTTATCTCTCCTTGCTATTCTTTGGAACTCTGCGTTCAGATGGGCAGATCTTTCCTTTTCTCCTTTGCCTCCAGTGTCTCTTCTTTTCTCAGTTATTTTTAAGGCCTCCTCAGACAACCGTTTTGCCTTTTTGCATTTCTTTCTCTTGGCGGTGGTCTTGATTGCTACTTCCTGTACAATGTCACAAATCTCCGTCCATAGTTTTTCAGATACTCTTTCTATCAGATCTAATCCCTTGAATCTATTTGTCACTTCCACTGTATAATTGTAAGGGATTTGATTAAGGTCATACCTGAATGGTCTAGTGGTTTTCCCTACTTTCTTCCATTTCAGTCTGAATTTGGCAATAAGGAGCTCATGATCTGAGCCACATTCAGTTCATTTTTGTATCCATGATTTTGCATGATGATTGGTATCATTTTCAACAATATTCATAATTTTAACCATATTTTTCAGATATAAAATGATCTCTAGGATGAACTGCAAAGAAATCATAACGATAAAATTCATATCAGTAGGGACCATTTATCTGATAACTCTAAGGACTTCACACTAAAAATAAATCAAGGTTTATTTGAAAAGCATTATGTCACTCCAAATGTGTTTGGTAAGTAATCTTTTCACAGTAACAACGCCTTATAAATGGTGTCACATTTTCCAAAGTGCATTCCATGTAACAATTAGTTTTGTTAGATGTTGTTAGAAGTTAAGCATCCCTGCATCCCCTCCCTACCAGAAACCTCCACCTAACAACAACAACAACAACCTACACACACACACACACACACACACACACACACACACACCCCAAAACCCAAAAAAACCCCTCTTGGTCATTTTTAAGTGAAATAACACCCAAGTTTTTATACAGTAACTGAAAATACTGTCAAATGAATCATCAACAAGTTTTGCCTTAGAGATAACACTTGTTAGCACCTGTTATGCTCATCATCTCCTTCTCAAGATGCTCACAGTCTATAGGGAAAGCAGTTGATCCCTGCAGCAGGATGGCTGTACCACATGACAGCCCCTTAGCTATTACGGAGCAGACCAGGGGAGGCATCTGACCTGGTGCCAACCAAGGAACAACCAATCCATCCATAAGTTGGCCTGTGACAACTACTTTGATACTTCCTCATAATTTGAACCAAGACACATGGAATAAACTGGCTAGCCTGGTACTAGGGGGAGCAAAAGACAAGACTAACTGAATCTTGTTACTAGCGGAGTGCTCATCTCAAGTTCAGTTGCTCAGTCATGTCCAACTCCTTGAGACCTCGTGGGTGCCAGCCTCCTCTGTCCATGGGACTTCCCAGTAAGAATACTGGAGTGGGTAGCCATTCCTCCTCCAGGGGATCTTCCCAACCCAGAGATTGAACCCACATCTCCTGCATTGCAGGCAGATTCTTTACCATCTGAGCTACCAGGGAAGCCTCCTACTAGAGTTCAAAGACATAGCTCTCTGTTACAACAGAGTACCTCAGATTCTGATTACTCACCAAGCTGCAGTCTTTGCAGCCTCCCATGAGGCCCAACTGTCAATTTTCCTACAGTCCCTGTGGCCTGGCCTCACAGCTAATATTCCCATTTCTCTTTCTACTTCATGTAGCTTAAGGATAAATTCCCTATTAGTCAAAATCACCAAATGAGTATCTGCCAACAAAGACCACCCCTCCTCATTCCCACTGTAATCAGATTATTCTTACCTGGTTATGTTCCAGCTGAATGTTTTTTCTAAGATGTATCAACACCAAAGCAGAACTTTCTTCCATTGTTATACATCCTTTGTACTTCCTTTTTATTCCCTCTAATGCTCTTACATGAGTGAATAAGAAATTATCATAGATCATCTTGAATCTTCTCCAATTTATATTTCTAAAAAGTTAATTATGTGCAATATTCCATTATTTGTAACATTTTTTTTTATAGCATAGCTCTTAAATAATTTTGTTCCACTCCTCAAAGTGGAGCTGTTGGGAGTCACTTTCCTATAAGGTATGTAGGGTACTAAGCATAATACTGGTTGTCAGTCAACATTTTTGTGTGGATGGTAAATACAAAAAAGTTGCATAACAGCATGGACTGAGATCAGCTGGAAGCTCCCATCTTTGCTTAGTCCTCAATATGCATGTGATGAAAGTACCCCTTTCCTAACACCAGAGGGCACTGTGCCATCAGGATACTGCCAACAACTGTGTTTTGTTTTGTTTTGTTTTGTTTTGTTTTGTTTTGCAGCTGCTTCTACATTCCTGCACCAGAACCCTTCAGAAAAGCCTTCTGCTTTTTCTTTTTACCATTCTTAGGCCAAGACTGGTTCTGAGGTTAAATGAGAACAAGTTTCAGGGCAGTAAGAACACCCTGTAATTTTTAGCCAATCTTATTCTGCCTCTGGGGCTTCCCTGGTGGCTCAGAGGGTAAAGAATCTGCCTAAAACGCAGGAGACCCAGGTTCAATCCCTGGGTGGGGAAGATCCTGTGGAGATGGAAATGGCAACCCACTCCAGTATTTTTGCCTGGAAAATTCACTGGACAGACGCGCCTGGTGGGCAGCAGTCCATGGGGTCACAGTTAGACACTACTGAGGGACTAACACTGTTCTGCCTCTACTAAATTCAGTATCTTGATCTTCTTGGTCTCATTATTCTCATTTACAATTTAGGTATAAGTCAGGAAAACACTAATGAGCACAATTAAACTGTTTTGCCTTAGATGCAAAGACTAGATCCTGCTGATTCTCATTGTGATTTAAATATGGGAAGTCAGATTGATTTACTTAAGGCTATAAAATTGTGTCTAACTTCTGGAACTTCTTAAAGAGAATGTCCACCAAGTACTACCAATAACCTACTCTAATTATAGACCTTCTTCTCAATCTCATTAGTATAGAGGTTTGGGCTTCTTTCTTTCACAATCCAGATTAACAGGTAGTTTCTCAAGGAAGGATTGTCTCAACACTCATTAATTCCTTCAACATGTATTGAACATCAATTGTGTGCCAGGCTTTTATCTGCTAGATGCTGGCAAAAACACACAAGTTGTACTTTTGTGAAGTTTTCAAATTGAGAAAATAATTTTTTAATTGTAAAGCTGAAGTGGCTTCACAATTGCACTATAAAGAGCGCTACAGAAAGCTACCAGAATATGTAACAGGGAGACTTACTCCATCCCAGTAAGAGTGGTCAAGAAATTGTCCCCCAAAGAAAACGATTTAGGTTAAAAGTATGTGGGGCAGGCAGAGATGAGAATGAGTATAGCCCCAATAGGAAGACCCGAGAAATAATAATGTCACTAAGGTTGCAGTTCAGTGTACGGTGGGGAAGTGAAAAAGCTGGGCAGTCAGACGCCTTCAAAACCATGACTTTCTTTACACTGAAAACCACTTAAAGAAGAGTTTTAATCTAGAAGTTGCCATGATCATATTTGTATTTTTTTAAAAAGACTATTCTCCCTTGTCGGAGAAGGCAATGGCACCCCACTCCAGTACTCTTGCTTGGAAAATCCCATGGATGGAGGTAGGCTGCAATCCATGCGGTCGCTAAGAGTCGGACACGACTGACCGACTTCACTTTCACTTTCCACTTTCATGCATTGGAGAAGGAAATGGCAACCCCCTCCAGTGTTCTTGCCTTGAGAATCCCAGGGACGGGGGAGCCAGGTGGGCTACCATCTATGGGGTTGCACAGAGTCGGACACGACTGACTCGACTTAGCAGCAGCAGCATTCTCCCTTGTGGAAGGATAATAAAAGGAAATTCACTGAGAAATAAACTGCTGGCATGCGAAAAAACTGAACCCAAGAAATCGGGTTAGGAGGCTATTGATTGAACGTCGTGAAAGGATGACCCTGAAGGAAGTAAGCTGTCGAGGACTGATATTTAGAAAGTATAATCCATGAAACTCAGTGGAGTACATAAACTGTAAACAAGCTCATTATTATTCTGATTTCAAAACAGCGACTGTTTTAAATTGACTGATAAAATAAATGAAAATAAAGCCATTCGATTCCAAACACTGAGACCTCTGTGTGGGAGAATCCGCGGAGTCGGCGTGGTTATTTCCTTAAGTAAAGTTTCTTTGCATTTGCCTAGGCTCTGTGGAAATGCTCCCTGATGCAATACAGATGAGGTGGCGTGTAATAATAATGAATGTCCGAGGAAAGGCGCTTGTCCCCGGATCAACAAGGCTTAGGTCTTGGAAACTCTGGATTGCAAGGAGGGCCTCGCTCGGTTCACTGCCATAGACTTGAGAGCCGGGAAAAGTCAGCAGAACTCAGCAGTCACGCCAGGTCAGGTAGCGCCGAAGCAGCAGAGAAATCTGGCCTCTACCCTAGTGTCTGATCGCGGGCCAGGAACAGGCAACCCGAAATTTCCCGGAAGCTCAAACTTAGCGCGTCTTGCTCTCTACGGCGGCCGAAAGGGTCCTGGAGTAATAGGTGGAGTCAGCCCGGAAGAAGGCGCACGCGCATTGCGGACTTCTGGGCGCCGGAGATGACCCGCCAGGAGTGAGTGCAGGATCTGTAGTTTCCTATCCGCAGTTTCCTCTCCCGCCCAGCCGCGGCCTGATTTCCTAG
Source organism: Ovis aries (assembly GCF_016772045.2). NCBI lineage: Eukaryota > Metazoa > Chordata > Mammalia > Artiodactyla > Bovidae > Ovis > Ovis aries. Next base: position 40,491,130 of record NC_056069.1, on the reverse strand, counting down.
AAGGGGGCCCTCCATTCCGCGTTGTCGATTAGCTGCCTGCTCTCCCATCAGGTTAGGAGGCGGAGTTTGGGCGCTTTCCGATTGCATCAGCTGTGGACCACGTGGCGCAAGCGCAGTGCTCCCAGGCGCCACTGACCGTTTCTGCTTGGGGACGGCTGTCCTTTCCTCCTGGCTGTCGATCTGGGATTTAGTTTTTTCTTGGTGGTTTGTGGATGTCCGAGGAGCAGGCCAGTAGCCCTTCAGCGAAAATGGGAGACGAGGAGAATCCGGTGAGTGGGCTGAGTGGAGCGCGGAGGCAGTGCTGGCGCTCTTGTATCCGTGTTGCCCAACGTGGGGAGAGGGAGGGGTGGAGGAACCCTGGGGCGGGGGTCGCGATAGAACTCCCGGACAAGTCAGGGTCCCCTTTAGAGAGGAATCGCAGATTCATAAAGCAGGGCAGGGCCTTGCAGATCATCTCTGGGTCCATCCTATTTTTTTAGATGAGGACGCTGAGTGTCTTGCTCAGAGCCACACAACTAATTAGAAGCCGAGACAGAATTAGAATCTAGAGCTTTGGGCTTCTAGACTAGCGTCTTTGGCTCCCTGTAGTCGGGAAGAATGTTGCGGAGCCTCATTTAATTGTGAAACCACGTACGGGTAAAAGACCCAGTTTAAGAAAGGGAAAACCAAGTCACCGATATCTGCCCAAGTGTATAATAAACGGTGGAGACCACCCCACCTGGCAAACTCTAGAGAAGTTACACACCCCCCTGCCCGATGCTGGAGGCTTGCCTTATCACATTGACAAACGTTCATCATTTGAACTTTTCTCATCATCTGAACTTTTCGCTTTAGTGGCATACTCTGCTTGGGAACATCTTCCCAATCCTGTTCAGTGGGCCAACTTTTGGGTTGAAAGTTCAGATCGCTTTTACGTAAATATATAGTATGTACACTTGCCCATCTTTGATCTGTTTTCGTTGGAAATAAAGAACGGCTGCCCCGTCACGTTTCCAGTTGTTACAGGAAAGGTGAAGTGGACCTCAGGGTTCCAGAGAGACCCATTTTAGTATCGTGGCTCTCCTGTTCACTGTGCTGTGCTTAGTCGCTCGCTCAGTCGTGTCCGACTTTTTGCGACCCTATGGACTGTAGCCCACTAGGTTCCTCTGTCCATGGATTTCTCCAGGCAAGAATACTGGAATGGGTTGCCTTGCCCTCCTCTAGGGGATCTTCCCAACCCAGAGATCGAACCCAGGGCTTCCGCATTGCGAACGGTTTCTTTACCCTCTCAGCCACAAGGGAAATCCTGTTTACTAGCTGTATGCAAATAGAAAGTTACTTACTGTTTTTGAGCCACTAGCCTCATTTGTCAAATGGAGAGGTGTTTTAGAATACAGAAAAAACTTGATGTTAGTTCTCTCCTTTATCATTGCTGATTTCATTTAGCAGTATCCATGTGACCAAAAACATTTAATCCGAAAAACAGAATTGTTTCCTTCTCTTTCCATTTTGAATTTTCAGATAGACCTGCAATTAATTTTGTATCCGTCTTTTTACCTGAATACTTGGCTAGTTATTAATAATATTAATGTTCACTATTATATTCTATTATTATATATTACTTATATGTAGTATATATTATATTATATATAATATATATTACATAATATTCACTATCATATTATAATTAATATAATATTAATCATATAGTGAAGGCATGCAGGTAATCTTAGAATCCTGTCAGTACTTTACTTGACTAGAATGGTCTTAAGGTGTATTCATTGTTCAATTGTCGTCCGTAGATGAACCTTAAAAGTTCATTAAGTCCTGAATCCCAGAGTAGGGGAAGTGTTAGCTCAGAAGGAAATTTGGAGTAATATTTTTACAATTTGTTTTGTGTTTTAAGTGATGCAAGTCCTAAGTTTTATGAAATTGAAAAGAACAATCAAAATGTCCACAAGTGATAAATGGAAAAATAATGAAATGTTATTTGATAGTAAAAAGGAGCGCAGTACTGATACATGTAATGTGGATGATCTTGAAATCGTATACTGGCTTAAAGAAGCCAGGCACAAATAACTTTATTGTATGATTCCATTTGTATTCCATGGCTATAGAAACAGAAATATTAGTTGTTGCCAAGTGCTGGGGAGATCAGGGAGGAGGGAATAACTGCTAATGTGTACAGGATTGCCTTTGGGGATAATGAAATTGATTGTGGTGATAGTTGGGCAACTATAAATACACTGAAAAACCATTGAATTATGCATTTTTTTATGTGGGTGCATTTTATGGTATCGGAATATATCTTGAACTGTTTTTAAAAAGTTCAAAGGTCAAAAACATTTACAAAACTAAAGTATTGTGCCCCGCCCCCACCCCCAGTTCTGCCCTAACACGCCTTCACTGCTGGAGATCACTTCCTCCCTTAGAGTTGACCACGGTCAGCTTCTGGGTGGGTGTCTTTCCTTCCTACCACTTACAGGTTTTCCGAACCTAGAAAAATTATCTAACTTTTTCTAATTTAACCATGTATAAAATGGGAATAATGATAGCCATCTCACAGTATTTCTGTGAGAATCCAAGGTGATTGTGGAGGAACTCTGTAGATGGTAAAACTTTTATGTGGTGAAATTGGCCTGAGGATGTTTCTCTCTGAGGGAGGTAAGTCATTTATTTCTACGATGATACTCTTTGTACTAGTGTAGTACTGTTAGCTGCTGCTGTTAAGTCGCTTCAGTCGTGTCCGACTCTATGCGACCCCATAGATAGCAGCCCACCAGGCTCCCGCGTCCCTGGGATTCTTTAGGCAAGAACACGGGAGTGGTTTGCCATTTCCTTCTCCAATGCATGAAAGTGAAAAATGAAAGTGAAGTCGCTCAGTTGTGTCCAACTGTTAGTTGCTAGTCATGTCCAACTCTTTACAGTAACATGGATTGTATAGCCCACCAGGCTCCTCTGTCCATGGGACTCTCCAGGCAATAACACTAGAGTGGATAGCCATTCTCTGTAGTATCCCTTAATGTGGTTCGGTATTTCTCAACCTCAGTGCTCTTGACACTACAGACTGGATAATTCTTTGTGGTGGGAAGCTGTCCTGTGCCTTGTTGGATGCTTAGCACTATCCTTGACCTCTACCCAGTCTATGCCAATTGTACTCCCCAGTTGTGACAAGCAAAAAGGTTTCCAGACATCGCCAAATGTTCACTGAACAGGGCACTGCTTCTGGGTGAGAACCATTGCTTAAGACTAGTTCTTGCCGTTGGTGTCTTCTTGCACAAGACTTACTACTTTAAAACTTTCTTGTGACTTCCTGGCATTGAACTGAATTCTAAGAAGTCCACAGAGGACACCACCCTTACGGCAGAAACTGAAGAGGAACTAAAAGCCTCTTGATAAAAGTGAAAGAAGAAGGTGAAAAGTTGGCTTAAAGCTCAACTTCAGGAAACTAAGATCATGGCAGCTGGTCCCATCACTTCATGGCAAATAGATGGGGAAACAGTGGAAACAGTGTCAGACTTTATTTTGGGGGCTTCCAAAATCACTGCAGATGGTGACTGCAGCCATGAAATTAAAAGACGTGTACTCCTTGAAAGAAAAGTCATGACCAACCTAGATAGCATATTTAAAAGCAGAGACATTACTTTGCCAACAAAGGTCCATCTAGTCAAGGCTATGGTTTTTCCAGTGGTCATGTATGGATGTGAGAGTTGGACTGTGAAGAAAGCTAAGCACCGAAGAATTGATGCTTTTGAACTGTGGTGTTGGAGAAAACTCTTGAGGGTCCCTTGGACTGCAAGGAAGTCCAGCCAGTCCATCCTAAAGAAGATCAGTCCTGGGTGCTCATTGGAAGGACTGATGCTAAAGCTGAAACTCTAGTACTTTGGCCACCTCATGCGAAGAGTTGATTCATTGGAAAGGACCCTGTTGCTGGGAGGGATTGGGGGCAGGAGGAGAAGGGGACAACAGAGGATTAGATGGCTGGATGGCATCACCAACTCGATGGACATGAGTTTGAGTGATAGGAGTTGGTGATGGACAGGGAGGCCTGGTGTGCTGCGATTCATGGGGTTGCAGAGAGTCGGACACGACTGAGTGACTGAACTGAACTGAACTGAACTTCTCTTTGACAGTGGTGAAATTTCCTCCTCTTTCAAAATCAGATTTCTGCTTTTTAAAAAAACAGATGCTAAAATAACATCCTCAAAACTTTCCTAGGGGCAGCTTGGATGGCTGTCAAATTAGATTAAAATAAAGAGCCTTCATGTCTTTTTTGCTTCTTTAGGTAGGTGCTGGTGAAGAGAAACAAAAGGAAGGAAGCAAGAAGAAGAATAAAGAAGGATCAGGGGATGGGGGTCGAGCAGAGGTAAATGTTTTCAGGGCACTCTCATCAGAGATTGACGGGGCAGGGAGCTGTCTTAGACTCGTCCTGTGTGAGAGTCTTTTGGTTTTCATGGGATTTTAAGATAGCACAAGATGGAAAAGCAGGGAGAAGAGCCAGGAAAGTCTAAGAGGGAAAGAAAGACTGGCGGTTACTTGTTATTGAAAAAGAAAAACAGCTGAAGTATGATTGTAAGATAATCTGTGGGATTAGATATGAAAAACAGAACAAACATTGCTAAAAAGAGGACTGTGATAATTACTCAGTTGCCAGATTGGGTGCTAGCCCTCTGACCATTTTATTCAATGAGACATTGAGAGACTTTGGTGTTTGAGCTTATACTGAGTACAAGGGAAACCAAAGAAAGCCCCATTCCTTCATCCCATTCACACTGTGTCCACCTGGACCTGCCACTGGGGACTGGTTTTAAGCCAGGGCAAATCTCCTGGAGGCCTCACAAGTGTAGTGAAAACGCTTTCAGTTCACCAGGCAGACGCTGGAAGGAACTGGCCTCCCAGGAGTCATCCCAGAATCCACCTAGCTCCTGGGTGCTGCAGGAGGCAGTGAGACTTGTCTTCTTGCTTTGTTTTTGAAGTTGAACTGCTATGAACCAGGCTTCACTTTTTGCTTTTGTCATTACAACTGTTTTATTAGAGACTCTTTAGAAAACGACCAAAAGACAGAAGAACAAAGGAATAGGCTCTTAAGAAGTATCCTATAGCACAGTAAACTGACTTAAGAGCTCTTTTTATAAATGTTGCATTGCTAAACTTAGAGCACTTCCACTTACTGAAAGGTAAGTTTGTAGTGATCAAGCACCACTAAGTGTTGCTTAGAGCCCTGCATAACCATTTCTGTTATGTTTTGTCCATTGTATCCCACTGTAAGTGTGGGGGGAATTGTTGACTGAATTTCAGAATTTGTAAGAAAATGCATATGTTCCCTAATTTCTTTGTTATACTATAAGAGTAGTACATGCTGTTCTGTTAAAGTTTGAGAATTAGCCTGGAAATAGGAAAGAAGGGATATAATTCGAGGACTTTAATGAATCAAGAATTGTGTGTATGATGTGATTGAATATGTATGTTAAGTGATCTGTCTGGAAAAAAAAGTGTACAGTGAGGTATCCAAGACCTTTCCTCCTCCTCCATACTCCCATCATTTATGTATTTGTCTGGTTCCGCTTCTGAGGGCAGCGGTAGGTCTTATTCTCCTCTTCAGGGCTAGGTACAGAGAGTATCTGCTCCATGAGTGGTGAATAAGTTAAGTTTAACACCAAGTGCTTCTGATAAGGAAGTGCCAAACAGATGTGGAGATAAACGGCCAAAAGATGCAGAGGGTTATGTTGGTGGGTAGGAGCATACTGATGCTTCTGAGTAGGTGGGGCCCAGTCATGTGAGCAGGATTGTATTAATAGAATGATGGGCTCTGAGCTTTCAGTTAATTTATTGGTGCTTCCCTATCAAGGATTATGGACCTCTGTAATGATTTAATGAAAAGCCCCCTAAGAGCACCTGAATGACTAAAGAAAGGGAGAGAGTGTGGTAGGAGGGAGTTCTAAAGAGATCAAGACTCTTCCATTAAAAAAAAAAAAAAAAATTAAAAGCCAAGAAAAAAATAAGATTGAAATGAGAAGGAAATTTTGTAAGAGGGAAAAAAATAAAGCACTACTTCACATAAGATAAATCTTTTTATTATTATTTCTTTTGCTTTTCTATATGAAAAGGAATGCAAGTATTTACTGACTGTCTATTTGTTGTCTTTCAGTTGAATCCTTGGCCCGAATATATTAACACACGTCTTGAGCTATACAACAAACTAAAAGCAGAACATGATTCCATTCTGGCAGAAAAGGCAGAAAAAGATAGTAAGCCCATTAAAGTCACCCTGCCTGATGGTAAACAGGTAGACGCAGAATCCTGGAAAACTACACCATATCAAATTGCTTGTGGAATTAGGTATGAGCTATATCTGTCTTGACCATTTGTTGTTTGTAACTAAACTTTTTTTTAATCTTGCCAAATTTCATCCTCATAACAGTATGTTCCTGTTCAGTGCTTGTATTGTTTAATTTATTTTATTTGGGTTTTTTAAAAAATAAAAACAGTTTAGAGCGTTGTAGTCAAGATTCAAAGTGAATATCTTGAAGACTTTGGTCTTATTTTACGAAAGATTATGTATTTCTTCTTCATGCATGCATGCTAAGTCGCTTCAGTAGTGTCCGATTCTGTGCGACCATATGGACTGTAGCTCGCCAGGCTCCTCTGTCCATGGGATTCTCCAGGCAAGAATACTGGAGTGGATTGCATATCCTCATATATTTCTTCTACTTTGATCATAAAATGTCACATAAGCAAGTAGAGACTGCTTCATCTATTTTGACCAAAATTCTCAGTTTTATAATTAAAAATGAAAGTAGCTCATCTCAAATGGGAAAGTTAAAAAACTAACATGACACATGAAAAACTATATTATTTTTGTAAATCTAATGTTAAAACTTTTGTTGGGCTGTGTTAAAGTTATTTCAGGTAAGTGAGAATTAGATGCATACATACTTTGTAATAAAGTAAATGCTTTCTTAATCTGATATGATAGGGATGATTAGCTGATAAGTTTATCAAAAAATGATGAAGTTGGAAAGGCATAAATTGATACGTATATTTTCTACCAGGTATTGGCAAACTATGGTCATTAAAAAAATGACTAATACGACTATAATGCCAAGGTTGGGGGTGGGTGGAGTGCTAATTAACTTTTATATTAACACGCTTGAAAAGCCATCTGAGTGCAAAATCCTTCCAGATTTTTATGTAGTTGTTTCATCCACACCTGACTTGAAAATTTTTTAAGTGACTTGCCTGTATCAAGCCTTCCCAAACATTCACCTTGGTTTTCACAGAAACTGTCATTCCCTTGTTGTATTATTTACCTGTTTCTGTTTACTTATAATGATTACGTATTGAGCTGAAACCACTGAAATCATCATGTGAATTGTCAAAAATGATTATCATCACTATCATATTGTTGAACCTAAGAGATACAATAACAAGTGCACAGATTTGGGAGCCATCACACACAGCTGGTTCTTGACAAGCCTACTATGGGAGCAGGAGCGGTTAGGCCCATGAGCCATGTGCTCAGTATGCCCGGGCCTTCTTTCAAAGGGAATGTTGCTATTAATTTGACAAACCTAAAGTACGTCTACCTTACTCCAAAGGTGGTAAGAATATTAAGCAAGTTTCCATGTAAGGTCATATATAACTAGATATATGGACAGACTTTTTAAAGTATCAGTTCAGCCTTTCATTTGAGAGAGAATTTTACAGGTTGGTTGGTTAAGAGATTTCTCCATTGTTGTGCAGTGAGATTGTAGCTGTGTCTGTTAAAATCCAGGCTCCTGTCAGTCCAGGAACTCATTCTCTACATACTACAACATTCTTCAGATTATGTTGTACTTTATCAAGTGGCCAATTGGAAAATAATTTTCTGCTTTTTTTAAATTGATGCTTCCATTGCGGCTAACTAGTCGGAAAATATTTTGGGGGAAACATCAAAATTCTAAGTTGAATCATGTAAGACACTGGTGAACTCTAGGCCTAGAATTAAATTAGTGATATGAAAGTGAGAGTGTTTTATGACATTTTTACAAAAGTCCAGAATAACTTCTTGTTCTGTGCTGACACACTTGATACAGGGTTACCACAAAAATATATATATATGTGTGTGTATATATATATCCACAGGGTGTAATAAAAGACGAGATATGCCTGTATATAATGTTTGCTTATTTTGGTTCTCACATCAACTGTTGTGCTGCAGAAGATTCTTTTTTATAGAGTCTTGTGTTTTTACACTTGTGTGTATATATTTTAAGTCAAGGCCTGGCCGACAACACTGTCATTGCTAAGGTGAATAAAGCCGTCTGGGACCTAGACCGTCCTCTGGAGGAAGATTGCACCTTGGAGCTGCTCAAGTTTGAGGATGAGGAAGCTCAAGCAGTAAGTTTTTATTCAGATTCATAGTCTGTTCCAGCTTATTATTTAAGCCAGCAGGTGGCTAACGTTGGTTGATGTCTCATCGTCATATTTGAAGTCTTGATTTTGTCTTTCATGTAGGAAACAGAATGAAAGTGCTTGTTTTATAAAATTAAGAAGTGCAGAAGTGCACTTAATTCAAATTTATTCTTACTCAATATACTTCAGTGAAGGAAAAGTGCTCAGAATTTTATTAGAAATTGATTAAGCTAGTAAAAATTGTTTTCTACACTATTAGTCAACACTTAATCAAGATGTCTCTATTAATTAAATTTGAAAATGATTCAAATTTCTGTTCCTTTTGGACAATTGATTTTCATATCTTTCTTACTTTAAAATACTGAAAGCACTATAAAAATCAGTCTGCATTTGACAGCAGAGTTTTCCCCTTATTTCTCCAGGGTGGAATACTGTATAAGGAAAAATAAAATATTTTGTTTTCGTGACAGTGATTTTGCTTAAATGAATCAATGGTTTCTAAATGTACTCTGGAGTCCTTAAGTTTTTTATGAGAATTTAAATTATTACTTTTTATTTTTATTTCAAGGTCCATATGTTTTTTCTTGGTTTTAAATTGTATTATAGTATCTAGTTGTGTGTTGTTTGGGGCCAATAAGAAAAAAAGGCTTCCATGGTAGCTCAGATGGTAAAAAATCCACCTGCAACGTGGGAGACCTGGGTTGGATCCCTGAGTCAGGAACATTCCCTAGAGAGGAGGGCATGGCAACCCACTCCAATATTCTTGCCTGGATAATCCCCATGGACAGAGGAGCCTGGTGAGCTATAGTCCATGGGTCCTGGGTGGATCAGAAAGTGGCTGCCACCAACAGTGATTGCACGGTAATCCTCTTTGCCAAGGTTTCCCTCCCTGCTGTGTGCTTCTTGCCAGGCGTGGGGGACCCCGGCCCCTGTCTCCAAAGACTGAGCAACTAAACACAATAAGAAAAAAATCAGGTATAACTCGTAAGTGATGTTCCACAGCCAAGTAAAGGCCAGAGCATAGCCCGTGGGATTGACTCAAAAGACCCTGGGCCATTGCAGTTAATAAGACAGTCATGTTGTGGGTACCTGTTGTTTTCAGGGAACAAAATCCATCCCATTTAATTAATGATGCTAATTTGTATTTTAATTCGTTCAAACAGATAATTTCTAAGATACAAATACAATTTAGTAATTAGAATCCTTCTAAATCTTTTTGGCTCTGAATAGAATCACATTGTAATCTGTAGATTTATAAATTTAGGTCTTCTTGTCTTAAATTTACTCTATACTAAACTTTATGTATCTTTCAAAACAAACAATTAATTTACAACTTGTACTCCCAGACTCAGACCACCTTATTTTTCTTTGAATTTTCAGGTGTATTGGCACTCAAGTGCTCACATAATGGGTGAAGCCATGGAAAGAGTCTATGGTGGATGTTTGTGTTATGGACCACCGATAGAAAATGGATTCTATTATGACATGTACCTTGAAGAAGGGTAAGTTGTATAACTGGATAAAGAAAAATAAAATCTGAATTACTGTGGGTTCATACTTTGTTTTTAAAGATTTGTCAATAAGGAAAAATGATATAAAGCTTATTGCTTCACAGTTATAGTTAAAGAAGAAAGGATATAAAGTTTATTGCTTCGCTGCTGCTGCTGCTAAGTTGCTCCAGTCGTGTCCGACTCTGCGAAACCCCATAGACGGCAGCCCACCGGGCTTCTCCATCCCGGGGATTCTCCAGGGAAGAACACTGGAGTGGGTTGCCTTTTCCTTCTCCAGTGCATAAAAGCGAAAAGTCAAAGTGAAGTCACTCAGTCGTGTCCAACTCCCAGTGACCCCATGGACTGCAGCCTACCAGGCTCCTCTGTCCATGGGACTTTCCCGGCGAGAGTACTGGAGTAGGCAGTTACAGTTAAAGGAGAAATGATATAAAGCTTATTGCTTCACAGTTACAGTTAAAGGATAAATGATATAAAGCTTATTGCTTCACAGTTACAGTTAAAGGATAAATGATATAAAGCTTATTGCTTCACAGTTAACAGTTAAAGGAGAAATGATATAAAGCTTATTGCTTCACAGTTACCCAGTATTCCTGCTAAGAAAACTTGAAGTGTTTTAGTAACTCTTGAAGTAGTAAAGACTTTCTTGAGAGCTCTGTTCTAGATCAATGAAGGTGATTTAGATCATAGACCTAAACTGTATGTCGGGGAAAGGAAATGAAGGTTGAACCTCTCCTTTCCTAGTGGGACATGTGGGAATGGTCTTCATGAAGAGCAAGCTTAAAGTCACTGAAAATATAAAAATAGTTTATAAAAAAATGTCTAGTTTAAAATTCTTAATATATGATGCAAGGGTCTAAAATTCTTAATATATGGTGCCGGGGTCTACTCTTCTATATTAAAACCTTTGAGGTATTCTAAAGACATGTTCCCCCAAGCTGTGGTGTGAGTAGAATGGGATAGAAAGAGATTAATTCTATTTTATTCTTCAGGGGTGTGTCCAGCAATGATTTCTCTTCTTTGGAGACTTTATGTAAGAAAATCATTAAAGAAAAGCAAGCTTTTGAAAGATTAGAAGTTAAGAAGGAAACTTTACTGGAAATGTTTAAGGTAAATTGAACTGTAACATGGCCTCCACTTCTGTTTCACTCGTTAACGTTACTTAAAGTACATTGGGCTTAGCGTACTAAGTTGATGCCTATCATGTTCTTTAGAAAAATTTAACAAATGTTTTTAAAACATGTATAACATTTATAGTCATACAATGCTTAGACATACTTCAAATTGTATTTTAGCTACAGTATTTAGAAGTAAAACTTAAAGAGTGGTTATTTTTTAAAATAATTTTTTCTATTTTCAGTACAACAAGTTCAAATGCAGGATTTTGAATGAAAAAGTGAATACTCCAACTACCACAGTCTATAGGTAAGACTATCAAGTTTCATTAAATACTGCTATTGTATATATCATTTTAAGTCTTTGTTAAAATTCCTTTTTTTTTTTCAATCTTCAGGTGTGGCCCCTTGATAGATCTCTGCCGGGGTCCTCATGTCAGACACACTGGCAAAATCAAGACTTTGAAAATACACAAAGTAAGCGATATAACTTTGGAGGCTCTATATAGACCTACTTGTCTACTAAAGATGTAATGTTTATTTAAACTTGCATTCATTTCTCGTTTCAGCCATGTTTCTCTTGCATATGTAAGGGTGGATTTTTTTCTTGTGCTGTCTGCTGTCTGTGGGCACTGTGTGTCACTAGCTGTTTGTTTTTTTTTTTTTTTAATGGAAATTCTCTCAAGCAGCGACTGAGACTCACCACCCATCACCAGAGCACATGGTGGTGGATTTTTGGGGAACTTACAAAATCACACAGTCAGGCTTTGAGACCGACTCTCTGTAGGTTGCATGCTTTTGCCTTTTGTTATGTCTAAGGTGGTAATTATCCAAGTTGTTCTTTTTTTAACCAAACTAATCATGCCAATAAGATTTTTGTTGTTGTTGGTTGGTTGATTTTCCATTTTTGCTCAATCTTCTCGTGAAAGAAAGGTGCCTCTAAAGTCAGTTTTGTTTGTGGAGTTGTGATGTCAGTGGGTATTGAGAACTGGGCAATTTTGATAGGATTAAATAACTAGCTTTGTCCTGTGGAATGAGTACAACCACTCTAGACAGACCTCAGCAACTGGGAGATGCTTATATAGTACATGTTGGCTTTTTATGCCGTTTTTCGTGAAATAAGGGCTAAATATGAATTTGACTCATAATGTAACTGTGAGAAATAACATGTAACTCTTACATGAGATATGAAGAATTTGAACGTTATCTCATGGTAATTCCCTTTTTTCAGAATTCCTCCACCTACTGGGAAGGCAAGTCGGATATGGAGACTCTACAGAGAATTTATGGCATTTCGTTTCCAGATCCTAAGATGCTGAAAGAATGGGAGAAGTTCCAAGAGGAGGCTAAAAACCGAGATCATAGGAAAATTGGAAGGGTGTGTTTAAAAGAATAATGTGTGTAGACCAGATTTTCATTTGAAATATAATTGTATCAGGTAATGGGAGTTTAATTCTGAGGAGGTGCTATAGTTTTCAAGGACTTACTGTACTGTCCTGGAAAAGCTGTAAATTACTTACTCATTGTCCACATTGTCTTTCTAGAGTGTGTTCAGTACCGTGCAGAAATTCATTTTAACTACTTCTTTTATTGAGAACACATTTTGATGGCCTACACTTTTCTGTAAAAGAAGTACAGCAGCATTTCGTAGAGCTGGGAGATGCTTTTGAAATTCTCTGCTCTCGCTGACTTACTTGAAAGACATGGAAACTTAAGTCCCAGAAACGTTTATCTGCTTGTTGCCCAAGATGACACAGAGCATCAGTAGTGGATTCTGTGGTGTCCTTTTCTTTATTCCTCTACTCCTAAACGTTTTCTAAACTGGAAGTTAAGTTCTGTAAAAAATACTCATTTCTATAAGTGTGTTCACTGTGCCGGGCATGATCCATATGTATACGTATAAACTCCCTTTTGCTTTTGTATACCCAGGACCAAGAACTCTACTTCTTCCATGAACTCAGCCCTGGGAGTTGCTTCTTCCTGCCCAAGGGAGCCTACATTTATAACACACTTATTGAATTCATCAGGGTAAGCCATATTCATCCTTTTCTTCTATAGATTTAAGATATAAGTTGATTTTATTAGATAAGGTCTGCCAGAGGGAAAGATAACCTTGTGTTTGAGAAGAAAGATTTTAAAGAATAAATGAAAATGGATGTATTAGGTCTCATAAAATGTATAAAAAATTCTTTCCTCCTAATACATGATCTAGTCCATATAGTTGGGTATATGTGCATGAGACAAGCTGGTGAGCTTGAAATGGGGCCTGTAACCCCTTATGTGGGAGATCTGTGGCTTTCTGACTGTTCATTTGTATTTTCTTTGAAAAACAAGTTAATCTTTATATTACTTTTTTCTTTGTAAACTGTGACAACCGTACATTTATAGAGAATAACACAACCAGTATCTCTGTACTCATCTCCTAATTAAGACATATCCAAATAGGGTATATTTGCTTCAGATTTTTTATTGAGGTAGAGTAATACATGGGCTTCCCTGGTGGCTCAGTGGTAAAGAATCCTCCTGTCAATGCAGAAGACATGGGTTTGACCTCTAGGTCAGAAAGATCCTCTGGAGAAGGAAAGGGCAACCTACGCCAGTATTCTTGCTTAGGAAATCCCATGGACAGAGCAGCCTGGCGGGCTGTAGTCCATAGAGTCACACACTGCTTAGCAACTAACAGCTGAGTAATACATACATGGTAAGCGGGGAGAAACTCTCTTTTGAGACTCCTTTCTGATCTACTTCCTTCCTTTCCTCGAAGAAACTATATACTATTTTAAAGTTAGCTTGGATGGATCCTTTTTGTGCCTGTTGTTTTTACATCTCCCGTATAAATATGTATCTAAATTATGTGTTTGTATGCTTCAAAGTTACACGCATGAAGTCTTGATGTGTATTAGTCTGCCCTGTGATTTTCATTTCGGATAAGTACACATCCAGTTCATTTTCACCTGTTCAGTATTAACCCATCGTATAACTTCCACAGTGTGCCCATGTCCTTGCTGGGCACGCTGACGTCGTCTCCCTTTCCCCCGAGTGGCCCGTGGTGCTGGAGTACCCTCCTCTTGTCCATGTGCAGGGGCTTCCTCTTTGTGAATACCTCCCAGCGGAGCGTCGAGATTTTAAGATGTGCACCTTGAACTTCACTAGATAGTGCAAAATGGCTCGTGAAATCGTTCCTTGCACCTGATGTGTAAGCATGTATTCGCTACACGTGTGTTGTGTCTGTTTCCTAACAGAGTGAATACAGGAAACGAGGGTTCCAGGAGGTGGTCACCCCGAACATCTATAACAGCCGGCTCTGGGTGACCTCGGGCCACTGGCAGCACTACAGCGAGAACATGTTCTCCTTTGAAGTGGAGAAGGAGCTGTTTGCTCTGAAACCCATGAACTGCCCGGGACACTGGTATTCAGCAGTTTTGAGTTTCTCTCAGAGATTTTCTAGATTGTTTTTCCCCCTTTGAAAGTATGCTAAAAAAAAAAAAAAAGAGGTAATCAGAAGAGTATTTAAATACATCATAAATGCAATGGTGTAACGTCGTCTGTGCCCAGCTAGACCCTCAGATCTGTAGACACTCAAGAGTGGCACTGGGGCAGCATCCGAGAACAGACAGGATACAGAACAGGGGAGACTTTTGTTTATTTATTTTTTTTAAGATACATGCATCATAACCTCCTGCTGATGAATCGACATCCTTGGAAAATCCTCCTTGCCTATAGGCAGCTCACTTTGTATCCTTGGAAGCTAGGTGAGGAGCAGCGTAGGGCAAACCAGGGAGAGCTGTGGCTGGCTGCAGGTGGCCAAGACGTAGCTCCTAGCACTGGTCCCAGCAACCAGGCCCGGAGGGCAGAGGGCGTGAAACAGACGAGTCTCCACGTTGGCCCTGGCTTGTAAGTCAGAGAACCAAGCTCAAGTTTATTCTTAGTCTTCCCAAGTTCTTCAGAGTTTCGGAAGCACTTTCAGACTAACCGGGAACTAAAGCACTTTGGGGAGCAGTAAGAAAGTACAGGAGGCGCTAGTGGTAAATCTCCCGTCTGCCAATGCATGTAGACGTTAAGAGACATGGGTTCAATCCCCAGATTGGGAAGATCTCCTGGAGAAGAGAATGGCAACCCACTCCAGTATTCTTGCCTGTCCCACAGACAGAAGAGGCTGGTGGGCTACGGTCCATAGGGTAGCAAAGAGTTGGACACGATTGAAGTGACTTGCATAGGATAACAGCTTAAGTACAGACTTTCATTTCCACTGTTTCTATAGCTAAGATTTTCTTTACAATATGAGCCTTAAAGGCCATCCTCAAAGAGCACAAGGATAGGACTTCAGACTTAATGGAAATACATTGTTTATTCTGGCTTGGTCATGGATAGTTGTATTATAATTTATTTGCTGCTTTATTCATGCAAGTGCTTAGAAAAGCCCAGACTTTTGATGTGTGAACAGCTAGATCCAGTATTTGGCAGCCTTTCCTAGCAGTATCAGAGAAGCAGTTGTGTTCTTGAGAAATTAAATGTCAGTGGATTTTACTTTGCTCTCTTCTTTAGCCTCATGTTTGATCATCGGCCAAGATCCTGGCGAGAGTTGCCTCTGAGAGTTGCTGATTTTGGGGTGCTTCATAGGAATGAGCTGTCAGGAGCACTCACAGGACTTACTCGGGTCCGAAGGTTCCAGCAAGATGATGCTCATATATTCTGTGCCATCGAGCAGGTATGAGACTCTGGGGTGAAACACTTTGAGACATGTCAAGAAAATTGAGGAAAATTAAATTACCACTGTCCCCCCACCTCCCTTTTTTTTTTAAGATTGAGGATGAAATAAAAGGTTGTTTGGATTTTCTGCGTACAGTATATAGCATATTTGGATTTTCTTTTAAACTGAACCTGTCTACTCGCCCAGAAAAATTCCTTGGAGATGTTGAAGTATGGGATCAAGCTGAGAAAGTAAGTGGTGGTTTTCAGTGCGCTTCAGTATTAACTTGAGTGAAATTGGCTTGCGCCATAATGTGAGAAAGCCAAGCTTCTTTAAATGGATAAAAGCGAAAGAAAATTGGAAATGGTTTCTAGGCTTGTGTAAGCCAGTTTTTTCCTCTGCGACTTTGTATTTTAGACATGGTTGAGTGTGTTTTTTTTAGTCATAAAGCTGTAACCTTTAAAGGGGTTTGTGTATGAGTATGTCTAGGTGGACAAAATTGTAAAGCAAAGAATAGTAACCCATAAAGTAGTTATAATATTTTTAGTCTCAAATTAGGATGGAAGAAGTTGCATTTGAACAAAAATTTAAATCATTTTGTTTTATCCTTAGCAACTTGAAAACAGTCTGAATGAGTTTGGTGAAAAGTGGGAATTAAATCCTGGAGATGGAGCTTTCTATGGTCCAAAGGTCAGTACCAAAGTCTAATTGAGAGTAATATGTCTTTTCTGTTCGGGTGAAGAAGAGATTACTTTAAAGTTTTTAAAAATTCACCCCTAATAGAACCCAATCTTTGCATCTTAGATTGACATCCAGATTAAAGACGCTATTGGGCGGTACCACCAGTGTGCAACAATACAGTTGGATTTTCAGTTGCCCATTAGATTTAATCTTACTTTTGTAAGGTGAGTTTCTAAGTGTCTGCTCTGAATGTTCTTCCATAAGGACATAAAGGAACATATATACAAAATAAAACAATTTTTTTTTTCTTTCTAGCCATGATGGTGATGATAAGAAAAAGCCAGTTATTATCCATAGAGCCATCTTGGGGTCAGTGGAAAGAATGATTGCTATCCTCACTGAAAACTATGGGGGAAAATGGTAATGTCTGTCATTATTTTCTTGTGTTTTTGTCCAGACTGTAAATTAACTGTCAGAAATGTCTGCTGTCCAATGTAGTTCTGTGATGGAAAGGGAGAATGATTCTAGTTGTTGACTTCTAATTAATGACAAGTGTTTACTAAAAAGTAAGGAATCACAGTCTAAACCCAAATTTTTTAGCTAGAAGAATGTTTGTAATTATTTTTAGCAGTTGATTGGTTCGAACGTTATATAAATGCTTTCTAATTAGGAGTTATTAATCAGTAAGAAGCTTATTGTTTTGATTGCTTTCTAAGTAACTTTGGGAACTTATAAAACTTTATTTTTTGAGTAAACAAAAGTAGGCTTTCAGCAGTACCTTGTTCAGTGTTGCTGATCATAATAAATAAGCATTTTGGACCCTTTAGAAGCTAAGTTTTTGGTTTTTTTTTTTTTTTTTTTTTGGATTGAAAGTACAGAGTCCAATTAACATTTTTGTGTCTCATTTCTAGAAATGTTTGTTTCTGCTGGCAAGATAATAAGCACATTACTTGCATTTTATTTTCTTAGCACCTTTGTCTGGGCCCCATTTGGGGAAGGCAGTTGAAAAGAGGAAATGGTTATGAAACACCCATTTTGTACAGCCTGCATCATTACATTGCAGTCACTTCAGTTTCATTTGTAATTTGATTAGTTCAGACATTTTAGGTCAGGGATGTCATATGTATAAATGAAATAAGCTAATTTCTTTTCAGTTATATTTCACAAAATCAAAACAAATATGGGCAGTATTCTTTGCACAATCTCGAGAATAGGGAGATCCTCAGCTGATGCTTTACCAAACCTGTAGTAGGTGGGGAAGAGCCCACAATTGGGGTGGAATTTGGTGCTCACCAAATTCAGCCTAATTTGGTGCTTGAAGGTGAAAATGAAAGTCACTCAGTTGTGTCTGACTCTTTGCGAGCCCATGGACTATACAGTGCAGAAGGCAATGTCACCCCACTCCAGTACTCTTGCCTAGAAAATCCCATGGATGGAGGAGCCTGGTAGGCTGTAGTCCATGGGGTCGTGAAGAGTCGGATATGACTGAGCGACTTCACTTTGACTTTTCACTTTCATGCATTGGAGAAGGAAATGGCAACCCACTCCAGTATTCTTGCCTGGGGAATCCCAGGGGTGGGGGAGCCTGGTGGGCTGCTGTCTATGGGGTCGCACAGAGTCGGACACGACTGAAGCGACTTAGCAGCAGCAGCAGCAGCAGGACTATACAGTCCATGGAATTCTCCAGGCCAGAATACTGGAGTGTGTAGCCTTTCCCTTCTCTAGGATCTTCCCAACCCAGGGATCGAATCCTCCCGCATTGCAGGTGGATTCTTTCCCACCTGAGCCAAGAGGGAAGCAATTTGGGGCTTACTCCAGCCTAACTGTAGCAATTACTCCCTTAATTGTAGCAAGATAACTTGAAAATAGAGGCGGGACCAGGAGCAGCACTGGCTTGAGTCTGCAGCAGGTGGGGATTGGGTACCTGAAATCCCTGAAAGGAGAACTGCAGATGGGCTCACCTTTTTATAAGCAGTGAAAACACACTCACTTTTACCAAGTACCATCACCAGTTACTAACAGTTTCTATTTGTTGAGTCCTGCAAAATGGATCTTGAATAAACTGAAGGCACAGTCTCTGTCCCTACATGAAGAATGAGTAATACAATAACACTTGAATAAAAAAACCTTTGGGGTAAAATAACTTGAATCATTAAGTGCTTTGCTTTGTCAGTGTGTTAAGCCCTCCAGCACCAGGTGCATGGTGTTTTCTGTTAGCTGCTATGTTGAATTATGGGGCATGGTCCCAGCTCTCTATTTGCTTTGCTCTCTCTGCTTAGCAAGACAAGTCTTAGTTACAGATTTTCCCTTTTTTCTGCTCCTGAATCGCCCTTCAGTCCTTATTGGACATTGGAAAAAGAGCCAGGGTTTTGGAAGTGGTCCTTGCATGTTTCAGGAAAAGGTGCTGAATAGTAGACTAAGAAATGTGCTATCCTTGTTGAAGAACGTTCCCAAATTCACATTACATATTTTCTTATTTCTTGTAAAGGCCCTTCTGGCTGTCTCCTCGTCAGGTAATGGTAGTTCCAGTGGGACCAACATGTGATGAATATGCCCAAAAGGTAATCCTTAAGTATGACTTTCTTGAAATTTAATAGCTATTGTTCAGCTTTTCAGATCTCGTAAATTATATCTATGCTTTGTAAGTCAAGCTGCTGTGATAGAGAGAAGTGTTTACATTTTCAGTCCTTGGTAAGCCTAATAGATCATATTACCTCTTTAATGTTTTTTTATGTGGTTCTGTGGTGAGTAGACTTAATTTGGAAAGTTTTACACACACTTGATGTTTTAGTTTTTAATATTAGCAAATTGTGTGACATGTAAATTCAAACGTATAATGTAATGTAAACTGCTCTTTGACTCAGAGTAATTTTGGTTTGTTTCTAATGCACATTTCTTTAATTTGAAACTTTTTTTCAAGTTGATGGTATGACAGAGCAATCTTTGCCTTCCCTACCAAAAAGCCACCTTACTAACAGATGTACGAATATCCATTCATACCTCACACCTTAAAGAGTAGAACAGTCTGTTCTGTTATACAGCAACAATTCCATGCTAAGGAATCTCAAATTATGAAAAGTTGAGTTATTAATAGAAAGCATTGTTTCATAACTGCAAGCTGAAAGTAATAAATTGGCTAGACAAAAATCTATATATCAATGAATAACATTGTAACATCAAAACCACCATGCTGGACTTCCCTGGCAGTCCAGTGGTTAAGCCTCCACGCTTCCATTGAAGGGAGCACAGGTTCATTCCCTGGTTGGGGCACTAAGATCACAGACCGCACTGTACGACCAAAAAAAAAAAACCCAGCCTGTGTTCAGATCAGAATAAATTGCACTTGAGTCTCAACTGCCTTTTAATAAAGAAACATTTAAAAAACCCAACTGATAAGCAGATTATTCAAGATACACTGTATTCCTATCACCTCACACAGTAGTTTTAATCAGTTATGCTTTCCATGGTTAATGGATTTTACTTTATTATATATGCATTATGAAAGCTCACGGTAGAAAAAAGGTCAGTTTTAGTTAACTCACTTTTCAGCTGTAACACTGACTTTCTCCACGTGGGGATGGAGTGGCATTTCAAATTATGTAGGGGGTGGATTTTTGATGATACTGAGTTGTGGGGGGAGGGCACTGCTATTAATCCTTAGTGACTAGAGACCAGAGATGTTAAATAGCCTGCAGTTTACCAGGCTTCTTACCCAGTGGCAGAATAACTCAACTAACATGTGCACAGGGCTCGTGTTAAGAAAAAAAGCACTGGTGCTTTATACTTTAAAATAGGTTACAGTTGAGAGTGTAGTCTTATCTTGGCACTGTAATAAACTAAGTAAGAACCTTTCTGAAATTTGCATATGTATAAAATCCCAGGAGGTTCATTGGTTAATGATCACTAAAGCGTAACAACCTATTAGTGAAATAAAAATGACCCGTTCAGATCATTCTGTCTTATTGAGTGGTAATTGGTTGTCAGATGGATGGAAAATTTAACCTGGTGTATTTAATTCACAGTTTATCTCTCAAACAATATATCGTTTTGTAGTTCCACATCACGATAATATATGCTTCAGTATATTTGTTAACATCCCTTTTTAATGTTTGTATAATTGTCCAAATTGTATGCTAAATACAATTATTTAAGATCAAAATATAATTCTCCTTGAGATCTGAAGAATTCTCTGTGTTTAGGTACAGCAACAATTCCATGATGCTAAATTCATGGTGGACATTGATCTGGATCCAGGCTGTACATTAAACAAGAAGATCAGGAATGCACAGTTAGCACAATATAACTTCATCCTAGGTAAGAAAGGAGACTTACCAAAGACAGCCTGCCAAACCTTAGGAAACCTTGAAACTTGGAGATGGAGGCTTAAGGGAATTGTGATCATCAGTAGTCTTTCCAGTCCTCATCTCAAACTGTATGTTTGTTCTGTTGATACAACAAAGGAACATTTTGGTTTGGAAACTTGAAAGCTTCAAGTAATCTTGAAAGGTTTGTCTAAAAGTCTTCTCCCCTTCACCTCCTACTTTTTGTCTGGTGAATTTTTATTAAGTTGGCTGGATTAAGTGACTTGGTAATAAGCACAGCAGTTCTAGTCATTGCAGAATGGTGGGTTGGGTTTTGTTTTTTCATGAGTAGATTTGGTCACCTGTACATTTTAATGAATCAGAAGCTACAGGGTGGATTTCTGTTTGAATATTCAGTAGGAAAATTTTCACCTAACAAAAGTTTTGTGGGTTTTGGTTTAGTTGTTGGTGAAAAAGAGAAAACCGGCGGCACTGTCAATATCCGTACCAGAGACAATAAGGTGCACGGAGAGCGTACGATCTCTGAAACCATTGAGCGGCTCCAGCAGCTCAAGCGTTCCCGCAGCAAACAGGCAGAAGAAGAATTTTAAGGAGGGACTGCGCCCAGCTTGGCTCAGTAGAAAAGGGTGAACACGCTCGCCTACCATGATCTTTGTATGATGGAAAATATCAGCTTATACTAACCTTAGAATAATTTGGCAGAGCCTTTGGAGATTACTGCAGATCAATTTTTTTTTAATTTAGACTTTAGACTATACGTATTTGAAGAAGGTAATTAAAAGTGACACAGTAACATGATTTTATTCATTCAATTTCTGAACACTGGAATAAAAGCATGAGGAATGTGCTAATGTAATGTGGAAGAATGTTTTTGTAAACATAATACAGCTAAAATGTAAGTTTTTTTCAGATTTGGTCAGTGGAAAAGATTAGAATTGGATTATCATATAAAAATAAAAACTTCTGTTCATGTAAGTTTCAACCACTCTGTCCTTCATGTCTATACACACCTACCTGGGACAAATCACATGATCCAATATTTATCTTTCATGTTTTATAACACAGATGATGTAAGTTGGGTGGAGAGCTCTAGTCCATAGTGTATGCTGTTCTCAAACTGCACTATAAACCAGGGGCCTGCCGCTCAGTTGTAGGATGGCATCTTGTAGGAATGTCACTTGTAGCTGTTTGGGGGACACAAACCTTTCAAAACCAACCATGAAGCTATTTTAGAGTGAAAGTGAAGTCCCTCAGTTGTGTCCGACTCTTTGCGACCTAATGGACTGTAGCCTATCACGCTCCTCTGTCTATGGGATTTTCCAGGCAAGAGTGCTGGAGTGGATTGCCATTTCCTTCTCCAGGGGATCTTCCCAACCCAGGAATTGAACCCAGGTCTCTCACATTGCAGGCAGACGCTTTACCGTCTGAGCCACCAGGGAAGCCCATTTTTTTTTTTGCACAAATTTTTAAGAAGAGTGAGTCATGGATATAGATATCTATTTCAGTTTCCAGTTCAGTCACTCAGTAGTGACCGACTCTTTGT
Organism: Ovis aries; assembly: GCF_016772045.2. NCBI lineage: Eukaryota > Metazoa > Chordata > Mammalia > Artiodactyla > Bovidae > Ovis > Ovis aries. The sequence goes on along the minus strand of NC_056069.1, from coordinate 40,468,898 downwards.
GACCCTGTGAACCACAGCGCACTAGGCCTCTCCGTATATCACCAACTTCCGGAATTTACCCAAACTCATGTCCATGGAGTCAGTGATGCCATCCAGCCATCTTGTCTGCTGTCATCCCCTTATCCTTCTGCCCTCAATCTTTCCCAGCATCAGGGTCTTTTCAAATGAGTCAGCTCTTCGCATCAGGTGGCCAAAGTATTGGAGTTTCAGCTTCAACGTCAGTCCTTCCAGTGAACACCCAGAACTGATCTCCTTTAGGATGGACTGGTTGGATCTCCTTGCAATACAAGGGACTCTTAAGAGTCTTCTCCAACACCACAGTTCAAAAGCATCAATTATTCTGTGCTGAGCTCTCTTTATAGTCCAACTCTCACTTCCATACATGACTACTGGAAAAACCATAGCCTTGACTAGATGGACCTTTGTTGTCAAAGTAATGTCTCTGCTTTTTAATATTCTGTCTAGAATATTAAAAACTTTCCTTCCAAGGAGTAAGCGTCTTTTAATTTCATGGCTACAGTCATAATCTGCAGTGATTTTGAAGCCCCCCAAAATAAAGTCAGCCACTGTTTCCCCATCTATTTGCCATGAAGTGATGGGACTGGATGCCATGATCTTAATTTTTTGAATCTATAAAGATCTCTATATCTAGATATAAGAAGGATGTTGCATAGATACAGAGAACAAACTGCTGCTGCTGCTGCTAAGACGCTTCAGTCGTGTCCGACTCTGTGCAACCCCATAGACGGCAGCCCACCAGGCTCCCCCGTCCCTGGGATTCCCCAGGCAAGAACACTGGAGTGGGTTGCCATTTCCTTCTCCAATGCATGAAAGTGAAAAGTGAAAGTGAAGTCGCTCAATCGTGTCCGACTTCGCAACCCCATGGACTGCAGCCTACCAGGCTCCTCCATCCATGGGATTTTCCTGGCAAGAGTACTGGAGTGGGTTGCCATTGCCTTCTCCAAGAGAACAAACTAGTGGTTACTAATGCAGAGAGATAAGAGGGGAAGGGCAGTATAGGGATAGATAGAGGGTTAGGAGACACAAACCTTTAGGTGTAAAATCAGCTACAAGGATATATTGTATAGTACTAGGGAATTTACCCAGGATTCTGTAATGAATATAAATGGAGGATAATCTTAAAAATTGTGAATCACTATGTAACTAATTTGTATTGTATATCAGCTGTACTTCAATTAAAAAAAAATGTGTGTTTATGGCAGACTCTTCTGAGCCCTAGAATTCTATATACAAATTCTGTATTCTCTCATAAGGAATAATTTATGAGTTTCTTTTTTGCCAATGAATGGTGTTTGGGAGAACACAAAATAAGGAATTTCTTATTTTTATTTAATAAATGGAGACTTATTAATTCCTCATTAGTGATTCTAAAAATGTAACATCTTGTCAGTTCTCCAGTAACTCCAGTAGCTTGTTTGCTAGGATCACTTCAAAGTAGAGCCAATTTGCATCGACTAATCCTCATTTTAATAAAGGAGATAAGATCTTTAATCATAGGGTTTTTTCTTTTTGAAGCTTCATAATTAAGCCTTTTTTATGACTGTCTTGAGGCAGACTTTGACAGATTTGTAATTGACATCTTATCTGATCTTGGGAAATTAATTTGGCATTTGAACCAAAACTTTGTATTCACAAGTCATAACACCAAAATGTCTGATTCATTTCACAACTATACTTGACTTTTATTTCTTTAAAATCTTAGTATCTGAGTTTGGATTTTTTTCCTCAGTTTTTAAAAAAACTCATATTACAAAGAATTATTTTAAATGGTTTTCATAATGTAGTTCAAAGACCAGCTACGATTTATCTAGATTTTTTTCCAGCCCCCCTTTTAAACTTGAAGCAACAAATGGCTTTGCTTGCAATACTTGGAAATACTACAAAATGTAAGATATAAAAGTGTAATAAAGACATAGGTAAGCAGGACTGGGAATCAAAAGATTACTCTTTGTAACTGACACCTTCTTAACTTAGTCCTCAGATTTCAGTGGCAGTATTAGGGGACCACTCCCTTATCTCAGGTGGCACTAGTAGTAAAGAACCTGCCAGCCAACGCAGGAGACATAAGAGACATGGGTCAGGACATCCCCTGGAGGAGGGCATGGCAACCCGCTCCAGTATTCTTGCCTGGAGAATCCCATGGACAGCGGAGCCTGATGACAGTTCATAGGGTCACAAGGAGTCAGACACGATTGAAGCAACTTGGCATACATCCCAGCAAAGCTCTTATGCCTGTAGTTTATTTTCCTCTTTCTCAGAGAGCAGACTTCTATTTATTGTACCCCTCTGATCTCTTCTGGCATATAATGAAGAATTGACAGAACCCAGTTTCTGGGATTTCCCTGGCAGTCCAATGGATAAGACCCCTTGTTTCCACTGCATGGGGCACAGGTTCGATCCCTGGTCAGGGAACTAAGATCCACATGCCACACAGCATGGCCTAAAAAGAAGTGATAGAACCTAATTGTTTAGACTGTATCAAGAGTTACATGATCTTGGTAATAAAATACACAGACAGGAATGACGTAAGAACAATGACATCTGCAAAAACAGATTTTGTGGTATAAAAATCACAAAATTATGTACAAAAATAAAGTAGGTGCCAAAATGTGTAACGTATGTACCAAAACCAAAATGAAGCCAAAATCTATAGAGACGAAGTCTGTACTGCGCAGGCGGGTTAGGATGGTGTAGACAAGTGAAAGGTTGAGGGACCGGGGATGGCCAGCTGAGGTCACACCTGAGCACCTGGTGACCTCCTGTGCCCACTGCACCCACTTGCTCCACTGATCTTTACTACATCCCCACACACCTGCTCTGTGACTGCCAGACGGTGCTTCTTCAGTTGTACTGGGCACAGGAATCTCCAGGAGATGTCGTGAAAATGTGCACTTAGATTGTGGGTCTGGGTCCTGGGATCCTATGTCTAACGAGTTCGTAGTTGATGTGGAGAAGCACACTCTGAAAATCAAACTGTAGTAGAAGGCCTGAAAGGAAACCAGGCTCTTGTACTGTGGACCCTCAGCTGATTCCCACTGTGCCAGGCAACCACGTAACCATGCCTGTGTAGGCTTCTGTTCTTGTGTCCAAATATGTTACATATATGTCAATACGTATATGTTAATAATATAGAAAGTTAATACTTTGGCCACCTCATGAGAAGAGTTGACTCATTGGAAAAGACTTTGATGCTAGGAGGGATTGGGGGCAGGAGGAGAAGGGGACGACAGGATGAGATGGCTGGATGGCATCACTGACTCTATGGACGTGAGTCTGAGTGAACTCCGGGAGTTGGTGATGGACAGGGAGGCCTGGCATGCTGCGCTTCATGGGGTCGCAAAGAGTCGGACGCGACTGAGCGACTGCACTGAACTGAACTGAGCTAGACACAATGTAATGATTTGGTACACATAAATACTGCAAAATGGTTTACTGCAGTAAGGTTAGTTTACATCTCCACACCCTCTACTACCATTTTTCAAGACAAGTTTCTTCTAGAAGCTTCCAGCATTCTGCTGCAACTTGGGCTCATGGCAGCCCTCACCTGAATCAGCAGCTCCCATCTGCACTCCATATTTCATCTCTTCCCTGAATTCCATGTCTTCCTTTCACTTGGGTCACAGCTTCATGTTGGTGGGCAGGATTTTCCAGCTGCTTTCAAAGAAGGATGTGTGGAGTTAGGTACAGAATCTTGGTTGAAAATAAATTTTTTTTTCTGAGGCTTTGGAAGACATTGCTTTCATTTTCTTCTGCCTTCAAGTATTTCTCTGAAGAATCCATTCTTATTCTCTGTCCTTTGTGGGTGACCTGTCACTTTTTTTCTCTGAAAAGTTTAGATCTCTTTTTCTTTAGCCTTATTGTTCTGAAATTACATGATGACGGTGTGGGTCTTTTACCTTCCATCCTGGTGAGCAGCCTTTTCATTCTGGAAATTGGTGCCCTGCAGTACTGAGAAAGGCTTTTTGTGTTGTCTTTGATGACTTTCTTCCTTGGTCCTAATGAGCCTTCTATTAAATAGTTGTTCTACTTTAGGGGAGATTTCCTTAACTTTTCTTTCTATAATTTCATGTGTGTGTGTGCGTGTGTGTGTGTGTGTGTGTGTGTGTGTGTGTGTACAGACTGGAGAACTTTACTGAATTACAATCTGATGGGCAGTTTATTTTTCCTTCTGTTCTTAGTGCCTAGTTTCTATCATTTAGAACTCATTTCTATCATTTAGTTGTTTTACATTCGAGTTCTCCTTAACTTTATCTTCCCATTCATTCTATTGATTAAAAAAGTTTCAACTGCCACTTTTTTAAAGTTTCCAGGATTATTCTCTGTTCTGAGCCTATTCCTTTTATAAAACATTCTGTAGGGGTTGATAAGTTTCTTCAGAGAAGTTTCTTCCAATCTCCCTGCAAATTAAGCCTGCTGGTGTTGCATGCAGGAAGGGGCTTGGCAGAGGAAGTCTTATTCAGTATGCCAACTGTAACTTACTCTCCCAATATCCTAGCCCACTTCATCTTTGTCCTCCTCAGACCCTGGTGTCTCAGAAGGCTGCAGTCTCTCTGATTGAAAATAAACCAGACATTCTGGGAGGGGCAGCATGGGGCAACCACTTGACTGCACAAGGTAGGGTTGCAGACAGCGGTTTAACTCCTCTCTATGCAGACTTCGAATAAAGCCCTTATATTTAGCCTCCTTTCTTCCATTGTACCCAATGCCTCTAATTCCTGAAACTTCCTGGGTTCTTCAAGGCAAATAGTCTAGCACTTCCTAGTCTGTTACAAGCATTTTAATTTGACCTTCCTTTTCTCTGCTGCATCATAAGCCCATGCCCCATTTACCTTCTTTTAGTTGTATACAGCTTAGTGACTAAACAACAACCACCACAAAACGGTTCACCTCTTGGTGGGTGCCAAGCCAATAGACACAGTCAAGCCACCAATCAGAAGAAGGAAAGATTAATTACTTGCAGCACGTAAGGAGAATCCCCAGGATCTCCTCCAAAGCAGTATCTCCCCAAAGAGCAAAATTGGGAATGTTTTAGGCTAAGGTCATATGCATATTCATGAAGGAGTTTGAGCTGAGGTGAATTCAGCATAGAAATGGGGCAAAGCTTGACAGATTCCAAGCTTTTCTTGAAGTCAAGAAGGTCGATAAAGTCAACATCAACATCCCTTAGGCTCCAGCTGATCTGGTGGTTGAGCGCTAAAGGTGCGGGGAGGGGTTTAAATTCTGCAAAACAGTTCAATAAAGTGCTTCAGGCTAATCTTTACCACTGAAACAGAACTGGGATTTTTTACAACTGATTTGTTCATCTTTAGATAGTTTCCTTAAGGGGTATCCCAGAGTGAAAAAGCTGGCTTAAAACTCAACAATCAAAAAAAGAAGATTATGGCATCCGGTCCCATCACTTCATGGCAAGTTGATGGGGAAACAATGGAAACAGTGACAGACTTTATTTTCTTGGGCTCCAAAATCACTGCAGCTGGTGATTGCAGCCACAAAATTAAAAGACACTTCCTCCGTGGAAGAAAAGCTATGACAAATCTAGACAGCATTTTAAAAAGCAGAGACATTATTTTGCCAACAAATGTCCATATAGTCAAATCTATGGTTTTTCCAGTAGTCATGTGTGGATGTGAGAGTTGGACCGTAAAGGAAGTTGAACACCAAAGAATTGATGCTTTAGAACTGTGGTGTTGGAAAAGACTCTTGAGAGTCCCTTGGACTGCAAGGAGGTCAAACCAGTCAATCCTAAAGGAAATCAATCCTGGATATACATTAGAAGGACTGAAGCTGAAGCTCCAACACTTTGGCCACCTGATCCAAAGACATGATTCATTATAAATGACCCTGATGCTGGGAAAGACTGAAGGCAGGAGAATGGGACGACAGAGGACAAAATGGTTGGATGGCATCACTGACTCAGTAGGCATGAGTTTGAGCAAGCAGCAGTCCATGGGGATGCAAAAAGTTGAACACAACTGAGCAACTGAACAACAGGTGGTGCTAGTGGAAAAGAATCTGCCTGCCAATGCAGGAGATGCAAGAGACGCAGGTTCGATCTCTGGCTTGGAAAGATCCGCTGGAGGGTAGTATGGCAACCCACTCCAGTATTCTGGCCTGGAAAATGCCATGGACAGAGGAGCCTAGTGGGCTGCAGACCATAGGGTTGCAAAGAGTTGGATATGACTGAAGCAACTTAGCACGTGTGCAGCCTTCTACAACAAATCTTTTATTTTGGAATTTTGAAGCTTTGGGGTGCTTATACCTACCAATTAAAATAGGTACAATAGTGTAAAATGAGGGCTGTAAAATTTTAACAGTTCAGATGTTTCTCCAGTTCAAAGGATCCATGGAGTTAGCTCTACAAATATTTTTCCCTGATAATCTAAATTTAGAGAAGATGAAAACACCATGTTGCTTCCAGCAGATCCTGCAGGCACATATCCAGAAGGCTGATGGTTTTAACTGCCAGCTGAAAATTGTTCCGGAGTGTCACAACCCCAACGTGGCCATTTCAGGGCCTGATCTGTATTTTCCAATTAAGTACTTGCAAGCATACTTAAACCCAGCTGATGCTCCCATAGGTGGCTGTTTGCAAGGGAGCTGTTTGGTCTTTGAGGCGCAATTTCCCAGGATTACCTTCATAGCCTGACTTTCCTGGTAGCGCAGTTTGTAAAGAATCCCCATGCAATGCAGGAGACCCCGGTTCTATTCCTGGGTTGGGAAGATCCGCTGAAGAAGGGATAGGCTACCCACTCCATTATTTTTGGGCTTCCTTGGTGGTTCAGCTGGTAAAGAATCCACCTGCAATGCGGGAGACCTGGGTTCAATCTCTGGGTTGGGAAGATCTGGAGAAGGGAAAGGCTACCCACTCTGGTATTCTGTCCTGAAGAATTCCACGAACTTTGTAGTCTCTGGGGTTGCAAAAAGCTGGAAACTACTGAGCAACTTTCACTTTCAGAGCCTAATTCAGGTATGAGATATGATCTCAGCAACTTTCTGAGCCCAGTGTGGAGGATCACACGTGTGCTATCTCTGAGTCTAGCTCCCCACGGAGTTACCCTTGGGTCAGTTCAACTTCTTTTATGTGGCTTGGTTTCTCCCAATGACAGACAGTCTAAAACTGTCACGGGTGCTCAGAGGCTACCACTAGGTGATCAGTCTCCATCATGCCCCTGGAGCAATATTCACTTAATGGTGGTGAGACCTCTTCATGTTACCAGAACTGATCTTCAGACACTTCCGCAAGGTTCTCAGTTGCCTAAGGAAGCCTCGTGGCCAAAAGGAGCAAAATGTCCCTTTATTCATCAGAGCTGAACAATTCAGTCTCATTTCACTAGCAAATGTTTTGTTCAGACTATATATCAACTCAGTTTTTTTCCCCAATTTAAGCCAAATCTAACAAAATCCAGCCATCTATGATTCCCCTGGCTCTCTTGCCCAGACCCCCTGGGTCCTGCCTAGGAAAAGCACCTGTGCACCTTAAGACTCCATGTCTTAAGTGAAAACCAGCTACAATAAAAATTTTAAGATTATCACCCAAACAATAAGATCTGAGTATCAAGAGAGCTCACTACAACACCCGAGGAATGCCAAGAAGCCTGTCGGGCTCAATGGGCCTGTTCCAGGTAGAATCCAGGTGTCTCTGTCAAGTGTCTCTAATATCTTGCCTACCAAGCATATGTCAATGAAAAATTAATCAGTTGATCTAAGAAAGAAATGAACATTTTTTATTCAAGGCAAATGTGAGGATTGCGACCCAGAAAGAGCATTTCAGAAAGCTCTAAGAACTCTTCCACCTGTTAGAAGTCAAGGCATAGTTATTCACATTTTTTGAGACAGAGGCTGTACCTTAAATAATATTATTGACAGTTTACATAATCCAGATCTAAGCACCATGCTACCTCTATCAAGAAAGAATGTTATCTTTAAGGAACTATCTTATTATTGTTAAAAGAATGTTGTTCTTTATGGGTGAGCAGGTATTTCTGCTGATGGGGAGGTTTGGTCAATGCATAATGCATATATACAATGCACAGTGGTGGGGAGAGGAGATCAAAGCACGGAGAAATTTTTTATAGTTAAATTTTTCTTGTCATAAAATAGTTTTATTTCATATTTGACTTGGAAGGGAGATGGGATGGGGGGAGTTTGGGGGAGTAAGAGGCAGGGTTACTGTGGAATTGAGGGTGGAATTATTGAGGGATGGTGTCATCCCAGGGAGGTATAGATAATTGCATTTAATTCACAAAGGCTTGTGGGAAGTGCCATTTACGTGTTGACTTTGAGAATATGAAGTCATGTGCTCCCTGTAGGCTCTTATTTAGTTGGTAAGTCTTGTCTGACTCTTTGCGATTTCCATGGTCTGTAGCCAGTCAGGATCCACTGTCCTTGGGGTTTCCCAGGCAAAAGTGATGGAGTGCGTTGCCATTTCCTTCTCCAGGGCATCTTCCCGACCCAGGGATTGAATCTGAGTCTCCTGCATTTCAGGAAGATTCTTTACAACTGAACCACCTGGGAAGCCCTCTATAGGCTCTTAAAGACACTCAATTAGGAAGCTGCTGCTGCTGCTAAGTCACTTCAGTCATGTCCGACTCTATGCAACCCCATAGATGGCAGCCCACCAGGCTCCCCCGCCCCTGGGATTCTCCAGGAAAGAACACTGGAGTGGGTCGCCATTTCCTTCTCCAATGCATGAAAGTGGAAAGTGAAAGAGAAGTCGCTCAGTCGTGTCCGACTCTTAGCGACCCCATGGACTGCAGCCTACCAGCCTCCTCCATCCATGGGATTTTCCAGGCAAGAGTACTGGAGTGGGGTGCTACTGCCTTCAATTAGGAAGAGACCTAGGTAAATGAGTCACTTCAAGATATGACCTCTTGGAGTTTTCACTATCTCAGAGTTCATTATGCATTTCCAGTGAGGCCAGAACTTTTTTTTTTAATCAAAGGGGACTCTCCTCTGGCCACTAGAGTAAGGAATTTTATGCTGGGGAAGCCTGATCTATGAATATGCGCAGCTACTTTACCTTTAGGCAGCAGAGGGCAATCTTGCCCTTCTTATGCAGACTGACATTCGTTTGCCGAAGTTGTGTAAAATCAGCTAAAAAAATGCAGACTGACATACATTTGACAAGGTTGAGATAAAATCAGCTAAAATAACCTTAGCTAGTTGCCCCTTTTCTACAAAGACAGAAGTAAATTCTTGCACGCAGTCCAGTCATGGCTTTGAAACCCTCTCCTGATAAACTGTGAGGCAGAGAATAGCTGCTTCCTGGACTAGTTGATTCACAGGAGGAAAGGGACAGGGCTCACGTGACCCAACTCTTACTTTATCAGATAACTATGCTCTTAGCTGGGGAGTGGGGAGTGAAATGAGCTGAAAAGAGAGATAAGGAGACTGAGTCTAAATAGGAGTAGGGAATTAATGGGCTTCCCTGGTGGCTCAGATGGTAAAGAATCCACCTGTAATGCAGGAGACCCAGGTTCAATCCCTGGGTCAGGAAGATCCCCTGGAGAAGGGAATGGCAACACACTCCAGTATTCTTACCTGGAAAATCCCATGGACAGAGGAGCCTAGCGGGCTACAGTACATGGGGTTGCAAAGAGACATGATTTAGCGACTAAACCGCCACCAGGGAATTAACATCACCTTCTAGCAATTGTTTAGATCCTTTTGTTGCTGTTCAGTTGGTGGTGTCTGACTCTACAGCCCCATGGACTGCAGCATGCCAGGCTTCCCTGTCTTTCACTACCTTCCAGAGTTTGCTCAAACTCATGTCCATGCCATCCAACCATCTCATCCTCTGTTACCCTCTTCGTCTCCTGCCCTCAATCTTTACCAGCATTGGATCCTTATTCCTATTCAAAGATACTTTGGCTGGTGAGAATGCCCATGTAGGTGAGTGGGAATGCTCTCATATATATTTTGGCTGCAAATGTCAAAGTTTTAGCCCAGGTCTTTTCTCTGAAATATAAGTGGGACTCTGAATTTTTTTCTGTAGCCACTATTTTCAAAAAGCATCTACCATTTGGAACCTCAATTATCCACAATTGACTGCATAAACCGAGGCCAAGGTCTTGGTTTATTTGATCCAAAATGAATACATTCAATATATTCAATATACCAAAAAGTCTCAGCACCTGCTCACCCACTAACAGAAGAAATAGCACTTGTTGATAAAATCCCTGCCTCCTTATCTCCAGTGAAAATCTTTCTCCTTGTGCTCTAGTTCCAAGGAAGGTTGGTGGAGGGTTTTGCCTCAGGGAGAAAACATGCCTAATTGCCCAGAAGTAGGAACAGAACTGAGAAATATTGGGTTACCAAAGGGTATAGCAACCATCTGTGCCCACTGTTATATCATCGTATAGGCAGAAATCTAGGGAACTGAGATTTAAGGCGTCACTTAATGCATTTGATTTGCTTGTGATGTGACCATCCACTTACACAGTCCATACTCACCACATCCTGAGCTGACAGAGTCAGAGGACTCACAGACTCCACAGCTCTCTAGATTTTTCTGATGCACATTAAGTTTGGGAAAGACTGGCTTCAAAAGCTTAGCTAGTGGGAAATTTGATGAAATATTTTTCCTTGAAGGAGAATGACTTTACATTTCAAAACATAAAAGCCAATTAGAGACTAAAAGCCCTGCTGGAGGAGAGACAAGCCCTATTACCAGTTCTGCTATCAAAGACAATGATTCAGAAGCTTAGCTAAGAAGCTGTGTGATGATTGTGACAATTAGTTTAGAAAAATGTGGACTAATGACTCCTAGGAAATGTTAGACATTTGAAATTCAAATGCATGGAAAAAATGAAAGACATTCACTTCAGAATTTGTGGACTACAATGTAACAGACATTACTCTAAATCAACAGACTAGAATGTATAATGCAACATAAATGGTACCCTGATATATTAATTCATAAACTTTAAATATTTAAACTGTATTTCCCATATAAAGCAGCAGTTCTCAAGCTTGGATTATGGGAGAAATCACTTAAGAAGATTGTTAAACCGTACAGGTCTTCCTCAGGATGAGCTTCTCTCCCCATATACCCGCTGAAAGTTGAAAATATCACAAAGTGGAAAATTCATTTCATACACCTAAACCTATAAAAAGTATAACTTCGCCTAGGCTTATAATTTAAGCAACCTTAAAAGTATTTAGAACACTTACATTAGCCTACAGGTGGGCAAAACCATCTAACACGCAGCCTATTTTATAAATACAGTGTTGAATATCTCATGTAACTTACTGAATACTGAAAGTGAAAAACAGAATGGTTGTCAGTGTATCCACTGTTTGCCCTTGAGATCACATGGCTGACTGGGAGCTGTGGCCGCCACTCACAAGAGAGTGCTGCTGAATTCTGCTGGCCCAGGAAAAGATCAAAATTCAAAATCCAAAGTACTGTTTCTACTGAATGTGTAATTATTTCACACCATTATAACCATCATCGGAGAAGGCAATGGCACCCCACTCCAGTACTCTTGCCTGGAAAATCCCATGGACGGAGGAGCCTGGTGGGCTACAGTCCATGGGGTCTCTGAGAGTTGGACACAACTCAGTGACTTCACTTTCACTTTTCACTTTCATGCATTGGGGAAGGAAATGGCAACCCACTCCAGTGTTCTTGCCTGGAGAATCCCAGGGACGGTGGAGCCTGGTAGGCTACTGTCTATGGGGTCGCACAGAGTCAGATACGACTGAAGCGACTTAGCAGCAGCAGCAGCAGCAGCAGCATAACCATCATATATTCCAGGTGATATTCTCCAGTTATATCAATCCGTTAAGTCAGGAATCAGTCTAAGATTTTAACAAGGACCCTAGATGATTTTGAAATGTGTTAGACGGGCTAGTTAACCCTTGTGAAACAAACACAAATGCACAGACCCCTCTGCCCAACTATTTTTCCTTCCCTCAAAAATCCTCTTTAAGATAGTTTATTCAACCAACCTTTCCATTTAACTGTACCAGGCCTCCCTGGTGGTTCAGTGGTAAAGAATCCACCTGCCAATGCAGGAGCCTTAGGAGACAAAGGTTTGATCCTTGGGTCAGGAAGATTCCTTGGAGGAAGAAATGGCAACCCACTCCAGTATCCTTGCCAGGATAATCCCATGGACAGAGGAGCCTGGCAGGTTACAGTCTGAGTCAGACACAACTGAAGTGACTGAGCACACACACGTGACTCATTTAATAGAGTCCTTTTCCAGAGACACGAATACAGTAACTTCTTTCACTTTCCAGAATTGATTTTTTTTTAATAACTACTAATCATAAGAAAAAATTGTGATGGCATATTAACAGAGGGTGGATCGCTGGCAACAAAGTGCAACAATTGAGCTGCACAGAGCAAGCCAGAGGAGCCTCTCTTTACCTGGGATGGGGAGGCAGCCTTGAGTTGACACCTGACCCCAACTAACCAGGCATCTCAGGTGTGGGGTCTTGGGAATAACCATCCTCTCCTCCTTTCCTCAAAGGCATGTCATAGGGCCTAAAATCCCTCCAAAAAGCATTTTTTTCCCTCTGGTTTTAAATAGATCCTTTCTGGCTTCTCATGTGATCTTCAAGATATCCCATTTCGAGACTTTGCAAGTACCACTTCCTCTGCAGAAATGGGGAGCCAGGATGGGACCCAGCCCATAAGAGGCAGGCACGCACCAAGGCTCCCCAGCCTTGAGCTTTTCTGTGGTGGGCTTAACAGTGTGTTGGATGCAGGTGGTGCCTATGACACAGAGCAGGGTTGATAAGTAAGGATAAAGAAAGATGAAGCAAGGACCCTTCTAGAGACCAGGTTCAAGAAGGGAGAGAATTCATTCTAGATATGCTCTGGGCTGAATTAGAAAGACCTCAGAAACCCAAACACCAGCATTTAGGTAAAGCTTCTCTCCCTCCCTCCCTCCCTTTCTTCCTTCTTTCCTGAATAATTTAGTCCAAATATCACTAGAACTGTGCAAAATAGGCCTCTGTTGTGGGAGGAAGGGCAGGACCAGAGCATGGCATCAGAGCCTAAAAGGACAGAGGAGGCACCTGTGTGTTTGAGGGAATGACAGCGACAGAGGCCTTGCAATCCTGCCAGGCCAAGCAGGGTGAAGAGGGCACCCATGTAGGGGTGGCGGTGGTGGTGGCCCCGAATAGGAAGTTAAGAGCACAGGTTAGGTGAGGGAGGGGACAGTGGGACGTAGGGGAGGTGGTGATGAGCCAACGAGTACATTTATGAAGGATAGTGGGAGTCAAGGAGTTACAAATATGGAAGGGAAACTCAAATCAGTGATGCTAGTTTGGAATTGAAGACATCATTGTGGGACCCATGATCTCCAGTATATATAGGTAGGTAAAAAAATAGAAATATGGTCGTTTGTGTTTATATACACACACTCAGACACCACTTCAAACAAGTGATCAAAAACACAGTTTTTTGGGGCAGTGCATATTTTATGGAATCTTAACCTGGATCTTCCCAACCCAGAGATCAAGCCCAAGTCTCCCACACTGGCAGGCAAATTCTTTGCCACTGAGTCAACAGGAAAACCCTCTTAGCCCCTGACCAGGGTTCAAAGCCCCAGAAGCCTCAGCAGCAAAAACTTGGCATCCTAACATTGAATAATCAGGGAATTCCCAAGTGTTCAAAATGAACTTTAGTAAGGGCTTCCCTAGTGGCTCAGTGGTAAAGAATCTGCCTGCCAATGCAGGAGACATGGGTTCGATCCCTGGTCTAAGAAGACCCCACATGCCACGGAACAACAAGCCTGCGTGCCACAACTATTGACCCTGTGTTCTAGAACGTGTGCTCTGCAACAAGAGGAGGCACTGCCTTGAGAAGGCCACTCACTGCAACCAGAGCAGCTCCTGCTCTGTGCAGCTAGAGAAACGCCCACGCAGCACAGCCAATAAAGAAGTAAATAAAATTACTTTTAAAAACTTTAACATTTCTAGCAATGGGGCAATTTCAAATCAAGTGTCCCCAATAGGTTTCAATAAGAAGACCATGTCACTTCTGTGATATTCCTGCCAAAAATCATAACCTGAATCTAATTATGAAAAAAGTATCAGACAAATCCTGATTCAGAACATTCTGCAAAACAACTGGCCTGTAATTCTCAAACGTGTCAAGGCCATAATCGTCAAAGAAAGACGGAGGAAGTATTCAAGACAGAAGGGGAATACGATGACCAGATGCAGCGTGTGATTCTAGATTTGATCCTTTCTCTATAAGGACGTTACTGGAATGACTGGTGAAACCTGTTGGACACTGGATGGCTATTAGTCTTGAATTCCTGATTTTGAAGTTGTATTGTGGTTATGTAGGAGGAGATCCTTGTTTATGGGAAATACACTGAAATATTCAGGAGTGATGGGGTAGCTTTTGATGCTTTTGTAGTGTTGGAGAAGACTCTTGAGAGTCTCCTGGACTGCAAGGATATCAAACCAGTCAATCCTAAAGGAAATCAGTCCTGAATATTCAATGGAAGGACTGATGCTGAAGCTGAAGCTCCAATACTTTGGCCACCTGATACAAAGAACTGACTCATTGGAAAAGACACTGATGCTGGGAATGAAGGCAGGAGGAGAAGAGGATGACAGAGCATAAAAAGGTTGGGTGGCATCACTGACTTGATGGACTTGAGCAAGCTCTGGGAGTTGGTGATGGACAGGTAAACCTGGTGTGCTGTAGTCCATGGGATCACAAATAGTTGGACATGACTGAGAGACTGAACTAAACTGACCTGATGGGGTGGCAGGTCAGCCACTTGCCACCTACTCTCACATGGGCTCAGGAAGAAAAGTTCTTTGCAGTATTACTGCAACTTTTCTGTAAGTTTGAAGCTATTTCCCCCAATAAACTATTAAAATATATATGTATTTCTTTAAAATTCCTTTTGGGATTTAAGAAGTTCCTCTCTTTTTCTCATTGAGGTACAATTTGCATGCTGAAAATCTAGCCTTGGGGTTGTATAATTCAATGAGTTTTGACAAACATATACAGTCATGTAACCACGACAAACATTCAGAAACCTTAACCATGGATACCTCACTTTTAAAACTCTTATGAAATGAGTTTGCCTTCTAGAAATGCTCTCATTTATGTTACAGGTATAAATATTAAACATTTTATTACACTTCCCTTTCAAATATTCAAGCACATAATTATATATAATACTAAAATATGTTTGACTTCTTTAAAAAAGGTTAAAAATCATATGCTAAAACAAGCGAAAGGTCCTGGCATGGGCTCTGCCCTTCACTGAAAAGAATGTTCGCATTTCCCCATTAAGGCTGAATTAGTGCAGCGTGGGCGGAGGGCTGCGCCTGAGTCAGGAAGAAGCCCCACCCACATGCCCCAGCATCTGCCCAGCTGTCACGGGCATCTTCTTGGAGATGACATGCTCCCCACAGCTAAAAAATACACCGACATGCTCCTCTGTGGGCTGCAAGCACTTAACTTCCCTTGTCCTCCGGTCCGCTAATGGGCTGTGAAGTGCCGGCTGACACTTGCTCAGACACTGCAAAGAACAGCGCTGCCTGTGCTGGGGGCTCAGCTCTCAAAGTGGTTTGGACGAAAGGAGTCAGAAGTGGATGACTGAGCACAGGCTTTATGGGTTCCTTCCTTAATTTATTCTCTGGCTTTCCCCTCCTCTTAGCAAGACCAAAAAATTCAACTCGTCACAACTCAGAGGTACATAGGAAGGGAGATTGTTTTCTCTGTAATTGAAACTTTCTCCTGAGCCCTCTCCTATAGAATCGTAGGCAAAAATTAATTACATCTCCGGGTCTGTCTAAAGTGTATTCCCTTTAAGTGCAGTTCAGTTTCTGTTAGTTAGAAATGCTCAGTTCCTCCTATAGCTTCTCTGTCTCTTTTAAAAATTAAGATTGTGTCTGACTTTGAAGAATATAGTTTACGTGACATGTGGCTTTGCAAGGAAGTTGGGGTGCCCAGGGAGCTCTAGAGACCTTGTGCTGCCCAATAAATCTCCTGGTTTCTAAATACTGTTTCTTTTCTACCAGTAGCTAGGCACCTTGCTGACCCCAAATACCAGTCTGCGTTCCAAAGGCAGTGTGCCTGGAGGTGCTGTACTGGGTAGTCAGTCCTATTTCATCTCAGCTCAGGACAGGCCGAGGTACTCATTTTCCTCCAGCTTCTTTTTGTTCTGCAGGATTTTCTGCAAGACTCCCTTGTCCCTATTAAGACTACTGCTTCTGGCAATTTCCTTAAGGCATACAGGCAGGTATGTCCACATCCTGGGTAGCCTGCCTCTAGTGGACAGAACAGTGGATGTGGGGCGCTGGGGAAGTTGCTGAACCTCTCTCTCCCTAGGATTCTTCATCCATAAATTGAAGATAAAAGTAGCTAGCCTTAATTGAACACTTGCTATATTTAACACTTTCTTCTGTTCTTTGCAATATACCAAGTAGTTTCTAAGTCAGAGCTTCTCAAGTTCTCTGTGAAAAATGACTAATGTCTTCTTTAATTTCCAATTTGGCACAGAACGATGTTTTTACAAAATACAATAAATGTGGATTAATAGAAAATTACATAGGAATAAAACTGTAAAACTTGTACACAATGTCCATTGAAAGTTTGGTTAATACAATCACTATTCTACTAATACATTGTTATTACACAATTGCTAACTTCACAAAAAGTTGTGGATAAAATAGTGACTCCCCATATTAAGAGCCTTTATGCACACTTTGAATAAATGCTGTGTGTATCAATATTTAGTTTGTAATGTGTCAAGTGAGCTTTCTTTTTGGTGTATAAACTCATCAGTCTAAGTATCTCTATTTAAATATACTTTCACATTGATCTACTTGCAGACTGGGAGCAAGCAATTTGTGGATGGCATTGGTCTGTAAAATACACTTTGTTGGTTTTTTTTTAATTATTTTTTTTAAATTGAAGTGTAATTGATTTACAATGTTATATTAGTTTCAGGTGTACAGCACAGTGATTCAGTTATATATATATATATGTTCATTTTCAGATTCTTTTCCCTTATGGGTTATTACTGAATATAGTTGAATATATTGAAATATTGAATATAGTTGAATATTGGATTTAGTTTCCTGTGCTATACATTAGGTCCTTGTTGGTTATCTATTTTGTATATGGTAGTGAGTATATGTTAATTCCAAACTTCTAATTTATCCCTTTTCCCTTTGGTAACCATAACTGTGTTTTCTATGTCTGTGGGTGTATTTCTGTTTTGTAAATAAGTTCATTTGTACATTCTTCTAGTTTAGATTACACATATAAGTGATATATGCTATTTGTCTGGTTTACTTCAATTAGTATGATCTCTAGGTCCACCCATATCACTGCAAATGGCATTATTTCATTTTTACAGCTGAGTAATATTCCACTGTATATATTAATATATAGCACACTTTCTTCTTCCAGAATGGATGTTTTGGTTGCTTCCATGTCTTGGCTATTGTAAATAGTGCTTCTGCAAGCATCAGGGTGCATGTATCTTTTCAGATTATAGTCTTGCCTGGGTAAATGCCCAGAACTAGGACTGCAGGGTCATACAGTACCTCTATTTTTAGTTGAATAAAACTGTTAACTGTTCTCCATAGTGGCTGCACCAGTTTAAATTCTGTTCTCCATAGTGGCTACACCAGTTTACTTTCCCACCAACAGTGTAGGAGTGCATGCATGCTCAGTTGCATCTGACTCTTTGCGACCCCATGGACTATAGCCTGGCAGGCTCCATTGTCCGTGGAATTCTCCAGGCAAGCATACTGGAGTGGGTTGCCATTTCCTACTGCAGGAGGTTGTCCCAACCCAAGGATTGAACCCAGGTCTCTTGAATCTCCTGAACTGGCAGGCGGATTCTTTACCACTGCACCACCTGGGAAGCCCACAGTGTAGGAAGGTTCCCATAAAATGCACTCTGAATAGCACTTTTTCACATATTTTTACATGGATTAGCTGATTTAACTATGAAAGTAAGTCTGTGAGGACAATGTTATTATTATACAGCTAGCGAAGGCACATAATAAGTGTCAGAGTTTGGGGACTCAGGTTTTGAGACACTAAGACCCTTGTTCATACCATGTTGTGAAGGGATGAAAGGATGTGTCAGGTAGATTTTTCTTCCCTAGGTCGTGGTGACCCCAGGTGAAGTGAACTAATGATGAGAAGGCTGTGGAAACTAGCACATGAGATGAAGCTGTTAAGGGCATGGGATGGAATTAGAGTGAGCTGGGATGGTCTATGCTCTCCAGGACTGATGAAAGGTATGAGCCAAATCAGAGAACCTGTGGTGGGGTCCCAGCCTCTGTACCGGGGGTGTAGATAAGCCCAAGACTGGAGAGGCCCCTGTTCATATCCTTCAGTGGGAAGATAAGGAGTAAAGCCTACAAAGGATTGCTATTTTTTCTGTAAACCAAACAGCTGGTATGGATAGTTGATTGTATCAATAGACGGCAGAATAATCAGGCTAATTAACGGTTGAAAGAGATGCTTGACCCAGCTCGCCATCCTGCTGCATTTGTCATTTGGTAGGCTTGGCTTCTAATAAGTCTTTATTTCTAGAAACTTCCCCCTTTCAAAGTAAAGTGTGTTAAGGGAAAGAGAATAAAATGTTTCAAATACTTTATATTATTCTTGCAATTTAAATAAGATTTTAAAGGTTTGGGGAACATCTTCCCCATGATAAAGCAGACAAAGAGATAGAGGGTATATTTCCTGAACTGCCTTACCAAAAGGAGTCTGGGTTAGAGACAGGTGATGTTATTCAAGCTGTTCTTGCTAAATGCAGGGAAGTATAATAAAGAGAAACCAAGAGAGGGTATGGTGTGTATGTGTTTCCCCACTCTGGGTGGCAACTCTCTGACTTCCTTACCAAAAAACTCTGATCCAGCCTGACTCCACAGAGGTAGAGATAACTGCAGTTCTGCAGGAAGTAAAGGGGCTCTCTCCTTTACAGTAGACTCTCAACTTATTAGGTGTAGACGTGTTGGATGAGGTTTGGGAATTAGGATACAAGTATCCATCTGAATTACTGCATCTGATACTGTACCTACAATTTCTCCTTCTGTTCCCTAGGCAGGCCTTTGTCTAAGACCTAGTATCAGGCTCAGGCCTGGAGTTCCATTTGACAGCACCCTGTCCCCATGCCAAACTACAGAGAAAAAGGCTATACCAGTTTAGCCTAGATGATCACTTGCTTAAAACTCTTAAATGACCCTTGTGTGCTCATGCTCAGTCGCTAAGTCATGTCCGACCCTTTGCGACCCCATGGACTGTAGCCCACGAGGCTCCTCTGTCCGTGGCATTTCCCAGGCAAGAATACTGGAGTGAGCTGCCACTTCCTTCTTCAGGAAAAAAAAAGTGAAAGTGAAAGTCACTCAGTTGTGTCCAACTCTTCGCAACCCCATGGACTATACAGTCCATGGAATTCTCCAGGCCAGGATACTGGAATGAGTAGCCATTCCCTTCTCCAGGGCATCTTCCCAACCCAGGGATAGAACTCAGGTCTCCAGCATTACAGGTGGATTCTTTACCAGCTGAGCCACTAGGGAAGCCTTCTTCAGGGGATCTTCCCAACCCAAGGCTCAAACCTGGGCCTCCTGCATTGGCAGGCAGATTCTTACCACTGAGCCACCTTAAGCTAAAGTAAAAGGGTGACAAAGCCCATTTTATCTCATCCTTTATGGGATGAGATAGAATAATGGCCCCACATAGCTGTCCATGCCCTAGTCCCAGAGTGACCTGTGACTGTGTTAGGTTAGATGGCAAAGGGATATTAAGACTTCAGGGAAAATTAAGGTTGCTCATCAGCTGACCCAAAGCTAGGGAGAGCATAATTGGTTATCCAGGTGGGTGTAATATAATCACAGGGTCATTACAAGTTGAAGAAGAAGCCAAAAGAAGAGAGGGATGCAATGTGAGAAGAACTGGGCCACTTGGTGCTGCCTTTGGAGTTGGGAAAAGGAACTGTGAGCCCACGCGTGCAGCCAGCCTCTAGACACCAGGAGAGACAAGGACATCAGTTATTTGCTAGAGCTCCCAGAAAAAACAGTTCAGCCAACACCTTGGTTTTAACCGAGTGAGACCTAAAGAACTGTAAGGTAATATGTTTTTATTGGCTTAAGCCACTGCATTTGTAGCAGTTTGTTAGAGGATTTAAGCTCAGCCTCCAAAGAGGAAAGTTAGCAGTAGCTTTCCTTCTTTTTCTTTCTCTTCTGTTGTCTTTCTACCATCAGTTTCACCTCTCTCAATGAACGGTTAAATGAGAGAAATATCCTAGAGCAGGTTGGCAGGTCTTTCTAGTACCAGGTGGGAGACTTATTATTTTCTTATTATGAAAATTGTTATAAACATAAAAGAATTCATTCATTCCAGATTTCCTGTGAGACCCAACAGATCCTGTAGATCTGTGTATGCATGTATGTGTATGTGTGTGTGCTTAGTCGTGTCTGACTCTTTGCAACCCCATGGACTGTAACCTCCCAGTACATGGGATTTCCCAGGTAAGAATACTGGAGTGGGTTTCCATTTCCTCCTCCAGAGGATCTCTCTTGACCCAGGGGTCAGACCTTCATCTCCTACCTCTCCTGCATTGGCAGGGCAGATACTTTACCACTAAAGAATCCCAGGTAAAGGGTGTGTATGTATGTTAGTCACTCAGTTGTATCTGACTCTTTGCAAGCCCATGGACTATAGCCCACCAGCCTCCTCTGTCCATAGGGATTCTCCAGACAAGA
This sequence comes from Ovis aries, assembly GCF_016772045.2. Classification (NCBI taxonomy): domain Eukaryota; kingdom Metazoa; phylum Chordata; class Mammalia; order Artiodactyla; family Bovidae; genus Ovis; species Ovis aries. Next base: position 40,448,165 of record NC_056069.1, on the reverse strand, counting down.
ATACTGGAGTGGGTTGCCATGCCCACCTCCAGAGGATTTTCCTGACTCAGGGATTGAACTTGGGTCTCCCACATTGCAGGCAGATTCTTTACTGTTTGAGACACCAGGAGAACCCTAGGTAAAGGGTAGCTCTATCCCTTTAAATGTTTCAATACTTGCTCTATTGCTCTCTGGCACTATAAATCCTGGATGTGGGTCCTGGTTTGAAATGTCTCATATGGACAGACCATGGTGAGCACTGCTGTGGGGAGCAGCCCAGCTGAAAATGGTGAAACCAAAAGGAACAGGTTTGGGAAGAACCCTTTACTGGCAGAAAGGTTTTCAATGTTGTGGCAGACCAGGAAGTATCAGTGGCAGATGCTTTCAATCACCTACTACTGATGCCCCAGCAGGGATTGTGTTTCCTAAGACAATGGAGGTCAGTGTTCTACCATGAACACTGCCCCTAGTTGGCCTCTTAGGGCCTTGTTCTATTAAAGGGCTATGTGACTTCAACCTTTCTATAGTGGATTCTCCTTTTTTTCCAAAAGAATCTAGAAACATATAAATCTCCCTCCCAGAGACCTGAGAGAAGAACTGTTTGTAGTACCCAGGAAGCAAATGCTGAAAGCTGGATTGTCTGAAATTAAAGAGATGACAGTGATGGTTTTATGTAATTAACTGAGAGTCATGTTCTTACTCATGGTTGTCATGTGCTTCTCTGTTCATATGAGATCTGTTTCAATAACAACCTAGATGGAGTGATCAGCTGTTCATCTGCTCACTTACTCAACAAATATGAGCATCACTACATGCCTGGCAACCTTTTATGTGCTAGGGGCATGGGAGAGAACAAAGACTCTTGCACTCATAGCTTCTACATCCTAGTTGGGAGATGGATAATAAACAAAAATAGGACAAGTGCTGTGAGAAAAATAAGGCAGAGAAGGGGTGGAACACTCCTAGGGGTAAGAATAGTGAGGGAGAATATAAGACTTGAACAAAGAGGACACGTTCAGAGGACACAAGGGAGGAAATTATGTGGGGTGGGGGGAGCCCTCCAGGCAGGGGGGACAGCAAATTCAGCACCATCATTGATTATCAATCAGAGAATTACTAATATTCCTCCCTGTCCTGCTCTCTGTCTATCAGGTCAACCACTGTTTGGTTAAACCTTCTGAGCTTGGGCCAGTCTCTGTTCCTTAGTTTCCAAAATTGTACATTAACCTGCTTCCCAATGTCTGAAATATTAGCTTGAACCATATGGAATGCCAGTGAAATGCCATATGAAATGGTTACCAATATGCAACCATTTTTGACCCACAGAAATGGAAGCTTCACATGGTTCCACCTAATACATCTGGCAAGGTCCCAGCCTATAATGAAAAGTAAGTTTACAATGCAAGCACCTTAGGAGAAGCTGGGAGGAGGCATTTGATGTATGTTCACTCTCTTTTCTTACCCTTTTCTCTCCAAGAGAGAGTCTGGTGACTTAACTTCTTCCACACAAATGTGTAGGGAGCTGAGCCTTTCTATAAGCTTGCATAAATGGTGGCCACCCTAACTTTTTCAAGCAGAGATTTTCCTCCAGTCAAGTTTATGATGGAGGCCCACCTATTCCCTGGGTGGTTCGTCATAGGGAGCTCCTATTCATTCCTACCCAGGGGGACCATGGTCTTACACAGTAGGTCAACCATCATCTCAATACAGTTGGCTATGAGAGTTGAACACAACTACAGGCAGGCAACCTTACTTGCAGACACACAGCTGCTTTGTCTCATGTATCAGTTTTTCTCACTGTGGCCCCAATCAGCTGGGGCTGCAGCAAAAAGACTGTACAGGAGCTGTTGGAGAGCTGCTAGTGGATGCTGTACTTCCTCAAGGCTTTAGGTCTGCTCTGAGGGCCCTTCAGGACCCTTATATTAATATATTCACAGTGTACAGAGGCTGACCTGTTCAGGGAGGGCTTCATGTTTAGGGTTTTTTGTTTACCTCACACGCTGCTGTGTGTGTGTGGGTTTATGTTGTTATTCAGTCACTCAGTCGTGTCCAACTCTTTGTGACCCCATGGACTGCAGAGCGCCAGGCTTCCTTGTCCTTCACCATCTCCCGAAGCTTGCTCAAACTCCTGTCCATTGAGTCAGTGATGCCATTCAACCATCTTGTCCTCCATCATCCCCTTGTCCTCCTGCCTTCAATCTTTCTCAGAATCAGGGTCTTTTCTAATGAATTGTCTCTTTGCATCAGGTGTCCAAAGTGTTGGAGCATCAGCATCAGTCCTAGTGAATATTCAGGATTGATTTCCTTTAGGATTGACTGGTGGGATCCCCTTGCAGTCCAACAGACTCTCAAGAGTCTTCTCCATCACCACAGTCCAAAAGCATCAATTCTTCAGCATTCAGCCTTCTTTATGGTCCAATTGTCAAATCCATACATGACTACTGGAAAAACTATAGCTTTGACTATACAGACCTTTGTCAGGAAAGTAATGTCTCTGCTTTTTAATATACTGTCAATGTTTGTCATAACTTTTCTTCCAAGTAGCAAGCCTCTTTTAATTTCATGGCTGCAGTCACCATCTTCAGTGTGTGTGCATATATATATATATATATATATATATATATATATGCACACACACCTATTTATATAAACATTCAAAACTTACAGTTTTTATAACTTTGCTTTTACATTCCTTCATTTTTAAAAAAATACATCAGAAACATTAAAAATAGAAGTTGCTTAGCCTTTTTAAAGACCTTTGTGAAATCCTAGGTCAATTTCACCAACAGGGTCAAAGAACTGAGAAAATAAAGGACTTCTCTGTGACCGTGGGGCCATCTAGATCAGCATTACCTGCAAATTCGAGGGCCTTCTCCTTCCTGCTGAGTCAGAATCACTGGGACCTGGGCCAATGAGACTGCATTAGGAAAAAGTTCCCCCATGTAACATATACAAACTCTAGTTTGAGAGCAAAGGGTTGGAGGTGTTGAATGGGTCCTTAGACATTGGATTTCCCAAAGAAAGGAAGAGCGCTGAGGATAGAAGGAAGCCAAAGATGCCAATGAATCTTGGGGAGAAATGAGAAGTGAAAAAGGGATGTTATGTGGATGGCATGACTCTCAAGGTGGTGGTCTCTCCTGTGTGTGGCTGAATGACAATGGGTATATCATGGGCCCACTAGCTTTTCCAGGCCCTTTCTCAGACATCATTATGTTACTGGGGCTCCACAGTTTCTCTGGGAGGGTCTAAGGAAGATCCAGTAATATCAGGACCACCTTACCAAAGAGGAAAGGAATAATGAATGAGCTCTCTCCTGTCGTCATCCTGAACTCCCTTCTTGGCATCACATTTCTTATAACTTCTGAGTGGACAGAGCAGATAGCAAACTTTCAAATGGTTCTGCTCTTATTTTCATCCCCAGACCTGTATACACTGTGCTTGATGATGACTGGGACTTGCTGGTTGTTTAGCTTCCTAGAGTGAAATGTGGGGGCTATCTGTGAAATCCCAACAATTATTAATAATTCAGGATGACCTCTAATCAGGATGAGAATTGGCTTCTTCGTCAAATGCAGAGGGAGGATAATTGGTGTATTTGAAATCAACGTTGCCCACATGGCCCCTCTGCCCACTTCTCTTGCTTCTGGACCTTCTGTGAGTCACATCCTTGACAGTGCGCAGAGCCAGTAAGCAGGACAGGAGGCCCTGAGGTGGGAGGGGAGCACATATCAGAGTCTAAACTCAAGATCCCCTGGTTCTAGTCTGCTGATCCCAGTCTGGCCGGTCACAGCCACAACCCAGCCTATCTTTCTGGGTGGCCTTCAGAAATGCATTTTGAGGGGATGAATCAATAATAATCCAAGTTCTAACTTTCAGTGTAGAAACTGAATTCTGATTTAGAGATATTGACTACACTAGCCTAACTCCAGGAAATTGATGTATAAACCAGAGTTTCAATTTACTATATTTCCAGGAGTTCTTTATCAGATGATGGTGATACTTGTATAGAATGGTGAATGAATTTTTTTTTAAAGTGATGGAAAACAGTATGTACATTTTTATCTTTGCCTGCTTTAGGCACTAAGCAAAACAACCACTGCTTTCCCCATGTTTCTCCCTCAAGAGATGGATTTATCAATTTGGCTTCAGCTGGCTTTCACAGGTTGGCACAGCAAGGCTGAGTTTCCAATGCTTACTGTTTTGTCAGAGTTTCATGAACTCAAACCAAAAGTTAGATTCTAGTGAGCATTTTGCTAGTTAGAAGTGAATAAGCTAAAGTGCGAAAAAATTTTTCTTTCAAAGTTTTTTTCCTTGAAATATTGACAAATGATATTCCAGCTTTCCCACCTTTGCAAGGAAAGAATAGCAGAAGTCAAAGCAAATGAACATGGAGCAAACATATATTAACAGATGATCCTTCTGCTTCACTCAGACATGAGTGTGCATAATTTTTATAGCATGGGTTATAGAGTTTGCATTGAATTAACATTTCTAAGTCTGATAAATAAAAATAAGTAGGTTTTAGGATTGTTTGGCTAGATCACAGTTTAGATGTTAGAATTAAATATGAATAGTAAGTGATATTCTTTTCAGAGACAGTGGCTGCCAGTGTCTTATCTCCCTGGCCACTTCTGTTAGTGCATAGCCCAAGGTGATTTCTTTGGGTGGCTGATCCCATCCACCTGGTGATCTTACTAGTGATGGGAAGAAAGTTTGTTGAGGTTGCTGTTTTCCCTTTTCCCTGCATGTGTTAGTCACTCAGTCATGTCTGACTCTTCGTGACCCCAAGGACTGTAGCCCACCAGGCTCCTCTCTCCATGGGATTCTCCAGGCAAGAATACTGGAGTGGGCAGCCTTTCCCTTATCCAGGGGATCTTCCCAACCCAGAGATTGAACCCAGGTCTCCTGCATTGCAGGCAGATTCTTTACTGTCTGAGCAACCAGGGAAGCCCTCCTTTCCCCCTACTTCACCCCAAACAATAGCCTTCTGGAAAGCACTTGTGTTTTGTTCTTGTCTGCCCACCTTCCCTCCTGTCCTTACCATTGAAGGAGAATCCTGTCGTTGACAAGCTCTTTCTTGGGTGCTGTTATGCTGCCAAGTGAGGGGAGTGGTTAGGGAGACTCAGGCCTGGAAAAGTTGAATGAAAAGGGAAGGGTTGAGCCTTCCTAACTCTTCTTTTTTCTGTGGGAAGAATTTGCTTGAGAAAGTTAATTTCTCTGTGCGACAACTGGAGAGGAGAAGAAAGAACTGTTTTAAACATAGCTGCAGCACCCCAAGACACATACTAATCAAATTAACAAAGATCAAACACAAAGAACAAATATTAAAACTAGCAAGGGAAAACCAACAAATAACACACAAGGGGATTCTCATAAGGATAACAGCTGATCTTTCAATAGAAACTCTTCAGGCCAGAAGGGAATGGCAGGACATACTTAAAAGTGATGAAAGAGAGAAACCTACAACCCAGGTTACTGTACCCAGCAAGGATCTCATTCAAATATTAAGGAGAAATCAAAAGCTTTACAGACCGGCAAAAGCTGAGAGAATTCAGCACCACCAAACCAGCTCTTCAACAAATGTTAAAGGATCTTCTCTTTTCAGGAACGGTGTATCAACTCGTACCCAAAACAACAAAGTAAATGGCAGTGGGATCATACTTATCAATAATTACCTTAAATGTAAATGGGTTGAATGCCCCAACCAAAAGACAGACTGGATGAATGGATACAAAAACAAGACCCCTATATTTGCTGTCTACAAGAGACCCACCTCAAAACAAGGGACACATACAGACTAAAAATGAAGGGCTAGAAAAAGATATTTCACACAAATGGAGACCAAAAGAAAGCAGGAGTAGCAATACTCATCAGATAAAATAGACTTTGAAATAAAGGCTGTGAAAAGAGACAAAGAAAGACAACATAATGATCAAAGAATCAATCCAAGAAGATATAACAATTATAAATATGTATGCACCCAACATAGGAGCACCGCAATATGTAAGGCAAATGCTAACAAGTATGAAAGGGGAAATTAACAATAACACAATAATAGTGGGAGACTTTAATACACCCCCTCACACCTATGGATAGATCAACTAAACAGAAAATTAACAAGGAAACACAACCTTTAAATGATACAATGGACCAGTTAGACCTAATTGATATCTATAGGACATTTTACCCCAAAATAATGAATTTCACCTTTTTCTCAAGTGCACATGGAACCTTCTCCAGGATAGATCACATCCTGGGCCATAAATCTAGCCTTGATAAATTAAAAAAAAGAAATCATTCCAAGCATCTTTTCTGATCACAATGCAGTAAGATTAAATGTCAGCTACAGGAAAAAAACTATTAAAAATCCCAACATATGGAAGCTAAACGACATCCTTCTGAATAACCAACAAATCATAGAATAAATCAAAATATGCATAGAAACAAATGAAAATGAAAACATAACAACCCCAAACCTATGGGACTTAGTAAAATCAGTGCTAAGGATAAAGGTTCATAGCAATACAAGCTTACCTCAAGAAATAAGAAAAGAGTCATAAATAACCCAACTCTACACTTAAAGCAACTAGAAAAGGAAGAAATGAAGAGCCCCAGGGTTAGTAGAAGGAAAGAAATCTTTAAAATTAGGGCAGAAATAAATGCAAAAGAAACAAAAGAGACCATAGCAAAAATCAACAAAGCTAAAAGCTGGTTCTTTGAGAAGATAAATAAAATAGATAAACCATTAGCCAGACTCATCAAGAAACAAATGGAGAAGAATCAAATCAACAAAATTAGAAATGAAAATGGAGAAATCACAACAGACAACACAGAAATACAAAGGATCATAAGAGACTACTATCAGCAACTATATGCCAATAAAATGGACAACTTAGAAGAAATGGACAAATTCTTAGAAAAGTATAACTTTCCAAAACTGAACCAGGAAGAAATAGAAAATCTTAACAGATCCATCACAAGCACGGAAATAGAAACTGTAACCTTCCAGCAAACAAAAGCCCAGGACCAGACGGCTTCACAGCTGAATTCTACCAAAAATTTAGAGACAAGCTAACACCTGTCCTACTCAAACACTTCCAGAAAATTGCAGAGGAAGATAAACTTCCCAGCTCATCCTATGAGGCCACCATCACCCTAATACCAAAACCTGACAAAGATGCCACAAAAAAAGAAAACTACAGGCCAATATCACTGATGAAAATAGATGCAAAAATCCTTAACAAAATCCTAGCAAACAGAATTCAACAACATATTAAAAAGATCATACATCATGACCAAGTGGGCTTTATCCCAGGGATGCAAGACTTGTTTAATATCCACAAATCAATCAATGTAATACACCACATTAACAAATTGAAAGATAAAAGCCATATGATTTTCTCAATAGATGCAGAGAAACCTGTTGACAAAATTCAGCATCCATTTATGATTAAAACCCTCCAGAAAGCAGGAATTGAAGGAACATACCTCAACATAATAAAAGCTACATATGACAAACCCAAGCACTCTTTATCCTCAATGGTGAAAAATTGAAAGCATTTCCCCTAAAGTCAGGAAGAAGACAAGGGTGCCCACTTTCACCACTACTATTCAACATAGTTTTGGAAGTTTTGGCCACAGCAATCAGAGAAGAAAAAAAATAAAAGGAATCCAAGTTGGAAAAGAAGAAGTGAAACTCTCACTGTTTGCAGACTACATGATCCTCTACACAGAAAACCCTAAAGACCCCACCAGAAAATTACTAGCACTAATCAATGGATATAGTAAAGTTTCAGGATATAAAATTAACACACAGAAATCCCTTGCATACCTATACACTAACAATGAGAAAACAAAAAGAGAAATTAAGGAAACAATTCCATTCACCATTGCAATGAAAAGAATAAAATACATAGGAATAAATCTACCTAAAGAAACAAAAGACCTATATATGGAAAACTATAAAACACTGATGAAAGAAATCAAAGATGACACAAATAGATGGAGAAATATACCATGTCCATGGAAGAATCAATAAAGTGAAAATGAGTATACTACCCAAAGCAATCTACATATTCAATGAAATCCCTATCAAGCTACCAATGGTATTTTTCACAGAGCTAGAACAAATAATTTCACAATTTGTATGGAAATACAAAAACCTCGAACAGCCAAAGCAATCTTGAGAAAGAAGAATGGAACTGGAGGAATCAACCTGCCTGACTTCAGGCTCTACTACAAAGCTACAGTTACCAAGACAGTACAGTACTGGCACAAAGACAGAAATATAGACCAATGGAACAAAATAGAAAGCCCAGAGATAAATCCATGCACCTATGGACGCCTTATCTTTGACAAAGGAGGCAAGAATATACAATGGAGAAAAGACAATCTCTTTAATAAGTCGTGCTGGGAAAACTGGTCAACCATTTGTAAAAGAATGAAACTAGAACACTTTCTAACACCATACACAAAAATAAACTCAAAATGGATTAAAGATCTAAGTGTAAGACCAGAAACTATAAAACTCCTAGAGGAAAACATAGGCAAAACAATATGACATAAATCACAGCAGGATCCTCTATGACCCACCTCCCAGAGTAATGGAAATAAAAGCAAAAATAAACAAATGGGACCTATTTAAACTTAAAAGCTTTTGCACAATGGAGGAAACTATAAGCAAGGTGAAAAGACAGCCTTTAGACTGGGAGAAAATAATAGCAAATGAAGCAACTGACAAAGGACTAATCTCAAAAATATACAAGCAGCTCCTGCAGCTCAATTCCAGAAAAATAAATGACCCAATCAAAATGGACCAAAGAACTAAACAGACATTTCTCCAAAGAAGACATACAGATGGCTAATGAACACATGAAAAGATGCTCAACATCACTCATTATCAGAGAAATGCAAATCAAAACCACAATGAGGTACCATTTCATGCCAGTCAGAATGGCTGCTATCCAAAAGTCTACAAACAGTAAAGGCTGGAGAGGCTATGGAGAGAAGAGAACCCTCTTACACTGTTGGTGGGAATGTAAACTAGTATAGCCACTATGGAGAACAGTGTGGAGATTCCTTAAAAACTGGAAATAGAACTGCCTTATGATCCAGCAATCCCACTGCTGGGCATATACACCGAGGAAACCAGAATTGAGAGAGACACGTGTACCCCAATGTTCATTGCAGCACTGTTTAACCAGGACATGGAAGCAACCTAGACATCCATCAATAAATGAATGGATAAGAAAGCTATGGTACATATATACAATGGAATATTACTCAGCCATTAAAAAGAATACATTTGAATCAGTTCTAATGAGGTGGATGAAATTGGAGCCTATTATACAGAGTGAAGTAAGTCAGAAAGGAAAACACCAATACAATATACTAATGCATATATATGGAATTTAGAAAGATGGTAACGATGACGCTATATGTGAAACAGCAAAAGAGACACAGATGTATAGAACAGTTTTTTTGGACTCTTTGGGAGAAGGCAAGGGTGAGATGATTTGAGAGAATAGCATTGAAACCTGTATATTATCATATGTGAATCAGATCGCCAGTCCAGGTTTGATTCATGAGACAGGGTGCCCAGGGCTGGTGCACTGGGATGACCCTGAGGGGTGGGATGAGGAGGGAGGTGGGAAGGGGGCTCAGGATGGAGAACACATGTATACCCATGGCTGATTCATGTCAATGTATGGCAAAAGCCACTACAGTATTGTAAAGTAACTAGCCTCCAATTAAAATTAATTAAAAAATAAATAAACATAGCTGCAGGTCTTAAGTTGTACTCCTTCATGTTTTCTGGGAGAGGCTAGCAGCGTTTGAAATTATTTTTCACTTGCTTTTGTTGGGGGAGGGGGACTCTATTCCTTTGAATGAGACACTGAGCTGAGACTGGTTTTCTCAGATTATTTTTCTCCCTGTGGATGATCTTTCCAAGCTGTGATGGCTTATTATTCTGATTCTGTATGTACCAACTATTCTGCTTGGTAGTCTCTTTGGAATTCTTCCCTTTTGCAGTATTTCAGTTTTGAATTTCTCTTCTTAGACGTTTGGGTGAACTCTCTGCTGGATGGCAAACTCCTTGAAGGTAGGGGCTTGCTTTAATGCTTCCTTAAATAGACCAGAGCTTGAAGTACAATGCTGGTTGCCTAGTGGGAAATCAGTCAAGTTTTTAGTGAACAAGCAGAGGAATTCAGGAACCAGGGGGTAGTGCAAGGCTAGGTTTCCACTTTGTCACCTATAGTCTTACATGACTAGAGGACAGCTCTCATTCACCAAAGACCCTGGGCAATTTCATACCAAACTAGACATGGCCCAGAGGAACGTCTAACATATAACCTGCTAAGAGCCCCAGAATTGGAGAAGGAAATGGCAACCCACTCCACTGTTCCTGCCTGGAGAATCCCATGGACGGGGGAGCCTGTTGGGCTGCTGTCTATGGGATCACACAGAGTCGGATATGACTGAAATGACTTAGCAGCAGCAAGAGCCCCAGAATATCCTTGTTTACTCAGCCAGAGTGGAAATATTTTCCTCCTACCTGGGAACCTCAGAGGTCATGACAATAACTCAGTAAACACATCTTGAGGGAATTTGGCCTTTTGAACTGTGTTATAAAAATGTATAAAGATGAGCCTAGGGATACTGTGGTACAAATGAATAGTAAGATTTCAGTCTGGTGATTATCTTGTTAAAAAAAAAAATCCCAACAATGGACATAGCTGTATCACCTTCACTTCTGATATCCCTGCTCCAAATAAACTGGCAACTGAAATTGTTCCCAGCATTGCAGCTCTCTAAGTGAGAAGGAGGGAAGAAATTTTTGCCAGCTTGTCTATTCCTTCCTCACCTTCTGAGGTCCAGATGCATTCAGATGCATTCAGATGCCCATGTCCCCAACCACCAGACAAGTGAAGATGAGTTTTCTTAATGTTCTGCTCTTTAGTGAATCATAAAGACAATAAAGGGCAATTGGCTCTCAGCAGTACATAACTAATCCATTTCTCAATCCACAAGGGCCAAGTAGAACTAATTTAATCTCAGCTTCATTAGTTCATCCTTTGTCTGAAATCAAAATCAAATGCAAGATAATCAGTTACCCATGGTGGATTCATGTCAATGTATGGCAAAACCAATACAATATTGTAAAGTAATTAGCTTCCAATTAAAATAAATAAATTAAAAAAAATAAAATTTAAATTTAAAAAAGGGTGATTATATTAAAAAACAAAAACAAAAAACTGCCATTTTGTGGGTTTAAGTCCCCAATGGCTCCACCATCAGATTCCATCTGCAATTATTTCCACGGAGTTGGAGAAAGGTGCTCCTGCTTTTTCACTGATCGGCACCACCATCGTCTCCCATTCTTTTTCCTCAAAAGGGGCTTGCTCTCCTATTGAGACTCGGTGTTTCTTTCAAATGAGCACCAGCTCTGTGAGTCATATGGGGGAGTGCAGCTCTTTCTCTTTCTGAAGGCAAACCACCAGGAGCAACCACACATGAGTAGGTCTAAGTTACGGTGACTAAGGTGGTAAAGATGACCCAGGCCCTATGGAACTGAGAGGTTTGGCCCTGGATGTATAGAGTAAGACAAAGCCAGGAGAAGTTTGGAGAACGGAGGCAGTTCAGAGGCCAGGAGAATGGCCTTTGTCCTGGAAGAGACCCAGAATCAGTCTCCAGAGCTGCATAGTGAAGAGGCTGGGAGGGGAATGGACGTGTGACCTTGTGAGCACCTTGCATTTCCATGTTCATTCCTTTTGCTCTTCATTGAGGTTATCATCACTTTCACAGAAATTTTTGATATTTTTTTCTTATTATGTGTACTGGCTTATTTAAGTGATTTACTTTCCAATTATGATTTTCTCTTTCCTGTAGATTCTTACTGCTTTTCTATTTAGAGAAGACTTTTCAGTATTTCCTTTAGTGTTGCTGTATCCTTTTAGTGTTTGCTTGTCTGAAGAATTCTTTATGTCTCCTTCTATTCTAAATGGTAGAATGGGTAGAATATCCTAGGTTGCAGATTTTTCCCTTTGAGGACTTTAAATATATCTTTCCTGCAGCATTTCTGTAGAGAAGTCAGCTGATAGAATTATGGGGGTTACCTTGTAATTAACTCATTGTTTTGCTGCCTTTAGAATCCTTTTTTATCTTTAATTTTCACCATTTTTATTATATTAAGTCTTGGTGTATATCTGTTTGGGTTTTTCTGGTTTGGGACCCTCTGTACTTCCTGTGTCTGGATATTTGTTTCCTTCTTTAGGTTTGGGAAGTTTTTAGCCATAATTTCTTTAAATACATTTTCAATCCCCCTTTCTCTTCTCCTTCTGGCATTCCTATTATGTGCAAATTGGCACACTTCATCTTTTACCACGGTTTTCTTACATTGCTTTCATTTTCTTTTTTTCATTTGGCTTTCTCTCTGCTGTTCTAATTGAGTGATTTCCATTATTCTATAGTCTAGATCACTTATTTATTCTTCTATATTATTGGTTCTGGTATTTATACCCTTTAGTTCAACTTTCATCCCTTCAAATGAATTCTCTAACCTTTCTTGGCTTCTCCTTATAGTTTCTAATAGCTTTTTATAGCAATCTGCCTTTCTGTTGAACCTTTTTAAATTCCTCCAGTATTTGCATTATCTCCTTTTAGAACTCAGTCTCTATTGAACTGAAGAGGTCTGTTTCATTGTTCTTTCGGGGGAATTGGCTCCACCTCTTAATTGGGTGTGATTCCTCGGCTTCTTCACTTATATTTCTCTTGCTCTATGAGTTTAGGAGAAACGATTATCTACTTTGGTCTTGGTGGTCTATTTTTATGTGAGAGCATCCCCCTGTAACCTGTGTGGGTTTAATATGTTTTGGTAAGAGGGCTGTTTTTAGTATGGCTGCCTGCCACCTCTCCCTCAGTGTACGCTGACTGTTACTGCCTTGATAGGTGGTGTAACAGATGCTGTGGTGACGAGAGCCTGTGCTGGATGTTGAGCAGGGTCTCTTTTTTGCTCGGTGCTTTTCACTGCCCTGTCAGGGGCAAGGTCTGCTCCCTGTTGTTGGAGCAGAAGTCTCCAGATCAGTCTGAGCTGCATTTCTGGTCTTTGCTGCAAGGTAGGCAGGATTGGAAGGATTCCCAGGTGGCGCTAGTGGTGAAGAACCTGCCTGCCAATGCAGGAGACATAAGAGATGCAGGTTTGATCCCTGGTTTGGGAAGATCCCTTGGAGAAGGGCATGACAACCCACTTCAGTATTCTTGCCTAGAGAATCCCATGGATGAGGAGCCTGACTGGCCACAGTCCATAGGGTCGCCCAGAGTTGGACATGACTGAAGTGACTTACAAACGCAGGCAGGTGGGATTAGAACACTCTTTCTGGACGAGGAGCCTCTGAGTATTGTTCCCTGGAGCTGCTCACCTGTGAGTGTGCTCTGCTGTGTCACCTTTCACCCATCCTGTGGATTCATAAAGTACACTGCTCTTGTCGCTGCCCTTAGCCCCACCTCAGCCATGGGCATGCCAGTGATCAGTCCTGGTGCCTCTCAGGCTTTGCGTTCACAAGGCCGGCAGATCTTTCGAGCTCAAGTCACAGGGCTGCAGTAGTCTCATACCTGGGACCCACTGTGGGAGTTATGGAGACAGCTCAGATGCTGGCCTGGCCCAGCCCCCGCATGCATGCATCCACAAAACACATGGCTGCTAAGGCCAGACCCCTCCCAGCCTCAGGAGCACCTGCTGTCCCTTTGGATATTCTGCATGTGTTGAATTCACAAAGCTGGTGGAGGAGGTGTAACTCAGTGTCTGTGCCACCTTGGATTGAGATTTCATTTCCGTTTCCAAAGTCGCATGGCCCCTGGGACTCAGCTGTGATTTCAGCCCCACGTCTGTGCGTGGGCAACCCACTGGTGTCTGGTCCCGGGTTGCCCAGGTGGTGTTGGTGGCTAGAACATCCAAGCCTGCCTGGGCCAGAGCCTCTTCTGGAAGCTGCAGAGGCAGGGGCCAGAGAGTGGGATGAGGGGCTGCCATGGTGGCACTTAACATGGGGAGCTTCTCTTCATGCCACTTAACAAGGGAGCTTCTCTTCCATGGTGGCCTGGGCTGCTTCTGAAAACACTCCTGGTTGCAGCATGCCACACCCCATCCCCTCCAGCCTGTCTCCACCCAGCCAACACCATGGACTACTTCTCTTAATGTCTTTCCTGCCTCTCTGTCTTCCCACCTGACCCAGCTGTCTGTGGGGATGTTTCCCAGTTGTTCTCCCAGCCAGAGAGGAAGCCATGCAGTGATGGTGCCAGAGGCTCCACTGTAGCTGGCATCTGAGCAGGACCCCAGCTGGTGGCTGCCTGATGTCAAGTTCCAACTGGATTGTGCTCCCTGCCTTGGTATTACCTTGGCCCCAGGAACTGTATCCCATTACTGCTGGATCTGCAGGGACCATCAGTGAGCACCCCTAGTCCTGGCCACATCCCATGAAACAAGTTGGGGTGAGTTGGGCAGTACCACTGAAATGAAGGGGCCCGGCGGCTGTCCAGAGGGGAGTGGGTGGGCAGAGCTTGGTGAGAGAGTAAGCACAGAGGTAGGACCATTCTCTCCTTAACTTCTGTGTCTTGCTTTTACACTGCTTCTTCTGTCTTTTCATTATGATCTTGAAATCACATCATCATTCAGAATTTATGGGAAAGGAACCATTACAAAAATAATTTTGTTTATTTATTTTTGGTTGTGCCAGGTCTTTGTGGCTGCACAGGCTTGTCCCTAGTTGTGATGAGATGGAGCTACTCTTCGTCGGAGTGCTCGGGCTTATTGCGGTGGCTTCTCTTGTTGCGGAGCACAGGGTCTAGGGTGCACAGACTTCAGTAGTGTGGTGCGTGGGCTCAGCAGTTGCAGCTGGCAGGGCTCTAAAGCGTAGACTCTGCAGTTGTGGCACATGGACCCAGTTGCTCCGAGTCACGTGGCATCTTCCCAGATCAGGGATTGAACCTGTGTCTCCTGTCCTGGCAGGCGGGCAATACACCAGGGAAGCTCAGGAACTTTTTTTTTTTTTTTATAATGCTCCCCCTTCCCCATTCATGCTAATCTTAACTTTCTCACATAGAAGCAGGGGTGTTCATATCAAGGGTGGATAGTGGTGGGCTATCTCTTTGGGATCTTTGATACCCCTGTCAGCCTTCTCTCAGTGCAAGAGGAAGGGCTACTATTAGTGAATATTTAATGGCCATGGGTACTTCTATGTACTGAGTTTAACTGCATAAGTAGTTCGTTTCTCATCTTTCCCCTTCCCCTACATCCCTCTTGAGCCTGAAACCTGGCACTGCAGAGAAGAATAGGAAAGCCCTTTTCCATCTTCCTCCAAAATACACTCCGCAAGCCAGCTTCACC
The DNA here is from genome assembly GCF_016772045.2 of Ovis aries. Classification (NCBI taxonomy): domain Eukaryota; kingdom Metazoa; phylum Chordata; class Mammalia; order Artiodactyla; family Bovidae; genus Ovis; species Ovis aries. The sequence goes on along the minus strand of NC_056069.1, from coordinate 40,432,807 downwards.
ATCAGTAAAGCTGTTGTCATGATCTGGCTGGGTATATCTGTGCTGTTTGGTTTGAAACCTCAGTTGGAGGAGGGTGATTATTCCAAACCCTCAATATGTCACTTTTCCATTTTACCCAGTTCTGGTTTATTTCCTCTGACTCAAGGATTGAACACTTGAGCCCTCAACAGCTGATTACAGACTCTTGTGGAGCCATGCTCCTTACCTTCTCTCTCCTCTGAAATTATTTTTATCAAGCTAATGACCTTTGAATCCTGATATGTATTTTTTCTTCTTTGGAAGTTTTCTGGCCCACCCTATCAGTTCTTGGTGAGGTCTGAGTGTTAGGGTGAGTTTGATTTTACTCCAGAAACCCTGCTACTCACTCCAAGGTGATAGCTATTCTCCTGCAGTTTTTCAGCTTCAGAACTACTGACATTTTGAGTCACATAATTCTCTGTGGTGGGAGGGGCTGTCCTATAGAAAGTTTAGTAGCATCCTTCGCCTGTACTCACTAGATGCCAGTAGCACCCTCCATCAAATTTGTGAAAGCCAAATGGGTCTCAGATATTGTCAGATGTCTTCTAGGGACAAAACCATCTCTAATTAAGGACTGCTCTCCTAGGGGTAAATGGATACAGTGAAGCAGCAGCAGAGAAGGGCCTCTGTCTTTGTGGCAGAGTTAGCACTGGCTTCATGGGGAAAAGCATTTGAGCTGAGCCTTGTAGGATAAGGGTTACCTAGTGGCCATAGCAGAGTTTTCAAGGTACAAACAGGTAGGTGTTCATGGTCCTCTGATTTCTTGACCCAAACCAGCTTCCTACCACCCCTATGCATGCCCACAGACATTGTAGGGGTCACCTGTGGATGCCTCGCTCTTCCCTGCTCAATGATCTTACTCATTCATGTGAGTGTATTCCATGTCCATATGTCCAGATTCTTTTGGGTTGGCCCAAAAGTTTGTTTGGGTTTTAGAACAACCCAAATAAACTTTTGGGCCAACTCGATACAACTGCTGGTTATATTTACCATACTGTGCACCACCTTTGAAAAAATATGTTGGATTTCTAAAGCAAATTCCTCTTCATCTTTATTATTACTTTCTCTTGAGCATTAAGAGAAAGCTTGTCTACAATTCATTGTTGTTTTCTTTTTTCTAAATTTTATTTAATTTTGCCTGTACTGGGTCTTCATTGCTATGTAGACTTTCTCTAGTTGTGGCAAGTGGGGGCTACTCTCTAGTTACAATGCACAGGCTTCCCACTGTGGTGGGTTCTCTTGTTGCAGAGCATGGGCTCAAAAAGCTTGGGTTTCAGTGTATAATTGTGCATGTGGGCTCAGTAGTTGTGGCACCCAGGCTTAGGTGCTCCAAGGCACATGGGGTCTTTCAGAGATTGAACCTGTGTCCCCTGCATTGGCAGGCAGACTCTTAACCCCTGGACCACCAGGGAAGTCTCCATTATGTCTGAACTTTGGATAGACTGAGGGACTAGGTTATGCAGTGAGCTGCAATTCCCAATGCGCTGGATCTGGGATTGTGGCAGATTTCAAGTATCACTTCAGATGGTCATACGGTGGGTTGTGTTGGTTACTGCACAATCATTCGTGAGAAGAGACCCAAGTTCTACTTCACCTGGGATATGACTCATCGCATGACATGCGGATTTAGGGGTGGAGGAGGAGGGAGTCTGCAGGGAGTGATGGAGGGAGGACTTGACAGATCCTCCTCCAGGTTGCTAAATTCCAGAGTTGCTCTGGTGGCTAGTGGGAGTCTCATAGCAGGGGTAAATGAATCACATGGAAACATCAGTGAGTCTGGCCGTTTATTGATGCCACACAATGGCAGGCTATGGTTAACATTCTGGTTTTAAATACTGTGGTACCCACTGAGGTACCCCTTAAGGAGTCTGGGCCTGGGAAAGCAGTACAGAGATGCAGAGAGGACAATGGATGAGGCCTCAGACCACATGCAACCACTTTGGAGGGAGAGACAGGCAGAATTGTGCTTTTCCAACCATATTTTTTTAAATGACATAACTTAAAATAATACTAACAATATTTGAACACGCAATTAAAAAAAATAGCATCAAATATGTTGGTTAAGTTGTAGCACCAGACAGTTCATGTCATGAGGCCTCCCTCTTGCAAGTGAATCACTGTGCACTGATTTCATTGTCCTAGGGCTTCATCCTAAAGTCAGAAGTGCTATGACTTGTAATCTCTCGTGAAGCAATGTGTAGCTTTCAGTGTTTCGGGGATTTTAACCAATTGATTGGGAAATTATGCCCTGAAACAATATAAATCCTTCAAATCATGTTCCAGAAACATGATGAAATTATCAGCAACACTCAATATCTGAAAGCTTCACATTGGGATGGCTCCACCACGTAGAGATGGATCAGGAGACTGGACAGAGATACACTCTTGTTTAAGAAGTCCCAACATTAAAATGAGTCACTCCTACAAAGGGGCAACTGATTGTATCACAGATTGATTTCATTTTTACAAAGGTATTCACTCTTTAGTCTCTTGAAATGTTGTTTCCTCTTGGTGGTTTGAATTATGTTTGGATGTTCAAAAACTAAATGAACCCAACTCTACCACTGGTAGAGGTGACATAAACCAGATTGGGCTTGAGAACCTTCATGTATTGAAGCACCAGGCCCTGCGGTGGCCTCTCTGGTTCATGGTAGATGCATATCCAGTGTCTCTTGCTACACTTCTCACTTGCTTGTTCAAGGTGGGAGGAAAGGAGGCCACGGAGGAAATAAAGCAACATCACTACTTCATGTTGGCCCCCGTGAGCACCGAAAGAATGGTGAGATGTCATCTAGGTTCTTTAAAAGAATGGTGAGATGTCATCTAGGTTCTTGTCTTTCACGTGTTCCTGTTAATCTGAGGTCCCTCTCTTATTGCTAGCATGCGGACCTTTCAAAACCCTGACTGTCAAGGCAACAACCAAGTCAGATGACTCCAGTAGCAAGTACTATCTCATGACCCAGAATGACAGATGCTAAACAACTGTCTTACCTCACAGCCTCAATACAGGAAGTGAATGTTCATGATGCAGGATTGGGGCCAATATTCTGCCTTTGAGAAACTAGGGAAAGGCCTAGAATAGGGCACCTGGTCAGACCCTCTCTACATTTCTACCATCTTTTCCTCATGGGTCATAAATAACATTTTGCATATTGGGAAATCTGGCCTAGTTTAGTTTGCTGAGGTCACGGGAATCTGGGTTTGTTCCTGAGTTTTGTAAAACTGGTTATATCCAGGGCTCTGATGACATGCATGATCCCAGGATAGCAGTTGTTGTTGTTCAGTTGCCAAGTCTGTTTGACTGTTTGTGACCCCATGGACTGCAGCACGTCAGGCTTTCCTGTCCATCACCATCTCCCAGAGTTTGCTTAAACTCATGTCCATTGATTTGGTGATGCCATCCAACCATCTCATTCTCTGTCACCTGTCATTCAGTCTTGTCCAACTCTGTCCAACTCTTGTCCGACTCCTTGCAACCCCAGGCAGGCTTCTCTGTCCATGGAATTCTCCAGGCAAGAATAATGGAGTGAGTTGCCATTCCCTTCTCCAGGGGATCTTCCCAACTCAGGGATCGAACCCATGTCTCCTGCATTGCAGATGACTCTTTACCATCTGAGCCACCAGAGAAGCCCTGGGATAGCAGAGTACCAGGTTAAGTTAAATCCATCCAACGTACTAAATTAATCCCCTTGAAAGCCTATACTACACTTCAAGGACAGTTTTTGCAAATTGCCTCATTAGAAAAAAAATCAGGTTCTCTTCTATTCCTGTCACTGATGATTTAAGCATCTTCTCTCTCAAACTGATTTCACCAGAGACTCATCGGCCAGCAATGTTTAGATTTAAGGACAGAATATAAGAACCTAATCATACAGAAATAAATTCCCTGGTTTTGGTAAACATTTTTGCTTTTCTACTGTATCTGGACCTATCTCAAATTTCATCCCAACCCCAGTGTTTTATTTTCCACAGGCATTTATCAGAATAATACACAGTAATGGCTTGAAAAAAAAAAAGCACATAATATAAAAATTTTCAGCTTCTGGTATCCAAGCAATAGAACTGGTGTTGGCCAGCAACACCATTACACATTTAACAGAAGATGCATATGGATTTGCCCACTTGTACATCTATCTACATGTTTATATTCATTCTGCCACCATCTGCATATTAGCACCATGTTTCAATAGCACCATTCTGCTGAACGAAGAGATAACTCAAGGGAAAGATGGGACACTGTGCTCCGTGGTGGATGTTAGTGGTACTTGTGTGTGAGTCTAAAGACATGCAGCCCTTGACATGAAGATAGCTCTCCTGCCTTCCCCTCTGTCAAGAGCTGGTTCTGAAGGCTTCTTTCCCTGGGGGCTCTACTCCTCTCACCCTCCCCTGACTTTCCAGGTTCAGTTCATATAAACACCTCCCTTTACAAACCAGAAAATTCACCTTCAACTTGAGACCATAACCTACTTTGATTCCTGCTGGGTGATGGGAACATCAAAGATTCAGCCTTCTTAACTTTTTTGGACTCCCTGACTCACCTGTTCCTTTCAAGGAAAGAGATTCTCAAAAGTAACTACTGGGTGTGCTAGAGAGTAGATCAGCTTTACCTCCTTTTTGAAAAGTTTTTTTCTTGAGACTATTAGTTTATACAAAGTTTTTCTATATTTGATTGATGCAATTTACCTAGGTCTTAGAAATATTTCCATCTAGAGCTCCATTTCCCAACTTGAGGGTAGGTGGGCGGGTTGTAGACACAGACCTGGCTGCAGCACTTGTGATGTGTAAAGCCTCAGTGGTGGAAAGATGTTCACCCTGAATTGAAGACCCAGGCAGGGGATGTGCCAGGGAAGGGAAAGTCACACAGAAAGACTCATATGCTCTTCTGCAAAGGAATGGGTATGTGCCAGGGAAGTGGGAAGAATAGAAGCCCACATTCTCTTCCTTATACAAGAAACTGATTTCTGATCATTTGTTTTTTAAGAGTTTTCATAGAAATTATCCTAAGTCAGAAATGTCTTCTGTATAACCTAAATCCCTTAAGTTTACTAAAGCTATAGTTCCTGCCCATTTCCTCTTCTTCTAGTGCCCCTAAGAAGGCAGGGGAGTCTAAACAGCTCAGATGTAGAGTCTACAGGGATTAGGGACAGACTGAGTCTGTAGCCAAGACTTTTTCTTCCTGCCTCAGTTAAATATTAGGTAAAGAAAGTGGTCCCCTGCCTGGATGAATTACAAGAATGTTCCTGAAAGCTCTCCTGTGACATTTGAAACAGCAGCTGCCCCAAGTAGGGAGATTTAGGAAAAAAAGAAAAAAGGGAATGATTTCATCAAAGTAAATTAATAAGAATAATTGTTCCCTGGATAAGTGAGGCTCTATTTCCTGATACTCTCTTGAGGTAGTCTGGGAAAAATATGGTCTCTCTGTTTTTATCTTTAAGGGAGGAACAAAACACATCATTTTGTGGACTTGTCCAACTTGGTACCTTTCCCAGGAGATGATCCCATGAGAAGCCCAGTTCTCCTGGACACCTCACCTGCCTATCAGGGAGCAGTGAGCACAACAGTGCCATGACTCCTGTGAGGGATATTGTGTGGCTAAAGGGACACAGTGTGCTTTGTTTTGTTATGAGTCAAAGTTGAACCTGAAACACAGAATAACACGGCAAGAAAGTGGTCCCTGGGCTAGAACATGTCCTGGTCAGCAGGCTGCTGCAGTCTATGGTGGAGGGTGGCTTCCTTCTGCACTTAGGGTGCTTTGGGGTTCTTGAGTGGCTGTCGCTTTCTTGGCCTTTGGGTGTGGGCCACGTGTGTCTGGGAACACGAGAGGCAGCACTGAGCTCTCACGGTGGGCACGGAACATTTCTTCATGGTTTTAAGCGTCTGGCAGAAACTGGCTGATAAATTGTCCTTGGTGCAAAGGAGATCTGTGGGAGGAGACAAAAGATGAGAAAAAAACAAAAGATGATCTTTTTGTTAAGTGAAAGAGCACAACTTCTATTAATGGAAGATTTTATATGTCTCCTGAGAAAGGCTCCATAGCGATTCATAATAGCTGACATCTACTGACGGTCACGCCTGTGTAGTAATGTGTTGATTACAATGGTTCCTATTTTAACTAATAACAATGTGTTTGAGCCTAGTTATAATAATTTAAAATTCACAGTCCAAAACCACAATTATGTTTGTACTAGCCTAATATCTTGACCATCCTTTCCTCATACATGATTGGACTAGATTTCTCAGGGACCATCCTCGCATATTCTGTGGGTGGTAGACACTCAGACTGCAGTGGCCCTTGTCTGGAAAAAGTTCAATAAGGGCCCAATAACAGATTTTTCTTTTATAAAATGAAATTGTTTCCAACTTTGCTTCAGCGCCTCTCAGAGCTCTGCCTGACTTTCTTTCTCCATTACAGATTTGAATAGTCCTACAGTACAGCTTTTTACCCCAAACAGGCTGCTGTCCTTTGTAAATAGAATTGTTAGCAAAAGCAGAAATTGAGGTAATATTCCTCTTTACCCAAATCTGTGACAAGTGTTTTACCTCTCTCTGCATTTTTCACCTTCAGGTCACAAAGGTAAAAAATGCTTTTCACCTGCTCAGAACTCATTGTTCCTTGACTGTGCCTTTTTTCCTCCTTCTTCTCCATGAAGAGCTATCTTCTATTAACCGTCTAATTCCATTTGGTTTGCAAGTGTTAACTGCACTTGAGAGCAGGTAACATAGAATGCTCCTAGAACCCACGACCTTTTCATTGCTGCTGCTTTTCTTCTTCAGGCCTCATCTTAAAGCTATTATAAATCAGTGTCCCCTAATCCCACAGGAAACTTCTGAATGTGATCTGATATTTCAGAAAGAGAACGTATTTCTGCCAAGTGTTTCTACTGTGGAATAGGATTCTGAGCTCTTCATCTCCCACATTCCTGCAGGAGCAGCAGGTGTTCTCCATGGGGCCTATCAGAATGCAATGCACATCACAGGCAATCCACTAAAAAGACTGCAATGATGGGAAAAAACCTTACCGCTTATATAGCTGAATGAATACAACACGTTAAATTCATGCTCTCAAGATGAGTGCATGCGTGTGTGCTCGCTTCAGCCATGTCTGACTCTTTGCGACCCTATGGACTGTAGGCTCCTATGGCTCCTCTGTCCATGGGATTCTCCAGGCAAGAATACTGGAGTGGGTTGCTCTTTAGAATGAGGCAGGGCTTCCTTCCTAGGTCTCTGGCTTTGGAACAGGGCCCAGCATAGGGTTGCTCTGATTTCTAAGTCTCTCCTAAGGCCTGTTTGGATGGTGGATGAAGAAGGTGCATCTGGGGTAACTCTTTGTCCCACAGTCTCCTTGCTGTGAATCTGTCAGTGCTCTGGTGCTACTACAAGAGAAGACAGTTTGAAGTTTGAAAGCTTAGCTTCCAATGGCCCAAAGCTTCTTTTGGCCATGTTGGACCACATGGATCCCTTCTGTCCCAGTCTCCAAACCTGTATTATTATTGTAACATTTGCTCAAACATGGCACTATGTTCTATCTTAGACTGTTCTGTAAAAGGTATGTGAGCCTTTTCTACTAAAGGCTCTCTCTCTAGGGTGACCTCTCTCTAGGATGTCTACCATTCTATTAGGTTGGCAAAAAAAGTTTGTTTGGGTTTTTCTAAAACATCTGATGGAAAAACCCAAATGAACTTTTTTGCCAACCCAGCAGAAAGGCCTCTTAGAGTACCTCAAAGTCTTTAACTTATTCTGGGTTGAATTGTGTCCTCCAAAGCTTCAGTGTTCCTTCAAAGTTGAAGTCTTAACCATTGGTACCTGTGGATGTGACCTTATTTGGAAATATTTCTTGGCAGATGTAATTATGATGTAAATAAAAATGCAGGCACCCTGGAGTAGAGTGGGCTCTCAATCAACATGACTGTGTCCTTATCGAGAGAGAAGAGATAGACACACATGGTAAAGAGAAAGCCATGCAATGACACACACACACAGAGGAAGATGGTCATGTGATGATGGAGGCAGAGACTGGAGTTATGCAGCTACAAGTCAGAGAAAGCTGATGGCCACCAGAAGCTAAGACAAGAGAGCACGATTCTACCAGGAACCTTGATTTTTTTTTTTTTTTACCTCCTTGCCTCCAAAACTGTGAAAATAAATTTCTGTTGCTTTAAGCTTCTGATAGTTTGCAAGAGCCCTAGGAAAGTAATGCACCTCCTCCCCCATAACAATGACGAAGATAATTTATTAAGCACTTACCACATTCTAGGCAACGTGCTTGATGTATACGATTTCATTTGATCCTCATAGAATTTACTTATAGGTATGTCTGTTTTTCTCCTTTGCCAACAAAGGTCCGTCTAGTCGAGGCTATGGTTTTTCCAGTGGTCATGTATGGGTGTGAGAGTTGGACTGTGAAGAAAGCTGAGTGCCAAAGAATTGCTGCTTTTGAACTGTGGAGTTGGAGAAGACTCTTGAGAGTCCCTTGGACTGCAAGGAGATCCAACCAGTCCATTCTGAAGGAGATCAGTCCCTGGGTATTCATTGGAAGGACTGATGCTGAGGCAGAAACTCCCAATACTTTGGCCACCTCATGTGAAGAGTTGACTCACTGGAAAAGACCCTGACGCTGGGAGGGATTGGAGGCAGGAGGAGAAGGGGACGACAGAGGATGAGATGGCTGGATGGCATCACCAACTCGATGCACATGAGCTTGGGTGAATTCTGGGAGTTGGTGATGGACAGGGAGGCCTAGCGTGCTGTGATTCATGGGGTCGCAAAGAGTCAGACATGACTGAGCAACTGAACTGATGCAATTGAACTGATGTCTGTTTTTCTCCTTTTAAAACTGAGGTTCCAGAAAGGCTAACTGGCCCAACATCACACAGCTGGAAAGTAGATGGTGATGCTGGAATCTGAATGTTGCCTTAGTGCCTCTAGAGCTTTGGATCTCTTGTGCTGGTGATGGGGGAGGAGGGGTCCACATGGACAGGTTCTTCCCTGACCAGAATATCTTCATTTGTTTAACCCATGGCTCCCACTTGTCAGGTCCACACCTCCAGCAATAAAAGGGACCCAGCCAAGCCTGGTGTCCTTGCCTGATCTTGGGAACCACTGGATCACAAGCTGGGAACATGTAGGTCCTGAGTCTTCCTGTTTGAAAGTGGGGAACTGGAAAGAAGAGTGGAGGAGGGCAGTGACCTATATTGGGAGCCTGTGTTCCAAGCCTATGTTTAGCAGCTCATTTATACAATAACTGTGAGCCCAACAACATGGCAGGGCTTAATTGCACCAGTTCTCCTTATTATTGTGAAACAATGAAGGCTGGCTGTGTTCATCAGCCAACTGGATGCCAGCCAAAGCACACAATGCTTATAATTAGGGGCAACTTAGAGAGGACATCCCAATTTGCCTATGTCTGTTCAATAGAAATCACACTTGGAACTTAAAGGGACAGTTGCAAGCTTGTTCCCTTGCTGTCAGCTATGTCTAAGTTGAAGGAATAACATTTTTCCCACAAAAGGTAAAAAATAATTTCCATGTTGTTGGCAAATACAGATTCTGTAAGACTTTGGGTTCCTTGAGGCCAGGGTCTGTGGCATACTCATGTCTGTATCCTCAGTTTTTATGTTTTGCCTGAAACACATCTTGTGATCAGCAATATTTGCTGAACACATGAATGAATTGAAATTCTGTTCATCTGGAAGAATATCTTTCAGTAGGAAGTCTGCTGAGGAGTGGCCAAGAGGGAGCAGTAAGACCCTGAGCCCACCTCTTCCCACAGGCATACTAAAATTGCAACTATGTACAGAGTAACTACTGATGAGAAAGACTAGCAGAAAAGATCTTCTACAACTACAGATATAAAGAAGAAACCGTAAGGAGACAGGTAGGCAGGATGGAGATGTAGAACAGTTAAGACCCATAACTCTGGGTGGGTGGACCACAAATGAAAATAATAATCACAGAGGTTCTCCGTGAGCAGGGGGCCTGACCCCTATATCAGCCTTCCCAGACTAGTAGTCTTGCATGAATAATATGAGTCCCCAGAACATCTGCCTTAAGGCTGATAGGATTCAAATTTAGGAGAGCCAAAGGGCTGCTCAAAATAAAGACCCCATTCTTAAAGGGCTTCCCTGCTAGCTCAGATGGTAAAGAATTTGCTTGTGATGCAAGGGACCCAGGTTCAATCCTTGGGTCATGGAGATCCCCCAGAGAAGGGAATTGTTACTACTCCAGAATTCTTGCCTGGAGAATCCCACGGACAGAGGAGCCTGTGAGCTATAGGGTGACAAAGAGTCAGACATGACTGAGCAACTAACACTTTTATTTAAAAGGCACACACAAAATTTTACATCCTCCAGGACCCAAGGCAGAAGCAGTAATCTGAAGGCAGTCTGTCTGTACCAGGATACCCCAGGTCAGGCAACTACCAGGTGGAGACACAGCCCCAGTCACCAGCAGTCCTGCTGCTTTAAGACCTCCTGAGCTGCTCTGACTTGGCCCTACACAGTGGAGGGCCTACAGCCCAGCCCTTCACACCAGTGTGCTAGGACTAGCTCCAGGAACCCCAGGGCCTAGTCCCCACCCACCAACAAGTTGACACATCAACTCCAGGACTCCCAGGGCCCTGAAGCCAGAAGTCCCAGGACCAGGTTTCACTCTGCAGCTTGCCATGTCAGTAAGCCCTGGCCTTTGTCCATTTGGCAGGCCAACATCCGCTCTGAAAAACCTTGGACAGCAAGGTGCCCCAGCATATGGTCCTACCTACCAGTGGGTCAACACCAGCTCTAGGACTTTCAGGGCCCTGTAACAAGAAACCCCTAAACCTGGCTCTACCTATCTGCAGGCTGACATCAGCTCTAAGTCACCCTGGGTCACACATCAGCAGGCCAACAGCAGCTTTGGGACACCATGGACCTCATAGCCAGTCATATCAGGAACCAGCTCTGCCTACAGGTAGGCTTGCAGTCAGCCATCTCATGTCCTGGCCCCACCAAGGCAGAGCCTGGCAGCAACCTTACAGGAAGCCAGCCACACCTACCAGACGCCCACAATGGTTAGCCCATCACAACAGAAAGACCCACGCAGCCCATGTTGGGACACCTTTAGAGCATAAAGCTTTTGATGAGAGCAGACTATGCTGCTGGAACACATAGGATTTCTCCTACAAAAGGCTGCTTCTCCAATGTCAGGAAACAAAACCCATCACATACACAGAAATAAAAATAGCAAATTAGGCAAAACGAGGCAATAGAGGAATATATGCCAAATGAAGGAAGAAGATAAAATGCCAGAACTAACTGCACTGAAGATAGGCAACCTATCCAAAAAAGAGTTCAAGGTAATGATTATAAAGATGAACAAAGAACTTGAGAGAAGAATCGGTGAATACATTGAGAAGATTAACAAAGAAAGAATCAAACAGCTGAGAAATAGAAAAGCTGAAATAAAAAATATACTAAAAGGAATTAACAGTGGATGAGATGATAGGAACAGATCAGCCAGCTGGAAGACAGTAGTGGAAATACTGAAGTTGAACAGAAAAGCAAAATAATAATAATGATAATCAGGACAGTTTAGAGACCTCTGTGATACAATATTAAGTGCACTAACATTCACAATATAGGGACCCCAGAAGGAAAATTAGGGAAATGGGCAGAGAACATATTTGATGATGTAATAACTAAAAACTGCCCTAACCTGGAAAAGGGAAGAGACATCCAGGTCCAGGAAGCACATAGTCCAAAATAGGATCAACTCAAAGATGATCACATCGAGACACAATGTAATTAAAATGGCAAAAATTAAAGGCAGAAAATTAAAACCAGCAAGGGAAAAGCAACAAGTACAAGAGCACTCCCATAAGGCTATCAGCTGACTATTCAGCAGAAACTCTGCAGGCCAGAAGGGCATGATATATTTAAAGTGATGAAAGAGGAAATTCTTGGTTGTAACCAAGAATATTCTACCTGATGGAGAGATCAAAAGTTTTACAAAAGCTAAAAAAATTTAGCACCACTAAACTTATCTGGTGACTCAGACAGTATAGAATCCTCCTGCAGTGCAGGAGACCTGGGTTTGATCCCTGGGTTGAGAAGATCCCCTAGAGAAGGGCATGGCAAACCACTCCAATATTCTTGCCTGGAGAATCCCATAGACAGAGGAGCCTGATGGGCTACGGTCCATGGGGTTACCCAGAGTAGGACATGACTGAGTGACTAAGCACACAAAATAGCTTTACAGGAAATGGTAAAGGGATTTCTATAAGTGAAAAATAAAATGCCACAATTAGGAACACGAAAATTATAAAAGGAAAAATTAAATGGTATAAATACAAATATGCAATAAAGGCAAATATACAAAAAATCAATCATGTAGAAAGATTAAAAGGTAAAAACAAAGTTTATCTATATCCACAGTAAGTAGTTAAGGAATACACAAAAACACATAGAATATGATGTCAAAAACAGTAAACATGGGAGAGAGGAGTAAAAATGCAGGGTTGTTAACACATTATTGACCAGGTGATTTTAGTAGACACTAATGCCTGTGGCCAGTGAATTGGTATGTAAGTGAACACTGAAATGTCTCCAATCAGTACCATTCAGGTCAAAAACAGATATATTAATATATCTTTGGTTAATAATGTGTTAAATGCATCCTATACATAGTAAATCCTAAAAAGATGCCAACAAAAACTACTAGGGCTCATCACTGAATTCAATAAAGTTGCAGGATACAAAGTTAATATACAGAAATCAGATGCATTTCTATACACTAACAATGAACTATCAGAAAGAGAAATAGAAGAAACAATTCTATTTACAATGACATCAAAAAGAATAAAATATCAAGGAATAAATTAAAGGAGTTAAAAACTGTACTTGGAAAACTATCAGACACTGATGAAAGAAACTGAAGATGACATAAACAACTGGAAAGATATCCTGTGTTCATGAACTGGAAGAATTAATTCTGTTAAAATGCCTGTACTACCCAAGGAAATCTACAGATTCAATGCACTCCCGATCAAATTACCAAATGCATTTTTTACAGAACTAGAAGAGATTAACTCTCAAATTTGTATGGAAACACAAAAGATCCCCCAACAGCCAAAACAATCTTCAGAAAGAAGAACAAAGCTAGAGGTATTACATGTCCTGATTTCCAACTATATGACAAAGCTACAGTAATCAAAACAGTATGGTACTGACACACAAACAGACACTGCTCGATGGAACAGAATAGAGAGCCCAGAAATGGACCCACCCTCACATGGGCAAATAACCTATGACAAAACAGTGAAGACTATACAATGGGGAACTGACAGCCTCTTCAACAAATGGTGCTGGGAAAATGAACAGCTACATGCAAAAGAATCAAACTGGACTATTCTCTCACACCATGCACAAAAATAAATTCACAGTGGATTAAAGGCTTAAGTGTAGGAAAAAACCCACAAAATTTCTTGAAGGAAGCAGCAGTACATGCTTTGATGTCAGTCTTAGTAATTTTTTTTTTTTTGGATCTGTCTATTTAGGCAAGGGAAACAAAAGCAAAAATAAATGGGGATATATCAAACTAAAAATCTTTTTCATAGTGAAAGAAAATATCAACAAAATATAAAGGCTGACTACTGAATACCCAAGATCCTGATGCTGGGAAAGACTAAAGGCAGGAGGAGAAGGGGTTGACAGAGGATGAGATGGTTGAATGGCATCACTGACTTGATGAACATGAGTTTGAGCAAGCTCTGGGAGTTGGTGACGGACAGGGAAGCCTGGCATACTGCAGTCTGTGGGATTGCAAGGAGTCGGACACGACTGAGCAACTGAACTGAACTGAATAGGAGAAGATATTTGCCAACAGTGTATTTGATAAGGGGTTACTATCCAAAATATACAAAGATCTCATACATCAACATCAAAAAGCATACAACCTGATTAAAAAATGGGCAGAGGATCTGAACAGAAATTTTTCCAAAGACATACAGCTGGCCAACAGGCATGTGAAAGGATGCTCAGCATTACTAATCATCAGGGAAATGCAACCCAACACCACAATGAGATATCACTTCACACCAGTCAGAATGTCTTGCATCGAGAAGATCACAAATCACAAATGTTGGCCAGGATGTGGAAAAAAGGGAGCCCTTGTGCCCTGTTGGTGAGAATGCAAGTTGGTGCAGCTACTATGGAAAACAATATGGACATTCCTCAAAAAATTAAAAACAGAACTACCATACAATCCAAAAATTCCACTCCTAGGTATTCATCCAAAGAAAACAAGAATACTAATTAGAAAACACATATGTACCCTTATGTTCATTGCAGCAACAATAGCCAACATATGGAAATGACATAAATGCCCATCAATAGAAAAATGGATAAGATGTATATATCATTCAGATATATACAAGGGAATAATACTCAGCCATGAAAAAGAAATGAGATCCTGCCATTTGCCACAATATGGATAGACCTAGAGGGTATTAACACTAAATGAAATCAGACAGAGATCTTACTTACATGTGGAATCTCCAAAATGAAAAACAGACTAATAGATACAGAGAACAAACAGGTGGTTGCCAGGAGAATGTAGGGTAAGGGGAGGAAAAGAAATAGGTGGAGGAGATTAAGAGTGGAGAGAAAGATTAAGAGAGGAGATTAAGAATGGAGGAGAAAAGAGCTTGCTCAAACTTCCAGTCACAAAATTAATGAGTCACAGGTATGGAATGTACAGTGTGGGGAATACAGTCAATAACTCTGTAATATATTTGTATGGTTACATACCATAACTAGACTTATCATTATGATCAGTTTGAACTGTATAGACATATCAAATCACTATGTTGTATACCAGGCATGCACACGGTATTGCTTGTTATGCTTCAAAACCTATCTAACTCATAGAGAAATAGGTCAGATTTGTGGTTACCAGGGGTGCTGTCTTTTCACCAGATTGAAGACAGAGGATGAGATGGTTGGATAGCATCACCATCTCAATACAGATGAGTTTGAGCAAACTCTGGGAGATAGTGAAGGACAAGGCAGCCTGCAGTACTGCAGTTCATGGGGTCACAAACTGACAGATACAACTTAGCAAGTCAACAACAACAACAGAAGTGGGTGGTGTGGTGGAGGGGGAATTGGGTGAAGGCAATTAAAAGGTAGAAACTTCTGGTTATAACATAAGTACTAAGGATGTAATATATAGCATGACAAATAGTGATGCTGTACATTATACATGAGAGTGGTTAAGAGGAATCGTAAGCATTCTCATCACAAAACAATTTTTTCTATTTCTTTCTTTAATTTTGTATATAAGAGATGATGTCCATTCGTAAACTTTTCATGATTATCACTCCCTGTTGTAATTAAATAATTACATGTAATTAAATGTAATTAAATAATTATGCTCTACACCTTAAACTTATATAGTGCTATATGTCAATTATATCTCAAATAAAACTGGGTCAAAAAATTTTAAAAGTCTACTGACTCAAATGTTTATTTGTATCAACTTTAAGTACTGTCATTCTTTATTACTTTCATTATTTGTATTTACTTCTGTACCTCTCATTCCCCAAATTAAAAAACAACTCACGAATGGTGTGCATAAAGGGTTAGCTTTTGATTTTTAATCATTATGAACGTAATGTCTAGAATGTAGATTATATTCAGTAAATATTTCTGAATGAATTAAAAATTTTTTTCTAAACCCAGGTACTTGGATTCTATAGTCCCCACTATGAAAGTGGTAATTCTCATTTAGATTTTACGTCACTAGCAATTTAGACGGCACCTAAGGGAAGTAAAAGGCAAACCTTACATGAGTTCATACCTGATTTTACAAGATGGGCATGTGCTCAGTTGCTCAGTCATGTCTGACTCTAAGCAACCCCATGCGCTATAGCCCACCAGGTTCCTCTGTCCATGGGATTTCCCAGGCAAGAGTACTGGAGTGGGTTGCCATTTTTGTCTCCCAGGGAACTTCTCAACCCAGCAATTGAACCCGTGTTTCCTGTGTGTCCTGCATTGGCAGGTGGATTCTTTACTAGTCGCCACCTGGGAAGTCCAAGATGGGCTTGGGGGAATGTTTACTGTGGTGGCTGGCTAGCTGAGAAGAATCTGGGCATTGGATGACTTGTTTCAAAGCATTTTAGAGGGCATGGGTGTCAGGGTAGCTTTTCTTAAATCCAAGAATCTCATGCAGCTGCTCTTTCCTGTTGTTTCTATATGAATAAGCATGGCTCTGCCTTCAAGAGAAGCTTGTAATTACCTTTTGTTGTCCTGATAATTGTTGGTGAGTAGAATTCATTGTTATTTACATCCATTGCCAGCCAACTGTTAGTCATCATCTCTTCAGTGTGAGATTTCAATGTAAAAATTACCAGATACACATTTAACCCAATTTTGATTGTATAATGTAAAATAACCAATAGGGACTTCCCTGGCTGTCCAGTGATTAAGACACCATGCTTCCACTGCAGGCGTTCAGTCCCTGGTCAGATTCTGCACGCTGCATGGTGCAGCCACAAACAACAAACCCTAGGCATGGTCAACCAAGACTATGTTGCTGCCTCAATAATATAAAAACCAACATAACTTCAAAGGATTCTATGCCCTCAGCATTTTAAAAACGTGGTACCACAGAATGTGATGAAATGAAAGAAAAAGAGTTCCAAATTGACCCTTTGGTCTAGAACAGGATGCTTCTTATAAAAAGAGGCTCATCACTGCCAATTATTAGAGAAATGCAAAACAAAACTACGATGAGGTACCTATAGATTATCATACTAAGTGAAGTAAGTCAGAATGAGAACAACAAATACCGCATGCTATCACTTATACTGTATGTGGTTTCTAAAATATGACCCCAGTGAACCTGTCTATGAAACAGAAACAGATTCACAGGCATAGAGAACAGGCTTGTGGTTACCAAGCATGGGGGTGGGAGAGGGATAGATTGGGCTTCTGGGATTAGCAGATGCAAACTATTATATACACAGAATGGATAGACAACAAGGTCCTACTGTATAGCACAGGTATACTGTATAGTACAATTGCTATATTCAATATCCTGTGATAAACCATAATGGGAAAGAACATGAACAAAAATATATATAATGGAATCACTTCATTGTATAGCAGAAATTAACACAATGTTGTAAATCAACCATACTTGAATAAAATTAAATACAACAGGGTGCTTCTCAAATTTTGAGGCACATCCAAATCACCTGGGATTCTTGTTTAAATGCAGATTCTGATTCAGTAGGTCTGGGGTGAGGCCAGAGATCCTGCATTTCTGACAAGCTCCCAGGTGATGCCAATGCAGCTAGTCCAGGGGCCACACTTTGAGTAGCCAAGAATCTGGAAGGCTAAAACTTAATAAAACCTCTGAAAACAAGCCCCAGGTAGCTCTGTTTGGAGTTTTGAGTAAGGCCAATGATAGCCACTGTCAAATGCACGCTGGTCAGGGAGAAGCTGCGTGTGATCCTCAGATCTGAAGCATTTTCTCAGTGTACTTTGTTCAGGATTTCCAATCCATACCTCTCTCCTGACTTCTGCACCTGTGTAAAAACCAATCACAGGCCACTCCTACCTAAAGGATTCATAGACTGCTCTGAAAACATATCCCACACAGAACACAATACCCTTCCTGGTTCCCAAATCCACCCTGGGCCTCCTGTTTCACGGAATGGTAGCCTCATCTACTCAGCTACCCAAGTCGGACATCTGGGCTTTGTTCTCCCTCCTCTTTTCCCACACAAAGTCCTGTCAGGTCTCTCTTTGAAGCAGCCCTTGAATCCACTTACTTCTGTCTGTCTGCACTTCTGCTGCCTTAGTTCACGCCACACACATCTCCTGATTAAGGTACAGTTGCGTCCCTGACCTGGCCCCCTTCTCCACCTCCCACAGTGCAGCATGGATGACTCTCTTACCTTGACGCCTGTTTGGAATACTTCAAGGACTCCCATCTGCCCTAGGCATAAAGCAGCTCACCAGCATGCTTCACGTGGCTCTTTATCCTCTAGCTCCAGCTTACCTCTCTAGTCCTACTGCTTCCTAACTCCCCTTGAACTGCGCAATGTGTTTAGACTTACATGCCATGACATCATCATCTTTGTGCTTACTGCATACCCTGAAAGCTGCTCTTGGAAACTGCAGCCCGACCTTTCAACTCATCCTTCGCTTCCCTCCACCCCCACCCCTAGTTCATGTTTGATGACCTTCCCAAGTACTCTCTTAACATCGTGACCTGATCAGTATCTCACTGATTGGTGATCTTCCTCATTTGATATTATGTTTGGCACACAGCAAGTGTCCAAGAAATATTTGTTAAATAAATACACAATCTGTAGATAAACAATCTTTAGGGAAACTCTTCTCAATATATTTACTCTGACCACAGTCTCTCTCGAATACCAGCCCTCAGTGCTCGGAAGGAAGCAAGGAGCAGATCTATAAACCACAGGTTTCACTACCTCTCATGCTTAAAAATATTTGAAGAAAGGCTACTACTGGTAGAGAGCTTTAAATACCTTCAAGTCTACTTTTCCTGGGAGCTGTTAGTCAATGATACGAGAGTGTGGGTGTGTGAACTCTCAGCCCATTGGCCTCGAGAGCAGACAGCCCTGAGACTTAACTTTGCCCTGGAGCATCCCTGTGGGACCAGGTTGAAGTCAGGACTGTGTCTGAAATGGCCGGCTGGCTGTGCTTTCTCCCTTTTCTGTCCTTTCCCTCTCCCTCAGCATCTTCTGTGGGAGCACTTCCTTAATGAATCCCTGGCACACAAGTGGGCACCTTGGAGTCTGTTTCTGCAGAACCTAAGACAGCAGAGCTGGATGGTGGAAAGGGCCATTTAGCACTTGACTGGCTTCCTGAGAAAGGCCAGATAGAATATTTCTCAGAAACCTTTGAAAAAACAGAAGCGATTCTCATCTGTGTGGGAAGTCAGTGTGAATGTGCTCTGAGATAGGAAAAAGGATGCGATAGTCCCTCAAGGAACTAGTGTCAAACTTCACCAAATCAGACAAATGGCTCCCAGGGGAGCCAGCTCCCTACAAGGGACTAACATGACCCACAGACTGAGTCATGCAGGACAGTTTACTTATGAAAAGCTCTACAAAAAGCTCTATGCCCGCCCTGAGCAAAGCCATTCACCTACCAGCATTCTTCCGGCAGGCCTGCGGGTTGCACTTCTGGAATTCTGGGGGTCTGGGGTCATGATCACACAGGCATTGGTCCTGGCCTTCGGTTTTATTGTTCTCTGAGGCCACACAATGGACAGTCCTCTTCTGAAAGCCACCTCCACAGGACACAGTGCACTGGAAGAGAGGGGCACATGGAGAGAGTCAGAATTCTCCCCCAAGATCACTGGGGGAACTCCAGCAGAGGTACTCTAACTCCACAGTAACCCCAGGTAGGTAAGTGCTAAACATAACCTGACCATTCAGTAAATACTCATTGATTGACTGACAGAAAAAAACTGCTACATGCCAAATTCTGGAAAAATCTCCAGGCCCTAAATATTCCATCTGCAATTTGAATTACTATTGGTCAACAAGACTGTAGTTGTTGTTCAGTTGCTAAGTCATGTCCGACTCTTTGCGACCCCATGGACTGCACCATACCAGGCCTCCCTGTCCCTCACCATCTCCCGAAGTTTGCCCAAGTTTCATGTCCATTGCATTGGTGATGCCATCCAGCCATCTCATCCTCTGATACCCTCTTCTCCTGTCCTCAATCTTTCCCAGCACCGAAGACTTGTGCAATGAGTCAACTGTTTGCATCTGGCTTAGAGTCAACAAGATTACTAGATTTTAAAATACTACCCACACTGGGGCACCACTGAAACTCAGAATATTGCTACCAAACCCTGTTTCTCACAAAACTCCAAATGGGATAAGAGGAGAAACATCAAATTTTTCTTAACACCCACAACTTTATTTTAATCTGTTCTTCATAAAGCCTAGAGCAAGGTGATAAGCATGGAACTTCATGTTGTTTTACAAAGTCAGAGATTCCTCTGATTAAACCTAAAGGTGTTTTTATTCAGTGAATAAAATTGATATGAATCAAATTCTCTGTGGGGAAAAAGGTAAGAAAATAACTATGTAACTGATCCTGAGTAGACAAAGTGTGCAACACAGGACAGAGGGAAGAACAAGGGAAATTAATACGGGGTGTTGGATGTCCTGGACCAGAATTCAGGGAACTTGGGTTTTCTCCCTCTTACACATCAGGAAACTTGGGCTTTTTCACTCTTACACATTGTCCTGGATCTCACTCAACTGCTCTCTTTCTTCCACTGTAAAATAAGATCGTTAGATAAAGAACATATGACTTCCTCTACTGCTTTCTATTTCTAAGGATCTGATGGAACTAGGCTGGACTGGTGGTCCTGGGTGCTGAAGTCACATAGGCCCCCTGGGCAGGACAAATGTCGATCAGTGAAATACAACAGAAAGCCCAGAAATAAACCCATGTACCTATGGTCAATTAATCTTCGACAAAGGAGGCAATAATATACAATGGAGAAAAGACAGTCTCGCCAATAACTGGTGCTGGGAAAATTGGACAATTTAGCAGTTTTCCAATGTAAAAGAATGAAATTAGAATATTCTCTAATACCATATATAAAAAATAAACTCAAAATAGATTAAAGACCTCAGTGTAAGACTGGATACTATCAAACTCTTAGAGGAAAACAGAGGCAGAACACTCTTTGACACAAATCACAGCAATATCTTTTTTGATCTACCTCCTAATGAAAATTAAAACAAAAATAAATATAACCTAATTGAATTTAAAAACTTCTGCAGAGCAAAGGAAACTGTAAACAAAATGAAAAGACAACCTACAGAATTGTAGGAGAAAGTATCTGCAAATGAAAGGGCTGATGAGGGATTAATATTCAAAATCTACAAACAGCTCAGGCAGCTCAATATTAAAAAAAAAAAAAAAGACCACAACCCAATCAAAAAAAATGGGCAGAATAGCTAAATAGACATTTCTCTAAAGAAGACATACAGGTAATCAAAAAGCACATGAAAAGATAGTCAACACTGAGACTTCCTTGGTGGCCCAATCCTTAAAACTCCAGGCTTTCAATGTAAGGGGGCACATGTTCAACCCCTATTTAGGGAACTAAGGCCTCACCTGCTACACAGACAAAAAAAAAAAAAAAAAAGGTACTCAACATTGCTAATTATCATTGTTTTAATGGCTAAGTCGTGTCCGACTCTTTTGCAACCCCATGGACTATAGCCCATCAGGCTCCTCTGTCCATGGGATTTCTCAGGTAAGAATACTGGAGTGGCTTGCCATTTCCTTCACCAGGGGATCTCCTTGATACAGGGATTGAACCTGCATCTCCTGTATTGGCAGGCAGATTCTTTACCACTGAACCACCAGGGAAGCCCTCACTAATTTTTAGAGAAACGCAAATCCAAACTACAATAAGGTATCACCTCACATTGGTCAGAATGACCATAATAAAAAATTCTACAAATAATAAATGCTGGAGAGGGTGTGGGTAAAAGGGAACCTTCCTATACCATTGGTGGGAATGTAAATTGGTACAGCCACTATGGTGAACAGTATGCTGCTGCTGCTGCTAAGTCACTTCAGTCGTATCCGACTCTGTGCGACCCCAAAGACGACAGCCCACCAGGCTCTGCTGTCCCTGGAATTCTCCAGGCAACAACACTGGAGTGGGTTGCCCTTTCCTTCTCCAGTGCATGAAAGTGAAAGTGAAAAGTGAAAGTGAAGTAGCTCAGTCATTTCTGACTCTTCGTGACCCCATGGACTGTAGCCTACCAGGCTCCTCTGCCCATGGTGAACAGTAATAGAGGCTCCTTAAAATCTAAAGTTGCCATATGATCCAACAATACCACTCATGGGTATGTGTCTGGAGTAAAGAATAATTAAAAAAGACACATGCACCCCAATATTCACTGCAGTAGTCGTCACAACAGCCAAGACACTGAAGCAACCTAAATGTCCATCAACAGATAAAAGGATGAAGAAGGTGTGGTACATATTCAGGAACATTGCACGCATGCTCAGCCGCTCAGTTGTGTCTGACTCTTTGTGACCCAAGGGACTCTAGCCTGCCAGGCTCCTCTGTCCATGGGATTTCCCAGGCAAGAATACTGGAGTGGGTACCATTTCTTTTTCCAGGGGGTCTTCCTGACCCAGGGATCAAACTTTGGTCTCCTTCACTGGCAAGTAGATTCTTTACCACTGGGCCACCTGGAAAGCCCCCAGTGGAATATGACTCAGCCATAAAAACGCTTATTGGTAATTTTTAATCTATGGGATTTTATGCCCCTGAATGGGCCCAAATTTATAGAATTTTTATGACATGTAAATTATGTCAAATTTTCTTTCCTGATAGTCACATTTGATTTGATTAGTGATGCTTATAATTGTTACACAGGACACCAGGATATTTATGAAGAGCTTAATTCTAAAACACATCTTTATTTGTTGAGTATAATATTTTCAGGTTGTGAAATCAAAGGTGGATGGGGAAAAACTGGTTTTATACATAAATGAACCTCTAATAAATAGGAAATAAATTTCCAAGGCAGATATTTTAAGATGCCTAAATGTAAATTAAATTTTCTTATTATGAAAAATAATACAAGTGTATGGCATTGTTTTCTGATGTTCACAAGATCCACGGGAGAGAGAAGGTGGGTACTGCCCCTGGCAGAGAGCTTAGTAGCATGCACAACCAGAAGCTTGCCTGGACTCCAGAATCTCCTTTGGCAATTCATCACAACTCAACATTAGATATCAATGAACATAGGGCATTTATAGAAATTACTATGGGTCCTATCTGTCTAAGGGAATGGTTGATGTCACTGTTCATTGTCTACCAGGCATTTTTAAGGCATGAAAATAATAAAATATGTTCTTTTAATTTGTTGTAGGCTAACTGATTAATGTACAATATTCCTTTGGCAGTAATGAGGCATCTTATTATTCCTGGATTGAGTGAGGTGGTATCCAGAGACTGATGCAACCTTAAGTTGGATGCGCCAATAGGAGGTTTGTTTTTTTTTTTTAAAGAGTACATGCCAGCATTCAAATTGAGCATGGTTATGCAGGTATAACTAGACAAGTACAACAATGAAAATTACTAAGAACTTATCAACCTAAGACTATCTGGGGACATGATATTTGGCAAAATATTGCATTAGCCTGTGTTATAATTTTAACCTTCAAAAGATACTTACATAAGAATATGTTACTTTAAAAAATATTAATATTTGAAGGGTTAGTGTATCAGATCCTCTGGCTCTCCTTGTTTCCTGCTGTTGGCCTTTGATGGGCCCCAACTGATGAGGCAACCCACTTCATGGAAGCACAACCCTTGGGCTTGCTGTGTGCCTCTTACCCTGACTCTGAATTTTGTTATTGCCAGTGAGATGTGAGACTCAGTGGGACCTGCCCACACCTGAATGACCCAGGACAATGGGAGATGCTATCCATCAAAGGGGAGAATTTTACATAATGCTGGGAGACAGGAGCCAGTAGATCATCTCTCTTCCTGTCTCCGGACAAACTAAGTGACAGCAGTTCAAACAACTTTATAAAGACCTTCTTTCAAGAGCAAGCCATCAGTTGCTCTTAGACACCAAGCAGTCTAAGTTAGGAAAAAACAATCACCCTGGGAATAGACCACCTTGCACCTGATTCCTCTTCTTCCCTGCCTCCTTCCTCTTTTCTATCATTTCTGCTTCCCTCAGTTCAGTTCAGTTCAGTTGCTCAGTCATGTCCGATTCTTTGCGACCCCATGAACCACAGCATGCCAGGCCTCCCTGTCCATCAGCAACTCCCAGAGTCCACCCAAAGCCATGTCCATTGAGTCGGTGATGCCACCCAACTATCTCATCTTCTGTTGTCCCCTTCTCCTCCTGCCCTCAATCTTTCCCAGCATCAGGGGCTTTTTACTTTGTAAGAATTGTAAAACTTGCCTCCATTTACAATTTAACAATTTTATTTGTCTATCCATCAAATATGCTGGCCTTTCGGCAAACTGATAATCTGTGGGTTGACAAGTGAACAGAAATTCGCTAAATCATGATAAGCCTCAAGCTTCAGGGCACATGCAACTCCTATATGCTCTAGAAAAAGTTAGAGGATCCAAGATGATTAGGACCCCAAATCACTTTTCCTTAGTCTCTGTTCCTCTGAGCTAGTTTTTAGTGTTTTATCTTTTCTCTTTTAAAAGTATTTGATCTTGTTTTCTTCTGAACTCAAAATAGTTAACATTGAGCACCATGTCAGTCATAGGTCAACTTTCAGCATTGTTCTTGTTCTGTTGCTCAGTAGTGTCCGACTCTTTGTGATCCCATGGACTATAGCATGCCAGGCTTCCCTGTCCTTCACTATCTCCCAGAGTTTGCTCAAACTTATGTCCACTGAATCAATGATGCCATCTAACCATCTCATCTTCTGTTGCCACCTTCTCCTCCTGCCCTTAATCTTTCCAAGCATCAGGGTCTTTTCCAGTGAGTCAGCCCTTTTAGCATACTTAGACATATTAGAAAGCAGAAGGGTAAAATATAGAACTGAAAGAAGTTTTGGTATATATACACAATGGAACATTACTTAGCCATGAAAAAGTAATGCATTTGAGTCAGTTCTAATGAGGTGGATGAACCTAGAACCTATTATACAGAGTGAAATGAGTCAGAAAGAGAAAGATAAATACCACATGCTAACACATATATATGGAATCTAGAAAAATGGTATTGAAGAATTTATTTACAGGGCAGCAATGGAGAAATAGACATAGAGATAGACTTATGGACATGGGGAGAGGGGAAGAGAGGGTGAGATGTATGGGAAGAGTAGCATGGAAATTACATTACCATATATAAAATAGATAGCCAACGGGAATTTGCTGTATGGCTCAGGAAACTCAAACAGGGGCTCTGTATCAACCTAGAGGGGTGGGATGGGGAGGGAGATGGGAGGGAGTTTCAAAAGGTGGGTGACATATGTATACGTATGGCTGATTCATACTGAGGTTTGACAGAAAACAGCAAAATTCTGTAAAGCAATTATCCTTCAATAAAAAATAAATACATAAAACATGTTAAATCAATGGACACATTAGACATTTACAGGAATAATATATGACTTTTAACATCAAAAGAAAACAAATGCTATTTTTTAAAAAGACTAAAACAAATGAAAGAGATTATAACTGATTCTTACCGGGTCCCAGTTTCCAGCGGCCCAGTGACAGCAAGGCTGCCCGCTGCAGGGTGCGGTGGCTGTGGGCCTTTTAGTCCAGTCACAGAGGCCTGGACAGGTCACTCCTCTCTTCTGAACTCCGCCTCCACAGGAGCTGGAACACTGGTCCACAAGAGGGACAAGATCAGGGAAAAATCACAAGGTATCATTTTCAGAGATAAAGGGTAGGGATGTGGCCTTTCCCACTGTGTCTGCAGTACGTGACACTGCACCTGGAAGAAGAGGCTGAGTAAATGTTTATTTTAAAAAATACTCGACAGTTCATCTCTAGTTCCATACTCTGTATTTCAACCCATTCTCCCACCCCAATAATTTAGTAAGAGGGTTTTTTTTTTTCCTTTTCAGTTCAGAAATAATGAAAAAAAAGAATGTGTCAAATAAGTCTGCAACTTTTCTTTTGCTATAATATATTGTTAAGTTATAAAGATACATAAAGTTATAAAGATACAGATGTATATCATATAAAACATAACTTATCTTTAGAGCAGAAATTCCCATGATTGCCAAATTAACTATTTCAAGTGGGGATAAAAAATCAGTTTGGTGAGCACTGGTTCAGTGTTAAATGAGATGAGGCCTAGCCTATCACAGTACCTCACAAAGTTGATAACAACAAATAGGCCCAGCTATGCTGTGCTGTTCTGAGTCCCTCAGTCGTGTCCGACTCTTAGTGATCCCATGGACTGAGGTCCTCCAGACTCCTTTGTCCATGGGGATTCTCCAGGCAAGAATACTGGAGTGGGTTGCCATGCCCTCCTCCAGGGAAACTTCCCGACCCTGGCCCAGCTGTATTAAGTCCAAATCTCGGTGGTTTTACCTGCTCACTGTAGCATGTTCTTAGTGTCTTCACAATCATGTGTATTTGGATGCTTTTCACCAAAGTATGTAAAAATAAATTACAGACTGCCAAAAGAGCTATTATTCACTTTTAAATAAAGAACCCAAGACAGAGAAAGTCAATAGAATTATATTTACTTTAAAGTTTACTATTAATTTGTTATGCACGCTGTTATTAAGAATATTAGTATCTCTGTTGGAACCTGGAACATCCGCATCAAGTTCCTCACAATGGCCACTCAGTCAATTCAAAGACAGCAGTGAAACAAGCCCTAAGATCCAGCCCTCCCACCAGCAGGTGAGCCCCAGGCCCGACTCTGCCAGGGCCCACAGCCAGCTGCACTGGAACCTGGCCCCGCCCACCAGTGGGCCAGCAACAGCTCCAAGATCCCCAGGCCATGCCACTAGCCACCATGGGAGGCACAGCCTAGGAATTAACCAGATCAGGAAGAGCCCCACCTACCAGAGCTCCCACAGTAGTCAGTTCGACCACAATAGAAGGGTCCATGTGGCGCACATCGTGGGGGGGTACCCTTAGAGTAGACACCTCTAGTGACCAAAGGGGAGTGTGCTGCTACCCCATTGGACATCTCCTACACAAGGCCACTTCTGCAAGACTGGGAAATGTGACCAACCTACCCAATAGGAATAAACAACACAGAGAATTAGGCGAAATTAGAAGCCAGAGGAATATGTTCCAAATGAAGGAACAAGACAAAAATCTGAGAAAAAGAACAAAACAAAGTGGAGGTAAACCATCTGCTTGATTAAGGAGGAGTAGTTATAGTGTTAGTCGCTTAGTTGTGTCCATCTCTTTGCGACCCCACAGACTATAGCCCACCAGGCTCCTCTGTTCATGGAGTTCTCCAGGCAAGAATACTGGAGTGGGGTGCCATTCCCTTCTCTAGAGGATCTTCCGAGCCCAGGGATCAAACCCAGGTCTCATGCACTGCAGGCAGATTCTTTGCCATCTAAGCTATAGGGAAGGTAAAGATCATAAAAATGCTTAACAAATTCAGGAGAAGAATAAATGAATAATGTGTGAATTTCAATAAAGAATTAGAAAATATAAAGAAAAACCAGCCAGAGGTGAAAAATACAATAACTGAAATAAAAAGTACATTAGAAAGAATCAGTAGTAGATTAGATATTACAGAAGAACATATCAGTGAGTTAGAACAGTGGTGGAAGTCACTCAAGCTGAATAGAAAAACAGAAAGAATTTTTTAGAGGCCTTGGAAGAAACCAATCCTGCCAACACCTTGATCTCAGACGTCCAGCTTCCGTAACTCTGAGAAAAAATATTTTTGTTGTTTAGGCCAAAAAGCAATAACAGAAACAAAAACAGTGGTGAAGTAAGACTTAAAGAAAGGAGACTGATAAAGAAAATTCTGGGGTACACGCGAGACAGCAAAAGAGACACAGATGTCTAGAACAGTCTTTTGGACTCTGTGGGAGAGGGAGAGGGTGGGATGATTTGGGAGAATGGCATTGAAACATGTATACTATCATGTAAGAAATGAATCGCCAGTCTAGGTTCGATGCAGGATACAGGATGCTTGGGGCTGGTGCACTGGGATGACCCAGAGAGATGGTATGGGAGGGAGGTGGGAGGTGGGGTTCAGGATTGGGAACATGTCTACACCCGTGGTGGATTCATGTTGATGTATGGCAAAACCAATACAGCATTGTAAAGTAAAATAAAGTAAAATTAAAATAAATAAATAAAAAATAAAAAGAGAATTATGGGGATAAGAAGAGGGGGAAAAATCAGAAGATGCTGAATAGTTCAATATGTCAAATGGAAAGAATTCTGGTCAAGAAACCAAAATATAAAATGTAGGTGTTTTTATTCTGATTTGCTCTGACAGTCCTAATGGAGAGCACACTTCTACAATAGAATTTTGTTCATCTATTAAAATGGGACTCAGCCTTCCTTCCTCACTACATTAAATTTTAGAATTAAATTTATCCATATTTGAAATGGTGATGTTAATAGGTTTTCTAAGGGTCTGGTGCACTGGCTGCAATGCTCACAAAATAAATTTGAGGTGACAAGTTTGATTCCTGAAAGAATATAATTCTAAAACATGCGAGGTTTTTGCTCACTAGAATAATTTTCTAAGCTATATCGTTAAATTTTCCTGAAGTTTCTAGAAGGAAATTAAGATAATTCACCAAAAAATCTTTGAAAAATACTTTTGAGTACTTTGAATAGCACTTTGAAAAATCTTGGTATTTTGAAAAATCTTAATGATGGCATGGTAACAATAACAAAGCAGTCATGATTGCCAACATCATGCCTATCACATCAGGCACTGTGAAATGATACACAGGGAAATGGTACACAATTAACCTTTCTGTTCAATAAAAGAACTAATCTATTGCTGTCCCAGCATTCCAACTTTGAGAGTTAACACGGCTCTTTTCCCACTTACTCACTGGTTTTAACCCTCTATGAGGAGTGAAGGAGAGGAACCCCACATTTGGGATCCTGTTGTATACCTGTATGCGCGCATACAGACACAGGGCTACCTGGCCAAGTAATCTCCAGGAAGGGGCAAGTGGTCCTCAAAGTGTGGTCCCCCGAGCAACAACTTCAGTATCGTCTGGGTACTTCTTAGAAATGCAAAACTTCAGGCCCTACCCCAGACTTCCAAATTGGACACCATGGGGATGGGGTTCAGACATCTATCTGTGTGCTGATGAATCCTCCAAGTGATCCTGCAGCACGCTAAAGGTTGCAAACCGGTGAGGGACATTCTCACGGTTGAAAGGCATTTTCCACGGCAAGCAGTTTAGGCGGGGTGACACTCGCTGGAGGGCCCCAGAACATTCCAATGAAGGCATCCATTAGATACTGTGCATATACAGAGCAGCATCACGTGGGCTTAGGAAAAGCGCCTAAAGGTGCCCAGTCCCTAAACAGTCCCCTGACATTTCTGGGGAAATGTTCAACCAACTTCAGTATTTTCTATCCTTACTGTTCCCTCTGAGGAAAGTCTTCCGGCTGTGTGGTTTGCTCAGAACACAGCCATTTATAAAGAAGGGCGTTGGGAGGTCTTCAGGAAACAGGCTCATGATTGATGCTCCTTGGAAGAGGAAGTATACAGAATACATCTTTTTCACAACCAGAGAGCAGTTACAATTGGTCATCTTGGATAACTCGCAATTGCAATTTCTCTGACAAGGCTATCTAAGCTCCTCTACAAATTCCAGGATCCTGGAAGCTGTCACCAGGAAAACCCAATGGACAGAGGAGCCTGGTGGGCCACAGTCCAAAGGGTCGCAAAGAGTTGGACACAACTGAGCCACTAAGCACATCACCAGGCCCAGCAAACATGGAAAACTGAGAGGTGTAACTCCAGAGCCTGGGAGTGGTAGGCACTTTATGTCCCAGAGAGAGACAGGGAAGGAGGTGAAAGAGAAAGCGGTGGTGGTTGTTGCCCCCAGGAAACACCAGGGTCCTCAGGAATCAGCATGGCCACTTGACCCAATGGACAGTAAGAAGCTAGAGGGGGTTCAGTCTTCCAGGGCTGGACACTAACTCTGTGTCCCACACTGCGGTTTTCTGTCTTACCTTTTCTAGCATGCAAAGTTATTGACTTACTCTCCTTAGTTCTCTCTTTGCTCCATGTCTATTCAGCTAAATTCTACAGTAAAAAGAGTATAGGAATCAGAATCAAACTGAAGCTTGAATTAATACTCCACCATTTATTTTCTAGTTGTGTAAGCTTTTTAACCTCTGAGTCTCAATTAAATTCTTTCTTTATCTATAAAATGGAAGGCCTACCATGGTAAGGCCTACCATCCAGGTTGTTACAAGAATTAAAACAAGTACTGTAGGTAAAATGCCCAGTGCATGGACACACTCAAAACACGCTGGTTTCTTTATTTCCCTCTTATTTCTACCATAGTATAGTTGGGAGTATTTTCTTTTTTATTGAAGCCAATAGGGAAATGAAATCATTATATTTCACCAAAGAACAGTAACCTGGTTTCACATACTGAAGTAGGACAAAGATGAAGCAGAGTCCCAGCCCTTGCAACACAGGATGGAGACACACACACACACACACACACCCCTCTTTTTATTTGTGTAAACAAGGATCTGGGCATTTGAGAGGTAGGACTCTGAAATCATACTGTGTGGAAAGATCTGACCATTATCCCCAGCTTAAGAGGGACATATGATGCTCTGTCCCAAATGCTGCTCATCAAGGTGGTTCATGTACGACTCCCCAGAGAGACCCCAATTCCCCAGTATACCCACTGAGACTAGATCATAATAAAACATTGAACAGTCACAGTTTAAACCACACAACACAGCCTTCAAATTGTTGGGCCTGTCCAGCCTCCCCACCTGTAACTGAGTAGAACCCTAAGGGGCCTTCCCAGCACAGCCTCATCCCCACCTCCACCTCCCACACCATGTCTTCCACCCACCTCTTATCTATAGAAAAACTTTAGCCTCCTTGGCCTTCCCCAATTTCCAAAGTGTAAATTTAACCATGAAGTGAGAAAATGCAGAAAGGAAAACAAGCAAGACCATCATCATCATCATCATCATCATAATAGTAATAATAATAATATTGGGCTGGCCAATAAACAAAGTCAAAGACCTTTAGTTCCTTCTCAAGTGCTATAGATAATAATCTGAGCCATGTCCTTTGAGCTGTTTTATAGATATTGAAACCCCTATCAGGTGGAAGAAGTTAACTATATGCTACCCACAAGTATGTAGACCCAAGACAGGTTGGACCCAGAAGGCTGATGATGTTGCCTCCTGATTACCTCACTATTAACCAATCCAAAGAATGCCACAAGCTGATCACATCCCCTACCACCATCCCCTCCACCCCATTCTGATTTTTAAAACCTTATCCTGGAAGCCTTCGAGCAATTCAAGCCTTTTAAACACTGACTACCTGGACTCCTTGCTTGGTACACTAGCTACAATAAATGCTACACTTTCCTTCACCACCACCTGGTGTCAATAGATTGGCTTTACTGTGTATGGGCAAGCGACCCACCTGGGGATGAGTAACACACCCAGTGTAAGGTGTGAATGGAAGGAGGCCAGCCACTGGCTTGATGAGGCCAGCCACTGGCTTGATGAGGCCAGCCACTGGTCTGAGGCACGTGTGGTCTTCCCTGGACTCACCAGGTAACACAGAAATTCATGTTTCCCCAGCTGTGTAGATGGTGCACTAGGCGCAGTACCTGGCTCCAGGGCTCCACCTGCCACTCCTCGCAGGGCTCCAGGTTACAGCTTGTGGTCAGTGGAGGAGGAAGGCCAGCCAGGAAGCGGCAGTGAAATGGCCTCAGGCTCCGGTGGTCCCGGCTGTCCACACACTGAATCTCCCGGATCTGGAAGCCCCCGCTGCAGTTTCTGGAGCACTGTATGGAGAGTGAGAGAAAAGGGGACACCTGAGTCCTTGGCATCAGGCTGTCCATGCCCAGATATCCAGGGGTTTCACAAAGGATCACAAAGTTCCCAGCTTCTAGTTCCCAGCTTCTGGAGAGGTTGGTGGCCTGTCTTTCCTCGCACACCGTGGAGAGAAGAGTCACTCTAGCAGCTCCCCAAGATGGGGCTCCCCGTGTTAGAAATGCAGGTGTGGAAGTGTGAGCACCAGGAGGCAAATCCAGCTGTCACAGACTCACTGTGAGCCCTCGGATGAGCTGCAGAAACGCTCTGAGCTGCCGTGTCTGTAAACCAGGGCAACAACTGTTCTACGGGGCTGTCCCGAAGATTACACGGGGGTGGGCTTGGGTGACTCCAGCGCAGCTGTTCCTTAGGATGTCTGTGTTCATTGGAGGTAAATGCAACCACCCACGAGGGGAGCTCTCTGCCAAGATACACCCAATTACCCCTCAGAATCCTGCTGAAAACCTGCTTCCTCCCTGACTCTGGACACAGGATTGGTTACCCCTTTTTAAGGAAAGCAAAGTGAATAACTGCTCAGTGGTTTCATCCAGGGAGTGGGCGAACCCTATCCTTGGCCCCACTGCCAGGCTTCCCTGCACATCACCATCGCCCATCATCTTTCCTCCTAAGGCCATCATCGCATGCCTCTATCACCGAGGGTGTTCTCAATGCATGCCCAGTGCAAGCCCTTAAGAAGTCCTCCCCACTCCCCTGCCCATGCCCACACCTTGTGCAGCAGCCCCTGCACTCTGATGCCAGTAAAGGACACTGTTCACCAGCAGGCTGCTGATTTCCTGAAGCTCCCAACAAACACGGCTGTCCCCAAGTCACCTATGTTTATGTGGCATATTCGGGACGACTTCTTTGGTTTACTTTTTGACCTCTTGGACTTTGGAAGCTCCTCCATCCTTCATCTAGGTAGATCTTTTTCAATCGTAACTTGAGCTTCCAAGACTTGATCTTCAGTCTATATAGAATGCTATCATTATCAGTTTCCCTTCAGCTCATCTTGAACGTGCACCTTAGTCTCTCAAGGCCAGTCCTGGCTTGTCTTATCACTGCCCACTTCCAGGTGGGAACCCAAGGTAGGCGGCATGGAGGCTGAGCCCTGAGCTCCTCAGCCCCTCTCCCCTGGATTCTCTGTGGATTAATAATATGTCCTGTGGTCCTTATGTCCTGAATCTTCCTTCCTCCATCCTTTGCTTTACTCACTACTGCTCTTCCTTTAGACTTGGCTTAAATGTCACCTCCTCTGTGAAGGCATCCTTGAACACCTTCTCCAAAGGATATCTATTTCTTTTATTATTCATCTCAAATCCTTTTCTGTTTCCATTGCAAGAACCTGAAATGTGAAACAACTTCTATTCATTCTGTTCATCTTTTCTGTTAAACTGTTTCACTGTCCTGAAGCTGGAAACCCATCTGTCTTGGTTACCACTGTGTCTTGAGCATACAGCATGTGGCCAGGCACGGCACAGATGCTCCTCACAGCTTGTGCAATGACTATATGAATTCTGAGAAAAGGGAAACTGGGGATTCCCAGTGGGCCAAAGAGCTCTGTGGTTACCATGGGGATAAAGAACATCGTACTTCACCCTCTCAATCTTTCCATCAATGATCTCATTACATCTTGGCTGAGAAAATACACCACCACCAAAGCCCACTGCTGCAAGGTATGTTTTCATCTGGCCCCTTCTCTACTTGGTAAAATACCATGTTCCCTTTCTGGCTACGGTGGAATAGTCATAATTGTAGTATTGTGGATGGCAAAAGAAAATTTCTCCGAACCTTTCATTAGAGGTACCTCCCAAAATACTGATCCCCCTTTCTTTGCCATTTGGCAGATAGTGTAAGTCACCTGAATATAAAACTTGTGTTGTAGCATAGCAGATGTGGGCCCATGTGACAAGGGGGCAGATGGATGCTCTAATGCCTCCATAAATCAAGTGTATTTAGCTTCTCAGAAATAAGCAACACTTGCCAGACAGCCCCCCAAAAGCAAATTCAAAACCTCATTTGCCTGCCATGCTGTAAGCACACAGAGAACGAAATAACTGCCAGTTTAAAATCAGCCACAGAACAAACATGCAGAAAATTTTACACAAAGCAGCCCTTTGTTTGACAGATTTCCAGGAAATAACCCATGGTTAAGACAAGAGGGCTCTTTATTAGGGATAGGAATTTTACAAGACATAGTGTACAATGAGGGTTTATTTTCTTATTTTTCATTTGTTGCTACAATCTGTTATTCCTAGAGTTTTCAAATTAGCATTACCCTTTTGTCAAAGAGTACATTCACATTCAGTGGGAAATGAAGTTGATTAATACATTGAAGTAAATATTGAGGGAAGGCACTCATTAAATCTGTGACTTTTCTATTTCATTTTCAGAAGGGCCTCTGATTCAGTTAGCAGGAGGGAAGTGGCAGGGCATTAAATCACTCCACTTTGAAAACTGCTCTGCCTTGGTGTGTCGAATGCCAATTACTATATTCATTTTCTTATTGCCCTAAAGGAAGGCTATTTATATTCCCATTTTCCTAACCTGGAGCCTGTGGACCAGACTGAGGACAGGAGCCAGGCTAAGGAGAACAGAAGGACTAGCTAATGCCCACGTGCAACCAGACAGGTCTAACCATTTTCTGGTTCCCATGCCAGTCTGTTTAACTGATGTGATTGGCAAACCAGACTGAGTTAGAATGAAGAATCCTCTTAGCTTACAGGAGCCACTGGCTGAGGGGAAAATGACACGCTCAAAACCAGTTCTTCCTTGTGTCGTTTCTGATCTATGGAGCCATCCTGACACATTTTCCATGTTGGACTCCTACCTAGTGTGCAAATGAGTATAGTGAAATTAACCAACCTGGAATTGGGAGTCAGAGACTGCATTCAAGTAGCACCCTGACACCAAGTGGCTTTGTGACTGTACCTCTGCAAGCCTCCGTTTTCTCCATCAGCATTAAAAAGAAGATAAATTGGATGATTGAACTCTTCCATATTCTAGAGTGATATAAGAGTCTGGGATCACTGGACTTGTATTATGCTTTGGTTTCAGAATATTTTCTTGCTCTCCAGAAGTACTAAGCAAGGACATGAAATCTTTTCTGCTCCTTTCCTAAAACTAAACAGATTCATAAGACTCTTAAGATCATTCAAAAATAATTCATTTCCAAAATTCTATTTTGAACAGCACCAAAAGTCATTCATCTGTCTACTCCCCTGCCCCATCCCCACGTCACTTCCTCTCTGCTATTAGGAACTTGTCTATGTGCCAGCTTCTGTATGCCAATCTAGCAGAAGGAAAAAGTCATGCAATGAACAGAAGTCATAAGGATGATATGTCATACGTTGTTCATGATCCAGTGAAGGAACAAAGGAGGAGGTGGTTGATTTTGCTTGAAGAAGGAAAGGCTCAAAAAGAGGAGCCAAACCTTGAACTGTATCATGTAACATGGGTAAATGCTCACTTAGCTGGCAAACAGTGTGGGGGACATACGCAAGTGGAGTGGAGCACAAGGCTTGTTCGGGAACATGTCCATCAGAATGCTGGAGTGGAGGGTATGGA
The DNA here is from genome assembly GCF_016772045.2 of Ovis aries. Classification (NCBI taxonomy): domain Eukaryota; kingdom Metazoa; phylum Chordata; class Mammalia; order Artiodactyla; family Bovidae; genus Ovis; species Ovis aries. The sequence continues at coordinate 40,397,689 of NC_056069.1, read as the reverse complement.
TGGAGAAAGAGAGATGGGAAGGGGCCAGGATAAAGGATCTCATGGTTTGAACATCACTCCTCAGCTGAAGTGGAATTGGGTTCATGCTTTCTCTGAGTCTAAAGGCTTTCTTTAATTGTTTTTCTTTTCTCACTTAGAGATTCCCTTAATCTAAACACTTGGGGCTTCCAAGAGCAGGTAATAGGTTAGACATACAGTAAATAATACCAAAAGAAAACAAATGCAGTGATTTTTAGTGTATTATTTTCCTTCTAGCTGGTCAATTTTTGCTTTCTTGGCACAGAAGCTCCCCTATAACATGCAATTCTCTGTTAATGAAATTTTACACACTGGGCTTCAATATGTTTCTGGGAACATGTTATATATGAAAGTCTGTACTTAGCAAGACAGGAGCTCTTTTCCTATATGATTCATTTGTAAAAGTTCAGAACAAAAAAAAATGTAGCACTGAATATTATGAAACTCAAGGTCATAAGAAAAGGTTGCCACTTTTATTTTCCAAATAATGTGACAGATAGTAAAGTCAGCTACTGTTAAAATAAAATTGCAACACTGCCTAGGTGGGGAGGCAGAGCATTCCAAGAAAATGTAAAAGTCTTTGATTCATTTCAGAAATATCAAAATCTGTTAGACTGAGCTATGAGAAGTTATTATCATTCTGAGAGAGAGAATAAAGAGGTTGTTAAATCACCAGTTTACAAAACTGCCGGAGGTACAGTCAAAATGTTCAGTCAGGAAGTGTGTGATGAGGGTGTCAACTTTGGTGTCAAACCCAACGGAAGGTTTTTTAAGCTCATCTTTGTCACTTATTGCGTTTCTTTCAGCACAAGAATCAAAGAATCAGTTCTTTTTCCTTAGACAAATTTTAAAGTTCTGAAATTGGCAAGCATCTTAAACTGACATTCATATTTATTATGCAGTGTTTCCTCTCTTTCTGAAAAGCTGTCATTACACTGATGAGTGTTCCCCCAGTTGCTGGTTTTTCAGAATTGAGAGTGTCAGTACCAATGGATCATGTGCTAGTGATTTAAACCCTCTAAGCCTTCACTTCCTCAGTGGGAATTATAAAGAAGGTCCTTTACTGGATGAAAATAAAATTGTTCATCTAAAATTCTTGTGCAGTGTCAGGCATGCAGTGGTATTTGGTGAGTGCCAGGACACCAGGGAGGTCAAGTCTGCCAAAGTTCATGGAGGACCCTGACTGCTTAGTACTGGGGAGAGGAGACTTGATGGATTGACAGGACTTACTCCACTGCCCCCTGTCCACAGTCCCCTGCCCCAAGTCCAGGAAGCCAGAAGTTAGTAAACACCTGAGAACTACTCCTAGCCTTTACCCAGAGCTCAAAGTTCACCCAAGGCTTTATCTGAACAGTGTTTTACCATTTACAAAGTGGTTTCATGAACATTCTTTGACTTGTACAACTTTATGAAGCTGGTAGAGGCCATATGATGTACTTCATTTCCCAGAGGTGAGAAAACTAAAGTTCCTAAGAGGCTGGGAGAAAGGATTAGCACCCTATGCTGGTGACAGTGTGTGTGCTAGTGTGCTAAGTCACTCCAGTGGTGTCTGACTCTTCATGACCCTATGAACTGTAGCCTGCTCGGCTCCTCCATCCATGAGATTCTCCAGGCAAGAATACTGGAGTGGGTTGCCATGCCCTCCTCCAGGGGAATCTTTCCAACCAAGGGATTGAACCTGGATCTCCTGCATTGCAGGCAGATTCTTTACCATCTGAGCTGCCAGGGAAGCCCTTGGTGACAGAGTGGGGCTGCCAACCCAGACATGTCTGATCCCAGGCTCAGGGCTGCTTCTAGGATTCAGTTCTGTAGAACTCCGCTTTCTCCAATATGCCTCTGGGACAAACCTAAAGACCTTAACTTTGTTTCAGATAGATCAATGCATGAAGAAGCAAGCCATTCCAAAAACAACTTCTGGACTTTGTAAAGGTAGAGATCTTAATACACAGGCTCACTGTACTGTCACAAATAAAAGTATCCACAGCAGTTGTATCAGGACTCCATCAAGGAGACGAATGGTGCTGGAGACAGAAGCCTGTAAAACAGCTGCAATTCAGACTGTACACACAGCAGTGGGGAGTTTCTGGTGAGTAATCTGGGGGACCTCAGGTGAGATCCCTGTGGCTTTAGGTGAGGCTGTGGCATACCCTTCGTCCTGTGAGATTAAAGTGTCTCTGGATCTGGGCTTGTGGCTGGTGGGATAATGCAGAAAGACTCAAGATTAAATTAGAATTCACTCCTCTGAGAAAGTGTTTGTGAAAAGGAGAACCATCGAGTTGGCAGAATCTAAACCCTCTGGATGGACTTCCCTGGTGGTTCAGATGGTAAAGAATCCACCTGCTGACATGGGAGACATGTGTTCGAGCCCTGGGGCAGGAAGATCCCCTGGAGAAGGAAATGGCAACCCATTCCAGTATTCTTGCCTGGGAAATCCTGTGGACAGTGGAGCCTGGCGGGCTACAGTCCATGGGGTCACTAAAGAGCCTGACAAGACTCAGCAACTAAAACAACAAAAACAACAAACTCTGGATATTTAAAGGTAAAAGCAGGGGTATGTTTTCCTACTCTAGGCTTGGAGGTCTGCCTCTGAGTAAGTTTAAGAGTCCCAGCAGAACAGTGCAACTAAGATGCCCTTCAAATCTTTCCTAGTACATGATTTAGACTTCAGACATCCAAATGGGCTGGCTAATAATGTGGCAGTCAAAAATTTAGTCACCGAAATGTAGTGTCATTCAGGAACCAAAGTCTAGGATAAAATTTAAATCAGCATCTCTAGGATAAACGGAAGTCCCGCATTCAATATTCCTATTGATAGAAAAAAAACAAACGTCAGGGCAATTGACTTTCAGGAGTTAAATGGGGTCTTTGACCTAAGGTTTATCTATTATCCTGAGGGAGGACATAGGATAGTACTGACAGGGATGGAGTAACTCCGAGGATTTGAGTTTAGACATGGTGGTCGCCACATTCTGGCAGAACTTGGTGATGTGTCCGAGATAGCTTCTATAACACACCAGGAGTGGCACAGGGGTTAATAAGTGTATCGGCAAGCCTCCTGGCTGTGACAGAGAAGAGACCCAGAGGCTGACAGGGCAGGGATGAGCTGCCAGAGCAGGGCTTCCTTCAGGAGGTCTGACCCCAAGCTACTGGCTCTCCCATTCCGGTTTTATATCAGCTAGAATTCCTGGAATTTTACACTGGACTGACCTTTTTAAAAGTGTGAGCTATTCCACACATCTGTCCTTTTTATGAGCCATGTAATTTCCAAGGAAAGGATTAGTCCCAGTGACGGGAAAGTGGAACTTTAGGACTTGGTCAACATTTGGCAAGGTCAGGGACAGGAATGTTTCTTGAAATTTTTCTGGATAGGAAGGGAATTTGTAGATAGGCATTTGGTCCCTTTTGAAATTTGTTATGAGTTGGAAGAGAGAAAAAAAACAACAACAACAGAAACAGCATTCATTCCTTAAAGAAAAACTGTATGAGAACAGAAGAAAGGCAGGTTGGCAGGAACCAAAGAAATGTGTGGTGATTTTCTCAGGGAGCAGCCATACTTTCTCTCTCTTGCCAAAGCTCAGAGCCTTTCTTTGGGAAAGGGGGCCTATTGCAGATTAATGACAGAGCCTGCTCCTGTCTGTCAGGTAAGCCTGCCAGGAGAACCAGAAATGGCCAGTGAGACACCTCATGGTCCTGCTTGTCTGGAGACCTGAGTTTTCCACCAGATGAGGATGCTAACAGATGCCAGCCTCCCCAAACTTCTGGGCAGCTCTTTCTCCTTCTGAGTTAAGGCCATCAAGGGAAATTGGCTCCTCAGAGAGAAGACAGGTGCCTACAAGGTGTCTTGGTGTGAGGGGGTATGGGGGGGGTGTGCTTGGCAACAGAGGATGTATGCACAGCTCACACCTCTGCACCCCTCCTGCCAAGTGGCTCTGAATCCCACCCCAACCAGTGTCTCTATGACCTGGGTGCATCTGTATCCTCCAAGGGCTGGCTCAGCCCCATCACAGTGACAGGCAGTCTGGGCCTGATTGCTGCCCAGAAAAACCAAGGCCAACCAATCCTAAGACCTGACAAAGCCTTTCACCAGGGCCTATACAGTCAGCACAGAGAAATGAGTAACCACTCTAGGTTAGCAAGGACAGGAACATCGCACTTCAAAGAGATCAATATAGGAAAGATGCTTTTAAAGACCAAGCTTTGATGTTTCAGCTTTCTTTTCATTTGGAGTTTGTGAGCAGCTGCTGAACCATGATTTAATTATACATGTGCTCATGTATCATTATTAATTATAATGTTCAGTTTAGGCAATTTAGAAATAGTGTTGCAGGCTGGACAAGCAAATTAAATTACACAAATTTAACTTCTTTCTTTCTCAGTTTATCTGGTAAGGGAGGACAAGCGGATAAAAACACGTGGGCTAATGAAAACTCCGTGCTTGCTCTAAGGCTACTGTGTGGCTGAAAGTAGGCTTATGACACCTGTGGGTCACTCATCTGCCAGTTTATCACAGAAAGGGGAAGAAGGGAGGCAGGAAGGGAAGCAGGAAAGCTCCTATAGCAAATGGTGTAAGTCCCTCCGCCTCCGCCCCCCAAAACACGGCTGAGCTGATCAATTACCTTGCTCCAGTTTCCCACTTTCCAGCCAGCGCAGGGACGGAGGTGGCACCTCTTGGCCGGGTCTGGCCTCTGCAGGGCGGCACAGTCGGAATCCACCTGGGTGCTGCACTGCACGCTCCGCCAGTAGGTCCCCAGCCCGCATGTGGTGGAGCACTGCCCGGGGAGGAGGGAGAGATGACAGAGGCTCAGGGCTGCTTCCTCACGTACACCCCACCCCACCCCACCCCACCCTGGAGGCAGGGGGTGCTCCATCTTGGCTACTCACTAAACCTGCCTGCAGAGCTTCAGAAACTTACCAGCGCTGGGGCTCCAGCCCCAAACAATCTGAATGGCTGAGGGTAGGGCTCAGGCAGGAGTAGTTAAAAAAACAAACCCCAGGTGATTCTAATAAGCAGCCAGGGTTGAGAATCCCTGATTTCTATGTGAGAGGAAAACCCAGTGCAAATGGAAATTTGCTTCCCTTTAAAAAGTATCCTGGCCGAAAGGTCTATGGAATGACTATGAGCTACAGGCACACTGCTGCATTTCATCAACGCTGTTCATGGGAAGGGAAGAGTAGAAACTAGCCTAGGTCAACAGTTTTTTCAACTGGCTCATTTATGGAGGTAAATAGGCTTCCCTGGTGGCTCAATGGTAAAGAATCAGCCTGGCAATGCAGGAGAGGTGGCTTCGATCCCTGGATCAGGAAAGTCCCTTGAAGAAGGAAATGGCAACTCACTCCAGTGTTCCTACTAGAAAATCCTGTGGATGGAGGAGTCTACAGGCGGACTACAGTCCATGAGGTCACAAAGAGTCAGACACAACTGAGCAACTGAGCACTGTATTATGTGTGTATATATACTAGTGAGCCACCAGGGAAGTACATTTATCTCCATAAATGAGCCAGTTGAAAAAACTGTTGACCTAGGCTATTTTCCACTCTTCTCTTTCCATGAACAGCATTGATGAAATGCAGCAGCATGCCTGTAGCTTGTAGTCATTCCACAGACCTGTGTGTGTGTGTGTGGGTGTGTATATACATAATACATATATACACATAATTCATATATATACATAGTACATATATACACATATACATAATACATATATATATATAATATGAAAGTGATAGTCACTCAGTCATGTCTGACACTTTGTGACCCCATGGACTGAATTCTCCAGGCCAGAATACTGGAGTGGGTAGCCTTTCCCTTCTCCAGGGGATCTTCCCAACCCAGGGATTGAATCCAGTTCTCCCACATTGCAGGAGGATTCTTTAGGAGAGCTGAGCCACCAGGGAAACCCAAGAATACTGGAATGAGCAGCCTATCCCTTCTCCAGGGTATCTTCCCGAGCCAGGAATGAAACTGGGGTCTCCTACATGGCAGACAGATTCTTAACCAGCTGAGCTACCAGGGAAGCCCATATGTATAATATATATTAGAGATAATAACAGCTGAAGTGCATAGACTCATTGCACTAGTGGCCCCACTGTTCACACCCGTGCTATTTGCAATGGACTTCACAGCTCCTCTCATCAAATGATAGAATGTATTTCCCCAGTTGTTGAATCAGGACTGTTATTTCACTTTTCTTTTGCCAAGAAATTGCAGTGGATGATGCTGTGCAAGTTCTTAAGAAATCTTGCTTGTTCCAGTTCTCTGTCTTGGACCCTTGTCTCTGCCATGAAAATAAAACTGGCTAACCTACTGAAGGATGAGAGATCATGTGAAATTAAGCTGGGTGACCCAGCTGAGGCCATCCCAGACCAGCCAGGCTTCAGCCAACCCTTCACCAGATGCATGACAAGCCAAGCTGAGATCAGCTAAGCTCAGCCTGGGTCAGAAGACATGTTCAGCAACCCACAGACTCATGGACAAAAACGAACGTTTACTGAGGTTTTATGGTTGGTTGTTGTATAGCACTATTGTAATACACATTGGATACAACTACACAACAGGTACTTTTCCTATATTTTCTCTAACCTTGGAGACTCAGGATACAATTAGAATTCTGCAGTTGACTAATTGTGTGATCTTTGGTGGTTTCCTAACTTCTCTAGCAAGTAAAACTGGTGATAACACTAGGACCTCATTTATTAAGTTGCTGTGAGAACAGTAGAGTTAATCCACACACAAAGTGAGGGCTTTACAAATGCTGCCTATAAACAGCAGTGTAGCTGAAGCTCCAGTACTTTGGTCACCTGATGTGCAGAGCCGACTCTTTAGAGAAGACTCTGATGCTAGGAAAGATTTAAGGCAGGAGGAGAATGGGACGACAGAGGATGAGATGGTTGGATGACATCACCAACTCAATGGACATGCGTTTGAGCAAGCTCCGGGAGATAGTGAAGGACAGGGAAGCCTGGCATGCTGCAGCCCATGGGTAGCAAAGAGTCGGACACAGCTGAGCGACGGAATAACAACAACAACACACACAGCACATAACAACACACATAGCACACCTGCCAAGTCAGTGTTATGAGTCCCGCTTTCCAGATTTCTGGGGCCCAGAGAGCTTAGCAGTCATGCTTGAGGTCACACAGACACTACAATGTTAATTTTACACCATGGCAAGGAGAAAAACAGTGTTTGTTACAAACCCAGGACAGGAGCTAGTGAGACCAAATTTCCAGGTTAGTGATGACCCTGGTACATCTCAAGTGATGTCTGTAGCTCTTTGTGCCATATTTACGTGGTAAATAAACATGTATCTCTGGGGCTCTGAGTCTGGTCCTGTAGGGTTCAGATGTGAGCAGACATTTGTTTAATTCCTTTTTGACAATTTCTATTTAGGCAGCAAACGAGTCCAAAGACAAAGATGACAGGAGGACATTCACAGAATGCAGTAAGCAAAAGGGGATTCCACTGATCATCTCTTATGTCGGTTTAAAATTGGGAGTGGGCTGCAGAGAACAGAAGATCCCAAGGAGGGAGAGGAATAGCTTCTCTTTGTCCTGGGAACCTTCTCCCTCGTTACAGCCAGTGACCCTGTGATAACTGATTTACCAGGTCAAGGAGCAGGTATTGGGGTGTTCAGAACTGGAACTGCCGTGCAGGGCTATATCAGAATCAAGTGAAAACTGCTGTGAAAGGCTGTGGAAAATTATAGTCACTTCCATTTACACGACTGCACAGCATACAACTCACTGACTGGCCCAGGGCATCTGACTGAATGAAGAGGCCGTGAGATGAGAAGTGATCTTCTGTTGCAATGAGATCCACACCCATGCATGCTGTGAAGCTCCTGAGTTTTCTGTCTTGTAATATATCTCAAAGCAAATACTTACTGAGCACTTCCTATATGCCTGACACTCTTCTACACAGTTATTCCTCTTATTTCATAATAATCGCATGAATCAGGCATTGTCATCCTCATTTTAAAAATGAGGAAATGAGTGTGGAGAGAACATACAGAGAAATTGATGGAGCTAATACTCAAACCCAGAATGTCTGCTTTCAAGTTTTATGTCTATACACAATATGAACTTGGTTTTGGTGGCTTAGATGGTAAAGAATCTGCCTGCAGTGCAGGAGCCCTGGGCTTGATCCCTGGGTCAAGAAGATCCCCTGGAGAAGGGATTGGCTACCCATTCCAGTATTCTTGCCTGGAGAATCCCATGGACAGAGGAGCCTGGTGGGTTATAGTCCATGGGTTCACAAAGAATCAGACATACACATTTAATATTTGAAATCACAAGTAGTTAGAGGAATATGCGGTGAACAGCCCTTCAGCACAGGACAGAAAGTGGGAGGACAAGGTGAGAGAGATTTCTGATCGAATGCTAAGGAACTTTAGAACTTACTTCCAATATTAAACAGCAAGAAAGTCTTTACGGAAGAAGCAGCTCAAAGCTTGATACTGAAGAACAGGTAGGATTTATTAATAAAAGAAGGAGAAGGAAATTTCAGGCAGAGAAAACCATGGAAACAAAGGCACTGAGCTGAGATGAGCAGAAGGTTTAGTGGAAACAGAGCAGTTGAGATTTGCTAGGCTTAGGTGGGTGAAGGCATAGGACATAGTATGTTGAAAGCTGAATCATTCAAGGATGTAAAGGCTGTTGGATATTAGAGTGGACTTTATATGATCTGATATGCAATGAAGAGACATTAGCAATTTATGATTAGGTGTTTGGAATGATTAGGAAATTCCTTTCGGAAGAGTAATATGGCAATACATTGCTTGTGATGATATGTGGAAAGCATTGGGGAGAGGAGAGATAGTAAGTACCCAGACCAGCAAGGGCAAGGGTCCTAACAAGAGTAGTGACCGAGCGTCCACCATTCTCGACCACTATGGCTCTATCGGCATTTTGGATTTCCCACAACGTCACAGGACCCTTGTGATCTGTGGCTCCTAGACTCTGAATGCTGGCATCAGCCCCTCCGCCAGCACAGTAATAAACAAAGCATCCCTGCTTTTTTTTTTTTAATATGCCACCCAGCAGCAGACTGGAAAACATGGGGCCTAAATGAGCAGGAAATACAGAGACGACAGACACGATGTTTTTATTTCCTGTTCATTGAGGCCTCCCCAGTGGCTTAGTGGTAAAGAAACTGCCTGCAATGCAGGAGACGTGGGTTCAATCCCTGGGTTGGGAAGATCCCCTGGAGAAGGAAATGGCAACCCACTCTAGTATTCTTTTTTTTTAATTAATTAATTTTAATTGGAGACTAATTACTTTACAATATTGTGGTGGTTTTCACCATACATCGACATGAATCAGCCACGGGTATACAGATGTCCCCCGATCCTGAACCCCCTTCCCACCTCCCTCCCCACCCCATCCCTCTGGGTTGTCCCAGAGCACCAGGTTTGAGTGCCCTGCTTCATGCATCAGACTTGCACTGGTCATTTCTTTAACATATGGTAATATACATATTTCAATGCTATTCTCTCATATCATCCCACCCTCTCCTTCCACGGAGTCGAAGTCTGTTTTTTACATCTGTGTCTCTTTTGCTGTCTTGCATATAGGGTCATCATTACCATCTTTCTAAATTCCATATATATGTGTTAATATATACTGTACTGGTGTTTCTCTTTCTGACTTACTTCACTCTGTATAATAGGCTCCAGTTTCGTCCACCTTATTAGAACTGACTCAAACGCAGTCTTTTTTTCATATATATAGCTGAGTAATATTCCATTGTATATATGTACCACAACTTCCTTATCCATTCTCTGGCGATGGACAGCTAGGTTGCTTCCATGTCCTAGCTACTGTAAACAGTGCTGCAATGAACATCCCACTCCAGTATTCTTGCCTGGAGACTCCCATGACAGAGGAGCCTGGTGGGCTACAGTCCATGGGGTGGCAAAAGAGTTGTACATGACTGAGCAACTAAACAAGTAAACAGGAAATAAAGAGAAGATGACAGACATGATGAGAGGACCCAAAAAACTGTGACGGTTTTTCTAGTAGGACAGGGAAGCCTGATATCAGTGGTTATCCTGGGCTTCCTAAGGTGTAGTGGCTGAGTGGCCAATGAGACCGTTCTAGGGAGGGACAATCCTGAAGAAACAACTTCAGAGATGGGTAGAATAAAAAATCAGGGGACAGTGGAAATTCACAACCCAAAGTTTTCATTCTGAATCCTGATCCTCTCAGACAGTTCTGTGTATTAAACGTTTTGTCTCAAAAGACGCTTAAAGGGTGCAGGCACCAAGCCCAGTCATGTAGGGGACTCCTGCCAAATGTCGACTTCTAGTCTCATATTACCCTTGTAGCTTTAAAAATCTCTGCTGCTGCTGCTGCTGCTAAGTCACTTCAGTCGTGTCTGACTCTGTAAGACCCCATAGAAGGCATCCCACAAGGCTCCCCTATCCCTGGGATTCTCCATGCAAGAATACTGGAGTGGGTTGCCATTTCCTTCTCCAATGCGTGAAAGTGAAAAGTGAAAGTGAAGTCACTCAGTCACGTCCAACTCCTAGCTACCCCATGGACTGCAGCCCACCAGGCTCCTCTGTCCATGGGATTTTCCAGGCAAGAGTACTGGAGTGGGGTGCCATTGGCTTCTTCGAAAAACCTCTGCAGTCTGGGCCAACTCCCTTTTTCCAGCCAAACTGCCTAGATTAATAGTTCCCAACAGCTCCACCATGGTTGCCAAATACTGGGTGAGCTAGGATGTACTCAATAAGGCAGTTTATTTCTGTCAAAGTCAAAGGATGACGGGAGATAGAATTAATTCTTTGTATCATGATTGCCTATAGTCAGAATGTTTCAATTAACCTTTGGGCTTAAACAGTCATTGGAGTTGATAGGTACTTCCATTTAGGTTTACTCTGTTTGAATATAATGACTTCTCACTAGATCAATTAACACTTGTCAGTTAATTAACATATATTAAATATCCTCAGGACAAAAGCATTAAAACACATTTACATAAGAGGATGGGAAAGGAAACTAATTTCTAGGTCATTCAAAGCTACTTTTTAATGAAACTTTTGTAATGTATTATTCTGTGGACTGAGAAGAGCTGTCCATCTTTATTAACACTCCTAATGTGAGGACTGTTTCATCTGAAAGGGTCTCTCCTTTAGGCTGTACTTTAGTGTCTCCTTCCATTTCAATATTATAAGTGTTCCCCCAAAAGTCACCAGTGACTTGCTCATTGTAAGATCCACTAGGTCCACTGTCAGTTCTCACGTTGCTTGATGTCTATGGCACTACACCTCTTGATCTGAGTCTTAATTACTAGACTGTTCCTTACCAGTCTTTCACATGTGACCTCTTTGTCAGCCAGCTTCTTAAAATGTTGGTTTTTTTCCCCCGAGTCCCATCCTTAGGCCACTCCTGTTTGCAGCCTACAGGTTGTACTTGGATGACCTCTCTCACTTCCAAGGTTTGACCTTCTCCCTATTGGTCATGGCTACCAAATGCCATCTCCAGTTTTCACCACTCTCGAGAACCTCAGATAAATATACACAAATATCTGCTGGTTATCCTTTGGATAGCCCAGAGGTCCTGCCAACTAAACTCAATCTATAACTGGACTCATCATCCTTTCTTCGTCTCTGTTGAAACTCACTCTTTCTGTACATTGTATGATATCTCAGTTAATGGGAGCACCACCCATTGGCTACCCAAGATTTCAGTGGAATAGTCATGCAGACTCCTCCACACCTCTCTTCTCCTCACATTCCACATCCAATTATTCAAAGTCCTACTGATTTTAAGTTCCCCACGCCTCCTGAATTTATCTTTCCCCCTTCATCCCAAGAATTCTTGGCATAGTTCTCATTCCTCATCTAGACTACTGCAGTATCCTCCCAACATGTCATATCTTTCATCCTCACTGCTTCTGGAACGGGCTACCTAAAACACACAGTGGGCCATGTCTTTCAGTGGCAGAGACTGCTAGATCCTCACTGCAGTCCTTTTTCCTCATCCTCCTGGGCACTCAACTAGGTTATGTTTTCTATCCATTTTGCACTTTGCTTGGGTCAAATGACTGAGTTCTAGACAGTGGAACATGGGCAAAAGTGAAAAAGGCCACCTTCTAGGTTTGGCCCATAAAATCTCCTGCAGGAGAGCCTCTGTGCCCTTTTCCTTCCTGACTGTGACTAGGATGGTGACCCCAGGGCCAATTTGAAGATGGGAGGATGGGAGAGCCATTGTCAGACTGGAGTCTCAAAGAACTGTTACATGGGTCAGAGCCTCATTCTCTACTGCTACCATTGCAGACACGGAATTACCATGTATTATTATGTGCGTGAGAAATCAACTTCCGTTTTGGTGAACTGTAACTTGTTTGGCTCTATTTGTTAACAACAGCCTACCTCTCACGTGTGCATCTGTGTGTGACTTCTAAGTACACACACCGATTGTGCATATGCCATTATGTACAATATGTCATTCATACTTTATTCTGATATTGATACCATATGCATGCCTTTCATCTAGTCGTTCACCCCTTGTCTGTCCTACTTCATATTTTTCTCAAGACCCACGGTGTCTTTAACAGAAGGTGCTTTCAGACTTCATCTCCATTGACTAACAAAATCCTAAAAATTAACAGGTAGCCTCCGTTTCCATAACTTGTTCTCTTTGTTGTTGAATTTAGACCAGACTGTTTTGTTGGATAGAGGACAATGAGCCTATTTAAGTTCTTTAGGGGTGACCCATGTTTTTGAAAGGAAAAATACCTTTTGAGGGTACTATGTGAAATGATATCATTCATAAAACCTACACAGTGCATTTTTATTTCAAATATCTAGGCTGGCTGAATCCACTTCAGTGACGATTTGCTCCTGCGAACTCAAAAATAACCACAGGCCCTCAATGTTATTTGAAAGCACCTTCTTATGAACCATGTGATTTTCTCATCTGTCTACCCAGGGTTACCACATAACTGGCATTATTTTTATGGATCATATGATCAAAGAACAAATATAACAGAAGGTAGAGAGAGTGGTGAGGTTTCTGATTGTAAAGCAATGGATCATAGGCTATGAAGTCTGTCTGCTTAGGTTCAGATCTCTGCCGGGTGTGTGTGTGTGGGTGTGTGTGGGTGTGTGTGTGTGATTCTGGCTAGTTTTCACCTTTCAGCTCTTCCTCATCTCAACAATGGGAGCCATATTACCAATCTCCTTGCGCAGTGCAGAGAATTAGCATAAAGTTATTCTATAAAGCATGGCACACACTTCATACATATTCACTGTCAACGTCCCCCTCATCATTAAGAGCCCAGTTAGACTTTGCTAACATTGGGAAAGACCCTGATGCTGGGAAAGATTGGGGGAGGAGGAGAAGGGGATGACAGAGGATGAGATGGCTGGATGGCATCACCAACTCAATGGACATGAGTTTGAGTAAACTCCAGGAGTTGCTGATGGACAGGGAGGCCTGGCGTGCTGTGATTCATGGGGTCGCAAAGAGTCGGACACCACTGAGCGACTGAACTGAACTGAATGGAAAGAAATCTGACCAAAATGTCAGGGATCTGAGACTCATTCCTCTCCTTTTCTGAACAAATTGGATTACTCTAAGCCTGGAAATCTTTTTTGTCCTCCTGAAACTGGATTTTTTACTTGCAAAAGGAGATAATAAGATGATGCTGCATTGACAGAAAATGTAATGAACATGATATCACTTTAGAAATCAAAATAGATCAATGTGAGAGCATAGTTTGAATGCAAATTAAAAAATTTGAAAGGTTGCATATACCTACTCTTTGACAGTATAGTCAATTTTGGGACCAGTGATGCTGACTAATTCATACAACAGAATTTAAACTTGTCAGCTGCTGCTAAAATTCACTAGAGAGCCTGCAGATTAGAGTGGAAAGATTTAGAAGGCTCATCTTCCAATTGACAAGTCTATAGACAAGTCACTTAACTGTTAAAAATCTTAGTTTCTGTAATTGTAAATTGGTATAAATGGATTGCTTACCTGCTCCCCAGGACTATGAAAAGGAGAAAATAGGAGACTACATATGAAAGTGGTTTGGAAATTAACATGCTTTGTAAATTAAATGTATTGTTATTTTTACATTAGCTGCTAATACTTCTTCTTAGCTAGGGAGATGAGTCATAAAAATTGCTGAATGATTTGAACATGTGATTATTTTGCCACAAAGTTCTCTTTTGAGTTGTCAATTTATTTTTAGCAAGTTCAAATACTGTACATTCAAAATGCAAATGGGTGAAAAATGATTGTGATGCTTCAAAGGATGTAATTAGTTCTAGAAATGGAGAAACAAATATCTAGCCAAATTCCTGAAGCCTGAAAACAAGAACCACTGTTTTGCCATCATGTTTATTTTCTTCTTACTCTATCTATGAGTCAAAAATAGTTTTTTGCAAAAGAATTTTTTTTAATACAAGCAAACACTGAGTCCGAAAAAAAAAAAAAAAGAAAGAAAGAAAGAAAGAAATCGTTAATAAAGTAAGCATAGAATTCTTTTAAAGAAGTTTGCTTTAGATTTCTATTCCAATTGTGACTACTTGATAGTTTTAAACCAGATTCTCAACATTGGCTTTCTGAATGAAATGGGAACTCAGGTCCTCCCATAAGTTTCTTTGAATCCTATGGATTCTCTGGTCCTTCATCATAGGATGTTTACAGTTTGTAGCTGGAAGTGACATTGGAGAAAAGAGGTGATTTGTACTAGCTTCACTGTTCTGTAGATCAAAAGCAGGTTCAGAGAGGCAGACTGAATTCTCTACTGTCACACAGCTAGCTGACTCAGGTCTCCTGATTCAGTTCTAGGTTCTCCTCACTCTATCTCACTATATTTGTTCTCTTTCCCTGGACTTTTTTTTTTTTTTTTTGGAGTTAGATGAAGAGGGAGATGAGGGCATGGATCTGATTGCTTCATTTTTTTCAAGTCCATTTGGAAATCTGCACAGAAATGCAGCACCTCTAGCTAATTCCATATAGAATCAGGCCTGGGTAAGAAACAGAACTCTTACCTCACTCCAGTTTCCAACAATCCAGTAGGCAGGGCTGTGTCCCATTGAGAGCTGCTTATAATCCGAGGCATTCAGCAAAAATCCCTCAGCCATCAGACTTGTTGCATCTTCCTTGGTCAGGACTGGTCCAGAACTCTGTGTTATATTCATGTTGCTTGGAAGTTCTGAGGGGTGAGGGTTTACTGGCTTTTTGGAGTATGATGGCTGGTGGTCCAGAGGGAGTGGAGTATTAGCTGGCTTTTCAGTGACCGTCCCTTCAGCTCTGGATGCTCCATTTTTTAGAGTAATGGGCCTTTGGCTGGGTACCAGTCCTTCTGATACTGTGCTAAAGGGTGGCCATAGAGATGTCCCCCCAAGATAAGGTGTTGGTGGAGGTCCAAGTGGTATTTCAATACTTCTTTCCCCCGTAGCATCATTTCCAGGTACTCTGATCTTGGTCCATGTCACAGAATTGTTCTCATTTTTTTTCTCAGATGATTCACTGCCTTCCCCTGAGCCACTGTGAATCTCCATTTCTGGCTCTTTGGTCAAGGGACTATAAAACGAAGTCACCTGCCAAGTCACAGCATTGCTGGAAGTTGACAAGTCAGAACCACTCGTTGTCGTGATGACAAGGTCTCCCTCTGAGGTAGGACCAGTGTTGGGATTGGAAACATTCTCTTCATTTGGCTGGATGCTCAAAGACCAGGAAGTGAGAATGGGCTGGGAAGTACTTCCAGTGGAAATGACATTATGGGTGTCCAGTTCAGTTTGGATTGAACTATTCTGCCCCTGCTTCCCATCAAGGTCTCCTCCTTTGGAGGCTATGGTAGGATCAGGGATGTTAATTGTTGGAGTGCTTGTGCTCAGAGGCCCAGGCACTGTGGGTGTAGTCAGTACCCCGGGACTGGGTGTAGTCAGCATCCTAGGACTGGGTGTAGTTGGAGGGACAGGCTTCAAGGGGTCAGGTGTCAGTAGATTTTTCCCACTGAAAATCGTGCCTCTGTTGGGCTTCAGGATTCTCCGGCTAGACGGGCACTGCTGGAGGCCACAGAGAGCTCTGCTGTTGGGTTTCCTTGTCATGTCACAGGGCTCATCGTGGTTCTTGGCACACGTGACACTGCGAATCCGTACTCCACCACCACAGGAGACAGAGCACTGGGAAAGAGAGATGGCTGTTAGTCCAGTGGGAAAGACATGTTGGTTCTCATGCTGATTTATAGCAAATCGGGACAGGCCCAGTAGAAACGGAACTGTGCGGCTAAAATCATTTCCTATCTTTGTATTTGGCTTCTGTGCAATTTCAGCTTCCCATAGAAATATGTATATCTTGGGGAGACCAGCTGGGGCTCAGGACTAACAATCTACCCTTCACAAACTGAAAAGGCAAAACATGACATGGGAAAACTCAAGTCTTTCTGGGCCAGAACTATTGGATAGTGGATCCGCAAAGAGCGCAATGATTTAAACAATCACCTGATTTTTCAAAAGAGATAGGAATATTATTTTCCCTAAGGTTTCAGTGCTATTAAAGTGTTTATGTATTTTCTAGAATCTATTAATTTAATGATAATGAGCCTGTCCCTTTATATTCATATAAGTGACACAGCCTCACTCAGGTATCCTAAGCTCCATTTTCTTGCTTGTTGTCAGATGGACTCAGATTAAAAGCTAGACAGTCTGTGTATGCATAACACGTATATGACGCCAGGACCTTTTATGAAATTTAAAGGTGGGAAGTTAATCAAAGGTGGGGAGATACCCTGTCCAAAGAGATAGGGGAGTCCTGGAGTGTGGTGTCGATATATGGATGTTGTGGCAGGCGCCTCTCCATAGTGGTCCTTCTAGGACATGCAAAGCACGTATGGCTAGACTTGCCTTTGAGGGAATCCTAACAGGACAGTCACTTCTCAGGATTCGTGGTAAAGATCTCTTTGCAACCCTATGGACCACAGGTCACCAGGTTCTTCTGTCCATGGGGTTCCCTAGGCAGAAATACTGGAGTGGGTTGCCATGCCCTCCTCCAGGGGGATCTTCCCGACCCAGGGGTCGAATCTGCATCTCTTGCGTCTCCTGCATTGGCTGGTGGGCTCTTCACCACTAGCACCACCTGGGAAGCCCAAACCATGCAGAGTACATAGTTGTGATCAACACATAACACTAGATTTCTTGATATTTTATTTTTAAATCACATTTTTACCCAACTGCTCCATTTTGAGCTTTCTTTTCCAATGATAGGTTAAAGTATCTACTGAATAGTTGGTTCTTGAACGTGGACTGTCCAGGAGTTTGTGTTGGCTGGTTCGCATTTGTCTGTCTTACCTCTCTGACCCTAACATAGGTTTCTAGAAGATGGGGACTACATAATGTTTCCTGGATTTCAAAGGGCTTCACAGCCATTATTCTGTGTGATACCCTGTGAATATCAGCCCTGTGAGATCTATACAGCTGTGAGATTTACAAGACTGGAATTATTATTCCATCTCTTACAAGAGAGGAAGCTGACACTCAGGAACCCGCTTGAAAGGTTTCAAGTCAGTGGAAGAGTAAAAATTGGATTAATTCCATGCCTCTCCCAATCCACAGGGGGGGAAAAAAAAAACAAACCTAGCACAGCATGGTGGACAAGCAATTTGTCTTCTGAATTCACTTATTGACTTGATCAAACTTTTGATTTTTGAAAAGTTACCCAAAGGCAGAAACTGTCTTTTATTCATAAGTGAACTCCAGGATATTTCTTGGGATGAAATGATCACTTACTACATATTTATTAAGTGACTATTCTACCTGGAAAATAATCAGGAATGGGAATATTCTTCTCCCTGGGAGCTTATGCATTTTTCAGTTTGAGTTTCTTGCCTTCTCAGATCCTACTTTCAAGTTCCTCTGTATTGGAAAATAAATTTCTCCTTAATTTTGATCCAATCCAGCATAATCACTCACTGATATATGATAATTCTCTTGAAATCAGCATTTTTGAAAAGCAGGAGATGCGTGTGAGTGCAGAAGATTGTGTTGCTCAGGGAATGTTTAACTGCAGAGTTGGGTCAACCAATAAAGCTGTAGTGCTTCCCAGGTGGCGCTAGTGGTAAAGGACCCACCTGCCAATCCAGGAGACATAAGAGATGCGGGTTCAGTCCCTGGGTTGGGAAGATCCCCTGGAGGAGGGCATGGCAACCCACTCCAGTATCCTTGCCGGGGAAATCCTAGGGACAGAGAGTCTGGGGGGCTACAGTCCATGGAGTTGTACAGAATCAGACACAACTGAAGCTGTGAGATTAAGATGTCAACAAACACTTAAACAACCAGCTCGAAGACTGAACTTCCAAGTTTGTTTTGATATAATAGTATTAATCTTTGGACTTCCCTGGTAGCTCAGATGGTAAAGAATCTGCCTACAATGCAGGAAACCTGGGTTTGATCCCTGAGTCAGGAAGATCCTCTGGAGAAGGGAATGGCAACCCACTCCAGTATTCTTGCCTGGGAAATTCCATGGACATTGGAGCCTGGTGGGCTACAGTTCATGGAGTCGCAAAAAGTCAGCCATGACTGAGCAACTAACACTTTCATGCTTGGGAGAACAGTGCTTCATAGACCAAGAAATGCACACTTATTTCCAACTAAATGGAGACTACCAATAAAGCTCTTAAAACCCTGCAGTGAGGAAATGGTCTCTTCTAGCATCTTCTATGACTCACTTCATTTTAAAGCCTGGAAAGGGCAGGCTGTGGGTGTTTATTTTTCTGGCTCGCTATAGTGTTTCTGCTTTTCTTGTGTATGAAGAGACTTTATGCTGCATTTATTTGAGTCATCTTGAGTCACTTCACCACTTGCTACATTCTGATCTGAACTCTCAGGGTTTTCAAATCTCCACTTTGTAAAAAACTGTATCAATCTAAGTAAATAATCCTCTGTGTATGCCTGAACATATTTCCATGCTGGCTGCCTCAGACAGGCTCCAATTTGAGAACTGATTCGTAAATTAGGACCCTGATAACCCTAACACCAAGCAGGTGTACCCTGCCTTGCATTTTCTTTCCAAGAAATGTCTGAGTAGACATATCTAAAAGTAGGAAACTCTGATTTTGTTTTCTTCTCTGTTTGTAACTTTTTTTGGTTTATTTTGATTTGAAACATCTCTAATACCCACAGACTTTACTCTACAACTTTACAAGCATTTTTAAAAATCCAGAAGTTTATGCATGTATGCCTGCCACCCCATGATGAACTATGAAATTAAAAAGTTATAAAACCTGTAAGAAATAGCACCTGATATTCCATTATAAACTCCAGGCATGATGTAGGGACTAAGCTCAGCTTCCTTATCTAGAAACTGAAAGTAATGATAACCTTTCAAGACTGAGGATATATTATATAAGACAACGATCTTAACATAGTGCATAATATATAGGACACAAGTGGGAATTGGAAGGTATTATTATCACTGTTATAATAATGATGCTGATAATAATGATAGTAATAACAACAAAGGGCATGGGGGTCCCCACTTTCTACTATCCTTCTGAAGTACAGCATGACACACAGGCCTATCTTGCAGGATGCTGTAAAGTGAGCAGCTGAATAAGTAATGTGGTTGCAGGCACCAGTCTAGAAGATACCATGGAGACACATATTCCCATTGGTTTCTTGCTTTTGGATTTTATTTTATTTTTTTTTTGGATTTGGGTTTCCTAGGGCTAATAGATATGTTTTTATTTCTAATTTTACAAATTATAAGTATTAAATAATCTTATTCACTATGAATTTGTTCAGCTTAAAAGAATAAAGCAGGACTAAATAATTGCTATCTAGATGGTTATTTAATTAAAACACATTAGATCTTGGTCTTTCAAAACAGAAGATTATTCTAGAACAGAAACACTAAAGTCGCAGCCCAAGAGGTACCTGTGGCCCACTGGCATGTATTCATTGGTCTGGTCACCCTCACAAGAAACAAGCAAATAACAAAATACAATTATCGAATTAGCAGGCAACATTTAAAAGTGAGAAGATTCCATATTAAAACTCCAGGTTTTTTAGCTTCTCTTGAAAAAGCAGATAATCTGTAACTATGGGCCCCATTCCCAACTGGCAACTCAAAAACTTCATGAACAGATACCAACAGATACCGGGTCTGGGGGAGTTTACACGTTTCTTTACCTGCCATTCAAACCCATCCACTCTCCTCACCCAGCAGACATGGCATCTTTCAAATAATCGATGCTCGCCATTCCTTCGCACTGGGGCATAGTGCGTCCAGTGAGACAGTCAGCGTGAACTGTCTACTGCGTATACTGAGCCTCAAAACTCAGGTGCCTTTGCTCACAGTCACAGCAGAACAAATGGCACTGTTTTGCATTCAGCCCACACACTTCCCAGTACATCTTCCAACTGTGTTTATCTCCTTAGGAGCTGTCAAGCCCTTCAGATGAGATAAATGCAGGACACAGCGCCACACTTGGAACTCATCTCAATTGCTACTTTCAGGATCCTCAAAACCAGTTTCTGTGATGATTACCTTACGCCCTTGCCTTATAATTTTGAACTCTGTACCAGGCAAACAGTTTGTTAATCTGTGAATGTCCTCCCTGCGAGTTATCTTGCCCTCACTTGCCATCACTCAGAGATTAAGGCCTCTGGGGGGAGCCCGCTGAGAAAGAAGTCTGCTGCTAAATTAGTCAACTCTACCCACCAGAGGGGCACTGTGGGGGAGGGGCCCCGCAATTGACTCAAGAGCTGTCATGCTAAGAGAGAGTTTATTCAAAAACACAGCTGGGGTTTATTAGAGAGGCTGGGTTAAAGGGATGAGTAGGGAAACAGCCAATACATAGTCTCAGGAAGTGATAAATAAATGAATGGTTGTCAATCATGTCCAACTCTGTGACCCCATGCACTGCAGCATGTAAGGCTTCCCTGTCCTTCACTACCTCCTGGAGTTTGTTCAAACTCATGTCCACTGAGTTGGGGATGCCATCCAACCATCTTATCCTCTGTCATCCCCTTCTCCTCCTGCCCTCATTCTTTCCCAGCATCAAAATCTTTTCCAATGAGTCAGCTGTTCCCATCAGGTGGCCAAAGTATTGGAGCTTCAGCTTCACCATTAGTCCTTCCAATCTCATACTAAAATCATTTTGAAAGTAAGTGACCTATCACAGATTGAACTGTGTCCCCTCCAAAAGACAGAGTCTTAACTCCTGGTCCCCCGCTTCCCTTGTGCCTCAGAATGTGGTCTTATCTGGAGATGCTGTCTTTACAGAGGAAATTAAGGTAAATCGAGGTCACTAGGGTGGCCCTAATCCAGTATGACCACTGTCTTCCTGAAAAGGGTAAATCTGGATGCAGAGACGCACATATAGAGACAGCACCACGTGAAGATGAAAGCGGAGGTGATGGTGAGGCATCCATAAACCAAGAGACACCAAAGAATGTGAGCAAAGCATCAGAGGTCAGGAGAGAAGCATGGAAAAACTTGTCTCACAGCCCTCCTGTGTGCATGCATGCAAAGTTGCTTCAGTCAGGTCTGACTCTGAGACCCCACGGACTGTAGCCCGCCAGGCTCCTCTGTCCATGGGATTTTCCAGGAAAGAACACTGGAGTGGGTTGCTGTGCCCTCCTGCACGGGATCTTCCTGACCCAGGGATTGAACACAGTCCCCTGCATTGGCAGGTGGGTTCTTTACCACTAGAGCCACTTGGGAATCCTCAGGAGGGATCAACTCTGCGGATATCTTACTCCTAGACTTCCAGTTATTGTGAATGAAACATGCTGCCCATCATGGCAGTAAAGAAAGGATGCTGTGGTTGTCAAACCCAGCCAGCCCTGAGGGGACTCAAGAAGGGGAAGAGCAGGGCCCTGACCCAGATAGCTAAGGTGTACATCAGAGGCATGATTTCAGAGAGCCCAGGCTCTTGCATCTTCTCATACATAGAAAAGTGCTAAATTCATTAACTTGAGATATCCGGTTTTCTTTAATTAATGATGATCTTTAGATATGAGGCCCTATAGCTCAGGGGTTAGAGCAACTGGTCTTGTAAACCAGGGGTCGTGAGTTCATATCTCGCTGGGGCCTGCTGAGTTCCAACTACCTGGTCTTTGTCGCAAAAACCTCAGTGTCAATCCCAAGCTTCCAATTCACCCCTGCCCCGCCTCTCCCCCTTAACGACCACAAGTTTGTTTTCTACATCTGTGACTCTTTTCCCTTTTGTGCAACACTGTAAGTCAACTATGCACGCTAGGTCACTTCAGTCTAGCTCTTTGCGACCCTATGGACAGTGGTTCACCACGAGATTCTCCAGGCAAGAATACTGGAGTGAGTTGCCATGCCCTCCTCCAGGGGATCTTCCTCACCCAGGGACTGAGCCCGCATCTCTTATGTCTCCTGTGTTGGCAGGCGGGTGCTTCACCACAGGCACCACCGGAGAAACCCCTATACTCTGGCCCCTCCCTTACCTCTTTGGTACAGTCCCTCAGAGCTATCTGAGAGGTTGCATCTCAGGCTTAATGCCTCCCTTTTGTCCACCAAATAAAACATAACTCTTGACTTGGAGGCTGTGCATTTTTTCAGTCAACATTACAAAACTGGTGAGACAGTACATTTCTATACTTTAAGGTGCTCAGTTTGTGGTCCTTTGTTAAGGCAGCCTGAGCAAGCAAATATACAGCACTGTGGAGAATCAGTATGACCCCCAACTGGTTTTCTTCAAGTAGCTGTTTCAGACAAGGGTGCTCACATGTGTTCTCTGGGAATCCTGGCAAAGCATGGGCTGCTGGCCTCTGGGAAGAACTGAGATGCTGGCACTTGCAGAGGTGACATGCCAAAAGAGCAGGTGGTCAAGGCTAAAGCATCAGGTGTCCAGTCTCGCATGACTGTCCGGGACCTTGAATGAAACTGGGGAATACTGAGAGGAATTGACTCAGCTGTGTCTTCTCACCTTCTGTGCTGTCTCCCTGCAGTTTTCAGGAACTCCTGTGGCTCTTCATGTGAGTTTTGCATGCCTGTTTTCATTTAGCAACAGATAAGCCATGGGCACTTGCTGCACTGCCTTCTGTTTGAAGAGCCAGGAGAGCTTGATCATGAAACATTTAGTCTATCTGGTCACACGTGGAAACCAAAACCCGTGTGAACAGCTTTGCACTTAATAGATTCTCAGGGGCTGGCCTAATTAATTGCATTCTTTTGTTTGTTTGTGTGCTTTGGTCAGGCACAAAGAAAGTAGATTAAAGATCTCTACAGACCCAGAGCATGTCTGCTTCTGAGGCTCTACCCTAAGGCCCATCCAATATATTAAAAACCATCTCTAGTCTCAAGTGACATATAATCTTTTTCTGTAAAAACAATTTGAAAAGCTGTTTATTCTTTTGCTTTTGAAAACATTTGGTGAGGACCACTCATTTAATTTATGAGTGGCTCTGATTTCTCTGTGATCATTACACATAGTCTGGAATTCCAGCAAAGTGAGAAAAGCCAGTCTACAAATTGTTTCCTAAACAGACTACATTTTTTTATGAACACTGAGAGCTGTCATGTTGTTACATTTTGCAGATGTTTGAGAGCTGTATGCCAGAGTTCAGAGTAAAAGCTCTGTTGCCAGCAGTCAAATCCTGGCTCCGTTGCTTAAAGGCTGTGTGACTTTGGACATACTTCTAAATATCTCTATGCCTCTCTTTCTTTACCAGTGAAATGGGGCTAATTAGGCCATTGTGTGCTCAGTCGTGTTTGACCCTTTGCGACCCTATGGGCTGTAGCTCATCAGGCTCCTCTGTCCATGGGATTTTCTAGGCAAGAATACTGGAGTGGGTGGCCATTTCGTCCTCTAGGAGATCTTCCTGACCCAGGGCTCAAACCTGCATCTCCTGGGTCTCCTGTATTGGTAGGTGGATTCTTTACCACTGAGCCACCTGGTAAGCCTGGTAATACCTACAAAGGTATTTAATATACATACTAAATGCTTGATAATCATTTGTTTTTAATATGTAATTAAATATTGATTTCTGATTTTGCAGTGTCCTTTGCTTTATTGGAGCAACACAGTAGTTTTGTTTTTCAGATTTTAAACACTTTTGTGGGTCCATGAAAACCTTGCAGCACTAAGCCATGTGCCCCTGCATAAAAGGGCTCTGAGCTCAGAGAGGGAGTTAGATGAAGATGCAGGGCCCAACACACGTTCCCCCCTACAGTGTGGAAGGATTCCCTTTTCTCCAACCCTCTCCAGCATTTATTATTTGTAGACTTTTTGATGGTGGCTATTCTGGCCTGTGTGAGGTGATACGTTATTATAGTTTTGATCTGCATTTCTCTAATAATTAGTGATGTTGAACATTTTTTCATATCTATATGTCTTCTTTGGAGAAATGTCTATTTAGATATTCTGCCTACTTTTAAAAACTGGATTGTTTGATTGTTTTTGCTATAAGAACTACCATATGACCCAGCAACCCCATTCCTTGGCATATACCCAGAGAAAGCCGTAATTCAAAAAGATATATGCACCCCAGTGTTCACTGTGGCACTATTTACAATAGCCAGGACATGGAAGCCAGGACATATTCATTAACAGAGGAATGGGAAAAGAAGTTAGTGGACATATATGCAGTGGAATATCATAAAAAAGAATGAGGGAATGCCATTTGCAGCAACATGGATGGATGCAGAGATTGTCATACTGAGTGAAGTAAGTCAGAGGAAGACAAATATTACATATTGCTTATATATGCTATCTTAAAAACTGGGTACAAATAAACTTACAAAACAGAAATAGAGTCACAGATGTAGAAGGCAAACATGGTTGCCAGGGGCAAGGGTTGAGAGGGGTAAATTGGGACACTGGGCTTGATATATAAACACTGCTGTGTATGTGCGGGTGTGTGTGCTTAGTCATGTCTGACTCTGCAACCTATGGATTGTAGCCCACCAAGCTCCTCTGTCCATGGGCTTTTCCAGACAAGAATACCGGAGTGCATTGCTATAGCACTGAGAACTCTACTCAGTACTCTGTAATGGCCTATTTGAAAAAAGAATCTTAAAAAGAGTTGCGATATATATTTGTACAACTGATTCACTTTGCCATACAGGAGACACTAGCACAACACTGTAAATCAACTATACTCCAATAATTGTTTTTTTTTTTTTAAAAGAAAATGCAAGGGCCATAGATCCATTCTATCAGGGAGCTTGGGTGTCACTGACTGGACAAGGCTTGCAAAGTAAGAGTAACATGGAAAACAGACCCTTGTCTTCTTTCTTGCCTGATAATAAAGTTCTCATTTAGTGAATGCTCCAGTATTCTTGGTCTTCCCTGGTGGCTCAGCTGGTAAAGAATCCTCCTGCAATGCAGGAGACCTGGGTTCGATCCCTGGGTTGGGACGATCCCCGGGTTGGGATGATCCCCTGGAGAAGGGAAAGGCTATCCACTCCAGTATTCTGGCCTGGAGAATTCAATGGACTGTATAGTCCATGGGGTCGCAAAGAGTCGGACACGACTGAGTGACTTTCACTTTCACTTTACTATTTGCCAGGCACTATGTGAAGGGCTCACATGGATTATCATCAAACTTTCTGATAATCCTGTCTTTCTAAATGAGAAAAGGTTGAGAGAAGCTTAACACTAGCTCAGTTACAGCTTGGCACAGCTGGAAAACCTAGGAAAATTACTATCCCAGGAAATCTATTAGTCTAACTGCTGGGAGAAATATGGGAATTAATGAACTAAAATCAAACTCATAGAGTTCAAGAATTAAATGAGATATTTAAATAGAGTGGATAGAAGCCAACAAAAGATGGATAACATTATTTCCATCTATTCACCTTACTAAAAAATGATTATAGGTATAGAGCTTATTATATGCCAGGTATTCTTATGAGAATTTTAGGAATATTAGCTCATTTCATCCTCATAACTTCCCTAGAGTCCTCATTTTTAGAGATGGAGGAAACAAATCACAGGAAAATAAAAGTAACCACAGGGGGATTAAATTCACACATCTGATAAGTGGCAAAGCCAGAATTTGGACCTGGTAGAGGGAGGTGCATGCTCTTCACCACTAGACTGGCCACCTCTCAAAAGGCATGCCACTGAAGTGGGGTGTCTAGTGGGAGCCACAGAAACTTTGATACTTATCTTCATTTACAATAGAGCCCCCCTTCTGGACCCTCCAAGCCCAGAAAGTAGGCTGGGCAAAACCAGATTAAGATTCTTGATTCCTGAGATTGGGGGTGGGAGTCGGGTGTCTAGAATATGAACTTAGCGGGGAAGGGGCTGGTCACAGGGAGCAGGAAAGCTGTCTTTGGGGGTAGCCACTGACTCTCCCTGGGAAGGGAGAGACCTCCTCCTTCTGGCATCTCCTGGGTCAGGGAGGAGTGGTCCAGCCTGGCACAGATAAGCCCACCCTCCTCTCAGTGGTCTCTTGACAGGAAGGGCATCTCATGGATTTGCCTCTTCTTCTTCTTACCTTGGTCATCCCAGGGAGGACCATTCTACAGGCTTCTAAAAGCATCACAGTTGACCTCAGGACAAAATCCAGACCATAAATACCATGTGTAGCAGGAGTCACTATATCATCTTTTTTTCTTTTCCTATTTTGTGGCCCTTTATTTGAAAAGTAAGTACATATTTTTCTTAATCAGTTGGGTGCAATTGTAGGAAAAATTGCTCCTTTCTTGATTTTACCACTTCTAAGTTTATTGGCTGACTTCTTTTTTAAGGACTTCCCTGGTGGCTCAGATGGTTAAGTGTCTGCCTACAGTGTGGAAGATCCAGGTTCAATCCCTGGGTCAGGAAGATCTCCTGGAGAAGGAAACAGCAACCCACTCCAGTATTCCTGCCTGAAGAATCCCATGGATGGAGGAACCTAATAGGCTACAGTCCATAGGGTCACAAAGAGTTGGACATGACTGAGCGACTTCACTTTCACTTTTTTTTTTAAACCCTGTATCATCTCCTAAAACATTTCCCAGTATAGAATGTCAAAGACATTCATGCTTCAGCAAAGCTCATTAGAGGGCTAATGTATACAGACATTAGCAAGACAGCAGAGGGGAAAAAAAGGAGGATCCACTCAGTGAATATTCTGATGCTGATTTAACTAAAAGCACCTCTCCTGACAACATCTCTAAATGAAGGCAGCAGCTCAGCCTCTCAGTGGAACTGGACACTGGATTCCACATCTGCCATCACTATACTATGCAGTGGCCTCTATTCAGAACAACAGACTCCAGCATTTGTCACTTGGCGCCAACATTTCAGTCCCTTGTTGTCCAGTGAGGCACATCGTTTTGCTCCCCAGAAACAGAAACACAATGAAAAGGACTCCTCAGCCAAATATGTAATTGTGGTCCCTTGAAAAAGCATGAAGATTCCGGCAATTAGTAAATTCTACATGACAAGAATTATTAACTGCTTTGGATGCAGCCAACACACTTTTGGTAAACAGTTTTAATGGACCAGTCACAATACCCCATTCAGCCTTATTTTGACAACACTGTAATTTACAGCAATCGAGGTTGGCAGTGGACTAATAGGTCAGGCCAGACACAGGCTGTGATTATACCTTCCCAGGAACAGCAGGGAAATACCCTGGCCTGTTATTGATGTGTTCACATGAATCAGTGCAATACCAGCAACACGCCTATATTAGGTTGTAGATGTTTTCTTTGCATGTACACCTTTGTCTTTCTTTTTTTGGGAGTCCTAGCTCTCTCATTTGATTAGCAGTTATTACAATAAAGGAACTATATCTTTTTTTATTTCCACCCAGCTGCTACTGAGAGTATTATATACAGAATTAGAAGCTAAATAAGGGCCTCCCAGGGGGTGCAAATTGTAAAGTGGTGCAGGAGACATAAAGATGCAGGTTCAATCCCTGGATCAGGAAGATCCCCTGGAGGAGGGCATGGTGACCCACTTCAGTAGTCTTGCTTGGAGAATCCTACCGATAGAGGAGCCTGGCAGGCTACAGTCCATAGTGTCGCAGAGTTGGACATGACTTAAGTGACTTTTCATGCACGCATGCAGAAGCTATATAAACCTAAATTGTGACTTTGAGCTAATGAAATAGTTTTGGAAATACAGTTATAAAAAATGGTTGTATTCAAATGAGAGTTTTCTGCTTTCAAATAGTTATCTTCAGAGATGGTACCTTTGCTTAGACAAAATTTCGAATTCTTTTTTTAAAAAATAATCATATATTGTCAAATGAACAGTTTTGATATCTGCAGCTGGTCAGGAAAATTCTGTGTAGAAGCTAAGTGTCACATAGGATCATTCATTCTCAGTGGGGGCAATGAAGACTGGTTCTGGGGTGGAGTGAGTTAAAAAACCTCACCCTCTTTATGTATAAAGCACAGATATATACATAGTACATAAATAAATACATAGTATATATGTCCTATGATTATGTATTATATAATTCTTTCATATGAAATGTTCAGAAAGGCAGTTCTCTGGAAATATGAAGTGGATTAATGTTTGTCTAGGGCTGGGGAATGAAGGTAGGGACCTGGGATGATGATTAATGCATGCAGGGTTTATTTAGGAGGTGATGAAAACATTCTTAAATTACTGTGGTAATGACTGTTTAACTCTGTGAATATACTAGAGGTCATTTGTTTGTTCACTTTCAATGGGTGAATTTTATGGTATGTGAATTATATCTCAACACACACACACACACAAACCACTTCCCTCCTTGAAAATAAAGTCATGATGGAGGAAGACAATTAGGAAAAAGCCTCTAAAAAGGCACTTAAGGAGTCATTTCCTTCTCCAGGGGATCTTTCTGACCCAGGGATTGAACCCAGGTCTTCTGCATTGCAGGCATATTCTTTACTGTCTGAGCCACCAGGGAAGCCCATTGAGGGGGAAACAAAAAATCAGAAACACTGCCTTGGATCAAAAAAGTGAATTCCATCTTAAATCTCTGTATTTCCAGTTCAAACATCCATGATGAGAATTAATTCTCAATTAGCCTGAACAGTTCTTGGGTTAATCCTACCTAAGTCAGGCAATATCCTCTGAGCCTCATCTCTACCAGCAGGTAGAATCTGGAATTAGTTTTGCTGCCCAGAACCTGGTCTCTAAGAGCAGTGAGGCTGAGAAAAGATTTTAGAAGAGGCACATCTTATGGGAATCAGGAATCATGGCTGCCCTATAGAAGTCATATTAGAAACAGTCTGCTAAAAACTAAGTTGCTTGAGACTGCTAGAAGACCCTTGAGTCTAACTCAGTGTTGCAGGGTAAGTTCTCAAGGAGACAGACTCTGGTGTTTAGCTAGCATGGCTTTTATTAGGAAGTACTCTGGAAATCAACTCCTGTCAGAAAGAGGGGAAGGAAACAGGATACAGCCTAGGGGAGATGGTGCCATGATGCAGGCCTGACAACAGGTTTAGCCAGCCTCAAGAGAAGCTCTGGTCCTGGGATAGCCCTTCAGAGTTGTCCCAACAGCTGAAGAATATAAGCCCTTTACTTCTGAAAATGTGTCTGGGTAGTACATCACAGCATCCTCCCAACCCAGGTTCCTGACTTCAGACTATACTACAAAGCTACAGTCATCAAAACAGTGTGGTACTGGCACAAAACCACAAATATAGATCAACAGAATCAAACAGAACATCCAGAGATAAACCCATGCACCTGTGGTCACTTAATCTATGACAAAGGAGGCAAAAATATACACTGGAGAAAAGACAGTCTCTTCAATAAGTAGGGCTGGGAAAACTAGACAGCTACCTGTGAAATAATGAAATTAGAACACTCCCTAATACCATACACAAAAATAAACTCAAAATGGATTAAAGACCTAAATGTAAGGCCAGATACTATAACACTCTCAGAGAAAAATATAGGCGGAATACTTTCTGACATAAATCACAGCAAGATCTTTTTTGATCCACCTCCTAGAGCAATGAAAATAAAAATAAACAAATGGGATCTAATTAAACTTAAAAACCTTTGCATAGCAAAAGTAACCATAAATGAAATGAAAGGGCAATCTTCAGAATGGGAGAAAATATTTGCAAATGAAGCAACTGACAAGGGATTAATTTCCAAAATATATAAACAACTCATGTATCTCAATATATATATATATTAAAAACCCCAATCTAAAAACCTAAATAAATGTTTCTCCAAAGAAGACATACAGATGGCCAAAAAACATATGAAAAGATGCTCAACATCACTAATTATTAGAGAAATATGAATCAAAACCTCAATGAGGTATTACCTCACACAGGTTAGAATGGCCACCATCAAAAAATCTATAAAGAATAAATGCTGGAGAAGGTGTAGAGAAAAGGGAACCCTTTTACAGTGTTAGTGGGAATGTAAATTGGTGGATAAACAACAATTTTAAACAAATAATAACAAAAAATAACAAAATAAACAGCTACTATGGAGAACAGTATAGAAATTCCTTAAAAAACTAAAAATAGAACTACCATACAACCCAGCAATTCCATTCTTAGGCATATATCCAGGGAAAACCAGAATTCAAAAGGGTGCATGTACCCCGATGTTCACTGCAGCACTATTTACACTAGCGGGGACATGGAAGCAACCTAGATGTCCATCAACAGAGGAACAGATAGCACATATATACAATGGACTATTACTCAGCCTTAAAAAGGAATGAAATGATGCCATCTGCAGAGCTGTGGACTGACCTGGAGATTGTCATGCAGAGTGAAGTGAGTCAGAAAGAGAGAAACAGATATCATGTGGTATTGCTTGTATGTGGATCTACAAAAATGATACAGATGAATTTATTTGCAAAGCAGAAACAGTCACAGATGTAGAAAACAAACTTATGATTACCAAGGGGGAAGTGGGGTGGGCTGACATATACACTTCTATGCATAAAATATATAACTAATGAGGACCTACTGCATAACACAGGGAACTCTACTCAGTGCTCTGTGGGGACCTAAGTGAGAAGGAAATCCAAAACAGAGTGAATATATGTAGGCATATACCTAATTCACTTTGCTGCACAGCTGAATTCTTCTTTAGATAGTACTTTACAAGCTATGAAAAGCAATAGCATTACTTATAATCAAGAATCACTTTAAACACAAAGGTCTTATCCAAATGGATCAGATTACTCCTTTATCCACCAGACTTAATTCTAATCAACTTCCTGTGGCTTTCTCCTGAATCAAATATTTTCCATTTCTCTGATCGTGAGTCTAAGAGGAATTCTAAGATACTCTGGTCAATAGTAGCATTATTATGGAAACGATGTGGCTTCCCAAGGAAGCTCATAAGAAGTCAACAACCATCAATACATTCTGGCCTGTTGGTTTTACAAAGTCACTTATTTTCTAGTCATTCCTTAGGTCACTGACTGAAATACACATAGAGAAGCAGAGCAAGGCCCCTGGAGACTCCAGTACCCTTGCAGAAAGCAGAGGTCTACTTCTACTACAGACTCTGGTAGCAAAAGTCCTGACAGTTCTAGGTCCCCTGGTGACCCAAAGAAAATTAAAGCCTGGAAGGATTTCATGATCTCCTAGCCTATGGATTTCCAGTCATACTTGGAGAATCAGATCAGATTAACTGTGGGGAAATGCAACACTATTTGACTTTATGTGACTAATAGTACACATCTCAAAACTTCATCAGATCTGAATAGATGGATGATTTGAGAGGCTTCTCCAAGTGGCAAGTACATTGCCTATCATTCCAGTCAGAGTGACTCTCCTTTAGTTTTAGTCTGAAACATAAGTTCCAGTAAATGTCTGGCAAGCCAGCTTTTGGGGTAGGTGGGAGAGCCTTGATTTGTTCCCAACGGTTAACAATGGACCGGCAAAAATCCTGAAGATTTTTCAGTTAGCTGCCATGAGCCTGAGTATGTAAGATCCAGGTCATTCCAGGCAGGTAGATATCCGACCAGATGAGAGGAAGATCTTGTAAGAATGGAAAACAAGCAAGATAGGATACTGGGAGGTGGGAAATGCAGAAAACAGGCCACTGGGCACCTCACCCCTGATCACTTTGGATTGGTTAATGAGGAGGATGGGTGAGAGGGCTGATGAAACACGAATAACCCCAGTGTCCCTTTTAACCCCTGGGCTCACCTCACTCCAGTTGCCCACTGTCCAGTCTGATGGACATAGGATGTCTCTGTTGCAGGACACGAGGGTCTTGGGCTTCAGCAGATGCTGGCAGTCTTGAGGAGGGAGAGCCTGCTCATCCGAGCCCATGGTCTGGATGCACAGCACTGTTCGCTTCTTTTCTCCATGGGGCCCACATGTTGCAGAACATGCTTCCCACTCCCCTGCCCACCACCTGCAGACACATAGGGACATGTGAGAAAAGATCAGCCTGAATCGATACACATGCACTTCAATCACTGGCTAGAAATCCAGAGCAGAAACGCTGATTACAGAGTTGGGAGGTCTCTGAAGATGCTTCAGCCCAGTAGAGGGTGCTCTGCAGACAGGGCCACGGCTAGCTTGTTCAATCACAGCTATGGAACTCCGCAAAACACTTGGCATAAGTACATGATAAGTAAGCATGTCTTTAAATGAAAAAACAATCCTCCCACCGAATCTCCTCTCTTCTCAAACAAGAAAACTGAGGTCCTGTTTTCTATTGTGAAACCTCAAGCAAGTTTAAGCCTTACTCTCCACATCTGTTGAATGGATGTAACAATATTGACTTTAGTACTGAAGTACTAAATGTACTGAAATACCAATCTATGTAGAGTGTATAGTACATAGCCTGACATAATACAAGCTCAATCATTTGTAATTATAATTACTGTTTTAACTGCTGCTATTGACTAAAAGTACCCAATTAGAATCTAAGTCTCCTGGCTCCTAACTGAATATTTTTCTATTTCAATATGATGCACTTAATTTATTTTCAATTATGTAGAAGATGCTCAGTTAGGGGCATTGTCATCATTCTCTCCCTCCTCCATCTCCTTCAGTCTACCTTTGAATATTCTCACTGGTCGCTTTAAAAGAAAGAAGTAGGAAAATAAGAAATGTATTAAATAAGATCATCTCTTGTTTTTTTTCAGCTCTTCTTGATAAGTTGAATAGTTGAAACTGTTGCCTAAATTAATATTCTGGATTCTCTATGGAAAAATGAAGATGTGTGATTTTCCTCTACCTGCTATCATGGTTGATTGCCTCAAGATTCTAGGATGCGGGGCCCCGTGGTTACACTAAAGTCACTTTTGAAAGTGCCAAGGAACCCTCTTTGGAGCCGTCTCTTTTCCTCCTTCTTCATCATTGTCCAAATCTTCCTCAATATCAAATACAGAACAGGTATCTTGACCCAGAACACTTTGGGGCACCATTGCTTCGATGTGTAGTCTGCTTATTCATCCCTCCATGCAGGAATAAAATAGAATATTTGTTTTTCATGGGAAAACAGTACAGCATGTGAATTCCTTTATTCTTGACTTTAAGGAAATCTTCTGACCTTGAGATAGTATCAAATTTTAAAGTAGATTAAACTGTGTACTACTACTTATATCTACAAAATATTAGATTTATTTGAGTAGGACTTCTTTGATTCTCATACTTTAAATCTCTGGTTAAAAATACTAGAAGAAAGCTTTTCCTCAATTCTATTATATTCTTCAGTTAATAAGTAATTAAGATTACTTATTTAGTCCCTGGTATTTAATATCTGGCCATCCTATGTAGATAAAGAGCTAATATTGGGACCATATGATGTGACACCAAATAAATGTCCTCTGTGTTAATCTAATTACTCTGTCCTACCTCTGACATTTCTGTGGGAGGCCAGACACACTATCAAATAAATCAAATGCCATTCTGGAAGGGCCTTAATGTGAGCTGACTGAAAGTCCGATTTATCTAGCTACTTACTACAAGGCTTTCAGCTATGTTACTAAAAGGTGATAATAGACTTCCTTGTTTCTCTTTCTGAAGCTGCCTTCACAGACTCCTGGGGACATCTTGCATATGTTTGCTCCTAGTTTAAGGTGAAATCCACCCTTTTTATTTCCCTGCAAAGGTCTTCCAGGCCCAGGACTCAGGAGCTATTGCCAAACTGTTCTCTATTGTCCAGCTCATTCATTTTGGTGTCTGCCATAATCCCACTTCTTCGAGGAGATTTATAAAAGAATCTTGTTTTACATTTATATTTATAGGAGATTTATAACAGGAGACTGTTTACTTGCTCTGAATGATAGCTGAGAAGCACAGTATAACATTCCAAGAACTCAGCAGGACAAAAGGTTCAAACCACACATTTATTCACCACCCCCCACAAGGCAACCTTTCTCATTTAATCAGAATATAATCAACAATCTAATCCAACTTTTTCCATTTTTGCTATTAATTTTTCTCTTGCCAGAATGTCCATATCTGTCACACCTAAAGTACAAGTGGATAACTGATCATGCATTGTCTCATATGTTTTTTTTTTTTTAAATTGTCTCTATAATTAGTCAATCTGAACATTTCAGGTACTAGGTAAAAGTCCTAAGGACCTGGCCTGTATCAGTGATTCTCACTGTATCATCACTTGCGGATCTTTAAAAAGGTATCAGCTATCAGTTCAGGTCCCCTTGCTATACTGGATGGCCAGAATCTCTTGAGGTTAGGGCAAAGGCATCAGTGTTAAGAATTCTTTGATGACTTTCATATGGAGTCAGGATTAAAACCATTGGTGTTATGATGGGCTTCCCAGGTGGCATTAGTGGTAAAGAACCCGCCTGCCAGTGTGGCAGACATGGGTTTGATCCCTGGATTGGAAAGATCCTCTGGAGGAGGGCATGGCAGCCCACTCCAGTATTCTTGCCTAGAGAATCCCATGGACAGAGGAGCGTGGCAGTCTACAGTCCATAGGGTTGCACAGAGTTGGGCACGACTGAAGTGACTTAGCACACATGCATGGTGTTATGACATCAGATAAATGAATTTGATTGTTTATCTTGAAATTTTTTCTATAAAGAATGGACTCTGTAGATTTAGTATGCTATTAGTACAAAGATAGTAGTTATAAAAATTGATTTTATTTTAAAGGAAATTTCTATTCTGAGCAAGAGTTTTAAATCATGAGGCATTCTTTTTGCATGAAAACCTACATGCAGCTGCCAGGCTGGAAAGACCTGTTATAAGAGTTTATGGAGCATTTAAATATACAGAGCACTATCACAGCTGGAGCCTGGCAGAAGTTTGCTTTCCTGTAAACCAAAGTTCAGAGAGAAGTCATAGAGAAAAGAGACTCAAATGACCTCTTTCTGGAGTCAGATACACTTTTAATTCCAAAGAATTTCTTTCTTGACAGGCTACTTCATCCTGGAGTGTGCCATGCAAACTTTCATTCTGGAAGCCACTGACGATATAACACAGATTTCTTACATTAAGATTAACAGAAGCTTTTTGTTAAATCTTTTTTAAAAATCTGTCTTAAGTATCCATTTGGGAAAGAACACAGAAGGTCCAAATTGGGTATAGAAACAAATTATTACTGAAGGACAATAATCCAAAATAAAAAGATTAAATCTTACATATGAAATCATTTTAGGAGCAGAAATGACAGCCCTGAACAACGGTATGAACTTTTCAGATAGCATGAAAATTAGGTGACGGGGGAAGATGTTACAACTTGAAATTCATATCTAAGGAAACTACTGAACTAGTCTTTCAAAGACAAATAATGTAAAGATAGCCATTGACATTTATTATTCTTTAAAAAAGCAAATTAACTTAATTTCCTTTCTTTAATACCCTTGTGAGTTTGCAGGCATGATTTAGCTTTGAAGTTGGTTTCTGCTTGTTAACAACTTTTTCATTGTGTTTTAATGTGTGAGAAATATTTTAAACTTGGATTTCTGATTTCAGCACCAAAATGAGCTCATCCTGAGATCCTGGGCAGCAGCACGGTGTACGAGCACCAGCACAGAACACTCAGTAGCTTCATCCAGGTTCAAATCTAGACTCTACCACTTCGGCTAAGTGATTTGGGAAGAATCTGAGAACTTTAGTGTCCTCATCTGTGCGATGGCATAAAAGTGTCAACCAGTCAGAGTTGCTAACATGAATAAATCACTTGGCAGCATGGAAACGGCTTGAAGTAGAGTGGGTTCTCAATTCAGAAATCATACTCCTTGGCATTTATCTAAAGGAGCTGAAAACTTTTTGTTCACACAAAACCCCACATAGGGATGTTTATGGTAGCTTTATTCATAATTCCCAAAATGTGGATGCAACCAAGATGTCCTTCAGAATGTGAACTGATAAACTATGGTCCATCCTGACAATAGAATAATATTCACACAGAAAAGAAATGAGCTATTACGCCATGAAAAGACATGGAGAAACCTTGCTGCTGCTAAGTCGCTTCAGTCGTGTCCAACTCTGTGTGACCCCATAAACGGCAGCCCACCAGGCTCCCCTGTCCTTGGGATTCTCCAGGCAAGAACACTGGAGTGGGTTGCCATTTCCTTCTCCAATGCAGGAAAGTGAAAAGTGAAAGTGAAGTCACTTAGTTGTGTCCGACCCTCAGCGACCCCATGGACTGCAGCCTCCCAGGCTCCTCCATCCATGGGATTTTCCAGGCAAGAGTACTGGAGTGGGGTGCCATTGCCTTCTCCAGGAGAAACCTTAAATGTGTATTATTAAGTGAAAGAAGGCAATCTGAAACGGTTATATAATGCATGATTCCCACTATCTGAAATTCTGGAAAAGACAAAACTATAAAGGTGGTAAAAAGACCAGTGGTTGCCAAAGGAAAGAAGTAGAGATGAACAGGCAGAGTATGGAGGATTTTTAGATAGTGAAAATACTCTGCATGGTAACATAACAATGGGTAATGTCATTATATATTTGCCAAAACCCATGGAATGTATGTACATCACCAAGAGTCAGAACCCTACGCTAAACTATGGACTTTGGGAAATTATGATACGTCAGTGTAGATTTACCAATAAATAAGTAAATAAAGTATAAGAGAAAAGTAAAACAGTAGGTTCTGAAAATTGTTAGTAATCTCTACCTCATTACCATCTGGGGATAATATCTACCCTCTACCTCCTGACTTTATCATGAATCTTTTGGGAAGCTGAAACACAATAATAAGTAAGAAAGACTTCTATAAATTATCCATTATGTTGGAATATTTCATGAAATTCTATTTAACTTATCATATGCTACTTTAGTGGAGTAGAAAACGGCAACCCATTCCAGTATTCCTTTTTTAAAAAGTTTATTTACTAAATTAATTTATTTTAATTGGAGGATAATTACTTTACAATATTGTGATGGTTTTTGCTTGCCTGGATAATTTCATGGACAGAGGAGCCTGGCAGGCTAAAGTCCATGGCGTTGCAAAGAGCTGGACATGACTGACCACACAACACAAGCTACTTTAGAACACATTTTCAGAAATTGTACCTGTTATGTGTTGTATCTACTTAACATCTTCAGGAGTCAAAATCTCTGACCTTAGAGAGTCTTACCTATTTCAAGAAAATGAACTGCATAATTGAAGCACAACAGGTGAATTTGCTAGTTGTTACTTTAGAGAAAAACTTAAGTTCTGAGGCATTAAATAAACCAATACAGATACAGCAAAAGGAATATGAATATATATATATATATAATATGAGGACAAATAAATGTTAAAAAAGAACTTTCAATAAAGTTAGCTGCTGCCGCCGCTGTTAAGTCACTTCAGTCACGTCTGACTCTGCTCAACCCCACAGATGGCAGCCCACTGGGCTCCTCTGTCCCTGGGATTCTCTAGGCAAGAATACTGGAGTGGGTTGCCATTTCCCTTCTCCAACGCATGTATGCATGCTAAGTCGCTTCAGTCGTGTCTGACTCTGTGCAACCCTATGGACAGCAGCCCACCAGGCTCCTCTGTCCATGGGGATTCTCTAGGCAAGAACACTGGAGTGGCTTGCCATTTCCTTCTCCTATGAAGAGAGCTATCTGGGATCAAGTAACCCATCCCAATACAGGTATCATAAATTTTAAACATAAATGTATGTATGCATGTAAGTATGTGTGTGTGACCTTTGGTATAAAAACAAAACCAAAGGCAGACATTCTACTTTCAAGCTAAAAAAATGCTACTGGGTTCTTTAATATCCCTCTCCAAAGGCTGTGCTTTAGCTTGAGGTCTGAACTGGGTAAATTCAGGCTTGATCTGCTACATTTAGGATCTTTAAGGACCACAAGCTGGAGCCTAGGTATTAATCATATATAGAAATTCAAGAAACTCAGACCTTGGGAAATGGATATCAGAGGGAAATCAAAACAAAAAAAACGCTACTTAATGATAAAAATTTTTAAAGAGTTGTCAAATTGCATACGCTTTGTTCTTCTTTAAGTATGATCTTCAAATAGTTTGGAGGGAATTGGAGGAAATTATGTTTCCAACACAACAGCAGAAACTGGGCATAGGATGCATTGTTTTCCTCCCTTGAAGTACAATGATGTGCAGTGGCAGAAGCAGCAGCTACAAAAATGATCATCAGCTCCCCAAGAAAACCTGAGCACTGGATGTCACATTTGTACTGAGTGGGACAGCACAGTGACTGCCCAGTAGCCTATTACCTATTTGTGGCCATCAACACTTCCATTCTAGATGGTGATACCAGAGGTTCATTACTGATTTTGTGAGAGGAGGCTGTGGAATCGGTCCATTTTAAAATTGTGTGGTGAATCTTTTTTGCATCAGTGTACTCAGCTTAGGAAGAATTCCAGAGAAAAGCCCCAAATATCATTTACCTTGGAGCTTTCCAGGTGGCGCTAATGGTAAAAGGAATCTGCCTGCCAGTGCAGGAGACTAGATGTAAGAGATTTGGGTTTGATTCCTGGGTCAGGAAGATCCCCTAGAGGAGGGCATGGCAACCAACTCCAGTATTTTTTGCCTGGAGAAGCCCATGGACAGAGGAGCCTGGCAGACTCCAGTCCACAAGGTTGCAAAGAGTCAAACATGACTGAAGCTACTTAGCATGCACATCATTTACCTTGTTCTAACAATGCTGCTCTTAGAAATGCAAGCTATGATTTATGTCGGAGAGTGTTTTGCCTATGTTCTCCTCTAGGAGATTTATAGTTTCCGGTCTTACATTTAGATCTTTAATCCATTTTGAATTTATTTTTGTGTGCGGTGTTAGAAAGTGATCTAGTTTCATTCTTTTACAAGTTGTTGACCAGTTTTCCCAGCACCACTTGTTAAAGAGATTGTCTTTTCTCCATTGTATATTCTTGCCTCCTTTGTCAAAGATAAGGTGTCCATAGGTTTGTGGATTTATCTCTGGGCTTTCTATTTTGTTCCATTGATTTATATTTCTGTCTTTGTGCCAGTACCATACTGTCTTGATGACTGTGTCTTTGTAGTAGAGCCTGAAGTCAGGCAGGTTGATTCCTCCAGTTCCATTCTTCTTTCTCAAGATTGCTTTGGCTATTCGAGGTTTTTTGTATTTCCATACAAATCTTGAAATTATTTGTTCTAGTTCTGTGAAAAATGTGGCTGGTAGCTTGATAGGGATTGCATTGAATTTGTAAATTGCTTTGGGTAGTATACTCATTTTCACTATATTGATTTTCTGATCCATGAACATGGTATATTTCTCCATCTATTAGTGTCCTCTTCGATTTCTTTCATCAGTGTTTTATAGTTTTCTATATATAGGTCTTTAGTTTCTTTAGGTAGATATATTCCTAAAGTATTTTATTCTTTTCGTTGCAATGGTGAATGGAATTGTTTCCTTAATTTCTTTTTCTACTTTCTCATTATTAGTGTATAGGAATGCAAGGGATTTCTGTGTGTTGATTTTATATCCTGCAACTTTACTATATTCATTGATTAGCTCTAGTAATTTTCTGGTGGAGTCTTTAGGGTTTTCTATGTGGAGGATCATGTCATCTGCAAACAGTGAGAGTTTTACTTCTTCTTTTCCTATTTGGATTCCTTTTATTTCTTTTTCTGCTCTGATAAACAAATGGGATCTAATTAAAATTAAAAGCTTCAGCACAACAAAGGAAAATGTAAGCAAGGTGAAAAGACAGCCTTTTGAATGGGAGAAAATAATAGCAAATGAAACAACTGACAAACAACTAATCTCAAAAACATACAAGCAACTTATGCAGCTCAATTCCAGAAAAATAAACGACCCAATTAAAAAATGGGCCAAAGAACTAAATAGACATTTCTCCAAAGAAGATATACGGATGGCTAACAAACACATGAAAAGATGCTCAACATCACTCATTATTAGAGAAATGCAAATCAAAACCACAGTGAGGTACCACTTCACACCAGTCAGAATGGCTGCAATCCAAAAATCTGCAAGCAATAAATGCTGGAGAGGGTGTGAAGAAAAGGGAACCCTCCTACACTGTTGGTGGGAATGCAAACTAGTACAACCACTATGGAGAACAGTGTGGAGATTCCTCAAAAAATTGCAAATAGAACAGCCTTCTGACCCAGCAATCCCACTTCTGGGCATACACACCAAGGAAACCAGAACTGAAAGAGACACATGTACCCCAATGTTCATTGCAGCACTGTTTATAATAGCTAGGATATGGAAACAACCTAGATGTCCATCAGCAGATGAATGGATAAGAAAGCTGTGGTACATATACACAATTATTACTCAGCTGTTAAAAAGAATACATTTGAATCAATTCTGATGAGATGGATGAAACTGGAGCCGATTATACAGAGTGAAGTAAGCCAGAAAGAAAAACACCAATACAGTATACTAACACATATATATGGAATTTAGAAAGATGGCAATGATGACCCTGTATGCAAGATAGCAAAACAGACACAGATGTGTATAGCAGACTTTTGGACTCAGAGGGAGAGGGAGAGGGTGGAATGATTTGGGAGAATGGTATTGAAACATGTATACTATCATGTAAGAATCGAATTGCCAGTCTATGTCCGATGCAGGACACAGCATGCTTGGGGCTGGTGCACGGGGATGACCCAGAGAGATATTACGGGGAGGCAGGTGGGAGGGGGGTTCATGTTTGGGAACGCATGTACACCCGTGGTGGATTCATGTCAATGTATGGCAAAACCAATACAGTATTGTAAAGTAAAATAAAGTAAAAAAAAAAAAAAGAAAGAAAGAAAGAAAAGAAATGCACGCTAAAGCGATGTCAATTAACCACAGAGCTCCAAAGGGGACAGGGGCCATGGACAGTGATCAGGTTTCTGGGCAAGGAATCCAGATGCTTGACTGTGGTCCCAGCCCTGACAACAGCTCTGTCTTGCTGGTGTACATGTCTCATATAGCTCTCCTGGTTGTAAGCTTCCTTAGGATGTGACATATTTGTGCTATTCCAAAAAATCCTGAGAAAGCTCTAGTTACTTCTTTTCCAAGCTTTGGTCTTCTATGACTTGGTGAAGAGATTGCCTCTCCTCTCCCTTGCTTTTACACTGTGTGTACACGTGTGCTCAGTTGTGTCCAACTCTTTGTGACCCATAGACTGCAGCAGGCTAGGCTCCTCTGTCCATGGAACTCTCCAGCCAAGAATACTGGGACGGATTGTCATGCCCTCCTCCAGGGGATCTTCCCGACCGGGGATTGAATCTGCATCTCCTGCATTGGCAGGCTGATTCTTTAGCACTGAGCCACCTGGGAAGCTCCCACTTTACATTATGCTGGCATTAATTAGTACACTGCTTGTGTTACTTTCCTAGGGCTGCTGTAAAACAAGTCACCACAAACTTGGTGGCAAAAAACAAAATAAATCTAGTTTCTTATGTCTCTGGAGGCCAGATAGACAAGTCAGCATTACTGGGATGAAGAGAAGGCTTTGACAGGGCTGCACTATTTGGAGGCTCTAGGGAAGATCCATTCCTTCCATCTTCAAGTCTGTGGTGGCTGCCAGCACTCCCTGGCTGATGGCCTGTCACTCAAGTGTCTTCAAATCTTTCTGTTCCACCTTCATATTGTTTCTCGTGTGTGTGTGTGTGTGTGTGTGTGTGTGTGTGTGTGTGTGGTGTGAAGTTTCCCTCTGCTTCTATAAGGATACTATGATGGAATTTAGGGTCCAAATCAATAATTCAGTGTAAGACCCTTCAACTTAATTACATCTTCAAAGGCCCTTTCTCCAAATAAGGTAACACTTGCAGGCTCCAGGGACCAGGAAGTGGATATCGTGGAGGCTAGTTTTTAGCTACTACATGACTACCTTCAGGGTCAACCTCCAGTCCCCAGAGCTCAGCCTGTATTACTTGGAATTCCTCTGTTGAGGCTCTTCCTGTGTCTACAAGGCTCCAGCCTCAGCTCATCTCCTGTCCATCAGCCTCTGGACTCTGACCCCAGTATCCGTCTCCTTCTAGCACTGGTTGTGTCTTATAGGATGACCTTCAGCTAGAAAATTCTGGTAGTTAGAGTGCAGAGATAGGTAAAGATTACCACCCTTATGGGAACTGAATTCTGAAAGTAGTGAGGCCAAGACTTTAGTTACAGGTGAATAAGAAAATGTCAGATATGGACTGATGACTCTTCTCAAACAGAGAGTGGCTACAAAATCCACTGTCTTCTCTGACTATGCTGCTTTTCTGGACACAGCTAATATCCCCATCTCTCTCTTGGTCTCAGCAGGTGAGCACCTGCATCACATCTTTTGGTGCCCACCAACCTAGCACAAGGCTTGCCTGTCTTTGAGGGGTCTTCTGTATGTCAACCCACTGCAGCCTTACAGCTAGTTAGTCTTGAGTTTTAGGAGCTCTGCCTGGAGCCAGGTACCAGAGACATAGCTTTTATTATATCACAAAATCACAGTGCTCAGTACATGTAACTGTAACATGGTTATCATTGCCATCGTACCTCTCGTGGGAAATAATGAATGTTTAACAAAGATTTGCCAGTAATATTTAGGAAGGCCCAGGTAGTCTAAATAAAATAATAAAAATGTCCCTGAATCCTAGGGCCAAAGTTAGACTCAGGAACTAAACAGCTGTGGTTTTAAGAAGATAGCCACTCACCAGAAAGGATGGCATTGAAAAGTGAGGCAAGCATCCCAGGGTGTGTGTGGTGGTTGGCAGCTGGTGAGGGCAAAGGGAAGTGGCTGGTGAGAGTCATTGACTTTGATGGAGATAAATATGATGGAAGCACGTAAACTCCACAAAGGGATAGGCTATTGACGAGATAAGGCAAGTGATAAGAAAGATTCCTCTTTCAAGGCTCATTCTTCCCTGAGAAGGATCTATAGAAACTGCAATGATTACATATGAAACTTAGTGGGGCCTGATCCTCCCAAGTCCCTAGTTCTTCCCAGTGAAAGAGTTATGGGAGGGACTTCCCTGGTGGTCCAGTGGTTAAGACTTCACCTTCCAGTGTAGAGGGTGTGCGTTCAAATCCTGCTTGCAGAACTAAGATCCCACATGCCTTGTGGCCAAAAATCCAAAACCTAACAAAGGCAACATTGTAACAAACTCAATAAAGACATCAGGGCAGAGCCACAGCGAGGATAGAGGACAGTGGTACCTCTGTCCTCTCTCGATGGAGATGGGGTCCAGCTCTGAACCTCACAGACCACCTTCCATCCAGAAAGAAACCCCAGAACTGGACAGAGAATCAACCTGACTCTGAGATGAGAACACCCTGGCCTCTGGGACCTCCCTGCCTGAGACCAGAAGAAACTGATGCTGTCTGCCTTAGCTGAGCTGTCTAGATGCTTCTTTTTGACCTGGTTACTTGGCATTTATCCCATTCTTTCAGCTCTTCTTTAGAATTCTGCCTGTCACTCGGTAGAATTTTTATGCCAACCAGTCCCCTCCTGTTAAACTAAACTCTTCTTAATGTGTCTTCTTGGGACTGGAATGAATGCCTGACGGGATCTGCAAATGAAATACATCTCTGTTTATGGACACAAGGGAATGAAAACACTCCCCACAATTAATTCTTTCTTTCCTTCCCTCCCTCCCTTCTTTTTTCTTTTTCTTCCTCTCCCCTACCCCTCTTTCTCTCTTTAACAAATGTCCCTCATAATAACATCCCAGCTGCCTTCTATAAGCTTGATTCTATATGATTCGGAGCAGGTGAATACCTCTATTAACAGCAATTCTCAACCAAGGGTGATTTTTCCCCCAGAAGAGATTTGGCAAAGTTTGGAGACATTTATGGTTGTTATAACCTGGATGGGGAAGATGAAATGCTACAAACTTCTAAATGGACACAAGGCCAGGGATGCTGCTAAACATGTGACAGCCCCCAACAACAAAGAATTATCCAGCCCCAAATATCAACAGTGCTGAGACTGAACAAGCCTGATATATAAGCCCACTTTTCAAGGCAGTGGTCCAAAAGTGTCAGCATATTCTCCATAAGCTACTATTGCACTGGTTGGTAAAGTGCTCCTGGAAAAGCCAAACCAATTAGCTAAAGAATTTTAGGATGATCTACACACCATTCTGTTCAACAGTGCTTTGGGACTTAAGTCT
This sequence comes from Ovis aries, assembly GCF_016772045.2. Classification (NCBI taxonomy): domain Eukaryota; kingdom Metazoa; phylum Chordata; class Mammalia; order Artiodactyla; family Bovidae; genus Ovis; species Ovis aries. The sequence continues at coordinate 40,353,279 of NC_056069.1, read as the reverse complement.
TACCAAATAATTAAACATAGATCACACGAGCTTTGTAAGAAATACTGTTCTCTGGGGAGAAAACGTTCCCCACTCACACCTTGTCACAGGTTCTAATAGCATAGCCACAGAAACCTGTGACAGCTTGTGTATATTTATTCTAATAATGAAGCCACTCAGCCCTCCCGTATCACTGAGCCCTTGATTACTATGAAATCAGACACCATGGTAGGCAGACACACAGAGCTTGAGCTGTTACCAACAGTCACCTGGGTGGACAATCCTTCTCATGACACTTCTTCTGTCTCCCATTGGGTTGTGTTTCTGGGTCACAGAACGTAGCTTTCACTATGCCACGACCCTTCTTCACGCAATGGGCAGTCTGACGGCGGATACCTGGGGGTTTAACAGAAAGGTCACATGTATTAAACCCGAGCTCACATTCTTAGTGTTGGATGAGGCCCCTGGTCATGCCTGTAACTGATGAGAAAGTTGTCCATAAAGTATTTGGTCTTTATTTTCTTAAAGATTTTTTTTTTTGATGTGGACCATTTTTTAAAAGTCTTTATTGAATTTGTTACATTACTACTTCTGTTCTATGGTTTGGCCTTTTAGCCGTGAAGCATGTGGAATCTTAGTTCTCCAACCAGGGATCAAATCCACATCTCCCACATTAGAAGGTGAAGTCTCAATCAGTGGACCACCAGGGAAGTCCAGAGTATTCGGTTTTTAAAATAGGAATGGGGACCTCTTTAAATCTGCTCACGCTGCTGAATGCAATGGGTGAAAAATATCTTCCTAAGTAAGGACCACAGATGATATAGGCAAATTAATATGTAATCTAGTATACAGATTCCACTCTAGCTGTGGAGACAAGACTAACATACATATGCCAAATAAAACACAAAGTGAGATTTAAATACTGAAAGCAGATGCTATCACCAGCTGTTGCAACACAATCAGACTTATTTAGTTTAATAAAAGAAGAGAGGAATGGGAGCTTAGGGCTTGTAAACTCCGAAACACAGGAATAAAATTTAAAATAATGTTGTGAAGTTGAGAGGTTATGTTTTTTAAAGTAGAGGGTTCTGACAGCAGGGATCGAAAATACTGTTGCCTTTGACACCAGGTTAGTAAGTAAGAAAGAGAAGCACATAGAGATAGCTGGGTCTGCAGGTGAACACAGCCTACATCAGGGCTGTTTTTGACTTTGGATATAGAATAATAGTTGGGTTTGATCCCTGGGTCAGTAAGACACCTGGAGAAGGGAATCGCTACCCACTGCAGTATTCTTGCCTGGAAAATTCCTTGGACAGAGGAGCCTGGCAGGCTCCCTGGGAGCGTAAAGAGTTGCACGCTAATGAGTGACTCCTTTCCCAATCTGGAAGCAGTCTGTTGTTCCAAATATGGACTGGTTCCAAATTTGGAAAGGAGTAGGTCAAGGCTGTATATTGTCACCTTGCTTATTTAACTTATATGCAGAGTACATCAAGCGAAATGCTGGGCTGGATGAAGCACAAGCTGGAATCAAGATTGCTGGGAGAAATATCAATAACCTCAGATATGCAGATGATACCACCCTTATGGCAGAAAGTGAAGAGGAACTAAAAAGCCTCCTGATGAAAGCGAAAGAGGAGAGTGCAAAAGCTGGCTTAAAACTCAGCACTCAAAAAACAAAAGATCATGGCGTCCAGTTTCATCACTTCATGGTAAATAGATGGGGAAACAATGGCAACAGTGAGAGACTTTATATTTTGGGTTCCAAAAGTTCCGGGAGTTGGTGATGGACAGGGAAGCCTGGCATGCTGCAGTTCATGGGGTCACAAAGAGTTGGACGTGACTAAGAGACTCAACTGAACTGAGTGACTAACACTAACTAACTGAGTAATAATTAACCCATGTAGTGCTTGCCTTGCCCAGGGCACTATTCAGACTTGTATGTGTTTCTGTGTGTGTGTGACTACCTATGTCCCAGACAAATATATACACATATATAAGTGTAAGTGTGTGTATGTATAACATAGCACATATTATCTACTATGATGTATAATAATTAAAACCTCACAACCCAATGAGGTCAACACTATTACTATTGCTACCTGACAGATGAGAAAACAGGGCACAGTGAAGTCATACAGGTTAAGAAGGGGAAAGAAAGGACCACTGGCTTTAATAGCTAGGACATCATTGGCAAGAGAATGTAGAGGAGTGGCCAGACGTCATGGGTTAAGAGGTGAGGGCAGGTAGGAAGAGTGTCATCATCTCTCCTGAGAGGGCCAATGATTCCATGCAAAATAGGAAAGGCTGGGTGGGAAGACTGAAGATGGAGGCCCCAGGCAAGAGAGCAATTGGCCAGCACAGAGACGGACACCCTGAGCTCTCAGGGCATCTGGGCCTTGAGTGGACTCACTGGTGAAGCCTATAGTTTGAAGGGCCACATGTGCACCAATAAGCTAGTCACCTCCTTGCTTTAGTGCCAATGACATGAAGGGATTCCCCATATCCACAATGCTGGCAGGACCCAAACTGGGGAGCTCCCCTACCATGAACTGCCTCACATACCCTTATATGGACTCATGCCAATATCTGAGGCTAGCCTGCATATTCATATGCCAGAGATTGTATCTCAGATGAGACAGTTGGATGGCATCACTGACTCAATGGACATGAGTTTGAGCAAAATTCAGGAGATGGTGAAGGGCAGGAAGCCTGGTGTGCTTCAATCCATGGGGTCCCAAAGAGTCAGACATGATTGAGCAACTGAACAACAACAAATTCAAAAATGTCAGAGGGAAATGCAAAACAGTAAGTGAAGACTTTAAAATGAATCAACAGTATTTTATTCACTCAGTTCAGTTCACTCACTCAGTCATGTCCAACTCTGTGCAACACCATGGTCTGCAGCACGCCAGGCTTCCCTGTCCATCACCAACTCCTGGAACTTGCTCAGACTCATGTCTATCAAGTCGGTGATGCCATCCAATCATCTCAGCCTCTGTTGTCCCCTGCTCCTGCCTTCAATTTTCCCCAGCATCAGGGTCTTTTCCAATAAGTTAGCTCTTTGCATCAGGTGGCCAAAGGATTGGAGTTTCAGCTTCAGCATCAGTTCTTCCAATGAATATTCAGGACTGATTTCCTTTTGGATTGACTGGTTTATCTCCTTGCAGTCCAAGGGACTCTTAAGAATCTTCTCCAACACCAGTTAAAAAAGCATCAATTTTTCGGCACTCAACTTTTTTTATGGTCTAACTCTCACATCTATACATGACTACCGGAGAAACCATAGCCTTGACTAGATGGACCTTTGTCAGCAAAGTGATATCTCTGCTTTTCAATACACTGTTTAGGTTTGTCATAGCTTTTCTTCCAAGGAGCAAGCTTCTTTTAACTTCATGGCTACAGTCACCATCTGCAGTGATTTTGGAGCCCAAGAAAATAAAGGCTGTCACTGTTTCCACTGTTTCCCCATCTATTTGCCTTGAAGTGATGGGACTGGATCCTAGCTTTCTGAATGTTGAGGGTTTTTTAAATATATAAATTTATTTATTTTAATTGGAAGTTAATTACTTTACAATATTGTGTTGGTTTTGCCATACATCAACATGAATCCGCCACAGGTATACACATGTTCCCCATCCTGAACCCCCCTCCCTCCTCCTTCCCTGTACCATCCCTCATGAATGTTGAGTTTTAAGCTAGCTTTTTTACTCTTCTCTTTCACTTTTATCAAGAGGCTCTTTAGTTCCTCTTTTATTGTTTAGTTCCTGATTTTATTGTTAAATCAACACTGTTTAGTTCTGTTTAAGGAGAAGGAAATGGTATTCTTGCCTAGAGAATCCTGTGTACAGAGAAGCCTGGTGGGCTGCTGTCCATAGGGTCGCATAGAGTCAGACATGACTGAAGCAACTTAGCATGCATGCATGCATAGGAGAAGGAAATGGCAACCCGCTCCAGTATTCTTGCCTGGAGAATCCCAGGGACAGAGGAGCCTGGTGGGCTGCCATCTATGGAGTCGCACAGAGTCGGACACGACTGAAGGGACTTAGCAGCAGCAGCAGTTCTATTTAAAGAGACAGGTAACCTTTCAACCACTCAGGCTTTCTCAGATGATAGACTATGTGCTCTTTGTTTTTTTGTCATATAAACAAAGTACTACCAACAGCTTGAAGCAACACTATAAAAGAAACTTTTATGGAATAATGACTGAATCATTGTCTGGAAAGACACACCTGTAGAGAAGTCTTATATAATATGAGTGGAGTGGAGATTGCAATGACTGAATCCAGAAAAACTGACATGGAATCTGCCATTATAGAAGAGAAAAAAAGGAAAAAGCTTAGATCTTAGAAGTTTCAGTAAAACATTGGATAGTTTGGCAAATTCTTGATGTCAAAACATAAAAGGCAACTGTTAGATGACTCTCATAGATTGGAAATATCCCCTGACAAAAGGCTTGTTTCTGTGCATTAAGAGCAAAGATAAGTCAGTGCTTCTCACTCCAGAAGTAGTAGGAGGGCACAGACATTACAAACAGTCTCCACCAGAAAGTTAATAACATTTCATGAGTCAATCTGCTAGACCAGCAGCCGGATGAGTGGATGAATGGGCCGAGTGCATGGGGGGAAATAAACAACGTGTCAGAGTCTCTCTGTTGAAATTAATGGTCATTGTTGTTGCTGTTCAGTTGCTCAGTCATGTCTGACTCTTTGTGACCCCATGGACTGCAGTATGCCGGGCTTCCCTGTCCTTCACCATCTCCTGCAGCTTGCTCAAACTCCTGTCTACTAAGTTGGTGATGCCATCCAACCATCTCATCCTCTGTAATCCCCTTCTCCTCCTGCCTTCAATCTTTCCCAGCATCAGGGTCTTTTCTAATAAGCTAGCTCTTTGCATCAGGTGGCCAAAGTATTGGAGCTTCAACTTCAGCATCAGTCCTTCCAAAGAATATTCAGGATTGACTGGTTTGAACTTACAGTCCAAGGGACTCTCAAGAGTCTTCTCCAATACCACAGACCACTAATCTCCTATTCTTCTAGCACTTGAGTTCTCACTTCATAGATACAAAGCTAAGCCCAAACCTTCCAGTGAGGGGCTTTGACTCAGTAGACTGATTTCTCCCAGGTTATAGGAACACAATACCTGGCCAGGTGCTTCTGACTCTACTCAGGTAGTTCTCTGTTCACTTCGTAAAATTTAATTTATAATTCCACCCCTTATCAAATTCTAGTTAAATAAATAAGACAAATAAAATCCAAGAGTCCTAGGTTCTAGTCTCTATTTTTCATTCTACTCAATGCTAGTTTAACTGCAACAAAATGAGAATAATGGCATTCAGACTGTTTAAGAGTGTGATGCTGAGCTAGTTTATTTCTGGGAGTGTCTTCTACTTTTATAATCTATAATCCATGAAGAGAAGATAAAGTTTAATCATGGAAAACAGTGGCTAATAAGTGAATTCTGGTTAATAAAATTTTACCATTAACTTGGAGAAGTTTGTTTCAACTGCCATCAGAATGTCTCCATGTTGCTAGTTCTTATTGCCTTGGTGACAAGGTGTATTTTCCAAAGATGGCTGCAACAATAATCTCTCTTTTGGCATATTCTTTTCTAGTTGCCCTGACTTTGGACTGAATGCAGGAAAGAAGTTATGTGAGTTCAGAGGTGAGGTCATAAAAGACCATGTGGCTTCCCTCCAATTCTTTAGAATCTGTCACTCTCAAGACCCTCCCCCTGCCATGGAGTAGGAAGTCCTCACCCTTGGAGAGACCAGGTATAGCTACTCCAGTTGACAGTCCCCAGTGAGTTATCCAGCCCAAGTGTCAATCATATGAGTTAAGAAGCCTCCAGATGATTCCAGCTCCTAGGCATTTGAATCATTCTTTGCCATCCAAGTCTTCCTAGCTGAGGTGTCAAACACTGTGGAGCTAAGGCATGCCATCCCCACTGTATCCTGTCTAAATTTCTGACCTACAGAATCCTACTTACGTGCATGCATGTTAAGTTGCTTCAATTGTGTCCGATTCTTTGTGACCACATGTACTGTAGTCCCCTAGGCTCCTCTGTCCATGGGATTCTTTAGGCAAGAATACTGGAGTGCGCTGCCATGCCCTTCTCCAGGGGATCTTCCCAACTCAGGGACTGAACCTGAGTCTCTTAGATCTCCTGCATTGGTAGGTAGGTTCTTTACCAGTTCAATTTTATAGGTAAGAAGCCCAATCTTACCTATAGAGCATAGTAAAATGGTTGTTTTAGTACACTAAATTTAGGTTGCTATGTTATACAGCAACAGTAACTGGAATAGTACTCAATATATGCTAGCTACCTTCTTTTCTTGAGTCAAGACCCAGAGCTACCAATGAGCTTGGCTTGCTAGGAAACTCACCAGTATTGATTTTATTGACTTTTCATTTCATCCTCTCCTGTGTTTTCTGTTTTCATTCCTTTTTTTTTTTTTTTTTTGTTTTCACTCCAGATCCGCTCTGCAGAAGCTGATACTATGGATTGCTGTGGCTTCCAATTAGATTTGGGGAATGGAGACACTGTTTCTTTGGATAACTGCTCCTTCTTTTACTTCTTTAGGCCTAGGATATTAGCTTTGTTCCCTCCATCCTCTACTATTAATGGATGGACAGAGGTAATGAATTACTTTTCTTGGCTTCCCTAAGCCCTATACACACCTTTGAAAGTAGTCAAGGTATTCTGTTTGGGTGTGCAGGGCACCCTGACTGATAACGTCTCCACTGTAATAAAAAACTCAAACCATTAATTATAAGTGGCATAGTCATCAATCAGCTCTGTATACCAACTGCTGAAACAACAGAATCTTTCTCTGACATAGGATACCTCTTTGTGGAGGGAGTCAGAATCAGTCATCATTTTAAGAGTAGTGATCATGATGTAACACTGCAAATGCAGAAAGTGTAACAGATTAGGTTGAACCTATGTGACCCTGACCTTTTCCTGTAATTCAAAAAAGAAAAATGATCTTGGCTCTTAAATCTGGCTTGCCTTTTGACCCTTTAACTTACACACTGAACACAGCCTGCAAAGAAATTCTAAGTAATTAAGGTGCCAATCAATATGTTGGCCCATGATGTATGATCTTTTTAATGTGTTGTTGGATTTTGATTGCTAGAATTTAGTTAAGGATTTTTGCATCTATGTTCATCAGTGATATTGGCTTGCAGTTTTCTTTTTTTGTGGCATCTTTGTCAACACATTAAAAAGATCATACATCATGACCAAGTGGGCTTTATCTCAGGGATGCAAGGATTCAATACCCGCAAATCAATGTAATACACCACATTAACAAATTGAAAAATAAAAGCCGTATGATTATCTCAATAGATGCAGAGAAGAAATTTGACAAAATTCAATATCCATTTATGTTAAAAACTCTCCAGAAAGCAGGAATAGAAGGAACATTCCTCAACATAATAAAAGCTATATATGACAAACCCACACCAAACACTATCCTCAATGGTGAAAAATTGAAAGCATTTCCCCTAAAGTCAGGAACAAAACAAGGGTGCCCACTCTCACCACTACTATTCAACATAGTTTTGGAAGTTTTGGCCACAGCAATCAGAGCAGCAAAAGAAATAAAAGGAATCCAAATTGGAAAAGAAGAAGTAAAACTCTCACTGTTTGCAGATGACATGATCCTCTACATAGAACACCCTAAGGACTCCACCCGAAAATTTCCAGAGCGAATCAATAAATATAGCAAAGTTGCAGGATATAAAATCAACACACAGAAACCTCTTTCATTCCTATACACTAATAATGAGAAAATAGAAAGAGAAATTAAGGAAACAATTCCATTCACTATTGCAACGAAAAGAATAAAATACTTTAGGAATATATCTACCTAAAGAAACTAAAGACCTATATATAGAAAACTATAAAACACTGATGAAAGAAATCAAAGAGGACACTAATAGATGGAGAAATATACCATGTTCATGGATTGGAAGAATCAATATAGTGAAAATGAGTATACTACCCAAAGCAATCTATAGATTCAATGCAATCCCTATTAAGCTACCAACAGTATTTTACACAGAGCTAGAACAAATAATTTCAAGATTTGTATGGAAATACAAAAAACTGCAAATAGCCAAAGCAATCTTAGAAAGAAGAATGGAACTGGAGGAATCAACCTGCCTGACTTCAGGCTCTACTACAAAGCCACAGTCATCAAGACAGTATGGTACTGGCACAAAAACAGAAATATAGACCAATGGAGCAAAATAGAAAACCCAGAGATAAATCCACACACATATGGACACCTTATCTTTGACAAAGGAGGCAAGGATATACAATGGAGAAAAGACAATCTCTTTAACAAGCGGTGCTGGGAAAACTGGTCAACCACTTGTAAAAGAATGAAACTAGATCACTTTCTAACACCATACACAAAAATAAACTCAAAATGGATTAAAGATCTAAATGTCTAATACCAGAAACTATAAAACTCCTAGAGGAGAACATAGGCAAAGCACTCAACAACATAAATCACAGCAGGATCCTCTATGACCCATCTCCCAGAATAGTGGAAATAAAAGCAAAAATAAACAAATGGGACCTAATTAAAATTAAAAGCTTCTGCACAACAAAGGAAAATATAAGCAAGGTGAAAAGACAGCCTTTAGACTGGGAGAAAATAATAGCAAATGAAGCAACTGACAAAGGACTAATCTCAAAAATATACAAGCAACTTATGCAGCTCAATTCCAGAAAAATAAATGAGCCAATCAAAAAATGGGCCAAAGAATTAAAAAGATATTTCTCCAAAGAAGACATACAGATAGATGGCTAACAAACACATGAAAAGATGCTCAACATCACTCATTATCAGAGAAATGCAAATCAAAACCACAATGAGGTACCATTTCATGCCAGTCAGAATGGCTGCAATCCAAAAGTCTACAAGCAATAAATGCTGGAGATGATGTGGAGAAAAGGGAACCCTCTTACACTGTTGGTGGAAATGCAAACTAGTACAGCCACTATGGAAAACAGTGTGGAGATTCCTTAAAAAACTAGAATAGAATTGCCTTATGACCCAGCAATCCCACTGCTGGGCATACAAACTGAGGAAACCAGAATTGAAAGAGACATGTGTACCCCAATGTTCTTTGCAGCACTATATATAATAGCCAGGACATGGAAGCAACCTAGATGTCCATCAGCAGATGAATGGATAAGAAAGCTGTGGTACATATACACAATGGAGTATTACTCAGCCATTAAAAAGAATACGTTTGAATCAGTTCTAATGAGGTAGATGAAATTGGAGCCTATTATACAGAGTGAAGTAAGCCAGAAAGAAAAACACCAACACAGTATACTAATGCAAATATATGGAATTTAGAAAGATGGTAACAATAACCCTGTGAGACAGCAAAAGATGTCTAGAACAGTCTTTGGACTCTGTGGGAGAGGGAGAGGGTAGGCTGATTTGGGAGAATGGCAATGAAACATGTATAATATCATATATGAAATGAATCACCAGTCCAGGTTTGATGCAGGATATAGGATGCTTGGGGCTGGTGCACTGGGATGACCCAGAGGGATGGTACAGGGAGGGAAGTGGGAGGGGTTTCAGGATGGGGAACACGTGTATACCCATGGCAGATTCATGTTGATGTATGGCAAAACCAATACAATATTGTAAAGTAATTAAACTCCAATTAAAATAAATAAAAAAAGATGTTGACCCACAACTAAGTTAACTGATTATCTATAAGTATTTACTTGAAAAGGGGAGTAAGTGGAAATCAATCACATTCTAAATAGACAAGAATTAAACCCAAAGTTTTAAAGAGGAATATGAGTCACTGTCTCCACATATAGAAATGAGAATGTCACCATGAAGCTGTAAAGATATAGTAAACTTTTTTAGACACTGGTAGGGAGCAGAGAACGTCATGAGAAACACTGGACTGGAAGAAACACAAGCTGGAATCAGGATTGTAGAGAGAAATATCAATAACCTCAGACATGCAGATGACACCACCCTTATGGCAGAAAGTGAAGAGGAACTAAAAAACCTCTTGATGAAAGTGAAAGAGGAGAGTGAAAAAGTGGGCTTAAAGCTCAACATTCAGAAAACAAAGATCATGGCATCCGGTTCCATCACTTCATGGGAAATAGATGGGGAAACAGTGGAAACAGTGTCAGACTTTATTTTTCTGTGCTCCAAAATCACTGCAGATGGTGATTGCAGCCATGAAATTAAAAGACGCTTACTCCTTGGAAGAAAAGTGATGACCAACCTAGATAGTATATTCAAAAGCAGAGACATTACTTTGCCGACTAAGGTCCGTCTAGTCAAGGCTATGGTTTTTCCTTTGGTCATGTATGGATGTGAGAGTTGGACTGTGAAGAAGGCTGAGCACTGAAGAATTGATGCTTTTGAACTGCGGTGTTGGAGAAGACTGTTGAGAGTCCATTGGACTGCAAGGAGATCCAACCAGTCCATTCTAAAGCAGATCAGCCTTGGGATTTCTTTGGAAGGAATGATGCTAAAGTTGAAACTCCAGTACTTTGGCCACTTCATGTGAAGAGTTCATTGGAAAAGACTCTGATGCTGGGAGGGATTGGGGGCAGAAGGAGAAGGGGATGACAGAGGATGAGATGGCTGGATGGCATCACTGACTCGATAGACGTGAGTCTGAGTGAACTCCAGGAGTAGGTGATGGACAGGGAGGCCTGGTGCGCTGTGATTCATGGGGTCGCAAAGAGTCAGACATGATTGAGCGGCTGAACTGAACTGAACTGAGTGAGCGGTTGGGGCTTTCTTGAGGCTCAGAAGGTAAACAACTGACCTGCGATGTAAGAGACCTGGTTTGATCCCTGGGTCAGGAAGATCCCCTGGAGAAGGGCATGACAACACAGTCCCATTTTCTTGCTGGAGAATTCCATGGACAGAGGAGCCTGGTGTGCTACAGTCCATGGGGTTGCAAAGAGTCGGACACAACTGAGTGACTAACACACAGTGAGAGATTAATTAAGAACTTTTACTTAAAAAAAATTATCTTCATATACACTTGAACCTGATCATCTTGAGTGAAATTTTTCCCTTGATATAAAGAACAAGTTTCTTATGTCCAAAACCAAAACAAAATTAAACAGAACAATACAGTCCATCATATTCTCAATTCAATATTGAGATTGTAAAATAAAGGGAGACTGTTATATGGTTAACTTAGCACATAGAAGATTTTTCTGATGCAAAAATTTAATTTATGAGGGGATAAACTGAAGACTTAGCTTATTGTAATGATCTGTGGCAGAAAATGTAAGATTTCCTACTATTTTAACTTAAGATCGAAGATACTCAAGCACTGAATATTTAATCACAGAATCTGAAAGAGATTCAAAATACTGTATACCAAGTCTTTAAAATACTGACAAAGAACAAGATCCTTTTTAAAAAACAACCATTTGAGAGCAAGTTAAGCAGTACAAGTTAAATTTTACACTAGCACACAATTGATAATTCTTCTAAAACTGGACATAGCCTTGAATTTATTATAAGATGAAAACAAACACTGCCACAATTCTCTTAAATAAACAGAAATAACATTTAACTTCATAGAAGATGGGAAGTATAGGAATTATATAACCATATGTCTTGTTGGCAAGTCCACCTAAATCTATCAACTTTCAATTTCAGTTCCCAATAAACATATATTTTGTATTTTCTGGCTCTTTGACTCCCTTTATCTCTGATTTCCTTGATCAGTGAATTCAGATCTATCCTTCATAATGAAGGTTCAGAACTTGAATCCCATCACTGCAAGAGCTCAAACACATTGATGTGTGTGTGTGTCTTCAACAACTACAATGTCAACATTAACATCACCCCCACTGGAATTAGAAACGGTTTTGAATCCTGCTTTTAACATGTATCAAATGATCTTGGGCAGTCTTTCTAACCTCTTCCAACCTCAGTTTCCTCATCCTCATGTTGATGAGAGTATGGTATAAGGTTGCTGTGAGGATATAAATGAGGCATATACTCTGATATATACATGATGTTTCTAAGATGATATCCCCTAAATCCTGGCACAGTGCTTAATGCATGTTAGGTCCCTGAGAAAAGGTTTTAACCTGAACGTGAAGTCTCTTTGTAACCCACTCACTAATCATGGGACATTATTTGCCTGTACAGCTCTGTTTTCTGAATGTTGTGAGGTCACAGTTGACTTCACACTCTGATACCAGGGAATAGAGCAAATCTAACTCATCCTGTCCTCATACTCCAATAATGTAAGCTTCTTACTACAAACAGCAGGACCCTGATTTATACAATTGTTTCTCTAGCTCAAAAGGACATTGAAACTGACTTCAGTAAGTACAAATATTAATTGGATATCAACTAATGAGGTTTGATTTTATTATTATCCATTGCTGAAACTCACACTTGTCACAACACTGGTTAAGACTTAAGGCCAATAGTTTCCTCCTCCCTGAAATCCCAGTGAACTGATTACATACACTGACTCTCATGGTCAGAAAGAAATTTTTAAAGAAATAAGTAAGTACATAAGATATGCTCAAATAGGAGCATTGCTGGTGCTTGAAGAATGCTTAACGAATGAGGCAGGATCCATTTTCAAAACTTAGGATCAGGAAGTACTCTTTCCTGCTTGTAATTTCTCTTCTACACCTGCTATGTACACATCAGGCAAAGCACATGCTTAAAAAAGAGGCAGAGGCCAGAAATGTCTCACAAAACTCACAGGTTAACAAGAAAGCAGTCAGCCAGCAATTTCAGGGCACACTGAGCAAAGCCAGCCTTCAGAGAAACCAACTGATAAATCCCCAGAAAGTGCATTATTAGGGAACCAAACTAAGGTCCTGGAAACAGGGGCTGCTGGCTACATGTGCTAAAAAAAAAAAAAAAAAAAAGGGATGGGATGCAACAAAGATGACCAGTAGAATACAAGAACATTAGATTAGCCTCCTTGGAAAGGATTCTGGTTAAAAGTTCCATATGTAGGGAACTTGGAAGTTGCCACTCTGCTGTAATGACAAGTAAAAAACCTGGACAGACTGAAAAACCAACTATTCTTGGGCATGTGAGAGGAAAGGGTATAGGTCAAACTGCTATCTTCAAGACTTGAGACACAGACAGATGAATAGTCACAGATTCCCAACTTCCCAAAGCAGAGACTCATAAGTGGACCACCATGGGAACCTGAATTTCACCAACTAAACATTAAGAAAAGAGTAACTAAAGACCCTCTTGATGAAGGTGAAAGAGGACAGTGAAAAAGCTGGCTTAAAATTCAACATTCAAAAAACTAAGATCATGGCATCCAGTCCCATCACTTCATGGCAAATAGATGGGGAAACAATGGAAACAGTGATGGACTTTATTTTCTTGGGCTCTAAAATCACCACAAATTGTGGCTGCAGCCACGAAATTAAAAGATGCTTGCTCCTTGGAAGAAAAGCTCTGACAAACCTAGACAGCATATTAAAAAGCAGAGACACTACTTTGCCAACGAAAGCCATCTAGTCAAGGCCATGGTTTTTCCAGTAGTCATGTATGGATGTGAGAGTTGGACCATAAAGAAAGCTGAGTGCTGAAGAATTGATGCTTTTCTAACTGTGGCTTGGAGGAGACTCTTGAGAGTCCCTTGGACAGCAAGGAGATTAAACCGGTCAACACTAAAGGAAATCAATCCTGAATATTTGTTGGAAGGACTGATGCTGAAGCTGAAATTCCAATACTTTAGCCACCTGATGTGAAGAGCCAACTTACTGGAAAAGACTCTGATGCTGGGAAGGATTGAAGGCAGGAGGAGAGGGGAATGAGAGAGGACAAGATGATTGGAGGGCGTCACTGACTCAAAGGACATGAGTTTGAGCAAGTTCTGGGAGATGGTGAAGGACAGGGAAGCCTGGTGTGCTGCAGTCCACAGGGCTGCAAAGAGTCGGACACGACTGAGGGACTGAACAAGAACAGTGCCAGATACCAAACAACAGACCCAGGATACCCCATGATACCATGTCAGAAAAAAAATGCCAAAAAACTACTTCTAGGCATATCATTTTCAGATTATAGGAAAACAAAGACAAAGAAAAAATATTGTGAAACAAGCCAGAGGGAAAAAACACCTTACTCACAGAGGCACAAAGAAAAAACTGCATAAGACTTCTCAGAAATCTCACAAGCAAGAGGAGAGTGGAGTGAAATACTAAGAAGTGTTGAGAGAAAAAAAATATAGCAACCTAGAATCGGGCACCCTGTGAAATTACCATTCAAAAGAGAAGCAGAAATACTTTTTCAGACAAACATAGGTGGAAGGAATTTGTTGCCAGTAGACCTGTGGGAAAGAAATGTTAAGAAAGAAGGAAAGCATTAAAAATCAGAAACTTGGATCTATATTAATAAAAAGGAAAAGCATTAAAGAAGCAATAAATGAAGGTTAAATAAAAACTTGCATTTTTAAAATCCTGAGCTGATCTAACAGAAAACAGTTTGTTAAAAATATTAATAATAATACCAACAATATATTGGTTATGATGCTTATGTGTATATGATACATATGTATATGGGCTTAGGTACATATACAAATGAAATGAATAAAAGAAACAATACAACAGACAAGAGGCGGTAACTAGGATTATTTTGTTATTATAAGGTGTTCTTACTGCCTATAAAGTGGTATAGTGCTATTAATATTTGAAAGTGGACTTGGATTAGCAGTAAACATATATTGCTAATTCTAGGGCAAACACTAAAAAAAAAAAAAAAATTAGCTACTCTAGGCTAAGAGTTCTCACTAGGTCATTAGTAAAGGGCAACTAGAAAGTTATCAGATTTCTACTGTGTCCTGCTGCTGCTGCTGCTGCTGCTAAGTTGCTTCAGTCGTGTCCGACTCTGTGCAACCTCATAGATGGCAGCCCACCAGGCTCCCCCGTCCCTGGGATTCTCTAGGCAAGAGTACTGGAGTGGGGTGCCATTGCCTTCTCCAATGCATGAAAGTGAAAAGTGAAAGTGAAATCATGCAGTCATGTCCGACTATCAGCGACCTCGTGGACTGCAGCCTACCAGGTTCCTCTGTCCATGGGATTTTCTAGGCAAGAGTACCGGAGTGGGGTGCCATTGCCTTCTCCACTACTGTGTACTACCAATGGTTTATTTTATATATTTATGCATATGGTAAACTATATAATCCTTATTCCAGAGCATATATTTAAATCTGTCTCAATGAATCCTATTATTTTTATGAAGTCCTACATATTGAAACATGTATATATTGATATTTTGGGGGAGTTAATATCTGGACTTGGTTGATCCAACTTGACAATTACAGAGGACAACGGGATTCCCTGTTGGCTCAGATGGTAAAAAATCTGCCTGCAATGCAGGAGACGTGTGTTCTATCCCTGGGTCGGGAAGTTAAAAGAAGGGAATGGCAACCCACTCCAGTATTCTTGCCTGGAGAACTCCATGGACAGAGGAGACTGGTGGGCTCAGTCCATGGGGTCGCAAAGAGTTGGACAAAGTGAGTGACTAACACTTTCATTTTTTCAAAAATCCTACTTGACAACTAACAGAGGACAAAGTCAGATGGAATAGGACCAAGATAAGTGCGATTTAAAAAAGTAAATGAAGTATCTAACTCTGATTTTCTGTCTTCTAAGCATCACAATGGGCTTCCCAGGTGGCTCAGTGGTAAAGAATCTGCCTGCCAATGCAGGAGATGTGCATTTGATACTGGGTAGAGAAGATCGCCTGGAGGAGGGAATGGCAATCCAGTCCACTATTTTTGTCTGTAATGTCCTATGGACAAGGGAGCCCAGTCCTATAGTCCATGGAGTCCCAAAGAGCTAGACTAAATGACTTGAGCAAGCTCAATCACTATATGGTCACCTATCAGGATTAGAGAGAAATACTTGCCCTAATGTGTTATTCTACCCTTTATCAAGGATATGTGGACATATCCCAAATTAATGATTATTTTGAGCCTTTGCAGCAATGCGGTCAAATAGACCCTGTAAGAACTAGTTTTAGTAACTGTAGGTATCTGTTCTACATGCATTTATTTCTAATGAACATGATCTAGTTTCTAAGGCAGTCTAGAACAGTTCTAGTAATCTCTAGGAGCTTCCCATGGTCTTTGGAATTGTCAGTATTCGCCTTTTCCTATCAGAACATGATGTTTCTTAAACAAAGGGACAATGATTATACTCCAGAGAGAATTCAGCCAAGCCAGATGATGTTCAGAGTGGGGCAGTGGGAAATGTTCTCCCTTTGATGCAGGCCATTGTTGTACTTCTACACCTAAAAACACAGCATCGAGAAGACCACAGAGCACAGAACTGGCAAAGGTCACACTCTGAGATGATGATTCACTGTCTCACAGTAGTGCCATTGCTGTAAGTGTTTTACTAGACATAAGGCAATTTTGGTGAGAATGTATTACAATAAGAAGCTTCCTGCAGTACTGAGGTTAGAATAGGGCAAAACTATGGCTGTTTATCCAAGTCTAAGACCCAACCAGTAACGCTAAAGAAGCTGAAGTTGAACAGTTGGTTCTATGAAGACCTACAAGACCTTTTAGAACTTACACCCAAAAAAGATGTCCTTTTCATTATAGGGGACTGGAATGCAAAAGAAGTCAAGAAACATCTGGAGTAACAGGTAAGTTTGGCCTTGGAACACAGAATGAGCAGGGCAAAGGCTAATAGAATCCTGCCAAGAGAACACACTGGTCATAGCAAACACCTTCTTACAACAACACAAGAGAAGACTCTACACATGGATATCATCAGATGGTCAACACCAAAATCAGATTGATTATATTCCTTGCAGCCAAAGATGGAGAAGCTCTATTCAGTCAGAAAAAACAAGACTGGGAGCTGACTATGGCTCAGATCATGAGCTCCTTAGTGCCAAATTCAGACTTAAATTGAAGAAAGTAAGGAAAACCACTAGACCATTCAAGTACGACCTAAATCAAATTCCTTATGATTTTACAGTGGAAGTGAGAAGTAGATTTAAGGGCCTGGATCTAATAGATAGAGTGCCTGATGAACTATGGACAGAGGTTCATGACACTGTACAGGAGACAGGGATCAAGACCATCCCCATGGAAAAAAAAATGCAGAAAAGCAAAATGGCTGTCTGGGGAGGCCTTACAAATAGCTGTGAAAAGAAGGGAAGTGAAAAGCAAAGGAGATAAGGAAAGATATAAGCATCTGAATGCAGAGTTCCAAAGAATAGCAAGGAAAGATAAGAAAGCCTTCCTCAGCCATCAGTGCAAAGAAATAGAGGAAAAGAACAGAATGGGAAAGACTAGAGATCTCTTCAAGAAAATTAGAGATACTAAGGGAATGTTTCATACAAAGATGGGCTCGATAAAGGACAGAAATGGTATGGAACTAACAGAAGCAGAAGATATTAAGAAGAGGTGGCAAAAATACACAGAAGAACTGTACAAAAAAGGTCTTCATGACCAAGATAATCACAATGGTGTGATCACTCACCTAGAGCCAGACATCCTGGAATGTGAAGTCAAGTGGGCCTTAGAAAGCATCACTACGAAAAAAACTAATGGAGGTGATGGAATTCCAGTGGAGCTATTTCAAATCCTGAAAGATGATGCAGTGAAAGTGCTGCACTCAGAATGTCAACAAATTTGGAAAACTCAGCAGTGGCCACAGGACTGGAAAGGTCAATTTTCATTCCAATCCCAAAGAAAGGCAATGCCAAAGAATGCTCATGCTACCACACAATTGCATTCATCTCACACTCTAGTAAAGTAATGCTTAAAATTCTCCAAGCCAGGCTTCAGCAATACATGAACCATGAACTTCCAGATGCTCAAGCTGGTTTTAGAAAAGGCAGAGGAACCAGAGATCAAATTGCCAACATCTGCTGGATCATCAAAAAAGCAAGAGAGTTCCAGAAAAACATCTATTCCTGCTTTATTGACTATGCCAAAGCCTTTGACTGTGTGGATCACAATAAACTGTGGAAAATTCTGAAAGAGATGGCAATACCAGACGACCTGACCTGCCTCTTGAGAAACCTATATGCAGGTCAGGAAGCAACAGTTAGAACTGGACATGGAACAGCAGCCTGGTTCCAAATAGGAAATGGAGTACGTCAAGGCTGTATATTGTCACTCTGCTTATTTAACTTATATGCAGACCACAGCATGAGAAACACTGGACTGAATGAAGCACAAGCTGAAATTAAGATTGTACAGAGAAATATCAATAAGCTCAGATATGCAGATGACACCACCCTTATGGCAGAAAGTGAAGAGGAACTAAAAAGCCTCTTGATGAAAGTGAAAGAGGAGAGTGAAAAAGTTGGCTTAAAGCTCAACATTCAGAAAACGAAGATCATGGCATCTGGTCCCATCACTTCATGGCAAATAGATGGGGAAACAGTGGAAACTGTCAGACTTTATTTTTGGGGCTCCAAAATTACTGCAGATGGTGACTGCAGCCATGAAATTAAAAGACGTTTGATCCTTGGAAGGAAAGTGATGACCAACCTAGAGAGCATATTGAAAAGCAGAGACATTACTTTGCCAACAAAGGTCCGTCTAGTCAAGGCTATGGTTTTTCCAGTGGTCATGTATGGATGCGAGAATTGGACTGTGAAGAAAGCTGAGTGCTGAAGAATTGATGCTTTTGAAGTGTGGTGCTGGAGAAGACTCTTGAGAGTCCCTTGGACTGCAAGGAGATCCAACCAGTCCATTCTAAAGGAGATCAGCCCTGGGAGTTCTTTGGAAGGACTGATGCTAAAGCTGAAACTCTAGTACTTTGGCCACCTCATGCGAAGAGTTGACTCATTGGAAAAGACTCTGATGGTGGGAGGGATTGGGGGCAGGAGGAGAAGGGGACGACAGAGGATGAGATGGCTGGATGGCATCACTGACTCGATGGACATGAGTTTGAGTGAACTCCGGGAGTTGGTGATGGACAGGGAGGCTTGGCGTGCTGTGATTCATTGGATTGCAAAGAGTCAGACACGACTGAGCGACTGATCTGATCTCTGATCTGATCTGATGGCTGTCCATGGGGTTGCACAGAGTCAGACATGACTGAAATGACTTAGCAGCAGCAGCATGGGTTTTACATTCTTACAGAAGTGAGCTTGAGGCTTTGCCAAAATATTTCTTTTTAGTAAGGAGTCCTGAAGTTTCCTAAAGCTCAACACAGTATCTGTGTTGAGCCATTTCTGCAGCTGTTCCTCCATAGATAATCCATTGGTTATACTTTCATGGTTGATCTTTTGGCTGGTTACTGGGGTAAATTTTCTTTAAGAAGCGTCTTGTAATGAATGGTAGCACTTGTTCTTCCAATCTTTCCCAAAGTATAGCTCATCCTAAATTCTCCCTGAGTCACCCAAAAGTCACGCCCACAGATAGTTCAGTTCAGTTCAGTCACTCAGTCGTGTCTGACTCTTTGTGACCCCATTAATTGCAGCTTGCCAGGCCTCCCTGTCCATCACCAACTCCTGGAGTCCACCCAAACCCATGTCCATTGTATCGGTGATGCCATCCAGCTATCTCATCCTGTCGTCCCCTTCTCCTCCTGCCCTCAATCTTTCCCAGCATCAGGGTCTTTTCAAATGAGTCAGCTCTCTGCATCAAGTGGCCAAAGTATTGGAGTTTCAGCTTCAGCATCAGTCCCTCCAATGAACACCTAGGACCGGTCTCCTTTAGGATGGACTGGTTAGATCTCCTCATAGTCCAAGGGACTCTCAAGAGTCTTCTCCAACACAACACTTCAAAAGCATCAATTCTTCTGTGCTCAGCTTCCTTTATAGTCCAACTCTCACATCCATACATGACCACTGGAAAAACCATAGCCTTGACTAGACAGACCTTTGTTGGCAGAGTATTATCTCTGCTTTTGAATATGCTGTCTAGGTTGGTTATAACTTTCCTTCCAAGGATCAAGCGTCTTTTAATTTCATGGCTACAGTCACCATCTACAGTGATTTTGGAGCCCAAAAGAATAAAGTCTGACACTGTTTCCACTGTTTCCCCATCTATATGCCATGAAGTGATGGGACCAGATGCCATGATCTTCGTTTTCTGAATGTTGAGCTTTAAGCCAACTTTTTCACTCTCCTCTTTCACTTTCATCAAGAGGCTTTTAGTTCCTCTTCACTTTCTGCCATAAGGGTGGTGTCATCTGCATATCTGAGCTTATTGATATTTCTCCTGGCAATCTTGATTCCAGCTCGTGCTTCTTCCAGCCCAGCGTTTCTCATGATGTACTCTGCATATAAGTTAAATAAGCAGGGTGTCAATATACAGCCTTGATGTACTCCTTTTCCTATTTGAAACCAGTCTGTTGTTCCATGTCCGATTCTAACTGTTGCTTCCTGACCTGCATATAGGTTTCTCAAGAGGCAGGTCAGGTCGTCTGGTATTGCCATCTCTTTCAGAATTTTCCACAGTTTATTGTGATCCACACAGTCAAAGGCTTTGGCATAGTCAATAAAGCAGGAATAGATGTTTTTCTGGAACTCTCTTGCTTTTTTGATGACCCAGCAGATGTTGGCAATTTGATCTCTGGTTCCTCTGCCTTTTCTAAAACCAGCTTGAGCATCTGGAAGTTCATGGTTCATGTATTGCTGAAGCCTGGCTTGGAGAATTTTAAGCATTACTTTACTAGAGTGTGAGATGAATGCAATTGTGCGGTAGCATGAGCATTCTTTGGCATTGCCTTTCTTTGGGATTGGAATGAAAATTGACTTTTTCCAGTCCTGCGGCCACTGCTGAGTTTTCCAAATTTGCTGACATTCTGAGTGCAGCACTTTCACTGCATCATCTTTCAGGATTTGAAATAGCTCCACTGGAATTCCATCACCTCCGCTAGCTTTGTTTGTAGTGATGTTTCCTAAGGCCCACCTGACTTCACCTTCCAGGATGTCTGGCTCTAGGTGTGTGGGAGTGATTACACCTTCGTGATTATCATGGTCATGAAGACCTTTTTTGTACAGTTCTTCTGTGTATTCTTGCCACCCCTTCTTAATATCTTCTGCTTCTGTTAGTTCCATACCATTTCTGTCCTTTATTGAGCCCATCTTTGCATGAAATGTCCCACAGATAAACCAGGAGTAAAATCAAATATGGCAGAGAGGACAGAAGAATGACCACATACAGAAGGAGACACTTGTTTTTATACTCTGAGTTTTCTTTGAAAAGTGGGCTGTGGGCAGGATCCTCTATGATCCACCTCCCAGAATACTGGAAATAAAAGCAAAAATAAACAAATGGGACCTAATTAAAATTAAAAGCTTCCTGCACAACAAAGGAAACTATAAGCAAGGTGAAAAGACAGCCTTTAGACTGGGAGAAAATAATAGCAAATGAAGCAACTGACAAAGGACTAATCTCAAAAATATACAAGCAACTTATGCAGCTCAATTCCAGAAAAATAAATGAGCCAATCAAAAAACGGGCCAAAGAATTAAAAAGATATTTCTCCAAAGAAGACATACAGATAGATGGCTAACAAACACATGAAAAGATGCTCAACATCACTCATTATCAGAGAAATGCAAATCAAAACCACAATGAGGTACCATTTAATGCCAGTCAGAATGGCTGCAATCCAAAAGTCTACAAGCAATAAATGCTGGAGATGATGTGGAGAAAAGGGAACCCTCTTACACTGTTGGTGGGAATGCAAACTAGTACAGCCACTATGGAAAACAGTGTGGAGATTCCTTAAAAAACTAGAATAGAATTGCCTTATGACCCAGCAATCCCACTGCTGGGCATACAAACTGAGGAAACCAGAATTGAAAGAGACATGTGTACCCCAATGTTCTTTGCAGCACTATATATAATAGCCAGGACATGGAAGCAACCTAGATGTCCATCAGCAGATGAATGGATAAGAAAGCTGTGGTACATATACACAATGGAGTATTACTCAGCCATTAAAAAGAATAAATGTGAATCAGTTCTAATGAGGTGGATGAAACTGGAGCCAATTATACAGAGTGAAGTAAGCCAGAAAGAAAAACACCAATACAGTATACTAACACATATATACAGAATTTAGAAAGATGGTAATGATGACCCTGTATTCGAGACAGCAAAAGAGACACAGATGTATAGAACGGACTTTTGGACTGTGAAGGAGAGGGAGAGGGTGGGATGATTTGGGAGAATGGTATTGAAACATGTATACTACCATGTAAGAAACGAAGCACCAGTCTATGTTTGATACAAGATATAGGATGCTTGGGGCTGGTGCACGGGAATGATCCAGAGAGATGATATGGGGTGGGAGGTGAGAGGGGGATTCAGGATTTGGAGCTTATATACACCCGTGGTGGGTTCATGTCAATGTATGGCAAAACCAATACAGTATTGTAAAGTAAAATAAAGTAAAAATAAAATTTAAGAAATATATATATGTATATATATATATATATATATATATATATATATAAAAGAAAAGTGCGCTGTGGGAAATAAGTGGGCTGGCTTTGATGATAGTCAACTAAATTTATAATATTCTCTTGCCAATTTTTCATACGGATTTCTGCTCTCAAACAAAGATAAAAATTTAAAATAGACTAAGGAAATAACATCTTAGTGGATTTTTTTTAAATCCTAAATTTCATTTTAAGTAACTTAGTTACCTCAACTTTTAATAAAATAAAAGCAGAAAAAGCAGGCTGCCTTTTTGCCAGATTTAATCAGAATGCTCTATGTACAATAATCAACATAACTTGCTTCTTGTCCCTCACTCATTTCAACAAAAATTATTGCATTTTCTCCCAAACTATATTTTTTTGATTCCTCATTTTATTCTTGTTCCTGGAGGAATGTTGGTTTAAATTCATCTTTGAAAAAAGGAGAAGGGGTATGTATGGAGGCACAATATTCTCTTGAAGCCAACAGATATCGAGTTGCTAGAAGAAGCTGACTGTACACACAAGTTGCCTGATTGGGAAGCGGGAGCCTCTTGATTTAGAGATGTGTGACAGCCTTTGGTGGACAGGCACAGGCAACGTCCCTCCAGTCCTTTCTCTTTGGCAGGTCAAGACTGAGCCAGCAGAGGCAGAGCTCTATCTTTCCCTTGGAACGTATCATTTTGGTTCTCCTTCAAAAGCCTTCTTCCAGATAAGAAGCCAATGACTGATTACATCTTAGTGAATTTATACTTTAGTAGCTCTCTGCTCCAAATAGACAAGAGTAATTTGTAGGTGTTGGAGAAGACACTTGAGAGTTCCTGGGACTGCAAGGAGATAAATACCAGTCAATCCTAAGGAAATCAGCCCTGAATACTCATTGAAAGGACTGATGCTGAAGCTGAAACTGCAATACTTAGGCCACCTGAGGCAAACAGTCAACTCACTGGGAAACTCTGATGCTAGGGAAGATTGAAGGCAGGAGAACTAGGAGGCAACAGAGGATGAGATGGTTGGATGGTATCACTGAATCAATGGACATGAGTTTGAGCAAACTCCAGGAGATAGTGAAGGACAGGGAAAGCTAGCATGCTTCAGCCCATGGAGTCGTAAATAGCTGGACGTGACTTCCCTGAACAAAAACAACAAATATGTAAAATTACTGGTAGTTCAGTAATATGCAAAATTATAAAAAGTATTCAATTAGAACTATTTAAAAGGGAAAACCAAAATGCCACAATGCTTAAATGTAAGTAAAAATCCTGACAAAAGGGTGAGCAGGACTTCAATGAAGGGTCTGTCAGAAGCTATTGTCGGTGGTGGCCATGTACTTGGCTCCAGTGAAGTCTCAGAGCTTTAACTCCTCCACCTGAGGTGGGAAGGAGACTACCCTCACCACAAACTTCTTAGATCCTAACTCATGAACTTCAGGCCTAGGAAGGTGGCAAAGTAAGGACTCAGCTTGTCGCATAAACACTCCACCAAGCTGCCTGCTGTCTCTGTGATAATTCCTAACGTATTTTCAATGTCACAAGGAGAGGCAACTCTGAACCACCTTAACAAGTACTGTCCTAAAATGAAGTCCCACAGGGTGGTCAGGAAAACAGTGCCAAAACTAGGAAAAGTGGGCGCACATAGAGAGTAAAGGGGAGGAAAAGGACAGGAAAGAGAAAAATAAAAAGAATCCAAAAGGGAGAGTTTGTCCATTAAGAAGATTGAGCACCAAAGAGTTGAAGCTTTCAAATTGCGGTGCTGGGGAAGACTCTTGAGAGTACCTTGGACTGCAAGATCAAACTAGTCAATCCTAAAGGAAATCAATCCTATACTTTGGTCACCTGATGGGAACAGCCGACTCATTGGAAAAGACCCTGATGCTGGGAAAAATTGAGAGCAGGAGGAGAAGGAGGTGACAGAGGATGAAATGGTTGGATGGCATCATTGAATCAAAGAACATGAGTTTGAGCAAAATCTGGGAGACAGTGGAGGACAGAGGAGCCTGGTATCCTGCAGTCCATGGGGTTGCAAAGAATTTGACACAACTTAGTGACTTAACAACAAATAGGAAATCATGCTTAAATCAAGCCTATAAATTATTATTCCAAAGTCCATAAAGAAATATATAATTGAAAAACCAAGAGAGTTCCAGAAAAACATCTATTTCTGCTTTATTGACTATGCCAAAGCCTTTGACTGTGTGGATCACAATAAACTGTGGAAAATTCTGAAAGAGATGGCAATACCAGACCACCTGACCTGCTTCTTGAGAAACCTGTATACAAGTCAGGAAGCAACAGTTAGAACTGGACATGGAACAGACTGGTTCCAAACAGGAAAAGGGGTACATCAAGGCTGTATACTGTTACTCTGCTTATTTAACTTATATGCAGAGTACCTCATGAGAAATGCTGGGCTGGATGAAGCGCAAGCTGGAATCAAGACTGCCAGGAGAAATATCAATAACCTCAGATATACAGAGGACACCACCCTTATGGCAGAAAGTGAAGAAGAACTAAAGAGCCTCTTGATGAATGTGAAAGAAGAGTGAGAAAGTTGGCTTAAAGCTCAACATTTAGAAAACTAAAATCACAGCATCTGGTCCCATCACTTAATGGCAAATAGATGGGGAAACAGAGGAAACAGTGGCTGACTTTATATTTTTGAGCTCAAAAATCACTGCAGATGGTGACTGCAGCCATGAAATTAAAAGACACTTACTCCTTGGGAGGAAAGCTATGACCAACCTAGATAGCATATTAAAAAGCAGAGACATTACTTTGTCAACAAAGGTCTGTCTAGTCAAGGCTATGGTTTTTCCAGTGGTCATATATGGATATAAGAGTTGGACTATAAAGAAAGCTGAGTGCAGAAGAGTTGATGCTTTTGAAGTGTGGTGTTGGAGAAGACTCTTGAGAGTTGCTTGGACTGCAAGGAGATCCAACCAGTCCATCCTAAAGCAGATCAGTCCTGGGTGTTCATTGGAAGGACTGATGTTGAAGCTGAAACTCCAATACTTTGGCCACCTGATGCGAAGAGCTGACTCATTTGAAAAGACCCTGATGCTGGGAAAGATTGAGCGCAGGAGGAGAAGGGGACGACAGAGGATGAAATGGTTGGATGACATCACTGACTCAATGGACATGAGTTTGGGTAGACTCCAGGAGTTGGTGATGGACAGGGAGGCCTGGCATGCTGCAGTTTATGGGGTCACAAAGAGTTGGACACAACTGAGTGACTGAACTGAACTGAAGGACAGTAAAATAATTACAACAGGAATTTACTCTGGATAAAATAGGTTTGATAGGACAGTGCTATGGAATGAACATTTGTTGAACATATGAAAATTCATATGTTGATGTCCTACCACCTCCCCCACCCAGTGTCATGGTATTTGCAGGTAGGGCATGTGGGAGGTAATTGGGTCATGAGGGTAAGGTCCTTACGACAGAACAGACACCCTTATGTAAAGGAGAAGGGGCACGAGAGGTCTTGCTCTCTCTGCCATGTAAGGATACAGTGAGAGGTAGCCAACAAGTCGGAAGATTCTCACTGTGAACTGAATCTGTGAGCACCTTGACCTTGGAATTTCTAGCCTCCAGAACTGGGAGAAATGAAGCTTCCCAGTCTGCTGTGTTTTGTAATAGCAGTCCAAACTGAAAAAGACGACAATCTGACATATATTTTAAAATAAGCATGCTACTTGCTGCCTTTGGATATTTTCACTTGGATATCTCACATGCATTTTAACTGAATTCACATAATTATAAACTCTTTAGAACTGTTTCTTGTCACATCTCTCTGCTTCAGTGAGTAAAACCACATTTAGCCAGTTATGCAAAGGAGAACACTGAGTGTTACCTTTCAACCATCCCTCAGGCTCAAAAAACTCCCTACCAACAGACAAACTGAATCAACCACTAAGTCCAGGCTACTCCACCTCCTAAATATCTCCACATTTGTATAATTTTTCTACCTGTAACACCTTACTTTTATTTATCCTAATTATTATTATTATTTTTACTTTAAAATATTGTATTGGTTTTGCCACATATCTACATGAATCCTCCATGAGTGTACACATGTTCCCAATCCCAAACCCCCCTCCCACCACCCCCTCGCCACACACACACCATCGCTCCGGGTCATCCCAGTGCACCAGCCCCAAGCATCCTGCACCCTGCATCAAACCTAGACTGGTGATTCATTTTTTATATGATATTATACATGTTTCAATGCCATTCTCCCAAATCATCCCACCCTCTCCCTCTCCCACAGAGTCCAAAAGTCCGTTCTATACATCTGTGTCTCTTTTGCTGTCTCGCATACAGGGTCATCATTACCATCTTTCTAAATTCTGTATATATGTGTTAGTATACTGTATTGGTGTTTTCTTTCTGGCTTACTTCACTCTGTGTAATTGGCTCCAGTTTCATCCATCTCATTAGAACTGATTCACATTTATTCTTTTTAATGGCTGAGTAATACTCCATTGTGTATACGTACCACAGCTTTCTTATCCACTCATCTGCTGATGGACATCTAGGTTGTTTCCATGTCCTGGCTATTATAAACAGTGCTGCCATGAACATTGGGGTACACATGTCTCTTTCAGTTCTGGTTTCCTCAGTGTATATTCCCAGCAGTGGGATTGCTGGGTCATAAGGCAGTTCTATTTCCAGTTTTTTAAGGAATCTCCACACTGTTCTCCATACTAGCTGTACTAGTTTGCATTCCCACCAACAGTGTAAGAGGGTTCCCTTTTCTCCTCACCCTCTCCAGCATTTAATACTTGTAGACTTTTGGATTGCAGCCATTCTGACTGGTGTGAAATGGTACCTCATTGTGGTTTTGATTTGCATTTCTCTGATAATGAGTGATGTTGAGCATCTTTTCATGTGTTTGTTAGCCATCTGTATGTCTTCTTGGAGAAATGTCTATTTAGTTCTTTGGCCCATTTTTTGATTGGGTCATTTACTTCTCTGGAATTGAGCTGCAGGAGTTGCTTGTATATTTTTGAGATTAGTTGTTTGTCAGTTGCTTCATTTGCTATTATTTTCTCCCATTCAGAAGGCAGTCTTTTCACCTTGCTTATAGTTTCCTTTGTTGTGCAGAAGCTTTTAATTTTAATTAGATCCCATTTGTTTATTTTTGCTTTTATTTCCAGAATTCTGGGAGGTGGGTTATAGAGGATCCTGCTGTGATTTATGTCAGAGAGTGTTTTGCGTATGTTCTCTTCTAGGAGTTTTATAGTTTCTGGTCTTACATTTAGATCTTTAATCCATTTTGAGTTTATTTTTGTGTATGGTGTTAGAAAGTGATCTAGTTTCATTCTTTTACAAGTGGTTGACCAGTTTTCCCAGCACCACTTGTTAAAGAGATTGTCTTTTCTCCACTGTATATTCTTGCCTCCTTTGTCGAAGATAAGGTGTCCATATGTGTGTGGATTTATCTCTGGGCTTTCTATTTTGTTCCATTGATCTATATGTCTGTCTTTGTGCCAGTACCATACTGTCTTAATGACTGTGGCTTTGTAGTAGAGCCTGAAGTCAGGTAAGTTGATTCCTCCAGTTCCATTCTTCTTTCTCAAGATTGCTTTGGCTATTCGAGGTTTTTTGTATTTCCATACAAATCTTGAAATTATTTGTTCTAGCTCTGTGAAAAATACCACTGGTAGCTTGATAGGGATTGCACTGAATCTACAGATTGCTTTGAGTAGTATACTCATTTTCACTATATTGATTCTTCTGATCCATGAATATGATATATTTCTCCATCTATTAGTGTCCTCTTTGATTTCTTTCATCAGTGTTTTATAGTTTTCTATATATAGGTCTTTAGTTTCTTTAGGTAGATATATTCCTAAGTATTTTCTTCTTTTCGTTGCAATGGTGAATTGAATTGTTTCCTTAATTTCTTTTTCTATTTTCTCATTATTAGTGTATAGGAATGCAAGGGGTTTCTGTGTGTTGATTTTATATCCTGCAACTTTACTGTATTCATTGATTAGCTCTAGTAATTTTCAGGTGGAGTCTTTAGGGTTTTCTATGTAGAGGAGCATGTCATCTGCAAACAGTGAGAGTTTTACTTCTTTTCCAATTTGGATTCCTTTTATTTACTACTTTTAAACTTTTTCTTTTTTATTGAGGTATAGCCGATTAACAAAAAATGTTGTGATGGTTTCAAGTAAACCACACAGGGACCTAGCCATATATATACACTTATCTTTTCTCCCCCAAGCCTCCAATGCCATCCAGGCTGCCACATAACATTGAGCAGAGTTCCATGTGCTACACAGCAGGGCCTTGTTGGTTATCCATTTTAAATATAGCAGTGTGTACCACCTTACTTTTAGTTCAAGCCACTAATATTACTTCCCCAGATGACTGCCAAGATCTTCTTTCTCTTTGCCATTCCTCCAGAGTTTCTCCCACATGGAAACAAAACATTGACCCTAGTTAACTCTGAGAGTAAGGAAAGAGAGTGGAATTAGGGAGTGCTCTTTAAGTATATTTGTGCAATTTTTTATTTTTTAAAAATGAAGATTGAAATAAACATGACATAATAATAAGATCTGATAAACTTGAGTGGTTGATATACAGGAGTTTGTTATGACATTCTCCTTTTTTTGCTGGGATGCTTGAAATATTTTCCAGTGAAAGAGTGTAAAACTAATATAACACAATAACAAAATGAATAAAGTAAAATAAAATAAAATGATTGCTACTATCCATTTGCAACCCTTTTACTATGGGAATCAATTTGATAATAAATTTCTTAATATTTGGTATATCTTACTTTTTCAACCTAGAAATTACATTTACAAATTAACATTTAATGAGATCATTCTTTACATGGGCCCAAAGATGCTCATTACAAGGTGATGATCAATAAGGAATTGGCTAAGGTAATTTTGCTTTGTCTTGCCAATGAAATATAATGTGTCCCTAAAACTGATTGCTCTGGAGACTGAATAATACATGGAGAGGTACCTATGTTAGGATGTTAAATGAAAACATGTGTGTCTGTGTACATAAATCCATCCACATGCACACAACTATAAACATCTACTGGAGAAGGAAATGGCAACACACTCCAGTGCTCTTGCCTGGAAAATCCCATGGGTGGAGGAGCCTGGCAGGCTACAGTTCATGAGGCTGCAAAGAGTTGGACACTACTGAGCAACTTCACTTTATTTCACATAAACATCTATGATGAGAAACAAGAATGTTGAAGGGCAATAAAGCAAAATACCAAAGTGCATATGTGTTAGGATGCTGATTTAAAAAAATTTTTTTCACTAACGTATTTAAGTTAGTTTTATAATATATAAAGTTTTAATCTGACATAAAAATACACCACCAAATGATTCAGTGTTTCAGGCATGCTTCCATCTTTATATTTAACAGTAAGTGTCCTGTGTAAATATTAGCATTTCATTCTCTATGTCTGAGAGTACGAAGGTAGATATGCTGTCACTCTTCTCTGCCAGAACAAAGACAGCAGAGTGCCATTTGAATAGATAGCAGAGGCTGAAATTCAGGTGAGCATGTGGACACTATGATGGCTCTGCTAAGGTTTAATAAGCAGAGTGACATTTGCCCAAGTTGGCCGAGGTGCAACTGAAGGATCAGGGCGTATCAAAATCAAAGGCCCAATTCACACTTGGTAAGGCTGTTGCATCTCCTTGCTAACTGCAGATGTATCTTTATGACTCTCACACCAATCAGCCATTTATATTATATTTCCCCTGTTCTGAAATATCACACAAGTCATGCAAAGGGTCCAACCCATGCTGAAATAGCAGGAGGGGATAGATGATGTTCTCTTCTTCTCTGAGGAGGCCCTGCTCACGCAGGACTGGCTGAGTTTCTCTCTGTGGTATCCTGGGACAAATGATTCAAACTTAAAGCTTAAAATCCTAGGATAGAGGAGCCTAGCAGGCTACGGTCTGTGGGGTTGCAAAAGAGTGGGACACAACTTAGCAACTAAACAACAACAATCCTTGCACAGAAAAGAGAAAAAAAGGGATGCAAAATTGAAAAAGTATTTGTTAACCACAATGAAGTCTCAATGACTTCATGTTCCTCACAGCTGGTCCTCAGGGAAATATTTTCTTATTTTCTGCTTAAGTAGCTTTTGCTTCTCAGCATGTTCAGTCCTCCTAGGCAGCATACTTGGCGGGAACAGCAAGACAGGCTCTCACGGATGCCCCTGAGGCTTCTGTCAGTGCACATTTGACCTGGACAGATTTCCAGAGGTTTGGGGTTTTCAAAACATCACACATTTTGAAATGAACATATGACCTGTTATTTCTAAAGGTTGTGTGCTCACTCATGTCCAACTCTTTGTGACCTCATGGACTGTAGCCCACCAGGCTCCTCTGTCCATGGGATTCTCCAGGCAAGAATACTGAAGTAGGTTGCCATTTCCTTCTCCCTTCCAAAGGTTAGCCCTTGGTTTTCTATACTGAAGGAGGAAAAGAAAGAAATCAGTAATACAAAAATTGTCTCGCTGTTGCTGGATCTCTTTCCATGATTCCTCCCGGGGGGCAGGGGGTAGAAGGAGCAAGTGGACAAGTGGAGCAAAGTATATGAGAGGAAGCCAGGGAGAAGGAGGCTGTATTCTCCTGGCTCCTTCACTCCATCACTTTGATTCTCTTTCCTGGATTGCTGATTCTGGAGTTTCAGCATATAGTTGTCCTTGTTTTATAGGCAGTAGTAACAATGCATGCATGCGTGCTAAGTCGCTTCAGTCGTGTCTGACTCTTTGCAACCCAATAGACTATAGCCCGGCAGTCTGTCCATGGGATTCTCCAGGCAAAAATACTGGAGTGGGTTGCTTTGCCCTCCTCCAGGGGATTTTCCTGATCCAGGGATCGAAGCCGCTTCTCTTATGTTTCCTGCTTTGGCAGGCAGGTTCTTTAGCCCTAGTGCTAGTTGCCCTCATTTTATAGGCAGTAGTAACAATAGAGGCAGAAAATTCCAGAACAGACTTGGACAGGATCCAAAAGAAGAAAAGAGAGTTAGAGTTTACTATTAAAGCCCCCAGATGAGTGAAGAGCCCCAAGTACCAGAACAACCCCAACTCCTGCCTTCAGAGACCTTGAGAGCCCGTGTTCTACAAATGTCCACATGCTCCTGTCCAGCTTCTAGCATCCGTCTGCAGCAGGACTGTGCCTACAGGGCTGAGGCCAACCAAACCTAAGCAGAAGTGGTCTGCATCACTCCAGGCCATGGCCATTATGAAGGGCCAGTCTGCCTCTTCAATTTCTGCCCTCCCAGTGGTACAATTTCAGATGTCTCAGCTACAAGACAAAGCAGGGTCATCTGATCCATGTCAGATTTAGAATGGGATAAAAATAAACCTTCACTGTGTTCCTAAGATTTTGATTTGTTACCGCAGCAGAACTTGTCCTATCCTGACATACTTAACAGCAAGGAACCTCTCCAATGCTTGATTTTATGAGAGAAAACTATTATTCCTGTAGGTATGAAAAACTGCTCAATTGGAGACAGAAGAAGACCATTGGGCTAGGAATCAGGAGAGCTGGTTATGGTCTGGATGTGGCCGTAATGGAAAGGATGCCTCTAGTAGGTGGTTTGACTTCTGTGGTCCTCAACTAGAGCAGTTATAAATCTTTATGTTTTCATTTTTAAAAAGACACACAGGTTGTTGCTAAGCACAAGATTTGAGCTCCATGACACCCTTGAGGGTTGGGATGGGGTGGGAGGTGGGAGGGAGGTTCAAGTGGGAGGGGACATGGGTATACCCATGGCTGATTCATGTTGATGTATGGCAGAAACCAACAAAATATTGTAAAGCAATTATCCTCCAATTACAAATAAATAAATAAGTAAATAAAAAGACATGTAGGGACTTCCCTGGCAGTCCAGTGGCTAAGACTCCAAGCTCCCAATGCAGGGAGGCTGGGTTCTACCCCTGGTCAGGGAACTAGATCCCACATGCTGCAACTAAGAGTTAGCATACCACAACTGAAAATCCCTCATGCTGAAACGAAGACCCGGCAAAGCCAAATAAATAAATACAGAAAATAAATAAAAGACTTGTAACTCTTTATGTAAACAAACGTTTCATGAGGATAGTATATAAAGCTGATTAAAAAACAAACAAACAAACAAACAAAAACCCTGCCTCTTTGTTTATACCATGTCTGACACATTTACTACTCATAAAAGCCCCTGGGCCATCTTTGTAGAACCCTGCAGACCCAGGGGCATGAGTGCAAACTGCCTGCTTGAACTGTTTCTGTGGCTTATTCCGAAGCTGATGTGGTTTATAGAGAGAGCATCTGTTCTCACCTGTTCCACATGTTACACTGCACTCTGTCCAGCGACCATACTGCCAGAAGTACACCAGCTTCTCCACGTCATTGTCAAGGCCATCCTTCCGGATTGTGTACTCATACTTGATGCCAGGGTTAGTCACCTGGAATAGAAGCTAAAGGGCAAGAGAGGGGTCATGCAAAACTCTGATGTGACCTTACACTGCAAATCACAGTCACATAAAAATCCTGCCCAATGTCCACCCCTTTAAAGTAGTCATGAAGGCATGCACTGGAAAAAATGCCATTAAATAAATACATCTACTTCCCACCTGTAAGTCTATATACATCTACATCTAATCTGCCCCAATCTATTATTTCTTGACTGAATTCCCATGGGAAATCTAATCATATGGGAATTATTCTGAGGGATTAACCAGAGTACCCTTTCCAACAATAGCTGGTAGGTCACTCTGTGCCCTTGCATACCTACTAATTTTGTGGTTATGGGTAATTTCCTTGATCTCTTGTGCCTTACTTTCCTTATCAACAAGGTAAGGATAATCACACCATGACTAAGGATTGTTGATGAGGGCTAAATAAATAATAGTTATGTTATTAGATACGGTTGGATCTGTGCCTGGCATACAGTTAGCACTCAGTAAACACTAATTTGGTTGTTGTTGTTATTGCTTTATGATGCCCTCTTCCAGCTCTTAGGCTGATTTCTTTACAGCATATAATTCTGGGGTTAAAATGGTCATGGGTTTTAGCCAAAGCACAAAATTGTAATCAGAATCTGGGACCTTCTCCTCCTTTCCCTCTCCTTTAGGCAATCTACTTATCAGGTGTTTGAATTAGATTCATCTTACATTAGAGGTGGTGGATTGGTTGCTCCATGGAATTGTGGGTCCCCATATATTAAACTTTTCCCTGGTGGGCCTCTAAAATGTAAGGTCTCCTGACATTTATGGATCATGGCTGTCAAGCCTTGAATTCCAGCTTCTGTGAATGCTCTGATCTTTGGTTCTGAAATGACTTTCCTCTAAATTCTGAATACAGTTAGATGTCACTATCTCTTGGGCCATTTGTAATCCCCAACCTGCCTTGCCTCTGCTGGTATAATTATCCCACTCCTTTTCTATAGTTCTTTGCCAGTATGGTAGACAAATCACTTCTGCCTTTGAAGAGCATATCCTATATATAAATATATTTCTCCTCCAAGGGTTTTAGAAAGTCAAATCTTTTGTCTGAGGACAACCACATGAGACCACGTGGAAGAACCATGTCAGTTCACCACTGCTGGAAAGCTGTTTGAAAACTCATAACAGGCTGACATAGATTGGTGCTATCATTTTCATATCCAAGGAAAAAACTCATTCTGAAATAAATAGCCTACATTGACCATACCGGAAACTGAACTCCATGGATGATCTTAGGGCCCCTGGCATTCCATCATGAGAGTTTCAGCAATTTTAGGCAATAAAAGATTTTCCCCCTTGTTCCTCGCTAAAAGGTTTAAGGATTCTTAATGAAGGTATACTAAGTCGCTTCAGTCATGTCTGACTTTTCACAACCCTATGGACTATAGACTGCCATGCCCCTCTCTCTATGGTGGCTCTCCAGGCAAAATCCTGGAGCAGGTTACCATGTCCTCTTCCAGGGGATCTTCCCAATCCAGGGATCAAACCTGCATCTCTTATGTCTCCTGCATTGGCAGGCAGGTTCTTTACCACTAGAGCCATATCCTCTAGCAAATACTTAGGAAAAGAAAATTAGAAAGATCCTAACTAGTGTAAATGTCAGCAGTTTCCTTCACTTCTGCATTACCTGGATCCACACTGACTCATTGGTGGGACCCGTGGCCATCAGTTTCTCCAGGTCTCCTTTTCTGTCGTATTGAAAGATGGTCCCTGCCAGCTTGTAGTTCCCATTCCATTGGATAATAAATCCTCCATTGAGGTAATATTTTTCAGGGTCTTCACTCCTGATGGCCAGAAAGTTTCCAGCTCCTTCAACCTCCATTACTCGTATGTCCCTGGCTCCTTTTGGAATCAGTCCGATGTCAACATAACCTAAGGAGGAAAGAAAGGCATGCAAGCTTAGCCAAACACAATCTGTTTCCAACCATTATCTATGCTCTTTCCAGCATCTCCACCATTTAGTGTCCTTGTCTTCCTGCTGGGTGGGTACTGAGACTGGCAGATGCACTACTCATGGGGAACTTTAAGGAGATTGGCCATGAGTAGAAATCTCAGGAGCTTTGTGACTCAGTACATAATCAGTTTTATGAGAGGAGAGGTGAAATAAATGAAGATCAGATTCTGAAGCTTTTGTGGTTGATCCAGCATTTATTTTTCTGTGATTTCCTGTTGATAGTTCAAAATGTTACAGCCCCTAGCCAGCTTCCCATTTGCATTTTGCTCCCCATTTGTTGCTGCTATCAGATTAATCTTCCTGAACACTTGCAGTGGCTAAATCTTTTGCCTCATCCTCATTGCCTGAAAATTAAAAACAGGTGAGGAAATAATTTAATCATAGCTTAAATTCATTAAGAGAATTCTGTAGGGAATCTTGGATTGATTGCCACCTGGTACACTTGAATACAACTTATGATGAGAAACTCAGCTCTGAGCACAGTTTTTTATATTGCTGGACAATTGTACTCATTAAAAAATTTTTTTTCATATTTTCTTATGTTTTGATGAAATATAAACTTATGTTTTATTCTCATGTGTTCTAATCCAACATTCTCAAAAAACAGAACATCCACTTAAAGACCATGATCAATTCTAGCTACAGTCTTATCCTCGCTTATTGGTTATTATGGTAGGAGACCTAAAGGCGAGAAATGGAATTAAAACATGAAGGGTTTCCTCTCTTTGCCAGACTCTAAGCTAAGCCCTTTATGCATTCATCTTATTTATGCTTCTTAAGAACATAAGAAGCATATGTTCACCACGTTATAGCTGTTATAGAAAGGAAAGACTCTGGGGAAGGCACTGGGAAAGGTGTACTGGGCGTGAGAGTCAGACATCAGTTCTAGTTTCTGCACCACAATAAGCTCCATGATGTCCATCAACTTATTCAACTGCTTTGAATATCATCTGTAAAAGGAAGGAGCTTGAATGAGATGATGTCTGACATCCTTCCTAGCGCTGATAATCAATTATTTTGCCCATTTCTAGGCTACATTTTCTGTGTTCCTTTACTTTTTCCATGCAAAACTTCATTTATTTATTTATTTTTGTTGTTGCTTTTTTATTTAAATTTTTGTTTTTACTTTATTTTGCTTTACAATACTGTATTAGTTTTGCCATACACTGACATGAATCCGCCACGTGTGTACATGAGTTCCCAATCCTGAACCCCCCTCCCACCTCCCACCCCATATCATCTCTCTGAATCATCCCCATGCACCAGCCCCAAGCATCCTGTATCAAAACTTCATTTTAAGATCTTGATCATCCTGGTCATTTCCCACTGGATTTATCCTAGGTTTTATACTGACTAACAAGCAAGCCCTCATCTCTGTCACCTAAAAGTGCCCTGACTGCTTTCTTTCCCTCAGACATTAACACAGCACAGAATCCTGGGTGTTAAAACCCACAACAGGCCAGCAGGAATGATTTACTCAGAAGCCGTGCACAGGCCACAACTTCAGCTCTATTTTTCAAACTCACAGCTGCCATCCAAAGGAACCAAAGTGTAGGGCATGGAGTACTTGATTAAACTCCACTAGGCCCTTACAAACTCACCCGAGACACTTGATTAAAACTACTAATTTACAACTAGCAGGGCAAAATATTTATCACATATAATTGAGGGTAATGCAATTGTTTTAAAAACTTTGGAACACTGCTTCCTATAGCCATAGCAGAGCTTCTTGTAGCAGAGCTCATGCAGAAAAGCCAACTGGCATTAAATAGGATGCTGCTGTTGTTTAGTCGCTCAGTCATGTCTGACTCTTTTGAGACCCTATACACTGGAGCCTGCCAGGCTCCTCTGTCTATGGGATTTCTCAGGCAAGAATACTGGAGTGGGTTGCCATTTCCTTCTCCAGGGGATCTTCCAGAACCAGGGATTGAACCCATGTCTCCTGCATTAGCAGGTGGATTCTTACCACTGAGCCATCTGGAAAGTCCATTAAATAGTATGATAACCACCATATTCCTTGTCTTAAAACAAACAAAAAACCAAACAAAATAAAAAAGCTATGAGAAATAGATGAGAAAACAACCCCCAAGAGTTTGCTTTTTATTTCCACTTAAGAATATTAAATTTAGAAATATTTATTGTGTGTAGATTCTGCCATATTAAAAGGGGAAGTATATCAAATTTAAAATAAAAGATTTCATTGAATACAATATCTGCTTCTGAACAGTTTGTAGACAGAAGGTGTAAACAGGCAGATTTAGCCATGAGCAAACGTAATACATATTTATAATATATTTTTGCAAAAAAACACCAAAAATGAAACCCCAAAAATAGAATTCTGATATTTGGAGTTAAAAAGAACCACAACATATCCACAGACTCTTACACATGACAAAATAGCCCACAATAGAGAGGAGTGTAAAATGAGAAGTAAAAGTTTCCATATCCCTCCACCCAGAGTCTTAAATCCCAAAGATAATTACACTTAATAGTTTCTTGGATTCTCTTTCGAAACCTTTCTTTGTACTTATAAACACACATACATGCTTTTTTAAACAAGTGATATATCATACTATATGAACATTTTAACTATCGCTTTTTAAATTTAATGTACCTCTCATATCTTTCCACATTTTTGAGCATTGCAACAACTGCCAAAATGACATAAACCTATTTTTTAACCAACACACTGTTAATGGACATTTAGGTGGAAGGGAATGACCATCTATCTACAAAATGAAGAAATGTTTTCCAAGAGAGGAGGCAATCTATGCTATATCACACATATGTATGTGTGTATATATATATACACACACACATATCTATAACCAGGATTTGTTAAAACCTAAAACAGCATTTTTAATGAAAAAATATGATTGGTAGAACAGACATGAAAAAAGTCCCCTTGAATGTCTCATATTCATGGGTCTTCTTTACAGAAATGAGAATCATATAAAAAAAGCTGTAGAGGTGAAGGATTATTGAGACATTTATTTGATGTCAAGGGAAAATTTACAGGGTTGGTAAGACTATCCCTCAAATAGTAAGAAAGATTAATATATTCATTCAGCAAATCACTTTTCTTTCATTTTCCCCAGTAAACACTATCCTTTTGCACCAGTACTGGGGAAAGCAGAAAGACGTAATCTTGACCTCAAAGAAGGAGTCTCTTCTTTGTCCACGGAGACCACCTGGAAAAACCATCTCTGAGTCTAAAAATCTTAAGCTAAAAGAATATTCATGACCTTTGAGGATGGGGTAGAAGACTGGCCTCACTTCTGAAGACATATCATAGGAGGAACAGTGGATTATTGTGCTAATATGCATCTTATCCAACTATTCTAAAAAAGGGATTTGCTCACTGGCTTATTTTGTTTCCAGTCTGTCACTTCAAATAAAAATGTGTTTATGAAGAGGTCATACTGTTAACCCATGCAATTTATCTACAGCTACCAGATTGCCTTTTCCTTTTTAAAAAAAAATTTGTTCTGCCAGTTTGTGGCAAGCAAGACGATCCTCACTGCAGGCCAAGATGTCATGGTTTCTGTGAGGAAAGTTTTTTTTTTTTTTTTTTTTGCCTGGGAAAGACAGATCACTCTTCTGAAGCCTGGCTTGACGGCAGTGACACATTGGTGTCTGGTTCAGATTCAAACCTGCATTTGACCTTCTCACAAATCACAGTGAGGAAGAGCTACATAGAACTGTATTCATCAGCTAGGTCTTTGAGAATTAAAGTGTTCCAGATTTGGAACTTTAGCCTCAATTATTTCAAAATAGGGTAGGAAGGGGCCTGGAGTCATGGAACACACCATGAGCAACTATGATCCTCTTGTTATTGGGTTGGTTAAAAAGTTCATTCAGGTTTTTCCATAAGATCTTACAGAAAAATCTGAATTAATTTTTTGGCCAATCCAATAGAAACCGGTGGAAACAGCAGAGGGAACAGACAGAGGCTTCCTGACTCTGAACACTTCCAGGGTAAAGGCCCACAGTCCTGAGCCCAGGAAGTCTTTCAGCTCTTCTGATGGGAGAACTTCTGTGTAAAGTGTCCATTCTCCCTACTCCCTCCAACTCAAGGTTTCCCAGAAAGTGTGACTTAGGACAGTTTCCAAGTAAAGGTGGTATTTTGGTAAATATGGTTTCAAGAAAGCCATATCCTCTCTCACCATTATCTCCTAACTTCTGCCTCCAATTCTGTCTCTGGGATGTTTTCTTATGTGATTCTCATCCCCTTTACATGAACTTCTTTAGTCCAGGCCCTCATCTCCTGGACCTGGGTTGATATTCCAGCACTGGGCTCTCCTATTCCAGGCAATTTTGTATGTCATTGGCAAACTAGTCTTTCTATGACACTGACCTCCTCACATCATTTCACCTTTCTAAAATCATATAATGGCCCCGTATGTGCTGTGCCAAGTCACTTCAGTCATATCCAACTCTTTGCAACCCTACGGACTGTAGCCTGCCAGGCTCCTCTGTCCATGGGATTCTCCAGGCAAGAATACTAGAGCTGGTTGCCATCCCATCTTCTAGGGGATCTTCCTGACCCAGGGATCAAACCAGTGTTCTTATGTCGCCTGCATTGGCAGGCAGGTTCTTTACCACTAGCATCATCCTGGAAGCCCCAGAATGGTCCCTATTCTCTCTTACATCAATAGGAAATAAATTGAATATTGTGGGACAGCCTAGGAGCAACTTTGAGTCGTGAAGCCATATCATTTCTTCTTAAAAGCATCTCAAGTCCCACTCCCCAGACTTGTATGGACCCTGCACTCAACACTGAGGCCACAGCCCTGACCTGTGCTGTGAGTGCTCTTAGTGGGCTCTCTTCATATTCATGATCACATTAGTTTGTCACAGAGCCTAGAGGCCCCAAGCCAAAGTCCACAATGTGCTTCATTATGGAATTAAGATGGGCATTTAAGTTATAATTTTTGTCAATTCTGAATTCTATGTGAATTTAATCTTTTGACCGTGAAGATCAGTAGCAGAACCTAGGGAACTGCAGCCAGAAGTACTAAATACATAAACAGACAAAATCAATACAGGATGGGATCCAGGGGGTCAGTACACAATTTCAGGCAGCTGCTGCTTTTCCTCCATTCTGGAAATCTCTTCTAAAGATATGGATGCTAGTAGCAAGAATTTAAGAACATTCTGTGTGTTTCTTCTGTTCTCTAGACTCTAGACCTTTTTTTCAGCATGTTGAATTGTAAAAATAAAAAAAAAGAAAAAGAAAAACTGTATGTAAGGTATATTAGACAGTGGAAACTGAATTAAGTATTGTGCCAAAAGACTTAAAGTAACATGACTATGTGCATCAAATCCACTCAATAGATATGCAAATGTGTTACTTAAAATATAAAATTAAAGGTGAACTTTATACAGTAACTGTTCTAGTTCCATAAAAAGATTTGAAACAAAAGTTGAACACAGTCTGCTTAGGACTAAATAAAGGAGGTAGGAATCAAGGCTGGTGGTTTGGGTCCTGAGTTAAGTGACACAATCAGTTGTAGGAGAGTTCCAGGGTGCTCAGAGAATGTGGTCCCTTGTTGCCAGCATCAAAACAAAGCAGGTCCATGAGAATAAGCCAAGGATTTGGGTTAGTGGTCAGAGGACCTGGCATTGGAGGGGTCAAGAGAAGCCAATAAAGGCCAAAGGAGTCCAGAGGGGTGGTTTTAGGAGGTCAATGGATTAAGTGCAAGAAGTTTAAAAAATACCAGAAAAGAGCTAGCTAATATTAAAGATCAAGGTAGGTGAGTATTACAGAATCAAGGAGATTAGGCAGCAGGAAATAAATCATGCTGAGGAACTAGGCAACAAGGGGTCAATGTTCTAGACCAAAGAGAATGAGCTGCAAAAGTTTGGGATGAAGGCCAAGGCTCTGGGTGGCACCTTGGTGGTCCCCTTGGAAGAAGAGGGCTTAATAGTCTCCCAACTTCCTTTTGAAACAGGCTCTTAATTTAAATTCTCCCTAAGAGCGAAATGTCACAGTGGATTCCTGGTGGTTCCATCACCCAGATAGTGTGAGGAAACAAGCAGTGGGAAGAGTCACCATCTTATTCATTATTCTGTCCCCCATGCCAAGCACTCAATAAGTGCTCAATTAAAATTTCTCAGGTAAAAGAGCAAGTGAGTGAATGAACAAATGAACCAGGGAGTTCCTGTACATAGTACAGTGTACTCTGGGCCTAAGTTCTTCAAACTGAACATACTTTCCATCACAGTAACCATGTACTATACCTAGATGCCTTTTTTTACCCTCTTTCTCCATGAGAGGAAATAGAAGTTATTATGGAGGGTCTGGGGGCA
Source organism: Ovis aries (assembly GCF_016772045.2). NCBI lineage: Eukaryota > Metazoa > Chordata > Mammalia > Artiodactyla > Bovidae > Ovis > Ovis aries. Next base: position 40,312,126 of record NC_056069.1, on the reverse strand, counting down.
GGAGGAGAAGGGGATGACAGAGGATGAGATGGCTGGATGGCATCACTGACTCAATGGACATGAGTCTGAGTGAACTCCAGGAGATGGTGATGGACAGGGAGGCCTGGCGTGCTGCAATTCATGGGGTCTCAAAGGGTCGGACATGACTGAGCGACTAAACTGAACTGAATGGAGGGTCTACAAGAGGATAGCCCTTTTGTTCCCCAAGCACGGTCCTACTTAAAAGAGTAGATGTCACCATCTAGTATGCAGCGTCAGATCTACTAAGCAGAGTTCCTCTTCCCAGAGAAAGATGGAAATTTAGCTGTTGAGACATTCCAGGGCAGCCATGAATAAAGACACCTTCTCCAAAAAACTCTGCCCAGCTTCAACACTTAGATATCAACAAATGATCAGCCTTGGTGCTGGGAATGGCAGAAGACAAAATACACCATGGAGGGTTGAAGGGGCCTCAGAAATGGCCCAGAGAGGTGGCTTCCCCAAGGTCAATGGCAATCTAGACCAGTAACCCCATCTTTTTGCCTCTGAGCATACTTCAACTCCACATTATTCTCTCTGTTTCTTAGAAGCACACACAAAAAATATAGAAAAAGGCTTGACTAGTATTTCATGCCTCCATCATCAAGAGCAGCAGCAGCCAGAGAGGAGGCGGTACTGGGTATGACTGCCATGGACATCTCTAACGCAGACTTTTTCAACTATAGCTCTACTGGGAAAAAAGCTGACAGCCAGAGTAAAGCAGGACAAAAAAGAGAACTCAGGCAGAAGCCACGGGTCAGCGTGGTCATGCAAGCTTTGAAGGATTTTTGAATCCTCGTGAGTGACTGAGCACATATTCTCATTATTTCCTAGTCATGGAGATAATTTTGCCACAAGAGCTAGTCTGCACCTGTTGCCCAAGTTCATTGCTTTTCAGTGTTGCCTGACATTACTTTGCCAGCTAAGGTCCGTCTAGTCAAGGCTATGGTTTTTCCAGTAGTCATGTATGGATGTGAGAGTTCGACTGTGAAGAAGGCTGAGTGCCGAAGAATTGATGCTTTTGAACTGTGGTGTTGAAGAAGACTCTTGAGAGTCCCTTGGACTGCAAGGGGATCCAACCAGTCCATTCTGAAGATCAACCCTGGGATTTCTTTGGAAGGAATGGTGCTAAAGCTGAAGCTCCAGTACTTTGGCCACTTTGCAAGAGCTGACTCATTGGAAAAGACTCTGATGCTGGGAGGGATTGGGGGCAGGAGGAGAAGGGGACGACAGAGGATGAGATGGCTGGATGGCATCACGGGCTCGATGGACATGAGTCTGAGTGAACTCCGGGAGATGGTGATGGACAGGGAGGCCTGGCGTGCTGCGATTCATGGGGTCGCAAAGAGTTGGACAGGACTGAGCGACTGAACTGAACTGAACTGAACTGAACTGAACTGGGTTTTCTTTCAAGGTCATGGTTAAGAACAGTGATAGGCTGTTCTTAAGGCTGAAGGTTCTGGGGATCTCCTGCACAAGTCCTGGAATAAAAAAGCAATCTTCAATCAATCATAGTTTCGTGTCGCAGCTACAAACACACACTTGTTTTGGGAATAATTCTCCAGAAGGAACTGCCACAAGCCACAGACTCTTGAGGGCAAATGGGAACCTCATGACCAGCTTGCTGTCAACAGCAGCAGCTCTGGGTGGAGACACAAAGAGAAAAGAATACTTTAGGACATGCACAAAAAGAGGAAGGATTCGGAGATTTCCATCTTTGGGCTGGCTCATCAATGAGCCAACTCACTGTAAAAGATCTGATGCTGGGAAAGCTTGAAGGCAGGAAGAAAAAGGGATGACAGAGGGTGAGATCATTGGATGGTATCATTGATTCAATGGATGCAAGTTTGAGCAAACTCCAGGAGATGGTGAAGGACAGGGAAGCTTGGTGTGATGCAGTCCATGGGGGTCGTGAACAGTCAGACACAACTGAGCAAATGAATAACAATCTTTGGGCTAGAATCAGAAAGTGACTAAAACCCAATATTTTAATACTGGATATGCAGTGTTGTGGAGAAGGCAATGGCACCCCACTCCAGTACTCTTGCCTAAAAAATCCCATGGATGGAGGAGCCTGGTGCGCTGCAGTCCATAGGGTGGCTAAGAGTTGGACACGACTTCACTTTCACCTTCACTTTTCACTTTCATACACTGGAGGAAGAAATGGCAACCCACTCCAGTGTTCTTGCCTGGAGAATCCCAGGAATGAGGGAGCCAGGTGGGCTGCCGTGTCTGTGGGGTCGCACAGAGTCAGACACGACTGAAGTGACTTGGTGGCAGCAGCAGCATGCAGTATCGTAACAATATTTGTGCTACAAAGGAGTTATAACACTCCAGCAAAACCACAGGCTGGACATCTAGGAGAAAATACCTACTCAGATATTATGTCAACATAGTTCAGTTCTGTTCAGTCACTCAGACTCTGCAACCCCATGAATCTCACCATGCCAGGCCTCCCTGTCCATCACCAACTCCTACAGTTCACTCAGACTCATGTCCATCGAGTCAGTGATGCCATCCAGCCATCTCATCCTCTGTCGTCCCCTTCTCCTCCTGCCCCCAATCCCTCCCAGCATCAGAGTCTTTTTCAGTGAGTCAACTCTTCGCATGAGGTGACCAAAGTACTGGAGCTTCAGCTTCAGCATCATAACTAGAGAATAAAGATTTGCTTCCTTTATTGTCAAAGGAATATAGAATCCATCCTATGAAAGACTTTTTTCACTGAAATTTACATGAGTAAATTGAATACCTACTGTGTATATATATATATATATATATATATATATATATTCATATACATCCTTTGTATTTGCTGATTTGAGGCTGGATGGAGAAAAAGCATGAAAGACAATTCAGCCTTCAGATTGCATTGTGTTAGAAAAAAAGAATACAATATAAGGTGCAAAAAGGGCAACAACACAAGATAGCAGGTAAACAAGTACAGAAAATAATACATTTGGTGTCTTCCAGGAGAGGAGCTTTCTCTTTTGACTTTGGCCTTTGCATAAATCATCTTCTCCAATACAATCTGATTCTCTTTCATAAAATTTTCTATCACTGTTTGGCCTCACTCAATCTGGGAGTGGTGGTGGTGGCAGCCAGCTTCTTTACAATGTTTCTAGCTTTTTTGGGCATGTAGCAAAAGTGGGTTCTGGCCAGTGTCCAGTGGGTATATGGAACACAGACCCCTAACTGGGTGTTGCAGAGTTTAGAATGAGTGCTTACTGGGTTTCTCCATTGTGCTGTGGGTGGCCATGCCAAAGGACTTTGAGAAAGCCGTCAGGGCAAAAACAGCATAAAGCTGACACACTCTCTGGATGTCAAGAGCCATCAGAAAGCGGAAAGGCAATGGGGATAAAAATGCTCAGTGGAGGGCATACAGCCAGATGGACTGCAGTTTCTGAGGTAGGTGTGGTAGAGGGAGGGAAACTCAAGATGTTTCTGGTCCGTTTTCCTCACTCCTAGGACACCAGGGCAGAGATGAGATCCCAGAATTAAAGCCTGATTTCCTAAGGGCTTAAAAGGTTAAGTGGTAGAGATTTGAGAATGAAAACTCTGCTTTTCAAAGGAGTTACCATAACATTATGGAGAAAGTGAAAGTTAAAGTCACTCAGTCATATCCGACTCTTTGCGACCCCATGGACTATACAGTCCATGGAATTCTCCAGGCCAGAATACTGGAGTGGGTAGCCTTTCCCTTCTCTGGGGCATCTTCCCAACCTGGTGACTGTACCCAGGTCTCCCACATTGCAGGTGGATTCTTTACCAGCTGAGTCACCGGGGAAACCCAAGAACACTGGAGTGGGTAGCTTATTCCCTTCTCCAGCAGATCTTCCTGACCCAGGAATCGAGCTGGGGTCTTCTGCATTGCAGGCGGATTCTTTACCAACTTAGCTATCAGGGAAGCTCTGTTATGGAGAAGGAAATGACAACCCACTCCAGTAATCTTGCCTGGAAAATCCCATGGACAGAAGAGCCTGGTGGGCTACAGTCCAGAGGGTCGTAAAGAGTGGGACACAACTGAGAGACTAAGCACGCACACCATAATGTTAAGAGCAGACCATGTCTGAGGCCAAAGATACAAAGCCCCACAAAAAAGAAATAAAATAGAGGTTAAATAAAGGAATGCAATTTTAAGTCTGACTTTTACTAATCCAAGTAAATAAGGTCACATCTAAATAATGAAAAGTATTTACATAACACCTTTGTAAAGACTGAATAAATATTAGCTATCACAGAGCACTTGACCATACACTTGAGATAAATGGGTTGTCATAGACATCCTTACTAAAATGCAAAAGATGTTTTGTGCATAATAAAGCTTTCAAATAGTAGATATGAAATATAATTCCACAAGGATAATTTGAAAGGGCAGGACAAGCATTTCACTTTACAATTTTACCTTACTGATTCAATAGCCAAAGATCAAAAAATCGGGATGGATGTTAAATTTGGGTTATTCACTATTATGTGTAGTAGGGAACAACAGGTCACTTAATGAATAATCTCTTGGGCAAACTTAGTCAGTTCATCCCAGGTGGTAAGCATGTCTAGAAGGGAGGTGCCCCAGGATCCGACTTCTGCCCTGGGCATCACCCCAGCCCTAGCACAGGGGTACTGTCCCATCTATACCTGAGTGGAGCACACTGGCCTCCCTACTCCCAGCACCTGCTTTCCTTGGAATCCAGAGAATCAACCACTGGACCCCTTACCTCCCCAGAGTAGCCTCAAGCAATGATTGATGGGAGCTGCCTTGTACTGTCTCAACTCCTCTCCTGGGCGGGCAAAATTCTGAAGTACAACAACTGCTATGCTGGCTCCCATGTAATGTAACTGGCTTAATGATACTCCCTTACCTGTCTGGTTATTTCTGGGGAGGAGCGAGGGTAATGAGCTCTCCAACCCCAAAGACCATTAGTAGCCTGAAGCTGTTAAAGGAAGAAATCTCAAAAAAGGTAATCATGGGGAAGGAAGGGTGGGGTGTGGGCAAGGAGGGCATGTTAGCTGGGAGAAGCCACCTGGAGAGACTGAAGGCACCACTGGGAGAGACCCTCTTATGGGGAGGGATTGGGAATAAGAGCAAATTGAAGTAACCCTGCCTTGCTTCTCCTCTGGTCCTAAAGCTACATCCTGATTCTTCTGTCTTTAAACCCACTGCTGGCTTCTCTGCCCTCAGTTATGGAACCTGCCCCATGTCTGCATCCTTCTCCACCAGCTTTTCATCCCTTCTCTCCCTCAGGTCTTGGTCCACTGGCCTTCAGCCCTGGATCCTCTCCCAGGGATCACATGATTAAACCTGGTCCTATGGGCAGCCACTCAGCCATCTTAGATCCCTAGTGCAACGTAATGCTTCCTGTAGTCGCTTAGCAATCAATCCCTTTTCTACAACTGCCAAGGAGCCTTTGTAGCCAAGGCTATATCTATTTTGAATTATGTGAAAGTTACAATCTGCTTAAAAAGTTACAATCTGCTAAAAAAAAAAAAAAAACAGCACTCCATCTTGACCTTCATCCTCAGCCCCCTGCCACTACAATTATTTGTTTTATTACCAGATCCTTCTTTCTGCTTAAACATCTTCTTCACAGTCTGGCAGGCTGAGCCATCCCCAAGGCACACACCACAGCGGTCCTCTGTGGCGTTGGAGTCGATCTCATAATCGCAGCCGACCATCTGCGGAGAACAGAGGTTAAGGGTGAGAGACACAGGCAGGAGATGCCACGCCTGCCCTGGACCACTGACTCCTCTTCCCACTTTGCTCTAGATGAGATCAGGGCTGAAGGCAGGCACATGTGTTTTACACTTGTTATGTTACATAAAAAATGTACACATCAGTCATTGTTCCTATATCAGGTATTGACTACGGAGTTGGTGGCCAAGATGCATACTTGGTATCCAAGAAACAACTGGAAAGTGCCCTAAAACACTAACTCCCATAGATTAGGACACAGAAATACTGAACACTGACTTGTACATGGCAGGTGGTGGTGGCGGTTTAGTCTCTAAGTCATGTCCGACTCTTGCAAGCCCAAGGACTGTAATCTACCAGGCTCCTCTGTCCATGGGATTCTCTAGGCAGGAATACTGGAGTGGGTTGCCATTTCCTTCTCCAGTACACAGCAGGAAGAAGAATAAAGAATAGAAATGGAGTCTATAAAAAAAAAATTTCCTTTTCCTGGTGGTGGCCAGAGCAATGCTCAAAGCATCCACTGATGATAAAGGCAACACTGCTCAGGGGGAAACGAGGTATACACTGAATGGGTTTGCAGTTTCCCCTGAGTGAGAAGCAGAATTGAAAACAGTTTCAAAAACAAAACAGTGAAAAACATCTTGGAATCATGAGTCATTGGAGCAGCAAATTTCTTTCAGATGTGCAAAGCTCATACCCTCTCCTCTCTAATGAGATTCCCAGGGATGAGGCAATGGTATAGTCATTGTCACCTACAGTCAGTCATTCACTCCCTTTACTTCCCTGGTTTCATGCTGAGACCACCCCAGTCCCACACGGGATGACATCTCGGACGTGCAGACCCACATCAGACTCTTGGGAGCCTCCTATGATCCCAGCCCCTACCACACATCACACTTATCATATCCCAGCCATCCTGAGCTCCTTCCTTCCAACTACACAGGAGAAACTGGTTGTTTCTCTCCTGAGCCAGGACTAATCTTGCTCATGTGCCCTGGACCCGATCCTTTCTCAGTGTTCTGTCTGTTGGTCCTTCCCAATCATCATCCTTCCCTCTCCACTGGTTCCTTCTCCTCTGCCTACCAGTACAGCCAAGTCTTTCCCATCTAATTTCCATACTGGAAAAGGAGAGTATTAAACTTGGGGTGTTTGGTGCCATCAGATACCCAAGAATGGTAACATTCTGATGGAAAGTCATAAAACACGGGAGCTTCGGCTGAAGTCCTTTGTCGCTGGCTCTTTTCTATGGCTTTTATTCCTTAACCACATTTCAATGATAGAAAGAGGGAAAACACACCATATTCTCTTAGTGGGATTTTTCTTTTCTGTTTGTGAAGAAGAATTGTGCCCAGGTAGTTTTTGTTTTTTTTTTTTTCTCTCAAAGATAAGTTCCTTTCTTATTTTAAAGCCACCTTGAATTGCCTGAAAGGAATAACCATTTAGGTCTTTAAATATACTCTTCCTCCACTAGCTAAATACAGAATGAATGCCCGTAGATAGAAAATGGCACCATTCCTCATTTAACCATCTCTGACTTTCTTTTATGTTTGAAGATTGTGCCACTTGACCCATTGGGAAACACAAAATGCTAAGAGATTTAAAAAACTCAATCACACTAATCACGATGGAAAGGAAAGAAACAGTCTGGATATGTGCCTTCAGTGGCCATAGGTAAAATGCCAGCCCTTCACAAGTGATGTATTTATGTCAAGCTTGATCATCTTCCAATAAGCTAAACTTTTCACATCCTATTCCCAGTGACTTCATTTCTTCACTGATTTGGAACGAGCCAGGGAAACATACTTTGCAACATAGTAAAGTGTTTTTAAAAATATCTACCAAGAGGGGATGGATTAAAAAATATAAAAAGGGACTTCCCTGGTGGTCCAGTGATTAAGACTCTGAGTTTCCACTGTAGGGGCCATGGGTGAAATCCTTGGTTGGGGAACTAAGACCCTGCAAGCAGCACAGAGTGCCAAAAAAACAGTGGAAAAATATGAAGAAAAAGAAGTTCAGAAAAACAAACACCTTGAGTGTATCTTTCTCTTCCACCAATATCTGCCTGCATCCCTCAGGGGGCAGGGGTGGGGAAGGAAACACACCCCCGTCAGATGCTGACCCAGGGCACAGCGTGTGGTGCTGGTGGAGACTTCACCCTCTGCTCCTCCAGCAGCCGCACACAGCACAGTCAACACTGGACTGAGTACAGAACCGAGGAAGCCCATCCTCCTGACTACACAGAACCTGTAAGGCTCTCAGGGAAAAACGAACAGACGTCCCTTTCTTCTGTGCACTGTGGTCTGGCAACAGGGCTACGATCGATAATACTGTCTGCCTTCAGCAGATCAGAGGGGGCTGTGCTGCTGCTACCAATGTAACGATGATTCCAGGAAGGCTCTCCTCCCTATGACTCTTAGGAGGCCAGGCAGCCACCCCACAGGATGCATTTCTTTACACAAGGAAATCACTCTAATTTCCTATCGTTATTTCTTTTCTTTTTTTTTTTTTAAACAGCTTTCTTGGGGGTGTAGCTGATATATAAAATACTATACATATTTAATTTTATAATTTGATGAGTTTAGACTCAAACAAACACCTGTGAAACCATTGCCACAGTCAAGGCAATAGACATATCCATCAGATTCAAAAGTTTCCTTGTGTCCCTTTTTTTGTGTGTGGTAAGAACACTTAACATGAGATCTACCCATTTCATAAGTTTTTAAGGGAACAATACAGTGTTGTTAACCACAGGCAATACGTTGTATAGCAAAGCTCGAGCCATATTCATCTTGTGTAAGTGAAACTTTATACTTGTTGAACAGCAACTCTCCACCGTCCTTAAGCAACCACTGTTCTCTTCTCTGCCTCAGTGAGTTTGACTATTTTAGATTCTCCTATATGCGGAATCTTGTAGCATCTGTCCTTCTGAGACTGACCTGTTTCACTTAGCATAATGTTCCTAGGCTCATTCATATTGCCAAAATGACAGAATTTACTTCTTTTTTAAAGTTGAGCAATATTCTGTGATATGCCTATACCACATTTTCTTTATCCATTCATTTGTTGATGAACATCTGGGTTGTTTCCATCCATATCTTGACTAGTGTGAATAATGTCACTACGAACTTGGGAGTACAGATATCATTTCAAGATCCTGATTTCATTCCTTTCGATATATACCTAGAACTGGAATTGCTAGGTCTTATGGTAAAAATTAAATTTTAATCAAATATTAAATATTTAAATTTAATTAAAGTTAAACTTGTATGTAAGTATTTAATTTAATCAAAATCAAATATTTAAATTTAATCAAAATTAGATATTATGATTTAATTAAAAGCAAATATTTTAATTTAATTAAAACTAAATTATTTTTAATTTTTTGATTTTTTCCATGGTGGCTGCATCATGGTACATTCCCACCAATGGTGCACAGGATTCCAATTTCTCCACATCCACACCAATACTCACTATCTTATGTGTGTTGGTAACAGCCATCCTAACAGCTGTGAGGTGATAGCTCATGAGTTTCACTTGTATTTCTCTGTGTTTAATGATGTTGAGCACCTTTTCATATATCTGTTGGTCATTTGCATATCTTCTTTGAAGAAATGTCTATTCAAGTCTTTTTAAATCATGTTATTTTTCTGCTATTGAATTGTAGAAGTTTCTCATATGTTTTAGATATTAACTTCTTATTATATATATAGTATGCAAATTTTTCTCCCACCCTGTAGGTTTCCTCTTTACTCTGATGGCTATTTCCTTTCCTGTGCAGAAGTGTGTCACCAATTCTTGACCTTGTCTTCTGAACTGAAGAGTATCCTGTCTTGATTATTACATAGAGAAATGAGGTCCCAGTCTTTCACTGGGGCTTTTACCCCTATGTAAGTGAATAACTAATTTTTATTACTTAAAATACTTACTTTAAGAAGTATTTTCTTACCTAATTCTCATTTTTTTCATCATGAGTTAACACTGTTTTACTTAGGAAATTCTCATATAACAGGACTGAAATACCAACTGGTGCCTTGACCTAATCCACTGAGAAGGTCATTCTTTCTTTCTGCAGTCCCTTGGCAAAGGCAGAGACTGGAAGAATGCCTAGTTCCAAGATGAGATTCATTCCCAGCCAATGGAACTTTAGTGTGAAGATAGGGCCAGTTACGCTTGCCTGAGAACAGGTAAATGACATTGTCCTTAACAAATGGGGCAGCAGCAATAATGCTTTCTCACCATAACACTGAGGGCCAGGAGCCTGGATCTGGTCTTCTGGAGAGATATTTGGCCCAGAGAAATTGCCACCTGGGTGTTCAGCCAATCACTGAGTTGGCCAAAACGGCCATGACAAAGAACAAAGAAGAGGCAGAAAGATTGTGAGAACAATGAGAAGGGAATCTAACAGGACAGCTAGGAAGACTGTCGGGCAAGGCTGAGGACTCAGCTGGGGTTAAAGACGTTGATTTATAAGGGAATCCACAAAGTTGAATAATTATTTTAAGAAGTGTACAGTAGACTTATTATAAGAGCAAAATCATTATGGTGGGTTGATCAGAATCAGGGTCCTAGGGTGAGAGGCTGATGGATGGCTAAGAGAAGATCAGGAGATGGTTGATGTGATAGTTTAAGGCATCAAGGCTGTTTTGGAAGGAAATGAAGCCAAAGCTGCACTGACTGGGAGAAAGGGAAGAGCAAAGGAACTGAAAGTCAGAGAACTGGTTACCGAAAGAAAGGGGTGAGTGAGCTGGAAGATTGGTGTCCTGTCTTAAGACAGCAGGTAAGACTGCAAAGCTGGGGTAGTAGGAAGAGTGGTGCGGATATCTGTTCATATATTTTAAAGCTTATTGCATGTCATACTTGTGACTAAAAATAGATGACATCTTGAAAAGTCATTGTTTAAATTTGTATCTGTGATAAACAAGCTTAGAAGTTCAGAGAATAGAAAGGCCAGAAATAAACTCATGCATTTATGGTCAGTTAACGTGACAAAGGAGGCAAGAATATGCAATGGGGAAAAGACTCTTCAATAAGTGGTGCTGAGAAAACTGGACAGCTACTTCTAAAAGAGTGAAATCAGAACATTATTTAATATCATATACAAAAATAAACTCAATATGGATTAAAGACCTAAATGTAAGACCAGATACTCAAAAACTCCTAGAGGAAAACATAGGCAGAACACTCTTTGACATAAATCACAGCAATATTATTCTGGATCCATCTCCTACATAATGGAAACAAGACCAAAAATAAACAAATGGGACCATATTAAAAGCTTTTGCTTTTGCTTAAAAGCAAAGAAAACCATAAAGAAAATGAAAAGAAAACCTATGGAATGGGAGAAAATATTAGTAAATGAGGCACCTGACACGGGACTAATCTCCAAAATAAGCAAACAGCTCATACAGCTCAACAACAACAACAAACAATTTTAATTAAAAGATAGAAGACCTAAATAGACATTTCTCAAAGAAGATAAACAGATAGCCAATAAGTACATGAAAATACACTCAACGTCACTAATTAGCCAAATGCAAATCAGAACTAAATGAGGCATCACTGTACACTGGTCAGAAGGGCCATCATTGAAAAATCTTCAAATAATAAATGCTGGAGAGGGTGTGGAGAAAAGGTAACCATCCTACACCACTGATGGGAATGTAAATTGGTGCAGCCACTTTGGAAAACACCATATAGGTTCCTTAAAAAGCTAAAAATAGAGTTGCCAAATGATCCAATAATCCTATTCTTGGGCATATATCCAGAGAAACTTTAACTCAAAAAGACACATGCACCCCAGTATTCACAGCAACACTATTTATAGTAGTGAAGGTGTGGAAGCAACCTAAATGTCCATCAATAAATGAATGGATAAAGACAATGTGGTGTATATGTACAATGGAATATTACTCAGACCAGGGGGCGCTAGTAGTAAAGAACCGGCCTGCAATTCAGGAGAAAGAAGAGACACAGGTTCGATCCCTGGGTCAGGAAGATCCCCTGGAAAAGGGAATGGCAATCACTGCAATATTCTTGCCTAGAGAATCCCACGGACAGAGGATCCTGGCAGGCTACAGCTGATAGTGTTGCAAAGAGTTGGACACGTGAAGTGACATGCATGCAAGGAAGAATGAAATAATGTCATTTGCAACCACATGGATGGACCTAGAGATTGTCATCCTAAGTAAAGTAAGTTAGAGAAAGACAAATACCACATGATATCACTTATATGTGGAATCAACAAAAATGATACAAAGTAACTTATTTATGAAACAGAAATAGACTCACAGACACAGAAAACAAACCTTAGCTACCAAAAGGAAAAGAGGGAAGAGGGATAAATTAGGGATTTGAGATTAACAGATACATAAGGGATGGAGCCAAAGCAAAAACAATACTCAGTTGTGGATGTGACTGGTAAAAGAAGCAAGGTCCGATGCTGTAAAGAGCAATATTGCATAGGAACCAGGAATGCAAGGTCCATGAATGAAGGCAAATTGGAAGCGGTCAAACAGGAGATGGCAAGAGTGAACGTCGACATTCTAGGAATCAGCAAACGAAAATGGACTGGAATGGGTGAATTTAACTCAGATGACCATTATATCTACTACTGTGGGCAGGAATCCCTTAGAAGAAATGGAGTAGCCATCATGGTCAACAAGAGTCTGAAATGCAGTACTTGGATGCAATCTCAAAAACGACAGAATGATCTCTGTTTGTTTCAAGGCAAACCATTCAATATCACAGTAATCCAAGCCTATGCCCCAACCGATAACACTGAAGAAGCTGAAGTTGAGCGGTTCTATGAAGACCTACAAGACCTTTTAGAACTAACACCCCCAAAAAGATGTCCTTTTCATTATAGGGGACTGGAATGCAAAAGTAGGAACTCAAGAAACACCTGGAGTAATAGGCAAATTTAGCCTTGGAATGCGGAATGAAGCAGGGCAAAGATTAATAGAGTTTTGCCAAGAAAATGCACTGGTCATAGCAAACACCCTCTTCCAACAACACAAGAGAAGACTCTACACATGGACATCATCAGATGGTCAACACCAAAATCAGATTGATTATATTCCTTGCAGCCAAAGGTGGAGAAGCTCTATTTAGTCAGCAAAAACAAGACCAGGAGCTGACTGTGGCTCAGATCATGAACTCCTTATTGCCAAATTCAGACTTAAATTGAAGAAAGTAGAGAAAACCACTAGACCATTCAGATATGACCTAAATCAAATCCCTTATGATTATACAGTGGAAGTGAGAAATAGATTTAAGGGCCTAGACCTGATAGATAGAGTGCCTGATGAACTATGGACAGAGGTTCATGACATTGTACAGGAGACAGGGATCAAGACCATCCTCATGGAAAAGAAATGCAAAAAAGCAAAATGGCTGTTTGAGGAGGCCTTACAAATAGCTGTGAAAAGAAGAGAAGTGAAAAGCAAAGGAGAAAAGGAAAGATATAAGCATCTGAATGCAGAGTTCCAAAGAATAGCAAGAAGAGATAAGAAAGCCTTCCTCAGCCATCAGTGCAAAGAAATAGAGGAAAACAACAGAATGGGAAAGACTAGAGATCTCTTCAAGAAAATTAGAGATACCAAGGGAACATTTCATGCAAAGATGGGCTCGATAAGGGACAGAAATGGTATGGACCTAACAGAAGCAGAAGATATTAAGAAGAGGTGGCAAGAATACACAGAAGAACTGTACAAAAAAGATCTTCATGACCAAAATAATCATGACGGTGTGATCACTCACCTAGAGCCAGACATCCTGGAATGTGAAGTCAAGTGGGCCTTAGGAAGCATCACTATGAACAAAGCTAGTGGAGGTGATGGAATTCTAGTTGAGCTCTTTCAAGTCCTGAAAGATGATACTGTGAAAGTGCTGCACTCAATATGCCAGCAAGTTTGGAAAACACAGCAATGGCCACAGGACTGGAAAAGGTCAGTTTTCATTCCAATCCCAAACAAAGGCAATGCCAAAGAATGCTCAAACTACCGCACAATTGCACTCATCTCACACGCTAGTAAAGTAATGCTCAAAATTCTCCAAGCCAGGCTTCAGCAATACGTGAACCGTGAACTCCCTGATGTTCAAGCTGGTTTTAGAAAAGACAGAGGAACCAGAGATCAAATTGGCAACATCTGCTGGATCATCAAAAAAAAGTAAGAGAGTTCCAGTAAAATATCTATTTCTGCTTTATTGACTATGCCAAAGCCTTTGACTGTGTCGATCACAATAAACGGTTTACAATTCTGAAAGAGATGGGAATACCAGACCACCTGACCTGCCTCTTGAGAAACCTATATGCAGGTCAGGAAGCAACAGTTAGAACTGGACATGGAACAACAGACTGGTGCCAAATAGGAAAAGGAGTACATCAAGGCTGTATATTATCACCCTGCTTATTTAACTTATATGCAGAGTACATCATGAGAAACGCTGGACAGGAAGAAGCACAAGCTGGAATCAAGATTGCTGGGAGAAATATCAATAACCTCAGATATGCAGATGACACCACCCTTATGGCAGAAAGTGAAGAGGAACTAAAAAGCCTCTTGATGAAAGTGAAAGAGGAGAGTGAAAAACTTGGCTCAAAACTCAACATTCAGAAAACGAAGATCATGGCATCTGGTCCCATCACTTCATGGGAAACAGATGGGGAAACAGTGGAAACAGTGTCAGACTTTATTTTTTGGGCTCCAAAATCACTGCAGATGGTGACTGCAGCCATGAAATTAAAAGACGCTTACTCCTTGGAAGGAATGCTATGACCAACCTAGATAGCATATTGAAAATCAGAGATATAACGTTTTAAACAAAAGTCCGTCTAGTCAAGGCTATGGTTTTTCCAGCAGTCACGTATGGATATGAGAGTTGGACCATAAAGAAAGCTGGGCACTGAAGAATGGATGCTTTTGAACCATGGTGTTGGAGAAGACTCTTGAGAGTCCCTTGGAATGCAAGGAGATCCAACCAGTCCATTCTAAAGGAGATCAGTCCTGGGTATTCTTTGGAAGGAATGATGCTAAAGTTGAAACTCCAGTACTTTGGCCACCTCATGCGAAGAGTTGACTCATTAGAAAAGACTCTGATGCTGGGAGGGATTGGGGGCTGGAGAAGGGGACGACAGAGGATGAGATGGCTGGATGGCATCACGGACTCGATGAACGTGAGTTTGAGTGAACTCTGGGAGTTGGTGATGGACAGGGAGGCCTGGCATGCTGCATTTCATGGGGTTGCAAAGAGTCAGACATGACTGAGCAACTGAACTGTGCTGAACTACCCTATATGAAATAGATAAACAATAAGCTACTGTATAGAAGCTACCTATTGATCTCTACCTACTATTTAGCATAAGGAACAATATTCAATACCTTGTAATAACCTACAGTGGATAAGAATCTTAAAAAGCATATATATATATATATATATATTCCCTGGTAACTGAGCTAAAGAATCAGCTCAGGTAAAGAATCCTCCTACCATACAGGAGACCCCAATTTGATTCCTGGGTCCAGAAGATCTCCTAGAGAAGGCATAGGCTACTGACTCCAGTATTCTTGGTCTTTTCTGGTGGCTCAGACAGTATCTACCTGCAATGCGGGAGACCTGGGTTCAATCCCTGGGTTGGGAAGATCCCCTGGAGGAGGGCATGGCAACCCACTCCAGTATTCTTGCCTGGAGAATCCCCATAGACAGAGGAACCTGACAGGTTACAGGCCATGGGGTGGCAAAGAGTTGGACATGACTGAACAACTATGCATAGCACAGCACAGCATACTGAATTACTTTGCTGAATACCTGAAACACTGTAAATCAACTATACTTCAATAAAAAGTAAATTACATACAAAGAAAGAAGAATACCACATTACCTAGGGAGAGATATTAGCCCAGCCCTTTACTTCATATAAGATTCAACAGCAGAAGAGAGAAGAGCAATGTTTACAAAATTTAGGGGGAAAGACAGTGTGATGCTCCAAATTTTGTACCTAGTCAAGTGTCCTTCAAGAATAAAAGCAAATTTATACATATTTTTAAATGAGAAAGAACTCTGAGGATGCTATACCCATTAACGCTAAAAAATCTAGCAGAAGATGAGTGTAAATCCTCCCCCAAAAAGGACAGGAAAAAATAAGTTGACTGCAAATACCACTTTACTTAAAATCTTAGCCTTGTGTAGATACAGAGGGTAAATGAAATAGTATACAAAAATTCAATAAATAGAAAAAAAAATGAAGCTTAGAAATCCAGTACAGGTTAAAAAAAAATTGGGAGAGGAACACAGAGTTACTTCCCCTACAAAAATTCAGTTCTGATCAACATTCAATAATTTCCTTGATAACAAAATCTGCAAATCTAACATGCCAAAATGGTGGCAAGTATCATAATTTCAAAATAGCTAAGTATATGAGTATAAGCAACTATAGCAGGTATTCATATGACCATAAACAAACATTTTCATATACACAAAGATGAATCAGACACCATATACATTTTTTTCTGATGGTGTAACTTTTTCTTTCAATACATGTTCAAATTCCCTTTGAAAAAAACTGTAGTAAATGAATAAGAAGACTAACAAAAGCTGAAAATGACTACAATCTGGATCTTTAAAAGATAAATTGCATTTAGGCTATTAAGGTAAATTTGATTTGACATACTTTCTCAGCTTAAAAACTTAGCTCAGTGTGGTACACACAGAAAGCGAGTAATTAATGTTTCTGAAAGACCTTAACTGGTTACCAGAAAGAAAAAAACAAGCTGAGAGAATCTGACTTATTCTACTAAGCTGATTTAATTGCCTTCAAGAGAGATACCCAACACCCCTTATATTTCCATACAAACTACTTGCTTTCTCCATCAAAAGCTAAATACAGTCTCTATACAGGCAAAGGTATTTAAGTCTAACAGATAATTTTAGCATCACATTCATTTCTTGATGACTAAAGTTCTCAGCCTTTAACAGCATATGGCAATCACCTGAGGAGTCTTAAAAATACCAATGCCTAGTCTCCACATCCAGGTGATTCTGAATTAATAGGGTGGAGATAGAACCAGACATCAGTATGGTTTTTAAAAGCTCTCCAGCTGATTTTAATAGTCAGCCAGGCCTGAGAACCACTGTATTAAATGGCCATGGGCTGTTGGGGCCTAAATTAGCCAAACTTTTTCCTACTCTGGGGAACAGACCTAACCTAAAATATATTAATTATTTTTGGCTCTTTGTAGGTACAATGGTAATTAGTGTGTCAGGAAGAGAATTTTGCCTGAGTTCCTTCTAATTTAGAGTCTGATTATGACCTGCTGTTAGCTCACTCAGTCCTGGGAAACATATACTGCCTCCCTGTGCTTTGGTCAGGACTGAAATAAGTCCATCAGCAATGGCAGGGTGATAAATTCACCTTCCCAGAGTGCTAAACACTGATGGCCAGGATCTTCTCATGATGATAACTCAGTCCAATAGAAAAACTGTGACAATTACTTGCAAAAATGAGTAAAATATATTAAGAGGTTTTGGTGTGCCATGGGCTCTGTTAAGGGCTTTACATATAAAACTCTATTTAATCTAAAAAGATATGTTAATATCTCAATTCTGTGAAAGATAACTGAGTCTTAAAAAGATGTATAGAGTTACACAGCTTGGAAATAGTGGTACTGGGTTCATATTCTAGAGCCTAAGCACTAAGCCCTTGTGCTTTACTAATAGTTCATTATTTTTATATAGCTTTTCTTTCATTGATTAAAAACACCTTCTCTTTATTTATTTTTGGCCATGGCGCATGGCATGTGGGATCTTAGTTCCCTGACCAGGGATCAAACCCATGCCCCCAGCTGTGGAAGTACTGAGTCTTAATCACGGGACCATCAGGGAAAGTCCCCAAAACACTTCCTCTTTAAACTGAGGTTTATGACCAAGTACTGGATCTCAAAACTTGTTCCTTAGTTCCTTGCAAAACAGACTGTAAGCAGTGGGAGGAATTCCACAGTGGTTGTACATATAAATGCATTAAAAAATCAGTTTGGTCACGTGGTCATGTCTGACTCCTTGTGACCCCATGGACTGCAGCACGCCAGGCTGCCTTGTCCATCACCAACTCCCAGAGCTTGCTCTAACCCATATCCATTGAGTCGGTGATGTCAAGTCTGATTAAAAATCAGACCCAAGTTATTTATATAAAGGCAAGAGTTTCCTAATGGAGTCAATGTGAAAAGTTAAACTGATATCAGAAAACCTGGTTTATAATTATCAGTCTATAATTATGCCATCTCTCTGATCATGCTGGTGATCAAGGTGAATTAAATATCAAAATGCTTTGTGAAAAACACTATATAATTATTAGTTTTTCCTCAAACTTACTGTTGCCAAGTAACCAATGAGAATTCAAAGTCACTGAAATAATTCAAGTTGCCTTCTCCTAATAATTCCTCCCAAGAATTATTCCTCCAAAGAATAATTTGATTCTTCTTCAGTTTGACTCAGCTCCATGCCTGAAACATCACAGAGCACATCAATAGCTCAAGAAATGAAGACAACAGCAGGAGGACATTTGGTTTCTAACTGTGACCTTGATGAAAACTGAAAAGTCTTGTCTCACAGACTATAACAATACCAGTCCACATGCAAATACCACAAAAGCAAAAGATGGAAACATCTAACTTTCCAAATTAGTAAAAAATCATGATTTTATAGAGTTGTAGATTAAGGAAACATACCCAATACCTTACACATGCCATTAATACAGACATTTCTGCTGTTGCCGCCTTCAAAGCAAGGGGTACCATCAATGACAGCATCCAGCATTTTCTCGGAAAAGTGGCCATCTATGGGTCGGCAGTAGAGCTCACAAGGACGTGCTGAAGTGAAAAAGAGACAAATCCTCACACGTTAGCTTCCCAGCTCAGCACCCTTTCCCCAGGATTTGTACACAGGACCCCTCCCGCCCAGGTGTCATCAATCTGGAGATCAATCTGTCCTTTCTATGACACATGCTGTAATGGGAACTTCTTTCTTTTAAAGAGGTTTACAACCAATTAAATTGGGAAGACTGCTTTAAAATGCTGTCTTTTGTTACAAATGAGGAGCCTTTCAACCCAGTGTTGAACTGTGCTTATAAAAATAAGGTACTGAGTATCTGGGGTTAACCTAGAAAATAAGTAATAGAAACCAGAGATGCCAGACTCCAGACAAGCATGACGCTTGCCTATTGTTTGCAGCAAAGTAAGCAGACCGCTGCGGGAGATGCTTCTATGGGGGCCAGCTCATTACTAATACCACTGCTGCTGCTGCTGCTGCTAAGTCGCTTCAGTCGTATCCGACTCTGTGTGACCCCATAGACGGCAGCCCACTAGGCTCCCCCGTCCCTGGGATTCTCCAGGCAAGAATACTGGAGTGGGGTGCCATTTCCTTCTCCAATGCAGGAAAGTGAAAAGTGAAAGTGAGGACGCTCAGTCCTATCCGACTCTCAGCCACCCCATGGACTGCAGCCTACCAGGCTCCTTCGTCCATGGGATTTTCCAGGCAAGAGTACTGGAGTGGGGTGCCATTGCCTTCTCCGACTAATACCACTGCCACAATAATAAACCAACCCAACAAATATTCTCCCTTACTCTCTTCAAGAAGTCCTTGGACACAGGTTTACAACCACATAGAAACAAAAGATCTGTGTTTTATCCAAAGCAGAAGCCAACCTGCTTATCACAGTGGTCCCTCCTACCATGCTAGGTCCTGCATTGAATCCATTTTAAGCTTCAATTTTCTATTCCCTTGTGAATGAAGATGGGTGATCTCCTACATATAAATGTTCTAAAGATTTATTTAACAAAACTCATATCTATTTAGAAGTAATTAGAATAACCAGAAAAGGAGATAACTTTCAAAACATAAATTGCCTTAAAAATTGTAATAGGTAATACATGTACATGCATGCATGCTAAGTCGCTTCAGTCATGTTCAGCTCTTTGCCATGCTATGGATTGTAGACTGCCAGGCTCCTTTGCCTATGGGATTGTCCAGGCAAAAATACTGGAGTTGGTGGCCATGCCCTCCTCCAGGGGATGTTCCATGACCCAAGAATAGAATCCGTGTTTTTTAGGTCTCCTGCGTTGGCAGACAGGTTATTTACCACTAGGACACCTAGGAAGCCCTATATGTGTATATAATAATAATTCAAATAGTAATTTTCTTTGAATATTATGTCTTTTTAAGTGAAAAATCTAAGCTTATTTCCTTCAGAAATGTCCTTTTGGGATCTCTTCTGGGTCTGTCTACTGGGGAAATGCTGTTAATTTCTTGGTGTTGTGACAAGCCCTCAATGTCAAAGGATATTTCTGAAGGAGATAATTTAGGTCCATTTGCCATGAACAAATGGACTCTAGGCATGGGTACTCAGGGATGCCATGATCCACGTGGTGAAGAAGTAAAAATGCACAACTGACACAAATCTAACTATGAGCAAAACTCAAACACGGGAACTCAGGAGAAATTTGAGTCAGAGCTTCTAAAGCATCTGCTCAAAACTCAAAGGAGAAAGGTAAAAGTGCATAAAGAATACCAACTGATTTTATATAAAGTGCAGTGGATAATTTGTTTGAGAATACGAATGAAGTTAACATGAGTTGGAGAGATCACTCCACAAAGCGCTAACAGCAAAGGACCAGTAGACTCCAGGAACAAGGCATAACCCAGGATTACTGTAAATCTTCATTTCTGGCAGCATGATTAGTTCTGTCTGCCTGAATTGGAATAGAAGTGCTTAGAGTAGCCACCTGGGAACAATTCTGCTCTTTCAGAGATGAGAGCATCCAACCAGGTGTGCTGAGTCCAAGTGAGCTGGGAAGCAACTAAGGAAATATCAGGCTGTCAAGCAGAAGGATAGAGGCAGGGGAAGCACTTTTAAATGAGGCTTTGATGTGAGCTTTAGAATTTAGATTTGAGATTTTGTATTGATATTGGGACACATTAAACCCAAAGAGGAAGCACCCCTGAATTATTGTGGAGCTTTTCTAAAGGAATTACCTGTTCCAGCCTGCTGGGGAAGGCTGGGACTAGAGGTGCCTAAACTGAAAAGTGAAAGTCACTCAGTCATGTCTGACGCTTTGTGACCCCATGGACTATACAGTCCATGGAATTCTCCAGGACAGAATACTGGAGTGGGTAGCCATTCCCTTCTCCAGGGGATCTTCCCAACCCCAGGATCGAACCCAGGTCTTACGCATTGCAGGTGGATTCTTTACCAGTTGAGCCATAAGGAAAGCCCAGAGGTGCCTAAGGATGCAAATTTTAAGAAAACACTCATGCTTAGGGCTGTAAAAATGGGTCCTTATGGCCAGTAAAACCCCCATCCAAAGGCATTTTGAATTCCAAACTGGTGAAGTTCCAATGTTTTCCTTAGTTATATTCCCTCTGGGCTTGTCCTGATTGACTCACTTCTTGAAGGATAAAACTATTCAGAGATTTGGTGGGTGTTACTTATTTAGTGAGCGAACAGGAATTTTTGCTTGTTAAAATAACAGCCAGTGTATTACCTGAACATTATTTACCAGATCTTGTGCTTTGCAGTCGTTACGTTATGTCATTCTAACAATCACAACCACCCCAGGATGTTCAGTTCAGTTCAGTTCAGTTCAGTCACTCAGTCGTATCCGACTCTTTACGACTGCATGAATTGCAGCACGCCAGGCCTCCCTGTCCATCACCAACTCCCGGAGTTCACTCAGACCCACGTCCATCGAGTCAGTGACGCCATCCAGCCATCTCATCCTCGGTCGTCCCCTTTTTCTCCTGCCCCCAATCCCTCCCAGCATCAGAGTCTTTTCCAGTGAGTCAACTCTTCGCATGAGGTGGCCAAAGTGTTGGAGTTTCAGCTTCAGCATCATTCCTTCCAAAGAAATCCCAGGGCTGATCTCCTTCAGAATGGACTGGTTGGATCTCCTTGCAGTCCAATGGACTCTCAACAGTCTTCTCCAATACCACACTTCAAAAGCATCAATTCTTCGGTGCTCAGCCTTCTTCACAGTCCAACTCTCACATCCATACATGACCACTGGAAAAACCATAGCCTTGACTAGACAGACATTAGTCGGCAAAGTAATGTCTCTGCTTTTGAATATGCTATCTAGGTTGCTCATAACTTTTCTTCCAAGGAGTAAATGTCTTTTAATTTCATGGCTGCAGTCACCATCTACAATGATTTTGGAGCCCAAAAAATAAAGTCTGACACTGTTTCCACTGTTTCCCCATCTATTTCCCATGAAGTGAGGGGACCAGATGCCATGATCTTCGTTTTCTGAATGTTGAGCTTTAAGCCAAGTTTTTCACTCTCCTCTTTTACTTTCATCAAGAGGCTTTTTAGTTCCTCTTCACTTTCTGCCATAAGGGTGGTGTCATCTGCATATCTGAGGTGATTGATATTTCTCCCAGCAATCTTGATTCCAGCTTGTGTTTCTTCAAGTCCAGCGTTTCTCATGATGTTCTCTGCATATAAGTTAAATAAGCAGGGTGACAATATACAGCCTTGATGTACTGCTTTTCCTATTTGGAACTAGTCTGTTGTTCCATGTACAGTTCTAACTGTTGCTTCCTGGCCTGCATACAGATTTCTCAAGAGGCAGGTCAGGTGGTCTGGTATTCCCATCTCTTTCAGAATTTTCCACAGTTTATTGTGATCCACACAGCCAAAGGCTTTGGCATAGTCAATAAAGCAGGAATAGATGTGTTTCTGGAACTCTCTTGCTTTTTGATGATCCAGCAGATGTTGGCAATTTGATCTCTGGCTCCTCTGCCTTTTCTAAAATCAGCTTGAACATCTGGAAGTTCATGGTTCACGTATTACTGAAGCCTGGCTTGGAGAATTTTGAGCATTACTTTACTAGCGTGTGAGATGAGTGCAATTGTGCGGTAGTTTGAGCATTCTTTGGCATTGCCTTTCTTTGGGATTGGAATGAAAACTGACCTTTTCCAGTCCTGTGGCCACTGCTGAGTTTTCCAAATTTGTTGGCACATTGAGTGCAGCACCTTCACACCAACATCTTTCAGGATTTGAAATAGCTCAACTGGAATTCCATCACCTCCACTAGCTTTGTTCATAGTGATGCTTCCTAAGGCCCACTTGATTTCACATTCCAGGACGTCTGGCTCTAGATTAGAGATCATACTATCGTGATTATCTGGGTCATAAAGATCTTTTTTATACAGTTCTTTTGTGTATTCTTGCCATCCCTTCTTAATATCTTCTGCTTCTGTTAGGTCCCTATCATTTCTGTCCTTTATCGAGCCCATGTTTGCATAAAATATTCCCTTGGTATCTCTAATTTTCTTGAAGAGATCTCTAGTCTTTCCCATTCTGTTGTTTTCCTCTATTTCTTTGCATTGATTGCTGAAGAAGGCTTTCTTATCTCTCCTTGCTATTCTTTGGAACTCTGCATTCAGATGCTTATATCTTTTCTTTTCTCCTTTGCTTTTTGCTTCTCTTCTTTTCACAGCTATTTCTAAGGCCTACCCAGACAGCTATTTTGCTCTTTCGCATTTCTTTTCCATGGGGATGGTCTTGATTCCTGTCTCCTGTACAATGTCACGAACCTCTGTCCATAGTTCATCAGGCACTCTATCTATCAGATCTAGGCCTTAAATCTATTTCTTACTTTCACTGTATAATCATAAGGGATTTGATTTAGGTCACACCTGAATGGTCTGGAAGTTTTCCCTACTTTCTTCAATTTCAGTCTGAATTTGATAATGAGGAGTTCATGATCTGAGCCACAGTCAGCTCCTGGTCTTGTTTTTGTTGACTGTATAGAGCGTCTCCATCTTTTGCTGCAGAGAATATAATCAATCTGATTTCGGTGTTGA
This sequence comes from Ovis aries, assembly GCF_016772045.2. Taxonomy (NCBI): domain Eukaryota; kingdom Metazoa; phylum Chordata; class Mammalia; order Artiodactyla; family Bovidae; genus Ovis; species Ovis aries. Next base: position 40,288,566 of record NC_056069.1, on the reverse strand, counting down.
CCATCTGATGATGTCCATGTGTAGAGTCTTCTCTTGTGTTGTTGGAAGAGGGTGTTTGCTATGACCAGTGCATTTTCTTGGCAAAACTCTATTAGTCTTTGCCCTGCTTCATTCCGCATTCCAAGGCCAAATTTGCCTGTTACTCCAGGTGTTTCTTGACTTTCTACTTTTGCATTCCAGTCCCCTATAATGAAAAGGACATCTTTTTGGGGGTGTTAGTTCTAAAAGGTCTTGTAGGTCTTCATAGAACCATTTAACTTCAGCTTCTTTAGTGTTACTGGTTGGGGCATAGACTTGGATTACCGTGATATTGAATGGTTTGCCTTGGAAATGAAGAGAGATCATTCTGTTGTTTTTGAGATTGCATCCAAGTACTGCACTTCGGACTCTTTTATTGACCATGATGGCTACTCCATTTCTTCTGAGGGAATCATGCCCGCAGTAGTAGATGTAATGGTCATCTGAGTTAAATTCACCCATTCCAGTCCATTTTAGTTCGCTGATTCCTAGAATGTCGACGTTCACTCTTGCCATCTCCTATGTTAGTTCTCTTATTATCTCCATTTAAAAGAGAAAATTTTAGGCCCAGAGAGATAAAGTGTTCCAAGATCTCACAGTATGAGTGACAGAGTAAAAGCTGATGGTTCAGCTTAGCGCTCACTCTATTAGCCCCTAATGTACACACAGAGAATTATTTTTAACAAAAAAGAAATGCTTTAACGAGACCTTTCAAGTAACTACTCTTTTTTGCTCTTAGACAATGCATTTATTCACAGATCACATCTGAGAAACAAACTTGGAAGAATACCCACTGAACTCCATTTTAAAAATCTTTCATGGGTCTTAAACATAGCTTACTCCTTGGAAGAAAGGTTATGACCAACCTAAATAGCATATTCAAAAGCAGAGACATTACTTTGCCGACTAAGGTCCGTCTAGTCAAGGCTATGGTTTTCCAGTGGTCATGTATGGATGTGAGAGTTGGACTGTGAAGAAGGCTGAGCACCGAAGAATTGATGCTTTTGAAGTGTGATGTTGGAGAAGACTCTTGAGAGTCCCTTGGACTGCAAAGAGATCCAACCAGTCCATTTTGAAGGAGATCAGCCCTGGGATTTCTTTTGGAAGGAATGATGCTAAAGCTGAAACTCCAACACTTTGGCCACCTCATGCGAAGAGTTGACTCATTGGAAAAGACTCTGATGCTGGGAGGGATTGGGGGCAGGAGGAGAAAGGGACGACAGAGGATGAGATGGCTGGATGGCATCACTGACTCGATGGACGTGAGTCTGAGTGAACTCCGGGAGTTGGTGATGGACAGGGAGGCCTGGCGTGCTGCGATTCATGGGGTCACAAAGAGTCGGACACGACTGAGTGACTGAAATGAACTGAACTGAACTGATATATGGTGAGAATCACTAGCCTCTGGAGCCATGACTTCTACAGAGAGCAGAGAAATAAAAATTCATAAAGGTCTAATATTACCTTGAGAAAATTACTTAATCTTTCTGTGACTCAGTCCCTCATCTGAAAATTGGGGATAATGATATCTACTTTGCAGGGTAAATGTGAAGATTAAGGCAGAGATTGTATGTCAAGCACTCAGCATGGTACCTGGTGTACAATAAGTGTTTGACAAGTGACAGCTGCCATAGTTGTTGATTACACCTCCTTATCATGACGTGGTGAATTCTGAAGGTCCTTGCCCCATAAGCTATGCAGTTGTCTTTCCAATCCTCTTTCAGAACAGTCAAAAGACCTGTGTTTTGTAACACTGCCTCAAATTCTCGTACCTACACATACACAAATCTTTCTTGAAATATCCTCTTCTCCTTCAGATTATTCCATGATGCCATTTCTAATCAATTCTGCACTGATTTCATGCTTTGTTTTACTATTTTCTAAACAACTGCTGTCTTGTCAATTTAATATAAAGAATTCTACACCCTGCTAGGTCAATAGATGGCCCCATGACTTTTCTTCTCTGTGACTGTGGACCTGGTTCAAAGCTATTCCACTCCTACAATGCCCATTGAGGTCTCCACAGCTCTGTGCTTCTAAGACTACAGATTTTACAGTCCCCTCAACCAGACTGCGATGTCCTCAAGAGCACTGCAGGCATCTGTGCATTGATCAGCTACTACCGCCAAGCACGCTGTGAGAAAGAGGAGCCAGGACACATGCTGGTGAGGACTGAAAGGAGAAAGAGGAGCAGAAATAAGCACAACCTGGGAGTCTCTCCTTCACACGATCTTTGGAGTTAGAGTCATAGGGGTTCAAATTCTAGCCCTGATGCTTCCGTCTTGCCCAGGGCCTTCTTGGTCTTTGCATGGAACGGACTGTCAGGGGACAATACCCTGAAACCTGGAATAAGGTATTTGGCATACAGCAGTTGTTTTAATGTGATTACCATTAACCTTTCCCAGTGAATACTAGTAGATTATCACACTCAGAAAAGGCTCTTAACCCATGAGTACTTAGTAACAGCTGTGGTAGTGATCAACACTGTTAGGGAGAAACTTCTGGACAGAGTGGCAAACAGATCAACTCCATTCTGAGAGATCATCCACTCAGTCATAAAAATGAGCCTTGAGGGGCTTCCCTGGTGGTCCAGTGTGTAAGAATTTGCCTGCCAATGCAAGGGACACGGCTTTGATCTCTGATCCAGGAAGATCCCCACACCCTGGTCAACCAGGCCCAGGCGCCACAACTAATGAGGGCTACATGCCTTAGAGCCTGTGCTCAGCAACAGGAGAAGTAACTGCAGTGAGAAGCCCACCAATGTAACAAAGACTAGCACTCCCCTCTCTGCAACTAGAGAAAGCCCACGTAGCAACAAAGACCCAGCACAACCAAAAGTAAATTTTAAAAACTATATGACCCAGCAATCCCACTGCTGCACATACACACCAAGGAAACCAGAACTGAAAGAGACACATGTACCCCAATGTTCATCGCAGCACTGTTTATAATAGCCAGGACATGGAAGCAACCTAGATGTCCATCAGCAGAAGAATGGATAAGAAAGCTGTGGTACATATACACAATGGAGTATTTCACAGTCATTAAAAAGAATACATTTGAATCAGTTCTAATGAGGTGGATGAAACTGGAGCCGATTGTACAGAGTGAAGTAAGCCAGAAAGAAAAACACCAATACAGTATACTAACACATATATATGGAATTTAGAAGAATGGAAATGATGACCCTGTATGCGAGAGAGCAAAAGAGACACAGATGTAAAGAACAGACTTTTGGACTCTGTGGGAGAGGGAGAGGGTGGGATGATTTGGGAGAATGGCATTGAAACATGTATACTATCATGTAAGAAATGAATCGCTAGTCTAGGTTCGATATAGGATACAGGATGCTTGGGGCTGGTGCACTGGGATGATCCAGAGAGATGATATGGGGAGAATGGTGGGAGAGGGGCTCAGGGTTGGGAACTCATGTACACCTGTGGTGGATTCATGTCAATATATGGCAAAACCAATACAGTATTGTAAAGTAAAAAAAAAAAAAAAAAATGAACCTTGAACTTAATGACAGAGGTCAAGGATGTTCATGGCAGCTGTTTATCCAGGAAGAAACAGACACATCAATTAAGCTGTATTTACATAACGGAAGGCTAATGCAGTCACTAAGAGGAATAAGGTAATAGTGTTCCACTCCATGAGTGGAAAACTAGCAGAACTGGCAAAGTATGAGTCCATTTGTGTTTAAATGGAAATCTGCTGTTAACAATGCTTGCCTCTGAGGAACAAGTGTGCTGGGCTAAGAAGAATTCATTTTTATTTCATTTTATTATATATGCTTGCATTTTTAAATAAGAAGCATATATTTCTTTATAAATAATATCTTGGCCCTCAATCAAGACAATGGGGAAGGTCTCATTCCATGAAGAAGGGCCCTCATTTCAAGATTTCCTTTCATCTTCCTTCTGTGATACTGGATTAGCACATCCTTTATGGTTAGACAGGCTAACTGAAGTACACTGCAAGGAAGAAACATAGATTTCTATGGAACATAAGTTCATTGGCCTATGGAGTCTTAGGGCTTCCCTGGTGGCTTAGTGGTAAAGAATCTGCCTGCAATGCAGGTGCTGCAGGAGATAAGGGTTTGATCCATGGGTCAGAAAGATCCTCTGGAGGAGGAAATAGGAACCCACTCCAGTATTCTTGCTTGGGAAATCCCATGGACAGAGGAGCCTGGAGGGCTACAGTTCATGGGGACACAAAGAGTTGGACAACTGAGCATGCACTATGGAGTCTAGGAATACCTAGTAAATAATCTGTGCTAAAAGCAAGAGTAAAACACAGACCCGCTGCTGTGACTCCCAGAACCTGCGCACCTATGACCCACCGGTGTGCCCAAGGCCAGAAGGAACCCATACTTGAAAGCAGCCATTGTGAATTAAAGGCTCAGGGTTCTGAGGCAGTTTTCAAGGCAGCCCTGGAGTCCTGTTTCCCTGCCCTTTCCTCTGGCCTCTGTCTGTCACGGTGTTCTGAGTAATGTCATCAGGTGGGCCTGTGACACAGGGCCCTGCACAGAGGAGCAATGGATAATCTTAGTTCTCAAAGGTCACCACAACCATCAGAGAGTCTGTACTAGAAACCTAACTCACTTCTTCCACAATATCCAGAGTAGCGTGTTTTACCACCTTAGGTACACTCATCTTTCCTCACACATCCTTTTCGTCCAGCTCATGTGGTATTTCCCCTCCAGCTTTTCTATGCATTTACAGTTCAGCTGAGTGAAAACTCCAAAACTAATAGACTGGTGAGCTCTGCCCTCACCCTGTCTGATAAATCCTCCCAAAGGAAGCTGAGGGAACTGAATGTACTCTCTGAATCGAAGGCTGCATTTTCAATTCTGCTGAAACAGGGCAGCCCAACGTTTTTGGATAATGACCTGCAGAAGTGATTATTAGAAATGAAACTAAAACTTGCTAAGAGGGATACAAATGACTTCTTAGGTCAAGGAAAAGTTTGCAGGCATCTCACGATCCGTCAGTAGGTTGCAACTTGAGCTTCACCATTAAAAAAAAATCCAGTTTCTAAAATCCATTTACAGGCAGGGCTCCTCGGGTATGACTCCTGTGCAGTCACCCAGGGCCTCACACTTGGTTGAAAGCTCTGTTCTCGTGTCTTAAAACTCTTACTAATTGTACATCTGCACTTACGTCAACCCTGGTTTGATTCCTGGGTCAGGAAGGTCCACTAGAGAAAGGATAGGCTCCCCACTTGAGTGTTCTTGGGCTTCCTTGGTGGCTCAGCTGGTAAAGAATCTGCCTGCAATGTGGGAGAACTAGGTTTGATCCCTGGGTTGGGAAGATCCCCTGGAGAAGGGCAAAGATACCCACCCCAGTATTCTGGCCTGGAGAATCCCATGGGCAGCGTAGTCCAAGGGGTCGCAAAGAGTCGGACACGACTGACTTTTGCTTTTCACCTGTGCCTTCTCAGTGAAGTCTGATGGGATGGTGGGGCACGTGCACGTGCAGAAGAGATCTGTGATGTGTGTGTGCAGCTTCTTGCTAGATTCTAAGAAATACGAAACCTTAAGCAAAAGGCCAAATTTAAACTGTTTTATTGTTTTAACAAGTAACATTTAACTTAAAAAAGCAGCTCAGTTTAAGACCAGCCTCAGATCAGTTTGAGGGGAAGAAAAAATTAAACAAAAAGTCCTGACCAAAAATCCAACCCAAAATCAGTCAAATAATTACCAAAACTCTGTAACTTTGGCTGATCTAAAATAGTATGCTTTCACTTTCTGATAAGGTAATATTGTAATCTCCAAATATATAAAAATACATATTAAACATTAGGAGGTGTTAAAATTAATATATTCTACTATAACCATAGAAAGGCATGAAAATAGGAATAGAATTGTTAAAAATGAATTAAACCCACTTCACTGATGTTTTAGATGACGCTGAATGTACTAATGTTTGCTGTATGCTTGCTGTCATAATGTTTGCTGTATGTTTATGTCTTTTACCTAAAATGGTTAGGAACTGTGACACTAAATTTGGACTGGCAACTTAAATTGTTTACCAAACATAATAATTTTGTCATAATGCTTAAATGTTTAAAAAAATTGATTTTCAAAGGCAAGAGACATAAGTTTAACAAACCTAGCATTTGTCATAATACAAGCAGTCACTGGTCATTGGGGCTCTTTTCCTCCCACCACAGCCCCTTGGCTATAAAATCATCTGTCTTAAAAAAAACACACAAACAAACATGAACATCACCGTAGGTAAAATTTAAAATTCAATGCGTTGTTCTTAAGATAATGGACTTATCCCCGTCTCTGTTTTCATGGTTAATGTTTAGGCTGCAGAGTGTAGCCTGGGCTAACTCTTGACTCTATCGTATAGTATGAATTTAAGAAGTTATTTATTCTCTAAATCTATTAGCATACCCATAAAAATTAGGTCAAAAACTTAAATTCCCACATAGGATTTTCTTACGGAGTTAAAATTAAGAAAATGCATATGAGTAAAGTAGGTGTACAGAACAAATAATGATATAAGTTGAATATAAGCTCTTCTCATTGAAAGAAAGTGTTAGTTGCTCAGTCATGTCTGACTCATTGCGACCCATGGACCTCAGTCTGTCAGGCTCCTCTTTCCATGGAATTCTCCAGGTAAGAAGACTGGCGTGGGTAGCTATTCTCTTCTCCAGGGAATCTTCCCTGATGCAGGGACTGAACCTGGGTCTCCTGCCTTCCAGGCAGATTCTTTACCAACTGAGCCACCAGGGAAGATGTCTGTTCTCGTTATCAGGTAGTGATAAGTTTTTCTGTAAAGCAGCAAAAAAATGCGCTGCCTTGTTTTAAAGGGCAGCAGTTTATTTTCCCCGCACAACAGAAATTTGGGGGCTATCTTCCTTCTATCTCCCTCTTGGCTGTCTGAGCGTCATTGCAAAGGGACAAGCAGCAAGAGAAGAATGAAAGGCAGAAAGATGGGATTGGGGCTGAGGGCAGCTGCGTCAAAACCATTAAAACCCTTCTCAGAGGGCTGACCCACTGAGGCTGCCCTCTTTATCTCTCTGGCTGGAACTGGGGCTCCTGGGAATACAGATTAGCAAGTCTTCTACTTTCCTCTTTTCAATTGTAGAGGAAAGTGAAGGGGAGGGGGGCTGTGAATGGTTTTGAGGTGTCCACAAACATCACCCTTATTATTCCATCATTTTCCCTCCTTAAGCCACAGATTCCTAGTTTGTGAAACGAGAGCCATCTGGCTAGAAGATCTCCTGGGATGCGCAGCACAGTGTCATTCTCATTTAAACACTGGGTCTCCATTGCTACGAATGAGCTTTCTCTCTTACGGCAGCTACTCTCTAGTAGCAGTTCACGAGCTTCTCATTGTGGTGGCTTCTCTTGTTGTGGCACATGGGACTCAGTGGTTGTGGTGCATGACCAACTGTGGCAACTCTGAAGGTCCTTCCAGCTGTAGAGCTCCCCATGGGGGTGGAGAAGCCCTCAGCTGAGACTGCACTGTAGCCCGGGTTCTGTCCCTGCCTAACCCCTTTTCCTTCCCTCTTCTGCGCCTGTTGAACTTCCTGCATGCTAGTATCCATCTCAGAATCTGTTTCCTAGGGAACGTAACTGCAACAATTCCTTAAGTATGTTCCTGAAAGATCCTATTTCAGGAGATACAGACTGAGGTCTGACCTCATGTCAGATCCTCCACATTGGCTGGAAACCTCACTGGCACAAAGCATTACTAGGGCTGAGATATTTAGAAGCAACAACTAAAAAATTAGCCTTAATGAGGAGTTATTTGGAGGTGCTGAGAAAAACATCCAAAAAAGGAAGAGAGATGCCAAGAAAGTGATAGCGCCAAGATAAGGTCTTGGCCATCCCCTAATAGAAGATGAAGGATATAAACATATTTCTGATTAACATAGGCTAATCAAGTCCCTAAGAATCTACATAAATTAGTGTAAGTATCTAAGCTTCTTAATCAAACAGACTTTATTCTTCAGTTCCACCTCTATTATATAAGACTCTATAACCCTGACTAAGTTACTGTTCTCTCTGTGACAGTTTCTTCATCTCTGAAGGATGGGGATGGAGGTTAGTGAAAAAACATATAGCCACATCTCTTCATACTGGTGCTCCCATGAATGTGATCAAGGGGAGTTTGGCTGCCTTTTCTTTTTTCTCTGGCTAGGAGAGCTGGTAAAGAAAATGCCTATACTAGAACATAAGTTGATCTAAATTAGACCTTTTCAAACCCTGTAGGCAGAAGAATTATTTTTCTTTTTTCAAATAAGATCTTGCAAATAAAGCAGATAAAAAAATCAGAATTTTATGAAGCATAAATTTTGTAAGTTCAAGTATATAATGCTTAAGAATAGTTCAGTGGGATCCAAAGAAACTATTAAGATGAACAGAAAAATCTGAAATCAAGTTTACAGATGGCAGTTACAGACTTATATGGTTGCAGCACCTAATTTTTTTCTATGGGTTTTTTTGTTTGTTTGCACATGCGTGAAGTTGCTTCAGTCATGTCTGACTCTGCGAACCTATGGACCATAGCCCGCCAGGCTCCTCTGTCCATGGGTGGGGATTCTCCAGGCAAGAATACTGGAGTGGGTTGCCATGCCCTCCTCCAGGGGATCTTCTCAACCCAGGGAAAGAACTCAAGTCTCTTAAGTCTCCTGCATTGGCAGGTGGGTTCTTTACCATTAGTGTCAACTTTTATTTGTTTGCATAGCATTGAAAAATCTTGACTCACACAAACGGCTGTAAATGATATGATAACAGTTTAAAACAACTTGATCTGTAATCTCAGGATATTTCTCAATTGAATTGTGTTGATGAGAGACTTTTATTCTAAGGTCTGTAGAACACCAAATTAATATGTATAAGTTAATATACTGATGGTTTTCAATATGTTAAAACAACATATACTATTTTTTGAATGTAACCATTATTCCTTACTGCATTTTTAAAAACTAATTTTTCAATTAAATTGATTTTTAGAAAAATGAAATTAGACTCAAACATTTTTGGAAGCCCTGGAATTGAATTTGAAAACTAAAAGGTTTGATGGAGTCTTTATGCTTATTCCAAATGTTTGAATCTATGATGGTTCTTCCGCCATTGGCTGCTTAGCAAATCTGCCAAAACTCTGCTGTACATTATCCTCTGGTAGCTTTTAAGGGAAGCCTGGGAAGGTATAAAGTACTCACTGCCTGGCACAGATCAAGTGCTCTGCACAGAGCTGTTGTCATGAACACATTGTTGTCACCAAGGATACCCATCAACTAAGCAACTAATAGCAACTCTGTAGTACAGAGTTTGATGGGGGGACAGAAGTCAGTGTGTTGGTCAAGGTGGTAGCTACTCAGTTTAGAGCTCAAATAATATCACAGGAGCCTCCTCATTGGAAAAGACCCTGATGCTGGGAAAGATTAGGGCAGGAGGAGAAGGGGATGACAGAAGATGAGGTGGTTGGATGGCATCACTGACTCAATGGACATGAGTCTGAGCAAACTCAGGGAGATAGTGACGGACAGGGACGTCTAGGGTGCTGCAGTTCATGGAGTCACAAAGAACTGGACACAACTTAGTGTTGAACAGCAACAAATTGCGTGCCTCCTTTTGGCATAACATAGCAGTAGATACTAAAGAAATGAGAGTTATAAAAGATGGAGAATGGAGGCTTACAGCCCAGGCAGACGAATTCAGCAGATGGCACTCAGTATAATTCCCTCACATGGTATACACAGTCTCAAACCAGTTACAGATGCAAAACAATCACTCCAAAAGTGAATGAAATCTGTGTCTACTTTTATAACTCTCATTTCTTTAGTATCTACTGCTATGTTATGCCAAAAGGAGGCACGCAATTTGTTGCTGTTCAACACTAAGTTGTGTCCAGTTCTTTGTGACTCCATGAACTGCAGCACCCTAGACTTCCCTGTCCGTCACTATCTCCCTGAGTTTGCTCAGACTCATGTCCATTGAGTCAGTGATGCCATCCAACCACCTCATCTTCTGTCATCCCCTTCTCCTCCTGCCCTTAATCTTTCCCAGCATCAGGGTCTTTTCCAGTGAGGAGGCTCTTCACATCAGGTGGCCAAAGTAGAGGAGATTCAGCATCAGTCCTTCCAATGAATAATCAGGGTTGATTTCCTTCAGGATTGACTGGTTTGATCTCCTTGCTGCCCAAGAGACTCTCAAGAGTCTTCTCCAGCACCACAGTTCAAAAGTATCAATGCTTCAGCGCTCAGCCTTCTTTATGGTTTAACTCTCACATACATACATGACTACTAGAAAAACCATAGTTTTGACTATACAGACCTTTGTCAGCAAAGTGATGTCTGCACACAATCATTGCTTATAAATCAGTGAAAAGTTAAGCAGAACCAAATCTTTTTTTTTTAAATCCGGCTACTTGAGCCATCAGAGTCCAACAGACACAAATCCAACCCTGAATCTGGCAGGTGTGGGGACTACAAACTAAGCACCTGTCACAACACTGAGGCAGCTATGCCATTTTAGCTCTTCTCATTCAGGGTCTCTAGTTCTAACAAAGCAGAATTTCCAAAATACAGGTATAGGTAGCACCAACTGGCTATACGTTTCATCACTATTTTTTTTTTTTGTTTTGCACCCACATGAGTATATACAAGAGCTTTTCTGTATTCAGGTGCTTAGATCAGGAAGTAAAATTGCACCAAAAACCAAATGACTCACTCCTCTAGAGCATGAATGATACTAAACAATGGGAGACAAGGAGCAGATGTTGCCCATGACAACCAACAGCCATCAGGGTATTTTGGAGACACAAAATAGGAAAAGCACTTTTTTTTCAAAATCAATTCACTGTATCATTTTCCTAACAGTCCAAATATGTAATTTTCATTCATTGGCCGATACCTGAGAGTCCTCTTGTGTTCTATTATACTGGATTTCAGAAACTAACAATCTCACACACACACAAAAATGTGGCTACTTTTCACTATGTTGTTTCAAATTTCCTTAACTCAGGAACATCTTTTCTTTCATTCTCTATTGGAATAACAATGAAGAGCACAGATCCTCTTTGATGCTATAGTTAAAGGTCAATGATTTTTCCTCATTTTCAGAAGAAAATGTGTCACTGGTGCTGATTCAGGAGAAACACTGACAAGGCTGCTGCTCCACTATCCAACTCCACTATGCCCTCATCCTCTGATGTGGATCCTTTAGAGGCTTGACTTTACATTTTACCCTTATGTGGCACTAGTGGTAAAGAACCCATTTGCCAGTGCAGGAGACATAAGAGACACTGGCTCTTCCCCCTGGAGGAGGGCATGGCAACCCACTCCACTGTTCTTGTCTGGAAAATCCCATGGACAGAGAAACCTGGCAGGCTATAGTCCATAGAGTCACAAAGGGTCAGACATGACTGAAGTGACTTAGCATGCATGCATATTGTCCTACAGGTACAAAATGTTGATTTCTGGCTCAGAGCTGGCTCTCACTCATTTGTGATCAAGTTTCTCATTCATTTTCTTTTTTTTTTTTTTATGCTGGGTGCATTCTTTTTTTTTTTTATTGGAGGCTAATTGCTTTACAATATTGTGGTGGTTTTTGCCATATATTCACATGAATCAGCCATAGGTGTACATGTATTCCCCATCCTGACCCTACCTCCTACCTCCCTCCCCATCCCATCCCTCAGGGTCATCCCAGCGCACCAGTCCTGAGCACCCTGCCTCATGCATCGAACCTGAACTGGTGATCTATTTCACATTTTCTACCATCTTGTCTTGCCTTGTGCTTTTCTCCTCTCACTGGGAATTGCTGACTCTACTTTGAATGCCTTCCCCTTCCTTATTGCAGAAGAAGGATGACACATGCTTAAGAATTGTCAACTGCTTCCTTGGAAGACTTTTTTAAAATTACTCCACACCCATAATGACCTTCTTTTCTGAGTTTCTGTCAAAATTAAATTCAGTTCCACACACTCATCAATAAGCGCTTCCATCAGTGATTAGTTCCTGTGTCCCAACAAGCCCCAAATATTGCTTAGCTGTACCTCAGCTGTTTTGAAGTGAGTCATCATGTTTGATAAAATTCTCTTCTAACTCCCACAGAGCTTGGCAGGGAGTTGGAATATTCACCTTCAACATTTACAGATTCACTTAACCAGGTCAGTGTCTCCACCTCTTAAAATATAAAACTCTTGATGACACAACTCTCCTTTTTTCTCTGTACTGCATCATAGTACCCTGACAGATAAACGCTTTCTGATAATGGCTGTGGCCGTCGATTTGGAATATTCCATTACAGCTCCTTACCTGGATTAAAAACCGGAAACCAGTGGTAGAATTCATTCCTGTAGGGAACAGTGTCAAACTCGCTGCACTGCATCTGCCGAAAGGTGGGTGTGTCCGGGCGACAGGGGTGGACGTTGCACAAGCGATAGCGTTTTCTCTCTCCAGTGCAGTACTTCCCTCCGAACTTTGGTCTACACGTGAAACACACAAATTGTTCTCTAATTTCCTTAAAGGCCAGTATTTTATGTTAAAAATGCTCTGTCCCTCCTTATCTCCATTTCTGTCTTTTCTCTTTTATCTACTGTACACATTCTTCTCTGGCTAACTGTTATGATTACCTTCGTTATTTTAGTTTCCTGTTGAAAAACCTATAATGGCATCCTGTGACCATAAGATACAGTCCAGCCTCTTAAGCATGATGACATTCAAGGCCATCATGATCCTGACTTACCTCACCTGAACACGTTTTCTTCCAAATGAGAACATTTGCACACCGCTCCCACGATACCAGCTGACTTGTTTGCTTTTTTCCCCCCTGTGCTTCTAGATTTCCACTCTTCTCTAAATGTCTACATGCTGCCCATCCTTTAAAGCCAAATAACTGTTATTTCCATCTCCATCATGAATTCTATCTGAATTCCTGCCAGAAGTAATCTCTTTATCCTCTGGATAACATTTTGTTATCCAGCTGAAGGCACTTTCTACACTTATCACACCCAAAGATAATTATTTAACCAAGGCAGTTCACATTCATCGGTTCCCTGTAGGCAGGACTAAGCATTGTACTTCACAGTTGAGGCTAGGCTGGTGGTTTCCTATTTGTGATGATGAAGTGATACTCTACGACTTGGCAGCTCTCCAATTCATTTCCATCTAAGAGCTGTTTCTGAGCCAAGCCCTGCTGGGTTCTCACTAGACAGCTGACCAATATAAATCAAGGATATAGTGTCAGCATATGGTGGTCAGGCACTGACCTGAATCTGTGACTGTATTTGTATTGACCTTCTCAATGAACTTAGGCAAACCAGCTACTGAGATCAGATATGATCACTCTATGGAGTCATCCAAGGAGACTCTATGACAAACTGTAGCCTCTGAGATGGGAGTTAGGACCATTTTTTTCCCCTCAAGCCAAGTTAGGGGATCATCTTTCATTTCCTCAACAGGAATATCTCTTTTCTGACAACCACGGATTGCTGACTATCATCCCAAGAAGGCTAAGGACTGGCAGTGGCTGATACACAGCACTGACCACAGATCCTGGAGCAAATTGCCTGTATTTCCTGATTACAAGAATGGAAACAGTTTTTCTGATCACATTGAAACAAACTTTAAAATAAAGATTTTCTGTAAAAAAATTCTATAAGAAATTCTTGATTTTAAATTTTTGAAGCCACAGGAACCTGGTGTTTTAACAAAAAATAAGATTTCAAAACAATTTTGCCCAAATCCCTCAGATGTACACTTAATTATAGGCATGGGAAATGATAAAGATGTCACAGTAACTACCATTTACTGACAAATTTATGTAGTAGTTAGTGTGTTGAGTTATTCATTGATATTAACTTATTAACCTTTAGGAGAAATTACATATATAATTATATATACAGTTTATATGTGTATATATACATGCATATATCTATATATATACACACACAGTAATATATTTATAATAAAAAGGAGGTAAGATTTAGAACTGAGATACTGATGGAATTGTTTTAATATATATCATTTGCCTTTTAAAATATGTGACTCTTACTGTTCAACACAGACTAATGTCAATTTAGATAAAAGAAGTTTAAAACATTTTCTACTTATAGGAGTCATATGTACATTGCTAAAAAATTATACTTAGGAACTAGTATACCAGTAAAAAAAATGAAATTAAGAATGTAATATATATATTTGGAAATCAAGAAAACAGAATATTTCACATAAAATATCATTATACAAACTTAAAATATAAAAAAATTAAGCAATTTGATTAAAAATTTGAAAGTAACTTGTGAAATAACTTCTATGAAATCCTTAACAGGCTAATACAGAACTCTGAGGTTTACATAATTCTTATTCAAAACATTAAAAATAATCATCCTCAAAAAATGTGCCAAGCTATATATAATTGGTTACCCAAGAGAAGAAAACTATTTTTATAAAATTATACATTCATTATAATGGAAAGAAAGCTGCGTCTTGTCAGTAAAACTGGGTGTGATAATCCTCACTGATGGAATGGGGTTATTTAAAAGGACTTAACTGTATTATCTTCTAGAGACTTTCACATGGATTGTACTTTTAAAAATTTTTTGCTTATTTCTCCAAATGATGATATCAGTTTAGTTACCTAAGTTTGAATCCAGTACCAAGCCAAAATGAGACAAAGCAAGAAATAAAAAAACCTTTTTCTTCATGCTCTATGAGTCTTCCTTCTGGCTCTCTTTGTCTCTGGGAACCTACTTAGTTTCCTTGGAGAGCCCTGGGGTCACTGACATCACCCCATCCACAACTGGTCTCCCAGTGCTCAAGGAAGGAAGGAAAACATCTTTGACTTGACTCACTCAGGGTTGTTGCAGAGCCTCTCTGCACTCTGGGCTCCAGCCCCACAGGTCCTGGAACAGTGGGACCAGGGTGACCAGCGGCCCCAGCCTCCAGGAATGCTCTCTGGTTTTTTGCCCACTGTGATACACTTGCCAGCCATACACCACTGAAAACAGAAGAGACAGGAGATGCGTATGTCAGAAAGGTTCCGTAACAAGCTGACTCAGGAACCCTCGCAGCCTGAACCCAGTTCTTCCTGATCAAGCAGACTTCCTACAGTCACACATCAGATGCAGAACAAAGAGCATCTCATAAAAGAATTTCCCTTGAGAGTCTTGGGTTTTAGAATCAGAGAATTTCAGGAATTAAAGGGAATGTTATGTGCCTAGTTGCAGTGAAGGGAGTATGACTCGAAGTGTGACTGGCAGACTTGCATGCCAGAATGTTAGCTTCCTTTATTAAGAAAATCTTGCTATGGAAAGCATGTCAGCTGAGTATGCTTAGTAACATAGCTGTTCAGTAATATAATTGATTTACTTTCTGATGCAAGCTTCTTGTTGAGAACCATAACAAACATTTTGTAGACTGGCACCAGGACAGCACTCCTCTACAGCCTCTATGGGTATTTAATGTTTGCAACAGATAACTCATCCCCTCTGTAAAAAATCTGCTCGTTGCTGAAAAACCCAAGTTGTTACAGAAGTGGCAGTTCTTTCTAATATCAAGAAAAATTTCTGCTCTCCTATAACTCTTTGCATTGTTTCCAGTTCCAGTATTTCAAGTGGCTCCGGAAAAACTCCATTCTCTCCCTCTTCAAGGGACTCTCTCAACAACTATCAGTTTAGGAGGGTGAACACACGAAAAGGGAAACAAGAAATGCAAACTGGTTGTTAGAAATGGCCACATTTCACAGAGGATCTGGGTGTGTTTCATCTGCTTGCCTTCTCTTCCTCATTATTTCTAGTGACTGTGGATTTTGATCAAGCTCTATGATCTTAATGATGAGTCGTGACATACTCAAGCTACATGAAGATACCCACTAAACACATAAATCCTAGGCCCACACAAACTCAAACTGTGCTCTTGAACAGCATGTATTACCTTGTCTTCAGGTAGTCTGGACATCTAACATCTCTGAGTTCTTGGGTATGGGTAGGACTTTAAGAAATGCAGTCATGTCAGATGATGAACAGGCTTCCCAGGAGGCTCAGTGGGTAAAGAACTCACTTGCCACTGCAGGAGATACAGGTTCAATCCCTGCATTGGGAAGATCTCCCGGAGGAGGGCATAGCAACTCACTCCAATATGCTTGCCTGGAGAATCCCATAGACAGAGGAGCCTGGAGGGCTACAGTCCATGGGGTCACAAACAGTCAGACACAACTGAAGCAACTGAGCATGCACACATGCAGATGATGAGCAAGAAGATAACATATGGTCTGAAATCAACATCTTTGAAAAGAAGAAGCCACTGACTTGTCCTCAATGTTCAGTACGAAAGTGAAAGTGTTAGTCACTCAGTCATGTCTGAAATTTTGCAACCCTATGGTCTGTAGCCCATCAGGCTCCTCTGTTCACGGTATTTCCCAGGCAAGAATACTGGAGTGAGCTGCCATTCCCTTCTTCAGGGGATCTTCCAGACCCAGGGATCAAACCCAGGTCTCCCACATTGCAGGTAGATTCTTTACCATCTGAGCCACCAGGGAAGCCCCCAGTGTTCAATATGGAGTGGGAGAAAAGGTTAAAGTGAAGGTTGATGATAAGCTCAGCAGACGTTACTGATCACAAACTCCACAAAAGTTCGTCAGGGAAAGGTGGGCCAGATGTTGTGTAATTGGAGTGTGGCTTGGGTCTCAGCCCTGTCTCCCTAATTACCTGTCCCAAGTGCAGGCTCAAGAGGAACAGTGGAAGTGGAGTCCTTTCCTCTGGCAAGTCTGACTGTATGATGATCCCCATTCACCCAGAAACAGCTCCTCTCCAGGGCCTCCTCCCCAGCTCTGCCCAAGAACATAAGCCCCCTATCCCCACCTTCCTTCCTCAGCCTGGCACCCCACTGACACCTCACCTTCTTCTCACCACACTGAGTCCCATCTGCAGCAGCATCCAACTTGGAGCGACAAAAGCCCTTCACCGAGCACCACAGTGTCTGGCAAACATTCTGGAAAAACAAACACGAGACTGAGCTTTTTTGTATTTTTCAAAACATGCACAAAAGCATTTCTACAATGATGGTGTCATCTACACAGGTTCATCCACATACCCACAATAAATGCTACTGTTGTTACTGAGTAAGACTGATGGAAATGATCACTCAAGAAACCTCAGTTTAAACTAAATCTGAACATTGTTATTATACATAAACAGTTGGCTGTAAGCCATTCTAGGCTATATGGAAATGGGAGATAAAATACATTTGCCAAGAGTTGAATTTCTATTTGTGTGGCACAATATCCACTGTTCAATGCCCTCAGGAAGGGTTCTAACTGTTGCTTCTTGATCTGTGTACGGGTTTCTCAGGAGACAGGTGAGAGGAGGTAGGAGTCTAGTATACCCATTCTTTTAAGAATTTTCCCCAGTTCATTGTGATCCACACAGTCAAAGGCTTTAGCATAGTCAATGAAGCAGAAGTAGGTGCTTTTCTGGAATTCTTTGCTTTTTCTATGATCCAATGAATGTTGGCAATTTGATCTCTGGATCAAATAGTTCAAAGGTAATAGTAAGGAGAGGTAATGAGAGATGGAATCAGGAGAGCAGTAATAAGAATGAAGAGACAGGACAGAGCCACAGATTCCATCGCAGGTTAAATACCAGGGCTTGACTTTTCACTTATATGTTGAAAATAGAGAAGAATGAATAAGGGATAAATCTTATTCCTACCTTGGCCTCTGGAGGTGCTCAGCAACCAGACAGGAAATTTAGGAAAGGGAGCAACTTCAGGGATTAAGTTGGTTGCTATGGTGTCTGCAGGTGTGAATCACTGTGATTCTTGAAAAGCACTATAGCATTTTCTTAACCACCAGCCAATTGTCAAGGACACCAAAGGTGGGTCAAAGAATATGAATGACCTCAACTTCAATCCTTCTACCTTACAGACATCTTGCCATGAATAGAAAGTTTCCATTTCTGGATCTTTGAAAGTGAAAGTTGCCCATTTGTGTCTGGCCCCTTGCGACCCCACAGATTACACAGTCCATGTAGGGGATCTTCCTAACCCAGGGATCGAACCTAGGTCTCCTGCATTACAAGCAGATTCTTTACCAGCTAAGCCACAAGGATTTGCCAATATTTCCCTGGCCCTCATTTAGTATGTTGGATCTCAAGCCCTGCACATACCCACCAGAGGCACCTAGATACCCGACACTTACTTCTACTTCCTGGCAGAAGGTAGCATTGGGGCCATACTGCAGCTGGCATTGGTGGTGAACATCATAGATCACTCCAGGGGCAATGATTTTGGACTTCAAGCCTTTCTTTTGGGGGATGTCATCCAGACAGAACCCCCAGCCTCGGCTGAAAACAAGTGAATAGAAATGAGAGCAGTAGCTTATAATTTCCTTCTAAATGAAAGGTTTAGTTTTTCATTCAAGAAAAACTTCTATTTCTCTAGTGTTCTATGTCCTTTAAGACAACTTTATTTCTACTAGGCCCAAGTTAAGAGTTGTCTAAAAGGAAATGCAAATCACAATCCCACACCGTATGCTCAGATGTGATCTAAGAAATATTTACAAGCAGTGGTAAAATGAAAAAAAAAATTACATTACCCACAGTGGTGTATGGTGACAACATCTGACTTGTCCTAGTCATTCTTGCCAGTCCCCCAGGACTAAAACTCACTCTTGGATCATAAAGAGCCCCTTTCAGATGAAAACAAGCTGAAGGAGGGTTGGGGGAGAGAGTGTTCACCTGGCTGAAGCTGGAGACAGAACCCACCTGGATCTCAGGGTCAGAGAGCAGAAGCGAAGTTACCTGTTACTGTTACAACCCTGAGACTGTCACCTATGAGAGGAACTGAGGCTTTTCCAGGTCTTGGGTAGAACTCAAAGTGACTTCCGGTGTACAGAGCCCTGAGTGAGGCTATGCTGAGATGCGCAGTCACTTACTCCAGGAAGCGAGTGATATAGTCCTTGCTGCACTTGGACCATGTCAGCGGGGCGGGATTGTACTGCAGCTGGCGGGACATGATGTACAGGTGCCTGCCCACGGGCTCACAGTCGTTTTCCTTCCCGTCATGCTGGATGCCGAAGCTGCAGGGAAGCACGGAGCGCAAGGATATTAACGAGGCAGGCATGAAACAAGAAGAAAACCACAGTTCCTCCAAGGTGAAAATAACCCACAGTGAGCCACCTTTGTATAGAAGGCATCTGATTACAAAGTGGGACTTTGAAGTTGGAGGGGGCTAGCTAATTTTCAACTAGAAAGCACAGGAAACATTTTAGGCATAGTTTTGTTTCAAATATACAACCCTGGGAGCCGTGTGGCTAATCCAAAAACTTCCGTTTGGCAGAAGGCTAAAAGCTTCCAGTTTGGCTTTGGCTCTCCATGAGACTACAGTCAGGAGGGCAAATCTTGCCTCCAGCTGTCTTCTTTCTCCTGCTGTAGCAACTGCAGCACAAAAGAACAAAAACTTCCTTTTGCTTTTTCATCATAATTTACTGAAGAGCATGAATGGCAAAGCCTATGGGAGACTTTTTCAGAAGCTGCAAGCTTGGAATGGATGGATTTCTTTCCAGTATCATACAAGTCCTTCAATATATAGACATTAGGGAGCACACACAGTCTAGTGGGCTTCCCAGGGGGCATGAGCAGGGAAGAACCCATTTGCTAATGCAGAAAACGTTAACAGACATGGGTTTGATCTCTGGGTTGGGAAGATCCCCTGGAGAAGGGAATGACAACCCACTCCAGTATTCTTGCCTAGAGAATTCCTTGGACAGAGGAGACTGGTAGGCTACAGTCCATGGGGTCGCAAAGAGTCAGACACAACTGAGCAACTAACACTTTTACTTTATCATTGTCTAGCTGGCTTATTTTCCTTTTTTAGATGAGAGCTTGAGATTTGTCAAAAGTCACAAGCTAGTTCGAGACAAAGCTAAGTGTTCTGGAGATCTCTGTGCTCCTAAATCAGTGCTCTTGTCAGTGTCTCATTGTGACAGCTCCCTGACCTCCCATTGCCAGGGCTAACCAGGTGAAGCAGCCTTGAAAGGCCCTATAATGCTTAACTGACCCCCACGGCAAGGGGCTGCCTGGGAAAGAAGCTGACTGAGAAGTGTCTGTTTATAAGCCGAGACCTCAGGATCACTGCCAAGATGCTTTCTGAGTCCCCACAAGACCTGTCTCTGTTGGAATCTGCAGTTTGGACAATTGCAACCTGGAGATCTTGGCTCGACTTTCCAAATTTGAACAGAGGAAACTATGACCTTTTACTCTGCTGGTGAAATGCAATTCCTCTGACAGGAAAGCTCATATCCAACTTTAATAAAATCTCCTGATAAACATTAGTAGCACTTGCAGAAAAAAGTCTTTGTGGGATTTAGAAATTTTCTTGTATTATTTTTAATGCATTAAAATGTTATCACTTACAGACTCTGATCACATTCCACATGAATACAAAATTCACAAAGGAGTCACAGAATTAATCTACCAAGCTCTTTATTCACTCAACCACAAAGAATTTAATTCAATGAAAGTTTTGTGTTTTTTTTTTTTTTTTTTTCCTGAGCAGGCCTTCCCCAGGCTGTTGAAAATCTAGTCCTACCTTGTTCATTAAGTATTCCACACGTTCACCTGTTTAATAGTTAGGAAAAACCTTAAACAAACATGGTTCTAAAAATCTCCATTAATAATGGCTTTTCCAGGATCAGCCTTTCCAATATGACAAGCCAGATGTCTGGATCTTACATACTTTATGCTAGTCACTCAGTCATGTCCAGCTCTTTGTGATTCCATGGAGGGATTTCCTAGGCAAGAATACTGGAGTGGGTTGCCATTTCCTTCTCCAGGGGATCTTCCTGACCCAGGGATTGAACCCAGGTCTTCTGCGTTGCAGGCAGATCCTTTACACTGAGCCACCAGGGAAGCCTGTCCTATATACTGGGTGACGTCAAACCTACCCTCTAAGTACATCAGCTCCCCAGAAGCTCATGTTGCTCCATCTAAAGTTTTCAGTTCACTAAGCACTCCCCTCTCCAGCTCTATCACTCCTCTGTGCTTCCATGCAACACAAGAAAAGCAAAGCTACTAAACAAAGGTTCCTCTGGACATGTCTACTCTCTATATATGAGGGGAGCGCTCGAGTCATATGGCATCAGCGGGTCAGTGAAAAACGAGAGACAGGAAAAATACACGAGGTCAGAGGGATGAAAGGTGTTTCCAAGAAGCTACCTCCTAGCAAGTGGAATGAACCTCAAAAGCAGTTTGGAGTCAGAGCCTACTGCAGGCTGAAACAACTCACTGGCTGCTGAATTAGCCTGCTTTCCTACATCTTGGTTTTACAATTCCTGCTAGATGGGTTTATGAAAATTACAGACATGAAATAGCAAGCTAAGTCACTGCCTGAATCTTAGGGTATCACTTGGCCAGACATTTCTTGCTTTTACTATTCATTTTATGGTGGAGTAGAACCAGCAGAGAACAAGAATCATGAAAGTATGAATGTGAGCATTTCTAACTCAATCAGGAAATACCAATTTGGCGTATGCAACAAGGAAAGCTCTATAAGTGAAATAAATGGAATATCCCAATCCAGAAGAATGGGAAATACTGGATGGAGGTTGCGTTGCAAGTGTTCATCTCTATCATGATATTTTCATTACTTCAAGGGAAAGGATGCTAGGTCTCAGAGAGGTTTTTAAATTTCCTTCTGGAATTCCATCTTCATTTTGGTAATTCACCTATTGAAGCATGAGAGCTTAGGTATGGACGATGGATATAATCTAGGCTTCTCATAAATGGAACTTAAAATGTTTTTTTTTCTCAAAATAAAATGCAATTATCAGAAAGCGGGACGTTCGGCTTGTGGGCGGGAACTTCTCGGTCGCGCACAGAAAAAGAACGATTTTAAAATGGGTGATGTTGAGAAGGGCAAGAAGATTTTTGTTCAGAAGTGTGCCCAGTGCCATACTGTGGAAAAGGGAGGGAAGCACAAGACTGGGCCAAACCTCCATGGTCTGTTTGGACGAAAGACAGGTCAGGCTGCTGGATTCTCTTACACAGATGCCAACAACAAAAAAAAAGGTATCACCTGGGGAGAGGAGATGCTCAAGAAGTACATCCCTGGAACCAAGATGATCTTTGCTGGCATTAAGAAGAAGGGAGAGAGGGAGGACTTGATAGCTTATCTCAAAAAAGCTACCAATGAGTAATAGTTAGCCACTGCCTTATTTATTATGAAACAGAAGTGTCTCATGACTTTTTATGTGTACCATATTTAAACTGATCTCATACACTAGAATTCAGATCATGAATGGCTGATGGAATAATTCTGTTGGACAGTCCTGATTTAAATAAGATTGGTCTGTGGCTAAACAAATATGGTCAGCTTTTTTAATTTTGATAGTAATTCTGATTCAACAAGTACTATCACTTTTCCCATTCTAAAGAGCTGATTGAACTTGAATAAAGAATATGAAACTTTTTAGGGAGATGGTGCATTCCTTCTCAAAACCTATAAGAGATTGGTTTTACATTTAGATTTCTATAACTGGTTATATTAATATATTTAAATACTGAAAAGGTCCCTTCACTGTCTCATAGAACAGAGGAGGATTCACACGTGTTTCAAGTTGTGTTCATTAGCCTGTTAAGGCAAGGACTGAAAATACGCTGACAAAGTCTACTTTATCTGTTTGGTTTTATAAACTATGCCAATTTAATTAAAATTCTCTATCTAAAATTTAGCCTTTTACTTAATGAAAGGCATTTTAGTGTGGTTTATGTATAGCATCAAATAAAGAGTATTTAGCACCTCACACACACACACACAAATGCAATTATTTAGGCCAAAGCACCAGTTAGTTAACTTCACTTTCTATTTTAAATCCTATGCAATCAGTGATGAAATAAACAAGTTTTCAAGAACAATGGAGTATCTTTTTTATTAAACTATAGTGACCATCTCAGGATAGTGGCTTATTATATTTTTCTTTTTCTGGCACCAGGCTGTTTCATTGATATGCCCAGTGTTTCTCAGTTTGGTCCACAGCTAGTTAGAACTTTATATCTAAAAAAAGAACTGAATATTTCAGAAGCACCTTGCGCTATAAACAAATTTCTCAGGGTACTCCTAATGTCTTCTCTTCTTCAGTTTTGTGTCTTACCGAAGTATTTTCTTCTATCACTCAAATTCAAACTTATATGTCTTTCTTCAACTTTGCCTTCCTTTCCCCTTCTCTTTTGTTTTCAGTCATGCCACTTTGCTGGCAGAATCTTAGTTCTCTGATTAGGGAACGAACCTGAGCCCCCAGCAGTGGAAGAGCAGAGTCCTAACCACTGCACTACCAGGGAATTCCCCAAGTTTGTCTTTCCTATCAGTGACCCTAAACTTTTTTTCCATTTAAAAGATAGTACTTTATTTAGGTCAACTGTACATGGCCCAATGCCCTCTTTTAAAATTTAAAGTTTTAATTCATTATATTTACATATTAAATTTATATTATTATATCATTATAGATTCAGATGCACGTTGTAAATAAATAATACAAAGAGGTCCCATGTACCCTTTGCCCACTTTACCCTCATGGTAACATCTTGCAAAACTATAATACAATATCACAGCTAGGATGCTGATGTTGACATAGTCAAGACACGGAATATTTTCACCTGGTGGAATTCCTCATGTTGCACTTTGTAGCCAGACCTACTTTCCAGCCCTCCCCCATCCCCTTCTTAAGCTCTGGCAACCACCAATATGTTCTCTATTTAGATAATTTTATTATTTAAATAATGCTATGTAAATGGAATCTTACAGTATATAACCTTTGGGGACTAGTTTTTTTCACTAAGCATAATTGTTCAAAGATTCAAGGTCACTGTGTGTATCAATAATTGGTCCTTTTTCTTGCTGAGTAGTATTCCATGATATGGATCCATCACAGTCTATTTAACCATTCACCACACTGAGTTGCAACAACCCCTGGGTTGCTTCCAGTTTGGGGCTATTAAGATTAAGCTTCTATAAACTTTAATGTACAGGTTTTTAAAATATGAACATACATCTTCACTTCTTCTTGATAAATGCCCAGAGTACAACTGCTGGATCATAAGTAGTATCAGCTTACTTTTTAAAAACTACCAAAATGAATTGAGGATAAAGGATCCATTCTTTGGACATAAGTGAGCACTTGAGAATGTCTTATCAAGCAAGTCTTCTCCACTTTTCTTCCACTTGGGCATACCATTGCTGAGAATGCCTTGAGCAATCATTTCTCAGTTTGATCCAGTTATATTGCTTGACACTGCTTGACTAGAGATGCTGTTGACACCAGTAACTTTATTCGAGGCCACAAGGGACAGTCCTTCCATGTACCGGGACTGAGGGTACCTATACATTTGCACATAAGAATAATTTTCACTTTGCCAAGTTATTATAAACATGCCAATAACTATGGCCTGGTCTTTTCAGTATTTTGTCCTCAATCTTATTTAATTAGAAGTCACTTAACCTCTCTGTATCTGAATTTTTTATAATTAAGGATACTACACTGTAGCACATTTATCTCCCAGGGCTTTTTGGTAAGAATCAAAGAAATCACAGTACCTAACCATATCTACTCATTTCATATATAAGAAAATAAGCACAGAGAAGTAAAGGGAATTCTCTAGTCATAATATTGGCTGATGGAAAACCCAGAATAACCACTCACATGTCCCAATTCCCAAGCCAATACTCTGGTTTAGTACTTTAGGTAAAAGTATTTTGAAAAGTTCCGATATTATATGAGAAAAATGGTGAGAAAGCCCAGACCAGAGAGGCCAGGCCTTGAATAATCTAGTCAACAAGGCTCTTCCTAATGCCACCTCTTTTTCTGGCTGGACATTCAGAACATGCTCAGTGTTTCGCTTTCTTTCAGGCTGCTGCTGCTGCTGCTGCTAAGTCGCTTCAGTCGTGTCCAACTCTGTGCGACCCCATAGACAGCAGCTCACTAGGCTCCCCCGTCCTTGGGATTCTCCAGGCAAGAACACTGCAGTGGGTTGCCATTTCCTTCTCCAATGCATGAAAGTGAAAAGTGAAAGTGAAAAGTGAAAGTGAAAAGTGAAAGTGAAGTCGCTCAGTTGTGTCCAACTGCTAGCAACCCCATGGACTGCAGCCCACCAGGCTCCTCCATCCACGGGATTTTCCAGGTGAGAGTACTGGAGTGAGTTCTTTCAGGCTAGTGGTCACATAACAGGGAGGGGTGCAGTTGAGCCATTTATATGACTCCCCACTCTGAGCTTCCACCTAGGATGATGTTCTCTCATTGCTGGTTAATAAATACATCAATATATTAAGTTACAAATAAGCTAAGATCTTTCCTCCTGAGAACCTCTGATACTCAGAGAATCCAGAATTCTCAACATTCCTTTACCAAAAATTTCTGAAACCTGCCTTCAATCAATTGACGTAATCAAATTTACACATTTTTGTGACAACTTGGACTTCCTGTTAACTGGTGTTTGACAGTCTTTCCAAGTTTAAAGCAGTTTTCCATTCTTTTTTTTTTTTTCAGTGTCCTCCTTTAATACACATAAGTACAATGGTGCAAACAATAGTATCTACTTCATAAAGTTGTTGAGAGAAATCAATAACACAATGTGAAATGTCTGGCATAAAGGAAGGGCAAAGAATGTTTAGGTTTGTGACTTTTTAGTGATATTAATAACATCACTATTTCATAAGAACTAAATAGGAATTACTACTCCTGAGTTAATTAAGTTAAAGCTTATCTCCTTATTTCTGCTCACCTCGTTCTAACTCAGAGACGTGTGGTGGTCTCTATGATTCTGTGATGTTGATGGTACAAGTGGTCAGGCAGAGAAGACAGTGGAATATTGAACTTGTGTCTTTCCCCAATACCCACCCCCCACTTTACAGATGAGAAAGCAGAGATTTAGGAGGTGATTCTCAAGCCACAATGCAATCTGATTCTCCTGACACCCTCATACTGATGCATGATCAGGAGAAGGAGATCTCAGTTTCCTTGGCTCTTTACCTGTGTCCGAGTTCATGGGCAACTGTGAAAGCCAAGGGGAGTCCAGAGTCTTCATTGATGTTACAACTCCGGTGAGGCTGGCACATTCCTGACAGGTGGGACAGCCCCAGAGTCTCACAGCGGTGATTGACACCTGCACAGAGGTCTTTTCTGAAAGCAAAGAACAGGGATGTGGAGGCGCCTCAAGAAACATCTAGGAAAAAAACCCATCTGGCCGTGAATTCACTTTCAACATGGTCTGTAAAGTATGATTAAAATTGTTTTTAAAAGTCCATATAAATCTTAGGGAGCGATTTTGAATTCACTAGGATTATTCTGATTTTACCACTTCATTATTGAATCTCATTCACACTCAAAGAAATATATGAAAATACAGCAAATGTTTCAATTTGAGTTGCTTTTATTCTTAATCTCAGGAAGCCAAATTATATTATTTGACACACAAGAGAAGGATTTGATTGAAAACTAGAATTAATTGAACTTTTAAACAGGGAAAGGACAACCATCAGTGGTTGAGGTTTTACAAACATGAAATGCCTTTTGGCCTTTCTGAGGTATGTGTTCCAAAGGTATCCGATAACTTTTGTTCATTCATGAAAAAGGTCATTGGTCCCATCAATCCATCTAGAGATCAAATTCATGGTCTCTCTGGTCCCACCACCCTAACAATACTGCATATGGGAGGGGATGGACATACAAAGAAAGACTCTTAGGATCTCACAGGATACGAGGAAGTTAGGCCCTTTAAAAAACTGTCCATTGAGTGTCTATTAAGTATCCAGCAATAAAGAGGTTTAAAAGGAGTGACAAAAGGATTGTAAAATATGGGTCTTACAGGTAAGGAGCATAAGCTCCCACTAAGGGATCAGCTTCACCTCCACTAAGCACTGGAGACAGTAGAAGAAAAACCATGCCTTGACATGAATCCACCAGCCCCATTTCACAAGGTGCGTTCACACCAAATCCATCTTGCACTGAAAGCTCCTCTATAGGGAACTCTGTTGAAGTGGATCTCAGTCTAGTCCTCCAGAGACCAGTTCAGGCCTCTCCTTCCCTCCCTTCCTGAGCCTACCTGCTCCTTCAGAGCAGAGATTCTCTGCAGGGGTTGGTCTTGTTCCTCGCACCCTCCTCAGGAACTTCTGGCAAAGTCTGGAGACAGTTATGGCTGTCACAACTTAGAGGAGGGTGCCACTGGCATCTCATGGATGGAGGCCAGGGATTCTGTTAAATACATCCCAGTGCACAGGCCAGACCCTCACAGCAAAGAATTAACCAACCCAAAATGTCAACAGTGTTACTACTGAAAAATTCTGCTTCTGAACTTGAAATTCTCTCTATTGTCTAGGAGCTGGTTGAGGTTGATCAAAACTTGAAACCAGAACTCTGTTGTAAAGAAGAAAAATGATCATAATAAGAAGAAAAGGAGAACAGATCCTTTGAATTCTTACTGGGTGATAGTATGGCTACTGGGGTCAAACTAACTGGATTTAAGTCCCTGCTATATCTGTTAAAAGCAGTGAGATTTGGGGCAGGTGACATAATTTATAAGACTCAGTTTCTCAATCTGTAAAATAGGAATGATTGATAGTAATGAACTATCAGGGTTGTTGTGGGGATTAAATGGAATGATAATTGTTCCAAGAGATGTAGAACTGAACCTGGCCCATGTCAAATACTCCTCAAAAGCCAGCTATCATTAACTCACTCATTTATTCATGTGAAAATGAGAGGTAAAATTATTATGCTTTCAGAGAAAGAAAAGAGACACAGCTAAGACACAGCTGCCTGCTGGCCAATGCTGGTTCCATGATCCAGAGTTCTTTCCTAGAGCCAGGTCTTGCCTAGACTGAAGTCTTCTTGGGGCCACTTGCCTGGATCCTCATGTTCTCTGGCTGCCTGCTGGCTCCCCAAAGTCTCTGTGCTTAGATTCTACACCTATACCAACCTATTCCCTAGGGAAGTTCCAATCAACACAGGTGTCACAAGCCCTGATGAACCTAATGTAATAGGTTTATGCCACAGACTTATTTTGGAACATATTTGCAATTAGCCAAAAGAGTGATTCTGGGATTGAAGTTTCCAGTTAGGGTAAGACAGATACTTGGATAGGGTGGGAGCTAATTATCATCCCTTGCAGATATCCAGTGTACTCGGATAATCCTGTTAAAGGGACAGAGGACAAGACAAGATGTTCAGAGGCAGTCCATCCTCCCCAAAGACAACAGATACCCAGGGCCTTCCTGATCATAAGGTTGGAGGGCCAGGCTGAAGGGCCTCTTCCACTCTACATCCCTGGATTCAGGATGTCTCTGAGTCTGCATAGGAGTATCCAGTGAAAACTCACCCTTCCCTCCTCATTAACAGCTTCATTTGTCTAGATTAAAATAGTATCTGTTATACAGTAGGTGCTCAAAAAATATGTATTGGATCAATGAGCACACATAGCCTTCCAAGAGCCTGGGTTGATTAGGTAAATTCACTAGGTTTTCACAGCTATGAGTCCTAGAAGTCCTGATGGTTCTTATTAGCACACAGGGTCTCTGTAGTCAGAACAAACAGTGTCTTCACGAGGGTAAAGGAGACAAATGCGCGAGCAAATCACTCTGCCTATTCAGGGAAGGCCCTTCTTCCCATATTCTGTCTTCAACATCAGTCAGAGATGGAAGACTGATTTCTGTAAAGAGAGTTTCAAGTTTCAAAATTGGAGGAAATTTAAAAAAAATAAAATTAAAGGATAAGAAATTCCACGGTGAAGAGTTATAGGAGGCTTTAATGAGGATCTGCAAACAAGCTTACTGATTGTTTACAGAGCTGCACCGAGAAGCCAGTTTTAAATATGAAATCATCTCTGGGATAGAACAAGCAGATGCCGCTGATTAACACAGAGAGCTGTTCACATTTAGCAAGTTTGCTAACTCCTCCCTTACGGGGATGGGAGTCAGGAGGTATCTAATTCACAGAAGCTCCCTTTTAAATGACCAAGAACAACAGAGAGTAGAAGAATCTCATGAGTGTGAATACCTGGCAACCCTTTCACTTGCCAATCCCCCCACCCGTCTTACTATCCCTGGCTCTGGGGTACCTGGTGAGAAGGACGGCCACATCATGATGGGCAGGGTTGAGGTCACTCTTGGGATTGATGCTCTTCTGCCACTTGCAGAAGCTGGACAGTGTCTTCTCTGCATGGTGAACTATTTTCAATCCTTGCTGGAGAAAGAAGAGGGACAGATTGGCACGGGTGAGATTTCTGCAGTCAGGGCCCATCACATTAGGCCCCAAAAGCAGCCAAGTGAAATGAGCTCTGGGTAGGTGCTTCCCAGAAATTTGGCAAGAATCTGGGGAGCCCAACATGCTCCTCTGGGCCAGTCTCCTGCTCTAAACACTATTGTTTCCATGACTTCCACTAAAAGAACATAAAGATGAGAACTGTAGGACAGGAATGATATCTGGGACAAGTAGACCTTGAAGGAAAACTAAAAATATATTAGCAAAGACCAACATCTGTTTGATGTTCTATTGCTAGTAGTTCTTTGTTTCCAAAGCCAATATGATGCCAAAGGGGTATTTTCATTTCTAATGCAAAATGAATAGATTTTCAACAAAAAGCTCCTTCATTTCATGGGGTATCCTGCAAGGATGAATGGAACATTTCCTCGTCCGTGGTCTCCATCTTGGTTTGACATCCATGGATGAAGATCAGAAGGTGACATAATCTCTCCAGGCTTTTAACCATTTAGGATCATTGACTGTCTGACAACAATTAGGATGCTAGAGTAGATGGCCCAGCCCACAACATCAAAGGCTCCTGAGTCATATCTAGCTGGCCCACAGTTACTATTGAAGATGGGAGGAGAGGGCTGGTTCCAAATTAACTGGATGAACACTTGTCAAATGAAGAAGAAAAAAAATATTCAGCCCTAGAGGGACTCCAGTTTAATCTGAATTTTTAAAGGAGAAGTTCCTTTGCCCCAACTCATTTCTGTGGAGTCTCTATATAGCCATCTCTTGTACAGGGTGGAGTCTACAGGGAGAATGATGACCTACATTGGCCTACTCTAATCTGAGTCTATTACTCTGGGCTCAGCCCAAGAACTTCATGTTGTCTCTACATCAAACTATGAGCTTTTTTCTCTATATTCTGTATTTTGATGAAACCCACACTCAAATTCAACAGGGCCCGAGAGACTCTGGTTGCCTGTTAGAAGCACTCCAAGGTCCCCCCATCCATACTGACTGACTACCAGAAATCACCTTCCCCTCATGAGAACACAGAAAGGTGGCTCATTGCTCAGGCAAACTCACTGAACTCCTAGAGTAAAGAAGTTAAAGAGAAGAAACAGAGTGCATGATTTAATAATCCTCATCATTAGCATCTACTAAAGGAGCTACGGTGAAGGAGGAGAGGTTCTGGAGAGCTAGTTGGGCACAGGGGCGTCAGTCTCCCAGTCAAACTGAAGGTAGAGCAAGAACCCTGCTGGAAGAAACCTACCATATCTACCATAAAGAACTGGCCTGGTGGCATGAACTACACATAGAAAGGAGGAAAAGAGGAAGTGAAGGTGGAGGGAAGAAGGAAGGGAAAGGAGGAAAGGGAGGAAGGAAACATTTATTGATCTTTATTTATATGCCAGATAGTTGTAGATAAATTCTCTTTTTAATTTAATTGCACCCTCTTAGTATTATTTATAGGCTTTCCTGGTAAGCTCAGCTGGTAAAGAATCCTCCTACAATGCAGGAGACCCCAGTTTGATTCCTGGGTCAGGAAGATCCACTGGAGAAGGGATAGGCTACACACTCCAGCATTCTTGGGCTTCCCTGGTGGCTGTTCACTAGTGGCAGCATTTTTTATAAAGAAAGTATTGCTATTTTCATTTTATAATAAGAGAAAATTAAACCTCAGAGAAGTAAAGAACTAGCAGAAGTTTGCTCAGGTCAGTTACTGAGTCAAAGACTATGAGGACGAAGGCTCCTAGATGGAGCTGTGGTTCTGTTAATAACTGGTGACCAGCCTCATAAGCATGGTGCCTTACTTCCTCTCCTTCAGAGAGGAAGGCAAGCTATAAAACAAACCATCAACTATCCCCAGATTGCTTTGAGGTTTGTTTTAAACTCTATATTTGCTTGTTTGTTTTGGGGAGAGGAAGGATGTGAAAGACATACTCATTAATTAAAAAATAATGCCATTTTGCATTATTCCAAAGAAAATGAAACTGGCATAAATCTAACAAAATATGTACAGGATCTGTATCCAGAATATTACAACCTTCTGAGGGATGGCATGAGTCTTGATCTAAACTTCACACCTTATACAAAAATTTTCTCAAGGTGGACCACAGACCGATTTATAAAATTTTTTTTTAAATTATAAAACTTAAAAAAAAAATCAGGGGAAAATCTTGGGTTCCCAAGACCAGGAAAAAAGTTTAGAGACTGGATACTGATAAAATCATCCAGAAAAGGAAAAATTGAAAAACTGAATCTCATCAAAATGAAAAACTTTTGTTCTGGAAGAAAGCTTGTGAGATAATGAACAGAAGAGCTCCAGAGTGAAGAAAGTATTTGTAAGCCAGGTAGCTGTCAAGGTCTTGTCTCTAGAAAATCTAAAGATCTGTCAAATCTCAACAATGAAAGAACAACTAGAAAACAGGCAAAAGACATGAAGGGACATGTCACTGAAGGGGATATACAGATGGCAAAGACATGAAGGGACACGCCACTGAAGGGGATATACAGATGGCAAAGACATGAAGGGACATGTCACTGAAGGGGATATACAGATGGCAAATAAGCACGATAAAAAGATGCTCAACCTTATTAATCATCAGAGAATTGCAAATGAAAACCATAATAAGATGCTGTGGTTTAGTCACTCAGTTGTGCCTGACTCTTTGCGATCCCATGAACAATAGCCCACCAGCCTCCTCTGTCCATGAGATTTTCCTGGCAAGAATACTGGGGTCGATTGCCATTTCCTCCTTTAGGGCATCTTCCCGACCTAGGGATCAAATCTGCGTCTCCTGCTCTGATAAGTGGCTTTTTTACCACTGGCCACCAGGGAAGCCCCTTTCACCCCACTAGGTTTCCTCCAACTTCTCTGATCTTCTGCATCAAGGAGCATCATAATTTTCTGAATTAATCAAAGCTTTCTGAAAACTTTTGCTTTCAGTTTGCCTTAGCAGCAAAATACCTCTATTGTAAAAGTATCATTTAAAAAAATGGCTCTTGTTAAACACACACACACAAAGAAAGCTTAAGTTTTGAGTATCTTTTAAAAATGACTGTGGGTGTAATCATAACATGGTAGGTTTTAGTGATCAACCCTCTTCTTTTACATAATGGAAACATGCCTTTGGAATTTTCACCATAGACAAAAGAAACAAAAGAAATTGTGGAGGATTTTGAAAATGAAAAAAAAAAATCTTAGAACATATCCTTTTACCAGGTTCTGCAGGAAAACTAGTATTTGAAGAAATCCTTTTCTTTTTGCTTTGTATTTAAGGTAAAATTAGGTACCTAAAGGGGTCACTAAGCCCCGCGAACATGACAGAGGAGAAGCTGTAAGGCATAATGAGACATTACTATGTGCCTATCAGAGTGACTAACATTTTAAAAAGTGACAACACCCAAACAATGGTAAGGCCGTGATAAAATTGGGTCGCTCACACTGCTGGTAAGAATGTAAATTGTACAGCCACTATGGAAAACAGTTTGAAGTTTCTTAAAGAAACTAAACCTGCAACAATTATATGACCCAGCAACTGCATTCCTGGACATTTGTCCCAGAGAAATGAAGACTTACGCTCACACACAAGTTTGTAGCAGAATGTTTACAGCAGCTTCACGCCTGGTAGCAGAAAACTGGAAAGAACCCCAATGTCCCTCAATGATTGAATGGTTAAATAAACTGTCATGTACCATGGAATGCTACTTAGGACTAAAAAGGAACAAACTTTCCATACACACTACTTGGATGGATCTCAAGGGAATTATGACCAATGAAAAAAATTCAGTCTCAAGAGGTTACATGAAAAAAAAAAATCTCAAGAGTTTACATAGTGTACGATTCCATTTATATAACATTCTTGAAACGATAGAGAGATGTAGAACAGATTAGTGCTTTCCAGGATTTAGGTCAGTAGGCAGAAGGGAGGTATCAAAGGGTAGCATCTGTGTAATGAACCGTTCTGTACTGTGGCAAAGGTTCCAGAAATCTACACATACTAAAACTGCATAGAACTAAATGTAAACAGACACAATCAATGTGCATGCTCAGTCACTTCAGTCATGTCTGACTGCGCAACCCCATGGACTGTAACCTGGGAGGCTCCTCGTCCATGGGATTCTCCAGGCGAGAATACTGGAGTAGACTGCCATTCCCTAGGGGATCTCCCCGACCCATGTATCGAACCCAGACCTCTTATGTCTGCTGCACTGGCAGGCGGGTTCTTTACCACTAGGGTCATCTAAGTGCTTGTAAAACTGGTGAAATCTGAATAAGAGAGGTAGTTTGTATGAATATTGATCTATTGGTTCTGATCTTGTACCAAATGTACAAGATCTTATACAAGATGTTACCCTTGGGGGAAACTGGATAAAGGGAATAAAGGATTTCACTGCAATATTTCTTACAACTATATGTGAATCTACAATTATCTCAAGAAATTTTTAACATCTTGGAAGTAACAATTGGCTGGAACCAAGACTAGAGGGTTGCAATAGATCTTATAAAATGCTTTAAAATATCAGTCTACATGGGTAACTTACTAATTAATTATATGTGAGTTCTAACAGTTTTGAATCAAAGGGAACCTATAATCTTTCAGATGTGTTGTTACAGTGGTGGGAATAGCCCCCACACCACACACTCACACATCCACACACTCACTCTGAAGTTAAGTTCTTTATTTAGATAACCATGAACATAAAGGCTTGTTAGAGCTGAAGTGGCCACACAAGCAGAAGCAGATGGAGTGCCTCTTAGAATGTTCTCCTCGGGCTCACAGTCACTGGTGGGATACGGCCAGATTGGAAAAATTCAATTTTTTATTTCAATATTGTCCATTTGCATTTTGGTTGGGAGCTGGACACAACTTGGTGGCTAAACAAGTACATTGGTTCAGTTCAGTTCAGTCGCTCAGTCGTGTCTGACTCTTTCTGACCTCATGAGCTGCAGCATGCCAGGCCTCCCTGTCCATCACCAACCCCCGGAGTTCACCCAAACTCATATCCATTGAGTCGGTGATGCCATCCAACCATCTCACATCCTCTGTCGTCCCCTTCTCCTCCTGCCCTCAATCTTTCCCAGCATCGGGGTCACTTCAAATGAGTCAGCTCTTTGCACTGGACTCATCATTTTGCAAGAACTTACACACCAATCTACATGTGTGTCTGTTTAAGGAAAAGCGAATGTCTACAAATATCCACTCTCCCTGGATACTGAGCCAAATTCAAATGTGAGCGAGGACCTGGGGAAACAGTCATCTTCCAGACCCTGCTGCACGGACTCTGCCTCCAGTTTTCCCAGTGTTACTATGAGTCCATTTCCTTGAAGGGCCTTAGGAATTATAAAGCCAGTCCTCTTGTTTAAACAGTGAGGAGATCCAGGTCTTAGAGGGGAGGACTTCAGCCAAGTCAGAGCTGGTTTTGGCAGAGCAAGGTTGGAATGCCAGTTCTGCAGCCACTAGTCCAGGACTGGTGGTTTTCAAACTACTGAAGTTGTTTTTCAGTTTCTCAGTTGTGTCTTTACTCTTTGGGATCCCGTGGACTGCAGCACGCCAGGCTTTCCTGTCCTTCACCAACTCCCAGAGTTTGTCCATAGAGTCAGTGATGCTATCCAACCGTCTCATCTCTGTCATCCCCTTTTTTCCTCCTGCCCTCAAATCTTTGCCAGCATCACATTGTCTCTTCCAATGAGTTGGAAGACACTTCTCTAAATATTTTGCTTTGAGTAATTGGAAAGATTTAGCAATTCAAATACTGATGGTTACTGTTTATTTATCTCCCCCACCTCACACTCCCACCACCAGGGGAAGACAAACACAGACAGAAACCCTCTACTTCTGAGATCCCCTAGCTCTCCTTCCTCTTCTTACTCTCAGGCCTGTTCTTCTTCTTTTTGGCTCATTGCTATTAATAGTTCACTCTTGATCACAGTTTTATTTTGGGTATTCACCTATACACTATTAACTTTCAAGTCTATATCTCATTCCCAACCTCCGCTAGAGGGAGGTTGGGTCAAACTCATGGACCCAAATCTCTTGATGGACACACTCTTCTGGTTTGCACCACAGATAGCCCTAACTCCACATCCCTGACCCTCTGTCTCCCTGTGTTAACCTTCTATTCTTCCTGCATCTTCTTAGTTACAGGAACCATCATCAAGTCGGTGTACTCCTATTGGTCTCCTCTCTCTCTTTCAACAGCCCAGTTTGTCATCATGTGCTGTTAACTCAACTTTCTCTCCATCTTTACTCCCAACTATCTGAGTTCAAACTCTCATCATTTTATTCTTGAATTAATTCTTGCAGCATCTTTTCACTGTTCTCCTTCTTTCTTCTTTTTAAATCTATCCTCCTTGCCATCACCAGGTCGATCCAGCCAAAACCAAAGTCTGCTCATATCACCATGCAAGACTTGAGACCTTTCAAAGGCTAGCCTCCAGGAAGCCCTCCCTTCATGCTTCAACCTCACAGTTTGTGTTCCAGCAACATTCAAACTGCCTGTTTTTACCATTTTCCTCACCCCCAGACATATGTTCTTTCTCTCCTTGCTTTCTTCAGGCTGCCTCCTCTGTCTAGAAAGCCTCATTTCTCTCCTTATTTATTCCCTTTAACTTACCCGATATCCATTAATTTTTAAAGACTCAACTGGGACATTTCCAAGAAGTCTTCCCTGCCTCCTCGTCTGGAAGAGTTTTCTACAAATATGTCGTGTGCACCTTGGTTCACAGCATTTGCTGCACTAGGTTGAAATGTTGAAATTGTGTGATGTTACTCTCAGAGATTTCCGAGAATCTGCCTTCCAGATTATAAACCTCAGTTTAGCTTGAGTAAAATTCTTTTTCTCTTAACTTAGTAGTTAATTGAATTTTTGTCAACAGGAGAAAGAAAAAAAAAAAAGGTTAAAGCCCCAAGTCTACCCTCAAATCATGCTTGCTTTCTCCTTATTGCCTTTGCCAGTTCTTCTTATAGCCAAGCAAGAGCAGTTAACTGAGCTGCTGGTCATTTGTAGCTCAGTACTTTGCCCTTGTATAGAACTTTCATTTACAGTATGCAGCATTTAACACAAGTTCCATGTTACCACTTTCCTAGTAGATGTCATGACTCTTGCAGGAAATTTTAATTGAGCACAACTTTTTTCAGCCTCTTCATCTCCAAGTCTCATAAGAGACTAAGTCCAAGAAATACTCAGTTTCTTGAATGCACGTGATCCCAGGAGCCATGGTTAGCTATGCCTCAACACCATGTAGCTCTCAGCATGCACAAGATACAGAAGAGCTTCAGAGGGATAACACTGATGCACGATGAATAAGGGGAGGCTTGTACTGAACATTTCCTATAAAACATCCTTGTCATTATCTGCACTTCTCAAAACAAACCCCCATCCACACAATTTTTTTTCCTATTTCCTTTGTAAACAAAAATAGATTTCCCTTTTTGTTCCTTCATCATTTTTTCTCACCTCATTTTCTCAGCCACTTCAGTCCAATTCACTTCTCACTTCCCCTTTCCTATTCATTTGAGTATGTGACCTGATTGAACAGGGAGGCGACCTAGAGGAAGTCAGCAATGGCTTGCAGAAATAGTCCCAAATGGGAGAGAGAAAATGATTTTGCAAGAACGTGGCTTTTATTATAAGTTGTCCTCTTTGTAATCTCTCTCATTATAATGAAAAAAAAATCATGTATTGATTTCCTAGAGAATTTGTGATTCACTGCACAGTCTGATCATGCTCTGCTAGCTAGGCTTAGGTTCTTAAAAGAAAGAGAACAGGCAGAGAGAGAAAAGCAGTAAAAAGTTTAACCTGAAAACTTCCAGTGTACCTAAGGAATAACTCATCTGATGGTCAGAGGAAGAGATACTTGATATTTTTTAAAGTGGTGAGTGTACAAATTCATTGCCCATATTTTTTGACATTTATCTTGAAAAAGCAGCAGTTCTATAGATTATTACAGACCCACACATCACCCTGGGGACAGGGGAGGTCACCAGTCTGAGTTGCCAAAGTCAACAGGCTTTTAACTCCAGAGTCTCACAGAAGTGAACCCAACACTAAATCTGGAGAGACATTCTCTGTGCAAACAGACATCTCCTTCCTATTTGTCAGCCCTGCTGCTCCTTCAAGCCAGCCTGACACCCCAAGGCCCTACCCCTCAGTGGCACTGTGATCTGGGGCCATGTGGCTGGCTTCATCCCAACTCACTCCCACCCCAGCTTTGGCTCTATCCTGTTCTTAAAAGAAGTCTCCAGATGCTAAAGACCCTATTCATCTCCTTCAGGTGTTTTGTTTTCCATCAAAGACTTTGGTACAATCTCCTCATCTGTGAAATGAGTATAATAGTAACAGTTGCCAGGGTTGCTGTGAGACCTAAATAATGATGATGACGATGATAAGAATGAGAATGATACTGATAAGTAACACTGACGGAATGGCTTCAACAAGCCTGACTATGCTGACCATTATATGAATTAACATGCTTGATTCTCACAGCAACACCAGAAAGTAAACATTCTTATCCCCATTTTACCAAATGAAGAAATGGGGGCACAGGCAAGAAACCTACCAGAGCTTATATGGCTAGGAAGAGGCGGGACTAACTATAAATCTGTGCTTGCCACGATGTCAACTGCTCACAGAAGTAGGAGGGAAGAGAGCAGTCCCTGGCCAACTGTTGAGCAGGGAGGTCATTGAATGAATCGGTCTTAAGTGGAAAGGGCTAAAAGCCTAAGTTTGTGTCTCAGTCCCTGAGGGAGAACAGGAGTTCAAAAATAGGATAGGGTCATAAAGTGAAGATGAGAGTTTGATTCAAGGCTGGATGGAAGCAAGACAGGAAAGAGAGCAAGTTGGTTCATATGTGAAGCCACTCTGATTTCTTGGCCCATGATGTCTTAATAAGCATGGCAAACATTTCCAGCTCATGGTTTTGTGTATGTGTGTTTCCACTGGTCTGAAATATAACCCTCTATTCCTTGAGATGTCTCTAGGATGCTCCAAAATGAGTATCATGTCAAACTTATCCTCAAAATGTGATGGAATTCCACAGTGGTTTTCACATGGCAGTAACTGAGAAATAGCACCCTACTCCAGTAATCTTAGCTGGAAAGTCCCATGGTCGGAGGAGCCTAGTGGGCTACAATCCAAAAAGTCGCAGACAGCCGGACACAACTGAGTACATGTTCAACTGACACAGAGGAAGTGTATTTTCTGTATGGAGGTTGACCACCAAGGCTCTTGAACCCAGCACAGAAAATGAAAGCCTAAATGGTGTGGGCTGCCAGGTAGGATTTTGAATAAGGAAGAAGACAGTCATAGGAACTCACTGATGGTAGAGACCTACCTCCATGTCCCCCACCTCATGTCACTCTCCACAGAGCCCCAGAGCCATCTCTCTAATGCTTCTCTCTCCACTTCATCTCTCAGTTTGGAATCATCCAGAAGGTTTCAAAGGATTAGATCCACATCCCATTAGGGGTGATAGGCTTGTCATGATTTGGCCACTGTTGACCGTTAGCTTCACCCACTGACTGTTGCTCTCACTCATTCACGCTTTCCTTTATCTGTTCTAAACCAGTGGGGCTGAGTGGTGAGCAACACCAGACCCAGCCTCTGCACTGAAGTCCCACACACTAATGCAGGAGAGTGCATCAGGCCAAGAGATATAAAATTATAACTCAGAAATGTTCTACAAAGGAGAAATGCAGTGTTGTGGAATTATATGATAGAATGTTACTGAGCATGGATCTCAAGGAAGGCTTCCTCAGCCAAGTGACACTTGAACTGAGATCTGAAAGATAAAGGTGTTAACTAACTGAACTCTACAAGGAAGACAGGCTGAACAACAAGATTAGCAGTAGGAGAAAACATGATGAGTAGAAAACTATCACTCTATCCTAACAGCAAGTGGGACACAGTAAGAGTTTAGAGAGGGAATCAGGAAAACACTGGATTGCTTTAAATCAGGCATGTGCTTTGGGAATGGATGTCAGGAGAGTAGAGATAATCAGATTACCATTTGGAGAACATCCTGGCTGCAATGAGAAAACAAGATCCAAAGGAATCCAAATAGAACAGAAAGTATATACAACTAGAGACCACGGAAGAGACAACTGGTCCTGAATTTAAGTGATGTAAATGAAGTTGGTCAAAGAAAACTGACAGTACCTTTTGATGGGCTGGATTTGGGGTGGAGGCGGGAGGAGGAGGGATCATGGACAATTTCTAGGCCCTTGGCTCCTACTACTGGATGCATGCTGATGTCATGCACAGAGACAGGCAACACTGGAACAAGACCCGGTGGGAATGGAGGTGAGCAGGTTTTGATTGGCTATTTTCTCTCCTGCCTCCAGCACAATCACAGTTTCCTTTTTTCACAACAAGCGATCTCAGTTTGAAGTTTCCTACTTTGTGTCTTTGTGCAGGAGATGCTAAGCTCCTTAGAATCAGGAAATAGGACTTAGATTTGTGTTCGCCACTTCTGTGGCTAAGACGGCATTTGACAAAGAGTTGATGCTCCACCATTCGCTTCTCATTTGCAGATGAAGAAAAAGGAGGGATGCAGCTGTGATGGGACTTTCTCAGTTACCCAGGGGATAATGACAGAGTTGGGATGATGACGGAGTTGGGACTCAAACTCAAGTCTCCCTGCTCAAGAGCAGTCACCTCTCAACACCTCACACTAAACTTTCTGCCTGTG
The DNA here is from genome assembly GCF_016772045.2 of Ovis aries. Taxonomy (NCBI): domain Eukaryota; kingdom Metazoa; phylum Chordata; class Mammalia; order Artiodactyla; family Bovidae; genus Ovis; species Ovis aries. The sequence continues at coordinate 40,248,652 of NC_056069.1, read as the reverse complement.
GCTACTGCTGCTGCTGCTGCTAAGTTGCTTCAGTCGTGTCCAACTCTGTGCGACCCCATAGATGGCAGCCCACCAGGCTCCTCCGTCCCTGGGATTCTCCAGGCAAGAGTACTAGAGTGGGTTGCCATTGCCTTCTCCGCTTGTGGCTGCTACCTCGATGTTAATTAAGGAATCATTACTGCTCTTTCTCAGGGATGCTTATTAGTCCAAGATGTGAAGAACAGATCCAACTGTTCTCCGAGAATCAAGAAAATGGGAAATGTTAACCGCAATGCTCCAATGGGCTGGCAATTCTGTTGTCAAATTGTGAACCCTGTGCCACTTGGAGATTCTATAAAAGTTTGAATGAGGAAGACATTTGGCAATTGGGACAAAGGAAGCTGTGGCTATTTTATACCAATTCATGTGTGTCTCATTGCATTTGCCAAATGAGGATGGAAAGAAAAACAATGTAATCATGATAGGGCCAAAGAGGTAATCACCAATCAAGTTCTTTCAAAGGATTCCACTGGCAGTGAGACTTTGGTGGCCTTGTTTCCGAAAATGAAGAGTCGCATGGTTCAAAGGGCTCCAATTCATGGAAAACACATATTGAGCTCCTACTAAGGCTATTGTTGAAACTGTGAGGGTAAAGGTTTTTCCTTTCTACACTTAGGAGAAACTTCCTTCCCCTCACTGCCAAAACCATGGCTGAGCATGCATATATGTTAGACCATTTTACAAGAGTGAAGATTTGCCCTCCAAGATCAGTCAGTCAGTTCAGTTGTTTAGTCATGTCCAACTCTTTGCAACCCCATGGACTGCAGCAAGCCAGGCTTCCCTGTCCATCACCAAATCCTAGAGTTTGCTCAAACTCATGTTTATAGAGTTGGTGATATCATCCACCATCTCATCTTCTGTCGATCCCTTCTCCTCCTGCCTTCAATCTTTCCCAGCATCAAGGTCTTTCCTCATGAGACAGTTCTTCGCATCAGGTGGTCAAAGTATTGGAGCTTCATCATCAGTCCTTCCAGTGAATATTCAAGGTTGATTTCCTTTAGGGTTGATTGGTTAGAACTCCTTGCAGTCCAAGGGACTCTCAAGAGTCTTCTCCAACACCACAGTTCAAAAGCATCAATTCTTCAGCACTCAGCTTTCTTTATGGTCCAACTCTCACATCCATACATGACTACTGGAAAAACCATAACTTTGACTAGATGGACCTTTGTCAACAAAGTAATGTCTCTGCTTTTTAATATGCTGTCTATATCTGTCATAACTTTTCTTCCAAGGAGCAAGCATCTTTTAATTTCATGGCGGCAGTCACCATTTGCAGTGATTTTGGAGCCCAAGAAAATTAAGTCTGTCACTGTTTCCATTGTTTCCCCATGTATTTGCCATGAAGTGATGGGACCAGATGCCATGATCTTTATTTTTTTAATGTTGAGTTTTAAGCCAGGTTTTTCACTCTTCTCTTTCATTTTCATCAAGAGGCTCTTTAGTTCTTCTTCACTTTCTGACGTAAAGGTGGTGTCATCTGCATATCTGAGGTTATTGATATTTCTCCTGGTAATCTTGATTCTAGCTTGTGCTTCATACAGTCTGGCATTTCACATGATGTACTCTGCATATGTCATGAACCTCTGTCTATAGTTCTTCAGGTACTCTATCAGATCTAATCCCTTGAATCTATTTGTTATTGTATAATTGTAAGGGATTTGATCTAGGTCATACCTGAACAGTCTAGTGATTTTCTCTACTTCTTCAATGTAAGTCTGAATTTGGCAATAAGGAGTTCATCATCTGAGCCACAGTCAGTTTCCAGTCTTGTTTATGCTGACTGTATAGAGCCTTTCCAACTTCAGCTGCAAAGAATATAATCAATCTGATTTCAGTATTGACCATCTGGTGATGTCCATGAGTCGAGTCATCTCTTGTATTGTTGGAAGAGGGTGTTTGCTATGACAAGTGTATTCTCTTGGGAAAACTCTGTTAGCCATTGCCCTGCTTTATTTTGTACTCCAAGGCAAAACTTTCCTGTTACTCCAGGTATCTCTTGACTTCCTACTTTTGAATTCTAGTCCTCTACGATGAAAAGCACATCTTTTTTGGTGTTAGTTTTAGAAGGTCTTGTAGGTCTTCACAGAAGTGTTCAACTTCAGCTTCTTTGGCATTAGTGGTTGGGGCATAGACTTGGATTTCGGTGATACTGAATGGTTTGCCTTGGAAATGAACAGAGATTATTCTGTCATTTTTGAGACTGCACCTAAGAACTGCATTTCAGACTCTTTTGTTGACTATGAGGGCCACTTCTAAGGGATTCTTGCCCACAGTAGTAAATATAATGGTCATCTGAATTAAATTTGCCCATTCCAGGCCGTTTTAGTTCACTGATTTCTAAAATGTCAATGTTCACTTCTGCCTTCTCCTTGTTTGACCACTTTCAAATTACCTTGATTCATGTACTTAACATTTCAGGTTCCTATGCAATATCGCTCTTTACAGCATCGGCCCTTGCTTCTATCACCAGTCACATCCACAACTGGGCATTGTTTTTGCTTTGGCTCCATCCCTTCAGTCTTTCTGGAGTTATTTCTCCACTCTTCTCCAGTAGTATATTGGGCACCTACTGACCTGAGCAGTTCATCTTTCAGTGTCATATTTTTTTGCCTTGTCCTACTGTTTATGGGTTTTCAAGGCAAGAATACTGAAGTGGTTTGCCACTCTATTCTCCAGTGGACCATGTTTTGTCAGAACTTTCCACCATGACCCATCTGTCTCAGGTGGCCCTACATAGAATGGCTCATAGTTTCATTGAGTTAGACAAGGCTGTGATCCAATTGATCAGTTTGGTTAGTTTTCTGTGATTGTGGTTTTTATTCTGTCTGCCCTCTGATGCAAAAGGATAAGAGGCTTATGGAAGCTTCCTGATGGGAGGGACTGGCTGTGGGGGAATTTGGGTCTTGCTCTGAAAAGCAGGGCCATGCTCAGTAAATCTTTAACCCAATTTTCTATTAAGCGGTGGGGCTGCGTTCCCTCCCTGTAGTTTGGCCCAACTATGGTAGGGGTAATGGCAGTAATGGCAATTGTCAAGTATAATTTTCTTGTAAGTTAGTCAAGCATAATTTTCAAAAAGTTAAAAACATAATTCTCATACAAATGTATGGTGAGCAGATGTTCAAGATTTACTTAACACACTAATAAGGAGACAAGCAAGATGGCAAAACTGGATCGAAGGCAGATACTAAAAACTGATGCAATCATAGTAAAACAAAACAAAACAAAGAAAAACAAAGAAGGGGAATGCTGGACTAAGACTGCTAAATTAGATACACGATTATGTAATGGACCACAGAGCAATAAAACCATAATCTTTGTAGTTATCTTCTCAGCTGGACACAAATTCTTTCCAATTCTACTTGACAAAATCCATTTGTATTCTATCAGTTTCCTGAATGTTATCACCTTACTTTACCATCAGTTCAGTTCAGTTCAGTCACTCAGACGCGTCCGACTCTTTGCGACTCCATGAATTGCAGCACGCCAGGCCTCCCTGTCCGTCACCAACTCCCAGAGTTCACCCAAACTCATGTCCATTGAGTTGGAGATGCCATCCAGCCATCTCATCCTCTATCATCCCCTTCTCCTCCTGCCCCCAATCCCTCCCACCATCAGAGTCTTTTCCAATGAGTCAACTCTTGTCATGAGGTGGCCAAAGTATTGGAGTTTCAGCTTTAGCATCAGTCCTTCCAATGAACACCCAGGGCCAATCTCCTTTAGAATGGACTGGTTGGATCTCCTTGCAGTCCAAGGGACTCTCAAGAGTCTTCTCCAACACCACAGTTCAAAAGCATCAATTCTTCGATGCTCAGCTTGCTTCACAGTCCAACTCTCACATCCATACATGACCACTTGAAAAACCATAGCCTTGACTAGATGGACCTCTGTTGGCAAAGTAATGTCTCTGCTTTTGACTATGCTATCTAGGTTGGTTATCACTTTCCTTCCAAGGAGTAAGTGTCTTTTAATTTCATGGCTGCAGTCACCATCTGCAGTGATTTTGGAGCCCCCAAAAATAAAATCTGACACGGTTTCCACTGTTTCCCCATCTATTTGCCATGAAGTGATGGGACCGGATGCCATGATCTTTCTTTTCTGAATATTGAGCCAACTTTTTCGCTCTCCTCTTTGACTTTCATCAAGAGGATTTTTAGTTCCTCTTCACTTTCTGCCATAATGGTGGTGTCCTCTGCATATCTGAGGTTATTGATCTTTATCCTGGCAATCTTGATTCCAGCTTGTGTTTCTTCCAGCCCAGCATTTCTCATGATGTACTCTGCATAGAAGTTAAATAAGTGGGGTGACAATATACAGCCTTGACGTACCCCTTTTCCTATTTGGAACCAGTCTGTTGTTCCATGTCCAGTTCTAACTGTTGCTTCCTGACCTGCATATAGGTTTCTCAAGAGGTAGGTCAGGTGGTCTGGTATTCCCATCTCTTTCAGAATTTTCCACTGTTTATTGTGATCCACGCAGTAAAAGGCTTTGACATAGTCAATAAAGCAGAAATAGATGTTTCTCTGGAACTCTCTTCCTTTTTCGATGATACAGCAGATGTTTGCAATTTGATCTCTGGTTTCTCTGCCTTTTCTAAAACCAGCTTGAACATCTGGAAGTTCACGGTTTATGTATTGCTGAAGCCTGGCTTGGAGAATTTTGAGCATTACTTTCCTAGCATGTGAGATGAGTGCAATTGTGTGGTAGTTTGAGCATTCTTTGGCATTGCCTTTCTTTGGGATTGGAATGAAAACTGACCTTTTCCAGTCTCATGGCCACTGCTGAGTTTTCCAAATTTGCTGGCATATTGACTGCAACACTTTCACAGCATCATCTTTCAGGATTTGAAATAGCTCAACTGGAATTCCATCACCTCCACTAGCTTTGTTGTACTTATGCTTCCTAAGGCCCACTTGACTTCACATTCCAGGATGTCTGGCTCTAGGTGAGTGATCACACCATCATGATTATCTTGGTCATGAAGATCTTTTTGTACAGTTCTTCTGTGTATTCTTGCCACCTCTTCTTAATATCTTCTGCTTCTGTTAAGTTCATACAATTTCTGTCCTTTATCAAGCCCATCTTTGCATAAAATGTTCCCTTGGTGTGTCTAATTTTCTTGAAGAGATCTCTAGTCTTTCCCATTCTGTTGTTTTCCTCTATTTCTTTGCACTGATCGCTGAGGAAGGCTTTCTTCTCTCTCCTTGCTATTCTTTGGAACTCTGCATTCAGATGCTTATATCTTTCCTTTTCTCCTTTGCTTTTCACTTCTCTTCTTTTCACAGCTGTCTAGACCATAACCAAACAAATCCACATCCCCATAGAGTGAGAAGAGTCATGCTAGCCACTGAAAGGATTCATAGTCTTTGTTTTGCCTAGTTTCTAAGTTTGGGTTAAATCTTTTTAAAAAACATTTACAGAAAGGGAAATAATAGGTATTTCATGATACCCAAAGTATGTCTTTAGTGACTAAGGCAAGTGTAAGTGATAGTGGAGAGAGGAAGGAAAACGGATAAGGTTTCAGAGATCACTGACATTAAGATCTTCTATTGTGGAGGCTTCCACACAGAAAACAGTAAAACTTGCCTTGAGCATTTTGACCTCAGGTCTCCTATTTGCAAAATTCAGACTTTAACTGAAGAAAGTAGTGAAAATCACTAGACCATTCAGGTTTGACCTAAATCAAATTCCTTATACACTGGAAGTGACAAACCAAGGGATTAGATCTGATAGAGTGGCTGAAGAACTATGGACGGAGGTTCATAACATTGTATAGGAGGTGGTGACCAAAATTATCCCCAAGGAAAAAAAGGCAAAAAAGCAAAATGGTTGTCTCTAAGGCCTTACAAATAGCTGAGAAAAGAAGAGACGTGAAAGGCAAAGGAGAAAAGGAAAGATATATGCATCTGAAAGCAGAATTCCAAAGAAGAGCAAGAAAGCCTTCACAGGTGAACAGTGCAAAGAAATAGAGGAAAGCAATAGAATGGGAAAGACCAGAGATCTCTTCAAAAAATTGAGACACCAAGGGAACAATTCATGCAAAGATGGGCTCGATAAAGGACAGAAATGTTATGGACACATCAGAAGCAGAAGATATTAAGAAGAGGTAGCAAGAATACACAGAAGAACTATACGAAAAAAGGTCTTAATGACCCAGACAACCACGATGGTGTGATCACTCACCTAGAGCCAGACATCCTGGAGTGTGAACTCAAGTGGGCCTTAGGAAGCATTAGTACAACAAAGCTAGTGGAGGTGATGGAATTCCAGCTGAGATATTTCAAATCCTAACAGATGATGCTGTTAAAGTGTTGCAGTCAATATGCCAGCAAATTTGGAAAACTTAGCACTGGCCATAAGACTGGAAAAGGTCAGTCTTCATTCCAATCCTAAAGAAGGGCAATGCCAAAGAGTGTTCAAACCACCACATAATTGCACTCACTTCAAATACAAGCAAGGTAATGATCAAAATCCTTCAGGTAGGCTTTAACACTATGTGAATCAAGAACTTCCAGATGTTCAAGCTGGATTTAGAAAAGCAGAGGAACCAGCGATGAAATTGCCAACATTCATTGGATCACACAAAAAATGAAGGAATTCCAGAAAAACATCTACTTCTGCTTCATTGACTATGCTAAAGCCTTTGACTGTGTAGATCACAACAAACTGGAAAATTCTTAAGAGATGGGAATACCAAACCACCTTACTTGCCTCCTGAGAAACCTGTATGCAGGTCAAGAAGCAACAGTAAGAACCAGACATGGAACAATGGACTGGTTCCAAATTGGGAAAGGAATATGTCAAGGCTTTATATTGTCACCCTGCTTATTTAACTTATATGCAGTACATCATATGAAATGCCAGGCTTGATGAAGCACAAGCTGGAATCAAGATTGCTGGGAGAAATATCAGTAATCTCAGATATGTAGATGTCACAACCCTAATGGTAGAAACTGAAGAGGAAATGAGGAGACTCTCGATGAAAGTGAAAGAGGAGAGTGAAAAAGCTGGCTTAAAACTCAACATTCAAAAGTAGAAAAAGAAATTAAGGAAACAATTCCATTCACCATTGCAACGAAAAGAACAAAATACTTAGGAATATATATACCTAAAGAAACTAAAGACCTATATATAGAAAACTATAAAACCCTGATGAAAGAAATCAAAGAGGACACTAATAGATGGAGAAATATACCATGTTCATGGATTGGAAGAATCAATATAGTGAAGATGAATATACTACCCAAAGCAATTTACAAATTCAATGCAATCCCTATCAAGCTACCAGCAGTATTTTTCACAGAACTAGAACAAATAATTTCAAGATTTGTATGGAAATACAAAAAACCTCAAATAGCCAAAGCAATCTTGAGAAAGAAGAATGGAACTGGAGGAATCAACTTGCCTGACTTCAGGCTCTACTACAAAGCCACAGTCATCAAGACAGTATGGTACTGGCACAAAGACAGACATATAGATCAATGGAACAAAATAGAAATCCCAGAGATAAATTCACACACATATGGACACCTTATCTTTGACAAAGGAAGCAAGAATATACAATGGAGTAAAGACAATCTCTTTAACAAGTGGTGCTGGGAAAACTGGTCAACTACTTGTAAAAGAAAGAAACTAGATCACTTTCTAACACCACACATAAAAATAAACTCAAAATGGATTAAAGATCTAAACGTAAGACCAGAAGCTATAAAACTCCTAGAAGAGAACATAGGCAAAACACTCTCCGACATAAATCACAGCAGGATCCTCTATGATCCACCTCCCAGAATTCTGGAAATAAAAGCAAAAATAAACAAATGGGATCTAATTAAAATTAAAAGCTTCTGCACAACAAAGGAAAGTATAAGCAAGGTGAAAAGACAGCCTTCTGAATGGGAGAAAATAATAGCAAATGAAGCAACTGACAAACAACTAATCTCAAAAATATACAAGCAACTTATGCAGTTCAATTCCAGAAAAATAAACGACCCAATCAAAAAATGGGCCAAAGAACTAAATAGACATTTCTCCAAAGAAGACATACGGATGGCTAACAAACACATGAAAAGATGCTCAACATCACTCATTATTAGAGAAATGCACATCAAAACCACAATGAGGTACCACTTCACACCAGTCAGAATGTCTGTGATCCAAAAATCTGCAAGCAATAAATGCTGGAGAGGGTGTGGAGAAAAGGGAACCCTCCTACACTGTTGGTGGGAATGCAAACTAGTACAGCCACTATGGAGAACAGTGTGGAGATTCCTTAAAAAATTGCAAATAGAACTACCTTATGACCCAGCAATCCCACTGCTGGGCATATACACCGAGGAACCAGAATTGAAAGAGACACATGCACCCCAATGTTCATTGCAGCACTGTTTATAATAGCCAAGACATGGAAACAACCTAGATGTCCATCAGCAGATGAATGGATAAGAAAGCTGTGGTACATATACACAATGGAGTATTACTCAGCCATTAAAAAGAATACATTTGAGTCAGTCTGATGAGATGGATGAAACTGGAGCCAATTATACAGAGTGAAGTAAGCCAGAAAGAAAAACACCAATACAGTATACTAACACATATATATGGAATTTAGAAAGATGGCAATGATGACCCTGTATGCAAGACAGCAAAACAGACACAGATGTGTACAGCAGACTTTTGGACTCAGAGGGAAAGGGAGAGGGTGGGATGATTTGGGAGAATGGCATTGAAACATGTATACTATCATGTAAGAATCGAATTGCCAGTCTATGTCCAATGCAGGATACAGCATGCTTGGGGCTGGTGCACGGGGATGACCCAGAGAGATGTTATGGGGAGGGAGGTGGGAGGGGGGGTTCATGTTTGGGAACACATGTACACCCGTGGTGGATTCATGTCAATGTATGGCAAAACCAATACAGTATTGTAAAGTAAAATAAAGTAAAAATTAAAATTAAAAAAAAAATGAAGATCATAGCATCTGGTCCCATCACTTCATGGTAAATAGATGGAAAACAATGGAAACAGTGACAGATTTTATTTTCTTGGGTTTCAAAATCACTTTGATGATTGTGGCCATGAAATTAAAAGACGTTTGGTCCTTGGAAGCAAAGCTATCACAAATCTAGAAAATGTGTTAAAGAGCAGACACATTACTTTGCCAACAAAGGTCCATATAGTCAAAGCTACAGTTTTACCAGTAGTCATGTACAGGTATGAGAGCTGGACCACATAGAAGGCTGAGCACCAAAAAATTGATGCTTTTGAATTGCGGTACTGGAGAAGACTCTTAAGATTCCCTTGGACAGCAAGATCAAAGTAGTCAATCCTAAAGGAAATCACCCCTGAATATTCAATGGAATTACAGGTGCTGTAGCTGAAGCTCCAATACTTTGGGCACCTGATGTGAAGAGCTGACTCATTGGAAAAGATCTTCATGTTGGGAAAGATTGAGGGCAGGAGGAGAAAGGGGCTACAGAGGATGAGATTATTGGATGGCATCATCAACTCAATGAACATGAGTTGAGCAAACTCTGGAAGATAGTGAAAGACAGGGAAGCCTGTCATGCTGCAGTCCATGGGGTCCCAAAGAACAGGACACAACTGAGCAACTGAACAACAATTCCTGTTAATGGAGATTTGAATAACACCCTTCTTTATCTCAGCTGCTGGTTAAGAGCTATAGATTTCAAAGTCATTTCACCAGGTTGGATGGTTCATTCATTCATTAAATTTCACTAAATTCATTTATTCATTCATTTATGCCCAGTCACTGTGTTCAGTGCTGGAGATAAAGCCAAGAACAAATAAACATATTTACTGCTCTCCTGGAATTCACATGCTGATGGTGATTGAGATAAGCAAGAAAAAAGTAAACAAATAAACAGAATATTAATGGATTAAGAAAGGAAGCAAACTCCATTCTGTGATGGAGAATGCCAAGTGGGGCCTGCTTTGGGAAGGCTGGTCATTGAGACCTCTCTGAAGAAGTGTCATTTAAACAGAGGCCTTGGAGTTCACAAGGTGCCAGCCCTGAGCAGAGCCAGGGGAGGGATGTTTCAGGCATTGGGAACCTCAAGTGCACAGGCCACGAGGCTCAAGAATGCCTTGGGTGCTCTAGAACCTATATGAAGTCCTGTGCAAAGTGGTGAAGAAAGGCAGAGAGTGACACACAGAAAAATGGGAAAGTGGAAGGAGGCCAGATCATGAAACTCTCCATAGGACAGAGTAAGAAATGCTGAAATTATTCTGTGAAAGTGAAAGTTGTTCAGTTATGTCCAACTCTTTATGACCCCATGGACTATATAGTCCATTGAATTCTCCAGGTCAGAATATTGGAGTGGGTAGCCTTTCCCTTCTCCAGGGGATCTTCCCAACCCAGGGATCAAACCCAGGTCTCCCTCATTGCAAGTGAATAAAATTTATCAGCTGAGCCACAAGGGAAGCCCAAGAATACTGGAATGGGTAGCCTATTGCTTCTCCAGGGGATCTTCCTGACCCAGGAATCAAACTGAGGGCTCCTACATTGCAAGCAGATTCTTTACCAACTGAACTATCACGGAAGCCCAAAAATCCATTAAATGTTTTGTTCAGTGGAGCACCTCAATTTGTATTTAAAATTTCCGTTCTAAACTGCTATGTCAAGATTGGATTACAGTGGTGGTGGGCAGGGAAGCATTACAACAGGAAGAACATGAAGGATTCCACTGTGGTAGAGAGGATAAAGGCAACCAATGATAAAGCCAAAACAAACACAATGACTGTGGAGATGACTAAGAGTGGGTGATTCAGAGATGCGTTTTGAAGGCAGGAGCACTGTGGGCTTTGCTGCAAGATGTGCAAGACAAGAAAGGAAGGTGGATCAAGGATGATTCCCAGACTTCTGAACAGTGCATAATAGTACCGCTTACTGAGATGGGGAAGAGGAGGGCTGAAGAAAGGCAGGAGGCAGAAGTGAAATGCTTTGGGCAGCGAGTAACCAAGAATTCCATTTCAAATTTCAAATTTCCAAGTTCAAGTAGCTTAGAACACATCCAGGTTGAGATGTTGAATAAGCAACTGGATATGAATCTGGAGCTCAAGTAGCAGGTCTAGGCTGGAGGTATCAACTGAGTCTCAGCATGTCCATGCTCTGTAAGTCTCTGAGGCCAGATGGAATCCCCGAGTAAAAGTGCAGAGACCAGTGGGCCCAGAACAGAGACATGTGTTACTGTGCAAGAGGGAAATAATCAGTAAAAAGGTTCAGTATCTCCACATCTCTTTGAACTGTTTGAAATCACTCAGTCAGAACGTGATTTAATCCACTTTGGAATATTCTTAGGCACTGCTGTCAAGCTGATTTGTGAGTTACTAGATACAAAGACTGTCAGATGATTCCAAGTATGTATATCTTGGAAATCTCCCACTTGACATCCCTGAATTCCCAAGAAAATAACACAGATGGGCTTCCAGACATCTTTCTGGTACCCTCTTTCTTGTCCATCAACAGCTTTTCTGAAGATAGGGGGTAGGGAGTGTGAAGGGCATCCTAGGTGGCACTAGTGGTAAAGAACCCACCTGCTACTGCAGGAGACGTAAGAGATGCAGGTTAGATTATTGAGTTAGGAAGATTCCTGGAGTAGGAAAGGCAACCCACTCCAGCACTCTTGCCCAGAGAATCCCGTGAACAGAGGAGTCTGGTGGGCTATAGCTCATAGGGTCACAAAGAGCTGGCCATGGCTGAAGTGACTTAGCATGCCAAGGAGTGTGAGGATCTAGGTTGGAAGAGTGGTGGGGACACTATGCCTTACCTCTTCTTCTTCAAGGAGAATGAGCCGAACCACAACGATGTGAATTGCATTGCCAATGCTTGGGTTATGGAACAACCCGGTGACCTAGAGTCAGAAATGGAAAATCGTTAGTCTCAGGTGAATAGAGAACAGATAAATACTGGAGGAGGAGAAAAACAGCACTGTAATGCCTTTGCAATAATTCCTTATCTTATAGGTCCAAAGTTTTTGGTGGAGATCAAAGATGAGTGAGACATGACCAATGGGGAAGGCAGAAAGCATTACAATGCAAAAGGGACGCTTGAAATTAGGGGTCACTAACTTTATTCCAATTCTAGCTCCAACTATCTTGAAGAAATAATGTTCCAGTTCTTTGCCTCAGTTTCATTTGTGGAAATTCTTATATAATTTCCTCTATACATCAGTGAGAAAAAAATCATGCTAAAATGATTCAGTCATTTGATAAATAACTACTAGAAAACGTACATGATAAATTACAGGTTTTCCTAGGATACATGTTTTTAAGAAAAACAGCAATTTACTTTGAATTTCCATCCTTAATTAACCAGGCATGTGTGTGTTTAGTTGCTCAGTCATGTCAACTCTATGCGACCCCATGGACTGTAGCACATCAGGCTCCTCTGTTCATGGGATTTTCACAGGTAAGAATACTGGAGTGGGTTGCTACTTCCTTCTCCAGGGGGTTTTCCCAACCCAGGGATTGAATCCGCGTCTCCAGGATCTCCTGCATTGCCTGTACATCCTTTACCCACTGAGCCATCTAGTTCAACTAGGTATGGAAAATATTTATAAATATAAATACAAATACTATATATAAAAAATATTATATATTATATATGTAGGACCAGGGAATTCTGTGGCAGTCCAGTGGTTAGAACTCTGCCCTTTCACTACCAAGGGCACAGGTTCAGTCCCTGGTTGGGGAACTAAGATCCTGCAAGCTGTGCAGCCAAACAAATTAAAAAATTAAAGAACATAAAAGAACCACAAAAAGGTCTCTTGGTTCTTATTTGGCGGGTGGAGCATTTCTAGAGATATCTATTCACCTGCTGCCCATGCCCCCATGAGGTCTGACATACCATGTTCATGATGGTGAGGATATAGGATTCCACGTTCTCCCTCCCATGGTACTCAATCATCTTCGTGTCGGCCACCACCAGCGTCTCCACCCACCTCTCCTTGCTGATGGAACGCCGAGAGAGGCTTCTGCCTCGCAAGTGGCTCCTCTCCCACTTCTCTCGCAGTAGCTCTTGTTTCTGGGAGGTGCCAGGACTGTCTAAACATTAACCAGAAGATAATGGGTTCATTCTCTATCTCTCTCACATACTACTTACTTACATTCATAAAGATGCAAGGCTGTAAGTTTAAGTTATGTTTAATAATGGTCAAATACAACATTCTTATCTACATGATTGAAATGGAAGAAGAATACCATTCTTCCACTGAAATGGAAAATAATTAATACGACAAAGATAAGTGAAATTGGAATATGACAGGGAGATTCAAAGTACAGCTCTGAAATAAGTGTTACCTATTTTATCAAATAGGTCCCTTATTATGAAAAAGACATTACAAGCAAGAATGAGAACTTTTTCTTTCCCTTCTCCTACTCCTACTCCTCTAAATTATTCAGAGCTTACTGAATGCAAGGCAGGGTGCTGCTGGTGCTGCTAAGTCGCTTCAGTCTTGTCCAACTCTGTGAGACCCTATAGACGGCAGCCCACCAGGCTCCCCCGTCCCTGGGATTCTCCAGGCAAGAACACTGGAGTGGGTTGCCATTTCCTTCTCCAATGCATGAAGGTGAAAAGAGAAAGTGAAGTCACTCAGTCATGTCTGACTCTTAGCGACCCCATGGACTGCAGCCTACCAGGCTCCTCCATCCATGGGATTTTCCAGGCAAGAGTACTGGAGTGGGGTGCCATTGCCTTCTTTGGCAAGGCAGGGTACTAGGCTTTAAAATGCCAAGCCATTTATCCTCTTGAACATCTGACATGCATACTGCTATCTCCATCTTGCAAATTTGGAAACTGATGCTCAAAGCAGCTGGTTAAATATCTTCCCCAAAGTTGCACAGCCCATAGTTATCAGTGATAGCAGAACCAGAATTTTTTCTGCCCTAAAATCATGCATTTCCATATACACCACACTGTCTCCCACAGAGCAAACATGCATAAAACTGCAGAAATGTAAGCTGGAGAAGCTGCATGTGGTTCAGGACATTCTATTCCAAGAAGGTATAAAATGAGCTGGAGAAGATCTAGCAAAGGACAGTAAAACTCTCAAGGTGAGGCATAGGTTTTGGAAAAGATTTAACATATGAGGATCATAGTTTGGAAGGCAAAACCCAGGAGAAGTTATAGAATCAGGAAGAAAACTGAAAACATCTTCAAACTCCCAGAAGTTTGAGAAGCACTGCCCTGAAACTTGAAGGAGGTCTGCTTAAAACCAAAACAAGAATGAAGTGCTGCTTCACATATTGAGAAACTCAATGCCTGGTGGTGGTCAAGTCTGAAAGGTTTCAATGGACTCAGAATGGCTTAGTGAGTGAGTGAGTGAGCGAGTGACCCCATGGACTATACAGTCCATGCAATTCCCCAGGCCAGAATACTGGAGTAGATAGCTGTTCCCTTCTCCAGGGGATCTTCCCAACCTAGGGATCAAAGCCAGGTCTCCTGCACTGCAGGAAGATTCTTTACCAGCTGAGCCAGCAGGGAAGCCAAAAGGAGTTAGGGAGTAGACAAAAGATGAATTTACCAAAAGAGTAAATAAGGCAAGAAGCCTGGGCTAATGGACAAGCAGAGTCCCAATCTTTGAAGATTTCTATCTGGAAGACAGTGACACACCTGCTCCCTGCTCTCCTCAGGACCCTGGAGTGCTGGCTGAGAGAACACGCAAGCAGAACAGAAAACCTCTCAACCCCTTCCTCATCCCTGGTGATGGCCACCCAGCCTTGGCTTGAAGACTTCTGGTGCTAGGGGCACACATCAACTCCCAGTCCTCTCCTGCACTGAGCTAGAACTTCCCCCTTGTAATTTCCGTTTATTAGTCTGGTCCTATTCTTTGAAGGTATCTATAACACCACCCCCTCCCGAGGCCCTGCCTCTGACTCGGAATTGGGACAACCAAAACCACATCCTGCCCTCTGCCCACAGTGCTCTCTGGGTTGTAGAGTTCATTAAACTCATTTGCTCTGTAACCCATCCTGGTTCCTCAATTTTGCTTCCTATGTGAAGTTAGGACACATTGCACTGACTAATATTTACAAAAGAGATGAGACACAATCATCAGTTCAGTCGCTCAGTCATGTCCGACTCTTTGAGACCCCATGGACTGCAGCACACCAGTCTTCCCTGTCCATCACCAACTCCTGGAGCTTACTCAGATTCATGTACATCGAGTCGATAATGCCATCCAACCATCTCATCCTATGTTGTCCCCTTCTCCTCCTGCTTTCAATCTTTCCCAGCATCAGGGTCTTTACCAATGAGTCAGATCTTCACATTAGGTGGCCAAAGTATTAGAGTTCCAGCTTCAGCATCAGTCCTTCCAAAGAATATTCAGGGTTGATTTCCTTTAGGATGGACTGGTTGGATCTCTTTGCAGTCCAAGGGACTCTCAAGAATCTTTTCCAACACCACAGTTCATCATAGGTCTAAATAAATTCAAATTTTATTCTTGGGCTTAATAAACTTGGGCTTTCCAGGTGACGCTAGTGGTAAAGAACCTGCCTGTCAATGCATGAAGTGTTTGTTTTAAGGGGAGAAATCTAGCCAAGGGGGCAGTATAAGTAAGGATGAGGTCCATTCCTAACAGAGGACTGACTTTCTGTAATCAGAAGCGAAGGAAGAGCAAGGATCTGGGCAACATCCACTGTGATGTCCAGGATACCCTGTGCACCAGCAGAATAGAGGCCCTGGAGATAGCAAGGAAATGCAAATAACTGTTTTTTCCCTTTTCCCAAATGCTTTTGGCAGCTCTTCACAAAGCTCTCTCACATTTAGCACTCTCTCAGGTAGAAGACAAACCTAGACAGGTATTAAAAGCAAAGACATCCTTTGCCAACAAAGGTGCATATAGTTAAGGCTATGGCCTTTCCAGTAGCCACATAAAGATATGAGAGTTGGACCATAACGAAAGCTGAGCACTGAAGAACTGATGCTTTCGAACTGTGATGCTGGAGAAGACTCTTGAGAGTCTCTTGGACAGAAAGGAGATCAAACCAGTCTTTCTGAAAGGAAATCAACCTTGAATACTCATTGGAAGAACTGATGCTGAAGCTGAAGCTCCAATACTTTGACCACATGATGCCAAGAGCTGACTCATTGGGAAAGACCCTGAGGCTGGGAAAGATTGAGGACGGAAAGAGAAGTGGGTGGCAGAAGATGAGATGGTCAGGTCATCGATTCAAGCTGATGGTTGAATCAGCATCACCAATTCAATGAACATGAACCTGGGCAAACTCCAGGAGATGGTAAGGGACAGGGAAGCCTGGTGTGCTGTAGTCCATGGGGCCAGGAAGAGTCAGACACGACATGGCATCTGAACAACAACAACAGGTAGCAGGGCCATTCTCTGCCACTTCTGTCTGAGACTCGGGGTTACCTGCAGACAGAAACAGACCAAGCCTTGAGGAAGTTGCCTGGAGGAGGCTCGAGTATCATCAGGAAGCAGGGAAAGTGAACACAGAGCAGAAGACTCTGGAAATTATATTTTTCTGTGCTCTAGAGAGTGCCTATTTAGCATGCCAGTAGTTTCCAGAAGCTACCTCTTCTGCTTAGGGAATTGTTCCAGGATTTGTCTCCTACCATGACTCAACTCTTCCCTCATCTGGATTCTTTTCAGCTGCCTTGTTCTCAGAGTTCCCATGGGGAAGGAGCTTTAGAAGGATGTTTAGCTTAGAAAGGTTTACCGCTGATTGGCTATTGGCCTTTAACTGGAACTACTGCTAGGTATGAGAACCAGTTTCCCCCAAGAAGATCCTCTCAAGTTAGTCACACTCTATAGCTTCCAGATAAGTAAGACCTAGTACCCTTGTTCCTACCTTCTTGCCACCAGCATGAGTGAATTCTTGGGACACAATTTGGCAAGAACACAAACACCAACAGCCACCTCTGATGGAGAGCCTGGCCTGTGATGAATTTTTTTTAGATCTGATATTCACTGCAGTCATCCTTTAATATCTATAGGGAATTGGTTCCAGGACCCCCGCAGCTGCCAATATCCATGAATATTCAAGTAATTTATATATAAGGGGGCATCATGTTTGTATATAACCTAGGCACAACCTTCTGTATACTTTAAATTATCTCTAGATTACTTGTGATACTTCATATAAAGTAAATGCTATGTAGATAGCTATAAATACAATATATGTGCTACACAAACAGTTGCAGATGAGCAATAAATTCAAATTTTTCTTTTTGGAATTTTCTAGGCTTTTTTTCAGAGGGGGCAGTATTTTCTAGCCAAGGTTTGCTAATCTGTGGTTGGTTGAACCTGCAGCCATGGAAGGCCAACTGTATTTAATTCTCAACAAATATTTGAGGTCAGTCTTATTCTTATCATTTTTAAGTGAGAAAAAATGAGACTCAGAGAGGTTATATTTATTCAAATTTGTCCAAAGCCTCATAGCCATTAAGCAGCATATGAGCATTTTAGACAAGTCAGTCTGAATCACATTTAAATTGTGGTGTGGAGATGGGAGTGAAATTCCCAGGCAAGACTTGCCTGGAAAAAGGAAGAAGAATGCCTTAAGTCTAATAGAATCTAGATAGCTTGTCCAGGCCCACTGTTATTAAGATTTTTTGATGCGGACCACTTTTAAAGTCCTTACTGAATTTGTCACAACATTGCTTTTGTTCTTTTTATGTTTTGGTCCCAAGAATGTGGGATTTTAGCTCCCTGACCAGAGATCGACTCCATACCCCTTGCATTGGAAGGCAAAGTCTGAACCACTGGACAGCCAGGGAAGTCCCTGAGACCACCACTGACGACCACCCCACTCCCTGGGCCTGGCTTGGGCCACTTCTGCACTGAGCCACTTGCAAGTCCCAGAACCTTGGACAAACGTTCTCTTCATCATCCCTGACTCCACCCTCATGCACAGGAAACTGAACTGAACCCCTACTTTAAATTTTTATTTTAGCTACAGAACACTTTCTTCAAACACAGATTATGCAAAGAGCATAAAAAAGACCGTGACTACAATCAGGTGGCAGATGACCCTGAGGGGGATTCCACATGGCACAGGTTTAGGCCACCAGATGACACCATCTCTCAGTAACCTTTCAGCTCTGGTGCTGAGTTGAACCAGCACACCTTCCCATTACCCATGCACTCTGTCAACTGCTGGCTGCCATCACACACCTGCAACCAGATCCCCTTTTTAGCAGGACACTGTGGCCTTTCCCAACAGACCTGAATGTCAATGCTGGGGCCATGTCCTTTAGCAATGATCGCTGAGCTGCCAGTGGTGTGTGTGTGTGTGTGTGTCCTTCAGGCTGGCTTTGGATAGCGTTCTTTGGATAGATTTGGATAGATGTCTCAGCTAGGAAATCCATTTCATTAAAAAAAAGTTTACCTCTTTTATTGAGAACTAAAAATATTTTTACACTTATGTAACAGACCCTCCATTTCTCAAAACTGGCCACTACTAAAGTGGAAACAGCTGTCCTTAAAAATAAACAAGTGCAGCCTCATGAATCTAAGTGTTAGTAACTAGTAGATGTCAAAGCAAGAACCCCCCAGGTTTAGGAGTGTGGACATAAATATAAGCACCTGAATAAATAAGATGAAACATACTCTCCAAGGGCTGACTGGTCTTGCCTGATGAAGTCCTAACTTCACTCAGAATGTGCCAAAAAAGAGGAAGGAAATCATGGACAACTTTGGAAATGTGAAACTCCCTGAAATCATAACATAGAAAACAAATCAAGTCTAAGTAAAAGGGAGGCTTTGAGATCTCTCTGGAGAGTCAATCAGAATGAGAATTTATAAACATTTTAATCCATTAGTATTCTATTGTAAATTACCACTTTCACTCATCACTAACATTTGGAATGATAAGGAATTCCCCTGATTCGAAATCTAATCCCACACACTTTCTTTCCCTTCCTTATCTCCTAATAAAAATGTACTGAGGCACTTCTCACCATGAAGACTGGATGCAGAAGAGGCAGCTGGGGGGCAGAAGGAAGACTAAGAAAAACTGAATAATCAACCAAGTGGGTAATGAGTCCCAGCACGTTTCAACATTGGTAGAATTCTGGTGACACATTTTCCTCAGCTTCATGACTAAGGGATAGGTGAATAAGTCAGGGACCTTCACACACACCCAAGTGAAAATGTTAGTTTCTCAGTGGTGTTTGACTCTTTACAATCCCACGGACTATAGCCTGCCAGGGTCCTCTGTCCATGGAATTCTCTAGACAAGAATACTGGAGTGGGTAGCCATGCCCTCCTCCAGGAGATCTTCACCAAGGAATCAAACCCAGGAATCAAACCCAGGTCTTCTACACTATAGGTGGATTCTTCACCATCTGAGCCACCAGGGACCCAAGGCACCATGAAAGGCTTCTGTTAGGCTCTATATCCTTAGTGGTGAGCTCTCCTTTTCTGTAGGTATCAATAAAGAGAATATTCCCACACATTTATATTTTTATGTAAGGCATGCTATTCTACCAGCCTATAAAAACTAACTATATTGGGAATCTCCAGATGGGAAATTTGGCACTGTTTCCCGGGGATTCTTGATCTTAGGACTGTTTACAGAGCTCCTCTTAATACTTAGACTTCCATGGCACATTACTTGCAAAATACAGCTTTAAGGAAGACAAATTCAGGAAGGAAGTTAGATTAAATGGCTCTTTAGATTACAAGAATCTGTTATTCTAAAATTATCTGCATGAAAATAAAGGGGGAGAAAAGTCTTGCCCAGAAGCTACAGAGTGAGAACAGAAATCCAGGTTGCTTTAAGTAGCTTATGCTTTCTTCTGAGGTTTTAATGAAGGCTTACATATTGATGGACCAGAAAGACCTATTACATAAGTAGAGCCGCTGAGCCAGTGGAAGAGTCTGGAGATGAGTCTTGGAGAATGGAGCTCTCTTCCATCTGTGGGGATATGGGTGATGGATCAGTATGGAACCAAATTACCATTTACCTAGGGCTGGTGCTGAGCTTCAGTAGGACCTTCCAAGGAAAGGGCCAATCTGAAACTCCACATCTACCTCCATTTCTGGCTGTACTTTTTAAAGATTACTGAGCTCTCTAAACATATTACAAGCTCAATAAATATGGTACAAACTATTTAACAGGCTTTTGCCAGTGCTCACACAGACCTACAGCCGGGCACTGACACAGAAAGAAAAATGATTTGGTGCTCTCCAAACAGATGCAGGCCACTCTAAGGTGGTGGGCAACCTAAGGTGACTACCCTCATAGTTTCCCTTCTCCGTTATTTGTATCAGGTCCTTAAAACTACCATGTCAAATACCCTATCATGTCTAAGGCAATTTCTGCTTGCCTTTATGCTGACTGTGCCAGACTACCAGTTGCCCCAATATTTGTTCTTCCTCCTTGAATTTTTGCTGGGAAGCTGGCCTCCTAGAAGAAAAACTAAATGCCCCAGCCCCCCTTGTGGTTAAATTCTGACCAATGGGACATGAGGCAGTGCTACATGAAACGTATAGAATTTAAAGGGAAGGCATGGATACTTCTCTTCTTCCTCCTTCCAGTGCCTGCACTGGGATGGTCTGAACAAGGAAGTAGAAGCCAGATATCCAAGAAGATGGAACAAGATGGAAGACTGAATCCCTGATGATTGTGGAACACTATATCAGCCTCGGACATTTTATCTCCAGATTTCACTCATGTGAATGATAAATAAAGGTCTATTTTTCAACTAGAATAAAAGAGGACTGCTTTGTTTGCTCCTTTATCTCCAGCATCTAAAAACATAGTTCTTTGTACTCAATAACATTTTAAATAAATAAAACTTACACGGGGCTTTCTGCTACACATAAACATATCCTGCGATATGGTGATTACCCACCCCCTCCATGTTTGTCAACATCTCTCCTCATTTACAGCTCAGGAAGGGAGCTGCTTTCTTCTCCAAATTTGATCTAAACCCTCAGCCCAGCAAGTTGATTAAACATAAATAACTAGTGGGTTCTCTTTTAGTGCCTCCACTCTGTCACTAGCAGGAATAAGCCTGACCCACACAATAACTTCTAGAAACACTATATTCATAAACGTTACATGTGTACTCTTGTTCTGGAGAAAACAATTCCATGAGTTCTATGTACGGTTTTCTTAAGAGATCTGAAAGTACCAAGGTTGACTGTTTGGGAACTTCAATTCACATGCATTTTTAAAGGCAGCAAGAAAATTCTGGGCGATGCCTAGCAGATTGTTCATTTATTAACACTCTACCCAGCGGCATCAGAGGCTCAGTGTGTCTGTTAATAAAAACATAACAGTCAGCTACTTTTGCTGCAGCTACCTCTCAGATCACATATAACTGCTTGATATTTCACCAACTTGACTCCAGGGCTTAAATAGGTCCAAGTTCTTCCTGCACCCCCAGAGTCCCTGAATAAAAAATGTTAACTTGGCAAGAAAGTAACTGTGAGGCTGTAAGTCATGAGTAAAGAAATCTGTGAGTGCACTAATCAGAGAAAGAGATTAGAGACCCTGAGAAACCATCTGCCTCACTTTTGAGAGACAACAACAGAATAATTCCAGCCTGATGAGATCATTTTTATTATATTTATATCTGGTCATATTTACATAAGCATATGTACAATATACATATGTATGGATGTACTTGCAATTTTTCCCCCTTACTAATGCTTAATTTTACATTAATATTTTACTATAACAACTTAGATTTGTACAGGCTTCAAAATGTTGTTATTCTCCTGGCAGAGTACATGGCCTTCCTCCACCCAGCCCTGGGCCAAAATTGGGACATTTCTTTACAATTTTCCTCTGCAGGTATTTTTTTTTATAGTTTGGTTGGTTTGATTCCTAGCACACCCATTCACTGCGAATGACACGCTTTCAAAGTTGGGGCTTTATGCATGAGTCTCTCCATACTTTACCACCTTCTTTGAACTCAGAAACGCGTCCTCAGGACCTGATCTGTGGACACTCAAACTCCAGAGCTCAGAGCTCCAGGAAGCCACTGTATTCCGCATTTGGTGAACCTCTGGTATCTGTATTCTCATTTTCCCCTCTTTTCTTTTATTTCCTTTCCTTCTTTCCTTCCTTCTTCCCTCCCTCCATCTTTTTCTCTTTCTTTCCTTCTGAGAAATTTACTCACGTTCATATCCACTCCACTATCGGTATTTAAAGAAAAGGACTCTTTCTTTCAAAGCTCTTTATCCAGAGCTTTTAGGTTTTCCAGACTGGAAGGAGACACACACACACAGAGAGAGGAGAGAGAGAGAGAGAGAGAGAGAGAGAGAGAGAGAGTGTGTGTGTGTGTGTGTGTGTGTGCGTGCGTGCGTGAGTGCGCTTACGGGACTTTGTATCAGTTGCAATCATGGATCAATTTGCTCTTGTGACTAGTGACAAAAAGAGGAACTCTGCAGTTTGCTTTTTTCTATTTAATTTTTGTTCTGTGTGGATGAGCCTGCTATTTTGGAAAGCAATATCCTGAGAAGGAAGCCTTTCTATACAAGGAAGAACTGAACCAGTGTCTCAGTCATCTGTGTAACTCAAGACTCAGCCTAAAGCCTGGCATCCTGTAAGTGATGTCGCTTAGTCGTGTCCGACTCTTTGTGACCCCATGGACTGTAGCCTACCATGCTCCTCCATCCATGGGATTTTCCAGCCAAGAGTACTGGAGTGGGTTGCCATTTCCCTCTCCAGAGGATCTTCCCAACCCAGGGATTGAACCTGGGTCTCCCGCATTGTAGGTAGACACTTTACCATCTGAGCCACCAGGGAAGTCACAGAGGGCATCCTTTAATAGGCAATAAATATTTACCGAATGAGTATATGGATTCATTCACTTAATGATGATTTGTGGGAGTAGGGTTGTGCATAGAGAGGTAAAGAAAACAGGAAGTAATGGTATTCACATTCTAGTAAGTCTAATCTGAATTTTATTATTCATTCATCAAATGTGAGTCCCTTTTGGCCTGATTTTGGTACAGTGACAAAGATGAGTACTACTTTAGAGAAGCTGCAAGTACATACACCACCCAAAGGGTTCGTTTGGGCTCCATAAGATTCATGAATTTGTAAGTGCTGAACTGGTCTTAAATAGCTGTCTGAAGACAAAGGCTGCATCCAGGGTGACAGGATGCACCTTCACAGGTCTGAAGACAGGCTTCAGAGTCACCCTGGCCTGCCTACACAGGATGGGTTCTGTTAAGGGGCAGACACTGGAGGAGGACCATGGCATTACCAGGCAAGCCCTCCCTGCCCATGTCAGTACCAGGCAAGGACCATGTCAGTATCACGAGGCCCCCTTCATGTTGTCTCTCCTCCTCATTTGGGGGAGGAGTTGCCAGTTGAATATAGTTGATCCCTGAACAACACAGGTTTGAACTGCACCAATCCACTTACACATGGATTTCTTTCAAACATAGTACCTATATTTTCATTTTGTCCTGTGCTTAGTCACTCAGTTGTGTCCAGCTCTTCACAACCTCATGGACTGTAGCCCACCAGGCTCCTCTGTCCATGGGGATTCTCCAGGCAAGAATACTGGAGCGCCTTGCCAACCCACTATTGGGTTGGATCTTCCCAATCCAGGAATCTAGCCCACATTTCCCTCATTGCAGGTAGATTCTTTACCATCTGAGTAAGGGGAAGCCAAGAATGGTTCTTTAAATTAACTAAGTGGGGGAGAGGGGGAGTTTGCTTTCAGTTAGAGACCACAATGTGTGGAATCAACAAAACTAGGTTTTAAGTCCTGATTCTATCCAAATGGTTTCAGCTTCCTACCCATGGGTGAGTCATCGAACAGCTCCTTTTTTGGGAAGCAGAGATAGCAGTACGTGGATTTTCAGCTGCACAGGGGTCTGTACTTCCAACTCCTATGTTGTTCAAGGTCATGTGTATTTCAAATGCTGAAGGTGTCAATGGCCCAAAGAGGATGAATGATCTGGAATCCTGTGGCAGGAGTGTCCTAGACCAAGAGAAAGTCACTCACAGAAAGAACCAGAATCTATCCATGCAGCGCCGGGGCTACAGCCCAGGATACTCAAGGCCACCAGCTGACTGTCAGGGGCTGGTTCCAATAGAAGACCCATATCCCATAAATACTGAACTCAACCTCATTTTACTTTCCTTGGGACCCTTTCATTCATTCAGGAGACATGTCATTCAACATCAGATGAGCCATCACCTTAACAGTCATTTGCTCCTTCTTCTCAACTTCTCTGCTTCTCTCAGCACATTTCCCCACCTCC
Organism: Ovis aries; assembly: GCF_016772045.2. Lineage (NCBI taxonomy): Eukaryota > Metazoa > Chordata > Mammalia > Artiodactyla > Bovidae > Ovis > Ovis aries. Next base: position 40,224,404 of record NC_056069.1, on the reverse strand, counting down.
AGCTCCCAGCCCCAAAGCAGTACTAACAACACACGTGCACACGTGTCCAAACTGCGCAAGTTCTGTTTCCCACAGGAAACACTATTCTGAAGTGAGGTGTCTTCCTCACTCTAAAGGACAAGGGAACCCACAACATAAGAGCTTAGTTTTCAAATTCTCTCTAGTTTTGAACTTTCTCAGAAGCTCATTAGAGAAAGTGAGATTGTGGGTAATTTTTTGTTTTATTCACTCTATTGTATTTTCTATATTGCTTTTACAGTTAGAAAGATAAACTTCAAAAATATGAAGACTTTCCCTTTTATATTCTGCACCACAGTTTTATAATTTAATAGCAACGTTTTTCTGACTTTCCTCTCTAATTCTCTTGTTAATGTCTGTCCTTTTAGCCAAGTAACCAAAGGTTATTCTCCCCAACCATCTAAAATGCTCCCCTAGCAACAGCAATGACATAATAATCACCTATTATTATTGTAATTATTGAGAAGTATAAGTCTACCCAATTTGTCTATTCATTCATTTCCTGGTTCTCCAAAGGTAGAAAAATAGACCTGGGGAAAATGCAAAATTAAGGTGAATAAAAGGAAATATTCCCTCTAAGTAATAAGCCAGCCATTCTTCTATGAAAGTAAGTGAAAGTTATGACTAGTATGTCCATTAAGGAACTAGAGATACATGAAGTATAAAGGGAGACGCTGAGCACACACTCACTGGGGCGAGGTGGAAAGAACAGCATGGCCCAGAGGAGCACTGGACAGTACCTAGTCACCAGCCACACATGGCCATAGAGCACTTAAAACACAACAAATCGAACTTGAAATGTGCTGTAAATGTAAACTACACCCTGGATTCCAAAGAGTTGGCAACCAAAAAAAAGAATGTAAATTATCACATTAACAATTTACTTTGATTACATATTGAAATAATAAAATTCTAGATATCTCAGGCTAAGTAAGTGATTAAAATGAATTTCATTTGTTTCATTTCATTATTTCTCTCTCTCTCTCTCTCTTTTTTTTTTTTTTACCTTGGCTGCTAGGAAATTGAGAATTACATATATCATTTGCATCTGTGACTCAGTATATATTTTTTATTGCATAGCACTTGTTTAGAGTTCAAGGTACTTGTATATTAGTCCAAGGCCTTTCATTATTGCTGTTTTGTCTAAGGTCTGACTTACAGAATTGCTCTAGGAAGGAATAAATTAGAATGTGGGATGAACCTCAAGCATAATGCCTGGCATTTCCCAGAGTCACAATAAGTGTTGTTTTGTTTTCTTCATTCCTATTTGCAATGAAAGACATGATGTTCACTACAGGTCAAAACTCTAGTTCCTCTCATTTTCAGTTAAGTCTTATTCAATTCCACTAGCCGGGGAAAGCCATGACTCTAATCCCATCTCTGCCCTCACTTTGTAGAATATGTCAGTTACTCACCCACTAGAGCAAAGTGACAAGGAAGCAGAACTTAGAAGCAAATAATTTTTATTGTTTTTCCAAGCTCTTTTTGGCAGAAGAAAGAGAGAGATGGGTAAATTTCCAACACTGAGATTTATTTTATAAAGTAACTTCCTACATTGTCAGAGAGATAAACAAATAAACAAAACATAGTAAATACAAGGAGAAGGAAATGGCAACCTACTCCAGTATTCTTGCCTGGAGAATTCCATGAACAGAGGAGCCTGGCAGTTTGCAGTCCATGGGGTCGCAGGGAGTCGGACACAACTGAGTGACCAACACAACACAACGGTAAATACATAGAATGGAATAGTATTCAGCCTCTAAAAGGAAGGGTGTTCTGACATGTGCTACAACAGGAACCAAGCTATAGCACACTGCTGATGTTGTTCATTGCTAAGTCGTGTGTGACTCTTCAGGAACCCACGGACTGCAGCATGCCAGGCTTCCCTGTCCTTCACTATCTCCTAGAGTTTGCTCAGACTCACGTCTATTGAGTCAATGACACCATCCAACCATCTCAGCCTCTGTTGCCCCCTTTGCCCTTTGCCTTCAATCTTTCCGAGCATTGGGTCTTTCCCAATGAGTCATCTCTTTGTATCAGGTGGCTAAAGTATTGGAGCTTTAGCCTCAGCATTAGTCCTTCCAATGAATATTCAGGGTTGATTTCCTTTAGGATTGACTGGTTTGATCTCCATGCAGTCCAAGGGACTCTCAAGAGTCTTCTCCAGCACCACAGTTCAAAAGCATGAATTCTTTCACACTCAGCCTTCTTTTATGGTCCAACTCTCACATCCGTAAATGACCATTGGAAAAACTATAGCTTTGACTATATGGATCTTTGTTTCCAAAGTGATGTCTCTGCTTTTGAATATGCTCTCTAGGTTTGTCATAGTTTTTCTTTCAAAGAGCAAGTGTCATTTATTTTCAAGGCTGCAGTCACTGTCTGCAGTGATTTTCGAACCCCAGAAAATAAAATCTGTCACTTTCCCCCTCCATCTATTTGCCATGAAGTGATGGGACTGGATGCCATGATCTTAGTTTTTTGAATGTTGAGATTTAAGCTAGATTTTTCACTCCCATCAAGAGGCTTTTTAATTCCTCTTTGCTTTCTGCCATTAGAGTGGTATCATCTGCATTACAGATGGTGTTTACTTCTTTGAGTTTCCCTTGAAGTGGCATTAACAACCCACTCACCCATCCCCACTTTGACCCAGCATAGCCCCTGAGAGCAACTTTGGATCAGTAAGAGGTTATCCAAATCTGGATGTCTAGAATTACTGAGAAGCTCTCCTCAGATTTTATATGCTTAAAAATGAAGAAAAAAATTATAAAAAATTAAGAAATCCAGAGAAGCAAAAGACAACCCATAGCCTTGACCTTCCAAATAACCACAATCAGAACTGACAACTGGGACTAGTGTCTGAGTTCCACTGCCAACTGGAGACCTAACTTGTGGGGATAATATTTGGAGATATAAACCACATAACCATCAGTACAGTACCTTCCCCATAGTCTCAAATGGCCTTAAGCCATTTGAAAGGAAGATGGAAAATCCCCCACAGCCACAAAACCAAAACATTCCTGTCATTTTCCTTTTTCGACTTTCCTGCTACTGTCAATTTAAAGGACAGTGACAACCACCAACCACGATCTTTAAAGGACATTGTAGTATGTGCACTAGATCAGATGGCTTTTCTGGGCACTCACAGATGGCTAGAATCAGATAGATTAAGTCTCCCATAAGCCATCCCATAGAAGTATTATTAACTTGATACAGAACCAGGGCATCATTCTCCCCTTAGAGAGTTTTTTGTTTTACAAGAGAAAGAGAACTGGCCAAATGATAAAGACATTGACATCAATAATTTATATAATACAACTTCCAGCATTAACTCTAGAATCAATCCAGCTTCAATGCAGGATATTCCTTCTTTTGCTACAGTATTCATGGCCTCAATGGTGATCAGGAGTCTATGAGGGTCTGCACATGCCTTCTCAATCATCAAAGAAGTCCTTACGCTCATCTTTCTCTTGTTGAATTCTCTCTTAGTCCTGTATCCCAAAGGTTTTCTCCTATTTTTTTTTCTTAATAATGTTATAGTTTTACATTTTATGATTAAGTCCATACATTCATACATCTTGAAATAATTTTTAAAAGAGAAGTAAAGATTAGGTCAATACTGACAGGGTCTCTGGCCTTGTGGAGTTTAGAATCTGAAGATGAAAAGTCACTATAAATGAGACAATCAAACAGATCAGAGGTTGCCATATGCACAAGCAAAGACATGACAAAAGACTGCTGGAATATATAGAAAATTCTGAAAGAGATGGGAATACCAGACCACCTGACCTGCCTCTTGAGAAATCTATATGCAGGTCAACAAGCAACAGTTAGAACTGGACATGGGACAACAGACTGGTTCCAAATAGGAAAAGGAGTACGTCAAGGCTGTATACTGTCACCCTGCTTATTTAACTTATATGCAGAGTACATCAGGAGAAATGCTAGGCTGGATGAAGCACAAGCTGGAATCAAGATTGCCAGGAGAAATATAAATAACCTCAGATACGCAGATGATACCACCCGTATGGCAGAAAGTGAAAGCAAAAGAGGAGAGTGAAAAAGTTGGCTTAAAACTCAACATTCAGAAAACTAAGATCATGGCATCTGGTCCCATCACTTCATGGCAAATAGATGGGGAAACAGTGGAAACAGTGACAGACTTTATTTTCTTGGGCTCCAAAATCACCGCATATGGTGAATGCAGCCATGAAATTAAAAGACGCTTGCTCCTTGGAAGAAAAGCTGTGACCAACCTAGACATCATATTTAAAAAGCAGAGACACTACTTTACCAACAAAGGTCTGTCTGGTCAAGGCTATGATTTTTCCAGTAGTCATATATGGATGTGACAGTTGGGCTATAAAGAAAGCTGAGCACAGAAGAATTGATGCTTTTGAACTGTGGTGTTGGAGAAGACTCTTGAGAGTCCCTTGAACTGCAAGGAGATCAAACCAGTCAATTCTAAAGGGAATCAGTCCTGAATATTCTTTGGAAGGAGTGATGCTGAAGCTGAAACTCAAATACTTTGGCCACCTGATGCGAAGATTCAAGTCATTGGAAAAGACCCTGATGCTGGGAAAGATTGAAGACAGTAGTAGAAGGGGATGACAGAGGATGAGATGGTTGGATGGCATCACCAACACAATGGACCTGAGTCTGAGTAGGCTCTGGGAGTGGGTGATGGACAGGGAAGCCTGGTGTGCTGTAGTCCATGGGGTCGCACAATCGGACACGATTGAGTGACTGAACTGAACTGAGAGGAAGAGTGTATTTTAGATAGGGATATCAGGAAAAGAACTTCCCAGGTGGCGCTAGTGGTAAAGAAGCTGCCTGCCAATGCTGGCAGAGAGGGTGGGTTTGATCCCTGGATCGGGAAGATCCCCTGGATGAGGGCATAGCAGCCTACTCCAGTATTGTTGCCTGGAGAATCCCATGGACAGAGGAGTCTGGCGGGCTGTGGTTCATAGGGTTGCAAAGAGTTAGACACAACTGAAGCAACTTAGCACTCATGCACCCATGATCAGGAAAAAACACTTCAAGGGTGTGGCATTTAAGACAAAGGAAAGGTCAGGTGTGAATTCTTATAACAGAAATGAGAAACTATCAGAAAGATCAACTGGGACACTGAATGTGGAGCAAGTGATAAGAATACCTTGGACAGAGGGCAGGGCTAGATGATACACACCCTTGAGAGATGACAACCAAGGAAGCACCTTAGAAATAATGTGCCCATTGCTGCCTCTTTTCTCCTACACTGAAGATTTCTAAAAACTTGCACCCTCATCATCTTCAAATGCCATGGTCTGCCTCCTAAGCCAGCTTTATCCCCAGCTTAGGATCCTGCCAGACAAAGCCCTTCACATTCAATTCAGAGTCTGATGAGTAACTGACTCGCCCTATTCAAATTATTCTCCAGACCCTGAATTTTCTTTCCCCTTTCAGCCCCACCCCAGCTTCTACTTCCAAAGAACATAGAACTTTCCAAGGCACTTGGTTACTGATTCCCCCCAGGGGTAAAGACTGTCGGTAACCTGGCGCCGTTGTTAGATAGCACACAATTTTTACAGCTGACCTACTGTCTGTGCTTCTTTTCAATGATTATTTTGAAACACATATGACATACTTTGCATGCACAAGTGGCTGAGAAAATTCTAAATTAAAGCCCTTGCAGAGCTTAGCTGGCACAAATTTAGGGACTGTGCTACACAGATAGATTCTGGTGCCCTTCCAAATACACAACACCTTCCAAACACCACTCCCCACCATCAGTCTCTGAAAGACTAGAATTATGTCCACAGATACGTAGGCAACATCCTCCTGCAGAAACAAAATGTAAAGCAAACGCCAGGAAGTAAACACCATCATTGCCTTCCTCATTGCTCTTCTAGTCTCCTCTTTGAAAATATCTGCAAAGATTAGAGTTGCAATACGCATTACTTTTTCAAATTCAGAGGTGCAAATACTACTTAAACAATAAGAATACAATAGACCTTGGAGAGATGGAATGACCTGGAGGACACGTACAGAGAACAGTATCGTAACCATAGTTTTGAGCATAGAATGAGGTTCATGTGCAGACCTTCAAAACCAAATTAGCACCACTTCTTAGTTAACTCCTGAGTGACTCCGGGTAATTTATTTGGATTCTCTCTGCCTCAGTTTCCTCATCTGTACATTGGGAAGACCTTGGAATTTAACTTCTGGAACTATTACAAACATTAATGACTTGATGCAAAAATACCTATAATAGTAGTTGGCACACTAAAAATTTAATGAATGTTACTGCTATTAATAATCGAACCAATAAACAAAAACTAGCTGGAAAACTAAAAAGACTCAGTTAGTACCAAATTCAGAAAAGGCAATGGCAACCCACTCCAGTACTCTTGCCTGGAAAATCCCATGGATGGAGGAGCCTGGTAGGCTGCAGTCCACAGGGTCGCAAAGAGTCAGACAAAACTGAGTGACTCCACTTTCACTTTTCACTTTCATGCATTGGAGAAGGAAATGGCAACCCACTCCAGTGTTCTTGCCTGGAGAATCCCGGGGATGGGGGAGCCTGGTGGGCTGCCATCTATGGGGTCGCACAGAGTCAGACACGACTGAAGCAACTTAGCAGCAACAGCAGCAGCAGTACCAAATAGGGCTTTGGATGATGAGAGATGCATTCAACATATCCTCCAAATCACATACTGCCCCCAGAGAGCTAAAGACTTTTAAAATGCCCTTCGGGGTGGGCTTCAAATATAAATGAGGGAACTAGAGGTGGAAAAGAACTGCCTAGAGGAGAGAAAGCAGGTTGGGAAAAGAAAGTCCTGAAATCCTTGTCTTTGAAGAAGGGCCTCTTGCAGGGGTTGGATGGGTTTATAGCACTAAGCTGTGAGAATTCAGGTGAGTGAGAGTAAAGCGGTTCCATAGATTTTAGGGGTATAGAAAAGAATCCATGAGGTTTGACAATGCAAAGCCAAGGCCAAGATCACTGAAGGTAAATGAGAAGTTGTGATGATTTATGTAATAAACTAGTTCAAAGATGAACTAGTTTGGCCTCTCAACTGAAACCTCACTCCTCTTGGACCTACTGAATCCCACTTAGACCAAGAGATGAATCCAGATGAGATAAGCTAACTCAGTGTCTTTTTGCTGGACCCTGCGACTTTGGCTCATTCAAAACAACATCTGGTGCTTAAAATCACAAGGTTGCTTGTGGACCACTGGGTCATGGCCTGGACCCAATAGCAATTCATCGCAGAACAAGGAGACCTGGCTAGATTCATGGAATTTGGTCTCATTTCAAGATAAATTTGGGACTCAGCAGGGATTTCCATCTTGATTTTTTAACAAATACTAGTCAAATACCCAAATTCCACACGAGATTTGTAATTGTGGAAGGCCCACAAACTGGGGCCTTGAGACTCTGAATTGATGCTTCTGAAACTAAGGAGATGCTTTCCACCACTTCTTAGAGCTTGATTCATAGCACAATGCAACAAAGGGAACAATCAGTATTATGAAAAGGGCCAATCAGGGAGCTATACATATACTCTTCACTGCATATTGTTTTATCAAGATTTATTGTATATAAATGCGTCCAGTCAGCAGCAGTAGTGAGTCCTATTAGCTCACTGCTTAGGAAGTCAAGTTCTAGGGAAGCAAAAATAGAAGAAAAAAACGAAAACCACCAACAAACAAAATAATATCGTTATCCATCCTCACAAGAGTTTTTTGAAAGTATAGATTTAAAGATAGAACAAGTTTTTCTTGTTCATTCCAAAGCACTTTCAATCCTCAAAACTACAGGTGATTTACAAACAGAAATATGGAAATGCATCTAGTATGGGAATTTTATATTTTATATATATATATATATATCCTGATTATTTCACAAGGGAGTAAATGTGCCATGCAGTTATAGACACTAAGGCAAGGTAAATTAGAAGACAGCGAGGAAGAAAAGATAAGAGAGGAAGAAGGTAAAACGAGTGAAAAATGATGTGTGTGTGTGCTTGGTAGTGTCCGACTCTTTGTGACCCCATCAGCTAGCCAGGCTCCTCTGTCCATGGAATCTTCCAGGCAAGAAAACTGGAGCAGGTTGCCATTTCCTACTCCAAGGAATCTTCCCGACCCAGGGATCAAACCTGTCTCTTGTATCTCCTGCACTGGCAGGTGGGGTCTTTACCACGGTGCCACCTGGGAAGCCCCAGGGACCAGTAGGGTCTCTCAAGTCACATCATCTTGACACTATCTCTTTTTCCTCCCTTTTCCTTTTATAAGAAGCCAATGAGACGAATTTAAAACATGGTTCTTATCGTCTGTCTTTCCTGGCTTTGTTTGGTCTACAAACTTGGCTTCAGTTCTAGTCATTACTGAGAAAAGGGCAATATGATTAATTACTCGAAAAACCCACTGGTTAATAGAAGAAAAATCATTTCTGAGATCTGCAAAAAAAAATAACAATAATAATGTTAAAGTCTAGTGATTCTGTTCGTCATTCAGAGTGAGTGTCTTAAAGATCTTGTTTGACAACGATCTCCTTTCCAAAGTGAGAACATGGGTGACTTGGCTGGACACCTGTCCACCAGGTAGAGACCAAAAACCTGGGTATGGACTTTGGCTGTGTATCTGAATGTCTGATTAAGTAATGGCCTACGGCTATTTATATGCTATGAGAGCTTTTAAAAAAAAAAATGGAGAGTAACTATCCATCCTCAAGGTCTGCTGACTTTCAGGGCTTCTTTTTTTTTTTAACTCTAAACAGGAGGTGGTTGGTGGTTTGACTATATCTGTGTCTCTATCTGCATCTCACCAAATTGTAGAACTGAAGCTGTAAGCTCCTGGCACATATACACATAAAGCCGATGTGTATGCCTCAGATGTGTATGCCTGCGTTGTATGTTCATCAACTTTGCTAGTCTACTAGGATGCTTCTGTATAACAGAGGGTTAGTTCTTAGATATTTTGTCCCAGTTTTCACTATGAAATAAAAATGAGTTACTTTAGTTGAAAGCTATAAATAAGATGAGTGGTTGAGACTACACTGAGAACAATAGTACCTAAGAAATAGGTTTACATGTATACAAGATGAGCTTCCCAGGTGGCGCCAGTGGTAAAGAACCTGCCTGCCAATACAGGAGATGCAAGAAACAGAAAGTTCGATCCCTAGGGGTTGGGAAGATCCCCTGGAGGAGGAAATGGCAACCCACTCCAGTCTTCTTGCCTGGAGAATCCCACTGACAGAGGAGCCTGGTGAGCTACAGTCCACAGCATTGCAAAGAGTTGGACATGACTGAAGCAACTTAGCACGCACATACACAAGACAATGGGGTGTGTTTTGTTTTACAAATGAAAAAGGAAAGTATTTCTATCTTATAGTAAAATATCTATTTGTGCTAGAATATGAAAAAAAGCTGGCAAAAGCCAAGACCTACATGGGAACAAGATACAGAGGGCTCAAAGGAAGGAAATTTTGCCTTTGTTGATAAAATCTGCACATTTAAGGCTGAAAAAAAGAAATCTGTTTAAAGTGTTGACAAAATTGGTTCAATTTTCACTTTAAAAATGGTCATAAATTCTTTATTGTCAGATATTAATGCAAAATTAGAATATGATAAATGACAAATTAGTCTTAGAACATTCTGTCTGCTCTTAACAAGAGGTAATCAAATTTATTCTTTAGCTTTGTGCAATCTGTTTAGATAATAGAGATTTTGCTTCTCCCCAGAATATATTCTGTGCTTTGTGCTGATTCTGTATGGCCCTGATTTTGAAAAAACAAAGAACAAGGTGCTGAAAGAATTAAAGTTCCTTACAATTATGTGATTTTTGACATATTTATTGTTAAATATTGGATTATCATTCTGCTAAGTAGAAGTGAAGGGAAGCAAAGCAGTTGTTGTTTCGCATGTAGGCTGCTGTTTGAATAAAGTATCAGCTCTTTTATGATAGCTCTTTTTGATGCAATTTTTTTTTCAAGATAACACCATAAATTCAGGAAAAAAAGTATTACTGGCAAAGTATTTTTAAGAGCCAAATCATTTTTGACACATACTATATGGAGAAAATGCCAACAACCCACTTCTTTATCTTGGTGTCAATGCTATTACTTTCTGGCAAGATATGCTATTTGCCTAGATTATTAAAGATCTGTTTTGTTTTGTTTTGTTTTGTTTTAACAGATATAATTGAACAAACTGATTAGTAAACTTAGGCCATACATGGAGTATCATACCTGAGTTAAATCTCATCACCTGGTAGGACAAGCAACAAAAATTGAATGTTGCAAGTGGACCTAAGGTCAAGAAAGCCAAGCTGAGAAACTGGTATGTGCTCAGCCTTACAGGCAGTAAGGAGAATCAATTCCTGGCAGCCAAGGAACTTTAGCAATTTGCAGCGTCTCAAGAAAAGGCAAATTCATATACAGTTGTAGGCGCTGTGGATGAAATCCAGATGGAAATGAATACCTTAATTTTGTTTTTTCTTGCTTTGGAATAAATAAGCATATTGTGTTGTTGTTCAGTCGCTAAGTCATGTCTGACTCTTTGCGATCCCATGGAGTACAGCACACCAGGCCCCTCTGTCCCTCACCATCTCCCAGAGTTTGCTCAGACTCAGGTCCATTGAGTCAGTGATGCCATCCACCATCTCATCCTCTGTCACCCTCTTCTCCTGCTGCCCCCAGTCTTTCCCAGCAACATGGTCTTTTCCAATGAGTCAGCTCTCTGCATCAGGTGGCCAAAGTACTGGAGCTTCAGCATCAATCCTTTCAATGATATTCAGGGTTGATTTCCTTTAGGACTGATGGGTTTGATTTCCTTGCTGTCCAAGGGATCAGCATATAAGAATGATTAAAACAGACAGACATTCAGTGAGATGATCCTTGGAATAACAGGGTATTGAGATGCCATTCTAGATTCTTTACAAACTTTCCAGGATGAAGCTGATTCTCTGGCTTCTGTATTGCTTGGCTTCTTACAGTTCTTGATTTGTTGGCTACACACAAGAATGGTGGTATGTGTTACACATGCTGCTCCTTTAAAAGGATGCAGGCAAAAAACACAAAACCTAGTTAGACTAGCCTTTTTGCAATCAAAAATAATCTTAGAAGACTATTTATGACCACACAAAGGACTATTATGAAAAAGTATCCAAAACTTGGAAGAAAAGCGAAAAGATAACTGAGACAGTTGTCTAACAAGCCCACCCAAGGTTTGCTGGGCCCTAGGCTTGGAGATATAGTTTTGTTTGGCTTACTGTTTACCACTGATAAGAGCCTAGGCATTTTACAACTAGACGAAAACAGATGTTAATTTGTAGAAAACTTATAAACTACAATTGCTTTTTGTTCAACAGACAAGATAAGCCCAAAGGTTATGGTTTTATTGCGCTATAGGAAATGAACCACTTGTATATCAAACTTAGCAACTTCACTGCTGTCTCTTCTTCATCGCAGTGTTCTTTTTCTGTTCTTCCTTCGCTGGCTGTATACTGACACATGCTAGTTTCTCATGTCCTCCTGAATCAGCTTTGTCATCCTTCCAGTTTCCTCATTACTGCAGTAATTAAAACCTTGCACATGCTTACCATAATTTTTATTGGAATGTGTTTTATTCATTGAAACTAATATTTTGATAAGAACAAAGGATCACAGTTCAGCCACTAACAAAACACATTTAAAATAACTCAAGTAATTTACTTGCAATGATGAATCATCATGACAAGGATCGATCTCTTAAGCTCATAGCATCCCTCCAAAATTGCCCAAGCCTAAATTCTTCTCCATTTTTACTTACCTCCTGATTCCACATTACAAAAGCCCCCAGAGAACTAGTCTAGTAGGACTAAACCCTACTCAGAGGACTGGGGAGAGTCACTGAGCTTGTCAAAACAGAATCTTTAATTTACTGGTTGTGGAGGGAAAAGTCTAAGAACATGCATACAATTTTCATCCCATCACAGAGTTAAAGGAATTCTGTGGATTTAGAGGCTGGAAAGTCAAGTTTAAGTAGAGATTGATAAGAAAAAAATCACGTATTTTTTGGCTTTTTTTGTGCACACCACACAAGAGAGGGTGAAACTGACCAGGGAAGCCTGCAAAGGAAGACTGTCCTATGTCTTGGCATCAGGGGGATTTGCAGGGCTTATATTTCCTTGCTGAAGGCTTGCCAGATGAGCCATGAGGAGGAAGACAGAAGATACTTTATGCTAGCCACAGTGTTCAGCAAATAGTTAAACAGAGGCTCATGCAGGCAATATTTTTAAATAGACAAGGCAACATTTGCAACCCTTGTCTGCAATTTTTCTTTCTTTTTCTTTTTTTTTTTTTTTGAAAATTCAATTTTGTTTTTATTTCTATTGGAAAAAGTACCAGTGCACTCCATTAATGGTCTACACTTATGCCTTAAATGTCAACATTTTCCATCTATAGAAGAAGGTCTTCATCACAGCCATTAAAATGTATTTATTATTGAAGTATAACTGCTTTACAATGTTGTATTAGTTTCTGCTGTACGGCAAAGTCAATCAGCCACATGTATATATATATCCCCTCTTCCACCTTCTTTTGGCACCATCTTGCCTGTGTTTTCAGGCAGAAAATAGTCATTTCAAGTAAACTGCCTTCCTGTGCATCCAAATTTCAGCTAATCTTACAGAAGGAACTCAGAGCAGAACTTTCATCTTCTTATCAATGGAATAGTCAAGTGCACTGAAGAAAAGGAAGCAATGGACTAATAAACTAATAATAATGGCCCTGAGCCAGATTCTATTAGAAGCACTTTGTATATGTTAAGTCATTTGATCTACACAGTAAGTATAACTATTACCCCATTTACAGATGACACGGGTTGCTTGCCAGATAATCACACAGACAGTAAGGGGCACAGCAAGGATTTAAACACATCCAGTAGTCATGTACACATGTGAGAGCTGAATAATAAAGAAGGCTGAAGGCTGAAGAATAGATGCTTTTGAACTGTGATGCTGGAGAAAACTCTCAAGAATCCCTTAGACAGCAAGGAGATCAAACCAGTCAGTCCTAAAGGAAATCAGTCCTGAATACTCATTGGAAGGACTGATGCTGAAGCTGAAGCTCCAATACTTTGGCCACCTGATGCAAAGAGCTGACTCACTGGAAAAGACCCTGATGCTGGGAAAGATTGGAGGCAGGAGGAGAAAGGGGCTACAGAAGATGAGATGGTTGGATGGCATCACTGACTCAATGGACATGAGTTTGAGCAAACTCTGGGAGATGGTGAAGGACAGCAAAGCCTGGCGTGCTGCAGTCCATGGGCTAGCAAACAGTCAGACATGACTGAACGATTGAACTAAAAAACTAAATGGAATAGAATCAAATAGAGAAAACCCTATGCATTCCAAAGCCCACAACAAATAAGTAAGCTGTAAAAATATACAAAATATGAACCATTGAGAAGAAGATAGATGCCAAGGAAATACAAAGTGGTATTGGTGAAAGGAAGGCTCTATAAAGCAGCCAAGAGGAACTTATTTTTGTGACAGGTTTTTAAAGAGGTGATGAGAGAAAGAGATACTCTGGTATACTGGGGACTGAGTGAATAGTAATGCAACCCTTCTAGACCACAATCTGGCGACAGTTCTAAAAATTTTTAAACAGAGTTACTCTTTGACCTAGTATTTCATTTCTAGAAATTTAGCTACAAAACAGTTGTATACATGATTAACTTGCTCTTCCGACCGGGGAGGCATAAGATGGTCAGGTGACTCCACTGTCCAATAAGCATCTATTAAGTCCAGTGGTCTCATGGCACTGTCAGTTTCTTAAGAAGACTCTTAAGAAGGTTAATTATGCAAAGTGGCATTTGAAATCCTTTACCCATAGGACACTAGTCACTGGCTTCTGTCATCTTTACTTTCTAGAACTTAACTTATGAATAAAAGGCATCATGGAAAACAGAAATTTTAGAAGTTCCCTTAAAAGTAGAGGTTATACACATCTGTGTCTCTTTCCTGTCTTGCATACAGGGTCGTCATTGCCATCTTCCTAAATTCCATATATATGTGTTAGTATACTGTATTGGTGTGTATAACGGACTTTTGGACTCAGAGGGAGAGGAGAGGGTGGGATGATTTGGGAGAATGACATTCTAACATGTATACTATCATGTGAATTGAATCGCCAGTCTATGTCTGACGCAGGATGCAGAAAGCATGTTTGGGAATGCATGTAAGAATTAAAGATTTTAAAATTTAAAAATCAATGATGCTAAAAAAAAAAAGTAGAGGTTATTATGACATATGAATGTTATATTTTTAAAAAAAATCTTTTACCCCAAATCAAATAAAAACATTTTTAATCATTAGAAGATAGAAGTGAAATACTCAAAGAGGGGGAAGAAGAGTTAAAGCACTTATTTACATCCAATTCAAACATTTAAATATTACTTGTTGGTTTATTTGTATGGTGATCTTAGCCATCTGTATCCACAACTTCAACCTCTTTATTTCAAATGTTTGTCAAACATTCCACAAGAAAATACTCTGCTTGTAAAAACATTCGAACAAACATCCACAGTGGAAGCTATCCAGAGACTTCTAAAATTGTGAACAACTCTCATCCAATTGGACAATGGGATTAGAATGAATATTTTGCAGAGAATGAAAGAGATTTCTGGTATCAACATGGCAAGCTTCTTAAATAGGCTCTTCACAGCTCTCTTCCTCAAAAAAAAAAAAAAAAGTGATTGCCAACTCCAAAAAGTGGCTTCATTTTCCAGCTCCAATGTTTTATAGAACTCAGGAAAAGGCATTCCAAGTCCTTCCACCCTTTCTGTTATAAACAGGTCAAGGAGATTGTCTTTTGATGGTAATCATCAAGAATATACTCTCAAAAGGATTCTCAATGGTCAAAGGAAAACCAGAACCAAAGATTTGATCCATGTTTATATAATTATGGACTTGATATATGTCTCCAAGGATAAATCTCATCAGACAGACAGCAGCTGAGGTGAGTGGCCACAATGTCAGCTTCTACTTTGAAAAGAATATAAAGCTGCCTACTGAAAGCAGGATTGCACGTTCCAGTCTATATGTGCTTACTCCACGTGCAGTCTGTCCGCCTGGCTGAAGAATCTAGGGAGACAGCAGTGGAATGGAAAGAAAATGCAACTCCCATACGACCCATTTATGAAACCGCCAGTAACAGCTAAAGGTGAACACATGCATACTGCATGACCCAGCGATGCCATTCCTAGGTGTGAAGGGAGTGGGTGTGTATGTCGGTGTGTGTCCCCAGTGAACATACATATATTCCCCCCAAATGTGCACCTATGTTCACCAAAAGACATGTACTAGGAACTTCTCTAGCAGTCCAGCGGCTAAGACTCTGCACTCCCACTGCACGCGGCCCACGGTCCAATCCCTGATCAGGGAACTAGTTCCTATACACATGCCACAGCTAAGACTTCTTATGCTGCAGCTAAGAGTTCTTATACCACCACTGAAATATTCCGCATGCTACAACTAAGGGCTTTCCCAGTGGCTCCGTAGTAAAGAATTTGCCTGCCAACGCAGGAGCCGCAGGAGGTGTGGATTCAATCCCCAGAAAGATCCCCTAGAGGAGGAATGGCAACCCACTCCAGTATTCTCACCTGGAGAATTCTCTGGACAGAGGAACCTGGCAGGCCACAGTCCATGGGGTCAGACACAACTGAAGCGACTGAGCATCTGGCACTATGCTCCAAAGATCCCACATGCCACAAGAAGATGGGAGACCCCATGTGCTGAAACTAAGACCCAGAGCAGCCAAATCAATAGCTTTTAAAAAGGCATGTATGAAAACATCTATAGCAACGTTAATCAAAAAGCCCAAACGGAAACTATTAAATGCCCATCAGTAGTATTCACATGATGGTATTCTCTACTTGGAACGATGATCTTAAACCACACACAACCTTGTGGATGAATCTCACCAAAGCAATGCTGAGGGGAAAAGTCAGGTAGTAGAATATGCATTGAATTATTCCATTTATATAAAGTACCAAAAAGGCAAAAGTAATGTATTCTGTTAGGTTTTTTAAGTTGAATGATTACAAAAGAATAAAAATTTGATGTCCAGTCAGTCCGTTGGAAGGTGCTCAGGTCAGGAGGCAGGATCAGTCAGGACAGGGATCCCTGCCTCTTCCCTTCTTTACAGCTCCAAGGTGGCTGGAGGACAAAGCTCCCTGGCCTCCCTGGGAGGGTTCACTTTCCCTAAATCTAGATTTCCACCCATGTGATGCAAACCGTTGGTATTTTAAAGGCTTCAAGCTTGATAGCAACAGGGAAGTGGCAAGATAGAAGACACTGCTGAGACCATGTCACTGTCAGAGTAAATATTCTAATTATGCATCCTGAGTTGGATTATCTCAGCTTGCCTGGGTCTATTCCACAGCATCCTCCCTTTGCACCTGCATCTTTCTTTCTTTACTTTTAAGCAAAGTCTTTGCTGAGAGCAAAAAGCAGAAACTCAGCCTCCCATCTTACTAAATGAGACTGCCCTTCTCTCAAAGGTCCTCTGAGCCTCCAAAGAGCTCATCTCAGATGCCACAGTCTCTGCTCATAGGGACCTGACGCTGAGATTTCTTTATATAAACAAGCAGCAGGACGTGTGAGTGAAGACTTTTCATTCTGATGGCAATGTGACAAGATTTCTGCCTTATCCTGGCTTCAATAAAACTTTCCCTTGTAACTTGAGATAAAAGCACTTCTTTGGTTGCAATATTTCCCATGGTAAGAATATAAAACCACAGTGCAACTAAAATAGCAATCTCATTTCCATCAAACTCGGAAGATACCTTATTATATGTGAACTTAATGAAATGCCACTATAACCAAGATAACAATATGATCGACCAGTAATTATGTGC
The DNA here is from genome assembly GCF_016772045.2 of Ovis aries. Taxonomy (NCBI): domain Eukaryota; kingdom Metazoa; phylum Chordata; class Mammalia; order Artiodactyla; family Bovidae; genus Ovis; species Ovis aries. The sequence continues at coordinate 40,207,506 of NC_056069.1, read as the reverse complement.
TAGGAGAATAAAGCAAAGCAGTGACACAGATTTTCACAATGCGCAAATAATAAAACCATTATCACTCTTGACCCTGTATTGGGTTACTTGTGTGTAACAATAATGGCAGTGATAAAGAGTTACATTATTCTTATCACTGTTCCAAGTTTTAGATATATTTTATCTTAATGTTTTAAAAATATTAACAAGTTTTTAATAATATTATTTCTAATCACCTTTTTTGTTTTAATTGGGCTTCCCTGGTGGCTCACAGTAAAGAATCTGTCTGCAATTCAGGAGACCCGGGTTTGATCCTTGGGTCAGAAAGATCCCCTGAAGAAGGAATGGAAACCCACTCCAGTATTCTTGCCTGGAGAATTCTATGGACAGAGGAGACTGGCCAGCTATTGTCCATGGGGTCACAAAGAGGCAGACATGACTTAGAGACTAACACTTTCACTTTATATTAATTAAGGTATTGACTTTCTCTATATATACATATAGATATATGTATCTATACACACACACACATATATAGATACATATATCTATATATACAGATATATATTTTTTAGGCTGCGCCATGAGGCATGAGAAATCAGTCTCCTCACTAGGGGTTGAACCCATGACCCCCGCATTGGGAGCTCAGAGACTTAACCACTGGACTGCCAGAGAAGTCCCTTAACAAGTTTTAATGCTTAGAAACACACTATTTAAGCGGAAACTACTATTAACCCCATCTTCCAGATGAAGGATGAGGGAGGCCAAGAGAGAATAAGTAATCGGTGTCAAGTCTCAAAGTTGGTTGGGATGGGCAGGGATATGAGCTCAGGCAGCCTCACTGCCCCACCTAAGAAGCCTGAATCGTCCTACTTGTTTCTTGGAACGAATATCAAAGTAAGTTTGATTCTTTTCAGTGGATTGTAGTCATGTAGATAAGAGGACTATCGTGAGTACAGACGGGACAACTACTGTATTAACAGGAGCTCATTGGGGCACTTCCCTGGTGGTCCGTTGGTTAAAACTTTCCCTTCCAATGTAGGAGATGTGGGTTTGATCCCCGAATGAGGACTAAGATGCCACATGTCTTGTGACCAAAAAAAACTAAAACACAAAACAGAAATGATACTGTAACAAATTCAACAAAGACTTTAAAAATGAGGCGCATCAACAAAAGCTATAATAAAAATTCATCAGGAGTAATTCTGGAAGCAGGTGAGCCAAGGCAGGCAACTGAGGGATCACAAAGGCAGGACAATGGTCCAGGCAGTGATCACCAAAGTCTGATGACACAGGAGCAGCCAACTGGCCTCCCTGAAGCGGGGCAGGTTGTGAGCAAGGGGGAAGCGCCCAGTGCGCAACCTCAGGATTCAGAGGGCAGTCAGGGAGAGTGGCAACCAGGAGGGATGGGGTGGCAGGCGCGCACAGAGCACAGGGCCTGCTGCAAATCCAGCGCCTGAGCACCCTGCTCTTCCCCTATCCCCTCAGTGTGAGCCGATGCTTCCCCCGCCCCTTGCCCTGTGATTTGTTACCCTAATCCTGGGTTTTGCCTGTAGGCTCCACTGATCCTCCTACTCACAGTCTATAAACTACTCCCTTATTCTTTCTTTTGTGTAAGAGGAAGAGAAATAAACCCATCACTTGTCTGCTTGCTAACATTTCAATCTGTGCTTTTAATCCTATTTTCTCACTAAGATCTTACCCATCTTCCTTCAGTCTCCTACACTTCAACTTCTTGCCCACCTGTTCCTACCTCTCTAGCTCCAAAATGCATAGATGTCTCCTCCCTCACAGCCCTCTACCTTTGGCCTCCTGACATGTCTCTTTCCCTAACAGAACAGGAGACGGGAGCCCTAATCTCTAATAGATCTGGGGTCATGTACTGTTGTGTCTGATTCTTTGCGACCCCATGAACTGCAGCCCACCAGGCTCCACTGTCCATGGGATTTCCAGGCAAGAATACTGGAATGGGTTGCCATTTCCTTCTCCAGGGGGGTCTTCCTGACCCAGGAATCGAAATCATTCTTGTTGGCAGGCAGCTTCTTTACCACTGAGACCCTGAGAAGCCCCAGGGTCGTGTGCTGGCCACATCAATTCCAGCCTGTGTGGGGTTGTCACGTGGCTCATCCTCTGGAAACCAGGGGATAAAAACAGCAGAAGATGGAGCACATGTGCACCCCCAAATCTGGGTGAGGCAGAGGGAGTCAGTGTCCACTGAGTGTCTCCTGGGCTCCTCTATGCCACTCAGCCTCCCATGTAGTCAGGCGAGGGCCAATGGCCTGTACATGGATGTGACCTGTGTTTTCAACAGCTCTGGAGTTCAGGGCCAGCGAGTCAACTCCCTCCTGTCTTATTCCACAGCACTTCGAGACCACGTTTCCACAAGGAAAGACGGAAGACTTGGGAAACTTCCGGACCCGTTCAGATGTGATGTAAGGGGGAGGCACCTTTCCTGGGTGCTACTGAGTCTCCCTTCGTGGCTCAGGGTCAAAGAATCCCCTTGCCAATGCAGGAGACGCAAGACATGCAGGTTCAACCCCAGGGTTGGGAAGACCCTCTGGAGTAGGAAATGGCAACCCACTCCTGTATCCTTGCCTGGAAAATTCCATAAACAGAGGAGCCTGGCGGGCTACAGTCCATGGGGTTGCAGAGTCAGACATGTCTGAGTGCACGTGCACACGTGCGCACACGCACGCACACACACATACACACACACACACACACACACACACACACAGATTTGGGAGGTGACTTGTGGCTGAGCCCAGCATCATTCTCCTGAATTCCCCAGGGCCATGGTACAAGGCAGAGCCATTCCTCTTACATTCTATGAACCCACGGAGTGACTGTGGGCAAGCAAGCTGTATCACTGCTCTAGGCATCTGTGTTCTCTTTTCTAAATGAGGATTTTTATGGAGATCTGGCTTTTGAACCTCTTTCAAAACATAAAGCCGTTTCTTTCAGTGAACTCTGATGCAGAGAACCAAAATGGAAAACAAAACATATTTGCAGATGGTCTAGCTGATTGAAAAGGCAGGGGAGGGGGCAGGGACTCACACAGCAACTGTCCCCTGGGTCCTGAGAACTGAAGCCCACACAATCCCCCTTATTTTTTATTCTAAACTATACTAGAAACAGACATACATTTATTTTCCTGTCTTAGACAGGTCTACCTTCAGGAGGAGGAAGACACTGTGTATTCTGGACATTCCTCTTCCTGTGGGGCAAGGCTATGAACCATGACTGACAGCTTACTTATCAAGATCCATTTCAGTATGCCCGCCTTGATGAGCCCACCAGTCTCAAGCTCTTAGGTCATAAACTCTTCCAAAGCCCGGCCAACTCCTTCCTTATAAGACCTGCCTTGAAATCACCCACCTCAGATTCCCAAATCTTCCCAGTGTCCTGCCCTGACTTCCCCTGTGAGATACTGCCCAGGTCTGCGTTACCCCAGCAGCCAGAACACCTAATCGACCTCGCTTTGCCCGCTCAACAGGCTGGTGGTCTTTGGAAAGTGGACAATCAGTAAGCCTGAAACAGCTCCCCACGTGGTTCTGGAGAAACACTGGTTTTTAAAAACCACTGAGCTGGATGCTCTTTAAGCCCTACTAGCCTTACCATTCTGCTCTAAATTCCAATCCTGACTTCCTCGCAGTGAATTCTCCTGGGTCACCTGGCTCGCTAGACACAATTTCTCTTTATCTGATCGTATGAGACCAAACATTAAGGCAAGGCATTTAACACAAGAGTCAGTTCTTCCCTGCCTCATCACCTCATCCAGCCCTACAGGAGACTTTTCATTACTCAGAACTCTTCCCCTTTACAATACAAAATTCTGTTGCCATCTCAGCGCTCAGAACTCTCTGGAATATTTAAAGCTTTGTGTGTAAACTTGCCCAGGCAAGGGAGGGAGGGAAAAGGGGCTGAAATGAAGCATCTGAAAGTAGACTTAACCGATCAAAAGACAGAGTCAAGAGTCAGGCCCCATGTAGAGTTCCCCAAGGAAACAGCACAGGTACCATAGCTGCGAATGGCCTTGTCAGATGGTCAGTGAGGAAACCCTGACTTTGCGGAGGCTGGAGTTAGAGCTATAACTCAGCTTGACAATACCTTGGAAATTGTGTTGTTCAGTCGCTAAGTCATGCCCGACTCTTCGATTCCATGGACTGCAGCGCACCAGGATTCCCTGTCTTTCACCTTAGGAATATTCCATCTCAAAGTAGACTCCCAGGACAAGTAGCATCAGCATCCCCCAAGAACTTGTTGGCTATTCAATTTCTTGGGCTCCACTCCAGATCTATCAAGCCAGAGAAGCTCAGGGCAGAGGGGTACCCAGCAATCTGTGTTTCAACAAGAATCCCTCTCCAGGGAATTCTGATGCATGTTCAAGTTCAAGAACCACTGCTATCTTAGAAAACACATCCCCAACTATTTAATTTATAGATGAAGAAAAAAATGGAGAACTCGAGAGGGTGAGTTACTTGCCCCAGGCCAAACAGCTCATTAGCACCAGGGCCAGGCCAAGACCCCAGGTGTTCTGTGTCCTGTTCTCCGTCACCTTCTGCTACAGAGCCTAAGCCAGGGCCACCAAATGGGCTCACTGTACAGCAGTCACTAGAAACGTCTGCGAACAAGAGGCTTGAGGCAGCAACCTGCTGGAAAGGTTCATGTCCAGGGGACTAACCTTGAAGCCCCCACCACTTGGTGAGCACATGGATTTCTTTCACATTGGAGGCTAATTTGCAGAGGCCTGAGGAGAAGGCAATGGCACCCCACTCCAGTACTCTTGCCTGGAAAATCCCATGGACAGAGGAGCCTGGTAGGCTACAGTCCGTGGGGTCGCTGAGAGTCAGACACGACTGAGTGACTTCACTTTCACTTTTCACTTTCATGCCTTGGAGAAGGAAATGGCAACCCACTCCAGTGTTCTTGCCTGGAGAATCCCAGGGACGGGGGAGCCTAGTGGGCTGCTGTCTACGGGGTCACACAGAGTCGGACACGACTGAAGCGACTTAGCAGCAGCAGCAGCAGCAGAGCGAAGGGTGAAGGGCTAAGATACGGGCTGCTTAAGAAATTCAGGGGCTGAACTCCAATTCTCTGGTCAGGTGACCACCTCAATATCATCAACTTGTCTTTGGCGCCTTCCTAAAAATCATCTTGTATCCATGTGTCTGATGCTGTGCACTTTATGAAGTGCCTTCACTATTTGAAGCCACGTGAAACTACCCTCTTGGAAGGCCAGATCCAGAATCCACCTGTCAAGGCAGCACTTCCTTGACTTGGCTTTTTGCCAGCTGCTGTCTTCTCTTCTGGCTCCAGAGGAAGTGCCAGGTCTAATCAAGGCATCTCATCTCCCCCTGGACAGAGGTTCCACAAAGAGTCCTTTCTCCTCTTCCTCCCCTTGAGGGGTGTTTCCACCTCATGGCTGGGGCACCACAAATCAGGGCTGCCCAGGGCCTGAAGGTCTGGTTCAAGGTCAGGTGCAGCCTGGAGATCTGCCCTGGGGTGAAAGTCTATGCATGTCATCTGAATAAACCCAGCACTTCTGAATAAACTCTCAGTGATCCAAGAGCAGGGTATTCAGGCTTGTGATGCTTTTCTTTCTCCTTAGAGGCATTTCGCAGCTTTGCGGCTGCCTCTCTAGAGAAACAGCAGTTTTCTGTGAGCAGCTCTACCTTGAAGAGAGAATTATTCAGACGTTAGGTTTTTTAGAGACAGTGGCCTGAGGTCTCAGCTTCTTGGGGATTTCCACTTTCCAGACTTTCCAAGGTTTGCGATTATTACAGATACATGATGTTAGCTCGGGGCTTATTCAAGCAGGCTCCTGGCTCTCTCTTCAGGTTCATTCCCTTTATCATCTCTCTGGCCACACCAGGCTTCTTTCAATTCCTAAAATAAGCTGTCTGTGTTCAAGGCCTTTGTGTATTTCACTCCTGAGTTTTGAGTGACTGTCCCCTCTCCTGTTCTCAGCCTACGAGTCCTATGGACCAACTAGCATCCCTCTTGCCCTCTGCTGCTCTGTGTTGCTAATTTCACTTCTGGTTTTTATTGGTTTGCATTTTTAAGCTTGTAATATTTATCTCTTTATCAGTTTTCCTATGAGACCGTGGGCTCCCTGAGGGCACACTGCCTATTTAAAATCCACCCTCAGCATCCAGAACTCAGAACTCAATACATATCTGCAGATGAATCAAAAACACAGAGCCTGCGATTTCTCATATTTTCTAAAGAAAAAAACTAAATATAATAACTGTTGAATCAAAGTCCTGGTGTGTTCACGAAATGCTCAGGTGGCAGTTCAGTGAGTCTTGGACATCCTGTCTCCCCACTCCCCAGGCAGCATGAGGCCACCGTCCTCCCCCAGAAGGAGGCCCCATTCCGTCTACCGCTGAGTCTGCTGAGGCTGGAGGAAGTTATCCCACTTGCCATGTTTACTGAAATAATACATTTCAGCTGAAAATCCACAGGCTAAAAGGGAAGCGCAGGAGAGGAGAGGAACCTACCAAAGCACTGCCTCAGAAAGGACCCTATGAGGAAAGCCTGGGAGGAAGCCAGGTTTCTGCCCACTGGGTACCCTCTGATGTGGGTCAGATGCTCCCAGACGGTGAGGTGGACAGAAAGAGTTTTCAGTGCTCCCTCCCTCCCAGTCCTGCCCCTTTCCATCCATCCACAGAGTTGTGACCTCTAGAATCATAAGCCGTCTGCCTGGTGCCCCCACATCCTCTCAGTATGTGGTCTGATCACCAGCATCTGGTGGGGTCAGCCTGTCCCTGGACCCTCTCTGCTGAAGCCATTTTGTCTTTAAGCCTGGTGTGCTGTAGTCCATGGGTTCACAGAAAGTCAGACACGACTGAGCAATTCAACAACCACAACTCCATAGTGAGGGAAGGACAGTGTGCCTGCTGGCAGGGACTCAGGTCTTGGGCTGTTACAGGCTCTTCCAGAAAACGTACTTTTACCCCTGACTGGGAAAGGCCACCGAGCGCTATGAAGCGTTCAGACAGTGTGAAGCCGAGACTGAGTCAATTAGAAATGGGACAGAAAAAAAGAATTTCTATAATCAGACAACTAACCAGGAACATCAAGCATGGCTGGACAAGTCTTTTAACCTCTCAATTCATTAAGTATCTCATTACAAAGAAACACGTATCACTTGAATGTGTGTGTGTGTGTGTGTGTGTGTGTGTGTGTGTGTGTGTGTACTTAAACACTTGGGCACGTATATGTGCATCCATACTTGTACACATGCAGGGCTCAGCGGTGAAGAATCCACCTGCGATGCAGAAGATGATGCGGGTTCTATCCCTGGGTCAAGAAGATCCCCTGGAGGTGGGCATGGCAACGCACTCCAGTATTCTTGCCTGGAGAATTCCCATGGACAGAGGAGTCTGAGGGGCTACAGTCCATGGGGTCTCAAAGACTTAGACATAACTGAAGACTGAGCATGCGTGCATGCATAGGGAAACTGATGCAAGTGAAATAGGAAATTTAATATTAGCTCCATGTGATAAGAGTACCAATATCTTACATTCTTTATACTTGCATGAAGTTTCCAAACATTATACTATGCAGATATAACTTACACAGTCAGAGAAAGACTTTAATGGGATAGTAGTTTCCAGCTCATGGAATGCACAGGTAGATATGTTATCCAGAGGGATCAAGCTCTACAGTACTGTGAAGAATCAGAAGCATCGCCCAGATGAACATTTGGGATTTTGGCAACTGGCAGGTCAGGCAAATCCTACTTGCTAGTGTGTGATAGGGTCTCCCAAAGCTTCTTTCCAAATGAAAGGAAGGGACAATACCATGGTGAGACCCAGAACACCCAGTTTCAGGTGGCGGAGCAAGAGGGTTGGGAATGTGTACGTGTGTATTATGAATCACTGGTACAGAGGATATGTAGCTTTTCAACAAGCACTTATTACATACCCAACTTTTCTAAATGTTGTTGTTCAGTCACAAGTTGTGTCTGACTCTTTGGATTCCATGGACTGTAGCACTCCAGGCTTCCCTGTCATTCACCAGCTCCTGGAGTTTGCTCAGACTCATGCCCATTGAGTCCAGTGATGCCATCCAACTGTCTCCTCCCTTCTCTTCCTGTCTTCAATCTTTCCCAGCATCAGGGTCTTTTCCAATAGTTAAAGGTGTGCCCATGGGCAAAAGTTCAATTCTGGAACTGCAAGCAAGGTCACATAATAGAAGTTTCCTTTCTCCCACCCTGATGCTCTCAACAATGTCCTTCACCAGCCACTCAGGGTTCTAGTATAGACTGAATCTAAATCTTTCTGTGTGAAATGGGATTATACACGTTTGCACATGCGTGCATCATGCTCAGGCATGTCCGACTCTGTGTGACCCCATGGACTATAGCCCACCAGGCTCCACTGTCCCTGGAATTCTTCAGGCAAGAATACTGGAGTGGTTTGCCATTTCCTACTCCAGGGAATCTTCCTGACCCAGGGATCAAACCCGGGTCTCCTGCATTGCAGGCAGTTTCTTTACCATTGGAGCCACTAGGGATTATACACAGTTTATGCCAATAGTTGCAAAAACAGCTTACCTGTGATATTCTTTAAGTATCAAAATTGCACAAGGCCACAAGATGGCGTCATTATGCTATCAAAGTCTAACAGGGTAGGTGGGTGGGTGTCTGCTGAGAGTTAATCCTTTGGAAGGATAGAAAAATGAGCCTTGGGAAGGATCACAGAATCTTTTTCCTCCATCTCCCACCCCATGTCTCCTCCTGATATTGTACTTTTTCCTATACATGCTTAAAATATAGTTTGAATGCTTATTTTTATTTTTCACATAGAATTTTCATTCAATATCTTAATCTCTGTAAGAGTTGATAAAATCTATAATTTTATTATTTTTTAATAAGAGGAAAATATACTAAAAATCAATCAGCAGTCTTCCAAAGACTGGTTCGCACTACTGATCTACAGGAAGCAAGTGTCAAAAGACAGAAAAGTCCTTCTTCTATCTAACTATGGCAAGGATTATTTCATTGGGAAACTGCGCTTCATACAGTGCTTTCCACACTGGTATGATGCCATTACTTCATGGCAAATAGATGGGGAAACAGTGAGAGACTTTATTTTCTTGGGCTCTGAAATCACTGCAGATGGTGACTGCTGCCATGAAATTAAAAGATGCTTACTCCTGGAAGAAAAGCTATGACAACCCAAGACAGCATATTAAAAAGCAGAGACAATACTTTGTGGACAAAGGTCTGTCTAGTCAAAGTTACAGTTTTTCTAATAGTCATGTATGGATGTGGGAGCTGGATCATAAAGAAAGTTGAGCATCAAAGAATTGATGCTTTTGAACTGTGGTGTTGGAGAAGACTCTTGAGAGTCCCTTGGACTACAAGGAGATCAAACCAGTCAATCCTAAAGGATATTAGTCCTAAATATTCGTTGGAAGGACTGACTCTGAAGCTGAAGTTCCAATACTCTGGCCACCTGATATGAACAGCTGGCTTACTGGAAAAGATCCTGATGCTGGGAAAGATTAAAGACAGAAGGAGAAGGGGATGACAGAGGATGAGACGACTGGATGACATCACCGACTTAATGGACATGAGTTTGAGCAAGCTCCGAGAGTTGGAGATGGACAGGGAAGCCTGGAGTGCTGCCGTCAAAGGGGTCACAGAGTCAGAAATGACTGAGCGACTGAACTGAACTGATGATGTCATTAACCCTACTGATACATTTTAACACATTCCTAATTGTAACCATGAAAGATAAGCAACTCTACATAATCCTTTAACATTGCTTGTTTGGGATAATCTAATTATTTTCCTGATGCCCATCAGCAAAGCTTAGGAATCAGACTGACCTAGATACAAATTCCAACTCCACACTTACTAACTGGAAGATCTCTGACCTGCCTTGGTTTTCTCGTCTATAAACAGGAATATTTAAAATGGCCTCAGAATATTATTGTGTTAATTAAATATATGATAAGCTCTCATGCACGACTATATAAAATAAACGGTCATTTTTTTAAATCATTGTTATTATGAACTAGTAAACGCCAGTTTCCCCTCTACTTATCTTTGTTTTCCTTTACAGTACAGCAATCATTAAAGAGAACAGGCAAATATACAGAAGCTCCTTGCTGCCTCTTCATCCAATCCCAAGCTTCATTCAGATGTGCTCAGATACGGCCTTTATTTATCTAAGGCCTTGAAAAGGTATGATTGATAATGAGGCAAGACAGCCACGGAAGGGCCGGTCATGGCGTGTGTACGTACTCAGTCCTTATGTCATGCCCTACTCTTTGAGACCCCATGGACTGTAGCCCACCAGACTTCTCTGTTCATGGGTTTTCCAGGCAAGAATACTGGAGTAGATTGCCATTCTCTTCTCCAGGGGATCTTCCCAACCCAGGGAACAAACCCACATTTCTTGCATTGGCAGGCGAGCTCTTTACCACTACGCCAAATTCCCACAGGCCATGGCATCCAGCTCCAAAAGAGGAACCAGTGATGTCTACTAAGATGAGGGGTCAAGGTCTTAAGAGGTTATATAAGGCAGAAAGGAGTAAGCGCCTTCTTGAGGACCACACTGACAAATTCAAAATTAAGGCCAGTTAGAATGGCAGCATGAGTGATAGAAATAAGATGCTTTGTCCTAGCAGAGGCTGTTCAGCAGAAACATGCCAGAAATCTAAACATGGCTTGTGACCCGGACTGAGAAATGTTAAGAGTGGATCTTGTTAGAATGTGTGCATTCTCTGAACAACATCGGAGAATTTGTTTCAATAGAGAAGGTGAAAAGGCAGAGGAATCAGAGATAAAATTGCCAACATCTGTTGGATTATCAAAAAAGCAAGAGAGTTCCAGAAAAATATCTATTTCTGCTTTATTGGCTATGCCAATGCCTTTGACAGTGTGGATCACAATAAACTGGAAAATTCTTCAATAGCTGGGAATACCAGACCACCCGACCTGCCTCTTGAGAAATCTGTATGCAGGTCAACAAGCAACAGTTAGAACTGGACATGGAACAACAGCCTGGTTCCAAATTGGGAAAGGAGTACATCAAGGCTGTATATTGTCACCCTGCTTATTTAAATTATATGCAGAGTACATCATGAGAAACGCTGGGCTGGATGAAACATAAGCTGGAATCAAGATTGCCTGGAGAAATACCAATAACCTCAGATATGCAGATGACACCACCCTTATGTCAGAAAGTGAAGAGGAACTAAAAAGCCTCTTGATGAAAGTGAAAGAAGAGAGTGAAAAAGTTGGCTTAAAGTTCAACATTCAGAAAACGAAGATCATGGCATCTGGTCCCATCACTTCATGGCAAATAGATGGGAAAACAGTAGAAACAGTGTCAGACTTTATTTTGAGGGGCTCCAAAATCACTGCAGATGGTGACTGCAGCCATGAAATTAAAAGATGTTTACTCCTGGGAAGAAAAGTTATGATCAACCTAGACAGCATATTAAAAAGCAGAGACATTACTTTGCCAACAAAGGTCCATTTAGTCAAGGCTATGGTTTTTCCAGTAGTCATGTATGGAGGATATGAGAGTTGGACTATAAAGAAAGCTGAGCACCGAAGAATCGATGCTTTTGAACTGTAGTGTTGGAGAAGACTCTCGAGAGTCCTTTGGACTGCAAGGAGATCCAACTAGTCCATCCTAAAGGAAATCAGTCCTGAATATTCATTGGAAGGAGTGATGTTGTAGTTGAAACTCCAATACTTTGGCCACCTGATTCGAAGAACTGACTCATTTGAGAAGACCCTGATGCTGGGAAAGATTGAAAGCAGGAGGAGAAGGGGATGACAGAGGATGAGATGGTTGGATGGCATCACCAATTCAATCGACATGAGTCTGAGTAAACTCTAGGAGATGGTGATGGACAGGGAGGCCTGGCGTGCTGCAGTTGGACATGACTGAGTGACGGAACTGACTGAACTGAAGGGATGGTGAAAAGATATAACCTCATGGTCCAACTCTGACCTGCTGGTCTCAGTTAAAGCTGCAATTGAGAAATATCCTAGGGCTGCATCCAGGCTGAGCAGGAAAGGATGCTGTGACAGATTAGATGTCTGGCCAGACACCAGAGGAAGCAAGGCATATGCCATACACCCATCATCTCTCCTCTCATTCAAAATCCAATCACAAGCCATGAAGAAAGTACCAGAAAAAAAGAGACGAATACTTATCTGATACTAGGACAAGGAGGAACTCTGGAAGCAAAAAAGAAATGGGAGAAATTGCAAAGAAAAATATCTAAGCAAAATTCTAACATGTTTAGGTATCAAAAACATTAAAACATATAAAACAGAAAAAGTATTTTTTCACAAATATGACAAATGTATTATATAGTTATATAGGAAGCATTCTTATGAATTATTAAGAAAACTGCTAATGATCCAATGGAAAATGACAAAATGGTGAGATGATTCTTGAGGAAGAATTTTAAATGACTCAAAAACTTAGGTTACACACATGCACACTGACATTCAAAGAAACAATAACTAGAGCGCTCATGAGATAATATATCTTATACATAAAATTAGAGAAGGTTAAAGATACACTACTCAAAGCTGGTGAGAATCTAAGTAGATAATTGTATTTGTTTTAGGAATACAAATTGGCTTTTCGAGAATACTTAAAAATATTTCCAGTAATTCATTTATAGGAATCTAACCTAAGGTACTATTTTTAAATGATGGCAAAATTTATAACACAAGAATAATAATCATACAGAATTTTATAATAACAAAATTTGGGAAAAAAATCTAAAATGTCCAAATTAGAAAATGGTTAAATAAAATTTAACCTATCGAACAGAGGAGTTTTAATCAATCCTTAAAATTGCTTTGGAATAATTTTCCTATAAAACCTGCCTGAAAAGATTCCACACAACCTAATTGTGTGTTTCATTACTACAGCATATTACATTTTATCCAATATTAAATTAGATTATATCATCATGTCATATGCTATGACATATAGAAAATAAAATATTAACAAATAATGGTTTATTTTTGGTTGTGTGCCTATGACTAATTTTTATTTTCCTCATTTTATCATTCTATATTTTCCCAGTGAAAAATATTTTTTTATTTTTTCCTTTTATTAGAAAAAAAATTTAATTACATTTGATTAAAACTGTCACATGAAAAATTTTCAAGCAAACTGATCACAGAAAAGAGTCCTGGAGCACAGTAGGTCAGAACAAGTTCTACAGTTACACAGGCTCTTGACACCTTTAACAACATGAGCTTGGTCAAGTCACTTAACCATTCCAAGCCTCAGTTTTCTTATCTGTGAAATGGGAATAGTAACCACCTACTCATAAGACAGCTGTGAGTCTTAAGTAAGAGGTACTCCCAAGTGGTTAGTATTGCTTTTGGCCTATAGGAGGTACTTCAATACCAATTACTAGCTGGTCTGAAGGGAACTGATCATCAGTTTTGTTTATTTTTTTATTTTACTTTACAATACTGTATTGGTTTTGCCATACATCAAAATAAACTGGATTCAGCCAGTGAAAGCAGCTGTGCACCCTGGGTCCTTACATTCAAAATACAAAGCACAGGGCTGTGCTTTGTGGTTGACCACAAGAAGCTATGTGAGCTGGAGTTTCCTGAGAATCACCATCAATGCCATTTCCTAAACCATTCTTCCACACGTGGTCAAGGAGACATGTCAGCAAGACACTGCTTCTCCCAGCCCCCTTACCAGAGACCAGCACTTCTGAGCTCTTCATCCTCTCTGATGCATACAGACACTGAGCCATGTAAGGACCATGTGCATTTTGCAGACGAAGACAACGAGGCTCCAAGAGCTTCAGAAATTTGTCTGAAATCACAGAGTGGCTCAGAGATTTCACATGCACATCATTATGATGTTAAAGACTGGACTCTCTCACCACCATCAACACACACACACACACACACACACACACACACACACACACACACACACACACACGAGTCAGCTCTTAACATCACGATGCCAAGAATGGCTTGAGCAGTCAGGCAGGGATGCAGCCCCTGAGCAGTGGTCAGCCACTGCTGGACAGCGGACAGCAGAGAGGCCCTATTTCCTCCTTGCTTTCCTCCATTCTGTAACCAAGGGATGTGTTCCTGCCTCTTCTCCTGGTAACCGGAGAGCAACACCCTTCTGTCTCCCAAGTGAAGTAGCCATCACCCTGCCACTCTTGGGGCTCTGGCAAAAGAAGGCAAAGAGGGACCCCACCCCCCAGCAACCTGGGCTCTGCCTGAGCTGCTCAAAATGCTTCCAGGTCAGAGGTGAGGACACAGCCGTGCAAAGCTGGCCCTCAGGAATTACAGCAGAGGATGGAGGCCCAAAGTCCCTGAGTGAGCAGCAACATCAGCCAGAAACCTCAGCTGACCATGAGGGCTTTCTGCTTCTCTTGACTTTAACCAGCTTGAGAGTCTGCCGCCATATGTTTTTGAACAACAGCTACAAATTGTAAAAAATCATAACAAGGCCAGCAGCTAACATGTAGTACACATTCAGTTCACTGTGCTAAAACATAGCTTTTAAAATTCCTTTACAACCACCCAAGAGTGATTTTTATGAGCCCAAATTTCCTGATATTGAGTCATGACGACAGTATGCAAGTTTATGTCCAGGGTGGGTTAGGAGGTGGGACCCTACTCCAAAGAATGAAGAATCCCAGAGGCCTGACAGGAAGGGTGCTGATGCCAAAAGAGGGGAAGAGGGCTGGGAGGGCACTTCCTTGGAATAAAGAACAGCTGGGGTATCTGGTCAGGGCTGGAGACATGCCCAGAGCCTGCCTGGAGGAAGTAGCGTCTGGAGCCCTCAGCAATCAATTTCTAGACCAGTATCCGAATTCCTCCAGGCCTACCTCGCTGCAAGGCGCCTTGATGAGTTCTACTAAAATCTCATATCTCTGGTAAGTTCTTCTTGATTTTTAACTGATCTGAGACCTAAACAATACATTTGAAAGAACCACTAACATGCACTGAGCATTCACTTTAATATGTCGTACTTGCTTATCTCTTTTAATCCTTCCAGCCACCCTCCCTGTTGAAGAAACCCAGGCACACTGAGGTTAAGTAATTTGCCCCAGGTCCCTCCTTTTTTTAAGGAATAAATCAATGAACTCATGAATGATGGCCCTATCAGTCTCTATCAGTGGTTCTGAAAATGTTAGCTTGCATCAGAACTGCCCAGAGGGCCAGTTAAAACACGGATGTGGGGGCCTCACCCTCAGAGTTTCTGATTCAGTAAACCTGGGGTGATGTCTGAGGGTGTGACTTTCCAACAAGCTCCCAGGTGATGCTGATGCTCCTGGTCCAGGGACCACTCTTTATAGTCTTGACAAGGAGTCAGAAAAAATTTTTTTATGAAAGGGCCAGTAAATAAATGCTTTAGGCTTTGAAGATCAAGGAGCAAAATCAAGCTCATTATATGAGTACTCATATGACCATTTTAAATGTAACCGTCGAAAAATGTAAAATCTTAGCTTTCAGATCACATTTGAGCTAGCGTGTGTGCATGTGTACTTCAGTTGTATCTGACTGTTTGTGACCCCAGGAACTGTAGCCTGCCAAGCTCCTCTGTCCATGGAATTCTCTGGGCAAGAATTCTGGAGTGGGTTGCCATTTCCACCTGCAGGGGATTTTCCCCACCCAGGGATTGAACCTGCGTCTCTTTCATCTCCTGCATTGACAGGCAGGTTCTTCACCACTAGCGCCACCTGGGAAGCCCAATGTGACCTAAACTCTAGACTAATTCCTGGTCTTGGTCTCTCTATGCCCCACCGCACACCTGTTTCCTTCTTAAGATCCCTTCTGCCCAATGGCCTCATCAGGAAAGTGCACCTTACCTTCAAGCTGCTAAGAGGCCAGCTGGTTGTCCAGCATAGGTCACACAATGGCAGTGATGGTGGTACCAATGCCACTAAGTTCAGAAAGGAGCTGACCCCACGCCTCTGGCACTCAGGGGCACCCTGGTCACTATGGATTAGAAATGTTCCATGAGGATGTCTGGAAACTGATCATGATTTATTTTTTCCAAGGCTATATATAATATGAAAAGTTCTCTAGTGTTGTCTTGGGGGAAGTAGAAGATTTCTTATCATTTTTTTAAACAGGGATAATGATAATAAAGACACCTCAATTAATGTAATCTGCCTTGAAAGCACACCACTCTTTGCATATTTCAGATAACCTCAAAGTGGAAGGAAGATCTTGTACTAAGGTTTTGAGGTTTTACCATACTTATGAGGATCTATCCATGCTCTGAATTTTTGTGTTCATGGGCTTCTAATTTATTGAGCACCCACTTTTGTCCCTGGAGATTACAAGCAGGGGAAGAAAGCCTAAACCCCATGCAGAGAACCACCTTTCCATTCCACCCCACCCCCCTGGAAGTTCATGAAATTGGTGGTGCAGAGGACATTTCAATAATGACACTTGGCTACTGATGGGTTTTCCAGTGATAACCTTGAGGAGCCCTTCACTCCCACATGACATATAAACAATTTCTGAACTCAATCCAGTCAGAACATGACTCAGAGCAGGTCTCTAAGCTGAGCCCTCCTGGGGAATAACAAAGCAAGCAGCACAGCTTTCCCTGACATGCCTGGAGAGCTCTGCAAAATGGAGAAATCCAGCTTCAAACATCTCCAGTGAGGCCTCAGTGGGCTGTCAGCATCTTCCCCACAAGTTCAGTCTGCATGCTGGTTTGAACGCTTTCTCGCTGTGAAAACATCCTGTATCATGCCCCACAGCATGGGACTAAAATGCTGATGCCAGCACTATGCATGCCCCTCAATGTTCCAGGAAAGAGTGAGATTAAGGGATGACAGAGAGGGAAAAAAGAGAGTGTATTAAGTACTGTATTTCAGTACCCACACTCTCTTAGCTACTAGTCAGAATCCAGTGGCACGTGTTCTCCATGCTTTGCAGTCTTTTACAAATGGGCACCTGATGTGGGAAGCAGAGGGATGAGAAGACTCCTGTAGATGAGAGGAACTGGGCTGTCGAGGATGATAATCTCACTGGTGGTACTTGTGTGCTCAGCCATGTCCGATTTTTTGTGACCCCATGGATTGTAACCCTCCAGGCTTCTCTGTCCATGGGATTCTGTAGGCAAGAATACTGGAGTGGGTTGTCATTTCCTTCTCCAGGGACTCTCTGTCAAATGTTGGCCAATCACCTTCCTTCATTCAGGTCCATAAGCCCTCTTCCCAAAGCTTAGGGAAGCTTCCCAAAGCTTGTGTGTTGAAGTCAAGATTTTTGCAATTATAAATGTAATTTGGAAAGTAGAATGGTGGTTGCCAGGGATAGGGGGCAGGGGTAGAGGAAATACGGAGCCATTGTTTACTGGGGGCGGAGTTTCAGTTTCACAAGAGGAAAGAGTTCTAGAAATTGATCACACAATCATATGAATACACATTAACAGTATTGAATTGCATGCTTAAAAACTGTATGATGTTAGGCTTAATGTTTTATGTTATGTTGCTACAATTTTATAATAAAGCAATTTGGATCATATGATCTGAGCATCCCTACTAGGGTCTAGGGTAGTACCCTGAAATAAATATGTGGATTCTTCTGCAATGAAATGTACGGCAGGTCTCACTGATTAGGATATATGAAAATCATACAGTCTCACATCAATGCAGGCCATTTTGCCAATTAATTGTCAAACTGCCGAATATTCACTAAAAGACTTTTGGGTTTCAGCAGTCTATGGAATTTGGAATGGTAGCTCAGGAACTGTGAGTCTATAGCTCCCACTGACCCACCCTACCCCACACCTCAGTACAAAATGTTCATTATTCACAGTTCACAGATGAGAAGATAGAAACAGGATACAGCAGGAGTAGGAAAACAGCCACTGGCCAAAGGCCGGCTGGCTTGTGGAAATGCAAACTTGCCTGGTTCCCCTGCCGAGGCTTCACCCTGACCCTAGACTAACGTGGACACAGACGTGGTCAACAAAGCACTGGGATCTGAAAGAAGTACAAGAAGTACATTGAAACTCAAAAGAGATGCCAAAGAATCTATCACAATACGCCGCTAGTGCAAGGTGTGTGAGATGGAGCCACCGGGGTTTGGACGCTGGCCACGACATGCACTCTCACCAGCCCAACTCACGTCCCTCTCAGAGGCAGAAACATGAGCAGGACAGACCTGTGCCCTGTCTCTGGGAACTGTCCTTTGATCTTTTGTTTCTCAGGCCTGAGGTAAGGAACACCTCTGATCAGTGAGCTCTTCTCCCCTTCTCCACAACACTAAGCATTTGCTTTCGACTGGGGCTATTCCCCAGAAACAGAAAGCATGCAATTTAGAAGTGCCTTTGATTCTCTCAACCTGGCGCATCCCCTACATACTCCTAGGAGAAATGAGGCCAAAGGAGATCTGCAGCCTGACAGAGCTAACGAGAAAAAGGCTTCTCGTTCTCATCTCTCACACCTGAGGTCAGCCCTGGGTTTGGGGATGCTCCATAACTGCAGATCCTGTATCAACCAGTCTCCACTGCAGCAGCCCTGCACTGACCACTGTCCGCCTTCTGCACATTCTCATGGGCTCACCAGGAATCACTGCAGATGTCACATCAGAGCGCTGAAGAGCCTGGCGAGGGATGGTCCTCAGTGTCTCAGTGCTCACTGACCCCACTGGCAGAAAGCACCAAAGGGCCAAAGTTTGGGGTTCCAGAGGAGATGGGGAGAAGGGCTCTTGTTCAGTCACTCAGTCGTGTCCGACTCTTTGCAACCCATGGACTGCAGCATGCCAGGCTTCCCTGTCCTTCACTATCTCCTAGAGTTTGCTCAAACTCCTGAACAGTATGAAATGGGGAGAAGGGCTGACTCCTGAATAAATGCTTCCTGAGGGTGGAGGGAAGAGGGGGTGGCCTCATAGGTCACAATCCCCCTGCCCCTTTCTGCACACCTTCAGCAGCTGGGACCCCTGGGAAGCATGGCTGCCCTGCTGAGTGTCTGCTGGCAGCATAGACCCCAGCATTGTTCCTCACACAACTTCTCAGCAAAGGAAGCCTTTCCGCTCAGGAACATGGACTCTCCCTTCTCTGTTAAATTAAACAAAGAGCTCCTCTGTTGACTGAGAGAAAACACTGGGCTTTCAGCATGGAATCTTTAACGAGAATGGAAAGAACGTCCATGAAACCCTGAGTCACCACAGCTGAGCAAGCTGTCCTGGCCTCCTGGAGCCAAAAGTGCATGATGGGTGCATTTAAACACACCTGCACATGCACACACACACACACATAACTCTGAATGTAGATAAAACATGAGGTCCTCAACTAAGAATAACAGGCCCGCTGTATTTGACATCAGTTCAGTTCAGTTCAATTCAGTCACTCAGTTGTGGCCAACTCTTTGCGACCCCATGGACTGCAGCATGCCAGGCCCCCCTGTCCATTACCAACTCCAGGAGTTTACTCAAACTCATGTCCATTTAGTCAGTGATCCCATTCAACCATCTCATCCTCTGTCGTCCCCTTCTCCTCCTGCCTTTAATCCCTCCCAGCATCAGGGTCTTTTCAAATGAGTCAGTTATTTACATATTTGACATCACTTACATATAAATGGGAGCTTCCCACATGGCACTAGTGGTAAAGAACCCGCCTGCCAATGCAGGAGATGCAAGAGATTTGGGTTCTATCGCTGGGTGAGAAAGATTCCTGGAGGAGGAAATTCCTCCAGTATTCTTGCATGGAGAATCCCATGGACAGAGGAGCCTGGCAGGCTACAGTCCATGGGATCGTAAAAGAGTCAAACCTGACATAGCGACTAAACAACAAATATACATGGAGTCTTTTTAACTAGGTACCACATCATGCCCTCACCTCTCTCCTTTCCCAGTATTAGATCTTGGGTCCAGGTTCAGTGCTGGGCTGCCACTCCTTCCCTTTGATGCGTTGACTATGATGATGGACCAGAAACACCCACTAACTCATGACCCTGAAGTTCTGCAGCCCCAGCTTAAGGCCCCTGAAATGCTGGTCCTGTGGGCCCTTCCAGGTCAGGGGTAGGGTAAAGAGAGGAAGCAGAATCCTGTGCTCTTTCACACGTGCAGGGTGGGAAGGGGTGAGGGAATACAGGGGCAGAAGGCCCAGGAGGAGAGAGCACTTAGAGCCAGGCTCTAGGGACACCAGAGATGTGGGTCAAGACCTTTGCTATTTAAAAATGCTCAATAGTGCTAATTGTTAGAGAAAGGCAAATTCAAAGCTATAACAAGGTGCTGCTTACAATGAATGGCCATCATTAGAAAGTCTACAAAGAACAAATGCTGGCAAGGGTGTGGGGAACAAGGAACCCCCCTACACTGTTGCTGGGAATGTAAACTGGTGCAGCTACTATAGAGAACAATATGGAGGCTCCTCAAAAAACTAAAAACAGAGCTACCATATAATCCAGGAAACCCACTCCTGAGTATGTAACTGAACACAACTGTAATTCAAAAAGATACATGCATCCTTATATTCACAGCAGAACTATTAATACAATAACCAAAACATAGAAACAACGTAAATGCCCATCAATCAGTTCAGTTCAGTTCAGTCACTCAGTCGTGTCCGACTCTTTGCGACCCCATGAATCGCAGCACACCAGGCCTCCCTGTCCATCGCCAACTCCCAGAGTTCACTCAGACTCTCATCCATCAAGTCAGGGATGCCATCCAGCCATCTCATCCTCTGTCATCCCCTTCTCCTCCTGCCCTCAATCCTGCCCAGGATTAGGGTCCTTTCCAATGAGTTGACTCTTTGCATGAGGTGGCCAAAGTACTGGAGTTTCAGCTTTAGCATCATTCCTTCCAAAGTAATCCCAGGGTTGATCTCCTTCAGAATGGACTGGTTGGATCTCCTTGCAGTCCAAGGGACTCTCAAGAGTTTTCTCCAACACCACACTTCAAAAGCATCAATTCTTCGGCACTCAGCCTTCTTCACAGTCCAACTCTCACATCCATACATGACTACAGGAAAAACCATAGCCTTGACTAGACAGACCTTAGTCGACAAAGTAATGTCTCTGCTTTTGAATATGCTGTCCAGGTTGGTCGTAACTTTTCTTCCAAGGAATAAGCACCTTTTAATTTCATGGTTGCAGTCACCATCTGCAGTGATTTTGGAGCCCCCCAAAATAAAGTCTAACACTGTTTCCACTGTTTCCCATCTATTTCCCATGAGGTGATGGGACCGGATGCCATGATCTTCATTTTCTGAATGTTGAGCTTTAAGCCAGCTTTTTCACTCTCCACTTTCACTTTCATCAAGAGGCTTTTTAGCTCCTCTTCACTTTCTGTCATCTGCATATCTGAGGTTATTGATATTTCTCCCAGCAATCTTGATTCCAGCTTGTGTTTCTTCATAAGCAGGGTGACAATATACAGCCTTGACGTACTCCTTTTCCTATTTGAAACCAGTCTGTTGTTCCATGTCCAGTTCTAACTGTTGCTTCCTGGCCTGCATACAGATATCTCAAGAGGCAGGTCAGGTGGTCTGGTATTCCCATCTCTTTCAGAATTCTCCACAGTTTATTGTGATCCACACAGTCAAAGGCTTTGGCATAGTCAATAAAGCAGAAATAGATGTTTTTCCGGAACTCTCTTGCTTTTCCATGATCCAGCGGATGTTGGCAATTTGATCTCTGGTTCCTCTGCCTTTTCTAAAACCAGCTTGAACATCAGGAAGTTCATGGTTCACATATTGCTGCCCATCAACAGATGAATAGATTAAGAAAATGTGGTGCATACACAGAACTGAATATTATTCAGCCATAAAAAGAATGAAATCATGCCATCTGCAGCAACATGGATGGACCTGGAGATAAAGCTAAGTGAAGTAGGTCAGAAAGATGAAGAAAAATACTATATGATATCGCTTTTATATAAAATCTAAAATATGATACAAATGAACCTATGAAAGAGAAACAGACTCACAGACATAGAGAACAGACTTGTGGTTACCAAGTGGGGGAGGTGGTGGAAGTTTGGGATTAGCAGGTACAAACTATTGTATACAGAATGGAGAAGCAAGAAGGCCCTACTATACTGAACAGGAAACTATATTCAATATCGTATGGTAAGCCATAATGGAGTAGAAAATAAAAAAGAATGTATGGATTTGGTAAAGAAAGATTGATAACATTTGATTCAAAATGTTAACAGTGCTGCTATATTTTTTCTTAAAAAGATAATAAGAGCATGAAAAACTTATTTCTGCTTCCTAACTCAAATAAAGCTCAACAAATTTTAGGGCAGAAAAAATAAATCAATAAAGAAGAACAAAGAATGTATGTATAACTAAATTACATTGCTGTGCAGTAGAAATAAGGGGCTTCCCTGGTGGCTCAGTTAGTAAAGAATCCCCCCACAATGCAGAGGAACCGAGTTCTATCCCGGGGTCAAGAAGATCCCCTGGAGCAGGAAATGGTAACCCATTCCAGTATTTTCTTGCCTGGGAAATTCCATGGATAGAGGAGCCTGGAAGGCTACAGTCCGTGGGGTCGCAAAAGTCTGACACGACTTAGCGACTAAACCACCACAATAGAGATTAACACAACACCAGAAATCAACTATACTGCAATAAAGTATACATATACATATACGTATATGGGGGGGGAGATCTTCACAGTTAAGTGTGAGACACCAGTGTGTGCAAACCTCATGTCATGTTAACCCATACTGGTTTGAATGAAGAATGTCAACTTTGTTTCTTCATACTACAAGACAGGAGCAGAAACATACTTATGACGTATGAGAGTTAAAGGAATCTGCTAAGATCTTCCAACCCCTTCATTTAACTGATGAGGAAACAGAGGCCTGGGCTCCTGTAACTAATCTAAGTTACAGAAGGACCAGGTATTATAAAACCTGATTCTCCCAACTCCAGTCCATTTCTAAGTTCCACTGTGGAAAGAGAAAAATATAAATCTCCCTTGCCTGTATATATGCTGTGCTAATTCACTTCAGTCATGTCTGACTCTTTGCGATGCTATGAACTGTAGCCCATCAGGCTCCTCTGTTCATGGGGACTCTCCAGGCAAGAATACTGGAGTGGATCGCCATGCGCTCCTCCAGGGAGTCTTCTGGACCCAGGGATCAAACCCATGTCTCTTACATCTCCTGTACTGGCAGGTGGGTTCTTTACCAGTAGCTCCACCTGGGAAGCCCTGCCTGTAAATGATGCTTCCTAATGATTGCTTTCTACCTCTGGCTAACTGTGCAGTATCTCAAGCATATCACTAACATGTGTCAGATTCGCTTTAATCTTCTGCAAGCCAAGCAATTTTAAATTCAGGTCTAGCTATACATTTTGTAGAGTGCAGCACAAAATGAAAACACAGGGCCCGGGCCAGGGGCAGGGAAACCACTCTTTCCTTCCCACAGCCCATCATCGCAACTCACAGCAGAAGGGCGACCCCCCCAGGAATTGCAAATACCATGCCGAGATATATTCAGTACGTGAATGGGAGGTGGTGGAGCAGTCCCTCTGCAAGCCACCCGCTGGATGGAGAGGAGCACTGTCACCTCACCTCAAGACACTGTGGGATGCACACACCATCCTGAACCTCCTGAGTGTGCACCCAGGCTCTGGCTGGGGAGCAGAGGGCAGCCAGGGAACACATCCCTCTCCCACCCCAGTGCAACCTAGTCACTGCCCTGGTAGGGTCGCACTAGAAGAGGTGTCAGAGTGAGAAGCAGGAGGCCAGGAGGACTTACTTCAATTTAATTACCTCTTCAAGGATTCTATCTCCAGCTACAGTCACATTCTGAGATGCTAAGGGTTAGAAGTTCTAACCTTCGACATATGAGTTGTTGTTGTTCAGTCATTTAGTGGTGTCCAGCTCTTTCCAATCCCATGGACTGCAGCACACCAGGCTTCCCTGTGCATCACCAACTCATAAACC
The DNA here is from genome assembly GCF_016772045.2 of Ovis aries. NCBI lineage: Eukaryota > Metazoa > Chordata > Mammalia > Artiodactyla > Bovidae > Ovis > Ovis aries. The sequence goes on along the minus strand of NC_056069.1, from coordinate 40,183,620 downwards.
TTGCTCAGACTTATGTCCATTGAGTCAGTGATGCTATCCAACCATCTCATCCTCTATTGTCCTTTTCTTCTCCTGTCTTCAATCTTTCCCAGCATCAGGGTTTTTGCCAAAGGGCCAGTTCTTCACATCAGGTGACCAAAGTATTGGAGCTTCAGCATCAGTCCCTCCAATGAATATTCAAGATTGATTTCCTTTAAGATTGACTGGCTTGATCTCCAAGGGACTCTCAAGAGTCTTCTCCAACACCACAGCTCAAAAGCATCAATTCTTTGGTGTTCAGTCTTCTTTAAACATAAGAGTTGGGGGACACAATTCAATCAGTGATGGATACTGACCCTCAAAAGTTGGATATTCTGTAGAAGTGATCTCAGGGAAAACAGTTCACTAAGAATCTATACCCAGTCTATGGCTTCTCTCGGAGAGGCCTTCTCTAAACCCCTGATCAATCAAGTTCCTCTTCTAGATATTCTTACAGCCTCAATGCTCTACACATTACTTTTATAATTTTTAAGTTCTCCTCCCACTAGATTATATAAGTTTGTGAGGGCAGAGTCCAACTATGAATGTTAAGAACTTTGTCCCTTAGTATCTCGTCCACAGGAAGCAACAAATTAAAATTTTCTAACTGAAGGAAAGCCAATCAATGACATACAAACCAATAGAAATAAACACTGGAACCTTCTAATCTTTGGCTTATTGACCCAAGAAACACCCTGGGGACACACTTCTTGAGCCTTTGGAGGACAAAATTGGGAACATAAAGTACATTTATCATTTTTTCAAATATTTAATTTCAAATCTAACAAGTAAACTTCCTTCTCCATAGTGAATTTGTGGCTATTTAACAAGACTCTCAGCTGCTGCACAGAAATGGGACTGACTGAGTATATGTGTCTGGAGAGGGGGAATCTTTGTTTTCCCAAATGCTGGCATTAATCAAGCTGTGAGACAAACATACAGGTAATATTAATTGCCAAAAGAACACATCTGCCTTGCCTCAGTGACTCAGAGCACTCCTGGAATGCTGAGACCCCTAGCACAGGTAAGATGCATGTCCTGCTCACACCTGCAGGACCCCATTGGAAACACACATCATGCCTTCATTCAATGGACAAACATTTATCATACAAACAACTATGAATCAGACATTGGCCTTGGATACAAGTATCTCTGACTCTTGGGATGCAAAGATGAGTCTCATGGTAAAAACAGAATACAAGTTCACCAGAAAAATCATCAATGAAGCTATGACTCATTCATTTATTTACTTACTCATTCATTCAACATTTACCAGGTGCTTGCTATGACAGGCTCTGTCCAAGGCAGTGGGGATTCAGCAGAGTTCAAAAGCCAGGAATTATTTGCTCTCATGAAACTCACATTCTTGTTTTGGGAGAGATAGATAATAAGCAAATAGGTAAAATAACATCAGATGATGACAAGTGCTATGAAAATAAATAAAGCAGGAGAAACGGTTTACAAAGTGAAAGAGAGAAGGCTACCTTACTTAGCAGTCAAGGAAGGCTTCCTTGATTGGGTGATTTTTGAGCAGAGACCTGACTAGTGTGAAAGAATGAGCCATGAAAAGATCTTCAGTTCAGTTCAGTTCTGTCGCTCAGTCGTGTCCGACTCTGCGACCCCATAAATCGCAGCACACCAAGCCTCCCTGTCCATCACCATCTCCCGGAATTCACCCAGACTCACATCCATTGAGTCGGTGATGTCATCCAGCCATCTCATCCTCTGTTGTCCCCTTCTCCTCCTGCCCCCAATCCCTCCCAGCATCAGTCAATGAGTCAACTCTTCGCATGACCTGGCCAAAGTATTGGAGTTTCTTCAGCTTTAGCATCATTCCTTCCAAAGAACACCCAGGACTGATCTCCTTTAGGATGGACTGGTTGGATCTCCTTGCAGTCCAAGGGACTTTCAAGAGTCTTTTCCAACACCACAGTTCAAAAGCATCAATTCTTCAGCACTCAGCTTTCTTCACAGTCCAACTCTCACATCCATACATGACCACTGGAAAACCATAGCCTTGACTAGACGGACATTTGTTGGCAAAGTAATGTCTCTGCTTTTCAATATGCTATCTAGGTTGGTCATAACTTTCCTTCCAAGGAGTAAGCGTCTTCTAATTTCATGGCTGAAATCACCATCTGCAGTGATTTTGGAGCTCCCAAAAATAAAGTCTGACACTGTTTCCCCATCTATTTGCCATGAAGTGATGGGATCAGATGCCATGATCTTCGTTTTCTGAATTGTTGAGCTTTAAGCCAACTTTTTCACTCTCTTCTTTCACTTTCATTAAGAGGCTTTTAGTTCCTCTTCACTTTCTGACATAAGGGTGGTGTCATCTGCATATCTGAGGTTATTGATATTTCTCCCGACAAGCTTGATTCCAGCCCAGTGTTTCTCATGATGTACTCTGCATATAAGTTAAATAAGCAGGGTGACAATATACAGCCTTGACATCCTATTGACTGGTTTCCTATTTGGAACCAGTCTGTTGTTCCATGTCCAGTTCTAACTGTTGCTTCCTGACCTGCATATAAGTTTCTCAAGAGGCAGGTCAGGTGGTCTGGTATTCCCATCTCTTTCAGAATTTCCCACAGTTTATTGTGATGGGAGGCGTATTGCAGGTAGAGGGAATATTGAGTGCAAAGGCCCTGGGGTGAGCCTACATCCAGGAACGCCTAGCAGGCAGGGAAGGAGGGGCAGAGCTGTAGGAAGGCACGTAGATGGCAAGCAGAGGCCACAGCAAAATGCAGAGTGAGCTCAGGAAAGGGACCCATCAGTCCTACATGGAGGGGAGAGTCCTCATAAGGAAGGAGCATTTGAAATGAGACTGAAACAACACCAGCAGTTTGCTTAGTGGACCAGCTGAGAATTCATCTTCCCACTCTCAGCAGGAAGCTGGAAGCCACGTGTGCTCTAGGTTCAAAGACCAGCACTCGGCTGCAGATGACTGACCTGTTTCTCTCTGACCCATTCATCTCCCAAGGCATCTACTCTTCTTCTTCACCTCCACTGAGAAGGCGCGCCTGAACACCCCTAGCTGATGGCCCCCTGAGGCCTCCATCCCCACATTCCTGCCAGGATCACCATTACGCTCACCATCGCACCCCCAGATCTAGAACCGTACCTGGCACCAGGTAGGAGCTTGAGGAGTAAATAAACATCTCTTGCTTTCTCTTATCTATCTTTCCATCCTCTTTTTTTTTCTGAAACAAGAATTCAAAGTAGCTGCTTTCAGCTACAGCCTCAGGCCACATCTTTGTCTTGCATTTTCCTCGTTAACAGCAAGGTATTGGAGTATCCACTGAACTCCTTCAGGAAGGCATGGCTATTCTCATGGGTTAAACTGGCTCCACAGAGGTGAAAAGACAAGTATCCAGTCAGCTGCCAGATGCAGCACAGATGGTCAGTAAATTCAATGCTTTTGAAGTTCAACATTTCTGAGTTGCTACCCTGGCCAGGAAGTCTGCCAAATCTTGGGGACACACCTGTGAATGAGCAGATCTGATTTTTATCCTTGTTGAGCTTATTGCCTAGAGAAGGACACAGATAGACGTTCATTATATGATAAAGCCCATGGCAAGGCAAGTAAGCTGGAGATAACAGTCACAGGAGAGACATCTAACACAGCAGAACCTATTCTTTTGGCAGTCTAGAAGGTTTTCTAAAGGAAGCCATGTATGAGTCCTAGAGATAAATACCTCTGAGCCAGTAAGGCACTGGGGAGAATGTGTTTCTGAAGAAGGGCTCTAAGTGCAAGGGCTGGAGGCAGTGAAAAGCAAAGCTTCTTGGAGATAAACAGTAGTTCAGGATGGCACAGACTATATTTGGAATGACAAGAGATGAAACTGGAGAAACAGGTAAAAGTCACAGAAAGAAAGAGATCCTAAAACTCACTTAACAGCTGGGCCTCTATCCTGAGGGCATGCTGGCAGGCTTTTAACACGGGAAAGAGATGAGCTGATTTGCTTTAGAAATATTTCTCTGGCTTCTAACAGGTGAGACAAAGGGTGGGGAGACTTCAGTGATCCAAGTGAAAGCTTACGATGCTGAAGGCAGACATATTTAGAAAACTATTAGGTAGCAGAAATGACAAGACTTGATAATGTATGTTGATTGAAGGCATGAGTCAAAGAAGAAAACCCAGGAGTTTGTTTGCCACACAGAGCTTTGAGCTAGAGACTCAGTTGTTCATTTTTTAGGGACAGTATCATGGTCCTATAAGGGTCATTGATGGCTTCAGCTGTGAGCATACCGGACTGGGATGCAGCGATGAGACAGCCCTCCCCATCTCTGCAGGCAGGCAGAGGGAGCCAGAAGGGGGTCAGAACAGGATTAATATCCTCCCAGCCTCACTGAAGGTACATGGAAACACAAGGATGACCAAGGGCAAAGCTAGGAGCCACTTCTCATCAAGATACCTTGTGTGTGTGTGTTTCCCTACAGAGTTGTGGGAAGGGAAGAAGAGTTTAACAGCTAACTACTCATCTAACATTTCTGTGATCTGAATGAGAAGGAAGTCCAAAGGGGAGGGGATATGTATATATGCACTGCTGATTCATTTCACTGTACAGTAAAAACTAACATAACATTGTAAAGCAACTATGCTCCAATAAAAATTAATTTTAAAAAGGGAATAGGATTTCTAAGGAACAAAAAAAACCTTTCTGCTGTATGAGAGAATCACCTTTTAGCTGAAAGTGATCCTTTGCTCTTATTGATCCAAATCCCCTTTCCAGCCTAGAACGGACTCCCCAGTGTCCTTTGCCTTCCAAATTCTACCCCAATTTCAGCACAGTCCCACTCACTCTGACAACATATGCCCAGCACAGAGCACCTGGAGGAGATTAAATGAACAGATGCCACGCTTCCTAGGGAAGCTGTTTCCTATTTGCGGAATGGGAATGTATGGACCTGAAATGAGTAAAAAATTGTCAAGTGCTGAGAAAATGCAAAGAAAGAAACTACCATGGTGAGGTCTGGCTAAAGAATAAGGGCTTTTGACTGGATAAATAAGTATCTCATCACTACAGAGAAACATTTCTAAGGTGCTAGTGCTCTGAATTCCTACAGTCTTGGTCTTGGATTTTACTAAGCAAACAAAACTAACCAGGTTACCATTTTATTTTCCCAAAGAAGTATTTCCCCAAGTTCGTTCCAATAATTTTTTCATTCCTCTCACTGGGAAAAGCTAGAAGCACTTTGCCAATCTTCCTACCAGTCCTGAAAGACAGGTCATCAAAAATAAACATCACTTCACTAAAAGAAAAATAAAAACTATTGAATAACAATTAAAAATTTAACTACCTCATAGTAAGGCAAAGCATGGATCACTGCAGAGTAGCTATAATCATATGGCAATCAGGAATTCAAGAAATTCAAAATGAGCCCCGGGCACGTTGTACCAAGAAAGTGCACTGTTAGCCAAGGAAAATAAACAGTGTATTTTAGACTCAACAGAAAGTATGGTGATTGCTTAGATCTTCAACTCACTGAATTTCCATTAAATCAGAACAAAACTATAAACAATACCCCCCAAACACACAATATCAGATTAGTGATTTGATATGCTAACACTAATGAGCAATTGTTAATGCTATTATAATATTTAACATTAGTACAGACTACTTAGAAAGGAACATCTCCAAAAGACTTAGAGAAATCCACCCAGGACTTCAATATGGCAGACTAGATATTCCAAAAAAGAACTCTCCCAGTATTAAGTCCCTAACAAAGTTTACAGCATTTAAAAGCGGGGCGAAAAAATCTTCAGAGGCCATAAATCAAAAAAAAGTCAGCAGAAATTCAGGAGAAAGGCCAAAGATGCAGTGTGATGATCTCTTTTGTGTCAACTCACCTTGGCTACAGTCTTATTTATTCAGACACTAATCTGGGTGTTACTGTGAAGGTATTTTCCTGCTGTTGTTTAGTTGCCAAGTCATGTCCAACTCTTTGTGACCCCACAGACTGTGGCCACCAGGCTGCTCTGTTCATGGGATTTCCCAGCAAGAATACTAGAGTGGGTTGCCATTTCCTTCTCCAGGGGATCTTTGTGACCCAGGGATTGAACTTGGGTCTCCTGCATTAGCAGGCAGATTCTTTATAGCTGAACCACCTGGGAAGACTGAAGGCATTTTGTAACTGTAATTGAAGTCCATAATCAGTTGAATTTAACATTATTCTTGATAATCTAGTAAGCTGGATTCAATCAGTCAAAATACCTTAAAGGCAGAGCTGAGACTTCCCAAATGAAGAAATTCTGCCCATGGACAGGTACTTCAGCCTATGGATGAGACAGGCAGTCTGCCCCTACTGCCCATTGATTCTGGATTTGCCTAGCCAGCCCCCCAGTATCATGTAGACAACTTCTTGCAAGAAACCTCTTAGCTCCCCTGGTTGACCCCTGATTGGTATATGGAGCTCACTGCTGCCCCTCTATTTCTGCTCTGGAAAGAAGAGGCAAGTTTAGGACCCACCTAGGTGAAAAGCCAGATCAGGATCCATTAAGTGAAAAAGTGAAGCCAGAAACAAAGACACAAGTAACCAAACCTAAAGTTGGCTCTCTGGGCTTCAACTCTGGGTAGAGGGCGGGAAACTACTCCTGGAGCACCTACAGCCACAAACCACAGGTTTGGGGCCCAACTTCACAGCAGAAAATGTGTGCCTTCACCAGTAAGCAGAGAATGATACCACTCCACCTTCCCCAGACTGGCAAAATTTATAAATGAAAATATCAAGTATTAAAATATGTAACAGTGGGAACTGCTATGTTCACTGTTCCTGAACAACTCTGGAAAGCAATTTTACATCTGGTAAAGTCACAGATGTATATATCCTATGAGACACTGCTTTCATTCCATACTAGTTATATGCCCTGGAAAACCTTATGAGCCTGTGTTCTTAAAAAAACACGTACAAGATGATCTGTGCAATATAATATATAATAGCCCCAAACTGGAAGCAGTTCAGATCCATTCACAGAAGACCAGTACAAGTGAAAGTCACATAATGGGAGTGTCCACAACAGAAAAAAAGGAATTACAGCTACTTGTCCTGGCACAAACACAATGTGGTGGAACAAAAAGTCCAAAGCATATATTCAGATTTCATTTCCTTTCATGATCTTACCACATATTAAAGATAAAATCTAGCCTAAATCCAGGCTGACACTCTTCAGGCCAAGGTCTAATTCTACTCACAACTGTACCCACAGAATCTTGGAGAGCACCAGACATAAAGTGCTGGTACCCAACAGACACCCAACAGATACTTGTTGATTGAATGAATAGCTTCTGACCACAAAAACACATGTCAGGAACCAGACCCTGTGTTTCCAGCCTAGTGTCCTGATGTATGAAATCTCCAAACCTGATTTTACTCCTTGGACCCCTTTCTGCCACAGTTGACCCTGCAGGTGTGGTCATATAACCTGACTCCACCTACCCAGCTTCCAAAAACCAGACTCCCCCCAGATACTTCGATCTAAGTTCCACTCAAGTCCCCATATGATATGTTCCCATCAAAAATCCAAAGAAAAGGGAGCTTGTCAAGGTCAATAAAATGAGGCTTTGAAATTTGCTCTACATTTAATTCCAGCAATCTGTATTTTCCCATCATTTAACATGGAATCCAGAAAGTTGAACAAGAACTTTGACAGGGCTCAGGAAATATAACACTTAGAACAGCAAACAAAACTGGTTAAGAAATTTTAGTTCAAACTGATCAAATTGATAACAAAATAACATCACATTAAAGGTCTGGGTTGATTTCATTGGGCCATATTAAAAGAGACTGTGAAATTCCCAAGTACCTTTCTATTTGGGAAATAAATGCAAATGAAGGGACATTTTAGGGGAAATGATTCACTTTCTCTCCTGAAGTCCTAGAGTACTTTTAAACTACATCTTTTTATTCAATGCCAGGGCTGTTCCTGCTTTGAACATTACAAAGATGGAATGTTTTCCACAAGGAAAGGTGATCTTTCTCGATATAATCACAGTAATTCGATCTGGCAGCACCAATCTCCCGAAGCCCAAGGTATACCTTAATGTGGGTTAATGACATGGTTAGTGTCAGTGAATTCCAGTGTAACACAGTACAAGAACACTGCAATTACCTGGCTCAGAGAGATCAGCACATTTCAATATGCCAAGATTTTAAAATTCCAAATGTCAAGTATACTTTAGGAATAATTGCCAGCATATTAACTTATTCTGCAGCCTCTAGCTGTCAGGTAAATACTGCATTTCGCTTACTGTCTTAGGAAAGGAGATAGTCACAAAGAACTGACACTTCCTCCACATCTATAAGCCTCACATTTTTCTTTTTATCAGTGTTATGTGGACTGGATACACTCTAGATTCTAGATGCATCTATGTGGCTACAAGTCACTCTTCATTGCATTTTAATGATTTACTGAATGTCTACTTTGCATCTATACTATGTTACATACTGTTTGGGGAGGGAGTTCCTACTCTAATGAAGCTGTGCAAATAGTTGATGGAACAAGATTTATATTCAAGGAAGACCTCAGCCAAAAGAACCTTAGCTGAATTCATCATCGGATAACATGTTGGTATTTTTTCAGTTTCTCTTCACATATCATTATCAGCATCATCAAATATTTAGCTGTCTAGTAATATTCCACATTAATGTATTATAACATTGCTGATACTGAAAAAGCACTGTCTCTAAACTTCCTCTACGGAATTAAAAAGAGACTTAAAAAAAATTTTCAGCATTACTAATACCATATAAATAGCATCAACCAATGTGGCAAGGTAGTAGGAGATTCCTTTCCCCTTTTCTGTTAAGAATACAGACTTGAGTACAGAGAAGTGAAATGTATAATGGTACATATTTTCTGGCCACAGAGTGGGGAAGAGAAAACAGATTTGAATAATAACAGGTCTCATAAAATAAAAAATAGAGCAAAACAAACTCCCGCATCCGGTGAGGAGATTAAGGACAATACCTTTTAATCCACAGGCTGGCTCCTTCATCTCTGGGACGCTTCGCCTCTGCCTCTTGTATACGACGTGTGGGTGGTACTCTCCCTCAGCCAGCGGATGCTTTTTGACAGGTTCAATGAAAAAGTCTCCATGTGGTAGATGGAAAAATCCAGTCTGCAAATGCATGCAAGACAAAGGTTTTATTTGAATCCATTCTTTATCTAGACAAAGAAAATTCATAAAGTGAAAATTATATAGATTAGGATGACCTCTGAAACTCAGAAGACTCTGCCATTTGGTCTCACAGAAGAGCGACATGTAAATAATTCAGTGAAATGTCTTCATAGTCATAGTTAGTAAATGTTTGGGGGTCATGAGCCCTTTGAGACACTAATGAAAAAAAGTGTACATACACAAACATATCCAAAAGTAGCAAACAATTTTTAAGGCTTGCAGATTGCTGGTTATCTATCAATCTCAAATTAGGAACAGGGCTTCCCGGTTGCCCTGTTTTACGGAATTTGTAGTTCATATCTCATGGACATTTGGGGGAAACATTTATCTGTATGTGGGTAGCCCAGCTACAGGCTCACATGTGGTTTCATCTTATTTGCTTATTTCGTTTTGACTGCACTAGGTCTTCATTGCCGGCCTCTGGTCATGATGAGCGGAGGCTACTTTCTAAATGCAGCATGTGAGCTTCTCATTGCTGCGGCTTCTCTTGTTGTAGAGCGTAGGCTCTAGGGTGTGAGGGCTTCCGTAGTTGTGGAGTATGGGCTCTAGGGCTCAGGCTCAAAAGCTGTGGTGCACAAGTTTAGCTGCCATGGGGTGTGAGGGCTTCCGTAGTTGTGGAGTATGGGCTCTAGGGCTCAGGCTCAATAGCTGTGGTGCACAAGTTTAGTTGCCCCATGGCGTGTGAATCTTCCTGGACCAGGGATCGAACCCATGTCCCCAGCACTGACAGGCAGATTCTCAACCACTGGACCACCAGGAAAGTCCCATGGTGGTTTGACTTTAAGTGTTTAATGCCATTCTGCTCTCAAGGAAACAAAGAAATATAATACTTATCTGAGACTTGAGTTTCCAGGAGTCTAAAACAGGCACTCTCATCTCACAGATATGGGAATTAGCAATAAGTTGGGAAATGATGGGCAATGAGTAACTCTTTCTGGAGGTCAGGTCTAGAAAAAGGGTAGTATAGCCAACAACTCTGTCTTCTCTTTGTGAAAGTTTCTGACTGCCCATTTAAGATATTTAGAAGCTGCTTGCCAATGACCTCCTATGACAGACTTAACTCTCAGGATCTGAATCCTATGTTGATGAAAAAGATGGCTTGCCACAGACACCCTGTTTGCAGCATCACATTGGACTGACCAAGAGCTCAGACTTTGGAATTAGCCTGTGTTCACATTCCAGCTCCTCCACTTTTTAGCTCTGTGATGTGGGACAATGACTTGCTCAGTTTGAGCTTTCTCAACTGAAAAATGAGGATAACCAAGGGATGCCATGAAGATTAAATGAGTTAATATATGCAAAGTTCCTAGAAAAGGGTGTGGCCTACAATCTGTTTTTAGACTCTTTTCAGATGTCAAATTTCATGTCTTTTCATTGTCTTAGGGTCTCCAGAGTCAACATAACAGTTCAATGAATATTGTTTACAAAAATAAACCTGGAAAGTTTGAGGTTAGGACAACTGTGAACAAGCCCCAAAGTTCAAGGTTGCTCATCACATCTCAGCAAGCCAGGGCTGCTCTGCTCCATAGGTGAGTCTGAAGATGAGCTGACTGCATCCCCTGCCCTCACCCCAGGTTAGGAAGCAAAAGGGGCTCCATGAAGGGAAATGCTCTCTGTTGAACAGGCTTTGACTCTGGGGTCTTTCCAGTATGGTGCCTCACTGTTGTTGCTGTCCAGTCACTAAATTGTGTCTGACTCTTTGTGACCCCATGGACTGCAGCACACCAGGCTTCCCTGTCCTTCACGATCTTGCGGTGTTTACTCAAACTCATGTCCACCGAGTCGGACATCCAACCATCTCATCCTCCATCACCCCCTTCTCCTCCTGCCTTCAATCTTTCCCAGCATCAAGGACTTTTCCAATGACTCAACACTTCATACCAGTAATATAACCAGATCTGAATGTACACCTCACACCTTCTTATTTTGATTACTGACTTTTATGTATCTTCGATAATAAGGAGAATAGAAAAAAAATTTACTGAAAGGCATAAGAATAGCTGTGTGACCTTGAATAGGTTACTCAACCTGTAAAATGTAGATAATGCTTACCACCTCACAGGGCTGTCAGGAGGAGCAAATGAACTGAGGCTTATCAAAGTGCCATGCAAACAGCTTTACAAATGCACAATGATGATATTTTAACTACCAATGCCAATAGCTGACATCTGACTTCAAATTTGCTCACATTTGCTGACAGTTTTTTTTTTTTTTTCCTCAGCATCTTTCTTTGAGGAAAAAACCTCTGGGACAGGAAGAGTTGACAAGGTCCAGACTGTAAAGTAGCTAGAAACAGACTCATGTAGGGCTGAGATTTGGTTTTATTTCTACTCTGAGACAAAGACCAGGGACATAGAGAGACAGTGGACCTCTTGCAAAATGGAGCTCACTTGTTCCATGGAAATGAAATAGAAGGCAAGGACTCCTCAGGCACGGCTGGTGTGAAGTCCCTTTGTGCAACTTCCATCAATCTAAAACTAGTCTTTGAAGAAAAAAAAAGTAGCATCAACAAGAGGATGTACTGGTATTTCTCCAGCCTCAAAGTTTGGACCTAGGTGGTGCAGAAGAAACAGATGGGATTGCAGGTAAGAACACAATAACTGTTTTATGGGCAACATGAATGAGGGTGCCCAAAAGTCAAATGAGCATTTTCTTAACTGCTTCCTTCCATTTGCATTTTTACACAAGACCAGTTTTGCCAGCGGGCACCTGGAAATCAGCTACCTCTCCATCCTAAATACTTCTCAGAAGCTGGAGAGAGCTCAAGGAAAGCTGGGTGACTCACCAGCTGGAGGGGAGGCAAGACATCTGCTCATAGGAAGGATTGGGGTGCTGGCCTCAGGACCCCATGTGTATTGCAGAGAAGGGAATGGACAGCAGAGGAGATGAAGAGATGCTGCTGGTTCCAGGAGGGTGAGGTGGGAAGATTTCCCAGCTGAGCTCTGCATCTCCTTCTCCCCCAACATATAAACACACAGCTTTGTACACCTGGTACCCAAGGGGCCACAGTTCACTGGTCTCTTCTTGTCTAACCAGAGCTGGGTCATGCTGGAAAATCATACACCCTTTGCATTCCAATAGAAGTAAGGACTGGCTCCATGCTCTCCCTGAAGCTAACTGCCCAACAGGACCACCTTCTTCTGTTGTCAGCTCTGGATCTGAGTCAGAGAAGGTGTTCTATATTCCACTCTCCTTTATAAACTACTTACCTCTTGCATCTTTTTTCAAAAACTTTTTATTTTATATTGCAGTAGAGCCAGTTAACAATGTTGTGAGAGTTTCAGGTGGTCAGCAAAGGGACCCAGGCATACATGTATCTGTTCTCCTCCAAGGTCTTCCCAGGTTGCTCAGATGGTAAAGAGTCTGCCCACCAATGCAGGAGACATGGGTTTGATCCCTGGGTCAGGAAGATTCCCTGGAGGAGGAAATGGCAACCCACTCCAGTATTTTTGCCTGGAGAATCCCATAGACAGAGGGATTGGGATCCTGATGGACAGATCCCAGGACAGATCTTTATGGGCTGTGTTTATGTGGTCACAAAAGAGTTGGACACAACTTAGTGACTAAACAAACAAAAAATTCTCCCCCAAACTCCTCTCCCATCCAGGCTGCCAGATAACATTAAGCAGTTTCCTGTGCTAAATAGTTAGGTTCTTGTTGGTTATCCACATTAAATATAACAGCGTGTATGTGTCAACGCTCATATCTTTGAAGGAGACCAAGAATGGACCTGAAGAAAAAGTATCCAATTCTCTGGGGAATTCTCAGATTCCTGAAAGAACCAGGGCAGGATGAGCCCCTGGCAGAAGCCCAAAGAACACGTTTGCCCTTTCACCTCCGTTCACTTCCGTCATCTCTTCCTCCTCTCAACATCCCAGCATGCTGCTCAGTGTCTTTTGGAAATAAACTCACCTCATTGTTCTAAGTTATAAATACCTGTGAATGCTTCCTGAGGCTCTCTTCTAAGAATTATTCTAAATAAACTTTATTTCGAAGCACTATAAACATGCAGAAAAATATACAAGTTATAACTGCAAAGTCCCATAAAACTTCCACAGAAGAAACACCTAAATTCAGGAAGAGAAGCTTTCCAGTAGCAAGAAACTTCCTGCTTCCCTTCTCACTCAATATCATCCCCAAGGGTAACTTATTCTGATGTCTAACACGAATACGTTCGTTTTAAATCTTTCCTTAATTCTTTACAGGAAGGGTCACTTGGTACAAAAAGTAATAATGTTTACTCCATGAGTGCCAAGTCACTTGTCAGGTCCAACTCTTTGTGACCCCCTGGACTGTAGCCCATCAGCTCCTCTGTCCATGGGATTCTCCAGGCAAGAATACTGGAGTGGGTATCCATGCTCTCCTCTAGGGGATCTTCCCCACCCAAGGATCGAACCCATGTCTTTTATGTCTCCTGCATTGGCGGGAGGGTTCTTTACCACTAACGCTACCTGGGAAGCCCCAATAATGTCTACTAACTCATTTCAAACATTAGAGACTGGCCGGTGAAAGAAATTTAAGGCAAGGAGATATCTTGAGACCCATTAAATCAGACTCTTCCTACTGCTTCCTCCTTGGCCCCAGACGGTGGGGATGAGACAAAGGGCTGAGCTAACCTTGGTGAGAGTCATCTGGCACTGAAACTCTACTGCTCTCTGCTAAGGAGGAACAGGCGTAGGACCTTCAGAATCTTTAGAACCAATTTCTTTCTCCTAGTCTTCTGCTGAGAATAGTTGCCTACAACATCTCCTCCTTCTCCTCAACTCCCATCAAAGCATTAATCATCTGGATGTAGTTGATGTTATACTTCAGTTACTGCAATGATTTTGGATCCAGTGGGAAACTGGCAGTGTCTTAAAATAAATTTGTGAATAGACTGTTCTAGAACTGCAAAGCCATGAGGCCTTGAAGAGTCACCTGGTCTAGGCTGTCATGCCTTCAGCTTTTACTACAGATAAAAAAACAGCAGGCTGAAGAATAAAAACAATGGTATTGTAAAAGACATGGGGGAACTTATCAAACCAGTTCCAACACTCAGCACTCAGGGTCCTGTGTTGCACAAGTCAAGGGGGTGATATTCACATAGATAAAACTGTGAGTGGAGCCCCCTAGAGGTGTGCGATGGAGCGTTGTCACTAAAACTCATTAGCCTGTCCTGGAAAGAAATTCCTGTTCATTTGAAAACATCAGAAGTTACCAGGTCAGTTTGTTTCTTCCCATGGTGATGAAGACAATAAGATGAACATATTCTGAAATCAAGAATAGAAAAAAATTGATTTGGGATAAAGATGTATCCAAGACACTCAATTATGGAACATAGATCACTGGGAAAGATATCACCTGTGGCCCACTATATACACAGGAAAAAAGATAAAATCAGACCCCCCAAATCACCCTTCCTGATGATCAGTCTGCGTCTGTCACATGGCCAACCCAGGGCCAAGATGTCTAAGAAGGGCAGTGATCCCTGCCCTTGAGGTTTACAACCTAGCCAGGAAGACAAGACTGACACCCATAAAAGAGCAGAAAGGAGAACAGCAAAGACCTAGAATTTTTATGTTAAAAAAAGGGTCAGTGCTCACATGTCCCAAGAGGTTGGCCCATGACCTCTGGGCCTAGAGGCCAGCCCTGAAGTCCTGTATCACAGTCCCTTCTCGACCAAACACAGCATCCTTGCAGAAGGTGGGGGATGCATCTCCCTAAGTGCTACAGATTCCAGTGCTGTGGCCCAGGGGAGACAAAGGCCACTGAGGGTAAATGCTTTTAGAGGGCACAGAGAGAAGACTGAACTTCTGCAGTCTCCAATAAACCTGGTCCAGCCCTAAAGCCCTGACAACCTGCCAGAATTATCAACTTTTAGCTTTTCTGTTGCTGGGTTGTAACAGGAAGAATAAGTTTCCGTCATTTAATACATAGCCAGGACCTTAAGTCAGAAGTCAGGGGATGACGGAAGCCACAAAACACAGAGCTGAGACCACTGGGAAGATTAGTCCAGGAATAACCTCCCCCACCTGCCGTGATGCCAAGAGCTCCCTGACAGGCCCGCATGGAGCCAAAAGGGAGTGTAACTGGTAATGCCATTGATTCACAGATTCTACATATTAGTCTTGGCAGCCTTAGGTAAAGCTCAGGCCAGAAACACGTATCTGATTCATCTACCTGTTAGTCACCCATATGCCAGGCAGGTATTGTTAACAATCAGATCTGGCCCCTACCTCTGAAAACAATGCTGTCAAATAGAACCTCCTGCGATGACAGAGATGGTCTACATCTACATCTACACCATCCGATTCGATAGCCGCTAGCCTCATGTGTCTGCTGAGCACCTGATCTGCGGCTAATGTAACAGCAGAACTGAATTCTTACGTTCATTAAACTCTAATTATTATCTTTACACAGCCCTAGGTGATTAATAGCTACCGTGTGTGTGTGTGTGTGTGTGTGTGTGTGTGTGTGTGTGAGTTGCTCAGTCGTGGCCGACTCCATGACCGTATGGACTATAGCCTGCCAGACTCCTCTGTCCATGGGATTCTGAACAGCATATATCTAGAGCGTGGTTGACTAATGAAGAAAGGGATCCATACACTTTTACATCACACAGTGACAGGTGCTAGAATCAAGGACAAATCTGAAGACTTGCTTTAAAAACAAGCTGCAAATATGTGACATTTCACTGATCACAGTTTGTTTTCTGTAATCAAGTCAATCGGGAGCCCACTTAGAAACACCAGTGTGATGCATACAGACTTCAGAGAATTGAAAAAGGCAACCAGGTATAAAAAATGCAACACGTACCAAGATTAAAATGAATCATCAGGAACAATTTGGCAGGACAAGGGCTGTGAGAAGGAGCTGCCATCATCCTGAGGCCAGATCAGAAGGGATATGAAGGTACCAGGAAAAGCCTGGGACTGTGGTTGTGATCAGACAGCATCAAAATCCCAGCTCTACTTCTAGAAGGAGCTGTTCCCATGAGAGCCCTAGAATATCAACCTGCATGTCCTCATACCTCTCTGATGCTCATAAGAGGAACCTGTCCAAACCCTAATATACACAAGATCATATACCAATCACTGGCTGTCAGTTCAGAGGCTAAATAGTAGAAAAAAATATCCCTCCATTGAAAAATTGATGAGATGGCTTCAAAAAATATATATGATCAGAAAGTTATGATGGGGTTTAATTGAAAGCACAAGCTATGGTCAAATTGGGCTTCCCATGGCACTAGTGGTAAAGAACCTGCCTGCCAATGGAGGAGACATAAGAGCGCAGGAAGATCCCTGGAGGAGGACATGGCAACCCACTCCGGTACTCTTGCCTGGAGAATCCCATGGACAGAGAAGCCTGGGTTCACAGAGTCAGACACGACTGAAGTGACCTAGCATGCACAGCATGCATGGTCAAATTAATCAATACATACAGCCTCAGTTTTCTCATCTGTAAAATGGGGCAAAATCTATCTTCATTAGCACGGTTGTAACTATCACAGACATTTTCTATAAAATGCCTAGCAGAAGGCTTGACATACATATGGCTCAGTTCAGTTCAGTTCAGTCGCTCAGTCGTGTCCGACTCTTTGTGACCCCATGAATCGCAGTACGCCAGGCCTCCCTGTCCATCACCAAGTCCCGGAGTTCACTCAGACTCACGTCCATCGAGTCAGTGATGCCATCCAGCCATCTCATCCTCTGTCGTCCCCTTCTCCTCCTGCCCCCAATCCCTCTTAGCATCAAAGTCTTTTCCAATGAGTCAACTCTTCTCATGAGGTGGCCAAAGTACTGGAGTTTCAGCTTTAGCATCATTCCTTCCAAAGAAATCCCAGATCTCCTTCAGAATGCTGGTTGGATCTCCTTGCAGTCCAGTAGCTCATTTTATCATAGCATCGTCCACAGTGAAGGTGAACATAAAGGAGTGACTGAAAGCAATTATTCTCATGTTCAGCCTTTTATTTCATCTCTTAGCTGCAAGTTCGCTTGGCTTCAGTTTTCTCAGGTGAAAAATATAAATAGTGGAAGTAACTTGCTAATTAGCTTATTAAAAGGTGTCATGTGTATTAAATGAGTTAGTATCAAGTGCTTGGAAGAGTGTCAGCACACAGCATGTACCTAATAAATGTGAGTTATTCGCTATTATGATAGTCTAAGGAAAATTCATCCCAGATGCCTAATGTGATGGTTTATGTGTCACCGTAACACACTACAAGGTGCCCAGGTTACACGTTACTTCTTGGGTCTGTCCGTGAGGGTGTTTCCGGATGGCATTAGCATGTAAATCAGTGGACTCAGAAGACTGCTGTCCCTAATGTGAATGGGTATCATTCAGTTTCTTCAGGGTCAGATCGTCTCTGGCCTTCAGACTGGAGTTGACACCTCAGCTGTCCTGGTTGTCAGGCCTTCAGCCATGGACCAAATTACACCATGGCTGACCTGGTTCTCCAGCTTGCAGATGACAGACTGTGCAGTTTCTCAGCCTCCATAATCGTGTGAGCCAGTTCTTCGTAATAATTACATTAATTACGGGAGAATCAGTGGTGCGTGGATGTAAATTGAGCTGCCTGGAAAAATTTGAGAGGAGACAGAATTGATAGATTTCTCTTTCTTGCTGTTTGATAGTCTTAGAGCTGGAAGCGATGGTGGGAGACTTCTCAAACTTCACACACCTCTCAGCCTGGGAGGCTGGTTTTCAGAACATGTCTTAGGAATAATCAAGCCCAATTCCCAAACTGGGATTTCTTCAAATGAACTAAGGCTGAAATCTTCAATAAACTTAGTGTGAGTGTCAGCATATAGTATATACCTAATAAAGTCTCTAGGTCAACAATGGGTGCCAGATCCAACCTTCCCCCTTCTCCTCCTGGAGACAGAATAATCTACAGCAGAATTTGTGTTCCGCTAGCAGAACAGTCCGGGGACAGGGCTGAGTTCAACACTCAACTCCAGCACAATTAAGCAAGGTAGCTTTATACAAGTAATTTAGTCTCTCTGAGCCTCGCTCTCCTCATCTCTAAAATGGGGATGAGAAAATATTCTTTGCTAAGGAATTTGGATAGGAACAGAGTATGGTAATTCTTATAAGGCTTTGCTGTCTTCGTGGATTCCTTCAAAGTGATGTGCTTGGACTCTTCCCTGTGATTCAATCAATCGTTTCCATATCTTTTTGTTCAGTTGGTAAGTCATATCCAGCTCTTTGCGATCCCATGGATGGCAGCATGCCAGGTTTCCCTGTCTTTCACTGTCTCCCAGAATTTGCTCAAATTTATGTACATTGAGTCTGCTATCTGGCAGGCACGGTTAACATGCTTGTTTCATGGCTGTCTCAGTTTTGAGTTTCAGAAGAAAACCTTCTGCTTACACAAAGGCAGAAAAGTTGCCTAGTAGCTAGTTTTCTTCATTTCTTACTTGACAGTACTTGGAACTGAGTGCATTTGTTCAATTCTAGTTTCCAAGAGCTCTCTCCACAGATTCACTATTTTTCTTATGGAAGATAGATAGGTAGGACAGCCACTCAGCCCAATAAAGTGGATTTTTAGAAATTTAAAATGTAACCACCAAAGAGAATAAGGCATCAGATGATCCACTTATTTCTAATTCTAGTGTGCAGAAGAACCACATGGAAAGCTTATTAAAAACACATAACACATTCTAGTTAGTAAGTTTAATGTAATATCTAGGAATCCACATTTTAGCAAGCACCTTGGGGCTGTTGACAGATAATCCGTGTATTATACTTTGGAAAACACTACACTTTCCCTTTAGGTGGTGCTTGATTGCTTTTTAACTTCTCCCAACAACAAATAGGCGTAATACTATGAACATGATGAAATACTCGTAATGACTCTAATCAAACATTTAGTTCATCTCAATCAAAAGAAGTTTCAGCAATAATGATTATTGATTGTAGTTTATGAAGCATATTCCCTGAATCTGAAGTTGCAGGGAAGGCCCATAACATTTTGGCAGATCAGGACACTTTAAAGATGCAAAAAATAAAAAAGTTTAAATCATTCTAGGAAATGGGTGAATAAATGTTTTGCATTTGAAATGTGAAATAAAGGTGAAATCATTTCACAGAGGAAAATATGCAGTCTGAATTAAGCTGGCCTGACACAAATCCTGATGAACCCCAGCAAACCTACTATTGTCAAAAATTAAAAAGGGAATTTTTATCACATCTCAAACCATGTGTTCCCAGATAAGCCATCACAATCAGAAAGATCAGCTAAGAGCCTGTAGCAATCAAAAACTCATCAGAACTTCTCTGTCACGCTGTATTCAGGGACAGGCTGGGAGCCTCCTACTTGACAGTTTCACAAAATGGTCTTTCTAGCCCCATCAGACACCTAAGGTCATTTCTGACTTCTTCTCTTTCTGCCAAAAATCTTCTATCAGAACAATTTTTGTTTCTCAAAATTTCTCTATGTCTTTGCTTTTTTTTTTTTTTTTTTTGGTCTCTCTACGTAGTAATCCATGTTTGTCAACTCTAGAAAATAAATCCATCCAAAAGGAAGAGGGAAAAAGAAAAAAAAAAAACAGCTAACACCTTGGGAGCCCAGGAAACATGTTATTAGGGAGAACAAGTGAAAGCATTGTCTCCCACAGGGAGCAGAAAACCATTAGGGTAGACTCAGCTGAGGCACAGCACTATTTTTTTCATGATGCCCCAGCAGGCCGTCATTCTCGTCAGAAACTACCCTAAGGAGGCAAAGCCCTCCCTGGGCTGTGGAGAACGTGGCCCTGGTCTTGCTTCTCTCAGTGTGACAATCTCTGTTCGGCAATAATCCCCAATCAGGGAGAACTCCCATCCATGGAAAGAGCACAGCAGCCTGTCAAGACTGTTGCTATGGCCACCAAAGTGATTCTGAACTGAAACAGAGCATTCCAGGGATGTTTACCAACGGCTCAGGGCCAAGAGGAATGCCTTCTCTGGTGGCTTGGTGATGGGAGCTGGCAAACCATGAGAGAATTTCATAGCATGTTACACTTCACTAAGTGCCACAGCAGAGGAAGGGAAAAAAAAATAAAGAGCAGGTCTCGTGTAAGATGCTAAAGACGTGAATGTGAGCATTAGGAAATATTTATATCCTCATTGTATTCTAAAATGGAATTAGTTAAAGCAAGATGTGCCTTTCCACAGGCTCTTCATGAAAGAATAAGTCCACACTCATTGTCTCCACTTTATATGCCACAAGAAAGTTATAACTATAGTGGGACACATTTATTTTAGTTATTTGTAATCTCCCACTACCCTGTAAGGAGAATGGGTCTGGGTACCTTTGGTACTTTTCAACCAAGGGCAAAAGAAAAAACTCTTTTTTTTTTTTTTAAGAAAAAATAGAGCAGACTTCTACTGTGAAAGTAGAATAGAATTTCACATCCTTGAAGACAACATTTAAGTGGTGGGAGGAAGGGAAATAGCAACTGAGGAAGTCTTAAACAACTGTGTTTAAGAGAGAAGGGACAAGTTGGGAGTTCCAGAAATAATCCAGATGTAGACAAAGTGGCACCTGGAGAAGCAGAGGCTGAAAAGGAAAAAACAAACAAAAAAAAGCCCACAGGAGAAGATGTATCAGCCAGTGGTCAATGAAAAAGACATGCAAAAGGAAAATGGGAATTTTTGCTAGCATCATAAGAAATGTACAAGGTAAACTCCTGTGTCTCTTCTACCTGTGAAACCATCAATAAAACAAACACTGTTCTCTAATACTTTTTGTGACTAGAAATGCTGTATTCTCCATCACAGATGGTGCAAGTAGAAAAGAGAGTCACTAAATGATACATACGAGGAACCTCTTTTCCTCTTTAGGTAGAGGGTAAAAACATCTACTTGAGGCAAGCAGGAAAAGAGTCTGTAAAACTGCTCTCAAGAATGGAGAAGCCACCAGCCTTTGATGGAGCCCAGTTGATGTCTCAGCTGAGACTGTGAGTCACTAAAAAGCAAGTCAAAGGAAATGACAAACAGGGCAAATGCAGAAGAGGTCATGATCAAAAAGAGGAGTGTTAACGTTTAAGCATTTAGAGTTTATAATGTAAGTGTGGTGCAGTGGAATGAATCCAGCCCCTCAAAGACATCCACAGCCTAACCCCTGGTACCTGTGAGCAGGTTACCTTACATGGTGTGTGGGACTTCGCAGATGTAATTAAGTTAAGGATCTTGAGAGAGGGACACTGTTGACCCACGGTAATCAGGAGAGTCCTGTAAGAGGGAGGCAGGAGGATCAGAATGAGTAGAGGAGGAGGTAATGACAGAGGCAAGAAGTTGTAATGAGGTGAGGAAGGGGCTGCCAGCCATGGAACAGAGGTGGCCTCTAGAAACTGAAGAAGGTAAGAAAACAGATTTCCCCTGAAGCATCCAGAAGGAATGTGACCCCAAGGACACTCATTAGTCATGACCTTCAGAACTGGTTGTTTTAAGGCACAGCGTTTGTAGTGATTTGTTAGAACAGCCTCAGGAAACTCATACATGGGAGACTAGTCAAGGGAATAGGTCACCAAAGTGAACCCCACTGAAGGAGTCTAGGAAAGGGAAGTCAAGAAGGTTAAGGGTCCATGAAGTTAAGATGTTCATCTTGACTTGCAGTGAAAAAGACCCTTCACATTGTGAGCCTAGTATACAACCAACAATTTCAGGAAGCAATGCTTCCCTATTTTCCTGTGTAGGTGGTGTTCTGATACATCCTGTTTTATTTTAATCAATTTAAATCCTGGTTCTAAAACACTAAGCTGATTTCACATTCATGTAATAGATTACAACTTGCAGATCCAAAAACTGATATGGTGGGGAGAACTTGGACTTTATTGTTAAATCTGGATCTGAGTTCTTATTCTGGTTCTATGCTTTCTTCCTGTGTGACCTTGGTCAAGGTGGCTGACCAATGAGTCTCAGGTCATTCTTATGAGAAATGGAGAATGCCCAATTGCTAAAGCTGTTAAGAATAAATGAATTGTTGTGAGGAAGCACCTATTACAGTGGCTGGCATGTAGCATTAATTCAAAAATAGCAGCTTCTTGTAAAATCAGACAAGCCTATCCTAAGATACTTGAAGGCTCAATTTTTCAGTAGATACTGGAATTGCCTCCTCACCTCCACTCATCCACACCATAAATGTCCTTCTAATGAGGAAAGATTGTTCTCAAGGCATCCACTATTGCTAAACTGATTATTAAAAATCTCTTTCCTTTATGGTGTGTGTGCCATAACTTCCATTCATCATCTTAGTTCTGCCTTGTGGAGCTATACCAGAATATGTCTAATATTTTTTATACATAAAAGATGCTTGCTCCTTGGAAGAAGAACTATCACAAACCTAGATAGCATATTAAAAGGCAGAGACATCACTATCGGCAATAAAGGTCTGTATTGTCAAAGCTACGGTTTTTCCAGTAGTCATGTACAGATGTGACAGTTGAACCATAAGGAAGGCTGAGCATCAAAGAAGTGATGCTTGTGAACTGTGGTATGAAACAAGGGACTCTTGAGAGTCCCTTGACTACAAGGAGATCAAACTAGTCAATCCTTAAGGAAGTCAACCCTGTATATTCACTGGAAGGACTGACTCTGAAGCTCCAATGGCCACCTGATGCTAAGAGCTGACTCATTCAAAAAGACCATGATGCTGGGAAAGATTGAAGGCTGGAGGAGAAGGGGGTGACAGAGGATGAGATGGTTGGATGACATCACTGACTCAATGGACATGAGTTTGAGCAAACTCCAGGAGATAGTGAAGGACAGGGAAGCCTGGCGTGCTGCAGTCCATGAGGTCTCAAAGAGTTGAACACGACTGAGTAACTGAACAACAAAATATAGAATATTTACTTAAGTATACTGGATAATATTTATCATGCACCACTAAGACTTCTCTTTTCAGCCTAAATATTTGCACTTCCTTCAACCATTTTTCATTTCTTATTGTGCTAATCCTTCAGCAACCTGGTTAAGCTCCTTGAAGTAGTACTACAGTTTGTCAATATCTCTCTAAAAATCACACCAGAATTGGACACTGAGATCCCAGCACTTCAACGCCATCAACTTTGGAGAAATGAAATAGTGGGGAAAGTATATATATTTTCTCCCTTCACAATAATCAAATTCTTCAGGGGAGAAATTGATGAGGCAAAAATGTGGTCTAATAAGGACTCACTCTGGAGAAGGCGATGGCACCTCACTCCAGTACTCTTGCCTGGAAAATCCCATGGGCGGAGGAGCCTGGTAGGCTGCGGTCCATGGGGTCACGAAGAGTCGGACACGACTGAGAGAATTCCCTTTCACTTTTCACTTTCGTGCATTGGAGAAGTGGCAACCCACTCCAGTGTTCTTGCCTGGAGAATCCCAGGGACGGGGGAGCCTGGTGGGCTGCCGTCTATGGGGTTGCACAGAGTTGGACACGACTGAAGTGACTTAGCAGCAGCAGCAGCAAGGACTTACTCCTTTTACTAGGGCTTAAAGAAATGATCTATTTTCTCCAGGGAGTTAAATGAAGGGCCAGGAAATAGGCTTCAGAATTGGGGGAACACAGTAACAACACCAAGGACAGAATGGCTCAGTACTCCCTGAAGTTCAAAGATTTTTTTTTTTCTTAAACATGGCCCTGAGTTGGCTAGACATCTCCTTCATTAAAGTTCAATTTCCCTGACTTTCTGACCCCTATTTCAACATTGAGGTACAGATGGCCAGCAAACAGTTTATGGCAGTGCTGTTTGGAATATGAACAGACCACACCAAAACTGCCCTCTATAAAAACAGTTCCAATTTCCCTGCAAAATGTGCAGGCTATGCCTCGATGTTATTTGCAGGGAAAAAGTTGGGCTAAGAGTACAGTGAGTTTGCTTTTTTTTTCCCCCACTGCATTGCAGGCAGATTCTTTACCAACTGAGCTATCAGAGAAGCCCTTCAACATTTTACTTAGAAGAATTTCCAAAGTACAAAAAACTCAAAGAACAGTAAAATAAACATCCATACAGTTGCACTTGGATTTTAAAAAATACTAATATTCTGCCACTTTTGAAATATATCGGCTGTACTATTTGAAAAGTAACTTGCAGACAGGATGGCAATTCAGCCTTAAATACATGAGCAAGCCTGTCCTAGGAAGCAGGTACTCTTCCTACATAACCACAGCTCCATTACCTCACCTAAGAATTAGCAATCATTGTACATAATCCTAATTTCATTCCATGTTCAAATTTCCCATATTGTTCCCTCCAAAATCTTTCAGAGTTATTCATTGTTTCTTTATTTCTTTGTTTGTAATCTAGAACTAGTTGAGTTTAATACAATGCATTTTGGTTGTTTCATAACAAAAAAAATAGTAATGTACCTCAAGCACACAAGTTTAAAAAGTGGAATATTTTTAAAGCCTGTTATGAAAAGCAATAATATTTTGTTCCACCTCTCCCAATCCCCAAAGGTAATGATTCTTGACTTTTTAACCTTATTCTATAAATTATCTCTATGTTTTCTTAATAACATGCTGTTATTTTTAAAAAGCAGTTTTAGGCATTGTCTAAAGTATTGTGCCTGCAATAATAGATGAGGACTGGCTTCCTTACACAAAGCCCATGCCATTTTCTCGATATCATTACTTCTGTCAAACCAGTAGAGATGACTGTTATTTAGTCGGTAAGTGGTGTCTGACTCTTTTGACACCCATGGACTATATGGCCCATCAGGCTCCTCTGTCCATGGGATTTTCCAGGCAAGAATACTGGAATGGGTTGCCATTTCCTTCTCCAGGGGATCTTCCCGATCCAGGAATTAAACCCATGACTCCTGGGTTCTTTACCACTCAGCCACCAGGGAAGCCACACAGATAATTGTAGTTTCATTTCTAAAACAACGTAAAGGCAAACCTGAAACTCAGCCAGTAGACAATGATACAACTTACTAACCAGTATCTACTCTGTTAGGTTGGTCTCCAAGCCACACAAGGTACTAGTATTTCCTTTAGGTACAGCCATTTGTTTTCCTTGGAATTTCTACTTGTTTTACTTTCCTTATTGTGCTGCCTTCCTGTTATAATAATCCATTATTTTTAAATCCCCAATGTATAAGGCACTGCTCTATGGACTCCTGTTTTTTCTTGGACATATCCCCTGGAGCTCTCCATCTCTCTGCTCCTGCCTCAGTTCAGTTCAGTCGCTCAGTCGTGTCCGACTCTTTGCCACCCGATGGACTGCAGCACGCCAGGCCTCCCTGTCTACCACCAACTCCAAGAGTTCAGTCAAACTCATGTCCATTGAGTCAGTGATGCCATCCAACCATCTCATCCTCTGTCGTCCCCTTCTCCTCCCACCTTCAATCTTTCGCAGAATCAGAGTCTTTTCAAATGAGTCAGTTCTTCAAATCAGGTGGCCAAAGTATTGGAGTTTCAGCTTCAGCATCAGTCCTTCCAGTGAATATTCAGGACAGACTTCCTTTAGGATGGACTGATTGGACCTTCTTGCTGTCCAGGGGACTCTCAAGAGTCTGCTTCTGCCTAGCGGTTCACAGTTCCACTCTGGGCTGTGTATGCTATGCAGGGACTTCCCTTGATCATACCTCCAAGTTAGAGCCACTGATTTTTTTGGTCCTCACATTTTTATGTTTCTTCTAGCACCCATTTTTAAAAGTCAGAAGTTTTTCTAAACATCAATCCTTTCTGTGTGTCCCCTTCTTCTCTCCCCAAAAGGTTTAGGGTCATCTCTTGATGTATGCTATTGGAAATTTTTCAAATTTATATGCCTTTGAGTGAATCTTCTCTCATTCCTTGTATAGAACACTTAGTGGTCCATCTCACTCTTGTCACTGAATTTTTTAGCTCTTCAGTTATGAAAAATACTCTTGGATATTGGAAATTCTGGATTGCTCCTCCATTTTCCTTATTTTTTCCCCCATCTTTTCTAACTCTTAGTCTTCTTTATCAATTTTGTGGGAGATGATCTTGACTTTATCTTCCAACACTTCCATTGATTTCTTATAAATTGCATCAGTCTTTTTTTCTCATTCTTGGCCTCTAGCTGTTCCTTTCTCACAGTATCATCTTCTTGTTTTATGGGCACAGTCAACTCGAGAATACTTCTAAGGACTCTCTTTATAGGTTTTATGGCTTGCCTGTTGGTTTGTTGCATTCCTTCATGTTTCCTGAATCTGATTTCTCCAAAGTTAATTTTTCCTGTTTACACTGCTCTATTGCTTTCTTACTGAAAGCTTTCCTAAAATGTCTTGACCTCCTTGCTTATCCGTCCACATTTATGAGGGAGTGCTGAAAAGCTGGTGAAGTGCTCTGTGTATGTATGGAGGACTTTTGACTGTTTAAGTGAGGGGTCTGATAGGTGTCTAATCCATGTGGCTGGAAGCTTTCCTAAATGCCAGAATGTAATGGTCATTTTGGGGAGAATCACTTAATTCATGCAGAGCAGAAAAGTCTAGCCTACAGCTTAGGGGACAGACATCTGCCTGCAGTAATTCTGCTTAGAAGCAGACAACCATTCCATTTTCAGCCCCATGCCTTCATCCTCCCTGCCCTCCACATATCCAGCACTTCTAAGTCCCAAAATTCTTTGTGGTCAAATCAACTTCCTTCTTGTCTATATCCCACCTGTATGTACAGTCTGGGGTCAGGCTCACTTGGCATGATATATCGGTTATTACCTGTCCCACTTTCCATTCTCTGGAATTTTGCCTAAATATCATATCCTAAGATAGCTCCTCTCTTATTCTCCATTATTATTAGGAAGGAAAGGAAACCTATTGTTCCACCTGTCATCTTTGACAACTTTTTGATGGTTCCAGGAACACTCAAAATAAAAATAATTAGATTAATATGACATACTTCTAACAGATTTAAATAAACAATGAATTAAATCTTCACACCAACATCAGAGAGATTATAACACTGAAATTCACCCTTTTTTAACTCAGAAAAATAAAGTCTACTTTTCTTTCAATTTGCCATTTGAAACTATTTATATCTCAAATAATTCATAACAGAGAAATGATAAGTGGCATAAAACATTTTAAAAATCCCTACCAAAAGAATAATTATACACTAAATAGAATAATTTTACACTAAAATAACATGGCATTCTTATCAAACTCTATGCAGCACAAACAATTTACTTAATTCTGGAAAGCATGTGCTAAATTCTATAGACCTTTCTGAAGCACACAAGTGATAGCTAAAGCTTACTCATCATTTGTGACTTTGCAGTAACTTTAACCTTGATGAGGGTGATATACCTGGAGATGAACTGGCCTGAAACAAATGTCAATCTGTCTGACAATTTATGACCTACCAAATTACTAATGATAGTAATTGTAAGCAAAGTACAAAGGTATAATCAAGAATTTCTGATCATAGCAAAAACACGAAGATAAGGGTTATTTTCTCTTCTATACTTTTTCTATAACTCCCAAAGTGGCTACATTTGATATAATATACGTGTGTGTGTGTGTGTGTATATATATATATAAAACACATATATACATTTGATATATATTTCTCTTATAAACAAAACAATTATTTTTAAACTTTACCAGGGGCTATCTCTACGTGACACACTTATTTAATAAAATTAAAAGTACAAACTTCTTTCCCTGAAAGAAGAATTACAGGAAATGTAGGTGAATATTCTTCACTCCAGGAAGCGGCACTGAACTCCCCCTATCCTAACCCTACCTTTAGTGTAGCCTGTGTTTGGTGACTTGGTTCCCTAGAAAGGGGTACTGAAAGGGAAGAAAAAACAGGATCTTTACAATGGGGAATCAGCGCTCTGAAGGATAGCATCATCAGTGACTAGTTACATGACAGCATATGCCCTTGATACGAGGTCACAAGAAGGGCACTTTATCTCTGTTGTGGCCTTCCCCAAAACCCAGTCTGCTGCTGCTAAGTCGCTTCAGTCGTGTCCGACTCTGTGCGACCCCTAGATGGCAGCCCACCGGGCTCCTCCATCCCTGGGATTCTCCAGGCAAGAACGCTGGAGTGGGTTGCCATTGCTTTCTCCAAAACCCAGTCTAACCATGAGAAAAGTGTTAGGAAAACTGACAAAATATCCCTCAAATTGCCAAGGTCCTCAAGGCCAGACTAAGCCGAGGAGACTGTCAGAGTCCGCAGAAGACTTAGGAGATATGATGACTAAAATGTAATGTGGGGTCCTGGGTGGGGTCTTAGAACAGAAGACTGATATTAGGGAACACAAGTGAGCTCCACAGAAAGTGTGTTGTTTAGTTAATAAAAATGTACCAATGTTGGTCCTTTAGTTGTGACAGATACGCCATAGTATCATTAGATGTTTATAAGAAAAACTGGGGCCAGGTATACAAGAACTATAGGTACTAACTTGGCAACTTTTCTGCAAATCTAAAACTGCTCTAAAATAAAGAGCAGTTTATCCTTTTAAAAATCACAAACAACTGTGTTATAATTGATGGAAGGTGAATCCTAATCAAAATCTGGGGAGATAAATTAAAATTTTTCCTCCGTAAAGTTGGGCAATTCGTCTGTCAAGATGGTCCCATCCTGTAATGGTCAGGCAGACACTCTCATTTCAGAGGAAGAAAGAAAGGACAGACTCTGCATTTTAGGAAATTATGATTGAGAGGCTCAGAGGTACACACTTTTGATCCCAAATTCCAATCCTCTGGAGAAGAAAATGGCATTCCATTCCAGTATGCTTGCCTGGGAAATCCCATGGACAGAGGAGCCTGGGAGGCTACAGTCCATAGCATTGAAAGAGTCAGATATGACTTAGCAACTAAACCACCACCACTGTCACTTATATAAATATTTCCTAAATGACTGGTTCAGGACTTCTCTGGTAGACCAGTGGTTAAGATTCTGTGCTTCCAATGCAATGGGTATGGGTGCAACTCTTGGCAAGGGAACTAAGATCCTACATGTTGCAACTCTTGGTAAGGGAACTAAGATCCTACATGTCACATGGTGTGGTCAAAAAAAAAAAAAAGAAGAAGAAGAAGAGCTTCATTTTCTCAATAACTCATTTAAATAAGGAAAACAGTTTGTGCACGAAGATATCCATTACTCCATTATTTATAATGATTAGTAATAGGATACAACTTAAATGATGAGTAACAGAGGACTGGGAAGTAAATTGTATAGCATGTATAGAATGGGACACTATGCAGCAAATAATGTGTTAGGTTTTTAATGATACCAAAAATATTCATTATATGAGATTAAATGAAAGAACATAAAATTGTACATTCAGCACACTTTCAATTATGTAGAAATATAGAGAAAATACAGGAAAGAAATACATCTTTTAATGTCAATCACAGTCATTCCTGACTAGTTGGATAATGGTTATTTTCTCTTTTATATTTTTGCTGAAAGCTCTGAATTTTCCACATTGGAGATATTATTTCATGTATGGTAAAATAAAGTGATCCTCAAAACATTTGCTAATGTTTTCCTTCACGCAATTCAATTACACATAATTTTTGTTTTCCTCATTGGGCCTTTCTGAATTTTTCTAATCTCTATATTCGCACGTGATACTTCAAAAACCAGATAGAAAGTATAAAATGTTTTATTATACTCTGTAAATACAGTGGGTTGAGTGGTAACATACATTTTAGCTAAGGAAAAAATTTTACAGATCTTGAGTTCTTAAAATCACCCTCACCCTCACCCTCACCCTAACTTATACACAGAGTATGATGCTTGAGGATATTTAATTAAGAAGCATGATTTTAATTGAAGTTCTTTTAAAATACATTCTGTTCCTGATATCAGTCAGTTTGTCCAATTACATTGCTAACTGCAGGTCCACAGGTGAAGTGGTGGAGAGCAGGGAAGAGCAGGTAGGGCCAGAGAAGGTGAATGTGCACCAAGAAGAAGCCAGAGAAGAGGGAAAGGATAAACACACAGCAAAGAAGAGAAGGGAGAAAGAGGGAAAGGAAAGAGTGGGAAGGGTGGGAAGAAGACGAGAAAGAAAGAGCGAGACGTGTACCGCTCTCAAACGTAGGAAGTGGGAAAATACCTGAAATAAATTCACTAAAAGGCAGTAAGAATACAGGCTTAGAAATGTCCTTAAGTCAGTAGATAGAGCAGCAAGGTTTCTCAGGTACCAATTATGTTTAAAAACATTTAATGGCTGTGAGAAAACATCCTGGGGAGGTGATCACGCGTGCCTGTACTAGGCAATATACAAGAGCGGGGCGTGACGTGAGACATACAGGCTGTCCCCACGTTGTCGTCCTCGTGGCTTGTCTTGCCCAGGAATGCGGCTCCAGGCCTCTCGCCCACCTCCACTTCCTCTCTGTTTCACTTGTTTACCTCACAACACAATAGGGAGAAGTGTAGTTAATTTTTGAAAAGCCACTCTCTAAAAGCTAGAGGGGAGCTTTTGAAGACAACTGTTAGCCACGAGGAAATAACATCAGTAAGCTGTTGGAGACTTTGGGTGATCAAAAAATCACCATTTTCAAAGTCCTTCTGACCCATGAAGAAAGGGAAATTCTTACTCACTTAAATATTTTCTGGGTGTTTCACTTGCCAAGGTACTAGTTTTCAAGCACATTTAATTGATGCAGGAGAATGGTACATTGCCTGCTTTATAATTTTCAGTACCTTGAAAAAGGAAAATGCAATTACCGGATAGCATACAATCATGCTTCCTTTACAGGGTTTATAGGTTAATGTTACTCTGACTAATTTAAAAGATTTTTTAAATGTCTGTGCTTTTCATTTTATAACATATTGTGGGTTTTAGTTATAATTCATTTGATTTAAATGTTCCTCATGAGAAAATAGAATGCCACTTATTACCATGTTCAGGAACATTTAGTGGTGCAATAAAAAACTATCCAAGTTATATATTATATAAAATGTGTACTGTTTGAAAGAAGACAACAAGAAAATAAAACAATATATGGGTGGTAAGCAAAATAATGCCCCCAAAAGATATCCACATCTTAACTCCCAAAAACTGTGAATGTGTAGATTATACAGCAAGGATTAAGACTGCAGATGGAATTAATATTGCTAACCATCTGACCTTGCATTTGGAAAATTAGCCTGGATTATCCAGGTGTAACTGATGTAATCCAAAGGATTATTTTAAGCAGAAGAGAGAGGTTTAACTAGACAGATGGCAGCGTGAAAAAGCCCTGGCCCCATGTTGCTGACTTTGAAGACAGAGAAATGGAGCCATGGGCCACGAATGCAAGTGACCTATAGAAACTGCAAAAAGCCAGGAACTGATTTATCCTCAAGTCTCTGGAAGGAATGCAGTCCGGTTGATGCCTTGACACTGAGAACCATTTCAAACTACTGACCTCCAGAACTATAAGGTAAGAAATGTGTGTTGCTTTAGAACACACAGCCCAGGAAAATTCATTAAAGAAGCAACAGGAAACTAATACAATACAGGTACATACCTATGTGCAAAGTCACTTCAGTCATGTCTGACTCTGCTACCCCACGGACTGTAACGCACAAAGCTCCTCTGTTCATGGGATTCTCTAGGCAAGAATACTGGAGTAGGTTGCCATTTCCTTCTCTATGGGATCTTCCTGACTCAGGGATCAAACCCATGTCTCTTATATCTCCTGCATTGGCAAGGGGGTTCTTTACCCCTAGTGCTACCTGGGAAGCCCCACGGTTACATACATCAAGTGCCAAAGGAGAGGCTGCCAGCTAGAATTAGCATGCCAGCTCCAAATAAAAAATTACCTAAACTCTGATGGAAGCAAGTACTTAACCCTGAGATTGATGGAAAGAGCTTACTTTGCCCCCTGGAAAGTTTAGTTGCTTGATCCAGACTGAAGTGTTTTTAAGAAGCTAGAATGAGGCCATTGTATTCACCTTAAATCAATGACAGTGACAGGAATATCTCAGTCCCCAGAATTTTTGCAAATCAGCACAAAGAAAATGTCAAGCTTGTTAAGATTGAAAACAGTTTCTCTGCTGCTGCTGCTAAGTCGCTTCTGTCGTGTCCGACTCTGTGCGACCCCATAGACAGCAGCCTACCAGGCTCCCCCATCCCTGGGATTCTCCAGGCAAGAATACTGGAGTGGGTTGCCATTTCCTTCTCCAATGCATGAAAGTAAAAAGTGAAAGTGAAGTCGCTCAGTCCTATCTGATTCCTAGGGACCCCACGGACTGCAGCCTACCAGGCTCCTCCGTCCATGGGATTTTCCAGGCAAGAGTACTGGAGTGGGCTGCCATTGCCTTCTCTGACACAGTTTCTCTACTAGGAAAAAAAATTAGAGACAGCATTCAGATACTTTGCTGCCTTCCTGGAAATCTTAAGGTATGATCTAGGATTCTGAGATGGAATGCAAGAGGTGAAAAAGAATGACACAGGAAGCTGGTCTAGCAATTAGGAGATGCGGCGTTACCCTGGTATGCGACCTTAAGCAGTCATGGAATCTCTTGGATCTCAAGTTCTGCAAATGAAAAGTGAAAATGATAATACCTGCCCTGCCTTCTTCCCATGAATATTGTGAAAGGCAAACAAAACTATATATATGAAGCTGCAAGTAATGCACACACACACACACACACACATCCCTCTAACATTTAAAGCTTAATAATTTCAATCATTTGTTTTCCTGCAAATCATAATTATGCTTTAATAACATAGTTTTCTTTCAAATAAACTCATGCCTGGAGCTTGTGGCTGATTGCTGTTTTTTGGTTTTTTAATAATGTGACAGTCTATCTGACACAGTCTCATCTATGGAAAGCATGAGCTCATGGTTTTAAACATGGCTTCATTCCAAAGGCTCCAAACACAACAATCTGTTAAACCTCAAGGGCATTAAAGAGGAAATGGCCTTTCTGTACTGGGTCCTGGTTGTTTCCAATTATGAAATGAGCACTGGAAAATGTGAAATCTGTGGGGAGCAAGAGAGCCTGTTCAGATCAAGTTTTAACCTTCCTGGAGCCCACTGGGAAATTGTGGGGACATTGTTGGATCCTGTCTCATCATTTTTTAATTGGTAACTTGCACACTGTTTGGGAGAAAGAGGAGTTTTCAACTGCCTATGATTCAGCTTCTCCCAGGACATATTAGGAAATTTAAGTCTAAGTCAATCCAGCTATCATTGATTCTATGTCCACAGCTTATCTGGGGTTTTGCAGCAATGTAACAATTGTTTCATAAAGTGTTTCTCAAACCAGTCTGAAATGTACATTCAGAAAAATTCAGGGTTCAAGCAGATAGTCAGTTCTGGATTAGACCCAGGCAGAATGATTAAAATAAATTAATTTCAGCATCCCTGCCCTCAAATTGCATTCTTATCCTCTTTCCCCTGACAAATGTGCATTTCTGATGTCATCTAGAAAGCCCTTTCCTGACCATGCAAACAAAAGCAGAGCTCCCATCCCACACTCCCTGTCCAACCCACGTCCTTTATTTTCCTACAAAGCATTTATTACATACCCTTTATAGGCATATATTTCCCAGTTTCTTCTTGTCTAACATCACTCTCCACACTAGAATCCAGTCCCATGATGGAAGGAATTTATATCTATTGCGTTCACTGTATATCTCCATTGCTTGGAATACAACTCAACACATGGTAGGTGTTCCTTATATATATCT
This sequence comes from Ovis aries, assembly GCF_016772045.2. Lineage (NCBI taxonomy): Eukaryota > Metazoa > Chordata > Mammalia > Artiodactyla > Bovidae > Ovis > Ovis aries. The sequence goes on along the minus strand of NC_056069.1, from coordinate 40,149,872 downwards.
GCTGAATATATATATATCTGATGAATATTGACTAACTGATGCCTAAAATCCACAGTTTGATCTTTACTCCTTTGACTTAAGGTAAATAAGGAATCTTTTTCCTGAAAAATAAATGACTTTGGAAGCAATATCTTAGTAAAGTTTTTCAATGTGTATGAATGAGTGGGTCTCAGTCCTTTACTGGGAATAGAGGTTAATAAACCAGAGAAAAACTAACAGCCTCAGTATCCAAGTAGAGGGGTATTCACCGAGACATTAATTGTACCATTCTAAAGATATTAGGGAAGGAAATGGCAACCCACTCCAGTATTCTTGCCTGGAGAATCCCAGGGACAGAGGAGCCAGGTGGGCTGCCACCTATGGGGTCGCACAGAGTCGGGCACGACTGAAGCAACGCAGCAGCAGCAAAGATATTATGTGGCTTCCCTGGTGGCTCAGTGGTAAAGAATCTGCCTGTCAATGTAGGAGATGTGGGTTCCATCTCTGGGTGAGGAAGATCCCCTGGGGAAGGAACTGGCAACCCCCGCCAGTATTCTTGCCTAGGAAATCCCATAGACAGAGGAGCCTGGTAGGCTACAGTCCATGGGATCGTAAAGACTCAGACAAGACTTTGCCGCTAAACAATGATATTATTCCTCTTTCTTACTTTTGTGTGTATTCTAAACCTAACATGAGTGATTTGATTATTAAAAATTTTAACTAAAAAAAGAAATATCTCAAATAGGTACAAAAGGGGCTCTCCATTTCTGGCTCTGCATAAAAGGAGCTTGAAAGTCACCACTCCATCCTAACACATAAAATGCTGAACAGACTGAAAAATCAACAACTCTTCTTGGATCCATAGAAGAAGGAAGGACACAGAGCAAACCAGATTTTAAGACTGAAGGGACAGATGGTGAATACAGGAATAAGCAGCTTAACAGAGCAGAGGCTCACGGGTGGAAACCACTAGGGGACTCAGTGCTGAGGTAGAAAAACCTCAACTGTGATTGATGAATTGCTGGAGGCTCAGGTGGACAGCTCTGAGAGTTAACTCTGCTGCTGCTAAGTTGCCCCAGTCGTGTCCGACTCTGTGTGACCCCAGAGATGGCAGCCCACCAGGCCCCTCCGTCCCTGGGACTCTCCAGGCAAGAACACTGGAGTGGGTTGCCATTTCCTTCTCCAATTCATGAAAGTGAAACGTAAAAGTGAAGTCGCTCAGTCGTGTCCGACCCCTAGCGACCCCATGGACTGCAGCCTACCAGGCTCCTTCTAACAATTTATACTTTTCTGTAATTGGATCCCCCAATGGCACCCCACTCCAGTACTCTTGCCTGGAAAATCCCATGGATGGAGGAGCCTGGTGGGCTACAGTCCATGGGTCACTAGGAGTCAGACACGACTGAGTGACTTCACTTTCACTTTTCACTTTCATGCCTTGGAGAAGGAAATGGCAACCCACTCCAGTGTTCTTGCCTGGAGAATCCCAGGGACGGGGGAGCCTGGTGGGCTGCCGTCTATGGGGTCACACAGAGTCAGACACGACTGAAGCGACTTAGCAGTAGAGATCCCCTAGGGGGATCCAATTACAGAAAAGTGTGAAATTGTTAGTCACTCATTCATCTCGGACTCTTTGCAACCTCATGGACCGTAGCCCACCAGGCTCCTCTGTCCATGGGCTTTTCCAGGTAAGCATACTGAAGTGGGTTGCCATTTCTTTTTCCAGGGGATCTTCCCGACCAAGAGATCAAACCTGAGTCTCCTGCACTGCCAACAGTTTCTTTACTATCTGAGCCACCAGGACTCCTACAATACTGTGAGATTTACATCCAGGAGCTCAACCTAATTCCCACAGTAAGTATCAGAATCCTCACAAAAATCCTCTTGTGCTTCCATTATGTGGAAGGCAAAAAGGAATCATTTTGACACAAGTCACTCTGTTATTCCTAATAAGACTTGCCCTCAGTAAGATCCAGTAAACCAGGGCCTAACCTGCCAGGTATTATCAGAGCCTAACTGACCTTGGGAAAGGGAAATATCCAACTCTAAACAGCTCTAGCCTTCCACATGACAAAAAGAAAATATTCAACTCCAGCCTACTCTAGTCATCTTGTCCCAACTAAAGGGAAAAGGAAAAAACTGAAAAACATTTGTGAAGTTTACAACCCAAAAGCATTTGTTGTTGTTGCTGTTCGGTTGCTAAGTCATGTCTGACTCTTTGTGACCCCATGGACTGCAGCATGCCAGGCTTCTCTGTCCCTCACCATCTCCTGGAGTTTGCCCAAGTTCATGTCCATTGAATTGATAATGTCATTCAGCCATCTCAGAAGCAGAGGCTCACTTAAACACTGAGACATCTAACTGTCAGACTATACAATACTTGCTATTTTCATACCCCTTACCACCATATTACTAAAGGCCTGTTTACTGTAGTTCCTTAGCCTGATAAATAATGTCTACATATAAAAAAAATTACCCCAAAAGTATAACTATTAATATATGAGGAGATAGAGAGTAATCATTTCACTATGTATATCAAAACATCAGGCTTATACCTTAAACATAAACATTTTTTTATTTCTTTTTAAATTACAAGGCATACCAAGAGGCAAAAACACCATTTAAAGAGACAGAACAAGAATCAGAACTAGACATGGCAGAGATGTTGGAATTATCAGACCAAGAATCTTAAATACTCATAATTAATACACTAAAGAGCTCTAATAGATCATGAAAACAGCATGCAGGAAGAGATGGGCAGTGTAAGCAGATAGATGTAAATTCTAAGAACAAAAAATTGCTAGAGATAAAAAACAATCTGCTTATTAGCAGATTGGACATATGGCTGAAGAAAGAATTTTGAGCTTGAGGATACATCAATAGAAACCTCTAAAATTGAAAATCAAAGAGAGGAAAGACTGGGAAGAAAAAAAAAAAAACCAGAATATCCAAGGACTGTTGGGACAATTACAAAAGGTGTAACATACATATAGTGGAAATGCCAGGAGAAAAAAGAGAAAGGAACAAAAAAATACTTGAAAAAATAATGACTCAGAATTTCTCCAAAGTAATGGGCTTCCCTGGTTACTCAGACAATAATGTCAGACACAAAATCACAGATTCAGGAAACTCAAGAGAACAGCATGCAGGATAAATACAAACAAAGACAAAAAATGATACCCTGGCATATCAAAAAACACTTGATAAAGACTATCAACAAAAAACCTACAGCTGACATCATACTAAATGGTGAGAAATTTAAAGCTTTTCCACTAAGATTAGGTATAAGGCAAACACATCCTCTCTTACCACCCCTCTTTGACATTCTACCGGTCTAGCTAATGCAAAAAGATCTCCCCAAAATAAAAAGTATACAGATTAATAAGGAAGAAATAAAACTGTCTTTGTTTGCAAATGACATACTCATTTATGTAAAGAATCAAAAAACATCCTAGAACTGATGCATGATTATAGCAAGTTTGTGGGAAGCCAGTTAATATACAAAAGTCATTCACTTTCTTGCTGCTGCTTAGTCGCTTCAGTCGTGTTCTTCTCTGTGTGACCCCATGGACTGCAGCCCACCAGGCTCCTCTGTCCATGGGATTCTCTAGGTAAGAGTACTGGGGTAGGTTGCCATGCCCTCCTCCAGGGGATCTTCCTGACCCCGGGATCAAATCCAGGTCTCTTGCACTACAGGCAGATTCTTTAACACTGAGCCACGAGAGAAGCCCAATCACTTTCTTATATACCAGCAATGAACAAGTGAAATTTAAAATTAAAAACATGATACAATTTACATTAGCACTCCCAAAATGAAATAGCTTAGGTAAAAATCTAATAATATATATATAATACCTATATGAAGAAAACCCTGATGAACAAAATCCAAGAAAAAAAAAAAATGGACAGAAGTCTCATGTTCATGGATTGGAAGACTCAACATGGTCAAGATATCTGTTCCTCCCAACTTGACCCACAGATTCAGTGCAACCTCAATCAAAATTCCAGGAAGTTATATAGAGAGACAAAAAACCCAGAATAGCCAACACAATATTGAAGGAGAAGAAAAGTTGGAGGAGTTGACACTATACAACTACAGTAGTCAAGATAATGTAGTACTACAAAAGAACAGACAGTTAATGGAACAAAACAGAGAACCCAGAAACAGACCCACATAAAGAGAGTCAACCCATCTTTAACAAAGAAGTAAAGGTAATCTTTTCAATAAATGGTACTACTGGACACTGGCCTTATGTCCTTCACAAAAACTGACTCAAAATATATAATGGACATAAATTAAAATGCATAACTATAAAATTCTTAGAAAATAACAAAGGAGAAAACTTAAATTACCTTGATTATAATGAGGACTTTTTAGATACAGTGCAAAGGCATGATCCAAGAAATAACTGATAAGCTGGTCTTCATTAAAATTACAAATTTCTACTTTTCAAAAAAACCAATGTCAAGAAAATTAGAAAACAAGCTACAGACTGGGAGAAAATATTGTAAAAAATATATCTGCTAAAAGATTGTCAAACATATACAAAGAGCTCAAAGACTTAACAATTAAAAAAAAAAAAAAACTGATTTAAAAATGGGCCAAAGACCTTAACAAAAATCACCAAAGAAGATGCATAATGTTAAATATGCATATGAAAAGATGTTTCCCATCATATGTCATTACAGAAATGCAAATTAAAACAATAAAATATCACTGCACACCTATTAGAATGGCCAAAATCTGGAACACTGACAACATCAAATGCTGATGAGCATATGAAGCAACAGAAATTAATTATTTCATTATTGGTGTTTTCCCTGATAGCTCAGTTGGTAAAGAATCCGCCTTCAATGCGGGAGACCATGGTTCGATTCCTGGGTTGGGAAGATCCCCTGGAGAAGGGAAAGGCTACCTACTCCAGTATTCTGGCCTGGAGAATTCCATGGAGAGTCCATGGGGTCGCAAAGAGTTGGACACGACTGAACAACTTTCACTTTCACTTGATGGTGGAAATGCAGAATGGTCCAGTAACTTTGGAAGACAGTTTGGTGGTACCTTATAATACTTCCCTGGTGGCTCAGAGGTTAAAGGGTCTGCCTGCAATGCTGGAGATGTGGGTTTGATCCCTGGGTCCGGAAGATCTGCTGGAGAAGAAAATGGCAACCCACTCCAGTATTCTTGCCTGGAGAATCCCACGGACGGAGGAGCCTGGCGCGCTACAGTCCATGGGGTTGCAAAGTATCGGACACAACTGAGCGATTTCACTTTCACTTTATAATACTTAGATGTAATAATTTTATAATATTTTTATCATATAACCCAGCAATCACAATCCTTGTTATTAGCCCAAAGGAATTGTAAACTATGTTCCACACAAAAACCTGCACTTGGGTGCTTATAGCAGCTGTATTCATAACTGCCCAAACTAGGAGGCAGCCAAGATGTATTTTAGTAGATAAATGGATAAGCAAACTATTGTCCATCCAGACAATGAAATATTATTCAAAATCAAAAAGAAATGAACTATCAAGCCATGAAAAGACATGGAATAAACTTAAGTGGATATTACTAAGAGAAAAAAAAATCAGAAAAGGCTATAGGCATGATTCCAACCATATGACATTCTGAAAAAGGCAAAACTATAGAGACAGTAATATAATCAGTGGTTTCCAGAGACTGGGAGCAGGGGGAGAGTTGAATAGGTGGAGCACAGAGGATTTTTAGGACAGTGAAAATTCTCTGTAGGATAACATAAGGGTGTACCTGTACATGTCATTATACATTTGTCCAAATCCATGGAATGTACAAAACAAATAATGAACCCTAAGGTAAAAACAGTGAAGACTTCCCTAGCGGTCCACTAGTTGAGAATTCACCTTCCAGTACAGGGAACATGGATTCAATCCCTGGTGGGGAAACTAAGATCCCACTTGCCACATGGCATGACCAAGAAATAATTTAAAAAAAAAAAAAAAACTGTGGACTTTGGGCCAATATGATTGTCAATATAGGGCTTTTTAAATATAAATTTATTTTAATTGGAGGTTAATCACTTTGCAATATTGTATTGGTTTTGCCATACACCAACATGAATCCGCCACAGGTATACACGTGTTCCCCATCCTGAACCCCCCTCCCTCTTCCTTCCCCATACCATCCCTCTGGGTCATCCCAGTGCACCAGCCCCAAGCATCCAGTATCATGCATCAAACCTGGACTGGCGGTTCTTCAATTGTAACAAATATATCAGGCTGGTGGGGGATGTCAACAGTGGGATAGGTTAAGCATGTAGTAGGGGGCATGTGGGTATACAGGAAATCTCTGTAGCTTTCTCTTAAAATTCTACTGTAAACTTAAGACTACTCTTTAAAAAATTAAATTGCAAAAAAAGTTCCAAGTTTGTTTAATAGGTATTTAATTTCAGTTGGGCAAGATAAAAAGAGTTTGGTAAATGGATGCACTCACAATATGAACGCACTTAATGCCACAGAACGGCCTATGTAAAAATGGTTAAGACTAAATTTTATATTGTGTGTTTTAGCACAGTATAAAAAACTGCAAAAAAAAAAAGAGAGAGAGAAAAGAAAAATCCGTTGTCCTTAAAATGAGAACTGTCAAATAAAATTATGTTGTAGACAGTCTTGCTGTCTCTTTCAATAAGTAAATTCTGCATGGTTTTAATTTTAGACTCAGGAGCCATCTCCTTGCACATGAGCTACCATAACCCACCTAGACCAGAGATGGCAAAATTCTGGTCCACACACTGCCACCTGCCTCACCTACGTGGCCCTGTGTTGGGTTCACAGCAGACACTGCTATTCATTCTTGGCACACTGTCCATTCCATCTACTCACCTTACAGACCCTCTCCACAGTGGTTTGGGCATCTTCTCTCAATTCATCAACTTTGAAATGAGAAATGAAACTTATTTACCATTATAATCTGGACATAACTCTTCCTAATAAGGTATTCTATTCTCATTTGGAAAACATATGGAAAGTCAGGAAATTGAGCAAAAATAATGGCAGAATTTTAAATATATATTCTAGGAAAAGAGATGAAAAAGAGTTCCTGTGTGTGCCTTTATGCATACGTAATAAAGTATATGCATGTGAGTGAAACATGAGATCCTCTTTCTCCAGAGTTCTTGAAAAGGAGTCACTAGGCTGTATTTCACCCCTTTGCATAATGAAAATCCTGTCTTAAAGGCAGCTCTGCATGACTCTTAAGAACTGAGCTAGCACTGGCTACGTTTCCACTAGATTTGATTTCTTTTGAGCACCTACTCTTTGAAGTGTATTAAGCCCCACCACATGTGATGCATATATAAATAAGGCTTGCATATTGCCTTCTAGATACAGACATGAATAACTGTTAATACAAAGCAGGCAGTGAGAAGGAACAGATCCCATGCTGTAGAGGTACTAATGAGAAAGCAATTGATTCCATCTGGGAAGGTTTCACAAAGGAGGTATCTGCAGTCTGGGCCTTGGAGAATGAGGAGTGCTTTACAGTCTGAGAATAGAATCTTTTAGGCAGCTGAAAAGACTTTGCACGAAGTTCTGATATGGAAGGTAGAGGCATAGCCAGGATTCCAACACACAGAAGTTGTTCTTGACTGAATCTTCTGTTCTAATTCTTCTTTGTCCTTTTGAGAACAGCCTTCGCTACTTATCTTTTTGTTCAATGACATTTCAGGTTCTAAGGCTCCTCCCTTTTTGAATTTATGCTCAACACAGTAACTCTTTGGCCAACTTTCCAATAATCGGTCTACTCAACAGTAAGAATAGTCCGTTCTTGAGATTTGGGTTGGAGCTTGGTAGAGCAGTATTCACAGCTTTAAGAATCATACTCCCTTTAATTTTCATTCTTCTCCTTTAGGGAGTTTAAAGTGAGAACTGGCTGCTGATGAGTGAACTATGGTCCTTATAAAATGAAAACCTGCTGCCAAACAATTTACATTCTGGCATGTACTCTAGATCAGGGGTCCTCATTCTCCAGACCTAATGATCCAAGGTGGACCTTGATGATCTGTGGTGGACCTGATGTAATGATAACAGAAAGAAAGTGCATAATAAATGTAATGTGCTTGAGTCATCCCGAAACCATTCCCATCGTACCCGCCCCACAAGACGGCAGAAGAATTATCTCCCAGAAAACTAGTCCCTGGTGCCAAAAAGATTGGGGACCGCTGCTCTAGATGTACATGTGTGTCATCTACAGAACCTCCTTTGTGGCTTGTCAGAACTCCACCACTGTGGCCATCAAGATGATAAACCATGGCCTATTTTTCTATGTGAATTAATAGTCATTAGCTTCAGAATTATCTGCCTCCTAGTAGTAGCATGGACCTAAGTATATGTGTAAAACTGATAAGAAAACAGACAAAAAAAATCTTTTTTTTTGGTCTACCCTTGCACCTTGTATTCTGTTTAACCCCAAGCAGATGTTGATGTTGAGTGATTTCTTTCCAGAAGCTAGCATAGCACCATATACACTGAGCTACTAAAAAAGAATAGCTTTTCTTAAGATGCTGGTGTAGATGCAGTTAGTTCAGTCACTCAGTCGTGTCCGACTCCTTGAGACCCCATGAATTGCAGCAGGCCAGGCCTCCCTGTCCATCACTCCCGAAGTTCACTCAGACTCACGTCCATCCAGTCAGTGATACCATCCAGCCATCTTATCCTCCGTCGTCCCCTTCTCCTCCTGCCCCCAATCCCTTCCAGCATCAGAGTCTTTTCCAATGAGTCAACTCTTCGCATAAGGTGGCCAAAGTGGAGCTTCAGCTTTAGCATCATTCCTTCCAAAGAACACTCAGGACTGATCTCCTTTAGAATGGACTGGTTGGATCTCCTTGCAGTCCAAGGGACTCTCAAGAGTCTTCTCCAACACCACAGTTCAAAAGCATCAATTCTTTGGCGCTCAGCTTTCTTCACAGTCCAACTCTTACATCCATACATGACCACTGGAAAACCATAGCCTTGACTAGACGGATCTTTGTTGGCAAAGTAATATCTCTGCTTTTGAATATGCTATCAAGCTTGGTCATAACTTTTCTTCCAAGGAGTAAGCGTCTTTTAATTTCACAAATAACCTCCAATTCTTTCTGCTGATGGGGAAAAATAGGGTTGAGTTGGCCCTTTATTAAGAGAAACACTGTTAAAAAGCAGCTGACCATCAAGCATTGCCCTAGGACAGCAGCTGGCTGGGCTTCCTCTGAATCCACTATGTCAGGCTTTTGTTTAATTTCATGCTAACATGATCTGAGATCATCACTTTGATCTACCCAATCAAGAAGCATTTCTTAGTTGTTTCCCGTGTGCCAGCTTCTCCGTGAGAGCCCTGAGAATGTAACATTGAACAAACGAGACATTCCTGTCCTTGCGAAGCTTACAGTCTGGTGAAGAACACAGATAATTAAATAAGTAATTAACATGCATTGTAATAAAAGTCCCTACTAGGAATATGTGGGATTCTATAAGAGCACATGAGAACCTAGAGTTTACAGGAGACTGACAATAATTTGGCACCAAATAACATGCTTGGGGGTTGCTTGTATGTGGGTGAACTATGCTGGTATTTTTCTAACCATGGTACTACACAACGTTATGAAAAATTACCCAAAACTTGGAAATAATGCAAAAGGATGACAAGTCCTTATGATTTCACACTGGCTCACTGTCAAACAGGCCTACTCAGAGGCTGTCTAATTCTCTAAAGGAATCTACTCTTATTTGAGTTACTTTTTACCTCTGATAAGAGTTTAGATTCTGTGAAGTTAGAATTAACTTGTAGAAGATTGAAAAACCAAAGTGGAAAGGTGTTGGAAAGATGGCGGAGGAATAGGACGGGAAGACCACTTTCTCCCTCACAAATTCCTCAAAAGAACATTTCAACGCTGAGCAAACTCCACAAAACAACTTCTGTAGGCTGGCAAAGGACATCAGGCAACCAGAAAAGCAGACCATTGTCTTCAAAAACAGGTAGGAAAAAATATAAAAGACGAGAAAGGAGACAAAGGAGGTGGGGAGGGAGCTCCGTCCCGGGAAGGGAAGCCCATCCCGGGAAGGGAATTTGAAGAAGAGAGGTTTCCAAACACCAGGAAACACTCTCCCTGCCGAGTCTGTGGTGAGCCTTGGAAACACAGAGGGCAACATAACAGGAAAGAAAAATAGATAAATAATTAAAACCAACAGATTACAAGCCCAACAGTAACTCCCCCAGCGGAAAAGCAGCACAGACGCCTGCATCCGCCATTGGGAAGTGGGGGCAGGGCAGGGACGCGCGGGAGGCGCGGGCTGCAGAGCTTTGTAAGAATCAGGCAGGAACGCCCCACGCGCAACCAGAACAATCTAACTTGGGCTAGCAAATCAGACTGTGGGATAGCTACCACGCGAAAAGCTCGAACATAAGACACCGCCAGGACCGAGCACAGAACAAAGGACGGAACGGAAAAAGCTGGCTACAGACCATCCCCCGCCGGGGACAGGCAGCCAGAGCCATAAGGACTGGAAAGGGGCAACTGCAGACCCAGAGAGACTTGACTTACCTAACTGCAAGCAGGCTCCTTTGCTAAGACTTCTGGGGGTGCTGGACAGTCACAATCTGCCTCACAGGGTGCGCCAGCAGTCCACCCAGAAAGCTGAGCAGCAGCGGCAGAAAAGGTGACAAGCCGCGGCAATCGCGCTCGCCAAACTCCTGAGCTACTCGGATCTGGGAAGGGCACAAAGCACAGTCCCAGCCGAATCTGTGCCTCTGAGGGCTGCCTGAACGCCAAACCTGAGCGGCTTGGACCGGGGAAGTGCACGCAGTCTAGGGCCGGCCCCAGACGGTTCCCGGCTGAGCATCGTAGAGCCGGAGCGGTTTGTGCGCCACGAGAAAGGACAGGTCAAGAGGGGCTGAGATACTGGGTGCACAAGACGGTGCTATTTGTTTGCAGCATCCCCCCTCCCCACAGCGCGACTGAACTAGTGAACCTAAAAACCAGCAAACAGAAGAAGTTAAACAGAGGGAACCACCTTGGAAGTGATCCCACACGGCCCATAACATCAGACAAGGGCCAGATATATTTTTGACTATTTTTAAAATCATTCCTTTTTTTTCTTTTTTTTGCTTTTTTTGTTTTTTGTTTTTCTTTTTTTTTTTTCAAACTTTGTTTTAATTGTTAAGTCTTCTATTTCTCCTCTAATTTTTATTTCTATAACCTATTATTACTATTAAAAAAAAGACTTTTTTTTTTTTAGGGCAAACATCATATATAGTCTTTGGATGGTTGTTGGTGTTTTTGTTTGTTTGTTTGTTTTGTTTGTTTGTTTTTTAATAATTCTTTTTTTTTTTCTTTCTCCCTTTTTCCTTCTGCTTTTCTTTAATATTGTATCTTTGAAAATCCAACCTCTACTCTAGATTTTTAAACTTTGCTCTTAGGTTTTTGTTGTCAATTTTGTACATTTAAAATCCCAAACTTCACTACCCAAGTTTACCTGAGAGCGAGATTACTGGCTTGACCACTCTCTCCTCTGGACTCTCCTTTTTCTCCACCAGGTGACCTCTGTCTCTTTTCTCCCCCATCTCTTCTCTATCCAACTCTGTGAATCTTTGGGTGTTCCAGACGGTGGAGAACACCTAAGGAACTGGTTACTGGCAGGATTTGTCTCTCTCCTACTCATTCCTCTCTCTTATCCTCCTGGTCACCTCTGTCTACTTCCTCCCTCTCCTCTTCCCCGTATAACTCTGTAAATACCTCTGAGCGGTCCAGACTATAGAGAGCACATAAGGAAGTGACTACTGGCTAGCTTGCTCTCTCCTCTTTTGATCTCACCACATCTCATTCCAGTTACCTCTAACTACCCCCTCCATCTTCTCTTCTCCTTGTAACTCAGTGAACCTCTCTGAGTATCCCTCAATGTGGAGAAACTTTTCATCTTTGACCTAGACGTTTTATCATCAGTGCTGTATAGATGGAGAAGTCTAGAGGCTACTGTAAAAATAAAACTGAAAACCAGAAGCAGGAGGCTTAAATCCAAAGCCTGAAAACATTAGAGAACTCTTGAACTCAGGGGACATTAAGCAATAGGAGCTCATCAAATGCCTTCATACCTACACCGAAACCAAGCTCCACCCAAGGGCCAACAAGTTCCAAAACAAGACATACCATGCAAATTCTCCAGCAACACAGGAACACTCCCCTGAGCTTCAATATACAGGCAGCTCAAAATTATCCCAAAACCTTTGATGTCTCATAACCCATTACGGGACACTCCACTGCATTCCAGAGAGAAGAAACCCAGCTCCACCCACCAGAACTCCAACACAAGCCTCCCTAACCAGGAAACCTTGACAAGCCACTGATAGAACCCCACCCAAAGTGAGGAAGCTCCATAATAAAGAGAACTCCACAAATTACCAGAATATAAAAAGGCCACCCCAAACGCAGCAGTATAACCAAGATGAAGAGACAGAGGAATACTCAGCAGGTAAAGGAACAGGAGAGTTGCCCACCAAACCAAACAAAAGAGGAAGAAGTAGGGAATCTACCGGAGAAGGAATTCCGAAAATTGATAGTGAAAATGATCCAAAATCTTGAAATCAAAATGGAATCACAGATAAACAGCCTAGAGACAAGGATTGAGAAGATGCAAGAAAGGTTTAACAAGGACCTAGAAGAAATAAAAAAGAGTCAAAATATAATGAATAACGCAATAAATGAGATCAGAAACACTCTGGAGGCAACAAATAGTAGAATAACGGAGGCAGAAGATAGGATTAGTGAAATAGAAGATAGAATGGTAGAAATAAATGAATCAGAGAGGAAACAAGAAAAACAAATTAAAAGAAATGAGGACAATCTCAGAGACCTCCAGGACAATATGAAACGCTCCAACATTCGAATTATAGGAGTCCCAGAAGAAGAAGACAGAAGGAAAGATCATGAGAAAATCCTTGAGGAGATAATAGTTGAAAACTTTCCTAAAATGGGGAAGGAAATAATCACCCAAGTCCAAGAAACACAGAGAGTTCCAAATAGGATAAACCCAAGGCGAAACACACCAAGACACATATTAATCAAATTAACAAAGATCAAACACAAAGAACAAATATTAAAAGCAGCAACGGAAAAACAACAAATAACACACAAGGTGATTCCCATAAGGATAACAGCTGATCTTTCAATAGAAACTCTTCAGGCCAGGAGGGAATGGCAAGACATACTTAAAGTGATGAAAGACAATAACCTACAGCCCAGATTACTGTACCCAGCAAGGATCTCATTCAAATACGAAGGAGAAATCAAAAGCTTTACAGACAAGCAAAAGCTGAGAGAATTCAGCACCACCAAACCAGCTCTCCAACAAATTCTAAAGGATATCCTCTAGACAGGAAACACGAAAGGGTGTATAAACCCGAACCCAAAACAATAAAGTAAATGGTAACGGGATCATACTTATCAATAATTACCTTAAACGTAAATGGGTTGAACGCCCCAACCAAAAGACAAAGACTGGCCGAATGGATACAAAAACAAGACCCCTCTATATGCTGCTTACAAGAGACCCACCTCAAAACAAGGGACACATACAGACTGAAAGTGAAGGGCTGGAAAAAGATATACCACGCAAATAGAGACCAAAAGAAAGCAGCAGTGGCAATACTCATATCCGATAAAATAGACTTTAAAACAAAGGCTGTGAAAAGAGACAAAGAAGGCCACTACATAATGATCAAAGGAACAATCCAAGAAGAAGATATAACAATTATAAATGTATATGCACCCAATATAGGAGCACCACAATATGTAAGACAAATGCTAACAAGTATGAAAGGGGAAATCACCAATAACACAATAATAGTGAGAGACTTTAATACCCCACTCACACCTATGGACAGATCAACTAAACAGAAAATTAACAAAGAAATGCAAACTTTAAATGATACATTAGATCAGTTAGACCTAGTTGATATCTATAGGACATTTCACCCCAAAACAATGAATTTCACCTTTTTTTCAAGTGCTCATGGAACCTTCTCCAGGATAGATCACATCCTGGGCCATAAATCTAAACTTGATAAATTCAAAAAATCGAAATCATTCCAAGCATCTTTTCTGACCATAACACATTAAGATTAGATCTCAATTACAGGAGAAAAACTATTAAAAATTCCAACATATGGAGGTTGAACAACACACTTCTGAATAACCAACAAATCACAGAAGAAATCAAAAAAGAAATCAAAATATGCATAGAAACTAATGAAAATAAAAACACAACAACCCAAAACCTGTGGGACACTATAAAAGCAGTGCTAAGAGGAAAGTTCATAGCAATACAGGCATACCTCAAGAAAAAAGAAAAAAGTCAAATAAATAACCTAACTCTACAACTAAAGCAACTAGAAAAGGAAGAATTGGAGAACCCCAGAGTTAGTAGAAGGAAAGAAATCTTAAAAATTAGGGCAGAAATAAATGCAAAAGAAACAAAAGAGACCATAGCAAAAATCAACAAAGCCAAAAGCTGGTTCTTTGAAAGGATAAATAAAATTGACAAACCATTAGCCAGACTCATCAAGAAGCAAAGAGAGAAAAATCAAATCAATAAAATTAGAAATGAAAATGGAGAGATCACAACAGACAACACAGAAATACAAAGGATCATAAGAGACTACTATCAGCAGATGTATGCCAATAAAATGGACAACGTGGTAGAAATGGACAAATTCTTAGAAAAGTACAATTTTCCAAAACTGAACCAGGAAGAAATAGAAAATCTTAACAGACCCATCACAAGCACAGAAATTGAAACTGTAATCAGAAATCTTCCAGCAAACAAAAGCCCAGGTCCAGACGGCTTCACAGCTGAATTCTACCAAAAATTTCGAGAAGAGCTAACACCTATCCTCCTCAAACTCTTCCAGAAAATTGCAGAGGAAGGTAAACTTCCAAACTCATTCTATGAGGCCACCATCACCCTAATACCAAAACCTGACAAAGATGTCACAAAAAAAGAAAACTACAGGCCAATCTCACTGATGAACATAGATGCAAAAATCCTCAACAAAATTCTAGCAATCAGAATCCAACAACACATTAAAAAGATCATACACCATGACCAAGTGGGCTTTATCCCAGGGATGCAAGGATTCTTCAATATCCGCAAATCAATCAATGTAATTCACCACATTAACAAATTGAAAAATAAAAACCATATGATTAACTCAATAGATGCAGAGAAGGCCTTTGACAAAATTCAACATCCATTTATGATAAAAAAAACTCTCCAGAAAGCAGGAATAGAAGGAACATACCTCAACATAATAAAAGCTATCTATGACAAACCCACAGCAAACATTATCCTCAATGGTGAAAAATTGAAAGCATTTCCCCTAAAGTCAGGAACAAGACAAGGGTGTCCACTTTCACCGCTACTATTCAACATAGTTCTGGAAGTTTTGGCCACAGCAATCAGAGCAGAAAAAGAAATAAAAGGAATCCAAATGGGAAAAGAAGAAGTAAAACTCTCACTGTTTGCAGATGACATGATCCTCTACATGGAAAACCCTAAAGACTCCACCAGAAAATTACTAGAGCTCATCAATGAATATAGTAAAGTTGCAGGATATAAAATCAACACACAGAAATCCCTTGCATTCCTATACACGAATAATGAAAAAGTAGAAAAAGAAATTAAGGAAACAATTCCATTCACCATTGCAACGAAAAGAATAAAATACTTAGGACTATATCTACCTAAAGAAACTAAAGACCTATATATAGAAAACTATAAAACACTGATGAAAGAAATCAAAGAGGACACTAATAGATGGAGAAATATACCATGTTCATGGATCGGAAGAATCAATATAGTGAAAATGAGTATACTACCCAAAGCAATTTACAAATTCAATGCAATCCCTATCAAGCTATTAGCCATATTTTTCACAGAACTAGAACAAATAATTTCAAGATTTGTATGGAAATACAAAAAACCTCGAATAGCCAAAGCAATCTTGAGAAAGAAGAATGGAACTGGAGGAATCAACTTGCCTGACTTCAGGCTCTACTACAAAGCCACAGTCATCAAGACAGTATGGTACTGGCACAAAGACAGACATATAGATCAATGGAACAAAATAGAAAGCCCAGAGATAAATCCACACACATATGGACACCTTATCTTCAAAAAAGGAGGCAAGAATATACAATGGAGTAAAGACAATCTCTTTAACAAGTGGTGCTGGGAAAACTGGTCAACCACTTGTAAAAGAATGAAACTAGATCACTTTCTAACACCGCACACAAAAATAAACTCAAAATGGATTAAAGATCTAAATGTAAGATCAGAAACTATAAAACTCCTAGAGGAGAACATAGGCAAAACACTCTCAGACATAAATCACAGCAGGATCCTCTATGATACACCTCCCAGAATTCTGGAAATAAAAGCAAAAATAAACAAATGGGATCTAATTAAAATTAAAAGCTTCTGCACAACAAAGGAAAATATAAGCAAGGTGAAAAGACAGCCTTCTGAATGGGAGAAAATAATAGCAAATGAAGCAACTGACAAACAACTAATCTCAAAAATATACAAGCAACTTCTGCAGCTCAATTCCAGAAAAATAAACGACCCAATCAAAAAATGGGCCAAAGAACTAAATAGACATTTCTCCAAAGAAGACATACGGATGGCTAACAAACACATGAAAGATGCTCAACATCACTCATTATTAGAGAAATGCACATCAAAACCACAATGAGGTACCACTTCACACCAGTCAGAATGTCTGTGATCCAAAAATCTGCAAGCAATAAATGCTGGAGAGGGTGTGGAGAAAAGGGAACCCTCCTACACTGTTGGTGGGAATGCAAACTAGTACAGCCACTATGGAGAACAGTGTGGAGATTCCTTAAAAAATTGCAAATAGAACTACCTTATGACCCAGCAATCCCACTTCTGGGCATACACACCGAGGAAACCAGAATGGAAAGAGACACATGTACCCCAATGTTCATCGCAGCACTGTTTATAATAGCCAGGACATGGAAACAACCTAGATGTCCATCAGCAGATGAATGGATAAGAAAGCTGTGGTACATGTACACAATGGAGTATTACTCAGCCGTTAAAAAGAATTCATTTGAATCAGTTCTGATGAGATGGATGAAACTGGAGCCAATTATACAGAGTGAAGTAAGCCAGAAAGAAAAACACCAATACAGTATACTAACACATATATATGGAATTTAGGAAGATGGCAATGACGACCCTGTATGCAAGACAGGGAAAGAGACACAGATGTGTATAATGGACTTTTGGACTCAGAGGGAGAGGGAGAGGGTGGGATGATTTGGGAGAATGGCATTCTAACATGTACACTATCATGTAAGAATTGAATCGCCAGTCTATGTCTGACGCAGGATACAGCATGCTTGGGGCTGGTGCATGGGGATGACCCAGAGAGATGTTATGGGGAGGGAGGTGGGAGGGGGGTTCATGTTTGGGAACGCATGTAAGAATTAAAGATTTTAAAATTTAAAAAATAAAAAACTAAAAAAAAAAAAAGAAAGAATAAAGAAAAACCAAAGTGACTCTTTTCTAATAGAAATGTGAATAGTTATTTGTCAGTAGAGAAGAGAACCCTGAAGGTTAATTTTCACCTTGTATAATATTAAACTGTTTTGTATTTGACTTGACATTCTAATCCCAGGATTCTCTTTTACCATCAACTCCTACTTGTGCTTTTTTTTTTTTAATTTATTTAGTTTAATTGGCAACTAATTACTTTACAATATTGTAGTGGTTTTTGCCATACATTGACATGAATCATGTGGTTTTGTTTTTAACCAGGTTTACTATGCTGCTTGTTCCTGCTTTAATGAACTGAGTTTTTTAATTAAATTAATTAAACATGAAAATTATGTTTTCAACATTTTGAAAATGACCCTATGACAGTGCATATCACCTAGGGACCATAGGAAAAACTGAACTACTGAAAAAAAATAAACTTTCATCAAAACATATAGAAAAATTAATTGTAATGCTAAAAAAATTTTTTAAGTTATTTGTATATTAGAAACAAACTAAAAATGAAACAGTTCTATTCACAGTATCATCAAAAAGAATTGAAAATTGCAAATCAATTTTTAAACAGAGGTTCAAGATTTATGCAAGACAGCAAAAGAGATACAGATGTATAGAACAGTCTTTTGGACTCTGTGGGAGAGGGCAAGGGTGGGATGATATGGGAGAATGGCATTGAAACATGTAAATTATCACATGTGAAACAAATCGCCAGTCCAGGTTCGATGCATGATACAGGGTGCTTGGGGCTGTGCACTGGGATGACCCAGAGGGATGGGACATGGAGGGAGGTGGGAGCGGGGTTCAGGATGGGGAACACATGTACACCCATGGTAGATTCATGTCAATGTATGGCAAAACAAATACAATATTGTAAAGTAAAAAATAAATAAATAAATAAAACTGAAAAAAAAAAAAAGATTTATACCCTCAAGTCTATAATACATCACTACATCACTGAGATAAATTAAGAATTTCTAAAGAGTTGGAAAACATACAATGTTTAAGGATTGAGGACACAGTTTTGGGAAATTCTCCCCAAAGTGACCTATATTTCAGCATAATCCCTATCAACATCTCAAGTGAATTTTTTTTGGAGAAGTTAAGGAGATTATCCTAAAATTTGTATTGGAATGAAAAATACCTAGAACAGCCAAAATAAGTTTTATAAAAAAGAACAAAGTTGGAAAAAGGACTCCCTTATTTCAAAGTTTACTGTAAAACTGCAGTAACAAAGACAGAGTGATATTGGTGTTAAGGAAAGATATCCAGAGCACCGGAAGAGAATAAAGAACTAAGAAATCAACCCTTACTCTTAAGTCAATTAAGTTTTAATGAAATTGCCAAGGCAACTTAATGCAGAGAGAATAGGAAAACCAGAAAAGGAAATGGGGCTGATATCCATATGGGAAAGAATGAAGGTGGACACCTACCTTACACCATATATCAAACTAAACTCACAGTGGATCACAGACCTAAATGCAGGCGAGAAAACCCTAATGAGCACATCACCGTGACCTCGGAAAAGGCAAAAATCTTTCTTATATGTAATGCCAAAGGCACAAATCATGAGACAAAGCTGACAAATTGAACTTCACCAAAATTTTTATATTCAAAAAATATCTTTTAGAAAACAAAAAAGCTGACACACACAGAAAATACATGCACAATATCTGATAAAAGACTTATACATAATGTGTGCATGTATGTATATACACACATACATACACATAAGATTTTATATATTGTTCCTGTTGTTTAGTTGCTAAGTCATGTCTGATTCTTTTGTGACCCCATGGACCCACCCCTTTTGAGCCCACCAGTCTCCTCTGTCCATGGGATTTCTCAGGCAAGAATACTTACACACATGCACACATACTTATAAGTCAATAAGACAAGCCAATTACAAAATTAGTAAATCTGAATAGACACTTGAATAAAGATACGAGTACCTACTAAACTCATAAAAAGATGTTCAACATCATTAATTATTAGGGAAATACAAATGAAAACCATAATTATATACCACATACCCATCTGCACCCATCTTGAACATCTGTTTAAAAACTGATTTGTAATTTTTCAATTGTTTTCGATGATACTGTGAATAGAAATGTTAGTTTCATTTTTGGTTTGTTTCTAGTATAGAAATACTTTTTTTAAAATTTCAGCATTACAATTAATTTTTCTATAATAAAGACCGAGAGCCGGAGGAGAAGGGGGAGACAGAGGATGAGATGGTTGGATAGCTGCAGGGCAGCCTGGCATGCTGCAGTCCATGGGGTCACAAAGAGTTGGACACAACTTAGTGATTGAAAAAGACAAGAATTTAAAGATCTAGGAATGCTAAGTATTGGCTAGGATCTGGAAAAACCAAAACCCACAAATAATGCTGGTGAAAAGGTAAAATGGCACAATTAACTTGGTTAATTGGTTAAAGGTTTGGCAGACGGTTTTCTCAGAAGACTAAACATATATTTTTTCATATAACCAAGCAATTCCACTCCTAAGATCTACCCAAGAGAAAAGAAAACATATTGACACAAGGCCACGTATGCAAATATCTACAGCAGCATTATTCACAATAGCTCAAAACTGAAAACAATCCAACATCCATCAGTTGGTGAACAGAGAAGCAAATTATTATAGATCAATATGATGAAATATTGTTCAGCAATAAAAAGAATAAACCACTTACAAATGCAAAAACAAAGATGAACCTCAAAAATATTATGCTAAGTGAAAACAGCCAAACACAGAAGACTATATCTTTATGATTCTACACAAAATATCTTTAAAATGCACATCTCTTAGAAGAGAGAATTTGCCCTGAGGTAGGATGGGAATAAGAACTGACATGCAAATAGGCAAGAGTGAACTTTTAGGTGTTACAGAAATATTCCAAAACGTATTCTGGTGATGAGTCAACAACTGCATAAATTTACCAAAAATCTCTGAACTGTACAGTTAGAGTAGGTAAATTATATAGCATATAAATGATACCTCAATAAACCTACTGAAAAACATTTCTAAAATTATAATTTCCTTTTTTTGGGCTAGCAGTTCTCCAGTGAGGATAGACAGGGATGGGTGTGGGATAATGAGGAATATAGGAGGCAGCATGTTAGAATTATCTGAGAAGGTTTTTTGTAGCATACATATATTTGTTCTTCCTTGCATATAATACTAGAAATCAAAGAATATCATCATCTATTATGGAAAGGCTATATATAGTTTGCAAACACTCCTTCAAATGACTCTGATATACATGACCCACAAAAGTACCCCTGAGAATCTCCTCTTGATCAGATTGGGACCCAGGAGTCTATGTTTTCAATAAGCAAAATGAGTGTAAGTTTAAGAGACTGCCCACGTTCTACAATGATAGCAACTTTCAGCATTGTGGCAGGACACAGTGGGATGAATGATACTCTGGGAAGACCTATATTCTGATCCTCTTTTAATCACATCTACCCATCCACCCAGCATTTGCAGTCACCTCCACTGCCAGACACCAGAGACAGCCAGTACCTAAAGACTTTAATGAATTAAACCAACAATGAAGATTTCCAATTCCTCCATCTTTGGTGGGGATTCTTGTCCCCGGAAAGGAATCTCTCTGAGCTCAATAACAAGAAGGCCAACCATTTTGTTATGATTATGACCTAATCGTACTCATGACACATGTTAGCTATGAGATAATTTGCTCCATTTGGGCCTATTTGTGGTCCTCTAGGTTGAGAAGTGCTTTGCATGATTATGAGACAGTGAGACTATACTTCCCCCTTTAAAAAGTAATATCTTTTTCCTTTGAAGCATTTTGTCATTTCTTAATCTAGAGAAGTTTCCCATTCTTGGAAGAAGTTAGGCAACATGAAAAATATACAGTATTTGCAGTCACAACCTACCACTTTATTTTCTTGATTGTCAGGTTTGCAAAAAAAAAAAATCAGATTGCTAGAGATGAAGGCTAAAGGTTCCTATTATTTTTAGAAAAAGTACAGCTTTGTAACAGAGAGAAAACATGGGGGCTTAAACACAATTAAAGTGCTATCCATCCAAGGTGCACGGCCAGCTCTGTGCATGTCGAAAGGTTCCAGTCTAGCAAACTGCCTGAGGTCTCTACCCTTGTTCAGCATTGTGGACAAAAGCTTCAGCGTTCCCACAAAGGCTGGTTCATGATGACTGCATGTTTCTTGAGAGAAGAAAGCAACTATAGGCACTTTAATTACTACATACATAAGGGTGATTTGGTGGTGACATGAGTCATCAAAAGCGAGAATTGAATGGCATCAAGTTGAAAGGACCCCCATGTTGTGGTCCATCCTTGAAGTGTTAGTCATGCAGTTGTGTCTGACTCTTTCAGAACCCATGGACTGTAGCCCATCAGGCTCCTCTGTCCATGGGATTCTCCAGGCAAGAATACTGGAATGAGTTGCCATGCCCTTCTTCAGGGGATTGTCCTAACCCAGGGATCAAATCTAGGTCTCCTGCATTGCAGCAGATTCTTTACCATCTGAGCCACCAGGGAAGCCTGTGAGTCCATCATTAGGAAGGCCTGTTTCCTGGTTTCCACATCAGCTGCCCACACTGAACTCTCCCATGTCCTGGCAGGACCCTCAGACAGGACCACTTCTCGGAATCGTTACTATGTCACTTTGGGGGTACAGAGAGTCTCCTGTAGAGAAAAGAGAGTGATAATTTTTTCAACATTTTACAAAGACCCTGGGAGCAGGACTGGGAACAGAGCTGTTTTCTTCTGACTCTTTGGCATAAATTAAACACTTACTGTGGACCTACCACGTGTAAGGGAGCACTCCAGTGCAAGACAAGTGAGACAAACATAACACAGCCCCTGTCACCATGGAGCTCCAAGCTTCACTCCATGGGAGGGAACAGGGAACTCTTAGTCACCTCCAATCAAGATGATCTCATAAGGATGCCAATTAATTCCAGAGCAGATGGGCGCCCCTGTCCTTGCCTGGATCACTAGCTAATGGTAGTGGAGCATGTCCAGGTCTTTGCCCTGCAATCTGTGCTGGGACATGAACACCTGCCCACGGATGGTTCCTTCTGAACAGTCATCAGTGGTTGCCATCAATAACAGAAATTGGATTAGCGTACCTCCCCTAACTGAAACAAGCAATTTTGAGAGAGGCCTGGATCATCTCTCTGCCTGTCCAATAAATGAGTACATATTCAAGATAATAAATGTAATTACATTTGAGGCTAACTCACTGGAATGGTATAAAAATGTCCCAAGAAGTGAGATGGACTGGGATCCAGGACTTTTTACTGCAGAGCTTGCCCCTGGACAAATGTCTCCTCCAGGAACAGAATACAAAGGAACTAAAA
Source organism: Ovis aries (assembly GCF_016772045.2). Classification (NCBI taxonomy): domain Eukaryota; kingdom Metazoa; phylum Chordata; class Mammalia; order Artiodactyla; family Bovidae; genus Ovis; species Ovis aries. The sequence continues at coordinate 40,126,958 of NC_056069.1, read as the reverse complement.
ATAACTGTATGCATGAGCATGCTAAGTCGCTTCAGTTGTGTCCAACTCTTTGCAGTCCTATGGACGACAGCCCACCAGCCTCCTCTGTTCATGGGATTCTCCATGCCCTCCCCCAGGGGATCTTCCCAACACAGTGATCAAACCCATGTCTTTTACATCTCCTGCACTGGCAGCTGGGTTCTTTACTAGAACCACTTGTGCAGTTGAGGCAAATTATGAACAGCAAGAAACAAAAGAACCAAAGCCTAACTGCCAGTTCTGAGGTGTCCAGAGCAGAAGCGGGGTACTATGCATGGTCCCTCACACAGCACAGGAAGTGGGCAGACCACCCACACCACCCTCCATCCAGAGCCCTGAACCTGCCCCTTCCCTCACGCCATTTAAAAGACCAGCTCACCACCCCTCGGGGAGTGAACAAGGGAACCTGTTTCTTTTCACTCCCTTGTGCTGCAGTATGGGTCCCAATAAAGACTTGCCTGACTTCTTATCAATTTCTATTGATTAAAGAATCCACAAACCCTGATTAGTAATAGAAGGAAGGAAGAAGGTGAAAAGAGACGGAGGGAAAAGAGGGATGGAGGGAGGGAGGGAGGGAGGAAGGAAGGAAGGAAAGGCAAGAATACTAGACTATACCAGGTGGAGGTACAAGAAAGAAGTAATGTTGTCCTTCTCTGGATAGTTCCATGGGCTTTCATTTGCCAGGGACTCCAGGGTTTCCCAGGTGGTACTAGTGGTAAAGAACACACCTGCCAGTGCAGGATACATAAGAGATGTGGGTTCGATTCCTGGGTTGGGAAGATCCCCTGGAGGAGAGCACGGCAACCCACTCCAGTATTCTTGCCTGGAGAATCCCATGGACAGAGGAGTCTGACAGGTTACAGTCTATAGGGTCGCACAGAGGCGGATACGACTGAAGCAACTGAGCATGCGCACACCCCAGCGCAGTCAGTGGGGAAAGGAATGGGGCATGATTCGAAAAGCCAGAAGTAGGTGCCCCAGCCAGCGAGTTTGAATTTCAGTTGAGAGCGGATCCTTGGATCACAGCCTGAGAAAAAGAGAGGGGCTACTAGTGAGGAGGAAGTGACTCTCAGCATAAGCAAGTCCAGTCCTCCAAAAGCCCATATAATGCTAGCAGAGCCCCTCCCCACACATTCTCCTTCATTCCCCCAGTAACCCTGTGAGAGAAGCAGGGCAGGCGTCACCACCCTCTCTGTGCAGACACAGCCATTACACTTCCTCCAGGTCCTCTGTCCCCAGAGCGTTCTGCAGGGGAGTTCTCCACTCACTCCAGGAGCCTGGAAACTCCAGTCTCTCAGAAGAATGAAAAATGAAATTCAGGACACAGAAGGCTGACTCATGCAGACACACACACTCAGGATGCATGGATCCTATAAACCAAGGGTGGTTTTGCTCTGAGTAAATCTTAGGATCCACAGGGACACAAAAGCTCTCATAGGCTGTGGACACCGTGTGAGCTTCCCACCAGACTGGATAGCCACACAAGTTCAGCCAGGGGATGGCCTGACAGCTGCCGGGTCTCGGACACAGGGGCTCAGATCCTCAGAGAACCAGCTGCTGCCCCACCTGGGTGTCGTGAACTGTGGACAAGGACACACCTGTCATCCAAATGCCAGTTGGCACTGCCCAGGCATTCGGTCCCCAGGCCGCAAGTGGGCCACCCCGAAGGGAGTGCAGAGTGGGGAAGCCTACACTCCCCAGGGCCATGGAGAAATTGACAGGAGTTTTCCGTGGTCTCCCATGGGGCCCTCAGGCAAGAAAGCAGGAAGTAATCAGCAGTCCACAGAGGAGGGATGCTGCTGGTGGCCAAAGGATGCCCGGCAGCCACATTCCCAGCAGGTTTGAAAAGAAATAATGAACATATTGGCAGCAGCGACGTTTTGAAAGTAACACAGAGACAAGGCTCCTGGTACCCTTTCACTGGTATTTTAGGGCTGTGGTTTGAAAGTGAAAGCATTGTTTGCTTAGTCGTATCCCACTCTTTGAGACCCCATGGACTGTAGCCTGCTAGGCTCCTCTGTCTACGGAATTCTCCAAGCAAGAATAGTGGAGACCATTCCCTTCTCCAGGGCATCATCCCAACCCAGAGATCAAACCTGGTCTCCTGCATTGCAAGCAGATTCCTTACTGTGTGAGCCACCAGGGAAGCTCCTTAAAGTTCCTGACAAACTGATCAATTCAGGGGAAAGAATGTTTCCCGCAGATGTGCTCAAGTCAGCTCTGCATACCTTGTCCCACCCCTCATACTGAAAATAGAACCCTCCAGCAACCAACATGACATGCAGACATGCACACTCAGACATCATGATTTTAAGTAAATCACGACATCTTGTCATTTCACCCCAATACTACACTTAAATTTATGGACATCTTCAAACATAACCACTATGCTTTTATAACACCTAACAAGGTTGAGAAGTAATTTCTGAGTGTAATAAACAATCCAACTTTTTGCTGTTTTCTCAAAAAAATAAAAAAAAATCTCTTTACAGTTCATCTGTTCACATAAGGAACAGACAAGGTCCACCCTTGGCATTTGGTTGTTTTGCCTTTTACATCTGCTTGATCCTACAGCTTACTCCTTGGAAGGAAAGTTATGACCAACCTAGATAGCATATTCAAAAGCAGAGATATTACTTTGCCAACAAAGGTCCATCTAGTCAAGGCTATGGTTATTCCAGTGGTCATGTATGGACGTGAGAGTTGGACTGTGAAGAAAGCTGAGCGCCGAAGAATTGATGCTTTTAAACTGTGATGTTGGAGAAGACTCTTGAGAGTCCCTTGGACTGCGAGGAGATCCAACCACTCTATCCTCAAGGAGACCAGTCCTGGGTGTTCATTGGAAGGAATGATGCTGAAGCTGAAACTCCAATACTTTGGCCACCTCATGCAAAGAGTTGACTCATTGGAAAAGACCCTGATGATGGGAGGGATTGGGGGCAGGGGGAGAAGGGGACGACAGAGGATGAGATGGCTGGATGGCATGACTGACTCAATGCACATGAGTCTGGGTGAACTCCGGGAGTTGGTGATGGACAGGGAGGCCTGACGTGCTGCAATTCATGGGGTCACAAAGAGTCAGACACAACTGAGCGACTGAACTGAACTGATCCTACAGCAGGTTGACCTGTCTTTCCTTCCTGCAGAAACCAGGTCAGTTGTCCTATAAAGCAACTCATAATCTGATTTTGTCTGTTCACTTCCTTGTACTCTGTTCCATAAAGTGCTAAAATGAGTTAGAAGCTTGATTAGACTCACGCACATGGTAGATGTATGTGTGTATACATATATGTGCATCATGAATGCATGCATAGATTTATACACATATACATATATATGAATCAAGTCAAGCTTATAGGTTGATACATACATATATATATATATATATGCATACACACAGCTGCTGCTGCTGCTAAGTCACTTCAGTCATGTCCAACTCTGTGCAACCTCATAGACGGCAGCCCACCAGGCTCCCCAGTCCCTTGAATTCTCCAGGCAAGAACACTGGAGTGGGTTGCCATTTCCTTCTCCAATGCGTGAAAGTGAAAAGTGAAAGTGAAGTTGCTCAGTCTTGTCTGACTCATAGCAACCCAACGGATTGCAGCCTACAAGGTTCCTCTGTCCATGGGATTTTCTAGGCAAGAGTACTGGAGTGGCTTGCCATTGCCTTCTCCGGCATACAGACAGAGATATGGTTAAATAGTGGATACCAGCTTCTTTCACACATATATGTAAACATATGACTAAGGACCCTTCAAAGGTAATGCTGTGTTCTTCCTGCTGCATCCCGAATGAGGTATCCCTAACAGCTATCTGGTTCACCCACGCTTAGTGACACAAACATTGATCAGAGGGTTCCAGGTTGATCACCAGATTAACAGGTGATCGCTCCACTGTAAGATCAGGCTCCAGTGATGAAGGCAAACCAAGCCCAGACCTCAAAGCCTTGTAGGAGATGGAGGACATCACCTCCGGCCTAAACTCTGCCCCTGATTCCTCACCCACCTGGTCACAGCTTCTCCTGTGCAGGGCAACTTAGCTGATTGACCCTTAATCCCTGGCTGTCAGCAAGAATTAGCTTTCTGGTAGCTACTGGGTTGAAAGGAGTGATCAGGAGTTTTAAAATCTTAAACTACCCAAAGAAGAGGGACTGGGCAGCATAGAGCATTGAAAAGTTTGAGATCCTAAACTTAATCTTGATATTCACATGCTCTGTAATCCCAAACAAGTCACTTAAACTTCTCTGAATCAACAGAGAGGACTCAATGAGAGAAGCATCCAGAGGAACGTTCAAGCCAATCAAAACTTTGATTGAGAATCAAAGACAATCTTCTGAGAATTAGAACTTGGCACGCCTGTGTGAGACTGTACAGTGACAGCTGAGCCACGTTAACCGAAATTCTTTGGAGAAAATGTCCACAAACACTTGTTGCTTTGGTTCCTGAAATTTCTCACTCTTGGTTGTTCCATTCGTGATTCTCTGAGATATTCCAGACATATTTTCAAATCTTCCAATAAATTCCTTTTTCTGTCTGGCTTAGGATAACCATTTCGGTTTCTGTGGTTTGCTACAAAAAGAAGCTTTATTAATATATCAACCATCTTCCAAGGCCAAGTTCAGATTCTGACACTCCCTGGGGATACTTACGTGGCTACATCAGCCATGGTGATGGCTCTCTGTCCATGTATTATGGGGCTAATCACCTGTGCAACTCACTCGAAATATCTGAGGTATTCACAATGAAACTGACTACCCACTTGCTTCCATACTTAATTAGTCCACTAGATGGGGGACAAAGTGACCCTACACAGAGGAAATCCCCTTGACACCAGGAATGTGAATTTCACCTAGCCAGCTCCCATCTTCCACCCAGTCCCCCTTTTCAGAAGATGATGGACAAAAACTATTAATCGTCTGAGAGTACTGGTTTTCACTGACCTTGTAACAACACAACTCCACATTTCACAGGATTGACAATGCACTCCAATTACTGCCTTGGCAAAGTCTGCTCTACTTCTTTTTATCTCTAGGGAGACTTGTGCAGCTGTGGGCACACAGGAGATGCTGGGCAGATATGTGCTGACTCAGCCCCTTGCCGTGGCTATTCTCCCTGATCTTGTGCGGAGCCATCGCTGACTGGGGTGGGAGGAAAGGTGACAAAACCACAGAATTTCTCAGGAGTTTGAGTCCTTTTGATCAGTCCTGCAGCTGCTGCAAACTGAAGGACCAGAGACTTACCCCTGGGCTCACTGGCCTTGGTTACCAGGCTGCTTCCATAGCAATGAAGCAAAGTCAAGAACAATGCCCTTGAAAAGCTAATCATGGCTGCAGGGCAATCCTGATGTAAATTTTAAAAGATGCCCCTTCTTTTCCCTACTGCCGTCCAACCCATCGGGGACATGGTGAGCAGAGTATAAGCTAGATTCCAGCTATTTGTCCTATGACTGGCGTCTTTGTCCAGTGCACAGGCTAACCAACCAAATACGGCCCAACCCTGGCACCTTTGAACTGACATCAAAGTCAGCCTCTCCAGACAGCCTTCCAGGATTGAACCACTGCCTCTGTTCCCCCTCCCCTGAGCACTCTCTAAACACCAGACTCAACTGCAGACTTGGCCAGTCACCTTCCATTTCCTGGAGATGTAGGAATTCAGACATCACTCTGCATGTGTGCAACCGGTCAAAGCAAGGTGCACGTGCCCTTAGGTATCCTGGGCCTCACCTCTCAGTCCCTCTCTCTGGCTCCTCAATCTACCTAAAAGTGCAGTCACTGTGTGAACTTCAGCAATTCCTTCATCTCTCAGAACCTATCTGTAAAACAAAGGACATGTCTCTCTCTCCCCCGCCATCCCCAGCTCCCTCCCTCTCTCCTCCCCTAATTCTAGCCCTCACTCTCTTTTTCTGGACTTCTGCAAGATTTAAATGATGTAGCCTACAGCACAACTTAGCAACTGAACAATAACAATCTATGAAGAGGCCCTTTCTTGATATCTGGTGTGTGCTCAATCTTTCTGCCATATCCACGTGCATCTATCAACCCCCTGGCCTCAGACATGAAGACCCTCCAGGTCAGAGGGTCCACTCACTGCATCCTGTGGTGTCTTGATTGGTTTCTCAGCCCTCTGCCTTGTCCCACTTCAGTAGCCGTCCCCTTTCCAGGGAATCTACCCAACCTAGGGTTCGAACCCAGGCCTCCCACATTGCAGGCAGATTCTTTACCATCTGAGCCACTAGGGAAGCCCCATGCTCATCACAGCAGGTGAAATATAAGTGATGCTGTGTCACTGCACTCCTCAACCTGCCCCGCATGGCTCCTAGCTCCCTCAGAGGCAAGGCAAGTTCCCAACAATGGATCTGAGGCCCTAGGAATGTCTACCTCCACCCCCAGTAACCCACACCCCACTCACTCAACTCCAACTACACTGGCCTTTTTGCTGAATCTTCAACACCAGGCACATTTCTGCCCCAGGGCCTTTGTAAATACTGTTCTTTCAGTAAAGGAGCTCTTTCCCCACATATTTTCATAGCTCCCTCCCTCATCTCCAGGGATCTAGACTTGAAGTTATCTTCTCATTAAAGCCCTCTCTGGCCACCCTATCCACTTAACCATCCCCATAATTCTTTCCCTCCTTTCCTGCTGTATTTTGTTCTCCTTGGTACTGATCACCATCAAACAAAGTAGATATTTCTATCATGTTTATTTCCTGGATATCTTCTTCAATACGGAAGCTCTAGGAGAGTATGAATTCTTATGTGGGTTCACTATTGTCTCTAGAATACTGCCTGCCATTTAGTGGGTGCTCAATAAATCTTTGTAGAAATATACCCCTCTTTTACTTCTTTATGGCTACATATGTATCTCTAATGTGTCTAAAATTAAGAATAATCTTATTTCTATTTCCATTCCCACAAAATGAGAATCTGCTTAAATTTTTAAAGGAAAATGTCAAATGTTTTTGTTTGTTTTAATTAGGAATTAAAGTTGTAGAGAATAAACTCTGTTTTGTTCCATTTCTTAAAAATAATTTTCTGAATAGTGTGAAATACTGAGAAACGTGAGGACCATCCAGCAACAGAAGCTTCAGGGAGGTAGGTTTAACATCTGGACACTAATATACATGGAAGGTTATCTAATCATATTTTTAAATTGAATTTTATATTTTTCAAAATGAGACTTTAAAACTTACCCAAATTTTACCCCAATTAACTCAATTTTCCTATTTGTTTAATACATTTCCACATGAAGTGCCATATGTTATCCTCATATTCAATTTGATATCCATAACTCAATTTGTATCATATTTTCAGTACAAGAATTCTAAACAATAGTCTGTTTGTCAAAGCAGCCCCCTTTTTAAATGAATCTCAAAGTCTGGTACTATCAACAAGATGGTTTCAGCAATAGTTACTAATGATCCTGCTGGCTCTAAAATAATATAGAAATAATAGATACAGTCTTGACATCTTAGATCAAAAAAGACACATGTAAAATTTGACCAAGATCAGTCATCAAATACTAATTATTATCAGTGTTAATACAGGACAAAATCAGCAATGCTGGCCTCTTAGCAGGGATGGAACCCAGAAGGAGACTTGAAGGAAGGATAGAATTTTAAAAACACACTGGGAAAGGGGAATAAAAAACCAGAGAAACAACTGGACTCAAGGTCCAAAGAAAGAAATGTCAGAGAAGAATAAATATCTGGGTTCGATTGGAATGGAAGGGGCAGTCGGAAGGAGTGATAGATAAGCATGGAAGAAAAGGAGGAGGCTAATATCTAATCAGCCTTGGCCATCTTAAATTCCATACTCATAATGAAGAGGAAAGGTTGACCAGATGATCCTTTGGCCAAGTGCAGTGGTTCTCCAGTTCAAAAGTGAAAGTGAAAGCAAAGTCAAGAAGTTTTGTCTGACTATTTGAGACCCCATGGACTGTATGCTCTCCCCATGGACTGTACATTCATGGGATTTTCCAGGCAAGAGTACTGGAGTGGGTTGCCATTTCCTTCTCCAGAGGATCTTCCTGACCCAGGGATCAAACCTAAGTTTCCCACATTGTAGGCAGACGCTTTACTGTCTGAGCCACGTGTGATGCATTTTCTCTACCTCTGAGCACACCTGTCCTTGAGGAATCATGGCTAATGCACAAAACATGAGGGAACAACAGAATACACACGTAAGCAAGTGTCAGAATGTGGCACAGACTTGGAAAGTTTCAAAAAAGGATAGACACACATTTTTAGAAGAGTCAAGGAGAAATTCCTGGGGAAGAGGAGACTCGGCCATCTCTTCAAGTGTTCTCATTATTTCAGAAGAGTGCCGTTGAGGGCGCTCAAGCAAGCAAGGTAACGCTGACCTGGTGGAGGGGTAGTGGACAAAGCCTTCAAAGAACCTCGTTCCTTTGGATCCAGCCTGGTGCCTAAGCTGATTCTCATCATGCTGTACTCTCTTCTCAGTTTATAGCCCAGCTACCCCATGAAGTAAATAAACCAAGAACATGATATCCCCTTGCCTGGAGACAGTGCTGCAGGTAGGGAGGGGTGTGCCCACTGCCTAGCTGAGACCCTTCCTACGGTCCATTTCCCTTCGGTCCTGCCACTGTGGATGGCACATCAGTAGACGAAGAGGTAGCAGCTGCCCTCACAGCTGTGGAGGCTGTCTCAGCACTCTCTGGCTTGGCAGGTGTCTGAGACGTACACACACCTGAACATTTCCCTCAGAGTCTGCAAGAGGCTGGCTTTCCAGAAGCTGAGGGAAGAGCAAAACAGCAGTGCACTTTCCGACTCTATGAATCACGTCTCAAGCTGTCACCTGTCAGAAACTCAGCTCCCAAAATAACTCCTCTGACAGCTTGAAACAGTCTTCAGGGGACAGCCCAAGGATGTCCTTTTCCTCCCAGAGAAGACACCGACATTTATATCTTGTTTTTAGTAATTACAAAGTTCTAAGTATTTTTAAAAGGCACTTGAAAAGTCTGTTACTTTCAGGCAGTTGGTTTTAAGAAGGGACTTTTGCATACAGCAAAGTCTGGGTGATGCATATCTATTTATAATTGTTATATCTTCTTCTTGGATTGATCCTTTGATCATTATGTAGTGTCCTTCTTTGTCTCTTTTCAGAGCCTTTGTTTTAAAGTCTATTTTATCTGATATGAGTATTGCTACACCTGCTTTCTTTTGGTCTCTATTTGCATGGAATAACTTTTTCCAGCCCTTCACTTTCAGTCTGTATGTGTCCCTTGTTTTGAGATGGGTCTCTTGTAGACAACATATATAGGGGTCTTGTAGAGATGGTATGGGGAGGGAGGTGGGAGGGGGGTTCAGGATTGGGAACACGTGTACACCCGTGGCAGATTAATGTTGATGAATGGCAAAACCAATACAGTACTGTAAAGTAAAATAAAGTAAAATTTAAAAAAAAAATAAAAATTTTATTGAAGTATTAAAAAAAGTCTGGGTTTTCTTGGGAAACTCTAAAGGCACAGCAGAAGAAAGCTGGGAAGAATGCTCTCAATATTTCCAGTCCTAAAGCAAGCACTGTAGGACCCATGGGCTGAAAGAGTCAAGTCAACCCAGTCTGCAAGCATCTGCCCTGGCCCTCAGTGTACATGATGGCACTGCCCTAGCAGTAGAGAAAAGAAAATCATGAGGCTGGCCAGCTCAGCAATTTTAAATGTCTCAATATGTTACAACACACCAACCCTAAAATAACATTCCATGGGAATAAGATAAAGACGGTGTCACCCCCACCTAATGCTCTTTGATGGAGGACAGTGAATACATGGGAGGGATCTGGGAAAGAAAGTGCAGAAACAAAATATAGATCTCCAGACCCCCTGCTGTGGTTAAGTCCTGTCAGACTCTTTGCAACCACAGGGACTGAAGCATGTCAGGCAACCCTGTCCTCCACCACCCTGGAGCTTGCTCAAATTCATGTCCACTGGGTTGGTGATGCTATCCAACCATCTCATATCTAACCAGACCCTCTAAATCATGTGAAATAATATGGGAGTGGTGCGGAATCTACCCATAGAACTGAGACTAGGAAACAGTCTGTCTTAATTCCAAAATTTGAGTAAGTGTCATCCAAAAGCACACTTGGGAACAAAATGGAAGAGGATTCTAGGGAGGAAGTTATGCAGAGAAGGAATGTTAGGCAGACAAACTCCTAGAGCTCCTTGCAGGGGAGTTGAGATGCGGGGTTCAGTGGGGATGAACAATGCTCCTCTCAGAGGCTCTCCTTCTCACAGTCATTAAGAGCCCAGACACAGAAGGCTCTGGAAATCCACCATGTTCACCCCACCATCTAAAGTAAAACCAATACAATATTGTAAAGCAATTAGCCTCCAATTAAAATAAATTTAAAAAATAAATAAAAAGTGAAGGCTGAAGAGAAGGAAGGAACCAAGGACCTTAGGTGAACTGTTTCAGTAGCAATTAAATGCTGGAATAAGCTGAGGAGTAGCCCAGCAACAAACACCTGGAAATTCTACTTGGAGAGCCTCACTATAGAGAGACCGACTGGCACCTCCATTACAATGAACTGAATCTTTCTGGGCACCATGGAGAACTGCCAGGATATATAATTTATTCCCTACTGTTGGCAAGAGAGAAAACCCTTGTGCAAGTGCCCAAAGATAAATGCACAATTATGCTGCCTACATTATTATTTGTATTGTCTAAATGTCCCACAACAAGGACATCCATTCAGTTCAGTTCAGTCACACAGTTCAGTTCAGTTCAGTCGCTCAGTCGTGTCCAACTCTTTGGGACCCCATGAATCGCAGCACGCCAGGCCTCCCTGTCCATCACCATCTCCCGGAGTTCACTCAGACTCACACAAGTCCTGTCCAACTCTTTGTGACCCCATGCACTGAAGCACACCAGGCTCCCCTGTCCATCACCAACTCCTGGAGCTTGTTCAAACTCATGTCCATTGAGTCAGTGATGCCATCCAACCATCTCATCCTCTGTTGTCCCCTTCTCCTCCTGCCTTCAATCTTTCCCAGCATCAGGGTCTTTTCAAATGAGTCCATTTTTTTAATCAGGTGGCCAAAGTATTGGAGCTTCAGCTTCAACATCAGTCCTTCCAATGAATATTCAGGACTGATTTCCTTTAGGATGGACTAGTTGGATCTCCTTGCAGTCCAAGGGACTCTCAAGAGTCTTCTCCAACACCACAGTTCAAAAGCATCAATTCTTTCATGCTCAGATTACTTTATAGTCCCACTCTCGCATCCATACATGACTACTGGAAAAATCATAGCTTTGACTAGACAGGCCTTTGTTGACAAATCAATGTCTCTGCTTTTTAATATGCTTTCTAAGAAGACAGACTGCAGTACAGACCCACAGTGGGAACACTATAGAGGGGCTCCACAGAGTGCGCCATGAGGGCAAGGCTGCCATGTCCATCTTATTCAGTCCAGTACACAGCAGAGGGCCTGGCATATGGTAAACTCTGGAGAGATAAGTCGGCAAATAGAATGAACATGCTACTATGCAAACTTTAGAATAGGCAAGACATATATTGACGTGGAAAGATGTCAAAGTATACAGCTGTATGAAAGTGAAAATGAAGTCGTTCAGTTGTGTCTGACTCTTTGGGACACTATGGACTATAGTCCACCAGGCTCCTCTGTCCATGACATTTTCCAGGCAAGTGGGTTGCCGTTTCCTTCTCCAGCTATATGAAAGGCATCCAGTTATAAAAGAGTATGACTCCATGTTTACTGTTAGTAATATGTACACATTTTTAATATGTTTTCAAATTACACACATTCATATGGATAGGCAGCATTTACACTGTGTTGTTCACTGATGCCCATACTCCTTTTATTCCGTGGAAAACTGAACATTTCCAGGCCCCTTTAGTTGGGTGGGGCCACATGTCTAGTTATGACCAAGAAGTTGTGAGCATAAGTGACATGTGTCACTTACAGGCCAGAACATTTACATACCAGCAGGGGCCTCAGAGTTCTCACCCCCTCCCAAGTTTATCTTAAAAGTAAGTGTTGAAATCAAGCCTCTAGCAACCCAGATCTTGGAATAACTATGATGAATAGGTTCCCCAGTCAATATGCATGCAATACTGGAATGAGAAACTTTTCTGTGTTCAACCGAGTTTAGGGTTGTCTGTTGCTTCAGTTGTGTCCAGCTCTATGCAACCCCATGGACTGCAGCATGCCAGGCTTCCCAGTCCTTCACTATCTCCCAGAGTTTGCTCAGATTCAAGTCCATTGAGTCGGTCGGTGATGCTATCTAACCCTCTGCTGGCCTCTCTTCTTTTTGCTTTCAGTCTTTCCCAGCATAAGGGTCTTTCCCCCAGCATAACCATACCCATTTCTGACAACTATAAGACACACATATGTCTATACATGTATGCATACATATATGTGTGTATTTACAAATACATATGTGCAAGTATCAACATGCATAAAAATTTCAGAAGAATAATTAGATGAAGTTTTATCTCTGAAGGCAAGCTTAGGGACTTCCACTATTCACTTTATGCAACTCTCTATTTTAAAAATTGCTTTACACTAAACACAGTCATATCTGTAATTAGTAAGTTTGATTGCTCCCTCCTCTTGATTTTGTCCATGCATAAATCCAAATCAGCCAATGGGCAATCTTAAGTGGTAGTTCTCTTTCAATGTCTGATACCTTCATCTCCTGGCATCAGCAGCTTTAGCATCCCTGGAAATCATTTAACTGAGAAAGCTAAAATAGGGGGAACCTTTCTCCTTGGACCAATCTAGCGAAAGTGAGATCTGAGAAGCCTGTCTTTCCCTCATTCAGCTTTCTCACCTATGACTTACTCATTTCTGCTCTTTCCTTATTTTTCTTCCCTATCATCCCTACTCCCCAGCTACCCAAACACTGTGCTTCTCCTCCAGCCCCATCTAAACCTCCACTGGCTCCTTCCTTTAAGCCACCAATTCTAAGCTTGGCTGTACATCAGAGTCACCTGGTGACTTCACACATCCAGTGTCAGCTGCCTCCCAACCAACTGAATCCACATATTTAGTTGTGGGACAGAGGTGCCAAGAATTTCCAAAGTTCCCCAGGTGATTCTAACCAAGGTTAAGAACTTCCTTGGGGAAAGGAGCTGAGGGAGAACCACTGCTCCAAACTGAAAACAGCTCGGACAGTTTCGTTGACCACCTCCAAGGAGAAAGCATACTTTCACAGGGAACAAATTTGAAGCTAAAAAACTGAAGTTCAAAGGGATGACACAGAAGGGAACCTGCCCAGTGTTTCCAGAAACCAGAGGCTGTCCCTCCTACCTCTCCTTGAAGAATAAGTAAAGGGAAAGATGGGATGAAAGGATGAAGAGGCATCCTGAACAGCCAAGCTTTGCCTGCTATCAAAACAAACAGGAATCTTTTTTATTGTAAATCAAGTTATGCCAATTTCAACTTTGTTAATATCAGGGCTGCTACTTGCCATTCCAATTCCATGACAAAGCAGCGGTGCAAATGGCAGTTTCAAAACCCCATTCAAAGCCCAAATCTCAGCCATATCTTCATTTTATTTGAAAAATTAAAACTTGGGTGGGTGAGAGAAATGGTGAAAGAAGTCAAAAGGTATAAACTTACAGTTATAAAATAAGTCATAGGGATGTAATGAACTGCCTGATGACTATAGTTAATGACACCAGATTGAATATTTGATGGCTGCTAATAGAGTAGACCTTAAAAGTTCTCATCAGAAGAAAAAAAACTTTTAACCATGTATGATGACAGATGCTAACTAGACCTATAATGGTGATTATTCCAAAGTATATACAAATATCAAATCATTATATTGTGCACCAGAAACTAATATAATGTTATATGTAAATTATACTTCAATAAAAATAAATATAAATCAAAACCCTGTGATTTCAAATGAGAGTTGTGTGGATTTAACTGCCTTCGGGAATGAATACTGGAGGATGGATGACCTTTGTGACGACTGATGCCTTGAGAGCCCTTCAAAGCAGCCTGACTTCTTTCCAGATATTATAGGATCAAATCACATCCAAAATGAAAAGCAAAGAATTCACAGAAGGCAGGATTAGAAGGAATCTGAGAAACCTTCTTCTATAAAAGAACCTCTACATCCAGGCATGATAAGGTGATATTCCGATAACAAGAGTGTCAGCAAGCAATCCTTTAGCTTATCTCATATCAACAAGTTTGTGGGGGAGAGATGGGAGGGAGGTTTACAAAGGCGGGGAAATATGAGTGCATAGAGCTGATTCACTTTGTTGTACAGCAGAAACACAACATTGTAAAACAATTATACTCCAACAAAAATTTTTCAAAAATTTAGATGCCTGGCCTCCCACAGTCCCAGTCACTAGACAAAAAGAACTTACCTTCACTTTTATACTCTTAAAAGTGGTCAAGGACCTGTGACCTTCCTGGCCAAAAGAGTTGAGGAAGTCTCTTACCCTGTAGAACTCAAGAAAATGCCATTTATTTTGTAGTCTATTTAAATACTATCACCTGAAACTCACATACCTGTTAGTTCTATCCTTCTAACACCTAACACCTGTTGGGTTAGCTATCGCCTCAAACCTTTTAGGATGTATGCGTGTGTGCATGCTAAATCGCTTCAGTTGTATCCGACTCTTTACGAGCCTATGGACTATAGCCTACCAGGCACCACCATGCTCCTCTATCTAAGAGATTCTCCAGGTAAGAATATTGGAGTGGATTGCCATGCCCTCCTCCAGGGGATCTTCCTGATCGAGGGATCGAATTCTGCATCTCTTAACATCTCCTGTACTGGCAGGCAGGTTCTTTACCACTAGCGCCACCTGGGAAGCCCACCTTTTAGGATAGTTACTGTCAAAGAGACAAGCGATAACAAGTGTTGGCAAGGATATGGAGAAAAGGGAACCCTGTGCACTGTTGATGGGAATTAAATTTCTATAACCACTATGGAAAACAGGATGAAGGTTTCTCAAAACCTGAAAAACACAACATATGGTCCCTCAATCCCATTTCCGAGTCCATATCCAAAGGAAACAAATGCATTCTCTCAAAGATGTATTTTTAATCCCATACTGACTACAGCACTATTCAGAATAAGCAAGACATGGGAATGACCTTAGTGTCCATCAATGGATGAATATAAAAGAAAAAGTGGTATGTATAATATACACAAACAGTGGAATATTATTCAGCCTTTAAAAAGAGGGAAACCCTGACACGTGCGACATCATGAATGAGCCTGGAAGGCATTCTACTGTGGAAAATAATCCAGACCAAAAGAGATAAGTACTAAATGTTATGTATCACTTACACGTAGAATCTAAAAAAATTAAAAGCTGAACTCATAGAAATACAGAAAAGTGGTTGCCAGGGGCTGAGAGGTGGGAGAAATAGGAGGAGGTTGGTAAAAAAGTACAACTTTCTATTATATACAATATGAATAAAGTCTGAGAATCTCATATATAACATAATGACTAGTTGATAAGACTGTGTTGTATAATTGAAGCTGACTTAGAGAGTAAAACTTAAATGTTCTCACTTTAAAAAAGATAAGTGTGTGCTGTAACAGATGTAAAAATTACCTCAATAGGAGAACCACTTCACAATGTATACACCAAATCATTATATTTTAAACATCTTACAGTTTTGTCAATTTTATTTCAGTGATCCTGGAAAAAAAAAAACACACTATTTCCTGGAGATACAAGAAATAAAGGTTGGTAAACACTGGGATTAAAAGAGTCATTAATAGCATAATAAACTGCTCACACTCTGATAAGCCTTCTCTCTAAAATAAGACCCCTTCCAACTCATGTCAAATGGAGTTTCCCAGGAGAAAAACTCTGGGACCCAGAGGAACACAGGAATATTGACCTGCAGGTGACCGCAGCTGAGCACAGAGGCCAAAGTGAGCTGGCTCATAATGCCAGAAAGAACAGATGATGGTAGGGGCAGGGTTCCCCACAACAGAAATTCAGCGCATTCTGAACCACTCTGGACTATGAATACATTTTTTGTGAAGTGGGAATTATAGTACCTGGTTTACTGACTGACCGTCATTCATTGGGCACCTTCATTCCCCAACTACTTTACGTACCTATGGAACTTGCCCACTTCTTTGGCCATGCCTGAATCTCGTCATCCACAAAATGAGGATAAGGCCCCACTGGCTAGGCTGTCAAACAGATTCAATAGAAAACTATATTGTATCACATATGATAATATACTGGGGCTTCCCTGGTGGCTCAGACGGTAAAGCGTCTGCCTGCAATGCGGGAGACCCGGGTTCGATTCCTGGGTCAGGAAGATCCCCTGGAGAAAGAAATGGCAATCCACTCCAGCACTCTTGCCTGGAAAATCCCATGGACAGAGGAGCCTCATAGGCTACAGTCCATGGGGTCGCAAAGAGTCGGACACGACTGAGTGATGTTTCAATGCTATTCTGTCAAATCATCCCACCCTTGCCTTCTCCCACAGAGTCCAAGAGACTGTTCTATACATTTGCATCTCTTTTGCTATCTCACATATAGGGTCATCGTTACCATCTTTCTAAATTCCTTATACCTGCGTTAGTATACTGTATTGGTGTTTTTCGTTCTGACTTCACTCTGTATGATAGGCTCCAGTTTCATCCACCTCATTAGAACTGATTCAAATGTATTCTTTTTAATGGCTGAGTAATATTCCATTATTATCATATGTGAAACAGATTGCCAGTCCAGGTTCGATGCATGAGACAGGGTGCTCAGGGCTGGTGCACTGGGATGACCCAGAGGGATGGGATGGGGAGGAAGGTGGGAGGGCTGTTCAGGATGGGGAACAGATGTACACCCATGGCTGATTCATGTCAATGTATGGCAAAACCCACTACAATACTGTAAAGTAACAGCCTCCAATTAAAATAAATTTTTTGAAAGAAAAAAAAACTATATTGTAAACCACCTTACCCAATGTCTACATAAAGTATATGTTTAGTTCATGTATTTCCTCTCTCTTTCTTTCTTGGCTATCAGAAGGATTGAGTGACCATCTGAAAGCAAGGTTGCGAAGGATGGTAAAGGGCCTTCGTTGTTTGGTCAGTGCCTCGGTTTCGACAAAAGACCAGGAGAGCAACTCAGAGGGCCCCCCTTCTATATGCTGCATGCACCGTCTCCCCCTCAAGCAGGCAGAGGGGAACTGGGGTGACATCGCTAGATGGAGTGGTAGAGAGCAGAAGGCCAGAGTATGTCCCAGGACTAGAAGGGTGTGGGGCCAACATTCTTGAAGATGCTCTAAACACCAAGACTGTGGCCTCCTGTGAGGGCCCAGGTAACACAACCTGTATCAACCAAGCACAGGAACTGAAGGAGATGCCATTATGATACATAGACTTGATCACTTTAGAAAAATACAAGACCTGTTCTAGTTTACACTCATTCAGTAGTCTTACACACACACACAGGGACACACGCGTCAATTTGGCAAGTGGCTCAGTCATTTGATGCAGCTCAAAATCATCATGGAGACATGAAATTCAGGGCACTGTGCTAGCCTTGCAGGACTGGATGCAGGTAGATAGGGAGGGGAAGCTGAACACAGAATCCCTGCTCGAAGGGCATAGTCCTAAGAGGACAAAGGACTCAGGAAAATAAACCAAAAACATCAGGACAGGAAAATCTGACCTGAGGGGAACATTCAGAAACTGAGTCATTGCAGAGAAGCGGGTTTTCCAAAGTACTCAACACTGTCCATTTTGGCCATGGCCCATTAAACTCTTTTACCAAGTTATGTGTTTTGACCATGTTCAAGAGCCTTCAGCTAGTTGTTCCTACTACAATTCTCACAGTCTGGAGGTTTTTCCTAGAAATAAACAACCAGTGTGGTTTTACATTAACTGGCTTTGGGGATGACACTAAGGTCTCCCTTAACCAATTAAAGGGTACTTTTTAAGCACTAGCTCATGTTGGCTGGCACCAACTAGGGATTCTAGAGGATACAAATTAAGGAGCAGCAGCAATCTCTTCCTGCAAGAAGCTCACATTCACTGGTATCCTGTCTCTTGTACCTGCTTGTGAGTACCATTTGCTAAATAATTAGGCATTTTGTGAGCAAGCTGTTAAAACAGAAGTGTAATTTCTTGAATAATGGCCTTCCAAAAGATATCATGTCCTAATTCCTGGAGCTGGAGAATGTTAATTCATAAGGCGAAAAAAAAAAAAAAAAGAAAACCACACACACAATAAAACAACTTTGAAGATGTGTTAAGAATCTTGAGATGGGAGTATTACCTGGGTGGACCCTTAATGCAGTCTTTTTTTTTTTTTCATTTTATTTTTTTTTTAATTTTAAAATCTTTAATTTTTATATGCATTCCCAAACATGAACCCCCCTCCCACCTCCCTCCCCATAACATCTCTCTGGGTCATCCCCATGCACCAGCCCCAAGCATGCTGTATCCTGCGTCAGACATAGACTGGCGATTCGATTCTTACATGAGAGTATAGATGTTAGAATGCCATTCTCCCAAATCATCCCAGCCTCTCCCTCTCCCTCTGAGTCCAAAAGTCCATTATACACATCTGTGTCTTTTTTGCTGTCTTGCATACAGGGTCATCATTGCCATCTTTCTAAATTCCATATATATGTGTTAGTATACTGTATTGGTGTTTTGCTTTCTGGCTTGCTTCACTCTGTATAATCAGCTCCAGTTTCATCCATCTCATCAGAACTGATTCAAATGAATTCTTTTTAACGGCTGAGTAATACTCCATTGTGTACATGTACCACAGCTTTCTTATCCATTCATCTGCTGATGGATATCTAGGTTGTTTCCATGTCCTGGCTATTATAAACAGTGCTGCGATGAATATTGGGGTACATGTGTCTCTTTCAATTCTGGTTTCCTTGGTGTGTATGCCCAGCAGGGGGGATTGCTGGGTCATAAGGTAGTTCTATTTGCAATTTTTTAAGGAATCTCCACACTGTTCTCCATAGTGGCTGTACTAGTTTGCATTCCCACCAACAGTGTAGGAGGGTTCCCTTTCTCCACACCCTCTCCAGCATTTATTGCTTGCAGATTTTTGGATTGAAGCCATTCTGACTGGTGTGAAGTGGTACCTGATTGTGGTTTTGATTTGCATTTCTCTAATAATGAGTGATGTTGAGCATCTTTTCATGTGTTTGTTAGCCATTTGTATGTCTTCTTTGGAGAAATGTCTATTTAGTTCTTTGGCCCATTTTTGATTGGGTCGTTTATTTTTCTGGAATTGAGCTGCATAAGTTGCTTGTATATTTTTGAGATTAGTTTGTTTGTCAGTTGCTTCATTTGCTATTATTTTCTCCCATTCAGAAGGCTGTCTTTTCACCTTGCTTATATTTTCCTTTGTTGTGCAGAAGCTTTTAATTTTATGATGAAAGAAATCAAAGAGGACACTAATAGATGGAGAAATATACCATGTTCATGGATTGGAAGAATCAATATAGTGAAAATGAATATACTACCCAAAGCAATTTACAAATTCAATGCAATCCCTATCAAGCTACCAGCCATATTTTTCACAGAACTAGAACAAATAATTTCAAGATTTGTATGGAAATACAAAAAACCTCGAATTGCTAAAGCAATCTTGAGAAATAAGAATGGAACTGGAGGAATCAACCTGCCTGACTTCAGGCTCTACTACAAAGCCACAGTCATCAAAACAATATGGTACTGGCACAAAGACAGACATATAGATCAATGGAACAAAATAGAAAGCCCAGAGATAAATCCACACACATATGGACACCTTCTCTTTGACAAAGGAGGCAAGAATATACAATGGAGTAAAGACAATCTCTTTAACAAGTGGTGCTGGGAAAACTGGTTAACCACTTGTAAAAGAATGAAACTAGATCACTTTCTAACATCGCACACAAAAATAAACTCAAAATGGATTAAAGATCTAAATGTAAGACCAGAAACTATAAAACTCCTAGAGGAGAACATAGGCAAAACACTCTCAGACATAAATCACAGCAGGATCCTCTATGATCCACCTCCCAGAATTCTGGAAATAAATGCAGTCTTATAGAAAGACTTATGAAGAGTGCAGAAGGAGATCTGATACAGAAGAGGAGGCGGCCATG
Source organism: Ovis aries (assembly GCF_016772045.2). NCBI lineage: Eukaryota > Metazoa > Chordata > Mammalia > Artiodactyla > Bovidae > Ovis > Ovis aries. The sequence continues at coordinate 40,106,848 of NC_056069.1, read as the reverse complement.
TGGCCAGCAAGACAGAAGGTAGAGGGATGTGGTCACAAGCCAAGCACTACCAGCAGCCACCAGAAGGTAGAAGAGGCAAGGATTAGAAGACCACTTAGAGCCTCCAGAGGGAGTGTGGTCCTGCTGACATCCTGATTTCAGCACAGTGAAACTGATTCTCGAATACTGGCCTCCAGGAGTGAGAGAGAATAAATTTTTGTTGACTTATGCTCCTGAACTTGTGGTCATTTGTTTCCGCAGCCACAGGAAACTAACACTTAAAAGCCACTGTTTCTGTTTGTTGTTATTTGTTACTCATTCCTGTCTGACTCTTTCACAACCCCATGGACTATAGTCCACCAGGCTCCTCTGTCCATAGGATTTCCCAGGAGAGAATACTGGAATGGGTTGACATTTCCTTCTCCAGGGGATCTACCTGACCCAGGGATTGAACCTGTGTCTCCTGTATGGCAGGTAGATTCTTTACCACTGAGCTATCTGAGAAGCCTAAAATCAACCATGGTGGAGTATTTATACCACAGAAATAGGTAATGAAAAAATTGGAGCTTTTAAATTTCAGAGAGCTGGTATGTTCTCAAAGCATACCTGGACAGTTTAGCCTGAGACAAACAACTAGAGAACATGCTTCATGGCATGACATGGCATGATGTACTGTGTTATGATATCATATGATGTCATATGACTTCATACACCAGAAAAAGCACTTAACATGACCAGGCTCCTTATTCTGATTCTCCCTCAAACAGATTCTATCTGTCCTTACATAGCTCTCTTTACTTTTCTTTGTGGTTTCCTTCTTGAAAAAATAAAAGCCTCAAAATGAACTCATTCACGCTAGGAACATTTATTAAGCACCTACTGTGTACCAAAAACAGTGCTGAAGGTTGAGCAACGATGAGCAAGACATGATGTCTGGCACTGAGGAGGAGATGCCATTAGCTGCATCAAATAGCCATGCTCAAAAGCTGCCTGCTGCTAAGGTGTTCCCATTTCCATGATTTTCCCTCTTTCTGATCCCAGTGCCAAATCACTGAGATAGTTTGTCACTGGGAAAGTAGAGAATCTCTTTCCCAGACTAATCAAAGAGCTTTCTGAAAGGGGGTGAGTTGAAAAGTTTGTTTCTCTGTCGAACATATGCCCAAGCTACTATCTCCTAAAAAAAACTATGCTGGGCCAAATACAAAACTGAATTCTAACCACAGGCAGGTCACATTTGTCAAACAAGAGGATGCCACCCACAGTATCTCTGCAGGGGTGGTGCATATCACCAAAGACGCCTCTGCTCTGCGATGCTATGGTAACAGCAACTTAGCAACCATGCCTCAGATGGCTACCTGGGTCCCTGTTCCCTGCATCTTCCCCCATTACTCCTCATAAATGTCCTCACCAACTCCTCCGCTTAAAGTTTTATGAAGACCTCAAGCAGTCTCCTCTGGTGGCATCTGAAGTTAACATCCAGGAGGAGCTAATAGAAAACAGCATAACCTACTCTTTCTAAGGCACTGCTCCTCTGAATCCTTACCCTCTCCTCATCTCACCACCCCAATAAATGCCTTGAACATTCTTTCAAACTGTAGATGTTAGCAACTGCCAGCCAAGCAAAGTGAATATCCCGTGATTTGTTTTTTTATGGGAGAGGTACTATAATTGCTATCATTGGGAAATTTGCAGAGTAACAGATTTACTCCTCCAGGTGTGGGATCTCTTTGCAGCAAAAATCTTGTCTATTCATTCATTTAAGAAATGCTTATTGAGGAATTCTCAATGCCAGGGATTGAACAAGGTTCTGGAGATTTAAGACATTTAAAAAGCAACCCCTGCCTTCAGAAGAAGATCTACTCAGAATCAGCAAGTGTCACTGGTGGGGCGGTCAGCTGGCATTAAAATGAAGAGCCACACTCCCTGAGGGGCTCCTGCTAATCCTCTTCTCTGAGTCAACATCAACAGTCTATGCCATGCTAATTAGCACAATGTATATAAAAAATTATTAGTGAGACTGGGGCCCTGTTCATTAGCATGATGAGTATTAGAAATGTAATCTCATTGAAGAAATAAACAGATGTTGAAAATGTATAAACTGCCAAGACAGTTGACCATCACTCTCTGTTCTTATATGAGCAAAGTATAAGAATCCAGCATAACCAGAAACATGGACAGGGCACATGGGGCTTAATCTTCAGTCAGCCCCACACCCACTGATGGGATTAGGAGGATGACTGACTGCACACCATCCTGCCTCGGAATGTGGCCACGTCTGCCTAGAATGAGCAGCTTCAGAGAGGCAGAACCCCGAAGAGGAGACAGAGTTTACTGCACAGATCTGCGCACTGTCTTGTGCCTGCCTTGTTAATTAATGTTTGTCTAATAAATGTCTACATCTGTGACAGAAAAAAAGAAGTCATGATGCCTGTGCTATCAAAGAAAAAACAGAAGCCTTTCTCATCTGGAAAAAAAATGACTTCGTAAAGAATGTAAATTACAGAACACTTAAAAATAAATTAAATATAATTATATTTAATTACAGTCTACTGCAGTCTAAGGAGTAAATACAAATGTATAAAATTAGATTTTCTTGCAATTCAAAATAAGATGATGAAATATTAAAAGAATTCATGCTTTAAAGTCATACAAGTCCTGGTTCCTCCATCAGTGAGCTATAGATCTGCTGTGAGCTTCAGCTTGCTCATTTGTAATACACAGGTCATCTATATCTTAAAGGACTTGTTATACTGGCACTTTCCTAGGGGTCCAGTGGCCAGGACTCTGAACTCTCAATGGAGGGGGGCCAGGGTCCACCCCTGGTCAGGGAACTAGATCCCACATTCTGCAGCTAAGAGTTTGAATGCCACAACTAAAGATACTGCATGCTGCAATGAAGACTGAACATCTTGCATGCTGCAACTAAGACTCAACGCAACCAAATAGATAATCAATCTTTTTAAAGCAGCGTTGTATTAAATGGGATAATGCATTATAATAGGGGCATTCCTGGTGGCTCAGACAGTAAAGACTCTGCCTGCAATGCAGGAGACCTGGGTTTGATGCCTGGGTTGGGAAGGTCACCTGGAGAAAGGAATGGCTACCCACTCCAGTACTCTTGCCTGGAGAATTCCAGGGACTGAGGATCCTGGTGGGCTACAGTCCATATGATTGCAAAGAATGGGACATGACTGAGCAACTAACACAATGTGTTATAATAATCACAGAGTCCTGACTAAGAGAGCTTAAAATAGATCCCGAACACAGGAAGAAGCACTGCGCATTTTCAAAAAGTATTAGTTCCCTCTCTCCCCTGCTCCCTCTATCAATATATAGAAGTCACTAAAGGATCTAGAAATGTATAGTAGATGCTCCATATCTTCAGGTTCCACATTGCTGAATTCATGGATGGGGGACCTGTGGATATGGAGGGCCTGCTGTACCACACTATCTTATATAAGGAATTTGAACAATAATGGATTTTGGGATCCCCCATGGATACCAAGGTACAACTATAGTCAGTACATACACAACTGTATTCAGTACATACACAGTCTTTTAAGGATGTAAAGACCATTCATGATGGCTGCCTAGCTAAGTCCTTTCTCAACACTGGTCTATGGAATAAAATGATGCTAGTCAGTTACAGCTGAAAGTGGCTGTAACTTTTTAATATCCCTACATGGAAATGTAAAAACATCAACAAACAACCTCATGCCAACTTTTTACGTTTTAAAAACTATTCACTAATATCCAAGTTAGAATGGCATGGAAACACGTATAATATCATATAGGAAACGAATCGTCAGTCCAGGTTCAATACAGGATCCTTGGGGCTGTTGCACCGGGATGACCCGGAGGGATGGTGTGGCGAGGGAGGTGGGAGGGAGGTTCAGGATGGGGAACACGTCTACGCCCGTGGCGGATTCATGTTGATGTGTGGCAGAACCAATACGGTATCGTAAAGTAATTAGCCTCCAATTAAAATAAATAAGTTTAAATTTTAAAAAAAATGAATCTCAGTTCTAGTCAAATGATAGAACTAGTGCCAAACTCCCTTTTCCATGAATCCTTTTTTCAGTCTCTGTTAGAGCTTTTTTAATGAGGGAAAAACACATTATTGAGGCAGGTAGTATTTATCAAATACATAAGATACATTAGAAATACATAACATGGAGAATATTCATTTTTTACCATGTGCATGCTCAGTTGTGTCTGACTCTTTTCAACCACATGGACTGCTGCCCATCAGGCTCCTCTGTCCATGGAATTTTCCAGGTAAGAATACTGGATTGGGACTGGGTAGCCATTCCCTTCTCCAGGGGATCTTCCTGACCCAGGGATCAAACCCTCGTCTCTGGTGCCTTCTGCACTGCAGGCAGATTTTTCACCAGTGAGCCACCTGGGAAACCCAGTTCTATAATTACCAGCACATTACTTTCATTCTAGAGGCTGTGGGATTGTAGTTCTTGCTTCTTTTGTTTGCCCTCCGATGGATGACAGAGGATGAGATGGTTGGATGGCATCACCGACGTAATGGACATGAGTTTGAGCAAACTCTGGGAGTTGGTGATAGACAGGGAAGCCTGGCGTGCTGCAGTCCAGGTGTTAAAAAGAGTCAGATGTGACTTAGTGACTGAACAACAACAACAGCACATAACTAGCACATTTAGAGAATTTAAAATATAGATTCTATCTAGAAAGATGGTACTGATGAAATTATTTGCAGGGTAGACAGAAAATAGACTTACGGACACAGGGGAGAGGGGTAGGAAGGAGAGGGTGAGATGCCTAGAAGAGTAACATGGAAAGTTACATTACCATATGCAAAATAGATAGCCAATGGGAATTTGCTGTATGTCTCGGGAATTCAAACAGGGGCTCTGTAACAAGCTATAGGGGTGGGATGGGGTGGGAGATAGGAGGGAGGTTCAAAAGGGAGGGGACATATGTATGCCTCTGGCCAATTTATGTTGATGTTTGGCAGAAAACAACAAAATTCTCTAAAGCAATTATTCTTCAATTAAAAAATAAATAAATAAAATCTAGAGTCTATACTAAAAACCACTATTTCTTTAAAAATGGTCACAAGGTGTAAGTTCTTCTGGGTTTTTGCCTCAGTAACATGCTTCCCTTCCTACCCTGAGAGCTGACAGTGACTGAGCCATATTTAGGAGAGAATGCAGCCTACAGTCTGGCTCTCCTTCTAGTCCATACAAAAAACTAAAAAAAATTAAGCCAACTGATGCTGAGGAGGATGACAAATCAACAACACAATACCAGATTTTCATGTAACGTTTATTATGTGCCAATGTTTGTAAAAAGACATTTACACCTACTTTCTGATTTCACCCTCACAGGAACCTAATGATAAAGGTTCTACCATCATCTCCATTCTACAGATGAGGAAAACAAGGATTACAAAACAGTTATGTCATTTGACAAAGGTCACACAGTAAGTGACGGAGCTAAAAGTTGAAGCTAAGTGTGTCTGATTCTAGACACACATTCTAAATGTGTCTGATTCCATGCTATTATCTTTCTTTGTTGTACTTTGGGATTTCAGTTCTCTTATAATAAGCAAACAGATGAAATATCCACCAGCAAGTCACTTTCTTCTTCTGAAATTTATTTTTCTTATCTACATAACGACTGTGGCAGTAAGAGGGAGACAAAAAGTAGCGAAGACAAAGACCCAAAGGCAGAAGTGAATGTGGAACTCTGGAGGAGATAAAACTCCAGTATTGTTGATACAGAATGAGAACAGAGAAAAATGACTGGAGACACAAAGGAGCCAGAGGGAAAGAGCTGTGTAAGCAGTGGGAAAGGGTTTAGACTGTATTCTGAGGTCACAGAAAGACATTAATGGGTTTTAAACAAGGAATGACATGAGCAGATGTACATTTTCAAAATATACAGAGGCAGTAAGTGAAAAATGAATTCCAGGGGTTAGCGTGCAGGCAGGAAGATCTTCAGTCTGCAGTCAGGGTGTGGTGGATGGCACTGAAAGACAGTAACAGGATGGGTGACAGTGAGAAAGAAAAGAGAAATGTACAAGGTAGAATCAACAGGATGTGATGATTCATCAGCTCTGGAAGATAACAGAGGAGGAGCCTCGAGGATGTGCAGGACTCTAGCTTGTGCCACTGGGTGATTTTGATACCATTTACTGAGACAGCGAAACTGACAGAAAAAGGTTGGAAAGGACAATGAATTCAGCCTTGGACAAATTGAGTTTGTGTGACATCCACACGGAGATTATCAGTAAGGAAGCACTTAGAGCTAAACACAAATATCTGGGGCAAAAAACAGGAATTTACAAGTTATTTCATATAGATAGAAATGGAAAAAGATGAGATAGAAAGCATGGCATAAAAATGAAATCAAAGAAATGGAACTAAGCTCTGAGAAAGAGTAAAGCCAGGAAATTGGGGGTGGGGGGGGGGCGGGGGCAGACAGGGGTGGTGAGTGAGAGATGAAGTGACCTGAAACTAACAAATTAAGAAAGTATAAAGTTCCTAGAAAACCAAGGTAAGAGTATAAAATGCTATTGAGAGTTCAAGCAAGTTAAGCCCTGAAGTGTGTCCATTGAACCCAACAGTCTAAGAGGCACTGGTGACCTTGACAAAAGAGATTTTGATGAAAGGGGCGGGGTGGAAGGCAGGGGGTAGTTAGTTGATGAGAGGTTAGAGTCTGAAGGGGGCAGAAGACATCTTTGTTCACACGGGAAGTTTTACTACAAAAGAGAGAAGAAAGAGAGAAGATGGGGAGAAATTGTTTTTTCCTCTGGTGATTAGGACATGCTTAAATGTCCAGGGACAATGGGATGAGGATGGAGCTAGAGCTAGAAACAACAAAGTAGGGTACAGGACAGAGAGGCGGCAACTGATTCTGCAAAGCACCCAAGGAAGCAAAGAGGGCAAGCATGAACTTTAAGCAGGAGAAAGGATTCAGGAACTAGAAAAATGTCAGTCTTTACGCACACTAGTGTGACTTTTTTTTTTACAAAAGCTGTCAGGACCCACCAAAAAGCAGATCCTGGGAAAAGCTATTTCCATTTGCAAAGATGCTTCAAATACAGGGCACTCTCTGTCAGCAATGGCTCTCAAGAGTTGGCTTAGTTGTGGACCATGCAAGACACTTTTACAAAGCCTGACCTTGGGTTACATGCCATATCAATTAAATGAGAATCTCTAAGGTGGCACACAAGCATCAGTAATTAGGAAATACCAACCCAAGAGGTTCTAATGTGCAGTCAAGTTTAAGAACCAGTTATCTAGAGATTGTATGTGATTTAATATTTACCATTAAGAATGAATTATATATGGTCAGAACCAAAAAGCGGAGAAGGCAATGGCAACCTACTCCAGTACTCTTGCCTGGAAAATCCCATGGGCAGAGGAGCCTGGTAGGCTGCAGTCCATGGGGTCACTAAGAGTCGGGCATGACTGAGCGACTTCACATTCACTTTTCACTTTCATGCACTAGAGAAGGAAATGGCAACTCACTCTAGTGTTCTTGCCTGGAGAATCCCAGGGACAGGGGAGCCTGGTGGGCTACCATCCATGGGGTCTCACAGCTTCAGACACGACTGAAGCGACTTAGTGGCAGCAGCAGCAGAACCAAAAAGAGCTTTAGGGAGCCTTCAGTTTTATCATTTTCAAGTCAAAATAGAGCAGCAAATTTATAAAGGAAATAGAATAGAAAACATTCAAGAGCACTGCCCACAGAAAGGGAAAGCACAATTCTGATTAACATTAAATTGTATGGTTTCATATGAATGAACTGGGTCAAGATGTAAAATGCATTTCTTACGGTGGGTCAGGGTCAAGCAAGTTTGAAAAACAGTGACTTAACTCATTTCATAAATGAGAAAATTGAGGTTCAGGTAGATTAAAAGGCAAATTCCAGACTAGAGTCGAGGCTTCCTGACAACTGCTTCCAGGGTACCTAATGGTGCCCTATGTCCTGTGCGTGTTGATTTCCTCTTCTCAGCAGTATTGTAACCTCCCTGAGAATAAGGGCTACATCTTAAATTCTTTAGGTTTACCTACATTTGCCAATTTCTTTGTTTCCCACATCCTTCTTTCCTTCGGGTTGGATGTGCTTCTTATTTGGATAATAATTTAGTTCAAGGATTCACAAACTTTATAAATTGTGAATATTCACAAACTTTTATAAGCTTGTTAAAACAAACTTATAAAACAAAACCCCTGGGGTTCTTGTGAAACTACTATGATTCGGTTGGTCTGGGGTGGACCCTACATTTCTCACTTGTTCCCCGATGACTGTGGTGCTGCTGGTCCTCCATCACACTTTGAGTAACAAAGTTTTGGCAGATTCAGAATTCAATGTTAACAGCCATTTTCCCCCAGGGGCCCTATTGTATTGTCCTCTGACCTCCACTGTTAATAATGAGAAATTCTACACCAGTCTAGTATTTGCTTTTGGTGACATTAAGTGTTTTTGATGAAATGCACCTAGATTTATGTTTATTTGTCCTACTCAAGGCTTGGGATGCTTCTTTCATCTGAGGATTGAGTCTCTTGTCAATTCTGGAAAATTATGAACTCATTGGTTCTTCCCATATGGATTTATGAATCTTATGTTACATTGCAACAGAAGGAACATCCAACATAAATAAGTAAAATGGTAACTTACAAGATAAAAGGTGCTATGGGAAAAAGACAAAGTTGCTATTTGTATGTGAGGGAGTGCAATTTCAAATATGAAGGTCAGGGTCAACCCCATGGGGAACATGACATTTTAATGAAGATAAACAAGAGGTCTAGGGGGAGAGCATTCCAGGCAGAGGGGAAAACCAATACAAATCCTCTAGTGGAGATGGTTTGAGGGTGGGAACCTTATAGGTACTAGCTTGTAGATCAATGTGTGGGAGGATTTTGGCTTCTATTTAGGATGGGATGAGGAGCTATTGCAGAATTTTAAGCAGGAAGTGACATAAGCTGACATTTTCTCAAAGAATCACTAAGACTGCCATGTAGGAGAGCTTCTTTTAGAAGCAAGGAGACAATTTACACGTTTTCCTCCAATAATCTTCAAAAGACATTATATAGGGGTATAAGCATGGGGTGTAACTATGATATTGGCATTGGAATTGGTGAGAAAAATACTGAAGCTGAAATCAGGATGTTCCAACTATCAGCAGTTTTCTTAAAAGGTAGGGCCAACAAATTCCCAATGGTTTGCATGGGAAGTGAGAGAAAGGTAAGAGGGATGACGCCAAGGTTTTTGGCTTGAGTAACCAAAGGATGAAGTAATCATGAACTGAGATGGGGAAAGCTGTAGGGAAAGCAAGTTTAGAGAGTGAGGAGTGGGGAGGTCCAGAGTTCAGTCTTGGATGTGTTTGAGATCTCTAGTAGACTTCCAGGTGGAGACATTGGATAATCAGTTCAACGAACATGAGTCTGAAGTCTGAGGGAGCAGAATATGGACTGCCAATATTAACTTGGGAGTCATTAACATATGTCAGCCTATATTTGTGTTTGGTTAGATCACCAATGAGTAGAGATAGAGAGAAATAAAAGTTGGCTACAGGTTAGTTTTAGAGCTTACTTAGTTTTAGAGGTCAAGAAGAGACTAGCAAAAGAAACCAAGCAGTGATCACTGATACAGAAAGAGTTTGGTGTCCTGGAAATCATACGAACACAGTGTAACAGAAAGGAGAAAGGGATTATTTATGTCAAGGGCTGCTGATAGGTTCACTAAGATCTGACTACAAAATTTATGACAGTAAAGGTCATGTGAGAAATGGGTCATTAACTGCCCCATTCTACAGAAGAAGAAACTGAGGTTCACAATTTGCAAGTGTTGGAGCCACTACCCAAACCAAAGCTTCTTGTCTCTAAATCCCTCACCCAATATAATCTTAGATGAGAATTCAAGTTCAAGTCTTGTCATTGATCTGACTCTATAGTCAAACTCATTTGAGAGATGGCTGAAGCCTTTGTAGTTTTTAAAATGTTGGGGGCCTGGAATTGAGGGAGTACATAAGAGGAAGACATTTCAGTCCTCAAGAAGTTTAAATTTAACTTGCAAATTCAGGTTAAAAGCACTGAAGACAGTGATGCACAGAATGATGCTAAGTCGTGGAGGGCTAAGAACGCAGCAGCAGGAATGGAAACGCAAGTGTGATCCTCACAATGCAGATCTCCCCCCATGAAACCCCCAACCCAAGCATGCCGCATTTCACTCTCTGGAGAATGCTATGGGTGAACAGAACATTCATCTGGTAGCAGAAAAAAATGCTTTAAAATAGGTATGGAAAAATTAAAATCCACTAATGAAGTCAAAGTCCCTTAAATAAGATTTGTATGATGAATTTCTCTTAGATTGCATACTCCTAAAATTTCCAGCTCCCTGTAACCAAATATTAAGCATGTTTTAATCAGACAATAGCTACTACTTTTTATTTTCTCTCCAGATTTCAGAATGACAAAAACCAGATGTTTCCAACACAGTAAATCCACTAGCAAAATATTTTTGGCTTTTTACAAACCCCCCACCCCCACATACACTGTCTTTTATGTTTATGCTATTCGTCCTCTTAAATTGTAAGCTGTCTAAAATTTATTTGCCAGAAAAGTTGGATGGAGAGAATATAAAAATGTAAGTGAAATAATCTTTAAAAATTTGGACCTGATTCTTACGTAAATCCTATGGAGATCTGAGATCACTAAGAGGTCTGTGTGTGCTAAGTCGCTTCAGTCACGTCCAACCTGCCAGGCTCCTCTGGCCATGGGATTCTCCAGGCAAGAATACTGGAGTGGGTTGCCATGCCCTTCTCCAGGGGACCTTCCCAACCCAGGAACTGAACCCATATATCTTACGTCTCCTGCATTGGGAGGCAGGTTCTTTACCACTAGTGCCACAGGGAAAGCCCTAAGAGGTCTGCGGGCACCAGCAAACAAGGACTATAGCCAGAACAGGGAGGTAACCTAGATGTCCATGGACAGAGGAATGGTTCATATATATGGTGAAGTACTGCTCAGCCACAGAAAGGAACAAAACTGTGTCATTTGCAGAGACATGGATGGACCTAGAGTCTGTCATATAGAGTGAGGTAAGTCAGAGAGAAACAAACATTGTATATTGATGCATATATGTGGAGTCTAGGAAAATGGTATAGGTGATGTTATTAGCAAAGCAGAGATAGAGTCACAGACGTGAAGAATGGGGGGAGGGGTGGGATGGATTGGGAGACTGCGGTTGACAAATAGGCACTGCTCGGTATAAAAGAGATGACTAGTGAGGGCCTGCTGTGTGGGGCAGAGAGCTCTGTTCCGTGCCCTGTGGTGACCTAACTGGGAAGGGAATCCAGAAAAGGGGATATATATATATATATATATATATATATATACACACGGCTGGTTCATGTTGCTGTGCAGCAGAAGTTGACATGGCGGTGTAAAGCAACCATGATCCCAATAAAAAATAAAAGTAACATGGCAGATGCTGCTTTACAGGGAACTTCCCCACACCTTAAAAGAAAGTTGTTTACTAGAAGGACTAGATGATATGTGGACTTCTCACACTGAGAAGTCTAGCAATATTAAAGAGGCCCTCACTGTGGAAAATCTAATCGCCAGTTTCCATTCAGTGAAGAAAAACTTCTCAATATAACTGTTCAATTGCCATGTGGGCTACTGAAATGACTGTACGCTAACAAGAGCCACAGCTTTTGGCTTCATTTTTATCCAAGGCACCCTATTTTCTCCTCCCCTCTTCTTCTCCTCATAGTTTTAACAAATAACACAAAAAACATACTTTGCAAGTTTTCTTAGCTGTGGACATAAATAAAAGCGTGTACAGTTTAGAAGCCAAAATCTATGATGATGAATGTTAAGGAGTTAAACAGTTAGAGACTGGAATTAGGAATATGAAAATATCCTGGTTTTAATAAACTCATATATATTCAACAGTCTTTATTTCAAAAGCACAAACATAAAATTAGCTTTCTGACATGAATACATCCTAGCACTTAAACCCAGACAGGTCATTGAAAAATAAATAATCTTTTTAAATAGCTCTATTGAGGTATGAATTACAGACCATAAAATTTACCAGTTGTAAGTGTACAGCTTAGAAATTTTTATTAAATTATAGAGCTATGTAACCATCTTATAATCCATTTATAAAACACTGAAATATCTATTTATTGAGATTTTTCTCTAATTTCTCTTAGTTGAGCTCTATACCTTTTAGTGTTCAAATATATCGCACTGCTTTTCTTAAATGCATTACTAAGTATCTTATTATTGTGACTGAAACTGATTTCTTAATATCATTTTTGGGTTACTTATTGCTTGTACCCAGAAATGCAACAAATATTGCATAATAAGCTGTTTCTCTTGCAATGTTGTAAAATTCATTAATCCATAATTAAACAAAGTTTTATTTTAAGGAAAAAAAAAGGAATATAATTTCACAATCCAGGAACATTGTTCTGAAGTTGAGGTATTTGGTCACTAAGGAATCTGCCCTCCTTCTGCTCTACTTCCAGCCTCTGGACATGGAATCAAGCCAGGACTGTCCTCACTTGACTCCACAGCAGTCACTGGGGACAACGGGCTAGCTATCTCTAAGCCAGGGTCTGTCATTTTTATGTCCACATACTCATCACCACTATCTTGCTACATAACTAAATTAAGTCCCAGTCACTTCCTCTGCCCCCTGGCCCACCTCTTCACCGGGTTCTCTTCAGTATCTCATCTGCCCTCTAGTTAGAGTCATTGGCCATAGGGAACCATACACAAAGATACTGGCCTTGGAATCAGTTCCTTAAACATGAATGTACAAGTCTTGGCCCTTCCACTTCTAGGACCATGACCTTCTTCTCTAAGCCCCAATCTCCTCATCTCCACAATCAATAAATTTGGTGCTAATAGCATGTACTCTGCCAATTGATAGGGTAAAACCAAACCCAATAACAGGGTGCAAAAGCACTCTGAAAGCAGGACGGTCAAAACTAGAGCTTCCCAAACTTTGCACGTGTGCTAAGTTGCTTCAGTTGTGTCTAACTCTTTGCAACCCCATGGACTGTAGCCCACCAGGAAACTCTGTACATGGATTCTCCAGGCAAGAATGCTACAGTGGGTTTCCATGCCCTCCTCCAGGGGATCTTCCCTACCCAGTGATCAAACTTGCATCTTCTGTGGCTCCTGCATTACAGGTGAATTCTTTATTGCTGAGCCACCAGGGAAGCTCTTCCCAAACTATAAATTGCTTCAAAATTTCCTGGGAGTCTGTATGAAGAGCAAAGACAATATGCAAAATAAATAAGTAAAATATACAGGTTGTCAGAAGATAAGAAGAAGTACAAAGCTAAAATTCAAAGCATGGCAGGGGAATATAAGGGAAAGGTATTTTAACCAGGATGGTTAGAGTAAGTCTCATGAGAAGGTGATGTCTGAAAAGACTTAAAGAGGTGAAAGCCATGCAGCTTTCTGGGGGGAAATGTGATCAGGAAAAAGAAATGTGAAGGACAATGGTCATATGGGGAAGGTGCACAGGCTGTGTTCAAGGAACAAGAAGAAGACCAGAGTGGTTGACAGAGAAAGGATATAAGAAAAACAGTGAGGAAATGGGGCTAGACCCCATAAACCATAAACCAGACCCCATAAACTGTGCTAAGGACCTTGGCTTTTACTCTCTATGAGATGGGGGCCCCCAGAGGCATGCCAAGAAGTGACTTAGGCTTTGAGTGGATGTCTGGCTATAGATCTAAGAACAGCATGTAGCAAGGGACAGGGTGGAAGCTGAGAGACCAGTTAGGAGGTGATAAAGGACCAAAGTGTCAGTTCCACTGGAGGAAGACAAAGTAGCTGGAAGCTAGACCTATGCTGAACAACCAACAGGAATTATGGATGAATTTGGCATATGAGAGGAAGAGAGAGTGAAGCTGGAGATGACCCAAAGGATAGGGGAGCCATTAGCTCAGATGGGAAGATGTGAGGAGTGCAGGTTTAGGTAGGAGGAAGAGAAGTTCAGTTTTAGACGAGTTACTACCTTTAGCTCAAGCAAACATACAGGAAAATGTGCACATCTTCAAGGGACAGCCCAGTGAATTTGTATACAAAGAACATACCAGGGTGCTCACTACCAAGATCAAAAAGTAGAATATTTTTGCCAACACAGAAGCTTTTATTATATACCCCTGCATATCACCACTCACCCCAAAGGTAACTGTTATTCTGACATCCATTACCATAGATTAGTTTTGTTTATTGAACTCCACATTTGTTGTTTGTTTAGTCGCTAAGACGCATCTGACTCTTTGTGCTCTCATGGACTGCAGCATGCTAGGTCCCTCTGTCCCCCACTAACTCCTGGAGTTTGCTCAAATTCATGTCCATTGAGTCAGTGATGCTATCTATCCATCTCATGCTCTGCTGCCACCTTTTCCTTTTGCCTTCAGTCTTTCCCAGAATCAGGGTCTTTCCCAATGAGTCAGCTCTTCACATCACATGGCCAAAGTATTGGCGCTTCAGCAATAATCCTTTCAATGAACATCAAAAACAGGGAGAAACATCAACAACCTCAGAGATGCAGATGATATCACTCTAATGGCAGAAAGTGAAGAAGAACTAAGGAGCTTCTTGATGAGGATGAAAGAGGAGAATGAAAAAGCTGACTTCAAATTCAACATTTAAAAAACTAAGATTGTGGCATCTGGTCTCATCATGCATGCATGCATGCTAAGTTGCTTCAGTTGTGTCCAACTCTATGGGACCTTATGGACTGTAACCCACCAGCCTCCTCTGTCTCTCCAGGGACTCTCCAGGCAAGAATAGTGGAATGGGTTGCCATGCCCTCCTCCAGGGGATCTTCCCGACCCAGGGATTGAACTCACATCTCTTATGTTTCCTCATTGGCAGGTGGGCTCTTTACCACTGGCACCACCTGGGAAGCCATCACTTCATGGTGGATAAAAGGGGAAAAAGTGGAAGCAGCAAAAGATTTTATTTTCTTGGGCTCCAAAATCACTGCAGATGGTGACTGCAGCCATGAGATTAAAAGATGCTTGCTTCTTGGAAGGTAAGCTATAACAAACCTAGATAGCATATTAAAAACCAGAGATGTCACTTTGCCCACAAAAGTCTGTGTAGTCAAAGCTATGGCTTTTTTCAGTACTCATGTATGGATGTGAGAATTGGATCATAAAGAAGGCTGAGTGATGCAGAAATGATGCTTTTGAATTTGGGTGCAATTCTCAAGAGAAGACTCTTAAGAGCCCCTTGGACTGCAAGGATATCAAACCAGTCAGTCCTAAAGGAAATCAACCCTGAACTCCATATTAAAAAAATCAAAGAATAAGAATTCTTGTGCTTGGCTTTTTTCATTCAACATTAATTTTGTTAGAAGCATTCACATTGTTAAGTATAGCAATAGTTTATCTGTTTTATTATTGTATATTATTCCATTGCTTGAATACACCACAGTTTATATATATCCATTCATTGTTGATGGATATTAGGTTTGTCTCTAGATTGATTCTATTACTAACACAACTATCATGAACAGTCTTGCACCATGTATCTTCTGTTGCACAAATATATGCATTTCTTTTGGGTCCACATCCATATGTACGCACATGCTGCTTCCTCTAACTTAGAACCCAGCCACCATGCTATAAGCAAGCCTAAAAAGCTGCATAGAAAGACTCACGTGAAGAAGAATTGTTACCTAATCAATAACCCCAGCAGAACTCTCAAGGGACAGACAGCACCAACTTGCAGGCCATATGAGTGGTCTACAGATCATGCCAAAGAAATTCCTAATGCTATGTATTAATTTAAGCTCCCACCAACAATATTTAAGAGTTCATATTACTCTACATTCTCACCACCGACTGTACTGTCAAGTGTGTGTGTTTGTTTATTCACCTTAGCCCTCCTGATTGATATATAGTGGTATCTTGCAACTTTAACTTGTATTTCTCTGATAAGGAATCAGAGAAATTATTGAGCACGTTTTCATGCCTATTGGTAATGCTAATATCCCTTTTATGCAAAGTACTTGTTCAAGCCTTTTGCCAGTCTTTTAACTGGATCCTTTAGTGGATTAAAGATGGCTAAAATTTGTTGTACCCATCCACCCCCCACCACACACACAGACACAATGAGAGATGGAAGATATTCCTCTATCCCCTTGAATCTTCACTGGGTCATCAACTACTCTGATCAGTAGAATATAGTGGAAGCAATGCAGGGGCAGTCCTGGACCTATCGTCGAAAAGGGCTGATGGCTACTGTGTCCTCTCACTTGGAACCTAGCCACCATGCTTAAGGAAGCTCAAGAAGCCATGAAGAAAGGCCCATATGGAGGACAATTAAAGTTGCTGGCAAACAGCCCCTGCTGAATTCCCATGTGGCATCCAGCACTACTTTACAAGCCTAGAAAAGATCTATTTTGCAACTTTTTGTAACTTTTTCTCCACCTTCTTTTCTCATTTAATGTTATATCATGCAAATCATCCCTTAGTACTATACAGAGATTTTTAAGCAAGCTTTTTAACATAATAAAACATGAGCTTTTTTTCTTATGAAAAGAAAATTGGGATTTACTTGTCCTAGAGATAGATACTCCACTCAGAAGAATCTAAGAGACCCAAATACTTCCCGCATGAAGCATCAAGGGGCCATCCCACAATGGTGTCATCAGTGACATACTTCCTATTTTTGATCCGGATGAGCAGAGCAGAAGGGCAGAAAAGAAAAAAGGACAGAGTACAGAGAGAGAGAGAGAAGTACTCACATAGAGCTAAAAGCTGACCAGCGGGGAAGGGAAAAGAGAGTCACCATTTTCCGGCTGCCATTTTGTATTTGTGATTATCAAGCAGTAATTTCACTTCCTTTCTGTTAATGAATTATATATGCAGACTCTTCAAGATATAGTGTGCCACAGGAGGCTAACATTTACTTAGGCGTATGTGGCATTGACTGTGACCTTGGGAATATCCTTTTATTTCTCTGAGTCTCAACTGTACCATCTATAAATTTTGAGACTTTTCAAATGCTAATATTCTTTGTTTTCTTTCAAAAAATTGAAACAAAAAATTGAAATTGCCAGGACTATTGATAATATTTATAAAATTAAAAATTTAGGGCTTCCCCTGCAGGGGGAATTTCATTCTTTGACACCAAGAGCAGTAGATTTAAATTAAATGTAGAGCAGACTGCTAACAACAATCTAGCTATTATCACATTAAAAGAGACTGAAAGAGCCACATGGATTGTTCACTTCTGATAATGCTTTATGTGTGGACCATCTGGGAACTCTAAGAGAATAGCTTTATACATACAACCTTTAAAAATGTGTTCAGTAGATCATGTTTGGCATTTGCACACAATCTTGAGACAAATGGAAAACAAGTAATGGGTAGAGGAGATAATAAACTGCTCTGTAGTCAACAGAACTAAAACTAGTATCAGCTGAGAGAGGAAATTTCAGCTTGTGGGGTTGGGTTTTTTTAATTACTGAAGTATAATTTTTTATTGCTAAGTAAAAGAAAAAAAGTATAAAGAAAGTTTGGAAAATAAAGCTCAGGAAAGTAATATCAGGTAATATAATACCTGATGACATTCCTGTAGCTTTCATAATATCTATAATCTTTATAATTTAAAATTTTGACTCATATCATGTTGTTTCTCACATTTAACATTATTATTAATTCTTTTCTTCATCATCAAATTATCACCCAAGATATTGAGAATGGCTCCTTAATTTTCTATTGCATGAAGAAAGTCTGATTGTTTGAACATTTCCCTATTGTTGGGCATTTGGTTTGTTTTCTATTTATGTCTTTTTCATATTATGATCAGTGCTTTTGTAAATATTCTGGTAGCTTAATTTTAGAGGATATACTGGAAATAAAATCCTAGAAATGGAATCATCAGGTCATAAGTCATACAAATTTTTATTTTGATCTGTATTAAAACACATCCCTCTGAACACTTGTACCATAATCCATTCCAAGCAGCAGGACATGAGTGTGCCCTCTCCCCTAACACTGCCAATACCCATTAACTTTAAAGCAACTGAAATCTGATAGGCAGCAAATACATTTTACTTAAAATTCTATATGAAAAAAAAAGAAAAAGAAAAACTCCTTCCTGAGGCTTCAGTTGTATCTGACTCTTTGCAACCCCATGAATTGTAGCACGCCAGGCCTCCCTGTTCATCACCAACTCCCAGAGTTCACCCAAACTCATGTCCATTGAGTCGGCGATGCCATCCAGCCATCTCATCCTCTGTCATCCCCTTCTTGTCCTGTCCCCAATCCCTCCCAGCATCAGGGTCTTTTCCAATGAGTCAACTCTTCACATAAGATGGCCAAAGTATTGGAGTTTCAACCTCAGCATCAGTCCTTTTAATGAATACCCAGGACTGGTCTCCTTTAGGATGGACTGGTTGGATCTCCTTACAGTCCAAGGGACACTCAAGAGTCTTCGCCAACACCACAGTTCAAAAGCATCAATTCTTCAGCACTCAGCTTTCATCACAGTCCAACTCTCACATCCATACATGACCACTGGAAAAACCATAGCCTTGACTAGACAGACCTTTGTTGGCAAAGTAATATCTCTGCTTTTTAATATGCTATCTAGGTTGGTCATAACTTTCCTTCCAAGGAGCAAGTGTCTTTTAATTTCCTGGCTGAAATCACCATCTGCAGTGATTTTGGAGCCCAAAGAAATAAAGTCTGACACTTTTCCCACTGTTTCCCCATCTATTTCCCATGAAGTGAGGCTTAGCTTACTCCAAGCCGTATTTTTTTAAATTTATTTAATTGGAGGCTAATTACTTTACAATACTGTAGTGGGTTTTGCCATAAATTGACATGAATCAGCTATGGGTGTACATTTATCCCCCATCCTGAACCTCCCTCCCATCTCCCCCTCAACTCTAAGCTATATTTTAATCCAATTCATCAACATGCTTCCTTCCTTTCTCTGCTCTGAACTTCCTCAGCAGATCCTAATTACCCAAATTCATTTCTTCAAAAGGTTTATTGAAGAGTTTTCAATATAGTAATGGATCTCTGCCAACCAAGTCACTGATACTAAATTCCAGCTCTGCATTTAGAATTGTTGAATTTGTGATTTGCCAAAACTGTCTACTCTGTCTAGAGTCAGATAGTAACATTTGTTATTCCAAATGTGTTTGATTAAGATTTAGGAGTCCTCAAGCCATGTTTCATTTTGTTTTTATAATTGCTTCCCTACGATATTACTTCTAAATAACTATTATATTTTTTTCTTCATCCCTAGTCCCCTCTCTGTTCTTGGAATCTACACTTCATGGAATATTCCATCTTCCACAGTTACAGACTTCCTACACTCTGGGGAAATGCCTAAACCTTGATTACCTTCATTTTAATGCCTGGAAAATAAAAAGTCACATGATGCTCTATGAAGTTTCTAACCCTTCTCTCTAAGGGGCAAACCTCATCCTAAAGATATACAACAGCTTTGTTCAACCCTCAGAACACAGAAGCACTGCTCTGGGATGTAGATTTGAGTCCTGGCTTTGACTGTGTGATGTTTATTCACTATTTCTCTGGGCCTCAGTTTTTTTATTGGCAAATAAGGGAATTGGGTTAGACCCTGTAAGACCTCTTTCATCTCTATGGTCTTCTCCATAAGTCCCAACTTCCCAATGAAAAGGGAATTTCTAGACTTTAGTAACTATGCAATGTCACTGAACAACAATTAAACTCAATCAAGAAAAACAGAAAGCCCTCCTCCAGACTGCCTATCATATTTATCACCCAATATATTTTGACACTTAATTATATTTAGTTAGTATCTTTTTCTCCCCAGGTAGCCAGCCCAACTGCCTTCAGGGACCAAACTGGTAATATAAATGGGTAAAGCATGCTGGGTTTCCTTCTTTCAAAGTTGGCATGTGCTTTATACTTAGATACAGGAATGGCCTTCACTCTCACAAAGAATTAGGCTTTCTCCCATTTTCTTGATACATTTAACACCACTTATCTATCTTTTGTTTCTCTCTCTTTTTTATACAGTTATGCATGAGAAAAATAATACCACTCAAAAGTTAGAAAATAATTACTCAGCCATTAAAAAGAATAAAATAATGCCATTTGCAACAACATGAATGGACTTAGAGATTGTCTTGAATAAAGTCAGACAGAGAAGGAGAAATATTGTATGACATCCTTTATGTGTAGACTCTAAAAAGAAAGGAGACACATGGACTTATTTACAAAAGAGAAACAGGTTCACAGACTTGGAGAAAGAACTCATGGTTTCCAGGTGGGAGAGGAGGGTGGAAGGGATAGTTATGGAGTTGGGGATCGACATGTACACTCTGTTTAATTTTAAATGGATAACCAACATGGTTCTACTGTATAGCACAGGGACCTCTGCTCAGTGTTATCCTGGATAGAAGGGAAGTTTGGGGGAGAATAGATACAGTGTATATGTATGGCCATGTTTCTTTGCTGTGCACCTGAAACGATCACATCATTGTTAATCGGCTATGCTGCTGCTGCTGCTAAGTCACTTCAGTTGTGTCCGACTCTGTGCGACCCCATAGACGGCAGCCCACCCAGCTCCCCCGTCCCAGGGATTCTGCCAGCAAGAATACTGGAGTGGGTTGCCATTTCCTTCTCCAATGCATGAAAGTGAAAAGTGAAAGTGAAGTCACTCAGTCGTGTCCAACTCCTAGCGACCCAGTGGACTGCAGCCTACCAGGCTCCTCCAACCATGGGACCTTCCCGGCAAGAGTACTGGAGTGGGTTGCCATTGCCTTCTCCAATCGGCTATATTCCAATATAAAATAAAAAGTTTTAAAAATAAGAAAACAAAAATACAAAAACAATGATAAATGGTGAGAGCCCCACCTCAGCCTTAGTGTCAGATGAAATACAGGAAGTGGTGGGGGCTGCAGTGAATTAGACAATCATCACCTAACCATGGGGGCTTCCCTATGGCTTAGATGGTATAGAGTCTGCCTGCAATGCAGCAGACCTGAGTTCAAACCCTGGGTTGGGAAGATCCCCTGGAGAACGAAACGGCAACCCACTCCAGTATTCTTGTCTCAAAAATCCCATGGATGGAGGAGACTGGCAGGCTACAGTCCCATGGTCGCAAACAGTCAGACACAACTGAGTGCCTTCACTTTCACCTAACCACAGTGTGGAAGAACACTCAGCCCCTATGGAATGATTCTGACCTCAATGCCATGTGGGCCTACTGTTATAAGATCTTCTGGTTTTTCTAAAAACAGGAACTTCACGTTTTCCGATAGAAACACCTGATATTCTACCTGCTAGCTCTGGTTGATTTACAGTACTAGGCAAGCCAAATGAAATATGTTATATGTCTTTGTGCAGTAAGTCTAGGACATACCTTGTAGAAAAAAGTTAGAAGGAACCATCAGATGAGATAAAGATGTCATTTTACCATCAAAAAAAGAAAAAAAGAGAGAGAGTGAATTGAGGTAGAAAGGGATGAAGAAAACCAACCTCTAAAGCTTCAAATTATTAAAGATCCCAAAGTAGACTGTGGTCAGGAGCAAACTCACCTACTGAAGAGACAACAATGACAAGAACTAAGATGTACCAGGAACTATATTCCAGATATTGTGCTAAGTTTTAAATGGTTATGTTCACTTATATTCCAAGTTCAAATAGCTTCAAGAGCCTGACCCAGGACTCAAACCCAAGCCCATGGTCTTAACTCCTATGCTCTACCCCATGAAGCCCACTGCCAGGGGAAAGGAACAAAGTGTGATTACATGCGGGTTTATAGCAGCCCCATTGGAGAGCTCTGGGTCTCAAGAGCCCTGGAAGGCAGCCTCCTTTCTCCAGTAAAGACCATCTGCCAGTTCATTTTAATAGAGGAAATGGCCCTGAAGTTTGCATTTCTCAAGCTTCAGTTAGGCAATTTAGTCCACATAGAAATAAGAAACAATATGAATAAGAACACAAACACGCCTGAAAAAAATAGATTTCCTCATTCTAAGTCATCGAGTTTTCATTCAGAGCAGGGGTGAAGCAGAAGAGTGCCCTGCTGGTTGCCTGAGGAGCCAGTCAGCTAACTCTTGTTACAGCAATTAAGCAAGGAACTCATTATCCTGAGGGAGCCCCAATGCCATGGTGGTCCATGTAAGCAAACCAAAACTTAAGCCTGTAAAATGCCTCAAGGTTATGACACTGAAACTTCAGGATAACCAATGCCAGTTAGCCAGCTAGGCTTTAAGCTGTGCTGTGCTGTGCTAAATTGCTTCAGTCATGTCAGACTCTTTGCAGCCCTATGGTCTATGGCCTGCCATGCTCGTATGTCCACGGGAGATGCGGATTTGATCCCTGGGTTGGGAATGGCAATCCATTCCAGTATTTTTGCCTGGAGAATCCCATGGACAGGGTATCCCTGGCAGGTTACAGTCCATGGGTGGGTCACAAAAGAGTTGGACATGACTTAGTGACTAAACAACAACATTGCTGATGTAAAATATTATGTTAGTGTCAAGTGTACTACATAATGATTTGACTTTTGCATACACTATGAAATGATCACCTTGATAAGTCTAATAACCATCTATCCCCTTACAAAGTTATTACAATATTATTGGCTATATTCCTTATGATGTATATTACATCTTGACTTATTTATTATATACAGAGCTCTGTACCTCTTAAACCACTTCAGCTATTTCCCTCAACCGCCCCCCCCCCTCCCCGACCCCTCTCTCTTCTGGCAATCACCCATTTGTTCTCTGATTCTATTAGTCTGTTTTGTTTTATTTTAAACTATTCTACATTTTAATATGCCTCAGTTTATCTTTTAACATTCCAAAGAATGGCTGTCTAAGAATAGACCATCAGTTCAGGAACACAAATGTGGGAGAAAGATCCTGCGATGGTATTTGTAGCTGAGCCTGCCTGTCTGTTCACCAATCCCAATATTTTTTTTCTGTCCGCACAAAACAGCCTCAATTCCCAGCATGCCTTGCTCTGTAAAGTTATGTAGTCATGGCTAGGATGACACTTCCCAATCTGGCCCCTAAAATCACCTAGGAGAGCCTCACTTCACACCTTGATAGCTTTTCAGCAGATGGAAAGTAAAGGACTCCAACATGACAAAGCCACCTGATGAATGAGGCTATACTTCTGAGTCATCACTGGAAGGGGCACCATTTCTTGGAGGAGAGCCATCTGGAAGAGATGCTGACCCAATTGGGCAATGATGTGAATGAAAAACAATATTTATTGTGACTGGCCATTAGGATTTGGGAGCTATGTGTTAGAAGCAGCTGGCAAGCATATTGTAACAGAGTTTGCAAGGAAAACTGGAGAGATTTCATCTATGCCTAATCAAAGGTCCATACAGTCAAAGTTATGGTTTTTCCAGTAGTCATGTATGGATATGACAATTGGACCATAAAGAAGGCTGAGCACTGAAGAATCGATCCTTTTGAACTGTGGTGTTGGAGAAGACTCTTGAGAGTCCCTTGGACTGCAAGAAGATCAAATCAGTCAATCCTAAAGGAAATCAACCCTGAATATTCATTGGAAGGACTCATGATGAAACTGAAGCACTAATACTTTGGCCACCAGATGCGAAGAACTGACTCATTGGAAAGGACCCTGATGCTGGGAAAGATTGAAGGCAAGAGGAGAAGGGGACGACTGAGGATGAGATGGTTGGATGGCATCACCGATTCGGTGGACATGAGTTGGAGCAAACCCTGCAAGATAGTGAAGGACAGGGAAGCCTGGTGTGCTGTAGTCATGGGGTTGCAAAGAGTCAGATGACTGAGCAACGGAACAACAATCAAGGATAAAGATTGCACAAGCTTTTCTGTCCTTCAAACAATTAAAGAGTTACACATGAGGAGGTCTTCAGAAGTAACCCAAAAAAACCTGCTTAAAATACCCTTATCTTTGTAAACAGTCAAATCATCTACTGAAATTCTGTATAGCCTTCTTAGCCAAGAGTAAGAACACAGAGCACCCAAAAGAAATCAGTTAGTGGTCAGGAATCTAGAGATACCTCTGGATGCACTGTGGACCCACATTTTTCAGGGAGGAAAACTAGGGTTGGTATGTCATTTCACTAGCCAGTGGCAAACTCTGATGACTTTCAATGACAGAGCAATGAAGGTGGCAGAACCTTCTTCCAAGAAGGAAGTCTGTACATCTAGGATTTGGGCTTCAAATGCCACATAAAACCATAAGGTTCTTGACTAGTGATGCAAATGTAGTACTTGGAAACTTACATGAGGGCAGAAATGTTTTTTATTTTCGCAAAAAACAGATCATTTCCAGTGGATAGCTCTAAATACATGGGGTTTTACTCAGCAAATTATGATTGAAAAAGAAGTGATAATTTATCATATGAAAATTCTTTGGAAGTGAGATAGTTGGACCAAACTGCAAACAACTCTTCCCCATACAAGCCTCTGCTAGACTCATAGTTCTATAGAGAAATTACTGGAAGCACTTCTGTGATTCGGGTCCTCAATTATGTAAGCTGATGAGTATGCACCTTACTAGAATCAGGCTTGTTCTAGAGAATGAGGCTGAGCCGGATCATGTCTGCAAATTGGATTTAGAAAAATGCCACACTGGAACACATCCCTCCCTAGCCACAGATGAATAAGTTATACATATCATTTGACCCAGCTGTTTGACTGCAGTTAGGGGAGAGGGAGGTGCTACAAAAAGCTCCCTCCTGAAAAGATGGAAGATGAAAATATATGTATTTTCACCTGTGTACTGCTAGATGCTCTGCTGGTGATAAGAAAGACATTTCCAAGGGAAGTCAAAAAATAAATTGGTTTTCTACTTCTCTTCTAAAAGTTTTCATTCAATTTGTGCCTCTTGGTAAGGTCTGCAATAGTGTGCTGAGAAAAGAAGAGCTCTTCCTGATCCATGGAACTTAAACTTTTTTTAATAGAAGTCTACTTAGCGGAGGCAAAGGATTCACTGCTCATCTAACTTTCCCATGTTTTAAATTGTTAATGGAAAATAATGTGGATTTGGGGAAGATGGAAAAACGTCGGTATGAACAAAAGTGTATGGGGTCATTCAATTTGCACTTCAACATATACACGCATACACATTTATGTACCTATATATATATATGTACACACATATATGTCTAATTGCTTGAAAACGTGTCAAAAACATTCCTGATGAAATGTGTACCACTACACATTATTTGATTAATTATATAACAGATAACAAACTAAACTTGAGGGCAATTTGTAATTAAAAATCAAGAATAATAGTAAGGGATTTCCCTGGTGGTCCAATGGCTAAGACTCCATGCTCCTAATCCAGGGGGTATGGGTTCAATCCCTGGTCAGGGAATTAGATCCCATATGCCAAAACTAAAGAGTTCACATGCCAAAACTAAAGATTCTGCATGCCACAACTAAGATCCGGTACAGCCAAATAAATATGTGCATAAATAAATAGATATATTTTTTTAAAAAAGAGTAGCAAATATGGGCTTCGCTGGTGGCTCAACAGTAAAGAATCCACATACAATGCAGGAACCACGGGAAACACAGTTTCGATCTCTGAGTCGGGAAGGACCCCTAGAGGAAGCCATGGCAACGCCCTCCTAGTATTCTTGCCTGGAGAATCCCATGGACAGAGGACCCTGGCAGGCTACAGTTCACAGGGTTGCAAAGAGTCAGACACGACTTAAGTGACTCAGCATGCACACGCATGCATGCAGTAGCAAATACAAAAAGCCAAGTACCACCCTGATGGTAACTGGTTAGAAGCTTCTGTTCCAAAACTGCAGAACTGCAGCCGCCCACATTCGGAGGGCAGTAGGTCCCCTGCTACATTGCCAAGCATTACAGGGCCACCAGGTTTCTTCATAAAATACTGAATTAAGAGTCTAAAATAAGCTCCCACAATGCACTAATTTGAGTTTATGAATACTGAAGCTTAATGACCCTTGGTAACACACAGGAATAGTTGCTATTAAATAGCTCTCAGTCATCCACTTAGCAACTAAACCAGACTAAACCAGTCATCCACAAAAATTAAAACTGATGGAGTTGGAAGCATCACTCCCCTCATAAAGACCTGGCCCAAGAGAAGGCTGTTCAAGGCTAACAAGTAGGCTTGGAACAGTGCTTTTGAGACCAGCCTCAGCATGTGCCTTGTGCTCGGTCATGTCCAACTCTTCGTGACCCCCATGAACTACAGCCCACTAGGCTCCTGTGTTGATGAGATTTTCCAGGCAAGAATACTGGAGTGGGTTGCCATGTCCTTCTCCAGGGGATCTTCCCCACCCAGGGATCGAGCCCACATCTCCTGTGTCTCCTGCATTGCAGGCAGATTCCCTACCCTCTGGGCCACTGGGGAAGCCCCTGTCAAGACCAACCCTGATAAAGGGCCTCCACTTCTGAGCACCTTCAACCAGGATCAGATCACATAGTGGGGCATAAGCAGGGGAAGCTCAGTCTTATTCACATCGAAGAAACTGATGAAAAGTTAGAGCTAAAATTTTGTACTTGTAGCTCAGGAAAACTGTATTTCCGAGTCAATCAACAATAATAAAACATAAGACCCAAATGTTTGTTTACTTATTTCTTTAGTGGTAGTCATGAATAGTTTATAGCTCAAAGATAAGAGCTGAGTTCTGAAGTCACAATGGAAAATCAAATCCTGGCTTTTCTAATTTTTAGTGTGAAATTAGACAAATTAGCTAACTATTCTAGGCTTTAGTTTCCTCATCCATAAAGTAGAAATAATAATAGTCTCTACATACAGGGTTCTTACAAGAATTAAAGGATATAATTCAAGGGTTAGCAAACTCTGGTCCATGAGCCAAACCCAGGCCACTTGTTTTTGTAAATAAAGTTTTATTGGAACACAGTCACATTCATTCATTTAAGAATTGTCTATGGCTACTTCCACACTGCAACAGGAAAGCTGAGGAGCTGTGACAGAGACTGTGTAGCTCCCAAAGACTGAAAAACTTGCTATCTAACCTTTCACCCAAAAAATGTGCTCTCCTCTGACAGAATCCACCTACATCATTTTGCACTACAGCTGGCATGTAAACATTTAGCTATTTTTTCATATTTAGGCTTTTGCATTCTGTTACTTATAAAAATTAACTCATGAATTATCAGGAGATATGAAGCAGAGATATATGCATTAGCAGGCATATTTTTACCACTGTGCCACCTGTGAAACCTATATTATACACACACACACACACACACACACACACACACACACATATACAGGCATTAAAGTGAAAGTGAAGTCGCTCAGCCATGTCCAACTCTTTGCGACCCCATGGACTGTAGTCTACCACTCTCCTCCGTCCATGGGATTTTCCAGGCAAGAGCACTGGAGTGGGTTCCCATTTCCTTCTCCAGAGGATCTTCCCAACCCAGGGATTGAACCCAGGTTTCCTGCATTATAGGCAGACGCTTTACCGTTAGTTCTACATATGATGAGTATATGTATTTACATATACATATATGTATATACATATACATATATGTATATGTAAAACTAAATCACTTTGCTGTACATCATAAATTAACACAACATTTTAAATCAACTATACTTCAAATTAAAACATTTTTTAATCGAGAAAACCATTACTTTGACTGGAGCAATGGTGGAAGGCTGGAAAAATACCATTATCATACACACACAATTATGTAGGTGTTCCTTAGAACCAATACCAATTAATTGAAAACATGAAGTTCAAAGTCTAAATTCCAGAGGGCTTTTTCTCTAATTCTCATGTGCATTTTTATTCTCATCTATTACTCTAGAAAGGCACAAAGGCAAGGACTAGCAACAGCATAAAGTAAGTATATCCCTAATAGCCCTCCTAGAACAAATGGAGACAAATCAATGGATTTCTTAGGTCACTCTGGCTGCATAAAGTCTCTTTCTTACCTCATATTTTCTACTCTATGCATTGCCAAAGGGACCACTTTGAAAAAACACAAGATGGGCTGATGTTCTACTCTCTTGACAACTTTCGAGTGTGGACTCAGAAGGAAATCTTGACATCTCAGGCAGAATCTTTCTTCTGCACAGTCAGGAAGCTGAATTTCTGATATCAAGCAAACAAACACTAGATGCAGAAGAAGGCTGTGTACCAAGAAGGCCAAGGAAACAGCCCCAGGCTAAGAGGACCTGGAAAATGTAACTGAAAAACTATTCTTCAAAGCCAGTGGTGACCAACATTCAGCCCCTTCTTTGCGGAATGCACCTGCTGTACTTGGCAAGCTGCTGGGAACAGATGAGGCAGCCTGACGAAGTCAAGTCACTCACAAGAACATGGTGTTTTGTAACATTCAGAACATGGACTTCAGCTTGATAAGCCTAAACTGGCTCCCTGTATAGCTGGACTGCATCCAGCTCATTATATATAAGGTAAGATCAAGTTCCTCATGGCACAGTCTATGATATATTTACTTCCAGATCAAGTCAAGATTTAAGATGAGGATGAGGTCTTTGCTGGCTAAAATTGTCAAATGGACAAACTAAGGAACAACAACCGTGAAACTCTCTCCAGGAGATCAAGGACACTGAAACAAAACTTATCTGATAGTCCCAGGCCACTTCAGAAGTTCAGATCATCTCCTAGTTATTCAATCGAACATTAATCTAGTTGCTGCTGTAAAGGAATTTTGATGACATCATTAAGGTACCAAATCAGTTGACCTTGAAATATGGAGATTATCAGAGTGGCCATGATATAATCATATTAGCCCTTGGACATCAGAGTTTTTTTCTGACTTGTCACAGGGGAAGAAAGAAGAGATGGGAAGCATGAGAGAATCTGATGCGTCATTGCTAGCTTGAAGACAAGAGGGTAGCCATGTGGCCAGGAATGCAGGTGGATTCTAGGACCCAGTAGTCTCTGACTTACAGCCAGAAAGAACCACAGTCCTACAGCCACAATGGACTAAGCTTCCAGACAAACTTTTCCCCAGAGTCTGTAGACAAAAACTCAGCCAACGAAACACCTTGATTTCAGACATGTGTTACTCTCAATAGAGAACCCTGCCATGTTCTGCCAGATTTCTCACCTACAGAACTCTGAGTTAACAAATAGGTGTTGTTTCAAAGCCACTTAGTTTGTGATCATTTGTTTTAGCAATAGAAAACTAATTCTCAGCAAATTTCCCCTTGAGACCCACTTCCCTTCACTTGTATGCATACTCTGTGATTAACATGTACATTTTAATTTGCATAGGTTCCTTAAGAAATAGATAGATCCTTATTTTGAATATGTAGTTGAATTTGTTGCTGTTGTTTACTTGCTAAGTTGTGTCCAACTCCTTGCAACCCCACGGATTGCAGCCCACCAGGCTCCTCTGTCCGTGAAATTTCCCAGGCTAGAATACTGGAATGGGTTGCCATTTCCTTCTCCAGGGGATCTTCCAGACACAGGGATCGAACCTGTGTCTCCTGCACTGGCAAGTAGATTCTTTACCACTGAGCCACCAGGGAAGCTCTGTAGTTGAATTTACATCAATAGTATTGTGTCATGTATCCCACACTATTTATTGATTTTTTTATGTCTATGTTGTTAAGATCTATACATGTTGCTATGGTGATATTTAGCGAGTTTCTTGTTACAAAGTATGTATTCTGTAGTATCAACTACATTTTTATTAATGCATTCTTCTAAGTTGACCTTCAATTCTCTGGTACCAAAACCAGCACTATAATAAGCATCCCTTGTATGTCTCCTCATGATCTTATCTTAGAATACCCCCAGAGTACATACCCAGGAATAGGATAAACATGTCACAGACTATATGATAGTTATCAAATCACTGTCTCAAATGTTATACCAGGATACTTGCTAGATAGTGCAAGGATTCCTATTTTCTATCTCTTTTAAGATTTGACATTACCAACTTTGTAATCTTTGTCAGCTTCCCAGGTATAAAGTGTTATAGTTCTTCTAATTTGCATTTCTCTGAATCAATAATTTTGAGTGTTACTTCATATGTTATATGTATTAACAATAATATGTATTAACAACTTAGATTTCCGTTTTTGTGAATTTCCTGCTTGTATGCTTTTCCAATTATTTTTATGTTTCCCATCTTTTTCTAGATTTGATTAGCTGTATGTTCTAGAAATTGATTTCTAGAAAGTTCTTACATCTTTTGGAGGTCAGAATTTTCCCATATCTCCCAATGTAACTTGGAAATCCTCAATTTTATATAACCACATTCATCAATGTTTTGCTTTATAGCTTGTGCTTTACTGGAATATTTATTAAGAAACATTTCCCAGGATTAAACCACTGAAATAGTATTCAGTACTTCTCTGGACTTCATATTTTTAGCTTTTTCATTTCAGTCCTTAATCCACCTAGAGTCCAGATCTGCATGAGACTCTAGTTTTACTTTGCTCCATATTGTAAGCCAGTTTTCTTAGCACCATCTGCTCAACAATCCACCCTGGGTAGAAGCAAGATGAGAAATATGGATGTGGGTGGGACTGAAGAGCCAAAGTCATTCCACCGTGCTCTGGAGGAGGGCATGACGCAGTGACTCATGTTGGTGGTGGAAGAGGTAAAGGGAAGGGTCCATCCCAGGAGATACTGTCCTGAACATCCTCTCTGGCCCATGTGCTATCATTACTAACCTCTGATTTGTCTGTTTCTATTGAAAACAATAGTTCTTTTCCCCTTGAGGGGTGTGGTAGAGAGGTTCATTCTGACATATGGTTACATATGTGCTTATGTAACCACGTAAGCCTTGGTTACATCAGCAGCTGGCATTACCCACACTGCATTGAATGTGTTCCAATTCATCTTCAAATTTTTTTCATCACAAAACTGATGAAGTCTCAATAAAATTAAAAAATGGCATAGCCCCTTAGGCCAGTGATGGGTGAAGAATCCATTAAAAAGACCACACTACTGAGCTGCACCTCCCCAAGCTGGCCTTCCTTGAACGAAACAAGAGGGAAGACCCTTGGGCCTTCCCTCAGAGAAAGGCTGTAGGTTTCAGAGACCAGGCATCCTGAACTGCCTGGTTAAAAAGGCCTTCGTCTCACGGTATACTTTAATCTCACTGCTCTTTTTCAAACTTTTGGGGGAAAGCTTTCCATTTCTCTTCTCACTCAGCCAGGCCTATCCCTCCCCATCTTTTCAAAGAGCACACAACTGACTTTCTGCTCTATCTTTTCCAACCCTCAACTTCTATTTTGGCCTGGAAACTCAGAAGTGATTTCCCAGGAATTGCATGGAAAGAGGATCTGACCCCTGACCTTTGAGCTGCCCCTGCCTTCTTTAACCCCCATGGACTTTAATAATTAGGTCCTCCTGAGGCCTCTCTGTTCCCTGAACTCATTGCCTGGAAACAGTTCCCTTCCACAGCTGTGGGCAGATTCCACTAAGCCAACCAACCACGGTCAGCAAGCACAAAGCCGCCTGTGGAAGCCCTGCTAATATCAACCAGCTCTCCTCAGTTCTCATGGAATTCAGCCTCACTTTACTGAGGCATCCACTTGGTACCCATGATGGAAAGTCCAGGGCCTTCTCAGGAGAGTCAACAGTCTCAAGGCTCCTCTGTGGTACTCAGAGAGTCCTCTCCACTCCCTCTTGGTCAGCCTCTACTTCTGACCCCGTAAAACGTTAGCGTCCTAAACCCTGACATTACGAAGGAAGGCAGGCAAGACATCCCAGGCTAGAAAGAGACCAGGGTCACCGGATATAAATCACAGCCAGGAAGACGATGTGGCAGCCATTTCTGGTCACCCTATGGGAATAGGAATTCCATGGATTAGAGGAGAGGAAAGCATGTGTCAACAGTGGGGCAAAGGGGAGGGACTATGAGGAAACAGACCTGAGTGAAACTGCCCAAACAGAGAGGTAGAGGGAGGAGTGGTAGGGAGAGATGAGAAGCAAACAGGGGTTAGGACAACTGGAATGCACATTTGATCTACAGAGCAACTGACCTAAGGCCAGTCTAATTACATGAGGATATTTATTTTCGAAAGGGAAGATAATCACAAAATGGTCAGCCCACCACGAAAGCAGCTGATCACTATAGAAGAAAGAAAGGCCTGGGGCAGAACATCGTAACAACTTAAAAGTCACTCATGAAAGAATTCTGCCTTCTCGTCAACTCCTTTTGCAAAAGAAAGGCCACACTGTAACTGTTGACAGTTGCTGGCTTCATGCCTCTGGTTCCTGATTTAATTCCATCTTCAAAATGATTTCCATCATAATACGTTACGGACTCCTGCTTTGTGAAGCATGCACATATGCACACATACATAACTCAAAACAGACCCAGAATACAAATGGAAAAAAATAATGGCAATAATAATAAGAGAAAGCAATAGATAATATTTATGACATTCAAGACCCTCTTTTAAGCACATGTTATATGTTAACTTACTGAATCCACACCCCATAAAATAGCTACTGTTTACATTCCCATATATCGAGGCAGATGGAGATTGACTATCTCATCTAAGATCATACAGTGAGAAGGGGACAGAACTGGGATTCCATCCATGCCCTCTGGCTCCACAATTCATCACTAAAACCACTCTGTTCCACAGCCTTTTCGATAATGGTGATTCATCTGTCCAGCAAAAATAAACAATGACCTTGAGTCAAGCTTCCTTGTGAAAGATTCCTCACTAGTTAGCCCATACAGCAGTCTAGCTGCTAAAGGCAAATATTTTGCTTGACATTTTGTATCTCAAGTAACTAATAGCAAGAGGCCCATCATTGGTTCCAACTGAAGCGCCCTCTTTCCATTTTGCATCTAGTTGGTCCTCAACCTGGATGACTTCTCACCCCCTAGACCTCATAGGAGACAGCATTACCAAGACAAGAGCTTGCCTCCATCTGAATCTCCCGCACAGCTTAATTACTGACAGAATGAGAGGTGCAAATTAATGTGCCCCCCCATCCTCTCTTTATTCTGGTTGTTTTCCCAATGACTAGCCCACATGCCTTCACAAGAAACAAAATATGGCAAATGAACAGGCCCCAAGATGAAAACTCCAGGTGACGGAGACAGTGATAAAAACCCTGCCCCAAAGCCAAGGTGACTTTGGGAGTTCGAAGTGGGCAGGTCCTCTCAAATATCTCCAGACACCCAGGGAGAGTCCTGCCAGGAATGATAAGGTAGGGCATGTTCCCTGTCAGGAGAAAGGGGATCACAGGACCCTTGAAGGGAAGCGGTACCAAACATAGTTCCTCCCCTTCTGAAGAATGCAGCAATTTCCATGGGTTTCAGGTGCTCACCAAGACCACCACTGATGACCTCTTGCTAAAATCACCTGGAAAGTTTCATGTGGAAGAAGGAGAAAGAGTATCTGCCATTTACTTTCTAAAGGCAAATCTGGAAGTCTGTGCAAAGACCAATGGTTAGAGTAATTAAATAGGAAATGGGATCTTTCATTCACTTCTAAGTTGTACCACGTACTCTTGTGAGCTTCATCAAAATCTGGAAGCTTCGCATGCCTCCATCTCCTCACTGGCACCATACAAAGAGAGGGTGTGTTTTGCAGAGAGAGTGATCTAATAAATAAATGATCACTTTGTGAGAAAAAAATAATCTACGGGTATGGGCACTGTATACCTATTTAAAGTTACAGCCTGAAAACCAAAAATAATCGATGTAGTTGGAATTTTCACAACACAAAATGGAATTTCCTTTTCTTGTTTCAATTGAGTTTCATTAAACTGACATGCAGGCAAATGTGTTATACATCAAAAACTTTACAACACGTAATGTGGACAATTTCTCCCACTTGGTCAGCATATGTGCAAGAAGAAAATTTCCACTCAGCACTAGAGAGGTGGTGGTGTCGTCCCTCGATATGTTTGGATTTGGGGACAATGATTCAATGTCTGCTTATTTGGAATAACTGTTTACGAAAGAGCTGAATTTCCCCTTCTTTAAATAGAACCCATACTTTGCCTCACTTAAATCAATATAAATATATGGCTCACTCCGTCTGACTCTCACCCATGCATCAGAGACAACCGTGGGAGGCAGAGACCAGACTGAAAACTGACCTGCACCAAAAAGTGAAGGAGAATAAGGCCACTTGCTTATTTGTCCACCCTTTGGAGCAACTTTTTTTCTTCCTTCTTTTTTTGTCTTCAAGTCTATACAGTCCTCTTATTAACATAGATTTCAGGAACATACTTGTTTCTCTCTATTAAGAGCTATTCCAGGAGTACAACACCAGTGAATAAGTCACTGTGAATGAAAGATGTGAGTCATCGCCCCCTCATTTTATAAAGGCACACAGGACATCAGTGTGAAATGATGATGAATAACAAAGGTAGGAGTGTGATGGGGGAGGAGAGGAAATACAATTTCTGTTTAAAAAAAAAACAAAAAACAAAAACCTCTGCTTTGAAAAGTTCCAAGTCTGCCTCAGGGCACAGAGCAGTACTTGCTTTTTTAGTTCTTAAGTCATTAGACAAATTGGCTGGGATTTTTTTTTTTTTTTTTGACTTAAGCTCAAATGGGGCAGGATGAGAGGGGGATTCACTTCTCTCTTTAGTATTTTTATGAATGTGGCAAGTATTCTATTAAATAAGATGTGCTACTTTTATATTTAGAAAAAACAATGAAGGTTATTTTTAAAACAAGTTCTTCACATTCTTGAGAATGGAATGGTTTTCTTGCAAAGGCGCCTCCTTAACACTGAGCTGCCTGCCAGGTATGTGTCAGGGAGTGACTGAGCCCTCACTGGGAACCCATGCACCAGCTCTGAACCAGGGGCTCGCATTCCAGAGGGCTGGGACCTGCCCTTTCCACACAATTCCACTTTAGGAGTCAGGAGGGCAAGGCCCACCTGCCAAGGTCAGATCAATCCCTCCTAACCACACCCACACTCACACCCACCCACGCACATTTCACCCAAGTTCCTTGAGCAGACAGGAATTTAAGACAAATGTCACCAGATCCTTGGAGGACGAGAACACAGCGTTCCAACTGTGAGACACACACGCTGGCCAAGAATGCAGCTTTCAAATGCCTGTCTAAAACACAGATTTAGGTCACAAGTACAAGGAGGAGGCCTTCCTGATATAGAGGAGGACCAGACTGATTCCAGCTCACCTAAAATTTTGGGAATAATCAAGACCAAGGTGGCACTTGGGGGCAAGAAAACAAGAAGCAGAAAAGTCATCAACCCTTGTGGCAACATGAGCCACATTAATATCAGTGGAACAGAAATAACCACCACCATCTTTCTGGCACTCTGTAACCCAGGAATGGTATGAAACAGTTTTTGAATTCAGGACAAATGCTTTCTGACTCATTGGAAAAGATCTCATGCTCGGAAAGATTGAAGGCAGGAGGAGAAGGGGACGACAGAGGACAAGATGGTTGGTTGGCATCAGTAACTCAATGGCTGTGAGTCTGAGCAAACGCCAGGAGATGGTGAAGGACAGGAAAACCTGGCGTGCTGCAGTCCATGGGGTCTCAAAGGATTGGACACAACTTAGTGACTGAACAACAACAATTTTACAAACAAGGAAAATGAGACTCAGAGAAGTTACTTTCCCAAGACTGCACTGTTAAAAAGCAGCTGAGCCAGGTTTGAAACCCCAGGCTAATTCCAGAGTCCTTGTCATTTGCACTCAGGACCATAAGCTCCACAAAGTCAGGTCCCCAGTGGGGTCCATGATCAGCATCTATTGAAATATGAAAGAACAAATAGCCTGCCCCTTCCCCAAGTTAGCACCATTTACTGAGAGCCTACACTGCCAGGTAAAAAAATCTGTCAAGGATTAGCTCTAGTTCTTACACTAATTTTGCAAAATCAGTCTTATTATCCCCATTTTAGAACTGAGATAATGGAGGATTGGAGAAAATCTGTGCAACATTCTCAGGATTGGAAAATAGAGGAAAGTATGAGACTTTCCCCCTGCCTGTAGAGAATTTACAATCAGATTGAAGAAAATACCATTTACCTATCTATCTATCATCTACCTATCATCCATCATCCATCTATCTACAGTCTAGCTAGGCCATTTATGTTAAGCCTCAAATGCAAGGCATGTGCTTCAGAAGCTCAGTACAGATACAAACATTCCTGACTCTGTTTGTATTTTCTTGAAAATTCACTTGTAGCAATGCCTTCCTCCAATGGAAAAAGCCCAGCAAATGTGAGCGCCAAATCTGGAAACCACTGGGCCATGATTGCTGTGGCTTGGTGGGTGGAGGGAGAAGGCTGTTCACCAGCCACAAGACCGCCCCCTCAGCATGGAGAAGCAGGTGGTACCAGTCTAAAATGGCTTGAAATCAGTCATATCTTCTTGTCTTTTCATACTGCTCATGTGGTTCTCAAGGCAGGAATCCTGAAGTGGCTTGCCATTCCTTTCTCCAGTGGGCAAGAATACACAGAACTATCCAAGAAAGATCATCATGACCCAGATAACCAGGATAGTGTGATCACTCACCTAGAGCCAGACATCCTGGAATGTGAAGTCAAGTGGGCCTTAGGAAGCATCACTACAAGCAAAGCTAGTGGAGGTGAAGGAATTCCCTTTGAGCTATTGCAAATCCTATAAGATGATGCTGTGAAAGTGCTGCACTCAAGACGCCAGCAAATTTGGAAAACTCGGCAGTGGCCACAGGACTGGAAAAGGTCAGTTTTCATTCCAATCCCAAAGAAAGGCAATGCCAAAAAATTCTCAAACTACCACACAATTGCACTCATCTCAGTTCAGTGCAGTTCAGTTCAGTCACTCAGTCATGTCCGACTCTTTGTGACCCCATGAATCGCAGCACGCCAGGCCTCCCTGTCCATCACCAACTCCCAGAATTCACTCAGACTCACGTCCATGGAGTCAGTGATACCATCCAGCCGTCTCATTCTCTATCGTCCCCTTCTCCTCCTGCCCCCAATCCCTCCCAGCATCAGAGTCTTTCCAATGAGTCAACTCTTCCCATGAGGTGGCCAAAGTACTGTAGCTTCAGCTTTAGCATCATTCCTTCCAAAGAAATCCCAGGGCTGATCTCCTTCAGAATGGACTGGTTGGATCTCCTTGCAGTCCAAGGGACTCTCAAGAGTCTTCTCCAACACCACAGTTCAAACGCATCAATTCTCCAGCACTTAGCCTTCTTCACAGTCCAACTCTCACATCCCATATATGACCACAGGAAAAACCATAGCCTTATAGACAGACCTTAGTCAGCAAAGTAATGTCCCTGCTTTTGAATATGCTATCTAGGTTGGTCATAACTTTTCTTCCAAGGAGGAAGCGTCTTTTAATTTCATGGCTGCAGTCAACATCTGCAGTGATTTTGGAGCCCCCCAAAATAAAGTCTGACACTGTTTCCACTCTTTCCCCATCTATTTCCGATGAAGTGATGGGACCGGATGCCATGATCTTCATTTTCTGAATGTTGAGCTTTAAGCCAATTTTTTCACTCTCCTCTTTCACTTTCATCAAGAGGCTTTTTAGCTCCTCTTCACTTTCTGCCATAAGGGTGGTGTCATCTGCATATCTGAGGTTATTGATATTTCTCCCAGCAATCTTGATTCCAGCTTGTGTTTCTTCCAGTCCAGCATTTCTCATGATGTACTCTGCATAGAAGTTAAATAAGCAGGGTGACAATATACAGCCTTGATGTACTCCTTTTCCTATTTGGAACCAGTCCGTTGTTTCATGTCCAGTTCTAACTGTTGCTTCCTGACCTGCATACAGATTTCTCAAGAGGCAGGTTAGGTGGTCTGGTATTCCCATATCTTTCAGAATTGTCCACAGTTTATTGTGATCCACACAATCAAAGGCTTCGGCATAGTCAATAAAGCAGAAATAGATGTTTTTCTGGAATTCTCTTGCTTTTTCCATGATCCAGCGGATGTTGGCAATTTGATCTCTGGTTCCTCTGCCTTTTCTAAAACCAGCTTGAACATCAGGGATTTCATGGTTCACGTATTGCTGAAGCCTGGCTTGAGAATTTTGAGCATTACTTTACTAGCATGTGAGATGAGTGCAACTGTGCGGTAGTTTGAGCATTCTTTTGTACTGCCTTCCTTTGGAATTGGAATGAAAACTGACCTTTTCCAGTCCTGTGGTCACTGCTGAGTTTTCCAAATTTGTTGGCATATTGAGTGCAGCACTTTCACAGCATCATCTTTCAGGATTTGAAAGAGCTCAACTGGAATTCCATCACTCATCTCACATGCTAGTAAAGTAATGCTCAAAATTCTCCAAGCCAGGCTTCAACAGTACGTGAACCATGAACTTCCAGATGTTGAAGCTGGATTTAGAAAAGGCAGAGGAACCAGAGATCAAATTGCCACCATCCCTTGGATCGTCAAAAAAGCAAGAGAGTTCCAGACAAACATCTGCTTCTGCTTCACTGACTACGCCAAAGCCTTTGATGTAGCCTTTGTTGTGTGCATCACAACAAACTGTAGAAAATTCTTCAAGATGGGCCTTCGGAGAAATCTGTATGCAAGTCAAGAAGCAACAGTTTGAACTGGACATGGAACAACAGACTGGTTCCAAATTGGGAAAGGAGTATGTCAAGGTTGTATATTGTCACCCTGCTTATTTAACTTATATGCAGGGTACATCATGCCGGGCTGGATGAAGCACAAGTTGAAATCAAGATTGCTGGGAGGTAGTACCAATAACCTGAGATATGCAGATGACACCACCCTTATGGCAGAAAGTGAAGAATAACTTAAGAGTCTCTTAATGAAAGTGAAATAGGAGAGTAAAAAAGCTGGCTTAAAACTCAAATTTCAGAAAATGAAGATCATGGCACCCTGGTCCCATGTGGAAACAATGGAAACAGTGACAGACTTTATTTTAGGGGGCTCCAAAATCACTGCAGATGGTGACTGCAGCCATGAAATTAAAAGACACTTGCTCCTTGCAAGAAAAGCTATGACCAACCTAGATAGCATATTAAAAAGCAGA
Organism: Ovis aries; assembly: GCF_016772045.2. Taxonomy (NCBI): domain Eukaryota; kingdom Metazoa; phylum Chordata; class Mammalia; order Artiodactyla; family Bovidae; genus Ovis; species Ovis aries. The sequence continues at coordinate 40,067,930 of NC_056069.1, read as the reverse complement.
GATATTACTTTGCCAACAAAGGTCCATCTAGTCAATGCTATGGTTTTCCAGTGGTCATGTATGGATGTGAGAATTGGACTATAAAGAAAGCTGAGCGCCGAAGAATTGATGCTTTTGAAGTGTGGTGTGTAGAAGACTCTTGAGAGTCCTTGGACTGCAAGGAGATCAAACCAGTCAATCCTAAAGGAACTCAGTCCTGAATATTCATTGGAAGGACTGATGCTGAAGCTGAAACTCCAATACTTCAGCCACCTGATGCAAAGAACTAATTCATTGGAAAAGACCCTGATGCTGGGAAAGATTGAAGACAGGAGGAGAAGGGGATGACAGAGGAAGAAATGGTTGGATGGTATCACCAACTTGATGCACACGAGTTTGAGCAAGCTCCAAGTGTTGGTGATGGACAGGGAAGCCTGGCGTGCTGCAGTCCTTGGCATTGCAAAGAGTTGGACACAACTGAGTGACTGAACTGAAAACATTCAGGTAGCTCCTCCAACCCCTAGAAAAATGTCCCCTCCTTAAACCCAGACATTCTCCAATGGGTGATTGACCTCCTGCATTGGTGTCAGCCTTCCTCAAATATCCTCTGTTAAAATGCAAATCCCCATCCGGGTGGCACATTAAATTTCTGGGAAAGGAAGATGAAAGTCAGGACAACCAGCAAAGCTGGAAACAAATCCATTCATTCAGTGAATCTTTTATATTCACTCGATATGAAACATGTAACAATGAATACATGTGAATAAGACAAGGTAAGGATTCCTCTGGTTTGGGGGGAACTTCCATTCTAGTTGGGGCAGTGGGGGAGACAGACAATAGTTTTCAGGCAATGAAGAAACAAAAATTAAGTTCTCTGCTGGTAAAGATAGCAAGCAATGCGATAATGGAGTGGTACAGAGGGCCAGTGCTCAGCTGACTCTCAAAGGAGGTGATAAGCAAGCAAGTGAAGAACTGAAGAGCCAGAAGGAACCGGATGCAGGCAAAGAATGTTCTGGCCAAAGACAGCAGCACACACAAAGAGCTTGAGGTATCCCCAAAACATCAAAGGCAGGCAGGAAGGCTGGAGACCCGAGGAGTGGTACGCAAAATGAGCAGACAAAACCCTGAAGGAGGTCATGTCAGCTTCTGCAGCAGGTGGGGGATTTTAACCTATAGTGGAAATCACCGGAGGGGCTGAAGTGCACTGGAGAAAACCCAGTTTATGTAATTAAAAGGTGGCTCCCGCTGTTCTGTGTAGAATAAATCATACAGAGGTAATGAGCCCAGGCGGGGCTGGGGCAGGAGGGGATGGACTAGAGTGAGAGCGGACATAGGGAGGAAGGAAGGACTTGAACTAAACTTTGGAGCCAGAATCAATGAGGCTAATGATGGCCTGGCCGCAGTGGTGGACGGTGCGAAGGGGGAGGGATCCCAGTCCCCATGCCTTAAGCCAAATATGTATTAATAGTATAATGTAATAATAATATTACAAGAAAGTCATCATAAGAGCCCTGATCACCACACTCACACAAATAAATTCCTTTGACAATGGACCACCTGGGTTCACCAGGAAATTCTTAAAAAAGCATATATTTCTTATAGAAATCTGACCCCATAGAGCAGGGAATGCCTTTGTTTCAGGGAATGCCTTTGTTTCTAGATGAATGGGATTCCTGGGCTCAGGTATGAGTATTTCCTCTACCTCTTCCAGCATCTGCAGATGTTTTTCTGCTTGGTGCTCCTTGGAGGGTATTATTATCTTGTGAAAGTTGTAAAGAATGAGTGGAGTGTGATAGAATACAGCCAAGGAGACGGATCCCGGACAGTGACTCTCTGGATTCAATCACGGAGTTGTCAGCACACACTTCCTACAGCTAGAACACTGATGAGAAGGAATTCCTGGAAGAAACCACACTTAAAGTTTTTAACCAGAGAGGCAGATTTTCTATTGAGCAAGGCCTGCCTTTCAGAAAACTTATGTTTAAAAAGTTTAAAAGTTGTATACAGTCGTATGATTAAAAAGTGTTAAGTCATTTCAGTCGTATCCGACTTTGTGACCCCATGGACTATAGCCCACCAGGTTCCTTTGTCCATAAGGTTCTCCAGGCAAGAATACTGGGATGTGTAACCATTCCCTTCTCCAAGGCATCTTCTCAACCCAGGGATCGAACCCAGGTCTCCTGCATTGAAGGCGGATTCTTTATTGTCCAAGCCACCAGGGAAGCCCATGATTATAAAGAAAAAAAAAAAAAAAAACACTATCATTTACTAAGAACATTGAAATGTCACAATTAAATTAAATCAGAATTTACAGTTCAGCTTAACATCTCTCTCATTTTCTTAAAGTAAGAATCATCATGATCACATTTTAACTAGTCTCCACAACATCACCATAGAAATGCTTACATAGAAATCCCCCCATTGACTCTGGTGGACTCATATAGCTGTCTAGACTGCCATGATGAGCAAAGACTACACCAATTTAGAAAATATGAAGCAGTGGGGTCATCTTTCAAGAGTCTAAAGAACAAAAGAGGTTCAATCACAAGAACAGTGTCAGTTACATGGTTTATTAGTCTTAGATCAGCCAGATTCAACTGAGTCAAAGAATTTGAAAAAATAAAAAAACCTTAAATAGAAAATTATAGCATCAGAGGAGAAGGGAGGCAGACAAAAGAGAATTGTGGAGAACAAACGTATTAGAGGAAAAGAAACTGGGGAGAGGAGAGAGAAGATAGAAAGAGGCAGAAGCAGGAGAAAGATGGATGGTGAGGGAGAGGACCACTGCGGAGGAGACGAGGGGACAGAAGTGTGTAGCAGGAGAAAGGAAAGAAGAGGGGCTCATCACAGAATATAGCTCATTTCCTAAGAGAAGTTGTGTCCCTCAGCCAGACAACCGACTAAAACAGTTGGGAAGGATAGCATGGTTAAAGTAACTTCTTCTTATTCTGACTGAGAAACAATGGACTCAGGTTGTTCCTACTGATGTTAACCTGAGATGCTACCCCAGTTCTGAGTCCAGCCTCCCTCAACCGCAGTTCCCTCACCTATAAAGTGAAGCAGGTCTTTTCAAACTTGACTCTTCTCTAATTAAAAACAAAAAAATCAGAACAGTGCTGAGATTAAGACCACAGTAATAGGAGGTCAGCTGTTTCAATCCCCTTGAAGTATGTCCTTTAAAAAGTCACTAAACTCATTTGGGCCTCAGTTTTCTTGCCTAGAAATGGCAGGTGGTAATAATATTTATCTTGTAGGTTTCTAGTAAAGATCAAGTTAGATTGAAGCCTGGTCAGAAGGGTGAGCTATTTGTTAGCAGAGATCTTTCATTTCAAATTTCAAGTACCTACTAACCCATATGTGGGTGGTGCAGGCTAACCATGATTTAGATTAGAATTTTGCTGCCTGCTCTCATTAGATGTTTGACAGTCAAACTAATGGGCGTGTGCCCCTCCAAGCCATTCCTGGTGGCTCAGATGATAAAGAATCTGCCTGTAATGCAGGAGACCTGGTTCAGTCCCTGGGCCAGGAAGATCCCCTGGAGAAGGAAATGGCAACCCACTCCATTATTCTTGCCTGGAGAATCCCATAGACAGAAGAGCCTGGTGGGTTACAGTTTGTAGGGTTGCAAAGAGTTGGACATGACTAAGTGCCTTATATTTCTCGTCTACACATTACTGAATCACACTGAGACAAAGTGCAGTCCTTTCTTTAGAGAATCCCAGGACAGCCTCCGTGATGTGTGGCTTGCACTCCTGGCTCCAACCCTGGGAGGGATTAAGAGAACAGGGCTCTGCACTCCACACTGAGGGAAGCAGACTGGACAGGGGCATCCTTGCTTGGTTCCCACTGAGGTCAGGCTTCTCACTTCCTAGGTTTGTCTAGCTGGCACTTCAAAAATCCTGTTAATACTGTGCTCCCTTGTCCCTATCTCCACCGTCTTGATCACTGAACAAAAGTTGTATGGAGTTCTTCACTGAAACACAAGCAGTAAAAGCATAATAACTTAGCCCTGCTCCCCTGCTTTTGTCCATCCTTTTATGTTCACTTATAAATACACCACAGGATTTTACTTGGTACTTTCATGAAATGGGAAGAAGAAAATTCTGTGTTTCAATAGGGTCGAATAAAGTGACTAGCTGTGGGGGAGAAAGATGCTACAAAACAAAGATGGCTTTGGCATCAAAGAATTCAAAGCTATTTTTCTAAATGTATTTTGATGAAAAGATTATTCTCTAAGCTACCCCCAAGTTCCCCATTCACTGACATTCCTGGATAGATCCTAAGTGTGTACTATTTGCAGAAAGAGGCTAAACTTTGATGAAGGAGTACATGCCCTGGGAAGGTGTTCACTTAACGCATTTTCTCTAAAGCTTTACAAAAGCAGTGTGACCCGGGTCCGGAACTCAAAAGATTAGCACAGCCTGTTTTATTCTTTTTCTTTCTTCACCTCCATCTTTGTAAGAGCTTAGTTTAAGAAATAACAATGCTCAGACTCTAGGACCCCCTGCAGTGTTCAGATTCCTCTCCTCTCACTAGCTGTGAACAGGCAGGTTTCCAACCCACTCCCCTGCCTCCATTTCTTCACCCTACCTGTGAACTGACCATGGTTCACGTGGCATTTTAAGAGCTCAGAATCAGAAACCTAACAACCTGAGTTCACTCAGCTGCTTACTAGATGCAAAAACTCAACTTCCTTAACTTTTCTTTGTCTCAATTTTTTCTTCTGTAGAGTGGAGAATACTATAGTACCACCTCATAGATTTGTGGGTGTGTGCCAACTCTTTGTATCCCCATGGACTGTAGCCTGCCAGGCTCCTCTGTCCATGGGATTCTCCAGGCAATTATAGTTGAAGTTAAATGAAATAAAGCCATAAAGCATCTGGAGTAGGGTTCATCTGGTAATGTTACAGGGAAGAGTCAATTTTGACTCCTTCATACTAGATCTGTTTCTTTAACTTTAAGCCTTCTTTGTTTGCTTTTTTTTTTTATTGCCACTTTTGTTATTATAATCATACATAATGGCCTGCCTCAGAGAATCCTGCCCCTCTGCCTGTTAAGCTAAACTGCCTTTGTTCATTACCCGATCCACCTGTAGATTACAAGAAGAAAGAAATTAACACGTACCCCTGTCGGAGGCTTGCCATTCTAGGAGATAGCTGCAAGAATTAAATGGTCTTCTCACTTTGTTTTCCTCACCTCCCCCCAGTTCTAATCCATAAAAGAACCTGGCATCCAGATGTCGACAGAATGGTTATTTTGAGAAATTAGTCTGCCATCTTCTCCATCAGCCGACTTTCCAAAAAAAAGTTGTATTCCTTGCCTCAACACCTTGTCTCCTGGATTCACTGGCTCCTTCTGCAGCGAGCAGATCGAGCTTGGACTATGTAACAGTAACTGTCCTAGCAATCACAGTATCAGCTCTCTGCTCAAGACCTTAGGAATGCAGCAGCCTTCCTCCAGCCTTAGTCTTCTGCCACACTGAGACTCTGTATCACCAAGGCCAACAACGGGGGTAGGAATGATCTTTAGCCCACAGATGCGGCCTCTGTCCCATTTCTGATCTAGCCTGTGTATCAGCCTCAGCTCCCCAGCTACCAAGCCTGTGGATTTACGCAAAGATTCAGGAGGCTAGAAACTCCCACATCTTCTAAGCTGAGGTGCCTGCATGCCCAGTCCTGGCATGTTTGCCCAATCTCTGCAACCAGCCTTCAGCACAATCTCTTGGCTCATACATCAGTCCTGGATTGTCAAGGGGAACTCTAGGCTACTCAGGCAGGTCCTGAAATCCACAGCCCTGGGATACCAGGGTTCAGAGGCTCAGGATACTGCTGGAGTTCCCTTTACTTCCTGAACGCTAACCTCACACTTCTCTGCACCTCATCCTCCTTGTGTTAGCAGAACAGATCTGACGCTGGTGTCCAGCATCTCCCCATCCACCCAAAGCAAGCCCTTCCTGAATATGCTCTGCCTGCCCGTGGACACGCTTGCACCTTAGCTCCGCCCCGTGAATAAGGAGCGGTACATCACCTTCGAGAAGCAGCATCTGGTCAACCTCGTGGGCTTCACGCCAGCTTCCGGACTAGCCTCCAGGAGTGCACGCAGAGGGAACGCGGAGTAGGGAGCCCAATACCCCCACCTACCAGGCCAAGCAGTTCTTTGCCCTGGAGATCGAAATGAAGGTGCAGCAGTAGCGGAAGGACTCGGCTCAGGTTAGGTCAGCTCCCAGATGTCTGTCAGGGGCCCAGGATCTGCGGGAACTGGCGCTGCGGACAGAGGGGCGCAGCCTCCCACCCTGGGCAGCCGCTCGAGCTCACCCTGAAGAGGTCGGCCCTGGAGGAGCCAGTTGAGATGGACATCTGCAGTCCTCAGGAAAGCAGCAGGCGGAGCGCAGAGCACGAAGCCCGGAGACCTACGCAGCCATGGACTCAGGAGCTCTGCAGAAGTTAGGAGGGTTCAGCTTCAAGGGGGGCATCTCCAAGGCTGTGGGGGTGCAGCCTGCACATCAGTCACCTGCTGCTACCTGGGCGCAGGCCACGTGCCCGAGATCCAGGCCAACACCCCCATCCACGCCTGAGGCCCTGGCATTATTTTCTCTCAGCTAGACATGTACAAAAGCACAGACACCCTCAAAAAGTCGTTTAAAAAAAAAAAAAACTTTAAAATGTGGGCGGGGGGGCGGGGCTGGTACTTACAAATAAAAAATTCCCATCCAAGGCGAAGTTGTCTTCTCACTGCGCTCAGAGTCTTGGACCCCCTTGCTCCTCAAGGTCCCTGTTTCATCAGCGGTCCTCTGTGTAGTGAGAGGCTCCCAGTGCCTTCTCTCAAACCCCTCCCAACTTCCAAAAAGAGAAAGTCAGCTCACACATAACCCTTGCTTCCTCTCCATCCAGTGACCTGTATTCTTCTTTTTCTTCGAAAAGAATTTGGAGCTTAATTTCCTCCCATTCACGCCTCCGTGTAATACACTGGGATTTCTGCCCTCCCCACATCACTGTTATGCATACCTAAGATTTTTAGGCCCTGATGCCTCTTCATTTTCCTCAACCCCACACCCTCCTGACCCCATGATCTCACACACCTGGATAACCAGGTGAACAGAATTAACAACATCCATGCATCAGATAACCCTGTCACACCCCTTCAACCATCTCTCAGCAGTGCTTCTCAATCACCAGAACAAAAAGATAATGATTTTGCGTTGTTAGGGCATCTAGGGATACAGGTTCATCTGTAACTCACAACAGAGAGAAAATCCTATGTAATGAGCACAGAAGTGAAATGTGTTTTCCTTGTGCCCTTTTAGTCTCAGTCTCCTTTCACTGATTCCCATTCTTCCTTTTTAATGTTTACATAAATTCAGGGTGCTATACTTAGGGGTATATTTCAAGTTATACAGCTGAGTTGAAGGTCAAATAGAATTCACTGAGGAGATGGCTCCCCTATAAGTAACCTAGGTTTGCATCTAGCCTTAAAGGGAGGGTTAACAAAGAAGCTTTTTAGAGCAAAAGCAGTTTAAAACAGGAGTTGTCCACACTGTGATTTTAAACAGCTCTTCCCACTAAATATTTAATAATACTATTATTATTAAATATTATAATTTTGGTTAATTTATTAAAATTAAAGTTAATAAAATTAAAAGTTACTTTATATCCACAATGCTTCATAAAGAACAATTGAGACAACTCCAGGGGTGGCTGGAAAAACACAGGGAAATAGGAAGCAGGCATGGTTCTGGACACTGGGGGAACTTAGTCATATAACAGTTGTTGGAGACACCCTGCAGATGACTCATATAAAGACAGAAGACCCCAAGATACCAGGACAGTGGGTGTAACAACAATAGCTAGTATAAGATGTGAACAACAGCTAGTGAGATGTGAACGCTAAGGATGGAAACAAAGGCCAGGACAGCTACCAAGGGCACAACCACACTTGGCAGGCACACAAGAAATACCAGGGAAGAACTGGGAATCTGCCACCAACCCAGCACGGGGTCGCAGAATATCTGAATTGGAAAGGCATTTGGTGGCCACTGGGACAAACATGGACAAATTACAGACAAAGTGCCCTTCCTCTCCCTAGCCTCTCTCTACTTTTCTCTTCCTAAACAACTCGGTGTGATAGCTCTTAAGTAGGGTAAAGTGAAGTAAGCAGCTGCAGAACTAGGGTCAGGAGATTGAAGGTGAGAGAAGAGCAGAGGTGGGGACGGAGCAGAGTGAAAAAGGTAACAGGGACAGGAGGGATGTGTGATGCAGGGCAACAGAACCTAGAACCCAGACAAAGGGGAACAGGCATCCATGCTAATGGGAAAGTGGTACAGTGCTGGGTGTCAGGGCTGAAACAGAGAAAAGTGACAACCCCAGAGGGAGACAGTCTAGCTAGGGAATCAAAGCCCAGTGGGCTGGCATGAGGGAGCCAAGTCGGGTGAGGAGGGCACTCACATGAGGCATCTGGGCGGGTCACTAGCATGGAATGGAGGAGCCCAATTCAGTCAACAAGGGCATCTACACAAGAAAGGAGGTGGCTGTAGCCATAACAGCAGTGGAATATTGGATATAAATAGGGGGACTGATCAAATGACTAAATATACTCAGAATAATGGGAGCTAGTTTTGTCACTGTCAGAGAAGACCATTTACCAATGCGGAAAGAGAGAAAACAAGAATAAGTCTTATGTTGTTGGCCTGGAATTGAATTTATTAGTATAAATTCAGAATCTTCTAAATGTACAGATAAATACACTAATAGCTACAGATGTGACTGTGTTTTGATTTACATGTGTATATATATGCAGACACACCTATTCCATTCAGTGGACCTGGATGAGTAACACCCAATAGCAGTGAGCACATCTAATGTCCAGATCTTTGCTTCTATGCACCATTTTCAGGAAAGAGAGAAAAAGTTCCCTGAAGTAATGGCTGATTCTAGAGCTAGGAAAGGACAAGATAAGTCTAGAATATCTTACTGTACCCGAAAACAACAGAGTGCTCAAATAGTGATAAGTCAAAAGGACACAGAAGCCAGGCTGAAGGACTTTCACTGACCAGACTGAGATACATGAGCAACACAATAAATAATGATGTATTAGGATGCAAGTTCATACTAACATCAATAAATGAATGTCTATGAGAAAGAATATTTACATATTTTCAAAGTCCTTTCCCCCTCAATATTTATTAACTAGAGAGAGTAGAAAAACTTTCTGCTTTACACTGTTTTCCTGTAGTTCCTCCAAGGCACTTCCTTGGCTATTTCCCACTCCATGACCTGTTCACATGTTCCAAAAACGCTTTCTTCCTTTTATCACATTTGTCCTTCAAACTCAGATCAAAAATTATCTTCTCCAAAAGCCTTCTCCCAGATCCCAGACCTTATTGGGTCCCTATTTTATATGCTCCTGTAGCATTCATAGCACTTACCAACATCCCAATTATATTTGCAATTAGTTATCTAATATCTAATACCAACAGCTAGGCACACCGACATCCTTCTTATATTATGGACATTTATTAGTGGTAGCAGTAAATGCTGATATTCACACTTCTCCATGTAAGCATTCGCTGTGGAATATTCCCAAGGTAGTCAATTTCACGCATTGGAAAAGGAAATGGCAACCCACTCCGGTGTTCTTGCCTGGAGAATCCCAGGGATGGGGAAGCCTGGTGGGCTGCCATCTATGGGGTCGCACAGAGTCGGACATGACTGAAGCGACTTAGCAGCAGCAGCAGACATTGACAAAATGCAGACAGAACTTAGAGAAAACAGTCAACAGAAGCGAGCTATAGTCACAGGCTTAAAATCCTTATCTTCCAGCTCCAAGTTCAGAGCTACGCCACAAGGCTCCAGCTCTGTTCTGGAAATTCCACAGTGCCCAATTTACATACAAATTCTGTTCTCCACAGAGACACTGAGCCTTTAAAAGTCTACAGAAAGAATTCCCTTTCTTCTTAAGGCTGACTGATAGCTTATACTATTTAACCTTTAAAGGAAGACTACGAATAGCCAAAGGGTATGTGAGAAGATGTTCAACATCATTAATCATCAGGGAAATGCAAATCAAAACCTCAGTGAGGTATCAACTCAGACCTGTCAGAATGGCTATTAGCAAAAAAAAAAAAGCTAGGACTTCCCTTGTGGTCCTGTGGTTGAGAATCCACCTTGCACTGCAGAGCATGTGAGTACAATCCCTAGCCCAGGAACTAAGATCCTGTGTGCCTCAAGACCCAGCACAGCCAAATAAACATTTTAAAAAGAAAAAGAATGTATTGAACAACATGGGGAGTAAAAAAAGAAAAGCTGACAAGGTTGAGAAGGATGTGGAGAAGCTGAACCCTTATACACTGTGGGTGGGAATGTGAAACAGTGCCACTGCTTTGGAAAATAGTATGGATATTTCACAAAAACTTAAAAGGAGAACTACCATACAATCCACCAATGCCACTTCCAGGTAGATACTCAGAAGAATTGAAATCAGGATCACAGTGGGCTATCTGCACTCCCACATTCATCACAGCATTATTCACAAAAGCAAAAACATGAAAATAACCGAATGTTCATCAACAGATAACAGACAAAGAAAGTATGAAATACACACACACACACACACACACACACACACACACACACACACGCCACCAAGGAACAGTATTCAGCCTTTAAAAAGAAGGAAATCTTACCATTTGAGACACCATCGATGAACCTTGCATTGGTAAACAATGGTACATTAGTCACAGTGTCAGAGGTGCTGAATTCCACGAGACCTTGGAAATTGTTCAGCCTTCATTCCACAGACAAGGAAGCTTGGACTGTGATGTATTAAGGGACTTGCCTCAGAGCTCCTGAGAACTAGGAGCAGTAAGGCATAAAGTGTAAGTTTCTCAACTCCAAGTGCAAAGCTTTTGATTAATAAAAAAATAATATTCTCCATAAACCTAAATCACAATGGGCTGGGCTAGAGGTTGAATTAAAAGGGAGGAACAATCCATTTGTCAAACTTGCATCTCTTTATTAAAACAGTTGAATGGAAACAGAATTAACTAGTTTAAAAAACTGAATCCTTTCCAGAAAAGGGATGTAAAGCATTTATCAATAGATCTCAAATCCTTTCCTGTTCATTGGACAAGGCAAATGGCATCACAATCTTCCAGAGAGAAAGGGAAGAGAAACTAGTCAGAAGGGAAACTGGATGAGTGCCTTCCATCCATCCTCCAAGTTCAGACATGCTCCCTGCTCTAGAGCCATTTCAAACAAATGACGATCGAGGATCTTTTACGTCTTCACCTATAGTTGTCACTGTGCTTTCATCCATATTCTGAACCAGAGCTTTAGATACAAACCCATTTCTGTGGACATCTTGTCAGCAAACTGTGGGAAAGTCTTAAAGAGACGGGAATACCAGACCACCTGACCTGCCTCCTGAGAAATCTGTAGGCAGGTCAAGAAACAAGTCAGAACCGGACATGCAACAACTGACTGGTTCAAGATTGGGGAGGGAGTATGACAAGGCTGTATATTGTCACTCTGCTTAGTTAACTTAAATGCAGAGTACATCATGCGAAATGCCAGGCTGGATGAAGCACAAGATGGAATCCAGGCTTCCAGGAGAAATATCAACAACCTCAGATATGCAGATGATATCACTCTAATGGCAGAAAGTGAAGGGGAAGTAAACAGCCTCTTGATGTAGGTAAAAGGGGAGAGTGAAAAAGCTGGCTTGAAACTCAACATTAAAGAAAATTAAGATCACGGCATCTGGTCCCATCACTTCATGTGAAATAGAAGGGGGAATTGTGGAAGCAGTGACAGTTTTTATTTTCTTGGGCTCCAAAATCACTGCAGACAGCGACTGCAATTGTGAAATTAAAAAAATGTTTGCTGCTTGGAAGGAAAGCTATGACAAACCTAGATCAGTTCAGTTCAGTAGCTCAGTCGTGTCTGAATCTTTGCGACCTCATGGACTGCAGCATGCCAGACTTCCCTGTCCATCACCAACTCCCAGAGCTTGCTCAAACTCATGTCTATCGAGTCAGTGATACCATCCAACCATCTCAGCCTCTGTTGTCCCCTTCTCCTCCTGCCTTCAGTCTTTCCCACCATCAGAGTCTTTTTCACTGAGTCAGTTCTTCGCATCAGGTGGCCAAAGTATTGGAGCTTCAGCTTCAGCATCAGTCCTTCCAATGAGTATTCAGGACTGATTTCCTTTAGGATTGACTGGTTTGATCTCCGTGCAGTCCAAGGGACTCTCAAGAGTCTTCTCCAGCACCACACTTCAAAAGCATCAATTCTTCGGTGCTCAGCTTTCTTTATAGTCCAACTCCCACATCCATACATGACTATAAGAAAAATCATAGCTTTGACTAGAAGGATCTTTGTTGGCAAAGTAATGTCTCTACTTTTTAAAATGCTGTTTAAATTGGTCATAGCTTTTCTTCCAAGGAGCAAGCGTCTTTTAATTTTATGGCTGCCGTCACCATCTGTAGTGATTTTGGAGCCCAAAAACACAAAGTCTGTCACTGTGTCCATCATTTCTCCATCTATTTACCATGAAGTGATGGGACCAGATACCATGATCTTAGTTTTTTGAATGTTGAGTTTTAAGTCATCTTTTTCACTCTCCTCTTTCACTTTCATTAAGAAGCTCTTTAGTTCCTCTTCAGTTTCTGCCATAAGAGTGGTGTCATCTGCATATCTGAGGTTATTGATATTTCTCCCAGCAATCTTGATTGCAGCTTGTGATTCTTCCAGCCCAGCGTTTCTCATGATGTACTCTGCATAGAAGTTAAATAAGCAGGGTGACAATATACAGCCTTGATATACTCCTTTTCCTATTTGGAACCAGTCTGTTGTTCCATGTTCAGTTCCAACTGTTGCTTCTTGACTTGCATACAAATTTGTCAGGAGACAGGTAAGGTGGTCTGGTATTCCCATTTCTTTCAGAATTTTCCAGTTTTCTGTGACTGACACAGTCAAAGGCGTTGGTATAATCAATAAAGCAGAAGTAGATGTTTTTCTGGAACTCTCGTGCTTTTTCAATGATCCAAGGGATGTTGGCAATTTGATCTCTGGTTCCTCTGTCTTTTCTAAATCCAGCTTGAATATCTGGAAGTTCATGGTTCACGTACTGATGAAGCCTGGCTTGGAAAATTGGGGGCATTAGTTTACTGGTATGTGAGATGAGTGCAATCGCGCAGCAGTTTGAACATTGTTTGGCATTGCCTTTCTTTGGGATTGGAATGAAAACTGACCTTTTCCAGTCCTGTGGGCACTGTTGCATTTTCCAAATTTGCTCGCATATTGAGTGTAACACTTTCACAGCATCATCTTTTAAAATTTGAAATAATTCAACTGGAATTTCATCATCTCCACTAGCTTTGTTCGTAGTGATGTTTCTTAAGGCCTACTTGACTTTGCATTATAGGATGTCTGGCTCTAGGTGAGTGATCACACCATTGTGGTTATCTAGGTCATGAAGATCTTTCCTGTATAGTTCTTCTATATTCTTGCCACCTCTTCTTAATATCTTCTGCTTCTGTTAGGTCCATACCATTTCTGTCCTTTATTGTGCTCATCTTTGCATGAAATATTCCCTTGGTATCTCTAATTTTCCTGAAGAGATCTCTAGTCTTTCCCATTCTAATGTTTTCCTCTATTTCTTTGCACTGATCACTGAGGAAGGCTTTCTTATCTTTCCTTGCTATTCTTTGGAACTCTGCATTCAAATGGGTGTATCTTTCCTTTTCTCCTTTGCCTTTCACTTCTCTTTTTTTCTCAGCTCTTTGTAAGGCTTCTTCAGACAACCATTTTGCCTTTTTTGCATTTCTTTTTCTTGGGGATGGTCCTCATCACTGTCTCCTGTACACTTCTCCCACTGGAGAAGGGAATGGCAAACCACTCAGTATTCTTGCCTTGAGAACCCCATGAACAGTACGGAAAGGCAAAAAGATATAACACTAAAAGATGAACTCCCCAGGTTGATAGGTGCCCAATATGCTACTGGAGAAGACAAATCTAGATAGTGTATTGAAAAATAGAGACATCATTTTGCTGACAAAGGTCCAGATAGTCAAGGCTATGGTTTTACCAGTAGTCATGTATGGATGTGAGAGTTGGACTGTAAAAGAAGGCTGAGTGCCAAACAATTGATACTTTCAAATTGTGGTGCAGGAGAAGGCTCTTGAGAGTCCCTTGGACTGCAAGGAAGTCAAACCAGTCAATCCTAAAGGAGATCAGTCCTGAATATTCATTGGAAGGACTGATGCTAAAGCTGAAACTCCAATACTTTGGCCACCTGATGTGAAGAGCTGACTCATTGGAAAAGACCCTGATGCTGGGAAAGACTGAGGGCAAAAGGAGAAAGGAGCAGCAGAGGATGAGATGGTTAGACAGTATCACTGACTCAATGGACATGAATTTGAGCAAACTCCAGGAGACAGTGGAAGATAGAAGAGATGGGTATGCTGGAATCCATGGGGTCTCAAAGAGTCAGACACATCTTTGAGACTGAACAACAACTCTCTGCCCCACTCTTAAGACACACACACACACACAGTCTGCTCCTATATTTGCAATAAACACCAATTTGTCTAGAAACTCTATGAGCAGCTCATGTTCTTTCCATATCAAGCTACACAGAGATTAGAAAAGAGGTAAGAAATTTATATAAATAAGTTAAATAACTTGTTATATAAGTTATATGAGTTATACATATTTAAAATTAGATATAGTATCAACATATATTTGAAATATATAAATTATTTTCAAAGTTCTACATACACGTCTCATAAGTTAAATAAGCCTTATTGAACAAACAGCTCAACTTGTGAGTTTGTTCTGCAGATGTGCTTTTAAAAATTATAAAAATAAAAATTGTAAGAAAAAGGAAAGCCAAAGAGAGAGCCCAGAAAACCCACAACTGGGGGAGAAAATTGGTCCTTAGAGATAAGCCAAGAATGTTGGAAGATTGTAAAGAGAGAAGTTCAGTTGTAAACTTAAAAAAAAAAAAAAAAAAAAAACTTGTTAGAAGAAAGGAAGCCTGCTTGGAAGGAAAGTAGTACTATCTGATGACCTAGTCAGAGGCTGGAAGCTGTGCCTTTTTGAATTGTGTGACTCATTCCTTGGGACCAAAGCAAGTGAGGAAAAAATTTCCAGAGAAAAATCTGTCTATAAGCAGAGTGGCGGGTGGTCAGGGCCTGGTGAAGGGGTGAGTCAATGACACGAAATGGGACTGCTTAGTATGAACTTTTGTAACTGATAAATCGGTTTCTCAGAATAGCTCTCTGTCCTCCCAGCCAGTTTCACTGCAGAGCCTTGAAGGGATTGCAGTGAGGATGTGTGGTCTGGAAGTCAATGAAGCTGGGTCTGGAAGGAGGCACTGGTATAGAAAAGTCACTCTAAATGAACTCCTGGCTTATCTCAAGCAGGGAAATCAGCAAATCCAACAACACATACTATTCGGAAATCTCAGGTCTTTTTTTCTTTAACGTGTTTGTTTAGAGGAAGATTTTCAGTGCTAAACTATTTGAAAAGCCTTAAAACAGATAACCAGGTATAATCCATGAAGAAGATAAACAGGACCTCTTGGTACTAACAAACAGATGCTTATGAAAAAGTGGAAACAGAAACATATGTGCACTTTCTCTCAGGCCCCAATGTATTTAGTCAAAGATTAGAATTTAATGAAAGTAAGGTGGCCCAGCCCAGGAGCAGAGGTCATGTCTCCCATCCCTGTGATCTGAGGGGGCAGGGGCACTATTATAAGCAGTCCTGTCAGCATGGACAGCGTCCTCCCAGAGCTGAGACGGGAGCCCCATTCTTGCTTTGCCTTTTGTACCTAGACTTGCATGAACATTCTGGAAAGTGCCACACTTACAATCTCGTAAGGGAACATTTATAAACATCAAGATCTTCTCATTCTGAACCCAAATGTAGCATCAAGTCTCCTTCTCTTTGGGAAGGGGATGAAAATCAGAACAGTGTTGGTTATTATTATTTTCTTCAGGTTTCCAAGCCCCATAAAGCTTTTCTCTTCTCAACAGCCTAGATGAAATATGGAAGCAAGAGATTGCTACTTAGCACATACACCAAAGAGATGAGAACGAAACAGCCTGAGAATCACCGGAAGCTGTCCACGGACTCTAACATAACAAGAGACTGCAGAGGACAGAGAGCAGCCCATGATGACAGTGGGTACACCTGCCCACAATAACCCACCTACCTGGCGTTCAGGGGTCCATGTACCTTTTCCATCTTTTTCTATTATATCACAGTATCTAAGATTCCTCTTATACCCTTTCAGTCATCAACACTGATTAGAAGAGCAGCGTCCCCCAGCCCCAACTACATCTATGCATCACTAGGCATCTGAGCAAACAATTTGCCAAAAGGATGTAATTTGTGAAAGAATGAACTCAAATAGAATTAAGGTCTCTGGGTTTGACAGGCCAGTGCTTGTCAAATTTTAATGCACATGCAAATTCCATGAGACTCCTGTTAAAGTTTATATTCTGTTTCAGCAGATGAGGGGTAGGAGCTAAGAATCTGCCTTTCTAACAAGCTCCCAGGTGGTGCTCACTCTGCTGTCCATAGGCCACAGTCCACTCAAACAAGAAACCCAAAAAGGCAAAGGATCCCATCTAAGGTCACATGGTTAGTAAGCATTGATGTCAGTTCCTCTGACTCCCGAATCAGTGAGATCGCTCCATGTGAAAAATATGCCATCACCCCCAACCTGGCTGTGTCTCTCTGACATGAGTTATCTGGTGGTTAAAAATACATCGGTCCTCTCATACTGAAAGACCATCTCAAAAAATCAAGTAAAACATTTTTTCAATTACAAAGCCTAAAACCCAGGCCTCCTGTTTTCTCATTTCTCAAAATTCTTATTAATATCTGTCAATCAATGGAGATATTTTTGAAGGGAACCAGATCTTTCTGAAAGCTAATATTTAAGTTCCATGGACCTATGAGTCATGCTGGATCAAAAAAAAAGGAGATAAATATTAATATGTAAACATCTCGTGAGAAACCCTGGACACAAAGTCAAGTCTCCAAAGAAGAGGCGGGTAACATCTCTACACAGCATTTGTGTGGACCATGAGCCAAGTAAATGACCTCATAATAAACAGAACATCCGGGCACTCATCTCCCATCACAGCTGATGGTCATTTCTCTCCTGCACAATGCCTGGACCATAGGGAAGAAGTGATTCATGATCACTGCTTCTTGCACTACTGATTCTTCAAGTCTCTCTCCCACTTTCAGTCTATCAAGTTGAGGAGTCACAAAATGAACCTGATGAACTAAAAAGTAAGCAGAAAGACAAAAAGGGAGAGAAGGGAGGGAAAGAAATGCTCATGTTTATGAGCCTGTAACACAAAGCATTAATAGTGATGAAAGGACTCTCCCACCAGCCAGGGGCCCCACTCCAAAGTCTCATATCTGAGTAAGCATGGGTCTTATCAGGCAACCCCCAAAGGTCAGGGGTCATGGAGAATTCCTCAGCCTGGGAGCAGAGTCAGGAGATACACAGAACATTTCTGTCCCTCCCCCTGGCAAGGAACAACAGACTCTGACACACAGGCATACTGCAACTCAAATGCGTGCTTTCTGCAAATGAGCCACCAAGTTCCGCATGGTGAAGCAGGCAAGAAGCCACACTGAGGAAGTTTTCCCACACAGCTCTGCCAACGAGTTTCATTCCTCAGCTCCAGCACCCCAGGCCTCAGCCGCAGTCCAAGAACACGAGGGCAGGAACAGTTACATTCTTTGGTTATAGGGCAAAGAATCACTAGGATTTCTCATCTGGGCCAAGAACTCAATGGCACTTGAGAGAGTCAATGATGTAGTATAAAGCGCATCTTCTCAGTAGACACAGAGATTCTTAAATACCACTAACCTCATTTGTAGCATTCACATAGCAAAATGAAGGGAACACTTAATTCTTGCATTTTTTAACATTCAGTTCAGTTCAGTCACTCAGTTGTGTTCAACTCTTTGCAACCCAATGGACTGCAGCAGGCCAGGCCTCCCTGTCCATCACCAATTCCCAGAGTTTACTCAAACTCATGTCCATTGAGTTGGTGATGCCATTCAACCATCTCATCCTCTGTCGTCACTTCTCTTCTTGCTTTCAATCTTTCCCAGCATCAGGGTCTTTTCCAATGAGTCAGCTCTTCACATCATGTGGCCAAAGTATTGGAGTTTCAGCTTCAGCATCAGTCCTTCCAATGAACAGCCTGGACTGATCTCCTTTAGGAAGGACTCGTTGGATCTCCTTGCAGTCCAAGGGACTCTCAAGAGTCTTCTCCAATACCACAATTCAAAAGCATCAATTCTTTGGCAATCAGCTTTCTTTATAGTCAAACTCTCACATCCATACATGACTACTAGAAAAACCATAGCTTTGACTAGACGGAACTTTGTTGGCAAAGTAATGTCTTTGAACATTAGAACCTAACAAAATTTAAATTGTTAAAATTACTGTAACAGCATTTTCTAGCAAAAAAGCTGATACCTGGCTGGTTAGAAGCTGGAAAACAATTCCCAAGTTTCATACTGTCCTGCATCCAAACGTTCAATTTCTTTTCAGAGTATCTTTTCCATTTGTTCTGGGGACAAAGATTAAAATCCTTTCACTTCAATGTGAAGATAGCTAAACAAAGAATGAAAAGGATGCCTTCAAACGCAGCTTGTGGGTTATTTATCTCAGCAGAAATATTTCACTGTTTTGCGTGTCTTTACAGAGCCATATTTTTTCTCTACATATATTGACAGGAACTGACCCTTCATGGAATTGATTCTTCATGAGAAGACCCCTCCCTTGTGTTCCAGCTCAAGCTGTTGTTCACTGGAGGTTAGAAGTAAAGACTCCAGAGTTTCAGGAAACAAGACAGGCTTGTTCTTCACCTTGAATCAAAGGGGAGACTGGGAAAGGCACTCAGTCAGGACTTAACTGTAGCTCAGTTGAAAAAGATCTGTTTCTAATGCACACAGCCCCCAACTCTCCACACTGTTATTTGAAACTGAACACCTCAGGCTTTGGGAAACATGCTGAGGATGAATGGCTGTGTTCTGTGACACAGACTCTCTGGGGTCCACAGAGTCAAGTCCTATGGGAGGAGGGCTCTGGGACTACTGCAGAGAACATGCTTGTGCACATTGCAAGAGAGGGCGATTGCAAGAGAAGCAGATGAGATGTTAACAGAAGCCCCCTCCAGACAAATGAATTTAAAAGTCACCTCATCTAAAGCTAAGTACAAAAAGTGCTCCTCTTTGGCCAAAGGGATTATAAAAAGACCCCTCTTCCTCCTAGAGCCAGGACATGGTTTAGCTGGAAGAGCCTGAGCTGGGTTCCAGCCCTGAGTCCCCTAGATGGGGTATCTTATAGGGTTTGTAACACACAAACTGCCTGATGGGACCCTAAAGCGCCTTTAGGTTGGGAATTTCCCTGAAGATAGTAGATATTCTTTGAAAAAGAATACCTATTCTCTTCTTTTCTATTCTTTGAAAGAAACTTCTGGAAAAAAGAACTAGAAACAAAGATGGGGAAACTCCCCCTTTCTCAGAGGCCTCATGACTGGGGCCTAAGCCTTAGAAGAAAACTATGTTTCAGTGCATCCCTTACCCTGGAGACTGGTGTTGGGTGACTCGTGTGTGTGTGTGTGTGTGTGTGTGTGTGTTGTGTGTGTGTGTGTGTGTGTGTGTGTTCGTCACTCAGTCGTGTTCAACTCTTTGCAACCCCATGGGCCATAGCCTGCCTGGCTCCTCTGTCTATGGGATTCTCCAGGCAAGAATACTGGAGTGGGCAGCCATTCCCTTCTCCAGGACATCTTCCCAACCCAGGGATCGAACCCAATTTTTCCACACTGCAGGCAGATTCTTCAATGTCCAGGCCACCAGAGAAGTCCAGGGCAATTCTTGCTACACAGCAAAAGGCCAAGGGCTTGATTAGAGATTCTCTTGAAGCTCAGCCTAGGCTCAAAGCACAACCAAGGTGAGCAGAAGCTTTAGGTTATTACTTGTTTTGTACTTTCCTTCCTTTTGCATGCAAATCTTTAAAGAAATCTTGCTGAAAGGTCTGGAAAGATTCCACATGCCGAAGAGCAACTAAGCACATGTGCCAAAACTACTGAGCCCACACACTCTAGAGTCCAAGAACTGCAACTACTGAGCCCATGTGTCAAGAGCCCAGGCTTCCCAACAAGAGAAGCCACTGCAATGACAAGTCCGCCCACCACAATGAAGAGTAGCCCCTGCTCAATGCAACTAGAGAAAATCTGCACATGAAGCAATGATAACCCAGCACAGCCAATAAATAAATAAATTAAAATTACAGTATGGACTCTGATATGTTTTGCAGAACTAAGGAAAAGCCTGAATGAGACTAGCAAAGCTGACTGCAGTATCCACTTGCCAAAGTCAACACGATGGTGGCAGTCACCATGCCACCATCATTTGTAGAGTGATGGACCCAGGAGGGCCTTGTAGCAGAGGCAACATCACCTTGCCATGACGGGGAGCCAGGGCCCTGGGAACCCACCAGAAGTGGCACAGGGACCATTTAAGCAGATTCAATTCTGGAATTCAACAGATGGTATTCAAACCATTGCCTGGGTAGTCAAGGATCTATAATCTCATTGTGAAACCACAGGCTGGAAAGGTCTACAGAAGCCTGGAGCAGTATAAAGATGAAATAATGAAATGAACACTTTCATTCATTCAACTTCTATTTACTGAGTGCTTATTATGAAACATAGGTTAACATGTGTGAACAAGATAGGGTGAGGGAAAGGAAAGTTAAGCAAAAAAGAGAAGAAAATATCAGGTACTGTAGATTACCCACATTATCTGGGTTATCTAGGCAATGTGATAGAATATTGGAGGAGTGTAGACTTTAGATTGTGCAGTCAGGGAAGACCACAAGCTGGGATCTGAAAGATAAGAAGGAGAAGCTATGTAGAAAACTGAGAGCAGAGTGTTCTATGGAGAGAGGAAACTGTCCATGCAAAAGCAATAAGGCCAGAATGGGCATGATACTTTGAAAAACAGAGAGAAAGTAAGGAAAGTGGGGTGGGGGGAGAAGAAGAGGAAAAAGGAAGAAAGGAGGAAGGGAGGGAGGGAGAGAAGGAAGGAGGGAAGGGAGAAAAGAAAGAAAATGAACCTTTAACTAAGTCTCACACTTTATACAAAAATTAACTCAAAATGGATCATGAATTTAAATATAAAATGTAAACTTAGGCGGGCTTCCCTAGTGGCTCAGACAGTAAAGAATCTACCTGCAGTATAGGAGACCCAGGTTCAATCCTTGGCTCAGGAAAATACCCTGGAAAAGTGAATGGCAACCCACTCCAGTATTCTTACCTGGAGAATTCCATGGACAAAGGAGCCTGGAGGGCTACAGTCCATGGGGTGGCAAAGAGTCAGACACGACAGAGCAATGAATAGTTTCACTTTTACTTTTCAAAACCTAAGGGGTGGATGGAGGCAGGAGGGAAATAAGTGTGTCTGAAAGAGCAATGTGAATGATAGTTGTGATGATAATCTTGGGCATCTTGACTTGCCAATCGTGTCTGTGATACTGGATAGTAACTTTGCAAGATGTTACCATTGGTGGTGGGTGACGGCAGTAGGGGAGTGGGGAGAGGGTACATGGGACTTCTCTGTCAGTTCAGTTCAGTTCAGTTGCTCAGTTGTGTCTGACTTTTTGCAACCCTATGGACCACAGCATGCCAGGCCTCCCTGTCCATCACCAACTCCCAGAGTCTACTCAAACTCATGTCCATTGAGTTGGTGATGCTATCCAACCATCTCATTCTCTATCATCCCCTTATCCTCCTACCCTCAATCTTTCCCACCATCAGGGTCTTTTCAAATGAGTCAGCTGTTTGCATCAGGTGGCCCAAGTATTGGAGTTTTGGCTTCAACATCAGTCCTTCCAATGAACACTTAGGACTGATCTCCTTTAAGGGACTCTCGAGCATATTCTTCAACACCACAGTTCAAAAGCATCAATTCTTCAGCATTCAGCTTTGTTTATAGTCCAACTCTCACATCCATACATGACTACTGGAAAAAGCATAGCCTTGACTAGATGGACCTTTGTTAGAAAAGTAATGTCTCTGCTTTTTAATATTCTCTGTAGTGGTTCTTATAACAACAAATGAATCTACAACTATCTCAAGATAAAAAGCTTAACTTTTAAAAAACTAAAAATGATACCTTTTCATAATTTTAATTCATAGTTGAGTTCAAAACAAGAAAGGAAATCTCAATATGCCCAAAGGGAAAGGGAAAGAGAGTTAACTGGGAGTTGAAGCTGAAGAACCCTATTATTCAGATTAGGAGTCAGCATTTAACTCTCTAGCAGGGGCTGGAGTTGAGGCTAGGGTTTAGGATGGAGCCAAGAACTGTTTTCATATTAATAAAGAACTGAGAAATACTGTACCTGACTGTGAATAAAAATCAAAAGTATTTGTTTACTGACTCCAGTATGCAGTCCAGATAATGGTGGCTAGCTCAAGCCCTTGATGTAAAGAAGGAATTCATAGGGCCTGGACTCCATCTTAGGCCTGTTCATGCTGATCATGCTCGGCCACTTTTCCAATGGACTCTTAACTCTCTGTTTAGCGCCTAAGAAAACAACAACAGAAGGATAAGACCCCCCTCCAGACAGGGGAACCTTGAAGATCATATCTAGGTTACTCATCACCTAAGAGAAAACATACACTAATCACCCCTTCCTCCAGACAGGCCATAAATTTTTCTGTGTCTATCAGAGTGTAACTTCGGGTTTATTGATTATTGGCTAATTGTTTGACTGTTTGAGCACATGAGCAAATAGCACGTGAATGATGGGGTTATTGGGACTGTAATTTTCCTTGGTTTATGTAAGTCTCAAGGAATCTGGAGTGGTGGGTTCAGATACGTACACATGGGGTATAAAAGATTTTCACAAATGCTGGTCTGGGTCCTTGGCTAAGAGGAGATTCTGCCTTGGGCCTGCCGGTATAATCAACTGTACTCCACTATCTGCATTGTCCTGAGTGAGTTTGTTTCCCGGAACACATGGCTACAACAGATGGAAGTCGGGTACCCCATGGAGAGACAGAATCCCAGTCCTGTATCATGCATAAGTGTGGAGTCTAACACTCTGCACTGTCCTCCCAGTCCAGAAAGCTAAACTGAAAGATGAACAACAAAGCAGCCTGCAACCAATCCTGTAGGGCCCCTGCAAAGTTGCAAAGTGAAGTCACTCTGTGGTGTCCAACTCTTTGTGACCTCATAGACTAGAGCCTGGCAGGCTCCTCCATCCATGGGATTCTCCAGGCAAGAATATTGTAGTGAGTTTCCATTTCCTTCTCCAGAGGATCTTCCCAACCTAAGGATCAAACCCAGGTCACGGGAATTGAAGGCAGACTCTTTACCGTCTGAACCACCCTTGACAACTGCAAATCCAAAACCACCCCAAGGTTCTCACCTCCCATTGAGGATGAATTCCGAATCTAATTGACTAAAGAATACAGTTTCTCCACCAAAGAACACAGAATTAAACAAATCAACTAAACTGTTCAAATGAAACAAGTTCCATAACTTCAAAGTTATACAAGTGTTGAGGGCAAATAGAGGGCGAAAATGGGGAAGAGGCCAGAGGGAAAGTCGCCAAGTCAGAATGTGGGCTGACCTGGTCTGCAAGCAGCCTCCAAGAGGATGGGCACCATGGTCATGTGAGAGGATACTAACTGCAGGAAGATGGTCATCTCCATCTTGTCATGGGTGACCTTTCTCGGGTCTTCAGTTTGTAACTAGCTGAGTCTTCCTAAGGGAAACTAAAGGAACCTCAAATTATAGACAACTCCAAGGAAACAAGCCTCTAACATTAGGATTACCACATCTGAAGCAAAGAATAAGCCAGCCCTGAGCCATAAGAATGAGAAGCAGATGTCCTGCTCCACAAAAGAGGGTTTCCTGAATCTGAAAGCCTTCCCAAATGCCACCTCTGTCCTCAGGAGTGCAGGGAGGCTTAGAGCTGGCAGATCCTAAGCCGATCATCCTGCGAATCTGAGTGGTGAAAGGGAAGAGAAATATCCTGGAGATCAGCCTCCAAAAAAATCAGACACAAGTCCAATCCTTTTGACTGGAACCACTGTAGGTGAGTGTTGCTGAACAATGGTGCATGAGCAAGTGAGCCTGAAGCCAGCCAGCTTGTGTGCTCACCAAAGAAACTCATTTGGCTTTTGGTGCCTTTTTTTTTTAATAACCATCCACTAATTGTCCGATTATGTGTCAAAAGCTCTAAAACAATCCCAGTGGATTGGTTCTCCTGGAAAACTCCTTCAGTGATTTGAATCTCAAATTTCCCATCACCTTAGCCACCGCATAAGTCTATGAGTTCACATTTGCTTCTTTGTGTTCGTGTGTTTAACATGAATCTGAATCAGAAAAGACCCACATGGTGGTTCTCATAGCTCCCTGGGGCCATTAGAAATTGCAAAGCTCCTATTCTATTCCCAAGCCTGGAATAATTCTAAACAATATACAATTTCCTTTAGAGAAAACAAGGCGAAATTAGGGAGCAATTGAGGGCAATGGTCCTCAATCCTGGCTGCACACTAGAATCCTGAGGAGAGCAGCTACTTTACAGCAATATTGGCTAATACTGCTAATTAACATCCACTCACACTAATTCTGTGGTTGGCAACACCTAAGGTACCTCAGACTCTCCTAAAGAGCTTTTAAAAACACTGATCCCGGGCCCCACTCTCCTCTGACTCAATCAGAGCATCTGGGAGATGGGGTTGGGCATATGTAATTTTTTAAAGCTTCTTAAGTATTTACTATATAGCACAGGGAACTATATTCAATACCTTGTAAGAATCTAAACAAAATATAATGTGAAAAATATACACATATAAAACAGAATCATTCTGCCAGACACCGGAAACTAACACAGTATTGTAAATCAATTATACTTCAAAAAAAAAGAAGCTGCTTAATTGATCCTAATGATCCGCCTGGGTTAAGAATGACTGCCCTAGCCCAGGGCTTCTCATACTTCATGAGCATCAGAGTCTCCTGAAGAGTTCATTAAATCAAAATTTCAGGCACTTCACTGGTGGTCCAGTGATTAAGAATCCACCTTCCAAGGCAGGAGATGTGGGATCCCTGGTCGGAAAACTGAGGTCCCACAAGCTGCAGGGCAAGTAAGCCTACCCGCGGCAACTAAAGAAGCCCGCGAGCTGCAACGAAGACCCAGAACAGCCAAATAAATCAATTATTCAATAAGGCAGATAACAGAGATCACGTAGGTCCATGGTTCCCGAGGAGAAGCACAGATGGGAGGATTGGAGAATGACTGCTACCAGTTTCTTTGTGGGCCAATGAGAATGTTCTAAGATTGATTGCGGTGATGGCTGCACAACCCTGTGAATATATTTACAGTCATTGGATTGTACACATTAAGTGGTAAATTCTAGGTATGTGAATTATATCTCAATAAAGCTTCAAGAGCTTCCCCAGTGGCTTAAGTGGTAAAAAAAAATCCACCTGCCAATGCAGGATCCTCAGGTCGGGAAGCTCCCCTGCAGGAGGAAAAGGCAACTCACTCCAGTATTCTTGCCTGAAAAGTCCCATGGACAGAGGAGATTGGTGGGCTATAGTCCATGGGATCACAAAAGAGTGGGACAAACTGAGCAACTGAGCACACACACACACACACACACACAAAGTTGTTAAAACACACTCATATAGGTTTCTGCCCTCCCACAGAGATTCTGATGCAGTGGGTGAGAAGTGGAGAAATCTCAGGTGATACTGATACTGTGAGGTCATAGACCAAACGGCTCTAGGGCACAGAAAGGCAATGGTATTTAAACTTTCTAAAATTTCATGAGCACGATAATGGTTTATGAATGGTAATTCCTATATATGGGTTCCCACACGAGTATTTCCTGGAGCAGTGTGGCCTTTGCATGTTTGTCTCATGGATCACTTCACTCTTATGCGTCCATCCTCCTAGAACAAAGGCTCTTTCATCTGTTACTCCGGGAAGATCAGGTGACCCTGATGCTTCCAGGGTTGTGTCATAGAAATGAGAGCAGAGATTACACAGGGAAAACATCATATGAACCTAGAGGAAACTCAGAGGATGAGGACCATGAAGCCAGGAGATATCCCGCAGTTTACCCAAGCAATGAATGAGGCCTAGGGAGACGAAGAGGGCATAATTTATTGTGCTGTTTATGATCCAATTAAGCGAAAATGATACACGGCTATATATGAAAATCCAGATATACCAAAAAAAAAAAAAAAAGGCAAAGCAAGACTTTCTACTTTCTGTACAAAACAACTCATCCCCAGAGGTCCTTCAGAAAGGTGGACTTTCTCAAGACATTTACACTGATGCAGAGTTTTATGGGGTTTCCCAGGTGGCTCAGTGGTAAAGAATCCACCTGCCAACGCAGGAGATGCACTTTCAATCCCTGGGTCAGGAAGATCCCCTGGTGAAGGAAATGGAAACCCTCTTCAGTATTTTCACCCGGGAAATCCCATGCACAGAGGAGCCTGGTCAACTACAGTCCATGGGGTCCCAAAAGAGTTGGGCATGACTTAATGACTAAACAACAACGTTTTATGTAAATTTTCCCACAGTTTTCTAGCAAAGCCAACTCAAACAGGAACACAATAAACAAACTCAAATTATGAAGAACAAGATTATCAAGAAACAGACAGTAAGGATGGAAAATTTGAAATGAGCGCCTCCTATAAGAATGCGAATGCCACTCAGGAGTTTATCCAAAAACCAGCTCTGGCACAGTGCCAAGGCGGATGCCCTAGGCTCTGCCAACAACTGCCTCCAGGACCCCAGCACCTCTCCACCTGCAGTCAGGCCCGAAGCACGCTTGATTGGTACTGACCCCTGACTCCTACTCCAGTGTGACAAAAACCTCAACATCATTCTTAGGCATTGTTTGCCAGGCAGCTGCCAGAGGGGCAGTCACTGTTGTCACTACTAGAAGTATAGGGGAGCAAAGTGGCCACTTTTTTTTAAAGTTTAAATTTTGAAAACCAAACGGTCACATTTTGAGATGTAGCACAGAACACCTGAAAATGACGTGGGCTGAAATTAACAACAGCGCAGTAAAGAAATTCAACATCTCCAAACTTCATCATCTGTTAAAACATAACCAAAATGGTGGTGAGGTGGGTAGTGTTGTAGAGAGGACAATGAGCATAAACCACATAAGAAACCACGCATTCAGGTGCTCGGTATATTAGAAACATAAATAATAATAGCAGCCAAAATTCATTATGTCCATTATTTACCAGATACTCTTCTAAGATTTATGTATATATATCCCTGGAGAAGGGAACGGCTACCCACTCCAGTATTCTGGCATAGAGAATTCCATGGACTGTATAGTCCATGGGATTGCAATGAGTCAGACACGACTGAGCGACTTTCATATATATATATATATATATATATATATACGAATGCATTTAATACTCACAGTCCTGTATTACAGAGATTAGCATACTTTTCTTGCAAAGCACAGACAGCAAATATTTGGGGCCTCATAGTCCCACACAGTCCCTATCCTGACCACTCAGTTCTGCTGTTGTAAGTCAAAAGCATGGGCATATCTGTGTTTCAATAAAACTTTATTTAAAAAAACAAAAGGTGGTCCAGGTTTGGCCCATGGGCCATAGTTTACCAACCCCTGCTTTGTGAGTTGGGGGCTATTATTATCTCCATTCCACAGAGGAGAAAGCAGAGGCACAAAGGGATCAACTGACAGCCCAAGGGTCTGTGTGCAGTCTGATTATCAACTAGCCAGAATTGATGCTTGATGCTTTTGAACTGCGGTGTTGGCAAAGACTCTTGAGAGTCCCTTGGACAGCAAGGAGATCCAACCAATTCACCCTAAAGGAAATCAGCCCTGAATATTCATTGGAAGGACTGATGCTGAAGCTGAAACTCTAGTAATTTGGCCACCTGATGCAAAGAACTGACTAGAAAAGACCCTGATGCTGGGAAAGATTGAAGATGGGAGAAGGGGATGACAGAGGATGAGATGGTTGGATGGCATCACCGACTCGATGGATATAAGTCTGAGTAAACCCCGGGAGTTGGTAATAGACAGGGAGGCCTGGCATGCTGCAGTCCATGGGGTCGCAAAGAGTCAGACATGACTGAGTGACTGAACTGAACTGAACTGAACTGAGAATCAACAATGAACTCATAGCAGCTGCTGGCCAGCATCACCTTTTTTTTTTTTCTGGCTGTGCCAAAAGATATACAAGATCTTAGTTCCCGGAGCAGGGATCAAACCCGGGGCCCCCGCACTGGGAGCTTGAAGTCTTAACCACTGGACCACCAGGGAAGTCCCTCACCATCCTTACTATGTGGCCCACACCCAGTGCAGGTCCAGGTTTTCCTAACTCCAAAGGGGCTAGCCATCCAACCAGTCACCAGCACCCTCAGAGCTGCCTCAGAGGTTGAAGACTCTACTCTGATCCCCCACCACCACTTCTTGCTCTGATATTCTTGGTTGAACTTCCTGGACCCCCAATTCCCTTATTCTCTCCATTCCATCCAGATGGATTGACTTAAATTTATGCACTTTCTCTCCAGCCTGTTTGGGAACCTGGATCATGCATATCACAAGTGCTCAATTCATACGTGTTGAATGTGTGTGTGAACCCATTTACAGTCCAGGCCATGATAGCCAGGGACTGAGGGCAGAGAAGAAAGAGGACTCACCAGTCCATGGCAGGCGCTGAGGGCTGCAGTCCCGACCCTGGTGCCCTGCTGCAGAACCGTGCCCCTGAGATGGCAGGGGGGCCCCGAGGAAGCCTCCATCTTCACATGGGAGAGGTTCCCATATCTCCTCTCCACGATGTAGCTTTTGGAAAGTAATCCCTGATTGACCGTCAAGTTAAAGAACAAGTCCTTCTCCTGGTGTGAAATTCTATAGTACACCCGGTCCTCTAGGTCATCCAAACCTCTCTTTCTCCTGCTGCTGGAGACAGAATGGTGCAAGCCGTAAGACAGAAAACGCCCGCTCGCGTCGACTCGGACAGGGGCCACCACGTGGTACTCTGGCAGGGCCTTGATAAAATGCTCTGGGGGGTAAAAAGGAAACACAGAATAAGATGAAGAGATCCTTTCGACATGTACACACTGCTATTTTTAAAACGCATAACCAACAAAGTCCTACTGTAAATCACTGGGAACTTACCTCAGTGTTATAAGCAGCCTGGAAGGGAGGGATGTTTGGGGAGAATGGATACACGTATATGTATGGCTGAGTCCCTTTGCTGTCCACCTAAACTATCACATTACTTTGCCAACAAAGGTCCGTCTAGTCAAGGCTATGGTTTTTCCGGTTGTCATGTATGGATGTGAGAGTTGGACTGTGAAGAAAGCTGAGCGCCAAAGAATTGATGCTTTTGAACTGTGGGTGTTGGAGAAGGCTCTTGAAAGTTCCTTGGACTGCAAGGAGATCCAACCAGTCCATCCTAAAGGAGATCAGCCCTGGGTGTTCTTTGGAAGGAATGATGCTAAAGCTGAAACTCCAGTACTTTGGCCACCTTATGCGAAGAGTTGACTCATTGGAAAAGACTCTGATGCTGGGAGGGATTGGGAGCAAGAGGAGAAGGGGATGACAGAGGATGAGATGGCTGGATGGTATCACCGACTCGATGGCCGTGAGTATGAGTGAACTCCGGGAGTTGGTGATGGACAGGGAGGCCTGGCGTGCTGCAATTCATGGGGTCGCAAAGAGTTGAACACAACTGAGCGACTGAACTGAACTGAAACTATCACATTGTTAATTGGCTCTCCTCCAATATAAAATAACAAGTTAAAAAAAAAAAAGAGAGAGAAACTAAGAGATCCCTGCTGAATCTATGGTTAAGACAAATACACTCCTGTTTGAATTTGGATTTTAGCTTGCTGATTTCAAAATCCTACTGTTGACCTGAAGTTTAGAGGTTGTTTCCATGGTATGAACTCCATTCACATCAAGTTCCCTAAACAACTCAAATCGACCCAGGGCTCTCTCACAGATGACAGGCAACTGTCTGAGCTGACATCAAGACATAGCTCTGGATGTCAGATGTTTCACCTGAGACAGACTAAGACAAGAATTAATGCATGAGGAATATGGTTAGGAAAGTGGCGAGATCAGTATGGCAAACAGGAACATTTCAGGTCTAGAGTTCATTCATACAAATCACAGAGCTTCACTGTTTATCATCAGGAATGTAAATGCCTCTAAAATTTTCAGTTAAGTCAGGTTGAAGGAAAAAATGCAAAAGCACAGTAAACCCATCAAGTAGACCCTGAAAAACCTTGCATAGTTACAGCATAAGTATTCTGTAATGTAACAATGAGTACATAAAAGAACTTGGATGTTTCTTTTTATATATATAAAATATACAAAATAAAATGGTAGGTGAATATATTAGATTCAGAGGCATGGGGCCAAAATATAAAAATTTCCACTTTTTTATTGGACATAGTTGCTTCCAATGTTGTGTTAGTTTCTGCTGTACAGCAAAGTGAATCAGCTGTATATATATATATATATATATATATATGATGTGGAACACATATATACAGTGGAATATTACTCAGCCATAAGAAGGAACAAAACTGTGCCATTTGCAGAGATGTGGATGGATCTAGAGAAGTAAATCAAAAAGAGAAAAGAAAATATTGTTTATTAACACATATATGTGGAATCTAGAAAACTGCCGCTTCAAAAATGCAAGACATGAACACTTCTTCCTTTCTTCCACACATCAGAATGAACATATCTTTTCATTTCCTTAAACTGAAATCCCTACCACTGCCTCTTCACTTTCCTATTTGAGAAAAAGAAATCTATTATATCTAGTGGAGAGTAAGCAGCAGGTTCCACATTACAGACTACCTAAAGCAAGCCATTAACCACTTGAGCTGATAAACTAATCTTTTGCTTCAGGCGGGGGGGGGGGGGGGGGGGGGGGGGGGGGGGTTGGGGGGGGGGGGGGGGGGGGGGTTGGGGGGGGGGGGGGGGGAGTTGTGGGGGCAGGGAGGAAAGAAGAAAACAGAGGGAGGGAGAGGGACTAGGAGGGAGAAAAAGGGGAAACAATTTTTACTTTTCTACTTCCACCTTCCAGCTGTACCCCTGCACTTTGTAACTTGTATTATTTTGTTCAGCTTACTTTCCCCAGCTACAATGTCTTTTGCACTCTCTATCAAAATCTTATGTTTAACATAATCTTATGCTTTTTTAGCTTTCCTGGTGGCTCAGTGGTGAAGAACCCACTCGCAGTGCACAAGACGCAGATTCAATCCCTGGGTTGGGAAGATCCCCTGGAGAAGGAAATGGCAACCCGCTCCAGTATTCTTGCCTGGGAAATTCCATGGACAGAGGAACCTGGCGGACTACACTCCACAGGGTCACAAAAGAATCAGACACAACTGAGCAACTAAACAACAACAACATGGTTTAAAAAAAAAAAAAATGTTGGCCTCACCCCATGACATGTGGGAACTTAGTTCCCTGACGGGGGATTGAACCCATGCCCCCTGCATTGGAAAGCAGAGTCTTAACCACTGGGCCAGCAAGGAAGTCCCATCTTATGCTTATTTTTTAAGGTTTCAACTCAAATCCTCCCTCTTCTTTCTCCTAAAGTCCTTAAAGTTCTCTCTCTGTTCTGAACTACCATGTCCTCACTTTTCTGTAGCTCCCAGGACAGCCTGATTCTACAGAGCCTTTTGTTTATTATATTACTGATTCCCAAACCCTTTAGAGGTCAGAATCTTGCATATCACAAGTGCCCAATTCATTTGTGTGCATGTAACACTGAACATATTTGTAGCTGACTATTCAAAGAACTGGACTTCATGGGGTAGAACTATAAAAGAGCTTTTTTTTGCAGAAAACTCTCTTCAAACATACTTGTAGTTCATCTGTGCCTTGGATAACTAAAATAAGAGAAAGATAAATTCCATATGATCTTACTTATATATGGAACCTAAAAAACAAAGCAAATGAACAAATATAACAAAACAGAACAGATACACAGATACAGAAACCAAACAGGTGGTTGCCAGAGGGAAAGGGGGAAGGGGATGAGTGAAATAGGTCAGGGAGATTAAGAGGTACAAACTTCCAGTTACCAAATGAGTCATGGGGATGAAATACACAGTGTGGGGAGTATAGTCAATAATACTGTCATATCCTTATACAGCGACAGGTGGCAACTAGACTCACCAGTGATCATTTTGAAATGTATAGAAATATTATTGAATTACTATGTTATGTACCTGAAACTAACAGAGGTCAATTATACTTCAAAAAAAGAAGGAAAGAAAGAAAGAAGGAAACATGAGACAGAACAGCTTTCACTCCTAGGTACTAACAAAGCCTCAGTTTTCAAGAGTAAAAACTCCAGACTCCTTGCTTCTGACTGCAGTGACTAAGAGCACCAGAGCACAGAGCAACAAACAAACCTTAAAAACAATTCTCAGTGAAAAGTAAGAATCAAAACAACTTAATACAGAGCCATTTACATTCAGGGAAAATACAAGCAAAAACAGTAATACAAAGTTTCCCAGGCCAGGATATACACAACAAAAAAAAATACATATGGAACCCATTAAAACAGTTTTCTACGCAGAGGACTGAGAGTGGAGAATGGGGACCAAAATGCATAAATACACAAAACAAGAAAGGCATTTTGCACAAATTAATAATGTGAATATACCGTGAACTAGGAGTCAGATTGACTCAGGCCTCTGTACTGCCCATCTCCAAGGAATATCTGGGCCTCATAAGAATCAGAGCTTCACTATCCTTTCACGTTCAGACCTCAGAAAAGGAATGGCCGGGTTGGCTGAGGTTGGATGTAGTCAGCTTCTCTAGTATTTCCCTCCTGTCGCTCTCTTCTTCTATGAGTCAGTGATATCTCTGGTTCCCCCAGGGTTGGTGCAGTGGAGAGCAGAATGGGGTAGAAATAGTGTTATTCAACTGAGTACAACCATCACCTTGCAACGGTACCCCTGTATGCTGATTCCTCTCAAGAGAAGCTTATGTACGTTCGAGGACCTGTCTCTAAAGATACATCCAAAGAATTAAACACTACAGGTACTTGCCTGAACCCCAGCACCTATTGCCCGAAGACTAGAAAAGCAAATACATTTACAGTTTTTGACCTAGTTGTTTTTGATCTACCAGGTTTCTTTAAGAGAGTCAGCATAAGCTGGCTGTGTAATAATATAATGATTACAATTATAGTAACCATTTAATGAACACTTGCTATAACTGTGCATGTGAGTGTGTTCCATTGTGTCCGATTCTTTGAGACCCCATGCATTGTAGCCCACCAGGCTCCTCTGTCCATGGGATTTTCCAGGCAAGAGTACTGGAGTGGGTTGCCATTTCCTCCTCCAGGGGATCTTCCTGATCCAAGGATCAAACCCACATCTCCTGCACTGCAAGCAGATGCTTTACACTGAGCCACCGGGGAAGCACTTGCTACAACAGTGCTCATTTAATCCGCACAAGACTCTGTGTCACAGATTCAGTTACTATCCTCATTTCATAGAAAAAGAAACAGAATCTAAGAGAGGTCACAGAGCCAGTATGCAACATACTTAGATTAAAATCTTGAGATTCCTATTTCAAAATCATGTTCTTCGCCTCCACACTTCGTGTACATAAGCAGTTGCACTTGGCAGAGGGTACAGCAGAGTAGAGGCGAGAACATTGCCCCTGAGGATGATGCTGCTGCTGCTACTGCTAAGTCACATCAGTCTGTGCGACCCCATAGACGGTGATGATCTGCCAAGAAAAGAACTGGCTGACTTCTTTGAGAGGCCTCAAGTCACTCAGCAGTAAATGGAAAAAATAACTGCTCTTTATCTGGTGAAGTAAGGGGAGATAAAACCACCTTCACCCTTGATTTTACTGCAAAGGAGGTGGCTAAGCCACAGCAGCCAATAGGTGTGGATGGAATTAGGAGCCTACTTAATGGAGTGTGTTTTATGTGGGCAGTCCAACTGCACTAGCCTCATCTACACAACGGGCATAAAAATAATAGTATCTTAGGGTGGTTGTGGGGCTTCCCTGGTGGCTCAGATGGTAAAGAATCTACCTGCAATGGGGAAGACCTGGGTTCGATCCCTGGGTTCGATCCCTGGGTTGGGAAGATCCCCTGGAGAAGGAAACGGCAACCCACTCCAGTGTTCTTTCCAGGAGAATCCCCATGGACAGAGGAGCCTGGTGGGCTACAGTCCATGGGGTCGCAAAGAGTCAGACACAATTGGGTGACTAAGCACAGCACACAGGGTGGTTGTGCACACAATCGGGGCTGGTGCACTGGGATGACCCAGAGGGATGGTATGGGGAGGGAGATGGGAGGGGGCGTCAGGATGGGGAACATGTGTATACCCGTGACAGATTCATGTTGATGTATGGCAAAACCAATACAATACTGTAAAGAAATTAGCCTCCAATTAAAATAAATAAATTTATAATAATAATTTTAAAAATAAAAGCAAATATATATATATATAAACATAACAGATTTAGAACAATGCTTGACAGATAATGCTCACTATCTAAATACTAGCTACTTACACTAGGTATTAAAGATAGAGACTTGGCTACTAGGAATGCCTGCGGCCTTAAATATATGTAAGCTCCAAGCAGAGATGGAGAGAGGCTCAAGCTCATCTTGGCTTCCTCTCAGTGGGTGTTTAGTTTGGAGGAGTAGTTAGCTATTGTCCTGGCTAATAGAAAGCAGAGCTCAGAAGGGATATGACAAGGATGGAGAAACAAGATGTCAAGGAATAAGAATAACTCCTACTTTATTTTTTTCTTTTTTTTTTTTACCAATTCTATTATCAAACGTGCCATTTAGAGTATACCAACGTGGTTTCATCTAATCCTCACAATTGTCTGGGATATTACTGACAGTGTTCCTTGTCTGAGCCTTCATTCCCACCTCTATTAAAAGACAATAAAGAGGAGTAAGGATTCAGGCTGGGGCAACCTGAACCCGGAGCACACCCTCCTAACTTCTGCCCTCACTACTTCTCAAGGGTCTACCACTGAGAGCCAGAAGTCAAGAGGGGGGCATCAACAAGGCTGTGGGTGGGACTGACACATGCCATAACCACAGTACAGTTTGCACTAGGATTGGTGGGTGTAAAACACAAGCCACAAATACTTTCATTTGCCTTGTTTAAGATTAGATTTGAAACCCTAGGCCACAAGTTTAGATGATACTTCACGAGAAACTTTGGGGAAAGCCTGTTGTTGTAAGCACTTTTGAAAACACAAACCGCCAACCGACCTTTTACCCTCTCTCAGAAAGAAGGAAGAGAGGTGAGAAATTACTGACCTGCCAGATTTTGTAAAATTTAAGTTAAATCTATACTTATTCTTTATATTTATTTCTTTTTTTTCCTTCGTTTTTTAAATTTATTTTAATTGGAGGCTAATTACTTTATAATATTGTATTGGTTTTGCCATACATCAACATGAATCCGCCACAGGTGTACACGTGTTCCCCATCCTGAACCCCCTTCCCACCTCCTTCCCCATACCATCCCTCTGGGTCGTCCCAGTGCACCAGCCCTAAGCATCTTGTATCCTGCATCAAACGTGAACTGGCGATTCGTTTCTTATATGATATCATACATGTTTCAATGCCATTCTCCCAAATCATCCCACCTTCTCCCTCTCCCACAGAGTCCAAAAGACTGTTCTATACATCTGTGTCTCTTTTGCTCTCTCGCATACAGGGTTATCATTACCATCTTTCTAAATTCCACATATATGTGTTAGTATACTGTATTTGGTGTTTTTCTTTCTGGCTTACTTCACTCTGTATAATAGGCTCCAGTTTCATCCACCTCATTAGAACTGATTCAAATGTATTCTTTTTAATGGCTATGTAATACTCCATTGTGTACATGTACCACAGCTTTCTTATCCATTCATCTGCTGATGGACATCTAGGTTGCTTCCATGTCCTGGCTGTTATAAACAGTGCTGCGATGATCAAATTTCTAAGACTCCTTCCTACAAAGGGCAATGATATTACTTCCTGTAATAGTAGGAAGTTTATTTTCATAATTCTCTCCCATGTGTTGTTGTAACCTTTCAATTGTATTTTTATGATGGAAAACTACATACATGGAAAGGTTGTGGAGAATTGTATTGATTCAAAACTTTGACTCAAAGTTGTAAAATACACCAGAAGAAACTGAGTTTGCTCACCAGCCCTACGTTAACTAACCCACAGACAGTAAATGCTGATGAGAATGGAGACAAATGCCATATCAAAACTGTGCAGGCTCATCTTATGTTAAGATGTGAAATAATTTCCTCTTTACAGAAGTTATCTTTTGCAAATGGCATAAGCATATGATCATGACATTGGTCTTGAAACACACTGTAGCTCTCCCTCGGTTCTGCACAAGCCCATGCAGGGGATGTGCTTCATGGAGTTGCCAGCAGCAAAAGAGATCATGGAAGGACCCGTGACCTGTAAACACTACAAGGCATACGAACCTGAGGGGAGATTGCCAGCTGCAGAAGAGAGGCAGTGTGTTGTGTGCAAGCTTAATATTTCCTATGGTTCTGATGTTGAAGCTGAAACTCCAATACTTTGGCCACCTGATACGAAGAGCTGACTCACTGGAAAAGACTCTGATGCTGGGAAAGATTGAGGGCAGGAGGAGAAGGGGACGACAGAGGATGAGATGATTGGATGGCATCACCGCCTCAGTGGACTTGGGTTTGGGTGGACTCCAGGAGTTGGTGATGGAGAGGGAGGCCTGGCGTGCATCGATTCATGGGGTCACAAAGAGTCGGACACGACTGAGCAACTAAACTGAACTGAACTGAAGGTAGTTTTATTTTTGTTTTTTTGAGAAATCTCCATACTGTTTTCCACAGTGGCTGTACCAATTTATGTTACTACTAACAGTATACAAGGATTCCCTTTTCTCCATATCCTCACCAACATCTATGACTTGCTGACTTTATGATGATAGCTATTCTGAAAGGTGTGAGGTGACATCTCATCAAAGTTTGGGTGTGCATTTCTCTGATGATCTGTGATGTTGAGCATCTTTCTATGTGCCCGTTGGCCATCTATATACCTTTCTTAGAAAAAACATACATTCAAGTCTTCTGCCCACTTTTTAGCTGTTTGCTTTTTTATATAGAGTAATATTTATATGTATACATATTTGGCTTTTAACCCCTTATCAGTCACAGCATTTGCAAATATTTTCTCTTTTTCAGTTGATTGTCTTCCATTTTGTTGATGCCTTCCTTTGCTGTGCAAAAGTTTTAAGTTTAATCAGGTCTCATTTGTTTTCTTTTGCTTTTTTTTCTTTTGCCTTAGTAGACATATCTGAAAACAAATTTCTATGATTTACGTCAAAGAGTGTTCTGCCTATGTTCTCTTCTAGAAGTTGAATGGTTTCAAATCGGACATTTAGGTCTTCAACTAAAACTGAAAAAAATTTCAGAAATTATTTTTTAAATCTAAATATCTATGCATCACCAATAAGCTCAGAGTACTGTACAGCTCTTTTTTGGTATCAACCCTTCTCAGCACACAACCCTAAAGGTGACTTATCTCTCGCATTCCAGAGAGGAGAAAGCAAGTCCCAGTGGAGTCTGCTCCACACTGAGCTGAATTCGCTTACAAAGAAGATGTGGAGCAAGCAGAGCTGAAAACCAGCCCGGGAGAATGTGTGATTTTGAACCAAACCATCTCCAAATGCCCTGGGAAGTGCTCGCAAGCTTTGTTTGTGCTGCCAGCAAAAGAGACTTTTCATAAAAGGGCTGTTTTTCAAAGAACAACAAACGCTGCTATTTTAAACTTGGGGGTGGGAGATCTATCTGGACCTGCACCGTTTACACAAGCGAGTGCTGGCTGACTGACATCTCACCCCAGTGTCTGCAGCTCCAGCTTCCAAGGAAAGCAAAGGGTCCCGCTTCTGATGGCTCTGGGAGTCAGCATATAAGCTCTCCAGCTGTAGTCAAACTTTGCAACGTAGGCAGAAATCCTCAACAAGGTCAGGCTGGTGATGTTTACCACCCAAGTGGTCTTGGGGATTAAAGGGGGCCAGGAAGCTATGGCAGACTTGAGCACAGTCAGCAGACACAGGACTTAATGGACACTAACCCCCATGCTCTGTGTGTGTGTGTGTTGTCCCGATTACTGCTCTAGGACAATGCTGCTTGACTGTAAGAAGCCAGCCGCTGGAGTCAGGCTACCTGGGTTTACAGCCTCACTCCACCATAACTAAGCCCATAAACTCCCCAGGTTTCAGCTTCCTGTGTGTAAGGCAAAGGGGGTAACAAAGGTGCCTGCACCCAGGAGGCTGTTGTCAGCAGTCAAGAGGCTGACACACCAGAATGCTCCCACATCCAACCACACCGGCCATGGCTGCTCCCACGACTGTTGGCTCTCAGAAGCCCAATGAACTGCCCACCGAAAGGGAATGTGTGTCTGGCCCTCGCAAATGCAATGAAAAGGCAGAGAGGACACCACCAGCCTGCTCAGGGTGTTAGATTTTAAAATCACGTAATAATAATAATAACAATAACAATGAGTATAATCACCAATTTCCATCACAACTCCAGTGCTTTCTCTCGCCTTAGAGATTCAGGAAATTCTGGAAGAGAAGCAGCCAGAGGCAATCAGCAAGACAGAACAGGGAAAGGTGAGCCCCTACGGTAGGACATTTTCTCTAAAAGGGCTGTTATTTTTACAACACAGCCCTAAATCTTTCCAGGAAAGGAAAACACAGCCAAGCTCACTCAGCAGGGGGGCGGAATCGCATTTCCCCTTCCCTCACCAGAAGTTTCAAACTAACTAGAAACATGGCAATGACTGCCAGTGGCCGGTTGGAACTTTTATTAAAAAAAAAAAAAAAAAAAGTCATTTTCCGTGTTCAGAGTCTGAAAAAAAGGGATTGAAACAGTGCAGCGTTCAGAGGAGAAAAAGGCGGTGAGGGGTTACCAGCTAACTCTAGAGTCTTCGCAGCAGCATCCTTCGTATACGAGAGTCCCGATCCTCGGTTTCCGTAAGAAGTAAGGACTCGACACGTTAAGCACTGAATTCCGAGATGCCCAGGGTTACCCAGCTCCCAGCCCAGATTTCTTTGCAACTCAGCCAAACGGCTTTGCGGAGTTCAGCTGAGTGGGGGAAGGGGAAAAAAAAGAGCAACCAACTTTGCACGCGTCTTACCCTGCGGTTTTCAAAGAAAATAAAGAAAAGACACTAACCTTGCCTCTTGTCTGGGAAGCGCACCGGGCCCGGCTGAGGTTGTCGCCCATAGCAAAGGGCCCCCAGGTTCAGGAGCTGAGCCACCACGGAGAGCTTTGCAAGCCAGCTCCTCTGGGCACATGGCATGATTCAGTCGTTGGGGAGAAGAAAAGTCAACAAGTTGTAGCTCTCAGCTCAAGAAATCAAGTCCTCGCCCGTAGCCGAGCAGGAAGATGCAGGGGTGCATGGTCCAGGAGCGGGGAGAGGGAGGCTGCAAGGCTGCCCACGGGTTCCCTTTCTTTCTTTCTTTCTTTTTTTTTTTTTTAAGCAGAAAGGGGCTAGTTACCTTTCCGTCCCCTCCCTCCTCCTGAAAGGGGAGTGATTCAGCTGACAGTGTCTGCTTTCCGCGGGCTGTGGAATGGGTCGGAGCGGGAGGGCGCAGCCCACCCCCGATCCCCACCCCTCTGCCTTGGGCGCCCGGCCTCCTCCAAGCCAGCCCCGCGCATCTTCCTCCGGGACTCCCACCCCCGCGCTCCGCCGCCCCGCCCAGAGCCCGGCCGAGCCGGCCAAATAGGGGAGCTCAGGGAGAATCACCCTGGGCGTGACGGCGAGTGAGAGGCCCCCAGGCCAGTCCCTCATACACGAGGAAAACATTGAGGGCAGAGATAGGGTAGCGGGGACCCCACTCCCTGACCCTCCTCAGCTCAGTGCTGCCCCCTCTCTGCCCTTTCTCCTCCCCGTTCCTGAACTTTTCCTACCTCTACCAAGCCTCCTCTGCCGGCCCTCTATCTCCAAGATTCTCTTCCAGGGCCGGCTAGGGCTTCCCTTTCAAAAAAATAACAAGCAGTTTTTCCCTTTGCCCGGTTACACAAAGGGAAATGGTGTGTTCACACGCTAGTGCAACCCTGGACGAGACTCCATGCCATGAGGCGATGGGACCAAAGGACCAGGAACACCTCGGAGTCTGCAGGCCTCTTTGGGGCTTTTCTAATCTTCCTAAGCCCACCTCCACTCACCCAAAAGGAAACCGGAAGAGTAGAAGAAGTCAGTCAGCCCCAGAAGGTGTCAAGGTGTTTCTCCAGTTTACCTGCACAGGCCACCCATTGAAGGCAAAACCATCCAGAGGCTCAAGCTTTACATCAATGAGACTGCTGCAAACTAGGGTGCTTGCCAGGCATCCTGAGGATTTCCTGGGATAATCCACTCAAGATTTTGCACTTCAGGGCTGAAACAGTCCTCTTTATTCCATTCAGGAGGAGTTTGGCCCCATACTGGTTCTCTGTGGCTTCCCGCCAACCCATATGTGTTCAGTGAGTGGAGTGGGTACCAACTCATCAGGGCCAAGCAGTGAGCCAAGCAAAACGTGGTGCTCACAGACTCGGGGCAGGTAGTTTGAAGGACTTCAGACTGGATACATACATACCACATTTCTTGTTATTGCCATTACAAATGCCCACAAGTTTGGCAACATGAAACAACACAGATTTAGTGTCTTACAGGTCTGGAGGTCAGAAGTCTGAAATGGGTCTTGCTGGGCTAAATCAAGGTTAAGACAGCCACATTCCTCACTGAAGGCTTTTTCCTTGGCTTTTCCGGGTTCTAGAGAGTACACCATGAGAAATGCTGGGCTGGAAGAATCACAAGCTGGAATCAAGCTTGCCAGGAGAAATATCAATAACCTCAGATATGCAGTTGACACCACCCTTATGGCAGAAAGTGAAGAGGAACTAAAAACTTCTTAATGAAAGTGAAAGAGGAGAGTGAAAAAGTCGGCTTAAAGCTCAACATTCAGAAAACGAAGATCATGGCATCTGGTCCCATCACTTCATGGCAAATAGATGGGGAAACAGTGGAAACAGTGTCAGAGTTTATTTTGGGGGGCTCCAAAATCACTGCAGATGGTGACTGCAGCCATGAAATTAAAAGACACTTACTCCTTGGAAGAAAAGTTATGACCAACCTAGACAGCATATTAAACAGCAGAGACATTACTTTGCCGGCTAAGGTCCGTCTAGTCAAGGCTATGGTTTTTTCTGTGGTCATGTATGGATGTGAGAGTTGGACTGTGAAGAAGGCTGAGCACCGAAGAATTGATGTGTTTGAACTTTGGTGTTGGAGAAGACTCTTGAGAGTCCCTTGGACTGCCAGGAGATCCAACCAGTCCATTCTGAAGGAGATCAGCCCTGGGATTTCTTTGGAAGGAATGATGCTAAAGCTGAAGCTCCAGTACTTTGGCCACCTCATACGAAGAGTTGACTCACTGGAAAAGACTCTGATGCTGGGAGGGATTGGGGGCAGGAGAAGAAGGGGACGACAGAGGATGAGATGGCTGGATGGCATCACAAACTCAATGGACGTTGAGTTTGAGTGAACTCCGGGAGTTGGTGATGGACAGGGAGGCCTGGTGTGCTGCAATTCATGGGGACGCAAAGAGTCAGACACGACCGAACGACTGAACTGAACTGAACTGAACTGAGAGGCTGCCCACATTCCTTGGCTCATGGCTGTCTTCGCCCATTTTCAAAGACAGTAAGGGCCAGTTGGATCTCTTAAGTCGGATCATCCTGACACTACCTCTTTTTCCTCCCTTTTCTGTGTATAAGGACCTTTGTGATTGCATTCTAGAGCCACCCAGGTCATCCAGATTCATCTTTTTATGAAAAGTCAGCTGATTGTTGCTAATTTTTCAGTCACTTAGTCATGTCTGACTCTTTGTGACCCTGTGGACTGTACATCAGGCTCTTCTGTCCACCGTCTCCCAAAGTTTGCTCAAATTCATGTCCATTGAGTTGTGATGCTATCTAACTATCTC
Source organism: Ovis aries (assembly GCF_016772045.2). NCBI lineage: Eukaryota > Metazoa > Chordata > Mammalia > Artiodactyla > Bovidae > Ovis > Ovis aries. The sequence continues at coordinate 40,025,849 of NC_056069.1, read as the reverse complement.
ATCCTCTGCCTCTGCCTTCTTATTTTGCCTGTAATCGTTTCCAGTGAGTCGGCTCTTTGCATCAGGAAGCCAAATGGAAGAACTTTGCATCAGTCCTTCTAATCAACATTCAGGATTCATTTCCTTTAGGATTGACTGGCTTGATTTCCTTATACCCCAAGTGACTCTCAAGAGAGTCAGTTTATTAGCAACTTTAATTCCATCTGTAACTTTTATCCTCCTTGCCATACAACATTACATGTTATGTTGTGCTATCATAGATCAGTCATAGAACTGCTCTGAGCCTCTGTTCCTTTCATATAAATATTAGTTAAGAAGAGCATAACTGTAGTCTAAAGGAGATTCAGATAAGACATGCATGACTAGTGAAATGTCATGAAGACCCAACAGAAAGGCAATTGCAAGGGTGTTGAAGAACAATTTGGGGCTAGAACTCTTTCTTTCCCTTTTGTCTTCTTCCCCTTCCCCTTGTCCTTCTCCTCCTCCTCTTCTTCTTCCTTCTGTTTCTTCTTCTTCTTCTTTTAATAGCAAGCAAAGTCTCACCTAAACGGTGAGGAAGAAGAGTTTGCTACTGGCATTTAAAGGCCAAAGATGCTGCTAAACCTCCTGCAATGCATAGACTTCTCTCCACAACAAAGACTATGCCAATAGTGCCAAGGTTGAGATAACTTTTTTCCAGATACATGTACAGCAGTCAGACTTCCTTTATACTCTTTGCCATTAAAAAATATTTTTCCTTGAGTAATCACTTACTGGATTTCACTTCTGGAGTTCACTTACAATGCTGTGTCAGTTTAAGGTGTACAGCAGAGTGTTTCAATTATACATATACCTATATTTATTATTTTTCAGTGTCTTTTCTATTTTTCTTTTTTCCTTCTTTTTCCCCAAGTGCTGTTGAAGAGACTCACATAATTGCACCTAGTGGGGCAATGACCAGTTCATCTCTCCAACTTCAGCAAGTTTTCCACATGGCTCATTACAGATATGCATCCTGCTGCTGTTCTAAGACCGAGTTCCTCTTACTTTCTCCAGAATTTACGAAATTCCTCCAAAGCCTGCTGTTACCTTGGAACAAAGGGAAGAATTAATCCTCCTCTTGTCAATGGGGAAAGGAAACAGATCCTTTTGGTGACCAAGGTTGTAGCAGCAAAAGAGCCCACAGTCTTTCCCGATGTGTCCTCGGAAGAAGGCACAGCTGTGAAGCAGTGCATCGTCTCCTAGACATCCCATGACTGATGCACATATGCTCCCACTGAAGAAAAACTACAAACACACACAGAATGCCAGTGCTATATAAGAAGTCTGGACAGCAAACACAATATTCATCACACGCTGACTGTTTACTGGGCATTGTCTTATATCTGTATTACTTCATTTAATCTTCACAAAACCCCGTTAGTTAGATAAGTACTATTATTAGCCTTGATTTGTGGATGAGAAAACACACACTGAAAGGTTACATAACTTGCCTAGGATCACGTCACTATGAAGTGGAAAATCAGGGTGAAGCAGTGAAGGTAAGAATAAATGAAAAGACTTAGCCAAGATGCTAAGTAGAACCAAATATAGCTCTCTCTTACTTACTGGCAGTGTCTTCATCCACAAGGCGTGGAGGAACTAATACTGACATACAGACATCACCACTGTGTGCCAGGCAGTGGTTCAGTTAGTAAGTAAAGTGTTTTCCATGTAAAAATACAAATTGAGACAAAAGATTAAAATGCCTCACAAAGAGTTCCCTCTGTTACATAGGCAAACAACTAAGTTCATACTTCCCTTAAAAAGGCATAACAAAGTGCATACTTTCCTTTAAAACCTGTAGAAGAACAAGGAATGGCTGAAATTCAAGGAACATTAGCCCAAGGCATTTTTCACAGCTTTTAACACGGGAAAGACAAAAGAAACTGACATAGACCAAGAAGACCAACTTTGACTTGGCCCCAAGAATCACAAATTAATACTACGAAAAGAGAATTAACATCTGTTAACCCTACCTTCGGAGAAGGCAATGGCAACCCACACCAGTACTCTTGCGTGGAAAATCCCATGGACGGAGGAGCCTGATAGGCTGCAGTCCATGGGGTCGCGAAGAGTCAGACACGACTGAGCGACTTCACTTTCACTTTTCACTTTCATGCTTTGGAGAAGGAAATGGCAACCCACTCCAGTGTTCTTGCCTGAAGAATCCCAGGGATGGCAGAGCCTGGTGAGTTGCCTTCTATGGGGTCGCACAGAGTCGGACATGACTGAAGCGACTTAGCAGCAGCAGCAGCAGCAACCCTGCCTTAATACCACCATCACCACCACTGCATAATGACAATCATGGTATCATGCTTTACAGTTTACAAGGTTCCTTTAGTAAGCCAAGTTAGAGGATGAAAGGAAGAAAGTCTTCCTCTGAACTTTTCAAGCATAGTTAGACCTTAACTCTGCTTGGAAGTCAAAAACCAATGTCTTCAAAAATCATACATTTTAAAATTGCTGTCACATGTACTATTTTCTTTTAAATCTCTCTGCAATCTTTGAAAGAAGATGGGGATGGTATTTGAAACCCTGGGGATTGTCAGTTCACGTCTATTTTTCCACCTACTTGTAGTCAATATATAATTGTATCAATAATCAGCACTGCCCATTCTCATCACCAAGAGAGCTTGTCTTCCTCGCTCAGTTTGAAGCTTCTGGAACCTACTTGGCTTTGTATTAAATGAATGCCATTGAACCATTCTTCAGACATTGTAATTAATCCATTTGACTAAAGAAACAATGTCATGTCAATTTCTCTTTTACAGCCATGGTTGAAAAGGCTATGGATCCCTGATCAATGAAACATATTGACTGAAAGAAAACAGCACTTCTCAGAAAAAAATTGTGTAGCACTTGAGTCAAAATGCTGCAGCAAATTGAATCTAAAGTTAGTTTGGAATCATCTTGAAAGTGAAGTCACTCAGTCGTGTCTGACTCTTCATGACCCCATGGACTGCAGCCTTCCAGGCTCCTCCATCCATGGGATCTTCCAGGCAAAAGTACTGGAGTGGGTTGCCATTGCCTTCTCCAGTGCATGAAACTGAAAAGTGAAGTCGCTCAGTTTCGCCGCTCAGTTTCGTCCGACTCTGTACGACTCCAGAGATGGCAGCCCACCAGGCTCCCCCATCCCTGGGATTCTCCAGGCAAGAACACTGGAGTAAGTTGCCATTTCCTTCTCCGATGCATGAAAGTGAAAAGTGAAAGTGAAGTTGCTCAGTCATGTCCACTTGTAGTGACTCCATGGACTGCAGCCTACCAGGCTCCTCCATTCATGAGATTTTCCAGGCAAGAGTACTGGAGTGTGGTGCCATTGGCTTCTCCATTGGAATCATCTTGTGCCTAATCAAAATGAAACATAACAAGGGTTTACTATGGTTGATGGAAGGAGATCCACATGGGTCATCGGCCAGAGGGAGCCCAGGTGAGATGAGGGGGGATATGGAGTAGCTTGGTGAAAGATATCAGAACCTTAGCAGTGTAAAAACAGTATCCATGTAGGATCGCTGCCCAGTGCATGTATCAGAACCATGACAGAGAAGGGCACCCACCTAAGAGCTGATGCCCCAGCAGTGTTGAAATACTGGCAGGGTACTGGGATGATGGTGGCAACTGAGGCAGCTGCTGCTGCTGCTAAGTCACATGATTATTTACATGCAGGGGGACTGATCAAATATATTAATAGAACAAGGATAATAGAAGTCAAGTTTCTCACTGCCAGTGAAGAGAAGTAACTGTAGGAGAAAAGAGAAGAGCAGAATGAACCCAAGGATGCTGTTTTGTAACTGAATCCATAGTTGGAACCCATAGTTGTTGATGTCTGTATAGTGTATGCAGAAATAAAGATATGAATGTGTGAAAGTGTTATGTATATGTGTGTATATATATATATTCCCTAGGCCTGTCCATTTGAATATGTTGGAGCAACAACATCCCAAAAGCAATAAGCGCATCTGACACCCAGGTCTTAAATTCTAAAAATACCATTTTCCTCTAAAAGAACTAAGACTCCTTAAAGAAATGACTGATTTCAAAACTAAGACTTGGAACAAACAGAAGATAAGCCTGAATTATTCAAAAAAAATTTATTGTTCAAAAAACAAACAAACAGAAACAGCCAACAACAAGAAGGAAAGACTCAAAGAAAGATGAGGGCACATCAAAAGGAGAGAGAAGCTGGCAGGAAACAGTGTCCACCAGGCAAATCTAAGAAAGTTTAAGCAAAAATACACAATAGTAATAAATTATTAGACATACAATAAAATAAGAACCTTGAATCCATTCCAATACAAATAGATAAATGAATAGAAAGAAAGGTCGATGAGGAATGGAAACTTTATATAATATTGTTACCTCCTCCGAAGTATCCAAAGAGTAGACTGCAAAAGCCTAGCAGGTATCACCTTAATTGAGTTAACAAAGCAAGCAGAATCAGCAATGTGGAAAATCAAAGCTGTGCACTAGGCTTTAGTGATTTCTGTGAAATCTCTTCCAGAGATACATAGCCTGAAAATAACAAGAAGAAAACATCAGGCAAACCAAAATTGAGGGACATTCTACAAAACAGCTGGCTTTTTATCTTCAAAAGGCCATGAAAGTCAAAGGAAAACTGAAAAACTCTTCCAGATTGAAGGAGATCAAAGAGATTTGACAACTAAATCCAACACATGAGTCTGAATAGGACCCTTTGCTTACAAAAAAGGCATTGACAAAGGCAAAAGACATTGTTGGATCAATTAGTGAAATTTGAAAGAGGACAGAGGATTGGATGGTAGTATTGTTTCATTTAATTTTCTGAATGTGATGTGGTCTTGTAGAAGAGCGTCCTTGTTTTTTAGAGGTATACCTTAAAGTATATGAAAGTGATGGGGCATCTAGCTGACAAATTCTTCACCAATAATTTAGAACACAAAATATTTTTGGCTTTTTTTTAACTTTCAACATTTCTGTAAGTTTGAGAATGATTCTAAATAAAAAACATGAAATGTAACAGTCTATTCTCATTCTTTATAATAATTTAACACTTGGTGGTGATGCTATAGAATTGGAAATTAGAGAAGCCTAACACTGAGAAGTTAGAAGACACTACTGTCCTGGTAAAAAGTGAAGAGGAACTAAAGAGCCTCTTGATGAAGGTGAAAGAGAAGAGTGAAAAAGCTGGCTTAAAACTCAGCATTAAAAAAACTGAGATCATGGCATCCAGTCCTATCACTTCTTGGCAAATATATGGGGAAAAAATGAAAATACTGACAGACTACTTTCTTGGGCTCCAAAATCACTGTGGGTAGTGACTGCAGCCATAAAATTAAAAGATGCCTGCTCCTTGAAAGAAAAGCTATAACAAACCTAGACAGCATATTAAAAAGCAGAGACATCACTCTGCCAACAAAGGTCCATCTAGCTAAAGCTATGGTTTTTCTAGTAGTCATATATGGATGTGAGAGTTAGACCATAAAGAAGGCTGAGCACCAAATAATTGAAATAACTGATGCTTTCAAAGTGCAGTGCTGCAGAAGACTCTTGAGAGTCCCTTGGATATCAAGGAGATCAAATCAACCAATCCTAAAGGAAATCAACCCTGAATTTTCGCTGGAAGAACTGATGCTGAAGCTGAAGCGCCAATATTTTGGCCACCTGATGCAAAAAGTGGACTCCATTGGAAAAGACCCTGATGCTGGGAAACATTGAGGGCATGAGAAGAAGCGGGCAACAGAGGATGAGATGGTTGGGTGGCAATACTGATTCAATGGACATGAGTTTGAGCAAACTCTGGGAGAGAGTAAAGGACAGGGAAGCCTGTCATGCTGCAGTCCATGGAGTTGCCAAGCATCAGACACAACTGAGTACCTGAAAAACAAGCAACAAAGTAGCCAATTAAATGCCCATGTGTGATGCTCTCTGAGCACCCATGCAGACAGCTGTGAATGTTACTATTATCAGACTGGTATGTGTTGGTCCTGAGCCACACAGGCACCAGTGCCATCTGTCACTCTGCCTTAAAGATTAAGTCTAAATTAAAGAGTGTGTTCATTGTTCCCAAGGAGAGGAAGAAATTAGGGATAGAATGTACTAGGGAACCTTTGAATACTACTACCTTAGCAAGAAGAGAATACTTCATTTATTTATTCAACAAATATTTATTGACTGCCTACCATATCCAGGCATTGAAAATATAGCAATGAAGGAAACAGAGACTCTTTCTTCATGCTGGAGTTAAGTTCTAGTTTGGGAATCTGTGAATCAGGGAGAAAGGAAATAAACAAACAGGTAAATATATGTAAGATTTTAAAAAAGTGAGATAGTGGTAGGAGTAATGGAAAGCAATAAGCAGGCTAAGGAGGACAGGGAGTGGTTGAGAGGGGTGTATATCTATTTTATATAAGGGGAGCAAAAATGGCCTCTCTACTAAGGTGATATTAAAAGAAACTTGAAAAAATTAACTATCTGGCAGAAGAATATTCCAGGCCAAGGAGACAGTAAACAGCAAAGATCCTCGATTGGAAGACATAGGCTTGGAGGACATGGAAAATTGAGGAGTGGGTGGTGTGGCTGGAGTGTGTGGGCAAGGGGAAGGTGATGGGATGGGGGAGAAGGAAAGACTTGAATGTCCCTAACAGAGACTTTGAATTTTACCCTGAGCAAATTAAGAAGCCACTGCCAGTTTTGGATAGACAAGTGATTTAGAATTTATAAGGATCTCTTTGGTTGCTGGGTTGAGAATAGCTATACGGAGGGAAAGGCAGGAGCATGGAGAGCAGTTAGGAGATTACTGAATTAACTCTGGTAAAAGATAAAGGTGGATTGCCTCAGGTGGTAGCAAAAAGCAGGGTGGGAATTACTCAGATGCTGAATTTATTTTGAAGGTAGAGCTAATAAGACTTTCTAATGAATTGGATGTGTGGGAATAGAGAAAGAAAGAACTCAAGGATGATTCCAAGGTTCAGAATTGCCAAGAACTTTATTTTGGGGGGCTCCAAAATCACTGCAGATGATGACTACAGTCATGAAATTAAAAGACGCTTACTCCTTGGAAGAAAAGTTATGACCAACCTAGATAGCATATTCAAAAGCAGAGACATTACTTTGCCGACTAAGGTCCGTCTAGTCAAGGCTATGGTTTTTCCAATAGTCATGTATGGATGTGAGAGTTGGACTGTGAAGAAGGCTGAGCGCAGAAGAATTGATGCTTTTGAAGTGTGGTGTTGGAGAAGACTCTTGAGGGTCCCTTGGACTGCAAGAAGATCCAACCAGTCCATTCTGAAGGAGATCAACCCTGGGATTTCTTTGGAAGGAATGATGCTAAAGCTGAAAGTCCAGTACTTTGGCCACCTCATGCGAAGAGTTGACTCACTGGAAAAGACTCTGATGCTGGGAGGGATTGGGGGCAGGAGGAGAAGGGGCTGACAGAGGATGAGATGGCTGGATGGCATCACGGACTCGATGGACATGAGTCTGAGTGAACTCCAAGAGTTGGTGATGGACAGGGAGGCCTGGCGTGCTGCAATACATGGGGTCACAGAGTCAGACATGACTGAGCGACTGAACTGAACTGAACTGAGATGAGGAAGTTGGAAGTTAGAATAGATTTGGTAGAGGTGGTGGGGAAATCAGAAGTTCAGTTGGAGACTTGTTAAGATGTCTCTGAGACATTTCATATGCAATGTCAATAAGGGCATTAGATATACAAGCCTGGAGTTCAGAGACATTCAGATTGGGTGTACATATGGACATCATAGGTATATGCATATTACTGACCATCATGAAGTTGAATGTATGACTGTAGCAGAGAAGAAAAGAGGCATGAGGACTGTACCTTGGGTGCTCCTGTTGTGTGTTAGTCATTCAGTCATGTCTTTGTGACTCCATGGACTGTAGCCCGCTAGGCTCCTCTGTCCATGGAATTCTCTCGGCAAGAATACTGGAGTAGGTTACCATTCCCTTCTCTAGGGGATCTTCCTGACCCAGGGATCAAACCCTGGGTAAAGGCAGTAAAGGCAGATTCTTTACTGTCTGAGCCACCAGAGAAGCTCTGGGTGCTGTAGACTAAATATTTGTGTCTCCTCTAAATTCATATGGTGAAATTCTAACCCCCAATGTGATGGCATTAGGAAGTAAGGTCTTTGGGAGGTGATTCAGGTCATGAGTGCAGACCCCTCTTGAGTGGGATTAGTGTCCTTATAAAAGAGCTCCCAGAGAGCCTCCTCATCCATCCACAATGTGAAAACCCAGCAAGAGGTGACTGTCTGTGAATCATCACGCATGTCTCACCAGACACCAAATGTTCCATTGCCTTGATCTTGGACTTCCCAAGCTCTAGAACTGTGAGAAATAAATATCTCTTATTTATAAGCTACCCAGTCTAAGCTATTTTTGCTATAGCATCCCTAATGGACTAAGACATTGATGTGGAAGGGGTGGTACTCCAACATTTAGAGTTCTAGGAAATAAAGAGGAATCAGCAAAGAAGAGTGGGGGATGACCAACAAGATAAGAAGAAAATCAAGAAAGTGTGATATCTTTGAAACCAAGATACCACAACGATCCACTAGCTCAGACGGGAGGTAGGGACAGAAGAGGAGTCCTAGATCTGTAAACTTACCTGCATGGAAGAAAAAGTGAAAGAAAGAGACCAAAGATTGTGTTTATTCAGTTAAGAACAATAACTCCATCTAATAATAAATCCAGCCCAATTGATGTCCTTGAAATCTGACCAGATTAGAAATTTTGTCATGAAGAGTGGTGTCAGGAAGGGATGAGAGCACCAAGGAATGTCCACCAAGGAATGCCACCTCACTATTTATATTCTCTTAACATGTTGAGCCCAACCAGATCCTATGAGTGTCCTGGACTGAGGTCCTCATCAGAGGAGACCAGCTAAGTGTCAGTATCACTGTTCTTTGATCTCTCCCTGGAGCCACCAAGAGCAGAACATCAGCTGTGCCCCTAGAAACTTTGAAGTGAGTAAATGAGATTAGTTCAGGTAGCAACAGGATATATCATAATAGTACCTACTCTTTTTTACCCCTTTGTTGAGGTATAAATGACATACAATGAACTGAACATGTTTAAAGTGTACAGTTTTATCTGTTTGCATATATATATGTATATACATACACACCTGTGAAACCATCACCACAATAAATTTTGACATATGTGTGTGTGTGTGTGCGCAAGTGTATGTATGGACATGTATGTGTGTATCTGTCAAACCAGAAGTTTCCTTTTGCTCCTTTGTACTTTCTTCCTCCTATCCCTACTTGCATCACCCCCAGCTACAGGAAGTCACTGTCCTGTTTTCCATCACTGGAGATTAGCATTTTCTAAAATTTGTATCCCCTTTTAAAAATATTTTATTTATTTGGCTGCACCAGGTCTTAGCTGTGGTACACAGGATCTTTAGCTGCGACATGTAAACTTTTAGTTGTGGCATATGGGATCTAATTCCCTGACCAGGGATCGACCCCAAGCTCTCTGCACTGGGAGCTTGGAGTCTTAGCCACTGGACCACCAGGAAAGTGCCTAAACTCACTTTTATCCATCTTCATTCACTCAGCATAATTACTTACGTGCTTTGTGTGCCAATACCCTTCCTTTTTACTTCTGCATGGTATTCTATCATATGGATCTACCATAATTGGTCTGTTCATTCATCTTGTTACTGATTTATCTGATAACCACTGGGGAAATGACGGCAAGAAAGCTTAGTCCCAAGCACTTAGTCTAAAATCAGTCAGATGCATGCGTAACACTTGTTTATGTCGGAGGTCTTTCCTCACCATTTATGAAGTAAGGGCCCTAATTTCCATGGGCAATGTACATGTCTCCTCAGGATGAAGTGCCTTTAAAAGATGCACATCCAAACAATGAAAGCTCATCTTTGAAGTCGACCCTGGATTAAGATGGAGAAAGAAGGAAATGACAACCTACTCCACTATTCTTGCTTGGAAAATTTCATGGACAGAGGAGCCCAGTGCGCTCCAGTCCATGGGGTCGCAGAGTCAGGCACAAGTGAGTGACTGAGCACACTGGCTTAAGATGATAGATCTCTCAACAGTGTCATAGAGGGTTTCAACATAGCTTGCCCACACTGCCAGATCCAGGGGGAGGTTACCTCCACGGCCACGGGATAACAAGTCTTTGCAACCCTTTGATTTTCCATAGCACAGAGAGTCAGACTCTCTGCTCTTGCAAAGCCCAGGGGATGGCTGGCTGAGGGCAAGATGCCCTGCTAATACCTTTATCCACTTTGGCTCTCCAAATGATGTTGCCAGGGTCTTCTCGTTGGCAACAAGAAGGCTCTTGGTTCAGAGTCCCTCTGAGTGTTACTGATAACAGACTCACGCTGTTAGTTACTTGTTTTGCTGTCCTGCTAAATCTGTACCAAGTCTCCTGAGAAACCCACAAGAGCATAGAGTTGTATTGATCCAGTCATTGTTTCCTGTGTAAAGCAGTGGCCATGATCAGATTCAGGTGCTGTGATTCATCTTTTGAAGGGGAGAGAGGTGATCTGTCTATGGTTAGACAGATGGAGCCTTTGAAACCCAGGGTCAGAAAACTCGGTACACAGGGTATGTTTAACGAATACGTGGCTTAGTGTGTAAGGTGCGCTTCCCAGGTGGTTCTAGTGGTAAGGAACCTGCCTCCCAATGCAGGAGACTGAGGTTTGATCCTTCGATCAGGAAGATCCCCTGGAGGAGGGCATGGCAACCCATTCCAGTATTCTTGCCTGAAGAATTCCCATGGACAGAGTAGCCTGGCAGGCTACAGTCTATGGGGTTGCAAAGAGTTGGACACAACTGAAGCAACTTAGTGCACACACACACGCACACAGAGAGTGTAAGACAAGCAAAAACTGATGAAAGACTTTCAGAAAGAACTGACGTTATCATGTGATGAATTATAAAGTGGCAACCGAGCTGCAAATCACGCAGTGAGATTCAAGTTAATGAATCTTACAATTTGTTATGATTGATTTTCCACTTGATTAAAAGCTGTAGGTTCAGGGATGATGTTTTATTTATTTCTGCATTTCCCTCAAAGATAAAAATGGTAAATGAATATGTGATTAGAAGATGGATGTGTGGGTGGGTGACTTAGTGGAGAATATTATGAGGAATGATCTGCCTTGAGGCTCATGGAAACACCCCTCTATTAAGAGCAGGTGATTGGGACTGACATATATACACTGTTGATACTATGTATAAAATAGATAGCTAATGAGAACCTACTGTAGAGCACAGGGAACTCTACTCAATGTTCGCTGGAGACCTAAATGGGAAGGAAATCTAAAAAGAGTGGATATATGTATATTATTATATAACTGATTAACTTTGCTGTAAGCAGAAACTAACAACATTGCAAAGCAAGTAAAAGCCAATAAAAATTAATTCAACTTTTAATTCAATTCAGTAAAAATTAATTCTATTTTTAAAAAAAAGAATTGGCTTCCTGGGAATTTTCTGGCCATCTACTGGTTAAAATTATGTGCTTTCAATGTAGGGGGTGCGGGTTCGGTTGTTCCTGGTCTGGGAACTAATCTCCAGCAAGCCACAGGGCATGACCTGAAAAAAGAGTTGACTTCCTCTCCCTAATCCCACCTTACTTTGGGAAATAGATTCTGGTCTGAGTATTAGACTATCCACTCCTCTCTTTGCCCTCAGGAATAAACACTCTCCGTGTATTTCCTAAAAGCAAAAGTAACTATTGAAATCACCAGTCACTGCAGCAAAGGGAGGTTTATTAATGTTGATCTTTATAAATGTTTATTAATGATGCTTGTTCTGACAGCAAAAGCACTAGGTGTACCTCAGCAGAAGGGGGAGGTGTCAGTCGCTGTTCACAGGACTGTGGCATTTTAAGCACTGGACCCCCAGTGCTGTCCCGCTGTTAGGTAATGTTTAACCAAAAGTTCACAGGACAAGTCAGCATTTAAAAGTATTTTAGCTACCTTCATCTCTGACAAAGGTTGGATTTTTTAAACTAGAATTTTTTTGACAGCTTTTTTTTTTTTTAACTAGAAAGATCTGTGGCTTGAGAAAGATATTGTAGAAGCACTCCCAACCTTATACAAACAGGATGCAATATCAAGCAAAAGTGATTTCCAGTTTCAGCCTTGATGGAGTAACAGAAACGCGATTTCCCTTTCAGTGTAAATAACCAAATATATAATGGGCAAAATACATGAAACAATGGTTTCAGATGCTACAACAAGCAGTACAGGACAACAATCCCTGAAGGAAGGCAAACAAGTGATGTGAGCCCTGCAATTGCCCAAATGACAGTCTAGAGGGAATTTCCAGGCTGCAGTTCAGGGAGGGACCCCAAACTGCTTAATGGTCTCTCTGAATTGAGGAAACTGTTAAGGACTCAAGTAAGCCAAAGCAGCTAAGAGTTTATCGGTCATATTATGGAGGAGGAGAGACCTACACAGACAGCCGAGAGCTGCATATAGAGAGTTTCAGAATTGTATAGAAAATTCCCTGCAAGGCTTTAGCTGAATACTCCTCAGCCCATGCATGAGAACAAACTATCTGAAGCAGGAGGAAAATTAAAAACAAAAAAAACACTGAAAAGATTCAGGTAGAACAACTCAAATGATTACAAAGGGCTAGGAATAGTTTGCTTTCCCATCAGTCAAACTGGAAAGAAAACATTTAAAATACACATGGCATCAGACAAATGTTGCCTCAATAGTGAGACAAAATTAGACCTGGAATAAATGTTTTCCTGGTCTCACTTAACAAAACTTAAAAGCAAGACTTCATGGGATTAACATATACACACTACTATACATAAAATAGATAACCAACATGGACCTACTATATAACACAGGGAACCATACTCAATATTTTGTAATATCCTATAATGGAAAAGAATCTGAAATAAAATAGAAGCAAATACATACGTATACATATATTCATATACATACATATACGTATATATAATCATTTCAGTACATGGTGCTAGAAGAATTGGGTAATTGCCTGAAAAAATTAACTTTGACCCTGAACTCATACCATACACAAAAATTAACTTGAAAGGGATCATATTTTTCTTTCAAGTGAAATTTATGAGCTAAATAAATAGAACTTAAGAAGAAAACATGGGAGAAATCCTTAGTAAACTTGGATTTGGCAAAGATCTCTTAACTAACAACCCCAAAGCACAAACTCTAAAAGAAAATAAATCAATTAATTGGCCTTCATCAAAATTAAAAAATTCTAATCTTCAAAAGACACTGAGAAAATATTCGTAAAACATATATCTGAAAAACAGCATGTTCTCTTGAATACATAGAGATCTCTTATAACTCAGTAAGAAAAAGACAACCAAACAATAAAAATAGGCAAGATATTTGAATGGGCACTGAACATAAAAGATAGCTAATAAACACATGGGAATATTATTAATATCATTTGTATACAATTAGGGAATTGTAAATTAAACCTAAGATATCATTAAATAGTGGAATGGTTACAATTTAAAAGTCTGATTATACTGATATTGGCATGGCTGCATGGAGGAACTTAAACTCTCACATACTGCTGGTGGGACTGTAAAATTGTATATCTACTTTGGAAAACAGCTTGCTAGTTTCTTTAAAAAATTAACTAAACAACCTAAATGTCCATCTACAGACGAACAGATAAAGAAAACGTCATACACATATAAAATGGAATACTCAGTTCAGTTCAGTCACTCAGTCATGTCCGACTCTTTGCGACCCCATGAATCGCAGCACGCCAGGCCTCCCTGTTCATCACCATCTCCTGGAGTTTATTCAGACTCATGTCCATCGAGTCTGTGATGCCATCCAGCCATCTCATCCTCGGCCGTCCCTTTCTCCTACTGCCCCCAATCCCTCCCAGCATCAGTCTTTTCCAATGAGTCAACTCTTCGCATAAGGTGGCCAAAATACTGGAGTTTCAGCTTCAGCATCATTCCCTCCAAAGAAATCCCAGGGTTGATCTCCTTCAGAATGGACTGGTTGGATCTCCCCGCAGTCCAAGGGACTCTCAAGAGTCTTCTCCAACACCACAGTTCAAAAGCATCAATTCTTTCGTGCTCAGCCTTCTTCACAGTCCAACTCTCACATCCACACATGACCACTGGAAAAACCATAGCTTTGACTAGACGGACCTTAGTCGACAAAGTAATGTCTCTGCTTTTAAATATGCTATCTAGGTTGGTCATAACTTTTCTTCCAAGGAGTAAGCGTCTTTTAATTTCATGGCTGCAGTCACCATCTGGAGTGATTTTGGAGCCCTCCAAAATAAAAGTCTGACACTGTTTCCACTGTTTCCCGTCTATTTCCCATGAAGTGATGGGACCGGATGCCATGATCTTCGTTTTCTGAATGTTGAGCTTTAAGCTAACTTTTTCACTCTCCTCTTTCACTTTCATCAAGAGGCTTTTTAGTTCCTCTTCACTTTCTGCCATAAGGGTGGTATCATCTGCATATCTGAGGTTATTGATATTTCTCCCAGCAATCTTGATTCCAGCTTGTGTTTCTTCCAGTCCAGCGTTTCTCATGATGTACTCGGCATAGAAAGTTAAATAAGCAGGGTGACAATATACAGCCTTGACGCACTTCTTTTCCAATTTGGAACCAGTCTGTTGTTCCATGTCCAGTTCTAATTGTTGCTTCCTGACCTGCATACAGATTTCTCAAGAGGCAGGTTAGGTGGTCTGGTATTCCCATCTCTTTCAGAATTGTCCACAGTTTATTGTGATCCACACAGTCAAAGGCTTTGGCATAGTCAATAAAGCAGAAATAGATGTGTTTCTGGAACTCTCTTGCTTTTTCCATGATCCAGCAGATGCTGGCAATTTGATCTCTGGTTCCTCTGCCTTTTCTAAAACCAGCTTGAACATCAGGGAGTTCACAGTTCATGTATTGCTGAAACCTGGCTTGGAGAATTTTGAGCATTACTTTACTAGCATGTGAGATGAGTGCAATTGTGCGGTAGTTTGAGCATTCTTTGGCGTTGCCTTTCTTTGGGATTGGAATGAAAACTGACCTTTTCCAGTCCTGTGGCCACTGCTGAGTTTTCCAAATTTGTTGGCATATTCAGTGCAGCACTTTCACAGCATCATCTTTCAGGATTTGAAATAGCTCAACTGGAATTCCATCACCTCCACTACCTTTGTTCATAGTGATGCTTTCTAAGGCCCACTTGACTTCACATTCCAGGATGTCTGGCTCTAGATTAGTGATCACATCATCATGATTATCTGGGTCGTGAAGATCTTTTTTGTACAGTTCTTCCATGTATTCTTGCCACCTCTTCTTAATATCTTTTGCTTCTGTTAGGTCCATACCATTTCTGTCCTTTATCGAGCCCATCTTTGCATGAAATATTCCCTTGGTATCTCTAATTTTCTTGAAGAGATCTCTAGTCTTTCCCATTCTGTTGTTTTCCTCTATTTCTTTGCATTGATCGCTGAAGAAGGCTTTCTTATCTCTTCTTGCTATTCTTTGGAACTCTGCATCCAGATGCTTATATCTTTCCTTTTCTCCTTTGCTTTTTGCCTCTCTCCTTTTCACAGCTATTTGTAAGGCCTCCCCAGACAGCCATTTTGCTTTTTTGCATTTCTTTTCCATGAGGATGGTCTTGATCCCTGTCTCCTGTACAATGTCACGAACCTCATTCCATAGTTCATCAGGCACTCTACCCATCAGATCTAGGCCCTTAAATCTATTTCTCACTTCCACTGTATAATCATAAGGGATTTGATGTAGGTCATACCTGAGTGGTCTAGTGGTTTTCCCTACTTCAATTTAAGTCAGAATTTGGTAATAAGGAGTTCATGATCTGAGCCACAGTCAGCTCCTGGTCTTGTTTTTGTTGACTGTATACAGCTTCTCCATCTTTGGCTGCAAAGAATATAATGGAATACTACTCAGCCATAAAAGAATGAAATGATGCCATTTGCAGCAACATAGATGGAATTAGAGATTATCATACGACGTGAAGTAAGTCATAAAGATAAAGAAAAATACCATGTGATATCACTTATATGTGGAATCTAAATATGACACAAATGAACTTCTATACAGTGGCGGTAGTGGTAAAGAAACCACCTGCAATGCAGGAGACTAAGAGACACAGTCTGATCCCTGAGTTGGGAAGTTCCCCTGGAGAAGGGCATGGCAATCCACTCCAGTATTCTTGCCTAGAGAATCCTATGGACAGAGGATTCTGGAGTGGCTACAGTCTATGGGGTCACAAAGAGTTGGACATGACTGAAGTGACTTCGCATATGCATGAAATAGAAACAGACAGAGAACAGACTTGTGGTTTCCAAGGCGAGGACTGGGAGAGGGGGGACTAGGAGTTTGCCCATGGACTCCAGCCACCACACATCACTTTGCTGCACAGCTGAAATTAACACAGTTAACTGAAATTTAAAACGTTAACTGTACACTTACCAGATGATCCAGCTGTCCCATTATGGTATTTACCCTCAGAAAATGAAAATATATGTCCACATAAATATTTATAGATGAATGTTCATAGCAGTTTCATTTGTAATAGCTGAAAACTGGCAACAATCTAAATCTATCAACATTTGAAAGGATTTAAAAATTGTGGTATATCCATACTGGGAATAATAGTCTTAAAAGGGAGCAAGCTACAGTCAGCAACATGGATAAATCCCAAAATACTTAGGCTGAGTGAAAGAAACGCAGACTAAACAAATAAACATGGATACATACTGTATGGTTTACATAAAATCCTATAAAGGCAAATCAGCTGTAGCGACAGAAAACCAATCGGAATGAGTGACTATGAAAGGAGGACAGATAATGATATTCAAGAGTAAACTTTTGGGCATGATAGGATAAAATTTTATATTTTAAGTATATACAGTTTATTATATGTCAGTTATATCATAAATATCACTTTTCAAACATGTTTTGAAATTAGAAAATAATCCATCTTGATAAATGACATCACTGCCCAGATCGATGAACAGATTTACCTCTGGTCTCTGATGATTATTAGTTTGATTCACAAAAGAGTCAGACACAACTGAGTGAACAACAGCATCCTCTACTCATTAGTCATATCCTGAATGTTCTTCAGGTGAACCCTTTACCCTACATGCTGGCTGGATGCGCTGGGCCTACGAAAGGGTTGTATGTCTTTGCTTTACAAATAAATGTGTGTGGCACAATGTGGACTGAGATAAGCTTCTTTGACACATGGTAAAGAGGTGGTGGGGCAGAGACCACAATCATGCCTTACCCACCTCTAACCCTAGGTGACTGTTGATTTTTAGCAAAAGAAACCAAGAAGCTATACAGGAAAAGTCAGCTGAAGTTCATTTATGATGCTGGGAGTGAGAAAAGCATAGGAGCTGATATTCAAAAGCATTCCTCACTGACGTAATTGTTAGACCTATATGTGAATGCCAAAAGCAAGAAAAGGAACAGAAGTGTCCAAGCTTGACTGAATAGGAGGCAACTGGGAGAACCTAGGATTGAAGGTTTCCATTCCATCCCAAACTGAGTTACAAGGAAGCCTAGACGATAGTTAAAATACCTGTGTCATCCTTAAACAAACAAACAATAGGGCTTCCAGGGCAATGATTTTCAGCCTTGGCTGCACAGAAGAATAACCTGGGAAACTTTGCAGAAATAACATCTGGATCTCACTGCAGACCTATTTAATCAGAATTCCTAACGGGAGGAACCCAGGGTTTGGAATGTTTCTAAGCTCCTCAAGAGAGTCTAAGACAACTCAAGAAACAGACATCAATAGGTCATTCTGCCAAAGAAATTTTGTTGTGTTTAATTTTTTCCTCTGACTGGCTTTCATAGCCTTAGAAGGAAAAGACAGTCAGTCCCCATACTGTCCCTCCTTCCTTCCTATCACATCCTTGTTGTCTTGTTATCAGGTTTCTTTGGGGGAAAGAGGGGTTAACAGCCTTTTTAAAAAATGAGCTTCAGAGTAGGAGTTGGGGAAAAGCTACTTCTTTGTTTTAGAATTTGGTTCTCAAATCTTAGCACATCAAAATCACTCGGAGGGCTTTCTAACCCCTGATAGCTGGACCCCATCCCCATGGTTTCTGATTCAGTAGGTATCACATGGGGTCTGAAAATTTGTATGATGATGCTGCTGGCTGGAATCTCATTTGGAGAACCATTATTTCAGAGGTCACAGGGTGATTAGGTTGAGTGTTTTCTCAACTGTGAAAGAAATGGAATTTCAACAAGCTACCAAAGGAAGTGCTCAACCTAGAAGATAGCAAACCTTAGGAACTGGGATAGGAGGAAGGTTGGAGATTTTAGAAGTGTTCAGAACCTGCCTCAATGCAGCATCCCAGAGCAAGATATGACTACAGTGGATGACTCATGGCGTTAGGGTCATAACTTTGAGGCATCCAACACAGGGTCCACTTTAAAAATAGTCAAAATCTAAAAGTTGAGAGTTAATATTTTACTCAGTGGGAATTTTTAGAACTTCAAGCCTGGTAGATAGAATCTCAAGTAACCATGAGAGAACCGCTCAGAGGAGGGGAGGGGAGGAGCCAGATTATACAGGAGTTTTACAACAAAGGGCAGGTAATCTTAATATCAAAAGACTATTGTTATTTAAAGAAAACCACACTTTCCAAGTTAAGGAATTTAGTGCTGTTCTTTGTATGGAAAGATGCAAAGAGTCTGGGCTCACTGAAATCACTCCTTTCATATGCATCTCTGCTATTTGAAGCCAGCATCCTGTGTTTTTCACATCCTGAACTCCCTTGGGGCTTACCATAGGGAGAAGTTGCAATTCTGATGGCTGCCGGTATTCTCCTTCCTGACTGCCCTTGTTGTTCAGTGGCTCAGTCATGTCCAACTCTTTGGGACCCCATGAACTGCAGCACTCTAGGCTTCTCTGTCCTTCACCATCCCCCAGAGCTTTCTCAAACTCATGTCCATTGAGTCAGTGACACCATCCAACCATCTCATCCTCTGTCGTCCCCTTCTCCTGCCTTCAATCTTCCCCAGCATCAAGGTCTTTTCTAATGAGTCAGCTCTTCACATCAGGTGACCAAAGTATTGAAGCTTCGGCTTCAGCATCAGTCCTTCCAATGAATATTAAAGGGTTGATTTCCTTTAAGAAACTGCCCTTAGGGCTCAGGAATTCATGTAGGAGGGCTGCAAGTACTGATGACTATGACATCCTTGTTTACTGATATAGTAGGAAATACTCCAGGGTTTCCCTGGTGGCTCAGATGGTAAAGAATCTGCCTGCAGTGCAGAAGACCTGGGTTCAATCCCTAGGTCGAGAAGATCCCCTAGAGAAGGGAACGGCTACCCACTCCAGTATTCTTGCTTGGAGAATCCCATGGACAGAGGAGCCTGGAGGGCTACTCACTCACTCTTGAGAAATGAGTGGTAATCTATATGGGGGAAAGACCTTAAAGAATAGACATATGGATATGTATAATTGAATCACTCTGCTGTACACTTGGAACTAACACAACATTGTAAATCAACTATGCTCCAATGTGTATATATG
Source organism: Ovis aries (assembly GCF_016772045.2). Taxonomy (NCBI): domain Eukaryota; kingdom Metazoa; phylum Chordata; class Mammalia; order Artiodactyla; family Bovidae; genus Ovis; species Ovis aries. The sequence goes on along the minus strand of NC_056069.1, from coordinate 40,006,311 downwards.
TATATAAAGTTATTTCAATGGCAAAGAGTATAGAAAGACTGAGTATCAGAAGCTTAGCTCTGGGGACTTTCCTTGTGATCCAGGGCAGGCGGCCTGGGTTTGATCCCTGGTCAGGGAACTAGATCCCACCTTCCACAACTAAAACTTTGAATGTTGCAACTAAAGATATCACGTGCCACAACTGAGACCTGCTGCAACCAAATAAGTAAATAAATAAATATAAAAATTTTTAAAGAAGCCTAGCTCTGACTACTGTACATGTATCTAGAAAAAGTTATCTCAACCTCAGCACTATTGGCATATTCTTTGCTGTGGAGAAGTCTATGCATCATGGACTGGTTAGCAGCATCGTTGGCCTTTACTCATTAAATGCCACAAGAAACTCCTCCCCCTGAAACATAACAGCCAAAAATGTTAAATATTCCCTAGAGGGCAAGATAACTTCCTTGTTAAGAACTGATCAGTTCATACCTACTTAGTGTTGTGTCAATCACTAATCAATTTGTGAGCCTGTGGACTGCAGCCCTCGAGGCTCCTCTGTCCATGAAATTCTCCAGGCAAGAATACTGGAATAAATAATCTAACTCTACATCTAAAGCAACTTTAAAAGGAAGAAATTATGAACCCCAGGGTTAGTAGAAGGAAAGAAATCTTAAAAATTAGGGCAGAAATAAGTGCAAAAGAAACTAAAGAGACCATAGCAAAAATCAACAAAGCCAAAAGCTGGTTCTCTGAGAGGATAAATAAAATTGACAAACCATTAGCCAGACTCATCAAGAAACAAAGGGAGAAAAATCAAATCAATAAAATTAGAAATGAAAATGGAGAGATCACAACAGACAACACAGAAATACAAAGGATCATAAGAGACTACTATCAGCAATTATATGCCAATAAAATGGACAATGTGGAAGAAATGGACAAATTCTTAGAAAAGTACAACTTTCCAAAACTGAACCAGGAAGAAATAGAAAATCTTAACAGACCCATCACGAGCACAGAAATTGAAACTGTAATCAGAAAGCTTCCAGCAAACAAAAGCCCAGGTCCAGATGGCTTCACAGCTTAATTCTACCAAAATTTTAGAGAAGAGCTAACACCTATCCTACTCAAACTCTTCCAGAAAATTGCAGAGGAAGATAAACTTCCAAATTCATTCTATGAGGCCACCATCACCCTAATACCAAAACCTGACAAAGATGCCACAAAAAAAGAAAACTACAGGCCAAGATCACTGATGAACATAGACGCAAAAATCCTTAACAAAATTCTAGCAACCAGAATCTAACAACACATTAAAAAGATCATACATCATGACCAAGTGGGCTTTATCCCAGGGATGCAAGGATTCTTCAATATCTGCAAATCAATCAATGTAATACACCACATTAACAAATTGAAAAATAAAAGCCATATGATTACCTCAATAGATGCAGAGAAAGCCTTTGACAAAATTCAACATCTACTTATGATAAAAACTCTCCAGAAAGCAGGGATAGAAGGAACATACCTCAACATAATAAAATCTATATATGACAAACCCACAGCAAACATTATTCTCAATGGTGAAAAATTGAAAGCATTTCCCCTAAAGTCAGGAATAAGACAAGGGCGCCCACTTTCACCACTACTATTTAACATAGTTTTGGAAGTTTTGGCCACAGCAATCAGAGCAGAAAAAGAAATAAAAGGAATCCAAATTGGAAAAGAAGAAGTAAAACTCTCACTGTTTGCAGATGACAAGATCCTGTACATAAAAACCCTAAAGATTCCACCAGAAATTACTAGAGCTAATCAATGAGTATAGTAAAGTTGCAGGATATAAAAATCAACACACAGAAATCCCTTGCATTCCTATACACTAATAATGAGAAAACAGAGAAATTAAGGAAACAATTCCATTCACCATTGCAATGAAAAGAATAAAATACTTAGGAATAAATCTACCTAAAGAAACAAAATCTATATATAGAAAACTATAAAACACTGGTGAAAGAAATCAAAGAGGACACTAATAGATGGAGAAATATACCATGTTCATGGAAGAATCAATATAGTGAAAGTGAGTACACTATCCAAAACAATCTATAGATTCAATACAATCCATATCAAGCTACCAATGGTATTTTTCAGAGAGCTAGAACAAATAATTTCACAATTTGTATGGAAATACAGAAAACCTCTGATAGCCAAAGCAATCTTGAGAAAGAAGAATGGAACTGGAAGAATCAACCTGCCTGACTTCAGGCTCTGCTACAAAGCCACAGTCATCAAGACAGTATGGTACTGGCACAAAGACAGAAATATAGATCAATGGAACAAAATAGAAAGCCCAGAGATAAATCCGTACACCTATGGACACCTTATCTTCGACAAAGGAGGCAAGAATATACAGTGGATTAAAGACAGTCTCTTTAACAAGTGGTGCTGGGAAAACTGGTCAACCACGTGTAAAAGAATGAAACTAGAACACTTTCTAACACTATACACAAAAATAAACTCAAAATGGATTAAAGATCTAAATTTAAGACCAAAAACTATAAAACTCCTAGAGGAGAACATAGGCAAAACACTCTCCAACATAAATCACAGAAGAATCCTCTATGACCCACCTCCTAGAATACTGGAAATAAAAGCAAAAATAAACAAATGGGACCTAATTAAAATTAAAAGCTTCTGCACAACAAAGACCCACTCCAGTGTTCTTGCCTGGAGAATCCCAGGGACGGGGAAGCCTGGTATGCTGCCGTCTATGGGGTCGTACAGAGTTGGACATGACTGAAGTGACTTAGCAGCAGCAGCAGCAGCACAACAAAGGAAACTATAAGCAAGGTGAAAAGACAGCCTTCAGAATGGGAGAAAATAATAGCAAACAAAGCAACGGACAAACAACTAATCTCAAAAATATACAAGCAACTCCTGCAGCTCAATTCCAGAAAAATAAACGACCCAATCAAAAAATGGGCCAAAGAACTAAACAGACATTTCTCCAAAGAAGACATACAGATGGCTAACAAACACATGAAAAGATGCTCAACATCACTCATTATAAGAGAAATGCAAATCAAAACCACAATGAGGTACCATTTCACGCCAGTCAGAATGGCTGCAATCCAAAAGTCTACAAGCAATAAATGCAGGAGAGGGTGTGGAGAAAAGGGAACCCTCTTACACGGTGGGTGGGAATGCAAACTAGTACAGCCACTATGGAGAACAGTGTGGAGATTCCTTAAAAAACTGGAAATAGAACTGCCATATGACCCAGAAATCCCACTGCTGGGCATACACACTGAGGAAACCAGAATTGAAAGAGACACATGTACCCCAATGTTCATCGCAGCACTGTTTATAACAGCCAGGACATGGAAACAACCTAGATGTCGATCAGCAGACAAATGGATAAGAAAGCTGTGGTACATATACACAATGGAGTATTACTCAGCCATTAAAAAGAATACATTTGAATCAATTCTGATGAGGTGGATGCAACTGGAGCCTATTATACAGAGTGAAGTAAGCCAGAAAGAAAAACACCAATACAGTATACTAATGCATATATATGGAATTTAGAAAGATGGTAATGATAATCCTGTCTGTGACACAGCAAAGGAGACACAGATGTCTAGAACAGTCTTTTGGACTCTATGGGAGAGGAAGAGGGTGGGATGATTTGGGAGAATGGCATTGAAACATATATAATGTCATATGTGAAATGAATCACCAGTCCAGGTTTGAAGCAAGATACAGGATGCTCAGGGCTGGTGCACTGGAATGACCCAGAGGGATGGTATGGGGAGGGAGTTGGAGGTGGGAGGAGGGTTCAGGATGGGGAACACATGTGCACCCTTGGCGGATTCATGTTGATGTATGGCAAAACCAATACAATATTGTAAAGTAAAATAAATAAATAAATAAAATGACTGCTATAGAAAAAATAAAATAAAAGTTGAAAAAAAATATGGATAGTGTAGTGGGTAGCCACTTTCTTCTCCAGGGCATCCTCCTGACCTGGGGCTCAAACCTGAGTATCCTGTATTGGAAGCCAATTCTTTACCATCTGAGCCACTGGGGAAGCTCCCTACTTAGGATGGCTATAATTTTTTTAAAAAGAAAATACCAAGTGTTGACAAGGATGTTAAGAAATTGGAACTCTCATGCAATACTGGTGGGAATGTGAAATAGTGTAGTAGCCATGATGAGAACAGTTTGACAGTTTCTCAAAAAGTTAAATATAGAATAACTATGTGCTCTGGCAATTCTGCTTTCAGGTATTTATCCAAAATAACTCAAAGCAAGGACTCAAATATCGGTACACAATGTTCCAGAAATATGATTCATAATAGCCAGAGTGCAAACAACATATATGCCCATCAACAGATGAGTAAACAAAATGTGATATACATATGCATGTATGTATATATATATATGTGTGTTTGTGTGTGTGTGTGTGTATAGGAAAAGGAGTACATCAATGCTGTATATTGTCACCCTGCTTATTTAACTTCTATGCAGAGTACATCATGAGAAATGCTGGACTGGAAGAAACACAAGCTGGAATCAAGATTGCCGGGAGAAATATCAATAACCTCAGATATGCAGATGACACCACCCTTACGGCAGAAAGTGAAGAGGAACTAAAAAGCCTCTTGATGAAAGTGAAAGAGGAGAGTGAAAAAGTTAGCTTAAAGCTCAACATTCAGAAAATGAAGATCAGGGCATCCGGTCCCATCACTTCATGGGAAATAGATGGGGAAACAGTGGAAACAGTGTCAGACTTTATTTTGGGGGGCTCCAAAATCATTGCGGATGGTGATTGCAACCATGAAATTAAAAGACGCTTACTCCTTGGAAGAAAAGTTATGACCAACCTAGATAGTATATTCAAAACTAGAGACATTACTTTGCTGACTAAGGTCCATCTAGTCAAGGCTATGGTTCTTCCAGTGGTCATGTATGGATGTGAGAGTTGGACTGTGAAGATGGCTGAGTGCTGAAGAATTGATGCTTTTGAACTGTGGTGTTGGAGAAGACTCTTGAGAGTCCCTTGGACTGCCAGGAGATCCAACCAGTCCATTCTGAAGGAGATCAGCTCTGGGATTTCTTTGGAAGGAATGATGCTAAAGCTGAAACTCCAGTACTTTGGCCACCTCATGCGAAGAGTTGACTCATTGGAAAAGACTCTGATGCTGGGCAGGATTGGGGGCAGGAGGAGAAGGGGATGACAGAGGATGAGATGGCTGGATGGCATCACTGACTCGATGGACGTGAGTCTGAGTGGACTCCAGGAGTTGGTGATGGAGAGGGAGGCCTGGCATGCTGTGATTCATGGAGTTGCAAAGAGTCGGACACGACTGAGCGACTGAACTGAACTGAACTGATATATATATAAAGTGGTTTGGTATTTCCCTCTCCAGGGGATCTTCCTGACCCAGGGATTGAACCAGGGTTGAACCCAGGCAGATTCTTTACCACTAGCATCACCTGGGAAAACTTCCAGTGCAGCTGTCCCCAAATGTTAGGTCCCGTCTGGACAGGCTACCACAGCATGTGTGTTGGCATGGCATGAGGACCAAGATTCCCCTTTCTTCTCCAGACTGCATGAACCCTGTGATAGAATCCCCATGAAGAACAAGAAGTCACTAAATTTGACCTGTCTTGATTTCCCTCCAACTTAGTCAGGGGGAAACTTAAGCCACGTTTAAGTTGATTCAGAAAAATATTGAAATGTGACATTTTTTGCCCACAGAATGCTGTGAAGGGATTCAGATTTGTTTTAATATCTTCTGACGAAACAAGTCCCCACTAACCATTTGACTAAGAGCTGTATTGAGATTAGTCGATGTAAACTATTATATACAGGATGGATAAACAACAAGGTCCTACTGTATAGCACAGGGAACTATATTCAATAACCTATGATAAACCATAATGGCAAAGAATTTTTAAAAAGAATGTCTGTATGTGTATAACTGGATCACTTCATTGCACAGCAGGGATTGGCACAACATTGTAAATCAACTGCACTTCAATTTTTTTAAATGGAAAAAAAAATGGCATTGTTTCCCTAATTTGAGAAGTCCTTGAGGACAAAGATCAGGGGAAACATCATTTTCTGTGCATAGAGAATGGCAATTGCCAAGTTGTGAGTGTGTAGAACGTGGTGAGAAAGACTGGAGAAGCTTTGGCATGGACTTTACAGATTGGATACTCCAACTGGGAGTTGCTTTTTTATTGTTGAATGAATCTTTGTGATTAGTAAAAGAAATGGGATTAATGACTCATCCATGGGTTCAAACTGCATGCATTTTCCCAGGCACTATGGTACAAAGATGGATTAGATATGAGCTATAGTTCTCAAGAGGCTTTCAGTTTAGAGGGGAACTAGTTTATTTTGTGTCTGAGACGGTAATAAGCACTAAAATCAATGTTTATACAAAGTCCTAGGAGAGCACAGAAAGAGTGACTAATTCTCTCTAGGAAATATCGGGAATAGTAAAATCCTTCAAAGAGGAAATAAGGTGTGAGTTGAACCTTGAAGAACAATTGGTAGGTCAACAGTAAGGCCACAGGGATAAGAGAGAAATGTCCATTTAGACAAAGAGAGCTGTGTGGGCAAAGAAATGGACTAGGAGGTTGCCTACTAAAATATGGCAAATGATCTGTGGGGTAGTAGCAATGCAAATCAGCCAGTGTTAGGGATGTGGTAGCTCATGGGGAAAAGTTGACAAGAAAATAGAAGGTCAAATAGGAGCTGGGGCCATAATGAGAAAACCTCATATTCAAGTGGTATGAGCAAATATAATAGTTACTGCTTTATTATTATTATTATTATTTGGTTATGCCAGGTCTTAGTTGAGGCATCCAGGATCTAGTTCCTGGACCAGGGAGCAAACCTAGTTCTCCTGATTGGAAGGGGCAGAGTCTTAACCACTGGACCACCAAGGAAGTTTCAACAGTAATGGTTTTTAAGAATGTTTATATTCTTTGATTGTTGTCATTCAGTTGCTAATTCATGTCTGACTCTTTGTGAGCCCATGGACCACAGTTTGCCTGGTTTCTCTGTCCATGAGATTTCTGAGACAAGAATCCTGGAGTGGGTTGCTGTTTCCTTTCCAGGGGATCTTCCCAGATCAGGGATTGAACCCCTGTCTCCTGCACTGGCAGGCAGATTGAGCCTCCAGGAAAGCCCATATACTTCCATATCTAATGCTTCACCTCTGCCCCAAACCCCTGAGTTACCCCACCTGAGGGTGCTCTGGTCCTCTTTTGAGACCCCTCCACCTGTCTCTCTAGGATCCAGTAACTAGAAGGTTAATCTCTGACATACCATGGGCTTGCCTGTATCTCTGCTCTTATCTTTAACATTTCCATATACTTCTTTCTTTGGATTTAATTTTTTACATCTAGTATCTTGAGTTAAAAGCTTAGATCGTAGATATTTAACATTGCTTCTTTTTAAAGGTGTATACTTACACTTGCATTGCATCTCACAAAATTTGATGTGCCATACTTTATTATGATTAACTTTAAAACATCTTATAACTTATTTTATGTATTAGTTCTTTAATCATGGGGTTGTTCAAAGTATTGCTTAATTTTGAAACATGTGAGGGCTTCTCCATCTCCCTTCTGATGTCTATGTCAGAAGCTTTCTCTGTCTTTTTTCACTGTAATAAAACTTCTGCCACACAAAAGCTCTGAGTGATCAAGTCTGGTGCCTGATCCCAAAGCTAAATCTTCTTCTTCGGAAATCACAAGTCCAACATTGTTCACCATAAGCTATCATCTTGGGGGCTCGTCCAGGATCTTCAAGACAAGGCAAGAACACTTAAAGCTCTAGCCCCTCTGCTTTCTCAGTATACACATTTTCTCCTTTGTTTTACTAATTCTACCTGTGTGTGAGGGTGGTTGAAAGCCTATGGGCAAAGCATGTGGACAAAATTTTCCTTTCTCACTCAGCTTTTCCTGGTCTCTTTAATCATTCCATAACTGCCTGGGGAATTAGAACTACAAACCTAGTCTTTCAGACCATAGACTTTCAAAGGACTTGCCATTACTGTGTACTTCTATTTAGACTTCCCGTCCACCCCACCCCTCCTCCCCAAGCTTGGGCTTCCCTGGTGACTCAGAGGGGAAAGAAACTGCCTGCAATGCCAGAGACCTTGGTTCAGTCCATGGGTCAGGAAGATACCCTGGAGGAGGAAATGGAAAGCCACTCAAGTATTCTTGCCTAGAGAATCCCATGGACAGAGGAGCCTGGCGGGCTAAAATCCATGGGGTCACAAAGAGTTGGACACAACTGAGCAACTAACAACAGTTATTTCTTCATTGATTGATTTCTAGCTTGATTCCACTATGCTCAAAACACATGTTCTATAGGCAAACTCTCTGATGTAATGGGACCCAATCAGACTTATAAGATTTTGTTTTATTTATTTGACTTAGTTGTGACATGCAGGATCTTTTTTGCGGCACTTGGGATCTTGCATTGCAGCATATGGACTTTTTAGTTTTGGCTCTCAGGCTAAGCTGCTCCCCAGAATGTGGTATCTTAGTTCCCCCACCAGCAATCGAATCCACATTCCCCACATTGCAAAATGGATTTTTAACCATTGGACCACCAGAAAGTACCCTGGTAATTTCTTACAGAAACAAATTTGTTACCTAGGAAAGTGTGTGTATGTGTTAGTCGCTCAGTCGTGTCTTCACAGCCCCAGAGACTATAGCTAGCCAGGCTCCTCTGTGCATGGGATTCTCCAGGCAAGAATACTGGAGTGGGTTCCCAGGCCCTTAGGAAAATCTTGGAGGAGTCCCAGGACTCTCTTGATCTGTAAAGGGTCTCAGTAGATGGTATGTTTTCTGTATTTAGTTGAAATAGGTATCATATTATTCAAGGTCTCAAGTCTAGTAAACATACGCTCAACTTCCCTTTTCAAGATTTTCTATTTGTCTCTATCACCTGCATTCAGCTTGGTGGAGACACTTCTAGTTTTCTCCCAAGAAGCAATTTTTCAGAATAGATGATAAAATTAAAAGGCTCATTGTGATAACTTCCTCCCCCAAAAAAGTCATAGAAACCTCATCTTCAGAAACTGATGTTTCCTGAACTACCCATGATGGTTTGGGCTTTCTTTCCTATGCTCTCTCCTTGAGTGATTTCATCTGTTCTTATAACTTTAAAGACCATCCAGCCCTAACTTGCAAGATCCATATAACCATGCTTCCACCTGCCTGTTTGAACTCTCCAACTGCATATCAAAAAAAGGCAATATGTCCATAAGAAATCTGTTTGTCTTTTATCAAAATATTTTGTTTTCTAGCCTTTCCATCACAGCAGATTCCTGTTAACCACACCTAGGATGAGATCATATTGGAAACTACTCCTTGTCTCACCTCAAACATCATGTAATCCATTACCATCACCACACCCTGGTGATTCTATTAGGTTGCTGAAAAAGTAATTGTGGTTTCAAACCATGAATTTTAAATCATTATAACTTGGTTCAAACACATTGTTATTAATCAAAATAGGAACCATTACAATCAACACATTTTTGCCAACAAGAAATAAGTTTGTTTATTCCAGTAGCATAAAAATCCATGCTTCTGTATTCGATGAACTCTTGGAAAGCATTTTCTGCTTCCTGCTTGTTGTGGAAGCATATTCCCTGCAAAATGTTATCAAGATGCTTGAAGAAGTGGTCGTCAGCTGGTGAGAGGTCAGGTGAACATGGCAGATGAGGCAAAACCTCATAGGCCAATTCATTCAACTTTTGAAATGTTGGTTATGAGACGACATATGGTTGGGCATTGTTGCAGAGAAGAATTTGGCCTTTTCTGTTGACCAGTGCCAGCTGCAGGCATTGCCGTTTTGGGTGCATCTCATTGATTTGCTGAGGGTACTTCTCAGATATAACGGGTTTTGGGGGGGATTCAGAAAGCTGTAGTGGATCAGAGGGGCAGCAGACCACCTGCAGTGACCGTGACTTTTCTTTGGTGCAAGTTTGGCTTTGGGAAGTGCTTTGTAGCTTCTTCTTGGTCCAACCATGGACCTACTGATAAAATTCAAATTAGGAATTCTCTCCATCCTCACCATCTCCACCTTTAAAAAAAATTTTTATTTATTTATTTCTGGATGGTCTGTGTCTTCATTTCCAGGAAGGCTTTTCTCTAGTTGCAGCAAGTGGAGGCTACTTTCTAGTTGTGATGTGCTGGCTTCTTGTGGCAATTACTTCTCTTGTTGCAGAGCACAGGCTCTAGGGCTCTCAGACGTCAGTAGCCGCAACATGTGGGCTCAATAGTTGTGGCTCTTGGGCTCAGAAGCACAGGCTCAATATTTTGGTGAAGAGGCTTATTTGCTCCTCAGTATGTGAGATTTTCCTGGATCAGGAATCAAACCCTTATCACCTGCATTGGCAGGCAGATTCTTTATGACTGAGCCACAGGGAAGTTCCATCCTCACCTTTAAGCTGTATAATGGACTGAATGTTTATGTCTCACCAAAATTCATAGGTTGTAATCCTAACCCTCACTGCAATAGTATTAGGAGGTGGGACCTCTGAGGCATGATTAGGTCATGAAGGTAGAGCCTTCATGACTGGGGGGTGTTCTTATGAAAGAGACCCCAGAAAATTCTCTTGCCCTTCCTTCCATGAGAAGACTCAGCACAGAAGAATAGAAGATGGCCCTCTATGAACCAGGCTCTCACCAAACACCAAATCTGCCAGTGCCTTAATCTTGGATGTCCCAGCATCTAGAACTATAAGAAATAAATTGTTTCATCCACCCGATCTCCAATGTTTTTGTTACAGCAGCCTGAATGGACTAAGACAGCCTGCCACCATCTTCCACCTAGACTTCTGCACTAGTCTTTTTCCAGGGTCCCAGTTTGCACCCTTCATGCCTTAGAACTGTTTCATCAATCAGTATGATCTTTATAACATGTGAACTGGACTGCATAATTTCCCTCCTGTCTTGACTTGGACTCCTCCCAAAATAGATCAGGAGTCAGAAGTTCTACTGAAAGTAATTCATTTGTGAGGAGACTCCAGAAAGCACTGGAAGTGAAGTGATAGGGAAGAGAAGAGATGTAATAAACATGGTAAACAAGCTACCACTCTGCCAACTGAAGCTTATCTCTGAACTCTGGGGAATAAGTTAAAATGCACACCCAGAATTATCTTCCAAAGGGGCAAGGAAACTGGGGTATTTATACACCATTTCCTGATGGTCATTGGTTGTAGGCTCCTCTCCTCTGGGGTGAGGTGAGGTGGGTGAGGTGAGGTGAGGTGAAGTCGCTCAGTCGTGTCCGACTCTTTGCGACCCCATGGACTGTAGCCCACCAGGCTTCTCCGTCCATGGGATTCTCCAGGCAAGAATACTGGAGTGGGTTGCCATTGAGATTGAGTCCCTACTACTGTAGGTTGCCCTACAAACAAGCAAAGCAGCTTCAAAGAGAGGCCACTAGGGAAATCACAGGAGCTGATACTTTCAAGTACTTGTCAAGTTGGCAAATAGGGAACTGGTATGTGCCAAGGGGAGATGGGCAGGGCACTGGCAACATCCACTACACCTACGCAAATCCCTCCAGTAACTTCGTGTTGAGTTTGGAATGAAATCTGGACTCTCAGTCATGGCATCCCAGACTGATCTGACTCTTGCCTACCCTGGTCTCCGGTGCCATTCCTGCCAGCATGATCTCCCATCCAGAGGCAACTTTTGACTTTTTGCTCTTTGCCTGCTGGAACAATCTGCCTAAATCTGTTGGCCAACCCTTCTTTAGAGTTGGAGTAAGAGAACTTGCAACCACGGGCAGACATATTATCCTGGTGTTTTCCTTTTAAAGAATATTCTTCTGCTGGAACCCATGTAGACAAACTTGAATCCACATCTGTCTCTGCCTCCAAGGCAGAGGATGTGCAGAAAGTTGATGACTTTTGGCATGGGGTTGCATACTTGCCTGACCTGGAACTCAAACAAGCAGAAGGAAGAGATCTCGTGGGCAGTACAGGAGCCGTGACCCCAGCTGCTGACTAAGGGCAACAGGATGAGCCAGTAGGTCACTGAAAATGTGGGCAAGACACAGCAGTGCCTATTGTACTATATGGGAATGGCTGCTGCTTCACTTCAAACTCTTGGAATTCCTGAGAATGCTAATTTCTACAAGATTTCTTTAGGTTGGTAGCACGACTTTGGTTTAGCATTTTGGTAGGTAGAAGCAGTTCTAGTAGCTTTGACTTGGTCTTTCCTACCAAAGTAACAAAGATAATTATTAATTCCATTGGAGACAGAAAGCTATGGAAGGAAAGAATAGCTCTCATATACTCTATGGCTCAGTTGTTAATGTTTGCATGGTCATTGCAGTGTAAATGCTGGGGACGGATCTTTCAAAAGTATAATACAACAAAATTGGAAGGTGTCAGAAGGCTGGCAGAACTATAAGGACAGTGTGTGTCAGAAAAAAAAGCTAAACTTTCACTGTCCATGGTAATGAGTAAAAAGTGCATGCCTAAAATGAAAAAATAAAGTAGCAATACAAGCATGTCGATCAGAATTATGCAGTACATAGCAAATGAATCAAAAGATTTGAATGTGCTTCTGGGCAGAAGAAATATGGAGGGCCCAGCTGCAAGGGAGCTGCAATTTTTTTATAATAAGCCCTGCAGAACTACAGATCTTGCTCTTAACAAATGATTCCCATTTTATTGGTGTAAGGGCAGCACTCAGCATCAATATTTTGTAATTAATTTTATTTTTTGGCTGCTTTAGGTCTCCAGTGCTGTGTGCAGGCTTTCTCTAGTCGTGGCAAATGGGGCTACTCTCTGCTGTGGTGCAAGGGCTTCCCATTGCATTGGCTTCTCTTGCTGTGCCCCACGGGCTCCAGGCGGAAGGGTTTCAGTAATTGTGGCACGTAGTCTCAGTAGCTGTGAACCTAAGCGTGGGCTTAGTTGCTCCAGGGCATGTGGAATCTTCCCAGACTGGGGACTGAACCCATGTCCCCTGCATTGGCAGGTGGATTCTTAACCACTGGACCACCAGGGAAGTCCTCAGCATCAGTATTTTTAAGTGGCTTTAGTATGCAGGTGGCTTTATAGATGGAGGTATAGCTTAGGCTTCCCCAGTGGCTCAGCAGGTAAAGAATCTGCCTGCAGTGCAGGAGACACAGGAGACATGGGTTCAGTCCCTGAGTTGAGAAGATCCCTCGGAGAAGGAAATGGCAACCTGCTCCAGTATTCTTGCTTGAAAAATTCCATGGATAGAGGAACCTGATGGGCTACAGTCCATGGGGGGCCGAAAGAGTCGGACACAACTGAGCACACACACATGCACCTCATTGACAACACATTCATTAATACTCTTAAGATAGAGAAAATTTGGGGATATATTCATACTCACATCTCCTCCTCTCCCTGGTGGCTCAGATGGTAAAGCGCCTGTCTACAATGCAGGAGACCCGGGTTAGATCCCTGGGTCGGGAAGATCCCCTGGAGAAGGAAATGGCAATCCACTCCAGTACTATTGCCTGGAAAATCCCATGGACAGGGGGAGCCTGGTAGGCTACAGTCCATGGAGTCAGAAAGAGTCAGACACGACTGAGTGACTTCACTTTTCACACTCACATAGCGTAGGAAAAAATGAAACATGTTTTAAATAAATCAATTATCCTGGAGTTAGACTTGGATATTCTATAGGAGTGGATAGTTAAGAAAAACTTCTAAGTTATCTTTTAAAGGCACTGCCTTAGTAGGAAGATTGCATCTGAATGCAGAGTCCAGTCTATAAATGTGTCCTGTGCTCATACATGTGAAAAGCCTGGGCTCAGCACTAAGGGCAAACAGCAACGATACACATCCTGCTCTGCAAGACTGACACTTGAAATATTCAGAAAGAGTCACAGCACTCCTTGATCGGAGGCATGCCTTAAGAGATGTGCTGATAGAGGGCTCAAAGATACTCGAGAGGGGAAAGGATCAATACCTAGTTTTCAGAGAATTCAGAAAGCTTCCCAAAAAACAGTAATCTTTTACTAGTAATATTAAGCAGTACAAGTAACATCGAAATACGTTGAATTTGGGGAAAAGAGAGAAGAGAATAGAGGAAGAACTTTCATAAGAACATTTTTAAGCAAAGACACTGACTTGCGGATTCATAGCAATAAAACTTAACAATTAGACTCATGGGGCAAGGGAAGGAAGCATAGCTAGTTTATTAAAAACAGACAACTACAAAAGCTTCTCTTTTAATTTTTCCACAGGGTTGATCCTTATAAATCTATGTACACTTTGAAAATTTGTCAGTTTTCCAAATTTTCCATTAGGAATCTTTATGGGAAGATTTTGGTAATATTTTAACAATATACCTAAATGATATTTGGCCATAACTGATTTGCCTCTCTCTTTGAACATATTAGATGCTGTCTGAGGAAAACATGGCCCATGATTTTAAGAAATACGGTCTAAAATATCTTAAGGTCATATTGAAAAAGAACTTATTTGAAAAGAGACTGTCTTGCTTCCATAACACAGACTTACTTAAGTGATACTATAAATTCCTGCACACAACCTGTACTTTATTTTCAGAGAACACAGATTTGGAAATGAAGAGCATTTTAGGCTCAGAAGCACTCCAGCAGCGTTCTCTGGGAGTCGCACTTGGGAGTAGCCTCTCCTGGGGCCTCAGTCTGTCTTGCCGGCCAAGTACTTAAGGCCTGGCAGATCTCAGGAGCACCTGGTCCCCCCATCCTACAATGAAGGAAATGTCATTGTTGGATCTAAATGTGATTATTAAGGAATTCAGCAAGACCTCCTTTTCTTTCTTTGCTTCCAATCCTAGTGTGTGATCAACCAACATTGAAAATTAAGATTTCTTTGGGACTTAAATGTTTTCACATGGAGAGCTTAGAGAATGAATAAAAATTAATCCAAATATTCCCAAATTTGGGGGAAAATCAGTATCAAACCTGGAAGAATGTTTTCACGTATAGACTGTTGGGCCCCTTGCCAACTCCAATTCGGAGAATAAGAATCTCTGTGACCACATGGGGCTGGGAGGAGAGCTGCAACTTATATTTTAGGAAGCTCCCCCTCCCCACCCAACCCCCTCACCCCCGACTCAGATGTCACCTGCTCAGTACTTATCCTCAGAATATTTGAAAACCACAATTCCTCCATGTACACAGGAGGAAACTGAGGCAAAGGGCTCTCAGGGTATACCCTAGGCTTCCTTGTTTTTCAACAGCACCTTGAATTATTTTTAAACTTTTTTAACTAAAGGAGAAAGAAAAATTTGATGGCGAAAAAGCTAGCAAAAATTGGAGTGAGAACTGAGCTTGAACAAGAGGCTACTTACACAGGGATAAAGAGGTGTACACAGAGGCAACTTGTGCGTCTTATTGGTTCAGAGAAGGGCTGAGCTTCTTCAGATTACAGCTTCTCAAAGGAAGTGGTTTGCCTTGGTTTCTGTTTTCCCTGGTGGCTCAGTGGTAAAGAATCCGGCCGCAATGTAGGAGCTGCAAGAGATTGAGGTTCGATCCCTGGTTCGAAAAGATCCCCTGGAGAAGGGAATGGCAGCCCTCTCCAGTAGTTTTGGCTGGGAAATCCCCTGGACAGAGGAGCCTGGCGGGCTACAGTCCACGGAGTTGCTACAGTCCATGCAGTTGCTGAGTCGGACACAACCGAACTAACACTTGTTTTTATTAAAACTCTCGCGCCCCCTAGCGGGTAAATGGAGCAATACCGAGACTATAGTGAAGGTGTTCTCTGGAACTGTGTTCTGGTTTTGGAATCAAGATGTTTCCTTTTCTCTCCGTTTGTTTTGCATGAAGTGAAGTGCAAGTCCCTCAGTCGTCTTCGACTCTTTGCGACCCCATGAACCAAACAATCCATGGAATTCTCCAGGCCAGAATGCTGGAGTGGGTAGCCTTTCCCTTCTCCAGGGGAGCTTCCCGACACAGGAATCGAACCGGAATCTCCTGCACTGCAGGCAGATTCATTACCAACTGAGCTATATTATACCATGTTCCCTTTTCAGTATGCTTTTCTGTCTCCTCTGCTTTAAAGTCGCAACCTTTTTATCTCTGTAAGTAAAGTCAGGCGCTCTGCAAGAGTGAGGACAATTACGTTTAATAAACTTTTGTTTCTGTTTAGTCCAGCACAATGAGAAAAACATTTCAAATTTCTTAAGTGTTTCCTAAGAAGCGTACATTTTACACCAGAGCAGTTGATCTGGCACTTAAACTGCAACTTAAGAAGTGACTCAAATGGTTTATATTGATTCCCTTTGCCCAAAGGAACTTAGAAGAGTCCTTCAAATTTACTTCCATTGGTCTGAAGCAAACAAACAAGCAAACAACACCTGGTTAAGAGTTCTGATTATAATAGTAGTATGGGTACTGGTGCCAAAAACAGCCCTATGAAAACCTCTTTTCCAACTGCATCAGAGTAAAGAGAGTGTGGTTGAATGTGAGTAAACAATCTGTTAAAGAGCTGTGGGCTGAGAGCTAAGCATCTAGTGCCTGTGAGGTTAGCGCACCAGTTACATGTTTTGCTTAGCTTCAGTTCTCAGAATACACCAAAGCAGATACCAACACCTGAACCCACAGTTCTGTTACGTGAAGACGCTTTGAAAATCCTGACAACCACAGACGCCAATTACAGTGGTCATCTATTACTAAGGGAAAGTGGAGCTGGCGTTTGGGTATTCAGTAAGAGCCCACCATCTGATTTAATGTATGGGCATGAAAAGAGACAAATATTGTTGCTTTAAAAAAGAAAAATGGGCAGAAGACTGTGCATTTGGAAGTGAGAAAGAAAAAAATTCTCCTAATTATGTTGGGGGATGAGGAAGGAAAAGCGATCGCAAATCAAAGCCGACTTTCTCCAGCAACAGAGGGAAATAAAGGGCTTTACGACCTTTTGAAACTGAAAAGGGAGACTGGCCCCGCGGCGTGGCGCGTGCGACGAAGTTCAGCACCTCGGAAAGCGCCCCCTCTCCTGGCGCTGGGGTTACGCATGCTCTTCGGGAGCCCGCAGCCTCCGCTGTGCGGGTGGAAATACAACTCGCGGCAACGCGGCTGGCAACTCACTGCGAGTCGACAGCAGCGGAGAGACGGAGATGCGAGGCAGTGAGGCCGGCATCGAAAGCCCTCCAGAGAGTTTCAGCGAAGTAGACAGAACTCTCTTCAGAAACCTCGTCGGAGCAGCTGCGGAGGAAACCTACAAAGGTATTTGAAAGGGAAAGAGCGGGCCCCCAGGAGCGGTCTGGATCTGCAGGGAGGGAACGCGCTAGTGCCCAAGCGACAGCAGGAAACGCTAGGGGCAAAAAAATCTGAGTCTTTACAGTAGAGACCCGCAGACGCCAGCCTTGGCCGGACAACCTTTCGACGCCGTTCGCTCGCCTTGGGAGCTGTGCGTCTCTACTCTAGAATACCCCTCCAGAACCGACGCTCGGCGCCCATTTTCACGCCCAAGGCCAAGCTCCGCGCGCCGGGGACGCGCCTGGCGCCCTGTTCCTAGGCGCTCTCTTCCACAGCTACTTTGAAAGCCCCCGCGCGCGCCGGAACCCCGGAAGAGCCGGACTCCCCTTAGGAGCTATCTCCCGAAACATGACCTAGAGGCGCCAGCGCGGGCAGGTGGCCGCGGCAGCCGCTCCAGCCACCATGAATAAGGCAGCTGGCGGGGACGAGCTCACAGAACTCATCGGTCGGGTCCCGGACCTTCTGCAGGCGGCTAACTTCAGCGGCAACGCGTCGCTGCAGCTCCAGGACTTGTGGTGGGAGCTGGGGCTGGAGTTGCCTGACGGCGCGGCGCCGGGGCACCCCCCGAGCGGCGGCGGGGCGGAGAGCGCGGACCCCGAGGCCCGGGTGCGCATCCTCGTCAGCGTGGTGTACTGGGTGGTTTGCGCACTGGGGCTGACCGGCAACCTGCTGGTGCTCTATCTGATGAAGAGCAAGCAGGGCTGGCGCAAGTCCTCCATCAACCTCTTCGTCACCAACCTGGCGCTGACGGACTTCCAGTTCGTGCTCACTCTGCCCTTCTGGGCCGTGGAAAACGCCCTTGACTTCAAATGGCCCTTCGGCAAGGCCATGTGTAAGATCGTATCCATAGTGACGTCCATGAACATGTATGCCAGCGTTTTCTTTCTCACCTCCATGAGCGTGGCGCGCTACCACTCGGTGGCCTCGGCTCTTAAGAGCCACCAGACCCGAGGGTACGGCCGGGGCGACTGCTGCGGCCGGAGCCTGGGGGACAGCTGCTGCTTCTCCGTCAAAGCACTGTGCGCGATGATCTGGGCCTCCGCCGCGCTGGCCTCGCTGCCCAACGCCGTCTTCTCCACCACGGTCAAGGTGATGGGGGAGGAGCTGTGCCTGGTGCGCTTCCCCGACAGGTTGCTGGGCCGCGACAGGCAGTTCTGGCTGGGCCTCTACCACTTGCAGAAGGTGCTGCTGGGCTTCGTGCTGCCGCTAGGCATCATCAGCCTGTGCTACCTGCTACTGGTGCGCTTCATCTCCGACCAC
Organism: Ovis aries; assembly: GCF_016772045.2. Classification (NCBI taxonomy): domain Eukaryota; kingdom Metazoa; phylum Chordata; class Mammalia; order Artiodactyla; family Bovidae; genus Ovis; species Ovis aries. Next base: position 39,987,797 of record NC_056069.1, on the reverse strand, counting down.
CGCGTGGCAGGGACCGAAGGAGGAGCCTCAGCGGCCGGGGGAGGCCTGGCCGGAGCCAGCGCTCGGAGACGCTCCAAGGTCACCAAATCAGTGACCATCGTGGTCCTGTCCTTCTTCTTGTGTTGGCTGCCCAACCAGGCGCTCACCACCTGGAGCATCCTCATCAAGTTCAACGCGGTGCCCTTCAGCCAAGAGTACTTCCTGTGCCAGGTGTACGCTTTCCCCGTGAGCGTGTGCCTGGCGCACTCGAACAGCTGTCTCAATCCCATCCTCTACTGCCTCGTACGCCGCGAGTTCCGCAAAGCGCTCAAGAACCTACTGTGGCGCATCGCGTCGCCTTCTCTCACCAGCATGCGCCCTTTCACCGCCACCACCAAGCCTGAGCCGGAGGACCAGGGACTGCAGGCCCTGGCGCCTCTCCACCAAGCCGCGGAGCCCGACCTGCTCTACTACCCGCCTGGCGTGGTGGTCTACAGCGGCGGGCGCTACGACCTGCTGCCCAGCAGCTCGGTCTACTGACGCGGGCCGAAGTCCAGGGTGCGCGCAAACTGCAAAGCTGTTTTTCCTGGAGGGAAAAGAGCAGAGCGGGTGAAGGGATGAGAGGGGGACCTCCGGATCCAGAGTTTAGGAGGGAGGAGGATGGAGAGGAGCACAAAGGAGCAGCCTAAGAAGAGGTTGGGGACCTCCTCCGGAGAGGGGAGGCTGCGAACCCAGGTGGAGAGACAAGCTGGCAAAGGGGCCGAGCTCAGCCTTACAGGCCCAAGCCATCAGCCTCCGTTCCCCTTCTCTCTACACGCACTCCCTTCCTCCTCTTAGGCCACGTAGTGTAGGCTGGGCAGTGTAGGGCGCCCAGAAGGAGGAGAAAGGCATCCGGAATGTAGAGTAATTCGGGGGCGAGGAAGTGGCCTCAGCCAAATGGTGCGCACAGTTGAGCACATGTATTACAGAAACTTTTTTTTGGCAGCTCTTGAAAAACTCCTCAAGGTGCACGCAGCCGGGGGAGCCACCCTCAAAACCTTTGCGCCCTGGTTCTGGGACAGCCGGGGCGCGAAGGTCTGATCTGCTGCTTGGCTGCGGGCAGGCCTAAAGTATGGGACCCGGAAACTTCTTCGGAGTTGAAAGAAAGAAGTGACAATCTTGTTCCGCCCGCAGGAGAAATGCACCGAGAAAGAGCCACCTCCCATGAGGCGTATGCTTTATCTTTTGGGTCGGGGAGAGTGCGCACACCCGGAGCCGGACTGGGACTCTGCACCGCTCAAGGGTCGCCGGAACCAAAACGCTCGCGTGTACTAGAACAGCTCTTTGCCGGGAGTGGCTTCCCTGCGAGAGCGAGCGGACTCAGGGAGATTACAGAGGCTGAAGAGAGCGACTTCTTCAGGCTGCTGCTGCTGCTAAGTCGCTTCAGTCGTGTCCGACTCTGCCGCTGCTGCTGCTGCTAAGTCGCTTCAGTCGTGTCCGACTCTAGGCGACCCCATAGCAGGAAGCCCACCAGGCTCCCCCGTCCCTGGGATTCTCAAAGAGAAGTGGGGGCGGGGCACGTGCTCTCTGGGCACTCCAACAGCAAGTGAGTGCGCCCTGCGCTGGAAGCAGCGAGTCTGGATTCCCTTGAGAGCCCTGCGGGTGCCTGGAGACACTGTGTCCGCTCGGGTCCATGCACTGCAGGTGAGCTGTGCCCTGAAGCAATTTGAACAGGTCTAAGGAGACACGCCACGGGGAGTAGAGACTTTTCTGCAGCCTCACCCTCTCACTCTTTGGGAATCGGAATGCGTGTTTGATTGAGGCTCTAGACCAGCAAGCAGAGGAATGACTCAGCCGCGTTTTTTGCAGGCTTAGAAGATTGAGAGATGCTGTAGAAACGTGGTTCCTAAAAACCAAACTCCCTGAAGCTGGAGTCTAATCATTCCAGAGGAGTTGTGGGGTAGGAAGGGGAATGGGAGACTCAAGTAAACTCTGTGCTGAAGGGGAAAGAGTAGGGAGAGTCTGTTCTGGGTGAATTACCAGGATTTCAGGTGTGGGGTTTCTTATTGCTCATAACACTGAGGAGAGAAGGCAAGAATCAGAATTCCCACGGGACTCTACCTTAACCAAGTTCCATTCATTCTAAAGACTGCTCAGCACGTTGACACACATGATGAATTTTTCCGTAACCCCCAGTCTAACGGGACCTTCTGAAGGGTGACATATTTCGCATGACAATTCTGTTCTGGTCACAGCAGTATAGTCCTTTCTTGAGGCTGCTCAGAGGGCGGGATGGAATGATCTACCCATCCAGCTGCCAGTTTTGACAGAGGTGCTGCTGTTTTTCTCTTTGGCAACCTAGTTTGAGATCACAAACAGGCACCTACTGGTGTGCTTATTTTCATAGCATAAATCATCACTATACAAGCGTGTCTGCTTCTATAGCCTCTTGAACCATAAATTACTTTGTGATTTTGTTGGAAATTTCCAGGACTGTCTGAGATTTCAGGTTCAAAATGTGAACTCCACAGCTCCAGCATTCCTGTCTCGCTTTCTGTAACACACACAGTATAAAAATTAAGACCCTGCCACAAACACAAAAGCTGCTTGACCTCCCCATTCCTGAGCAGCCTTGAAGAAGGTAGCTTTTTTTAGAAAACAGAATAATGCTTTTGTTTCAAAGTAGTCAAATTAGCCTCTCTTTGCCATTTAGGATGAAAACTTATTGATACTGATATTGAGAAGCAATGGGCTAATAAACATTGAACTATAATCCCAAGTCTCCAAAATATAAAGTAAATGAACAGGTAAACACCTACAAAGAACAAATAGTAGCATGGTAGTGTATCTCTTTTACACAGATATTAGACACTTACTGAGATATTCTCTTTATTAAGCAAATTGCTGTTTTGAATTTGACAATAAACAATGTGTGAGTTGCCCAAGGTTTTTAGGAAAGTATGTTGAAGTGTGTACTTCTGGTATAATGGGCACCAGAAAAACAGAAGGGGTGGGGGCAAGGGCTTCAGGAAAGAACGCTATGAAAGGAGTCACCTTGTCCCCCTCACCCACATCTGTGGACTTCTAAGAACATGGCTAGAGGGAGCCAAGACCAAAACTATCTATACAAGGACAAAAGCATCAACAAGGAAACGGTCAAATCCAGTTGAGATCATCAAATTATTATTATTTTTTGAATGCTTGTTGTGTGCCTAGCTCTGTGTTGAGTGTTGGGGTTATGTACACATTCCTGACATTTAGAAGGGGACAGTACCATGTACATGAGGCAAATGAGTCATGGGATAGTGAGTTAAATGCCATGTTGTTGCTGTTCAGTCACTAAGTCGTGTCAGACTTTTTTTGATCCCATGAACTGCGGCACTCCAGGCCTCCGTGACCTTCACTATCTCCCTAAGTTTGCTCAAACTTATGTCCATTGAGTCAGCGATGCCATCTCATCCTCTGTCAACCACTTCTCCTCCTGCCCTCAATCTTTCCCAGCATCAGGGTCTTTTCCAGTGAGTCAGCTCTTTCACATCAGGTGGCCAAAGTATTGGAGCTTCAGCATCAGTCCTTACAATGGATATGCAAAGTTGATTTCCTTTAGGACTGATTGGTTTGATCTTCTTGTTTTTGAATATCATAGTAAGGGCTAAAAGGAAGTGCTGTTTATAGGAATACAGGGATGGAGAACTTGATTCTGTTGGGGAATCAGAGACTTCCTGGGCAAAGCAGTATTTGAGATGGACCTACGAATATGGGCTTCTCTTGTGGCTCAGCTGGTAAAGAATCTTCCTGCAATGTGGGAGACCTAGGTTTGATCCCTGGGTTGGGAAGATCCCCTGGAGAAGGGAAAGGCTACCCACTCCAGTATTCTAGCCTGGAGAATTCCATGGACTGTATATAGTCCGTGGGGTGGCAAAGACATGACTGAGCAACATTCACTTTCACTTCACTTTCTTAGGAATATGAGTACAATTTAGATGGGCAATCTGGCAATTGAGACAGAGAGTAGGTGCATAGCTAGGGCATTTGAAGCTGGGGAAATTTAGTGATCAAAGACTTTGAGGTTGGAGGGCAAGGTGCATGGAGGGAAAAGCAAAGCACTATGGCCTCCCTTTCTCTTACAGGATTTACTGGGATTTCTAGGAAGAATGTAAATGTCCCTGCACTTGCTTTATTTGTCTGGGAACAGGACAGCTTTGTCCCAGAGCGGATATGTCACTGGTATACTAAGAACAAGTACTTAAGTTCCCAAAGGTGGTTAACAGAGTGTGAAAGTCGCTCAGTTGTGTCCAACTCTTTGCGACCCCATGGACTATACAGTCCATGGAATGCTCCAGGACAGAACACTGGAGTGAGAACCTTTCCCTTCTCCAAGAGGTTTCCCAACCCAGGGATCGAACCCGTGTCTCCCACCTTGCAGGTGGATTCTTCACCAGCTGAGCTACAGGGAAGCCCTGGTAGATTAAAAGCCTTTAAGGTGGTTGAGTTCAAGGAGTAAAGTGTTACTTAAGTGTGAGTGTGAGTGTGTGTGTGAGAGAGAGAGAGAGAGAGTCTGTGTGCTCTAGCTCCCTTTTCCATCCCATAGCCCACCCAGTGTTCCATCTGAAAAGAGCTTCACTTGTAATGAAGACCATGCCCTGTGGTTGGCCACAGATGACTACTCTTGACTTCCTTGGGGGTCCAGGGAAGACAACTCTCACCCTTCCAGCCCACCCAGTCATTCATTTCAAAATCTTTAATCAGCAGAGCAGTGCTTGGAGAAATGATCAGAAGATACACATTGAACTCAGCAAATGATTCCATTTCCAAATGTTGCAGAGGTCAAGAACAGGCAGGTGAGGCAGGAGAGATGGCTGGATGCTGATTCTTTCTTAAGGCTGCGTGCTATCATGTGGAAAAAGCTTCCCTGGTGGCTCAGATGGTAAGGCGTCTGCCTGCAATATGGGAGGATCAGGTTTGATCCCTGGGTTGGGAAGATCCCCTGGGGAAGGAAATGGCAACCCACTCCAGTACTCTTGCCTGGCCAATCCCATGGACAGAGGAGCCTGGTAAGCTACAGCCCACCGGGTCTCAGAGTCGGGCACGACTGAGCGGCTTCACTTTCCTTTCCTTTCCTGTGTCATGTGGGCCCCTGAGAGCACTGGCTCATTCTCGGCCTAGGCCCAGGGCAGGGGTCCTGTGTGGGATTGGGAGCAGGTGTCCTCCCTGGGTCCTCTTCTAAGTCAGTCATGACCTTGCTGCTCTTGGATGGATAACGTGAAGGGGAGAAGGAGGAAGGAAGACTGGGGAAGATGGAATCTTTTTGCTGGTGAATGCAATAATTTCATTTTGTGAGTGTATATTCCAATAGTGGGCGTCCGTGGTGGCTCAGATGGTAAAGAGTCTGCCTGCGGTGCTTGAGACCAGGGTTCGATCCCTGGGTCGGGAAGATCCCCTGGGGAAGGAAATGGCAACCAACTCCGGTATTCTTCCCTGGAAAATCTCATGGGCGGAGGAGTCTGGCAAGATACAGGCCGTGGGGTCGCAAAGAATCTGACACCACTGAGCGACTTCACTTTCACTTTTCTTTTCACTTTCATTCCAGTAGGTGGCGCTAGTGGTAAAGAATCCGCCTGCCAATCCGGGAGACGCAAAAGACATGGGGTTCGATCCCTGGGTGCGGAATATCCCCTGGAGCAATGCATGGCAACCACTCCAGTATCCTTGCCTAGAGAATCCCATGGACAGAGGAGCCTGGTGGGCTACAGTCCATGGGGTCACAAACAGTTGGATATGACTGAAGCAACAGCACACACACACACACACACACACACACACACACACACTGATAGACGGCAGGGGGCCTGGACTGGACAGAAAATAAGTGCCAATGTGCACAGGAGGGAGGCAAGGCTCAGAGGCTGATCAGTGGAGCCACAGCACACTGAGGTCTGAGGAGAAAGCTCAGCTCAGTCTGGAAAAATTAATCTGGAGAAAATGGGATAAACTGTGGGAACCCAGAGAACCTGGTGCTGAATAAGGAAGCTGTGTGTGTTCTGCAGGTGGCAAGTGTGGGCGGCGAAAGGAAGGATTGACCACTTTGGTGTAAGGCTTGCCCTCCTTCCCCTTCTGCCCCACTCTACACAACCAGAAGAGCTCAGATCCACAGGTGTACCCCAGAAATACCACCCCACGCCCTAGCACTGCCCCTGCCACAACCCAAGAGCAGCAGAGATCAGGCTCTTAAAAGGGAGGCAGCCAAGAGAACTGCAGCCTGGAGCCATCAGACCTGGGCAGCCAGGACCCCTACCCCGGGTCTGATACTGGAGAGTGCTGCTCAATCCTCCCACCTGTACCCCTTCCCACATAGCGAGGAATCCACGGAGCTGCCTGGAGCCTGAGCCCTGCTCCTCCACCCACTAGACTATGCTTCGGTATGCAAGACGTCAAATTCCCCATCTAAATGGCTCTGAGGCTCTAAGGGCTTCGTGGGTCCTTTCCTCTTGAAGGTGGAAGACACCGCTGAGTCTGTGCACCCTTAGGTGTGAAGGGAGGCTGAGGGTGACTGTTTGCAGGTGTGGTAAAGGGCGGGGAGTTGGGAAGGCTATGGACGTGCAGGTGTCAAGGTCCCCACAGGAGCCCTCACAGTGCTGGACTGGGATAAGGGTGGGAAAAGGGGGGATGGGCCTTCATCAGCGGTCTCTCCCCCAGGCCCTGCAAATGCAAACGGTAGGAGTGGACCTGCACCCCTCATTCCCCAAGAGGTTTTGTGAAAGGGAACCCAAAGAACCCCCGAGCACAGTTCTCCTTTGCAGTACCCCTTCCCCAAATGAGTCTACACTGCAGGCTCCTGGCCATGCTACTGAACCTTCCATTCTGCTATGCACCAGGAAGCCAGAAGACAGCCTGAAGCCCTGTGTCCTTGTTCTCAAAGCAGCTCCTTTCATGTCTGCAAATTCCCTTCCAGCATGGGAGGCCTCCATAATCTAGAAATCCACCTGAGGCAGTGATTACACAACCAGCTCTAAGATAAGGCAGGAGGAGGAACCACATAACATGTTTTAACTTGGAGAAACATGTGGGCAAGTCATTCTGCACCACTCAGGCACATCTGGAATTATATAGAAAACACTCATGAAGGACAGGTGATGGGGAGATCTAGACCTGAGGAAGCAGGATGGTAAGCCTTTAAAAAATAATTAATGATGGCTGTCATGTATCAAGTGCAGACCAGTGGCCAGCCTCCAGGCTGAGTGCTGCTCTTATAGGGAACAACAGAGCCCAAGTGCCTGCATTCAAAGCCCAGCTCTGCCACTTCGGAGCTGTGTAGCTTCAGATGAGAACTATAAATCTCTCTGCCTCTGTTTCCTCATCTAGAAAATGGAGATCAGTAGCAGCAGCTTCTCCTAAGATTGCTGTATTAACATGGGTAAAATGCTGAGAATGGTGGTAAGCACTCTGTAAGGCTTAGGTATTACAAATGGTCACCACTCTCTGGGGTAGGAAGTATTGGGTGGGTCATAAAGTTCCCTTGGCTTTTTCCACAAGATGTTACAGAAATCTCGAATGAACTTTTTGGCTAACTCAATCTTACCCCAAATGTACAGAAGAACAAGTGCAGCTTTTGAGGTTCTGTAGTTTGCTGGGGAGCAGCAAAGCCAGGATCCCAAACCAGCCTGGCTCTAAAGCTCACGGTCTTTCTGTTAAATCATGCTGCCATCATGAACTTCAAGGGGTACAGCTGAGAAATGCTGCTTCACTTGGAGAAGAGAGGATCACAGGAGAAACGGGAGGCAGTTATTTGAAAGGTTTCCAGTGAGACTCCAGGGATTGGAACAAAAGTGCAGGCTAGAGAGAAAGATTTTTACTGCATCAATAAGATGAGCTGTTTCCAAGTGGGAAATCCTCTAGCATGAGATGTTCAAGCAGACTTGTAGGGATAGTATAAATTAACATGAATGAATCATAAGCGAGTTAAATATGAATTGAATATGAATGAATTAATATCTCAAATCACCAGCCTTATTTTGCGTAATGATGCATTGGATGGAAAATAGAATCTTCCTGACTATATACGGACCCCTAGTTAAAAAATAAAAATTAAAAAATCACATCACAGGATAAATTCCAGTATCACAAGTGTGTGTTAGTCAGCGGCTCAGGTTTTATCAAGGCCTAAAATGCCCTGTGGAAAACAGACCCTGCCTCCCTATTCCACCGCAGTGACTCAGGGAGAAAGTTGCAAGGAGGTGCTGTCATCCATACTTGCCCTTTGCCACCAGTGAATGGGGGCATGGCCCAGTCTCTCCTAAGACAAGTCATGCTTGAAATACTGAGACTGATGTGGACAGAGCTGGCTGGGAATAAGGGGTAGCAATGCACAGAGTCGGACACAATTGAAGTGACTTAGCAACAGCGGCAGCAGCAACTGCAGTTGAAATCAAAACACGTGGCATCCAAAGGGCAGACACAAAAAACGAAGAGCTAGATAAAGATTGATTTCGTGCTGCATGCACCACAGTGTCTGAGGTTAGGGACTGTGTCTCTTTATTGACCTAATCCACATATCTAACAAAGAGAGCCACAAAGCAACAGCCAATCAGTGCCACCGCAGAGGCTGTGATCACCACGACGACGACGCTGCCAGCTGTGTTGACCAGAAGGCCCAGGCCACTTCCGACCAGGATCTGAGCCAGCTGCACCATGCATGTGAGGGCGGCGCAGTCCAGGCCCTGCCCTCTGCTGCTGCCATCCAGGCCCCCACCCAGGGCCCGTTGCTTCTGCAAGACAAGAACAGGGACAGCATTTGATCTATGCCAGCTGTTCCATAGGGCAGAGTCAGCAAGCAAACTTTTTCTTTAGAAAGCCAGATAACAGATACTTGCAGCTGTGGTTCCAAACACACAACTCTGCCGTTGCAGTGCCAAAGTAGTCACAGCACACAAACAAGTTCCAACACAACCTTAAGACACTGCTATTTGATTCAAGCTCTACTCCCTGCCTTTTCCCCCTACCTGCCACAAAATCTTGAATATAACTATGGGAGTTAAATAATGAAGAACACAAAATTCTCTCTTCCTAAGCATTCAATAAATACAGTGGATTCGAAACAATAAATATCCCTTTTCATCCCTTCCTTAGAGTTGAAAGTTCAAACACTTTCAGGAGGATGTTGAATCACAGATATATGTTAGGAGAGGCAACATAAAAAAGCAATTAAACCTTTTAAAATAGGGTTGTTGTTTGGTGAGTAGATTAATGTTTGCTTACTATTTGACATTTGGTTTGAATTGGCTGATAGCATTGTCATTTATCAGGTATCATATACGTGCTAGGGCTTGAGCAAGGCTCTTTCACTTACATTATTTCATTCATGCTTACCACCTTTCCAGAGGCACAGGGAAGGGAAGCCCCAAAGTGTTAGCCCCTCAGTCACATCCGGTTCTTTGTGACCCCATGGACTGCAGCCGTCCAGGCTCCTCTGTCCATGAGGATTCTCCAGGCAAGAATATTGGAGTGGGTAGCCATTCCTTTCTCCAGGGGATCTTCCTGACTCAGGGATTGAACCCCAGTAACCTTCATTGCAGGTAGGCCTTTTTTTTCTTTTACCATCTGAGCCATCAGGGAGGCCCATATTATTATCATTAACCTCATAATAACAATAATACAATACTACTGCCTACCATTTTTTGAGTCTTTGCAAGGTGCCAGGTAGGCATTATGCTAAGCAGATTACCTATACTATCTCATTTCTTTTTTCATTTTTATTTTTACTTTATTTTACTTTACAATACTATATTGGTTTTGCCATACATTGACATGAATCCACCACGGGTGTGCATATCTCATTTCATTCAATTTTCCAACAATTCTATAAGGTGGGTGTATCATTCCCATTTGATTAGAAAACTAAAGCTCTATGAGTCTGAAAGATAATTCCTACACTATTAAATTTTAAAAAATCATTGTGCAGGAAAATGCATAGTATCCTTTGAATAAGAAAAGGAAAATGAGAAAATGCAATTCGTAATCGCTAGATTTTCATTCAAAAATACTAGAAAGATAGACAAAAATCTAAAGAAAGTGGTTACATGTAGGGGCCTGGGGTAGGAGGAAGGGGGAATAGGGAAATAGTGAAGGGAGAGGGAGGCAGGTGCCATTTGATTCACACTTGCATATCATTGTGGCTGCTGAACCATGTCATTGTATTTCCCATCTAAAAATGAACTCATTTTGAGTGACACTTAGTAAATAAATGGACAAGATCTCTGGGCTTCCCTGGTGACGAACACGGCAAAGAATCTGCCTATGATGCAAGAGACCCAGGTTCGATCCCTGAGTCAGGAAGATCCACTGGAAAAGGGAATGGCAACCCACTCCAGTATTCCTGCCTGGAGAATTCCATGGACAGAGAAGCCTGGTGGGCTACAGTTCATGGGGTCACAAAGAATTGGATACAACTGAGTGACTATTTTTTCCACTTTATGATTCCCCAGTGTCCCATAGCTCCCAAATGGTGGAGGCACAATTTGAATCCAGGTTCTTCTGCTTCCATAGCCTCTGTGTTTGGGGCCTAGTATCATATAGCTCTGTCTTGGAGGGGACAGCTGTATCTCTAGCAGCTAAGTGCCTGCCATGCATTGAAACATTAGTGATGATGTCTGCCAGGAGTAAGGACAGCTGCAACTCTTGTTTAAAGGTTTTAAAGCCTAGTGCAACCCTGCCGCACTGAGCTTGCCAGATCAAATGATGAAAAAGAAGGCCAGTGTTCTAGTCACATGGACATGTGTTCAGGGTTTTTGCAGTTTCCTGCTGGGATGGATAAGCTAATAGTTCTCTTTAGCTTTTACAGTTGAGGAAATGTAAGCCTATTTTCAGGGGGAAAGGTGCATATTTTGATAAGAAAAGGTGGTAATTTTAGAGCAGAAATACCCAACCTAATGCTTTTTTTAAAAAACCCAACCCAAACTCCCAGCCACATGGAGTCTTGCCCTCTGGCTTGAATTTCCAGATGGAAATGGAGATGGGCCGGGCCTCCCTTGAGGCGGCTAGAGAGTTAACCAGCTGCCACCAGCTTTCCTCCCTGCACACCGGGCATGACTTACTAAAACCCCATTTCCAAGGAAAATATTGCTCAACCAGTAACTCCCAGAAATGGCACCGGACCTCTGTTGTGGTTGAGGGCCGGGGCCCTCACTGTGGCACCTAGAAATGGCTGCAGGGGCATGGCAGGTGTCATAAGCCTAGAGTTTCCCCTGCTTTGTCTCTGTGTGATTGTGGGCTGGCTTCTCAGCATTACCAACCCTCCCTTTTCCAATGTGACAAATGGGAGTAATGGCGCCTGTCTGACTGCTCCCAAGTACACTGGGCTTCAGAGTAAGGAGGAGAGGGTGGGCTGGGAACGTGGTCATGCCCTGGCCAGGCCATCGTAGCATCTGGCTGGACATTTTAGTGCTGCAGTTTCGAGAACCCCTATTTTCCAGCTCTGCTCTACACTTTCCCACCAAGTCCCCCCGCCTTCAGGTGGCTCCAGACGTCACTCGGCAGTGAGGTTCGACCACGCACCTGCTCCTCACGGTGATACACAGCGATGAGGGTAAAGGGTACCGTGTACAGGGTGCTGGACATCACGCCAAATAAGGTGCACATGGCCAGAGTGGAGTAGACATTCGGGAAGAGCCCGATGAATCCTGTGCCCAGGCCAAACAGCAAATACCCCATAAAGTAAAGACCCTTTAATCCGATGCAGGGAACCAAAATTTTCTGAAAGTCTGTGGAGAGAAGAGAGGGAGAAATTATAGCTGGCAGTGCCTCACAACATCCCATCATTTCAGACAACCTTTGCTTTTGAAGATTCACTTTTGTTTTTTTAAATCTTTCCTTTGATATTGAGTCAGGAACAAAAGAACCCCCTTATCTATGCTTGAAGACAGCTGGTTTTGGGAATCAGCTTTGAATCCTTTGCCTAAAGGAGAGCTGGAGATTGCCTTCCTGGGTTGATTTTCTTTCCTGCAGGGAAGGACCAGGGACTGTGTAGTGGGCAGCTGTATATAGCAACAAGACGCAGAAAAGATGACTGAAAAGCCCACCTTTGTTTTGGGACCCTGGGGCTGCAGGACATGCAAGAAAAGTGCAGTTCTTTCTAATTCACAGGGATCTATCCCAGCAGGACCAAAATGACAATCCAGGTCTATCTTGACCCAAAGTCAGGTTGGAGGAAATGAACATAACCAGAGTTTATGGAATAAGCTGAGTCATTCAGTTTTTCCACCCCACCCAAATGCTGTCTCCACAACCTGAGAAGCAGGTAAAGAAGGTACTTCACCTGCAGACACTGGCCCTGACATACCAGCCCTTCCCAGTCGGGTCAGGGGACCCTGCTGTGCCAGGCACCTCCCCATCGCTGGCACCCTCATACTCTGGACAAGCTCTATAACTTCTCCAAAACCTCAGCTTCTTGATCAGAAAAATGGAATTAGTAAAATCCTTGCTGGCGGTTGTTACTAGGATCAAATGAAGTAAAATAGCTGTGAAATCCCCCAGCCGAATGCCAAGCACACGGAAGACATCAAGTTAACACTGGCTATCATAATTCCAAAAACACAGACTTTGCTGAATATGGTTGACTTTCCACTGGGGTCTCCTCGAAGCAGGTAAACTTGGCTTGCTCATAAAAGACTCATGGTAGAGCTCATTCTTTAAAACTGAAAATGTTGCTTTAAAATATTTTCCTATGTTTTTCACCACAGTAGGGAAAATCCCTAAGAATGTTTTATCTTCCTTTTTTAATCATTTATTTTAATCCATAGTTTTATCTTTCCTCTGCCCCATGCTGCTAGACGTACCCAGGAGATAGATAAATGATAGAAACTAGAAATGTGCCTACTCAAGAGTGAAATTTCCCATATCTTTTCAAATAATTATTGGATTTACACTGCATAGACAAGAAACCTCATCTGTATTCCATTTGTATTATTGTTATATCAATTATGCATTAAATATGTGAAGAGAAAGTCGCTCAGTAATGTCTGACTCTTTGAGACCCCATGGACTATACAGTCCATGGAATTCTCCAGGCCAGAATACTAGAGTGGGTGGCCTTTCCCTTCTCCAGGGGATCTTCCCAATCCAGGAATCAAACCCAGGTCTCTCTCATTGCAGGTGGATTCTTTACCAGCTGAGCCACAACAGATGCCCAAGAATACTTGAGTGGTAGGCCATCCCTTCTCCAGGGGATCTTCCCGACCAAGGAATTGAACCAGGGTCTCCTGCATTGCAGGTGAATTAAATTTGTATCTATTATGTATTACATTGGTATCAATTTGGAATTCTGAAAATGTTAAAGGAACAACATTGCTTCCTCTATTAAATTTATGCCATGCTTGGAGGGGTGTTGTCAAGGCTGAGAATAAAAGCAGTATAAATCTATCATTTATACTGATCTGCTTAATCATTGTGCAGAAAATGGAATATAAGTTGTCTTAGTACCTGAAAGATACCATCAATATTCATTAGATAAATGCTCTCACCAAGTAGATGGGCCAACCAGGAAGAAGGCAAAAGATGATAAAAAGATTTTTGGAAACATAACTAACTTCACTACAAAGCCTGAAAATCTGGCAAAGAATGCTTTATTTATGAAGCGAAATTAATAACTGTCAGCCAAGTTGACTTGCCCTGTGCTGTTTTTGATACTAAATAACATCATGCCTCTCCTTAGGGTTGGAGAGAAATGATTGATTTAGGCCCCAGCTTAGAATAGTAGTCTATGCTATGAACAATTGGCTATATTTCAGTACTCAGTGTGGCTATACTCATCGATCTAAGTGTACCTGCTGTGTAAAAGGAGCTTGAAAACAGTCTTTTATCACCATCCCCCATCTCTTACCTCAGCAGTCAGAGTGCCCTACCAAAGTCCCTCTGGATAGACATTCTGGGTCGTCAACCTGGTGTTATGTGATGAGTCCAAAATCCAGGGTTATCTAGTGTACTCTGGAATTGTGGCAAGTGACTGATTCTGCCCAGAGTGGGTTGGAGTGCAGAGGGAAAGACTTGAGAGATGGCACAAACAGGGGCATACTGGAGTTGGGTCTGGCTGGGTAGGGAGGGAGAAACAGCAGCTCAGGCGGAAGAAACCAAATATAAACACACAGACATGAGACCGGCTGGGAAGCGGGTCATTGGGAGAGTTCCTGCTTGGGAGTGACTGAGGTCCAAGGATGAGCCAGGCCAGACTCTGAGTCCTGGAGCACCAAGGTCAGGACCTCCACTCTATCTTACGGGAGCCCCTGAAGATCTTTAGGCAGTGCTGGTTGGTATTTTATAAAGAACATTTTAGTTCTAACTCACCATCTTAGGAATATCACAGGTTTATACATTAATACAACTTTCAAAAACTATTAAAATAGGAGGGATTCTTGTATAGAGAGATTTTAAGTAGAAAGGTCCTAAAAAATAACATGCTGTTGAATTTTCAAAAGCCATGAAATTCATGTAGGAACTCAACCTAGATAATGGAAGCGTCCCTGGGAGGGATTCTTTGAGGAAAACAAGTTAAAATTGACATAAAATTAAAAGGCTAACGACTTTTAGAAAAATATTTTCCTCTTCAAAGAATAAGCATGGTAGTAAATAGTTGCCCTACATCTTGAAAGCACAAAGTGAGATGGATAAGTTATTAAATCCTTTCGGTCTAATGCTCCCTGATTCTAGGTATTTGAAATTGTCCTCCTGCAAGTTTTCTCTTCTTCTTCTTCTTAATCTGTACCCTCTGGAGCCAAGGATCAAACCTGCGTCTCTTACTTTTCCGGCACGCGCAGGTGGGTTCGTTACCGTTAGCGCCATCCGGGAAGCCCAAGGTGGGCAAAGGGCTTCCCTGGCGACTCAGTGGCAAAGAACCTGCCTGACAAGGCCGGAGATGCAGGTTCAATCCCTGGGTTGGGAAGATGCCCCGGAGAAGGAAACGGCAACCCACTCCAGTTTTCTTGGCCTGGGAAATCCCATGGGCAGAGGAACCTGGATGCAGTCCAAGGAGTTGTAGAGTCAGACGTGGCTCAGCAACAAGGGGGGAAAAGGGTTTTGCTAAGGAAATGTAAGCTTCAAGCCACCACTATTTGGTTACCATAAATTTTAAAATAATGAATTCTATGGTTTTATGATTATGGGGTTCATGGATAGGCTTATATTAGGTCCCCTTTCCCCAGTTGTGCTATACTTTAAAGAGATTTTCTTGATCTCAAAACAGGTTTTCAGCTGTGTTTTAGCTGGGCAAAGGGCTAAATGCCAGGCTAGGGGACAATGTGCACATTCACTTTCCTCCCCAACAAGAAGCACACTTCAGTGCATGATGCCCCAGGGGATGGTGCCACGGACTGTCCTCCACTGCCTCCCCTGCTTCTACCTGGGCCTTAACCCTGCTGTCCCCTGGGGCTGTCCAAAGCCTGGACCTCTGCCCTGCGGGTCAGCTATTTTTCCCACAATACGGAAGAAGCTTCCAAATTTCCACTCCAAGCGAGGGACCTGCATACATTTTAAAGGCCTGAGTTTTCATTTAACTCAATGTGTCCAGCACTTGGAGATTTCCATACAAATTAGCTAGCACAAAATGAGCCTGTGTGATGCCCTAAAATTAGAGGACATCCATTTGGACATAGTTAAATCCAATCCCAGAAATCCCTTTGAATACACTCTCCCCATAGATAAATTTAGCCAAGGTTGGAGGTGGGGGGTGAAGTTAATAGATCCCATGGAAAGCTGATGCCTGAGAAGAAAAGCTGTCCTTCTCAATCTAGAACAGGGCTCCTATAACATACCACCCTACTGATCGGACCTAAAGTTATTTTATATGTTACTTTTGTCACTTATCATATTAACCATCCCTCCTATTTTCTGTCTAGATTGATAAGTGTATCTATGAAACCCCATGGTGATCTCACTGCAGCAGAACGCAGACCTGCTGTTAATCAGCCATCTTGGCTGTGATGATCCCGCATGCATCCAATATTTTACCATGTTGTTTCCAAGGTTTCCTCTTATTTCCCAAAGTATCTTGATCAGGAGCCCCCTGATCCCAAGTACAAAGTAATTGCTGTGGAGAATGGTACCCAGGATTCACTGGGAAAAGGCTACTTGATGTGGTCTCTTCTAAGGGAAAAGGTTTTTCCTGATCTCCATATATCCACCAAAAATAAAATCCAAGATTCTGCTAGACCAGAACCCTTAGAAGACACCCTCAAGAGGAGGAGGCTTACTTACAAGAATAAAGTGAGGAGAACATAGAGTTGATGCACAAGCCCCAGCATCCAACCTCAACCCCTCTTTGGTAGATGAGGAACTCTGTGGAGTTGTGGGCACCGTAGGGATCCCCATGGTACACGATCTGCAAGAAAGATTTGGAGCCGCTGAGTTCCCAGTGCGGGTTGGTAAGGACCCCTTCTCATGTGCTCTGTGTCTCTTCCCCTTGCTAGGGGCACAGACCTCATTCCCCCATGACTGTGGCACCCTTTCATCCTTTCACACCTCCACTCAAGGACCCTCAGGAGGACTTAATGCCTACTGCCTCCAATCTAAACAACATCCTTCCAATGTTGAACATCCCTCCTCCTGTCTAACATCTGGCTCCACCCTGTCACCTCTATTCTGACACAGCCAACAGGCTTCAGACTCATCTCCACACATGCCAGTCCTCTCTCCAACTGGAATGTTTCCTCCCCGTCCCCTCCCTCTCCAATTCCTACTCACCCTTCAAGACCCAAATCACACTGCCCCTCCTTTATTAAGCCTGCTGTGACCACTACAGCTCACCTCAAATTGTCCTTATTTGTTGTATTTGATCGAGCACTGGTCCCATAGTGTCCTCTAACTGTGCAGGGTGTAGACACTTCCCTCTGGAACTTGTCTATAAGCCAGCTCCCTGAAAGTACTTTCTCTTCCGCTCTTACTGTGCCCATCCTAGAGGTGCTCAGAAGCTCCACAGGTGCTGATGGAGTGATTAGTGTGTGAGACAAAGAGTTCGTGCAGACATGTCTGTTACCTGGCCCATGAAGTCTGTGAAGAAGAGCATGTTGGACAGGAAGGCAGTCCATCCAATGAGGTGGCTGATGCAAAGACAGCGGTAATGAGGGGGCATGCTCCTCAATGCCCTCAACAGTGACCTCAAGGTCATTGTCCTCTGAGTCTGGAATAAAACACCAAACAGGTGTGACATTCAGTGTAGAATGCCAGTGTAGCCCACTGTGGGAGCCAGCACACAGCCATGTCACATATCTGTTAGTAGCCTCTCACACAAGGTCACACCATCTGGGCACAGCACCGTGGTTTCCATGGAGTGTTCTCATAGGAGGTGTTTCGTTATATATGTGCAGATACTTCAAGTTTCAGGCCAATATCAGGGCTTTGAGGACATAAGGGCGAAGGGACTAGAAATAGACTTGCTTTGAGCTAAGGTGTAAGAGCCACCCATCAAATTTCCTATCTTTGAATGACAGAACCACTGTATCAGGATGAAGCTCATGGATTTAAGTGAGCCCCTAGATGGTTATAATTCTTAGATCTCTTGATTCTTAAAATCTGGCCATCCAAATTCTAAGATGGCCTCTATACTCTCTGTCTTCATGATTCTGTTCTATTCCATGGCAAAAAGATTTTGCAGAAGTAACTGAGGTTACTAATCAGTTGGCTTCAAGTTAATGAACAGGGAGATTATCTGGGTGACCCTAACGAAATCACATCAACCATTTAAAAACCACAGATTTTTCTCTGGCTAGGAGCAGAAGGGGAAGCCAGCAAGTCTCAAAGCACAAGAATTGCTGGGGTTTGAAGGTGAAGTGGGCCACAGGGAAGAACTTGAGTGTGACCTCCAGGAAATGACTGACCCCTGGCCATCAATTAGCAAGAAAACAAGGACCTCGACAACCACAAGAAGCTGGATTCTACCTGCATGAGCTCAAAGCTGATTCTTCCCCATTCAAACCTCTGGATGAGAAGGCAGCTACACCAACACCTTGATTTCAGCCTTGTGAGACCCTGAGCAGAGCACTTGACTGAGCCCACCCAGACTTCTGACCTACAGAAGTCTGAGGTTATAAATGGGTGTGGCTTTAAGCTGCTAAACCCGTGGTGGTCTGTTATGCTGCAGTAGAAAATTACTACATCGAGCCAATCAGCTCCCTGCTCTGGGTCAGGTACCTCCTCCGGGTTTATTTCTCTGGATCCTGCCATCAGTCAACATGTGTACCTGAGCCCTAAGTCTAGTCAGAAGTGAGAACACTGTAGAACATACGCATACACACGAAACTAGACACATGTGAAATGAATACATATGCCCCCCCCAATTCTTTAACCTAGACTTAAATTATGTTAAAACCAGAGGCTATAATTCATTGCTGTCAGTAGCTTTGAGAGAATGAAAAAAATTAAACTATTGGCACAACTGTTTGGAAGTAAAAGAAACAGCCTGTAACAGCTTGTCATATGAGAGAAGAAAAATATCTCGGGAATATTAAGAAATCAGCTGCCCTGAGACACTGAGACGGTAAACATTAACCATGGCAGGGTGATGGGTCTTTCTTTCTGTCTGACTTCTATTTGTTCTGAATCTTGACATAATAAAATTGGATCTTAGCTAGTTTATTTACAAGATATCTCCCAAGATTTTTCCATTTTAACTGTAAGAGAAAATTGTTTTATAACTCTTAATCTTCCATGATTATGCTTTTTACTTCTTTGATGCAGAAAATTATATTCACTCATTGCAGGGTTGTTGTACAAGTTGATTTTTCATTTGGATTTTATAGTATTTAACCTAATGACCATGACTCCACTGACTTTTTATACTTACTCAGTATTAAAAAAAATACATAGACATTACTATGGAGTAAGGAAAAAAATATTTTCTCCACGTAGAACATGGTATTTGTCTAAATAAATGGTGACCACAGCAGAAATCCAATGTAGAACTGTTACTTTTTCCCTTGACTACAGGAAGAAACAATTAACGGTATAGACTGAGGAATAACAGCCTGATTTTCATATCTCAGGCCAAGCGATTCATCTTTAATTTCTTTCCCTTCTTTCCAAAAATTCAAAAATTTAAAAAGTGAATCTGACCAGCAAGTATTCAGCTTCATTTCAAATATTAATTTATGCTTTGGCCTACTATATAATTTCAGCCTGCTTTCATTGTTAACCTAATTTTTTCCTTTCTCCCCCAAATAAATAAAAGCTTCAAAATTATGCCTTTCTGTAAAAGCTGTGAATATAAATATTCAGTCTTTCTGGATATTTTAACTCAGAATGAAAATTCAGCTAGCATCTTACTCACTGACTCATCAGTTGCCTTAGTAAAGCCCTTGCAATGATTTTGAGCTGTTGGGAGTTGTTTTACTGCATGCAGTCGTCAACCGGAGATTGGGTAATGATGGATTTATAAATGAAAAATGAACAGAGCCGTGAGGGGGAGACAGAACCACACAAAAGTACCCTCAGAAGGAGACTAAATGTTGAAGGGGGCAACTAATGGTGGGGAAGAAATACAGATGTATTTTTATGGTATCCAATTTGAACAATGAAATAATTCAGGCCTCTTGCCATTAAAAAGAAAATCCCAGTTCTCAAGTTGCACAGCCACCCTCATTTTGGAAAGTAGTGACTTTGACAAACAATAGGTAGGACCTGACTCTGTGGAGATGCCCACTGCTCAGCTGGAAGCTCCCCAGATGCACTATTGGAATAGCAGTCGGGTGTTTGACTTGGAGCCTACGATATATTATTCTTTTTTTTTCCCTATGTAGTTTTTCTTTTATTTTTTTGTCACATAATAAAAGCATGCAGAGCCTACAGTGTTGCGCCTGTGGCATATGCTGATACAAGATAACTGTATTCGATGCGTTTCTTCTCCTAACCGTGTAGAGGGTTTCATGCCTTTCAAAAGACTTCCACACACTTGATTCATTCAGTCATTACAACAGCCTCGGGGCAGACTGAGACAGCCTCTGTTGGGTGACTCTTTGAGGGCCAGTCTATGCAAAGAGGGCAAAGAGGCAGGCATAATCTATCGTATCTACTTATCTTAATTAGACTGTCTGGTTTTATTCCTTTAACCCTGAGATTATTTTTGCTTTATTTTCAAAGTAATACTTGTCTATTACAGAAATGTTGAATTCACTGAAGGGTTTAGAAAGGAAAATGAAGACCACCTGTTAGCCCACCACACAAAGACAATAATTTCAATGAGCATTTTGGGTGTATATCCTTTCTGTTTTTTCCTCTGTGTCTGCGTAGCTTTTCCCATAATCTCCATTGTGGAAAATTCTTCATGGTTAAACACTTGGTTCTGCAAATGACCTCTGACATCCTTGGCTTCTCCATGACTGAATAAAGAGCATCGTTGACTAATGGTGAGGTGATCTAGTCACAGCACATGTCCTAGAACTGCCCTCTGAACCTGCAACAGTGTGACCACCTCTAGGGCTTCCCCTTCTTCCTGAAGCCTACCAGGGCATCTACCAACCAAACAGATCACTGTATGTGCCATTGATCTGTTTAAATATATGCACATCACCCATAATTACATATTCTTTGTGGGCAGAGAATATATGTGTTTTTTCATTGCAACCCATTGGCCACTGTTTCCTTTAATTCCACCTTAAAATGCTTTGTCACTCAGGGCATGATAAGGATGCTGTCTTTTTGGAATTTCATGGTTAAACAGTTGTTCATCTGTAAATATCCTTTATGGCAAATTTTCAATCCTCTCTTCTCTCAAGGAATGGGAAAAAACATTCATTTTGTATATATATGTGTGTTCTATCTGCTATATTACGTCTTAAATAAAGCTTCAAAAACACACACATCTAATGATCAAATGGCTTCCATTGTGTAGCTATTCCATGAATCCCATGCTGCTGCCTTGCAGAACCACACAGCAAGGGGGCTCCATCCTACCCGATACCAGCAGGGAGTATAAATGTTTTCCCACAGGCAGTCTGGAGCCCCAAGGTCTCAGCAGGTCTCTGGAGACCTAGATTCTCCTATTTTCTCTATTCACTGTATGATCAAAATAAAATGAAGGCTCCATCCCAATAGCCTCTTAGTTCCTCCATTTCCCAACTGGGGATGCTGTTATTTGGAATAACAAATTTATAATCCTAATCTAGCCTGAGGATGGACAATTCCAGCCTTCTCTTATGGCCTAACATTTTACAGCCAGCTTCGTCTTCCCTGATTTGAGGGTCTGCAAAGAGTCAGAGGCAGAAGGACAAGAGGGAAATGCACATATTTTTCTATTAGGTGTAAAGTTTCAATTCCAAGGGATAATAGCTACTGGGCATTTGCAGATTCAGTTGGTAGATTCACAGAATTTCAATTTGAGGATAACAAAACTCTTTACATCAAATAATCAAGCAAAACAAAGACAAGGATTAATGTTAAAAGCATGAACACAAGGAAAGAACAAGACTATTTTTCCTAAGTAAATAAAAAAGAATTGCATCTTTACCTGTTCAGCAGGATTTTTGGTTTTTCCTCCCTGCAGCACCAACTCTTGGTTTACATAACCATTTTTCACTTTCTCAATAGACCCATATTCGTACATTTTGTCTGATGACAAGGCAAGGTCCTGGGGGGCTTGCTGTGAGGGAATGTCCTTTGCAACATCTGTAAGTGGGGCTTCAGGGATACTGCACAGATGGATAATGAAACACAAAGTGAGCACCAGCGAGGAGAAGAAGAACATGACCTGGAATTCCGTGCCCAGCAGTCTTCCCAGTTCCAAGTGGGCCCAGTCAATGGCACCCAAAAGGTAACCGAGAGCACCTCCCAAACCTGCAAAGAAAGAAGGAGCTGTATTAGCATTAATTAGAACTGTCTTCTCTCTCATCATGTGCAGGCCCTCTACTTCAGTGGGAAAGTTCCCTGAGGACAGCAGAGGTGGCCTGGTTATAAGGGAGAGGCTAAGACATCTGGGCTGGACGTGCGGGTTCAAGGCCTGGCTCTAGTATACACTTGCTGTGAACTTGAACTTCTTCATTCATGATATGGGGATGATGATTAAAATAATAATAATAATATGCTAGACACATAGTAAGCACTTAGTAAATATTGCCACCATCTGAAGTCCCATGATTTTCTAAACTGTACTCTCAACATGGCTTAAGAACTAAAACTCCTAAGAGCCCTAGTTTCTGATTGCAATAAAATATAATTATTGCATTGTCACTGATCCATGAATAAGTTTCTTAGGGTGACACAAGTTTGCAAAGATCAAACAGCCTTGGAATCTTTCTTCTTTCCCCTATGACAAGCTAAAAGTGTGACTTGAGGGAATACGTTAGGAGTTTAGGATTAACAGATACACACTACTACATATAAAAGAGATAAACAACAAGGACCTACTATATAGCACAGGGAACTATATTCAATATCTTGTAATAACCTATAATGAAAAAGAACCTGAAAAAGCACTTGTATAACTGAACCACTTTGCTGTATACCTAAAACATTGTAAATCAACTATACTTCAATAAAATAAAATAGAAAACAAAAGCTAAAGGTACTTGGTACCAGTTGATAGCCACAGAAAAAATAAAAGCAAAAATTTAAATATGAATTTTAAAATATTTATTTGTTTATTTGGCTGTGCTGTGTCTTAGTTTCAGCACCTGGGATCTTCAGTCCTCACTGTGGCATGAGGGTTCTTTAATTGCAGCATTTGAACTCTTTAGCTCTGGCATGTGGGATCTCGTTCCTTCATCCAGGTCCCCTGCATTGGGAGGATGGAGTCTTAGCCACTGTGAAGTGAAGTCGCTCAGTCGTGTCAGACTCTTTGTGAGCCCATGGACTGTAGCCTACCGGGCTCCTCTGTCCATGGGATTTTCCAGGCAAGAGCACTAGAGTGGGTTTCCATTTCCTTCTCCAGAGGATCTTCCCGACCCAGGGCTCGAACCTGGGTCTCCCGCACTGTAGGCAGACGCTTTACCGTCTGAGAGCCACAGGCCACTGTACCACCAGGTAAATCCCTAAATATGAATTTTTAAAAATCTTGTAATCCTGTCCCAGGATCCCGACCTGAAGTCTTTCTGGTGCTTGCCTTACCTGCTTACACTTAAAGACAGTGTGATCTGAGGGACATTGAGGAGGGATTTCTCAAAAATGATCCTGCCCTTACAGCACAACATTTGAAATTCTGCCATTAGTGATTCATTCTTCGGGGTTCCTGTTTTAAAAAGCAAGTGCTCCTGGTGCAGACAAGTTATTGCAGGTCTCAGTACTGAAGTAGTAAGTGCTTTTCAGATGGTCTGCCTGGCCGTCGGCACCAGTGACATCTGAGAGTGCTGGGTCTCAGTGGGAGCATAGCATGGGGTAGGAGCATGTCCAGGGGAATAAGCAGATGGATGCCAAACACATCTACCTACAACGAAGCGCAGGGCTCATCCTCCTGCGAATACCTTTAAACATCAACCTTCCATCCTGTCTTACCAAAGAGAAATATCTATCTACCTAGTCAGATCAGTTTTGTGTTTGTTTTTCTTTTTCTTGTGTTAGTGAAGTCTCCATTTTATCTCCCAGGTAAAGACAACATCCTGGGACTTCCCTGGTGGTCCAGTGGCTAAGACTCCACTCTCCCAGTGTAGGGAGCCTGGGTCCAATCCCTGGTCAGGGAACTAGAACCCAAATGCCACAACTAAGAGTTTGCATGTTGCAGCTAAAAGATTCCACATGCTGCAAAGAAGATCGAAGATCCTTCAAGCCGCAACTAAAACCTGGTGGAGCCAAACAAATAAACGAAATTAAAAAAAAAAACTAAAAAAGACAATATTCTCACAAATCAGAGAATTAAGGAATAAAACAGATCTTAAGGAAGTCTTTCTCAAACCCTGAACATTTAAACTTACGTAAACCCTGATCCCAGGAACACAAATCTGAATGCCAGGTAATATGAATCCTAATTATCCAGAATGTGGGAAGAATGGATGATTCTAGTCATCTCACATTCTGTCTAATTGCAATTTACCCAGTATTTACAGGTGAACAAATGTTTAACCACTGAATTCCAAGCACATCATTGTCATGCCCTGAGTGACAAAACATTTTAAGGCAGAATAATGGGGAACAGTGGCCAATGGGTTACAATGAGAAAAAAAACAACAACATATGTTCTCTGCTAGCAAGGAATATGTAGTCTAGTTATGGGTGAGGTGCATGTGTTTAAATAGATAAATGGTACATAGAGAGACCTGTTTGGATGGTAGGCACCCTCGTAGGCTCCAGGAAGAAAGGGAAGCCTTGGAGGTGGTCACATTGTTGCTGGTTCAGGGGGCAGTTCTGGGACATGTGATGCAGTGGATCACCATTAGACAGTGATGCTCTTTATTCAATCATGGAGATGCCGAGGATGTCAGAGGCCATGTGCTGAGCCAAGCAGTCAACCAAACAAAATGTAGTAAAAGCCTAGCTCTATTGGAGGGTCTGTCTAGACCAGGGTTTCTCAGTCTCAGCACGACTGACATTTTGGGGCTGGATAAGTCTTTGTTGGAGGCTGGTCTGTGCATTGTAGGATGTTTTGCAACATGTCTGGCCTCCTCCATGTGATGCCAGTACAACCTCTCCACCGGTCAACAGACATGAATGTCTCCTGACATTGTCTAATGTCCCCCAGGGGGACAAATGGGCACCAACTGAGAACCCTTGATCTTAACTGACCCTAATGCAAAACTTATACATTCTTTTCTCAAAACTACCATTTGTGACTAGATCAGTGGTTGTTATACTGCCATTAAGTTCTCCTATCGTGTATGCCACTTTTCTTCAAATTTACTATTTCACTGAGCAGAGGAAATACAGAGCAGAAGACCCCTGTCCATTTGAAAGAACTGCTGTGTGAAATAAACCTTCCACTGTACAAATAGAATGTTGGTTTTATTTTATGAATATAAATATATAGATACAATCATAATGGTGGATTATATTAGATATTGACTTGAACACTTGAGTGCTACAATTGGAGGGTTTCCTAGTCTAGTTTTGTGTCTACCCATGTCATGTACTTCAATAAATATTCGAGTATTAAATTTATGTAGAAAACCTCTACTAGCTTCTGGGGATATAAACAGAAATAAGACACAACACCCCCATCCCCTCCTCCCCAGAAGATAGTTCCAAGGAGAAGAAGCAGATAAACAAACAGCTACTTAAAAAAATAAAAACTGTAACAAATAATGCTAGAACTGTGAGCTAGATATTCAAACAGAATAGAGGAGCTTTGATGAGTTTATTATTGCTAATTATTATGGAATTCTTAATTAGCAACGAAGCTCCTAAGAGTTCACTAAATCAAGGAATCCACAGATTTTAGAGGTGGAAGGATGTTTGCAGCTGGTCTAGTTGAATTAGATAAGAGAACTGCAGGCTACGGTGGCTGACAGGAGACCACATGGAAGGGAGGATTGATAATTATGCTGATTCCAGTTCCCACCTGTGTGTTTTCTAACCATGTGACCTTGGGTACTTCTCTGAAAGTAGGTGTAGCGATGCCTCCTTATATGGGTCTCATGAGGGTTAACCTGAAAATACATGTAAAGCAACAGCACAGATAGCAGCAGAAGGAAGGAAGCAGGAAGTGCTCTCAGTCGTGTCCGACTCTTTGCGACCCGGTGGTCGGTAGCTCACCAGACTCCTCTGTCCATGGGATTCTCCAGACAAGAATACTGGAGTGGGTAACCATGCCCTCCTCCAGGGGATCTTCCTGACCCAGGGATTGAACCCAGGTCTCCCACATTGCAGGTCGATTCTTTACCATCGGAGCCACCAGGAAACCAGGTTTCAAATTGAGTGTGCTAATGACTTCCTCAGTTCAGTTGCTCAGTCGTGTCCAACTCTTTGCGACCCCATGAATTGCAGCATGCCAGGCCTCCCTCTCCATCACCAACTCGTGGAGTTCACTCAGACTCACGTCCATCGAGTCAGTGATGCCATCCAGCCATCTCATCCTCTGTCATCCCCTTCTCCTCCTGACCCCAATCCCTCCCAGCATCAGAGTCTTTTCCAATGAGTCAACTCTTCGCATGAGGTGGCCAAACTACTGGAGTTTCAGCTTTAGCATCATTCCTTCCAAAGAAATCCCAGGGCAGATCTCCTTTAGAATGGGCTGGTTGGATCTCCTTGCAGTCCAAGGGACTCTCAAGAGTCTTCTCCAACACCACAGTTCAAGAGCATCAGTTCTTTGGTGCTCAGCCTTCTTCACAGTCCAACTCTCACATCCATACATGACCACTGGAAAAACCATAGCCTTGACTAGATGGACCTTTGTTGACAAAGTAATATCTCTGCTTTTGAATATGCCATCTAGGTTGGTCATAACTTTCCTTCCAAGGAATAAGCGTGTTTTAATTTCATGGCTGCAATCACCATCTACAGTGATTTTGGAGCCCCCCAAAATAAAGTCTGACACTGTTTCCACTGTTTCCCCATCTATTTCCCATGAAGTGATGAGACCAGAGCCATGATCTTAGTTTTCTGAATGTTGAGCTTTAAGCCAACTCTTTCACTCTCCTCTTTCACTGACTTCCTACAGAAACCCTAATCCCAAAGCCTCGCCCAGAGGCAGGAGAAGCTGACAGCTGCTTGGAGCTGGCCAAAAGGACTTAGTCAATCTCGGTCCAGTGACTAGAATTGGGAGATCACTCTGAGGACTAAGACTTGGGCTTACCACTGCCCTAATGTGGCCTATGGCAAGTGTTGTGGAAAAAATAAGTATCTCAAATCTGGAAAGAGCAAAAACTATTTAAAAGGGCCTTGTTTCTTAAAAATCTCATTATAAAGCAGGGCTTCTTTTTGCTTTGAAGCAGGGCTTCTTAAACGTTAATGTGCACATGAATCACACGATGCCTTGTTATAATACGGGTCGTCTTAGTCTCTTCCAGCTGCTATAACAAATATACCATAAACTTTGTGACTTATAAATACCAGACACTTACTTCTCACAGTTCTGGAGGCTGGGGAGTCCAAGATCAAGGGGCCAGCAGATGTGGTCTGGTGAGGACCTACTTCCTCATTGATAGCCATCTTCTAACTGTCACCTCACTTGGCATAAGTGGCAAAGGAACTGGTTTGGGTGACTTTTCTAAGAGCACTAACTCTGTTCATGAGCCTTCATGACCTAATCATCTTCTAAAGGCTCCATCTTCTAACAGCCTCACATGCAGTTCAGTTCAGTTTAGTCACTCAGTCATGTCTGACTCTTTGCGATCCCATGAAGCACAGCAAGCCAGGCTCCCTGTCCAACACCAACTCCTGGAGTCCACTCAAACTCATGTCCATTGAGTCAGTGATACCATCCAACCATCTCATCCTCTATCATCCCCTTCTCTTCCCACCCTTAATCTTTCCCAGCATCAGGGTCTTTTCAAATGAGTCAGCTCTTTGCATAAGGTGGCCAAAGTATTAGAGTTTCAGCTGCAACATCAGTCCCTCCAATAAACACCCAGGACTGATCTCCTTTAGGATGGACTGGTTGGATCTCCTTGCAGTCCAAGGGACTCTCAAGAGTCTTCTCCAACACCACAGTTCAAGAGCATCAATTCTTCTATGCTCAGCTTTCTTTATAGTCCATCTCTCACATTCATGCATGACTACTGGAAAAACCATAGCCTTGACTAGACAGACCTTGGTTGACAAAGTAATGTCTCTCCTTTTTAATATGCTGTCTAGGTTGATCATAACTTTCCTTCCACAGAGTAAGCGTCTTTTAATTTCGTGGCTGCAGTCACCATCTGCAGTGATTTTGGAGGCCAAAAAAATAAAGTCTGGTCTGACACTGTTTCCACTGTTTCCGCATCTATTTCCCATGAAGTGATGGGACCAGTTACCATGATCTTAGTTTTCCGAATGTTGAGCTTTAAGCCGACTTTTTCACTCTCCTCATTCACTTTCATTAAGAGGCTCTTTGGTTCCTCTTCACTTTCTGCCATAAGGGTGGTGTCATCTGCATATCTGAGGTTATTGATATTTCTCCAGGCAATCTTGATTCCAGCCTGTGCTTCATCCAGCCCAGCGTTTCTCATGATGTACTCTGCATATAAGTTAGATAAGCAGGATGACAATATACAGCCTTGATGTATTCCTTTTCCTATTTGGAACCAGCTTTATTGATTATGCCAAAGCCTTTGACTGTGTGGATCACAATAAACTGTGGAAAATTCTGAAAGAGATGGGAATACAGACCACCTGACCTGCCTCTTGAGAAACTTATATGCAGGTCAGGAAGCAACAGTTAAAAGTGTACATGGAACAACAGACTGGTTCCAAATAGGAAAAGGAGTATGTCAAGGCTGTATATTGTCACCCTGCTTATTGAACTTATATGCAGAGTACATCATGAGAAACACTGGATTGGAAGAAGCACAAGCTGGAATCAAGATTGCCGGGAGAAATATCAATAACCTCAGATATGCAGATGATACCACCCTTATGGCAGAGAGTGAAGAGGAACTAAAAGCCTCTTGATGAAAGTGAAAGAGGAGAGTGAAAAAGTTAGCTTAAAGCTCAACATTCAGAAAACTAAGACCATGGCATCTGGTTCCATCACTTCATGGGAAATAGATGCGGAAACAGTGGAAACAGTGTCAGACTTTATTTTGGGGGGCTCCAAAATCACTGCAGATGGTGACTGCAGCCATGAAATTAAAAGATGCTTACTCCTTGGAAGGAAAGTTATGACCAACCTAGATAGTATATTAAACAGCAGAGACATTTCTTTGCCAACAAAGGTCCGTCTAGTCAAGGCTATGGTTTTCCAGTGGTCATGTATGGATGTGAGAGTTGGACTATGAAGAAAGCTGAGGGCTGAAGAATTGATGCTCTTGAACTGTGGTGTTGGAGAAGACTCTTGAGAGTCTCTTGGACTGCAAGGAGATCCAACCAGTCCATCCTAAAGGAGATCAGTCCTGGGATTTCTTTGGAAGGAATGATGCTAAAGCTGAAACTCCAGTACTTGGCCACCTCATGTGAAGAGTTGACTCATTAGAAAAAACTCTGATGCTGGGAGGGATGGGGGTCAGGAGGAGAAGAGGATGACAGAGGATGAGATGGCTGGATGGTATCACTGACTCGATGGATGTGAGTCTGAGTGAACTCTGGGAGTTTGTGATGGACAGGGAGGCCTGGCGTGCTGCAATTCATGGGGTCACAAAGAGTCGGACATGACTGAGCGACTGAACTGAACTGTGGTTACATGGCCAGTTCTGTTGCTTCCTGACCTGCATACAGGTTTCTCAAGAGGCAGGTCAGGTGGTCTGGTATTCCCATCTCTTTCAGAATTTTCCACAGTTTATTGTGATCCACCCAGTCAAAGTCGTTGGCATAGTCAATAAAGCAGAAGTAGATGTTTTTCTGGAACTCTCTTGCTTTTTCCATGATCCAGCAGATGTTGGAAATTTGATCTCTGGTTCCTCCTTCTTTTCTAAAACCAGCTGGAACATCTGGAAGTTCGTGGTTCATGAACTGCTGAAGCTTGGCTTGGAGAATTTTGAGCTTTACTTTACTAGCATGTGAGATGAGTGCAATTGTGTGATAGTTTGAGCATTCTTTGGCATTGCCTTTCTTTGGGATTGGAATGAAAACTGACCTTTTCCAGTCCTGTGGCCACTGCTGAGTTTTCCAAATTTGCTGGCATATTGAGAGCAGCACTTCCACAGCATCATCTTTCAGGATTTGATATAGCTCAACTGGAATTCCATCACTTCCACTAGCTTTGTTTGTAGTGATGCTTCCTAAGGCCCATTTGACTTCACATTCCAGGATGTCTGGCTCTAGGTGAGTGATCACACCATCATGATTATCTGGGTCATGTTGATCTTTTTTGTACAGTTCTTCTGTGTATTCTTGCCCCCTCTCTTAATATCTTCTGCTTCTGTTACAGTCATACCATTTCTGTCCTTTTTTGAGCCCATCTTTGAATGAAATGTTCCCTTGGTATCTCTAATTTTCTTGAAGAGATCTCTAGTCTTTTCCATTCTATTGTTTTCCTCTATTTCTTTGCACTGATTGCTGAGGAAGGCTTTCTTTTCTCTCCTTGCTACTCTTTGGAACTCTGCATCCAAGTGAGTATATCTTTCCTTTTCTCCTTTGCTTTTGGCTTCTCTTCTTTTCACAGCTATTTGTAAGACCTCCTCAGGCAGTCATTTTGCTTTTCTGCATTTCCTTTTCTTGGGGATGGTCTTGTTTCCTGTCTCCTGTACAATGTCATGAACCTCCATCCGTAGTTCATCAGGCACTCTGTGTTCAACAGCATCACATTAGGCATGGATTTCTGAGGGGGACACAAACATTCAATCTATAGCATGTGAAGTGAAGTGTAGTCGCTCAGTTGTGTCCCACTATTTGTGACCCCATGGACTGTACCCTACCAGGTTCCTCTGTCCATAGGATTTTCCAGGCAAGAATACTGGGGTGGGTTGCCGTTTCCTTCTCCAGGAGATCTTCCCAACACAGGGATTGAACCAAGGTCTCCCCAATTATAGGCCGACACTTTACCATCTGAGCCACCAGGGAAGTCTATAACATAATATCTGATTTTAAAGATGGCAGTGGAACCCAAGGCTCTTCATTCCTTTCAAGCTCCCCAGTGACAATCCACCCCTGTTAGTCCAAATATCACTTTTTGAGCACTCAGGGGATAGAGCAATTTCTAAGCAATCTGCACCACCCTCATCTGATATTCTTGGGAATGAGACTTTGTTGTCACTGACCAACAAGCTACAACTGATAAAGCACAATGATTATAATCCTGTAAAAATAAGGATAATTTGCAGACTTTAATAAGGTTTGTAACCATATTTTCAAAACCTGGTAGGACTATTACAGAGGAGCTACAATTATATTACCTTGTAGAATGTTAATCAGATTTGTATCTAATCTAGCTTTTTTTTTCTTTTGCTAAATACACACACACATACACACACACACACAATTTATCCTGAAAGAACTTGGGAAACTGTTCTTTGTCCTCCCAATCAGTTCCTCCACTAATCAGTTAAGTAAAACATGCTACACGTATCTTAAAAATTTTTCCAATCCTCTCTTTTCTCAGGCAAGCGGAACAAACAAAACAAGCAAAACTAATTCATTTGTCTCAGCACTACTGTGGGACACAGCTAAAAGTTGTAACAGTATGCCTTGATGAATAGTGGGGCCATGCTGAATGTTAAGTTGCTTTAGCAGTGTCCAACTCTTTGCAACCCTATGGACTGTAGCCCACCAGGCTGCTCTATCCATGGGATTCTCCAGGCAAGAATACTGAAGTGGGATGCCATTTCTACTAGGCAGCATCTTAAAACTCTGGATGGAAACATTTATCTATTCACACCTTCAGATCTGATGAGGCCCAGCAGAGGGCTGTAGGAATTTACTGAATGCTTTCCTTTTAACATCTTCCACCTAAACTAAGAATTTTACCTTCAAAATAGTCTCCTAAACAAAGCCTAGTTATCAAAGTTTCAACACAGGCTAACATCAACATGTAACTCTTGTTTACATCAAGATTACATTTATCTCTACTGCCAACGTCAGCCTTCCTGGGGCTCTTGGAGTCAGTCCCCAGGCTATTGGCCAGATAATAAGCTGGAACATCTCAAGGGCATCTGCCACCACATTAGATAACCAGCCTCTGCAAAAAGAAGGGTTGAGCTGGCTCTTGTCCTAGCCTGACAGAGCGAGGCTGTGATGTCAAACTCACAGCAGAGCCAACTCCCTGGAATGAATGGCTCAGCAGTGTATTTCATAACTAATGATATAGCTTAAACAATGGCTCCTCCTGGAAGAAGTCCAAGCATATGGATATACGTATTATTTCTTTCTGTAGTCTGCAAGTATATTAAGTAAAGGGCATCCCTGGTGGCTCAGACGGTAAAGAATCTGCCTGCAATGCGGGAGGCCCAGGTTCAATCCCTGGTCAGGAAGATCCATGGAGAAGGGAATGGCAACCCATTCCGGTATTCTTGCCTAGAGAATTCCACAGACAGAGAAGCCTGGCAGGCTACAATCAATCCACAGTGTCACAGAGAGTCGGATACGACTGGGTGACTAACACAACATGTAATAGGTAAAATGGGAAACTGGGAGAGTTTCAGGACCAAGGGATCTAAACAGAGTCTGTCTGAGTCAAACTCTGCACCCACCACGCATCTGTAATTGTTTCCCTGCTTCAGCCATGTGGCTACACAACCTCAACAGCAATGGGGAAAGAGCTCGAGGGGAGAGAGTTATCGGTGTGCTGCCGGCTTCAGTGCCTCAGCAAGGGGACAGGTGAAAGATCCTGCATTCCTGGAAGGTTCACGGAAGAGTCCTTCTGATTCTTTTCTATGTGTTGAGAAAATAGCATTGAAGGTATGATTAGTTCCTACCTACACCAAACACACACACATACACACAAAATCCCAGAGAGTTAATATAAGTACCAGCTACTAGGAGTGTGTGTGTGTGTGTGAGTGTGTATGAGAGATATTTTTTAAATCAATAGAAATGGATGGAACATCCACTCTCACCAAGAACTGCATTGGGCACTGCAGACACAGCAATGAACCAAGCAGACATGACTTCCCTTTAGAGACTGAGTATCCAAGACCTGACGTCTCTTGAGATTTGCGAGGCAACTCATCTCCTAAGAGATGTGAGAAAATATATTTAAAGTGCTGACCACGGCTTCCGTCCATCCACAACTACCCTGGTATTTCCCTGGGCCCTTCCTTCATGTTCAAACTGAGCCAGGCTCATTGCTTTTGGGGAAGAACAGGAAAGTAGAAAGCAGAGAAACAAGAACATGTCTCCTTGCTTCTGAGTTTCAGAAGCCCTTAGGCTCCAAAGGCACTGATGGTAGATTTGTTGCTGGCCAA
The DNA here is from genome assembly GCF_016772045.2 of Ovis aries. Classification (NCBI taxonomy): domain Eukaryota; kingdom Metazoa; phylum Chordata; class Mammalia; order Artiodactyla; family Bovidae; genus Ovis; species Ovis aries. Next base: position 39,954,969 of record NC_056069.1, on the reverse strand, counting down.
AACCTTGGCTCTCTTAGCCCACTGGAGCTGAATAAAAAATACGGAGACCAAGTATGGCGTAAACAGGGAGGTGGCTTTAATTCTCAGCCGGCAGAGAGGGAAAGACAATAGGCCCATGCCTCAAGAACATTGCTCCCTCTCCATGGGAGTCTAGGGGCTTAGTCAGGAGTCAGGGATGAGGAACAAAGGTGTTAGGATCTTTGCACTGTTTCAAAGACAGTCGGAGTCTGGTGTCAGTAACCCAGTAATTGGGTCTGGCAGTTTGGGGGCTCTGATATGTAACTACAAAGGGAAGGGTGTTATAAGGGTAAAAACCAGATGCAGGATGTATTTAGCATAAAGTCAAAGGTAAAATTGGTGTGAAATGTAGCTCCTGCAGAGTTAGGGGGCAGAAAAGCAATCTTAAATTATAGACATGCAGAGTTAGGAACAGTTGGGAATGTTCAGGCCTGCTCACTATTCTCTTTCATCTTCTTCATTGGACTTCCTGGTGGCTCAGACAGTAAAGCATCTGCCTACAATGCAAGAGCCCCAGGTTTGATCCCTAGGTCGGGTAGAAACCCTGAAGAAGGAAATGCAACCCATTCCAGTACTCTTATCTGGAAAATCCCATGGATGGAGTCCATGGGGTTGCAAAGAGTTGGACACGACTGAGCAACTTCACTTTCTCAGGAAAGGAAAAGAGGAAAAACTCATTCCTCTATTCTCCTTTTTACTACAACAGATTCAGTAAAAAAAAAAAAAAAAAAAAAAAAAGTGATTTAAGAACAAGGCTTCCCACGGTAGGCAAAGCATTCACGAAGGGTGACTTGGTGTGTCCCTAAAGCTGTAGTGGTTCTGCTCCTCGATCCTTGGACCTTGCTGGGATGGGAGGATGGGGGATGGGGAGCAGAACCTCCCAGATGGCTTGGAGAACCCAAAAGCAGAAGGGATCAACACTTTATTTCCTAGGAAGACCCCAGGGGGACATTCAGACTTCAAGGGAGCAAGGGCTCTGCAGTGGGTGGAGATAGATGAGCCCTAGTGTCAGGCTCTGTTCTAGGTGCTTGATGTTTACAACTCACTCAGTCCTCACAACAACCCTTTGAAGAAGTTACTACTGCTACATCTGACTATCAGCAGTAGTTCCGTTCCAGAAAGTTTCCAAAAACCCTGAATTGGTGAATAGTAAACTCCTGCTCTTGAGGGTTAAGTTCCTGTGAGCTTCAAGTCTTCGTTTTCATCAGTGGAACAACACAGAACCTTATTTTACATGCATTTCTGTTTAAAGATATCTCATTGAATCACCTGTGGCTAATGGCACTGTAACTCACACCGGAACAACACTTGGGACACATATTTTCTCCAGAAGTCACATCACAACATTCTTGCACTTATGTACCCAGAGCAGTGCTTTCAGCACCACATTTGGAGCCACTTTATATACCGAAATAACCAAGGGAAAAAAAAAAATGGCACTAAATATATCACAAAAAAGGACATCTGTTTACAGTGTAAGTATCCAGACAAGAAGGCAGAGTGTCACCTCGCTCAACCACAGCTGGGAGCAAGCACACTGGGCGAGTCACACTGGGGTTTTTTTCCTCCTCCACTCTGCAGATGCTTTCAAATGTTGGAGAATGAGCTACAAGTATTGATTTTGGTGGTACCAGTAAGTTTTAGTAAGCAGATGACTTCACAAATATGGAATCCCTGAATAACAAGGCTCAACTAAATTTCCACCTGTCTTTTAGAGACAAGGAAACTAGAGCATGGAGAGTTTGCAGCTCACAGAGCCCACCTCACATCCTCAGGCCTTGGAAGAGCAGGATGCCAATGCGGGTGGTGGGGAGCTGAGAATCCTGGGGGTTCTGAAGGGGTCCTGTGGACAAGGATGAGCGAGAATGCGACTGTGACCAGTTCAGCCGCACAACTGGGAAGCGCGGGACCCAGGACAGCCCAGTAAATGCCAGTGAGAACACATGATGCTGAAACCCAGATCCTTGCTGCCTGAAACTTTTTCACTCTAAGCTCCCAGTTTTTAGATTCAGACTCAGGGAAAAGTGTAGGAGAGTATTCTGAAGGGATTGACACTAAGTTTTCACCATCCTGGGCCAATGGGGCTCAACACAGACACAATTAAATTACATTTGGGTTGGGGTGGTGGTTTAGTCGCTAAGTTGTATCTGACTCTTTGCAAGCCCATGAACTGATGCCTGCCAGGCTCCACTCTCCATGGGATTCTCCAGGCAAGAATACTGGAGTGGGTTGCCATTTCCTTCTCCAGGTGATCTTCCCTACCCAGGGATCAAACCCTGGTCTCCTGCATTGCAGCCAGATTCTTTACCAACTGAGCTATGAGGGAAGCCCTTGTGTTGGGGATTCACTTGCATTTCAGACATAAAGATTGATTCAATATCTTCCACTAGCTGTATTCCCAGGTGGTGGTAGTGGTAAAGAACATGCCTGCCTAAGCCGGAGACATAAGAGACCCAGGTTCGATCTATGGGTTGGGAAGACGCCCTGGAGAAGTGCATGGCAACCCTCTCCAGTATTCTTGCCTGGAAAACCCTATGGACAGAGGAGCCTGGTGGGTTATGGTCCATAGGACCGAAAAGAGTTGGACATGACTGAAGTGACTTAGCACACACATCCAGCTGTGTGACCTTGAGTTAGTCACTTACCTCTCAGCAACACAGCTTCCTCACAGGTAAAAGGAGGATGTTAAAATAGAATATTTGTCTCATCAATATTTTTTCAGCATATTTCCAGAACTATTCTAAGCACTAGTGATTTTGGAACAAACAGGAAATATTCCTGTCTTCAGATAGCTTATATGTTAGCTCTAGAGGCAGACAATAAACAATAAACAAATGAATAAATAATATATTATCAAGAAATCATGAATCACTGAGGAGGGGCTATGTGACCAGAGATTGTAACAAAGAGAGGAAGCAAACCAAGCCAGCCAGTTGGTATCTGGGGAAGAGATTTCTGGTAGACAATTCCCTCGTGGCTCAGATGGTGAAGAATTAACCCGCACTGCAGGAAACCCAGGTTCCATCCCTGGGTTATGAAGATCCCCTGAAGAAGGGAATGGTAACCCACTCCAGTATTCTTGCCAGGAGAATTCCATGGACAGAGGAGCCTGGCAGGCTACGGTCCATGAGGTTGCAAAGAGTCAGACACAGATGAGTGATTAAGCACATACACAAGTGTTCAGTAAATGACAAAATGTCCTCAGGGGCTCCCATCTCTAACCCGTCTTTGAGATTCCTTGAGAGGTAGGTGCCGAATTGGGATTAGAAATGGCAGTTTGTAGACCTTATCTGTTTCACCCAGAGTTATCCATGTCACCCTCAAAGCTGAAATTCCTGTACCCTGGTTTCTGCGCTGGCCACATCCTTTCCTGCCTGAGTGAGGAGACATGAAAGTTCACTGGGGGCAGAAACTTCAAAGGAACCTCAGCTAATGAAAGAAATCCACTCATGCAGCAATGAGTCCTGAAGGAGGAGTTAACACAGCCTTTTTCTACTTGTGTACATTTGGTCAAAGGGACTCATATCTAAACTTCATTTTTAGGGTTCTTTTTTTAGCTCTTAATTATTTCTATTTTGAGTATTTGTTTCACAAGCATTTTTTATGCAAACTTTGAAGTATTAAAGGAACAGAAAAGTCAAAAGAAGCTAAGCCTAACACGTTACCCATTCTTCTTCCAAAGATGCACATGGGGCAAGTTCCTTACCAAGTCATTACAAAGAAACACAAGTTTTGCAAGCCTGGTGGGAATGGAGAATCATAGTAAATATATGCATTTGGTGCTGAATCCTGTTAAAGGGTTCCTTGCTCAGGAACCATTGCTTGGGACCATTTGCCAGAATGGTGGCGGTGGTTGGTGATTCAGTTGCTAAGTTGCATCCAATTCTTGCAACCCCATGGACTATAGCCTGCCAGGCTCTTCTGTCCATGGGATTCTCCAGGCAAGAACACTAGAGTTAGTTGCCATTTTCCTCTCCAGGGGATCCTCCCAACCCAGGGATCAAACCCAGGTCTCCAGCATTGCAGGTAGATTCTTTACTGACTGAGCTATGAGGGAAGCCCCGATATATTGCCAGGATATTAATAACTAACACAGTGGATAGATTCACAACCCTGTGAAGAAACAAAAGTCCAGAAATACTAGGGACTGGGCAGGAGGAGGAGCCAGGATTTGAACTGGGACAACCTTTACTGATCATCAGCCCTCATCCCAGCCTCCTTGGGTGGAACAGAGACCACTGTTCAGCAGAGCAAGGCCTCGGGTTAATTTATTAATAGCAACAGATGCTCAGTTACAAGCATTCTGACTCAAGGAAGGAATTTTCTTTCTTTCTGGTGAGTGAGGGTTCCACAGTCCCAGGCGCACCCAGAGGTAAAGGCATGAGGTGAAGGGATGAGGCTGTGCTGTGCCTAGTCACTCGGTCGTGTCTGACTCTTTGTGACCCCATGGGCTGTAGCCTGCCAGGCTCCTCTGTCCATGGGGATTCTCTAGGCAAGAATACTGGAGTGGGTTGCCATGCTCTCTGCCAGGGGATCTTCCCAACACAGGGATCGAACCCAAGTGTTACCCATTGCAGGCAGATTCTTTACTGTCTAAGCTACCAGGGAAGCCCAAGAATACTGGAGTGGGTAGCCTATGCCTTCCCCAGGGGATCTTCCTGATCCAGGAAGTGAACCAGGGTCTCTTGCATTGCAGACAGATTCTTTACCAACTGAGCTACCAGGGAATCCAGAAGGGATGAGATGGATCCACTAAAACAGCATGGCTATCACACACACCAGGGGTGGAGGGCCGGTAGGGTTACCTTTAACTATAAGACAGAAGGAGTTGGAGGACTAAAATTCCCAGAAGCCAGTAGAGTCTTTTCTTTAAAAAAAAAAAAAAAAATTTTTTTTTCAGAAACATGCTGGAGAACATTTTGACAGTGAACCCTTTGACACTTATTTGAAAAACATTTGGAATTGCTGGGCCTAGATTTAAATATAACACTTTCCCCTTTGGGCCTCCTCCCTCCCCTGGAGTGAGCAGCATGCATCTGCATTATATTAACATATTCATCAGACCACAGCCATAGAAGTCACAGGGATACTTCCTTGATGGCAGCAACTTTCTCCTGGCACCGGCAAGGGAACTCCTTAGCAGATAACAGTCCTCTCTCAATCCTTTAAGCGATGACCCACTACTCGCCTTGTATGTACAGACCTGGACTACATAAACTGTCAGCACGTCATTAGATGTATAACACTTTATCTCATATTTAACTGTGCTTTGACCTCTGATGGGAGGAATAGTTCTGGGAGCTCTCTGAGAGACTGTTTCCCAATTTATAATCTTTAGGTTGACTTGAATAAAATCCTCTCTTTCTTAAATTGACTATTGATTAATTAATTATTTTTTTTTTGTCAACAGGAGCCACTGCGGATCATTGAACATGAAAGTGTCCCGGTCAGAGCTGTCTTTTAGGAATGTGACCCTGGAAGCTGTGTGTTAGCACAACTGGAACAGGAAAAAATTAGAGACTGGAAAATCAGTTAAAGGGTAAGTACGAAAGCTCAGACAAGATACAGTGAAAGCCTGAAATGAGGTCACATGAAAATTGCACATGAATTATATGCTTGCTGAAACCACAATACACTAGTATCAAAAGAAAATCTCAAGACATTTTATCAAACTCAACAGAAATACTACCATGTATTAACCCTGGAAAAGTTCCCAAAATACAGAGCTCAGTCTTTTAATATTAGAAGCAGCAAAGCAAAGGTTGTTAGGCCAAGACTAACACTGATATAAGCTGGGAAGGAGTGACCACATTGCCCAAAGTACTTAGAGCAACAAAACTCTCAACGTGTCAGGTTCAGAAGCCAAAAAGCCTCCCACAATATCATAATTAATTTCAGCAGATTCTGATACAGCAGTAGGAATTATGGGATTTAAGTTAGGAGAATGCAGTTTGAATCTCTATTCTGGGACCTTCCAGCTGATAGACAGTGTTCAGGAGTCCCAGACAGATGGGCTGGTCTCCCGCTCCTCCAGGCCCCTCTCTGCCGGGTAGCCCCATTCGTCCCAGCATTCACCATTCAAATATCTGCACAAACAACAAATTGTTGACCAAATGGCCTCTGTGGGCAGGACTGCTTTTGGCTATGGGGATATAATCTGAACAAAATTCAAGATTCTGTTTCTTGTGGGACATACTTGACCATGGGAGGAGACAAAACATAAAATAAATATACCTTGGCTGGGCCTTGGAGAAAATCAAATAAAGTTCTCACATCTAGACCTAACAATGCTCCCAGGACAGGATCATGCTGTTGTCTTGTGGATGACACCCCAATCCTAGAACAGTCCCAACTGGAAGGACGGCAAGGAGATCAAACCAGTCAGTCCCCAAGGAAATCAATCCTGAATGTTCATCGGAAGGACTGATGCCAATACTTTGGCCATCTGATGTGAAGAGCAGTCTCATTGGAAAAGACCCTGATGCTGGGAAAGACTGAGGGCAGGAGGAGAAGGGGATGACAGAGGATGAGATGGCTGGATGGCATCACTGACGCGATGGACATCAGTTTCAGCAAGCTCCAGGAAATAGTGAAGGACAGGGAAGCCTGACATGCTATAGCCTATGGGGTCAAAAAGAGTCGGACATGACTGAGTGACTGAACAACAACAAACGGAGCTCTAGAAATCCATGTTGAATGTTAGTAGCATTGCTCTACATGAAGGGCCCAACAGCTACCAAAGAAGGCCAGCAATGGCCCCAAGAAGCGTCCTCTTGGCATGGCATTTTCCAAAACAGGAGGTTGAGGATTTGCTAACTCTTTCTATAACTAAGAAATCTCTGGGACTTTCCTGGTGGCCCAATGGCTAAGACTTTGAGCTCCCAATGCAGGAGGCCTGAGGTTTGATCCAGTCAGGAAACTAGATTCCACACGTTGCAACTAAAGACCCTGCTTGTTGCAACTAAGACCCAGTGCAGCCAAATTAAAAAAAAAAAAAAAAAGAAGAAGAAGACGTCTCTAAGACTTGGGGCTTTTAATTTGCTTGGTTTGTTCCTGTTTCTGTTTTTAAATGTGGTTCATGTGATTCTTGGGACACTTGCCACAGAATCATCTGGGAAAGTTATTAAAAACGCAAATTTCTGGGCCCCACCCCAAACATGCTGAATTAAAATAACAGGAATAGGGGCCCAAGAAGCTGCAAGCTTCTAAATAATGTTGATGCTACACATTACTGACTAAAAAACAAAATATGAAGTCTACAAGGCCTCTTTTCATTTGTAAATGTCTCCATACACGGCTCTTCAGAGAGCTCTCCTACAAACTTCCTTTGCAGAAACTCCACGGCCTGGTCACAAGAGGAATGCCCCGGAAGACAGAGCCCGCGTGATGGGAGTGGTGCATCAACAGATCCATTCATTCAAAAAATCTGAGTGCTGAGACATTGGATGGCTTCAGTGGAAGGGCTTCCCTGCCCGGAGATCTGAATGATAGACTTTCTGGATATTCCCTACCTGTGAAGAGGGCATGGTAGTGGAGGCCCCTCTCCTTATCTCGATGAGTGCAGACATCAAACAAGTAGGCTTTGATGGGCCCATCAACGAAGTCAGCAGCAAAATCAAAGAGAACCACACCTATCATGGTGACACTTATGGCCCAAATCCGCTTCCTCCTTGGGTCAGCAATCAAAGCTAAAAGAGAAACAACCGTTGGTCTCCTAAATCCTGGTTTAGAACGAGCCACATTTTTATTTCCACCCAAACTTCCTGTCATCATATTAGCTCCCTATACTTTCGTTGTGTTTGCTCTTCCAAATAAACAATGGCTTCATTATTTTTTCAAGTTTTAAAAATCAGGCAGTGAATGTCCAGAAAAGACAGCTCCCTGGAGACAGAAAGTAGATTGAGCAGTTACCTAGGACTGTGGGGGAGAAGGAAATGGGTAGTGTCTGCTAATGGCTACCAGGTTTCTGCTGGGGGAGGAGAGGAAACTGTTGTGTAATTAGATAGTGGTGGTGGTTATACAACTTTGAGAATATACTGAAAAGCACTGAGCTGTTCACTTTTAGATGGTGACTTTTATGGTATGTGAATCATCTCTCTTTTAAATAAACCGGTTTAAAAAATTATATGTACTGACTGAAAACCACTCCAACAATATAGGAAAGCTGGGGAAATACTTCAAGATCCCAGGCCCAAGAGATGGTCATCCTTCAGACATCCCTTTATGCACAAAAATAGAGAGAGGTGTGCATCTGTGCCCTCATGCAGTGCTTCTCAGACTAACTCCTTAACCATTACCGGGATGACTTGTTAAAACAGATTATTAAGCCTCACTTACCATGAGTCTCCTATGACTCCTCAATAGGTAGAAGGTAGGGCCTGGGAATTTTCATCTCTATCAGCCTCCAGTGAGGCTGATGCCACAGGCTGGAGGGCTTGGCTTAGAGGAGCACTGACTAATGGGACCAGGTTGTAAGTGAGCATCTTTAACCAACTCTCTTAGTATCTTTGCCTTTCAGTAGATGAAGAGCAATGTCACAGTTTTAACACCTAAATGATATTCATCCTATGACCATACCACTGTTCATTCATCCCCTCATAACTACTTCCTGTGCTTTCAGTTTATTTTTTAAACTTAAGAAAATGTGTAATATATGCACCTGATTTTAAAAATTCAGTACAAAAAATAAGTGAAAAACAAGCTTAACTTCCCCCTCTCACCCCCAGGCCTTTAGCACCCTTCCTTAGAGGAAAAATCTCTTTTCAGGTAATTTTTTAAATAAATTCTTCCAGAAATATACTACATTTATAGATTTATATCCACTTTTAAATATATAGAGATGATAACTGATTATTATGGATCATTATCATCCATTCTGCTAGCCTGGGAGTTAATGGTCAGAAAATGTATGCTATTTTTAAGTTTAACAATTCTTTTTTTCAACACAATATATACTACCACCAATTGCTAATTAATTGGCAGCTGTTTAATGGCTAGAAAAAGTGCCCTTCATCAGGTCTATGTCCATGATTTGCAATGAAAAAATGCCCCCTTGAGCTGCCAGGTCGATGCCCTATACCTGTTACAAGACTCCATACAAAGCTGTGAACGTCATTAACTCTTCTTTGGACACACAGGTACATTTATTGGAAAAATTTATGGAGCCATTAGGCAGCTGGTTAATCTGAGAAAGTCCTAAATAAGGTATGGTGGGCACACACATAAAACCCCATAATTGATAAACATGTAACAATACATAATATAAAATAGGTAAAAATATAATCCCATTTTTAAGTTCTCACAACAATTAAAAATAATGTAACTGAAGTTTCTAAAAGTAAAGGCATCTAACTACAGACTCTGGGGCACGCAAAGGTGGAAATTCAATGTAACTTAGGATAGGGAATCAGTTTTAACCATTTTTTGACTGTCACAGAAAGAACTTTGCCTTCTCCTTGTCCTGAGTTGCAAACAGGACCTTCTCCCACCCAGCCTACCTAGCCTATCAGGAGCAGTCCACTGACCTGATATGATCGCGTCCCCGTTGAGGTACATGGCCATGCCCAGGAGCATCAGGAGGCACAGCGTGAGGATGTAGGGTCTCCGGCGGCCCCACCGGGCCCGGCAGTGGTCGCTGGCCGATCCCACCACGGGCTGCAGCAGGAACCCTAGGACGGGACTCAGGAGCCACACCATGCTGTACAGGCTCTTGGGCAGGCCCACGCTGAGCAGCACTGGAGTCACATAGGCCGCCTCCACCCCATAGCAGAACTCCCGGCCGAACATGGCCATGCTGTGCATAACCAGGCTCCCGGTGGGTCTTTTGGGCAGCTCCGCAGAGCCGAAGAGGCCCTCCTCATCAAGGGATTTATAGCTGCGTAGGGCAGACTGCTCACTCTTGTCTCCCATGGCCACTGGGCGAGGAACCTGCCTGCAAGCCCACCACCTTCTCCGTGGCCCTGGGGTTCGCGCTCCCAGGTGGATTTGACATGGAGCCTGGCTGCACGGCCCGCAGAGACGGTCAGGCTGGGGGCGGGGCTCAAATTCTTTCATGCCTCTAAGATCACAAGTTATGATGAGAAGGAAGGGGGAGGGGCCAGGAAAGCATGATGGAGATTAGCCCGCTGGGAGCCCTCTGGCTCCTTTGAATGTGTTTCTGAAGGAATCTTCCTTTGTACTGTTCTCTCTCTGACTCTGCCTCTCTCTCTCACACACACACATTTACACACAATCACACATAGCTTTGAGACAATAAAGCCCTATAATGTAGATGTTAAGTGTGAAGGGGGTTAATATTTTTTCTAAACTTTTTCTGGATATAAATATTCTGTCTTCCTTGAACACAGGTTTTCTACATACACACACATTGGGTCAATTAACTAGACTTAAAACAGTGAGAGGCTGCCCCTTCTAAATTACTAACTCTCCCACAGCACTGCAATATTTTTCATCCATACTTGACATAGCTCTGTTTATTCTCCTCCTGCTTTTTTTTTTAAATTAATTTTTTTATTGAAGGATAATTGCTTTACGGAATTTTGTTGTTTTCTGTCTAACCTCAACACGAATCAGCCATAAGTATACATATATCCCCTCCCTTTTGAACCTCCCTCCCATCTTCCTCCGCATCCCATCCCTCTAGGTTGATACAGAGCCCCTATTTGGGTTTCCAGAGCCATTCGGCAAATTCCTGTTGGCTATCTGTTTTACATATGGTAATGTAAGTTTCCATGTGTTTTCATAAGTGTATTCTCTATGTCTGTTTCTCCTTTCAGTTCAGTTCAGTTGCTCAGTCACGTCCGACTCTTTGTGACACCATGAACCGCAGCATACCAGGCCTCCCTGTCCATTACCAACTCCCAGAGTTCACCCAAACCCATGTCCATCGAGTCGGTAATGCCATCCAACCATCTCATCCTCTGTCATCTCCTTCTCCTCCTGCCCTCAACCTTTCCCAGCATCAGGGTCTTTTCAAATGAGTCAGCTCTTCACATCAGCTGGCCAAAGTATTGGAGTTTCAGCTTCAACATCAGTCCTTCCAATGAACATCCAGGACTGATCTCCTTTAGAATGGACTGGCTGGATCTCCTTGTAATCCAAGGGACTCTCAAGAGTCTTCTCTAACACCACAGTTCAAAAGCATCAATTCTTTGGCACTCAGCTTTCTTTATAGTCCAACTCTCACATCCATACATGACCACTGGAAAAACCATAGCCTTGACTAGACAGACCTTTGTTGGCAAGGTAATGTCTCTGCTTTTTAACATGCTGTCTAGGTTGGTCATAACTTTCCTTCCAGGGAGTAAGCATCTTTTAATTTCATGGCGGCAATCACCATCTGCAGTGATTTTGGAGCCCAGAAAAATAAAGTCAGCCACTGTTTCCCCATCTATTTGCCATGTTGCTTCCCTGTAAATAAATTCTTCAGAACCATGTTTCTAGATTCTGTGTATGTGCGTTAGAATATGATATTTATCTTTCTCTTTCTGACTCACTTCACTCTGTATAATAGGTTCTAGGTTCATCCACCTCATCAGAACTGACTCAAATGTGTTCTTTTTTATGGCTGAGTAATGTTCCATTGTGTATATGTACCACAACTTCTTTATCCATTCATCTGTCGTTTCCTTCTGTTTTAGTCTTTGATCCTCTAATGAGCAGTGGTCAGGTCTGTTCTGCTCATTACGGCATCTAGCATGACACCTGGCACCTAGTAGGTCCTCAGTAAATGTTTGCTAAAGGAAGTATAAAGTATATGTGCTACACTTTGCAGTGCTGGTCAACTGCCTGTTGGCTCAGATCCATTCCTTCCCCCTCATCTTATGCTCCATACCTAAGGGACTATGTTTCCCAGGTTCCCTTGCTCTCTGGCTTCCAGGTAGATTTGTCCAGTGGGAGGAACTGGTGGGAAGTCTGGAGACAGGAGAAAGGAAGATATCAGGATACTTCCTCCCCCTCTTTCTGTATCCTGAGACATCTCTGGCAGTGGCTGCATTTCCACTGTGGGTCTAGCTGCCAACCTTAGCTTCTGGGTCCCCATAACACTACCTTTCCCATCGATCCTGCACCTCTGGGAGTGTTCCTAGATTCCTGTGGTCGCTTGTATCTGAGTTGCCTCACTGTTCCCTTGGCTTCTCATCTCTTTTATCACCAATGTAATAATTGGTGATATTAATTTCCTCTGTTTTAAAGACTTCTAGTGGTTTGTATTGGAGAAGGCAATGGCACCCCACTCCAGTACTTTCGCCTGGAAAATCCCATGGACGGAGGAGCCTGGAGGGCTGCAGTTCATGGAGTCGCTAAGAGTCAGACATGACTGAACGACTTCACTTTCACTTTTCACTTTCATGCACTGGAGAAGGAAATGGCAACCCATTCCAGTGTTCTTGCCTGGAGAATCCCAGGGACGGGGGAGCCTGGTGGGCTGCCGTCTATGGGGTCGCACAGAGTCAGACACGACTGAAGTGACTTAGCAGCAGCAGCTGCGGTGGTTTGTATTTTCCTTGTTGGACACTGAATTCAAATGAAAGTCTGAGTGACAAGGGAAACATGATCTCATAGGAAAGACAGTAAAAATGGTTTAAGAACAAGACTTGGAGTCAAAATGTTAAAGTTTAAATGCTGGTTCTGCCTGTTTCTTCCTGTATCACCCTGAGCAAATCACTTAAACTGGTATTTCTCAAACTGTGTGCCAAGGTAACCTAGGGAGCCACAGTGAACTCAAAGGAGTATCTCAGGAGATTTAAGATTTTTAAGACAGTAGAACAGTGAAACTCAACATCTTTCAGATTAACACATGAAGTAAGAGTGAAGCAGTTCATACTTGCAACATTAGACTGCACTACAATCCTTTCACTGACTTTAGATTATTGTAAGGCTGGGTTTTCCACAGACATAAGAAGCATTATGAATCTCAGTGTGGAACAGAAAACGAAGATACTGACATCCAATCTGATTCCAAGGTATGAGAAGCTGCACAGAGTACAACAGGCGCTTATGACCCATTAGTGATTAAAAATGATATAAGCAGGAAGATCAAGATGATGGGGTAGGAGGATGTGGAGCCTAACTCCCTTCACAAACACAACAGAAATGCAATTTACTAAAACTGAGTCAAGAAGAAACAGGCAATGTGAACAGACTGGTCACTAGAAGTGAAATAGAACCTATACTTAAAAAAAAAAAAAAAAACCTTCTTGCAAACAAAAGTCCAAGATTGGATGGCTTCACTGGGAAATTCTGCCAAACATACAAATAAGAACTTACACCTATCCTTCTCAAACTACTCCCAAATATTAAAAAGGAGGAAACATTCCCAAAGTCATTCTATGAAGCCACCATCACCCTGATACCAAATCAGACAAAAAATATTACCAATAAAGAAAATTACAGGACAATATCTTTAATGAAAAGCAAAAATCCTCAACAAAATATTGGCAAATTGCATCCAAAAATACATAAAAAGGATCATATACTATGATCAAGTGGTATTTATTCCAGGGTCAAAAGGATGGTTCAGTTCAGTTCAGTCGCTCAGTCGTGTCCGACTCTTTGCGACCCCATGAATTGCAGCACGCCAGGCCTCCCTGTCCATCACCAACTCCGGAGTTCACTCAAACTCATGTCGACTGAGTCGGTGATGCCATCCAGCCATCTCATCCTCTGTCGTCCCTTTCTCCTCCTGGCCCCAATCCCTCCCAGCATCAGAGTCTTTTCCAATGAGTCAACTCTTCTCATGAGGTGGCCAAATTAAACAAGCACAAATCAATGGGAAGCATTACGTTAAGAAAAAAGGAAAAACAAAAACCACATGATCATTTCAATAGACACAGAAAAAGAATTTGACAAAATTCAACATCCATTCATGACAAAGCCTCTCATCAAAATGAGTATAGAAGGAAAATATCTCAACATAATAAAAAGCACTTACCACAAACCCACAGCCAACATAATACTCAACAGTGAAAAACTAAAGCTTTCCTGCTAAATCCATAAATAAAACAAGGATGCCCACTCTTACCACTTCCATTCAACATAGCATTGGAAGTCCTAGCCATAACAATCAAACAAGAAAATGAAATCAAAGGTACTAAATTTGGAAAGGAAGAGTAAAATTGTCATTATTTGGATATGACATGATACTCTGTACAGAGAACCCTAAAGACTTCACACAAAAACTATTAGAACAAATGAATTCAGCAAGGTAGCAGGATACATGATTAACACAGAACTCTGTTGCATTTCTTTATGCTAACAATGAACTATCAGAAAGAGAAAGTGAAAGTGAAGTTGCTCAGTCATGTCCGACTCTTTGCGACCCCATGGACTGTAGCCCACCAGGCTCCTCTGTCCATGGAATTCTCCAGGCAAGAATAATGAAATGGGTTGCCATTTCCTTCTCCAGGGGATCTTCCGGACCCAGGGATCAAACCTGGGTCTCCTGCATCATAGGCAGACACTTTTACCATCTGAGCCACCAGGGAATGCAAAGAGAAAGAGAAAGTTCTCAGAAAGAGAAAGTTTTCTCAGAAAGTTAAAAAATCATTTTAAAATTACATTTAGAAAGATGGTAACGATAACCCTGTGTGCGAGACAGCAAAAGAGACACAGATGTATAGAACAGTCTTTTGGACTCTGTGGGAGAGGGAGAGGGTGGGATGATTTGGGAGAATGGCACTGAAACATGTATAATATCATATAAGAAACGAATCGCCAGACTAGGTTCGATGCAGGATACAGGATGCTTGTGGCTGGTGCACTGGGATGACCCAGAGAGATGGTATGGGGAGAGAGGTGGGAGGGGGGTTCAGGATTGAGAACATGTGTACACCCGTGGTGGATTCGTGTTGATGTATGGCAAAACCAATACAATATTGTAAAGTTTAAAAAAAAAAAAAATACCTGGGAATAAACTTAACCAAGGTGGTGAGCTACCATGTGAACCAGTAATCTCATTTCTGAGGACATAGGCAGAAAAGACAAAAACTCTAATTTGAAAAGATGCATGCACCTCAATGTTCATAGCATCACTATTTACAATAGCCAAAACATGGAAACAACCTAACTGCCCATCAACAGACAATTAGATTAAGAAGATGTGGTATATATATATACACAATAGAATACAACAGAATACTACTCAGCAATAAAAAAGCATGAAATACTGTCATTTGCAGCAATATGGATGGACATAGAGAATATGATACTTAATGTCAGAGAAAGACAAATATTATATAGTTTCACTAATATGTGGAATCTAAACAATACAAATGAACCTATATAAAAAACAGAAACATACTCATAGAAAACAAACTTATGGTTAACAAAAGAGAAAGGTGATAAAGGGGTAGAGAAAGGATAAACTAGGAGCATGGGATTAACAGATACAAACTACTATATGTAAATAAGTAAACAAAGATTTACAATCCTTACATAACACAGGGAACTATATTCAATATCTTGTAATAACTTATAAAGGAAAATAGTCTGAGAAGTATATATACATAAATGAATCACATTGCTATATTTGAAACACAATGTTGTAAATCAACTATAATTTTTTTAAAAAGAATGAAAAAATTAAAAATTTTAAAAAAGAATGAAAAATAAATGTCTTCTTTCAAGTGTGTCCACTATATTTTTCAATCAGCTAATAAGCTGTTAGGACAAAAATACTTAAGTTGTTGCTGCTGCTGCTGCTAAGTTGCTTCAGTCGTGTGCGACTCTGTGTGACCCCATAGACGGCAGCCCACCAGGCTCTCCCGTCCCTGGGATTCTCCAGGCAAGAACACTGGAGTGGGTTGCCATTTCCTTCTCCAATGCATGAAAGTGAAAAGTAAAAGTGAAGTCACTCAGTCATGTCTGACTTCGCTACCCCATGGACTACAGCCTACCAGGCTCCTCCGTCCACGGGATTTTCCAGGCAAGAGTACTGGAGTGGGGTGCCATTGCCTTGTTGGGACCTAATTATTTACAAATGGAATGATTATGTATTTCTTTTGGCTTAGGGCCACCATGAAAAAAATCAAGACACTAAGGGACATGTGAACTAAGGTTTAGGACCATCTGAGCCTTGTGTCCACATCTATAAAGTGTAGAAACCTACGCTGTCTACCTCTTGTGATTGGTAAAGAGCAACTGAGATACTGTATGTCAGAGATGTTAACATAAATTCTCCACTCCTTCATTCTGATGGAATCTGGACCAGCTTCCAGAATCTACCCCTCCCTCAAACATCCACATGCTTCCAGGAAGTTGAGTCCAGGGGAGCTCCAGGAGCAAGTTGGTTTTCTCTAAGGATAATCCTACCTTCTCCACCAAAGACCAGTATGGGGATGGCTTGTGATTTAACTTGACCCAAGGAGACACGCTTGCTCCTTGGAAGAAAAGCTATGACCAACCTAGACAGCATATTAAAAAGCAGAGACATTACTTGGCCAATGGTCCGTGTAGTCAAAGCTATGGTTTTTCCAGTGGTCATGTATGGATGTGAGAGGTGGACCGTAAAGAAGGCTGAGTGCTGAAGAATTGATGCTTTTGAACTGTGGTGTTGGAGAAGACTCTTGAGAGTCCCTTGGACTGCAAGGAGATCCAACTGGTTGATCCTAAAGGAAATCAGTCCTGAGTGTTCATTGGAAGGACTGCTGCTGAAGCTGAAGCTCCAATACTTTGGCCACCTCATGGGAAGAACTGACTCACTTGAAAAGACCCTGATGCTGGGAAAGATTGAAGGCAGGAGGAGAAGGGGATGACAGAGAATGAGATGGTTTGATGGCATCATCGACTGAATGGACATGAGTTTGAGCAAGCTCCAGGAGATGGTGAAGGACAGGGAAGTCTGGCCTGCTGCAGTCCACGGGGTGGAAAAGAGTCGAACATGACTGAGTAATTGAACAACAAAAGGAAACATGAGATAAGATTTGCAGAGGGCGGCTGAGACCCTCTCTTCTTTTGGATGTTGTGCTGTGTGGAAATGAGATTCCAGATCTTTCTAAGGATGGGGGGCAGGGAAATTGAAGGCAATGATACTAGGGGTGTAAAGCTGGGTAGGGAAGTTGAACAGTAGTCCAAGGAAGAAGTGATAGTGTCTGGATGAAAGAAGCAATGGGATATGGGGAAAGGGAAGGAGATGGGAGTTCTGAAAGTGGAACTGATAGCACTTCACTATTGAGATTCATCACTTTAATAAATATTCACAAAATTTCCCATATGGGCCAGGCACTATTCCAGGAACTGGGAACTGAGCAATGAATGAAACCTACAAAGTCCTTCATAAAGTTTCCATTTTAGCACTCCCTAATTTAGAAGGAATGAGGCAGGGGTTAATCCATACAATGTCAGCAGTGATAGGCAGTATGAAGGAAAATGAAAAGGGTTCCCGGAGAGTGAGTGAGTGCTATTTTAGACAGGGATCAGGAAAGGACTCTCTGGAAGGGACATTTGAACAGTGGCCAAATGGAGTGATAGGTAAACTGTGGGGTCTATTGAGATAGAGGTAGACATACTGGGAGTGGAAGCTGGAGACTAGTAAGAGGAAGGAAAGTCTAGTAAGACTTTCAAATGGATGATGGTACAGTTTATTGATAAAGAGACACACGTGGATGATGCTAATAACAGGCAGTTATACACAGGAGCTGGTCTAGATGGAGAGGTGGCAGTTATCTGAACGAAACCTCAAGGACATTTTCTAAAATTTCAATTCAGAGACACCAGCTGAATGGTTTTCTTACCAAATTAAAAGGATCAGACTTTTCCACCTAAGGACATTCATTCTGGTTAACAGCAGAGCCTAAAATATTTCAATGAGCAACAAAAGGCTATGTTAGTACTACTGAAAGAACTTTCTTGAAAGCTTTTCACAAATTTAGAAGCAGGAGTAAACTTTATGGGGAATAAAGCTTTATTTAATAAAAAGCATTATATTAATGTATTTCAAGTATTTTATAAATATATAAGCATTTTAAATTGACAAATATAACCTATCAAGTAAATTGAAAGGCAGAAAAACTGCCACAATTTAGTACAGGCAAACTAAAAATATTCCCAAATCAAAAGCCACAATAACCATTTTCACAATTCCATCATTACTCTATAATCAGTCCTGTTTCCTGATTAGAATAGTTAGACCACTGTGATACTGTTTTTTCATGTTTCCATGCACACAATTTTTTGTATTATACTGTAAATGCAATGTTCAAATTCATTTGCATTATGGGGCTTGGAACTTAGAGATTAACACTAAGTTTATGAATTTCAACAATATTATCTAACTTAAGCTGAATGATCTCTTTCTGGCTGAACCCAAGTTCTTTAAGAATCTGTTCAGTGTGTTCTCCTACAAAAGGATCCCTTTTAGTCGAAGGGAGAGCTGGGGTGTTGGACAGCAGAGGAGCAGGGCGGGGACTCACACGCTGCTCTGTATCAGTAATAAACGAGCCTCGATCTTTGTTGTGACCATGATGGATAACCTCTTCAAAAGTCAGCACAGGAGTCACGCATGCATCAGTGCCGTCAAAGATCTGACACCACTCTGCCTTTGTCTTCTTTGCAAAGATATCTGCAAATTTCTTCTTCATTTCTGGCCAATCCTTTATACTCATCTGATTGGGAAGTTCATCAGACTTTAGCCCAAGTCCTGAGAGAAAAACAGAATTTCTTAAATCAGCATGCTTTGGGTATAGTAAATATAATCAGTGCAAATGAGTTTTGAACTCATCATACTTGCCCCAAATGGGATATTTTATAAGAATTCTCAAGTGAGTCAAGAGAAGAAATTTAAACTCAACTTGAAGTTGGAGCCAAAGCTGGAGAAGGCAGTAGTGTAACGGGACTCAAAACAGACAGTTTCTAAGTCTTTGCGAGATCTTACTATTTACATTTCATCAAAAGCAGTCTATTTTTAATTGTCTAGTTTCCAGAAATCAACTTCTTCCCTCTGAGAAGTTTTTCCAAAAGAGACTTCCTCATGAAGTTAGTATCTGCCATGTGTGTGCTAAGTCGCTAAGCTGTGTCTGACTCTTTCGTGACCCCCTGTAGCCCAGCAGGCTTCTCTGTCCATGGGATTTCCCAGGCAAGAACACTGGAGTGGATTGTCATTTTCTTCTCCAGGGGATCTTCCTGACCCAGGAATTAAACCCAAGTCTCCTGCATTGGCAGGCAGATTCTTTACCACTGAGCCACCTGGGAAGCCCAAAGACACAAGCAAATTGTTCCGACAGCGCACATGAGAGCAAGTTATCAGCCAGCCAGTCAACAGGGGACACAGAGACCTTTTCTCTCTCAAGTACAAAGAGCTCTGAAGGGCCCCTTAACACAAGGGGCAGAGAAGATGAAAGGATTTGCCAGGGAATATCACAAGAAGGATGGCTTCTCCAGTCCATGACTTCATCTGTGCTCCCTTTATTGACTATAGGAACCCACCCCTGTAGACACACCCCAACTCCAGTGCTGATTAAATTATACCCAAAGGGCAACTTTGCCTTTGGGGTTTGGTGTAACTGTCATTTTTATTCTCTCTTGTATAAGAGGGTTTCTCAATTTAAATTATGCATAATATTTTGCATAAGTTTAGCCAAGTTAATCAAGCAGTTCTCATTTTTTATCATCCTTTCCTTATCTACCATGTTGAAAAACAATGACCAATAATTGTAAGCTGCTCTGAAGATGCAGAAGTGCCTACAGAGGTAAGAAGACAGGAATACTATAAGCTCTTCTTAGAGTTTTGAGGGATATAAGGCTATAAGAACTCACATAATTCTGAACAGCTGTGAAAAAACATCTGTGCAAATACATTGTTCTCTGTAGCCACCTGTCCCATTCAAAACCAGGAAAGAGATAAAGCCATAGTTTCAGATTTACCACAGTAATCTATGAAGAACTATTTCTAAGGATGTCTTTCACTTTGCTTTCTTCTTCTTGACTGTCCCAAACTCTATGATTAAGAAGCATATAAAATGAGCAGTTAGCCAAAGCACTTAAGTAGACCACAGCTAACTGCTGGAAACATACACGCATGCTTTTATGAAGTTTCCTTTTTTTTTAATCAGAATGTGATCAGAATCACCAACTAAAACTGGAGCCAATAGTTCTCCAACAAACACTAAACTTAAGGTTACACAGGTTTTGTTAAGGTACACAGGTTTGTACACTGGAATCAGTTCAGTTCAGTTCAGTCACTCAGTCATGTCCGACTCTTTCTAGAAATCAGGACACTTCCACCCCTGACTGTGACACACCAGCTGTGTCAACACGGCTGCTATTTAAAAGGGTGAGGAGGAAGATATTTGGTACTGACAAAAAAGGATGTCTTTGCTATATTTTTTAATTAAAAAATTATTAATTATAAACTTATATGATTATGTATTTTACAAATTATATACTGTATATAGTTTTATATACATTATAAAAATTATATAATACAAATACATATACAAATTATAATATATTTATATTATATAGATTATTTTAAAAATTTAATTGTGTCCGTATGTGTACAGGGAAAATTCATAAAGGCCACATTCCAAACTTTCCTAAAGTAGAAGGACATGGGAGAATTTTTACCTCTTACCTTATAAATTCTGTGTTGTTTACACTTTTTTCATAAAAAATACATTATTTTGAATTCTTTCATTTTTTAAAATTGTGGTAAAATATACAAAATATAAAATTGACCATTTTAGCCACTATTAAGAATACAGTACTATGTTATTAAGTACATTCATACTGTTCTGGAACCATTACCACCATTCATCTCCAGAACTTTTTATCTTTCCAAATTGAAACTGTACCGGCTTCCCTGGTGGCTCAGATGGTAAAATATCTGCCTGCAATGCAGGAGACCCAGGTTCAATTCCTGAGTTGGGAAGATCCCCTGGCGAAGGGAATGACAACCCACTCCAATATTCTTGCATGAAGAAATCCATGGACAGAGGAGCCTGGCGGGCTACAGTCCATGGGGTTGCAAAGAGCTGGACACAACTGAGCCACTAACACTTTTACCCATTAAACACTAATATTCTATTCTCTGCTTTCCCAAGTCCTTGTTCAAATATCTGTTCAAGTTCCCACTTTTAATTCTTTTGGATATATAACCAGAAGTAGAATTGCTGGGTCATATGGTAATTCTATGTTTAATTTTTTGAGGAGTCACTATATCATTTTCCACAATGGTTGTACAATTTTACATTCTTACCAGTAATGCATGGGGTTCCAATCTCTCCACATCCTCACCAACACTTATTTCCTGGCTTTCTTTTAATAAGTATTTTGAAATTTTAAAGCAACTTAAAAAAATTCTCTATTGCCTTTACTACAAGAATGTTATGTCATGAGAGTCTCAGTATCTTCAGATTTCTTTGCCCTGGAAAGCATTAGGAACATAGCACAGAGGAGTCTGAGCCTTACAAAAACCTTGTGTATTTATGCTCAGACACTGAGAGCTAAATGAAGCTATGGTCTCAAAGATCTCAAAATGTACGGTGAAATAATAAATTAACACTAACAAAAAAATCATTACAGATGTGGGAGTTTGTCCAAACCACTCTGTTCTATCGTTCTTCTAACTTATGGTTAAGTTAGTGAAGTTAATATAGTTGGTCACAGAATGCATTCTGATGCTTATAAAAACCATCATTCCAGCTATATACAGACTACTCTGAGCAGCATTTTGCATCTGAAAAGCTATCAAACATAGAACTCCAGACTTAAAACTGGAAGATGAATGTGCTGCAGCACATGTGCCTGTCACACTGCTTCAGCATATATTCTAAAACTTCTTAGAAACCAAATGATCTGTGAAGTAAACTTTAAATTCACATTTCACAGGGACAAAATAAGTGCAGTCCAATTATCAGTCAGGGCAGAAGGGATCCCAAATTTTTCTGCTAACCTGTGGCAACATATCAGTAAGACAAGAATCTGCAAGAAAGGTGAACCGCAGAAGCATCAAGTGATGGTGACATATCCCAACAAACTCTCACTTGCCAAAGTCTCTCTGTGCTCTGGTGACCCCATTATTAAGAACCAGGAGGGGCAACTATCCATCAAGGAATAAAAACTGGTAGAACCAGCAGACCATTTCTAGGCAAGAACAGACTGTGGCCATGCAACGGGCAAGAAAAATATCCAGCACTACTGAGTATGGGCTTCCCAGGTGGCACCAGTGGTAAAGACCCTGCCTGCCAGTGCAGGAGACATAAGAGATCTGAGTTCGATCCCTGGGTTGGGAGGGTCCCCTGGAGAAGGGCATGGCAACCCACTCCAGGATTCTTGCCTGGAGAATCCCAGGGACAGAGGAGCCTGGCGGGCTACGGTCCATAGCATCGCACAGAGTTGGACACAACTGAAGAGACTTAGCACAGCACTGAGTATGAAATGTAATAAAAACACTGAACGCCCACAAAAAGGATTATGATCTGTTTAATCTGAGCTAATTTATAGACCTTTTTAATAAAACTACTTGTCAATTTAAAAGATGGGGGAAGTGCCTCACAATATAATGATGACCATCATTAGGCTAATTATAAACTGGATATATACACATAATAAAAGACATCATGAACTTCACAAGACCCCAAAATAGAGGCTGGAAAACATCCACAGAAAAGAAGTTCCTGAAAAGTTACTCACCCTTGATCAGCAGCTCGTAGAACTGGGGCTCTAATGCTCCGACAGCCATGAACCCCCCGTCGGCTGTCCGGTAGGTTGTGTAGAATGGCGCTCCGCCATCTAACACGTTCTGTCCACGGGGCTGGTCCCACAATCCTGCTTCTTGGGTTTTCCACAGAAAAGAACTTAGATATGCTGTTCCTTCCACCTTTGAAGAAACAGAATGCAATGTGAATCCAGGTAATGAAACTATACAAATTATGACTGTTTCCTACTTGGGTTTTTAAAAAAATGTTTGTATAAAAATGTTTATCTTCTAATAAGAAGGATTATACCTAATAATACAACTTCTTTGATATTTTGAGAAAGTGAATTAGGGCAGGTTTATGATAGAGCTCCTGCACTATTCAGATCAGGGAATATTGTTCAGAAAAGACTTCAGGGAACTACTTCTGCTCTTCCTTTCAAATAAGACTGGCAGAATGTTGACAATTTTTGAAGCTAAGTGAGGCTAGCTTCACTAGTAAGCTTACTGCACCATTAGGAAGCTAATTATATATTCTCTTTACGTTTATATATGTTCAGGATAAAAAAGCTGAAAATAAAAAGGTTTTTTAAAAATCTATCATCTGATCTCAATACTTATAAACACATACACACAAACACATGAAGCAGATCACATTTTAAAGGTAAATCGCATGACAGTTATATTTAGTTGATTCTAGTTTTGATACCAAGCACAAGAAAAACAAATTTGAATATTTAACATATTTTAACTTTAATTATCACTAGAAAGTTACAGAATAAACATAACAACATGGGTGGCAGGTGATAAGGGTTTTCTGAGTACAGACAAACTAGTTTGGGAATGCCAGCTTCCCACTAGTCCTGAAATAAAAAGGACTCACATCTCCGGTATGATTGTCATGAGACTGGATGCACTGAGCTAACTAAAGCACACTTCCCTACGCTGCTGGCAGTCCAGGAAGAGGGCCAGCAAAGTATCCTTGTCTCTGAGGTTACTAATAGAAAGGCCCCATTCCAACCGTGAGCATGGGATTTCTCACAGATTCTGGCTACGAAACAAACACAAAATTTAACAGGCAAGAAGACTGCAGTGGGTTGCCGTTTCCTCCTCCAGGGGATCTTCCCAACCCAGGCATCAAACCCTTGTCTCCAGGGTCCGCAGGTGGATTCTTTACCACTGAGCCAGTTGGGAGCCCATCTTTAGATACGTCTCAGTTTTCTCTTTTAGCTTGAAGAAGCTCATGAACACTTGAATCCATGGATCTGACATTTGCTGTCACCAAGTAGTGGAGTTTGCATAAGTGGCCTTTGGTGGTGCTGTTTTTTGAAATGAGGTTACACAGATTTTACAGTCCCCACATTTATACATACACACACAAACACACATATAGAAACATCTCACACACACACACATATATACATTTAATCTCTTTTATACACTGGATGTACTGATGAGTATTGAAAAAAGACGTCCTGTCAGTGTTATGGGTCTATTTTGGGTCACTCAGGATACAAACAGGCTCTAATCTAACTCCACCTTTACTGGGCGCCATAGAAGGACACAGGACAAGACACAGCAATTATAATCCTTATCTCATCAAGAGGCTGCCGAGCACACACCTTTCTTCCCCCTTCATCCACACGCAGCGTATGCTGCCACGGATGACAGCCCTTGACACAGGGAAATTGCAGCCTCAATTTCCCAACTTTTTATATTATTCTCATCACATAGGCAATGGCCTGCATGCCAACATGCAGTCCCCCAGGTCAGAAGTGTTCCCTTAGGTCAGGAGTAAACACAGTAAAACAGACCCCACATGCCATGTGCATGCATGCTGTTGCTTCAGTCCTGTCTGATATCCAGACTCTTTGTAACCCAATGGATTAGAGCCCAGCAGGCTCCTTTGCCCATGAGGATTCTCCAGGCAAGCATACTGGAGTGTCATGCCATGCCCTCCCCAAGGGGATCCCTGCAACCCAGGGATCGAACCCAAGTCTCAGGCATCTCCTGTATTGGCACGTGGGTTCTTTACCACTAGCACCCCCTGGGAAGCCCTAACTCTAGTTTCTAAGGGAAC
This sequence comes from Ovis aries, assembly GCF_016772045.2. NCBI lineage: Eukaryota > Metazoa > Chordata > Mammalia > Artiodactyla > Bovidae > Ovis > Ovis aries. Next base: position 39,930,241 of record NC_056069.1, on the reverse strand, counting down.
AGTCTGATGAAGAGATGACTCCAGGTCATCATGGGCAGGCCTAGGTCATAGACTCTGCTGCTAAAGTCATTTGGAAACTATCCGTCTAAAAGAATAAGATGTATGTCCCCTCCAATCAGCCTCCTCCTTCAGTGGTTCTCCCCAGGGTACCAGAGCCACCATCCACTGGGTCTTCTAAGTCAGAGATCAGGGAGCAATCCTTGATTCCTTCCTCTCCCTCCACTGCCAAATAGGAATCGTTAAATTCAGACCTATTCTATCACTGACCATTTTAGTACTTGCCTTTATCTCTTAGTCTTGTCTTCATCAGATCCACTCTACAGCCTACCAGCAAAGATAGGTCCAAATGTAACCTGTATAGTGGTACTAGCCTGGGCTCTCATCAACTAGCTGTGAGAACTCAGGCAAAGTTCTGAATGCACTGATGAGTCTGTTGAAGAAAGATGTCCTAACAGCTTTATGGATCTGTGCTTAGTTGCTCATTCATGTCCGACTCTTTGCAACCCCACGGACGGTAGCCCACCAGGCTCCTCTGGCCATGGGATTTTTCAGACAAGAATACTGGAGTGAGTTGCCATTTCCTCCTCCAGGGGATCTTCCTGACCCAGGGATCAAACCCACGTCTCCTGTGTTTCCTGTACTATAGGTGAATTCTTTACCTGCTGAGCCATCAGGGAAGCCCTGTTACGGGTCTAACTGGGTTCAGTACCAATGTATCTCAGGAGAAGGGAATGGCAACCCACTCCAGTATTCTTGCCTGGAAAGTCCGTGGACAAAAAAGCCTCATGGGCTGCAGCCCATGGGGGTCACACAACTGAGTGCACATGTGTGAGGGGTCTGGAGGGAGATGGGTTGGTAGCAATAAACAGGTAGAACTGGAAAAAACAAACAAACAATGTATTCCAAGTGAAATTGTTGTTTGGGGGATTAGGAGAGATCACACAGGAGAAGTGCCTAGGAGAACATGAAGCAAGTGCTCCGTGCGTGAGAGTGAAGACACTGAAGCATCCTGACATTCGAATCTCCACTACACAGAGCAGCAGGAAGGTCTAGACGGTCCATTTTATTTGAGCATCATCAAGAATCTCTTCCTCCTGCTAAAGGAGACCTCCTGAGCCCAGTTTTGAATGAAGATCTCTTAAAAATCATATTCAAAGCGCAAAACACAAGATGGGGAAAATTGCTGAAACACAGTGTAGTAATCAGGTGAGTCATGAACAGTTTAGAAAACTGACTCCACAAACAGACGATCAAAATATGACACTGGGACACATGTCAAACATAGGAAGCTATTTTAAAGAGAAGGCTATCTTTGCTAACTTGGATTCAAATTTCAAATCTCAATTTATCTCCTGTCTTGTTCAAAAGAGGATTTGAGGCAGCCATGTATAAACCTTAGGAAAAAACGCTAGGTTTATCATTTCCCCCAGTTATCACTTACCATGCTTGCATCGATGACCTGACCTTTGCCAGAGCGTGTGCGTTCAAACAACGCCATAATGATGCCCATTGTGCACATGAGGCCACCACCACCAAAATCAGCCAGGAGATTCAACGGGGCATATGGATTCTCACCACTTCTGCCAATTCTTGATAAAACACCTATACCATGGGAAAAAAAATGGAGGACCATTAAGGGTAAATTTAATGTGTCTTTTAAATTTGTATTTATTTATTTTTGGCTGTGCAGGATCTTCGTTGCTCTCTCTGGTTGCACTGAGTGGAGGCTGCTCTCTAATTGCGGTGTGTGGGCTTCTCATTACAGTGGCTTCTCTTTTTGCAGAGCACAGGCTCCAGGACACACAGGCTTCAGTAGCTGTGGCACGTGGGCTCTGTCATTGCGGCTCCGGGGCTATAGAACAACAGGCTCAACAGTAAGCCTGTACTTTACAGGCTTAGTTGCTCCACGGCATATGGGATCTTCCCGGACCTGGGAGCAAACCCTGTGTCTCCTGCATTAGCAGGCAGATTCTTTACCAACAAGCCATCCAGTGGTAAATGGGTTATAAATCCCATTTAATGTGTACTTTAAATAAATACCTGAACATCTTAGAAGGAAAACCAATCTCTTTAGCTACTAGTTGTAAGTAAAAATTAATATCTAATGCCTTTCTAAATCTAAACTTGTTCGGTATAAGATGGTTTTCCTTTTTTTTTTTTTTGTCTTTATTTTCCTTAAAACTTTATTCCTACAAACATTTTCAGAATTCTACTGCTAAGTTTTTATTCACTGAGTTGTGGAGGGGAGGGGAATGGTTGCTATCCACTTAGTTTATGACTTAACAATGGTATAAGGCACTTCCATTCTTATTAGAAAGAGATGCAAGAAAATAAACACAAAAAAGAAAAGGAATTGCATTTTTAAATAGATGTGAAAAATCAACTCTCCACTCACTCTTTTACTCAACCTTTAAATGTGTACACACAGACTATTTGAGACTTCTTTTACTCAGCAATATGATTCTTAGAAATCTAGAATTAGGTCATTCTAAGAGCTCCTCATTGCCAAATTCAGACTTAAATTGAAGAAAGTAGGGAAAACCACTAAACCATTCAGGTATGACCTAAATTAAATCCCTTATGATTATACAGTGGAAGTGAGAAATAGATTTAAGGGACTAGATCTGATAGATAGAGTGCCTGATGAACTATGGACGGAGGTTTGTGACATTGTACAGTAGACAGGGATCAAGACCATCCCCATGGAAAAGAAATGAAAAAAGCAAAATGGCTGTCTGAAGAGGCCTTACAAATATGTATGAAAAGAAGAGAAGTGAAAAGCAAAGGAGAAAAGCAAAGATATAAGCATCTGAATGAAGAGTTCCAAAGAATAGCAAGGAGAGAGAAGAAAGCCTTCCTCAGTGATCAGTGCAAAGAAATAGAGGAAAACAACAGAATGGGAAAGACTAGAGATCTCTTCAAGAAAATTAGAGATACCAAAGGAACATTTCATGCAAAGATGGGCTCGATAAAGGACAGAAATGGTATAGACCTAACAGAAGCAGAAGATATTAAGAAGAGGTGGCAAGAATACACAGAAGAACTGTATAAAAAAGATCTTCAAGACCAGATAATCACAATGGTGTGATCACACACCTAGAGCCAGACATCCTGGAATGTGAAGTCAAGTGGGCCTTAGAAAGCATCACTAAAAACAAAGCAAGTGGAGGTGATGGAATTCCAGTTGAGCTGTTTCAAATCCTGAAAGATGATGCTGTGAAAGTGCCGCACTCAATATGCCAGCAAATTTGGAAAACTCAGCAGTGGCCACAGGACTGGAAAAGGTCAGTTTTCATTCCAGTTCCAAAGAAAGGCAATGCTAAAGAATGCTCAAACTACCACCCAATTGCACTCATCTCACATGCTAGTAAAGCAATGCTCAAAATTCTCCAAGCCAGGCTTCAGCAATACATGAACCGTGAACTTCCAGATGTTCAAGCTGGTTTTAGAAAAGCCAGAGGAACGAGAGATCAAATTGCCAACATCTGCTGGATCATCGAAAAAGCAAGAGAGTTTCAGAAAAACATCTATTTCTGCTTTATTGACTATGCCAAAGCCTTTGACTGGGTGGATCACAATAAACTGTGGAAAATTCTGAAAGAGATGGGAATACCAGACCACCTGACCTGCCTCTTGAGAAACCTGTATACAGGTCAGGAAGCAACAGTTAGAACTGGACATGGAACAACAGACTGGTTGGTTCCAAATAGGAAAAGGAGTACGTCAAGGCTGTATATTGTCACCCTGCTTATTTAACTTCTATGCAGAGTACATCATGAGAAACGCTGGGCTGGAAGAAGCACAAGCTGGAATCAAGATTGCCGGGCGAAATATCAATAACTTCAGATATGCAGATGACTCCACCCTTATGGCAGAAAGTGAAGAGCAACTAAAAAGCTTCTTGATGAAAGTGAAAGAGGAGAGTGAAAAAGTTGGCTTAAAGCTCAACATTTGGAAAACTAAGGTCATGGCATCTGGTCCCATCACTTCGTGGGAAATAGTTGGGGAAACAGTGTCAGACTTTATTTTTCGGGGCTCCAAAATCACTGCAGATGGTGATTGCAGCCATGAAATTAAAAGATGATTACTCCTTGGAAGGAAAGTTATGACCAATCTAGAGAGCATATTCAAAAGCAGAGACATAACTTTGCCAACAAAGGTCCGTCTAGTCAAGGCTATGGTTTTTCCAGTGGTCATGTATGGATGTGAGAGTTGGACTGTGAAGAAAGCTGAGCACCAAAGAATTGATGCTTTTGAACTGTGGTGTTGGAGAAGACTCTTGAGAGTCCCTTGGACTGCAAGGAGATGCAACCAGTCCATCCTAAAGGAGATCAGTCCTGGGATTTCTTTGGAAGGACTGATGCTGAAGCTGAAACTCCAATACTTTGGCCACCTCATGTGAAGAGTTGACTCACTGGAAGACTCTGATGCTGGGAGGGGTTGGGGGCAGGAAGAGAAGGGGATGACAGAGGATGAGATGGTTGGATGGCATCACCGACTCAATAGACATGAGTTTGGGTAAACTCTGGGAGTTGGTGATGAACAGGGAGGCCTGGCGTGCTGCGATTCATGGGGTCGCAAAGAGTCGGACACGACTGAGCGACTGAGCGACAGAACTGAACTGAACTGAAGCGCTTCCCTGGTGGCTCAGAGGGTAAAGAACCTGCCTGTCATGCAGGAGACTCAGATTCTATCCCTGAGTCAGGAAGATCCCCTGGAGAAGGGAATGGCAACCTACTCCAGTATTCTTGCCTGGAAAAATCCATGGACAGAAGAGCCTGGTGGGATACAGTCCATGGGGTCACGAAGAGCTGGACATGACTGAGTGGTTAACACTTTCAAGATATGTTCGTACAGGTGAAAACCATGGGCTTTTTCTAGTATTCACAGAATTTCTAAAATCATGCCTCAGTCAACAATTCACAATAAAGTAAGGGGGTACCAGAATCAAACTATTAATACATCTTTGCAAACCACAGAGCAACCATTTCTGCTATCAATAAGTCTCTTACTTCTTAGCAGGGGCCTGTTTGAGAATTCACTCCACAAACATAGTCAGTAAATGTTACTAGTGAGTGTATTACGCCTCCCTGTGTGTTAAGGCAGGGGAAAGTGAAAGTGTTAGTTGCTCGGCTCTTTGCGACGCCAGGAAGTGTAGACTGCCAGGCTCCTCTGTCCATGTATTCTCCAGGCAAGAATACTGGAGTGGGTGGCCATGCTCTCCTCCAAGGGATATTCCTGACCCAGGCATCAAACCCATGTCTCCTGCTTTGCAGGCAGATTCCTTACGATCTGAGTCACCAGAGGGAGGCTGACAGTGATTGTTCCAAGACAAACCAATCTTTTTTAAAGAAGTACACGCTCTTTATTAATTCCAATAAATATTCCAAACTTCACCTTTAAAACATTCTTTCTAATAAGTGTAACTGTAGATCTTGACTGGGGGAAAAAAGAGTGTAGAGAAATTGCTTTTTTTTTTTCCCAACATACCTGACAAAGCCAAATAGTTGATGTCATGTCCGGCTGCCTTGGAGAACCTTCCTGACTGGCCGAATCCACTCAACCTGCCATAGATAAGCCTTGGGTTCTTCTTCTGCAGAATCTCTGGACCGAGCTGGAGTCTTTCCATTACCCCTTAAGAGAAAAGTTACATTTTTTTTGAAGACAGCATGAACTGAAGATGGGTATAATCCCTTCTTTGTGGCAAATATAAAATAGCACTTTTTTGCAAGGAAAATTGGTAACATTTGTTGTGAGTTTATAGTGAACGTATTGCCAGTAATTAAGAACCCAGACAGTGAAGCCCCCATTTCTGGAATGTGTGGCAGATCCCCCCACCCCAAGAATGCTATTTCCCTTCAGCACTGCCCTACATCCCTGCAGGCATACCCAAACATCTTCAGAGTGGATATGCCATCCCTTCAGTCAGCCCCTTCAGAGTTTCCCCAGTTTGCTCCTAAGTAATTTATTAGAAGTGGTCTGTTCTTTTGGAAGTTACTCTGGGTCTTTAATTGATCAAAAATTCACTTTGGAAGCTGCTTTTCCTTTCAGGACCTCTTTTATGTCTATGCCTGCATGGGTGCCTGCTATGCTTATGCATGTATATATTCCATCTTCCCAAACAGCTCAGATGCTCCTCTGGCAGGATTCATGCCTCATCTGTTCCCACAGGCCTTTAACATGCCCAGCAGTTCCTCTACAAAAAGACTCAGTATAAATATCTGGTGAAAGAAGGGTTAGCAACAACAGCATTTAATTGCTCTTATCAGCGAGTACAGCTGACCCTTGAACAAGGCGAGTTTGAACTGTTTGGGTCCACTGACATCCAGTTTTTCAAAAGTAAATACTACAGTATTACACAGTCTGTGGTTGATGGATGCCGAGGAACTGTGAAGAACCACTGTAACTAAAGTACAGGTTAGCCCTGGTTTGTTCAAGGGTCAATCAATATTTATTCTGCTAAAGCCAGGGAACCTAAGGAGTCCTGGGGTTAAAGACATAAAATTAGATAGTAAAACTCACTGACTTTGTCTCCACAAAGCTATGACAAGTTACAAAAGGATTCTATTCCTAGACTGGTGGTTACCAAGGGGGAAGGATAGGAGAGGGATGAATTGGGAGCTTGGGATTAGCAGATGCAAACAAGTATATACAGAATGGATAAACAATAAGGTTCTACCATATAGCACAGGAAGCTCTATTCAATATCCTGTGATAAACCTGTGATAAATGAAAAATATGAAAAAGAATATATATGTAACTCAGTGGCTCTGCTGTACAGTAGTAATTAACACAACATTGTAAATCAACCATACTTCAATAAAAAATAGAACTCTATTTCTCTAACTAGAAAAACATCAGCCTCAAACCACCCCAACACCCCCTGCAACTAGCTCCACCTCTCCCCTAATTCTGCAACAAATTATTTACCCATATGGAGTCTCCTTCAATTTCAAGTTGTGTATTATTAAATTATAACATAATCCTAATTACTAAATTATTATTGTTGTAATCTCAGATCTGAGGGTGGATTCATTCACATATTTAAATACACCTGGTGCCCCACATAGCAGATTCATTCCCCATTTACTGACTTCCAGCTATATACCAAAGCTTGGGATTTGTACTTGAGCAACAGCAGGTGTCTGAGCAAAGATCAAAGTGGTGCTAGACCCAAACATCAGCTTTAAAAAGGCTGTTACAACTGTTATCAAGGAAGCTGCAGCAGGCATGCAAAGAATCCAGAAGTCACAGAAAGGAAGAAGAATGATGGGACTGATGATAACTGAAAGCTGGTGGTGGAAAAGGAAGATTTGGGAGCCTAGACAAAGGTACGAGTTTTTCATTCAGGCAACTGGGTGGACATTGGTTCTATTCACTGAAATGATACAGAAAGAGAAGAGGACATTTTAGTAGGGAAGACGTGGGACTGTTTGGAATATGTGGAAGCTGCAGTGCCTAGGAGACAGTCAGATAGAAGTGGGCAGAACTTGCCTATTCTGGAAGTCTGTGGCTCTAAAAGAAGGGGGCACAGTTATAGACTTGGCCATCACCTGCCTATAAAAAATAAAAACAGCAGAAATGGATAAGGGCTGCAAGAAGCAGAGTGTAAAGGAAATTGAGCAGAAGCTGGAACCTGAACCCCAGCATTTAAGGAAGCAGGTGTTAGCCTGGCTTTACCCCGGTAAACCAAGCTCCAAAATTTGTCAAAGTTTGACTATGAACCTACATGCAGTTTTCCAGGGAGAGAATCTATGGCTTTCGTTTGTTTCTCATAGGGTTCATGACCTTCACGTAATTAAGAAACGCAAATGGGAAAGAGTAACTAAAAAAAAGGGGGGGAACTTGGGAAGGAGTCAGAGGTATAGGGAAAGTGGGGACAACAGCATTATCTCGGACTCCAAGAGTGGAAGATCGTCTCAGGGGGCGAACGATCAGCAACATCAAATGCAACAGCAAGGTCTAGAAAGGGATGGAAAGGGTTCAGGTGGCAACAGGGTAAAGGTATACCGGTAGGCTGCAGTCCATGGGGTCCCTAGGAGTAGGACACGACTGAGCGACTTCACTTTCACTTTCATGCATTGGAGAAGGAAATGGCAACCCACTCCAGTGCTCTTGCCTGGAGAATCCCAGGGACGGAGGAGCCTGGTGGGCTGCAGTCTATGAGGTCGCACAGAGTTGGACACAACTGAAGCGACTTAGCAGCAGCAGCAGCAGCAGCAGCATGCGGGGTGCAGCCCCAAGCGGCCGGGCGCGGCGACCTCCCTTCTGCGGGGACCGTCCCCTCTCTGGCCCCGCGTAGGGGCAGGAGGCTCACCGGGGCGGAAAGGTTCCAACAGCACGTCCGCCTGGGCGCACAGGCGCCGCAGCACCGCGGCTCCCCGCGGCCGCTTCAGGTCCACCGCCAGCGAGCGCTTGCCTCGGGCCAACCCGCTCGGGTCGCTGCGGGTGCCGGGTCGGTCCACGCGCACCACGTGAGCCCCGAAGTCCGCCAGGACCATACCGCAGAAGGGAACCGGGGCCAGGCCGCCGAGTTCCACGACTGTGATGCCCCTAAGCGCCATGGGCCCCGCGTCTCCTTCCCAAACCGAAGAAGCAGCAGCTGCCTGAACTTCGACCTCTACAGCCTAGCGTCCGCCTCGGGGGCACATTTCCTGCCTCGTGGCCCCGCCCCCACGCGCCTGCGCGCAGCCGTAGAGCCTGCGAGCTAGTGCGTCTTCGGACCGCCTCCAGATCTGGGCGGCTGTTAGTGGACTGAGGTAGCTTAGATTTTAAAATTCTGCTGCTGCTGCTGCTGCTGCTGCTGCTAAATCGCAAACTCTAGGGGATCCTAAATTGTGCCCTAGGGGTTGACCTGGGGGCATGGGGGATGGGAGTGGGGGTGGGACCCATGGCTGGCCCTGGATGTCTCAGGATGGTTTTACTTTCCTTGCAGTCCCAGCCGCTGTGCTCTATGGACCCGTTTATTACCTCTCTGGCCTTGAAAAACATGAAAAATACATAAATATTTAAGAATAATGTTAAAGTGTTGTTTTTAGCTTCTCAGCTATCTGGGGTTAGTATCCTGTGTTTTTACAGCCTGAGTTTCCTCCCTTTCACACCGAGGGAGTGACTGTAGTCCCATGACTGTCAGAAGGAAGGTACTCTTTTCTTTCCTGAGCTGGTTAGGCTCACCAGCTCACCTTTGGCAATAACTACAATGGACCCTTCGTTTAGTGACATGGCAGGCAATGTGCCAGTTATGATTATTCACCACCCACAAAAAGCTTGTGTGCTATCATGGAATATAAAAAGCACATGTTGAGCAGGTGGTGCTCATGAGAGACAAATCTGAGAAGTTTAAAAATATTTTTAATTTGTTGCCTGCCATCTCTACAATTATAGTTTGGAGTTTTTAATTTCAGTGCATTTTAAAAGTACAATAAAATAACAAATAGCCCCACTCCTTGCAGTTTGGAGTCTCCAAGAGCTAGGGAGAGAGTTTAATAGAGAAAAGTTGAGGCAAGGAAATTATTCATTGACTAGATGTAATTGCCTAGTTGACTGCATTTGTTTCGTACTTTGATTTCTGGACTCTCAGACCAGGTTAGATTCCGCTTGCTTACAGAGGATGCCAGGGCATGAGAGCCACATCACTCTAATGGCTTCCTTGTTTAGTTAGCACCTATTTGTTCCCTCTAGCCCTTTGTTCAAGCATAAATTTTCTAACCCAGCCCTCTTTTATTTTGATTTTGAGAAACTTAAAAGGGAAATGTCTAAAAAATACTCTAGCAAACACCCATAGATGGAGGTACTATTATTTCATGGTGACCCCCAGTCTAAAAAATAAGCAGTACAGATATTGCTTAAGCTAACACCCATGATTAGATTCACATGAATCAGATATCTTACCAGAATTAAGCTTTACTAATAAGGTCAAAGATGCAGATCGTAGAGATATTTTCAGACAAAGCTGAGGTCCTGGAAATCTCACTTGACACTGCAGGCCCTTCCTTCCTGCATGGGCAACATACTCTCTGTTACTGATCTCGAGAGGCAGCAGTGAACGGTCCTGAAGAGAGATCTTAGCTGCCTGCCTAGGAATTGAATGTGGGTAGTCTGGCAATGGTGCCCCACTCCAGTACTCTTGCCTAGAAAATCCCATGGACGGAGGAGCCTGGAGGGCTGCAGTCTATGGGGTCGCTGAGGGTCAGACACGACTGAAGTGACTTAGCAGCAGCAGTCTGGATGAAAACCAGGACTCCTAGCCACCAGATCATCAAGGTATTAGAGGCCAGAAGCAGCGGCCCTGACTCGTTCTCCCATTTGAAAGCGAGAATGCTTCAAAAGAGACAAAAACTGTGAAAACAGGTACAAAGTTTATTATAAGAGACACAGCATAGCATGTGGGAGAACGTTCAGAGAAACAGTTTATTTATTTAAGACTGAAGCCAGGTGGCGCAGCGGTAAAGGATCTGCCTGCCAATGCAGGAGACACGAGAGAGATGTGGGTTTGATCCATGAGCCAGGAAGATCCCCTGTAGTAGGAAATGGCAACCCACTCCAGTATTCTTTGAAAAATCCCATGCTCAGAGGAGCCTGGAGGGCTACAGCTCACAGGGTTGCAAAGAGTTGGAGGGAAATGAGCACACACACAGGCAGAGATACAGACCCAGAGAGAAAGGGTGTGGGCCTCCTCTCTCATGATGCATGCAGTAGTGAAATGATTGAAATCAATTATAGAGGACAGGTCTTCCAGGTCTTTGTTTACCTTTGGCCGGTTATCTCATTTCTTTTTTCACACTTGACTGCTCCTAGGACCCTCTCCAAAATGGGTGCACAACTCTTTGTTAAGATGGATCCCATCATGTAGGACTGTGGGTGCATGTCTACTCATTATGGGGTAGGAGCCCCTCCCTTGTTGACCTCCAAGGAGCCTTCCTGTGCATGTGCAGACAGGGAAGTTCTCCTTGACCTCAAGAGTGGTCATCTTATCTCTTTACTTCTGCAGAGCTCAGCTTCTGCCATTAGCTTTTTCATTGGACAAAAATTCAATTTTACTCCATTTGACAAATAGCAGCTATCCAACCTTAGGGCCCATCAGTCTCCTACCTTAATACAAGCTGAATTGTGTCTCTTTAAAATTCATATATTTTAGTCTTTACCCCAGTACTGTGACTGTATTTGGAGACAGAGCCTGTAGAGGTAATTAAGACAAAAAGAGGTCATATGTGTGGGACCTAATCCAATAGGACTGGTGTCCTTATAAGAAAAGATTAGGAAAACACAGACCAAGAGAGGACCATGTGAAGACACAGCAGAAGGCAGCCCTCTGCAAGCCAAGAAAAGAAGCTTCGAAAGAAAGCCGTCCCGCTGACCCATGAGCTTGGACTTTTAGCTAACAAAACTGTGAGAAATTAAATTTCTGTTGTTTAAGCCACCCAGTCTATTAATTTTTTCTGGAATTCCTTGCAAATTAATATATTCTCAGATCCACGGTTACAGATGAGGATCTAATGAGGTCTCTAATGAGGTTCTCAGATCACCAAACAGACTATTTTCTATTCCAGAAAGTTACTTAGCCATGGAACCATGTTTCCTAAATTCTGGGCTTATTTAGCATAATCAAAGGAGATCCAACCAGTCCATCCTAAAGGAGACCAGTCCTGGGTGTTCATTGGAAGGACTGATGCTGAGGCTGAAACTCCAATACTTTGGCCTTCTCATGAGAAGAGCTGACTCATTGGAAAAGACTCTGATGCTGGCGGGGATTGGGGGCAGGAGGAGAAGGGGACAACAGAGGATGAGATGGCTGGATGGCATCACGGACTCAATGCACATGAGTTTGGGTGAACTCCGGGAGTTGGTGATGGACAGGGAAGCCTGGCATGCTGCAATTCTTGGGGTTGCAAAGAGTCGGACACAACTGAGCGACTGAACTGAACTGAACTGAATCAGTCTTGTGACCAGGGATAACCATTAAGTCTATTCAATATGTAAATTCTCTTAAGCCTGGCATGTTGCAGTTTGTGAGGTTGGAAAGAGTCGACCACAACTTAGCGTCTGAACAACGAACTTCTTCTTAGCAAATATGATTAATTTATTTACCTACAGTCCAGTGGAGTCATGTGCCCTTTTCTTTGGCCTCCAGGGCTTCCCTGTACTAAAGAGAGTAAATAGATCAAAAGTCAGCTGCTTTCAACTCTTTCCAAAGCTTCAGTTCAGTTCAGTTCAGTCGTTCAGTCGTGTCCGACTCTTTGCGACCCCATAAATCGCAGCATGCCAGGCCTCCCTGTCCATCACCATCTCCCAGAGCTCACTCAGATTCACGTCCATTGAGTCAGAGATGCCATCCAGCCATCTCATCCTCTGTCGTCCCCTTCTCCTGCCCCCAATCCCTCCCAGCATCAGAGTCTTTTCCAATGAGTCAACTCTTCGCATCAGGTGGCCAAAGTACTGGAGTTTCAGCCTCAGCATCATTCCTTCCAAAGAAATCCCTGGGTTGATCTCCTTCAGAATGAACTGGTTGGATCTCCTTGCAGTCCAAGGGACTCTCAAGAGTCTTCTCCAATACCACAGCTCAAAAGCATCAATTCTTCGGCGCTCAGCCTTCTTCACAGTCCAACTGACATCCACACATGACCACTGGAAAAACCATAGCCTTGACTAGATGGACCTTAGTTGGCAAAGCAATGTCTCTGCTTTTGAATATGCTATCTAGGTTGGTCATAACTTTTCTTCCAAGGAGTAAGCGTCTTTTAATTTCATGGCTGCAGTCACCATCTGCAGTAATTTTGGAGTCCCCCCAAAATAAAGTCTGACACTGTTTCCACTGTTTCCCCATCTATTTCCCATAGTGACTTATAATTACATGATTATTCAACTTAATTAAAAACATTCTAAAATAGTACAATTAACAAAAGTGGGTTTATTTCCATGTAATGCTTATTACATTTTTCTCATCTCAGTTTTATTTAAAGCCAGGTCAATATCTTACTCTAAATCACTTTATTAGTAATGCATGCTCTTTAGATATAAAGTCCTTCTGGGAAACATGCAACATTCAGTTATCTATTGGCAATGCACTTCAAGGAAAGTTTTGAAATTTGGTAAAAATAAACTTCAACCCATGACCCCATACTAAGGTGAGGTGGGAGAGGGAAAATATACACAAAAATCACAAAGATATTACAGTCAAGCACCTTAGAGCTAATATCCATTTCACTTTAAAATAGTATTGCGTATGGATTCAGGAAGAATTTCAAAATATTTGAAGATCAAAAGAAAAGAGTCAAAGACTGACATGAATTTGGAATACATTAAATTAGCTAACAGGGTAGCTCTCATTCACTATTTCCATTTCTAGCTATAGAGGTAATCAAATACAAGTAAATTTACAGTTAAAAGGCTTTTGTGAATATTCAAATTATAACGGAAAATAAATTTAAGGGTTTATTACTTCTAAGGGAATTCATTATGTAATATTTGTTAGATGGACATCTCTGTAGCGCATTTTAAATATGATTCAACATCAAGATAAATTCATATTCCAATAATTCTTTGCTTAAAGTTAATTCTTTGGGGTTCTATCATCAGAATTTATGGCACATTCTCATGAGCATAGTTTTCGTGGAAAATTTAATCCTTTGAGAATTGATTTTGGGGGAGGAATAGGCAAAAGTCTAGCTGTATGGATGCTCCATGAAAATGGATTAAATATGGTAATCAAATAAGTCATATAACTTTTAAAAATACACAGATTTAAAAAAATTTTTGGCCCCACTATGCAGCTTGTGGGATCTTAGTTCCTTGACCAGGGATTGAACCCAGGCCTGGCAATAAAAGCACTGAGTCCTAACCACTGGACCACCAGGGAATTCCCATATAATCTTCTATTTTTAAAAAAGCTTAAGCAATTTTATTATATGTCTGCTGAGCGAAATGCCCTTATATTTTGTACGCATCAGTTTGACTGCATATGACTGGGTTTACAATTCCTTAAATACTCCATGCCAGTGTGTGTAAAGAATATTAGGCTAATTTCTAAGCTGACAGAAAAGTAGGTGATTACATTTGCACAATATGAACCTGCCCTCACTGCAGGCCAGAGTCAACAGAGCTCTATCGTAATGTAAAAAATGCAATGGAAAAAGAGTCCATCTGATAATCTAGACCTGATAAGCCCAATTTTGGATCATAGGAAAATTCTATTTCCAAAAATAAATGCCATTAGAAGTCAAGATTTAATTATAGCAGTATCCTTATGAAAAAGGAGTCAATTATTTGTGAGCATTGTGAATACTTCTGCTATCTAAAAGCTATCTGGAATTACTAAAATATATCTACTTTATTCATGAATATTGACCCACTGGATCAAAGTGTTACTCCCCAGTTTAGACTTTACAAATATTCTGGTACCTTGATCCAGGCAAGTGCCCCTTATTCTTTTGTTGTCCCCATCATAATCACTGCACCCTATTCTCTGAAATGCTCCAAAGAATAAGGAACCCCAAACCTTATAGCTTCCTGAAAGCTGTTATTAGAGCACCCAAAACTGACTTTTCTGATGGGAACAATCATTTCTAACCTGTATGAAGAGGGGAATTCTCTTTTAGGTGCCTGGAAAAGAGCAATAAATGTTGCTGGGTATATTAGTCAAGGTCTCTTGGTAAGACTGTTTTGTGGTTTATTCTTCTGAGCCCCTGAGTCATCCCACATTATTGATGTAACTGTACTGTGATTAGCAATGTAACCAATAAAAATGTTTTTAAATACAACATGTAGAGCCATCAACTCTAAAATCCCTTGGATCGTGACAACACCATCTCAGCTATAAGTCTTTCCCAAAGTGGAGCTGATCTATTCATAGTTTTACTTAGTTTCGAAGAGCAGGAAGCCTGCAAAGGTAGAGAAGCGCTGGTGGTCCCCATGAAGAGCACCATTGCCCATTCTCAGCCACACCTCATCCCCTTTGGCCAGCTTCAGCACTGCATGGTTGCTGGATGTATCTGATTTCCCCTTTGTTTCATAGCTAGAAGGAAAAAGAACAAGCACCAACTACTTAGTCTTTGAAGAGAACAGTCGGCTCTTAACCAAAATCTATCCCCCTTCTCTCCCAGAGTCCATACATTTAGGTATAATCTGGATTAAATTCTCTAAATGACACGTGAGCAGAAATTACATGTGCCACTTATAGAACTGGCCAGTAAAACTCCCACAAACAATCCCCCTTGATCTTTCCTCATTACGACTGTGTGGAATGCTAATAACAATGACCAGAATGAACTTGGAAACCTTTTGTTGAAGCCTGAGTGCTTGAAGACTGTGGCACGAAAAGGAACTTCTATCATGTTCAAGCCCTTGGGTCAATGTTAGAGCAATTCAATCCACCTTAACTAACAATAGAATTTGTATCTAAAGAAGTGTGCTGCCCTAATCCAAACTAAAACATGTTGCATCAGCTAATGGTCAGGGATGGAGCAATGAGGAAATAGATATTGTGGGCTTCAAAGCTGGACATCCTTGTCATGTTAGAGAAAACCATTTGGGAAAATGTGGTGACTTGGAGTAGAATGTCTGATGCATCAAAGCTTGTTCTTCTTTCCACCTTCTGACTGTGGCAATGATAATGACCAGTGCAAATTTGGGAGTCAGTTTCACAGATGGCAGAAAAGCTTTTACCAGCCCACATCCCTCAGAAACCTGTTGGAGCAATCCTCCATCCAACTTCCATACATTCCCCTCCTCTCTTTCTATCCCATTGTTCCCCAACCTGGAACCAACCAAGAAAAATAGAATTCTAATACGTTCAAGCCACAATCTTCTAGATCTCTTTGTTGTAGCAGTTTCACCTATCTAACTCATCTTTTCTCTTTTGGCTTTTTGAATACCCCATCTTACTAGAGGCCAGGTTCCAAAAGAAAAAAAAAAGGATGGCAATCCCCACAAATCATCAAAAAAAAAAAAAATAGATAGCAAACAAAAAGTTTTTCACAGTTTCTCAACACCCATTTATTTAATTATGGGAAAGGTGTTGGCTCTCTGCCTCTTTTCTACATCTTAGGCTTACATCAGAGCAAAGTGCATTTTTTCTTTTTTGTATGGACTTTTCTCCAAGGAGCCTTAGGGCCAGGTTGCTAAGATAAACATCAGAGTTGCAGCACAGCCTAAAGAGGGAGACTGGTTCCCAGCTCTTAATTTGCCAGCTCCAGGGATGATGAAGGTCATCAAGAGAGCTAAACTCTAGGCAAAGGGAGCGGAGAGTAGGAAAGGAGAAGGAAAATCTGAGAGAGAAGGAAAGAAAGAAAGAGTTAAGAAAAGAATGCAAATAATTAGTTATGATGAGCGTTGCTAGTAATTAGCTCAAGACCTCTTATCAACCTGTGTATGTTCAAGTTTATCAGATTCACTGCCCCACAAAGAGTAATGGTAATCTGACCATATACTGGTGTGTGGGAGCTCTGGATGACAACAAAGTTTGTGCTGATCTCTGTTGAATCCTATTCACGTCCTGACATTGGCCATCCTTTGAGCAAACAATGGCAGCATGGATACCTACGATAGGAAAGACCACTTACCTGTACATGCTGAAGACCGTGTTGCCATTGTGCATGAGGTATACATACACTTCCTCAACATCCTCATGCTTCATCATGCTGAAGGTGAAGAAGTACACACCTGGAAGAGGCAGATATGCATCCACATTTTTGTTAACTATTGAACACTGAGGACTGGGACTTCACATTCATGTCACTGGACTTCACATTTCATTTGTTGCTATTCTAAGTGGTATGTAGGTTCTTTTTAAAAAAACATTTTTTTGAAAGTGTAAATGTTACTCGCTCAGTTCTGTCTGACTCTTTGCAACCACATGGACTGTAGCTTGCCAGGCTCCACTGTCCATGGAATTCTCCAGGCCATTTCCTTCTCCAGGGAATCTTCCTTTCCCAGCAATTGAAACTGGGTCTGTTGTATTGAAAGGAGATTCTTTACCATCTGAGCCACCAGGTAAGCTCATTTTTTGTGTGTTTTGGTTTTTTTTTTTTTTCCTGCTGTCCTTGGTCTTAGTTATGGCACTCAGGATCTTCAATCTTCATTGCGGCACGTGAAATCTTTAGTTTCAGCATGAGAACTCCTAGTTGTGCCATGCGGGATCTAGTTCCCTGACCAGGGATTGGACCTCAGGTCCCTGAACTGGGAGCACAGAGTCTTAGCCACTGGACCACTGGGGAATTCCCGATATCCCATGGACGGAGGAGCCTGGTAGGCTGCAGTCCATGGGGTCGCTAAGAGTCGGACACGACTGAGCAACTTCACTTTGACTTTTCATTTGCATGCATTGGAGAAGGAAATGGCAACCCACTCCAGTATTCTTTTTTTTTTTTTTTTTGCCTCAAGTGTTTTAATAGAGTTCAGCTTTTCCTTAAACTGTCTTTCCACAGTCAAAACAAAACAATAAAAAAAGACCCAATGTTAAAATCACTTAATAAACTTACAAACTTGAAAAATTAGACACTTCAGATAGGCAATAAACTTCATATCATGAAAGCAATATATTCCAAGTTTCAAAGACCTGACAAATTCTGCAGAGCGTCTTTCATCAGTAGACGGAAACTCTCAAACGCCACCGTCTTCTGTCAGGTAGGACTGGGTGTCACTCACTGGTCTGAGGTCGAATCCATTTCAAGGCATGTCGTGGTGGTACCGCAATGGTGGGATGGTAGAACGTGCAGTCAGGCCGTGTACACTGAGTGTTAAATCTACAGTGTTTCGGATGATAGAAGGGACACTCCATTTTCTTACAAGCTGGGAAGTAGCGGCACAGCTGACTACTGGAAGGCGGTGCTGCTGCTGTGACTGGTTTTGGAGGCAGTCCTGGAGTTCTTCGGCTCATGTGAGTGAAGGGACAGTCTGGTTTAGTACATTTTGCATCATATTTACAATTTGGATGAACAAACAGACACTTCTCAGCAAATTTACAATTGGGAAAGGCTTTGCAAGGCGACACGGGGTGATGGTAAGCGCACTCGTCCCCGTTCTTGCAGGCAGGCCAGTACTTGCAGCGCTCCAGCAGCTTCTCCGGCTTCTGCGCCACGCTCAGCTCGCTCAGCTCAGCGTTTGCAAAGCTACCATCGGGGTCCTCAAGCTGCCTGCTCAGCACGTGCAACTGCTGCGGGGGGAGGAGGCCCGCGAGTCCCCCGTGTGAGGCTGCAGGGTGCTGTGCGGGTCTCACTCCTTCAGAGCACATGTCCTCCTCTTGATCTGACATGTATCCTGGGGGGCTGGGGACACCGTCCAGCGTCACTATAAACTTGGGACTCGCAGGTTTATCTGGTTGTACAAGATCTCGTGTCTGCACAAGGTGTCCTGAAAGGGCCCGAAGGGCATCTGCCGTCTTCATCCCCGCCTCCTGGTTTGCTGCCACTACTAGCTCCTCAGACAGCTTTGGCTTCTTCAGAATAAATGATCTCGTGTCTGCATGGACCATGGATTCCATGTCATAGTAATCTTGACTGATCTGCAGAGTTTCTGCCATTACGGGATCAATTTGCAATCGGGATAACAACTGCCTCTGTTGAGTTCCTTGACTTTTGTCTATATTATCTCCTTTTGCTTCCTCTTATTTAATAGGAGAACTTATCCTGGGGACTCTGCCTTGTCCCTGGACCATTTCTGCTAGCAATTCTTCCTGAGAAGTTCGAGTTCTGGGAGCAACTGGAAGTGTCTGTTTCTGTGAGACTGTAGAATAGTTAGTTGTTTTTGTTACAGATTCTTGAGCTTCAGATATAGCCTTTAAAATTAGATTCTTGTTAGCTTGTTTAGAAGGTGGAAGTGAAGGTCTCCGCTCAGGCTTCGCAGGCACTGACACACTGCTGGAGATGCTTCCTGTGCGGGACCCACAATCGTCGTCTTCCTCCTCCTCTTCTCCGTCGTGACTGAACTTTTTCACTTTAACAACTGAGCTTACCACAGGCAACTTTCTCTTCCGAAAGTTTTCTTCCTCAATACTCATCTTTTCTGCGTTGCTTCTGAAGAAGGGACTGTAAGTCTCTTCTAAGCTGTTAAGCACTTCTGGCTCACACAAGCGTCCTGTTTCATACACCCGGCTGCTCTGAACATCAAGCTGCTTGGCAGCATGAACACTGTTTGCTGCTGCTGAAACTGCAGCCTGTTTACATGAGCACCACCGTCTGTGTTTCGAGTTGCAGGTGGTCGATAGATTTCAATAGAAGGGCGAGAAGAACCGTATGTAAGTGTCACTGTAGTTTTTTTCTGAGATAAGGGATTCTCCTGCACAAAATTGAGGTCTTCATCAATGAGATCATCTGGTTCTGGCTTAATATCAATCACATCTTCAGAGGGTGCTAGCTCCCTCAAAGGTTTCAGTGTGGACATTAGTCTGGTTGCAGCTCCATCATCGTAACTCTGTCTGACATTAGTGGCTTTCTGCTCCTGAGAACTTGTAGAAACTCTGGACTCTCTTTTTTCAGGTCTAGTACTAGAAACTGCAAGAGGCGGCACTGCAGCTTCGTGCCTTCTCTCATCTCCTCGACTGAAACTGCTCTTGTTTGAAGGTACGGTACCATCAAAGAGGTTGGTATCAGAAGACCTCAGACTAGAGGGGTCGGTTGTTACAGAACGAAGTTTATCTAATACACCGTGAAGCCATACGGTGAATCGAATTGTGTTGTTCCCTAGAAACAGGGACAGGTCCTCTGTCATTTGGTCCTGACTTTTCTTGTTGGCCACCATCACCATAATGTAATCAGGAAGTTCTTCATCGACGTACGCTCCTAATTCTTGCAATTTCCCCTTAATGGCACTGGCTGATCTCCGTGCCGATCTCCATGGCTCCGCGGCGGGAAGCGGCGGGCACTGCGCGGCGTCCCGCGGACCAGGGGCCCGGCGCCGGCTTCCTCGCCCGCAGCCAGACCGCCACCGCCGCTCCCGGCCGCGCCCACTCCAGTATTCTTGCCTGCAGAATCTCAGGGATGGGGGAGCCTGGTGGGCTGCCTTCTATGGGGTCGCACAGAGTCGGACACGACTGAAGCGACTTAGCAGCAACAGCAGCAGCAGCAGGTTCTTCTTGGCCTTTATTCCTATGAGTATCCGTTTATCTGCTTGCACCTTCAAACTCCTTTAAATTTTTATGAGACTTTCTCAGTGCATAGAATAAAGTATAAAAGCCTATCCTTTAGGTTTAGAGTAACCATCAGCAGCGCCTTCCTCAAAACATATACGGACACAGTAGAGAGCCCAGCATGGAGGCACCCATGGGCTTCTGTGGCCTGACAAAATGACCCAAGGACAACACTGCTATTAACCAAAGATAAGGAAGTCATATAGCACAGAGAAATGTTCATCACTTCTGATGGCTACAGCAATTTCTCATGTTATTCACTGTAAGTAGGTGAAATTATGTACAATAAATAGATTGAACTTTGAGCAGCATGACCTTGCTACTAAAAATATGAACACTTTTCATTGAAAAAAAAGACCAACACACTTTAAAATATGTTAGTTTTCCTGTAAGGGCCTAGGGTTGCTAATTGAAAGCAACTTAATATACCTGATTCACTTTAAATACCAGTTTAGGAAATACTTTTACTGAAAGATTAAGAGGAATCCAATAGTAGAGAGATGAATGAAAGGGAAAATCTTCCTAACTTCAAATGATCTTGGTTTTGAGAGTACATTTTAGAAAGATGAATGAACATAAAGTATCACATTCTTATTGATTTCCATGTTACATGTTTAAACTAATGGCCTTGCCTTAATGCATTTGAGCTGCTGTAACCAAATACAACCGACTGCTCGTGCTCAGTTGCTCAGACATGTCTGACTCTTTGTGACTCCATGGACTGTAGCCTGCCAGGGTCCTCTGTCCGTGGGATTCCCCAAGCAAGAATATTGGAGTGGGTTGCCATTTCCTCCTCCAGAGGGTCTTCCCAACCCAAGGACTGAACCCGGGTCTCTTGCATCTCCTGCACAGGCAGGCAGATTCTGCCACTGTACCACTTGGGAAGCTTAGAAATAGCTTAGTAGCTTAGAAATAGCAACAGATTTATTTCTCACAGCTCTGGAGGCTGGAATTCTAAGACCAGGTTAGGGCCCTCTTACAGGTCACTGAGTTCTGGTTGTGTCCTCTCATAGCAGAATGGGTTAGGGAGCTTTGTGGGGTCTCTTCTCTGAGGGCACTAATTCCATTTATGAGAGTTCATTGTGATGCCTAACACCATCACCTTGGGCATCAGATTTTCAGTGTGTGGGTTTTGGGGGAACACAATCAGACCATAGTATACTTTGTGAAAGAAAGGCCCAGAAACATCTGGAAGGAAAAAAAAAAAAAAGCACCACACACAGTTCTATGCTGTTTTCCAAAGGTGCAATCAAGTGAAAGAGAAGCTGTAAGGCTACCATGTTGATCCATCTGCCTCTGAGTCAAGTTGAACCACATACAGATGTATCAGTTCAGTTCAGTTCAGTTTAGTCGCTCAGTCGTGTCTGACTCTTTGTGAAACCATGGACTGCAGCACACCAGGCCTCCCTGTCCATCACCAACTCCCGGAGTTTACCCAAACTCATGTCCATTGAGATGTATGATTTTTCTTAATTTAGAGCCAGGCTTGCATTTTCAATGAGCTGAGAATAAAAGATACAGTATAAAAATAAGCCATGCCCATTCATATGCCTAAAGATGGATCTACAGATGAAACATAAAGGCAGCTAGAAATCAGAGACTCAAATAAAATAATTTCTATATGTGCAGTTTTTTGCATTTTATAAAAGTTCTTATTACACAATTTTCAATGCTTCAAGAAGATAAAGTGGGAATCAAAATGACAGAAAAAAAATATTACTTTTCCTGAAGAAAAATGATGACTGCTATTAAAAAAATAGATGTAGGGGTATTTTAGAAACACTAAGAAACCAGATGGCGAATAAATGAAATGACTAGAATTGGAAATTTAAAAGTGCATCTGTCTTACATCCACACATGGCTTTTCTCCGCAAGGGAACATACTGAAACCAGAGACAATATATTTTCACTCTGGTTTTCACATCTTCATGTGAAATTCAACCTTCTCTGTCCCTTAGCTCTCAAATGGTCATTTATAATTAACTCAAAGTTTAAACAGTAAAGTGGGAGTCTAATGATGGCTGTTATTGTCCAAATTATGTCCAGCCCAAGAAAATTCTTAAAACCAACTAAATCCTTGAGCTTCAATTATAACATCATTGAAAGCAATGGAACTACTCATTGGGCATATCTAGAAGTGTTTGACAAAACAGTTATAGGAAAATTTAACATAAATTTTCAGAGCAGAAAATCACATAAAAAGGCTTAAAGCTGACTGAAGGGTGATGAAAGATTGCTTCTTTCACTTCATATGTCAGTTCATTTCTGACTTCAACTGGGTAGAAAAATAAATCAAAGCACACATTAAAAGTATTTGTGACAATCTAACATGACCACTGCCTCCATCAGAATTTTCTTCTTTTCCTTCTCAATGCCGTAGACAGAGACAAAGAAAATTGAAAACAAGCACCCAAAATATCCATTCTCTGCAAAACTAGGAGACCGGAAAGAAAATCAATCAACTTAAAGTATCAGTTAAGTGCTGTCATATGTCAGTGATAGCAGGCAGAGTCACATGGAGACGACATGGACGTTGGGCAAGGAATTTTGCGGAGGCCAAGTGGTAGCAGATCTCAAACAATTCCCAGAAAAGTGCCCTCCCCCCACCCCCAGGACAGAAGGGTCACTCTGAAGTACTGATGCTGAAAAGAAGCTCCCTTGAGCAGAGCTGAGATAAAGCAAAAGTTATGTTTGGGAGGAAGTTTGCCAGATAAAGTACAGAGAGTATGAAAAGTCCTTCTGCAGTGGTGGATCCTGGAATCTGCCAACAAATAGGAGGCAAAGGAAATGGCAAGTGCAAGGCTGGCTTCATGTGTTTCTAGACCCGGTGTAGTCTGGGAAGGCAGAGAAGTGTACCCACACAGAGAAAACACACAGAGCTGCTATAGTTAAAAGAAATGGAGAGTGCTTGCTTCAGCAGCACATATATTAAAATTGGAACAATATAGAGAAGATTAACAGGGACCCTGCGCAAGGATTACATACACATTTATGAAGCATTTTATATTTTTAAAAAAGAGAGAGAGATGAGGAGTCCCCTGGCAGCAAGGGAGGAACCATTGAATTACCAAGCCAGGAAGTAGGGTGGGGTCCCTTCCCTTCTTCAAGAAACTATGGCATAGTGCTGATCTAGGAAATCCATCAACCATCAGTTAATTTTAGAAAGTAGAAAAGAACAAAAATCATCAATAGATAAGGACTACTCAACAAGAAGAAATGTCATGTGGGAGATGAAAAATAAAACCAAAGATTCCATCATGGGTTTAAAAGTATATTAATGAATGAAATCCCTCTATGAAAGAACATTGTAAGACAGAACGTGGAAACCCATGGTAGAAATGATCAGACAAGAGGAAGAACTGAAAATCAGGATGACGAGACTAATGTAAAACACAGAACAGGTCAAAACAGTACCGCAGAAACAAGGCAGAAGAGAGAAAGAACTGGGAGAAGCAAAAGGAGAATTAATCCTAGGAAGAAGCAATTAAGCATGTGTAAGATGTGTGTGCAGAGAAGGCGATGACAACCCCACTCCAGCACTCTTGCCTGGAAAATCCCATGGACGGAGGAGCCTGGTGGGCTGCAGTCCATGGGGTTGCTAAGAGCTGGACATGGCTGAGCAACTTCACTTTCACTTTTCACTTTCATGCTTTGGAGAAGGAAATGGCAACCCACTCCAGTGTTCTTTCCTGGAGAATCCCAGGGATGGGGGAGCCTGGTGGGCTGCCATCTATGGGGTCGCACAGAGTTGGACATGACTGAAGCGACTTAGCAGCAGCAGCAGCAGCAGCAGGCTGTGTGTGTGTTGGCCGCTCAATCGTGTCTGACTCTTTGCAACCCCATGGACTGTAGCCCATTAGGCTCCTCTATCCATGGAATTCTCCAGGCAAGAATACTGGAGTGGGTTGTCGGGACCTCCTCCAAGGGCTCTTCCCAACCCAGAGATGGAACCTGCATCTCTTGTGTCTGCTGCATTGGCAGGAGGGTTCTTCACCACTCGTGCCACCAAGGGAAGAAAGCAAACATGAAATGGAACTTATTCTGTCTTTATTCTACAAAAAAATTAGAGAAAATAATACATGTAGAAGACAAACTAAAGAAAGTTAAAAACAACACAAAGTGTAATCAGAGTTCTTAAAAAAGTTAACAAGTGTTGTACTAAGATGGACGGGGTACTGTTTGTGAGCATATAAGAATATTTTATATCTGACATTGTTCAGAACTGCTAGTCTATGATGATAAAAATCTAGTTGACTTTTAATTGGGTTTATTATAACTGAAATATGCTATAGACAATACACCCCATTATTGTCTGATTTCCTAACAGAAGACAAACTACTCCCAATGCCACCTCACCTTAGTACCACAATGAGAAGAAAAAACTGTATTTATATTTTAAGATATAATTCAAAGAAACTTTCCTGGGCAAAAAGAAGGGTTCCATACACATAATGAAAGGACACAGCAGGAAAATTTGATCCAGAATGATTAACATTTCTTCTAGAAAAATCACTAAACTTTGAAGATAAAGAATTCTTCGGGAAGTCAAGCAAAAAGATTAAGTCATTTATAAAAGGAAAAAGCTCAGATTTATGTCTGAGTTCTCCAAGCCAAATGCCAGAAAACAGGACCATAAAAAATATATAAACTAAGGTTTTTATTTGCAGCCAAAGTTATAAAGCATGTAAGTTATAGAGCATGTAAAGTCTTAGAGAATACTGATGTCATAAGCTTTTTTGAGAAAATAATTAAAGGACAAGAATATTTGAGTGGGTAGCCTATTCCTTCTCCAGGGGATCTTCCCAACTCAGGAATCGAGCTGGGGTCTTCTGCATTGCAGGCAGATTCTTTACCAACTGAGCTATTAGGGAATCTCTAATTAATAGGACAAAGTTTAGCTAATAAAGAGATGTTTGGGAAACTCTGGCAAAATGACCAATGGTGAACAATGAATATATATAACTATAGGATAAGTTCAAATTGTAGAAGAGGATAATATTGATAAACTAAAATGCAATTATTTTATACCTTGACAATGTACAAATGATTCAACCAGCAAAAGTTAAAAATTAAGAAAGCGAGAAAGAATAAGTTCATTGACTGGCTTATTTGTAATAATATATTTAACATTACATATTATATATATAAACACACATAATACTATCCAAAAGAAAACTGAAGAAGCTACAATGTATTAAACAAAATAGTTTTTGTTTTTTAGTCCCAAAGTTGTGTCCAACTCTTTGGAGACCTCATGGAGGGTAGCCTGCCAGGCTCTTCTATGGAATTTCCCAGGCAAGAATACTGGGTAGCTATCCCCTTCTTCAAGGAATCTTCCTGACCCAGGGATCAAACCTATGTCTCCTGCTTGGCAGGCATTGGCAGGTGGATTCTTTAACGCTGAGCCACCAGGGAGCAAACAAAGTAGGCCTCAGAAATATTATTAAGGGCAAATAGAAACATTATATGATGATAAAGGGTCAATTCACCAATAGTCTAAATTGCTTTTTAACTCATGAATGGATAAACTAATATCATCACTCAGTGAAATACATAACAAGAAAAAGGAACACACTGCTGATTCATACATAGACTTGGATAAATATTAATTTTGTTAAGTGACTTATATTCTACTATTTAATACCAAAAGACTGTATGACAATTCCATTTATATGATATTTTAGAGCTCTAGGAATGGAAAATCAATCAGTCATTGTCAGGGGTTGTAGTTCACAGAGGTTGACTACAAAGAGATAGCACAAGGGAATTGGGGAGATGAAAGCTTGTTGTGTTTGAAACTATAGTGATGGAGACATACCTCTATGTACTTGTCAAAACCCATAGAACTGTACACCACAAAGAATACATTTTGCTGCATGCTGAATTTTAAAGGCTCAAGTACAATATCAGAGAATTTCAAAATAAGATTATGACAAATGAATCTAACCGTGTTATAAAATCAATGAAGTAACAGAACTAAAGGGCATGAGGAAAAAAGATGATCGGTTTTAAGGGCTTCCCAGGTGGCTCAGCTCCGCCTGCCAGTGCAGGAGATGCGGGTTGCATCCCTAAGTCAGGAAGATCCCCTGGAGAAGGAAATGGCAACCCACTCCAGTATTCTTGCCTGGGAAATCCCGTGGACAGAGGAGCCTGGTGGGCTACCGTCCATGGGGTTGCAAAAGAGTTGGAGACAACTTAGCCACTAAACAACAACAGCAAGGGTTTTAAAGGTGGCATTTTGAATAGATACCATAAAAAGAAAAAAAAATGTACACAAACATTACACCTTAGTCGGTAAATTTATTTTTCATGGGACATGGGTGTGCAATTTTTTAACTACTTTATTTTTATACCGCTGCTGCTAAGTTGCTTCAGTCACGTCCAACTCTGTGCGATCCCATAGACAGCGGTTCAACAAATAAGTAAATATATTACAGATTAAGAGAGCTGGGGTTCTCCTTGTCAAAGAAAAATTTACAAAGAAATAAAGAGGATGCTAGGATGAACCCAGTGGATTTGAGTTAGAGGTATCAGGATTAACTCATGGTTTTTTTTGTTTTTTAACACACAAGATAGATAGATAGAAAAATATAGTTATGTATGCACTCATGATTAGTAATATGTATATTTCTCAGCCCTGCCCATGGATAGGACCCAGAAGAGGTGAAATCTTCAGAGCAATGGGTATGTTTAGCATGGGTCTTTGTTTCTAAATACTGCTCCTCAACAAAAGGAACCAGGGCGCCTTGGAAAAGTGAGTATTGCCAGAGCTGGGACAGAAGAAAATGGAATATGAGCTCGAAGCAGCTTGTGGCACAAGAAGTAAGAAAGTTGTTGGGGACTGAATAATAGATTCCACATGTGCTCATGTCTGGGCTTCCCAGGTGGAGAGAGTGATAAAGAATCTTCCTGCCCATGTAGAAGGTAGACATAAGAGACCTGGTTTTGATCCCTGGGTTGGGAAGATACCCTGGAGGAGGGTATGGCAACCTACTCCTGTATTCTTGCCTGGGAAATCCCACGGACAGAGGAGTTTGCTGGGCTGCGGTTCACGGGGTCATAAAGAGTTGGAAAAACTGAAGGGACTTAGCATGCATGCATGCATACTCACGTCCTAAAATCACAGGATCTGTGACTGTTGCCTTATATGGCAAAAGAGATTTTGCAGGTATGATTAAATTTAAGGTTTTATGATGGGGAGCTTATCCTAGATTTTCCAGGTAGCCCCAAGGTAATCACACCATCTCTATGAAAGAGCCAAGGAGGTCAGAATCTGAGAAAACGAAGTGATGTAACAATGGAAGCAGAGCCTGAGATGATGTGGGGCTGGTGACAGCCTCTGGGAGTTGGCAGAGGCAAGGCACTAGAGCTTCCAGAGGAACCGGCTCTGGCCACCCCTTGACTTTAGCCCAGGTGAACTGATTCTGAACTACCTATCTCTAGAACTGTAAGAGGATAATTTTGTGTTGTTTTAAACATCAGTTCAGTTCAGTTCAGTCGCTCAGTCGTGTCCGACTCTTTGCGACCCCATGAATTGCAGCACGCCAGGCCTCCCTGTCCATCACCAACTCCCGGAGTTCACTCAGACTCGTGTCCATCGAGTCAGTGATGCCATTCAGCCATCTCATCCTCTGTTGGCCCCTTCTCCTGCCCCCAATACCTCCCAGCATCAGAGTCTTTTCCAATGAGTCAATTCTTTGCATGAGGTGGCCAAAGTACTGGAGTTTCAGCTTTAGCATCATTCCTTCCAAAGAAATCCCAGGGCTGATCTCCTTCAGAATGGACTGGTTGGATCTCCTTGCAGTCCAAGGGACTCCCAAGAGTCTTCTCCAACACCGCAGTTCAAAAGCATCAATTCTTCAGTGCTCAGCCTTCTTCACAGTCCAACTCTCACAGTTTGTGGTAATTTGTTTCAGCATCAATAGGAATTGAGTACAGAAGTACTCAAATAAAAGTTTTAATGTTTTTAAAAAATGATGTGACCTTCCTTGGGGGGTCAAGGCGAAGGGATGAACACAGCTATGACATGTTTAAATTGCAATGAACTCAGTTATACCATATTTAAATTGTGAGAATATAATTTAAAGGGTTTTTCAAGTCGGAGATAACTGTGCCCTCTCATTGAACTCTCAGTTCAAATGAGAGTTAAGAATGTACCTTCTCCAATATACACACTGTATTGTATTTACATATACATATACATATGTGTATGTATGAAAGTGAAAGTGTCAGTTTCTTAGTAATGTCCGACTGTTTGCGAGCCCATGAACTATAGCCTGCCAGGCTACTCTATCCATGCAGTTCACCAGGCAAGAATACTAGAGAGTTCCCGTGCTCTCCTCCAGGGGATCTTCCTGACCCAGGGATCAAACCCGCATCTCCTATGTCTCCTGCGCTGGCAGGCAGGTTCTTACCACTAGCGTCACCTGGGAAACCAGGAACTGAAGATTAACTGTACCTACAGCAATCAAGATGATGTTGGTCAGATGACTAAAGATGACTATCAAAGCTGACTGTGCTGTTTCTGCAGGTAACCTCCTCTCTGTGTATATAAAAGCTCTTGCTCCACTGGTTGCCTGGGGTGGGGGCGGGGATGAGCAGTTGCTGGCATCTGAAATAAAGCTTATTTTCCTTTCCACCCCTGACCTGTTTATTGGTGGCAAGCAGCCAGACTCCCCCATCCCCCATCCTTTCAGTAACAGGTTGACATTTCCTTCTCCAGAGGATCTTCCTGACCTAGGGATCAAACCTGAGTCTCGTGCATGGCAGGCAGACTCTTCATTGTCTAAGCCCCATGTATGTGTATATATGTGTATATTTATGTGTGTGTGTATATACATATGTGTGTATGTGTGTGTATATATGTGTGTATGTGTTATATATATATATATATATGTATGTTTTAACCAGAATTACAGAGAACTCATTCCCTTCCTCCCTCTCTTCCTCCCTTCCCTCCTTCCTTCCCCTTTTTGGTTGCTAGATTAATTAATACACTCATTCATTTTTACCTCTCACCTGATACTGGGGCCCCAAATCTCCCGGTCATGACATCAAAGAAGTTCCCGATGTTGGTTTCAACACTGCTGAAAATGATCCCACTGTTCTGATTGGTGAAGTGAGTTGCCAGGGAAGCCATGAACGCAATCTAAGGAAAGAGTTAGAGGTTAATTAAAAGGCAATTTATCTTAGAGAAACAACATTTCAGGACAAGTATTATTTCAGCAATATTTGTAACAGCAAGAGTGGGAATAATATGAACATTAATCTATGGAGAAAAATTGAATCATGGTGATTTTTAACATTTTAATGCTATGCAGCCATTGGAATGACAGTATATATCAATAGTTGTGAGCATGGGTTTCAGTGAACATTAGACTTTAAAAGGCTTTTTGAGATATTAAAATTCTATTAGCAAATAATACTGGAAAATTTTGATGAAATATTCTATGTACAGTTATTAAATGCCCATTGGCATATACTAAAGGATCTGAAAAGTCCTTCAGACAAACAACTTTTTAATTTTATTTACCCTGTGTTTTTTCCATAAAAGACATCTGTGACATTATGATTTATGATAAATATATATTTAATATTTGTCCCTCAGTTTTGACAGAGACCTCCTAAAATCCTCAGAATTTCCTAAGTATTAAGGGCAATCAATGTGTATTTTGTTATGTCAATGAGGTAACTTTGGAAAAGCCCCTCAGGAGGGTCTGGTTGCCTATAGAGCCAACTGAAAGTTTTGAACTCTCAGTGCCTCCTGATGAAAGTGAAAGAGGAGAGTGACAAAGTTGGCTTAAAACTCAACATTCAGAAAACTAAGATTAGAGCATCTGATCCCATCACTTCATGGCAAATAGATGGGGAAACAGTGGAAACAGTGAGAGACTTTATTTTCTCAGGCTCCAAAATCACTGCAGATGCTGACTGCAGCCATGAATTTCATGGACACTTGCTCCTTGGAAGAAAAATTATGACAAACCTAGATAGCACATTAAAAAGCAGAGACATTACTTTGCCAACAAAGGTCTGTCTAGTCAAAGCTATGGTTTTTCCAGTAGTCAGGTATGGATGTGAAAGTTGGACTATAAAGAAAGCTGAGAGCTGAAGAATTGATGCTTTTGAATTGTGATGTTGGAGAAGATGCTTGCGAGTCCCTTGGACCGCAAGGAGATCCAACCAGTCCATCGTAAAGGAAATCAGTCCTGAATATTCACTGGAAGGACTGATGCTGAAGCTGAAACTCCAGTACTTTGGCCACCTGATGCAAAGAACTGACTCATGGAAAAGACCCTGATGCCAGGAAAGATTGAAGGTGGGAGAAGGGGATGACAGAAGATGAGATGGTTGGATGGCATCACCACCTCAATGGACATGAGTTTCAGTAAGCTCTGGGAGTTGGTGATGGACAGGGAAACCTGGCGTGCTGCAGTCCTTGGGGTCACAAATAATCGGACACAACTGAGCGACTGAACTGAATGGAACTGAGCTGTGCCTCCCATCCCCCATACCTCTCTGCTCCCAGCCCTTCCCTGACAGATCTCTGTGGAGAAGATAGGGCCTGGACAGAGAATCCAGTAGCTAGAGATTTAATCATTTATGCCTGAAAAATGAAGCCTCCATAAAAACCCAAAAGACAAGTTTTGGAGAGTTTCCAGGTTGGTGAACACATAGAGATTTGGGGAGAGTACCTCTCAGCCCCCTTTCTCCATACCTTGCCTTATGCATCTCTTCTATCGGGCTGCTCTTCAGTTACATCCTTTTATAATAAATGGGTGAGAAAGTAAGTAAAATGTTTCTCTGAGTTCTTCTGTGAGCCTCTTTAGTACATTAATCAAACCCAATGAGGGGCTCACTTGGAACCTTTGATCTATAGCCAGACAGAAGCACAGGTGACAACCTGAACTTGGATTGGTACCAAAAGTAGAGGAAGGGTGGAGCAGTCCCAAAGGGCTGAGGCCTTAAGGGTCAGAATTGAGCTGAACTGTAAGACATCGGCTTCCTAGGTGGCGCTACTGGTAAAGCATTCACCTGCCAATGCAGGAGACGTGGGTCCAATTCCTAAGTCAGGAAGATCCCCTGGAGAAGGGAATGGCAACCCACTCCAGTATTCTTGCCTGGAGAATCCCATGGACAGAAGAGCCTGGTGGGCTACAGTACATGGGGTCACAAAGAGTCACAATTGAGTGACTTAGCACACACACACACATAGGACATCTAGGTGGTGTTGGAGAATTGCTCACTGATGTGGGAATAACCCACACATGGAAATTGTACCACCCCTGGAGAGTCACATTTGAAAGTCAATGCCAATCCCCTGTCCAAAGGAGTCATTGAGACTGAGTGTGAATTAAATCAATAATTTCTTTAAAAAAAACCAAATCGTTATTTCTTGGCTGTGCTGGTTCTTCGCTGCTGCATGTTCTTTTCTCTAGCTCCAAGGATTGGGGTGTACTCTCTAGTGTGACGCATGGGCTTCATGTTGCACTGTCTTCTCTTGTTGCAGAGTATGGGCTCTTGAGTGCACAGGCTTCGGTAGTTGATAAAGGGGGCTTGGTAGTTGCAGCATGGGCTCTACAGTGCTGGCTCAGTAGTTGTGGAACACAGGCTTAGTTACTCCATCACATGTAGGATCTTCCTAGGCCAGGGATGGAACCTTCGTCTCCTGCATTGGCAGGCAGATTTTTTTTTATCACTGAGCCACCAGAGAAACCCCTAGATCAGTAAGTTCTTTAATTTGGTGGGGGGCAGTTATCTTCCTGAATGAATGGAAGTTTTAAGGGAGAAGAGTGAGAGAAGAAAGAGCAAATAACGTGAAGTTCTGGAAGACTTGGGGTAGAGTGGGAAGGCAGACCTGGGAGAATCAACACAGAAAGGATTTGGGCAGTCAGAAGGACCACAGGAGGGCACGGAATGCAGAAAGATGAAGGGGTGACATGAGACGAAAGATTTAGGAATGGGGATGAAGGGGCCAGAAGTTACCCTCCTTTACAATCTGTCTAAGACCAATCTTCTATCCTCTTTAAGGCTTCCTTCAAAATGTGTGACTGTAGTTCTCCCAAATGATCATATTATGGTTTTAGGGTTAAGAAGCGACAGAGCAAAGGTAACAGTTGCCAAGGTGTTCTCCCTTAAACTGGCTACTACATGGCCCCTTAACTAGAATATAACCATTCACAGATTTGGGTTAATTCTAGCCTTGAGAATGTTTATCATCCATCTTATTAGGTACCTATAACCCAGACAGGGAAGCCTGGTGTGCAGCAGTCCATGGGGTCACAAAGAGTCAGATACAACTGAGCAACTGAATAACAACAATAACCTGGGCGGCTGTATCTGTCTCCTTTTCTTTCTAAATTTATACTGGCACACAGACCCCAGGTTATTGCAATTAGTAAACAGCATTCATTACGAAATTACGAAAACACAAACACTGGTTGAATAACACACAGGACATCTTAGTTTACCCTTTAAAAAAACCTGAGACCCAGAAAAATGATGGACTTTATCCAAGGGTAATCAACTACCACATGTGCTCAAATAAAGGGCAGTTTTTCCCCCATTGATCTTTCAGATAGAGTTATTGTACTTTCTAGTTCTTTAAAAGTTTCTCGTGTTATAGTATTGTCCATGAAAACATTACTAATCTATGAAAGAAACTGGAAACTTTTATTAGAGCCAACCTGAGGATTCTAACCCAGGAGACAGTCTTTCAGAAAGCCCTGAGGACTGTCGTGAAGAGGTAAGGGGGTCAGGGGAGAGACCAGCGTGTGTGTGGTTTTGGTGAAGAAGTGCATGCCATCACGTGCGCATCTCGGTGGAAGGTGACTGCTATTCTCGAGGACCAGACGTCTTAGTCACTGGTTTCAGTGCTTTTCTAAGTGTGGGAAGATGCAGGAAACTGGATCCCTAAGATTCTCTCCTGAAAAGGTTTCACTGTCTGAGGGCCAATTCTGCCAGTTTTCCCAGAGCACAAAGTGCTTCATCCTGATCTTCACCTTGAATTCCTTTCAGGGTATATTGTAGGTCAGCGACTGCAATGGCTAACAACTTGGTTCTTACAGAACTGGCTGGTGGGAAACACTCTTTATTTTACAGTCCTTTCCCTTTTGCCCTTAATTTCAACCAAGGTTTGGGAGGCATTTTGTGATCAACTGTCCCATTGCCGTAGGGATGCTCATTCCAAGACCAGGCCAAGACTTCCTTGATAAGACACTCCATGTACTGTTACTGGATGAGGCCCACTTAACAGTAGCCAACAGCCTCTGGACCACCTGCCTTACTAGTCTACAACGGTCCAGGAAATGGTTCCTCCTTGTTGCTTCTTCCCGTATCTATTACAATCATTGATCATACAGAACTATTTGGTTAATTGTTTCAAGTTCCCTAGTCATCACTATTTTTATGAGAGACTCAGTCACACACTGGTAATGCAAGAAACAATAATCTTATATAATAGGCAGAATACAAGTAACATAGCTAGTGACTTTAATAAGGTTGTAAATAAGTAGTGTTATCTTCTAAGGAGTTACATGTCTTCTGTCAAAAGAAGAGAAATTGAGCTTTATGGTCGAGTAGGTATTTCTGCCACTGGCGTGGTCTGGCTAATGCATAATGCAGACGTGCAACGCACACTAGAGGGGAGAGAGGAGGCCCAAATGGGCAGAGAAAATATTATGTATAAATTTTCCTTGACTTGCTTTAAAATATAAATTTTACTTCATCAGTATATTCTCTCAATTAACTAATTTTAATCACAAGTTACTATTTCAGAAAGACATTTCAGCCAGAAACAAGCAATATAAAATGCTAGTTTTCAGTGTTGATAGGTGTTTCTTGGAAGAATCCATTTTTAAAATATTAACCAAATAAATACATAAGCAACTCAGACTTAGTTGAGTTTAATTTTCTTAGTGTGACCTAATCTCACATTTGCAAGTTTTAGGTGTTACTGACAACAAGAATTTCAGAAGATCACTTAAAAGAGAAATAACAGATAAATGGGTAGTTGGGCTTGAGATTAAAATGTCCAATGATAGCCTCATAAATGAATTTTTTAAACTGTAAGCTGAAGTGAATATGGTCTGTTCTGGAAATCTGTAGGTGAAGGGCTCAGAATGTCTTTAGTGATAAAGAATATACTGATGAGAAAATTTAAATAAAAATTACTGGCACAAAAACTGATTTGATAGAAAGCAATATTTGTACATTAATATCTATCTGTGTGACCTAAACATGCAAATGTAACAAAATTTATAAATAAATGGGATAGTCAAATGTCTAATAATATTTCATGCATCTAAAAGTTTATATATTCAAGTTGCCAAAAATCTTTTTATTGCACATATGTTTTCATTTGGAAAACAGAAATTAGCTGATGTTCAGGGTTACTCTGTATTTGGTCTAAAGAGGGTGCTGAACTTCACCCTTCATACATCTCTCTTCTCCCTAAGAATGATCTCAAAACACTCTGACGGCATTGGTCTTAGGCAAATATCCCGTGGTGAAAAGATTGAGATGAACAAATTGAGACAGGGTTTGTTTACTCAACAGTGAGGATGAAAAAACACTCAAGCCTTCTGACTCCTGGACCCTAAGGGTCACTTGGAGACATGCCAAGATGGTTTACCTGCAGTTCTGGTGGAATCCCCGGGTAGCCCTTCTCTCCTTTGGGGCCATGCTGCCCACGCTCCCCTCGTGGTCCCAGATCACCTTTGTCTCCTTTCTCACCTTTGGCCCCTTCGTGGCCAGTGGCTCCATTGTTGCCATTGTTTCCGTGGTTTCCTTAAACAACCAGACATCATCACATGAGAAAGCCTAGTCACTCATACTCACTGTCTATTTCTATAGAAACATAGTTCCTTTCTTCAAAAATATAGATTCAATGGCATAAGGGGACCATTTGAAACAAGCCTAAACACAGCCATGAGGTCATCATGGAATAGGATCTCTCTTAAATGGAACAATGAAAACAGACTTAGATACTCTTAAGTCTCCAGATTCTAAAGCCTATTTTTCCTATAAAGCAAGACTTGGAAGAATAGTTGCATAGAAGACTGATTATCAAAGGATCCTTTATAATAGCAAAGATTAGAAACCACCTAAAGGTCCATCAATACTGAAAGGGTAAAATTTTTTAATGGTAGGGAATTCCCTGGTGATCTAGTGGTTAAAACTCTGTGTTTTCACTGCAGGGGGCATGAGTTCTATCCCTGGTCAGGGAGCTACACCCCTGCAAACTGCATGGCACAGCCAAAATAATAATAATAATAAAGGATTTGTAAACAGAATTGTTTTAAAATGGTGTATATGTATCCCAGTAAATAATGTTATATAGTCACAAAAAAATAATGATGAAGAAAAATATTTAATAGTATATGTTTTAGATAAAAGAGGCTACAAATCAACAGGGTTCGCATGATACTACATGTAGGTTATGTATATTACATATTCATATACATATGTATATGTGTATATATATATACATGCTTTATCCAAAGGGGAAAAAGACTATAACAAATTACATAAAAATATTTTACAGTGGTTCATTTTGCGTGGGAAATCCCACGGACAGAGGAGCCTGGCAGGCTATAGTCCATGGGGTCGCAAAGAGTCGGACGCGACTTAGCGACTAAACAATAGCAATGTTTTTTCTAAGTGGATGGGACACAAGTGATTTTTGTATCATCCTATATAACTTTCTGCCTTTTTAAAAATTTCTACAATAATATACACCACTTTTATAACTGAAGGAAAAGTAAAATCATTGATAAAAATTATAACAATAATCTTGAAAGCAAGATTTGGATAATGATTTCAACTCTTTACTCAGTGGGAATTTCTACATCTCTTCTTTTATTTTTACACTTGTTGAATTCCAGGCCCTTCTGCCATTTATTTTGCGTGCCACCTTTGGTCAGGTTTCATAACAAGCTTGCGATTCTTCCATACTGATGAACTTTGACTGTATTTGCAGGTTAATGTGCTGATGACAAAACTGTTTCTGATAGGAAATGTGTAGTCAAAGCCAGTCCATCCTCTGGCCTCAGAAGAGTGTAGAACTAAGAATATTTTAGGAGGGTCTGAATGTTCCCTACCCCTAATCACTGCACCTGCTGCCTGCTGCCCGTGATGGTCAGTGACATAGGTTCCAAGATACTAATCATAAAGTCTAACAGAGCAGTTGCCGGTTCTATATTTGGTTTTGTTTGAGAAGCCTCTCAAAGGTATTAAGAAAAATTAAGTCTCATTGTTTTTAACTACTAACATCAACGGGAGTAAGAGAAGAGTAAGAGGACTTTTGCCGAACCTTGAGAAAAAGTTGTACTCCCAGGAACTGACCTGGAGACAACAGAGTCAGATAGGCCCTCAGATTTGGAGGTCGTGGACAGAGGGGACCTGGCTGCCTACTCCTTGCCTGACCCAGGAGGCTAGCAAGTTCCGCAAATGATCCATCCCTGGGGCTCCACTCAGTAGAGTAGAGATGGCTGAGCGGTGGCTCTAGAGGGACCCAGTGGAGCTCGACAGCACACCCCGTGCCACCATATGGTGCTGGAGCCCAGAAATGTTCCCATGAGTCCAAGAGAAGTACAAGGGTCAACTGAGAGACAGCTGAGCATGGAGCACCTAGAGGCTAGAGGAAGACAAACTCAGCTAGACCTAGAATCAAACAGAAGGATGCGTCATTCAGTGAAAAGGACTGTGAAGATGACTATAACCCAGACCAGCAGTCTCTCCTCCCCCCTCTCAATCCCCAGAAGGCTAGATCTAGAGTGCCCTATGGAGCACACAGTGGCAGAAACACAGAAACCAAAGTATGAACCTGTTAAGCTCCAGTGATTCCACACTCCACGCTGGTGAAGGGCCTCCTGGCATGTAGGCTGAGGTCCCAGTATGCCTAATGCCTGTTGGATTCTGCGAGTGGTATGGATAATAAATACTCTATCTTATATACATCTTCCTCACGAACTCAGTAAGCTCAGTTGCCTACCCCACTCTCTTTCGGATTTTCCATGCGCGAGCTCTGGGTCATACACAAGCGATGCCAGATCACTGAGGTTCACCCCTGGCTCCTAATTTGGTATGGTCTGCAAGTAGGCTGGAAATAATGCATGTCTCTCATCCTTACCTGGGATGCCAGGGGGACCAGGAGGTCCAGGGGGGCCTTGGTAGCCTCGGAAGCTGTAGTCTCCATGGCAACACTTGCTGCAGTCTGGGGGCAGTCCTCCAGTTTGTGGAGACTTAAAAAAAAAAAAAAAAGACACAAAGAGAAACTTCAAAGAAAGGTACATGTGAGTGATTAGAACTTTTGAATTTCTTCTGGCTTTGGTCCCTAGGTAAGTTTAATTCCAAACAACCCACAACAACATCAGAAAAGAAGGTGTGGGGTGGGTATGTCAATGGCAAAGGAGTCAGGGAATAGCTCAGGTGAGGCGATGATCAGAAGGCAAAGGAAAGAATAGAGTGGGTAGAATAGGCTCCTTGGAAAGTGGGAGTGGAGGATCAGGGCAGTGTTTCTAGAAAGTATGTTCCAGAAGCTATGAGAAAAGAGAAATCTCCTTCAGAAGTAGACTTGGAAACATTCCTTTTCTTTTCCAACTGTCTATAGTCTCAGACATAGCTAGACTGAGTAGATGACCCACAAATGATAAAACTACCAGCATCAAATACAGTAATTAAGACTATGTATATTCATATACTACTGCATTAAAAGTTCTTAGAAATTCTAAATTGCAACTCTAGTTTTTCCAACAGTCGCAGCACACAAAAATTGCCTTAGAAAAGTAAGATTCATGACTCCAAAAAGTTATTATTAATTATTTACAACTTGAAACAATTTCACCTTTTTAAACTTCTGCCCTTAACATGCAGGTCTGTTTTATATTCCACTTGAAAATTTAAGCGATTATTGCATTATTTGAATCAGGATAGAATGTCCATTGAGTCAGTGATGTCATTCAACCATCTCATCCTCTGTCATCCCCTTCACTTCCTACCTTCAATCCTTCCCAGCATCAGGGTCTTTTCCATGAGTCAGTTATTTGCATCAGATGGCCAAAGTATTGGAGCTTCAGCATCAGTCCTTCCAATGAATATTCAGGGTTGACTTCCTTTAGGATTGACTGGTTGGATCTCCTTGCAGTCCAAGGGACTCTCAAGAGTCTTCTCCAACACCATAGTTCAAAAGAATCAATTCTTTGGTGCTCAGCTTTCTTTATGGTCCACCTCTCATATCCATACATGACTGCTGGAAAAACCACAGCTTTGACTAGATGAACCTTTGTTGGCAAAGTAATGTCTCTGCTCTTTAGTATGCTGTCTAGGTTTGTCATAGCTTTTCTTCCAAGGAGCAAGCATCTTTTAATTTCATGGCTGCAGTCACCATCTGCAGTGATTTTGGAACCCAAAACGATAAAGTCTGTCACTATTTCCATTGTTTCCCCATTTCTATTTGCCTTGAAGCGATGGGACTGGATACCATGATCTTAGTTGTCTGAATGTTGAGTTTTAAGCCAGCTTTTTCACTCCACTCTTTCACTTTCATCAAGAGGCTCTTTAGTTCTTCTTCACTTTCTGCCATAAGGGTGGTGTCATCTGCATATCTGAGGTGACTGATATTTCTCCCAGCAATCTTGATTCTAGCTTGTGCTTCCTCTAGCCTGGCATTTCATATGATGTACTCTGCATATAAGTTAAATAATCAGGGTGACAATATACAGCCTTGAGGTACTCCTTTCCTGATTTGGAACCAGTCTGTTGTTCCATGTTCAGTTCTAACTGTTTCTTCATGAACTGCATACAGATTTCTCAGGAAGCAGGTCAGGTGGTCTGGTATTCCTATCTCTTGAAGAATTTTCCACAGTTTCTTGTGATCAGCACAGTCAAAGGCTTTGGTGTAGTCAATGAAACAGAAGTAGATGTTTTTCTGTAACTCTCTTGCTTTTTCTATGATCCAACAGATGTTGGCAATTTGATCTCTGGTTCCTCTGCCTTTTCTAAATCCAGCTTGAACATCTGAAAGTTCTCGGTTCATGTACTGTTGAAGCCTTGCTTAATGAATATTAAATGTATTCAAATATGATTCTGAGTTCAACTATTACTTATTCAATGATAAATGTCTAAAATTTGGGCTTACTGTCAAGGAGGTAGAGATTTGATAGAAGTTGAACAGCAGAAGAGTTAGTCATTCACAAAACTTTGAGTCTTCTAAATGGACAACTTTTAATTATAGATAGCATACAAAAAACTTGTGGAAACTTTCCTTGACACCAATTAAAAAATCAAAGGGTTTTTTTGAAAATAGCATATTGTTGCTAAGGGATTCATTTTTTAAAAGAAAGGGATGGGAGGAGAGAGGAAGGAAGGAAGAGAGAGAAAGGAAGAAAAGGAGGGAGGAAGAAGTCATTTAAAATTCAAGTTTTCTCTGTCATTAGAAATCGAAGCGAAAAAAAAAGAAAGAAAAAATAAAGAAATCCAAGCAGAACAATGGATCAGTGCTTCACATTGTTGCACCTCTAGACATTTACAGCACAGCAAATTCTACTCAATACTCTGTAATAGCCTATATGGGAAAAGAATCTAAAAAAGAATGGATAGAACATCCCTTGTGGTCCAGTGGTGAAGAATCTGCCTGCTAATGCTAGAGACCAGTTTGATCCCTGGTCAGGGAAGATTCCATGTGCTGTGGGGCAACTAAGTCTGTGAGCCACAACCACTGGGCCCATGTGCCCTAGAGCTGATGCTCTGCAACAAGAGAAGCCACCACAATGAGAAGCTCAAACACCACAGCTAGAGAGTAGTCCCCGCTCACAGCAACTAGCTAAAGCCTGTGCATGGCAATGAAGACCCAGTGGGGACAAAAATAAAATAAATAAATAAATAAAATTTAAAGAAAGAGTGTATGTGTGCTAAGTTGCTTCAGTTATGGCCTACTCTTTGCAACCCTACGAGCCTTCCAGGCTCCTCTGTCCATTGGATTCTCCAGGCAAGAATACTGGAGTGGGTTGCCATTTCGTCCTCCAGAGGACCTTCCCAACCGAGGGATTGAACCAGAGTCTCCTATGTCTCTTGTACTAGTAGGCAGGTTCTTTACCATCGTCACCACCTGGGAAACGCCATGTATATGTGTATGTATAACTGATTTACTTTGCTGTACATCTGAAACTAACGCAACATTGCAAATCAACTATA
Source organism: Ovis aries (assembly GCF_016772045.2). Taxonomy (NCBI): domain Eukaryota; kingdom Metazoa; phylum Chordata; class Mammalia; order Artiodactyla; family Bovidae; genus Ovis; species Ovis aries. The sequence continues at coordinate 39,889,929 of NC_056069.1, read as the reverse complement.
CTCTGATAAAAATTATTTTAAAAAACTAAATTTGCATAAACAAAACAGAAAACAAGCTAGAATTTTTCCCTGACTCTTATTTCTTTTTTATTTAAACAGGTTCCCATCTAGTTATAATATTAAGAAACAAACGCCTCATCTGTAGTCCAGCAAAAGCTGCAACAGCTGAGAGCCCAAACTCAAGGTTTCAGGAGCTAGGATTTGGATCAAGCTCCTGGTTTAGTCTTCAGTTCCTCAGACCCAACCCTGGACAGGTATGGGAGTCTAGGAAAACCTTCTACAAAACTAGTGGAGGAAAAGAAAATTAGCCAAAGCAATTGGTTGGAAACAAGGGATTTCAGACACTTGGAAAGTCAGACACTGCAGCACTGCCCCACCTTCTAATCCAAAGATGAAATCTGAGGAGTAAGTATTCTGTAATTTCCTGGTATGATTTTGCTAATATGAAATACAGATTTTTAAGCTCCAAGAAATTCTAAGCTCTGCCAATAATGAATTTAAGGGAAGGAGATGGGTGGGGATGAGGGAAAATCCTGAAGTGGAACCATTTATTTAAAAATAGAATTGAAAAACTGAGACAACCAAGAATGTCAGAAAGAGAACTGGACTGGAACCAGAACTCCCATTACAGGTCTGTGTGACTTGCATGAAGTCATTTTCTCCCAGACATCATTTTTCTTGTCCACTAAATTAGAGGACAGGGTAAAAATGGTCATGAAATTTCCTTCCAGCTCTATAACACAAACAATGATACTGAAGTCTTTCCCAAAGCCTCAGATGGTGACTAGAAAGCTTTTGTTTTGAAGTCTAGTGTCTGGGCACAGGAAATTAGCAAGAGATGAGGTGCACACCCAAGCACTTTGAGAGCACAGTTGTTTAGTCGCTAAGTTGCGTCTGATTCTTTTACGGCTCCATGGACTGTAGCCCGCCAGGCTCCTCTGTCTGTGGGATTTCCCAGGCAAGAATACTGGAGTGGGTTGCCATTTCTCAAGGGGATCTTCCCGACTCAGGGATTGAATCTGTGTCTCCTGCATCTCCTGCATTGCTAGGCAGATTCTTTACCACTGAGCGAGCCATCAGGGAAGTTGAGAGCACAGAGCTGCCACCAAAACAGGGAGAGATTTCTGGTCACTAGAAGGCAATGGCACCCCACTCCAGTACTCTTGCTTGGAAAATCCTATGGACAGAGGAGCCTGGTGGGCTGCAATCCATGGGATCGCTGAGTCGGAAACAACTTTACTTTCACTTTTCACTTTCATGCACTGGAGAAGCAAATGGCAAGCAACTCCGGTGTTCTTGCCTGGAGAATCCCAGGGACGGGGGAGCCTAGTGGGCCACCGTCTATGGGGTCGCACAGACTCGGACATGACTGAGGCGACTTAGCAGCAGCAGCAGCAGCAGCATCATGTGGGCCCCATCCTAAGAACCCTCTTGCAACATTTCACAACATGGTCCTCCCTCTGGCCTGGTCTTTCAAAAATCAATCAAATGCAACAATGTCTGTGACCCTTAAAACAAGTTGGACAGGATGTGTTAGTTGAGAAGTTTTCTCCCAGGTAAGGGAGATTCATATACTAGCTAGTTCTACAGGTCAACTTGCTATCGACTCTTTTCCCAAAATTAGGTCAAATTTGAGCACAAAGTTCATGCAAATATGTGGTATGGGAGGAAGAAGGTCACTAAGACAAGTTCCATCTATTCTGTAGCTGTAGGCCTAGGAGCAGCTACCGAGAATGAAGCTCTACTATTGGGAAATGACTTCAGGAAAAAGGGTCTACGGCTCCTTCTGTGGAAAGGGAAAAGGGAAGAGAAACAAAGTGAAGGGAAGTGGAGGAGGGAGAGACAGGCGCCAAGAAAGAGCAGAGAAGTTGATAAAGATGGAAATGCTGAAGAGCTTCACAGAAGAAAATGCCAGGAAAAGGGAGTGCAGGTCTCCCTGGGAGAGTGGTCCCCCACCTCTACACATCTTTGCACAAACTCTATGGCCAGAGTCCTCTTTTTAGAACACAACCCTCACTTCACTGCCCCGCTATGCACAAACAAAACTTCTACTTGCAAAATAAGGTCTAAGCTTTTTAACCAGTCAACAGAATCCATCAAATGGCACTAAAATCATGGGTGTCTTCCTCCCGCAGCCCAGGCACGCCACCAACACCCACTCCTCCAGGCTCTCTCAAGGCTCTTCCCGTCACACAAATTTATCTTTTCTGTGAATAGCCATCCTTTTTGTCTCATCCTTTGAGATCCAACTCAACAGCCACCACCATTCTGACCCTTTCCTCCCAACAGTCTTTTGTGTGTGATCTTTATCACATGGTATTGAATTATCTGTTAATTTAGCCCCATGAGAGCCCTTCAGAACTGTTCAGCAATAGAAGCTTGAGTGTATCTATCCCCATCCTAAAATGTGACTCACAGGAGAAGCATAGGGAAAAGATTGGTGAAGGAAAAAAAAAAAAAGATTGGTAAAGGAGTGAATGAGGATTAAGAGAAGAGGCGGGAAGTGGGGGGAGTGAGGAAAGAAGGAAGCATACAGAAAAATCCTAAGTTCAACATGGGGCTCCATATCCATGGGCAGAGAATTGTACTAAAACTTTAGGGTATCAGTGGCTAAATCTCCACAGTCACTCCTGTTGGGGGCTGATTTGCAAATACTGCAGGAATCCAAGGGAGCTTAAAAGCACCCCCCTTCAAAAGAAAAAATAAAAAGGAAACTCCCAAGTGGCTTCTTACCAACCTCATCTGATTTTAATATGCTAGATGCCTAGGGCCACCAGCAGGCAGCATGGAACAGAAATGTAATTTGAACTTCAGTGGCCTGCTGGGCACCAAGAAATAATGACCCATGACAGCCCACATCTGCCTTCTGCTGCCTCTGGGGGCTCACACTGCCATGGCCAAGAAGGATCCAGCAGAGAGCCCATTTACTGCAGTGGGAAGTCCAAATCAAGGCTCAGACAAAAGCACAGACATCTTCACCACTGATAAACACAAATCAGTATTAATCACTCTTCAGCCAAAAGACTGTCAGATGAAAGGACAATCTCTAAAAGTGGCTTTCAAAGAGCAGGACTGGGGATTTCCCTGGTGGTCCAGCGGTTAGGACTTCTCACTTCCACTGCAGGGGACACGGATTCATCCCTGGTTGGGACACTAAGATCTCACTTGCCACACAGCATGGCCAAAAAAAAATTAATAAACAAACAGGATTGTGTATAGAGTTTATCTTTTCTCCCGCAGCTCCACAAATTCAACCAGGCCCCACAGAACGGTTTGAACAACTGTATCTGTGGTCAAGTTAGAAGTCCAGGTTTGTCTCAGATCCACAACTGCTTCTGCCTGTGATCTTGGTGTGATCATTCTACCGGTCTCAACCCACACGTTCAGTTTGTGGTTGGAAAGGTTGAGGTTTCAACTGCATGGACGTTTTCAGGGCCTATCCATTGCATGTGTGTGTGCATGCTCAATTGCTTTGCACGCTCAGTCACTTCAGTCATGTCCCACTCTGACCCCGTGGACTGGAGCCCACCAGACTCCTCTGTTCATGGGATTCTTCTGGCCAGAAAACTGGAGTGGGTTGCCATTCCCTTCTCCAGGGGATCTTCCCAACCCAGGAATTGAACTGGGGTCTCACACATTTCAGGCAGGTTCTTTACCAGCTGAGCTACCAGAAACAGTTAATTCTTATAGTAAAATTTACCTGTTCAAAAATCATATAATTCAGAGTAACTCTCCTTGCCCTCTCATCTGATTTCATCATGCTGATTCCTGGAAGGCAAATCAAAATCTGCTTCTTCCTTATGTTGTACACCTGAGACTAATATCATGTTATATATACCTCAATTAAATTTTTTAAATTAAAAATGTTAGACCTTTAAAAACCTGTTTCTTCCTGTTCTTAATGTTTTCAATGAAATTGAGTTTCATCAATTTGCTATTCACTACACTAAAACATTAACTCACTCCCACACCACCCTGAAAGAGTTAAAGATGCCTCCTTAGATGCTGAGCTTATACTCAGCATTTTACACAGATCCTCTGATTATTAGGCACTCGGTCATACAATAGCATGAGGTCTGCATTTTAAATACAGATAGATATATGTTTTTGTTTTAACTCTTTGGTCCTTTTCAAAACAAATTGAAAGTAGAGGCTTAGTAACCTAGAGTGCTATTAAATCAAATAATCAAGCCTGGCATGAAATGTCACAGTAAACTCGCAAATCAAATGAAAAACTCAAAGGGCAGCTTCTCTCTGCCAGGAAGAATTAAGAAAATCCAATTTATGATCTGTAAATGATTATCTCCAGCAACCCGTCTATCGGCAAAGGTCAGCTCTCCTCCTCCTTTCCACACCAGCAGAGCAAGAAACAAAACCAGAGCAGCGCAGGGCTGATGCTCCACTCCCCTTTCTGATGGGGCGTCTATGGCTTCTCTTTATCTCAGTATATCAGTGCTACCTCTGCTGAGTGTCTAACGCACACTGCCAGCGCCCCTAGCATCCCACAGCAAGCCAGAGAGAGAGACCCTCAAGCAGTTCAGCCAGCTTCTAGATAGCACTGCTCCGGGGAATCACAGCTGAAAAAAAAAAAAAAAAGAGCAAAGACAACAGAACTCATGAAGCTTTGACAGTAACCCTTAAAAGAGAATTCCGAGTACCTGGCCCCAGAATGGGATGGTCTGGGCTAGGTCATCTACCTCGGGGGGCGGTAGCTCATCCGGCCTCAGGGATTTTAGGTCTGTAGAAGTGTTATTATCCACAGTCCCAGCTCTAGGATGGCTCCGCTCTCTCACTTTCTCCCTTCTGGAGCCGCTACGGCCAGTCTGCTGATGGCTTTGCACTATTCGCGCCACCACTTTATTAGCTCTTCCGCTCACCTCCATGTATTCATCTTGACACAGGCAAAAAGGGAGAAAAAGCAAAGCCAGAAGGTGCCAATAGACGAGCTGCCTCCCCAGCATGGTTCTCAACAGAGCCACAGAGCTCCCCGGGGCAGACGGCTGGGGCTCTGGGCGCCGTGGTCTCCTCGGGCAAGCGCCAGGGGCTGGAGATCAGAGCTGCCTCTGGCCGGGCGGTTTTTATAGTTCAGTGTGTAATAAATAAGGCAGCAGGCAAGCCAGAGGGAGAGCGGTCCTCCTCCGCGGGCAGAAGGGGCCCCATTCATCACTTTCCCACACCACAGGCAAAACGATTTGTGTGCACAGCTCCCAGTTGGTGGGGTTCATAAATGTCACACCTTGGCACGTTTTTTTGTGAAAGTGTGAAGGGAACATACACAACCAGCTGGAAACAGGCAGCATGTGTCCAGCGGTTTGTTTTTGCGATTAGACACGGAATGGCTGCGCTTTTGCGGTCTAAGATGCCTTTTGGAAAAAACTCCTCCCGGGCTTGCCAGGAAATTCGGGCTTAACTGCATCAGTTCCGTCTGAAATGGCAGTGGGAACGTGTTCAGGGCCATCGAGAGAGCTATGCGCTCTCATTATACAGTTCATATTTCCCTCACTTAAAGGAACTCATTTCCCGTTCTGGCTCCGGCAGCAAAAGGCAGTTGGGTGACTCCAGAACGCTGAGCTGGATTCAGGTTCATAGTCTCTGGGTTTAGCAAAAGCATCTCCCCATCCTAGGTTTCATTTCCTTTTCCCTGGAGTTTTCAAAAGCCAGAGTTAGATCAAAGCAGATGAAGTCGCTTCTGGCCAGATGAATATCTGACATCCTGCTTCATATTAAAAGAAAATTGTCTCTGGCTTCTCTTCCTTCTGACACATTCTTGATTAAAATGAAAGAAATGCAAAGATTCCAACCAAACACCCTCCTCCAAGTAGATCAGGCTGGAGAAGACTGTCATTGCCTTTAGGATGCTTGCCACATTTTAATGAATTCAGCCAAAGAGAAGGTAGACTTTCCTAACTCTTTCTTTTTTTTTTCTCTTGGCCTGCTGGGTCTTCCTTGCGGTGAGCTGGCTTCTTGAGTTGTGGCACCAGCTTAGTTGCCCTGCATCGTGTGGGATCTTAGTTCCCCAACCAGCAATTGAACTCATGTCCTCTTCGTTGTGGATTCTTAACCACTGGACCACCAGGGAAATCTCGCTAAGCTCTTTGTGATAATAAAGAGAACTCACATAGTTTTGCCGTTAAAAACTGCCTCTATTTCCATATCATTTTATTTAATAGTGCTCATTCACTCACGTAACACAAAGTCACTGTCCTCCCCCATGAGAAGAGACCCTGGGCCTTAAAGGCAGTGAGTGGCCAGTATGTGTGATGCTGAGAGGACAAGGGCAGCACTGTAGGAAGCCGCAGTGGGGGAAGCCAGGCCTGAGGAGGAGGTGACAGCCCCTGGAGAGAGGGGGGAAGCTGCTCACAGCTGTCCTCCTCACTCAGCGAAAGGGGCCTGGGAACCAAAAGCCATCTCTCGCTACAGGACGCCTCATTCCTGCCTCTGCCAGAACAGCGGCTTCTAGAGCCCACACTTCGGCATAGAAAGGATTCGGTGTGGAGGATGGAGCGAGAGAGGGAGTCAGTTAAATAAAAGTTCTCTGGTTCACAAACACAGGGGTCTTGGGAGTAATGCTTCTTCCAAGCAGGCAGCTCCCCCCTCAGTCAGTTCAGTCACTCAGTCATGTCCGACTCTTTGTGACCCCATGGACTGCAGCACGCCAGGCTTCCCTGTCCATCACCAACTCCTGGAGCTTGCTCAAACTCATGTCCATCTAGTAGGTGATGCCATTCAACCATCTCACCCTCTGTCATCCCCTTCTCCTCCTGCCTTCAGTCTTTCCCAGCATCAGGGTCTCTTCCAGTGAGTCAGTTCTTCACATCAAGTGGCCAAAGTATTGGAGCTTCAGCTTCAGCATCAGTCCTTCCAATGAATATTCAGGACTGATTTCCTTCAGGACTGACTGGTATGATCTCCTTGCAGTCCAAGGGACTCTCAAGAGTCTTCCCCAACACCACTGTTCAAAAGCATTAATTCTTCAGCACTCAGCTTTCTTTAGAGTCCAACTCTCACATCCATACCTGACTACTGGAAAAACCATAGCTTTGACTAGATGGACATTTGTCAGAAAGATAATGTCTCTGCTTTTTAATATGCTGTCTAGGTTGGTCATAGCTTTTCTTCCAATGAGCAAGCGTCTTTTTATTTCATGGCTGCAGTCACCATCTGCAGTGATTTTAGAGGCCAAGAAAATAAAGTCTGTCACTGTTTCCATTGTTTCCCCATCTATTTGCCATGAAGTGATGGGACCAGATGCTTGGATGTTGAGTTTTAAGCCAACTTTTTCACTCTCCTCTTTCACTTGCATCAAGAGGCTCTATCCTAGTGGAGTGTAAGAAACTCGGCCATCCCCACTTCATAAGCCTTCCCTTAGATGTCCAGAATGTACCCCCGGAGGATTTTTTTAGTTCTTTGACGAATGCTCTTGAGCAGATATCCCCAGGGAAGGCAGCACATCAAGCTATTATCTGGCATTAATTCTTAACAGAATATTTTTGAACAGATCTGGAGCAAGAGGCTGGGGAAGGACAGCTCTTAGGTCTTCTGAATGAGCAAGTGTATGGCAGATTACTGTGGGAGAAAAGGCCCAGGGTCTCTCAATGGGGATGCTTCATCATCAGGGAAGCCTGGAAAACATTCTACAGGGAGACTACAAAGTAAGACATGTCTCTGAAATCTAGGTCACCTCATTCACAAGTTTTCTAAGAGCTGTTTCTGGCAGCTCTGCCAATCTGGATAAGTAGCTTCAGGTCAACCTCTTCTGACTTTCAACTACGTTGAGATTTCCTTTTCTTTTCTTTTTTTTTCTTTTGAGATTTTCCATTGGTGTTTTCCGCTCTTTCATTTATTCTTGTGGTTCTCAATCCTGTCTGCATAATAAAATAAACCAGGGAGCCTCTAAATATATCATGCCAGGATCTCATCCCAGATCTGTTGAGTCAGAATCCCTAGTGGGGCCTGGGCACTAAGAGCTTTTGAAAATTCCCTGAGATGATGCTAATGTGTAGTCAGGGTTAGGAATCGCTAACCCATCCTTTCCTTTCCTTGACTCAATAGGAATGTTGTTGTTGTTGTTTAGTGGCTAAGCCGTGTCCACCTCTTTTGTGACCCCATGAATTGTAGCCTGCCAGTCTCCTCTGTTCATGGGATTTTCCCAGACAAGAATACTGGAGTGGGCTACCATTTCCTTCTCCAGAGGATCTTGACCCAGTAATCGAACCCACGTCTCCTGCATTGGTCAGCGGATTCTTTACGTGGAGTAGGAATAAATGACAATAATATCTCTCCTTTGTTGATCGTTTACCATATGTCAACTGAGTACTTCTTTGCTTTAGCTCACTGACTTCTCTAAGTAAACCTATTGTTCCCATTTTATAGATGAGGAAATAGAGGTTCAGAGAAATAAAATGACTTGCCTGGTATTGCAGTTGGAAGGGGGTTATTAGGCTATGCCTCCATCTGTCCTCCTGCCTTCCTACAGCAAAACAAGAGAAAACCAGTATCAGGCAGACTGCAGAGAGAAGGCCACCTCCATAGCTTCCAGGGCAAGAATTTGGGTCTGAGAATTATGAGTTGAATTGTAGCACCCCAAAAGATATTGAGATCCTAACCCTCAGTACCTGTGAGTATGATTTTGTTTGGTAATAATCTTTTTAGACAATCAGGTAAAAATGAGGTAATTAGTGTGGATCCAGACATGACTCTGTTCTTATAAAAGGTGGGAAAACTAGACAAAGAAACAGATATGGACACAGGGAGAACACCATGTAAAGATGAAGGCAGACATGGGGTGATGCATTTATAAATTAAGGAATGCCCAAGATTGCCAGCAAACCACCAGAAGCTAAAAGAAGGGCATGTAGGAGATTCTCCTACACAGTCCTCAGAAGGAACCACCCTACTGACATCTCCGTCTCAGACTTTTAACCTCCAGAACTATGAGACAATAAATTCCTGTTTAAGCTGCCCAATTTGTGGAAACTTTATTATGGCAGTCCCAGAAAACCAATAAAGAAAGCATATAAAGAATTCTTTAAGAAACCTCTGGACCTTATCATTTTATAGACATGGAGATGGCAGTCTAAAAGATTTAGCCAGTTGTTCAAGTTCATGGACAGAGAATAGCAAACCTGTCCCAGAGAAAAGTCCCCAGCCCCAGTATGTCTCCTCAGGCACCTTCCCAGGAAATGCATTTTAAACCTTGGCTTATTATTAAACCTTATTTGGGTGCTCTGGCAACGTCCTTTGCTCAAAGATGTGAATCAGAGTCGAGTATAATTTCTTGTCTGTGGACTGAGGGTTGAGAACATCTACCTTCAGAAAATTCATGGAAGGTACCAAAGTCCCAGTTCTGCACAGTGATCTCTGGCTCTGAAAGCCCATAGTAAATGCCTGGGGACAGCTGGCTGCTATCATGCACTGGGACTGCCACTGCTTACTTGGTTGGCTCCTACAGTATAGTCAGGATGGTGGCACAGCTGAAACAGGAGGTAAGGGGGAGGGCACAACCTTTAAAAGAATGACATCGCCATGCTGCTGCTGCTGCTAAGTCACTTCAGTCTTGTCCAACTCTGTGTGATCCCATAGATGGCAGCCCACCAGGCTCCCCCATTCCTGGGATTCTCCAGGCAAGAACACTGGCGTGCGTTGCCATTTTCTTCTCCAATGCATGAAAGTGAAAAGAGAAAGTGAAGTCACTCAGTCGTTTCTGACTCTTCACAACACCATGGACTGCAGCCTACCAGGCTCCTCCGTCCATGGGATTTTCCAGGCAAGAGTACTGGAGTAGGGTGCCATTGACATCACCATAGGACATGACAAAGACTGGTTAGAACCATGTCCAAGATGGTGGAAGATTAGATTTTCAGTAGACCTTGAGCCTCATTACACACTCATTGTAATGCATTGTTGTTCAGTCATCAGGCTGTGTCTGACTCTTTGTGACTCCATGGACTGCAGCACACCAGGTCTCTTTGTCCCTCACCATCTTCCAGAGTTTGCCCAAGTTCATGTCCATTGAATCAGTGATGCCATCCAACCATCTCATCTTCTGTCACCCTCTTCTCTTTCTGCCCTCAATCTTTCCCTCCATCAAGGTCTTTTCCAATGATGCAGCTCTTTGCATCAGGTGGCCAAAGTATTCAAGCTTCAGCATTAGTCCTTCCAATGAGTATTCAGGATTGATTTCCTTTAGGATTGACTGGTTTGATTTCCTTGCTGTCCAAGGGACATTCAACAGTCTTCTCCAGCACCATGTAAAACATTGAAAAAAGTGAAACTGAAAGTCATTCAGTCATGTCTGACTCTTTGCAAGAGTTGGACCCATGGACCGTAGCCCACCAGGCTCTGTTCATGGAATTCTCCAGGCCAGAGTACTTGAGAGGATAGCCATTCCCTTCTCCAGGGGATCTTCCCAACCCAGGGACTGAACCCAGGTCTCCCGCATTGCAGTTGGATTGTTTACAGTATGAGCAACCACGGAAGCCCATGAAGTATATTAGCATATGCTAAACGATACACCTACAGGCACCACAACCATTCTGAGACCAACTATAAAAGGTCAAAAAGTGGCCAGAGGCCCAGTTCCTGCGATTCCAATCCCTGCCTCTTCTCCCCAAATGATTGCAATAATCCTCCCATTCATTAGCCTGTGTAACTACCCAGTCCATAAAAACTAACCACGTCATATTTCAGGGCCCACTTGCCTTCTGCAGTGGCTCATACTCTGTCTGTGGAGTGTGTTTCTCTTTAAATAAATCCACTTCTTACTTATCACTTCATCTCCAAATTCTTTCGAGATGAAGCAAGAATCTCAGATTCACAGGGAACACTGTTATCACCGTGAATGTAGAGGTGCAGACAGTGCAAATACGTGTGAAAGCTCAGCTCCACAGACCAACTCTGCAAACCAGAGGCAAATATTTGTTTAATGTCACAAAGAAGTCTTTTATGAGATGTGTAGGTATCCTGAGGCCTCCCCCAGGGTGCCCCACTGTGGCCTTGGCCAAAAGGAGATCAGCTCTGGTCTGGCAAGGGACAGTTGAGAATTGTATGGGATTGAACATGTCTTTATATCAGTGCCAACTGAAACGGTAGCTGAGGAAGGCATATGTTTGCATGAGTTCTAGAAAGGATCAGTTGGAGTGTGACCCACCTCTCTCCTACCCCTTCCCACTGAAAAATTTCCCCTGCGCTCAGTTCAGTGAATTCTGAGGTTCTAAAGGCAAGGCCTGATCCCTTTGATGGGAACCAATTAGAGGTTTGCATGCATGCCTGCATGCTCAGTCGCTTCAGCCGTGTCTGACTCTGTGACCCTATGGTTTGTAGCCAGCCAGACTTCTCTGTCCATTGGATTCTCCAGGCTAGAATACTGGAGTGGGTTGCCATGCCCTCCTCCAGGAGCCATTTTATCCCATTTGAATAAAAACAGGTTCATGCTTGGCACCAACATAAGGCAAAGTCAGAGAAGGAGTTGGTCAACTAGTCAGAATGTCATCAGCCTGGTGGAATTACATAGTTTATGGTCTGACCCTCATTAGGCAAGTGAAGGAGACCCATTGCCAGTGTTCCAGGAAAGGACAGGTCTCTATGGCCAAAAGAAGGCTGTCAGAGACTGATGATTAGAAATACGCATTCAAACCTTTTCACTCATTATGAAAAGTATGACTCTCAGATGAAGTATACTTGTACTCACTTGCTGGACAGCAAATGTTCTCTGTAGAAATCTACAAAAGAAGTCAAATTCTAATCAGAGAGGTATGTGATAAGCATGAAATTGTGTGTGTTTGTGGGTGTGTGAAATGAAATTTGTTTGTTAACATTAATGACTGGTATCATCAAGCATTTTTATCAGTAATTAGAGCCCAAGCAGAAAATCAGAAATCACACCAGATATTTCAATAGAGAAGAATTTAGTATTAGAAATGGATTCAACACAGAGACAGTGATCACAAGAAGTAACCATCTTTCTTATTACCCCTGGAGACTGCACCCGGACATTTGGACTGGATTAGAGCATTCATAGAAGACCTTTTGGGTCTTTCTCTTTCAGGGAATAGTGGACACTAACAGAATGACCTCCCCTACGACAGCACAACCCCATTTTCTTCATTCAGAAACTGACGTTTCACTTCTACCAATGGAAGCCAAATGAACTTGATCCAGATGCTGAATAAGCCTGAGGCAGAAGCAGCTGACACTCAGGAATTACATTTTCTAGCAGGGGCCAGGCCATACTATCCTCCTGGTCACTTGAGGCAAAGTATAGTCACATAATCAAGGTGAAACAAAGGTGGTTTTCTCCAAGATCTTGCTGGACTTAGAGCAAGATCCAGCAAATGGAATCAATGTATGCATATACACATATATATACATATAGGTGTATTTATGTGTGTGTGTTTATATGCATACATGTATCTATGTATTCCTGCTGTGTGTGTCTAAGTTGCTTCAGTCATGTCCGACTCTTTGCAACCCTATGGACTGCAGCCTACCAGACTCCTCTGTCCATGGGATTCTCCAGGCAAGAATACTGGAGTGAGCTACCATGGCCTCCTCCAGGGGATCTTCCCAGCCTAGGAATCAAACCTGTGTCTCCTGCAGCTTCTGCATTACAGGTGGATTCTTTAGCACTGGGGAAGCCCATATCTACGAATATCTATGTATCCATGTATATATACAGATATATACATGAGAGATTTGGAGGCATATACACATAAAGAGTGGAGCAGGAAATGACAAGCCACTCAGTATTCTTGCCTGGAAAGTTCCATGGACAGTGGAACCTGGTGGGCTACGGTCCATGGGTCACAAAGAGTCAGACATGACTGAGCACACACACACGCACACACACGCATAAAGAGAGGGCTTCCCAAGTGGTGCCAGTGGTAAAGAATCTCCTGCCAATGCAGGAGACGTAAGAGATGCAGGTTTGATCCCTAGTTCAGGAGGATTCCCTGAAGGAGGGCATAGCAACCCACTCCAGTATTCTTGCCTGGAGAATTCCACGGACAGAGGGGCCTGGTGGGCTGCAATCCATAGGGTCACAAAGAATCAGACAGACTGAAGTGATTTAGCATGAAGTGCCCACATATACAAGAGATTTACTTGAAGGAATCCCACATGCAACTGTGGAGGCTGACAAGTCTGAGACCTACAAGACAGACAAGCAGTCTGGAAATTCTAACAAGAGTCCATGCTGCAGTTTTGAATCCAAAGATGATGTGGAGGCAGAACTTCTGTCCTCCTTGCGGACCTCAGTCTTTTCTCTTAAGACCTTCAGCTGATTGGATGAGGCCCACCCACATTATGGAGGATGACCTACTATACTCCGCGCCTACTGATTTCGGTGTTAATCACCTCTTTAAAAACACCCTCACAGCAACATCTACACTGGTATTTGACCCAGCAACTGGGCACCAGGGCCTGGCCAAGTTGACCTGTAAAGTTAATCACTACAGATGTCATTATAAAAGGTGAATGAATAGATATCTCAGGAAAGCTGGGTGTCTTTGGTAACCACAAAGATTAATCCAAGAGTCTTTGAGATTCTGGAAAAGAATTTTCTTGTCCTGAAATATTCCAGAGGGGATTAGCTCTTGGGCACAGGCCTATGGGGGTCCCTCACTCTCCCTACCTCCAGTGTCTCTAGGTCCAGCCTTCCTTAGCCTTCCAGAGATGTCTTCACCCCAGCCTGACCCTTCCTTCCCATGTGCAGCAATCATACGCTCCTCTCTCCTGGTTAGTCTCCTTGCCTCAAAAGCCCTCTGTGTTGGCAGAGTTTTTCATCACGTTTTGCCAGTCTTAAGCAGATGACACTGGAACGGGTCCTCTTACTGTTATAATAAACGTTTAAAGATTCGTTTCACACTTATCATCATCTCCATGGCAGACACTATTTGTTTGAGGCCCAGCAACTACTATTCTCTTTCTTCCTTGTAATAGAATCTTGATTTTGTTCTTCTTTCTGAGGAAGCAAGCCTCAGGCACAGGTAATAAATCAGGATTGATGTCATCTTTCTGCCTGTGATTACTTGGGGCGTCAACATTAACATAACCCAGTGGGAAAGGAATCTGCTAGGGTATTTAGGGGAAAGACTCCTCACTCTTAAAAACAAACATGCAAAATGGAAAATACACTTCTTCTGTCTCTTCTTTCACTTAATAGTGTCATGTTTACAGATGAAGTGGAACAATATGGACAACCCTAAGGACAGCAGAAGGGAAAGATGCAAAGAACCTGATCCTCGAGGGCTTCCATGAACCATTGATTCTAACCTCCATGCCGCTCGACTGTCTTGTTCTGTAAGAGCAAATATTTGTATTGTTTATGCCTTTGATAAACAGTACCATCTTTATTACACTATTTCTTAATACTCTGCACATCTGCCGTCTTTCAACTAGACAGAAGGGATCCTTGAGGGAAATAATAACACCATGTTTATTATTGTACAGAGCCTTATTCTGCAACCTTCACATAGTAAACACCCCATAAGTGCCTTTCATTGGTAGAATAAGTAAATGGAAAATATAACCCAAACTAATAGGTTACATATGGACCAATTAGTGAAAGCTTGCTTTTAGTGGAGGTAAATAAATCAGTTATAAAGAAACCAAGGAATTTGGAGGCTGGGGAATTCTGCCCCTACTTGCAGGTCTCCCAGTACTTCCTAAAGAGGCAGTGTACCCCCACTTCACGTCAGTCCCTTTTTCGTCCAGGAAAGCTTTTATGACTTCTCACAGCAGAAACAGTGCCCTGTGTTGCCATTTCATTGTTCTCTTCCTAGACATTGCCCAGCCTCCCTTGCTGTACAGGTGACTGGATTTTGGTCGATAAACATGGGTGAGGTAAGACACTTCTGAACGTGGCCTTGAAAATCTCCAGTGAGATTATCCTATTTTTCTTCTCCCACACTGACCTTGGAGGCCACGTGTTCCAGATGGAGGCTGTGATGGCAGAGCTTCTGTTAGCTGAGTGACTGGGTGGAGGAGAACCCTGCTGACCCCTATAAATCACGTCCTCTAAGTAAATGATGAACTTCATTGGGTTAAACCACTGTATTTTGAGGATGAATTTATTCACATGGGTAGTCTATATCCTACCCCACGTAATAGGCATCCTTAACTAGAGCAGTTCTTTCTATGTTCTTGGAGCACTAAAATCTCTTCTTTGTAGTACTTTCCCAGTTAATATTTGTGTTTGTTTCTTGTATTCTTTTTTATTGAAGTATAGTTGATTTGCAATGTTGTGTTAGTTTCAGGTGTGCGACAAAGTGATCCATGTGTGTATATATATAAGTGTATGTGTGTGTGTGTATATATATATCTTCTTATTCTTCTATATATATATAAAGTACCATATCTTCTTTATCCATCCAGCCATCTATGGACATTTAGGTTGCTTCAATTGCTATTATAAATAGTGCTGCCATGAGCACTGGGGTACATATATCTTCTCGAATTACTGTTTTCCAGGTATATGATCAGGAGTAGGATTGCTTGTTCATGTAGTAACTCTAGTTTTAGTTTTTTAAGGAGCTTTCATACTGTTCTCCATAGTGGCTGTACCAATTTACATTCCTACCAATAGTGTAGGAAGGTTCCCTTTTATATGTACTCTCTCCAGCATTTATTATTTGTAGACTCCAATGATGTTGTGTTCTTTTATTAATGTTGTTCTGTTCTTTAGAATGTGTATTCCATGTGAGATCTTTTGTTTTCTATTATATTTTTAGTATTCAATACAGCACCAGGAATATAAGTGCAAATAAATATTTGCTAATGATGAACAGATGGATGAGTGGATGAATGGATGAATGATTGACAGATGGATGGGTAGATGGGTGAATGGATGGATGATGGATGGATGACAGATGGGTGGATTTGCAACTCTATGGACTGTAGCCCTTCAGGCTCCTCTGTCCATGGGATTCTCCTGGCAAGAATACTGGAGTGGGTTGCCATTTCCTTCTCCAGGGGATCGTCCCAACCCAGGGATCAAACCCATGTCTCTTATGTCTCCGGCATTGGCAGGCAGGTTCTTTACCACTAGTGCCACCTGGGAAGGCCATGTATGAATGAAAGGATGGACAAATGGATACTGATTTTGACTTCAGACTCAACTTGAGTTTGAGTCCCAACTCCCAACTTTTAAGCTGTGTTTCCTTAGCCATTCCAAGCCTCAGGTTCCCCATTAATAAAATGAAACTAATCATATTTATCTCCCATGGTGGTGGTTCTGTAGTGAGGCACTGTCTTCCCAGCACATTTCTTGGCACCCACTAACTATTATTATAGCTCAAGGATAGGAAAAAGGAATGGAGCTGGAGGAAATTATTAGAAAGAAAACATCTGGTCAATATAAACTTTATTATACTTCCTTTTAGTGAGTAAGCAATTAAAAATAACATTTGAGTCATTAGACCTATTAAGAGAATTCAGATCAATAAAAACAACGTGTTTCTTTTTTTAAGTGCCGGGAGAAACGTTTCCTCCATTGAATTGAGCTTCAGGAACTATGGGGTGTTGGTATCCAGTAAATAGCTTGGAAGACTTGTGTAATTTTAAAAGATATTTCATTAACTTCTTTTATTTATCAAAGACACATTTGAGGAAATGAGGATAGATTTCTTTTCTAGGCAGAAACAAAGATAAAGCTCCTGAAGGAATAAAGCTCTGAAGGTATATGAATAACTCATAGAACACTTTTAATTCACCTTGAAAATTAATCATTTGGTTCAGCAAATAATAGAGCAGCCCTGTCTTGCCTGCTTTCATGGTTTGCCACAGGCCGTTCCAGGATCTTCTGGAGGTATTAAAGAGAAAAATGTTTCCACATGAGTAATGCTGATTCCAGACACTCCACCCCAACCACAGAGTGGAGTAGATCTGGGGTTGGCGTCCCAAATACATTTCTTTATTTCAAGCCTTAAAGTAGGCCATACAGGAAAGACATTCTTGGATTCTAAACCAAGAGTCTACCCAGCCATGTTGGCTAATGAGCACCCTCATCCCATTGGTCCTTGTCCTCTGGGGTGACATGGTGCTCTCATCTTTCAGAGCCATCTTTTCCTTCAGGCTGCCAGACTTCCCACGAAGCCAGTCGAATGCTCGTGTCCATGACTACATCCCTGGCTGGCCCCACTGAGGATGAATTTGGATGCAAAATCAGCCAGCTTTTAAAAAAAATAATTTTATTTATCCATTTATTTTTGGCTGTGCTGGGTCTTCACTGCTGCTCGGGGTTTTCTCTAGTTGTGATGAGCAGGGGCTACTCCCCAGCTGCAGTGCATGGGCTTCTCATTGTGGTGGCTTCTCTTGCTGCAGAGTACGAGCTCTAGGGCACATGGGCTCCAGTAGATTGCAGTGCCTGGCCTCTAGAGCACAGGCTCAGTGCTCATGGTACACAGGCTTTGTTGCTCTGCAGCACGTGGAATCTTCCCTGACCAGGGATTGAACCCTTGTCTCCTGCTTTGGCAGGCAGATCCTTAATCACTGAGCCACCAGGGAAGCCCCAGACCAGCCAGGTTTTACGCACTTAGCTGGGATGTGCATCCGTGGAGAGGTCACATGATTTATAACAACAAGAGCATCTTAAGAAAAGCAGATTTCATCTAATTCCCCCTGCCCTGTTATGTCTGAACAGATAATGGCCCAGGAAAGGAGAAGCAACAAGCCAAGGGAACTGAGCTAGTCAGTGGCAGAGTTAGGATGAAAGCACGGGTCTGCTGACTTCTAGATCAGTGACCTTCATGCTTTGTGAATGGTGTGGTATGTCTCTAGCACACTGAAATGCTGCTTTTCAGCACTTGGGTACTGAAGGGAGATGAAATAATGGTCTTGGCTTGGGTGGATCTCACTCTGGCTTCTAAGGGAGACTCAGTTCCCACCATCTCCTTTAAGGCTTCCCTGATGAACCAGAATAACAGCAGAGAGGGTGCCAGGCTATTGTAGGAAGACTTGGCTTTGGGGCATAGTTCTCCTTCACTAACCAGCCTGTGGTCTTTAGCACTTGGCTTCCCCACGCTGCCTCCAGAAGAGTCCAGGCGCCCAGGGAGCCAGGATGGAGAGCTGCTTCCATATTCTCTCCCTGGTTGGTTCCTATCCTCTAAGAATACGAATCCCAGGCCTCCAAAATAGGACAGGCCCCTTGAGTTAACCTTCAGCATGGGGAAAGTTTACCTTGGGCACACTCCTTCTCCTTTCCTGGGCCTTTATCTGCTCAGACATAACAGGGCAGAGGAGGCAGGGTGGGGATTAGATGAAATGGACTGGAGCTGGCTCTGCTTTTCTTAAGATCCTTGGCTGGGCTGCTCTTGTTGCTCATAAAACTTGTGACCTCTCCATGGATGCACAGTCCAGCTAGGTGCATAGAAACTGGCTGATTTTGGATCCAGATTCACCTTCAGTCAAGCTAGCCAAAGATGCACTCATGGGGCTGGAAAGGGTGGGCCTCTAGGTAAATAGTGAAAAATAAGAGGAAAATAGATTTCTGTACTTTAATTTCCAGAGATTCAGATGTTCTGGTCAAGGGATCGACAACCTCTTCTGAGAAGGGCCTTGGAGTAAGTATTTTAGGCTTTGTGGCTGTATGATCTCTGTCTCAATTACTCAGCTCTGCCTTTGCAACTTGAAAGCAGCCTTAGATAAGACGGGAATGAATCAGCATTTCCTTGGGCTCCAAAATCCCTGCAGATGGCGACTGCAGCCATAAAATGAAAACACACTTGTTCCTTGGAAGAATAACTATGACCAACCTAGACAGCACATTAAAAAGCAGAGACATTACTTTGTGGACAAGGGTCCATCTAGTTAAAGCTATGGTTTTTCCAGTAGTCATGTATGGATGTGAGAGTTGGACCATAAAGAAGGTTGAGCGCCAAAGAACTGATTCTTCTGAACTATGGTGTTGGAGAAGACTCTTGAGAGTCCTTTGGACTGTAAGGAAATCAAACCAGTCAATCCTAAAGGAAATCAGTCCTGAATATTCATTGGAAGGACTGAAGCTGAAGCTCCAATACTTTGGCCACCTGATGTGAAGAATTGACTCACTGGAAACGACCCTGATGCTGGGAAAAATTGAAGACAGGAGGAGAAGGGAATGACAGAGGATGAGATGGTTGGATGGCGCCACTGACTGCGATGGGCATGAGTTTGAGCAAGTTCTGGGAGTTGGTGATGGCAAGGGTGAGGGACACGAGTTTGAACAAGCTCCTGGCGTGCTGCAGTCCATGGGGTTGCAGAGAGTCGGACATGACTGAGTGACTGAACTGACTGACTGAACCGTTCTGGTAAAACTATTTACAAAAACAAATGGAGGCCCACAGGTTGCAGACCCCTGGTTTATTCTAAGCCTGGTCTCTCCAGAGTCTTCTTGACTGAATTAGGGAACAGTGTAATTTACCAGGAATACTATCAGTATTTGGAAAGATACAGTTAAAAAAAAAAAAATAAGGGATAATAGATGATGCTTCTAAAAGAGCTGTGGGAATCTAAATTTTTCATCTACTTCATGAAAGTGAAAGTGAAGTTGCTTAGTCGTATCCGACTCTTTGTGACCCCATGGACTGTAGCCTACCAGGTTCCACTATCCATGGGATTTTCCAGGCAAGAATACTGGAGTGGGTTGCCATAACTTTTCTATTTGTCTTTTGTCTTCATCTATATGTTCATGGCTTCCCTCATAGCTCAGCTGGTAAAGAATCCGCCTGCAGGGCAGGACACCCCAGTTTGATTCCTGGGTTGGGAAGATCCACTGGAGAAGGGACAGGCTACCCATTCCAGTAGGGTACCACTCCAGTATTCTGGCCTGGGGAATTCCAAGAACTGTATAGCCCATGGGGTCGAAAAGAGTCTCTTTCACTTTCATATCTTCATGATATTTTTATCATCTCCTCCTCCTCCTCCTTTTTGATTACCACTATGGGTCATTTGTTCCCCACCATACAGAGACCAAAAGGCATGTGTATCAATCAGGGGTGTGGGTGGAAGCAATGGAAACTATCACAGGATGTCTTAGGCAAAAAGTTCACACTGGGAAATTGTGAGACGCTCATACAATGGACTGACAGCTAGAGGACCAGACTTTGAAACATGTCACAAAGGCACTATAGAGGCTCCTATACAGGACGTGAATCAATTTATCTTGCAGGAGGAAATGTAAGGCTGCAATGTCATTGTCTTGGGATCAGATCCTGTGTCCTCCTGGAGACCCATGAAGCCACCATGACTAAATTTTAACTGACCCTTCATTCTTTTTTATCTAGTTGAAGTCCTGCCTGATTCTAAACCACACACAAACCCACTCCACAGTTAGCAGTGGGTAGGTAGGACAAGAGATCTCTATATTTCAAGTGTCCTAGTGGACAGCAGGCCATTGAGACCCACAAGCACTACACACAGTGGGGAATTCTCCCATATGGACAGGGTAGGGGCATGGGATAGCCAATGCACTGACAAGTCAGCTAGCACAGATGAGAAATTCAAAGCCAAGTTTGACCCCTGCGTGAAATACCCAATTCACATCTGTGGACTGACATCTGAGGGATAGATTCTAAATTGACCAGAACGTTGTTCCATGTGTTCTGCCTATGGGCACAGGCATGAGTTGGGGGTATGGGTTGTCAATATAATCAGACCCACACATTCCCTGCAGTCGAAGGATTTTCAATTCATGGAGGGAGCACAAGGTTACAGATTAATCACTGACATGGGATTATACCCCTGCCAATGCTGGGTGGGCCATATGTTTTCTAACTCCACGGGGTCTTTACCAATAAATTGAAACTCCAGAGACAGACACAATGCCCCACCAGCTATGCCTGTGAAAATCTCATATTTTCCAGTGTGCAATGGGGAATGTGTATTTATTCATCACTTTTCAATCCTGAAACACACAGCAGCTGGGAGACAGCTGCTCGGCCTGGGGATAACAGAGTTCATTGTCCCCTGACAGCCACTCTTCATTAGCTGGTCATTTTGCTCAAATAGTTGCAGTTCTAGGTAACAAGCCTCTCTGGGGATGTATCGCCTAACCTGGTCATTGTCATTAGAATTTCTGGGATTGCTCTTCTCCAATTTAGGGGCAGCATTCCTCAATTTTACCTTGAAATGCATAATTTTTACAAAGCAAAAAACCAAACAAATGTGTGTGCTCAGTGGGGTCTGACTCTTTGTGACCCCATGGTCTGTAGCCTGCCAGGATGTTCTGTCCTTGGAATTTTCCAGGCAAGAATACTGGAGTGGGTTGCCATTTCCTACTCCAAGGAATCTTCCCACTCCAGGGACTGAACCCGAGTCTCTTGCATCTTCTGCACTGGCAGGCGGATTCTTTACCGCTGTGCCACCTGGGGACCCACCATGAGTTTTACACTTGGTCCCCCCAAATTTCATTAGTTTACATGAAAAGATTCTCTGCTTTGATTGAAAGTTATGCAAGACTTTGATGAGTTCTAACACATTACTCTGTAGTTTCACAATAGGCAACACACTGGAAAAGGAGAGAATATGGGGACTGAATGAGTACAGGATAACAAAGCTCAGTTACAGGTATTCATCATGATACAGCCTCTTTGCCCTTCTCTTACAGTTGTTTGTGTATATTTATCACACTCATGGTTTTGCCTGTCCCAGAACACACACACTTATTAGGCATTATTTACCCAAGAGTCCTAGTTCACTTTTTAAAAAGTTTGACATTATTCAGGGTTGTAGAATTTTACTTGTTAATTTTTATCATGACTTTATAGTCTAGTGAACCTGTCCAGGTAATTAATGTACTTTTATGAATTGGGATATAATATAAACAAAAAAGAAAGAATTTTAAAAAGTTAGTTTAACAAGCACGAACAACAACGTACTCCATGCCACAACTTAAGGCCATCAGCAGACTCCAAATGTCATCTTTAGCCGAACCTGAGCAGAGTCCAGTGGACCAAGCTCTACCTTCAGTTCCCTTACAAAGTATAACACTTAAAAAGGATGCTGTGGTGTTTCTGGGTTAATACTCCATCTAGTACCTCAAAAATCTGTGACGTTTTTGTATACCCACTTATTTTTTTCTGAAACTGTCACACTACCTGCTAACCATGCAATGGAGACGTGATAAACAGTTGTTTCAAAGACCACACTTTGAAAAGTACGAGGCTTTCACATTGATGAAACAAAAGTTAGATCTGAAGGCAGGACAAGAAAAAGATTAACCCTAGGATTCTCTCTGGGTTTGTGTAGGCCTCCTCCCTCCCTCACTCCTTAACATGCAGTATGCGCCTGCAATGCATTAACTACAGCTCCTGAAAGTGCCTGCTTGACCATAAAGATTGCTTTTTTTGCCTTTTCTCTGACACTAGCAATGTAACTTCTTAAGAACAGTGTTCTTTCCCAGCTCTGTATGGGGTCATGGTATGCCTTGGGGCTCGCTTTGTACGTGCATCACTGGACTATGTATCCTTTGTGAAGTTTATGTAAAATATCAGTATGTCATTTTAATTACGGTCACTTATCTCAAAAATGTCTATGACTGTTCCTTTGACTTCTAACAGGCAGAACAGTTCTCAGAGCTTCTGAGAGTCTGTTTGCTGGGTCATGATCCTTGGTTTGGCTCGAACAAAATTCCCTTTTTCTTCTGAACTTGATAGTTCATTGAATTTTTGTCAACAATGTCAAGTTAAGTAGAGCAAGTGGCATGGAAATATTTAGACCCTAAAATCATTGAATTTGGGGTTGAAAGGATCTCTGGGAATCATCCATAACACCACTGAAGTTCATGAGCTGCGTGAATGGCTGATTATATGTGTCAACTTGTCTGCACCACAGTGCCCAGATATTTGGCCAAACATTATTTTGGATTATGAGTGTGTTTCTAAATTGGATTGACATTTAAATCAGTGGACTTTGAGTAAATCATGTGGCTCTCTATAATGTAAGTGGGCCTCGTCTGATCATTTGAAAGCCTTGAAAGAACAAAGATGAACTCTTCCCATCCTTCCCAAGCGAGAAGGAATTCTGGCAACAGATGACCCTTGGACTTGAACCACATTAACTTCCCTGGGCTTTTAGCCTGACAGCCTACTGTCAGATTTTGGACATGTCAGTTTTCACAATTTGGTTAGTCAGTTCCTCAATTCATGCTTTTGTTTGGTTGGTTTAGTGACATGTGCAGTTTCCCGTTATTAAAGTTAGCTGATACCTGTGCTGTGTGCTTCAGTCGGGTCTGACTCTTTGCGGCCCCATGGACTGTAGCCCACCAGTCTGCTCTGTCCATGGGATTCTCCAGGCAAGGACACTGGAGTGGGTTGCCATGCCCTCCTCCAGGGGATGAGCCAATTCCTTAAATAAATCTCTGTCTCTCTCTCTCTCCATATATTGGTTCTGCTTCTCTGGACAACCCTAACACAAATCACTAAGGATGAATGTGTGAAACTGAGCCAAGCCCAGGACAGAGGGGACAATGAACTTATAATAATAAGGTATGACTGGCCTTCTTCTTCAGGAAATGGTTTGCGTGGACACAGACTATGTACAGGAACATTCATCTTCAGGCTACACACCATGAGGGCAAAAATGTGCAGCTGCCTCCTGAGCCATTTATTCCCAGCTTACTTTTGCCAACTGACAGATCTTCCTATAATCTTCTTTCCCATAATCCATTCTCCAGGAAGATGTGCCCTTCAGCAATTCTAAAATATTTATAAATGTGCTTTCTAAATCTTTTAGCAGCAATCCTTTGCTGAATGTCTTTTTTTTTTTTTTTTTTTTTTTGATGACTAGGGAAAGTTTCTCTGTATCCAGGAAATTTGTCTTCATAGCAATGAGGAAGGCTGGAACCTGAGGCATATGCTTCACATTGACCAGTTTAATTCAAGGATAATGAGGCCTTCCTGTCTGTGAGCTAAGGCAGAAGGTATCTTGAGTTCCTAGAATCCACAGTTCCTCCAACAGAGCCAGGTAAACACTCTTCTTCCCATTGTGAACATGCCAGTGGATACTTGAAGAAAATGGCTTTCAAATGAAGCCCTAAATTGTTTTCCTGGGCAGGAGGCAGGCCTCCCTTGGCTCCTCAACACCTGAGTCCCAATCTGGACCATTTTTGGTGAGAAGGAAGAGGATTGCCTCTGGCTTATTCCCGAAGATGGCTCAGTCCACTGAAAGCATGTCTGTGAGTTTGTCCAGACACTCTTACAGAACAAAGAACAGAGTCAATGATGGGGAACTTCTTTTGGAAAGTCTCAGCCTGATTTATTTCCCCATCATACATGTTTCCCCTCTGTGGATATCATAGGAAGCTTCTTTTCACTTCAGACTTGGTTCCCCACCCCTTTATTTTGCCTATCTTCTCTGAAGTTTAAATGAAGACTATGAGCTCTTTGTGAATTCTGACTCTGCCAACATTGAGTAAAAGTTGCTGATGTGGTGCGGAGGGTAGAAGGAAAGCAATATAGTGGGAGAGAGAGAGAAAGAAATGAGGGGCAAGGCAGAGACCTGTTTAACCACTTTTCCTGCTAGAGTTCCTGCCAAAATCTATAACTCACCTATACGTTGTTTCCATGGCTATTGAGAAGCTACTCTGCATGCATCCAAACAACCCAGGGGGCTCAGAGAAATGTCATTCTCATCAGAATATGATAGTTTTCAGCCCCAGTGAAAGCCTACGTCAGACAAATGATGGGCTGGCGAGGGAGGCTTGGCCAGCTCTCAGTGCATACCAGAGCACGGAGGAGATGGAAATGCTAGCAGCTAGCTCTGCATTTTCCCCTTCCTCCAGCAGCTGATCTAGCTCAAAGCCTTATACAATGTGTTAATTTGCAGAAAGTAGACTTCCAAAGCCCACTGTTGGAGTCACAATTGTCCTGACATTCTATCTGCCATCCTGCATGAGGCTCAGTCAACTGCCCCATTTATTTCAACCAGTCAGTCTAAGAGAAGACCCTAAAGGCACATATAGGGGCCCCTTCTTGCTCTCTTAGGAGTGGAAGACAGGCATGATTTACGTTCCTTCCCTACTGGAAAGAGAAAGGGAAAACAACAACAAAAACAACAACATATATATATGTATATCATATATATACATAAAGCTATCATATATATAAATATATATGATAAATATATATGTGTGTGATAAAACTATCATATATATAACATATATATATATATATACACACACATATATATATATATATATATATATATTTTGTTTATGCCAGGCTGGATGAATCACAGGCTGGAATCAAGATTGCTGGGAGAAATATCAACAACCTCAGATATGCAGGTAATACTGCACTAGTGGCAGAAAGTGAAGAGGAACTAAAGAGCTTCTTGACAAAGGTAAAGGAGGAGAGTGAAAAAGCTGGCTTAAAACTCAGTATTCAAAACAATAAGGTCATCGCATCCAGTCCCATCACTTCATGGCAAATAGAAGGGAAAAAATCAAAACAGTGACAGACTTTATTTTCTTGGGCTCCAAAATCACTGTGAATAGTGACTGCAGCCATTAAATTAAAAGATGCTTCCTCCTTGGAAGAAAAGCTATGACAAACCTAGACAGTGTATTAAAAAGCAGAGATATCTCTTTGCCAACAAAAGTCCATCTAGTCAAAGCTACGGTTTTTCCAGTAGTCATGTATGGATGTGAGAGCTGGACCATAAAGAAGGCTGAGCACCAAAGAATTGATGCTTGCAAACTGTGGTGCTAGAGAAGACTCTTGAGAGTCACTTGGGCAGCAAGGAACTCAAACCAGTCAATCCTAAAGGAAATCAACCATGAACACTCAGACTGATGCTAAAGCTGAGGCTCCACTACTTGGGCTATCTGATTTGAAGAGCTGACTCATTGGAAAAGACCCTGATGCTGGGAAAGATTGAAGGTGGAGGAGAAGGGGATGACAGAGGATGAAATGGTTGGATGGCATCACTGACTCAATGGACATGAGTTTGAACAAACTCCGGGAGATAGTGGAGGACAGGGAAGCCTGGTGTGCTACAGTTCATGGGGTCACAAAGAGTCAGGCACAATTAGCAACTAACTAATAACAATAAGAATCTATACTATCACTCTAATTTAGGTTGCAAGAGTGACTATGTGTTACTGTTTAAATGACCAAATAATTATTGGCACAATAACTGAACAAATGAATAAATGTTCACATCTTCAGCATGACAGGCACAAAAGTCCCTAGTGACACTTCTCTTAAACCTTCACAATGGAATCAAAGTGCTAGGTGTTAAAAATACAAGTGGACCAAAATAGTCCCTCCTCTTTAGGGACTCACAGTCAGAGGAGGAGGCTATGAGGAGAACAAAGAATTACAGCCACATGAAAAGTTACAGTGAAGATTTGCACCGGGTTCAGGAGAGCAGAGGGAAGCTGGAGGAGCCAAGCGGCTCCCCACCCCTTCACAGCTCTATTGGTTGGCTTGAGCCGTCACAACAAGGTACTACAGGCTGAGCGGTTTAAACAACAAGAATTTATTTTTTCATAATTCTGGAGCCTGGAAGTTTGAGATAGAGGAGCCAGCAGGTTTGGTTAACCCTGAGGCCTCTCTCCTTGGCTTGCAGATGGCTGCCTTCTTGATATGTCCTTACATGGTCATCTGTGTGCATTCAAACTTCTTATAAGAACACCACTCAGACTGGATTAGGGCCCACAGCAAAGGCCTCATTTTAATTCAATTATCTCTTCAAAGGCCCCTTCTCCATATATAGTCACATTCTGAGCTACTGGAGGCTAGAGCTTGAACATGTGAACTTTCAGGGAACATAGCTCAGCTCATAACCAGCGCAATGGCTACTGAGGAGCCTGGCCCACACTTCAGGCCCCAGCATCCCAGCCTCCAAAATGTGCCAAGTCCACCACAACCACCAGAGCCCCTGGACTCTGTCACTGCAACTCCATCTCCGAGGGTATTATTACACGATGGGGAGTGGCCGCCTTCTTCAGCCCCTGATGGAAGGGTTAGTCATGTCCTTAAGTGATACCCTTCTGAAGATGCAATCGGCCTGTAGAATGTGACTATTTATACCAGCTTGACCACAGGGGCTCTCATGCAAATATTTCCTCATTGAAATGACCTCACCGTCTGACACTGTGGAAGTGGCCTTGAGCAACATTAGAGAGCTGACAACACGCTTCTCCACATCTGCCCTGGTCTTCAATTGACACTTCTTCTTATATCTTGTCCACAAAGGTCTGGTGTTTCCACATAGCCCATTCCTCCATGTGAGAGGAGAAGCCCACCGTGTTCATGGATAACCTGGCCACTGAGGCATTAACCTTCCCATGATGGCTACATTTAAAGAGGAAAGGACAGAAAATTTTAACTCAAAAGGATACATGGCTACGACGCTTTTCACAAATTTCACCAAGTGCTTTTCCTAAACCTTAAGTATTCAAAGAACTCCCTTTTGAAACGCCTTTCCTTCTGTAATTGCTCATTAGTCTCACTCATTAGAGGTGCTCATTTGTCATTGGTTTTGCTGGGCTGCAAGAGGTTCCCTAATAGCATTTCATGGATTTCATGAAACCCTGGACCTGTTTTAATATCTGCGATGTTACTTTGCAATCAGCTTGCCTGGCACTTGCCTGTTGCATGGGCTAAAACTCGGGGAGAGGCTGAAGACAGAGTTGTGAAGAGATGGATAGTGACAGATGTCAGTTAAGTGAGGAGGGAGAGATGGTGGGGGTGACATTTCTATACAGTTAGGTCATTAAGGACCTTTAATTCCTTGTTTGGGGACTTAAATAAGGAGTCTTTGTTGTTTTTTTGTTTGTTTTTTTTTTTTTAGTTTTTTATTTTTTAAATTTTAAAATCTTTAATTCTTACATGCATTCCCAAACATGAACCCCCCTCCCACCTCCCTCCCCATAACATCCCTCTGGGTCATCCCCATGCACCAGCCCCAAGCATGCTGCATCCTGCGTCAGACATAGACTGGCGATTCAATTCACATGATAGTATACATGTTAGAATGTCATTCTCCCAAATCATCCCACCCTCTCCCTCTCCCTCTGAGTCCAAAAGTCCGTTATACACATCTGTGTCTCTTTCCCTGTCTTGCATACAGGGTCGTCATTGCCATCTTCCTAAATTCCATATATATGTGTTAGTATACTGTATTGGTGTTTTTCTTTCTGGCTTACTCCACTCTGTATAATCGGCTCCAGTTTCATCCATCTCATCAGAACTGATTCAAATGAATTCTTTTTAACGGCTGAGTAATACTCCATTGTGTATATGTACCACAGCTTTCTTATCCATTCATCTGCTGATGGACATCTAGGTTGTTTCCATGTCCTGGCTATTATAAACAGTGCTGCGATGAACATTGGGGTACATGTGTCTCTTTCAATTCTGGTTTCCTCGGTGTGTATGCCCAGAAGTGGGATTGCTGGGTCATAAGGTAGTTCTATTTGCAATTTTTTAAGGAATCTCCACACTGTTCTCCATAGTGGCTGTACTAGTTTGCATTCCCACCAACAGTGTAGGAGGGTTCCCTTTTCTCCACACCCTCTCCAGCATTTATTGCTTGCAGATTTTTGGATCGCAGCCATTCTGACTGGTGTGAAGTGGTACCTCATTGTGGTTTTGATTTGCATTTCTCTAATAATGAGTGATGTTGAGCATCTTTTCATGTGTTTGTTAGCCATCCGTATGTCTTCTTTGGAGAAATGTCTATTTAGTTCTTTGGCCCATTTTTTGATTGGGTCGTTTATTTTTCTGGAGTTGAGCTGCAGAAGTTGCTTGTATATTTTTGAGATTAGTTGTTTGTCAGTTGCTTCATTTGCTATTATTTTCTCCCATTCAGAAGGCTGTCTTTTCACCTTGCTTATATTTTCCTTTGTTGTGCAGAAGCTTTTAATTTTAATTAGATCCCATTTGTTTATTTTTGCTTTTATTTCCAGCATTCTGGGAGGTGGATCATAGAGGATCCTGCTGTGATTTATGTCTGAGAGTGTTTTGCCTATGTTCTCCTCTAGGAGTTTTATAGTTTCTGATCTTACATTTAGATCTTTAATCCATTTTGAGTTTATTTTTGTGTGCGGTGTTAGAAAGTGATCTAGTTTCATTCTTTTACAAGTGGTTGACCAGTTTTCCCAGCACCACTTGTTAAAGAGATTGTCTTTACTCCATTGTATATTCTTGCCTCCTTTGTCAAAGATAAGGTGTCCATATGTGTGTGGATTTATCTCTGGGCTTTCTATTTTGTTCCATTGATCTATATGTCTGTCTTTGTGCCAGTACCATACTGTCTTGATGACTGTGGCTTTGTAGTAGATCCTGAAGTCAGGCAAGTTGATTCCTCCAGTTCCATTCTTCTTTCTCAAGATTGCTTTGGCTATTCGAGGTTTTTTGTATTTCCATACAAATCTTGAAATTATTTGTTCTAGTTCTGTGAAAAATGTGGCTGGTAGCTTGATAGGGATTGCATTGAATTTGTAAATTGCTTTGGGTAGTATACTCATTTTCACTATATTGATTCTTCCAATCCATGAACATGGTATAAGGAGTCTTTGGATAGTAAGGCTCCTCTGTATTTCCTTCACATCTTTCTGGCCATATCCACAGCTCACCAGGCATGGCTTCCTCATCCTGTGGTATGAGGAGTCAGAAGGAAAAATGAAAATAATTTTAGATTTAGATCTAGAATGGACTACTGGTTTCACTACAGTATCTGTTCTCCTCTACTTCCTTATTACTGAGAACACGCAGGGTATAATAGGCTTTCCTGGTGGCTCAGATGGCAAAGAATCCACATGCAATGCAAGAGACCCAGGCTCAATCCCTGGGTTGGGAAGATCCCTTGGAGAAGGAAATGGCTACCCATTCCAGTATTCTTGCCTGGAGAATTCCATGGACAGAGGAGCCTGGCAGGATACAGTCCAAGGAGTTTCAAAGAGTTGGACATGATTGAGTGACTGAACACACACACAAGGGCATAATGGCCGCTTAGACTAGAGATTACATTTCCCAGGCTTCCTTGGGGTTAGGGGTAGCCATATGAGCAAATTTTGGCCAATGGGATAGAAAAGGTCTTGAGGGTGATGTCTCCATCCTTTCTCCTTCCTGCTGATGGGAATGTGGATGCCACGGCTAGAACTCAAGCAGTTATTTTGTGCCATGAGATGGAAACCATATGGGGAAGTACTGTAATTAAATAAAAAAAGCCTTGGTCCAAGACTACTGTGCAGTTACTGTACCAGCTCTTGGATTCAATTCAATTCAATTCTGGATTTCATTGCTATGAGAGAAATGAACTTCAGCCTTGTTTATGCCCCCTTTACCTCTCTAAAAGGTTAAATTGTCTCTCACCTGGAGTTGAGCCTAATTCTAAGTGATACAAGATTTTTCCAGGTACATTACATTATTCCCCTCAATCCTCAATTCTACGTTGAGCACGGGGAGAACTAAATGTCTTTTCCAAAGAAAAATGACAGCTGTGGTCCTTGTTCTCACCTTAAGAGTTAACCTCAGGATGGAAGAAATCTGGAATACGTAAGGTATGGCTCAGGTAGAACAAGACAAACAGATTCATTGTAATGAATGCAATGTTATCTACAGCTGAGAGCAACATGAAACTGAAAGACCAGAAAAGTGAGACAATTCACATCTATAAAGCACCTACCTGTACGCATATATCATACAAAGCACTGCAGCAGGTGGAACAGGCCCCAAAGATGTTCACGCCATGATCCCTGGAACCTGGGAAGACGCTCTATTCTGTGGAAAAGGGACTTTGCAGATATGACTTAGATTACAGACATAGACTAGGGAGGACCTTGGAGTTGATTGGAGGCAGAAAAGATGCAGCTGGAGGGGAAGCTGGAGAAATTCCAACTGTGAGAAGGCCTTGACATACTTTTGCTCCCTTGAAGATGAGGGGTCAGTTGACCAAGGAATGTAGGTGGCCTCAAGGAGCTGAGAACAGCTCCCAGCTAAGAGAGGTTCCTGTTTGATCACCAGGAAGGAAGGGAGGGAGGGAGTAAATGATGGTGCAGTTATTCAACAGATAGCCTGTGACTATGAAATATGAAAACCTTTTCCTTGACACAGAAGATGCTCACCATACATTGTGTCAAGAAATGCCGGGTGAAAAAGCTACTTACACAATTAGCATATGTGTCTACAGTGCAAAAATTTTCAAAGTCACCAAACTCATCTGTAACACCTACTTTTAAAATTTGTTCCAAACTTAAACTAAATTTGTATCTTGAGCTGTCATTTCCTTTAGAAGCACTGCTGCCAGTGCAAGACATTTGGTTAAGTTAGTAATAATTCAATCACTTCATGTATGAAAATTTTCAACTTCAGGAAGCTCCCTGAAATTTTCCCATTTTTTCCCCTTAGGATGACAACTAAGTTCTTATTAGAAAGATTATACCTCAAAACTATAGCTAAAGGGACATCTTTAGGGGTCTTCTGTGTCCCTCCGGGCCCAGGGCCGCCACTCAGGGGATTCTCTCAGGCTCAGCTCCAGTATTATCCAGCAGCCATTTCTATTTTCTGCCACAGAATCTTCTCTTCTGGTGTGTGCTTCCATGCGGTTTGCCCTGGAAGTCAGACAGAGGTTTCTCTATTTTCAGGACGAGTGACGGAAGGAAGGAAGGTTGGGTAGAAGCATCTGGGACTGTACTACTTCCAGGGAAGTTTGGCAAGGCTGACGGGGAACCCTCAAACCTACATCACCTATCCCAGAAATGAGCCTGCTTGCTGTCCCTGCCACCACCGAGCAGCCCAGGGAAAGGTTGGTCTCCATGGAAACCTGATGATAGATTTCAACCACAGCAGCCAGGATGTTGGTCATTTATGAGATTAAATAATGAGATCTAAACATGTCCAAAGCCTTGAAGGTCAGAATCTTTTTAAGAAAGCCATTTATAGCTAGGCATGTCTGACTGTTTGTGACCTTGTGGACTATAAGCCACCAGGCTCCTCTGTCCATGGATTTTCCAGGCAAGAATACTGGAGTAGGTTGCCAATCTCTTCTCCAGGGGATCTTCCTGACCCAGGGATTGAACCCAGGTCTCCTGCAATGCAGGTGGAGTCTTTACCACTAGCACCACCGGGAAAGCCAGGGCATGGTAAGAGGCTGAAAATATAATACATTTGATTGCTGGAAATTCTTTACTTGTTCATTTGTTTAGAAAGTCATTTTCCTTTCGCAAGCTCCAGTTGCCACTCAAGGAGGATTGCACTTAGTTGGGAAGACAGATATGAATCATCAACACAGGTACAAATGCAAATATATTTACATATGCAAGTATGTATGCATATACATTTTTAAGATAATTGAGACCATGTTTTAGCCATTTTCTCTATATTCTTTTATTGAATTTTTAAAATTGGGGCAGACTCATATCTTTGTAACTAAAAGTTCTTGCAATGATGGCAATCAAATGCCTCTGTGCCTATGGAAATTACTTAAAATGCACAGCCCAGGGGTCCCCTTTCTTGTGATGGCCACCAGAAAGATGCTGGTATGTGGTTGAATTCCACGATAATAAGGAACAGCATCAGAATATGCTGCTCCAAATATACCACTTTGGCATGAAGATCATTTAGAGCTGAAAGCAATTGACAAAGAGCAGATTGAGTCTCTCCTTAACCAGGCTTCCCAGGTGGCGCTAGTGGTAAAGAACCCACATGCCAATGCGGGAGACCTGGGTTTGATCCCTGGGTTGGGAAGACACCCTGGAGGAGGGCATGGCAACCCACTCCAGTATTCTTGCCTGGAGAATTCTGTGGACAGAGGAGCCTGGCAGGCTATTGTCCATAGGTCCCAAAGAGTCGGATACAACTGAAGCGACTTAGCACACGTGCACTCTCCTTAACCAAACTTCAGTTAGGCTCTTCTGAGCACTGCTTGGCTAAATCTTGACTTTTGTACTTGTGTTTTATCTCTACACTATCCAATTAGCGATCTTGCAGTCAGTTTAATTAGAATCCCCACCTTCAATATCTGATCATCCTCCATATTTAATCAGGTTCCTCACCTCCACCAGTCCTGGTGATGTCTAATGACTCTGGCCTGCCTTTACCAAGAATCAATCTCCTCTTCCATGTTTCCTTAGTAATTTTCCTTCCACTGACCCCCACCCTGCTTCTTGGCTATAAATCCCCACTTGGCCCTGCTGTAATTGGAATTGAGCCCAGTTCTGTACTGAGGTCTCTTTTCCCCTACTGGAGTAGTCCTGAATAAATCCTGTTTTTACCATTTTACTATCCAGTTATGATATTTCTTTAAAAAGACACAGAAACACTATTTGTCTGAAATCAGGGCATTAATTTCCCTTGGTGGAGGTTTTCCCCATCCCTTTTGCATACCAAGAAGGACAGAACAATTCTAACTCACCATTAATCTCCAGAGAAGACTCTAGACTCTTATCAGCCCAGAGACACAGGCAGAGGAATCCGCATAAGAAATCTTACTGATTGACCTTACCTCCCATGACTTTCCTCTATGTATTTACTTTTCCACAATTTACTGCCTCTAAAAGTTCAAACTTCTTTTCTTGTCTGTCCCATGTCTACAATGTATCTCTTTACGGTAAAAATGGTCTATAAGCTCTCAGGCCTAAGCACCTCAGAGGGTCTTCATTTCTTTAATGTGAAGGATTACAAGTACATGTAAAAATATTAACATCAAATAAAATGTGTATGCCTTTTCTCCTGTTAATCTACCTTTTGTCAGTTTAATTTCTAGGGCTCCAGAGGCAGAATCTAGGAGGGCAGGAAACTCTTTTTTTTCCTCCTCCACAGTTTAACAAGGGTGAAAATCAGCATGGAATGAGGAAGGGAAAAGAGCATCAGTTTCATCAATGAGAAGAGTTTTGTTGTGTTGCGATCTAGTGGTTACTCTCAAGCTGAACTCTTTCTCAAATAGACTCTGACATTTGAAAGTGAGCACGGTCCTTAAATGTATCCTCTTGGTGTTGGTTGAACTTTGGGGCCTGGAACCTCGGGTTGATCTGCCCACAGGACCCTGGAAACAGATAGTAGCTGATTGGTTGGTTTGAACGTGCCTTTGATGGTGGTTTAGTAAAATGGGGTCTGCACAACATACACAGGCCCGGTATCCATTTGCTTTTACTTATTAAAGTGACAGCTATTCCCAGAGTCATCAGGGACCAGTTTTGTATAATTTTTTATGTATCTGAATCCCCTGAGTCCAGTCCTTATGGGTTAGGGGTCCTGCCTTCTCCACCCTCCATGGATTTCCACTGCCTGATCACTACCACCAGGTTAGAGAAAGCTGAGCCCCAACCACTTTATTGGGACAAGGAAGTGCTCTAATCTCTGCTTCTTTGCCACAGGCTTTGTTATCCGGGGAAGCTCACTTGTTGCAGCTTGTGGTGGAAGGCTCTGTACAAACAGGCTTTCTGGATCTCTGATTGCAGCCATGAAGTCAGTTCTCAAATGTGATTCCCAGCTGCTCCCTCGGATTTGACCACAGGCCACATGGCAACTGGCTAACCCAGTATCAAAGCCAAGCCACTCTCAGCAGCTCATCTGCGAATCTTATTCTTCTGGGATTATAGGAACATCTGCGAGGTTCATTTTATCCTGCAGAGTAAGGAAAAGAAAAATGCCACATACTGGCTTGTTTGTTAGAAAGGAAAGACTTTCCTTGGAGCTGGGCCATTTGCTTCTGAAGAGCAATGCAAATGAAGTCGCTCTGCAGCTGGCGCCTTTGCGGCCACTGAGTCCAGGCTCAGTAATCCTGGCATCCTGGCAGAAGGAAGGGTTTAAGGACAAGCATGCCCAGTCATCAGTGTCTGTCCTGAGACCCCTACACTCAAAAAGGTGGGGTTAAAGTAAAGCAGGAAACATGGGAGATTTGAAGAACTCTCAGACAGAGCTGTAAAAGACTAAAGCAACAGCAAGTTCAGTTCAGCTCAGTCGCTAAGTCGTATCCAGCTCTTTGAGACCCCATGGACTGCAGCATGCCAGGCCTCTGTGTCCATTGCCAACTTCTGGAGCTTGCTCAAACTCATGTCCATTGAGTTGGTGATGCCATCAAACTGTCTCATTCTTTGTCGTCCCCTTTTCTTCCTGCCCTCAATCTTTCTGAGCATCAGGATCTTTTCCAAAGAGTCAGTTCTTTGAATCAGGTGCCAAAGTACTGGAGCTTCAGCTTCAGCATCAGTCCTTCCAATTAATATTCAATGTTGATTTCCTTTAGAACTGACTGGTTTGTTCTTCTTGCACTCCAAGGGACTCTCATGAGTCTTCTCCAACACCATAGTTCAAAAGCATCAATTCTTTGGTGCTTAGCCTTCATTATGGTCCAACTCTCACATCTACCCATGACTACTGGAAAAACAATAGCTGTGACTAAACAGACCTTTGTCTGCAAAGTAATGTCTCTGCTTTTTAGCATGCTATCTAGGTTGGTCATAGCTTTTCTTCCAAGGAGCAAACATCTTTTAATTTCATGGCTGTAGTCACCATCTGCAGTGATTTTGGAGCCCAGAAAAGAAAGTCTGTCACTGTTTCCATTGTTTCCCCATTTCTATTTGCCATGACATGATGGAACCGATGCCATGATCTTCGTTTTTTGAATGTTGAGCTTTAAGCCAGCTTTTTCACTCCCTTCTTTCACTTTCATCAAGAGACTCTTTAGTTCCTCTTCACTTTCTGCCATAAGGGTGGTGTCATTTGCATATCTGAGGTTATTAATATTTCTCCCGGCAATCTTGATTCCAGCTTGTGCTTTATCCAGCTCAGCATTTCACATGATGTACTCTGCATATAAGTTAAATATGCAGGGTGACAATATACAGCCTTGACGCATTCCTTTCCCAATCTGGAACCAGTCCGTTGTGCCATGTCTGGGTCTAACTGTTGTTTCTTGACCTACACACGGGTTTTTCAGGAGGCAGGTAAGGTGGTCTGGTATTCCAGTCTCTTGAAGAATTTTCCACAGTTTGTTGTGATCTACACAGTCAAAAGCTTTAGCATAGTCAGTGAAGCAGATGTTTCTCTAGAATTCTCTTGTTTTTTCTATGATCCAGTGGATGTTGGCAATTTGATCTCTGGTTCCTCTGCCTTTTCTAAATCCAGCTTGAACATCTGAAAGTTCCTGGTTCACATATTGCTGAAGCCTGGCTTGGAGAATTTTGAGCATTACTTTGCTATCATGTGGAGAAGGCAATGGCACCCCACTCCTGTACTCCTGCCTGGAAAATCCCATGGATGGAGGAGCCTGGTAGGCTGCAGTCCATGGGGTCGCTAAGAGTCTGACACTTCCGAGCAACTTCACTTTCACTTTTCACCTTCATGCATTGGAGAAGGAAATAGCAAACCACTCCAGTGTTCCTGCCTGGAGAATCCTAAGGATGGAGGAGCCTGGTGGGCTGCCGTCTATGGGGCCGCACAGAGTCGGACACGACTGAAGCAACTTAGCAGCAGCAGCAGCAGCAGTTGCTAGGTGTGAGAGCGTTAAGATCTCATGCCCCCCAGCATCCTCAAGAATTAACCCACTCCGTTCTCCATCCAGAGGTAATACCCACTGCCCTAAGACATTCATCTCTACATCACAGTCTTCTTTCTGGGTTCTTCTCTGGGGGCATTTGACTTGAGGTTTCTGAATTTATGATACAGGCCCATTCCTCCAGAAAATGATGGCAAACATAATAAACAGGTTTGAAATGTCCAGAGATGGAAGCCAGCCTGTGAAAGATGATCCCAGCCATCAGGCGGGTAAACCTCTCAGTGGAGGACTGGCTTCTCACTGATGCAGAGTCTGAAATGAAGTTTCTCTCCTGCTATATACTGAAGAAGGTGTCCTATACAGTTATAAGAGCACCAGAATTGTGCCTCACAAAGAGATAGATTGAAGTCTTACCACCATCCCCTGTATCTATGAATGTGACGTTGTTTGGAAATGAAATCTTTGCAGATGCGGAGGAAAAATTAATTAAAAGTCAATCAAAACAGAAATAGAAAATTTAATTAGAGCCAACGTGAGGATTCTAACCCAGGAGACAGTCTTTCAGAAAGCCCCGAGGACTGTTGTGAAGAGGTAAGGGGGTCGGGGAGAGACCAGCGTGTATGTGGTTTTGGTGAAGGGGTGCCTGCCATCACGCACGCATCTGGGTAGAAGGTGACTGCTAATCTCGAGGACCAGATGTCTTAGTCACTGGTTTCAGTGCTTTTCTAAGTGTGGGAAGATGCAAGAAGCTGGGTTCATAAGATATCCTCCTAAAAAGGCTTAAAAACTATCTGGGGACTAATTCTACCAGCTTTCCCAGAGCACAAAATGCCTCATCTTGATCTTCACCTTGAACTTCTTTGAGGGTGTATTGTAGGCCAATGACTGCAGTGGCTAATGACTTGGTTCTTGTAGAACTGGCTGGTGGGCAACATTCTTTATTTTACAATCCTCTCCCTTTTTACTCAATTTCAGCCAAAGTTTGGGAGGCATTTTGTGACCAACTGGCCCACTGTACCAGGAATACTCATTCTCAGGCCAGGTCAAGATTACCTTGTTAAGACTCTTTATGTACTATTCTTGGGTCAGGCCCAGTTAACAGCGGCCAAGAGCCTCTGGACCACTGTCTTACTAGTTTGTTATGATCCAGGAAATGGTTGCTGCCTGTTGCTTGTTCCCACATCTAGAGTTACGCTACTACAATTATTGATCTTACAGAACTGTACATTTGGTCAGTTGTTTCAAGTTCCCTAGTCATCATTACTTTCATGGGAGTCTCAGTCACACTTTGGTAATACAGGAAAAAATAGCCTTGTAGAACAGGCAGAATACTGCTGACATTAGTAAGATCACAAGTATTTAAGCTGAGAACTTCTGTTAGGTTGGTTCAGTATCTCCCCAGGTCATCTGATCTGGTCTGTTCCTTAACTAATCTCTAGTTTTTAAGGGAAATGACATACTGGACACTGGACATAAAATTCATCAAAGATTTCTGCTCATACATGGAGAATGGTGGGTCATTATGACCCCTTACAGGACCAAGAAAGAAAATTATCTTCCAAGGAGTTACGAAGCCAAAAGAAGAGAAATTGAGCTTTATGGTTGAGCAGATATTTCTTCTGTTGGGGAGGTCTGGTTAATGCATGACCCAGATGTACAATGAACACTAGAGGGGAGGGAAGAGGCTGAAATAGGCAAAGAAAAAAAACCTATGTTCAAATTATTCTCTTCTTGCCTTAAATATAAATTTTATTTCAAGACAGATATAATTAAATACCAGTTAAAATAAATTCATACTTACATATGGTTCACATGTAATTCATAAATGATTCATACTTACATATACTCCAACAACTGTTGGAGTTGGAGTAGGGTGGACTCTAACCCAATGATTGATGGCCTTATAAAACGGCCACACTGGAAAATGCCAGGTGATGACAGAGGATGAGACTGCAATTATGCAGCTGCAAACCAAGGAAGGCCAAGGAAAGCCAAGTACTGACAGCAACACTGGAAGCTACAGAAGGGAGAAAAGGGTTCTTCCCAGAGTCTCAGATGGAGCATGGCCCTGTCCACAGCTTGATTTTGGACTTCTGGCCTCCAGACCTGTGAAAGAATATATTCCTGCTATTTTAAGCCATCCAACCTGTGCTACTTTACTACGTCAGCCCTTGGAAACAAATATGGCACCGTAGATTTTCTTTCCCTCTTTAGATAGGAATCACATGAAATAAAATTCATCAGAATTCCTGTGTATGTGTACACAACCCTATAGCAGTCTCAGAAGCAGTAAGTGTGTGGAATCACATACTCTATGCATCCAAATTTTCAATCATAATATGTATACTTAAATAAATCATGATGGAGTAAAAGGAACTTCTGTCTATTGTCTGTACAGAAAATGAAATTATTACAAGATTATCGTCACATGGAGAGGCAGTCAAAGAGTGCACAGCCAAAAAAGCTTGGAAAAAGCATTCAGAAGTGTCAGATGGTTATTTAATAAAAATGCAATATTATCTTCCTGATGTTTGTCAGGTTTATGTTATTTGTCAGTCTTTTGAGTTGAACAGTAGCCTCCAAAAAGATAGGTCCACATCCTATTCCCTGGAACCCATGAAACTTACCTTATTTGGAAAAAAGGGTCCCTGCAGGTATAGTTAAGTTAGGGTATTGAGATCGATTATCCAAGTGAGCCCTGAATCAACTGATAAGTGTCCTCATGAGAGATACAAAGAGGAGCCAAAACAGAAGAAAAGGAGGCAAAGTGACCACAGGGGCAGACACTGGAGCGATGCAGCCTCAACCCAGGGAAGCCAAGGCCTGCTGCGCGAGCTCCCAGAAGCGGGAGCAGGCAGGAAAGTGTTCTCCCCTAGAGCCGCTGGGAGGAAGGGGGTGTGGCCTCACTGGCAGCTTGGTTTCCAACTTCTGACCTCCAGGACCAGAAGAGAATCGATTTCCCTTAAGTCACTGCTGCTGCTAAGTCACTTCAGTCGTGTCCGACTCTGTGTGACCCCATAGATGGCAGCCCACCAGGCTCCCCCATCCCTGGGATTCTCCAGGCAAGAACACTGGAGTGGGTTGCCATTTCCTTCTCCAATGCATGAAAGTGAAAAGTGAAAGGGAAGTTGCTCAGTCGTGTGCCGGCGACGGAATGAAACACCAACACTGCAGAGTAGTTTAAATCTTTATATTTTTAACACTAGCTTCTTACAGCTGCTTTATTTTATATCCCTTGCACAACAACCTACAGGGCAAGCTGCCAAGCACTATGATTCAGAGACTATATAGTGCGCAGGCGCAGGGCGAGATAACCTTTACCTTGACTTATTTACTGCAGCTAAGACTTTGTTTTGGGGAACTTCCTTATCAACTTAGAATCCGTTTTGTCCCAGGGTCTGTTCCTTTTGAGGAATCAGAGAAACATCCTTGTGTGCAAGAAATGTTCTTTTCCCATGGGAACAAACAGGATTCTTAGCTGAACATCTCGTTTGCAAGAATGTTCAGCCCTGGTTGAGAGTCTCGTTTGCAAGCACTTCTCAACCTTCTTTATACCTTGTTCCCTACAGTCGTGTCTGACTCTTCGCAACCCCATGGACCGCAGCCTACCAGGCTCCTCTGTCCATGGGATTTTCCAGGCACTAAGTGTGGGGTAATCTGTTAAGGCAGCCACAGGAATCTAATACAGTCCACTGTTGAAATTCTGTCATTTGTCGTTATTTCTGCTCTTGTTCTGAATAAACAGTCACTTCCACACCTCCTTGTGTATTCATAGTCTTGTACTGTTTTTCTTAAAGATGGCTCTCCAAGCTTCCCAAGCGCTAAACTCCGCAAGCCTGGGTTGGTGCTGTAGCGTGCATACACAGGTGATGAGAAACGTAAACCCAGTCACCTTTGGGGGTGTCTTTCCTCTCTAGAGTCGGACAAGAAGAATCCAAAGAGCCAACATTTGGAAAGAGGAACTCTAGATACGGTTCTTTCCTAGTCAGCCTGAGGGGTGACTCCATTTGAAGACACGCAGCTCCATTTCTTCTGAGCTAAGTGAAGAAGCAGGAATGTTTTGCCTCAGTCTCTAGGCCACGGCTCTTAGCTTCCTTCTCTTGTTTCCATGGTTGAGCCCTGCGGAAATCCCATACTTGGCCTTGCAAGCTGTATGCTCACAAGGCACAGGCCCCCACCATTCTCAGAAACTCCCCAAAGGCCCAGCACCCTCAGCCATCACCAGGAGGCTGGCTTCTCTCCACTGGGCCACTTGCTTCCCCAACTCCCAGCACCCGCCTCTTCTCAAACTGAAGCCTGTCTGGGAGCTGGTCCCCGCCATGTTATTACTACTTTTCAGTTGGTCACACTGAGGTCTTTGAGGTAAAGCAACCGGCCTGACCCCTCCCTGGTGGTGAGTACAGCAGTATGTCAGAGAGGAGTGGACCTAGCTAACCTTCCAGGGGCCCTTTGTCCCTCCTGGGACCCCTCCTGGCACTTTAAACTTGAAGAGTCGGGGTCTTCAAGTCCAGACAAGTCTCCCCTCAAGCGTCACAGCATCTTGGACACCTCAGCATTTTCCCACCCTACAGGATGAAGTCTGAGGGGACACGACATTTGTCAGCAACACTCACCACCCTGGGACATGTCATCTCCTACTGGCCTTTGCCTGGACAGTTTGAGGGAAAACACGCTTGGGGAGAAAAAGACAACCATGCCTGGCTGAAGGAACAGTCCTTGGCAAGCTGCCTGCCTGAGTAAAACTTGTTTTTCCTCCAGGTCAGTGAAGCAGTCACCTGACAGAAGTCACCAGTTGCTGGAAGCTTCTGGAAGTTGGAGATGAACTCCTCGTATTCTTTCTTTAAAAATGGCCCTCTACTATTAATAATTCTGGTTGTGTTTCTGTTATTTCACAGAGGTGAAAAAAACACAAAAAACCAAGAGTGTTTCCCTTAAAAATATCTGTTAGTTCCTTTCATGTTTTCGTCACCATTTCCTAGGTCTTTTTTTCAGCCCTTCAGGGCCCCGGTCTGCTAGCTGCTCTTATGTCCAAATAAATTCTCTGTCTCTCCCCTGCAGTCCTCACTCCATGGGACTCCCAGAAAGCCCTTCCGACATCCCCAATTTCAAAACAGCCTTCCCTGCTCAGGCGGAGTACGCAGGGCCAAGGACTTGGGCCTCTGATATCCTGGCCAATTAAGGTTGCGGGTTCTTCAACAAAATCCACATGGTTCAAGGCAGACGATTTCCAAGCCTTGCCCTGGACCACTCCTCCCGTCCCGCACTGTGCATTAAAAATGACCCATAGGTAGTTTAATTGCCGTGCTGATGGCACT
Source organism: Ovis aries (assembly GCF_016772045.2). Taxonomy (NCBI): domain Eukaryota; kingdom Metazoa; phylum Chordata; class Mammalia; order Artiodactyla; family Bovidae; genus Ovis; species Ovis aries. The sequence goes on along the minus strand of NC_056069.1, from coordinate 39,848,197 downwards.
CTCATGCTGCCTTGCACTTTTCCTTTTGTTGTTCAGGTGCTAAGTCATGTCCAACTCTTTGCGACCCCATTAACTGCAGCATGCCAGGCTTCCCTGTCCTTCACCTTCTCCTGGAGTTTGCTCAAATTCATGTCCATTAAGTTGGTGATGCCCTCCTAACATCTCATCCTCTGTTGTCCCCTTCTCCTCCTGCCATCAATCTTTCCCAGCATCAGGGTCTTTTTAAATGAGTTGGCTCTTCACATTTTTCCTGTTACAAACATTTAGTCTGTAAAAGATAAATATTGGAATGTGACTCTGTTTTCAGACCCCATTTGGAATTGCTCCTGTTTCTAATAGACTCATTTTAAATACCTTGAAATAAAATCCTCATGATGCCTGAGACTCAGCCCCAAGTGCTCAGTACAGGGTGGACCAAAAGGCCCGATTTTCAGCAGTGCTCAGCACTCCTCTGGATCCCCGCCCCCACAGACGGTGGACACTGGTCGGGAGAGTTCTTTCTGGGCCCGAGGCAGTCCTGGTTCCAGGATCCAGGGAAGATGGAGCTGAGCTGGGTGAGTTTCCTCAGCCTTTGTTTCCTCTTACCTTTCACTTTGGTGTTTCCCTTCACAGTTTGCAAACTGCCTCCTGAGCTCTTCTGTTTTATTCTCCAAATAGCCCTGATAGGGTAGAAACTGACCCTCAGGGTTGAGGGGTGGGGGGCGGCGGATAACTGGCTTCCTCGGGCTTCCCTCACTGGCTGGTGCAAAGCAAGACTGGAATCAGGTGTCCTGACTCCACATTCAGTGCTCAGGTGCTCACAACAATGGCAGGCCTCTATGGAGCGCCTACTGTGTATGGAGCATGGTTCTCAAAGCTGATTGCATTAACCTCAATCAACCATAGAGGGAGAGCTCTTGGTTTGGCTCGGGTTCTTCCAAAGGAGACCTTGAGGGGAGAACTCAAGAGGAGGCTGTTTGTTCAGAAGGGGGTCTTGGAAAGCAAGCTGAGAAAAGCTGGAACGTGAGGGGTGAGACACACATACCACTCACTGAGGTAACTGGAGCTTATTCCTGCTGAGGAAAGGGTAGAATCTGCACGGGACACACAGTCACAATGGGCCAAGGGGGCCGGGGTTTGGACACACCCACCTGAGCAGTCATTGTTCGGGGGCTGCTGTCCTGTTAGCGGATGAGGACAGGGTGCTTAGATGTGGAGAGCTGGCTTTGACATCCAGAAAGAGCAAAGACCTCAGGGAGGGGTATCCTGAAGGGATTAAGGGGTGGCACTAGAGCTGCATCTGCTATGGTCCTACTACTGGCTGTATTAGAATTTTAGAGACAGAAGCACAGAGAGAGAGTCCAAGCCTCCTACTCAGGTCACACACACACACACACACACACACACACACACACACAGTAGGTGGCAGGGCTGGGATTCAAGCAGTCAGATGAGAGCCTGTGCTCTTAGCCACCCAGGAATTCCATGTGCTTTTCATTTCCCAGCCTCCAGCCCCACCCTGACCCCCCTCCTCCAGCCTCAGGGGCCCCAAGCTCCTCTATCTCTTGACCCCTTCCTCTCCACACAATTGCAGGACAGGGGTTCAGTTTCACGGGGATCAGAATCCCCAGGTGCTGTTCAATTATAGCCCGAGTGTCCACAGCCCCAAAGGTCTAAGGAGAGCGGGAACTTGCGTTTCTATTAATTCCCAGGTGAAGCTGCTGCAGGCCAGGCCCGGGCTTTGGGGACCTTTGCCCCACACTCGGGAACAGACTGCTACCTCCTGCCCCGCCCCAGGTGTGTGGGTCTGAGGAACAGAAAGCTGGAGATGAAAGGGAAGACAGAGTTCCTAGGCTCAGGTCACAGGTCCGGATGACAAAACCAGATCACGATGATAGCACTAGGTTCCCATGGGCTCAGTGATGTGCCCACGCTCCCCTCTGGGGTCTGAGCACTGTCACAAGATGAAGTGATGGGTTCCAGGCAGAGGAGGGAAGAGATCTCTCTTGCTGCTTCCTTGGGGATCTGTCCTGGATGTGAAGGGCAGGAGGCAGAGATTAGAGGAGCAGAGTGAGCGTCCCCCCACTGGCCACTGGGGAAAACACTGGCATGGCTTCAGTCCCCTCAAGGGCCAGGCTCACAGTAACCCATCTGCAAGGGTCTCTGTGGGAAAGAAAGTCAAGTAAGGAGAATGGGAGGGTGCAGGAGAGCTGAGGGTTAGAGGGCAGTGTTTGCTCAATATGTTTACTGACTTTGTCCCTGTGATCTTCAAACAAAGGGCTGATTCATTTAGCTGAGTTTTTTTTAAGTCAGTTAAAATGGTTATTTAGCACCTCATAAACTAAACAGCCAGTGGACTGAACTTCTCAACAAATTCTGACATTGAATATATTAGTTATGATTCAAAGGTATTTATAGGCATTAATATGTGGCAGGCAGGGATGCCAGGCCCTGGGGAAACGCTTGTGAACCAAAAACCCCTGCTCATTTTGACCAACTGAAAATCCAATGTGTGTGTGTGAGCCCACTTCATTGTTTAGGATGTGCAGCCCTTCCTGTTCCACCTCCTTCATTACCCAAATTCCCTTTGCATCTTTGCAGTGTTTGCAGTCTTGGCCTCCTAAACACAAGAATGACGCTCATTCTGTCTGTGTGCAACAAAATCACGCTGCCCAAACTGTCATCTTCTGTGTTTCTTTGGGCTCCACCAGGATGTTGAATTACCCAAACCATACAGCATATGTTCGGCAAAGATACTGTTGTAAACAAACATCTCCACCACAGCTGAGCAGAAAGCTGAAAAAAATGAATTCAGTCTGGAATTGCTCAAAAGAGATGAATTTTCATAAACTGGAGTGGGAGGAGACGATTTACTGGATTGGAAAATGGTTTGGCGGCACTCTAATGTAGTTACCGTTGGGTGACAGCGCCCTCTGTTAGTTTCTTTAAGGAAAACAGGCAGGGTTTGAGAGCATGGTGATAGGAGAGCTGCTGCTGCTGCTGCTGCTGCTGCTGCTGCTGCTGCTGCTGCTGCTGCTAAGTCGCTTCAGTCATGTCTGACTATGTGCGACCCCACAGATGGCAGCCCACCAGGCTCCCCCATCCCTGGGATTCTCCAAGCAAGAACACTGGAGTGGGTTGCCATGTCCTTCTCCAATGCATGAAAGTGAAAAGTGAAAGGGAAGTCACTCAGTCGTGTCTGACTCTTGGTGACCCCATGGACTGCAGCCCACCAGGCTCCTCTGTCCATGGGATTTTCCAGGCAAGAGCACTACACACACTAAAATGTTGGTTCTGGTGGAAAAAGGCCTGTGGTTTGTTTGTGGGATTTGTCAGAGTGTTGAGGTACCAGTCTGTCCGGATATTCTCATATTCAGTCCATCAGGTGTGAGAGCCACCCCGTCAGTCAGAACTGCCTTCCCAAGTGTTTATTCTCAGGCTTCTCAGAACTCCTTTTTGGAACCTTACCTGTATCTTACCTTCTGAGGATGGTGGCCTGAGGCCTTGGGATTCTGTAAGATCATCGTGCTTCAGGACTGATGGATACAAACAGACTAAAGAGGCTCCTCCTCCCTGACAACATTATCGGTCCAAAGACAGTAATCGGTAACTTGGGGGGAGGGCGGAGGGCGCCTTGCAGCTTGTGGAATCTGTTTAAAATTGCCATTCAAGAGTGTTCTGAAGAACAAATTGCCGGCTGTCCTGTCATTTGGCAAAGAGCTCATTTACTTCAATGAACATTTAAGGTGTAGAGTATGAATCTGGCAGACAATGTGGCAAGGTAGAAAGTTCCCAGGGTCCAATACCGCCAGAGGGACATGTAGAACCTGTGTAGCGGCAGAACAAAATGGAGCTCAAGCACACGAGGCCTTCTGCGAGTGCAGCTTGCCTGTCTTCAGAAGGATTCCAAGAGGCCCTGCGTCCACTGGTGCAGGCTCACCCAGTGGCGCAGCGGTCAAAAAGAATCCACCTGCAATGCAGGAGACGCAGGGGATGCCAGTTCGATCCCTGGGTCGGGAAGATCCCTTGGAGGAAGAAATGCAAGACACCCCAATATTCTTGCCTGGAAAAATCTCTCGGACAGAGAAGCCTGGCAGCAACAGTCCATGGGGTCAGAAAAGAGTCAGATACGGCTGAGCGCAGCACACAGCACGTTTCCCTGACCAGGGCTTGAACAAGTGCCCTCCGCAGTGAAAGTGCAGAGTCCCAACCAGCGGACCGCCGGAGAACTTGCTGTGGGCTACTGCTTGAGGCAATGACCCAGTCTCTGCTGTCTGTCTAGAGATTCTGAGTAGGAAAGGAATTTCAGGCCAAGAAGAAGGGAGAGAGATGTCATACCTCATTGACCAAGGGAAGTAACACTTCAATATGATTTCCTCAAATTAGAACAGTAGGCAGGAATGACTATAGTGATGGGTCATGAACATTTCAGAAAAACATCTTGTTTGTTAAGAGTGGTAATTAAACAAGGAGGACATCGGACAGATGTGGCTCTAATGTGGTGATGACTTACTTAAGAAACCAAAATCTAAGCCTGTAAATGCCTCAAGGTTCCAAAGTAAAACACTAAGAACAACCAAATGTATGGTTTCTCCAGTAATCATGTGTGGACGTGAGAGGTGGACCATAAAGAAAGCTGAGCACAGAAGAACGATGCTTTTGAGCTGTGGTACTGGAGAAGACTCTTGAGAGTCCCTTGGACTGCAAGGAGATCAAACCAGTCAATCCTAAAAAGGAAATCAGACCTGAATATTTATTGGAAGGACTGATGCTGAAGCTGAAGCTTCAATACTTTTGGCCATTTGATGGAAAGAGTCAACTCATTGGAAAAGACCCTGATACTGGGAAAGATTGAAGGCAGGAGGAGAAGGGAGCGACAGAGGATGATATGGTTGGATAGCATCATTGACTCAATAGACATGAGTTTGAGCAAACTCTGGGAGATGGTGAAGGACAGGGAAGCCCGACATGCTGCAGTCCATGGAGTTGCAAATGGTTGGACACGAATGAATGACTGAACAACAAAAGGACAACCAATCAGAAATAATCAACTAGGCTTTAATCTACAGCCTGTCAACAATTTCCTTACTTTGCTTCTACATTTTCTTTATAAAAGTCTTTCTGTAGCTCCAGTCAGTGGAGTCCACCTAACCACTTCTGGTTTGCCACAGCCTTGTGTGAATCAATTTTTGTTCAGATAAACTATTAGTGTGCCTCAATTTATCTTTTAATGAGAGTCAGAGATTCCTCTTTCATGAAACTTCCATGTTGCCCCTCCTGGAGGGCTCACAATACCATGGAATACTTCATTATAATATCATAATATGTAGGAACTACGTAAGTCTGGCCTGACCAAACTCACTTACACAGATGTTTTAATGTCTGGTAGACACAAATCTGGGGGCTTCCTCAGTAACTCAGTGGTAAAGAACTCATCTGCCAATGCAGGAGACGTAAGAGACCCCAGTTTAATTCCTGGATCAGGAAGATCCCTTGGAGGAGGGCATGGCAACCCATTCCAGTATTCTTGCCTGGAGAATCCCTTGGACAGAGGGAGCCTGGTGGGCTACAGTCCATACGGTCACAAAGAGTCTAACACAACTGAAGCAACTTAGTCAATCAGTCAGTTCAGTTGTTCAGTCGTGTCTAACTCTTTGTGACCCCATGAATTGCAGCACGCCAGGCCTGCCTGTCCATCACCAACTCCCAGAGTTCACTCAGACTCGTGTCCATCCAGTCAGGGATGCCATCCAGCCATCTCATTCTCTGTCATCCCATTCTTCTCCTGCCCCCAATCCCTCCCAGCATCAGAGTCTTTTCCAATGAGTCCACTCTTCACATGAGGTGGCCAAGTACTGGAGTTTCAGCTTCAGCATCATTCTTTCCAAAGAAATCCCAGGGCTGATCTCCTTCAGAATGGACTGGTTGGATCTCCTTGCAGTCCAAGGGACTCTCAAGAGTCTTCTCCAACACCACAGTTCAAAAGCATCAATTCTTCAGTGCTCAGCCTTCTTCACAGTCCAACTCTCACATCCATACATGACCACTGGGAAAACCATAGCTTTGACTAGACGGACCTTTGTTGGCAAAGTAATCTCTGCTTTTGAATACGCTATCTAGGTTGGTCATAACTTTTCTTCCAAGGAGTAAGCATCTTTTAATTTCATGGCTGCAGTCACCATCTGCAGTGATTTTGGAGCCCCCCAAAATAAAGTCTGACACTGTTTCCACTGTTTCCCCATCTATTTCCCATGAAGTGATGGGACCAGATGCCATGATCTTCGTTTTCTGAATGTTGAGCTTTAAGCCAACTTTTCACTCTCCTCTTTCACTTTCATCAAGAGGCTTTTTAGTTCCTCTTCACTTTCTGCCATGAGGGTGGTGTCATCTGCATATCTGAGGTTATTGCTATTTCTCCCGGCAATCTTGATTCCAGCTTGTGCTTCTTCCAGCCCAGCGTTTCTCATGATGCACTCTGCATATAAGTTCAATAAGCAGGGTGACAATATACAGCCTTGACGTACTCCTTTTCCTATTTGGAACCAGGCTGTTGTTCCATGTCCAGTTCTAACTGTTGCTTCCTGACCTGCATACATATTTCTCAAGAGGCAGGTTAGGTGGTCTGGTATTCCCATCTCTTTCAGAATTTCCCACAGTTTATTGTGATCCACACAGTCAAAGGCTTTGGCATAGTCAATAAAGCAGAAATAGATGTTTTTCTGGAGCTCTCTTGCTTTTTCCATGATCCAGCGGATGTTGGCAATTTGATCTCTGGTTCCTCTGCCTTTTCTAAAACCAGCTTGAACATCAGGAAGTTCATGGTTCACGTATTGCTGAAGCCTGGCTTGGAGAATTTTGAGCATTACTTTACTAGTGTGTGAGATGAGTGCAATTGTGAGGTAGTTTGAGCATTCTTTGGCCATTGCCTTTCTTTGGAATTGGAATGAAAACTGACCTTTTCCAGTCCTGTGGCCACTGCTGTTTTCCAAATTTGCTGGCATGTTGAGTGCAGCAGTTTCACAGCGTCATCTTTCAGGATTTGAAATAGCTCAACTGGAATTCCATCACTTCCACTAGCTTTGTTCATAGTGATGCTTTCTAAGGCCCACTTGACTTCACATTCCAGGATGTCTGGGTCTAGGTGAGTGATCACACCATTGTGATTATCTTGGTCGTGAAGATCTTTTCTGTATAGTTCTTCTGTGAATTCTTGCCACCTCTTCTTAATATCTTCTGCTTCAGTTAGGTCCATACCACTTCTGTCCTTTATCGAGCCCATCTTTTAATGAAATGTTCCCTTGATATCTCTAATTTTCTTGAAGAGATCTCTAGTCTTCCCCATTCTGTTGTTTCCCTCTATTTCTGTGCATTGATCCCTGAGGAAGGCTTTCTTATCTCTTCTTGCTGTTCTTTGGAACTCTGCATTCAGATGCTTATATCTTTCCTTAGCAAGCATACAATTCATTGCTCAGCCAAATTCCTGCTGAAATGAACTCCTTGTCTCAACTAGAGCTAAAGGTTTAAAAGAGTAAAGACTCACTTGTAAAAATTTTGTTGTAACATAACGAGACCCCAAGCCCTGCACTGCTGGAAACTAACAGCTGACTCTCAACCAGAGGATGCCTTGCGGATATGTCCTTGCTGCGGACACATGAAGACCGAAGTCCACAGCCTGGCCAAAACATTGCTGAGAATGAACCTCAGCCGACAAGGACACAGCTCTTCTCCCTGGTTGGGTTACTCCATCGCTGATATTTAGCACTTTCATGTGAGGTCCATGAAGGGGGAGATGGTTTCCAACTACTTACTGATCCAAAGGACCTGAACTCTAATTTTAAAAACATGAATGACTAAACAGAAGAAAAAGTAAGAAAATATTCCAATCTGTATTTTCCAATTCAGTAACATTCATGTGATTTCCCTTTTCCCATTTGCCTAGCAAATTCTACCCTGGGTAGCTTGGGAGACACCACTGAAGCCCTAGAAAAAAAACTAACACCGCACTTAAGGTCCACATAGATTCATTTTAAGGTGAACTTCCTTAGTTCAGTTCAATTCAGTCACTCAGTCATGTTTGACTCTTTGTGACCCCACGGACTACAGCACACCAGGCTTCCCTGTCCATCACCAACTCCAAGAGATTGCTCAAATTTATGTCCATCAAGTCAGTGATGCCATCCAACCATCTCATCCTCTATCATCCCCTTCTCCTGCCTTCAATCATTTCCAGCATCAAGGTCTTTTCCAGTGAGTCAGTTCTTCACATCAGGTGGCCAAAGTATTGGAGCTTCGGCTTCAGCATCAGTCCTTCCAATGAATATTCAGGGTTCATTTCCTTTAGGACTGACTGAGGAGATCAGCCCTGGGATTTCTTTGGAAGGAATGATGCTAAACCTGAAACTCCAGTACTTTGGCCACCTCATGCGAAGAGTTGACTCATTGGAAGAGACTCTGATGCTGAGAGGGATTGGGGTCAGGAGGAGAAGGGGACGACAGAGGATGAGATGGCTGGATGGCATCACTGACTCGATGGACGTGAGTCTGAGTGAACTCCGGGAGTTGGTGATGGACAGGGAGGCCTGGCATGCTGCAATTCATGGGGTCGCAAAGAGTCGGACATTATTGAGCAACTGAACTGAACTGAACTGAATTGAACTCTGCATTTAAGTTAAATAAGCAGGGTGACTATACAGTCTTGACATACTTCTTTCCCAATTTGGAACCCATCTGCTGCTCCCTGTCCTGTTTTAGCTGTTGCTTCTTGACCTTCACACAGATTTCTCAGGAGGCAGGTAAGATGGTCTGGTATTGCCATCTCTTTCAGAATTTTCCAGTTTTTTGTTATCCACACAGTAAAGGCTTTGGCATAGTCAATTAAGCAGAATTAGATGTTTTTCAGGAACTCTCTTGCTTTTTCGATGATCCAGCAGATGCTGGCAATTTGACTCTGGTTCCTCTGCCTTTTCCAAATCCAGCTTGAACATCTGGAAGTTCTCGGTTCATGTACTGTTGAAGCCTGGCTTGGAGAATTTTGAGCATTACTTTGCTAGCATGTGAGATCAGTGCAATTGTGGGATGGTTTGAACATTCTTTGGCATTGCCTTTCTTTGGGACTGACCTTTTCCAGTCCTGTGGCCAATGCTGAGTTTTCCAAATTTCCTGGCATATTGAGTGCAGCACTGTAGCAGGGTCATCTTTTAGGACTTGAAATAGCTCAGCTGGAATTCCATTATCTCCACTAGCTTTGTTCTTAGTGATCCTTCCTAAGGTCCACTTGACTTTAAACTCCAGAATGTCTGGCTTTCGGTGAGTGATCACACCATTGTGGTTATCTGGGTGCAGGCTTCAGCAATATGTGAACCGTGAACTTCCTGATGTTCAAGCTGGTTTTAGAAAAGGCAGAGGATCCAGAGATCAAATTGCCAACATCCACTGGATCATGGAAAAAGCAAGAGAGCTCCAGAAAAACATCTATTTCTGCTTTATTGACTATGCCAAAGCCTTTGACTGTGTGGATCACAATAAACTGTGGAAAATTCTGAAAGAGATGGGAATACCAGACCACCTAACCTGCCTCTTGAGAAATATGTATGCAGGTCAGGAAGCAACAGTTAGAACTGGACATGGAACAACAGACTGGTTCCAAATAGGAAAAGGAGTATGTCAAGGCTGTACATTGTCACCCTGCTTATTGAACTTATATGCAGAGCACATCATGAGAAATGCTGAGCTGGAAGAAGCACAAGCTGGAATCAAGATTGCCGGGAGAAATAGCAATAACCTCAGATATGCAGATGACACCACCCTCATGGCAGAAAGTGAAGAGGAACTAAAAGCCTCTTGATGAAAGTGAAAGAGGAGAGTGAAAAAGTTGGCTTAAAGCTCAACATTCAGAAAACGAAGATCATGGCATCTGGTCCCATCACTTCATGGGAAATAGATGGGAAACAGTGGAAACAGTGTCAGACTTTATTTTGGGGGGCTCCAAAATCACTGCAGATGGTGACTGCAGCCATGAAATTAAAAGGTGCTTACTCCTTGGAAGAAAAGTCATGACCAACCTAGATAGCGTATTCAAAAGCAGAGACATTACTTTGCCGACTAAGGTCTGTCTAGTCAAGGTTATGGTTTTCCCAGTGGTCATGTATGGATGTCAGAGTTGGATTGTGAAGAAGGCTGAGCACTGAAGAATTGATGCTTTTGAACTGTGGTGTTGGAGAAGACTCTTGAGATTCCCTTGGACTGCAAGGAGATTCAACCAGTCCATTCTGAAGGAGATCAGCCCTAGGATTTCTCTGGAAGGAATGATGCTAAAGCTGAAACTCCAGTACTTTGGCCACCTCATGCAAAGAGTTGACTCATTGGAAGAGACTTTGATGCTGGGAGGGATTGGGGGCAGGAGGAGAAGGGGACGACAGAGGATGAGATGGCTGGATGGCATCACTGACTGGATGGACGTGAGTCTGAGTGAACTCTGGGAGTTGGTGATGGAGAGGGAGGCCTGGCGTGCTGCAGTTCATGGGGTCGCAAAGAGTCGGACATGACTGAGCGACTGAACTGAACTGAACTGAAGACCTTCTTTGTACAGTTCTTCTGTGTATCCTTCCACCTCTTAGTATTTTCTGCTTCTATTAGCAGAAAATGGTCCATACCATTTTTGTCCTTTATTGTACCCATCTTTCCATGAAATGTCCCCTTGATATCTTTAATTTTCATGAAGAGATCTCTAGTCTTTCCCATTCTATTGTTTTCCTCTACTTCCTTGCATTGATCATTTAGGAAGGCTTTCTTATCGCTCCTTGCTATTCTTTGGAACTCTGTATGCAAATAGGTATATCTTTCCTTTTCTCCTTTGCCTTTTGCTTCTCTTCTCTCAGCTATTTGCTAGCCCTCTTCAGACAACCATTTTGCCTTTTTGCATTTCTTTTTCTCAGTGATGGTCTTGATCACTGCCTCCTGTACAATGTCACAAGCCTCTCTCTGTAGTTCTTCAGGCACTCTGTCAGATCTAATCTCTTGAATCTATTTGTCATTTCCACTGTATAATTGTAAGGGAGTTGATTTAGGTCATATCTGAATGGTCTAGTGGTTTTTCCTACTTTCTTCAATTTAAGTCTGAATTTGGCAATAAGGAGTTCATGATCCAGTTGCTGACTCTATAGAGCTTCTCCATCTTTGGCTGCAAAGGATATAATCAGTCTGATTTCAGTGCTGACTGAACATCTGGTGATGTCCATGTGTAGAGTCATCTCTTGTGTTCTTGGAAGAGGGAGTTTACTATGCTGAGTGCATTCTCTTGGCACAACTCTGTTAGACTTTTCCCTGCTTCATTTTGCACTCCAGGGCCAAACTTGCCTGTTACTCCAGGTATCTTTTGACTTCCTACTTTTGCATCAGTACCCTGTGATGAAAAGGACATCTTTTTGGGTGTTAGTTCTAGAAGGTCTTGTTAGTCATCACAGAACCATTCAGCTTCAGCTTCTTCAGCTTTCCTTACTTTTCTGTAACTACTCTCCCTCTTACAAAAGTTTTCTGTTTTGATGCCACCAATTCCCCTGGGCCAGATGGTGATGGATATGATTATTATTCACAGTCGATGAGAGGGAGGATCAGAGGGTTCAATGGGTCTGACTCAGAAGCATAGTTGGTGAAGTTGCAATGGCCCTCATCTGGTTCTCTTTCTAGTAAATAACTCAATCATGCCCGCTTTACAAATTAAGACAATCAAGGCAAAGTGTCATCATTGCTTCAGTGACTTTTGATACCACCTCTATCATTTAGTAAATTTCCATATGCATTTGGGTCTGTTTCTGGACTTTCTATCCTATACCATTGGTCTGTCTTTGGAATGCATTAGTGCCACACTGCTTTGAGCTGTATTGGATGTTTTAAGGTGTGGTAGACACTCCCCTATAGCTTTTCTTTTACAGTGTTTTCTGCCCACTCTTGCACATTTATTTTTCCACATGAATTTCAGTATCAACTTGCCATTATATTCCATTACATTTAAAGTCTCATTACCTTGGTCTTTGACAATGGTTTCTGTACTTTGAAACCAGTTCAAAATGGCTTAGTGAATGGAGGGCTACCTTGTAACCTCTGAAGGCAGAGATACTTGGGTAGAAAGGCAACTTCCTTCAGCTGATTTCTGACATGAGCTGTCTTCCAAGATCTGTCAGAGAATTCTTAATGGAAGAACTTCAATTAGCACTATAGCACATAGCCTTTCAGAGTGCAGAGGGTAATGATTTAACTAAATGTCTTGCTGCTGCAAAACAGAGATCCCCATGATCTCAGTTTGGGTCCTCACTGCCCTTTTCTTTACCACTTCCAACAGACTGTTACTAATAATTTACTTTCTGTGACATTCAAAAAGTCATTTCTAGGTATCAACTGCCATATTAAACAAAATCTAAATTTATTCTTTCATATCAAGTAGGTCTGGAGATAATCTGGGGTTGGCATGGCAGCTCATCAAGTATCAAAGACTCAGGGAACTTCTATCTTGATTGTTCTGCCAACTTCAACAAATTCTTCTGCCTCTTGGTTCAAAAGTGATTCCTTGAACCCCAGCCATCACACTCACATTCCCGCTAGTCAGAACAAGTTGTGGAAAAGGGCAGAACTGAGTCATAGGCTGAGAAATTAGATCTTTATCCCATGTGACAGCTACGAATTAGGGGACAGACTTCTTAAAAAGTGGAAAATAGATATTGGGGGATGCCAGAACATAAGCATGAACTCTTAACACAGTATTTATTACACAAGATATCACTACCCACTCTCAATAAAGTTATTGCAATTCTGATCTGGCAGTTGGGGTTGGTGAATTGTTTGTTAATTGTGATGATTTTGTTTAAAAACATTCCTTAGTCTATAAACCTACTTACACATTAAGTACTTCTTATTTCTAGAGGGGCTGGGAGACATTAGAATTATGCTACCTAATTACCCAGTTCTAGCCCTTTTTAGAGGGCCTCCCCAATAGCTCAATGGTAAAGAATCTGCCTGAAATGCAGGAGACACAGGATACTCAGGTTCCACCACTGGGTCGGGAAGATCCCCTGGAGGAAAATATGCAACCCACTCCAGTATGCTTGCCTGAAAAATCCCATGGACAGAGAAGCCTGGAAGGCTACCGTCCAAAGGGTCACAAAGAGTCAAACACAACTGAGCACGCTGTACAGCACAGCCCTTTTTGGAAATTCTGTTTTTGGAGTAGGCTATCTTTCCCATCTTTGTTATTTTATGTGGTGTATTTCTACTATTTTGAATTTCTCCAGAAAAGAGCGAAACAAAGAATACTGAGCCTTAGGTCTGTGGGCAAATGCTGTTATCCTATATAATCACTAGATGGCAATCATGTCCAGGCTGCTGGAACTCCTCTTTTTCCTGAACCCAGCTCCTTCTCCAGTCTTGGAACAAAGTGTACACTTGTGGCGGACTCATGTCGTATGGCAAAACCAATACAATATCGTAAAGTAAGATCAAATCTCCATCAGATTTGATGGAGGGAAGGGAAGCATGTGGGCAGCGAAGCACGAATCTCAGGGGTGGCTCTATAAGGACAGTTAGAAAAATAAAGTGCTTTCTTCATTACCCTTGCCAATCCAGCCTATCTCACATAACAGTTAAACTAATATTTACTAATCGCTCTCTTCTCCAGGCACTTTTCTAAGCCTCTTATATGAATTAATTCCTCAGCTCCTCCTCATTTCATACATGAGGAAACTGACACATAGGCTGTGCTATTTTGTCCTGGTTAGGGAGCCATGTTAGGACTCAGGCTGTCCAACTCACATCCATACACGACTACTGGAAAAAACACAGCTTTGACTGTATGGATCTTCATCAGCAAAGTGATGTCTCTGCTTTTTAATACACTGCCTAGGTTTGTCATAGCTTTTCTTCCAAGAAAAATACTTGTATTGATTGTGCATCTTGAAGCAATGTCTCGGTTTTCCTCCTTTTAGGGCTAATGTGACCTAAGGGCAATTCTTACCCTGCCGAATTCGAGTTTCAGGAAAACCATCTGCTTCCTACACTGTAATCTCTTGTCTTTGTGAGGAAAATTATTTTGCCCCTTTGATAACCACCTGCTGTTTGTAGTCAAAGGGACAAAACACAATTGCTCCTAAATGGGCTCTTACGTTGAAGGCAGATGGGATTTGGGAATTCTTTCTTTGTCTTGGCACGCTTGTAGGTCACAAGGCCCAGCAGTAAGACCAGGTGAGAATCACAGGACTGGAGACCCATGAAACATGGCCAATATCCAGGTCACCAATTACTCAGTTTATTGCATACATTTATTACACAACACAGGTCTGTTCAAGTAGGGAGAACAGGAAAGGGGGTAACCAGCTGCTTCAAGAAGTCTGAGAAGGAGGTCTTAGCAAGAATAGGGCTCTCTGGTCTGATGCGGGCCCCAGGACAGGCATCAGCGGGTTCACTCTCTGCTCCTAGGGAGCCTCCAGCAGCTCCACCTGTAACAGCTTGGAGTGGGTTCTCCAGAGAAGAACCTTCAAGTCACTGGACTCAGGGGTATCTTTTTAAGAAGCAGTGGTTATGCCCCAGGGGATAGGGTCTTGTCTATCAGTTGCTCCTTTGACATACATTGCTCATCAAATTTCTTTCATTTTGGTGGGGGGGATCTTACTGGGACCTTACTGGGCTTGTGGGGTCTTAGTTCCTCAACCAGGGATTGAACCCTGGCACTTGGCAGCAAGAGCACTGAGTCCTAGCCGCTGGACTGCCAGGGAATTTCCATCCATCACATTTCTGATCTAAAGTAACACTGTTAGAGAATGAACTTATGGTTGCCAGGGGGAAGGATGGAGGGAAGGGTTAGTTAGGGAGTTTGAGATGGACATGTACACATGCTATAGTTAAAATGGATAACCAACAGGGACCTCCTGGAACTCTACTCAATGATATCTGACAGCCTGAATGGGAGGGGAGTGGAGGAGAATGGATACACGTATATGTATGGCTGAGTCCCTTCACTGTTTGCCTGAACTACCACAACATTGTTTGTTAATTGACTATACCCCAATACATGGAGAAGGAAATGGCAACCCACTCCAGTCTTCTTGCCTGGAGAATCCCATGGACAGGCGAGCCTGGCAGGCTACAGTCCATAGGGTCACTGAGAGTCGGACACAACTGAGTGACTGAGCATAACCCAATACAAAAAAAAAGTTTTAAAACAAATTAAAAAATAAAGTAACACTGTTAGCGTACCATTCTAAGACACTCATAGTCCTACAGTGAACATTTCAAAACAACCATCTTGGAGGCTTAGCTTGGCTACTGTGACTCCATTGCGGACTAATTAATATGGCCTGTGGGCTTCCCTGCTGGTGCAGTGTTAAGACTCTGAGCTTCCACTGCAGGAGGTACAGGGGAGCTAAGATCCTACATGCTGAGTGTCACCGCCAAAAATAAAAAGGCCTGAAGTCATACAAGACGAACAGGAATCACATGATTACAAATCACAGAGACATCGATGGAAAGATGGGGCCAACCAAGTTCTGGAAGACTCTACCACCAGTCAGCTGGGGATGTCTTGATGCCATTTTCTGAGCAGGGAAGAAGCAGAGCCACCCACTGAGTGTGTGCCTCACTGGCATATTTGCTCTTTTCTTCATCCTCACCTTCTCGTCCTGCCGGTGCACAGCTCCCCCTCCAAGCGTCGACTTCGGGTCATGATCAGTGACAAGCAGATGGGACCTGCTGGAGCCAGTAAGACTAGTTCTTTTATCTGATCATGTAAAACAACCAGGGGCTTAGTGCAGTAAGTTACCTAAGAAGGGAAGAAGGGAAAGGTGAGAAGATCTACTAGCGGACTGGGAGGGTAAAAGGATGCTTAGGGAGGGTTAAGGAGGAAAAGGAAGGGGCAGAGGGGTGTCCTGGCTGCAGTAACAAGCCATAGAAGGAATGGGGCCGCATGCAAAGCAAAGTCCAGTTTGCTCCTTCTTCCACCAGAAACACTCATTCTGGTCCTACAGAAACTCCTGTAGCCCACTTGGGACCTGCCATGTCTCCCACAGGCTGACACCAATGTACCCCATTTCTGAAAAGCCACATTGGAGCCTCTGCAGAGGCCCCACTGATGATGGAAAAGCCCAGACTTTGGCCTCTCAGTCCTGTCCTGCCAGCTACGGTCTCCATGAGCTGAGGAAATTATCCTTCCTGTAGTGATCTTGACGAGGCAGCAGTGAGCGATGGCCTGAAGCAAGATCTTCATCACCTGCCCAGGAGCTGAACCTGGAAAGCCTGGATGAGAACCAGGGATCCTAGCCACCAGACCAGCAAGGGCTAGAGGCTAGAAGCTATTTTCCTCTGGATCTTTTCCCCCAGTGAAAAATGCATTTATCAGGGAGGCAGACACTGTAAATGCAGGTACAAAGTTTATTATTAGAGACATAGCACAGCAACAAGTGGGAGAGCAGGCAGAGAAATAGTTGGTTTACTTAGGACAGAAGCAAGGCACAGAGCCACACCCCGAGAGAAAGTGTGTGGGCATCCCTCCTAGTGAGGAGGCCTGCAGTAAGGGGACAGTTACGTCATTTACATAGGTCAGTTCTTCTGGGTCTTTGTCTTTCTTCATGCCAAGTATCTGGTTTCTTTTTCCACACCTGAGCTACCCTGGGGCACTCCCCAGGTGGGCATGCAACCCTCAGCCAAGATGGATCTTGAAGTGAAGGCTTCTGGGAGGAGCAAGGCTCATTATGGCCTGGCGTTATCGGCTGACTTTTGACCCACAAGGAGCCTCCCTGTGGGTGTGCAGGGTCTCCTTTGTCCCAAAAGAGGGGAGAGCGGAGCTCCCTTAATCTTTTATTCAAATGAAGTTTTGCCCCTCTTTGTCTTCGCCATGACTATTTCCCTGACTATTGCCATGACTATTACCTTAAGGAGTTTACAAGAGACAAACATTGGCTATTTACCCTGTTTCTGTTGTTACTTCCACTACAGAGGGCAAACAGGAAGGTGATTGTAAATGCCTTAACTGGAGCCCACCTGTCTCTTGTCTCAGAAAATGCTAACAGTTTTAAGAATCCAGGCCAAAGACCACTTCTTTGTGCCCCGTGTAATGCAAACAGGAGGCCAGTTGTAAATATCTAACCTGGAGCCCATCTATCTCCTACATCAATCACAGCCTCAGTTTCCCCACCTGTGATCCTAGCCAAGGGGTGATTCTGGAGAAAGGAAAGAGCAGACCTCAGGATGGGTTGTGGGGTGGGGATGGAGTGGAGATTTGGGGCAGGGGAGAGCCAGGTACCTATTGCAGCCTCCTTCACATCACCCTGTCAGAGAGCCTGACAAGAAACAAAACTAACAGTGCCAATGGGCTTTCAGCGCAGCCGCTGATGACGCTGGCCCTCAGCAGGGGCTCAGAGGCCAGACAATAGAACTATGACTCTGCTCAGCCCTAAACTTCTTTCCCAACTTTGCGATGAGTCAGTGGCTTTGTGTTTATAACCATTGTCCTTGGAGTCTCTCTGTGTTAATTTAAACACACACACACACACACACACACACACACACACACTTAAGGCTATTTGGTAACATTTTTCCTACCTTCAAACAAAAAGAAATTCAACTTAGACAACTGAATTTATTTGCCAGCAAGAGGACCAGTAAGAATGTAAACTACCTTTAACAGGAAAAAAAAAGAAAAATCTGGACAATTTGCATGAGGAAAGAAGTCAACTTTAGGTTCCAGATCTGGGCTTTGCTTCTGATCACAGTGAGCAATGAGGGGCTTCATCCACTCGCAACTAGGTTTCCTCTTCTGCAGAGTGAAGCAGTTGACTTGAGGATTTTTATGATTATTTGTTGTTGTCCAGTCACTAAGTCGTGTCAGACTCTTTGGGACCCAATAGACTAGCACACCAGGCTTTTCTGTCCTTCACTATCTCCCAGAGTTTGCTAGAATTTATGTCCAATTATTTATTAGTAACACCCAATTTTATCCCCAGAATTCTATAAAACAGATGTAAATATGCAGTATAAATTCATAAATGTAAACAACTTCAAATGCATTGGATTATTACAAAGTAACGAAATAAGGCTATCTATGCATGTATTTCAGTTGCACTAATCACAACAGAGAAGGCAATGGAAACCCACTCCAGTACTCTTGCCGGGAAAATCCCATGAACAGAGAAGCCTGGTAGGCTGCCGTCCATGGGGTCGCTAAGAGTCTGACACGACTGAGTGACTTCACTTTCACTTTTCGCTTTCATGCATTGGAGAAGGAAATGACAACCTACTCCAGTGTTCTTGCCTGGAGAATCCCAGGGACAGAGGAGCCTGATGGGCTGCCATCTATGGGGTCGCACAGAGTTGGACACGACTGAAGTGACTTAGCAGCAGCAGCAGCAATCACAAAGATCCTAATACAAGTGAGTGTGAATACTAATGGTCTTTTTCTTTCTTTTTCTTTTGTTGTTTATTTTGCTTTGTTTGTTTTCAATAACGCTTTGCCAATCCAGAGCACTACTTAACTGGGGCAGAGTGGGTTTTAATCTCGTATCATCAAAAACAAAACAATCCCCCCAAAACTAGCGAATCAGGCAGCATAAATTAGTGCATTTGAGTGGGTCAATGACTTTGAGCATATATATACTTTTTAAATTTTAAACTTCTATTTTTCTATTGGAGTATAGCTGATTAACAACATTGTGATAGTTGAGTACCTATTTTAATAGCACTTTTTATCACAAGCTAAAATATATTTTCAGGTGAAATCAGGATAAAACATTTGAATAGCCCTAAAAAACTAAGATCATGGCATCTGGTCCCATCACTTTATGGGAAATAGATGGGGAAACAGTGGAAACAGTGTCAGACTTTATTTTGGGGGGTTCCAAAATCACTGCAAATAGTGATTGCAGCCATGAAATTAAAAGACACTTACTCCTTGGAAGGAAAGTTATGACCAACCTAGATAGCATATTCAAAAGCAGAGACATTACTTTGCCAACAAAGGTCCATCTAGTCAAGGCTACGGTTTTTCCAGTGGTCATGTATGGATGTGAGAGTTGGACTGTGAAGAAAGTTGAGCACCAAAGAATTGATATTTTTGAACTGTGGTGTTGGAGAAGACTCTTGAGAGTCCCTTGGACTGCAAGGAGATCCAACCAGTCCATTCTAAAGGAGATCAGTCCTGGGTGTTCTTTGGAAGGACTGATGCTAAAGCTGAAACTCCAATACTTTGGCCACCTCATGCAAAGAGTTGACTCATTGGAAAAGACTCTGATGCTGGGAGGGATTAGGGGCAGGAGGAGAAGGGGACGACAGAGGATGAGATGGCTGGATGGCATCACCGACTCGATGGATATGAGTTTGAGTGAACTCCGGGAGTTGGTGATGGACAGGGAGGCCTGGCGTGCTGCAGTTCATGGGGTCACAAAGAGTTGGACACAACTGAGCAACTGAACTGAACTGAAAGAACCCTCTGGGTTCACAGAGTACTTGGAAATCTCCTGGGCTAGAGGTTCTCTAACTTGTAGTCTTAGAGTCTTTACCTTTGGCCCTTCCCTAAACTTGTTTCCCTCCTCTGCCCCCTCATGCATTCTAGAAATTCCTTCTGTGAATCTGGCATAGTTCTAGACTTGGAATCCTCTAAGTGAATCTCTCCCAAATAAGTGTACAAGCCATCTACTTCAAGAAAGACACAGAACATGAGAGTAAAGAGTTTAAGTTTTAATCAGATCTTACTGAGGGTGATAGCCTGGAAGACAGCCACTCACTCAGTTAGCTCTGCTCCAAAGAAGCAGGAGAGGCCTACCAATGGGATTTTTCACAGAACTAGAACAAATAATTTCACAATTTGTATGGCAATACAAAAAAACCTCGAATAGCCAAAGCATCTTGAGAAAGAAGAATGGAACTGGAGAAATCAACCTGCCTAACTTCAGGCTCTACTACAAAGCTACAGTCATCAAGACAGTATGGTACTGGCACAAAGACAGAAATATAGATCAATGGAACAAAATAGAAAACTCAGAGATAAATCCATGTACCTATGGACACCTTATCTTTGACAAAGGAGGCAAAAATATATAATGGAGAAAAGACAATCTCTTTAACAAGTGGTGCTGGGAAAACTGGTCAACCTCCTGTAAAAGAATGAAATCAGAACACTTTCTAACACCATACACAAAAATAAGCTCAAAATGGATTAAAGATCTAAATGTAGGACCAGAAACTATAAAACTTCTAAAGGAAAACATAAGCAAAACACTCTCTGACATAAATCATAGCAAGATCCTCTATAACCAACCTCCCAGAGTAATGGGAATAAAAGCAAAAATAAACCCAAATGGGACCTAATTAAACTCAAAGCTTTCTCACAACAACTATAAGCAAGGTGAAAAGACAGCCTTCAGAGTGGAAGAAAATAATAGCAAATGAAGCAACTGACAAAGAATTAATCTCAAAAATATACAAACAGCTCATGAAGCTCAATACCAGAAAAATAAATGACCCAATCAAAAAATGGACAAAGAACTAAACAGACATTTCTCCAAAGAAGACATACAGATGGCTAACAAACACATGAAAAGATGCTCAATATTACCCATTATCAGTTCAGTTCAGTTCAGTTCAGTCGCTCAGTCCTATCCGACTCTACCCATTATCAGAGAAATGCAAACCAAAACCACAGTAAGGTACCATCTCATGCCAGTCAGAATGGCTGCTATCTGAAAGTCTACAAACAATAAATGCTGGAGAGGGTGTGGAGAAAAAAGGGAACCTTCTTACACTGCTAGTGGGATTGCAAACTAGTACAGCCACTATGGAGAACAGTGTGGAGATTCCTTAAAAAACTGAAAATAGAACTGCCATACAACCCAGTAATCCCCCTGCTAGGTATACACACTGAGGAAACCAGAATTGAAAGAGACGTATGTACCCCAATGTTCATCACAGCACTGTTTACAATAGCCAGGACATGGAAGAAACCTAGATGTCCATTGGCAAATGAATGGATAAGAAAACTGTGGTAAATATATACAATGGACTATTACTCAGCTATTAAAAAGAATACATTTGAATCAGTTCTAATGAGGTGGATGAAACTGGAGCCTATTACACAGAGTGAAGTAAGTCAGAAAGAAGAACACCAACACAGCATATTAATGCATATATATGGCATTTAGAAAGATGGTAATGAAGACCCTATATGCAACACAGCAAAAGAGACACAGATGTAAAGAACAGATTTTTGGACTCTGTGGCAGAAGGCAAGAGTGGGATGATTTGAGAGAATATCGTTGAAACATGTACATTACCATATGTGAAATAGATCACCAGTCCAAATTCGATGCATGAAACAGGGCACCCAAAACCGGTGCACTGGGACAACCCAGAGGGATGGGATGGGGAGGGAGGTGGGAAGGGGGTTTGGGATGGGGGACACATGTACACCTGTGGCTGATTCATGTCAATGTATGGCAAAAACCATGACAATATCATAAAGTAATTAGCTTCCAATTACAATAAATAATTTTTTTGAAGTAAGCCATTGACACTGGGTCCATTTTGTATTTCTTCAAGGATGCTCTTTAGGAGGTTGCATTTTTTTTTTTTTGTAATATGATGCTCTACTCAGAAAAATCCAGAGTCCTGTCAAAATGCCCCCAAAGACTGACCAATGGAAAGGTGGCCTTTGTAAACCTGGAGAATAAGGTATTGTCAAAGAAGCTTGTCCTATTAAAAGACTTCTGTCCCTTTAGAAACAACGCTTGATAGCCTGGACAAGCTAGATGTAGAATATTTAATTCTTCAGACTCTTGGAGAATATCAGTAGGGATTCAGATTATGTCATTTGGGTTGTGACCAAGAATAGGAAACAGAAAGCCAATAGATAAACCCCAGAGTTCTTCTGCAATGTCCTTTCTTTCCCATGAGCGCCAGAAAGACTTGGAGTTGGTGTTGCACTGTCCTTCCATCGGGTGTGATTCATACGTGCTGTTGGGAACAGACATGTAGGAGGACAGGGCAGAGAAACATATGGGAGGAGAATGGAGAGGCAAACAGTTTTTTTTAATCAACTTTCTTAATACCACATGACCAAGAAAACCCATCTGAGCTTCCCTGGTGGCTCAGACAGAAAAGAACCTGCCTGCAATGCAGGAGACCCAAAATTCAATCCCTAGATCAGGAAGATTCCCTGGAGAAGAGAACAGAAATCCACTCCAGTATTCTTGCCTGGAGAATTTCATGGACAAAGGAGCCTGGTGGGCTATGGTCCATAGGGTCACAAAGAGTCGGACACGACTGAGCAGGACTAACAACAAGCAGGCAAGCTGGACTTAGAAAAGGCTGAGAAACCAGAGATCAAATTGCCAACATCTGTTGGATCATAGAAAAAGCAAGGGAATTCCAGAAAAGCATCTATTTCTGCTTCAGTGACTATGTGAAAGCCTTTGACTGTGGATATAACAAACTGCAGAAAATTTTTAGAGATGGCAATACTAGACCTCCTGAGGAGGTGCCTCCTGAGAAACCTATATATGCAGGTCAAGAAGCAACAGAATTAGACATGGAATAATTAACTGGTTCCAAATTGGGAAAGGAGTACATCAAGTCTGTATATTGTCACCCTGCTTATTTACTTTATATGCAGAGTACATCATGGAAAATGTTGGGTTGGATGAAGCTCAAGCTGGAATCAAGATTGCCAGGAGAAATATCAATAACTTCAGATATGCAGATGTCACCATCCTTATGGAAGAAAGTGAAGAGGAAATAAAGAGCCTCTTAAAAAGCTGGCATAAATCTCAACATCCAAAAAACTAAGATCATGGCATCCAGTCATATCACTTTATGGCAAATAGATGGAGGAAAATGGAAACAGTGACAGACTTTATTTTCTTGGGCTCCAAAATCAATGCAGATGGTGACTGCAGCCATGAAATTAAAAGATGCTTCCTCCTTGGAAGAAAAGCTATGACCAACCAAGACAGCATATTCAAAAGCAGAGGCATTACTTTGCCGACAGAGGTCCGAATAGTCAAAGCTATGATTTTTCCAGTAGTCATGTATGGATGTGAGAGTTGAACCATAAAGAAGGCTGAGCGCTGAAGAATTGATGCTTTTGAACTGTGGTGTTGGAAAAGACTCTTGAGAGTCACTTGGACTGCAAGATCAAACTACTCAGTCCTAAAGGAAACCAACCCTGAACATTCATTGGAGGGACTGATGCTGAAGCTGAAGATTCAATAATTTGGCCACCTGATGCGAAGAGCCAACTCATCGGAAATGATCCTGACGAGAGCAAGAGGAGAAGGGGACAACAGAGGATGAGCTGGTTCGATGGTATTATTGATTCAATGGAAATGAGTTTGAGCAAACCCAGAGAGATAGTGAAGGACAGGGAAGCCTAGTGTGCTGCAGTCCATGGGGTCACAAAGAGTTGGACACGACTGAATGGCAAAGGAAATCATGCCAAAATTCATGAAACAATTTGGCTTACTTTTTAAGGTATAAAAACATCCTTTACCAAGTTTAATTTAATCAAAAATGATAGTATGCTTAGAACTGTTTAATCAGCTGCTTGCTAACCCGAAGCCTGGAAGAAGCCTGACTTCAGAGACTGTGTTGTTTTTGTCCTCATCCGTTAGGGGGCACCAAAATCCTATAAACTGCCTTCAGAGAGCCCTGGAAGGTTTCAATCAGGAGGAAGGGGATGAACAGGCGGGCTGCCCAGATCCGATCAATGCTCTAAAAGTAATAATGTTTGAATGTTTCAGTGATTGAAACTCTCCGCAAGAGTCCTGTCATGTTGCTGTATAAGAATGTGTGGCATTTTCATTAAGAAGTGTGTCTCTCTAAGTGACTCTTGCCATCTGAAGTCTCATAGAACAAGCTTTATCCAGCTTGTTCATGGCCAGACATCTAAACACAAGCCTCCAATTTTCACGAGTCTTGAGTCTTTTCTTCTCCAGAATAAATACCATGGACGTTTCAGCAGTTCTTAAATGTATTAGTGAAGGTTCTTTCTGTTCTGCTGCAGGCTGCAGAACTGGGCCCTGGTTAGCTTTCCCTGGGATGTCTCACAGGATCAAGAGAACAGTTAAACACCTAAGGCCTGAGAAAGCGGCCGCTAGGAGTTCACAGCAGCAGTCCAAGGTCCTCTTACTACAGCCTTGCCATTCACATGAACCACATAGGTGACTCGCACTCGTCTCTGTGTCTCTCAATTCCAAATTTCATCTTCCTGTAGAGACTCTGGTGGCTCAAACAGTAAAGAATCTGCCTGCAGTGCAGGAGACCTGGGTTCAATCACTGGGTTAGGAAGAGCCCCTAGAGAAGGAAATGGCTACCCACTCCAGTATTCTTGCCTGGAAAATTCCACAAACAGAGGAACCTGGCGGACTACAGTCCATGGGGTTACACGGAGTCAGACACGACTGAGCAACTTGAACTGATTGAAGTCCTCACCAGGTGGGAGAAATTAACAAATGGTGCCCCAAAGCAAGTAGACCCCAGACCAGCTGGGAACAGAAGGTGGAAGATGCTGACTCCCACCTACCTCACCACCAACCAATCAGAAAAGCATCCACAAGCTGACCCTCCCGTTTTTAAAGCATTACTATAAAACTTCTCACTACCTCCTCCAATCAGGACACGGTTTTGAGGCATTAGCCTGTTGTGGCCCCCTTTTCCTAGTGAAGCAATAAAGCTGTTATTTTCTACTTTATCCAAAAGTCTGTCTCTGAGAATTAATACAGGCTTGGGTACAGAGGCCTGATCCAGCTCCCATCTCTCCTCTGAAAAGTGACCGTTTGTTCCTCTTCTCTTTACACTGGCAACCAATTGTCGAGGGTGGGTCTGAAACCATGCAGAGCAAGGGACTACCACCCTCTGATTCTGAGCTCCACGATTCTATTACTGTGATCTAAGATATGAGCTTTTTTTTTTATTCACATGACTCTTCTCGGCTCTTGATACGTCACCTTCATCTCGTATTTCAGCCATCTGGCCTGGTGATTTAAATGCCAGGTCATTACCCCAAGAATTTTCATCTATAACATCTGAATTACTGTTCCAGCTTGCTAAAATCTTTTGCATTTTGATTCTATCACTCATTAGAGCACAAAGTGACGCCAATATTATGTTTAGCTATTAATTTAGCAAAGTTCTGCTTTGTTTTAAAAAACTGAGTTTGGCAGGAGAATGAGACAATAGAAATCACTGAGCTACCCAGGGAAATTATAGGAAATGTGTAAGAGAACTCCTTACTTTTAGGAATCCATCATACTTTCAGGAAATTTTAGTTCTATAAACACAGATTTGAATACTTAGGTTTTTGTCTTATTATTTATAATTGCAAAAACATTGGAAACTCATTTACTGCCTAATGGTAAGGGAATGCGTAAATAAATTTTGATATAGTCATTCAATGCAATAGTTTTGCCACCAATAAAAATCTATTTATAGAGACTTAAGATATAGAAAAATATGTATCATATATGCAATATATTTTATATAAATTTAGCAGAAACTTGTATTCTCATTATGATATTTTTATTTTTTCTTTTCTATATTTTTTTCACTTTTATGATGAAAAATTCTCTCATGCAAGTCTGTTTCATGATCATTCTCAGCTTTTGATTACGGATAAATTCTTTGCATTTTTGTGTCTAAGGAACTTTCATTTTTTTAAACTATCTTGTGACATAGGGTTTCCTTCACTTTGTCCCGCTCACACATGTTTTACAGTAGAGCCACCCCAATGCGATAATTAGCGCTTCCTGTTGAGCTTATCTGGAAGAGCTCTGAAGCCTGCTGCTGCTGTTGTTGCTAAGCCTGAGTCTCTGTCAAATATTGTTGTCATTCCGTCACTAAGCTGTGTTTGACTCTGCGACACCATGGACTGTAGCCAGGCAGGCTTCTCCGCCCATGGGATTCTCCAGACAGGAATACTGGAGTGGGTTGCCATTTCCTCCCTCCAGGGGATCTTCCTGACTCAGGGATTGAAGCCTCACTTCTTGCATCTCCTGCCTTGGCAGGTGAATTCTTTTACCACTCTGCCACCTGGGATGCCGCTCCTAAACTGGGAAATCTGCAGTGTCAGCTCCTCCGAGCCCCTGCATGGTGTGAACTGCCTGACTCTAAGATTTGCTGATTATACTGTAAGGGCCGGAAATGAAGATTTTGATAGTGAGGTCTCCATGTCAAAGATATCTATCTCCAATAAACACATTGCTAGCAACACAACCAGATAAAGTGCCAAGCTGCCTCACCCTTGAAGTTCCCCTTGTAGGGAGCCCTGGGTGAAGTAGATAACTTCTCCCTCGCCTGCTTTTCTCCTCTAGCACCCCAATCCCTGCTCTTATCTTTAAAGAGAGAAGTCCTAGCCCCCTCCCACCCTCAACCCCAGGAAAGGCAGAGCTCCAGGTCTGCACTTGTTCTCTCTCTCTCCACGACCTCACTATGTTGCCTCATGTGTGCTGTGTCCCCTCCGGGACTTAGGAGTCATAAACCTTGTTGTTGTTTTTTGAAGTTTCCTGATGGTTGTAGCTGATGTGCCTCTTACAATTACAATACAACATAGGGGCTGGTCCAGCCACAGTACTGGTTCCAGTTCTGAGAACTTCCATGAGACTCACCACAAGTGTGAGTGTGTGTGTTAGCCACTCAGTCACGTGACCCCACGGACTGCAGCCCACCAGATTCCTCTGTCCGTGGGATTCTCCAGGCAAGAAGACTGGAGTGGGTTGCCATGCCCTTCTCCAGGGGATCTTCCCAATCCAGGGATCAAGCTCAAGTCTTCTGCATTGCAGACGGATTCTTTACTGTCTGAGCCACCAGGGAAGCACCACAAATAGGACAGTCGAAGTGAGTGCACCCAGAGGTTCTGAGAGCATCACTAACCAGAGGCTGAGATTGATAGGAAACACCCTGTCATTGCCGTCTTCTACCTGCAGACTCAGCTTTGCTCTTTTTCTGAGTTAATCGCTGGAGTTGCAGAAAGACTAATGGGATCTGAAATTATATCACAGGTCTGGTCTAGGGTTCTGTGTGCTGGGAAGGAACCACATTCCTCCATGTCACGGAGGCTGAAGCGGAAGGATCTCGACGGCCATTCAGCAAAGAACTGAGCTTGGCCTTGTTTCCCCACCACTGTCACTGTCTTCCACACCTTCCACACTAAGACTGGCTGTGGGGCACCAGCCTCTTTGGCTGGCATCCTGTGATCCTTGTCCTCCAAATCCTCTGCCTGCCTTCCATCTGTGGGAAAACTTTAGCCAAAGAACAATTTTAATCAGAGAGGTGACAGAATGCCCAAACAAAGGGAAATACTCAGAGGAGACCAAATAATATTAGTTTCGTCATTAAGCATAGTCAAGGACCGTAGTTCCTTCTTATGGGCTATAGATAATATGTTGAGCCATATCCTGTGAGCTGTCTTACAGATACTAAAACCTCCAGCAGGTGGAAGGAGTCAATTACATGATGACCAGACCATAGCCATGACATTGTTGTTGCTCTTCAGTTGCTCAGTCATGTCCGACTCTTTGCAACCCTATGGACTGCAGCACGCCAGGCTTCCCTGTCCTTCACCATCTCCCGGAGCTTGCTCATACTCATGTCCACTGAGTTGGTGATGCCATCCATCCATCTCATCCTCTGAAGTTCCCTTCTCCTCCTGCACTCAGTCTTTCCCAGCATCAAGGTCTTTTCCAACGAGTCAGCTCTTCGCATCAGGTAACCACAGTATTGGAGCTTCAGCTTTAGCATCAGTCCTTCAGTGTTGATTTCCTTTAGAATTGACTGGTTTGATCTCCTTGCAGTCCAAGGGACTCTCAAGAGTCTTCTCCACAATTCTCTCCACAATTCAAAAGCAGCAATTCTTTGGCATTCAGCCTTCTTTATGGTCCAACTCTTATATCTACAGGTAACTACTGAAAAAAAACATAGCTTTGACTATATGGACCTTTGTTGGCAAAGTGATATCTCTGCTTTTTAATATCCTGTCTAGGTTTGTCACAGCCACGACGTAAGCTGCCGCAATTCTGAGAACTGGCCTCAAAGAAATGGAAACAAACCAGCCCTGGAACTGAAGATTAACTCACTGTACTTTAACATAATAAAGATGTTGCTGCTGCTGCTAAGTCGCTTCAGTCGTGTCCGACTCTGTATGACCCCATAGATGGCAGCCTACTAGCCTCCCCTGTCCCTGGGATTCTCCAGGCAAGAACACTGGAGTGGGTTGCCATTTCCTTCTCCAATGCAGGAAAGTGAAAAGTGAAAGTGAAGTAGCTCAGTCATGTCTGACTCTTGGTGACCCAATGGACTGCAGCCTACCGGGCTCCTCCATCCATGGGATTTTCCAGGCAAAAGTACCAGAGTGGGTTGCTATTGCCTTCTCCAAAAGATGATGCTGGTCAGTCCAATTTCAAGATGGTGGTCTGACCAGCCATCTTTCATGACCGATTTCAAGAAGGCTGTCAGAGCTGACTGTACTGTTTCTGCAAGTAGCTCCCTCCCTCTGTCTATAAAAGTTCTTTCCCACTGATTGGCAGTGGAAGGGAGTCAGCCTTTGAATAGATTTCTTCCCCACCCCTCCTACCCCTCCCTCCCCCCTACCCCCTTTGCCAACCCTGGTTGCTGGCACCCAAAATAAAGCAAATTTACCTTTCCACCAGCTTCCCTTGTGGCTCAGCTGGTAAAGAATTCACTTGCAATGCAAGAGACCTGGGTTCAATCTCTGGGTTGGGAAGATCCCCTGGAGAAGGGAAAGGCTACCCACTCCAGTATTCTGGCCTGGAGAACTCCATGGACTATTTATTCCATGGGGTTGCAAAGAGTCAGATAAGACTGAGCAACTTTCACCTTCACTTTCCGCCTTTCCACCAGCCTGGCCTCTTTAATGGCTTATAAGTAGCTGGACCCTCATTTTTGGTCACACTGGCACCCTATTCAGGTATTATCAGTGGACCCTTTATCCTCTCCTTTCACTCCTTACCTGGGCTCCTCAAGATCACCCCGGGACGAGAGCACCTGCGCCCAGAGATCCTCCTCGCCCCTCTCCCTGCCAGGCTGAGCTCTTGTTGCCGTCACTTTCCAGCCTTTCTTCTTCTCGTCTGAGGGTCCTCCTCCGGCCCTGCCTGCCTAAGAAATCAAGGACCCAAGACACCTCCTCCTTGGCCCCCAAGCTGCCTGTGACATTGTCAAGTCTGGTGTGCACACCTGGCTCTGGGAAAATTGGGGGACAGGCAGAAGAACTCGGGAGAGGGTACCATCTTGCAATGTATTTATTATTATTATTGAAGCAGAAAGTAAAAATTATAACCCTCTCACTTTAGGGATAACCTTCGTTCCTTAACATCTTATACGTCAGTTTTCTAGTCTTTTATGGGTTATGTCATTTTTATAGCAGCTGAAAGCATACAGCAGCTTTTTATAGTAGTTGAAACTATTTAAAGTACCCCGGAAAGGTACTCCTTTGCTTTTTTATATTTCCTTTCCTTTTTCCCTCCTGCACAACCCTTTTTGATTACTGGTTATTGAGGTAAGTTCATCTGAGAGGGGAGGTGAGATCAGCCCTAGTTAACCCCATTGCTAATTGCGATTCCAATGCTAGCTGTACTGCCTCCTTTGGGCTCCAGCCTCCTTTCAGAGTGAGAGCCGGGTACCAGCGTGCATCATCTTTTATGTTTGAGGAAACTTAATATTCAAGGAGTTTTAGTGGCTGGACCATCATGACACAGCAAGAGACAGGGCCAGCACCAAAGCCCAGCCTTCACAGCCCCATTTCTATGTCCCTGCTGTCAGCAATGGGTGTGGGCTAATCTGATAAGGATCTTCTTGGGGTCTGATTGCAAGTGGGCGAAAGGAGAGGCCAGTGAATGAAGCTGGGAACAAAAGCAGCAGAGAGCAGAGAAGCCAGTGGCAGGGTGGGCTGACTCCCCATAAGCCTCCTGGGCTTCTGGGAGGTATTCCAAGGAGCCTGGCTTCTGGTCCCAGAGGGAAGTTCATGTTTGTGCTCCCAGTCACAGACTCTTTGCAGCCCATTGGTGCCTACCTGATGGGCTGGCGATTGGAGGGGCAGCCATGGGCCTGCCAGGGAATGCAGGTTTGCTTTCTCTGGATTCTGAATGTGAGTGGGAAGAGACCTTCCCCTCCACTCCAGGGCACAGCGGGAGTCCCCGGGGTTTTCACAGAACTGCCGCGTCTTTGATGGCCATTCTGCCATGGGACCCTCCCAGACCTTCTTGGGTTTCTAAATGACTGCTCATTCTTTTTTTTTTTCCTGAAGAGAAGTATGCTGAACTGCACTCATCTCGGTGTCCACCCTCTGGGAGCTCTGTGTTTCCTAACAGAATCCCTGCCCTGGAGCTGGAGACTCGGCCCTTAGAGAACCTGGGCCGGGCCCTGGGTGGGATGTCAGCGGAGCATCTCGGCATGTGCACCCCCTCGCCAGCCCCACCCCCCCCCCCCAACCCCCCCACCCCCCCAACCCCCGGTGTGGGTCCTTTTGTGGTGGGCCTTGTATGAGCCATTCATTTCTTAGTCCACAAACACTTACTGAGGAGCTGCTAAGTGCTGGAGAGGGAAGGGACACAACCCCCCGCAGCTCTCTGGTGACGGGATCCAGGGGTAAAGCTTTGAGAGTCTGCGGGGGCGCCTCAAGTCCCTGCAATCTCCACGGACCAGCGAGCAGCGGCCGGAAGATGAGGAAACAAAAGTCGGTGGGAATTTCACTCTGTCGCAAAGCCCTTCCTCTACCTCCGGAAAGACCCCAACTCTGTTAGACGCTTTCCTATAAATAAACAACGGAGTTTATCCAGGGTGGCGACAGAGCTGAAAGTCCGAAATGATTTGAGCCAGAGGGGATTTTGAAAGTTAAGTGTGTTAAGCCAAGGACGTATGAAACAGGATGCTGCGCCTAATAAGCACCATGACTTTAAAGCGGTAATGATTACTTTGCTTGGGAAGAGATGACTTTCTTCCTAAACATAAAGATTCTTGTTCCTTTACAGTTTATAAGCTCGCATTCTTGACAGGCCACTTAAAGGAAAATTGTGTAAAAGTCTGATTTTAAGTTGCAATGTTTCTGCTTATCCAAAAATTAATGTTTCCCATAAACATAAATATTAAAATGTACATCATATACTAATTCTCTTATAAGGAGGGTTGTCCTTTTTTCTGAATGTATGTACTTTGCAATTAGTTAAGGTGTTAAAGGAAAATGAAAAGATGATGATAGTGAAGAGTAGCTGCTTTTTAAATATCCTTGTGTGATAAAATAAAATGTTGACAGTCCTATGTTAATCCCCTATATTCTTACATTTTTATTATTCTTTATTATGCTAAGATACGATTTATTTTATTTATTATATACATTATATAATGTAATTTATTATATAATAAGATAGTAATGTTGGACTTCCCTGGTGGTTCAGATGGTAAAGAGTCTGCCTGCAATGCAGGAGACCTGGGTTTGATCCCTGGGTCAGAAAGGTCCCTGGAGAAGGAAACGGCAACCCACTCCAGTATTCTTGCATGAGAGAATTCCATGGACAGAGGAACTTGGTAGGTTATAGTCCATGAGGTTGCAAAAAATCGGACATGACTGAGTGATTAACACTTTTACTTTATAGTAATGCTATTCTTATTTACACATTTATTATTATTTAAGTGACAGAGCAAATATGTAACTACCTCTTTCTTCTTAGAAGATCACCACCACCACCCCATACTGCTCACCACCCCTCTCAAAAAAAAAAAAATCAAGAAATGGAAATGCAGCTTCATCTGTGATGGGACCAGGTAACATCTGTGACCTCACTGATCCCAAATGCAGTATCTGGAGTGAAAGTGTTAGACATTCAGTCGTGTTTGACTATTTACGACCCCATGGACTGTAGCCCACCAGGCTTCTCTGTTCTCCACTGTCTCCTGGAGTTTGCTCAAACTCATGTACACTGAATCAGTGATGCCATCTAACCATCTCGTCCTCCGCCATCGCCTTCTCCTTTTGCCTTCAATCCTTCCCAACCCTGGAGCGGTTGCTATCTGCTGGGTGGAGAGAAACAAAGGCTAACTACTCACCCATTCAAAGAAGCTCGAGTTCTGCACTGTGATCTAGGGAGAATCCTGTGTGTCAGGAGGCTCAGTGTGTCAGATATAAATTGCTGAGTAATGAACAGTCAGTCCCCAACACAGTAGCTTAAAAGAACATCCTGGGGGACTTTCCTGAGAGTCCAGTGGAGGGGACTCAGATTTGATCCCTGGTCAGGGAAACAAGATCCCACATGGGGCAACTAAGTCTGAGTGCCACAGCTAGATAGCCCTTGAGCCTCAAAGTATGCCTCAACAAGGACCCAGTGCAGTCAAAAAAATAAATACAAAACAAAAAAAAAAGAGCATCCATTTTATTTGCTAAGGATCTTGGGGGTCAGCGGTTGCAATGGGTTCAATAGACATGTCTTTGAGTGTCTCTCTTGGGGGTACTTACAAGGGAGAAGTCTTCCTGTTTGGCTGGGATTGGTCCTTGATGGTGTCCCTTATGTGTCTGGCAGTTGGAGCTGGAAAAACAAATTCAAGGAATTCAGCCTGCCTCAAACTTTCTCCATAACAACTTATAAGATTAGAAGTCAATAGAGCAATGCCTTCCAAGTTTAAGAAGGAAAAAAGTGACCTGGAAATAAGGCTACAGAAACATGTTTTTAAATGTACAAGAATTCAAGGAATATATCTTCCACATGCTTTCTTTGAATTAATCGATGAAAGGTGAAGTTCAGCCAACTGTTATGGACTGGATTTTGTATGCCTTGCTCATCCTCCCCCCTACCACACAAAATATTTATATATTGAATCCTCATTCCAAGTACCTCAGAATGTGACTGCATTTGGAGGTTGGGTCTTTAAAGAGGTATGTGCGTGCTAAGTCACTTCAGTCATGTCCAACTCTTTGAGATCCTATGGACTGTACTCTGCCATGAGATTCTCCAGGCAAGAATACTGGAGTGGATTGCCATGTCCTCCTCAAGAAGCCTTCCCAACCCAGGGATCGAACCTGTGTCTCTTACATCTCTTGCATTGGCAGGTGGGTTCTTTACCATTAGAGCCACTTGGGAAGCCCCTTTAAAGAGGTGATTAAGTTAAAATGAGATCATTGCAATGGGCCTGAATTCAGTATGACTAGTCCCAATAAGAAGAGGAAATTTGGTACAGACCCATATAGAGAGCATATAGTGTGAAGACACGGGGAAATCGGCTATCTACAAGCCAAGGGGTGAGGCCTCACAAGGAACCCACCCTGAAGACACCTCGATCTCAGACTTCTAGCCTTTAGGACTGCGAGAAAATAGCTTTCGTTTAAGACACCCCATGTGTGGTACTTTGTTATGGCAGCCTTAGCAAATAAATACACCAACCAAGAAAAATAAGTAAAAGAAACGAAAAAAGAAGTGGGATGAGCAGTGAAGCATGTTACTACAGGGCTAACTCTAACACAAATGGGGGCAAGTGTTACACACTGGCTGAGCATTTATAAGCTCATAAATCCGTCTTTAAGGGACTTGGGCTCCACTTGCACTGAGGCCCCCGGGTAACTATCACATTGGGCCAGTCATTTGGGCTCACTGGGCTACACTGGCCTTCAAGGTAAGGAATAACTTTCAAGTCAGGTTCTAGAGTCCTAGGCATTCAGGACAAGGGCTTCAGGGATTTCCAAGAAAATGAGGAGGCGAGTCTGTGGGGTCTGGACCCTCCTTTACTTCATGGGCAGCCTCAGGCCTTTGCAGTGAGCTCTCATGGACAGGAGTTTGCTGAAGCTAAAGCAGGCCTGAACCCCAGGGGCCTGGATCATTTTCTTAATTTCCCACCAAATCAGAAATCTGTTAGCATCTTCAGGTAGTTTCACCCCATTGTGCGTGTGTACTTAGTTGTTCAGTCGTGTCTGACTCTTTGCGACCCCAATGGACCGTAGCCTGCCAGGCTCCTCTGTCCATGGGATTCTCCAGGCAAGAATACTGGAGTGAGTTGCCATGCCCTTCTCCAGGGGATCTTCCCAACTAAGGGTTCAAACTCAGGTCTCCCGCATTATAGGCAGTTTCTTTATTCTTTGAGCCACTAGGGAAAACTTTCACCCCATTAGCCTTAAGATAATGTAAGAACATGTTGGTAACTTATGTGGGGTTCTGTCACCAACCACATTTCTAGCTAAGACCCACCATAGCTCAAGCTTGGCTCCTCCTCCCTCAGGACCAGCCTGTCATGGGAGATGGATGCTGCTGCTGAAGACAGAGGGGAGACCCAAGGGGCCGATCTAGGGAGCGAATCTCAGGAGCTGGTTGTTGGACTCCAAGCTACCTCAGGGGAAGGATCAGAGTGACCAAGTCCTGATGGACAGGACTGGGCTCTGTAGGAGACATTTTTTGCCGAAGAAATCCTTTGTCAATGTTATTCTTCATCATTGTTATTCTTCTCTCCCCCTCCTCAGTCAATGACTCGGTTCTCACAATCAGACATCAGTGGGGCCGGGAATTTTCCTTAATAAGAAGACAAACAGCAAAAAGCTTTTGCAGCAACATTGATGGACCTAGAGATGATCATACTAAATGAAGCGAGTCAGAAACAGAAAGAAAAATACCATATGATATCACTTGTAAGTGGAATACTTCTGCTTTATTGACCATGCCAAAGCCTTTAACTGTGTATACCACAACACACTCTGGAAAAATCTTAAAGAGCTGGGGATACCAGATCACCTGACCTTCCTCTTGAGAAATCTGTATGCAAGTCAAGAAACAACAGTTAGAACTGGACATGGAACAACAGGCTGGTTCCAAATAGGGAAAGGAGTATGTCAAAGCTGTATATTGTCACCCTGCTTATTTAACTTATATGCAGAGTACATCATGAGAAACGCTAGGCTGGAGGAAGCACAAGCTGGAATCAAGATTGCCAGGAGAAATATCAATAACCTCAGATATGCAGATGACACCACCCTTATGGCACAAAGCAAAGAAGAACTAAAGAGCTTCTTGATGAAAGTAAAAGAGGAGAGTGAAAAAGTTGGCTCAAAACTTAACATTCAGAAAACTAAGATCATGGCATCTGGTCCCATCGCTTCCTGGCAAACAGATAGGGAAACAATGGAAACAGTGAGGACTTTAATTTTTTTGGACTTCAAAATTACTGCAGATGGTGATTACAGCCATGAAATTAAGACACTTGCTCCTTGGAAGGAAAGTTATGACCAACCTAGACAGCATGTTAAAAAGCAGAGACATTACTTTGCCAACAAATGTCCACTTACTCAAAGCTATGGTTTTTCCAGTAGTCATGTATGGATGTGAGAGTTGGACTATAAAGAAAGCTGAGTGCCGAAGAATCGATGCTTTTGAACTATGGTGTTGGAGAAGACTCTTGAGAGTCCCTTGGACTGCAAGGAGATCAAACCAGTCCATCCTAAAGGAAAGCAGTCCTGAATATTCATTGGAAGGACTGATGTTGCAGCTGAAGCTCCAATACTTTGGCCACATGATACAAGAACTCACTCATTTGAAAAGACCCTGATGCTGGGAAAGATTGAAGGCAGGAGGAGAAGGGGACGACAGAGGATGAGATGGTTGGATGGCATCACCAACTCGATGGACACGAGTTTGAGTAAACTCCAGGAGTTGGCGATGGATAGGGAGGCCTGATGTGCTGCGGTCCATGGGGTCACAAAGAGCTGGACACAACTGAGTGACTGAACTGAACTGACAAGTGGAATCTAAAATACAACACAAATGAACATACCTACGAAACAAAAACATGCCCATAGGCATAAACAGACTTATGGTTGCCAAGAGGGAGGGACTGGGAGAGGGAAGGATTGGAAGTTTGGTATTAGCAGATGCAAGCTATCACAGAAAGGATGAATAAAAACAAGGTCCTCTGTATAGCACAGGGAGCTATATATTCAGTAACCTGTGATAAATCATAATGGGAAGGAATATGAAAAAGAATGTGTCTCTGTATCACTGAGTCACTTTGCTGTTGTTCAGTTGCTCAGTCATGTAGGACTCTTTGCAACCCCATGGACGGCAGCACACCAGGCTTCCCTGTCTTTCACCATCTCCCGGAGCTTGCTCAAACTCATGTCCATTGAGTCGGTGATGCCATCAGTGTCTTCTGTTGCCCCTTCTCTTGCCTTCAATCTTTCCCAGCATCAGGGTCTTTTCTAATGAGTCAGCTCTTCGCATCAGGTGGCCAAATAATTGGAGCTTCAGCTTCAGTCCCACCAATGAATATTCAGGGTTGATTTCCTTTAGAATTGACTAGTTTGCACACACAAAAATAAACTCAAAATGGATTAAAGATCTAAACGTAAGACCAAAAACTGTAAAACTCCTCGAGGAGAACAGGCAAAACACTCTCTGACATAAATCACAGCAGGATCCTCTATGATCCACCTCCCAGAATATTGGAAATAAAAGCAAAAACAAACAAATGGGATCTAATTAAAATTAAAGGCTTCTGCACAACAAAGGAAACTATAAGCAAGGTGAAAAGACAGCCTTCTGAATGGGAGAAAATAATAGCAAATGAAGCAACTGACAAGCAACTAATCTCAAAAATATACAAGCAACTTATGCAGCTCAATTCCAGAAAATAAACGACCCAATCAAAAAATGGGCCAAAGAACTAAATAGACATTTCTCCAAAGAAGACATACAGATGGCTAACAAACACATGAAAAGATGCTCAACATCACTCATTATCAGAGAAATGCAAATCAAAAACACAATGAGGTACCATTTCACACCAGTCAAAATGGCTGTGATCCAAAAGTCTGCAAGCAATAAATGCTGGAGAGGGTATGGAGAAAAGGGAACCCTCTTACACTGTTGGTGGGAATGCAAACTAGTACAGCCACTATGGAGAACAGTGTGGAGATTCCTTAAACAACTGCAAATAGAACTGCCATATGACCCAGCAATCCCACTGCTGGGCATACACACGGAAGAAACCAGAATTGAGACACATGTACCCCAATGTTCATGGCAGCACTGTTTATAATAGCCAGGACATGGAAACAACCTAGATGTCCATCAGCAGATGAATGGATAAGAAAGTTGTGGTACATATACACAATGGAGTATTACTCAGCCATTAAAAAAGAATACATTTGAATTAGTTCTGATGAGATGGATGAAACTGAAGCCGATTATACAGAGTGAAGTAAACCAGAAAGAAAAACACCAATACAGTATACTAGCACATATATATGGAATTTAGAAAGATGGTAATGATAACCCTGTATGTGAGACAGCAAAAGAGACACAGATGTATAGAACGGACTTTTGTACTCTGAGGGAGAGGGAGAGGGTGGGATGATTTGGGAGAATAGCACTGAAACATGTATAGTATCATGTAAGAAACGAATCACCAGTCTATATTCAATGCAGGATACAGGATGCTTGGGGCTGGTGCACGGGGATGATCCAGAGAGATGATATGCGGTGGGAGGTGGAAGTGGGGTTCAGGATTGGGAACTCATGTACACCCATGGCGGATTCATGTCAATGTATGGCAAAACCAATACAGTATTGTAAAGTAAAATAAAGTAAAAATAAAAATTAAAAAAAAAAAAAAAAAAGAATTGACTGGTTTGATCTCAAGAGTCTTCTCCAAATCACAGTTCAAAAGCATCAATTCTTCGGTGCTCAGCCTTCTTTATGGTCCACCTCTCACATACGTACATGACTACTGGAAAAACCATAGCTTTGACTAGACAGACATTTGTTGGCAATGTAATGTCTCTGCTTTTTAATTTGCTGTCTAGGTTGGTCATAGCTTTTTTTGCAAGGAGCAAGCGTCTTTTAATTTCATGGCTGCAGTCACCATCTGCAGTGATTTTAGAGCCCAAGAAAATAATGTCTGTCACTGTTTCCATTGTTTCCCCATCTATTTGCCTTGAAGTGATGGGACTGGATGCCGTGATCTTAGTTTTTTGAATGTTAAGTTTTAAGTCAGTGTTTTCACTCTGCTCTTTCAGTCAGTGTTTTCACTCTGCTCTTTCACCTTTATCAAGCTCCTCTTTGCTTTCTGCCATAAGGGTCATCTGCATATCTGAGATTATTGATATTTTTCCCAGCAATCTTGATTCCAGCTTGTGCTTCATCCAGCCCAGCATTTCTCATGATGTACTCAGGATAAATGATGTACTCATGATACATCATAATGGGGAAGAATATGAAAAAGAATGTCTATCTGTATAACTGAATCACTTTGCTAGACAGCAGAAATTAAACACAACATTGTAAATCAACTATGCTTCAGTAAAATTGTTTTAGAAAGCTTCTAAGTGGCTGACCTGGAATTATTCCTCAATTTCTCCTTAAGGAACCTCATGGAAGGCAACACCCCTCACATAAGAGACACCATCACATGCTGCACTTTTTTGGGGGAAGAAATCTTCTCTCCCTTGTCAGGATCTCTGGAAGACTTTTAACGGAGGGCTGGAATGTTCTCAAGGTGTGTGGCGTGTAGGGTGAAGGAAGGACGGGTGGCCAGAGAGCATGGATGAGCATTGTCTGAAAAGAGACCGCCAGAATGTTCCTCTGGGGCTCACATTCTGGCTGCAGCAGTTGTTTCCCTTCCAAGAAATTTCAGACAAGTTCACAGACCACCATGGGCTTGCAAACAAACTGCTAATAAAGAGGCTTCCAGCTGGGGTGGAGCAGGAAAGGGAGAAGCCCTGAAACCATTCACCAAACAGAAACAAAAAAAACAAGCGGTGCACGGAGGACAGGGGCTGCGCGTTAACCTGTGTGCTGGGGGGCCCAGAGGCCACGGGAAATGGCCAGGGCTCAACAAAGGCTTCAGGGGCGGCCGAGTATCAGGCCCTGGAAGGCAGCCGGGGTGACCTAGGTCTCCTTTGCTGGGTTTCTAACGGCTCCTCTGAGACCCGGCACTGGAGGAGAGTGAGGAAAGCAGCCGGTTGCCGGACTGAGTCCCCGCAGAGCAACTTGGACGGGCTTTTCCTGTGATTTAACAGCCTCGGTTGCCTCTGAAAGGGGAACGCAGTGCAGCTGGCCCATAAAACTGCCGCACTTTGGGGTTTGGAAAAAATCCTCTTCAGAGAGAGTCAGACGCCCCGGAGGGGTGGCCGGGGCCAGAGCTCAAGGCTGGCTGGGGAAAGCAGCTGTCCCCAGGATGGCCAGGTCAGCGAGCGAGACACCAACCCCAGCACAGCCGCGGAGTCACAAGCGCGTGGGTGCATGCGCTGAGGGCCTCACGCAGACAGAGGCTCGCTTCCGTTTCCTGGGTGGCCTGAGACCTGGCCTTCCACCCGGAAGCGGCGATCCTTGCATCTCTTGGCTGGGAAGCAGAGGAAGACGTGCTGGGAGACGGGGCCATGCGGGACCCACGCTTTGTCACGGCGAACTCGGTTCTAACAAGACCCCATGAGCGGGTTCAGATTTCAGCTCCCCACTCGGCCAGAGACTTCTGCTTGTTGGTTATTTCTGGAGAAGGGAATGGCTACCCACTCCAGTATTTTTGCCTGGAGAATTCCATGGACAGAGGAGCCTGGCCGGCTGCAGTCCATGGGATCCCAAAGAGTTGGACACTGCTGAGCCACTGTCACCTTCTCCCCCATGCAGAATACCACTTGGTTATTCATTGATGTATTCAGTCAACAAATACTTCAGACCCACTTGGTATAAAGAGCCATGAGAATGGCAACAGTGGTGACTCGGCCCAGCACCGAGCCAGCTGCTGTAGTGAAAGGACAGAGTAAGGCACTGTCTTTTGAGAGTATCAGATGGGTGGAGGAAATGCATGTTATTTCTTTGATTTGTTTAACTCTCATGTATTAATTGCCCACTTATGCACAGACCACTTTCTTAGCACCTAATACATTTAATCCACCTCACCATCCCATATCGCCATTTTACATAGGAGAAAAATAGAGGCAAAGGAACCTGCTAGGAAGAGGTTAGCTGAGGTCAGTCGGGCTCTAGCACCCATTCCTTTAAATGTTACACCATTAAACAGATAAATGGAATGAAGAGTCTATAGACTATACTTGAATGAAGAGTCTGCTTGGTGCTTGGGAAGTACGAAAGGGGGATTTTTTTTTTTTTTTTTTTTCAAAGAGATTGGGAGTCAGGGTGGATTTCTCTGAAATGGTAACAGAAAGGAGGAAGTCTGATCCACAAGAAGAAAAATATGAAAGCAAAGGTCTGGGGTGAGAAAAGTCATGGTGAACTCACAACCCTTGGAGGGAAGTCGGTGCTGTCATGGGAACGAGGTGAGCACCAGGCAGGATGGGGAGAGACAAGGTTGGAGGGTAAGATCAAGCCATGTTCAGTTTCCTTTGGCAGATCTCAAGGTAAGGTGATAAAGGGTGTGGCAGTGGCAGGGTGGGGGAGTGGGGAGGTCTGTCTTTAAGAAATCAGGCATATCATATAGCATGACTGTGTGGGGAAGTTGTCAGTATTCATTTTGAAAAGCCCTCATTGCATATTTCACATATACTTGACACTCACAACCATCCTGTAAGGAATTAGATCAAATTAACCTCTTTGTAATTGCACCCCACCCCACCCCTTCCTCATACCCACTCCCCCTCCTTGCTACTGCTAGCAGAGTTCTGTTCCAGGAGGCCATGCCATCCAGCCCTGGCAAACACCCCCATCCTAGCCTCCACCACAGCCAGGGGTGGCTCTGCACCCTTCCTGGCCAATGAGACGTTGGCGGGGATTCTGGGAAGCCTCTTGCTTTTCCTGACAAGAGGCACAGATGTGAGTCCATCACCACTTTCTCTTCTTCTGTACCTGGAAAGGGACAGGATGTCTGTAGCTGCAAGAACTATTGTGCAACATGATGCAAGAAGCGTAGGAGAAAAGCCAAGAGACTCTGAGAAGCTGGCTCTGAACTGGTGCCAGCAGCCACCCACAGCTAGACTTGTTATGGGGGTGAGTGGTCAACCCTTATTCCTTTCAGCCATTTCTATAACTGAGAATCCTATTACTTGTATGTTCCTCCTAAAGAAAACACTGTTATACTCTATGTAAACTAAAGATGAGAAAATATCAGACTTAGCAGATAGGAGATTTAACCCCCAATTCACCTGAGTCTTCATCCAGGGCTCCTCCACCATTATTAAAAGAATGCTTACCTTGCCTTTGGTGTTTCTATGTGTGTTTACCTTTCTTGGCATTGCACATGCCAAACCGCAAATCTGCATTGCTCCGAACACCTTTCAGGCAGCCATGATTTGAATCAGGTGGCCCCACCCTCTTTAAGGGACCAAACAGAAGTCCCTGACCCAATATTGTCAATGCACAGACTAGTCAAAAGCCCATGGTATGGTCTGCTCTGGAAAAGATGAATTGGCCAAATAAGGATTTCTCTTGCAGGAATTTGAACTAGGTAGTTCTGGGAGATTGGAAAAGGAAACAGAAGAGCTGAAGTGGGAAGGTAAGACCACCTGGAAGGATCTCATGTCATCTAAGTTATGAGGAAGCCGAAACCATGAGAAGTGGAAGTTGCAAAGTAGAGAAAGCACATAAAAGCAGAGAAGATGGGCTAGTATACCAAGAGCAGGGCAGTAGAAGCAGTCAGCCCAAGCTGTAAAGTGCAGGCTTTACTTGGACAGAATTTAAACACAGTCATGAAACCCACCTGTAACTGATCTTTTACAATATCACTTGGGCTTCCCAGGTTGTGCTAGTGGTAGAGAACCTGCCTGCCAATGCAGGAGACGTAGAGATGCAGGTTCGATCCCTGGGTCAAGAAGATCCCCTGGAGGAGGGAATGGCAATGCACTCTAGTATTCTTGCCTGGAGAATCCAATGGAGAGAGGAGCCTGGTGGGCTACCATCCATGGTGTCACAAAGAGTCAGACACGACTGAAGCAACTTAGCACACACACATGTTCCCTGGCAAGTCTAAACAAGAAAAGAAAAGAACTCTTTTGTTGGTCTAAGTTCTGAACTATTGCTGTGATTATTGCTGAGTTTTAATAATACATATGGAAGTTTCAAATGAACATGCTTTTCGTAACCAACCCTTTGAGAAACACTGTATTCCACGTGGAAGTTAATTCAGAGAACTTGAAGTTTGCGGTCAGACCCAACACATGTAGACTCAGCTACGCATACTATTTTCAAGAATAAACTTTTCATAGTTTAGAACTGATGAAGCTATCTTAGGATATAGCTTATTTCTCCAAAACCCTGGAGTATGACAGATGCCACGTTTAAATACTAATTCAAAATAGACTGTGACTACGTAATGTTTGTAAAGAAGAAGGAACACAGTTTGGGTTACTTCAATGCTGTCATTGCCCATGACTACTGGAGTTTTCAATTGTGCTTAAAATCGAAAACCACAAAGTAGATTATTTTTGTTTGGAAAATGCAAAATTAAATTCATTCATGTTTACACTGAAATAATCTTCTTTCTAGATTGTGAATTGGAGTGGGTTGCCAGATCTTCCAGACTCAGGAATCAAACCCAGATCTCCCACATTACAGAAAGATTCTTTACTGTCTGAGCTATCAGTGAAGCCCAAGAATACTGGATTGGGTAGCCTATCCCTTCACCAGGAGTACTTCCTGACCCGGGAATCAAACCAGGGTCTCCTGCCTTGCAGGCGGATTCTTTACCAGCTGAGCTACCATAAAGCCATTGAAATACAGGGATTCTTTCCTACAGCAACTAACTGTACGTAACTATTATTCCTAAGAGTTTTGTCTTTTTTTTTTTTTTTTACAAAGTTCCAGTTATTTATTGCAACTCATCTGATTTCTCCTTTGTGAGTTTTTTAAAAAAATTTTCCTTGGGGTATAGCTAATCTTAAAAGGTTTTATTTATTAAAAAAATATTTATTCATTTACTTATTTGACTGCTCTGGGTCTTAGTTGTGGCTTGTGGGATCTAGATCCCTGGCCAGGGATTGAACCTGCAGAGTCTTAGCCACTGGACCACCAGGAAAGTCAGCCTAAGACCTTTTTAAAACACATGATTCTAGGCACCATCAAAGACTACCAGATCAGAATCTTGTGTCACTGTGTCTGATAATGTATAATTTTAAAATGTTATTCCGCCTGAAAAGGCAGACTATATAGTCCTCGCCACCCCCCAACACCCACCGTGTCGTCTGCCTGCTTTTTGCCTGTAGAAAAAACTTTAATCAAAGAGTAAGTTTAGTCAGAGAAGTGAGAAATGGTGAAACAAAGGAAAACAGTCTAAGGAGACTAAATAATAATAATGTAATCATTAAGCATAGTTGAGGACATCTGGTTCTTTCTCAAGGGCTGTAGATAATATTCTGAGCCATATCCTGTGAACTAAACCCCCAGGTGGAAAAGTTAATGACATGATGACCCAGACTGTACCCAGGACTTGAGCTGCCACAATTCCAAGAATTGATGGCAAAGAAATGGGAACAAGTGCACCCTGGAAGTGATGATTAACTGTACCTAAAACAACCAAGATGATGCTAGTCAGACGACTGATGATAATTGGAAGATGAGTGTACTGTTTCTGCATGTAACCCTCCCCCCCCACACACACACACACACTTTGTCTATAAAAACTCTCACCCCCTACTTGTCAGGAGTGGAGGGGAGTCGGCCTTTGAACAGATGTACACCACCCTCCTCCCCAGTTGCAGGCATCTGAAATAAAGCAAACTTTCCTTTCCACAACCTGGCCTGTTTACTGGCTTCTGAGAGGGAAGCAGGCAGACCTCCCCCCAACGCATACTTTTGGGTAACATGCCTGGTTTGGGAACCAAAGCCTAAATCACCCTAAAGAGATAGATATATATTTGCATTCACCAAGTAGTAACTACCCAGATCATAGATATGGTACTTAGAAAGAGTTAACCCAAATCTTCAGAATTAACCCTGTATTTTTAACTGATAGATTTAGTGTAGAGATCAGCATGAAGTGATTTGTGGAGGTATTTGCCAGCCCCAGCAGAAGAGAGTTTTCAGATACAGTGACTGCCTGCCAGCATTGACTGCCATTGAGAACCATGCTTTTGCTAACTATGTGGCAGACACTGGGCAGATTTGCATTGTAACAGACAATTGCTGGGGCTCCTTAACCCAGAGAACTCAGGAACTCCCAGCATGAGATGGTCTGACACAGCTTCTCTCACTTGCCTGGATTCCCACACTTGCTTTAGTTTTTGTGGTTGTCTTCCAGGTGTACTTGGTAACAGGTGACTTCTTCCAGGGGTCTCCCACATGCTTTGGTTTCCAGGCCAGTTAGCAAGGCTTTTGGAATCCAAGTGAGAGCCTAGAAGAGTGAAGGAAAAGGCAGGGCCTGGTTTTGGAGGTTTCATCTGATGACAAAGGATGATGGTGAATGTTATTGATGGCTGGCATGTAGCAG
The DNA here is from genome assembly GCF_016772045.2 of Ovis aries. Lineage (NCBI taxonomy): Eukaryota > Metazoa > Chordata > Mammalia > Artiodactyla > Bovidae > Ovis > Ovis aries. The sequence continues at coordinate 39,803,842 of NC_056069.1, read as the reverse complement.
GACCCTCCCTGAGCTTCTTAAGGAGCTCTAAGTGATCACTGTGATTCTGTGTCTATATTGATGGCAGGAGAGCAGAGCAGCAAAGGGAAAGCATCCCCTTGACAGGTTCCAGGCAACTCCTTCCTGAGGTCTTCATCCTAGAAACTAGGGAGATCAAAGGGTCTTCCCTCTTCCTTCAAGCAGGATGCACACCCAAACAGTTCACACTGCTAAACAAAAGGACTCCTGGAAAACGTATGGGCATGTTCCCACAACAGCCCAGGAAAGCCCAAATTAGCAGTAATTATAGCTGAAGAGCTAATATATGTATAACATATATATTACTTTTCCAAAAAAGATGCATATAGTCACACCTATGGTTTTTCCAATAGTCATGTATGGATGTGAGAGTTTGACCATAAAGAAGGCTAAGCCCCAAAGAACTGACGCTTTTGAACTGTGATGTTGGAGAAGACTTTAGAGAGTTCCTTGGACTGTAAGGAGATCAAACCAGTCAATCCTAAAGGAAATCAATCCTGCATATATTCATTGGAAGAACTGATGCTGAAACTGAAATTCCAGTACTTTGGCTACCTGATGCGAAGAGCCGACTCATTAGAAAATACCGTGAGGCTGGGAAAGATTGAGGGCAGGAAGAGAAGGGATCACAGAGGATGAGATGGTTGGATGGCATCACCGACTCAAAGGACATGAATTTGAGCAAGCTTTGAGAGATGATGAAGGACAGATGGTATGCTACAGTCCATGGGGTCGCAAAGAGTCAGACATGACTGAGCAATGGAACAACAAATAGCTGAAGATTATGGGTGTGACTTTTGGCAGGTGGCATGGAATAGAATGAAATAGAGAAAACACTGTGCATTCCAAAACCCACAACAAAAACACACAAAGGCTTTTTAGCATATCAGTGAAGTCTTCAGGCTACAGTCCGTAGGCTATAGCCTGGATTAAGAGACTGTGATGATTTGAAAGGTAAGCAGACCTTGGGCCCCCAACATTCTGCAACAAGGAAACAAGTAGCGAAAGCTGCTTAGCCACCCAAAATGGCATATTTGGCTTCCTCAGAAATGGGCAAGGGGCATGATGAGGAAGCAACATCTTCCAGAGCCCAGGGGGAAAATAGACCTGGGAACTACTCCCAGCACTGGGACCAAAATAAGAAACTTTACCTATTTCCAGAGTGGGGAGACCCAACCACAGTTGCCCAGGAGTCTTCAGGGACCAGTAACTGCTATGGGCTCACATCCTTCCCCTGTGTGAATAGGAAGAGCTTTTCTGATTATCCTTCCCTAGTTCAGCTTTAATCTTTGGTGTATATGGAGAAGTTAAGTAGGTTGCACCTGTATCCTGCTGTTCAAGGTGGTAGGCAGAATTTTAAAGATGTCTGTCCAAGACTCCTGTCTCCTGCTGTTTAATAAAATACTAATCCAGTTACCCATCACTTCATGGCAAATAGATAGGGAAACAGTGGAAACAGTGTCAGACTTTATGTTTGGGGGGCTCCAAAATCACTGCAGATGGTGATTGCAGCCATGAAATTAAAAGACGCTTACTCCTTAGAAGGAAAGTTAAGACCAACCTAGATAGCATATTGAAAAGCAGAGACGCTACTTTGCCGACTAAGGTCTGTCTAGTCAAGGCTATGGTTTTTCCTGTGGTCGTGTATGGATGTGAGAGTTGGACTGTGAAGAAGGCTGAGCACTGAAGGATTGATGCGTTTGAACTGTGGTGTTGGAGAAGACTCTTGAGAGTCCCTTGGACTGCAAGGAGATCCAACCAGTCCATTCTGAAGGAGATCAACCCTGGGATTTCTTTGGAAGGAATGATGCTAAAGCTGAAGCTCCAGTACTTTGGCCACCTCATGCGAAGAGTTGACACATTGGAAAAGACTCTGATGCTGGGAGGGACTGGGGGGCAGGAGGAGAAGGGGACGACCGAGGATGAGATGGCTGGATGGCATCACTGACTCGATGGACGTGAGTCTGAGTGAACTCTGGGAGATGGTGATGGACAGGAAGGCCTGGCGTGCTGCGATTCATGGGGTCACAAAGAGTCGGACACGACTGAACGACTGGACTGAACTGAACTGAAGTGGCAACAGAGATTTAAGAAGCAATAAGTCACAAATCTGATCTTGCTCACTGACTTGAACCCATCTACTGTCATCATTTAACAACTTCGGGGTCTTCAAATTTGTTGAGGTGGGATAAAGATAAAATATGTCAGCAAATGGAATTGTGTACAACCCTCAAATCTATGTGTTTATGGGGAACTGAAAGACAATGTTTAAAACAGTTTGCTCGAATTACATGTATCCTTGTTCAGTCGCTCAGTTATGTTCGACTCTCTGTGACCCCACGTACTGCAGTACACCAGGCTTCCCTCTGCTTCACCACCTCCTGGAGCTTGCTCAAACACACGTCCATTGAGTTGGTGGTGCCATCCAACCATCTCATCCTTTGTCCTCCTGCCCTCAATCTTTTCCAGTATCAGGGTTTTTTCTTATGAGCAGGCACTTCACATCAGGTGGTCAAAGTATTGGAGCTTCAGCTTCAGTATCAATCCTTCCAACGAATATTCATGGTTGATTTCCTTTAGGATGGACTGGTTTGATCTCCTTGCAGCCCAAGGGACTCTCAAGAATCTTCTCCAGGACCACAGTTCAAAAGCATCAATTTTTCTGCACTCAGCTTTCTTTATGGTCCACCTCTCACATCCATATATGACTACTGGAAAAACCATAGCTTTGACTAGATGGACCTTTGTTGGCAAAGTAATGTCTCTGCTTTTTAATATGCTGTCTAGGTTGGTCATAGCTTTTCTCCTAAGGAGCATTCTGGCATTGTGGAAAAGGCATCACATTATAATCTCTAAACTGCAGTTTTACTTTCTGTAAAGCAGAGATGATATGATCTCCACCACAGATTACATTACTGGGTTGCCCTAATGTTCCGGGAGTGAACGACAAGAGTGAAGACAGAAGACAAAATCTGGGGCAATGGGTCAGGGGACCTGCAGCCTCTGTTGCACTGAGGTGCAGAGTCTACTCTGAGTCCAGCTTTTATTCCTAATTGCAGGCTACAGGACTTTCTCAGATCTTTTCTTTTGTAAGACACATGCCATGTTAATCAGCTACTTCTAAATGTCATGGGTTATGCTGAAATCATCCAGATTTCCTTGTGTTTACCCCAGGCCATTCCCTTCTGAGCTAGTCTTGGGAACAGTTAGCAAGTGATGTAGGTAACCTTCATGCCTGGTGCCGACCCCGTGACTTGAACCCATCACTGTCATCATTTAACAACTGTGGGGTCTTCAAATTTGTTGAGGTGGGATAAAGATAAAATATGTCAGCAAATGGAATTGTGTACAACCCTCAAATCTATGTGTTTATGGGGAACTGAAAGACAAGGTCCATGCTTTCATGATCCCAGTCATACTCCCTTCTGGGTCTGGCCTTGGGGTTTGTAACAAGGAGATAACTCGTAAGAAAAACATGAAAGATAATCATTAACACAGTTTCTTAATATATGCTGTTGCTCCAGGTGTTATTTCTGTGGAATTTCTCAATGCTATGAAAGTACATTATTAGGAATTTCTACTACTTTACTGTAGAAGTTCAGCCTTATGATATTTACCCAACTTGAATCACCCAGGTACATTTTTTGTAAAATTTACCATATCTGCATGCTGCTTATTCTACTCTTTACCTAATATTTTCCTTTAATTTATGTACTTTGTACTTTTCACTTTTCAACATGCAATAAAATAATCACACAGCTATTAAAAAGTTTAAACTTCCATCCGTCCAGGCAAGTCCTAAAATTATTCCACATGCTGTTTTTTTGAGAAGCCATAAACTGATACAGTCAAAATGTAATACATAGTAGCATATACTATACAAATGTTTAAAAGATGATTTATATATTTTCAAGCATTATTCAGAAATTTTATTTGGGGATAACAATTCAAAAAAAAAACTTCCAGGGCCAGATATATATGTTAACAATGCCCTGATCACATGAAGTTTTCTGCATTTGTTCAACAGATACCTCATAAGCATGTACTATTTGTTAAGCACCATGCCAAGCTCTGGGAACAAGGATGAAAAAACAGATGCAACTGGCAGTCAGGTGGAATAATGGAAATCCAACTAGAGATTATACAATGATTGAATTGCAAAGGTTACATGTGCTGCAAAGGACTTTCGTTTCTAGATATTTGGTAGCCATCTCCCAGTTATAATATAAACTAAGCACTCTGTGCTATTTAAACTATGTCTGCAAATATTTTGACCCTCTTCCTTCTGAGTGCTTAAGTTGGCATCCCCTCCCCTTAAATCTGGGTTCTTAATCAATAGAATAGCAGCAACTAATGCTACCTGACCTCTGAGGTTCAGTATCAGTCACCTACTGTTCCACAACAAATTACCCGTCAAAATCAGTGACTTAAGATATCCAAGATTTATCACCCACAGTTTCTATGGCTCAGGAACTTGGGAGTGGCTTACCTGGTGATTTTTGTCTCAGGGACCTTTATGAGGTTACAGTTAAGATATCAAACAGGGCTACAGTCATATAAAGACTTGACTAGGGCTGGAGGACATGCTTCCAAGATGGTTCACTCACATGGCTGCTGGTAGGAGACCTCAGTTTCATACCCTGTGGCTCCTTCCATAGGGTTGCTTGAGTATCACGGTAGCTGCCTTCCTCCCAAGCAAGTGCCTCAAGGGGAAGCAAAGAGGAAGGCACAACGCCTTTATGTCCTAATCTCAAAAACCACATACCATCACTTCTATACCATTCTGTTCATTAGAAGTGAATCACTAAATATATTTCACACTCAAGGGAGGGAAGTTAGGTGACCCTTTTAGAAGGAAAGAGTATCACTATTTTAATACTAACATACCTTTCAGAAAATTGATGATGTTTCCATGCAGCTTGCTGGTTAGGCTGAAGTTGCATAAAACACTTCCTCCATGAGTTGCCATAAAAAAAAAAAAATCCACATTGTCTAAGCAGGCCATGCTGTGAGGAAGTCCAGCCCACATGCACAGACCAGTTGGTGCGCCAGCTGGGAGCCCAGCTTAGGTCCCAGCAAGCAGTCAACATCAATGAAAGAAAGATAAGTAGATGTTTCCAGATGATTCCAGCCCTTAATTGTTGAGACACCCTCTGCCATCATCTCTCTTAGCCATTGAATTTTCCCAAGTCCCCAAACATAAGTCATCTCTAACTGTGAAATCAGCTTCTTCTCAGTACAGAAGGGGAGAGAGAATAACACAGGGATTATAAGCGGTGGCTCTGGATTTCTGGAGCCAGGAAGCACGTCCTGCTCTGCTGCTTCAAACCACATGACTTTAGGCAGTCTGCGGTAACTCACTATGCCCCAGGCTCTTCATCGCTAAATTAGGAGAACTAGCGCCGTCAGTCCTTTGTACCCTCATATACGGAACTCTTGGGTATAGAGAACCAACTGCAAGGAACTTAAGCATCCACAAATTTTGTTTTCTACCAGGATTCACAGATACCAAGGGATGACTGTACATAAGTATGTGGGTTTTGAAGACTGAATGGAGTATTAGATTCAAAGTTATCATTATATAATGTATGCCAGATACTGCTATTGGGGCTTCCCAGGTGGTGCTAGTGGTAGAGAACCCACCCGTCAATGCAGGAGACATAAGACACATAGGTTTAATCCCTGGGTCGGGAAGATCCCCTGGAGGAGGGCATGGCAACTCATTCTAGTATTCTTGCCTAGAGAATCCCATGGGCAGAGGAGCCTGGTGGGCTGCAGTCTACAAGGTCGCAAAGAATCAGACATGACTGAAATGACATAGCATGCACTGACGTTGTTATTATCAGTATTTTCATTATTATTTTTAAAATTCTCATTAAATCTGTTCCTCTTCTGATATTTCCCATATTGGTTCATGTCACTCCTGGCTCAACACTAAAAAAAAAAAAACAAAAACACTTCAATTCCTCCTATTTCACCAACTGTTTTTTTCTGGCTTTATTGAAATATAATTGATATGTAAAAATGTATATATTGAAATGTACAGCTCGATATTTGATATACATGCAGTCACCACAATCAAGTTAATCAGCAGATCTATAACTCCACATAGTTCCCATTTTCCTCCTTGTATGTGTATGTGTGTGTGTGATGAGAAACTTAAGATCTATCCTCTTAACAAATTTGAAGTACACAACACAGTATCATTAACTATGCTGTACATTATTATTGCCAAAACTTTTTCATCTTGCATAACAGAAACTTTGTACCTTTTGACCAACATCTCCCCATTTCTTCTTCCCACTACCCCCGGCAACCACCATTCTAATTTCTGCTGCTGTGACTTTGACTATTTTTGTTCATTGCAGCATTATTCACAGCAGCCAAAATATGAAAACAACCTACATGCCCATCAACAGATGAAGGGATAAAGAAGATACAGTGCATGTATACAGTGAGATATTATTTGGCCTTTAAAAAGAAGGAGATTCCACCATTTCAACAACATGGCTAAACCTGGTGGATGTATGCGGAATGAAGTAAGGCAGACACAGAAGACAAACACTGCATGACCTCCTTATGTGTGGAATCTAAAGTAGTCACTATTTATAATTGGTTGTCATCTTGTTGATTCTACTTCCATAGTTTCCATGATCTTTACACTCTCAAAGCCAATTAAGGAGAAGGCCAGCTCTCCATGGACACCAAACAATGAAAAAGGGAAAATAAACACCCTTGGGAATAAGGAAGGCACTGTATTTACCCAAAGGATAGTGGCGAGTATAGTTGGAAGGAAGGTTTGGAGAAGTCCATGGTGCAGTCATAAGATAAGCTCTCAACAAAAGATCATGAGGGGAAATGTTTCGAGTAACTTCTGTTTCACCTGTTTAAAAGGAATAACTTGCTTGAACTTACTCCCTCTTCTCCAACCTGTGATCTGGAACATGAATGCCTGAGTCTGACTTTGACCATGGAGAGGAAGAAATGCATACTTTAATGAGTGGTGGAATAATCGGATGGAAAGAACCTGGTTCCCCGATTGATGTCATGAGGTCAGGTTGCCCACCAGCCCTGACCACTGCATGAGAAAGAGAGAAATAACTTCTCTTGGTTTTCAGAGCCTCTGTGCTATACCAGCTTTGCCACTGGGTCCCTGTGACCTGCTCTGTCCATTGCCGAGGCAGGATGGGCAGAGGCAGGGCATGGGGGTCGGGGGAAGACAAACCATTGTCTCAGATATGGTACTGGCGAGTCAAGATTCTGGAGCAAAAAATGTGCACATGTCTAGACAGACAACCTCAGACAGCCTCACAGAGCGCCGTCGCGCTGGCAAGGGGCAGGTGCAGTACAATAACCCCAGGTTCCCCAGAGGAGCGAAGGAGTGGCTACGAGAACTTGGCCCAAACCACCTGGTCCAATACCTAGGCTCTCAATTAATTAATGTTCAAGGATAAACATAATTTCAGGTTATTTCTTCAGAGGTTCTATTATTTGATGCTAGATTACCAATAAAGGATTGCTACCAAACTTTTCTTTACATCTAATACACATACAGGAAAGTACGCAGAAGTGTATGACTCTATAAATTATCACAAACTGAACACACCCATATAACCAGCACCCAGTACAAGAAAAAAAAAAACATGAGCAGAACCCCAAGGTCCCCCACTATCACCCTTTTGGTCACTACCCCTGCCCAAAGGCCATTCACTTCCCCTGAGCCCACTATTTTGTGCTCCATAGAATCAGAAGTCATTTCTTGCAGGCTTTCCCTTTGAGGGTTCAGCTCATGAAACCAGCAGTCTCCATTCTTCTTTTTAAACCTATTTCAAAAACAGAAAAGAAACCAAAACTTCGCATGCTCAACTTACCAGCTTTCCTCTGTTGGAGTTTTTTAGATCAATTTGACTTGGCAAACATTTACTCAGCTATAAGCGGGGCACTTTGTGTTTATTGAACAATGGGTTAGAAAAACAAATTAGACAATAGTGTCACTGCCTCCTAAAATATCAGGGGAATATGACTGGGTACCAGTGTGCTTTTAAACCTCTTTGGCAACTGTAAAGAGCAACATTCAATGCAAGAGACATAAGAGATGTAGGTTTGATCCCTGGGTCGGGAAGATTCCCTGGAGGAAGGCATGGCAACCCACTCCAGTATTCTTACCTGGAGGATTCCAAGGACAGAGAAGCCTGGTAGGGTCGAAAAGAGTTTGACAGGACTGAAGTGACTTAGCACCCACACATGCGAAGACCTACATACATGCAAGATGGCCTTATGGATTGTATATGGCTGGCGTGCTGATGCCTGGTAAACTGTGACTGGCATTTCAGGGTGTCTGGACTGGGTGCTTTTACAAGGATCCCTTAGATCTCCTAAGGTGATGTGGAATTGGAGAATATGTTCAGATCTATTTGGGGTCGCACTATTTGAGCGAAATAATTTCCATAGCTGCTGATGAAAACTTGTTAAATGTCAAATTGTCCTTTGAGTTTTGCAAAGTTCTTGAGTTGTCATGAAGACATCTCAGGGAAGGAGGTGGGCCTAGATGTTGCCTCTTCTTGTCTGATAGCCTGTTTCCTGATTGCATCAATCAGGGTTCCCTGCAATTCTCTAGGCACAACCAGTAATAGACAACCCATATGTGTGTGATGTGTGTGGCAGCATAAAAATGTAGACACTACAGACAAACACAATTTTCTCTTTAATTTCCACATTTAAGGAGAATCTTTCCCCTGTTTCCAGTTTTTAGAAGTCATGCTTCAGTAACCATTACTTCTCAGAACCCACATGATATTTCTGTATCTCTGAGAAGCAGTTGACCGGCTTATCTTTGGTTCATCCACCAAATCCCACTTCTACCTTCCTCCCTCCTTCTCTGTGTCCCGAGAGAAGACCTCTGGCTCTGCTCCAGCAGGCCCCTGGTCCTCTGGCTGCATGGTTGTGTTCTGACCATGGGAAACAGTGCCAGATCAGAAGAGTGAAGAGAGATGGCTGGGAGCGCATGTTCCTCTGGCTCCCTCCCTGCCATGTCGCCTAGGGCTGGCTGCATCCCTCTTCCACACAACTCTCAAGCTCTTTTCCCCTCTTTCTCTCTGTCCCGCCACCTTCATCCCTGTTTCCATCTCTCTCTTGATGACTGCTCCTCCTTCTCTCTTCAGTCTTCAGGCTGGCAAAGCGACCCATCACAACCACACATGGGTTCTGTTGTCATTTTATAAAACTTTCCTCAAAATAGCTAGACTGAATGTGCCAGAAACATCCTTTAACTGATAAAGCAGCCAAATCCAGTACTGAAACCTAGGTAGCGGTGCTCAGTGTGACCCTCCCAGGATTGTCAATAAAGATGCTATCTAGTTTCTTTAAAAAAAATTTTATGTGTTTAGTTTGGCTTCCTCTGGTCTTAGTTGTGTCTCTGGAGCACGTGGGCTCAGTAGCTACAGTGCATGGGCTTAGTTGCCCCAGGGCATGTGGGATTTTAGCTCCCTGACCAGGCATTTCCAAAGGTTAGGAGTACAGTGGAGACTCAATAATAAAGTTGATGCCAGAGACATAAATCTACCACAATGACTGGATTTCTAAAATGTTTTTTTTCATTGATGATCTTCCTAGAAATTATTCCAGAGCATCTCTGCCCACCTTCATACTGTTCTAGCATTTTGGGGGAAAAGGGATTGTTGAGCTGTATAATGGGGCTTTCCTGGTGGCTCAGATGGTATGGAATCTGCCTGTGATGAAGGAGACATAGGTTCAATCCCTGGGTCGGGAAGATCCCCTGGAGAAAGAAATGGCAACCCACTCCAGTATTCTTGCCTGGAGAATTCCATGGACAGAGGAGCCATGGGTTCACAAAGAGTCAGACATGACTGAGTAATTTCCCCCTTTTCAGGGCTGTATAATATTTAGACTCCATTCATTCTATAGATTTATTAATATTTATACATAGTATATACACAACTCGTCATACTTTCAGAGACTTCTCCTCTATTGCTAGTTGTCTTTCATTAAGAACCTGAGAGCAGGATGTTTATTTTTTATTTTCATGAACTGATCTGGACATAGGCAGGAGGATAAGAACATATTTAAAAGAAATACTCAGTAAACAAAATGCCACCCCCAAATAAAACCATTCCAATATCCTGATATGTTGTATTCAGGTATTTTTCCAAGTAGAGATAAGTTTGTTTCACAAACTATTAACTGAGCGACTGAACTGAACTGAACTGATTGCTTGTTTCTAACATTTTTTACATTACCAGGTATTTTAGAAAATTGAAATGCAGTTGATTTACAATATTAGTTTCAGGTGTACAACCTTCTGATTCAAAATTTTTATAGATTATACTCTATTTAAAGTTATAAAATGTGGGCTCTATTTCCTCTGCCATACAATAGACCCTTGTAGCTTATTCACTTCACCAAACATTTACCTTTCACAACATACTCATAATTAAAATTTTAATCATTTTTTTCAATTCTCTACAGTTAGAGATTCTAAATGTATTCTAATTTTTTCTAATGCAAATAACTTCTTTATGAAAACTTAATATAAAAAGCATTTTTATGTTTTTATTTATGATTCCTTCCTTAGGAATCACTCTCCCTCCCCTCCAAGAAAGATCAGGTCCAAGTACTATGGTCTCACAGCTCCTTTTATATCGTAATCACGTATTCTGTATTTGAATCATTACTAGATGAATGTCTATCTATTAATGCTCAAAAGTGATGACAGTCTGTTAGAGAGAGTCACATAACTTGCTAGAAGGAGTGGACTTTGGTACAATCTTTCAAAACCTTTGATAAACATTTCTTATTTCAATATATGTTGCCTCTCTTCACCACTGCCTTGCCATTTTGCATCCTTATGTTGATTTTGTATCAACTAAACTGTACAGGACTTGTTTCCCCCCATAGCATAAGGACATACACGTATCCATTCTTAAGTAAAAATATTAAAGTGAAAGTGAAGTCACGCAGTCGTGTCTGACTCTTTGCAACCCCATGAACTGTAGCCTGCCAGGCTCCTCCATCCATGGGATTTTCCAGGCAAGAATACTGGAGTGGGTTGCCATTTCCTTCTCCAGGGGATCTTCCCGACTCACAGACTGAACCCTGGTCTCCCGCATTGCAGGCAAACTCTTTACTGTTTGAGCTACCTGGGAATCCCCAAAAATGTTAAAAACCGTATCTTTTTGCCACAAACAACTGCTATTATCAGCATTATTATTTTTTAACTTTGAGTAGTAGAAATTAATTTTTTAAGTAAGTCATGGGTATGCCACTGCTCTCAGCTCTTCAATTGCTCTTACCAAGCTGTGTTTCAACAGCTTCTCTCTTAAGGAACCCTTTCATCCCACGCCAGGAGATAGAAATGGATAGAGCAGATCTGGGATAAGGAGGCAGTTTTTCAGGTGAGTGCTTGAGCTCTCTTGAACTAGTGGCATGGAACAGTGAAGGAAAATTGTGTTAGAGAAAAATAAGTGATGACTTTGCATTGCTTTACAAACAGAACTAAGAGAATGCGCAATAAAAGAGAACGGAAAAACCAATTGACTTGAGGTCATCATTAGCAGAGCATGACGCTGTTGTCCTCAACAGTGGGTACGGTAGGCTGCAGAATTCCTGGACCCTCCAAGTAAAGCTAATGGAAACCAGTAGGTGGCAGTCACATGCCTAAAATAGCCCAGAACACCGCAGACCGTCTTCTGGGTGTTCAGGGTGTGCTTCCTCGGGCCACCTAACATCATGAATTCTCATTTCAGATTCAATTTTGGATGTATTTTACTATTTCATGACATTTGTCAGTGCTCATGATGACTGATCAAAATCATGGCCCAAAGCAGTTACTGTTTTCAAAGTTACCAGTGTGTGGTTTTTCCTTCTGTTGTTCAGGAATTTATACTTACGCACTGCTCTTATTTCCCCTCCCCTCCCCACCTTGGGAACTTGACACTATTTCTGCCTTAGAATTGATCATAAATAATATCCCAGGCAAATGTTTCTTACAAAAAGGATGAGCAGAACAAGAAATTGGCCATTTGGGGTCTTGCTTTGTGTTAGCTGGGTTTTCTTGTTCGGTAGGTTTAAACAACTCTTTTCAACATTCTCCTTTCCAAGCAAGACCAAAACTAACAAACCAGGCTAGATCACAACACTGAGAGCTGCTAATCTACTTTGATAGATGCTTCTGTTTTAGGTCCTCACTCTATTTACTATGCATTGAAGTCTCTGAGTTTGAGCAGCAAGATAGAAGAAATACAGATTGTTGTTTAGTTGCTCAGTCGTGTCCAACTCTTTGTGACCCCGTGGACTGCAGCACACCAGGCTTCCCTGTCCTTCACCATCTCCTGGAGCTTGCTCAGACTCATGTCCATTGGGTCAGTGATGCCATCCAACCGGCTCATACTCTGTCATCCTCTTACATAGGGAGCTGGGTGTTTGAAGTTTCGTTTTGTGGGAGAAAGAAGTTTCTCTGAGCCTTTCCATATCGTATGATGGAAAAACATGATAAACCACTATTTCATGTAAGAGAACCCAGCAAGGCCAGTGGACTGAGTGTTGGTCCACAGGAGTACTGCTCTCTGCAAAAATCTCTGACTCTGGCCCCGGGTCGTCAGGGGACTGTGCCCTAAGTTGCCATGTTTGACAACTGTCTGCAAAAATAAACTGTTTTGGCTGCCATATAAGATTGAGAGGTTCTCAGTTTCATTGTATTGACCTCCCCAAATGAAGAATGTCCTCCACACTCTGAAACAAGAAGTCATTCTGAGGTTATATATAAGCACAAGTTATTTATGGATATGCTGATTACAGAACATGTTATAGCTGAGTCCTAAGTGCTGCTGAATTCACAATAACATTAACTCTGGATTATGTTTCATCAGTGCCTATGGGGCACACTGGGGATAGACCTTATTAGCTACACCCTCCCCACTCACCAAACACTCATTTTGTTTCAAACACTCATTCTTGACCAGGAACATTTCATTATGGAGGACAGTTTCATTCTTCATGGTGGTAGAACTTTGCCCTGTGTCCTTTACTGCCCACTCTTTGTTCTCCTCCTTTAAAAAAAAAAATTCATTTATTTGGCTACACTGGATCTTAGCTGCAGCATGTGGGATCTAGTTCCCCAACCAGGGATCAAACCCAGGCTCCCTGCAACTGGGAGGGCAGTCTTAGCCACTCTGAGGGAAGTCCCCCACTCTTTGTTTATTTTTTAATCAGGAGTTTATTTGGTACTTTTCACTCTCTTTCTGTACTTAGTCTTCAGTCTCAGTTAATGCCAAAAGTGAATCACTTAATTTCAAAATCAATTTCAAGTTCATTTTATATATAGATATGTTTGAGCATATATGCATATGATTATCTTCGCATATATAACTATTCACATATTTATATCACTCAGATATGGATGCATCTGTATAAAATGATTTGGCCTTTTTTGTTCAAAACTAAGAACATATTATGGACTGGATATGTGCGTACTCTTCAGTTTCATATGTCAATGTCTTAGCCTATAATATGATGGCATTAGGAGGTGATTAAGTTTAGATGAAGTCTAAATAAAAGGGGGTGGGACCCCAAGAGGAGGAGAAACCAAGCTTACTCTATACACCATGTGAGGACCCAGGGAGAAGGTGGCCATCTGCATGACTGGAAGGGGGTCCCCATCGAAAACCAAATTTACCAGCTCTTTGATTTTGGACTTTCCAGCCTCCAGAACTGTGAGAAAGAAATACCTGTTGTTTAAGCCTCTCCGTCTATGGTATTTTGTTTCAGCAGCACACGCTGGCTACCACATAATGTATTAATATATGTGAAGAGGGAACAATAAGGAAGGCCATGCACCCACCTGTCGCCAGCAGTTACTATCCATTGTGGAATCGCTTTCTTTGCTGATTGCTCTTCCTTTCTTTTTTATCTGTGTTTTCCAAGCTCGCTATCATAATCAAATATTACTTTTATATACAGAAAAAAGCATACAGCAGCAGTTTTGGAAAAAAACATATCCCATTGGAATAATAAAGCAATACATGCTATTGGTCTTAGAGCCTGTCAGCCAGGCTGATTCTCGAGTCTCTGTTTACTAGGCGCTGACACAGCCAATGTGACTTGAATGTTTCCTCATTTTAAGCAAAGGTAATAACATGTGGCTGATCCTATTCAGGAATGTTGAGCAATCAGAGGAAAAGGTGATATGAAAGCTCTGTGCGTGTACCTAGACTGCCTATGTGAAAATGTGCTGACTCACTTCAGTTATATTTGCACTTTCCGTGAGTTGGCTGTGTGCCCATTACAGGGAATTCTTGGCAGCTGGGGCCATGCAGGAGCCTTCCTGTGGAACTCCCCAAAACCCCTGTTCCAGGGCTTGTGAACAGTAACAATAGGGCAGAGCTGCCCATGTCAGGGCTGGATTTTGTTCCAACAGTCGAGTCAAGATGTGTTTCACAGGATATCCGGACTGCAGAATTCCATAGCAGCTGGGGTTGTCAACTAAAACATGGGCACTCTTAAATTTGAATTTCAGAAAGGGATGCACAATAAATAATTTTTAGTATGAGTATGTCCCGAATATTGCACAGGATTTACTTATACTTCTTTTTCTAAATGATTCATTGCTTGTCTTGTCTACTAAGACAAAAAAAAAGTGCACAACCTAAAAGTTGAGAATTATGTTTTATTCGTTGGACTTTCTGAGGACTTCAAGCCTGGGAGGTGGCCTCTCAGATTGCTCTGAGGGGCTGCTCTGAAGTGGTTAGTGAGGAGCCAGGGTATATAGGAGTTTTTGTGACAAAGACCAGGTAGCTGGAACATCAAGAGATTACTGTTCAATCGAGAAAATCAGATAACTCAAGTTAAAGAATTTAGTGCTTTTCTATGTATGAGAAGATGCAAGACTCTGGGCTCACTGAAATCATGACTTTGATGTGCATCTTAGCTATCCCGGGCCAGCATCCTGTTCTTTCCTGTCCCAAGTCCCCTCAGGGCTCACTGTGGGCCACTGCAGTAGCTTGATGGCTGTGACATTCTTTGTTTACTGAAATGACAGGCAGCATTTTTCATTCACAATCTGAAATTCAAATTTCACTGGCATTCTGCATTTTTATTTGTTAAGTCTGGTAACCATAATGGGGAACATTCACCCCTTCCACTTTGGTTTGCTGGTTGGTTTTTACTTATTAAACTCATCTACCTAACAGTTTGGGGCTTCTCAGGTGGCGCTAGTGCTAAAGAACCCGCCTGCCAATGCAGGAGACATAAGAGGCATGGGTTCGATCCCTGAATCGGGATGATCCCCTGGAGATGGAAATGGCAACCCACTCCAATATTCTTGCCTAGAGAATCCCATGAATTCTGAGAAATTCTGTAGCCCTGACTACAGGCTACAGTCAGTCCATAGGGTCGCAGAGTCGGACATGACTGAAGTGACTTAGCACGCATGCACACACACACACTTAACAGTTTAGAGAGTATAAACGCACACATGCGAGCCCCTCTGGAAGGCACCACTGCAGGTAAAGCTGGTGTGCAGCAGACAGTGAGAGGCCATCTCAATAGTGTCAGTGGTGGGGCTAGCTAGAGGCGGGGGAAGCACAAGTTCAGGGCTCCATGGGCCTTCTCTCTGGACACTGTGAACTGTAAAGAGCCTCTTGATAAAAGTGAAAGAGGAGAGTCAAAAGCTGGCTTAAAGCTCAACATTCAGAAAACTAAGATCATGGCATCCAGTCCCATCACTTCATGGCAAATAGATGGGGAAACAAAAGAAACAGTGAGAGACTATATTTTGGGGGGCTCCAAAATCACTGCAGATGGTGACTGTAGCCATGCAATTAAAAGATGCTTGCTGCTTGGAAGAAAAGCTATGACCAACCTAGACAGTATGTTAAAAAGCAGAGACATTACCTTTCTGACAAAGGCCCATCTAGTCAGAGCTAAGGTTTTTCCAGTCATCATGTATGGATGTGAGAGTTGGACTATAAAGAAAGCTGAGTGCCGAAGAATTGATGCTTTTGAACTATGGTGTTGGAGAAGACTCTTGAGAGTCCCTTGGACCGCAAGGAGATCCAACCAGTCCATTCTAAGGGAAATCAGTCCCAAATATTCATTGGAAGGACTGATGCTGAAGCTGAAACTCCAATACTTTGGCCACCTGATGCGAAGAACTGACTCATTTGAAAAGACCCTGATGCTGGAAAAGATTGAAGGGGCGGGGGGTGGGGGTGCCGGAAGGGGATCACAGAGGATGAGATGGTTGGATGGCATCACCAACTCGCTGGACATGAGTATGAATAAGCTCTAGGAGTTGGTGATGGACAGGGAAGCCTGGTGTGTGGCAGTCTAAGGGGTCACAAAGAGTCGGACACAACTGAGTGACTGAACTGAACTGAAAGAGCTCTAAGGGTGATGGTTAGGGCCACATCTTAGCCTTCATCTGGCCACAGTACAAAAGAAGCACCTGCAAAATGCAATGAGCTCACCTACCTGTAGACTAAAGCCATTGTTTGGCCCAGTGAAACTTGCCAGGGGCGAGGAAGGATTGGGAAACAAGAACGGGCAGCCAGGCGTGAGGTCACGATTGGGCCACAGCCTGACTTTCCACAAGGACTCTCTTGTCTCTGGATGGTGGGGGTGCTGACGTAAGGGAGTCCAGGATGGAAAGTCAGCTTTCCCTGATGGTGATGCAAGCCCCCAGCCAGGTGGCGAGCTCAAAGGCTGAGAGGGTGAGGGCCCTGACGCAGTGATTCTCGGCAACCAGCCAAATGCCCCAAAGCCCCACTGTTGGCCTCACGCTCAGGGGACACCTGAACATTTGAACTAGATGATAGCATTCTCCTATCTAACAAATCATTCAGAGGAATTCCTCTATCTGGCTAATTATTTCCTAATAGACGATAGAAGAGAGGGTACAGTATAAAGGAAGAGCCATTGACCGGGAGTCAGGAGTCCTGGTTGTGTGACTTGAGTCGAATCTCTTCCCCTCTCACCTCCGGGCCCTTATTTATGAATTAAGTGGTAGAACTTGATGACCACAGAGGAACTCCCAATTCAATAATGCTGATAGATAAACGAGTGAGATGCGGGGTCAGTAAACTTTGGTAAAGGAAAGGATTCTGTGACAGGATCCTTTCTCAACAGGATTTCTAGACAGGATTCTAGACATCTAAAGATCAGTTCATGCCTCAAGATTTGCTTAGGGGGTGGTCTGAGACCACCAAGGAGTAGCAAGCGATATGGGGCTAAGGAGGAGCCCAGTCCTACAAGACCCACCACCTGAAACTTTTCATTCCACTCCCCTAAGGCCCAGCTCTTCATAATAAGGCCATGTGTACTATATGGGAGAAACTGATGCTAAATTCATTAGACATTTACATGTCCTTTCTCCAGGCCAGGCAGGTCTTGGCATCAGAGTTTACACTATAAAAAACTGCTGGTATGGGCTGAATTTCTCTCATTCAGTACTAATTCAACAAATATTTATTGAGCATCTCCTCCATGCCACCATTGTTCTAAGCTCTGAAGAGACAGTATTGAAAGCCCCCATCCCCTCTATCAGCAGAATGTGAGGAAGTAGTTCACAGGGCATCACTGCTTCTCTGCTTGTTAAGTGAGCAAAAGCTGATTCCATGCTTATTTGGTGCTTCATGTTTACTCTGCCTCACCCCCCATCCTCACTCTACCAAGCTGGTTTCAACCAGCCCTGGAGAAGCAAGAAAAGTGCTATAGGTTGAATCAGGTCTCTCCCCAACCACCCCCCAACCCAGTAGCTCAGAATGTGACCTTATTTGGAAATAGGGTCTTTGCAGAATGACCAAGTTCAGATGAGGTCGTGAGGGTGAGTCCTAACCCAACATGATTGTATCCTTATAAAAAGGGGATTTTGGACACAGGGAGAATGAAGATGGAGGCAGGAATCAGGGTGATGCCTCTACCAGCCGGGGATGCCAAAGATAGCCAGCAAAGTACCAGAAGTGAGGAGACAGGGCTGGACTGTCTCCTCCAAAACCAAGGCTGCAACTCCTGGATTTCTAGCCTTCAACTAGGAGACAGTAAAGCTCTGTTGCTCAAACCGACCAGCTTATGCTCTTTTGTTATGGTAGCCCTAGGAAACTAACACAGAAAGTCTGGAGCAAACACAGCTGCTGTCTTTGCTGAAGGATGTCTCCTGTATCTGAGCATGAAACGGCTCAGTTGTGTCCGACTCTGTGACCCCCATGGACTGTAACCCAGCAGGCTCCTCTGTCCATGGGATTCTCCAGGCAAGAATACTGGAGTGGGTTACCACGCCCTCCTTGAGGGGATCTTCCCAACCCGGGGATGGAACTCAGGTCTCCCACGTTGCAGGCAGATTCTTTACCATCTGAGCTATCAGGGAAAGTGGGTGTGAGTATTTCCAGTAGCCTCAGAACACCATTGCTCCTAATTCTCATTTCAGAGGCTCAGAGCTTTGGGGAGAGTTGCAAAGACCAAGGCCGGGTCCTGGGATCTGCCAAGGGCTGGAGTTTTGGGATCAACTTGTTCATAGATGCTGCCAGCTCTGATGTCGTAAGTGCTCCACTGACTCTCTTTACTATCTTCCTTTGCTCCTTGTGGATTTGGGGTCTAACTTTGCCCCTCCCCAGGCACCTCTCATACCCAATCTGGGCCATGACCCCACTCCATCTCTGCTGGAAGACTAAGTTACTAAGTCACTCAGTTGTGTCAAACTATTTGTGACTCCATGTACTGTAGCCCATCAGGCTCCTCTGTCCATAGGATTCTCTAGGCAAGAATACTGGAGTGGGTAGCCATTCCCATCTCCAGGGGATCTTCCCAACCCAGGGGTTGAACCTGAGTCTCCCACTTTGCAGGCAGAGTCTTTACCATCTGAGCCACCAGTGAAGGCCACTTTATGTTCTCTTGACCTTGTGTTTCTGCCCTTGCCTTGACACTGAGAGCTCACGTAGGATGCGCCTTAATTTAAACTGATGGTAAGACAAGAATGCTGCAGGCTATTCAGGGATCATGGAGGGGGAGTGAGGAACAGGGAAGAGGGCTCATAAAATAAGGATGCGTTTGACACAGATCATAGGAGAGGTCATAACCACTCGTCCTTGGAGATTTCCTAGCACTTTCATGTATAGGGACTTGAAGTTACACAACCACCTGAATTTCGAGACAGGTGAGACAGATGTTATGTTTGCCCTTATCCAATGTCTGTGCCGCCAAAGATGAAACTGAGGCTCACCCAGGCTATGAAACTTGACCTAAATCATGCAGTGGATAAGTGCGATGGCATCTGGCTTTCAGTACAAGTTTTTTCTGCCCCACCAGACTCTCTCCTGATAGTTTGGCACTCAGAGACTGAAGCAGGGTGCAGAGTTAGGCTGGGATGCTACAAGCAGAGGCAGACGAAAGCTATCGCTGACTCGGCTCTTCCTCCTTGTCAAGTACAAACTGGCCAAATACCACACACTAATAACAAAACACCTTGCATTCAGGCAACACCCTAAAATCCACAGTATTCCTACAAGCATGATATCATTTGGGCCTTACAAATAACCCTGTAAGGTAGGCATGGTAAACCTGGCTATCCTCATTTTGCAGATGAGGGTTATCTAAGCAAAAGAGGGTTAAATACCTAGCCCCTGGTCACAGAGCCAGCAGGTGAAAGAAATAGAGCTCATGCCCAATCCTTCTCTGCAAGTCCATCTTCTTTCCTAACACTCAGGAAGGGGATCCTGTCCAGGAATGGCAGGGCTTTCCAGGTGGCACGAGTGGTAAGGAACCCACCTGCCAATGCAGGAGATGCCAGAGACACAGTTTAGACCCCTGGGTTGGGAAGATCCCCTGGAGCAAGAAATGGCAACCCACTCCAGTATTCTTGCCTGGACCATTCCATGGACAGAGGAGTCTGGCGGACTACAGCCTAGGGAACAGCAAGAGTCAGACAAGACTGAGCTTGCATGCACGAGCCAGGAATGGCAAATGCCTGGTCCACATGAGGCCCCATTTTTCCACCACACCCTGAGCAGACATTATTCATCAATCACAGCACTGTGCCCAGATTTAGCCTCAGGTTCCCCAGGTCGCACTTGGTAAAGAACCCACCTGCCAATGCAGGAGACAGGACACACACACAGGTTCGATCCCTGGGTCAGGAAGAGCCCCTGGAGGAGGCCATGGCAAGTCACTCCAGTATTCCTGCCCGGAGAATCCCATGGACAGAGGAGCCTGAAGGGCTACAGTTTATAGGGTCGCAAAGAGTCAGACACTGAAGCGACCTCAAAACAGTCTTCCAAGTAGCCATTATCGGTTGAATAGGACAGGTAGGCGAAAACTTCCAGCCTGCTCTAAGCAGTGACTATAATTGGCCCAGGGCACAGGGACCTGATGCAGTGTGCATGCATTTGATTCGAGATCTGGTTCAAGGCTCTAAAAGACCCTAACAATGTGGCCATTCCCCTATAGTCAGTCTTACATGTTAACGTGTAACCACGGCAACAATGATAATGATTAACTTTTTGGAGCACTTAATGCATGCTGGGGCACAATATTAGGCACTTCCCATGCATTTTCCTAAAAACTAAGTCCTATTGTTACCATTTTAGAGATGAAGGGATGGAGGCTTGGAGGATTTCGGAAACTTGCCAGATCCAGGTTGGTCCTGCCAAGGCCTGCAGACTCCCTACCTTATACACGGCCTTGTGTGCTCCTAAATTGCAGACCAGTGGGGAAGCATTTCTTATTTTCCCAAACACTTAAAATCAAAAGAACGGAGTTGATGCCAAGAATAAAGCTGAGCAAAGCAAACTCCCTCAGAGATGGCTTTGGGGAGGGTAGGGGAGTTTGCAGTGTGAACAGAGCTTGGTCATCTGAGCTGGAGCATCCATACACATGGGCCCAAATTCATGGTGGCACAGGATGAGTCCAGGATAAGAAACTGGGGCCAGGGGCTAACTCTCCCACACTGCCATATTCTGGCATGTTCTTCTGAGGCATTCAAGAACCTAAATTTGACTCTGAACATCCACATTGCTATGAAGGTATGTTTGTCAAGGGTAGAACACATCTGCAGCTTGATTTGTAACTTGTAGCAATTAACACATATGGTCAACGGTCCTACATTTGTTCTTTTGCTCTGTGTTATGCATGTGTTAAAGGTGCAGTGAAAGTGAAATTTGCTCAGTCGAGTCTGACTCTTTGCACCCCTGTGGAATATATAGTTCGTGGAATTCTCCAGGCCAGGATACTGGAGTGGGTAACCTTTCCCTTCTCCAGGGAATCTTCCCAACCCAGGGATCGAACCAAGGTCTCCCGCCTTGCGGGCAGATTCTTTACCAGCTGAGCCACAAGGGAAGCTGGATTTGATTTAAAAAAAAAAAAAAAAAAAAAAAAGAGGCTTCCCTGTTCCTACTGTTTTTACTGCTTCCACAGGCAGGCCTCCCCTGCAGTCGGGTGTTGGTGGAAACAGAGGCCCCTGCCATCCGTCACTGGCTTCCTCGAGTTGGAGCAGGTACCTTGAACTCGTTTGATGGTGCCGCCTGCGGCAGGACTAGTAGGGACTGAGGATGGCAGTGGTTCCTGATCAGAGCAGCCTCCTGATCTCGGCAATAGCAGGGGATTCTGGAACCAGCTCCCTGATTGAGAAGGCAGCCTCCAAATGTGGAAGAAACCTTGGCTCCCTTTGGTGCCCTCCCTGGTTTCATTTAGGAGTTGTTCCTGAATTTTAATTCTGAGTCTGATTCTTCAGCCCTCTCAGTGATTCTCTAAACCATATAAATCCCGGAAATAAATCCTTTCTGAATGAAATAACTCCAGTGGATCCTGCTCTGTGTAACTGACCTACACAGGGCAGTTCACAGCCTGCTTTCCATGACTAAGAGTCTAGTATTTCAGGAAACATACTTTTTGCTAGATTGTTTGGCCTCATTGCTCCCTTAAATTGGCTCGTTTGGTAAGGTCTGCTCAGCCTTGGTTCTGTACCTGGATTAAGCCTGTCTGATTCTTCCCTCAGATCTCCATCTGCCTGACTTGGGCAGCATTTGGTTCCTGGGCATTTCCTCTCAGGTCCTCCTTGGTGCCAGCCTAGGGGCCGAGCCCAGTACCACACCCTCTCCAGCCCAGGCTCCTGGGGGCCTGGACCATGTCCAGTAGCTCTCCAGGGCCTGCTGTCTCCGACGAAACATCAGACACATGTCTGTCAAGGCTACAGGCAGCACAGCTGGGTGAGAGCCCTCGGAGGATGGTCATTGGGATTGTACCCAAAGGGAGTGCACTTGAAGACAGGGTAGGAAGGACTACGGAGATAAGTCTGACCTTATCAACTACTGAGAATCACGCTCACTGAAATCAGTGATTGCTAAAGCAAACAGAAAGTGCTCCTTGCTTTCAAGTTCTTCTCCTACAGTTTCTCTGAGAGTCTTTCAAGGGCTTAGGTAAAACCAAGCAGTTTTGTTTCACTACAAGTCCCTGCAAGAAAGTTTCCAAATTCCAGTGGCCTGGTTTTATCTACTTTTACCTCTTCCGGTTTGAATGATCTTACACAGACTTGCAGCAAGTCCCCTTGAAGCCATTTTTGTCTCATTGGGTTTCATCTCCCAGCTCATGAGCTCATGGGTTTTGCATGATTTCAATATGAAGTCATCAGCTAGTCCCTAGATTCCCAGGTGGGCTTGAAAACCTCAGGATTCTTTGAATAAGCCAGAGGTAAACCTCTTGGTTTGCACTGAAACCTGAAACCCAGACCTT
The DNA here is from genome assembly GCF_016772045.2 of Ovis aries. NCBI lineage: Eukaryota > Metazoa > Chordata > Mammalia > Artiodactyla > Bovidae > Ovis > Ovis aries. The sequence goes on along the minus strand of NC_056069.1, from coordinate 39,781,093 downwards.
CTCCCAGGTGTTCTCATGTACGTATATTTATTATATGGTTCAAATCTTTTTCTTTACTTTTATTTTCTTACTTTTTATCCTTAGTATTTTTTCACTGGGGTATAGTTGCTTTACAATGTTGCGTTAGTTTCTGTTTCTGTACAATAAAGCAAATCAGCTATGCATTAGCGTTAGTTGCTCAGTCATGTCCGACTCTTTGCGACTGCATGGACTGTAGCCCGCCAGGCTCCTCTCTCCATGGAATTCTCCAGGCAAGAATATTGGAGTGGGTAGCCTTTTCCTTCTCCAGGGGATATTCCTAACCCAGGGATCAAACCTGGGTCTCCAGTGTGGCAGGCAGATTCTGCATTTATCAGGCTTCCCAACTTGTGCAGTACTAAAGAATCTGCCTGCCAATGCAGGAGATGCAAGAAATGCTGGTTCGATCCTTGGGTTGGGAATATCCCCTGGAGAAAGAAATAGCAACTCACTCCAGTATTCTTGTTTGGAGAATCCCATGGATAGAGGAGCAAGGTGGGCAACAGTCCCTGGGGTCGCAAAGAGTTGGACACAACTGAGTGTACCCACATGCGTGTGCACGCGCACACACACACACACACATATATATCCCCTCCCTCTGGGATCTCCTTCCCACCCCCTCGCCCACATCCCACTCATCACAGATCACAGGTCATCACAGATCACAGCACTGAGCTCCCTGTCCTATACAGCAGGCTCCCACTAGCCATCTATGTTACGCATGGTATATATGTCAATCCTACTCTATCAATTCGTCCTACCCCCCTTTCTCTCTTTTTAAACTCTAAAACTTTCCATCTTGCTTTTCTTCTCCTCAGCCTTTGTGCCCGCCCAATCAAAGAAGGAGAAGACCCAGAAGGAACTCAGACCTGGAGGAGTTAAAAGTTCAAAGCTTGGGAAATATTGAGCCCTCTGTTTTACAAAGGATCATGTAAGTACACGCTGGGAGCTGAAACAACTCTGAGATTCTGGTGGGAGGAGAAAAGAAAATTCCACCCTAAGACAGTTGCATAAAGAGCGGAAAGTGGTATATATTTCAAGTATCCATTAATAGAGTCAACATACTGGAAGCAAGCCAGACTGTGTAGGCTAGGAATTTTGGAATGTGTATTGACGGAACATTCCTGATTTCCAGAGTCATGGCCAGTAACAAAAATCCCATTGTGGTCTCAGGGCTTCCATTCTCTTTTGTATACCCGTGGGTTCTCTCTGAGCATAGACCATGAAAGAGTTCATAGAAAATAACAACAAGAAAGTTATAAAGATGGTAACTTTGAGTTTATAGTTTGGATTAAAAAAAAAAAAACACAACTCTGATCACATCTACATAACTCCATCTAATTCAATTCAAAGTACTTTTTAAATTCTGTCCCTATTACATTCCCAGTGCTGGATTAAGTTGTAGGAAACACAATAGAACTATATGAAATGATGATTTCTTTTCTGGAAGGGTAAAAGAGGCAATTATTAAACTTATTAGATAGAGGACAAAACCAGGGGAGATAACCTGAAGCATGTTATTGACATGAAATCTGGCAGGCAGTAAACAAAAGAACAGGGTATACAAACAGATAGGAAAGTATGAATTGGAGGCAAAGTCCTTGAAATAGTCCTTGAGGTTTGCAAACAGTTTGGGAGGTTTCTGATCTAGTGCTAGTGTAGGTAAATTTTTTTCTGAAAGGAAATAAATCTAACTTGTCCCAGGGAGAGTCTGGGGAGTGGTCAGGTGGAAAGAAACAAAACTCAGTACCCATCTCCTGATAAATCTGAGCTCCTCCAAAGACTGGAAAGCCCCCAAGTGAGAAGATTGTAAACCCAGTGTGGAAAAGTGGACGGGAAGTCAACGTGGGTGATTAGCCATGGCAGAGTGCCAAATCCCACATCTCAGCCACTTTATCTTTGCTTCCCATCTGTCCTTGGAAGAGATATTGTCAAGAATAGTATACAAATCTAGAATGAGGAAGGAGAAAGACCTTGCAGTGAGAGGTGAAAAATGTCTGAGAAGACTGGGTGGATATAAATCCTACCGTAAATTAACTCCCACAATACTCTTAGGTACATAAAAATGGAATGAATAGTCTCTGCTATTCTCTTCCACACCTGGTCTTCTTTTTATTTTGCCCATTGTCCTTAATGCCACTTTCATGATGTCAGCCATTGAGGATGGAAATTTCTTTCTGGTGATGAAGAAGAAAAACTTTTGTTTGATTCTCTTATGTTTAGTAGCTGGGGCCTATGGATTAAACTAACAAAAGACAGATTAACTGGGGAAAAAAAGTTTATTTATATGTGCAATGTGCATAAATGCAAGTACTTGGTGATGAGCAACTTTAAGGGTTATTAGAAATAGCAGATTAGTAGAAAAGGGGAGGAGGGAGAAACACTCCTATGGGAAGAACAAATAGGTTTCTTTAGAAAAGACAAACAGGGTTTTTTTAGAACAAACAAGAGGTAAAGTTTGCGGTAATGTTTGTCTCCACAGGTTTGAGCAGTCTTTCTGACTTTATCAGGATCAAATTTCCCCCAGAGAAGGGTTTTATGATAGGTTTTACTCTTGGTCTGTCCTGGGGGCAGGCCTGTCCCAAAGAGAGAATTTATGGCACGCGTCATTTCTCTAAAGTTTCTGCCTTAAGTCTGATAAGAGAAGCTCTGAGAAGGCTTCTTTCTGTATCTGTGGAATCTCAACTGTCTTCAGTTTAAAAGTCTTTGTAACAACCATGGGGTTCTGAGTGGTCCCCACACCTGCAGCTCTGCTTTTAGTTCATGACCTAATCCTCTGATAAGGCTATGAGTTTCTGAAGGATCTTATTCATCATTTACCCCTAGAGTCTAGGATGTGTGTGTGTGCTAAATCACTTCAGTCACATCCGACTCTTTGTGACCCTATGGACAGGCTCCTCTGCCCATAGGATTCTCCAGGCAAAGAATACTGGAGTGGGTTGAGCCCTCCTCCAGGGGATCTTCCCTACCCAGGGATAGAACCCATGTTTCTTATGTCTCCTGCACTGGCAGGTGGGTTCTTTACCACTAACACCACCTCGGAAGCCCTAGAATCTAGCACATGGTTTGCATACTCGTTAAGGTTTAATGAATGAGTAAATGAACTGAAAGATTATTGTTTTCTTAACATTTGTCAAAGGGCAATAAACAAAAATCATGACACCTTTTAGAGGACAATTCCCAGAGATGTTTTTAGCCTTGATCTCTCTCCTGCTATATTGTTTAATCACTAGCTCATGTCTGATCCTTTGCAACCCCATGGACTACAGCCCCACCAGGCTCCACTGTCCATGGGGTTCTCCAGGCAAGAACACTGAAGTGGGTTGCCATTTCCTTCTCCAGGAGATCTTCCCAACCCAGAGATCTAACTCAAGTCTCCTGCACTGCAGGAAGATTCTTTACCACTGAGCCATCTGGGAAGCCTTATTGTCAACTCTTTGTAGCCTATCTCTGCCAGGTTTCATGGGCATCTCAAATTCAGCCTATCCTACTATGAACCCATTATCTCTCCTGAAAACCTGTTCTTCATATGTTTCCTAATTCGGGGAATGGCATGTCACCAGATACCCGACCACCCGAGCTTTATAAATGTTATTTCTATTGACTCTCCTCTTTCCCCCTGTAGGGAATCCTCATACTGGTCTCCAGACTCTACCTCCAGAATAAACACTTCCTCTGCCCCCATTCTGTCCTCATCATCCTTGCCTGGTGTTCCAGCAATCTTTTAACTGGTTCGCTGTTTCTAGTGTCGTTGCCCTCCAACGACACTAGTTGCTCTCCAATCCATCACCACATTTTTCAAAACAGGTAACCCAAGAGCCTGCTGCTGAAAATCCTCTAATACTCCGGTGCTCAGCAGTCATCTTTCCTTAGTTCTGAAATGACACTGCTGAGGCCTCACCCTATGTTACTGCCAGACGTAGTCTCCCCATCACACGTTTAGGGTCACAGTCCAGTTCCATCTCTGCTTCCTTCTCTACTCTGGCTCCTCAACTCTGCTCCCAGCTCATATGCAGATCTTGGCTCTCTTTGCCTCTGGACACCTTAAAGAATTTCAGAGTTACTAGCTGCTCTCTTCATTTCGATTCCATTAAGCAAAAGCAGATTTTTATGGAATCTCCAGAAATGATTGAGCATAAATGGCACAGTCAGAGGAACCATCAACACAATAGATACAGTGAATCCTTTACATTGGAAACCTCAAGTTGCAGACTTTCAAAAATACCAATGTGTGTTCCATCAGCGTAAGGCGTGAGTGAAACTGCAGTATGCCCTCCATCTCCTTCAGATGATCCTTCAGCTCTACCATCTCCCACCCGCTCTTCCTTCTCCAGTCAGTAATTTTTCTTGCCTGTTCACTTGATGCCAGTCCCTGTATGCCAATTGTTGTATTGTACTATTTTACTTTCAAGGTATTGCACTGTAAGATTAAAAATGTTCTCCGGGGACTTCCCTCGTGGTCCAGTAGTCAAGATGCTGTGCTTCAACAAAGAGAGCATCACCAGACACCAAATCTTTTAGCTCCTTGATCTTGGACTTAGCCTTCAGAACTGTGAAAAATACATGTTTGTTATTTAAGCCAAAAAAAAGAAAGACTCCCGCCTCCAGTGCAAGGGGCACGGGTTCCACCCCTGGGCAGGGAACTAGGATCCCTCATGCTACATGGTACAGTCAAAAAAAAAAAAAATTGTATGTATTTTTTGTGTTTGTTTTTATGTATTATTGGTGTAAAAAGTATTATAACCCTATACCTGTACAGTACCGCCTAGCCAATTGTGCTGGTTGGGTACCTAGGCTAACTTTGTTGGACTTACAAACAAATTGGACTTAACGAACGTGCTCTTGGAAGGAAACCCATTCATATGTAGGGAACTTGCTGTACTTCTCTGGCATTTTCTGTGTTTCCCTGGCTGTGATCCACTCAAAGCCATGACCTCACCCTCTGCCATGTTCCTCATTAGAGTAGAACCCCTTCGCATCTTCTCTGCCAAAGTCCTAACAGCTTCCACTCCCAGCTCTTGCCACCCCATGGACTGTAGCCCACCAGGGTCCTTTGTCAGTGGGAATTTTCAGGCAAGAATACTGGAACAGGTTGCCATTTCCTTCTCTAGGGGATCTTCCTGACCCGGAGATTGAACCCGTGTCTTCTGTATTGCAGGCAGATTCTTTACTGCTGGACCACCAAGGATTCCTCAGCTCTAGTAGACAATACTGAAATCCTCATGTTTGTTAGACAAGCAATTTAACTCTTCATATGGAACCTGCTTCCATCTAGCTATGACTGCCTAAGCTCATCTTTTATAACTGATCAGTTCCATTAAGCTATTTTCCAGGAAGAAGGTGCAGTTCCCTCTTTAGGAGGAACTCTGCCATCCCCTGAGCCAATCAACTCAAATTAGAGTTAGTTTTTACAACAATGTGCTTTGTTTGTGTATTGTTGGGGTTAACTCAGAGCTTTTTTTTTCTTTTCCAACTAGTTAATATTTGTGGTTCACTATTGTCCAGAATTCTGAAGGAAATCAGCCCTGGGATTTCTTTGGAAGGAATGATGCTAAAGCTGAAACTCCAGTACTTTGGCCACCTCATGCGAAGAGTTGACTCATTGGAAAAGACTTTGATGCTGGGAGGGATTGGGGGCAGGAGAAGGGGACGACAGAGGATGAGATGGCTGGATGGCATCACTGACTCGATGGACGTGAGTCTGAGTGAACTCTGGGAGCTGGTGATGGACAGGGAGGCCTGGCGTGCTGCGATTCATCGGGTTGCAAAGAGTTGGACATGACTGAGCGACTGAACTGAACTGAACTGATTGTCCAGAAAAATAGTGAAGAGAGAGAACCAAAGGTGTTAGGAAGAAGATCCATTGGGATATGCAAAGAAACTATTGCAAGTTCTTTATTTTTCAAATTATTATTTGTTTATGTTTATATATGTTAGTCTATGTACGGTACTGAATATAGTATACTATATTTGTATGTTAAGGCAGGTGGTTAAAAATATTTTCTGACGAAGGCATATAATAAAAAAGTTTAAAGACTATTGCTTCAGAAGGCAGAATCACAATGATCTTAGTGCAGTTTCCAAGCCCTTTTCAAACTGCCCAGCAGTATTTGTTAAAAAGATAATTTTTTTAAAAAAGACAAAATCATTACCATCCTATAGATAAAAAATGAATGCATGTTCAAGATTTTATTTAACTCATTATTAGTGAAGGAGGAGAACTGGAGAATACAAAGGGTAGATATTTTTATAGATCAGGAATGTTGAAAGAAATGTGCAAATTCAGGCAAGACTGCCTTCTTTCAAAGGCAGAGAAGGAAGTCAGTTGAACTTCCCAGGGTCAAAACTTTACATCTTTAGGGTCAAGGATGTTTTGCATTGCTATCATTTGTCTATACGCTGTAAAATAGTTCAAATGACAGGCTCAGAATCTATATAAAGTCAGACTCAGGAAGGGTGTGCTCTAGACCAGGGCACTTAAGGCCTGCAGGCCCAATCCAACCAGCCACCTGTTTTTGTAAATAAAGCTTTATTGGAACATGGCCACATCCATTCATTTAGGCATTGCCTATGGCTACTTTCCAGCTACAAAGGTATTCTTGAGTCGCCCAAACAGAGAGGGAGAGAAAATACTTCTTATCTAGCTCTTGACAGCAAGTTTGCCAACACCTGCTGTAGAAAACCATGCCCAATTTTCCCATGAAGCACAGTTTTCTCTACACATCTTTATCCCAAGAGGGTCTCCCTCCCAGCAGTCTCACCTATCACCGCAGTTTATATTCTCATTGCCGCCCACCCCGTAAGGTTCCTGGGCCTCTGGATTAGTGAATCTCAACACATGAATTGTGAGCCCCCCAAAAGTTCCCTCAACAGGCCTCAGAGTGCTTCCAAAGGCTGTAGCTCTCTCTCTGTTTATTTGGCAGTGGGACTTGTTGGTAGTAAACTAGAGAACCTGTGCTAGAGCCTGGTAAGGACTGAATTGTGTTCCCCAAGAGTCACATGTTCAAGTCCCAACCTGCATTCCAGAAAGTGACTGCATTTGGAAACAGGACCTACAAAGAGATGATTGAGTTAACATGAGGCCTTCAGGGTGGGGCCCCAATCCAATACAACCAGTGTCCTGAAATGAGGTGGTGACACCAGGGGTGCACATAAGGAGAAAAGGCCCTTTTGAGTGCTGTGAGAGGACAACCACCCACAAGCCAAGAAGAGTTCTGGAGAAGCAAAACCTGCCCACACCTTGTTCTGAGACTTTCAGCCTCCAGAACTGCAGGAACATGAATATCTATCATTTAAGCCATCCAGTTGGCGATCTTTATTATGGTAGCCCCAGCAAACTAAAATGGGGCCGTTCATATTACCTGCCCTGAGCACTGCAGCACGGCTTAGAAAGTGGCCTGTGGAAGTCTGGAGGAGATCACTGTATTCTTTGGGGACTGAAAGCAGTGTCAGCCATAGACTGATCCAGATAGAGTCAGCCTACTAGGGGTGACTAATGTTAGAGTATATTTTCCCCAGACACTCAATCACAAATTCATTCATTAATCCTTTATCAGATGATGTGACCACAGAGGGATGCATAGTGTCAGCGGTGGTGGTGACAGAGGGGTGGACAGGATGAGTTCTCCTCTGGGGATTCATGGTCTAGGAATGGAGACAGATACAAAAAACACAGCCAACTGTCGCAAGTCCTCTGTATACTGGCCTGAGGGTGTTAAAGCACAAACCAAGAGAAATAACAATACCAGGTAACAAGTCCTGTGAAAGAGGGTATTCTTTTTTAAGTGACAGCCCAGAGGACAAAGGAGTTGGTTTAGTCAGAGAAGAGCAGACAAGAGGGAGAAGGGGGATGGCCGTGGAGGGATTCAATGAAAGGAGTCCTACTAAAAGGAGGCTTAATGTGTGTGGGGATGTACAGAGTTTTAGCTTGAAATGCATGGTAGACTTAAAACAAATGTTCTCACAATTTTTGCTTAGTCAAGGCATAACACCCTAGTGTCAGGCATGCCATCTTTCTTAGGGGCTAAAACTCAAGTGGGCAAGAGAGAGGCGCAAAAATGAAATTCTTATGTTCTCCTGGGACTTCCCTGGTGGTCCAATGGCTAAGATTCCATGCTCCCAATGCAGCAGGGCCAGTTCCATCCTTGGTCAGGGAACTAGATCCCATATGCCACAACTGAAGACTGTGCATACTGCAACTAAGACCCAGAGCAGCCAAAGAAATTCTGATATACTTCTGAAATGAGATTGATATTTTATTTATTTAAAAAAAAAAAAAGCCCCAGTCACATTTTAATTGCCCTTAGTAACCCAGTAGGTTTCTAGTCAGTTGAGTTCAGGCCAGTTGCTCAGTCGGGTTTGACTCTTTGCAACCCCATGGACTGCCACACACCAGGCTTCCCTGTCCATCACCAACTCCCAGAGCTTACTCCAACTCATGTCCATTGAGTCCATGATGCCATCCAACCATCTCATCTTCTGTCATCCCCTTCTCCCTCCCACCTTCAATCTTTCCCAGCATCAGGGTCTTATCAAACGAGTCAGTTCTTCGCATCAGGTGGCCAAAGTATTGGAGCTTCAGCTTCAGCATCAGTCCTTCCAGTGAATATTCAGGACTATTTCCTTTAGGATGAACTGTTTGATCTCCTTGCAGTCCAAGGGACTCTCAAGAGTCTTCTCCAACACCACAGTTCAAAAGCATCAATTCTTTGGTGTTCAGCTTTCTTCACAGTCCAACTCTCACATTCATTCATGATGACTGGAAAAACCATAGCTTTAACTAGATGGACCTTTGTGGGCAAAGTAATGTCTCTGCTTTTTAGTATGCTGTCTAGGTTGGTCATAACTTTTCTTCCAAGGAGCAAACGTCTTTTAATTTCATGGCTGCAATCACCATCTACAGTGATGTTGGAACCCCAAAAATAGCCTGTCACTGTTCCCATTGCTTCCCCATCTATTTGCCATGAAGTGATGAGACCAGATGCCATGATCTTAGTTTTCTGAATGTTGAGCTTTAAGCCAACTTCTTCACTCTCCTCTTTCACTTTCATCAAGAGGCTCTTTAGTTCTTCTTCACTTTCTGCCATAAGGGTGGTATCATCTGCATATCTGAGGTTATTGATATTTCTCCCGGCAATCTGGTTCCAGCTTGTGCTTCTTCCAGCCGAGCATTTCTCATGATGTACTCTGCATATAAGTTATATATGCAAGGTGACAATATACAGCCTTGATGTACTCGTTTCCTGATTTGGAACCAGTCTATTGTTCCATGTCCAGTTCTAACTGTTGCTTCTTGATCTGCCTACCGATTTCTCAGGAGGCAGGTCAGGTGGTCTGGTAGTCCCATCTCTTTCAGAATTTTCCACAGTTTATTGTGGTTCATCCAGTCAAAGGCTTTGGCATAGTCAATAAAGCAGAAGTAGATGTTTTTCTGGAACTCTCTTGCTTTATCGATGATCCAGTGGATGTTGGCAATTTGATCTCTGATTCCTCTGCCTTTTCTAAATCCAGCTTGAACATCTGGAAGTTCACGGTTCACGTATTGTTGAAGCCTGGCTTGGAGAATTTTGAGCATTACTTTGCTAGCGTGTGAGATCAGTGCAATTGTGTGGTAGTCTGAGCATTCTTTGTCATTGCCTTTCTTTGGGACTGGAATGAAAACTGATCTTTTCCAGTTTGGCGGCCAGTGCTGAGTTTTCCAAATTTGCTGGCATATTGAGTGCAGCACTTTCACAGCATCATCTTTCAGAATTTGAAATAGCTCAACTGGAATTCCATCACCTCCACTAGCTTTGTTCGTAGTGATGCTTCCTAAGGCCCACTTGACTTCACATTCCAGGATGTCTGGCTCTAGGTGAGTGATCACACCATCCTGATTATCTGGGTCATAAAGATCTTTCTGTACAGTTCTTCTGTGTATTCTTGCCACCTCTTCTTAATATCTTCTGCTTCTGTTAGATCCATACCATCTGTCTTTTACTGAGCCCATCTTTGCATAAAGTGTTCCCTTGGTATCTCTAATTTCATTGAAAAGATCTCTAGTCTTTCCCATTCTCTTATTTTCCTCTATTTCTTTGCATTGATCACTGAGAAAGGCTTTCTTACCTCTCCTTGCTATTCTTTGGAACTCTGCATTCAAATGGGCATATCTTTCCTTTTCTCCTTTGCCTTTAGCTTCTCCTTTTTTCACAGCTATTTGCAAGGCCTCCTCAGACAACCATTTTGCCTTTTTGCATTTCTTTTTCTTAGGGATGGTCTTGATCACAGCTTCCTGTACAGTGTCACGAACCTCTGTCCATAGTTCTTCAGGCACACTATCAGATCTAGTCCCTTGAATCTATTTGTCACTTCTACTGTATCATCGTAAGGGATTTGAATTAGGTCATACCTGAATGGTCTAGTGGTTTTCTCTACTTTCTTCAATTTAAGTCTGAATTTGACAATAAGGAGTTCATGATCTGAGCCATAGTCAGTTCCCCATCTTGTTTTTGCTGACTGTATAGAGCTTCTCCATCTTTGGCTGCAAAGAATATAATCAATCTGATTTCGGTGTTGACCATCTGGTGATGTCCATGTGTAGAGTCTTCTCTTGTGTTGTTGGAAGAGGGTGTTTGCTATGACCAGTGCATTCTCTTGGCAAAACTCTATTAGCCTTTGCCCTGCTTCATTCTGTATTCCAAGGCCAAATTTGCCTGTTACTCCAGGTATTTCTTGACTTCCTACTTTTGCATTCCAGTCCCCTATAATGAAAAGGGCATCTTTTTTTGGTGTTAGTTCTAGAAGGTCTTGTAGGTCTTCACAGAACTGTTCAACTTCAGCTTCTTCAGCGTTACTGGTCGGGGCATAGACTTGGATTACTGTGATATTGAATGCTTTGCCTTGGAAACGAACAGAGATCATTCTGTCATTTTTGAGATTGCATCCAAGCATTGCATTTTAGACTGTTTTTTTTTTACTATGATGGCTACTCCATTTCTTCTAAGGGATTCTTGCCCACTGTAGTAGATATAATGGTCATCTGAGTTAAATTCATCCATTCCAGTCCATTTTAGTTCTCTAATTCCTAAAATGTGGAAGTTCACTGTTGCCATCACCTGTTTGAGCAGTTTCAATTTGCCTTGATTCATGGATCTAACATTCCAGGTTCCTGCGCATTATTGTTCTTTACAGCATGGGACTTTACTTCCATCACTGGTCACATCCACAACTGGGTGTTGTTTTTGCTTTGGCTCTGTCTCTTCTTTCTTTCTGTAGTTATTTCTCCACTGATCTCCAGTAGCATATTGGGCACCTACCTGCCTGGGGAATTCATCTTTCAGGATCCTATCTTTTTGCCTTTTCATACTGTTCATGGTGTTCTCAAGGCAAGAATATGAAGGTGGTTTGTAGTCAGTAACCCTTATCAAAATCCAAGTTGGTTGTGTAATTTGATGAGTCCAGGGAGCCCTAGGAGGTGTGTGCAGCATACTCTTCTGATATAATTATCAGCATCAATATCACTGGGCAGATTTATACTGACCTCATTGTCCAAATTTCAACTGTGTGTATCACTGCCCCTTTTACTGGCAAAGGAAAGCAACAGTGCTTTCTAATTCTAACTTCTGTTTCTCCTTGTTTTTGTTTTGGCAGAGTAAAAGCTATTTCTCTTTTTTATATTTTCTACAATGAAAATAACTTATTACTCTAGTTATATAAATGACCCATGTAAAACACATTCTAATGATGCCATTTCATCTCTACCCTAATGAGATCATCAGAAATCCTCTGGACCAGATAGAACAATATATTTTAGCTTTCCCCCTCATACCACTTGAGAAAGCTATCATACACAGTTAGCCACTCTTAGAAGAAAGAGGGAATATAAATTACATTTAAAAGAAAAGCAAATTGGGGGGAGGGATGGGTAGTGTGGGAATTACGTGGTCAATTTTTATGAACTCCAGGGAAGCAGCTGGTAAATTAACCACAGTATTTGGTCAAACAAAACAAAACTCTCCAATTACATTGAAGTGTCTGGGCTTTTCTAAGGAAAACAGACTGGGGTTTGGTAATTGCAGTGTTTTGGTTTGTTTAACCAACTTGTAAAATTTTTGAGATTGTATCCTTTTAAAAAAATCAATAAATAACAGTAGATTTTTAGCTCTCAGTTCCAGGAAAAAAATCAGCCTACCCTCAAGTTGAACCTGTATCCATGTGGTCATAATTAAATGCCACCAAAGAACTGAAAATCTTCTGAGAACCTGACCACATTGTAGCATGTTCAGCTTCACATAATAGAATGTCACTAGACAACAGACTGCTGTTTCTAAAATGGCATCTATAGACTCTTTGCAACCCCATGGACTGTAACCTGCCAGGCTTCTCTGTCGATGGGATTTTCCAGACAAGAATACTGGAGATGGGTTGCCATTTCCTTCTCCAGGGGATCTTCCTTACCCAGGGATGGAACCCACCTCTCCTGCGTCTCTGTCGTGGAAGACATGGATGATGGGGAGAAAATGCTGAACGAGCATCTGGACCAAAGAAAGAAGGAAAGAGATTTTTTTTTTAAAATCATATATCTGAGTCCAGGTGTTCAAAAGCTGTAAGCTTCTTATTGTAATATGAATTCAGTGTGGTCTGCAAAACCTCCTGGGGGCTGGTGGATGCTGCTCTTGCCAAATGTAGAGCCATGGAAAGAAAGATACAGCAGAAAGGAGCTGGGGAAGGAAAAGTGTTCTACTGGGGGCATCCCAAGAGGCTTTATATGCAACAGTAGCCTATGGTCAAGGTCATAAAGGATGGGGAGGGTTTGAAGGTGCAGGCAAGTGAAGACAGGCCTCAAGATGGGCAGGACATGCCTGTACAGCTGGGAAGAGAGGTGGATTTCAGGAATGTTCCCTAGTCACGGAGAACAACAACGTAAGGTCTAGTGTATGAAGGGAAGCAATCAGATTTGTATTTTTGGACTCAAAATATAGGCAACAGAAAATATAGCACAGAAAATGAATTAGAGAGGTGAATCTTTGGAAGTGAGGAATGAGTTATAAAGATAATGCAATATAGGCCTTAAACGTGGCAGAGTCAAAGGAGTAGAGATTAAATGTAGGCAGACCCTAAAGTTGAGTGCGTGCTCAGTCATGTCTGACTCTCTGTGACCCCATGGCCTGTACCCTGCCAGGCTCCTCTGTCCATGGGATTCTCCAGGCAAGAATACTGGAGTGGGTTGCCTTTTTTTTCTCCAGGGGATCTTCCCCACCCAGGGATTGAACCCAGGTCTCCTGTAACTCCTGCATTCCCTGTGGCTCAGATGGTAAAGAATCTGCCTGCAGTGCTGGAGACTCAGTTTCAATTCCTGAGCCAGGAAGATACCCTGGAGGAGGGCACGGGCAACCCACTCCACTGTTCTCACCAGGAGAATTTCATGGACAGGGAGCAGGCTACAGTCCACGGGGTCACAAAGGTTTGGACACAACTGAGCGACTAACACACACACAGACCCTAAAGTTAGAGCAAGCACTATTTTTTTTTCCTCAAAACAATTGTTTTCTCTGTCCACTGATGAATCTCAGCCTGGAAACCCCCACTTCACAGATGACATCCTTTCTCTTGTTTCTGGACTTGTGCCCCACCTCCCTGCCATGGGAGAAAAAGAAGGGAAATTCCTATTCCCCCACAAGGGCAGGAGGGGATGGAGGGAGGCACCTTCAGCCCGCATTGCAGGGACAGGAAACAGCATCACTGGCATGCCGGCTTCCTCTCCCGCTCCCTAAAGGACCAGTGGGTTAAACAGCACTTCTGTTCTAGACTCCTAGTCATACACAGTCATACACTCCTCTGTTGCTTTCTAAATGCCATCATGCTCTCTTTCTAGCTCTCTCGGGTTCACTTCAATGGCAAGAAAAGGGATGTAGTCCAAATACCTGCCTTCCAATGGCACTTGTATAACGTAGCCTGTCCCGCAGTGGTTGACAGCCAGGCTGTCTGGATCCAGAGCCTAGTCGTGCCATATCCTCAACTAAGGATGACTTCACCTCTCTGTGCCTGCTTGCCCACGGGCCCACACGGTACCTGCCTCATAGGATGGTTAGGAGAACTAGACAGTCGTGTCTATTCACTCATGTCTAGTTGATCAGTTGTGTCCAACTCTTTGCAACCCCATGGACTGTAGCCTACTTCCTGTCCATGAAATTCTCCCAGCAAGAACAGTGGAGTGGGTTGCCCGTGCCCTCCTCCAGTAAAGCACCTCCAAGTAAAACACTTGGACCAGTGCCTGGCACAGAGTAAGTATTTAATAAGCATTAGCAAATATTATTACATATCAAAATAGTCATGTCTCTTTTCTAAAATGAGAACAGTAGGTGAGGCAGGGGCAGCACCAGAATTCTAGTGGGTGAAGAGAAAAGGGGGTTATGACTACAGTCGAGTGTAGGGGAGGGTGCCTTTGGGGAAAGGGGTGTCAAGTGGAGACCACTAGCCTGCAACCAACTAGGTTTGGAACTGCAGCTGCCTAGGACTCCAGGATATATGCCAATTGGTATTTCCACTGGTTGACAAAAGCTGTTACTACTCCAGACACAGGCATACTGAAAAGATCTTCCTCCTCAGCAGAAATTGTATGTGTTAGACACTCCAGGTTATTTAAATGAGATACTCTAAAGAAAAGACCATTCTCCATGTAAAAGCCCACACCTCTGCGGAGCCAGCCACTAGCCCATCTCACTTCCCTTAAGATGGTGGCACCCACCCTACAACTCACATCCTTCTATTTGGATTCCAGTTTCAGAGAAAGCTGAAAATATTTGCCACGTGGCTTGAATGGCAAAGAATCTGCCTGCAATGCAGGAGAACCAGGTTTGATCCCTGGGTTGGGAAGATCCCCTGGAAAAGGGCATGGCAACCCACTCGAGTGTTCTTGCCTGGAGAATTCCATGGACAGAAGAGTCTGTCGGGCTGCAGTGTCTAACGCCTTCACTTTCAAGCAATCTTCATTATGATGTTTAATTCATTGTTAATAAAACAAAACTTCTGAAAGGGAGAGAATGAAAGTTATAAAAAGATTGAGACTATTGGTTGTTGTGGTGTTTGGTTTTTTTTTGGGGGGGGGGGCTGTACTGGGTTTTTGATGCTGCCTAAGGACTAGTCATGTGTGGATGTGAGAGTTGGACTGTGAAGAAGGCTGAGCACCGAAGAATTGATGCTTTTGAACTGTGGTGTTGGAGAAGACTCTTGAGAGCCCCTTGGACTGCAAGGAGATCCAACCAGTCCATTCTGAAGGAGATCAGCCCTGGGATTTCTTTGGAAGGAACGATGCTAAAGCTGAAACTCCAGTACTCTGGCCACCTCATGCGAAGAGTTGACTCATTGGAAAAGACTCTGATGCTGGGAGGGATTGGGGGCAGGAGGAGAAGGGGCCGACAGAGGATGAGATGGCTGGATGGCATCACTGACTCGATGGACGTGAGTCTGAGTGAACTCCGGGAGTTGGTGATGGACAGGGAGGCCTGGCGTGCTGTGATTCATGGGGTCACAAAGAGTCGGACACGACTGAGCGACTGAACTGAACTGAACTGAAGGGCTTTCTCTAGGGAGGACTTCTCATTGAGGTGGCTTCTCTTGTTATTGAGCACAGGCTCTAGGTGTGTGAGCTTCAGTAGCTGCAGCATGAAGGTTCTAGAGCATGGTCTCCATTGTGGTGCACAGGTTTAGTTGCCCCATGGCACATGGAATCTTCCTGGACCAGGGATTGCGCTTATGTCCCCTGCATTAGCAGGTGGATTCTTATTCACCAGACCATCACGGAAACCTGAGACTAATTTTAATAGAGACACACAGGATCCTAGAACTGGAAGGAAATCAAGAAATCCTTTAGTTGTTTTCTGGACTCAAACTTTTTTTTTTTTTTAAGCAGAGCGCTTTATTCAAACAAAAATTTTCTTGGAATCTGTACCCATAAAACAGATAAGCCCAGAATCACTTTGAGAAAGCAGTGCATACAAAGATGGGAACTGGTGGAACCAACCTGTCTGAATTATCCCCCTAGGGGACAGGTGAGAGGGGAGTGCATTATTTGCAGAGAATTGCAAAACAACAATAAAACCAATTAGTAGCTGGTCTGCTTCAAATCAGTCAATTTTAAATGAAATCAACCTTGAATATTCATTGGAAGGACTGATGCTGAAGCTGAAGCTCCAATACTTTGGCCACCTGATAGGAAAAATTGACTCATTTAGAAAAGACATTGATGCTGGGACAGATTGAAGGCAGGAGAAGGGGACAACAGAGATGAGAGGATTGGATGGCATCACTAACTCGGTGGACATGAGTTTGGGCAAATTCCGGGAGATAAGAAGGACAGAGAAGCCTGGTGTGCTGCAGTCCATGGAGTCGCGAAGAGTCGTACATGACTTAGCAACTGAACAACTGCTTTGTGTTATTGCTGTGCGCTGACAATTCTATATAACATCAGCAATTAAGGGCTTCCCTTGTGGCTCAGCATGAGACGTGGGTTCGATCCCTTGGTTGGGAAGATCCCCTGGAGAAGGGAAAGGCTACCCATTCCAGTATTCTGGCCTAGAGAATTCCATGGGCTGTATAGTCCATGGGATGGCAAAGAGTTGGACAGCAGTGAGCAACTTTCTCTTTCACTTTTTCAGCAGTTAAATACTCCCATCTGCCAAGGTGGACACCCCTCCTCCCTCTACCCCCCTCCCCCACTCGCCCCTGGCACATCACCGGGTGAAGTGCGGAGGAGGGGCCGGAAATCTGCCAACATAACCCCCAACCCAAACAAGTCCCAGTGGCTCTGTGGAACGAGTTTTAAAAACCATCAATCCAGCCCACTGTGCTTATTTGATAAACCCAGAAGATTAACTCATAAAAGTGACATTCAAATTCAGAGTCGGTGCCTTCTGTGTCTACTCCGCAAAGCCTTCATCTGGGTGAAGAGAAGACAGCATCTTATTCTTTATTTCCCCTGCTTGACGGTGGTATGGGTTGATTTCTGTCCCCTTGATCCAGAATTTCAGAGAAGGCAATGGCATCCCACTCCAGTACTCTTGCCTGAAAAATCCCATGGACGGAGGAGCCTGGTAGGCTGCGGTCCATGGGGTCACTAAGAGTCAGACACGACTGAGCGACTTCCCTTTCACTTTTCACTTTCATGCATTAGAGAAGGAAATGGCAACCCACTCCAGTATTCTTGCCTGGAGAATCCCAGGGACAGAGGAGCCTGGTGGGCTGCCGTCTATGGGGTTGCACAGAGTCAGACACGACTGAAGAGACTTAGCAGCAGCAGCAGCAGACCTAGAATTCCTATATTAAAGTCCTAATGCCCAATACTTCAGAATGGGACCCTATTTGAAAAGAAAATAGTTGCAGATACAATTAGTTGGTCATAACACGAGGTCATTAAAGACGAGCCCTAATTCAATATGACCATTGTCCTTATAAAAGGGGGAAATTTGGATATAGACACACACACATGTAGAGACAAAGCTACATGAGGATAAAAGCAGAGACGAAGGCAATGATGTATAAGCTAATAGCACCAAAAATTGCTGGCAACCCACCAAAAGCTAGGAAGAAATAACACACCAGGCTTCCCTGTCCTTCACTATCTCCCGGAGTTTGCTCAAACTTATGTCCATTGAGTTGATGATGCCATCCACCTACTTCATCCTCTGTTGTCCCCTTCTCCTCTTGCCCTCAGTCTTTCCCAGCATCAGGGTCTTTTCCAATGAATCGGCTCTTCACATCATGTGGCCAAAGTATTGGAGTTTCAGCCTTAGCATTAGTCCTTTCAATGAGTGTTCAGGGTTGATTTCCTTTAGGATTAACTGGTTGGATCTCCTTGTTGTCCAAGGGACTCTCAAGAGTCTTCTCCAACACCACATTTCAAAAGCATCAATTCTTTGGTGCTCAGCCTTCTTTATGGTCCAACTCTCACATCCATTCATGACCACTGGAAAAACCAGAGCTTTGACTACACTGACTTTTGTTGGCAAAGTGATACCTGGAAGCCAGTACACCTAGTAAAAGGCAAATGGGACATCACTGCAGAGCTGTCCTCAAAGTAATGCACACCAGTGAGCTAGAATTCAGGTGGAAAGAGCCACAGAATTCACAGCACCTTTACAGAGATTCAGTAATACAGTCCTTGGAGATGGTTTCCGGTTAGTTGCCAGTTGCAAACCCAACTTCACAGAACTCAAAATAAGATCGAGTTATTGTCTCCCACAAGTGGGAAGGACAGGAAAGTGTCTTGAGGAGACTGAAGCCTGGGCCCAAGTTCCCCATCACTTCTCTGCTGTCAGCATCTTTCTCTTCTACCCAAGTGCAAAGAGTGTGGTCCCCAGGCCACCTCCAACAGCCTTGGGCACTGAGCATCAAATAGGAGCCTCTTTTCTATCAGCTACAGCAAGGACAATACCTGGGGAGGGTTCTGCTTGAGCCAGCTATGCAGTCATCAGTGAGAGCAGTGCTAGACTACAAGAGGGGAGATGTGCTGGGCAAGACAACACCAACCACCCAGATGCTCTGGGACCCATCTGCTGTTCCCAGAAGAACCTAGGACTTGGGGCCATTGTTCCTTCCCTGTGGAAGTGCCTCCATTCAAAGACAAACCACACTTTCCTTGCTTTCTCAGAAACATGCAGGAAGCAATTTAGACCACTTGGACCACCCATGAGAGCCATCTGTGTGTGGGAGGAACGGAAATGTCCGTGCAGGTGCTGGTAGCGCTTCCCAGAACCACGGGGCGTGGAATCAGATTGAAAGGGCCCCTGAGAGGAAGCTGCCTTCTCCTGCCTGCCATGAGAGAGGGGATGCGGCTTTATCATAATCTGTAGCAAAATCCAGGAAAGTGCTCCCCAAACAGCATGAAATTAAGAGCACACACTTTGTGGTTAAAACAAAACAAAACAAAACCACCTGCCCATGAAGGAGACACAAGAGAAGCAGGTTCCATTCCTAGGTTAGGAAGATCCCCTGGAGGAGGGTATGGCAACCCACTCCAGTATTCTTGCCTAGAGAATCCCAGGGGCAGAGGAGCCTGGCAGGCTACAGTCCGTAGGATCGCAAAGAATCCTACATGACTGAGTCAACTTAGCATGCATGCACTCTGAAGCCTAGATTCAAATTCCAGCTCTGCCCCTTAAGAGCTGTGTGACCTTGAGCAAGCTCCTTAATGTCTCTGTGTTTCAGCTTACTCCTGTGTGAACAGTGGGATCATATGTCTACTTTCCTCCTATTCTGAAAATTATAGGAGCTGATTTGCATAGAATCCTCAGACTGTTGCCTGGTTATAGAGCATTTGCTGTTTTATTAATTTTGTTGTCATGATCACTCTGAGGAACATGAGTTTATTATTGTTAAACTCATGTTCATTGAGAACATGAGTGGGACAGCCAGAGCTCATCCCATAGCTCTGAAAAGTGAAAGTGTCAGTCACTCAGGCGTGTCCGACTCTTTGTGACTACAAGTCGCCTTCCAGGCTCCTCTGTCCATGGGATTCTCCAGGCAAGAATACAGGATTGGGTTGCCATTCCTTTCTCCAGGGGATCTTCCCTGACCCAGGAATCGAACCTGGCTCTCCTGCATCGTAGGTGGATTCTTTACCATCTGAGCCACCGGGGAATCCCCTAGCTCTAACTCTTACTAATGCAAACTTGGGCAAGTTGCTTAAACCAGCTGGTGCCTCAGTTTCCCCATCTCTAAAAAGGAATGGTAGTTGTACCTTCCTCCTCTCTTTGCTATGAGAACCAACTGGTATCAGACATTCCAGGTGCTAATAAGGATGGTCCTTGCCACATGCTAAGCATTCCGTTGTCACTTTGTATTTAAATGCATTCAGCCCTAGCAACATAAGCAGTTATTAAGACCTACTACTACACACTCTGTATGGCTGGGGCTATGTGCCAGTATCTCAGGGGATACTGGGAAGAGGAGAACTGGAAGAGACCTGGGAGAACTTATCCAACTCTGTCACTTGCTGGATTTTAGCTCCGAGCTCCAAGCATCTACATCTCCATCCACAGAAAGAGACAGGACCCATCTGTCAGCTCTCAGGAGAAGGGAAATTGGCAGCAAATCAGAAACTAGGAGATTGACTGGAGGATGACTCGTGTTGTACCTCAAAAGTGGCTGGGTTTGCTGGCAGCGAGCAGCTAATTACTTGAAAAATCTGTGGGAAGGCAGAGTGGTTAATATCTGCAGAGCAGTGAGAGAATGGCCCACTGTGAGAAAATGTCAACTCCATATGGGGTTGGAGATGAGTCTGTATTAGGCAAGCTGTTCTCCATCCTAAACAGTCCTGCTGGGTGAGACTTAGTGGGCGTCATAGTGAGCCAAAGAAGGAAGTTTTTGACTTTGCTGCTTTTTTTACTCCAAGTACTGCTGTGAGTTAGCATATGGCATCTCAGATGTGAGAATGAACTGTAATTTGTGCTTGGGATATCTGCAGCTTGAAGTGATCTATTTGGCAAAGAAGAAAAAGAAAAGAATTACAGAATATGATAGAGACCTGGGTGTCTTTAAAGGGAATAGCCTTCTGGAAAACAAGCTCTGACATTCAGATGCCTTGCCAAAAATTATCCCAAGCCATCCATCTCCACGGTTCCACTTCAGCGCTTGGCAAAGGTGGAAATGAGGCAAGGCAGAGCCTCTACGTCCTCATGCTTCTGTGGTTCCAATAATGACATCATCTGTTACTGTGCTCTCCTTTTCCAACAACGGAAATCAGACTTGGAAAATCGCAATCACTCAGAATCAGCTTTTTCAAACGCCTCTCTTCCATCTATAAATTTACATAAACAGTTCCTCAACTTTAAAAATTCTTTTATTTGCGAAGAATGGGCAGTAGTAGAGTGGTATAAAAGGGGACAAGGATCATATACCTGGAAACATTGGTCCATAATGCCTTTTGCTTGCATGTGTAACCTTCTCTGCCTGAATAACATCCTCCATGAAAGTCTCACATTTCCACCCAGGTGCCCTAGATGTTCAGACCTATGGTTTCTGTTTTTGTTTTTAAATCTGGAAATTATTGTTTCTCATCTTTTGAGAGAATGTGATTACAAACCAATGCTCACTTCCTTTGGGGGAATTAAAAAGATGAAGACAGTGTGGCCTGGATAATTTTTTCTATTAAGTTAATTAAACAAGAAGACCATTATTCTAAGCAGACTCCAATGACTTAGCAGCCTATACAAGCAAACTAGAAGGAAGCCAATAAATGCCTTCAAGTTATGAAATGAAACCCAAGGACAACCAATCACAGCTGAGCAACTAAGCTTTCCTTAATAAGGCACTGCTTAAGCTATAGCCAATCAAGTCCTTTCTTTGACTTGCTTGCTGAATGTTCTCAATAAATCTTGCCCCTAACTCCCTTGGATGGAGAACTACTAACTGCTTCCTGTTTGGTACTGCCAATAGGAACTGGCATTTACTCAGATAAACATTTCCCTGATGGCTCAGACAGTAAAGAATCTGCCTGCAACGTGGGAGACCCAGGTTTGATCCCTGGTCGGGAAGATCCCCTGGGGAAGGTCATGGCAACCCACTCTAGTATTCTTGCTTTGGAGAATCCATGGATAGAGGAGCCTGACAAGCTTTGTCCATGGGGTCAAAAAGAGCTGGATGTGACTGAACGACTAACAATTTCACTTTCACTTTCAAATAGATGCTTAAAAATGTCAGTATGTCTCAGTTTATCTTTTAATACTCCCCCTCCCGGGGGGAAAAAAAAAAAAAAATGATGGGCTGGAAGGTGAAGACCATGAGACTGCTTTGTCTCCAACCTAATGTTCTATATTTCACTCCCAGTGATCGCACTCATAGAAATGAAATGGAATTTAGTGTCAGCATTCTCAATAGTGGATGGCATCCTTTTCAGCAAGCAGTGTCTAATATTCATTCATTCATTCATTCATTCAAGAAGTGTCTATTGTATACCCACTCTGCCCTGAGCTATGCTGTGCTTAGTCACTCAGTCGTATCCACCTCTTTGTGACCCCATGGACAGTAGCCTGCCAGGCCACTCTGTCACTGGGATTCTCCAGGCAAAAATACTGGAGTGGGTTGCCATGCCCTTTCCCAGGGGATCTTCCCAACCCAGGGATCGAACCCAGGTCTCTCGAATTGCAGGCAGATTCTTTGCCATCTGAGCCACCAGGGAAGCCCAAGAAAGAGTACTGGGAGTAGATAGCCTATTCCTTCCTGACCCAGGAATCAAACCAGGATCTCCTTCATTGCACATGGATTGTTCACCAGCTGAGCTACCAGGAAAGCCCCCACTCTGCTCTAGGCACTAGATAATGATGGCAAATTAGACCTGGCTGCTGTTCTGTAATAAATAGAAAGGTATATCAGGATGAAATGAATATTTGTCCTCTGTGGTATTAAAACTTGTTCGTCTACATGTACTTTGAATGACTCTTTTACACACACATGATTTTTTAACATCATATGCTGGTCATTTGGAAAACCTTGACCGCCAAAAGGTGTTATTATACAATATCAATATCACGTCTCCTAGAATAGGTCCTGGATTCCCAGGAGCTTGACAAACATTGTTACTGGCTATAGTAAACAGGTGTTCCTCTTTTTTGGTATCTCAGCATCTGAACTGTTCTTCAAGATCCAAGGACTTCCCCCTCTTGATAAGTCCTGGTGGAAAGCAGACACCAATCCCCAATGCTGGAGTCAGAGTTTCTCAGCCTCCCTTGCAGCTTGACTGAGGACAAGTACAAGGCTCTGACAATCACAGCATCCATGATGGACTGTGACTTGGGAGGCCAGAGCCTGGCATCCACTCTAGTCCTATGGGAGGCAGCCTTAATGGTGAACTCCAGGGGTAGTTGTGGCAGGACGATGAAAGGAATGGAGTCTTCTTGGGACCAGATCTGTTGTGATTGGGAGGCTTAGCTGGCCATGTGGCCTAGTTCTCTGATGTCCTGGAAATTCAGAGTGACCCAATATTTTAATACATTTCTTTCTGCTTAAATTAGCCAGGTTTGGTTTCTGTGTACTCGTCTTCCCAATACCTATATCCCCTCAAACTTGAATCTTAACATGATCACTGCGAACAACTCTGAGCACCCAAGTGCTAGAGACCTGAAGTGAAGCTGGCCATCCATAACAGAAAGCTCTATTTGACCTACTTTGGCCATAACGCAATCATCATTTTCAAGTTAGTTAGTTAGTTAGTTCAGTTGCTCAGTCGTGTCCGACTCTTTGCAACCCCATGAATCGCAGCACGCCAGGCCTCCCTGTCCATCACCAGCTCCCAGAGTTCACTCAGACTCGCATTCATCAAGTCAGTGATGCCATCCAGCCATCTCATCCTGTCGTCCCCTTCTTCTCCTACCCCCAATCCCTCCCAGCATCAAGTTACATAATTTTAATTTAATCAAACTGCATTTTGGAATTCCTGTTGATATAGTAATCCCATCTAGGAATCTAGGAATCTATCCTGAACAAATAAATCATCAATGTTTCTTTAAAGATAGTCATCACAGTGTCATTTATTGTTTAAAAACAATAAACCAGAAACAACATAAATGTGCATCATTGAAACATATCAGCACTACTAAAAATAACATTTTCAAAGAGCATTTAAGGCGGTGGAGGGTACAAAACTTTATATAAAGCAATGTTCCAATTTTCTGTAAAACTCTCATTTTATGTGGATGATACATATCCTTGAAGGTGATAGATCAAAATATTAATATCCTCTATATCTACATTATGAGACTACAGGTGCTTTCTAATTTTTTTAAGCTAGAAAACAGCTAGATATTATTTAGTTTGCAGATAATTATTTTATTTACTTTGTGTAATTTAAAATTTTTCTGCAATGAATATGCATTAGCCTTACCTTAAGGACAAATAATAAATTACATAATAATATGTAATTAAAATACATAAATATGTTTGGAATCTGATTTTTCACTGATTCAGACTATTACCCCAACAGTATTTTAGGTTAGGGAGGTTCAGTCATATTTGGAAGAGCTCATCAAGACAATGATGCTAGTAAATTAGGATGCTTCACTGTATCCTACCAACAATAAGTATGAAAGTGAAAGTCGCTTGGCCCAGCCATGTCCAACTCTTTGCAACCCCATGGACTATACAGTTCATGGAATTCTCCAGACCAGAATACTGGAGTGGGTAGTTTTTCCCTTCTCCAGGGGATCTTCCTGACCCAGGAATCAAACCAGGGTCTCATGTGTTGCAGGCAGATTATTTACCAACTGAGCTATCAGGGATATAACAATAGGCATATGCATGGATTATCCCTTATACCTTCCCCCAAAGGCAATAAGACAGATTTCTGGCTTGCGAGAAGCTTGCAGGACTTTTTTTTATGTTAAAACAAAGAGAATGACAAAATAAGATAACACCAAGTGACAGAAGAGTAGTACAAGTTTAAAGTCTACAGGAATTCAAAAAAAAGTTTGCCCACCTCGATGGAATGTTTTGACAGTTTTGTTGAAGGTGGTAGGACTTCTACTCTAAGCCAGTGATTCACTTAAGACCTTCTTTATCCTTTTGAGAATGATCGAAGACACTGAAGAGCTTTCGTTTGTGTGAATTAAATATTTACCCAGCTAGATACTAAAACAGAATTTTTTTGATTGTTTATCAAATCATTTAAAATAACAATAATAAACCCAATTACATGCTAACGCAAATAATATATTTTTTGAAAAATAACTATTTTCTAAAAGAAAAGGCGAATTAGTGGGAAATTCTATTTTGCAAATTTCTTTAATGAGTGGTTTAATAGAAGACAGCTGGGTTCTTATATTTGCTTTTGTATTCAGCATGTTGACACATGTTGTTTGGGTTGAAGTATGTGAATAAAACACGGCCTTGCACAGATAAGAAGTTGGGAAAAGGGAGAATACATAACCTTTTTCAGATAATTATAAATATCTTTTTTCTTTGATGAGACACCAAATCTCAACAAAAAGTAGTCTCTTAAAGGTTAGTTTCAAGGTGGAATCTGAAAGCATATCAATGAACTTTTGTTCTCTGTTACATTAAAACCCATTGGTCTGCATGTACTTTGAATGTGTCTTTTACCCACACATGATTTTGTAACCTCATGCACTGGTAATTTAGAAATTTTGATCTTTAAAATGCTGACTTGTTTTGTTACACAATTGTAAAAGAATCACATTTTTTAATATTACCATGGAGCTCATCAAGAAGTCTTCAATTATTGGGAATCTGTCAAGCTCACAGTTGTATACAAGTTTTCCAAAAGTCTAATTTTGCTGGAAAGCCCCAATTTTATCATTTAGCAACAAGGCTTAGTTGTTTTCCTCGAAGTGACAGATTCAGTTTATTTTTGAGAAAATGTTCGCCAATATGCAAACTTGAATGAGTACAGTTTGTTTATGAGTTATTCTATCAGATAAAATGATGTTCCATGAAAAAAAGTAGCAGTTCAACTCACAATTCAGTTGAATTGACTGTTCACATACAGCAGAAATGCTTTTTCCACTTCATCACACAGAATATTAAAAGGATGTGTGCTCAAAGGGCAATATTTAATAGAATTAATATTTTTTGTTTCTTTAAGCACAATCTTATGTGAAACTGGTATTTTCCTCCCTGTAACTGGGTGGTGGATTACCACCCAATTATAGGATTACCTATAATGGATTAATTGATTACCAATAAATGGATTACCACCAAGGATTACTTGTTCTCTCACTTTCACCCACCAGTGCTTTTGCACATTTGGTACAAATGTTAAAAGTGAAAAAAGAAACCAAACAACATCTTAGCATTATTATGAGCGTTATTATTTTTTGGCAGCATTGCACATCTTGTGGGGTCTTGATACCCTGACCAGGGATTGAACCTGGTTCACAACAGTGAAAGTGCTGAGTCCTAACCCTTGGACTGCCAGGGAATTCCCATCTTAGTATTATTATGATGATAATTTTGACTTCAAGACCCTCTGAAAGTGCCTCGGAGAGCCTCGCCCCCTCAAGATTCCATAGACATACTCTCATACTCTGAGAATTGTGCTAAACTTCAAAAGGAGGGAAGACTTTAACGAGTCATCAGGAAATAAATGCCCCTGGATATTGGCTGGATAGTGAATGGAAGGGAGCCAAGGTAAAGCCTGGAGAGCTAAGCAGGTGCTGAAAGTCTTAAGTACCAGGGAGCAGAGCTTGAACATTATCCCATGGACAAATGGGAAACTTTAAAAAACATAGCTATCATTTATTGAGCATCTACTGTGTGCCTGGCATTTTGCTCACATTATTTAATTAACACTCCATGTTAATCCTGAGCTTCCTGGGTGGCACTGTGGTAAAGAGCCCTCCTGCCAATACAGGAACTGCAGGTTCGATCCCTGGGTCAGGAAGATCCCCCGGAGGAGGAAATGGCAGCCCACTGCAGTATTCTTGCCTGGACAGAGGTGCCTGGTGAGCTACAGTCCGTGGGGTCGCAAAGACTTGGACATGACTGATCGACTGAGCGTGCATGCACAGCACACACACTTAATCCTATGAGGCAAGTATCATCAGCCTCATTGGTTGGAAAAGGAAGCTGGGGCTTAGAGAAGTTAAGGAATGTACCTTAACTCACACAGCTAGTGAAAGTAATTTACCTTAACTCTCACAGGGAGATGAGACTGCAACGGTTAGGTGGACAATTTCCAACTTCCGGCATCTCAGGTTTCCTTCCAGGTCACATTTTTCAGCTCTGCTGGGTAGGATCCTGGAACGTGTATGTTTTTAACACGTCTAGTCTGCTGTGAAGCATTCTGGCTATAAATCTTGCCTATTTACTCTTGGCTCCCTAAGGGCAAGGGTCAAGTCTGTTTACATGCCCAGCACAATGTGATCACTTAATAAATCTTTAACCACAAAGGTAATGGTTTTTATGGAGCCCAGCTCCACCCAGATCCCTTGCAACTTTCCCTGGGTCTAAACTACACATGCCAGAGTAAGAGGTTTTTTTCCCCCCGCAAAGAGGAACTTGGAGGCCTATATTTTCTGAATTTGACTATGACTTTCAATGACCACAACAGTTTTATCTGAGATTATTGCTGCATATTCATATGGTGAGCAAGGCTTGTCTTTTTCACCTTTCCATTTCTTGGACCATTTGGATCTTACTCTGGATGAAAAATGGGCTTTAGAGCAGGCTGACTTGAATTTGAATCATTCCACCACTGACAAACTGTGTAACTGTGGGCAACTAACATGTGCCTTTCAGCCTCCATTTCCCTCCTGAAAGCATGATGACAGTACTGTCTTCTTCAGAAAGTTGTTGAGTGAAATAAATTAAATAGTATAAGGAAATCACTGCTCTGGGCCTTTTCTTTCCCCCACACTTCCAGTCTGGGCCCACAGAGCCCCTCCCCAGCTCTCAAGGGTCCCGGGTTTTCACAGAGTCAGGCAGGCCTGGTAACTTACCAGCTCCCACTTCATCACAAACTGCCCCTTCCATCAAATAATCTCTATTTTCATACCTTGGGTTACCGCTCTCAGTGCTGTCACTTAAGAGATGATCTAATAAACAAACAAAAAATCAAATGCAAAGGCTTATGTTTACCACCATAGAAATTTTTAAAGGTATTCCTAATGGAAAAAGGCATGCATGGTTTTGCTGGTAAAATTATTTTTTAAATATTCATTTATTTGGCTGCATCAGGTCTTAATTCAGACATGTGAAGTCTTCATCGCATCATGTGGAAACTTTCGTTAGGGTACAGGGGCTCCAGAGTGTGCAGGCTCAGTAACACTCTGACTTAGTTGCCCTGTGGCATGTGGGAACTTAGTTCCCTGATCAGGGATTGAACTCATGTCTCCTGCATTGCAGGGTGGATTCTCAATCACTTGACCACCAGGGAAGTCCCACCTGGTCAAATAATTTTGAGAAACTGAAGATTAAATCTCCCTCCTTAGTTGGAGCAATTTAGCCTGTTAATGGTTCTGAGAATTCCCAAAGAAAAAGAGAGCTCTGTGACTTCATAGCACAGCTAAATAAACTGTGTGCATTGGTGGTAATCATCTGTCTTACCCTCAAGATAAGTTTTCCCCAAAACTATTTTGAGAAGCACTAATTCACTCTCAAAACTATGATTCCTTAAGGACAGTATCTCAGGCACTGGGCATTCTCCATGCAGACTAGGACATGCTGGCCCGTATCTTGAGAAGTCTGTGAACGCTAGGTCAAAGAACAAAATGCTAAAGGCTGGCACAGGCAGAAATGAACACAGATTTGAGAATTCAAGTCCAATAATGGGCTTCCCTGGTGGCTCAGGGGTAAGAATTTGCTTGCCAATGTAGGAGACACAGGTTCCATCGCTGGGTTGAGAATGTCTGGAAGAGGAAATGGCAACCCACTCTAGTATTCTTGCCTGGAAATTCCATGGACAGAGGAATTGTAACTTGGTTGGCTACAATCGAATGGGGTTGCAAAGAATCAGACATGACTGAGTGACTGAACACACTACACCCACACACAAATCCAATAAATAAACTTCTGCAACACTTTTCAGCGTACAAAACATTTAAATACATCTTACTGCTTTCAAATATGCTATCTCAGTTTATTCCTAAAAAAAGTCTTATAAAGCAGTCAAGATATGGTTCTCTCCCTTTCTAGGTTCTGAAGTTAGGGCTCAGAGAGATGAAATGACTGCCCCACTCCCCAGACCCCTCAGTCAAGAAATCTCTGAGCTGACTCTAAATCTCTGGCTGGACTTATGGACCAGCAATGCATCTGAGAGACCAGAAAAGAAAAAAAATGAGGGGGTGGAAAGGAAAGCCCAAAGGACAGTTGCAGGGGTCTCTATGGGTTATCCACTCTACTCATGTGCGTCGTGTCCACACATCTGTCTGCTCTGGCACCTATTCTTCTTTGAGGAGACCCAGAGTCCCAGGAAGAAAGAGCCAGGACTCAAGAACAGCCTAGTCCCCACCAGACGTGAGGCCTGGAGGCAGCCTCTAAGGCATTGGAGGGAGCGATGGCCACCTTCCACACCATCCCAGCTGCCAGCCTGGCAGCGAGCAGACCATGCACAGCTAGGTCGCAACCATCCCTCTTCGTTCTCTCCCGACACATGTTCCCAGGTTTCCATCAGCCTTGCCTGGTGGATGTCTACCAGAGCCACACGCACCCAAGGCTTCAGATCCAGTGTCTCTGGTTAAAATGTTAGGTGTCCTCTTTTGGGTCACCTACAATGGCAACCCACTCCAGCGCTCTTGCCTGGAAAATCCCATGGACGGAGGAGCCAGGTGGGCTGCAGTGCATGGGGTCGCTAAGAGTTGGACACGACTGAGCGACTTCACTTTCACTTTTCATTTTCATGCATTGGAGAAGGAAATGGCAACCCACTCCAGTGTTCTTGCCTGGAGAATCCCAGGGATGGGGAAGCCTGGCGGGCTGCCATCTCTGGGGTCGCCCAGAGTCGGACACGACTGAAGTGGCTTAGCAGCAGCAGCACACTCTTCCTAGAAGCCCAGAGAAGAAGAGAGAGAAGGAAGGAAGGGGAAAATGAATGTGAGAGGTAGCAATGACTTGTGCATTGGATTCATTTTTCTCTGGAGCTCAAGACCGTTTTCAGGATTTTGTAAACTCTTCATGCTAACAGCTCACTGATGTCATCTTCTAGTCCAGATGCTTTATGTGAGCTAGTTGTCATAAATCTGAAATTGCTCCCCCCTCTCCTTAGCAGTCCCTGAGGTGCTCTCACCTGTTGGAATGAACTGTAATGAATGTAATGAAGACAAAGAACATAACACGAACATGGAAATTCTGACCTGTAATATCTCTGAAAATAAACCAACACTGGTCACGGGCACTGCTGTGCTTGGATGCTTGCCCAGAAACTTCCCATTCCTGGGAGGAGAGATTTCTCAATTAACTTCATCTTCCTTCTTGTGTTAAAAACAGCATGCTTTTACTTTTGCGTTCTTTTGACAAGAAACTTTCGGGTTTCTTTCCAAAGTAGTCAGGCTTGAGACAGTTAGAAAAGCTTTGGAACACTATCTGCACGGCTGAAGCTCATGTTTTCAGAGGAAGCAGAGAGTGACTATTTCTTTGTTTGGGATGAGGAGGTAGTTTCCTACATGGTAGTTAATACAACAGTATTTTTACTACAGAAGCAAGTCAGCTTGCCTATAATAATCAAAAAATATCTAAAGTTAGGGATGCTGAAAAATTACTAGTTGTTAATTCCCAGCCCAAATGAAAGTTAAAAAAAAAAAAAAAAGGTATTCACTGTACCAAATTTCTGTTCCTTTTTTGTATCCTAATATACCTATTCCACATATAGAAGAAATTTTCTTTGAAATCAAAGAAATGTATCATTTTAATTTTATTTATTTGTTAACTCCATGGGTAGGACTAATGATAGAAGATGGAAAGAGGTGAAGTTTTTTATCTTTGTTTTTTGTTTTTCCTTGTTTTCCCCTCAATTCATTTTGTTTTGTTTTTTTAATTATTTTTCTTTTTTTATTTCACCTTGTGGCATGTGGGATTTTAGCTCCCTGACCAAGAATTGAACCCATGCTCTCTGCATTGGAAGCCAAGAGTCTTAACCCTTGGACCATAAAGCAAGTCCCTCAATTAATTTTTTATAAGGAATTATATTATTTTGCTAGAGCTGCCATAATGAAGTCCTGCAGGCTGAGTGGCTTAAACAACAGAAATTCATTTTCCCACAGTTCCGGAAGCTAGAAGTCCAGGATCATGGCGTTTAGCAGGGGTGATTTCATCTGAGGCCTCTCTCTTCAACTCACAGATGGCCATCTTCTCCCTGTATCTTCCTGTGGTCTTCCTTCTGTGTGTATCTGTGTCCAAGTTTCCTCTTCTTATGAGGGCATCAGTCATATTGGATTAGGGCACATTGTAATAACCTTATTTTACCTTAACTACCTCTTTAAAGACTGCCTCCAAATACAGTCATACGCTGAGGTACTAGGGCTGGAACTTCAACATAACAATTTGGGGGGAACACAATTTAGTTCATAACAGGAATCATTTGTCATCAGAGGTCTGTGGGTGACAGTACAATGGAATGAGAAATTAAATGAGGAATGGCAGAAACAATAGATGAGGAATTGAAAGAACTGGCTTCCAGCCCCAGCCTGATTATGTACTGGTTATAGCACCCTGAGCAACTTTCCTACCCTCTCTGGCTAGCTCATCTTCCAAAGTCAAATGAAAAAAGAGAAAATGCCCTTGATGATTTCCAGGGGACTTAGCAAAGCCAAAGATAGGCAGAAGCAATAACACCCTGCACTGATTCCTGGGTGGCTGGAGGGAGAAGCTTGCATCTCAACCATGGAACACAGGTCCTTTCTAATGGGAACCGGAGGAAAGTTAGCTCAATGCTTTACATGAACACTCAAGTGAAATTAGAGTCTTCAACAGAGGGCATGAAATCCAATTTTGCACACCTTGGGGTATCAAAATGACAAAGGGCATGGAACCCTTTTAAGACTGAAAGGAAAATGGATTTTCATTCACCTTTAAGTTAAAAAGGTGAGGACTTCCCTGGTGGCTCAGACGGTAAAGCGTCTGTCTACAATCCGGGAGGCCTGGGTTCATTCCCTGGGTCAGGAAGATCTCCTGGAGAAGGAAATGGCAACCTACTCCAGTACTCTTGCCTGGAAAATCCCATGGATGGAGGAGCCTGGTAGGCTACAGTTCATGGGGTCACAAAGAGTCAGACATGACTGAGCGACTTCACTTACTCACTCACTAAGTTAAAAATAGGTACGTATGGGGTGGTGAAAGCAAATAAACTGTGATAGGAAACAGCAGCTTCTAGGGAAACCCTGTGAAGGCTTGAATCTTATATATATTTTCATTTAAAAAATTTAAACCCCTAAATGGCTTGAAGCATCGCTTGAAAGTGTGAGAACTGTGGAGTAAGTGAGTACAGCTCTCAGGGGGCCCTCCCTTCTCCAGGAAGCGTTGCCCCTGTCTTGAGAGCCCTGAGTGCTGAGACGTCCAGGAAAAGCTTTCATCAGCATGTTCCCATTGACCTTCATGCCAATGCCCCAAAGAAGGGCTTCACACCACCATGCAGATGGCAAAAGCCAAGCCCTGTGTCCACTACACAGTCCCTGCCCTGCAGGATTCGATCCCAGTGCAGCAACAGGGGGTGTGGGTCAAAATCTCGACATTCTGTGAAAAGGAAAGTGAGATTTAAAAGAAAAAAATTTATTCTGGTAATAGGCTCCAAAATCACTGCAGATGGTGATTGTAGCCGTGAAATTAAAAGATGCTTACTCCTTGGAAGGAAAGTTATGACCAACCTAGATAGCATATTGAAAAGCAGAGACATTACTTTGTCAACAAAGGTCCGTCTAGTCAAGGCTAGTGGTTTTTCCAGTGGTCATGTATAGACGTGAGAGTTGGACTATAAGGAAAGGTGAGCAAGCACTGAAGAATTGATGCTTTTGAACTGTGGTGTTGGAGAAGACTCTTGAGAGTCCCTTGGACTGCAAGGAGATCCAGCCAGTCCATCCTAAAGGAGATCAGTCCTGGGTGTTCACTGGAAGGACTGATGTTGAAGCTGAAACTCCAATACTTTGGCCACATGATGCGAAGAGCTGATTCACTGAAAAAGACCCTGATGTGGGGAAAGATTGAGGGCAGGAGGAGAAGGGGATGACAGAGGATAAGATGGTTGGATGGCATCACTGACTCAATGGACATGGGTTTGGGTGGATTCTGGGAGTTGGTGATGGACAGGGAGGCCTGGTATGCTGTGGTTCATGGGGTCGCAAAGAGTCAGACATGACTGAGTGGCTGAACTGAACTGAACTGAATAGTCACATAACAGAAAACATACTATTTCAACCATCTCTAACTGTATAATTCACGGCCTTAAGTACATTCACATTGTTGTGCAACTCTCACCATCATTCATCTCCCAAACTGAAACTCTGCTCCCATTAAACACTAATTCCCCAAACCCCCTTCCCACTCCTCCCACTCCCACCCCTCAACCCTCTAAACCAACTCCACTCCCGACCCCTTCCACCTCCCCACTCCCAGACCCTGACATCTACTGCTGTACTTTCTGACTCTATGAATTTGACTATTTGCGTATCCCATATAAGTGGAATCAAAGAGTATTCGTCTGCACCTAATGAATTCAGTTTTTTATTTTGTATCAGGGTATGGTCAATTAACAATGTGGTGATAGTTTCAGGAGAACAGCAAAAGGACTCAACCATGCATATACATGTATCTATTCTCCTGCCAACTCCTCTCATTCAGGCTGCCACATATCACTGAGCAGAGTTTCATATACTATATAGTAGGCCCTTGTTGGTTATCTATTTTAAATATAGCAATGTGTACATGTCCATTCCAAACTCCCTAAAGATCCCTTCCCCCCATCCTCGACCCTCCTCCCCATAATTATA
This sequence comes from Ovis aries, assembly GCF_016772045.2. Classification (NCBI taxonomy): domain Eukaryota; kingdom Metazoa; phylum Chordata; class Mammalia; order Artiodactyla; family Bovidae; genus Ovis; species Ovis aries. The sequence continues at coordinate 39,747,674 of NC_056069.1, read as the reverse complement.
AATTCCTTCTCTAAGTCTGTGAAGGGACTTCCCTGGTGGCTCAGCTGGTTCAGAATCCACCTGCAATGTGGGAGCCCTGGGTTCCATCCCTGGGTTGGGAAGATCCCCTGGAGAAGAGAGCAGCTACCCACTCCAGTATTCTGGCCTGGAAATTTCATGAACTATACAGTTCATGGGGTCGCAAAGAATCGGACAAGACTGGATTGTTTCTGTTTTGTAAGTTCATTTGTATCATTTCTTTTTAGATGCAATGCATTTTTAAGGTTTAGTTCAGTTCAGTTCAGTTCATTTGCTCAGTCATGTCCGACTCTGTGACCCCATCCTACAAATAGATTGTACCTTCTTTTATTTTCCCCCGTGATATACAGAAGATTCACATTTTGTTGTTGTTGTTCAGTTGCTAAGTTGTGTCCAGTTCTTTGTGACCCCAAGGACTGCAGCACACCAGGCTTCCTATATCCCGGAGGTTGCTCAAACTCATGTCCATTAAGTCAGGGATGCCATCCAACCAGCTCATCCTCTGTCATTCCCTTCTCCTCCTGCCCTCAATCTTATACAGCATCAGTGTCTTTTCCAGTGATTGAGCTCTTTGTATCAAGTGGCCAAATTATTGGAACGTCAGCATCAATAGTTATCTATTTAATACACAGTGGTGTGTATATGTCAATACTAGTCTCCCAATTCATCCCACCACCCCTTAAGGAAAGGGTACTTTTGTGCTTGTAACCATCTTGGTTTTCCCAAGTGCTCTCCCAACTGCCCAGAGATGGGACTCCCTAATCAAGCTGTCTTTCTGGCAATGCTCCAGGCTCCAGACCTGGCCCTCTTCTCTGCCTCTTTTTTTTTTTTTTTTTTTAACCAATGTTTGCTGAATACTTACAACATGCAAGGTTCTGTGCTGGGTACTGTGGATAGAAATAAAAACAAATCCAGACGCAGTTGTTTCAAGAGCTCACGGTGGTGGGAGAGACAAACCAACAAGTCAAACCTCTGTTCAGTCCTGTGGATATCACCTGGACTGGGTCCTGAGAACCATGGAAGCCCAGAGAAGGTAGATGGGTGTATGGGGACCAGAGGTGGGGGTGGGTGGCAGGGATGAAAGCATCCAGCAGGAGGTGGTCCTTAAGCTGAGACTTGCTGAGATTTGGAGGCCCACTGAAACAGGCTAACAAGGGGCATGGATGAGCCAGGTCACATGGAGGAAACATCTGGTCACGTGGAATGGCTTAGGATTGGTCTACTTGTAGTAGCCTGAAGAATTTGAGTCACAAGGCTAAAGATAGAGGCCCAACTGTACACTAAGGAACTTAAACTTAACTGTGAAGGTTGTGGAGTCAAATCAGACTGCCCTGGTGTGCTTGTCCTAGTGACATGACCTAGTGGCATGAACTGATTGACTGCACCAGGCATCAACTTTCTCACTGTGAAATGAGAATTATAATATTCCTAGCTGATGCTGTGAAAGTGCTGCACTCAATATGCCAGCAAATTTGGAAAACTCAGCAGTGGCCACAGGACTGGGAAAGGTCAGTTTTCATTCCAATTCCAAAGAAAGGCAATGCCAAAGAATGCTCAAACTACCACACAATTGCACTCATCTCACACGCTAGTAAAGATATGCTCAAAATTCTCCAAGCCAGACTTCAGCAATACGTGAACCATGAACTCCCTGATGTTCAAGCTGGTTTTAGAAAAGGCAGAGGAACCAGAGATCCAATTGCCAACATCCGCTGGATCATTGAAAAAGCAAGAGAGTTCCAGAAAAACATCTATTTCTGCTTTATTAACTATGCCAAAGCCTTTGACTGTGTGGATCACAATAAAGTGTGGAAAATTCTGAAAGAGATGGGAATACCAGACCACCTGACCCGCCTCTTGAGAAATCTGTATGCAGGTCAGGAAGCAACAGTTAGAACTGGACATGAAACAACAGACTGGTTCCACATAGGAAAAGGAGTGCGTCAAGGCTGTATATTGTCACCCTGCTTATTTAACTTATATGCAGAGTACATCATGAGAAACGCTGGACTGGAAGAAACACAAGCTGGAATCAAGATTGCCGGGAGAAATATCAAGAACCTCAGATATGCAGATGACACCACACTTATGGCAGAAAGTGAAGAGGAGCTAAAAAGCCTCTTGATGAAAGTGGAAGAGGAGAGTGAAAAGTTGGCTTAAAGCTCAACATTCAGAAAACGAAGATCATGGCATCTGGTCCCATCACTTCATGGGAAATAGATGGGGAAACAGTAGAGACAGGGTCAGACTTTATTTTCGGGGGCTCCAAAATCACTGCAGATGGTGACTGCAGCCATGAAATTAAAAGACGCTTACTCCTTGGAAGAAAAGTTATGACCAACCTAGATAGTATATTCAAAAGCAGAGACATTACTTTGCCAACGAAGGTCCATCTAGTCAAGGCTATGGCTTTTCCTGTGGTCATGTATGGATGTGAGAGTTGGACTGTGAAGAAGCCTGAGTGCCAAAGAATTGATGCGTTTGAACTGTGGTGTTGGAGAAGACTCTTGAGGGTCCCTTGGACTGCAAGGAGATCCAACCAGTCCATTCTGAAGGAGATCAGTCCTGGGATTTCTTTGGAAGGAATGATGCTAAAGCTGAAGCTCCAGTACTTTGGCCAGCTCATGCAAAGAGTTGACTCATTGGAAAAGACTCTGATGCTGGGAGGGACTGGGGGCAGGAGGAGAAGGGGACAACCGAGGATGAGATGGCTGGATGGCATCACGGACTCGATGGACGTGAGTCTGAGTGAACTCCAGGAGTTGGTGATGGACAGGGAGGCCTGGCGTGCTGTGATTCATGGGATTGCAAAGAGTAGGACACGACTGAGCGACTGAACTGAACTGAACTGAACCTCACTGAGCAGTTGTGTAGATTGAATAACATCATCAATGCAAAATCCATAGCACAGGAGGTCTTAAGCAATGCCATTCATTCCCATTACTGTTATTATTATTATCATTATCATCATTAGTAAAGGAATAACATGACAAGCTGTTTATGCTTTAAAAAATCTACTAAGGGACTTGCCCGATGGTCCAGTAGCCAAGATTCCTTGCTTCCAATGCAGGGGGCCCAGGTTTGATCCCTGGTCAGGGAACTATACTCCATGTGCTGCACCCAAGACCTAGCACAGCCAAATAAATAAATACAAATTAATAAATATTTTAAGTAAAATAAAATACTACTGATTATTCTCTGCTTTCTCCACCAGATCCATTTTCTTCCTTTCCCTGACCTGCTGTGTCCTGGAAGGCTAACCCCCAAAATTGCAAGTCCAGGCTCCCTTGTTTGCTGCTTTCTTGCCGCTAGAGCTAAGAGGAGGCAACAGCAGGAGTCTGTAGAAAAGACAGAGGGTGGGTTGTCATTGTTTTTCAGTCACTAAGTCATGTCCAACTCTTTGCAACCCCATGGACTGCTCAAACTCATGTCCACTGAGTGTGTGATGCCATCCAACCATATCATCCTCTGTCACCCCCTTCTCCTTCTGCCCTCAATCTTTCCCAGCATCAGAGTCTTTTTCAATGAGTCAGCTCTTCGCATCAGGTGGCCAAAGCATCGGAGCTTCAACTTCAGCATCAGTCCTTCCAGTGAGTATTCAGGATTGATTTCCTTTAGGATTGACTGGTTTGATCTCCTTATTGTCCAAGGGACTTTCAACTTATCCAGGAACACAATTCAAAAGCATCAATTCTTCAGGGCACAGTTTCTTTATGTTCCAACTTTCACATCCATATACAACAACTGGAAAAACCATAGCTTTGACTATATGGAACTTTGTCAGCAAAGTGATGTTTCTGCTTTCTAATATGCTGTCTAGGTTTGTCATAGCTTTTCTTTCAAGGAGCAAGTGTCTTTTAATTTCAGAGTTTGGGTGTTTCTTCCTGAAGTGCTCCTTGATTAAGGATAGCTCTTCCGGTCCGTGGCTGTGACCCTCCACATCTTGGATGGGCTCTTGAGCAAGCAGAGCCTGAGGCAAGGACTTGGGTTCCGGAAATTTGTTTGGAAGAAGATTCCAGGACTGAAGAAGCAGGGAGGGTCAGACTGGGGAGAGAGATAAACAAACGGAGAGTGTAATTGAAATGACTGCTGGGAGTAACCGCAATGCTTCTGTGGGGACCTCTGAGAAGATACAGAATGCCTCTGGGATTTCTGCCAGAGGATAGAGGCTCTCATGCCCCACCCAGATTGCTGGGTGTCCCCAGGGCATCAGCACCCCGAGCTCTCCAGCTGCACTTCCCAGCAAGCCAAGCAGGTGCAGCTTCAAGACAGGCCTTAGAAATAAATCAGAAGGACACTTGCCTCCCTCCTGGTGCAAAGCTGTCAGGACGAGACCGCAGCTGCTGCTGAAGCCACAGGGAAGCTGAGGGGAAGTGACAAGGACACAAAAGCATTTGCTAGGCATGCCAAACTCGGTTTCTGCAGGGCCACTCTCTTCTCTACAGCTTCCGGGCCTCCCCTCTTTATTTTTTCTCCCTTTAAGCCTAGACATGCTAATCTCCGTGTCCTCAACTCCTCTGGTGTGCCCAGAGCCCTGAGTCCACTTCTGTAAATATTTCCTTCACTAAAGTGCTTCTGTTTGGAGAAGAAAATGGCAACCCACTCCAGTATTCTTGCCTGGAGAATCCCATGGACAGAGGAGCCTGACAGGCTTCAGTTCGTGGGGTCCCAAAGAATCAGACATGACTTTGAGACTAAATAACAGCAACAACAAATGTCTGAGTCTTTCTAGTTTCTAAAATAGAAAGGAAAAGACTGAGAACATGTCAACAAAGAAAAAAAACATCCAGAAGTTTGCCATATTTTCAGAAATCCATGGAAGGAGACTTTTGTCTGCAAAGTCATGAAATCAGCACTGATTGTGGAAAATGTTATCCGTACATTTCAATATTTCTACCCTCTTGTCCATGTACAATCCTTTTTGGATTTGTTAGGCAACTCAACTTTCCTCTGAAAAAAAATAAGTCGTCCTTCTGTTGAACCAACAGGGTGGGACTCTACTTCCTGTTGGGACCCTGAAAAATACGGATTACTTTAGCTGTAGAACTAAGCTTGCCAGGGCATGAGATGGCGATCAGGAGTGTCACCTGGGTCATTTTTTCAGTCATTCCAGCTGAAGATGCTGAAACTGTGAAACTTGACCCAGACATAGGGAGAGGAGTTGGACTGGAGTTGACATTTAAATGAGTCCCACTCCTACTCCTGGAGATGGTGAAGGACAGGGAAGCCTGGGGTGCTATAGTCCATGGGATCGCAAAGAGTCAGACACTACTTAGTGGCTGAACAATAACAGCCCCTACCCCAGGAGTTTCTGGTGGCTCAGCTAACCTGGGAAACAAGAGCTGCCATGCTGATCAAGCCTTAACAAGGGTCCTCTCCCTGGGATATGGCGAGGGTGGCACAAAAGATTTCATGTCGGAGCAAACAGTTTAATAGTGGATATTCAGAAATGAAGAAATCAGGAGCAGAAAAGCCTTGGACGAGGGTATGGTGTCAAGTTCCTCTTTGTATCCTTTTTCCTCAAATCCCCACTGCCAGCCTCCCTCCCTCTGCACCCTCTGCCAAAAAAAGATGATTTCTGAATAAACCTCCGTTTCTAGTGCTGCTGTCCTTCTCACATTTGTTAACAGCTATCTTATAATAGGGGCTTCCCTGATAGCTCAGTTGGTAAAGAATCTGCCTGCAATGCAGGAGACCCTGGTGTGATTCCTGGGTTGGGAAGATCCTCTGGAGAACGGAACGACTACCCACTCCAGTATTCTGGCCTGGAGAATTCATGGATTATACAGTCCATGGGGTGGAAAAGAGTCAGACACAACTGAGTGACTAACTTTCAATTTTTCATCTTATTAAATAGGGCTTCCCAGGTGGCACCAGTGGTAAAGAACCTGCCTACCAGCGCAGGAGACATGAGAAATGGGTTCAATCCTTGGGTCAGAAAGATCCCCTGACTAAAGCAGACCATGGCAACCCACTCCAGTATTCTTGCCTGGAAAATCCCATGGACAGAGATGCCTGGCAGGCTACAGTCCATGAAGTCGCAAAGAGTCAGACACGAGTGAAGGGACTTAGCATGCACGCACACGCGCGCGCGCGCACACACACACACCTTATTAGTTCAGTTCTGTTGTTCAGCCGTGTCCAACTCTTTGCGACCCCATAAACTGCAGCACGCCAGGCTTCCCTGTCCATCACCAATTGCCAAAGTTGCTCAAACTCATGTCCTTTGAGTCAGTGATGTCATCCAACCATCTCATCCTCTGTGGTCCCCTTCTCCTCCTGCCTTCTATCTTTCCCAGCATCAGGGTCTTTTCCAATGAGTCAGTAGATTATTGTTATGGACTAAATGTCTGAGTTTCCTCTCAAACTCAAATGCTGATGCCTTAACCCCCAATGTAACGATATTTGGAGGTGGGGCCTCAGGAGGTAACTAGGTTCAGAAGAGGTCAGGAAATCGGGGCCCCTTGATAGGATGAGCGCCTTTTAAAAGGAAGAGACACCAGCGTGCTCCCTCTCTCTCTGCTACATGAGATTCAGGGAGAAGGTGGCTGTCTGTAAATCAGAAAGAGAGCCTAACCAGGAGCAGACCTGCTGGTACCTTGGTCTGGGACTCATAACCTCCAGAACTGTGAGAAAATATGCCAGGGGAAAGAGGGCATTCTAAACTAAGTGAAACTTAGTTTAACTATTACAGTAGATTTCACTTTTTATAATCTAAAATTTTTTGGAAAAGCAACAAGTACTGCATGAGACTTCTTCCAGGGTAGGAAACACACAATGAGTTTCCCAAGGAGGGTAAAAAAGAATTAAGTTATTTTGTCTTATTCCCTTTCAAATTGTGTGTTCCTTTCATAAACCGGTTTCACTAAGGAGTTCGTCCTTTGGCGCCTTCCTTCCACTGCCCTTGCTGCCTCTATGCTGGTAGCTCCACCAAGAGCCCAGGAACTGACCTGGTGCTCCATCAGGTCACTTGACAGAAAGTCCTGACACCCAGTGCATGGCTGTGGCTTTGAGCACAGGACTGGGGCCATGTGCCAACCCCAGCTTCACCCCCTCACCAGCTGCATAACCTAAAATTCTCTGTGCCTCACTTTGTGTGCTAAGTCACTTCAGTCAGGTCTGACTCCTTACGACCCTACCGACTGTAGCCGGGCAGGCTCCTCTGTCCATGGGACTCTCCAGGCAAGAATTCTGGAGTGGGTTGCCATACTCTCCTCCAGGGGATCCTCCCGACCCAGGGATCCAACCCATGTCTCTTATGTCTACTGCATTGGGAGGCAGGTTCTTTATCACTAGCGCCACCTGGGGAGCCCATGCCTCATTTTACTCACCTGTAATAGAAAATATAATCATCCCTACCTCATGGGGTTGTGTGATTCACATGACAGGAAGGTGGATTTATGCAGCCCAGAGAGTCACGCTGGTCCTTAGTTCTGCCCCAGTCCCCAAGGACTGGCCGACAGGACATGCTGACTAAGCCCAGCCTCTCCCACCACAAACAAGCCACAGGCGCCTCCATTCCTCTACTTCTAGTAGCTCCTTCTCAGAAGAGAGGTGGGAGTTTTGTGCTTATCTTCCCATCACTCTGCTGAGAGAAAACAGTATCTGTTTCCTTCCAACTCGTAATAGCTGCCTTGTGTGGGAGGGAGGGAGGGGACATGGAAATAGAAAGTCTGCTGAGTGCCGAAGAATTGATGCTTTTGAACTGTGGTGTTGGAGAAGACTCTTGAGAGTCCCTTGGACTGCAAAGAGAGCCAACCAGTCCATTCTGAAGGAGATCAGCCCTGGGGTTTCTTTGGAGGGAATGATGCTAAAGCTGAAACTCCAGTACTGTGGCCAGCTTATGTGAACAGTTGACTCATTGGAAAAGACTCTGATGCTGGGGGGGATTGGGAGCAGGAGGAAAAGGGGACGACAGAGGATGAGACGGCCATGAGTTTGAGTGAACTCCAGGAGTTGGTGATGGACAGGGAGGCCTGGCGTGCTGCGATTCATGGGGTCGCAAAGAGTCGGACACGACTGAGCGACTAAACTGAACTGAACTGAACTGAACTGAACTGAAAGGAGTCTGAAATCAGTCTCTAAGGAGTGTTAGGTGCCCCTCAGGTAATACGGAGTTTACAGGTGAGAAGGACATGATCCCAGTCATTCGGTTCAGGGGCAATACAATATCGTGTGCAATTCAGGGCTAAACTGTGTCAGGCCAAGTGGAGTGGGCTGAGAGAGAGGCTCCACGAAACCTGAAGCAGCCTAGAGGCCACATCTTGGCCAGGACTGTCCCACATAGTCAAGGACGCCTGAGCATCCTGATTCTGGGTGTTACTCTCCCAGAGGATGCAGATCCTGGGCGTGTTCTGTCATCAGGTCTGACGGACATCTTTTGCCTGGGGAATCACCAGATTTTCAAAACCCATGACTCAGACCTTGACTAACTTTGATACCACAGGGGTGTTTCCTTCTGACTGTGTCTGATTCTCACGGCTGCTGCCACCCACCCGGGGCACCTTCGAAGCCCCAGGGTGGAGAGCTTGGATGAAGCATTTGGCAGGGACATGCTTGAGCACCAGCAGAGCTGCTCAGGACCACTCAGTCCTGCCAGATGCCTCTCATGTTCCCTCTTCCTTGTGAAAGGGATCTCTGCTCTAGAGATCTCTGTAGGATCAGCTGAGGCCTTTGTCACAGCTCAACTTCTCCCTTTGCCCAATCTGACTCCCCTCACCACCCCCAACTGGAGCTATTCCTGAAGCATTCTGCAGTCGACCTGAGTGCATTGTTCAGAGGCTCAGGGTGTGTTCCTTGGAGACTCCAGCTTGTACCAGTGTTGCTGCCAGGAGTCTCTCTGAATGCCTCAGCAACGAGGCTGGACTCAGGTGAGGACGAGGTAGTCCCAGGCATGGAACCAGAAGGACTTGTTCCTACTTCTGGGTCCACAAGACCTTGGCAGGGCTGATGTAGGGTACAAGACCTCCTCCCCTGAGCCCAGTGCAATGTTCAGTCCAGCTTCCTTCTGAGTGATCAACGCCAGTGGTACCATCTTTTGATATCACTTCTGCTTCAGCATCTTACTTATTAGGATGGCCTGAAGCCTTTCGGGGCAGCTTCCTGAATTTCCATCAAAAATCTACAAAGCTTAGGAGTCCAGCTACCTCTGGTGTCTGAAACAAAGTGCAAAGTCCTGCAACAACTAAACTCTAAAGTCCCCAGAGTGCTTGAGGAGCCAGCCCTGCATCCTCTACGTTTTGCAGCATCATTCTAGGCCTGCCTTCTTCCTACTCTCTAGTCCCATCTCGGCATCTCACTGGCTACGAGTACTGGGCATCTCATCTCTCCTCACTAACCCTTAGTTTCCTCATTTGTAGAATAGTAGTAATGAGCACACTCCATTTCTAAACACATTCCGGAAACATCTAGTCTAACACCTACTGAAGGCAGGAATTCCCCTTGAACAACACGGTGGCCAGTTTCTGCTTGGCTACTCTCTGGCATCCCACCATTTCATGAGGCCTTTCCATTTATTGCTGGATGCTCTAGTTCTTAAAAAATTTTCTTTATTACAAACTGGAGTTTCCGCCCTGACTTTCTGCCACTTGATCTACCTAGATCTACCTAGATCTGCCTTGCTGTTGCTGCTACTGCTGCAAAGTCGCAACCCCATAGACGGCAGCCCACCAGGCTCCCCTGTCCCTGGGATTCTCCAGGCACTGGAGAATCTGGAGTGGGTTGCCATTTCCTTCTCCAATGCATGAAAGTTAAAAGTGAAAGTGAAGTCACTGGGCCGTGTCCGACCCTCAGTGACACCATGGACTACAGCCTTCCAGGCTCCTCCATCCATGGGATTTTCCAGGCAAGAGTACTGGAGTGGGGTGCCATTGCCTTCTTTGAGATATGCCTTAGGGGCCATAAAAAATACGTTTAAGCTTTGCTCTACATGAAAAATATTTAAATATCACTCCCTTCTCCACAACAACTACCAGGTTTCTTTTTTCAGGCTACCCTTTCTTAGTCCCCTTCTCACATACATTCCAGATTCCCCATCATTCTGGTTTTTTTCCTCCAGGAATCCTCTAAGCTTCATTTTTAAATATAAGACTTTAGAATGGAACTCAATATTCAAGATGCTGTCTGGATAATAATTTAATTTGTGCATTCAAAATAATATTCAACTTGCATCAACTTCTTTACATCTATCTGTTCAGCAAGATGTTTGTATATAAAAATAAATTATTCTACTGCAAACTTAGAGATTTTCTTAGACTTGCAGGGTTTGAGTGGGTTAGCATGCATCTGGCTGCAGTGATAAAATACCCAGCTAACAGTGGCTTAAAAAATAAAGATATTTAATTGTCTTGCAAGATGCAACATGTAATCAGAGATTGGTGATTCAGCTTTGATTAGAGGCTCAACAATGTCCCTCACAGACACTGGTCTGAAACAACTGTTGCACTTCTGTGTGCAACATTCTTATAAACATGTTCTTGTGCCTGAGTGCTAAGTCACTCAGTCGTGTCCGACTCTTTGTGACCCCATGGACAGCAGCATGCCAGGCTTCCCTGTCTTTCGCCATCTCTCAGAGCTCGCTCAAACTCATGTCCATTGAGTTGGCAATGCCATCCAACCATTTCATCCTCTGTCGTCCCTTCTATTTTTCTATTCATATAGCCCACGATCACATTAGAATCACATTTTTTAAGTCCCCCTCACCACAATTTCCTAATTCAGTTTATTACTACTGACAAATGTATAGTCAGTACATTGACTACACAAGTATTTATGTGTACTGCAATTCAACCAAATCTCCTCCTTCTTGTAGAATTTATTCAGCTGGCTCTGTGGGCCAAGTATAAGACCTTTAATTTATGCCTATAACATTTCATCTTCTTGGATTTGACCCATCACTTTAACAAAAAGGTCTTTGGATACTGATTCAGTCATCCAACAAAGTCCATATCTCTCTCTTAAACTCTAGGAGCTGCTGTGAAGAATGTTCTGTAAATGTCAGACAGTAATATGTGACTCATGTCTGCTGCCAGGAATTTCAGACAATTTCACACTACATTTGAAGCTAAGCCTTTCAAATTTAGGACAAAAGAGGGCTGCTTGTTTTGTATCTTCTCCATTTTGCATAAGTATGCCTTGTGAAACTGGCAAGGAATTTAAAGAAAACAGCTCTTCTAGGAATTCAGAAAAGGTAGGATGAGCACAATCGCAGATGCATGGGAGTCTAGCCTGTACAATGTTGCCTACCTGAGCCCTCATACACAGTCCTTTATGAAGGTTTTGTTTCCAGCGGCTTCTCCTCAACCTAGATACCAAGTCCAAGTGCCCTTCTCCATCTTTTTCTCTAGCTTTCACTTTCCTCCTCCCCCAGCTTCAAAAGGCCCTGTAACAGGTTTAATAAAGGCCTCCAAAGATTTGCTGTTCTTGCTGTTTAGTCTCAAAGTCGTGTCCGATTTTGTGACCACATGGACTGCAGCACACCAGGCTTCCCTCTCCTTTATCATCTCTTAGAGGTTGCTCAAACTCAGGTCCATTGAGCCAGTGATGCCATCCAACATCCTCTGTCGCCCCTTTCTCCTCCTGCCCGTAATCTTTCCCGGCATCAGAGTCTTTTTCAATGAGTCAGCTCTTCATATCAGGTGGCCAAAGTATGGGAGCTTCAGCTTCAGCATCAGTCCTTCTTTTGAATATTCAGAGTTGATTTCCTTTAGTATTGACTGGTTTGAACTTGCAGTCCAAGAGACTCTTAAGAGTCTTTTCCAGCACCACAGTTTGAAAGCATCAGTTCTTCAGTGCTCAGTCTTCTTTAAAGACTCTCACATCTTTAAACTCTCACATCTATACATGACTACTGGTAAAACCATAGCTTTGACTATGAACCTTTGTCAGCAAAGTGATATCTCTGCTTTTAATACACTGTCTATGTAGAGACATCACTGTCCTAATCCCTGGAAACTGGAAATGTTAATATCCATGGCCAAAAAATAAAAATAAAAAGGATCTTTGCAGATGTGATTACATCAAGGATGTTGAAGTGGCAACATAATTCTGGATTATCTGTGTGGGCTTTAAGTGAAATCAAAAGTGTCCTTCTAAGAGGGAGACAGAGGGAGATTTTACTGCATGCAGACAGACAGGAGGAGGCAACGTGACCACAGAGGCAGAGACTGAAGTGATGTGGCCACAAACCAAGGAATCCTGGCAGCCAGTGGAATCTATAGGAGGCAAAACATGTCCCCCTTTGGAGCTTCTGGAAAGAGCATGACCCTGCTGATACCATGATTTTGGCTCAGTGAAACTGATTTATTCTTCTTTTCTCTGGAACAGTGAAAGAATACATTTCTGATTAAGCCAACGAGCTAAGTTTGTGACCATTTGTTACAGCAACCATAAGAAACTAGTGCAGACCCTATGGACTCTGCTAGGAAATTCTCAAGTCCCAGTATTCTTTTTTTCACCGCAGATCTATTGGAGTTCTTTCTACATCCCCCATTGTGGGTTGTTTATATATGCTTTTGCTTTATTGTCTCCCTTTTCTTTCCTCACAAATACTTTTCATGCTCTTCAAGATTCCAGTCCACCACATCATTGCTCCTTCACTGCTTTACCAGGAAGGGCAGCACTTCAAGACTTGAACTCCCTCCACACCTTTGACTAGTACCAGGAACTCTACCTGGAAGAGAGCTGCTCAGAGCACAGCTCCAGGGGGGCACCATTCACATCACAGCCTGTGTGAATGTCCTCTATGACCTGCCTGGAGGACTCTCTTTCTCCCTCTCTCTCTCTCTCTCTCTCTCTCTCTCTCACACACACACACACACACACACACATGCACACACACACTCCTCTACTCCACCTGAATTTTAGCTTACATATCTCACTTTGCTTCTTTGATCACTCTGGCCAGAGGTGCTCTTTTTCTGTTTGCTTGTTTTATCTCTTTCCGTCTTCTTTCTGAAGTTATGAAGCTCCTCATTTTTTATTCCATTAAGACCTTCCTGCTATAGTTGGTCTTGACTTTGCGTCTCAGTGCTGTTACGTCATAGTCGCACACAACCCAGCTTAAAACTGGACATCAGCCAAGCTTCTTCTTAAAAGACCCTGATGGAGCCCACTGGCCAGTGCCTTCTGCAGGGGCCTCTCTGGGTAGAATCTGGGCCTTTCCATTTTATGTGCTCCTCTTTCTCTGCCCCACAGTAATTTCTACCCAAAATGTCTTATTCCCAGTCATACCAAGAAATTGAGCAACCTCCAGCTTCTTCCTAAGCCCAGACTCCAGCCCGTAATTCTGCTAACAGTCAGTCAAATGATTTGCTAAACAGGCCATTTGAGCCAGGGCTCCACCTCTGAGAATCAGAGCAGACATTTTATATTATAGCTCTCTCTTTTTTTGCAGACCAATTCAGATTCTTAGTCTAGAATGACCTCTCTTCAACCCCTACTCACCCCACACCCCACTCCCCAAAAGAGGCAGAAAGAAGGGCATGTTTGAACTTTGCAGCGTTACTGGTTGACTAATGAAGATGGGCTGTCCAAGCAGTCCATCTTTGGGGACTGGTTTTACTTTACCAAGAGATAATGACCCATGGGACAATTTCACTCTCTCTTAATCTGAGTGGGCTGGATTTCTGTGAGGTTTAATCAGAGAAAGAGGAAATGAGCTAATGCAAAACTAAACCCCCCAGAGCCTCAGATTCTTAGGTGTTTTTTTTTCTTTGAGTCATCTGTGCAGTGCTTCCCTTCACTTCACTGGAAGGTGACGAACAGGGAAGAAGATGTATTGGTTTTCTAGGGCTGATATAACAAGGTGTCACAGATTGGGTAGCTTAAAACCAGAGAAGTGTATCTTTCCAGTTCCCAGGGCCAGGAGTCTGAAAAACAAGATGTCCGCCAGGTTGATTCCTTCTGCGGGTTCCCAGGATCCTGTTCCGGGCCCCTCACCTGACTCCCTGCGGTTTGCTGGTAATCCTTGGAACTCCTGGGCTTGTTGAGGCATCACTCTGCCCTTGTCTTCACACGCCTTTTTCCTGTATATGTGTCGGTGTCCCAATTTCTCTCTTCTTCTAACAACACAAATCATGTTGGATTTAAGGCCCACCCTAATCCAGTATGACCTCATCTTTACTAATTGCATCTGCAGATTTTGTTTCCATTGGTTCTGGGTGGGCATGAACTTCATGGGGAGAGACCTTATTCCACCCAATACAGGAGGGAAAAGGGGTATGAGCATGGTTGGCAGACTGCTGAACTCCTCTCTTATTTCCCATCAGCTAGCACCCATCCTGAAGATGCATTTTTTTCCCCCAAATTTTAAACGCTTCATTTTATATTGGGGTATAGCCCATTAACAATGTTATGATACTTTCAGGTAAACAGTGAAAGGACTCAGGCATACATATACATGTATCCATTCTCCCCTAACACCCTGTCTCATCCAGGCTGGAACAGAACACTGAGCAGAGTTTCCTTCACTATACAATAGGTCCTTATTGGTTATCCATTTTAAATATAGCAGTGTTTACATGACATGAAATTCATTTAAAAGGCAACATGGCAGAGTGAGTGAGGTTCCAGGCTCTCAGCCAGTGTCTGTGTGTGCATGTCAACCCAGCATTCACCTTGTGTGAGCTTCTTCTCTTTTTTCACCTCTGTCTCCTCACCTATAAAATGGGGATAATAAAAGGCTTATTTCAAACGCTCCTTGTGAAGATCATTTGCATCCATCAATGTGGAATACCTGGAACAGTTCCCAGCACATGGTTTGTGCTCAATAAATGTTACCAGCTGACTTTATTTTCTAAGTGTTTTTTGCTTGCAGGGGCCATTGGAGGAGGCATTAAGAACAAAAAATGACTTAAGCAAAGGTTCTGCCCCAAAGGTACTTTTCATCTAATAGTGGAGACTTTAACAGGATAAATGATACAAATTTGTATACACTCCTGCTAAGCGGTGGGTGGCTTTGCTGGTAATTGAGGAGGACAGCCTGTGTCTTGGCAGCCTGTGTCGTCTCTGAGGATGGAATTCGTAGAAGCTCTTTCTACAGGGAGCAATGCTCTTCAGGACTTACAAGGATACTCAAAAACTATATATAATATTGACGCAGAAACAAGCACTTCACAGATCATCTCAAGCGATCCACACAATGATCTGATCTCATTTTATAATTGGAGACAAATGAGAGTGAAACAGATTAGTGATTTCTCCACGGTCACCCAGCAGATCCCCATCCTAAAGCCAGTCCTCTCTGCCTGATGCTACAAATCACTCAGTTGGACATGCCCTGGGCCCATGAACCAGACAGCTGCCTTAAAGGAGGAGAGGTCACAGCTCCAGGAACACTACATCTGCTGATAATGACGACAGAGATGACAAAGATGCTGTCATGCCTTGGTTTATGTTTACCCTGGGATTTTAAAAGTGGTTTGGGAATTGCTGACAAAACTTTAAAAATAGGTTTCAAACTGAACTTGGCGGCTTGTCTTGTTACTGAATAAAAAGTGGCTGTCATTAAATAAACCATTTAGTGCTGAGTGCATTCTGGCAATGGGGAAAGGGTTGCTCATCACTTTGTCTGTCTTTATGTCATGGGGCTTTACTTGAACAGACAAAAGCAAATGATTTTGAACATCAGATTGTCTTCCTAAGAAACTCTCCCTCCTGAATTGAGGACCAATCCATAAAAATTTAACTTTAAGCTCCTATATATTTAGCCTTCCTAGTCATTCATGATCTATAAATAAGGTACTTAAAGTACAAGAGTCACTACTCTTTATGTAAAGACAGGAGCAATGTTGTAAAAATGTAAGAATCCTTCTAAAATACACTAACCTTGACAACATAGGTTTAAGATCCAGCTCTGTCTCTTTGGTAATATATGTAAATTTTCTTTTATCTATAAAATAGAAATAATAATAGTTACTTCTTTGATATTAAATAAAGGATTAAATAAGGCAAGTTATAAAGGCTTAGAACACTGATTTATTCTTGAGATTTTTATTATAGGCCTCAGTTCAGTTCAGTTCAGTCTCTCAGTTGTGTCCAGCTCTTTGCGACCCCATGAATTGCAGCACGCCAGGCCTCCCTGTCCATCACCAACTCCCAGAGTTCACCCAAACTCATGTCCATCAAGTCAGTGATGCCATCCAGCCATCTCATCCTCTGTCATCCCCTTCTCCTCCTGCCCTCAATCCCTCCCAGCATTAGAGTATTTTCCAATGAGTCAACTCTTCGCATGAGCTGGCCAAAGTATTGGAGCTTCAGCTTTAGCATCATTCCTTCCAAAGAACACCCAGGACTGATCTCCTTTAGAATGGACTGGTTAGATCTCCTTGTAGTCCAAGGGACTCTCAAGGGTCTTCTCCAACACCACAATTCAAAAGCATCAATTCTTCGGCGCTCAGCTTTCTTCACAGTCCAACTCTCACATCCATACATGACTACTGGAAAACCATAGCCTTGACTAGACAGACCTTTGTTGGCAAAGTAATGTCTCTGCTTTTCAATATGCTATCTAGATTGGTCATAACTTTCCTTCCAAGGAGTAAGCGTCTTTTAATTTCATGGCTGCAGTCACCATCTGCAGTGATTTTGGAGCCCCCCCAAAATAAAGTCTGACACTGTTTCCACTGTTTCCCCATCTATTTCCCATGAAGTGATGGGACCAGATGCCATGATCTTCGTTTTCTGAATGTTGAGCTTTAAGCCAACTTTTTCACTCTCCTCTTTCACTTTCATCAAGAGGCTTTTTAGTTCCTCTTCACTTTCTGCCCAAAGGGTGGTGTCATCTGCATATCTGAGGTAATTGGTATTTCTCCCGGCAATCTTGATTCCAGCTTGTGTTTCTTCCAGTCCAGCGTTTCTCATGATGTACTCTGCATATAAGTTCAATAAGCAGGGTGACAATATACAGCCTTGACGTACTCCTTTTCCTATTTGGAACCAGCTGTTGTTCCATGTCCGGTTCTAACTGTTGCTTCCTGACCTGCATATAGGTTTCTCAAGAGATAGGTAGGTGGTCTGGTAGTCCCATCTCTTTCAGAATTTTCCACAGTTTATTGTGGTCCACACAGTCACAAGCTTTGGCATAGTCAATAAAGCAGAAATAGATGTTTTTTTGGAACTCTCTTGCTTTTTCCATGATCCAGAAGATGTTGGCAATTTGCTCTCTGGTTCCTCTGCCTATTCTAAAACCAGCTTGAACATCTGGAAGTTTACAGTTCATGTATTGCTGAAGCCTGGCTTGGAGAATTTTGAGCATTACTTTACTAGAGTGCGAGATGAGTGTAATTGTGTGGTAGTTTGAGCATTCTTTGGCATTGCCTTTCTTTGGGCCTCAGCGTACTGATTATAAAATTTGTATGGAAACACAAAAGACCAAAGCAATCTTGAAAAAGAACAAAGCTGGAGGGAAACATTTCCTGATTTCAACTGTATTACAAAGCTATAGTAATCAAAACAGTTTGGTACTGGCATAAAAACAGGCAAATAGATTGACTTGAGAACCCAGAAATAAACCCTGGCATGTATGGTCAATTAATATTTGACAAGGGAGCCAGAAATACTCTATAAAGAAAAGACAGTCCCTTCAATATGATGCTGGGAAAATTGGATATCCACATGCAAAAGTATGAAGGTGTACTCCTCTCTTACACCACTCACAAAAATTAACTCAAAATGGTTTAAAGTCTTAAACATAATACCTGAAACCATAAAACTCCTAGAAGAAAACTTGGGGGAAATTTCCTTGACATGAGTCTTGACAATGATTTTTTGGATCCAACCGTAAAGCACAAGCAACAAAAGCAAACCTCAATAATTGGGACTACATCAAACTAAAACACTCTTGCATAACAAAGGAAACAACCAACAAAATGGAAAGGCAACCTACAGAATGGGAGAATTATTTACAAACCACATATCCAATATGGGGTTAATATCCTTACTATATAAGGAACTCATTCAATGCAATAGATTCAGAGTTTTCTTAAAGGGAGGCAATATGTCTCCTGTCTCCATCCCCTTCACGGTCACCTTCACCTCTCTCCATCACCTTCACCTATTATCAGCAGAAGCAAGTTGCCTTGGCAACTTTGGAGCAACAGTTGTTGACTTCAGGACTTCAGTGCCCGACTGAATGCTGCCTGGCTCCATACTCTTCCCTGTACATAAGCACATGGAATCAGGTGGTTTGCAGAGCTGACTTGAGGCATTACTTGTTTAAGGAATTGAAAGAACCAAAATAGAGAGAGCAAAAACAATGTGAGAGGAAAATCATCCCAAGATGAGCCTTTTGCCTTTTGAGGTTGTTTGGCTACCACCTTCTCCACGTCTGCAGGGAAGGACCAGCCTAATGAAACACTCTTGGAAGGCTGCCAGCATCCAAACGTCTGTCTCCAAGGAGGCTGGAGATGAGTTTAGTGAGACCCGCTTAAGGAGCAGTGGGCTCGCCTCCTGAACACCATGCAGACACACGCAGGACAATGCTCATTTCTCTTCTTTGGCAGCTTCTTAATTAACCATCCTTTTAGTGAATTCAGCTGTGTGCAATTCATGAGCCATGGGCATGTTTTAATTAACTTTAAATAATAACTTTTATAAGACCAGTCTCAGAAATTAAATGAGAAGCCTCTGCCTGAGCCTTTCATCTGGAGTAATCAGCAAACGTCAACCAAGCTGCCTGACTGATTTCCAGAGTTCAAGCACATGATTCTTTTTCTCCCTCCTGAGTTTGTCCAGGTAATTTTGAACCTCTGCAGAGTTTCTTCATCTGGGGACCAAGAAAACCAAAAGTATTCTGCAGAGAGATTTCAGCATGTTCATGAAGTCAGGGGGCTCCGAAAGGATATTTTGAATTTTCCTGAGCCTGGAAGATTCCAGTCCATAGGATCACAAAGAGTCAGACATGTCTGAGCACACATCTCCTCTCTCTCTCTTCATTATAAAGGTTGCCAACAGCCATAGTCCTTATAGAAGTCCCTACAACTTTTTTTTAACCAGGAAAAATCAAGGATATTTTCAAGGGAGTCATTGTAAGCTGTTGTTCAGGTTGCTGCCTTGAAATAATATTTGCTAACTTCACCACCTCTAAAATAATTTCAGAGCCACCTTTATTAAATGTATAAATTCATTGTTAATGCATGTAATGCATTAGCCAAAAAATCATGTGCATTTTATATCACAAGTTTGTCTATGAGGCATTTTGATAACCGTATTTCAACATCACTGTGGTCTGCTTTGGAATCCTAGGAATTTTATTTCATACATTTTAAAACATTCTTTTGAGAAAGTGTCCCTGGGCTTCATCAGGCTGCCAGGATTCCAGGGCACAAATAAAGTTAAGGACCCTGTGGCTGGACTTGTGGTGGGCCTCCTTCCTGTCCTCCTGCCCGTCCCAGCACACCTGTCTTCTCTCAGCTTCTTTTTGATCTTCCCTTAGCTAGCCCAACTCTTTCCCCACCCCTAGACACTACCCTGGGCTCCATTTCTGCTCAATCTTCCCAAAATATAAACTAAAAAGTATGAGCATTGCTTAATAAGCATGTGAAACGTGGCCCCTCAGAGGGTTGTGGGAATGTTCATTTGGAGCTCAAAAGTACCATAAAGGACTTCAAAGTGCAAAAAAATAAAGAAAGAAGCTTTGCTGCTGGACCATCAGGCAGTGGGTTCATCTGAGGGCAGCAGCCAACGACTCCCCCATATGCTCCTCCATGAGGCTGGGAGGCCTGGGTCTACTTAAGTCAGCCACAGAGTTTCTCAGCAAGTGGCACTCCTTCATGGCCACACAGATGCACCATCCTGGAATTTAGTCCTTGGAGGAGGTCTTGCAGTTAACCTTCAGCATGAGTTCATGGGACCATTGGTTGCGTAAATGACACCTGACCAGATTTCAAAAGTTAATGCACAAGAATATATTACCTTTTATGGTCAAAGAATGGCTGACTCATCAAAAAGGCTCACAGGACCATAAGTCTTTAAGAGGCTCTTTGGCGTTAATATTAAGTTCTTAGACCTTGCTTCTCTTTTTTTGCCTTTCTTTTTTCCTCCTCCACTCTCTCCCTTTTCCTACACTCTTCATGGGCTCTCTCTCAAAGGTTGGGATTTAAGGAACTTTCTGGAAGGAGTTTCCTTCAGTGGGTTCATTCTCTGTTTCATAAGAGAAATTAGTTTTGAAAGGAGGTCTGGGCCGGGACTTTGTGGGTTGGTGAGTAGGAACAACTTGACTAAAAGCCCAGGATATAAAATGTTATGAACATAATCATCTGCTCTGGGATTGAGGCCCTGTGTCTGGTAGTACTTAAGGCTGGAGGCCAGCCCTCCAAATATTCGCAAGGGAGAAGCCTGGCATCTTGGGATCCTCATGTTCCCCAGAGCTGTGCTGCCTTTGACAGAGGGGAGCTGTTGCCTGAAGACCAGCAGATCTGACCTTTTCATCTCACATTTATCTTTTTATTTATGTATTTTTTATTCCAGTTTTATTGGTATATAGTTGACATATAGCACTGTATTCGTTTTTTTTAAGATTTTTTTTTCTTTTGGTGTGGACCATTTTTTTTTTTTAAGTCTTTATTGAATTTGTTACCATATTGCCTCTGTTGTTTATTTTTATGTTCTGGCTTTTTGGCTGTGAGGCATGCGGGACCTTACCTCCCTGAACAGGGACTGAACCCCCACCTCCTGCACTGGAAGACAGAGTCTTAGCTGCTGGACCTCCAAGGAAGTCCCATGGCACTGTATAAGTTTAAGATGTGCAGCATAATGATTTGATGTACATACATCATGAAATGTTTATTATAAGTTTAATCAATACCCATCATCTCCTATGGGGCTTCCCTCATAGCTCAGCAGGTAAAAAATCTGCCTCCAATGCAGGAGACCTGGGTTCTATTCCTGGGTCGGGAAGATCCCTTGGAGAAGGGAACAGCTACCCACTCTCCAGTATTCTTGCCTGGAGAATTCCATGGACAGAGGAACCTTGCAGGCTACAGTCCAGGGGGTCTAAAGAGCTGGACACAACTGAATGACTAACACTTTCACTTCATCATCTCCTATAGATAAAGAAGAAAATAATTATCCTTTCCTTGTAATGAGAATTCTTAGGATTTACCCTCTTACTTATTTTTTTGGCCACACCATACAGCATCGAAGATGCTGACCAGGGATCAAACCCACACTCCCTGCATTGGAAGTGTGTAGTCTTAACCACTTGACCAACAGGGAAGTCCCAGGATTTATCCTCTGCACAATTTGTGTATATAACATACAGCACTTTTTGATTATATTTATCACACTGTACTTCTCTAGTATTTATTTATCTTATACCTGGAAGCTTGTTGGTACCTTTTGATAGACTTCATCCAATTCCCCCTCCATCCAGGCCCCACCTCTGGTAACCACAGATCTTATCTCTTTCTCTATGAGTTTGTCTGTTTGTTGTTTTTAGAGGTATAATTGACCAACAACATTGTGTTAGTTCCTGTTATAAAACATATTGATTCAAAATTTCTGTACATCACAAAATGATCACTGTTCATCTCACATTTTAATTACTAAAGAGGATCTTGTAGGGACAGACAGACAAATACGGATCAGAAACCATAAGCTAGTGTGTGTTCATCTGAAGAGATGAAAGAACATTGATCATAGTATAGGGAATTGGGTCCTGCTCCCTTCCCTGTCCCTACACACTGGGAAGCCTCAGCAAGACTCAGGTTCATTGGTTTCAAAAAAAAAAAAGAGAGAGAGAGAGAATCAGTTCAGTTCAGTTCAGTTCAGTCACTCAGTCCTGTCCGACTCTTTACAACCCCATGAATTGCAGCACGCCAGGCCTCCCTGTCCATCACCAACTCCCGGAGTTCACCCAAACTCATATCCACTGAGTCAGTGATGCCATCCAGCCATCTCATCTTCTGTCGTCCCCTTCTCCTCCTGCCCCCAATCCCTCCCAGCATCAGAGTCTTTTCCAATGAGTCAGCTCTTCACATGAGCTGGCCAAAGTACTAGTTTCAGCTTTAGCATCATTCCTTCCAAAGAACACCCAGGACTGATCTCCTTTAGAATGGACTGGTTGGATCTCCTTGCAGTCCAAGGGACTCTCAAGAGTCTTCTCCAACACCACAATTCAAAAGCATCAATTTTTTGGCTTTCAGCATTCTTCACAGTCCAACTCTGACATCCATACATGCCTACTGGAAAAACCATAGCCTTGACTAGACTGACCTTTGTTGGCAAAGTAATGTCTCTGCTTTTCAATATGCTATCTAACTTTCCTTCCAAGGAGTAAGCGTCTTTTAATTTGATGGCTGCAGTCACCATCTGCAGTGATTTTGGAGCCCCCCCAAAATAAAGTCTGACACTGTTTCCACTGTTTCCCCATCTATTTCCCATGAAGTGATGGGACCAGATGCCATGATCTTCGTTTTCTGAATATTGAGCTTTAAGCCAACATTTTCACTCTCCTCTTTCATTTTCATCAAGAGGCTTTTTAGTTCCTCTTCACTTTCTGCCCAAAGGGTGGTGTCATCTGCATATCTGAGGTTATTGATATTTCTCCCGGCAATCTTGATTCCAGCTGTGCTTCCTCCAGCCCAGTGTTTCTCATGATGTACTCTGCATATAAGTTAAATAAGCAGGCTGACAATATACAGCCTTGACATACTCCTTTTCCTATTTGGAACTAGTCTGTTATTCCATGTCCGGTTCTAACTGTTGCTTCCTGACCTGCATATAGGTTTCTCAAGAAGCAGGTCAGGTGGTCTGGTAGTCCCATCTCTTTCAGAATTTTCCACAGTTTATTGTGGTCCACACAGTCAAAGGCTTTGGCATAGTCAATAAAGCAGAAATAGATGTTTTCTGGAACTCTCTTGCTTTTTCAATGATCCAGTGAATGTTGGCAATTTGATCTCTGGTTCCTCTGTCTTTTCTAAAACCATCTTGAACATCTGGAATTTCATGGTTCACGTATTGCTGAAGCCTGGCTTGGAGAATTTTGAGCATTACTTTACTAGCATGTGAGATGAGTGCAATTGTGCGGTAGTTTGAGCGTTCTTTGGCATTGCCTTTCTTTGGGATTGGAATGAAAACTGACCTTTTCCAGTCCTGTGGCCACTGCTGTTTTCCAAATTTGCTGGCATGTTGAGCGCAGCAGTTTCACAGCGTCATCTTTCAGGATTTGAAATAGCTCAACTGGAATTCCATCACCTCCACCAGCTTTGTTCATAGTGATGCTTTCTAAGGCCCACTTGACTTCACATTCCAGGATGTCTGGGTCTAGGTGAGTGATCACACCATCGTGATTATCTTGGTCGTGAAGATCTTTTTTGTATAGTTCTTCTGTGTA
Source organism: Ovis aries (assembly GCF_016772045.2). NCBI lineage: Eukaryota > Metazoa > Chordata > Mammalia > Artiodactyla > Bovidae > Ovis > Ovis aries. The sequence goes on along the minus strand of NC_056069.1, from coordinate 39,724,324 downwards.
TTCTTGCCACCTTTTCTTAATATCTTCTGCTTCTGTTAGGTCCATAGCATTTCTGTCCTTTATCGAGCCCATCTTTGCATGAAATATTCCCTTGGTATCTCTAATTTTCTTGAAGAGATCTCTAGTCTTTCCCATTCTGTTGTGTTCCTCTATTTCTGTGCATTGATCACTAAGGAAGGCTTTCTTATCTCTTGCTATTCTTTGAACTCTGCATTCAGATGCTTATATCTTTCCTTTTCTCCTTTACTTTTTGCTTCTCTTCTTTTCATAGCTATTTGTAAGGCCTCTCCAGACAGCCATTTTGCTTTTTTTCATTTCTTTTCCATGGGGACAGTCTTGATCCCTGTCTCCTGTACAATGTTAAGAACCTCCGTCCATAGTTCATCAGGCACTCTATCTATCAGATCTAGGCCCTTAAATCTATTTCTCACTTCCACTGTATAATCATAAGGGATTTGATTTAGGTCATGCCTGAATCGTCTAGCAGGTTTCCCTATTTTCTTCAATTTAAGTCTGAATTTGGTAATAAGAAGTTCATGATCTGAGCCACAGTCAGCTCCTGGTCTTGTTTTTGTTGACTGTATGGAGTTTCTCTATCTTTGGCTGCAAAGAATATAATCAATCTGATTTTGGTGTTGACCATCTGGTGATGTTCATGTGTAGAATCTTCTCTTGTGTTGTTGGAAGAGGGTGTTTGCTATGACCAGTGCGCTCTCTTGGCAAAACTCTATTAGCCTTTGCCCTGCTTCATTCCGTATTCCAAGGCCAAATTTGCCTGTTACTTCAGGTGTTTCTTGACTTCCTACTTTTGCATTCCAGTCCCCTATAATGAAAAGGACATCTTTTTTGGGTGTTAGTTCTAAAAGGTCTTGTAGGTCTTCATAGAACCATTCAACTTCAGCTTCTTCAGTGTTACTGGTTGGGGCATAGACTTGGATTATTGTGATACTGAATGGTTTGCCTTGGAAACAAACAGAGATCATTCTGTCATTTTTGAGATTGCATCCAAGTACTGCATTTTGGACTCTTTTGTTGACCATGATGGCTACTCCATTTCTTCTAAGGGATTTCTGCCCACAGTAGTAGATATAATGGTCATCTGAGTTAAATTCACCCATTCCAGTCCATTTTAGTTCACTGATTCCTAGAATGTTGACATTCACTCTTGCCTTCTCCTGTTTGACCACTTCCAATTTGCCTTGATTCGTGGACCTGGCATTCCAGGTTCCTATGCAATATTGCTCTTTACAGCATTGGACCTTGCTTCTATCACCAGTCACATCCACAACTGGGTATTGTTTTTGCTTTGGCTCCATCCCTTCATTCTTTCTGGAGTTATTTCTCCACTGATCTCCAGTAGCATATTGGGCACCTACCAACCTGGGGAGTTCCTCTTTCAGTATCCTATCATTCTACCTTTTCATACTGTTCATGGGGTTCTCAAGGCAAGAATACTGAAATGGTTTGCCATTCCCTTCTCCAGTGGTCCACATTCTGTCAGACCTCTCCACCTGGACCCACCTGTCTTGGATGGCCCCACATGGCATGGCTTAGTTTCATTGGGTTAGACAAGGCTGTGGTCCATGTGATTAGATTGACTAGTTTTCTGTGATTATGGTTTCAGTATGTCTGCCCTCTGATGCCCTCTTGCAACACCTACCGTCTTACTTGGGTTTCTCTTACCTTGGATGTGGGGTATCTCTTCATGGCTGCTCCAGCAAAGCGCAGCCACTGCTCCTTACCTTGGACGAGAGGTATCTCCTCACCACCATCCCTCCTGACCTTGAACATGGAGTAGCTCCTCTCAGCCCTCCTCTGCCAGCACAGCCACTGCTCCTAAAGTACCATTTAGGAGAGTAAAATTGATGAGAATGAGCAAGCTGAATGAAAGGGACAAGAAACTGCAGTCACTGACAACCTAGAGAGGTGGGATTAGGTGGGAGATGGGAGGGAGGAGACATATGTATTGTTCAGTCACTCAGTTGTGTCTGACTTTTTGTGACCTCATGAACTGCAGTAAGCTAGGCTTCCCTGTCCTTCACTATGTCCTGGAGTTTGCTCGGACTCATGTCCATTGAGTCAGTGATACCATCCAACCATCTCATCCTGTTACCCCCTTCTCCTTGTGCCCTCAGTCTCTCCCAGCATCAGGGTATTTTCCAGCAAGTCAGCTCATATGTATACCTATGGCTGATTCATGTTGATGTATGGCAGAAACCAACACAACATTGTAAAGCAATTATCCTCCAATTTTAAAAAATAGTAAATTAAAAACCAAAAAAGAAAAAGAAAGAAACTGCAGTCAAAGCAGTGAAATGGTGACTCCTACACTCTGGCTGGCCTCCCTGTCCATCGTAAACTCTAGGAGTTTCCTCTTCTCACCTGAAAGCAGGGCCAGCCAAGGCAGATTTTTGAAGTCAAGGGATATTTTTATTTCTAACTTCACCTCTTAACTTCTGAGCCTCAGGATATAGAGGATCTCATGCTATTCTAACACCTTCAGTAAGCACCCATCCACATGGGTCCCCCACCATAAAAGATCCCCACTTCGACTTTGCTTCCTACCCACACTGCTCACCCCAGAGCAAGCCTTCTCCATGTGCAGCTCATCCCAGCTGGGCCAAACAAGATCAGTCCCCTTGCCTTCAGCTTACAACTGATGGAGCCATTTATCCTCTCCCTGAGGACTTGTGCTTTCAAAGAGAATCCATGTTCACACGAAGGGATCTGCAATTCATGAAATCTTGTGCTGTGTGACCTGGTGTATTACAGGAGAGTGTGTTCTTGGCAGGTTTGGGTGGCTGGCTTCTCAGACAGCCTGTTACTTGGAGAAGGCTGGTGCCCCATCTGCCATATGAAAGTTGGGCTTCCCTGGGAAAGGTGGTCCCAGGCCTAGACCAGGCCAGCATGAGGGGCTCTGGCTATTGACATTAGCCTCACAGAGGGATAAGGGCAAGAGGAGAGACTAGCAGTGGGAACAACCTCTACAGTCCAGGAAAATCCTCACCACCAACTAGAACACATTCCTCATCAGGAAAATGAAGCCCTTTCAGCTACAATATTTTAGGATCATTGAATTTCTTAAGGTAAGCTAGCAAGACACAATCTCTGGGTCATTGCAGGTCACCTCCCATCACAGCTAAAAGTAAAATTGGCCAATTAAGCTGTTCCTTCTCAGCAGTTGTTCCATGGGGCCATTGATCAGCCAACTGGTTGACAGATTCCGAGTCTCTCCTCTATTGACTGGTGGATTTTCCCAAAGAAAGAACTCAAACTTCAACATCCAGCCCATCAGACATTCACAGTCTGGGAGGCCAGAATCAAGGATGCAGAACAACTTACTTGAAGGCAAGTGCTGTATAATAGCGTCCTGAGTCTATGGGGGTTCAGGTACCATGGCATGAAGCAAAAGCTAGAGAAAAATCTGGTTGATCTGGAAAGTTCTTGTGGAGAACAGCGTCTAAGGCCAGGGCCTTTTCTTTCCACCTACCAGTGGGCAGCTCAAGATCTTGGGAGAAAGGAACAGGAGGCAGGTTCAGGGCCAGCTGTTGCAGAAGCCACTAAAATTGTTATGTCCTATAGTGGCACAGCACTCTCTTGAGTCCCATTTTCCCATAAGCACCTGTGGGGATCAGCTATTCCCCTGCTCGGTCTGAGAAACATCCCAGCCCTGCCTCAGGCCCTGGGCCACCAGGAAGCTATAGGATAACATTACAGACTTTCTCTCAAATGACACTCTCTGTCCCATGGCTGATGCTGGGGATATTTAATGGGCCCAGGATTTATCTTTACAGCTGTCCTTATTTGTTTTGAAAACATTGGAGTTATCAGTTGGCTCCTTCAGACAAGCCCTAGTTTTGGCCTGGCAACTTGGAGAGCGGAACCTCTTCATGAAAAGGGAAAATGAGCCTCAAAGAAATGACTTTTCTAAAAAGTTTCAAGAAAGAAAAATGGTGTTAGAAGTGGAAGTCTACCTAAGGATAAAACAGAGGGCAAAGGCCCCCTTCATGGGTCTTACGAGGTCCCTCCTTGAGAAGGCCCCACACTTGGTTAATGCATGGTTGTTGCCATCTTGAAATTCTTTAAAAGTTTGGAAGAAGGGCCTCTGTGCTTTAATTTTGTACTAGACCTCCCAAGCAGTGAAGTTCTGGCCAGCTGGTCTGTTTTCAAGAAGTTCTTCTTTGTGTTCTCAGAGCACAAGGTGGAATCTCAAAGAAGAAAATGGCCATCTTAGCTGTAAGGCTCGAGTCAAGGCTACCCTGGGATACACTGGGCTCCAATGCTTATGCTCAAGATTCTTTCTGAAACTGACCGGGCTTCACCTGGGAGAAACATCTTGTCCTAGAGCAAAACGCCTTCCTTGGACTAGGGTTTCCACTCTGCGTCCACATACTCCCCTGGCCATACTCCCTGAATGATGTGGACTCTCAGGTGATGGAAGCCCAGAATTCGAGGACCCAGAATTCGGGTGGGCTGAGAAACTGCATTCATTCCCTACAGGTATTGTAACCACCTCCCACAGATGGGAGCTTAAAACAACACATTTATTCTCTTACTGTCTGGATATTGGAAGTGAACACTGAGTCTTCCTGGGGTCAGTCAAGGTGTCTGCAGGCTCCAGGAGAGAATCTCAGCGTTACCTCTTCCAGCTTCTGGTGGCTGGCTGCTGGCCATCCCTGGCTCATCACGTGGCCTCCTCACTCCTGCTTCAGACTCTGTGGTCACAGTGGCTCCCTCTTTTCTATATTACATTCCCCATCACTCACCTAGAGCCAGACATCTGAGAAGATGAAGTCAAGTGGGCCTTAGAAAGCATCACTACCAACAAAGCTAGTGGAGGTGATGGAATTCCAGTTGAGCTATTTCAAATCCTGAAAGATGATGCTGTGTAAGTGCTGCAGTCAACATGCTAGCAAATTTGGAAAACTCAGCAGTGGCCACAGGACTGGAAAAGTTCAGTTTTCTTTGCAAACCCAAAGAAAGGTAATGCCAAAGAATGCTCAAACTACTGCACAATTGCACTTATCTCACACACTAGAAGGCAATGGCACCCCACTCCAGTACTCTTGCCTGGAAAATCCCATGGATGGAGGAGCCTGGTAGGCTGCAGTCCATGGGATCACCAAGAGTCAAACACGACTGAGTGACCTCACTTTCACTTTTCACTTTCACGCATTGGAGAAGGAAATGGCAACCCACAGCGGTGTTCTTGCCTGGAGAATCCCAGGGGCGGGGGAGCCTGGTGGACTGCCATCTACAGGGTCACACAGAGTCGGACATGACTGAAGCGACTTAGCGGCAGCACACGCTAGAAAAGTAATGCTCAAAATTCTCTAAGCCAGGCTTTAAAAATACATGAATCGTGAATTTCCAGATGTTCAAATTGGTTTTAGAAAAGGAAGAGGAACCAGAAATCAAATTGCCAACATCCATTGGACCCTCAAAAAAGCAAGAGAGTTCCAGAAAAACATCTATTTCTGCTTTATTGACTATGCCAAAGCCTTTGACTGTATGGATCACCACAAACTATGGAAAATTCTGAAAGAGATGGGAATACCAGACCACCTGACCTGCCTCTTGAGAAATCTGTATACAGGTCAGGAAGCAACAGTTAGAACTGGACATGGAACAACAGACTGGTTCCAAATAGGAAAAGGAGTACGTCAAGGCTGTATGTTGTCACCTTGCCTATTTAACTTATATGCAGAGTACATCATGAGAAATGCTGGGCTGGGTTAAGCACAAGCTGGAATCAAGATTGCCAGGAGAAATATCAATAACCTCAGATATGAAAATGACACCACCCTTATGGCAGAAAGTAAAGAAGAACTAAAAAACCTCTTGATGAAAGTGAAAGAGGAGAGTGAAAAAGTCGGCTTAAAACTCAACTTTCAAAAAACTAAGATCATGGCATCTGGTCCCATCACTTCATGGGAAATAGATGGGGAAAAGGTAGAAACAATGGCTCACTTTATTTTTCTGAGCTCCAAAATCACTGTAGATGGTGATTGCAGCCATGAAATTAAAAGACAATTACTCTTGGAAGGAAAGTTATGACCAACCCAGACAGCATATTAAAAAGCAGAGATATTACTTTGCCAACAAAGGTCCATCTAGTCAAGGTTATGGTTTTTCTAGTAGTCATGCATAGCTGTGAGAGTTGGACTGTAAAGAAAGTTGAGCACTGAAGAATTGATGTTTTTGAAGTGTGGTGTTGGAGAAGACTTTTGAGAGTCCCTTGGACTGAAAGGAGATCCAACCAGTCCATCCTAAAGGAGATCAGTCCTGAGTGTTCATTGGAAGGACTGATGCTGAAGCTGAAACTCCAATACTTTGGCCACAGGATGCGAAGAACTGACTCATTTGAAAAGATCCTGATGCTAGGAAAGATTGAAGGCAGGAGGAGAAGGGGACAACAGAGGATGAGATGGTTGGATGGCATCTCTGACTCAATGGACATGAGTTTGTGTGAACTCCAGGAGTTGGTGATGGACAGGGAGGCCTGGTATGCTGCAGTCTGTGGGATCACAAAGAGTCAGAAACGACTGAGCAACTGAACTGAACTGAACTGAACTGAACTGCCTCTCTCATATAAAGACACCTAGCATTACACCTAGGGACCACCTGGGTAATCTCTCCATCACAAGACAAAATCACAATCAGAATCAGAATCCTTTGCAAAAAAGGACTTTGCCAAGTCCCTTTTACCATATAAGGTAACATTCACAAGTTCCAGGTATTTGAGGGAGGGTATCTTGGGGGGGGCCATTATTCAAGCTGCCTCAAGGGCAGTTGTGAGTTGGAACTCTGCCAAGAAGCTCGAGGGTCTTTCTGCTTCCTGAGGTGGCTCTAGAGCTTCCCTCCCAGAAGCTCCTCACCCTGGGTGTGAACTCCGGAGGGTCCTGGCAGCCATCCACACCTCTGCAGGGGCCCTAGTTCCACCTTCACCAGCTTGTACCTGTAAACAAACAGAGAAGGAAAGAGGGGATGGCCCCAAGACCTTGCTCCTCACATCCTTGGCTATTAAGACAGTTATATCTGAGTCAAGATGAGGGTCTCCTTTAATGCTGGCATGCATAATCTTTTAACTTAGTTGGACTCAAAGAAAGAACAAATGAAATAGTTTTCAACCCTGGAAGGGCCCATGAGGAGGAAATTTTCGGTTAGGCCCTGGAGAATAAACCATATCAACTTACTTATAGGCAGGGGAAGGCGGGAGCAGCTTGAGCTCTTTATAAACACAGTGAAAGTGAAAGTATTAGTCGAGTCTGACTCTCTTGTGACCACATAGACTGTAGCCCACCAGGCTCCTCTATCCATGGGATTCTCCAGGCAAGAATACTGAGTGGGTTGCCATGCCTTCCTCCAGAGGATGTTCCCAACCCAGGGAATGAATCCAGATCTTCTGCGTTGCAGGCAGATTCTTTACCATTTGGGCAATCAGGGAAACCCATAAACATAGTGGATGGCCTAAAATGAGCTCTCTGGGGCTGGGTCAGCCTCTGTTTAGCTGCCTAACTTAACTGAAGACAGAACCGGACAGGCAGGAAATGAGACCAAGTGGGCAATTGTCCCAAAGGTTGCTGTTCAGCCATCTCTCACTCTGGACAGTTTACATAGCAGAGAAAATGGTCTCAAATTACTCCCCAGCAGTGAAAAGCCTTGACAATATTGTCCCTTGGAAATGGGAAGGACACCCTCAGTGGTACCAGGTCTACACCCAGTGCTGTGTGGGGTGAGCCCTGAGCTCCCGTGGGTTATGCAGAGTTTTCCTCTGAGTCCCTCTTGTCCCCTAAAAACCTTTCTAATCTCCACCCTGTGCCACCAAGGTCTCCAAACATGCAACCTGCGGTACCCAATGTTGCCCCCATTTTTAGGGTCCTGTCAGGAAGGGTTTACTCTTGCCTGGAAAATTCCATGGACAGAGGAGCCTGGTAGGCTGCAGTCCATGGGATCACTGAGAGTCAGACATGACTGAGTTCACTTTCACTTTCACTTTTCAGGAAGGGTTCAGGGAATAGTGGAGGAAACTTAACACATTTTTAACAGAAAGGATGAACAATATACTAAAACCCAAACGCCAGATGAAAGCAGTTTGTACCGAAATTCAGAAGTGCTTTGTGAAGAAGGTGGTACTCAGAATTGGCCTTGGAAGGTGAATCAGACTTAAGCAAACAGAGGTTAGTGTAGTAGAAAGAGGAGCAAGGAAGAAAGAAGAGAGCCACAGGAGAGAGTTAGCAAGAAGACCAGCTGCCTTGCAAGGGAGGGGCTGGAACCAGAGGTCTATGGAGGATAGGATATTGCTATAGTCCAGGACGAGCTTTTCTGATGGCTCAGCAGGTAAAGAATCCTCCTGTAATGCAGGAGACACAAAAGAAGTGGGTTCAATTCCTGGGCCTGGAAGAGGGCGTGGCAACCCACACCAGTATTGTAGCCTGGAGAATCCTATGGACAGAGGGACCTGGCGGGCTACAGTCCGTGGAGGTCACGAAGAGGCAGACGTGACTGAGTGACTAACACACATAGTCCAAGACAAGGCTTAAACTAAGACGATGGTAACAAGGATGAAGGGCAATAGGAACAGAGTTAATATGGCCCAATGAGAGTCATCCATCCACCTACCCACCCTCAAAGGTATCCACCTGGCCCTCCCCACACAAATAACCCTCCCACTATCCCCTACCCAGAAATCACCCTTGATTCTGTCCTCTTTTGCTCAAGGGCCTGTAGTTGAACATCACCAGCTGTTTTCAAAACATATCCTGAATCACTTCTAACGACCTTCATGGCCACTCTCCCAGTTCAAATCACCATCTCTTGTCCAAGTCACTGAAATAGCCTTCTTTAGATGTATTGTTTCATGGGAGTCATTTCATTCCTCCTGAATGATCCTACGAGTTAAATTCTATAGCCTTATCTTAGTGATGAAGAAATTGAGACACAGAGAGAGAAGTTGAGAGAGCTTATATAAATGGCAGGTCTGGGGCTAGACCCCAGCTCCCTGTTATGCTATACTCTTCCCCGCCTTCTGTGACCAGTTGAAGAAATGGTGCAGACCTGGGGACTAACATGGAATGATGCTCAGGATGTACGGCAAAGTGAGAAAATAAGATCTCTGTGTGAATATGAGCAGGAATGCATCTACCTATGAAAAACGATACATGTTCATACACGCATTGAAAGTAGTGTACAAAGATTCTGATAAATAATATTAAAATGGAAGAATGGGTACTTTCTATGGTAGTTTTTCTCAAATTTATAACTATAATATTTTAAAATTTCCGCAGGGACCTGGAATAGGTCTTTGCTTACATTTCACCTTCTGGGTAAGTCTCCTCTAAGACCCATACACCCATTCTCACAAGTCATCCCCTCCCTCCCCTGCTTTATCTTTCTCCATGGCAGTTATGAAATTGAAAGCGCTAGTTGCTCAGTCGTGTCCGACTATTTGCAACCCCATGGACTGTAGCCCCGAAGCTCCTCTGTCCGTTGAATTCTCCAGGCAAAAATACTAGAGTGGGTTGCCATTTCCTCCTCCAGGGGATCTTCCCAACTCAGGGTTCAAAGCTGGGTCTGCATTGTAGGCAGATTCTTTACTGTCTGAGCTACCAGGGAAGCCCATGGCACATGACACATCCAGTAATTAATTATTTTAGTGATTCTCTGTCTCTCCTCTAGAATGTAAATTCCATGACCGTTAGATTATTACCTGTTCTGCTCATTCCTATATTCCTAGACCCTATGACTCATATAGTAAGCGCTCATTTGTTGAACAAATGAAATTGTTGAATGAAAGGAAAAAGCACGTCATTTTTATAAGCAAATTTCATAGGCAACCTTTCTCCTAAGTCAGACCCAGAGGACACTGACACTGATACTCCTGTGACTCAGGTGTCCCTATCAGCTTGGGATAAGTTGTTTGTTATCTCAATGCCACACCCTCAGGGGATGTTACTGCCAGAGGGCAGCCAGCCCTTTGCTTTCTTGGTGGCCTGCAGTGTTACCTGCCTATCCAATTGTTTCTTTGTGTGTACAGAAGCCTGCAGCACCTGGAGACTTCCCCCACAGCCAGCTTCATGTAACTCTGTTCACCGCTGTCAGTGGAAGTGGTCCAAATCTCTTCCTGGCTGCAGTGGGGCAGCTGGTCAGGTCACTGGGAGCAAAGCCAGGGGCTAACTGCTTCCTCCTGAGTAGCGATATTCAGAGACTTAGCTCAACCCTCAGCCTCAAGTCTGCTATGCAATCTGTGTCCCTTCTTCAAAAGACCTGAGGGAGAAATTCAGCCCCTAAAGCCTTCCCTGGTGGCTCAAATAGTCAAGTATATGCTCGCAGTACAGGAGACCCAGGTTCAGTCCCTAGGTTGGGAGGATCCCTTGGAGGAGGGCATGGCAACCCACTCCAGTATTCTTGCCTGGAGAATCCCATGGACAGAAGAACCTGGCTATAGTCCATGGAGTCTCAAAGAGCTGGACGTGACTGAGCGACTAACACACACATACAGCCGTCACATTCCAGATAGTCCAAGAGCTGAGGACGTTCCTGGTGGTCCAATGGTTAAGACTCCATCTTCCACCACAGGGGCTTGGGTTCAATCCCTAGTCAGGGAACTAAGGTCCCACAGGCCCCGTGGCATGGCCAAAAAAAGCCCAAGAGCTGAAATTTTCTCTTTCTAAACAGCATGGGGACTTTCCTGGCTCCATCAACTTAGCAGACAGTTTGGTTTTACAACTGGGGGAAAACCTAGAGAATTCTTGCTTTTAATCTCCTGGAGAAATGTTGTATACATGAGTATTTTTAATTTGATTTCTTTTAATTGTTAAACTGTTATTATAAAAATGCCAAAGAAAATCCATCAAGTATCATCCCACCACTCCCACAATACAGGTCTCATTTTCCAAGGTCATCTTCCTCTCTTTGATGACATACAAACATCATCTCACCATTACAGTCATGTTCCACACACAGGTTTGCACTCTGCATCTAAATTTTTTTTTCTGTATAGAAGATTTTTCAAATCTTCATGAGTCTCGTTTCTAATGTTGGTATTCTATTCTTAGAACTTCCCTGGTAGCTCATTTGGTAAAGAATCTGCCTGCAGTGCAGGAGACCCAGGTTCAATCCCTGGGTTGGGAAGATCCTCTGGAGAAGGAAATGGCAACCCACTCCAGTAGTTTTGCCTGGAGAATCCTAGGGACAGAGGAGCCTGGTGGGCTATAGTCCATGGGGTCACAAGAGTAGGACACGATTTAGTGACTAAACCACCGTTATATTCTTGAGAAGATAAGGTGTGAGAGGAGATGGAAGAGAATCCTTGAAATACCAACCAGCCATACCCTGCTGTAACTGCCACTCCATTCTGTGTTCAATCAAATGCCCTAAGCCCAGCAATTCTCGTACCTTAGGTTTTGGGTTTCTTTATTCTTCCCTTCCTCTATCCCTCTTTTTTTCCTTTGAACTGAAATATAGTTGATTTACTCAAATCTTTGGTTTAAAAAAATATAAGCAAGAAACACTTTTAGTTTTGTGACTTCATCACATGCTTTAAAGTTATTGAGGACCTCAAAAAACATTTGTTTATGTTGATTATAGGTATCAATATTTGCTGGAGTAGAGATTGAGACCATGAAATTTTAAAAATACTTATTTATATATTTATTAGAAAATAATGCCATTGCATGTCATCATAAATAACATATTTTTATGAAATATGTTACTTTCAAAATACTTTTTAAGACAAAGGAAAATATAGTGGCAAAATGCATTGGTTTGCATATTTTCAAATTTCTTTAAAGTCTGGCTTAATAACAGACATCTGGATTCTTCATAACTACTTCTGCATTCAATCTTTGTAGTATACAAAGAGGGTTTTGGTTGAAGTATATGAAGACAATCCAGCCTCATCCAGAAGTGTAATTGGAAAAGGAAGGAGTGTTTTAACAGGTTTTTCAAATAATTATGGATGTTCTTCTTTGTTCCTATTCAAATCTTGACAAGTGGAGTTTTTTAAAGGTCAGTTGTAATGTGGAATTTGAAATGATATCAGTAAACTTTTTGTTGATATATGACAGAAATCAAACCAATATTGTAAAGCAATCATCAATCAATTAAAAATAAATATTAAAAAACTGTTTATATCTGTCACATAAAAAAGCATTTGTTTCTCTTTCACTTGAGATGGCTCTTTTACCCATGTATGATTTTGAAACACAATACATTGGTCATTTGGAAGATATTGGTTCACTGAGTCATACAGAGTTTCCTAATGTCAACACATTTTATTATATAAAGTAGTTTAAAAATCACATTTGTTCATATCACCACTGAGTTCATCAGAAAATACTTGAAGTATTGGGAAACTCTCAAGCTTGTAGAGAAAACACAAACTTTAAGAAAAAAGTTGTGGGTTTTTTTGCTTAAAACTTGAATTTTGTTATTAGCAGCGCATGATATCAGTTGTTTTTCTTGAACTAAGACTCATTGTGTTCATTTTTGGAAAAATGTCTGCGAAATACTTTTATCTCAATAACCATGGTTTGTCAGTCATTCTGTCAAGTAAAAATGGTGCTCCGTGAAAAATGCAATGAAGTTCAGCTTGTAACTCAATCAATTGCACAAGTGCTTTTCCTTATGGCCATGGTGTCCTTAGTTTTGCTGCAGAAATGCTTTATACTTGTCATTTCATCACACAGCAAATTAAAAAGATGTTATTATGTGACCTTGACTCTTTAAAAAAAAAAAATGAATGTATGATGATTTTTTTTTTTAAATACAGTTTTAACACCACACTGTACTAAGGAATAAAGTCAGTACTTTAGTTTTGTGGTACCCAGAGCTTAATTCACTATTGCTTTTGCACTGATCAGTGAAAAATGCAAATAACATCATAGTATTAGTATGAAGATGGTTTGAGCTTGCAAATTTCCTGAAGGGTCACAGAGGACCCTGCCCTGCCCCCACCCCACACCCACCAAGGGTCTATAGATCACAGTTTAAGGACCGCTGCTCTAGGAAAGCATTGAGATGAATCACTCTGGGCAAAGGAATATTTATTACAATTGCATTGGCCTTAGATGCCTATCTGGGGTGAGCTGAGTAGGACATATGTAAGTTAAAAGGATTCTTGATCCTTCTACTTTAAGACTGTACCCAAAAGAGAACTAAGGGTCCTTGGTCATTTTTTTAAGCACAACCTTTCCCTCAACCCCCTAGGTCTTACCAATCTAATGGTAAAAACAAGGACCTGAAGATATCCCAGAGTGACATTACCAAGATGAGGACCCAAAGTGTCCTGACATTGCTCCTTCTCAAAAGAACAACTAACAACTCTACAAGAACAAGACACCAGTGAGAGAATACTAGGACACGAGGGTGAGGCTGAGGCACCCCCCGGTGCCAGAGAGTCAAAAACAGACTGCGTTAGAAAGTAAGAGAAACAGCTACACTCTGACTGCCTTGCCCCTCCTCCCGGGACAATGCCACCTCTGACTCCTCCAGTGAGAAAGGAGTACCCGGGATGGAGACAACCAGCCACCCCCAGCATTGTGGTGGCCCCATGAGGATTTCAGGAGAATCTGTGGGGCACAACCACCAGGAATCTGGCTGTGAGGGGGAAGGGAGGAGAGCTTGCAACAGCCAGCACAGGGATCTTGACCGAGTTCACATCTGTGGTCCCAAGTAGCAAACCCAACTGGCAGCTTTGTTCATCTGCAGAACCAAGTCGGGGGTGCACACTGACCAGGAAACTTAGCAAGGGAATGCAGATCTGCCTGATTCAGGTCCTCTGAGAGGTTCTGCTGGCCCTGGAGCCGGGTCTGCCCAGTCTCAGATGAGGAATGGAATCATAGCCCTGCCCACTATAGAGAGTGTCTCCTGCCCCCGTCTGACTGGAAGGGCTGGAGACAACACCTGCAAGTCGTACCATCCAGCAGTGCTTGAGTTGAGAGGTGGGCCGGCAAAGCCAATAGTTTGCAGAGCAAAGCCACAGCCCCACTCAGTCAGGGAACCTGGGATGTCAGTCAGCCTGAGTTAAGACAACAAAGAGCTTGACCAGTTTTAAAGCTGCTTCTCCCACTACACCCAGGTACAGAATCTAATTCACATTCCCACTCATTGCTGAATATACGGTTCAGCCTCTCTGACCAGGGAAACTTTCCAGAGCACACAGGAAGCTGCACAGCCCATTCAACAGTCCTATTTACAGCAGTACTTGAACAGAGAGTGGCTCCCCACATCTGCAGAGCAAGACTGCCGGACTCAGCTAACCAGGGAATCCAGTCCACACTCAGGCTGACTCAAGCTCTCAATGAGTTGTCCAGTCCCTGGGTGTCATCCTGCTGCCTTGCCAGTTCAGGGAAGCTAATTCATAGCCCCATCTACTGTGAATCAGTACCCAACTCATAGCCTCATCCATTCTTCACCTGAGTACCCAGTCTTCACCATCTGGCAAACCCAATCAGAGAATTCAAGCAACTACAGAGCCTCCCTTAGCTTCACAAAGGACTCACCCACCAGCAGTCCTATCCAGCTGTTCTCAGCTAGGGGCACACCCCCCAGCCCCATCCCTCAGATGGGGAACAGTTAACTTGCCCCAAAATAGACCATTACAGCAGGACCCACTTGCCCAAGGACTTTATCGGAAAGTACACTCAGAAATTCAAACTGAGCTGACTAGAGAAGAACTGTCTCTTCCAAAGTAAACCTATAAAGTCAGGAAGAAGAGCCCAGTTACTCAAATGCATAGATACTCAATGTAAAGAACCAAGGATCATGAACAATCAGGTAAATAAAACACCATCAGAGGAGTCCAATAAGTTTCTAATAACTGATCCTAAAGAAATGGGGATTTATGAACTGTCATATAAAGAATCAGAATAATTCTCTTAAGAGAGTTTAGCGAACTACAAGAAAACACAGATAGCAATTAAACAAAATTAGGAAAACAATGAATGAACAAAACAAGAAGTTCAGTAAGGAAACAGTAGCCATAAAAAAAAAAATCTTAGAGTTGAAAAATACAATAACTGAACTGAAAAATTCAATAGAGAGTTTCATAAGTAGACTTGACTGTGCAGAAGAAAGAATCAATGACCTGAAGGCTAGGACATTATTTGCTCCTGTCAGAGGAGCAAAAAGGGAAAAAAAAAAAAAAAATGAAAAGAATGAAGAAAGCCTATGGGATTCATGGGACACAATGAAAAGAAATAATATTTGCATTATAGGAATTCCAGGAGAAATGAAAGAGTAAGAATAGAAAATATATTTAAACTAATACTGGCTGAAAACGTCCCAAACCTGGGGAGATAAATGGAAATGAGGACAGGGCCATGAGGTCCAAAAGGCCCCAAAGAAGTTGAACTTGAACAGGGCTATATTGAGACACATTTTAATTAAATTGTCTAAGGTCAAAGACAAAAAAAGAATTTTAAGAGCACTAAGAGAAAAGAGAGAGGTTACGTACAACGGAACCAACATAAGACTTCAGATTCATTGACAGAAAGTTTTCAGGTCAAGAGGTAATGGGATTACATATACAAACTATTGAAAAAAAAACTGTCACCCAAGAACTGCATACTCTGCAAAAGTGTCCTTCAGAAGTGAGGGAGGGATGAAGGCTTTCCCAAACAAACAAAAGCTGAGAGTTTATTACCACCAGACCTGCCTTATGAGAAATGCTACAGGGAGTTCGAGTGGAAATAAAAGAACATGAACTAACATCATAGAATCATAAAAAGATAGATGTGAGAGCCTGTTGTGATAATCATTTCACAATATATGTAATATATGTAAGTCAAACCATCATGCTGTAGCCTGCCAGGCTCCTCTGTCCGCAGAATTCTCCAGGTAAGGATACTAGAGAGAGTAGCCATTCCCTTTTCCAGGGGATCTTCCTGACCCAGGGACTGAACCCAGGTCTCCTGCATTGCAGGCAGATTCTTAATCACCAAAGAAGCCTTATTATGCTGCACACCTTAAACTTATGCAGTGATGTGTACAATTAATAAAGCTGAAAAATTTTTCTAAAAAGTTACATGTATCCCAAAGAAAAGACTGTCTCTCAGGCCCTCAGCAGAGTTGCCCAAACCACTTCCTCTGATTTTTCCTTTGGTCTGACTAAGCTTTCCCAGGGCAGTAAATCCCCTCAAGAGGATCAACTCCCAACTTGCCCAATCCCCACCTACCTAAGGCCAAAAGCGTGGAGAAGAGTTTTTAACTCTTGTCCCTCTTACATTGTTCCAAGTTTTGTTCCCTCTTACTTGGTCCAGAAATATGTCCTCAATTTTTATCAGAATGCACAAATGGGCAAGGGGAAGTTTAAAGCTCTCCCCACCCAGTATTTGATGAGTGACACTCATACTGGCAATTTCCCTTTTTTGGATACTTGTGCTGCTTCTAATAGTTCACTGTTATAAATAATGCAAAACCAAATACCTTCGAGTATATATATTTTTATATTTGAAATTTTTTCTTAAGGTTAGTCATCCTACCTGTTGATTTTAGCCAGCAGACATTTAACATCTGGCAGGAGAGCACTTTTATATTAGAATATTAGGTTGGCTACCTCGGAACTCTATATTGTGTATACCGCACCTTTGATTCCAAAATGAACCATCCCTTTTCTGCAGGAAATGCTAGTAATACAAATGGTGTTAAGTGTTGAACAGATGTTCAGTTGCTAAGACCAGGGAGAACCACGGTAATGTTGGGGACCAGAATCTAAATAATGAGAAATAGTCACAAGATGTAAAAGGTTCTGAGTTCTGTGCAAATTGGGCTCTGTAATGAAGTAGGTGGGCAAAGAGCTAAAATAGATTTGAAGATTAAAGCAAGAAATTGTCTTCTAGGCACAGTCTAGTACAGTAAACAAACATGGGTTTGAAGTCACATGTGCGTGCATGCTAGGTTGCTTCAGTCATGTCCAACTCTTTGCAACGCCATGGATTGTAGCCCACCAGTCTCCTCTGTCCATGGGGATTCTTCAGGCAAGAATACTGGAGTGAGTTGTCATGCCCTCCTCCAGGGGATCTTCCCGACCCAGGGATCAAACACGAGTCTCTTCTGTCTCCTGCACTGGCAGGCAGATTCTTTACCACTAGTGCCACCTGGGAAGCCCGAAGTCACATGTATCTAGATTTGATTTGCAGCTCTACAAATTGTGTGTATGACCTTGAAAAAGTTGCCCAAACTATCCAAAGCTTGGTTTCTTGTCTGTAAAATGGAAAATGGAAATGTTATGACCTTGAAAGGGCTCCAGTGCCCTCAGACTTCCTTTTGGGTTTGGGTAACGAGCATACCAGCTGTTGAAAAGTAGGGAAGAGAAGAGAAGAGAAGGCCCCAGGTCCTCTGTACTAATACTTGTGGTTCCTCGATTGCTCCCACATTCTTTTGTAATTAAGCCCTTAGGGAATAAACCCTCCTCAAATTATCCTATTTTCTTGTGCATATCTGATTCCTGTTGGGACCCACACTAATACAAAGTCCTTCCTCTGCTTTTCTCTGTATCACAAGGAACTGCACTCTTCAGGCTCTCTGGCTTCCAAGTGAGCTCAGTCAATAAGGACAGTGTTGAGTACTGGATAGTGGAAGGCAGGGCCTTGCCCGTGTGTGTTCTTTTCTGCTTTCAGTGGTACTCCTGAGCTTCCAGCTTCTACCCTGCACAGGAGCCTGAGCTTCCACAACGTGAGCCTTTCTCTTTCGCTTTCAGATCTTGCTAATCTCTCAGCTGCTTCACCATTGCTATCTGGTTTCTCATCTCTTCCATCACCTGCAGAACCAGTTCCCTAGATTGAATGTCCTTTGTTTGGAATACTCAGAGGGTCGCTGTTGCTTGTTTGGACCCTCATTGAGACATTCTCTGAGCCTTAGTCTCCTCATCTGTAAAACAGGTAATAAAGAATACCTATCTCTGAAGGATACTGTCAGAATTCCAATGTGTGAAAACTACACTTAGTGTATACAGTAACTGTTGAATAGATAGATATTGACCATTATCTATCTTCTCAGAGTTTCCAGTGGTCTTTGGGACAAAGTTCATCCTTTGTAATATAACTTTAAAAATCTGGCCCCTGTCTTCCTTCCAGCTCATGGTGAGTCAGGAATCCAGTAAGTCACGGGTAAAAGCATATAAAATATCTACTTGTCACGAGGAAGCAAAGGATCAGAAACCTGTATGGAAAACAGTACAAGGTTACATAAACAAAGGAACCACACAGTGAGCATGAAACTGAGATAAGTTTCCAATCCAGTTAGAGGCCCTTTATTCACTTCCTGCTGGGACAGGAAACAGCTCCACCTCCCATTATGCAAAGGAAGAGAGGCAAATGGTGGCATCTGGCTGGAAAAGGAGAAAAAGGGATTATGGGTTAACTAATTCTGACAGAAAGGTTATAGAGCATGGGTTGTGTTCCTCCAGTTAAATGATTCCGGTGGCATTTACACTGGGTAAATCCAGAGCCCTCTCTTATTTCCCCTTTCACCATGGAGTTGAGTTTCTTGACTGGGCTATCTGTACCATCAACTCAACCAGAAACCTAATACTCTCTTGCCATGGTGCCCACATCCCACAGAAGGAAAGGCAGTTAGCTCTTTCTTCTCCTCACAGCTGGTAAGAACTGGGTGGGTACATCTCGTGTTCCTGTTGTGAAATGGAATCCACAAACAGGGGATGTGATTCATGTCTGTAGACACATAGTATTCCTGACAGCTAATCAGGAAATGCCCTTTTATGTCTGGTCTTGTAAATCCTCTTCAAAAGTTTGATGGAGACTAGATGGGAGCCAATCGTGTTAAAGAGAGTGCTTTTTATCTCTTCAAGGACTGACACCACATGCCCATCACCACCGGGTTCTGAGAAAACTCTGCGTCCTCACTGGCCCACTCCCATCCCCCCACCCATACCTCCAACACACACACATTCTTTGGAAAAGAGGTCACATAACATGAGGCATAGTTTAGGCTGAAGCATGTTGTTTGTTTTCATGGCAGAAAAGCAGTTTCACTTAATTTATACAAAGTAGAGAGAAATATTTAAAAGCCTTGTAAGAACAAATAAATCCAGCTCTCATCTGGTGCTCAGGAAATGGTGAAGAAAGGAACAGGTAGGGAGAAGAGTCATCTATAAATCAAGTGGATTTAACAACTAGAATTGTGACTTCCTCCTGAAGGAAATGAAAACTGCTCCTCTGATCAGAGAAGCAGAGCTTGTTATTTTATTTTTCATTCATTCACTTGTTTTGCAGGAAGGCGTCTAAATTAACAAAACGGGCTAGATGTCAGGGAAATACAAGATCTTCACGGAAAGATGAAGGAAACCACAATTTACTGGTGGTAACAGTGTGTTGGAAGCCATTTCTTAATTATCTTAACAAAAATGAAAGTCTGCGTTTTAGTGAACTCAGGCCAAGGGAAGCTGTGTGCGTAAAACCTTCTCAGGGTTAGGACTTTTGCCCAGTGAGTAAATAGTGTTTGACTAGTTGATTAATAAGGACGTATTTTGAATTCCTTGAGATTTAACAAGACAACAAATTGGACTTGTTTAGATTTCTCCTTTGGACCAGCAGGAACACTTTGACACACCTCCCCCACTGGGAGGATGGGGAGGGTGCTTCCCTGAACCCTTTCCCAGACTCTGAGCCCCCCAGTGCTGAAGTCACACATGGCTCAGGATACACAGAGGTGACCTCTGAGTTGAGAGATATTTATTCAAAGCCTTCTGTAAACTATCAGATGTGGAGATCGAGGAGCTTTTTGTAAGACTACATATCACAACCTTCCCCCCGCCTCCCCAGGAAAAAAAGCAAAATTTGTTTCTCTGATCAGAAGAGCAGTTTTCATTCCCTTTGGGGGAAGCTTCCACTCAACTGGAGGTACGTCGATGACCCTTCTTCCTCTCTATCTGCTTGCCCCTGTTTTTGAGCACAGTGAAAGCAAATGAACTCATCCTTGTTAATCCACTCTATGGCTAGTTCTTTTGAAGGGGGGCTCCAGCTTTCTCTATCTCCATCCTCGATACTTTGCATGAGCATGTTTTAACAGCCTCTCTTCATCTCCTTTGCCCCTGAAGTCATAAGCTCCCTAGCACTCTGCTTCCATGCGCTGCTGCCCCTCTGTGGCATGGGTTCCTTTTGCCGCCAGGCTGAGTCTAAAATCCTCTTCAGAGCTCTCAGTAACTCTCCCATTCTTTCCCAAACTCCTCCTCATCCACTCAGTTCTCCCTCTAGTTCCCGCGGTTTCCTCTTCCACTGCCCAGGGTTCTTTCTCTCTTCCTTCTCTCTCGACACGGATTTCACCTTCCATGGACACTACTTCCTTCTCTCTGCAGAACACACCTGCCCATCCCAGCTCTACTTCTCGAGGACTTTACTTTCATATTCTTGAAGCTCCCTCAGCATGCTGGGTCTGTGGCGCTCAGTTTAGCCCCTGATTCGCCACACTCACAGATCATTTTCAAACTGCTCCGTTTGTATGACTCTTGCCTTCCATCAGTGCGACAAGTTTCTCAAGGACAGAAATCCATTTCCAAGGCTTGCCTGTATTTGGTGACTGTAGAAAAAGTTTAGAAATGAATGCATGATTCAAAATGGATCCATTGACATCACCATGTAGTTGAAAGGTCTTTGGAGTCAGACAGGCCAATCTCGAAGCTGCTACCTCTTCACCGTGTTGCTGAAACCTCTGAGTCTCAGTGTCCTCACATGTACAAAGAGGACACTAATACTTGGCAGAGTTGCTAGGCGTATTAAATGGCATGACATTTATAAAGCTTCTGAGATACTGTTTGGTCCATAATTAGATGTCCAGGAGGTGGTAGTAATTTCTGTTATTATTGAACTCTGGAGAAAGTAGGTGGCAACATTCAGTTCTGGAACTGAGTGGGACTTACTGTGGGAGACCCTTGCCCTTTGATCCCTAACTGACAGCTAGAGAGAAAACAAGTGTAGGTTTACTGTCTGCTCAGCCCAGACAGAGTTGACTTGTGTCTAACTCTCTGAAGGAGATTTACTTTATAAGGTGAGAATGCAAGTCTTTCCAGATGGGACCAGCATACCAGAGGCTCATTCCCTGAGCCCAACTCGTAAGCTCCTTGCCTCAGAGATAATGCAGGGCTCGGTGGTAGAGGTCAACATTGTCATCCAAGAGCAATGCCCCAGAGACAAGAAGCAGATACTTGGCCTTGGCAGAGAGATTCCCCAGGCAGCAGGCTGGCGCTAGATGCATAAGGAATAGCTCAATCAATCCTGTAGCAACCTGGATGCTGAAAAGCACAGAGAAATATGAGGAATGGAATAATAGTAACAGACCCTGAAATAGTTCTTACTATGTGTCTGCATTGCTTTAAGAATTTCTATATAGCAACTTATTTAATCCTCACAACCACCTATGAGGTACCTACTATTATTAAGCTAGATCGTCTCTGTCTACACCGCACCTATTGCAAAGGGACAGGGCATAGAAGCTTTTCCTGTTTCTTTCTACTCTCTTTTCCTCCCTTTGAGGATGAGGGTAATTCACTAAGATCCTAACAAAACTGGATGTGGAGGAAGCCAAGGTTTTTGCTCTGTGCCTGGGCAATATTTAACTCAATTGGTAGAAACAACTAAAAAATAAACACAATTTTGCTTTACATGCTTGTCGTTTCTTTGAGGGGTAGGAGGGACTGGTCTTTAAGTGTCATGAAATCACTCTTTCCTCAAATGTGAAGAAGTAAACATTAAATGAGTAGATTCCCATCTAACTGGACAAGCAAAGAAAGGGGCATCCAAATGAATGTCACCTAACTTTCCTATGGACATTGATACAAAGTTAAGTGCTATTTTGCAAAAAGCTTAACACTCAGTCACTTGGAATCATTAGATTTTGAGACTGCCTTTAAGGATATTTCGATCCTTTTTCTCCTTTTTGGCATCCATTATATTTATGGGACAATTCTTTAATTCACATGTAGTGGTCACGAACACGGACTCTGAAGCCAAGCTACCTGAACTCTATTCCAGATCGGCAACTCTTGGTGATTGAGTTCACCCAGAAACTGGACCCGAGATAAGGGTTTGGGTGCAAGTGGCTTATCTGAGAGCTAAGGCCAGAAAGCACCAGTAAGGGAGTGGAGAATTTCTTTAGGAAAGGAAAGATAGACAACAAGGTGTGCATTAAAGGGCCAGGCTACCTAGGGTGCTGAGGGTTCTAGTCCAAGAGCATTTCTCTGGAAAACTACAGAGAGAATATATTTACAGAATACACTTCAAAGACATCCTACCTAAGGGGCAAGCAAGCTGAGGATTTATCAACCATATCCCATCCCTCATTGGCTGAGGGCTGCCTCCTAGTATGTGAACTCCCTGGGATTTCTGGCCTTTCCTTTTACAGACCAAGCTTGCTCTTGTGGCCACAGAGGCCCTCTGGAGAGAGTGGGGACCTGTCTGCCTACATGGGACCAGTTAAGGGATGCGGGTGGAGGATGAACAGCCTCAGCTCTAGTCCACTCCTGTCGTCACACAGATCTATTCATGCATCTGTCTTGTCACTGAGTTTGAAGGTGGCTGGTCACAGTTTCCAAGGGGAAAAAACTGTACAGCAGGCACATGAATGAGATAAGCCACCATCACTTCTGCTGCAGTTAGTGTGAAGGCTCGAATTCTGGTCTCCCCAGAATCACCTGGTTCTTCTGCTCCCTCACTTCACTCTGAATTCCTCCGACCTTCAGCCAGTCCTTCTGCTGGTCTAGGTTGTGGACCTGGTGGGATAAATTATACCCCCATCCCTGAGGGGTCTGAACCCCCAGTTTCCATGTCTTTGTCAGAGTATGATTGCTACTATTGCCCATCCACAGTCTAGGAGCATCAAGAGCAGGGGACCAAGCTGTCCGCTGAAGTCCAGATACACTTCTTCCTGTTCTCACCATGTAGAAAGAAGCCTGCTTCCTTGAGATAATCAAGATCAACTATTCCTGCCAGTACATAAAGTCTTTTTTGGGGGAGGGGGAGCTTACTGTACTAGTGACCCAGGAGTTTTAAGGGACTAGGTGACAGACACAGCTTTAAATGTAGTGAAGCCCTGACTAAATTTATATAGATGTTCCTCCCATTTACTTCAGGAACTGTAGTCTTTAGAAAAAAACCAAAGCTGCAGAAATAGGAAGCACAGTCTCTCCAAGTAGGTCACTAGGAATGACGGTGAGAGGGCCACCTCCTGCTTTATTTCCTGGATCTGTGAATTCTGCCTCCCAGGGTCATGACTTGATGCAAATAGTGTACCTTGAAGACAGCGCCCCAAGCCCATGGTGCGTCATCCCCAGCTGGTATCTTAGCTAAGTCTTTACAAGGTCATTCCAAAACTCTACCCAGCCAGTAACCCTAGATGATGGAGTGTGTGATAGAACCAGTAGATCCTGTTGTTGTGTGACTGTTGTCTTGACTCACTGTAAAGCGGCTCATTTGGCCTGAAGTTAGGTAATGTGGATTCCCATGTCGTCAAACCAGACATTCTGTGAATCTTTGTCTAAGGGTGCCAGCACTATGGACAGGGAAGCTAAATCCACCCCCACTAAGCACAAGTCTGTGTTTCCTTCCAAGTGGGATGGGTCCAATATAATCAACTTTCAACCATGGATAACTGACTCCTTGAGAGATGGTACAAAACAGAGAGCTCAGCATTGGTTTTCACCTTTAGTAGGTCAGGCAACAGATACAGCAGTAGCTAGGTTACCTTGATAAAGGGATTCCATGCTGGTGCCTCCATCCTTGTCATCTTATAATCAAATGATAGGCCTGGCTTTCAGCAGTCTGCCCTCTGGCTGCAGAAGATGTGAGTCTCTTTATACGGCAGCAGAGAGGACTCCTCATCTTCTCCTTCTTCACTGACATGAAACTTTTAACTTTTTTTTTCAGAGCGAATGCTGTAAACAACAGACAATCAACCCCCCCAATCTTTGTAGTTAGCATTGCCCCAAGTCTTCCAAGAGCTGGTATCTGTTAGTCGTTTAGTCATGTCCAACTCTTTGTGACCCCATGAACTGTAGCCCAACAGGTTCCTCTGTCCATGGGATTCTAAAGGCAAGAATACTGAATTAGGTTGCCATGTCTTCCTCCAGGGGATCTTCCCAACTCAGGGATCAAACCCCAGTCTCCCACATTGCAGGCAGATTCTTTATCATCTGAGCAACAGGGATGAATCACTCAAGTGCTGGAGCTATGACATAACCCAGGGTACCCTTCCATCAGTTCAGTGGCTCAGTTGTATCCGACTCCTTGCAACCCCATGGACTGCAGCATGCCAGGCTTCCCTGTCCATCACCAACTCCCAAACCTTGCTCAAACTCATGTCCATTGAGTCAGTGATGCCATCCAATCATCTCATCCTCTGTCATCCCCTTCTCTTGCCTTCAATCTTTCCCAGCATCAGGGTCTTTTCCAATGAGTCAGTTCTTTGCAACAGGTAGCCAAAGTAGGCTACTTGAAATAGGAACTTCAGCTTCAGCATCAGTTCTTTCAATGAATATTCAGGACTGATTTCCTTTTGGATTGACTGGTTGGATCTCCTTGCAGTCCAAGGGACTCAAAAGAGTCTTCAACATCACAGTTCAAAAGCATGAATTCTTCAGGGCTTAGCTTTCTTTACAGTCCAACTCTCACATCCATACAAGACAACTGGAAAACCATAGCTCTGACTAAAGGAACATTTGTTGGCAAAGTAATGTCTCTACTTTTTAATATGCTGTTGAGGTTGGATCATAGCTTTTCTTTTAAGGAGCAAGGGTCTTTTAATTTCATGTCTGCAGTCACCATCTGCAGTGATTTTGGAGCCGCCCAAAATGAAGTCTGTCACTGTTTCCATTGCTTCCCCATCTAGTTGCCATGAAGTGATGGGACCGGATGCCATGATCTTAGTTTTCTGAATGTTGAGTTTTAAGCTAACTTTTTCACTTTCCTCTTTCACTTTCATCAAGAGGCTCTTAGTTCTCTTCTCTTTTTGCCATAAGCCTGGTGTCATCTGCATATCTGAGGTTGTTGATATTTCTCCCGGCAATCTTGATTCCAGCTTGTGCTTCATCCAGGCAGCGTTGGAGAAGACTCTTGAGGGTCCCTTGGACTGCAAAGAGATCCAACCAGTCCATTCTGAAGGAGATCAACCCTGGGATTTCTTTGGAAGGAATGATGCTAAAGCTGAAGCTCCAGTACTTTGGACACCTCATGCGAAGAGTTGACTCATTGGAAAAGACTCTGATGCTGGGAGAGATTGGGGGCAGGAGGAGAAGGGGCCAACAGAGGATGAGATGGCTGGATGGCATCACTGACTCAATGGACGTGAGTCTGAGTGAACTCCGGGAGATGGCAATGGACAGGGAGGCCTGGCGTGCTGCGATTCATGGGGTCGCAAAGAGTTGGACACGACTGAGCAACTGAACTGAACTGAACTGAACTCTGCATATAAGCTAAATAAGCAGGGTGACAATTTCACCAATTTCCCAATTTGGAACCAGCCTATTGTTCCATGTCCAGCTCTAACTGTTGCTTCTTGACCTGCATACAGATTTCTCAGGAAGCAGGTCAAGTGGTCTGGTATTCCCGTTTCTTTAAGAATTTTCCACAGTTTGTTTTAATCAGTACACCATCTCAATCCCTATGGCTGAGAGTCTGTAATGCTCCAGCACACAAGGGGTCTTTACCACCTCACTTACCACCAGCAAAGGATCCTTGTTACCTTCTGGCCTGACTCAAAAATCCCATTTGTGAGTTTGTTTTCTAGGACCACTTCAGTTCATCCCACTGTCTTGGCTTGAGTTTCCAGAAAAAGATCCTGAGACAAAGGTTTGGGTGGAAATATTTTATTTGGGAGCCAAAACTAGGAAGCATCAGTTAGTGATAGATGCAGTGGAAGAGAGCAAATGTAAGGTCGGTTAAGTGAAGTCGCTCGGTCGTGTCCAACTCTTTGCGACCCCATGGACACCAGGCTCCTCCGTCCATGGGACTTTCTAGGCAAGAGTACTGGAGCGGGTTGCCATTTCCTTCTCCGGGGAACTTCCCGACCCAGGGATCGAACCCAGGTCTCCCACATTGTAGACAGGCGCTTTCCGTCTGAGCCACCGCTTGATCTTAGCCAAAAGGCCAAGAAGCGAGAATTAGAGAATTCTGGCTCTGCTAGTTGTTACCTGAGTGACTGGGCTTCCCTAGTGGCTCAGATGGTAAAGAATATGCATGTAATGTGGGCGAAGCAGGTTCAGGCCCTGCGTCAGGAAGATCCCCTGGAGAAGGGAATGGCTATTCACTCCAATATTCTTGCCTGGATAATCCCATGGACAGAAGAGCCTGGCGGGACATAGTCCATGGGGTCACAAAGAGTCAGGCATGACTGAGTGACTAACACAAACAAGCGAACTCCTGAGTGATTTGGAGCAAGTTACTCAGTGCCTCCTTTTCCTGTGTAAAAGGGAGGTGATAGTCATTCTGCCTTCCTCCAGTTGTCTTTGCCATTCTGTGTCCTAATCCGTGTTCTAGGAGGCTTAACTTTGCTGACCACAGCCCCTGGGCTCTTGGGTGGGGCAACAGGAAGGCCCTGGGCAGGAGATCAAGGGCAACAGGAAAGGGGGTTGAAGCTTTTCTCCTCCGCACCCTTCCTCCTTACCAGGATTTGGTACTGGCCATCTTTCCTGAGCAAACTATCTGACAAACAGCTCAACTGCCATGACTGAAGATGGGACTGTGTGAGCTGACACTGTCCTCTCCCCACCCCCTGCCCCGCTCCTCCCAGCCTGAAATAGTGTTTCCTGGGTTTGTTAGTTTCAGATATACCTTATTCCTCAAAGATCCCCTTCATCCTATCCATGTTTCTGAAAGCAATCCCTTCACTGAAACCTCTTCATCTCATCCTTTGAATTGTGCTTTCTGCCCTCTGCCAAATCCTAGCCAAAAAGTATAAGGACATGTTAGTCGCTCAGTTGTGTCCAACTCTTTGCAACTCCACAGGCTGTAGGCCACACCTCCCCTGTCCCTAGAATTCTCCAGGCAAGAATACTGGAGTGGGATGCCATTCCCTTCTCTAGGGAAGCTTCCCCACCCCGGGATTGAATCCAGGTCTCCCGCACTGTAGGCAGATTGTTTACCAACTGAGCCAGCAGGGAATCCCAAATCCGAACCCAAGCATCATGAATGCACCACCAGGCGTCAAACGAGTGAAGAGCATGTAAAGCAACGAGAACTTTGCCTGACACCTTCAAGTTCTCAATTCCTGTTAATGATTATTATCTACATAACAAGATGAAGAGAAATTGTACAAGACAGCATGTGTGAAAACACTGATACATTGTTCAGAACTGATGTACATTCTGCCTGGTGGGAAAAAACTGGCATGGTATACAGTCTTTTGTGTATGATCCTGAGTAAGTGAAGAAATCTCCCAGACTCATATGGTTGCTGTGGAAATGACGGAAGATGATGCATATGACAGTTAGGTACAAGACCTGATAAACTGTAGGCACTCACACCTGTCAATCAAAAGGGGCAGGAAAGTTGAGCCGGCTTCACAGGTGTGTGATCTCTGCTTAGTAGGGACACTACACCTGGTTTAATGTTCTGCAGTTGCCATTTTGAAATTCTTAGTAATTTTCGAACAAAGGAATCTTTGTTTAATCTTTCTTTCTGTACTGAACTCCACAATTTATGCAGCTAGTCTGGGAGGGAAGGCTCACTTTATTTTTCAAATCATTGATGTCACACTGTAATTCACAATTTCTTTTTGTATCAAACATGAACATCTAGCTGAAGGGAAATGAGACTCTTGAAAGATGGCATCTGGTGTTAAGTTTGTATTAATCAATTAATAAATATCTGCCAAAGAGCTGGTATGTGTATGCATCAGGCACTGTGCCAATTACTTCTTTGAGCCTAAAATTTCTGCTTTGTGATTCCAGGCTGAGTTGATCAACATGTGACCGGATTGGAATTGACCTTTTTGCGAACCTTCAGTCCTATCTGTGGTATCTGAGTCTTGGGAGAAAAAAAAATCCATTTCTTAGTTCATCACAGGACTGTGACTAAAAGTTGGACAGTGAATCATCTAAACTCAGTTAGAAAAACTGGCAACTAAAATCCTCCAATTAAAGGATTTTAAACTCCAGGAACAGCATACCAAATTTGGTATGACTTGAGGGATGATACATAACTTTTCCAGGGTCTTAAGTTTGCAAAATTGAAAATGCGAAGCACTCAAAATGATTACTTCCTCAAGGTAACATTTTATACTGGAAGGTGTGCTGTGACCTTGAAGGAGAGTGAAGGAGTAAAAACATAACATAGGCTTGTCTATTTAAGGGGAAAATGACTGTCAGGATCAGAGAAGGCAGGACTGCTCCCTGCGAACCTTGGTGGCAGCCCAATAATACATGCCACCCTTGGAGATGCTCCTTGTTCATTTCTTCTGTACAAAAGGAGGTAGACATACATCCTGAATGAAAGATGCCTCCCAAACAACAGGCAACACATGCTAACTTCTCAGGTGAAGGAAGAAAGGCTGAGAAATGGGTCTTATGTGTTTGACTGGAATCTAGAGGGATTGCATGGAGCAACACCTAGGAGCATAGCTCTGGGCTAAAGGACAGGCTTTCTTTAAAATGAAGCATTAAATTAGAGCACTTTTTCTTGCTTACACATTATAACACACACACACACAAAGCCAGTATTGCCATCTTTACAATACTAGTTAATGCCATTTCTAAAATGCAATGAAGTGATGCTGCCAATTAATTTAAGATTCACGCTTTATCATGAAAGAATTGATATGAAGTGATAGTAAGAGATGAAGTGATAGTAAGAAGTGGGTTTATTTACAGACAAACAAACTCCTCAGAGTGTGGGCCATCTCAGAAGAAGAAACTGAGAGAGAGAGAGAAAGAGAGCACATCCAAGGAAGTGCTGAAATGTGGCCTGCTTAATTTTTAGGGGTTGGGCAATTTCATAGGCTGGGGCTTCCCAGGTGGCTCAGTGGCAAAGAATCCACCTGCCAATACAGAAGATGCCAGGTCAATCCCGGGGTTGGGAAGATCCCCTGGAGGAGGAAATGCTAACTCACTCCAGTATTCCTGCCTGGGAAATCCCATGGACAGAGAAGCCTGGTGGGCTACAGTCCACGGGGGTCACAAAAAGAGTCAAACATGCTTAGTTGGTGACTAAGCAACAACAACAATTTCAT
Organism: Ovis aries; assembly: GCF_016772045.2. NCBI lineage: Eukaryota > Metazoa > Chordata > Mammalia > Artiodactyla > Bovidae > Ovis > Ovis aries. The sequence goes on along the minus strand of NC_056069.1, from coordinate 39,695,149 downwards.
AGGTTAGTGAGTGGGAGGCTTATTCCAATTATTCTGGGGAAGGGATGGGGATTTCCAGGAATTGAGCCACTGCCCATGTTTTAGCCTTTGATGGTTGGCCTCAGAATCCTCATGTTGCTGGTGGGTGTCATTTAGATGCTAATGTATTACAATCAGTGTATAATGAGGCCCAAGGTCCCCTGGAAGTCAAATCTTCCACCATCTTGGACCCAGTTGGGTCTAACCAGTGTTTATCATGTCCTATGGCCATGCCTTTCTTTTAAAAGTTGTGCCTGTCCCCCTTCCCTCCTGTTTCAGTAAGAGACTAGAACAGATATGGGGGATGGGAAGTAAGAAGCTGATAGAGAAGGTGGCTCTCTATTTGTATAAGTAGTTCTAAAGACAAAGAGACTAGTATTCATCTATATGATTAATATGTTAATCATCTATATGATTAATAAATTCTCCAAGTTGCTTTTCCATGAGGCTATGGGCTCCTCAAGGCTAACACTTGGTACAGAGTTGTTCTCCATATGGGTTTAGACTGCTGCTGCTGCTGCTGCTAAGTCGCTTCAGTTGTGTCTGACACTGTGCGACCCCAGAGATGGCAGCCCACCAGGCTCTGCCATCCCTGGGATTCTCCAGGCAAGAACACTGGAGGGGGTTGCCATTCCCTTCTCTAGGGTTTAGACTGGAAGAAAGCAAATGAAATGCAGCAATCTTTTTCAACCTCCCATTAGCGGCTGAAACCAGTATGGAACATCTTTTCCCTATAAGAGTGCCTTTGATGCTCTGACACAAGGGGGGAAACAGGCACAAAGGGTGATATGTTCTGGGCTTCAAATTCCCTAGAGTGCAGTCTCTAGATGGCAACTAGGAGGTAACCCAAAACAAGCTCATGCTGTTGGTTATCTTAAACTTTTGAAAGTGCATACTGAGAGAACAAAAGAACCTGACGACTGCTGCAAGTCAGGGAGCATCAGCCTCAGAATACGCTGCAGGCAGACAGGGGTGGAAAACTGTCATGGACCAAAGGTCAGTGGTGAGTCAAAGAGGCAGCCTCATCAAAATGCCTACAGCTGTGTGTTGTTTACAGCCAGTATTATCAGACTCTGAGGGTTTCTATATTATGCAATAGGACATGGGTGTGACTAAGAAAAAAAGAAAGAAAGTGAAGTCCTGTCTGACTCTTTGAGACCCCATGGACTGTAGCCTACCAAGCTCCTCCCTCCATGGGATTGTCCAGGCAAGAGTACTGGAGTGTGTTGCCAAGTCCTTCTCCAGGGTATCTTCCCAACCCAGAGATCAAACCCGGGTCTCCAGCATTCCAAGCAGACGCTTTAACCTCTGAGCCACCAGGGAAGCCCATGGTGTGGGCTAATCCAGAGTGTGACTAATCAATATGTTGATGGGCCATCTGATGATAGAGAGTACAATAAATATTTGTTGAGTGAATGTTGTTGAGTGGGCAGGGCTATAAGGATTCACTTATTCATTACGAAAAACACAAATTTGTTCTCACAGGTTAACTCTTGTGAGAAAGACTGGACTATCTCATCCTGGGTCAAAGGTGAAGGATTCTAAGTCTGCCTTGCCTGGGGAAGGACGTGGCACTGTCCTCCTTGTCATCCTACTGTGCTTTGTTGACTTCACCCTGATAACTTCTCCTATCCCTTCTCCTCCCTGAGAGAGGATGTAGTGTCAGGTAAAGTTGATTTTACCAGAAGAAAGGAAGACCCACCGATGTCTTCTCATCTCTTTCTGATCCTTTCTGTCCTATCCAATCTTAACCCTGCTGCTGCTGCTGCTAAGTCGCTTCAGTCGTGTCCGACTCCATGCGACCCCATAGACGGCAGCCCACCAGGCTCCCCCATCCCTGGGATTCTCCAGGCAAGAACACTGGAGTGGGTTGCCATTTCCTTCTCCAATGCGTGAAAGTGAAGTCACTCAGTCGTGTCCGACTCTTAGCGACCCCATGAACTGCAGCCCGCCAGGCTCCTCTGTCGATGGGATTTTCCAGGCAAGAGTGCTGGAGTGGGGTGCCATTGCCTTCTCCACTCTTAACCCTACCATCTGCATCTTCTCCAACACTGCAGTGTCTATCTTCTCATTTAGAGCCTCTTGTTTCTCCATCTCTCATTTAATTACTTATATATTTATCTTCTCTCATCTAATTGCTTTATCATATATTTTGTTTTGTTTCTTTTTAAAACTTGTATTGGAGTATAGTTGCTTTTCGACGTTGTGTTAGTTTCTGCTGTACAGCAAAGTGAAATCACCTATGCGTCTATATATGCTCCCTCTTTTTTGGATTTCCTTCCCATTTAGGTCACCACAGAGCACTGAGTATAGTTTCCTGTGCTATACAATAAATTCTAATTTGTTATCTATTTTATGCATAGTATCAATAGTGTATATAGGTCAATCCCAATCTCCCAATTCATCCCACCCCTGCTTTCCCTCTTGGTATCCATACATTTGTTCTCTACGTCTGTGTCTCTATTTCTGCTTTGAGAATAGGATCATCTATACCACTTTGGGGGCTTCCCCAGTGGCTAAGTGATAAAGAATTTGCCTGTCAAGCAGGAGTTATGGGTTTGATCCCTGGGTAGGGAAGAGCCTTTGAAGAAGGAAATGACAACCCACTCCAGTATTCTTGCCTGGGAAATCCCATGGACAGAGGAGCCTGGAGGGCTATAATCCATGTCGATGGGGTTGCAAGAGTCAGACATGATTTAGCAACTAAAGAGCAACAGCATAACATTTTTTCCCAGATTCCACAAATGTGCTAATATGCAATATTTCTTTTCCTCTTTCTGACTTCACTCTGTATTCCAATCTCTAGGTCCATCCACACTGTTGAGAAAGCTAAATACTAGAAGTCATAAGGACATGCCACCTGGGGATTCATATAAACATGCACATCTCATGTTTTCCAACAGATTGGATATTATTTTATTAATGGTAATACTTGAATGTACTTTTTTTCTTTTTTTTGCTACCACCCTCCTGTTTTGACATCCTGGGATATATTCCTTGGTCTCTCACATTATTTCCAAAGTCTGGAATTAGAGTTTCTATCATCAAGGTGTTTTCTCTGAAACCAACCTGTTTTTCTCCATTACTTTAAGCTATTGTAACATCAAAACAATTGTTAATGGAAAAAATGCACTGAAGAAGTTTGAAAGAAGGAGGATTGGTTGTGGACTGGGAAGCTTATGGAAGACTTTACTTAGAAGAGCAAACTTGAGTTGACCTTTAAAAATGTGTAAGGTTCAAGTAGGCCAAGAAGAGAAAGAGAATACTTGAGGTAGAGGAAATTATGTGGAATAAGGAATGAGACAAAAATGTAAGAAATATAAAGTGTTAGAGGACGAAAGAAGGCAGACTGGCATTGATGAAGCTCTCCGTAGGATGGCAGGGGGACGTGATGATAAACACAATACATGACAGCCACATGTTCATTATCGAGCCAAGTCTTTGAGCTTCAGCTTTGCCTTGGCCAAGGTGCTTTTGGATGAAAATAACAGAAAACCACTCAAACTAGTGTAAGCTCCAGGGAGTGAGGTAACTTAAAACCAAAAGGATCTAGATAAACTCAAGGGCAGAATGGACAGCTGGGTCACCCCAAGGCCTGGAACCAGGAATGAAAACCTACCAGGAGCTAGAGCTACAAGTTTCCTAGCCTTCATCATACAACTCCACCCCGGTCATATACTGTCTCATCTTGCCTTCTCTCTGCATATCTGCCTCATCCTTCCCCATGAATGTGGTAGAAGACAATTCTTCCCACAGCTCACATGCTTACATCTCTTCAGTTCAGATGACCAGCAGAGACTACCCACATCTTTGACTTCCAACTCAAATTTCCAGGAAAGTGCATTTGGTTATCTGTTTCTAGGGCAACAATAGAAGTGATGCCATGCTGAGTAAACATGGCTTCTGCAGCCTACCTCTAGGATGGAGCAGCACTCAGAGAAGGAGTATGGGACTGAAGCCTGGACAGATGCACCAACAGATGTCTTCAGTGCTTTTAGAACCAAATGAATGCTTGGCAGAGGGTGAAGAAATAATAGAAATGATCTCAGGAAGCTTCAGCAGGGAGATGAATGGTTTAAAAGTGAAGATTCCCAAAGCAGGAAGACTAAAGAGCAGCTATTTGAACCCAAGCATTGAAAACTTAAAATAATGGGGTCATAGTCAACCTGATCACTATTCCCTAGAAAAAATATGCTTGTTTAACAAGTACAACTTTGTATTTAGTTATGACAGGAACATGTCTTATTTCATAGATCAGAGCTAAGCCTGAGCTATTTGATAGTACACATAAACACTATTATATGTTGGCAGTTATCTCCTTATCCAGTGGTTGTCCAACTTCCAGCTTTGAAGTTAGAACTGGGGATAATCTAAATTAGTAGAGGGAAACCCATAAAATGAAGTTGGTTTCATCTGTCCTACTCTACTACATAGTGAAAGTGAAGTCCCTCAGTTCTGTCCGACTCTTTGCGACCCCGTGGACTGTAGCCCACCAGGCTCCTCCATCCATGGGATTCTCCAGGCAAGAATACCGGAGTGGGTTGCCATTTCCTTCTCCAGGGGAATCTTCCCAACCCAGGGATCGAACCTGGGTCTCCCACATTGCAAGCAGACGCTTTAACCTCTGAGCTACCAGGGAAGCAACTTTGTAAATTCTCAGTCTCTGAAGCTGGTCAAAATTTGTTTTTTATCTGTTGCTAGTTAATTTGATTGGTTAGCTGAGGTCGTAGTCATTGTCTAAACCCACACATGGGACAGTTGGTTTCACTCTGTCCCTTGGCCACAAACCATAGCCTCATGAGGCTCCATCCTCAGTTCCAGCTGGGGGAGGGTTGGGAAAACAGATACCAAAGCCCTACCTGTGTGTTTGAAAAAAACTAAAACTGCTGCCACTCCTCTGACATCTTCAGCTTCCTCCTGGTCGTTAGATGATCTGCTACTCCTTATATTATGGCTGTATTACTTCCGTATTACATGATGCTCTGTGTTTTTCTGGCCTTCAGTGTTAAATGTTATAGCTTCGTCTTCTATCTTCAGACTTGCTTTCATTATAATAGAATAATATGGCTGCAATATCTTTTTTGTTTTTTTAACAACTCTATTAAAATAGAACAGAAAATCCCACTTAAGTGACTTTAAAAAAAAAAATTGTATCGCCTTATAAATCAAGGGCCAAGCATCAGGCAGTGTATTGGTCTGTAAGAGCTGTGCCTAGCTAAGCAGCACAGGCTGGGTGGCTTGAACAACAGGAATTTATTTTCTCTTTGTGTTGAAGGCTCAGACTCTGACATCAAGCTGCAGGAGCTTTGGCTGCTCCCAGGGCTTGGCTTGCTGCCTTCTCTTGGCACTTCCATCTCTGTGCCCTTCCCTGTATGTCCTACTCTTCTCTTCTTATCAGGACACTAGTCTGATTGAATTAGGGCCCACCCATGAGATTTTGTTTGACTGTAATTACCTCTTTAAAAGGCACTATCTGCCAATATAGCCAGATTTCAAGGCACTGAGGGTTAAGACTTCAATGTGTGAATTTTGGAAAAACACAATTCAATCTATGATAGGCAGCTCTGTGGTTGGTTAATTCAGTGTTTCGGGTATAGCCTCAGGCCCCAGAGGTTGTTGGGACTTCCCTGGTGGCTCAGATGGTAAAGAAGCTGCCTGCAAGGCAGGAGCCCCAGGTTTGATCCCTGCGTCAGGAAGATCCCCTGGAGAAGGGAATGGCAACCCACCCCAGTATCCTTGTCTGAAGAATCCCAAGGACAGAAGAGCCTGGCAGGCTCCTGTCCATGGGGTCACAAAGAGTCAGATGCAACTGAGTGACTGACACACCAGGGGATGCCATGTCTCTGCTCAGTCATCTTCAGCATGTGGGGCTGAGCCTCAGCCTTGCTCCTCGGGTTGTAAAATGGCTGCTGCAGTTCTGGGCATCACATCCAGGTAGGATAAGCCTAGTAGAATAATAATCTGTGTCTTCCTGGGTGTTTCTCTTTACAGTCCTATTCAAAAGGACCCAGTGTAGACTTCCGTTTTCTCACTGGCTGGAATCTCTTCGTGTGCACTTGCTTAGACTAACTCCCATTGAGAGAGAAAGAGACTGCCTTGATTAGCTTGAGATAATCACAATTCATTCCCAACCTCTTTTAGAACATAGTGTTTCTTTTTTCAAAAAGAGGAGAAAATAGATACCTGTGCAAAATCAGAGTCCTACAATCAACAAGAAAGGGGCAAGATGGAAACCGACATTGTCTGCTGTAACATTGCTTTCCTGACACCATGTTCTGAATTTCAACATGACTATTGACCCTGTGATATTCAGACTGCTGCTAGTAAGGCCAATCTTTCCACCTGCAATTAAAAGTCCTGTAAAGAAATAGCAGTTTTCCTGGGAGGACCACCTGGAATGGGCAGTCTCTTCCAGTCTCTTCTCTTTGTGTCTTCTCTTTTTCAAGCCCCTGACCCCACCCCATGCTTAGCTGCATCTTTGTAACACAACCAGCATCTTATATTCAACTAGAAACCCTGATCTCAGTTTCTGTGCAGAAGATGTAAGAGTCTTCTCCCTGGCTAGTCACTGTGCGAATATGTATCACCAAGAATAAGAGGAGATCTCTCACTGTACACTCATCACCAATATTAAGAAAGTGACTTGGAAACTGTGTCATACAAATGGCGGGTGACCAGCTGGAACATCATTTATGTGTTATTTAACATAGGGCTTGTTATCAATATCATTTAAAAACTAGTCCTTTACTGCTGATAATTAATTTTAGAAGGACATTCTATTCTACTTTCTTGTTGATTTCATTATTGTATTACTTACATCAAGAAAGGAGAATGGGAAGCAGATAGGAAAGGATGTTGTTTAAGGGGACAAACTTACAAGTAGTAAATAAGCCTTAGAGATCTAATGCATAGTATAGGGAATACAGACAACAATATTGTATTATAATCATCAAACTTGCTAAGAGACCAGAACTTAATTATTCCAACCACTAAAAAAAATATATATGTAATGTGATTAGAGGTGTTCATTATCACAATCATAGCAATATATAAATATATCAGATTAACATGTCTGCCTTAATTTGTGTGCTCAGTTTCTCATTCGTGTCAGATTCTTTGTGACCCCATGAACTGTAGCCTGCCAAGTTCCTCTGGCTCCTTTATCCACAGGATTTCCCAGGCAAGAATACTGGAGTGGTTTGCCATTTCCTCCTGCAGGGGATCTTCCCAACCCAGAGACCAAACCTACACTCTGACATTGGTAGGTGGATTCTTTACCACTGTGCCACCTAGGAAGCCTCATGCCTTAAAATTACACAATGTTATATCAACCCGCTCCAGAACTCTTGCCTGGAAAATCCCATGGGCGGAGGACCCTGGTAGCCTGCAGGACATGGGGTAGCAAAGAGTCGGACACGACTGAGCAACTTCACTTTCACTTTTCACCTTCATGCATTGGAGAAGGAAATGGCAACCCACTCCAGTGTTCTTGCCTGGAGAATCCCAGGGATGGGGGAGCCTTGTGGGCTGCCGTCTATGGAGTTGCACAGAGTCGGACACGACTGAAGTGACTTAGCACCAGCAGCAGCAGCATATCAATTATCAGTTTAGTTCAGTTCAGTTCAGTCGCTCAGTCGTGTCCAACTCTTTTTGACACCAGGAACTGCAGCACGACAGGCATCCCTGTCCATCACCAGGAGTCTATCCAAACTCATGTCCATTGAGTTAGTGATGCCATCCAACCATCTTATCCTCTGTCGTCCCCTTCTCCTCCTGCCCTCAATCTTTCCCAAGATCAGGGTCTTTTCAAATGAGTCAGCTCTTCATATCAGGTGGCCAAAGTATTGGAGCTTCAGCCTCAACATCAGTCCAATGAACACCCAGGACTGATCTCCTTTAGGATGGACTGGTTGGATCTCCTTGCAATCCAAAGGACTCTCAAGAGTCTTCTCCAATACCACACTTCAAAAGCATCAATTCTTCAGCGCTCAGCTTTCTTTATAGTTCAACTCTCACATCCATACATGACTACTGGAAAAACCATAGCCTTGACTAGACAGACCTTTGTTGGCAAAGTAATGTCTCTGTTTTTCAATATGCTGTCTAGGTTGGTCATAACTTTCTTTCCAAGGAGTAGGTGTCTTTTAATTCCATGGCTGCAATCACCATCTGCAGTGATTTTGGAGCCCAGAAAAATAGAGTCAGCCACTATTTCCACTGTTTCCCCATCTATTTGCCATGAAGTAATGGGACCAGATGCCATAATCTTAGTTTTCTGAAAATTGAGCTATAATTCAGTAAAAATTCAAAACTGTAAAAGAAGAAAAAGAAATAAAAGGTTGTATTCTACTAAACATTAAAATAGGTTATGGCATCTACAAATATTTGTGATATTGAAAATGCATTTACTTATGCTGACTAATATTAAAATTTACATACTTTTTTTCAAAAAGGAGATTCTTTTGCTTTGTTTTCCCCCTAGACCATCCCAGAAGAACTTTAGAGTCTCTCACGTACTGAAAAGATGCTCAACATTGCTAATGATTAGAGAAATGCAAGTCAAAAGTACAATGAGGCACCTACCACCTCACAACGGGTTGGAATGACCATCATTCAAAAGTCTGCAAATAACAAATGCCAGAGAAGGCATGGAGAAAAGAGAACCCTCCTACACTGCTGGTGGGGATATAAGCTGGTACAGTCACTGAGGAGAACAGTATTGAAGTTCCTCGGAAAACTGAACGTAGAAGTACTATATGATCTAGCTATCCCACTCCTGAGCATATATCTAGATAAAACTGTAATTCAAAAATATACACGCACCCCTATGTTCATAGCAGCACTACTTACAATAGCTAAGACACAGAAGTAACCTAAAGGTCCACTGAGAGATGAATGGATAAAGATGATGGGGTACATGTAATACAATGAAATACTACTCAGCCGTGAGAAAGAGTGAAATGATGCCATCTTTAGCGATATGGATGCAACTAGAGATCATCATATTTCGTGAAGTAAGTCAGAAAGACAAATGCCATATGATATCACTTATGTGTCGAACCTATCTATGAAACAGGAACAGACTCATGAACAGAGAGAACAGACTGTGGCTGCCATGGCGGAGGGGGTTGGGGGATGGATAGATTGGGAGACTGGAGTTAGCAGATGTAAGTTATTATACATAGAGTGGATAAACAAACAGGTCCTGTTATACAGCCAGGGAACTATATTCAGTATCCTATGACAAACCATAATGGAAAAGAACATTTTTTAAAAAAAGAATGTGTATATATGTATAATCAAACCACTTTGCTATACAGCAGAAATTAACACAACATTGTAAATCAATTTACTTCAATTAAAAAAAAGAACCTCATAGGGCAATGAAAAACCCACAATCTATTTTTAATCTCCCACAAGTCTCTTATTTTCTGACAATTCAGTTTGTTTATTTGAGCTCAAAACAGCTTTGCTTCCAAGAAATAAAGGTTATTTTGTTTTGCTTTCTGATGAGCAAACAGCAATGTGTGAATAATTAATACAGAAAGAAAGCTTGCTTTCTTCTACAATTTCTATTTAATATTATCAAGTTCTTTTAAATGATGAGCTTCCTATATCCCTGATTATTTATTTAGAATCACTTTCCTTATTCCAGCTCCCCTTTGGCCGATGAATACTACATTGGAGTTGATTCTTATTTGTGTGCCTGTATATACATTTTCCCCACATCAACCAATCACAACTGCATTCTGCTTTGGACATTTGTTTCTGATAAGCATGGAGCAGAGGGGTGAAAGGGGCCTTTCTCTGGAATGAATTGAGCCAGAAAATGTCAAAGATAGCAGGTCACAAAGAGCACTGGTGACCACACACTGGCAGCTGGTGCTCGTTGTACCAAGTAAGAGGAGAGGGGCCAGGAGGGTCAGGAACTAAGTCTCAGGCCTAAGTCATCAGGAAAATTAGCCTTGAAAAGAGATGGAAACCTTGATAACTACCTTTAAGTATTTTTCATGAAGAAAAAAGAAAATGACAGTAGTCACAGCTAGATTTTACTGAGCGTTTACTTGGATGAAGATTTCAAAGAAGCAAATTACGCCCAATCATGAAAGATAAACATAGCCATCTGAGGCTAGAGTGGTTCTCCGGAAAATTGCTGCCCCTGGGGTATCCCGGTGCAAGCCAGCTGCTTCTCTGTCAATAAGACCCTGGAAAGGACTTCTTTTTTGAAATGGAATGTTGAACCAGGTGATTTCTCATTTACCTTTGTGCTGAATCTGTGATATCTTAAAAGCCAGGAAAGCCTTTTGATGAATGGCATTTAATCCAAGCAACACCACAATACAGAAACACCTCCTCTGGCATCTCCGAATGCTCTCCTAGACTCCTAACACCAAAATGGTGCCTCTGTCTCATTCACTCACGCACTCATTCATTCACTGTACATAAATGTCAAGAGCCTCTGTTATGTGCTAGATTCTGTGCTAGGCACAGCAGACACCAAGTGAATAAAGACACAGGTTTGTCTTCAGGGAGTTCCTAGTCCATTAGAGGAAGCAGACAGTAAAAAAGGAAAAAATCAAGTAGATAAATTACACGGCTTTGGACAAGTACAGCAATCAGAGCATGCACTTGGCAGAGAGGGAGCTATGAACTCTGTCTCTGAGGCCAGTGAAAGCTTCCCAAAGAAATGAGAGCTAATCTAAGTTCGATAAAAACAAATTCAAATTTTCAAACAGGCAAGGGAAGAGGGTATTCCAGAGAGAGAGAGCAGAATGGTCAAGGAATCAGGAAGGAAACAAACGCTGAGGTTGAGCCAAATCTTGATACCTGCACTTTTGCCAGACTAAGCGATTTGGAGCTCATCTTGTAGGGGATGGGAGCCACAGTCAGACCTGCATTTCTAGAGCTGATGCTCATTTGAGTCCACTGCTCTGTCTGCTCTGTCCTATCCTCCCAGGCTCCCTTTCCTGTCTACTTCTAATCTTCCCATGCTCAGCATTGACAGCTAGCAGGGTGAAGATGGTTCAGTGGGCAGTCCTTTACCTCTGACATATAGATTCTTCTCCACTGCCCCAGGCATGCTGCCTGGACACATTCCATCCCATGATAAGCCTTGCTACTCCACGCCCAGACACAGACAAGATTGGACTTCATGAGTAACTTCTAATCATCTCATAGGTTTTCCGGAGTTTTATGAGCTGCCTCCCAACTCTTATTTCTTTGAAAAATAAATGCTACTTCATTTCAGGAGAGATGCTTTGCTTATGAGTGATAGATTCTATCGTTTTACAGCTAGTTTGAATAGAAATTTGTCAAATTAATGATCAGAGTTGTTGCATGACTGATAGTTATAAAACTAAATTGAAAGAGTACTAGAAAAAAAATTGCCCAGAAAAGACTCCTACCCTGGCCCAGAATAGCTGGGTCAGGATGACTTCATCATGGGTTATTCTACGGCTAATTTCCAGATTGCAGGATAATTTCAATAAAGATAGTGCTGGGCAGTTACTGAGTCAGCCACACACTTGAGTTACTGCCTTTAGGACTTTTACAATGGAGTGAGGAGGTGAGTCACATTTTATTACAGAGTACTTATGTTCAATAGAGCTTCAATCCATCAGACTATGAAGATGTCGAGCAAGAGAAAATATATCCTAAGGAATCCACGATAGAGGGAAAATGAGACGCAGACTACCCCTTTAACTTCAAGCACTGTCACATCCCCTAGGGGCTATTCTTAACCATCTATGAATGTTTTAAAAGGCAAAGATGACCTTAAAATATGAAACATATTGTCAGTCTAATTTAATGGAATATAGTAAGACATTTTTTTTTTCCTGTTTTAAACTGGCGGACTGTGTTGCTTAAGTCTTGGGTTAGCTCTCTCAGTTGTGAGCAAATGCATAAAAATAGCTTTCCATTCTGTAGTTGGGTCTAAGCCAATTAATAAAAATAAGGAAATGACTCAGTGGAGCGTCTGAGATACTCTACATTTTAGAATTCATATTGTCCCCCATATGCACTCACTTAAAAACGGACTTGAGCAAGACCTCAAAAAAGTTTAAGATGTTCCCATCACAAGGATAGCTATGTTCCAGAGATGCTCCAAAATAGACACATGTCCAGTGATAAAGACTCCCAAGTAGAGGGTACTGTTTTTCATGCAAAGCACATATCATAACTATTCACTGTTCCAGAGTTCTTTTTTCAGTTCTCCTTCACGTTTTCCTTCTTCCACAAATGAAAGTACCTCTCAGGATGATCATTTGAGTTTAACACCTCTCCCTAACATCTTTTGCATTCTGATTAGTGACCTTAGAGCTACTAAGTTCCACTTTGACAAGAAGGGTGAATTTTAGCTCAAAACATCCATAAAGAGCAGAAGCAGTGAAAGAGAAAGGGGGATGAATCTGGTGATAAGAATGTTCCATAACATTTAAGAAAGCAACACTGAGAACTCAGAAATACAAATCATGAACCTTCATGTCCCCAGTGTGTTCTATACAGAGCATAGAGCTGTTTCTTGATCAGATTTATAAAAGAAAAAGCTGAGGATTCTATTTGAGAGAGTCAGTAATCTAGGATAAACTGAAACTTTTTAAGCTGACACTCTAATTTCCTTTTTGAGCCTGGGAAGAAAAGGCTTTCTTCATCTTAACCATGCAGCAAACCTCAATTAAATTTGACAGGCACAGAGAAAAATTAGACCATTGGGAGAAAAATGAAAATAAACAAGGTTGGGTAGAAAAGCAAGGGAGAAAAGCTAAGTAACAATCACAAGCGTAAAAGGAAATGTGTTGGAGTTGCTACAAAGAAAACTAAAAAGAAATGTGTGAGTAAGCTCTGAAAGTACTGAGAATGAGCGTAGGCAAGGAACTGGAAACAGAAAACAGGACTATGTAGAAAAGAAAGAGAAAGAAGAGACAGAAGCAAGAAAATAATATATACTATTTTTAATGAGAAGTGGTTAATTCATATTTAATGCATTTTTAAAAGAATGAACCATTGTACCATGGGAATTCTAAGACTGCCCACTGCAAAGGTTATATAATCCATTGCATTATTGTGTAGGAAAATAAACACACCACAGACCCGAACCACTAGTCACTGAAAATGACTACAGCGTATATTGGTAGGTAATGGTTTTTCCTGACATTAGGATGTATTCCTGGAGCATCACCATAATCCACAAGGGAGATTTATCTTCAAAGGATGTTGTACATCACACATCCACTCAGTAGGAAGTCTATGTCTAGCCTATAATACTTTTAAGAATTCTGATTATATATCTATCATCCTATAGTACAATAATAAAATCTTTGTTGACTAAAAAAATAAATAAATGCAAAAGGTCCTATGATTGACCCAGCCTCTAATTTCCAGCTGCACTTCTGGTTGATTGACTTATGTTTCCCTCTTATTGATTTTTTTTTTTTGCAGAAGCAGGCCTGCATTGTAGAGGATTATGAATGGATTCCCTGAAGAGAAACCTGATACAAAATTGGACTTGGGGATTATGAAGCTCAGTGTTTATAAACATGAAAGAGATTTGAGATGAAATTTTTATTTACAAAGGAAGCTGAAGATTAAGGAACTAACTTGTGAATAGTTAGACATAGTATAGGACTTCTGCTTCTCCATGTGACGAAAAAGAAAAATTTAAAGGCATCTAGAAGACGAGAGGGGCAGGGAAACCAGGCGAGCCAAAAATTACTAATGATTAATAACGAGGAAAAAAACCCAAAGTCTTGTTTTGTTTTTTCAAATTAAAGAACGTGGATTTAGCGTTGTTATTCAGTCACTAAGTTGTGACCGTTGCGTTGCGACCCCATGGACCGCAGCATATCAGGTTTCCCTGTTCTTCACTAGCCCCCCGAGTTTGTTCAATCTAGTGTGATTTTTATAAATCCTTGATTCAATACCATGTGATTACATTGTTACTTATAACTAGAAGCTGCGATTATATGCAAACAGACTGTTTGGATGACCTCTTGGCAGTAATCTCTTTTTTTTTTTTCTTTTTTTTTTATTAGTTTATTTATTTATTTATTTATTTTTAATTTTAAAATCTTTAATTCTTACATGCATTCCCAAGCATGAACCCCCCTCCCACCTCCCTCCCCATAACATCTTTCTGGGTCATCCCCGTGCACCAGCCCCAAGCATGCTGCATCCTGCGTCAGACATAGACTGGCGATTCAATTCACATGATAGTATACATGTTAGAATGTCATTCTCCCAAATCATCCCACCCTCTCCCTCTCCCTCTGAGTCCAAAAAGTCCGTTATACACATCTGTGTCTCTTTCCCTGTCTTGCATACAGGGTCGTCATTGCCATCTACCTAAATTCCATATATATGTGTTAGTATACTGTATTGGTGGAAACAACCTAGATGTCCATCAGCAGATGAATGGATAAGAAAGCTGTGGTACATATACACAATGGAGTATTACTCAGCCGTTAAAAAGAATTCATTTGAATCAGTTCTGATGAGATGGATGAAACTGGAGCTGATTATACAGAGTGAAGTAAGCCAGAAAGAAAAACACCAATACAGTATACTAACACATATATATGGCAGTAATCTCTTTAGGGAGATTTTCACTCATACTGATTGCTAGACTACAAATCATAAAAAGTACCACCACTAGCACTCTCATCTTTTTGATCACTTGTGATTCCATAAGTTTTCAGAAGGAGCCTCTTCTAGGTGTGAATCACAACCTCCCAGCCACTGACAAAACCATGTCTTCACGGGACTCCAAGAACACAACCCAAACTGACCCAAACTGGTCTACACTGCCGGTGGGAATGGAGATTGTTTCAATAGTTCTTTGAGGCAACTGGACTAAGATTGTTCAATATGTTCACATCTTTAATTCAGAAAACTTCACTTCTAGAAAATTATTCTAAAGTGATAGTCATGGATGATTGCAAAAATAGCTACATGCCTGTTCATCACAGCACTGTTTAAAATAGCAAGGAATTCGGATCAACTCAAGCATTAGGCCATAGAGGCGATTCAGTAAACTATAAATTTTGTTAAAATTATGTTATATTTAATGTGATGCAGTAGTAAAATATATAATATATAACGCAATGTAGTAGCAAAATGTATAATATATGAAATATGCATAATAAAATATATAATGCATGTGGTCTTTCCCGGTGGCTCAGATGGTAAAGACTCTGCCTGCGATGCAGGACACCCAGGTTCCATCCCTGGGTCAAGAGGATTCCCTGGAGAAGGGAATAGCTATCCACTCCAGTATTCTTGCCTGGAGAATTCCACGGACAGAGAAACCTGGCAGGCTACACTCCATGGGGTCTCAAAGAGTCAGACACAACTGAGTGACTAACACACACACACGGACATACACACACAAACACACACACATATATATATATATGTTTCCACAATAGCTATAAAGATTTTAAATTTTACGCTCCTAATAATGTTTGGGCTTCCCAGGTGGCACAGTGCTAAAAAGCCACCTGCCAATGCAGGAGACACAGGTTTGATCCCTGGGTTGGCAGGATCCCCTGGAGTAGGAAACTGCAACACACTCCAGTATTCTGGCCTAGGAAAATCCCACAGACAGAGGTGCCTGGTAGACTATGGACCATGAGGTCTCAAAAGAGTTGGACATGACTGAGCGACTGCACACATATATGTTTATCTGTCCATTAAAATATACTTAATGATCATCTCTGGGGAGTGGCACTCTGGGTGATATTTACTTTCTTTCTGCTCATCAGTAATGAAATATTGTTTCTCAATGAATATTAGTCTATAATGAATAGAAAAGGTTAACTTCTAGAAAATGAAAGTGTTTTCTAAAATAAAAGGATTTTTAGAAAGTTCCAAAGCTTGCAGCCTGTTGGATACTGAACCTGTTTCTCATCTAACCTTGCCCAATACTCTGTTAAGTAGATTAAGTAGGTATGTGGGGAAAAGATCCCAAACAAGAGACTAGTATTATTCTTGGGGTCATTCCATATCTTCTTGGTATTTGGGATTGGGCACCAGGCAGGCCCCCGCCTCTTTGACTTTAACTATAACAAGATGGAATCTTCTGCCAGGTGGTGGGCAGCACCCTCTGCCCCTGTTGAGACTGGGGGCTTTGTGGCCCCCTTTCAGTCCTGACCCCACACTCCTGGATCTGTCTGCAGTCTGTTGGCTAATCCCCAAGCTCTCTCAGGAGAACTAAAGCCTTGGCAGTGCTCTGACCTGGCCAGATCACTGTCTCTGAGGCTAATACTCTGAGACACCAAGCAAGACCAGCTGCATAATTGGCAGGTCTCAAGGCAAAATGAAAATGCAGAGCTCCCTGTTCAAAGCTTAGTAAGAATTGCAAGATGGCGACCACAGAGCATTAACCAGAGCAGGCTCTGCAAGCCCATGGGCCCTGTGTGACTGCCCAGGTCACTCATCCATGGAGATTCCCTGGCACCAGCCTTATTTCTTATCAAGTCTGTTCAACTGCAAACTGTGGGCAAATTAGTTTGTTCTTGACCCGGAAAATGTGACCTCAGAAAGAGAGGCAGCTTAAACAGAGACAAGAGGACAGTCAAGGTAACATAATTTATCTTCCAACACCCAAGGACCAAATTCCCTATGATCATGTTACAATAATGCCACATTGTTTCAGAGTATATCTGTGTGCAAATGAAAGAGGCACAGAGACAAGGAAAACCTCACAACTGTCAAAGCAGTTCCTCTCCCACAACCTTAAAAACAACTAACTTCCAATTATTTAGCTGTTTGTTATCCAATGGCAGGATTATCTCAGCTAATTCATTAGGAAGTCAAATTATAAAATTGTTACCAGTGGGGCTTCCCTGGTGGTCCAGTGGTTAAGACTCTGAGCTTCCACTGCAGAGGGTTCCACTGAATCCCTGGTCAGTGAAGTTTCATGTGCTGTGAGGTGCAGCCAAAGGAAAATAAAAATGTATTTGTTACCAAGAGTTTAGTGGCAATGAGAGCTCCAATGTGATATTAGCACTTTCTCTTCATGCAACTTGAACTTTTCAGAAAATTCCACCAAAAGGATCTCACAGTGTGGGCCAAGCCTGTGGGGTCAAACTGCCAGAGGAAGTACTCTGGGGGAGGCAGGCTGTGGAGTCTGAAAGCGGATCTGAGTTCTTTCTCTGTTACCTATGTGCTGGGTGGTCTGGGAACAAAGACTTAATTGCTTTCTGCCTCACTCTCCTTGACAGTAAGCAAAGATAACAATACTCATAGAGCTAGCTGTTGCAAGAATAAAATGAAATAATATAATGAACTCTGTAAACTTTTTTTTCTAAGTCTATAATAGGCTTCCCCGACTATCCAGTAGTTAAGACTCCACACTTCCTCTGCAGGGGGATGCCGGTTTGATCCTTAGGTGGGGAACTAAGATCCTGCACATCGAATAGAAATGAATGAATTCATTAAAAAGTCTACAATATATCATAATTATTAGTAAGTCATTACCCGAAAAGATAGCCATTGGGATAGGCAACAAAAGGGAAGTGATCAGGTACTAAATCGATATCCTGCTTTCTTTTAGAAGGAAATAGTTTGCTTTCCCATCTCTAGGTTCACAGTGTACATCTGTACAGAATGTCTCTGAAAAAGGAAAATATCACCCCTTGTATCCTTCAGCCAAAGGTGTATGACTGCCTTTTGTACTGGAAATTGGACACCTAATGACCCCTCCAACTTCCAATGTCGCCATAATAAACGATGGATTGGGGAAGACTGCCTACCCATAGTTGTAACTCATTTATTTCAGCTGATGTTTTACACTTCAAACTGCCTTGTGATAGAAGACTTTAGACAGACCTTGAAATATCATTCAACTTGCACTTCACCTGATATCTCAAATGCCTTTCCCAAGTATAGACCTAGAATACAGAGGCTCAGACCCTACACACCAATTAACCCTGAGTCACTGAAGGTCCTCGAGACGGTAATAAGGGAGGCAGGCCTTGTGCTATTGTCAGCATTTTAAAACTTGTAGACATTTAAAATTAAATCTGCCTGTGGTGAGGCTACACATGGAAATGAAACAAAAATTCACTGCTTTTGACTGGAATCTAATGAATTCCACATAAGAATACTAGTTACTAAAAAGAATCAAAACCAAAACAAAAACCACCCCAAGAACGTTATTATGAAGAGTGATCTAAAGTATGAGTCGCTGCAGTGACATGGCTAAACAGTGACACATGGATACCATAGGGATAAAATTTTCCATTGTTTCACACTTATCATTTGACACGTGAAAGTTCTCATAATATATTAGGCCCTGTTTAGATCACACTCCTCTCAGGAAGGTTGGTACAAACTGACAGAAGGGATCTAGAAATAATAGGGCTGGAAGGAGGAGGACTCCCCAGAAGGCACGGGTTTATCAATCATTTATTTTATGGTCGTGCTGGGTCCTCGCTGCTGTGCGAGCTTTTCTCTAGTTGTAGTTAGTAGGGGCCACTCTTCGTTGGGGTTCTTGGGGTACTCTTCATTGTGGTGGGTACTCTTCATTGTGGTGGCTTCTCTCATTGCAGAGCGCAGGCTCTCGGCACACAGGCTTCAGAAGCTGCAGCCCGAAGGCTCTAGGGCATGGGCTCAGTAGTTGTGGTGCATGGGCTTACTTGTCCCACAGTCTGTGGAATCTCCCCAGGCGGGCCAAGGATCAAACCCGTGTCTCCTGCACTGAGAGCCGGATTCTCATCTACTGGACCACCACGGAAGTCTAGGAGGCATGGATTTAGAGTCGGGTCCTGAAGGAGAGGGATCATGCTTTCCTAAGCCCTGAAAAACAAAGGCCACATAATTTAAATTTAAGGGACTTGGTGGCTCAACAAATGTTTATTGCTAAGGACCCAAGGCTGATCAAAATAAAGTCCCTGTCCTCATAACCTTGCTTTCTATTCAGAGAGATAGAACACGAAACCAGAAAAAAATAAATAGGGAAAGGAGAGGATTGCAATTAGCAGTTAAGTGTTACAGGGAAATAACTAAGAACGATGGTGGTGAGTGATTGGGGTGGGGGGTCTGCCACATCCAATGGCAGACTTGGGGTGTGAAGGGGTCTCTGCCAGAGAGGGGCTACCTGAGGAGAGCAGAGACCTGAAGGATGAAAAGCATGAAGAGGTAGGGACTGCAACTCCAGGCAGAGACCAGCAAGTGCCAAGGTCCTGAGGAGAGAAGGGCCCTTGGTTTGCTGGGAGAACAGAGAGAAGTTACTTCTGTGGGGGCCTGGTGAACAAGAAGAGACTGGAGTGGGGTGAGGCAGAAGGGGAGGGTGGCCAGATCTTACAGGGTCCTGCAGGCTGGGTGAGGATGGGAGGCAGAATGAGAGGCCATCGACACGTTTGGAGCAGGAAACTGGTTTACCATGCTTGAAGATAAACTTGGCTTTGGCAATTGGGCAGAAGTGAACACAGGGAAGAAGGGAAGCAGAGATCCTGGCGGGGAGTTCTACCGTCACCCAAGTGAGCTTGGAAACAGAAGGTAAGATTCCTTAGAAGCCAACCATGGGCACTGAAATCCACTCTGCTCTGAAGCGGTTAACCTGTTTGAATCTGCTATGAACCGAAGACTGCTCTGCAAGAATACCCAGCCTCTTCCTGTGCAATTTCCCCAAAACTGGACCATGTTGGCCATGTGTGTCTGAAGAGATGGCTGACTGCTAAGAGAGGCCGTAATGGGAATAAGGGACACGTTGTGATTACAGCGTGAACACCTCCTCATGCTGGAAATTCTAGAAGTCCAATGGGTCAGGAAGTGGAACATGGCAGGGTCCCCAGACTGGAGATTCACAGTATGAGGTCAAAATGTAGATCAGGGTCAATAGGAGGGCCTCTGCACAGCACCCTAAGGTGGGGAGTTGGTGGGTTGGGGCCATGGCAGGGTCTACAGAGAGGGGTGACTATCACACATTTGGAAGTGACTGTGTCCTCACAGAACCTTCGGTTCTCTTTCAAATTAACTCAAATTTATTTTTAGTGTTTTGTAAGCTCCCCCTAGATACTATATATAGCATGTTCTAAACTGATAAGATGATAAAAATCTCATTCCTTTCTCTATTTCCAAGATAGTTTTCTAAGGACTTATTCCAACATAGGCTGGCGAGTTTACTTGGCTGCATAGTAGAGTGGAAAGAATGTAAGTTTTGGAGTCAGAGAAGAATGAGTTCAAAGCCTGGCTCATTCATTGTCTGGTTCTATTGTCTTGGTTAAGTTATTTGAAGCTCCTAGTCTCAGTTGGCAGATCTGTGTAATGGGTGTTGTAAGGATTATGAATAGTGTAATTTCCTGGTCGCTGCTAGACTCTTTATAAATGCCAGTATTCTAATTACAGAGCCAAGGACACAGATTCCTTTCTCACAGGAAGTTGATACCTTATTTTATTATTTATTTTTAAAATATTTTGGCCAGACGGCGTGTAGGACCTTAGTTCCCTGACAGGGCATCAAACCCTCATCCTCTGCATTTCAAGGTAGATTCTTAACCACTGGACCACTAGGGAAATCCCTGGATATCTTATTTTTAAAAAGAGAGAGAGAGAGAGAGAAAGAAAAGAAACCTCTTTCTACCTCTGCAGATTGTATCAAGCCCTGACATATACAAGCAGTCACACAAACAGATTCTGGGTGACAGAGGGTGAGTGGGTCCAGACCCTCTCCTACCTCCCTCAACAGTGACAAAGACTCAGGAGCAACACCCTCTTCACACCCACTTGTTATTTTTTACCTTCCTTTTTGAGGTTATGGCTGGAAACTCTCAGAGTTAGGGAAATGACTAAAATATCTTTCTTCAGTCATGAAATTATCATCAATATGAAAGTTCCAAGAACATTCAGCAGCCTCAAAGCACACCAGGGTGGCAAGCCGGAACCTATTTGCTTTTGAAACATAAACGAGGATGGTTCTTTAAATGTAACTTCTCACTGCGCCCAGAAATGAAAAATTCCAGCTTGTCACTGATCTCTTACGAAATTTGGAAGAAGCTGCTTCTTTTGTAGGCAGGATTCACATGAAACAGCCCAACTCAGCCCTCATTCCTTTGTTCACTCCGTGTTTGGTTATAATTAAGTGTTTCATTCTTGAAGTCCCATATCCACCGAGCCTCCCTGTAGAAGAAAAGTTATCAGAGGCTTATTTCTGCCTCTGCAGAGCAGGGGGGAGGTCCCCCACCCACCTCTGTCTGAACATTAAATCAACAGGCTCTAGAAGTTGGATGGGGCCCCATTTTCCAATCCTTTGATATTCCTTCCAATATCCCAGCTTGCAGGACACCAAACCCAGGAAAACTGTATGTAATTTTAAAAATTGTTCTTGTTTATTTAATTGATACCTATAACTAGTGTTTCCTTCCTCAACTTTTCCTCGTTTAGGTTAGACCTTGGATGGCTCAGATGGTAAAACAATCTGCCTGCAATGCAGGAGACCCAGCTTGGATCCCTGGATTGAGAAGATCCCCTGGAGAAGGAAATGGCAACCCACCCCAGTATTCTTGCTGGAGAATTCCATGGACATAGGAGCCTGGTGGGCTACAGTCCAGGGAGTCACAAAGAGTTGGACGCAACTGAGTGACTAACACACACACTTGGGAGTTCAAGCAATGTGTGGAAGAGGGTTGTAAGAAGATCAAATGTTGGAAGTAACTTTTATTTTTGGAAATTTTGAAAATAAAGGAGAATGAGATACACCTAGGATGGAGGTCAGGAAGTAAGATCTGGAAGCGATTGAGTCTTCTCCTCATTTAGGGAGAACAGAGTATTGTGACTTGAGTTGGGTGTTGTGACTCTTGGTGAGAGATGATGGAACATGGTTGAGTCAGTCAGAGCAAGTGGGTCACGCTGCAGAGAATAGGAAACTTGGGCTCCTCTGGTGCCTGCCTCACAGGTGGAGGTGGGCCACCTCTGCCCTCCGGAGTGCTGGCTCTCTTGCCCAATCCATTTCCATAAAAAATGAAAGAGAGAATCCCAGAGTGGGAGATTGGAATGCAAAGATGAAAACAGGCTTTCCTGAGTGTATCATGACTGTAGCACGGCCCCAGATCAGGTCATAAAGTGAACTCGGGCAGCCATTTAAGCGGTATGATTTTAGGGACTCAGAAAAGCAGCCTGTCGTCACATCAGCCCAAAATGTTTATCAAGATTCTCTTCTGTGTGTTGGCTCCTTCTAACTTTCTGGCAAAAGGTCATGAGCTCTCTGAGAGGGTAAACACGATGCCATTACTGCCCATCAGAATTTTAGTGTGACTTGCTTTCCCACATAAGGCCATGTGGGAGAGTGGAGGACAGTGCACTCTGGCATTTTTATAGTGACGAGTAGGGATGGTCAGGGGTGGCTTGCTGCTGGAGAGGACCTGGGACAGACAGGGGCTGTCCTACCCAAAACTTTGCAAGAAGCTGGTCTGAAAGATGAACCCTGTCTCCCGGGATTCACAAATCAGTCATGAAGCACTTCCTGAGGGTCTGTTATGTGTCAGACACTCTGCTAGATATTGCGGAGCTCCTCAGGTTAGCAAATGGTTAGGAGACCACATGGCTGCCCGACTCTGCATTTAGCAGCATCACGATACGCAGGTCAGTGTGAAAGCGGAGGTGTGCACAGGGTCCTATGGGGACACAAGGAAGGGTGCTTAGCCCAGCTGCAAGGGAGAGGAAGAAGATGGTTGGAAAGTCTTCGTGGAGGAGGTGATAGCCGAGTCAAGTTGCTTTCTGTGGTAGGGATGACCAACCATATTTCACTGATTCTAAGATGTGCTGTTTTCCACATTGTGACATCTCTGAGCTCTGTCTTATAACTGATGGAGACAGAGGAGCTCTAGGCCAGGCAAGCTGTTATGACATAATTGTCATTACTGCACAGAAATAAACTTGGTCACTTTCTCTTCAGTTCATTTACTTGCAATATTTAATGTGGAGTTGAACTGCCATTTAAAATGTTCTCTAGAGATTACACATGATTTGGCATTACTGTAAAAAGTTATTGTCTCCATAGAAAAGAATGGGAACAGAGTAAAAGATCATACATGCATCATTAAGAAAGCAGATACATGTCATTGGAAGAATGACCACAGTTCTATATTTTCTCCCAAAATAACAAGTATTTTACAAGACTCAAGAAAAGAAGGTAGAAGTAAATGAAGTGCTGTTATATTTTGTTACTAAGATACCAAAAAAGAATCATCTATCACACACTAAACAATACAGCTAAAGGCAGGATAAATTGGTAAAACTAGAGAAATAAGAAATTGTCAAAGAAGCAAAGGCTGGTGGTCCTGATTCATATATGGCACAAAACAGCCCTTAAAGCATTATGGCGTAATTTTAAAAATAGAGTGTTCTTTCCTTATTGATTATCTACCATCTAGCCAATCAATAATGTTTAGCTTAAGCCCAAATCAATAGTGAGCTGGAGAGAGCTCAGACAAGCTCACAGAAGGCAAAATGCAAGTACACATCTCCCACAGTGATATCAGTGAAGTCATGGTAGCTTGAAATAGTCCAGAATGAGAGTATTTACACCTTGGAAATTCGTAGTTGCTATAAATCAGGGCTTTGTTGTTTGTTTTTAAGAACTGGTTAACCAGTATCTCATTGCCAAAGTGGGAATTTGTGGATTATACAGAAGTATCTCATGCAAGTCTTGCTAGGATTTGGAACCAGGTATTGGGGCTTCCCTGGCGGCTCAGTGGTAAAGAATCTGCCTGCCAGTGCAGGATACCTGGGTTTGATCCTTGGGTTGGGACAATCCCCTGGAGAAGGAAATGGCAACCCACTCCAGTATTCTTGCCTGGGAAATCCCACGGACAGAGGAGCCAGTCAGGCTATAGTTCATGGTGTCGCAAAAGAGTCAGACACGACTTAGTGACTAAACAGCAAAGTAAATTTACCAAGAACAGAGATAACTTCTTTATATGTTTCCATCAGTCTTTCCAGAACCACATGGCCTCTTATCTTTTCTTAGGTCCACACATCTCTTTCTTCTCTCTCTCCACATTTCATGGCCACCGCTGGTACAATCAGGTTCAGTTAAAGTCAGATAGTGTGCAGACCTACCTTTTTAAGAATTATGGCTAAGGTGGGTTCTCAGGAAGGCGATATAGAGGCTGGACAAAAATGGTGAGCATCTCAGGCTTCATTCCTAAAGGAAGTTGGTTTGGGTAACACACTCAGGTGGGAGGATATGAGCAGAAGTAACAGCCTTCAGAGTTGCTAGAACAAAATGTGGAACCTGGGCATGGTAGAAGATGAGGTTAAAGAGATACAAAGGTGAGGCATGAGAGGGGATGTTAGTTACATACATGGCAGGGTTTTCAAGTCCAAAAGTGTCCAGCCTAAGGGAACTGGAGTCTAGACAGTCCTGTAGGCATGCAAAGTCCTGTGGCACCCAGCTCTTCGGTGAGAAGGCCATCAAGGCAGTGGAAAGCTTGAGCTGTAGATGTGTCCATTCACTGGCCCCTTCCATAGCTGGGCAAGTCATTCATCCTCCCAGTGCCTCCATTTCTCCACAAAGTGGAGATAAATAAAGCTACCTTCTGACTACCTCAAAGGGTTGTTGGGGAGGCAAATGACCTACCGTATGAAAACCCTTTGAGGACTGTGAAACAAGATTCAAGCATATGGTACTTACTCATCTGTAAAATAAGGGGGTTGGCCTAGATGGGATTTAATGTTCTAGTCTTAAAGCTCTACAACTCTATTATTATCCTTATTATCTGATGATTATGTTAAAATTATGGGTTTTATGGACATGAAACACCCTTCTCTCATCTTGCCAAGAAGACTTAAGGCGAAGCTTTTAGGCCGAGAAATACCACTTCCTAGGTGGTTGTTTCCACAGAAACACCAATAACCATAAACTTATGCAGGAATGTGAACTGTTTGGGTTTAAATAGGAAGAGGAAATTGATTTATAAACCAGGAATAGCACCAAACCCCTAAAGAAGAATGGTTTCTTTCTGTACATTACACATAAGTATGTAACCTGATCCCTCATTTAAAAAATACTGCTTTTTTGATATCTGCTTTTAAAAAGATTACATAGTATGCTACAACTGAAATGCCAAAAGATTTAAAAGTGGTTTCAGAAAACTGTGGCTAAAATCTAGGGGTTAAAATGATGAGGTCTAGAGATTTTTTTCATTCCTAAATTGCTCTTCAGCCCCAGTGTTTAGTCAGTCTCTTGTATTTTAGAAAGGAAAGAGGAAATATCATCTTCTTTCTAGAAACATATCACCAAAAGTGGTGCAGTTAATGACCAGTAATAGTCTGGAACCACTGCCGACACTCACAGAGGGCTTCCCATGTGTCAGGCCCTGGGCTTAGTGCTTTACTTGCATCTTCTTATTTAATCCTTGCAAAATCTCAAGTGAGGCAGGCAGTCTTATTAGTCTCATTATAGAGATGAGAAAGCAAGGCCTCAGGAGAATAATTGACTTGCTCAGCCAGCAAGTGGTGGCACTGGGATTCAAAGCTCCCTTGCTCCAGCCCTCATCCTTGCTATCCTGTGCTAGCTTGCTTCTGAAAACTTCTTAACATGATTTAAAAAAAATAGCTTTCCCAAAGGGAAAGATAGACCTCATGTCATATGTTGAGGGGTGGTTAGAAAACGATCTCATTGAAAATAGAGGCTCTATGATATTTCAGTAATTAAGAGCTAAGAGTGAGTAGTATGAGGCCATAAAAAGATAACAAAGTTTTGCCATTTGCAGCAACATGGATGGACTTAGAGGATATTATGCTAAATGAAAGAAGTCAGAGAAAGATAATATAGCATGATGCCACTTATATGTGGAATCTGAAAAATACAGCAAACTCGTGAATGTAACAGAAAAGCAGCGGACTTACAGAGGCAGACAGCAAACTAACGGGCACCAGCTGGCAGGAGTGGAGAGCACTGTTGTGGGGAACGATGGGTTTAAACTATTGGGTGAAGAGAGGCTCAAACATGTACTGTACAACACAGGGTATACAGCCAATATTTTGTAACAACTGTAAATGGAAAGTAACCTTTATTAATTGTATAAAGAGACTTCCCTGTTGGTCCAGTGGTTAAGACTTTGCTCTTCCAATGCAAGGGGCATGGGTTTGATCCCTGGTCAGAGAACTAAGATTCCACATGCCACAGGGCCAAAAAAAAAAAAAAAAGTAAAAATTCATAAAAAATTTTTTTTAAGAATGAGGAGTATGTTCAGTGTTCTCAGCACATACAAACAGACCATGTTTTCCAGAATGGCCAGCCTAAAACATTAGAAGCATTGTGTCTCAAGAAAGGCTTGGACTTTCAAAATGCCTTTTGTTCCATAAATAAACGGAAAGCTTCCTTAACTAGCAGGGATTTGGAGAGAAGGCAGGAATTCTCCATCTAAAACTCAGCTTCTTCTTTGCTGTTGACTGAAGCATCAGCTGCAGCTCTTTCCGCCTATAGTTCAGAAGTGGTAAAACTTGTGGAAAGTGAACGAGACCCTGTGGAAAAGATTCGCTCCCCATTTTCCAGGCAAAATGTTTCAATCAAATGCTTCTTTGTACATGCATTCAGACTAAAAATCCACTTACAGACAACTGAAAAAATCACATTCAATTCTCCATTTTTAGGTTAACCATAAATGTCTGTGAGGCATAAAAGCCCCTAGTGGAGAGGAAAATAATCCAGCTGAGTAATAGGTTTCTATTTCTAGAACATAATTACCAAGAAGAGCGATCAAGGGGCAGGCATTTATTGAGCATTTACTAAGTGATTCGCTGCGTGGGATAGAAAATAAGAGCAGTAAGATCTTAATTAAAAGATCCCTGGGAACTAAACATTGTAAAAACAAAAAGCACACAGAATTTCTATATAAACTGTGTAAGCAAAGTTGCCTAAGGGAAGGAAAAAGCATTAGACTGATGAGGAATTATGAAGCTGGTGGTTTCTTGCCAAGTCTTTGGGGGTCCTTTCCCCTTCAGGGGAGAAATATCCTCTCTCAAATCTCTTCACGTTCTCTTCCACTCAGTAGATGGGTGGGTTCATAGAAACTGGGAATGCAAAGAGGAACTAGATCCCACTAAGAAGCTATGATTCTAGCCAGGATTTACAGAAAGCTTCTCACTTTCCTCCTCTGCCCACCTCTCCAATCAAAACAGGGTATGATCATCAGTCCCACTGATACATGGCTTTTTAAACACAGCGTGTGCACACTAAAATGTGACTTCCATCATGCTTTTGCATTTTAAATCTATCTCTTCTGATTGTGGATA
Source organism: Ovis aries (assembly GCF_016772045.2). Classification (NCBI taxonomy): domain Eukaryota; kingdom Metazoa; phylum Chordata; class Mammalia; order Artiodactyla; family Bovidae; genus Ovis; species Ovis aries. The sequence continues at coordinate 39,667,891 of NC_056069.1, read as the reverse complement.
AAGAGTTTCAGATACCACTATATGGGTTTTAAGAAGAATAAAGGGAAACAATCTAAATGTTCATCAACAGAGGAATGGATAAAGAAGAAATAATACATTTATACAATGGACTATTACTCAGCCATAAAAAAGAATGAAGTAATATTATTTGCAACAACATGAGTCTAGAGGTTATCATACTAAGTGAAGTTAAGTCAGACAGAGAAAGACAAATATCATGTATCACTTATATGTGGAACCTTAAAAACTAATACAAATGAATTTACTTATAAAACAGAAACAGACTCACAGATTTTGAAAACAAAACTTATGATTACCAAAGGGGAAAGGTGGCCGGAGGGGTAAATTAGGACACACACATAACATATATACACACATATATAAAATAATCAGTAAGAAAAAAAAAAGGAAAGATGAAGAAGGCAAACTAGAGTCACCTCAGTTCTGCTCATCTAGCTGGCACTGAAGGTCTCAGCTCAGATGTCACCTCTTCAGAGTCGTTGTATGACACCGGATCAATTATTGGTACTCTACTACACTAAACTTTTATTTTATCCATGGCACTTATCATTACCATAAATTCTCCTATTTCTCCGCTGTATATTTTCCTGCATTTTCCCCTAATCATTGTGAAAGCAGAGATCTTGTCAGTTTTGTTTTCTACTTTGTCCCCAGGGCCTAACACAGAGGCTAAAACACAGAAGATTATCACACTATCAAGCTGAGTGGATGAATGAGTGTGGGTGGGTGAAGGAGTAAGCGAATATAGCTGACCACCTGACTTAGTTCCTCAAGTGTGGCTGGCAGAGTAAATCCTAAGATTTCTCATGACAGGAAAAAAAATAGATCTCATCATTTTAAGCCTTATGATCCAGCAATCCCATTTCTGGGTATATATCCAAAGGGAATGAAAACAGCCTCTGGAATAGATGTCTGCATCCCGTGTTCACTGCAGCATTGTTCACGAAATAGCCAAGATGTACAAACTCCCTAAGTGTTTCTCAACAGATGAATGGGTAAAGAAGATATGTTTTATATACATATATACACACATATACAATGAAATATTATTTAGCCATAAGGAAGAAGGAAACCCTGACTTTTGCTACAATATGGTTGAGACTTAAGGGCATTATGCTAAGTGGGATAAGCCAGAAAGAAAAAGACAAGTTTAGTATAATATCACTTATATGTAGAATCTAAAAAAGCCAAACTCATCTAGACAGAGAGTAGAGTAGATGTTAACAGGGCTTGGGGGTGGGGAAATGGGGAGATGTTGGAAAAGGGTACAAGTTATAAGATTAATAAGTTCCGGGCATCTGATTTACAGCACTATATATATTCTATATATTTATAGCATTCTCTCTCTCTATATATATATATATAAGTTCTACTATCAACAAATTTATATATATAATACATATATGTGTGTATATACACACCCATAGTGACTATAGTTAATGACAGTGTATTATACACTTGAAATTTGCTAAGAGAGTAGATCTTAAGTGTTCTCACCACAGTAAAGAAACGGTAATTATGTGCTGTGATGGAGGAATGAGATAACGCTATGAGGATAATCATTTTGTAATATACAAGTGTATTAGCTCAACACATCACTCCCTCACTTTAAGCTACACAATGTATGTCAATTAAAACTCCAAGCAGAAAGGAAAAAAATGAGAGTGGTTGGCAGGGGTTTGGAGAATCAAGGGCTCCCATGTTGGTCTCTAGGCCCTAGACCAGAGTAAGCAAATGATGAGTCAGCCTCCTGTTCCTATAAGTAAAGTTTCATTGGTACACTGCCACACCCATTAGCTTACTCATTACCTATGGACATTTTTGAGCTCCAGTGGCAGAGTTGAGTAGCTGTAATGGAGACCATATGATCTGCAGTCTGAAAATACTCACTGTCTGGTCCTTTCAGAAAACATTTGCTGAATGTTTCACCTAGACTCACCCCTGGTGAGTAGAACTGAAACCATTAGGCGCCCAGTTTATGAGCTGTGGGTTACAAAGGAGTTAGTGCCTCTTCCTCATTTAAATGTTTGTCTCCTTTCATTAAAACACACTTTCCTCTTGAATACAATTTTAAATCAAAAACCTTTTTTAGTTAAATTTTTTAAAGTTGAATAATCTAAGATAATGTAGTATGATAAATAGACGGGCTAGGTTTGGCTGCAGTAACAAACAACCCCAAAATCTCAACAGCTTAAAATAGCCCAGTGCATCTCTTGCTCACGTGGTATTTCCCATGTTGGTTGGCGGAGGCTCTTCACAATGTTTGGAGAAGGAAATGGCAACCCACTCCCACTTCACAATGCTGTCACTCAGGAACTGCAGGCTGATGGACACTTGATTCCACTCTACTGCTACAGCTCCCCAGAGTGGGAAAGAAGACCACACTGAATCAGGCACTAGATGCCGAAGCTTCTACCTGGAAGTGACGTATATAATTCCTCTCACATTTGATTACCCAGAGGAAGACCTATGGTCACATCTTAATTCATCAGGGTGAGGATATGTAATCCTCCCACAAGAGTGGGCACTCATATTTGTGGGAACTTTATAATTGCATATAATTATTCTCTAAGTACTGAGTTAAAAGGAAATGTAGTGGATTAGGCTCAGGGCCATGGGTGCTCATCCCACGTAGGCTTGAATCCACAGGGATGAAAGCCAGAAGGAGGGGCCCATTTTCCTGAGTTACACCCCCTAAGGTACCCCTGAGAAACCACAGGCTCCGAGTTCTACTGTTTAAAAAAAAAAAAAAATGGAATTTGAGATAGCCTGCAATATGCTATCAGATACGTTACTAACCTTAACATTTAAAACTCCACTGAGACCAAAATAATCTAGCAAATAATATCAAAACAACACTCAGGAATTTAGAACTTTTTGAGTTTCTTTACATGGGTCTATAACTCTCAAGGCTAAAGAAAAGCTCTCCCCAGGTCCAGCTGCAGTGAGAGTGCTCTGCATTCCTTCAGGGACAGCAGCAGGCCTCTGGTGAAGAGCATGAGAAAGGTTTGTCTTCCTAAGTCTCCATATCTCGGGTGGGGAACTGTCTGGCCTGGGCTTTCAACGTCCTTTTCATCTCACTTCTAGAAATCAATGCAAGCCCTAGAGCCAACAAACTGAGCATCTGGGGTATGGTTGGTGCAGGGAGCAGAGGTCACGGTACAGCTGGGGAAGATCGATCTTTTGCTTTCCAAGAGTCTTGGGTGAGAAAAAGAGCACAAGGAGGAATTCTATGGAAAGAAAGGAGGAAAATCTTTGATGATCTCACTCGGACCCAGGACTGAACTAGCTGTTGGTGCAGAGCAGCGCGCATGTGTGCCCTAGAGGAGTCAGAAGGGAGTGCGCTTTATCTCACTTATCCAGAAGATGAATCTTGACCCAGAAGAGGGAAAGCTTCATGTCCAATAACAAAAAGCAGAGCCTGTTGATGAGCGTTACCCACGGAGGGAAAGCATGCACTGAAAAGAAAAAAGCGGCTTGTCTAGTTTACTAGGGTTGTCATAACAAAGTACCGTGGATTGGGTGACTTAAACAACAGAAATTAATTTTCTTGTAGTCCTGGAGGCTGGAAGTCCAAATTTAAGATGTTGGCAGGATTGGTGTTGTCTGAGTCCTCTCTCCTTACCATTCAGATAGTCACCACCCTCCTGCCTCTTCACAAGGTTGTCCCAAGTGCATACACACCCCTGGTGTTTCTCTGTGTGTCCTTACGATCTCTTCTCACAGGGACACCAGTCAGCCTGGATTAGAGCCCAGCCTAATGGCCTCGCTTCAACTTAATTACCCCTTTAAATTCTCTCCCTCCAAAAACAGTCACATTTTAAGGTACTGGGAACTTAGGGCTGCAACATAGGAATGTAGAGGGGATACAGTTCAGCCCATAATGTGGACTCTTCACAGGAATATAAAAATATCCCAAACTCCTCAACCTGTTCAAATCAATAATGGATATTGAGTATGACTGCCCTGAACGTTCTGTCCTCACAAAATCTCATCCGGCATAACCTTCCCAACACTGTGTGTATATGTGTGTCTGTGTGCAACTCAGATGTATTCTCAAAAATAAAACAAAAAAGTGGGGTGTACAAAATGAATGACTAGAATCTCGAAATAAGCACAGTGTCATCTAACATAAGGAAACTATCAGCCTGAATACCCTTAAAAATATTGCCAATGTGATAAAATATAGGTACAGCACCATCCATACTTTTTGTGACCATGGAAATTTGAATGACGTAGAGACAGGCATGGAGACTTTCCTGAAGAAATTTGGGAGTTCCCAGAGTATAAGGCTGTCTTCTCACATTCTTCTGAAAATGTCTTATTTGTCTCTTGTCTTAGATGATGGTTTAGCAGGGTACACAATTTCAGGGGCACTTATTTTCTCTCAGCACTTTGAATTGTTCCTCTGGATTCTGAATCCTCTTGTAGTTGTTAAGACTATTATATAATTATTGTGTGTGTGTTTTGTTTTTATAATTTCTTCTTTCTTTCTGGTTCTTTTTATGTTTGTTTGTTTTGTTGTTGTTGTTTTTTTAGTTTTCTAAAGCTTCATTTTGATGTTTGTAGCAATGAATTCATTTTTATTTATTTTGCTTCAGAGTTGATGTATTTCTTCAAACTTGAAATTCAGATCTCTCATCAGTTCATGTTTTTTCATTATCACTTTGAATATTGCCATTCTTCCTTCTGTCCATTCTCCCCTTTTGGAACTCCAATTAGATATATTTTGAAGATCTACTTTTCTCCTCCATGTCCCAGCCTCAATTACATAGTTTCCATGTCTGAATCTCTCTGCATAGCATTTTGAGATGATTCTTCTCCCCTTTCTTCTAGTTTAGTAATTCTCATTAGTTGTGATAGATCTGCCATTTAATCTACACATTACATTTGAAATTTTAAGTATTATATTTTACATTTCTAAACATTCTATTTGGCTCTTTTTAAAAGAACGTTTATTCTTGATGGTCTTTTGTTCATTTCTTATGGTTACAGTTCCTTCTCTTTCTTCAGAGACCTGGGTTCTATCCCTGGGTTGGGAAGATCCCCTGGAGAAGGGAAAGGCTATCCACTCCAGTATTCTGGCCTGGAGAATTCCATGAACTGTATAGTCCATGGGGTTGCAAAGAGTCAGACACAACTGAGTGACTTTCACTTTCACTTTCATGGCCAAAATTCTTATTGTCTAATTCTGTTGTCCATTGTGTCTGCTGAGCCCAATTTATGGTGGCTTATCTTCTCATGTGCCTCTCATTTTTACACTCAGTACAAATAAGGCTACTCTGAAAGATAAGAACCCTGAAGACTCTAGGTTGAGGTTGCATCCCGTCTAATACCAGGTGCCTTGGGGTGTTATGAACTGGATGCACTTTTAAAATAATTTTTCTTCCTGGAGTTTCCTGGGCCATGCAAATAGAGTAAATACCAAATCACTACAATGTCAGGCTTGGGATTAGAAATTTGCAGTAAAGAGCGATTTTGTTTTCATTTTCGATGCTTTTTACCAAGGCTGAAATGGAGATATTTCTTTGTTGGCTTCCTTTTTGCTACAGGATGAATTTTTTTTTCCTAATCCAACTTTTTACTTGAGAGTGTAGATGTTTGAGACCCCTAACTTTTTCTAGGATCTCAATTTTCATCTTGACAGGCCTTTAGTCTCCCCACGGAGAATCAAGCTCCCTGGATTGGCAAATAACCCCCAAGTAGCTCCATGCTTCAGGGTTTGCTGACCACTCTGGTTTCAACTTTTTTTCTTACATCCTGTGAATATTACTGTCTTACAAATTTAACTTTGCTTATAACCAAATGTTTGGTGTATATTACCCAGTGTTTCTATGTGCTTGTGGGGAAATTTTTTTCAGAATTTCCAGGCAGCCATACTGTTGGAGACCAAAGTCCATTCCCCGGCTCTGAAGAACACAGCTACCTCCAGTTATGCCTGAAGTAACTTGTTCTTGCTTCAGTCTAGTGGGACAGAGTGCCTCCTTTCCTTTGTACTTCTATGAAATTCCAATAATCCATGCACATATCTTATTTTTTATAATGGGAGGAGGGGTAAAAATATGACAAGTGGGTGTACAAACACTTTGTTAACTCTAAGGAGTGGTTCTAGCCACTGTATAACTAAGGTATGGTATTAGGCTCTCCTTTGGAAAGAGAATATTCTGCTCTGATACACATCCTCTGGCAGGAGTCGGGGGCAGGGGAGGTGGGGGTGGAGAAATCTGCTTAAGTAAGGTATCCAGATTCATTTGCAAGGATTAAAAATCTACTTTTGAAGGGATATATGTTGCAGAGAAGAAGAAATTCTGACTCCATGTTGGAACTGTATCTTTGACTTGCTTTTTTTGCTTTTGTTATTACAATCATACATAATGGCGTGTCTCAAAGGACCCTCTCCCTCTGCCTGATGGTAAAGTGCCTTTGTTCAGCTATTAGAGATAATCTGACCCCGCCCACCTGTGAATAAAAGAGATGAACACATCCCTTCCAAAGGCTGACACTTCCCAGAGATATTTTGCAAGACTTGAGTCCCCTGGACTGCAAGGAGATCAAACCAATCAGTTCTAAAGGGAATCAGTCCTGAATATTCATTGGAAGGACTGATGCTGAAGTTGAAGCTCCAATACTTTGGCCACCTAAAGCAAAGAACTGACTCACTGGAAGAGACCCTGAATGATGGGAAAGATTGAAGGCTGGAGGAGAAGTGGACGACAGAGGATGAGATGGTTGGATGGCATCACTGACTCAGTGGACATGAATTTGAGCAAGCTTTGGGAGTTGGTGATGGACAGGGAAGCCTGGAGTGCTGAAGCCCATGGGGTTGCAAAGAGTCGGACATGATTGAGCGACTGAACTGAACTGAACTGAACTGCAGACCCTTTTTACTTTACTTCCTCATGGCCTCTCCCTCTCCATTCTGCCTTTTGACTTTAGTTCCTCATTGTTTCTCTCTCTGACTCTGTAAAAGAACCTGGCATCCAGAACACCCAAAAATGATTGCTTTAAGACATTTGTGTGCCATCTTCTTGGTCAGTTTGTTTTCCGAATAAAAACATATTCCTTGCCTCAACCCCTTGTCCCTTGTATTTATTGGCCTCTCATGCAGCGAGCAGAGCGAGCTTGGACTTGGTAACACTTAGCACAGAGTGTATTCTACCAGTATGTTCCTTCTGCTTATAAACAGCACAAAACCACACAAAAAGCAAGGATTGGGAAGAAAACAAACTCTTAAATACAAATTGTGTATTCTTGCACCTTAGAAGTTCAGCCTATCTAAACATTTGTGTTCATTTAGTTCTATTGACTTTGCACTGAGGGTTTTGTTTTTTTTTTTTTTTTTTAATCTTTTGGCCATGCCATACAGCATGTGAGGTTTTAGTTCGCTAAAACTGTGCCCCCTGCATTGGCAGTATGGAGTCTTAACCAATGGACCAGTCACCAGGGAAATCCCACTATCTGACTTTTTTTGAGTTTCTTCAAGTTGTTTAAAAATCGTGTCAGCTCCTCTTCTAGTCCAGATTCACTAGAAAAACACCTTCATTGCTGTTCCTTGTTGCACCTGCCCGTATGTCTCCCCTTGACCAAGGGAGTCTCTTCTGGATATCTCTAAGCTCCTTCTTTTTTTTTTAATTTTGTTTTAAACTTTTTATTTTATATTGGAGCATAGCTGATTTACAGTGTTGTATTAGTTTCAGGTGTACAAAAGCTCCCTCTTTTGCTACCAGGTCTGTGTCTTTTATCAGTGACCTGTCCCTTTGGAAAGGGCAGTGACTTCTGCCTTTCCCACAGATGTCTAGTGGGCACCCAAACCTTGACTCCCGTTGTGTTTGTCTGCCTCCCTATTTTTAGAAATGGAAACCCACTTCAGTATTCTTGCCTGGAGAACTCCATGGACAGAGGAGCCTGGCGAGCTACAGTCCATGGGGTGGCAAGGAGTTGGGCATGACTGATGGACTAACACTTTCACTTTCAAAGGGTTTTTTGTTTGTTTTTCCTGCTAAGATTTTAAAACTTGGCTACAAGGTATGGGGCGTGATTCTTCAGACCAGCATGAGGGGTGGAAACTTGTTAAAAATGCAGACTCTCAAGCCTTTCTTCAAGACCTACTGAATCAGAACCTGCTTTTTAAAAAGATCTCAGGCAGCTCAGATGCACATTAAAGTTTGAGAAGCCCTGTGTTGCTAAAGTGGAAACTCCAGTACTTTGGCCCCCTCATGCGAAGAGTTGACTCATTGGAAAAGACTCTGATGCTGGGAGGGATTGGGGGCAGGAGGAGAAGGGGACAACAGAGGATGAGATGGTGGGATGGCATCACTGAGTCGATGGACGTGAGTCTGAGTGAACTCCGGGAGTTGGTGATGGACAGGGAGGCCTGGCGTGCTGCGATTCATGGGGTCGCAAAAAGTTGGACACGACTGAGTGACTGAACTGAACTGAACTGTTTTAAAAACCATCATACTGAAAGAACATTTAAAATCAATCAATCATAAATAAAATAAACCAATCATTTGTAAACATATTGTGTATGCATCCCATGGAATGCTCCTGAAACATGCAGATTTTCTGATTCACCCAGTGAAGAGCCTGAGTCAGTATTTCTGTGGACAGGCTAGTGTGGAGACCACACTGGAGAAGATGACTTTTAAATAGAAAAAGCATTGCATCTTCACTGTGCTTTTCATTCATAGACGGTGTTTCCAGCATGTTAGGGTGATTCATCTCTGACACACTTGTACAGGTGTGAGTTCAGCAAATTTCTTTTTTTTTTTTTTTCCCCTTTTTGAAACCTCCTTGATTCCTTAATCAAGGCTCCTAGATGTTTAGATTTTTTCCTCAAATTTTCCCAGGGTAACGATAGCCATCCCAGCTTTAACTGGTTCACGTGTTCTTTCACCTCTGCCTTCTGCTGTGTACACTTTGGGAAGAGTCCAGTGTGCATTAGATCACCCACCAGGAAGCCAGTGAGCATCTCCTCAATACAGTCCTTCAGTCCTGACTCTGATGGGCAGGGACAGCTCACTTTTCCCTCTGTACCTGCTACAGGAGGGGACCAAAGAGAATGGTATTAAAAACATGGGGAAAATCTTTTTTAAATGGCCACTTTGTTAGATCCCTGTCATTTGATTTCCTCCCACCTTCCTGCAACCAGAATGTACTCACAAACCCCTGTCCAAGCTGAATATTCAGGTTGGGCTCAAGCTCTAGCCCTGGTGATTTCTTACTATGTGACCTTGGAGAACTTTCATAAGCTTCCCTGATCTATTTCCTCATCTCTAAATGGAAATAGTAAGAGCATATATCCCAAAGTTTGTTGGGAGGATTTTCAGAGTTAATGCTTGCTAAGTATTGCTTTATATCTGCTGCAAAATAATCATTGATGAATTTAAACATGGGATTAAAAAAGATCACTTGGTAGGTAAATACCTACCAGTGGTGGACAGGTACTTTGTTGGTCCCCAATGAACCATGATTCCTGGCTCTTATGACTTTCTGTAATTGCTTTCTGCTTTGACTTTGGACTTGGCTGTGCCATTGAAACATGGATGGAAGTTGATCAGTGCACAACTTTTAAAAGAATGATGTAGCCATCAGTTCAGTTCAGTTGCTCAGTCGTGTCCGACTCTTTGCAACCCCATGAATCGCAGCATGCCAGGCCTCCCTGTCCATCATCATCTCCCGGAGTTCACTCAGACTCATGTCCATCAAGTCAGTGATGCCATCCAGCCATCTCATCCTCTGTTGGCCCCTTCTCCTCCTGACCCCAATCCCTCCCACCGTCAGAGTCTTTTCCAATGAGTCAACTCTTCGCATGAGGTGGCCCAAGTACTGGAGTTTCAGCTTTAGCATCGTTCCTTCCAAAGAAATCCCAGGGCTGATCTCCTTCAGAATGGACTGGTTGGATCTCCTTGCAGTCCAAGGGACTCTCAAGCACCACAGTTCAAAAGCATCAATTCTTTGGCACTCAGCCTTCTTCACAGTCCAACTCTCACATCCATACATGACCACCGGGAAAACCATAGCCTTGACTAGATGGACCTTAGTCAGCAAAGTAATGTCTCTGCTTTTGAATATGCTATCTAGGTTGGTCATAACTTTTCTTCCAAGGAGTAAGCGTCTTTTAATTTCATGGCTGCAATCACCATCTGCAGTGATTTTGGAGCCTAAAAAAATAAAGTCTGACACTGTTTCCACTGTTTCCCCATCCATTTACCATGCCATAGGACATGATAAAGACGAGTTGAAACCAATTAGGTCCAACATGGCAGAAGATTCAACTTCCAGTGGACCTTGAGACTCATTATAGGCTCATTGTAATACACTAGCATGCTAAATGGCACACCCACTAGCACCATGACAGTTTTGAAGCCAACCATAAAAGGCCAAAAAAATGGGTGGTGGCCCAATTCCTGGAAATCCCTGCCCCATCCCCAAAATAAATGGAATAACCTTCCCACTCATTAGCCAATGAAATTACCCAGCCCACAAAAACTAACTATACCTTATTTCAAGGTTCTCTCTCTTATAGTCTGAAATGGCCCACCCTTCATGGAATGTGTTTCTCCCAAGGCCTCTTGCCTTCTGAGATGGCCCACACTCTGTAAAGTGTGTTTCTCTCTAAGTAAATCCAGTTCTTACCTACCACTTTTTCTGTGACATCTTTCACGATGAAGCAAGAACCTCAAATTCATTGGCAACACTGAGGCAGGAGGCAGATGGGCTCTCCGCAGGGTAAAGCAATTGGAGGTTCATCCTCTACTGACCAAAACTCCAAGATAAGTATAGCACGACAATTATGGGAGGAGCCTGCTCAGACTCTACACATTTTTCCTTCCTGAAGTCAGGAGACCTCCCCAACCATACATGCACAGAGAAGCTTTTTGGAGGTGAAAGGGGAGTGATACTAACTAATACTAGGCTGCCAAGATGCATTTTTGGCTCCATCTTGGCTGAGATGCATGCACACACATAGAAGGATCTTGAGATATAGCCGATACAACTATGAACCAGGCATTTCATAATGACTGGCCAAAGGAAATCCAGAAGAAATGTCCCATAAAAGTAATTCAAACTGTCTTGAGGGTGCAACTCAGGGACTCTCCTTCTGAGTCTGCCCATGTATCTATACACACATACTGTACTTTTTCCTTTTAATAAATACTTGTATGACTACTTTCCATCTTTGTGAACATTCTTTCCTGCAAAGCTGAAGGGCCAGGGCCCTTGTCACTGACTACTTGTCTAGTGGCTAGGATCTGATGCTTTCACCACTGCTACCCAGCCCAGTCTCTGGCTGGGAACCGAAGCTCCACTGCAAGCCATTGTAGGCTGAGGCCACCCAAGATCAACACCTTTAGCTTTGGCCAATGGGACCATGGCAAGCATGGTGTGAGTGGAAGCTTGATGAGCACTTGTAGACTGAGGTGCAACCCCTTGGAACATTCCTTCCTGGAACCCAGCCACCAGTCCTTGAGGAAGCCCAAGAAACCACAAGAAGGAGAACCAAGATCTCAGCCAACAACCCCCAGCTGACCTCCAACCAGGGAACAACACTAACCACAAGCTCTTGGCGAGAGACATTTCAGGTCATCTGGCCACTCCAGACCCACCTAGTCAACCTACAGAATCATGAGGAATAACAGACTCTACTGTTGTTGCTTGAAGTCACTAAGTTTTGAAACTGTTTGTTTTACAGCAACAGATAAACCCAATAACCATTTTTACCATTTCCATATCAGCAGAATCCCAATTTTACTTGGTGTACAGTGTACCCAGTTAAAAAAAAAAAAAATCTGTGTTCCCTTCCCTCTCAGAGGAAGGCAGCCATGTGATACAATTTTGATCAATAAAATTAAGTTGGATGGGGCTTTCGGAAAACCTTCCTGAGAGGGGCAGACCACACTGGCTATCCGCTCATCCCCTTCTGCCTGCCTGAAACACAGAATTGATACTGCAGGTGGGGACATTACTGAATCCAAACTCCCTCTGCTCACTGCACTGGAGAAAGCTAGGGCTCAATCTGCAACCTAACAGTATTTCTTCCTTTTAAAACTCTCTCATTTCTCATCTTTACTCCATGTATGAAAACAAAGGAAAAAGAAGCAGTCAGTCATGATTGCTGCCTAGAAGCTGACAAGCAGCTTTGGGCTGAGAAGTCCCCTCTCTGGGCCACACTATGAGGGCTCCTGCCAGGATTCAGTTTCTCTGTTCTCAACAGTCTTCTGCAGATCCAGCCTCACACGTGATACTCTAAAATTTTTGCAAGTGCCTCTCTGACCTTGATTTGTTTTCTATCCCTGTGAACTGAACATGCAAGTAAGAACTTGGAGACTTGAAGCAGAAGGCAATGTGATCAGGGAGGTGAACTGGGATGAGAGGGCACACAGAGAATGTTCTCATCATCTATGTTTCTTCATATGAGCATGTTATGCTGAATGTGAATGAAGAATCCTCTTAAGGCACACAGTTTAAATACAACCTTTTAAAATATCCTGCAGAAGTCCACAAAGCAAATGTGAAACCCACTCAGACCTCCACCTTCCTCTCTTTGCCCCATAGACCTGGGTTTTTTCAGTGGCAAATTTCCCAAACTAACTCAGTGCCAACCTAGTCTTCTGATTCTCCCAAATGGCCTCCAAAACTCCCTTCCCTGTTACATATTCAAAAGGACAAACTCCTCTACCTGGTCAACAGTGACCTCCATATCCACAACACCAGAACCCTGCCCTCCTGTCTCTTATTGCTCTATTACTGTAAAGCCAATTTGTCATCTTGGCGTTTGTGTCCTGAGGGTTCTAGGAATGCATGGCAGGCAGCCACCATGGCCTCTTTGCTGGCTTTGGCTGGTTTCTGTGCAGGTTCCTCGTCCCACCTCGGCTCTGGGGAAGGAATCCAGTCCACAGCGATCTTTCTGGTGGTGGTGCCTCTGTCTTCTGGCATGTCATGGGACAGTCAGAAACATCTTCACAGCCTTAATCCTGTTCTGAAACTCAAACAGGAAGTCGAGAACAAGAAATTACAGGACTCTTCTCAAAGAAGGCAAAGGAAGAGTGATAACTTGACCTTAGAAGAACCTCCACCTCGAATGAGAGAAACCTGCTCACAGTGCATGTTTGGATCATTGAGGAATTTGTACTAAAGGCAAAGCAAACACAGGGTGGATGGAGTTGTGTTAAATATCTTCACAGTAGTGTAGTCGAATGTCTTAAGTATGAACTGTCTGCCATGGACTGTCTCTTAAAAATGTGTTCTCTCACAAAGTCGAAAGAGCAATTTTGAGAACAAGAAGCAAACTACTTCATGTCTTCTAAGAATGTTAAAGAAAGCCACAAAACTGGGAATGTGAGAATGAATAACAGAAGCCAAATGGCTACCAAACCTTAGAAAAGCATAAACAAGCAGCCATAACAGATGCAAAATAACTCATCAGCCAAAGTAGGACACAGATGTATTATGTGAGCACTGTTTAGCTACGGAAGAAACACAAATTAAAATACCTTATAAGCAGAAGTTGATCTTACTGAAGAAGACAAAAATCTGGAGCTCAGTTTTAGTGCCATAACAGAAAACAAATGGACCAGGCCAACAAAAATAGTGGCTTGTTTTAGAATCACTCTATGAAGACATCATTCTGAAGCATCAGCTTCTGTAAGGCCCTTTAATAACTTACCCACCCTCTTCACTTAAACTCACTTTGCTTACAATGCTAAATCAAGAACTAGATGCTCCAGGCGTGGCTGGGGGGAAAATACAAAATACCAATGCCCAGGCCCCACACCAGACCATTGAAACCAGTCTTCTAGGGTGTGGGGCCAAGGCAATGGGGATTTTTAAAGGCAGGTGATTCTAAGGAGCTGCTAGGATCACTGCAGAGGAAGCCAGTAAAGCTGCCCCTGCCACATTCATGGAATGACATGCCCTGTTATTGCTTCTGACTGTGGAGCTTTGTAAAAGCCCCTGCTCTTAGCCTTTAGATAATCAGCTGTCTTCTTGATGTTTGCGAGCTCCTCACAATGCTACCTCCACAGCCTCAATGGCAAGTATTTTCTGGAATTCCTGACATGCACAGCAGAACGACCAACTTGGCACATGGATGCCTCTTTGGATTATCTTACAATGCTCCTTCCGAGAAAGGAGAGGCCAACAAGATGGAGCTTTTGGTATTAGTTGCCTGTCCCAACGGGATGACACCTGCATTCTCATCTTCTCTTAGCCAGTCCTCTGCCAGAACTGAGAGAAGTAGTAAAGTCAAGATGAGAGTCGTTTATAAACAGAGGTGGCCTGAAAGTGAAACAAAGTGGTAGTTAAGAGGACCTTTCTGGAGTTGGTCATCCCAAACCTTGATTCTTGGCTCCATTCTTTCTGGTTCTAGGATTTGGACAAGTTGCTGAAACTATTTAAAACTCAGTTTCTGCTCTGTAAAAACAGAACAGTGCTCTGTCCAAGTTGCTGTGAGAATTAAGATAAATGGCATCTATTAGAACCTCCATCCATATTAACTCTTGAGCAGTGTTGCACAGCAGTTGAGTGAAGGGTTGAGAGTCAGACTGCCCTAATTTGAATCACAACTCTGCCACTTCCCAGCTGTGTGACCTTGGGCAAGTTACTTAATGTCTCTGTGCCCCAGTTCTCTCATGTGCCCCAAAGGGATCATAACAGTACTTATATGTTTGATGTTGGAGAAAGAAATGGCAATTCACTCCCATATTCTTGCGTGGGAAATCCCATGGACAGAAGAGCGTGGTGGACTACAGTCCATGGGATCACGAAAGAGCTGGACACGACTGAGCGACTAAACAATGAGAGCATAGGTTTGATGTAAGGATTACATTGACCTAACATTAAGGGGTGGAGAAGGAAATGGCAACCCACTCCAGTGTTCTGGCCTGGAGAATCCCGGGGACAGAGGAGCCTGGTGGGCTTCTGTCTATGGGGTCGCACAGAGTCGGACACGACTGAAGCGACTTAGCAGCAGCAGCAACATTAAAGGGACTTGACATCTCAGTTTTCTCAGGACAGTTTCGGTTTACGCCTCTTGCTCTGATGTTGTAGCTGGTTTAGCATCTGCTTGCTCTACTTCACTCTCAGGAAATGCCCCAGATTGGATAATTAAGTACTTGGCCATGGTAGTTAATGCGTATATCACTTAGAAGAGTGCCTAGTATATAGAAGGTACTAAATGTGTACTAGCTGCTAATATTAGCCCCCATAGCAGTGCTATCCAATAGGAATACAATGTAAGCCAGATAGTAATTTTTATTTTCCTCGTTAGCCACATTTTATCGTTATTTACTTTTATCCTTTGGCTGTGTTGCATGGTATGCAGGATCTTAGTTCTCTGACCAAGGATTGAACCCATGTTCCCTGCACTGAAAGCACAGAGTCGTAACCACTGGACCACCAGGGAAGTCCTCTAGTTAGCCACATTTAATAAAGTAAAAAGACGTAACTGAAATTAGTGTCAATTATATATTTAACCTAATATATCCAAAATATCAGCATTTCAATATGTAATCAACATAAAAATTTTTTGTGAGATGGTTTTCTTTTTTTAGCCTTTGAATTTTGGTGTGTGTTCTGCATTTATGGCACATCTCAATTTGGATTAGTGATGTTTTGAGAGCTCAGAAGCCTAGTTGACTAATGACGTCTCAAGTGTCCATGTGTGGCTAGAGGTTACAATACCAGATAGAACATTCTGCACACTTTCCATTTCTTGTGGACAGTGATGGGTCTTAAGACCTTCCCAGATCTGTACTGTCAAGGCTCAGATGCT
Source organism: Ovis aries (assembly GCF_016772045.2). NCBI lineage: Eukaryota > Metazoa > Chordata > Mammalia > Artiodactyla > Bovidae > Ovis > Ovis aries. The sequence continues at coordinate 39,652,095 of NC_056069.1, read as the reverse complement.
TATCTTCTCTGCCACATTCCTATGAGCAGGGCTTTGATGCAGGGCTGTGGGATATATTTTTACCAAGCATCTTCACTTCACCTCCCCATCAGGTGACCAAGGTCACTGAGAAGGGGAGGGTAGTAATCTACCCTTGGAGAAATTTCTGCTGGCTTCCTGGCAAGTGGAAAAACCATGGACCAATCAGCGTTTGCAAGTTTCTTTATTACTAGGGTCTTGTCACATTATGAGAAGAAATGTCAGAGTTATTTTATTTTCTCCCATGTCACAGTTTCCTCCTATTTGGAAACATCACCAAGAAAACACAGAAGGTGGTTTTGTTGTGAATATTTGGGCTTTGGGGACTTCTCAAGTGGCTCAGTGGTAAAGAACCTGCCTACCAGTGCAGAAGACACAGGAGATGGGTGCGATCCCAGGGTCGAGCAGATCCCCTGGAGAAGAAAATGGTAATCCATTCCAGTTTTCTTGCCTGGAGAATCCCATGGACAGAGAAGCCTGGTGGGCTGCAGTCTATGGGGCTGCAAAGAATCAGACATGACTGAGTGACTTAGCACACACACATATTTTGGCTTCTCCCCACAGATCATCTCTCTCCAGCCTTCTGATTGTGTTTTTGTTCCATTCTCTGGACTGGGCCCAATATCACCACATTCCTTTCAATTATGCTGCCTCTAACTAGACCCAGAGGTGCAGTCAGATCCTGACCAAACACCAGAGAAAGTGGAGGGGTAACTTTTGCTCTGGCACTTTTTGGCCATCTTTATTTTCTCCTTCAGGGATAGCTTTTTTTAATCCCAACAAGTCTTAGCTTTGGTTCCTCAAACTCTAGAAGTTCTTAATTTGGGAAGAACTAGTATTGGTAAGAGATGGAGCAAGAAAAAAGGGATGTGACATTATTTAATTTCAAAAATGAAAATTGAGCCCTACCAACCAATGGATTTAATTTATGGATCCTGCTAAGTCCTGGATGGCAAGACTGTTAGGATTTACAATCTTGTTGGCGTGGCAAGACTGACCTGTTAGATCAGATACTTTGCCAAACACATGTGAGGGTGATATAGCTGGTGAAAGCTGTTCAAACTGAAGGAGTGGTCTTAGGCTGCTGCTGCTGCTGCTGCTGCTAAATCGCTTCAGTCGTGTCCGACTCTGTGCGACGCCATAGAAGGCAGCCCACCAGGCTCCTCTGTCCCTGGGATTCTCCAGGCAAGAATACTGGAGTGGGTTGCCATTTCCTTCTCCAATGCATGAAAGTGAAAAGTGAAAGTGAATTCGCTTAGTTGTGCCCGACTCTTAGTGACCCCATGGACTGCAGCCCACCAGGCTCCTCCATCCATGGGATTTTCCAGGAAATAGTACTGGAGTCGGTTGCCATTGCCTTCTTCTAGAGGCCATGTAATTCAGTGTTCTCTTTGACTGGGAAAGTGGCCCAGGAGAGATCCAAATATGTGGTGAAGTTCAAATGGAAAGTGAGTCAAACAGAAGGGTTGGGAAATCTGGTCCCCTGGCTCTTCTTACTCCCAATACTATACATCACACCATAGTTACTTTGATTTGGGGGTTATTCTCCTATTGAAGTTCAACATGCTGTTTACAGCCCCCCAAATTTTTATGCAGTTGAGATGCTTCCATGTCTCAAACCCTTTCAGCTGGGCAAGGTCTCCATCAGAGGGTCTCATCAATGTATCCCAATCCCAATTAGCATTTTCTAAAAGGCCTGGGTGAAAACAACCAATGAGAAGACCCTGCTCAGACATACACTTGACCACCAATCTCCCTACAGGGGCAGAACTTCTGTTGTGAAGCTGGTCTGAAGCTGGTGGTCTCCATTTCAACAGAGGTGGAGATCTGGAAAAGGGTCTTAGCACAGTGGATTAACTATAAGAGTCCTTTCCTCCACAACAATCTTTCACTTGGAGCTGGACTTGCTGATGGAAAAGGTGGGATTATAAATTAAGGAGAATAAGCACACGAGCCACCTGTGGGAACCATTCAGAGCTCACAAAGGTGGGTGGACTCCCAGGCAGGTGGCTGGGACAGGGTCTGGTCGTGTAAAAGAGAAAAATAATTTATTCTATGAATAATGTTCTTATTTTATGAATAAAATGTTGATGATCCTGTGTGTGTTAAACACTCAGTTGTATCCAACTGTTTGCAGCACAATGGACTGTAGCCTGCCAGGCTCCTCTGTCCATGGAATTCTCCAGGTATGAATACCGGAGTGGGTTGCCATTCCCTTCTCCAGGAGATCTTCCTAACGCAGGGATGGAACCTGGATCTCTGGCATTGCAGGGAGATTCTTTACCATCTTAGCCATCAGGGAAGCCTTACACAATTATTGTTTGCTCTTTTAACTCCTTCAGCTACAGAACGTGTGTGTGTGAAGTCGCTTCAGTCCGACTCTTTGCGACCCTAGGGACTGTATCTCACCAGGCTTCTCTGTCCATGGGATTCTCCAGGCAAGGTTCTTTACCACTACCACCAGCTGGGAAGCCCCAGCTACAGAATATGCACATGTTAACTTTCCAAGGCGGGCTTCCCTGGTGGCTCAGACGGTAAAGAACCCCCCACAGCCCCCACTCCCTCCCTCTCCCCCCCCCCCCGCCCCCTGCAGTGCTGGAGACCTGGGTTCAATCCCAGGGTTGGTGGAAGGTGGTGCGTATTCTGTAGCTGGGGCGCTAGTGGTAAGAACCCGCCTGCAATGCAGGAGAGGCAAGAGAGGTGGGTTTCATCCCTGGGGCGGGGAGATCCCGTGGAGGAGGGCACGGCAACTCACTTCAATATTCTTGCCTGGAGAATCCCCATCAACAGAGGAGCCTGGAGAGCTGCAGTCCATGGGGGTCACAAAGAGCTGGACACCACTGAGCGACTAAGCACAGCACACAACTTTTCAAGGCAGCACAGGACAGTGTGCTCCAGTGCACATCTTCCCAGCTGCCACTGTTTAGCGAGACTGACCTGCTGAAATGGGAACAGAAAACTAACACGTGGCAATATGGTTCCCCCAAAATACCCTACATTACACCATTCATGTGAACTGCAATGAATAACTGTTCTGTGGAAATTGCCAGCATTGAACCAAAAAGAAGTTTATGACGTCTTTTAGAGGATGATTTTATTTGAGAGGGATAAAAGACAGGAAGAGGAGGGTACATCTTGCTTTAAACCAGCTATTCATCACTTCTCTAAGAAATTGCTGACCTATGATTTAGGCAGGGAAGACCGTGCAGCTAGTTACATAGCTTTTGTCTCTGATGTTACCTGTTAAAGCTAAGACAGGCTGTTCCTTTGGCTTGTTGCTGGTGGTGGTGGTAGTGGGGAGGTAGGGGTACAGATAAAGTCTGACTGGTAGTCGTGAGGATCTGTTTAAGACATTATAAACTGAACTTAGGTGAATTTCATTTGTGTTGGAATTTTTTAAAAAATTCAATTGCTTTGAATTTGATTTTATCTCACCAAAAAGGGACTCATACCACATATTTATTTCCAGAAAGCTTCCTGCAAAGGACTTGGAGTTAACAGAACACAGGGGCTTTGGTGAAAAGACTTTTAAAGCCATAGCTGGTTGGCATAACCAGAATGAATCGCAAAGGCGTCCCAAATTAATGGAGAGGCGGAAAGCTTTGAAATCCTTTGGAGTTGAAGCAAGAGTCCATTACGATTCAAACGCAGGGGCTCAGGGGGCTGGGGAAGGGAGAGGAGCTCTGAGGGGCCTGAGGCCGGGTCCCTCAGCATCCCAGACCCCACAGGGAGGGCGTTCCGCAGGGTGCCTCTCAGTTCAGACAGTAGGCGTCTCCTTTCCAACTCGCGAGCAGCGCTGAAGGCTGGTAGTTTTCTCTTGCCACCTGATGAACGTCAGCAAACAGTCGCTCCGACCAACTGGTTCAGTGCAGAGACTCTGAGCAGGTTTTAGTTTCCTTTCTGTTCAATAATTTTGGAAACTATGACCGATTTGATTCTGGGTAGAAGGCGCTTGGATTAGTGACTTGCAAACACCAACACTTTGGACGTTAACCAGAAATGAATACTATTCAGGATCTCATCCTTTCTAAAATCCAGGGGGTCAGAACACCGGTGGTTTCCATTAGCTTCAGGTGACGATGATGCAAACAGATCCACGGGGCAGAATCCCACGATCCGTGGAAAACTACAAACAGGCTGCGGACGCTTGGGCCGCGCGGGCCAGGAGCACCTCCCGCAGGTTGCGGCCGGAGCGCGGGGCCGGATCACCTGACTCGCGGAATTTGGGGCCGCGCGCGGTGGAAGAGGAGGGGAATGGTTAGCACCTCCCTCCCGGCTCCCGCGGGATCCGGGTCGGCGGGGGCCGGCGCCGGGCGGCCACGTGGTGGTGCTGCCGCCGCCCCCGCCCCGCCGGCCCAGCCCCGGAGCCGCGGCGCCCACGGACCCCCGCAGCGGGGGGAGGAGGAGGAGGAGGGACCGAGGCTCAGGAAGCCGAGCAGGAAGCGAGCCCGGCGGCCGCGTTTTCCTGGGGAAGCGGCGGGCGGGGTGGCGCAGCCAGCGGGGCCGACCCGGGGAGTCGCTGCTGCCGCCTAGATGGGGTGAGTGCGCGGCGTCGGGAGGCTTCCCGGCCGCGGGGTCCTCAGCTCGGGTCCCCGCCTTTGTGTCTGGGACTCCGATGACGGTAGGAGGCGCGGAGGACGCGCAGGGCGGAGTGGCTGCGAGGGTCCCGCCGCCAGTCCCTTTTCCTCGCCTGCCGCCAAGCGTCTGCAGAGGGCAGGAGGAGAAACAGAGGAAGAGAGGAATAGTGGGGGTCCGAGTAGAGAGGGAGGGCGCGCCAAGTTAGGAGAGGGGCTTTCTCCTGCTGATTCCCCGTCACTCGCAGGCCGGCTGGGGCAGGGGTAGGTGCGGAGGGACCGCGGGTGGGAATGAATGACTAGCCCCCCCCACCGCCGGCGGGGCGTTCTGGGTACCCCGAGCCCGCTCCCAGTCCCACCTGCCCGGTCCGCCCGGCGTCTGGCTCCCCCAGATCCCCGATTCTGGACTCGACCCGCCTCCGCGCTGAACTTGGAGGAGCTGGGGAAGAAGGCGCGAGCGGGAGACTCGGAGGGCTCGGGCGACCGAGGGTCTGCTATTGTTCTCCTCCTGACTCCGGGAGCCCTCAGGGTGCAGGCGGGACCACTCCGGGCCTCCAACTGCGCCCCAGCTCCCCCGTCTTTCGGGTCCTTTTTCCCACCGCAGCTCCGAGGAGGGCCGGGAGGAGGGATGCTGGAGTTCGAGCAGACTTCGGGAGGAGGGAGTTCTTGGAGCCGCAAGAGGGGCGCCCGCCCGCCATCTACCCCATCCTCTGCCCAGGAGGGTGGGTATCCTCCCTAATCCACCCTCCTCCCTTCGCTGCTGGCTCGGGCAGGTAGTGTGCCCGCGGTTTAGTTTCTGCAGTTTGCAGAGTTCGTCAGCTAACCCTAGGCTCGCGCTGTCCTTTGCTGTGGACCTCGTACCCCGCTTTTGTGGAGGGGGGTGGGGCCGAGAGCCGGGAGAGACCGCAGACGCGGTAGATGGAGCCCGGGGTAAAGTGGAGAGGTTGCAAGTGATCTCCCAGCGCTGAGTCCTGTGGCTAGGCTTGCGCTTCTCCGAAGAGCCCGGCTCAGCGCAACTTCGTTTCCGATGATTGGGGAAATGTGCGAACTCGAGGTCGCTCACCTGGACCTGCGGCTTCGCTTGGCCGCAGGCTCACAGGTGATTTAGACGGGCTCTGTTTTCTTTCCGGGAGAGGAGACTCCCGAGCGCCCTGGAATGGGGAAACATTGCCGGTTCTCTGGAGAATGGGATCTCAAGCTCCTCAGAGCTTGGCTGAGAGAGGAGTTGGTTTTGTCGGTCAGTAAGACGTAGCAGAAGCTCATCTTAGCGAGGAGAGTCTCACCTTCTTGAGGTTTGGACAAACTTTCAAAGGAGACAGCGCATCACAGGGAGGCTGGATTTTGATTGCTTGGTCTCCAGCCTGCGGAGTCCTGTTTACAGGTGTGGCTGGGAATCTTATTACTGATGGATGTAATCTGATTATCCTTTCTTAGTGATGCTTAACCAGTGTCATATTTTTTTCTCTTTTTCTTGTAAAATAGTTGACTTTATGTGAGGAATTTTATCCTGTTCTTAAACAATTTTTAACTAGTCCTTGCATGACTTGGAGTGGGAGAGGTGGTCCATTCTGGGCTATCTGCATTCATTGAGATGCTTCAGTAAAGCATTTGTTGTGTCATTTACACTCCTTAGATGTGTTTTTATGCCTTTTTTGGGGGTGGGGGTGGGGGTTATAACCCTCTTGAAAAATCTTATTACTATTATCTATAAAATTGAAATAAAGTAATGGCTGCTGGGCCCTGGAGATTCAATGGGGACACGATGTAGTGCCCTTGTCTGCCAGAATTGTATCTGACAATGAAGTTCTGTCTCCAGACTGCCACTTCTGTAGCATCTTTGAGGCACGCACATTTAGCATCACTCACCTCTTAACGGTGAAGAACCTGAGCTTTGAAAGTTAGGGAAACTTGGCCTTGGAGTTACTGGAATGTGGCGGAGGAGCTTTGTCTATCCCTTCCTTCTGTCCTTCCTGTTTTAAAGTAAAAGCATGAACAATTTCAAACATACATAAAGAGAACATAGTAAGGCTTCCATTTTCCACTACTTATGTTTGAGTTACTAATCTTTCCATATTTGCTTCATATCCCCCTCTCGTTAAAATTAAACTGCAACTGAAATATTTTATCCATCCCTCCTCTTCAACATCCATCCTCAGATAACCACTACTGTGAAATCAGTATACAGAGTGTCCAAACATGTTTGTACTTCTGTGTTACATATCTACAAACCATATCCCCAAGCTTAACATTTTATTTAAGTAGCATAATTCTATATACATACAGCTTGCATTTTTAAATTTGTCAGTATGTGTTTGAGTATGCCTGTAGATCTTATTTACTTTAGCTGCTGCAGAGAATTCTAGTGTATGAATAAATTATAGCATGTTCTTTCCCTTGCCAAGAGAAAATTTGAGAGTTTCCAGTTTTTCACTGTTACACTTTTTCTGCATAGGACAGTTGATCTTTTTCTACTTTTTTTTTTTAACTTAACAATGCTACAGTCAGCATCTGAAATGTGTTCTCCTTGAGCCATTTCTCTGTGAAACACACCTATACAGTTGATTGCTGGGGAGTGGAATCTAGGTAATGAGGCATTTATTATTTCTTCTTTAGCATGTATGTAGGGTATATGTAGGGTCTCTCACTTACTTGCTGAATGAAAAGTGAAATTGATGTTTTAGCTTTTAAGGTTATGTTAGTTGGCTGAGTTCGTCGGTTTTTTCAGTTTTTTTTTTTTGTTTAGAAAAACGAGCACCTCTTAATTTTAAAGTGGGAAAGTGAAAGTTGCTCAGTTGTCTCCCACTCTTTGCAACCCCATGGACTATACAGTCCATGGAATTCTCTAGGCCAGAATACTGGAATGGGTAGCCGTTCCCTTCTCCAAGGGGTCTTCCCAATCCAGGGATCGAAGCTTGAGACAAAAGTGTGATGCGAGTCTGGGATATTTATACTAAAGCCTTTTCTTGGCTGGTCACCCAGGTGTAACCCTGGATTACTTGCTCAACTTTCTCTTCCTCATTTCTTCAAGCTTGGAAAGATTAGGGGCTTAAGTGAAGTGACAGTCAGTCGTGTCTGACTCTTTGCGACCCCATGGGCTGCAGCGTGCCAGGCTCCTCCATCCATGGAATTCTCCAGGCAAGAATACTGGAGTGGGTAGCCGTTCCCTTCCCCAGGGGATCTTTCCAACCCAGGGATCAAACCCAGGTCCCTGGCATTGCAGGCAGGTTCTTTACCGTCTGAGCCACCACCCATTTACAGAGGCATGTTCCTGCACTATGCGTGTATGAAAATATGGCTGTGTTCATGACATTTTCCATCTGATTATAATTCTGTTAATCAGGAAGCAGTTTAAGGCATTAAAACCCTTTGGTTTCCTCATTGTTACCTCAAGTTGCTGGGCAGACTCCTGCCTCAGAGTCACTGCATTTACTGTTCCCCATGGTTTGCATCACTCTTCTGCCAGCTGTCTGCAGGGCTATGCCACTCAACCCCTCAGCTCGTCACTCAGAAGTCATCTTCTCTGGCCACCCCTTTGTGGCATACCCTGGTGCTCTTCTCTCTCTCTCTCTTGTTCTTTTATTGGACCAGGGATTGAACCTGGGCCCTTGGCAGTGAAAACTCTGGGTCCTAACCACTGGACCACCAGGGAATTCCCTTTTCTCCTTCATTTTCTTCCTAGCACGTAATTGCCTTCTAATTTGCCAGGAGTTAATATTAGTTTAGTTCACATTAGTAGTCTGTCTGCACTAGAATCTGTGCTCCATGAAGACAGGGATTTTGTCTCTTTTGTTTACTATTGAATCGGTAGTGTCAAGAACAGTGTTGCACACAGTAAGTACTCAAATATTTGAATTTCATGTCTTTTGTTGTGATTTTCTACTTAAATTTTTTCTTAGCACATATTGGATATCCTCAGTGGTGCTGGCTGTTACCCTGGCTGCAACTGAGTGCCCCAGATGTATTTTCAGTTTCCATCAGGATAAAAATACAGGTTCTTATAAACAGAGCACTGTATTAAGCACTGTGATCTATCCCACAAAGCACTTGTGTCTTCAATTTTTTCTGCAACATTTGCCTTAACCTGAATTCAGAGGAAAACATAATATGATGCTCAGAAGCACACCCATCTTTCCTTTCCTAAGGCTAGTACCTTAGCCTTCCAACAGTTCATCTGTGGATGAGCATGACCAAGTGATGCTCATTCTCCATTCCATACGGGATCCAAACAGACTAGAAATGATCTCGAGTAACACCCACCACACTGAATTTCCAAGAATAGAAAGTGTATCTCTCTGAATTGTTGCAGAGGGTTTATTCATCATTGTTTTGATTTTTGTGCATTCATCCTGAGGTCATGTTTTCTTTTTTTCTCTGGTTGGGGGGAATGGTGACCTTAGTATGAAGATCCAGGAGCAATCAACATATAAAATAGGATACCCAGAAATACGTAAAAGAAAAACTGTCACATCAGACAGTCCTTAACTCATGGTACTGAAAGCATTCACTATTAGTGCTGTGCATTATTTTGCTGAAAGCCAACTGAATATCCTCTGTGTAGGAGAAATGATGAATATAGGAGCTGACAAGACAAAGCTAAATATATCAAAAGCCTCTTGGGTGTATTTTAAATGGGTGATAGTGAAAAGAATTCTAGATTTTTCCCCCCTATTAATTATTTACATAGGTGTATGATACTGATGGTATCCTTTTAAGAAAATCATGAAGATGCTGCATGATTTAGAGATTATTTCTTATTTTATTGCTACCCATGAGCTGAAAAGTACAGGTGGTAGTAGTTTAATGAAAGATTGTTAATCAAACTCAGTTTCCCAACTCCAGCCATCTACAGTGAACAGACCGCTCCAGCCTTTGACATCAGGCTCACTGATGGGTATTAGTATATATAATCAATATTTTAGCAAGTAATTTTGCGGACTTAACATGTGTTTTATTTATTTATTTTTTAACATGTGTTTTAAAACAAAACCTCTTCTCATTGAAGTATGCTTCATTCTTCAGTTTTATATTCTGTGTATAATAGAGTGTCACATAGTAGGTGGTTAACACTGAACTGTACACACCCACCCACCCTCCCATGTTGCCATAAAGCCCTTCAGGGTGTTCATCAGATATTGAACTTTCAGGAGCCTAGAGGAGAATTGAAACAGAAATCAAAAGGCCGAGGAGTGGAGGTAGTTAGCCAAATGCAGGCGGAAGTTCAGAAGATACATTCCTTTTCAGGGAAGTTAGATCACCTCTCTGAGCCTTGTTTTTTTTTTTTTTTTTTAAATTTTTTTAATTTTTTTTAATTTGAAACTGCTTAGTTGCAAAGAGTGAAGTTTAGCCAACTGTTATGGACTGGATTTTGTATGCCTTCCCCACTGCCCCCCCCCCCCCAAATATTTATATATTGAATCCTCATTCCCAGTGCCTCGGAATGTGACTGCATTTGGAGGTTGGGTCTTTAAAGAGGTGTGTGCGTGCCAAGTCACTTCAGTCATGTCCGACTCTCTGCGACCCTGTGGACTGTAGCCCTCCAGGCTCCTCTGTCCATGGGATTTTCCAGGCAAGAATACTGGAGTGAGTTGCCATTTCCTTCTCCAGAGGATCTTCCCCACCCAGGGATCGAACTCATGTCTCCCTCACTGCAGGCAGGCTCTTTACTGTCTGAGCCTTACCTATATAGTTTAAAAACCTGCTTGCGGCCTTTGGAACAGTTACTGTGTCTTGACTGCTTCACCAGCTGATTTTGTGTGATAGGTCTCACCTTATCTAACCTGAACCTGGGACCTACTCCAGTTCTTCCTGTAGTAACTGGCCTTCACTGGAAACAGTGTCTTGCTTTATAAATTCCACAGCCATCGGTCACCCCTGGGTAAGGGGCAATCTTTGGGAGTTCATGACTTGTTCCTCCCTGCTTCTAAATGAACAGAAACCAGTTGTGAGAAAAGTTGGGTTGTAGGCCAAGGAGTTTATTGTATAGTGCAAGAAAATACATAAGTTTTTCCTTTACTTGTTTCTAAAATTGGCATTTAGTAAACAGCAAATTTATCGTCAAGTAATCGAGCATAAGCACTTTGTCCTCTACTATATCAGTTTTCCTCACTGTCAATAATTACTTTCAAACCTTAACTCTTTTTATCCCTGTTAAGTATTGCAATTGGTAACAGCGATATCAGTCTACAGTTGTTGTTTTTTTTCTTTCCTTCTAGATGAACTCAGTTTGCTTAATCCAGAATATTTTCTTTTTCAAGAGCTAAATGACTCTAGAATTAGCAACCCCAGCAGCATCTCTCTTTTCACTTTCACTACGTCTGTCCAGTTCCTTTTGCTGGCTGAAATGACAGAAACCCAGCCAGGAAAAAAAGCTTTGGCAGAGCTCACTGGTGGGGAATAAAAGGCTGAGGAGCTTCCTTTGCTCTAGGGCAGCACAGAGTCAAGTGTTTTCCTCCAAGAGAAGTTCATTTTGCAGACCGAGGCAGGCCATCTAGCAGGAATTCTTAAATATTTTTGAGTCAAAGATGGACATTTTTGCAAATTGGATGCAGGTGTTGGACCACTTTTCCTAGAGGGAAATTCACTTATATGCAATGATGCTATCCACTTGTGATCTTTGTTGGTTTCAAAAGGTTTGTGGAAGTCCCTGGGCTCAGCCTAGTTGTGAACATCTTTGGAATCCCCAGGTTAACCCAAGATCTGTTGAATGTACCTAGAAGATCTTTATGCATTTGTCCTATTTACTTTTAAAAACCACCTTATAAGGTCGGGGGTACAATGACAAGGGGGTCTGTTCTTTAACAAGTGCCACTGTTCCTCAGACCTGACAGTATCATACAGGTATGTGTGCTGTTGCTCAGTCATGTGTGACCCTTTGCGACCTCGTGGACTGTAGCCCACCAGGCTCCTCTGTCCATAGGGTTTTTCAGGCAAGAAATACTGGAGTGGGTTGCCATTTCATCCTCTAGGGGATCTTCCTGACCCAGGGATCGAACCTGCGTCTCCTGTGTCTCTTACACTGCAGGCAGATTCTTTACCACTAGCGCCACCTGGGGAGCCTTATCCAACACAAGTGCAAAGTAATAACTGTGGGTCTTAAACCCTCAGTAGGAAAACCAGTCTATGTACCATCAATGATTTTTAGGAACTGTTTCTGTTGGAAGCAGTAAAACGCTATTTAGAAGTAATAAGTAGTAAACCTGTCATATGGCTATTTCACAGAGATGTGCTGGATTCTAAGGCTGGGTCTGGCGCTCCTTACCCCAGGGATATTTCTTGGTCTAGTGCTGGTACATACCATTTTCTGCTTTCCAGGGGACAGCAGTTTCCTCCCTTTACTGTTGAAGGAGGGAATGAAGATGTCCCTGGGTCCAGCACACGACACTTCTAAGCTCATGGGGTCAATCTCTGACTGCTCAACCAGGTACGGGGAATGTCTCCAATTCTGTGTCCTTCTCCTCTCAGTCTCCTAGGCTATGGGGCTGCCTCCAAAAGGGACCCAAGGAAGATAGGGTCACATTACCTAGCTGGGGAGCTGGTCCTCAGAAGCTGGCTTTTTCAGAGGAACTAGCCCACCTCTGGAAAGTAGCAGATGCTGGGAGAGAGTCATCCCAGGGTCATCAGCCATGCTCAGGAAGGAGCGTGTTCTGTCACTGTCTATCTTAGGTGACATCCTCTATCTCTTTAGTGAATATTTGAACTGGCTATAACAGAAGGTGAATAATGTAAGCTTTTTTCGACAAGTTCTTTCAATTGACTTGAGCACCTTCTCTGTCTGCACCACTCACTTTGCTTCTAGACTGGCAGATTCTGGAGGTCTGGGCTGTCTTACTCAGCATCAAATCCCTTGTGAGCAGTACATTTTGGTGGAATCATTGAGTGGTAGATAGAAGATCTGGGGATGAACAGCAATGCCTGCCTTCATGTAACTTTAAGTTTTAACAGGGAGGCCTGGCGTGCTGCGATTCATGGGGTCGCAAGGAGTCGGACACGACTGAGCGACTGAACTGAACACATTTGATTCCATTGGAGTACAAGGCTCTAGTTGTTGGAGTGGAGTGGTGGTGGGGACTCGATCGACAGTAGGTGTTGAGGTCTAGGAAAGAGAAATGAGCCCTCTGAACGTGGCATAGTCAATAAGGGGCGAAGCTAGAGGTAAGCCTCAGTTTTGGCTACTCTTGGCACAGGGCTTCTAGGTGTTGTCCTTTTCTTTTTCTCTCTGATATAGACAGTGACCTTGGGAGTCCCACAGGTAGCTAAGGACAAGTGTTATTTTTTTTTTTTAATTTTTTTTATATTTTATTTTATTTTTAATTTTTTAAATTTTAAAATCTTTAATTCTTACATGCGTTCCCAAACATGACCCCCCCCCCCCACCTCCCTCCCCACAACATCTCTCTGGGTCATCCCCATGCACCAGCCCCAAGCAGGCTGCACCCTACGTCAGACATGGACTGGCGATTCAATTCTTACATGATAGTATACATGTTAGAATTCCCATTCTCCCAAATCATCCCACCCTCTCCCTCTCCCTCTGAGTCCAAAAGGGACAAGTGTTATGAATGAAGACTGGTATAAACTCTGACTTGCTGCAGTGGAGTCTGGTTGGGAGTCCGAGGTGAGGCAGATGGCTTTGAGGGGCAACAGGAAGGTTGGAAAAGGAACTGGAACCCAGGCCCTTGGGATCCTGCTAGGCAAGAACCACATAAACAAACCCATTTGTCAAGCTTTGTCAGTGAGTTAACAAGATCTGTGCTGAGCCTCTTAGTTTGATGAGAAGGCTCACATAACTTGACCATCTCCTCCTACAAGAGTTGACCTGTTTGTGATTGATGGCTTTTCAAAAATGAAAGGGAGTGCTGACTTTGGGTGGATGGTTTTGACCCATAGACATTTCACTGGTGGGAGAAGCAGCCTGTACACAGTAGCTCCTCCCAGCTGCCCCAGAGGACGTGGGAACCTCTGAGCTGCAAGGCTAATGGACTTGTGAGTTGCTTTTTCTTTCTTCCTTAGCGAAGGCAGCCAGAAGCAAAACACAGTTGACCCTTGAACCATGTAGGGGTTTAGGGGGATACCTTCTACCCCACTACCACCAAGTTGAAAAATCTGTGTATCACTTTGACTTCCCTAGAACTTAACTTCTAATAGCCTACTGTTGACAGGAAGCCTTACTGGTAATACAAATTGTCGATTAGCACATATTTTGTATATTACAGATATTATTTATTGTTGTTCAGTTGCTCAGTCGTATCTAACTTTGCAACCCCATGGACTGTAGCACGCCAGGCTTCCCTGTCCTTCACCATCTACCAGAGCTTGCTCAGATTCATATCCATTGAGTCAACGATGCCATCCACTATCTCATCTCTGTCAGCCCCTTTTCCTCCCGCCTTCATTCTTTCCCAGCATCAGGGTCTTTTCCAATGAATGGGCTCTTTGCATCAGGTAGCTGGAGTATCGGAGCTTCAGCATCAGTCCTTTCAATGAATATTCAGGATTGATTTCCTTTAGGATTAACTGGTTCGATCTCCTTGCAGTTCAAGGGACTTTCAAGGGTCTTTTCCAACACCACAGTTCAAAAGCATTAATTCTTCAGCACTCAGCTTTCTTTATGGTCCAACTCTCATGTCCTGACATGACTACTAGGAAAACCATAGCTTTGACTAAATGGAACTTTGTTGGCAAAGTAATGTCTCTGCTTTTTAACATGGTGTCTAGGTTTGTTATAGCTTTTCTTCCAAGGAGCAAGCGTCATTTATTTCATGGTTGCAGTCACTATCTGCAGTGATTTTGGAGCCCAAGAAGATAAAGTCTGTCCCTGTTTCCATTGTTTCCCATCTATTTGCTGTTAAGTGATGGGACCGGATGCCATGATCTTAGTTTTTTGAATGTTGAGTTTTAAGCCAACTTTTTCACTTTCCTCTTTCACTTTCATCAAGAGGCTCTTCAGTTCCTCTTCACTTTCTGCCATAAGGGTGGTGTCATCTGCATATCTGAGGTTATTGATATTTCTCCTGGCCATCTTGATTCCAGGTTGTGCTTCATCCAGCTGGGAATTTTGCATGATGTACTCTGCCTATAAGTTAAATAAGCAGGGTGACAATATACAGCCTTGATGTACTCTTTTCCAAATTTTGAACCATCCATTATTCCTTGTCCGGTTCTAACTGTTGCTTCTTGACCTGCATACAGATTTCTCAGGAGGCAGTAAGATAGCCTGGTATTCCCATCTCTTGAAGAATTTTCCACAGTTTGTTGTGATCCACACAGTCAAAGGCTATAGCATGGTCAATGAAGCAGAAGTAGATGGTTTTCTGGAATTCTCTTGCTTTTTCTGTGATTCAGTGGATGTTGGCAATTAGATCTCTGGTTCCTCTGCCTTTTCTAAATCCAACTTGAACATCTGTTAGTTCTCAGTTCACGTACTCTTGAAGCCTAGCTTGGAGAATTTTGAGCATTACTTTGCTAGCATGTGAAATGAGTGCAGTTGTATATTGTAAGCCTTACAATAAAGTAAGCTAGAGAAGAAGTGTTAAGGAAATAGTGTAAGGAAGAGAAAATACACTTCTAGTACTGTGTATGTATTGATACCCTACAATACAATACAATGTATAGATACTCTAAGTTAACGTTATCTGTTTACGTGATTAATTGTTAGTATACACATCAGTATAGTCTTATAATACAAAACACTGTCGATGTTATATGTATTATTAACACTGGATATCAAAAACGAAAAGTTGTGAAAAAATCCATATTTATAGGAATAAACAGCGGTGTGATTGCTTTAAGGTTGCTTAGTATAATTGGTACAATTGCTTCATGGTAGTGTAGCCTAGACACTAATGAATGAATCTTTATAAAATTTTATGGTATACAGTATTACAGTTATATTCATAATACAGTATTGAAAACTTACATTTTTAAACAAAGCTGCTTAGCATGTTGATAGGCTGATAGGCAGTTTCTCCTATTATGAGAGAGGCATACTGTAATTTTTTTTAAAAGCAAAGTAAGAAAACAGTAAGAAACCTAATGCATTATTAGTTTTATATTAAATATCACCCACCTTATGCCTATTTAAGGATAGACTGGTATCTGCACATTTTATGCATTCATGATATACCTTAAAAATTTTTTTTTCTATTTCTAGGCTACATGGTTTGTCGGTGAGGTTTTTCAAATTGTCCCAAATCTCCAAAAAGCTTTCCAATCTATTTATTGAAAAAAAATTGCATGTAAGTGGACTTGCATAGTTCAAACCTGTGTTGTACAAGGGCCATAAACATATGTGGGCCTCTGAGGTCCCACGTTGAACCATGTCAGAAAGGCCTCACCCACAGCCAGGTGGGGAGAAGCCTACCATTCTGTCTCCAAGTGAATCTTATTTTGGGCTCAATTCACATTCATCATGGATACGATTTACTTCGACGAATATGCTCAGGACCTTCTTGAATCATCATTTTAAAAAATCCTTAATTTTCTTTGGGGCTATATCATTTTTCTCTTTTGAGAAAAAAGTTTCACATTTCTTTCCTTTGAGCTTTATTATTTACTTAAAAAAATATTTGTTTGGCTATGCTGGGTCTTTCAGCCTGCAGAATCTTTGTTGCAGCATGTGCGATCTAGTTCCCCGACCAGGGATTGAACCTGGGTCCCCTGTATTGGGAGTGCGGAGTCTGACGACTGGATCCAGCAGTGGTCAGTCAATCCTGTCTGACTCTTTGCAACCCCATGGATTGTAGTCCACCAGGCTCCTCTGTTCATGGGATTCTCCAGGCAAGAATACTGGAGTGGGTTGCCATTTCCTTTTCCAGGGGATCTTCCCGACCCAGGGATCTAACCCGGGTCTCCTGTGTTGCAGGCGGCTTCTTTACGATCTCAGCCACCAAGGAGACCTCTGGACCACTAGGGAAGTCCCTTTGAGCTTTTTTTTGAAATCCGAAGAAACTAGAAAATACAGGCATAGACACTAACCAGTATCTGTATACCAACCAGGATTTCCTAAGAGTTTTTTTTTTTTTAAGGAAAAACTCCTTTCTTCCACTAACCTTGTGTATATATCCAGTCAGCAACACCTTGATAATTAGATTCTTTCTGTGCTGTCCAACTTTAGGTTGTGCTTGGAGTGCTGTTTGGTGACTTTTTCTATTGCTTCTCCTCTAGAGTCTTTAAAAGCTAGAAAGAGATGACCCCCTGTCCCAGCCTGTCTCCCAGCAGATCTGTGGACGGCTGTGTTGCTACTTGTGCCTTGTCTGGCAACAAGCTTGCTTTCTTCTTCTGCTTTAAAACAACCCCTGATTATTTTGAGTGCATACCCCTTGGAACAAAGCGCATTTGATTTTCATTGCATTGCAGATGGGTGTTTTGTCCACTGTGGCAGAAGAAACAAAGAGTAGCTCACCCTATCCTGGTGATATCTGAGGTGGCAGCCTGCTGGCTGCGGGTGCTTCTGTGTGTGGCTTCCAGAACAAATACTGCCTGCACCCCCTGCCCCATTACTGTCTCACTGGTGATTGTTTTAGGACACACTTTTATTATGATATCAGTGCTTGTAATGGTTGTAAAACATTGCAGTATTTCCCCCCTCCTTTTTTTTTAATAGCTTGGAAAGAGGTATACAAGACATAGGTATACTGTATACAGGTATCCAGTATACAGGACATTAGAATAATTTCCTAAGGAACAGAAATGTCCTAGTAGTGGGGAAGGATTTAAATATCTAGCCGTTCTGCTTTTTCATATTGTTGCCAAAGCATGGAAACCTCCACCCTAGTCTAGTTTGCCAGCTCAGCTGAGTATAAAAATAGCCGCTTCACTTGTCTGTAATTATCTTTACATTTTATGTTATTGACTGGGTATCTTTAGCCAAGCTGTATGGAAAAGGATTTTTTTTTTCTGGACTGGTGAGCTGATTGCATTTATTCACTATGTATATGCTTCACATGTTAAAAGGACAAAGACATAAAATGCCACCTTCCCCTGGAATGTTGTGAGGGCAAGCAGCCAGAAGGGAATGCCTTTTTTCATATTGGTCTGTTCAGATGTCCTAGGGGGAGCTCTGTATATGCCAGTGGCTGATCTGAGGACTGTTCCATCTTTAAAGGCAACAAAATTTTTAAGTTGTAAAAAGATTGGTCTGTTGGTCAGACTTTTTTTAAAAATTACTAGTGCTGTTTAATATGCAGCTCAGAAACGAAATTTAAGTGTCAACCCAGCCTTCTATTTTTAAATTGTGCCACTTTGGCCAAATAAACTTTCTTGGTGGCAATTTCCTAATCTTGAAACTGAGAATAAAAGCAATAGCATCTAATTTTGAAGTGGTGTGAGCATTAAATAAAACTCGTTTAAATCAGATAGTAAAAAAAAAAAATTTTTTTTTGCAAAGTAGTCATGTAAATGATAGCTATTGTGAATATTACTAAGGTTATCATGTTCTGTATCCTACCTTTGAAGAACTGTTGATTGATTGGCCAATATGATTGCACCTGCCATTATAAGCTATAGCACTAAAAAGGGGTTGCCCTCATCTGTCACTGAAACACATTTGCCAGGTATCTTCGGTGTAGTTTGGGACTATGTTTTCCTGTGTTATCATTCCTCCGTTTAGTCCTTCTTTATATCCTTACATAATGTGGACAGTATAAAGGCATATTTCCTATAGTTGTGATCAAGCCTATTCCCAGTTGTGTTAACAAATTCCGTTGTGTCTCACCAGACAGCTTTTGTTTCAGTCACCATCTAGGCACAGAGGAGTAATCTTGTGGTTAAAATGAAGATAGTAGTGTCCAGAATGAAGTGATGGGGAAATTAAATTCCCTTTTGAATCCTTTGGAAAATTGTCCACCTGTTGATAGAGAAAAACAGACATGTTTTCTGAACCATATATAACAGAGTAATAGTTTGCATAGAAGTCCATCAGTCTGGAAATGAAATTTTAAAAAATTTTTTACATTGGAGGATAATTGCTTTACAATGTTGTGTTAATTTCTGTTGTACCGCAACATAAGTATACATATATCCCCTCGCTCTTGAGCCTCCATCCCACCCCTCTATGATGTCACAGAACTCTGAGCTGAGCTTTGAAATGAAATTGTTGGTTAATCATCCCTTCTTCTGCATGTGGCAGAGTGAATCTTTTAAACTAACTTTCATCCATTACCAACTTGTGGGATTTACTAGATCTAAGCTTTATGATTTGATAGTAAGTGAATGTTAAACATGATAACCTATACTTTTTTCCCCTTAATTTTGTGCCTGCCTTATAATAATAATAAGATGCTGTAATTGCCAGTTGTGCCAGTCTTTGAGGGGAAAATGTGAATCATTACTGTCTAATAGAATATAAGTAAACCATAAATACATGCCATCACAAGTCATTTCAAAGTTTCTAGTAGACAAGAGAAGGAAAATGAAGCAACTGAGATTGTAATCATCTTATTTTTATCGAGTATATCCAAAATTCTGTCAACGTGTATTCAGTCAAGCTATTAATGATATAGTTGACCTTTTTGTTATAGTAAATCTTTGAAATCCATTGTGTATTTTCCACCTACACATGTCAGTGTATTTTCCACTTACGTGTGTCAGTTTGTGTTAGCCATGTTTCAGATGCTTAGCGGCCACGTGTGGCTAATGACTGCAGTATGGGACAGCACTGGTCGAAGTAGTATGTCTTTTTGTAGGTCCTGTAACTCCAGTCCAACCTGACACTTAGAATGCCCTCAGTAGATGCAGGTTTGATTAAGCTTCCCTGTGTCTTTACCTAGTTATCTGGAATTTTGCCCTTCATTTTCAGTGCTTCCTTAGAGAAGTATGATAGCTCACTAGCTTCATCATCATCTGATTACACATGAAATAGTGGACGTCTGTGTTCTTGGTTTACAAATCTATGTGTCTCTGCTTTCTTGCATGTGTGTTAATCAGCATGGACTTTTTTTTCCCTTTGTTGTAGGCAGGGCTTGGCCCGGAGTTGGTAGGCAGTGCCTATGGGTAAACAAGACAGTATGGATTTCTTAGTTTTCCTCTTAAGTTGCGAGTTCTTGAGTAGCCGAGATGTTTTTACTCTTTAGAGCCTCATGGGATCAGGTGCCAGGTATGTGAGTTTGTGTGTGGGGCCCAGGGTGGAGGAGAGTGCGTTTTAAATCTTTGTTGCATGTGACAGACATATTCCCCATCCTTTATGTTAATGCTGTTTTATCTATCTCTCAGTACAGAAAATGGTTGAAAATGGAAAGAAGGTCCAGGGTCTCAGGTTCAGTCAACAGAGTCTGTGTTCACTGTGCAGATGGTCCTAGGCTCCCACGACAGAGCACGGGCTTGGAGTGGCCTGGGGCTTCTAGTGGAAAGGATCTGGAAGGCTTTCCCATTTGCGCTGCCAGGACAGTAGTGTGGCAAATCCAGGCCAGCCTAACCCCTAGGGGGTGATGCTTGGTGACTGAGCCACCGTGTCGGGCTTCTTTTCCAGCTGTCTTGTTTAGACTCAATTAGGCTGAGTGAAAGCATGCTTCTTTATCATATCTTCAGCGATATTCAAGGATGAACTGCTCTGAGAATTATCCTTGGTGCCTGAGGTCTCCTGATCCAGCTGAACCCCACCGTTTCACCCCCTCCTCCAGGCAGCTTCCCCACTGTCTGCCCCCATCTCCTTGCCCCACCCACCCAGAAGTCTCTGTCTTCCTCCTGAGCCACATCACAGGGTCCTTCAGGACCCAGCTGTTACAATGGTTTTTCATTTCGTGAGGGTTTTTAACAGTCCATTTCTATTCATTTCCAGTTACTCGTGATTGTTTTCCTTGTTGGCAGGTTCCTGTAGGAGAGCGAAAGAGCCGGTCATATTTTCAGAGTGGAAATAACCCAGAAGGTGGGGTTTGCTGGCCATGTCTTCTGTGGTGAAGAAAGAATGGAATGCTTGGAGGTGGGGATGGGTGAGGGTATGCTGGCAGATCAGGGAGCAGCTAATAGCCAAACAAATGGATGATAAATAGGCCCTCCCTAACCTATGGGTACAGAGGGGACCTTGTAGGTCACCCCACTCTATTGAACCACTTAGACTCTGAGAGTGTGTTTCGGTTCTGTAGGTTCTTACAGTGAATTTAACTACAGGCTTCCAAATGAGCTGAACAGACAGACATACAGACTACAGCAGTGCTGCCAAGGTTCCAGGCTCCTCTTTTACTGTGGTGTCTAAGGTGACAGCCTGAGCGAGATTGACTACGTGAGAAGGCACCAGAGGATTTGTCAATATTCGTTGATTGCAAGTCACAGAAACTCAACTTGAACTAGCTTAGGATAGGAGGGAGGGCTTCCCTGGTGGCCCTGGTGGTAAAGAACCCACCTGTCAGTGCAGGAGACACAAGAGACATGGGTTTGATCCCTGGGTCAGGAAGATCCCCTGGAGGAGGGCATGGCAACCCACTCCAGTATTCTTGCCCAGAGAATCCCATGGACAGAGGAGCTTGGCAGGCTACAGTCCATGGAATTGCAAAGAGTCAGACACGACTGAAGTGGCTTTGCACGCACGTAGGTTGGGGTGAGGAATCGAGGGGCAGCTTGGCTCATGGGATTCCAAATTCTGTGCTAAAAGGGTGTCAGGGCCTCTCTGGTTCCCTCCCTCAAACCAGCTCTCTGTTCTGGCTTAGGAGTGTCTTGGACAGCTGCCAGGCTCACATTTTCCTAGTTCTCCACCGGAGAGGAAGGCTTTAATCTTCCCTTTTTCTTCCCCGTTCTACTCCCTTCCCTTCCTTCTTCTTGTACTCACTCCTTCCCTGTCCCTTTCCTCTTCCCCAACCCAGAATCCCAGGGAGGGTCTCTGGTAGCCTTCCTAAGGACGCCTTTCCATCTCTTGGGAACAGCTAAGGTCAGGCTGTAACTGGGTTGGAGTCGGGTGGGGGGCGGGGGGGGGGGGGGGGGGGGGGGGTGTGGGGAGGGAATAGGAGGACAGCTTTCTAGAAAGAAATGCAGTTATCAGAAGAAGGTTGGGCACTGAGAGTCATGGGGCAGACAGCATGCCACAAGGTAATGTGTTAGGTTAGAGAAAATGCAGAGACGTGCCTTCAAGTGACCAGGGCTGGAGATGAGAATAAACGATTTGAGTACGTGGTGTTCGAATGACATCCCAACATGGTAGCTGGGACAGCCAGAAATGATTTTTGTGCTCTCCATCTGCTGTTCCCCTCCTGCTTCTAGGGCGTCAGAATTCACAGTATCCATGTTGTTAACTTATTTATCCCTTATCCTCAAAAAGTATCTGAGGCACTGGATGACTGATTTATTAGAACCATTGTGACCATCGTAAATGACACTTCCTGCATCCAAGATTGTGGAGAGTCTGAGTTACCCCATTTTAAAGCCAAGTCAAAGAACCGATGATGTCACAGTAAGCCAACATTTGACCATTAAATCTTTCTAGAGTAAAACCAAGGGAATCTGGTATAACCATCCAGGGAGCTACCCTCTCGCACTCTAAAGCTGTTTTTCACTACCTAGCAACTTAGCATTTCACTTTTTGTATTTCATCTTGTTAAAAACAGCTTCATCGAGGTATGATTTATATTCCACAGAATTTACCATTTTTAGTATACAGTACTGCTCAATTTTTAATAAATTTACAGAGCTGTGGAATCATCACCACAATTGAGTTTTAAGGCATCTCTCTCACCATCCCAAAACAGCCCTCATGCTCATTTGCAATTCCTCCTTATCATCCCCAGCCCTAGGCGACTGCTAATCTACTTCCTGTTTATAAATTTGCCAGTTCCAGACATGTCCTACAGATGAAATCTTACACTGTGTGGTCTCTGTGTCTGACCTTCACTTGGGGCAATGGTTTCACGCTGCATGTATCAACCCTTGGTTCCTCTTTGGTCCAGGAGAGTCCGCCTTCCCCTGTATGGAAATGCCATGTTTTGTTTACCTTACTTGGTGGGTGTTTCAGTTTCCACTTTTTCACGATTCTGAATACTGCTGCCCTGAACATTCATGTGCACCTCTCTGTGGACACGTGTTTTCATTTCTTTTGGCAAGACACATTGCGTAATTGCCAGGTTGAATGGTAAATGCATATTTAACCTAAGCTGCCAAACTACTTGTCACAGTGACTTTGTGCTTTCCACATTTTATATATTCACCAGTAACATTTGAGGAGTGGCCCTGTCTTTTTAAACTTGAATGATTCTTAAGGATTTTAAGGTGGGGAAAGCCAAGAAATGGACTTGAGATGGAGATGGTAAGGCGCTTAGCACATACCCCTTGCTGTTTGGGTTTGATTGCTAGATGTGTGCAGGGCAGCTTTTTTGCTTGAGAGATGAACACAGTGTTATGTCTTGATAGAGCTGTTGACACCAACATCAAAGATTTGGAAATACACCCTGGAAACTGGGCATTTTAGAGATCAGCTTAAAAATAACCTCAAAAGGAGGGATAATCCCGTGGCGTTTCTTAGTCCTGGAGTGGTTTTTGTATTCCAGAGGTAGCTTGTTTTGATCAAGCCCATGCTTTTTAAATTGGATGGATTTAGGGCATGAGGTAACCTTGGGGCTTTTCTTTGGTAGGTTTATTGGAGCATGTGAGCGGCAGATTTGACAGCCCAGATAGTAATGTTACCAGAGCCCCGACCAGTTTTATTTATATCAATGCTGGTGGCTCTCACTGATTCATGGACCAAGATCAGTCCTCATTGATGGCAGGTTTTGTTTTTAAAGAAGAATGATGTATTTGTTTCTCAAAAGAAATGTCATCCCCTGATAAAGGCAAGTTGTGAATATAGGGAGGGAGATTAATGTTCTTAAGAGTTTCCCTTCATGATCATTATGGTAGGTTATCTGGATGGCGTTTATGGTTTTAAGAGTGTGGTCATTTTTGGGGGGAGGGAGTGAGATATTACAGGATTCATCGCCAGAATGAAACTCCTGCCTGTGTCTTTTTTTCTCCCTCTTACCTTTCCCTCTTCTTTATCATCTGGGCAATCTTTTATCTCACCTGCACCTTAGTGAATATATGAAAGCACTCAGCCCATAATTAATGCTTAGTAAAGTTTGCATGTTTGTTGAGTCATTCATTCATTTATTTATACATATCTGGTCTGTGGAATAAATAAGACACCTAAAATCTGATCACAAAGCAGCTGTGTTTTGTGTCCCACTGACTCTTTAAAATTTATTCAGAGAGGTTAGTCTATCTCATGCCTCTGGGTGAAATCTATCACTTTCTGATTAGATTAAAAAAGTCTACAGTCAATTTCAGTTGCTAAATACTCTTAATTTAGAACTTGGAATGCCTGATTTAAAATAAAAATTTCAAATTCGATTTAAAAGAAAATATCTTTCTTTTCCTCTCTTTCTCCATTTTCTCCTGTTATTCTACTCCCTTTATCTGACTGTCACGGTTTGTGTCCCCTCCAGGGTTGCAAAACAAACTGGAGACAGGAGAGGGGAGATGAGAGGTGAGAAGAATGAGAAAGTTCTTACTTGGTGGTACGCAGGAAGACAGTGCTCTGCTCTCTAATCCTGACAGATATTTTGAGCTGATTCTTGCTCTTTGAGGAGGTATTTTAGGTTGGACCATGTGCTCCTAAAATTCGTATGTTAAAGTCCTGACCCCTGGTACTTCGGATGCGACTGTTTGTGGAGGTAGGGCCTTTAAAGATACGATTAAGATAAATGAGACTATATGGGTGTGACTGGTGTCCTTATAAAAAGACATTAGGACAAAGACATACAAAGAGGAAGGGCTCATGAACACAAAGGGAGAAGGAAGCCATCTACAACCAGGGAGAGAGGCCTTAGTTCAATTCAGTCACTCAGTCGTGTCTGACTCTTTGCAACTCCATGGACTGCAGCATGCCAGACTTCCCTGTCCATCACCAACTCCTGGAGCTTACTCAAACTCACGTCCATTGAATTGGTGATGCCATCCAACCATCTCATCCTCTGTCGTCCTCTTCTCCTCCTGCCTTCAGTCTTTCCAGCATCAGGGTCTTTTCCAATGAGCCAGCACTTTGCGTCAGGTGGACAAAGTATTGGAGTTTCAGCTTCAGCATCAGTCCATCCAGTGAATATTCAGGGCTGATTTCCTTTAGGATGGACTGGTTTGATCTCCTTGCAGTCCAAGAGGCCTCAGAATAAATCAGAATTGGCTTTGCTGTTACCGCTGTCTTGGACTTCTAGCACCCAGAACGGTGAGGATACAGATTTCTGTTGCATAAGCCACCAGATGTGACACTTGGTTACACAGTCCTAGCAAACCAGCAGAGGAGGCCTTGGAAGGTCCCTCTCTCTTCCTGGTTCCACTCCTGGACCGTCACTAGGGACCCCTCTGATTCCTGTGTTGCAGGTTCTGCTTTGTTGCTTTTCTGTCTGGGACTCGGCCTCTCTCTGCCCTCTTCACCTTGTAATCCACTTTGTTAGACAGAATCCAAGACAGCTTACTACTCTTCCATGAATTGCCTATGTCTGGTTTACAGGAGACAGACATCTGTGCACAGATAAACTTCAGCATCAGGCTGATCACAGCCCAGCAGCTACCATGCCTTCATTCCCACCCTTAGAACTTAGGCCAGTTTCTCTCCAAACTTGTAGATTTTCCAGGCGAGGATCAGACCCCTGTCCAGTCTCTCTAAGTGGTGCTGTGGGCCTTTCTCATTGAGTAGGCCTGGTGGGAATCATTGCATCATTCCTTCCCAAGAAAGCTGCTGCTGCCGCTAAGTCGCTTCAGTTGTGTCCGACTCTGTGCAACCCCATAGACTGCAGCCCACCAGGTTCCCCCGTCCCTGGGATTCTCCAGGCAAGAATACTGGAGTGGAGAAAGAACCTCTCCCAATCTCCATGTGCTCTAACCCATTTAAACCCTGGATGTGATTGAGGGTTCAAGAGTCCTGTTACCAGTTTTTAGCTAAATCCTTTGAAATTGTGCGTCTTGGACTGGCCGCAATGAAATGTTGTATCTTTGTGCTTCCAATTTGATACCTAGTGCTTGTTCAGGTGGTACTGAGTGGTAAAGAACCTGCCTGCCAATGTAGGGGAGACCCTGGAGTTTGATCCCTGGGTCAGGAAGATCCCCTGGAGGAGGGCATGGCAACCCACTCCAGTATTCTTGCCTGGGAAATCCCATGGACACAGGAGCCTGGCAGGCTACAGTCCATAGGGTCACACAGACTCGGACAGGACTGAAGCGACTTAGCGTGATCGCTTGTTCACGCATCCTTTCTCTCAGCCTCAGTGAACTTCCGCTGAGTGTGGACCATGGAGAAAGTCCTGCTGAGGTCAGAGATGAACATTTGGGCATTGCTCACTTCAGTTTAGTCACTCAGTCATGTCCGACTCTTTGTGACCCCAGGGACTGCAGCTCGCCAGGCTTCCCTGTCGTTCACCGTCTCCTGGAGCTTGCCCAAACTCATGTCCACAGAGTCGGTGATGTCATCCAACCATCTCATCCTCTGTTGTCCCTGTCTCCTCCTGCCTTCAACCTTTCCCTGTGTCAGGGTCTTTTCCAGTGAGTCAGTTCTTCGCATCAGGTGGGCACAGTATTAGAGCTTCACCTTTAGCATCAGGTGCAGCTAGGATGTCGGAGAAGGCAATGGCTCCCCACTCCAGTACTCTTGCCTGGAAAATCCCATGGGCGGAGGAGCCTGGTAGGCTGCAGTCTAGGGGGTCGCTAAGAGTTGGACACGACTGAGCGACTTCACTTTCACTTTCCTGCATTGGAGAAGGAAATGGCAACCCACTCCAGTGTTCTTGCCTGGAGAATCCCAGGGACGGGGGAGCCTGGTGGGTTGCCATCTACGGGGTCGCACAGAGTCAGACACGACTGAAGCGACTTAGCAGCAGCAGCTAGGATGTACTTTTTCCTTGTTGAGAAGTTCCCTACCTGGAAGTGGTAGAATCTCATGCAAAAATAATAGATCAGGCACGCAGATCTGGAGGAGCCTTTGGCCTGCTTTGCATCAGGCTGATAAGATCTCTGTCCTAAGCACTTGGCCCCTGGGGTTTTAGCAGCTGGTCCTTGCTTTCTGTTGACTCTTGCATTCCATTATTCAAATGGTCAGCTCCCTAGGCTACGCTCAGCTTGTGATTAGGGAGATGCTGCAGGAGGTCCACGGCTTAGAGAGGAGAGGGGGGCAGAGGGAACAAAGAGGAGCAACCTGATAAGATTCATAGGCCAAATGAGATGGTGGTTTGGGGTTTTTTAAAACTTAGTGCTTTCATATGTACATGTGAAAACTGATCATGGCGTTTACTTAATCGCATTGCAGCTAACCCAGTCCATTTAGGACCATAAAAAGCCTTGCTGAGGTCAAAGATGAAGTCTACAGTCTACCCAGGCACCTAACCTGTATCTCTGTCCTACACATTCCTTCAGGAAACATTTATTGATTTTTATACCAATGGCTGCTGCTGCTAAGTCACTTCAGTCGTGTCTGACTCTGTGCGACCCCATCAATGGCAGCCCACCAGGCTCCCCCGTCCCCGGGAATCTCCAGGCAAGAACACTGGAGTGGGTTGCCATTTACTTCTCCAATGCATGGAAGTGAAAAGGGAAAGTGAATCGCTCAGTCGTGTCTGACTCTTTGTGACCCCATGGACTGCAGCCTACCAGGCTCCTTCATCCATGGGATTTTCCAGGCAAGAGTACTGGAGTGGGTTGCCATTGCGTTCTCTGATGGCTAGCACCCAGGTAATAAGGAAAATGAAAACTCTACCCTGAAAATCCTTCATTCCAATGTAAATAGCCTGAGATGTACATTTTCAAATTTGCCAGAAAAACTGGTAATAGGGACTCTTGAACCCCTTGCTTACATCCAGGGTCTAAAAGGGTCAGGGAACGGAGACTGGGGGAAAGTCTTTCTTCAGAGAGAAGTTTGCATCACTTCCCACCATGCCCGCTCAGCCTCCCGAGAGAAGCTTCAAGGACAGTTGGCAGAGTTTGGCTGGGGGTTTGACCTTCACCTGGGATGGCTGTGCCCTGTCTTGTCAGAAAGGCCCAACGAGGAGCCCTCTTCTCGTCAGCTTGCCCAGATCCTGAGTTCCCTTTTAGACACTCAGACCCCTACCTCTGTGGTGAAGACGTCTCTGATTTTTCCTAGCCCTCAGAGATTTCCATCCAGGAGGCAGAGTCTTAAAGCAGCTTCTGCCCCCAGGGGCAGTTTAGATGGCAGGACAGGCTCTCTCGTCAGGGACTTCTTTATCTGGGGAGACCTTTTACAGCATGTATTTGTTTTGCCGCCTTGAGTGTTTATACAGCTTTGGGTTAAAATTCCATTTGCTGGAGAGAGATGATTGTAGAAGCAGGTACTCAGGGAGAAGAGGTGGATGCTGAGCAAGAGAGAAGTGTTTTGATTTGTTCAGTGTCATCTCCAGTGCTTTGGATTTTAAGTCTCATGTACTTTTCACTTGGAAGAAAAATTCTTGAAGCCTGTCTGGGGGTGCGCATTTAGTGTTCTGGTGTTGCTGAAGATTCTGAGGAAGTATCTCACATTCCATGACGCAGGGATTAGTTAGAGCAAGGACTTTGTTATTCACTCAGGTCCTCTGGTGCTACGGTGACTCAGAGGGAACTGTTTTAAACCACTGCCCTTGAATCCTAGGGTATGGCATCTTGGGTGCTAAATATATCCCTGTGATTCAGGAAAAGGTACATGTGTGTATAGCTGCCATTTGCCTCTCTGAGTTATTGTTTCTTAGTGGCCATGGTTACCAGCTAATTTCTCTCTTAGCTTTTAGTGTAGAATGTTCCCCTCTTATCCACCCACAATATTTTGAAAGATTCCATCAATGTTCAGAAATAATGGTCTATAATAGCTACTTATGCAGTGTCTGTAAATTATTTTTAATGAAAGTGTCGATTATAAGGATGATTAGGTGGTATGATAGGTATAGAACAGTGGTTCCCAATCTCATTGAGCATCCAAGTCACCTGGTGAGTTAAAAAAAAAATTACAAGAGACTTCCTTTGCAGTCCAGTGGTTAAGACTCTGTACTTCCAGTGCAGGAGGTGTGAGTTCAATCCCTGGTCAGGGAGCTAAGATCCTACATGCTGTGGACCATGACCAAAAAGCAAACAAAGAAAAAAAACCCGATTCTGAGCCTCACTTCTGATTACAGAATCCAAATACCTTGCTGGGGCTCCAAGGGGGCCCTGACGTGCTGACATAATTGTCAGCATTGTCTTATGAAATAACCTTTGGGTCACATGTAGGGGTGGAAGTGGGGGTGAGTGGGAGGAGTGGTTTGGTGATAGAAGAGAGGAACTTTTTTCCTCTCTTTTCCTCATGATTACATTTCGGTTGGAAATGGCTTGAGGTCGAGAAATAGCTAAAGAGAATTTAGGAGCAAGGAACCTTTTAGCGCTAAGGGCATTGCTTAATTAACCTTTGTTCCTTCAAAATTCATTTTCAGCCAATCCAGAGGTTCTCAACCTGAAATTTTCCTAGCTCTACAGATTGAAGGTAATGAAGATTATTAAACTATTAAAAAAAACAGTTAAAGAATTAACATCTTTGTTGAGATAAGTCACATCCTATTCAATTTACCCATTTGAATGGTACAGTCGATTGGTTTTTGGTGTGTTCACAGGCTGTACAGCCATCATAGCAATAAATGTAGAACATTTTCATCACCCCAAAAGGAAAATTCTCTATCTGTCATTTTTAATGTTCAAAGAAGTTAACTTATTAGTTCACAGTATAGCTCTATAGGCTAACATCAAGGCTTTTTGATTCAGGCTAGAAATTCTATTTGATAAGGGTAGTTCATGTTAAGCTTTGGTTGAGAGTTACATTATTTTTAAAGGGAAAATGGATTAACAAACCCTGCTTGTTGGATCTAGTCTTTCAGTTGAGCGGGCAACAGTCTGTCCTCCCTGCCCTATTCCATCCTTACTGATGGAGTGACATCACATGGTAACTGGCAATGAAGCAATGCTTGGTGATTTATTTTGGGTTGAGCATGGAGTAAACTGACCAACATTTCTGCTCAGTGGGTAGACAGGCTTTTTTTTCTGCTTAAAATGAGAGGATTTAATTCAAATACCTTTTCCTGTATATGTTAAACATGTCCTTCTCTTTCTGAACCATCCAGATTAGACTCCCAAGCAGCTAATTCAGCTTTATCACAGCTCTTTTGACCTAAGCACCTAGTTACTTTTCCAAGGACTGCTCTTAGTGTGCCTTCACTAAGTTGATAGATGTCACTTTATCCAGTCTGGGCTTTGGAAGTTTGAATCTGGGAATTGGAGCTGAAAGATTCCAGCTGACCCAAGGAAGGCAAGTCATGATTGACTCTTGGGTCCTCTTGGGGAAGAGGGGGCTACTGAGGCAAAGGGAGCCCAGGTGACTTCCCACAAGTCCTGGCTTCCAGGATTAGGTCCTGGAGTAAAGTCCTTTTATCAATTCCTGGAAAGCAGTGATTTGTTACTAACTTTAATTATCCCCAGCTACAGTTCTTGTTTCTAGTTACTATTTTGTGGGTTTCCAAACCTTTTTACCCTTGACCCCCATCTCTGTCATCCCAGAGTTATACCCTTGGACCACCCAGCTCTCAAACACCCAAAGCTTCCAGGAAAACATTCATTTTCACAGCTAATACCTCCCCCTGGAAGTTTTAGGAATTACTTGCTTTATTTATTTAATCCTCTTTAAATGAGCCTTTGCATACTTCTCACTGCCATTCTGAGGGATAAGGGGGAGACAAAGACAAACACAGCAAGCCACTAGCGCCCACACCCATGAAACACGCTCCCCCACCTCCGGCCCTACGCACCCCATGACCTCAAACAAAAACCTGACCCAGCTTTGCCTGAGACATTGTGTTCTTGCCTGAAAGAATGCTCTGGGTGGTTCCACCTTGGTGGTTAACACAGTTTGTGGGTTATCCAAGGCTGGTTTTCTCTTTGCTTCTTTTCCTGGTGCATGGATTTGTCCTGTTTTCTTGGTTATTAGCACTTCACCTGGAGGGTGGAAGGAATTGAACTTCAAGGGCAATTTCCATCTTCTAGCTGCATTTGGTGGAGAACCATGAGCCGGTGTCAGGTTGGGAATTTCTGCTTATCATGGTTTTCTACTTGGATTCATCAAAAGATGGTTGCTCTGACATGATGAAAGGCTGTTTCATAAACCAGCACAGCTTTGATAAGGATATTTCCAGTTCCACATACCTCATTTCTAACTTTTCAAACTTGTGTGCCAGAGTCAACCAAGCAGACGCCTAGGCCCTGCCCTTGAGATTCAATTTCCAGGGAATTTTGCATTCAGCAAACTGTCCCCAGATTCTTCTGATTCAGGTTAAGTTGGGGGGTGACCTTCTAGAAGCACTGTCCTCAGAGTTTACACTTTGCCATTCAGGTATCAGCCCAGCCTTCTCTGTGGTTTTAAGTACATGGCAATTAACAAGGTGTAATTACTGTGTGTGCGGTTTCCAAGGCAACAGACATTCTGTCACTCCTGCTGAGGCTGGGAAGATTGAAAGGGACCAGAGGGAGGCCACAGGACTGGTGTGGCCTCCAG
Source organism: Ovis aries (assembly GCF_016772045.2). Lineage (NCBI taxonomy): Eukaryota > Metazoa > Chordata > Mammalia > Artiodactyla > Bovidae > Ovis > Ovis aries. The sequence goes on along the minus strand of NC_056069.1, from coordinate 39,621,009 downwards.
ATTAATGTCATTGAGGTGTTTTGTGACTGGTCCAAAGGGCCCTGCTTAAGGGCAGCAGCAATAATGAAAGTCAAAAATTAACAAATTTGAAGCCAGGGAGCCACTGGACCACTTCTGGAGGTGGCAACAAAGACCTCAAGAGGAATGGGTCCAGCCATTCAGTTGCCTGCATTTCCTACCCCGCCCCCACTATGCCATCTGTTTCCTCAGATCAGTTTAGTCCAGAATAAAGATGGTGGATGAACATGATGACCTTGAAAGGCTTTTGAAAGGTAATGATCAACCTAGTCAACATCTGACCATTATTCCTTAGTCCTCAAATAGACGGGCCTGTTAATGTTCGCCTGTTCTCACTTTGTCAGCTGAGGCTTTGTCAGTTGAGTGCTTTCCACGTGCTGAGAACTTGCACATAGATTTTTCTGTCATTTTTTACCTAAACATACACTTTCCAGGTTTCAGGATGGAAGAGATCAAGTTCATGCCATGTTTTAGCCCAGGAGTTTACGTTCAGGTTTTGGTTTTAAAGCTGTAGGGCAGTGGAAAAGGCATTCACCCATCAGTCCAACTTTGGTTCTGAATTTTATCATACAGAGGTGTGGGGAATGCAGACAGGTTTCTTTACTTTGAGGTTCCATCTCTCCCTCTGGAAAATGAGGGGCTCTGACTAGATCCATAGTCTTACCTTTTGAAGGGTGACAATGCCTTTGCAGAATCTGATGAAAATAGGAACTTTCTTCCCAGAAAAAAGTACAGGGACTTCTCTGGTGGTCCGGTCATGAAGACTTCACAATCCCAATGCAGGGGGCCTGGGTTCGATCCCCTAGTCGGGGAACTAGATCCTGCAGGATGCACCTAAGACTCACTACAGCCAAATAAACTTAAAAAAAAAGTACAGATATACTGTCACTCCAAAAATTTACCTTCATTTTCTAAAGGCACCACAGATCCCTCCTAAATGAGGTGGTTTCTTAAGACTTTTCGAGCTCCAGATTGGAATCACTGGGTCCCACGAGGACCTGGGGAGAGTCTTTCACTGTTTTGAGTGGCTTCCTGAGGAATGAGGTATTTGATGAGGGAGGTTTTGTTTTTTTTTGCATTTTTCCCTCATTGCCCTGTGCATCTATGAGGGGGAAAAACACACTGAGAAAAATAAATAGGGAATGAATGGCATCTGGAATATGAGCTGTGCTTCAGTATGCTTCACTCCTGTGTCCCTTTCAGAGGAGGTGGAGGCTGTAACTGTACCGTGAAGGGGATGGAGAGGAGGGAGTTAGGCACTGAATTTTGTGCAGTGACAGGCCAGCCTTTACTTAAGCTTGTTCTACTTTGAATGAGGAGTTGGAAGAAAATGAAAAGTTTCAGTTAACTTGAAAATGTTGGATGCTTCAAAGGAGTATCACAAATGGGAAGAACATAACATTCTGTACCACTTCCCAGCCCTTAACCCTGACTACCTTCCTAACTCAAACCCAGACGATAACCCGTGGCCCAAAGTCCTAGTCCAGTTGGGAAAGAGTCACTGCATTGTTTGTTTGGAAACCTTAAAGTGTGTGCGTGTGTGTGTTGCCCAGTCATGTCTGATTCTTTGTGACCCCATGGACTGTAGCTCACCAGGCTCCTCTGTCCGTGGGATTCTCCAGGCAAGAATACTGGAGTGAGTTGCCATTCCCTTCTCCATGGGATCTTCCCAGCTGAGGAATCAAACCTGGGTCCCCTGTATTATAGGCAGATTCTTTACGCTCTGAGCCAGGAAACCTTGATACTTAATTTCTTTTTTTCTCCTCCTGGCTAGGTGCTGAAGGTCTCCTCTAGAGCTGTGGAAGGCTGAATGGACTAAACATGAAGAGCTTGAAAGCCAAGTTCAGGAAGAGTGATGTAAGTACTTGTGACTCATGTCTGGCTGTAGAAACACCCTCCCTTGGACCTTGATGAGATGCTGGGTTAATCAACTACAGAAGTCAGAAGTGCTCTGGGGCCCAGCTCAACCTGGCTTTTGTGAATGACGTATTCTTGCTGTTTGTGTATATAGCTTCTAAAAAGGACTTTTTTTTTTTTTTTTTTTTCACTTCTGATGTCTGTGCCTTGTAGAGAAAGGACCAGTCAAATTAACATCTTAACAAAAAGAGTAAAATACCTCAGCATTTCTAAATCCCCCCAAATCTGACTCAGAATGTCATTTTTAAAGAGTGGTTAAGGAATTATGTGTTAACGTGGTTCATCTTGGGTGTTTAGGAAACTTAAATTCTGTTAAGGCTTTTGTGGTAAAACAGCAATATCTATTGCTGCCTGCACCTTTATTCCCTCTTAATTCCTGGGGTTCTTCCTTATTTGTTATTCATCATACAAGCCTTTGGATTGGAGTAACCAGCGATGCTAAAGCTGAAACTCCAGTACTTTGGCCACCTCATGCAAACAGTTGACTCATTGGAAAAGACTCTGATGCTGGGAGGGATTGGGGGCAGGAGAAGAAGGGGACGACAGAGGATGAGATGGCTGGATGGCATCACCGACTCGATGGACGTGAGTTTGAGTGAACTCTGGGAGTTGGTGATGGACAGGGAGGCCTGGTGTGCTTCAATTTATGGGGTCACAAAGAGTTGGACACGACTGAGTGACTGAACTGAACTGAACCAGTGATGATGCCTGAGTTATGAGACAAAGTCTCCCAGAGGAGAAGATGGAGAAAAAGAACATAGCAGTGGGATTATATGTGATGCTATTATAACAGAAGGTCAGCTCATAAACTCTGCTGAGGCTCCAGTCTTGTACTAGCTGCTGCAGACACTTGGAGCAGAGTTGTTGAAGGGGAGAAATACACGGAAGGATGTCTGATGGAAGCTCAGCGAGGTCACCCTCCTAATGGGCTTGCTTGGCTATCATTTACCATTGGGTAATTAAAGTAAACCTGGATTTTATTGCTTTGCTGAGAATTATATGACAGCTTGGCACAACCACATTTTTGCAACGAGTGGAGACTGTGTCTTACGGCTGACATGTCACACACGCGCATACACACACGAACACACATACCTCCTCTTGGCTGAAGCTTATCTCCTGAGGCTACATCATGACATGTAACTTACTGCCCTGATAAGCCCCAGACTGGAGGAGGTGCTTGTGGAATGATTGCAGAATCTTGTTATGCCGAAAGGAAGTTTGAGCTCTAAGGAGAAAGGTTTTTTGGGAAAAAGTGGACTTCGCTTCCTCATTCTTCAGGTAAGTTACCTAAGACTCAGAGAAAGTGACTTGGCTAAAGTTGTCCAGGTAACCTTTGGCTGGAGTGACAGCCTTGGTGATCTGACTTCCTTGACCTCTTGCCCTGCTCCTCCCCTGGGAAAACTCCCTTCAGTCTTCTCATTTGTTGGCCAAGGGATGCTTCAGCCTCTAGATCTCATTGGACTTTCAGTTAATAAGGAAAAGGCAGTTAAATGGAAAATGTTGCCCAGCCAGGCCGATTCGGGTTTGTAACTTGTGTGACCAGGTTCACAAATACCTTTTCCATTCCACTGGGCAGCTTCCATTTGTACAAGCTGAAATTGTTTTAGCAAAATTTAATCAATCTAGACTTCCATGATATATGAACAGGGGCAGGGGGGAAATAATAGGAGCATACACTTTCGATTTATAAACTGGTGGCTGTAGGGAGGGTATTACTGGAATCTAGGTTTTTAAATAAAAACTGAAATATTTCCATGATTTAGGGGAAAAAAGTCACAGTAATAACACTATTAAAAGCTTCTGGAATTTGGCAGTTGAAAAGCTATGATTTTGGCAGTTAGTGCAAAGGGAAGAAATGTTAGAAGAGCAAGCTTGGGAGAGGAAAGCAAAAGAAATTGGTATTATGGGGCCAGATGGTATCAGATGGCTCCCCAATTTCACCCCAAATTGCTTCCCAAAGCGTCATCCGTCCACTGCAAGATGGAGGGAATAAAAGCAGAAAAGAAAAACCTTTCAAAGCCCAGCTTGTTAATCAGCCGTCGGATAGTGAGAGCTCACCATTATGAAATATTTACTTTATGTCAGGTGCTGTGCCAAGCTCATTATGTGAACTTTGTTTAATCTTGCTGCAACCCTTATGTGGTAAGTATTATTGGCAGGCTCATTTTCCAGATGAAGAAACTGAGACCCAAGGAGCCCCAGTCCCTTGCATGGGCCTCAGTTCTTCTAGCTCAGAGTTGTCAGTGTTTGTGCCCAAGTAGCCTGATTCCAGACCCCAGGTTTTGCAAAAGAGGTCTGATTTTATGAAACAGCAATCCAGGCAGTAGGTTGGGAAAGCGACTTCAGACCTAGGTGTATGGCCTTGGGCAAGTCTGTTCCCTTTCCTGAACCCCCAGGCTCCTCACCTGAAAACTGAAGATAGTATTACCTCATGAAGTTGTGACGGTTAGGTGTTCTAATGTCTGTAAGGCACACACTTTAGGCCTGGCATTCTGGAGGTGCTTGGTATATCTTCCTACCTCTTTCTTAATCACAGACATCCATGCTGGAGTTGAGAGGACTTCAGCTATATGGTTGGCAGACAGGTTCAGACTCAACACAAGCTTTACTTGGGAAGGGTACTACCTCTTGCTCGGGCTTTGTAAGTCATCTTCAGAGCACAAACCTGGGCAGTGAGGGCCTTCTCTCTCTCACAACATGTATTTCTCCCTTGAAGCAGTAGATTTTAGATGAAAATGATATCTGTGATTTTAACACCAAAGCAGCAGCTTGTTCTCTCTTATTCTCTGTGTAACCACTGGGAATTTTTACTTGTGTCTAAAATTTAAAATAGTCAAACAGGACAGACTGCAAAGTGATATTTTTGTTGGTACAAACTTTATTTCATATGTGAAATCTTTTACTGATTGATTCTGAATATTTTTAAAATTGAAAATTATTATTGAAAAAATAAAGATGGAAATTCACTACTGATGACCTTCCTTTGAAAAGTAATTGGAGATGAGATGTAAATTGTCATGTAAAAGCATCTTAAAAGGCAAAAAAAAAAAAAAAAAAAGTGAAAGTCGCTCAGTTGTGTCCAACTCTTTGTGACCCCCCTATGCAGACCATGGAATTCTCCAGGCCAGAATACTGGAGTGGGTCACCTTTCCCTTCTCCAGGGGATCTTCCCAACTCAGGGATCGAACCCAGGTCTCCCATATTGCAGGTGGATTCTTTATCAGCTGAGCCACCAGGGAAGCCCAAGAATACTGGAGTGGGTAGCCTATCCCTTCTCCAGTGGATCTTCTTGACCCAGGAATCAAACTCAGGTCTCCTACATTGGAGGCAGATTCTTTACCATGAGCTATCAGGAAAGTAAAAAAAAAAAAAGAAAAGAAAATTATTATGTAGAAATTGCTAATTGAAAGTAAAGAATGAGTCAATAATATAATTATGGTTTATAAAAAAAAAAAGCAAACACAATGAAAAGTAGGCAGAAAAGCCTATGTGGTCTGGAGGGCAAAATAACCTGGTAACTGAGTTGCTATTTCTTGGGAGGGACCCAGAACTGGGAGTGGGTTGGTGATGGGGTTGAGGGGTTGGGGAGGATTTTGTTTTTCATTGGGTGCTTTAGGCTTTCATTTTTTGGTATATGTGTATGCATCCCCATGTATCACTTGTTACAAGAAAAACAAGTTCTAAACTGTTTACATTCAGTTCAATGAGCCAAACTGTAATCTTCTTTACCCGAAGTGAGTGGTCTCTCTTAGAGAATAACCCTAAACCCACCCATCAAATTTGCCTGCTAGTCTTTGTGGGAGGCTGAAAGAAGGAGAAAGAAAGGGCCCTTTGTGTTTCTGGCAGGTAGGAGGAAGAGGGACAGCAGATCATGTTCGTTCTCTCGTAAAGAGAAGGCAGGTGACCCGCGGGCATGATCACATTTCAGCCAACCTGTGTCTGGGAGGTCTTGCAGCCAAATGAGTTTGTGACCATTGAGGGCAAAACCCAGGAGTGAGAAAGGACAAGCGTGGCCCAGAGGAGCCCCCGTGGATGCCTTTAAGGTCATTGTGCTGCACTAGGACCATCAGGCAGACAGAGATTTCTTCTGAGCATCCTTTCCAGAATGCTTGACTCAGGTGGCTGAGTTTCTGTGCATGACCTAGGGGAAGGACCTAGCCTGTTTCTTTGGGCTGTGGTTAGATACCATCCTTGTCTAGTGGCTTCCATCCCTAAACTTAGTAGGGAGCCTGCAGGTAACCCAGAGAGGCCAAAGAAAGTCATGGAGCTTAACAAAAGTTCCCCTAATGTAGGTGACATGTTCCAATTCCTTTGGTCATCTTTGAACTGGGGTTAGGTACTGGAAGGGATACTGGAGAAATATGCGGGATGCTGATTGTTTGGAAGAAACTCAAAACCCACGTGGGAGGAGAAAAACTACACACAGGCAATAACTAAGACAAAATACAAATCCTATAGAATATAGATATTAATAGGATATCCAGGATGATATAACCAGTTGTTAAATTAGGAGACCTGAATGATAAATGCTATAGATTTTCAGAGAGGAGTGAATCGCTGGAAATGGGAAAATTGGTAGGAGGTTTATGGAGCTGAAGCTTCTAGGCCTCAGGGAGGCATAGGATTGGAAGGATGGTTAGGAGAGGAGGAGAGGGTAATTCTGGCTAGCAAGTCGTAAGGCTCACTGCGTAGACTCGCTTTCCAAAAATAGCCCTTGACCTGCGCAAAAGTGACATTAAGGAGCCCAAGAGAATGCCCATGGCATGGCTCTGAGTCTTTGCATAAGAACACTGTAAATTTTTCATTCTAGTCTAAAAAATGGATGTACTTGACTTTTTATGCTTGTAAAAGTAAGTACAGGGTTCTAAATCATCATTATTCATTTCTTTTATGACTACTTTGAAAGTAGCTTCTTTACCTCTTTAAATATTTGCAGCAACCAGTACGTGGTTCCACTTGGAAAAATGAGCTGTCATCATCAGAAATGAAGCCAAGAAGGTTGGGATTTCCCTTTGCTAATAAAATGCTCAGGCTTCTGGAATTTCTTTGTAAATGCCAATTTTTAGTGCCTTGAGTTGAAATGGAGGTTGAGGGATGCGAAAAAAGGGTTGAAAGATCTTTGTAACAAATCTTGAACTGCCTCTCCAACATGATCGAGGCCTTCAGAGTTTACTTTGTGGGTGTGTGCTTAATTTTATGAAAGATTTGTTCCCAATTATGTTTTCCACTGTAACAGGGAAGCAGTGGACATTCTGTTTAGAGGGGGAAAAAAGGCATCCAGTTTGAAATGGCTGTGTCCATGAAAGATTAAATTAACGGCATTTCTTTATGGAGCAGCAACTAATGATGGCAGCTTTCAGCCAAAGAATGCACACACCCCATGAATCTTGAGGAACCAGACACATCCTGCTTAGTCAGGAGTTTGAATTTGTTGCCTGTTGAGAGAGTGGCTCCTGTGAAGGTCGATAATCGGCATCTCTGCCAAGGTATGTTTTTCAAGTTTTTAGTTGTTTATAGTAAGTTTTTACAGATGCCCATGCCTCCCTCCCTGACCTCACATGCAAAAAATAAAAAGTTTTTAAAATCCGAGCCTCTTTTGACAGAGGAACCTTGGCTAAATCTATTGTAAAGCTTAGCCTCTTTTTTTTTCCCCCATAGATTTAAAAATACATCAGAGGTGACCTTTTGGGGAAGAGGCCTGCGTCTCTTGTAAACTTGAGCAGAGAATGTGTCAGGCTACATAGTTTCCAGGTCCTGTCAGCCCATCTTAGTGAGGAATCTGCTGCTGCCTGATTTTACCTTGTATTAATTTCCTGGGGTAGGAGTGGGGGGAGTGAAAGTCTATCCCTCAGTCGTCTGAATCTTTTGCAACCCCATGAACTGCAGCCCGCCAGGCTCCTCTGTCCATGGGATTTTGCAGACAAGAATACTGGAGTGGGTTGCCATTCCCTACTCCAGGGGATCTTCCGGACCATGGGATCAAACTCCTGTCTCCAGCATTGGCAGGTGGATTCTTTACCACTGAGCCATGAGGGAAACCCATTAGTTACCTAGACTTGCTGTGAACATGCCTCGAGTGGCTTATACAACAGCAGTGTATTATCTCACAGTTCTGGTGACCAGAAGTTTGAGATCAAGGTACTGGTGGGGTTGCTTCTTCCCTCTTGAGGCCTGTGAAGGTGAATCTGATCCGTGTCTTTCTCAGCTTTGTTCGGTGTTTTGCTGACAGGCATTGAGATGCATCACCTTGATCTCTACCTTCATCTTCAGATGGTGATCGCTCTACTTGTCTCTGTCTCTCTTCAAATTCTCCTTTTTGTAAGAAAACCTTATTGGATTAGGGCCCACCCTAAGGACCTCATTTTAACTTGATGACCTTTGTAAAGACCCTGTCTCCAGATGAGGTCATATTCTGAGTACTTAAAGACTTCAACTGATCAATTTCACAAGGTGTGTGTCAGGCGTGGGGCTCACAGTTCAACCCCAAACATGCTTCCATTCTTTTCTGTCCTAGAACAGATGCTCCAAAGCCCTAGCACCCACAACCGAGCACGTGTGCTCGTAAACTTTAGCTTCACAGTTTCTTTATCTTTTGGACTGTACATTTTCAGTGTCTAATAAAGTGAGGCTGGAGTATCACAATTTTTTGATGGGTGTTGGTGCCTAATTTTGTTGTTCAGTTGCTAAATTGTTTCTGACTCTTGGTGATTTCATGGACTGCATCACGCCAGGATCCTCTGTCCTCCACTATCTCCCGGAGTTTGCTCAAATTCATGTTTATTGAGTCAGTGATGCTATCTAACCATTTCATTCTCTGCTGCCCCCTTCTTTTGCCTTCAACCTTTCCCAGCATTAGGATCTTTTCAAATGAGTTGACTCTTTGGATCAGGTGGCCGTATCTTCTGAATGGTCATATCTCTTTGCCTTCCCTACTGTCCATGGAGTTCTCTAGGCAAGAATACTGGAGTGGTTTGCCATTCCCTCCTCCAATGGACCACATTTTGTCAGAACTCATCACTGTGACCTGTCTGTCTTGAATGGCCCTGCACAGCATTGCTTATAGCTTCACTGAGTTGCAGAAGCCCCTTAGCCATGACAAGGCTGTGATCCATGAAGGGGCAGTGCCTAAACATAATGTTAATCAAAAGAATAAATACAGTCACACGAGTAAACATGTATTGATCACTGACCTCCTACAAGAGAAATTAGAAGAGTTCCCATTGATTGAATGCTTGCCACGTGCTAGGCACTGTACCAAAACCCTTCACATGTAATGCTTACAAAATTGTATCCAATAAAGACCATTGCTGTTTACAGTGAGAAGTTGAGAGAAGTTAAGTAACTTGGGTAAACTTGCACATTTGATAAATGGCAGAGAGATCTGAATCCTGGTTTCTCTTGATGCCAGAGCAATAGCTATACACAGTTGTTGACACAGGGCATTCCCTTTCTTAAGTTTCAAAGCTGCAGACTGCAGAAGGTGAATTTTGCTCCAATGGTCTAAGCAATAAAGACCCATGGATTGATTTTGTCATTATCAGCGCTCACCACTGATGGTGGCAAAGCTCACCAATAGTGTTATTCCTCGGGCAGAGGAGGCTCTGGGTTGCTTTGTGGGAGACAGATGCTCTTGAAACTGAACTTTCGAAGCAAGAGAGGACAGATGCTGCTACTTTCTGCTCTTCCTCTGTAGTTCAGCAAAACTAATTCTAATTCTAAATGGAAGCCCTATTACTGGCTAACTAGACCACAGCCTCATTCTAGTTGTTGTTCAATCACCCAGTTGTGTCTGACTTTTTGAGACCCCATGGACTGCAGCATGCCGGGCCTCCCTGTCCTTCACCATCTCCCGAAGTTTGCCCAAGTTCATGTCCATTGCATTGGTGATGCCATCCAGCCATCTCATCCTCTGATGCCCTCTTCTCTTTCTGGCCTCAATCTTTCCCAGTAACAGGGCCTTTTCCCATTGGAAGTGTCACATTGGAAGTGAGTCAGCTGTTCACATCAGATGACCAAAATACTGGAGCTTCAGCTTCAGGATTAGTCCTTCTAATGAGTATTCAGGGTTGATTTCCCTTAAGATTGACTGGTTTGATCTCCTTGCTGTCCAAGAGACTCTCAGGAGTCTTCTCCAGCACCATTGTTCGAAGACATCAATTCTTCTTCTTTATAGTCCAGTTCTCACAACTGTACATGATCACTGTGAAGACTATAGCCTTGACTATACAGATCCAGAAAAACATCTATTTCTGCTTTATTGACTATGCCAAAGCCTTTGACTGTATGGATCACCACAAACTGTGGAAAATTCTTAAAGAGATGGAACTACCAGACCACCTGACCTGCCTCTTGAGAAATCTGTATGCAAGTCAAGAAGCAACAGTTAGAACTGGACATGGAACAACAGACTGGTTCCAAATAGGGAAAGGAGTACATCAAGGCTGTATATTGTCACCTTGCTTATTTAACTTATATGCAGAGTATATCATGAGAAACACTGGACTGGAGGAAGCACAAGCTGGAATCAAGATTGCCAGGAGAAATATCAATAACCTCAGATATGCAGATGACTCCATCCTTATGGCAGAAAGCGAAGAACTAAAGAGCCTCTTGATGAAAGTGAAAGAGGAGAGTGAAAAACTTGGCTTAAAGCTCAACATTCAGAAAACATAGATCATACCATCTGATCCCATCACTTCATGGCAAATAGATGGGGAAGCAGTGGAAACAGTGACAGACTTTATTTTGCGGGGGGGGGGGGGGGGGCGGGGGCGGGACCGGGGGTGTTCCAAAATCACTGCAGATGGTGATTGCAGCCATGAAATTAAAAGAAGCTTACTTCTTGGAAGGAAAGTTATGACCAACCTAGACAGCATATTAAAAAGCAGAGACATTACTTTGCCAACAAAGGTCCGTCTAGTTGGAGCTGTGGTTTTTCCAGTAGTCATGTATGGATGTGAGAGTTGGACTATAAAGAAGGTTGAGCACCGAAGAATTGATGCTTTTGAAGTGTGTTGGAGAAGACTCTTGAAGTCCCTTGGACTGCATGGAGATCCAGCCAGTCCATCCAAAAGGAAATCAGTCGTGAATATTCATTGGAAGGACTGATGCTGAAACTGTGATACTTTGGCCACCTGATGCGAAGAACTGACTCACTGGAAAAGACCCCGATGCTGAGAAAGGTTGAAGGCGGGAGGAAAAGGGGACGATAGACAGAGAATGAGATGGTTGGATGGCATCACCTACTCAATGGACATGAGTTTTAGTAACCTCTGGGAGTTGGTGATGGACAGGGAGGCCTGGCATGCTGCATTCCATGGGGTCACAAACAGTCGGACACGACTGAGCAACTGAACTGAACTGACAGATCTTTGTTGGCAGAGTAATGTCTCTGCTTTCAACACAGTCTTGGTTTGTCAAGGTATTAGAACTTGTGAACAGTGTACCTGAAGAACTGTGGATGGAGTTCCGTAATATTGTACAGAAGGCAGCAAACAGAAACATTCCAAAGAAAAAGAAAAGCAAGAAGGCAAAATGGTTATCATTCTAGTTACCCCAGACCATAATTGCAGGAATTCTTGGTTAAACCTGGTATCATTCCAGCTGTAGCTAGAAACTGATATGAAACTTAGAAGCTGGCCCCTAAACTTGGGGAAATCTGATCGTCTGCACAAGCAGAAAATCAGCTAGGTTATTATCTCTTATCTCTTTATTCTGAAATTAATTACCTAATCATTTTGAACTATGGCTGACATTGGTGGTTTTCACTTGACAAATTCTTGGATGTAACTTTTCTTTTGAAGTGAAATAGGAGCTGCTTCTGAATTCATTCCGTGGAGATTTTTCGGTTGAGCTTCTTTCCACAGATCTCTGCCATAGGAGGTGGTTCTTCGCATTTCTGTGGCAGCAGGTGTCAGCATGAGTTGAAGCTGCAGTGTCTATTAAGATGACATTAGTGACAAGCATTGACTTTCCTTTTGAGTCCCCACCTCCCTTTAAACAAGGAAAGTCAGTATGTTCTGATTGACTTGGTTTTCCAATTATTAGTTGTTACCATGTGAAATTAGTTTCACTTTTTAAGAAGCACTGCCTGAAAGGATTTCATTTTCTATCTTCTCAGGAGGCTGAAGGACATGGTATCGCCCTTCCTCCTTCCTCTTGGGCTGTCCAGTGGGCTGACTGACTGGGAGGTGCAGAGATTTATAATGTGGGAAAAGAACAAAAAAAGTCTGAGGAACCACATGTTCTCCTGGGATGGGTTTATTTTGAAATGTATTTTTCAATGCTGAGAATGTTTCTATGGTAATTTTTCAAACTTGGGCTGTGATTTTGGAGGTTTCTTTATTTTTCCATGAGAGTCAGCGTCCTTGCTTTAAAGGGTTGTTTCATAACTGAGAAGCTGCAGGGTCCTTCTGGGAGACCCCAGAGGACATATTTATTATGGTATGATTTGTAAGCTGTGATAACAAGATACGTGAAATTGGATAGATAGGACTGTTTTCTGAAGTAAACATTTCCAACACTCCAGAGCCAGCAGGACAGGTCTGCTTCATGGACTCCTCCAGGGACCCAGGTTCCTCTGTAATGTCCTGCTGCTGCCCTCCCGAGCTGCGCTGTGTGTTGGAGTAGCCGGTTGCTGCCTGGGGCTCTTGAGCACTTGAAATGTGGCTAGTCCAGATTATTCTATAAATGTGAGATACCCACCAGATTTCCAAGATTTAGTACCAAATAATAAATGTATCAAATACCTCAATAATAATATTTATAATTACTCACTGAAATGCTAATATTCCAGACAATGAATTAAGTAAATTTAAAATTCACTCCCCTTGTTCCTTATTTAATATGGCTCCTAGAAACTTTAAAATGCCTTACGTCTTACTAATTCCTTTGGACAGTGCTGGTCTAGGCTGTTCATGGTGCATATTCTGTATGTGAGAACCAGAAAGAGGGAGAATGAACCCCAAGCATCTCCTTTTTCAAAAAAAAAAAATTATTTATTTATTTGGCTGTGCCAGGTCTTAGTTGTAGCATGTGGGATCTTAGTTTCCTGACCAGGAGTGGAATCCAGGTCCCCTGCATTGGGAGCAGGGAGTCTTAGCCACTGAACCATCAGGAAAATCTAGGAGCATCTTCTTTTTTTAAAGGATGTGACCTCGAAGTCACACAAATCGTTCTCCCCTCACGTGGAACTTACTGGAGCTTTAATCACATGCTACAAGGGAGGAATTCTGAGAGAAAAACACTCTCCAGATGGCAGCCATGAAACCAGCAACACCTCAAGGGATACGAGGAATGGGTCCTGGAGTAGATTAACTCAGTGATCTGGGTTGAATTGCTACCCATCCCCCAAAAGATAGATTGAAGTCACATACTGAGGTCCTAGGGGAACTTATTTGGAATTTGGATCTTAATAAAGGTAATTAAGTTAGAATGAAGTTATTAAGATGAGTGCTAATCCAATATGACTGATATCCTTATGAAAAGGGGATGCTCGGACACAGACCTGGGCAGAGGGAAGACTGTGTGTAGAGACAGAAGGAACACCACGTGGAGATGAAGGCAGAGAACTCTGTGATGCACCTGTAAGCCAAGGAGAGACCAAAGATTGTCTTCAGACCCCTAGAAGTGAGGAGAGAGGTGTGGAGCAGAGTTACTCTCAGGAGGAAACAGCCCTGCCAACACCTTGATTTTGAGCTTCTAGCCTCCAGAACTGGGAGACAGTACATTTTTGTTGTTTTAAGCCACCCAGTTAGTGGTATTTTATGGTGGCAGCCCTGGAAAACCATTACGCTTGGCCACGGGCAGTTTCCACAGTGAGTTTCATCTGAGAGAGTTAGGTGGTAAAGGTGTGTCATTTTGATTGCTTTTACCCCGGGAGTGAACATTGGTTGCCGTTTGTCCAGTTCTCCATCGTTCTGTTGGGGGACATGCTGTTCATGTGACGTGAAGTGCTTTTTCCATGTTTGAAATGGAAACTGCTCCTAAGTGTTACCAACTTGTCACATTAGGTTGTCAATCAGGCTTTTCCTTTTAGTCCAGTAATAGGTTGAGTTTGATAAGAAGTGGGATTAAAAGGATCTGTGTTAAGTATCTCATACAGTCATCATTCTGAGATTGTTTGCAGTGATGGGAACTGTCCTGACCTGATCCTACACCTTCACAGGAAAGTTTGGGAATGATGTCAGCCTACAATTATACATTTTAAACTTAGTTGTAGGTTACATTAAAGTGCATACATTCATTTGGTCAGTATGCAATCTATGAAATTGTGAAACTTGAGGATTCTTAACTATATCAGTTTTATTTGAACATATATGCCTGTTTGACATACTTTCAAGCTGAGGCTTAGAATTCTGAGCAAAACATTAGATTTGTTGCAAAAGAACTTAAAATAGTGGCATTTTTCCACTTCTCAGTCATGTAGCTTTATTACTATAACCTGACATAGTTTTTTTTTTACCCAATCCCCCTTCTCATTCATAGTTTACTATTGATTCTTTCTACCACTGTTGCTTGCAAAGCCTTGTCGTTGTCTTTGTAGGCCTGGACTGTTGAATATTTGAACCCAAATGCAAGACACTATATTTATCCTAGTTAAATTTTATTTTTTTAGTTAAGTTTGTTCAGTAATTCTGTTGCTCTGGTTTTTGCATTAAATTCTAACTCTTACCATAAACACATTGTCACCCATCTTACCATGCTCAGCTGCTCAGTCATGTCTGACTCTTTGCAACCCCATGCATTGCAGCTGGCCTGGCTCCTCTGCCCATGGAATTTTCCTGGCAAGAATAGTGGAGTGGGTTGCCATGCTCTCCTCTAGGGGATCTTCCCGACCCCAGGATCTAACCTGTATCTCCTGTGTCTCCTGCATTGCGGTGGATTCTTTACCACTGAGCCACCTGGAAATCCCCAAAACTTAGTAGGCACGCCTGTTTAATCTAAGTCATTAATGTATGGTATAGCTAGCTCTGTCTTCAGATATGGATATATAACCAGACTCCAAAGAATAAATTAAGGCAATGCCCATTTGGAAGTATGTCAGTGGTTAATATGTATCACCTTGTCATATATTATATATATATATCATATATAAGGATACCTCATTTTATTGTGCTTTTCAGATATTGCTTATTTTTCCTAAGAAAATTGAAGGTTTATGGCAACGCTGCATCGAGCAAGTCTTTTGGCACCATTTTTCCAACATCATTTGCTTACTTCATTTCTCTGTGTCATACTTCGGTAATTCTTACAATATTTCAAACCTTTTCATTATTGTTATATTTGTTGTCATGATCTGTGATCTTTTATAATGCTGTTGTAATTGTTTTTTGTTTTATAATTTTTTACTGTTATGCACATTGTTTCTTTAGACATAATTCTATCACATACTTAATAGGCTATAGTGTAAACATGACTTTTATAATACTGGGAAACCAAAAAGTTCCTGACTTGCTTTATTGCAATATCTGTTTTATTACAGTGGTCTGAAACTGAACCCATAATACCTCTGATGTATGCCTGTATATAATTATTAGCATCCTTCCAAATGGGCAGTGCCTTAATTCACATTCTTTGGGGTCTGGTTACAGCTGACCCATTATACTATTTCTCAACCCTGTTTATCTTGTCCCAGTTTTATCCTTTACTATCTATGCAATATTGAACAGGTTACATAATCTCTCAGCTTTGATTTTCTCATCTGTAAACTAGGGTGATGCCAGCACCTTCCAGCATCATTGTGAGGATTAGGATAAAGTCTGGCACACAGTAAGTTTTCAGTAAATACTACCCAATGATACCTGTTAACCCTGTTGCCTTGCCTGGTGCCTGGCATTAGTAGGTCTTCAGTAGTGTGTGATGCATGAATGGTCTCTAAGTTTCCTGTCTAGTTGAGATACTGTGATTGACATGCATGAAACAGGTACAGCAACAGAAGGCTTGTGTCATTTAAAACAAAACCAGGAGCCCCAGTGATAAATACTATAAGGGTTAAGGGAGGGCTTCACTGGAAAGGGTGAGTTTGGGGCTGGGCCTTCTTAACTGCTAGATTAGGATTAAGAGAGGAAGTCAATACTGGTGGGGGATTGTCCAGAGGAGAGATCGACAAGAGGGAGATGAACTGAATAGCTGAGTTTAGGTGGGAGGGATGGACTTCTGCAGAGCATTGAAAACTAAGGGAGGGTGGTGTTGATAAAGTTGGAGAATGAGGGTTGAGGATGATTGCATTTGGGATGGTAGAACAGTTTAGGTTTTTGAGAGGCTAATGGGAGGAAAGGGCCAGGACTGTGGTGGCTGCTGTGGGGAGGGAAGGGATATAGTGCCTTGAGTGGGTGTGAGACCAAAAGCAAAGATGATTCCTGTTGTACCACACCCTGCCTCGGCACGCCAGCCAAGGGAGGGTACTCCCCATCTCCTGAGAAATCTGGCGTGGGCTGTTATCACACTCGCCTTTCACTAAGCAGCTTTGTGGGAAACTTCAAGAGGTTTTTTTTTGTTTTTTTTTTTTTTAAAAAGTGAGAATCTCCTTGATTAAAAAAAAGAATGTTTGGAGAACATTAACATTCAAATGCACTGCTCTGCCAGGCATTGTTCTAAACAACAAATTGTAATCTGCTTCTTGTCTCTGTTAGAGGGAGTACCTTTCTTATCCCCATTTTACAGATGAGAAAGCTGTGACACAGTAACTTGCTGTTTTAGATTGCTAGCATGGTTGTAACAAGTAGTATAAATGGAGTGGCTTAAATAACAGAGATGTATTGTTTCATATTCTGGACAACGAGAGTCTGAGATCAAGGTGTCAGCAGGATGGAGGGCCATGAGGAAGAATGTGTTCCCACATCTCCCCTCGCTTCTGCTGGTTTGCTGCAATCTTTGGCGTTTCCTTGTCTTATGCGTGCATCTCCCAGATCTCTGCCTTCATCTTCACACACGTTCTCTGTGTGTGGGTCTCTGTCCAAATTTCCCCTTTTCATACTGGAAATAAGACACCAGTATTATTGGATTAGGGGCCCACCTTTCTTCAGAATGACTTCATCTTAGCTAATCACACCTGTCACCACCCTATTTCTAAATAAGGTAGTGGGGTGAGGATGTGAACATGTGAATTACAGGAGGACACAATTTAACAGAACATCTGTCCAAATCAGAAAGGTGAAGCAGGAACCAGGATTGGTGCCTGGGGACTCTGGCCCTGAAAGCCATGCCTTCCCACACAAACCACGCCCTCCAAAAGCCACGCCCTCTCCACAAGTCAAGACCTCCCCAAAGCCACGCCTCCCAAAGCCACGCCTCCACAAGCCACACCTTCCCCCACAAGCCATGCCTTCCCCACAGTGTCTGTAGTGGCTGCTGTGCACAGGTGTTGGCTGGCGGAGCTGCAAAATACTCCAGCTAGCCAAGTCAAGTCCTGAGATTGGATTTCAAATTCTTCTTTCCATAGTACAATGGCAACTAACCAGTGATAATTATGAGTAAACTATGACCAAAACATGTTCTGGTAAAGCCCAGTAGCTGGATTCCCACTGATCGGTCTGAAATCCTTTGGTGTCAGAGATAAGCTGGGGCGGAGAACATGGAAGGCAAAGTGAAGCGGTTAGACCTGTTCCTGAAAGATCCGGACCTGCAGATACATTGGGACCTGCGACTTTAGGAGTGTTTGTACAGTTTTTTGTGTTGAAAATTACAAAGGGCTGGACTTAGGCCAGCCTGGCTGGGCCTTTGACTGTTAGGGGCTCAGCTATCCCTGAGGGGTGGATCTGGCCCTGGGACGGCTCTCAGGGCATCAGCTGTGCCCCATGAAGAGCTGGAACTTGGGTTGTTTGGTAAGTTCTGCTGAGTGTTCAAGTAAGTCCCACAGTTGTGGGAGCCTGATACTATAGATTCCTGCCTTTTGGAGTGCATTTGGAAAGCCACTTCTGCCCTTCCCACACAGAGAACCATAGTAGGCAGGATGAGATCATTGTCCCTGCTCTGTCTGCAGCGTCCAGCCCAGCTCCCTTCTCCAGAGAGTGTGATGAATAAATGAATGAGAGCAGCGTGGAAAGACTGCCCATTGTCACCAGCGCACCGCCCCACCCCCCTCATTCCTCTGGCTCCTGTTTGCTCAATATTTGGTACTCTCCCCATGTGGACAGAAATAGATGGGCAGAGGGATTTTCTGGGTGGGTTTCCTTCAGAGTGGCCTGAATGTCCTCTTGGCCACTTCTGATTGTGTTATATGACATTAACAAGCATCATCAGAGCGCCTGGCTTGTTATGTACAACCCAACTGGGTTTTGTATCCATGCTGTGAAGTTATTCGGTGTCTGTAGTTCCTTAGCTGAAGTGGTTGGAGAACCACACCAAGACCAGTCACGAACTTGGATCTGATGTAGGCTAAAGAACTAGCTTGTGTCATATGGGCAAAAATTATGTAAATTGAGACCCAGTTTACAGACTAGCATCTGTGTTTCCTTGGTCATGAGAGAGCTGGAGTGTTTGATTAGTGTTTGATATGGCCCCTCGATACTAGAAACAAAACAGTGCTTAGGTTGTGGTTAAGATGGAGTGGCTATGCCAACCTCATTTAAAGAAAGTCGTAATATCATTATTCATTTTTACAAATGTATTTCTAAGTCATTTTGCCAAAGTTTGTCAAAAAGAGTCTGTACAGCTTGTTCCTCGCTGCGGAAGAATTCTCTCAAATAGTCAAGCAAGTCCTCAATCAGACAGAGGTCTCAGCTCATGGCTCCAGGTGTAACGTGGTGAATGTTACTTATCTTTGAGGCTTTGATAACTTTCAAGCCCATTGTGAGCTCTATTCACACATTCATTTCTCTACTATAAACCTGTTTAATAAACAATACTATTGGGTTAGCCACTGTTAAGATTTTTGATCCACTGAAGGGAAGTTATGTGAAGGAAAGAATCTAAAGCATGGAATTTTTTTGTCATATTATTTACATTAATAAAAATGGAGAGTAACCTATATTTTGGAGGAGTATGCAAATAAATTATTCCATCCACAGAGAGGAATGTCCTAGAGTTCTTAAAAATACTAAGCTTAAAAAATTATGCAGCAACTGGGAAAGCGCATTTAATAAATTAAGTGGAGAGAGATTCAAGTTACAAAATTATATAACATTATAATTACAAAAAGCAAATGCATATGGTACATATCAACACTTGGAGGAATACTTAGGAAATAAGGATGGGTGAAAATATTTAGCCTTAAGGATATTCACCCTGATGATACTCTTAAATATATGAAAACTAGAAACCACTTTAGCATTATAGTAAAAAAAAAAAAAAAAAATGGCTGAGTACATTTTTGAGTACATATTACAAAGTCACTAAACATGTTGCAGAATTCTATTAGCGAAAGGTGTTTTGTATATTATTGAGAGATAACAGTAAGTTCTTAAACATACTTGTGATGGAAGATATGAACAAGGTAAGAGACTTCTAAGGATAGATCCAAGTTTTGTGGAAACTGAGGGTTATACAGAAGTATATGGGAACCCTCCTTTAAAAGTTTTTTTTTTTTTTTTTTACTTTACAAATTTTACAAAGACCAAAACAAACAAAAATATATGTACATACACTGGGAACATATTGCCAGGCCTTGAGAGGGACTCATACAGGGAAGGGGTCCCTTAGGTTTAAGCTTCAGCAGCTTCTGAGTGTCTTGGTCTGCCTTTGTGCAAATTCTGACCTGAAAGGAGAAGAAGGCCAAGCCTGTGGCATTCAGTCCATCTCCGACTGCAGCGGTTATCTCCTAGGGGCCCTCTGCTGATACCATCGCAGGCCTAGTAAATTGCCCTACACAACAGGGTTTGTAAAAGACTGTGGTGGTTCTTTTCTTCACCTTATTTAAGTACATTTATCTTTCTTTTAGTTTGGTCGTTCTCCAAGTGCCTTGTCTGGACCATCCACTTAGCATTCCTGGGGAACTTGTTAGAGCTGCAAATTTGGGGCTACCTAACTAGAAACTCTGGGAGTGGAGCCCAGCCAAGCCCCCAACCCCAGGCTATTCTGGTGTCAACTCAAGTTTGAGGTCTAGTCCTATAGCTGTCAACCCTCATTTTATATGACAGCCACCCAGAAAGCTTTTATAACTGCTGATTACTGGGACTCACCCCCAGAGATTCTTTGTCCTATGAGAGGAAAGAGAAATCCTTCACCACTGAAAGTGAAGGATTTATCGTTTATGGCGCTTACAACACAGATGGAGAGCTGTGTGGATGAACACTTCATCAGTGTGCTTTGTCTTTCCTGAACTCTACAAGGGAATTAGTATCTGTAATTACTTGACTGGCTGAACGGTGTTTTTGCACAGAATCCAGAGTTATCTCCTGAGAGTTAATTTCATTCATTAGTTAAGCCTAGTTTCTCGGACTTCCCTGTGAGTCCAATGGTAAAGATGCCACACTTCCAGTGCAGGGGGTCTGGGTTCAATCTCTGGTCAGGGAACTAAGATCCCACATGCCAAATGATGCGGCCGAAAGGTAAAAATTACAGAAAGGGGGAAAAAAAAAGCCCAGTTTCTCTGCACTTCACTTAATAGCTCTAACCTCTCTGAACCTCTGATTCCTATTCAATACAATAGGAATATGAGAGAAGTACCCACCCCCAGGATAGTGTGAAGATTAAATAAGATAAAAGTGTTCAAGTTATTCAGATCCCTTTTGCAAATACTTTCTAATTTGTCCCAAGTAATAAACTCATCTGTCAAACCTATTTTTAAAAAGTTTCTTCCATTTCTATATTCAATAAGCTGAATTTCAGGACAGTTTTGGATAATGAAGGAGTTTTTTTTTTTCTCCTTATGGACTGACTTTTATTGCCCAGCTTTTATATTCCGTGGGCAGTTGGAGGGAGAAATGATTCCTGTGATGGTCGGACAGGGATGTTTGTCTGAGACCTATGTTGTCCCCTCCTGTAACCCCTTGAAACGTGGCTAGGGTGGCTAAGGAATGGAATTGAAAATTTTATTTTCGACTTCAATTTAGAAATGGGTTACTCAGTTCAGATGTTGGAAACTTTTTACCTTAGAACAACTTAAGTTTGTGAATTTACCTGTTCAAGAATAAATTATGTGAAATCTAAATACACATCAGGTATTTCTGATAAAAATGTAGCATTACAATTGAGATAGAATACTGTTGACAGTTCCTTGGACAGCAAGGAGATCAAAGCAGCCATCCTAAAGGAAATCAGTCCTGAATAGTCACTGGAAGGACTGATGCTGAAGCTCCAGTACTTTGGCCACCTGGTGGGAAGAGCCTACTCACTGGAAAAGACCCTAATGCTGGGAAAGATTGAGGGTAGGAGGAGAAGGGTGCGTCAGAAGATGAGATGGTTGGATGGCATCACCGACTCAATGGACATGAGTTTGAGCAAACTCCGGGAGATGGTGAAGGGCAAGGAAGCCTGGCCTGCTGCAGTCCATGGGCTCACAAAGAGTTGGACATGACTGAGCTACTGAACAACAATAACATAAATATACAGGCTGTTGAAGACTTAGTATGAAAAGGATGTAAAATTCCTGTTAATAGTTTTCATGTTGATTTCATGCCGAAGTGATAGTATTTTGGTTATGTTGGGTTATATGAAACATTAATTTTATCCATTTCTTTTTATATTTTTAAATACAGCTCTCAGAAAATATAAAATACGGCTTATATTACTTCTCTTGGACAGCACGGATAGACACTAATAAGAAACAGCAGAGTTGAAAAAGCAAGCCACAGAACTGTTAAGACAAAGTAAAATGATAAAACTGGTCACCTGAGTCATTTCTTTACCTTAACCCAGTCAGCTGTCTTCACACTTGGGAGCACTTCACTCCCTTATATTTGCTTTTGTGGGAGCAATTTAGAGCCCTTCTCCCTTTTTCTCATGATGTATGCCAACAACTTCTGTGCTGGAAAAAGTCACAGCCTACCATTTGCCTTCCAAACCTGAGAGAAGTTTGAGCTGTAGCTGCTGGTTTAGCCACATGAATTTCAATATGGAGTATCTCAATGAGATTCGTTTTTTAAAATATGTGATTTTGGCCTTTGTGTGTTTTTTTTCTGTGAAGTGCTCTTTTAGCATAGGAATGTAATTGTTCTGCCCCGGAGTTTTGCTCTGTCCATACAAGGGAGTTACCATTCTTGGAATTCAGATTTATAACCACTTCCTTATTTTGGTACTGCCTCCTAATCTCCTTTAAAAAGGGGACTTGACCTTCATATAATTCATATTTTTCCTTGAAATGTTAAACCACCCACTTCAGCTGCCTTGGCTTTAGGTGACCCATGGAATGTATCTTCCCGGATTGAATGGTACTCATTAAACTGAGCACAGTGAAGATTTCTTGTAAGGTAAACATCAATATAATGCCACTTAAGGATTATTTTCTGCCTTTATATGGCTTTTGTCCCATTTGGGGGCTCCTTAGTCAGAATATCTCTGGCTGAGTAATGGATTTGAGGCTGCTTAGACACTTATGTTGACATTTTAAAGGTGACACTTGAGCCATGAAGTTCTGAACTCGTGGAAGAAATGTTTTATTTCAGAACGTCACTGCACGGGTGTTTTGCCTGGTGTATCACCATGCGCAAGGTACTGCAAGCTTTTTCGTCTTGATCTGTGTAGTATACTCTTTGTTGGCGGCTCCTGTTACAACAGGAGTGTTTTTTCTCATCTTGGAGCCCTAGGTTATCTGTACCACCATTGGGGCCCCAAAGCTATGCCTGTGCCCGCCTCTGGATATGCCACACGTGGTTCTTTGACCTTGAACTTTTGTACGGAGAATTGCGTGTATGGGGAGAAATAACCTCTTTCCACTCCAGAAAAGCTTTTTATCATCTTAACAAGAGGCAGTAACTCAATCAAGACCTCCAGCTCTCACCGCTCCCCACATCAATTATAGCATATTAAGAGATGATAAATATGCAAAACATGAGGCCCGCAGAGGCAAAGAGGTTGTTGGCTCAGCGTTTTACTGTTTCTTCCGAATGGCGTCAAGGCTTGGCAGCCGATTTTGTGGACAGGGCTGCAGGCTACATTTACGGATCTTAGCTCTGCCAGTTACATGCCTGAGACTCCTGCAAGTCAGTTCACCTCCCTGGCTTTGCGCATGGGTAAAATAAGATGCTCTCAAAAGTCTCATTAAGCTTTAAAGTCCTGTATTTCCTGGTAAAGTCACTTTCCAAACCCCCTGTGCTCCCATTCATCTCTGCATCCACTGGTAAGTGCTTCTGTAAGAGAGTCAGAAAGCAGTACATTTATTTTTACTGGAGCTGTGTGAAGTCCCAGGAGCATGTGGAAAAAAAAGAATACACATCTTAATTGAAGCATGTTCAAGTCTCCCCAGTGCCTCGTCGGAATGTACCTTCTTCTTCCTCTCGTCCTTGGCATTTCTTACAATTTCTACTAACTAAGAACACTTGGGAAGAAGAATGTGATCCTATTGTATTGAGTGATTATAATGACCTTATTTTTTTGAAACATGAGGGTCTTTTTTTTTTTTTTTCCTTCATGTTTCCTTAAGCACAAAGGCAGGGCCCTAGACAGGAAATCTGTCTCTGACCTCTCCAAGGGGAAAATCAAAGCTTTATAAAATGGCCAAAGAAGAAAGAGATTGAGATAGGAATAGAGGAAGGAAAAGGCTCTTATGTCACAGATGTCTACTGTATTTATGAATACGTTTTGTTTCTGAAGTAGAGTTAGGAAGGGTTATCTTTTTTTTTCTTATAAGGAAAGTTTATGTTGTCCAGAAATTAGGTAGTATAAAAGCTCAACTCCTAAGTTTTATCTACCTATAATTGAAGATATAATGTAATATACTCTTTAGAACCATATTGAGAGTAACAAAGCAGCTAAGCAGTAAGAAATTTAGAATTTTTAAGAAGTCTTTAGAGTTCTGATCAGTTGAATAAACATGCCAGCTGTAAACAGTTGTCAAGTAATTTCCTTGCCCCTTTCACCAAAAACGAAACAGGAAAAACTTGGCTTCAGTTTATTTGAACATATTTCCTAAGTGGTGGGTAGCTCTGAATTTGGATATTTTGCCAACTTGCAATAGCGAAAGTATCAGTAGCTTTTAAAAAAATACTAAAATTGTTGCTTTCTGTTAAAACTATGGAGGGTGAGATTGAATATAAAAGACTATTATGCCACAGATAAAATTAGATGCCTAAGAGCCTGCCTAGAGCCATTTAGTTAAAACATTGCTAATCAAACCATGATGGAACAGTTATTCATACGGAAATTGATTTCTAAAGTCAGCTTTCAAAGTCTGTAGCTACTTAATGTCAGTTTCACACAGGATGGGTTTTCCTATTATTTCTGAATTTTGGACAACCCGCGCACCCCACCAGCCACCGAACCCCCACACAAGCCATTGGTTGAAAAAAACCCATAACCCCTATAATCTTGGGCAGTTGTTTAACTCCCACTGTACATTAAGATTGCCTGGGAAGCTTCAAAAAAAAACTAAATCCCAAACTATTTCTGCCTCTTGCCCCTTGCCGTGCCCCACCATCCCCCTCGCCAAAACCAACTGAATCAAAGCTTCTGGAGAGGACCCTGGGCTGGGTAAATGTCCTGAGCTGAAAGTGTTTAGAACCACTGATCCAGGATAGCAAGTGGTCATGTAGCAAGAAAGTAAGTATCGTAGATACTTCTGATCTGAGAAGCATCTTGATGAATTACCTCCATCTTCACCTACTACCGATCCCCCAGTGATAAGTAGAAAAACCTGGTTTTCAAAGCATCCTGGAGAAATCAAATGCAATGGAAAGCTGCATTTAGAGCAATTTGAATTGTTTTCAAGTGGACATTTGCAGTTTGTTTGGCTTTCAGACTGAGTTGTGCAGGCAGATAGCTTCAGTCTTAGATCAGGGACGTTTGAATTTGACCTCGGTGAAGAAATACATTCTCACTAACCAATTGTGTTTGTTTGCTAGAGCTGCCGAAACAAAGCTCCATAACCAAAGTGGCTTAGAACAACAAAAGTAGTATTGTCTTTGGGCTCTGGAGGCTAGAAGTCTGAAATCAAGGTTTGCAAGAGTATGGTCCTTTTGAAACGTCGTCCATGTTTCTTCCTGGTTTCTGGTAGTTTGCAGGCCATCTTTTGACTACTTTGGCTTAGAGATTCATCATTCCAATCCTCTACCTTCCCTCCAGGTGTCTATCTGTCCAAATTTCCTGTTTATAAGGACAGCAGTCCATTGGATTAGCGCAAACTCTGTTAACCTCAGTTTAAATTAACTACCTCTAGAAAGACCCTATTTCCAAATATGGTCACCTTCTGATGTACCAGAGGTGAGGACGTCAATATATCTGTTTTTTGGAGGAAAAATTCAGACTGTAACACGACACATGAAAAAGAATCTTCCTTTAACATGTTTACTTCGTTCTTTTATTCATTCTAAAGGTGGAATTCTTCACTCATAAAGAAACATCAGACCAAATGCAGGTTGGACTCATTTTCTTCAGTAGAAAAATTATGGCAGATAGAAGCTGAACTGCTAGAATGGTAGAACGCATGGTCCGTAGTACGTTTGTTTGGAGGAAATAAATGTTGCGGTGGACAGGAAAACTAGACTCCAAATCAGGAACGAGTGACTTCTACGTGTTACAGCGTGCGCTGCACGTTTGATCTGTGTGTGCGTGCATACGTGCTCAGACACTCACTTGTGCCCGACTCTCTCTGACCCCGCCAGGCTCCTCTGTCCATGGGATTTCCCAGGCAAGAATACTGGAGTGGGTTGCCATTTCCTCCTCTAGGGGATTGAACCCACGTCTCCTGCCTTGGCAAGCAGATTCTTTACTACTGAGCCACCTGGGATCTATAGTTTTACTTCAAAAAGATGGAATTCCCTGGCAGTCCAGTGGTTAGGACTCAGCCCTTTCACTGCTGGAGCCTAGGTTCAATCCCTCATCGAGGAACTGAAGTCATGCAACTGTGCATAGCCAAAAAAAGAAAAAAAATCTTCAAAGAAAAGCCCATCCAGCTACAGGCTAAAGGCTTTCAAACAATCTGCTGGAGGGTCCTAACATACTGCAGGGCACCTGGAGCCTGGGGGACTCTGATGCTTGTCAAACATATGTCCCAGTTGGCATAAAAATATGCTTGAAAAAATGAGAGAACAGTCATTCTCAAGCTTTCTGTAAGGAAATGGACTGATTTTGTTTGATCATGTTAAGAGACAAAATTCAACCATGTCCATTTGAAGGTTTAACTAATTTTTTCAGGTGATTCATGAATAGGGCAGCGCCACCTCCAGCAACCAGAAGCGTGCTTCAAGGGACTGTACAACATGGAAGGCGTATACAGAAAGAAGGGGCTTTGGGCTATTAGTCAAGGAAAGAAAGGATCAGTTTTTTTGTTTTTTTTTTTTAAGGCAGGACATTATCCTTCTGAGGGAGGGAAGCAGGCAAGGCAGGGGCCATTATCATGCAGATTGCTGCCCCTTCCTCTGGAGGGTGAGAGAGGGCTCAGGAGACCTCACTGGTGCTGATCAGAAAATTCCAGACTAGATTTCCCTGGTGGCTCAGTGGATAAGAATGCACCTGCCAATGCAGGGGACACAGGTTCGATCCCTGGTCCGGGAAGACTCCATATGTCGCAGAGCAGCTGAGCCCGTGCACCACAAATACTGAGTGTGCGCTGGAGAGCTTGAGAGCCATAACTACTGAAGCCTGGGAGATCTCAGGTTGGTGATCTGCAGCTACTGAGCCTGTGTGTCACAACTACTGATGCCTGGACCTGAAGTCTGTGCTCCGCAACAAGAGAAGCCATTCCAAGGAGAAGCCCATAAACCACAACGAAGAGTAGCCCCGGCCCACCACAACTAGAGAAAAGCCTGTACATAGCAGTGACGACCCAGCATAGCCAAAAATTAAAAAAAAAAATGACAACAGTAAAAAAATTTCCAGACTGGTTGATTAAGATTACACTTCCGGTGAAAGTCAAAACGACTGTTAGGTTGGGTATTAAATCTAGGTTTGGTCACATGGGCTTTAGCCATGTGACACCATTTGGGGCTTATGGTTTTTCTCTTTAGCAATCGTGTTTGTTCATGTGGTGGGGCTGGTGGGTTAAAGCACTTGGTTGCTGGATTCATAATTACTTTGGTACGGTTCCTTAACGGTGAGGCCCCCTTGGGTTCTTCCTGTAGGGTTGGCACTCTGATGATGGAAGTTGTGTCAGTATGAGGGAGTATGTCCATGTCTCTTGTTACTCAAGGATGGACTGACTGCCTTTGGGGCACCGAGACTCAGGAATTTGCTGAAACTACCAAGCTAGGGGAAAGAGCAGATTTCAGTGGTTCCCAAACTTGCTTGATGATAAGAATCACCTAGGGTGCTTGTTAAAATCTCTAGGTCATCTCCCTGGAGATTCTGGTTCCGTAGGTCTGGGTGGAGCATGGGAATTTATATTTCAATGAGGATATTCCCTCCTACCCCTCTACCACCCACCCCACACACATGACTCTTACCCATAAACTTGAGAAACACTGGACTAAATGATTTCTGACCAGCAACCTAAGACAGTAAGATTCTAATATCTTATTCCTTCTTCCTGGCAGAGGTTGCTAGTCGACTATCCAACATCCATTTTCCTGTTCTTTCGTAGTAATAGGACTTCATTTTTAAAATTTGGGATTCAGTGTACTCAGCTTAAAGATCACATGTGACCAAGGAGAAGCTGACATGGGGACTGGGGAAAGTCTCCATAGGGATCTTAAAACTTTCCTGAAAGCTACTTGTTTTTCACCTATTCTGCCATCATCCTCTATTTTCTGCCTGGGATCAGGACTCGATGGCTAGCATTCCAGCTGCCATTTTGGGCCCTATGGTGACCTTAAAGATGGAAGGCTTGTATTAAGGTGGTGGAACAGGTAGAGTCCCAGTCTCAACTGCCTTGTCTGACTGGACTGACTCTTTTCAAACTCTGTTTATGTGTCAAGACTTCTATCTTGTTTAAGGCACCATTTTGTTGAGTTTCCTTTCGTATATGGTTGAACCTAATCCTTAACTGATGTATCTCTAAATGTGGAACTTTGACTTTCCTCTAAGCTAAAATCACATTACTGACCAAGTCACCCAATTTCTCTGTGTCTCTAAGGTAGATTTTCTAAAACTAAAACCTGCTATTTCTCCCTGCAAGGGTAAAGGGAACAATTTGTAATTTATATCTAAGGACTCTCTCAGTTCCAAGATGTGGGAATAAGTCCCTTTGTGGAAAAAATAAGTTGTCACATATCCTTAGTGACTCAGAGTCAGAAATAGAAGTTTTCAGTCAATAGATGCATAAAGAAAGGGATGTGAGTGAGAAGTCAAGGGCGTTGGAGGGAAGTAAGACAGTTTCCTTATTTTTAAAAATTTCTTACTTTAAATATTTCTTACTTTGTCTGTCTATTGAGGGAGTTCAGTCATCATGTGTTGAAGGCACCTTGTGAACTGTACCATGTCTCATGTATGTCATTTACTGAGCACTTCATTGTATATATGATGTTGTTTCAGATACTTTAGGAGAAGGCAGTGGCACCCCACTCCAGTACTCTTGCCTGGAAAATCCCATGGATGGAGGAGCCTGGAAGGCTGCAGGACATGGGGTCGCTAACAGTCGGACATGACTGAGTGACTTCACTTTCACTTTTCACATTCATGCATTGAAGGAAATGGCAACCCACTCCAGTGTTCTTGCTTGGAGAATCCCAGGGACAGAGCCTGGTGGACTGCCATCTATAGGGTTGCACAGAGTCAGACACGACTGAAGCGACTTAGCAGCAGATATTTTAGGCCAGTTTCCTCACGTGGCTCTGCTGAATTTTTAACAGGCATTATAAGGAAGAAAAGTTTCCTGTGTCAAAGAAGTTTGGAGCGTGTACCTTTCAGCAAAATAAATAGGTTTGTTTATTACAGGACTGCCTGGTGCCTTTAAGCTGTTAATGTACATTGTAAATGTCTAAGAAAGGGGAGGGTTGTATGTGTGGGATGTGGGGGGGTGGATAATGCCATGTGATAGGTAATCTTTTTACTTCACAACCATGGGTTGTGCACCTTGGACAGGACCATCTTGGAGAAATGCAGCTTTGTAGGAGAAATCACAGAATATTTAAGGACACAGATTTAGTGCCAGCCAGATGCAAGGCCCTGGATCCCCACAGAAAATGGGAGACGTGGTTCTTGGCATAGGGGAGCTGCACTTTTTTCTGGGGGGATAAGACATTTACATGTAGAAGAAGAATATTCAGAATAGAATCTTAAGTGCTGCATGAGTGATTAAAAAAACAAAAACAAAAACAAAACAGGCTTTTTAAGTTCAGATGAAGGTACAGTCAATGCCAAAGCCTTTGACTGTGTGGATCACAATAAACTGTGGGAAATTCTGAAAGAGCTGGGAATACCAGACCACCTGACCCTCCTCTTGAGAAACCTATATGCAGGTCAGGAAGCAACAGTTAGAACTGGACATGGAATAACAGACTGGTTCCAAATAGGAAAAGGTGTACGTCAAGGCTGTATATTGTCATCCTGCTTATTTAACTTACATGCAGAGTACATCATGAGAAATGCTGGGCTGGAGGAAGCACAAGTTGGAATCAAGATTGCCAGGAGAAATCAGTTACCTCAGTTATGCAGATGACACCACCCTTATGGCAGAAAGTGAAGAAGAACTAAAAAGCCTCTTGATGAAAGTGAAAGAGGAGAGTGAAAAAAGTTGGCTTAACGCTCAACATTCAGAAAACTAAGATCATGGCATCTGTCCCATCACTTCATGGCAAATAGATGGGGAAACAGTGGCTGACTTTATTTTTCTGCACTCCAAAATCACTGCAAGATGGTGATTGCAGCCATGAAATTAAAAGATGCTTACTTCTTGGAAGGAAAGTTATGACCAACCTAGACAGCATATTAAAAAGCAGAGACATTACTTTGTCAACAAGGGTCCATCTAGTCAAAGCTATGGTTTTTCCAGTGGTCATGTATGGATGTGAGAGTTGGATTATAAAGAAAGCTGAGCGCTGAAGAATTGATGCTTTTGAACTGTGGTGTTGGAGAAGACTCTTGAGAGTCCCTTGGACTGCAAGGAGATCCAACCAGTCCATCCTATAGGAGATTAGTCCTGGGTGTTCATTGGAAGGACTGATGTTGAAGCTGAAACTCTAATACTTTGGCCACCTGATGCGAAGAGCTGACTCATTTGAAAAGACCCTGATTCTGGGAAAGATTGAGGGCAGGAGGAGAAGGGGATGACAGAGAATAAGATGGTTAGATGGCATCAGTGACTCAATGGACATGGGTTTGGGTGGACTTCGGGAGTTGGTGATGGACAGGGAGGCCTAGCATGCTGCAGTTCATGGGGTCGCAAAGAGTCAGACACGACTGAGCGACTGAACTGAACTGAAGGTACAGTCTTTGTGAGGTGACTATCAACATGAACTTAATGAACATTTCAAAGCACCTTCCATGAGTGCTCCAGAAGATGCTGAGGTGGTCTATTTGAATTTTATTTTCTTTTGAGTAGTGAATTTTAGTTCTATTAAAACTGTTTAAAATTCTTCAGATAGAGTTCTAAATTTCAACCATAAAGACTCCATTACTAGATTTCTCTATCACTTTCAAGCATCCATTAATAAGTCGTTTTAATCCTCTACTTGCTGGCTTCTGTTGCTCAACCAGTGTTGTTTAGAATAGCTTTTAAAGTCACATTAAACATCCCTGGGTCAAGAAGATTACCTAGAGGAGGAAATGGCCACCCACTCCAGAATTCTTTCCAGGATAATCCCATGGACAGAGGAGCCTGGTGGGCTGCAGTCCATGGAGTTGCAAAGCATTGGACATGACTGAGCACACACACACATAAACCCAACTGAGATTTGCAAAATTAGTTTACATTTTTAGGCAGCCGTGTGAATGTAGCATTGGGTTAATTGGGATAGGAAAGTGAAGGGAACCAAAATTAAGTATATATACTTCTAGTGGACATTCCAGCCAAGAAACCAGAAGCGTGATTTTCTGTTTGATTTTCAGGTCTGAGTGGTTTCACTCCGTCCTGAACTCAAGATCATACGATTGTGATCATATGTTGCCATAAGTAAGAAATATTGGCCTAACGAATTATTGGACAGGAAAGGAAACAAGAACTCTGAGTTTTAAAAATCGAACAGCATGTAATAATAATTAAGCCTCTTCTGTTCAGTACAAGACCCAGGAGTGTTTAATATGCAATTAGCAATACTATGTTCAAATACCTTCCTGACATTCTCAGAAATTCTTAGCCTTAGGATTCTGTTTTTCATTTACTATTTCTGTCCACCTCTCGGATAAGGGGCATGGATGGTGTTTGCTGATTCTATTAAGATTAGAACTTGAAACCAGCTTTGAAAACAACAGCAGTAAACCAGCCTTGAAAACAGTAAACCAGCCTTGAAAACAGTATATACGCAATGAAAGTCAATTCCGGCCATTGAAGAAATGGTGGAGCCAGAGAAGGGGACTTCAAGGCCATGAACATTCCCCTGACATCTCCCTACAGGAATGTTGTTGTGTTTGGGGGTCAGGGATATTTGGGTTATACAAAGAAAAGACTGTTTATCAAAAAGCACCCCAGTATTTTAATAGATGCTTGGATATAGTATTTCTGCTTTGGCAGTAAAGGCAGTATTTCCTCATTTTATAGAAGGAGCTGAGACTCAAAAATGGAAAGTTTTCCCCAATGTCACAGAGCTAGGAGGTAGCAGAGCTGGAATTCAGCTCAGGCCTGTCTGATGCAAATGCCCTCAACTCTGTGTCACATTAGCAAAGCTATTTTTTTATTTTTAATAAAAAGTCTTTTAATATAACAAATTCTCAGGTGTTAGAAACCAGTTCTGTAACTAATAAATTAGTGTATATTGAAAACTTGAGATTTTTTACTCTAACTTCGTAATTGAATAAGTACAGGAAGCTCCAGCGACTCAGATGGTAAAGAGTCTTGCCTGCAATGCAGAAGAGCCAGGTTCAGTTCTTGGGTCTTGGAGAAGGAAATGGCTACCCACTCCAGTATTCTGGTCTGGAGAATTCTATGGACAGAGGAGCCTGGTGGGCTGCAGTCCATGGGGTCACAAAGAGTCGGACATGGCTGAGTGACTAACACTGAAGTTTTTACGGGCTTCCCAGGTGGCACAATGGAAAAGAACGTGCCTGCTGATGCAGGAGGCGCAAAAGACTATGGGTTCGATCCATCAGTTGGGAAGATCTCCTGGAGGAGGAAATGGCTAACCACTCCAGTATTCTTGCCTGGAAAATCCCATGGACAGAGGAGCCTGGCAGATTGCTATCCATAGGACTGCACAGAGTTGGACATGACTGAAGTGACTTGGCGTGCATGGTATCCCACTCAGTCAAGCAGAGTCCTTTCCAGGTCTGGAAGCCACCCTCTGGTTTATTCTGCTCCAGGCTCGCTTATAAGGTCCTGAGCCCACCCAGCCTTTCATTTTCTATTCCCACTCTAGAAGGCTCCTCCCCGAGGCACTCACAGGGCTGCCTTCCTCCAGGTCTCTCTGCTCAAAGGGCACCTGGAGAGCTCTTCCCTCAGCCTCGTTGTGATTGTTAATTCAGTCGCCAAGTCATGTCCAACTCTTCATGTCCTTGCAACCCCAAGGACTGCAGCATGCCGGGTTTCCCTGTCCCTTCACCATCGCCTGGAGTTTGCCAAAGTTCATGTCCACTGAGTCCCTGACACTGCCCCCCCCTCCCCCCAAACACATTCCTCTCACTTCTGATCCTTCCTTCCACTTGGTAAACCTTTGTCACTCTTGACGTATCATCTGCTTGTCTTCGACTGACTTCTTAGTGTCTGACCTGTCTATAGACTTGTTTCTCCTCTGAGAGCAGCAGCCCTGTGAGGACCTAGGCTTCGGCTAGTTCACTGCTGGATCCCCTGGCACATAAGAGGTACTCAAGGGATCTCTGTTGAATGAAGGAGTAAGTGGATGAATGAATCACACTTACCTCAGTTATAAATGAAGAATGTTATCATCCATCTTCCCAGAAGTTTTATAAGGCTGGATACTTTGAAGGAAATGAGGCTTTAACAACAACAAAAAGGATTTCCTGGCTGAAATTTATGTCTTTGTGTGCAATATTTGGGTAGTTATAGTCCGGTACAAGAAAAACAACTGTATTTCCTGTCCTCTAGGAATTTGTGATCTGTAAGGATCTCTGACCTTGGAAATGCCTGATAGTATACATCTGGAGTTGTTTGTGGCAACAGATGAAGCAAACAGACAAATATTCTATATTATAGGAACGGCATAGGTTTTAGAGGATAAGTATGGATGGGTTATTCATGGGGCCCACATCTTTTGAGATAATGGGAATTTGGTGGCACTGGTGGTAAAGAACCCACCTGCCAGTGCAGGAGACGTAAAAGACATGGCTTTGATCCCTGGGTTGGGAAGATCCGCTGGAGTAGGGCATAGCAATCCACTCCAGTATCCTTGCCTGGAGAATCCCATGGACAGAGGAGCCTGGCAAGCTACAGTCCATGGGGTCACAAACAGTTGGACATTACTGAGAGACTTAGCATGCACACATGTAATCCAGGTGAGGCAGAAGCTCCTGGTTGTGACCGGTTCTGCTGGGGGCCATGTACCTATTTGGTCAGCAATCCTGCCTCGATTTAGAAAATGAAGTGGTGAAAGACAGAAATAGGTCAATTGCTTTTGTTATGTGGCTAGTGAATTATGAATTTGGAGTTAATTTCTTAAAATATCTCCTCCTACTTCCCTACTGTTCCAGTTATTCTCTTGGTTTCTAGGTTCTTTTCCTTTAAAAGGTAAGGGGGAGAGCATGGGTAGACCAGATAACTGTCCGTGAAACAGTCTTCCCCTTCCTGCCTTCACTGAAGTTGATAGATTGATAAGATTCTAGGAGAGAATGGAGGACTTTTTGGGCTAAAGCCTCTGCTCCGCATTTGGGAGATGGGTACTCTGACTGTTGGTGGCCAATATGTGAATCTTAAAAGTGTGTATTTGTGCATGTGTGTGTATGTAATGGATTCTAGTTGTGCACTTGAGATGAAAGATGTATTTTTTTCATTTATTAATTAAACTGATTAGTTGGTAGTTCATTTTAAGTCTGTTTATTTTGAAGAGTTACCACCACCAATAATGCTTGAATTTTTCACATACCTAAAGTTAATGATGATAGAAAATGTGCTTTCAGAAATCTTGAGTCTTATTTTCTTCCTTTGCCATTTAATCAGAGCTGAACAGCTCACAAGCAGAAATCATGGGGTTTGGTGTATAGACACAGTTGTTAAAACTGCACTTTGATTAAAAAAAAAATAAAACGTGATTTTACGAATTGGAATTTTAGTTGTTTTGGCACCGACCACCTTCATTAGATATTGTAATTCCCCTCCTTTATCTCCCCCTTTTTGAGAAGAAAGAAATCCTTGTGGAATGTAGTGATTTAAGAGCTTAGAGCTGGGGAGAGTAGCCTGGGGGCTGTCACATGGTAGGACTTGCCTCCCAAAGCAAGGCCTTCTTAAGGGAATGAATGCTGATTACTGCAGCTAAAGAAAAGAGCCCTGGGAAGAGGGAGTACCTCCCACCCACCCCAGACATGCCCATTTGTCTCAGGCTGGAGGTTGCTTCTTGCTCAGCATCCCGTGTGAATGTAATAGCAAAAGACTGGTGAAACTGCCTTTCTTTTCTGAAAGAAGCCTTTCTAAGGCACATGAAGTACCAGCATTCTCGCCTCTTTAGCACAGATCTGAATGGAGCAGGCTCCCATTTCTCAGGGAGGTAGTGAACTTGCTGTACATCCCTGATGAATAATAAAGTTGTCCCCTCATCTATCACGACCTTCCCCTTCCTACCCCAAGGGAAGCAGAATGCCTGCTTAGTAGGATTTCCTGAAGGACAGAGGCAAGCCGAGGACTGAGAAAGGTCCATTCTTCTCTGCCCGCCATCCCTGTCACTCGCCTGTATATGGAAGTGGAAAGACACATACATCATCATTAGCTCAAGAAAAAATGCTGGCCAGTGGTCAATGGGAAGAACAATTAGCAAATTAATGAATTGTGGCTGGGGGAGCCCTCTCAGTGCCCTGGGTAACCACCTTTATTAAATCAGCACAGACGGAATGTTGCTCATTTGCAACTCTTGCATTTTCCTGTGGTAACATAGCCCAACTTACCAGGCATGAATGTGAATTCTACGCATCGAGGTGTATAGTTCATGGTTCCCAATTTTTTGTTGTTGTTGTTGGTTTGTTTTAAAAGAACATGGTAGATTTATTAGTACTAACATTGAAAAATGTCCAAGGAACAGTGATAAACAGAAATGAAAGGCACCTTGGAGAACATTATACATGGTGTAAGCTCACATGTTTTAACCTCTGAGCCACCAGGGAGAATCCCATGGAGGGAGGAGCCTGGTAGGCTATAGTCCATGGGGTCGCAAAGAGTCGGACATGACTGAGCGAATTTACTTTACTTTACTAAGCTCACATGTATAAAGAAAGAAAACAAATATATTCGTATGTGTTAAAAGATACCTACAAAAATTCATAGGAAATTTGAACAGTAGTTACTGCAGCAGGGAGTAAGTTTAAGGCTGGAGATAGCAAGAGGAGTTTTACTTTTGGCTTTATATGCTTCTTGACTATATGGATTGTTTTACAATGCCCATGTATCACTTTTATAGGAGAACCAATTTCAGAATTCCCAATGTTTTTAAGTATGAAAACCCTGTTCTACTATATGTATAGGAAGTTTACAGACCTTTAACTTGGAGGGACTTGAAGTTTTGAAGTTTTCTCATACGTTACATGGTGCCTGGCACAGGGGAGTCGGCACTTAAATATTTGTGTTTCTGCTTCCTGCCTACGCTTTCCTACCTGCAAGAGAGACCCAAAGCCAGTTATGTATAAAATCAAATTAATCAGTGAATTCTTTTTGCTTGTGAGTATTAATGTACATTCCAGCTACTAGGACTGTTTAACTGCCAAATTTAGTGGCATGAAACATTTACTACACTCACACTCTTCTGGATGGGGTACACTGGGGCACCTTGTCTCTCTGATCCATGATGTGAGACTTAGCTGGGGAGACGCAAGGCCTGGGTGTGGGAATCACCTGGAGGCTCATTCACTCATTGTCTGATGGTGGCTCATACCTTAGACTTTCATTGAGTCTTTTCAAAGCATTTTTGTCCCTTCTCTGTAGCCTGGACTTCTTCACAGCATAGTAGCTGGGTTTCAAGAGAAGCATCCTGAGAAAGAGCCAGACAAAAGCCACATCGCCCTGGTGTTGCCTCTGTTGCTTTCCACCACTTGAAACAGTCACAAAGTCTTCTCCAAATTCAAGGGGAGGGAAAATAGACTCTTGACTCTTGATGCAGGTGGCAAGGTTTTGGAATAGCCATATGGGACCAGAAATCTTGTAGTGCTACTTTTGGAAAATACAGTTTGCCACGGTATGTAAATAGTTTATAAGCTCATAGGCATTTGTGCTTCCAGAAGATTCTAGCACTGGTGTTCCTTTGGTTACTGCATTACCTGCCAGCAGGTACACTTACCAGAAGCTGAGAACTGAACATAAGGAAGGGCCTGGAGTATGGGGTTTTGAAATCTGTCCCAGGATACATATTACCTTCCAGCTTTGAACGTGAGCCTGAGTTTTCATGTAAAAGCCACAGAAATGTTTGGTTGTCAACCAAAAGCAGAACTCAAAGGTGTAAGACACACTTGGAAAACCAAAGATCAATCCTTTTCTTTGCCTAGTGCCATAAGGTTATTTTATTTCCTGATAAGAGTCAAGTTACCTGTATACCCTACCTTGACCCCACTGATAACAGTTCATGAGCTTTTTGCCTGAGATTTATTTTAAAGTCATTTAGATTGTTCTAGGAAAGTTGTAGTGTTTGGAACAGCAGTTCTGGAGGAGAGGAGTTGACCTCTTCAGATGTGATCACTCTTATTTTTCCCAGTAGATAAACATATATCAATCACTTTTCTTTTAGCTTGTTTGTCAAAGAGCTATCTTTAAAGCTAAACAAACTAAACCCTCAGGAGTATAAAGCCAAAAAGAAATTTTGCGGAGAAAGAGTGAACCCAGAACTTAAAAGAAATTACATAGAGATCACCTGGTTTGGTTATGTATGAACCAGAAAGCCTAAGGGAGGAATGGTGGGGTGAAAAAGAACTGTGTTGTTGATCATTTCTATGGACTAGAATTAGTCTGTGAAATATTCACTTACTTGAGATTTTATAAGTCACTTCAATGACTCTGTCTCAGATTTTTAAAAAACTGTCAAGTAAATATAACAGTTCTATCAACTGAAAAAAATTGCACAGTCTAAAAGTTGAGAATTGTGTTTAATTTGGCGGACAGCTAAGGACTTCAAGGCCAAGAGAAAGGACTCTCAGAGAGCGCTGAGGGACTGCTCCAAAGAGGTAAGGGTATCTATAGGAATTTTTGCAAAAAAAAGGCAAGGTAGTCAGGACATCAAAAGATTCAAGAAAACCAGATATCTCAAGTTAAGGAATTTAGCGCTCTTGTATGTGTGGAAAGATGCAAGAGTTTGGGCTCAAGAAATTATGCCTTTGATGTGCACCTCAGCTATCTTGGGCAAGGATCCTGTTCTTTTCTGTCCTGAGTCCCCTCAGGGCTCATGGTAGGGAGCCCCTGTAGTGGCTGTGACATCCTTTGTTTACTACTGTGACAGGCAGCATTCTTCATTCACAGTTCAATGAGATCTCACCGGGCTGTTTGGGATACACCAGGAATTGTTCAATCACTAAGTCGTGTCCGACTCTTTGTGACCCCATGGACTGCAGCACATCAGGCTTCCCTGTCCTTCACTATCTCCCGGAGTTTGCTCAGATTCATGTCTGTTGAGTCAGTGATGCCATCTAATCATCTCATCATCACCAGGGGTAACAGAGGTGAAGTCTTTGGAAATGTACAATGCTATTTACATGAGAAGTTCTAGCTTTTTTTTTTTTTTTCAGTCAAGGTAGGACCCTGGCATGGTGCAGTGCTACCAAGAGAGGAGGGACAAAGTCCAGCTTCCTCATCCTGTTCTGTCTCATTTCCTGTCTCTTCCCTCTTCTTTCAATCCCCTTTCTTACCTCTTTTCTGTCTTCCTACGTCATTCTTTCCTCCTCTGTCTTGTCTAAGGCCTTGGATCTCTACTGATCCCTGCTGATATTGCCTGTTAGATTAAATACCTAACAGCTTATGGTAAAAACTATGTCTTTAATATATATTTACAAAGATTTCACATCCTGCCTGGCCCCAGGCTTAAGAGAGTTTGGTAACTTATTTTATGATTACTATCTAGCCTGCGGGGAGACTCACTTGTCAGGGGCAGATAAACTAAGTCCTTGCTGCTTTCTACATCCGAGCAAGATGTGAAATATTGCCCAAGTGACAGGTTAGTGCCTGAAATTCAGTGTCTGCTTCAATGCCTTGGACTTGGGCTCTTGTTTAAAATCATCTCTTTATTTTCTCTGCCAGACGGTGTTGTAATAGATTTACATATTTTTCTTAATTGGACATTTCTGCCTGATCTAGAGGAAAATAAAAGTCACTCAGTCATGTCCGACTGTTTGTGACCCCATCGCCTGCCAGGCTCCTCTGTCCGTGAGATTCTCCAGCAAGAATACCGAAGTGGGTTGCCATGCCCTTCTCCAGGGAATCTTCCCCACCCAAGGATCGAATTCCCATCTCTTGTATCTCCTGCATTGGCTGGCAGCTTCTTTATCACTAGCGCCACCTGGGAATCTAGAGGAAGGTTATCTCTAAATTGTTGTTCAGTCACTCAGTCATGTCTGACTCTCTGCAACCCCGTGGGCTGCAGCACACCAGGCTTCCCTGTCCTTCACCATCTCCCGGAGCTTGCTCAAACTCATGGCCATTAAGTCAGTGATGCCATCCAACCATCTCATCTTCTGTTTTCCCCTTCTCTTCCTCCCTTCAACCTTTTACAGCTTCAGGGTCTTTTCTGATGAGTTGGCTCTTTGCATCCAAATTACTTTACCCCAAAAGTGAGCTTTATTTATCCATGTAGCCTAATAGTAAGGAAATCATGTTTTTTTCAGAGAGCCCCTCCATTTTGGTCTGGATTGTGCCTCCCACCCCATTCATATGTTGAAGCCCGAGCCACCAGAACTTCAGAATGTGACAGTGTTTGGAGATCAGGCCTTGAAAGAGGTGACTAAGTTAAAATGAGGCCTTTAGAATGGGGCCTAACCCAGTGTGACTTTTGTCAAAAATTTGAACCCATGAGGAGATACCAGGGGTATTCGAACCCAGAGGAAAGACTGTGAGGACACTGCATGAAGGTAGCCACCTGCCAGCCAACAAGAGCGGCTTCAGAAGAAACCAAGCCTGCTGGCACATTGACCTCTGGCTTCCCAGCTGCCAGAATTGCGAGCAAAGACATTTCTGTTGTTTAAGACTCCCAGCCTATAGCGTTTTGTTACAGCAGCCCCAGCAAACTAACATGCCTCCAATTTTAGGGAAAATTTGTAAAGTCAGGCTTGTATAATATGGGGACAATCAAATAAGTATAAACTTGTTTCACTTCTTGGGAACAGCTATAGAATGATGGTGAACCAGAATGGGTGTGTGCGTGTCTGTCTGTGTCTGTGTCTGCCTGTCTCCTGTCTAGAAATTCTAGGGAATGGGCCCACACAGCTATGGGGCTAACAAGTCTTAAGTCTTCACGTTTGGCTGAGGACCCAGTGCAGAGCTGAGTTGCAGTGCCATGTTGGAAGCTAGTTGGCAGTCAGAATTCCTCTTTGGGGGGATCTCAGTCTTTTTTTTTTTTTTTTAATGGTCTTCAGGTGTTTGAATGAGGCTCTCTTATATTATGGAGGATAATCTACTATCCTCAAAGTTTACTGATTTAAATGTTGATCATATCTACAAAGTACCTTCACAGTAACATCTAGGCTTGACCAAACAACTGGCCATCAGAGCCTAGCAAGCAGTTTGACACTTGAAGTGCCCTATCTTGTGACAGTGACGCCGAAGTGGCATCCTGAACTCAGTCTAAGAAAAGTGGGATTTCAGAAGCGGATTGAAGAAAAGCTAGTACATCATGAGAAACGCTGGACTGGAAGAAACACAAGCTGGAATCAAGATTGCCGGGAGAAGTATCAATAACCTCAGATATGCAAATGACACCACCCTTATGGCAGAAAGTGAAGAGGAACTAAAAAGCCTCTTGATGGAAGTGAAAGTGGAGAGTGAAAAAGTTGGCTTAAAGCTCAACATTCAGAAAACGAAGATCATGGTATCTGGTCCCATGACTTCATGGGAAATAGATGGGGAAACAGTGGAAACAGTGTCAGACTTTATTTTTGGGGGCTCCGAAATCACTGCAGATGGTGACTGCAGCCATGAAATTAAAAGATGCTTACTCCTTGGAAGGAAAGTTATGACCAACCTAGATAGCATATTCAAAAGTAGAGGCATTACTTTGCTGACTAAGGTCCGTCTAGTCAAGGCTATGGTTTTTCCTGTGGTCATGTATGGATGTGAGAGTTGGACTGTGAAGAAAGCTGAGCGCCAAAGAATTGATGCTTTTGAACTGTGGTGTTGGAGAAGACTCTTGAGAGTCCCTTGGACTGCAAGGAGATCCAACCAGTCCATTCTGAAAGAGATCAACCCTGGGATTTCTTTGGAAGGAATGATGCTAAAGCTGAAACTCCAGTACTTTGGCCACCTCATGCGAAGAGTTGACTCATTGGAAAAGACTGTGATGCTGGGAGGGATTGGGGGCAGGAGGAGAAGGGGCCGACAGAGGATGAGATGGCTGGATGGCATCATGGACTCGATGGGCGTGAGTCTGAGTGAACTCTGGGAGTTGGTGATGGACAGGGAGGCCTGGCATGCTGCAATTCATGGGGTCGCAAAGAGTCGGACACGACTGAGCGACTGAACTGAACTTTCAAATGGTATTATTAACAATGATATACTTTTGCATGTATAACCTCATTTGATCCTGTCAACCAAATGTTTTTTTCTCTTCCAGTTTTATTGAGATATAATTGACAGAGTGTGTAAATTTAAGGTGTACAACATAATGATTTGATTTTCATATATCATGAAATGATTACCATGATAAGTTTAGTGAACATCTGTCATCCAGCCTCTTGTTTTGATACATGAATGTGTGAGTTAACCACACATTCAGTCATAATGTACTCGTTACCCCTAAACTTCTATTCATGATACAGGCATTTCAACACTCTTGCTACACTCATTTTATAAATCACTTGGTCTACAGGTTTTTTTGGTTTTGTTTTGGGTTTTTTTTTTTTTTTCTCCTGCCTTTGTGTCTTAAGCAGGGTATAGAAAACTGGTGAGACTCATATTTAATTTTCCTTGGGACTTTGTATCATAATCCTACTTTGCTACCGTGGGATTTCCTGCGTTTAAAAAAAAAAAATGT
Organism: Ovis aries; assembly: GCF_016772045.2. Taxonomy (NCBI): domain Eukaryota; kingdom Metazoa; phylum Chordata; class Mammalia; order Artiodactyla; family Bovidae; genus Ovis; species Ovis aries. Next base: position 39,579,631 of record NC_056069.1, on the reverse strand, counting down.
AAGCTCTAATTGAGGTAATATTTGAGTTTTACTTTTCTACTGTTAGGCCATTCGATTGAGGCTTAGAAAAGTAGCCATCTAGTAATTCAAGCTGCTTTTCTGAGGGGACAGTCTCTGATAGAATGGAGAGGTGGGATCTCCTAGGTAACCAAACTTGTACCTCATAATTGCCCTCCTTTTAAAAGAGTCTGGGTCTATTTAAGATGTGTTGGTAACTGTTAAAAAGGAAGCCATTAACCAACCCTCCCCCCACACCCCCCAACCAACTTCACTGTGATTTAAATTAATCCCTGCTTTTCATTCTTGCAAGGAACTAATTAACACCCTAAGGAGATAGAGTGCTTTAAAAGCAGGTGACTGGTCTCCCCTTTCTCTGGAAGGGGTTAGAATTTTTCTTTGGGAGCAGTGGAAACCAATTGGTAGTTTACTAAGGGATTCAAATAATTTAGAACTATGCTTCTATTATTAAACTCTATTCTCTGTCTGTGACTTAGGGATTATGGAGATGAATTCTGGGATTCGCACAACCTAAATAACTTTCTGAATATATGACCTGAATGTATTTAACAATGCAGATTGCTTAGAGAAACTAGAAGAAAATAGAATTGAATAGTCTTTATATCTTTGAAGGAAGGGAGGCATTCTGAGCTAAGAAACAATAGAAGGACTCAGGCAGTGCACTTAAATTGGAAAGCTCAAGTTCACGGGTAGTAGATGGACGTAAGAGCAGACTGACTCAGTCCACTTCCTATTAGTAGAGGGACAGAACACTTGAGAAAATATTTGTAGCAAAAAAATGGTCATCAGTCTTTATGATTTTCAACCCATCAACTCAGTTCAAAACAAGCAGAGGACATAGCCAGTAAATGAACACAGCAGAAGTGTTCTCACTCACCAGTAATCAAATGCTACACACTCAAGTCAAATGCAAAAGTATCTCATAATACAGGGGAGGGAATGTGAGTGTGTGTGCTTAGTCACTCAGTCGTGTCTGACTCTCTGTGACTGCATGGACAGTACCCGCCAGGCTCCTCTGTCCATGGGGATTCTCCAGGCCAGAATACTGGAGTTACGCCTTTCCCTTCTCCAGAGGATCTTCCCAACCCAGGGATTGAACCCCAGTCTCCTGCATTGCTAGAGGGAAGCCCAATACAATGGAGAGAATGTGAATTCTGAGCAAATATTTGATATTAAGGAATTATTTTTAAAGGTCTTAAGCTTTATAATAGTATTTTTTTAAAAATCACTGTCTTTTAGAGATAAACACTGAAATGTTGAGAGATAAAATTACATGATGTCTGGGATTTGCTTCAAGATATTCTAGATTTGGAAGAGAGAGAAGTGAGTAAGGGCGTGGATAAAATAGAATTAGGGAGAGGGAAGCCAGTGAGTTGATACTTGTTAAAGCTGGGTGATGGGTAGGTGGGGATTCTTTTTTTTTAAGATTTGCTTTGATGTGGGCCATTTTTCAAGTCTTTATTGAATTTGTTATAGAATTGCTTCTGTTTTATGTTTTGGCATTTTGGCCACTAGGCATGTGAGATCTTAACGCCCCAAGCAGGGATCAAACCCGCACCCCGTGCATTGGAAGACAAAGTCTTAACAACTGGAGAGCCAGGGGTGTCTCCACTGGGGATTCTTTCTATTCTTTTCTCTCCCTTTGTTTGAATTTTTTTTAATAAAATATTTTAAATGGTTTCTAATAAAAAGTTTAAAAAGAAAAAACCAGATTCCACACTAACTTCCAAGAAAAGAAACCAGACATGTGCCTTCTAATGGAAGTATACAATACCTTCTACGAAATATTTGTTGTTGCCAAAACATTGAACTTGGATTTAATCAAGTATTGAGATCCTCCTTCTGATTTACAGGGAATAGGGAGATAGAGAAACATGTGATAAATGTCATTATGAGATGCAGTTAGTACAAACTCTGTAGGGCGATTGATCTCACTTCCCTGGTGGCTCAGATGATAAAGAATCTCCCTGCAATTCGGGAGATCCAGGTTCAATCCCTGGGTCAGGATGATCCCCTGGAGAAGGGAGTGGCTACCCACTCCAGTATTCTTGCCTAGAGAATTCCATGGAGAGGGGAGTCTGGCAGGCTATGGTCCATGGGTTCGAAAAGAGTCAGGTAGGACTGAGCGACTAAACTAACACTAAGGGGTGGGGAAGGAGGGAAACCTACAGATGAAGAGATTGAAGACTGGAGACACCATGTACAACGTAAGGACCTTATTTGTATCCTGATCTCAACAAACCAAGAAAAATTTATGAGACAATCGGGAAAATTTGGATTTGTCTAGATGTTTGATGTATTAAGGCATTAGTGTAATTTTTTTTAAGATATGATGTGGTATTGTACTTATGTTCTAAAAAAAAAAAGGTTCTTATCATTTAGAAATATTTATTGAAGCTATGCTCTGTGATTTGGGATTTACTTCAGATGATCTGGGGCGGGAAGTATTTAAAATGGGCGGATAAGTGAAAGGAGCCCGGCACGGGTTGATAGTCTTGGAAGGGGAGTATAAATTATTTCCTCTACTCTTGGATACTTTAAAATATTTCCGTAAAAAAATATCAGTTTCTGCTCATTGTGGTATAATCAAAAACATTTTTCCAGAGTGATGATACCCAGTACCCTCATTCTTTGCTGGTATCCTTTACAGAAAGCAATTTTATCTGAGATATTTTTGAAAACTATATGCACAGATATGTTTCTGGCTGTGTCCTTTGTGTCACTTCCCTGAAAATAGCCTAAACATTCAACAACAAAGGAATGTTCATTTTTAAAAAATAACTTATGGAATTTTCTATATTCTATTAATGTAAAATAACAATGAATTGCCCTGTAAAGTTGCTTTTAGTACATTATTAGCATGAAAGAAAGCAGGGTAAAAATTATGCTAGAAAAGATATGCTTAGGAAAATTGACTAAAAAGAAATAAAGGTAAATGTTTGACTCTTTTTTTTTTTTTTTAGCAGAATATCAGATTATGGGTGGGGATGTTTCTCTTGTGTATCTCTTTCTAATTTGTTCTTAAGTGATTATATTTTGTTTTTAAGATCTTAAGGTAAATGGATTAAAATGTATAATCTTGTGAACTGAGAAAATATACTCCCATACATATATTTAAACTACAGTATTTATCTTCACCTAAAATAAAGATACTGTATTTAAGAAAGTAATATCTTGGAGGCTTATATTTTAAGTGAATGGTAAATTTTTTGGCAATTATATGCCCTAGAAAACTCTTCTATAGATGTTTATTTATTTGTGTCTTTTTACATTTACTTATTTTGAAATAAGCGAGAGTAAGTAGCCTTGATACTTTTGACCTGTGGGAGATTTTTGCATTTTTACTTTTTCTTACCCAGTGTGGGGAGGCGGCTGGCAAAGTTGACTTACACATTGCTTTTCCATTTTGTAGTTTCTTGGCACTCAGCTACCTAAGTGCTTCTGTTTTGTAGGACCAAAAAGGAAAGAGTAAGTGGCATCTTGTAAATAGTTTGGGGAAAAATAAGGAAATGACTAGTCAAGTCACTGATAATCTGGTTACCTTTCTTGGTGAATGTTGTCATCTCAGCTCCTGTTTTGATAGAGGACAGTTGAAAGCACTGGGGTTGCACCAACTGGGTGAAGTTTGCACGGATTCAAAACAGGAAAGTTGAGGATTAACCAGTGAGAATGGCCTGACCTTCCCGAAGACGTGTAGCCAGGGTGCATGTTGTGCTAAAGCACTAAAGTTAGAGGCTGGTGAAAGGCTGCCTCACCCTTCCTCTGCCTGTCTTCTGCCTCTTAAAGCTGCAGCAGGGAGTGAATCACAGGCCCCGAGTGGAAGTGGTCCCTGGAGGTGAGACAGATCTGGGCCCCATAGAGACCTGGGCCCAACCAGGTGTACTCAGGAACCAGCGGGGATTCCTGAATCCCACTCAGGAATCCCACCCAGGGATTGCTCAGGAGCCTGGGGCCTGAAGGCTCAGCTGAATGGGGCTACCCTGCTGTGGGAAGGTGCCATCTGGCCACGTGGTGGGTTCTCTTCTGCTCAGCAGGGTTACTGAGCTACCACCCATGGACCAGTGCCCAGAGGGGCCTGATTCTCTTCAGGTACCCAGAAAAATCTGGCTTTGGGGTTAACTTTATTTTTTTTGGCCATGCCATGCAGCATGTGGGATCTTAGTTCCCCGACTAGGGATCAAGCCCATGCTTCCTGCGGTGGAAGTGCAGGGTCTTCACCACTGGACCCTCAGGGAAGTCCGTGGCTCATGGATTTGATGGTATTTATTAGACAGAGCCCTAGTACTGGATATGTTGAATCACCAGCGCTAATTTTACCAAGACAGTTCTGAGTTTCTCCTGCCTTATAAGAGTATTAGTGCTTACCATTAATTTTGCAAAATATTTACTCACTCTGGGTAGTTTAAAATCATTTGTGTAGATGATTTGGTACTTATGGGGTTTTTTCCCTCCTTCATATTCAGAAACTGTGATCATGAGGCAAGAATTAACACACAGGAGACCAGCTATTACTGGCATCCTCCCACAGCCTCTTGCCCAGCTCTGCTCTGGGAGCCTGGAGTAATTTCATTGTGCTTAGAAGCCTCCAAGTGACTTGTGCCTGGGTTTTTGAAACACAAGCTGTTCATCTTGTGATAAATAGTAAAAAAAAAAAGTTTGATTATACTTAATTTCCTTAGAAATTTAGGATACTTAGGATCCTTAGAAATTTATTAAGGTAAAATAGGAGAACAAGATTCTCTGAGGAGTCTAAGACCCAAGAAGTTTCAGAGTCTGGAATTGTGCATTTTACCTGGAAATTATTACTTCCCATAGCACAGGGCCTTATCATGGGTCTTGTTCGCTGCTCTGTCCAGTGCACTGGAGGTGCTCAGTAAGTTATCTGCTGAATGAATGAATGGGCCAAGCCAGCCTGGGCCAGTACTGTAGTGCCCTTTATTGAATATGTGCACTTTACCCTATTGGAGCCATAACTGATCTGATGAACTGTCTCAGGTCTGTGAGGTATAACATTAAGAGGGTCTTTATTTCTCTTCAGTCCTTGCTTTCAACCATGCCCACTGAATCTCCCTTTCCTGTCCCTTCACAGCTGCAACCTCCACAAACTTCTAGAAATGAATCCAGTTTGGGAAATTAACCTGCAACATGATTTAGATCTCCTCTCTTTCCCCCAGTGCAGCCTGCCCCAGTTTCAGCACTGGATGTGAGAGACATGGGGTATCCTGCCCTTTCACTCTTGCTCTTTGGGGATGGAGCCCCTCCTGAACCACTCCCCCCATCCCCCCTTACCCCCCACCCTTACCCCCCCGGCCTGGAGCAAGGACAGGGAAGAAGCCTGGAGGTGGCAGGGAAGCTGAACAGCTCTAGACTTAGCTAGTTGCAGCTGCTGCCCGCCTTTTCTCTCTGATCAAGGCTATTTCTCATCAGCAGCTCGCTCGGAATGTGTTGCAGGTCTTAGTAACCTGACTCAGGGGCTCTGTCTCCAGCGGGCCCCTTTCTAGCCCCTCTCCCTACCCTCTTCCCCTCAGATAGCCGTATTGGTCAGGGTGTCAGCAAGATGGCTCAAGTAAGGCTTCATAACGTGGCATCCATTTGAGTCCCAGGAAATCCACTGGTCCTTACCTCTCCAGACTGTGGGTGCTGCTTTCCTGGGCCTGCCTCCCTCCTCTTCTGCTCCCTCACCTTTCTCTTCTCTCTTCTGTCACTCAGGACCTTTCATTTCATTCAGGGAAATCAGTCAGTCCCCTGCCTAAATAGATGGACAACCAGTGAAAGAGATTTTGGTTTGTCCTTCTTGAAGGTACCCCATCTCATTTTTTTGTTGTTGGGGATGGGGAGTGAGCTGGGTGGCTGGGGTGCCTGGAAGCGAGAATCCTGCCCTCCCCTCAAGGGCCTCTTTTCTCCCCTCTGCCCTAGTTCTACTATAGACTGGGAAGCTGGTATTAGTAACTTTAGTTACTTTTTAGTAACTCCTGGAGGAAGTATACAACCTCAGTTTATTAGAAGCTGGGTCACTTACTGGTTTTTTTAATCCAAAGCAGTAGGCTTTGTCTCTCATACTCAGGCAGAAAGGAAAATGATATCAAGATTTTATCAGACACTTAGGTGTCAAAGACATTTTGGTAGAACATAAAGCAGCTATGTTGAGTGACACCATTAATGGTCTGAAGGGTTAAAAAAAATTGTAAACGTACAACCCGGGATGTTAATTGGCAGGCTGGGTAGATTCCAGTAGCATTTGTGGCTCATCTCAGGTATTCTTCAAGTCGCACCGTGCTGCGCAGACATAAATGTTCAGTACGTTCAACACAGCGCTGTGCATAGTCATGGGGACCTGGTAACAACTAGATGGTGTAACAAACTTGCTACAGCTCGTTAGTGATAGGGGAAAATATTCAGCATATATTACCTGATGAGAAAAGCAGGTCATAGAAGAAAATATTTGTTTTATGCATAGAAAAAATATGACTGGTTCAAAAATTTAGGGCTTCCCAGGGCATTGGAGAAGGAAATGATAACCCACTCCAGTATTCTTGCCTGGAGAATCCCAGGGACGGAGGAGCCTAGTGGGCTGCTGTCTGTGGGGTCGCACAGAGTCGGACACGACTTAGCAGCAGCCGCAGCAGGTGGTGCAATGGTAAAGAAACTGCCTGCCAATGCAGGAGACGGAAGAGATGCGGGTTCAGTCTCTGGGTGAGGAAGATCCTCTGGAGCAGGAAATGGCAAACTCACTCCAGTATTCTTGCCAGGAAATTGCTTGGATGAAGGAGCCTGGAGGGTTCATGGGGTCGTAAAGAGTCAGAGAATGAGCAACTGAGCGCTTCAGGACAGCACGAAAATATACAGGTTTATTAATCTTGAATGATAGGATTGAAAGTGAGTCTATAAATTTTTTTCTTTTTAATTCTCTGTGGTTTTTGAACTTTTCTGCAGTCTTGTTTACATGTATGAAACATTTTAAGAAGAAATTATACTATTAACTTAATGAAAAGCTAGAATATGTACTTGTATAAGCTCTTTTGTCTTTTACATGTCTTATATCCTTAGTGATGAATTTATACATTTCTTATAATTTCTAAACTTTAAGACTCTTTAGTCAGTTTTTCTCCTACTTGGCCTAAGAACTATTACTTCATTCCACATTCTTGCTTATATTTCAACAACTGAATGTCCTAAATATTATTTGGCACTTATAAAGGCATATGGTAATTTGGAAAAATGCCTTTATTACAGTATAAATCTTCCAAGTAACTTTAAAAATTATGTTGTGGTCTCCATTTTGAAGACCAGAAAATGTGAACACTCTTAACTTGCGGAAAGAGCCTCCAAATGCTATTTGTCTTATATCTTGACTGTTCTGTAATTTATTGGAATCACTGAAGTGTTTCAGGGAAATAAATTCCACAGGGTTTATTTAAGTGCCTAGGGCTTAATAAATTAGAGTGGAGTTTTAAGCACGTAGAGAAATGTTACGTCATAGGTCTGCATCTCTTCGTCTGTGTGAGTCGAGTATCAGCCTATAAAATCTGTAGGTTAGGAGCCTGGCTATGGATCTGGTTTTCTGTGCCCCACCCCCCGCCCCCGCCAAGTCTACAATCCATGGGGTCACGAGAGCCGGGCACAACTGAGCAGCTTTCACCCTTTCCTCAGGCCTGGCATGGTGCATGGTACATGATACACTGATGGTTGTGATAAAAACAAACATTTACTCAGTTCTTGATATGTGCAAAGTGCCTACTATGTGGTTTTCACGCATTATCCTGTCTAGCCCTCAAAACACCTCAGAAGTAGGTGATTTTTAACATTTTCTGAAGGGAGGAGGGTGCAGAGCTAGAGTATATGTTGAGTGATATATGAGAAAAATGTCAGTAGTTGGGATGCCAAGGTGGCCTCAGATTCCACAGTTACAGACATACCTTGGAAAAGCTTTTGATGAAGTTAAAATTCATGTTAAATTAGACCGTTTTCATGAAAGTCTGTGTACAGCATAGGTTTGTATAAATTGAGATAAACAGAAGGCACAAAAATTCTGTAGTGTTATGAGAAAACTTTATAAGAAGGATCTTTTCAATGGTTGCCACATTTTACTTAATTTAAAACCTGTCAAATCCTCTCTCTGTTCTGAGTACTGTCATTGGAATAGTTAGGATACTAAATAGAGCAGTTCAGAGCTAGGATGAGCATGCAAATAATTCTATTGTGGTGCAGGATGTGCTGGGGGTAAAGGTGGTGGCATTTAAGCTGTACTTACGGTTTTTGACAACGTAAGGAAAGTAGTACTACTGGCATAAAATTTTGGAGGCAGATCTTGAGAAAGGGTTTGGTTTTGTTAAAAACACTCTGGGAGGCCTTCCCTGGCGGCTCAGTGGTAAAGAAATCCTCCTGCCAGTGCAGGAGATAAGGGTTTGATCTCCTTGCTGGGAAGATCCCGCATTGCCATGAAACAGCTAAGCCTGTGCACCGCGACTGTTGAGCCTGCCCTCTAGAGCCCGGGCACAACAGCTGCTGAGCCCGCATGCTATCGAGCCTGTGCTCCACGACAAGGGAAGCCACCGCAATGAGAAGCCTTCGCACCACAACTGGAGCGTCATCCCCCTGCTCGCTGGACTGGCGAAAAGCCCACCGGCAGTGAAGACCCAGCACAGCAATAAATAAATAAATAGAATTGTTTTTAAAAGAAAAAATACCACTCAGAGGAATCGTTCATTCGAAGAAGACCACCATCTCCCAGCAGGATGCTCTTTACATAAAGAAAAGTGTATTGGAGCAAAATGTGCTGTCTTACACTTTGAAATATCAAGTCTAAATGTTTAGAGTGGTGGCAATCAACATTGTATTCTTGTTTTCAAGTTCCAAGGTGGTCTACATCTTCGTTGTTTTGTATATTAACCGTTTTACTCCTTATGCTACACACCATTTATGTCAACTAAATTTTCTAGACTTGGGGGTTCTTATTTTGACTCATTCCTTGATCAAGGGGACCATGGCTTGAAAACTTAGCAAGCATTTAGGTGAGGGCATACTCATGATTTCTGCTCAGGTAGAATTGCCACATGATGCTCAGTGCCTCTCAAAACTCTCTTGGTTTTTATTTATTTTAGTTAAAAATATAAAAATAATAGTTCAAAAACAAAACTGTTGGTGTTGGGCCACTGCATCCTGGTATTCAGTGTTGTAGGGAAATCTGAGCCAACCTGATTTGGGGAGCCTTTGAAAATAATCTGTTTTCAAATTTTAAACAATTTCAACAAAATGTGTCTCAAGATGCTGGTCTCTTTTCCCTTGCTCTCCATTCCCACACTTGGAGACACACTTTTGTTTAGCTCATGGTAGTTTTCTTCTATTAATTCTTTTATTTCTTTATTTTGCTTAGATTTCTACCTCATATTTTGCCAGGATTCTTTTTTCCATATCTTTTTTCCTCTCCTTTGTATTAAATGTCTCTACTTTTCCTTTGAGTTAAACTTTTCTTATACTTTAGCTCCAGATTTCCAAGATTCCTCAGTCTACTCTTCACCATTCCCCACACATTTTAAATTTGGCATCTTCTTGTAGTCATCTTTGATTTCAGATTGTTCTGTGGAATAGTTTCAGGTTTTTTTCTCCTGAATCTGGTTGAAAGCACACATTTGAAAACTGCTCTAGTTTCTTAAAGCATAATTCCGTTTCATGGGAACAAATGTGCTCCGATTCCTCGAAGAAATTTGCCTCTTTTGGAACTGTTGAAGCTGTTTTTAGGACCTGTGCTGTCTCTGGCAGCTAATATTTTATAGAAAGAAGGCTGTGCTCACCCAAGATGGAGGGGAGAGGTGGGTTCTATCAGATACAGTAAGATTCCTATTTGAATATTTCAATCCGCAAACCCATTTCAGAAGGCCAGGAACCTGAGGAGTGGGTGGATCTGAAGTCATGGGTAGCAGAAGCTCTCGTCTGTGCTGGAGCTCAGTGTCAGGGGCAGCCTGCAGCTCGTGGGCGCAGTGCCCCTTTCTGGGCTGGCCCCTGGTGCCTCTCATGTCCTGTTGGCATGGGGTGCACTCCGTAGTGACGCTGAGTGGTCACCCTCACCATCTTCCTTCATCCCTTTAATTAGGCATCATGGAGAAGGAAATGGCAACCCACTCCAGTACTCTTGCCTGGAGAATCCCATGGACAGAGGAGCTTGGTGGGCTACAGTCCACGGGGTCACAAAGAGTCAGACACGACTGACCGACTTTACTTTCACTTTCATGGAGTTCATTGGAGTCTCTTCCTGGCAGGCAAGCTTGTCGTCATCGTTAGTCCATTGGCTTTTCCTCCAGCTTGTCCTGTCTGACCTAAAACTAGATACAAGAGGTTCCCTGGAGTTTCTGGCTTGTGGCTATCATCCATCTGTGGTTTCCTGAGCAGATGCAACTTTTCTCTTCGTTTTATATTCTGCAGTTCATTTTAACAGGACACTGATAAACCGGTCAATATATTTAAGACATGGATGAATTTTCCTGAGATCCCAACCACTTTAGTAGCTTAGCTAAGAGCTGTAGCTGGAGCCTTGGGACTTGCAGACAGTCTCATCTGTGCTGTTGCCATCAATCTGGGATTGATGGGAGTGTATGACGAACGTGAACCTCAGCCAGTCTTCCTAGAGGAAGAGAACCACTGTTCAAAATAGCAAAGGGCCTTCCCTTAGGAGTGTGAATAATAAACATATTAGCAAACACATACTGAATGCTTGCTATGTGCCAGACCATGTTCTAAATGTCTTGCAAATATTTGACTTATTTAGGTCTCACAATCACTCTATGGTAGAAGCGACTCTTATTATCTTTTATTTTTATAGCCAAGGCACACAGGAGTTAAGGAACTTGTCCCAGGTCATGGGGCTGGAACCAGGCTGGGATCCCAGAAAGTCTGGGTTCAGGCTACCTGCTTTAAAGCACTACCTTATACTGCATTTCAGTAAGCAGGCATGAAGTTGGGGATCCGATAGTGGAAAGAGTTTGGATTTGTTGGAATAAAGAGGAGAGAGTCCGTTGATGGCCAATAGTGCAGGAGGAGCGTCAAAATGATAGTGTCAAGATAGTAACATTTAATTAGCTCCCAAGAGGAAAGACTGTCTTGGGAGAATGGTTAGATATGGCTACTTCCTCAGTGGTTTCATAGTAGCACTGCTATCTTTTAAAAACCCTAGTGCTTTACTAGAGTCTTTCACTTGGGGAAACATTCAGTCATTCGATGAATGTGTGTTCATCACGGGCCATGTGTCAGCCCAGGTGCAAGGTGCCTGGGATACAGATGTAAAAGCCAGAGCCCCTACCCTTGAACTTGACAGTCTGAGATACTGCTAGATACATACCAAGCGACTTTCAGTAGAAATGGACCATGAGTGATAATAAGCTGTGTGTAACATGCCCTGGAAAAATGGAGTTTCAGAATTTCAAAAGCATCCATGTTGTTTATTTTTATTTCATTGTTTTATCAAAAGACTCATTCATATCCAGTATGTATGTCCAAACTGCAGATCCCCGACTTCTATATTAGATAAAGGTTAAAACCATAGTCCGAGGCCACACATTAGCGTTCCAATATTGCTTGACTAGAATTTTCCCTCTTTAGGCGACTTTTGTCTGCATTTTCTTGGCACTCAATACCTAGCTGAATCATACAATTCTAAGCAAGACATTTTTCTGGGAATCCCTTGTAGACTCTAAAAGGATAATGAATGAGGCTTTACATATGGGAACTTGATGAGTTTTCCAAAGTTCTCTCCCTTGGTTTTGACTTTATCTGTTGTGCTTTTTAGGAAATGTGCAGTTACGCTCTTCAGTCTTCTTGGGTTCTGCTCGGGAGCCCTTTGTCTGGGGGGATCAGGGAGACAGTGATACAGGAGGGCCGTCTATACACGAGCTCATGGGAAGTCTCAGAAAGATCATACTGTTGGTAAACATCATAGCTCCTCGTCTTGTGCGCAAAACTGCTGCCCTCTGCCTTCAGACTTCAGGCTGAAATAATTTGTTGGAACCAGATTTTTTCCCCTGTGGGTGGATATTGAAGTTTATTTTGGGTTAGCTATTATTGGAGTGAAGAAAGGCTATAACAGATATGCCCTTTCTTGAGAACTACAAGAATTTGGGTGTAAATAAATCAATGGTATCTCTTGCCTCAAATACATTAAAATAGCCAGACTGTTTAAAATTAACCTCTGATAACATTAGACAGTGTGCTTATGTGTATGTAATGTTTTGATCATTTAAGTCACTTTCTGATCCTTGAGGCTTCCAAACTCAGTGGCAGCACAGCTAGAAATTTGAAGTGGTGGTGATGAGTGGGACCCCTGGGAAACTGGGAACCCAGTTTCCTCCAAAGTGGAAATGGTTTATTTTAATGTATTGATTCATTTAAAAAATATCCAGATTACTCTGGAGGCAGGGGACATTGTGGCTGAATATGAAATTTTCTGTCATCAAGTACAGTCTGTTTGGGGACTGTTATCTTCTATTTTACAAATGAGGAAACTGAGATATAGGGAGTTAAATGACTTCTCCAGGGTGCACAACTAGTAAGCAACAGAGCCAGGGTTTGACTCCAGGAACCCAGACTCCAGGCTCTTAGCCCTGTTACTCCATGGCCTTTTGTGAGACTTGAAATGGGAAAACCACATACTCTGAATGCTAGCGTAAAACTTTGTTAAAAGGGAAGGCAGGGAGCAACTTTATGCCTCCTGAGCAGAGAGAGATGGCAAGATGAAAATAAGAGCGAGGAAAAATTGAGTAGTTTCATGTAGGAGGGGAAAGAATAACTTGGATTCTGGAGCCCAACAGATTGGCTTGAGAAGAACGTTTGTGTGTGTGGTTGGCAGGGGCCAGAGGGCGAGCCGGGCAGAGTGGAATTGAAGGTTTGAAATTGAATTAAGAGACGTCCTCCCTTGTATGTGTGTATGGAAAGCTGCTAAAGAGTATGGGGTCCCCTGTTGGCCATAGATAGCCATAGATGCTTTTGTGAACCAGAGCAAGAAGCAAGAGCATTTAATCTCCAGGATGGTGGGCTGGGGAGAAGGGAGGGCTGGGGGTGATGAGGAACTGGAGGTAGAAAAGCCAGTTAAGAGGCTATTGAAATGTTCCAGCTAAACAGTGATCAGTATCAGAGCCTCTTCCCTGGTTCTTTAAGTATCTGTACCTGTCAGTGTGCCCAGGACTTGGCAAAGAGGAGAGCACCATCCGAAATGTCTAACACGATGCCTGGCAGTAGCAGCTGTTTGTGGAACTGAACTGAATTACAGGCAGTGGCTGTAAGGTGGAAACAAATCAATGCAAGGGAAACTGGAGAAGCAGTTGTCAATAGTTGCTGGTGAGTAAGAGGGAGAGGTAAGCCAGGGTCTCTGGCTTGATTGGTAATATGATTTTAGTAACAGTTACAGTCGGTGGGGTTTTCCACACACCTTCAGGCAATTCACTGACACCAGAGCTGGGTGTCCTGCTGCTGCTAAGTCACTTCAGTCATGTCTGACTCTGTGCAACCCCATAGACGGCAGCCCACCAGGCTCCCTGGGATTCTCCAGGCAAGAACACTGGAGTGGGTTGCCATTTCCTTCTCCAATGCATGAAAGTGAAAAGTGAAAATGAAGTCGCTCAGTCATGTCCGACCCTTCGCAACCCCATGGACTGCAGCCCACCAGGCTCCTCTGTCCATGGGGTTTTCCAGGCAAGAGTACTGGAGTGGGTTGCCATTGCCTTCTCCGAGGGTGTCCTACTAGTCAACCCAATTCTGTCACTGTCTACCTGGAGGTGACCCCAGATTCCATAGCTTAAGGGCTCAGTGCCGCAAGACTACCCCCAACCTCCAGTCCAGGTCATCACCTGTACTTCTGATTGTCTAGCTAAAAATCAGAGGGTTTCATAATCCTTCCCACCTTGGGTTTGATGAATTTACTAGAACAGTTCATAGAACTCAGTGCCTGTGTGCATGCTCAGTCGCTTCAGTCGTGTCCCACTCTTTGCAACCCCATGGACTGTAGCCCACCAGGCTCCTCTGTCCTTGGGATTTCCCAGGCAACAATACTTGAGTGGGTTGCCATGCCTTCCTCCAGGGGATCTTCCCAACCCAAGGATTGAACCCAGGTCTCCTGAGTCTCCTGCATTGTGGGCAGATTCTTTACCTCTAAGCCACCTGGGAAGCCCTTTTATTTACTAGAACTCTGGTGTATTATAAAAGGATGCAACTCAGGATCAGCCAGATGGAAGAGATAGCTAGGGTGAGGTATGGGGAACAGGCATGGAGCTCCCATGCCCTGTCTACATCTACAGGTATTCACTAACCTGGAAGCTCTCCAAACCCTGTCCTTTTGGGTTTTAATGAAGGCCTCTTTACACAGGCATGGCTGATGAAATCATTTGCCATTGGCAGTGGATTAAACTTCCAGCCCCCTCCCCTCCCCTGAGGCTGGGGGAGGGGACCAAAAATTCCAACCCTCTAATCACATGGTGATTTCTTCTGGCAGTCAGCCCCCATCCTTAGTTGTGGTCCAAGAGTCACCTCATTCATATAACAAAAGACCCCCCTTTTTTTTCCTTTTGCTCTCACTACTTAGAAAATTCCATGGGGTTTAGGAGCTCTGTGCCGGAGATGGGAACGGAGATCAGGTATACATTTCTTATTATAGATCACAATATCACAGGTGAACGTACCTCTAACCAGGGCATGGGGATCAAGACGAGGGAACCATTGAGAGGAGGGTGCAGTGAGAGTGGTTAGGCTCTTTTCTCATTGTGAGGCATCTTGGTTGCCTACTGGGACTTGTTCCATCTTTACTGCAGAAAGGTAGGGAATGTTGAGATTCACCCTCTTGTCCAGTTCAGTATTTAAACAGAAACAAATGTGGTTGATATCAGGCTAACTTGTCATCTTCATTGCTGCCCAGGGAAGAATAATTCTGGCTGATCATAGAATCACATAGAGAAATTTTAAAAGCTAACCCTCGTGTTTTTTCCCAGAGACATAGGTGATTCTATTATGTAGCCACCTAGCCGTGCTCTTTGAAAAACATTGGGTGTAAACAGTTTACGCTGTTTATTTTAATCATAAAAAGTTTTTTCCTCTAAAAATTTTGAAAAACTTAAGTGGATTTTTAAAATTTGGCAGTCCCACCAGCCTTGAGATAGATGCTAGGCACAGCCACCTTGATGCAGGCTCACTGTATCTGTCTGTCTGTACCCTGTGACTGTGAATGAACAGGAACTGAATCAATGTCATCTGTGGGTCCCCCAGAAGGTTTCTGTTGACCCACAGTCAGTGGGGATGGAGTCCTTGCAGGCTATTTTGTGCTGGGTAAGCAACCTTCTTTCCATGTGTCATTGTCTTGGATTCCTAGGACTACCACAAACTGGATGGCTTAAGGCAACATAAATGTATTCTTCTCTTATAGTTCAGGAAGCCAGAAGTCCAAAGTCAAGGCCCAGGCAGGGCTGATTCCTTCTGGGGAGTGCTGATGGGGAAACTGTCCCGTGCCTCTCTCCTGACCTCTGCTGATGCTGGTATCCCTTGGCTTGGCTTGTAGACATGTCACTGTATCCTCAGCCACCCACTCACTGCCTTCATCTGGCCTTCTCGTCCGTGTCTGTGCCCTCACTTCTTATAAGAATACCAGTCATTGGATTTGGGATATCTCAAAATCCTATTTTCAATTAAGGTCACATCCTGAGATTCTAGATGGATATGAACAGGGAACATTATTTAATGAACTATTAGGGGACACTAAGAAGGGGGAGCTGCCTTGGCCTCCCACCCTAAACTTGGGATCCTCAAATATTCTCTGAGTCTCAGAACAAGAGAATGAACCATTGGCAATGGAGATACCATAGTCCTAGGTGGACACCTGCCCCATTGAGGAGTCCAGCTTTCACTGGTTGAACTGGCTGGTTCTAGAAGGGAGAGTTGAGAGAGGGGAGAACCAGTGCAGGGGTGGAGAAGGGGTAGCAGAAGATACAGAGAAGTCAGATCTGGTAGAATTTGAAACTCCAGGGACTGTTTCCATTGCTCATAGATTTCTTTAGCTCTTATTTTGTCCCTTGGTCTTCATTTAACATCTATAAAGGGTATGATGCCTGGCCATGATGAGGGCAAGGGACCACCCTGGTCCTTTTCTCTGACCACTTAGACACTGACTGTGCATTCAGGCATTTGGCTTAACAATGTGTGGATGAAGTCATTTCATGTGGATACTTCATGTGAAATCTATATTGTGTCCCTTGGGTAAAGAGCAAATCTCAGGAATTGTGTCTGTCTGTTATGCTCAAGTTGAGGCCAAAAATACCTATGGTTTGTGCTTGGATTATAGCCACACATGTCCCCAAGTGTCCTGTCTGCGTGGAAGTAAAGTCTTGCTCAGGCGTTAAGATGTTCGTTGTTACACATATATCACCTTTTAGGCAATTAATATTATTTGATTAAATCAAATCTTGTTTGTATATGAATCATAAATATGTATACAATGCCAAAGAATGTTCAAATGACTGCACAATTGCGCTTATTTCACACACTAGCAAAGTAATGCTCAAAATTCTCCAAGCAAGGCTTCAACAGTATGTGAACCGAGAACTTCCAGATGTTCAAGCTGGATTTAGAAAAGGCAGAGGAACCAGAGATCAAATTGCCAACATCCGTTGCATAGAAAAAGCAATAGAATTCCAGCAAAAAACATCTACTTCTGTTTCACTGACTATGCTAAAGCCTTTGACTGTGGATCACAAGAAACTGGAAAATTCTTCAAGAGTTGGGAATACTTGACCACCTTACCTGCCTCCTAAGAAATCTGTATGCAGTTCAAGAAGCAACAGTTAGAACCGGACATGGAACAACTGGCTGGTTCTAAATTGAGAAAGGAATACATCAAGGCTGTATATTGTCACCTTGCTTATTTAATTTATATCCAGAGTACATCATGTGAAATGTTGGACTGAATGAAGCACAAGCTGGAATCAAGATTGCTGGGAGAAATATCAATAACCTCAGATATGCAGATGACACCACCCTTATGGCAGAAAGTGAAGAGGAGCTGAAGAGCCTCTTGATGAAAGTGAAAGAGAAGAGTGAAAAAGTAGGCTTAAAACTCATCAAAAAACTAAGATCATGGCATCCGATCCCATCACTTCATGGCAAGTAGATAGGGAAACAATGGAAATAGTGACAGACTTTATTTTGTGGGGGGGGGGGGGGTCCAAAATCATTGCAGATGGTGACTGCTGCCATTAAATTAAAACATGCTTGCTCCTTGGAAGAAAAGTTATGACCAACCTAGATAGCGTATTAAAAAGCAGAGGCATTACTTTGCCAACAAAGGCCCATTTAGTCAAAGCTGTGGTTTTTCTAGTGGTCACGTATGGATGTGAGAATTGGACCATAAAGAAAGCTCAGTGCTGAAGAATTGATTCTTTTGAACTGTGGTGTTGAAGAAAACTCTTGAGAGTCCCTTGGGCAGCAAGGAGATCCAACCAGTCAATCCTAAAGGAAATCAGTCCTGAATATTCATTGGAAGGAGTGATGCTGAAGCTGAAGCTTTAATACTTTGGCCACCTGATTCAAAGAACTGACTCTTTGGAAAAGACCCTGATGCTGGGAAAGACTGAAGGCAGGAGGAAAAGGGGATGACAGGATGAGATGGTTGGATGGCATCACCAGATCGATGGACATGAATTTGAGCAAGCCCCAGGAGTTGGTGATGGGCATGGCAGCCTGGCATGCTGCAGTCCATAGGGTCGGAGTGAGTCAGACACAACTGAGTGACTGAACTGAACTGATATGAGCTTACTGTTCAAAGAGGCCTTACTTTGAACATGTTTATGAATAAAACCATACTTTAAATGCTTTTGTATAACTATAAAGTTCATGTATCATAACAAGTTTGCTTTTTGGGAGTCCCTGCTTTTAAATGGCACCCCACTCCAGCACTCTTGCCTGGAAAATCCCATGGATAGAGGAGCCTGGTGGGCCGCAGTCCATGGGGTTGCTAAGAGTCGGACAAGACTCAGTGACTTCCCTTCCACTTTTCACTTTCATGCATTGGAGAAGGAAATGGCGACCCACTGCAGTGTTCTTGCCTGGAGAATCCCAGGGACAGGGGAGCCTGGTGGACTGCCATCTACGGGGTCGCAGAGTCGGACACGACTGAAGCGACTTAGCAGCAGCAGCAGTTGCTTTTAAAAGAGACTTGAAGCTCAGAGTTTCCAGTCTCAGTGCCACTAGACTGAGCTCTGTCCCTCTGCTGCATGTGGCCCACCATGCCGCCCTCTGTGTTCTGCCTGGTTTTCTCCAGTGCAGTGAGCATGTGAGAGGAGCAGGACTGTACAGTGGAAAAGATCCAGAGGTCGGGGGTTTGAATCCTGATTCTCCACTTTTTCTGGCCTCATGAGTTTGGCCAGCATACGTATGTTTGCTGATCATCCGTTTTCTTATCAGTAAAATAAGGATAATAATAGGAACCTGATTGGATGGTGTGTTAATTTCCTAGAACTGCCATGAACTGCCATAAACCAAGCAGCTTAAAACAACACGTGTTCCCGTCACAGATCTGGAGGCTGGAAGCCCAGATCTGTGGGCTTCTACTACAGACCTGGTAGGTCTGTAAGTAAAATCTGTAATTAAAGTGTCGACAGGCCCATACTCTCCCCAAAGACTCTAGGGGAGAATTCTTACGTCTTCTAGATCCTGATGGTTGCCAGCATTCTTTGTTTAATGGCATCACATCTCCATTTCCGTCATCACATGGCCTTCTTCCTGTTTCCTCCATGTCTTCATCTCTCTCTCCTTGTAGGGACACCAGTCAGGAGCCTGGAGCCTGCAAAAGCCCTCTTTCCAAAGGTCAGGACTTCCCTGGTGGTCCAGTGGATAGGAATCCATTGTCTGCCAATGCCAGGCACAGGAGTTCAATCCCTAGTCTGGGAAGATTCCATATGCCAAGAGGCAACTAAGTCTGTATGCCACAATTACAGATCCCGGACCACAACCCCTGAAGCCCACACACCTAGAGCCAGTGCTCCACAGAAGAGGAGCCACAGCAGTGAGAAGCCCAGGCATCACAATGAAGAGTATCCCTTGCTCGCCGCAACTAGCGAAAGCAGCAAAGACCCGGTGCAACCAAAAGAGAGTTAAAAAACTAAAGCTTAAATAATTGTCACATTCTAGGGTTGGGCAGAGGGACATGGATTTTGTAGGGACACGATTCAAGCCAGTAGAGGTGCTTAGACTGAAATGAAAGCAATTCTTTAGAGCATCCAGGAAGGACAAGTATGTAGTAGAAACTCAATAAGTCCCAGGAAGCCATTTCTTTAAAATATGGACTTGATCCCTTTGCCCTACAGCCTCATCACTCCTTTCTCTTTTTGGTTATGCTGGGCCACCCTCATCTCACTTTCTTACCATCTTTTGGGGGCTGTTTCTCCAGGAATCTGGCGACCAGCTTCTGTTTTTCCTTTCTGCCATCATGGTGGAAACTCTGACATTCATCTAAATGACCCACCCAATAACCTGCCTCTGGTCTATAGTGCTCTGCTCTGGACCTTACCCTTATCTGCCCCGATCCCATGGTCATTTCAAATTTCTGTTCACTGGCACCTCCCGTCCTCCTGACCCTGGAATCTCTGCTTTCTGTCTTCCCAGTCTCCAGGCATGGATCAAGCTACCCACCCTCTGCTCCCATCCTACCTAATGCTTCTGGTGAAAAATCATACGACTGCTAAATGGTTTCTTTATGGAGTTATAATTCTTACTCTCAGCTGGACCTTCAGGGCTGCTTGAAAACCCCTTTACTCATTTCAGCTGGGTTTCCTTTCTCATTCCCCCAGGAGCTATTGGGAACATTTGCTACTGGGAACATTATTCAAGCTCCTTAGCCCCCCACTGACTCAGCCTCTTTTACCGCCTGCCTCCCCGAGCAAACAGAAGCTATAAAATATGAATTGACGTCTTCTCCACTACTGTGACTCTGATCACCTTCCTCTTCCTCCCTTCTGTCTTAACACGACTCTAATTCACAGATCAGCCTTCTGCCTGAGTTGAATCCTCTCTTCTGCCCCCTCCATCCTTATATTTTTCATTCCTCCTTTCTCCATGGACCTCTGTGCTTGCCTCAGTCTGTAAACACACTAAAATCTTGCTCATCCTGAAAAGTGCATCCATTTTCTTTAAATTGAACTGCTTTTAGCTTTCTTCTCTTGAGAGAACCAAGTATAACTTTATGTTTCTTAGCTTCTCTGTGCCCGTTTCCTCATCTGTAAAGTGAACTCAGGATGGTACTTGCCTCATAGGGTTATTGTTAATATTAAATTGTGTTTATATTCTTAGGTCATGTTGAAAACTGAAAGTGTTAGTTGCTCAGCTCGGTTCAGTTCAGTCGCTCAGTCGTGTCCAACTCTTTGCAACCCCATGAATCGCAGCCCGCCAGGCCTCCCTGCTGCTGCTGCTGCCACTGCTAAGTTGCTTCAGTCGTGTCCGATTCTGTGCAACCCCATAGATGGCAGCCCATGAGGCTCCCCCATCCCTGGGATTCTCCAGGCAAGAACACCAGAGTGGGTTGCCATTTCCTTCTCCAATGTATGAAAGTGAAAAGTGAAAGTGAGGTCACTCAGTCGTGTCCGACTCTTAGTGACTCCAAGGACTGCGGCCCATCAGGCTCCTCCGTCCATGGGATTTTCCAGGCAAGAGTACTGGAGTGGGGTGCCATTGCCTTCTCCGCCAGGCCTCCCTATCCATCATCAACTCCCGGAGTTCACTCAGACTCACGTCCATCGAGTCAGTGATGCCATCCAGCCGTCTCATCTTCCGTCGTCCCCTTCTCCTCCTGCCCCCAATCCGTCCCAGCATCAGAGTCTTTTCCAGTCAGTCGTGTCCAACTCTGTGATCCCGTGGACTGTAAGCCATCAGGTTCCTCTGTCTATGGGATTCTCCAGGTAAGAATACTGTAGTGGGTAGCCATTCTGTTCTCCAGGGGATCTTCTTGATCCAGGGATTGAACCCACATCTCTCCCATTGCAGGCAGATTCTTTACCACCTGAGTCACCAGGGAAGCATTTATATAATATTGTGTAACATTGTATGTAATTGCAATTATGTAATAATAAGCAAGAACTATAGTACAGGGTGTATTCAGGCCAGGAAGCAACAGTTAGAACTGGACATGGAACAACAGACTGGTTCCAAATAGGAAAAGGAGTATGTCAAGGCTCCTTTTGTCACCCTGCTTATTTAACTTCTATGCAGAGTACATCATGAGACACGCTAGACTGGAAGAAACACAAGCTGGAATCAAGATTGCTGGGAGAAGTATCAATAACCTCAGATATGCAGATGACACCACCCTTATGGCAGAAAGTGAAGAGGAACTAAAAAGCCTCTTGATGAAAGTGAAAGAGGAGAGTAAAAAAGTTGGCTTAAATCTCAACATTCAGAAAACAAAGATCATGGCATCCAGTCCCATCACTTCATGGGATATAGATGGGGAAACAGTGGAAACAGTGTCAGACTTTATTTTGGGGGGCTCCAAAATCACTGCAGATGGTGATTGCAGCCATGAAATTAAAAGACGCTTACTCCTTGGAAGAAAAGTTATGAGCAACCTAGAGAGCATATTCAAAAGCAGAGGCATTACTTTGCCAACTAAGGTCCATCTAGTCAAGGCTATGGTTTTTCCAGTAGTCATGTATGGATGACTGGAAACATGTAGAGTTGGACTGTGAAGAAGGCTGAGCACTGAAGAATTGATGCTTTTGAACTGTGGTGTTGGAGAAGACTCTTGAGAGTCCCTTGGACTGCAAGGAGATCCAACCAGGCCATTCTGAAGGAGATCAGCCCTGGGATTTCTTTGGAAGGAATGATGCTAAAGCTGAAACTCCAGTACTTGGCCACCTCATGCAAACAGTTGACTCATTGGAAAAGACTGTGATGCTGGGAGGGATTGGGGGCAGGAGGAGAAGGGGCCGACAGAGGATGAGATGGCTGGATGGCATTACTGACTCGATGGATGTGAGTCTTGAGTGAACTCTGGGAGATGATGATGGACAGGGAGGCCTGGTGTGCTGTGATTTGTGGGGTCGCAAAGAGTCGGACACGACTGAGCAACTGAACTGAACTGAACTGATAGTACAGTTCGTAGAGCTATATGGTTTTAGCGCTTTGGGTAGTAATAGTATCCCCTGTGGGCTTTGATAGGATGCAGTTCACATCTCTGGCCAAGCACTGACAGATGATGAGGTAGTTATTGTGTGTGTTTCTGTCTTCAGAAGTATGTCAGTTTCTTCAGGGTCAACATTACTTCATGTCAATCTTTTTATCCCTAGGTTTGCATAGTAACACACACAGACACACATACTGGGTTGATATATGTAAATAAATGAGTGCCAGAGCCCAAATGAATTGGATGGAACCATCTTCAGGGTCAATATTACTTCATATCTGTCTTTTCATCCCTAGAGCTTTGCATAGTAGCACACACACACACTGGGTTGATGTATGTAAATAAAATAAATGAGTGCTTGAGCCCAATTGAATTGGATGGAACCATTTTTCTCCCTGAAGGATAAAATTGGTTTGATCTATTTCCAGGCTTTTGTCTGTTCCCATGAGACTGTTTTTACCTCATGTGACATGATTTTGAAGTATAGAATAATGTTTTTAACACTAGCTAGCGTAGTGTTCTTGCCTGGAGAATCCTAGGGACAGGGGGAGCCTGGTGGGCTGCCGTCTATGGGGTCACATAGAGTCGGACACAACTGAAGTGACTTAGCAGCAGCAGCATAGTCAAAGGAGGGTATTTGATAGGAGCATGGAGCCTTTATGTACCTTTGGGTCTAAGACAAAGGCATCAAAGGAGGAGAGGTTAATCAGTACTGGCTCCCAAAGTAAAGGAAGAAAAACAAAGCTGGTGAAGCACCAGCTCTGAATTGAGCCCCTACCGTCTGGCAGCAGTGGGCCAAGGCCAAAGCTTTATGACAAACTAGACAGATGCTGGCCATTGCACTGGATTAAACTCATAGTCCAGTGGGAGTTGACAGACCTTTAAAGATATTTTAGGAATGCTGTTTAATTGCAGTTGTGCCAAATACTATGGAAGAGAAGCACAGGGGAGCCCAGCAGGGGGAAGTGACCTGGTCCAGTGATGAGCAGTGAGTGAGGGGCGGGCGGAAATGAATAGGGTGATCTGTGAAGTGGGTCAGGTGGAGGGACCAGCCTGTTTCTGGATGGAGGTGTTTATGATAATGTGTTACGTCCATGTCATAGCATTCATCGTTTATGTGGAATCACATAACACAGTCTGTTAAAGGGAAGCTGACAGATTTCAGAGTGATTCGCAGACACACCATAACCTGCATGTGTGAATAATCTGACATAAAAATGTGGGGAGAGGGAAACTCATTTTAGAGGAACTTATGTTTTGGTCCGAAGTAACTAACGTTATATACAAGGCTCTTTATGATGCTGCTGGGCTTGTTAGACAGGAGGATGGTGAGATTTTAAAGTCCTGGTGTATTAGTAATTTCCTGGGTTTTCCATGGATGCTAAAAAGGACAGTCTTATAAGGCCTCACTTGGATCAGCTCACTATTTACACTCTCTTCTAAATACATCTTGCATTTTCAATTGTTGTGTCTTCTCTCCATTAATGTAAATATTGCTCATTACAGAGTCTAGTTTATCATCCAGTCAGATAGCCTTCCCGCCCCAGCTGAAAGTTGTCGCTCTCTTTTATTGGGCTGATTTCCAATTTTACTCCCTTTTTCACTCTGATGTTTTATTTCATATTGTTGGCATATTTCTCATATTGCTATATTTTGTTTCAACATATAGAAAATTCAGTAAAGACTATGCCAATCTTGTAAAAGAGTATGAATGATTGTTGTTTAGCGACTAAACAACTGCATTGTATAACCAGGTGGAATTCCTTCCAGTTTACTGATAGGAATTGAGAGACTCAGATGTCAGTGACCTGCTCCATACCACCTAAATGGGAGGTTTTGGTGCTGGAATACAAATACATGAATGTAAGATCTATAGAATGGAGAAGATCCCCTGGAGAAGGAAATGGCTACTCACTCCAGTATTCTTGCCTAGAGAATTCCATGGATAGAGAAGCTTGGCAGGCTGCAGTCCGTAGGGTCGCAAAGAGTTGCACGTGACTGAGCGATTAAGCACCTTAGCACACCTAGTAGGTATCTAATAATTACTGACTGGTATAGTCAATAGGGAAAAATATCATCTGGCTTGAAGTATGTCAGCTTCTTGTCCTCTTTCTTAAAATGGGAGCTATGTTCTTTTTTTTTCTTCTCGGCTGGTATGAATCTGAGGCCTTCCCAGTGGTGAAAACGGTGTCTCCTTTGTCTAATGTTCATTTTAGCCTAACTGATTGTTTTGGCAAAACAGTCTCCTTTCCATAAACTAGAGAGAGAAATGCCGTCTTTCCAAAGATAATCTCTCAAATAGACTTCTCCAGATGGCTGCTCAAGCTCCATCCAACGGGAGCTATGCAAGAGTTTGATCCTTAGGGTTTTCAGCATTTTTCCTAAAGGATGTCAAAGAAAGTTTCTCTTCCTGGATCACTCTGTGCCACTGGATTATTTTGGTTTGGGCTGGTGTATTCCAAAACTCAAATCTGCCCACTAGCCCGATGCCTGTGACCGCTCAGTTTCCACTGGTTTTTCAGTTCCCAGTGATTAAGCCAAAATAAAAGAAGGTGATGCCATGTCTGTCCAGGGGCAGACGCTGCCAGATGCCAAAGCCCAGTGTTCATCACGCATTTGACAGGGTTTCTGCTATCCTGGCAGGAGGCATGCTCGACTTTCAAAAGACCAAGCTTGAAGGAAAAGCTCTTAAGTAAGTGAGTGTCATTTGGGAATGATTTGATGAATAGGACAGTTACAGGCCAGCCATTGAAAATCCCCTATGTGATATATTAGCAGGAATGTTTGGAGCCCACATGGAAGGTAAGGTCTGCCTTTCCCACATGCTGCCCTTCATAGCTGACACATTACACATGTCTCCGGAGCGTAACATATGGCTTCCTGAACTTGCAAATGGGGCCCAGCGTGCTCTGTTGAAATAGTGTCTGTTTAAACAGTCTCCTGGAGAAGTGAGCCACAGTCACTAAAATAGTTAATTTCATGTCTGCGAATGTCTTCTCTAGAGCCCTTTAAAATGTGTGTGTGTGTGTGTGTGTTTAAGGAGCATAGTAAAAAATTTGCAAATTTAAGGCATTGACTGCCTTTGAAGGGGTTGTGAACCATCCTAATTTGTACATTTTGAAAGACTCAGAGCGTAAACGAAAAATGGAACAGCGCAGATCATCTAATTCAAGCCTAATCATAATCACCATTTTTTTTTTTGGTGCCTTATATGTGCCAGGCCCTTTACATTAGGCTGAGCGGTGAAGAATCCTCCTGCCAGTGCAGGAGACATGGGTTCGACACCTGGGTCGGGAAGATCCCCTGGAGAAAGGAATGGCTCCCCACTCCAGTATTCTGGCCTGGAGAATCCCAGGGACGGGGGAGCCTGGTAGGCTATAGTCCATATGGTCATAAGTTGTTTAGCGACTAAACAGCTACACTGTATAACCAGGTAGAATTCCTTCCAGTTTACTGATAGGAATAGAGAGACTCAGATGTGAATGACCTGCTCGTACCACCTAAATGGGAGGTTTTGGTGCTGGAATTTCAACTCAGAAGCACTAAAAATGTGGAGCGTATCTTTCTCTATGCCAGGAATTCTTAATTTGGGCTTATGGATGGGCTTTGGGTGGGGATTTAAGCTGGAGAACCCCTCTTTTGAATGCAGACATTTGTGTGTTTGTGCATCATTCTAAGTAAAGTCCATATGTTTATCAGATTCTCCTGGAGGTTTGTGTGGCCTCCTAACAACTGTATTTTGACAGCAGGCTCTGTTCAGTGTAGAGACAAGAAGACAGCAAGTAAGAATGCAAACCTTCCAAAGGCATTTGATCTGGTGTTGGTTTGAGCAGAGAATGAACCACAAGTCTTCTTTCTAAACTCTGTGTGTGTGTGTGAAATAAATCACATCTAGAGAATGTAGCCTTTAGTGAACATCTGTGCATGCTGCCTGCTGTGTCTGACTGTGACCCCATGGACTGTTGCCCACCGGTCTCCTCTGTTCATGGGATTCTCCAGACAAAAGTACTGGAGTGAGTTGCCATGCCCTCCTCTGGGGAATCCTTCTGACCCAGGGATCTAACCTGTATGTCTCGCGTCTCTTACATCTCCTGCATTGACAGATGGGTTCTTTACCACTATCACCTGGGAAGCCCAGTGAACGTCTGCAGGAGGCACTGTAACCAGGTCAGGAAATGGAGCCAGACTCTAGAAGACGTCCCCTTCTTCAGATGCCATGCCTCTACCCAAACTACTGTCTTGACTTCTGTGGTATCCTTGTGCTTTTCTTTATGATTTTACCATCTTTATATATATGTACCGTTAAACAATATGGATCCAGGTTTCCTATTTTCATCTTTATACACGTAGCACAGTCATACTATTGTGTTCTTTGGTGTCTTGCCTAGTTAGTTAGTGAAAGTTGCTGAGTTGTGTCCGACTCTTTGCGACCCCGTGGACTACACAGCCCATGGAATTCTCCAGGCGAGAATACTAGAGTGGGTAGCCTTTCCCTTTTCCAGGAGATCTTCCCAGCCCAGGGATCTAACCCAGGTCTCCCGCACTGCAGGCAGGATTTTACCAGCTGAGCCCCAAGGGAAGCTACCTTCACCAGTACTGTTGTAACTGTCTGTCCATGTTGATGCAGTAACAGTTTGTTCACTTTCATTGCAGTGCTGTGTTCCACTGCTTGGTTATATTGTAATTTATTTATCTTCTGTCATTGGATATTTTATTATTTGTAAATTTTGCCCATTATGAGCAATGCTTTCATTAACATGTTATACATGTCTTATACATGGGTTCCACATGCAACTCCTAGAGAAAGCCTAATATATTTATGAAGTTTTTTGTAGGAAGTGAAATACTTACTTCCATGAGGCGAAAGTGAAGAATTCTTCTCTTCTCCCATCCCTGTCCTTAACAACACTTTGTGGAGGAAGAAAATTCTGTCAAGTAAATTCTCTGCTTAGCCTTAGCAAGGGTTCTGGTTGTCCCCAAACTTGCAATCAGAGCAGTCGTTGAACCTGGATCAGTCCAGGGCTCTCTCCCCAGCCCTACTCCCCAGCTCACTGAGACCGGAACCTCCAGGATGGGGCCTGGGGGGAGTCTGTGTATTTAACCAGTTCCCAGACCATTCCCATGACTGGGAGACACTGGGTTTACCCTGGTGAATTGATGAGGCGTGGATCCTGGGTTGGGAAGAGATTTGGAGAAAGTGTATCTATGATTAAAATCTTGGAAAATTGGCCTTAGAAAGAAAAGTTGAGGGAGCTGGATTTGTTTAGCTTGTATAAAAAAAAAAAAATCTGAACCATGATTAAATAGGGTTTTTTTTGCAAAAGGATGAAAGAGTTTTAGAAATGAAAAAGACATTTCCCAAGTCAGAGATTGTGGAAGAAACTCCTACTAAAATGAGCAGATATTGAGCATTTACTCGGCACCTCGGGGGTAAGAAATAAAGGCTGTTGTCAGTGCCTTGAGGGAGCTGGAGACAAAATGAGTACATGCTGAGCTGGTGCACAAAAGCCAGGACGTGATATTTCATTCAGTCTAGACTGCAGGCTCAGTGGAGGTGAGTGGGCGGGCCCTTGGGAGGAGAAGCCAAGAGAGAGGTCACCAGGAAAGGCTGGAAGCACCTGCAGGGTGTGTGCTGGGCTTTAGAAGGCTGCCCCTCTGTGGACGGAGGGATGGGATGACTGCACTCTGAAGCAGTGATGTCCATTTATTTTTTATTGTGATAACCCCAGTAAGAAATATATTTTATATCACTACCCACTACATACTTAAAAGTTTCATGGAATGTTTAGCCTTATTACGTATTATGCACGTGATGCTTAAAATTTCTCTCTCTCTCTCTATATATATTTTTTAATGTTGGGTTAACCCAGTACGAGGTTGAAAACACTGTTCTAAGGGGGCCAGGAGCCCAGTGTGAGGCAGAGCTGAGTCTACCCTGAGCCTGCCTTATTGGGATTGCCAGTAAGGGAGAGGGGTTCCATGGGAGGTGGTGAGAGAGGAATTGCTGATGTGATGGTGGGCTCCCAAAATCTTCCTCGATTCCAGAATGTGAGTGAATTACTTTGGAATGTTATGACAAAAGTTCACACTTTACCTATCATGGGTGTTGACCCAATAGACACAACCAAGCCAGAGATCTGGAGAAGGAAGGATTAATTATTGAAGCAAGTAAGGGGAGCACTGGGAATCTCACCCAAACCAGTGCCTCCCCAACAGCAAAATGAAGGAAATTTTAAGCTAAGGGTACATCCATATTCCACTGGAAAAGACCCTGATGCTGGGAAAGACTGAGAGCAGGAGGAGAAAGGGACAGCAGAGGACCAGATGGTTGGATGGCATCACTGACTCATGAATTTGAGCGGACTTCAGGAGACAGTGGAGGACAGAGGAGCCTGGCGTGATGCAGTCCATGGAGTCACAAAGAATTGGACATGACCTAATGACTGAACAACAACATTCATATTCCTGCAGGGGCTTGAGCAGAGGAGAACTCAGCATAGAATTGGGGTGTAAAGGTAACAGAATCCGAGCTTTAGTTAGTTGAAGTCAGGAGGGTCAACATCATCATCCCATCCTCCACCTGGGTGGGGGCCTTAGTTCCTGCCGGTATGTGAGTCAGTTAGCTGCTCAGTCATGTCTGACTCTTTGCAACCCCATGAACTATAGCCCGCCAGGCTCCTCTGTCCATGGGCTTCTCCAGGCAAGAATATTGGAGTGGGTAGCCAGTCCCTTCTCAACCCAGGGATTGAACCTAGGTCTCCTGCATTGCAGGCAGATTCTTTACCGTCTGAGCCACCAGGGAAGCTCTTCTCAAAGATGTATTGTTACTATGTCTATCCCCTGAGGAGGAACTAGGACTCTGTCACTGCGTTATTGTTTGACTGCCTTTTTCTGTTTCTGCATTCCTTGTTTTCCCTGTTTTCTGAGACTTGTTCAAGGGCAAGCACTGTGGCCAGACTCAGACCTCAAAATGGCTTAGGACAGAGTGGCTTCTCTTTTGTCAAGAAATCCGTTCCTGATTTCTTTCTCCAGGGATCCCCTAACCTATCTGCCTACAATACCGGATATGAGAGTGGGGCGTTCTTCATATGAAGAAAGTTTTCCAACTTTCCTGACGACAATTGGGTGTCCAACAATTCAGTTCAGTTCTGACACTTATGCCCTGGAGTTAACATCTGATTCCACAGGTTAAAGGGCTCAATCCCACAAGACTGCCCCCACTTCAGATGCCAGATTCAAGTCCTCAGCCAACCATATGTCTCACTGACGAGCTGTAAAGTCCAAGTGTTCCCACAGCCCCTTGTCCAGGTTTGACAATTCACTAGAAATACCAGTCAGAACCCAGGAAGGCACTTCACTTTCCAGTGTCAGTTTATTATACATGATACAATTCAGAAATAGCCAGACAGAAGAAATGCTTGGGGCAAGGTATGGAGTGTGTGGGCGCCCAGCTCTTCATGGCTTCTGCAGCAAAACCACGCTCTCAGCACCTTTGTAACTGAGCAGGACGCCATGGGGCCTCCCAGGTCAGACCCCTCCCTCGTATCCTCTGCTGCGGGTCCTCTCTGAAGTACCCAAATAATAGTGTCTCATACACATCTCCTGAGTTTTTCAGATGCTAGAAAACCACCACTAAATGGAAGAACTAGCTGATGATCAGGAACACGGAGCCCCCAGACCTTCTGGCCCCTAGGAACAGATGCTGTTAACCACCCATCGACCAATCAGAGAATTGTGCAGGAGCCGATCACATACTCTGGAACGCCCCTTCCCTCACCTGACCTTTAGAAATGCTTTGCTGAAACCTTCAGGGAGTTCAGAGTTTTGGGAGGGGTGGCATAAGCCACCCTTTCTCCTTGCATCGCCCTGCAATAAACCATTCTCTGCGCCAGATTCCAACATTTCAGTTTCTTGGGCCTTGCTGTGTGTCGGGCACAGGAATGTGTGTCCGGTAACAGAGGCACATGTAACTAATTTTAGGGAGCCCCTGCAATCAGACTTTTCTCAACCAAAAGTTGAGTGCCTTAGTTGCACTGAGAAGGAAAATCCTTTCATGTGGCCTTTCTTTGCTTAAGTACTTTCAATCATGTCCTCTGGGATTTAATATCCTTTTGATCTTCCCAATCCAGTTTTAATTGGGTCAGTTTAAGTTAGGGAAGGATTTTAAAAGACAACACTAATAATGGAGCAGTTGGGATGATGTAGATAGGAATAACTGGTTGGAAATGTGCTTCAGTAAACGTTTTTTGTTCTGCTGTGGCTTGTAAAAAGCAGTCTGGAGGGAAGTAAGCCGCAATCCATTTCTCTTAGTGTTTGCTACATTTTGTCATTAAGTAAAGCCTGCAATTCTACTGACAACACTTGTGCCATGGGCAGTGTATTTGCTCTGTTCCCCTTCAATCGGAAGCCTGATTTGTTTTTTATAAAGTAATTTTTTAAGACGTGAATTTATTATTATTACTTTTTTGGCCATGCCACGTGGCATGTGGGATCCTAGTTCTCTGACCGGGGATCAAACTCACACCCCCTGCCTTGAAAGTGGGGAGTCTTAACCACTAGACAACCGGCGAAGTCTCAGGAAACTTGATTTGTAATAAAAGATAAAACCAGTGTCTTCTCTGTGAGTAAATTGTAGGAGAATGGTGGATAATTTGGCCTAGACATGTTCTTTCTTTGCTAAACAATGTTTAGAAAGCCTATCCACTAGCTACTGGCACTTGATGTCTAAAATTAAATTTTTGGAATTCAGGTCCTCAGTCTCACTGGCCACATTATCAGTGCTCAGTAGCCGCACGTAGCTAATGCGAGATTGGTGGTTGAGGCCAGATAGTTGTGTGTTGTGGGGAGAGGGGTATCCCGATCATTGTAAGATATTTAGCATCACCCCAGCCTCTACCTACCAGATGCTGGTAGGACTCCCTAGTCATGACAATCAAAACTGCATGTCAGGATTGCCAAATGTCCCTTGAGGGGCAGTCACCCGTGGTTGAGAATCACTGGCCCAGTGGCTGCAGTTTTGGGACAGTTGCAGATAAAGAACATTTCCATCATCACAGACTGTGCAATTCTAGAATAATTCCTAGCAGAGTTTGGCTTTGGACATTTTCTAGATTAAACCTTTTAAGCTTTAGAGCAAGGACAGTGATCGTTCAGTTCAAAGCCTTGGGAAATGAGACATACACAGGTGTTGTGTTTTTTTTTTTTTTTGGGGGGGGGTGACTTAATATCTGAAGCATATAAGTACCCATGTGGTGTTCTGGATTTCATGCAGCCTAGAGGACAGATGCACTCTTTCTGTGTTCTTGAACTCAGTGATGGCAAGAAGAAGGAGGACTTCCCCTTCATGGGGAAAGGAGAGAGTCCTGAAAAATGGAAGATGTCCAGCCCTGAGACTCTCAGAGAAGGAAACTTCTGACTTGAGCCCTGGGATACCTCTTCCATGGCCTGTGGCTTTCTTGAAAGCCCTACCTCTAGGCTAGAGTTGAAAGGGGTGCTGGGGCCATCTGCTGGCCCCACCCTTGCTCTATGAGAGGCACAGTCTTACTGAGTTTTCTGGTTCCACGAGTGCAGAGAGATGCAAATTGTCCTGAGCCCATGGAAGACTGCAGTCCTAAAAGAATCCCTCCTATTCCTTTTAAATCTCCAGTGTCTCCTCTACATTTTCTTGGAACTGGTCCATGGCAGAGTCTTTACTATGAATTGCCTGGTGATTCTTATTTTCAGGGTCACAGGAAAGCAGCCAGCCCTAGAGACCTGTCTGTAGAAAGTGTTGGGGAGAGAGGAAGATTCCCTTTTAGGGCAGAGGTGTCCATCCCTGGAGGCTCCAGAAAGTAGGCTTAGCAAGTGTGCGGTGGGGGTGTATCTGGAAAGCAGGCTGGGCTTGCAGTTTCCCAGGGGCTTTGAGGTATCCCAGGGTCCCTCCTCTGTGAACCCCACGTGCCTCACATGCCTCCTGTTGACTCTTCTTTCATCACGAGTTTGTTCTCTGCTCTAAAATCTTCAGTGGCTCACTGCTGCCTTTCCACGTTGGACACTTCTTAGTATCAAGATCTTCTCTGTCCCTTAATAAGATTAGAAATTAGTTTTTGTGCCGCCAAAAGCTTTCCTGTTACTGCCGTTTGCAGAATTATTCTCTCGGAGCTGAGGGTCCGTGGTGGTGGAAGCTTTGCTCGGGGCCATTTGATGTGTAATAGCTCGTTCAGGAAGAAGTTTTGTTTCTGGTGATATTCTGTTGCGTTGGAAGCCTAGACAACTACTTAAAACCAGCATACAACTCGAAACTGCAGTAAATGGGCCGGGAGAAGTGACAGCAAAAGTAGATAGGGGGGTTGCCTGTGTAAATCCTCAGGCTGCCTTGGGCTGGTGGCTGGTTGGTCCTGTCCCTTTATGGGCCCAGTGAGCTATGGACCAGGTCAAAGGTCAGTGTTCTGCAGTGCGAGCTGTCAAGTTTAGCCACAAATAAGCTAATGTGTAAACTGGCCTCTTGGTCTTTGAAAGTTGCTTCATCTTCCCCATTTCAGTTGAAAGAAATTGCTTTGTTGCAGAGTTTGGTGACCGGCTGCTATTTCATTGAACTGTGGATGTTTTCTTTTGGGAAACCAGCCTTTTTAGGTGTCTCCATGGTGAAGGGAAAGGTATTTTTAAAGTTGCCCATTGCTGGGCAGGTTCTCATTTGAGTGACGGGGAGGGTGGAGAGCGGGGACGTTCCAGATCCTGAAGGCAGGATAGCCGTGGCTGCTGTCACTTACTGGCTCTACGTGTCCCTTTGCTCCACAGACCAACGAGTGGAACAAGAATGATGACCGACTGCTGCAGGCCGTGGAGAATGGAGATGCCGAGAAGGTGGCCTCGCTGCTGGGCAAGAAGGGGGCCAGCGCCACCAAGCATGACAGCGAGGGCAAGACCGCGTAAGTTAACGAGATTGGCTTCTGACAGCCACGTCTGGGTTCTCAGCTTGTTCTCTGAAGTTCTCAGGATCCCTAGGGAAACTTTGCAAGAGCATCTAGTACTGCCCCCACCGCCACCCCTTGTTAAAATATGTAAGAGGATATTTTAGTCTAGTTCCTCTCGGAGTTCCAAGTAACACATTTGAGTTTTGCCTTGAATGGTTACATTTGTTCCTGGTGTAACCAAAGATTTTGCCAGAGAACAAATAGCAACCAGCCTTGTAACCAACTAACTGATAGGTGGGAAATGAATCTGATCCCAGATTAGAAACAGCGTAAAAGAGAAAGTTTTTTTTTTTTTTCCATAACCTTGAAACCTTATTATTTATAGTATTTGTTGTTCAGTTGCTCAATCGTGTCCGACTCTTTGCGACCCCATGGACTGCAGCACGCCAGGCTTCCCTGTCCTTCACCATCTCCTGGAGCTTGCTCCGACTCATGTCCATTGAGTCAGTGATGCCATCCAACCATCTCTTCCTCTGTCCTTCCTTACGCTGGTCATCTTACAGAGAGGTTATTGAGTTTAGATTTCTAATCTGGACTTTTATCAGCGAGGATTGTGTAGTCCTCGCACCTCAATTTCTTCACTATACAGTGGAGATGACAGTATTCAACCTCTAGGGTAGTTATGAGAATAAAACAAGATACTGACATTGGTTGGGTGACCCCAGAAGCAGGCTGTGAGGTGTGGATTTGAGTGCAAGAAGTTTTTATAGCCCGTGATCTCAGCAAGTGGACAGTAAGGGAATGAAGCCTCTATAGCATGTTATTGACAGGTTACTGCTATGAGTAACTGAGACTCATTCCCCCTAAGGACCTCTGGGAATCTGCCTAGACTTAGAGTAGGGGTTGGCCGACTATGGCCCAACTGTCTGCCTTTGTAAATCAGGTTTTGTTAGAATGCAGCCACACCTATTCATTTAGCATTGTTCATGGCTGCTTCTGCACTGCAAAGGCAGATGTGAGTCTTAAGACAAGGACTGTGTGGCCCACAAAGCCTAACAATTTAACTAGTTTGCTTACCCCAGGTTTAAAGTATGCTTCAGAGTTGTCCCAGTACTCTTGCCTAGAAAATTCCATGGATGGAAGAGCCTGGTGGGCTACAGTCCATGGGGTCGCAAAGAGTCGGACACAACTGAGTGACTTCACTCACTCACTCACTCACTCGGAGTTGTCCCACCCAAGAGGTAAGGAACCTGGGGTATCTATTCCTGATCTCCTGACTCTGCAAGGTTGAGTGCCTTTGCTAGGGGCGATAATGCTCACGGCCAGAACACCGCTAAAAGGATGAAGGAGGGGCACCTGCAGCCATAGGTGCCAGGTGTAAAAAGCTGCACAGTGCCCAGCCCACAGTAAGCATTTGATAAAGCCAGCTCCCTTCCTTTCTTGTCCTAGATTACTGTTGCTCTCCTAAGGTGCTCTTATTTCTATTTTTTTTCAACTTTGTTTTTGATCCTGCTACACTTCTTGTGGGATCTTAGTTCCCCAGCCAGGGGTTAAACTCATGTCCCTTGCACTGAAAGATTCTTAACCACAAGACTGCCAGGGAAGTCCACCCTGGGGTGCTTTTTAAAATATGAATGTCATGCCCACCCTGATGTTCTGAATCATTTGGTCTAGGCAGAGGACCAGGAATCCATATTTTAAAAAGTATCCCATGTAGATTCAACCAGAGAGAACCATTCTCCGGAAAATAGATTGAGTGTAGATTGAAACATAGATATCAAGAATAAATGGCAAATTGTCAGGGAAAATTGTCCCATTTTAGTGTTATGCTGTGTGCTAAGTTGCTTCACTCGTGTCTGACTCTTTGCAACCCCATAGACTGTAGCCCACCAGGCTCCTCTGTCCGTGGGATTCTCCAGGCAGAATACGGGAGCAGGTTGCCATGCCCTCCTCCAGGAGATCTTCCTGACCCAGGGATCAAACCCACATCTCTTAAGTCTCTTACATTTGCAGGCATGTTCTTTACCACTAGCACCACCCGGGAAGCCCCAAATTAACCTCTCTTCCCAGCACCCATAGAAAAGGATGATCCCATAGAGGAGACCCCAACTCTGTGGATTGGCAGCCATAAGGAAGCTCAAAGGGCTAAGCTTTCTGTAGGAACCAGGCTAGCCAGCACATAAAGAGGAGAGGGTACACGTTCTCACACAGGTCAGGGTCTGGTTCTGTAGGAGATGGGCTTGTCCTTTCAGCCAGTCACCCTAAGTTGAACTCCACCCCCCCAGCCTCAGCTTGACTTCTTGGCAGAGGCCTGTCGCAGGTGTGGGCACAAGGGAGCCCTGGGAGCCCTGACTTGCTAGTCAGGGTAGTAGGCTGGCTTTGGGTGTTGGCTAATGTTTTGTCGCATCAGTTGCCTACTCAACCTTATGTAACTGTTAGTTCTTACGTCTCTCGCACTCTAGACTATAACTTCCTTGCTAGAAGGGACTGTGACCTTACAGTTCCCAGCTGGAATTGTCTAGCCAGCGGCTTGGTTTATAGTATTCTTTTTAAAATAATTTTATTTATTTTTGGCTGCATAGGATCTTCATTGCTGCACAGGCTTTCTGTAGTTGTGGTGAGCAGAGACCACTTTCTGTTGTGGTATATATGCTTTTCATTGTGGTGGTTTCTCTTGTTGTGGAGTACAGGCTCTAGATGCACGGGCTCAGAATTTGCGGCTCACAGTCTCTAGAGCACAGGCTCAGTAGTTGTGGTGCAGGGCCTTAGTTCCTCTGGCATGTAGGATCTTCCCAGACCAGGGTTCGAACCTGTGTCCCCTGCATTGGCGAATTCTTAACCATTGGACCACCAGGGAAGTTCTTTCGTAGATGGCCAATAAATATTTGTTGGATGAGTTAATTAACCTTTTCTTGTGATGCTACATTTGGAGTTCACACTCTCTGAGCTACAGTGGCAGAGGCCACCCTCCTAAGCCTGTTCTGAGATTTTTAGCAGTAGGCCTGGTGCTTTTGTATTACTCCGCGCACTGCCATACAACTTTCTAGGCTCCTCCTCCTCCCAATCTGGCTCTGCAGATGTCTGCACAAGACAACCTTTATAGCCATCCCAGAGAAAGAGAAGGGAACTGTTCATGATAGTTTTGTCCAAGACAATACTCACTAAAAAAAAAGAAAACTTAGATTAGCAGCTTTGCCATAATTATGATCACCTTGATCAATCTGTGCCTTTTGTTAACAAGATATTCATTATGTATAGAACAAATGGTCAAATTTATTTTCTCTTATCTCTCTTTTTTAATTGTAAAATATACACATCATAAAACTTACCAGTTTAACCATTTTAAAGTATCCATTTTAGTGGCATTAAGTACATTCACAATGTTGTACAGCCATCATCATCTAGTTCCAGAAAGTTTTCATCACCCCGAAAGGAAACCCACACCCATTAAACAGTGACACTCCTTAACTTCCCCTCCCACTCTTCCTGGCGACCACTAATCTGCTTTGTGTCATTATGAATCAGCCTATTCTAGATATTTCATACAAACGGAATCATACTATATGAGGCCCTTTGTCTCTGGCTTCTTTCAGCTTAATGTTTTCAAGGTTCATCCTCATTGTAGCATGAATCACTAGTTCATTCTGTTCTTTTCAACTGGAAATGCACACAGCAGTTATAAAAAAAATCACCACCTTCATTTAAAAGATGATAAAACTAAGGTCCACGTGATGGATCTCTCCCTGAATTAACCCTGAGCCATTTCTAACATCTCTGCCTTTGCACTTACAAGCCACCATTTTTCCCGTCAGTGACACCTAGGTAGAAAACTAGAGAGACTCTATGCAAAAGGAAGAGAGGAGGTAATTAATTTTTCCGTGCAAGATTTTTCATAAGACATCATCTGCTAACATTAAACTTTTCTGGTTGGACTGTTCCTTTTGATTTTTAAAGTTACTAACTGATAATGGTAAGAATTTAGTTTTCAAAGCCACTGTAGAATTAAACCTATCTGGCTTCATATTTTCTTTCAAATCTAATGGTCTTAGTGTTGAGAAGGAAGGGGGAGGGGTGCTGTGGGGTTAGAAATCATCACTCTTGTCCCTTTGTTCTGTGTGTGTAAGTCACTCAGTTGTGACTAATTCTTTGCAACCCCATGAACGGTAGCCCTCCAGGCTCCTCTGTCCATGGTATTCTCCAGGCAAGGATACTGGAGTGAGTAGCTGTTCTCTTCTCCAGGGGATCTTCCTGACCCAGAGATGACACCCAGGTCTCTTGAATTGCAGGCAGATTCTTTACTGTCTGAGCCACTAGGAAAGCCTGTCCCTTTGGTACCACGTAATTCTGCAAGGCCAAGTGTCTGCTGTAACAGTGAGCCCCAAGCAGCATTGTTCCCTTGGTTTCAGCATTCTTACCTTGCAAGTCTACACTTCTGGCTTTGGGTTAGTCTAATCTGTGCATTCCTGCCTGCGTGTATGTGCATGCCCCTCAAGCTATGGAGACTTTGCTGTTCTTGTTCCTGTTCTTTCCACGTGCATCTGGTTTGGTGTCAGGGGAATGGGGAACTCCCTAGGAGCAGTGCTGAATTCAGGGCAGGCCAGTGCAGAGTGTTCCTCCCTTAAGAACTCTGGCTCCATCGGCCCCCTGGAGCTTGCAGGGCCTGCATTTGTTGGAGGATGTGTATAGAATGGTTTGCATTTGTCTCCCAAGGGTAAGACTAGATCA
Source organism: Ovis aries (assembly GCF_016772045.2). Lineage (NCBI taxonomy): Eukaryota > Metazoa > Chordata > Mammalia > Artiodactyla > Bovidae > Ovis > Ovis aries. The sequence goes on along the minus strand of NC_056069.1, from coordinate 39,541,858 downwards.
CATACCTGGAAGTTAGGTCCTTGACAGGACTTGGCCTCGTTCTCTGCCCACTCATTAGGGTTTACCCTTTGATTTATGCACACCTCCATATCAAAATGAATTTGGAGGCCTGTCTTCTAATGAGCTTTTGTGATAACCCGTTTTGTCATCTTACTCAGTGATGCATAGGGTTTTCCTATTGCCTAACAGCCTGGAGTCCTGACTTTGGCTTTCAAGGGCCTCTTGGTGGCCCTGCCCTTGTTTTGCTGTTTTCTTACTTGTTTCTTGTGCTGGAGGTGGCACTGTCTGCTCCCTGCCTTCTTCTCCTGTGAGACCATCTAGGTGTTTGCCCCAGGTTCTCTAGTCCAGAATGCCTTCCTCCCTGGTATTCTCAGTCTCTTAAAAACAATTTTGTCTTCTCTTTGAGTTACTAGAATCTTGATTGAAAAACTTGATGTAGAAAAGTCTCTACAGCTTAAATATGATCTGTATTTTTTTTGGCCATGCCATGTGGATGCAGGATATTACTTCCCTGACCAGGGATTGAACCTGTGCCTCCTGCATTGGAAGTGCAGAGTCCTAACCACTGGATTGCTAGGGAAGCCCCCAAGATCTGTGTTTTCTGAATGACTCAAATCCCTTACAACATGGAAGCTCTGTGAGGACAGGGATCCTATGATTTCAGTGGTGCTATTGGTTTCTCCCACTGTTCCAGGCATATAAGAGGCACTTGGCTGCTATTTGTGTAAGGGAACTTTTCAGCATGGTTCTAATGGAGAAAACACTCTTTTTGCTGGTACTGTCTCATGGGTAAAGTTGTTAGGGATGAACTAACTTGGGGCTCAAGAGGGAAAAAGCTGTCCTGGTGAACATCACGACCTGACACACATCTCTTCCAGTTTCCAGTGCAATTTCAGTAGAGACAAACTCACCCCTCACTACCTAGAGAATCAGACAACCCAAAAAGTCCCAAGAATGAGGCAGCCATCTCGGTTGACATTCTCCAGAAGCTTCCATAACCCAAGGTCAATAACCAGATGGGTGGTTTAGTAATTCTTCAGACTTTTCAGTTCTTCCTGGAATACTTCCTTTAGGGAGAGATAAGAGACCTTGTCTGAATTTTTTTTTTCCTCTAAAACTGATCTAAGAGAGGTTAAAAAGTGGGGGGAAGCAATCAAATAACTGAAATTCATTTCACAAAGAGTAAAAGAAAGGTGATGTCTTGGGTCAGAAGAGAACAAAATAGAGCCAGGTAGAGAGCTTCAGCCTCAGGCTGTTTATGGAGTCAAGCTTGGCTTCCCTCAGCCCATCTGTTCTCTTTCCACAGTGGAGGTGAGGAAGGGGGAGATGTCATTGCCCGAAAACCTCTCACCATAGAGCAAGCTAATTGTTTCAAGATGGTTTCCCCTACATTTGGATGTGCATGTAATTAAAGTTATGTGTGTTTGTTTTAGGAACAACCAGACTAAATAAAATCACTGCTGGGACTGTGGTATTTGAAGAAATACCACCCAGCCGTGTGTGTATAAAGACAAATATATATATATATATATAGTCTTCATCCATGTTTAGCCCACCTTTCAAAAACCTGATCTTTTTGGCTTTGAAAACAAGAACTTGTGCAAGTATTTTTAGATAACTCGGTGGCACTTACATGTAAAATAGAAGAGGTAGTCCTCAAATTCTGCAGATCGGTATGAGAAGGGGCTTCTCTGGCCAGTGGCTTACTGTACTTCTGACTCTTCCTGTTTTCTGGAAGAGATAACCAAGAGATTTCCAAAACTGAAAACCCTTGGAAGTCAGTCTTGGAAATCAAGTCATACCACCTGGTTGCCTTCTCTCACAGCTCTCAAATTCATTTACCTAAAACTGCAGTATACTTTATGTGTAATTGCAGCCTCCTTCTCAGCAAAATCGCCTTCCAGGCAAAACCACCCTGTGTTTTGTCTAAATCCTGTTAATATCTGGCAGAGGGATGAACTGAAAGCTATAATTTCTTTATAGCATATCTACTCTGCTTCTGGTCAAGTACGTTTTTGAAAGTGACATAATGTCTGTTCCTGTCTTGCAAATGTACCCAAATGTTTGCGTCTAGTTGGGAGGTATTAAAGTGCTCCAAAATCATTCATAAGCACATAACAAAAAAAGGGAGAAGATATGGTCCTTGCCTAAAAGATGCACAGCATCTGGCTGAGAAGATAAGACCAACGGAAGTACTGGAGAATAATTAAGTGCTAAATCGTAACATACTAACTGTAAGGGGTTCAAGATGGGAAGAGGTGGCGATACACTGGAGTAGTGAAGGAATGCTTCCTGTGATGCAAGGTGGCCCCGAGAGGATGGGTTGGGAGGATGTGATGGGGACAGAGGAAGTGGCAACTGGGTGGATGGAGACCATCCCAAATGGAAAAGAAAAACAGTACCATGGTCATTATTTCCTTCCTTCCTCCAGAGCTTATCATAGCACTTCAAGGTCAGGGACCCACTTGGCAACTAAATCTGTGGTTCTCAACTCCGATTAGAAGCTTCCTGGACAGCTTTGAGAAGTGCTAGGCATCACCCTCAGAGCTACCTGTATAATTCCTATGGGGTGCAGTCTGGGCATGGGGTTGTTTCAGCACACAGGCAGCTTGAATGGTCAGCCCAAGCTGAGATCCATGGTGCTGGTTACTCTGCAGTGAGACCCCAGGCTTTTATAGCCCAAAGCTTCCCACAGGTTTTCCCTTATGACAGGTTACAGGGGAACTGAGGAAGGCCCAAGGAGCCCAGGTGAAATGTCTTCTAGCATACATGCACGTGTGTGTGTGTGTGTGCACATGCATTTAGTTGCTCAGTCGTGTCCAACTGTTTGTGACCCCCGTAGCTGGTAGCCCGCCAGGCTCCTCTGTCCATGGGGATTCTCCAGGCAAGAATACTGGGTTGCCATGCCCTCCCCCAGGGGATCCTCCCAACCCGGGGATTGAACCCAGTCTCCCACATTGCAGGCAGATTCTTTACTGTCTGAGCTACCAGGGAAGACCATCCACACATACATGTATATATCATGCTTGTGCACAGAGTGAAATTAAAATGAAAGATAAATTTTGTCATAAAGTAAATTATGTTAAAGTTATATAATTCACAAGGTGTTTATAGGGAAATAGTGTCATGGGTTAAAGCTGAACAGATCAGGTTGCAAAACTGCTTTGGAAGGAAGACTTGTAACCAGGGAAGTGGTGCAAATTGATGAGAATAGATATGGGGATTAAGAACTACAGTGATTAAAATATTGGTGGGGGTTACAGGATTTTTTCATTTTGAAACTTTGCAAAGCTGGATTAAGTATATTGAAAAGGAAGGATTTTAGACACTCAGATGGCTTATTGTTGCCCAGGGTTGCAGCAATCTGGCTTTGCCTCAGGGGCGAGGCCTGCCGCCACATACAAAGGTCAGGAGAGCCTGGGAAACGGAGTTGTGATAGAGGGCGGGGCCGGGGCGAGTGGGCGTGGCCGGCAGCACACGCAGGCCTTGACCTCCATCCAGACTAACCTCGCAGGAGGAGGGGGCACCTGGGGCAGGAGGTTCTCACGCTGGCAGCCACCAGACAGTTCAAGGGTTGAGGCACATGACATCACTCAACGCATGCCTGTCCTTTAGAAATACTCCTGCTTCATTGCCTGCATCCCCGAAAGTGACACTTTACAAAAGGCCACCACCACCACCATACAGGCCGCAGAGTCATTCAAGGTCCAGTTTGCCCTCTCTTTCATAAAGTCTTTTCTAATTTCCAACAGGGGTGAGCTTGACCTCAACCACTACCTCTCTTAAACCACCTAGAACTTGATGGGTCTTGTTTACTTCTGTACTTATCTTACACAACTAACAATTGTTATTTGTCATGTTACTATTGAGTACCCAACACTGGGCTGGGGACTTTCATATGTGTCCTTCAGTCAACAGATAGTTGATCTTTGACCCATTAGAAAGATCATGTCGGTTTCCCCCAGTATTTCTCATCTGATGCTCTCAATCACCCTGGAGTAATTTGTGAAGAGAAAAGTATGGGTCAGAAAGGTTTGGAAATTGGTATAAATCACCCATTCTGGGTAATAGAGTCTGGGAGTCATGAATCAGTTCAGTTCAGTTACTCAATCGTGTCTGACTCTTTGTGACCCCATGGACTGCAGCACACCAGACTTCCCTGTCCATCACCAACTCCTGGAGCTTGCTCAAACTCATGTCCATTGAGTCAGTGATGCCATCCAACCATCTCATCCTGTGTTGTCCCCTTCTCCTCCTGCCTTCAGTCTTTCCCAGCATTCAGGGTCTTTTCAAATGAGTCAGTTCTTCACATCAGGTGGCCAAAGGATTGGAGTTTCAGCTTCAGCATCAGTCCTTCCAATGAATATTTAGGATTGACTGGTTGCATCTCCTTGCAGTCCAAAGGACTCTGAAGAGTCTTCTCCAGCAGCACAGTTCAAAAGCATCAATTCTTCGGTGCTCAGCTTTCATTATAGTCCAACTCTCACATCCATACATGACTGCTGGAAAAATCATAGCTTTGACTTGATGGACATTTGTTGGCAAAGTAATAATGTCTCTACTTTTTAATATGCTGTCCAAGTTGGTCATAGCTTTTCTTCCAAAGGAGCAAGCATCTTTTAATTTCATGGCTGCAGTCACCATCTGCAGTGATTTTGGAGCCCAAGAAAATAAAGTCTGTCACTGTTTCCATTGTTTCCCCATCTATTTGCCATGAAGTGATGGGACTGGATGCCATGATCTTAGTTCTTTGAATGCTGAGTTTTAAACCAGTTTTTTCACTTTCCTCTTTCACTTTCATCAAGAGGCTCTTTAGTTCTTCTTCACTTCCTGGCTTAAGGGTGGTATCATTTGCGTATCTGAGGTTATTGATATTTCTCCCAGCAATCTGATTCCATTTTGTGCTTCATCCAGCCCGGCACTTCACGTGATATACTCTGCATATAAGTTAAATAAGCAGGGAGACAATATACAGCCTTGACGTACTCCTTTCCCAATTTGGAACCAGTCTTTTGTTCCATGTCCAATTCTAACTGTTGCTTCTTGCATACAAGATTTCTTAGGAGGCAGGTAAGGTGGTCTGGTATTCCCATCTCTTGAAGAATTTTCTACAGTTTGTTATGATCTACACAGTCAAAGGCTTTGGCTTAATCAATAAAGCATAAGTAGATTATTTTTTCTGGTATTCTCTTGCTTTTTTGATGATCCAGCAGATGTTGGCAATTCAATCTCTGGTTCCTCTATCTTTTCTAAATCCAGCTTGAACATTTGGAGGTTCATGGTTCATGTATTATTGAAGCCTGGCTTGGAGAATTTTGAGCATTACTCTGCTAGCATGTGAGATGACTGCAATTGTGTGGTAGTTTGAACATTCTTTGGCATTGCCTTTCTTTGGGATTAGAATGAAAACTGACCTTTTCCAGTCCTGTGGCCACTGCTGAGTTTTCCAAATTTGCTGGCATATTGAGTGCAACACATTCACAGCATCATCTTTCAGGATTTGAAAGAGCTCAACTGGAATTCCATCACCTCCACTAGCTTTGTTCATAGTGATGCTTTCTAAGGCCCATTTGACTTCACATTCCAGGATGTCTGGCTCTAGGTGAGTGATCATACCGTCATGGTTATCTGGGTCATCTTCTGCTTCTGTTAGGTCCATACCATTTCTGTCCTTTATCGAGCCTATCTTTGCATGAAATGTTCCCTTGGTATCTCTAATTTTCTTGAAGAGATCTCTAGTCTTTCCCATTCTATTGTTTTCCTCTATTTGTTTGTGTTGATCATGAATACAAGAGACAAATCTTTTGCCCTAAAGAAAATTTCATACTTCCTAAGTGCTGCTTTCAGACTGCATTTGTGAAACCAAACAGTCCTGAAGAAAAAGAGCTAATGTTCAGCTTAAGTGTCTCGGGGTTTCTTAGCTCTGCGTATGTGATCTTTCATCTCAGCGTCTCCTCCTCCTGTCACTAGGAGACCTCTGTCCTGAGAAGAAGCATGGCTGACTCTTAGCACATTATAGGTACTTAATAACAATAATCCTGTTTTTACTGTCTTTATTTATTTCATGCCAGTCACCTTTTATTATATCTACCTGAAATGTTTACCAGGAGAAGGCAATCAGTGTTCCCATTTTTCAAACTGTCTGCTACCTCAGTTACTGATAGAAGCAGTGATCAGAGTCGCTGCTGCACCTGCCTTTGAAATAGCTGAAACACAGGCAGGCCTACTACTTCTCTGCCTGAGGCGATTTCTCTTGGCCCATGGAGTTGATCCCTGCTACAAGAGGAGAATAGTTTTTCAAGGCTTTTTTGACTAGAAGCTATTAGACAGGGATGCCTTCCTTTCCTTCAGATTATAATCTGAAACGGAAATCCTGGTCTTAGGATTAAGGTTTGTCCCACTGAAATATTTAATGTATGCTAAGGCTCATTTCGGAGAAGGCAGTGGCACCCCGCTCCAGTACTCTTGCCTGGCAAATCCCATGGAGGGAGGAGCCTGGTGGGCTGCAGTCCATGGGGTCGCTAAGAGTCAGACACGACTGAGCGACTTCACTTTCACTTTTCACTTTCACTTTCATGCATTGGAGAAGGAAATGGCAACCCACTCCAGTGTTCTTGCCTGGAGAATCCCGGGGACAGAGGAGCCTGGTGGGCTGCCATCTCTGGGGTCGCACAGAGTCGGACACGACTGAAGTGACTTAGCAGCAGCAGCAAAAGCCTCATTTGAGCTCAATGACCTCATTAAAATTTAGGCGTTGCAGCAAGTAAGTCCCATGAAACACTTGGTAGACTGGGTTGGAATCACAGACTTGAGAGCTGTAAAGGGCTTCCTTGATCATATGGACCAGGTGAGTGAACTGAAAGCTGACGAGTGTGGGTGACTTTATTGTCTCATACTTGGAGATTGCTAAATTGAGACCAAAACCAAAGAATGCTGACTTTTAGTTCCTGCTTCTGCTAACAATGCTATTGGTCCTAAAAATTGGACATGTTTCAGAATTACCTAGGGGGCTTGTTGAAACACAGATTGCTAGGCTTCTTCCCTGATTCTGAGCAAGATCCTAAGAATCTGTATTTCTGACAAGCTCCCCGTGATGCTAAAGTCTTAGCTGGTCCAGGGAACACACTATATGATATGATGTTGGGAAGCAAAGTTAATAACATAACACATAATACAGCTTCTCTCTTAAGAACTTACCACCTGAAAAAAACATGGTCTTGCCAGTTTATAGGTGTACCTTGGATTGTTGTTTTTTAGTCACTAAGTCCTCTTTGTGACCCCATGGACTGTGACCTCCCAGGCTACTTAGTCCATGGGATTTCCCAGACAAGAGTACTGAAATGGGTCGCCATTCCCTTCTCCAGGGCATCTTCCCAACTCAGGGATTGAATTTGAGTCTCCTGCATTGGTAGGCAGATTCTTTACCACTGAGCCACCAGGGAAGCCTGTGCCTTGGTTTAGTGAAACACAAAATAGAAACTTCAGATAGAAAAGACAAATTCAAAACTGAAACGTGCATTACCCCCATGCCTCACCCCAGATCACTTCTCTCTGCTAGGAAAATTGCAATAGGCTAGACAAAACCTCTGCCATCATGGAAGGTATATTCTAACAGGACAGTCAGACAATAGTCACATGCCTCTTTAACGTAATGTCAGGTGCACTGGAAAAAAAAAAGAAGCAGCTAGGGGCCACTATGAATAAACCTGGTTAAGAAAGGCCTCTCTGAACAGAAACCTTCATTTGAGCAGATTCCTGAATTGGAATGAGGTACAAGCCATGCACTTTTCTAGAACTGTCTGGTGGCGGGAACAGCTGGGCAGATGCTCTGAGGTAGGAGGGTGTTTGGTGTGCCCAGCAAACAGGGAATCAACTAGAAGATGAGATCAGCCAGTAGCCCCTCATATAGAACCTCGTGGGCCACTGGAAGAATTTGGATTAAATCCTAATTCCAAATACTTAATTTCCCTTATTCATATGATCTAATATTTTTTCCCCCTCCAGAAAGATGCCTCACAAAAGGAATACAGTTAAAGTACAGACAGTTTGGGGGAAATGCTGATGTTCTCAGTTCAGTTCAGTCACTCAGTCATGTCTGACTCTTTGCGACCCCATGGACCACAGCATACCAGGCTTCCCTGTCCATCACCAGCTCCTGGAGCTTACTCAAGCTCATGTCCGTCCAGTCGGTGATACCATCTACCCATCTCATCCTCTGTCGTCCCCTTCTCCCACCTTCAATCTTTCCCAGCATCAGGGTCTTTTCCAAGGAGTCAGTTCTTCACATCAGGTGGCCAGAGGATCTGCATCAGTCCCTCCAATGAATATTCAGGACTGATTTCCTTTAAGATGGACTGATTGGATCTCCTTGCAGTCCAAGGGACTCTGAAGAGTCTTCTCCAACAGCACAGTTCAAAAGCATTAATTCTTTGGTGCTCAGCTTTCTTTATAGTCCAACTCTGAAAAGCTTTATTATTGTTAAATAATAATATAAATAATAAAAGGAAACGTTGGTTATTATTGTGAAGTATTTCTGAGTCTCACTGACCACTGTTACTCTTCTCTTGGAAATAAAGAGCTTTAAAAAGAAAGAAGGGAGATGTGGGCTTAGCAGGGAGGAACTGCTAATAGGGTCAGGGCAGTGAACTCAAGTCCTGATCTTTTCCATGTTTCCCTGACCTCTCTTCCCTGGTGGCTCAGAAAATGGTAGAGAATTCACTTGCAATGCAGGAGACCTGGGTTTGATCCCTGGGTCAGGAAGATACCTGGAGAAGGGAATGATAACCCACTTCAGTAGTCTTGCCTGGAGAGTTCCATGGGCAGAGGAATCTGACTTCCATGGACAGAGGGGCCTGGCGGGCTACAGTCCACAGGGTCACAAAGAGTCAGACAGGAACAGCTGAGCGACTGACACTTTCACTACTTTCAACCTCTCTGAGCCTCACTGACTTGATGAAGCGAAATGTTAGACCAGTTTATTCTTCTCAGTCTTCTAGCTTGCTGGAATTCTGGGTGTGTCTGATGGTGCTAGTAGGGTTTGGTGTGTGGTTATTTTCTATAGCTTGACTTGGGGAGTAAAAAATTGGTTGCAGAAACAGTGGACAGGACTAGAGAGTTGCTGGTGGTGGCCAGCCCGTTACATTCCTGACCTCACTCAGCTGGCCAGCTCTTTTGGGATTGGGAGTTAGGTTGCTTGTAAAGAAAGAAAGAGTTGGGGTGAAATCCTTCACTCAAGAAAGAGTTTGGGTGAAATCTGTGAATGAACACGCGTTAACAATCGAAGTCTTCTGAAAGTAGCCGTGCGAGTTTGTGTCTCCTCCAAATATATGGTTCAGCTGGCAAACAGGAACCAAAAGAATTGTGCTGGTAATAGCTCTGCAAGATAGAAGGAACCTTCATGGCCATCACAGGCTTTTGAATTGCAGCAGTTTCAGATCCCCTTCGGGTTAAGGACCTTCAAGGATATTGTGGCCTTGTCCCGAGGTTTTGAATTCGAGAAAGTTTGCACAACTTGCTGAGTGATTTTGAAGGAAATGAAGCCTCTGTTTTGGGCTCTGTGTGCTGTGGCAATTGGATACAGTCCTTTTCATTTGAGACCACGGGCAACCCTCATCTGCCCCAGTAAGAAGCCTGTATTTGCCTCTTGGCCAAATATTTCTAGTTATTTTAATTTCAACTTTGTTTCTTTAAGAGCGGCATAGCCAGTAAGTTGTATCATGTGGTGTTTCATAGTTTGCATGCAGATCTAACAAGTACTGTGGTTTCTCAGTGTGGTGATGAAGGGCCTACTCTGCAGGCAGAACACCAAGGTCAGAATTCAGGCTCCCCTACTTACTGGTTCTGGGACTTTGTGCAAGTTCACTGGACTTCTCTGTGCCTCAGCTTCCTCCTCTGTAAAATGGGATGATGATAGTTATTCCTTCCAGAGCCTTGTTGGGGGATGTAATGAGTTACATGGCATGGTATTTCAATAGATAAGCAGCTTTTAAAAATATTTTTTAAATTTTTATTTATTTTTATTTTTTGCTGCTCTGGGTCTTTGTCGCTGTGTGCGGGCTTTGGCTACTCATTGCAGTGGCTTTATTTGGTGTGAAGCACAGGTTCTAGGCACAAGGGCTTGGTATTTGCAGAGTGCAGACTTAGTTGCTCCAGGGCAGGTGGAATCTTCCTGGACCAGGGATAGAACCCATGTCCCCTGCACTGGCAGGCGGATTCTTATCCACTGTACTGCCAGAGAAATGCTGCTATTTTTGTTGATGCTGCTGTGTTTTTTTGTTTTTTGTTTGTTTGTTTGTTTTTTAAGTTGCTCAAATATGGTTTAGAGGCAAGAGAAATGAAGTTAGTACCTCAACCATGATAACAAGGCAGCAGACCCAGCCGTGGTATTTCAGCCTCCTGGGCTACTCGTTTTTTTCCTGCTGTTCCCCTTCTGTACCTTTGGGCTGCCACCCATCTGTTGTTCTGGGCTCTCCAGGTCTTCTTAGTCTTCTCTTGAGAGTGGGAGGGAGGGAGGAGGAAGAGGAAAGAGTGGTTGGTGGGTTCTGGGCGGGATGGGGAATCATAAAACTCTTAAGCGCAGAAACCTTGGGAACTTTCCAAGTGACAAAAGCAGAGAAATTCCAAATATCAGTAAGCAGCAAAGGGATCAAAGGAGCATGAAGTAAATCTTCAGGCCGCTCTGTTTGTGCCCTTTAGTTACCCCTCTGTTGAAGGGCCCAGCTGAGTTTTTTTTGCAAGAAAGCTAAACATGGCCTATTATAATGAAACTTAAAACAGCATCGATTCCTTTCTTGTGGGGCAAATCCACAAGATTGCTTTCAAGGCTAAGGGATTATGTTTTCAAAAGAAGTTTGAAACAATGGATGCCTTGGTGAAAAAGATGGTGCGAAGTTCTGAACTCGCCCTCTGTTTAGAGCAGCATTTTGAAAGCAGTCACGTACATGGGGATCAGCTGGGAAACTTGTAAATACAGCTTTTGAATCAGTGATGCTGGGTGGCGCCTGAGAGCCTTCATGTCTAACAGCTCCTGGTCCATGGATCACCCTGTGAGCATCCAAGGTTCAGGCTACTGAAATGCTGTCACTTCAGCTGTCCTGGGATCTGGACGGTCACCCTGCTGTATCCTTGGGCAGTGACGAGTGTCCCTGTCACTGGGCCTGGGGTTGGACAGATGGATAAAGGTTTTTATACCCCTGCCTCCTCCATGGAGTTCTTGACCTCTTTAAATGAAGAGATAAGCCAATAGACTCTCTTATAAAATATATTCCTATTGATGCTTGAGTGACATTGCTTGTCTTTAAAAGGAAAGGCCCCACTTTTTAATTAGGTGTAAAAGCCTGCAGAGACAAAGCCCAAGGATGTTCTGATTTCGTTTTGCCTTCACTTTTCTATTCCTCTAAGGAGAAATTTCAGCTGATAATTAGTTACAATAACTACCTCAAAGGCTTCATTAAGAAAGACTTAAGTGTTTCTTCTGTGGGAAATTTAGGTGTAATTAAAATTCTCATCTCTCAAATTAAAATTTGCCAGACAAGTCTTGGCTAGGATGTGGACAAATTAGAGCCCTCATGTTGCTGGAGATGTAAAATGGTGCTTTAGAAAGTAGTCTGGCATTTCGTTAAAGACTTTAACATAGTTACCGTATGGTTCAGCAATTACACTCCTAGGTCTGTACCCACTAGAACCGAAAACAGGTGTCTACACAAACACTTGTACACAGATGTTTTGGCAGCCTTATTCAAAATAACCCAAAAGTAGAAACAACCCAAATGTCCATAACCAATGAATGAATAAACACAATGTGATATATCCGCTCAGTGGAAGGAATATCATACTGGTATGTGCTACACATGGGTGAGCCTCGAAAAGAGGCCAAACATAAGACAAACACACAAAAAATCTCATAATATATGACTCCATCTTGATGAAATGTCCAGAATAAGCAAATCCATAGATAAAGTAGATTAGTGATGGCCAAGGGCAGGCATAGGATGGGAAGTGAATATTAGTGGGTATTAATTTTCTTTTTTAGGTTGATGAAAATATTCTGGAATTAGATAGTGACGTTGGTTGCACAACTTTATGAATATACTAAAAACAACTGAATTGAGCATTTTAGAATGCCGAATTTACATACCATAAAATAAAAAGTTTGGAATCTGCCCATGCTGTTTAAGTCTTTATTTAATTTGTTGTAATAGGATTATATCTCAGCATCATGCATTTGTTTTGAATAGTTTGTCACAGTTTCTCAAGCTGGGCACTATTGACATTTTGACATGTTGGTACGATTCACATTTTAGACTAGTCAGAGAATTGTTTGTTTTGGGGAGCTGTCCTGTGCGCTGTAGGATGTTATAGCAGCATCTCTGTTCTTTCCTTGGTGGCTCAGTGGTAAAGAATCTGCCTGCCAAGCAGGAGATGTGGGTTCAATCCCTGGGTCGGGAAGATCACTTAGAGAAGGGAATGGCAACCCACTCTAGTATTCTTGCCTGGAGAATCCCATGGACAGAGGAGGCTAGCAGGCTCTAGCCTGTGGGGTCACAAAGAGTCGTACGTGACTGAATAACTAGTCCCGTCCCTTTCCTTCCTGGTCATTATACATTAGGTACCACCCCCACCCTGTGAATAATAGTCACAGCTGTGTCCAGGTGTTGCCAAATGTCCCCTGGGTGGGGCAGAATCACCCCCAGTGGAGAACCACTGGTTTATCTTTAGTCTTCCTGTTAAAAGGTGAGATCTGTGAAGGCTTCTTTATTCACCATGTGTTTCTCAGTGCTTAGGACAGTGTCGGGCACATAAATACCCTACTATGGTAAATATGTAAATGAATTAATATATTTAGCTATAGCTGTTTATAAAAATAGACAACTATAGAAATGATTCCATGCTCAAATTAGTTCCAATGCCCTGGGATTAACTTTGTCAAGAGCAGCCTCTGTTTTGGGGTGAGGGGGGCTGTTCTTCTGCCGAGTACTTTTCCTACCCACCTCACCCAAGTGTGCAAACTGTCTTTACCTAGAGGCGTGTTCTTTTATTAGTTCTCCAGGATACAGGCTGTTAGAGGCCACCAACCAGGATCTTCAGCAGTTGTGTGCTGACTCGGGGTGCCATCTGCTCCTTAAGCCTGAGGTAACACCACAGATGCCACCTGCAGCCCAGACCAGCACCCACCAGTCACCGGGACTGCTGCCCTGAGGATAGCTGCATGTATCGGGCACTGCATAAGAAAGGAAACCTACTCACTGTCATTTACAGATCCGGGTTCTGTGAATGACTAACCATGTTTCCCACCCAAGGGAACCCAACTCTCCACTAGAGTATCTTATAAAAAGTTACTCAAGTGGAGGCTAAATGCTATTGAGAGGCTAAATGCTAATAGCTTATTGCTGCCACACCCTGCTTTGGGGATTGTCACTTCTGGAAGGTGCCTGAATCTTTCTTAGCAGCTCAAGTGTAAGCATTAATTAGACCAGGCTGATCTCAGATGGTTTTGTTTTTGGTGGTGTTTTGTTTTGTTTTTGTCATCAATGACTGTCTGTAACTCTGTCTGTCTTGCTGTTCTTTCTTTTTTTTTCACTTTTTTTAAAAATTGGAAGATAATTGCTTTATAACATTGTGTTGGTTTCTGACATACAGCAAGACGAATCAGCCATAAGTATACATAGATCCCCTCCCTCTGGAACCTCCCTCCCAGGCCCCCTTGATTTTCTTCTTGCTTTTCTCCTCCTCCTTTCTTTTTATTTTTAATTTTTATTTTATTTTTTTATTTTAATATACTTCTTTTACATTGCTGTGTCAGTTTAGACTGTACAGCAAAGTGAATAAGTAACGTATATGCACATATCCCTTCTTTTTTGGATCTCCTTTCCATTTAAATCACAATAGAGTGCTGAGTAGCATATACCCAGAAAAACCCATTCCTTTCTTCATTTCTTAAGCAGTGATGGTTCTGACCTAATTTCTGTTAGTCTGTCTTTTCTGAACATTGAGACAAATCCTTTTATTAAGCAAAATGTGTCCATCTCTGTTCCTTGCCTTGTGTTGATGAGGCTCTGATAACTGGTGGCATTTCTTTGGATATGTATCCATGCTTCACATTTTGCTAAGCACTTTTTACATATACCTCATTCATTCCTCACAGCCCATTTTACAGATGTGGAAACTGGGATACAGAGAACACTTGCCCAAGAGCACTCAATGTTAATAAGCGGCGGAGTGCAGATTCAAACCCAGTTAGCCTGAGCCCTTAAAGATTATGTGTATTGCCTTCCCAATATCCTGCTTCTTGTTATACCTTCTCATCTGGCTACACGTTTGTCCTTCCTCTAAGCTGTAATAAAGCTCTAAAGTTTGGAAGTTTTGTCTGATTTTTCAAAATCTTGGGTGTTTGGAATAAGGACCAGATTTTCTGAAGTTAAAACCTTATAATGACTGGATATCCGAATTCAGTACACACAGAAGAATAGCATAGAGTACACCCTTCTGTGTAATGGCTGAGGAGCTGGATTAAGAGCTGCTTCTAGGCACAGGGCTGGGAGAGTGGGAGAGGGAAGACGGGGCTTTCTCTTCCAGCAGCTGGGGGAGAATTGACCAAGTGACGCAGCTCCACTTGTTGGTCATTTGTTGCTCTTCAGGTGTAAGGTAACTGGACTGAATGTATAAGTGGTATTGCTGTGAGGGACGTGCTGACAAAAGTCATCTAATTGTCTCCTTTGTACCTAATTTCTTCTGCATTTATACAGCTTCCTTAAGAACAGGGCAAAGCTAAATCAGTATACTGATCATTTGGATTGTTCTTTGATGTGATAATTGATTTAGCAAACTCAGGTTATAGACATTTTATCCCAAATTAGGTAGTAAAATGAGTTTTGGATGTATTATTAAATAAAGGGATACCCTATAAGTATCACAGTATTTAATCACAGTGATCAATAAATACCAAATAACTATATGTCTTGGTAGTTATTCTTTCTTATTTTATATTTTCTCTTTCTAAATCTAGCCCACATATTTTTAAATGATAGAAAGATATTATACAATAGCATATATAGTATATATTGCAAAGAATAGTGTACTGTATTTATAGAGTATGAAATGTAGTATATGGTGTTGAAGATGAAGAGGCCTTGTTATTTCACAGCATATGCTCATAGAACTTTTAAAGACTTTCCCAGTTTTAGAACATGGCTGTAATATGTACAGCCGTGTGTGTGCCCATATGTGTTGTACATGGGGTGTTGGTTATTTTATCAAGAACAAATCTACAATTTAAAAATCTGAATTATAACATTTCTTTTTTGCATCATGTTCTAGATTGAGCACTGTTTTTCTTATCCTTGGAGTGGGATGTCTTAAACCTAAACTGGCTCATACTTTGGCCTTAACACTATATCCAAAAATCCTTTTGAAGTCACTTATCGTATTCTGTGCAATTAACGTGATTTGACACATTCTCCCATCAAAGCATTTTAGTCACCATGCCCAAATATCTTAAACAGTCAACTCAATCACATGCAGAGTTGAAATATTTTTGGCAGTGGGTTTGACATGCATTTATTGTAGTATTAAATATGGGGATGTACAGTGGTGAAAATGCTTAAATTTGTCAAAAAATCTGGAGAACTGATTGGCTATCATACACATGTCTATTTAACTTACATACATTAGTCTTCTCACACCACACTGGTCTTCTTTAGAAGACACCAGGCAACCAACTTGTTAAGAAGACTTTCATTAAAGTAAAAGATCAGATGCTTCTTTTTCCTGTATGAACTATATTTCTGGAAAACTAAATTGTCATCAAGGGAATTTTTTCTTTTCTCTAGAAGAATTCCAGCTATTGAATAAGAAAAAAATCATGGATTAGAATGTCACCACTTGGCAAACCACAAATCAAAGGATGACTCCAAGTAGTGATTATCGGTGGTTGCTAACATCACGAAACGGAGCCAGCTAGACATTACGTGTCTTCAGTGAAAGTACATGATACCACTCACAAAGCTGCTTTGCCAAAAACTGAGCCTGTATCAAACCAAGCCTCTAAACCTAGCTACAAGTTTACAGAACAGGTAGAGGCAAGAGAAACATGTTAAAAAATACTATGGGGAGGGAGATGCAGAAAAATCCGGATACTGGAAATTCTACAGGCCCAAATGCATGGCTTTTTCATAAAACAAATTGCAAGAACTGAAAAAGAAAAAGGGAACATTATTAGACAACAACCAGATTTCAATATGTTGACCTTTTTTGGATTTTGATTCCCACAAACTATTCAAAAATGATAATATTTATGAAACAATTGGAAATATTCAATGCCTAAATATTTGGCATTATTGAAAAATTGCTAAATTTTAAGTTGTGATGATGTTATTATTACATTTTCATCAAGAGCCATTTTATTTTATAAATGCATTGAAATATTTAAGAATGAAATGATATGAGATTTGCTTCAAAATAATAATGGTTAGTAAGGGTATACATGAAACAAGGTTGTTGGATACAAAAGATTTCATCACATTATTATTTCTACTTTGTAAAGTGCTTATCTTTTAAGTATGCTGCTGCCAAGTCGCTTCAGTCGTGTCCGACTCTGTGCGACCCCATCCCTGGGATTCTCCAGGCAAGAACACTGGAGTGGGTTGCCATTTCCTTCTCCAGTGCAGAAAAGTGAAAGTTAAGTCGCTCAGTTGTATCCGACTCTTCGCGACCCCATGGACTGCAGCCCACCAGGCTCCTCCATCCATTGGGTTTTCCAGGCAAGAGTACTGGAGTGAGGTGCCATTGCCTTCTCCGTCTTTTAAGTATATGTGTAGAAAAATTCAGAGATGAAAAGATACGATAAATGAGATCCTTAAGAACAATTTTTATGTGACATCCACAATAAACACCTGGAAATGAGTCTCCTTTCAGAAACACCTTGAAATGCTGGTTTAGTTAGTTGAATTACATCAACTAAGAATGATTGATTAGCTAAAAATATGAGATTCTGCAGTATAAAAATACCAGCATGAATATCTATCATTATATATGGATGATTGGCTGTTTATTTATCTTTATACTAGTTCATTTTCTCTGTAAGAACAACGAGTGCTGAAGTCTCAGGTAAAATGTATGAGGATAAAATTATGAATTGGGAAAAGACTCGTTTTATTTTTTCATCAGGACACAGTGTTCTGCAGAAGAATAATTGGAGATTTCCCAAAATAAAGGGAAAAGTCTCTTCGTGATCTAAACTCTGAAGAGAGATGGCAAAACAAAATCACATGCACACAATTTATTAAAACATATGCAGTGAAACCTCAATTAACTGGATTCCTCAATGCAATGTGTTATAGCCATCAAAGATGGATTGCTATAACAATTTCATTTTAAAAAGCAATGTCTAAGAAAATTGGATTGGATAATGAGCCTAACTTCCTAACACCTCACTTCTCTTGACTTATGATGACCACTGACCTTTCAAATATGATGCTGAAAATTATACAACTGCCAAGCCATCCATAGAATATCATGTCACATTCATCAGAGCACATTTATCAGCATGCAGGATTGGCCTTATACAAATGGTTCATTGTCACATGTGTCTGGAAGTTCAATGCCCTGTAAATACAGTGTGCAATCCAGAGAAAATACAGGGCTTCCCCTATGACTCGGCGGTAAAGAATCCGCCCGCAATGCGGGAGATGTGAGTTCGATTCCTGGGTCAGGAAGATCCCCTGAAGGAGGAAATAGCTACCCAACCCACTCCAGTATTCTTGCCTGGAAGATTCCATGGACAGAGGAGCCTGGTGGGCTACAGTCCGTGGAGTCACAAAAGAGCTGGGCATGCCTGAGCAACTGAGCATGCATGCTGAGGAAATCCAGGAAGTCTTAGAGTAGAAAAATAGGTATCACGGGGAGAAAGGAGTTAGCAACTAGAAGGGGCACATGGAGATCTTCTGGGGTGCTAAGAGGAGATACAGGAGGGATTTTGGGTCTCTGGGCACATTGTGTTTCTTCAGTATGAAAGCGGAAGGGACATGTTCCACTTGAGAAATTTTAGCAAACTATACAATTATGACATGTGTAGCTTAAATATGTTAGAGTGAAAGTGAAAGTTGCTCAGTCACAACCGGCTCTTTGTGACCCCATGGGCTATACAGCCCATGGAATTCTCCAGGCCAGAATATTGGAGTGGGTAAACTTTCCCTTCTCCAGGGGATCTTTCCAACCCAGGGATTGAACCAAGGTCTTCCACATTGCAGGCAGATTCTTTACCAGCTTAGCCACAGGGGAAGTCCATAGGTTAAACTTCAGTCCAAAATTTTGTATCTATACATGTTTGCATGTGTGTGTATGTGTATGTGAGTGTGCTAATTTCTATTCCTGGTATTTTCGTCTTTAGCAAAAGATTTGGCTGCCTTGTCCAGAGCATTTTGATTAAGTTCTCCCCTGGTCATAGGGTATAGCAGAGTGAACAGCTTAGAAGCAAGCACATGACATTAAGAAAAGAAGATAAATATTAATAAATATTAGGGCTTAATAATCTGGGATATTTAGATCCATTGCCTTGAAAGCAGAGTTCAATAATTGAGTCTCTTAGTGGTTTCATGTCCTCAAGAGCAATTAAATTATGTAATGTACACTGTTACTGCACGTGCATGAATGCTGAGTCACTTCACTTGTGTCCAGACTCTGTGACCCCCTATGGACTGTAGCCCGCCAGGCTCCTCTCTGTCCATGGGATTCTCCAGTCAAGAATACTGGATGCCCTTCTCCAGGGGATTCTCCCAATCTAGAGATCAAACCCGCATTTCTTACGTCTGCTGCATTGGCAGACAGGTTCTTTACCACTAGCACCAACACTGTTACTAAGGGTGGGGAAAATTTTGGAAACCTTTCACTGTGATTAAATGATTCACTGTTTAAAGATGAAGTTTACTAATTGTAAAATTAAATTACCCCAACAATGCTGAAAACGGCTGTTATTATTTATTGTCCTACCTTTTGGTGCAGTTCTTTTGGTTCAGTTCAGTTCAGTTCATTTCAGTCGCTCAGTCATGTCCGACTTTTTGCGACCCCATGAATCGCAACACGCCAGGCCTCCCTGTCCATCACCAACTCCCGGAGTTCACTCAGACTTAAATCCATCGAGTCAGTGATGCCATCCAGCCATCTCATCCTCTGTTGTCCCCTACTCCTCCTGCCCCCAATCCCTCCCAGTGTCAGAGTCTTTTCCAATGAATCAAATCTTCGCGTGAGGTGGCCAAAGTACTGAAGTTTCAGCTTTAGCATCATTCCTTCCAAAGAAATCCCAGGGCTGATCTCTTTCAGAATGGACTGGTTGGATCTCCTTGCAGTCCAAGGGACTCTCGAGAGTCTTCTCCAACACCACAGTTCAAAAGCATCAGTTCTTCGGTGCTTAGCCTTCTTCACAGTCCAACTCTCACATCCATACATGACCACAGGAAAAACCATAGCCTTGACTAGACGGACCTTAGTCGGCAAAGTAATGTCTCTGCTTTTGAATATGTTGTCTAGGTTGGTCATAACTTTTCTTTCAAGGAGTAAGTGTCTTTTAATTTCATGGCTGCAGTCACCAGCTGCAATGATTTTGGAGCCCCAAAATATAAAGTCTGACACTGTTTCCTCTGTTTTCCCATCTATTTCCCATGGAGTGATGGGACCGGATGCCATGATCTTCGTTTTCTGAATGTTGAGCTTTAAGCCAACCTTTTCACTCTCCTCTTTCACTTTCATGAAGAGGCTTTTTAGTTCCTCTTCACTTTCTGCCATAAGGGTGGTGTCAATCTGCATATTAAGCAGTATTTAATCAGAAATTTCATTCAAACAAGTCACATGTTCCCGAGTCATTCCATATGATCAAAGCTTCACTGTAATGTGTAAACATTACACAAAATGTGTAAATCTACTATAAAGTAGATTTTGACTTTAAAGAAATATTACACATAAGTTGCTACATAAATGAAGGAATGGTCAATGTGATCAGAGCCAGGGAAGCTAAAATGATAAGTGTAAGAGCTGGAGGGAACATTAGAAAGCATCTGAGTCTATCCACACACTTTACAATGACGGAAATTTAGGCTCTGAGAGCTTAAACTGACTTCCCAGAGATACATAGCTGACGTATGGCTGATCTGCAACCAGAACGGATATAACCCTATTTGCCGACCTGCCAACCCTCAGTCAGCCCAGTTCTCCAGAGCAGAGGTGTGGGGTCAAGCTGACTTGAGTTTGAATCAGTTTAGCTCTTGGATTTGCTACTTGGGTGTGATCATGGGCCCCAGTGACAGATCCTGTGCTATGGAAAAATATTACCTGGGCATTAATTCAGAGTTACAGACATCAAGTATCCTGAGAAGGTAACTCCCTAAGACAGGTCTGAGGCAGTTGGAGAGCTCAGAGGTGCATTAACTTCCTTCTCAAGGCAGGGCTGCTCAGTGGAATTCTGCTTTCCTTCTGCCCGTGGAAGTGCCCTTCACCCCTGGGATCTACGGGGAGGATGTGTATGGCATTGGATGTTGTCTCTTTTTAAAAATATTTATTTTTATTGGAGTATAATTGCATTACAGTATTGTGTTAGTTTTTGCTGTAAACGAAGTGAATCACCTATATGTGTACATATATCTCCTCCCTCTTGACCCTCACTTCCATCCCACCTATCTAGTTCATCACCGAGAACTGAGCTGAGCTTCCTGTGTTATAAGGATATTATCTGTTTCTAATGATAAGTCTAAACATGCTGAGCGAGGTTTGTACCCTCAAGTGTCATTGAGTTCCAATGCCTAACTGTGGGCTTCCTTTAATGCTGTTTGCACCTGAGTGTAGACTCCTGCCATCTAATGGAGATGGTGTTAGGACTCACATCAAAAGGCTTTTTATGGTGAATTCCCTGGTTGTCCAGTGGTTAAAACTCCCTGCTTCCAATGCACAGGGCACAAGTTTGGTCTCTGGTCAGGGAACTAAGAACTCTAACATGCTGCTTGATGTGGCCAAAAATTTTTTTAAAAAGTTTAAAAAGGCTTTTATGAGAATGAAAAGAGCTAATGTACTAAAGTGGGTAATAAGATGCTTGGCACACATTAGCCATGTAAAAAAAGTTGTGTAGTTGTGTACAACTACAGATAACTATTGTTATCTGCTAGGACACAACAATGGATTTGATACTGATGCTGTCCAAGAACCCTGATCATTGTTTGACTTGGACAAATTTGCCTTTAGAGAGTGCATTGCTTAAAAATAATGGCTTTGTTAAAAACACTGGAAAACAGAAAAAAGTTGATAAATTACTTATATATTTAGGAATTGAATCAAGTTGGGACTCTGCTTATTTTTTCCTGAAGGGGTAAGAAATGTCATTGAATTTTACTTTTTTTAAGCCTATCTTTACATGGGAAGACCTAAGATCTAGCTCCTAATCCATTACTTAATAAAAAGTATCAATGAGCAAATTATCAGACCACTTCGAGCCTCTGTTTTCTCCTTTTTAAAATGAGAACAATGTAAGACCTACTCATGAGGTGGTTTGGAGCTTAAGTGAGAGATAGTGTACACAAGAGGCAAAAACATGGTCAGGGTAAGTCTATAAAGAGTGGCAATCTTAAGGAGATTGTGTTACTTCTTTTCCAGTTTTCATCTTGCTGCTACAAAAGGACACGTGGAATGCCTCAGGGTCATGGTTACACACGGCGTGGATGTGACAGCGCAAGATACTGCCGGTATGTAATCTTCTTCTCTTAAGTCAACAGGCCAGCAGAAAAGTAGGTATCACAGAAATGATATGTATTCCTTGCGGAAAATTTACAGTCTATACAGATCATCCAAAAGAAAAACACAGAATCTCCTCCAATGACTAGGCTCTGACATGGTTTCATTATTTGGGCCTTTACAAGTGTTTTCATCTTATATGTTTAGTCAACTAGAGACTATGCTTCTTATCTCCCATTTAAAATTTTTATTTTCTAAGATGATATATATGGACCAAATACTCTCCCCCAGTTTTTGTTCTTAAGAATCATGGTACAAAGTGATGAATGGAGGGAATTGTTTAGGTGCTCATTTCATCAACTAGCTGAGGTGGATTCCGTGGATAGAAGGCAGGATCTTCATGTGGATCAGCTGCCCGTGGTCTGCACCCCTTACTGTGTTTTAGTGCATCTGAATCACCTAGGAACTGGAGGGGAGGAAGGGTGAAAGAGCTTAAAGGGGGAAAGGAGAAGAAGGGAAAGAATAAACAGCACACACACAAACACACACCTACAGACAACCCCACGCATGTATATCCCGGCTCTGTCTTCCGAGATTCAGAATGTCTGAACGTTTCCAGCCAGTTGGTACTTCTGTAAAGCTCCCAGCTAATTCTAACGTGAAGCCGGTGTTGATAAGTGATGATCAAGTCAGATAGGAAAGGAAGTGTAGTCTTGGCTTTTATGAACGTTGTATTATAGGAAGGAGTCCCTGGGTTGCCAGCCTGAGTTTCTGCCCCTTGCTGTCCACACCAAAAGGTGGAAGCAAGTGCTGGTGGCTTTTCATTTCTCTATTGTACTTGAAAATCTTTGTCTTCTAATAGGCTTTTGTTGGTTTTTACTGGAATATAAGATTAGTCTGTTCTGTAGTCCTTATTGAGGCTTTGCATTAATCTGTGATGGATCCCTTTTGCTTCCCACCTGAAGACACTGACACCTCCGAGCAGTCATCTTGGGGGCAAATTGGTCAAGCGTTACGAAAATACAATTATTACTCAAAATATGGCCGGGAAACTCATGTTTCGGACTTGTTTTCATGAAGTCTGTGGCACTTAAAAAATAATATCAGGGTCTGGGAATATTTATTGTTTGAGAATAGACTTGTTTTTTTATGACCGATGAAGAGCCACTTAAAGTCAAGTCAGGTAAAGAAGGTGTCAATCTGGTAAAACCATTTTTGGTTAAAAATAGGGAGTGATGGAAGTAACAGAATGATTTTCCAGAGCAGTGCCACAGAAAGCTCCAAAAAAATATTTTGAGAAATGGCAATACTCCAGGTGACACTCGTGGTAAAGAACTTGCCTGCCAATGTAGGAGACATACGAAACGCAGGTTTGATCCACGGGACAGGAAGATCCCCTGGACAAGGAAATGACAACCCACTCCAATATGCTTGCCTGGAAAATTCCACGGACAAAGGAGCCTGGCAGGCTACAGTCCATGAGGTCTCAAAGAGTCAGACACGACTGAACACAAATTATTATAATACCAGCAGAAGAAAGAATGCTTTCTCTAAGTGACTCCCTTGAAGGGAACACTAATTTATTTTGCCAATTAAAAATCATCTTTAATACCAAGATCCAGTTATTTTGTTTTTAAAGTTTATTGTTACTACTTTTAAAGTTATACCACATACATATCAAGCAGTAAGAGTGGCTACCATCCCCTTGATGAGATGTGTCCTGTTAAGTAGATGGGATTTCTTTAAGAAAATCATAATCTAAAAAAGTTTGTTTAGTGTGAATAAATTTGAGCTGTAATATAATTTTGTTTAACTGCATTTGATGTTAAAAAATAGATTAGATAGGAGTCTCATTATTTCCATCATAACTGAATATCGCTCCCCCATGTTTTCATTAAAGGGAAAAAAGTGTTTAATACATGTTCATTGTAGAAAATTTGGGAAATACAGAAAACTACCAAGAAGATAACCAGTGGTTCTACTCCAAGAAAAAAAAATTTTTTTACTGTTTTGCTGTATTTCCTACCAGATTTTCCTGGTACAGTTTTACGTAGTTGAGATCACATTATATAATAAACTCTAAATCCTTCCATTAAAAAAAAAAAAAAAGATTACCATGATCATTTCCTGTACTAAAAACTCTTAAGAAGCATAGTTTTTTGTGGCTGTCTAATACCGTGTGGATAGAACTTGTATTTACTACCAGAGCCCTCACTTATTTCCTGAAAGCCTGAGGAGTCATGCAGTGAGACCTGGGCACCCCAGCGCAGTTCCCTCTTCCTTGCCAGTGGAGATGACAGTGCTCTCCAAGAAGCTGGAGGGGAGGACTTCCCTGGCGGTCCAGTAGTTAAGACTCCGTGCTTCCACTACAGGGGGGCACAGGTTCAATCCCTGGTCAGGGAAAAAACATCCCATATGCCACAAGGCATGGCCCCCCCAAAAAATGAACTAAAAACAAGCTGGAGGGGAAACTGCAGACCCATCCTCCTGTCCTGGACTCTTCTCTGGGCTGGTTAGTGGAAAGTGTCACAGCCCATTTCTTTCAACTCTGATTGAAACTGGTAGAATCCATAGCACTTGGCAGCCCCAGAACATCTTCCAGACATCCTGTGAGTTGGAAATGTCTCGAGCTGCCTGTCACTTTTCTCTCATTTCTAACAATGAGGTCAACACTCTGGTCCTTGGTTTTATTGTTTTGCTTTAGTCTGAGTGAGGCACTGACTTCTCATGATTTCTTGAAAGCATGCAAACAGAACCCGGGAACAAAAGAAGGAAAAGCAGCATGGGTAAAAGTACATGGAAAATCTGTTGTGTTATCTAGAACAACACTTCTCAGAGTTTTTCCTGTTACAGTGAACAAGATAAATGTGATGGCCTTTACTGCTTATATCCTTCCTATTGGCTGTAACACCCACTCCTTTCTCTCCTTCTCAAGAATGCGAGTCAGAATCCAAAGGAATGGCAAGGACATTAGTCACTGTGCTTTAGTGGTTGTCATTAGCCCAAAACATTTGATGAAAGGATGAATTAAATGGCTCAGTCACTAAGCTGTGTCCAGCTTTTTGCGGCCCTATGGATTGCAGCACACCAGACTTCCCTGTTCTTCACTATCTCCTAGAGTTTGCTCAAACTCATGTCCATCAAGTCGGTGATTCCATCCAACCATCTCATCGTCTATCGTCCCCTTCTCCTCCTGCCTTCTATCTTAAATCATCAGGGTCTTTTCCAATGAGTCTTCTTATCTCATCTTCTCATCATAAAGCTCCAAAGTAGTGGAGCTTTAGCCTCAGCATGAGTCCTTACACTGAGTATTCAGGGTTGATTTCCTTTAGGATTGACTGGTTTGATCTCCTTGCAGTCCAAGGGACTCTCAAAGTCAACTCATAGATGCTGTCTTTTCAGTCAACCTATCTGAAGTGTTGCTATATTATTGCTAAGATCCAGTTATCTTCAATTCTAATACCCAGTGAGAACTCGCATGAAAATCTGTTACCATAAATCCAACTGCCCTGCAGACTTTCAGAAAAAATCCTGCTTTCAAAATATATCATTACACTGACCCTTTTAATTCTTTATATCCACAAAGTGTACAGCATGGTTAACTTGGTACAGTTACCTACTTCTTAAACTGGTGACTGGATTTAAGTTCAGAAGCAAAGGGATTTTAGTATCTATTTCTTTATCAACTATCCTTCCACATCAAATGTTTGGAAGTCTGACCACAGACTTTTCATAAATGCTTTACAAACAATCTCAGGAGCGGAATACTGTCAGTAGATAAAGCCTTGTGTGTGGTACCAATAGTGTGAAAGTGTTAGTCACTCAGTCATGTCCAACTCTTTGCGACCCCATGGACTGTAACCTGCCAGGCTCCACTGTTCATGGGATTCTTCAGGCAAGAATACTGGAGTGAGTTGCCATTTCCTTCTCCAGGGGGTCTTCCCGACCTAGGGATTGCACTTGAGTCTCCTGCATTGCAGTTTCTTTAGTGTCTGAGCCATCAAGAAAGCCCAGTACATCTCAATTATCATCATTTTAGATGGCTTTGGAAGCTTAGGTGAGAGGATACATGTGAACATCCTAGCGCCCAGTCTCTTTTGCACATCAGGTTTTGAAAATGTTTCACATCTTTAAAAAAAAAAAAAAAAAAAAAAAAAGCTGTGATTATCACCAAGCCAAACACTCTCATAGTACAAATCAGAAAAAGAAATCCCCAAACTGGCAGAAGCTCGTGACTCATGTTTTTGGTTTGTGGGGTTCTCCCAATTCCTTGGCTTCCCTGGTGGCTCAGCAGTAAAGAATCTCCATGCAATGCAGGAGACACAGGTTCAATCCCTGAGTCAGGAAGATCCCCTGGAGCAGGAAATGGCAACCCATTCCGGTATTGTTCCCTGGAAAGTCACATGGACAGAGGAGCCTGGTGGGCTGCAGTTCATGGGGTCACAAAACAGTCAGACACAATTTTACTAAACACACACACTCCATTCCTTATCACCTATTTGCCAAACACCACCATAGACATAATGATAGCAGTCAGCTGGGAAAGTCTGCACCTAAGCTCACAGTGCAGACTCTAAACAGAGCCTTTGTGTTTGCTCCTGTTCTTCACTGATTTAGGAAGGGAAGTAGCATTCTGTTTCTTTAGAAATGAATCATTTCTCCCAGACTTCTAGGCATTTTTTGGTCGGGGGGTGGGGAGAATGCCTGTAATTAGCACCCAGGAAGATAAGATAGGATTAAACAGAGCATTAACAGAAGATTGAAGAAGACCAAAGAATCTTCTGTTTATTATCAAGTGCTTGTCTGAAGCATTAACTTTCAGGCTTTCTCTTTTAGCAAGTGTATGCATTTGACACAGTGTGACCCAGTAGCTTAAACAAGATAGACTTTTCTCTCTTTCAGTTAAAACTCCCAATTTGCTATGGCCACTCAGCTCCACACTGAGGACTCTTACCCAGACTTGTTACTCCACCATCCAGGGTATTGCCTTGGTCCTAACAGTCCAGGGGGGCTCCCCCACCGCATCCACATCCCAGTCCCAGCTGGCAGAAGGGAAAGCCCAGCTCATGAAGCGGCGTACACTCAGATCTCACTGGACACAGAGTGATCTGTGGCCACTCCTGCCTTCGAAGGAAGCTGGGAATTCTGGGCAGAGCAGCAAATTGTCCAGTTTAATAATATAGGAGGGGGACTTACTTTGTGGTCCAGTGGCCAAGATTCCATGCTCCCAATGCAGGGGACCTGGGTTTCACAGGATCAGGGAGCTAGATCTTATCACATGCCACAAGTAAGAGTTCAAATGCCACAGCTGGAATTTCCCCATGTGCCACAACTAAGACACGGCACAACCAAATAAATAAATGTTTAAAAAAATGTATAGAATGTTTTGCTGTAGAAGGAAGTGTAAACAGAAATTGAAGAATGATGTGTGATTTGTGACACTCCCATATCTTAAATTTTCCTTGATCCCTTTGCACACAAAACTCCTTTTCTCATAGAAGAGAGTCTTAGGAGAGTGAGAACTGAGCTATGGAATATGGAGATACCATAATGCACAGAGGCTTGAGGAGGGAGACACTGGAGAACCCTTCTTCTTTCTAGGGTTTCTGGTATTGGCTTAGCTTTTGTTTGGGTTTCTGGGTGGCCCTCCATTCTATTATGCCCTTAATCTAGCTCACATATAATTCCAATCTAGCTCACATATGCTAGCCAAGAACAGTTATGTCTTAAAACTCAAGTACTTGAGAGAATGGGCCATTTAAAATGTAATGGCAGGCTGTAGTCCATTAAGTATTTCATATTTAATTTGGAATAAAGGCAAGCCAAAAGCTGATTGCATGATTATAGTTCTTTACTTGCTGGTTGTGCACATGTATGCATGTCTGAAGGGCCAGCTATATACAGTGATCAACATAATCTGGCCGTGAAAAGATTTCAGATGATGTATACAGGCAGGTGCAAAACAGAAAAACAAAAAACCTTTTGAATCAATGTAAATCACTATGCAGATCTACTTTGTAGAGATTAAGGGATAATTTCAAAACTCTAATAGTAAGGATGGTTATTAGAAATTTCTCTTTTCTGTGTGTGTGTGTGTGGTATTTGTATGTGTGTATATATATTTTTATATATATATATACACACACCCAACTGAATCACTTCACACTGGAAACTAATACAATATTATAAATCAACTATATATACTTCAATAAAAAAGACACAAAATTTTATTATTCTTTATTGGCATAGAGTTTATTTACAACGTTGTGGGGATTTTTTTCTTTTTTAAAAAATATTTATATTGGAGCATAGTTGATTAACGTGTCATGTTAGTTTCAGGTGTACAACAAAGTGACTTAGTTTATGTATACATGTATCTATTCTTTTTAATAAAATGTTTAAAAAAAGAAATACATCTTTCATACTCTGATCTCTCCCCTGGAACTATAACTAGGTGAATAGATTTATGCTTCAGTGATTGAAAACTTGTTGTAAAGATAAGCATTTCTAAGAACAATGTTTGAATATATTTAAAGTTGTAAATAAAAATCAAATTAATTACTATGTTTATTGTTTATATTTTATTGTTATATTATTGTTTATATTGGGCTTCCCTGGTGGCTCAGACAGTAAAGAATCTGCCTGCAATGTGGGAGACCCGGCTTCGATCCCTGAGTCGGGAGGATCCCCTGGAGGAGGAAATGGCAAGCCACTCCAGTAGCTTGCCTGGAAAATCCCATGGGGAGAGGAGCCTGGCGGACTACAGTCCACAGGGTCAGACATGACTGAGCAGCTGACACTTTCTTTCATTGTTTATATTCAGCATTTTGAAACTCTGGTTCTTAAGTAGATATTGCAAACATATCTGGTTGAGTATCTTTTAGTTCTCTTTGTTTTTCTAAACATTTCCATATTACGATCTGAAGCTATGATTTCTCAGACTTCAGCCTTTGGGTGTCAGTTTGCCTTGTCTTGGTCTCCTACGACTTCATCAGCTTAAACATTTGTCACCTGCACTTGAAGACTGCGTTCTTAGTCCCATCAGTAATTCCTCCACTCTCTGCGTGAGTTCTGCTCTGTTTCCGTAGCAGTCTGAAATCATCGAGTAAGTGGTTAATGTCCAGGTTAGCCTGGGGGATGGTGCTCCGTGTCTGGGCCATCCTGCTTAGACTCTTTGAATAGCAGGATTCTTAAACCACCTGGAATAGCCTCTGACACTTGACTTACGAGTAGCACTGGGGTCTTCACTCACAGGCAGAATTCTGCTGAAATGCACTTGAATTAGGGTTGTACTTGTTATTGTCCTATAGGGAAATTGCTTTCTGATATTCCAGACAGATCCACAGCCAAATGGGGGCCAGTCTTATGTGGGGGCTGGTTACAGTGAAGTTTTGTCACAAATATATTCTCTCCAGAAAATTTTGCATTTGGAAAGAGAATTTTGTTTTAATGGTATCTGTGAGAGACATCTTACTCCAGGGTAATGTTGTCCAGGGACTGATGCATCGTTTGAATTTAGAGGCTCTTTTAAGTGAAAAATGCTTTTGTGCTCCTGGTTAGGGAAACCCATCACAGGGCCAAGGAATAAAAGAGTGTTGTTTCTATAGAAACACAGTGCTTACTTTCAGGTATGACTTGAACACTTGCACTGAAAATGAAGGCCTGTTATTTATTTTATGATGGTTGTTTAAATCTCCCTACCCTCTTGTCTTTGGAGAACTGTGCCTTTTTCCAGTGGATACTATTTATGTATTAGAAGAGCTTTTGTCTACAAGATAGACAAAAGTTAATGCATTGCATACACGACATAAACAGTCTTCTACTTACAATCAGGATGGGTTCCAAAAGTTCATCTGTAAGGCATTTGTTTAAAACACAGAATGTGCTCCTCCTTAGAAACACTGATAGAAATGATGGTCGAGGGCTCGGCTAACCCACCAAAGCTCAATTCGTAGTTGAAGCAAACTCACTATTGTGTGTTATACCTCCTGAAAAGAGGTCTCCTGTGGTAAAAGGAGGAAGGGGAAAAGAAGATACTTGTCTTCCTACTTCCAAAGATCTCATTGCCTTATTTCCTGATCTTCATCCTCATCCATTTGGGCAGAGGTCAAATGGAGTGTTCTACCTCCCCCAACCAGCTCCCGCTATGCATACCCTTAAAATCTCTGTGCAGCTTCTCAGCAAAGAAGGTATCTGATTTTTTAATCTTATACATGCTTTTAGGCAGCTCACTGTGGTCCTAAAACCTTCTAATTTTAAATACGGTATTTCCTAGCTATATGATTCTTTAATAATTGGTGGATTTCAGGTCAGTGTTATAAAGACTAATTCAGAACAGAGAAATGGTATTTGCAGACCAGATCACCATGTAAAAGAAGTTGTTCCTCTAAGCCAGGGGTTCTCAACTGGGTTATGTGATTCCCACCTATCCAAAGGATGTTTGGCAATGTCTGGGGACATTTCTGCTTGTCCCATCTGGACATTCAGTTGATAGTGGTCAGAGATGCTACTCATCATCCTATGGTACATAGAGCCATGTTCCATAGCTTTGAATTTCACTGATGCTAAAGCTGAGAAACAAGCTTTAAGTGTGGGTTGCTTACAGGCGTTACATTGGAGGTATCTTGATCAGTTTACAAAGGCAGGATTTAGGAGTTTGGTTCCCTGCCCCCAAGCCCCCTTCTCAGACTTTCATAATGGACAGACTCTCTAATTCAAATTAACAAGTGTGTATCGAGAGCCTGGTCTGTGTTAGCACACACATGCTGTTTCTTCGGTCTTTATTTAGGCTTCTCAGGTAGTGCTAGTGGTAAAGAACCCATCTGCCAATGCAGGAGATGTAAGAGATGCTGCTTTGATCCCCAGGCTTGGAAAGTCCCCTGGAGGAGGAAATGGCAACCCACCCCAGTACTCTTGTCTGGAGAATCCCATGGACAGAGGAGCCTGTCAGGCTACAGTCCATAGGGTTGCAAAAAGTCAGACACAACTGAAGTGACTTAGCACACATAGGCACTTGGGATACAAACTTTATATTCTAGAGGGAAAGGAAGAATAGTTGACTACATAAATGTGTGTTTGTGTGTAGGAGGAGAGGGGAGTCAGGTGAGAAGGGAAGGTTGAAGGTGCTGAGTGCTATGAAGGACAAAGAAATGAAGCAAAGGGATGAAAGGAGTGGGGGAGGAATTTTAAGTGGTGAGATCAGGAAAGGTCTCATCAAGAAGCAGGTTTCAGTGGCATCAGGCAGGTAAGCGGGCAAGCTGCATGGTTATCCTAGAAGAAGAGGATCCAGGCTAAGCAAAGAGCAATTCTCTAGGGCCCAAGAGTGGAAGCCTGGTAGCCACACCAAGGCTGTCCCTAAGCCCCTCACCCACAGATGTTCTATAGGCCCGCTAGGTAATGCAGGGGAGGGCACTGGGTGTAATGTTGTTCAGTCGCTAAGTCGTGTCCAGCTCTCTTGCAACCTCATGGACTGTAGCTTGCCACGAGGTTTGCCTCTGACCGTGGGGTAGAATTTCCTAAAGTTATCTGAGCACAGAAACGTCAGAGAGTCTCACGTTGGCATCACATTTTTTGAAGGGAACGTGAAGAGATGCTCCTTTTATAGTGTTGTTTTTATAACTCTTTTCCTTCTTCCACCCGTTCCAAGTTTGAACATCTGAACTACAGGTAATTCCCCTGCAGAGCTGAAGCACATTTGGAGGAAAGCGAAAGGACAGGCGGAAGTGGGGTTTCATGTGGGTGTTGGGTGTGTTCTCTGCCGCTGCCTGTGCTGGGTTCCGGGGCCCGTGGCAGTTGTGGTCTGGTGTCACTGTTGTGGACGCAGGGCATCTGGCATCCATGCTGACAGCTGAAAGCGGAATTTCCAAGCTGCATACCTAGAGTCTACCACAGGCTTCTAGCCCACAGCTTAATTGTACCCCGGGAGAATGGCAGCTGGCGTGGGCCCTGAATGTTATCCAGGGGTCAGGGTGCTGTGTTCTCCCCACTTTTGTCACAATGAACTCTGCAGATAAGAAGTGGAGGCATTACTCTCAAGAATAACAATTCCATCTTTGTTGGAGAACAGTTTATTTCCTCATAGCTGTCTTCATTACAGAGATAAGAGATTTAAAATCTGTGGTCTTTTCCTTCCAATTTTTTTTAAATCCATTTAGGACACAGTGCTTTGCACCTTGCAGCCAAGAACAGCCACCATGAATGCATCAAGAAGCTCCTTCAGGTAAAATGGAACAACTTAAAATTATAAATGTGTCATTTTTAAAAATTGAAAGTAACCTTGTGTGTGTGAAAGAGCAAATAAATACATGCATGTTCCTTTAAATATTATCCCCGAACTGGGGTTCCCTAAGAAGCTTCATTATTAACATTTTAGATAGCTGAGGAGAAGATTATTTCCATAGCAGTTCCACTGGTGGAGAAGAGGATCCTAATAAATTTGAAGTGCCTTCCTGGGATCCAGCTCTTTTGTCCCCTTTATTCAGCTCTTTTATTTTTATTTTTTGCCTTTTTGGAAGGACATGTACCCTTTAAACAGTCACCTTAAAAAAAAAAAATTCCTGTGCTGCTGGAGATCCTTACAATACAGGATCTCTAATATCCTAGTATTTATTCTCGCTCAATCATTAGTAGAATGCAGCTTTTTTTGAGAAGCAAAACTTCCACCACTGTTTCCTTGTATGTAACTTGATGAGCTTTTAGTTCTTAGTTTTTGTTCAAATTCTTGGTTTTATTCTTCTTTATAATTTTAGGTCAACTCCCTGGTTGGAAACTTCCTTGCCAGGAAGTTTTTATAACGATCACTTAGGGCGACAGCTTCTGTCTATCTTTAAAGATGAATATTTAATGACATCCCAATAGTTCATACAGTAACTTCCTGCTGTTGCCAGTCAAAATGCAGTCTTGGCTGTTTTCAGGAACAGCACAGAGCAATAAACTGCATGTTTGGAGTACTGTCTGTTCCGTTGAGCTGTCGCCTCGGCCTTCCTGAGCACTGTTTGGGACCCAGCATCTTGCTTTAATTTGGCTTCGCAATTCTGATGCAGAAATGTGGGCACATTCTTCAAGTTGTCTGCTCTGTTGATCACACAGCTTCTTGTCTTGCGTTACATGATGCAAGCTACCTCCAGTGCCAGGGATCCTTAACCTTAACAGGTCTTTGAAGTGAAATTCAAGAAAGATAGATCAACATCTGTGATGATGAAGATGATTTTTATTATGTGGCTTCTCTCTAAAGAAAGTTACAATAGAACTTTTCTTCTCTGCCTGCTCTGGGG
This sequence comes from Ovis aries, assembly GCF_016772045.2. Lineage (NCBI taxonomy): Eukaryota > Metazoa > Chordata > Mammalia > Artiodactyla > Bovidae > Ovis > Ovis aries. The sequence continues at coordinate 39,508,877 of NC_056069.1, read as the reverse complement.
CTGGATACCCTGGATAAGTGAAAAATCATTGACTTGCCCAAGTGCCCTGCCTCCACACCCATGGTCTTACCTTCAGTTTTTTAAAAAATACCTTATTTGTATTCCAAGTCTCTGTTCCCATCCTGGCTTGGCTATCCAGACTTTGCATCTGGCTCTGATTTGAGGGAAGAATGAACTTGACAAGCTGGAAATCCTCATGGGCAAGGACCAGATATTCTAGCCTCTAATGTAATTTTATATCTGGTTATGCAAATGGATTGGTTTTTCTCTGGAATCTTTGAAGCCTTTAAACAGTTCCTTGTGCTGTTCTAAAATTAGGCCAAAGCATGGTAAGTCGTAACATGATCTCTATTCTTATTACCACTGAAGGGCAGACGAACATTTCCAATATTGCCTGCTCTCCACAGATCATCTGAATGGTGTTCTTTCTGGATAGTGGTGAAAACCAGAGGCTTTGATGGCCTCCTAGTGAGTTGTTTCCCTAGAGTCCTGCACCCCTCTGATCTCTGCTTCACTACTTGTCTGGGCAGCCCACACCCTCTGCAATGGGACCACTGCTGTCTCCTGCCAGCCCCTCACCCTGTGCCTTCTGCAGCTACTCCTTTTTCTCTGGCCTTTTGCTCTTACTATCTGTCTACTGGAGAGACTTCCCTTCTCCAGAGGTTACCATTTCAGAGTTCTCCCTCCTCAAGGCAATGAGCACAAAGAGAGCCTTGTGAGAGTCTTCAAATTCAGATGACCTCTCCTTCTCCTACCCCCTGCCCCCCATCCCCCTGCTCTGACTTCTAGCAAGTGGGCCCTGGGCCCTGGGCACTGTGTCAAATGGCGAGTGTTTACTCATGAACAGAGCAGCCCGCATCCTGCTGGAGCTTGCCACTTGGTGAGCAAAGACACAAACGCCCACGACAAATTGCACATCACTAAGAAGAAAACTGACAAGAGTATTGTGAGAGGTATTCAGGAGGGCCCCTGTAGAGGAGCTGAGATTCAAGCTGAAAAGTAAGCAGTTCAGAGAGCCATGGGAGAGCATTCCAAGCTGACAGAAAAGCAAGTGCCGAAGACCTAAGGTCGGACCTTTTGCAAGTGCAGAAGGTCAGAAGGGTACTAAGTAGTCAGGGAGGAAACAAAGCCGGTGAGGGGACCTGGGGGGAGTGAGGGAGAAAGAAAAAGAAGGGCCCACGGGACTTTCTTGATGGTCCATGGTTAAGACTGTGTGTGTCCACTGTAGTGGGTTTGATCCCTGATGAGGGATCCCTCATGCTACACAGTAAGGCCACAGAAAAAGAAGGGCCCAGGATGCAGCCTTGTGTGACATGATGGAACTGCGGAGGACTTGGAAGTAAAGAGCTACACTGACAGTTTAGAAGGTCTCTCTATTTGTATAGAGAGGTGACTAAAGAAGGAAAAAGCCAACCGTGAAGACAGCCAGGTGGCCGTCAAGGCTGTCAAGGTGAGCAGGTACTGGCTCAGACCAGGTGGTGATGATGGGGGAAAGGAGGAGAGTTGCTTAGGGTGTGTTTGGGGTACATAATTGACAGGCATGGTGGTAGACTAGATGTGGGGAAGGAGGAGGAAGCAGAAATCAAGGATGACTCGGTGGTTGCTCAGGGACTAGAGAGATGAATGTGCTGTTGACAGTGGCGGGGTGGGTCGGGAAGATCAAGCTGTACCAGGAGGGGACCCCAGAAGTTTTGGTTGTGTTGCGTTCGAGGTGCCTATGAGAAATAGGCAGTGGGTTATGAAACCCAGGGCTCAGAGATGCCGTCTGCTGTGTAGTGACATGAATACAGGGTCCACGCAGCCTGTCTGGGTCTGAATTCTAGCTCTGCCACTTACTGTGACCCGAGCAAGTTACTAACTTCTTTGTACCCCAGCGTCCTCATCTGTAAATGGGGTTAATGGTATCTGATCAGGGTTGTTAGCAGCCTTAAAACCATGCCTTGAACAGTGCCTAGCACATAATAGCCAATACTTGTGAAGTAGTTTTGTTGTCATTGTTAAGATATACACTTGGGAGGCATTAGCTTCTAGGCGGGGTTTCAAGCTGCGGGTGTGGATAAGGTGACCCAGGGTGATAGTGTAGAGAAGAAGAAACACCGGGGAGCCCTGTTTTGCCCTCTGGGGAAGGGTGGCCAGAGCAGTGGGGGAAAACCACAATTGGATGGGCCAGGCAGGACTCCAGGAGCTGAGAGAGTGTTTGGAGAAGAGGGAGTGGATCGCAGGTAAGAGGTTGATGAGAGGAGGACAGAAATGTTTGTTGTCATTAGAAACATGAAGGTGGCTGGTGACTTGGATTCCCTGATCCAAGGAATAGTCCTCAGGGAATATTGAGGACAGACGCACAACTGCAGTGGGTCCAGGAGTGAACAAGAGGCAGGGAGATGGTGTGTGTGCAGGCAGTTCTTAACAGAATGTTGGTTTTGTGAAGGGGGATAGAGAATTAGGGCAGGAAATGGGGGGACAGGTGGGATCATGATGAGAATTCCTAGAGCATGTTGTTTTGCTGGTGGGGATGATCTGTTGGTGACAGAGCTGATAGGAGGGAGAGGTGACAGTTCATTTGTGTCTTGACTGCTTCGAGGTGAGTCTCACTCCCCATGAGACCATAAGCTCCTGGAGCATAGCAGCTGGGGCTTATTCAGGTTTATACTTTGCTTAGTAAGTTGCATCATACTTTGCAGAAACAGGATGAACGGAATAGAACTGAAATTTACTATACCTATTTATCGATTTTTGTCTTATAGTCTAAATGCCCAGCTGAAAGTATCGACAGCTGTGGGAAAACAGCTTTACATTATGCAGGTAATTTTCCTTCTCTTGGTGGCTCAGATGGTAAAGCGCCTGCCTACAGTGTGGGAGACCTGGGTTCAATCCCTGGGTTGGGAAGATCCCCTGGAGAAGGAAATGGCAACCCACTCCAGTATTCTTGCCTGGAGAACCCCATGGACAGAGGAGTCTGGTGGGCTACAGTCCATGGGGTCATAAGGAGTCAGAGACGACTGAAGTGACTTAGCATACACGAAGAGCTAAGCCAGATGTTTGCCTAAAGTCAACCAACAACTGGCAAGTGCTGACCGTAGGTCTGGACGACACTGAAATTAAACAGTATTTTAAGACACCACTTACTTATCCATCCTGACACCGTTTCTCTTCAGTGCAGCTGAGTATCATCTGCATACTGGGTAGACGTGACCTTTTCTTTCCTAGAAGTGTTTGATGCCCCTGGTTGTGAGACTAGCTTTGTGATTTGCTGTGGTTTCTGTCTTCCTTCCCTTAGCCGCACAGGGCTGCCTTCAAGCTGTGCAAGTTCTTTGCGAGCACAAAAGCCCCATAAACCTCAAAGATTTGGTAAGTACCAGATGACCATTAGAAGTGGAGATGGACCCTGGTCTCTAGAATACCACGGGCTCCTTCTGGAGCATTTGGCAAAAGTCTGCTGCTTTCTGACCTAGATTGTCTTGTGCAAAACAGATTTCAGTATTAGCCCCATTGGTCCTTAAACCGTCAATAAAACATTTTGCAGCATGCACGTTCAGTGTTTATTTCAAAGGATGGACACATGGCTTACTATCAACCTAGATATTAATAAGACTTATTTTCTTGATTTTTAATAAATAAAAAATAAGTCTAAACAGTTCTGTTATTTTCCTTCGGCACCCCATATATCACCTTTGGTACTCCCGGATAGTGTTTTCCAACCATAAAGACCACTTACAGCCTATTTTAACCTTGCTGGACTATGTCGAGAATACATTGACATCCCTCTTGCTCCTGTTTACAGCACTGAATTTCCTGCTATAGCCTGGGACTTGGCATGTATAAGTGACACCTGAGGGGGACATTGTGAAGTGAGCATTTAGAATCTGTAAATAAATTCACACTTGCTGAATCTCAATACTTTATAGCCAGAAAGTATTATAACTTCACAGAGATAATTTTAAAGGAAATCTGAAGTTCTACTCTGAGTGAATACTTAATCTTTAAGTAGCAGTTGTATTTGTAAATATTCCCACGTTAAAATAATTGGATATACTGTAACTTTTCTTTCCCTTTGCCTATTTGAATACATTCTGCCTTAAAATTATTGTCAAGCCCATATGTGGGGTATGTTCAATGCAAGAACAGAATAAGAGCCTCTCTTTATGGCTTTCATAATTTGAGTCAGGTCCCCTCTTCACCCTAAGTTTGTGGAAATTGTCACCTATAAATTCTGGTATTTTTTTCATTTGTTTTATACTGTGATGTTGATATTCTTAATTCATTTTGCAATTTGTATGAGCTGGTAATCTAACTTTTTCCTAAAGGAATTGTCAATTGTTATATTAAACAAACCTTTCTTTCCATCAATCTCTTTATCTTGTCATGTGTCAGTAATGGACAAATAAACTCTTAACTTATGTTTTTGAGACCTAGTAAAATTATGAAAGCAAATGCTTTCCAGGAAGACAGTTGATGGCATGGCAGGATGCTAGGATACTTAGAAGAAAGTGCTTAGAGAGCATGGGACCCAGGAATGCCGTGAGGAAACAACCCTTCATTTCTCTAGAACATGGAGAGCCGTTTCTCAGTGAACATGGTATACTTGCCTCAAGCCTGACATACTTTGTGTTCCACTCTCTGTCTCATCATCACCAGACTGAGCGACAGTCAAGAGATCGAGGAGCCCAAGAGCCTGGCTCCTTAGGAAAAGCCCACAGTCAGTGAAATTCCATAAGAAGAGTTGTGGTAGTGTGTGATTTTGGCCTTCCGGGGGAGCAGACTATTTTGGTGTGTCAAATATAAGGCCAGCAGGACAAGTCAGGAATAAGTACAGAAGGAATCAGGACCTTTGCAATTCCGGTATTTGACTTCCAAATTAAAATCTTCATCTGAATTTGTCTCCTAGGATGGGAATATACCACTGCTTCTTGCAGTGCAAAATGGCCACAGTGAGGTCTGTCGCTTTCTTCTGGATCATGGAGCAGATGTAAATTCCAGAGACAAAAATGGAAGGTACCACAGAATTAGAAAGCATGTGATTTCCCTGATATCCACATTCTGAGAAGTTTTCACAGCTGTACTTTGGATCATTTGTTTTAAAGCAGTTTTAACTTCTCTACTGTTTTCTGCCTTTTTTGGATAATTAAGAATCTGTTTTGACTTAAAAAAAATATTTTCTCCAGACCTCTGGGAGCATCATAGCTGACTGTGTCTATGATGACATTATTAAATGTTAAAATGGATAGGCCATTTCCTTTGACTTTTCAGGCAAAATAAAAGTAAATATATTGGGTTTTTTTTTTTTTAAGTCTTAATAATGTTATAGGTTCTTTATAAAACTTGATTTGAAAAAAAGACAAGATTTGTGCCAATCATATTTAAATTCCATCATAGTTAGAAGATTATGTCTGTGTTATTTGACCTAATATTTTTTATGATTTAATCTGAGGTTTGATAAAATAGCTACCCAATTTTGGTAGCATTCCACTTTGAATTTCCTGGAGTATTAAGAGTAGTACAGGTTTAACTGCACTTAATCTCGTTTTCTCTGTTCTTCAGACAAATGAAATGATTTCCTAGCAAAAGTTTCCAGATTTTGTTAGTACTGATTTTTTGTCTCCTCATTCTTTAGAACTGCTCTCATGCTGGCTTGTGAGATTGGCAGCTCAAACATTGTAGAAGCCTTAATTAAAAAGGGTGCAGACCTAACCCTTGTAGATTCTCTTGGACACAATGCCTTACATTATTCCAGACTCTCGGAAAATGCAGGAATTCAAAGCCTTCTATTATCAAAAATCTCTCAGGATGCTGGTATGTGAAAGAAAATAGCCAATGTTGTTTCAAATTTATCCCACTCCATTTTCCCCAAAGAATAAAGGAATTTGTACAATATATTATTCTTTTAAATTATTCCTGGGGAAAAATGAAGTGTTGAATATTGTGTATGTTGTATATATGGGTGTGTTTGTGTGCGAGTGTGTGTTTATATACCCCTCCCCCACCCAGAGTGGATATGAGTCATTATGGTTCTTATGGTTTGTTTTTTTTTCTCTCTCTCATTTTTCTTCTATAGATTTAAAGACACCAACAAAACCAAAGCAGGTATTTATCTTAGGATGAGGAGATTCTTTTTTATCATTGCTTGTGGGAATTTGAACATGTTCTGATTAAAGCATTCTGTGGGCCATTAGGAAAGTGATTAAGACTAGGCTGAAACTACTTAAGAAGTAAAATATCTTTGGAATAAATGATTCATTGTAAGGTGGTAAATATTTTCTTAATGATTTAACCTGTTCCCAAAGCATGTAACTTTAAACTTGCTACTCATATATTCATCTTTTTTCTGAAATGTACTAATATTTCTTACTGGTGTGAAAAGGTTTGATGTGATTTTTAACTCTGAGAACAACAGTATTTTAACTACTTGTAATATCACATGAATTACAGAACTCTATCCATATCTGTGTTAGATATTTAATGAAAATATGAGATTTGCCACTTTGATTTTAATTAGATCTTTTCTAAAATGTCATTCATTTTACACAAATAAAAATTGAGAAGTTTACCCTGTTACTTTGGTGTTTTTCTTAAAGACATAGTCACTATTGTTTATTAATGAGCTATATATTTGACTATTTTATTTATAAGTCAAGGTTCTTGGAAAAATTATCATGCTGAGCAAATACTTGATACTGAATTTATTTTGTACCAATTATGTTATTTATCCATAACCTTCAGAGATGAAGTTCTCCCCTTTCCCCATATTCATAGTCATTCCTTGATATCTGCAGAGAATAGCAAAATCTGCAGACACTCAAGTCTCTTATATAAAATAGTGTGGTACAGTTGGCTGTCTGTATCTGTGATTCTGGGATATGCAGATGGTTGAATCTGTGGGTGTGGAACTTGTGGATATGGAGGGTCAACTGTACATTTTTAAGAAAAGGAATGGAAGTAATGAAAAGGTTGGGGAAATACCCCTTTTTTGCATTAAGATGGGAGCTAGATTATGAACATACTCTGGGTTCTAAATTGTGGTAAACAATTCCTTATCCTCTCCTTTCCAAGTTCTGCACACCAACTTAATCTGGTTTTGTCTTGTGTTTTTTATTTTCTTACTTTAAAGCATGGGCTGCTAGAAGAACACTTGGAGCATGCATATTACTTTATGTTGGTAGCAAGTTTCAGAACTTGATAAAGTAAGAAGTGCATGAACTGTTGAGGTTTTTCTCATTTGTTTGATGAAGCTATTTACTCAGACTTTACTAACCTGACTAACCCACCTCCATTCTTTGGACTGTGATAACTTTCAGCATGATCACGTCTCTAAAATAAGCTCAGAGAGAAGTGGAACTCCAAAAAAACGCAAAGCTCCACCACCTCCTATCAGTCCTACCCAGGTAAAAATGAAAGAAAACCAACAATGAAAAAACATGTAACAACAAAGCCATAATTTTGTCATTTTGTGTTTAGGTCAAAAAGAACTGCTTTAAAATTGACCCTTAAATGCACATTTAAAATTTTCTTTAGCAGTTTTAAACTACAAGTAGTGATATGAAGAATTTTGATTATAGTAGGGAAATAATGTTGATTCTTACTTATTTCAAAGCTGAAGAATTAGACTGTATCATTTTTAGAACTTTCAAAATTCTCAAAATGTATGACAGGACCTTTTTCCTTAAGATAATAAGCTCAGTCAGAGCTCACATTAACAGCTCTAGTAAAGTAGGGAGAATGCGTGTCTGGTGAAACATTAGTTGAAAATGAATTTTAGTTGGTTTATCAAACATTATTGAAATATATTTGCCTTTCATATTACATTTAAGGTTGACTAACATTAAAGCAGCTTTCATTTTTGAGCTTATAGTGATTACTGAGTAGAAGAGGAAGCTTGAATAACTATGAAATGGTAAATAAAAACAAGCCAGGGTTTGTTATTAAAAGAAGCATAGGCCATAAAAAGAATAATCCTTATCAAGTATTTGAGAAGAATATCTCCTTCAATAAGCAATATTAAACATGTTAGCATATTCATTAATAATATTCTCAATATGCAATAGAAGTTTTATAAATTTGTAAAGTTAATTCTAGTCAATATAGGAGCAAAGTTCCGTAGTTAATTCTACTCTGTAAACTTTCAGAAAGTATTTGAGATAAGTGAATTGTATTGAAAATATGTTACCCTTGAATTAATTGAAACTTAGCATAATTACTGTTAGGTTTATTTGCATTGGTTAAATAGGCTAATTCTTTGGCACTGGAGAAGAAAAACTTTTGAAGAAGGATTCCTTATTGATGGTTTTCATTTTGGTTTTTTAGTTGAGTGATGTGTCTTCCCCAAGATCAATAACTTCAACACCACTTTCAGGAAAGGAATCAGTATTTTTTGCTGAACCACCCTTCAAGGTATTTCTTTTCTGTGTCCAACTTATTACTTAATTTTAAGATATACAACAGATTTAAGTTATATGGCACTGGGTAAAACAGAATATACTTCCCAGTCATTTGGTTTACAACCTTTTCATCAGAAAGCATCCTCTGATTATTTTTTCTGGTGAGGACTCCATAAAAAAAGAGTAGACTGAATATATTTATTAACTAATATTTAATTTTCTTCATTTAAAAAAAGGACAAAGATAAGAACTTACCTGATAACCAGTCATCTTTCCAAATTGAGTTGACATAATATCAATCAAAAAGAAAGAAATGGATAGTCTCTGATGTCTTACTAAGAAGTAATTATATATTTTTATATAATTATAAAAGTAATATGTATTTTAGAAAGGTTAGTAAATCCATTCAACCTGATTCTCTAGATTTGTGGTAGAAACGTATTTTAAGGAATGAGAGGATATTTAAATTTAATATTTGTTTACCTAAGTATCACTAGGAAATTATACTTGGAAAAAAAGTAAAATTTATAATTGTTAAAGTGAAATTTCAATGGCATAATTGTGTATTTACTTCCCCCATCTGGGAATTACTAAAAATAAATTTGTATTTAACTCAGATGCACATTGATCTGAAAAAGATTCTATCAGCCTATCATCTCCCTTGTGTTAACTAGATTTTATTAAAATATAAGGCAAGGAAAGGAAGTTTTGCCTTTATAATTACCATCCTAATATCTTCTAATATGATTATGGCTCAAATGGGGTAAATGCATTCCAAAGAACAATATGACAAATTATGTTTTTCAGAAATAGAGTGTAAAAAGACTTATTTCTTTAAAAAAAATCACAGAAAGATTAAAAAGGACACCATTTGTAATAGCTAAAATTTAAAAAGGTTAAAAAAATGCCAATGGGTGGTGTTGATGTGGAAGAACTAGAACTCTCATACTCTTGTTTGTTGGATGTAAAATGATACAGCTACTGCAGCCTGCCAGGCTCCTCTGACCATGGGGATTCTCCAGGCAAGAATACTGGAGTGGGTTGCCATGCCCTCCTCCAGGGGATCTTCCCAACCCACAGATTCAACCCAGGTCTCCCACATTGCTGGCGATTCTTTACCATTTGAGCCACCAGGAAAGCTCACAGCTACTTTGGAAAACCATTTGACAGTTTCTGTAAAAGTTCAATATACACCTAACATATCATCTAGCCATTCACTCATAGATGTTTACCCAGGAGAAATTAAAATATGTCTCAAAAAGTACACAAATGTTTATAGCATCTTTTTTCAAATATCTCCAAACTAGAAACAGCCCAAATGTCTTACAACAAGTGAATGGATAAAGATAATGAGATATATCCATATATAAAAGTATGACTCAGCCATAAAAAGAGAATGAAGTGCTGGCCAAGCAGTATCATAGATGAATCTGGAAACCATCATGCTGAATGAAAGAAGCTAGGCTCAAAGAAGTTCATCCCTTGTAACATTCCATTTATAGGAATTCTAGAAAATGAAAAAAGGAGAGTAGTGTGATTGCCTGGGAATGGCAGGGATTGGCTAATGAGGCATGAGGAAACTTAAGAGGTAATGGGAATATTCTGAATCTTGATTATAGTGGTATCTTGGGTGTATATCTGTTAAAACTCCTCAAATTAAAAGCTTTCAATGTATATACTTTATTGTACTGTAATAGAGTTGAAAAATACAAACAAGCACTTATTTTTTGAGTGAAAATAAAGCTTTTGTTATGATAAGCACTTGCCAAAAATGAGCCATCTATTTTTAGCATTTGAGCCTTTACAAAAGTTCCTTTGCTGAAAAATTATCTCTCTTATTATGATCTGTGGCTTATCTAGATAAAACTTAGTAATTTCTGGCAAGTAACCATATTTTCTTTTGGAATGAGAGTTTGGCTTTGAAGTTACAAGAATTTTTCCAACATATTAAAAGGCAGATATTCGGGGATACAGGTTTAGAGGAAATCTTTAGGGGATTGTCAGTCCACAGCCATAAGAATTCTTATTCCCTTATAAAATTACCTTTATTTTCCCTGACAGGTCTCATTGATTACCATTTCTCATGAAAGCAATTCATATGTTAATGGTTTATCAATAAAGTGATAAAGCAAAAATACTTCTAATGTATTTTAGTGTATTAGCCAGATAAGTAAAACTTCTGTTTGTCTCTATTATGAAAATAGTATTCACAGTCTCAAGTTTTAGCACACAGCACACTAAATTAGCTATTTTGTAATTTTATTATAATCTTCAAAGACTTTTATAATATTTGTGAGACGTTTCATTTTGTAATATTTTGAGAATATATCCTTAGGCACCTCGAAATCAAAATTTTACCTCAGGGGTTAATTGTTGCTTTTATGTACTTATATTTTAAAATATCTTCTTTCCTGGAGATAGTCTGTTTTCGTAGTAGGATCACACCAACCTGTGTAAACTCAAGGAGGAAAATTTGCTGGACTCTTTTGTAGAGTGTTACATTCAGGAATATATTTTAAGTCATCTTTGTGTTCCAGCAGGCTGAGATTAGTTCTATACGAGAGAACAGAGACAGACTAAGTGACAGTACTACAGGTAAGATGAAGGGGCATGTGATTTTGTTCCCATGACTGGTCTCTATTTCATGTCCCTTTAAGAGAGCAAGGGCCAAGGAGAGGTACTGGGGAGGTATTGGGTAAGGGGCAGTCAGAGAACCTTGGGTACCACCCAAACACTGCCAGTATTTCACAGTCTGATGCTGTCTACTTCAGCAGGCTTTCACCTAGATTTTAAGGAGTCCCTGAGCTTGGGTATGAACAGAAATCTCTGTTTTCATCTGGTCCTAATTTAGCATTGGCACTTCCTTCAGTGATGAATATAGACAGTAAGCCCCCGTAGTGTTAGCAGATCAGTGATTTTGACACCAAGAGAACTCACAGATGGTATCATATCCCCTTACTGTTATTACAGATATCTTGAAAGATCACTTACAGTATCTCTACTAGAAACTATGCAGTTATGAGACCTGCTTCTAGATCTTGTTATTTGGTGGGTTACAAAAGAAGCCTGCCGATTGCTGTAGCTTGTACATTCTATTTTATGCATTTTAAGACACTGTTTTGAGATGAGGTCCACGGGCTGTGAGCTGCCAGCTAGTGGCCCTCCTTGCGACGGAGCAGCAGGTTATTTCTTGAAGAGAGAGCCAACTGAGCACCCCCACGGCTGCCATAATTGAACTTTTCTACCTTGGATTTTAAACAGACCTGAAAGAGTGTCGATGAAATCACATACGATCATATTGTCTTCAAGGAGGTTTGATTCATTATATTGAGTTCATCCTGTTGCTTTACCCTTTAAGAATGTAGTACAGTACCTTCAGAATTAATCTGAAATGTGGAGTAGATTATTTCAAAGGCCCCTTTTTCACTCCAGCATTCAGTTTCTCAATCTGTTATGCATATCATATGTGTTTGGAGCACTTAACTTAAGGAATTTAGACATATAAACACATTATTGATTGGGGAATTTTTGCAGAAATTAATGCTTGAGATGTTAATACAGCTCCAGTTAATAATGTGTTAAGAAATATTCCTGGTAGAGAACAATGTTAATATAACTGCACAACTGTTACATTGGATATTTTAAAAGCCATCCATCCTATGTTAGAAGTACTTTTTGTTGCTTAGAATTACCCTCCTGCTCCCAAATCCCCTGATTCATTCCAAGCTGACCAGACTGTATGGCGAGAACACTCATAAAGCTGTGGTTTAGGCCCCAGATATCATTAGTAAGCGTTTCTGTGAAGAGATGTCATTTTGCATCCTTCCAAATTAAGACTCAAGTTTTCATCCTTGCATTAGGTTGTGAGAAATTTTTTAAATAGTGGTGAAATTTGGATCAGTGCTGTTCAGATCACACTGTTCAGATCAAACTGTTGCCAGTCTAAAATTTTTTTTAAAAAAGGGATTACTGCAGAAAGTTATCCAGCCAAGCACACTTTTATCCACAGGAAGAGTTTCTGGGTGCAGGAAGCAGTACACTGAATGACATTCTGCAGCACATTTCTTGTCTTATCTCAGTGAGGACTTTGAGTAGCATAGCTTTACATGTTATTTCAGCATGATAATCAGTAGAATGTCAAACAGTTGTGGTTTACCAGCAGTGTTTATTGTGGGATCCGGAGACTCCTGTTTCATGCAGGGGTGGTCAGCAAATCTCTTAAGGAAGAGGCAGGGTCTGACGTGGGTCTTGAAGGATGCATAAGAGTTATACAGCCAAAGAGTTGCTACAAGGGCAATCATATGGATGAAGAATTAAAGAAGCAGTCTTGTGTTGAGTATAGAGAGGGTGTGAATCTGATGAAAATGGGATACTGGGGAAAGACATGATGAGTCATAATCCTGAAAAAAAGTAGATTGGCGCCAGATCCAAGAGGCCTTAATCCAGATAAAGGAAGTTGGAGATTATTTTTGGAGGGAGAGCAATTAAAGCACTTGAACCAAAGGCATGACCCCATCAAAGTATGTTTTAGGAAGATTAGTCCGACAGTGTTGTTGGTACAGGCTACATTTTCACTAGAGGAGAGAGAGGAAGATTTGTTAGGAAGCCGTTTGTACAGTTACCAGGTATGGTGATGAAGTCTGAACTAGGGTTGTGGGCATGGGGATAAGAAGTGAACCAGATACCACAGATCTTTCTAAAAGGATTCATAGAGTAACATGTATAGGGCATGGGAGGAATAAAAAACAACCGAGGTGTGGCACTTAATCAAGTGAACAGAAACTGAATGACCAAATCCATCAGTTTTCAGATGAGTTTATTTGTATCTAGGCATCTAGTATTGTGCTAGGGAGTGAGGAGACCCCAGTACTTGAGAATTTCTGTTCATCTATCCAGCTGTAGGGGGCTTTCATCCCTAGTCTGGATGAGAAAGAAGAACTGGATTGGATAGAAAGTGAGTTTGTTAGAGGTCAGAGATATAACAGTTTACTTTTTTAAAATATTATTTTAAATTGCCTTTCTCTTTCCTAAGGTGCTGATAGTTTATTGGACGTAAGTTCTGAAGCTGACCAGCAAGATCTTCTTGTCCTATTGCAAGCAAAAGTTGCTTCTCTTACCTTACACAATAAGGAATTACAAGATAAATTACAGGTAGGTAAATAGATCACTACCATAGTCTGTTCAGTCGGGTCAAGCTATTGGATTTCTCAGGGTTAGTTGGGTATTTTGTTTTAGACACCAACATTGGTTTCTTCTTTTTAAAATATAATTATCCTTTAGCATTTTATACCTTTAAATTTGTTTCTTGAGACTTACTCATTAATTTATTATTTTTATAAACTGGTAAATTATATAATTATATACTTAGGTAAAGGTAAAGTCGTTCAGTCGTGTCCGACTCTTTGCGACCCCATGGGCTGTAGCCTACCAGGCTCCTCTGTCCATGGGATTTTCCAGGCAATAGTACTGGAGTGGATTGCCATTTCCTTCTCCAGGGGATCTTCCCGACCCAGGGATTGAACCCGGGTCTCCCACATTGTAGACAGACGCTTAACCGTCTGAGCCACCAGGGAAGTCTTTATGGTATATATGACAATAGATAGCTATGTGCACACCATATATATGACATCATTCATTTAGTAAAGTTGATCATTTCACAGATTTAAGAATGTGGCGAGAAGTAGGGTAACTACAATAATATGAGAAACAAAGAAAAATTTGAGTCAGAAGCTCTGCACCCAAAAGAGGTCTTGCGTTTTTAAAGTGCCAAATATAATCTGTCCTTCAAGAGCACAGAATAAGCTTAGTGTTGTTAAGTCTGACTCTTGTGTCCCAGACCATATTTTTTCATGGGGCAAGAGGACGCGTGCAGAATGATACTGCTGCTCCCCCATACTCAAGGTTTGGATTTGCTCCCCGATTGCAGCTGCTTGCTCATCTAACCACACCTTTGGTGTCATTTCATTCTTGCCTTCTTTCCAGGCCAAAACACCCAGAGAGGGGGAAGCAGACCTGAGCTTTGACTCTTACCATTCTACTCAAACTGACTTGGCCCCATCCCTGGGCAAACCTAGTGAAAACCCTCCTCTAGACTCCAAACCATCTCCATCTGTCATAACACATTCCTCCAGTAAATCCACTCTCGACAGTGATGTCAGAATCCAGCAACTCCAAGAGGTTTTACATGACTTGCAGAAGAGACTGGAGAGCTCTGAAGCGGAGAGGAAACAGCTGCAGGCCGAGCTCCAGACCAGGAGGACAGAATCAGTGTGCTTAAACAACACCGAGATCTCAGAGAACGGCTCCGACCTCAGTCAGAAACTTAAGGAAACTCAGAGCAAGTACGAGGAAGCTATGAAAGAAGTCCTGAGTGTGCAGAAGCAGATGAAGCTGGGCCTGGTCTCACCAGAAAGCGTGGACACTTACTCACACCTGCATGAGCTGAGGATCACTGAGGAAGAAATGGACGTGCTCAAGCGGGACCTCCAAGGTGCCCTGGAAGAAAGTGAACGAAATAAAGAGAAAGTGAGAGAGTTAGAGGAGAAGCTGGCAGAAAGGGAGAAAGAGGCAGTTATGCAGCCACCAAAGGAGGAGTATGAGGAAATGAAAAGTTCCTATTGCACGGTGATTGAGAATATGAATAAGGAGAAAGCATTTTTGTTTGAGAAATACCAAGAGGCACAAGAAGAAATCACAAAACTGAAAGATACATTGAAAAATCAGATGGCCCAGGAGGCGGGTGATGAAGCTGAGGACATGAAAGAGGCCATGAACAGGATGATCGATGAACTCAACAAGCAGGTGAGTGAGCTGTCCCAGCTATACAAAGAGGCCCAGGCAGAGCTGGAGGATTACCGAAAGAGGAAGTCTCTAGAAGATGTCACAGCTGAATATATCCATAAAGCGGAGCATGAGAAGCTGATGCAAGTGACCAACGTATCCAGAGCCAAGGCTGAAGAGGCACTGTCCGAAATGAAGTCTCAGTATTCAAAAGTGCTAAATGAGCTGACCCAGCTCAAACAGTTGGTAGACGCACAGAAAGAGAACTCTGTCTCCATCACGGAGCATTTGCAAGTGATAACCACTCTGCGGACCACTGCCAAAGAGATGGAGGGAAAAATAAGCAGTCTGAAAGAGCACCTGGCGAGCAAGGAAGGGGAGGTGGCGAAGCTGGAGAAACAGCTCCTAGAGGAGAAGGCGGCTATGACGGATGCGATGGTGCCCCGGTCTGCCTACGAGAAGCTCCAGTCGTCTTTGGAAAGCGAAGTGAGTGTGTTGGCCTCAAAATTAAGGGATTCCGTGAAAGAGAAAGAGAAGGCCCATTCAGAGGTTGCCCAGATTAGAAGTGAGGTCTTGCAGATGAAAAGGGAAAAGGAAAACATTCAGACTCTCTTGAAATCCAAAGAGCAGGAAGTAAACGAACTTCTGCAAAAATGCCAGCATGCTCAGGAAGAACTTGCAGAAATGAAGAGACATTCCGAGAGCTCCTCCAAACTGGAAGAGGATAAAGACAAGAAGGTTGGTGAGACTGTTGCTATTGAATTTCTAGCTAGCAAACGCTAGCACTTTGAACCTTCATTTACTGAAGTTAGCATTTTTAGCATTTGTTAGCACTAAGCTATTGTGAAAGCGCTAAAGCTCCGCACAGACTCCCATCTGTCCCCAGTGCCACATTAAAAATAGTAGGGTGGACATTTATTTAAAAAGAGAGAGTGAGAAAGCCCTCATCTACTACTTCCCTCACACCAGAGCATTTTCAAATGTGTGGTACATATTTTCCCCTTAAAAATTATTTTACAGAAGCTCTGCCAAGTGTCAGGGACCAGAAGTGAACCCACCAGCTGAGAAGTATTTGTGGTCCATCTTAAGCTTCTATTCTGTTGGAATCCAGACAGATTGCCTCTGTCATATGGAAAATCAATTACTGCCAGACTTGATACTACTTCCCTAAACCCAATGAGCTTTCCCTTGAGTCAGTGTAAAAGCCCTCCCTGGTCCTCATTTTCAAAGGTGTGCAACAGGAGAGAAAGGGAGGAATGTGGGGGCCCAGGCAACCCGAGATGGGCTGAGCATGGAGGAAGGCGGAGAGTAAGGAGAGAAGTGAAGCATGCTTCTGTGCTTGGATCTGCTCTGCATCCCCAGATGCCCAGTCTCCTGCGTTAGATGTTCTGAATGGCATTCACTAGAGAATTATTTATCTTTTATTCCTTTATTATAATGAATGTTTCCAAAAGAGCTTCCAAAGCCGTGGGGGTGGGGATTGTCTTCACTACAAGGTAGGATATCAGAGATACCTGGGTTCCCAGAACTTATTTCTGATTGCCTATGGCAGCAATAGGGAACAAAGCCTAGCTGGCTCCAAATATAGAATACCTGAAATTCTGTTTTTATTTTATTTTTTAACAGTCCCCCATCTTAAGGGTGAAAGAAGGGAATCCACATAACAGCTGTTGTTATCTTCATGGCCCCAAGCACAGTCTCATTCCAGAGCTCTTGTCTGCAGAGGCATGTTGGTTTCCCTGACTCTTACCTGTTTTTGTTTCATTGTATGACTTTTTGTTGAAAAATTGAGAAAAGGGATTGCTCCAGGCCCAGAGGCCAGCCGAGGCTGTGTTCCCAGTGGAGAAACAGCTGGCGTTTTGCCTCTGTGGGTGCCTTCTCTCCTGATAAGAGCTTTCCTTTCTCGCTAGATAAATGAGATGTCCAAGGAAGTCACCAAGTTGAAGGAGGCCCTGAACAGCCTCTCACAGCTCTCCTACTCTGCCAGCTCCTCCAAGAGGCAGAGCCAGCAGCTGGAGGCGCTGCAGCAGCAGGTCAAACAGCTGCAGAACCAGCTGGCGGTGAGTGGGCCTGTTTCCACTGCTGGCTGGGGGTTGGGGGTGGGGGACAGGTAGGAACGAGCAGAAAGCTGCCCAGCCTAAAGAGTGTCGTGCTTCAGTGAGCAATTGACTAAAGACCTTTAGGTGAGGGCCAGAGAGGGAGCTGGTGGGTTTCCCAGTCATTACCTGCAATGAGAATGGGTTCCATGTGTCACTGGTAAGGGAGGAGTCTGCGGGATAGTGGCAGGAGCCTTTTTGTCTTGTTCCCTCTTCCACTCACTTGCTCCCCTTTCTCCGTTTTTCTGCTTCAGTAGTTACCATCTCTGGCAGCAGCTCGAGGTGTTTCTTATTAGGCGGCCAGGATGTCTGGTAGTTGTATATCCACATGTCTGAAGCTGCTTCTTGGCCCCTCTTCTGATTTCACCCAGTAAAGCTCTTTCATGTCTGTACTCATTTCTGGTGGCTGTTGTAATAGAGCAATAGAAACTTGGTTTAAAACAACACAGATTTATTACTGACAGTCCTGGAGATCATAAGTTCAAAGAAATCCGTTTCACAACAGTAAAGTCAAGGTCTCAGCAGGCTGCTTCCTTCTCAAGGCTCTAGGAGAGAATCTGGTTGTCTTTTCTAACTTCTGGAGGCTGCCTACTTTCTTTGGCTCATGGCCCCTCTCTCATCCCCAGAGCACATCACTCCAGCCTCTGGTTCTGTCCTTCCGTCTCCTCCTTCCACCTTTGACCTTTTTGCCTCCTCTTATAGGACCCTAGTAATCACATTTAAGGTCCACCCAGATAATCAGTATAATCTTTCTTTCCATCTCAGGATCCTCAATCTAAAAGATTCCTTTTGACTGATAGTTAACATTTATAGATTCTAGGGATTAGGACATGGGCATCTTTGGAGGGCCTCTCAGGTTGAGAGACTGAGAGGCCAGGGTGGTGGGTGGTTCCTCCACGTGGATACTGAAGTCAACCAAGCGATGACAGAAGCAGGAACAGAGAGGAAGACAGTGATCAGAAGACAAAGCTATAGAATATGTAAAGTTTCAATTGTTGCGTGCTCACTCAGTTGTATTCGACTCCTTGTGACCCTGTGGACTGTAGCCTACCAGGCTCCTCTGTCCATGGGATTTTCCAGGCAAGAGTACTGGAGTGGGATCCATTTCCTCCTCCATCTCCCCCACCAAGGGATTGAACCCAAGTCTCCAGCATCTTCTGCATTGGCAGGCGCATTCTTTACCACTGAGCCATCTGGGAAGCCCTTTAGTTAATGAGGGTATGTGATGTTTTCTACATGAAGATTAGGTTACCCTGGACTTTTGCTGGCTTCCATTTCCATGAACTTGGATTTTGTGATTTCTTCAGTACAGGTCGATACTTAGTGAATTCAGGTTTCTACAGTCCTTACTCCATCTGGCCACAAAGTTCAAAACCAGCTTTTTTATGTTACCAGCTCTAGCAGTGGAGTAGTAGTCTGGGGAGGAGAAGATGCTCTTGACTGTTTTGCAGGTCATTTTTCTGACCAAGTGGTTATCACAGACTCATAGATAAAGTACTAATGGTTTATATAGTCATTCTTATAATTATCCAACATGCATTTAATGAGCTTCTATGTATCAGTAATGTACCAGGTGTCCATGATATAAAAATGAATAAGACACAGTCCCTGCTTTCATGGAATATAATGGCTTACTGTGTACTCAGTGTGGTAAGCATTTGTTGAGAGATGACCAACATGCTGTGGGTGTAGAAAGGCAATGTGCATAGCCAATCTGGGTAAGTCTTGGAAGGCTTCCTGCAGGAAGTGATGCTTGTACCGAATCTTAGATGAGTAGGAGGCAGCAAGAATGTGGCATTTAGGGGGCCCATGGTTGCTGTAGCGAGCACAGTTCCAATGGAGTGGAGGTGTGGAGTGTGGACGGCTAGAGGCTGACTGGTGGAGAAGTGACTAAGGAGCTAGGTGTCTGCAGGAGCTGAAGAGAAACAGTGGGAGGCAGGGGAAGCCTAATGCAGATTTTCTAGAAAGACAGGAGATGGAGGTGGAGGAGTGGGATGCTTTCAACTGAGATCTTGGAGTAATGACTGAGGCAGGGAGGTAAGAGTGAGTGGCTGGAAGGAAGAGAGACCGGTCATGAAGCTGAGGTTGAGGGACTGAGAGGCCAGGATGGTGGGTGGTTCATCCATGTCAATACTGCAGTCAGCCAAGCAATGACAGAAGCAGGACCAGAAAGAAAGACAGTGATCAGAAGACAAAGCTATAAATGATGGAGTGGAGGGAGCCGAGAGGTGGGAGGAATCAGCACAGAGAGAGCTACCAAGTACACTTCCTAGTGGCATGAACTTCAAAGATCGAGGTTTCCAAGGTTGACCTTGAATAGGAAGGATACCTCATATCTGACATTGATGGGAAGGTGGTAAGAATAGATACTGATGGACTTCAGTTGATTTTTTAAGTGATCCATATGTGATAGTTTCAATTTCTATCAAGAAATAGGAAGAAAGGCCTCTTCTTAGAAGAGTTAAGAGCCGAGTTGAGATCCTTGAAATAGTCACTGAGAGGAACTGGAATAATATCTCAGCGAGAAGAAATAAAAGCATTTATAGCTGTGCTGTGAGGGGCCATTTGAGACTGGGGTCATCACCCTGTTCACCTCCTCAGTACACTGACAACTAAATCACTGAATTCCCCAGGGATTACATACCACTGGCCACACAGTAGGTGATCAACAACTCTTTTTATAAGATTACATTTTAAAAATTAAATTAATAAATATTTGTTCATTGTAGAAAAGTTGAAAGATTAAAAAAAAAAACAACTCTGAAGAAGCTACTCTAGATACTCTAGATACACCTTGTCTATAATTTAACCACTCAGAGACAGTAACTGCATTTGATGTAGTCCTTGGCCTGTTGTTTACTTTGTGTGAATACATTTGCCTAAGTATGTGTACATATATTTGTTTAAACAAACATGGGGATTATCAACTACTTTTTACAGGAATTTTCTTCTGGAGTTGACATATGCCAAGATATGAAAGATTTTTTTTTCCCCTAAGAATATTGACAAGTGTTCCAAACCACACACCCTATCAAGTCCACAGCAATTTCAAAAACTTCCTGTGCTAGTTGCTGGAAGGAATCACTAGGGTAGCATTTGGCCACAGCCTTCTCCTAGGATTTTTTTGAAGGTCTCCTAAGCCCCTGATGGTGGTTCAGATGGTAAAGAATCTGCCTGCAATGCTGGAGACCTGGGTTCAATCCCTGGGTCAGAAAGATCCCCTGGGGAAGGGAACCTGGAGTAGGGAGTACCTACTCCAGTATTCTTGCCTGGAGAATTTCATGAATAAAGGAGTCTGGCAGGCTCCAGTCCATGGGATCTCAAGAGTCAGACACGACTGAGTGACTCACACACTACAAACTCTTGAACAATGTCAAATTGTCTCTTTCTAGGAATGCAAGAAACAACACCAGGAAGTGATATCTGTTTACAGGATGCATCTTCTGTACGCCGTGCAGGTATGATATCTGGGGATCGTAAAGAGACACTGCAGCAGGGCTTGTCCAGATCCCCGTCCTGAAACTAACAGAATGGATGAGAATTTGAGGAGGTGGATTTTCAATGGAAAGCTTTTTCAAATACCTTCTGCTTTGCTTTGCATTTTGTGTTGGGAGCCCCTTCCCCTGTTAATGGGGAGCTGCCTCCTTTGGTGACTGCTGAGTGAGGAGGTTACCATTGCACACCCCACCCCACCCCCCACCCAATCAGGAGAAGGAGTCTGGGGGTTACTTTCTGGGCCTGAGGATATTCGCTGAGCCATTGGTGCCGTCGCACTCCTGGGACGGTCAGTGTTCTGAGACTGGCCGGGCTCTCATTTTCTGTTAAGGCTCTAGAAACCCTTTGTTGAGGGCTCTGCTGGGAGACCCAGCCTCCTTGTCCTCTGGAGCGAAAAGATCAGGGCCCTCACTTTGCCTCAGTTACTCCTGGAAATGTGGGAATGGGTAGGGCTCACATTTCCTGGGAAGATCAAGGGGGACAAATAAGGGCTTCTGCCTGCCAGTCACCTCACTCCCTAGGTGAAGCAGTGCCAGGATTTAGGTTCTAGTGAGTGTCATTTTATTTTAAACCTTTTGACATTCACTTTTCTAACAAGCATTCAGCCTCCCCTCTGCCCCTATTGTTTTCTGCATTTTGACGTTCCTATGGGACAGCAGCTTCTGTCTTCTATTCATCTCCTTCCTCGCCACCCCTGCAACGTCCCACGTGAGTTGTGTCCAAGGCATGATATCATAGGTTATTCTAATGAGTGTCTTGTGTTGGAATTTTCTAGGGCCAGATGGATGAAGATGTCCAAAAAGTACTGAAGCAAATCCTTACCATGTGTAAGAACCAGTCCCAGAAGAAGTAAAGTGGATTCCTTGGCAGGACACTGGCCCCTTGTTGTCCACCCTTGTGTTATATCCGGAGTTGTCGGCAGCCACTGCCATTGTTCTCATTCGTGGTATCACTGTGACCCTTATCATAGAACTTCTTCCCTTTCCAGAGACTTCTGAGGACAGGTCCCTGGAGAAGACTATCCTCCTTAGAACCGCTGAGAGACTTCAGAGCAGCAGAGGGGAAAGATGCTGTCACCCCCCGCTTCTGACCAGAGCTGGGATCAGTCACGCTCAGGAGTCTGGTCCCTGCGCTGGTAGCGGGGTATCTTTCCCGATACCTGCCTAGCTAAGGGGCTCCATGGCTGCATGACATGACGCCCCACACAGCCGTGCTTCTGTTCCTACACTTGGGCCGTGCCATTCAGCACAGCAGGGTTCTCTTTACCTTTGGTTTCCTAACCCCCACAACACGATTTAATTTCTAACCAAATTAGTATGACACTAGTTATGCGCTATGTGCTTAAGATCCTTCATCGTGATATCCTGTGGATTTAAAAACTTTAATTCCATCTTTTTTCCCATCTGCCTTATATTTCTCACCACCCTGCTTGTCAATCTTACAATCAGATGAGCACTATTAACTTAAATATGAAGTTAAAAAAAAAAAGCAAATTGTCCTTAAAAGTTCTCTCTTAAGTGCATAGCTGACATGTTGCAAATTTTCTATGCAAACTTGCCTCCTGCTGTTTGTTATCCACGAAGCTCAGGAAATCCAAACATTTGTGTTTCAACAAGGGACAGTAAACTGTGTGTTTACAGCCAAAAGAAATGCCTCATAGTTTTTAACCTCAATTTTTTAAAAGTGTTTTTTTTTTCTGTACAATATTTTTATTGGCTCTTAAAGATGTTTTCATATCTAAATCCCTAAGTAAGTGAAATTTACATTAGACTATATTAACAAAGTATTTTTTAGGTAATCATGCTTAAGACTTTATATACATAACTTTTTTCTCCACGTTTTCAGCGATAGCAGAAGGTAGTTATATATTCCACTCAAAATGAGCTGCCACCAACACCCCTAGACTTTCTGCCATTTGTTCTTAGGACTGTAGCACGTCTTTAAATATAGTAAATCCTCTTTAGCCCATTGAATATTTCTGAGTGCCCCAACTCTACCAGCACCTGTAAATTACCTCGAGAAGGACTGTGAGTACCAGTGGGTTTTTCTACTTTGAAACAAAAAATCCTGGTATACGTTACAGTGCCTAACCGAGGTCTTGGGGGAAAACATCTCTGTTCCCTTTACTTTCAGGTTAAAAAGGTTTCTGACTTGCTTGCAGCTTCCTTTATGGCCTTGATCTTATTGAGGGATATAAGCTGAAGACAGAAGTCTCTAATGTATAGAACTGTTAAGTGTAGGCCGGCTCTGACGGGGCTGCCTGCGCTCAGAGGCCACTTGGCAGCCCTGTGCTGAATGAGGGCCAACGACAGCGAAGCAGAAATGGCTTTCGAACTTGGTGTTACTTTTCTTAAGTTGTTTATAGTTCAGCAATTTCGAACATGCTCCAAAGAAAAATGTGAAAGGACTTTCTGTCACAGCACTTAAGAAAACACAAAACCACCCCTCCCACCCCCACACAGAAATGCTGCAGAGTGTAAAACTTGAGACATTTTGTAGGACGCCTGACAAAGTGTAGCCTTTTATCTTGTTTCAGGATGCATATTTATTTCAAGTACTCTGGTTAAATACTGAAGTTACATGCTGTAGTTTAGCATTTTGCCTTTGTAATTTACAGAAAAGTATTGCAGAAAATAAACTTTTGTTTCCTTTTGCATCTCCCTTGTTGATTTTGGGTGCCTTCATTATTAGCATGCCCTGTAAGGCTTCTGAAGATCAGCTCAGTAGCACTTCAGGGCGACGGTTTTTATATGCTGTGTCATGTTCAGCAGGTGGCCATTGTCTGCGATCTCTCATGCAACATGTCATACCATTCCCGTCTTCTAGCTCTTGGGACCACCTTGAACTCCGCCCCAATCATCAGCCACTTTTGGACACTTGCATCACAGTTATTTCATTGAAAATTGCCTCTCAGTTGATCTGCAGTCTTTTTTTTTTTTTTTAACTATTTAAAAGCCTCCATTAGATTTTTTTTTTCCTCTTCTATTTTGAAAAAGTAGAAAATGTATGCTAAGTCACTTCAGCCCTGTCTGACTCTTTGTGACCCTATGGACTGTAGCCTTCCACGCTCCTCTGCCCATGGGATTCTCCAGGCAAGAATACTGAAGTGGGTTGCCACACCCTCCTCCAGGGGATCTTCGTGACCCAGGGATTGAACTTGTGTCTCTTATGTCTCCTGCACTGGCAGGTGGGTTCTTTACCACTAGTACCACCTAGGAAGCCTGAAAACATACACATGGTTTATTTTTAAAAAGTCAGATACATTATCCTGTCACATTACAAAGTTAATTCATTCCTGAAAAAAAAAAAAACCCTGTAGGGTGAATTCTTCGGAGAAGGCAATGGCAACCCACTCCAGTACTCTTGCCTGGAAAATCCCATGGATGGAGGAGCCTGGTAGGCTGCAGTCCATGGGGTTGCTAAGAGTCGCACACGGCTGCGTGACTTCACTTTCACTTTTCACTTTCATGCATTGGAGAAGGAAATGGCAACCCACTCCAGTGTTCTTGCCTGGAGAATCCCAAGGATGAGAGAGCCTGGTGGGCTGCCATCTATGGGGTCGCACAGAGTCAGACAGGACTGAAGTGACTTAGCAGTAGCAGGGTGAATTCTTGCAGGTTGAAATCATAATTAAAACACCAGATGACAATGAAATGGGTGCAATTATTTAAGTAACTCACATTCTTCATAGCACAGTGTCAACAAGGCCATCTCCCTTTGCTTACAACACAGTTCTGCTGCCTCTCAGCTCCTGCTGCCAAGGCATACCATAATACTCGACTGAACCCTCACTCACCTCCTCCCTCTGAAAAGAAAAAGGACAAAAGATACCAATGAAAATAATGTGAAAATATAATGTCTGAGGCTACTGTTATTTTAAGTTATCAAGTGCATGCTCCCTCAAAAGAGCTTACCTCGACAGAGACCAACCATTCAACTCAGAAAATAATTTCTTGGGGACACTCAAATGAGGACTTAACCTAGATAAATACAAACCAGGATTCTTAAATGGAAAGAACTGTCATATGCCAATGGCAGGGTAAGAAAAGAAACAGTCATCCCTCGATGATTCTATATCACAGTATAATTGTAGGATAAATGAGATAAACTGAAAGTAAGTCTCTCCTTCTGATCCTTAGTTGACCTCCCCAGAAGCAACAACTATTAAATAGTTTCTTGAATGACTTAAGACAGTCTGTGTCTATATGTATTGGATCTTAATGAACATTTTGGCCACCCTTTTACTTTCCTCTTTAAATATGGAAACTTCATTCATTCTTCAGGACCATACTTTTTCCACCTAAAATATCCAAGATTGTTGTTTGTCAGCACACAAATCTCATCCTTTTTAACTGCTGCATAATGATTCATAGTATAATTGTGCTGTATTTTATTAAACTAGCTCCTCATTGATGGGCATTTAGTCTGCTTCCAGTATTTTGCAGCCCTAAAACTGATGTGATGACTATGCTATGAATAAATGTCTGTATGTATATGTGTGAGCATCATTTGGGTAATTTTCAAATTGTCTGTTTGCACACTGGCCTCCATCAGGTGATACAGGAATGCAGAGAAGGAAAAAGTAGAATAGCATGTGGATCATCACAGTCAGTGAGAAAGAATGGCCTTTTTCTTCACATGGGTTACATAAGAGTCATCAACTTGATTTTCTTATGTAAACTTTCAGACTGACTCCAAAGCCTTTAATAATTCAACTCACTGATCTTAAGATCAACACATGATATGCTGTGTGGGGAAAATGCTCCCAAAATACATTGACACATGACCTTTTGCCATGTGGCATAACTGGAATGCTGGGCGCTGACAGCAGTTGAAACACCACCCAGCCAAGATGGGGGTGATGTAAGGTTTAAAAGGCAGACTGCAAAGCAGAGACTGAGCTGAAAAAAGCAATAGACAGAGGCGTTCATGGGAGCAGTTTCTGTTTACCTGCTCAGGGCAGGGAACTGTCAAACATTCAGGGAGTGTGTGGCACATTTGTGAACCAAAGGACAAAAGCGCATCGATGACAGTCGCCATAACTGGGCCAAGAGGTGCTGGTAGGGAGCAATCGATGTGGGTGGGTTCCAGTAGATGAAAAGACTCCCTTGAGGAGTAAATCCTTAAGAGATGGAGGTGGGTAGAAGGGAAGAGTCATTTCTGCACACTCACTATAAGCCAAGCCCTAAAAATGGGAAGAAACTATTTCAAGAAGGGTGACTGGATGTACCAGATTGTTAGTGGAGAATGTGGAGGGGAGAGAGAGGAGCAAGACACGGCCAAATAACGTAGGATTTAACAAAGGAGAAGGGTAGTAAGAGTTACCTGTGTGTCACCATCAGATGTTTTTAAACCTATACATTTGTGTCAGGTTAAATTGCACCCCACTCCAGTACTCTTGCCTGGAAAATCCCATGGACGGAGGAGCCTGGTGGGCTGCAGTCCATGGGGTCTCTGAGGGTCGGACACGACTGAGCGACTTCACTTTCACATTTCACTTTCATGTATTGGAGAAGGAAATGGCAACCCACTCCAGTGTTCTTGCCTGGAGAATCCCAGGGACGGGGGAGCCTGGTAAGCTGCCGTCTATGGGGTTGCACAGAGTCGGACACGACTGAAGCGACTTAGCAGCAGCAGCAAACACACTCTTCATAGGCAGAATAATACCCTCCCAAAAAACACACTCTTCATAGGCAGAATAACACCCTCCCAAAGAGGCTCATGTCCCAATTCCTGGGAATTTAAATAGTTTATGTTATATGGCAAAGGAAAATTAAGTTCTCAGATAGAATTAAAGTTGTTAATTAGCTGACCTGATTAGCCTGATACAGAGATTATCCTGGGTTATCTGGGTGAGCCTGCTGTAATCAAAAGGCTCTTGTAAAGCAGAGGAAGGAGTCAGAGATTTAAAGATGCTATACTGCTGACTGTCAAGATGGAAGAGAGCTGAGAACCAAGGAAGGTGGGTGGTTTCTAGTAGCTGGAAAAGGCAAGAAAACAATTCTCGCTGAGAGCCTCTAGCCCAGCCAAAAGGAGGAGATAATAAATTCCTGTCGTTTTAAGCTGCTAAGTTTGTGATGACTCGTTACAGCAGCAAGACATAACAGAGGCCAGAACCTCTACTAATGGGGAGCTCCTGAAGATGACACAGTTTACTGTTATTGAATATGAGTAATAAGCCAGGCACTCTGCTGGATGCTAACGGTTCAGTGGTGAATATAAAGCTCCTGCTCACAGGACCTCACATCGGTGGCTCTGCCACCGAGCAGACATTCCATGTTCACTGGATGGGTGGATAGGTGGAGATTTAGATGGATGAATTGCTTATAAGGCCCTGCATCATGATCTCCTCTTAGGCTGACTCATTCTCCTGTCTCTTCTTCTCATTCTTTCTCCACGTATTTATTTTTGGCTGTGCCGGGTCTTCATTGCTGTGTGCCGGCTTTCTCTAGTTTTGGCAAACGGGGGCTGCTCTCCAGTTGCAGTGCATGGGCTTCTCTTTGCGGTGCCTTCCCTTGTTGCAGAGCATGGGCTCTAGGGTGTGTGGGCTCAGTAGTGTGGCACACAGTTTTAGTGGCATGTGGAATCTTCTTGGACTAGGGATCGAACTGGGTGTCCTCTCCTGTGTCCCTGGCGTTGGCAGGCAGATTCCTAACCACTGGACCACCAGGGAAGTCCTCTTTCTCTCATTCTTAGTTGAACCTTTTGTTGTTCCTTGAATCGATTAAATTTGCTCTGTCCCCAGGCCTTTGCGCTTGCTATTAACATCCTATAATGCTCTTCTTGACATTGGCCTGATTTGCTCCCTTATTTCCTGTGGTCCCTCCTCAATACCACCTTGTCTCCTTAACGACCCTGTATAAACCAGCACAGCCCTCCCCAGCTGCCCCCATCACTTCCTAGATCCTTTGCAGGGCTTTGTTTTCCTTTGTATAATTTGTTACTTTCATGTAAGGTGGTTCATCCCTTTCCCAAAGCTGGACCCCTTAGCAGAGGCCTGAGACCAGCTAGAAGAAGGTTTTCTCCTAATTCACACAATGTATGCTCAGTCACTTCAGTCGTGTCCAACTCTGCGACCCCATTGACTGTAGCCAGCCAGGCTCCTCTGTTCATGGGATTCTCCAGGCAAGAATACTGGAGTGGGTTGCCATTTCCTTCTCCATAATTCACACAAAGTTGCTGCCTATTCCCTAAGCCATCTGCCTTTTTCTAACTTGCAGAGACATCGGTGTTTACTAACAGCCCTATGTTTTTCTTCACCTGGTAGAACAGAAGCTCCAGGAGAGCAAAATATTCATTGCTTTGCCTGCTGTTGCTTGCCTACGGCTTAAAAAGAGCACTGTCAGGCACATGGTAGGCATTCAGTAGGTATTCTTCCTTAAGGGATGGACAGATACATGGAGAAACTCTCAAGTAAATGGAGCGCAAACAGCCTCATGTGTGACTATGAGACCACAGATGGGACACCAAGGGCACTCAGAAGAAAGACATCCAACCCTGCCTTGAGAGGCCGGAAAATGTGTTTTAAGAAATTACACAGTCCATGAGAAAGTCTATTTGGATTTCCTTGTCCTCAAGTTTCACAGTTCCTGGGTTTGGAATAATCTGGAGATAATCACATTTGATTGGGGATTGGAAGACTGTAGAAGGAACCATCTGCACATGGTTGGTTCCTCTGTGATTTCTGCAATAGCAATGCTTAATGAGGATAAAGAGAGGAACTTTGTGAAAAGGCTGTATTAATAAAAGCACTGTCCCAGATTACTAGCATTTCAATTCAGAATCAATAAACACAACTGAAGCATACCTACTATTGAGACAGAAGGGAAAGGACAGGACACAAATGCTGATGATGGAGTAAGGCTGCTGGGATGCAATAAAGACCAGCTGAAACCAAGGTGGCTTTAAGAATAGCTGGGTCATTGATCTTTAGCTCATTATACCTTCATTGTAATACTAGAAATCACTCCTC
Organism: Ovis aries; assembly: GCF_016772045.2. Taxonomy (NCBI): domain Eukaryota; kingdom Metazoa; phylum Chordata; class Mammalia; order Artiodactyla; family Bovidae; genus Ovis; species Ovis aries. The sequence goes on along the minus strand of NC_056069.1, from coordinate 39,480,162 downwards.
TTATGCCATGCCAGTTCCGACGTGGGCCATAAAAGGCCAAAAAGTGGGCAGTGGCCCAGTTCCTGCGAAATCCCTACACTGGTGGCTCAGACGGTAAAGAATCTGCCTGCAATGCAGGAGACCCAGGTTGGGAAGATCCCCTGGAGAAGGGAATGGCAACACACTTCAGAGTTCTTGCCTGGGATATCCCATGGACTGAGGAGCCTGGACTGAGGAGCCTGGTGGGCTACAGTCCATGCGATCACAAAGAGACACGACTGAACAACCAACACTTCCTGAAATAGCAAGATTCCTCCCTATGAAATTACTTAGACCATAAAATCCTATGGCCCCGTGCCCTGAGGTCACTCTCACTGAGCTGACTGCATTCTACCTATGGAAGGTGTATCTCTCTAAATAAATTTGCTTTCCCTTTACTGTGGCTTGCTCTTGGATTCTCTCTTGCACTAAGCCAAGAACCCTTGCTTGGCCATCCATCCTAAGGATTCCTGCAGACTCCAGGACGTGGTGATATTCCCCTCTTCTGCAGCTCCGTAACTAAGCTTACATTTGTAGCCAAGGTTGAAATGCAAGGAAAGAAAAAAAGTCACAGGTTTAGAATTCTAAGAGTCTTCAAGTTCTTTTCATCTGATTTCTAATTTTACAGATGAGGGCAACGTGCTTCTGGTTAGAATTAATTAAACGGAGATGGCACCAGAGTGTTGGCTTTAGGAACGAGAATTCAGTGGCTGTTCCAGCACCTCACTTTCCCTCAAGAGGACTAGCAAAGCAAGTGTTAAGGAAAGAGAAGTTATATTACTCTTGGAAACAATCTCATAGGCACTTCCAACAATGACAGAACATTAAAACTCTTCAACGAAGACCAACTTGTAACAAAGGTAAGGGAGATGTGTCAGAGAACAGGAAACAAATTCTTCCTTTTTATCCTCATACATGTTAAATATTATTCATAGAATCACAAAAATCTCTGGTTTACCCTCACAGAATCCTGGAACTGGAAGGGGTTTTAGAAAGCAAGTGGTGAAAATACTCTCACAGTAGAGGCGAGAAAATCGAGTCCCCTAGACTATGACCTACCCCAGGGCACAGAGTCCGAAGCAGAACTCTGCCATTTCAAAGCCCAGACCAGCGCTCTCATCGTAGTTTCATGCTGAGGATTCTTTTAGGAAACAGAATAAAGCAGGTGGGATCTTTCTGAAATTCTGGCTCAGGAGCTTGAGGGTAGAGATTTAAGCTTTAATAGGTCATCCAGGTTTAAACTTATGGGATATTAAAGCAAACTCACTTAAACAGCTCCTCCAACCTAACTCCAGAAAGGCTTTCTTGGCAGTCCTGGAGCAGCAGCTATTAAACTTCAACCAAGGAACTGGAAAGGACAAACACTAAATGTAAACACCACCTGTCAAGTTCTTGGTAAATATTTTCCCTCTACTGAGCTTGCTCGTTTTTGAAAAGGAGAGTACATACCAGTTCCAATTTGACTTGTCATAGGCCCCTAACTCATTGTGGGGTTCATGACAACTCCTTAAACACAAGGCTACTTGAGCCAGTGCCATTTATTTGTGTATTGACCACAACTGCCCCTTCACCTGGCAGATCTAAATGATTGTTTTCACTGTGTGTCTTTCAGGCCACTGAAGGTGGGTAGGATAAAGCTACATGGTGTATAACTTTGCGCTATGTAGTGTTTGCCAAGTGTGCCCTGTACCCTGGAAAATATTCTCTGAACTGCCAATCATTAGCAAAACTAGTGGACCATTTCTTAAGCAACCGACTCCCTACACTCCGCTCCCCTACTCACGTGTAGCGCGAATTTTACCAGGAGAGGCAACACAGACGGTGCCAGCACCGTCAATAGTTCTGAGGCTTTCCTCCCCGTGCCCGAGACAGAACACCCGGGGAACTGCCGAGTGCAGGGAGCGCGGAAGGCGCAGGGTGTCGCCGAATACAGCCTGGGTACATCTCAGCTTTAAATAAGGTCGTGGAGCCCGAGGCCCCACTCCATCCTTCGATGGGATTTATCGCCTCTTTCCGGGCCTTCATCTCCGAGAGGTAAAGTGAAATTGAGAAAAACAATAGTAGGCGGTAAAGCTACAGGAGAGGGACGTGTCAGGACGAGACTCGGGACTCCCTCGTCTCGCCTGAGAGGACCGGAAAGCCTCCGCGGCGGCAACAGCTGTAGTTGGCTGGGGCAGCCCGGGATTCCGCAGGACCGGAAGTGTCCGCGTCGCCATGGCTACAGGCGCGGACGCTAAACGCCGCCCGCGGCATTCCGTTCCTATGGTAACACCATTGTCTCCACAGCCAAAACCCCCGCGGCGAACGCGGAAGGCAGAGCTAGCTGAGCGTCTCGCTTCCGCAAGGCAACCTGTGGCGCCTTGAACGAGGTCCGCAGAGGCCAGTACACTGAAGCGCCCCGCGGAAGTCGAGCAGAGGGTGCCAGGAAGGCTAGTTCCTTGCCTTCTGCCCTCCGCCAGGTACCCCGCGACGCTTGCCTCTCGGCCGCCCTCGCCCTCTCTTCCGGCCAGGGCCTCTGCGGCCGGTGCACCGCTGACAAGAAGCCAGGGGGAACCTCCGACGGTGCTTGAAATGTGGTGTTTAGGTTTACGAAGATGAGACAACTGTAGAAAAGAAGAAAGCGATTTGCACTGGAGAGGGGCCAGAATTTGGTGTTACAGTTCAGGGCCATGGGAAACCTCACAGGAACAGAATTTAGGAGATTGAGAAGTCAGAACCTCTCCCCCTGGTCTACAGTTTATATATATTTATGGGTGTGTGTGTGTGTGTATGTTTGGACCTCTCCCCCTGGCAACAGTTTTGATTGAACCTGGGCCCTCTGCTTTGGCAGTGTGGAGCCACTGGACCACCAGGGAAGTCACCGGCTACAGTTTTGAAAGTAGAGAATAGAAAGACAAATTAGTAAATCTTCCCTTTTCGTCTTTGGGTGCAGCCTTAGTCAGAGACCTATTCAGGGCTCAGGTGGGAATGAGTGACTTTCTGCAGGGTGAAATTAGGAGAGACTTGGTGGGTTCATAAATAATTGCATTCCGTTTGGATTGGATTTAAGTAACGGGGATAGCCACGAGCGTTCAATTTAGAAAATAATATAAATCATTTTTTTCTTTTTTTGCCATCAGTTTTCACTATTTCCTCCATCAGTTAATGACAGCAATCAAAATAGATGCATATGTTTTAGCTCCTTAACTAGGATCACCTAAATAGTAAGACGTCTCTAGGGACATGAAGAATTAACAAACACAGTTTGTTAGTATGTTGGTCGTGAGAGCTGATCATCTGCAAAAACAATATCTGACTTGAGTAGGAGATCACAGTTTCCATGATTCAGGAGATGTAAATGTGTTGGCTTAAGGGGTAAGAAAGGTCAGAGATTTGGGAGGGAATGGAGTAAAAGTTAAACAATAGAAATTTAACTCAGGGATTCAGTTTGGCAAATGTCTTTAATTTCTGCTTTCCAGGTCCACCATTCATGAGTGTATGTGTAGTCTATTTGTGGATTTAGGATGGGTTATATATTTGGGCAGTTTCAGTTTAATGCTAATAGCATCCAACAGAGGGAAAATAGAACAGACTTCTAAGTGTTTTCTTCCAAAGGTAACCTCACACGTGGTACTTCGTAGGAAGAAGATGCGAGCCAGCCCCATCCGCATCCCAACTGTCACCAGTGACACCGACTGGGACTTCTGCTTCCATCTGTAAGTGCCACAGAGTCTTAGCATCACTTTCCACTGGCCTGAAACACTGGGACCTTCACTTTTTTTTAAATATGAAAAGATTTTGTTTTTCAGTGTTTACATTTTATGTTCTTTAAAAGTATGTTCAAATTTAGTAGACTTTTTTTATTACATTTTTTTACTTTGTATTGAAGTATAGCTAATTAACAAGGCTATGATAGTTTCAGGTGGAAGTGAAGGGACTCTTCCATACATATACATGTATCCATTCTCCCCTAAACTCAATTCTTCTCCCATTCAAACTGCCACATAACACTGAGCAGAGTTCCCTGTGGGACCTCCACTTAAGGCCAGTCTTGGTGAAAAGCTTTGCATGCATGTTATGGGGAAGATTGAGATTCTGTGTTGTTTTCTAATAACAGTTCCGCTATAATGCCCATTTGTACTTAGGCAACCTATACGACGGTTTCCCTGCTGGCTCAGTGGTAAAGAACCTGCCTGCCAATGCAGGAGACATGAGTTCAATCCCTGGTTTGGAAAGATACCCTGGAGAAGGAAATGGCAACGCATCCCAGTATTCTTGCCTGGGATATCCCAGGGACAGAGGAGCCTAGCAGGCTACAGTCCATGGGGTCACAAAGAGTTGGAGAAGACTTAGTTGGAACACACACACATGCAGCCTATGCAAGATGGAAAAGAAATGTTTTTTCCTAATTTAAGGGAGGTTTCAACTCTTTTTTTTTTTTTTACAAAGATAATTTTAACAAGATTGGTGAAGTCATGGAGAATTAAAAAGTTAATGAGCAAATTGAAATTGTTTCATGAAATAGTCTTTCAGTCGTGTCCAACTCTTTGTGACTGCATGGACTGTGTAGCCCACCAGGCTTCTCTGTCCCTGGGATTCTCCAGAAAAGAATTCTGGAGTGAGTAGCTATTCTCTTCTCTAGGGGATCGTCCCAACTCAGGGATAGAACCCAGGTGTCCTACATTTCAGGCAAATTCTTTGCTGTCTGAGCCATCAGGGAAGCCCTTCCCGAAATAGACAATAAGTAAATTAAAATTTTTACATCATAGCAACTAATACTTATTGAGCAAATACTGTGTGCCAGGCACTGTTCTAAGTACTTATATATATTAACTCAATTAATTTCTTCAACAATTCTGTGAGGGAGGTACTGTAATTACCCCATTTTTTAGATGACAAGTATAAATTAAAGGTTGGGCAGTTTGCCCAAAGTCACATAGCTAGTAAGTGCTGTTCAAACTGGGCAGTCTGACTTCTGAGTCTGTTCTTTAACCACTTCTCTATACCAGGGCTTTTCAACCTTGACACTGTTGACATTTTGGATTAAATAATTATTTGTTGTGGGGCTGTCCTGTGCATTGTAACATCCTTGGCCTCTACCTGTGAGATGTCAGTAGCTCCACCCCCGTTGTGACAAGCAAAGTAATCTGACATTGCCAAATATCCCCTGGGAGCAATATCATCCTTGGTTGAGAACCATTGCTCTGTACCAATGCTATCAAGTAGAAATATAATGCTAGCCAAAAATCTAATATTAAATTTTAAGTAGCCATATTAAAAAATAAAAAGAAATAGGTAAATGTAAATACTATATATCAATATATATAATATTATATAAAATAATTAATGAAATATTTTTCTTCGTATTAAGTCTTTGAAATTCAGTGTGTATTTTACACTGCAGCAGCTCTCAGTTCAGGCCAGCTACATTTCATGTGCTTAACAGCCAAGTGTGTCTAGTGGTTAACATGTTAGTGTAATTCATTCTGTACCATCTTATAAAATATTTTAAGGATTATATAACTATAAAAATTGAAGTTAAAAATGCAGAGTTCAGGAATTTTTCTGGTGGTCTAGTGGTTAAGAATCTGCGTTTCACTGCAGGGGAAATGGGTTTAAACCCTGGTCAGAAAACTAAGATCCCACATTCCCCATGGAACAACTGAGCCCACTCATCACAATTTGAGTTTATGCACCAAAATGAAAGATCCTGCATGATGCAGTGAAGAACCTGCATGCTTCAACTAAGACCCAATGTAGCCAAATAAATAATAAAATTAGTATTTTTTAAAAAAAGAAAAAATGTTGAGTGCATAGTAGAGTATCTTGGAAATAGATAATTCATATCTAATTTTACTAGTAAGAATTCACATTTATGATGGCAATATATAGAATAAGTTAGAAGCTGAGCAAGGCAAATCATTCATTTAACTTTTTTTTTTTTTATATATTTTTGGTCGTGCAGCACATGGAATCTTAGTCCCCAGACCAGGAATCAAACCTGCATTCTTTGCTTTGGAAGTGCAGAGCCTTACCCACTGGACCACCAGGGAAATCCCTGGCCTAATCTTTTTATTCTGACTATTCTTTGAGATATCTATCTGGTCAGTATTCTCCAGGTATCTTTCTTACCTTTCACAGCAACAAGTTCAAAGCTAGTTCAGGGCTTTGCAGTCTCAAGTTATATATCAAGACTTGAATGTTTCTTCTTCCTTTGAGGCCCTGCTATTAAAGCTTGGGCTTATTTTGGGCTTGTTTTTAATATCAAAAGTTAATAATATTTTTGGTGACACCAATAGGTTGAACTTCTGCTCCAGGTATATGAAATATACAGCCTAAGCAAGGTCTTCTGTTGAGGGACTAAGTTTTCTTTCTGTGAGTTTCTTGAGTTAGGCTCTCTTGCCACAGATTTCCTCTATTATCAGTCTTTTTCAGGCATCTTGAAGACCTTACACTTCCTTTTTCCAGTCATTTGTTCATCATTAAACAAGCAGTTATTTTTTCCTGCTGTGACCCAGATATCAGGGTTTCTTAGAAACAAATGAGACTCAGTCCCAGCCCAGGTGATTTTACTTACTAGGAAGCAAAGAAGACTCAGAAACGAAACGAATTTTGAAAAAGACTGTAGTGTGAGTCGAAGTTGGAGGAAACTTCGGCAAGCCTGTAGAGGGTGTTTGTACTACTACTCCAGTGCAATATTTCCAGCAGAGGTGACACTCCATTTGGGTCTTGGAGGAGTATGGAATTCACCAGGCAGAGATCAGGCAAGTTTAACTCCTATTTCCCAATTTCATGGCTCCCCCAGGCTTCTCTCCCTTTTCCATTGAGTTTTTCCACGTCGTCTGAAAGCACACTTCTGTTTGTGGACTGAGTGCAGTCCTGCCAGGGCCTGGGCCTGGGCCTAAAGAAATGTTGCTGCCCTGTCCACATGGTTTACCCACATGCCTAAATAAATATAGGTTATTTAGAACAGAACTCTGGATGGATATTAATATGTCATTTATTTGAACCTGGTGTAAAAGTTTACATTTGATATTTATTTTCCTTCTAAATTTTCTCCTTCTTGTATTCTTACAACAAGCATTCATTACTTATCTAATTAGTGGAAAAGGAAGGTAAAATTTATTTTGAAAACTATGCAATTGTTGAGCTTTTAAAAACTATCATGATTACAAAGGTGATTCTTTGGGGAAACTTATGATTAATTAAAATTTCTGCTATTCCTCTTAAGATCTTAGAATTCTATTTCTTCTGGATCACTTTATGATTTTTCTGGTAGAGTTAGGATATGGTTATTTCTTTTGTTAACATAGGATTCACTCTTTGGACTTTATCACATCAATTACCCATTCATAATTATGTTTAGCACTGAAATCTGAGATTTATGTTGTCTCTGTGTATACATGTGTGCATATGTGTGTATATGTGTGTATGTGTGTGTATGTGTGTGTAAGCAGGTGGGATAGGGGTGCTGGGGAAGAGGGAGAAGATTTTTCAACCCGCTCAGCTCTTTTTCCAACACATTTTTGGTTTATTTTTTTTTCCCCTAATAATTGAAAAGGTCATTTCTCTCCTGAATCTGCAATTGACCCAGTGTGTGTTCCCCTCCCTTCTCCTTGGTAAGACCACATCCTCTTTAGTTAGGGTTTATATTGAAGCTTTTAAGAAATTTTAAAGAGGACATGTGAAGTTCCAACCTCAAAATGTTAGTTCCCTTTACCTTATTTCACTGTGTACATTTTTGCCCCTGGTTTGGATCAGAATTTAGAACACTAGGAATCTTGGAGATCTTCCAATTCAACATCCTAAAGTCATGGAGCTCATAAAATAATAATAGCTAATGTTAAAAGAGCACTTACTAAATAGCAGGCACTGTGCTAAGTGATTTATGAGTATTACCTGACTTAATCCCATAACCTCATCAGGTGAATGTTCATATTGACTTCATTTTACAGAGAAACAGATTAATGGCTTACTTAAGGTCTTATGGTTGGTAAGCCGCAGAGTTGCAGCTAAGTGGGTAGTTCAACAAATCTGTTTCATTTGAACCACTACATTGCTGTTCTAATTCTGGGTTTTGCAGGTGACATGAGTTTGCTACCTGGCTTTATTCTTCAGGTCTGTTTTAAAGATTATATCCCCAGCCCCCAGTTGGGAGGGCTCTGTCCTTCAGTGCCACCTTGTTTGAGATATACAAAGGTCAAACCTCACTCCATGTCCCTCTCTGGTACCCGCAGGTCCCAGCAAACGAAGATCCCAGAACATCAGCGAATAGATGAGTCATCTCCCACTAGTGGATCTGAAGAGAGTGAGGAAGACACCAAAGTCAAGGAGAAGGTCATAGACCGTATGTCTCATCCCAGAGAGAAACTGGCCCAATCCCGGAAGAAAATAGCTCAGCTGATTAAGGGGAAAAAGGTAGAATAAAAAATCACAAGGTTTTCCATTTTCAAATATATATGTCCATGATTAGAGAAACTCTTCCTTAACTTCAGACTGAAGGCCATGAAGTGAAGGAAGGTGTTAATATTTCTTTGTAAGTGGGAGAAAACAGAGCAGAGCATAGTTGGTAGCCAGCCCACCTTCCAGTTCCACACATGGGTCACTAAATACTTCCTTGGAGTATTTGTGCTCCTGACTTTAAACTGAAAATTGATGTTGGATCTTCCTGTTGCTGTGTCATTCTTTTAATTAACAAACAGTTTTTTTTATTTCTCCTGAAAGGTTTCAGGATAATACCTTTGGGGCAACAAGAAGTCCAGGATAGTGAGGCAAGAGACTGAGAACAAGGGTAGCCAGGCGCAGTCTAGGCTCAGGCCTAGCAAGGATATGGTAAGATGCCTGTGGTTACAGTGGAATCCTAAGTAAACCAAAGGACAGGAAGTGGGTGGTAGCAGCAAAGGTCAGGGAGGCCAGGTATCCATTTCCAAGAGCAAAGCCAGGACTTGGGAACTGGGACCTCAGAGCAAGTGTTTAGCAGGAGTGTTCAAAGTCCAGAACAGGAGACAGCCTGTCAGCGACCCTCGTGATTAACACACAGGCACCAGCCTGCTCCCAGAGCGTTATTTATCAACAAAGAATTCTTATGCTGACTTACTGACTTCCTAGCCATTCCCAGACAAGGGACAGAGTGATCTTAAAGTACTTGTGTGAAAGTCTGCAGATGGCTTAGGAAAGGCTGAGAGAGGCACCTCAGAGGACAACAGAAGTTGTTACTTCCCTGGATGAATATATCTGTAAATTTACCTGTGTAAACTACCCAGAAACTTGGAAAGGACCATCATCCTGACCCATTAGTATTTCATGAGCCTAGGCTAGAATGATCAGTTCTAGAAAGACAAGTACCAACTGCCATAGAATGCAAGTGTGAGCTTCTAAGATTTGACAGCTCCTTGACCACTTTGGATAATGACAGGGATTGAGATTTAGGAGTTAAATCTAGCCCACCCCAGTTCTCACCGCCCTGAAGGACAGGAGGATTGGCAGTGGCAGAGGCAAGGCTGGGCTGACCTCTGGAGCCCATACTGGTTATCTCTGTGCCCAGGACAGGAAGTGTGGGGATGGATGAATACACACGTCCAGAGCCAGGAAAGGGCTCAAGGCCTTGGACTCGCATTCTAGGCATTTATCATGGTGTTATGCTTCCTCCTCAGAATAGAACTTAGTATTTACTGTGCGGTTAGCCCATAAAGAACACTCACATGTTCTGACCGAATGGCTGTTTTTAAAGCCTGAAGGGAAATGTCCCTCTTACATTGTTTGCTTCTGTGTGTTTGAGCTCAGAGGGATGAAGCCTAAAGTGCAGAAGGATGTGGGAGTCACGGGGGTCAGAAGAGAGCAGTCCTTAGACTTCTCTGTGTGTTACTCTGTAAGGGGGTTACAGTCAGATAGTACAGAACAGATTTGGATCCTTTTGATATTGACTCACTTTCCTCTAGAGTAATTCTGTAAGGTGAGTGGTATAGATCCCTAAGTAGAAGAGGAAGCTGGGACGCAGGGTGTTCTTGCCTGAAACCTCACAGTCAGTAAATGTCAGAACCAGGATCAAAATTCCAGGCTTCCTAAAGTGCTGTTCCATCTCACCAGGAAATAAATGCCTGACTTTGTCAATCACTGCAGCTACCTGGTGACTGTGTATGTAAAGTTACTGACATCTATGCGTTAAAGATGTAATTCTTTGAATTCTTAAGAGAGCTCTGCCCATCAGTTCTACAGGGCCAGGGACTCTTTCTCCACCCCATCCTTATCTTTGCCAGTAGAGAGATGATTCATTCAGCAAGTACTGAATGAGTGGCCTCCTCTGTGCATGGAGCGTACAGCAGTGAACTTGAGGAATAAACTGTTCTTGAGGAACGTATTTTCTATTTGGGGAGACAGATCACAGACAAAAAATTTTAGTGTATGGAATATCAGAGAGAGGTAAATGCCATGAAGAAAAAAAATTAAAATTGGTAATGGGGTATAGTAAGTAATGGGGTATAGTAAGTGATGGGGTGAGAGGCTGTTTTATTAAAGTGACCAAGGAAGGCCTCTCTGAGGTCAACAAAATGAAAATGACACAAGAGGGTAATGATCTGTGAGAGTGTCCCAGGCTGGGGAACAGCAGGTGTACAAGCCCTGAGCTAGATCTTTAAAAATCCAGATATGCTTATGATCATAAATAATAATAAAAATTTAGAAGAAGGAGAAAAAGATGGAGGAGGAGAAGAAAAAGAATGATAAACACCTAGCTGCTTGGTAACCATGGGCAGGTGCTAGTGAATGAACTCATTATTTGGAAAGCTGGTAAATTAAGGGAAAGATTAAAGTATATATCCTGTCCTTCTGTTGTGAACTGTACTGTTGGGTAACCAAGAAATAGATGAGGGGAGATTTCATTTTTATAAAGTTATTCCAGCTAACATGTGAAGAAGGAATGATGGAATTGGGATATCATCATTCTATTATCTTTTACAGATTTATTCATGTAGTTTTGCCTTCATTAGCAAGAGACAAGCAGAGATTGGGTGTCTTCTGACGGTAGAACATATGAAGTAGTTTTGCTTGGGGGAAAAAAAAAGCTAAAGGTAACCAAACTTCTAAATCCAAAGACCAATATAAAGGCAGAATGGAGGATGGAAGGACGTGTTCAGTGACACCATAAGGAGGTAGTCAATCCAATTTTCATCTTTGGGAAACACTATAAGCCAAATAACTCAGTTTCTTCCATAAATAATTTTCAATAAAAAGACTTAGAAATAAATGTGGAAGCCACGGATTAAAGGAGACTCAGGAGATAGATCTCAGTGTTTGGACAATCAAACTGCAACCTATGATGTAATTATTAGATTTGTGGGACTAGGCATTTGATAGCAAGGAATCATTGTTAATATTTTGGTGCAGTAATGATTTTGTGGTTCTGTTGGTTTGGCCCAAAAAGTTCATTTGGGTTTTCTCTGAGATGTTACAGGAAAACCCAAATGAACTATCCGGCCAGCCCAGTATTTCTAAGTCCATATCTTTTGGAGGTACTTATGAAACATGAGATGACTTAGTATCTTGGATTTGCTTCAGAGCCATAGAGGGAGAAGGTAGGTACATGTGGAGCATAGATATGAAATAAGATTGACCATGAGTTGTTACTTGAGGCAGCTAAGTGAGTCATTGGCCATACTGTTAAAATTTTTCACAGTGAGAGGTAAAAATAAGTCCCTCTGGCTGTGATGTAGAAAGTTAACTATGGGGGGGCAGGGGTGGAGGCAGTAGGAGGGGCTGAGGTCACCCAGGTCATAGGTGAGGGTGGCTTGGCTTGGGTACGCATGGCAGGAATGAAGAGAAGAGCTTAGCTTTAGGACTGCCTAGTAAGGTGGAGCCAAAAGGACTTGCTGGATTGGCTGTGGGATGGGAAGCGGGGAGGAGGGAAAAAGATGACAGTGGATGCAGTCCTGCATTCCAGCGATGAGATGCGGGCCGGAGATTTTCCTCCTTTCCAGAAAGCATGATGACTTGCTTGCTCTCTGCAGAACGTTGAAGCAAATAAGGAGCTGATTCGCTGTGTTATCCTTTCTCGGATTATTTTTGGGGAAGAACACTGGAAATGTGCACAAGCTTTGGCCACCCTGGCTTATGGCTACCTGACACTGAGAGGTACTCTGTTTCCCAGCTGGGTGTGGGTGGGTGAGCCATGCTGAGCACACACACAACTGCAGTGGGGGATGAGGATGACTGGGGGAGGATCCATCCCGTCCCCAGTGCACAGCTCATCAAGAGAAGGGAAAGCCCACTGGTGAGGTAGGCAGTAGGATGGGGTACTTAGAGATACAGATAATAGTGAGGGAAAGCAGGCGGAGGACAGAAGGCTGAAGGACAAAATGGGGTAGAGGAAGCAGAGCCAGTGAGGAAAGAGAAGAATCAGGAAGGGCCAACTGAAGGAAACCAAGGGAGGAGAAGGCATTTCAAAAGGCACAGTGTGGTTTCAGTAGGTTCTGATGGCGGAGAGAAGTCAGATGGGGTGAAGGCTGAAGAGTGACCCATGGATTTGCTAATCAGCACGTCATTGACAGTGGGTTTGGCACCAACAAGTAAACTCCGTGGGCCCTGGGAGAGCCCAGGTTCAGGAAGACAATTTAGGAAACTGTTTCTGAAATTCTGACTGGAGGTGAGGGCAACTTGAAACCAAGAGGGAGGAACCAGGAGCATTTGAGGGGGATGTTTGTCTGAACCGAGGGAAGGCAGACGCAGCCCCCTTTCTTCGGAAAGATTACTGAGTGGGTCTGTGGAAGGAGGTTGGGCTTCATCTTCTGAAGTTGACACTTTCTGTGAGCACCCCCAGTAGACCTTGCGTTTTGCTTTTCCAGTTAGATTCCAAGCTGACTCAAGACAGGTAAACAGGTCATGCCACAAAAGACGCTGGCGGCACCTCCCTCTTTTCCCTGACTCACAGTTCCTCCCGCCACATGCATGGGCAACCACATTTGAGTCACAGGTTAGAGGGGGGAAAAGTTTTCCAGGAAAGGAAGGTGTTTTTGTGTGTTTGTTTTTTCTTGATGGGAAAAGCAACTTCCTGGTTAAGTGTCCCCATGATATAATAGTGCTCAACGTTGCACCCAGACTTTCTGAAACCTAGCCTTGAGAAACCTGTCCTTGAGAACAGCCCAGGATCTTTTATTTCAGGTATAGGCTTTACCCAATTTCTTCACTTTAACTTTAAAAAAAAAAGTCTTTGGTCCTTCAAATAAAGTAACAAAAGCTTTGAAAAATCACAAACCTTAAAGAGGGATGAATTCCACTTAGTTTTGTTGTCATTAATTCTGCAACTGCTTTAAAACGGATAGAATTTATGAGCCAGGCTTCCGTGTAGGCAGGACATATGCATCTGTGTGTGCTCATGCCTCGCTGCACGCATCCGTGTTTTATGGACAGCAGACCTGCCTGCCTCCTTTCCCTGGGAGCCTTTTCCAATACTGGGGGGAAGGGCTTCAAGCCAGAAGACTGATTTCTCTCAATAAACAATCTTGCAGTATTTAATGAGACATTTGTATATGGGAGATGCTGTGAAGAGGACTCTGGGAACTATAAGGTACAGAACGCACAGTCTTGGCCTTTAGAGAATTTACAACCTCATGTAGAAGGTGAGCTACACATAGGCAGCTATGATAAGAAGGCACCAGAAGGCAGATGCTATGTGACTGGTTTAAATACAGGGCTTTGGGGATGCTGTTGTTGTTCAGTTGCTAAGTTGTGTCCGACTCTTTCTGACCCTATGGACTATAGCACACCAGGCTTCCCTGTCCTTCACTATCTTCCAGAGTTTGCTCAAACTCATGTCCATTAAGTCAGTGATGCCATCCAACCATCTCATCCTCTGTCATCCCCTTCTCCTGCCTTCCGTCTTTCCCAGCATCAGGGTCTTTTCCAGTGAGTCAGCTCTTCACATCAGGTGGCCAAAGGATTGGAGCTTCATCTTCAGCATCAGTCCTTCCAGTGAATATTCAGGACTGATTTTCTTTAGGATTGACCGATTTGATTTCCTTGCTGTCCAAGGGACCTTCAAGAGTCTTCTCTAGCACCATAGTTCGAAAGCGTCAGTTCTTTAGCACTCAGTCTTCGTTATGATCTAACTCTCACATCTGAATATGACTACTGAGAAAAACCATAGCCTTGACTAGATGGACCTTGGGGTCGTTGGATGAAATCATTTCTTGCTGAAGGTAGTAAGTGATAGATTCAGGAAGAGGTACCATTCAAGAAGGTCCTTTGAAAAATGTCTAGGGTTGGATGGGCAGAGGAAAGGGTGGACATTTCTGATGAATAACGAAGCCTGGGCAGAGGCCTGAAGGTGGGAAGGTGCAATGTGTGTTTAGAAAGCAATCAGCAGCCTGGCTAGCTACACTGAGGACTGCTCAGATGAGCCTGGAAAGGGCACCTGGGGGCAGGCTGTGGAACTAGTCCTTTGTTTGATAAACAAGGAGGACTAGTAGAGATTTTCTAGCAAGTGGTGAATAAATCAAAGTGGGCTTGTGGAAAGGTCAGTTTAGCAATGATAACTGGAGTGGAAGCCATCTCATCTAGCTGTTTACATCTAGGTGTAAACTCGGGCGGATGACAGGGCCACAAGTGAGAAGGTAAGGATTTGAGAGTCTGTGATGCACAGGTTACCTTTACCTTTAAAGCTAGAAATCCCACTTCTGGGACTCTTTCCTGAATCTACAGTTATAACCTGGATGAGACAGTATGGCTGAGGTTATTCTTTGCAGCACTGTTTATGATAGTAAAAGATTGGAAACAACCAAGTGTGCTCATGAAGCACTAATATGCACAGTGGGGGTATGCAGTCTTATAAAGGGCACGAGGAAGCTCTGTCTACAACCAGGGAATGATCTCCTGGATCCATCTTTAAGTGACAGAGAAGGCACCATGCAGGATGGTGTTTGTAACCTGCCTCTTTCTGGGTGAGAAGGATGGGAGAGAAATGAGAATATGTGCTTATATTCATATAAAGAGATCCTGAAGGAAACACAAGAAAGAAAAGTTACCTAGAGGTTGCTTGTGGTAAAAGGTGATAAAATTGGAAGTGAGATCTCTCAACATTTACCTTTGCATAAAATTTTGACTTTTGAACCATGGGTATGTACTGCCTATTCCAAAAAGACTGTGAAGGGAGAATTGGCAGGACATGGCACTGGATTTGGGGTTGAGGAAAAGTGAGGCCCCAAAATGACCATGAAGTTTCAGGCCCCTCAAGGTGCTACTGTCAGAGATAAGCAGATCAGGAAAGAAGGTGGAGTGGAAGAAGAAATGTGGATCTGGTTTTTGATATACTGATTTTGAGTTGTAATAGCAAAAGTATATTTGAACTAGGTACTGGAAAACTGGGACCAGAACTTGGGAAGAAAGCAAGGGAATCATAAGTATGGAGGAATATTTGAGACCAGAAGTAGGGAGGGGCAATGGAAAATTATAAGTGTGAAGGCCAAGTTTGAAGTTACAGGAGTTGATAAAGCTTCTGGGAGGAAAGAGAGAAGAAAAGGAAGAAGTGAAAAGACAGACCTTTGGAGAATGGACACGTTTATGGGAGGGAACTGGGGACCCTGGCAGAGTGAGCACTGAGTCAGAGAAGGTTTATCAAGGAGAATCAAGTTAGTGCAGTGCCTTGGAAGCCAAGAGGAGAAGCCAGCAGCTAGGGTGTCTAATGCTGCCATGAGACGGGGATGCAAGAAGCTGTGACCAACTGATTCAGTAGGACACCTGTGGGGACGCCACAAGAACCTGCAGAAGGGTTGGAGCAGAAGCCAGATCCCAGGAATGAGGGGAAGGCACAGGGGCCAGCAGTCTAGACTATGTATGTCATGTCCTGCATAGTGAAAGGGATGGGGGGAAACTGAGGGTAGTTAGGGAAGGCAGAAAAGTCACATGAAATTTACAAGAGGAGGAGACCTGGGAAGATTTCTGGCAGTGAGGAAGGAGCCAGATAGAGTTTGAAGGTTTTAAAAATAGAACAATGGATGCGATGGGTCCATGAGTCAAAAATGAGACAACACAAGGCCTTTGCAAAGCAGAGTATAAAAGGCTGTGGGCTGGTGCAATAGAGTAAGGGGACACTAGAAATGGAACTCTGTCACCAGCTGATCTGATGAGAACCGTCCTGAGGCTAGGCGTCCGTGGTTGAGAGAAGGGCAGGTGGAGAACAATGGGGTGGCCGGTCACCTTGCTACTGCTGTTTCCAAGTGTTTAGGAGGAAATAATAATATGGACAGGCAGTTTCCTGAGGCTTTTCCTATTTTTAATGAAGCAGTGAATTAATCTGTTAGCCTGTTCTTACTGGGGCCTTTCTGAGTATCTGGGGCTCTGTTATAAGTTCTGCAAAACCCCAAAATAGAAGTATAAGTCATGAACCCTACCTTCTCTGTCTAGTTGGTTAAAAAAAAAAAAAAAACAAACACTGGTACAGGAACAAAAAGGAATGATAAAAAACCCAGGTGATCAGACCTTCAGGAAGCCTGGTAGCTATCTGAAGTGAGTGTGCATTTGAGAAGGCAGTCTTTTATAGAGATGCTGTAAGCAGCTTTATGAAGAATGTCCAGAGTATGTAGGGACAAATATAATAAATTGCTTAAGAGGTACGGACCCTGGTAGTAATGATAATAATGGCTAATATTTATTTAAACTCATTTCCCACCAGTGTGCCAGGCACTGTTTAGTCCTTTTTCATAAATTAAAATAATCCTTGCAACAACCATACAAGTTAGGAGGTATTTTCATTGCTGTCTTATAGATGAATAGACTAAAGTACAGGTAGATTAAGTAACTCATTCAGGTAGTGGCTAAGCTGACTTCTGTACTTGGAAGTCTGGCCCTAGACCCTGCTCTCTTAATCACTACTGTGAGAACTTCCTAAATATAGGTGATGTTCTAAGGTGACAAAGGCTGAGGAGCTCTGAGCAGATTGCCTGTGGCCTGAGTCAGAGTAACAGACATCAGTGGTGGAATCTTATCTCAAATTAAAGAGAAATGATTGATACATTGGGTGAACAATCTCTGGACCCCTTTTCCAGTTTATCAGTATGTGCTTGTGATTTCTGAGTCTCAGGTTTCAGAAGCAGGTCTCGCTGCTGCCCTGATTTTCACTTCTGTAGTTGCTGCATTCCTGGTGCGGGGAGAAGGTTGGTGTCCTTGGCTTGGGAAAGCAAGTAAAGGAAACTGACTTGGTCTTGGAGCAGACGTTGGAACTGGGGAGTTGGGACCCGGAGTCAGGGAACAAGGTCACTGATCTGTGAGTGTCCTCTGGAGAGAGAAGAAATGAATCTTACATGTATACATATATGCAGATGCTATTTTTCCACAAAAGAGGGTGTTCTTGTAATTACTAAAAAGCAAATTCTTTTTAAAGCATTAGATTCTGATTCATCATATTTTTTATCATCCTGAATTTTCTCATGTAGGGAATGTTATAAAAATATTATCACAGAGTGACATTTTAAATTTTTATTTTATTATTTGGCTGCATTATGTCTTAGCCGTGGCACATGGGATCTTTGTTGCATCATGCAGGATCTTTCATTGTTGTTCAAGGATTCTGTAGTCATGGTGCTGGGCTCTAATAGTTGCATTGTGTGGTCTTAGTTGATCCACGGCATGTGGGATCTTAGTTTCCTGAACAGGGATTGAACCCATGTCCCCTGCATTGCAAGGTGGATTCTTAACTGCTAGACCACCAGGGAAGTCCCAGAGTGAGTTTTTCTTTAAACAAAAAAAGGACTTTTTTTTACTTTAGAAAACATTTGTCTGAAGCTGTGGTCTCTAAACTCTTGAGAATTAGCTTCCTTAGCACTAAAAAAGTTTTCTGTGCTCTCCATAAATATGTATTTATTATAAACTATGTACAATAGTATTAAATATTATGTAATATTATAAATATTCATTAAAATGGAAAACAACAAACACTTTTTTTTTAAAAAGAGAGAGAAGTTTTTATCCCCTCCCACACACCCTAATGGCATCTTGCATACCCAGAGGGGTATACACATCCCACTTTGGAGACCAGAGTGCATTCTGGGAAGGGTAAAGGAGTCATTTTTCTTTAGGGCTGAACTTTCAAGTTTAATGAGCTGTTTAGTTCAATTTACTTAAGGCCCACTGGTCACGAGCTCTGCTTTTTCATCAGGACCACAATGCAATGAAGGGGAGACAAGAAACTATATAATTAATTAGCTGATGCGTTTAGAGGAAGTGTTCCTCTTGGGGATTTCAGAAGTAGCGCTGGGCCCCCAGGGCTGGGGTGTAGGGCTGAGGGGGAGACTTGCAAAGCTCCAGAACGACTTTAGGATTTGTTTCTCATTTAGGAGCCCAGGAGCAGTGTTGTGCTGATCCGGGAGTGGTTTTCAGTGGCTCATCCAGTTTCACTTTTTTCCTTCCTCTGCACCCCGGGAAGCATCTAAATGTGGTTCCTGCTCTCCTTACTGACACACTCCCAAGGGCCCAGCTGATCATGGAAAGTAACCTATTTGATAAAAAGACTCTCAGTTTCCTGATTCGTTGTCTTGGTCTGATTCCCTGGCAGAGTTTTCTGTTGCTGCTACCTTCTCAGGACATGTAAAGACTCCCTATCACCCTGCAGATCAAGTCCAGCCTCCTCATCTTGGCATCTAAGACTCCATTTTCCCCATCCAATTCATATCTTCCGTGTCATTCAATTTAAACCTCCCTTTAGTCAGACTTGGAGAAGGCAATGGCACCCTACTCCAGTACTCTTGCCTGGAGAATCCCAGGGATGGGGGAGCCTGGTGGGCTGCCGTCTGTGGGGTCACACAGAGTCAGACATGACTGAAGTGACTTAGCAGTTAGTCAGACTGCTCTTCTCAGCCTTCCCTAATATTCTAGCACGTGTGCACACCCATACACACACACACATACACGTTCTGTCTTCATGGCCTCAGGCTGTTTCCTCCTAGTGGAAACCCTTTCTCATTCTTCTCCATCAGTCAGAACATACTTACTCTTTAGGCAGAAGAGTCCCACTTCCTGCATACTTTACTAACTCACTATTTCTCTAAGTGTGGTCCTCAGACAGCCTATATCAGTGTCACCTAAGATAGCTGTTATAAATCTGAACCATTGGTTCTCCCCTTAGAACTTGCAAACCGTAACTACTGGAGGCCCAGGACTCTGCACTGTAACAGACGCTTTCTATGCAATTTGAGGACCCTGTCATCTGGTAACTTGAGATGTAGCCCTTTCTTTGGCGACAGAGTCTGTTTTTCTCTTCTGTTGTGACTTACAGAAAGGGCATTTCTGAGTATTCTAACAAAGACTTCTTGGCTTCCGGGTCACTTTTAGGTCTTTCAGAGAAACTGTGTTCTCATTGTTGTAATTCATTAAGGAGGACCTGCACATTTGGAACATATGAGGGCTTTAGGCTTTAAAAGCAAGTCCTTTTAATCATCTCTAATGCCACTGACTACACTGTGCCGTGAAAGCAGCTCCAAAGGCCAGTGCTGTGTGCTGTGTGCTGTGTTTAGTCACTCAGTCATGTCCAACTCTTTGCAACACCATGGACTGTAGCCCTCCAGGCTCCTCTGTCCATGGAGATTCTCCAAGTACTGGAGTACATTGCTATGTCCTCCCCCAGGGGAATCTTCCTGACCCAGGGACAGAACCCAGGTCTCCTGCATTGCAGGCGGATTCTTTACCATCTGAGTCATCAGGGAATCCTAAGAATACTGGATTGGGTAGCCTGTCGCTTCTCCAGGGGATCTTCCCGACCCAAGAATTGAACTGGGGTCTCCTACGTTGCAGGCAGATTCTTTACCAGCTGAGCTATCAGGGAAGCCCCCCATGGGCCAGAGGGAGAGCAAACTGGGGGCTGGGTTGGGAGGGGCAAGTCAAAAGCACAGTGGGTCTCCTTCTGTGGCTGGGTGAATATGTTTCCCAGACCTCGGGTCTGCGAGGATGAGAGCTGTGTCAGCCATGGGTGGACCTCAGAGGGCAGAGGAGAAGCTTTCTGTGTTCTCTGCTGGCCTTTCTCTTTTCTCCAGGATTCCCCTTATCCATCAGAGATCACTGGACATGAGCTGGTGTGGAAGATGAGAAAATAGTTCTGTAACCTGAACACTCCCAAGTCTCCCTCTGTTAACTGGACTAATTCCAGTTCAAATACGTGGCTCAGGAACACCAGCCTTTAGTTAGAAGACAAGGGGAAACACGCCCCATGTTCTGTCTTATGGGGTGTTGGCATCCCTTTTGTCTTCTTTCTCTAGAGAGGGGCCTCACTGCTTTAGAAATTAGATACTCTGTGTGTGTGTGTGTGTGTGTGTGTGTGTGTGTGACCAATTAGTATCAACAACTTCATCTTGGATTGAAAAAAAATCCCCAGATGGAAGTAATTGTATTCATAAGCCCCTGTCTTTATAGAATCCCTTTTCCAGCAAGCTCAAAGCATGCACTCTGTGGCATAACCCACTTCATTTCTGGACTGTCTCCATGTGTTGGTAAGAGGGCAGCTGCTATAATTTTGTTGTCATTTCACGTTTGGGGGATGGAGAAGCTCTGTGGGTTGAAAAGGTCACATGGCATTAGCAGGAGATTGAGATCGGGATCCTCAGCTTCCTTTGCTGTCTCCGTCACTCCATCAGTGATGTCCAAATAGAGTCTGTCGATGAATGTCAGGGTGGCTGCGTAAGAAATAATTGTGCAGTTAATTTCAAATATAGAGTCCTGGACCCCCTTCCTCAAGGGATCCCAACTCAACAGGTCTAGGGAGGGGGTGGCCAGGAACCTAGTCTTTACAAGCATTCCAGATTATTCTAATGCACTGCAGTTTGGGGAACCAGTACTAAAGACCGTACTGACAACCACACTGCCCACCTTAGCCCTTCCCAGGAGTGTCTTTGACTGAAATGTGCCTTAATGTTTTCCTTCTTGCCCTTCACCCTCCAACTCCCGCAGGCCTTCCAGCTCAGGCCAAGAAACATGCGGAATCTGCCAAGAACGTCTTGCTGACCTGGAAGGGAACCACAACCTCAGACAAGGAGGAAAAGCAAATTCTGGAGACTCTGGTCATGCTCTACTACACTCTGGGCGTGGTCTGCCTCCTACAGAACCAATATCCTTTCCTTCCCAGTGGGATCTGGAGATCAGGGCCGGGGGTCATCCACGCCAGATGAGTCATCTCACACAGGGTGGGAGGTGGAACCCAGGTCTCGTAGCTCCATTCTGACGTCCGGGCCCTCCGTGAGCCTGCCCTAGGAAAGTCCGTCTAGAAAGTACAAATGTTCCTCCTGTGTCTATTCACATGAGCTCTGAGTTGAGCCATGAGAGGGTTCTCACTGGAGACACACCTCCTGGGCACCTGAAAGTTTTGGGAATCTGTCTTGTGCTTCGTTGAGCCCTCAAGACAGGCAATGTTAGCAGTAAGGAGGTGGGTGATAATGGCAGTGGCCATGTAGGAAGACGGAGGATGGATGACAATTTGAAGCACTATTTGTCAGAGTAGGCTGCACATCCTCGTCCCCTGGGGAGATTTAAGAATGATTGCTATTTGGGTCCCACCCCCAAGAGTTTGATTTAGTAGGCCCCGGGTGCATCTGTTACCTGAGATTTTTTAAAAGCCCCAGGTTACTTGTAACACGCAGCCAAAAACCTCTGATTTAATGTGCACTTGATGGTTTTCTAAAATGCTGTTGAGAACACTGCCCATGAAGCTGAAGGCCAAGCAAAACAGACCAAAGTAATAGTTTTCCATATTTCAAGGGAGAACGGTTAAAAATGCCTCTCCTCCAAAAGCTTGTGATTTTGACAGCCTGTGGGTACTATCTCTGCTTGAAAACTAAGGGGTCTTTCATGTTCATGAATAATCATAAACCCTCTTTGAGCTCCTCTCTACACTTTCGCCCTCTGCATTTTTTGGTCCTGATATACTCAGCTTGCAAAATCTGATACATTTCCTTCCTCTCTTATGCCATTCGCCAGAGGGCTATTGAGAATGCGGGAAATGGAAGGATATTGGGAATTAAGGGGATTTTCTTTCCTGCTCTTTGCCTCTCGCCAAAAAGCTGCTCTGCTTGGACTTTCTAAATGACCCAGAAAGTCCCTTTCAGCAAAATTGGTTCCTCTCTTTTGCCATTCACAGAAACCAACTTGGGAAAAAATGAATAATTGTTGTCACGCAGTAGATGCCTCTAAGGAAATACCGTGTAATTCACGGTTTCCGTTCACTCCCAGTGCTTAGCCCTGGACTCCTGCAACACCACAAGACACCCAGGGCCCCGTTCCTTTTCTGAAGAATCCTCCCTTCTTGACAACACGTACAGATGAAAAATAGAGTGAAGTGTGTGTTCCCAGATACTGTTTCATTTTCCCAAGGGCCCCTTTTGTTTGCTCACCAACTCTGCCCTGGTCAGTGGGGGCGTTTGTGTACCTGGCACTTTCCTTGACTGTTTCACTGGCAGAGAGGCATATTTCAACCTGCAGAAGTCAGAGAGAAACATGAAGGAGCTGAGAGAATTGTATAAGGGAGGCACTTGTGGATTACAGGTCTCAGAGAAAGATTTAACAATCGCTTTGGGCAGGTGAGATCTGGGCTTAGAGAAGCTTGGATTTTTATGACTTTGTTTTTGTGCAGTCACTAAGCCTTGTCCGACTCTTTGCAACCCCATGGACTGCAACACACCAGGCTTCTCTCCTTCACTATCTCCTGGAGTTTGCTCAAATTCATGTCCATCAAATCGGGGATGCCATCCAACCGTCTCATCCTCTGTCATCCCCTTCTCCTCCTGCCTTCAGTCTTTCCCAGCATCAGGGTCTTTTCCAGTGAGTCAGATCTTCACATTAGGCAGCCAAAGTAATGGAGCTTTAGCTTCAGCATCAGTCCTTCCAATGGATATTCATTTTTATGACTAAAGCTCGCAATTACATGATTGTCCTGTACTTGGTATATAAGGGGAGAAAAATATTTAGAGCAAAAGAACCAGACTCAAATAATAGTAAAAGAGGCTCATGTTTCCCAAATGCATATACCATGTTCTAAGTTTTCTGTGCTCTTTCCCATTTAATCCTCATAGCCACCCCTGAGATAGCTGGTGCAATTACTTATCTCATTAGAAAGAGGGCAGAGAGACTGAGCTGAAGATAAAGAAACCATCCAAGGAGATAAGCTTTAAGTATTGGATTGGAACTTGGTCTGAACGTACAGACTCTTAGCCCTTCCTTGTGCTGCCTCACCTACTTACTCTAAAATTACTTTTTTTTTTTTTCTGAATTGCCACCTACTTTTGTCATTAAGTGGTCTTCCCTCATAGTTCAGTTGGTAAAGAATCCATCTGCAATGCAGGAGACCCTGGTTCGATTTCTGGGATTTCTGGGTTGGGAAGCTCCCCTGGAGAAGGGATAGGCTACCCACTCCAGTATTTTTGGGCTTCCCTTGTGGCTCAGCTGGTAAAGAGTCTGCCTGCAATGCAAGAGACCTGGGTTCAGTCCCTGGGTTGGGAAGATCCCCTGGAGAAGGGAATGGCTACCCACTCCAATATTCTGGCCTGGAGAATTCCATGGACTGTATAGTTCATGGGGTCACAAAGAGTCGGACACAACTGAGTGACTTTCACTTTCAGTTTGTCATTAAATATGACAACTTAAATGATAAAGAAGAAACACTTAATGAGAACAATATATTGAAGGTCCTTGAGTTATTCATAGCACATGCATTTTTTAAGGAAAGTTGTATTCCATAAGGAAACAAAGTTCATGGAATTTGTTCAAGCCAGAATGAGACTTTTAACTATTTTACAGTTAGGAATCCTCTGAGAATAAGAATATTTAGATATGAGAATGGACCCATCAGAGTATCAGAGGAAAAAAAAGAATAATAAAAAGTTTACTGTTGCCTAGATTTTTCAAATATCTTCACATCCTTGAAAACAATCCATTTCCAGAACTGTAAGCACTTGGCATGGTAGGGTAGAGGATGGAATGGTAAAGTAAGTGAACTACATGAGTCATACTTGCCTCCTCTAAACAGCTATGAATCTAGTTGTCAAATGGGAAATGGCGGGGAGATGTTGGCATGTCCAGAGTTGAGTCAGAAACAATTCTTAAGTCCTCAGGCCCATACGTGAGAGTCCAGTGACTGTCTCCTGCTGACACACGGGGCAGTGACTTAGATTTTTGTGCTTATGTGAAAGATAGCCTTGTTCCTCTTTCAGAATAACTTTGTACATTTCATTCATCCACTCCACACAGTTGACCTGTTTTGTGCCTGCACTCTTCTAAGTGTTGGAATGTTTACAAAAGTATAACTACATTCTCGACACTGTTCTAAGTGCTTTACGTGTATGCACGTCAGGATCATATTTTTAAGTACAGTTTTCTAACTTTTTTCAACTTAGCACATTTAAAGTTTTTCATGTCTGAAGTATTTTATTGTGTGATGTGCCATGATTTATTTAATCATCCCTCTTTTGGTGGGGAAATACGTACATTGTTTTCCCTATCCTGTCTTATTTTTAACTGAGGAAGAATAAATTAAACTAGATCAAACAAAACAAAGGAAAACCCCTGCTTTAGCCTAAAAGAGAAGGAATCAGATGTAATAAAATTTTATTTTGATTTTAGAAAGTCTTTGTTATGGGGTAAATTATCCCATCTTATGAACTGCTGGACACCATTTTTTCCATATGCTTTTTTATAAAATTAGCCTAATGTGATATATTAATGGGTTTGATGAAATGGTAGTCAGTGAAATCTGGTGGGTAAAATGCTGGTTAATAGGAGTGTGCTTACGGCAAGGCTGGACTTTGAGCCACCCACACAGATGATCAGCCTGTGAAGGCCAAATTGTTTGGTTCTTAGAAAGTTCCTTCTGTGTCTGCAGAGCAAGTCACCTCTCTCTGACTTTCCACCCTTGTCCCTTTTCTTCCAGAGCCTCCTTGGCCAACTGCAGGTTAAACCTTGCGCTGGTATACTTTGAAAAGGCAGTTGACAATGTTATTGCCAATAAGGGTGACAATACGTCAGATCTGGTCAGTCTTTACCAGGAAATTGCTCAGATCGAGCAGCTGAGGAGGAACCACGAGCAAGCCATCCAGTACTTGCACCAGGTAGGTGGGTTGGCTGAAGTCCAGGCCAGGAGGCTTTGTTTGGCCGCAGGCCTGGTTCTCAGAAGGGAGAAACGGGATGGGATCGATTTTCCTCCAGATCCACACAAGAGACCTTCCTCAAGCTCTGGGCAGGGAACACAGGCTCACGGCGGGCCTGTCTGCTGTGTGACCTGATCTAACACAGCATTTCCCCTCCTGGCTTCCCTCACCTCTGTCTGTGCCAGGAAGAGGCAGCTGAGGGAAATAGCCAGAGGGGCAACTGAGTTGACGTCTTTAACAAATGCAAAGGCTTCTAAAATGAAAATTTGTGATATTTTGGTGTAATGCTCTCATTTGTCCTATAAACTAGTCCAGCTGGTTGAATTTCCAATCTAAGGTTAAACCACCAAGATGGTGTTTTGCTTGGAGGTAACTAATTTGACAGATGGTGAGGGGAAAACGAAACATAATGTTGAGTCTATCATAATTTAAACAGTGTAGGGCACTTTATGTATCAGGTACTTAAAACTTTCTTTGAAACTGCTGGTTAAATTCACCTTTTCTATCCTCAACGGGGAACCGTGCCCACAGCTTCAGGTATCTCCCATGACTGAGATCAGATCATAGTACTGGATTTCCTATTTTGCAAGAAAAAGTGCACTGCCCTGGAACAGTGCATGTGACAGCAGTCTGCTACTGAAGAAAAGGCATTTGCCTGCAATCCAGAAATCCCAGGTTATTGACATCACAATGGAGAGGTGTTTGGGAATGCTGCCCGGAAGGCAGGGAGTCCACTACTTACGGAGAAAGCCTGGCCAGTGTGTCTGAGACTCCCTTAAAGCAGCAGTCCAGTTTAGAATGAATAAAACAGTATATAATCAGGGTTTCCCAACCACAACAAAAATAATAGTTCAAATGTATGGAATGCTTTTACCATGTGCGCTTGAGGCTATATTAGTTCATTTATTTCATGAAATAAGCATATGAAGTAAGTACCATTATTTATTTTTTATCTTACTCTATGCATGAGCAGGAGAAGGCAATGGCACCCCACTCCAGTACTCTTGCCTGGAAAATCCCATGGATGGAGGAGTCTGGTGGGCTGCAGTCCATGGGGTCGCTAAGAGTCAGACACTGAGTGACTTCACTTTCGCTTTTCACTTTCCTGCATTGGAGAAGGAAATGGCAACCCACTCCAGTGTTCTTGCCTGGAGAATCCCAGGGACGGGGGAGCCTGGTGGGCTGTTGTCTATGGGGTCACACAGAGTTGGACATGACTGAAGTGACTTAGCAGCAGCAGCAGCAAACACTGTATACATATTCATTTAATCTTTACAACTGTTTGTGACAAATACAATTTTTATCACACCTGTTTTATATTCAAAGAAATTATAGTGACTTGCCTTGTTATAGTAAATGGCTGAGCTAAGATGGGAACCCAGGCAGTTGGGCTCTAGGATTCACGCTTTACTAGACTTTTTTTTTTTTTTTTTTGATACTGAACCTTTGAGAGGTTGAGCTAAAGCTATAATTTTGCATTTGTGATGAAACATAATAAAAAGTAATAATTTTTTGAGAACCTGCCATGTGAAGGGTGCTGTGCCCAGTGCTTTGCACGCATCATCCCATTAACCTTTCCCAAACCCTAATCAGGGCTTCCCTTGTGACTCAGCTGGTAAAGAATCCGCCTGCAATGCTGGAGACCTGGGTTCAATCCCTGGGTTAGGAAGATCCCCTGGAGAAGGGAAAGGCTACCCACTCCAGTATTCTGGCCTGGAGAATTCCATGGACTGTTAGTCCATGGGGTCACAAAGAGTCAGACATAGCTGAGCGACTTTCACTTTCAAACCCTAATCAATGGAAAGTATATATTCTTTCTACATATGAAGGTAAAATTACTTGCTAAAGAATCACAGAGAGGAAGTAGCAGATCTGGGACTCAAACTCCTCTCTCAGGTAGGTAACTCCATGATTAAATAAACATCAGCTGTCAATCAACCAGCGCTTCTGTGGGAGCTACTATAAAATCCCCAGTGAAACACTGCCATTTGGGTACTTATTCTTCTCACCATTTTCCGTACTCTAGGCCCATTCGATCTGTGTCTCTTTGTACACTGAAGTCAGCCCCCAAGCTGCAGAGGCGAGTGCGTTACTAGCCAAGGCTTATGCCATGTCTGGAGAGGTCCAACACAAGGGTAGGTAGAAGAGGTAATTTTGCAGATATTATCATTTCCCACTCATAGGAGGGATGCACACTGCCAAATGGAATAGGTGTATCTATTGATACGGATAGATGATAAGTAGCTTTTCATGTCTGTGATAGAAAGATAAGACTAGATACCATTTTGTAGAGTCATTTACACATGGATTTAGACACAATAATATCTCCCCAAATTAGCTGGAACATCAAAACCAGTAGGATCATCTGATTTCTATTTCCTTTATTCCCTTAGAATCTCACCAGAGCAAAACCAATACAATATTGTAAAGTAATTAGCCTTCAATTAAATAAATTTAAATTAAAAAAAAGAAAAAAAACGAATCTCATCAGAATTTACCTGTATAAAGAGTAGAGAATCCTACATGCAATGAACATGGCCTGAGA
Organism: Ovis aries; assembly: GCF_016772045.2. Classification (NCBI taxonomy): domain Eukaryota; kingdom Metazoa; phylum Chordata; class Mammalia; order Artiodactyla; family Bovidae; genus Ovis; species Ovis aries. The sequence continues at coordinate 39,452,514 of NC_056069.1, read as the reverse complement.
TCTATCAGTTAATTAGGAAATCCAATGATAAAAGAGAAACATTGGCTCCTCCCCTCATCCTCCTCCACGCTCAACCTCCTTGACTGTTAGAAAGAATGCTTGTAGCAGCTAGAATTTTCTCAACTTCTATTCAGAAGTGAGGTACTGGGGGTTTTAAAGGAAAGCTGAGTCATGAGCCCATCCTTCAGCAGTGGTCCTTCTCAGACAGTGCCATCCTTTTCATTGCGGGTAGCTTTGAGAGAGACTTGGAGGAACTGGTAAGGAAGGACAGTCCTATGCTCACCTGGCTTGATCCAATTAGTGGACACTAATGGATTCAGTGGTTTATCAGGGGGAATTTGAGATTTATAAAAAATATAATTTAAATAAATTTTAAATGCTGTGCTTTTAAAAATAATATATTGTTTTAAAATAATCTTTTCTATACTTATAAAAATAATCCATTTTGGTGGACATTATTTGCCAGTTTATTATATGAGAGAGAAAGGAAGAGTGTGTCTATGTGTGTCTGATGAGGGGAGATGATATTATTTTCTATTCTTGTATTTCCCTGTTATTATATAAACTTTTTTTTTTAGTTTCAGAACTTATTTGGATATTTTGAACATTGGTTTCTTTAGCATGAATGTTCATTGAAGATTCTTTTTCTGTGTTTTCTAGCTAATTATCTTGCTCCTTTAAAAAATGTCATTATGTATACTCACAATATTTGTGCTCCATGTATATATTTAATTTTTTAAAAACAGTCTTCATGGCGCCCCACTCCAGTACTTTTGCCTGGAGAATCCCATGGACGGAGGAGCCTGGTGGGCTACAGTCCATGGGGTCATGAAGAGTAGGACACGACTGAGCGACTTCACTTTGACTTTTCACTTTCATGCATTGGAGAAGGAAATGGCAACGCACTCCAGTGTTCTTGCCTGGAGAAGCCCAGGGACGGTGGAGCCCAGTGGGCTGCTGTCCATGGGGTCACACAGAGTCGGACATGACTGAAGTGACTTAGCAGCAGTAGCATGGTTATTAAGAAATTTCATCTGTTTGTGAATATGTAAAATTTGTTTTTAATGAGAAAAAGTCTATGATTATAGAGTTGGGAGATTCTAAGACTGTCTTATTCTTTCCTTACATACTAATTTTTGACTCAATAAAATCTTCAGCTCCTAGCGTCTTCTAAATTCCAGATGGATTAATATTTTTTACATCAGAACTGAAAGATATAAATTAGCCAGAAGAAAGTTCAGTACTAGAATAAAATGTACTAAAATTAAAAATTGGAGAAAAGAAAAATTCTCTGAGCATGCAAAGATATACCTGAAAAGAAGAGACCGATAAGTTTATTTATAAAAAGATCTAAGACTTGTGCCTGTCATGAAAAACCGTAAGTAAAGTAAAAAACTCAACCAAGAGGAATAGATAATCCAAATAGACCCTAGTTTTTTTGTTTTTGTTTTTTTTTAAGAATTTGTAGTTAACTTTCAAAGAAAGAAAGCTCCAAGCACAGATGATTTCACTGGGTAATTCTACTTAACATCTGAAGAAGAAATAGCACCCATCCTATATAATCTCCAGAAAGTTAAGGAAGAAGGAATACTGCCCAACTCACTTTGTGAGGCCAGCATCTCCTGATACCAAAATCAGACAAAGACATTAGAAGAAAAAACAAAACCAAAATAACAAAAATAATAATAGACCAATACCTTTCATGCACATAGATGTAAAAAACAACAACAACAAAATGTATAGCAATATATAAAAAAGAATAATACACAATGATCAAGTGAGGTTTTTTCCTTTGAGAATGTTAGGCTGGTTCAGTATTCAAACCTGAATCAATGTATTCTACCATATAAACTAAATCCTAAAAGAAATCAGTCCTGAATATTCATTGGAAGGACTGATGCTGAAGCTGAAGCTCCAATACTTTGGCCACCTGATGTGGAGAATTGATTCACTGGGAAACACCCTGATGCTGGGAAAAATTGAAGTCAGGAGGAGAAGGGGACAACAGAGGATAAGATGGTTGGATGGCATCACCAACTCAATTTTGAGCAAGCTTCGGGAGTTGGTAATGGACAAGGAAGCCTGGAGTGCTGCAGTCCATGGGGTCACAAAGAGTAGGACACAACTGAACTGACTGACCGTATCAACAATCCAAAGACCAAAAGCACATAATCTTATCAACTGATGCCTAAAAAGCATGTGACAAAATTCACTATCCTTTCATGATGGAAAGGGAACTTCCTCAGTCTGATAAAAGGCCTGTACAAAAGGCCTACAGCCAACATCACGTTCATTGGTTAAGACTGTATGCTTTTGTCTAAGATCACAAACAAGGGCAAGATGTTCACTCACTACTCTTACTCAACATAGTACTGGAAGTGTTAGCCAGTGTAATAGGCAAGAAAAAGACATACAGCTTAGAAGAAATAAAATGGTCTCTATTCATCGACAGCATGACTGACCAAGGCATTTACAATTCCAAGGAATTTACAAATCTAGAACCAGCACGTGAGTTTAAGCTTAGCATGGTCATAGGATATAAGATCGACACACATTTCTATATTAGCAAAGTACAACTGGAAACCAAAATTTTTAAAAATATCATTTACAAGTACCCCATTTCCTAAATGAAACACTTAGGTATAAATCTAGCAAAATATACTCAGGATCTGTGTGCTGCAGACTACAAAATCCTGATCAAAGACAGATGACCTAAATAAATGGAGACACATTGTGTTCTTGGATTGGAAGACTCATAGTAGTAAAGATGTCAAAGTGAAAGTCGCTCAGTCACGTCTGACTCTTTGCAACCCCGTAGACTATACAGTCCATGGAATTCTCAGGCAGGAATACTGGAGGGGGTGCCTTTTCCTTCTCCAGGGAATCTTCCCAACCCAGGGATCAAACCCAGGTCTCCCTCATTGCAGGCAGATTCTTTACCAGCTGAGCTACAAGGGAAGCCCAAGAATACTGGAGTGGGTAGCCTATCCCTTCTCTAGCAGATCTTCCTGACCCAGGGATTGAACCGGGGTCTCCTGCATTGCAGGCGAATTCTTTACTAACTGAGCTATCAGGGAAGCCTGTCAAGTCTTCCCAAATCAGTTTATGAGTTTAACTCAATTACAGTAAAAATTCCAGTACATTTTTTTTTGGGGGGGTGGGGGCTGGGTTCAACAGCTTGTGAGATCTAATTCCCCAACCGGGGATCGAACCTGGGCCCTAACCTGGGCCCTCAGCAGTGAAAGCACTGAGTTCTAACCACTGGGCAACCAGGGAATTCCCAGGAACTTTTGTAAATATAGATAAGCTGACTGCAAAATTTATATGGAAAAGCAAAGAAACTAAGAAGCTAAAACAATTTTTAAAAATAGTACAGTTAGAAGAATCGTACTGCTTGATTTTAAGATTTACTCTATCAGGAGAGTGGTATTGATAAAGGGACAGACAGAAATCAGAATCATTGGAACATAAGGAGAGCCCAGAAATAGACTTAATTAATTAATGACCAATTAATTTTTGACAAAGGTACAAAAGTAATTCAATGTGCAAGTGATAGTCTCTTCAACAGATGGTATTGGAACAATTGGTATCCAAGTGTCTCCCAAAACCTCAAACACTTTCATATTGTACATAAGCATTAACTCAACATGAATCACTATCCTAAATATAAGAACTAAAATTTGTATTTACTTTATAATAATCAAGAAATAATATAAAATAGCAAAGATACCAATTTTCTTCTATCAAATTGTCAGCATTTTAAAAAAGATAACCTTTTAGCATTAAAGAGAGCAATTTGATTACAAACTCCTTGAAGGACAGTTTGGTAGGATATTATACATATTAGAGCTATATATATTGAACTATAGGGCAATCAACTTTTCAACCATACTGTGTGAAAGTATCAAAAATTTGAAATTATCTGTCATTTGACAGATAGGTAAACAGGTCTGCTCAGTCATAGCTGGTGGGAGTGATAATGTAATTGATATGAAATTGTGTTGGTGGTTTAGTCGCTAAGTCAAGTCTGATTCTTGTGACCCCATGGACTGTGGCCCACCAGGCTCCTCTGTCCATGTGATTTCCCAGGCAAGAATACTGGAATGAGTTGCCATTTCCTTCTCCAGGGGATCTTCCTGACTCAGGGATAGGTCTTGTGTCTTTGTGTCTCCTGCACTGCAGGCAGATTCTTTACTGCTGAGCCACCAGGGAAACATTGTTATTAAATTCAGTTCAGTTCAGTGGCTCAGTTGTGTCTGACTCTTGGCTACTCCATGGACTGCAGCACGCCAGGCCTCCCTGTCCATCACCAAACTCCCGGAGTTTACTCAAACTCATGTCCATTGAGTTGGTGATGCCATCCAACCATCTCATCCTCTGTCATCCCCATCTCCTTCTGCCTTCAGTCTTTCCCAGCATCAGGGTCTTTTCAAATGAGTCAGTTCTTTGCATCTCGTGGCCAAAGTATTGGAGTTTCAGCTTCAGCGTCAATCCTTCCAGTGAATACTCAGGACTGATTTACTTAGGATGGACAGGTTGGATCTCCTTGCAGTCCAAGGGACTCTCTAGGGTCTTCTCCAACACCACAGTTCAAAAGCATCAATTCTTTGGCACTTAGCTTTCTTTATAGTCCAACTCTCACATCCATGCATAACTACTGGAGAAATTATATCTTTGACCAGACAGACCTTTGCTGGCAAAATAATGTTTCTTCTTTTTAATATGCTGTCTAGGTTAGTCATAACTTTTCTTCCAAGGAGCAAGTATCTTTTAATTTCATGGCTGCAATCACCATCTGCAGTGATTTTGGGGCCCCGCAAAATAGTCTCTCACTGTTTCCACTGTTTACCCATCTATTTGCCATGAAGTGATGGGGCCAGATGCCATGATCTTAGTTTTCTGAATGTTGAGCTTTAAGCCACCTTTTTCACTCTCCTCTTTCACTTTCATCAAGAGGCTCTTTAGTTCTTCATTTTCTGCAAAGTGTGGTGTCATCTGCATATCTGAGGTTATTGATATTTCCCCCAGCATCTTGATTCCAGCTTGTGCTTCATCCAGTCCAGCATTTCTCATGATGTACTCTGCATAGAAGTTAAATAAGCAGAGTGACAATATATGGCCTTGACGTACTGCTTTTCCTATTTGGAACCAGTCTGTTGCTCCATGTCCAGTTCTAACTGTTGCTTCCTGACCTGCATATAGGTTTCTCAAGAGGCAGGTCAGGTGGTCTGGTATTCCCATCTCTTTCAGAATTTTCTGCAGTTTATTGAGATCCACACAGTCAAGGCTTTGGCATAGTCAATAAAGGAGAAGTAGATGTTTTTCTGGATCTCTCTTGCTTTTTCAGTGACCCGGCAGATGTTGGCAATTTGATCTCTGGTTCCTCTGCCTTTCCTAAATCCAGCTTGAATATTTGGAAGTTCACGGTTCATGTACTGTTGAAGCCTGGCTTGGAGGATTTTGAGCATTACTTTGCTAGCGTGTGAGATCAGTGCAATTGTGCGGTAGTTTGAACATTCTTTGTCATTGCCTTTCTTTGGGATTGGAATGAAAACTGACCTTTTCCAGTCCTGTGGCCACTGCTGAATTTTCCAAATTAGTTGGCATATTGAGTGCAGCACTTTCACAGCATCATCTTTTAGGATTTGAAATATTCTATCACCTCCACTAGCTTTGTTCATAGTGATGTTTCCTAAGGCCCACTAGACTTTGCATTCCAGAATGTCTGGCTCTAGGTGATTCATCACACCATCCTGATTATCTGGGTCATGAAGATCTTTTTGTACAGTTCTTCTGTGTATTCTTGCCACCTCTTCTTAATATCTTTTGCTTCTGTAAGTTCCATACCATTTCTGTCCTTTATTCTGCCCATCTTTGCATGAAGTATTCCCTTGGTATCTCTAATTTTCTTGAAGAGATTTGTAGTCTTTCCCATTCTTTTTTCCCCCTCTGTTTCATAGCATTGATCACTGAGGAAGGCTTTCTTATCTCTCCTTCCTGTTCTTTGGAACTCTGCATTCAAATGGGTATATCTTTCCTTTTCTCCTTTGCCTTTAGTTTTTCTTCTTTTCACAGCTATTTGTAAGGCCTCCTCAGACAGCCATTTTTCCTTTTTGCATTTCTTTTTCTTGGCGATGGTTTTGATTACTGCCTCCTATACAATGTCACGAACCTCCATCCATAGTTCTTCAGACACTATATCTATCAGATCTCATCCCTTGAATCTATTTGTCACTTCTACTATATAATTGTAAGGGATTTGATTAAGGTCATACCTGAATGGTCTAGTGGTTTTCCCTACTCTCTTCAATTTAAGTCTGAATTTGGCAATAAGGAGTTCATGATCTGAGCCACAGTCAGCTCCCAGTCTTGTTTTTGCTGACTGTATAGAGCTTCTCCATCTTTGGCTGCAAAGAATATAATCAATCTGATTTGAAATTAAGGGACCCATTTGATATATCTAATAAAATTGAAAAGGAAACATGTATAAGGATTTCACTTTGGCAGTATTTGTAACTGTGAAATATTATAAACAACTTTATCAAGAAATGAAAGGAAAATTTGGTATATTAGCTATATAGAATTTTGTAGTATTTAAAAGGGCTAGATTATAGGAGTTCCTTGGTTGACCAGTGGTTAGGATTCCAGGTTTTCACTGCCATGGCCTGGAATCAGTCCTGGTCAGGGGACTGAGATCTTGTAGTTATCAAAGTATGACCGAAATAAAAGGGCTAGATTTTACAAATAAAGAAAAGGTTAAATTTTAGAAAGCAGCCTTAAGGGGCTTCCCTAGTGGTCCAGTGGTTAAGAATCCATCTCCCAGTGCAGGGGACACAGGTTTCATCCCTGCTCTGAGAAGATCCCACATGCCACAAGGCAACTAAACCGATGAGCCACAACTGCTGAGCCATTACTCCAGAGTCCGTGAGCCACAACTACTAAGCCTGCAAACCTAGATGAAGTGCTCTGCAACGAGAGAAGCTACTGAAATGGGAAGCCCACACACCGCAACTCAAGAATAGCCCCTGCTTGCTGCAACTAGAGAAAAGCCCACACAGAGGAACAAAGGCCCAGTACAGTCAAAAATAAACTAAATAAATATTGAAAAAGCATTAAGGAAAAATAACTTGCACTTTTAGGACACAGAAAGTAAATGTGATGGTTTAGTTGCTAAGTAGTGTCTGACTCTTTGCAACCCCTTGGACTGTAGCCCCCCAGGCTCCTCTGTCCATGGGATTTTCCAGGCAAGAATACTGCAGTGGGTTGCCATTTCCTTCTCCAGGGGATATTCTGGACCCAGGAACTGAACCCAGGTCTCCTGCATTACAGGCAGATTATTTACCGACTGAGGTAGGAGGTAAGCCCTATAGTTACATTTATATAAACATGAAAAATGAACTGCAGAGTAAGAAAAACTGCATCAAAATATAAACAGAGGGAGAGACTTCTGGCTGTGGCGTTGTGAGTAGTTCTGTATAACCTCTTAACATACATAACACACACACACATGCACACAAACTGAATAAAATGATAAAAAAAAAAAAGATAAGCAGACTTTTTTTTGCTAAGTCACTTCAGTTGTGTCCGACTCTGTGCGACCTTATAGACGGCAGCCCACCAGGCTCCCCCATCCCTGGGATTCTCCAGGCAAGAACACTGGAGTGGGTTGCCATTTCCTTCTCCAATGCATGAAAGCGAAAGGTGAAAGTGAAGTCACTCAGTCATGTCCAACTTAGCGACCCCATGGACTGCAGCCCACCAGGCTCCTCCATCCATGGGATTTTCCAGGCAAGAGTACTGGAGTGGGGTGCCAAGCAGATAACAAATTGCAAATCGTTCTCGAAAAACTGTTAGAGCTTTAGGTAAAGAGTGAGTCTTTTTGGCATCTTGCCTGGAGCTGCTCCCACCCATCCACAGCCCCAGCTCAGTCCTTGAAGAACACAATTTTATCAACATGAGGCTAGCTGAGAAAACCAGCACCTTTGCTGGCAGAGGAGGCTAGTGACTCGTTTAAAGCATGGGACAAAAGCCTACAGATTTATCAGATAAAAGTGGCCAGCGTAGTAAGAAATGAATTGGGGAATGCCTGATAATTGTTAGCCTGAGTATGCTGTACTGGTTGGTGTCAGTAGCAGGCCAGTCATCAATTTTAACTGAAAGAACCTTGAAATGAGAGAACCATAAAAAGGCTAAATAAGCTCTCCTAACATTTCTGGCCATCTGGGAAACCACATACACATACAGGGGACACTGGAGGGTCCAGCAAAAAGTAACCAAAGGAGACTTGAAATGTGGTAGAGCTTTGAATGCATTCCCCAATCTACATACAGATCATTCAACAGAGGATGAAAGACATAGCACCTAGAGGCATTTGAGCACAACCTCTTCCCAAGTCAGTGGGTCAACACTAGCTAGGCAGACACAGGGCTCACCCCAAGGAATCCAGACTAAAAATTAAAATAAGCATTGAAACCTAAGCAAAGGCTTTCAGTATTTGGTTCAGTGTGTAGGAATTTGGAAATCATCAATCCATTCTAACAATACAGAAGCTGATCAAACTGAAAAATCACTAACTCGTCTTTGATCTGTCAGAGAAGTGAGGTCATGGGTCACAAGTCAACTGATGCCTCTGAAACTGGAGAAACAGGTGAATACAGAGAATCACAGTTTACCGGAACAGATCACCTTCTTGACAGGAACCAGTACTGGGGTTAAGAAAACCTGAACTGTAGTTGATGAATTTCTGGAAGCTCAGTGTGGGCAAAAATTTTAAAATTTTAATTAAAAATTAAGAGAGTTAAAAATTCCAAGGTTACTCAATCATAGGGGATCCCCCACACTTTATATTTTTATCTCCAGGAACTTTATCAGGTTTTCACAGTGAACACTGGAGAAAAATACCCCTTGCTTGCAGCAGGGAGAGGGGGAAAGTAGCTATTTAAAAAATATACCAGAGCATCCTGCTTAACAAGGCCTGCCTTCAAGAGAAACTTTTTTTTTTTAAACGAGACCCTAAATATTGAGTTTTTTCCCCAGAGCCTAACCAACCTGAGAAGATGGAAATATCCAACTTCAGCCTCCTCCATGCTGTCCCATCTGAGGGAAAGGGGACTGAGGAGCACTTGTAGAGTTCCCAGTCCCGAGGCCTGGGCTCACCAAAGCACAGCATTATACCATGCTTCCCTTCCTCCAGCACCTTACTACCCATTACTAAAGGCCTGTTTGGAGCAGTTCCTTTTATACAACACATCATGCCCAACTATCAAGAAGAAATACTAGGCATACTAAAAGTCAAAGACTATAATTTAAATAGACAGAACAACCATCAGCATCTGACTTACTTAGAAATGGAAAATGAAGTGGCTCAGTCGTGTCCAATTCTTTGTGACCCCATGGACTATACTGCCAGGCTCCTCTGCCCATGGGATTTTCCAGGCAAGAATACTGGAGTGGGTTGCCATTTCCTTCTCCAGGGGATCTTCCCGACCAAAGGATCGAACCTGGATCTCCTGCACTGCAGGCAGACTGTTTGCCGTCTGAGCCACTGGAATTATCAGACTGAGAATCTAAAACAACTATGTGATGTCCAAGGACAGGAGATGGATTTCTCAACTCAAAATACAGAATACACCCTTCTGCTGCCTTTTTTTTGGTGGGGGGCAGGGTGTCTGTTATTGATCTATCTGGACCCTGAAGGACTGGGCAATGTCTACCCATACTGGAGAGGGTGGAACTTCTTTACTCAGTCGACTGATTCAGATGCTCATCTCTCCTGTAAACACCCTCACAGACACACTCAGAAATAATGTTCTGCCAGCTATTTAGGCATCCTTCACCCCACTCCAGTACTCTTGCCTGGAAAATCCCATGGATGGAGGAGCCTGGTAGGCTGCAGTCCATGCTAAGGGTCAGACATGACTGAGCAACTTCCCTTTCACTTTTCACTTTCATGCATTGGAGAAGGAAATGGCAACCCACTCCAGTGTTCTTGCCTGGAGAATCCCAGGGATGGGGGAGCCTGGTGGGCTGCCGTCTATGGGGTCGCACAGAGTTGGACACGACTGAAGTGACTTAGCAGCAGCAGCAGCCCAGTCAAGCTGACACAAAAGTCACCATAATAAATCCACTTCTCATCAACTTGATATCTATACACACCTCATTAATCTTCAAATGAAGACAATAACATGGTCATCATTCTACCTGACATGATACAGCTCTCCTGGTTACAGCTGAAAAGACACTAATCCCTTCCCCAGAAGAGGAGGTGAAGTCCTTCAGGATGTTGACTCGCCTTGCAGTATCCCATAACTGGAAAGCCATGAGGTAAATTTGATGATCCTTAAAGGCTGATATAAAGCTAATACATCTTATGTTACATGATAAGAAAATAAAATAGTAAAGAAAACAAAGACAGTTGCTTAATATGAATATGTGTATACACACACATACACAAATGTATTTATGAAATAAGGAAATTCTCATTACAATTTCAGTCCTAATTTCTGTAACTGTTCGTGTGGTCATGGCTGGTATTTATATCTATCTTTTTCTACTACCCAATCTATATCCCTTTTGTCTTCAAGAAGCACCTCAGCTGGTAATGATTCTTTATCTAGGAAAGTGGCCCAAACCTTCATTCCTGAATGGGTCAATCCTAATCTGGCCTGGATTGGGATGTTGTAGCTTTTCATTGATCTTAATCATACAGCACAGTACTACTAAGAGAAGCCCTAAGGGACCTGCTCTATTCCAAAAAGACTCTCCTGACTTCCACTGTGGAGTAGTACTCCTGTCCTGAGGGATCAGGAGCAATCACCCCAGTGAGCACAGTAACTCCTTTCCCTGTCTTTTGATTCAAAGGCAGGAGGAACCCAAATGACCAAGAGGTGGTCTCAACTTCCACTTCAGTGGAATCATTGTGTCTCCTAATGAATGCATTCATCCCTCTAGAACTAAGACCTTTAGACCAGCAGAACATACAGTTGTGGTAACAGGAAGCAAAAATTTTGTTAGTGGATCATAGGGATAATGATGAGTGATGGTACTCACATTTCCATCCCTTGATTCCTAGACCTGTGAATCCTGACTATTGGAGAAACAGCACCATATACTGGATGCTGATTCAAAGAATATACAGCCTTCTGGAGAAGCTTGGCCCAGCCTTGCAAAGTATTGCCACCTAGCTGACACTGTAACAGAGTCTTCAAAGGCAGCCCACTATTTTCTCAAGCTAGCTACTTTAGGATGCTGGGCAACCATCCTAAGGCTTCTCTGATAGCTCAGTTGGTAAAGAGCCCACCTGCAATGCAGGAGACACCGGTTCGATTCCTGGGTTGGGGAGATCCGCTGGAGAAGGGATAGGCTACCCATTCCAGTGTTCTGGGGCTTCCTTTGTAGCTCAGCTGGTAGAGAATCCGCCAGCAATGGGGGAGACCTGAGTTCGATCCCTGGATTGGGAATATCCCCTGGAGAAGGGAAAAGCTACCCACTCCAGTATTCTGGCCTGGATCATTCCACGGACTCTATAATCCATGAGGTCACAAAGAATCAGATACGACTGAGCGACTTTCACTAATTATCCTAAAATGTTGATTTCCACGAGCCTGGGTCCATTGTCATACTTCCTTTGCTGTGAAGTGATTTCCTTGATATGAAGCAATATTGTGTGGAATATCATGATGGTGGATAAGGCATTCTCTAAGTCCCCAGATGGTAGTTTTGGCAGAAGCATTGCATGCAGGAAATGCAAATCTGCATCCAGAGTAAGTATCTGTTCCAGTAAAGATATATTCTGGCCCTTCCATGATGGCAGTAGTTCAAAGTAACCAACCTGCTACCAAATAAATGACTGGTCACCTGGGGAATGGTGCTATATTGGGAATTCAGTATTGGTTCCAGGTGGCGCAGTGGTAAAGAATCCACTCGCCAGTGCAGGAGACACACAAGATGCGGCTTTGATCCCTGGGTCAGGAAGATCCCCTGGAGAAGGAAATGACAACCCACTCCAGTATTCTTGCCTGGAAAGTTTCATGGACAAAGGAGCCTGGCTTGCTACAGTCCATGGAGTTGCAAAGAGTCAGACATGATTGACCATGTACGCACATCGTATCCTGGGCACTCAGCAGTGGCCGTGACCAAGTTGTCCTTGGTGAGTGGAGTCCATGTTATTGAGCTCACTCCTGGCACCAAAATCTATATTAGTCAGATTCTTCAGAGAAGCATAACCAGCAGTACATATAGACAGAGATATATAAGAGGAGCTTTATTATAGAAATCAGCTCATATGTAGTTATGGAGGATGAGAAGTACCACAATCTGCCATGTATAAGCTGAAGAGCTGGGAAAGCTGATGGCATAATTTAGTCCGAGTTTGAAGGCCTGAGAACCAGGGAAGCTAATGGTGTAAATCCCAATATGAGGACAAAGATTGAGAACTGGGGGATGTGGGGACCTCTGATGTAAGACTTGGAATCCAAAGGCTCAAAGGGCTGGAGTAGATGGATTTCACAGTTCAAGAAAAGAAAGTGAGGGTCACCCTTCCTTTGCCTTTTTTGATTCTATTCAGACCCTCAATAGATTTGATTACCATGATATTGAATGGTTTGCCTTGGAAATGAATAGAGATCATTCTGTCATTTTTGAGATTGCATCCAAGTACTGCGTTTCACTCTTTTGTTGACTGTGATGGCTACTCCATTTCTTCTAAGGGATTCCTGCCTACAGTAGTAGATATAATGGTCATCTGGTTAATTCACCCATTCCAGTCCATCTTAGTTCGCTGATTCCTAGAATGTCGATGTTTACTCTTGCCGTCTCCTGTTTGACCACTTCCAATTTGCCTTGATTCATGGCCCTAACATTCCAGGTTCCTATGCAATATTGCTCTTTACAGTATTGGACCTTGCTTCTATCACCAGTCCCATCCACAACTGGGTGTTGTTTTTGCTTTGGCTCCATCCCTTCTTTCTTTCTGGAGTTATTTCTCCACTGATCTCCAATAGCATATTGGGCACCTACTGACCTGGGGAGTTCATCTCTCAATGTCCTATCTTTTTGCCTTTTCATACTGTTCATGGGGTTCTCAAGGCAAGAATACTGAAGTGGTTTGCCATTCCCTTCTCTAGTGGACTACATTCTGTCAGACCTCTCCACCATGACCTGTCTGTCTTGGGTGGCCCCACATGGCATGCCTTAGTTTCACTGAGCTAGACAAGGCTGTGGTCCACGTGATCAGATTGGCTAGTTGTCTGTGATTATGGTTTCAGTCTGTCTGCCCTCTGATGCCCTCTCTCAGTACCTACCTCTTACCTTGGGCATGAGGTATTAAGCTAGTTTTAGAAAAGGCAGAGGAACCAGAGATCAAATTGCCAACATCCGCTGGATCATCAAAAAAGCAAGAGAGTTCCAGAAAAACATCGATTTCTGCTTTATTGACTATGCCAAAGCCTTGGACTGTGTGGATCACAATAAACTGTGGAAAATTCTGAAAGAGATGGGAATACCAGACCACCTGACCTGCCTCTTGAGAAGCCTGTATACAGGTCAGGAAGCAACAGTTAGAACTGGACATGGGACAAAAGACTGGTTCCAAATAGAAAAAGGAGTACGTCAAGGCTGTATATTGTCACCCACTTATTTAACTTATATTCAGAGTACATCATGAGAAACGCTGGGCTGGAGGAAGCACAGCTGGAATCAAGATTGCTGGGAGAAATATCAATAACCTCAGATATGCAGATGACACCACCCTTATGGCAGAAAGTGAACAGGAACTAAAAAGCCTCTTGATGAAAGTGAAAGAGGAGAGTGAAAAAGTTGGCTTAAAGCTCAACATTCAGAAAACTAAGATCATGACATCTGGTTGCATCACTTCATGGCAAATAGGTGGGGAAACAGTCGAAACAGTGGCTGACTTTATTTTTCTGGGCTCCAGAATCACTGTGGATGGTGATTGCAGCCATGAAATTAAAAGATGCTTACTCCTTGGAAGGAAAGTTATGACCAAAATAGACAGCATATTAAAAAGCAGAGACATTACTTTGCCAACAAAGGTCCATCTAGTCAGGCTATGGTTTTTCCAGTAGTCATGTGTGGATGTGAGAGTTGGACTATAAAGAAAGCAGAGTGCCAAATAATTGATGCTTTTGAACTGTGGTGTTGGAGAAGACTTTTGAGAGTCCCTTGGACTGCAAGGAGATCAAACCAGTCCATCCTAAAGGAGATCAGTCCTGGGTGTTCATTGGAGGGACTGATGTTGAAGCTGAAACTCCAATACTTTGGCCACCTGATGTGGAGAGCTGACTCATTGGAAAAGACCCTGATGATGCTGGGAAAGATTGAGGGCAGGAGGAGAAGGGGACGACAGAGGATGAGATGGTTGCATGGCATCCCCGACACAATTGACATGAGTTTGGGTAGACTCTGGGAGTTGGTGATGGACAGGGAGGCCTGGTGTACTGCGGTTCATGGGGTCGCAAGGAGTTGGACATGACTAAGTGACTGAACTAAACTGAACAATAGATTTGATAATTCTTGTCTATGTTGATAAGTGAAAGTGAGAGTCCAAAGTGAGAGTCATGTCCAACTCTTTGCGACTCCATGGACTGTATAGTTGATGGAATTCTCCAGGCCAGAATACTGGAATGGGTAGCCATTCCCTACTCAAGGGGATCTTCCCAACCAATAGATCAAACCCAGGTCTCCCTCATTGCAGGTGGATTCTTTACCAGCTGAGCCACCAGGTAAGCCCAAGAACACTGGAGTGGGGAGCCTATCCCTTCTCCAGCAGATCTTCCTGACTCAGGAGTCAAACTGGAGTCTCCTGTATTGCAGGAGATACTTTAGCAGCTGAGCTACCAGGGAAGCCCATGTTAATAAGGGTAGCTCTTTAATCGGTATACTGATTTAGATGCTAGTGTCTTCCAGAAATACCTTCACAGACACACTAGGAATTATTATTTACCAGCGTATCTGGGATCCCTTAGCCCTGTCAAGTTGACACATAAAATTAACTATCATAAGTGTTTAGAGACAAAATTATACTGGAAATCTCTATCTTCCACTTAATTTTTCTGTGAATGTAAAACTGCTCTAAAAGGTTTATTACTAAAAAATAAAAACCAAGCAAACACAGATAACACCAGAGCAAAGACGTTAGCCTCCCAACACCATGGGGAAGACAGGTTGTATAATTTACCTAATAAACAGAACCCCACAAAGATGTATCAGAATCTGTGATTACTCCTATGATTATCTAAAGTGTAGAGTTATCAACAACAACAAAAAAAGAGAAGAATACAGAGAGGCAGAAGCCCATGACTCAGAAAAAAAGCAGTCAATAGAAATTCACTCTTAAGTGGGCTAGATGTTGGATTTAGCAAAGACTTCAAAGCAGCTATCATAAATATGTTGAAAAATTAAAGGAAACAGTTCAAAGAATTAAAAGAAAATATGAAAATTATTTAGTAAATATGAAATATTTATATTTTTATAGAGAAATATAAACTCCTTTTTAATAAACTAGCTAAAATGGAATTTCTGGAATTTTAAGATATAGTAACAATAAAAAATGTGTTAATGGTCTCAACATCAGCTTTGAGATAGCAGAAAAGATAGAGATAGCTCAAAAGCAGGTCACTAGAGATGATCCAATCAAAAGAATAGCAATAGGAGATACTGAAGAGAAATGAGAGCATCAGATATCTGTGGTACCACAGCAGGGGTACACACACTCATGTAATGGGAGCTCCATAAGGAGAAGAGAAAGAACAAGGCAGAAAGTCATCTAAAGAAATCATGGCCCTGAAGTTCCCCAGTTGGATAAAAATGTTATCCACAGATCTGAAAATCTCAATGCCAAGTAAGGTAAGCACAAGTGAAACCACAGTTGCACATGTAGTCAAATTGTTGAATGACAAAGAGAAAGTCTTAAAAGCAGCAATGGAAAAACAACTATTTATAGGAGAACAGTAATATGATTAATGGTTGATTTTTCATCAGATAAATTAAGGCTAGAAGGCAGTGGAAAATACTGCAGTAAAATTCAGCCAAGAATTGTACATCCCACAAAACTCTCCTTCAGAAATGAAGGTGAGATAAAGACATCTCTGGATAAACAAAATCAGGATTTGTTGGTAGCAGCCTTGCCCTAAAAGAAACACTAAAGGAAACCCTCAGGCTGAAAGAAAATGACAGCAGATGGTAAGTCATCCACAGAAAGGAATGGAATTGGAACTGATAAGTATGGGGGGAAATACAGTAGACTATATTCACATGCACAAATATTCGTCAGCTTGTGAATGTGTAAACAAAATGTCATATATCCATAGGATAGAAAAATACTCATTTAGAAAAAGGAGTGAAGTACTAATTCATGCAACAACATGGATGAACCTTAAAACAGCATGCTACATGAAAGAATCAGCTTGAAAAGACTACATATTGTGTGATCACATCATGTATCATGGTTACATAAGTATTACAGACTGTATAATTACAGTGGGTGAATGTGTGTTATACAGCTTACACCTTAATACGGTGGCTAAAAAATGTTAGTGCCTGTTCCCAAGTGAGGTGTATGGAGATAATTTTTATTTTCTTTTTGCTTCTCTGCATTTTCTAGATTGATTTCAAAAATATCTACTATGTTTAGAATAAAAGACATCATTGGAAGTAAATTTTTAAACAACAACAACTGTAAATTTAAAATTCTTTTTTTTTTTAATTTTTATTTTTACTTTACTTTACTTTATAATACTGTATTGGTTTTGCCATACATTGACATGAATCCACCACAGGTGTACATGCGTTCCCAAACATGAACCCCCCTCCCACCTCCCCTCCCCATAACATCTCTCTGGGTCATCACCGTGCACCAGCCCCAAGCATGCTGTATCCTGCATCGGACATAGACTGGCAATTCAATTCTTACATGATAGTATACATGTTACAATGCCATTCTCCCAAATCATCCCACCCTCTCCCTTTCCCTCTGAGTCCAAAAGTCCATTATACACATCTGTGTCTTTTTTGCTGTCTTGCATACAGGGTCATCATTGCCATCTTTCTAAATTCCATATATATGTGTTAGTATACTGTATTGGTGTTTTTCTTTCTGGCTTACTTCACTCTGTATAATCGGCTCCAGTTTCATCCATCTCATCAGAACTGATTCAAATGTATTCTTTTTAATGGCTGAGTAATACTCCATTGTGTATATGTACCACAGCTTTCTTATCCATTCATCTGCTGATGGACATCTAGGTTGTTTCCATGTCCTGGCTATTATAAACAGTGCTGCAATGAACATTGGGGTACATGTGTCTCTTTCAATTCTGGTTTCCTCGGTGTGTATGCCTAGCAGTGGGATTGCTGGGTCATAAGGTAGTTCTATTTGCAATTTTTAAAGGAATCTCCACACTGTTCTCCAAAGTGGCTGTACTAGTTTGCATTCCCACCAACAGTGTAGGAGGGTTCCCTTTCTCCACACCCTCTCCAGCATTTATTAAAATTCTTTTAAAATCAAAACTCACTCTCTCCACACACATACACTCAACAGGAACCCCAATAAACAGCAGTCTCTGTAAGACTTTAACTGAAAATATAGTCTTCCATTTCACTGGAGAGTTTAATTTGTGGTTACTTTAGGTCTTAGAATAAGACTGTTCAGACATAAGCTTTCTTTTCCTACAGAAAATCCATGCATTTCATCAAAAAAAAAATTAGAACTTCATCTGATGCCATCAAACTATATCTCAGATTGTGTGAAGCTTTTATGAGTCCTGGAAAGAGGACAAGCCATGGGCTTTAAGCATGAAAATATCTAATTGATCGAGCCAAAGTTGAAATTAGACACTTGTAAAGATTAGCATATTGCCTTAAATAATTGTTTCCCTTTTATACAGATGCTGTTGGGCTGTATTTTATGAGAAGCATCACTGCATATCAAACAACATTGGGCCCAGAGGATTATGAAACACTGACAACTGTTGAAGAATTTTGCAAATGGCTTGTTCAAAATGGGGAAAAGCGGGTAAATATTATCAACTCACAAATTAATTGCTAGATTGTTTGTTAGATTGAGGCAGCCTTTTTCATTTCATAATTCAGAAAGTCTGATGCTGTATAGGACAATATTGCATAGGAACCTGGAATGTTAGATCCATGAATCAAGGTACATTGGAAGTGGTCAAACAGGAGATGGCAAGAGTGAACATTGACATTTTAGGATTCAGTGAACTAAAATGGACCAGAATTAATTCAGGATGAATTTAATTTAATTTAATTTAATTTAATTTAATTTAAATGAATTTAATTCAGATGACCATTATATCTACTACTGTGGGCAAGAATCTATTTGGAAGAAATGGAGTAGCCTTCATAGTCAACAAAAGAGTCCAAAATGCAGTACTTGGGTACAGTCTCAAAAATGACAGAATGATCTCTGTTTCCAAGGCAAACCATTCAATATCACAGTAATCCAAATCTATGCCCCAACCACTAATGCCAAAGAAGCTGAAGTTGAATGGTTCTATGAAGACCTACTGAGCTGAGCACTGAAGAATTGATGCTTTTGAATTGTCATGTTGGAGAAGAATTGATGCTTTTGAGTTGTCATGTTGGAGACGACTCTTGAGACTCCCTTGGACTGCAAGGAGGTCCAGCTAGTCCATCCTAAAGGAGATCAGTTCTGAGTATTCATCGGAAGGACTGATGTTGAAACTGAAACTCCAGTACTTTGGCCATCTGATATGAAGAGCTGACTCATTTGAAATTTTCCCTGATGCTGGGAAAGATTGAGGGCGGGAGGAGAAGGGGGTGACAGAGGGATGAGATGGTTGAATGGCATCACCGACTTGATAGACATGAGTTTGGGTAAATTCTGGGAGTTGTGATGGACAGGGAGGCTTGGCATGCTGTGGTCCATGGGGTCACAAAGAGTCGGACATGACTGAACAACTGAACTGAACTGAACTGATGAAGACCTACAAGACCTTCTAGAACTAACACCAAAAAAAGATGTTCTTTTCATCATAGGGGACTAGAATGCAAAAGTAGGAAGTCAAGAGATCCCTGGAGTAGTAGGCAAATTTGGCCTTGGAGTACAAAACAAAGCAGGGCAAAGGCTAAAAGAGTTTTGCCAAGGGAATGCACCAGTCACAGCAAACACCCTGTTCCAACAACACTGGACATCACCAGATGGTCAATACCAAAATCAGATTGATAATATTCTTTGCAGCCAAAGATGGAGAAGCTCTATTCAGTCAGCAAAAACAAGACCGGGAGCTGACTGTGGCTCAGATCATGACTCCTTATTGCAAAATTCAGATTTAAATTGAAGAAAGTAGGGAAAACCACTGGGCTTCCCTGGTGGCTCAGCTGGTAAAGAATCCACCTGCAATCTGGAGACCTGCATTCACTCCCTGGGTTGGGAAGATCCCCTGGAGAAGGGCATGGCAACCTACTCTAGTATTATGGCCTGAAGAAATTCATGGATTGTTTAGTCCATGGGGTTGCAAAGAGTCAGACACGACTGAGTAACTTTCACTTCTTCTAGGGAAAACAACTAGGCCATTCAGGTATGACCTAAATCAAATCCCTTATGATTATACAGTGGAAGTGACAAATAGATTCAAGGGATTAGATTTGATAGACACAGTGTCTGAAGAACTATGGATGGACATTCATAACATTGTATGAATGTTTGGTGGTGATCAAAACCATCCCCAAGAAAAAGAAATGCAAAAAGGCAAAATGGCTATCTGAGGAGGCCTTAAAGGTTGCTGAGAAAAGAAGAGAAGTGAAAGGCAAAGGAGAAAAGGAAAGGTATACCCATCTGAATGCAGAGTTCCAAAGAATAGAAAGGAGAGATAAGAAAGCCTTCCTAAGTGAACAATGCAAAGAAAGAGGAAAACAATAGAATGGGAAAGACTAGAGATCTCTTCAAGAAAATTAGAAGATACCAAGGGAATATTTCATGCAAAGATGGGCACAATAAAGAACAGAAATAGTATGGACCTAACAGAAGCAGAAGATATTAAGAAGAGGTGGCAAGAATACACAGAAGAACTATACAAAAAAGATCTTAATGACCCAGATAAGCATGATGGTGTGATCACTCACCTAGAGCCAGATATCCTGGAGTGCAAAATCAAGTGGGCTTTAGGAGGCATCACTACAAACAAAGCTAGTGGAGGTAATGGAATTCCAGCTGAACTATTTCAAATCCTAAAAGATGATGCTGTTGGCACCCAATATGCCAGCAAATTTGGAAAACTCAGCAGTGGCCATAGGACTGGAAGAGGTCAGTTTTCATTCCAATCTCAAAGAAAGGCAATGCCAAAGAATGTTCAAACTACTGCACAATTGCACTCATTTCACATGCTAACAAAGTGAAAGTGAAGTGAAGTCACTCAGTCATGTCCAACTCTTTGTGACCCCATGGACTGTAGCCTACCAGGCTCCTCTGTCCATGGAATTTTCCAGGCAAGAGTACTGGAGTGGGTTGCCATTTCCTTCTCCAGGGGATCTTCCCGACCCAGGGATTGAACCCAGGTCTCCCCCTTTGCAGGCAGACACTTTACTGTCTGAGCCACTAGGGAAGCCCACACTCTAGCAAAGTAATGCTCAAAATTCTCAAAGCGATGCTTCAACAGTACGTGAACTGAGAACTTCCAGATGTTCAGGCTGGGTTTAGAAAAGGCAGAGGAACCAGAGATCAAATTGCCAACATCTGTTGGATCATAGAAAAATGAAGAGAATTCCAGAAAAACATCTGCTTCCCTGACTACGCTAAAGCCTTTGATACACAACAAACTGTAGAAATTCTTCAAGAGATGAGAATATCAGACCATCTTACCTGCCTCCTGATAAAATAGTATGCAGCTCAAGAAGCAGCCATTAGAACTGGACATGGAAGAACAGACTGGTTCCAAATTGGGAAAGGAGTATGTCAAAGCTGTATGTTGTCACTCTGCTTATTTAACTTATATACAGAGTACATCATGTGAAATGCTAGGCTGGATGAAACACAAGCTGGAATCAAGATTGCCAGGAGAAACGTCAATAACCTCAGATATGCAGTTGACACCACCCTTATAGAAGCGAAGAGGAACTAGAGAGCCTCTTGATGAAAGTGAAAGAGGAGAGTGAAAAAGCTAGCTTAAAACTCAACATTAACAAAACTAAGATTATGGCAACCCATCCCATCATTTCATGGCAAACAGATGGGCAAACAATGGAAACAGTGACAGACTTTATTTTCTTGGGCTCCAAAATCACTGCAGATGGTGACTGCAGCCATGAATTTAAAAGACACTTGCTCCTTAGAAGAAAAGCTATGACCAATCTAGACAGCTTATTAAAAAGCAGAGACATTACTTTGCCAACAAAGGTCTGTCAGGTCAAAGCTATGGTTTTTCCAGTAGTCATGTATGGATGTGAGAGTTGGACCATAAGGAAAGCTGAGTGCTGAAGAGTTGATGCTTTTGAACTGTGGTATTGAAGAAGACTCTTGAGAGTCCCTTGGACTGCAAGGAGATCCAATCAGTCAGTCCTAAAGGAAATCAGTCCTGAATATTCACTGGAAGGATTGATGCTGAAGCTGAAGCTCCATTACTTTGGCTACCTGATGTGAAGAACTGACATTAGAAAAGAGCTTGATGCTGGAAAGCTTGAAGGCAGTAGGCGGAGGAGATAACAGAGGACAAGATGGTTGCATGGCATCACCAACTTAATGGACGTGAGTTTGAGCAAACTCCAGGAGATGGTGAAGGATAGGGAAGCCTGGCATGCTGCGGTTCATGGGGTCTCAAAGAGTCAGACATAACAGAGCGACTGAGCAACAACATTCAGAAATGGAAGCTCAGAGGAGGCTCAGGTAATGCCACGAATAAAAATAGGGCTGGTGCATGTTGCAATATTAGTTTTTTTTTGTTGTTTAAAGTATTTTTCCTGTATCTTGAAATATGAGCCCCTTCAAATGCAGGACACATATAATCTCTAGTCCTGTGTAAATTTCATATTTTAAGTCAAAATGGGCTTTCATCTTTAGATATAGCTAAGTTTGTTTGTTGGTTTTACTCTTGATACATTATTTCCTTCTCAGTTTCTGGTCTTCAGCTCCTTATTGACCAAACTTTTGTTTTCACATTAAAAAAGAGTTATAGCCATCAAAAGAAGCTTTTGGTCGCTGACCTTTTTACTTAGAAGTCCCATGAGTCTAAACTCTTACTCTAAAACTTTGGACCTGAACTTTAGTACTGAGTTTAGCATGAAGGCAGTGAAGACCTTTATTTGTCATGAGACACCACGTGACTTTGATCTGACCAAGTTAGCTCTTTATTCTTCCTCAGGCACAAGAAACAGTATGGATCTGATATGACATGATCTTGTTGGCCATGTGACAGCCAGTTTAAGAGTAGGGTTCTAGGTACATAATAGGAAAGTTTTTGGTTTTTTTTTGGAGGAATGAAGAAAAAGCTTCTTTTATTTCACATTTGAATATTTTTATAAATGATGACATTTTCTTTAGTTCTATTAATTGCCACTCATAGAGGCAAAAAGCATGGTGATGATTTGCAATGTTTTTTATTTTTACAATGGCCTTGGCATTTTCTATTGGTATGGAAGATTAATATGAGCTAGCAAAGTCACAGATGTATCTAATATTTTAATTTAGTTTGCATGGTGTGAAGGCATTTGGTCAGAATCTCATAGCTTATTCTTGTTAGGTTCTGATACAGTGAACATCATGACTTTGTGATAAGACACCAGTATCAATGCCTAACAGCTCTCTGCTTCTAACCACATGTACCAATCTCCTAGAGATACAAAAGTGTTTGAGTGCCAGCCAGGTGGCTCTGTATCTAAACCATAGGCAGAACTGTGGACAAGAGCACCTTTACTACTAGGAAATCAGCTTGATGAGGGCAAGGGTTTTTGTTTTGTTCACTGCTGTGTCCTCAGTGCCTGAAACAGTAACTGGTACATAGTAGGTGCTCAATAACTTGAATTACTTTGCTGAATTTCACAACACACTTCCTGTGGGATGTGCCTATGTGCTAAGTCGCTTCAGTCCGACTTCAGTGTCCAACTTCTTTGCAACCCTATAGACTGTAGCCCACCAGGCTCCTCTGTCCATGGAATTCTCCAGGCAAGACTACTGGAGTGGGTTGCCATGCCTTCTTCCAGGGGATCTTCCTGACCCAGGGATCGAACCCGAGTCTCCTACCTCTCCTGCATTGGCAGGTGGGTTCTTACCACTAGTGCCACCTGAAACTGAAGCCCCAAAGAAACTGATCTCAGGGAGACAGCAGTGAGCAGTCCTGAAGAGAGATCTTAGTTCCCTGCCCAGGAATTGAACATGGGTAGCCTGGTGGCACCCCACTCCAGTACTCTTGCCTGGAAAATCCCATGGATGGAGGAGCCTGGTAGGCTGCAGTCCGTGGGGTTGTGAAGAGTCAGACATGACTGAGCGACTTCACTTTCACTTTTCACTTTCATGCATTGGAGAAGGAAATGGCAATCACTCCAGTGTTCTTGCCTGGAGAATCCCAGGGACGGGGGAGTCTGGTGGGCTGCCGTCTATGGGGTCGCACAGAGTCGGACACAACTGAAGTGACTTAGCAGCAGCAGCAGCAGTAGCAGCACCCTGGATGAAAACCAGGAATCCTAGCTTCTAGAGCATCAGGGATAATTCCATTTTAAAAGAGCTTTTTCTTCCACCCTTCAAGCCTGAGATGAGACCCTCAGCCTGTTCTAAAAGACCATAACAGAAACTCAGAAGATTTAGGAATTATGTTCCTTTGAAAAATAACATTTTTTTTCAAATAGAAGTTTAATCTGCCACTGATAAAAAATAAACAGGATCCACTAGCCAGAACTGCCATCTTCCAGGCTGAGAGTATCATCTCAGGCTTGAGAACAGGAGAAAAAGCTCCTTTTAAAATGGAATTGTTGACACTATTTTATCTTAGTATATTGAGTACAATTTATTTTCAACAACACTATATGTGTACATATTTATATATGTATTAACTATATAAAATGTTGTCTATTACACACATACACACACAATTTTTTAAAGAGAGTGCAATAAAGCAAACATTGCAAAATGATAGCCAGCTGGTGAATCTGGGTGAAAATATTTTGTGTATTTATTCTACTATTCTTTCAGGTTTTCTGAAGGTTTGAAAACTTTTTTTAAGAGTCATTAAAAAAAAAAAAGAACAAGGGCTTGGGACTTCCTGGTGGTCCAGTGGTTAAGACTTTTCATTCTATTGCAGAGGGTGTCAAATTGATCCCTCATCAGGGAGCAAAGATCCCACATGCCTTGTGGCCAAAAAAACAAAACATAAAACAGAAACAACATTGTAACAAATTCAATAAAGACTTTAAAATTGTCCCCATTTTAAAAAAATCTTAAAAAAAAAAGAGCAAGGGCAATGGAATTCAGACTGGCTGGTTTGAATCTTGACACTGCTAACTGTAGGCTCTGTGAGCTCAAGCAAGATCCTTTGCCTTTATTAGTTTCCATTCCTTCATCAAGAAAAGAGTGTAATAACATTTCTCTGTTGTAGGGTAGTCATAAAGATGAAATAATATTGTTCATGTGAATTAACTACTATAATTAATTATAAGCTTGAAACTTCAACTCTTCATGGGAACATTACCTAGATGACATATCACAGCCGACTGATCCTGGTGGGCTGTACCGCTGTGGGGTAGGATGCCTCCCATAGAGAAGAATACAACCAGCATGCGCCTTCAGAATTGCCAGGTGAATTAAAAGTATGTATGTATTTTTTTAATCCCCTAGGAGGCTTATAGACTGCTAAAGGCTTCATTGAGATCTCAGGTCATCAGCTATGGTGACTGTAATGAAAAAGTGGCTGAAACATTTTATAACATGGGCAAGATCTGCTTTGCCAAAGGAGAGCTCAGAAAGGCAGTTCAACTGCTAAGGAAGGTAAATAGTGGCTGGTTTTGTTACATTTGCTCCCAAGCCTGTAAGCACAATGTGAGGGGAGGTTGTGTGTGTGTGTTTGTGTGTGTGTGTGTGTGTGTGTGTGTTTTCCCTTTGCTTCCTTTTCTCTAGCCTTCCTTCCTTCTTCCTTCTCTCTCTTTTTTCTTTCTTTCTTTTTTTTTTAAATAAAGTGTTCTCTTTTGAATATTCTCTACATTGTTAGATGTGCTGAGGAAGAATATGACTACAGAAACTTTTATTGTGTCCATGCCTGGACCAGAGTCTTAAAAGAGTAACACTCTAATCCTGAAATCTTGGTATGTCAATAGCAGAATCATGAAGAAGCACTCGAGGTTGTGTTAGAACAAGGAGCACTTTGTACAGCCATCCTTACTCAAGTACTGATTCCTAGTATCCTGGAAGTTTATTCCCTATAGCAGGATGTGGCAAGAGGTGTGACTAACAGTTGTTCAACCAGTCAGCATACTAACAGACCAAGCTGAAGACTTTATTGGTAGCGATGTCTCTACTTAAAACCCAAATTTGTTCAATGTCAGAGGAAAAGTTAATATAAATCAACTAATGTTCATGAAAGTGAAAGTCACTCAGTCATGTCCGACTCTTTGTGACCCCATGGAGTATACAGTCCGTGGAATTCTCCAGGCTAGAATACTAGAGTGGGTAGCCTTTCTCCAGGGTAGAGTCAAAAGCAGTCCACACATGTATATTGCCAAATGTCAGGACTGGATACATTTATCTCCTTTCAGGTTAACTAAATGTAATCAGAAAATACGTATTAAAATAGTAAGTAACAGAAGAAAGGGGACTTCATTTGGAAGGTTAAGAGAAAACAAAAACCCTATGAAAATATAAGGTCCCAACAGCTTCTTCAAGAGAAGGATAAACACATGGCTGGCAGCTCTGTTATGGGATCATAAACCTGTAAGAAGAGAAAACTTAAAAATGAATGGATCACAGTTTGAGGCCAAAAGATGAGATGAAATTAAATTTTTAAGGGTGAATTAAGGAATTTCAGGAAAACAAGAAATTTGAAACAATTCAATCCGGATTGAAAATATTGAAGAGAATCTTAACATGCTGAGTGTTGTTGAGCAATATTCCCCAAATCTAGGATTGCAACAGAACAAAACAAATTTGTAAAACAAAATAAAAATGAAACAGAAAACAGATTCCTGAGTCCCACTCTAGACTATTAAATCAGATATTCTAAGACTGGTGTCCAGAATCTGTATTTTTAATCCCCTTTAGCCAAAGAATTCTAATGTATTTCTGAAGAGAGACTGTAATATCAATACTTGAATTGATATTACAATAATATAGTAATTAAAGAAATCATTGAAGATAACTTTTCTGAATCATAAAAGACCACATTGTAAGGGTTTGTTTACCATATTCCACAGAAAATCAGTGAAAGGAGAGCCCCAGCTAGATCTTACCTAGCAATGAAGGCTCTGCCCTCCACTTGGAGTAGGGATTCAACCTGAATGTTTGTTTGGATGCCAGACATTGTGTATTTTACATTGTTGAGTATTGGATATTTTTGTGTTCCTGTAAGTATTCTTGAACTTTGTTCTGGAACTCAGTCAAATTACTTTGTTGTGAAATTCAGTTACATTAGAGTTTGGTCCTTTTAGGTCTTGCTTTTAAGATTTGTTAGATGGGACAAGGGCTTATTTAGTCAAGGGCTATTTATCCCCCATTATTGAAGCAAAAGCCTCAGTACCTCTGAGTAGCCCACCCAGTGCTCCACGACAATGTGGCTTTCCAGTTTGGCTGGTGGGAACAGGCATTGTACCTGGCTGTATGTAAACACTGCCCTGTTCCCTCTGGGACCTGCAGATGATTCTTTTCTCAAGCCTTGGGCAGTTTTTACATGTCTGTGTTAATCAGTACTCTCCTGAATACAGTTGTCCCTCTGTGTCTGTGGGGGATTTGTTCTAGAACTCCCCACCTTCCCTCTTCGCCAACACCAAAGTCTGCAGATGCTCACGTCTGTAGTATAAAACGGTGTAGTACCAAAAAAAAAAAAAATGGTGTAGTACAGTCAGCCCCACTATACCTGCAGGTTCCCAGACTGTGGGTCAGCTGTATTTGAAGGGGATGTCCTGCAGATACAGATATTCTTTTTCTGTGCAGCTGTCTCTCCGTTACTCTGCCCTAAGAATCTTCTGAGAGTCTGAGCTCCATATCCTTAATTCAGAGTGCTTGCTGAGCTCCACTTCCCTACATCAAAGCTTGGAGAGGCTCTCACAGTAGTAATCTGGGGAAGTCGTAGGGTTTACTTCACTTGTTTTCCCTCTCTCAGGAACACCGTCTTTTGTTGCCCGATGTTCACTGTCTTGAAGATCATTTCAAATATATTTTGTCTATTTTTTCTTTTTTGATTGTTTCATTTGGGAGGATAAATCCAGTGCCTGGAATTCCATCTTGATTGGATAGAGAGATCAGCAGTTTACAATGGAAAACTGCTTAAGGGTAAAGTTGTGTAGCATAAGAATGCAATGCAAATTTGGGACTCATACACTGATTTTGTTTATATCCATCCATTGGTTTACCTGGGAGGCTTCCCTGGGAGCTCAGAGGGTAAAGTGTCTGCCTGCAATGCGGGAGACCCGGGTTCAATCCCTGGGTTGGGAAGATCCCCTGGAGAAGGAAATGGCAACCCACTCCAGTACTCTTGCTTGGAAAATTCCATGGACAGAGGAGCCTTGTAAGTTACAGTCCATGGGGTCGCAAAGAATCGGACACAACTGAGTGACGTCACTTCACTTCATTGGTTTACCCATCCATTTCTTTTATATCCATCCATTTGGTTACAGCTATTTGGAAAATCCTGATGGAAACCACGGCTGTAATTCTGGTGGAGACCACTCTGGGTTTTAGATAGGCATGCTGTCAGTTTTCAGACCTGTTACTTTGATTATTCATAGCCACAGATGGTAGGGGAAGCTTCAGCAAAGCTGAAGGGAGAAGCTCAGAGGGGTCAGAGCCTTCAGCTCAGACTCCTTCCTCCTTAGTAGGGAACCAGGAGGAAACGATTTGAAATGTAAACCTGTGACATCTCAGTTCCACTTGTGCTCTCCTGAGTTTGATTTATAGTTAAGGTGCTTGCTATCTGATTCTCTTTAACCTATTATGTTTCTCAACTTGCCTGCAGTGTCTGATGATTCAAATACTTATATATGGAGATGAGCACAGGAAAAGCAGAGACACAAAAAACCTCCTGACCCTAATGCAGAGGTGAGTTCTGGCCCTGGTCACCAACCAAGTCTTCAGTGTGGATATACGGATAGCATGGCCTCTTGCAGATTCATTTATTTGGGGTGATTCACCTCTATTATTCATGTTAGTTAGGCAAAATGCCAACCTGTACTTTGGATGAGGTCAAATTCTAACCTGGAGGTACCTAGCCAATTTCTAGTAGTCTTTCGAACCCAAAGCTATAGGGGTCTGCTGAAATAATATTTAGTATTTATATCTCCTTCAATGCTGAACGTTATAACCAAATCCCACAAGACTGTCTCAGCTAACAGCGTGATAGATACAAATTAGCTTTATGACAAAGTAAGTGAACACATTAAACTTTCTTTTCTTGCTGAATATATAAAATCTAAGTCCCTAAACATAAGGCAAGTTTTGCGGGAGGCAGGAAATATTAACGTTGTCTCCAAAAGTAATAATTAAAGAAACTCTTCAGATTCATTTTTAAAACTGTTTAAAATTTCAGCCAAAGACAGTGTTTTGTGCCGACCTGCCCCTTTATTTATCCTTGGCATATCATTGCTGTTTGTTCATTTCAGAATGATGTTGATCCTGAACTGTTCTCTTTTGCTGAGTGTGTGTTCAGTTCAGTTCAGTTCAGTCGCTCAGTCGTGTCTGACTCTTTGCGACTCCATGAATTGCAGCACACCAAGCCTCCCTGTCAATCACCGACTCCTAGAGTTCACTCAAACTCATGTCCATAGAGTCGGTGATGCCATCCAGCCATCTCATCCTCTGTCGTCCCCATTTCCTCCTGCCCCCAATCCCTCGCAGCATCAGAGTCTTTTCCAATGAGTCAACTCTTTGCATGAGGTGGCCAAAGTACTGGAGTTTCAGCTTTAGCATCATTCCTTTCAAAGAACACCCAGGACTGATCTGAGTGTGTGTTAAATCCCTGAAACTGACCTAGGTCCTATCCATAAAGAACCTAAGCCTCACAAACACCCTACACGATAGCTCTCATTTGCCAGAAGGAGCCTGATATTCTGTAAAGGAACATGCCTAAATTCATGTAAGTCTTGGAGGTTTAGATCCAAGCAAATGTGATTCTAAAGGCCATGTGCTTTCCCCTTAGAGCCCTTTAACAAAGAAGGGTGTCATTATTGGGTGAGAGTTAGGATTCTGATTGCATTTCATTGGAGGTGATTCATAGTTAGTACTTTCTCATCAGGTTGGCCAGGCGGGGGACAAGCTGGACACAGAGAATTCATGCAGCCTGTCTTGTCCCCACCTATCTCAGTCAGAGCCACACCTAAAAGAGGCCCAGCAGAAGACTGTCTCATGTTTCATCTTACCCAGGACAGCACGTTCGCTAGCCTCTCTCAGAGATGCCCATGGTAGGAGGGGATATGGGGAACTCTGCCCCCTGCCCACTGGTGTATGTGAAAGTATGTCCTCTTAGTCAATAACCATCAGTTCAGT
Organism: Ovis aries; assembly: GCF_016772045.2. Classification (NCBI taxonomy): domain Eukaryota; kingdom Metazoa; phylum Chordata; class Mammalia; order Artiodactyla; family Bovidae; genus Ovis; species Ovis aries. The sequence continues at coordinate 39,422,846 of NC_056069.1, read as the reverse complement.
TCAGTTCAGTTCAGCTGCTCAGTCATGTCTGACTCTTTGTGAACCCATGGACTGCAGCATGCTAGGCCTCCCTGTCCATCACCAGCTCTTACACTTTACTCAAACTTTTGTTCATTGAGTCAGTGATGCCACTCAACCATCTCATCCTCTGTCTTCCCCTTCTCCCACCTTCAATCTTTCCCAGCATCAGGGTCTTTTCAAATGAGTCAGTTCTTTGCATCACATGGCCAAAGTATTGGAGTTTCAGCTTCAGCATCAGTCTTTCCAATGAATACTCAGGACTGATTTTCTTTAGGATGGACTGGTTGGACCTCCTTGCAATCCAAGGGACTCTCAAGAGTCTTCTCCAACACCACAGTTCAAAAACATCAATTCTGTGGTGCTCAGCTTTCTTTATAGTTCAACTCTCACATCCATACATGACTACTGGAAAAACCACAGCTTTGGCTAGATGGACCCTTGTTGGCAAAGTAATGTCTCTGCTTTTTAATATGCTGTCTATTTTGGTCATAACTTTTCTTCCAAGGAGCAAATGTCTTTTAATTTCATGGCTGCAATCGCCATCTGCAGTGATTTTGGAGCCCAGAAAAATAAAGTCTCTCACTGTTTCCCCATCTATTTGCCATGAAGTGATGGGACTAGATGCCATGATCTTAGTTTTCTGAATGTTGGATTTTAAGCCAGCTTTTTCACTCTCCTCTTTCACTTTCATCAAGAGGCTCTTTAGTACTTCACTTTCTGCCATAAGTGTGGTGTTATCTGCATATCTGAAGTTGTTGATATTTCTCCCAGCAATCTTGATTCCAGCTTGTGCTTCATCCAGGCCAGCGTTTCTCGTGATGTACTCTGCATATAAGTTAAATAAGCAAGGTGACAATATACAGCCTTGACATATTTCTTTCCTGATTTGGAGCCAGTCTATTGTTCCATGTCCAGTTCTAGCTATTGCTTCCTGACCTGTATACAGATTTCTCAAGAAGCAGGTCAGGTGGTCTAGGTATTCCCAACTCTTTAAGAATTTTCCACAGTTTATTGTGATCCACACAGTGAAAGGCTTTGGCATAATCAATAAAGCAGAAGTAGATGTTTTTCTTGAATTCTCTTGCTTTTTTGATGATCCAGTGGATATTGGCAATTTGATCTCTGGTTCCTCTGCCTTTTCTAAAACCAGCTTGAACATCTGGAAGTTCTCAGTTCACATACTGTTTGAAGCATCGCTTGGAGAATTTTGAGCATTACGTTGCTAGCATGTGAAATGAGTGCAGTTGTGCGGTAGTTTGAGCATTCTTTAGCATTGCCTTTCTATGGGATTGGAATGAAAACTGACCTTTTCCAGTCCTGTGGCCACTGCTGAGTTTTCCAAATTTGCTGGCATATTGAGGCAGCACTTTCACAGCATCATGTTTTAGGATTTGAAATAACTCAACTTGAATTCCATCACCTCCACTAGCTTTGTTCATAGTGATGCTTCCTAAGGCCCACTTGACCTTGCACTCCAGGATGTCTGGCTCTAGGTGAGTGATCACACCATCGTGATTATCTGGGTCATGAAGATCTTTTTTGAATAGTTCTTCAAATGTTCAGAAACCATAAGAACATTAATAATAACGGTAATGTAGAACTTATTCCAATCCCCTGGTGTTATAAAATACATATACTATTTCTGACTCATAAATAACCCTATTTGGTAGGTATTTTTATCTTTCATATTCAGGTGGTGAAACTGGTACTCAGAAAGTTTGAGTATCTTGTTTAAAATCATCTAGCCAGTAAGTGTGGTAAGATTTGAACCCAGACCTGTCGTATTTCAAAAATGTACTGCCTTTCACTCTGTAAACAGGGATTCTGACTTTGAGGAATTTGAGAATACATATGGGGGCACCTGGCCAGCAGGCATGTCCCCAGAGTCTCATTTTACATATAGTGGAACTGAGTACCGATCACGTTCAAGTTAAACTACCCAGGAGGAGGAAGAGCTCACTCCAGAATGTGCCCTTCATATGCAAGGTAGCCTACTCTCTGAAGGCAGGCTGTCTGGATTTTAAATCAGGCTCCACCACTCAGCTCTCTGACCTGGGTGAGGTTACTTAACCTCTCTCAGCCTCTATTTATTCATCAGTAAAATAACAGTACCTTCCTTGAAAAGTGGGTTTTTCTGAGACTTAATAAAATCACATGTAAAACAGCACTTAGATCAGGACCTGACAGGTCTTGAATACTCAGTGAATATTGGCATAAGAATAAAATTATAATAAGAATTATCTTTCTGAGATGCTGGAGATAATAGATCAGCTATCACCTATTACTTCCCAGGTGGCGCTAGTAGTAAAGATCCCACCTGCCCATGAAGGAGACATAAGAGACACAGGTTCTATCACTGGGTTGGGAAGATCCCCTGGAGGAGGGTATGGCAGCCCACTCCAGTATTCTTGCCTGGAGAATCCCATGGACAGAGGAGCCTGGCAGGCTACAGTCCATAGGATTGCAAAGAGTCGGACACGACTGAAGTGACTTAGCATGCAAGAGTGATGGGTAAAGAGTATACATTGCTAGAGTCAGCCATGTCATCTTAACCTGCCTCTGCCACTCACTATACACAACCTTGGGAAAACCACTTAACTTCTGAGCCTTGCTTTCTCCATCACTAAAATGCAGATAATTGTATATCACATAGAGTTATTGTGAACTTTAAATAAAATAATGTATATAACATGCATAGGCTAGTGCCTGACAGGGTATGTACTCAGTAAATGTTAGCCAAGCATCCTTTCCTCTCCATTATACTGTAATATACAGCCTTTTGCTTCTAGGGAAGTGGGTCAGAATATTTGAAATTGTAATTGTGATTAATTGTTAGACAGTATTACAATATGTTTGTGTTTGAGAATTTGAATCTGAAGATACTAAAGTACACTTTGTACTTTAGAGGTAATAATGAAACGAAAAGAGTAAAATGTGTAGTTTCAGACAAGAGATGCATGTTTCTTCAAAACCGAAAGCAAGAGTTCTACTAAGCTTGTGCTTAAAAAGAGAGATGTCAGAATAGCTGGAGTGGATCCATTGCCTCAGTAGCCTGAGGTCGCTTTCCAGGGTCTCAGTGTTCTTCGTCCTCCATGATTTGAAAAGAATCAGTGTGAAAGTGAAAGTCGCTCAGTCATGAGGGGGAGAAATTAAGAGGCAGTGGAATAACCCGATTCAGATCCCAGGTACTATGAATTTTTTTGGTTCTTGGAGACTAATTCCTCTCTCTGTAAATTTGATGAAACCTAGAGATACCAGGAAGACACATGGATGGGGAAGGATCTTAAGGAGTCTGCTGTAGCAGAAGTTGAGTCAGTAAAGGTTTGTTTCCCTGAAACAAGTCCATATCTCATCCCTCAAGAACTGCTGAGCAAAGCGATAGGAATCGTTGCCAAAGCCCAGATGTCAAAAAAAAAAAAAAAAGAGAGAAAAAAAAAAAAAAAAGAGAGAAAAAAAAAAAAAAACACCTAGTCCAGGAATTGTTCTCTTTGCTTGAGCATCTTGCTGGAATAATCAGCCCCAGATGTCCTGGAACTCTGCTAGTTTTCTGATGTGTTCTTGTGCTTTCTACCCCACCTCCTCCGGAAACCCAGTGACAACATTCACTGGGCTTTCGTTGCCAGGAGCCCAAATTCCTGGCTTCTGCAGCCTCTGCAAAGAAGTGAAAGCAGAACTAGCTGCATGAATTAGGAGTTAATTCCAAGGTTAAATGTTTGTTAGTTGCACAGGCCTCAAGTAAGATCTTAGTGTATAGAAAAGGTGCAGAAAATCTGATTTAGAAGTAAACATTGAGATTGTTTAGTCTGACTTTTACCTAAATCACAAATGGACTTCAGTTTTAATCATTTATATATCAAGCTCCCTCTAAGCTCTAGAAATACTCAGATGTTTAAGATACAGTCCTTTTCCAAGAAAACAGACACACCGGACTAGATTACAAGTTAGTCTGCAGTAAAGCTTTAAGAAAAATGTAAACAGAGGACAAGTAATAAATTGTGAGCCCGGAAATGTGGGTGGAGACTTGTGTGTATGCTGTGGGCAGGGGGCTGGGTCTTCAAAGAAAGGTAGAATATCAACAGGTAGGAAAGCCAGCAGTGGGCATTTGATGTAGCTCGACCAACAGCATAGTGCCATGGACAGGCTTGATATTTCTGAGGAAAAGCAAGTGGCCTTGAGTTGTTGTAGTTGGAGGTATATGAGTAAGACTCATTGGAAAAGACCCTGATGCTGGGAAAGATTGAGGCAAGAGGAGAAGAGGGCGACAGATAATGAGATGGTTGGATGGCATCATCAGTTCAATGAACATGAGTTTGAGCAAGCTCTGGGAGATGGTGAAGGACAGTGAAGCCTGGCATGCGGCAGTCCATGAGGTCGCAAAGAGTCAGACGTGACTTTGAAACTGAACAATAGGAACATGCTGGAGATGTTTGAGAAGATAAACTTGGGTGCAGTTACAGGATGTTTTGTGTGCCATGCTGATGAGTTTAGAATTTATTCTGTAGGCAGAAGATAACTATCAAAGTTTTGAGCAGGATGTGCCATGATCAATTACTGGCTTTAGAACATTAACTGTCAGCCCTGGGAAGGATGGATGGGACCTGGGGAGACCACAGAAGTAGGAAGACCATTTAGGAGGCAGATGCAATAGTGCAAGGAAGAGATGTTGAGAGCCTTAATTATCTAAAACGGTAGTAGAAGGAACATGGAGAAGATGGAGTCTCAAATTCGCAAGACCTTGGAACCAATCATATGTGAGGTATAATGGAGCCAGGGGCCCATTCAAAGGTGGCTTTGAAGTTTCCAGCTTGAGCAACTTGGTGAATGGCCATGCTATTAAGGAAAGCATATTGGCAGGACAAGGTCAATATTGGAGGATATTTAGGGTGTCTGAAGAAGATAATTTCCATTTTGAATGTGTTAATTTTGAGGTGCCCATAATACATCTACTTGACGATGTCTAATAGGCTGTATGGACCAGAAACTCGAGATATATTAGAAGTTAAAGGAATGGATAAGAAATCCATGGATCATGTGTATGTCAAACAAGAAAACTTAGGAACTTTGGAGAATATTTACACATGGTTTGGAGAGAACATATGTGGTATTTTTTAATCAAAATAGAGAGGGCTCAAGAGTGAGCTCCCCACTTAGAGAAAGACATCTTGCATCTTCCTTTCTTCATCTAAAGAAATGCAAATAAGAGAACTCTGTTTTACAGGTTTTATTTACTGTATAGCACATAGTAAGCTTCTGTGAAATGTTAATTATTGTAATTATTATTATTATATTATCCAGCGGTCATTCAGAAGGAGGAACTGGTAAGGAGACTCAGAAAGAGTCTTTAGAGAGTTAGACGAGTCAGGAAAAAACAGAAAGGAACTCATAGGAGGAGAAAGTTTCAGAAAAGGGTGTGGTCTTTAGCAATGTCACAGAAGACACGAAGGGGCAGTTTAAAGAAGAGGGATGCAATTGTCCAATAAACAGAAAGCAGGATTTTCAATCTCATACAGAATTTATAAATTCAAATGAAATATATTTACAACCTATTATATTATGTGGTAGGGGCTTCCCAGGTGGCACCAAGAGAGAGAACCTACCTGCCAACACAGAGGATGCAGGAGACATGAATTTGATCCCTGGGTTGGGAAGATCCCCTGGAGAATGGAATGGCTGCCCACTCCAGTATCCTTGCCTGGAAAAGTCCACAGGCAGAGGAACCTGGTGGGCTACAGTCAATGGAGTCACAAAGAGCTGGACACAACTGAGCACACACGCAAGAATATTTATGAAAAGTACAGGTCATATAAACTCAGTCCTGTCAAAGATACGGGGAGACCAGCTCTCTAGTACCCTATGATGGAACTGTGGGTTGATAGATATAACTATATATCCAGCTAGATAGGGCTTTGCTGGTGGCTCAGTGGTAAGGAACCCACCTGCCAATGCAGGAGATGGGGGTTTGATCCCTGTGTAGGGAAGATCTCCTGGAGGAGAAAATGGCTACCTCCAGTATTCTCTCCTGGAAAATTTCACAGACAGAGGAGCCTGGCAGGCTACAGTCCATGGGCTCGCAAAGAGTCGAACACAACTGAGTGACTAATACACACACACACACACACAAATCAGGAACTCACTCATTATCTTTCCAGGTGGCCTTTTCCAATAATAGACAGTTATAATTGTTAGGATGCAAGGTCATGAACTTGAGAGTCAGACAGACCTCTGTTTGAATCCAAGCTCCTCCACTTTCTGTGTGCCATAAGACCAGTTATCCTAAGCCTCAGTTTTCTCTAATAAGGATTAGAATAGCATCTATAATAAGGAAAGATAATAAAGAGTAAATTAGATTATTCCCATAAAAAATGTAGCACGGCATCTCATATATAGTAATTGCCCAATAAATATTAGCTAGTTTTGCAACTCTAGCTGGTCACCCGTACTTAACTGGAAGTATGAAGGCATGGATCATTAACTTCAACTTTGTCCTTGTTAGCCATCTCTAGGAGAGCTGCATGGTAAAAAATTGCTTTTGAATAACTTTCAATGGCTCTTAAGGATCCTTTTCTCTTGATTGGAGGGGAAAGGGGGAAGAGTACCTCAATGCCCATTAACCTATTAGTGATCTCCTGTCTTCTTGGTCAAAAATCTTTGTGAACAAAAATTGCCTTTTCCAGGCTGAGGGACTAGGGAGAGAAAGCCAAAGAAAAGTAGGATAAAAAAGAAGGATTTGGGGTGTTTATTTCCAGAGAAAATTGCAGTAAGTTGAACAGTCGATACGCTCAGTAAATTTTCTGTCAGCCAGACTAGTCTTGGGCAAGACCTTAGTGATGAAAGTTATGCTCCAGAAGCTAGATTGTTTCCAGGCTACTGCATTCATATTCTTTCTCTATCATTAGTATATATTCTGATGCCTCCTCTACAAAATTAAAGGAGAAAATATTCTGCCAGACCTTGGTGTATGAGTGGGTGGGGAGCAAAATCTGCTCTAACATCCAGGTGCCCAGGGGCAGTGGCCCTTCCAAATTAGGATTCTGGGAATAGCTAGCAACACTAGGTATTGGTAGAGGACAATAGAGCAGTGAACATTTAGGAGCATTTAGCTCCCACACCAGGGTCTCCATGCAGGGGAACAGAGGCTGCTAAGTCACAAAGAGCCAACTCAGGGTACCTGGTCTTTGGTAGTGCATCAGGGGAACTTAATCAATGGCCACTCTGCCACGCCTACGAAAATGGAGTGTGAATAGTGCAAGGAAAGCAATTATATTTCACCACCTGGGCCCACTCTGGTAGTGATTTCCTGGAGTGATGCTTGAAGTTCCAGAGCAAAAGGCTGGGTCTGGTGGAGTTTGATTTATTATCATCATCTGCAGTGGGGCATGGGTGGGGAAAGACTAAACTTCTGTGACGGATTTGCGATTTATGCACAGAGTAAAGAGCAGTGTACCTTGAGTCCAGACATGTTGTGTGTGAGTCCCAACTCTGCTATGAGATAGCTATGTGACTTTAAGTAGCCTAAACATTATGAGCCTCCCTTTTCCTCATCTTCAACATTCCTTCAACAAATGTATCTGGTGAGCATCTACTAAATCCTAGGTGCAGTTACAGCTGAGGGTGGTAAATAAATAAAAATAAATAAAACATGGCCATTACTGTTAAGGAGACAACTGTCTAGTGCAAGAGACGAACATGAAAATAATGAAAATATGAAATACAGATTCTGTAGCAGAAATCTCAGTGCACTAAGAGCAGCAAGGAGAGACCATCTAGGAAGTCTGAGGAAGACTTCATAGAGAGGGTTACATTCGAGTTGTTTCTTGAAGGGCGAGTAACAGTTCATCCAGATGGAGAAGAGACGACATCTCGGGAAGAAGGCACTCTCTATGCAAAATCACAGAGGCCTGACAGAGGGCAGCGTTTGGAAGGAATGGTAAGTTCTTAATGGCTGCTCTAGGGGACAGCATTTCCTAAAGGGTATTGTAAGCAATGTTGATTCCAAGGGAGGGGGAGGAAGAAAGGCTCTGTGGCAGAAATCGGTGTAGGAAGAAACCAAATTGAATTACACAAAGTGACACAGGTTTATTTCCTGACCTACTTTCCAGAACTTTTTACATACTAAACTTCCCCCATTGGCATGTTGGGAAGAAATTAATTTTTAAAACACCACTGTATTTATATTGACCTGAATTCTTCGTAAACTGGTCAGTGATTAAATTTTGGTAAATAAAACCTTATTTAGAACCACAAAGATAATACCTTAGACCTAGTTTTATTTAAAGCAAAAGGTAAATATAGCACATGTTTGAACTAAGGGTACATGAATACTTTGGCAGTTTGGTAACAAATTTGGGCCCCACTTTAGGGCATAATAAATTCTTTATGAAAGATGACTATCTCACCAATGAACTATTTTATCTGACCTTAGAAACATGACTTCAACACATCTTGATGAACTAATTTTTTCTTTATGATTCATGGTGGTTAAGAGCTCTAGGCATGGAGACAGGACTGTTCAGATCCCAGCACCACCACTTTCTAGCTATGCATAATTCTGGTTTTCTCATCATAAGATGGGGATGAGAACAGTACCTATCTCTCAGTGTTGCTGCAAAAATGAGATAATGTAGGTAAAGTGGTTATTAGGTAATAAATGGCAATTATTTTCATACTTACTGAAACCTGGGCTTTGACTTTATCTCCTTCTAGCCATACCATTGGCAGTGGAGGAAAATGAGACAGGGGCTAGTAACTGAAAAGCCACTGTGAAGCTGGTGTGGAAAACATTTTGCCAGTTAACAGCTCAGAAGTGAGGTAGAGCTTACCCCTGGAAACATTGTATCATAGAGAAGAGTCTAACACAGTTTCTTAAATGCATAGATGATGTATACACTGTATCAGCCAGAGGCGTTTCAGTGACTGATTTCAGGAAAGGGGACTCCTGCCACCTTGTGGTGAGAGAGAGCGAGGCCCAAGGCTGGTATCTAGTTGTAGTCCCTAGCAGAGATCCCTTTCAGATCTCTGCCCACCCCTGATTTTATGAGACCCTGACTTAATTTGTGTCTACTTTTTCTTTCAAATTTGGAATCATATTATCTCTTGGTTTACTGATCAGGAAATTAAAGTGCCAGATAGCTTTCTGTATTTTATATGGTCCAGTAGTAGACAGAATGAATCAGTCTTTACTGAAGCTTGCATATAAAAAAACTTCAAGTTGCTCATAAAATTTTGTATCTCATATTTCTGTGGAACAGATTTTTTTCAGGCAAACGGGGCTGTGAAAACCACACTTGTTGCAGGCTTGAGGTCTAAATAGGAGGTGACTGAGGAACACTTAATAGAAACCAGGTTTCTGGATCAGAAAATCTCTTGGACTAGATTACTTCTAATTCCAGGCCAACTTCTCCAGTATCAAGAAACCAGCGTATGGAAATATTAATGGCTGGGAATGAGGATGACAGATCCTCTTTTTAGCAATTACAGTGCCTCTGGGCTCTAAATCTCTGTGCTCATGAGGAGAATCACCTGAAAAGCACAAACAATATATAAAAGGCCCTAAATAAGTTTTTTTCAGTTGTGAATAAATGCAATCCAGATATCTTAGATACACCCCTCACCTGCTGTCTGCATCAAAGGAAGTCCCCTGGTCTTTAGGGAGAAAGCCTAAGACCCCAGTACCATTTTGGAGGCGCTTTAGCAGAGTTAGCATTTTAGGTGGACGGTCACTTGGTGAAATAGTTGCCTCAGACTGAGTTCAGCCTTCTAGCTCAATAAGGCAGCGGTTGGTGCTAGGAGGAGGGAGAGACATCAAAAACCAAGAAAACATGCACAAATGGTTTTCTCCTTTCTTCTAGGTCTTCTGTTATCAGTAAAGGGAAAACCTCTATACAGGATAGTCAACAATAAAGCCAACCTGTTGGTAACAAGCATTCTTGACCACAAAATATATTTACCAACACCGATAGCATTGGCAGGTCAAAAACAGAACCAAGGATTCTGGGGAAAAAAAAGGGCCACTTAACAACGGCATTACAGGTAAAATACGTATGGCCATTAGAAACCAGGATCCTGTTACCTGCGAAGAAGGAATCTTTTTTAGACACATGCTTTAGGTTAGTTTCTCATGTCACTGGGACTCCCATTCCCTTCCATTTCCCCTTTTCTAGTTTCATTCTTTCCCATTCTGACTTTTAAAAAAAGTTCTGCAGTGCCTAAGTAGTTTATGAGTGAGCATTTTAATACAGTACTTGTAAATACCTTTAGCCATAACCTGTTTGGGGTCCCTAAAATTGCTTTGTGAGGAAATGTTTGACCTTCTGGAACACTGACCTAACCTGGTTTACTGAAGTCATACCATGTTACAGCCATAAGGCCTTTTTGATTTTTGTAAATGAAGAAAACAGGGACAAGAGGGGTTGATTCATTCATGGTCAGTCTAGTGGCTATAAAGCAGATAGTCACCTGAATCACAGGGGACTACTCTTTCCATCCCACTATGCTGCCCCTACCAGACTGGATTAAAAAGACTTGTTTTGGGAATGGAATGCTCGCCAAGGTTGTTAAAAAAGAAATCCTAAGGCCCTGAATGGGCTTCCCTGGTGGCTCAGACGGTAAAGAATCCGCCTGCAATGCAGGGGACCTGGGTTCGATCCCTGGGTTGGGAAGATCCCCTGGAGAAGGAATGGCTACCCACTTCAGTATTGTGGCCGGAAGAATTCCATGGACAGAGGAGCCTGGCGGGCTACAGTCCATAGGGCTGCAGAGTCAGACACGACTGAGCGACTTTCAGAAAAAAAAAAAGGCCTTGAACCAGTGTTTATCTAGGAAATTGGCAATCTCAAATCATATTCCTTTGTGTGTTGAGGGACAGAGGAGAAATCAGATTCAGTTTGTACTATAGCTTTTATTTTTCCCTTGTTATCGCTCCTCAGTTACCTGAGCTGATTTAGTGGAGCTCAAACACCTGTCTTTGGGATCCACGTGTGTTTCTAAGAACATTTCTATCACTCATCAGTGCTTATCCAACCACATCTTGGTTCTTCATTCAAGGTTATTTTCTCATTTTATTCTGTTTAAGTCTGTGAAACCTAGTAATCAGCCAGAATCCACAGTATTAGTAGTGAGCAGTGTTCTGCTGTGGCAGGAGGACATATATACTGGTTTATCTGGTGGTCTGGCCACAGACTGCTAGGCTTCCTCCTGGTAGCTGCTGCTGTTCCTTAGCTGATTCCAAGAGTGCTTTAAGCTTGGCACCCAGGAGTAGGGTTTCTGCTTACAGCTCTGGCTGAAGGCACCTATATTCCACTGACCTTCTCTGCAAGTACTTAAGAACTAGTCACTCAATGACTCCCTGAAGATTTTAGCCCTTCTTGGAGATGGGACTGATGTTCTTGCCCAGAATATGCTGAGTTGACTAAAGCAGCCTCAGAAGAGTGGCTTCTATTTTCACACACGCAGTTGAAAACAGTTTTTCAACAATGACTGTGATAAAAACAAAGTATTAGAAGTGGCCACTCAGACTCCACTTTGGGTGGCACTAAAATTTAAAAATTTTACTATTTTGTGAGGTCCCAAAGTCTTAACATTTCCAAACCGACAAACCTCTATCAATAAAATAGCATAAAGTATTACATTGTGAAATAAAAATTATTGTGTAACCCTGTTGTCTCATTTGAAATTTTTAGTATCTCCAGTTTTTCTTTGTTGACAGTACAAAATTCCCACCTGTCCCCTGAGATTTTGATTTTAAAATGTTTTATGAAATGGTTTTAATATCCTTCTATCTGATAAAATAGAAAGCTGCCATCTATCTTGGTTCTAAAAGTTTAAAAATGTTACTATTTTGTGAAATCCCCAAGTTTTAAGAAACCACATTGGAGACGTTCAGCACAATACAACTTAATATAAAGTTTTACTCTTGGAAAACTGGAGCTGAGAACTAAGCTCCTTTAAAAACTCATTCAGTGGGAAGCAGCGATCTGGACAGCCAATCAAAACACCTGAGGTTTCCAGCCACCCTAGTCCATAAGGTCATACACAACTTAGACATTCCTTTGGTTATTGGGCACTGAAATTTCTGAGATAGATGAGGGTTAGCTACTTTCTTTCAGTCGCTGTAACCGAATTAGAAAGAAAACAAACAAAACCAAGCCCAGCTCAAACTCTCCCACATATAAATTTTAATAAATGTTCATTAGGTAAGCAGAGTTTCTGCTACCGGCTCTGGAGGTTCAGTAATGCCTTACCTCCATGTGTTGGCATTCACCCATCACTTTGCATTAAAGGTCCACTTAAGGCAAACCTGACAGTATTCCAGAGATGGGACTGTCCTAATCCAGTCAGCAACAAGCAACAGGAATCCCTGGACAAATGGCAGGAAGTAAAAGTCAAGCCTCAGGCACGAGTCCTAGGGGTACAGACTACAGGCCTCACTGGATTTTTTTCTGTAAAGGGATGGGGAACTACTCTGAAATAATTTAGTTCACATCTCCTGAATACCTCTAGTTTTAACAGTGAGAGCCACTACTATTAACTAGGAGTTACATCCAGTCAACGAGCTATAAATTTCAAAAAGATAACCTACTTCAAACATTTACTCTTTTATTGAGGCTTCTGAAGTGACTGAGATATGGATGCCAGGAACACCCATGCCAGCTGCCTGGGGCATTTCTGATTAGAGGTTGAGCTGTCCACTGCTGGGGCAGGAAAACCCACGGCAGAGCTGCTAACTGCTGCAGGGGAGCATGTATAACCCGACACGTGTATAAAAATGCTATGACTACAAACTCAGGAAAAGAGAAAATACTACTTCCCAATTCCTCAGGACCCAACAGATTTTGTTTCAGGTGGGGACAAGAGCCAGCTGTATGAAGGAAAGGGGAAAAGGGAGTCTATGTAGTTCTGAACCCCCCCACCCCAAGCTGTAGGGGCTGCCACATGCTGCCCTTTCAGCAATGGTAACTAATGCTTAGCAGGACTTCAGAGTATCACAGAAACTGTGTGGCTTCTTGTAAAAAAAACAAAACATATTACAAGACATTTTTATTACGACAGTAAAATTTAACATTTTTGTTTTGAATCATTCCATCAGTTCTAGGTGGAAGCACATCATAAGTAGGGAATAAACTAACTAAAAATAGAAAAAAATAGCTACTCTAAGTACAATTTTATTAGAAAGACTATGAGGTAAACTTCAGAAAGGCAAAGCTAAATCTTAGTCTTTTGTGACACGTGAACTCAAATTATAGTCACCAAAGCATCTGCGTTGCCCAAGGAAGTGCTCCCCCCAGTGGTCTCTCATAGGAACTTGAACAAAGTTAGGCTAGCAAATTAGGGAGTCAAACAGAACACACATAACTAGAAAATTCTTTATTAAAACATATCTTGATGTTACAGTGACTGAGAAAGAATTAAACTTATTAGCTCCTGAATTCTAAGTAACTCAATATATGTTCAGCTGAAATAGTCTTAAATGTGCAAAAATGTCAGTCTTATTTAATCATAGGTCCAACTTTCATAGTGACTAACAATCTGAAAGTGGAGGTCCTTTTATCTGATGAATATTTACTCTATCCTGGCACTATTTTAGATACTAGACATGCCAATGGAAAAAAACCAAGTAACTGTCCAATTTTAAATTGAAAGGAAAGTTGTAATCCTTGAAATGTTTACTGATTAAGTATTTTCATAATTATGTTTTAGATGTGTTTTGTTCTTAACGCTTATTGAGACAAAAAAAAAAAATCTGGACATTTGGCAGATTCGATCATTTCCTTCTTGAACACATACTGTAACTTTACAAACTCCAATGACTTTTATACCAGCTGGGCATCCCGAGATTGCCTTGAGAGACTTAACTAGTTATCAGGCATTCACCCTGGGCTAGATACCCAGCACTGCACGAGTCATACAGGTACCTAGGAGCAGTGCCTATGTGCCCACCCACTGAGATATGCCTTGGTTTGGTTGAGAAACTTATTTCCAAAAAAAAAATTTTGTTTCTGGTTACAGTAGGTCTTCGTCGCGTGCAAGCTCTTCTCTAGTTGCAGAGCACGGGCTCTAGGGCACATGAGCTCAGCAGCTGCAGCTGCCAAGCTCTAGAGTACGGGCTCAGCAGCTGTGGTACATGGGCATAGCTGTTCCACAGAGTGTGGGATCTTCCAGGATCAGGGATGGAACCTGTGTCTCCTGCACTGGCAGGTGGATTCTTTACCACTGAGCCACGTGGGAAGCCCTGGTTGAGGAATTCTTATAGGCAAATAGAACAGATCTCATAAGTACTTACTACAATGAATGGTTTTCAGAACAAGATGAAAATCTGTAATTCTGAAGACTGTTTTATATCATGTTCATAGATGCCTTCAAAATGTAAATAAATCATATAATTATTTAGACATGTTTGGTGACACCTAAACTTCAGAACACTTGCAAAGGCATCACCTGTAACAGCAGTCACTTCAATACAATTAAAATGCTATTTAAAAAAAATATCCTTTAAAACAGTGGTTCTCAAACTTTAGCAAGAATCAGAATGTTGGGGGTGGCGGGGGAGAAGATGGGGGAAGCTGTTTAAACTACGATTGCTCGCCCCGCCCCCAGAGTTCCTGACAAGTTTCCAGGGGGTCTAGGCATGACACTCTGAGAACCACTGCTTTATGACAGAGTCTCCAGAATTCCAACTGGGAAGTGATGTCCATATGCTATTGCTTTTTCTCATAGTAAATAAATAAAACAACATTTCTGATATGGCTTCACCAAACTTCAAATTTTTATACTCTTGGAATGTCCTACTTAAGTAGAATAACACATCAAACTTATGCACCTTGACTTATAACAATTTCCGTGAGTTCAAAAGACAGAACCACAGACTAGTCCAGTACTGGATAATCTACGACAACATCACTGACAAAACCTTCAGCAACTATCGGGAAAGGGACTGTGCTGCTCCTCCTCCCTGCTTCTTCCCCTTCGAAAATCTTAACAGGAAGTCACGGAGGGATTGCACTCAGCATGAGAACATGACCTACTACGCATGTGTACATAAATAATGCGTGAACCACCATACTGAAGACTAAGAGTCAGGAACTTCTTCATCGGGACAGCAGTAATATTCCACAAAGCATATTTGTCCATCTTCATTTCTAATCATATACTGTAATGAGAGAAATCCTCGGTTATCTGTTCGAATAGATACCTTACAAGACAGGACTAATGCCTTTGTAGAGGGTTTCAGTAAGGAAATCTTGTATCTGCAGAAAAGTAAACAAAAAGCTGTTATTTGGACACATTTAAAGCATAAAGGACAAAAGTTAGCCAAGAACTACCAAACAGCAAATATAAGAACAAAATCAAATGGCCGTCCAATTTGCTAATATTTTCTTCATTTTGAAAATTTAATTCACTATCACAATGCCAAATTCCCAAGTAAACCCAGCAACCTACTATTTATTTTTTGCTATACTTTTATCTATACATTGAAAATCTTAAAAAATTTTATTTAATAGAAATATAGTATTTAACCTCGCCTTCATCACCAAAATGGCAACCTACTGACCTGTTGACCTGGGTCTGATTGCAGTGAAATGATTCCATCAAATCAGAATCTTTGGGATAGTCAAGGTGGGAGCTTCCTGCATTCCCAAAAGTAGATAACCTATAGTAGAAAATGAGCAATTCATTTATTCATTGGTTCAACAATAAGCCACATTAGTATCCAAATAAGCAAACACTTCCTTAAGAACCTCATTCTGGTGAGCGGAACCGGTAAGTAGACAGCTGTAGACAAGGCTCTGTAACAATGACATAATAAAGATTCCTGTGGGATGCTGCAGTACAGAGCTAGCAACTAATAAATGACTTTGCAAAAAGCCAGTCACAGAAGGAATCTAGGGGGCTCTGCCTCCATTTCATCCCCTTAATATTACTTTGACATTGTCCCTCCCTCTTCCTCAAATCAGAACCATGTAACAGGAGAGTGGAGGAGTGACAGAAAACCCTGATCTATGTCAACGGCAAGCCCAGGGCCCTGCCAGCTACGTCTACTGCCACACCAAGCAATTAGGGCTTTTGTGTGTCTCAGATGCTTTTCAGGCTGTTTTATGGTTTTCTTTGCTTGGGAATATCAGTAGTTTGCAGACAATTTGTGAATGTTTATGTTTACTTAACTTACTGATCATTTGTTTTGGAAAGTGAAAGTGTTAGTGGTTCAAGTCCTGTTAGACTCTTTGTGACTCCATGGACTGAAGCTCACCAGGTTCCTCTGTCCATGGGATTCTCCAGCAAGAATACTGGAGTGGGATGCCATGCCCTTCTCCAGAGGATCTTCCTGACCAAGGGATCGAACCTGGGTATCCTGCACTGCAGACAGATTCTTTACCATCTGAGCCACCTGGAATTAACATACATGAGCACTGTAGGTGAGTGCTATATGAGCACAGTGATAAAGACCTAGGTGTTTGCTGGCTTTCCCCAGAATCCATCTTTTCTCTCTTCTAACATCACCTCTTTCTCTGAGCCATGCTGTTCATGCCCAGCCATACTGATGGTTCCCAAATCTATGTTTTTAGTCTAGACTGATCTCCTGAACTCTATACCTATCTATCCAACTACTCCTTAGTGTCACAGGCTCAGGTTTAACATATCCAGAAAAAAATATTTCAACTTCCAGTTCCCCACCACCAAATCATTTCCTGTATGGGAGATGAAAAATACCATGATTCATCTAGTCACCCATGCTGAGAGAGATCATTTAGATGGGGAGCCTCTGGAATATTCTGTTAAAAGTGCCTGGAATCTTTAATTCACATCACTGCTTAAGTAGGGTTATATTCATTTCCATTTTGATTAGCATTTTAGCCAATCTTGAGCAAATTTTTTAACTACCTAACCAATAAGGAGGAGGAAATGGAGAAGGAAATGGCAACCCACTCCAGTGTTCTTTCCTGGAGAATCCCAGGGATGGAGGGAGCCTGGTGGGCTGCCATCTATGGGGTCGCAAAGAATCAGACACGACTGAATTAACTTAGCAGTAGCAGCAACCAATACGAAAAGCCTGCAGTTCTTCTAAAGTAGATACAAAAAGAATAATTACACTTCTTATACCATATGTATTTAACTCCTTTAATATTCTGAAGTATTTCAAAAGAGTAGAAATAAATAAATTCTCTGATTTTAATCCTGAAGAGTTTTGCCATTTCATTTGTTAGGTAAAATATGAGAAGCAGCTTCACAGTTTTTGATACTATATTCCCGCTGAAAATTGTCCTCTTAGGAAGCTCACCTTGACCATGCCTCCCTAAGTACTCCTGTGCTGGTTCCCTAATCTTAATGGTATGAAATTTTCTTCTCTTTAAGGTGTTTCATGTATATCCTCATCACCTTGATTTTAAGCTTTTCCTTCCTGTAATGCTTAATGTAAATATGCACACTCTAGGTGAATGACACTTAGTGAATGAACCCTGTATAGAAAACACCTATTTCCTCCAGCATCCTGTACTAACTTGGAAAAAAGAGATACCACATGCTGTAAACACCTTTTGCAAAAGTTTAAGCCCAATTTTCCTCACAATGCAACTGATCTATAATGGTAAGTAGTACAGCACTGAAATGACTAGTTTATGAACTCAGAGATGGGGCTACTCTTCTAGAAACCAGCACTACCTATGAAGCTTTCAATAGTGAGTGAGTCTTCCTGGGTCTTCTAGTGTCCTGACACATAAAAGTATGAAGTAAGAGTAGAAGCTCGCTGAAGTTCTGAAAATTCTTGTATCCCGGGTAACAAAAACTTTGCATCCTAAGCAAATGTGTAAGCAGGTAGATGGAGTAAACTACATTAACTAGGACTGCAGGGCTTTCAAGTACCTGAAATAAGGTTTATCTGGAGACATGGTGATCTGCAGGACGTCACTCGTCATATCCAACTCGGAGAATGCTTCACGGAGCCCCTCTGACTGCAGAATAATTTTATTAATGACATTGGTGCTGCAGAAATCAAAATCCAGAGTCTCTTCAGGCTCCTGAGTATTGATTTTGCACACTGTCACCACACCTCCTTCTTCTAGAAACAGCATCAGAGGGTAACCATAACCTTGGTAACACATCCGAAGTGCAGTAAAAGTCCCTGCAAAGCAAACAAATCACACTCTGGGCTTAGTTTTAGAGCTCTGGGCTCAGCTTCTCCTCAAATCATGCCTAAAACTCAAGAATATTATACCGTGTCCATTTCTAGCATATATATATGTATATCCTTATGAGAAAGGATCACATCTTCCCTGATGATAGTTGTGTGTAGACAATTCCAAAAATAGCTGCAAAAAAACTGGGAATAAAATACTCTTTGAAATTGTTTTCCAGGTTGCAAAAAAAAAAAAAAAAAACACTTCAGAGATAGCTAGGTGATTATATATAAATATACAACTTTAGGATGGAGAATCTATACAGTCTATATTGCATGTATTAATAATAACTGTTATAGGATAGACTATGCTATTCTTGAGGGTTCAATCTGTGTTAACAATGAATTGCTTTCATATTGTCTTATGATAACATCAATGTATTCCCTGTGATAAGGACCCTCTCAACGTTTTCTACTGGGAGATAGTCTTTATATTTTACCACATCTTAAGGTCTGCTGCTAAGTCACTTCAGTCGTGTCCGACTCTGTGTGACCCCACAGACAGCAGCACACCAGGCTCCGCCGTCCCTGGGATCCTCCAGGCAAGAACACTGGAGTGGGTTGCCATTTCCTTCTCCAATGCATGAAAGTGAAAAGTGAAAGTGAAGTCGCTCAGTCGTGTCTGACCCTCAGCGACCCCATTTACTGCAGCCTTCCAGGCTCCTCTGCCCATGGGATTTTCCAGGCAAGAGTACTGGAGTGGAGTGCCATTGCCTTCTCTGTCTTAAGGTCTAATTGGGAGAAAAAGGGTGATTAATGGAGGTTAGGGTTTTAGCTCTGCAAAACAATAAAGAGGAGAAGGAATATGACAGGACACTCGACTCCTCTTTCTTACTGGGTGGAGAACCACACTGAGGAATGGAAGAAGGCAGGTGCTTTTATGGAAAACCAGTTGGGGATCACTGCATTAGAAAATTATAATTTTAACCAATTCCAATAATAATGGAATTGTCAGTACAAAATTAAAACATATTTTCTAGAGGACCATAACTGATCCTTTCCTATGAAGTAAAAATCATCCTTCTGGGGTTTCCCTGTAGTTTTAACTATTTCTAAAAGTATATGACTATTTTAAAGAAAAGCATTTAGGAAAATAAACTTAATTTATAAATAGGGCTTAAAGAAAAAGGAGCAAATGTCAAACACAGTGAACTGGGAGTCAGGACAACTGGTATCTATTTTCTCTGCCACTAACTATAATTCTTGACAAATTAGGGAAAAGAAGCAATTAAAATATATTTCTCAATGTTAAACATATTTAAGACATGTTCAAAGTATTCTTTTGATTAGTTCAAATTTAAAATCCTAAAAGCTTTATAAATTAAAAGGTGAATGTAAATATAAGAACCATTAGCATCTACTAATATTATGAAAAATCAGAATACATGATTGTGGCAAATGAAAAACAAATTGGCAATTAATTTTTTAAACAAATGTTTATATTACTTATATTCTAATAATTTTCCTGTATTTTTCTGACCATCCAGAAATGCTTTTATGTTATTATAATGACAATAAAATAGTTCACCTGGCACAGGACTTGATCCAAAAATAGACAAACAGTCTAAAAGGACAGTTAAATTAATTCGAAAAGTAACAGACTCTTCTTGAACTCTAAACTCTTGAAATATTCCAGCCTATAAAAAAAAAGTAAATGTGAAAATGTATGTTAAAGAATGAAAATGCACATATACAATTCTAGAGCTCACTTTATGTTTTTAAAATAACAATATTGTGCTAAACCCATGAAAATAATTTCTGATTATCAAACACATCTTAAACTTTTTCAACTGAGATCCACTAGAATACTACTACTCAGTAGTTGAAGGTATAACTGATTTCAGTCTGATGCAAAACTTTATGAAAAGGTCCTTCATCTAGCTCCTTGGAGCTAAGCTATCTCCTACATGACTCTCCCTTGTCTCCTTTTTGTACCTATCAGTTGGGCTAAGGTCGTGTGGAAAAGAGCCAAACAAATTAGACAATGCATGAGTAATAACTGACTCTCAATTTCTTTTGAGGACAGGAACCATGTCTGATTAATCCCTCTATACCTGAGGTCATACTGTGCCCTTAGGTGTTCCAAAAAAATGCTAAATTAAATGTGAAATCCTATCTGAACCATACAACTATTACTTTGTAAGAACAAACAGATTATAACCAAGAAGAGGAAAAAATAATAATAGGGAAGTAGTGCAAAAGAGCATATACTACAGAAACAAATGTTGTGGGTTCTCATCCCAACTAAGCCACTCGCCAGCTATAGGACTGCTGACAAGTCACTTACATAGTATCTCAGTTTCCACAAATGTAAAATGGGAATAATAATAGAACCACCTCATAGGACTGTTGTGACTTTTTTTTAAAATTTATCAAAATACATTTATTAAAAGTATTCAAAGACCACTTCAAAGTTTAGCTGCCATCAGGACAGTTTTGGCACTCATGATGGACATTGTCATTTTCTACACAAAAGCACTCATTCTAGTACAGACACCAACTGACAGTTCAAACACAAATCGTTTCAGTTTTCGAGTTATGTGAGAAAAAGTGCTGATGATCTGTAGTTATAGGAACTTCAGTACCCTTGCTCATAGTAAACATATGTTACCTAGAACTAAAGAAACTACATCTAAACCACTGTTGTTGTGAGGATTAAAGTATTTAAACACATAAACATACAAAACACTCAGGAAAAGTGCCCACCTACAGTTTAATACATTTTAGACATTATTAACCATTATCTCTGTAAAACAGGATAGGAAAAGGATTTGTTATCAGGAGAGAAAAAGAATTCAAATAATGATATTTTGTGCTCCAACTTAAATGAGGACCCTTGGAATTCATTGAGCTGGGTGAAGAATGTCATATGTCACTGGATTAAAGGTGCCAACTTCCATACCTGAATAAAAGCATTTGCTTGTACACATTTTGCGTTTTCCACTGTAACCTTGATTCCATTTTTAGTAGCGAAACACGTGGCATGTTCTCGGAAATGAATAGCCTTCAAGATAGTGGAGAGGTTCCTGACGTTGTCAAGGCTGGCCACTAAGCAGTAATCATTCTCGTCTGGGATCCTCTGGGTTAGGAGGGGCATGGTCCACGGCGCATTCGGCCCCGAGGGATGCTCCTGATGAGATCGGACAATAAAACTCCCTGTACAGGCTGACGAGGCCCGCGATTTCAACCTGCGCTGAGCCGAGTGGAAGAAGCCTCGAAGAAGGGACTGAAACCCCACCTCTGCCACTTAACTATCTCTAACTTTGGGGGAAATTACCCTGTAAACTAGGGTTTCGTCGTCTTTAGTAAGGGGACAGTAACACGAAAAGTTACGAAGGACAGAAATACGCAACTAACACGGTCACTGGGGGTTAGTTTCGCCAAGCCAAACAGAGGCTCCGCTTCCTCAGTCAGAAAAGAGCTGTCCTTCGCCTCCAATCTTACTTCTAACAGGATATGCGCTAGGGGGGCGGGCTTGAGTCCTTGGAAGGTCCTCCAAGAGACCCAGACAACCAGCCACCACCACTCACCAGCCCACGACCCGCTTACAGACTTGTCTTGGGATCCCCAGGGCCGAAACCCTACCTTTGTGCAGCGCCCGGACGCAGCGCCTAAAAAACTGCGGAGGAAGTGGAGCGGCTCCCGCCACTCTATTCAGATATGCCGGCCACCTCGGCCACCGTCACCACAGAGATAGAAGAGGCCTAGAGAGCCGACCGGGCCGTACCATAAAGACGGAAAAGAGGCACCATAGAGCTGCAGGACTGTGGAGCTGGAGACCGGGACCATAGAGACAGGAAGGCGGAGCGACCGGCAGAGCCGGAAGGAAGGCCCAGAGTGAAGGCGCGGGGCAAGATGGCAGCGACCAAGAGGAAACGGCGTGGAGGCTTGGCGGTTCAGGCGAAAAAGCTGAAAAGAGACGCGAAAGATGGCAAGCTGCCGGCTAAGCCTAACGAAGTATCAGAGGAGGCGGCGGAAGAAGAGAAAGATCGTATCCCAGGCCCAGTTTGCAAGGTAAAGGAGGCTTTGCGGCCGCGGCTCCACGCGCTTTCGTTGTGGTACCTACCTGATTCCCGCTCGGGGGGTTTCAGAGATGCTGGGGGTGTTAAACGGGAGCTTCGTCTCGGTTCTCCCGGCGGGACCAGCTGCCGCGTTTACGTCTAACCCTAGTGCACGTGGCTGCATTCTTGGCAGGCTGCTGACTGAGCAACTTGACCGATTTCAAAGATGTTACCTGCCTCGCCGAGAAGCGACTTTCGGGGACTGTTACAGTGTTTGGTCTTCATTTCCTTCGTTTTTTGTTGTTGTCGGAGGAAGGAATTCTTCCTTAAACTTGCTTGTCTCCCTCGAGTATATATCCCTTCCAGTGATGGGATATCCAGAATATTCCCGTATTTTGAATGTTGAAGTTGGTTATGCGGTTCTTTAAAAAGCTACTGTCCTTTGGGACTATGCTTTAGACGTGATTTTTTAAATTTTACTTTTAATTGCTTTACAATGTCGTGTTGTACAGTTTTGTAATGTACAACAACGTGAATCAGCCAAAAGTACACATATAACCATTCTTTCTTGAACCTCATTCCCATTCCATCCCCAACTTGTTTGATTTGTAACTCTCAAGGGGTACGAAAAACTAGAGTAGATACTATGAGTTTTAGGTGTACTCGTCAAAGTTTTAATATGCCAAGCACTGTAAGAAGTTAAGTTTTCCGTGCTTCGGGATTGCGAGACCACTTTCTCCTAAAATGTTGGAGTTTAGAAGGAAACTAAGAACTGATACGTTCAAGTTGGTGGTTTTTATTCAGAAGAAGGTGAACACAAGTTGTTGAATCTTTCATTCATCTGAGAGCTCCTTAAGCTAGATAAAATACTGTGGAGACAGTTGGTCTGATTTAGTGATTTCCTTCTGTCCTCTCCTGCCACCTCCACCACAGCTTAGCATAGATCTGTATATACCGCGTAGTGAATGATGGGTAAATGTGGCAAGCACTGGGAAAGGAGTTAGCTTTGAGGAATGAAAGATTAGCTTGCATTCTAACCCTGATATTAATTAACGGGGACATTTTGAACTCTTCTCACTTGCAAATTAAGGAAGAAAATGTAGTTTACTTTTTGTGAAGAGTAAACTGGACTTCTTGTAGATTTTCTGTAAATGTTAGTATTTTCACTCTTCCCTTAAGGAACTAAAAAGAAATGTGATGGTATCTGTCATCTGAGTCATAATATGAAATTTTTTATTTAAGTGCAGGAGATAAACATTCCTTTAGAATAACCAGGTAAGGGATCATGAAGGATTCAGCCTTTGAATTGGATCCCAAGGTGAGGCCAAAATTTCGATGTTTAGAAATAAGAGGGAACAATATAAGTCCAGAGGGAGAGAAAAAAACTAATCAGAGGCGTTGAAGTGGATGAAGTGCTGGACTTGGGAAAAAAAAGCCAAATTGGCTAAAGTGTAGGTAGAAATATAAATGTACTTCAGAATCTAGTGTTAAGCTGTGTCATTTTGAACTTTGTTTAGAAAACCCTGGAAGATAAAGATGTGATTGGAGCAAGCAGGGGGTAGTCCACCTTGTCTATTGGAGGAGCTCTTGGTAGGGAGGACTAGCGTTTGAAGATCTGCAATTGTTATGAGATTATAAGAATCTGAACCTTGAAGGCAGTATCACTAAGAGAGGACTAAGAGTTGTTGGAAAGAGAAATTGACAGCATTTACTGGTACTTATGATATAAGGGCAAATGGAAGATTCAAAGCATGGGGGACTGAAATGATGGTGACATCATCAGAAAAATAGTAAGGATGTTTGCTAGATTTTAAGATTTGGTATCCTAAAGTTGAATTTGAGGTAAGTCAGATACTGGATTATTTGAGCTAGAAAGAGTTCCTTATCTTTCTGTAGAGTTAGTTGACAGTGAAAGCTGTGAGAGTGATTATGAGAACTGTCATAATCAGGAGGAGGAACTGGAGAAATTGAAGAAAAACGAAAGGAAGCCAAGGAGGTTTCTGGGTAGCAGCTGGGGTCAGTAAATGCTACTGAGATTGAATTAAAGGCTGAGGTCAGGATTGTTTGAGTTGCTACATGGAAGCATTTATTTTTAAACAAGATAGATTCACCATGAAGTGTTAAAATTCTCACACTTTTTTCCTTTAGGGAAAGTGGAAAAATAAGGAACGGATTCTCATCTTTTCTTCTAGAGGAATAAATTTCAGAACAAGACATTTAATGCAAGACTTGAGAATGTTGATGCCTCATTCTAAAGCAGGTGCTTTTATATCATATGTGTTAAAATTTCGTATTTGTAAACTTGCCTGTTTATATTTTCACTTCTAGTCACACTTTATTCGTTCAGCATGTCAGGTAAAGAACAACGACTTCTCAGAAGTTTTATCTGTTTATCTGCCAAGATTTTTCCAATTAATATTTTTTAGAAATTCTCTGCAAAAGTCATTAAGCATTGTCTTCTCTAAAACATTTTTTGAAAGTCCGGGAATGACTTCATTATAATGTTCTCAGAGGCCGTGAGCTGGTTTGTCCTTCTAAATGAATCGAGACTGCCATGTATTATTTTCTGCATTTAAAACAAAACAAAAAACAGTTCCTATTAAAAACTTAATGTTTATCAGGAGTATGATTTGAAGCACCTTTAAGTTGGGACTCAGTCTACTCCTAAATGCCAAGCTTTTTCTTTTATAATGGGATGTCTTACCAGCAAATGAAAAACATTTAGTAGTGGGATTTGGAACCATGACAGTGTTCTCATGCAGCTGTATTTTGTGCCTGTGTTGGGAGGTGCTTAGGTTTTAATTCTTGGTAATAACATAACAGTGTTTCTGAATAAAATAACAGTGTTTCTGAAACTGAGGTCTGTAGTTACATAAAGAGAATTTTAATTTGTATTGTTTCCCTAAGTGAGTGTTTCTAAAACCTGTGTCCTAAAATTGGTTTGTGAGAACTTTCCTGTTTTGGAAAGAGATTCATAAAATTTAGGTAATCTCATTTTATTGTGGTCTTTTTATTCACTTTTTATTTTATTATTATTCTACACTTTTATTCACTTTTTTGCAATTTTTTTTCTCTCCATATGCAGACTTGTGGTAACCTTGTGTCAAGCAAGTGTCTTGGCTCCAGTTTTTCAATGGCATTTATTTGCTCACTTTGTATCTCTGTCACATTTTGGTAATTCTTGCAGTGTTTCAAACCTTTTCATTGTTATTTTGTGATCTGTGATCAGTGATCTTTGAAGTTACTACTGTGGCTCACTGGAGGCTCAGATGATGGTTAGCATTTTTTAGCATTAAAATATTTTTAAATTCAGGCATGTACATTGTTTACATGTAATGTGTTTGTACATGTGATAGACTACAGTATAGTATAAGCATGACATTTATATGCACTAGGAAGATGGAGGAGCCTGGTGGGCTGCAGTCTATGGGGTCACGAAGAGTTGAACACAACTGAGCGACTTCACTTTCATTTTTTACTTTCATTCATTGGAGAAGGAAATGACAGTCTACTCCAGTGTTCTTGCCTGGAGAATCCCAGGGACGGGGGATCAATGGGGTAACAGAGTCGGACACGACTGAAGCAACTTAGCAGCAGCAGCAGGAAATCAAAAAAATTTATGACTTGCTTTCTTTCAATATTCTCTTTATTATGGTCATCTGGAACTGAACAGGCAGAATCTCTGAGGTATGCCTGCACGCAAAGAAACACTGCCTAGATCTTTATATTTCCTGAGGACTATTTTCAGTCACTCCTTTTTGCATTTCAAAAGAACAAGATTTTTAAAGAGGTCATGTGTCTTCAGCTCTAATCATTTTGAAGATCAGTAAATCTCATTTAAACTGAAAATTATAAAGATACTTATTTTCTAGAAAGTATGAGTGATTTGAAGTAGCTTTGAAATCTTTTTAATTGTTTTTTTTCTTTTTACAGATACTAAAATGGATCGTAAAGATAAGTTATTTGTGATTAATGAGGTAATTTAAGAAAGTAAAGTAAAATATTCTAGCAGCACTATCTAGAAGCAATATTTTAGAACATGAGAAGTTGATCATTTAAAAAGTCAGTTATCCAGTGACTTAAGTTGTTTTGTATAAGACATGCAAATTTTATGAACTTTAATTATGTACCTTCTAAATTTTTTTATAGTACTCATTGTCTATTTCACACAGTTTAGTGCTTCAGTATGTATTATTTCTTGGTCATTCTTAAATTTGTTTTCTTTCAATAAGCATATTGAGGAAAGTATTTTGCTAGTATTAAAAGCAGTGCATATGATACTTGCTCTTAAGGTATTATGGACTAGTAATAGGTTAAAATTTCAAAGTAGTGTTGAAGACTAAACTTTAATTTTTAAAGCAAATTTTTTAAAACTTAGAATTGTTTTAGATACTTCTTTCTAGTTATTAGAAAGGCTTCTGTTATTCATTTAGCATAAAATTTTGAAGCCCTGTTCTATCATGGGATTATTCTATAGAAACTGTTAAAAGAAATGCCCCTGTCATCATGGAACTTACATTCTAATGAGGGAGTCAGGCCCCTAATAGGTAGTATAATTTCAAGTGAAGATAGGAGACATAAACAGGATCTAGACTGCAGCAACTAACGCTCACAACTTAGCACGTAGTTCTATTTATTCCAAGAAAGTAAGCAACAAAAGCATTGAATTGATGAATTCTTTAAGCCTCAGGTAGTGTATATATATAGTGTGTATATATTAATTTATAAATACTACAATAATAAAGGACTTGATTCCCTTATTGCTTTTGTGCATTTCTCACTTGTGACTTTATAAATCTTTAAGACGTTGACGTTTACTTCAACTTGAAATAGGTTTTGTATACTCCTTAGTGATTTTATAGAACCAAATCACAGAAATGGTAGTACAGATGAGGAAGAAAAAACATAAATTTCTTGAGCTTAAAATAGAACAGCAAAAGAGTTAAATATCAAAGTAATGGTTATAAAGGATGTTTTTGGTTCTTTAAGGACTGTTTCTGCAATTGGTGAGGTTGTAATATGCTGTATTCCTGGGGTTGTTTTTGATCTTGGTAGTTTGTACACAGGAATATGGTCAGAAGAAGAGGTTCCCCAAGGGAGGCCAGTTAAAATGCTAGACCAGAAATAGTAGCTGTTTCTGGTGGGCAGAGCATAGTTTACCTTATGCAGAAAATCTAAACATTTCTGCAAATAAATCTACTTTGATTTAGACCTTTGTAACCTCTTAACCTGCTGAAGTATTCTTGGAGGAATCTGAATATTCATTCTTTGCTTTAGAGCTTAGTTTTATTATGTACTTCATTTTTCTATACTTTGCTCCATTTAGGTTTGTGAAATGAAAAACTGCAATAAATGTATCTATTTTGAAGCTAAGAAAAAACAAGATCTCTATATGTGGTAAGAGAATATATATTTTTTTTAATTTTTTAAATTATGAAAGTATAACACATTTACAGGAGACTTGGAAAATAAAAGTTATAGTTCTAAATATATTGCAATTATTTTTTAGTAGATTAATTATGACTTTTAGTTGGAGTTTCAATATCAAACTCTCAAAAATTAATAGAGTGAATAGACAGAAAAGTAGAAGAATATAGTGGACCTGAAAAGCACTGTGAACCAGTTCAATATAATTAAGATTTATCCAGTTTTCACACAACAGCAGGATACAAATTGTATTCAAGTTCCCAGAGACTATAAACCAGGAGACACTGGAACATATCTAGGGATGTACAACAAATGCAAAAATTCCATGGTCTAAAGGTATTGAAATCATAGAGTCTTTTCTGTCAAAACTGTGAAATTATGTTAGAAATCAATATTGAAAGAGAATATATTAAATAAATTTGGGAATATGTGGATACTGTTAGCACTCTATGGTATCTTTTCTTTTTTTTAAACTGTGCATTTTATGTTTCTGACTGCACCGTGTGGCATGTGGGATCTTAGTTCCCAGACCAGGGATCAAACCTGTGCTCCCTTGCATTGAAAGTACAGGGTGTTAACCACTAGACCACCAGGGAAGTCTCTGTGGTATCTTTTAAATTGAGCTGGTAGTAAGCTTTTACTACATTCTAAATTCTAATTAGTTGAAAAAGCTTCTTTTATATTTTTTAGGCTTTCAAATTCACCTCATGGACCATCTGCTAAATTCCTTGTTCAAAATAGTAAGTTGACTCAATTTAAATTTTTTTGTGAGAAAATTAAAAATAATCTTTTGGGATAATTGTGCCAAAGTTATAACTGTTTTTGTTGTTATAATTTTTCTAGTTCATACCCTAGCTGAGCTAAAGATGACTGGAAACTGTTTAAAAGGTTCTCGGCCCCTCTTGTCTTTTGACCCTGTAAGTTTCTCATTCAGTTTATGAGGTTTAATTTTCTTACTGTGCATGGTTGTGTTTTTTTGAGTGGATATAGTTGTATAATTCAGTTTAGTTAATAAAACACAATTTTAAGCACAATTAATGTTGTCAAATAATATGTTCACTTTATTCTTACAGGTTTTTGATGAATTACCACATTATGCTTTGTTAAAAGAGCTCTTAATTCAGGTAAATATCTTTACTAGAAACTGTTTTTAGTAAAATATTATAAATAAGTGTCTTCCTTTTAACTTTATCTAAAACACACATGGTATGTCATAGAGTACAGAACTAACGTGTCCCTTTTTCCACTAGATCTTCAGTACACCACGGTATCATCCCAAAAGCCAGCCATTTGTGGACCATGTGTTTACATTCACCATTTTGGATAATAGGATATGGTTTCGGAACTTTCAGGTTAGCTTATATTTTTAATTATATAAGTTAGGATATATAGTGTTTATGATATAGAATAGGCAAATGATACTCTTTTTCTCTTACATAGCTTTCTTTTCCCTACAGACTTGTAGTAAATAACCCCTATTTCATAACCTAAGTTCATGGCTATCAGCTGAGTATGGATTTTCTCACAAGTCACTAGACATTGAGTAAAATATAAGTTTCTCTCCTAAGAGGTTAGAGTCTGCTGGGGCTGGGGTGTGGTTTTAGACTTAGAAAAACATAGCCCCCGTAGAAAACATTTAATGAGAACTATCAGATGAGTCATACAGTGATTGATTCAGGAGGAGAGGTGGATGAAAACAGCAAGACAGAATTTCAGACAGCGTGTGAAATAAACTGGGCTTTTTTCTGCTTGTGTTAAGCAGAAAAGATGTGAGTTAAACATATCCCCTTCTTAACCTCTGAATGTAGCCCTACCTTAAGCAAAAAATAGTAATATTTTTGGTTCAGAAGTTGCTCCTTAATTCCACAGTCAGTAGCCATTCAAAAATAAATTTTGCCATATACCCTTTTATATGCCTTTTAATCTAATTTGAATTAGATTTATAAAAACAACTCAAGGATTGATTTAAATTTTGAAAGAGTGCCCCATAGGGTGCTTGAATACATTTTGTTCTCATGGTTGCAGTTTTAAATATTTGACCAGTTTTGCAAGAAGACATGTGTTGTGAGAAGCTAGATACAGACCAGATTGAAATGACTCAATTTTAAAGACACACTGAAAAGACATTTATATTTTCCTATGGCAGCTACCTGTAACCAGTGATATATTTCAGAAAATATTGATGATTTGGCATTTGCCAAGTTTCCCTTCCACCTTAACTTTATTGGTTGTTAGTTCTTTTAAGCACATTTGTAATGAGGATATAGCCCATGTACCATTTAGAAGTATTTTATTCAAATCAAAATGAAATGTTTCCTTTTTTTAATTAAAGATCATTGAAGAAGATGCTGCTCTTGTAGAAATAGGACCCCGTTTTGTCTTAAATCTTATAAAGATTTTCCAGGGAAGTTTTGGAGGACCAACTTTGTATGAAAATCCTCACTACCAGTCACCAAACATGGTAAGCTGTTTCTGTTCACTGGTCCTTGATGTCCTAAAACTTTTGGGCCAAAGTAATTCTGTCAAATAAGTGTTCTGTTAACTGTGAAACTGAATTTAGTTTTTGCTGCATCCAGTCTTACAGATTACTTTTTTTTTGATGATGCAGGGTAAAGGGAAGTAGGTTTCATAAGTGAATGTCCTTGCCATGTATAAAATGTTTATTTTTATTCAAAAGCACCTTTCATATTTTTTTTGTTTCTAGCATCGGCGTGTCATAAGATCCATCACAGCTGCAAAATACAGAGAGAAACAGCAAGTGAAAGATGTGCAGAAGCTGAGAAAGAAAGAACCAAAGACTATTCTTCCCCATGATCCCACTGCAGATGTTTTTGTTACTCCGGCTGAGGAAAAGCCAGTAGAAATACAGTGGGTGAAACCAGAGCCAAAAGTCGATTTGAAAGCCAGAAAGAAAAGGATTTACAAAAGACAAAGAAAAATGAAACAGAAGATGAGCAGTGGGAATGCAAAATGAATCAATGGAGAACTAATTTGATTTCAGTTGTTTTATATTTATTTTGTGTTCAGTGTGTAAATACTTTTGTTATTTGCGATGACCTTACATCTAATTAGTGTGACATTTAAAAGAAAAAGCTTAAGATTTTGTGACTTTGCTCCGGTTTGGTCTGTGTTTTTCTAAATAAAATATCACCAGAACTCATCACCTAATTTCTGTTTTTCTTTTTCAAGCTTTACATATTACTAAAAACCTAGCACACTTAAGGTTTAGGCCTACTGTCTTGAATTAAAATTTTCAGTTTATTAAAGCTGAAATTCAGGCAGATTTACTGGATTGTTATTTTATGTAAAACAGTATTAGGCACTTTGAGGGCATCGTTTCAGATGGTACAGTGAGGGTAGAGTGCTAGCAGGGGAAAGCATCTTACTGAAGTTTGAGTCCCTGAGTCACAAGGCATGGAAAGAGCCAACTTCTCTTGTTTACTTACCTTGAAAAAATATGAGAAAGATATTTAGATTTTGCATAAGTTGATATATGTATTGAAAGTGTTTTGTAGATTACAAATTTAATTTAGAAGCAGTGGGTGCAAATTACTTAACAGTAAAAGGAAGAAAAACGGAACAGTCAGGGCACCAGAACATGTGAATTTTTCCTGTTACGAAAGAACTTTATTTGAAGCAGAGAGCACTGGGCTTATCACCCTGAAGAACGATTAGTAATAGGATTCTGGGTGCAAGTAGCTGGGGACAGGGTAGGGCCATGCATGTGGGGTTTTGTCACTTTTTTCCTGCTAATCATTTTCCCCTCCTTGCTCTGCAACATTAGTAATTGCACAGTGTTCTACTCTGCCATACCTCAGCAGTCCCTTGTTGGATATGTATTTCAGTTTTATCTTTTCTGGTATAGATGCTTGCAGCAAACATTCTATAGATATTTTGTACAATATATGTAGTTAAGAACCCTGGTCAAAAGTTAGAAACTTGTTCCTCTAAATATTGTACCTCACCAGAGGTTAGTGTTCATTTCCTTGTACCTTGCTAATGGTGAGAGAATCTTTGTCAATTTGATAGGTAAAAAATATGAATACTGTGTTTTGGCTGGGTATTGGTTTTTCTTTTGTGACTAATACTGTTTTTGTGTGGTAGTTACATGACTTTGTTGGAGAAGGAAATGGCAACCCACTGCAGTATCCTTGCCTGGAAAATCTCATGGACACAGGAGCCTGGTGGGCTGCAGTCCATGGGGTCGCAAAGAGTTGGGCACGACTGAGCAACTAATGCTTACTTCGGGGGAAAAAGCCGTTATTTAAGCAATTGTATATAGGATGAAAATAAGATTCTTGTAATCATTTATGTGGATACCTCATTTGAATGAGAATTTCTCAAGTCTATGTTCATTTAGAAGTCAACCTGTTTAGATCTTCCTTTAGGCTGAAATTGATACAGTGTAATTGTCTTTAAATTTTGATACAGTATTACAAGCAAAAATGGATCCTCTTTCCCTCAGGGGTAAAAAGAGGCAAGTGACTGAGAAGTAGCAAAACCAGATGGAATTGGAGAAAGCAAAAAGTCTTTTTTTTGTTCACTTTACTCCCCTTTCCTAATTCCATTCAGTTCAGTTCATTCAGATAGGGAAATGTCCTGTTTTTCTTGCACTCAAACTTCTCAATCTTCCCTATTATCATTTATAATTCAAGACCATATATTATTTTTGTTCTTTGGAAAAGAGGCTAATGTATGAATTTTTAGTAGTGAGTTGGTTGGACAGGGTTTGTGCCTAGAAACTTGAGAGTTAAGAGTTGGTTTGTATTGATTGTGCAGAGGGCAGGATGTTAGGAAAGAAAGGGGCAACTTCATAGACTTTGGGTACCCTCATCCTGTACAAGAGAGATTTGTTAGCAACAGAGCCAACCTTTCTAACCATCTGTGGCTGACAGTCTAACAACTGATAGGTAAACATTCCAGGTTCCAGTGAAATATATTTGAACAGTTGTAGGGATCTTTCATCCCATAATACAGTGTATCAGTTACATCAACAAAAACCTGCTGGTTAAATACTATCCCTTAGCTGTATTTTCTTTTTTTTTTTTTTGGTGGCACCTCTTTTCTTGTGGCTTCAGCAGTACATGAATCGTGAACTTCCAGATGTTAAAGCTGGTTTTAGAAAAGGCAGAGGAACCAGAGATCAAATTGCCAACATCCCCTGGGTCATCAAAAAAGAGTTCCAGAAAGACATCTATTTCTGTTTTATTGACTGCAAAAGCCTTTGTGTGGATCATGATAAACTGTGGAAGATTCTGAAAGAAATGGGAATACCAGACCACCTGACTTGCCTCTTTAGAAACCTGTATGCAGGTCAGGAAGCAACAGTTAGAACTGGACATGGAACAACAGACTGGTTCCAAATGGGAAAAGGAGTATGTCAAGGCTGTATATTGTCCCCCTGCTTATTTAACTTCTATGCAGAGTACATCATGAGAAACGCTGGGCTGGAGGAAGCACAAGCTGGAATTAAGATTGCTGGGAGAAATATCAATAACCTCAGATATGCAGATGACACCACACTTATGGCAGAAAGTGAAGAAGAACTAAAGAGCCTCTTGCTGAAAGTGAAAGAGGAGAGTGAAAAAGTTGGCTTAAAGCTCAACATTCAGAAAACGAAGATCATAGCATCCGGTCCCATCACTTCATGGCAAATAGATGGGGAAACAGTGGCTGACTTTGTTTTTGGGGGCTCCAAAATCACTGCAAGATGGTGATTGCAGCCATGAAATTAAAAGATGTTTACTCCTTGGAAGGAAAGTTATGACCAACCTAGACAGCATATTAAAAAGCAGAGACATTACTTTGCCGACAAAGGTCCATCTAGTCAAGGCTATGGTTTTTCCAGTAGTCATGTATGGATGTGAGAGTTGGACTATAAAGAAAGCTGAGTGCCAAAAGAATTGATGCTTTTGAGCTGTGTTGTTGGAGAAGACTCTTGAGAGTCCCTTGGACTGCAAAGAGATCCAACCAGTCCATCCTAAAGGAGATCAGTCCTGGGTGTTCATTGGAAGGACTAATACTGAAGCTGAAACTCCAATCTTTTTACCACCTGATGTGAAGAGCTGACTCATTAGAAAAGACCCTGATGCTGGGAAAGATTGAGGGCAGGAGGAGAAGGGGATGACAGAGGATGAGATGGTTGGATGGCATCACTGACTCAATGGACATGGGTTTGGGTAGACTCAGGCAGATGGTGATGGACAGGGAGGCCTGGCATGCTGGGGTTCATGGGGTTGCAAAGAGTCGGACACGACTGAGCTACTGAACTGAACTTTTCTTGTGGGATCTTTAGTTCCCCTGACCAAGGATCTAACCTGACTCTCAGCAGTGAAAGTGCAGAGTCCTAACTGCATTCTTAACCTAAATCGATCTTGGAAATGTAAGTTTAGAGCCCAGGAAGTTAGTGATGGATGTGATGGATCCATCAAGAGTGATGGATGGGTGGATCACCCAATTTTATTCATGGTGAAGAAGTGAAGTCGCTCAGTCGTGCCCGACTCTTTGCGACCCCATGGACAGTAGCCTGCACACCAAGCTCCTCCGTCCATGGGATTTTCTAGGCAAGAGTACTGTAGTGGGTTGCTGTTTCCTTCTCCAGGGAATCTTCCCAATCCAGGGATCGAACCCAGGTTTCCCGCATGGTAGACAGACGCTTTACCATCTGAGTGACCAGGGAAGACCCTTATTCACGGTAGTAAAACATAAAAGCGTGTTGATGCTTCCCTCTTAAATTGTTTCAGTATAAGTCATTTTATTTATTATTATTTCTCATGCACAGTAGTCAGGACAAGGTGTATTAGAGATCTCATTAAGTGGTAACCGAAGAAAAGAGTTAAAAGACCTGGTTTTGATCCAACCGAATCCTTCCATTAATCAGTGGGGAAGTCTTGAGTTCCTCAGGCTTGAGTTTTCTCATCTGTAAAACCGTGGCTCAAATTGAGAAATTATCTTCAGAACTACAAGATGTTTTCCAGAATCTCATCCCATCAAACTCCTTTCTCATCTCTCAGGTCGGATGTCAAGTTAGTGTCACTCTGACTGGCGTCTGTGCCCCTCACAATGATACCCGCCGGGGCCCCGCCTCCCGTGACTCTACCTCCGTCTCACCTCGGCCCCGCCTCCCGCCCGCCGCGGCCCCGCCTCCCGCCTGCCGCGGCCCCGCCTCCTCCCCGCCACGGCTCCGCCTCCCTCCTGCGCGGCTATTTCCGGAAAAGGGCCCTCCCCGGGTCCATGCGGAGCCGCCGCCGGCGCCGCCCCCTCCGCGCTCCCGCGTGCCGCAACCAGCGCCGCCTTTCGCCCCCGCGCGCCGCCGTCGCCCCGCGCCGCCGTCGCTGCCGCCGCGCTCGCTGGCTGGCCCGGTGCGGGCGCCGGGCTCCCGCCGCAGGAGAGGACCACCAGGGCCGTCGCCACCACTTCGGCCCGGGTCCGGGCTCCGGCCCCGCCCCGGGCCCCGGCCCCGGCCCGAGCCCCTTGCCCTGTCGGGCGATGAAGTGTCACTACGAAGCGCTGGGTGTGCGGCGAGACGCCAGCGAGGAGGAGCTCAAGAAAGCCTATCGGAAGCTAGCCCTGAAATGGCACCCGGGTAATTATTCCGCAACCGCCGCGGCCCCTCTCAAAAGCCGCGGCCCTCGCGACCTTTCTCACCCCTCTCCGCAGGGTAACTCCAGGGACCTGGCTGTGCCCGGGCTTGCCCGCCGGTAACTCCCCCTTGCCCTGTAAACCGTGCCGGCGTCCGGCCGGGTGGCCCCTGACCAACGCTGGCGATGAGAGTTCTCAGCCCATCGGCGGTCGCAGCCCCCCACCCCCAGGCTTCACTCGAGACCCGAGCACCTCGTTCTGTCCCAGACGTCCCCGGGTTCCCGCGTGGCCACTTGATGGGGAAGGATAACATCCTAGAGACCTCTCGTGCTCCTCCCACCCCTCCGTAGATGACCCCGAGCGGGGAGGAGTCGAGCTTTTAACCCAGTCATGTCTCAGGCTTTTTCCTTGCTGCAGTTCCTGCAGCTTTCCTGGGCTTTCACCGGGAAAGCTGCCCTTAACTTCAGCGGGAAATCCCAGCTACTTAAGTGTAATTAAGACAAAGGGGCTAGTCAAATGTCTTCTAAAGAGCTATGCTTTTTTTCTCTTTTGGTGGGTTGAGTGATTCTGTATTTCACTTCGGGTGTTCTGCAGATTGAAAATTTTAATTGCGTGCCTTCCCTAGTGAAGTTATGATTACATCTATAGAAGTATGCTTCTTTCGGATGTTTTATTTAGTTGTAGTCCAGGCCTGTGTGACTGGTGAAGTCATCTGATCTTCTCGACTGGGTAACGAAGACAGTATTTGAATCTCAACTTTGTGAGGTTTAAAAGAGGCTTTCATATTAGTACTAGTCCATAAAAATGTTCATAGAGTGGTTAGGATGCTCACACGGAGACCTTAGCCTTGTTTGGAAAACATGCCTTACTGGAAACGTAAATACAAATGCAAGCAAAATAGCATAACACATATAATTGGTAGTGGGTTACTAGAACAGTGACTTGGTTACTAGAACATGGGTAGTGGGTTACTAGAACATGTGGCTCAGACGATAAAGCATCTGCCTACAGTGCAGGAGACCTAGGTTCAATCCCTGGGTCGGGAAGATCTCCTGGAGAAGGAAATGGCAACCCACTCCAGTATTCTTGCCTGGAGAATCCCATGGACGGAGAAGCCTGGTAGACTACAGTCCATGGGGTCACAAAGAGTCGGACACGACTGAGGGACTTCACTTTAACTTTCACTTACTAAAACAATTAATAACTGCCCCAGGAATTCAAGACAAGGAGTTTTCACCATGTACTGAAAGGCAGTGAGGCTTCCCCTCGGCAGAGGAGCCTGGCCATTAGCTGGCTCTAGAGGAAAGAGGGAGAAGAAAATTTAATTGTATGGGAAAGAGCACCATGGTGGCCAAAAGGGGACAGTTTGATGGAAGGCAGCGTTTATTGGAAGTCTGAAAATAGGCGTTGAGAGAAGGGCTGAAGGAAGGGCTTAGAACCCCAGATCAGAAGGTGATGGTTCTAGTTAATGGAATAGGAAATAAAGCTATGGGTTTGTTGCTTAAAGCTGTAAATGATGACTGTCAAAGGAACTAGAAAAATCTGATGTATCCTGGAAGGGAAGAGGTAAATGAGCTAAATGTTCATCAGGAAGTCAGGAGCTATATCCAAAATTAATAGGTCCAAAAACAGTATAGAAGAATGTTCTTAGAGTAATAGGGATTACTGTTAGAAATGGAGTTGGAAATTTGTTAACTGTCTGGGTGGGGAAGGGTGAGAAAAAGAATTAATACTTATGACCAAATGCACATATAACTTTGATGGCAATATTAAAATGTTTTTGAGTAGTAATCTGAGATTAGGTTGTAAAGGTCTTTGAATGGCAAAGGACGGTGAAATGTGTTTTTCCAGTAACGGATAGTTGTGGCCAGTTTTATTAAGATGTCCTGGAAACGTACTATGAAGGCAGCTTAGTAGATTGAGGGGGGCCAGAGACCAAAGTCAGGTAGAGTCAACCGTGGGCACTTAAGGACCCAAAGCAGTCTTGGGATCATTGGGAGGGGTAAGGACTGCATTGAAGGGAAGTTGCAAAGGAAAAATGACCAGATTTGATTAGTTGGAAATCAGTGCAAGGAAGAATAGGATAAATACTGTCCCATAAGACACATGATTTTGATGTGCTTTTCTTTGCGCATTAATTTGTTAAGTCTGTCAGCACATGTTTAATTTCATCCTGTGTGCAAGGTAATGTATTAGATATTTCCAAGGTTAACATTCGGGCTGTGCTTCAAAGACTAATGTGTGTCTCATATAGAGGCCACCCATTTTCATTGTTTAAAAAAGGAATTACCTTTATTTATTTTATTGAAGAATTGAGAATAATTTCCAGTAGGGTCAATAGCACTGCCTAGTAAGATCACTCCTTGTGAAAGCCAGTCTTTCAGTAATTCATCTGATGACCGTTCCCTGAGCGCCTTAATGTGGACAAGACAGGAGTGGTCCCTGCTCTGCTGGCCCTGCTGTCTTCGGAGAGACACGGAAGAAAACAGTCACTTTCCATCCGCTGAGATAAGGGCAGTATGAGGGTAAATACAAGGTGCTTCTGAGCCCCTGGACCAGTCTGGATTGGGTTTTTGGGAGGGTGGGATAGATGTGCATCCCCGAGTGACATCTAGGTTGAGACCTCAAGTGGGATTGCAGGGAATACAGGAGGTGGGAGATAAGAGAGGGCGCAGCAGAGCCTAGGAAGGGAAAGAAGTGAGTCTGCCCAGGTGAGCAAGGGCTGGGTCTTGAAGGTTGTGGTAAACTGGATTAGGAAGATTGGGCTTTGGGAAGCCATTGAAGGGTTGCAAATAGGAGAAATGATAGGTTTGTGTTTTTCAAGTATTCCTTTGGCTGTATGGTGGAAGACCGGGTTGGAGAGGCTAGGCAGGAGGTAGGGAGACCAGCAGATCTCACCAGGGACACTGACATCACCAGGATGATGAAAGGACCTGGGAGCAGAGATGATTCACATGCTAAAATTCTCAGTGAACAGGGGGAATGGTTGGGAGGCTAGTGGATAGTGAGGAAAAGGGGAAGAAGGAGAGGTAGCCAGGTTGTGTGAGTCTCCATTTGAATGGACAGAATGCTGATTTGTACTCAGTGGTGAATAAGGATCAGTGACCAGGAGAAGAGGTCAGCTCCATCACCAGACCTGCTGTATCAGAGCCCCAGAGGCCTGTAGGGAAGTGTGTTCTCAGGGAGCTTGGCTTCAGTTAAGGCAGGGCTTAAAATGCACAGTCCATGAAATGTTCTATAAGGTACTGTAAAATCATTTGAGAGAAAGTAGAGGAGGACATGAATTTATCTAGAGAAAAACACAAAGAATTGTATGAGAGTGCCTTTTAAATTTCAGTGGCTTTTTAACTTTTTACACTCATCTTTTAGATCTCAGTTCAACCTCCTAGTCTACCAGTCTCAGGTATATTTAAGTGAAATAAAAAGCCATATGACAGACAGATTGAAAAAGTTATTTAAAAAAGAAGATTCAGAAAGCGATAGATCTTGCTTTCAGATGGTACATTGATGGGTTTTCTCGTTTTAAAAGCTTTAGCTGTCACCAGACTTCTTTAAGGGAGGCAAGAAGGGAGTGGGAAGAAAAAGGACAACAAAGTACAGTCCAGATTAAAAGGTGAAGAAGGCCCACCCACCTCCCACCCCTAAACAGTCACCTTTTCTGTCTCCTGTCAGGAGATTTAGTTGGAGGCTTTTTCTGGCATTCTGCTTTAATGTGAACTATGTTTCTTTGTTTATCAGACCATCATTATTAATGATTTGATGACATAGAAATCATGAGCTGGACTGTACCCTTGTATGCATATCGCAATTGTATTCAGCTGCAAATGATAGGAAGCCAGCAGTTGTGTTCAAAAAGTCGTTTTATTTTTCACATGTAGCAGGAAAACCAGAGGTGACCCATTTTGGTAGTTCTGGCTGCT
This sequence comes from Ovis aries, assembly GCF_016772045.2. NCBI lineage: Eukaryota > Metazoa > Chordata > Mammalia > Artiodactyla > Bovidae > Ovis > Ovis aries. The sequence continues at coordinate 39,383,730 of NC_056069.1, read as the reverse complement.
TGATGAAGCCATCGAAGACCTGCTCCATCATCCTGACCATAAGACTTGAGTCTTTGTGTCAAGTGTAAGCAATTAAGAAGCTCACAGATGTCACGTGGAGGTGCCGAGAGAGGCAGGTGAGCCCCAGGGTAGCAGGTCTCCCGTGAGGTCCTTGGACTCTGCTCAGCAGCTGTCAGATGGGGCCTTGCTCACCATCTGAGATGGCAGAAGGGGTCCCAGGTAGCAGCATGGAGGAGGAAAGGGTAAAGCAGGAACAGGGTGTGTGCTGGTTGTCTTTCGAGGAAGAGTCTAAAAAGCTGCCATAAAACACTTTCATAGATTTTATTGATTAGAGCTTAGTCACATGGTCAGTCCAGGCTTCCAAGGAGACTAGAAATGGCATCTTTATTTGGGGGATCAGGTACCCCCATAAAATCAGCTATCATTTGTTCCTGGAAGAGAGGCTGAACCTGCAGTCTCTGCCTCAGTTGTCATAATCTGCGGGCAGGCAGTATACCCAGGCTTTGGGCAGGATGCAAAGGGTGAGTTAGAGCGTAAGGTGAGTGCCACCCAGGCCCATCCCTTTCTTCAGGAAGAACAGTGCTTCTCCTGGGAAGCTTCACTTAGTTATTGATCGATTTGTGTTTGTATCTGATGGGCTGAAAGTGGGTAACCTGATAATCCCAACTTCAAAAAAGTCTGAGGAGGTAAGGTTTTTAAGTGTGTACATTACTGCTGTGACCAATATCATAGTTTTGTTAGGAATAAGGGGAGAATGGTATTGAGTAGGCAACTAGTAGTAGTTGTCACACAGTAGTAATAAAAATCTAAAATAATTGAAACAGGATACTGGGTGTCCTGTGTTTAGAACCAGATGGCAACAAGGCCACAGCAAGATGAAAGTTGATAGTACTCATTGGAAATAATAGAAAATCTAGCCACAGTGGTTTAAGTAAGTTAAGAGCTTATTTTTCTCACCGCAAGAAGGCTTGGAGGTACATGCTTGCTGGCATTGTTTGAGTGGCTGAGTAATGTCACTGTGAATCTCTTGGCTTTTCCTTCATGGTCTCAAGATGGCTGCTGAAGCTCCAGCACTCATTCCATGCATGAGACAAGGAGAAAGGAAAGAAAATACAGTACTTTTCACCAGTGCTTTCTCCTCACTGGTCAGAACTGTGTCACATGGCCCTCTCTAGCAGCAAGGGAGGCTGCATAAGCCAAAATGCTTGCTTAATTTTTAGCTCGTCCAGCCTCCACAGTAAAGGCTGAAAGAGAAAAGAGGGAGAAGTTTCGGATCGGCTAACCTTATCTGCCACAGAGTGGACTGAGCACTCTATTTGAGGTTAAAAAACTGTTTTACAGTTATCAGTTGGCTTGTCAGTAATTAATATGTAAAATACTTAAAACTTTGTCAGCTATAAATTCAGCATGACATAATGTGATATTGTTGCTAAAAACTAATATAATTAGCTCTAGTTGTTAAAAGTAGAATGTTAAGGAATTAATGAATAGCTTCTTGATCATTACTATCTTTTGACTGCATTTGAAGTATATGACACAGCTAAGCAACCAACACACACACTTGGGCCTCCCAGGTAGTGAAGTGGTAAAGAACCTGCCTGCAGTGCAAGAGACACAGGTTTGATCCCTGGAGAAGTAGATGGCAACCCACTCCAGTATTCTTGCCTAGAAAATTCCATGGACAGTGCAACCTGGTGGGCTACAGTAGTCCATGGGGTTGCAAAAAGTCAGACACAACTTAGTGACTAAACAACAACAGTTACTTCCTCATGACTAAATTCAGATGAAACATTTCCAGCAGGAATGTTACAGAGATGATGCTGAATGACTGAGCGTGCACACATAGAGTATATTATGGTGCACATAAGAAGGAGATTTAGGCAGAGAAGAGGTAGGCTAGAAGATGACCCATGGGCTGCTCTAAGGAAGGGGAGTTAGACCTGTGATGGAGTTTTCTTATTTCTGGTTTTTACTTTTTGTTAATTTCAAAGGAGCATGGTTCTAAAAGCTTTTTGTGTTCAAGCACCTAAAGAAAAAGAACTGAGGCAAATTGCTGCACTTGAGAAAGTGTTGTCAGTGTCAGCTGCTTGAAGGACGTGGGACTGTGTGGTGGTATCTAAAAAGAGGAGGTCAGATACACTTGAGAGCCTTGTTTTAAGACTATTTCTGTCATTTTTTAAAAGAAGTATACATTGCGTTGTAGCCTAAAGAATGTTGAGGTACTCCATAGTAGACTCAAGATACTGATATTTTGCTCTTTGAGTGTGTTAGTTACCTGTTGCTGTGTAACACATTACCAAAAACTTGAACCAAATATATTCAGGATGTGGACTCACACCGTTTTCTGGGGATCAGAATCAGAATGGTGTAGCTGGGTGGTTTGACTCAAGGTTTCTCCGAAGGTTGAATCATCACTGGGAAAACCCATGTTCAAGCTTGCCCCCAGAGTAATGGCAGGCTTCAGTTCCTGTTGGCGGTGGGCCAGAGGCCTCCATTCGTTACCTCATGGTCTTCTCAGAGGCCACCAAAGTGTCCCCACGCTATGGCAGCTGGGCACTCCCAGAGATCCAAGAGAGGGCGAGCACCCGAGATGGAGCCTGCAGTCTTTCATAATCCAGTATTGCAAGTACTGTCCTGTCCTGTCATCACTTCTGCCTCCTGGTTTCAGTCACGCAGACGGACCCTACTGATGGGGGAGAGGATTACACAGGGTGTGAATGCCGGGAAGGTGGGGGTCCTTGGGGGCCATCTTGGAACCTGGCTACGGCCCTGAGGCAAAGATGCTTTGTGAATTCCATGGTTAAAGAGGCAAACTAAGAGAAAAGTAATTAGTATATATTTTTTAAGCTTTATGAGATTTATTTTGGTGTATGTTGATGGGAAAGAAAACCTTAAAGATGGTGGTAAAGACACACTAAGTATAATCTAGCATGAAACAGTAAGTCTTTATATCTGATGTATTTTGCTCCTTCTAAAAATAAAACGTGTACTACTCAGGGTTTTCTGTTTGTGGATATCCAGATTGAGTGCTAAGTGACATGCTGAGATTTAGAGAAAAGCATGAAACTTCTACTCGAGTTGACACTCATAACTGATCCTGAGTATCAGCTGTCAGCCACTTTCTCTGCTTTTTGCTAGTTGTTTTTCTTCGTTTTGTACATATCCATTTTATGGCATTCCTGATGGAAGCGGTCCTTTTTAGAGTCTGTCCTCTACTTTTCTGATGAGTGAATTTCTGTCCTTTATTTTAACAGATAAAAATCTGGATAATGCCGCAGAAGCAGCTGAACAATTTAAACTGATCCAAGCGGCGTATGATGTGTTGAGTGACCCTCAGGAGAGAGCGTGGTGAGTATCGTGCTGTCCGTTCTGGAGTATCTGGTTGGGAAGAATGGTCAACAAAGGGCTTTTTAGAAATGTAATACAAAAAAAAAAAAAAAGAAATGTAATACATCAAATGGTTCGGGGTGTGTTCTGCAGCCCAGTCAATCTGTTCATTATGTAAAATGCAGTGTTTGGGTAGGAAGGAACCTGAGAGATGATTATTCAGCTCTGATCTCATAGACGAAATTTGACAGTAGTAGAAATAGTTTTAATTTTCATACTTTTGAAGCTCCTTCTCATTTAATAAGGTCTCTTTGATGTCTGACAAATTAACTGATATCAGTATTCTTGCCTGGAGAATCCCAGGGATGGGGGAGCCTGGTGGGCTGCCGTCTGTGGGGTCACACATAGAGTCGGACACGACTGAAGTGACTTAGCAGCAGCAGCTGCTGAAGAAAAGGAAGAATGTTGACTTATCCTTAAAGAACAACAAAATTCTGTAAAGCGATTATCCTTCAATTAAAAAATAAAGTAAAAAAAACACGTATAGTGTTTTTGTCAAAAATTGTAATATTTTTTCCAAGAACTTCTTTATATGCAGGAGTTAGGCATCTACATCTGTGACAGACTCTTTAATGATAACCTGATCACTTAATGCCATTTCCGGACATAAATTTCTACTTTTGAAATCCTTTTGAAGGTTTCCAGATTCTCAGTGAACTTTTTGCTGTGAAACTATAAGTTTTGTACTCGGACATAACCATGCAAGATGCTGCTGGTACAGAGAGCAGATGGGTGTTCAGTTCACCTGTGGAAGTCTTGTCTCTTATTAAGAGAGAAAGGCTATAAAGAAAATTCTTATTAAATTACCTTTTCTATAAAAACTAGAGAATACTAAATTTTTCTCCTCCTGAGGAATTTGAAAATGTGGCCTTAGAAATGCATTTTCTTTCCTTTGGAAGCTTTGAGATTCTTTCCTGCCTTCCATTTGCGCTAGCTCTTCTCTAGATCTTAGGTGGTATTCCTATCCCAAGGAGTCCCTTGTCCTTTGGTTTAAAGCTCCTACCTGTTAATTCTCCTGTGAACTGAAAGCAGTTTGGCACAGTGCCGAGGAGCGTGGTCCTTCTGGTGCTGCACATATGGTTTTGAATTCTAGCTCTGCTGCTTATTGGCTTTATGTTTGTAGATAACATTATTTAATATTGCTGAGCTTCCATTTCTTGTATCAGACAAGGATAATAACTGACTTTATGGAGTGAGGGTCAGTTGTGTGTGTGTGTGAAGCTCTTAGTTGGTTTACATAAACACTGGGGGAGAGTTATTCACGTCCATGCTGGTAAATTCCCATATCCCAAAAGTGTATTTAGTCTATGGACCAGATGATGTCCACTACTGTCTTACTTAGGCTTCTTTCTGGTGAAAGTGCTGCTACCTTCCTGGGAGAGTAGAAATTCCCTGGCTTCTTAAACTCCCCTCTTCATGTTGGCTAGTTTCATATATGGCTAGTATCATATAATGACTGTAATGGACTTGGAATTGCAGTTGAAATTTTTTTAATCAGCAGTTCTGTGAAAGATTCCATGGATTATAGCCCACCAGGCTCCTCTGTCTGTGGGATTATTCCAACAAGAATACTGGAGTGGGTTGCCATTTCCTTCTCCAGGGGATCTTCCCAGCCTAGGGATCGAACCTGTGTCTCCTATATTGACATGCAGATATTTTACCACTGAACCACCTGGGAAGCTATTAAGTCTTTACCTGTTGATATTTTCCTTCAAGGTTTTGGTTGTAGGTTGGCCATGTTGAAGTGTAAAGAAGTTATATTTTGACTGTTTCAGAGTAAGGAATCTTTTGAATTTTTATTTATTCAGCCTTCACTGTTACTGCCTTTTTTGTTGTTGTTGTTGCTTAGGTATGATAATCATAGAGAGGCTCTGCTTAAAGGTGGGCTTGATGGAGAATATCAAGATGACAGCTTAGATTTGCTTCACTATTTCACCGTTACCTGCTACTCTGGTTATGGTGATGATGAAAAGGTAAGAAGTGAACTCACTGATAATTTGTCAGGCTCTTAAGTAAGACTCTTGAATGCAGAATTCTTAAAATTATTCAAAAATAGAAAGTGACAGAGTACTCATTGGAAAACTGAGAAACATTGCCTTCATATTTAACCTGTCAGCATGTAAAGACCTTCAGTTGAAACCTAAATGTATTTGCAGTGACAGAGCTTGGGACTGTAAATCTTTTTAACAGTTTAAAATTTTTTTAATTAAAAATTTTCATGTGACATTTAAAAATCTTATTCTATGCATAGACTATAAAAGTGTTAAGAATTTGTGTTTCTGTTACTGTTTTTTAGGGCTTTTATACGGTGTACCGTAATGTTTTTGAAATGATTGCAAAGGAAGAACTAGAATCTGCTTTAGAAGAGGACACGGAAGATTTCCCAACTTTTGGAGACTCCCAGAGTGACTATGATACGGTAAAAGGGAAACTTACTACCGTTTTGTAATTAGCCTTTATCAGGGTGTCTTTCCCCATTTCTTTCTTTTTATTTTAAAAAAAGAGGTTCTAGTTCTCCATCTTGTACTGTGACTCTCTTGTCTTTTGTTTTTCCTGATCCCCTCCCCTCTTTACTTTTTCCTATTGATCATGGTCCCATTCCATTAATTTCCTCATCAAATTAATTCTGAAGGGTTACTGTGTAAAGCCGTCAAAGGACTGTCTTCTCTATTGATTAATAGTAATATTCTATATACATATATATATATATACATATATATATATATAAAGAAAAGAGGTTAGATGTTTTGCAGCATCAATATTTACTGCCTTACTGGAAAAAAAAGTACAAATAAAAAGCGAGTGTTCCGCCTGTTTCCTTTGTCCCTAGGTGGTCCACCCTTTCTATGCTTACTGGCAGAGTTTCTGCACTCAGAAGAACTTTGCTTGGAAAGAAGAATATGATACACGGCAGGCTTCAAACCGCTGGGAGAAACGAGCCATGGAAAAAGAAAACAAAAAGATTCGAGACAAAGCGAGGAAAGAGAAGAATGAGCTTGTCCGTCAGCTGGTCGCTTTCATCCGTAAAAGGGATAGAAGAGTGCAGGCTCATCGAAAGCTCGTGGAAGAACAAAATGCAGAGAAGGCGAGGAAAGCTGAGGCGATGAGGCGGCAGCAGAAGCTTAAACAGGCCAAGTATGTGGGCCGGGCTGGAGCCTGTCTAGCTGTAGGTGCTGGTCCCCAGAAACGTCATGGATACCTGACCTGGTGCTTTCATGGGGATTTATCCTCACCCTGGCTTCAGCCTTTCTTTTTATGTCCTGGCACTGGGATTATGTCTTTTTATCAGCTCCGAGAAAGTTTTTCCTTTAAGTTGGTTGTTTTCCTTCAGAGGCCCATTTACACTTGAGATCCTTTACAGACTCTTATAACATTTAATGATAACTAATATTAATTGAATTCTCATTCTGTATAAGGCCACATCCTAAGTGCTTTTCTTGCAGCAGTGCTGTGATGTAAGTTCTAGTTTTTATCCTCTTTCTTTTGAGGAAATGAGACAGGCCCAAGATCACATAGCTAATAAATTGCGGAGGTGGGAACTGGAGCCTGAAGTCAGTCCAGGGCTCTGCTTTTAAGCCCCACGCAGGACTCTACTTTGTCAGTATACTCTTAGAGACTTAGTGCCTTTGAAGTTCTGTTGGTTTGAGTCACTATAAAAGCATTGTGTCCAGAGCTTTATAGCATTCTTTAAAAAACTATTCACTTCTTGAAAGTTCTACCCACCTCATGTTTGGGAAAGTGGCACGTATGTTGACACTTAGGATTTAAAACCACCTGAAGACTTTTAGTAAGTTGCCAAGAGTTAGATGTTTCAAAACTTGTTATCTAGTGGAGCGATGAAAATCAACCACAGAACTGCTAACAGATTGAAGTGACTTGGCCCGTTTCAGCCAAGCACAGGTTTTAAGTGTGTAGGCGTGGACAATTGGGGAGGATGGGTTTTAAGCCTCAGAAGTAAATGAAACCAATGCAGAGACCGTGCCGTGTGTATCCAGGCTGGCAGAGCAGTACAGAGAGCAGAGCTGGATGGCGGTAGCTGACTTGGAGAAGGAGCTCAGGGAGATGGAGGTGCAGTATGAAAAGCAGTTTGGAGATGGATCAGGTGAAGACGAAGCGGAAGACCAGGAGCTCAGAGACGGACAGGATGGTAACTTCCTTCATTCATTAAAGACTATAGGAAATGTTTTTATCATGTGCTCAGGACGCTCACAAGCACCTGTACAGGGTTCCGGTGTGACATAGCAAGGGACGGGAGGGCAAGTGGAAACCCAGAGAGCACCTGGGCTCCAGCCGATTGTTGCCAGCTTCATGCTTGTTTTAAGAATGAGGCTGGAAATTGGATTTTTATGTGCCATCTCCCAGTTTTTAAATATGGCAGATAATTGAAAAACAATTTGGCATGGCCAAGTGAAGGTGGTCTATGGAAGTACACAGTATAATTGTGGTAATTTCATTCACAATTTTCTGACCATGTTTTAAACTATTTGTCTGCATAAATATAATGAGAAGTGGGCATATTATCAGGTATAGCTAGTTATTTTCTAAAAATGCAACTAAGCAGTAGGTCAAATTTTAATAGTAACTCTTTCCGGAAAAGCTGGTGTTGTGCAGAAGTCTGTACGGTATATATAAGTTGTCTCATTTCTGACCTGTAGAGGGGCTCCTGTTTTGTGCCAAAATGTGTCTTTTCTCTGCCGCTGTTATTAGAGCATAGGCATGTGACTACCATAAAAGGAGAGGAGTGGGCATTGTTGAGAATAGTGGTCAATATACCTGACTACTGTCTCTGGCTATTCCATGATAAAAAATTAAATGACCTAAACATAGGTTAATTAATTTTACCTTATTTACAAGTGTGGCTTTTCCTTGAGTAATAGCTCATGGTAAAATGACACTTTTGTTTACTCCAAATGATTAGGAAATGGAATGTTTTCTTAATAAATTAGAAGTAGTGTGTATAAAAGTGCTTTGAGAGCTGTAAAGCACCATATAAATGTGAGGTGACATGATTACATAGAGTTTTACAATCTGTAAGGTGCTTTCACACACACAGTCTTGCTTTGTCCTCCCACAGTACCTCTTAAATATAGGTTTTGCTCATGTAATTATCTCTGTTTTACTGATGAAGAAATTAGGACTCTGAGAAGCTCTGGTATGTGTCTGAGAACATATGAAAACATTCTTAGATGCAGATTATGTTTTCAAATTCAATATTCTTTATTCACTATTTGAATAAGCTATTTGAAAGCATAACATAATTATAAAGTATCTTATACTAAACATTGGTGATATTTTGATTATTTCAGAATATCCTTCAGAATCATACTACCATTCCTTATAAAAAAACAAAATATAGGAGAGAGATCTTGGGACCTTGATCCCATAATAAATCTGAAACAGCAATCAGTTTACTTGTTTAATTTCTTCTAAAGATAGAATGTGAAATTGTGCAAAGACTTTCAGCAGAGCTTAGATTTTGTAAAGGGTCAGTACTGATAGTAATTATTCCATTGTAATAAAGCTTCAAGCTTATAAAATCTGTGAAGACAGTGTTGGAGTTTACATATAATATGCTGTTTTATGACCCATCTTTCTCATAAGGAATAGCATGAGCTATTTAAGCTGACTTAAGCAATTAAAAGTAGATTACAGTTACAGGTGCTATACTATAGGTATATACTATTGATGCTATACTGTATTTCCATTTGTATGGGCTTCCCTGGTGGCTCAGATGGTGAAGAATCTGCCTGCAGTGCAGGAGTTCCAGGTTCGATCCCTGGGTCAGTAAGATCCCCTGGAGAAGGGAATAGCTACCCACTCTAGTATTCTTGCCTGGAGAATTTCATGGACAGAAGAACCTGGTGGGTACAGTCCATGGGATCATGAGTAGGACATGACTGAGCGACTAACTTTTTCACTTTTACATTTGGTAAAAGTGAACTGAGTGACTGAACTGAACTTGTTGAAAAAACTACTTTGTGGTAGAAATATGAAAGTGACATTTGATTTTCTGAGCTTAACACACATCTAGGACTCTGACAGTTTTTTGAATCATCTTCTGAGTAGACTTATAAAAAGAACTTGAAAGATAAAGTGATTTATTTGAACACCTTCCCCTGTAATTCAGTGCTGCTTTTAAAAGGCCAACTCAAATCCTAGTAACATGTTTTTTTTCTTGGTGAAGAAGTAACAAATGTAATTTCTAATTTGTGTGCAACTTTAGATCCTTACCAAAGAGATGTAACTTGCTAACATGTTTTAGATTTATGTTCTAATCAAACAGGATTCTCACTGTAGGCTTCCCTCTGGTAGGTAAAGATAGTGACGAGGCCGAGGACGCAGAACTTTATGATGGCCTTTACTGCCCTGCATGTGATAAGTCTTTCAAGACCGAAAAGGCGTAAGTTTACTATCTCTGCACTCACCTCTTCTTTTCAGGTGAGGTGTAACACTTTGAAAGTCCTTAAAGAAAATGCTCAGAGCAGTTGTTCGCTCGCCCTCACCTTTCATCCTGGAGAAATATCTTCCCAGTGGAGAAGGGGGAACCATCTGCACCAGCAGTTAAGCCTGGTGTACTGATTCTCATTCTTGCCGTGTTCCTCTTTAAACGTGTATGCTGTCTCCAGAAAGAAATGTTGCTTGTTGTGGTGAAGAAGGCAGAGTCACAGAGGCAAGAGGGCGCTGAGCTGAGGCTGGTCTCCTCTCTCCATTCATGTGCACCCTCACGTCCAGCTGTCATACTGCCTTGCAGGCCATGGCCCCCAACCCAAGACCTTCAGATCTGTCCTGCCTGTAGTGTATTGCTGAAGTGGCAGGACTTTGTCATAGGGGAGCAGTGATGAAGGGAGGAGTATTAAAAAGGATACTATCCTAACACAGGAGGTACGGGGGCAAATACGGGAGAAAACGAGAGGAGAGCTAGCAAGGGAAGAAGGAGCAGAACGTGTGCCGTAGAGAAGGCGGAGGTCAGCAATGGAAATGGGGCTGTGGGAATCCCAAGTGGTATCACCGTGCAACCCCAGGGGAAAGTGATAGTGTCAGGAGGAGCGGTGGGAGGCAGACAAGTTAGAACCAAACAGGGAAACAAAAGCAACAAGGAAGGAGGTTTGAAAAATTATTTTTTACTTGGAAACTGAATGTCAGACTGGCAAGTTGCATGAATAGAATATAGAGCGCCCAGTTCACCTTTTGCTCACATTTCACCCCGTCTGCATGTGCTCATTCTCTTTCCACACACAGACAAGATTTTTACTGGAATAATCCGAGAGCAAGTTATGTGCCTAAGGCTCCTTTACCTCTAAATACTTCAGTATATATTCCTTAAGAATAAGGACATTCTTTCACATAATCACAGCTGTCAGCTTCAGGAAATTTAGAACGCTGATGCAGTACTTTTCATTTACTACCCATGTTTCACTTCTGTCAGCTGATTCTTTGTTAACGTCCTTTGTAGCATTTTCCCAGCTTCAATATAGGATCTAGTGTAGGATCACGTATTACTGCATTTATTTATTTGGTCTCATTTAATCTGGACCAGTTCCCTTGTCTGTGCCATTGACAGTTTGGAAGAGTATTGACCTTCCAAAGTCTTTTTAAGCAGAGCATTTCTCACTTGGGGTTTGGTTTGTCCATTTCCTCATGATGAGATTCAGGTTGCTCGGTCCTAGCTAGAGTGCTCTGCACGCCTGTGTTGCTCTTGGGGTTTCTGTCTAGAAGCACAGATGGCTGCCTGCCTCATGGCTGGTGATCATTTTGATCATCCAGTCAGGGTGTTGCTTTATTTTTCCACTGTATAGTTAGTACTTTTTCCCTTGCAGTGTTTTCCCTTGTAGCATGTTTAATATGTGGGGAGACATGTTAAATCCCTGCAAATAATCTTTCTCTTGATCAAAATTTTCCTCCTAGATTTAGCATCCACTGATGATTTCAGCTTGTGCCAGTCTTCACTAGAATTGTCTCAAAATGGGGCTTTTCCGGTGCCAGGGCTCCTGCATCATAAGTTGACCTTCTGCTGCACATGAGAGCGTTGATCTGCATGTCTGTTGTCAGAATGAATTGAGGAGTTTTGTTTTAGTATGTTAAACTCATCATTGCCCTTTTCATGCTCAGGATTTCCCAGGTGTGTGCAGTGACAGTTCCATCAGCCTGACTCCTGTATCCTTTGACGTGTCTGAGTCATATTTTTGAACACTTTACTTTCTGGCACAGAATGTTCCAGTTTCTCTTGAAAACCTCGTTCTTAAGGAGAGTTTTAGTGGGAATGAAAAGTAGGCAATCCCCACTAGAAAATCCAGATCTGAACAGGATGAGATCCAGTCCTTTAGTGCTGTCAGTTTTATCTTGTTCAGTGTTATTTAGCTGCCCATGGGAGCACCGAGATAGACATCGCTTATATAGTTTCACACCGAATGGTAGAGATGCACCTGAGCTTATATTTAGGGTGGTGGGAGTGAGAAGAGAGACCCTTCTTGAAATAAGCAAAAGGACATAAACTACTCTTACACTTCAAGGCCTCACATCACCATTTCTGAGATCCAAGGGGGCTCCCTTTAAATGCTGGAATCCTGCTTTGTGATTTTCCACTTAGCCATACTTAAGTGATTAAGAGAAAACAGTGATGAAGGTTTGAATTCTTAGAATGGGAAAAGAAAAATATGGAGAATTTGACCAAAAAACACAAGGAAGAAACTATGTAGATAAGAGGACAAAGGGAAGGGAGGGGGAATGCTGGAATATAGGAAAAGGGAACAGTCATGGGCTTCCAGTGTACTTAAATGCCCAAGAAATCCCCAAAGGGTTCTGTGTCTCCTTAAAGTATCACTGATGATTTGCTTATTAGTTAATGGGAAAAAAGTAGATTTTAGCTTGGTTGTATTCATCCAGCAACACAGTTAGGCATGTATGAATTAATCCCATTTCAGTCACTCATTTCAACTTGTCCTTTCAGTATGAGGAATCATGAAAAATCAAAGAAGCATCGGGAAATGGTTGCCTTGTTAAAACAACAGTTGGAGGAGGAGGAAGCAAATTTTTCAGGACCTCAAACTGATGAAAACAGTCTGAATGCCAATTCCGAGGAAGAGATGGAGGATGCGCCAAAACAGAAGTACTTCTAAAAATGTCACTAGACCTACTTAGCCCATTTAGAGATTGCATTTAAATGCTGTTTTATTGCAGAGAAATTATTCTGTTATGTTAATATTGTCTGTGTTTCTTCTAGTTAAGAGAGCTTTCAAGTATTGAAATGGATAAAGACATGATGTCAGATATAATTTTTACAGACTGTATTATGACTGTATTAATAGCAGTTTTATAACTGGCTGATTGATATGCTAATTACTATCAAGTGAACCACTATTATATTTTTCTAAACTGATAATGTGGGTATTTTTCTTTCAATGCTTTATGATACTCAGTATTTTTTAATATGGTATTCTTTGTATCACTAGTATTTTGGTATTTTTTCTTTTTACTTAAATATGTGACAGTTTGATGTATGTTTGTTCTTAGGCTTTCTAAAAAACAGAAGAAAAAGAAACAGAAACCAGCACAGGTACGTTGAAAAAGTTTTATTAACATTCAATATCAAATATAAAGTTGGAGTGCTCTTGTTTATTCAGTGTAAACTGTATTAAGGAGAGGAACTTTCACACCCTCATTTCATATTGATTGTAAAACAGATTAAAAGGAGCTGAAAATATTTTGGTTTTTCAGTGCTTTGCCTCATTATGCAGCTGGTCAAGAATCCACCTGCCATGCCGGGCCTTATATTTGTGGTCAGTTACCTAGTTACTGTTGTCTGTGTGTTTAAAAAATTTGCATGTGGAATTCTCATAATACAGATTAACTGAGGGATCCCATTAAAAACATCTAGATGCACGTGATGGTAAGATTTTTAAATCAAGGCAGCCGTTCACCTCATAAATATATGAAAATGTAAGGATTGATCATTTGTATATCCAAGTTTATTGTGCCAACAATGTAAATTAAATTTTGGAAAGGGAAAATTTGCTTTCCTACTTCTGGGCATGTATCTGGAGAAAACTCTAATTTGAAGAGATCTATGCACCCCAGTGTTTATAGAAGCACTGTTTATAGTAGCCAAGACATGGAAGCAAATGTCCTTTAATAGATGAATGGATAAATAGGGTGTGGTGCATATACACAATGGAGAATTATTCAGCTAATTAGAAAGAATGAAATAATGCCACTTGCAACAATGTGAATGGACCTAGAGATTAAGTGAAGTAAGTCAGACAAAGATAAATATCATAAAATATCACCTATATGTGGAATCAATGATGCAAATGAACTGAACAAAAATAGACTCACAGACATAGAAACCAAGCTTTTAGTTACCATTGGGATTAGCGGTAGGGGGAGGCAAATTAGTTGTTTGGGAGTAACATATATACTCTACTGGTTATAAAATAGTTAAATAACAAGGACCTATTGTATAGTACAGGAAACTGTATTAAATATCTTATAATAACATATAATGGAAAAGAATTGGAAAAATATATGTTACTGGATCACTTTACTGAAAACCTGAAACCAATATAACATTGGGAATTAACTATAATTTTTTAAAAGTGGTTAAAAAAAGGAGTATTTGCTTAGAAACTTGTGGTGATTGTGATTCTTGAAAAAAATGTTTAAATGACTCAATAAGTCATTTAAATATATCACCTGGGGGGTTCATACTGAATTTCTATCTTAAGAATCATTATTAACTAAAAGTATGTTGTAACACAACATACTGTGTTACACATATATATGTTGTTAATATGTGTAACAAAATTTTGTGGATTTTTTGAAACTATAAAAACAAAATGAACTTGTCCATTTTACTAAGGATATCTGGTGATTCTACAGGGAATGGAATTGATTTCTGTGCTGTTTAATGTGATCTAATTATGTTAACTTAAATTAAGTATTAAATGTTAACTGTAGTTTTTTTAAAATTGGAAGTGTTTCTATGAAAACTTAGGTAATACACTAATAATTTTTCATAAAACTTTAGATTTGGCTTGTTATATCCAAATGGTTTATGTTTGATAACTTTTAGCTGTTTTCTGGGCTTCCCTGGTAGCTCAGCTGGTAAAGAATCCACCTGCAATGCGGGAAAAACCCCAGTTCGATTCCTTGGTCGGGAAGACCCCCGGAAAAGGGTTATGCTACCCACTCCAGTATTCTTAGGCTTCCCTGGTGGCTCAGTCGGTAAAAAATCCACCTGCAGTGTTGGAGACCTGGATTTGATCCCTGGGTTGGGACGATCCCCTCCCTGGAGGAGTGCATGGCAACCCACTCCATTATTTTTGCCTAGAGAATTCCCATGGACAGAGGAGCCTGGCAGACTACATACAGTCCATTAGGGGTAGCAAAGAGTCAGACACGACTTAGCCACTAAGCACAGCACAGCTGTTTTATATTTCAGAAATTATCATCACACATAAATTAATCACTATTAAAGCTGTGACTTGGAACTTTTTGCCTCAGTTATAAAACCACACAGCAAATTGTATGTTCCTTTTATAAAATGACTTATGTCATTTTCCACCCAAAGACTCGCTAGTCATTAGTTTAGAACAATTTTTTCTTGTGTGCCAGAACCACTGGAAAAGACAGAATAGAGAGGAATTTATACCCAGTAGGTCCTAAGAGTGCAGCAGTAAGCACATATATTTGTATTCTTTTACCAAGGAAGATACTTAAGTTTACCGCCCCATTTTTTTCCTCCAAAGATGATACCTTTCCTCCAAAGATGGTTATTGCTGGATTTTTCTACTGTAAAGCACGTTTTCCCTTTTTTAAAGGGAAAGGGGTATTCCTTGATGATACCTATGGTTTCTAATTATATCAGGGAGAAAGCCCCAATTCAGATCTAGTTTTCTGTAGCACTTTCCCTGGATTTTTTCTAAGTTCTTTTTGAAGGGAAAGATAGTGTGGAGACACATACAGGTAGATAAAGGAGCAGAAAGCAGCAGATACTAAGAAACTTCAGGTTGGGAGTTTTCTGTATTGTCAAAAAAAAATTTGCATAAGCCATCAAGGATTGTGAAAGAAAACCTCAGAAAATTGAAATTGAGTGTAAACAAATAAAACCCTCTTGCTGACAACAAGGAAGAATTAATGCAAGAAACTTTGAATGCAGTACTCTGAACACCATCCATGGGACATAACTGAAGACAAAATTAACTGCAAAAGAAAAAAATCTTAAACTTTACTTAGATATTTTAGTGATATTGGTGTGGTATTTCGGAAACTATTTTTACGTGTATTATAGGGTAAAGCAAATAAGTAAATATACTAATGTTGTCGGGAAACAGATTCTCTTGTAGGAGAAGGGAAATACAGGTATAGATTGAGGGAAGGAGAGGAGAACACTAATGTCCTACTAGAATTGGAGGTATGATGTTAAAAAAATAAACAAGATACAAATGCTCAGTATACGCTGAGGGCCCTGAAGCAGTGATACCCAGTAGCAGTCATTTATAGTACACGCATCTTAGTTTCTAAACCCCCTTCCCTAATAAAAGGAGTCAGGAGTTGGTCCTTGGGAAAGTGACTGATTCTAGGGCCGAGACAGAAAGTACAAGGTGAGCCTGGATTATCAATCCTGGAAATAAAGGGAGTATTCAAAAATTTGTGGGAATAAATCAGAAATACCCAGAAGTCAGCTTACGGGCTTGCCAAATATGAGAAATTTTGAGTTGTCAAAAAGAATAATGGTGACAGATTTTACATATTGATTTTATTTTTTAAAAAAATCACGAGTCTATATTGAGCTTTAAAAAAGAGAGTTGGAAAAAGGAGGCAGATGGGAAGGCATCACTCCAAGAATGTGAATTAATACAAATGCAAATGGCTGGACTATTCTGGACCCACCAGTATAATAAATGGCTCACAAAAGAATCATCAATAGATGCCAGATCCTAGGGGTAAATAGTTATTAGGGAAGAAGATACTGATATACTCTGTTTATTACTTATTAAAAAAGGGAAAACATGCTTTACAGTAGAAAAATCCAGCAATAATCATCTTAACTAAATGATGAGACTTTAATCACTAAAAAATGGAAAGTGACATTTTGCTTCCTGATAAAATGTACTGAGGGCACAGCATTATGTCTGTAACATTCCTGCTAGAAATGTTTAACCTGAATTTAATCATGAGGAAGTAACTGTTGTTGAGTCGTTAAGTTTTGTCTGATTCTTCTGCGACCCTACAGACTATAGCCCACCAGATTCCTCTGTCCATGGGATTCTCCAGGCAAGAATACTGGAGTGGGTTGCCATGCCCTCCTCCAGGGGATCTTCCCAACCCAGAGATCAAACCCACATCTCCTGTGTTGACAGGCAGATTCTTTGCCACTGAGCCACCAGGGAAGCCCTGCAAAAAAGGACCTTACTGCAATATGTATATGGATTGTGTAACAGATAACGACAGTGTTCTCTTGGGTGTGAAGAGGGAACTGGATAGGAAGGAGAGTGTTCTTAGGACAGAACGTGATATCTTCCTGCAGCTTGCTTTTGTAGTTCTGGGGGCGGGAAGTCAAGGGGGGACGTTTTGCAGAGAAAGGGAACAAGGGGAGAGAAGGAGAAAACAAATGTGGCAAAGCATTACCCAAGGCAAAAGCAAGCCAGTTGCATTTAGTGAAGATACGTTTGTCCGGTGTTTTTTCTTGTATAATGCCTGTGTGTTGCTGTTTTCTTTTTTCCAATTGTGAAATAGTTGTTCATTGCCTGCTCATTTGGAAACTGTGGAAGACTCTCAATATCATCCCTAATTCTGCCTATGGATATTCCTGAATGTTGAATTAAGTTGTAATCAAAGGTTATATATAGTTTTCTCTCTTCTGTTTTTGCTAATGTGTTCTCTTTTCCCACATAATTGAATCAGTGTCTTTGGAAACGTGACTTTGAAGAGCTCCATAATTTTCCTTCATTTGTTCAACCATTCACTTACTGAATATCTGGATTGTTTCCATTTCCCCCTAAATTAATATTTCTCTAATGGACATTCATATTCTTCTTTTCTGCCTCTCCTTTTTATACCCTGAAGATATCCTCTTACTAGAGTGTACAGAACATGACCATTGTTCATTATAGCTGTTTGGTAACATAAAAAACTAGTGGTATTATAGTATTTATTTTATAATGGCACACATATTTTCTTACCTAGAACTATGATGATAATTTCAATGAAAATGGAATTGGAGGAGTAAAGATTGACCCGGAAGATACCAACCTAAATCAAAACAGTGCCAAAGAATCAGAAGATAGTCTCCAAGAAAACGTTGGGGTCACAGAGACTGTGGAACTGTGCGATGACCCCAAAACTGAGGCTAAAAGGTAAGACAGAGTCACGTGTTGTTTTCTAGTTACTTAATACTGGTAGTGAGGATGGCTTTTCGTATATCAAGTAAAACACCCTTTCCCATGATGGACGCTGGGAGTTGGATGTATCTGTGACTTATTCATACACATGTATGTCTACCAAGGATGATGTTGGAGGGAGAATGCAAGACAGTGTGCTCAGACATTTCAGCAGCATGGCCCAAAGCCAAAAGGAGTTTCATGGACTGAGTTTCTGTTTTTCTCATCCTGGTGAAGTCCTTATTTTGTGCTGGGTCAGTAATCCTTGGCGAGGCTACAGATAAGGCCATGCCCCACTCACCCGAGCATCACTGCCCGAACCTCCATACTCCGGCCAGGCAGCCTGCATTCGGCCCCAGCACAGGGCATCAGGGTGGATGTGCCAGCTTGGGGTCTTTGCTCTCTGGATGCCCGGGAGTCATGGTGCTGCCCAGGCCTCCGGGGTTGGCCAGGGGGAGGTCTTACTCCCATGAGTGGTATGGGTGCCTTGAAGACTGGAGAATGGGAAGCTGGAAGAGGGGGTTGCAGCCACTCTGATGCTTGGTGTGTGTCCCCATCTTACACACGAGGAAACTGAGTCTGGGGTAAATGACTTGCCCCAGAACAAAAACTGCTAAGTGGAAAGGCTGGCTGACTACATGGAGGACCCAGCTCTGCTAGTTCCGTGGGGCCCTGCTGTCCTGTAAAGGTCCCTTGGGGGCTGCTTGGGTGCATGAGGGGTGGGCCAAAAGGGGGGGTTCCAGGCCCCTGAGGACCTCCTTCATCTAGAGCTGAAGTCTTTTTATTTATTTTCCATATGACTTCTGTGTGGGTTTCACTGGGGAAGGAAAAGGGGTACTCAGTGCTCAGTCAGACTTTGGCAACCACTAATAAAATGCATTTCCTCACTTAATAATGTGAGAAAAAGAATCAGAATTCAGATGACCTCTTCCCTGCTGAGGAGTGGCAGAGCTGGGGTGGATACCCCACCACCCGCGCTCCCCCTGCCCAGTGGCCTGATGCCCAGTGCTTTTCTGCAGGGCCTCTCTGCTGCTTCTCTGCGGTGCACGGACACTAGCCGCCTACTGTGTGTGTGTGTGTGTGTGTGTGTGTGTGTGTGTGTGTCTGGAGTACATTTTTTTACCTTCTTTTTTATTTGTTATTAACATTGACATACAACATTATGTTAATTTCAGGTATATAACATAGTGATTTGACATTTATATACATTACAAATTGATACCATAATAAGTCTACTAACTGTCTCTATATAAAATTAGTACAATTTTCTGGAGTATATTCATATGAATACATTATATCTCCTCTAAAGTACATTTTAGAAATAGAGTCTTAGATACTAGCTTCGGAGATGTAGCTGTCTTTCATAATATGGTAAGTTTTTTGGGAATAGTATCCTAAATTTTCCCAAATTAGCCTAAATGCTAAATGTTGTTGGATATATTTGTGGCCTCTGATGTTATTTTGTAAGTTAGTAAATGTTGAATCTGTTGCCTTTTATGTCATTGTGTCTTTTTCTTGAGATTTTCAAAGCTGACCGAATACTACATAGTGTGTTACACTCCTTATCAGCATCTTTTTTTTTTTAAAGATTTTATTGACTTGTATGTATTTTCGGCTGTGCTGCATCTTCATTGCTGAGCGGCCTTTTCCCTCTAGCTGCAGGGAGCGGCGGCTGCTCTCTAGCTGTGGTGTGCGGGCTCCTCATGGGAGTGGCTTCTCTTCCTGTGCAGCGTGGACTCCAGAGTGCTCGAGTGGTTGCAGTACATAGACTCAGTAGTTGTGGCTCCTGGGCTCTGGAACCCAGCCCCAGTCAATAGTTCCGGCTCACAGGCTTAGCTGCTATGTGGCATGTGGAATCCTCCTGAGTCAGAGATTGAACCCATGTCTCCTGCATTGGCAGGTGGATTCTTCACCACTGAGCCACCAGGGGAGCCCCATTTGTCAGCATCTTTTAAGTGCATAGACCACGTAACTTAATCCAGACTCCTAGGTTCTGACTGAAGAACTGTATACTTATGAAGTGCTTGACAGCATTTTAACTCATTGGTTATAACCCATCCCATCTGTTCTGTAAACATAGTTGCACTCAGATTTTACCGTAAGAATTTGGCTAGCACACATGAGGGAAAGTATGAGAGCACTATGGAAAATGAGGATTCACATAGCAGATTAAGTAGAGGGATGTTCTGGAGTTAAGCAGAATAGGAGGAAACTGAATATACTGACTGGCAGTCTCTGGGTTATAGAATACAGGGGAGAGAAACTCATCACATGAACATTATTTCTTTCAATAAAAGAAAATGCTTTACATGTAACAAATTTAATTATATGAAAAATGCATTGCAGTGTCTGTTTTTCTCATTTCACTGTGGAACTGGTGAAATGTTTATCATCAGCTGAATCAGGTTTAACAAGTTGTCTCTTAATGTCATAGATTATTTGTGAGCACTGTAGGTTGGCCATGAAGATGGTTTGCTTCAGTAAATGGAGTATTAAGTACTTACTTTTTTTCTTTTACAAAAATATGCTGAGTAGAAGTTCAAAGATATTTTAGAGGGCTTGCTTTATCTTGTGTTTCAACTTTTAAGTAAATTCCTTATTTTTTGTATCAAATTTGATATCTAATGTTACCTCTAAAGTTGTTTTTTAAAGCTGTTCATTTGAGATGTGAAAATTAATTCACTTGGCCATAAAAATGAATGAGTTTTTCTTTAAAATGCACGTTACTCTTTTGAATCTTCTTGGGTTCTAGATGACAGTTAAAAGGGCAGAGCGTTATTATTGAATTAGTCTTGATTCTTTCATTTGTTTTCCAGTGTTTCTAAACCCAAAGGAAAGAAAGCCAAAGATACTAAAAAGTCTGTCAGAGTACCTGCTGAACCACAGACAGTGGTAAGTCCAAACAATATTGACAGCTTTTCAGTGGACCTTGTTGTTTAAACAGTGTAATCTACATTCTTGATTCTGGTCTAAAGATTTAAATGTGTACCTGGTGAACCCTTCACCTGCTGCATACATGTAGCTCCATCAGCAGTTTTCCTTGATGAATGTAAAATTTATTCAGAATATATGTGCCACTGACATTTTTTTCTTTATGGTAAACAGAGGCACACTGAACATATCAGATTGTACCAGAACAGTTACTATTGTGTTTTCATTAATTTGAAATCCAGGACCTTATTCTTATGGCATGTGCTCTTGAATTCTCAGGACCCTTAGAGTTGATGGTATTGGTTAATGGAACTCAGCTTCCAAGAACAGTTGCCTCTGCTGAGTCTGTCTTGTTATTTTGCAATTGCTTGATATTTAATCTCAACATGAAAACATTGCTCTCAGATAATAACACTTGCTTTTATTTATGATTTTTCCCCCCCTTCTCAGAGTGATGTGCTTATCAGCTGTACAACTTGCCATAGTGAATTTCCATCCCGGAATAAACTGTTTGATCATCTAAAGGCCACTGGTCATGCAAGAGCACCTTCATCCTCAGCATCTTTGAACAGTGTAACAAACAGTCGAAACAAGAAAGAGAAACGTAAAAACAGATAGAAATTCTGCCCGCGCTTTTCTCTTTCAGTTGTTGCTAGCTTTTGAAACCAAAAACTGAACTGAAATCATCTAAAGAGTTAAAATTTCAGTGATCTGCAATTTATTGCATTGTGGAAAATTATTTTTTATCTTGTAAAAACATTTTTTTGGTTTAATATATATTTTTTAAACATGTCATTAGTGACTGGATTCTACTTTTGCCATCTGAAATTGACTTGAATGTCCCCAAACAGGTACATATTGTAAAGTATGCATTCTTGACTTTTGTTGGCTCATGTGAACAGAAATGTACAGGGAGAATTAAATTATTTTAACACATACAAATTCTCCTTTCTGCTTTATTTTGTAAATTTCACATGAAGTATTTTTATATGATTCAGTGGTTTTGTGTTTTGTCCTGCTTTGTGATCTGTTGATGACTCAGATCATTTTAAAATCGTGGATTTTTTTCCACCTGATACCATGACTCCAGTTGTGATTTTAAAACCATTTCTAAATAACCTGTTGATTAATGCATTCCTCCCCACCCGCCCCCCAGAGGATAATGATAAGTGGAAACGAATTGAACATATCCGGTTGTTTTTCAACAATAGTATTTCTTCAAGGTATATCTGTTTAACTTGAGATTTTACTAGTAATTATTAATAGGATATATCTTTTGGTTTTTCACCCTGATTTGACTTATAGAGTTGAAACAAATTAATTTATAGGGTGCTTCCTCCTCATAAATGTGCACACTGCCAGGTATAAAGCATGATGAATTCAGGTAGCCCATGGTTCACAATGTATTCTGACTCTTTAATAGAGGATGTTCTTCCTTGGATTTTTTTTTCCACTGTTTTCAGAAGTTTTTTGTTTTTTCATCATTCAGTGGAGAGAAACTTTTTAAATGAAAGATTGTTCTCCAGGGCTGCTATTTATGCCATCTATTCTGTAGGAAGGATGAATATTAAATCAAAAGAAATAGGGAGAATCTTCATGAGTGGGGTCGAGTACATGGATCAGTGATGAGTCAGTTTTTAGGATGGATTAAATAGGCAATGTTTTTAGCTGAACTTGAAAGTAATTTTGAACTCACTTACTTTGAAATATATACTTGCTGTACAGTGAGGTTAATTCTCTCCATATATCCTTGAATCATCAAATGAAGCAATCTTTAGTTTTGCATAAACTCTAAAACACAGGGTCCCTGATGGTAAGTTTTTCTGAACTGTTCATGGATTATTGATGATATGGATCCATTTTGTGCGATGGACTTAAAAATATGCATTTTTGGCTAAATTTTTTATCTTTTTCATTTTAGATAGGTATTTATTTTCTTTACCTTCTCTTTCTATCTAACTTATTGCTAATTCTTTCTAATTGTTTTCCTTCATTTCTTGGTCCCTTTAGAGGAAATACCGGGCAATTTTCTGTCTTTGGTCTTTTCCTCTCAAGTTTCATCTGAACACTCACCACCTTCCTGTAATTTGAGCAAGATGAATTGGCCATAATCATGAATAGGGATATTAATGAACGGGAGGACATATTAGTCATAGATCATTTATCATCAGTAAAGAATTGGAAGTCATCTGGAAAGGCAGATAGTGTCCTGCAGACGCCCTTCAGACCTCCCTTGCTTTCTCCATGCAGTTACCAACCCTATAGGTGTATTTAAATTTATTCCTACTACATATGAAGATTGGTTGGGGTTACTTGTCAGTTTTATTCTGATTGTGAAAAATCATCCATACTTTTTAAGAGATCTTCATCAGTTGTGACTGGAAATTAAGTTTCACATCTCATCCTGTGTGTGCTGCAGCTAAGTCATTTAACTTCTCTGAACTTCATGTTGCTTATGTCTGACTCAGTTGTTAGCGTAATAATATTGTGTCCATTTATCACACAGGATTATTATTAAGATCAAATATAATAGCATATGTGAAAATTTTTTTTTTAATGCAAAAACTTTATACACAATGTTGTTGAATTGGATAAATCTTTTCCAGTTAAAATATTTGCAGATAGCAGTATATGTGCTGAATTAAATGTGCTTTAAGTTTTAAGGGAATTTCCAATCTACTTCTGAAGAGGAAAATAGAAACATATGTTATGCCAAGGGTAAAATGTTATTTTTGGTGACTCACAGACATTCAGTTTTGTCTGAGGCAAAGCAGAATATTGAAAAATATTTAAGCTCATATTTTATATTGATCTCATTTAAATCCAGTGGTAACTATTATCTTGATTGAAGTTAGTTCATGTATGGAAGATACATCACTTGTTGGTTCTGGAAGGAGAGTGTTTGGGAAATCCATTTTTTTCTTCCCATAATCCATTCAATAATACCAAAGCTTGGGTTCTCCATAAACTCCAGTGAGAGTTTCCCTATTCAAAATAGGAGCAGTATCCTTATCAAAAGCCCAATACTATAGGAAAGTAAGATTGCATCAAAATGAAAAACATCTGCAGAACAATAGGCACCATAAGTAAAAAGACAAGCCTCACTCAATCTGGGAGAAAATGTTTATGATACATGTAACTGACAAAGGATTAGTATCCCAAATACATTAAAAGACAAAAAAACGTCCTATAAGTCAGTGAGCAGTTGACAGCTATGGATTAAATACGAAGTAGTTCTGAAAGTTCAAGACCCCTTTTAACAATTGAGAAGCCCAAATTGGTTTTTTGTTGGTAGGTTATATCTATTGATAGTTAAAATAGAGGAATTTTTAAAGTATTAACTTATTTAAAATAATACATGTTAAGTAACACTTATGGAAAGCAACTTTTTCAAAATGAAAGTTTAATGAGAAGAGAGGCATTTGTTTTACATTTCTGAAGATTTCATTAACGTCTGGCTTAATGGAAAACAGCTGGGTTCTCATATCTGCTTCTGCAGTCAGTCTGTTGCTCTGTTTTGGTGAAAGTATATGAAGAAAATTGAGCCTCCTGTGGATAGGAAATTGGATAAAGAAGGACCTTGTGGGCTGTCCTAGATCTCCCAAGGTCCTCAGATCACACTTAGAACTGCTGCATTAGAAAAATGGGTAAAATATATGACCAGAAAAAGCTTGAGTAGTCAAACTATGAAAAAAGGGGATCGTTATCAATGATAATCAGGGAAATACGACTTAGTCGTTTCATGTGTTCAGATGGGCAAAAGGCAAAAAGTCTCGCATAATTAAGTGTTGGTAAGAATGGAGAAATGAGAACAGTTGCTTCAAAGTGATGGTGTCTATGACAGTGGAAGATGTACCCCCTGACTTGACAACTCCAGGGTAGTCTTAGAGGCTCCCAGTGTCTGCAGAGTCACAGCACGGGGACTGTCACCCAGGACCCACCCCAGAACTGCTGAGTGAGTATGAGGTTAACACGACTTCCCAGGTGACTCCTTGCAGCTTGAGAAGCAGCACTCTAAGGAACCCATGTGCAGGTGGACAGGAAGACTTAGTGGCTGCTTACAGCTGAATTGCTTGTGACTGGGAAAATTTGGAGATGGACCCTACATTTCCATGAACAAGAAAAGAAATCATTGCATAATGGGTAATTAGATGGCAAATGAACAGTTAAAATGAGTGGACTTGATATCTAGCATCAGTGGCTGGCACTTAAAAAAATATTGAATGAAAACAAGATATCAGAAGGTGACACGTATGCCACTTATATATAGTTTTTCTTTTAAGTACTATTGTTAGTTCAGTTCAGTTGCTCAGTCATGTCCAACTCTTTGTGACCCCATGAGTCTCAGCACGCCAGGCCTCCCTGTCCATCACCATCTCCCGGAGTTCACTCAGACTCAAGTCCATCGAGTCAGTGATGCCATCCAGCCATCTCATCCTCTTGTCCCCTTCTCCTCCTGCCCCTGATCCCTCCCAGCATCAGAGTCTTTTCCAATGAGTCAACTCTTCTCATGAGGTGGCCATAGTACTGGAGTTTCAGCTTCAGCATCATTCCTTCCAAAGAAATCCCAGGGCTGATCTTCAGGGTGGACTGGTTGGATCTCCTTGCAGTCCACGGGACTCTCAAGAGTCTTCTCCAACACCACAGTTCAAAAGCATCACTTCTTCGGCCCTCAGCCTTCTTCACAGTCCAACTCTCACATCCATACATGACCACTGGAAAAACCATAGCCTTGACTAGACGGACCTTAGTCAGCAAAGTAATGTCTCTGCTTTTGAATATGCTATCTAGGTTGGTTATAACTTTTCTTCCAAGGAGTAAGCGTCTTTTAATTTCATGGCTGCAGTCATCATCTGCAGTGATTTTGGAGCCCCCCCCCCCAAAAAAGTGACACTGTTTCCACTGTTTCCCCATCTATTTCCCATGAAGTGAAGGGACCAGACGCCATGATCTTCGTTTTCTGAATGTTGAGCTTTAAGCCAACTTTTTCACTCTCCACTTTCACTTTCATCAAGAGGCTTTTAGTTCCTCTTCACTTTCTGCCATAAGGGTGGTGTTATCTGCATATCTGAGGTTACTGATATTTCTCCCGGCAATCTTGAGTCCAGCTTGTGTTTCTTCCAGTCCAGCGTTTCTCTACTCTGCATAGAAGTTAAATAAGCAGGGTGACAATATACAGCCTTGACATACTCCTTTTCCTATTTGGAACCAGTCTGTTGTTCCATGTCCAGTTCTAACTGTTGCTTCCTGACCTGCATACAGATTTCTCAAGAGGCAGGTCAGGTGGTCTGGCATTCCCATCTCTTTCAGAATTTTCCACAGTTTATTGTGATCCACACAGTCAGAGGCTTTGGCATAGTCAATAAAGCAGAAATAGATGTTTTTCTGGAACTCTCTTGCTTTTTCCATGATCCAGCGGATGTTGGCAACTTGATCTCTGGTTCCTCTGCCTTTTCTAAAACCAGCTTGACCATCAGGAAGTTCACAGTTCACGTACTGCTGAAGCCTGGCTTGGAGAATTTTGAGCATTACTTTACTAGCATGTGAGATGAGTGCAATTGTGCAGTAGTTTGAGCATTCTTTGCCATTGCCCTTCTTTGGGATTGGATTGTTATTTATAAGGAGAAAATACAGAACCATCAGTGGAAAACACATCATTCAGAAAAGCAGTTGCCTCGGAAAGGGAGGGAGAGGAGTGGAATGGGAGCGTGGGGGCAAAGGCTCCCCATCTGAGCCAAGACTTCTTATTAAGATCTGAAGGAAGATGTTAGCATTGATTGAATTCTGAGTGGTGGCAATGAGGATTTATTACTCTAGTACCATGTTTTCATTAAGTACTTCAAGTATCCAGAGAAGTACAAATTAGTGGTCCATTTCTTGTTAATAGAAAATACACTTGCACGAAAGGGGAGATGAAGGATTTCAGGTCTACATTTTATTGCTGGCGTATTCCGTGAGCTCACTGGCAGAGGCTGTTAAACTTGTTTCTCTCAATTCCCTCCTTACAATTCTGATTTTTAATTGGGTGCAGGCAACCTAGAATCTAAAGATTACCTTCTCAGCCTCTCATGCTGCTAGGTGTCAGTAAGTTCTGGCCAGTGATCTGAGCAACTTTGGGAATGTGTCCTCAAAGACCTGGAAGGTACGTATTCCTTCCTCCACCAGCTTAGATGAACAGGTAATGAGGAGCTTCCTGCTACCCATCTGGGACCATGAATCCTCACAGGAAAGTGCCGTCCTTGACACTCTGAAGAACCCTACGAGCCTCCAGACTACTTGCCTCTGCATTCCAGAGAAATAAACGGCTTTACTGAAGCCTCTGTTGTTTTGCATTTCCTGTCGCAAGTGGCTCAAGTCCTGATTGCTTTTTTTTAATCGAAGATAGTTCAGTCCTTGGGTCAGGAAGATCCCCTGGAGAAGGGAATGGCTATCCACTCCAGGATTCTTGCCTGGAAGATCCCATGGACAGAGGAGCATGGTGAGCTACAGTCCATGGGGTCGCAAAGAGTCGGACACTTCTGAGTGACTAACAATTGATTTACAAAGCTGTGTTAATTTCTGCTGTAGAGCAAAGTGATTCAGTTATATATGTATTTTTTTCTTTTTTATATTGCTTTCCATTATAGTTTATCTCAGGATATTGAATATAGCCAGTTGATTCTTACTTCAGCGTGTGTACAATTCCCTCCCCATATGAGAGGCATGGTTTCAGCAGCAGTGAGGACGTGGGTTTTTAGCTCTGAGGGATCTGGGATCGAATTACAGTGGCAGCACTAACTGATCTTGGGCAAGGTGTTTAAACTCAAGCCTTTTTCATTTTTTTTTTCAATCTGTAATATAGGGGTGAGATCAACCTTTGGCAGATTTGCAAAGGTGAAAACAACTGAGAACTGTGCCTGGCACACAGTAGGCATTCAGTAACTCTTAGGTTTTACTTAGTTTGAGGAATCTCTGTTGCTTTATAAGTTTCTTGCTTTATTTAACTTCACTTTGATTTCTGAAATCATCTAATGGAGTGGTAATTTGGGGAGAAATCCATAATTACATTGATCCTATGGTGTATTTATTTTTCAAGTACTAGTTTATATATTGGAATTCTTTCTGTCTCAAATAGAACACAATTTGTACAGGCTAAAGCTAAAAATATGCCATTTCAATGCGGTTGCTTGACACTAATGGAGGCTGTCTTGCCAGTCAGTGATCCTAACGGTATTAGAAGACTCAGTACATTTGTACAGATAATTACTTTGCCATTAAAATAAGTCAGGGCCCCAGCATCGTTAATGTCCTTCCTTTCAGTGTAAATAATTTGAATTTCACTTGGAGAAAGTTTCCAGCAATTTCAAAAATGAAAAGGTCATAGTATTTCCAAGCATTTAAATAAAATGGTATATAGCTACTCCATCTCTTCAGGTACTTATTTTCAAATTTAATAGTAACTCACACTTCTGTGTAGGAGGTAACAGTAGTCTCAGCATATTTCTCAGCAGAATTCTCAACAGTTCTATCCAGTAGCAGAGTCCATCTCTTATGATGTAGCTCCCTGTTTCTGGGACCGCCTGTCAGGGCTCTCTGCCAGAAATGCCGTAGAAGGATGCCTGCCCCTGGGGTGGGGGGATTCTCTGAGGGACAGCAGGGTCCTGGGCTGGGGTTCCCTGCCTGCAGTTCAGGGGAGCCCCACAGTTTGATGAGGCCTCTAGCAAGTGAGCCATGCCACTTGCCACTGGACATCCTTTTAAAAAGCCAGTACTCCACACATATATTTTCTCTCCAAACTTGAATCGGGTTTTGAAAGCGTAGGGCCAATGCAGATGGCAGATGTTTGCGAGACTGAGAAAGCTTATCCAAAGTGGGCAGGCCCATCGACTGGCACGCTTTAGCTGAGATATGCGTGTTCCATGTTCTGGGTCAGCTTGAGAGAAAGCTGTGCCGCTGCAGAGAGAGATGCTCAGTGCTTTCCACAACCTCCACTGGTGCACGCATGCTCAGTCATTCTGACTGTTCGCAACCCCACAGACTGTAAGCCTGCCAGGCTCCTCTGTCCATGAAATTTTTGAGGCAAGAATACTGTGCGGGTTGCCATGCCCCCCTCCAGGGGATCTTCCTGACCCAGGGATCAAACCCATGTCTCTTGTGTCTCCTGCATTGACATGCAGATTCTTTACTACTGAGCCCCTTGGGATACCATTAAACCAGCCACCACCGCCCCCACTTGGCTTCCAGCGTTCTCTGCCCTCACATGGCTGGAGGTGAGCCCAAGGGGATCCAGTCTCCTCCCTCATCCCAGCTGCTCCTTCCTGAGGCCTTCCCAATCCTGCTGCCCAAGGACCCTACTCATCTCAGGTCCTGGGTAATGGAATCCTTGGAGTAGGCACATGAGGGAGCCTTTTGAGGTTCCTCAAAACCAAGAGGCAGAGATGGTATTTCTTCCACTTACACAGAAGATCAGTGTGGAGAGACTGTAAGTCTTGAAGTTAGACTTACATAGGTTCAGACCCTGGCTCCAAATGTATAAGGCTTATTAACTAGGACATACCCCCACCAAAACTTTGAGCCTGTTTCCTTTAAAGTAGAGAGGTTAATACTCATTTCATAAGTTAGTGGTTGTGGCTCATGGGAAAGAGTTCGCCTATAATGCACGAGACCCAGGTTTGATCCCTGGGTCAGGAAGATGCCCTGGAGACAGGGCATGGCAACCCATTCCAGTATTTTTGTCTGGAGAATTCCATGAACAGAGGAGCCTGGTTGTCTACAGTCCACGGGGTCCCAAAGATTCTGGCAGAGAACCCTGTTGGGTAGTCCAAGAAACAAGGAGCTTATGTTAAGGCTGTATAATGTCACCCTTCTTATTTAACATATGCAGAGTACATTGTGCGAAATGCCAGGCTGGATGAAGCACAAGCTGAAATTAAGATTGCTGGGAGAAATATCAATAACTTCAGATACACAGATTACACCACGCTAATATCAATAACCTCAGATATGCAGATGACACCACCCTTATGGCAGAAAGTGAAGAGGAACTAAAAAGCCTCTTGATGAAAGTGAAAGAGGAGAGTGAAAAAGTTGACTTAAAGCTCAACCAACATTCAGAAAATGAAGATCATGGCATCCAGTCCCATCACTTCATGGGAAATAGATGGGGAAACAGTAGAAACAGTGTCAGACTTTATTTTTTTGGGCTCCAAAATTACTGCAGATGGTGACTGCAGCCATGAAATTAAAAGACACTCCTTGGAAGAAAAGTTATGACCAACCTAGATAGTATATTCAAAAGCAGAGACATTACTTTGCCGACTAAGGTCCATCTAGTCAAGGCTATGGTTTTTCCAGTAGTCATGTATGGATGTGAGAGTTGGACTGTGAAGAAGGCTGAGTGCCGAAGAATTGATGCTTTTGAACTGTGTTGTTGGAGAAGACTCTTGAGAGTCCCTTGGACTGCAAGGAGATCCAACCAGTCCATTCTGAAGGAGATCAACCCTGGGATTTCTTTGGAAGGAATGATGCTGAAGCTGAAGCTCCAGTACTTTGGCCGCCTCATGCAAAGAGTTGACTCATTGGAAAAGGCTCTGATGCTGGGAGGGATTGGGGGCAGGAGGAGAAGGGGACGACAGAAGATGAGATGGCTGGATGGCATCACTGACTTGATGGACTTGAGTCTGAGTGAACTCCGGGAGATGGTGATGGACAGGGAGGCCTGGTGTGCTGCGATTCATGGGGTCACAAAGAGGTAGACATGACTGAGCGACTGAACTGAACTGAACTGAACTGAATGGCAGAAAGTGAAGAGGAACTAAAGAGCCTCTTAATGAAAGTGAAAGAGGAGAGTGAAAAAGTTGGCTTAAAACTCAACATTCAGAAAACTAAGATCATGGCATCCAGTCCCATCATTTCATGGCAAATAGATGGGGAAACAATGGAAACAGCTAGAGACTTTATTTTGTTCAGCTCCAGAATCATTGCAGATGGTGACTGCAGCCATGAAATTAAAAAATGCTTGCTCCTTGGAAGAAAAACTGTGACAAACCTAGACAGTGTATTAAAAAGCAGAGACAAAGGTCCATATAGTCAAAGCTATGGTTTTTCTAATAGTTATGTATGGATGTGAGAGTTGGACCATAAAGAAGGCTGAGCACCGAAGAACTGATGCTTTCAATCTGTGATATTAGAGAAGACTCATGAGAATCCCTTGGGCTACAAGGAGATCAAACCAGTCAATCCTAAAGGGAATCAACCCTGAATATTCATTGGAAGGACTGACGTTGAAACTGAAACTCCAATACTTTGGCCACCTAATGTGAAGAACTGACTCATTAGAAAAGACTGTGATGCTGGGAAAAATTGAAGACAGGAGAAGGGAGCAACAGAGAAAGAGATCGTTGGATGGTATCACCAACTCAATGGACATGAGTTTGAGCAAACTCTAGGAGATGGTGATGGACAAGGGAGCCTGGTGTGCTGCAGTCCATGGGGTTAACCACACTGGGCCCACCCAGATCATCCAGGATAATCATCTCAAGACCCTTAACTTAATCACTCTGCAAAGGTCTTTTTGCCTTGTGAGAAAATATTCACAGTTTTCAGGGATGAGAATGTAGACATTTGCGGGCCTGAAGTACTTTTTGCTGCCTACCACAGGCTCCTCACTCAAGGGTCATTGCAAGGACTAAGATGTTGGTGCCTGTGGAGCAGGAAGTGCTCAGTCTGCCGCACAGCTGTCTTGCTGGCAGGTCTTAGGTCTTGAGTAGACCGTGATCTTCCTGATGGTGATGAGGGACTCGTCCTCATTCTCTGTCCTACACCATACCCAGGATAGTGCTGGAACCACTGCACAGCATCAGCAAAACTCTTGTCGGATATTTTAAGTCCATGATCCCTGTGTGGCTCTGTGTGCAGCTGGGCCAGTTCCAACAGGCACTGTCCCTCCGTGGAGCCAGGTCCCAGTGGTGCTGATGCAACAGTCATCCAGTGAGAGTGCCCTACTCCATCAAACAGAAGACACACCCGCACTGGCTCTATACACATTTGGTGAGAAGTTGAACCATAAGACTTCCAGTAAATCAAAACTATGAGCTTTATGCAAGCCTAGCATTCTCTATCGGGCTCAGGATAGGCACAAGTTCCTGTGTCCACGTGACCCCTCTAAAGCGAAATCATGCAGCTTTGAGATTACAGAAGCATCCAATTTGATTTTCTTTTTCAAGGAAATTTGAAATTTACCAGCTTCTTAATATTTTCCTCAGACCATCGCCTACTTAGGAGACAGACTCAGGATCCACGAGAAATGTTTACAGATGGTGGTTTAGCTCACTAAGCTCTCTAAGTTGTGTCCAATTCTTGCAACCCCATGGAAGGTAGCCCACAAGACTCCTCTGTCCATGGAATTTCCCAGGCAAGAATACTGGAGTGGGTTGCTATTTCTTTCTCCAGGGGATCTTCCTGACCCAGGGATCAAAGCCACATCATTGCAGGCAGATTCACAGATAAATTTTAGGGGGAAAAAAAAAAGATAAAAGGTAAATGAGAAATCTATGAATGTATGGCAAAACCAATACAGTATTGTAAAGTAAAATAAAAAAAATACAAAGGCAGAGAAAAAAAAAAGAATATAACTGGAACAAAATAGAATGGGGAAAACATGACTCAACCATAAAGTTGTGGAAATGAAGTGGAGGTTGAGTGGACAGCAACGTCATGGAGTCTGGGTGAAGAGAAGTGTCTGCTGATCTTAGGATGGGTTCATAGCTGGACAAAGACCTGAACGTGAGGGTCTCCTCTGCCCACCCCACGCTCAGTTCCAGGTGCTGCCCCTACAGGAAGGCACCATGGGCAGGAGCACTGAGGCTGGCAGTGTCCGGAAGAGCCGAAAAGTTTGGAAGCACTGATTCGAGAATATATTGGAAATCAATCAAAGGTACTTAGCAATATTTAGCTGGAGAAATGACATCCTGAGGGAGCTAAACCAGGACTCTGTTCTCTGCATCACACTCATCTGAGACCTCTCCTCCTCTCTGCATTTCCTAATCCTACCCTTCCTGCAAGTCATACTTGAAGCTCAGGCACACCCCTCAGGTTCCTGGGACCTGGGGGAGGAGAGCAAATGGACACCCACACACCATATGTTGAAATGTTTCAGAATTATACCAAGTTAACAAACTATTGAGTTAAATATGCTTTATCCTCCTACCTTGGTCCTTATGACTTATACGGACCCAAAAGTCCAGGTTCAGACTTTGAGTTCTCAGATTCCTTGCCTTTCCTACCAGTATGTGGTGACATGGAAAGACCTGACCTCTTGCCCCCCTTGCTTTTCACCCTCAGCTCCATCCTGCTTCATGTGTATCCCTGTAGATATCCCAGCTCTCATGTCCAAGAATCTAGCTCACGTAGTCTGCTGTACCAGGAAGACGTCCAGCATTTGAGCTTGGAGCCATTTGGACAGTTGTTCAGTTGATCAGTCACGTCTGATTCTTTGTGACCCCATGGAACTCAACATGCCGGGCTTCCCTGTCCTTCACTATTTCCAGGAGTTGGGTCAAACTCATGTCCATTAGGGCCTCCCTGGCAGCTCAGCTGGTAAAGAATCCGCCTATAATGCAGGAGACTCCGGTTCGACTCCTGGGTTGGGAAGATCCGCTGGAGAAGGGATAGGCTATTCACTCTAGTATTCTGGCCTGGAGAATTCCATGGACTGTATATAGTCCATGGGGTTGCAGAGTCAGACATGACTGAGTGACTTTCACTTTGATGTCCATTGAGTCAATGACAACATCCAACCATCTCATCGTCTGTTGCCCCCTTCTCTAGGGACCTTCTGGGGTCTTGTGGATTCCTTACTCCTGGAGAGTGGCCTTGCCAAAGGAAAACCAGATTGGGACCCCTCTAAAACCCGGGGCCCAGAGGAAGAGTTCCTATTACCATTGCTTTCAAGCACTATTATTTAAGTGATTCATTTTCCATGAAGATTTCCCTCAGTCAAAGCAAGTGTTTCTTCCCTGACCTCCTCCACCATTTGACACTTATTGTCTGCTCCCTCAAGAGCAAAACAATGGAACTTGGCTGCGGATGGTGATTGCAGCCATGAAATTAAAAGATGCTTGCTCCTTGCAAGGAAAATTAGGACCAACCTAGACAGCATATTAAAAAGCAGAGACATTACTTTGTCAACAAATGTCCATCTAGTCAAGGCTATGGTTTTTTCAGTGGTCATGTATGGATGTGAGAGTTGGACTGTGAAGAAAGCTAAGTACTGAAGAATTGATGCTTTTGAACTGTGGTGTTGGAGAAGACTCTTGAGAGTCCCTTGGACTGCAAGGAGATCCAACCAGTCCATCCTGAAGGAGATCAGTCCTGGATGTTCATTGGAGGGACTGATGCTGAAGCTGAAACTCCAATACTTTGGCCACCTGATGTGGAGAGGTGACTCATTTGAAATGCTGGGAGGGATTGCGGGCAGGAGGAAAGGGGGATGGCAGAGGATGGATGGCATCACCAACACAGTGGACATGGGTTTGGGTAGACTCTGGGAGTTGGTGGTGAACAGGGAGGCCTGGCGTGCTGCGGTTCATGGGGTTGCAAAGAGTCAGACACGACTGAGCGACTGAACTGAACTGAATAACTCACTCTGTACTTCTTGGGGCCAGCTCTGAAATCACTCTGCACTGGAGGGCTAGAGGTGAACAGAAACACCTAGTGGAGGCTACTCTCAGCTTTGACCCCATGAACCATTTTCAAATGGAAACTTCAGCTTCTCTGACCCAGTGTCTTATTTTCTTTAAAATTTAATTAACCGCAAGTGTAATTCTATCAGTATTATCACAGCCATGCCTCAGGAGAGAATGCAGTCAGGTCTTCCCCCAAAGTTATCGCCCTTTGCCTATGCTAGGTACCTCCTATAAATATTTGTACAGTATTTATGCTTCTGTGACTGGCTTGTCAGCATAATGTTTTCAAGGTTCATCCATGTTATAGCGTTTATCAGAATTTTCTTCCTTTTCAAAGCAGAATACTATTGCATTGTACCACATGTTGTTTATTCATTCATCCAGTGATAACATCTGAGTTCTTTCCATCTGTTGGCTGTGTGAGTTATACTACTGTGAACATGGTTGTGCAAATCTATGCTAGAAATTCCTGCTTTCGATTCTTTTGGATCTACACCCTGAAGTGGAATTGCTGGCTCATGCGGTAATCCTGTTTAACTTTTTGGGGAACTGCCATACAGTTTTCCATAATGGAAAACATTCCCAATGGCAATGCACAAGAGTTCCAATCTTGACATATCCTTGCCAACACTTGTTTTATTCTTTTAAATAATAGCCATCCTAATGGGTACAAGTGGTACCTTACTGTGGTTTTGATTTGTATTTCCATAATGGCTAATGATGTTGAGTGTTTTTTTCATGTGCTTATTGGTCATTTGTATTTCATCTTTGGAGAAATGTCTGTTCAAGTCTTTTGTCCATTTTTGAGCTGAATCATTTTGTTGTTGTTGAACTGTAAGTTTTTTAAAAATATATATTCTGGATATTTAGCCTTCATCACGTATAAGATTTTACAAACATATTATCTCATTTTGTGCCTGCCTTTTCACTCTATTGACAGTGCACTTTTTTTTTTTTTTGACAGTGCACTTTGATGCACGAAAGTTTTAAAGTTTTCTTTTCTTGTTTTATCTAAGAAATCATTGTCATATCTGAAGTCATGAAGCTTTGTACCTATATTTTCTTCAAGGGTTTTGTAGTTTTATCCCTTAGGTTTGATTAACTTGAATTCATCTTGGGTTAATTTTTGTATGTGTTGCAAGGGAAGGATTCAGATTCATCCCTTTGCCTGTGGATAACCAGTCCCCACAACCCTCACCATTTGTTGAAAATATTGTCCTCTTTTCATTGAGTGGTCTTGGCATCCTTGTCAAAAATTAATTGATCATATACACAAGGGTTTAATTTTGACTCTCTGTTATATTCCATTGGTCTCTGCGTCATCTTCAGGCTAGTACCATTCTGTTTTGATTACTGTAGCTTTTATAGTAAGTTTTGAAATCAGGAAATGTTAGTTCTCCAACTTCGTTCTTCTTTTTTCAATATATTCTTTTTATTTGTTTATAATTTTTTTCTTTCATTTTTTTAAAACTTTATTTTTTATTGGGGGATAGCTGATTAACAATGTTGTGATAGTTTCAGGTGAACAGTGAAGAGACTCAGCCATCCATATACATGCACCCATTCTCCCCCAAACTCCCTTGCCATCCAAGCTGCCACATAACATTGAACCAAGCTATATGTGCTATAGAGTAGGTCCTTGTTGGTTATTCATTTGAAATATAACAGTGTACATGTCCATCCCAAACTCCCTAACTATCCCTTCCTTCCAGCCTTCCCCCTGGGAACCGTAGTTCATTCTCTAAGTCTGTGAGTCTCTTTCTGTTTTGTGAGTTCATTTGCATCCTTTCTTTTTAGATCCCACATATAAGGGATGTCATAAGATATTTCTCCTTCTCTGTCTGACTTACTTCACTCAACATGACAATCTCTAGGTCCATCCGTGTTGCAGTACGTGGCATTATTCCATTCTTTTTAATGGCTGAGTAATATCCCATTGTACATACGCACCACGTCTTCTTTATCCACTCCTCTGTCAATGGACATTGAGGTTGCTTCCATGTCTTGGCTGCTGTAAACAGTGCTGCAGTGAATATGGGGCGCATGTATCATGTTTTTCTTTGGACTTATGCCCAGAAGTGGCATTGCAGTGTCATATGGTAGCTCTATTTTTAGTTTCTTACAAATATATTCCTTTTAGATTGCATATCTAGACAGCATGCATTTCTGAAAGATGTTTTCAAGAGTGGCAAAGTCAGAATCTTTAAAACTCTAATATAGAAATTAAAATATTTCCTTTCTTTGCTGCGCTAAAAAGGCTGAATGATAATATATCTTGCTTTCTTGTACCAAAACCCACCTCCTCTCCCCACCGTCTCTCTGGAAGAGCTAGAGGAGTAAGGGAGGAGTTGACTCTGAGTTTAAAGATTTTGCTTGAAGATGTAGGAGAAGAGGTGAGCAGGTAGAGGAAAGCAATGCCCCTGGGAAGGTAAGCAATGCTCCTGCTAAAAAGAGGATGGAGTGTAGGATGCTGCTAAAAAGAAGGGAGCAGGGAGCTTACTGGAGATGGCTCCCAGGGTCTAGTAGTTGACTCTAGGGATGTTCAGTTCAGTTCACTTCAGTCGCTCAGTCGTGTTCGACTCTTTGCGACCCCATGAATCGCAGCACGCCAGGCCTCCCTGTCTATCACCTACTCCTGGAGTTCACTCAGACTCACGTCCATCGAGTCAGAGATGCCATCCAGCCATCTCATCCTCTGTCGTCCCCTTCTCCTCCTGGCCCCAATCCTTCCCAGCATCGGAGTCTTTATCAAGAGGTAAAGCATCAGAGTCTTTACCAAAGAGGACCCTCCTGCCCAGGTTGATGGAATTGGCACAGGACCACCAAGAGCACGGCTCAGGCCCCTGTGCCAAGTCCTGGTGCTACATGGCAGTGCTGAGTGGAGCTAGCTAGACACCAGCTCCAGCAGAAGAGTGGTATTATGACAGCTCTGCTAGAGTTCACTCACTACACTGACATTCCCCATCCCCAGTACCATCACAGGAAGAAAAAAAAATTTTTTTTAATATTTTATTTCTGGCATTATTTTCACTCTCTCCTCCTACCTCCTCGCTTTAAAAAAATTTGCCTCAAGTGGCAATCAACAATGCCTGTAAGTTGGGACTTTTTAGCTGGAGCAGAGAAGGAGTTAGATAACAGAAAGGCCAGCTGCTTAACTCTTCATAAGTGAGGATGAGGTAATCATGTTCAAGCTGGGCAATGAGACAAGGAAGGGAGCAGAGCAATGAGTAGGACAAGGAAGGCCCTAAGTGTGCCAAAGGCCAGCCATGAAGCTCCCAGTCTCTCATGGCAGCCAGGGATGGGCTGATAGAGGAGGCAAGAAGGCTGTGATTAGGGGGAGTGGGGCAGCACAAAAGGATGGCAGGGGGCATGCAAGAATCAGAAGTTTTGTTAAGACTGTCTTGGGGGACAGTGATTACTGGGGCCAGGCTCTCATGGCAAGAAGGTGGTGGGCACACTCAATATCTCCTGAGACCAGGAGAGCACATGTGCTCCAGGGGGAGGAAGAAAACATAGTAGATACCTAGCAAAAATGTTCAAGGAACTGCTGACGATGTGAATCTGTAGGCCAGAAGGAGGTTGCTCTGGACATGTGTTTGGGAATCATCAGCATCTAGAAAGTGAAGCCATCATGGATAATGGATGAAATCACACAGATAAAGTATATGGAGAGGGGGAAAAAGAGATCAAGATAAAAGTCCAGCAGGTATACCAGCATACAAGAGCAAACTGAACGAAAACGAATGCATGAGAGTGAAAAGGACTAAAGAGAGAGTGCCTGCATGCCAAGTCATTTCAGTCATTTCTGACTCTTCACAGTCCTATGGGCTGTAGCCTGCCAGGCTCCTGTCCATGGGATTCTCCAGGCAAGAATACCTGAGTGGGTTGCCATGCCGTTTTCTAGGGGATCTTCCCAACCCAGGGATCAAACCCACATCTCTTATGTCTCCTGCATTGGCATCTGAGTTCTTTACAAATAGTGCCATCTGGGATGCCCAAAGAGATAATATGAGATTGGAGGGTCATGGAGACATTAAAAAAATAGGAGAAGATGCCGATAATCTCAGCTGCCACGGACATTCTAAATGAGGTGAGGGCTGAATTTGGCAGTTAGCAGGTTATGTTAGTCAGGGCTTTTCAGAGAAACAGAATCAATAGGAGCTATATTTATACACATACATACATAGCTATGTATATAATGATATGCATATGTGAATAAAGTATATAGTGTACCTAAAGTGTATAATAATGTACACAGCTATGTAGTTAAAAAGAGATATAGCTATATATATCCATATGTTATCCAAATTTAGATTTATTATAAGGTATTGGCTCATGTGATTATGGAGACTGGGAAAGTTCCCTGGTCTATTGTCTGCAGGCTGGTATAGTTTGAAGGCCCAAGAGCCTCAGGGGCTGACAGCAGAGATTTCCGTTGGGGTCTGAAGGCCTGAGAACCAGGTGTGTTGAGGACAGAGGAGATGGATGGCCCAGCACAAGTGGTCAGGCAGAGAGGGAAAATCCAGTCTTTTCCCACCTTTTTGTTCAAGTCTTCAACACATTGTGTGATGCCCATCCACCCTGGGCAGACCATCTGCTTTACTCAACCCAGCAATCCAAATGCCAATCTCTTCCATCACAGACATGCCCAGAAATACCGTTTCATAAGTTATCTAGGCACCAAGTGGCCCAGTCAAGTTGCCACATAAAATTCACCATCACAGGGGTTGTAGGTCACTTTTGCAAGAATAGTTTCTCAGAAGCCAGCTTGTGGGGTACTGAGGGAGGGGCAGTGAGGGAGTGATATAGCAGTGCCCGGGATTTTTTCTTAGCAGCTTTTTACGAAAAAGATCTACATTTGAAAGACTTTTTTTTTTTTTTAATGGAGAGAGAGGTATGTTTTTAGGCTGAGAGAAAGAAGAAAAAGAACTGTAGAAGTTGAAAATTCAGAAGAGAAAGAACAATTCAAGCTACAAGATCCTGAAGAATAGATCTGTGCAGAGAAGACAATGGCACCCCACTCCAGTACTCTTGCCTGGAAAATCACATGGATGGAGGAGCCTGGTAGGTAGTCCATGGAGTCGCTAAGAGTCAGAAACGGCTGAGCGATTGCACTTTCACTTCTCACTTTCATGCATTGGAGAAGGAAATGTCAACCCACTCCAGTGTTCTTGCCTGGAGAATCCCAGGGACGGGGGATCCTGGTGGGCTGCTGTCTATGGGGTCGCACGCACAGAGTCAGAAACGACTGAAGCGACTTAGCAGCAGCAGAGGTGTAGGTTTTGTGTAAAATAGCCTGACTGTGAATGTGATGATTGGCTCTGTGAAGGCTGAGGAAGAGGTAGCTGGTGAAAAAGCCTGAGGGCTCCAGGCAGAGAGAGCATGGTGAAGCAGCCCTGGGATCGGGATCAGCTCAGGGGCATTGTCAGGGGAAAACAGGCATGCAGAAGTCAGGGAAAGGTGCAGGGCCACCAGGCCTGGACTCCAGCCAGGGACAGACTAGTGGGAGGACATTAGACTGTAGGTATTAAGCAGGAGAGTGATGTGATCGGAATTCTTGCTGGATAATTTCAGTGTTTTTCTGATAAAGGACCAACACTTACTGAGAATGAGAAGGGCAGGGGTGTGAACTAGGGGCCTAAGCAGAGTACAGAGAATTGCAGTCCCCTTGGAAAATGAATACGAGATGCCCAAGAACCCTCTAGATTCCTCCTGCAGATACTGTGTTCAGTCACTTCAGTCATGTCTGACTCTTTGTGACCCTATGGACTATAGCCTGCCAGGCTCCTCTGTCGATGGGATTCTCCAGGTAAGAATATTGGAGTAGGCAGCCAGTCCCTTCTCCAGGGGATCTTCCTGATCCAGGGATCAAACACGAGTCTCAAACATTGCAGGCAGATTCTTCACCATCTGAGCCTCCAGGGAAGCCTGTGGATAGTACAGCCTCACAATTCATCCAAGCGAGGCTTCTTTTTCTTTCTAAAGTTACCTCTGGTGCTTTATTACCAAGATCTAAGCGTGTGTGTATATATATATATCTTTCTAAATAGAAATTTCTTTATATATTATTTGCTCCTATTCGTATATACATTTCTAAATATTATATATTTACCAATATATATTGGAGAAGGAAATGGCAACCCACTCCAGTGTTCTTGCCTGGAGAATCCCAGAGACGGCGGAGCCTGGTGGGTTGCCATCTATGGGGTCACACAGAGTTGGACACGACTGAAGTGACTTGGCAGCAGCATCAATATATATAATTTACATTTCTGAATACACACATACAAGCCCCTATCAGATGGCTAAATGTTTATTTCAGATAAGCTAATTGCTGCCTTAGGCTGTTGGTAACTGTAGCATCTGTTGATAAAACGCACACAGCACCTCAGGTGTTGGTTTTTGCCTTTCTGTAAGGGGCGCTGCGTTAGGCCTGATGTATATGAGGATGGAGAAGATGAGGTCACCAGTTTAGAGTCTGGTTAAGAGGTAAGATGTCTCCACAGGCTTTGACATCTTTCTCAGATGGTGAGAGCCAAGTGCAACAAAGCAAGTTCTGTGTCGAAAGGAAAGGGACGCTAAAGAGTTAATATTCACTGAGCAGCTGCCAGTGTATTTGCTTATTTAAATCCTCCCAAAGGTCCCATGTGCCTATATTATACTATCCTCTTTTTTTGGACCAAGGAAACTTCAGCTCAGAGAGTTTAATTTGCCCAAGACAGAACACATGGAGAACATGAGCAGTCTCCCTCGGTCACACCATTTTGTCTCATCTAATTAGAAGTTTGTGTTCTCATTGCTTGCTGTCTGCAAGGACCCTCCCCAACCAGTTCTTGATGAAATCACGTTCTTGACATCTCTATGTTCTCCTTCCTGGATTACTAGCACAACGTTGCCAGTTCTGCCAACACTCCTTACATCTGTCACCGGTCAGACCAGATTGGCCTACCTTTATCTGAACTAAACCCAAAGGGGTTGGCATAACTGGGCCTTTGGTTCTGTGTCTTCACTCTTACTGAGTGAGTTAGGTGGCCCTTTCGTTTTTGCTGAGATAATTTGTGGTGCTGTGTTCTACGACTGTGCCTGGTTTTAATGGGCAAAGCTGTGCCACGTTTACTGTTCATCCCTTAGTTGGAAATGTGGCTGCAGCTTTAAAGTAACCAGAGCAATGTGCTGCTACAGGGCCTGGAAACTTCAAACCTACTTTCGAAACATGACCATGAAGTGGTGATGAAGTGGCCAATGCTGATGATTTAAGTGGGATCTAAAGGTGGAAGAAGCATCAAATCCTCCCAGAGATTACAGACACCTTAGGAGGTTATTTTGAATTACTGGAAAGTTAAAACTACTTTGATGTAAAAGATGGAGCATTGAAACACAAAGAAGACCATAGTTTATTGCTGTATTACTAGTTTATCAGTGTTATTTTACATCTCTTTAAAATTATTATTATTAATGGTATAATCAAAGCTTCATGGTTTTTCTTTTTCTAATTACTCCCTCCTGAGGGGATTGTCATTTCAAGGGTTTGAAACAGCTGACAACATTTTAATATTATATTCTCATCACATGATTAACTGTCAATATGTTCCTTGTGGAGGAAAAAAGTTTACTTCAGCTGAGCGTTCATTACCTTCTCTTTAGGCACTTTCAATAAGAAAGGAAATAGAAAAGAGTTGGCAAGCATGCGGATTTCTTGCCTTATGTAAGCTGGCTTACATCCCACCTCCTGTGGGTAGAGCAGAAAATGGAAGGGCAAGAAATGATGGTGCTAAACTCCTACCCATGGCTCCAGATGGAAAGAATTAGGAATCCATCATGTGCATAAACCAGTGAAAGAAATGAAGACTTGCTCTAAGGACACAATGCTTGCCCTTCCTGCGCAGTGCTTCTGACAGCTCACACATCTTAATCACCAAATGCTCTTCAAGAAACAGGAGCCGTTTATCCTGACCAAAGCACTTGGATAGGCTCATGCAGACTTCATAGTCAGTAAATGAGGCCTAGGACCAGGCTAGGGTTCAGAATTCCATTTCTGCCTTTCCTCTACAAGGACTCCAAGAGGTGGGAGACTATCGAGGTGTAGTCCTAGATGTACACAAGATCCTGTGGGATTTAGGAAGCTACAGGAATATGTTCTATGAATTAAATCCCTCAGGCCCCTTCTTCCAAGACAGGGTGTCCTGCATGGCAGGGATTTTGGCCTAAGCATGAAAAAATTTTTTTTAATTTGCGTTTTGTTTTAAATGTGTTTTATTTTTTTCTCTTCATATTTTATTAAATTTCTAAATGGTTGATATAAACATTATTTTCATTGTTTTCCCCTTTTTCTTTATCTGGAAAGAAAAGAAATATCGGAAATGGGAAGGCTTTGAAGAAGAACACAGAAGGAAATGTTGTCTTTCTTGTGCAGTCTCCCTGATCCCTTAATTTTCACTGACAAAGAAGACCAGAAGAATGTTCCAAGTAGAGTGAACTATAGATGCAAAGCAACAATATGCATGACATGGAAAGAAAAAAGGCAGCTTGAAAACTTAGGGGACAAACTGTGAAAGCTCTTGAATGCCATGATAGTTGGAATTTGGACTTTGTTCCATGGGCAATAAGGAGCCCTCAAAGCCTTCATAAGATGAGAGATGCAATCATATTTGTCCTTTAATTAACTGACTTTGAATCAATGTAGACAACAGATTGGGAAGGAGTCCAGAATATCAGTTAGGAGGTAGAGTTGAAACCATTCAGGAGAGAGGATGATGACCCAAATTAAGGCAGTTTTGGTATAAATGGGCCATATCGGAAAACTTACATTGAAGACAGTATTTATGAGAGTTATTATATTGTTACCAAGGAGGATTCTTGGCCTCCTTAATCAATAGAAAGTGATCAGAGGCCAGACAAGAAATTCAGGCAAGTCTTTAATGGGGCCCCTGCTGCAGCAGAGGGGAGTGAGAGAGCAAACAACCCTTGCTAGCTCGCTTCCTGAGGTGGGAGTGAGATTATTCCTTGTATGGGATAAGGGCAGTAGTGTGTCTAGGGGTGGCTTAGGTGGTCTGCTCACCCATTAGGTGGTATTGTGTACAAGGGGCATGCACAGTAGACTGCTTTTGCTCCAGGCTCTTCAGAAGTGGCAGTTGGGCTTTTTGGCCTTTTTCTATCTTTTGTCCAGAATTTTCCCCAACTGTGTAAGCTTGCAGTTGTTTTTAGTCCCATATAATTTCTTTGTATTTTGTTGCTTGAGGAGAGATGTGTCCAGTGCAAGCATTGCAGCACTGCTGCAGAGGGTCCCAGGTCACAACTTGTCTCAGTGTGAAAGGCAAAAAG
Organism: Ovis aries; assembly: GCF_016772045.2. Taxonomy (NCBI): domain Eukaryota; kingdom Metazoa; phylum Chordata; class Mammalia; order Artiodactyla; family Bovidae; genus Ovis; species Ovis aries. The sequence continues at coordinate 39,340,049 of NC_056069.1, read as the reverse complement.
ATAACTTGGATAAAAATAATGCCCTAAATGATGCGCCTGAGACAAAAGTTTCATTAATCAAGAAGAAATTCACTGTAGGAGAGAAATTTAGTGTGTTTTGTGTTAGAAATGTTGAGTTTGAAGTGTCCTGGAGACATCCAAATGAAAGTGTCTAGACAGCTAAAATCTTGGAATTGAGGCTCACCTGGTAAACAATCCACCCGCCAGTGCAGGAGACACCAGTTGGACCCCTGGGCTGCGAAGATCCTCTGGAGAAGGGAAGGGCTACCCATTCCAGTATTCTTCCATGGAGAATTCCATGGAGAGAGGAGCCAGCAGGCTACAGCCCATGGCTTTCCCTTTCACTTTCAAACAGGTTGAGTCTACAGGATGAATATTTGCAAGTCATCAGTATAGTCAAGTTAGGGGAAATTTCCCAAGTAGATGAGGTTGCTGATAGGGAGAGAGTCTAGCAAGGAAGAAATGGCCCAGGACAGAACCCTGTAGTGGAGAAGTTGCCAGGGAGACTGAGAAGGTGGCATCTGAGATAGAAGGACCACAATCAGAATCTAAGGAAACAAGTTCAAGAAGCAGCAGTTGCTTAGTAAGAACATTCAAAGGAAGCATTTTGGCCATAAGGAGATTTGGGCCATACGAAAGTCACTAGTGGCCTTTAGAGAAGGCAGCTGCCCAAAAACAAGAGGCCAGAATGAGGTCCTAGTTATTGAGGCATGACAGGAGGCAAGGAAGTACAATGGAGCCATAAAACCTCCTCTTAGGGCATTTTATTGTGAAGGAGAGAAAGGGAATGTAGCTTGGAAGAAGAAATTGCTATTTGCTTGGTCCATTAGTTTGCAAGTACTTTTACATCTGTTAGCTTACTTGATTCCCAGGACAACTTAGGAAGTAGGAAGGGCAAGTACTGATATGCCTGGGAAAAGGGGGTCAAAAAGAGGTGAGAAGTCTTTGCCAAGGTCATCTATAGCCAATTCATGGGAGAACTGAGTTTAGAATTCAGGTTATTTGGCCCATAATCCAATCATCTTTCCATTGTGCCCAAAGAGCATTTCTGAAGTGTTTGCTCTGTTTGGGTACTGGCTATGAGAAGGCATTGAGCTCCTTGTTACAGAAATTTTAATCTTATCTAAAGGAATGTGCGGAGCCACTGGAAGGTTTTGTGCAAGGGAAGCCCATTTTTAAGTCAGTGCCTGAGGGAGACAAGCCTGGCAGTGAGGGGCAGCATCTCTCAGTGGAACAAACACTTCAGGGGTAGACCATTAGGACGGCGCTTCAAACTGGGACGCAGCTCAAACAAACTGAATGACTGGCTGAGAAAGTGACTTCCCATTCAGTTTTATGGATCTTCTTCTGATTGTGTTAAGGAGAGGGTCTCAGCTGGCCAGCATGTTTTATAAAAAGTAATTGACAAAACGTATTCGTTTTTGGCTGTACTGGGTCTTCATCGAGGCCCAGGCTTTTCTCCAGTTGCGACAAGCAGGGGCACCTCTCTGGCTGCGTTGCGCAGGCTTCTCATTGCGGTGGCTGCTCTTGTCGCGGAGTACAGGCTCTAGGGTGCTTGGGCTTCAGGAGTGTGGCTCCCAGGCTCTAGAGCACAGGATGGATAGTTGTGCTACATGGGCTCAGTTGCTCCGCAGCATGTGGGATCTTCAAACAGTGTCTCCAGCATTGGCAGGCGGATTCTTCACCACTGAGCCACCAGGGAAGTCCTATTAAGTCAATTTTAAGACAACTGGTGTACATGTATGGAAAAGAAGTGCTATGAATGTGCATTCTAATGATGATAAAGTTTGGGAACTTCTTGGAGACTATTTTAATAGGAATCTACAAAATGAAAGCAGACTCCTAGACATATAAAGAGACTTGTGGTTGCCAAAGGGGAACCAGGAAGGGAGAGGGATGGACTAGGAGTTTGGGGGTTGGTAGATGTAAACTATTACATTTAGAGTGGATAAACAACAACGTCCTATTGTATAACACAGGGAACTATCTATATTCAATATCCTGTGATCAACCACAGTGGAAATGAATATTTAAAAAAGAATCTATAAAAATATGTGTGACTGCGACAAGTCTCGTTATAAATAATTTCAGACATAGTATTAAAAAAATAGGAGTAATGGGAATTTAGTCTAGGGTAAGATGACAGCAGCGGAGACAAAGAAGACTCTGATAGACATTTTAAGGGAGTCAAAGGACAGGACAGTTATCTACGTGGGGTATTTTCTGCCTCATTTCTCAGGATGCTTATGATTGTAATAAGAGAAAAATCAAAAAGACTTGTGTATCTATTGGATTTCTTTTCTCATATAATAAGAAGCCCGAAGGTAAGGTGGCTCCAGGACAGGGCAAGTCAGCGGCCTGTTGATGTCACTAAGAACTCAGCTTCTCTCTACTTTCCGACCTCAGCAAATAAGCTCTGTCCTCAAGGCTGCAAAGTGGCCGTTGTGGCTGGAGCCATCCTACCCTGACATCTGATGCTCTGGTACAAGAAGAAGACATCTCTTCTGAAGATGAAGAGCAGAGGATGAAGAAACATTTCCCTGAAGGCGCCTCCACCAGAAGATTTTCCTGGAGGAATCATGTCACATATCAGGTATAAACATTCATCTCAGAGGGGAGTCAAGTTACCATAATTAACCCAGATTAATTAGGATTTATTCTCTGAGCTAGGGAGTCAGATCCTTTCCTGAAGGATAGCTTTTTCAAGGTAATAGGGGATAACAGGGACTCTGCTAACAAACATGGCTTGTAGGCAGTCAACCATCGACAACCAAGACCAGTGGTTTCGGAATTTCTCTTGAACATAAGTGGGGAGTTCTTGAGGCTTGTGGTGTTTTTGTTCTTAAAATTTTAATTTAGCTCTTCTCTCCATGTGTTGAATTAAGGCAGAGCGAAACACTTCCACCGCAAAATCAGCTTCTGGTTTAGTGATGCACATTGAGGGCGCAATGCGGAAAGTCTGAGGAGACAAAGGGAAAATAGAGGAAAGGGTCACCATAGAATGAACTATGATTTCAAGGAGATGCACTAGACTGGGAATCCAACATCTTGCTTTCATAACATTCCTTGTATTTCCCTCAAGGGTTGGTCTCCTCCTGATCCAGTGCTGTATCCAGGCCAATCATCCTCTAGTCTCAACAATTCTGGTACCATCTTCTCTGCCTCTTTTCATTTTTGTCATCTGCTGACCTCCTGGTCCTTGCACCACCTCCACTGAGGTCTTAGGCCTCTATCCACCCTCCAATTCTGCCACCACTGAGGTTGACTTCTGCCTCCCTGTGTACAACCCAACAAACTAGCATCTCCATTTCTTTTTAAAATTTTTTACTTATTTGGCTGTGCTGGATCTTAGTTGCAGCATGTAGGATCTAGTTCCTTGACCAGGAATTGAACCTGAGGCTCCTGCATTAGGAGCATGGCGTCTTAACCCCTGGACCACCAGGGAAGTCCCATTTCTTGATTGCCACGTCTTCCAGAAACTTCATCTACGATCCTCCTTCGCTTTCCCGCACATCCCAGGCCAGCCCCACAAGCCTCATCTTCACCAGGAATTCTTCAATTTCTGATCCCCACTGCCTCTGCCTTTCTCATGGAAACTTCAGCAGTCTCCTCATGCCTCCATGATCTGTGCACCTCTCACTCGGCTTAGATCTCCGCCTCCCCTTCCGACCCAGCTCGGAGCACAGGGTTGAGGATATAAACCACTCTCTCACCTGCCCCTTTCTGCCCTTCTGCTGCTGTACTCACACAGCAAAGTCCCAGCCCCGATCAGAGCTATCACAGAACTTTGCTCCAACAGACAGCTGAGAAGCGGTAAAGAAACTCAAGCCGCTGGTGGACCGACACACCAAGGAAAGCAGAGTGCTGCTTCTGCTGGTGCCCTAAATGTTCAGGCCCTCTGTCATCCTTGGCTCAACTCCTACACCTCTCACTCTATTCCACAGACAGTCTTGCCTTATGCTTCTCAGAGGCTGTCAGGCAAGAACGCTCTGTAAATCTGCTCGCTCCCACATGCATTCTTATATGCTTGCCTGAAGGTTCAGAGGATGAGCTGTCTCTAGTATTTGACTCCAAATTTTCCACCTGTGCCTTTGGCCCATGAAATGCCATTCACCTTCCCTCCAGGAAACATCTCTGCATTCACTTGCATCTTCACCTCCTCCTCAACTTCCCCTCAGCCTATAATAAAGCTTAAAGCTCTTGTAAATCAAATCCAAGCCACACATGCATGCAAGTCTTTTCAGTCGTGTCTGGCTGTTTGCGCCCCTATGGACTGTAGCCTGCCAGGTTCCCCTATCCGTGGGATTCTCCAGGTAAGAGCTGTTGTTGTTGTTCAGTTGCCCAGTTGTGTCTGACTATTTGCAACCCTGTGGACTGCAGCACGCCAGGCCTCCCTGTCCCTCACCATCTCCCAGAGTCTGCCCAAGTTCAAGTTCATTGCATCAGTGATGCCGTCCAGCCATCTCACCCTCTGATGCCCTTCTCCTTCCCAACAATAGGGATTTTTCCGATGAGTCATCTGTTCAAATCAGATGACCAAAATACTGGAGCTTCAGCTTTAGCATCAGACCTTCCAGTGAATATTCAGGAATGATCTCCCTTAAGAGCGACTAGTTTGATCTCTTTGTTGTCAAGGGATTTTCAGGAGCCAGCACCACAGTTTGAAGGCATCATCAATTCTTTGGCATTCTGCCTTCTTTATGGTCCAGCTCTCACAACGGTATGTGACCACTGGAAAGACCATAGCCTTGACTATAGGGACCTTTGTTGACAGAGCAATGTCTCTCAACACACTAGGGTTTGTCATCACTTTCCTGCCAAGAAGCAATCGTTTTCTGATTTCATGGCTGCAGTCACTGTTCTCTGCGATTTTGGAGTTGAAAAAAGAGGAAATCTGTCACTACTTCCACCTTTTCCCTTTCTATTTGCCATGCAGTAATGAGAGGAGAAGGGGACGACAGAGGATGAGGTGGCTGGATGGCATCACTGACTCGATGGACGTGAGTCTGAGTGAACTCCGGGAGTTGGTGATGGACAGGGAGGCCTGGTGTGCTGCGATTCATGGGGTCGCAAAGAGTCGGACATGACTGAGCGACTGAACTGAACTGAATGAGGCCAAATGCCACCATCTAAGTTTTTTAAAAAAATATTTAGTCTAAAGTTGGCTCTTTCACGCTCTTCCTTCACCCTCATCAAGATGTTCTTTAGTTCCTCTTCGCTTTCTAACATTAGAGTGGTATTATCTGTATATCTGAGGTTGTTGGTATTTCTCCCACTTATTCTGATTTCCAGCTTGTAACTCATCCAGCCCAGCATTTCTCATGGTGTACTCAGCGTATAGATGAAATAAACAGGACGACAACAGACAGTTGTGTTGTACTCCTTTCTCAATCTTGAAACAAGCAGTTGTTCCATACAGGATTCTAACTGTTGCTTCTTGACCCACATACAGGAGACTGGCAGGATGGTCTGGTATTCCCATCTCTCTAAGAGCTTTCCACAGTTTGTCACGATCCACACAGTCAAAGGCTTTAGCATAGTCAATAAAACAGAGATAGATATTTTTCTGAAATTCCCTTGCTTTCTCTATAATACAGTGAATGTTGACAATTTGATCTCTAGTTCCTCTTCATTTTCTAAACCCAGTTTGGACATCTGGAAGTTCTTGGTTCGCATAACACTGAACCTACACGCTTCCCCAGTAGCATATTGGACAATGTCAATCCTGGGGGACTCATCTTCTGGTGTCATATCTTTTTGGCCTTTTATATAGTTCATAAGGTTCTCACAGCAAGTATCCTGGGGTGATTTGCCATTCTCTCCTCCAGTGGATCGCATTTTGTCAGAACGCTCTGCTATGACCTGTCTGTCTTGGGTGGCCCTGCACGGCATGACTAATAGTTTCACTGAGTTCGCAAGCCCTTCGCCATGACAAGGCAGTGACCCATGAAGGGGCCAGGCAAGAGTACTGGATACAAATAAAAATGTGTTGACCTTCCTGGTCCCTTCTAGCTACCATACAAACATTATCCTTCCTTTTGTTATACTTAATAAATAAAAAGTCTGGTTTCACTCTGCCTTCCCTCTATTCACATCTCAGCCCAGCACAGTCTGGTTTCTGTCCCACCAGCCTTCTGACTCCTCTCTAACTAAAGCTACTAGTCACTTGCTGAGTGCAGAATCCAATGAGCACATTCCAGCGCTTACTTATCCTTCCTGGTCTTCTCATCTGCATTTAGCATTCCAATCTCTCGCCCTTCCCAAACCTCTCCACTCTTGCTTCTATGACCTCTCACTCTCCTCACAGCTCTCTGCCTGTTGTTGTTGTTGTTTACATATTTATTTCTTTCGTTGTGCCTGGTCTTAGTTGTGGCATCTAGTTCCCTGACCAAGGATCGAACGCAGGCCCCCTGCACTGAGAGCGAAGAGTCTCAGCACTGGCCCCTCAGGGAAGCCCCTCTCTGCCAGTGTTTTGTCTCCATCTGGGTATCTCTTATTCCACCTGCCCTTTAAATGCTGACATGACCCACGTGTCTCTCCTCACCTCTCTGCATTTCACATCCAGACTCCCTTCCCAGGAGATCTCCTCCACTCCCCACTTCTACGTTGCTGACCTCCAAATTGTGATCCTCGCCTTAATTTTTCCTCTGATCTACAGACTTGTCTAAGAAGGAAAGGGAACAAATCTGAAGCTGCACTGATCCTCACACTCCCTAAAGCAAGTTAGACCCGGGAGAGTCATCCTTGACGCTCCCCTTCCTTCATACCCAAGCCCTGTGCGTTTCCCTGCCCGGCCGCTCTCCCAGTTTCTCCTCTATCGCTGCTGCTGCTGTTCAAGATCAAACAAAATCATCAGCCCCCACCTGCACTCCCTGTCTCCAGTCATGTCCCCGCAGCTTCACCTTCCTCAGAGGACAGATTCAGAAATCAGGCTGCCTGAGTCTGGATCCTGTGTGACTTGGCCACCTTCCTAGCTGTGCAACTTGGGCAACTTACTTAACCTCTCTGTGCCTCCTTTCCTTCATCTGTAAAATAAGGATGAAAGGGAAAGTGAAAGTGAGGTAGCTCAGTCGTGTCCCACTCTTTGCAACCCCGTGAACTGTAGCCTACCAGGCTCCTTCCTCCATGGGATTCTCCAGGCAAGAATACTGGAGTGGGCTGCCATTTCCTTCTCCAGGGGATCGTCCCGACCCAGGGATCAAACCTGGGTCTCCCGCATTGCAGGCAGATGCTTTAACCTCTGAGCCACCAGGGAAACCCAAAATAAGGATAATAATACTTATTTCATAGGTGTGTCAAGAGGATTAAATGAATCAATGTACGCAAAGAGTTTTCGAACAGTGTCTGAAAAGTAATAAGATTCTCATCTTTACCACTCACAGCCTCCCGTCTCCTGCTCCAGCCCCATGGTATGTGTGTTTGTGTGTGTAGCTTTTCACACACTGCCATGTTCCTATGTGTGCTTTGAGAGTTTATCACTGTTTAAGGCTCAGCCTGGAGAAGGCAATGGCACCCCACTCCAGTACTCTTGCCTGGAAAATCCCATGGACGGAGGAGCCTGGTGGGCTGCAGTCCATGGGGTTGCAAAGAGTCGGACACGACTGAGCGACTTCACTTCCACTTTTCATTTTCATGCATTGGAGAAGGAAATGGCAGCCCACTCCAGTGTTCTTGCCTGGAGAATCCCAGGGACGGGGGAGCCTGGTGGGCTGCCCTCTGTGGGACTGCACAGAGTCGGACACGACTGAAGCAACTTAGCAGCAGCAGCAGCAGCAGCAAGGCTCAGCCTAGCCAGAAAAGCTGACCCAGGAGTCCCTTCTCTTTCCTCCTATACTATCCCTTTTTATGGTTATCGGCAAGCTTCCTGTATTGTATTATAATTTTCTGTTTATGTCTTTCTCCTCTGCCAGCTCCATGGAGGGAAGGATAAATCTTATTTATCATTGTAGCTTTTGTATCCAGCCTACCAGTGGCTCCTTAGCACTTACGTGTGTGTCAGGTAACCAAGGAATAACAAAGCAAGTAAACAATGAATTGTTCCCTATTTTCATAAGTAGCCCATCTTGGGATTTTGAAGCATTGATTTTCTCTGTCTGATTCATATGGAAAAATATCTGGGACCAGGACTAGACAAACCTCAGCCTTTCCCAGCAAAAGTGCTCCTCTGGTTTTGTTTGCTATGGTTTGGGTTGGGCTGGGAGAGCTTTCAGTTTCTTTGTTTACAAGCTAATGGGAAGCTAAGGAAAAGCTACAGAAACAAGAGGACCCAGACTTGTTTCCTTAAGTGGATGGAGTGCGGAGGGTCCAGAGCAGAGGTGGCAGATCCAGATCTGAACAGGAGGGACGAGTCGCTCTCCCTAACCTTTAGGAAAGGAGGTGGGAATTGGCTCCCAGACAGAAGAGCGTCTGCAGGGACCTTGCCCAATAGCTTCCATTTTCTCTAAGAAGCATCGGTCAAGAGTGCTTGCTGAAATAGACTGAGGGGCAGCAATGGAGCAGAGAGACTAGGAAGGATGACTCATGTCTGAAACGGGAAAGAAAGAGGCCAAAGGCCAAGCACAACTTAGGGGAGGAACAGGCGTGACCCTAAATCTTAAATCTCTGTCCTGGAGCTAATTCCTGGAGAGGGTCCTGGGATGTGAGAGAGGGAGTGGGCAGCTCACTTTACAGCAGTAGCAGCCCCTGCCCACAGCAGGGCCACGCCAGGGTCCGAACTGCAGGGCTGTGCTTGGCTTTGCCAGGAGTTTGGGGCAGGGAGAGCTTGGTCTCTGCCTTTCCCAGCCTGAAGGTAAAGGGCACTGGGAGTGGCTGCTTTGGAGTTCTTCATCAGGGACCCAGCCAGGTGGTCCCTCACCTCCTCCGCAGGGTCACCTGGGCCTGCCAGCATTGTGACATTGCTCCTGGCCACAGTGGCCACTAAAGCTTGGTAGACCTGGGATTCACAGGGTTAGAGTCCAGCACTGAGTTAAAAACAACTAGGATTGCTTTTACAGAGGTTAGAACTAATTCATACATGAGACAAGCTATTTATGCATGACCGTTATGACACTGTTATAACCCATCCTGTAAGTCCTCTGGTTTGTCAGCGCAGCCCGTTTCGGCCACCTTAGACTGTCCTCTGTGTCCATTCCCCGGAGAACCGCGGGAACCAAACCTTTAGCATGGCGCCCTCTAGTGGCCTAAAGGCGTAACTGTCCCTTTCTTTTGAAAACATCTGAGTAGTCATGTATGGATTTGAGAGTTGGACTGTGAAGAAGGCTGAGCGCCAAAGAATTGATGCTTTTGAACTGTGGTGTTGGAGAAGACACTTGAGAATCCCTTGGACTGCAAGGAGATCCAACCAGTCCATCCTAAAGGATATCAGTCCTGGGTGTTCTTTGGAAAGAATGATGCTAAAGCTGAAACTCCAGTACTTTGGCCACCTCATGAGAAGAGTTGACTCATTGGAAAAGACTCTGATGCTGGGAGGGATTGGGGGCAGGAGGAGTGGGGGACAACAGAGGATGAGATGGCTGGATGGCATCACTGACTTGATGGACATGAGTTTGAGTGAACTCCGGGAGTTGGTGATGGACAGGGAGGCCTGGCGTGCTGCAATTCATGGGGTTGCAAAGAGTCGGACACGACTGAGCGACTGAGCTGAACTGAACTGAGCTATAAAGGCTGAGATTCCCTGGTGGCTCAGATGGTAAAGAATCTGCCTGCAATGTAGGAGACCTGGGTTCAGTCCCTGGCTTGGGAAGATCCCTTGGAGGACCGCTTGGCTATCCACTCCAGTGTTTTTGCCTGGAGAATTCCATGGACAGAGGAGTCTGGTGGTCTACAGTCCATGGGGTCACAAAGAGTCAGACACGACTGAGTGACTAAACACAGCACCGAGCAGTGAAGCCTAGACGAAGTGGATCTGGGTTCCCCTCTCACAGGCGTGAAGGAAAGGGACCAGCATTGGGACAGTAGGAGATGCCTACCTGAACTGTTAGGTAAAGACCAGCCTTTTTCTTACCTGAGAGAAAAGGCCGCCTCTGCCAATCAGAAGCCCCATGCATTTGCAGTCGTGGTGGATTTGATTTACTTCTTCACGGGGAAGAGGCTGGCGGCTCTCCTGTAAATGCATTTAAAAAATATTCTATGTTTGATGTTTGAACAATTAAAGACATTATTTCTAAGAGAAATTAAAAGCAACTGAAGCAATCAATGCTCTACTCTCCCTCTCAATCTCTCTCCCCCTATAATTGAATAAAGCTGTTAATTTCTGGATCGGATTTATTTTGGGGGGCGGCATTATTAAAGATATTTGTTTTTTATCCCATTTCATTCCAGATTCCCAAAGACAAGATGAAGTTGAATGCAGATGGCCAGTGAATCTTGGCGCTGCTGGTGGTTACCCCAGGAGGTTGATTCTGTAATAGCCATATTTGGAGCCTGCTTTATTTGTCTGGAAATTGTCCTCATCTCTTCACTTGGTTTTGTCCCTGTAAAAAGTTCGTTTCAGAGTCCAGGATATGGCTCAGAAGTTGCACAAGGGCACGAACAGCCCAGGCTCTCCCTGAGCCACGGCACAGCTAGGGCAGCTACAGTGCGGCCCTGTGTCCTCGTCTTCCCTCCTTGTGGAATTTGCTCTTTTTCACCCAAGACTTAATACTCCAGGGTCAGGAGAGGTAAGCTCTCTGGAAACCCAGCGGTTGTTTCAGGTCACATGGCATCTGAAGGTGGTGACTACTTGTGGGCCCAGGCTTGCCAGCACCCGTCTGATGACATTGGACTGGGGACACCAATGCTCCCTCCACAGTCAAGTCTGCCCCTGCATCTGCATCATCTGGAAGCCACTTTGAACTACAGACGTTTAGACCTCAGGTCAGGCCTATTGATTACTTGGGGGATGGGCTTTGTTTAGTCATTAAGTCATGTCCAGCTCTTTTGCCACCCCATGGACAGTGGCCCGCCTGGCCCTTCTGTCCATGAGATTTCCCAGGCAAGAATACTGGAATGGGTTGCCATACCCTCCTCCAGGGGATCTTCCCAACCCAGGGATTGAATCTACATCTCTGAATGTCTTCTGCACTGGGAGGCGGGTTCTTTACCACTAGCACTTTACCACGATCCCATCTTAACATCAGGTGCTGTGTGCTAAGTCGCTCAGTCACGTCTGACTCTTGTGACCCCATGGACTGTAGCCTACCAGGCTCCTCTGTCCGTGGGGATTCTTCAGGCAAGAATACTGGAATGGGTTGGTATTTCCTTCTCCAGGGGGTCTTCCTGACTCAGGGATTTAACCTGCACTGGCGGGTGGATTCTTTACCACTGAGCCACCTGGGAAGCCTGTAGAGCAGGGCTTAGGCATCTGTGTTTGTAAACGCTCTTCAGATGCTGGGCTCTGATCCCTCAGTTGTGAGCACTGAGCACTGACATCGCCACCAGCCTCTCTTCTGTGGCACAGCCCTGCGGGCATCCTTGTGGCACAGCCCTGCGAGCATCCGCACTGAATCTGGCTCTCTGGCTTCAAAGGCATGTTCCTGGAGCATGGGCCAGCCCCTGCGCTCCCTGTGAGGTGGAGGAGGGCTCCCTCCCGTGCTCCCAGCTTCATTTTATCTGCCTTCGCCTAGGCTTGGGTATCCATCCCCTTGCCCCATCCACCCTGAATCCTTTCCTGGTTAGGTGTCAGTGGCTGAGCACAGACTCAGACTGTACCTTCCAGAGGTCTGTATTCTCCGTCTGTTGTGAAGCTTTAAGACTAGGAAAATATTACTCAAACATTCAGACAAGAAGAGGACCCATGATGGGGTCAAAGACTAGGAAGGGTTCCTGAGGGGCAGCTGGGTTGCTGGGGTCTGGGTGGCCATCAAGGGCCTGGGGAGGGACTTTAGTCTCACCCTGGTCTGAGCCAGCACCGTCTCTGCTCCTCTGTCCTTTTCTATCACTCTCTACCGTCTATGGGGTCGCATAGAGTCAGACACGATTGAAGCGACTTAGCAGCAGCAGCAGCCTCAGCTGCCATGGCTAATTGACCATCTTGTAGCCATATGCAGAGAAAAGCACGGTTGAAAACATCTAACAAGGCAAAGCCACAGGACAGCCTGACCCAGCTCTGTGCTTGAACCTAAGTTCCAGCAGCCCCATAATCAAATAGGCATGTTAGTAACTAGCCTCTTCTTGAGGATATAATGTAGCCTTATGTTTATTTTGGTTTTGTTTTTCAAGTTGTTTTGAGAGGGTAGGTTTTCTTTTAAACAGTTTAAAAGTATTCATGGTTATTGGGAAAAGCTCCTTAAAGCAGTATGGACATGCATTTAGTAAAAATTGGAAGTTTCTCTTCCTAAAATCCTACTCCTAGGGACACTGCCTGTTAGCAATTTGGTGTGAACGAGACAAATTTTTTATGCATACAAATGCATTTAAATGCACATTTAAAAAATAATTTATCCTTTTATAATGTTTTGCATTTGCTTTGAACAATTTACAATGTATCCTGAACATCTTTCCATGTCAATGTATCTGGACCTAGTCTTTTTATTTATTTTTAAAAATTTATCTATTTATTTTAATTGGAGACATTGCTTTACAATATTGTAGTAGTTTTTGCCATACATTGACATGAATCAGCCACGGGTGTACACGTGTTCCCCACCCTGAGCCCCCCTTCCACCTCCCTCCCCAACCCATCCCTCAGGGTCATCCCAGTGCACCAGCCCTGAGCACCCTGTCTCATGCATCGAACCTGGACTGGTGATCTGTTTCACATATGGTAATATACATGTTTCAGTGCTATTCTCTCAAATCATACCACCCTCATGGACCTAGTCTTTTTAAAAACTGCCTAGTATTTTGTCTCTTGTTGGTAGAGCAATTTGCTTTATCTCCTATTTTTGGACATATATGTGGTTTTATATTTTTGTTTATGATCATAAACAATATTGCAAACATCCTGGCTTATTTATATCTACACACATCTGTGAATATTTCTCTAGGACACATCTCTATAAGTGGAATGGCTAGGTCAAAATGTATACATTTAATCTTTTAATAGACACAGATGAATTTCTGTCCAAAGGGCTGTACCCAGTTCACATCCTTACCAATAGCACATGGAAGTTTTAAATCTGGGTTCTACTGCACAGCATCAAGACATCATATACATCAATACAGCATCAAAGCCAAGTTCTGTACTGTTTCAATTACATGAAAGTGGTCTGAAGTGTTGCGGGGCCTGAAATCAATCAACCAACACTGGTAAAGTGCTCACCATCTGTGTATTTCCTGGCCTCAAAAGCATATAGTTTACATAGGAAAAGAAGATATTGATACTTGAAAATTGAGTCAACAAGTACATGATTCGAAAGATCCTTTCAAAGGAGCTCTTAGGATAAGGAGTAGGAGAGGGAGTCTCTGAAGGCTGGAGCCCCTTTAGACAGGAGAAGCAAAGGCAAGCTTTAAGGAGGAGGTGTGGGGAAGAGTCAGATCTTGAAAAAGGCTATGATTTCCAAAGCTAGATACAGAGAAGAGAGTACCATATTCCATGACTGGGGAAAAGTTTGAGCAGTATTTGAATGTACTGTCATTGAGGGGACAATGGATAGAATTAGTGATAGAGAAGTTCCTTCAGACCCCATGCTTACAACTACTGAAGGGCAGAGAGGAGGAAAAGAGCTCATTCTATATACACTATTTTATAGCCTGTCTTATTTTTTCCATAATACAGTCTGCACATCTTCCCATGTCACACATATTTCTGTGCCACATAGTATGGATGTACCATCACTTAGCTTACTTGGTACCAATGGCCATTTGGGAGAATTCTGATGTTTTACCAGGACAATGAATGTCTCTGTCCACAAGTCTTAAAGCACACAGTAATTGGGTTTGGACTAGCGGGGAAGGGAGGAGTGCCTCCTCTCTCATGGGGCTTTCCTCGGGGGATTCTGGGCTTTGAGGAGACTAGATATCCTTGAGGGAGCTCCTGGGTTGGGAGAGGACTGGAATGGACTCGTCTGAACTTTAAAACAGCCTTTGACAGGGCCCCAAGCTGAAGATGTGGGTGTCACAGCTTCTGAGCCAGAGGGCCTGCTCTTATATTACAGTACTCTTAGTTTTCTGCTGTCTTCCCGTAGCTTTCAAATCTTAATTAAACATTCCAGCCTTGTTTTGTCTCTGCTGTGTGGTGTTAAGGGAAAAGTCTTATATCCATGGTCTGGGCTGAATATTGAAAGAATTGAGCATCAGACCTTCTAAAGGAGGATGGTATGGTGAGAGCAAACAGCAAGACATCTCCCATGGATAAGAATTAGGGGGAAGGCATCAGTCTGACTGTTCCTTCCTGTGCCAGCATTCTCCTGCTGTCACTCTCCTCTGAGGATCTAGATTTTACTTTTATGGAGGATTGGGATGGTTTCCTACTGACATGGACCCTAGGGGCAGCAGCAGGAACTGTGGGAAAGATTTGAGAACCATGGTGAAGAAAGAATCAATAAGACTTGACACTAGACATAAGGAGAGAGAAGGAGCCACAGATTATTCGGTGGTTTTGAGGCTGGGGAGTTGGGAGAAACAGTGACCTTGGGAAGAATCACTGGTTTAAGGGAAAATACTAAATTCAGTTGTCGTCATATTGAGTTTGAGGTCACAGTGGGGTATGTCATCAGAAAGTCACATTCCACCTGGTTCCCTGAGAGATTAAAGTCCATTCACAAATAAATGCAAAACCCTATGAATCTTTAACATCCTCACCCAAACCATCACCACAGCCTTCTCCTGGCCCTTTTCCCTGCTACTAGCTCTCTGGGCTGCCTGCCCCTCCCCAAAGAATTCTCCCCTTCTTTGTATTTCTAATGCGAAATAGTCAGTCATTGCTGATGCTCTTTGCCTACTCTTTTCCAAACTCTCCTCCTTACTCCTGTAGAACTCTCCATGTTTATACTCAGTGCTCTCTGTCACGCTCAGTTGCTTCTGTTGCGTCTGACTCTTTGCAACCCCATAGGCTGTAGCCAGCCAGGATCCTCTGTTCATGGGATTCTCCAAGCAAGAATACTGGAGTGGGTTGCCATGCTCTCCTCCAGGGGATCTTTCTAACCCAGGGATCAAACCCATGTCTCCTGCATTGGCAGGTGGATTCTTTACTGCTGAGCCACTGGGGAAGCCCCAGCACTCTCTACTCATTTCTAATGAGCTCCATTGAGTCTTGCAGCCCTTGCCTGCTCTATCTCAACGAATGAGCTTGTAGCCAAGGCTTCCTGCCTTAACTCTTGCTGCCCCAAGAAGCTACAGAGAGACCGATAGATCACCACCTACCTTATCCTTCACCATTTCTATTCCTATCATGAGACCTTTGCCTCGGACATCTCCTACAATTTCAAATTCATCCCGCAGCTTAGCCAACTTCAGCAACATATAGGTGCCGACTTCTTGGCTATTTTCTTGTAGATTTTCTTCTTTAATCACCTGTTGAGAGAAAGCCCCAAATGACTTTCCATTTAAACAGTTTTAAAAGGGACTGAGAAATAAATGTATGTGACCTGTTTACAAAACTTGACCAGACAAATGGACCCCAAAGTCATGTGGCCATACCTCGTCTCATAGAAAGATCTGCTGTAGGGAGAAAAAAAGGCTTGGTAGAGGGAAAGCTTCCCTCATACCCTTCTCATCTTCAGGAGTGGGTAAACATTTAGGAAAAATAAGAGAGACATCTTAATGTTGGGCTCTGTGTGGGCCCAGAGTCAGGGCACCTGAGATATAAAAGGATTTTCACCTACTTCCGCTCACAGCAGAGATCTGTGATTCTTTTCTTTTTTAAACTTTTGATTTTGTACTAGAGCTGATTAACAATGTTGTAATCATTTCAGGAGAACAGCACAGGGACTCAGACATACATATACATGTATCCATTCTCCCGCAAACTCCCCTCCCATCCAGGCTCCCATAGAGCATTGAGCAGAGTTCCCTGTGCTATACAGTAAGAGATGTGTGATTCTGGACCACATATGAGCAGTCCGCTATACTTATAACCAGCCGATAGTAACCGCATGACTGAAGGCAGAACTTGACATTTTTAAGAGCTCCGTGCTCACCTCCATCCTACCTGCTAAACTGTTTGAGGGGACACAGCACTTAAAGAACACTCGTTGGCATTTCTACAGAATGAAATAAATGTCACATCCTACCCACACTTTCTCTTTTTGGGATTTAGTCATATTTGAATGTACTTTTTAATTAGGAAGAGCAGCTTTTACTTATTTTTATTGAAAAATACTTTTAAATTTATTTTTTTTGAATAAGCGAAACATGTGCTTTGTTCAAACATCACAAAGTACAGAAGCAAAGAGCAGAATGAACCTCACTGATCCCTGTCCTCCAGCCACTAAGTTTCCCTCCCCACAAACAACCACTGTTAGTAATTTCTTGTGCAGTCTTTCTGAAACTATGTTACACCTATTTAAGCAAGCACTATTATGCATATAATACAGTCATGCTAAGCCCCTTCAGTCATGTCCGACTCTTTGTGATGCTATGGACTGCAGCTTGTCAGGCTCCTCTGTCCAAGGGCTTTTCCAGGCAAGAGTACTGGAGCGGGTTGCCATGCTTCCTTCAGGGGATCTTCCTGACCCAAGGACTGAACCCACATCTTTTATGTCTCCTGCATTAGCAGGGCCGGGGGGTGGGGGCGGTTCTTTACCACTAGCATCAAGTGCTATTAGTCATATAATTATGCAAACCTTTTCCAACAGATGAGACCACAGGCAAAAATCAATGGGCTAATGCTGAACCACAGCTGAATCACCTAGTTAGAATTGCAGAGAAGTCATTTGCTCTTTTGTCTTTTTTCTTTTATGACAGTACAACGAATGTAAGGAAGCATATACAGGACAGGACCAAAATTCAGCTGACATCAAAAATTGCCATTGGTCACCATCCATAAAACACCAATCAAATCACAAAAGAAATTTGGGGGAATTCTTATGTTTCCCATGTGTGTGAGGTTTATTATATATTATTTCATATCCAATACATGAAGCACTGATAGTAAATCTCAAAAAAAGGGAGAGGGAGCAGAATAATAACTGGAAATCTAAACTTAAATTCATGGACTAGGAATTAACTCTCCACTTTAATTATGTCATGTGGTAGAGTCCTGATAATAGGTGTGTAGTTTTGAAGCAGTCGTTTGGTGAAATGAATGATGTTGACACAGCTGCTGGAACGTACCTCAAGGACGGCTGAACCAATGGCGCAGGCCATGGGGTTCCCTCCAAAGGTATTGAAGTGAAGCAGATGCTTGGTTAAGGACTTGGCAATCTCTAGGGGGAGAAAATAAAAGGTGGATAAAGAGTGACGCATCTATAATTTCTCATCATGCCACTTGGATTATATTTACTTTCATGTTGTAGAAAGGTGTTTACAATGTATTTCATGGCATCCAATTCATTCGTCACTCACCAGATAGTGATGTTATGGATGGAACTGTCTCTCTCCTCAGGGATCCCCGACTCATATGTTGAAGCCCTAACCCCCAGTGCAACTCCCTAGAGGCAACTAAGGTCATAAGGGTGGAGCCCTAATCCAATAGGATTGGCGCCCTCATAAGAAGAAGAGAGACCAGAGCCCTTTCTCACTGCAGAAAAGGACACATGAGGACACAGCCAGAGGGTCATCTGCAAGAGAGATCTCACCAGAACTGAACTGGGCTCTTACGTTGACCTTGGACTTTAGCCTCTAGAACTGTGGGAAAATAAATGTCTGTTGTTTAAGCTACCCAGCCTGCAATATCTTGTTATGATAGACCAAGCTGATGAATACAATAGATAAGGAAAAATTGCTTATTTACTCCATGAGAAGTTTACTAATAAAACCTTCAATGTGTTGTGTGAATTGAAAAGTACTTTAAAACTTGATTTATGGGAACTTACATGAATCCTCATTAGTTAGCCTTTTTTCTGTCTTCCACTCTTGGGACTAAGAAGGAAATATTTTTTAAAACTCTCATAGCAAGGATTTCATAACAATCTCCAGACGGTTTGAGGGTGAAAATATATATTCGGTTCATTATAGTTCACCTTCAACACCATATTTCCTCATTTGATAAAAGCACTGAAATATTACAAGGCACTTAATTATCCTTTGGAGTTTCTCAAGTGTGCTTGCTATTGGTGGGAAAAATAAATGAAATAGTCTTAAGATTTTCAATAATAAGTGGTTCATGAAAGTATTCTCTGTAAAACTTCACTAAAATGGGTAATAAAATTAATTCTAATGTTCATTTTATAGACTGTTTAGCTAAGTGAGATTGTATTGTATTTAGCTGTTGATGATCAGCAGAGAAAACTATCACTCTGGAGGTTGAGTCTATAGCTTATTGGGGTGGCAAGACTAAGTTGGAGTGTTCTTCAAGAATATGACTCCTTGGAAACTTTAGCTTTAAACTTTAACTGGCTTCAGGTTGGTTAACACGATCTCTTGTGTTGGATTTGGTTTTGCTTTTGTTTTTGCCTAGGCACATTTGCCTGCTGCTGCTGCTGCTAAGTTGCTTCAGTCGTGTCCGACTCTGTGCGACCCCATGGACGGCAGCCCACCAGGCTTCCCCGTTCCCAGGATTCTCCAGGCAAGAACACTGGAGTGGGTTGCCATTTCCTTCTCCAATTCATGAAAGTGAAAAGTGAAAGTGAAGTCACTCAGTTGTGTCCCACTCCTAGCGACCCCATGGACTGCAGCCTACCAGCCTCCTCTGTCCATGGGATTTTCCAGGGAAGAGTACTGGAGTGGGGTGCCATCGCCTTCTCCGAGGCACATTTGCCTAGACCTTGTCAATGTAGTAGAACCCTACATCTCAGTGTGAGGCTGGAAGAATTGATCTCCCCTATAGTAAAGAGCAAAAAGGGCGGGTTTTCTTCCATCTCTTCCACAGTCTGGCAAACAGACTGTTTCCCTTTAACATTACTTAGGAAATGCATGTGTAGTTCCCATGACGGTCCCCAGCCCACACTAGGTACAATACACATGTTTGCTACGACTGGGGATGCAGGGGGCCCAGAAGCAGACATAAACTGCCCATGGTTCCTACCTGGAGTTGTCACGACTGCTGCCATGGGAAAGCCATTCCCAATCCCTTTAGCCATGGTGACGATATCTGGCAGGACATCGTGTGTTTGGAAGCCCCAGAAGTGAGAGCCCAGCCTTCCAAATCCTGTCTGCACCTGATGGAAACAAATCCGAAATCACCGGGAACTTTCTGAGAAATGCTGGTTTTCCTGACCCTCTGGTGTCTTGCCTTCTCTTCTATCTTCTCCTTAACATCATCATCACCACCATCCTTGTACTATGATGGAAAAAGCACCATGCCTGAGCTTTTAGGCACCAAAAGCCATTTGCTAGTGACTCTAGACATGTTTCTTAACTCCTCTGGACCTATGTTAGCTCTGTTGAGTGGAAACACTTAATAGCAATACATCACAGGGTTGTGGTGCTGCTGCTGCTGCTGCTAAGTCTCTTCAGTCGTGTCAGACTCTGTGCGACCCCATAGATGGCAGCCCACTAGGCTCCCCCGTCCCTGGGATTCTCTAGGCAAGAACACTGGAGTGGGTTGCCCTTTCCTTCTCCAATGCATGAAAGTGAAAAGTGAAAGTGAAGTCGCTCATTCGTGTCTGACTCTTAGCGACCCCATGGACTGCAGCCCACCAGGCTCCTCCATCCGTGGGATTCTCCAGGCAAGAGTACTGGAGTGGGGTGCCACTGGGTTATATAAATAATGCATGTGAAAAAGGTTGCTGTGATTAGCAACCCTGAATAAGGCCCCTCTGTGGGAAGGCTGCGTCTGCCCCATGCTGGATGAGGCAGTAATTACAGCACGCAGACTGGCGCTGGGGCGTCTGCCATTCAGCCCAGACAGGCTGATTGTCCTCTTCCTGTCGTGTCCTTTTCTTCCTGAGAATCAGTCGTGAGGAGGACTCAGTAAAGCCGGTTAATTCAGGATGGAACTAAGCTGACCGCAGCTGTTCTGTTCGTGCTGTTTCCTCTTCCTAGAAGACCCTTTCCCTGCTCTGTCTCTCGCTAACGCCTCTTGTTCTTCAAAACATGGTTTCCTCACTATCTGGGCTAGGAATTTCCTACAAGGCACCTAGGCTGCCATCAGAACCTCTCACCTTGGACTGTTATCACCAGAGTACGTCTAATAGGGTTTCCCAGGTGGCGCTCGTGGTGAAGAACCCGCCTGCCAATGCGGAAGACACAGACGTGGTTTAGATCTCTGGAGAAGGAAATGGCAACCCAAGCCAGTATTCTTGCCTGGAGAATCCCATGAACAGAGGAGCCTGGCAGGCTACAGTATAGAAGGTTGCAAAGAGTCGGATGTGACTGCAGTGTTTAGCAATGCATACACCCACATGTCTAATAACAGAGACTGTATCTCATTTTTCTCTTTATCCATAATATCTAGCAGAGTGCCTGATAAAAGTAGACACTAAGTGTAGAATGAATTAAAATGTGGCAGAAGTGCCTAACTAAATAAATGTGCACAAAAATTCCCATGCAAATTTCTGCCAGAGCCTTTTTTGGTGATGGGTCCTTGATTCCCTCTGGTTCTCAGTCTCTTGGACTGTCTCTCTCTCTTTCTCTGCACTTCTGGGGTAGAGGTGTAGGCACTTGAAGCTGATTCTGAAATGCTCTTGAAAGAGTAAAGGTCCTTCTCAGACTTTTTAAATTAAATTATTTTTTCTGCTCTCTCCAAGGTGCTGTTGCAAAGGTAGATTTGGGGGTTACAATTAGATAAGAGTGAGCAACACAGGAGAATAGCTTATGTGAGAGTCAGACAGACCTGGGCTCGAATCCTGAGTCTCCTAGTTTTGAGTCCCTGAACACAAGCTGATGAAGTTGCCCCAAAGAGAGAATGTAAGAAGAGTTCATGGCAAATCCATCCAACTTGCCTGTCTATTTTCATTTTTTATTTCATCTAAGTACCATAAATAAATGGTAAAAAAAATCAGATTGCTTGGACAATACATGAAATTATGTAGGGCCATAAACCATGTAAGTCATCTGGGAGGTGTCAGTTCCATAGAATCTTTCAGTTGAGCAGAGATGACTCATTCTAAGTTTCATAAACTCAAAGGCCTTAGGAGGTAAGAAGCACATAGCCATGAGAGAAGCAGGCTAGGTCCACCTCTATGAATTGGAGTGGGAACTATGTGTGCGGATGCCTTGCCTAAAAGCGGTCAATTTCAAACTTAAATCCAGCCCACGCCAGACCAGGAAAGACTGATGGCCCAATAGGCCCCATGCTAAGTCGCTTCAGTAGTGTCTGACTCTTTGCAACCCCATGGACTGTAGCCCCCCAGGTTCCTCTGTCCATGGAATTCTCCAGGTAAGAATACTGGAGTGGGTTGCCATGCCCTCCTCCAGGGGATCTTCCCAACCCAGGGATTGAACCTGCATCTCTTATGTCTCCTGCATTGGCAGGCATCTTCTTTACCACTAGCAGTACCTTGGGAAGCCCTTATTGTAGATTCCAAATTCCTCATTTTATAGAAGGGAAAGCCAAGGTTAGCTGATTAAGAAGGCATGTGAGATCCCTGGTGCAGCACTGACTCTGCCCTCAGGAGTTTCTTCTGTTCCCGCTTTTCCTGCCACCCTTTGTCTTTCTACACCACAGTTCGATCATTCTTGAAAGGTGGGTTGCCCAGTGGTTAGTGTGGTCTTTGAGTCTGGGTGTGAGTTCTGGCTCTGTCCCTACTAGCTGCCTGATCTTGACAGGCAAATTAACTATCTTGAACTTCAGTTCACTTTTTTTGCCCCCAATTCAATTCAATTTTTTTTTGGCTGTACAGCATGTCATGTGGAATCTTAGTTCCTTGACCAGGAATCAAAGCCACGGCCCCTGTAATTGAGGTGGGATCCCCAACCTCTGGACTGCCAGGGGAGTCCCTGGAACTACTTTTCAAATATCTGTGATTATGGCCCTCTTCTTAGAGGCTGGACTTTTTTTTTCTAAGTGTGACTTCCAAACAGATTTTGTTATTAAGGTGAGATGAATGCTGCCAGTCTGCCTAATACTATTTTGGCAAAAGTTAAGATGAAAACTTGGTTGTGAGGTTAAACTAAGTTTAAGCTGAGTCAAATAGGAATTTTAAAAGTATGTTGAGGAATGGCAACGTCCTAGGCCTGTTAACTTATTTGATAGACTTCCCTTGGGACATTGATGTTCTAGTCTAGTAATGAACTAGTCAGTCAATGAGTCAAAGATTAACTTATACCCTCGTCTTGGAATCTGCAAGTAGATGCTTTCTGCCTGGACTGCAGAGCAGGGTTTAGAGGTTTCTCCCCGAGTTTTTCCTGTCCTGGCTCCATCACACCTCCTCCGTGGCCACTCACCTCATCTGCAATGCACACGCCTCCCCGCTCGCGCACCAGCTCGAAGGCTTCCTTTAGAAACCCCTTCGGGTACTGAACAACGCCATTCACCCCCTGCAAAAGACCAAACCAAGAAGACCTAGAATAACAGTATAGGGCCTTGAAAATTATAAAAAAAAAAAAAACCTGAAGACAGATCATGATCAATATTAGCATTAGTGATACTATCAATTTTTGAAACCGTTTCTAGAAACGTTTCAACTATGGGTAAAAAGAAGAGCCATTCCTCTTCATGCCATGCCTTCTGGGAAATGGTTGCAAGTGTGGTCTTTCCTGAGAGTAGAGAAAAATAGATTAAGGGGATTTAGTAAGATTACAGAATGGCTCACCCTGACAGTGTGGGTAATAAGCAACTGAAAACTGCTGGGGTTTTCTATTTTTACAGATTTACAAATTCAGTAGTTTCATCTATCTGTTCAGCCTAAGAGTACAGAAGATGGACTTTTAAAGGTCAGTTGAAAACCAGGGGCCTTTTTTTTTCAAGGGGACGAAGAAAATGGCATAGAGGGACATAACAGTGATCACTTAAATAATTTGGAAGTCACTAGAATGTATGAGTTAAAACTGATAATTTACAACTGAGTTCGGTTAATGTTTAAGGTTAACACACTTACTTGAATTGGCTCTGCAAAAAATCCAGCAATTGATTTGGCCACAGAAGTGCTCAGAGTATCTTTGAATTGTTCAATATACTGGTCTTTAGCTTGACAGCAGTCTGCAATAAACAAACAAACAAAACACAACACAGTATTTGAAGATGTGAGAAAGGCATCCAGAAGAATGGGGGAAAACACAGGAAAAAAGAAACCAGGATAGTATATTGACAACAGTCCCTCAAGACACAGCAAAGCAGGATATGGGTATGTAGGTTTCTGAAAGGGAAACATTGTCAGAACAACTTGTGCTTTGTTCTGAGCAGCAAGACTAGCCTAGCCACAAAGGTGTAAACAAACCACTTCAGTCATTTCCATCTGGGGAAGAAACACCCCAGAGCATCATTGAGTCTGGGATAGATGGCTGTTTCACCTAAGGAAGCCAGTTCTCTTGACACAGTAGATTTAATTCAGATGTAATTGCTATGTGGATTTGATTTATTTGGAAATAACTGTTTACTTTGTATTGCCACTTAATCTGATATACCATTTTAAAACTACAAAGTATCTCAGTCGTATGGTTAGTAAGTATGTTTATATATTAACTCCAATACTTTGGCTGCCTGATGCAAACAGCCAACTCATTGGAAAAGACCCTGATGCTGGGAAAGATTGAAAACAGGAGGAGAAGGGGACGGCAGAGGATGAAATGACTGGCTGGCATCACCGACTCGATGGACATGAGTTTGAGTGAGCTCTGGGAGATGGCAAAGGACAGGGAAGCCTGGCCTGCTGCAGTCCATGGGGTCGTAAAGAGTTGGACACGACTTGGTGACTGAACAACACCA
This sequence comes from Ovis aries, assembly GCF_016772045.2. Classification (NCBI taxonomy): domain Eukaryota; kingdom Metazoa; phylum Chordata; class Mammalia; order Artiodactyla; family Bovidae; genus Ovis; species Ovis aries. Next base: position 39,316,222 of record NC_056069.1, on the reverse strand, counting down.
CCAACAAATATGTTTATAGAACAATGAGAATTCTAAAGAGGAAAGTACTATAGTCATGTAATTTTCATCCACTGTCTCAGGGGAGAGGAAGCAGTCCCCTCCAGAATAGCAAATGTCCCAGAACTAGTGTGTCCACATGTAAGAACCTTCAGAATTTTTATCCACACCTGTAATTTGGTGGATGGCACCGCATAATCTCTGAATCTAAACCCATATCTGTGAATAGAAGAAGAAAGGCAGAGGGAGATATGAGTGTGATGGGGGTCTCTGGTGAAAGCAGTCAGGGAGGCAAGTCGCCATCTACCATCATGATGCTTGCTTAGAGGCGTGGATGTGGTCCTGTCTCCTGAAAGCTAGAGGTAAGGAATAGAAACCTTCAGTTATCACCATCAACAGTGAAGCATAAATATAGTTTATACTTCAGCTCTTAAAAAGTGAGAAAAACATGACCTGGCCCCAAACATACTTTTAGGCTACATACAATGTTTGGAAAAGCTTGCTCAACAGTGTTCCCTGATCTTTGGTGAACTGGGATCGAGGGCTCAGGGTTTGAAGAAGGGAATTAATGAAAGGTATATCGAAACCAGAAAGTACACTTATTAGCATCATTTTTTTTATGGAGCTGGACTGTGCAGAAAGCTGAGGGCCGAAGAATTGATGCTTTTGAACTGATGTGTTGGAGAAGACTCTTGAGAGTCCCTTGGACTGCAAGGAGGTCCAACCAGTCCATTCTGAAGGAGATCAGCCCTGGGATTTCTTTGGAAGGAATGATGCTGAAGCTGAAACTCCAGTACTTTGGCCACCTTATGTGAAGAGTTGACTCATTGGAAAAGACTCTGATGCTGGGAGGGATTGGGGGCAGGAGGAGAAGGGGACGACCCAGGATGAGATGGCTGGATGGCATCACCGACTCGATGGACGTGAGTCTGAGTGAACTCCGGGAGTTGGTGATGGACAGAGAGGCCTGGCGTGCTGTGATTCATGGGGTCGCAAAGAGTCAGGCACGACTGAGTGATTGAACTGAACTGAACTGATATTGTTTGATGGGCAGGATATAGTAGACAAATGAATATGTGCCCCTGGAGATTGAAATTTTCTATTTTTATTCAGAAAGGAAAAGAAAACAACCAAGGATGACCTTAGAGGATGAATTATACATATGTTCAAAGGATATAATTTGGGAATTTAGCAAGACCATTTGTCACTTGAGAAATCCAAATGTGGAGCAAAATCAACCCTAATGGCTTAAATTTGGACAAAACAAACCATGAAGAAGATTTTGCTTGAACCTGTGCTAGACTTTTTATAAATTCTTCCTCCACTGTGCACAAGTTCAGCAATGTGAGTCATCAGCTGTCACTGGCTTTCTCCTTCATTGGCTCATTGCTGTAAGCCCAGGTCAGGCCACCTCTGGAGAGAGACCTGGTGTAGTGGCGTCATCATGGCAACATCAAGCAGGTGGAGAGGGACTGCTCTCCTGGATTTTATCCAGGAAATGGCATAAAGAGGGAAGTGTTCATTTTATCTGGTGGCATAGAAAGAGTTCGGCTTCCCAGGTGGCACTTGCGGTAAAGAACTCGCCTCCCAGTGCAGGAGACATAAGAGATGTGGGTCCCACCCCTGGGTCAGGAAGATCCCCTGAAGGAGGACATAGCAACCCACTCCAGTATTCTTGCCTAGAGAATCCCATGGACAGAGGAGTCTGGTGGGCTATAGTCCATGGGGTCGAAAAGAGTTGGACACGACTGAAGTGACTTAGCATGCATGCACACAAAGAGTTAAGCAAGAGTGGGGAGCCAAGAAAGAATGATATTTAAGGAAAAAGGAGCTTGTGTTGCAAAAGAAGAAAGAGAAATGATGTGATCAGTATGAGGTTAGGAACATTATGTGGGCAGTGGGTTAAGAGGTGCTTTTCATCCCAAGGTATATCTGACATTCAGGGACTGAAATGAACAGCTGGAAAGAAAACATCCCGAGGAGGGGGTGGAGGAGAGAATGAACTCTACCACACACATATTGGATTCTTGCCCAGACCGATGAGGGGAGAGGTGACATCCTGCTCAGGTGAAAAAAATGCCCCCTGTCAAACCTGGCACCTTTATGTGTTCAGTGAGTGAACTCTAAGAGGACCTGGAAACTTCTCTGCCAAGTAGTTTATATGTTGGGATGTGTTTACAAAGATATATAAATATGCTTTTTTACAGCAAAGACCCAGCGCTTCTCAAGCCTAATAGCTCTAGAGGAGGCTGATATCACTTCTTGTATAAAGAGAGGGTATTAGTCTTGTCTCTTGAAGATATGAGTGAAGAAAGAAGCTGACTTCAGACGTGCCGAAGACCACAGTTCTGAGAGGCAGAAATGTCTATCTGTCACTATCACTTAGTCTCCAGAGACCACTAGAGAGATGACCCTGGGGTCCTCGTATTTTCAAGTTGGCCTGGCAGAGAGGAGAAGGCTGAAAAGAGGGAGGAGGCAGAGGATGAAGAGAGAGGGACACCGAGCTAGGAGGGAAGGGAAGGACCATGTCTCCTGCCTCCAAGGATCTGCGCTGATGCACTTGCAGGTGGATGGACATCTGCGAGGTTCAGCCAACTGATTTTAGTTTTTGGTGCCACATGGAGGTGAGGTGCAGGCATACTAGCCCTTGGCATTGCCACAGTCTGCCTGACTCTACAAAAGCTCTCTTTCTGGGACCTTCTTGGTGTTCCAGTGGTTAAGACTCCATGCTGCCAACACAGGGGCTATGGGTTCGATCCTTGGTCAGGGAACTAAGATCCCACATGCTGTGTGGTACAGCCCAAAGATTTGTTAAAAAGGCATCCCCATTAGAAAAAGTTCTAAAAGTTCTCTTCCTTGGTCTCATGAAGGCCTGGAATAAGGGGCCACAGGGGCAGATATTGCTGTCTACCTTTCACAGATGAGAAACAGGAGCTTCATCTTTCAGAAGGAGAATTTGAGTGAAGTTTAAAACTTCCTCACGGTTTTATGTTCTGTGGCTATAACATCTTGTTCTAAAGCTCATGCTTTCAGCCTCCCACCTCCACCATTATCCCATCTGAATTTTAAGGTGACTGAATTTTCTTACTTTCAAAGCAGATTTTTAAGGCTTCCATTTACCTTCTTCTTCTCAGCCCAGTGACTCACACTGTTTCATTAAAGAGCTCTTGGCAGGAGAACTTCATGCTTTCCTCCAGTGCTATTTGGGAGCAGTCACCCAAAGGGTCCTGCCCTGTGATGACAAGCACGGGGTGGGGCTTGCTGACAAATCAAGAACTCAGGCAGCTTCCAGGCCTCCTCTCCCTCATGTGCGGAAGCGGCAAAGAATGTAAATAACAATGCATTTGATGAATAACAGCTTTCCTGAAGGTCTTTACAGTTTTTGAGGACATGTCAACAGCCTTCAGGAACCACCTTCTGTTTTGACAAATACTCTTTGGCTGGTATTCTGAGTCCCTGGGGAACTTCCTGACTGGAGTTTCGAAATTTCTAAAAGTGTTCTTTCCCCTTTGTGCATTGGGAATTGGTGACCTCCATTGGGAACTGGTGAATGATCTCCTCAACCTTGTTTTCCTATTAAATTGGTAGCAGAACCATTGCTAGGAGAGCTGAGAGAATGCCTCTGAGGAAGCACTGGGTGACAGTGTGTTTCTGCCTTAGGTCTGATAAGCGTGAGATGCTGAGATGTGTTTCCTAACAGGGGGTGGATGCTCTGATGATATTGCGGTTATTGGCTATAAGCACTGTTGGCTCAGTGAGGAGTGACTTCCTAGTTGTATTTGACTTGACTTTTGCCTTTCCCACTTTTTCCAATTTGCCTTTCTTCTCACTCCTTCCCCCTCCTGACCTTACCCCACGTGCCACCCTCCCCCTCAGTTGGACCTGGTGCACAGCTGCATTTCCTAATTGTTTGCACTGGAGAATCTCGGCAGTGGCTTCCTCCCCAAGGGCCACGGAAAATATCTGGGCACATTGTCTGCAAACGACAAAGAGGGAGTTTGGCAAGACATGAACACAAGACAGTCAATTTGAGGCAACATATGGTACCAATCAAGGCAAGAGGGCTTCTTAACTTGATACTAAGATTCCTTCCTTACTCTTCTCCCACTTAGGACAAAAACTTGATATTCTGCTTTGAAGAGATAATTTTGTTCTTGGAAATCAGTTATGAGGCCACTCTACAAAGGAAACTGATTTCCGTGTCTGCCTGGAAACAATTGGCTCGAGTTTGGTGGGTAATGGCATCTGAAAGAATGAGAATAATTAGGTATCTGATTCTGATGCTGAAAAGGTGGGTACAGTGGGTGAGAACAGAAGGTGAGTACAAGGATGAGTATAAGGAAATTATATGCATTCAAGGCTCTGGGAACTTATTTCAATGCATTTATTTGTAATTGACTCAGTTTTACTTAAAAACAAAACAAAATGTAAAAGGATCTCTAATATTAAGTATTACTCAGACTCTGAAGGTCTTCTAAGAAATGTCTCCTTTAAATGGTCTTTTATTTGATTAAGTCAAATTGAGGCCTTGATTAATCACAGGCGTCATAGTTTCTAGTCCTAATGACTGGAAAAATCTGATCCATGATTCCATGCACCTAGGAGTCTTTAGAGAAATAAGGCAAACATCTCAGAACTTACTGGTTGGCAGCCCATCCCATGAGGCAGGTCCATCTTATAGATGCCCACATTTGTCAAGCCAAGCGTGTAAGGACTGCATCCATGGTAGGCTCCTCTGCAGACAGAACAGAGTGGGAGGGCTGGGTTAAGTGTGCTTTCATTTGATGACTGGCCTGTGGAACACTGGGTTGGACAAAAAAAAAAAAAAAAAATCCATGAAAGCTATGGAGATGAAAAAGAGCACCATTGACCTACAGCCTCAATGATCTCAAAGAAATCTTCTAAGCCTGTGTCAAATGAATTCACCTATTCATGTTTTCTCCTAGCATCACAGATTTGAATTGTGAAAGGAATTTTGGAGGCCATCTGGCCAAGAGCTCTGACCTTAGACCTGCCCTACTCTGTTCCTCTAAGCAATGAGACTCATCTTTTAGCAACATACCAGAAATTATATATTCAATGAGTCTGCAAAGTAATCTCTTGGAGAAGATGAGTATTTGTTCCTGTGATGCGGTGGTCACTTAACATTTTTGGGAACTTTTCTTCAAGTGTCTCATAAGCCATCCTAGTCAGCATAGAAGAAACACAGGCTTTATTTCTGGAAACTGAAACAGTCATATTTATTACAAATTATCCTAATCTCTTGGTTTCAAATAAGTTTGGACAACTTCCCAAATCAAAATCACCCTTCAAAAAGGATTTAGGACTATTAAGACTATTCAAAGGAATGGTTATATATCCTGAAAGCGGAAACACAAACATGTATTGAACCCTAGTAGGACCAAGACTGCTCTTAATAGATTATGATTTATCTGGACATACATATTCTAGATGTTCAAGGTGGTTTTAGAAAAGGCAGAGGAACCAAAGATCAAATTGCCAACATCCGCTGGATCATTGAAAAAGCAAGAGAGTTCCAGAAAAACATCTATTTCTGCTTTATTGACTATGCCAAAACCTTTGTGTGGATCACAATAAACTGGTGGAAAATTCTGAAAGAGATGGGAATAGCAGACCACCTGACCTGCCTCTTGAGAAATCTGTATGCAGGTCAGGAAGCAACAGTTAGAACTGAACATGGAACAACAGACTGGTTCCAATTAGGAAAAGGAGCAAGGCTGTATATTGTCACCCTGCTTATTTAACTTCTATGCAGAGAAATGCTGGGCTGGAGGAAGCGCAAGCTGGAATCAAGATTGCTGGAAGAAATATCAATAACCTCAGATATGTAGATGACACCACCTAAAGTGAAGAAGAACTAAAGAGCCTCTTGATGAAAGTGAAAGAGGAGAGTGAAAAAGTTGGCTTAAAGCTCAACATTCAGAAAATGAAGATCATGGCATCTGGTCCCATCACTTCATGGGAAATAGATGGGGAAACAGTGGAAACAGTGGCTTACTTTATTTTTCTGGGTTCCAATATCACTGCAGATGGTGATTGCAGCCATGAAATTAAAAGACGCTTACTCCTTGGAAGGAAAGTTATCACCAACCTAGATAGCATATTCAAAAGCAGAGACATTACTTTGCCAACTAAGGTCCGTCTAGTCAGGGCTATGGTTTTTCCAGTAGTCATGTGTGGATGTGAGAGTTGGACTATAAAAAAAGCTGAGCACCAAAGAATTGATGCTTTTGAACTGTGGTGTTGGAGAAGACTCTTGAGAGTCCTTTGGACTTCAAGGACATCCAACCAATGCATCCTAAAGGAGATCAGTCCTGGGTGTTCATTGGAAGGACTGATGTTGAAGCTGAAACTCCAATACTTTGGCCCCCTGATGTGGAGAGATGACTCAATTGAAAAAGACCCTGATGCTAGGAAAGATTGAGGGCAGGAGGAAAAGGGGATGACAGAGGATGAGATGGTTGGATGGCATCACCAACTCAATGGACATGAGTTTGGGTAGGTTCTGGGAGTTGGTAATGGACAGGGAGGCCTGGCGTGAGGCCCTGCTCACAACAACTAGAGAAAAGCCGGCACAGCACCACCAAATAAATGAATAAATTAATTAATATATTAAAAGATACGTATTCCTTGGAAGGAAAGTTATGACCAACCTAGATAGCATATTAAAAAGCAGAGACATTACTTTGCCAACAAAGGTCCATCTAGTCAAGGCTATGGTTTTTCCAGTGGTCATGTATGGATGTGAGAGTTGGACTGTGAAGAAAGCTGAGTGCTGAAGAATTGATGTTTTTGAACTGTGGTGTTAGAAAAGACTCTTGAGAGTCCCTTGGACTGCAAGGAAGTCCAACCAGTCCATTCTAAAGGAGATCAGCCCTGGGTGTTCTTTGGAAGGAATGATGCTAAAGCTGAAACTCCAGTATTTTGGCCACCTCATGCAAAGAGTTGACTTATTGGAAAAGACTCTAATGCTGGGAGGGATTGGGGGCAGGAGGAAAAAGGGATGACAGAGGATGAGATGGTTGGATGGCATCACCGACTCAATGAACATGAATTTGAGCAAGCTCTGGGAGTTGGTGCTGGACAGGGAAGCCTAGTGTGCTGCAGTCCATGGGGTTGTAAAAAGTCGGACACAACTGAGTGATTGAACTGAGCTGAACTCTGAATTTAGAAAAAAAGGTGAAAAATGGTACAACTGGCGCTGTGAAATAAGTATACGGCTTCTTATCATAAGCAAAGATGAAAGTGAGTCCAGTGTCACATGGCAAAGTTTCTGGGGGTGCAGACCAGTCTTTCACTATCTGGCATAGGGTGCAGTCAATACCATATCTCTTTTTACTTTTAATTTATTCTTTTTAAATTTGTATTTTGTTTTGGAGCACACCGGGTGGTGATAGTAGTAGAGAACACACCTGCCAGTGGAAGAGACATAAGAGACGTGTGCCCGATCCCTGGGTCAGGAAGATCCCCTGGAGGAAGCATGGCAGCCCACTCCAGTACTCTTGCTGGGAGATCCCATGGACAGAGGAGCCTGGTGGGCTACAGACCATTGGATTGCAAAACGTCAGACATGACAGAAGTGACTTAGCGCACAGCACATAGTTTATTAACAATGTGTTTGTTTCTATACCATATCTTTAAAGTTAGAAAGCGGCCTTGTAGCCTTCTTTTTAATTTTATAGAGAATTTATGACATAACTAGGCTTCCAAACTCTATTAGTTAGGGACCCCTACTTGGATCAGGCCAATTTTTATGGTGCTATCCATCCATAAAATTCATTTGGTGGGTCCTACCCTAAATCCTGAAATTAGAAAAACAGCCCTGTGAAAGTCTCTCTCCTGCTCTAGGCTATATTTTAGAGGCCAACATTTAATACTGGGGTGAGTCAGTGTTAAAATGAATCTCCGAGGTGTGGTTACCTGAAAGAAATGATGTCTGTGCTGTCTGAGTGTGCTCTGGCCATCAGCATGGCTAGGTCATTGGCCTCTGAACCACTGTTCACCAAGAAAACGACCTGGAGGAAAAAAAGTACACATGGTCATGAGACACAGATTGTTGAATTCATTTGAAATTGTGAAAGAGTGTATCCCAGCCTCTGATTATTAAGAAGAGTTCCCTTCATACCAATCAGTTCAGTCGCTCAGTTCTGTCCGACTCTGTGACCCCATGGAGTCTCATCATTTAATTATTGATTCTATAGCTCTTCATTGAGCAGCTGCTGAGCACTAGAGATACAACAATGGCTAAGGGATTGCCCAAATTGTGAAACATTCCCGGCTTCCATTAGAATTACTTGATGCTCTTCGAAGTGCTAAGATGGAGAGGCTTGTTGAGATGTACAGTGGTTAGCAACCAAGGAAATCTGAGAACTTCGTCTCTTGGCTCTTGAAACTGAATCATTCTGCTTGACTCTGAAGGCTTGGCCCAGAGGCCCCCAGAGGATATCCCAGCCTGTCTGTTCAGTGTTTGTGAATGTTAAAAAAAGTGAGCAAACAAACAAAAAGTGCAGCTTATCCTGGCTGAAGGAAAGCGGAGTGCTCAAGGGCACTGGATCCTTCCTAACCTGATTTTAGGTTTTAGAGTGAAAGTGAAGTCGCTCAGTCGTGTTCGACTCTTTGCAACCCCATAGACTGTAGCCTACCAGGCTCCTCTGTCCATGGGATTTTCCAGACAATCGTACTGGAGTGGATTGCCATTTAGGGTCCGTCAAATGAACTTTAAGGCTAGACAGCACCATCTAAGGGGCTCCTCAGGTGGTGCAGTTGGTAAAGAATCTGCCTGCAAATGCAGGAGATGGAAGAGACACAGTTCGATCCCTGGGTCGTGAAGATCCCCTGGAGTAGGAAATGGCAACCCATTCCAATATTCTTGCCTGGAAAATTCCTTGGACAGAGGAGCCTGGTGGGCTAGAGTCTATGAGGTCGCAAAGAGTCGGACAAGACTGAGCATGGATCCAATGTTGGGGTTCCTGACTGAGGTAACCAAGAGTTTGGAGTCCTGCCCTGAACTTAGGTTACAGCTATTTCAGATTTCTTCATCTCTTGTATATCATATAGGAAATAGGGTACTTAGATAATATGGTAAAATAATAATCATAGCTGACACCAGGTACGGGGCACTGTTTTACATAGATATTAACTCATTGAGTCCTGAAATGCAAATTTTGGCCAACATTTTAACTTCTCAATCCAGTTTAAAAAGTCAATCATTTCAGATGCAGAAAAACATCCCATTTAGCAAAATATCAAACTGCATCTCAGACCAAATGAATTTAACGGTATATTAATTTTCTAAAAAAAATGGGTTCACTCTTTGTTAAAGAAGAAATGCCAATGGCTTGGCAGAGGCAGTGTGGAGCCAAGAGATGAAAACTTCCTGAGTAACACAGAGGAGAGCGTCAGGAAGGCTGGGCCCCCTGAAGTGATGTCTGCAAAGATATGGTAAGGAAAATGATCAGGAGAGGCAGCCGCTTGGAGCTGATGAAGTGAATGTCAGCTGGTTTTAGCAGCAATTCATTGGTTTCTCTCTTCTTGAGTGCTTTCAGACATGGCTACCAGTACACTCACTTTAGATGTTGAGTGCACAGACCACATTCCGCGCCCATACTCTCATTTCCCCATCCCACTTCCCTGGGATCAGCAGATCCTGCCCGTTTGAGTTATGAGCATCAGACCTTCAACGGCTCAGGAAGAAGTGCTGAAAGCTTCTCTGCATATTCGTGGATCAGAGGGTGGAAGAAGACAGAACTTGTATGCCACAGGAGGCCCAGCTGCCTTTGCGCCGCTGCATTTACTTTCCTGGATAAAGGGAAGAGCAGAGTTACCCACACTGCCGTGGGCATGTCCCTCCCCGCACAACACTGACCATTGAATTAAAACCGATAGGTATTTATCAAAGAGTTTCAAGAGTCAACCAAACACAAGAAAGTGCTTCTCTAGCTACCAGAAGTATCTGGTAATGGAACGTATTGCCTCAAAAGGTAATGAATTCCTGACCAAGAAAAGTGTTCAAAAGAGGACTAAGTGATTGATTGCTGGGGATTTTAAAAGATAAATTTCCAGAGAAGAAGGAATTTTGAAGGTATAATCTCTTCTAACTAGATTTTCTTATTAACTACGCTTTAAAGAGTTTGGAAAATAGAGAAGACTACATGTAAGCCTGGGTGTCTTTCCATTTTATTCTAAAGAATTATAGCTCAATCAAACACATGTTTATAAGATCAACAACTTTTCCTTTAAAGACGATCCCAAGATTTGGGTCTTAGTAATGGTCGATATTTATGAACATTCTGTTATCACATTCTGTGAATCCAAAGTCTCACTTTGAGGGAAAGAAGGAACTGCTCTTGCTGCTAAATCGCTTCAGTCGTGTCCGACTCTGTGCGACCCCATAGATGGCAGCCCACCAGGCTCCCCAGTCCCTGGGATTCTCCAGGCAAGAACACTGGAGTGGGTTGCCATTTCCTTCTCCAGTGCATGAAAGTGAAAAGTGAAAGTGAAGTTGCTCATTCGTGTCCGACTCTTAGCGACCCCGTGGACTGCAGCCCACCAGGCTCCTCCACCCATGGGATTTTCGGTGGAGTGGGGTGCCATTGCCTTCCCTGAAAGAAGGAACTAAAGGTATATAAATATGTGAGACCTGACTTGGAATGCCTTGAAAAGACAGGCCAAGGTGTGTGAACTTGTTCCAGAGAAGAGAAATGGCTGAAGTCTTTTATCAATAATTGATACACCAAAAAAAAAAAAAAAAAAAGAATCAGTTCAGTGGTTAAACAATTTTGAGGAATACCAGATCAAATTCTTTACTGCAGGACTTATCAGTACCTTTAATAGGCTAATGTGCCCTGTGTCTCCCCAGGAGGGAGAGATGGAGTTTAGTGCGTTTCCCAACCTTATTTTCTAATGGAACCCTTTAACAATGAACCTCTCCTGTGATCAGTGTCCCACAGATCTCACTTCAGAAAATTGTGGATTATTAATAACCTCTTACGTGGAAGAGACACTTGACAAAAGCATTCTTTAGCAAAATAAATCTGAGAGCCACATGAAGGTAGGAGGGAAGACTGGAATTGGTGAGGCCAGTTACCTGGAAGGCATGGTAGCCTTCCAGGTGTTGGGGGATGGGGAGCAGAACTAGGACACTGAGACCTCCTGAGAGGGGCTAGTAGGGAAAGGCATTTCAGTGGAGGGAAACTAGATCTTGGTATCAGGTTGGTTATATAGAGTGAAAGGCAGAAAAGGGCCCAAGATGACTTTAGTATTCTTTCCTGTGATAGCGGGGGAAACCCCAGGGTTGGTTGAGAAGCACAACCAGTCTTGTTTTAACTACCCAGCTCCTAGCAAGAACTTACCCAGAGGAGGTGGCTCATATGTGCTCCTTGAATAAATGAGTATGTGACTAGAAACAGTTCTGTGGGAAGCACAGTGGATTTGGTCTTTGTAAAGTCGATTTGCAGCTGATGGTGGAGTATCATGGGCAGGGGGTATCCTGGAGGCTGAGGGAGACATGGGGCATCTCACTGCCCACGTTGGGTGTCTTAGACATGTTATCATAGCTTGGTGAGGAGCCGAGGCTGAACAGCTGGATGAGGCTGCTGAAATGTAGCAACTAAGCGAGAAGAGGTGGGGAGATGGGGTGAGGCCAGTTCTGTCCGGGAAATAACAAGAGAAGGAGGGAGTATAGAGAGAAGAGGGGAGGGCTCAGGAAAGAGCTGGAAACACCCAGAGTTAGGGGGTCAGAGGGATGAGGTGAATGGTCAGTGGGTGACCAGGAGATGCACCAAGGTCATGGGAGCCAGTGGGAGGGGTTCATTCACAGGCACCATGTTGCACGTAATTGGGAGGATTCAATGCGACTGTTTAGAAATGCTCTCTACTTCATTTTTCTTTACTTCTTTCATGCATGTTTATCTTATGTTTTAAAATATATCTGAAATTTATTTTTCACACTCCTCAGAACGTGGTATGGGACTGTGGGTATGTACTGTGTTGCTTCAGTCATGTCTGACTCTTTGTGACTCTATGGACCATAGCCTTCCAGGCTCCTCCATCCATGGGATTCTGCAGGCAAGAATACTGGAGTGGGTTGTCGTTTCCTACTTCAGGGGATCTTTCTGACCCAGGGATCGAACCTGCGTCTGTTTCATCTCCTGCATTGGCAGACGGGTTCTTTACCACTAGCGCCGCCTGGGAAGCCCTTCGTTTGGGACTAGTTCCTCCTGAAGATGCAGACAGCTGAGGGAGGAACAGGTGAGGGCTGGACCTGGGAGTATAACTCCCTCCTCATGGCCTTACAGGTGCTCATGGAAAAGACCTTTCACCCTCTCTTGCACAGAAGGGCCCACACCTTATTTAGACTTGCTGCTTGATTTTTGCCCCATGTACTATGAGTTTTATTGATCAGATTATTGAAGGCAAGCCAGAATAGATCTTAAAATGAGATGGCTGCACTCAAACAAAAAGGACCGCAGAGGGACCTGACCAGGGTATCCGCATGTGGGCTGATGATCAGAATCACAGAAAATCTCAAGATTAATGCAGTCATCCACTTGTGGTGTAAATTTTCAGCTCCGGTTACATCGTCTTCTCATCATCCTTTCTTTCCTCTTCCATTGCACAGAGTTGATAAAGAAGAGTTATAGAACGGACTTTTGGACTCTGAGGGAGAGGGAGAGGGTGGGATGATTTGGGAGAATGGTATTGCAACATGTATACTATCATGTAAGAAACGAAGTGCCAGTCTATGTTCGATACAGGATACAGGATACAGGATGCTTGGGGCTGGTGCATGGGGATGATCCAGAGAGATGATATGGGGTGGGAGGTGGGAGGGGGATTCAGGATTGGGAGCTTGTATACACCCGTGGTGGATTCATGTCAATGTATGGCAAAACCAATACAGTATGGTAAAGTAAAATAAAGTAAAAAAAAAAAAAAAGAAGAAGAAGAAGAGTTGGATTAGAAGTGATTTCTCATCTCTCATCATCTCTTATCCCCCCTCCCCACCTGCCCTGTGTACTCCGAGAATACCAGGTTTTCCCTTCTTCTCTGCCCTTTCCTCTTCTGCCCTCCTTCTCTGGGCTTCCCTGGTGGCTCAGTGGTAAAGAATTTGCCTGCAAGGCAGGAGACCCAGGTTCGATCCCTGGGTTGGGAAGATCCCCTGGAGAAGGGAATGGCTACCCACTCTAGTATTCTTGCCTGGAGAATTCCATGGACAGAGAAGCCTGGCAGGCTATAGTCCATGCGGTTGTACAGAGTCGGACACAACTGAGTGACTGACACTTTCACTTTCACTGCCCTTTCCTCAGTGCGTGCCCTCTCTTTGAAAAGCTATAGCTACTATTGAGGAGAAACACACACACAGCCATACTCCAATCACATGGTACACATCCCATTGCATGTGCCATGAGGATGACAAAATCTTACATTGTTAAGAAAAGGCAAAGCATGGTATGAAGATTTTTGTTGTTGTTACCCCAAAAATAGGGAGGAGCATGATAGCCACAAACTGCCATGTGCCTAAAGAGAGAGAGTTTTTCACTGAGGTTCTGAGTCACTAACGCGATCCCTAGCCTGTTTTCCATATAACTCTTGGGGTGAAAAATCTAGAAATTTTAAGGATACTCACGGGTGGCAGTGGCCAACACTGACAGTGACAATCCCAGAAAAGAAATCCAGGTATCTGTTTCCCTCATGATCAAAGAGCCACTCCATGTGTCCCTGGTGGAGCAACAGGGGCTCTGGGAAATAGGCTGTGTGCATAGGAGAGAGATGTTGCTTATGGACCTCCAGGACTCGGCTATAGGCCAGGGACTGTAAGTAGACAAGAGTTAAGTGCTTAGCATCTTCCTTACCCCCACATTGCTTACAGATCAACAGCAGGTCCACACAGCAGCACCTGGGCTCCCCACTGACCTCACTCACCAGGGTGACTCTTTGCCCAGGGACCTCCTTGCAAGATATACCCAGAGCCTTCCTCTCAAGTGGAGGAAATTATTCATGTGGCCCTTTGATCCTTTTCCACATCAAACATGAAGACCCCATGGACTGCAGCCTACCAGGTTCCATGGGATTTTCCAGGCAAGAGTACCGGAGTGGGTTGCCATTACCTTCTCCGAAACATGAAGAAGGAGGCTTGAATTTTCTACCTCTCCATAGAAAGCCTTGGCTTTGAGTTGATTTTAGCTGTGAAAAAAGAGACTGAAATAAATGTCTGAAGTATCATGTTTTTTTCCCTCTAATTTCTTTTTTTTTGGCGGATTAAAAAAAACGGAGTGCTTGTAGTGTTCATGACTTTAATTATAAAGCTTCTGTCCTATCCTTCTCATCTCTGTGGGTCTCTCCTGACTTTATTGATTCTACAGTTTCTAACTTATGAATGTCATGTAGAATGAAGGGCGGGGGGTGGTTGGAGAGAGAAAGAGAAAGAGTGAAAGAGAAAGAGAGGAAAGGAGAGAGAATGAGTCCAATATTTATTGCGTGACTGCAAAATGAGAATGACACTTTGTGATGGCGGACTCAGGAAGGTCAGATCAGGCACTGACGGATGGGATGGAATGAAATGAGTGCCATCACATGCGTGGCCTGTGTATTTCTTCTTGTGTGTGCATGTACACCTGTATCCCTGTGATACATGTATGGCCATGGACAGTCTCCTCCTTGTACTCTCTGTCTCCCTCTGCTTTGTCTCCCCATCTCTGCCTTTCGCTCTCTTTCTCTCTCTCTCTCTCTCACACACACACACACTTCAAACAATACCACCGAGTTGGGTAAGAGAGTTTGGAGGCTCCCACTGATTTGAAGGCTGTGATATCTGAGATAGCTCAGTGGCAGGCAGGGCCATCTGTGGGTTTTTCTTGAGGAAACAGTTACCTTGGCCCTCCTGAGAAGAACTGCCTCACTGGAGTTCTCCTAAAACCTTGATGCTTACCTGGTATCTTTCGGGTGTGAAGTCACATGGCGGCATGCTGGGCTTTGTATGAAGGCCGCACCTGGTCACAGATGTCCAGAAAGCACCGGCTGAAAGCGGAGTGGGTTAATGTCCTCAACTAAGCATCACACAGGCCTGTTCGTAAAAATGACCTGTCGTCACTCAAATCAAAGTCCTGAGGGCAATTTTATTTCCTAGTTTTGAGAAAATCATTTAAAGTTTGGATTTAAAACTGAGTTATCTTTTTTTTTTTTTAAAAAACAAAAAAACAAACAGCTCAGAAAGAGTTTATTACCAGGCAGCCAGGCGAGGAGAATGAGTCTCAGAAGTGCCTCCCCAAAGGTGGAGGGGTTGGGGTGCTTATGGTGCCAGCAGGGTGGTCTGAGATGTGGGGGAAGGCAACTGGAGGTAGGGAAAGAGGCGAGGTGATGGGTGTTCTGCCTGGGAACATCTCAGTTACAAATGCCTCAGCGTAATTGATTTACTTCCAGCAGAAACTAATATAACATTGTAAAGCAATTATATTCCAATAAAATAAAAAAATAGCAACACAAAAACCCAAAGTGGAGGCTCTGAGCATGATCAGAGGATGGAATTTTCTGGCCTCCGATGTCACCAGGCCAGTGTCCAGACACCTGCACAGGCTACAGACTGAGGTACCTTAATAATTAACTTTTTCTTTTTTTGGCCATGCATTGAGGTTTGCAGGATCTTAGTTCCCTGACCAGGAATTGACCCCAGGCCCTTAGCAGTGAAAAGGCAGAGTTCTAACCACTGCCTAGTCAGGGAATTCCCAATGATGAATTTTCTTAAACAACAAGGTCCTACTGTATAGCACAGGGAACTGTATTTAATATCCTATGATAAACCACAATGGGAAAGAATATGGAAAAGAATGCATATATATGTGTGTGTAGCTGAATCACTTGCTGCATAGCAGAAGTGAACACAAGATTGTAAATCAACTATACTTCAATAAAATAAAAAATAAAAAATAATAAATTTCTGGAGAAAAAAAAGAGTTCCTCTCGAATCTGAGGGAAGGCACGGAAGTTACTGGGGAAAGTCATGGTTTCTCCCGCCTTGGTCCCTCGCAAACTTGGGAGGCTCTTCCCTCTGCTGCCATACTGTAAGGACGGCGGTTCTCTGCTCAGCTCAAACTTCCCTCAGGGCCGGAGGGTTGCTGGAGTACATCCTTTTTGTTAATGGAGGTGCTTCCTAAGCTTTGGGCTGCCTGGTCCCTGAATCCCAGTGCCAATCCCAGTTTCTGGTACTGCGTTGGCTCTCAATAAACAAGGAATGAATGGCTGTTGACTATTGCTGGGGAGGACAAAAAAGGGGTGCTAGGCCATGGACTATAATAGCACATATATCCAAAGAGACTTAGAAGACAAAACCTTCTTGTAAAACACGACTCAAAGTCCAGGAAAACACAAGATAAACTGGAGCCAGAGGAATCCTTAAATATTTGGAGCTAGAAGGAAGCTTACGTGTGGTTTTTTTTTTTTTTTTTGCTTTTGGTCAAGATGCTCATTTTATAGATGTAGAAGCCATCCTAAAGTGGTGAATTAATTTAAGATCACCAAGCCAGGTAGCTACTGAAGAAGAACAAAACTTTGAGTTTCTGACTCCCAGCCTGGTACCATTTTGCCCATTCACTGGCTACCTCCACCCTCCTTTTCCATCACAGATTTTGACCCCTCTATATAGCAGGGGATGGAATAATAGAATCAGAGAACATTGGAGCTGAAAGAGATGTCTAGAAACTTTATAAGTACTCTTGGAAAAGAATGCTACTAATTTTGAGGTTCAAGGTCAGTATAGATAATTTTACAGGTGGAGAGAGCTTGGCAAATGATTTGTCTTGTTCAGCATGAAAGTTTGAATCCACGGATGAAATGTTGGAGTTTTGTGTGGCTATGGGGTCATCATCCTGAGAAACACAATGAACAATTGTGTTTTTAAATGAGCTGGAAAGTAATGACTCTGAATATGTTTTGTTTCTTTCATGAAAGAGTTCATTCACTTTTCTGCTCTAAATAGTCATGATTGCTCTTAATTTAGAAGCAAATGGCTTTGGCTATCCATACATAGAAATGACCCAAAAATAAAACTAAGTTTTCTGAGAATTTCACCTTTTGAAAAGCTTTTCATTGTGTCTCTCTACATTAGTTACTCTTCTGAAATGGGGAAAAAAATTCTGAGTGTTTCTAAGAATTCAAGCTCTCTTCAATCCTGCAGTCTCATTTTCCTACCTGTAGAATTGAAGCTACCCACCGAGGAGACTGAAAGGTCTCTTGACTCCAAAGCTACAGGAAATTATGAAAGTGGTCTGGAGAGGAAAATAAGGGGAGTTGGAAAAATTCGATAAAGAAAACTTGAATTTTAAGTGGTCAAGGTAGGTATATTCAATCATTCATTTGTTTATTCACCAAATTCATGGGAATATGATGGTGAAATGAGGGCTCAAAATGAAATTCATAGAATTTTGCTCTCAGGAAGGAAGAGGGAAGGAAGAAAGATTAGTTATCAAGTAGGAAAAAAATGTCAACAATAAAATAAGTCTAAATAACATCTCATATTTATATGTGGAATCCAAACAATAAAACAAGTGAATAACCATATTAACAACAAAAAAGAAACCAACTCACAGATATAGAGAACAAACTAGGGGTTACCAGTGGTGAGAAGGATGGGGGGAGGGGCAAGACATGGGTAAGAGATTAAAAGGTATACCTACTATGCATAACTTCCCTGGTGGCTCAGATGGTAAAGTGTCTGCCTACAATGTGGGAGACCCAGGGTTGGGAAGATTTCTGGGTTGGGAAGATCCTCTGGAGAAGGAAATGGCAACCCACTCCAGTACTCTTGCCTGGAAAATCCCATGAATGGAGGAGCGTGGTAGGCTACAGTCCATGGGGTCGCAAAGAGTTGGACACGACTGAGCGACTTCACTTTCACTATGTATAAAATAAGTAAGGCATAAGAATATATTGTATAGCACAGGGCATATAGCCGATAGTTTATAATTATTTAAATAGAATATAGTTTATAAAAATATTGAATCACTATTTGTATGCATGAAACTAAGCTGTTTGTACTTTAATGAAAAAAGGAAAAAAATGTAGATAACATCTTAAAACAGCTAAAAATCTCTCTTGCTAAACAACCCAAACTCAACAAAAATAGAAAATATGATAATCAGTGGACAAAAAGAAGCAAAATGCTTCCGTTTTCATTATTTACTAGAAAAAACCTAAATATATTGTTAATTGCCTGCGTTCTCTATTCAAAATAACCTGTATTTTGAGGATGCCATAGATTTGAAGTTTAATAAAGCTTCTCTGAGACTCCTGGAAATTGTGCACCTGAGGATTTCCAGGTGAAAATTCTAGGGGAAATTCTCTTTGTAATGGTGAAAAGTTTTCTAATATTCATAACCAGCTTTCAACACAGAGTGGAAATTTATCAAGAGCTTGTGATTCTTTCAAATGAAAAAAAAAAGATTATAAAACATTTGAAAATATACAATGCTCATACTTGGTAGAATATTAAAGAAGTTTATTAAAGTGCTAATGACACCTTGTTTCTGCATGGTATATTAAGTCACTTTAAAAAAGTTGTCGAGAGGGGGAATGGATTGGGAGATTGGGATTGACAGCTGTACACTCTTATGTGTAAAATAGGTAACTAATGAGAACCTACTGTAGAGTGCAGGGAACTCTACTCAGTGCTCTGTGGCGACCTAAATGTGAACGAAATCAAAAAAAGAGGGGATACATGTACATGTATCATTGATCCACTTTGCTGTACAGCAGAAACTAACATGATATTGTAAAGCAACTATATTCCAATAAAAAAAACTGAAATAAATATCTTTAATTAAAAATTCAAAACCAAAACAAACTTGTCACTTTGGGTGTCTCATTTGATACTTGGCGTAGCCAATGGGTTTAGAAAGGAAGATATTATCACTCACCTTAGAGCTGAGGATGTGATTAAAAGTGAGGTGTTTGCAGTTTTGAGCCACCCCTCACCACCCTGTTGATTCTTACAAACACCTCCATATCCTTCCAATAAATGTTCCTTTGCTTAAAGTGAACCGGGGCCAGTCGACGTTGTTCACTTGCAAGAGCTCTGCCTGATTCTGAGGCTGGTGACTCTTGTCCTTCCTTTTGGCACTTTTGGGGGCAAGCCTAGTCTGAGCCCCTCCCAGCTTTCTGTTGGGCTTAGATCAGTCCACAGATGGCAGAAAGGATGGTCTGGTGGTGTAGGTGGAACACCTACTTTTAGGCTAATTTGAATGATTTCCTTAGGAAAAACTTTGCTGGAGGCTTGGGAAGTTTCTCAGCTGGAAATGGGGGTTATGTGCAATTAATTTGCTCTCCTATGCACCCCTCCTTGTGGGAGAGAAGGCAGATGGTAGCAAAATGGTATGTTTGAGTGTATACCCACTTGCCTGAACATGTTATGCATTCAATAATTTGTGTGTGTGTGTGTGTGTGTGTGTGTGTGTGTGCTCAGTTGTGTTGGACTCTTTGCGACGCCATGGATTGTAGCTCACCAGGCTTCTCTGTTCATGGGGTTCTCCAGGCAAGAATGCTGGAGTGGGTTGCCATTTCCTCCTCCAGGGGATCTTCCCAACCTAGGGATAGAACCTGAGTCTCTTGTATCTCCTGCACTGGCAGATGAATTCCTTACCACTAGCGCCAATTTAGCTAATTAATAAACAAGGCACAGCTAAGATATTTTCTATACTCTTTCATCCAAAAAACAAATTGCTTCTGTAACTTTGTGAATATAGTTAGCTTAAAGCGATTGTGCCCGTCAGACAGGGGCAAGGCTGAATATTGCATGCACACATATATCGCACAATATACATGTAGGTGTTACATAAGGATTGTGACACTTTTTTTTTTTTTGCATATCTGGCAATACTTACACTAGGTGATCTTTCTATCTAACATGAACCCTGTCTTCCCTCCCCTCATTGTATTTTCCTATCCCCTCACCATAATTTATAGCCCATATCTCTACTGGATATTTTAAAAATATATTTATGTGTTTTTCTGTTTATCCTCAGTCTCCCCCACTGAGACACATAAGGACTAAGGTTTTGTTTTGCACACTGTGGCTTGGTTTAAGCACAGGGGTAAGTGCTCAATTACTTATTGACTAAATGTCTATTTGTAGAACCCAGCAGGTCCATAAGAAGGGTGTGTTCAATACGTGTGTGCTTGGATGAACAAACAAGCAGGCGGGTATTTAAGACTAGTAGGTAAGAAAGTGGAAGTCAAGCACCAAAGTGTTTTGAAAAGCCAGGTAGAGTAGGACACCCATGTCTATGTGTTGTGGGTTTTTGCAAGATGACTTCTTCCCTGCAGTGCCCTTGGTGGAAGAATCTCTGCTGAGTTGATCAAGATCTCTAGGCACCGAGCCTCACCTGGTCCCACCCCCAGCCCAGCTCCACAACCCTCAGGGATGGAGTAGAAAAGGGGAAGGGCCAGCAGACACAGTATTTTCTCTTGCTTTGTCAACAACCGGTACTTTTAGGATAGTGTCTTCTTTACCGAGTATGAGACACTGGGTGTAATTCTAGCCCCTTCTCAGAAAATGTTGGAGTTAAATAGTGTTCTGGCAAAGGACCCATGACTGGGGGAAAAGAGAAATCCAAACAGAACTGTAAGAAGAGTGGTTTAGAAAGGGCCTGGTGGAATCACTCTGACTTTGGAGTCAAACAGACCTGGCTTTGAATCTCAAGTTGTCATGTCCACATTTCTGCCTTTGATCAAATTTTTAAATGATCCTTTATCCTTCTGTCTCATCTGTGAAATGGGACAATAGTACTCCTTAATAAGTTTGGTTGAAGATGAGAGCACCAGATATATATTAAGTTTCAAAGAATCACAGCTGTTAAGGGGGAAGAAAGCGAATGGAAGAGGAAGGCAGGAGAGAGGAAAAGGAAAGATGTGGAGAAAATGAAGATAAAATTGATCATCACAGGGCAATGGAAAAGGGTCCCCTTTGTTCAGGGCCTGTGGGGCATGGGGTCTTGCTATGTCTCATCAATGAGATATATGATGCTTGCTTATGCTCACATCTCATCAGAGGGATTAGTGAGGAGGTGGTGGGCTCCTAGTGAAACAAGAATTATGTGAAAATCAGGAATACATGAAGCTACCACCAGACCTGGCCACCCCAGGTCTGTTCCTGCTGGAGAAAAAGGAGAGTCTTCGTGGAAGAAGAGGTTCACAGTCTAGTCCTGGCTTAGGTGGCTTTGGGTAAAGCCACTTAAAGCTTTACCTAAGGCTTTTCTCTGAGGCTTAGTTTCCTTGTTAGTAATTGAGTGGGGGGGGGGGTACCACCTTCTAGGGGGATGTCAGAAATTTGTGAGGATGCTTTATGTCTTTTAAAGTAGTTATCCTCAAGCATCTGTATACTACAGTTAATACTTCATTATTTGAATTACTTTCTTTTATTTCTTCTTTATGTTTCTGCAAATATTTTTAGTTTAAAATTATGTCTAGTCTGATTTTATTACCCATGAATTTCATTTTGGGATGAAAGGATGCATTACCAAATATTAAACATGAGAAGGGGGCTCTGGGTTTGACAAGGTGGGGTCTAGCCCACGTCTTAGATGATCTGTCTGGAATTCCAGAATTTCAGGCAACAAGCTCCAGAACTCAGCCCTTCTGCTCTCACTGACCCTTCCACTGACCCACATCCCCCTGGTTTCCACTCACCGTTAAGGGAAAAGCACGTCTTGGGGGTCCAGAGAGATAAGGTTTTCAGGTGCAAAGCTCTCAGCAAATGTCTCCAGGCTCCTATCATTTCTCCCAGTCAGGAAGCAAGTTCCCACAGAAGCAGGAGCGACTAAACCTGTGCTTCCTACGGAGCAAGGACTCAACTGCTCACTGACCAGCTGGACTTTGAGATCAGGAAGGAAGGGGAGGAGCTCCAGAGGGGAGCTGTGGAGGGATTACTGCCTTCACTTCCGGGGGGCCGCGGAGCTTCCGTGGTTGGCAACAGTGCCTGAAGGGGAGAGAAAGGGCAAAGGAAAGAGGGAGAGGGAAGAAGAGAGGGAGGGAGAGAGAAAATAGGAGGCAGGTAGGCAAAGCAAAAGTCTTCTGGCCTTTTTTATTGAAGGATAATCGCTATACAGTATTGTGTTGGTTTCTGCCATACATCAACATGAATCAGCCATAGGTGTACATATGTCCCCTCCATCTGGAACCTCCCCCCCCCCCCCACCCCAACTCCCACAGCATCCTACCCCTCTGGTTCTCCTGGACTATTTTATTAGTTTTGTGTCCCATGAAGGTCTCTTTGGATGAACGTCTCTCTGCAGAAGGGTGATGATGGGTATGGGAGAAGGGCCAGGATATAGTTGCAAGGGTCAGAGACTTAGAAAGGAAACAGTGAAAAAGAGAAAGAAGGAAGATATGCATGAAGTGAACAGATAAAGACATTGCTGTTGGTGTGGGGGGTCTTGAGGAAGACAGGAGGGACTAATGGGGAAGAGGGTGGTCCATGGGAAAGCAGAGGGGCATCGAATAGCTAGGGAAGGCCCTGGACTGCTGCCTTAGGTATCAGAATAGTGCAAGAAGTTGAGCGCTGAGGAGTTAGGGGGTTTATTTTTACTATGCTTTAATTTCTTAAATTCCCATTTGTCACTCCTGCCTCTCCTGCACCCTTAACCTCCATAAGTAACTATTCTGTGTGTTTAATGTATACCTTTTTCTTGATAAGTACTCTCGTAAAGGGCTTCCCAGTGACTCAGCAGTAAATAATCCACCTGCAATGTAGGAGACCCCAGTTTGATCCCTGGGTTGGGACGATCCCCTGGAGAAGGAAATAGCAACCCATTCCAGAATTTTTGTCTGGAGAATCCTATGGACAGAAGAGCCTGGTGAGCTATAGTCCATATGGTCACAGAGTCAGACACGACTAAGTGATAAAACAACAACAAATTCTTGTAAAATGTGTATTGTTTGGGGTGAATGCATTTTTAATTTATGTAAATATGCATACTTATTTTTTTTCCACTCAGAGCCATGCTTTTCAAATCCATCCAAGTTGCTGTGAATAGACTTCTTCCAGCAGCTCTGGAGTGGGTGCCTGTGGAGTAGGGCAGTGCCTAAGTGGGGAGAGTGACAAAGACAGCTGGAGCTGGGAGGGTAAGGGGGTGTTGGTGTGGAAGTGGCTCCTGTTAATGGAAGGCAAGGAGGGACAGAAGAAAGAGGCAGGTCTCTCCACAGTGGTAGGTGGCAGATTTCATAAGCAAGGGAACTTACTTATGAGGCTTGTCTTTGGAAAGTAGATCTTTGCATCCCATCCACCGGAATCTCAAAATGTGTTTTTAAAATAATTTTATTGATTTAATTTCTGTCTGGCTGTGCTGAGTCTCTGTTGCTGCATGGACTTTTCTCTAGTTGCGGCAAGCAGGGGCTACTCTCTAGCCGGTGCGCAGGCTTTTCTTGCTGCGGAGCACAGCCTCTAGGGTGCTCAGGCTTCAGTAGCTGTAGCAAGTGAGCTCAGTAGTTGCGGTTCCCAGGCTCTAGAGCACAGGCTCAATGGTCATGGTGCGCAGGTTTAGTTGCTCCGTGAATGTGGCATCTTCCCAGAACAGGGATTGAAGCCGTGTCTCCTGCATTGGCAGGTGGATTCTTTACCACTGAGTCACCAGGGAAGCCCCTTAAAATTTTATATAGAGGCCTTAAGTGAAGTCAGTCAGGTACACTGTCCAGTAATGTACATGTTACTCTCTCAAGCCTGCATCCTTGGACCAGTTCCCACTGTGTGAATGATGGGCAGAACGCACACGCCAAGGACAGAAGAGGGGGCGAGGAGTCTCTGAGTGCCTGGATCCAGCTCTTGGCTCAACCAGTGGTCACATCCTTTCCATCTCCTCCTTCAAGAAGGGTGGGGTTGGGGAAATACCATATAGGGTGGACGTCTCGAGTCGCCTTTCACAGAGGACCCACTGGCTTGGCCACATCCTCCACAAACATCTGGGAAACAATCTTTTTATCCCAGATGCCCAGGAGAGGTGAGGGTACCAGGTAAGCACAGAAACTGTTTTAAATTCAATGTAAATTGCCCACTTTTGTGTGGGTTCCCAGCTCCCAGCCCCATTCTGTTTTGGGGGTTTGGAGAAGATGATTATGCAGTCTGGCTTGTCAACTGCCATGGGACTGACCCACGTCAATGAGACCAGTTGCAACACAGCCTCTCACTGGGCTGCCTAAGCTGTCACACTGTTGAACTGAGGTGAGAAAACATTGAGCTCCTGAAGTCTGGCATGTGACCTCAACTCCACTGGGCTGTGATCTATTTTGCTTCTGTGAACACTGCGGACTGTAAACTCCTTTGATCTGAGATTTTTTGGGGGCTTTAAGTTTAAAGATTATTAAGGTGAGAGGTACCCATCTGGGGCTGCCTAGGGTGGGGAAGCAGAGCATGGCACTCGGAATTATTTCACAGTGAGCACTTGTACCTTCATTATTCAAAAGGAAAGACATTTATTTTATCACCATAATGCAATATATGCTCTCTGTGAAAACAGAAAAAAATTGTTCTCATGTGTGTACCTGTGTATACACAATTTTTTTCATAAACTGCTTATAGTCAACAATATAGCTTTTTGTTTAAAATAAAGATCTGAGTCATCATTCCTAATTCTTTCAAAGTATTCTGTGATATGTTTTATTTAATTTTGGAAAATTCTTGGCCATTGTTACTTCAGTATTTCTTTCCAGTTCTCTCTTCTTCTGGTGTTTTAATTATACACATATTACATCTTTTGAAATTGTCCCAAAGTTCTTGGAGGTTCTTTTTCCCCCCACTCTATTTTAATCTGGGAAGTTTCCCTTATCCATCTTCAGAGTTCACTGATTGTTTCCGCAGCTGTGTTCAGTCTACTGATGAGCCAAAGACACTTAAAATTTTTGTTGTTGTTGTTATGCGTTTTTCATTTCTAGCATTTCCTTTCAATTCTTTCTTGCAGTTTCTATCTGCTTCCTTTACCCATCTGATATTACATAATGTCTGCCTTTCCCATTAGGACATTGAACATATTAATCATAATTATTTTAAAGTGGTCTGATAACTCCAATATTGGCATCATAGTTGAGTCTGATTCTGATGCTCAGTTTGTCTCTTCAGATTATTTTTTTCCTCTATCATTTTAGCATCCCTGGAAACTTTTAAGTGAAAGATAGACGTGCTGTATTAGGTCACAGGACCTGAGGTAAATAAGTTTTTACTGTGAGGTTTTATGTTAATCTGGTAGAAGCTAGGATGTGTTTGTTTTCTGTAGCTGTACGTGCCAGAGGATTCAAATTCCTCTAGTGTCCTTTTTTGTCCCCTGTGATTTTAGGGCTTCCTTCTCTTTAAATAGAGCCGAGGCAGCTCTTGCAGCTGTAATCCTCTGTTATTACATTTGTCGCTCAGTCATGTCTGACTTTTTGCCACCCCGTATGCTGTAGCCCTCCAGGCTCCCCTGGCCATGGAACTCTCCAGGAAAGCGTACTGGAATGGGTAGCCATTCCCTTCTCCAGAGGATCTTCCCAACCCAGGGATCAAACCCTGGTCTCCTGCATTGCAAGCAGATTCTTTATCATTTGAGCCACTAGGAAACTGGAGCCCTAAAATCTTATGATTGGAGCTCAGTCTTTTAGTGGATCTATGTCTCTGAACTGGGTGATCGTCACAAGTATTTATCTATGAATTTTCAGTAAGTATAAATTAAAAAAATAAAAAAAATCTACCCTCTACTCCCTTCCCTGGCTTCAGTTTTCCCAGTGTTTCCTTGAAGCCCTTATTCCTTTTGACTATGTTCTTTATTTTCTCCCTTAGGTGAGGTAGGAAGCATAGGGGTGGCTGGAGCACTTTGCCAACTGATACAGGGCTCCTGCAAAGTCTGCGCTGGAGAACAGATCTGTGTTAAGATGAAGTCTCTGTGCATATCTTGTGATGGTTACTCTTCTTCTTCCCCAGCCAAGGCCTTCCCTGGTGACTCAGACAGTAAAGAATCTGCCTGCAGTGTGGGAGATTTGGGTTCAATCCCTGGGTCAGGAAGATCCCCTAGAGAAGGTCATGGCAATCCACTCCAGTATTCCTGCCTGGAGAACCCCATGGACAGAGGAGCCTGGTGAGATACAGACCACAGGTTGTGAAGAGTCAGATACGACTGAGCAACTAACATTTTTACTTTTTCCCCAGCCAAAGGGACCTTCACCATGAAAATCTAGTGGTGTTCCTGTACTGTAGATGATGCCTAGAAAATTAAGGATCCTCTTAAAACTCTGGCAAACAGGGAGTTTCTCACTCTCATGCCAGTCCACACTCAGCCTCTAGCAATTTCTCAACATTGCTGTTTTGTGTTTCTACCAGTTGTGGCTTCAGATTAAGAAGGTCTTGACTGTGACTTTGAAGACTTGCCTGTATTTCTAGATTTCAGAGTGACATTTCTCTCTGCAATCTCACTTCTCCGATGGGTTCAAGAAAAGCCATTGGTTTTCAGTTTCTTGTAAAAATGAGAGTGACATCTTCCAAGCCCTTTACATGTTGGAGAAGCTGGAAGTCTCCATATATTTTACTTAGTGAGTTCCTATAGATGGACAGCTATATTTTCTCCAGCATCCTAGGACATTGAACTTTGTGCACTAGAATAACAGTGGTTTTTTTTTTTTTTTTTTAACTTTGGACAAATTCCTGACGAGAAATTTCTAGGTCAAAATGTATATATGTTTTAAATGCACTCCAGTGAAATGACATCAACTTGTCATTTAACTAACATGACACAAAACTGTTTTCCAAAATGTTGGGTCTTTTGACTTTTATAGTGACAGTGATATCCACTGAATCTGAAAACTAGGATGAGGAGGAAACATTAGGTTCCCTTCAGATCTAGGAGTGGCTCAGACAGCGAAGTCTCTGCCTGTAAAGCAAGAGACCCGGGTTGGATCCCTGGGTATTCCATCCCACTCCAGTATTCTTGTCTGGGGAAGCCCATGGGCAGAGGAGCCTGGTGGGCTACAGTCTTTGTGGGCACAAAGAGTTGGACATGACTACATTTTCAGATGTAGGAGGCATTTGAAATAACACTCTAAGATCTTCTTCTAGGTTCAGAGGTAAAATGAATATTATATAGAAATTATCATTGAATTATAAAGGATGTTAAGAGACATTTGCTCTGGTTCTTTTTGTTCTCTCTTTAAGCAGATCAGGTATAATTTTCTTCATTTTATATAAGACCAGAGAAGATGAGGAACTCCCCATGACTGGTAAATAGGAGTATCAGGACATCAGTCAAGGGACTTACCATCTATAGTTTCCACATAGTGAATTACTTTTAAGATACAGAATATATTTCATCAGTTAGGAAAATATTGGAATTTCTTCTTGAAAAAGATAATTGAGAAATGAGGAAACATGGGAATTCTGTTGTCATGTTAATAATTATAGGGTCTTTTAAATTTGTACACAGGTTTACTAATGATTTATCAGTTAAATCTTGAGTGAACTTTGCTCTTTGATCCCAATTCTTCTGCCAGTAACAGCAGGGTCTGTAAGATAACAGCTTTTCCAAAGTGATCCTTTCCCTCTCCTCATTTAGGAGTGCCAGATTGAAGGAAAGGGAAACGTTTTGGAAGAATTTCGGAAAAAATCCAATTTACATGAAACCTCCAATGACAGATACTCTGTTCATAGTGAATGGACTCTGAATGAGGGTTTGTGCAGGTGTTGAGACTGAGGGGCAGAGTTGGCAGGTGTGTCGGGAAGAAGAACTGCATGGAAATGAGGCTCAGACATGGTAACCCTTAGAGTTTCAGGCAACACTGATTTTCTTGAAAAAAAAAGGTGCAAAGTCCTTCAATTTAATTATTAGGATGAACTCTTTGAGCAAGGCTCATGTGGAATTACTAGAGTTAATATTTTTTAAAGTCAGTCTGGTAAGACTTGGGGACACAATACTTACCTCAGCCTTCGCATCAGATTATGGTCCCCAGGGAGAGCAGAGAACACGTTTCTAATGCTTCCTAAATCCTAGCACCGTGCTTGGCACACAAGGCTCATCGTGTTCAACAATGCATGTGGTCGAATGACTGACAGACCACTTAACTGAGGGAGTGTTAAGAGGAGGATGAAAGGTATAATTTGTTAGGAAGACTGAATATTTGAATGTATATATACCTAATAATGGTCTCCAAATATATAAAGCAAAAAATGACAGAATTACAAGGAGAAAGAAGAATTTCCATAATCCTACAAGATTTTAACTTATTTACTAAATACCTCAGAAAATTATATCTTAAGCAGCACAAAAGATGACTCTCATAAGTGCAAAATTCTTAAATAAAATGTTAGCAAACTGAGGCAGCAAAGTTTGCAAAAAATGCATCATGACCAAGTAGAATTCATTCCAAGAATGTGAGGGTAATTTAACATTGAAATGTTTTCTCTAAATAAATTCTCTATAATAATTTGCATATTAACTAACAGAGAAAAGACAGTTGTATCAATGAAGTGAAGTAAAAGTTGCTCAGTTGTGTCCAACTCTTTGTGACCCCATGGACTATACAATTAATGGAATTCTCCAGGTTAGAATACTGGAGCGGGTAGCCATACCCTCTTCCAAGGGATCTTCCCAACCCAGGGATTGAACCCAGGTCTCCTGCATTGCAAGAAGATTCTTTACCAGCTGAGCCACCAGGGAAGACTTATGTAGAAAAAAATTTGAGAGCCTTCAGCAGCAATTTAAGATAAAAATTATTATTAGCCAACAAGGAATAGAAAGGAGCTTCCTTAACATGGCCAAAAGTATCTGCAAAAATGGATATTGCACTTAATGATGAAATTTTAGTAGCACTTTCGTTAATGTCAGGATCAAGAAGGAATGTCCACTATTCTCTTTCTATTCATTTCTGTACTGGTAATCCAACCCCAAGAAATAGGTTAGGAAAAAGAAATACAATTTTTAAGGGTCAGGAAAGGAGAAAACACAGTTATTACTTTCTGATGATGTAGTTGTAAAAATGGAAAATCCAAGAAAACCTACAAATTGAAAGGAGTAATAATTGGAGTTCAATAAGGCGGCTGGGAGGAGCAACCCTGCCCCCGAGGCCAGGGGCAGCGACCGGGAGGAGCCACACCACATCCGAGGAGTGGTGGCTGCGTGGGCACAGGAGGGCCTAGAGGAGCTATCCCACGTTGAAGGTCAGGAAGGGTGGTGGTGAGGAGATACCCCTCATCCAAGGTAAGAAGCAGTGGCTGCGCTTTGCTGAAGCAGCTGTGAAGAGATACCCCATGCCCAAGGTAAGAGAAACTCAAGTAAGATAGTAGGTGTTGCAAGAGGGCAGACACATTGAAACCATACTCACAGAAAATTAGTCAATCTAATCACACTAGGACCACAGCCTTGTTGAACTCAATGAAACTAAGCTGTGCCCGCAGGGCAACCCAAGATGGGCGGGTCATGGTGGAGAGGTCTGACAGAATGTGGTCCACTGGAGAAGGGAATGGCAAACCACTTCAGTATTCTTGCCTTGAGAACCCCATGAACAATATGAAAGGCAAAATGATAGGACACTGAAAGAGGAACTCCCCAGGTCAGTAGGTGCCCAATATACTACTGGAGATCAGTGGAGAGATAACTCCAGAAAGAATGAAGAGATGGAGCCAAAGCAAAAACAATGCACAGCTGTGGATGTGACTGGTGATAGAAGCAAGGGCCTATGCTGTAAAGAGCAATATTGCATAGGAACCTGGAATGTCAGGTCCATGAATCAAGGCAAATTGGAAGTTGTCAAACAAGACATGGCAAGAGTGAACGTTGACATTCTAGGAATCAGCAAACTAAAATGGACTGGAATGGGTGAATTTAACTCAGATGACCATTATATTTACTACTGTGGGCAGGAATGCCTCAGAAGAAATGGAGTAGCCATCATGGTCAACAAGAGAGTCTGAAATGAAGTACTTGGATGCAGTCTCAAAAACGGCAGAATGATCTCTGTTCATTTCCAAGGCAAATCATTCAATATCATAGTAATCCAAGTCTATGCCTCAATCAGTAACGCTGAAGAAGCTGAAGTTGAACGGTTCTATGAAGACTTACAAGACCTTTTAGAATTAACACCCAAAAAAGATGTCCTTTTCATTATAGGAGACTGGAATGCAAAAGTAGGAAGTCAAGAAACACCTGGAGTAACAGGCAAATTTGGCCTTGGAATGTGGAATGAAGCAGGGCAAAGACTAATAGAGTTTTGCCAAGAAAGTGCACGGTCATAGCAAACACCCTCTTCCAACAACACAAGAGAAGACTCTACACATGGATATCACCAGATGGTCAACACCAAAATCAGACTGATTATATTCTTTGCAGCCAAAGGTGGAGAAACTCTATACAGTCAACAAAAACAAGACCAGGAGCTGACTGTGGCTCAGATCATGAACTCCTTATTACCAAATTCAGACTCGAATTGAAGAAAGTAGGGAAAACTGCTAGACCATTCATGTATGACCTAAATCAAATCCCTTATGATTATACAGTGGAAGTGAGAAATAGATTTAAGGGCCTAGATCTGATAGATAGAGTGCCTGATGAACTATGGAATGAGATTTGACATTGTAGAGGAGACAGGGATCAAGACCATCCCCATAGAAAAGAAATGCAAAAAGGCAAAATGGCTGTCTGGGGAGGCCTTACAAATAGCTGTGAAAAGAAGAGAAGTGAAAAGCAAAGGAGAAAAGGAAAGATATAAGCATCTGAATGCAGAGTTCCAAAGAATAGCAAGAAGAGATAAGAAAGCCTTCTTCAGCGATCAAGGCAAAGAAATAGAGGAAAAGAACAGAATGGGAAAGACTAGAGATCTCTTCAAGAAAATTAGAGATACCAAGGGAACATTTCATGCAAAGATGGGCTCAATAAAGGACAGAAATGGTATGGACCTAACAGAAGCAGAAGATATTAAGAAGAGGTGGCAAGAATACACAGAAGAACTGTACAAAAAAGAGATTCATGACCCAGATAATCACGACGGTGTGATCACTCACCTAGATGCAGACATCCTGGAATGTGAAGTCAAGTGGGTCTTAGAAAGCATCACTATGAACAAAGGTAGTGGAGGTGATGGAATTCCAGTTGAGCTCTTTCAAATCCTGAAAGATGATGCTGTGAAAGTGCTGTGCTCAATATGCCAGCAAATTTGGAAAACTCAGCTTGGCTACAGGACTGGAAAATGTCAGTTTTCATTCCAATCCCAAAGAAAGGCAATGCCAAAGAATGCTCAAACTACCACACAACTGCACGCATCTCAAGTGCTAGTAAAGTAATGCTCAAAATTCTCCAAGCCAAGCTTCAGCAATACATGAACTGTGAACTTCCTGATGTTCAAGCTGGTTTTAGAAAAGGCAGAGGAACCAGAGATCAAATTGGCAACATCCGCTGGATCCTGGAAAAAAGCAAGAGAGTTCCAGAAAACATCTATTTCTGCTTTATTGACTATGCCAAAGACTTGGACTGTGTGGATCACAATAAACTGTGGAAAATTCTGAATGAGATGGGAATACCAGACCACCTGATCTCTTCTTGAGAAACCTATGTGCAGGTCAGGAAGCAACAGTTAGAACTGGACATGGAACAACAGACTGGTTCCAAATAGGAAAAGGAGTACGTCAAGGCTGTATGTTGTCACCCTGCTTATTTAACTTATATGCAGAGTACATCATTAGAAACGCTGGACTGGAAGAAACACAAGCTGGACTCAAGAGTGCCGGGAGAAATAGCAATAACCTCAGATATGCAGATGACACCACCCTTATGGCAGAAAGTGAAGAGGAACTAAAAATCCTCTTGATGAAAGTGAAAGAGGAGAGTCAAAAATTTGGCTTAAAGCTCAACATTCAGAAAACGAAGATCATGGCATCTGGTCCCATCACTTCATGGGAAGTAGATGGGAAACAGTGGAAACAGTGTCAGACTTTATTTTGGGGGCTCCAAAATCACTGCAGATGGTGACTGCAGCCATGAAATTAAAAGACGCTTACTCCTTGGAAGAAAAGTTATGACCAACCTAGATAGTATATTCAAAAGCAGAGACATTACTTTGCCGACTAAGGTCCGTCTAGTCAAGGCTATGGTTTTTCTAGTGGTCATGTATGGATGTAAGAGTTGGACTGTGAACAAGGCTGAGAGCAGAAGAATTGATGCTTTTGAGCTGTGGTGTTGGAGAAGACTCTTGAGAGTCCCTTGGACTGCAAGGAGATCCAACCAGTCCATTCTGAAGGAGATCAGCCCTGGGATTTCTTTGGAAGGAATGATGCTAAAGCTGAAACTCCAGTATTTTGGCCACCTCATGCAAAGCGTTGACTCATTGGAAAAGACTCTGATGCTGGGAGGGATTAGGGGCAGGAGGAGAAGGGGCCGACAGAGGATGAGATGGCTGGATGGCATCACTGACTCGATGGACGTGAGTCTGAGTGAACTCTGGGAGTTGGTGATGGACAAGGAGGCCTGGCGTGCTGCGATTCATGGGGTCGCAAACAGATGGACATGACTGAGTGACTGAACTGAACTGAACTGAAGGTTTCAGGATATAGGATCAATATAAAAATTCAGTGGTTTCTATATATAAGCAACAAACACTTAGAATAAGATAATTTTTAAAAAGATATGATTTACAAAAGCAATAAAATATTATGGTGCCTAGGAATGAATATAGTAAAATACATGTAGACATTAATGAAGAATAGTGTAAAGCTTTATTAAATACAAAAGTAAATGAAGTGATATTTCATGATGATGATTAAGAAGACACAGTGTTATAAAGATGTGACTTCTCCAAGAATTAATACATAAATTTTATTAACAATAATTTAATGCCTCACAGAAGTGCTTTGGAAAGTTGATAGGCTTCAAATTCATATGATAAACAAATGGCCCAGAATTGCCAGAATAATTTTGAAGAAGATAGGGAGGTGTAGGAATTAATTTACTGGCTAAAAAGGCTGCATAAAACTAAGCTATAAGAGGGGGACACTGGAGCAAGAATAGATAAGCAGATCACTGGACTGGAAGAGACACCCAGATGTAGGACTGAAAGCTTATGTAGAGACTCAGAAGATGACAAAGATGGCATAAAAGCAAATCAGGGGTGAGTTATTCAGATCCAGAATGGATGCATTAGGACAATGAAAATGAAAACAACAATAACAAGTTACTTTATGATCAACAAATTGTCAAAAATTAAATATCTGACAATACTAGGTAATCATTAAGGAGGGAACTCCTACGGTGCTGACTGGGGTAGACATTGGTACAACTGCATTGGAAAGAAATTTATAGATACTGAGAAAATATTAAGATCTGTGTCTCATATGATCCAGTAATTTACCTCTAGACGTACATCCTGGAGAAAGTCTTGAAAATACTTAAAATATGAGACGGGTAAGAATGTTCACTACAAGTCACGTATAGTAGTGGAAATGGAAAGTTGATCAACACAGGGATTAACCAATGAATTTTAGACATGTACACAACTACATGCAGCAGAGGGAACTGAGTGAATGCAGGCAGACAGAGGAGAATCTAAAAGAAATGATGCAAATGAGCTTACTTACAAAACAGAAAGAGACTCATAGACTTAGGGAACAAAGCTACGGTTGCCAGGGGGAAGAATGAGGGGAGGGGATAATTAGGGAGTTTGGGATCACGTGTACATACTGCTATACTTAAAATGGATAACTAACAAGGTCCTACTGTATAGCACAGGAAACTGCTCAATGTTATGTGGTAGCCTGAATTGGGGGGGAGTTTGGGGGAGAATGCATTTATTTTTTTGTATGGCTGAGTCCCTTTGCTGTCTGCCTGAAACTATCATAATATTGTTAATCAGCCACACTCTAATATAAAATAAGAAGCAGGAAAAAAGAACCAATCAATTGAATCTATTTGGATCTCCATAACCCAAAGCTGAATGAAAAAAAAGTGCATGATGATATATGTTATTATTTATGTTAAATTCATAAATATGAGAATAACTGTACATGTTGTTTATAGATACATATGTATGAAGCAAAGGCATTGTTTAAATGGCCAGAATGGATATACAACTGCAGGATTATGGTTACCACTGGAGAAGGATGATAGAGAATTTGGTTATTGAGGGATGCCATTTTCTGCATCCATTGTATTTCATTTATTAAAAAGAAAATGTCTGGTAAAGAGGTAATATTTGTGAAATTTGGGTGTTGGTAAGTGGAGATCTTTGTTATGTTATCCTCTATAATTTTCATGTGTATGGCATATTTGGTGCAAAAGACAAAAGAT
This sequence comes from Ovis aries, assembly GCF_016772045.2. Classification (NCBI taxonomy): domain Eukaryota; kingdom Metazoa; phylum Chordata; class Mammalia; order Artiodactyla; family Bovidae; genus Ovis; species Ovis aries. Next base: position 39,281,939 of record NC_056069.1, on the reverse strand, counting down.
TATAAATGGAAAAGTCAATCACAGCTGGAGTTTTAAGTGAAGACATGGGATAGAAAGAAGTAAACAAAAGAAAATGTATATCATTGGCACTGAGATTTGTGGCTTAAGCCTCACTTGGGAGAGCTGGTTTATTAGATTTGGAACCCCTCATCTTCGTTGGTCTTGGTTGTTCCCAGAAGGCCCAAGGAATTTCTGAGTCCTTCCAAACATGTTTGCATTTTTAAAGCTCGAGTCTGGCAAATGGCTAAAGACTCAGGAACTTGAGGCCAGTGGAAAGAGAAGATGTAGAAATTAGCTGGGTTGGAAGCAAGATGTCAGTTTTGATTTAGAATTAATAGGAAAATAAAATCAGGGAATATGTTGAAAGAGGAGGTCAAGAATGCATGCCTGGAAAAAAAGCCTTGGATGAGTGTTCTAAGCCAAATATTTTAGCATGTGTCTGCGTTTTTTATTTCCAGAGAGGCTTAGATTGCTGATATTTTTCCTTCTTTTTAAAAAATATGTCCTAATAAAGTTTTTTTGAAACAAATTTAAAACCTCCCAAGCTTATATTATTCATTAAATATGTTTCACATACATAGTAAAAATCCTCCAGAAATCATTGCTTAGGAAGAAATTTATTGATTCAACCTAAATTAAGCATTGGTACCATTGCAAAAGCAGTTGCTATGAAAAAGTATTGAAAAATGTATCATGAGATCACATAGTTCAGTAACAATATCAATATTGATCACTTGAAGCAAAACTACTGCCAAATGTCATTGAAACTCATTTCATTAATTTTTAATAATTTATGGAGCAAATGTGTATCACCTTAAAAATGTACTGTGACATTTACAAATTCTTTCAAACACATTTATAAATACAGTAATAAAAATTCCTGAGCTCCCTTAGCTTATACCAGTGTTCCCCCAACTGACAACCCAAGTAGCATTTGACTAACATCCTCTAGATTTACTTAAGAAATATTTTATCACATTCATAAAAGTACCTGTGTTTCAAGTTCATTGGTAAGTATAAGTTTTAGTGTGAAACTGATCATAAGACAAAATTGCTTAACACTTGTATAGGCAGCAGGAGTAAGTGAGGTTATGGGCAAAAGAATTCCAATCTAAGTGTCAAGACTCCAATGTAGACTATGCTTTACAATATCAAGAATGGGTTTAATCTCTTCTGTACTCTTCAGAAGGATAAAACTGTGAGAATCTGCTTCCCTAACGGATAAGGTCCTATTGGAGGTTTTTCAATAACTCCATTTCCTATGCACTGCGCTGTGCTTAGTTGCTCAGTCATGTCCAGCTCTTTGTGACCCATGGACTGTAGCCTGCCAAGCAACTCTGTCCATGGGGATTCTCCAGGCAAGAATACTGGAGTGGGTGGCCAAGCCCTCCTTCAGGGGATCTTTCCAACCGAGGGGCTGAACCCAGGTCTCCCGTATTGCAGGCAAATTGTTTATTGTCTGAGTCACCAGGGAAGCCCAAGAATACTAGATTGGGTAGCCTATCCCTTCTCCAGAGGATCTTCCTGAACCAGGAATTGAACCAGGGTATCCTGCATTGTGGGCAGATTCTTTACCAGCTGAGCTACCAGGGAAGCCCCCATTTCCTATAATCCTGCCCTATCTTCCAACCCCAAGACATCAAGATTTCTGCTAAATAGGTATTATATCTCACAGTCCCTCAAAAGAGGGGTGATTTAGAATGTGTAAAAGTTGATTAGTCAGTTGTAGAGTTTGGTGGGGTTAAGGTTTCAGATATGGTTCTGGAAAGATGTGGCAACATATAATTTCTGTTTCCTTTTAGGAAAGCATGTCATTTTGGAAAATTAGCTACACAGTACTTCTCCAACTCATCATTATTATGTGAATGCTGTGTCTGGTGACTGCCACTCCAATTTTTCCAGCTTCAAAGTAAATGTGTGTCCAATAATTAAAGGCAGATGGCATCAATGTAAGCATGGGGGAGTCAGTCTTTGACAGAAGCCAAGTTTTAGGGAATGATATTCGTATAAGAAATTTCTTATTCCCTGGTAAGACATGGCCATAGAGAATTTAGGAGTCAGAGAAGAATTTGTAAAGCAAACCCCACACCATCCCATAATTCTGCAACACAAGCATAAGCAGTAGGTAAAGATTTCTAGATCTAGATCCATTAAAAGATTAGCGTTTTACACTTAATCCAATGAATTTGGTCAGAAGAGATGTTGTTAGTAATATGGATGAATCGTACTGTTCAAAAGCATTCTATTTTTCAAATGGCTTGATTTTTCCTTTATTTTATAATACTTAAATGAGCTTTTCTGATCTTTCCCTGGGTTCTTGGTTCCATCTCATTTTATTTTTATTTTTAGCAGCTTCTTGTGTGAGGGATGGGGGTAAAGGAGGGAAATTATACTTTGCAATCATACAGAAGGGTGAAGAGAAGGAGGAAAATTGTTTTGGTCTAATTTATATAAATAGTTTCTGGATTACAAATCCTTTTGCAGCAAAAATCCATCAAGAATATTGTTTCAGCCAGGCATGTGTTATTTTTTTCATTTACATATCAAATAAAAATAAATAGAGGAAGGGGAGGCAAGGAGAATAAACATTTATTGAGCCAGGCACTGAGCTGGGAATTTTCAATAACATGACTAGAAATATAATGATAATATTATACTGGGATGATTTTGTTTGGCAAGCATCGTTTTTGGCATGGAGTAAAAAGTGAAGATGTTCTGGTAATAGCAGTTAGCAGCATCTCCCATCCTCTTGATATGGATTTAGCTATCCATGATGTCCTCTCAAAATGGGAAGAGACAAATTAATAAATCCATGGGCAACAGAAAGCACAATGTGCAATAACTAAAGATTTATAGAACTAAAGATGCAAAATAAATCAGATGATTATAGTCTATAATTTTTAAGACTAAAAAAAATAGACATTGTAATTAGTTCATGTAGAAATGAGTTTTAAAAATCAAAACAAGGTTATTTCTGATATATGCCTGATTTTTCCCATACCATAATATCTTTGATGGTTAAAATCAAATAAGGAAAAAATTATTTCTAGGGGCTTTAGGGAAATCAAATTGTGAGAAACATCCCCCTCATGGCTTTGGGTAACCATGTTGTGGTGACTCCTGGTTAGGGAAAAATCTGCATCTATAATTTTGTTGGCTTTCACCTGGTGACTTACTATGTATTCTTTCTGGCCCTTATTCATCAGTCAGTTTTTATAAAATGTAAAAATGGTTATTGAGGAAACCTAGCATAAACTTACAAACTGATGAATTTAGGAGGTGTATCTTCATGTAAAAAACAAGACCCCAACTTGTAACAATCACTTCTAATTTCCTATGCAATGTTAAAGAATTTTGTTTGGCATTTTTTAGGAGAAGAGAAAAAGCAGAGGTAGTGGTAGATTTGAAAATATTGAACCTTTGGCTATCCTGTAGTCTTCACTTCAATATGGCTTTACAGAAGACATAGATCCCTAACAGCCAGTTCTAGGTTGCTTTGGTTTCTGCATGAGACACAAGAATTGTTTGAAATGACTGATCAAGCAGAAAAGCAAGCCTCATTATGCAAAAAACACCCCAGAAGTATCAGAAGTCACATGAAGCAAAGTCGAGGGGTTGATTTGACTTTTAAACAATTGTTGGATTGTATTTTAAACACTTACCCCAGATCAGCTGTACAATGGCAACTCATACTACTTCTAGCAAAGATTAAGAAAAAAAATTAGCACATTCATGGTTTCAACAGAAAGATATGATTACATTTTTTTCAGTCTTGTTTTCCAGATATAGAAACAATCACATTGAAATATATATGGATAGATTCTAACTCATGAAATAATTTTTTTCCTTTGTAGTACACAGTGAGTTTCACAATAGGATTATACATCTCAATGTGTCACACAGTTTTTGAACCACATAAAGCAATATAATATAAAATCATATAACAGTTAAAGTCAGGATTATCACACTGCAAATACACAACTATGTCACTGAAAATAGTCCAAGTGGGAAATGTGACATCATTTCTAAATAAGCAGCTTTGAAAGAAGGACATTAGGATAAGAAGGGAAATAGTTACTTTTAAAACTTCAAAATCATTTTATCAGGAATTTCATAAAACAAATTGTTGTTCAGGAGACTCTTTGCCATACAAATTTTCAATTTCAGGTAATATAACAAGATTTCCCCACCTCCTTAGGATATGTGAAATTTGCATGGAAAACTCAGATTCGATTATGAGATGTAGGCAGGTGAAGTGTGCATTGAGCATAATATGAAACTACTGGTTTTTATATTACTACTTAAGTAGCTAAAGTTTTTAGAGTTGTTTCTTTCTTTTTATCAGCAGCAGGTAAAAAGTTGACTACCAGACTATGGTTAAAGGTCTCTCTTTTCATTGACCACAACCACATAAACAGTGTACGTTTTCCCACTTTACATATCTCAGTGCTTCCTGACATGAAATTAGAGCATAAATCAAAAGAATCAATGTGGACAAAAGAGTCATGGGCATATGTACATCTCTTAGCCATAAACTCAGAACACTGAGCAGAGTCACTATGTCCAAAAAAATCCGAGTTTAGCAGGTTACTTTTGGCATTCTGTGTAATCCTGAGATGTCCAGACATTTAGAAACATCCTATTTTTCTTTCTTTTAAAAACATATTTTATTTTTATTTATTTTTAAAATTTGGCTGTGCCAGGTCTTAGCTGTGGCAGGCAGGATTTCCAAGTGGCATATGGCTTAGTTGCCCTGCGGCATGTGGGATCTTAGTTCCGTGACGAGGGGTAGAACCTGGGCCCCCTGCATTGGAAGTGTGAAGCCCCAGCCACTGGACCACCCGGAAAGTCCCCCACACTCTATTTTTCTATCTGTTTCCTTTTACTGAAATAGGTAACTATGTGAAGGTCTCAGAGCCAAAATCACCTTGAAATACACAAATCTAGCGAGAGAACTATTTGATTTGCGGATGATATGTACACTGGTCATGAAATACGTCCAGGCCATAACTATAAATAGAATTTCTGGTTAGGTTATAAGACTCTTGAGCAATCATTTTGCATTTTTAAGTTTCTGCTGAAGACCTCCACAACAGTCTTCATTGTAGCTTGGATTTATTAATGGCCTTTGAACAAATGAAGGAATGGATGAATTGAGCTAGAATCTCTAAGCCTGTGGCTCCATAAATACGATAAGTTGTGATCTTCAACTTGGGCCTTGATATCTATGTGGCCAATTTATTGTTTGACTCAGGCCAAAGTCATTGTTTATGAATAATCTAGTTTCTTGCAAATCCTACAGATGCTACCGTACATAACGAACTCTCAGGAGAAATGGAGGCCCTAAGTGAGAGCATTAAAAGCCTACAAGGTGGACAGCTAAGAAGAAGAGGAGCAAAGGATGTTGAATGAAATTGATGAGACTTGCAGGAGTAGAACTGTTTTTCTCTTCAGCATTGTTACAACCACACTGTCCACTGCTTTAGGCTAAGGGGTCATCAGCAATATTCTCCTGCACCGTCCCTGGGCCATTTACTGAAACCCTGGATTTTACTCAGATCATGTACATCAAAGACTGTTAGAGCCAGAAGGGGTCTTAGAAACATCTTAGGCCAAGCCACTCATTTAACAGATGAGGGAACCAGAGATTAGCTTTTAAAGGACTTGCTAATAAAATCACATAGCCTGTTTACTGACAGCCAGAAATTGAGTGCTCAGACCACTACCCTAGCAACTATGTTAATGATGCATGGGCTGAAAAGGCAGAAAAAGAAATTGGTTCACTAGAGGCTTTCATCAATGGCAAATCTACATCAGCAATCTTGCGGACCATAATTCAGAGGCTTTTATGTCTTTCTGCATGTGTGCCAAGTTCCATGGTACACGTGTTGCCCTTTTCAGGCCCTGGCATGCAATTCCAAGCCATTGAAAGTGCATTAATGTGTTTTTAAATTGAGAGTCTCAAGTAACAGGGTGGCAGACTTATTCCAAAATCTTAGCCAGAGTCAATTTCTTATCAGAATAAGTTATACTATTCACATCAGCTGTGTGCTAATTTAATTAAACAATAAATTTAAATCCACTCAACGATTGCTGATTGGACCTTAGACCATTTAATGATTCCTTTCTGGCTTTTTCATTCATTTACTTAAAATGTAAAATTTACTGTCCAAACAATATACTTTTCTTGTGAAAAGAAAACTTCAGAAAAAAAAAAAGGCACTTTGTAAAATGTGTACAAATCTGATTCTTTCATGTCTACTCTAAAGAGATAACAAAATTACGACTGGCTGGATCACATCTTTTTGAAAGTGATGGGCAGAAGCAGGCAGCCTGGAGAAGTCTGGGGGACAGACCTTCCCCAGCTAAGCTGCACCCTGGAGCTCAGGTGCCTCTGCTTGCTCATCAGATTCTCCCTTTCAGTTGGGTCACTATAGGACAGAGTCAAACTCCTTCATCTTGTACAGATGGTAAGGGATTGACCAACTTTGGACCAAACCAGTTGGGATTGGCCTTAGGCACTTAGGAGACTGCAGAGTCAGTTACATGTCAGTGACGTGACTGATTATGACTTGTGCTCATCTGAGCTGCCTTGTAAACTGACTAGAGAAGATTTTGCTCTTTGCTAAACTGACTAGAGAAGATTTTGTTCTTTGAGTTTTAAGCGTCCATAAATCACCCACTGGCTATCCTATTTCCATGTGCTTTGTAGCTTGAAGTGTTTATTTATAAAAATATGACTTTTTACAAATCAGAGCTTGAGGCTTTTAACACCAACTGTGCAATGGTGGCTCATAATCCATAAGAAGACAACAACAACAACAGCAAAAGCGCAAACCAGAATCAGCAGCCTAGTATAAGAAAGGCATTTTGTCCCTAAAAGCCTCTTTCAATGTCTTTTAAAAAAATCTCTGCTTCCCTCTATACACATATTTGCACATTATCTTAGACTATGATTCTATATCTACATAATTTGTAAAATGCATGTACAATATGTTAAGATTAGTTGGCACTGATGATTTAAACCTGTGGCTAATTCATGTAGATGTATGGCAGAGGCCAACACAATATTGTAGAGCAACTGTCCTCCAACTAAAAAAAAAAAGAAAAAAAAAGTGAAACAAAATGAGCACATCACTGAAGAGGACGTGTTTCTATGATGAAGGGCAATTATTTGTTAGCTTAATTATGATACAAGGCATTGGTTAATCATCTTTGCTGGACACTATTGAGTGAATCATGAAATTAAGGATTCACAGTTTAAAAGGACATTATAGATTATTTGGCCTAGCATTTCATTCAGAGCAAACTGAGACCCAGAGAATGGAATTGAGCTAAGCTAACATAATTAGCACTAGAAGGTGGGTCCCCTGATGCTTAATTTGCATACTTCCTCTCAGCTAGAGGACTCCTTGATAGAAAATAGACTAGACCATGAAAAAAAAAACAAACCCCGCAATTCATTAAAGAGTGCTAAGTGACTGAGAATTATAGCCTTGGCTTTAGTTAATGATTGACAGTAATCTACTTACTAATTGGTGTTTTTTTAAGAATTTAGTTTGAGTCTTCAGCCATGACAGTTTTTTTCATACATGCCAAATTATACATCAAAAGACTATTTTTGAATTCTCATACTATCAGAGTGGTTCATACACGCCTTGGAGGAGATGGGACTATTCTGAGAAAGATTTGGTCTGTGCTGGCTTTGAAGGGCCGAGTCTTTGGTCAATGCTTCTCAAGGTGGGGTATATTCCCTGACCCTCTTAGAAGTTGTATGTGCTTTTGCAGATCATTTTCTTCCATTATGTGAATCCCAAACCACTAATAGATTTAAAAAAATGATACCTTTTTATGACAGTACTGTTCACTGCAAGTCAAACAGATTCGACCTGTACTTTCCAGGAAAGAACTACTCCAGGCACTAAAATCAGCTTTAGTGGAAATGATCTGCTAGGGCAATGCTTCTCAGACTTCACTGTGCACTTGAATCATCTGGGGATCTTAGCAAAATGCAGATTCTGGTGGGTGGGGGTGGGGAGGACAGAGATTCTGCATTTTCAAGCAGTGCCCATAGATGCGGGTGTGGCTGGTCCTCAGACCGTATTTTGAGTAGCAGGGATCCAGGGGACTGAATAAACTTGGACAATCTTCCCCAACAGCTCCCTCACTCTTAACCAGTTGTGTGTGCATTAGAAGAATAGAGCCTCAGACATGTTACTTTAGCATTTCTGGGAGCTCGGGCAGTGTGCTCACTTTCACATATCAGCCAACCTCTGAGTCCCGTTTCTGTCGACATGGACTTATTGGGCTGGAATATTTAACTCACAGAGGGAGCTCAGATTCTTTGTGTTCCAGCTTAAGAAGTGAACACACAAATGGATTTTCCCAAGATTGCTCAGAAAAACAAAACAACAACCCTCTCTCTAAGGCAGTATGTTAGATGTTCTTTTTCATCTTTATAAATTTTCACCCAGAGAAGCGAAAATTTCACAGAGAAGTGAAAATTTTCACCCCAAGAGCAGAACCCCCAGAGTGGCCCTAAATTACAAGAGAAGTATTTTCAGTCTGTGGAGAGTCCTAAATCTCTAGTTTCTTGATTGCTGTTTAAAGTATCCTGGAGATAAAAAGAATCAGAAAAACTATACTACACTGTGCTGGAAATCGAATTTTGTCATCCACTTCCTATTCCTCAGTGGGCTTTGGCTTGGTATGGCATTTTATTCCACAAACAGGGACTGTATGTATCACCGTGTACTGAAAATACTCATTATAACCTTATATAAATACTATACCTGCTGAATACGTAAACAGGCTGTACTGGGAAGATAGAAAATAGTCTTTTATTTTACTTAAGTGATAGAAAAATAGTCTTCAAAAATACATTGTTAAACCTACGGGTTTATATTAAAGTAGACTTTGTATATACAGTAAGGCAGTACTTCTGTGAGCATCCTGCTATGATTATATTTTAAATTAAAGTTAGTCTTTTGGGACTTTTTTTTTCCACTAACAGAAGACTAGGGTGTGTAATAAATTATCTATCATGCTGAAATGAAAGAGGAAAACATTTTAGAAGGATTCACCACATGAAACTCATTTGCCTCCTGTGTAAGAAAATATCACTTTCTAAAACCCTATTCTCTAGAAGTTTCAGAATGAAATACAATTTGAGGGTAAAATCCATGCTTAATAAATTCAAACTATTTTAAGAAAAAACTGGAGGCATCCTATTTACTTGCATATTGGCCATGCGTCATTAAGGTAATAGGAACAGATGGAAACATTTGTCAGGTGTTCTAGAATGAAACTTTTTAAGTGCATTGTATTTGGTTAATCCTAATAAAATGAAAGAGGAGTGCAAAGGTTAAGAAACTGGTCTTCAAGAGTGGTTTTCATGGCATTTCTCTCCTATCTACCATCTTCTCATGGTAAACAATTTTGACTGACTTATACCCCTCTGTCACATATGAAACCATGAAGGCCTTTTCCGGAGAATATACCTATTGGCACTGTCTCTCAAGAATACTAGGCAATGTGCTTTTATATCATTGAACATATAATCTGATAACTAATAGCAAAAAAGTAAATCTACAAATCACACAAGATGGAATGATTTGTTCTGGAATCAGCTGTTGGAAAAAGAGGCAACTGGTTGAAAATAGAGAATGAAGAGTGAACTGGGAGTTGGGTAGTGTCATTCTAATCCTGTTCTTGAGCCCTCTCTGGTAGAGTGCATTTCACGTACTCTGTAGTGTTACCTGAAGGAAAATCACAATTCAACCCATCCTTCCATAACTCTCACTGCAAGAGTGCATAAAACCTGCGGGACCCAGTCCCCAACCCAACTGGAGTCTGCAGTTGCCTGGGGTTGTGGGGGGGACAGCCTTGGCTGGATTCTATGGCAGGGCTGGCGGGGCCTTCTTGGCTGATTCTTCTAACAGAGTCAGGTTTTGCGCTTGCAGATCCGGTATCAACACCAGGATGTTGCTATCCGTCACCCGAGACACCTTCGAGTACTCCTTGCTGGTTTCAGGGGCGTCAACCTTCTCATTTTGTTTTGGGAACAGAGCTAGCACTCCATCTTGGCTGACCTTGTGGATCTCCACATATTCCAAGGGTTTAGCAGAGAACAAGGGGGTTTTGTCTTGGAGCAGTGGCCATGCCATGTCTTGGTCAGGCTCGGAACTGTAGCCTTCTGACTCGCTCTGTTTGGCTGCCTTTCCTTCCCCGCCAGTCTCAATGGTTTTTGAGGGTTTAAAAGCATGTTGGTCTGTTTGGTCCAGCAGAGTGGCTGTGGTGCCTGCCATGCCCAGGGCCAGCTCACACACGTCAGCAATGTTGTGGTAAGAATATCTGGGGCTGTACAGGCTGGGGGGCTGCGGGAAAGGCCATGTGGAAGATTTGGGTCCGTTGGCCAGAAAATAGGGGATTTTGCCTTCCCCACTTGTGCTCTGAGGGGCCTGGAGACATGTATGATTTGTTTTGGGATCCTCCAGCTTCTCAGGGCCCTCCGGAATGTGGAACTTGGAGGGATAGGCCTGAGGTTCATCACACTTTTCAGACAAGAGCGAAGGGCTGTCACAGCTGCCCCGGCCAGAGTCAGTGTCAGGATCCAGGTGCATGGGCTTCACGCCTTGCTCCATGTGTTCTTTGGAGGGGTGTGGCATCAGGTGTTGGTCCTCACTGTCATCTACCTCTATGAATTCCATCAGCAAATCCTCGCAGTCAGAAGTGGGAAGGAAGTCTTGGCTTTCCAGAGCTCTCAGAAGTTCTTCGGACTTGCCCTTCTATTAAAACACAGACACAAGGCGAGAAGGCTGTGATATCTGCAATCAAAGTGAACTCCATCAGAATAAATTCCCTGGGACTGACTTTTCACAATCTTGTGCTTTTGGCCTCACAGAGGCTGATGTCAAGTGACATAATGAGTAGGTAACTGCTTTTATATACCTCCATGTTAAGCTGAAGGTCAAATCGAAACTATTAATATGTACTTCAACCTGCAGAGAAATGTAAAATGTTCTAACCCCTCTTTTTATTCGAAACACTTAAATTTAATTCCCACTTGAATCTGTCTAAATGGGCTCTGGCAAATACCAGCTCCCTTGTACTGAGCCAGTGTTAGCTGAGCACTCCAAACTGAGCAAAAAATTGCAGTAAGATATGCTGTTACTATGGCCTTATGTAGAGAACATTCAAGTGAGAGCTTACACCAAAGTCTGATGGAAGAGGGGCTGGTGGAAGGTCACTCTTTTGTATTCATCAAATATTCACCCACTTTCTCAACTGATTATTTGTATAAAATGTTTATGACAGGGCTTATGAACAGATCTGATAAACCTAACAAGCATTCCTGTGTGCTGGTGTTTTCTTGGCTTTCTTTCATTGCCCTCTGACGCTTACTGACAGTAATTACCCTCATGCCTCTCACATCTTTCTGTGAACACCCCTGCTGAAAGGGAGGGACAACCAGCCATGGATGGCCAAGCTAGCCAGACTGCACTGATGGGGTTGGTGTGCACATGTGTAAAGATGACAATTACACAGCGGCAAGTCACAAGACAGTCTCCACCCTGGCACTTACCTCCAGCAGATGAATATCAAATCCTTTTATTTTTGGCCCTGGAACTGGTGGGAGGATGCAGGTCACCATGCTATAAAATGATTTATGAGATAAGAGAAATGGTACATATTATCACTTTGTAATTTTTGAAAGATTAGCCTTATCTCCAAATGGCCGCTACATGGATTATGGTAGGTAGAAGTTAGGAGTTCTGAGGCTACATGAAACTACTAAGGTGACAACAATGAATAACTATAGAGTGTTAAGTGTTTGACAAAGAGTAGTGTCTGACTCTTTGTGACCCCATGGACTGTAGCCTGCCAGGCTCTTCTGTTCATGGAATTCTCCAGGGAAGAATACTGGAGTGGGTAGCCACTTCCTTCTCCAGGGGATCTTCCCAATTATGGGACTGAACCTGGGTCTCCTGCATTGCAGGCGGATTCTTTACCATCTGAGCCATAAAGGCCAACATTGAAATGAACTCTGGCTAGTTAACTCTGACTGATTCTGAAATGACTAGTGGATTGTTTGCTACTCTTGCCAGATTCTACTATTTCGCAACTGTCAGCCTCCATTTGATGGAAAGAACATCAGCTTCAAATGAGTCTACTGTACTTTTGCTAGCACTGATAAAAGCTTTTTCATGGTGAACACACGGCTACTAATGGCTAAAACGAGGTGCTTGAATAATCTGTAGGTTTCTATCATTTCTATATTGTCTTTTTTGGCCATTATCCCTGACAACCATGACTGAGAGGAGGGTAGAGTGAAATACCTATAGCCCTTCAAAGCCACTGCCCAGACCATAATCAAACAGATGACAGCAGAAAGGACGCCCACAAAGATCCACATGCTTGTATCCTTCACTGGGAAGTCTAAAAACAAACAGCCAGAAAGCTCTGATCACACACAGCATTGTTTAAAACAAACAAAGAAATGAGACTTTTGAACATAAGTCCCTTGCCCCTCTATACCTTTTTTGATTTGAAGAGCAATCCAAACAGAGTAGTGTTAATGATGGATTTACTTTTCCCCCCAATATTATTAAATTTTAATATGCAGCATATATTTTACAGTATTTTAAAAATTTCAAAGTGCTTTAAAATATCATTTTAGGTGATACTTGCAGGGGAAATCCATGAGGACATGGTCAGTCACAGTAAAAATAACAACAAGCTAACATTTATTAAGTTCCTAGTAAAAGCCATATGATGTTAAGCTCTTTACATACATTGCTTTGCATACATTGCTGTATGTAAAGACGAGGAACTGAGACTCAAGGAGTGGTATATTCAGAGGCAGGTAGTCATAAAGTTGCCATCTGGGATTTGAACCCAGGCCTTCTGCTTCTAGACCCTGTGCTTTTATTTAGGAAGAGCTAGGACTGGATACACAGTCTTATGGCCTGTAGTTCAGTGCTATGTTCACTATGCCAGTGCAAACCCTGATATTTTGGTCAGGCCAGTAGTCACAAGAGCTAGGCTTTGCCATGTGGTTCTGGGCAAGACTTCTAACTCCACTGAGCTTCAGTTTCCTCTCTTGCAGTTGCTAATGGCAATTCTATTCTTTCTGAATACCTGAGATGGTTGGGAGGACCAAACAAGGTAAAGACTTTGTAAAGTACTTTAGAAATGAAAGATGAGCCATTCCTTTGTAGAAAACCAGCCACTACGTTTAATGGCACTTGAAGAATTGGATGCCTTCTACACACTGTTCCTTGAATGAGATAAACATGTAATTGTCATCAAGGACTGAAAATCAGTACATGCCTTTCAGGTGGGATCAGTTCAGTTCAGTTCAGTTCAGTCACTCAGTCGTGTCTGACTCGTGACCCCATGAATTGCAGCACACCAGGCTTCCCTGTCCATCACCAACATCTGGAGTTCACTTAAACTCACGTCCATCGAGTCGGTGATGCCATCCAGCCATCTCATCCTTGGTCGTCCCCTTTTTCTCCTGCCCCCAATCCCTCCCAGCATCAGAGTCTTTTCCAATGAGTCACCTCTTCGCATGAGGTGGCCAAAGTACTGGAGTTTCAGCTTTAGCATCATTCCTTCCAAAGAACACCCAGGACTGATCTTCCTTAGAATGGATTGGTTGGATCTCCTTGCAGTCAGGTGGGATAGCACCTTACAAATTCTAGATGATGACCTTGAATGATAGGGATTGGGCAGATGTGGAAGGCAGAATAATTGACCATCAAGCCCTTGGAGACACTCCAAGCTCATGTCTGCAGATGTATCCTATCCTATTAATAGAAACTGATCCTCACTCACAGTGGCCCAGGGAAAGATGCTATACTTCCAGACGTCTCTGTATTGAGTGGAGAGATGATAAATCCACCTCTACTCATTCTTCGGCTTAAGACTCAAAATAGTTTATTTGTTAGTAGTTACAACATACAAGTTTACTAAACCCATTCCGTTTAAAAATATTTAGCAATAAAACAATGGCAGATTGCAGGCAGAATTCCCTTTTCCTTGGGGAATTTCAAGACACTTACCATTAGGTATCTGGATGAAGCTCTCTGGGCTCCACTCACTCCAGTATCCATGGTCTGGCTTGCATCGAATCTGCACAAGGTATTTCTGTCCTGGATATAAGTTGAAAATCTTAAGCTGAGTCAGCTTTGGAGCAAAATGAGTCTAGGGAGGGCCAAGGAAAACAGAAGTCACTCTGACTTGTGTTATGAAGAAACTTTTCCTTTAGGAGATACATTAACAAAGAAGTCAGGCCAGATGATCACACTACATACCCTGCTCATACCATTTCACCCTCTCCACCCATCCCTTCCTCCTGTTAAACACTGCTCACACAAAAAACAACAGGTTTTCTACTTTTCCATTTGGAACACTATTTCAGAAAGACAAATATACTGCTCCCTACACCTTACCTTCTGAATTCTACATTATAGAAGATGCCTACTTAACAAAATTGGAAATTTGTTATTTTCCAAACCTAATAAAATAATTGACTCAAGGATTATTCATGGGTGTGAAGCCCCTAGGTGAAAGAGAACTGGGCATTTATGAACACTGAAGCAGTTGTGCATAAATCAAACATGACTTTACAATCAAGGGATCAGGATGTGACCTCCCCAGTCCAGCAACCAGTTTTAGCATCATTTATGGTAGGTTGACCAGAATGGGTTTGTCTCCTGATATGATGCAATGTGAAGCATATAACATCACCTCTGAAATTTCCTCATCAAAAATTGTTCAACTGGAATCTAATCAAGTCTTTTAATGTCTGATTACAGGAAATGTGCGGACAGAGAAACTGGCTAAATGACCTTGACCTTATAAAGAACTAATCAGACAGATGCAGAAGGTGGGACATTCTTTGAGACAAGTGGCTTGGTCTCCTTAGCACGTTGAGATTGAATAGGTACATGAGTCAGCCAGTATGTGATCTTGAAGTGGATTCTGGTTAAGACAAACTAGCTACTGAAATATTTTTGAAGTAGTTGGGGGAATTAAAATATGGACTAGCCATTAAATGATATTAAAGAATTACAAAAGATGATATTAAGGAATTTCAATTAATTTTCAATTAATTTCAATTAATTTTCTACATGTGATCATATTACTTTTGGCTACGTTTGGAAATATCCCTTCACTGGTGGCTTAGTGGTAAAGAATCTGCCTGCCAATGCAGGAGATGTGGGTTCAATCCCTAGGTTGGGAAGATCTCCTGGAGAAAGAAATGGCAACACACTCCAGTATTCTTGCTTGGAAAATACCATGGGCAGAGGCGCCTGGTAGGTTACAGTCCATGAGGTTGCAAAAGAGTCAGACACAACTTAGTGACTAACTAACAACAGCAACTAAAATATTTAAGAATAGATTATTATAATGTCTATAATTTATTTTACTATTTCTTTACAATGAAGAATTTAAAAGTAAATAAAAAACCATTAACCATGGACTGATTACATTGAGATTTTTTTCCTCCAACTTAGTGCCACTTAAGAACTCTCATAGACGTTTCGATCTAAGATATCCTGAGAGAGGTGGGTTGGAAACCTTGCAGAAAACGCTGTTCAATTGCAAGGATCTAGTCCTGGGAGAGCTATGATTTTGAGTCCCCATCCATCCCAGGAGATGCAGGGAGATGGATGGATGTAGGGAGAAAGCCTTTCCACATATGTGAGGATCACATCAGTATTAGGAAGAAAACATGCCAGCCTAATAATTAGGAGGCATGACCGGTTCTCAGTTGGGGTCTTCATCTTTGCCAAAGGACACAGTTCCTTCCAAAAGTTTCCAACTGACTCACCTCCCAGTCAGTTGCTTTCTCAGGTTTTAATCGAATTTCGTACTGGATACTGAACCAACCAGATTTTACATCAGTCAGGGTGGGTGGAGACCATTTTATCCATAGATATGGTTTTCTATCTTCTGGATGTTTTAATTCCAAAGTCAGGTTCACAGGAGGCTCTGGTTCAACTGCAGATATGAAAGAAACTCCATCTTTAGTCAAATAGGGATATTTGAATCCAGAACTATAAGACTTAAGAGGCAGATCTGTCTACCGTTTCCCTCCATGTTTATGAGCCACTTTGTATTTGATGTCAGGTGCTGATCAGCAGAGTTGGGATTAGGCTGAAGCAAGTGAGTCACATAGGGTGCAACATTTAAGGTGGCAAAAATAGCCAAGAAGCACCTGTTGGTGCTCAAAGTCATTAGTCATTCAGGAAACACAAATCAAAACCGTAATGGTGTATCACTTCATACCCACTAGAATGGCTAGGATTGAAAAAATGAAAATTAACAAGTGTTGGCAAGAATGTTGGAGACTTTGGAGCCTTCATACATTGCTGGTGGGAATGTAACATGGAGTAGCCACTGTGGAAAAGTCTGACAGGTGCTCAAAAAGTTAAACATGAAATTATCATGTCACCCAGCAATGTCACTCCTAAATATATACCCAGAAAAACTGATAGCAGGTGTTAGAACAAGAACTCATTTATGAATGTTCATAACAGTACTATTTACAAGAGCCAATAGGTGAAGCAACCCAAATGTCCATCAACTGATGAATGGATAAATGATATCCTTATAATGTTCCATTATTCAGCCAAAAGGAAGAAAGTCTTGATACAGCTACAACACAGATGAACCTTGAGAACATAATGCTTAGTGAAAGATGCCAGACACAAAGGGCCAAATAGTATATGATTCCATGTATATGAAATATTCAGAATAGACAAATCTATAGAGACATAATGCATATTAGTAGTTGCTCTGGGGCTAGGGCCATGGAGGGGAATCCAGAGAAACTGCTGAATGGGTAGGAAGCTTTTAGTTCGAGTGATGAAAGAGTTCTGGAACTAGATTATGGTGATTGTTGTATAACATTGTGAATGAACTAATACTACTGAATGGCGCACTTTAAAATGGTTAAAACAGTGAGCTCTATGTTATAGGTATTTTACCATAATAAAATAAAAAATGAAGGCGGCACTTACACCCTGGTTTCTTCAAGTGCAGGTCTGTGAGTTCCTCCTTAAGACTGCAGTGCCTAGGCCATACTAGCCAAAGCAATCTACAGATTTAATGTAATCCTTATCAAATTACCCTTGAGACTTTTCACATAAGTAGAACAAATAATCCTCAAATTTATATAGAACTATAAAAGCCAAAAGGACTATAAAATTGCCCAAGCAATTCTGAGGAAAAGGAAAAAAGGTGGAGGCATGACTCTCCCAGACTTCAGAAAATACTAAAGAGCTACAGTAATGAAACCAGCATTGTCTTGGCACAAAAACAGACATACGCATCAATGGACCAGAAGAGAGAGCTCAGAAATAAGTCCACACACCCACGATCAATAAATGTTTGACAAGGGAGGCAAGAATGAACAATGGAGGAAAAACAATTTCTGCAGGAGGTGGTGTTGGAAAAGATGGACAGGTCAGTTCAGTTCAGTCGCTCAGTCGTGTCCGACTCTTTGCGACCCCATGAACTGCAGCACATCAGGCCTCCCTGTCCATCACCAACTCCCAGAGTTCACTCAGACTCACGTCCATCGAGTCAGTGATGCCATCCAGCCATCTCATCCTCCGTCGGCCCCTTCTCCTCCTGCCCCCAATCCCTCCCAGCATCAGAGTCTTTTCCAATCAGTCAACTCTTTGCATGAGGTGGCCAAAGTACTGGAGTTTCAGCTTTAGCATCATTCCTTCCAAAGAACACCCAGGGCTGATCTCCTTCAGAATGGACTGGTTGGATCTCCTTGCAGTCCAAGGGACTCTCAAGAGTCTTCTCCAACACCACACTTCAAAAGCATCAATTCTTCTGCTCTCAGCCTTGTTCACAGTCCAATTCTCACATCCATACATGACTACTGGAAAAACCATAGCCTTG
Organism: Ovis aries; assembly: GCF_016772045.2. Classification (NCBI taxonomy): domain Eukaryota; kingdom Metazoa; phylum Chordata; class Mammalia; order Artiodactyla; family Bovidae; genus Ovis; species Ovis aries. The sequence continues at coordinate 39,264,011 of NC_056069.1, read as the reverse complement.
ACTAGATGGACCTTAGATGGCAAAGTAATGTCTCTGCTTTTGAATATGCTATCTAGGTTGGTCATAACTTTCCTTCCAAGGAGTAAACATCTTTTAATTTCATGGCTGCAATCACTATCTGCAGTGATTTTGGAGCCCCCAAAAATAAAGTCTGATGCTGTTTCCGATGTTTCCCCATCTATTTCCCATGTTTCCCCATCTATTTCCCATGAAGTGATGGGACCAGATGCCATGATCTTCGTTTTCTGAATGTTGAGCTTTAAGCCAAATTTTTCACTCTCCTCTTTCACTTTCATCAAGGGGATTTTTAGTTCCTCTTCACTTTCTGCCATAAGGGTGGTGTCATCTGCATATCTGAGGTTATTGCTATTTCTCCCAGCCCTCTTGATTCCAGCTTGTGTTTCTTCCAGTCCAGCGTTTCTCATGATGTACTCTGCATAGAAGTTAAATAAGCAGGGTGACAATATACAGCCTTGACGTACTCCTTTTCCTATTTGGAATCAGTCTGTTGCTCCATGTCCAGTTCTAACGGTTGCTTCCTGACCTGCATACAGATTTCTCAAGAGGCAGGTCAGGTGGTCTGGTATTCCCATCTCTTTCAGAGTTTTCCACAGTTTATTGTGATCCACACAGTCAAAGGCTTTGGCATAGTCAATAAAGCAGAAATAGATGTTTTTCTGGAACTCTCTTGCTTTTTCCAGGATCCAGTGGATGTTGGCAATTTGATCTCTGGTTCCTCTGCCTTTTCTAAAACCATCTTGAACATCACAAAGTTCATGGTTCATGTATTGCTGAAGCCTGGCTTAGAGAATTTTGAGCATTACTTTACTAGCATGTGAGATGAATGCAATTGTGCAGTAGTTTGAACATTATTTGGCATAGCCTTTCTTTGGGATTAGAATGAAAACTGACATTTTCCAGTCCTGTGCCCACTGCTGAGTTTTCTGTGGCCACTGCTGAGTTTTCTGTGGTCACTGCTGAGTTTTCCAAATTTGCTGGCATATTGAGTGCAGCACTTTCACAGCATCATCTTCCAGGATTTGAAATAGCTCAACTGGAATTCCATCACCTCCACTACCTTTGTTCGTAGTGATGCTTTCTAAGGCCCACTTGACTTCACATTCCAGGATGTCTGCATCTAGATGAGTGATCACACCATCGTGATTATCTGGGTCGTGAAGATCTTTTTTGTACAGTTCTTCTGTGTATTCTTGCCACCTCTTCTTAATATCGTCTGCTTCTGTTAGGCCCATACCATTTCTGTCCCTTATTGAGCCCATCTTTGCCTGAAATGTTCCCTTGGTATCTCTAATTTTCTTGAAGAGATCTCTAGTCCTTCCCATTCTGTTCTTTTGCTCTATTTCTTTGCCTTGATCACTGAAGAAGGCTTTCTTATCTCTTCTTGCTATTCTTTGGAACTCTGCATTCAGATGCTTATATCTTCCTTTTTCTCCTTTGCTTTTCACTTCTCTTCTTTTCACAGCTATTTGTAAGGCCTCCCCAGACAGCCATTTTGCCTTTTTGCATTTCTTTTCCATGGGGATGGTCTTGATCCCTGTCTCCTCTACAATGCCATGAACCTCATTCCATAGTTCATCAGGCACTCTATCTATCAGATCTAGGCCCTTAAATCTATTTCTCACTTCCACTGTATAATCATAAGGGATTTGACTTAGGTCATACCTGAATGGTCTAGTGGTTTTCCCTACTTTCTTCAATTTCAGTCTGAATTTGGTAATAAGGAGTTCATGATCTGAGCCACAGTCAGCTCCTGGTCTTGTTTTTGTTGACTGTATAGAGCTTCTCCATCTTTGACTGCAAAGAATATAATCAGTCTGATTTCAGTGTTGACCATCTGGTGATATCCACGTGTAGAGTCTTCTCTTGTGTTGTTGGAAGAGGGTGTTTGCTATGACCAGTGCATTTTCTTGGCAAAACTCTATTAGTCTTTGCCTTGCTTCATTCTGCATTCCACGGCCAAATTTGCCTGTTACTCCCGGTGTTTCTTGACTTCCTACTTTTGCATTCCAGTCCCCTATAACGAAAAGGACATCTTTTTTGGGTGTTAGTTCTATGAAGTCTTGTAGGTCTTCATAGACCCGTTCCACTTCAGCTCCTTCAGCATTACTGGTTGGGGCATAGACTTGTTTTACTGTGATATTGAATGGTTTGCCTTGGAGACGAACAGAGATCATTCCGTCGTTTTGAGATTGCATCCAACTACTGCATTTCAGATTCTTTTGTTGACCATGATGGCTACTCCACTTCTTCTGAGGGATTTCTGCCCACAGTAGTAGATATAATGGTCATCTGAGTTAAATTCACCCGTTCCAGTCCATTTTAGTTTGCTGATTCCTAGAATGTCGACGTTCACTCTTACCATCTCTTGTTTGACAACTTCCAATTTGCCTTGATTCATGGACCTGACATTCCAGGTTCCTATGAAATATTGTTCTTTACAGCATCGGACCTTGCTTCTATCTCCAGTCACATCCACAGCTGTGTATTGTTTTTGCTTTGGCTCCATCCCTTCATTCTTTCTGGAGTTATTTCTCCACTGATCTCCAGTAGCATATTGGGCACCTACTGACCTGGGGAGTTCCTCTTTCAGTGTCCTATCATTTTGCCTTTTCATACTGTTCATGGGGTTCTCAAGGCAAGAATACTGAAGTGGTTTGCCATTCCCTTCTACAGTGGACCAAATTCTGAAAAGCTGGACAGCTGCATGTAAATCAATGAAGTTAGAACACTCCCTTGCACCATACACAAAAATAAACTCAAAATGGCTTAAAGACTTAAATATAAGACAGACACCATAAAACTCTTAGAAGAGAACATAGGCAAAACATTCTCTGATGTAAATCATATCAAAGCTTTCTTAGGTCAGTCTGCATGCATGCATGCTAAGTTACTTTAGGTGTGTCCAACTCTGTGAGACACTATGGACTGCAGCCCTCCAGGCTTCTCTGTCCTTTGAATTCTCTTGGTACGAATACTGGAGTGGGTTGCCATGCCCTCCTTCAGGGGATCTTCCTGACCCAGGGATTCAACCCGAGTCTCTTACATCTAACCTGCATTGGCAGGTGGGTTCTTTACCACTAGCGTGTACCAAGAAAATAAAAATAAAAGCAAAACTAAACAAATGAGACCTAATCAAACTTACAAGCTTTTGCAAAGCAAAGGGTTCCATAAACAAATTGAAAAGACAACCTACAGAATGGGAGAAAATATTTGCAAATGGTGTAACCAACAAGGGCTTAATTTCTGTCATATGAAAACAACTAATACAACTTAATAAGAAAAACAAAAACAAAAACCAACTGAAAAATGGGCAAAAGACCTAAATAGACATTTCTCTGAAGAAGACATACAGATGACCAAGAGGCACATGAAAAGATGCTCAACATCAGTAACTATTAGAGAAATGCAAATCAAACTACAATGAGGTATCACCTCACACCAGTCAGAATGGCCATAATTTAAAAAATCTATAAATAACAAATGCTGGAGAGAGTATGGCAAAAAGGGAACCCTCCTACACTGTTGGTGGGAATGTAAGTTAGTGCAAGTCACTATGGAAAACAGCATGGAGGTGCCTCAAAAATCTAAAAATAGAATTGTCATATGATTTAGCAATTCTACTCTGGGCATATATCCAGATAAAACTATAATTCAAAAAGATACATACACTTCTATATTCATAGCAGCAGTATTCACAATAGTCAAGACATAAAAGCAACCTAAATGTCCATTGACAGATAAATGGGTAAAGAAGATGTGATTATATATGTATAAATTTATCTACATATATATTATATAAAGATATAAATTTATATAAAATATAAATAAATGCAAAATAAATATGTATAAATTTATGTAAACACACACACACACACACACACACACACACACACACACATATATATATATATAGAGAGAGAGAGAAGTAAATGGCAACCCACTCCAGCATTCTTGCCTGGAGAATCCCATGGACAGAGGAGCTGGTGGGTACAGTCCATGGGGTCGCAAAGAATTGGACATGACTGAGCGACTAAGCACAGCATAAACACACACATACACACACACACACACACACACATACACACTCAATGGAATACTACTCACCCATTAAAAAAGAATGAAATAATGCCATTTGTAGCAACATGAATGGACCTAAAGCTTATCATACTAACTGAAGTAAGTTAGAAAGAAAAAGACAAACACCATTTGATATCACTTGTATGTGGAATCTAAAATATGACACAGGTGAACTTATCTACAAAACAGAATCATAGACATGGAGAACAGACTTGTGGTTGGCAAGGGGGAAAAAGAATGAGGGATGGATGCATTGGGAGTTTGGGGTGAGCAGATGCAAACTCATATTGAATGGATAAGCAGCAATAGCGTATAGCACACGGAACTACATACAATATCCTGTGACAAACTATAATGGACAGGAATATTAGAAAACTGTGTGTGTGTATATATATATATATATATATATATATATATATATATATAAAACTGGACATCAAGACTGAAATTACAGTAAGGCAAACCAGCACCCTGAATCACTTTGCTGTACAGCAGAAATGAACACAACATTCTAAATCAACTATACTTGACTAAGATTAATTTAAAAGAGTGACAGGCCTAGGGTGCTGGTTTGCCTTACCCTAATTTCAGTCTTGCTGGCCAGTCACATTTTCTCCATTCATTTCTTACCTCCTCAAATCAATCTCAATTCCAGGTGAGAGAAGAGTGAGTGTAACTCTAGTGGACTTGGCATTGTAACCTGTCTGAAAAACGAACTTGAGAAAATTTGCCACTAATCCTAATCCTTGTAGATTACTATGGAAATACCTAAGAAAGATGGTTTTATCTGGATTTACTAAATAAACATCAGTTATTATAAGTTTTAAGCTGAACACAAGATTGTGAAATGCCTCTGATCAAAACATCTTTGTATAAAAGTGCAAGTAAAATATTCAAGATGAATCCTTGAAAGCAAACTTTCTCAACCTCAGCATTATGTGCATTTTGGACAAGAAAATTCTTTGTGGTAGGGGCTGTTCTGAACACTGTAGGATGTTAGCATCATCCCTGGGTTCTCCTCCATTAGATATCTTCCCTCTCTGTGTTGCAACAATCAAAAATATTTCCTGCTATTGCCAAAAGTCCTGTGCGAGGCAAAAGAGCACCCAGTTGAGAATCATTGCTTTCAAGTGTTTTCAGGAGACTTAAATATTTCTGAGATATGTACCAATATTCTGTACTGCAGGTTATCACTTGATGAGATTCAAGCTTATAGACTTTACTGCGGTTAAATGTAAGTTGTCAATGAACTTCTGTGGCCCCTCACCAACACTGTAAGCAGCAGGGTTAATGAGAATTCTAAGAACACTTCTTTAATAATTTTGAAAAGATCTGCTTCACTGACTATGCTAAAGCCTTTGACCATGTGAATCACAACAAACTGTGGAAAATTCTTAAGTGATGGGAATACCAGAAAATTTTATCTGTCTCCTGAGAAACCTGTATGCAGGTCAAGAAGCAACAGTTAGAACATGGAACAACAGACTGATTCCAAATTAGGAAAGGAGTACATCAAGGCTGTATATTGTCACCTTGCTTATTTAACTTAAATGTAGAGGTCAGTTCAGTTCAGTTCAGTCCCTCAGTTGTGTCTGACTCTTTGAGACCCCATGAACCGCAGCATGCCAGGCCTCCCTGTCCATCACCAATTCCCGGAGTTTACTTAAACTCATGTCCATTGAGTTAGTAATGCCATCCAACCATCTCATCCTCTGTTGCCCCCTTCTCCTCATGCCCTAAATCTTTCCCAGCATCAGGGTCTTTTCAAATGAACACATTATGTGAAATGCCGGGCTGGATCAAGCTTCAGCTGGAATCAAGATTGCTGGGAGAAATATCAATAACCTCAAATATGTAGACGACACTATCCTAATGGTAGAAAGTGAAGAGGAACTAAAGAGCTTCTTGATGAAGGTGAAAGAGGAGAGTGAAAAAGCTGGCTTAAAACTCAACATTCAAAAAAACGAAGATCAAGGCATCTGGTCCCATCACTTCATGGCAAATAGATGGGGAACAATGGAAACAGTGAGAGACTTTATTTTCTTGGGCTCAAAAATCACTGCAGATGGTGACTTCAGCCATTAAATTAAAAGACACTTGCTCCTTGGAAGACAAGCTATGCCAAATTAGACAGCATATAAAAAGCAGAGGCATTACTTTGCCAACAGAGGTCCTTACAGTCAAAGCTATGGTTTTTCTAGTAGTCATGTGTGGATGTGAGAAGAAGGCTGAGGGCTGAAGAACTGATGCTTTTGAACTGTGGTTCTGAAGAAGACTCTTGAGATTCCCTTGAATAGTACAGAGATCAAATTAGTCAATCCTAAGGGAAATCAACCCTTACTATTCCCATGAAGAGTGTGAAAAGGCAAAAAGACATGATACTGAAAGACAAACTCCCCAGGTTGCTAGGTGCCCAATATGCTACTGGAGAAGAGCAGAGAAATAGCTCCAGAAGGAATGAAGAGGCTGAGCCAAAGTGGAAACAATGACTAGCTGTAGATGTGTCTGGTGATGAAAGTAAAGTTCAATACTGTGAAGAGAAATATTGCATAGGAACCTGGAATGTTAGGTCCATGAGTCAAAGTAAATTGGAACTGGTCAAACAGAAGATGGCAAGCGTGAACATCAACATTTTAAGAATCAGTGAACTAAAATGGATTGGAATGGGTGAATTTAATTCAGATGACCATTATATCTACTACCGTGGATAAGAATCTCTTAGAAGAAATGGAGTAACCCTCATAGTCAACAAAAGAGACTGAAATGCAGTACTTGGATGCAATCTCAAAAATGACAGAATGACCTCTCTTCGTTTCTGAGGCAAACCATTCAATATCACAGTAATCCAAATTTATGCCCCAAATACTAATGCCAAAGAAGCTGAAGTTAAATGGCTCTATGAAGACCTACAAGAGCTTCCAGAACTAACATCCCCAAAAGATGTCCTTTTCATCATAGGAGACTGGAATGCAAAACTAGGAAGTCAAGAAATACCTGGAATAACAGGCAAGTTTGGCCTTGGAATACGGAATGAAGCAGGGCAAAGGCTTACAGAGTTTTGTCAAGAGAACACACTCATCATAGCAAACAACCTCTTCCAACAACACAGGAGAAAACTCTAGACATGGACATCACCAGATGGTCAACACCAAAATCAGGTTGATTATATTCTTTGCAGCTGAAGATGGATAAGCTCTATACAGTCAGCAAAACAAGACTGGGAGCTGACTGCGGCTCAGATCATGAACTTTAAACTGAAGAAAGTAGGGAAAACCACTAGGCCATTCAGGTATGTCTTAAATAAAATCCTTTATAATTTAACAGTGGAAGTGAGAAATAGATTCAAGGATTAGCTCTGACAGTTGAAGAGCCTGAAGAACTATGGACAGAGATTTGTAACACTGTACAGGAGGCGGTGATCAAAACCATCCCCAAGAAAAACAAAGGTAAAAATGCAAAATGGTTGTCTGAGGAGGCCTTACAAATAGTTGAGGAAAGAAGAGATGAGAAGTGAAAGGTAAAGGAGAAAAGGAAAGATATACCCATTTGACTCTGATGTTGAGAAAGATTGAAGGCAGGAGGAGAAGGGGACGACAGAGGATGAGATGGTTGGATGGCATCACAGACTCAACGGCCATGAGTCTGAGTAAACTTTGGGAGTCGGTGATGGGCAGGGAGGTCTGGCATGTTGCAGTCCATGGGGTCACAAAGAATCAGACACGACTGAGTGACTGAACTGAACTGAACCCATCTGAATGCAGAGTTCCAAAGAATAGCAAGGAGAGATGTGAAAGATCTTAAAGACTCAGATAACCATGATGGTGTGAATACTCACCTAGAGCCAGACATCCTGGAATGCGAAGTCAAGTGGGCCTTAGGAAGCATCCCTACAAACAAAGTTAGTGGAGGTGATGGAATTCCAGTTGAGCTATTTCAAATCCTGGGAGATGATGCTGTGAAAGTGCTGCACTCAATATGCCAGCAAATTGGGAAAACTCAGCAGTGGCCACAGCAGTGGAAAAAGTTTTTCTAGTAGTCATGCGTGGATGTGAGTGCTGGACCATAAAAAGGCTGAGCGCCTAAGAATTGATGCTTTTGAACTTTTGAATCGATGCTTTTGAATCTTTTTGGAGAAGATTCTTAGAGTCCCTTGGACTGCAAGGAGATCAAATCAGTCAATTCTAAAGGAAATCAATCCTGAATATTCACTGGGAGGATAATGTTGAAGCTGAAGCTCTAATTCTTTGGCTATGTGATGAGAAGAACTGACTCACTGGAAAAGACCCTGATGCTGGGAAAGATTGAAGGCAGGAGGAAAAGGGGATAACAGAGGACGAGATGGTTAGATGGCATCATGGACTCAATGGAGAAGAGTTTGATCAAGCTCCAGCTGATGGTGAAGGACAGAGAAGCCGGGCAGGCTACATTCATGGGGTTGCAAAGAGTTGGACACTACTGAGCAACTGAACAACAAATTTATTGGAAGACTGATGCTAAGCTGAATCTCCAATACTGTAGCCACCTGATGCAAAGAGCAGACTAATTGGAAGACCTTGATGCTGGGAAAGATTGAGGACAGGAGGAGAAGCGGGTGACAGAAAATGAGATGGTTGAATGGCATCACCTACTCAATGGATATGAATTTGAGCAAACTCTGGGAGATAGTGAAGGAAACCTGGTGTTTTGAAGTTCACGGAGTCACAAAGAGTCAGACATGACTGAGCATGCATGCAAATTTCCTCATAGCAGCTGCCTCAGTACATTACAGAACTTCTTTTGCTCACTGTTTTGACCTCAAATATTAAATATTTTAGGGCAGATTATTTGATGGCAAGGCAATTTTAAAAAGAGCCTGTGAAAAAAACTAAAAATAGAGCTAGTGTATGTATGACTGAGCAATTCCACTATCAGGCATATACCCTGAGAAAACTATAATTCAAAAAGGTACATGTACCCCAAGGTTCACTGAAGCCAGTACACAGAAGCAACATAAATGTTCATCAGCAGATGAATGGATAAAGAGGTTATACATATTTACAATGGGATATTACTCAGCCATGAAAAAGAATGAAATTGCATCACTCATAGTGATGTGGGTGAATCTAGAATCTGTAGAGAAAAGGAAAGCAAATACTGAACATTAATACAAATATACAGAATCTAGAAATATGGTGCTGGTGAACCTCTTTTCAGGGCAGGAATAGGGATGCAGACATAGAGAACGGGCTTGTGAACACAGCGGGGTAAGGAGAGGGTGGGACAAACTGAGAGAGATGCACTGACATACACACCACCATGTGTAAAACATAGCCAGTGGGAGAGCTTGGCTCGGTGCTCGGTGATGATACAGAGAGGTGGGGTGGGGGTGGGAGGAGGCTCAAGATGCGGGAGATACATGTATAATTATTGCTGATTCACTCAGCAGAAACTAGCACACCTCTGTAAAGCATGGGATTTTCCAGGCAAGAGTACTGGAGCGGGGTGCCATTGCCTTCTCCCTGTAAAGCAATTACACTTCAGTAAAAAAATAAGAAACAGCCTAAGGAAATGGAATTATTTGGCGTTTAGCTTTTTAAAGGCTTCATGTCTTAAGTCTATTGATATGAATGGAATTTATTTTATTCCTATTTGTAAGTGGTACTTTTTGATTTTCTTAAGCTAAGATTAACTTCTATTTCCACCCCCAGGCTCACTGTAATCACTTGCTGGGTGGGGGGAAGAGATAGTATTGAAATGCGTACTAGCTGATGTTAGAAGCTTTTCTAGTTTTTAAGGATCAACCACTGATAACATGCCAATAGGATGATATATAGCCCAATACTTGAGAGCCTTAGCCTGATTTTCTTTGTCTGTTGGTGCTAGGTAAGTCAGGAAGACTTTGGTGACCTTGAACCTAATTAGCTACTCCTTAGGCAACCTAATAGAAAGGCTGAATCCAGTCCTGGCCAAGCCATCTCTTGTCCTAAGATTCCCTTTGTCATTGCTACTCAACCAAAAGCCGAAGAATTGATGCCCTTGAACTTTGGTACTAGAGAAGACTGTTGAGAGTCCCTTGGACTGTCAGGAGATCAAATCAGTCAATCCTAAAGGAAATCAACCCTGAATATTCACTGGAATGACTGATGCTGAAGCTGAAGCTCCAATACTTTGGCCACCTGATGTGAAGAGCCAACTCATTGGAAAAGATCCCAATGTGGGAGAGACTGAGGGCAGGAGCAGAAGTGGGCAACAGATGATGAGATGGTTGGATGGCATCACCGACTCAATAGACATGAGTTTGAGCAAACTACAGGAGATAGTGAAGGACAGGGAAGCCTGGTGTGATTCAGTCCGTGGGGTCACAAAGAGTCGGACACGACTGAGAGACTCAACAACAACAACCAAACCACAGAGGCCACTGCAGTTATGCCTCATCGCCCTGAAGCTCAGTGTTGCTCATGCAAAGCAAGAAGCAGCTCTTAGACAGATTTTTGTTTTACTTTACTCATGTGTTCTCCAAACCTCATGGTTTTGATCTTGCACTTCAGCCTTCTGTTCAAGTAGCACTATTTACTCCCCAAGTATAGTTTATTTTGAGAAGAATACTCCAGTTGCTGAGGAACATATGCATATTGAGAACTGAATTTGGGGCAAAGTAGCTGGAGAAATTCCTGTGGGTGGAGAAGCAGATGAATGTCTTCTAAGAGTTGCTACTCCACGAAGCAGTGTGTTTCAGGGAGAGAAATCTCAGAAAGGAGACCCCAGCTTGCCAAGGGGGAAGGGGACATTGGTTGCAGGGGATGGGCTGGAAAGAAGGACTGACAAGGGAAGCTAATAGAACATTGCTGCTGGGTGCAAGGGAGTGGGAAGAAGGGTCAAGGGAAGGCACAAGGATCTTTACTGTCTTACTGTCAAGAATACAAATGGGCTTAAAACACTCAGTTGGTGAGGATATTGTGAATTTTTTCATCTTTCCTTTCGGGGATCCATCCCTAAGACAAGGAGACTTAAACTGAGTTTAACTCTCGGTAGATTCATATCAAATTAACACATTCTTCACCTGTCACACATCCCCTTACCTATGTAAGTCACGTCCACATAAAGTGGATCTGAGGAACTGATTCCCATCTGGTTGATGGCGCTTACTGTGATGACATACATCTTCCATATGGAGGTGTACTTCTTGCTAAAGTAGCAGGAGTTGGGGCCCCCGGTTTTGTAGTCTGGACATTCATGGATGAGTGTTTCTCTGCAACAAGTAACATATTAGGAGTCAGTAAGAAAGTGGTATGGAGCTTCCTCGCTGGCTCAGTGGTAAAGAATCTGCCTGCAATACAGGAGACATGGGCTTGATCCCTGGGTCAGGAAGATCCCCTGGAGAAGGAAATGGCAACCCACTCCAGTATTCTTGCCTGGAGAATCCCATGGACAGAGGAGCCTGGTGGGTTATAGTCTATGGGGTCACAAGAGTCAGACATGACTTAGCAACTAAACTACCACCACCAAGAAGGTGGTATAAAGACTCTAGTTTTTTTTTTTTTAAAAAGTGGTGTAGAGAGCCTAGTATGTCAATATAACTGAATTTGGAGGGACAGGCGAAAAACAGAGCTGGAGAAGGGTTCCCCAAGCTTCTCGACCCTGTCCATGTCAGCGAGGAGTGACTCAGGGAGGAAGAGCTGGAGAAGGGGGGGAGGAGTCACATCAGAGCCCCAGTGACTCTGTTTCTCACCAACCCTTCCTGTCTACAGATTGTTGTGGACTTTGTACTATACGCCCCCTGCCAATATACACTTGAGTTTTCCGTGGCCAAGGCACCGCCATCCTCAGGAAATTACCATTGGGTCATCTCAGGACTTTCTCTTGCATCATACAAACCAGGGTGGTGTGGAGGCGGGCATGCCCAAGGCAGCAGTTATTGCACAAATGTGTTGAATTACATGTGACTAGAAAAGCTGAAGGGATACAAACTGCAGTATATTTCCAACTACACTCAGGTAGCCACAGAGGAGACTGACTCTGAAAGGAGGTACTTCTGGTCCCAGAGGCTCCTCAGGCTGCTCACATTTAGACCTGGGGGCTCCACGCAAGACTTGTTACACAGGTGAGCAGGCTTGTTTCACCATGCTGCTGCTTTGAGCTCCTGAGGGCTGTGTGTCTGACACCTCTTTGGGTCTCACGGGGGATGTCAGCTTTGTGTACCACTAAGTGCAGTCACTGGGAGGCAGGCCAGCTGTTTCTTAAGTAAATGTTTTCTTCACTGGGAAGGATATACAGCCATCCCTGGATTTCCAGGAGGGTCTCACCGTAACTGTGACGAACTCCTTGCCCAGAGATGGCCCTGTTGAGTTTGCACTGCAATTTTTTAGCTCCCAGTACCCAATCTGGGAGATCATGGGTCCTTGGATTTCCTAAGGAAAAACCTCATCTTCCTTTCCTTGTAGGGCTTGTTATTTTCTTGTATGTGAAACAAGTTCAAACAGCTAATGTACCACAGTTGTCAAGGATTACATAATAATACTCTTAGATTGCAAAAGCAATGATTATAAAAAAAAATGACAACTGGCACAAGGTTGATAGATAAGCACCCAAAATTAACTTGGGAAACACTTACATGTGACTTTGGGGTACAACTCAAGCTCACGACAGGCGACGGTAACACGGATGGATTGGTGTCACCTCGTTGGTGGTGGAGTTTATGGACACGAGGGAGCCCGGCTGGGACATTAGGAGGAGGATGTGGACGTGGACGTTAGAGTCCCTGCCCTCAGTAGTGGGAGGTTATCAGTGCCCATTCAGGGAAGCACGGAAATTAACCCAGGGTCAGTGGTCCTATGTCCTGGAGGGCGAGGATACCCAAGTGGGGTTTGTTTTGCTAGGAGAGAAGAGAACATTTTACCCTTCCTTGCGGTAAGTCAGTGTGTAATTGGTAGGAAGTCCTCCATCTGCCCCGGGCTCCCACCAGCAGGTGAACGTTTCCTTTCCAGGAGACCGACATTTAATAAGCTTGGGTTTTTCAGGAGGTGACTGTCCTAGAAAAAGAAGGTACTGGAGTCAATATGGAGGTCCATTCAACTCTGTGACCATTCTGCTGTCAGAAGGTACTGGAGTCAACATTAAGGTCCGTTCAAATCTTTGACCATTCTTTTGGTGACAGAAGCAGGTAGATGGGGCCAGGCCAGTGATGAGGTCTCAGGGAGAGTAGGCCTAGGGGTGGGAGGTAGGACTCAGAAGTGCCAAGATGTCAGCATCCTGCAACATTCTTCTGTGGGCTGCCCTGAAGTTGGCAGGATTCAGAGAGAGAGAGAGAGAGCTTTGTGATGGGGTGTGTGTGTATGTGAGTGTGTGTGCACGTACTGCGAGATGCAGATACCAGCAACCCAGGATCGGTGACTAACTGTAACATTTCACCAATGGTGAGCAGCAAGGGTGCAAGGGATACACATGGATTGAGCAGGATCTGGCCCTTCCAGAATCCCAAGGTGTCTGTGGAGCAGATATGTGTCCACAGCACCAAGGTGGTCATTTAAAAAGAATTCGCCTTGAGACACAAACATCCTGTGATCATTTGCTGATCCGATGCTCCCTGGACCTCTGTCTTCTGCTCACTGACCCCCATCTTTCTGCCACTCCCACATAGTGAACCCAATTCTCTGCTCTTTTGCTCTTTCACTGTGTCACCCATGCTCCCCCTCTAGCTGCTTCTCCGCTCATCTTCTCCATCCCTTCCTTTTCTGCTTCACTCTTCCTTGATTCTGTTCAGCTTTGACCTATGATTCAGTCTCACAGTGTGGCTCCCATCCTCCCTGTCTCCGCTTCTGAAGCTGGGTTTTCAGTCCCCTTTTTGTATATATATTTCCCCTCTCTCCCTGGGTCTTTATGTGGTGAGACAGCCAAGGGTTCTTTTGTAATTCTTGGCTCTTTTTGGGGGTAGGAGGCATGGGAGCGCCTAGAGGCGGCTGAGTGGGTAGCTGTTCTCCTGGTTAGGAGCTACCATCATTATCTAGTCCCAGCTGGAAGCTAGTGGGGCTGAAAAAGGTGATGTGGAAAACCCAATGTGGATGGAGTTTTCGAGTTGCCTAGCCACCGAAGCCCCTCTTCTGTTCCTTATCTGTCAGGTCCAGGGAGGGAAAGAGTCCCCGTATCCCCAGCCATGTAACCCCACGTGGTGTTTCATTCAGGAAATCCAGAGCAGAGAGGGGCGCTTCCAGGAGGCGATCCTTGAACCTTGGGGGCCTGTCTGTTTTCCACCACACTGGTCCTTCATCCCTCAGGCTGGCTTCCGAGCTATAACTGCTAGCAAAGCAGCATCAGGAAGAAGAAGTTCAGAGGAGGACATGGGTGGGAAGGAGGGCACTAGGCAAAACTGGCCAGAAAGAACTGAATGGAATGGGATGATGGGATACAAGGCTGGGCCAAGGTCTCTGGGCTGAGTCAGCTGGAGCCCAGCCAGCTCCTAGATCCCCTGAAAACCGTTCATGCCAGCCAGTCTGGGCTTAGCTCTGCCCATTTTGGAACATTGCTTGACCTCTAGGGAATATTTCTTCAGGACAATTTCACAGAGTGAAGTGATTTTTTGTTTGATTTTTCTTGTGGCTAGGGAGGAGTGTGTGAGGTGGAAGGAAAAACTTATATTTTAAAAACACACGAAGTTTACAGCTCAATAATGAGCATATTTAGAAGCCAGTTAAGGCAACTGTTGATTATTTGGGGCTTAGTTGAATACTTAAAGTTTCCATATGGATTGTACCAATCTCCACATTCCTTTTTCTCTTTCTGAAAGCTTCTCTCTCTCACATTTCACTGGTTATTAACAGTACCTCGAGAAAACTCAAGAGAGGAAGGTAACGCTGTGAAATGTAATTAGTCAAATGTTTCTTTCACCCACTTTAGAAGAGATGGTTACAGTGAATGGACGGTCTCACTTTCCCTGTAAAATGCACACAAACACAGAGGTACTCCCCACCCCCAACACACACGTGCTCAGACAGAAGAGCTCATATCAGAAACACACCCTCAGATCACAGAGGAACAATATATGCAGCTGCATACTTACAGAAGTAGATACTGGTCCACACATAGATACATATGCAGAAATATGCACCCACAAATGGGTATGCATATAGGTACACACAGAGGAGCATTTTCCACCAGGTACGTACAGGGAAGCTAGTAGATACAGAGATATACACAAGTATACACACTTACAAATAGACTGGAGTAGACACACTGAAATGTACACACATAGGCTCGCATGTGCTAGTCTACTTGTGAATTTAATTTCCCGCATAGCAGAGTTGAGTGTCCCTGTTTTCCACCATGTAACAGCAATCCCCTTAGATCTCTTTACAGGTTTTCAAAGATTTTTCTCACACAACTTTTCATCTGAGGTGGAGGAAACGTCATTATCCTCACTTTGAAAGAGTGTAAATCCCGGGAACTAAGTTAACTGGCTCAAGGTTGCACAGCCAGTAAGGGATAGAACCTGGACTGAGATTGTGATATGTCCCTGGCAGGGTTGTTTCTCTGCACTCCCAGAATGAGGATGGAAGTCAGAGCATGGTGACAGGATGTGGCATTAACTGCATCCAGTCTTTTGCATTAATGTTTGCCTTCATTTTAATCCCCATAATATTGTAAATAATTGAAGAGAAGCAAATGCCATGGACATTTTCATTTCCTGTAACTGTGCTGCAAAAGGACTGGGATGGATTCTCCCTTCCTCTTGTACAAATAACCCAGGAAGTGAAAGAGAACAGGACAGTCTCTTACTTACCATTCAGAAGGCTGGCGAAGAGAAAAAGTAGCAGAATGAAAAGCACTCTGGATGCTGCATTTTCCTTCATGTTGGCTCCTTCCTCTTTCCACAGGAAATATATCAGAGGTTCACTGAAAGAGAAGGCACAGGCAACTTTTTGAAACACCAAAAGTCTGGTGAGGCACATGCACCACTTTATTCTGAGTGTTTGCAACTGATTCTTGCTCCTTGCTGAATGTGAATAACAAAACAGGAGGAAAGGAATGTAGGAAAATGTAACAAGGATAGCTTGGCTCAGAAACATAGCTGTGCATATGCTGGGAAAAATTCCACCACCAGAGGTCATCCGAAGACAACGTTCAAGGTCAGCTGAGCACAAAGGGCTCCTTTGCACACACCCTAAGGAAAAATTGTTCTCTTTGCACCCCACAGGGTTAGTTGCTCAGTTGTATCTGACTCTGAAACCCCATGGACTGTAGCTTGCCAGGCTCCTCTGTTCACGGGATTTCTCAGGCAAGAATACTGGAGTGGGTAGCCATTCCCTTCTCCAGGGGATCTTCCTGACCCAGGGTTGGAACCTTGTCTCCTGCATTGCAGGTGAATTCTCTACTGTCTGAGCCACCAGTGAAGCCACCCAATAATAGATCACCTGTTTTATGTGATACAGATTGCATGCCCTACAATAGAACTGTTCTGGGAGGACTCTGATCTACTAGCCAAAAATAAGGCAGGCTGAAAAGTTGATGCTTTCAGTTTAACTCCCACCTGGCCCCATGGATGCCACCAAGAAAAAGGGGGAAGGCTCTCTTGAAGGTTCTGCTTCTGAAGACTCTAGAAGTGTCCCAGCTCACGGACAAGGCTGTGAGCCATGTAGTGAACTCTAGTGGACTTCCATGTGATGACTCTTACCCTTTGGAAAAGCCTCATAAGCAAAAATTGACAATTCCCAGTAACAATTCAAAGTCCTTTGCATTTGAAGAATTAAGCAAATTTTGAACCTACAGGGGTTGAGAGTTTTGAGAAATTTATTATTAATATTATTTTTACCCTTGGAACAATTTTCAAAGCCTCTAAATGTCCTTTTAAGAAGAAAGGATTTTGAAAGACATTTGGAAAAGACTCATTAGCCTCTTTGGACTCCAAACAACTCTTGGAAAACAATAGATCTGATGAAGTAAGTATAAATTCTTGGAAGCCCATGACTTACATTTTCCTTTTAAATTTTACATTTTTTTTTAAAAATTGGGGGAAGGGCATGCAGGAGCAAGGCCGCCCATCCAGGGATGTTGGAAAATACTGAATGCTGCTTGATGAGCCTTGAAAAGACCAGGCTTTGCCAACTCCTCCTGGTCAGAGGGTGGATCTCCATCTGCCAGCCAGACATCACCTAACAAACAACTTCTTGAAGTTCTTTCCACCTGCTATCATGTCCCTTGAGACATACTTGGAAATAGAATTCTCAGTGACGATACAGGTTCGGGGTTTTATGTTGGGGATTGAAACTGGAAAATGGAACAGGAAAAAGATAGCAGCGGAAAGGGTAGAAGTTGAGAAATTATGAAGCAGAGAGACAGCAGAGTGGCCATGCCTGCCTCCAAGGATCTTAAACACTGTTGTTCGCCCTAATCCAGTTTCACTGGGTCCACTGAGGCCTGAAAGAGTTCTTTGTCCTGCACATCTTGTGATCTCAGCTTGGCCTGGGGATGGGTGTGCTACCCACTGACTGAAAAAGTTCTAAAATAAACCTGAAACTCTTCTAAATAACATTTTCCAATAAAAGTGCTTTCAGGAAGCATTTTATTCCTAAGATATCCTGGAATCTGGTAAGTAGCCATGTGCACTTTCTGCTTTCTTGAAACCGCCGTGTCTGGGAACTGGACACTCTCATTGCAGTCCCATTACTGTGTTTCAATAATGATTCCCAATTTACTCTGCATCTTACTCTCCAGCAGGGCAAACACAGTGCTGGAGTAAATAAACCTTCAGAGAGAAAGATAATCCCAACTTCCCACTTCAACGGGTGCTATGCTGAATGTTAACCTGATCACCTACTGTGGTCTCTTCCTGCACTAGGCACATCTCCCACTGTGCATGGACCATTTTTTTATGAATAGTGAACACTAGGCTGGGGATAAATTTTGTCTCATACTAAAAACAGAGTTACCATATGATTCAGCAATCTCACTCCTTGGCATTTATCTAAGATACATATACCCGAATGTCACTGTAACACTATATTCAATAGACAAGACATGCAAGCAATCTAAGTGTCCATGGACAGATGAATAGACAAAGAAGATCTGGTATATATACACAATGGAATATTACTCAGCCATAAAAATGACTGAAATAACGCCATTTGCAGTAACATGGATGGACCTAGAGATTCTCATACTAAGTGAAGTAAGTCAGAGAAAGAAAGACAAATAGCATATGATATTATTTACATGTGGAATCTAAAAGATGATACAAATGAACATATTTACAGAAAGAAATAGGCTCACAGACATAGAAAACAAACTTACTGTTACCGAAGGGGAAAGTGAGTGGGAAAGGGATAAATTAACCGTTTGGGATAAACAGATATACATTCCTATATATAAAATAAACAACAAAGTATTATTATACAGTACAGGGAACTATATTCAATATCATATAATAACCTATAATGGAAGAGAACCCCCCCAAAAATATTTGAATGTTTGGATCAGATATTATATTCAGATCTAAAATCTGAATCACTTTGTTGTACACCAGAAACTAACACATTTGTAAACCAACTATACTTCAATGAAAAAGTGTAAGCAACTTAAATAAAACTTTATTGTTTGAGTTCACTTCCCCATCGCAAGCATGATCTTGATCAAGATTATTCACTCCAGCTTGGGCTGGAACATCCAGAGTGTCCACAGACTGCTTGCAGTGATGGTTATAGTGGCAAATGGCTCCAAATGTTGGCAGTTCAACTAGGAAAAAGTGAACCTCATACCGCCACCAGAGGACAATGATGTTGGCCTCATTCCTCAATAGCTCTCTGAGTGTGACTGTGGTTTGAAAATTCAAGAATGAAAACGGAAAAGCAGGTCTGTAGCAAGTCAGCACCCTCATGCCTTGCCCATGACAAACTGCTTTGGCTTCCTTGCTTCCAAATCCTTAAAGATTCTACTGTCTCTATGTTCCACCCGTTACCTAATATCCATTGTCACAGTGTATGTCCCACTGTGGTAGAATGCCACCCTCCCCTTTCTTCTCATTCTGTGCATCAATGCTAAGCCTGGAAAGCTCCCCTTCTTCACCTTTCCCATTAAGCCAAGTCTCATCTACACAGGGAAAAACTTGAGAAAGCAGTCTGGCAGTCTTTTTTCCTTAATGTTTATTTATTTGGGTGCATGGGCTTAGTTGCCCTGCAGCACAGGGGATTTTAGTTCCCTAATCAGGGATGGAACCTTCATCCTCTGCATTGGAAGGCAGATTCTTAACCACTGGACCAACTGGGAAGTCCCCAGTCTGGCAATTTTTGCCCTGGCCACTTGCTCTTCTGAGAAACAAGACCCACTCTCCCTGATGCAAAATCAGAGCCATGGTCCCATAGCTTGGGCAGATTCCACTGTCCACAGCAGGGAGAGCATTTCATAGGAGAGAAGGCTGGGGGAGGAGGGTCTCCTGAGAGTTAAAAATAACAGACCTGAGCTTTCACTCTCTACCCTAGGTAGACTCTATCTGCATATTCTAGTTCATCCGGCCCCTGAACCAACCCAAACGCCAGAAATCTCAGTGCTACACTTTTGTGGGACTTGTTCCCAAGACCTGGTGTCAGGTGGTTCTGAGGCAAACACAGTTCTCACCTTGTCTTGCCTCATTTGTCACTGTTGCTCTGATGTTCTACTCAGATTTTTGGCTGAGCTCCTCTGACTCTAGAAATGGGCCTAGCATGGAGGGCAGGGGTTTGGAGGACCTACCTAACTCTTGCAAGCTTAATTACCACAGACAAGCAGGGTTCCATCCAAGATTTGAATTTCTTGAAGGACTGTCACAAATGTGAAATGCACAAATCACAAGTATTCTGCTCAATGAATTATCACAAGATGGACACGTCTATGTTACAACCAGGTCAAGAAACAGAACACTAATAGCATCCTAGAAATTCCCCCAGTGCCTCCTCCCAGTCTCTACCCGACCCTTTCCAAGAGGAACCAGTTTTCTGACTTCTAACACTGAAGATGAGTTCTGCTTACTTTTGGACTTTATAGAAACAGAATCATACAATACGCATATTTTGACTGTGCGTGTCTGGCTTCTTTCATTTCACATTGTTGTATGATTCATCTGTGTTGTTACATGGAGTTTTACTAAAAATTCATTTTTAGTTCACGTCATTCATCTTCATAGTACACTGAAAGAAAGACCATAATTTATTTCCTCATTCTACTCTTGATGGACATTTGAGGTTTCCAGTTTTTGATAAACTTTGAATTTTGCTAAGACTTATCAAGATTCTGATGGCAGAGGAGACCCACATACCTTATACCTGCTTTATGTTCTTTCCCAACTTTTTGTTCTCTACCTTTAATGGTTAGGATACCGCCTGCCATACATCTTGATTATAAATGCAAATTAAGTTTCCAATGCCTGTCTTGTCCTAAAAATGCAAACCATCTCATTTCTTGCAGCAAATTTTAAATACATCCATTCATGGTCTGAAATGTTAGGAACTGTGTTGCTTCCTTTGGGGTCTGCTGGGTCAGGTCCTCTACACTCTGGGTCTCCTTACCTGCCTGCAGCTCTACCTGTTTGATGGCCTGAGGCTAACAGAACATGGTGAGAACCCCACAGTACTTTTTGATTTCTAGGAATCTGGCTTTTGTTTCTAATATCGAATGCCAACATTTAGTTTGGAAAACAGAGGAGATAATCTGCTCAGGGTGGGAGGAGCAAGCAGCAGGAGGGTTTACCTATTTCATACCAGGCTCAAGATTAGGGCCATTATACAAGCTCTGTTGTTGCTGGTGTTGTTGCTAAGTTGTATCTGACTCTTTGCAACCCCATGGATTGACGGCAGCACACCAGGCTACCCTGTCCTTCACTATCTCCCAGACTTTGTTCCAATTCACATCCATTGAGTCAGTGATGCTATCTAACCATCTCATCCTCCGTTGCCCCCTTCTCCTCCTACCTTCAATCTTTCCCAGCATCAGGGTCTTTTCCAATGAGTCATCTCTTTGCATCAGGCAGCCAAAATATTGGAGCTTCAGCTTCAAAACCATCCTTCTAATAAATATACAGGGTTGATTTTCTTTAGGATTGACAGGTTTGATCTCCTTGCTGTCCAAGGGACTCTCAAGAGCCTTCTCCAGCCCTCCAACTTGAAAGCATCAATTTATTGGCACTAAGACTATGCCAAAGTCTTTGACTGTGTGGATCACAAGAAACTATGGAAAACTCTGAAAGGAATGGGAATACCAGACCACATGACCTCTTCTTGAGAAACCTATATGCAGGTCAGGAAGCAACAGTTAGAACTGGACATGGAACAACAGACTGGTTCCAAATAGGAAAAGGAGTACATCAAGGCTGTATATTGTCACCCTGCTTATTTAACTTCTATGCAGAGTACATCATGAGAAATGCTGGGCTGGAAGAAGCACAAGCTGGAATCAAGATTGCCAGGAGAAATATCAATAACCTCAGATATGCAGATGACACCACCCTTGCGGCAGAAAGTGAAGAGGAACTAAAAAACCTCTTGATGAAAGTGAAAGAAGAGAGTGAAAAAGTTGGCTTAACGCTCAACATTCAGAAAACGAAGATCATGGAATCTGGTCCCATCACTTCATGGGAAATAGATGGGGAAACAATGGAAACAGTGTCAGACTTTATTTTTGGGGGCTCCAAAATCACTGCAGTTGGTGACTGCAGCCATGAAATTAAAAGATGTCTACTCCTTGGAAGGAAAGTTATGACCAACCTAGAGAGCATATTCAAAAGCAGAGACATTACTTTGTCAACAAAGGTTCATCTAGCCAAGGCTATGGTTTTTCCAGTAGTCATGTATGGACGTGAGAATTGGACTGTGAAGAAAGCTGAGTGCCAAAGAATTGATGCTTTTGAACTGCGGTGTTGGAGAAGACTCTTGAGAGTCCCTTGGACTGAAAGGAGGTCCAACCAGTCCATCCTAAAGGAGATCAGTCCTGGGTGTTCACTGGAAGACTGATGCTAAAGCTGAAACTTCAATAGTTTGACCACCTCATGCAAAGAGTTGACTCATTGGAAAAGACCCTGATGCTGGGAGGGATTGGGGGCAGGAGGAGAAGGGGACGACAGAGGATGAGATGGCTGGATGGCATCACTGACTCGATGGACATGAATTTGAGTGAACTCCAGGAATTGGTGATGGACAGGGAAGCCTGTTGTGCCGTGATTCATGGGGTCACAAAAAGTCAGAGAGGACTGAGAGACTGAACTGGACTGAAGCCTTCTTTATGGTCCAACTCTCACAGCTATACGTGACTACTGGAAAAACCATAGCTTTGGCTATATGGACCGTCATCAGCAAAGTGATGTCTTTGCTTTTTAATATGTCGTCTAGGTTCATCATAGCTTTCCTTCCAAGGAGCAAGTATCTTTTAATTTCATGGGTGCAGGCACTGTCAGCAGTAATTTTGTAACAGAAGAAAGTAAAATGTGTCGAAATCAATAGTCAATATCTGTAGAATAAGTGTATCACTGAAGCCTTAAAGCTGGAAAAGCAGAACAAGAATCTAAGATAGAGGAGGAAATTCTGCACACAGAGGAAGTGGTCCTGTGGTAGTATTAACAAACTCTGGATTTGGAGTGAATTTAGCATCCTGTCTTTGACAGGGGAACCTGAAGAAATTTTCAGGACCACATGGCAGCTGCTCTTAAATGCAGACATTGAATGTTGGAGATGCAGCCCTGGCCCAAGGGTGTGAGGATATGAAGCTTCCAGCTCTTCCTGGGTTCAATGCAAACGTGTGCCCACAGCAGTGAAGTTTATCAATCCATGGCCCAGAAATCAGACTCACACATTAGTCTGTGAGCTTTCCAAGCCAGACTCTTGCTCATATGTCACCCATTATTGTTATTATTTTTTAATCTCTGCAGTGATCAAGTTTCCATTTTATTGCTTCTCAAACAGGTGGCCATCTCATCCCTTGGCCTGAGATACCCTTCGGCGGGGAACATCTGGCACCTTCCATTAGGGAATCACGTCTATATAAAATGACCATCCCAGCTGAACCTAGCAGTTTAGTTAGACTATCATGGTGGTGTAGATGTTACTAGAAATATTAGAGAGACTAGTCAAAAATGTCCATGTCTGATTCCAGCCACCCCCTCCCTCCTCTCTTGTGAATCTCAGAAGACTCTGTCTGTAAAGAGGCATCTAAGCAGAGGGGGTGTGTGGGGCATGGCATGGCCATGTGCTGAAAGAGGCAGACAATGGGCAGAGATTGCAACTGTGCCAACTGGAGCCAAGTTAGGGGTTGGAATCACATCTGGGGACGCACATAGAAAGACCTTCTGGCCCTTAACCTGACTGGGTAAATGCACAGGGTGATACATGTGCCTTTGCACAGGAGTCACTTTAATAAAACAGAATACTGAATGCTTCCCCACGGCTGGTGGCATGGCTTCCAAATCCAATTAAACCAACACCACTCACTGGCCCCAACATCCCAGCAGGATCTTTGATTTGAGAGAGGCTTGTTTTCATTTAGCCTCCTTGGCTTGAAGGCAAGAACACGAACTGAGTGAGTTTCAATTCTCCCTAGTCAGTGCAGCCTTCAGGCAGATGGTGGAAAATGCCCTTTGGGCCGACTTTCAGAGGAACTAGTTCCTCACAAGATCATCAACTAACAACAATAAAAAAAAAATCCACAAATTGTACATTATGTTTTGCAGTTTACAGAGCTGTTCCACAGATTTCAGTGGTTTTCAATCCAGGACTCACATTAGGACCATGTAGGGGGCCATTAGATTCACATTAGAACCATGAAGCCATTTATGGATGTGAGAGTTGGACCATAAAGAAGACTGAGCGCCGAAGAATTGACGCTTTCCAACTGTGGTGCTGCAGAAGACTCTTGAGAGTCCCTTGGACTGCAAGGAGGTCAAACCTGTCAATCCTAAAGGAAATCAACCTTGAATACTCATTGGAAGGACTGATGCTGAAGCTGAAGCTCTGATACTTTGGCTACCTGATGTGAAGAGCTGACTCATTGGAAAGGACCCTGATGCTGGGAGAGACTGAGGAAAGAAGGAGGAGTGGACAACAGAGGATGAGATGGTTGGATGGCATCACTGACTCAATGGACGTGAGTTTGAGAAAACTCCAGCAGATGGTGAAGGACAGGGAAGCCTGGTGTGCTGCAGTCCATGATGTCACAGAGTCAGACATGACTTAGCAACTGAACAACAAAGGGAACTTACTAAAAGGACCAACTTCTACATCTTGTACCAAGAAATTCTGATCGATTCAGAATTGGATCCATAAGCACGTGGACATTTTAACAAAGCCCTCCAGATGATTTTAATATAAAGCCAGGGCCAGGAACCACTAATGCCACCTAACACATATTATGCCTCTGTTGGGAGGCTCCCCTGGATGGGAGAGGAAACCAATTCTCAGAGAGGCTCTGCCCACCATCACACAGTGCAGGCAGCACAGAAGAAATGGGAACCCACTCAGGAGACTGGGAGTCCTGCCTCAAATTAACAACCTCAAAGACAAAATGACAAAACATTTACATGGTGATCTATAGATTTTAAAGCACTTTCCCCTCACAGTCTTAGTTTATTCTTAGAATAGTCCTGTGCAGTGGGCAGGAAAGCTATTATTGTTCCCACCACTACTTCACTGCTCTCAAGTAAAAGGTGAGGAAACAGAAGTTCATGGGGGTAAGTGGTTTAAACCACCAACCTTATCTTAAAAGCCCCCAGTGGGCTCAGAACTGCATGGTGATAAAATTGACAAACCCTCATGTAGAATGCACTACATGCCAGGCCCTTTCACAGATGAGGACCTGGGGCCGAGAAACACTCCATGAGTTGTCTAAGGTCATGCAGCCAGCAAGCAGTGGATGGAGGGAAAGGAACTCTGCAGTTGGGCTCCACGATCTGAGGTTGTTAAGCTTTTCACTTCTGATGGCTGCAAAGGAGCAGTGGACCCTACCTTCAAGAGGCTCCAGTGCACAGAACCCAACAGGCCATGGTTTGGTGGATAGGTCAGAGGACTTTGGGACCACGGGTTCTGAGCCATCTAAAGCATCTCTCTTTCTAGTAAAGGGTTCTTTCAGCAACCCCCACCCCGTTCCCAAACCCTGCTCTGATTCAGGGTGCTGCTGGACTCTAGGGCTGGTCCTTCAAGAGCAGTGGATGTTCTTGGGCACTGCTTCTGGAGTCTCTCCTGGGCACCACTGCTTATCCCAGGTATAATGAGTTGACATTTTTGGAGGGTGAGACCTAGGAAGGGGTACTTTTGTAAATTAAAAAATTGTATTGGAATATAATTGTGTAGCAGGCTTCCTAGGTGGC
Source organism: Ovis aries (assembly GCF_016772045.2). Lineage (NCBI taxonomy): Eukaryota > Metazoa > Chordata > Mammalia > Artiodactyla > Bovidae > Ovis > Ovis aries. Next base: position 39,238,627 of record NC_056069.1, on the reverse strand, counting down.
ACTAGTGGTAAAGAACCTGCCTGCCAAGGTAGAAGAAGTAACAGACGTGGGTTTGATTCCTGAGTTGGGAAGATTCTCTAGAGGAGGGCACAGCAATCCACTCCAGTACTCTTGCCTGGAGAAACCCAAGGTCAGAGGAGCCTGGCAGGTTGCAGTACACAGGGTTGCAGAGTTGGAAATGACTGAAGTGACTTAGTAGGGCATGGCATAATTGTGCAGCATTAGATAAAACCTCTATCAAGTCACAAACCAATCATTTCTTTCCTGTGATGGGAATGATTAAAATCTAGTCTCTTAGGAACTCTGAACATTATAATACAAACTGCTACTGCTAAGTCACTTCAGTCGTGAACGACTGTGTGACGCCATAGACGGCAGTCCACCAGGCTTCTCTATCCCTGGGATTCTCCAGGCAAGAACACTGGAGTGAGTTGCCATTTCCTTCTCCAATGCATGAAAATGAAAAGTGAAAGTGAAGTCGCTCAGTTGTGTCTGACTCTTAGCGACCCCATGGACTGCAGCCCACCAGGCTCCTCCATCCACGGGATTTTCCAGACAAGAGTACCGGAGTGGGGTGCCACTACCTTCTCCGTTATAATACATGGTTATCTATAACCATTACTGTGTGCATGAGATCTCCAGGGATTATTTATCTGATTGCCAGTTGGTACCAGAACCGGCATTTAAACATTTAGATGATCCTTATGAAGCCTCAGTTCTAGCACAAAGGACTAGGGAAGGCAGATACTGGTTAGGAGATAGGATTGCATCTTCCTCCATCCTCTGGGCCTGGAAAGGGCACTTTCCTGAAAGGACTGCACTGAACTGAGTGTTTCTTATGAGAAGGGCTATGAGGTCTAAGGGACTCTCCATCAGGGGTGGAGGTTCACACCAGAAAGCAACTGTTACATTTTCAGGAATGCTGTAAGCCAGTGGGCTTCAGGTTGGTCGCTTGAAATCAGTCAGAGAGAGCAGCCATTGTATAAATTCCCACACTTATATGATGGGAATTGGCAAAATCAGAATTTTTTTCTTCTTCTTTCCTTCTCCTGGGAGAGCAGTTGTTAAGCACTGAAGCAGCACACCCCTGATGCCACCTCCCCGGGCTCAGAGTCCCCACAAGTAAGAGGAGGGCTTAGGAGTAGTCAAAACTTTCAGGCCAGCTTAATGCCAGTTTGCAGACAGCTTTTTCTCTGGGGGAGACATCATGGATCCCAGCTCCCTTCCTTCTTCCCTTTCCTCTCATCTTCCTTCCTGTCTGTGCTGACTGAACCCTGCTCTCCTCAGAGCCCTGGTCAGACTCCCCTCATTGCTGCCCCTGACAGTTGAGGCTGCGGGGTTATTATTTTCCTACTTCCTGTTGACATCTGCAATCTAAGGTTAGCGAGACCTCCAATTGCTTAACAGGTTAGCTTTCTTACTAGGGTACAGAAACCAAAATCAAACCAAACAAAAAACCCTGTAATCATAACCGAAGAACTCAGCTCACCTTGACCCTTGTTTGTGTGCCTTCCATGGTCTCCTGGGGTTCTCTGATAGAACCTTTTCAGCCTGGGTCTATTCACTCAGCCTGGAGCATGCCCTGACCTGCCCGGCCACCTTGCCCACGGCTCTCCACAGTGGGGAGCCACTTGAACTCTACCAGGAAGTTCTGGGGTGAATGTCCATCCATGAGAGAAGCCCAGGGAAGGCTTGCATTGGGTCCTATTCCATTCCTGGTGCCAGGATCCTGCCTGGTCAATGGTCAAGACCCTAGTTCTCTCCAAACCAGGCCCTTCAGTGGGCATGGAGAGTCACAGATAATGGACCAGTGACTCCTAGGGCTGGCCTGCATCCCACATTCTGCCAGCCCCAGTCATCCACAGTGTGTGACCAGACCATCTTTCTGGCAGAATTCCCACATACTGCCTCCTTGCAGCTCAGCTGGTCACCTATCTGCCTTCTGGCTGTTCTTTTCACTGTCTGTCCACTCTCCTGTTCTTCTTGGAGGACTGATTGGTTTCAAGGTCCTGGTTCCTCTTGGTCTGGTTGCTCTCATTCTTAGAGAGCTGGGAAACACCTCTCTGCATTCTTGATATCAGTTAGAATTAATCTCTGCACATTTCCGAAAGCTTCACACTCCCATTTCCTCCATTCCCTCATTTCTCAGTAAATCTGTTAGCTGTTTTCACATCTGGCTCACTTCCCCGTCAAAATATGCTCAGTCCTGCGTAATGCGCATGTGCAAGCACGTAAACTAGTGCGTGCGTGTGTGCTCAGTCAGTCACGTCTGCAGAGTCGTGTCTGACTCTTCGTGACCTTATGGATTGTAGCCCAGAAGGCTCCTCTGTTCTTGGGATCCCCCAGACAAGAATATTGGAGTGGGTTACCATGCCCGCATCAAGGGGATCTTCCTGACTCAGGGATTGAACTGGTGTCTCCTGCATTGCAGGCAGATTCATTACCCGCTGAGCCACCTGGGAAGGCCCACACAGATTAGTAAAAACAGCCCAAATCAGTCTCCTTCCTCCCGCTCCCAGCCCAGAACAGGTGAGCATTTAGGACCACACGATCCCTGCATATTCCCAGAAAAAACCCCCAAACCCCCAGTCATTTAAAGAGAAAATCATGGTTGTATCCTCTTCCACCCTGAAGGAGATTCATTGGCGAAGCCAGAAGCAACCACATGACGGGAAGAGGTGTGGGATTCAACCGGAAGATCAGTTTGAATTATGTCAGGGAGCCAGGCAGCCTGGCTAAGGCCGAGTAATAAGATAACTTGTTTGATGTCTCACTGGGAAGACTAAATATGCTTGAATATTCGTTCATTCATTCATTAAATATTTATCTCCCTCACCTCCTTCAGGCCATTGCTTGCTGACACCTTATCAGCAAGACCTTTGTTGACTAGTCTTCAAACCCTCTTCAGCACTGCTCCACTTTCCTCATCCCCTGCCTTGCTCCACTGTTCTCTACAGCATATACCATCATCTGACCTATGATATTTTTCCATATTATAATTATTTGTTGTTGTTGTTGAAGGTGTGTGTTTCTCCACTAGGCTGTAAGATCTGCGAAAGAAGAGACCATGCATGATAGTGCTTAGGACAGTGGCTTAAACCCCAGTGGTTTCAGAATGTTCAGTCCTGTGTATGTTCTGGAAAATATGTCATGTCTTACTGAAACTACGTCTGTCCATTCCAGAGGGAACTGGTTTCATTGCTCCCCTAAAATCACAGCATATCAGCAACCAATTAATCCATGGTGCTAGAATCCTCCTATCCCTCTTTCTTTCAGAATATTTAAGAGGAAAGATTTTGGAACCAATTATCTGAGTTGGAATCTTGTTGTCAGTTACTAGATGTGTGATCACAGTTTACTTGCTTAAATTCTCTGTGCCATAGTCTCTCTAAAATGGGAATACAGAAAGGATCAACCTTCTTTAGAGCTATGATGAAGATTCAATGAGTTAGTATTTGTAATGGGCTTAAATAGTGCCCAGTCTACAGGGAGGACTATACAAATATTTGTTAAATTTTCTCCATCCCCCCACTGTTGACCGCTTCTCCCTCCTAACTCTCTCCCACCCAAGAACTTCCCACAGCAGAAGAACTACGGTAGAGTGGCTTCCTCTCCATTAGAAATGTTACAGTTAGTATTTCAGTGGAGGCGATGGGGATGTGAGCTGACTGGATTATAGTCCCAACCTCTGTGCTCCCTCCCAGTCAGAGGGTTCTATACCCCCATCCATTGGCAGTGGACACACTCTTGTGTGAACGAAGAAGAACAAAGAGCCTGCTCAGCACTCAACTCTACAAAGATGAAGTAGCCAGCCACAGTCAGTGAATGACTGACAGTGCACCTTGAGAATAATTCAGGATGGAAAACAGGATGAGGCAGTCAGCTTTGGAAAAACAGCCCCTTGGACAGTTAGATGTATAGCTCATACGTGCATGCACACTAAGTCACTTCAGTCATGTCTGACTATTTGCAACCCTATGGACTGTAGCCCACCAAGTTCGTCTGTCCATGAGATTTTCCACGCAAGAGTCCTGGAGTAAGTTGCCATGCCCTCCTCCAGGAGATCTTCCCAAGACAGGGGATCAAACCCACATCTCTTATGTCTCCTGCACTGGCAGATAGGTACTTTACCACTAGTGTATAGCTCAGGGTGGGTTTTAATGAATACAGGTTCTTGCATCTTCCCACACATAGAAGAGCAACTTGAGATATCCATTCATTATGACCAGCAGTAATTTTTTTCAATTATTATTGAAATATAGTTGATTTACAATGCTGTATTAGTTTCAGGTGTACAACAAGGTGATTTTATACATATATAAAATATTATTATATAATTATATATTTTATATATAATTTTAAAAAATTATATTATATATTTATATATATCATATATATAAAAGATAAAGAAATGTAGTAACCTCAGATATACAGATGACACCACCCTTATGGCAGAAAGCAAAGAGGAACTAAAGAGCCTCTTGATGAAAGTGAAAGAGGAGAGTGAAAAAGCTGGCTTAAAACTCAACATTCAAAAAATGAAGATCAAGGCATCTGGTCCCATCACTTCATGGCAAATAGACGGGGAAACAGTGGAAGCAGTGACAACCTAGACAGCATCTTGCAAAGTAGAGACATTACTTTGCCAATAAAGGTCCATATAGTCAAAGCTATGGTTTTTCCAGTAGTCATGTATGGATGTGAGCATTGGACAATAAAGAAGGCTAAGCACCAAAGAACTGATGTTTTTGAACTGTGGTGTTGGAGAAGACTCTTAAGAGTCCCTTGGACTGCAAGGAGATCAAACCAATCAATCCTAAAGGAAATCAGTCCTGAATATACATTGGAAGGACTGATGCTGAAGGTGAAACTCCAATACTCTGGCCACCTGATGCAAACAGCCGACTCACCAGGAAAGACACTGATGCTGGGAAAGATTGAAGGCACGAGGAGAAGGGGACAACAGAGGGTGAGATGGTTGGATGGCATCACCGACTCAATGCACATGAGTTTGAACAAGCTTTCCGAGAGATGGTGAAGGACAGGGAAGCCTGGCGTGCTGCAGTCTATGGGGTCACAAAGAGTTGGACATGACTAAGCAACTGAACAACATATATATTCTTATTTAGATTCTTTTTCATTATAGGTAATTACAAGATGTCGAGTAGAGTTCCTTGTGCTATACCGTAGGTCCTTGTTAGTTATCTGTTTTATACATAGCAGTGTGTGTATTTCAGCAGCAATATTTTGCAAGCTGTATGCTGAATTGCACATATTTTTCCCAGCCAAAATTCATAGATAAACTTTCTCCTCTTAAACGTCTTCGGAAGAGTTCTCTCCCCGAGAGGCTGTCTCCTGGGTTATAGTCCTCAGCAATGTCATTGAAGAAAATCTAAACTCACAACTCTTCCATCGTGAGTCATTCTTTAAGGCATCACCTGCACTCCATGTGTGTGGGTGGAGTTGCACTTCTCATCTCTATGACTTTGGACTTGACCACGTGAAAAGCTCTGGTCAACGGAGAGGGAAGGGTTGTGATTGTTTTTATTGTATCTGAACAGAAGCCTTAAATACAACTGCAAGCTACTGTATTTATTGACTGAGGCCTTCCTGCTCTTGTTCTCAGGTTTTCCACATGGTGCCTCCTTCCTCCATCTGGGTTTCAGAATGAGAAAACAGGTGGAGCCCAGATAAGCCAGCTCAGTCCAGCCCATCCCAGCAGAGCCATGGCCAACCTGCAGCTAAGCCACAGTCCTTATGTACAGTGAGCAAAAAGGAAACGTGTTGTAAGCTACTGAGGGAACGCCGTTTTGTTATCATTGCAGAACTGACTAATCAAGGGCAAGAGCAGTAGAAGGAGAACATATGTTTTGCCAGACTGTTCAAGCAAGATTATTTTTTCACAGAGGGATCTCTGTATGTGTTACATATGTGTCTGTGAATATACTGTTCATCCAGATACAAAACAACTTTGCCATAAATATAATCACTCACATTGGTAATAAACTTGTCTACTATGTATATTTTAATTTCTAGAAAGGTGGGCTTGGGGAGTGAGAAGTTAAAATAAAATAAAAAATACACTGTTGATCAACTAGCATTACCTCTCTGGCACCCTGTTTATTTGTCTCCGGAGGAAATGAACAGCAGGAGTTCTAGAAGCAGGGCATTTTGGATACAAAAGAGGCCAAAAGACTTGAAAGGATTTTGATCTAATGTCTCCCTTTTACACGCTGGGCAACTAAGGCCTGGAGAGATGAAATGTTTTTGCCTAGTGCCTGATGGGAGACTCTTTAGAGCACTGACAGCAGGCTGTGTACACATCTGAGGAAGTTACAATGTCTAAGAAGAAATTCTTAAGAATGTGGCAAAAGCGTTTTTCCTCTCTAATTCCTGCTTTTTCCTTTTTTCAGTTAGTTAGAATGCTGGGACACCACAGGAGTAGCAAAAGCTTCTAGTGTTCACCAGAATTTGGTTCTCCTTTTCCTTTGGGCAGAGAGTTAAAGTTTGATTCATTGACTCCCCTGTAGTTAGAGTCAAGTGAAGGAGTTGGGGCCTGTGATATGGGCAGATATACTTCTCTTCTAGTCCTGGTCTCATAAGATATTCACATATTCTCTCTCTGATCCATTACCACCCAGAGGAAAATGAAATAGAAGACTTCATTCTTAAGGGCTTAGTACAGCCCACAGATAGAGGAATCCTGCATCTTCTGCTGACGCCCATTGGACTGGGACTTGGGTGTGAAACAAACTTCTGGTCATTAAGCTTCTGAGACAAACAGAGGTTGGGTGTTATAATGACTAGTCTTACATAGCATAACTTATCCAGGGATAATCCAAAGACAATAAGCACAACTTAGCTTAGACGGTAATTACCATATTTAACTGAGGAGAAGAGCTGTAAATAGGAAAGAAGCCTTTGACCTCTGGCTCAAGGTCACCACTGTGTCTTGAACGTCATCATCAAAGTCTCGGACTAACCTCTGCCTTGCTTCCTCTGCATGTTCAACCCCACCCACTACACCATCACATTCATATGTGTCCACAGGTGTCCAACATGCCCTGTTGGATGGCTGACTGACTACTTTTACAAAGCCATATATAATTTATTATTTTGATTCACAGATCCACTGAAAGAGCACTTGACCTTGAGCTCTATAACACATTCTTCCCATTAATCAACAGGCGATCCCTATCATTGAGGGATATATTCTGATACCTTATGGATTCCTCCAAAAAAGTTGTTCAGATTCATCAATTTGAAATGTAGGAGAGAAGATGGGTGACAAAGTCAATGGAGAGGTAGTTGCTGGATAAGTGAGCTTAACTAGTGATACACTTCTGTAGTGCAAAGTAAGACAATTGCACTTAGAAAAAACAGATAAAATATGCAGAATATCTTGAAAGGAAAGTGCTATTGTCAATTATAAAAGAATCCCTCCATAGATTTCTTAATAAGTCCACGACCCGATTAGTGTGCATTGACAAACAGTAGACCTAACTCCCAATTGGTTGCTAGGTTTCTGTGCAATGTATTTTCATATGGAAATAGAGTGGGCTTATGCAAATATGACAGAAAGTGAAGAAGAACTAAAAAGCTTCTTGATGAAAGTGAAAGAGGAGAGTGAAAAAGTTGGCTTAAAACTCAACATTCAGAAAACTAAGGTCAAGGTATCAGGTCCCATCACTTCATAGCAAATAGATGAGAAACCAAAGGAAATAGTGAGAGACTTTATTTTTGGGGGCTCTAAAATCAGAAATTAAAAGATGCTTGCTCCTTGGGAGAAAAGCTATGATCAACCTAGACAGCATACTAAAAAGCAGAGACATTACTTTGCCAACAAAGTTCTGTCTAGTCAAAGCTATGGTTTTTCCAGTAGCCACGTATGGGTGTGAGAATTGGACTATAAAGAAAGCTGAGGGCCGAAGAATTGATGCTTTTGTACTGTGGTGTTGGAGAAGACTCTTGAGAATCCCTTGGACTTCAGGGAGATCAAACCAGTCTATCCTAAAGGAAATTAGTCCTGAATATTCATTGGCGGACCAATGCTGAAGCTGAAGCTCCAATACTTTGGCCACCTGATGTGAAGAACTGACTCATTGGAAAAAACCCTGATGCTGGGAAAGATTGAAGGCAGGAGGAGAAGGGGATGACAGAGGATGAGATGGTTGGATGGCATCGCCAACTCAATGGACATGAGTTTGAGCAAGCTCTGGGAGTTGGTGATGGACAAGGAAGTCTGGCGTGCTACAGTCCATCGGGTCACAAAGAGTTGGACATGACTGAGTGACTGAACAGAATTGATGCAAATATCTGCATATTTGGCTGCCATGACATTGGCCTCGTGGAACCCAGTATATCACTGTCAACTCACTGCTTTACAATAATAACATCACTTTTTTTGTATAACATGTAGTTGGTGTGTCTTCCAGACAACTCTCTGAGACTATCAAGGGGGAAGAAAAAAGATTAGGAAGTCAGCATCTAAAAACTTAGTTAATTTCTCCTTATCTTTGTAAACACACTTTTTGGAATGTTACCCATAATGATCTTGTTTTTTCATCCCTGGTCAGGTAGATGTCCCATCCTAGGCTTCTCAACTCAGCTTCAGAGACAGAGATTAATTTTAATACATGACAAGAAAAATATAATTTGGAAGGGAAGTTTGTTGGTTGACTGATGCCTCCAGTTTTGTCAATTACCAACTTATTTACAAGTCAAAATATAAGTAGTGATGGATGCTTTTCATGGGAGTGCCTCAGCAGAGGGTCTGATCTGCACCTAGATGTCTGGAATGCCTTTTTGAATGTCCTTGATTGCTCAGAAACCCATTATAATCCCCACCTTTGCCTTCAAGCTCTGTGCCAGTGCCAAGCACACGGAGCTCAAGTGGGGCCAGTGAGTCAGGCTGGGAATAGCAGCAGATAATGTTCATTTTAATACCTGGTGGAGTTCAGTAGATGAGTTTCCTGCTTAGAAGCAGTCTTCAGGAGCACTTATATGCTGAGCAACCACCACGCCATCTTCCTTCTCCCTCCTTACCCTTCTGGACACCACACTTAGCTCCATGTCACTTCACGGGTTAACAGGAGCAAAGATTCTATGGGTAGATAGGAACCACATTTCATGGTCCAGACAGTTGGCCAAATTCCCTAAGAAACATTTCCATCTTCCTCTCCAGAGTTCCTCTCCCTGCCAGCTGCCTTGACTTGCCCCTTTATCTTCCTTCTACTCTGCTCTAAACCCCAAGCCATGTTGTTCTTCTTCAGCTTGTATGTTTCATTGACTACAATACCAGGATGATTTCTAGAGAAATTATAAATATTGTGTGTTCCTCAAAGTATGCCTTGTGGGAGTCGGGGTGGGGGGGGCCTCAGCCTTTTCATCACGTGGCTTGTTAGAGTCTTCCCCCCACTGAAGTGGCTCCCTTTCTATGTAGGCATAGGGCTGAGGGGAAAATGTGATTTCTCCATGCTGTTTCAGAAGCAATAAAGGTTGATACATGGCTGCCCACTTGAAAGCCCAGCTGCCTCCTCATCTTCAATTTCAGCTTTCCTGTCTTGAGGCAGGGATCTCCTTGGGTCTCCCCAAAGTGGGGGATGCACAGTCCACAGAGCACCAGTACTGGACACCATCAAGCACTGATTATGAATCTTGATTTATCATTCTTCCTGAACCCACCCAGACCAGTATTTCATGGGTATCAAGAAATGTGTTTATGGTTTTTTCTTCTATATTCCTCATACTTAATACAAAGCTCAATGCATAAAAGGTACTCAGTAAATGGTTTTGAATGAACGAAACGTACTTGGTGTTGGTTGCATTTAGAGGAAAATTGGGAAGGATTTTACTCTCTAATGGGCTCCAAGTCATTGGCATATGTTGTTGAGAGAGGTAATGCTTTGTCTGTCTTGGCTGGTCTAAAAAATTGATAATAATAACAATGTGTGTTTTAATTGGATTTAAAATTTTCAAAGTATTCTCTTATAAAATATTTTATCTTTTCCACCAACCCCATGAGATTTCAAGATGGATCACTGAGTTTGCAAGTGCTTCTGGCTGTTCAACAGTAGAGGCAGAACTGGTGCCTTGCCTTTTGAGAGTAAACTGGTTCAATTTTTCTGGTAATATGTGTTAAAAGCCTTAAGAATGTAGATATACTTTGACTTACAAAATATACTTCTAGAAATTCATCACAAATGAACAGAGATATGAAAAAACAATTTTGTATACACACAGACACAAATCCTCTCATGCTATTTATAAAAAAGAATATTGGGAAATATCTAAATATTAAATCATAATGGCTTATTTAACTAGATCATGTGTGGTGTTAGTTTCTCAGTCGTGTCCTACTCTTCTGCGACACTGTAGACTGTAGCCCGCCAGGTTCCTTTATCCCTGGGATTCTCCAGGCAAGAATACTGGAGTGGCTTGTCATTTCCTCCTGCAGGGGATTTTCCTGACCAAGCGATCGAACCCAGGTTCTCCTGCATTGCAAGCAGTTTCTTTACCATCTGAGCCACCAGGAAAAATCATGGTATAGATATACAGCAAAATATTATTTAATCTTTAAAATAATGTGACAGAACTTTAATCATATGCAAATAAGTGGAAGAAAGAAGATAACTGGGTACAGAAATTGGATGCGTTTGACCTTAATTCTAACAATATGTGTGTTTCCACATGTGCACAGAAGAAAAACTGGGAATATACTTAAATACATGCACCCAATATATCTGCAGGGGTTATCTCTGGGAGGACAATTCTAAAATTATAAAATATTATTTCAGTAATAAAATATTACTAAAATACTTAAAATAAAAAGTTACTACTTTCATAATTGAGGGAGAACATTTCAATAAAACTGTTAACACCATATAAACAATCTCTTCATGAAAACCTGGCATTTTAGGGTGTAAATACATGGATGAAGTTCCCTCGAGGGTGGGGTACAGAAACTGTTTCTCTGTGTTGTGGCAAAATTTTCAGCTGTTGACAGCCAGCTTCCTAGTGTTAATCAGTGTGTGAGTCTGAGCACATGACCCATCTCTTGGGCAAGAAAGATGGGTTTCAATAGTTTCTGAGGTCCTGCTCACATTGTTTTTAAGAACTTGGGCAAGAAAGATGGGTTTCAATAGTTTCTGAAGTCCTGCTCACATTGTTTTTAAGAACTTGCTCTGTTTTTCAGAACTATGTCCATCTTAGAGTTATTTAAAATTCCCAGGGGCAACTAGCCATTATTTGCCATTAAACTTCTAACAAGTGGATGACAGGCAGTTTCATGGAAAAACTCCTTTTGTAGAGCTTCAAAGAATGGTGGGGTCATCTTATTAAAATAGAGTTCAAGAAGTTCATTTGGGTTCTCTAAGGAAAACTGGGTACTTGTTTTACCCTTCAGCTTCTGGGCATCCTTGGTATGAAAAGCAAGAGGAACTGGAACGTTGAAGTATGGAAAAGAGGGAAAGAAAGTGAAAAAGATAGGAGCATCTGAAAGTCCAAAGGGTGGTTAAGAAGAAGGGCAGCTGAAGTGTTCAAGGGTTAAGCCTACAGCCAGAAATCTGAGCATCTCAGCATATCCTGAAACTATTTCCGGTGCCAGTCTCTTGCTCCCCTCACCTTGCTCCATCTTGTACCAGCACATCTTGTCTCTACATGATTTAATCACGTGCTCTCACTCTTGTACAATATGTTCTTTCAAACTTCTTCATTCAGAGCATCAAGGATACTTACCCAGCAGGATAATTACTTGTCTCTCTTACTGGCTCATATTTACTCTGTTTTATTCTTTTCTTTTTACTCATCTTCCCTCAGGAGACCTCTCTCAATAAAAAAAGCCACCTGTCCAATCAAAGATGTAACAGCTAAGGACCTGAGCTGGCTGGATCTGCAGGGACAGCAAAAAGCACTCCCAGAGAAGACTCATTGTGAGAAAAAGGGAGGAGAATGGGAACCAGGATTCACCCTCTTCTAATGCATTTTCAGAAAGCTTCAAGGTGAACCTAGTTTAGTGATTGGAACAACAATCCATTCATCCATTGAACCATCAGTCCATCCATCCATCCATTCATCCACCCAACCATCCACCTTCAAATGTCCACTGAGCATCTCTGATGCACCAGACACAAGCAGGGTCCTGAGAATATAGCCTTGTGCTAAAGCAATCCTCCTAGTACTCAGGCTAGTAGAGAAGAGAAAAGCTAGTAAAACATTTTAGTGTAAATGACACAAGTATTAAAAGGACTCCACAGGGGCCATGAGAGCCAACAGTGAGCAGATTTAACCTTCTCAAGAAGGTTGGGGCTTCCCTGGGGCAGCGCCTGAGGGATGAGGAAGAGAAAGCCCCACTTGCTTCTCTATTCACAGCCCTTCATATAACGGCATGGCGGATGCTCCTGGTTGCTTCTCCAGCAACCATTTCCCCTTTGTTTTCACACACAGAGCTAAGTTTTGTCATCTATTAGCCATCCAGTTCCAAAGAAGAGGTATCAATCTACAGGAACCATGGTAATCTCACTTTTCATTTGTCTGTGATTGGTTTAAGAGTGGTTATCCCACCCAGTTCTGGCCACTGAGACATGGCAGAAATCTTCTGGAATCTACTGGTGAAGATGTTCTTCCTCCCTGGCCAAAAGAGAGAGTGGGGAGGAAAAGTTTCCCCGGATGGAAAGAGTCTGGGTCCTTGATGTTACTGTGAGTTGCTGAAGAAAAGCTGGGACTGGTTTTCTCAGGACTTCTTTGATGAGTGTTATATGCTCATTATTTAGCCCTGTTTTAGCCAGGCATCTGGCCTTGGGGGGAAAATTTCATCAAATGTTGGCATGGACAGCTCAGTGGTCTAATTGGTGATATGGGTATGTTTTCAACACTAGTGGCCTACAGGTGGTAAAGGTTGACATTGGCTGAGAACTATTAGGATGATGCTATGAAGAGAAGAGACAAAGTAGCATGTGGCCAGGAGTATTGTGTTATTTGGGCACATTTAAAGTAATCCTTTTCATACTGTTCATACTGTTCATGGGGTTCTCAAGGCAAGAATACTGAAGTGGTTTGCCATTCCCTTCTCCAGTGGACCACATTCTGTCAGACCTCTCCACCATGACCCGCCCATCTTGGGTTGCCCCGCGGGCATGGCTTAGTTTCATTGAGTTAGACAAGGCTGTGGTCCTAGTGTGATTAGATTGACTAGTTTTCTGTGAGTATGGTTTCAGTGTGTCTGCCCTCTGATGCCCTCTTGCAACACCTATCATCTTACTTGGGTTTCTCTTACCTTGGGCATGGGGTATCTCTGGAGTACGTCAAGGCTGTATACTGTCACCCTGCTTATTTAACTTATATGCAGAGTACATCATGAGAAACTCTGGACTGGAAGAAACACAAGCTGGAATCAAGATTGCCAGGAGAAATATCAATAACCTCAGATATGCAGATGACACCACCCTTATGGCAGAAAGTGAAGAGGAACTAAAAGCCTCTTGATGAAAGTGAAAGAGGAGAGTGAAAAAATTGGCTTAAAGCTCAACATTTAGAAAATGAAGATCATGGCATCTGGTCCCATCACTTCATGTGAAATAGATGGGGAAACAATGGAAACAGTGTCAGACTTTATTTTTTGGGGCTCCAAAATCACTGCAGATGGTGACTGCAGCCATGAAATTAAAAGACACTTACTCCTTGGAAGGAAAGTTATGACCAACCTAGATAGCATATTCAAAAGCAGAGACATTACTTTGCTGACTACAGTCCGTCTAGTCAAGGCTATGGTTTTTCCAGTGGTCATGTATGGATGTGAGAGTTGGACTGTGAAGAGGCTGAGCGCCAAAGAATTGATGCTTTTGAACTGTGGTATTGAAATAGACTCTTGAGAGTCCCTTGACTTGCAGGTCCCTTGCAAGAAGATCCAACCAGTCCATTCTGAATGAGATCAACCCTGGGATTTCTTTGGAAGGAATGATGCTAAAGCTGAAACTCCAGTACTTTGGCCACCTCATGAGAAGAGTTGACTCATTGGAAAAGACTTTGATGCTGGGAGGGATTGGGGGCAGGAGGAGAAGGGGACGACAGAGAATGAGATGGCTGGATGGCATCACTGACTCAATGGACGTGAATCTGAGTGAACTCCGGGAGTTGATGATGGACAGGGAGGCCTGGCGTGCTGTGATTCATGGGGTCGCAAAGAGTCGGACACGACTGAGTGACTGAACTGAACTGAACTGAAAGTAATCCTTTCTTCACTATTGCTTTATATGTTTGATTATCATTTTGATTTTTTTTTTCAGTTCTCTGGACAATGGCATATTTAGTGCTGGGACTCATTAGAAGTAAAAATCCAGTAATTACTCTTGTCTTTTAAACTGTTGTTTGAGTGTGCATGCTCCGGCAAAGGAAATATGGAATCTCACCGGTCATTTAGCCTGGTATATAAATGATTCCCACATCATGAGACATTTTCTCAAATTTGAGAAAAATCACAAATATTTGGTACCAACTATTGGAAGTCCTATAAATAAACTCATCTGGTTCAGTTTTCTGGATTCTTCTCTAGCAAACAAAAGCCACCTGCATGTTTCAGGGTCTCGAACCATGGACTCAAAGTCTCAGGAGCCAAAAGAACTGTATCTTCCTGTGTCTCAGGCACAGGAAAACAGAGTCAACAGCTCTGGTGCCTGGGCTGCCTTGAGCACCATTTCCTCTGATATTTTCTGGGAGGGTCTTCTGGGAAAAGTTCCTTCGGTGTTCTCAGTCTAGCCCTTTGTTTGGCTGTTCTAAAGGATTAGTTGATAAAGAGTCTGCCTGCCAATGCAGGAGATGGGGGTTTGATTCCTGGGTCAGGAATATTCCCCTGTGATAGGAAATGGCAATCCATTCCAGTATTCTTACCTGGAGAATCCCCATAGACAGAGGAGCCTGGAGGGGTACAGACTATGGGGTCACAAAGAGTCAGACATGATGGAGCACACCTCATGCATGGAGGGTTATTTGGTAACAAAGAGTCCATGAGATGGTTGGGGCTTGGGACTAGATGTGAACTGAGGCTGCAGCATGATCCAGGTGGAGTCCATGTCCTTTGGAGCTGACACACAGATCTGGACAGGTACAAAGTGACCCCAATCACCTGAGATGTGACGCAAGCAGCAGAAAGTGGTGTCTAGAGCTGGTTCTGCTCTTTCTCAGTCAGACTGATTTTGGCCCATCTCTTCCTCTTTCTGAGATGAATTTCTTCTAATAGAGAGGGTTCAGAGGCTCCCATCTGTCTGTCTTTCCTCAGTCCATTATTGTGAGGATGAGATGAATGGAGATTATGAAAGTAGTCCATGGGACTGCCAGTGCCAATTATATACAGGCAAAACAACCAATCGGATTCCATATTTCCTTTGCCAGTGTGTGCACATGTCCAAAGACAGCTATGCAGAGTAGTTACTGGATTTTCACTTTTAATGAGTCCCAGTAGTCAATAAGGATCCTCCATGTCCCTCAGAGTCTATGAGCAGAGGTCTAAGTCTGGATGGAGAAGGTACTCCGGTCTCCCTGAAGGTCTTGATTTGGGAACTCTCAAACATCCTTGCTTTAGGACTCTTGGATACTGAGGGGCTGCTGTGTGCTACCTGGTGACGATCTCCCTTTGGCTGGGACCTGGTGACTCCTGTGACACTCTCAGTTCAGGATTCAGGGCAGGGTCTCTTGGTTCACAAGGAAGCACAGACCCCAGGGGCCCATACGGTAGAGGTAATAGGGCCCAAAGCCCATGCCAGTCTCTCCATTATTTGCTGGTGTCAACACGAAGAGCTTTGTGGTAGGGTGGATGCACGTTTGCTCAGGGCTGGACCCTTGGCAAAGCAAACACAGTTGGCCTTTGGTGAATTTTTGCTTTCTCTTTGACCTTCTGTTCTCTCTCTGACTCTTTTTTGTCCTTCCCGACACAGCTGGTGATTTCAGGCCCTCTGGTTCCCAGAACTCTACACTGGCAGTACTAGCAAATCTGAAAGGAAAGTGGCACAAGACTTTCTACAATGATGGAAAAGATCTATGTATTCTCTTTCCAATGTGGCAGCCACAGCCATATGTGATTGTCGAATGTTTGAAAGGTGGCCAGTGTGACTAAGGAACTGAATTTTTAATACTATTTAATCTTAACAAACTTACATTAAAATGGCTGCATGAAGCCAGTGGCTAGTGTATTGAACTGTGCAGGTGTGGAGCTCAATACCTCAATCATTTCAGTCCTTTTACTCTCATCACAATTAATCTGTTCTGCAGATGATGGATAAAGAAGATGTAGTACAGGACTTCCCTGGTGGTCCAGTAGTAAAGAATCTGCCTGCCAAGCCTGGGGATGTGGGTTCAATCCCTAGTCCAGGAAGATCCCACAATGCCCGCGGGGCAACTAATAAGCCTATGTGCCACAACTACTGAGTCTGAGCTCTAAAGCCTGTGCTCCATAGCAAGAGAAGCCATTGCAATGAGAAGCCTGCACACTGCAACAAAGAGTAGCCCCTGCTCGCCGCAACTAGAGAAAGCCTGCATGTAGCAACAAAGACCCAGCACAGCCAAAAATATGTAAATAAATAAACACATAAAAATAAAATAAAAATAAATCATGTAACACAAATGTACAATGGACTGCTACTCAGTCACTAAAAAGAATGAGATAATGCCATTTGCAGTAACATTCATGCAACTAGAGATGATCATACTAAATGAAGTAAGTCAGAAAGAGAAAGACAAATATCGTATGATATCATTTATATGTGGAATCTAAAATATGACACAAATGAACCTATCAGCAAATCAGAAACAGCCTCCTGGACACAGAAAACAGACTTGTGGTTGCCAAGGAGAGGGGGTTGGGGGAAGGATGGAGTGGAAGGTTGGGGTTAGCTGATGTAAGCTATTATATATAGAGTGGATAAACAACAAGGTTCTACTATACAGCACATGGAACTATATTCAACATCCTATGATAAGCCCTAATGAAAAAGAATATAAAAGGAATATATATACATATATATATATATATATATATATATATATATATATATATAAATCACTTTGCTAAACAGCAGAAATTAACACAACATTGTAAACCAAAATTCTTACCAGTAAATTAAAATCTTACTCCTATTAGGTAAATGTGTAGGTTTTCCACAATGCCATACTTTAGTCAATGCAGAGGCTCAAATGACAGGCATTTGAAGGACTCTGGCATGCAAGCCTGGTAGGTGAAAAAATTACAGGTTTAGAGCTTTAGATTCACTTCAAAGTATATGCTATGGACAGGCATATTCTCCCCGGTGCCCTGGGCTGCTCTGCAGTTCCTGCTAGTCTCTTAAAGCCTGGAGAGAGTTAAGGTTAAAGCTGTGTAGATGGGAGCCTGGGAAAGAACTGGAGGTGGAAGGGTTGGAATGGGCAGAGCCCAGAGAATGCCAAGATCTTGCAAAAGAACCTGGCATGCCCGTCAGAGTGGCATTCTGTTCCACCCTGGGTGGGGAGGTGTCAGAGAAAGGTTGTTAGGGAGAGATCACTGCCATGGGGACAGGCTTGAAGGGTTAATAGTTTGAAAAGACCAGAAACCATACTGAAGGCCACAAAACGGACTGTGGCCCTTGCAGTGGGGTCACAGATGGGAATTGGAATTCTACTCTTAATTCCAATCCCCCTTTTTATTTCCTTCTGAATTCTTTTCTGAACATTGCTTTTTTGGATGTTCCTTTCACCCTGAAACTGAGCAGCATTTCTGTTTCTCTTGGACAACCAGGGGACAGCTCTCAAGTTCTTGCCTGTGTTTTCAGATACCTACTGGCATCAGAAGCCAACACTTTCATGTCAAATACTAACTAGGTTGGGTAAAGGGTGAAGATAATGAGGGGTGGATGCACTTTATATTTATAAACAGGCTTCCCAGGTGGCTCAGTGGTAAAGAACTTGTATACCAATTCAGGAGGTGTAAGAGACTAGTGTTTGATCCCTGGGTCGGGAAGATCCCCTGGAGGAGGGCATGGCAACCCTCTCCAGTATTCTTGTCTGCAGAATCCCGTGGACAAAGGAGCCTGCTGAGCTACAGTTCATACAGTCACAAAGAGTCAGATGTGACTGAGGTGACTTAGCATGCATGCACATACATATAAACAAAAAAGAGTCACCAATGCCCTCGCCTCCCCACCCCACCTCAGATCACACTGTGTTTTTCTGGACCTCCCAAAGGTAAGGGTTGCTCAAGTGTTCAGTGTTATCCTTCCTTCTCTCGTTTGTCTTTTACTCAACCAAATCTCACGAGGCATTTGGCATCAAGGAGCAGAAGCTTCGGAAGAAGAAACTCTGAGAAGCCTGCAGTCTGGCTGGGTTGACACTCCAGTTGTAATGTTACCAAGTATTCCTGGACTTTCAGCCACAGGGTCTTGTTGTGCGGAAGCTTTTTGACAACTCATGGCATCTCCTTCTCCAAGTCCTTGCTGATGTCTACTCTCTGAACACTATTGATTCCAATCTACTTGCATGAAAAATATAAGTTCTTGCTAGGCCAAGGTAACTAAGAGCAGGGCTTTTCCACTGGTGGGTACTGGTTGGAGGATTTTGCTTCCCCCAACCCAGGGGACATTTGGCAATGTCTGGAAATATGATTTTATTGTCACTACTTGAGGGGGTGGAATTTGTCCTCTCTGGAACCTTAGTCAACATCTGAAGACATGGTTGATCATTACAAGTGGGGTGAGGGGAAGAATATTGCCATTTGTTGGGTTGAATCAAGGGGTGCTGCCAAGCATGCTACAATGCACAAAAGAGCCCCACAACAAAGAATTATCTGTTCTAGAGCATCAGCAGTGTTAAAAGTAAGAAACTCTGGCCCAGAGGGAAAGTCCAGGCTGGATTCTTGACACTGAAGCATCAGAATGTGAGAGTCATTCAGTTGTGTCTGACTCTTTGCAACCCAATGATCTATACAGTCCATGGGATTCTCTAGGCCAAATACTGGAGTGGGTAGCCTTTCCCTTCTCCAGGGGATCTTCCCAACCCAGGGATTGAACCCAGATATCCCACATTGCAGGCAGATTCTTTACCAGCTGACCCATAAGGGAAGCCCAAGAATACTGGAGTGGGTAGCCTGCCCTTTCTCCCAGTGGATCTTCCCAACCCAGGTCTCAAACCAGGGTCTCCTACATTGCAAGAAGATTCTTTACCAACTGAGCTTTCAGGGAAGCATCAGCGGTCCTCAAAAGATCATCATTTTCAATGTTGGAAGGCTAGTAAGTATCCTGGGATAGATTTAGGATATCATAGAATAATTTTGGCCAGAATTCTCATCTATTCATGGCTTCAGTTCAGTTCAATTGCTCAGTCATGTCTGACTCTTTGCAACTCCATGAATTGCAGCATGCCAGGCTTCCCTGTCCATCACCAACTCCTGGGGTTCACCCAAACTCATGGCCACCAAGTCGGTGATGCCATCCAGCCATCTCATCCTCTGTCGTCCCCTTCTCCTCCTGCCCCCAATCCCTCCCAGCATCAGAGTCTTTTCCAATGAGTCAACTCTTTGCATGAGGTGGCCAAAGTATTGGAGTTTCAGCCTTAGCATCAGTCCTTCCAATGAACACACAGGACTGATCTCCTTTAGGATGGATTGCTTGGATCTCCTTGCAGTCCAAGGGACTCACAAGAGTCTATTTCAACACCACAGTTCAAAAGCATCAATTCTTTGGCGCTCAGCTTTCTTCACAGTCGAACTCCCACATCCATACATGACCACTGGAAAAACCATAGCCTTGACTAGATGGACCTTTATTACCAAAGTAATGTGTCTGCTTTTGACTATGCTATCTAGGTTGGTCATAACTTTCCTTCCAAGGAGTAAGCATATTTTAATTTCATGGCTGCAATCACCATCTGTAGTGATTTGGAGCCCCCCAAAATGAAGTCTGACACTGTTTCCACTGTTTCCCATATATTTCCCATGAAGTGATGGGACCAGTTGCCATGATCTTTGTTTTCTGAATGTTGAGCTTTAAGCCAAATTTTCCACTCTCCTCTTTCACTTTCATCAAGAGGCTTTTTAGTTTCTCTTCACTTTCTGCCATAAGGGTGGTGTCATCTGCATATCTGAGGTTATTGATATTTCTCCCAGCAATCTTGATTCCAGCTTGTGCTTCTTCCAGCCCAGCGTTTCTCATGATGTACTCTGCATATAAGTTAAATAAGCGGGGTGACTATATACAGCCTTGAGCACTCCTTTCCTATTTGGAACCAGTCTGTTGTTCCATGTCCAGTTCTAACTGTTTCTTCCTGACCTGCATATAGGTTTCTCAAGAGGCAGGTCAGGTGGTCTGGAATTCCCATCTCTTTCAGAATTTTCCACAGATATCATGATCCACACAGTCAAAGGCTTTGGCATAGTCAATAAAGCAGAAATAGATGTTTTTCTGAAACTCTCTTGCTTTTTCGATGATACAGTAGATGTTGGCAATTTGATCTCTGGTTCCTCTGCCTTTTCTAAAACCAACTTGAACATCAGGAAGTTCATGGTTCATGTATTGCTGAAGCCTGGCTTGCAGAATTTTGAGCATTACTTTACTAGTGTGTGAGATGAGTGCAATTGTGCAGTAGGTTGAGCATTCTTTGGCATTGCCTTCCTTTGGGATTGGAATGAAAACTGACCTTTTCCAGTCCTGTGGCCACTGCTGAGTTTTCCAAATTTGCTGGCATATTGAGCACAGCATTTTCACAGCATTATTTTTCAGGATTTGTAATAGCTCAACTGGAATTCCATCACTTCCACTAGCTTTGTTCATAGTGATGCTTTCTAAGGCCCACTTGACTTCACATTCCAGGATGTCTGGCTCTAGGTGAGTGATCACACCATCGTGATTATCTGGGTCGTGAAGATCTTTTTTGTACAGTTCTTCTGTGTATTCTTGCCACCTCTTCTTAATATCTTCTGCTTCTGTTAGGTCCATACCATTTCTGTCTTTTATCAAGCCCATCTTTGCATGAAATGTTCCCTTGGTATCTCTGATTTTCTTGAAGAGATCTCTAGTCTTTCCCATTCTGTTCTTTTCCTCTATTTCTTTGCACTGATTGCTGAAGAAGGCTTTCTTATCTCTTCTTGCTATTCTTTGGAACTCTGCATTCAGATGCTTATATCTTTCCTTTTCTCCTTTGTTTTTCACTTCTCTTCTTTTCACAGCTATTTGTAAGGCCTCCTCAGACAGCCATTTTGCTTTCTTGCGTTTCTTTTCCATGGGGACGGTCTTGATCCCTGTCTCCTCTACAATGTCACGAACCTCTGTCCAAAGTTCATCAGGCACTCTATCTATCAGATCTAGCCCCTTAAATTATTTCTCACTTCCACTGTATAATCATAAGGGATTTGATTTAGGTCATAACTGAATGGTCTAGTGGTTTTCCCTACTTTCTTTAATTTAAGTCTGAATTTGGCAATAAGGAGTTCATGATCTGAGCCACAGTCAGCTCCTGGTCTTGTTTTTGCTGACTGTATAGAGCTTCTCCGTCTTTGGCTGCAAAGAATATAATCAGTCTGATTTCAGTGTTGACCATCTGGTGATGTCCATATGTAGAGTCCTCTCTTGTGTTGTTGGAAGAGGGTGTTTGCTATGAACAGTGTGTTCTCTTGGCAAAACTCTATTAGCCTTTGCTCTGCTTCATTCCGGATTCCAAGGCCAAATTTTCCTGTTACCCCAGGTGTTTCTTGACTTCCCACTTTTGCATTCCAGTCCCCTATAATGAAAAGGATATATTTTTTTGGATGTTAGTTCTAAAAGGTCTTGTAGGTCTTCATAGAACTGTTCAACTTCAGCTTCTACAGCATTACTGATTGGGGCAAAGACTTGGATTACTGTGATATTGAATGGTTTGCCTTGGAAACGAACAGAGATCATTCTGTCAGTTTTGAGATTGCATCCAAGTACTGCATTTTGGACTCTTTTGTTGACCATGATGGCTACTCCATTTATTCTAAGGCAATCCTGCCCACGGCAGTTGATATAATGGTCATCTGAGTTAAATTCACCCATTCCAGTCCATTTTAGTTCTCTGATTCCTAGAATGTTGATGTTCACTCTTGCCATCTCTTGTTTGACCACTGCCAATTTGCCTTGATTCATGGACTTGACATTCCAGGCTCCTATGCAATATTGCTCTTTACAGCATTGGACCTTGCTTCTATCACCAGTCACATCCACAGCTGTGTATTGTTTTTGCTTTTGCTCCATCCCTTCATTCTTTCTGGAGTTATTTCTCCACTGATCTCCAGTAGCATATTGGGCACCTACTGACTTGGGGAGTTCCTCTTTCAGGATCCTATCATTTTGCCTTTTCATACTGTTCATGGGGTTCTCAAGGCAAGAATACTGAAGTGGCTTGCCATTCCCTTTTCCAGTGGACCACATTCTGTCAGACCTCTCCACCATGACCCACCCGTCTTGGGTGGCCCCAAATGGCATGGCTTAGTTTCATTGGGTTAGACAAGGCTGTGGTCTTTGTAGTCAGGTTGACTAGTGTTCTGCGATTATGGTTTCAGTGTGTCTCCTTTCTGATGCCCTCTCACAACACCTACCGTCAGTTTCATATTTTCATGAGTCCTTAACTTCCTCTGAACGATAGAGTGCATCCTCAGGGTGACACAGGTTGACCAGGTCAAACTGGTCTCCAAGGGTCTAGGTTCCATTTTACTGTAGTGTATACAGAGGGAGATTTTGTTCCTCCATCTGTCAAATGGACTCATAATACTTCATGACCCATTTATCAGGTTATGAAGTATTATCAGATACCAGCTGGGCCTGGTATCTTAGGGAGATGGAATTGGAGCATGGTATGTGAGTTGGCATGAAGAGGGAACATGTGAAGTAAGTACTTCTATCCGACTCCAACTCCAGAATGGCAAGAGGATATTGTAGGTGGGGAGAGGGAACCAGTAACTTGTGAGATCCAAGTTAGCAGATTGTGCCTGGCGCTCAGTGGGTCATGGGGCCATGAAGTGACTTTCCTTGTGGGTAGTGGATGGGGGAGTTGCAGAGCCCAGCATATATCAGTCTTTCCATAAGGACTGTTAGTGAGTTGAGAGGGAGAGGACATGCAGCTGTTACAATATTCAGGGGCTGAAAGGGGGACAGAAAGCCATGGCAAGAATTTATGCAAAGGGACTTCCCTGGTGGTCCAAAGGCTAAGACTCTGCACTCTCAACACAGGATGCCTGGGTTCAGTCTCTGGCAGGGGAACTAGATCCCACATGCTGCAACTAAGAATTCACATGCTGCAAGAAGAACCAGGTGCAGCCAAATAAATAAATATTAAAAAAATTTTATGCAGAGCTTCTTGGGAAAATAAAAGCAAACATGAAACTTCTTTTTTTCTGATTTTATAAGAATGAAACAGTCAGGGGTGGTCCTAAGATGGCAGAGGAATTGGACAGGGAGATCACTCCCCCCCCGCCAAATTCACCAAAAGAACATTTGAACACTGAGTAAACTCCACAAAACAACTTCTGAATGCTGTCAGAGGACATCAGGCACCCAGAAAAGCAGCCCATTGTCTTCGAAAGGAGGTAGGAAAAAATATAAAAGATTAAAAGAGAGACAAGCTCCTTCCAAAGGTCCCACACAGGCACTGCTGCACTCAGTGCCCCCAACTCTGCAGCAGGCCACCGTCAACCCACCCCTCTACTGGAGACTCTGAACACTCCTGGTGTAACTTTGAGGCACTGCATCAGATATTATATATGCATCAACTCTTTTCTTAAAGCACCATTCAAGATTTTTAATCTTTGCTCTTTGGTATTTGTTATCAACTTTGTACTTTTAAGAACCCAATCTTCAGTAGCCACTTTTACTTGGGAGCGGGATTACTGGCTTGACTGCTCTCTCCCCCTTTGGACTCTCCTTTTTCTCCACCAGGTCTCCTGTGTCTCCTCCCTACCCCCTCTCTTCTCTACCCAACTCTGTGAATCTCTGTGTGTTCCAGATTGTGGAGAACACTTAGGGAACTGATTACTGGCTGGATCTGTCTCTCCCCTTTTGATTCCCCCTTTTTATCCTCCTGGTCACCTCTGTCTCCTTCCTCCCTCTTCTTTTCTCTGTATAACTCTGTGAACATCTCTGAGTGGTCCAGTTGTGGAGTGCACATAAGGAAGTGATTACTGGCTAGCTTGCTGTCTCCTCTTTTGATTCTACCTCATCTCATCCTCATCACCTCTAACTCCCTCCTCCCTCTTCTCTTCTCCATGTAACTCTGTGAGCCTCTCTGGGTGTTTCTCACTGTGGAGAAACTTCTCATCTTTAACCTAGATTTTTTGTCAACAGTGCTGTATAAAAGGAGAAGTCTTGAGACTACTGTAAAAATAAGACTGAAACCCAGAAGCAGGAGGCTTAAGTTCAAACCCTGAGAACACCAGAGAACTCCTGACTCCAGGAAACATTAATTGACAGGAGCTCATCAAACGCCTCCATACCTACACTGAAACCAACCACCACCCAAGGGCCAACAAGTTCCAGAGAAAGACATACCATGCAAATTCTCCAGCAACACAGGACCACAGCCCTGAGCTCCAATATACAGGCTGCCCAAAGTCACTCCAAAACCACTGACATCTCATAACTCATTACTGGACACTTCATTGCACTCTGGAGAGAAGAAATCCAGCTCTACCCACCAGAACACCGACACAAGCTTCCCTAACCAAGAAACCTTGACAAGCCCCCTGTACAACCCTACCCACAGTGAGGAAACTCCACAATAAAGAGAACTCCACAAACTGCCAGAATACAGAAAGACCACCCCAAACTCAGCAATATAAACAAGATGAAGAGATAGAGGAATACCTAGCAGGAAAAGGAACAGGTAAATGCCCATGAAACCAAAGAGGAAGAGATAGGGAATCTACCTGATAAAGAATTCCAAATAATGATAGTGAAAATGATCCAAAATCTTGAAATCAAAATGGAATCACAGATAAATAGCCTGGAGACAAGGACTGAGAAGATGCAAGAAAGGTTTAACAAAGACCTAGAAGAAATAAAAAAGAGTCAATTTATAATGAATAATGCAATAAATGAGATCAAAAACACTCTGGAGGCAACAAATGGTAGAATAACAGAGCCAGAAGATAGGATTAGTGAATTGAATTAGAAGATAGAATGGTAAAATAAATGAATCAGAGAGGAAAAAAGAAAAACGAATTAAAAGAAATGAGGACAATCTCAGAAACCTCCAGGACAATGTTAAATGCCCCAACATTTGAATCATAGGAGTCCCAGAAGAAGACAAAAAGAAAGACGATGAGAAAATACTTGAGTAGATAATAGTTGAAAACTTCCCTAAAATGGGGAAGGAAATAATCACCCAAGTCCAAGAAACCCAGAGAGTCGCAAACAGGATAAACCCAAGGCAAAACACCCCAAGACACATATTAACCAAATTAACAAAGATCAAACACAAAGAAAAATATTAAAAGCACCAAGGGAAAAACAATAAATAACACACAAGGGGATTCCCATAAGGATAACAGCTGATCTTTCAATAGAAACTCTTCAGGCCAGGAGGGAATGGCAAGACATACTTAAAGTGATGAAAGAAAATAACCTACAGCCCAGATTATTGTACCCAGCAAGGATCTCATTCAAATATGAAGGAGAAATCAAAAGCTTTACAGACAAGCAAAAGCGGAGAGAATTCAGCACCACCAAACCAGCTCTCCAACAAATGCTAAAGGATCTTCTCTAGACAGGAAACACAACAAGGGTGTATAAACTTGAACCCAAAACAATAAAGTAAATGACAACATATCATACTTAACAATAATTACCTTAAACGTAAATGGATTGAATGCCCCAACCAAAAGACAAAGACTGGATGAATGGATACAAAACAAGACCCCTATATATGTTGTCTATAAGAGACCCACCTCAAAACAAGGGACACATACAGACTGAAAGTGAAGGGCTGAAAAAAGAAAGCAGGAGTAGCAATACTCATATCAGATAAAATAGACTTAAAACAAAGGCTGTGAAAAGAGACAAAGAAGGACACTACATAGTGATCAAAGGATCAATGCAAGAAGAAGATATAACAATTATAAATATATATGCACCCAACATAGGAGCACCACAATATGTAAGACAAATGCTAACAAGTATGAAAGGGGAAATTAACAATAACACAATAATAGTGAGAGACTTTAATATCCCACTCACACCTATGGATAGATCAACTAAACAGAAAATTAACAAGGAAACACAAACTTTAAATGATACAATAGACCAGTTAGATCTAATTGATATCTATAGGACATTTCACCCCCAAACAATGAATTTCACCTTTTTTCTCAAGCGCACACAGAACCTTCTCCAGGATAGATCACATCCTGGGCCATAAATCTAACCTTGGTTAATTAAAAAAAAATTGGAATCAATCCATGCATCTTTTCTGACCACAATGCAGTAAGATTAGATCTCAATTGCAGGAGAAAAACTATTAAAAATTTCAACATATGGAGGCTGAACAACACGCTGCTGAATAACCAACAAATCACAGAAGAAATCAAAACATGCATAGAAATGAATGAAAATGAAAACACAGCAACTCAAAACCTGTTCAGTTCAGTTCAGTTCAGTCACTCACTCAGTCGTGTCCGACTCTTTGTGACCCCATGAATCGCAGCACGCCAGGCCTTCCTGTCCATCATCAACTCCTGGAGTTCACTCAGATTCACGTCCATCGAGTCAGTGATGCCATCCAGTCATCTCATCCTCTGTCGTCCCCTTCTCCTCCTGCCCCCAATCCTTCCCAGCATCAGAGTCTTTTTCAATGAGTCAACTCTTCACATGAGGTGGCCAAAGCACTGGAGTTTCAGCTTTAGCAGCATTCCTTCCAAAGAAATCCCAGGGTTGATCTCCTTCAGAATGGACTGGTTGGATCTCCTTGTAGTCCAAGGGACTCTCAAGAGTCTTCTCCAACACCACAGTTCAAAAGCATCATTTTTTTGGTGCTCAGCCTTCTTCACAGTCCAACTCTCACATCCATACATGACTACTGGAAAAAACCATAGCCTTGACTAGACGGACCTTAGTTGGCAAAGTAATGTCTCTGCTTTTGAATATGCTATCTAGGTTGGTCATAAATTTTCTTCCAAGGAGTAATACCTGTGGGACACTGTAAAAGCAGTGCTAAGGGGAAAGTTCATAGCAATACAGGCATACCTTAAGAAACAAGAAAAATGTCAAATAAATAACCTAACTCTACAACTAAAACAACTAGAAAAAGAAGAAATGAAGAACCCCAGGGCTACTAGAAGGAAAGAAATCTTAAAAATTAGGGCAGAAATAAATGCAAAAGAATCAAAAGAGACCATAGCAAAAATCAACAAAGCCAAAAGCTGGTTCTTTGAAAGGATAAATAAAATTGACAAACCATTAGCCGGACTCATCAAGGAACAAAGAGAGAAAAATCAAATCAATAAAATTAGAAATGAAAATGGAGAGATCACAACAGACAACACAGAAATACAAAGGATCATAAGAGACTACTATCAGCAATTATATGCCAGTAAAATGGACAACTTGGAACAAATGGACAAATTCTTAGAAAAGTACAACTTTCCAAAACTGAACCAGGAAGAAATAGAAAATCTTAACAGACACATTACAAGCATGGAAATTGAAACTGTAATCAGAAATCTTCCAGCAAATAAAAGTCCAGGTCCAGACGGTTTCACAGCTGAATTCTACCAAAAATTTAGAGAAGAGCTAACACCTATCCTACTCAAACTCTTCCAGAAAATTGCAGAGGAAGGTAAACTTCCAAACTCATTCTATGAGGCCACCATCACCCTAATACCAAAACCTGACAAAGATGCCACAAAAAGGAAAACTACAGGCCAAGATCACTGATGAACATAGTTGCAAAAATCCTTAACAAAATTCTAGCAATCAGAATCCAACAACACATCAAAAAGATCATACATCATGACCAAGTGGGCTTTATCCCAGGGATGCAAGGATTCTTCAATATCTGCAAATCAATCAATGTAATACACCACATTAACAAATTGAAAAATAAAAGCCATATGATTATCTCAATAGATGCAGAGAAAGCCTTTGACAAAACTCAACATCCATGTATGATAAAAACTCTCCAGAAAGCAGGAATAGAAGGAACATACCTCAGCATAATAAAAGCTATATATGACAAACCCACAGCAAACATTATCCTCAATGGTGAAAAATTGAAAGCATTTCTCCTAGAGTCAGGAACAAGACAAGGGTGCCCGCTCTCACCACTACTATTCAACAGAGTTTTGGAAGTTTTGGACACAGCAATCAGAGCAGAAAAAGAAATAAAAGGAATCAAAATTGGAAAAGAAGAAGTAAAACTCTCACTGTTTGCAGATGACATGATCCTGTACATGGAAAACTCTAAAGACTCCATCAGAAAATTACTAGAGATAATCAATGAATATAGTAAAGTTGCAGGATATAAAATCAACACACAGGAATCCCTTGCATTCCTATACACTAATAATGAGAAAACAGAAAGAGAAATTAAGGAAACAATTCCATTCACCTTTGCAACGAAAAGAATAAAATACTTAGGAACATACCTACCTAAAGAAACTAAAGACCTATATATAAGAAACTATAAAACACTGGTGAAAGAAATCAAAAAGGACATTAATAGATGGAGAAATATACCATGTTTATAGATCAGAAGAATCAATATAGTGAAAATGAGTATGCTACCCAAAGCAATCTATAGATTCAATGCAATCCCTATCAAGCTACCAACGGTATTTTCACAGAGCTAGAACAAATAATTTCACAATTTGTATGAGATACAAAAAACCTCAAATAGCCAATGCAATCTTGAGAAAGAAGAATGGAACTGGAGGAATCAACCTGCCTGACTTCAGGCTCTACTACAAAGCCACAGTCATCAAGACAGTATGGTACTGGCACAAAGACAGAAATATAGATCAATGGAACCAAACAAAAAGCCCAGAGATAAATCCATGCACCTATGGACACCTTATAGCTGCGTAAGTCCATGCACCTATGGACAAAGGAGGCAAGAATATACAACGGAGAAAAGACAATCTCTTTAACAAGTGGTGCTGGGAAAACTGGTCAATCACTTATAAAAGAATGAAACTAGAACACTTTCTAACACCAAACACAAAAATAAACTCAAAATGGATTAAAGATCTAAACGTAAGACCAGAAACTATAAAACTCCTAGAGGAGAGCATATGCAAAACACTCTCTGACATAAATGACAGCAGGGTCCTCTATGACCCACCTCCTAGAATATTGGAAATAAAAGCAAAAATAAACAAATGGGACCTAATTAAACTTAAAAGCTTCTGCACAACAAAGGAAACTATAAGCAAGGTGAAAAGACAGACTTCAGAATGGAGAAAATAATAGCAAATGAAGCAACTGACAAATAATTAATCTCAAAAATATACAAGCAACTCCTGTAGCTCAATTCCAGAAAAATAAATGACCCAATCAAAAATGGACCAAAGAACTAAACAGGCATTTCTCCAAAGAAGACATACAAGTAGCTAACAAACACATGAAAAGATGCTCAACATCACTCATTATCAGAGAAATGCAAATCAAAACCACAATGAGGTACCATTTCATGCCAGTCAGAATGGCTGCTATCCAGAAGTCTACAAGCAATAAATGCTGGAGAGGGTGTGGAGAAAAGGGAACCCTCTTACACTGTTGGTGGGAATGTAAACTAGTATAGCCACTATGGAGAACGGTGTGGAGATTCCTTAAAACACTGGAAATAGAGCTACCTTATGACCCAGCAATCCCCCTGCTGGGCATACACACCAAGGAAACCAGAATTGAAAGAGACACATGTACCCCAATATTCATCGCAGCACTGTTTATAATAGCCAGGACATGGAAGCAACCTAGATGTCCATCAGCAGATGAATGGATAAGAAAGCAGTGGTACATATACACAATGGAGTATTACTCAGCCATTAAAAAGAATACATTTGAATCAGTTCTAATGAAGTGGATGAAACTGGAGCCTATTATACAGAGTGAAGTAAGCCAGAAAGAAAAACACCAATATGGTATACTAATGCATATATATGGTATTTAGAAAGATGGTAACGATAACCTTGTATGCAAGACAGCAAAAGAGACACAGATGTATAGAACAGTCTTTTGGACTCTGTGGGAGAGAGCGAGGGTGGGATAATTTGGGAGAATGGCATTGAAACATGTATAATATCATATGTGAAACGAATCGCCAGTCCAGGTTACATGCATGATATAGGATGCTCAGGGCTGGTGCACTGGGATGACCCAGAGGGATGGGATGGGGAGAGAGGTGGGAGGGATGGGGAACACATGTACACCCGTAGTGGATTCATGTTGATGTATGGCAAAACCAATACAATATTGTAAAGTAATTAGCCTCCAATTTAAATAAATACATTTATATTAAAAAAAGAATAAAACAGTCATTGTTGAAATTCTCTCAAGTTCAGAAAACTATACAGAGAAAATTAAAATCTCCCATAACTGCACCCTGAGGAGATATCATGTGTTAACAGGTATGGTATTTTCTTTGACAAAAACAGAGAAGGGTTTTCTGGGTAGGTCAGGGTAGGGAGTTGAAAAAGGTATTTGAGAACAGCAGAATGCAACAACGTGGATATTGACAGCTTTGGAATTATTCTGTCTGTGAGCCCAGAGAGAAAAGTCCCTGCTTGAGCTTGGATGAAGCAACAGCAGGACAGATGGGTGGTGTGACAGAGGGGCACGTGTCAATTTCCCCTTACCTCAGGGTTCACTTGGAAAGCATCCTTAGCATTTGCCTCCATGAACAGAAGCGTTCTTTAGCTGAAAGAGGAAATGACTCATTTTAGCTCAAAGATGACGAAACAGGAGATGCAACTTCTGACTCACTTTGCAGCAATAGCAAGACTGAAATTACTGCACTTAAGTGATGGCATAAGCCAACTCTAGCTTTTTTTTTTTTTTTAAATTAGTTTTCTAGCAACCTTAGTCGCTCAGTCATGTCCAACTACAGACCCCATGGACTGTAGTCCACTAGGCTCCTCTATCCATGGAAAATCCTCCAGGCAAGAATACTGGAGTGGGTCATTCCCTTTCCCAGGGGATCTTCCAGATCCAGGTATCGAACCCAGGTCACCTGCATTGCAGGCAGATTCTTTACCATCTGAGACTCTATGGAAGCCTTCTAGCAACCTTGGTGGTGGTGGTGGTTTAGTCACTAAATCATGTCCGATTCTTGCAACCCCATGGACTGTAGCTAGCCAGGCTCCTCTGCTCATGGGATTCTCAGGCAAGAATACTGGAGTGGGTTGCCATTTCCTTCTCCTTATTATGAAGTAATTTTAAAACATAGATAACTTGAAAAAATATTTAAAAAATTATATATCCTTTACCCAGATCTCCTAATTGTTAATATTTTGTGACATTTGGTCTATTCTTTTCTGTATACACAAGTGATTATTTTTACTGAATCATTTGAGAATAAGTCATTATGTCTCTTTACCCTTCAGTATTTCAGTATGTTTTCCTAAGAGCAGGGGCATTCTCTTACATAACTGTAATGTAATTAATTAAAATCAGAAAATTAATACTGATACTAACAGTACATGCATGCTCAGTTGTGTTTGACTCTTTGTGACCCCATGGACTGTAGCCTGCCAAACTCCTCTGTCCATGGAATTTTCCAGGCAAGAATATGTGAGTGTGTTGCCATTTCCTCCTCCAGGGGATCTTCCCAACCCAGGGATCGAATCTGCATCCCCTGTGTCTCCTGCATTGGCAGGCATATTCTCTACCAAATAGTAAAAATCACTGATATAGTACCATTACCTAATCTACAGATCTTTGTCATATGTTGTCAGTTATCCTAATTGGGATTCGATTTTGCAAATCTGGCCCTGGAGATCCTAAATGAAATTTATTGACATATCCTGTCATAGACATAACTGAACTGGGAACCTGGCCACTCCAACTCAAAGCTCAAGTTGGATTCTTTCTTATGGGTTCATATGAGCATTGGCAGAAGCCTGCTTTTCGAAATGTGAATAATTTTTGGTTGTAACCATGTTGTTCCCCGGGCTATTGGGTGTGGGCTTCTATCAGCTGGGCTGTGGCCATCCAGAATCGTGATTCCTATCTCATTCCTTCCAGTATATCTGGCTCTAGATTTTGTCTAAGATGTTTTAAACTCTGGGAACTAATTGGCCGGGCTTCATGAGGCATAAAGTGACAATTGCTAATAGAGCGGATCTGAGGGGCTTCCCTGGTGGTCCAGTGGCTAAGACTCTGTGTTCCCCAAATCAGGGGGCCTTGGTTCAATTCCTGGGTGTGGAACTAGATCTCACATGCTGCAGTTAAGACCCAGTGTGGTCAAACAGATAAATAAAAATAAATATTAAAAATAGTATAGATCTGATTTAGGAAAAAAGATTTCAGGACTTGAATACAAAATAGGCTGCTAAATGCATATAGATAACCAAGCCCCTTCCCAGGTGGCACAGTGGTAAAGAATCCATTTTCCAATGCAGGAGATGCAGGAGACTCAGGTTCGATCCCCAGGATTGGGAAGATCCCCTACTTCAGTATTCTTGCCTGGAGAATTCCGTGGACAGAGGAGTCTAGTGGGCTACAGTCCATGCAGTCACAAAGAGTCAGACATAACTGAGCGGATGTGTATGCCTGTGCTCACACACACACACACACACACACACACACACACACACACACACACACACACACACAAACAATTCCTAATTTAGTGCTCAATTTTCTCTTGCACACCCCATGCAAAAACAATCTAACCAGAGTAACAGAATAAATAATACTTAAAAATAATTTCTATGTCTTCAAAATCCAGACTTCTGGGGATTATTGTTTGAAGAATCCAGTGCTGAGTATTCTCCATGTTGACTTAACCCCTGGAGGAGGAATTAGACAGTCGGTAGCTGTGGGTTCCTACCAGCAGCTTTATGCATCTTGAGTTTCTCTCAGATACCCTACTCTCTCAACATCATCGCTACTGGCCTAATGAATGGACAGACCAGACATCCTTTTTTTTAAACATTTATATTGAAGTGTAGTTGATTTACAATGTTATTTAGTTTCATGTGTACAGCAAAGTGAATCAGTTATACACACATTGTTGTTTAGTCACTGAGTCGTGTCTAACTCTTTAGCAACCCTATGGACTGTAGCCTGCCAAGTTCCTCTGTCCATGGGGTTTCCCAGGCAAGAATACTAGAGTGGGTAGCCATTCCCTACTCATAGGATTTTCCCGACTCAGGGATAGACATCACGTCTCCTGCATTGGCAGGCGGGTTCTTTATCACTGAGCCACCAGGGAAGCCCCATACATATATTACACCCACTCTTTTTTACTTTCTTTTTCCATATAGGCCTTTACAGAGTATTGAGTAGCATTCTGTCTGCTATACAGTAGGTCCTTATTAGTTATCTGTTTTATATATATTATTAGTGTATATATGTCAGTCCCAATCTTCCAATTTATCCCTCACTCCTACTTACCCCCTGGTAACTGTAAACTGAAGCACATCAGACAAAGGCAGATATCATATGATATCACTTACATGTGGAATATAAATAGATACAAATGAACTTATCTATAAAACAGAAATAGAGGAACAGACAGAGAATCCAGACATCTTTGCAATAAAAGCCTATGATGTGATGAGGCCATCTGAGCATAAAATGGCCAGTCCCAAGGCATCTGCAAATGAGTGCTCATCATGTAACTGTCCAGGGCAGCTTTCTCAGAAGCCGTCCATTTTTCTCCATAGGATACAGTGATACTGAATTTTTCATTTTAAAACTATGGACATTCTAGAGTGTATTTTTGATTTTGGGAATGATTCCAAGACTTAAAGCCCTCTCCTTGATAATGTTGTAACTCTGTTTAGAACAACTGCTGCTCTACTCTGTTACCTCCCAAATTAAATCAAAACTCTTTTTACCCTTTGGTGGGAAGCTCTGAGGGGTCAGCAGGGGCTGGGGAGGGTGCAGGAGTGGAGCCCAGGAGGGCTGCACTGGGGGGTGGAAATCTGGGGCAAGAGAATATAAAGGATATTGTAGTCTTTTCACTCACTTTTGCATTTCAACAATCACTGATTGAGTAATAGGTCTTGGGCTCACTTCATTTATTCATCTATTTATTCATTCAGAATGAAAAAATGCCTGGCACACCATTTCCTGGAGAAGGGTATGGCAACCCACTCCAGTATTCTTGCCTGAAAAATCTCATGGACAGAGGAGCTTAGCGGACTACAGTCCATAGAGTTGCACAGAGTCAGACATGACTGAAGCGACTTAGCATGCATGCACACACACCATTTAGCCTTTGTCACTCTTCGCCCTCATGCCCACACCTCCTCCTGCTTCTGCTCCCTGTGGGCTGGCTCCTCTCTTGTGACTCTTGTCATTCAGCTCTGTTTGGTTCCCACCCACAGCAGGCAGAGAATGGGAGAAGAACACATCAGGGTACCTATCTCCCAACACTCCTGCCTTCTTCCTAGCCTGGTTCCAGCAGTGTCTCTGTCTCTGTGGTCACAGTTCCAGGTGGACATCCCCTTTCCATGGTTCCATGTCTCAGTGGGTCCTGGAAAGACCTCTCCCTGCCCATTCCCCTCGAGGCAGAGGCTGGTGACAAATTGCCTTATCAATTTTCTCAACTCTGCCCACCAGTATGTAAATTATAACATTCTATTATGTCATCTTTTTCCTTTCTGACCCTGACTGCTACAGCCCTTGAATATATGCTGAATTGTTTTCTGATTATTTTGGACAGACTGAAAAGATTAAAGTTTTGTGAACAGTGTTCAACACTAGGCTTCACCAGGGCATGACTTAACAGAAGCTCCTGGGGTGGAAATCTCAGAGATTTAGTCCTTTATAGGCTCCAGTATTGTGTGTCAAAGACTGACCTGATCTCTGACCACATAATTGGAAGTACAGTGACCAGAAGAAAGGTGATAGTGCCACTTAATTCTGTCTCCATTTACAGTTCTAGGCTCAGTTCTGGGCTTCCCACCTTAAGAGGAGACATGTTGCTGCTGCTGCTGCTAAGTCGCTTCAGTCGTGTCCGACTCTGTGCGACCCCATAGATGGCAGCCCACCAGGCTCCCCTATTCCTGGGATTCTCTAGGCAAGAATACTGGAGTGGGTTGCCATTTCCTTCTCCAATGCATGAAAGTGAAAAGTGAAAGTGAAGTCGCTCAGTCGTGTCCGACTCTTAGCGACCCCATGGACGGCAGCCTACCAGGCTCCTCCATCCATGGGATTTTCCAGGCAAGAGTACTGGAGTGGGGTGCCATTGCCTTCTCCAGGAGACATGTTAGTTGACTCTAAGTGCTTGAAGTCTGTCATATAGAGCAGTAGTTGAACAATTTTTATTTAAGGACCAAATAGTAAGTATTTTTGGCCTAGATGGCCATACATTCTCTGTTACAACTGCTTTATTGTGCAAAAGCAGTTGTGGACAATATGTGAATGAATAGGCTTGACTGTGTAAAAATAAAACTTTGTTTACAAAAATAAATGGTGGGCTGAATTTGACCTGTCATCATTATTCTGCTGACTTCTGGTATGAAAGGAACTATTAGATTTATTCTGGTTGTTTCCAGAAGTCAGGAGTTAGATCAATGTGTAAAAATTGTAGGGGGGTAGATTTGTGCCATGAAATAAAAAGATGCTTGCTCCTTTGAAGGAAAGTTATGACAAACCTAGACAGCATATTAAAAAGCAAAGATATCACATTGCCAACAAAGGTCTGTCTAGTCAAAGCTATGGTTTTTCCAGTAGTCATGTACAGGTGTGAGAGTTGGACCATAAAGAAGGCAGATCATCAAAGAATTGATGCTTTCAAGTTATGGTGCTTTAAAAGACTCTTGAGAGTCCCTTGGACTGCAAGGAGATCAAACCAGTCAGCCCTAAAGGAATCAATCCTGAATATTCATTGGAAGGATTCATGCTGAAGCTGAAGCTCTAAAACTTTGGCACCTGATGTGAAGAGCTAAGTCATTGGAAAAGACCCTGATGCTGGGAAAAATTGAAAGCAAAGGAGGAGAGGGCAGAGGAGGATGAGATGGTTAGAAGGCATCACCGACTCAATGGACATGAGTTTGAGTAAACTCTGGGAGATAGTGAAGGACAGGGAAGCCTAGCATGCTGCAGTCCATGGGGCTGCAAAGAGTCAGACATGACTGAGCAACTGAGCAACAACAGATTTGTGCTAGTTTTCAAGAAGCTCTTTCTAAAGGTGATGACTGTTCCCAAATAGGGTGAGCTGGCTCAAGAGGTGGTAGGTTTCTTGTCACTGAAAGTATTCAAAGGAGAAGCTGAGTGTCAGAATAATTTTCTGCAAAGCACTGAGAGTAACTCAGATGATGTGGGTGGTATAAATACCTCATATATATGTATACTCAGCATAGTACCACACACAGTAAGTCTTCTAGATTTTATATTCTTGAGAAGAGAGGCTGTGTCATATGTATCTCCATATTCTGCCCACTCCTGAAAGCCTAGGATACTACTTTAAAACACGTTGGGTGTGACCAACACATGTTTTGTCAACCTGGCTCTTTAAAGAAAATCTGGCTGACAGATGAATTAAACTAATTTGTCTTTAGTACAGTCATCAGTATTAGTCATGTCAAATTAGTTCAATTACCTCTAATAAGCTTCAACATTCAGGATTTTCACTGAAAAGAGCAGGCATAGCAGTCAACATTTATCAAGTTCTGAAAATATGCCAGCTACTGCGCTAAGAGCTTTATATGCATTACCTTGTTTAATTCTCCCCAAACCAATGAGGTAGAGATATCATCATCCCATTTTATTGATGAAGAAACTGAAATCCAGAGAGGCCTCAAAGATGGTAAGTGGCATAACCAAAAATCAAGCTGAGATGATGTCAAAGGCTGTGGTCCAACCACAAGGCTATCCTGCTTCTCATTCATTCTTTAAGTATTCAGCAAACACTGATTGGCTGCCTGCTGTTTGCCAAGCACTTTAGATGCTGAAGACAGAGCTGCAATTATAAACAGATCAAATCCAGGTGACAAAGGAACTTATATTCTGGAGTATAAAGGGGATGGATGTATCATTGACAAAGGAGAAGATGTTAAATGATAATTCATCATAAGACACAGAGATTCAACAGATAATATTTCTGTCCATATCAGAGCTTCGGGTATAGCCCTAACTGATGAATTTATCCAAGCTCTTTTTTTTTTTTTACTGACATTGGCTGAAGTTTAGTCTTTTTGTCAAATTCTCAGATACTTTCAGATTTTCAGAAAGAAGTTTCAAGCATTTTGGCAACTTGATAGAGATCACTATGACAATTTGTAGATCTGTGAATGAAGCCCTGGAAGGGAAAATAACCCCATAAAGCACTCAGGAATCACTCTTCCAGGGTAGGTTGAATCTGAGCATCATCAATCTGGGAGACCAGAGGCAACTGATGAAAAGAGGTGGAAAAAGCCAGTTTGGTTAACATAGAAATAATAATAATAAAATAACCCTTGGCAACATTTTTTCCCTTTCCTGAAACACAGAAATATAAAGAGCCTAAAATTCTAATTCTCAGTTCTCAGTATAAAAAACAATCAGTATTAATAACAAATGCTACAATGTGGAGAGAACCTGAACCCATACAGCAGTCCCCAGTGTTTTTGGCATCAGGAGTGGAAGATAAATTTTCGATGGACAAGGGTGTTGCAGAGAGATGGTTTTGGAATGATTCAAGGACATTACATTTATTGTGCAGTTTATTTATTTTATTATTACATCAGCTCCACCTCCAATCATCAGGCATTAGATCCTGGAGGTTGGGGAGTCCAGCATACGGAGAGGAAAACACACCAATTTGGGTCAAGGGGATGGGCCTTGTTTAGAAGGAGGAGAACTACTGAGATGCCCAGGAGTGGACCCTACCAAAGGGAAATTCCAAAACCTTGACTTAGGTTGATAATGGAAAGAGAGAGAGAGAGAGAGAGAGAGAGAGAGAGAGAGAGAGAGAGAGAGAGAGAGAGAGAGAGAGAACAAGAGTGCTACGGTTCACACAGCGCAAAGCCAAATTGTCAGGTCCAACTGACAAGTGCTGGCTGGAATGGGAGACAGAGCCCAAAGGCCAGGGGCAGAATAAACACAAGTTCAGAGGAGGAAGTGAAAGAATGTAGCACTTTGTGTCTTTCTGGATGCTAAACACAAGGGGTGGGCATGGATAGCCTAGTTAAAAGAATAGGATAAGAACTGACAAACAGTAGTAATACTTCTGCAATTGCAAAATTTCTTTTGTTAGTAGACTGCAGTGATTTTCAGATTGGTGAGTCCTTACAGTGTCAGCATAATCTTGCTTAGAAAATGGCTAGAAAGCAGAGGACGACAATAATGACTTAACATTTATTGACTGCCAGACACAGCTTTTCAGCACTTTAATGCATTGTCTCATTCAATCTTTACAAGCGCATTTTGATAACCACGCTCCTTAATAGACACCTACTTAAAAACTGATTAAAAACATAAACACGTTTGGAGGAAATGATAAAATGTCCTCAGAAACAAGTACTAGTCATTTATTAATTCATTTGTTTCCTAGACTATTTCTTCAGCCACCAGCAATCAAGTACCTAATACATGCTGGGTATTTAGGGTCTGTGCATGAGTGATTTCACTGATTTCCCTCATTGTTCAACAGAGGGGCAGTAGAGAGGGCAAGGGACTGTGAGTGACAAAACACGGGTTCTGCTTTAGCCCTGCCTCTAATGGTTCCTGCGGTCCGTGGAAAGATCAGTTTTCTTCTCTGTTTAATGTATTCCAGTGTAAAACGAGGAGCTGGGACTACATGATGCTTGAGGTCTTTTCGAATTTAATGTGAAAGTCTTCAGGCCTTTACAATACATTGCGATTTATAATGAACATTCATTTATATTCTATCATAATACCCTTCCCACCCCATCAGCTAAATAAGAATATTTACAGCTTCAGAGAAATTTGCCAGGGCTCAAAGCAAGTTCCTTTGCTCTTTCCACTAGAAGTCTCTGTCTTCTGCTTTGAGTTCATGCTTAGATTCCAAAAGAATCATAAGCGAGTTGGGTGCAGATATCAGAGGAGAGGAAGAGATATAGTAGACACAGAAGATGAGGAAAAGTTGTGAGTAGGAAGATGTGCCAATACTCAGGGGTTTTGTGTGTTTTTTGGGAAACCATTTAGGGCTGCTATGATCATTGAGGTAACTGGAGAAAATTACATAGTGGTAGATTCAAATTCCCAAATCACTGCTCTCTGTGGATGGTGACTGCAGCCATGAAATTAAAAGATGCTTGTTCCTTGGAAGGAAAGTTATGACAAATCTAGATAGTGCATTAAAAAGCAAAGACATCACTTTGCCTACAAAGGTCTGTCTAGTCAAAGCTATGGTTTTTCTAGAAGTCATCATACGGATGTGAGAGTTGGATCAGAAAGGTTGAGCAATGAAGAATTAATGCTTTTGAACTTTGCTGTTGAAGAAGACTCTTGAGAGTCCCTTGGAAAGTAAGGAGATCAAACCAGTCAATCCTAAAGGAAATCAGTCCTGAATATTCATTGGAAAGACTGATGCTGAAGCTCCAATAGTTTGATTACCAGATGTGAAGAGCAGACCCTGATGCTGGGAAAGATTGAAGGCAAAAGGAGAAAAGGGTGGCAGAGGATGAGATGGTTAAATATCATCACCGACTCAAGGGGCATGAGTTTGAGCAAACTCTGGGAGATAGTGGAGGACAGAGGAGCCTAGCATGCTATAGTCCATGGGTATGCCCATGGGGTCACAAAGTCTGATATGGCTTAGCAACTGAACGACAGATTCAAGTTCAATAATAGGATAGTGAAGCATCTCCCTGGATATTCCACTTGTCCATTATTGAGCAGAACCATAATGAATGGGCCACATTATAAGGCAGAAGCCCTGGTCTAAAACGAGTGCATTCTAAATAATGACTGTAATGCTCCAAAGATGAAATGAGCCCCTGTGATAGGAGACCAACTCCTCATCACTGTGGATGCTTAAGCAGAGACCATATGAAACTCTAGATGGGTTAATGGCTTGGATCAGGCCCAGAAAATGAGTAAAGGAACTTCCAACTATGCTATGGTTCTGGAGACTGAAGTCTTGCCATTGAA
The DNA here is from genome assembly GCF_016772045.2 of Ovis aries. NCBI lineage: Eukaryota > Metazoa > Chordata > Mammalia > Artiodactyla > Bovidae > Ovis > Ovis aries. The sequence continues at coordinate 39,198,404 of NC_056069.1, read as the reverse complement.
GCTGTAGTCTATCATCCCTGTCTTCCCTGGTGGCTCAGCTGGTGAAGAATCCAACTGCAATGTGGGAGACCTGGCTTTGACCTCTGGGTTGGGAAGATCCCCTGGAGAAGGGAATGGCTACCCACTCCAGTATCTGGCCTAGAGAATTCCATGGTCTGAATCTGCAAAGAGTTAGATACAACTGAGCAATTTTCACTTCACTGTCATCCCTTCTCCAGACTTTAGATATTCCTGCAATCATCTTTTGGGAATATTTAAAGACCTTTCCCAGCTACTCATATTTAGGACAAGTTCCTCAATTCATTTCTTTCCAAGAGGTTCCCTGTATGGACCCTTGGCAGGATATCCACCCTGACCTCCTTGTCTTGATGTTTCCAACCTCCTATCCTTGAAAAATATCCATGATTAGGGCTTCTCCGGAGGTCAGAGTTAAAACCAAACCCCACTGTGTTGAACCAACACAGTGAAACTCTCACTTAAGTTCAGTTCAGTTGCTCAGTCACGTCTGACTCTTTGTGACCCCATGGACTACAGCACGCCAGGCTTCCCTGTCCATCATTGACGCTCAGAGCTTACTCAGACTCAGTCCATCGAGTTAGTGATGCCATCCAACCATCTCATCCTCTGTTATCCCCTTCTCCTCCTGCCTTCAATCCTTCCCAGCATCAGGGTCTTTTCTAATGAGTCACTTCTTTGCATCAGGTGATCAAAGTATTGGAGTTTCAGCTTCAGCATCAGTCCTTCCAATGAATATTCAGGACTGATTCCCTTTAGGATGGATTGGTTGGATATCCTTGCAGTCCAAGGGACTCTCAAGAATCTTTTCCAAGACCACAGTTCAAAAGTATCAATTCTTTTTATAGTCCAACTCTCACATACATATATGACTGCTGGAAAAACTGTAGCTTTAACTAGACAGACATTTGTTGGCAAAGTAATGTTTCTGCTTTTTAATATGCTGTCTAGGTTGGTAATAGATTTTCTTCCAATGAGCAAGTGTCTTCAGTCACCTTCTGCAGTGATTTTGGAGCCCAAGAAAATAAAGTCTGCCACTGTTGCCATTGTTTCCCTATCTATTTGCCATGAAGTGATGGGACTGGATACCAAGATCTTAGTTTTCTGAATGTTGAGTTTTAAGCCAACTTTTTAATTCTTTTCTTTCACTTTCATCAAGAGGCTCTTTAGTTCTTTGCTTTCTGCCGTAAGGGTGGTGTCATCTGCATATCTGAAGTTATTGATATTTCTCCTGGAAATCTTAGTTCCACCTTGTGCTTCATCCAGCCTGGCATTTTTGCATGATTTACTCTGCATTTAAGTTAAATAAGCAGGGTGACAATATGGAGCCTTGACATACTTCTGTCCCAATTTGGAATCAGTCTGTTGTTCCATGTCCAGTTCTAATTGTTGCTTCCTGACCTGCATACAGATTTCTCAGGAGGCAGGTCAGGTGGTCTGGTATTCCCATCTCTTTCAGAATTTTCCACAGTTTGTTGTGATCTACACAGTCAAAGGTTTTGATGTAGTCAATAAAGCAGAAATAGATGTTTTTTCTGGAACTCTCTTGCTTTTGTCACGATCCAATGGATGTTGGCAATTTGATCTCTGGTTCCTCTGCCTTTCCTAAATCCAGCTTGAACATCTGGAAGTTCATGGTTCACATACTGTTGAAGCCTGTCTTGGATAATTTTGAGCATTACTTTGCTAGCATGTGAGATGAGTGCAACTGGGTGGTAGTTTGAAGATTTTTTGGCATTGCCTTTCTTTGAGATAGGAATGAAAACTGACCTTTTCCAGTTCTGTGGTCATTGCTGAGTTTTCCAAATTTGCTGGCATAATGAGTGCAGCACTTTAACAGATTCATCTTTTAGGATTTGAAATAGCTCAACTCAGTTCCGTCACCTCCACTAGCTTTGTCCATAGTGATGCTTCCTAAGGCCTTTGACTTTGCGTTCCAGGATGTCTGGCTCTAGGTGAGTGATCATACCATCATGGTTATCTGGTCATAAAGATCTGTCTGTATAGTTCTTCTATGTACTCTTGCCACCTCTTAATATCTTCTGCTTCTGTTAGGTCCATAGCATTTCTGTCCTTTATTGTGCCCATTTGTGCATGAAATGTTCCCTTGGTACTCTAATTTTCTTGAGGAGATCTCTAGTCTTTCCCATTCTGTTGTTTTCCTCTATTTGTTTGCATTGATCACTGAGGAAGGCTTTCTTATCTCTCCTTGCTGTTCTTTGGAACTCTGCATTGAAACTCTAGTCCATTGACTAACAGGGTGGCCCTTGCATTTGTCTAGTGCCCTTATTGCCCAAGCTATTTTCCATCTGCCAGTTGTATCAGAAACAGAAAGTCAATTTGTATCCTGAAGGTAATCACTTTCTCAAGAGACGGTTCATGAAGTCCCTGCAACACTGTGAAAAGTGAGAATTTTTATGACTGTTATAACATGCCCCAGGTCACAGGACAGCAGAGCCATACCTAACCAAGTTTCTTTTAGATCCTTTCAGGAATAAGTATAGAGTAAATAAAGAGACCCTGATGCTGGGAAAGATAGAATGAAAAAGAAGAGGGCTGCTGCTGATGAGATGGATAGATGGCATCACCGACTTAACGGACATGAACATAAGCAGACTGAGAGATAGTGGAGGACAGGGAAGCGTGGCATGGTGCTTCAGTCCACAGGGTCACAAAGAGTCGGACATGACTTAGCAAGTGAACAACAACAAAAATAAAGAGAACTATCGACAGTTTACAAAGAACCAAAGTCCAGATTGTCTTGATAGACTAGCAGGGAAGGGCAGAGTTTAGAGCTGGATTTTATAAGCCTGACAGCACCAAATTACAATCGCCGAAAAATAGGCTGATGTAGTCCCATGAATAGCCATGGCCCAAATGTGAATCTGCATAAATCTACCAGTGGTCATCTTGACTGGGGCAACCATGGGTTGAAAGAGGTAGCCACCAGCAGTGGACCTGAACCAAAGGACTTTCTGCTTTTTTTAGCTCAGAGACCACACATGTAAATCCACCCTTCTAGAAAAGCTTGTAGCATCTACAAGCCAGGGTTACAGTCCTAATTAAAAGGACAATTAAAAAAAAATCTTCCAATGGTGAAAAGGCCTTAGCCAGAATTCTCAAGAAATTGATTTAGAAAATAATCCCCAATTGATTGCAACATAAGAACATTCTTAAAATGTTACCTTTGTCCTGATGTCTAAACCCCCATGAATTGGTTTAAAAAAGGTTCTTTATGCATTTGAAGCCACTAATACTATAAGTGGGGAAAGAACACACTCTTTTAATTAAAAGAGCAGATTGCTATAATAATCTGAATTGAGAACATCTTTTTAACCAGAAATATGAGAGAATAAATATTTCCTAGAGTTAGAATCCAAAACTTGGGATTATTTAGGATTAGTATCCCAAACTGTTCTTATTTCTCACTGTGTAATCAGGAAGGCTGTTCAGAAGGGAATGTTAGAAGGAAAGTCTGTTTTAGGTTTCTAGCTAGTTGGGGATCATCTAAATATCATTTGTTTCTGACCCTTGAACTATCTTCCCCTGGACTCCTGGGGCAACACAGATAATAACCCTCATGGAGCTGTAAATGCATCAATGCTGTGTCAATGCTGACACTTGTGCTTTGCAGTCTATTTGTTTGCTTGACTATCAGATATTGCCTTTTTAGGTAGTTGAACTTGACAGAATGATAAACTGTGCTCTGTTTACTCTTTAGCTCTCAAGGCTAATTTAAAAGTGCTGCTGGTGGGTGAGTGGTGATGGCAATGAAAACACCTTAAACCATTAAGCTGACAACTGGAATATTAACACAGGCATGAGAGACTACTAATTCCCCAGCTAATGGAAATGAGTCAGTTACCTTCTTTAACCCAAGTATCACGTGCAATGTTCTTTTAATTCCCGTAAACCACAGGGTCTGGTTCCCCTGAGTTGAGAGGATGTAGATCTTGCCAGATGATATGCCTTACTTTGAGGTCCTTTAAGCCCTATGTTCTATCAGCTTCGTTTTAGTCTTTTACTGCTCATTTCTCCCCATGGGTTTTGGTCACATTATTTTCCAAAGTGGCCCAATTGCATTCATTATTCATTTTTATTAAAACAAATGTGTATGTTGTTATAGCTGACTTCCAGTTGTCAGCATATTGGCTAGCACGATTCATTGCAAATAAGCACCCTGGTGTAATGGACATGTAACGAATCTGAATCAGACCGAAAGGTATATAAAAGTGACTTGTGCCATTTTTAAATCAACTGACCTTGAGGAAGATATATTTACACTTCCTTAAATCTCAATTTCTTCATCTGCAAAGTGGGAATACCATTCACTACCTTTTTAGATTGCCGTGAAGATTCCATGCACAGTGTCCAGGAAATAGCAAGTAGTGAATAAGTGCTAGCAATATTCATGGTTAACAGTTTCCTATGTGCCAGGAATCATGGGAATCCTCAAAGCATCCTGAGAACTAAGAACCATTATTATCTTCACTTTGCTGATGAGAACAAGAAAGATAGATTAAATACCTGCCCAACATCACAAAGATATGAAATGGCCATGCCTAGATTCCAGAGCCTGCAGTCTGGCCACTACTCCCCATGTAAGAAGAGTTTTGACACCTTGAGAAAGAACTGCTTGAATATGAATCCCAGGCAAACTTCCAGATCTGTGGAACCTTATTTGCTGCCTCTTGCTCCTCCTTCCTCTGCTTCCTCATTCACACCTGAGTCAGAAGCAGAGAAAAGACAAAAACTAGTACAATAGGACAGTACAACCAGTAGATTCCTGGCAGACCAGCTATGGAGCTTGGCCTCAGACTCAGCTGTGCACTTGTTGGCTGAACACAAAGGCAGGTGCTGTATTTCATGTGGATGAAGTAAAGAGATTTCAAGCATTCTAAAATTATTTCATTAGAAGGGATGAGTGAACACTTCTCTATACAGATCCACTCTACTGAGATAACTGAAAAGCACAAATACAAATATCATGACCTTATTACGCAAATATCATTAGGTTATCTTACAGACATCTACTTGCCACAAACCTGAATATAAATCATTTTTTTGCTATCAAAACTAAATCTTAAATCCCTTAGTAACCTCATCTCTTAAATCTAACATATTAAGATCAGGAGCTATTTTATTAACTCCTACCTTCAGCAAAAAAGCTGTTCAACTCACATCGTTGAGACTGTAGCAATTTGCTGTTGTAAGTAAAACACAAGTGTGTTGTCCATCAGCTGATAAGTGGACAAGTAAAATGTGGTATATCATCTCCAATGGAATCCTATTCAACAACAAAAAGGAATGAAGTACTGTCATATGCTACGACTTGGACAAACCTCAAAATCAATATCATGAGTGAGAGAAGCCAGTCTTGAAAGGCCACATATAGCATGATTCCATTTATATGAACTGTCCAGAAAAAGCCAATCCACAGAAACTGAAAATAGATTAGTGGTTGCCAGGGGCAGGGGTAGGGAAAAAAGGGAAAAGGGGAATGACTGCTAATGTGTACTAAGTTCCTTCTGTGGTTGATGAAAGGTTTTAAAACTAGGTTGTAATGAGGGTTGCATAACTGTAAATATACTGAAAACCACTAAGTTGTAGGCTTTAAAGGGATAAACTTGATGGCACATAAGTTATATAATAAAAATATTTAAAAGAAATGTTAGTGTGCAATTTCCCCTACTTACTTGCAAAACTAATAGCTATCCTTTCATGTTCATCAACCTCCATTATTATGACACTCTTTTTGAGTAAACAGTGACGAACATGAAAGCATTTATCCCCTTCCTCCTCTCCCCACTCCCAACCAAGAGCCTTGATAATTAATCTTGTCCTTACTTTTAACTTGTCTGTCAACTATCTGATGGCTAGGAAGTCGGAGTTCTAGATATAACTGGCTCTCTAAGTTAAACTTTCAGGCTAAACCTTCAAATCTGGCTCTACTTTTGGTCCCTTCCCCATGTTCTCTTCCTTTCTCTTAACTTCACTTCCAAGGACCCAGTGTTCCAAATCACTGGTGACCTGAAACAGGGCCTCCAGACTGCAAAAGGAACAGAGCCAATTGTTAATGAATACAAAGCCCTATAGCCAGAAACTGGTAGGGGAAAAAAATAGATGGTGCCTCATCTTTTTGGATGTTGGTGGTGGAAATGTAAGCAGCTTTTATGTCAATACATGTGTGTTACAACAATAGTTAGATGAGACCTGGGATGCCAATTAAGAGAACTCCAAACAATTGTGAGTGGCACTTAGGCATCAAGAGAAAAATGTTCTCTCCTTAGTGTTCTTGATTTGCACCACTGGCCATACAAACTGGTTTCCCAGGTGGTGTTAGTGGTAAAGAACCTGCTTGCCAATGCAGGAGATGTTAAGAGGTGCAGGTTCATACCCTGGGTCAGGAAGATCCCCTGGAGGAGGGCATGGCAACTCACTCCAATACTCTTGCCTGGAGAATCCCCATGGACAGACGAGCCAGGCAGGCTACAGTCCATTGGGCTGCAAAGAATCAGACATGACCAGAGCAACTTAATGCATGCACTGTACAAACCACAAAGGCGATGGCAAATTGTATCCTCTGGATAGGAATCCTAGTCCAGTTTCTAAATAGTGAGAGTCCTGTTCTCCACTGAGCTTTCCTGTCAGGAGATGAGCCATGTGGATTCATGCAGCTCTGACAAAGCCCTTCCTTTCCATTCCAGGCCTCTAGTCCAGTGACGTCAGGGAGGATTTCCACAAAGGTCAAGGGATTAACCATGCCAAATGTGGAACTGGGGCTCAAGACAGGAGGAGGCCCTGAAATCTGGAAATATTCCAGTATCTGGGCCAAATCCACTCCCTCTATCATTCAGAGATCATTACATCATAAAATGATGTCTTGGTCATTTTACCCACTGCGAATTTTTTTCCCCTTTGAAACATATTTCCCTTTTCTTTTCTTCCTGTTCCCTCACCTTCTATTCTCTGTCAGTAACGGTTATGGTTTAACTCCTTGACCTACCTCAGAGGCAGGTAAAATGTCAAGCAGTGGGGTGAGAGTGAGGGACAGATTCTGCAAACACATTTTCACTTTCCCATCGCTCCCAGAGAACCTGATCCTCACCCAGGGAGAGAGAGAAGAGAGCCTGTGGCACCAGAAATCTGCCAAGAAGGCCAGTGACTTACCCTAGGCAGGCTACAAGTCAGGTGAAGGTTGGACCTTTGCTTCAGCATGCAGAAGGCAGGGAACTTACTAGATTCACTGGGAGTTTCTGGTAGGGTTTATTCCTGGCTCTGACCTCCTCAGAGACCAGTCTGTGCAGCTCTGATGAGCACCAACCCGTTTGCTGATTACCCTTTGGCAAGCTGATTCAGGCAAATTAGTATTTGCCTTATGATATATAAGGCCCTTACTGCCTTTTGCCCTCACTGCAAAAAAAAAAAGCAATAATTGGACAACTTGCTTGCAGCAGTCATTGGGTTTGCTTCATTTGGCTTAATCTGGTTTACTGTTCACTTGCCACCAAATCAAAATGGCTAGATTCAAATCAGCTGTTGTTTCCCAGCAAAGCAGAGAGGATGAGCAAGGTGGAGGGGGAAGAACTGAGAGGGTAAGTGCGAGGGTGGCAAGGGCAAGCTACAGGAGGTGAGTCATGAATTCTGAGCAACCCTGCCCACTACAAGCTCCAGTCTGCCCTTCGATCATTGCCTTGTTGGCATCCCATCACTTGAGAGCACGTCACACATGCTTCTGAAGGGGCAAAGCACTGGCCATGGAGTCTGGGCTCACTTTTCAGACAGAAGTGGATTTTTAGCTCTAACATCGTGTAAAGTCAGGAGCCTGGTCACAACGTGCGTGTGTGCATGCTAAGTTGCTTCAGTCATGTCTAATTCTTTGTCATCGCTTGGAGTATAGCCCACCAGACCCCTCTGTCCATGGGGTTCTCCAGACAAGAACACTGGAGTGGGTTGCTGCGCCCTCCTCCAGGGGATCTTTCCGACCTAGGGATCGAACCTGAATCTCTTACATCTCCTGCATTGGCAGGTGGGTTCTTTACTTCTAGGGCCACCTGGGAAGCCCAGTCACAACATTAGATGCAAATGGAACCTTCTCACAATGTCATTTGTTTGGATGGTATACTGGGTTGAATCATGTCCCCTCAAAAGAGATGTTAAAGTCCCCCAGTACCTCAAAATGTGAACTGATTTGAAAACTGGGTCATGGGTGATGTGATTAGTTAATTACTTTGCACACGGGTAAGAAGCAGAGACGTACAAGGAAAACGACCTGTGATGACTGAGGCAGGGACAGAAGGGATGCAGTTATAAGCCAAGAGACACCAGGGCCTGCCAGTCCCCACTGGAAGTCAAGAAGAAACAAGGTAAGCATCTCCCCAGAGTCTCAGAGGGAGCAAGGCTCCAGGGAAATCTTTGTTCCCAACTTACAGCCTCCATAACTTGTGAGAAAATACATTTCTGTTCTTTTAAGCAAGCTGGTTGTGACACTTTGCCACAGAAGCCCTGAGAAAATAATCCAGATGGTTTGTATCCACGTGATCTGGTGTGCTCATTTAAACACCTTTTCTGTGACCAGTTCATACTTCTTTTCTGCACCCATATAAAGTCTGACTGCACTTTTGATCAGTGAAAATACTTGAAATGGACAGGATTTGGTCCCCTGGACAGATGGGGACCCAGCACATGTCCTGTTCTAGGTCAGCATCTCTGCCCCTTCCAGTGTGAAAGTTGCTATGTCCCATTAGAAGCCAGTGATGCTTTTCTGAGTTCACTGCTATGAGGTCTTGTTAATTTTTATTTAAAGGAGAGTTCTAGCCACTCGGATCAATTCAGTTGCTCAGTCGTGTCTGACTCTTTTCAACCCCATGAATTGCAGCACACCAGGCTTCCCTGTCCAACACCAACTCTCGGAGCTTGCTTAAACTCATGTCCCTTGAGTCAGTGATGCCATCTAACCATCTCATCCTCTGTCATCCCCTTTTCCTCCTGCCCTCAATCTTTCCCAGCATCAGGGTCTTTTCAAATGAGTCAGCTCTTTGCATCAGGTGGCCAAAGTATTGGAATTTCAGCTTCGACATCAGTCCTTCCAACGAACACCCAGGACTGATCTCCTTTAGAATGGACTGGTTGGATTTCCTTGCAGTCCAAGGGATTCCCAAGAGTCTTCTCCAACACCATAGTTAAAAAGCATCAATTCTTCTGTGCTCAGCTTTCTTTATAGCCCAACTCTCACATCCATACATGACCACTGGAAAAACTATAGCCTTGACTAGATGGACCTTTGTTGGCAAAGTAATGTTTCTGCTTTTTAATATGCTGTCTCGGTTGGTCATAACTTTCCTTCCAAGGAGTAAGTGTCTTTTAATTTCATGGCTGCAATCACCATCTGCAGCGATTTTGGAGCCCAGAAAAATAGTCAGTATCATTATGAAGGTGAAAAGACCTGGGCCAAGTAAAGCTCAGGATTTTGTCCAAAAGCCCACAGTTGTTTACTAGCAAAGTGAGACTGGATTGATTCTTTTGACATATTGAAACACAATAGCATCAATGAAACACTACATAAGGTGTTTAAATCTGAAGGGATGAGTATTGATTTTGGAAGTGTGTAGAAATACATACTGAGAGAAGGCTAATAATTCAACAAAATGCTGGTGATAAAACCAGATGTCACTCATGACTCCTTAATTTCCAGTACTCTCGCTTCTATATTCAATTCTGACAAATTTTACCTTCTAAATTTTATCTTTTAGGGAGTTTCCCTTGACCATGCCTTCTGCCCTCAACTCCTTGTTGGGTACCATGACTTTGAACCGCACTATCATCCTATACTTTGTCTACCATAACACTCACTACATTGTCTATTCATTTTATCTTTACTGGACCTATCTCCACCACTCCATAAGGATGAAGATCATGGCATCTATGTGACAAGGTACTGTTCAGCACTATGTGGTTACTCGGTAACTCACAGCCCAGACTTGGACTTGCGGAAAATGTCAATTTGCTGAGTAGGTAAGTAAGTAAGTGTTAGTCGCTCAGTCATGCCTGACTCTTTGCGACCCTATGGACTGCAGCCCACCAGGCTCCTCTGTCCATGAGATTTTCCAGGCAAGGATACTGGAGTGGGTTGCCATTTCCTTCTTCAACTGAGCTACAAGGGAAGCCCCTATCAATTCGCTAAAGTTTAGTGTTTTCATTGGGTGTGTATGTGTTTCATTTGAGCAAGTTTTGGAAGCTTACACAAACTTATGGGAAATCTCTTCAGAAGTAAATAGGCTGTCAACAAAATCATACAGAGACACAGACATCTTTCACAGAGATTAGCATGTAGAGATTCAGGGGTGTGGCTGCTAGCCTAGGTTGAACTGAACATCACAAAATTTGGGATTTCTGATATAGCTTTCCAGGTGAGTTCACACATGGCTGTACTAAGGATGTCTAGGAATTTAGTGGAAGTCACCCAGAAATCCAGGGAGGGGATGCTTAAGTTACATTGGATCCTTAGGAGATGGGGAGAAAAGGGAAGTGACAATAGCTCTAATGGTGCCTCTTACAGCCAGATCAAGAGAGAAAATTGCAGAATCACCTGTTACATTGAGTCATGAGCATAATTGGGTAATTAGAGAAATAGTCTGGATTTCCAGTACAGGCATTCCTAAAAGAATTATTTACTCAATGCTTCTCAATGAAGCTTGAAAGGAAATCACGTAGAAACCTTCTTTACATTCTGATGCTAAGCAAGGAATAGCTGTAAAATTTGGCTCTAAAGCAAGTTCTAAATTCTTTGGAGCAAGATGTTGGCTTACTTGTGCAAATTAGGGATAGACAGTTTTAAGCCATGGGGTTTGTTATGGTGGTGCAGCTTCAGGATATTAAGTCACAAAGGTGGGTTAGGACAGGGTTTACGGCCCAGGCTGTCTGGTTTTGAATCTTGATGCCACCTTTTAACTGCTGTGTGATATCAAGTGAGTCACTTAACTTCTCTGTGTCTCAGTTGCCTTTCCTATAACCTGGAGTGATAATCATACCCACCATGTAGGGCTGTTGTGAGCGTTAAGCGTAATGCAATTCACATAGAGTGCTTAAAATAATGCCTGGGATGTAATTTCACTCAATAAATGTCAACTGTCCTCACTAGGTGCATTTTAACAGGGTTTCTGTAAACTGTTGGTTTGATCTCATAGAGCTAAAGACAATAGAATTTTTAAAAGATCACAAATGTAATGATTATTCAAACTGGTGTATAAGATCAGGGGTTGGCAAACTTCTCTAAAGAAGCAGATAAATATTTTTGGCTTTGTGGGCCATGGGGTCTTTTCTGCAATGATAAAGTTCCTCTGTTGTATGAAAAGGACCATCGACAATACATAAAAGAGTAGGCACGACCGTGTTCTCAAAATACCTTATTTACAAAAATAAGACTAAATTATTTTTTTTAAAGAAACAGATGACAGGTGAGATCTGCCAATCCTTGATTTAGATAATTGTATACTGTTTTTGTCCAGACAGAGCCTTCTCTGTAAACAGCAAGTAAATATTCTGTTTTCTGCTTGAAATTCTTTTCCTTCCATTTACATGATTGGTTTAAACACTTTACGTACAGTACCTTTCTACAAGTTTCCCTGGTGACTCAGAGGGTAAAGTGTCTGCCTGCAATGTAAGAGACCTGGGTTCGGTTTCTGGGTTGGGAAGAATCCCCTGGAGAAGGAAATGGTAACCCACTCCAGTACTCTTGCCTAGAAAATCCCACGGATGGAGAAACCTGGTAGGCTACAGTCCATGCGGTCGCAAAGAGTCGGACACAACTGAGTGACTTCACTTTCACTTTCACCCTTCTAAACACACTCATATTAACATACCGTTTGTTTTCTTCATAGCACATGCTGTAAGTTTCAAATATGTGGCATATTTTTTAGTCTATTTATTTGTTTTCATTTTTTTTTCATCCAATATAAGCTTGAAGATGAAAGTGAGTGAAAGACAATGTGTTAGCTGTATATGACTCTTTGTGACTCCATGGACTATAGCCCCTCCAGGCTCCTCCATCCATGGAATTCTCTAGGGAAGAATAATGGAATGGGTTGCCATTCCCTTCTCCAGAGGATCTTCCTGACGAGGGCTCGAACCTGGGTCTTCTGTACTGCAAGCATATTCTTTACTGTCTGAGCCACCAGGGAAGCCCACAGCGCCCTTTATTCCTAGTGCTTATAACAACTAACTTATCCACAGTAGCAAATCAATATTTGTTAAGTAAATAAATAAGAGAATTAGTGACCATAAAGAACTAAACATTTTGACAGTTTAAATACACATAAATTAAGTGCTACTCTCAGTAAAACACCCTTATTATTCACTTCTCTCCAAGTAAACTGATCTATGTATCTACTTTCAATATTCCAGGTTTAAAATGGGGCTTTCTTCCCCAAATCCATGGGCCCAGTGATGATCTGATACCAGCTTATCAATTTACTTAAGGCTGTTGATTGAAATATGTGTTCTGGAGAGCTTTTGAGTTAGCTCATTCATTATTAATCCACTTCTATTTAAGGCATCTATTTCATGTTTGCTTTTGTCATGATGACACAGTTTTGGAAAAGCTTGAAAAAAGATAAAAACAGCCCCTGAATCAGATGCTTCCATCTTTTTCATTGTTCTTTGTTTAAGACCTAGTATAGTGTCAGGCACACAGTGGACACTTAACATGTGTGTTGGTTGCTCAGTCATGTCCAATTTTTTGTGGCCCCACGGACTGTAGCCCATCAGGCTCTTCTTTCCATGAAATTCTCTGAGCAAGAATACTGAAGGGGTTGCCATTCCCTTCTCCAGGGAATCTTCCCAAACCCAGAGACTGAATCCAGGTCTTCTACACTGCAGGTGAATTCTTTACTGTCTGAGCCACCAGGAAAGTCTGGGTACTTAACATATATATTTGTAAATCAACAAGTGAATGAGTCTTCATTGAGTTATTCTGAAACATTCTGCTGCTGCTGCTGCTGCTGCTGCTGCTAAGTCTCTTCAGTCGTGTCTGACTCTGTGCAATCCCATAAACGGCAGCCCACCAGGCTCCGCCATCCCTGGGATTCTACAGGCAAGAACACTGGAGTGGGTTGCCATTTCCTTCTCCAATGCATGAAAGTGAAAAGTGAAAGTGAAGTCGCTCACTTCACTACCAGGCTCCTCCGTCCATGGGATTTTCCAGGCAAGAGTACTGGCGTGGGTTGCCGTTGCCTTCTCCCTGAAACATTCTACAGTAAGACTATTAGCAGAAGAGGTTGCACAGTCTAAAACCACTGGTCAAAACAGAAAAGAATGTACTCTACGTGTTGTGTGGGCACCAGAAAGTGAGAAGAGGAGGAATGTAAAATTCAATTTTGAAATAATCTTGCCTTTGATTTTTTTTTTGAGTATTTGCAAAAGACAGAGAGATTTCTGAGAATAAAAAAGAGCAATGGGAACACTGTGTTTCTCAAATTACCATATGCATATTACTTACCAGCATGATGAGGCAAGTAATGAATATATTAGGAGAGTATCACTCTCTCTCTTTGTATTCCTGATAAAATATCAGCCCTATCAAATCACCCAGGAACAAATAGGATAGGTTATGAAAAGCTAGTTCTCACATTAACATGATCTGGCAGGTAGAGAAAATTGATTTCATAAACATTAAGCTGATATCAGAGCACAGACTCTGAGTGCAACGAAATACTTATCTGGTTGTTTCTTTTTTTTTCTGACATCTATTGCTGGAGCATCCAGTTGCCTGGAGGATTATAATGAAAAAAGCAAAGACTAGGAATGTCACTCATCAGTGTCTGCTCCTCTGATAGATTCACGCCAAGAAAAAGTGGACAATACCTAATATATGTCACCTGCACACTAAATAGCTGCCTTCCTTTCTGATTCAGAGAAGAAGTCCCCACTTTACAAAGCTCTTAGAACCTCAGGGTTGGACACATCTTTGGTGGTTGCCTGTTTCTAACAAATGCACCCTGTAAGTGCCTTTTTGTGGTACACTATATAATAGAGGGTTTTCTTAACTCTGCTTGAGTATTTCCATTGCTTCATCTATGCATCTACTCTACTTTGTATATACCATTATTACTGCATTATTGCAACTCAAAACAAGTTTGCCTTGACCATTATGAACATCTAAGAGACAGAGGTCTCACTTCACTGTTGTGTCTCCAAAACTTTGCTGAATGTCTGGGTCATGGCAGGCTCACAACAAATATTTCCTGACTGAATAAAGCAATAAATAAAAGCTTAATATGTCAAACAAAATTAACTTCTCTGCTTAGAAACTTCTACTTTCTAAAACAGTATAGAAAAATACAAGAAACAGCCTTTAGGATCACCACAGCATGTGTGTATGTATGTGGTTAGTCACTCAGTTGTGTCCGACTTTTTGCGACTCTATAGACTGTAGCCCACCAGGCTCCTCTCTGTCCATGGGGATTTTCCAGGCAAGAATACTGGAGTGGGTTGCCATATCCTCCTCCAGAGGATCTTCCTAACCCAGGGATTGAAACCACATCTCCAGCAGCGTGTCTATTCAAATCATCAGCCCATTTTTAATTATTAGTTTTTTGTTGTTTGTTTTGTTTTTTTGCTACCGAATTGTAGGAGTTCCTTACAAATTTTAGATATTAATTCCTTATCAGATATGAGAATATTTTCTTCCAATCCATAGGCTCCTTTTTTTATTGTATTGTTTCCTTTGCTGTGCAGAAGCATTTAGTTTGATATACAGTATCATTTGTTTATTTTTGGTGTCATATTCATGAAATTATTGAAAAGACCAATGTCATGAAGCTGTCCCTCTATGTGTTTTTCTAGGAGTTTTACAGTTTCAGGTGTTAAATTTAAGTTTTTAATCCATTTAAAATTGATTTTTGTGTATGCTGTAAGATAAGGGCTCAATTTCATTCTTTGGCATTTGAATATCCAGATAACTATTTGTTGAAGAGAATATCCTTTCCCCATCGTGTATTCTTGGAAGCCTTGTTAAAGACCAGTGACCACATATGTGTGAATTTGTTTCTGGGCTTTCTATTCAGTTTCACTGGTATATATGCCTATCTTTATGTTTGATCACTGTACTTTTGTAATATAATTTTAAGTCAACAAGTTGGTGCCTTCAGATTCTTTCTTCTTTCTCAAGATTTATCTGGATCTTCATGGTCTTTTTCTGGTTTCATGTGAATCACGGAACTTTTTTTTTCTATTTTTCTAAAAAATGCTATTGGGATTTTGATAGGGATTGGATTGATTTGGGTAGTATGGACACTAATAATATTAAATCTTCCAACCCACCATAAACATGGGCTATCTTTCCATTTGTTTGTGTGTTCTTTAATTTTTTTCATCAGTGTTTTGTAGTTTTCTGTATACAAGTCTTTCACCTTCTTGCTTAAATTTATTCCTAAGTATTTTATTCTTTTTAGTGCTACTGTGAATGAGACTGTTTCCCTGATGTCCTTTTTAGGTAGTTTGTTGTTTTTCTTGCCTAACTGCTCCACCTAGAATCTCCAATACTAGGTTGAACAGAAGTGGTGAGAAATGGGCCTTCCTGCCTTCTCTCCTGATCTTAAAAGAAAAGCTTTCAGTTTTTCACCTCTGACTATGATATTAGCTATGGACTTTTCATACATGGATTGTTTTATATTGATGTACTTTCCTACTTTTCTTGTTTGTTGAGGGTATTTATCATGCAGAGGGTTAAATTTTGTCAAATGCTTTTATGACATTTATTGAGACAATCGTGATTTTCATCCTTTATTCTGTTAATGTGATGTATCACATTAAATGATTTAGATATGTTGAACTATTACTGCATCCCAGTGATCAATTCCATTTGATTATGGTGGATGATCCTTTTAATGTGTTGTTGGATTCCTGGGCCACACTGGTGTGATAAGTCTGAGCTTTCTTCCATCTCTACCTTATTAGTTTAAGATTTATTCACTTGTAATTCATGAATGAAAGAGAAAAGGCATCAACGAGGACTGACTTCATGGTCTTCATAATGTTTTTGAGCATAATTATTTTATTCACAATATACATCTCTGCAATGTGCACACTATTTTAATATATTGGAGATTAAGTTTCTCCAATAAAGGTCTTTACATTCTTAAAGTCACATCAATTTTGAAAGCAAAGTTGGTTATATTCCATGTCTACTGAGGTTAACTCATCAGTAATGCATCTAGAGAGCCTAGATACTGTAAGTTTTATATTGAATAGCTAAGGCTATTGATGAGTTCTAAATCACTTTGGGATCTGATTGGCACTTTTGCTGGTTGGGGAAAATGCTCACAGTGAAATAGAACAACTAGAATGGAGAAGGAAACAGTAGTTGCCCTGGGATGGTTACTTCATCATTCACTTTCCCCAACTTTAATTAGTCTTAAGTACTACGCTTACTCCTTGGAAGAAAAGTTATGACCAACCTAGATCGCATATTCAAAAGCAGAGACATTACTTTGCCGACTAAAGTCCGTCTAGTCAAGGCTATGGTTTTTCCAGTGGTCATGTATGGATGTGAGAGTTGGACTGTGAAGAAAGCTGAGTGCCGAAGAATTGATGCTTTTGAACTGTGGTGTTGGAGAGACTCTTGAGAGTCCCTTGGATTGCAAGGAGATCCAACCAATCCATTCTGAAGGAGATTAGCCCTGGGATTTCTTTGGAAGGAATGATGCTGAAGCTGAAACTCCAGTACTTTGGCCACCTCATGCAAAGAGCTGACTCATTGGAAAAGACTCTGATGCTGGGAGGGATTGGGGGCAGGAGGAGAAGGGGACGACCAAGGATGAGATGGCTGGATGGCATCACTGACTCTATGGACGTGAGTCTGAGTGAACTCTGGGAGTTGGTGATGGACAGAGAGGCCTGGCGTGCTGTGATTCATGGGGTTGCAAAGAGTCGGACACGACTGAGTGACTGAACTGAACTGAACTAAAGTACTACACATGTTGACCAAACATCTTACAGTGATAATTATCAGAAAGAGGAGCCCCAAGGAGAAGTCACGTAGAAACTAGCAAGCTCAGTGAGAGTTAGAAAGGCTGGATTCCATCCTGAAATGTTTTTTGAAATATAGCCAATGCAGGTGGTATTTGAAGGCTGTTGAGTAGAGAAAGATTTTCCTCCCAATTAATTAGGTGTTAATAATTGCTTCAAGAATGGCTGTTCATAATAGACTTCATAAAATTTCCTTTAGTCATTGGTAGTGTGAACAAGTTAACAGAGAACCTCAACAAACCCTTCATCATGATCTTCAAATCTAAGATTATGGAATTCTTACAAAGTTAGACTCACCAAGTCACTGCCAGAGTCTGGTTCTATCAACAAACCAATTAGCGAACTGATATGACCTGCTGGTTGGGGAATAAAATAAGATATAATACATTTTATCACATATATAAATGTAATATCACAAGTTGGAATCAAGATTGCCAAGAGAAATATCAATAACCTAAGATATGCAGATGACATCCCCCTAATGGCCAGAAAGCAAAGACAAAATAAAGAGCCTCTTGATGAAGGTGAAAGAGGAGAGCGAAAAGCTGGTGTAAAACTCAACACTCAAAAATGAAGATCATGGCATCCGATCCCATCACAAATAGATGGGGAAAAAATGGAAACTGTGACAGACTTTATTATCTTGGGCTCCGAAAATCACTGCAGAAGGTGACTGCAGCCATGAAATTAAAAGAGGCTTACTTCTTGGAAGAAAAGCTATGACAAACCTAGACAGTGTATTAAAAAGCAGAGACATTACTTTGCCGACAAAGGTCTGTAGAGTCAAAGCAGAGGTTTCTCTAGTAGTCATGTGTGTATGGATGTGAGAGTTGGACCATAAAGAAGGCTGAGTGCCAAAAATTAATGCTTTTGAATTGCAATGCTGAAGAAAATTCTGGACAGATCTTTGGACAGCAAGGAGATCAATCCTAAAGGAAATCAACCCTGAACATTCATTAGAAAGACTGATGCTGAAGCTGAAGCTCCAATACTTTGGCTACATGATGTGAAGAGCTGACTCATTGGAAAAGACCTTGATACTGGGAAAGATTGAGGGCAGGAGGAGAAGGAGGTGACAGAGAATGAGATGGTTTGATGGCATAATCAACTCAATGGACATGAGTCTGAGCAAACTCTGGGAGATCGTGAATGACTGGGAAGCCTGGCATGCTGCAGTCCATGGGGTCGCAAAGAGTTTTGGACATGAATGAGCAACTGAACAACAACAATACTTCGTATCACATATATAGATATAGTAAGTGTGATGCTGGCCTTTAAGAAACCTGTAGTGTAGTGGGAAACACACATGCAAAGGAATTATTTGCAATACAGGTTTGTAACTGTTTTTGAGTACAGTTACTTTTTTCATAACATACATCCCCTTGCCATGCGCACACTGTTTTACTACACTGGAAATTAAGTTCATCCACAAAGGCCTTTGCATTCCCATGAAGACACACACTTTAACAGAGCCCTTTCTTAAACACTGTTGTAATCAGAATGTGGGTGGCAACCTTATTTACTAATTGAGGTTTAGGAAACACCTTGATGTCTTCCCCATGAGTGTGGGGTTTATAACTCCTCCTGAGACCATAAAGTCAAGTACACATGCCTAGGGTGGGGCATCACACATGCTGTCAGTAGTTTAGAAAGGTGGAAATTTAATTCCTCTCTCTGTAGGGAAGGATGGAGGTCTCAGAATATAAAGGCTGAGAGCGAGGAAGGGCAATCCCAGTACTTGTCTGAGTAGTGCTCCGGCCAGAGCATCTATTAGATTAACCAAGGAAATTAAGGTAGATTTAAAAAAGGCAGATCCAGGTTCTGCACAAGACCTTTCTGAAGCAAGAGTTCTTTTACTCTTTTGGAAAAGAGTTGGAGAAGAAGAGGGAAGGGGAGTTATCCAACTGGCTTGTGAACAGAAAAGGATCTCCAATCATGTCACCACTCCCACCTCCCACCTCCCACCTCATGCATTTGTCCCTAATTTCTTACATCAACCCAGGTAGAAAGTATAGTAGAGATTTAATGTAGTAATGCAGGGGGACAGCTGCAGCTGGGAAAATGACCAACTGGGTTTGTGATTGGACCTGCTCCCATGAGACCCACATTTCTGCTGCCAGTTGCTGTTTTGCTCAGCTCTCTGAGAGTTACTGCTCACACTTAGTTGCACTGCTTCCAGCTGTGCCTAAGGAGCAGTGTTGCTTCATTTCTGCCCTCATTTCTGGAAAATGAAATGCTTCCTCAGGTTCACATGAATCTGCTATCTTTCCTATTTCTGAAATTATTAAGCCATGGCTTTAAAAAGCAGATTTCTTTCCTGTGATGAAATGAAATGCAGAGATAGCGCAACCATTTTTCACTCAGAGTAGATGTTGACAATCAGAATGTATGTCTTGGGAGGCAGAGTTTAACCAAGGCTGAATGGTAATGGCATTTGATGATAGCTAAAAGCTGTGATTGTCTGACATGTGTACTCAGGGTTTGTTGAGAAAAATGCTTTTGTAAAAATCAGAGCCAAAATAAAAGACAAATTCCAAACCAGAAGAGGCAAACTTAGAATAACCACAATTGTAAAAGAATCAGAATATAGACAAAATTCAAAGCACTACTGACTTTGTGAAAAGAAATCTTGGTTTGTACTTAGGGAAAAATATTTTAACACTCAAAAAATAATGACAATAAAATGTGGTAAAAAAATGACTTCTCAGATATATATGGTGCTTCTTTTGGCATATGTCAATACATTTACTGTGGTAGAACTGGAAGAAAACTGATTTTTCAAACTTTATGAAAGTATGTTAAATATATCTATGTTTATAATGCAGATAGGGAAACAATAAAGAATTCATCACAGGTTTAATTCTTTCATCTTTAAAGGATTGAACTTGGAAAGGTTTCATTCTCTAAATATTCTTTATATATTTGGAGAATTTAGCTAAAATTCTCCAAATATATAGCATGAACATAAGTTGGACAATTTTACAACCCACTTTTTGAAATATTTCAAATTCTTGTTTCCTTAATACAGTTACTTTGACCTTAGTTATCTAGAAAATTATTTCAATATCCAATTCACTTTGTGGAATCAATCTTTAGACATGGATCTATGACCCTCTGGGGCTTCCCAAGTGGTCCAGTGGTAAAGAATCTGCCTGCCAATCCAGGAGCCACAGGGGACATGGGTTCGGTCCCTGGCTTGGGAAGATCCCTGGAGAAGGAAATGGCAATCCACTCTAGCATTTTTGCCTGGAAAATTCCATAGGCAGAGGAACCTAGCAGACTACAGTCCATGGGGTCACAGAGTCGGACAAGACTGAGTGACTGAGCATGCATGCACTACCACTTTCTACATATTAATACTAATGATATTCCAACTATCCCATTTACGCTGAACTTCCAGAGTATGGGCCTTTTGAGAATTAGTGATACTTTTTGTGATGCTTATAAAGGGAGCCCCTCTAGAGAAAAAAAAAGACAATATTTTAGGTGTGAGTAGTCACTGCTTACTGAAATTCCCACGTAAGCCAAGGAGGAGTAAGGAGGTAGAGAGTGGGCTTTGATGCTGGATAGATTTGGGGTGGAATTCTAGGTTTATAGGAACACTATTAAGCTTTTTTTTTTTTTTTGACTTCGAGGCTTGGAGGATCTGCCCTGACCGGGGATTGAACCCTGGCCATGGCAGTGAAAGTGCCAGTCCTAGCCAATGGACCAACCAGGGAATTCCCTGAACATGCTTTAATCTTTAGGAGGTCTGGGTTTTTCACTAGTAAGAGAAGAATATCTACATTTACGTTATGGGGTTGCTGTGAGCACAGGGTACATAGTATATGCCCAGTAAATACTAGTTTCTTTCTTCTCAGGGAAGGGAGAAATCCTAGAAGCCAAACCTTGATTTTAAAAGAGACAATTTTTAAAATTAATATTTTACAGGAATTTGATATTGCCAACAAGAGAGATCCAAGCTTCAGATTTTAAAATACCCATTACTTGCACTTAAGTAGGGAAAAGAAGTAACTTATAGGCAACATCCATGTTTGGGAATTTTTTAAAGTATGTATACATGTAGAGTTTTAAAGATGTAAGACATGTACATCAAATAAATATATACACACAGAGTTTCTTTAATTTTTTGAGAACTAGTAAGCCTTCACACGTTTTAGAAGAGTGCCGGAAGGTGATCTTTAAAAGTACAGCTTTGGGTTGTAAAACAGTGTTTCGGACTCCAGTGCACTAATTAAGTGAAATTGGCAATCTTTATCTGCCAATCTTTATCTAATATAACTAAAATTCTTAGAATTCAAAGTGTTGAGCTGCTTGGTAATTTCCTTTTAGTACAATCATCTTCATCTAGCTCAGTTTACATTTGACTGATCTTAAAAGACCTGAAGTTTCATTAAAAGGTAAAGCCATTATCAGAATACCATTGTCAGTTTTGTAATATCTCTGTTTTGATAATATCTCTGTTTATCCCTTTTGGCTTAATCAAATATTATATGTTAAATCTGGGGGCTAAATGGTTGACCAGTTTGGAAGACCTAAGGAAGCCATGTAGTTTTAGCAAATTAGTAACCCTGTAAATAACCAGCTTTCACCCAGCTCACATGTAAAATACTAGCAGACAGCTAAGTTTCTCATACGATTTCTACCAAGGCTGAATTGCGGGTGCGCTTCAAAAGTTAGGGATCTCTGCTGAAGACTTTTAGCTATCATAGCTTTAATTTTACCATCTACACGTTTATCTGGGCTTCCCTGGTGGCTCAGATGGTAAAGAATCTGCCTGCAATGTGGGAGACCCAGGTGTGATCCCTGTGTTGGGAAGGTCCCCTGGAGGAGGGTGTAGCAACACATTCCAGTATTTTTACCTGGAGAATCCCCATGGTTAGAGGAGCTTGGTGGGCTACAGTCCAACGGGTTGTGAAGAGTTGGACACGACTGAGTGACTAAGTACACACATTTATATAAACAGACCTTGAAAGTATTTTTAATGTGCATCTCTAATCATTTTCATTGTTTGTAATTCATATTATTTGCTTTTAAATAAGACCTTTCCTAAGTTCTCAAAAAATTAGAAAATTTCAGTGTGAAATTTCACAGTATGCTTTTCTATATGGATCAACCAAGTTTCAGAGTATTTCCCACCAACCCAAAGTCACTCAGGAAGAGAGTCATTGAGGCAAAAACACAATATTCTTGTTTCAGTCTATCACAGAGCTCATTTCTTCCTCTTTAGTTTTTCTTACCAGAGCGGGAGGACTATTCTAGAGTTTTCCATTAAAAACACACACTTTCTAAGGACAAGCTGGCCCCAAACAGAGCTCCTGCTGTTTTTGTTCCTTTCATTGTTGAAATGTAGCTTCTGATCTCTGCATTTGGAAGGCAGGGGACTTCTGTCCAGACTTATCCACTGTTTACAGCCTTGAAATGTAAATCTCCTTTAAAACAACAACAAATGGAATCATGCTGTCTGACTAATGATGTGTGATAACTCCAAACTGGATTTAAGCCATTTATCATATAGTTTATTGCCATGGCAGGGTCTGATTAATAGTCACCATCTGCATTTTCTGGAAATACAGTTACACCCTTAGTAGTCTGTTATGAAATTAAAGCCTGCAAAGGGGGAAATACAGGATGAATATTGAAAAGGGTTCTGACTCCAATAGTATGAAAATGATAAAATCACCAATGTGGGGCAGTAAGGAGAAAGAAGTTTTATTTTCATATGCCTTTGAGAGAAAAGGATAGTGTAGGATCTGAAAGAGACATCCCTTTACCTCCATAGGAGTCAATGACAAAGCAATGGAAATTTCCGTTGTTTTTCTGAAGTAAAATTACATGCTTTTGGGGGGCAGTGGACTTCCCTCCAGGAACTAGCTACTGATGTATTGTGCGTAGTAGGTATCTAAAACATATTTGTTAGATGGATGAAGGGATGAATGAAATGATTTAACAAAAACCCGCACAGAATAGAATCACAAGGTTTCACCACTCAGGCAACATCTTTGAGGCTGTAGTAAATGCTACTGTCATTTACAATATTTCTAGCTCTCTTTTCTTTCTGGGTACACAGGAAGGCCCCACTTGCTTGCTCCCCTGAATTTAGGCATGGTCATGAGGGTCATGAAATGAGAGTAGAAGTGACTTCTGTCCCTTCCAGGCGGTTGTATCTAAGAGCTGGTGTGTGATGCTTCATGCTGCTCTTAGCTTGCAGCAGTGAAATCATGAGCTGATATGAAGAGGCTGCAAGAACTGAAGCAGCAAGTTGGAAGGCTAAGTCAACAGGAGGGCTTCTGCTCTGGAGAACTGCCTGGATCCACAGCAGACTTTGTTGGAGCAAGAAGTAAACCCTTGTTTTTATAAGCCAATGCATAGCAGCTGGGATATTCAAAAGATGATCAAGATGGCCCATAATATCTCCCATCCAACATGATCTTCCAAAATCACGGCAGATGGTGACTGTGGCCATGAAATTAAAAGAAGCTTTCTCCTTGGAAGAAAACCTATGACAAACCTAGACAGCATATTAAAAAGCAAAGACATTACTTCACCGACAAAGGTCTGTAGAGTCAAAACTAAGGTTTTTCCAGTAGTTGTGTATGGATGTGAGAGTTGGACCATAAAGAAGGCTGAGCGCTGAAGAATTGATGCTTTTGAATTGCGCTGTAGAAGATTCTTGAGAGTCTCTTGGACTGCAAGGAGATCATACCAGTCAATCCTAAAGGAAATCAGTCCTCAGTATTCGCTGGAAGGACTGATGCTGATGCTGAAGCTTCAATACTCTGGCCACCTGATGAGAAGAGCTGACTCATTAGAAAAGACCCCGATGCTTGAAAAGATTGAAGGCAGGAGGAGAAGGGAACAACAGAGGACAAGATGATTGGATGGCATCACTGACTCAACAGACATGAGTTTGAGCAAGCTCCAGGAGATGGGCAAAGAGAGGGAAGCCTGCGTGCTGCAGTCTATGGGGTTGCAAGGAGTTGGACATGACTTAGTGAGTGGAAAACAACAAAGGTCTGTTCCATAGCTTCTTAATTAAACTTCATGGGCTGATTTTCATTATTCATAACATGTTGGGAGCTATGTGTCCCAGAGAAAATATAAAATATACATTGGTAGTTTGTAGAGAAGGCAAAATAAATATTCCAACAAAGGAGCAAACCAATACAGAGCAAGGAACCAATTACACATAGATGACATTGATACACGTGACGACTTCATATCGTTCATGTATCACTCAGAGCAACAGGATGGGCAGAATAGAGAGAGGATGTAGGGCCATATTCACAAAGTTTCACACAGTTTAACAGAGGCAAGCTAGGGGACTGGAAAGGCTATGGGGCTTGCCATTCACAAGACCTGGAATTAAATTGCAGCTCCTCTGTAACTTGCTGTTTGAACTTCAGCAGATAACTTTTCCATGTCTCAATTGCTATATTTTATTATGGGGATAATAATTTCCATCACGCAGGGTTATTTTGAGGACAGAAAATCATGCATATAAAATAAAATGCCTGGTATGTTGCGATCATTTAATAAAGGGTAGCTATCATTGTCATATTTTAGTAAGAAAGATAATTAGTAGCAATCTCTCCAACAAAAAAGTGTTTTGTAAACCCTTGGATTACAAAATCCAGCAGTCAGTTTGCTTCTTGGTGGTTTGCTGAGAGATCTGCCATTTGGATTTAGGCCAAGGTGTAGACTGTCCTCTTGTTCTGCCCTTTCATTTCAAAGCAAATTCTTTTGGGATCTCCTCTCTCAAAAAGCTATTGTAGTGACCAGTCTCAAATCTGCCTGGTTCAGGTCTGTGGGGCAGAAATATAGGTCTCCACGTGTGAGGACTTATTCCACACAAAAGCCATGTGCAAAAGTAGCCAGTAAGACATGGTCCCTTCTGCGTTTTCAGCAATAACACTGAAATGATTATTATATAACAAAAACAGGGAGGAAGTGATTCTCAGCCCAATTATTCACACATAGCCAGTGTTGCATTCTAAGAAATTCTTCGATTTGCTCAAGGTGGGTTGCTATTTTTGCAGTTGTATTTCTTTTCCCCATTTTTTCCTCGTCTCTCTGTCAGCTGCCCCCATCCCTTTACCTCATCACACACACACATTCACACACATACACTTCATTATTTCTCCAGTACTATGGGAAGCCAGCTGCCTTGATCCTGTGTCATCATCTGGACCCAAGGACAATGGTTACACATTTGGTTACATCTGCAATAGTATCCAAATCCCTGGTGCCAGTGTAGGTTGCTTTATTTACTGCTAAGTCTGCTGATCATGAGGTTCCTTGCCTCCAGAGAGAGCCCTGCTGATAGATTTCAAAATCAGTCACACGGACTTGACGACTCTTTTCATGAGGCTTGGTAATTTTCTCAGATCCCTGAGGATTTGTTGACAAATTACTGTAACTTACCAACACTGGATTCTAACATTTGGGATCAAATAAAGTATATATGTGAGGATATTTTCTATACCCAATGCAATGAATAGCTTCCAGATAGAAGGCTCATAGAATTATGGATCTCTTATGCTGAAGGCCCCTTCCATCTAAAGGAGTCCAAATTCTTGGGGGAAGCAAAGACTCTGACAGCCAGCACTGAAAGCTCAAATAATTTAAGGTGTAGAAACTCTTGGGGGTCATAAAAAGAATGTCACAACCATTTCCTTGCCTAAATACTTCATGACACATTTTCAGTTTTATACAGTTATTCAGTCTCACACTGTCCTTTCTCTAACTCATTTTTAAAATGTTTTTCTTTATCCACTGCCATCATTGCAAAGCATTTAAGGTTGTGTCCTTCCAATATGAAGAAATAGTACTCTCAGCAGGGACACTTTTTTTTTTTTTTAAACTGTTTTCTCAATGGTTGTGATGGATTTACACTCTCTTGTCTGATTCATGCTGTAATCGATTTCACTCATTTGTGAAACTGAGTAAGGTATGTGACCAGGAAACAGAGTAGAGCTAATTTGTGAGACAATAACCAATTGAGCTGTTGGCACTAGTGGTAAAGAACTCTCCTGCCCATGCAAGAGACATAAGAGGCAAGGGTTCAATACCTGGGTTGGGAAGATCCCCTGGAGAAGGGGCTAGCAACCCATTCCAGTATTCTTGCTTGGAGAATCCTATAGACAGAGTAGCCTGGAAGGATATAGTACATGGGGTCACAAAGAGTCAGACATGACTGAAAGTTAAGTTAAGTTGCTCAGTCATGTCCAACTCTTTGCGACCCCATGGACTGTGGCCCACCAGGCTCCTCCGTCCATGGGATTCTCCAGGCAAGAATACTGGAGTGGGTTGCCATTTCCTTCTCCAGGGCATCATCCCGACCCAGGGATTGAACCCATGTCTCCTGTATTAGAGGAAGATGCTTTAACCTCTAAGCCACCAGTGACATTCAAAAGCAGTCAATGGTTTCCCATCTCGCACAAAGTAGAAATCGAAGCTACTATAATGACCCATAAGACGCCTTAGGATCTGGCCTCTGGGTATGAAATCACCTCTTTCTATTCACCACTCCTCTGCTTGGTGCCACTCCAATCACTCTGGTCTCCTTGATGCTCCTGGAGCATACCAAGCAAGCAACTACTTCAGGGTTCTTGCACTTGCCATTTCTGCTGACTACAGCACTCCTTCTTCAAATATATCTCCATGGTTTGCTCTCTCAGCTTTGGGAGGGGGGTGTCTTTGCCCTAAATTACTGTGTCAGTGATTTCCTCACCAGTTTTGTCCTTTGACCCCAGTAAGAAGAGCAACTGTCTAGGCTTTCCCACTTTAGAGTGCCCAGCTCTGATTCACCCTTCCCCAGAGGGCAGAGGGTATGTGGGGCTAAGCTGTGTTGCCTGATTAGAGCCCACTCCTCTCTTCCCACTTCTGGACAACATTCCGAGTACCCACAGTTCCCTGACCCAAAGGCCCTGAGCCCGTATCGAAGTCAGTGCTGTCAGTGGGCACACTCCCGGGCCTGAGAAGAGGGCCAAGAAGCAGCTGTTTATGGGGTATGCGATTAGAACCTACACCTACGGGCTGAAGCATCCACATGCGCCTGTTTTAGAGCCCTCATGGTGCACAGCCTTGCTGCATGCAGAGCCTTGCTGTAGGCAGGGAAAGAGCAAGTGAACTCTTTACTTTCTAGTGCAGCACTTGGCGGGGTCTGAGAAAGTCAAATTTGAATATGACCTGCTAAGATGTAATGAGTGAATATTTATGGTTAAGGTGGAGGATGGTCCATATTTGATTTCAGAGACTGTCAAATATTTGGACATTTGACATGAAGACCTTCATTTGTACTTTCCCCCAAACCCTGCAAATATTCGGGGCATTTCTGACTATCCATGACTACTTTTTCTGTAATTGCTTCCCCTCCCGTGGACACCACATCACTCTGCTCTTCTTTTTATTTCTCTCCTTAGCGCTTATCACCATCGGACACACTATTTACTCAGTTCATCTCCTACACAGAACATGTAAGCCCCACTGAGGGCAGGAGTTATTTTCTGTTTTGGTCACTGCTATTTCCCTAGTACCAAAAAAAACCCTTGGCATACGATGAAAAGTGAAAGTGTTAGTCGCTCAGTCGTGTCCAACTCTTTGCAACTGTAGTCCACCAGTCCTCTGTCCATGGAATTTCCCAGGGAAGAATACTGGAGTGGTTGCCAATCCCTTCTCCAGGAGACAGACACTCTCAAACATTCACTGAATGAATGAATGAATGATTGATGGCTATCCTCTATTAAGCACATACCATTTACATGAATTATGTCATTTAAATCTAACTAATCCTGTGGGCCTACTATAATAAACCCAATTATTATCTCCATTTTACAGTACAGTCTTAGAGGGTTGAAATAGCTTCCCTGAAGTCACACAGCTTCTGAATAGGAGAGCTAGAATTTGATCACAGGTCTCTCCATCTCCAAAGCCCCTGTTCTCTCCACCATATTGCCTTTGGATAGGCCAAAATCCAAACAGATTTAGAGGATGTATGATACAAGGATTTCTATCCCATTTGCCTGGCTGGCTGCCTCTTCAAACCTAAGACAGCACTGAACTGACAGGAGAACTTGAAAATGGTAAGCACTTTTCTTTTAGAAATATGAATTTATTTATTTTCTTTGTTTAGCCAGGCCAAGGCAGTGATAATATATATTTGTTGAGGAAAATTCACATAAACAAGGTGCTTGGACTGAAAATATTTGGAAGAAGAATCAATATTTTCCATTAGTCAGATGCGTTCAAGATGGATGACTTACATAGTGATTTAGGGTCGGAGTAGACAATTAGGACAGAGGATCCTGACATGCTGCAGTTCATGGGGTCGCAAAGAGTCAGACATGACTGAACAACTGAACAACAACAAGAGAAATTATTAGTTGCCCATAAAACAGCCTGCACTCCAGAACAAAGGCAGCAATTGGAGGAAAAAGAGGACTTCAGCACTATTTTTCTCAGTGTTAGGTTTATTCATATCTGTTTTCATTTAGTTAGGACTATAGAGTCCCTCAGACTACAAGGAGATCCAACCAACCTATTCTGAAGGAGATCAGCCCTGGGATTTCTTTGGAAGGAATGATGCTGAAGCTGAAACTCCAGTACTCTGGCCACCTCATGCGAAGAGTTGACTCATTGGAAAAGACTCTGATGCTGGGAGGGATTGGGGGCAGGAGGAGAAGGGGACGACCGAGGATGAGATGGCTGGATGGCATCATTGACTCGATGGACGTGAGTCTGAGTGAACTCCGGGAGTTGGTGATGGAGAGGGAGGCCTGGTGTGCTGCCATTCATGGGGTCGCAAAGCGTCGGACATGACTGAGCGACTGAACTGAACTGAATGAACATATATGAATACGAATGGACATGAGTTTGAGCAAACTCTGGGAGACAGAGGAGGATGGGGTTGCAGAGAGTCAGACATGACTTAGCAACTGAGCAACAAAAACATGAGCATTTCATTCTTCTGTGGACTGTGGGTTGAGATATCATGGAAAAATTACAGATGCCTCAGTGGGGCTACTTCTCACTCAAGCTTCCTCAGGGTCTTCTGGTTTGCTTACTGTTGACGAAAGCCACACTCTTACTAAATATAGAGTAATTTACTAGCATAGTGTACAACTTTCAGTTTTGCATCTCTCCCACATTCTTTCATTTTCAGAACTTCCTCCTGCTCACTCCACATTATTCTAGTAAGACTGAGCAGGTGCGCATGTAGTCCATGCAAGCCAGTCACCTGCCTCTTCAATTCATGGGTAAGTCCAAAGGTTAGCATATGACTCAAGCAGGGACACTGGGGTCTCTTCACAGAGACGGGAAGAGAAGCAGAGAGAGATGCTCTCTCATTTGGAGACTGTGAGCTGCAAGGACCTATGAGTCTGGTAAGGCTGATGCCTATCTTCCCTTTCACATGGAGAAAGTTTGTCAGAGCACAAAACCAACACAGATGGAAGCAGAGAGGAGAGAGAGAAAGGGAAGGAGAGATGATGTTTGCTCTGTGGATACTGGTACAATTGTCTGAAGGTCAACCTATAGTTTTTTTCAGACTTTGGAGCTGATGGTAATAATTTATTTTTTAAAAGGATTTAATTTTGTTTGGGTCAGTTTGAGTTAGGCTCTATCACTTGCAACCAAAAAAGTCTTGATAACTATAAATATTATGATAGGCAACACTGTACCAAAATAAGTGATTGTAGTCAGGCAGCACTTGTGACATCACAGGAACAATGTGAGTTAGTGGTCCTCAGTGCCTGGTACCCAAGAGAAGGAGAAATGATGTTTGCAGATTGGGTCTGTTAAGTATTGCCTGACTCTTTTGCAATCCCATGGATTATAGCCCACCAGGCTCCTCTGTCCATGGGATTTCCCAGGTAAGAATACTGGAGTGGGTTGCCATTTCCTCCTCCAGGGTATCTTCCTGACCCAGGGACTGAACTTGCATCTCCTGCATTGGCAGGAGGGTTCTTCACCACTGAGCCACCCGAGAAGCCTGTAGCCAGGATTAGAGTCCCATTAACAGCCTGCTTCCTCCCAGCTTGGCCAGAGAGCCCGAGTTACTAAGGTGCCTCAACTGAGCATTTTTCCAGCCTCCGCCCAGGCACATTCACTCTTAAGCTTTCATCCTGTCAACCTGTTCTGTGAGGCTGGGAACCATGAGGCTAGAAAGACTTCCTGGGGAGATGGCAAAAGCCCTGCTTCTGAAAGCAGAATATTGATAGATCTCTCAAGCAGGCCCTTGAGGACCCAGGGGGAGCAGCAAAGTGAGTCTAGACCAGTGAGCTCCAACGGGCACGTTCGGAAGTCACTGGTGAATGGGAACGGCTTCCTGAGAGCCATGGTGGTTCACTGAAGGCATAGCAGAGAAAGCTGCAAATGGGGGTGACTCGGATAGATGCAATCATGTCTGAGGATCGGCCTGTGGTACTCACCTCTAGTCCCTTCATTCGCTGGTGGCTCTAGCCAGAAGTTACTACTATGGCAACCAAGTGCTTAGGCATCTTTCAGCCTTCTCTTGGCTTCTAGAACACCTTCATGGCCTGCTCTTTTCCTCTGAGGGCAATCCAGTCAAGAAAGGAAAAAGAGCACAAAGCTTTCTTCCCTGAGTTCAGATCTAGTGCCCACATCCAAGTCAGAAAGGCCACAGACCGGCAACTGCTTCTTCTCAACCCAGAAAACACTAGAACCTGTCCCCAGAGGGCGGTCCATCCTATTGATACAAATAAATAGTGTCAGGATGACAGACAGAAGCCCTTGGGTTTCAAGGGGATATTTGGCTGTTATGTTGAGTGAGGAAAGAAATGAGCCCTGTCTAGGGACTGGGCCCCAGGGCTCTTATCCAAGGAATGTGGCAAATTTCTGAGGCTGTTATTTACTCATAAACTCAAGTATTTCCTTTCATGGTAAACAGGTAGTTAGCGATCTTAGCAAGGAGTGTGGAACGTTTTCTGTATTTCTCACTAAAGTCATACTAGCAAGCAAGATTCAAATTCTCTTTTGCTCTGTGTTATTCAGTGCAACCCAAGTCACCAATGCCCACTGAGGATGTATCTGGCATTTGTGGCTGGGTCTGGGTCAGAAGAAATTCTTCCCCTCCGTCCTGCTTCTAAGTCAGCCCTGTGACATTGATCTTACCTACAATGACTTTTATTAAATAAGGCACTTGAGAGATGAAATGCAAAAGTGACCTCACTTCAGTGTCTAAAGTGACAGCACCCAAACAGAGGAAAAATGAGTGGGATCTGAGATTCTGGGGTGTGGGGGGGGGAGACAGAGAGGATGACCACTACCCAGGATGTAGGTTCTCTCCTGGGCTGGCATGTGTTACTGTACAATACAGATAGCCGAGCACTGCCCCTGGGCCAATTTCAGCCCGCCATGATCTAAGAATGCTTTCACATGTTTAAATAGGTGGAAAAACTCCCAAATGAAATCATGAATCATATTTTAGGATATGTGAAAAGGATATCAAGGTCATATTTCAGCGTTAATAAAGTTTTCTGAGAACACAGCCACGCCTATTTTGTTACATACTGTCCATGGCTGCCTTTATGCCACAATGACAGACTTCTGTCATTGCAAAAGAGACCATGTGACATGCAAAACCCCAAAGTTTACTTTCTTGTCCGTTACGAAAATTGTTTGCCTACCGCTGTCTACAAAGATCTTTCTTTCAAGGCAATGGGTTATATTGCTCTCCTTTGCCAGCAGAAGACAGACACAATGACACAGCAAAAGAGCAACCAGAATTCCCCTCCTGGCTTCATGACCATCTACTTGTGTAATCCTAAACTCATGGAGGGCCTGTTTCTCCCACCTCATCCCTTATGACTGAGCTGATCCCAGCTCTAAACTTATTTGCTCCCATGAAGGCTGGATGATGGCTGCAAAGGGCAGGACTGGACTGCTTAGATGCCCGTGCATCAAGGCCACAGATCAGCGCTCAGGAAGGGACCTCTGCATGACCATCATTCTACAAAAGAAGGCAGTACTGCATCCTTAAGAGGCATTCTGAGGCTTAAACGTCACAATTCTACCCATAGGACTTTATTTTCAAAACCGTGGCTGTTATCATGGAAGAAAAGTGAAGGAGAAAATTGAAGGAAGTAGCTGAATGGTTTCCAGCTCACCAAATGCTTTGTCCTGAAAATATCTGCTTGTGCTGTGAGTCATAGAAGATGCATTAAATCTGTCTCATCGGGGAAGCTCCTTGCTGCAACAGGCAAGCTCCTTTTAGTTTCTGAAGCAAGTAGCTGATGTGGGATTATCTGGATAAAATGCTTGACTGTCCTTTTGAACTGGCTAAAGAAGATCTCTCTAGAATCTGTGCCCCTGCCAGCCCAGATCCATGCTGGAAAATCCAGCTGGCACAGAGGGTAATTTTGCAAGTGATAGATTCTTTTCCTTGGAAGTCTTTAAACACTGTTGACCCTGGTTCTGCTCCAAAAGTCTTGTGAGAAAGGGAAAGCCTGATGTTTGCCAGATAATACTTTCTAAAGCCAATTTTCCAAGGCTTTATAGCCCTTGAGCCACTGCGGTTAGCACCAAATCATAGTCTCCTGTGGATGAGATGAATGGTCACAATAAATGGCTGTCACTCACCCAGTGAATTTTCTCTATAAAGAAAAATTCTGCGCATCTAATTCTAAGACTGATCCAACCTTTTAAATTTCCCCCAAACAAAGGCTTGTTAGTGATTGTGGTTAAAAAAAAAAAGTTTCAGTTACAACTTAAATGCAGTACAAAATAAAATCTATTACAGCATCAGTGTTTCACAAACTTCAACCTCATTTGACATGTCTGGTAGATCACAAGAGATCTCAAATTCAGGCTTAGGACCTCCATCCCCAAACCAACCACAAAGCTCAAATAGCCCACATTCATTGGCCCCAACCTTGTCTTCAACGAAACGAGCCTGGTTGGCTTCGAGGTTCATTTTTCCTCCTACTTTCCTCCATGTATTGAGCAAGTGCATACAGGGTTTTCCCACTCAAAATAAGCAGGAATATGAAAGCAGCATAAAAATGAATTTCACTGGATGCCTGTCTTAGAATACCAAGTATGCAATGATATATTCAACCTTTTGAGGAGATTCTTGATTGGGACTGAAGTTTCAGAAGACAACGCTTCTCAAATCAAAGCTGCTCAGAGTTGAGAAGGATCTCAGAGGTGAGTGGTCCAGATGTTGTATATTCAAGATCTTGGAAAGGAGAGGAGAGAGGGGAGTGACGTGCCTAAGGTGAGCAGCACACTAATACTGCCTGTAGGGCAGGATTCAGGTTCCACTTCTCTGTGCCTCGTCTGTGGGTACACCGGACCACTTCTACCCCACTTCCAGTTTGACAGCTGGGAACTGACATGACTATTTTTAAGACTTATAGCCGTGTGAAGGTGAAGAGGGTGTGTGATATTATTTCAATGGACACCTTAAGTGGCCATGTTTATATTTTCTACCAGTGGGTCTTGTTGGATTAGACTTTCCTCTGCAGCTAGGATTCCCCTAGACTTATTTGCACTGCCCAGGAAGGAAAGTCTTGAGCCTTCTGGAAAGCCTGCCAGAGTGATGTGGAACCTGTTTTACCCAAAGATGGGAACTCAACAGATCCAGATGGATGCTACTTCCTAAGGAGGAGCCAGGATGTGAGTTGAAGATGAAGTGAATTGTGCTTGAGGCCACATAGGAGAAGGGCTTCTGTGAACATGAATACGAGCTGAAGGAGTGAAGCTGTGCCTCCTTTTAGTTCTGTTCAAGGTTTCACTATCAGAGTGGAATTTGCAAGGCAAACGGTCAGAATCATGGTAAATGCAACCTGGGGATGTATTTGCCTAAATGAAGCTTATGTATTCCTGAAATCTTACATGTACATTGAATCACAGATATCCATTACAATGTCAAAGCAAGTTTATATTAATTTCTTAGTACTTTTCAAATACCAAAGTTTCCAAATCTTAAATTAATTTATTTTTTATTGAAGGATAACTGCTTTACAGAATTTTGCTGTTTTCTGTTTATCAAACGTCAATATGAATCAGCCTTAGGTATACATATATCCCCTTCCTTTTGAAACTCCCTCCCATCTCCCTTCCCATCTCACCCCTCTAGGCTGATACAGAGCTCCTGTTTGAGTTTCCTGAGTCATACAGCAAATTCCCATTGGCTGTCTTTAAAATTTCCAGTTTCTTTGGCCCTCACATTCCTGAGAAATTTCTTCATTCATGTCTGAATCAAATATTTACTGCTTGCTTACTATGTAGAAGTACTATACTAGAAACTTATCACAGGTTTAGATAGAATTAAGTTAGGAATCAATTAAGTTAGGAGTTAAGATAGAAACCCCTCAAATGTCTGTAAATTAAATATTTATTTTTAATAAAGCTGTAAGTCTAAGAGGAAATTAAACAAACCCCAATGTTTATAGCAGCGCTGTTTACAATAACCAGGACGTGGAAGCAACCTAAGTGTCCATCAACAGAGGAATGGATAAAGAAGATGTGGTGCGTATCCACAATGGAATGTTACTCAGCCATAGAAAGAAACAAAACAGGGTCGTTTGTAGAGACCTGGATAGACCTAGAGAATGCTATACAGAATGAAATAGGTCAGAAAGAGAAAAGCAAATATTGTACATTAATGCATATATGTGGAATCTAGAAAAGTGGTATAGATGATCTTATTTGCAAAGCAGAAATAGAAACACAGATGTAGAGAACAAGCCTGTGGACATCAAGGGGGAAAGAGGATGGGAGAAATTGGGAGACTGAGGTTGACACATATACACTATTGACATTACGCATAAAATGGATAACTAATGAGAACATAATGTGTAGCACAGGGAACTCTACTTAATGCATTGTGGTGACCTATATGGGCAGGAAGTTCAAAAGGGAGGGCTATATATATATATATATATATATATACATATGGCTGATTCATCTTGCTGTACAATAGAAACTCATATAACATTGGAAAGCAACCATACTACAATAAAAATTAATTAAAAAAAGAAATTACAATGGAAATGAGATAATAGTTTAAACTGAAAATAATGGAAATATTTAATTCCAGGAGAAGCAATTAAATGGCTGTCTTTTCCGGAAAAAAAAAAAAAAAAGGCAGAATTAAGTAGCCCTGGGACTTTGGAGGATTGTTTTATTGATGCTGTGGCTACATCATAAATTGTATACTGCAGATTTGACAATGTGATGCTACAGGTTCCAATTGGACATTTCCTTTATTCACTTGATATATAATGTTGATATAGGAGTTCAGTATTAGCCCACAAGTTTGTCCTTTGTTCATATCTTAGTAACAGCACCAGTGAATAAGGATCTCACACCTCAAATCCTGGAAGGCAGGACCTTCATGAAGTGCTGGATGATTGCACAGGCAGAGCAAATTCTTTTTCTCAAGTGCTTAACTGAAGACCCCCCCATATAAGGATGACTAAGAAACCAATTCCAGTGGGTGGCGAGAAATCAATAATAGATTACAGGTGTCCTACCAAGGATGATTTCCTGCAGTAGTAGTTATAGCTAACCGGTACTAAGTTTTGTAGACTTTTCTTCCAGGAAGAACAGTGAAGAACTGAATGACCCAGGGAACAGTGTGGATCCTTGTCAAACATAGATGGAGAGTATATCAGAGTTTCCACCTCACCATGCAGCTCTATTATCCATAATCTATGTAGAAAGATATTTTATTAGATAGTCAAGTTTTTCTTTATTAGTTTATCACAAAGGCATAAAGATATTTCATGCTTAAAAGTATCTTGTTGTGATACTTAGGTCAATTTAAAAATATTAATTTCTGAACACCAGCTTCTCATTCCTAAGAATGGTACAGAAAATCTCAAGACAACGACTTTGGAACAGCAGATGTCCTAATGACAGAGTTTAATAATGAAGACATGAATTTGCAGTAGTGTGAAATGGATCCCTACCAAGAGCGCAACCACCAGGGAGCTGTACCGTACATCCCCCCATGATGTTAACAGTCTGTCTTGTTTGACACCTGCCAGCTTGGAGAGCTGTGTGGTCTCGGAAACAATTTTGCCAATGACCCCTATGAGGCAACACTGTGGAAAATCTCTAATCAGTTATGAGTTTACCACTACCCACTAGAATTGGCTTCCAGCTTGTTTCTTACCCTAGACTTTCTGAATTATCACACAACTCTTGGACATTATTTCGTACTCACAAGTCATCAGGTAGTGTCGAATGCTCTCCGCGTCTATACACCATGCTCTCTCACGGTGGCCACTTGGTTTGCATAGTCAGCATTTCAGTTCAGTCGCTCAGTCGTGTCAGTCGTGTCTGACTCTTTGTGACCCCATGGACTGCAGAACGCCAGGCTTCCCTGTCCATCACCAACTGCTGGAGCTTGCTCAAACTCATGTCCATTGAGTTGGTGATGTCATCCAACCATCTCATCCTCTGTCGTCCCCTTCTCCTGCCTTCAATCTTTCCCAGCATCAGGGTCTTTTCCAATGAGTCAGCTTTTTGCATCAGGTGGCCAAAGTACTGGAGTTTCAGCTTCAGCATCAGTTCTTTCAATGAATATTCAGGACTGATCTCGTTTAGGATGGACTGGTTGGATCTCCCTGCAGTCCAAGGGACTCTCAAGAGTCTTCTCCAACACCACAGCTCAAAAGCATCAATTCTTCAGCGCTCAGTTTTCTCTATGGTCCAACTCTCACATCCATACACGACTACTGGAAAAACCATAGCCTTGACTAGACAGATCTTTGTTGGCAAAGGGGTTTCTCTGCTTTTTAATATGCTGTCTAGGCTGGTCATAGTTTTTCTTCCAAGAAGCAAGCGTCTTTTAACTTCATGGCTGCAGTCACCATCTACAGTACATTTAGTACTCCTAAATGGAAGTGGCCTGAGGAATGTGTCTGAATTCCTCTATGGCATGAGTTTCCTGTTGCTACCTTTTGTTTTAGTCTGAAGCTTGGTCTCTATGATAGGGAAAGTGTCTGTTTCAGAGCTGCCCCTAAATTTCCTAAGACCTAGTAGTACAGAATATCACTAAGGGAACCTGATTTACGGAGGTTTATAAAATGTATAATTTTGGCTCAGTAAAGAGGTTCTGTTGAGAACACACAGTTGTGATCCCATAATCTACCATTTAAGAAATCACCCGCAGCGAGGTGATAGGATGGGTGTGCTACAATACAAGCAACAGTGTGCATGCTACGGATTTAGATTGAAAATTTGAATCTGAGGGAAATGACATGCTGGTGAGAATAAGTTTCAAACATTATTAGAATTTCATTGTATGTGTTAGGTGAAGGGGCCTTCCTTAAAATGTCTTCCCTAGGGACCATCACAGTTGATGGATGGCAAAACCAATGCAATATTGTAAAGTAATTAGCCTCTAATTAA
This sequence comes from Ovis aries, assembly GCF_016772045.2. Lineage (NCBI taxonomy): Eukaryota > Metazoa > Chordata > Mammalia > Artiodactyla > Bovidae > Ovis > Ovis aries. The sequence continues at coordinate 39,160,979 of NC_056069.1, read as the reverse complement.
AATAAATAAACTTATATTAAAAAAAATGAAGCCCTTGGTTCCATTCACTCTGGGAGATATCTTTTAGAGAAATTTCATTTTGATAAAGTAAAGATTTATTGTTTCTGGTGTAAATAATCTCATCCACATGTGTGTTTTGAAACACCAGGGCTTTTTAAACTAGAGCAAAGCTGTACTACGTATTCAATAAGTTCTGTCAACATCGAAAACTATTTTTCTTCCCTAACCATAGCCATCAAGTTGTTTAACAAGAGGGAGCTGTGAGGAGCATGCTTCTAGAATAGCTAAAGTGAAGCTTCCTGCCCTGGGCTATCTGGACTGCTTCGAGGCTCTTTTGTCCTGTGACTTCCAGGATGAATTTGGCTCCAGGGAGACCAGGCAGGAGACGAAGGGAGGGAAGGCTTGAGGTTGCGGGGGATGCGGCATTTCTTCCCCCTGTTGCTCTGCTGAGAGGTCACCTGGGGCTGACTGAAGGTCACTGCCTCCTTTCTGCCCTTTAACACTATTCCCATCCTGATAACTCCATCTCCTGTGGTTCTGAACAGTCTCCTGCACCATCGAGCTCTCCTCAAACTTCCCTGTTCCTACAGGGCCCCTGTCCGTGGGGACCACTCCTCTCTCCCTACAGCTCCCTCAGCAGCAAGAGGCCTTTTCTCACACCAGGTGGATCCTGCTGGCCCCAACCCACAGTGGAGGCTGGTGTCTGCCCGAAGCTCTTTCTCCTCCAGGGTGACAGACAGGATTTGATTTGTCCCCAGGAAAATGTTAATATTTTTACTGAAGCAGAACTGACTTCTAATTCAGGAATGGAGTCTGTGGAAAAGTAACAGTTTTGCTATTGCTTTACCTGTGCGGATAAGAAGAAAGTTTCTATACTTAGGCTGTAGGGTTTAGAATTTCTTTTATCTTTCTTTGTTGGCTTAGGTGGGTTTTTTTTTTTTTTCAGTTTTAATGTATTTTAATTGAATCACAGTTGATTTATAATGTGTTAATTCCTGCTGTACAGCAAAGTGATTCAGTTATATATATCCATACACACACATTCTTTTTTAATATTCTTTTCCTTTATGGTTTGCCACAGGATACTGGATATAGTTCTCTGTGCTACACAGCAGGACTTTGCTGTTTATCCATTCTACATAAAAAAACTCACAGCTGCTATGCCAACCTTTCACTCCATCCATTCTCTAACTGCTCTCCTCCTAGCAACTGTAAGTCCATTCTCTATGCCTGTGAGTCTGCTTCTGGTCCATAGATGGCTTCACTCGAGTCCCGTTTTACATTCCACATATCAGTGACATCATACGGCATTTGTCTTTCTCTTTTTGACTCACTTCACATAGCATGATAAGCTCTAGCTCCATCCAGGTTGCTGCAAATGGCACTATTTTGTTCCTTTTTTATGGCTGAGTAGTATTCCACTGCATAAAGGTACCATGTTTTCTTTATCCATTCATCTCTTGATGGATATTTAGGTTGCTTCCATGTCTTGGCTATTGCGAAGAGTACTGCCAGAACATAAGGGTGCATCTGGTTTTTTGAATTCTAGTTTTGTCTGTATATATGCCCAGGGATTGCTGGGTCATATGGTAATTCTATTTTTAGTTTTATACTGTCTCCCATAGTGGCTGCACCGACTTACATTTGACTTGGCTGCTTTTGTTCATTGTTGCCATTGTTCTTAAAATGGTCTCAGAAAAATGAGCCTTGACAAAACTTGACTGGTGGTGAAGCACACCTTATTCCCACTCTTTGCCCACACACTTGTTGCCCTTTTTGTCCTTATTCTATTTCCTATCCTTCTCCTATCCCCACCCTCCGTCCCATCTGCGATTTATTTATCAAGGTCTTGATCTCTAGGGATGTCCACATAGATGTTAGCTGATAAAATTTAGTATCTTTATGAGGGCCTCTCACAATCTAGAAACCTTCACTGTGATGGTGGGGTGGCAGGCAGACAAAACATAATTATTATTTTAGCCACAGGATCCATTCATCACCTGCCTTTTCTCTTCCTTAGCTTTGAAGTGGTTCCCTAAGGAGAGTCATTCCAGCGAAGGAGAAACAGCCCAAGCAGGTCTGCTGGACCCTGCACAATGCAGTTCTAAGGGATCTGCAGAATCATTTAAGAACTCAAAGGGCAAGACTGACCTGAAGTCCCTGACCATTTATTTAAGGAACAAAGCCTGGAAAACAAAATGCAGAACCTTGCCTTCCTCAAAGGTCACTGCTAGCAAGAGTGACCTTCTAGTTCAGAAGTTAAATTTTGTTCCCAGTTTCTCTTTTATTTTTGGCAACTGAAACTTTTCTGCCTCTTGCCTCTACAAAAGAAAAGGTGTCACATTCAACTGAAAGACACATCAACTGATATATCAGCAAACAAATAATGAAAGAAATGGGAAAGAAAGATTGTTACTACGCGTTCCTTTTAAGGGCAGTTTTTTGCTGTTCTTTATTTCTTATGTTGATACATGCTGCTCTGGTTTTATTAATTATCCATGAGGATTTGAATCCCCCTCTCTCCTTCACCCCAGTTAACTTGTTCATTCCTGTTGATGGGTGTTTCCCTCATTTTTTTCTTACAATGCTGTAGTGAACCTTCTCTAGCTCAAAGCCAGGCACAAATGCAGAGATGTGGCCATTTTGCCCCAACCACTCTCGCTCTCTGTCTTCCACATCCTTTTCCAGGGAGGCCTATTCTTCCACCCCATATTCAAGCCGCTCTGTTTGGGCTCCATCTCTTTGCTCCTACTGTCTGACCAGGCCCTTGTTTCCACAACCTGTTTTGGGATTTGCCAACTTGACTTTACCCTTGGGAACTCCTCCAAGAGGAGGCTTTTGTTTCTGCCTTCCAGCTTAAGACCAGAGAGAATAGGTGAGAGCCCCACCCTGAGCTCCACAAAGCCTGTGGGACTTGCCGTACCTGGACCAGCTCTTTCCTGGCCCCTGCCTGACTAGACTGCAAGCCCAGAGGTGCAAGAAGGGGCCTGGCTAAGTCAGATCCCTGATGGATGCTCAGCTCAGGAACAAGGCATGGCACATGGATAATCTCAAGGATGATTGTAAAGTTATTTTACGACTTAGTAGGTTAATTTCCATTACTTTTAGGTGTCAACTGCCTTGTAGAAATAATAAAGATTAAAGATAGATAGATAAATAGATAGATCTGTCATAAGCCCAATATCTAGTGATTGATGTAGAATACACACGTAAGTGCCTCAAGGGACAATCTGTGAATCAAAGAGAAAAAGCCTTTTGTATGCTTTGCCTCGAGTTTCTAAGAACAAACCTTTCAAGCAACAACATTTCAGATGCCATACCATGCCAAAATTTTCTGCAGTGTTGCACGCCTTACTCTCTTTTCTCCCAATACAAAGACATGTCTTCTCAATGAGAACATTATTTGTCAGTAAGACTTCAAAAATTGCCCCTAATTTTCTGGTCTGATCAGAGAGTACACTTTCTCAAACAACGTTCTTCTCCACTCACTTTTTTGTCCTTCCTATTTAACTATTTCTCTATGATCATGTACACAAAGTAAGAGAATGCTGAGAGGCAAAAGGAAGAAAAGGATTTAAATCACCTAAAATCCCACTAAACAGGGGCAACTCCTGTTTACATTTGGCGGTATATTATTTGAGAATCTCTCCCATGTGAATACATATATAAACTATCTACTGTATACTATTATATATGTACATATATATTACAAACACACACACACACCCTCTTCATGTGATCTGCCTGATTGTCTTCATAAACCTCAACTTAGACTCCCTGTGTACCATCTCTTGTTATCATAGAATTCTTTCTCAGTCTTCTTTGATGAAACCATCTCTTTGTTTACAACTTCTCCCAATTACACCTTTTTGTGGCTTTCCCCCAAACCAAGAATTTCACTATATGGCCATCTGCTTCAAAAACCATCACTTCCAAATTTCATCTTTTTTAACCCTCTTTTTTGATTTTTTAAATGAAGAAATAATTCAAATATCATAAAATTCACCTTTTTAAAGTACATAAGTCAGTGTTTTTTATGGTATGTTCTCAAGGTTCAGCATTCATCACTATAATTAATTTCAGGGCATTTTTGTCACAACCAAAAGAAACCCTGAAACATCAATAGTCACTCCCCATTACCCTCGCCCTCCAGCTCCTGGCAACTAGTAATCTCCTTTTGGTCTCTATTTATCTATTCTGGACATTTTATACAAATAGAATCAGTAAATATATGGTATTTTGTGATTGGATCCTTTCACTTTGCATAATATCTTTGTTCACCAATGTCATAGCACATGCACGCATGCTAAGTTGCTTTAGTCGTGTCCAACTCTTTGCGACCCTATAGACTGTAGTCCACCAGGCTCTTCTATCCATGGGATTCTCCAGGCAATAATACTGGAATGGGTTGCCATGCCCTCCTCCAGGGGATCTTCCCAACCCTGGGATTGAACCCATGTCTCCTGCAGCTCCTGTATTGCAGGGAGATTCTTGGCCACTGAGCCACCGGGGAAGGCCCTATAGCATAGTATATACTGTTTCATTCCTTTCTATGGCTGAATGTTATTTCATTGTTTGGATTACTACATTTTGTTAACCCTTTTATCCACTGGTGGATATTTGAGTTGTTTTCCCCTTTTGGATACTGTGAATTGTGCTGCTATGAACATTCATGTACAAACATTTATGTGTCTGTTTTCAATTTTGGGGTTAGATATTTAGTAGTGGAATTGCTGGATCATATAACTTCATGCTTAACTTTTTGAGGAAATACCAAATTCTTTTCTGAAGTTGCTGCACCATTTTGTACATCTATCAGCAGAATATGAGGATTCTATTCTCTACACAGCCTCACCAGCACTTGCTATAACCTGTCATTTTGATCACAGCCATCCTAGTAAGTACAAAGTAGAATCATATTATGGTTCTGATTTATACCTCTCAAGCGAATAATAATGCTGAACATCTTTTAATTTGCTTATGGGCCATCTGGATAACTTTTTTGAAGAAATGCCTATTCAGATCTTTGCCTGTTTTTAAAATTGGGTTATTTGTCTTTGTATTGCTCTAAATTTAACCTTAAATTAAAAAAAAATTTTTTTTAAATTATGAAAGTATGACAGCACATTTACAGGGGACTTGGAAAATACAGAACAAAGTTACATATAGTTCCACTATGTATTATAATTATTTTTTAAGTAGATAAGATTTTTAGTTGGAGTTTCAATATCAAACTGTCAAAAATTATTATAATGAATAGACAGAAAAGCAGAAAGCTACAGTAGACCTGAAAAGGACTATGAACCAATTCAACATATTTAAGATTTATGCAATTTTCACACAAGAGCAGGGTACAAATCCTAATCAAGTTCTCATAGACTATAAACCAGGAGACACTAAAACATATCCAGGGAGATAAAACAGGACATAAAACAAAAAAAATTTCATGGTCTAAAAGTACAGAAATCATACAGAGTCTGTTCTCTTATCACTATGGAATTATAGTAGAAATCAATATTAAAAGATATTTGAAAATAACTCACATATTTTCAAGTGTAATGTGACATTTACCTAGAGAGATCTTTGACTTAGCCATTGAAAGCCTCAAGAAGGTTAAAAGACTGAAAGAGCACAGAGGGTGATTGCAGAGAAGGAAGTATTTAAATGAGAAGTGAAGTGTCAGTTACTCAGTCTTGTCCGACTCTTTGTGACCCTGTGGACTGTAGCTCACCAGGCTCCTCTGTCCATGGAATTTGGCTCCAGTCAAGAATACTGGAGTAGGTAGGCATTCCCTTCTCCAGGGGATCTTCGTGACCCAGGGAATGAACTTGAGTCTCCTGCATTGCAGGCAGATTCTTTACCATTTAAATGAGAAGTTAATGTGAAGGATACTTTAAAAACTTCATGTATTTGGAAATTAAATGTCCACTTTCAAATGAGGAGTGTATCTAAGAAGCCTATGAAAATGTGATAATTAGAAAATATTTGTAATAATAAAAATGAAAAGAGAATTTATCAGAATTTGTTGCATGCAGCTGAAGCTGCCCAATGCAAGTAAATACAATGTGGAATCTTGAAGAAGGTATGAAAACAAATAATGGACTAGCATAAAATTTTGTGAAATTTGAACAAATCTGTACTTTAGTTAATAATACTATATCACATGTTAATTTCCTGTTTTTTTAAACATACTATTTCTTTATATTTTCAGAATTGGATTAGAAATTTCGTACCTCATTCAAATTTTTTAAACAAGATCACTAAAATAATAAGCTTTCTAGACTTTCATCAGTAATATTAGATGTAAACTTTTTTGAAACCAGATATTTGCTGCTCAGTTGCAAACTAAGCCTTCAGGAAAGATGATATGAAGGAACAGTTCTACATTAGATCTTCATCTTACCACTTGCCCACAGAAACCAAATATGCTCGGCTCTTAAACACCATAGACACAAAGAGTCGGCCATCTGTGCCATCATCTACAGTTTTTATGATTTATGGGGTTGAAGATAGTTATGTGGCTTATGAAGGAACTAGCTTGCAATCAGGATATACACTGTTAAAATCTGGTTGCCTACACAAAATGCAAAATGTATGTTCCATAGAAAACAGCACAGGGAGGAGGTGTTTTAGTTACTGATGTTAGTTGTTACAATGTCTAACTTTACTTAGACATAAATGCAAAGGAGCAGATGAATCCTAGCAAAGTTTGCTCTATGATGAAACCATCTAGTCAAGGCTATGGTTTTTCCAGTGGTCATGTATGGATGTGAGAGTTAGACTGTAAAGAAGTCTGAGCGCCGAAGAATTGATGCTTTTGCACTGTGATGCTGGAGAAGACTCTTGAGAGTCCCTTGGACTGCAAGGAGATCCAACCAGTCCATTCTGAAGGAGATCAATCCTGGGATTTCTTTGGAAGGAATGATGCTGAAGCTGAAACTCCAGTACTTTGGCCACCTCACGCGAAGAGTTGACTCATTGGAAAAGACTCTGATGCTAGGAGGGATTGGGAGCAGGAGGAGAAGGGGACGACTGAGGATGAGATGGCTGGATGGCATCATTGACTCGATGGACGTGAATCTGAGTGAACTCCGGGAGTTGGTGATGGACAGGGAGGCCTGGCGTGTTGCAATTCATGGGGTCGCAAAGAGTCGGACACAACTGAGAGACTGAATGAAATGAAAGTATGGTCTATTGGAAAAGACTTTTGTCTAAGAATATAGTAAAACCACATTTTAACAATGTACCAAATCTTCTTAGAAAAATTGTGTTTAAAGAAACAAATTATATTTACAAAAACATTACCAATCACTATTAATGGTTAAGTAAAAATGAAATAAAAAGTGCAAATATAATCCAGTCCTGAAAATTCTAATTGTGTGAATAAACATCTCAGTGAAAGTTTGAGATAGCACTTCTTAAAGTGTGTCCATCCTGGCTAAAACTTCCATCAGTGACAAACTGTCTCTTAACAAGGATGCCATAAGAATTCCTGGGACCTTTCCAATGACCTTTCAGTCCTTCTTAGTTTAAGGCTGGTTGCTGGCTTTCACTGTTCTCAGGACAAAGACCTCAAGGCTCTTCTCACCTGTGACCTCTACTCCTTGCAGCTCTGTTTCTCCCGGCCCACCTCACACCATACAAGCTGGTCTCAAAAATCTCTCCTCTGTCCATGGGAATGGTTTTTCCTTCCCCTTGGTACCCATACCACCCACTCAGTATCTATCTAGCACACAGTGAGGCAGCTGCAAAGGTTTGCTGAGAAAATGACAGGCAATATTTGCCATGTTAATCCTTGCTTCCTGATTTGGCTCATAAGTTCATCTTGCCATTAAAGTTTCATGTGTGTTAAAATTTGGCCCATCTCTCAATATTTACTTCTGTGTGGAGCTTCAGCCATGTGATAGTCTTTTACTGATTGCTATTTACAGGCCAGGTGACTAGAATAGACGTGATAATAGTATAGATATGGGCCTTGCTTGCACAGAGCTTCCAGTCCAGCATGGTGGTATAATTACATGCAAATGAACAGATGAAGAACCATCTATCATTGTTAGTGCTTAGGGAGCACTGGGGGCCACACTGACTTCATATGGCACTCATCTATGCTTCTCATTTGGACATTTATTGCACATCTGTGCAATAGAGTTAATATTGTTACTGCATAGTTAGTTTTTAAAAGAAAGTATGTATCTCCTACCTCTTTCATTCAAGACTGAAAGTGTTTCTGAGAGTAGCAGCGTACGGCGAGTATTTAAGAATATGTCATTGATTAGCATGTCCTTGGGCAAAAGCACTGAGAAGCATATTCAGTTAAATTCTAAAATGTTTAATTCTTGAGTTTCCATAAATATGACAATTTGTCCTAATATTTGTACTGGTATATGTAGTTGAAGGTCCAGTGACCAGCAAGCTAACATCTGTTGACAATTTTTACATTGGAATGCCACTGGCCAAGAGTGATCTCTTTAGGGACTAGGATTTATCAAAGTCATGATTAATAACTCTGGCATTAACTAATCAGGCATTGCTGCTGTTGTTTAGTCTCTCGGTTGTGTCTGACTCTTTGTGACTCCATGCACTGCAGCATGCCAGCCTTCCCTGTCTTTCACTATTTCCTGGAGTTTACTCAAACTCCTCTCCAATGAGTTGATGGTGTCATCCAACCATCTCATCCTCTGTCGTCCTCTTCTCCTCCTGCCACCAATCTTTCCCAGCATCAAGGTCTTTTCCAATGAGTCAGCTCTTCGCATCAGGTGGCCAATGTACTGGAGCTTCAGTTTCAGCATCAGCCCTTCCAATGAGTATTCAGGGTTGATCTCCTTTAGAATTGACTAGTTTGATCTTCTTACTGTCCAAGGGACTCTCAAGAGTCTCCTCCAGCACCACAATTTGAAAGCATCAGTTCTTTGGCAATCAGCCTTCTCTATGATCCAACTCTCACATCCATTCATGACTACTGGAAAAACCATAGCTTCAACTAGCTGGGCCTTTGTTGACAAAGTGATGTCTTTGCTTTTTAATACACTCTCTAGGTTGGTCATAGCTTTTCTTCTAAGGAGCAAGCACCTTTTAAAAAGTTTCATGGCTGTAGTCACCGTCTGCCGCCAAAAAAATAGTCTGTCACTGTTTACATTTTTCGTTTCTAATTGCTATGAAGTGATGGGACTGAACGCCATGATCTTCATTTTTTGAATGCTGAGTTTAAGCTAGCTTTTTTCACTCTCCTTTTTTACCTTCATCAAGAGGCTTTTTTGTTCCTCTTTACTTTCTGCCATTAGGGTGGTATCATTTGCATATCTGAGTCAGGCATTAAGTCTACCTATTAGTTTAATACAAGTTAAGCTGATCTAACACAAGAGTGAGATATACCCTTTAATACAAGTCAAGTTGGTCTAATACAAGGGTGAGACATACCTTCCAGCTGGCGAAGTAATAGCAAGAAGGATAATTTGGCACACTTAATTTTAGTAAGGTTGTAGGGGAGAGATGCTGTGTGCTCATATTAATTTTGAATTGTTTAATGGAACCATTCAATTCAGAAACATTTCTAAGCAGAAAATTTCTTAATGGGTATCTCTATGCCTGTAAGCAAGAGATGCTGCTCAGATTATATTATTCTTCTAAAAGAGAATCCTTCCCTCCCTCTTAATACGTTTAGCACTACCAATCTATAATATTCAGTTTTCGTAACATCAGAACTCATTTATAGATTAAGTGCAATTCTCTGTGAAGTAAGGAAAAAAAATGGAGGCTAAAATAACTTGACCCGGTAAATTTCTTTTTTTATGATTAAGGGGAATAGATCCTAAAAGCTTCCTAAGTGGGAAAGGCTCTTAGGAGAGAGCAAGCACCATGGCAACCCCAGGCTCTGTGTGCACAAGACCTTGGCTCTGATGCTGTCTTCCTCTGCCCACACTCACTGAAATGTTTCTGTAGGTTCTTCTTTCTGGATCTCTTCCATGGAGTCCTGACAGCTGTTTTAAGGTCTTGAACTCCTGTCAGGCTGACTTAACAAGTGGTCACATGTGGTTGAGATGGGGGCACTCTGAGGATGTCATACGACATCCGGCCCATGTTCACTGAATGTTTTCATGATATATTTTCTACCTTGGAGAGCATTACCTGCTAATTCACAGTGTCGTGCCAACAGGCTTTGTGGGCATTCTTTACGCAGAGTATGTAGAAGCTTCCAGACAAATATAACCTTTGTGAACAAAAATCTGCCAGGTTTAACCATCATCTGTTTACATGCTAGGTCAAATAAAGAACTAAGTGAAGTAAGCCACAGCAAAAGACAAGTAGTGCATGATTTATCACTTATATGTTGTATTAAAAAATACAGCAAACTGGTGAATATAACAAAAAAGAAGCAGACCCACAGATATAGAGAACAGATATAGAGAAAAACAGATATAGAGGAAACAGATACAGAGAAAACACTAGTGGTTACCAGTAAGGAGAGGGGAGGGGCAGGGGCAGTAGTAAGAGGCACAAACTATTAGGTACAAGACAAGCTACAAGGGTAGTGCAAAGAGATCAGACCAGTCAACCCTAGAGGAAACCAAGCCTGAATATTCACTGGAAGGAGTGATGCTGAAGCTGAAGCTGAATACTCTGGCCACTTGACGTGAAGAAGTGACTCACTGGAAAAGAGCCTGATGCTGGGAAAAGTTGAAGGCAAAAGGAGAGGGGGGCGGCAGAGGATGAAATGGTTGGATGGCATCACCAACTCAAAGGACATGAATTTGAACAAACTCCAGGAGATAGTGAAGGACAGAGGAAACTGGCATGCTGCAGTCCATGGGGTCTCAAGGACTCAGACATGACTTAGCGATTGAACGATAACAACAACAACAAGAAGGATATATTGTACAACACAAGGAATATACGCAATATTTTATAATAACTATAAATGGAGTACAACCTTTAAAAATTGTGACTCACTATATTGTACATCTGTAACATATAATATTGTACATCAGCTATACTTCAATTAAAAATAAGAAGACAAACAAAAACCAACAAACAGACAAAAAGAACAAACAATATTTGTTGACCTAAAGAAACTGATTTTACCTAAGGCAATAAGTTAGCAGGCCCAAAATAATGCCTTCTTCAAGTGAAAGGTTACTATTGCCAGAAATACCTTTTCCGTCTGTGAATTAAGTGATTGCATGTTCTATACAGTGGATAGATTTCCATGCAGATAGATTTTAACAGTCATAAGCAATAAAAGAAATAATGAAAGAAAAGAACAAAGCGATCACGAGAAACAACTTTCATCTTCATCTGATTCTCACTCGCGTTTCATCCCCACTCAGAATTTGAGGATAGGAAGGAATCGACAAGTTGAAAGAGTCCTAGGAAATGCACATATGTGGAAAAATGCTGTCATCTTACATAATCACTGAATTGTGATTCAGGAGCGCACTAATGATGCATAATAGTTCTCAGCATTCTGTAATAATGTTGGTTTTATAGACAACCTAAGGAGAAAGGAAGCAATTTACATGGTCATTCTAGACACCATCCAGATTCCAAAGAGACTCTCTGGAGTTGTCTGTGGTCTCCCTGTCATATTTACTGGGAGTGTGAAAAATAAGCTTGTTCTACGATATGTGATGGGTCATTTAAAGTTAGGAGAGAGCTGCCTTAATTCACAGAGAAATGATGTAACTCTCAGGACTGGAAAACATTTTGCTCAACAGCAGACCTCTGCTGTTTCCCCAGAGATCCATTTCATTTGGATAAATGAGCCAGCAGAATCTCAAGAGCTGCCTGATGCATCCTGAGAGGGGTGTTTGAAATCCTCCCCTTCCTTTCATTAGCTGCCAGTCTGATGAAGTGATGAGAGTGTGAGAAATTCAAAGGATCAAAGGAGGGACGAATGGCTCCTAGACCTCAACAAGCCCTCTCAGCGTAAAACACGAGGTAATTATCAAGATAAGAAATTAAACCCTCTTTCCTGTTTTTCTCCTCTTTTCCCATGGTGATGTAGGTGCTCTTAGGATAAGAAAAAATTTAGGGTAGATATAATTAAGTTGTCAACCAGATGTTACTGCACTTTCAACATGGGAGCAGATGAACAATCTGGATGAGGCTTTGATTTTTATTTCTCTTGGGGAACCGTGGAGCCAAAATACAGCCACAGGAAACAGTGGAAATCCCAGGGACTTGGCTACACTTCCACTCTCTTTGGGCTCCACTACTTAAAAAAAAAAGTCACTGAACTCTGTTCCAATGCTTCATGGGACTCAGCTGTCATTCACTCCACTTACAGGATTCATCATCCCTGAATGGGCCCCTAAAATGTTCATTATTACCAAAGACACAGCCATGTTTGACTTCTCCTTTTCACGATATCACAAATCAAAAAAAGCATACACGTTTTTGTTGTAAGCTGATACCATGTTGTTTAAATTCTTTCATGCACTTAAGAAATAACAATGATTACTCCTTGTCTAACAAGCACTAACTTTTACTGCATACTCCCTATGTACCTGGCACAGTTCTCATGTTTTAGGTACGTTCACTGACTTGAGGCTCACAATGGGAGTGGAAGGCAAGGGTTAAACTTTTTACCTTACAGCTGCAGGAGTGAAGGCATACGTCAAGATAGCCCATCCAAGTTCATGGAGTATAATGAGAGCAAAGGCAAGGTTTGAACCCTTGTGGGCTCTGCTTCCACAGCCCAGGCCCTCACCCACACTGGGCACTGACTTTTGTGATTTGATGGTCTTTGAGAGAGTATTTTTAAATTACTCTGCAAACTTCTGAGCTTTCCTGTTTCTCAGACTTTCCAGGCATGAAATAGTTCATATGAGAAAGTGAATTATTTACTTTGTGGAATACAGAGATCATAAACCCACCTTTATTGCTCATCCACTGAAAAACATCATACAATGATTCTCTTTATAATCAGCAACAACCTGGGCTTCACAAGTGGCGCTAGCAGTAAAGAACCCACCTACTAATGCAGGAGACATAAGGGACGTGGGTTCGATCCGTGGGTTGGGAAGATCCCCTGGAGGAGAGCATTGCAACCAGTATTCTCGACTGGAGAATTCCACGGACAGAGGAGCCTGGTGGGTTACAGTCCATGGGGTTGTAAAGAGTAGGACACGATTGAAATAACTTAGCATAAGTAAATCTTTAGTCCAATCTCCCATTGAAGGGAAATCATCCCGCTTCAGCCTCCGCTACTCGTGTCTCCTTCAGCCACTGAATCAACACATGAAGCACGAAGAATGGCACCAACCTGCAAGGTTGTGCACTGAAGACAGAGCCAATTGCTAGAAAAACCTGGGTATCCTGTGGTCTCCTTCCACTGGTACTACTTTTCACATTTGAAACAAAGAAGAATGCCTCTTCTTCCTCTTCTATATCAGCACTTTAAAGAGCAGACAGCCACCCCACTCCTCTGGGGTTTTCTCTTCTACAGAAAACAAAATCTCATTTTTTCCCCCTCACATTTCTCTGGTTCACCAGTCTGCTTCCTTGTTGCCTCCTACTGGACACATTATGAGTTGCCAATGCCCCTGGTCAAAGGTTCATCACAGAATTAGGTACAGGGATCTCAGTGTGGCCTAGCTTTAAGCCTTGGGTCCTGCATTAAAGCTGGCAGGTCTATGGCATGCCTCCCACGGCCAGAAAGTGTGGCCTGATCCCAGATCCTGTGTCTCTCTCCCATGGAGCCCATCACATCTGCTTCATTTAGGCCAACAGTCTTCAGGACACAGAAGAGACTTAAGACTCCTAACCCTTAGACTCCATGCATTTTCCCTTTCATTTTACACATGGAAAAGGACTGTGAGCTCAAATGAAATCCTGGCCCTGAATTAGTCCATTTGCGGTTAACTGTAGACACACATGTGGGCATGTGACTGTGTCATTTTAGAGAACCCGGAACTGACTGGAGTGTTGAAATCTCAGGGCTATAGACTGATAAGTCTCTGAGAAAAACAAAACAAGTATGCTATTTGGAGGACCGTGCCATCTGCTTTTACCAAGTCATTCATTCAGGGTTACAGAAGAGTTTTCAAAATATTTTTCCCATTTGAAAGAAGGCAACCCAAGAAGACTTGAATTTATTCTCAGAAAAGTACGTTAAGCTAATGTCAAACAACCATCTCTTACAGTCTGAATTCTCAGGCATCAAGGGCTTGGCCTCTTCTTGTGCCTTTACTTATATAATCTTGTTCTTTCAGATTCCGGGGAAGATGAAAAAGAAGTTCTGATGATTGTTGACTGATTCAAAACTTACTTCTCAGAAGAGTATTTGCTTTTAAGAGAGGCACCCTTAAATGCTCAGATGGAAAAAAAAAGTAGAACCTGGGGGAATAGAATCAATTAGAAATGGACTTGGGGACCATCACACCACAGAGCCCCTCACCCACAGGAGTCTAGCTGTAAGGCCAACCTGCCTGCATATGACCCCCTTCCTTTCCTCACAGGACACGGTTATACTTGGCCAAAGCAGGGACACACTGAGGCTGTAGGTGAGATGGGGTGATGGAGTTCTAAGCATTTTGTATGTATTTATTCAATCTTCCAAATAACAGAAGTATCTGTGAGGCACCTGTAAGTAAGTCACCCAACTATAATTGCTCAGTTTAGCACAGAGCTACACATATAGTAAATGCTCAGCCATATAATTGCTACTGTGAGTTCAGAATGATAATATTTTGGTATGTGTTAAGCCAAGGTCCACTTTTGTATTTTATTAACAAAGGAAAGTTTTGTTTTGCATAAAAAAGTTCAAGGGACTGCTTGAAGGACTTTAGAGAAACAACTATTACGTAAGTCATTATAAAGCTCCCTTGGCTTTCAGATCCCCTTGGACAGGAAGCAAACTGACCTATGAGCCATTAGTCTTACTCTCTAGACTTGAACTTCCTTTTATTTCAGACATCTCATCCATGTACTGAGAAAAGACAAAATGAGTTCCCACATCCCTTCCAACCAAAATTCCAGGATATATTCATTTCACGATGAATATAGTAACCAAGGAATCTCCTGAGGGCTTACCATCGTTTAGAATTATCTTGACCTATGAATGAAATTCTCTTTAGGTACTCCCCAAATCAGGCCAGACTACTGCAGTGTGATTTTATTCTCCCAAAACAGCCCAGGTGACTCAAGTGGTAAAGAATCCACCTGCCAATGCAGGAGATGCAGGAGACATGGGTTTAATCCCTAGGTCAGGGAGGTAGCCTGGAGAAGAAAATGGCAACCCACTCCAATATTCTTGCCTGGAGAATTCCATGGACAGAGGAGCCTGGCAGGGTTGCAAAGAGTCGGACATGACTGAAGTTACTGAGCATGCAGCATATTCTCTCAAAACACCTGTTTCGTTGAGATGTCAAATCTAAAAGTCTGCTTTCTTGGAAAAATCTTTCAAGTGAGTTCCCTGAGGTTTTAGGCTTGGGCCTCTTCTAACTAAACTGATAAGGCCCAATGTTTGTCTATCTGTCTGTCCTGGAGCCTGAGGAGGAATCCTATAGGGGCAAAATCTTCATGGAAACGTGCCTCTAGAAAACACAAAAGTCCTGGCTCATTGTGAATCTCTTTGGCTGTCAATAATTAACTCTGGGACTCCTAACTGCAGCAGTCACACTGGTGGAGGGCAGAATTCTGTTTATACATACACAATGCTGAGAACTAGGGGTGAAGGCTTATCATGGGTGAAAAACAACTGTCTCCACTTAGATCGGGTGTCTTTGTAGGACTAAGACTAGCCTGTCACCCTGCTGAGAGCCTAGGCAGGGGAGTCGAAAACATACAGCATGTTTTGCAGCCTCTGTTTCTGTTCGGAACACTGGGAACACGAGGAATGTCTTCCCAACCAGAACAGTGCATTATATGATGACCAGGTGTAATGGGTCCAAATAACTCACAAAGAGTCGGAAACGACTTAGCGACCGAACAACAACAAGCTGCCAAACATCAAGACTAAACTTCATCTAGACTCACCAGGGAGAGATCTTAGAGATCTTAGTGATCTCAGAAGGTGTCTCTTCTCTACCCAGAGGAAGCGCTGATACTCCATAGAGGTCGAAGTTCACTCAGAGGGAGCGGCTCTCCCCAAGACTCCAAGGGGTGCTGGCACTTCTTGGAACACCTGTTCTGGTGCACCTGGCCCTTTAGGTCAGGGAAAATAGGGTGACGTCAAGAGAGTCAGTATAAAAACCTCACTGAAGCAGACAGGGAGCCTAGGGTGGACCTGGCTGATTCCTTTTGGTCCATTTTGATCAAACAGCTTATTTCTAATATCACATGGAATATTTTTGTAAAATCTCATCTCTCCATTGCAAACTACTTCACACTGGGAAGATGGCTATGACTTCTCTGCTGCTTTGAGAATAAGTATTCTTGCTTGCTTGGTCCCACTTCTGGGACCGACCTGGCAGCTCTCAAGAATCAGGCCCCTGCTCTTGCTGGGGTTGGTGCCAGGGCACCCAAGGTGACCTGTGGCTGAGATGTTCTGAGGGTAATTGGAGGCAGCTGGTGTGCAGCAGGAAGGGCACCAAACCAGCAGAGTCCCAGCTTTTTGCCTCAGTAGCTGGGGATCTTGGTCAAGTCAGTTTCCATATCCATAAAATGGGTATAGGAATCTCTATCTCAGGAGGTTGTTCTGCAGGGTAAATATAAGCAGTCTGACACATTATAGACAGAGGATGGATCACTGTCATTAATGGGATAGGCCCCAGGTGGGGGTCACGATACCAGAGTCCTAGGTTCCTGTCCCTCGTTAATTCAATGACCACAAGCCGCTCACTTCTCAGCCTTCTCTACCTTCTCTACGGGATTTCCAAGATCTTTTTTTTCACTTGAAGAGTCCATACTTCCCTGACTCCAAGCCCTTCAAATAAAAGAAAAGGAAATTCAGCCCAGAAAGGTGAAATCACTTGTCCAAGGTCACAGAGCCTGGGGGCAACAGAACCAGCAGGTGTCCTCCCCTCCCCGTCTAGGGTTTTCCTACTGGAGGGCAGAAGCTTTCCTGTTTACCTAGTGAAAAGAGACAGGAATTTGAAGGGCAAGAAGGAGAGAGGGAACTTGCCTTGGCCTTAGAGGTCAGTGTACATGTTTCTAAGATGAGGGTTGTAGGACGTCAATCAACAACAAGGTCCATCCTTTCAAAACCTGCTCTGTGGACAACCACCCTTTTGCTATCTTCTGCCACTGCAACTCTATATCCCCAGTCTTCTTCCTCAGCAGCTACAATTGACTTTGGCCTGTGTCAGCTATCCTCTCTCCCAGGCCCATGCCATCTCCTTAATCCCTGGCTGGTGCAGTCATGGGGCAGCCACCCACAGAGGTCAAGGGGCCTGCTAAGAAGAAGAATCTGGCGATGCCCAGAAAGCTCTATGGAGAGGGCACTGGGTCCTTTAGGCCCAGCCCTGGCAGATTTCAGCAGCTTCTTTACCTGGAATTCACGTGGGGCCTCCAGACTTGTTTAACCATCCACACAAAAGATCAACACACCTTATTTATTTTTTAAAGGGCTGATTCTAAGGTGAACTCAGGTGAGCAAACACTTTACTCAGGTCGGCAGCTCCCTTAGGTGACCTGGGGTCGGCCCATGTGGATCACCCTTCAGAGATCTTCATCTCCAAGGCTGGCAAGCTGGCCCGGTCCCAGCCCCCAGGGCTGAGTCACTGACAATGGGAAATTTCCTTCCATGGGTTCATCAGGAAGACAGCACCTTCCCTGGTTCCTTTCTAAAAGAAATGGGAAATGCTTTGTTCTCCCTCTGGGCTAGGTGCATCGTCCAGTATGCACAGCTTGGAGAACAGGGAAGAAAAAGCACAGACCTCATTGAGCCTCCACATTCTCATCTTGCACCTGTTAGCCAGGAGAATTATCCAAAATCCTCACTTGGTGGGTTATAAGCCCTGACTGACAAAAAAGACACAAGCTGTGAATCACTGGTAAGGACATACTGGTGCAAACCTGCTGAATTTCAACCCTGCCATCCACTCACCTGGGAGTTTTTAGTTTATACCTGGCATAATTTAGCATTATTGAGAGCTTCTAGGTGCCAGGCACTGTTCTACAGGCACTAATTCATTTAATTTTCACTGAAGAATCTATTTACATGGGGTTATGGGTTAAATTTCTCCAAGCCAGGATTCAGCAATATGTGAACCGTGGACTTCCTGATGTTCAAGCTGGTTTTAGAAAAGGCAGAGGAACCAGAGATCAAATTGCCAACATCTGCTGGATCATTAAAAAAGCAAGAGAGTTCCAGAAAAACATCTATTTCTGCTTTATTGACTATGCCAAAGCCTTTGACTGTGTGATCACAATAAACTGGAAAATTCTGAAAGAGATGGGAATACCAGACCACCTGACCTGCCTCTTGAGAAACCTGTACGCAGCTTAGGAAGCAACAGTTAGAACTGGACATGGAACAACAGACTGGTTCCAAATAGGAAAAGGAGAACGTCAAGGCTGTATATTGTCACCCTGCTTAGTTAACTTATATGCAGAGTACATCATGAGAAACGCTGGACTGGAAGAAGTACAAGCTGGAATCACGATTGCCGGGAAAAATATCAATGACCTCAGATATGCAGATGATACCACCCTTATGGCAGAAAGTGAAGAGGAACTAAAAAGCTTCTTGATGAAAGTGAAAGAGGAGAGTGGAAAATTTGGCTTAAAGCTCAACATTCAGAAAACGAAGATCATGGCATCTTGTCCCATCACTTCATGGCAAATATATGGGGAGACAGTGGAAACAGTGTCAGACTTTATTTTTGGGGGCTCCAAAATCACTACAGATGGTGACTGAAGCCATGAAATTAAAAGACACTTGCTCCTTGGAAGGAAAGTTATGACCAACCTAGATAGCATATTGAAAAGCAGAGACATTATCTTGCCAACAAAGGTCCATCTAGTCAAGGCTATGGTTTTTCCAGTGGTCATGTATGGATGTGAAAGTTGGACTGTGAAGAAAGCTGAGCGCTGAAGAATTGATGCTTTTGAACTGTGGTGTTGGAAAAGACTCTTGAGAGTCCCTTGGGCTGCAAGGAGATCCAACCAGTCCATTCTAAAGGAGACCAGTCCTGGGTGTTCATTGGAAGGACTGATGCTGAGGCTGAAACTCCAATACTTTGGCCACTTCATGCGAAGAGTTGACTCACTGGCAAAGACTCTGATGCTGGGAGGGACTGGAGGCAGGAGGAGAAGGGGCCGACAGAGGATGAGATGGCTGGATGGCATCACGGACTTGATGGACGTGAGTCTGAGTGAACTCCGGGAGTTGGGGATGGACAGGGAGGCCTGGCGTGCTGCGATTCATGGCGTTGTAAAGTCAGACATGACTGAGTGACTGAACTGAACTGATGGGTTTAATTGTCTCCCTGTTAAATTCATATGTTGAACCCCCAGCACCTCAGAAAGTGACCATATTTAGAGACAGGTTCATTATAGAGCCAATGACATCAAAATGAGGTCGTTAGGCAGACTTTAATCCATTATGACACGTCCTTATGAAAAGGGGCAATTTGGATGTAGACAGTCATCTGGAGTGGACGCCACGTGAAAACGAAGGCAGAGATTGGAGTGACGCATCTGCAAGCTAAGGGCACACCAGAGACTGTCAGCGAATCACCAGAAACCAGGCGACAGTGAGCAAGCAGAATCGCTTGCATGGCTGCCTGAAGGAACCGACTCCGCTCTCGCGTTACTGGGCTCCAGAACCTGTGAGCCAATACGGTTATGTCATTAAAGCCTCTCAGTTAGTGGTGCTTTGTTATGACAACCCTAGCAAACCAGTACAGGTGAGAAACAGAATGATCTCATGTGACATGTGGACACTGAGGCACAGAGAGGTCAAATGCCTCCCTAGAGCCACACAGCTCACAAGGGGCAGGCAGTTTATTCCGGAATTTGTCTTCTTACCTACATTAGAAGGGGGTGTTTGTCCGTTGCCAGGCTCAGAGACTCAGCTGCCTGGTATATCTTCACAGCCTTTTGGGGGATATGTTTTCTCTTGGATTCCACGCAGGGACACAACTGTCAAGACACTTGCTCTACCACAGGATAGCAGACCTGTGTGGGCTGGACTATGGCTTCACTAGGGCGAGATCATGGACTGCCAAGGAGTTCATCTGCTTCTTTCTCTTTACAATAGGACTATGGCCACCTGATGCGAAGAACTGACTTATTGGAAAAGACCCTGAAGCAGGAAAGATTGAAGGGAGGAGGAGAAGGGGATGACAAGGATGAGATGGTTGGATGGCATCACTGACTTGATAGACGTGAGTTTGAGCAAGCTCCGGGAGCTGGTGATGGACAGGGAAGCCTGGCGTGCTGCAGTCCATGGGGTTGCAAAGAGTCAGACACTACTGAGCGACTGGACTGAACTGACGCCCAAATTAAGTTTCATTTCAAAGGATGAGTATTCAATAGTTTAAGACTAAGACACAATTATTTTTAAATACTGCAGTTGAGAGGACAGATGCTGGAACAACCTGCTTGCCACTGCTTAGCCGTGTTGCTCTGGGGAAACACTGACTCTCTATGCCTCAGTTTCCACAGGTAACATAAGATCATTATAATATACTGCCCACCTGTATAGGCTGCTGGGCTGCCACACCAAAGCCCCACATGCTGAGTGGCTTGTACAACAGAAATTTATTTATAATCTCATGGTTCTGGAGGCTAGCTTTTATAAGGAGGAAACACTTACATGATGTTGATTTTACATGACAAGAGACTGTAACAGAAAGCAACAGAGTCACTAACAGCACCAGAACAATTAACAAGCGAGCTATTTTTCTGAAAGCCTGCTGTGCCAGCTTGCCTTCCCCTGACAGGAAGCCCGAGGTGGACAGTGTGGAGAAGGACTTCCGAGGAACACCATTTCCAGGTGATTTTATTGCAATAGCCTCCTAAGTGTTCCCTGGGCCTCTGGGCTTGCTCCTTCCAAACTGATCACCACATTTTAGCCAGGACTGCCCTTCTGTAAATGGGAATATGATCGCACATGTCTCCTGTGCACAGTCCTTCTGTGATCTTCCGTAGCCTCAGCCTTCTTGCCGGCCTCAAAGTCCATCCTGAGCTGCTCTGCCTTCTGGCCTCAGGTCTCCCCCAGTCTCCAGGCCACACACTGAGGGTTCTGACCACTTCACATCCTAGGTTCCTTGATACCACCCGCTCTCTTGGGGCCTCTGCTCCCACACAGGGATTCTCCAAGCCAGGAACATGCTATCTGGGGCCCTCCTCCTCCACACCTCACCTTCAAGACTCAGGTCAGGCATTAAGTCCTAACAAATTCTTCCCAGAGCAGCTTAGTTGGGTCCCAGGCCATCTCATGCATACCCACTGCCCTGGGGTCTTTCAGGACTACCAAGTTCTTCACACTTGTTATCCCCATTACTGGTGCACGTGCCTGTGTCACCAACTAGCTTTTTAAGGACAAGGACTTTCATTTATCTCTATATCATTAAGACCTACCTTGTTATATAACTGGTGCTCAATAAACATTTATTGAGAGAATAAATAATTTGTTGCGAAATAAATAAATGAATGAGTCGTAGTTTAATATTATAGCCAGGGCAAGGATCTGGACTCTGTTGTGGGTATCTCTCCTGTCATGTGCCCAGATATTCAGGGTCTCTTGTGAAGGAGCTAGTGCCACTCTCAGCTCTGTGTCTTGCTATTCCAGACTCTGTTTTCTGGGAAGCCCAGACCTCTTGCTGAAGTTTTACCTTTGTTGTGGGTGGATATTTAAATGTGCTCCAATGCTAGTGGCTCAGAAATACAAGGTAAATGGGAAAAAAGGGCCCAGACTAAGATAGAAGGAAGTTAAGTCTAAAGAATGTTCTGGAAAGCTAGGGAGAAAAAGTATGAGTGGGAGGAGGAGAGCAGGGAGTCCCAGTTCCAGGACAGAGTAACGAGCCTCTTAACATTTCCATGCATAGTCCCTCTGATGAAGGCAAACACATAGAAACAAGAAAATGAAATGAAGATGTCATGCTGGTGAGCACCCAAATGGTAGATGCCCTCAAAGAAGAGGGCAATGTGGTGAGACGCAGGCACTATCTTTCTCGTAGAGATATTTGGAATCAGAGAACTAACTTGGTGGTAGTTCTCTGGGAGCCTCTGTGTGTGTGTGTGTGTGTGTGTGTGTGTGTGTGTGTGCATGCGTGTTAGTCGCTCAGTTGTGTCTGACTCTTTGTGACCCCATGGGCTGTATCTCCTCTATCATGGAATTTTCCAGGCAAGAATACTGGAGTGGGTAGCCATTCCCTTCTCCAGGGGATCTTCCTGACCCAGGGATTGAACCCAGGTCTCCTGCACTGCAGGCAGATTCTTTACTGTCTGAGTCACCAAGGAAGCCCCTTTGTGCAAGAAAGGCCCTGGCGACCAGCCAGGCTCAGCAGAAGGGGCCAGCTGCCCCAGCACTGACAGATGCCTGGCTTTTCCCTGCCTGCTGTGTTTCTGGCTACATGGAGGTGCTGGGGCCACTTCTGCTGCCCCATGGTCGAAGGAGCTTCAAGGCTGGCACCTTGGAAACACACAGAAGCAACACTGGGCCACCCTCTCCATGGGTATGTCCCCTTTCTTCAGGGGCTGTCATTTAGGGTGCCTCAAGGTGGGAAGGCACTTACTCCTCACCCCACTCACTGCCCCTACCTCAACCCTCTGCATCTAATTAACTGTCCACCCTCACCCTCAGCTTCCCAAGAGACAGGGAGCAAAATGTATGTCTCTGGATGAGCCCCCACTGTTCAAAACAGGCTTCGGGCCAAGCAGCCCACATTCCTTCCCCCAGATAAGAAATTCTCTGGATTTCCAGTGGTTTTGACTCCATGCTTCCACTGCAGGGGCATGGCTTTGGTCTCTGGTTGGGGAACTAAGAGCCCACATGCCGCACAGAGCAGCATAAATAAATAAATAAAACAACTAGTTCACAAACATTAAAAAAGAAAGAATGAAGGAAGGAAGACGAGAATTTCTCAAGCATTCTCTACCCTGGTCCTGACTCTCTGAGTCAGGTGAGTATGAATGGGGTATGGGCAAATCCCAAGCAAAATACCCTCATTGTCTTACCGGATTCATCCACCTCTTTCATCACAAGGAGAGAAAGTGATACGGATATCAAGGAATGCAAGTATCACACTCTGCAGAGGATCTTATTTTAACCAGTGAACTTGCCCAAGACAAAGTTCTGCTTGATGGACTCTTTTGCCTGTGGAGCACTACCCATGTGATGAATTTTGATTGGTGAATAGCTATTGACCCTGCAGTTTCTGAACTGACTTTTCAGCTCACCTGGAGGACCATCCCTTCCACCCAGACTCTACGGTGCACTCCAACAGCTCCCACATGGGCTGCTACTGTGTGGCAAGGACCTTCTCTCCCCTCAAATATGAACATCTGGAGGCTTTGCCTCATCTCCTCTCACAGCTGTTTCCTAGCACCTGAATCCCCTGCTTGCTCTTCCTGTTTCCATAGCGATTATTTGGGCTAATTCTGCTGCATTGTGATTGGGCTGAAAAATGAGCGCTTGGAAAGTTGGATTCTGATCCCTTGGTGAGAGTGCCTTATTTTAACCTGGGATGTGAGGTTAGCTTGAAGCTCCCTTGGTTTTCCTGGGTCCCTACAGCTTGCCTCTGGTTCTGTCCATGGAACATCTCACAAGAGAGATGGATTCTTGGTTGAGGAGGGGAACATCCCAGGCAAGTTTTGCCCCACTGCAATTAAAAAAAAAAAAAAGGCTCAGTAGAGCAAGCAGTGAAGACCTGCCTGACATGACCTCAGGAGCTTCAGATCTCCTGGTGTCTGGGCAAATTTGCTCTTTAGGAAAGATCTTGGAAGGTTGAAAGGGTTCAACAAATATTTATTGGATGTCTGCATTGTACTGGGCTGATGGATGATGTGGTCATTGTTCCTGCCCTCATGAAGTTTCTGTCTATAAGAACAGGAAAGGCCTAGTGGGAGTCAGTGGGGAGATGGCTTCTTCTGCCGAGCGTTGGTCTCAAGAACCTACCTTAGGTCGATTCAGGCCTCTGCACTAATATTTATTTTTCCACTTCAAACCTTCCTCCTTCTTCCTTCTATGACATCCCTTGGACATCTCTGCTTTCTTGCCATCCACCCTTTCCATGGTTTCTGCCTTTTATCTCCCCAAATGGATAAAAGTCCTGTGATACATCCATACAATGTGAGATTACTCAGCACTAAATAAAAATGCTTCCAGTGATTCAGCAGTAAAGAATCTGCCTGCCAATGGAGGAAACGTGGGTTCAGTCCTTATGTTGGGAAGATCCCCTGGAGAAGGAAATGGCAACCCACTCCAGGACCCTTGCCTGGAGAATTCCATGGACAGAGGAGCCTGGTGGACTATAGTCCATGGGGTCGCAAAGAGTCAGAAACAATTTAGCAATTAAATAACAACAACAACAAAAAGAAATGAGCTATTGAGCTATGAAAAGACATGCAGGAAATAAAAGACATGCGACATATAACTAGGTGAAAGAAGCCAGTCTGAAAACACTACAGCCTGTAGGGTTCCAACTATATGAGGAAATTCTATGTGGAAAGGCAAAACTACAGAGAGAGTAAAAAGGGCCACTGGTTGCCAGGGGCTTGGGGGAAAGGAGGCGGGATGATGTGGTGAAGCCCAGGGGACTATTAGGGCAGTGAAACTATTCTCTGTGACATTGTACCGGGGGATACATGACATTAGGCATTTGTCAAAACCAGGGACCTTCACAACACAGAGTGAACCCAATGTAAACTATGGACCTTAGTTAATACTCACGTATCCTTACTGGTTCATCACTGTAATAATTGTACCATACTAATGCAGTTCAGTTCAGTTCAGTTGCTCAGTTGTGTCTGACTCTTTGCGACCCCATGAAAGAGTTGCAGTGCCAGGCCTCCCTGTCCATCACCAACTCCCGGAGTTTACTCAAACTCTTGTCCATTGAGTCGGTGATACCATCCAGCCATCTCATCCTCTGTTGTCCCCTTCTCCTCCTGCCCCCAATCCCTCCCAGCATCAGGGTCTTTTCCAATGAGTCAACTCTTCGCATGAGGTGGCCAAAGTATTGGGGTTTCAGCTTTAGCATCAGTCCTTCCAATCAACACCCAGGACTGATCTCCTTTAGAAGGGACTGGTTGGATCTCCTTGCAGGGAGATTCAAAGGATTCTCAAGAGTCTTCTCCAGCACCACAGTTCAAAAGGATCAATTCTTTGGTACTCAGCTTTCTTCACAGTCCAACTCTCACATCCATACATGACCACTGGAAAAACCATAGCCTTGACTAGATGGACCTTTGTTGGGAAAGTAATGTCTCTGCTTTTTAATATGCCATCTAGGTTGGTCATAACTTTCCTTCCAAGGAGTAAGCGTCTTTTAATTTCATGGCTGCAATTTCAGAACTAATACCCAAAAAAGATGTCCTTTTCATTATAGGGGACTGGAATGCAAAAGTAGGAAATCAAGAAACACCTGGGGTAACAGGCAAATTTGGCCTTACAGTACAGAATTAAGCAGGACAAAGGATAATAGAGTTTTGCCAAGAGAACACACTGGTCATAGTAAATACCCTCTTCCAACAACACAAGAGAAGACTCTACACATGGACATCACCAGATGGTCAACACCAAAATCAGACTGATTCTATTCTTTGCAGTCAAAGATGGAGAAGCACTATACAGTCAACAAAATCAAGACCGGGAGCTGAATGTGGCTCAGATCATGAACTCCTTATTGCTAAACTCAGACTTAAATGGAAGAAAGTAGGGAAAACCACTAGACCATTCAGGTATGACCTTAATCAAACCCCTTATGATTATACAGTGGAAGTGAGAAATAGATTTAAGGGACTAGATCTGATAGATAGAGTGCCTGATGAACTATGGACAGAGGTTCATGACATTGTACAGGAGACAGGGATCAAGACCATCCCAAGAAAAAGAAATGCAAAAAAAAAAAAAAAAAACCAAAATGGCTGCCTGGGGAGACCTTACAAATAGCTGTGAAAAGAAGAGATGTGAAAAGCAAAGGAGAAAAGGAAAGATAAGCCTCTGAATGCAGAGTTCCAAAGAATAGCAAGGAGAATAAGAAAGCCTTCCTCAGCAATCAATGCAAAGAAATAGAGGAAAACAACAGAATGGGAAAGACTAGAGATCTCTTCAAGAAAATTAGAGATATCAAGGGAACATTTCATACTAATGCAAGATGTTAATAATAGAGGAATCCATGTGTCAGGGGAGAAGGGATGTGAGAATTCACTGTATTTTCTGTGTAATTTTTTTTTTTTTTTTGTAAACCTAAGATTGCTCTAAAAATGAAGTCTGTTATAAATAAGTAAAATCCAAAAACTTCAGCCCAAATCACCCATATTTCTCTTGATTCACGTGTATGGGCTCCACTGGATCTTTACAGTTCACTGCCTGGCTGGCCTCCCTCTGCCTCCAGCAGTCTGGAGATGTTTCCAACTTGTCATCAATGCAATGCATCCTGACTTCATCATCTTTTGCTCCCCCTTCCCACGTCCCCAGGCCTGATCTGTCAAGTGACCAAGCAGCTGTGTCCCCATGCTGTCCTTTTGATCTTTGCCCCCATGCCAGCGCACACTCTCTCCCTGGAACAGCCAAGGTCTAGAGGGGGCCTTCATGTTGGTCTTTATATTCACTTGCCACTTTCTTGCTCATCTCTCCTCAAAACAAGGACTTTTCCCTAAGAACTTTGTGCAGTCATTGACACCCTAATCCTACTGCACGCCTCCCGCCCATTCCCAAACGCAGAAGACAAAAATAAAAGAGAAGACTCAAAACTGGCAAAGAGAGCTGAAATCTCTCACCTGGGGCCTTCCTGTTGTCTGTCCCCTGGCTGGAGCCTGCTGCATCTTTGTTTTGTATCTCAGAGGCCAGTGGCCTCAGATGACATTCCCTCTACATTTCCTCCCCCAACAAAGAGAACGCTGGGACTCTAACCAGTCATCTTTTTACAACCTGGGAAAAGGCACTGCCCACTGTTAATAATTTATCTGTGTATTAAAGTACGCAGGGTTGTTAATCATTGTTCAATCATGGGGACAGGGCAGGCAAGACAATCTCTTATTGAAAAACACGAAGGCACACTTGGTCTCTGCAGGTTCCAAGGGTCAAGAGCATGGGTCAGGGGAAGGCTTGCTTATGTGTGTCTATTGAGTTTAGATGGAGGTGGGGAGTAGGAGAGAGGACCTCAGTCTTTAACAGGTTCTAAGCAAAAAGACAAAGATTTTGAAGGAAAATACTCATCCTCAAGTTTCCAGAAAAAGCAGTTCATCAATTCCTGTGAAACAAAAGCAAAAGAATGGCTCATTCGCATATCACATTCAGTGGTCTCATACTGAGCCTACATCCCACAGAAGGCCACATCGAGGAGTTTTGGCTCAATCCTACAGGCAGCAAAAAGCCTATATGTATCCTGGGAGGTGACAAGAGTGTGGCAGGATAATGAAAGGGTGGGAAGTGAAGAGAGGAAACTCAATGGAGAAAAAACAAAGGGAATGAGAGAATAGTTTTACTTTCTTAAAGGTTCTCTTTCACATACTGTCTGCCTGCCCAGAAACTTAACACGCATAGACAAAGAAGACAAACACATTTTGGGATGGCTAAGGCCAACTGAGATCCTTGAAGGAATTCTCCAAAGACTGCTCCCCACCACCACTGCTGCCCTGGACAGGAATATCTCCTCATACCCTCATTCCTAATACCCTCTCTCTTCCTCCCACCAGGGGAAGCCAGAAAAGGGAGACGTCCCCCAATACTGGGGCGGGGGTTGGAGCTAGCTAAGGCTAGGGGCCACCTACCCTGAGCATGCTTGCAAGAAGACTAACTGACCACTTGTCAAGAATAGGTCATGGGGTCCAAGGGTTGGGTGTTTAAGACCTTGGGAACCACCTCCCTCTGACCTCAATGTTGTTGTTTTTTTTTTTTTTTTTGTCCAAGATGGATGCATTTGAAGAACTTCAGCCATGATGAGACAGAAAATGTCACAAGAGGGAAAGGAAGAGGGTGAGGCTGGTTCTACTCGTGAGCTTTGCTATAGGACCTGGTGGGATTCACAGGGTCAATGGGAGTGTTTGAAGCTACAGTCATTTTTAGTTTTCTTTTTTCTTGCTTTGAACTCAATCAGCCACAGGGCCAACTCCTCCCCTTCTGCCTATGTCCCCAGGTCAATCAACTGCTGGGCTTCCCCTTGGGAGGGTTCCCTCATGGCTCCGAACTGGAAGCAACCGACTCAGGTGAATGACTAGGGCCCTGGTGAATGATTATGACTCTGCCCAATTCTGCCCTTGCTGAGTCTGCACAGGTGCCATGGCTCAGCAGCTTGGCTTCTTCTGTCACTCACGACCACAAGCGCTCGGCCCCTCATCATGCCCTTCAGTCTCTGAGGCTGGAGAAATGGACCTATGGGGTCCAAGTGTGGGTGGAGGCAGATGATAAGCCAGTCAACTAACCTGGCACCATCTCTGAGTGCTCCTGGGCCAGTGGCAGAGATCCACCTGCTTCGGGAAGCCTCTGTCATCAGCAAGCGCTGATCAGAACACATGGCCTCAGCCCATTTGTGAACTGGAGCAAAGCTCCCTGAAGGGAAGATTCAGGGTTCCCGTCCCACTCGGGTTGGCTGACTGACATCTGCGTCTGGCCCTGCGGATGCTTCTTGGGCAGGCCAGAGCATGAGAACAGAGGCTGGTGAGTCAAAGGAGTGCTGCCTGCCTTGGTGAGAGGGAAAACCAGCTGCAGAGACCTGCCTTGATGATAGTGGAGCAGAGTCCAGGGTGCCGCACTGTAGATGACGTTGGGACCACTTCTCTAGCCAGCCCTTCAATCCTTCTTTCAACAATCTTCACTCTCCCCTCGGATCCCCCAGTAACAGAGCAGTGTTTTAGGCAGCTCAGCTCTACTTCAGGAATTGACCAAGGATGCTGATAAATTTTACATTCCTGCTGTGGACATTTCAAGGCCCCTCTGAGAGCGAGAAGGTTGAGAAAACATTGAGAGAAAGACTACATTTTCCTGCTCAAAGGGTGTTGGCTCCAGGCCCTAACAGGGTATGACTTAGTCAAGTTGTCTTACACCTGCCACAGTAAGCAAACAGAACACTATTATACTATGCCCTGGACTTTATGGAGTGTTCCTCCAGGCTGTAGGGAGTTGCAAAGCTGATAACCTTCAAAAAGTTTCTGGCATCAGACAAAAGGCATGTTTCTGAGGGATGCTTACAGAAGTCTTTTTTTATTTCATTAAATGAACACTGATATTTTCACTTCTCTTTGCCTCTTTCCTTTCTCAAGAGCCTGAATTCCTGACTTTGATTCCCTTGCCCCTGTTAGCCTTTCAATCATATTTAATTTTATTTCTTGTTATTTGTGGTTAAGTAGGAGACACTCGTTCTCTAAACAGGAAAATATTTTGACTGCTGAAAAAAAAATCCTTTGGGTTTCCTGCTTTGTTTTTATTCCTAAATTCTACCACATGGCCCTTTTTCTCTCTTTTCTCCCTGTTCCTTCTTTGCCACTGAATAGTATGTAATGCATACCTGGTTTAGATTATAAGATAGGTCAACGGATTCCCAGGTAGCTCAGTGGTAAAGAATCTGCCTGTCAATTCAGGAGATGCAGGAGACATGGGTTCGATCCCTGGGTTGGGAAGATCCCCTGGAGGAGGAAAAGGCAATCGATTCCAGTATTCTTGCCTGGAAAATCCCATGGACAGAGAAACCTGGCAGGATACAGTCTAGAGGGTCACAAAGAATTGGACACGATTTCGCAACTAAACAACAAATGAACCCTGACTGTGGTGTCCTCAGTGAACTGCAGACACTCTATAGGTGACCTGTTGGCGAGGTGATTAGCTTATGCCAAGGAGCCTGAAACCATCCCTGCAGCCAGATGATCTGTCCCCCCTGAAGTCTTTGCTGCTAAATCACAATCACCATCACATTAACAGCAGCAAAGTTCAAATGAGCTGAGTATGTGTTGTCCGCCCATTCCTTGGGTTGTTTCCTCCAGGCTGGGTTTCCGGTCCTCCCCAGAGCTGGCTGCAGAGAAACTGGGGTCCATTAGCAGAAAGCTCCAGCATAGGAACAGAGCTTCAGAAGCAGGAAGAGTAAGAGAAAATGCACAGAAATGTGACCCTAAGCCTCCCAATTTCACTAAAAAGTTCAGAAGGTTAATACAATTCACAGGTCAATGAGCTTTTTCTTCAGTGTAAAGAAATTCTACAGGAGAAACATACAATCAGCCAAAGGTCAGAATTTGATGCAGACCCTCTTTCTTTCCTGCCCCTAAGCCAGGCTGTGTCATTTGTGGACTTTTTCAATTTAAGATATGCCGGATATGAAAGTGATTATGATGGTGAGACAGACAACAGCAGCTGGTTGAAAAATGTCACTTTCTGAAAGGAAGAGCTGTGATCTATTTTGTAGTACCAAATGGTTAGGAAAAATAATAATCCCCAATAATCTCCTGTGATTAGGATTATGATAGAAAAGTTTTCATGGTGTCATTTTTTATAGCTATAAATCTACCCTTAAAGGAGATGAAATTTCAGGAAATAATAAAAAAGTTTTCTAAAATCTTTTTTTTTTCAAAAATTGAAAAAAAAACATTTAAAATATGTTCGCCCTCTTTACATTTTACCTTTATCATTCTCTAAATAAAATCTGGTTATTTACATGAGCAATGCATGTAACCTATCTTGATGGTCTAAAATCAGGTGACTATAAACCTGTAAATGAGACTGAAAATTAAGATTTTGTGCGTTTTCAATTCCCACTATATTTTGCAGCTGCCGTATCCTCCATAAATTCCAAATTTGTACTCTAAGGCAGCAAAATTTCCAAAAAATCTATCATAACTAAACATGAGAAATCCAAGACTAATGCACATAAGTAAAGCAAAGACTCTGATAAACTGTCAACAACAATGACAAAGCAGGGGTAGGAGCTGGTCACAGTCCAGACCCCGCTCAAATCGTGAGTGTGAAGTTTAGAAAATGCATTTAGAAAATGCAGCCAGAAAATTCCTGCCAGCATGGTCCTCCAAGCCCTGAGTAGATCAGCAAGAAAGGAATGATAGCATTGGATGAGGGAACTTTGAGGATGGCTGGTTGTTTAGGTGATACGGAACGGAAGACACAGGAGGAAGACTGGTGGGGAACTGACAGACTCTGAGGTTCTGGGTAGTTTCCGAAGAGTCTTCTCCTCTATAAAATGGGAATAAGAGAACTTCATGTGGCTATGGTGAGGTTCAGAAATAATATGTTCAGGGCACGTGTCCAACTGGAAGCACTTGGTAAGTGGTAGCTCTCATGAGAGTCAATGACCCTAAACACAAGAACAAATCAATTCTGTCTTAGCCACAAGTTGCCCCAGAACCTTCCCTCTGAAAGTCCTGTTTACTCTAGGGCAGAGCAGGTTGCAGGTCATTCTCAGAAAATAAAATCTCTCAGGGCAGTGATTCTACCCACTTAGTTTATTAACAGTTGCTTTTCCCAGCAGCCAATGCGAGGGTGCTCAAAAATATACTGTTTGTAAATGGCAGCTAAATTTCACGTAATGATTTTTTACACTATAAGGAAAGGGAGTTACTCTTATGGACACATTCTATATGAACAAAACTTTTTTTTTTTTAATAACCAAACTGATTTGGCAGGTATGGAGAAAATATGGGACTGAAGGAAGAGCCTAGATTTTCTGGGCATTGCCATCAGCTGTTAAGATACTAGGGTAGTAGTTTCCATTCTAACACAAAGACTGATGCTTTCCCTTTGTACCATTCTCTTTAGTTTAGTCAGATCCTGAGTATGTCTGATCTGATGGAGCCTCCTATGTGATATATTAGATCAAATAATGCTGATAGGGATACAGTAGGATAATCAGATCCATTTAGAAATCCCAGTAAGGGATTTAGGACAGAAAGGGAATTTTAAGGGAGTCTGGGAGACTGTTTCATGTTAATGATCACTCAAAAAAGAATCCAGTAACTAAGCAATAATCTACACTACCTTGAAGGAAGATGGGGTGCATTCAAGCACCAGACATACTCAAGCCACAAACCCTGATAGTTAAAACCCAAGACAGTACATATGGGGTCTGACTCTTGTTATAGGAATTCAGAGTGTTAACAGTCCTTGAAGAGTAGCATTTCTGCATGTAGCCAAGAAAGAAATTAGAATTTGTGTATTTCAATTCCCACTACATTTTGCAGCTGCCTTATCCCCATAAATTCCAAATTTATACTTCAAGGCATCAACCTTTCAAAAAAAATATCTATTGCCATAATTAAATATGAGAAACCCAGGACTGAATGCACATAAGAAAAGCAAATGCCTTGATAAATCGTCAAAAAAAAAAAAAAAAAAAAAGAGAGAGAGAGAGAGAAAAGGTGAAAGGGGAAAGAAACTAGGTGAAAGGGGACATTATCTCCAAATCCCAAAAGGGGTAATAATTCCAAGATAAATTATCACATTTTAGCACATATTACCACACTTTTGCTGATACACATTTGATTTAAATAGCACCATAACAGTTTCAGTTAAATGATATAGGGCTAAAGGAGAGACTAATGATGTAAGCCTTGACATCTGCCCAAGAATGAGAAAGAAGGTGGTCTTCTCCCTTCCCCACCACCCTGCCGGCCAGCTTGCATCTCTCACAAGTGTCCCAAGCTAACAAACTCACTCTTTGCTTGCCACTTTGCCTCACCTGAATTCTTTCTGCAAAGAGACAAAGGAACCCAAGGTTCAGTAACAGATAAGCAGTGTGGATGGGTTCAAGTCCTAGCCTGTGGATTCAAAATTGAGTCTGAGTTTTGGCTGCATTTGAGTCCCACCCAGGGAGGAGTGTGGTTTCAGGACCAGCCCCATTTTATACTAAGAATCCAAGAGTCCAAAGGATTAACAGAATTTCCCAGGATCATACTGTAAACAGAAGCAGAGTTAGAACTCAAATTCAAATCCTTATCCTTCACAAGACCCTGCTCTTTCTCTCAGATTTTAGCTATATGGTACTAGTTAATTCTACAGCTCAACACCCAAATCTAGAGATAGATTCAGTCTCTACCAATCTATCTTTATGCAAATCACTTTATGTTCTCTGAAACCCAGTTTCTCTTTTCAGTGGGGATAAATGATGGCCTCAAAAATTATGAAGAGTAGAAGCAATAATGCGCAGGAAGTAATTAGTGCAATATCTAACACACATGCATTCTCAGTTGCTCAGTCTTGTCCGACTCTTTTTGATCCCATGGACTGTAGCCCGCCGGGCTCCTCTGTCCATGGGATTTCCCCAGGCAAGAATACTGGAGTTGTTGTTGTTCAGTCGCTCACTCCTGTCCAACTCTTTGCAACCCCATGGACTGCAGCGTGCCAGGCTTCCCAGTCCTTCACTATCTCCCAGGGCTTGCTCAAACTCATATCCATTAAGTTGGTAATGTCATTTCCTCCTCCAGGAGATATTACTGACCCAGAGATAGAACCTGTGTCTCCTGCATTGACAGGCAGTTTCTTTACCACTGCACCACCTGGGAAACCCTATCTACCACAGAGCAAATGCTAAAAATTCAGTTATTAATTTTACTATTATTCTTGTTCCAGGCTTTGATTCCCTTCCCAGAACTACAAAGGCAGCGTGGAGTAGAAGACAGAGTACAGGACATGGCGTGTGTCAGAGGACCAGAGTCTCCTGGCATGCCTGCTTCTCAGCCACATGGTCATGGACATGCCATTTACTGTGGTGGCCTAGTCTCTTCATTTCTGAAAAAATGAAGCTATTAATATATACCTCCTGGAGTCGCTGTGGGAATGGAATGAAAACTAGCAATATAATCTTGAGAAGAACTCTGCAAAAGAAAGGCTGTGTGTAGCAGTAAGCAAAAATCCAACTACTGCAAATCTTCTCTACTTCCTCTCCATATTTTAACAATGAAATATGTTGCTGAAGAGCAGCTAAGAACTTGGATCCATCTTCTGTGATTCAAGAAAGCAGCATAAAACAAAAGATGCTGAGTTCAATCATTCACTCGCCTGGTACCATCTTGAAAATCTATAAGGAGAGTGGCATAAGTACATCAAGCATTGGTTTGGAGCAATGGACTAAGATGAAAGAGAAGAAGTGATAAGTACCCAAAACAAAAAAAGGCAGAATTTTCAGCAGAGTTGGCACAGGCTAATTTTGAGGGTGTCACCTCAGCAGTTAAAGAGAAGGGCAGCTAGCACTGATGTATGCTTGCCTAAGATATTAATTATAGCTAGAGAATGATTGACAAATATTACAAATGAATCTTTATGGCAAGAGATAAGACTGCTTAGAACACAGAAAGGCCCTAGGTAGTGGGCTTATTTGATTTCGTTTCTGTCAAGATGCCTGGGAACTCTGGCAGTTTTAAGAAGACACTCAGTTCTCTCTTTGGGAGAACATGGCCCATTCTTTTGCAAAACTGTGACCCCCTCCACCCCCGCCAAAATATGTAACCAATCCTTGAGTGAGATTTCTTGTTATAAGAAAAGCCAAAGCAAAAAGAAATGGATTCTTTATTTCAGTTCATTTCCAACTAGATGACTTCATATCTTGATTTTGATTTTGGCTCTCCAGCAGGATGAGGCAACCCACTATCGCTATTTTTGAACATTGCGAAAAGAAAACAAACTCTTTTCCATCGAGCAGTTATCTCGGCTTTATACAGCTTCCCTAAAGCAACAAGCACTGGATCCAGTTTGGCAAATGCTTCTGATAAATACATCATGTGACTGAGACAAGAATTGATTTATGGAGGGAAATTTGGTTTAGTCACCTGTTCACATTTATCTTGCTACTTCTCTCATGCTAATTTAGTAGTATCAGATGTGTCTTGTTATCAGGACACTTTGACTTGCAGCAGCCTCATCAAATGTAAATTGTGTGTCTCCTTTTGCTCTCACCCAAGAGATTGGGGAAATACTTGTAAACCAACTCAGCCTAACCTGAGCTTCTTAAATATTAGCTATGTTGGACTGTAGACGCTAGGCTTACCTGTCCTTCACTATCTCCTGCAGTTTGCCCAAACTCACATCCAATGAGTTGGTGATGCTTTCTAAGCACCTCATACTCTGTCATCCCCTCTTCCTCCTGCCCTCAATCCTTCCCAGCATCAGGGTCTTTTCCAATTAAGTCGGCTTTTCACATCAGGAGGCCACAAGTATTGGAGCTTCAGTTTCAGTATCAGTCCATCCAATGAATATTTAGGGTTGATTTCCTTTAGGATCGACTGGTTTGATCTCCTTGCTGTTCAAGTGACTCTCAAGAGTCCTTTCCAGCACCACAGTTTGAAAGCATCAATTCTCCATCTCTTAGCCTTCTTTACGGTCCAACTCTCACATCCATACATGACTACTAGAAAAACCACAGCTTTGACTAGATGAACCTTTGTCGGCAAAGCAATGTCTCTACTTTTAAATCTGCTGTCTAGGTTGGTTATAACTTTCCTTCCAAGGAGTAAGCGTCTTTTATTTATTTTTTAATTTAAATTTATTTACTTTAATTGGAGGCTAATTACTTTACAATATTGTATTGGTTTTGTCATACATCAACATGAATCCGCCACAGGTGTATATGTGTTCCCAATCCTGAACCCCCCTCCCACCTCCCTCCCCGTACCATCCTTCTGGGTCATCCCAGTGCACCAGCCCCAAGCATCCTGTATCCTGCATCAAACCTGGATTGGTGATTCGTTTCTTATGCGTCTTTTAATTTCATAGCTGCAATCACCATCTGCAGTGATTTTGGAGGCCCCCAAAATTAAGTCTGACACTGTTTCCATTGTTTCCCCATCTATTTCCCACGAACTGATGGGACCAGATGCCATGATCTTTGTTTTCTGAATGTTGAGCTGTAAGCCAACTTTTTCGCTCTCCTCTTTCACTTTCATCAAGAGGATTTTTAGTTGCTCTTCACTTTCTGCCATAAGGGTGGTGTCATCTGCATATCTGAGGTTATTGATATTTCTCCCGGCACTCTTGATTCCAGCTTGTGCTTCCTCCAACCAAGCATTTCTCATGATGTACTCTGCATATAAGTTAAATAACCAGGGTGACAGTATACAGCCTTGACATACTCCTTTTCCTACTTGGAACCAGTCTGTTGTTCCATGTCCAGTTCCAACTGTTGCTTCCTGACCTGCATACAGGTTTCTCAGGAGGCAGGTCAGGTGGTCTGGTATTCCCATCTCTCTCAGAATTTTCCAGTTGACTGTGATCCACACAGTCAAAGGCTTTGGCATAGTCAATAAAGCAGAAATAGATGTTTTTCTGGAACTCTCTTGCTTTTTCCATGATCCAGCGGATGTTGGCAATTTGATCTCTGGTTCCTCTGCCTTTTCTAAAACCATCTTGAACATCAGGAAGTTCACGGTTCATGTATTGTTGAAGCCTGGCTTGGAGTATTTTGAGCATTACTTTACTAGCATGTGAGATGAATGCAATTGTGCGGTAGTTTGAGCATTCTTTGGCATTGCCTTTCTTTGGGATTGGAATGAAAACTGACCTTTACTAGTCTTGTGGCCACTGCTGAGTTTTCCAAACTTGCCGGCATATTGAGTGCAGCACTGTCATTTTTCAGGATTTGAAATAGCTCAACTGGAATTCCATCACCTCCACTAGCTTTGTTCATAGTGATGCTTTCTAAGGCCCACTTGACTTCACATTCCAGGATGTCTGGCTCTAGGTGAGTGATCACACCATCATGATTATCTGGGTCGTGAAGATCTTTTTTGTACAGTTCTTCTGTGTATTCTTGCCACCTCTTCTTAATATCTTCTGCTTCTGTTAGGTCCGTACCATTTCTGTCCTTTATCGAGCCCACCTTTGCATGAAATGTTCACTTGGTATCTCTAATTTTCTTGAAGAGATCTGTAGTCTTTCCCATTCTGTTGTTTTCCTCTATTTCATTGCATTGATCGCTGAAGAAGGCTTTCTTATCTCACCTTGCTATTCTTTGGAACTCTGCATACAGATGCTTATATCTTTCCTTTTCTCCTTTGCTTTTTGCTTCTCTTCTTTTCACAGCTATTTGTAAGGCCTCCTCAGACAGCCATTTTGCTTTTTTGCATTTCTTTTCCATGGGGATGGTCTTGATCCCTGTCTCCTGTACAATGTCACGAACCTCCATCCATAGTTCATCAGGCACTGTATCTATCAGATCTAGGCCCTTAAATCTATTTCTCACTTCTTCTGTATAATCATAAGGGATTTGATTTAGGTCATACCTGAATGGTCTAGTGGTTTTCTCTACTTTCTTCAATTTAAGTCTGAATTTGGCAATAAGGAGTTCATGATCTGAGCCACAGTCAGCTCCCAGTCTTGTTTTTGCTAACTCTATAGAGCTTCTCCATCTTTGGCTGCAAAGAATATAATCAATCTGATTTCGGTGTTGACCATCTGGTGATGTCCATGTGTAGAGTCTTCTCTTGTGTTGTTGGAAGAGGGTGTTTACTAGGACCAGTGTGTTCTCTTGGCAAAACTCTATTATCCTTTGCCCTGCTTCATTCCATACTCCAAGGCCAAATTTGCCTGTTACTCCAGGTGTTTCTTGACTTCCTACTTTTGCATTCCAGTCCCCTATAATGAAAAGGACATCTTTTTATTGGGTGTTAGTTCTAAAAGGTCTTGTAGGTCTTCGTAGGACTGTTCAACATCAGCTTCTTCAGCATTACTGGTTGGAGCATAGACTTGGATTACCGTAATATTGAATGGTTTGCTTGGAAACAAACAGAAATCATTCTATCATTTTTGAGATTGCATCCAAGTACTGCATTCTGGACTCTTTTGTTGACCATGATGGCTACTCCATTTCTTCTAAGGGATTCCTGCCCACAGTAGTAGATACAATGGTCATCTGAGTTAAATTCACCCATTCCAGTCCATTTTATATCTATATCTACATATAATTAAAAGTATCTGAAAATGGTGGAGATATAAAAATGAACATGAACATGACAACCCTCTAAAAAGTGGACTAAATATAATTTTCCATGTAGGATGGGTGAGCATGATAAGTTAGAATACTGAGGTCTTGGTACAGGCTAGTGCTTGTAGATTCAAGCTATAGAAACCTTCTACGACCAGTCTTGTACAGCCTTAGACATCATGCTGTTACTCTTCCCTAGCACCAACCTCTGTTAGTTATTCAGTGTCTGCTAAAACATTTCAGTGGAAAAGGAAGTGATACGGCACATAGGAGATGCGGTGTTATCACAGTCCTAGTTAACTGAAAAGCTTTCCTTTATAATGCTAGATATGTCCTGCTATAACAAATACCATTGTTCTGGTTTTAACTCTAAAGCAACTCTATCTTCTCCAACACAATAAATCTTTGATGTTGAACTTCCAGCAAATACTGATTCCTAGTAAGGTATTGAAGAAGCACAAGCTGGAATCAAGATTGCCGGGAGAAATATCAATAACCTCAGATATGCAGATGACACCACTCTTATGGCAGAAAGTGAAGAGGAACTAAAAAGCCTCTTGATGAAAGTGAAAGAGGAGAATGAAAAAGTTGGCTTAAAGCTCAACATTCAGAAAACTAAGATCATGGCATCTGGTCCCATCACTCCATGGGAAATAGATGGGGAAACAGTGGAAACAGTGTCAGACTTTATATTTTGGGCTCCAAAATCACTGCAGATGGTGATTGAAGCCATGAAATTAAAAGACACTTGCTCCTTGGAAGGAGGGTTATGACCAACCTAGATAGCATATTCAAAAGCAGAGACATTACTTTGTCAACAAAGGTCCATCTAGTCAAGGCTATGGCTTTTCCAGTAGTCATGTATGGATGTGAGAGCTGGACTGTGAAGAAAGCTGAGCACCGAAGAATTGATGCTTTTGAACTGTGGTGTTGGAGAAGACTCTTGAGAGTCCCTTGGACTGCAAGGAGTTACAACTAGTCCATCCTAAAGGAAATCAGTCCTGGGTGTTCACTGGAAGGACTGATGCTGAAACTAAAACTCCAATACCTTGGCCACCTCATGCAAAGCGTTGATTCATTGGAAAAGACTCTGATGCTGGGAGGGATTGGGGGCAGGAGGAGAAGGGGACGACCGAGGATGAGATGGCTGGATGGCATGAGTTTGAGTGAACTCTGGGAGCTCGTGATAGACAGGGAGGCCTGGCGTGCTGTGATTCATGGGGTTGCAAAGAGTCTGACAGGACTGAGCGACTGAACTGAGCTGAGGCGAGTAAGGTTTTGAGAAGCTAGAGAAATTCAAAACGCAGTAGCTGATTTGTAAAAATCACAAAATTTGAGTCATACTGTAAGGGTATATTTAACACTTGGGCTTCCAAGGAAAATCATATACTACTCTTCTGGTAAGGGCAAAGTATGAAGACAGCCCTAAGGCCTGTTTGGATGTTATTAATATCAACGCACAAAGAGAAGCACTTGCAGGACCTGTCTGTCCGGTTTTGACTTCAGCTTATAGTCCAACGTCTTTTTTATTTTTAAAACCAAACAACCATTATTTATCATGCACATGATATTCCTATTTGATTTTTAGTTTTTACCTTTCAGTGTCTTGGGTAGTAAATGCAATTGCAGTGTTTGTAGCATCTCAGAGGTCTCATCAAATCTGTTAATAGTCCCTTGAGAGCTTTCTAGTACTTCTGTGCCCTTAACAGGACAAGGATGCCCAGTTCCACATATCTGGTTTCCTATAGCCACAAAAGGGTAAAGGAAAAGATATCTGGAGACATGACTAGGGATTATCCTCCATTCTTTGACTATGATACCTGTATTATTACATACATTAATCTTTTCAGTTAAATTGACAAATTATCAAAACTGATATAGAAGGCTGCCTTTACTTGTCAACGCAAGTATTAGAAGAACACATATAAATTCATAAAGATCTCTAGATCAAGAGAAGATAAAGTATGGTTAAAACTATAGACTCTGTAGTCAGATTGTCCGGGATCACCTAACTAGCTGTGTGACCTTGGACACATTACATAACTTCTTTATGCTTTAATTTCCTAATCAGTAAGATGGAGATAATAGTAAGAGTACTCACCTGTTGCTTCTAATAGGTTATTTATATATTTCTATTAGGGAAGTGAGTGAGTCACTCAGTTGTGTCCAACTCTTTGAGACCCCATGGATTGTAGCTTGCCAGGCTCCTCTGTTTGTGGGATTCTCCAGGTAAGAATACTGGAATGGGTAGCCTTTCCCTTCTTCAGGGGATCTTCCTGACCCAGAGATTGAACTTAGGTCTCCTGCAATGCAGGCAGATTCTTTACTATCTGAGTCACCAGGGAGATACCTTCCACTGGGGGATCATTAGTGAAATCCAGTGTGGTGGCCACTAGTGTTTGGAGGCAAAAGTGCAATCCAGCAGAGAAAACCACGCCTTTGAATCAAGAGACCTGACCCCAAATCTGCTACTAACTGTGGCTCCCCCAAAGCACAGATCAAACCACTTAGCACAGTATTCAAAGGCCTTTACCATCTGACCCCAACCTACTTTTTCAGCCATACTTACTGTCATTTTCTGCTTCTTTGTATGTTCTGCCCATCAGACTATTTGCAATTGTCCAAAATATTAGGGAAATAAGAATCACTATAAGTTTGTTCATGCCATTTCCTCTGTAAATCTCCTCCTTACTCTCTTCCTCCTTCTTCAGTAACTGCCCCACTTCCGCCTGTGACTATATTCAGCTCTCTCCTCCACTAGACTATGTGCTTCTGGAAGGTAGAGAGTGGTCACCTTTTCATCTTGGTGCCTAGCATAGCATCCAACATGGCGGGCACACAAGAGCTGACTGCAAGTGACTGAAAGAATGAGCGAGTATATTTTATGTTAGTCTTTTAAGAATAGCCATCATAATATGGCTCCTTTCTTCATTAGAAAAATACACAAGGACATCTGTTTGAATATAAACTAATAATACAAGCTATATTGACAGGCAACTTTGACTAATGACATGAATGCAATACAGCCTCAGGTCATTCCTACACTCCTTTGAAAGCCTGAAAAAAACATTCAAGTGGCAATTATTCTATGGGTCCCTGGAAATTCCTCTGTTGATGGAGCATCTGTCCTCTGATGATCAAATGGGGGATGTTGCACAACAATCCCATTCTTGGTTTTGTTCTTAAACCCATTATAAATCCCCTGATGACTTCTCATTGTTAGCTGTGTCCTGGATAGATCCTGCCTTAAAGGGACAACTGAGTCAACTGCATCTTCCATCTGGCTCTGGAAGGAGCACCAGTCACCAGGCCACCTATTTGACATGTTGTCTTATATGCCCCTTGTTTGAGAACAATCCTTTTAGAAAGACTGAGATGTCCTTATCTACAGGCAATAGAAAACTAACACAAAATAGATTCTTGTGGGAATAGAGGTTGGGCTTTTGGCAAAATATGGTTTAAAAATATCTTTGGGCACCATCAAATAACTGATTATGCCAGAGGTGATTATGGCCACAGAAGATGTCCTGCTCAGCAGACCATGCTGAGGGTGTCACCAGCAAAACCCAACCAAGATTTCTGGAGATCCTACCATGGCGAAGAGTCATTAGGTTATATCTGAAATCATCACAAGGAGCAGGCAGCATTCCATTGGGCCAAAACTTTGGGTCATTTTGCCCTTTTGTGGTCTGAGGTACTGACTACCACTTAGAGGGTGGAGAGGGAAGCAGATGCCTACTAAATGACGGGCCAGTGGCTGAAGGTGTTAATGTAGATCTGATGGGGGCTTTGTGCTAATCTAACAGCTTTTCTAATAACTTGTCAAACATTTGAGTCAATAGAGCAATAACTTGTATGGAGTATTAGAGGTGAAGGAAGAAACAGAACAGGCTCCAGCTTGAAAGCGGGACTCCATCTTGGGCAGGACTATGGACTTTGAGCTATATTCCCAGTATCTATGGAAATGGCATACCAACTGGAAAACCAGATCCCCTCAGATGGAAGAGCCCCAGGGCTTGTACCTAGACTCTCCATCACCTAAAAGAACACCTTAGTTATCTGTGTAACCGAATAGAATGATAAATTCTATTATGGTTATTGGGGTATGACCACAGGCCTATTGATAACTGTCCACTGTTAATTACCTAGGTTTAAGGCATACGAATCATGGGTTTAAGCATATGAATCATGGGTTAACTTTGATTGTATCTTTCTTTTCCTTTGTTCAGGCTAGTTTCAGAGAATTTGGGGAGGTGGGTTTGAGCACATACACTTA
The DNA here is from genome assembly GCF_016772045.2 of Ovis aries. Classification (NCBI taxonomy): domain Eukaryota; kingdom Metazoa; phylum Chordata; class Mammalia; order Artiodactyla; family Bovidae; genus Ovis; species Ovis aries. Next base: position 39,118,742 of record NC_056069.1, on the reverse strand, counting down.
GGGTATATAAGGTTTTCACAAAAACTGGTCGGGGTCCTTGGCTAAGAGGAGACTCTGCCTTGGGCCTGCCGGTGTAATAAACTGCACTCCAGTATCTGCATTGTCCTTCTGAGTGAGTTTTTTTCCCAGAATGCCTGGCTACAACAGTGGGACTACCATCTTGAATATGCTTTCCTAATAACAAAGATTCTCTTTTCATCTAGTGGACAAACATGGGAATTTTGAACCTTTACCAAGAGCTCAGAATGGTTATAGTAACTATTTTGGGCAGGTAGTTAATATTTCTTTCCTTGGATCTTCCGCTTTGTTTGGTATCCTTGGTTTTGTAACCCAATATTGACAAAGCTGAGACTGATTTTTTTAGGGTCATGAAGAGAACAACACAGCTCTTATTTTTACTAGTTGTGATATGAAAGAACATCAAGATGAGGACATAGGACTTTCCTAGAAACACTTTTATGAAACAAAGTTTTCATGGTACTTTAGGGAATATACATTTCAAAGGCTAATTGTGTGAAACTTTTCTCTCAAAAGAAGGTTGGAAATCAACCTTTGTTGATTGTTGTCTTACTTCTGGATAAGAAAGTATCCTGGGCTGGAGAGTATATAATACATATACTCATAAGCATGATGATGAAACACTTAGCAACACTTTTAATCTTATAACTAGGGCAATCTATTTCCTGAGGGAGCAGGTTTTGGGGATTTTTTTTTTTTTTTGTATTCAGCAAGGGTACCTACATAATGCCCATAGAGCTGTGCTAAGTTTTAGTCTTAAGCTTCTGAGCTTTTAACTTCTTAAGTTTCTGAGCAGAAGTGGTAACATCTTGTAACATCCAACTTTACTGTTTTCTGGGTATTGAGACTTTTATACTTCTTTTTTACCCTCAGAGGTTAAAAATCTGCCTGTGATATGGGAGACTGGGGTTTGATCCCTGGGTTGGGAAGATCTGGAGAAGGGAATAGCTATCCACTCCAGTGTTCCGGCATGGAGAATTCCATGGACAGAGGAGCCTGGTGGGCTACAGTCCATGGGGTTGCAAAGAGTCAGACGTGACTGAGCAACTAAGCACAGCCCAGCACATGTGTATAAAATAGAGAAAACATGAGTTGTTCATACAAACTTGGAATTGATTAAACTGAGGAGTTTAGTCAAGATTCATGGGGGAAATATATAGAATGATAAACTCTTAAATGGAGAAGATAATGGCAACCCACTCCAGTACTCTTGCCTGGAAAATCCCCTGGACAGAGGAGCCTGGTAGGCTACGGTCCATGGGGTCGTGAAGAGTCGGACATGACTGAGCGACTTCACTATCACTTTTCACTTACATGCATTGGAGAAGGAAATGGCAACCCACTCCAGTGTTCTTGCCTGGAGAATCCCAGGGACAGTGGAGCCTGGTGGGCTGCTGTCTATGGGGTCGCACAGAGTTGGACATGACTGAAGCGACTTAGCAACAGCAGCAGCAAACTCTTAAAACTGGATAGAACTTAAAAGGACACATTCGATTTCTGGAAAGATGTCCCTAGTTTTGATTACTTATAAAGACATGAAGTGGAGAAGGGGAGAAAAGGAAAACTAAAAAATGCCCCAGACCAAAATGTACAGTCAGCCTATAGCCAGAAACTTGAAAGAAATATCAGAATTAACATAATCCATGGTACTGAATTGAGAATCACCATTATTAAACAACATATGGTTTACTGCTAGAAACAAAGCCAAACTTTTGGCTTCAAATCAGGTAGGGAGAGTGTTCATTCCTTTCCTGAAAACACAGGTGGGTTCTTTTCCACTAACACCACCTGGGAAGCCACTGATGGAGTTCTGTGTATTGAATGAGGACCACTGAATTAGATGATGCACAAAAATGCCTCATCTTTAGAAGGTCCTTCTTCCATGGACTCTTCCTTTCTCCCCACCTAGACTTTTCTTGCTAGATGTGTGTTCCAGGATTCATTGTGCCACTACTCAGTCTTGTAACATCCAACCTCATTGTTTTCTGAGTATTGAGACTTGTATACAGATATGGAAGGGACACCCTACTGGACTGAAGATGGTTCTGTTTAGCAGAGGGATAGCTAAATGGTTCTATTTAGCAGACGGGTTGCACAGAGTTGGACATAACAGAAGTGACTTGGCACACACATCATCAGCGGCATTCTTGTCAGGAGCTGATCTTGAACTAGGACATGCCATTCAGTCTTCCAGCTGTGGACCAGAAAACTTATAGCTCAGTACACATTGAGCAGGTCCTGGAACACACTGCACATGCTCTGTGTTCACAAATATTGGGTCTAAGGAGATTGATTTTCACTCCTGGATGAGTTAACATGAAAAATAAATAGCCCAGCTAGTGGAAAAAAGGGCATAACCAGGAAAGTGAAGCATCACCTCAAAGACAATTTTAGAACTGTTTCTCACCCTCAGTGTATGTGGAAAAAGAATAGTGTGGAAAAGGACAGCCAGCCACTGTGAGATAAAGAGATGGAATAAAAAAAAGGTGCTGGGTGAGATAAGGAGGGATTATATGGAAGTAAAAAATAGTAATAATATTGGGCTGACCGAAAAGTTTGTTTGGATTTTTCCCTAAGATGTTACGGAAAATTCCAGATGAACTTTCAGTCAGTTCAGCTCAGTCACTCAGTTGTGTCCGACTCTTTGTGACCCCATGAACTGCAGCATGCCAGGCCTCCCTGTCATCACCATCTCCCAGAGTTCACTCAAACTCATGTCCATTGAGTTGGTGATGCCATCCAGCCATCTCATCCTCTGTCGTCCCCTTCTCCTCCTGCCCCCAATCCCTCCCAGCATTAGAGTCTTTTCCAATGAGTCAACTCTTCTCATGAGGTGGCCAAAGTACTGGAGCTTCAGCTTTAGCATCATCCCTTCCAAAGGAATCCCAGGGTTGATCTCCTTCAGAATGGACTGGTTGGATCTCCTTGCAGTCCAAGGGACTCTCAAGAGTCTTCTCCAACACCACAGTTCAAAAGCATCAATTCTTTGGTGCTCAGCCTTCTTCACAGTCCAACTCTCACATCCATACATGACCACTGGAAAAACCATAGCCTTGACTAGATGGACCTTAGTCGGCAAAGTAATGACTCTGCTTTTGAATATGCTATCTAGGTTGGTCATAACTTTTCTTCCAAGGAGTAAGTGTCTTTTAATTTCATGGCTGCAGTCACTATCTGCAGTGATTTTGGAGCCCCAAAAAATAAAGTCTGACACTGTTTCCACTGTTTCCCCATCTATTTCCCATGAAGTGATGGGACCGGATGCCATGATCTTCATTTTCTTAATGTTGAGCTTTAAGCCAACATTTTCGCTCTCCTCTTTCACTTTCATCAAGAGGCTTTTTAGCTCCTCTTCACTTTCTGCCATAAGGGTGGTGTCATCTGCATATCTGAGGTTATTGATATTTCTCCTGGCAATCTTGATTCCAGCTTGTGTTTCTTGCAGCCCAGCATTTCTCATGATGTACTCTGCATATCAGTTAAATAAGCAGGGTGACAATATACAGCCTTGACATACTCCTTTTCCTGTTTGGAACCAGTCTGTTGTTCCATGTCCAGTCCTAGCCAACCAAATAGTATTAATAGATCTACTGAAGGCAATAAGAGATGAAACTGACACTATAAGAAACAGAATCAGACACTCTCTAAAGTATAGAAGCTGTACATTGTACTCCCTCAAAGGAATAAATGAGGTAAGAGATGATAGATCCCTAAAATGGGGAACAAATCAAATTAGTGTTAATTTGTACTCATGAAAAAGGGAAGAGTTATCACAATGAGATACCACTACAGACCTCCTAGGACAACTATAATGAGAGTAACAACACCGTACGCTAAGTGGTATTCAGGATAGCTGAAACTCACATGGCAGGTAGGGGGTGTTTTACACAACTACTTTGGAAAATTGCTAGTAGCTTCTTAGTTAAAATTATGGTCACCTTTTGACTTCAAACTTCCAGTCTAGGTAATTAATTATCCAAAAGAAGTGGAAAAATATGTCCACAACAACATTTACAAAAATATTATAGCTGCTTTGTTCATAGCAGCCCCAAACTGGGTAGCCTTTCCCTTTTCCAGGTTATCGGCCCAACCCAGGGATCGAACCCAGGGATCGAACCCAGGTCTCCTGCATTGCAGGTGAATTCTTTACCAGCTGAGTCACAAGGGAAGCCCAGAAATAGCTCATATATCTACAAATAGGAAAATCAATAAACATATGGCAGTGCATTCATAAAATAAAATTCTATTCAGCAATAAGTGAAATGAATTGCTGATATAAGCAATAACATGGACAAATCTCAAAAAAAAGAAGTCTTATACATCATACTGTAAGATTCCATTTATGTGATATTCAGAATAGCAAAACTAATCCAAGTTGATAGACGTTGGATCAGCAGTTACTTCTGGCTGTGGGGTGGCCTTGGAAGAAACATAAAGGAATTTTCTGGAATGATGGAAATGTTCTGTATCTTACAGGGATTGGGTTACTTAGATATATGGATTTGACAAACCCATTAAAATTATACACTTCAGAGTGCTTATATTTTATCAGATGTAAATTACCTATCTTAAAAAAGCATTAAAATTTTAAAAATATATTTTAAAAAGAGAATAAAGATTCTTTTCCATTATAGGTTATTACAAAATAGTGAATATACTTCCCTGTGCTATACAGTGGGTCATTGTTCTTTATCTATTTTATATATTGTAGTGTGTATCTGTTAATCCATATTCCTAATTTATTCCTCACTCCCCTTTCCACTTCGGTAACCATAAATTTATTTTCTATGTCTATGAGTCTGTTTGTAAATTAGTTCATTTCCATAATTTTTTAGACACAACATTGTAAATCAACTATGTCTCAATTTAAAAAAGAGCAAAAAGAGAATAAATAAAATATAATCAAAAGAATATTCAGAATTATTTAAAAAATTAAAACAATCTCCCCAATGCTTATGCACGATCTGACTCTGGAAATTTAATTGATTCAGGAAGTACTATGCAAAATCAGTAAAAAGACCTCACACCTAGATACATTATGATAAAATATTTTAATTACAATGTAAAAGCCATAAAAATCCAGGAAGAAAAACAGATGAATAAGAAACAATAACATGGAAGAGCTCAGATTTTTCTACTATATGACAAAATATGAAAGCCTAGAAAGATGGTTAGATAAGAATTTTATACCCAGACAAATCATTATGTTGAAACCTGACAGAATTTATTCAAGTTAAGCAAAGGATTGAGATATATATATAAAACCTACTTGCCCTGCTTACAATAATTCTTGAAGACATTTCAGCTGCCTGAAAGATGAATTAAAATAAGCCAAAAGTAAGAAATTAGGCAAAAGGACAAGAGCCTTGGACATAGATATCAAGTAACCATAGAACTGTCCAGTAATATACCATAAATATGATTCCCTGCTGAGTAGGTAAAATAATCCACAAAAGAGAAATCATATAATATAAAACACTGACAGTAACTTGAATAAAAATGCTAAATTATTCTTATAAATACTGAGAAAAAAGCTGGAAGGATATAAAAATGGATTAAATTTCTCATCTGTGGGGGGGTTATTCAAACACACCATTTCACTCTAAACTTGATTAGAAAAGTAGGTGTTTACATCATTGACTTTGGTAAGCGTACAGTATATGTAGAAATGCTGTGAAAAATTTCAAGTGCAATCACTTGTAGAAATAAAGAAGATGACTATCTTCTAAATTAATGAAAAAATTATTAGCAAAACAAAACCACAGTGCCCATAGCAAAAAATAGAGACAAGGATTCACAAAATATTGAAAAAATTAAGATCAAATACAAGACCTTTTAGAACTAACACCCAAAAAAGATGTCCTTTTCGTTACAGGGGACTGGAATGCAAAAGTAGGAAGTCAAGAAACACCTGGAGTAACAGGAAAATTTGGCCTTGGAATGTGGAATGAAGCAGGGCAAAGACTAATAAAGTTTTGCCAAGAAAATGCACTGGTCATAGCAAACACCCTCTTCCAACAACACAAGAGAAGACTCTACAAATGGATATCACCAGATGGTCAACACCGAAATCAGATTGATTATATTCTTTGCAGCCAAAGATGGAGAAGCTCTATACAGTCAGCAAAAACAAGACCAGGAGCTGACTGTGGCTCAGATCATGAACTCCTTATTGCCAAATTCAGACTTAAATTGAAGAAAGTAGGGAAAACCACTAGACCATTCGGGTATGACCTAAATCAAATCCCTTATGATTATACAGTAGAAGTGAGAAATAGATTTAAGGGCCTAGATCTGATAGATAGAGTGGCTGATGAACTATGGACAGAGGTTCGTGACATTGTACAGGAGACAGGGATCAAGACCATACCCATGGAAAAGAAATGCAAAAAAGCAAAATGGCTGTCTGGGGAGGCCTTACAGATAGCTGTGAAAAGAAGAGAGGCGAAAAGCAAAGGAGAAAAGGAAAGATATAAGCATCTGTATGCAGAGTTCCAAAGAATAGCAAGAAGAGATAAGAAAGCCTTCTTCAGCAATCAATGCAAAGAAATAGAGGAAAACAACAGAATGGGAAGGACTAGAGATCTCTTCAAGAAAATTAGAGATACCAAGGGAACATTTCATGCAAAGATGGGCTCAATCAAGGACAGAAATGGTATGGACCTAACAGAAGCAGAAGATATTAAGAAGAGGTGGCAAGAATACACAGAAGAACTGTACAAAATAGATCTTCATGACCCAGATAATCATGATGATGTGATCACTAATCTAGAGCCAGACATCTTGGAATGTGAAGTCAAGTGGGCCTTAGAAAGCATCACTACGAACAAAGTTAGTGGAGGTGATGGAATTCCAGTTGAGCTGTTTCAAATCCTGGAAGATGATGCTGTGAAAGTGTTGCACTCAATATGCCAGCAAGTTTGGAAAACTCAGCAGTGGCCACAGGACTGGAAAAGGTCAGTTTTCATTCCAATTCCAAAGAAAAGCAATGCCAGAGAATGCTCAAACTACCACACAATTGCACTCATCTCACACGCTAGTAAAGTAATGCTCAAAATTCTCCAAGCCAGGCTTCAGCAATACGTGAACCGTGAACTTCCTGATGTTCAAGCTGGTTTTAGAAAAGGCAGAGGAACCAGAGATCAAATTGCCAACGTCCACTGGATCATGGAAAAAGCAAGAGAGTTCCAGAAAAACATCTATTTCTGCTTTGTTGACTGCCAAAGCCTTTGACTGTGTGGATCACAATAAACTGTGGAAAATTCTTAAAGAGATGGGAATACCAGACCACCTGACCTGACTCTTGAGAAATCTGTATGCAGGTCAGGAAGCAACAGTTGGAACTGGACATGGAAGAACAGACTGGTTCCAAATAGGAAAAGGTAAAGTACATCAAGGCTGTATATTGTCACCCTGCTTATTTAACTGATATGCAGAGTACATCATGAGAAACACTGGACTGGAAGAAACACAAGCTGGGATCAAGATTGCTGGGAGAAATATCAATAACCTCAGATATGCAGATGACACCACCCTTATGGCAGAAAGTGAAGAGGGGCTAAAAAGCCTCTTGATGAAAGTGAAAGAGGAGAGCGAAAATGTTGGCTTAAAGCTCAACATTAAGAAAATGAAGATCATGGCATCCGGTCCCATCACTTCATGGGAAATAGATGGGGAAACAGTGGAAACAGTGTCAGACTTTATTTTTTGGGGCTCCAAAATCACTGCAGATGGTGACTGCAGCCATGAGATTAAAAGATGCTTACTCCTTGGAAGAAAAGTTATGACCAACCTAGATAGCATATTCAAAAGCAGAGACATTACTTTGCCAACAAGGGTCCATCTAGTCAAGGCTATGGTTTTTCCAGTGGTCATGTATGGATGTGAGAATTGGGCTGTGAAGAAGGCTGAGCGCCAAAGAATTGATGCTTTTGAACTGTGGTGTTGGAGAAGACTCTTGAGAGTCCCTTGGACTACAAGGAGATCCAACCAGTCCATTCTGAAGGAGATCGGCCCTGGGATTCCTTTGGAAGGGATTTGCTAAAGCTGAAGCTCCAGTACTCTGGCCACCTCATGCAAAGAGTTGACTCATTGGAAAAGACTCTGATGCTGGGAGGGATTGGGGGCAGGAGGAGAAGGGGACGACAGAGGATGAGATAGCTGGATGACATCACTGACTTGATGGACGTGAGTCTGAGTGAACCCCCGGGAGATGGTGATGAACAGGGAGGCCTGGCGTGCTGCGATTCATGGGGTCGGAAAGCGTCGGATACCAGTGAGCGACTGAACTGAACTGAACTGTATATAATTTTGATTGCTATAACTGATGTAAATTTCCAAATGAGAGAAAAATACTTCTGTGGGCAAGTGAATTTATGAAATTCTCAAACTCAGGGGAATATTTCTTTACTGCAGATCTCAGAATCTTAATACATTAATATAAATTATGAATCCCTGTGGGACAGGATTTCACTTGAAAGAATAGATAAAACAAACATTTTATTAGCTCTCACAGAATATACTTTAAAATATGTTAAACAAAGAAGCAATCTTTTAAAATCGGTATTAAAACAGAATGCTCACTATTATCTTTTAGTTACCAGAAGTTACAATCAGTATTGTAAGACATCAAATAAAAATCAAAGGCAACTATTGGAAGGAGGGAAATTATCATTATTTACAGACATTATGATTACTAACTCTTATAATCAACTAAAAACTCATAATTAATTATAATGAGTTAAACAGATGGAAAAATATACATATATTTCAGCTGTATCAGACAGAAGATATTTTAAAAAGATCCATTCATAAGGAGAAATTAAAATTATAAAGCACTACTTATTGAATGAAAAGGCATGAATTATACAGTACATTCCCTGTCCTTTGTTACCCCTCTCCTGGACCTCAGCAACAACCTCCCCAAGGGTCATCTGCGCAACCTGTTGGCAACTGCGCCCTTCGCCCCATTGCGCATGTGCGTGCCCTCCGGGCACTCTGTGCTGTAGTCAATATCTAGCATTATAGGTGACTGAACCTGCACATATACTGTTTCCTCTGCCCCAATTCACACTGCCCTTGTCTCTTCATTCTCAGCTAGGAAGCTGCTTTCTTCTAGAAGCCTTCCCGTATTCCTAAAGTCCAGACTAATGTCTCATACCACTCTGTATTTCCTCTTGCACAGCTTATAATAAACTATATTATAATGGCCTGGGTTTTGTTTGTATGTCTCCCTTATTAGGCTGTAAGCTCTGAGGAGGTGAAGTCATCTCTGTCTTCTTTTCTGTTTTATCCCTAGTATCTGGGTGGTAAAGAATCTGCCTGCCAATGCATGAGACGCAGAGATGAAAGTACGGTCCCTGGGTTGGGAAGATCCCTTTGGAAAAGGAAATGGCAACCAACTCCAGTATTCTTGCCTGGGAAATGCCACGGACAGAGAAGCCTGGTGAGCTACAGTCCATGGGGTCGCAAAGAGCTGGACACGATTGAGCACACACGGATGCATCTTGCTCAGTGCCTGAACACATAACCCTGTTAGTGACTTGCTGAGTGAACCGCTAAAAAGTAACCACAAAGGAAACATCTGATAGACTTCAAGCCACAAAACTTTACAAATTTGTTTGTAAAAATATTTTCAACAGAATTAAAAGACAGTCGCCAAATTGGAGAATTATTTATAACAAATATTATAGAAAACAGATGATACCCTCCAAATATAAAGGATTCATTTTTTTAGAGTTAAGAAATACTAAGAAAAATGAAGAAAATATTGAGTCAAATACAAGTAATAAATCAACTTGAAAGCATAAGTAACAAAGTAAGAAACATGGAGGGTATTAAATGTATGAAAAATTAGTTATACCTGCTAATTGAAGAAATAAGATTAATATTATTTTAACTTCTTAGATTGGAAAAAAAGAGTACATTCATATGAGAGAACATTATGTGAGCTTAAAAATCATGCTTTCAGAAACTATTGACATAAGGCTATCATAAAATATTGATTCAAACTGAGATTTGAAAAAGATATGCATACAAAGAATGAAACAGGAAAAATTTTCATCATATATAAACAGTGTGTTTTTGGGGGAGGTGGTTGAATTATGGGTCCTACCACTTTTCTTTATCTTATTTCATAATGCCAGAAAAAAGGTAAAAATGTTAAGCCATATAAAAATCCCTGTTTCTAACCCTTTACCAACTTCAGGAACTCACTCTATAGTATGAGAACATTTTTCATATTCTCATGCAAAATTACTCTGTCTATCGCCTTGTGCTGTGTCGTGCTTAGTCGCTCAGTCGTGTCCGACTCTTTGGGACCCCATGGACTGTATCCCACCAGGCTCCTCTGTCCTTGGGATTCTCCAGGCAAGAATACTGGAGTGGGTCACCTATCCTTTCTGCAGGAAATCTTTCTGGCCCAGGAGTCAACCCAGGGTCTTCTGCATTGCAGGTAGATTCTTTGCCAGCTGAGCTACCAGGGGAACAAGGTACCAAATAAAATTAAACTGTCTTAGAATCCACTGATGGAGAGAAGATGCTTATCCTTGGGCAAAATGAGTGTTGAGAAGCAGGTCAATATAAAATAAACAAACCCTCAAACATCAACAGGGTACTTAACACCCATGGTTCAGCATTGACCAGACTTGAGGGGTAAACCAGTTAGTTGGTTTATTGCTGGAAACAATTCACAGAGATGGAAATGCCAAGAAGACATTAAGAAAAATTACATTATGCCTGTGATCCTGAAGAATTAACACTCATGGAGGGTGTCAATCAAGCTGAGTGGTACAACCATCATTTGCACCTCTTCTCGAAGGAAAACATCTTAACTGTGTGACAGTACCCAGGCTTGGGCCACCTGCCAGTCTACTACTTAAAAATCATACTAGGCAAGCCAGTATCTTACCAATTGCCTGAACTTGTGAGTAAGTTCACAGATATTTACTCTTGCCTCCCACAAGAGTCTCCACAGAGTAGCCTGCATGGTTCTTGCTATTTATCTCTTATTTTTTAAGTTTATTTCTAATTGAAATATGGTTGATTTACAATGTTTCGGGTGTATAGAAAAATGATTCAGTTATATATATATATATATATATATGTATATATATATATATTCTTTCTCAGATTCTTTTCCATTATAGGTTATTACAAGATACTGAATATAGTTCCCTGTACTATACGTAGGTCTTTGTTGTTTCTCTGTTTTGTATATAGTGGTGTGTGTCTGTTGGGGCTTCCCTGGTGGCTAACACGGTAATGAATGCAGGAGACTCAGGTTCGATCCCTGGGTTGGGAAGATCCCCTGGAGAAGGGAATGGCAACCCACTCCAGTATTCTTGCCTGGAGAATTCCATGGACAGAGGAGCCTGGCGGGCTACAGTCTATAGGGTTGCAAAAGAGTTGGACATGACTAAGCGACTATCACTGTTACTGCTACTAGTAGTACTATGTATTTGTCAATCACAAATTCCTAATTTATCTCTCCCTACCCCAGTTCTTTTCGAAAATACCTATTGGGTCATGCTATACCTATACTTCCTGGGTGGCTCAGACGGTCTACAATACGGGAGACCCAGGTTTGATCCCTGGGTTGGGAAGATCTGCTGGAGAAGGAAATGGCAATCCACTCCAGTACTATTGCCTGGAAAATCCCATGGACAGAGGAGCCTGGTAGGCTACAGTCCATGGGGTGGCAAAGAGTTGGACACGACTTCTCTTCACTTATACCTTTTCTTCAAACACCCCAAAGACTTCCTATTGCTCCTTGAGATTCTGCGTGGGCTGGCTTCTGCCTTTCTTTCCTCCTATTTTGCTTCATCTTGGTTTAGTCACATGGTGTTTTTTCTGTACCCCCACATTTGGTATGCTCTCACTTATACCTTTGCAGGTGTGGTTCCTTTTACCGAGAAAGCTCTTCCTTCCCATTTTGATTTTAGGTGAATCATCACTTTCTCAGGGTTGCTCTCTTAAAGAGTATAAGTCCCCTCCTTTCCTGTCCTTACCATACTCACAAGTGCTCAGGAATTTGATTGATATCTGCTTCCTTGTCACATTATAAGCTCTAGACGAGCAGAGACTATTATGTTCACTCCGATTTCTCTGGTACCTAGCATAGTTTCTAAGGGGCTTGATCAATGTTTGTAGGACCACTTCCAATGCTGATTATGATCAATTTTAACCTGAACATTTCAACAGGACTTTGAATGATGACACAGTGCCTGTACAACTGATCTTGCTAAATTCAGGTTAACTTCCCCCACTGGATCAGGAGGGTAGAAGTGAGAATTCAAAGCCAAGGCAGAACTTTCCAGATTAGCAGTGTAGTCCTGTCTGGGCAGCAGAGCTCATTTCATGGTGCTTAGGGAGATCCTAGATTTTCTCATCCCACATCAGAAGTGTGGGTTTGTGAAAACTCTGCATGATTAGTACCCAAGAGGGATGAATTCTCACCAGAGCTCTTCACTCTCAATTACAGCAGGAACATTCCTAGGCAAAGCAGGATGCTGGTTTTGTTGTTATTCTTTTCAACACTCCAGAAAGCTTAACTGTGGCCACAGTGATGACTTAAGGAATTATGGAATGCGTTAGTAGCCAGTTCAGAGTGTTTTGCAAGAGGCAACGATTTCCTTTCATGTAGTCCCTTTTGCTCTTCCCCAAATCCTCTGGGCTTTCTCAATTTCTTCCCTACTTTCACACTTCTTTGTTTATTGCTTGCTGCAGTCAAAAGGTACAGCTGGGCATCATTAAGGAATAGCTGATGTGACCAACCTGGAACACTGTGTTCCAGTCTAGTCACTACACTTGAAGGATTCACAAAACCCAAAGAGACTCAATGATGGAGGCATAAAATGATTGAGGAGCCAAGGGAGGGGGTGGTTATATAAGGATACATCATGAAGATCAGAACTACTCAGTCTGCGGAGATAAAAGCTATCGCAGGACATGGGTAATAGCAAGGAAGGGATAGGATAAATAGACTTATCCCCAATTCTGTAATTATGTAAAATCCCTTTGTGTCAGAAAAAGCTTAGGGATGAGCAAAGGATTTGCTATATTATCCAACAGATAGTTAACTGAAAATACTCTTTACCTCAAGATGTGTTTATTGTTGACTACAAATATTGATAAACAAAAGTTAAATTTCCATAGGACAGGACAACAAATTCATGATGTAATAGCATAATGTCTAAATATTAATAGATCAAATCAATGTTTAGATGAATTCCTATGTGGTATGACAATATATAAGGCTTCCAAGGTGGCTCAGTGGTAAAGAATCCACCTGCAATGTGGGAAACACCGGAAACGCAAGTTCGATCTCTGGGTTAGGAAGATCCTCTAAAGGAGGAAATAGCAACCCACTCCAGTATTCTTGCCTGGAGAATTTCATGTACAGAGAAGCCTGGTGGGCTGCAGTCCACGGGGTAGCAAAGAGTCAGACACGACTAAACACAGCATGGTAGCGGCATGACAATAGGTTCAGAAGGTATTATATAACACGGACTAAAATATGACTAGGTTAAACAGAATTTAGGATAAACTAAATGGATAAATTAAATCTATGTTAGGGCTTCCTAGGTGGTGTTAGTGGTAAAGAACCCTCCAGCCAATGCAGGAGACATAAGAGACTTGGGTTCAATCCCTGGGTTGGGAAGACCCCCTCAAGTAGGGCATGGCAACCCACTCCAGTGTTTTTGACTGGAGAACTCTATGGATAGAGGAGCCTGGCGGGCTATGGACCATAGGGTTGCAAAGAGTCAGACATGACTGAAGCGACTTAGCCTAACCTATGTTAAGACAGAGGATGGATACTGTGGCATTAAAAGACTATAGATCAAGGGTTAGCCAAATATAGTCCATGGGCTAAATCTGACTCATTGACTATTTTTGGTGATAAAGGTTTGTTGGAACAATGTCACGCATTCATTCATGTATTGGCTATGGCTGTTTTTATGTGATAAAGACAAGAGTTGAATAATTGAGAGCGTATGACTTGCAAATTCTAAAATACGGACACTCTGTACCTTTACAGAAAAAAAGTTTGCTAATTCCACTCTAGGACATACTACCAGCATAATAATATTCTTCATATCTGAGGCCCACATTAAGCAGGATGAAAAAGATCTTGTAGATAACACCCTCTGGTAGGTGCAGAATATAGGCTAGGGCAGAAATTACTGACAATCATATGAAGAGTCTGAAAAATTTATATTTACCAGTCATTTAATCATCATATCTTTGGGGGTTTGGTAATGAAGTTAAAGAGGCTTCCTGGATTTGAGGAATATGGTGAGAAAATGGGCTTCTGACTATATCTACCTGTATTCGATGTTTCTCAATTCTGGACTCTTCATCTACAAAGCAGAGAAGGCAATGGCACCCCACTCCAGCACTCTTGCCTGGAAAATCCCATGGATGCAGGAGCCTGGAAGGCTGCAGTCCATGGGGTTGCTGAGGGTCAGACACAACTGAGCGACTTCAATTTCACTTTTCACTTTTCACTTTCATGCATTGGAGAAGGAAATGGCAACCCACTCCAGTGTTCTTGCCTAGAGAATCCCAGGGACGGGGGAGCCTGATGGGCTGCCGTCTGTGGGATCGCAGAGAGTCAGATACGACTGAAGTGACTTAGCAGTAGCATCTACAAAGAATCATGGAACTTTGGGAAAACAAATTTCAGAAGTATTAAGTAATGCATTAATTAGCTGGAACTAATATTAGGGCTTCTGATTTTTAGATAAAAATATTATACTTTCCTATACACCAAATACATTAGCAGCATTTTACCCACAAAAAAACAAAACTCATAGTCTTCAGAATAGTGGCTTCCTTTTTTTCCCCAGTGAAATTCCCTGGTATGAAATCAATTTATATACATGCATGAGGACATGACTTTGGTAATCCCAGTAGTTCTTTTGCACCAAAATGTTTACATGAGAGCAACCTAGGAAAATGATTCTATAGTTCTGGCTCTTTTGTTCCCACTATGCATAATGAAATACGTTCTGGGACAGATTTCCATTCATGTATCCCTCTTCTGATAACAGTGCTTAGAATACAGAGACCACTGATAAAGGTGGGGTTCACAGTTGAATCTAATTCATACTTGACAAACGGGTATCAATTAGAAGGCAGGGAGTTGCTATTTTTGGAGTTGGCATGCTTAAGATCCTTTTTATTGTCTAAAACTTTGAATCCCTTAGAGAATTCAAAATTTCTATCAAAACAGAGGGTAAGAAAGATTCATCAGTTGATAATTAGATCTAAATTTTGAGATGCCATGGTTAAGCTCTTCAAGTACAAGGCTCTGATTCAGTTATCTAGTCCAAGTATGAGATTCCTTATTTCATTTTCAGCCTGTCATCCATAATAATCAGTGTCATTCTCCCACTCCCACTGGATGTTTGCCATTTGCTGGGCAAAATAAACCAGAAAAGAGGAAGTCTTGACAGCAGCCATCTACCTACACAGAAGAAAGATTCCCAGAGAGGCTTAATGCTTTGCCACTGTTTAATGCCCTAGCTGCTCAGATAATCTCAGCTACCCACAGCATTGTCAATAATCATGTCCTATCTGAAATTCATTATCTGTTTCCAGAGAAGTATCAGTAAGAAGGTCACAATCACTGGCCACTTTGTAAAGTAGGCCTTCATTACCACTGTAGGGAAAGCTGCTTTACCCTTGAACATGTATTTGTCAAGTTCTTACATAACACAGTCTCCTGATGACTCTGTGAGAGACCATAAACAATTGCTTATGCTCCTGTTGAAGATTTCAAAGTATTCCCCGTGTACATTGTTGATGCTCTCCTTAACAACTTAATACAGGATATTTGGAGCCCACGTTATGCAGTTTCCACATCTGTTTTAGTCTCTTATAGATTTTTGCTATTGAATTCTCCCTACACACTTTGTTCATAAATGAATGTTTCCTTTTTATACCACTAATTACAATTATGTTTAAGAAATTAGAAATAGGACTTCCTTGGTGGAGCAGTGGATAGGAATCTGCCTGCCAATGCAGGGGACATGGGTTCAGTCCCTGATGTGGGAGGGTCCCATATGCTCCGTAGCCACTAAGCCCGTGTGCCAAGGCTATTGAGCCTGTGCTCCAGTGCCTGGGAACCACAGCTACTGAAGCCCACACGCCCTAGAGCCTGTGATCTGTAATAAGAGAAGCCACCATAATGAGAAGCCCTCACACCACAACAAAGGGTCTCCCCACAGGCCACAGCCAGAGAAAGCCCACCCACAGCAATGAAGACCCAGCGCAGCCAAGAATAAACAAACATTTTAAACAACATTTTAAAAAATGAAATTTGAAATACATGGAAAGAAATAAAATTAAACAGCAAGTAATAATACTAAGCATCTAAACCTGACAGTTCCCTCTGGCACACACAGTCATCCAAGTCTGAGGCCTCCTCCACGTGGCGGAAAGAAGCCAAGCACTTTGCTTTTGTAATTGTTTGGCCCTCCAGGTGTGTCAGTGAGTCACAAACCCCATATCATTTCATTGCTCACAAATGGAAATGGGCCTGCTTTGTTAGGCTGATGTTTAATGCTCTCGGTGCCTAGGGCCCAGATCTTGCAGAGCCCAGCCCTTGACCATTCAGGGCTTTGTCCAGTCTGACAGGTTCTCCAGCATCAGTGGGCAGCAGTGCTTTCCCCAGCAATATGCAATATGAGTTTTTGCTGCCTTCCCCATTGTGCTTGCCAGTGGTGCTGATATATTTCTGAGCTTTCCCAAAATTTGCCTTTCAGAGGAAGAACAGGTACTTCTGCCTTCTGCCTGTTTCTCAGAATTGCACACTGCCCAACCAGCTCTGATTTGCCTGTGGCATCAAATGTTGGGCAAATGGAGACAGTATATTCAGCTAATCTTCTAGCTTCATCTCTCTTGAGAAGTTTTCCTAAATGCTTATCAGATCTGGGTCCCATCATAACCTAGCTCCCTGTTTAAATATTTGGCAAAAACAATGGCCTTGAAAGTGTGCCGTTTGTGGTTGGGTGTACACAGCACCAAATCAACAAACTATTTGTTACCACTCCAGAGCTTTCCCTCCACATGTGATGCAATGTTAATCAAGCACATCCATGCGGTCACGGGAGTAGGGAATGACCTTATTTTGAAGGCAAACTATAGATGGGGTGCTTTTAACCCATTATCTTATGCCATCCTCAAAATAATCCTGGAATAAAGGCATTAACTTCATTATCATGTTTTTACAAGTAACGACACAGGCTCAAAAATGTTAAGCAAACTTTCCACGAGTCATACACCAGCTCCAAGGCATAGCCTTGAAGCAGATTCAGCAGAGAGAAGGAATACACTGCTTCTGTATTCAGAGAAGGTAACTTCTTTGTAAGGGTTGCCATCCAGAAGTTGATCTGCTAGAGCAAGAAGGAAGGGGAATGGCTGAACTGAGCGGCTCACAGGAGGATTTCTGAGGACCTTACAGGCTTCCGAATTCATACTAAGCTCACACTCAACACTACCTCCATATCCTTGGAATTTTGCCTCCTGGACTGTGCATCTCTTGGTCTCCCAGTACGCCATGAAGTCTTTGAGGAAGGTGGTACTAGCTCCCGTGAACTGAGTGCTTCCTTGCTGCCAAGGAAGTATCCCAGCCCTGGGATGTATGTTTTACTCTCCTCACCTCACAGATGAGAAAGGAAGGTGAAGCCTTGCCCCTGCAGAGGCAGAGCTGAAGTCTGTGCTGAGTCTGTCTGATTCCAGTGAATGCTCTCATTGGCAAGACACACACCAGACTAACCAAAAGGGCAAGTTCCGGGTTCTGAAAAGGCCCAGGTTCATTGATGTATTAAGGGTAAGAGCTCTGGCACTTAGGACTTACTCTTTTTTCATAGCTGTATGTTCTCTCTCTCTTTCTACTGCAGTATAATCGCTTTACAGTGCTGTGGTAGTTTCTGCTGTACAACAAAGCGAATCAGCTATTTGAATACATATATCCCCTCCCTCTTGAGCCTTCTCCCCACCCCCGTCCCCGCCTCATCCCACTCCTCTAGGTCATCACAGAGCAATGAGTCGAGCTTTCTGTGCTATACAGCAGCTTCCTACTAGCTATCTATTTTACACATGGTAGTGTGTGTATATCAATCCTAACCTCTTAGTTTGTTCCATCCTCCCCTTCCCACTCTTGTCTGCATGTCTGTGTCTCTATTTCTGCCCTGAAAATAAGTTCATCTGTACTATTGATCTCGATTCCACATATGTGTGTGTGTGTATATGTATACACACACAATGGAATACTGAAAGTGAAAGTATTAGTTGCTCAGTCGTGTTTAACTCTTAGCCACCCCATGGATTGTAGCCTGCCAGGCTCCTCTGTCCATGGAATTTTTCAGGCAAGAATACTGGAGTGGGTTGCCATTTCCTTCTCCAGGGTTCTGACCCAGGGATTGAATCCGGGTGTCCTGCACTGCAGGCAGATTCTTTACTGTCTGAGCCACTGAGGAAGCCTGTGTGGTACACACACACACACACACACACACACACACACACAATGGAATAGTACTCAGCCATAAAAAGGAAAGAAATTGGGTCATGTGTAGAGATGTGGGTCGACGTAGAGTCTGTCAAGCAGAGTGAAGCAAGTCAGAAAGAGAAAAACAAATATTGCTTATTAGGGCATACATGTGGAATCTAGGAAAATGAGGGCTTACTTTTAACTTAGGTGGATACCAACTAGCCTTCTCATAATTGTAATATTACATGTCAGCAGCAGAGGAAGTTATATGTGACTGGAGGTCTTCATCTGCCCCAAACATGTTTCCTCCACCTAGTTGTTAGTTGTTTCCACCAGTGGGGATGTTAGGCTCAACCATTGCTATTAAAATGCCAATGCTGCTATTAAAATGCCCAAGCTGGGAGTGCTCAATTCCTGAACTGTGGGAGCCTGAACTGCTGACCAAGTTCTTTAACACACTCTTAGGCACATCCAGTTCTGAGGAGGAAGGTGTTTGACAGAGGAAAGCAGATCATGGAGTGGGACCGGGGACAAAAAATTAGCAGATGAGACCTCCTCTGAAACTGCTGCTGTCATCCTCCAGTAAAAATATTTAAGCTGATATAGGAAGCTGCAGGCTCAATAAGGAATCAATGCTGGAAGAAATGGGAGGTCAGTAATACAATGCAAGTTCTGACTTCTCGGCATCTAGCATCTTAGATGGGAAACAACTAAAAAAGAACATCTAACCCATATATATATATACATAGTGTCTCTTTGTAAAGGTACAGGATAGTCTTTATAATAATCTAGTAAGAGTGATTGCCTTTGGGGGCAATGGATGGCTGGGATAGGAGATAGAGAGAAAGTCTATTTTTCACTGACGATTCTGTCATGTTTTGAATTTTAAAGCATGCACAAAAATAAATAAAAATTTAAAAGTCACAGAAATGAACAATGCTACGGTTTCAGTGATGTCCTCTGAAAAGTAAAATCAGAAAGGTTTGCTAAAAAGAAATTAAACTCTTCTGGTCAAACTCTGAGTGAAGTAGTGGAATCACCCCTGTGATCACATAGTTGCCACTGCATTGCTCTGATCTTTGAATGACTTGGTTTTAGGGTGTATCTGCTTTTGATACATAGTCACTCTGACTTTCTACTGAATATTTAATCCAAACCATCCAACAAGGGAGGAGTTTACTTTATTGATTTAAAGATATATTTTTTAAAATTAAACTGTTTGTAAGATTCTGATCTGTCTGAAGGATATTCAAAGACCTGATATGGCTTTTAAGCTTTCTTTAATGAACTGATGTTCCATAGCAATCCTCCTAACTTCAATAAGATGATGGTCGAATACAACTGTAACTATATTTTTTTTCCTTTGTAGTTCTGAATCTAGGAGTTAATATAACCATAGGAAACATCTGTCACATATGACATTTAAACATAACAGTTTTATTGAAAATCAGTTGAATGAGCATACATGATGTGATTAGATAAATTCAACAATTCCTATGAACGCACACCACTTTCCACAGAAAATTACCCTATGATGACTGGAGCAAAAGAGAAAAAGTGCCTTCTGTTTAATTAAAACATATAACAAGTTAAAACTTGTAGCACAGAAGATGAATCACCACAATTGCTGCCTTTAGAGTCATTGCTGGAGAATTCATTAATGGAATTAAAGAAACAGTAATGAATTTCTTTGTATAAACTTCCATTCTGTTAAATTCATCGTCATTACCTCCATAAGGAAGAGGTGAAGATCTGTCGTTTTCATACTGATTATTGGAAGTCATTTGTGAGAAGACTTTTCCGGAGCAGTTATGCAGTAGAAGGTGTAGAAGACAGAATAATCTATTCTGCTGCCCAGACTCATTCCACTTCTAACAAGACAACTCTGGGAAGACTCCTCGACATGTTTAAAGCAAAAATGTGATAACGAAATGAAGGACTCTTTCTTGATCAGTTTCTGAAGGCCAGTCTCAGATGACTCTGGAGAACAATTTTCTGCACAGCTTTTTGAGTAACTCTAGTATTTTCCATCCTTTGCGAGGGGACAGGTAGGTGGATACCACTACAGGAACTATGCAAAGTGGGCAGAAGACAGGGTGAGAAGAGGGAGCATTTCCTCGAATGTCCTCTGGTGTTGGCACCTTTGTCCAGCCAGGTCCTTAGGTGAGAATTTATCCTTTCACCTTGGCAGATGGAAGGAGGTTCAGATGTGAGACCCTCCTGGAGGATGCTGGATCATCCAGCTGCAGAATTATGCCATTTCCCCAGCAGTCCGGCTCCTGAAAGCCTTGCTCAGTTGAAGTGCCTCCTAGTGGTACCTTGAGGTTTTTGCATGAGTTGTTCAATAGTCAAGCCATGTCTGACTTTGTGACCCCATAAAACGCAGCATATTAGGCTTCCCTGCTCTTTCCTATCCCCTGGAATTTGCTCAAACTCATGTCCATTGCATCTATGATGCCAACCAATTGTCTCATCCCTTGTCACCTCCTTCTTCTCTTGCCCTCAGTCTTACCCAGAATCAGGGTCTTTTTCAATGAGTCGACTCTTCACATTAGGTGGACAAAGTATTGGAGCTTCAGCTTTAGCTTCAGTCCCTCCAGTGAATATTCAGGGTTGATTTTTTTTTGTTTGCAGGAAAAACAAGTTTAATTTTGAAGTCTCAGCTTCAGTGATACAGGAAAGAGTGAAAGGGAGATCCATGGAGAGTGGTACAGCCAAGCTCAGCAACCAGACTCTTCAAAACCTGGCTTTGCTACTTTTATCAGCTATGCTACTGCTGCTGCTAAGTCACTTCAATCGTGTCCGACTCTGTGCAGCCCTATAGATGACAGCCCACCAGGCTCCTCTGTCCTTGAGATTCTCCAGGCAAGAACACTGGAGTGGGTTGCCATTTCCTTCTCCAATGCATGAAAGTGAAAAGTGAAAGAGAAGTCGCTCAGTCATGTCCGACTCTTAGCGACCCCATGGACTGCAGCCTACCAGGCTCCTCTGTTCATGGGAGTTTCCAGGCAAGAGTACTGGACTGGGTTGCCATTGCCTCTTCCGTTGTCAGCTATGTGATCTTGACAAATGACTTAGACTCTTTTTTTGGCCTCTTTTATAAAATGATAATAATAAAGATACTCACTAATCAATAGCTGGGAGGAAGAAAGCAATTAAAACATGTAAAATTCTTAAAACAATGCCTTGGCATACCGTAAGTGCTCAGTAAATGCTTGCTATTTTAATGTTAGCATTTATAAGGAGAAATTGACCAACTGCCAAAGGCCATGTATAACTGTCTGCCCAGCATGGAGAGCTTAGTTAATACAGCCCAAGTGTCAACATAAACTAGCAATGTGAATGGCACATTTCTATCACTTATGAAAAGCAGAGTAATCAGAAACATCAACTACCAAGGGGAAAAGAGGGAGGGGTGGGAAGAATTGGGAGATTAGAACTGACACATATACACTACTGATACTATGTATAAAGCAGATAACTAATGAGTATATATTGTATAGCACAGGGAATTCTACTTGATGTACTGCGGTGACCTGAATGAGAAGGAAATCCAAAAGGGAGGGGATATATGTATATGTATAGCTGATTCATTTTACTATACAGTAGAACCTAATACAACATTTTAAACCAACTCTAATAAAAATTAATTAAAAAAGAAAAGACAACAACAACAACAAAAACACCTCATCAGAAGAATTTTATGAGACAGGATGAAATTTTTATGGTTAGTAGGTAAAAAAACAATAAACAGATTTCTCCTTGGACAGGAATTTGTTTTTCTCCCTTTATAAATAAGTCAGGGTCCAAATCCCCAAAGTTTTCAAATAACACTAGATATTTTTCCACTTTGGTTCAAAATCAGTGGCCCAAGTCAAGATAGGGGAGGGGGAATGATCTCAGACAGGACCAGGTCTGGCCTCACTTTCACTGCCCTTATGCATCTAGAAGCCTTGCTGGCCCTACTCTCACATTCACTCCTGAATCTAACAATCCTCCTACCCACTGTTACCCCTCCACTGACCAATCGTCACCTCTTGCCAAACTCCTGGTCAACCTCCCAAAATTTCCCTCTGCTCTCAGTCTACAATCCATGCTATACACAGGAGCCAGGAGAGCTCTAAAATGCAATGGAAGACACATTACGTCCCTATTTAAACACTCCCAGTGATTCCCTTAGAGTATTTAACCCTAATTCCACTCATGACCTCAGACTCTCTGGGCGAATTTCCTGTTTGACTCCACTCCTTCCTTCCTAAGTGTCCAGGCACACTGGTCTTTCTATTTTCAGAATTTGCAAAACCTTTTCAACCTTAGAGCTTTTGCTGTTGCTGATCCCTCTGCCAGGTTTTTTTTTTTTTTTTTTTTTCCCCTGATCTCTGTGTGGCTTTCTCTTTACACATGCTAGCTCAAATGTCACCTCTTCAGAGACAGTGACTCTTGTAAGCCTATTGAAAGCAGCCCTCGTCAGTCTGACTGCTTTATCTCACTTCATTTTTCTTCATAGTACCAACTAACTGATTTTATTTATCTTAGTATTATTCTTAGTATGGATATCTGTTTGCTCTCACTTCAATGTAAACTCCACATGAACAAGAACATCATCTCTTCCGCTCCTCGAAGGGTCCTTGGCACAAAACAGACGCTCCATAAATATTAGTTGAGTGAATAACAAGTGCCAGTGCCCATGATGCTTGGACAACAGCAGACCTTTGCTCATCCTTCTCCTTGCAATCTCCTTGGCAACTTCTTATCTCTTAATCCTGCCATCTCAGCACTCAAGAAAAGTAGAGTGGTCCATCCTTTCAATCCCTGCCAAATCTAATACAAAATCTTGGTTACTTTTTGGTATTTATACTTTTTGAGAAGGGCTGCCATCTTAGATTTAACTGGACCCTGGATAATTATTCTCAGACTGATCCTAGAATCCTTTTCCACACTCTAAGTTCTTCTCAATTTGGTATGACTTGCAATTGGTTATTTCCAAACCCACATTCATGGCTCTCCTAGCCCAGCTGGTAGCCTCTGCAACCCAAATGATCTCCTGAGCCTGAGAGAGTTTTACACAACCTAGTTAGTTCTTGGCCAATTCACCTCATAAAGTCTACCCAATGACAGAGAACACGGCTATAATTATATTTTTAATAAGGGTGTGGATAGGAACGGAGTTAATTGGCTTTAAAATGGCTGAGACAGGAAAGCAAGTGCTGGCTGACTAAAGATCAACATAGCAATTGGGAAATTTAATACATGGATAGCAGGAAGGTTTAACCTTTATCTTCCAATCTCATGATTATCAAGCCTCTGGCAACTTGATTTCCAAATTGCACATACAAGAAATTTTAGTCATGAGTTTATACAGGATCACTCTGAAGATGGAGTTAGTTCATATATAGGTAGAAACCTCAATTTTATGCTAGAATCCTGCTTCTCAAAGAGTAGACTGATGAAGTTGCTACCCAGTGAAAATATGATTTGAATGGTTCTCTGAGGTCCATGACGCCTAGAACAAGGCAGAAGAAGAAACAGAAATAAATCATGAAGATTTGTACTTTCTCTGAGAAGTAAGGTCCATTTTAGTGAAGATCAACTGGAGAATTGTAAATAAATGTGATAGGGAGCCTCCCAGATTCTTGATTTAACAGGTTTATGGATAGGGCCTGGGCAGCTGTATATTTTAAAGCTCCTAAGGTGATTTTCATGTACAGTCAGTGTTGAGGACCACTGTTTTAGAGGCTTGCTTTTTGCTATAGTTAAAGATACTAGAAATTGTTTTTTAAATCAGTAATGGATTTCAAAACAGAGGAAAAGAAAAGAACCATTTTGGAATGGCACAAAACTGACCTATCCTCACATCCTAAAGAGGCTGTAGTGCTAAGACTCTAGCCTTTTTCCATTACCCCTCATAAAGACCTCCCAGCTTCACCACTGGCAATAAACCCAGACATTCTTGAGACATAACAAGGAATTTTTAAAAAAGGCAGCTGTAAAAATTGCTCAGCTTTCTTCTTCTTTTTTTTTTTAGACGTGTAACAGAAACCATTATCTTTTAAGTGAACAGAAGCTTCAGAGAAGAGAAATCAGAACAGCTTGAAAGCTCTGAGACTAAGGAGTCTTTACTTCCCACAGGTAGGAGTGCATAAGCTGTAAGTATGCATGGCCACGCTTTTACTTGAACTCCAAGACGCTAGGGACGGGGTTCCTGGGACCACCCCTGCTGCCTCCGAGCTGCTGATACTTAAAATCACTGTTGCCAGCTTGGGCAATCTCGTCACCTTTTACCAATTGATCTGTAACACTAATTCATTCATGGAAGTGGTAACAGGGCTAGGTACAGAGTATTCTAACAGCAACAGGAGATGGGGCACCACGTGCTTTAAGAGCCAAATGAATATGAGGAACTCAGTGTCTGAGAACCCTAATTTCACTCTATCACCAGTAAGCCTCAAGGCCGAAGGCCAGTAATTAAACTCCGTTTCCTAATTTGTAAAGTTGGAAAGGTGAGGCAAGGTTACAGACGGTTATAAAATAGCTACTATGGCACTAATGGGCTTGATAATGAAGCCCTCTGCAATGATCACACAAAGCCTGGTGGATACAAAGAGCCATGAGACACCCAGCACCCTACGGCACCCCCAAAGCACACAGAGTACAGGAATGGGAAGCTGGCTACACTTTTTAGCCACAACATCCAAGTCAACAGAATCATTACAGACAATTGTGAAGAAAACAACTGAGTAGAAATATGCATGTCCATAAACCTTCTACACAATAAAGACCATGCACCTTAACTGTCCATTTCTTTCCCTTGGAAACATTACCCTCTTAATTTTATTGCCCATGATGATAAGACAAAGACTCAGTGTGTTTACTCAGTGACTTTGAACTCTGACTTCACATTAGAATGTCCTGGGCAATCACAAACAACGGAGAACAACAACAGCACTGGCACCATGGCCCCATTTTTCAGTGAAACTTCTAGAACAAGGTGGGGGCATCAGTAATTTTTAAAACCGCCCCCAGTTATTCTCCATGTTCTTTTTCATACTGCCAAATACTCCATGCACATTTCCATATGCAGGCCAACTGCGTATGCATCCTGACTCGGAGTGCCTTCCTCTCCAGCTCCCACACCCACCCCTGTGCCTGTTTCCACTGGTCTACAGCTCAGCCTGGGAAAGTGCTGCACTCAATATGCCAACAAATTTGGAAAACTCAGCGTTGGCCACAGGACCAGAAAAGGCCAGTTTACATTCCAATCCCAAAGAAAGGCAACGCCAAAGAATGTTCAAACTACCGCACAGTTGCACTGATCACACTTTCTAGCAAAGTGGTGCTCAAAATTCTCCAAGACAGGCTTCAACAGTACATGAACCTAGAACTTCCAGATGTTCAAGCTGGAATTACAAAAGGCAGAGGAACTAGAGATCAAATTGCCAACATCCATTGGATAATCAAAAAAGAAAGAGAGTTCCAGAAAAATACCTACTTTTGCTTCATTGACTATGCTAAAGCTTTTGACTGTGTGGATCACAGCAAACTAGAAAATTCTTTAAGAGATGGGAATACCAGATCAGCTTACCTGCCTCCTGAGAAATCTGTATGCATGTCAAGAGGCAACAGTTATAACTGGACATAATAATTTCAAAATTGTCAAAGGAGTAGGTCAAGGCTGTATATTGTCACCCTGCTTATTTAACTTTTATGTAGAGTACATCATGTGAAATGCTGGGCTGGATGAAGCACAAACTGGAATCAAGATTGCAGGTAGAAATATCAATAACCTCAGATATGAAGATGACATCACTCTTATGGCAGAAAGTTAAGAGGAACTAAAGAGCCTCTTGATGAAAGTGAAAGAGGAGAGTGAAAAAGCTGGCTTAAAACTCAACATTCAGAAATGAAGATCATGGCATCCGGTCCCATCACTTCTTGGCTAATAGACGAGGAAACAATGGAAATAGTGAGAGATCTTATTTTCTTGGTTTCTAAAATCACTGTATATGGTGACTGCAGCCATGAAATTAAAAGATGCTTGCTCCTTGGAAGAAAAGCTATGACCAACTTGGACAGCATTTTAAAAAGCAGACACATTACTTTGCCAACAAAGGTCCATCTAGTCAAAGCTATGGTTTTTCCAGTAGTCATGTATAGATGTGAGAGTTGAACCATCAAGAAAGCTGAGCACCAAAGAACTGATGCTTTTGAACTGTGGTGTTGTAGAAGACTCTTGAAAATCTCTTGAACTGCAAGGAGATCAAATCAGTGAATCCTAAAGGAAATCAGTCCTGAACATTCTTTGGAAGTACTGAAGCTGAAGCTCAAGCTCCAGTACTTTGGTCACCTGAAGCAAAGAAGTGAGTCATTAGAAAAGACCCTGATGCTGGGAAAGATTGAAGGCTAGAGGAGAAGGGGATGACAGAGAATGAGATGGTTGGATGGCATCACTAACTCGATGGACATAAGTTTGAACAAGCTCTGGGAGTTGGTGATGGACAGGGAAGCCTGCCGTGCTGCAGTCCTTGGGTTGTAAAGAGTCAGACATGACTG
This sequence comes from Ovis aries, assembly GCF_016772045.2. Classification (NCBI taxonomy): domain Eukaryota; kingdom Metazoa; phylum Chordata; class Mammalia; order Artiodactyla; family Bovidae; genus Ovis; species Ovis aries. The sequence goes on along the minus strand of NC_056069.1, from coordinate 39,091,678 downwards.
AGCGACTGAACTGAACCAATAGCCTGGCCTTACATCCTTCAATGACATCTTTTTCTTTTTTAAGATTTTTTTTTCTTAATTGTAGACCAGTTTTAAGCTATTGAATTTGTTGCAATACTGCTTCTGTTTTAAGGGTGGTTTTTTTTTTTTTTTTTTTGGTCCCAAAGCATGTGGGATCTTAGTTCCCAGACCAGGGATAGAACTGATATCCCTTGCATTGGAAGGCAAAGTCAACCACTGGACTGCCAGGGAAGTCCCTCAATGCCCATCTCTTACCCTGTATTGTCAATGTACCTTAGGGCTATGCTCATAATGCCCTCTAGAATCCCCAACTCTAACTGTCTGTTTCGTGGAACACGTAGAGGATGTCATCTTACACTGCTCTTGGTGTTTTATGTTTGTGCCCATCTTCCTTGATAGATAATATGCTCCTCTAGAGCAAGGACCTTGTTTAAGATTTTTTTTTAAAAAATTTTCCCCATGGACTCTGGCACAGACTTTTTGGCTTAGAAGATGTTGAAGAATCGGTATTACTGTTCAGGCAGATACACTAAAATGCATTCCTGTCAGCTTCTTACTGACATTTCCTGCAAGATGGAGATTTTGAGTGGAAATGAACAAATGCTATTTGTATCTCTCAAAGAACATCTGGTACAGGCACACCTCATCTATTGCTCTTCACTTCATTGTATTTTGCAGATAGTTTGGTTTTTTCTTTCTCTCTTTTTTATAAACTGTGTTGTCAGATGGTAGTTAGCATTTTTTAACAATAAAGTATTTTTCAAATTAAGAGATATACATTGTGTTTTAGACATGTTTTGTTGTTATTTAGTCAATAAGTTGTGCCTGACCCTTTTGTGACCCTGGGGAATGTGGCGCACCAGGGTCCTCCATCCATTGGATTTCCCAGGCAAGAATACTGGAGTGGGTAGTCATTTCCTTCTCCAGGGGATCTTCCTGACTCAGGGATCAAACCTGCGTTGCAGGTGGATTCTCTATCTCTGAGCCACCAGGGAGGCCCTATGATATGATGCTACTGCATACGTAGTGGGCTAGAGCGTAGGGTAAATCACTTTTATATGGACTAGAAAACCAAAAACATTTGTGACTCATTCTATCGCAGTATTTGCTTTATTGCAATGGTCTGGAACTGAACCAACAATATCTCTGAGGTCTGTCTGTATGTCCTTTTCAAACTACAGAAAAGAAACTCTTCACTGTAGGCAAATGTCTACTACAGTCTGTGGCCAACCATTTTCTAGAATATTTCTCCATTAGCCTGTTATGTGGCATTATCTCACCAACACTGACCTTTTCTAGAGGATTTTTGAGGGAAGGAGGGTAAGGGTAACACACAAACCCATAGACAAACTCAAATGCAGATCTGTGATATTCCAGGCCAGAGATTTACTCTAACAACACCAGAATCTGAGTGTCCCTCCCTTTGGCATATATCGAACCAATTGTATTTGTATTTCATTGACATAGTCAAAGACCATTTTAGCTAGTGGACAACAGAAGCCAAAATGGCCTTCTGTGATGTCCTTGAAACAGCCCTTCTGGAACCTTGGACTGCATCTTGTTCAAGCTGTTACAAGCAAAAGGACAGAGAAGGGAAAACATTTATTACCACAATAAGATGATTCATTTCATGATCTTTGCATGCAGACACAAAACTCTGGCTGTCTCCTAGACTGATTTTACAAAGTCCCAGAATGTCAAAGACACTGTCCTAGGAAATGATTTTATGGTGAAAGCATATCTGAGTTTAAAATGACCCTTTGGTGATAGGATGCTTCAAAGTTTGAGGTTTGTCTGGGTGAGGGAATGGGGTCCTGGTAATGAAAGTAACCATTGAGTCTATTTCATATAGTGGCATGATGTAGTGGGCTTTGAATGATCACCCACTCAGCAGAAAAATGAGGGTGGAGGAGGACACAGAGCGACCCCTATTTTCTTGTTTACTGCTTCACTGAGTAACTGAATTAGGAGACACACCCGAGAAGGAGTCGGAGCCAATACAGGAAAAGTTATTAAGAAGCAGGAGGAACAATTCCCTACTCTATCTCTGTCAACTAATTAGTCTACAGAAGTGCTATTTGAAGGAAATACAATTCAAGTCACATATGTGATTTTAAATTTTCTGCTGAACACATGAAAACAAATTTAAAAAGATACAGATAGAATTAATTTTAATAATGTACTTCAGCTAAACCACTATGTCTAAAATACTATCATTCTAACATACAGTCAATATAAAAACTCAAGAGATAGACATGTATTTTTCGATACTAGGTCTTTGAAATCTGGGGTGTACTTTACGCTTATGGTACACCTCAATTTGCACATTTCTAGTGCTCGGTAGCCACACGGGGCGAGTGCTACTGCACTATGCTGGGCAGGTGTAGACATGCTAACTGGAAACTGAGACATCAGACAGAAATCACTGCCAGCACTGAACTACCTAATACACGTTGGATATTTCTTGCTGCTAGCTCTTTCACTATCCCCTAGAAGAGATGATCTCAAAGGCCACATGCTGTGTTAGCAAAAAGTTTTGGGTTTTGGTGCAGAATAGACTGTGGGATTCAAATACCAGCTTTATAACCTTGGGCTGGTTGGTTACCCTCTGCAAGTCTTGGTTTCTTTAACTATCAAATCAAGACAGAAAAGCTAACTCACCAGATTGCTGAGAAGATTAAAAAATAAGATAGGTATGAAGTACACAGAACAGGCTAGACTAGTACAATAGGCATTCAAACAATGATTTCCCCTTTATAAACCTCAACTTGATACCTTAGGGGCCATCTCATTGTCTCTGGGGCCATACTGCTTTATATATTCATTTTCAGAACTTTCCTTTGAGGTTTCTTCTGCTATGGCAACCCTTTCCCCAGATTTTCATGGGACTGGTTTCTTCTTATTATGCAGGTTTAAGTTTAGGGGTGACCTTCTTATGGAGATCTCTGTTGTCTTACTTAAAGTTGCCCCCAAGCCCTGTTACCCTCTAGGCCCCCAGCCTCTCTTTACTTTCTTTCTAATGTTTATGTACAGATGTGAGAGTTGGATCACAAAGAAGGCTGAGTGCAGAAGAATTGATGCTTTCTAATTGTGGTGCTGGAGAAGATTCTTGAGAGTCCTTTGGACAGCAAGGAGATCAAACCAGTCAATCCTAAAGGAAATCAGTCTTGAACATTCACTGGAAGGACTGATGCTGAAGTTGAACCTCCAATACTTTGGGCACCTGATGTGACGAGCTGACTTGTTGAAAAAGACTCTGATGCTGGGAAAGATTGAGGGCATTAAGAGAAGGAATGACAGAAGATGAGACGGCTGGATAGCATCACTGACTCAATGGACATGAGTTTCAAAAAACTCCGAGAGACAGTGAAGGACAGGAAAGCCTGTGTCCTGGTGTGCTGCAGTCCATGGGTCACAAAGAGTAGGACACGACTAAGCGAATGAACAACAATAACAAAACATTTATCAATATCTGAAATGATCTGATTTATATCTGTGTTCACCTGCCTCTTATACATCTCTGGAGCATAGAAGCTTCATAAGGGCTAAGGTCTTGTCTGTTATATTCAGAGCTCAGCAAGTATTCATGGAATGAATGAATGTTTAACACAGAGAGGCAAATGGCAAGGTGTCCTGATTCTAAAGGTAATGAAGAATAAGAATTTCAGAGCTCTTTCTGACATAAACGAATTGTTCAGGAAATCAGTGGCCTGGAGCCAGCCTCTCCTGCTGTGGGTAACTATTTACTTTATAGCTGGATTTGGGAAAGGGTGGGAAAATCACTCTTCATAGGTGATTTCTCTGTTGTTGCCTGTTGATGTGTTCACACGCAAAGTGTATGTTCATGCCGCTGAAATCACCCAGTGGATTTGGTGATTCCTGCCCTTCAAAAGAACTAGCTTGGGATCCAATTAGCATGATGCAACTTTCTGACCCTAGGGAGCCTGGCAGCATGGGTTAGTGGAATAAGAGTGGGTATTAAGATCAGACAGATCTGGGCTTATGTCCTGGTTCGGTTCTACCTTTTACTTGCTGTGGAGACTGGGCACGTCATGTAAATTTCCTTAATCCTCAGTTTCCTTATCTGTAAAGCTTTATTTGATAATCCATACCCTGCAGTGAGAAAATTAATTGAAGAGAGAATTCATTGAATTACCATGAGAATTAACAGTAGGAACATAGGGAAGTGCTTAGTATATCTTGAAGGCTCAGTGACTAGTAGGTATCAGTACTGTCATCTTCACATTCAAGAATGCCTTGCCAGAATATACTCATCAGTCTTGGAATGGATACTTAGTGGGAATCCAATTTCCTTTTAAGATTCTGCTATTTCTTTGCCTTACTTCTATGTCATTCAATTTCTTGCAACTGAGGGGCCAGGACTGCAGAGAGGGCTGGAGGAGTACTAGCCGAGTTGATTAAATCTATTCCAAGCTGTGAAAGATGGAAATGAAGACATTTCTCTTTACAGAGACAGTTTATGTTGCACCTGGAGATGGATGCAGCCATCAGCCCTCTCCAGTTTCTATACTGAGATTCATGCAGCTACAGGCACAGATCTAGCTGTTTTCTGTTCAACATTATGGGCCAAAAGGGAACTCAGAGAAAGGGTCAAGACTTCATGCTAGTCTGGACACATTTCACTTGCTGGCAACACAGAAAATTGCTTGACAAAGGTGAAGCAATAAACCCAACATTGTATTCTGAACCCACCATTCATCTTTTAGAATAACTAGATCAAGACTGACTGTACTCATTCTTTTGCTGACATAAGCCCCATAAGAGAGTAAACTGCTCTAAAAAAAGTATGAGACTATTTAACACTGACTTATAAACTCACATTCATATCAGTAATAGCAGTTTATCATAGACTAGGCATTTCATTTTCCTAATAAATGTGCAAGAAAGCACAAGAGGAAAAGTGAGACTCAGAGAAGTTCAGTGACTTGCCTGAAGCAAGGGAGCCAAGATTTGAAGCCTGGTTTGTTGGGCTTCAAAGCTCCCCGTGTCCTCTGCTACACCTTTCTGGCACTGCCAATGGAAGACCCAGGTCCTCCTAGGCACAGGAACCTAGTGCCTTAAAGGAAAAGTGCAGAGGTACACAAGAAGCCCGTTACTATTCCTACTCAGCACTGGGGAGCAAACAGCACTTCATTTCAAAACCAGACCTTGGTCCCAGTGTCTTGACATCTAACCGTGGGACCTGAAGAGCTCTCCTCAAGACAGTGACCCTCTGCAGGTGTTCTCCAATGCTGTCTGTAAGACTGAAAACTCCAGGGCTGAGGATGGTCACCTTAGGAAAGTCATTGCAAGAGCTTGTGAAGAGGGTTTCCCACAAGGCAGAGACCAGTGAAGCTCCTGGGAAACAGTGTCCTGGGAGCTCACTCATGAAAGTCAGGCTCTCTCCTTTGGCAGGGCTGACTCCAGACCCCCAGAGAAGACTGCAGATGGCTCCCACAGCCAACCCAGCTGCCACAGAGGTTTGGCTGGATCACTGATGTAGACCCTAGAGAGGAAGGCAGGGGATGTTCACTAGGGGCTCAGGCAAAGACTTCAGGGCATGTCCACAACCTTCTGGGACTGCTTGAAAAACGTTATGAACATTCCATAAAAATGCTTTCCCCTCTTGGAAGAGGAGTCATGGCTCATTCTCAAAAGGACTTAATGAGCACCAAATTTTAAGAATCACTAAAATATACAATTTCATCAGTTTCTTTCTTACATGATTCAGCAGCACTTTTGCTCCATTAGTCTTAAATATATTCATATATCAGCAGTAATCTAAATATATATGTGTATATGTATGTATATATATAGTATATATGTATGTATCCACACATATGTACACATTTAGGGCAGAATATACACACACACATATATTCATACATATATATACACATAACATATATATCCTTAACTGTTGCACACACACACATATACACACATGCCAAGTTCAACATGTGCAAAGAATATCGAGGCCCACAGACCCCAAGGGTCTTGCCCAACTTTGCACAGCAGGGGTGGGATGAGCAACACTCCACTGACCAAGAAGCATGAAACTCAGGTGGGAACCAACCAACTTGATGAATGAAAACAAGTGAATCCCTATAGTGTCATAATAATGTTTTGCAATCATTTTCAAGTCCAGTTACCGAAAATCCTAAAATGCTTATTAGGGTAAGGTGGGCTGCTTCCGCAGAACAGGGAGAGGCCATTACAAGGATGTTCTCCTACCCAAAGAGCTGCAACTCCAGCCCCGGCTCCGGTAGCGCCCTGGCTCCCCCCCCCCCCCCACGCCCCTTACCTGTTTGCCCAACTTCCCTCTCCTCTCCTCGGCTCTCTCGTCCTCTCTCCTCCAGCGGTTCCTGAAGCTGCTTCTCCAGCTGGAACTCCTTCGCTGAGGTCAGGCCGCCTCCCTTCGGCTGAGCTACGGGTGACAGCCAGGAGGCTGCTTACCTGTCCCTCCCCCGACTGCCTCTGAGCGGGCGGGGAGCCGCACCTTTCGGGTCGGCACTGCGATTGCTCAACTTTCCGCCGGATACCCCGAGGCGGCCGCGGCTGATGCTGGGAGAATCCTCAAGCCCGCCGTCCGCACATCACCTGTCTGAGCTCCTTCCCCTCCCCGCTCTTTTTTCTTTTCAATTTGACGTGAATAATGTATCTTCTGAGGGTCCCCCAGTCACGCCGAAACTCATTCTCAAGATGCTTTTTATAAAGACTAATGTGTGCCGTCGTAAAAGCGGCGAAGGTGGGGGCGGATAGAGTCTTTTTAGTTCCTTTGGGAGGGGACCTCCGTGCTGTCAGAGTCCTGGCTCTGCCCCAGGCTGCCGCCCGGCTGCTCCGGCGGGTTTCTGGCTTCTTCGGAGCAGCCCGGGCCCAGCCGCCGGCGCGCGTCTGCCTGCACTTGGCCTTGAACCCGCGACTCCGGCGCCGCCCCCGCGCCCTCGGCTCCGCCCGCGGTGGGTACTCACTTTTCCCGGGGAGCGAGGTTTGCCATCTCACTCCGTGAGCACTTCCCGCACAAGGATGTGGACCTCCATCGTGCGTAAAGCTGTTTCAGGAACAGTGGATAGACTCCAGAAAGAGGGAGCGGAGCGAGTTAGACTTAAAGAGAAAGGGGGCGGGGGTGGGAAGCCCGAGACCAGCAGGCTGGTGTCTGGGTATCCCAACCTGGACTCCAGCAGCCCGGCGGCTCTGGGACAAGAAGCCCAGCAAGTGCACTTGTTCACTCTTTCTTTGTGAGAGGAGGAGTCAAGGTTGCAACATTTGTGTTCCTTGCCCGAGGCGAAACAGTGATTTTCTTAAGCCTGCAAAATGTCCAGAGTCGGCCGGCTTCACCAGGTGAAGGAAGGAGCTGGGGAAGCCGGAATGCAGCAAAGAAGTGGAGAAGGAAGAACGGTTTCACCCTTAGATGGATTTTGCACGCTAGATGCGGACCACAGGTCTTCCGATGAGACTGCATCACAAAACAGATTGGCAAAACAACAATAATAATAATTTAAAAATAGCTTCATAAATGGAACGACCTCAAAGCTGGTATTTCTCCTGGCAGCCAAGACGTGGAGTGTCTCCGTGTCAGATTTCTTTCCTTATTTCTGAATAACAGCTTGAACAGCAGCTTGACAGCACTGGAGTGAGGCTCCGGGGGAACTGAATCTCACCTTCCCTCAGAAGACGGAAGGGTCGGGGCAGAGTGAAAGGGGCAAAAACAGTCAGTGACCCGAGAGAGCAGAGAGAGCGAGAGAGCTGGTTTTGCTTTCTTTTTAGGTGCCCCAGTGCCTGTCTATTCTCTGCCGCGTGAGTGCAACACAGAAGCATTGGTGGTGCTGAAATAATCCACGCTTTTGTTCTTTTCCACAAATATACAATTCATGTTTTCTATTGTCTTTTCTGTATGGGGGTGTGACTTTTTCCCCTCTTTTTCTGGCAATAACAAAACCATACATAACCACCACCTTTTTTCTCTGGCGAAAGTACTGAAACAAAAGTAGTAGCTGCCTCAAGGAAATACTTATCCCTCAATTAATAAGTTGTTAGTGTCTGTTTGCTGCTATTAATTAATATCTTATCTGCTTATTTAATTACCCAGAGGGGCACCATGGAGAATATTTTAAACAAAGACTATACATTCTCAACAAAAAATTTTTGGAATTCTAGGTGTATTCCCTTTTGAATGTTTGACGCTCTGGAATTACTGGCAAATGACACTCAGTAGTAGCCACCTGCTGAGTCTCCAGAAGCCACTGAATATTCCAAGATGATTTGGTGATCTTTTTGGACTGGAAGCCCAGAGGCACCTGTATAGGCATGACCACCTGATGCTTCCTGTTCAGTAACGTGACCTTGTACAATTAAACCGTAAACCCCATCTGGTTGTCTTTGTTGTTTTTCAGTCACACAGTTGTGCCCGACTCTTTGCAACCCAGTGGACTGCAGTATGCCAGGCTTTCCTGTCCTTCACCATCCCCCAGAGTTCTCTTAGCTGATGGAAGAAGCTTCTTTCTTGCACACTTACCTTGCTCATGGGGGCACTGTAAAGGTATGCAACCCCTGTTTATTTTCAAAACCACTGGGTGACATGGGATCGTCAATGGCAGAATGTTTCTACATGGCCTTTGCAAAGCAAGGCATCATCAGTTTTTTTTTTTTTTTTAATGTTCTAATCAGATGATTTTAATAGTTGGTGGAAAAAACCTCACCCAAGTAACTCTAGACTGTCAGGTCTTGGAAGGTGGGGCCCTTGTTCTTTCTCTTTGTGGTTCCCAGTTAGCTACAGATAGCTCAGTTCATCAGTGCTCCTGGTTTCCAGATTGACAGATGGGTTGTTGAGTGACTAGTCCACATCTCATTGGAAGGGAAGGACCAGGCTTTCCACTCTGTTGTGTAGCACACAGGCACCGTCCACGAACCACCAGCGTTAGCTCTCATGGAATTAATTACTTTGCCCCAGCTCTACTGAGATGATGTAGGAAGTCAACTGTGAACCCCAATCCTATTCCAAACTGTCTCCTGGCCCTTTTCTCTACAGACTCACAAGCCCTGCCCATTTACTTGTGTTCCCTTCTTGCTTGTCTCTGTCTTGTCACTGTTTCAGTGGGTGTGTTCCTCCTTTTTCCTAAGCTACTCCTCCAACTGAGTCCTAGACCCCAGCCCTAGCAGTTGCCTCCAAGATTTTACTGTACAGCCAGTACAGAGGAAAGAGCCCAGCTCTTTGTTGGCATGGATTTGGGTCTTCAGTATTTACTTGGCTTCCCTACACCTCACTTGCCACATTGTAAATCTGACACAGTAATATAGGCCTCAAAAATAACAATAGAGATTATTAATTATCAGCAAAAGGAGCCATAATGGTGATAACATAAGTAACTGCTACTGCTGCTGCTAAGTCGCTTTAGTCGTGTCTGACTCTGTGCGACCCCATAGACGGTAGCCCACCAGGCTCTCCCATCCCTGGGATTCTCCAGGCAAGAACACTGGAGTGGGTTGCCATTTCCTTCTCCAATGCATGAAAGTGAAAAGTGAAACTGAAGTCGCTCAGTTGTGTCCGACCCTCAACAACCCCATAGACTGCAGCCCACCAGGCTCCTCTGTCCATGGGATTTTCCAGGCAAGAGTACTGGAGTGGGGTGCCATTGTCATCTCCGAACATAAGTAAATGCCTGACAAATAACATTCAGTTCCCCCCCTCCACTGCCCCCTTCCTTTTCTCCCTACCTTCAACTCACAGTTAATGTTTTCTGCCTTATCATCTTCTTTCTCAGCCTACAATGTCCTTGCATCTTCCTTGACCCTGCTAACCCTTTTGGTGGCTTTATGATTCAATTCACTCCTTTCTTCATCTGTCAAGCTTGGTGAAAGAATAAGCTATAGTTCTCAGTTGTCCCTGACTCAGTAAGCTCTCAACACCTTCTCTCAGTGGTTCTTAACTCTGGCTCTACCCTGGTCATCTGAGGATTGTTTCAAACACAGTGTATCTGGGTGTCACTTGCAGAGCTTCTGATTCAGACGGTTTGGGGGGAGGGCCCCGATTTGTCTGTTTCTATGAAGATGCCCCAGCAGAGTGGACAAAAACTGCCTTAATCCCCCTGCACCCTGGCTTCCATCACTACTACTCAGCTGCTTTCTTTCTCAGGGCTGTGCCTTCCTGGGGCTCACGGCACCGCTTCACTCCCTCCTCTTGAGATCCTCATTGCGTTGCTCTCAGGCCCTGCCCTCCTCCCCTGACTGTCCTCAGTCTGTCTACGGCCCTCCTCTGTTGCCTCGTGCCACGGCCCCTATTTTTTCTCCTCCTCCCTGAATGGGAACAGTTTTATCTTTGGTCCATTACACATGCTCCCTCTTTCATTTGATCCCACCTCCAGAGGTGACCACCATTAACTTATTGGTGTGTAACTAGCCTTGGCTTCCCAAGTGGTGCTAGTGGTGAAGCATCCGTCTGCCAATGCAGATGATGTAAGAGATGCAGGTTCCATCTCTTGAGTGGGGAAGATCCACTGGAGGCATGGCAACCCACTCTAGTATTCTTGCCTGGAGAATCCCATTTACAGAGGAGCCTGGCAGACTACAGTCCATAGGGTTGCACAGAGTTAGCATGCACAGCTGAAGGGACTTGGCATGCACAACTCTCCTCATCCTACATGTATGTAGCCACATCTCTATATGTACATGCTTCTCGTTTTTTAAACTAAAAACTAAGTAATTTCTGTGACTTGTCTTTTGTGTCATGCAATTGTATATTCTAGGTTACCAGCTATAGAATTAGCCCATCCTTTTTATTGGCTGCCTCTTCTATAATTTATTCTACCATTCTTCCGTTGTTAGATCTTTGATCATTTCAATTGTTTATTGTAAAAAGTGCTGTCATGATTATCTTTGCCTGTACCTTAGGATGCATGCGTGCGTATGAAGTTACTTTAGTTGTGTCTGACTCTTTGCAACCCTATGAACTGTTTTCTGCCAGGCTCCTCTGTCCATGGGATTCTCCAGTCAAGAATACTGGAGTAGGTAGCCATTCCCTTCTCCAGGGGATATTCTCGACCTAGGGATTGAACCTGGGTCTCCTTCATTGCAGGCAGACTCTTTACTGCTGAGCCACCAGGGAAGCCCTGTACCTTAGGATAGATACTTAGAAATGGTATTGTTAGGTCAAAGGGAATGAGAACTAAAATTCTGTAAGATCACTGCCAGATTGCTCTCCAAAAAATGTTGTAGAAAAAAGTCCTAGAAATGAGAACCCTGAGTAGGAACATTAAAAATTCTCATATGTATTGATAATTTTAAATTCTTCCTCAATACTTACCAATACAGATGTGTACCAGTATACACTCCAACCAAGTGTTTGCTCACATCCTTGTGAGGAACGAATTTTATCAAAATAATTTTTTTCAGCTCAATAAGCGAAGTAGTGTATCGTAGAATTGTTCTAATTCATAGTCCCCTAAGTACTTGTGAGGGAAGACATAATTCATATGTTTATTATCCCTTGAGATTTTTTTCTCTATTTTCAATCTTATGCCTATATTTTTTTTTCTGGTATAGTTGTTTTTCTAAAAAAATGATTTTTCTTTTCTATTGTATATACATTAACATTTTGTTGAATATATTGCAAATGTTTAATATTTGTCATGTTTCCTTTGATTTTATTTATGGGCTGTTTTATTGTACAAAGTTTTAGATTTTCACCTAGTTGAATCTGTCAATTATATTCTAACAAGTTCTATTAACCATATTCTGAGTTTTCTCTATTGTTTCTTTGCTTCTAATATTGTTAAAAATATTTTAAAAGATTTTTAATTATCCTAGAAATGGTTTTTAAATATTACATGAGATAGAGGATTAAATCAGTTTTCTTCTGAATACATAGTCAATCATCCTATTAGGTTTTATTGAACAAATACATAATTTCCCACTGATTTCTAATGTCAAATATTATACATTTCCATATATTTATATCTGTTCTGGACAGTACTCTGCTTTGTTTGGCATGAGTATTTACATGCCAATAATGAACAGTTTTGAGGAACTTCCGTACTGTTTTCCACAGCAGCTGCATCATTTTACATTCCTACCAATAGCACTTGAATGTTCCACTTTCTTTACATCTTCACCAACACTTTTTAAAAATAATTATCACCCCAGCAGGTGTGAGGCACTACCTGGTTGTGGTTTTGATTCATATTTCCCTGATAATTAATGATGTCAGGTACCTTTTCTTTTACCTGTTGGCCATTTGTATGTCTTTTGAGAAATGCAATTTAACCCCTCTGGCCATTTTTAAATCAGGTTGCTTATGTTGTTATTTTTATTGTTTGCTTTTGAGTTGTAGGAGTTCCTTATATATTTTGGACATTAACTTCTTATTAGATATGTAGTCTGCAAATATTTTCTTGCATTCCATAGATTATCTTTTTACTTGGTTGATTGTTCCTTTGCACATAGAAGCTTTTTGCTGCTGCTGCTGCTAAGTCACTTCAGTTGTGTCTGACTCTGTGTGACCCCAGAGAGGGCAGCCCACCAGGCTCCCCCGTCCCTGGGATTCTCCAGGCAAGAACACTGGAGTGGGTTGCCATTTCCTTCTCCGATGCATAAAAGTGAAAAGTGAAAGTGAAGCTGCTCAGTCGTGCCAGACCCTCAGCGACCCCATGGACTGCAGCCTACCAGGCTCCTCCGTCCATGGGATTTTCCAGGCAAGGGTACTGGAGTGGGGTGCCATTGCCTTCTCCATAGAAACTTTTCAGTTTGAGGTAATTGCACTTGTTTATTTTGTTGTTTTTGCCCATTCCTTTGTTGTCATATCCAAAAAGACATTTCATGACCAATGTTAAGATGCTTTCCCCTCAGTGTCTTCTAGAAGTTTTATAGTTTCAAGTCTTACAGTTAAGTTTTTAATTTGTTTTGAGTAGATCTTTGTGTATCTGTAAGATAAGGTCCAGTTTCATTTTTTGCAAGCAGATATACAATTTCCCCGTCACCATTTGTTGAGAGACTCCTCTCTCCCCATTTTGTATTCTTGGCACCCTTCTCAAAGATCAATTGATAGTAAATGTATGAATGTATTTCTGGTCTCTCAATTCTGTTCTGTTGGTCTATATGTCTGTTTTAGTGTCAATACCATACTGTTTTTATTCTTGTAGCTTTGTCATATAGTTTAAAACCTGAACGTATGTCTACCTTTGTTCTTCTTCCTCAAAACTGATTGACTATTCCAAATATTTTGTGGTTCCATATGATTTGTAGAACTGTTTTCTTATTCTGAAAAAAATGCCATTGGGATTTTGATAGAGATAGCACCAAATTTGAATATTGTTTTGGTTAATGTGGCTGTTTTAACAGTAGTGAGTCTTTCCACAAACATGAGATATGTTTCCATTTATTTGTGTTTTTTAAAAATTCTTTCAGCACTATTTTATAGTTTTCAGTGGACAAGCCTTTCACCTTCTTAGTTAACTTTATTCCTGAATATTTTATTCTCTTATGCTACTGTAAATAAGATTATTATCTTAATTTTATTTTGTATAATGTATTGTTAGTATATATAAATGTAACTATTTTAGTATGTTGATTTTGTATCCTGCAATTTTACTGAATTTGTTCATTAGTTCTAATTGTGTGTGTGTGTGTGTGTGTGTGTGTGTGTGTGTGTGTGTAGTCTTTAAGGTTTTCTTAAAGATTATGATTATGTCATTTGCAAACATAATTGTGTTTCTTTTTCTCTGATTTAGATGACTTACATTTTTTTTTCTTGCCTAATGGCTCTGTTAAGGACTTCCAGTACTATTCTCGATAGAAGTGGATGTCCTTGCCTTCATTTTTCATTCTTTAATTTTTTTTTTTCATTCATTCACTTGTCAAGAATGCCAGGTTCATTTTTAGGTGCTGGTTTACAGCAGGAAAAATGTAACTAGTCTCAGTCTGAGATCTGGTATTATATTCTGGAGTTTGGAGGAGGAAAGATTAAAAACAAAGAAACAAACTGTATATTAGGTGATGATATATGCTAAGAAGTAAAACAAAGCGGAGAGGAGATGTGGATTAAGTCAGAGGGTCAATATTGGGCCTCTTTGATAGTATAACATGAGCTGAATCTTGAATAAGGACACTGAAGAACTCTTTTGGAATAAAGCTCCTCCTGGGAAGGAAGAAGGAAGCCACTGGAGTGTTGAGCAGAGTGCCAGGAGCTGACTTTTATTTCAAATGGGTCCCCATACCTGATGCCATGGAATGTTATTGACAATTGTCATCCCTGCCTCCATCCTTTGTTTCTTTCTGAGATTTTTGCCGTATGAACTTGTCTTGAGAGTTTACTTTCTTGATGAAATCTTTCAGATTCAGCTTTGTAAGCTGAAGTCATCCCTTCCTCCAAGTGCCTCCTCTCAACCCCCTGGGGAAGAAGGAAAATACTATACAAAGAAGCTTTCACTAGTGAGCTTTCACCATCTAAACAGCCTTTGGTGACAAGAACCTGTGGCTGGAGGCTACTGCTTCCTTCCTGGTTCAGAGTTAAGACTTCCTTGAACTTTGTCTTCCCTGATGCCTAAATTATGGGAACTAGGGCAAGTCTTAGAGTCTTTTCTCAAGCAAGACTGCCTTTCTGTCTTTGCCAAAGTTCATATTCCTGACTCAATTGAGAAATGGGGAAGGTGATTTTCTACTTTTGGTAACATCATTGAAAGTTCTATTGTTAAACAGTTCTCCTGGGGATTTGGAACTGGGAATTTTATACTCTAGTTCTCCTTCCTCAAAGTCCCCCTACCTTCTCCTCTAGGCATTCCATCCACACTCAGGATAATGTGACATGGTAGAAAGAGTACTGAGCTGGGGACCAGAAGGCCTGAGTCTTAGTCTGAACTCACACTGAACTGGCCATGAGGTTTTTTAGTGGAAATCTTTGGACTTTAATTCAAAATAATGGAGAACTTTTGATAGAAACAAGCATTTCCTGTCTTCCACTCTGGAATGCAATATTTGACAGTCACTAATGGATTTTCTTCTTTTAGAGACTAGGAGATTAGAGCCCAGAGAAGCAAAGACTGTCATAAGTTCACAAGATGTGACAGATGTGGGTTTGATCCCTGGATCGGAAAGATCCCCTGGAGAAGGGCCTGGCAACGCACTCCAGTATTCTTGCCTGGAGAATTGTATGGACAGAGGAGCCTGGAACCTGGAGTCCATAGCGTCACAAAGAGTCAGATACAACTGAAGTGACTTAGTATGCACGCATGGCAGAGCACAGTGGTATGAATAGTATGATCTCCAGAGTCAGGCTTGCTAGTCAGAGTGTCTGGCTCTACTACTTATTGGTTATGTGTCTTGGACAAATTGCTTAAGTTTTATGCTTTCAGTTGCCCTCATCTATAAAGTGGGAATAAAAAGTGTACCTATCTTTCCAGACTGCTTGAGTATTAACAGAGATTACTGAAGTAAAAGAACTTAGAACAGCATCAGGCATGTAGCAAACTTTATGGTTAGTATGTTTGTTGACAAGACAGTCATCAAAGTTATGTCTAAGTGCTAGAAATTGCATCATATGTGGAAAGTCCTATAGACCTGATGATGTTTGGCTGAGTAGAAGGAAGGCAAATCGGTTAGTTTTCTTTAGTTATATAAAGGGTTGTCACCTGAAAGAGGTACTTCTTTGACGTTTCTTATAAAGATCTTTGGACTTTAATTCAAAATAATGGAGAATTTTTGATGTAAACAACAGTTTCCTGTCTTCCACTCTGGGTTGTAATATTTGACAGTCATTGATGGATTTTCTTATTTTAGAGACTAGGAGATTAGAGCCCAGAGAAGCAAAGACTTTCCTACTTTCACAAAATTGGGCCCAGGCAAAGTGGCCTGGGACCTCATGGTACCTCATGAGTCCAGCAACTGTTGTTGTTGTTTAGTCGCTAAGTTGTATCCAACTCTTCTGTGACTTGATGGACTGTGGCCCACCAGGCTCTGTCCATGAGCTTTCCCAGACAAGAGTATTGGAGCGAGTTGCTCTTTCCTTCCACAAGGGATCTTCCCAATCCAGGGACTGAACTTGGGTCTCTGGCATTGACAGGCAGATTCTTTACCTCTGAGCCACCAGGGAAGCCCTTAGCAACTATTAGATGTTGGCAATTTAGTTTATGGGCTTGAGGTTGCCAGCCTCCAGTCTCCTTCTAAGCCAAAAGAAAGCAGATCCTTTGTAAACATCTGGAAAGCCAAGCTGTAAACTCTGAGGATCTGGAGTTCTGTAGGTGGCTGAGAGCCTGGCTGGGCTAACAATGGCTTCAGAAATGGCAACCATCTGTCAGATCATGTGCTCTCCTTGCAGTAGGATTAGCTGGCTTTGCTGTCTGAGTCTCATCATGAACCAGTCTCCCTAGGATTGCCTGGATTTCCAGCACCCTTCAACGCAGTCATAAAAAATATTGACACCAGGAAGTCCTGTTAAAAAGAAATTTTCTTAAACATATCTTTAATTAAATTTATTTTTTTCATCTTGGAAGTGAGAACTTTCTCTGAGCCTACCTCTCTCCTTGCCTGTCCTTTCCTCTCTTCTTTTGTACTTCCTACATGGAACGGAATAAATGGAGGGCATCTTTCCAGCATCAGCGTTTCAGGGCTGGGGTTCTAAGAGAACAAGCCTTCCAATGGTTGTCATCTACAAGGTGTTACGCAGATTTCCTCCATAACTTTGAGTTCTTTGCTGGAGCCAGAAAAAGAGCTGCTGGCAAGGGGGAACAAAGGACTGGGCTGGCACACCAGGGCTTTGCTCTCTGCTGCCTTCCTTTAACCTCAGGTCACAAAGAAACATTTGGGAATCTGGATTCCCAACCAGGATCACAGGTGGAGTGCCTGCCATGTAATTGCATCTCAGGTCACAGTGTGGCTATGAGCAAGGTCTGATTTAAGGAGGAAAAAAAGAATCACAAGTTTGTAGGGACCAGAGGGGTCAGGATGGGGCCACTGGGGAGTGAAAACACACTCTTCAAATGCTGTTTGTTTGTTTTTTTTTCAGATGTTATAAACCCACTCATCTTCAGTGTTCATGAGTGAGGAAAGGAGAGAGAGAGGGAGAGAGAGGTGGCAGGTAGAGAGATGGGAATAGAGAAATAGAGAAATTGAAGGAGAGTGACAGGGAAAGAGAGAGAGAGAGAAGTGGCAGGGAGGGGAGGAAAGGAGAAATCCAGGAGAGGAAGAACATAGGTATGTATTTGTCTTGCCTGTTGCCCTTGCTCCTTACACCTTCTCAGCTGGCTTTTTTAGCCTGGGAACATAGATCTGCTTTGTCACATATGTGAATGCTCAGTGCCAGCTTATTTACACTATGGCCATCCAACCAGATGGAGTCAGGTCTCCCCTCTGCCAAGGCTTGTCTTCAGGGTGAGAGATAGGGCAGTGGGAGAAGAGTCAGGAAGGGGAATAGAAATGGTTTCAGAGGCTCTGAAATCTTGCCACTCATATGCTGAATTGATCACCAGCCCCACTGGCCACTTAGCTGGAAAGTGAGAGAAGAGCTAGGAAATTATACTGTTACCTTCTGGTTACCTTTTTTCCCCTTTGTTTTTCTTCTTAATTTTAAAGGGAACGTGGATTCTCTGTCCAGAATATGGTGCATGGGACCAGCTGCTTCCTTGTGGAGTGAGAAGAGCCACCAGCCAGGCTGAGGCCCAGCTGGGACACTTGGCAGGCTGGATGCCTCACCAGTTCCTGCCAAAGAAACCACAGCCAATAGCTTCTCCTACCTTTCTGGGTCCCTCTCCCACACTTGTGGGGTTCCTGTGCTGGCTGAAGGCATGAAACCAACTCTTGGTGCATGTGGGATTCATATCTCAGGATTCAGAGGGGCTAGAGTCAGCGTGGCACACCATGTCCCCTTCATCCTGTCTCCTGGTGCCTGTTGACCAATAGTGCAAGGGCAGGTCAGGCAATTCACAGAAATCCTATGTGCTAGTGCTGCTTTTGTGGGCAGGACGTGGCTGCCAAGGCAAACACATCCCACTCTACTTAGGCTGAAAGGCAAACAACATCAGTCATTGTTTACTTGGTAAGGCAGACCTTAGCACCATCCATGGAGACGCATGACACTGTCCTAAACTGTGTAAAGTGATTTGTTGTTTTTGTAGTTGGACCACCTGCCCTCCATCAGGCAGTGTTTCAACCATTATACATTGGTCAGTGCTCAGGAGCCAAGTGGAAACAGCTCCTTTACTTGACTCAATTGGCTTATTCTCTTCTAGAGTTAAAAAGCCCATGGGCCTAGATCGCCATGAGATCTTACACTCTTACTGGGAAGTGAGACTGCTCCGAAAATTGCCCTGATGTTTACTCTTCTCATAAATACCTCTCTGAAAAGGAGACTACAGACCTTTTCATCAACCAGACAATGCTTCTGGGAAATCATACATTTTGTAATGTTAAATCTCTCATACTGCCATTGAAATTTTAGCCAATCACATCCTCAGGTTTCAAAGTCTTACACCATATCATTTCATTCATATATGAAACAGGTCATGCATAGCAGCCTTAGCTTTGAAATTAAATGCAGCTCATCGACTTTTTTCACCAAAAATTGGAAATATTACCATAAAATCCGTACACAGTGCTTTCTTGGAAAACACTGTCTGTGCCCATGGGACACACATCCCCACTGTCATTAGCCCACTGTCACTGCGCGTATAGCCTCCCTCTTCCATGGGTCCTCCTCTCTGCTTCACCCAGTCTCCTTGGCTTCCTCTGTCTCCTATAGACCCCGAAGCCACCTGTCAGTTACTATGTATTATTTCACTTGCATTGTTTTTCTTAGACTAGAAATATAGTTTTTAAATGCCAGGTAGTTATTAAAAGTAAGAGAACAAAATTTGAACTGATGGAGGATCATGTTTCTAGGGGAATATACGGGAAGACGACAGTTGTTAATTGGAAGAGAAGTTTTTAGTACCTAGGCTTGCTTCACTCATTCCTGCTGCCTCCTGGCTGCTGTGCGAATTCATCTCTGTGACTCCTGTTTCCAACACCATCTCCACACATTTTGAAAAGTTAGCTCATTTACTACAACTTGTCTTTGGTCTTCCCTCCAGCCACTACCTCATTCCTTTTAAAGAACCTCCAAGAAATGAATGTCAAATGATTTGAGACAATAAGAGATCAGTGGATCAAAGGTAAGATTAGAATCCCCCATGATCGTCAGCAAAGGACGAAAGTAAAATTTGGAGATAACAGGAGATGTGGGTTTTTTCTTTTTGCAGGTTGGTTGGAGAAACAGACTATGTTTTGAAAAATCACTGTTGAGGCTCATAAAGGACATACTTTTCATCATGCATAGGTATAATTTATGTTAATTTTCTTCAAGATACCCATAGAAAATTATGCAAAAGTTCCCAATATGGTAACTATAATAAACTTCATTTCTGCAAAAGTTTTTCCTTAGAGATTTTAGGAAAGTGCTTTGAGGCGAAAAACAGTTTTCAAAACAAAGCCACAGTATATCAATTTCCTCTTTCAGTGAAAAACCAATAGAAGATGAGTGACCAGAACACAGATATGGTATTGAAAATGGAGGATCTTCACTAAATGTCTACTCAGTGTCTCCTGAAGCTCCAGAAGAATGTTATAAATCCCTAAAGAAGTATAGCCCACCCCTTGCGGTGAATCCCAGGGATCTATGATCCCTTCTTACCACTCACCCCAATAAATAGCACCTGAGAGAGTAGGACCCAGCAAAAGTAGGAAAACCTTTCTGTATCAGAAAGGTGTGATTCATCCAGAATGAAATGGAAAAAAAAAATGCACTTTTTAAGAGAGAGAAGCTGTGAGAAAATGAACTGTGGAGCCAAGGGGTCCAGAAAGGAGGAAGTTTAGCATCTAGAGGAAGGGATTAATCTGTTAGGGATTTAAAAAGAGAGTTATTTTGTAAGAATTTATATACAAGTTGGTGTGTGAGGAAAATAGGGGCCAGGGAAAGATTGAGAGGTAAATAACTGAATGGGGAATGCTTTCTAGATTGCAGAGAAAGAAAGAAACCTTCACACACATACATACACAATTACTTGATACTTGTAATATTTTCTTTATCTCTCACTCTGTGTGTGTAAGTATAAAAATTGTCCCCAAATGTCCTGTATAGCTGTGCCTGTATATTTTCCTCAGACCAGAATTCATTGATGTTTTGCATCTGATTTTCCTGTCTCTTTAATCTTTATTCTACAACCATCACCCTGTCTTCCATAACACTGGTATTTGTGATGAGTTTATGTCAGTAGTCTTGGGTCTTTCTGTATTTTTCAATTTGTGTGTGTGTGTGTGTGTGTGTGTGTGTGTGTGTGTGTGTGTGTGTGTGTTTGCTTGCATTACTAGGCAGATCTCATTGTTTAAAAAGCACAGGCTCAGAAGCCAGGTGGCCTTGGTTGTAACCACAGATCCTTTAATGAGCTTTGGGATCTTGGGCAAGTTACTTTACCTCTCTGTGCCTCAGTGACATCTAGACAATGACTATAATAGTTATATGTGGCTTCCTAGGTGGCTCAGTGGGAAAGAATCTGCCTGCCAATGTAGGAGACGTGGGATCGATCCCTGGGTTAGGAAGATCCTCTAGAGAAGGAAATGGCATCCACTCCAGTCTTCTTGCCTGGGAAATCCCATGGACAAATGAGCCTGGTGGGTTACAGTCCTTGGGGTCTCAAAAGAGTCGGACATGACTTAGTGACTAAACAGCAACAATATCTTAATAGTTACATGGATATTTGTCTAGTATTGTTTGGTTGTTATTATTAGAGAATATACTCCAATTCAGTCTTATAGCAGATAGGAGAGTTTTGTATGATTCCTGATATTTTTTGGTTGCAAATGACCTGAGAATAATTTATTCTTAATTTAGAATAATAATGATAATGGTATAATAATAACTGTAGTAACATATACTGACTTCTCAAGATAAAATTATGTGGTCTCTAATTACTATATCTAAAAGTCCGGATTTAAGATCATGTCAGCATTATATATCTAATTATGGCACGGGCACACTTCATGATCCGTATCTAAAAATTGCATTTGTTAAGACCATGAAGGCTTCACATTTTGGTGGTGCTGTCTCATGATGGTGATTTTTCTAAATTGCTAATTTTTCTCTGGAAAGCTCAGATTTTATCATTGGCAACAAAGCTGTCAGTTGATTTTTTGACGTGACAGATGTACTTTGTTCATTCCTGAGATGTCTGTCAAATACCTGAGTCTAAATAGCCATAGTTCGTCATTCATTTTTCTTACAAGGAAAACTGGAAAAAAAGAAGAAAAGAAGAAGAAACATTTGGGCTAGGTTGCAAGCCCATCACCTGATTTCTTTCCCTCTTACAACCCTTACACTTGGGTATGAGGAAAGGCATTTCAGTGAACTTCCCATTTTTCCACACAGTATAAAAGGTTTGTACTCGAGGTTTATGATCTTATAAAATTAGTACACTTTACTGCTTCATTAAAGAAGCTGTTAGATGAAACTGGCTTCTTTGAATTTTCCCAGTGAATGTGTGTCTGTTAAAAAAAACAACAACACAATGACTGTTAACACAGTGTGAGCCCTGTCCTGATTTATACTCATGCAATTTTATCCACTATGTCTTGTACCAAAGTAAACATCAGCACAATAAAAAATAAAAGCAAATAACTCTCATTATTAACCCAATATTATTATTAAAGTAGTTTCACCTTGTACCCCCAGCTCTGAAACGGTATTAGGTATCCCTGGCAGTCTGTGAGCTATAATTTGAGAATCATTGTGTTGAAGGATATGGGTCAGTTGAGTTTCGATTCTGCTAGTATTTCTGCTAGTCTTCAGGGAGAAAAGTAAATTATCTGAAACCTAGCCTTGGGGAGCTAAAAATCTGGTGGATAAGGTAGATATACATACCACTAGGTAAAAAACATTGCAAACATTGGGTTTTATAATGATGAAGAGGAAGTAGTTCTTTCGGTTTGAAGAGGTTGTGTATATCTTTGCAAGTAGATCATGTGTCCTGGGACTTGCAAACCTTGTCAGATTTCCACGTTACAAGCACAGGCATTAGCCCATACATGTACGAGTCTGAACACTTAGGGAATGGCAAGGGGCCTGGGTTGGCTAGATAATAGGGTGCCTCAGAGTGGTCCTATAAAACTGGAAAGGTGGGGGGACTAGTTGGAAGAGACACTGAAGGCTTTGAGGACACATAGTTTTTCAGCTTACACTGAGCAGCCGCATTAATTTGGCCTAGAGTAGTAGTATGGCAACCCACTCCAGTACTCTTGCCTGGCAAATCCCATGGACGGAGGAGCCTCGTAGCCTGCAGTCCATGGGGTCGCTAGGAGTCGGACACGACTGAGCAATTCCACTTTCATGCATTGGAGAAGGAAATGGCAACCCACTCCAGTGTTCTTGCCTGGAGAATCTCAGGGAACGGGGAGCCTGGTGGGCTGCCGTCTATGCAGTTGCACAGAGTTGACACGACTGAAGCAACTTAGTAATAGCAGTAGTAGTAGTTCACAAGGTGTTGTCCCAGACCAGCATCGTTGACATCACCTGCGAACCTGTTAGAAATGCAGATTCTCAGGTCCCACCAAGGCCTATTGAATCAGAAACTCAGGGTAGGACTAGCCATTGATGTCTTAGTAAGTTCTCATTAAGATTCTGATGCCT
The DNA here is from genome assembly GCF_016772045.2 of Ovis aries. Classification (NCBI taxonomy): domain Eukaryota; kingdom Metazoa; phylum Chordata; class Mammalia; order Artiodactyla; family Bovidae; genus Ovis; species Ovis aries. Next base: position 39,069,018 of record NC_056069.1, on the reverse strand, counting down.
GCAAAATTTGCAGCACCACGGGCCTAGGGCTTAGACTGTGATTCTTTCCACAGAAATCCTACCTGCATCAGAATCACCTGGGGGCAGGGGGTATGACACCTGAATGTCCCCAGGCCCTACTTCAGGGCTACAGAATCAGAACATCTGAAACAAAACCCAGGAACCTGGATGTTGGCAAGTCTGGTTGAAGCACAAGTATCACTGACCTAGCAGAGATAAAGCTGAAGAACACTGCTTAATTTTTACCAGAAATTTTATTTTGATAGAAGGAATTTCAGAGGAAGGAATACAAATATGCATTTCACCCAATTTCCATTGCAAGTCATGGTCTATGTGCATTTTGCCGGTCATAAGAGAACCATTGGAGAAGGCAATGGCACCCCACTCCAGTACTCTTGCCTGGAAAATCCCATGGACGGAGGAGCCTGGTAGGCTGCAGTCCATGGGGTCGCTAAGAGTCGGGCACGACTGAGCAACTTCACTTTCGTTTTTCACTTTCATGCATTGGAGAAGGAAATGGCAACCCACTCCAGTGTTCTTGCCTGGAGAATCCCAGGGATGGGGGAGCCTGGTGGGCTGCTGTCTATGGGGTCACACAGAGTCGGACACGACTGAAGTGACTTAGCAGCAGCAAGAGAACCATGAATTCTCTGCAGGATCGCCAAGGAGATACACCAGTTCTTCCTCCAAAGCCTCTTCGTACATTACTGATCTTTACAACTTATGTGTGGAGTTGGAAGGTAGGAGCAAAATAGGTGACTAATTGCATAAGTCGTAAAGTACAGTAAGATGTGGCAGAAAATCTGCCGGAATGAAGGCACACACATTGTAATTATCTAACAAAAGTCTTATCTCCTTGTGGCTTACTAAGAGCACCTAGATATCGAGTTTTGTTTTCCTTCCAGCTAAGCGACTAACACACATACACATTCACCCAAGCATATATTAAGTCTTTTGGACACTCACAACTTAATTCCCTTAAAGTAGTCTAGTCAGATTTGTTATTTTCTCAATCTCTACAGAAAATTTGAGTTAAATATAATGTGGCTGGATGTTTAATGGACAGTAATTTGCTAAGCACATTAAAGTTATAGTTTCCCACTTAGATCTGTGGGAGAGGAAGGAAAATACATTGAAGAGTTTAGTTGATGTGTGTGAGCCTAGAAAGTGAACACTAGTTCAGGATTTTAACCAGCAAGTACTCCTAGAGCAACCCCATGTAACCCTGTGTGAATGGGACTGGATGGGGGAGAGGGCAGAACTGGAAGAAGGGTGGAGTTTAAGGAGGAGAGGCTATTTGAATCTTGCAGTTTGCTTTTTGTTTTCTTCTGCCAAAAGGAAGCTATTTAATGTGCTTTTATGTTTAAACCTTATAAATGAAATTTAAAAAAAAGATTTTTTAAAAAGAATTTGTATAACAATCCTGCTGCACAGCAGAAATTAACACAATACTGTAAATCAACTATGCTTCAAAAAAAAAAAAAAAACCTACAAATGACTAGTTATTCTGCAGTGGTTGGCTAGTATGTTTACTTTGAAAGTGGCTGGAGTTTTATTTTCTGTGTTTTATAATGTACTTTGAGACAAAAATTACCCTGAAATCAGAAAAAAAAAAAGATAGGACATACTATGTACTCAGTGTGTAAGTCTTTCTCCCGCCTCTATTTGCCAGAGATGATCTACATAAAAAGTTTTTTTTTGTGATTAGATATACTTAAAAGTGCTCCCCAGGTGGCACAGTGGGAAAGAATGCACCTGGTGATGCAGGAGGTGCAAGAGATAAGGGTTAAATCCCTGGGTGGGGAAGACCCCTTGGAGGAGGAAACGGCAACCCTCTCCAATCTTCTTGCCTGGAGAGTCCCATGGATAGAGCCTGGCTGGTTAGAGTCCACGGAGCTGCAGAGTCACACGTGACTGAGTGACTGAGCACACACAGGCACATAAACTTAAAAGAAGTCTACTCTGCACTGGAGGGGAATTTCCCATACCCAGAAGGTCTGTTAGAAGTTCCAGCAAGTTGACTTTAAGAGAAAAGGTGTTGTGGGCTTACAGGTAGAGAAAGGATTCTCAGACCCCTCCTCAAGGCACTTTGATCAGAAGTCTATGCTTCTTATGGATGCTCTCTGTTCCCATTTGTGTGGGGACATTAGTTTCTGAGGTGCTTGACAGAAAATGAAACTCCCCTGCCCTATGCTCTAACTGATCCACACGTGTGACAGGTGTGACATGTGTGCAGAGCACCAGGAGCTGGCCCCAGAGCAAGGGGATGCTACCCAAAGGGACTACAACAGGTCCCAGTGCAGAGCTGAGTCAGAAAACCTAGTTCTTGGCTCTAATCTAACATGTGTATACCTGTGGTGGATTCATGTTAATGTATGGCAAGACCAATACAATATTGTAAAGTAATTAACCTGCAATTAAAATAAATAAATTTATATATATATAAAAGAAAAGTCTGCCTATGACCATTTAGAGACACACACCCTCTTAAGAAATCATTTGAGACAAGAACTTGCCTGTGTGTTAACTGAGGAAATAAAGTTCCAGTCTGTTGGGTCTCTGGGGTCTTCTTGGCTCTAGAACTGTCCATGTTGGTAATATTAGCTGTGTTTCCCAACTGGGAAGAAAAACTATCTCTGGTGATAGACAGTTGCAATCTAACTGATGGTACTGTCTGTTTGGAAGGAGCAGATTAGGGAAGCATATACCTGAGGTATCTTCTTGCCCAAACCTGCAGTGATTGAATATCACCTTAATATTTCATATCATTATGAATGCTTTCTCCCAAATTAAGCTAAACTTTATTTTGAGCTTTCCATATGAAAAGCACTCTGTGTAATCAATTCAGTGGAAGGCTCCTCTGAAAAGATCTCTGGCTCCCATCCCTTGAGAATCTCTGATTTAGAGGAGGATAAAAAAGTCTGTAAACACTGTTAAAACAAAGCCAGTTCTGATAGGTGCAGTAATGGAAGTAGAGAAACAGTAGATCCCCAAACATAAACACATGGATACTATGCATACACACCCATTCACATGTAGACTGAGTGGGTTGTATATTTCTAAAGCAAGTCTTGTTAATTCATATTGTATATCTTCAGTATCTTTATCACTATTTAACCAAATGAGATAGAAGCACTTTCTTCTGTGAATAGTTGCTTATGAGGTTAGTTATAACATATTCAAGAGATTTATTTATTATTCAGCAACACTTGAGAAATGCCATTTAAAACCTTGAACAAATTTTATCATACAAGCTTATAATCATTTAGAAATATTATTCCCCCAATCCAGATGCGAACTCTTTTTGTCTGCACAGAGGAGAAAAATACATAACACAAATGGAATTAAGTAATGTGAAGCATTCAGTGAAATGTAAAGTACTGTAAATGAAACCTAATGAGGTCAGCCTTGAAGTGGGAATGAGATGAACAGGGAAGATGTGCCACGAGACAGAGACAATCTCAATGACAACACATAGCATCACTATCTACTCACAGAAGCACCCCCCCATTATTGTTGTTCAGTCACTAAGTTGTGTCTGATTCTTTGTGGCCCCATGGACTACAACACGCCAGGCTCCTCTGTCTTCCACTATCTCCCAGTTTGCTCAAATTCATGTCCATTGACTCAGTGATGCCTAACCATCTCATCCTCTGCTGCCCCCTTCTCTTTTTGCCTTCAGTCTTTCCCAATATTGAGGACTTTTCCAATGAGTTTGTTCTTCACATCAGGTGACCAAATTATTGGAGCTTCAGCCTTAGCATCAGTACTTTCAATGAATATTTAAGGCTGATTTCCTTTAGGATTGACTGGTTTGATCTCCTTGCAATCCAAAGGATTCTCAAGTGTCTTTTCCACACCGCAATTCGAAAGCATCAATTCTTCAACCTTCAGCCTTCTTTTTTTGTGGTCCAATTCTTACATCCATAAATGACTACTGGAAAAACCACAGCTTTGACTATACGCACGTTTGTCAGCAAAGTGATGTCTTTGCTTTTTAATATGCAGTCTCGGTTTGTCATAGCTTTCCTTCCAAGGATAAACGTCTTTTAAATTCATGCCAGGAAACCGGGACATTCTCAGTGACAACAAACAGCATCACCATCTACTTATGGAAGGCCTCCCATTAGAGTCTATATATTGGGAATATGAAGGTAACAAGATATGAAGGACACATTTCTTCCTGGATTTCCCAGTGTATTGGGAAAGTATCAAAATGTGACAAAGGACAGATGAGTGATGCAGGTAAGGAGAGCCTCAGGAGTCCAAAGTAGGAGAGCTTCCCAAGAGCAGGGAGAGGTGGCGGATGTGGTGACTGTGATGCTGTTTCTAGAAGAAGGTGGAATTTGAGTTGAGCTTTCAGGGCCAGGTGGGAGAGAGGAGGCCCACTTTCCAGGCACATAAATACGCCAAGTACTTCTCTTCATGCAGGCACATTAGGGCCATATTTTGCCTAACACTTCAGGGGAGGTTATCACCCCCATAATGTCCCATGGACCTTATGGGAGTCTACAGACCTGAAGCAAAGATATCCTGCTCTAATGCTAATGAAATTGCAATATAGTGTGCTAGTTGTGCCAAATAACATTCCTTTTTTTTTTTTTTTTCCCCACAGTTATAGTAGGAAGCAGCACACTATACATGGTGATTGGGAGAAATCACACACAATACTTGGAGATTGGGTGGCACTCCTGCCACTCAAATTCCTCAGTTATAAAAAATGATTACTCAAAAGCAAACGAAAAACCCTGTGTGTGTGCCCTGTTTCTGTTCAGTACTCTTTGCTTCCGAATATTCAATTTTGTGTATTTAAAAGCAATGATTGCGATTTGCAAAGCAAAGGTAGAGACACAGGTGTAGAGAACAAACATAGAGGCACCAAGGGGGAAGGTGGGGATGGGATGGATTGGGAGATTGAGATTGATGTATGTATAATATTGATATTATGGATAAAATGGATAACTAATGAGAACCTATTATAAATCACCAGGAACTCAACTCAATATTCTGTGGTGACCTAAATGGAAAGGAAATCCAAAAAAAGAGGGGATATATGCATATGTACAGCTGATTCACTTTGCTGTACAGAAGAAATTAACACAACATTGTAAAGCTAATACACTCCAATAAAACTTAATTAAAAAATAAAATAAAGCAACGATTGTGGTTCCACTTCTTGTTATCAGATGTCTCTATGTGTTTTTCTTTCTACTCCTCAACAAATGAAATAATAGGCATTAATAATTAAATTGCAGTATTTTGAAATAAGATATGGTTCAAAGGGAAAGTGAAAGGTGCTCAGTCATGTCCAGACTCTGTGTGACTCCTTGGACTGTAGACTGCCAGGCTCTGCTATCTGTGGGATGTTCCAGGCAAGAATACTGGAGTGGGTTGCCATGCCCTCCTCCAGGGGATCTTCCTGACACAGAGATTGAACCCAGGTCTCCCGCATTGCAGGCAGACTCTTTACTGTCTAAGCCACCAGGGAATTTATTTTTTATAAAATTATGGTGTTTCAAACACCTCTACCTAATACTGAGTATTAATAACAGAATGAAATGAAATTAAGAGATTCGTATCTATATAGAACTGTTGTTCTTATAGGTTTAATGTTGGAGGGTTTTTCAAGAGCAAGTATCTGTATTCTACTTCTCCAAGGTGGCACTGGTGGTGAAGAACCTGCCTGCCAATGCAGTATACATAAAAGATGAGGGTTTGATCCCTGGGTTGGGAGGATCCCCTGGAGGAGGCCATAGCAACTCACTTCAGTATTCTTGCCTGGAAAATTCCATGGACACAGGAGCCTGGTGGACTACAGTCTATGGGGTCACAAAGAGTCGGACACAACCGAGCATGGATGTACAACAACAAACAGCATACTCTTTTGCCTCCTAATGGAGGACTACTTTTTTTTTTTTTTTTTTTGCTTAATAGTTTTTCTTCAGTGATATTCTGGAACACATATTTAGCTTAGCTATCGTGAACTTGAATTCACTGAGGTAAAGAAGGCATCATGTCTTCATCATTTGTCCAAGGTTACATCAGTCTCGTGTTTGCAATGTGAGTTGATTTAGGACATACCAGAAAATATCACGCAATATTACAATTAGCAGATACAGGATTCACCAATATGACACATCCCCACCATGGGACCCCACATCTCCACTGAAGGAGAGTCTGCATTTGAGAATCAGGGACATCACTTGCTCGGAATCAAAAGGAGATCTATGTCTTAGACACACAACCATCAGCTAGAGAAGGGCAAATTCTAGGAATACATTAACATGACAGCGAATGACGCAGCGCAGTAAGAACCAAGCCATTCTCCCCCACCTCTAAATCTTTGAATTATAGAAGAGACAGATAATCACACATTCATCAAACAACTCTTTCAGAACAGAGAAGTTTGGAGTGCACACAAGACTAGCTACTTAATTTGCCAACCTAGTAAAAGGTGAAAATGCAGGGTCTCTTGTTCAAAAATTATTGAGAATTTCAAGAGTACAGGAGCCAAGCATTAACCCAAAAAGCCTGGAGCCCTTTTAAGGGCAGAGTCTTGTGTGACTGCCTTGCCTATATCTGTAAAATGGTACGATTGTTAACTAACCAATCTCTCAGGGCTTCCCACGTGGCACTAGTGGTAAAGAACCCTTTTGCCAATGCAAGAGACATAAGAGGGTGGGTTGGATCCCTGAGTTGGGAAGATCTCCTGGAGAAGGAAATGGAAACCTACTCCAGTATTCTTGCCTGGAGAATCCCATGGACAGAGGAGCTGGAGGGCTACAGTCCATGTGGTTACAAAGAGGTGGACACAACTTAGCAACTAGACAACAGATTTATGTATTTATGTGGCTGCACCTTGTGGCATGTGAGATCGTATTTCCCCCACTGGGGATCAAACTTGTACCCTTTGCATCGGAAGGCAAGAGTCTTAACCACTGGACCACCAGGGAAGTCCCAGGATGTGTTTTCTAGATGGCTCATTCATGTGGCTGGCACGTGAATGCTGATTTTAAGTGAGAGCTTGCATTGTCCTCCCCACATGGACCTCTCCATAGAGCAGCTGGAACGTCAACAAGACATTAAGCTTATTTCTCCAAAGTGAAGGATTCAGTCTTCAGGCTGAAACTACACTTAACTTCAGAAGTCACACACTATTCTTTTTTATCATATTTTATTTGTTTGAAGTGAGTCATTTAATTTGACCCACATTCAAGGAAGGCAGAATTCGGCTCCACATTAAAGGAAGGAGTGATGAAAATTTTACAAACATATTTGCAAACCATCACATCATCCTTTTCTCTACCTGCTGTAAGCCACCTTATCTGTTCCTGCCATATCTACCTTCCTAAATCAAGGCTTTAGCTGATTCTGTTCCCTGATCGGAAAATATAAGTGCCTTTAAAGTATCAAAGACCAAGTAAGAACATCCCTTATTGTTCTCCTCAACACATCTGTCATCCATTATACTTCTGGATCTTGTCATTCTTTCCAGTCATGCCTACTCACTCATCAACCTCAAACACAGCTGGATCCTTCCAGCTGTGGACATCTTACCCCTCCTCCCAGTTCCAATGGCTTCTGCTTCAGCTTTTTCTAGTTTCAGAATAAAACCCATTCCAATTTTCTATGGGAAGTCTTCCAGAATTAAGAAACACAGTGGTTTTCCCTTTATTTTCATTTTTTAAGCCATTCACTAGTGGCTTATTGGACATCTAAAATAAAATGTGCTAAGAGGTGAGGATATAAAGGTGGAATTTTTCTAAAGTTTGAGGTATTCCTATCTAGTGCTCATAAAATTTCCTTTTGGAAAAGATCATAGGAGTCCTTGTCAGTGAGGCTAGCTTGGTTCTAGGGATCTTCTGGTTGTTCATTACACATTCAGTGACTGAAGAAGAAAATATAGGTTATAATAGGTAAGGCTCTATCAATAGGTGAGGCTAATTCTATCAAAAAGTAGTAAGAATTAAAGATTTTAAAATTACAAAAATAAAAAACTAAAAAAAAAAGAAGTAGTATTTTGCTTTTTTCCCTTAAAGAAGAGAGCTATTTTGAAGGTTTTGAGAGAATTAAACCTATTTTCGCCTTAAACTGGAATTACAATGTGAATGTATGCGTGTGTGTGCTTAGCGGTTCAGTTGCGTGCCCGACTCTTTGCAACCCTATGGACTATAGCCTGCCAAGCTTCTCTGTCCGTGAAATGTTCCAGGCAAGAATACTGGGGTGTGTGTGTGTGTGTGTGTGTGTGTGTGTGTGTGTTACTCAGTTGTGTTAGACTCTTTGTTGATTCTTTACCATTTGAGCTACCTGGGAAGCCCCAAGAATACTGGAATTTGGGTTGCCAGTTCATACTCCAGGGCTTCTTCCCATCCCAGGGATCAAACCCTGTCCTTTGTAGTCTTCTGCACTGGCAGGCAGATTCTGTACCACTGAGCCACTTGGGAAGCCCAAGATTGAGCAAGAGGTTTCCCTGGTGGCTCAGTGGTAAAGTATCCACTTGTCCATGCAGAGTACATGGATTCAGTCCCTGATCTGGTAGGATCCCACATGTGGAGCAACTAAACCCATGCACCACAGCTATTGAGCCTACTCAAATGTTAATCTGGTTATTATAATTATGTATATATAACATTATATAAATGTTAATTTGATTATAGCAAAAAAGGTAACAGCTGCTTGGTGTTCTGCTACCTCCTTCAGCCCACCCTCTAATCATATATCTGGTTAGAATACTGTCATCCTGATGATCTATTTTTGATGTTTAAATCAGTTCTTTGTGAATTCTGAATTGTCACACCATACAGTCAATATTCTTGGGCTTCTCCAGTGGCTCAGATGGTAAAAGAATCCACCTGAAATGCAGGAGACCTGGGTTCAATCCCTGGTTGGGAAGATCCCCTGGAGGAGGGCATGGGAACCCATTCTAGTATTCTTTCCTGGAGAATCCCCATGGACAGAGGAGCCTGGCAGGCTACAGCCCATGGGGTCGCAGAGAGTCAGACACAGCTGAGCGACTAAGCACAGTACATACACACAGTGAGCACAGTCAATATGGTAAGCTTTCAGAGGGGCTTCTGAAAAGTGTTGTGGAACCCTATCACAACCCTCGATCCAAACACTTCTACTGTCAGATGCCCTAAATGCCTCTTGTTTCGATTTTTTGTAGATACCTGATGAGACAAAGGAGCAAATCTTTAGAGTGAAACATTTTAGCTACCAGAGCTCTGCCCGCATAAATGCCCCCTAAAAGCTTAGAAGCTAGTCATTAGTCTGACTCCAGGAAAACCTTCAGTCACATAGGTCTGAATCACTTCTCCTAAGAGACAAAACAAAGTGCCAAGCAAAAATTGCCTGGGGCAGAAGCAATGTGATCGGTGATGTCATGCCTCACAAACACAAGGGATCTGCTGTTGGGTAGACTTGGATTTTACTTTTTAAAATCATACCTAAGATGAGCATCAATAAGTGGGGGAACTTGACGTTATTTGACCTAAGGGAAGAAATAAAACTAGAATCAGGGCTAGATTTCCAGGCGACTGTAGAAGGAATCCTGTTTGACTCACTAGATGAGCGGCTAGATTAACTATTTAATGCTTCTCGGCCTTTTGGCTGAGGTCGCAGACGGTAAAGCGTCTGTCTACAATGTGCGAGACTCGGGTTCGATCCCTGGGTCGGGAAGATTCCTTGGAGAAGGAAATGGCAATCCACTCCAGTACTATTGCTTGGAAAATCCCATGAACAGAGGAGCCTGGTAGGCTACAGTCCATGGGGTCGCAAAGAGTCAGACACGACTGAGCGACTTCACGTTCACATTATTACTAAGAGAGAGAAATGTAGAGATCAGGATCATAGATACTTCTGAAATAATTAACCTCCAATTTAAATAAATTTATATTAAAAAATAAGAAAAATAAAAAAAGATTTAATAGTAAAGAAAATATACATCCACTTTACTTTTCTAATTTAATCAATGTCAACTTAACAAAATTTTACACACATATTAAAAAAATAAATAAATAAAGTTTGTCCACCAGAGCCAAAGACAACTGCTGTGTTGTCGCATTTCCTCGCTGGGAATTGTTGTATGGCTAGCTGACCCATATGAAGCTTTATCTTGTTAAGAAATCAACCATCTAAGAAATGACTTATTATTCTCTTCATATTCTGCCTCCATAAAGACAGAGTGGAGTTGAGTTGCTTGGTTTTCAAATGCCTAGTTTCAAGCTTAAGCAGCCTTAGAATCGGGTACAGAGTAAACTTCTTTATTGCATATGAGCTGAATATTGGAAAAACTGAAAAATTGGGTTTTAAAGACCTTAAAACTAATAAACTGTAATGGAAAAGTTTAGGAAAAAAGAATATAGATAGATATCTATGTATGTATAGACATGTGTATATATAACCGAATTACTTTGCTATACCCCTGAAATTAACATGATATTGTAAATCAACTATACTATGAAGATAAAGAAAAAATATTAAAAATGAAACAATATAGGGTAGCATTTCATTAAATGGGGAAGGTTACCAGATGGTTCTTTCTGGAGGTTGTGGGAAGCACTCAAAACTTCTTTCAAAATACATAGAGCATCTGAAAAGTAACGAGCCTTGCTCCACTTGTAAGAATATGTCATAATACCCATGGATTTTCTTTTTATCCAGAGATGGATTGTCACATGCTGGTTATTTTCTGAGTTGTCTTAATGTTCCAATGACCAGATGACCAGCTTTAGATCATGCTACAGAACTACAGCAAGCACCCTTGCAGCTGTTGTATAACCAATCTTGTAACCCAAGGATAGCAGGACATTCTGGGCAGCCCTTCCATTCACAGCTGGAGGGGCAGGAGCTGGGCCTCTTGGAAGGGCATTGCCTACAGTGCCTCTGGGGCACTAGGAAACTCTGACTTCTTAGCTCAGGCTCCAGCCATGGCTTCCTCCTCCCCCCACCAGTTTGACCAGAGAGACAATATTCCCTATGGATACAAGCTGAAGTTCTCAAAACTTATTCAAACTTTTTTGAACTAGTGGATGAGGGGAAAGTCACCCGAGGATTCACAGTTAGAATAGATCTATTTTTAGTTGGTGGCAGCCCAGTAGAGTTTGTGAGAAATTAGAGGTGTGGTGTAGGTATTACTTCATTCTTCTTCCTCCCACTGACCTGTGTCACAATCAGCTTCTTGAGAATCCTCACTACGGAATATATCAAGATTGATGCCAAGATCCCTGGGGTGACCTGGGGTGATGCAGTGAAGTGGGGTTCTGTGGTTCCCTTGACACTAATAATCATTAAATACTCATTCACTATAATTATCTTGAAAGGAGTAGTAAAAAAATATTGCAAGAGAAACACACTATGGCCTGCACATCTTGGGGAAGAGATATCTACTCCCAATGCTAGCATCCACTGTTTGACACTGGATCTAATTTAATCCGTGGCTCATTTTCCTCCTTCTTAAAATTAGGGAATGGGCAAGATGACCTCAAAAGTCCCTCTCCTATAATCTTGTAAGTTTGTAAATTCACATAAAGAGTTTTTACTTTTATAGCCTTTGCTTTTCATGGTTATTAAAATAATTTTTCAATAAAGGAGCTTCCCAACATTGAATTTTAAATCTCTTACTTTTACGATAAAGCATTCTAACCATTACTTTTCAGAAAGGCTAAAGTGAAAAGAAAATGAATCCCATCCTGGTGAAATAAAAGAGGATTAAGTAAGGGAATACACATAAAGTGTTTCACACAGTCTCAAGTGCTTAGTAAATTCTCAGTAAGTGGAAATAATTCTTATTGTTAGTATCATATAAGCATTTATTCATTCATGAATCTTAGCGTGTATACCAGTTCATGGTGATAGATAAATGTTGAACAAAACAGACAAGTTTATAATCTTCACTTTCACTATTTGCTGAGCCTTATTGATTCCTAAGTTGACCCAAACCATTTTAGAACTTGATGAACAAATGTCCATGCCAGGAATTTGGTCCTACCCTGTTAATGACTAGGGATGGGGTAGGTCTGGGAGACTACATCAAGAGAAAGAACCCTTTCTTGCTCGGATCTGCCAGCTCACAGATAGTTTCCCCTGTTTCTTACTTCATGAAGTCCACTCCAAGCTTACGTCTTTTTCCCATTACAAGGTACAACAGCACTGTATTGCCTAAAGTCATGTGACTACCTTCCCATCAAATCATTTACTTGTGTTTTTAAATACTCTTTAAGAGCTAAGGAATAATCAAGAATGCAGCAAATATTGCTGGGAAGTCATGTGGATTTATCCTGGTTAATTATTCTGTAATTCCTGGATGCAAGTTATACACAAAGTGATCTCTCTACCCCCCTCCCCCATTAAAAAAAACCAACAACTTTAATTTGGTTACCTCAGGAACTGAACATTTCACAGGGGCTGATCATTAATGTTCTTAGTGACAAAGTTGCCTTGGTTAAGCTGGTTCTCCTGTCTTTGCTCAGTTTTTCACGTAGGTCTTTGAAAGTTCAAAGCAGCAAATATATCCTTTCTTTCCTGGTGAGATATTCATTAAAATTTTTCTTATCATTTAAAATGTATTGACTAACATGCAATAAAACATTATTTTTCAACTTTCCTCTCTTCAGCATAGACACATATTTGGCCACATATGATGGAATTCAGTTCCTGTGTGCATGCTAAGTCACTCAGTCATGTCCGACTCTTGTGACCCCATGAACCACAGCTTGCCAAGCTCCTCTGCTCACGGAATTCTCCTGGAGAGAATACTGGAGTGGGTTGCTGTGCCCTCTTCCAGGGGATCTTCCCATCCCAGGGATGGAACTCGCGTGTCCTGCAGCTCCTACAGTGCAGGCAGATTCTTTACCTCTGAGCCATCAGGGAAGCCCATTCAGTTCCTAAGAGCAGTCTAACTCAGTTACAAGACTGTGGCTGCATACATGGGCTCCAAGTCATATTGAAAATGGTTGTTTTTCTATTCTTTCAAGTTATAAACCTGGGAAGAATGGGAAGCTGGCAAGGGAGATGAAGAATTTGTTCCCTCCTTTGCCGAAAATAATGCCAGTGCGAGGTAAGAAAGCCTCTGTGAATGACATTAAGTGATTTTATTAACTGAAAGAAAACAGGAAAGGTTTCTTTTTGTTGTACACAGATACCCACTGGGATTTTAAATACTGCTTTAAAAAGGACAAACATATTAGGTGAATTATGACCATTCTAGAAAAAGTATAAAAGTTAGACTTTTTTATTAGCATGTCCTGCCTCCCGTCAAAGTATCCTCAGCTACTCAGTCAAAGCTGCATCACACACCACACATCTTACTACAATTGAGTCAAGCCATTCTTGTGATTTAGGCTCTGCCCATCTTCCAGATCCCAATATTAATTAACTCTGCTGTTTACTGGACTTACCTTTTAATAATTTTTCATATAGATTAGTCTTATTAATTTCAAGGAGCAAAGAGGAGTTATGCTCTTGGGGGAATGATAGAGGAAAAAAATGAAGTCAAAAAATGTAGAGACAAAAAGAAATTAAAAAAAAAAAAAGATGCAGAGACAAAGGTCCTTGAACCTGGGCAAATGGTGCTTCTTTTCATGACCACTTCACTACTATTTTGCCATTGATCATTCATTTATTGAACTTATGGTTTGCCATAAGCTGTGGAGGATGAAGAAAATTAATCAAGGAGGGTAGATAAAAATGCAAATAATAATATAACATTATTTCAATCACGTTTATTTACAAACTTCTGCTGAATTCTTACTATAACCTGTTTTCTCTGCTAAGTGCTGGCAATATAAAGATTAAAGACATTGTCTTAATTTTCTATCATTAAGAGTACTAAAAATGATAAAGACAAAGTGCCTTGGAATCTTAGGAAGGAAAAAGAGTATACATATCAGGGGAAAAAAAATTAAAGGCAGGCTGCATGCTGATAAGGGAAATAAAATTGTAAAGAGGCCAGTGCAAAGATTCTATCCAAGCCATGCTAGACATAAAATAAGTATTTACTGAAAATAAAATCAAGAGTCATCTTTTTTATAGAAAAAATAATTTTGCTTATATTTTTTCCTTAGACGAAGATGTATTTATTTTAAAAATTTACCAGCTATAGAGCAGCTATGGATAATAGTTAAGTGTCTCAACCTAAGTAAACAAAGGACATAATATGTAGAAATGTGAAGACAACAGAAATACTTGCAAATCTTAACAAATCTCTGTGAAGTAAGGCAAAATATTAAAATAAATTTACATCATGGTTACAAACAGGGGCTTAGTGATGGAAGAAAAAACAACAACTATATTTGCCTATAATTAAGTCAAATAAAGGAGAAGGAAATGGAATCCCATTCCAGTACTCTTGCCTGGAAAATCCCATGGATGGAGGAGCCTGGTAGGCTGCAATCCCTGGGGTCGTGATGAGTCGACACGACTGAGCAACTTCACTCTCATGCACTGGAGAAGGAAATGGCAACCCACTCCAGTGTCCTTGCCTGGAGAATTCCAGGGATGGGGGAGCCTGGTGGGCTGCTGTCTATGGGGTCGCATAGAGTCGGACACGACTGAAGCGACTTAGCAGCAGCAGCAAGTCAAATAAACATCCCTCTCTTTTAAACAAATTGTTAATTTAAATGAATACACTTTTTCTAAAGGGGTTGGATATAAAGAAAACCAAGTAATACACTCAAAGAATACCTGAGAGAAGAGACTCTTAAAACTCTCTCCCAAGTTCCCCATCCCACTCTACCCTGCATGGAACAGCCAGATCCATTGGACCTATCATAATCCGACCTACTCAATACTAGAAAAAGTCTAATCCTGATACTTTTAGAGAAGATAATTACTTTCTGGTACAATTGTAGTTTTGTTTCTGACTGTCCAAAGATGGACAGCAGTCCCACAGGCCTGGTCTTGCCCAGCAGGTTGCATGCTGCGTCTCTGTAAATCCCTTGGCCTCTATAAATGGGAAACCGTGAGATCCAGCAGACCTTGTGGCTCTTGGCCTCTCACTGTCTGGACAATAAGATTTGTTGGCATCAGCAATGGGAAAAGCTAATTAAGTCATTATCCAACTCTCAGGTAAGAATGGAATTACTCTTTTGATTATAGCATTGTTACTTGCATTATTACCTTTTTGCACTAGAGAAATAACATTACAATTATTTTGTTCTAAATCCAGGGTCTCTGTTTTTCTCACGCATAGGATATATATGTAGGATACATATGTAGAACTTAGTTGTATAAGTTACATGTAATTTATATGTATGATTTAAAGGCATGCTTATAAGCTCTCTTGCTCCTGGTTTCCTTTTTTTTTTTCTCTTGATGAGGGAGAAATGGTTCAAGTGACCACAGGAAGTAAAAAGGAAAGGAAATGAAGAAAGATGATGGATAAATTGGTATCTGGCCCCTGAAATTGTACTTTGACTTTGAAAAATGAATGTAACAGTATTCCATCCAATTGGTTTGCATTTCCTAAAGCTTAAAGTGGAACTCAGAGCACACAGAAGATTGTCTTCCTACCATATACCCAGGATATTTTGGTTACTATGACATTTACAGATTTATTTTTGGAAAGATCTTAACTGACCTTTAACAGTGTATGAGTATGGTCTTTGGAAGTGATTTCAAATGGAAATTAAGAAAGATCACACTTTTTTGTTAAAATTTAATCTTAAAAATATGCAAACTTAAGTATGGGCCCCACTCTCTACCTGCTGTGTAATAGTTTTTTTCATTAAGGTGGTGCATCTTAGAATGTTTCAGAAAACTCTTGAAGCTAACTAATTTAGTAGTTATTCTGGTCTATCTCACTCAAAGCAGGTGCTATTTCTGGGTTGAAAACCCATAAATAAAAAGATAATACATTTTGCAGATGTTACCACTAAATTATCTTATTAAATACATAAACTCCTCTTATGTGTTATGAAGACTATTCAGACTTTAAGAATAAATCTCTAGTTTAACACAACTCTGAAACCAACTAATTAAAACTTCAATTAAACTGTTTATTCTTTCTCTATCGTCTACTTTTATAACAAAGAGTCAAATCACAAGAAAAAACCCCCACTGATTTCAGGGCTTTTTTTTTTTTTGCACATAGTCATTCACATTTACACATTTATTTACCAAAGCAGATGGTATGCAGTCAATATTCTTCCTTCTTCTGCTTTCCTTCTTCCCTTCCTCTCCTGAGCTCACAAATATTTACTGAATACCAACTGTGTCCCAACCTTTGCCAACTGCCAGAAAAACAATGATGAGCAACAATAATGGGCCAGGTTCCAGGCCTGATGGAAGTTACAGTCAGCTGGTAGCATAAAAAAGCAAGCAAGGAATTCCAGTACAAGCCTGTGACGGGAAAGCCCTGAGTGCTTGGGGACCACAAGGGAGAGATGCTTTAATCCAATTTGGAGGTTAGAGCAGTGACATCCAAGCTGAGATCTGAGGGGTCAGTGGCAGTTGCCAGTCAAGGAAGGTAGAGCAGTCTTCTACCTGGAGGGTACAGCATGTGTGAAGGCTCAAGTATAAGGGGGAGAGAACAGTCAGGGGCCTCCCAGGTGGCTCAGCAGTAAAGGACCCACCCACCAATGCAGGGGATGCAGATTCAGTCTCTGGGTCAGGAGGATCCCCTGCAGAAAAAGATGGCAACCCACTCCAGTATTCTTGCCTGGAAAAGTCCCATGGACAGAGTAGCCTGGCAGGCTATAGTCCATGGGGTTGCAAAGAGTGGGGCATGGCTTAGTGACTTAGCAACCACAACCAGTGGCAGTGGGGATAGAGCATAGTAGGTAATTTCCAAAGCTATTTGAAAGGTAGGGTCAATGGGTGACTTTGAAGAGTTGTGTGTGTGTGTGGTGGGGTTGTGCAGGAAGAAGAAGAGGAAGTAAAGGATGGCTACAGAATTTCTGGTTTTGGCAATTGCAACAGTATGATGATACCTCAGATACAGAACACAAAGAAGAGAGAGTGTGAATTTAATTTAGTGAGAAATTAGAGTCAAAGTGGGGTTTCCTGGTGGCTCAGAGGGTAAAGAATCAGCCTGCAATGCAAGCGACCCAGGTTCAATCCCTGGGTTGGGAAGATCCACTGGAGAAAGAAATGGCAACCCACTCTACTATTCTTGCCTGAAGAATTCCAGGGACAGAGGAGTCTGGCAGACTGCAGTCCATGGGATAGCAAAGAGTTGGACAAGACTGAGCAACTAACACTGGAGTCAGGATGACTTACAGACAGCTGGCTATAGCATTCTGAGAATGAGACGAGATCTCACAGCTGCGGATGCAGAACTAGCAATGTAAACGCTATTATTAAAGCCATGAGAGTGCATGAGGCCACATAAGAAACATAGAGAATAAGACTAGAATTTAGATGGATATCTGTCTATTCTGCTTGTAAGGGAACAACAATCTCAGATACAATGAACAGGTAATGTTTTCTTGCAACAGGGCTGCAGGGGGTGGGGGGCGTCTCTTCTCATCTGTAGAGATTTCAGATTATGACTCCCCTCAGAACCTCCTATGATGTATGGTAGGAAGAGTTGCTTGGAAGAACCAGTTTCTGAGTGCCACAGAGGAGAAGATAGTTGTGGGAGAAGTCGAACTATTTGGAGTCAAACTGTTTTCAAAGCTGCCACTTTTCCTATGCATGGTTATGCCAGTCACTTTCAGGTATCTGGTTTTAAACTACGGAGAGAAGGGAAGATTACACTTGCCTCTAATCCATGTAGAACAGTCCATCCTTTTCTATTTCCCTCTCATAGTGTGTGAACCTTTAGTACGGAGTGCCAGACTTCTCATCTAAAAGTAGACATCGAATTGCTCTTGACAAAAACCCCAATGGCAAAGTTGTATGTGTGTGATGGTGGGTTTCTGTTTTTAAGAAGACACAAAAAGGGAATGGCGCTTGCAAAGTATAAAATCAAGCAAGTTATACAGAATAATAAGTAAGATTCAGTTCAGTTCAGTTCAGTTCATTTGCTCAGTTGTGTCCGATGTTGTGACTGCATGGACTGCAGCATGACAGGCTTCCCTGTCCATCACCAACTCCCAGACCTTGCTCAAACTCCTGTCCATTGAGTTGGTGATGGCATCCAACCACCTCATCCTCTGTTTTCCTCTTCTCCTCCCACCTTCAATCTTTCCCAGCATCAGGGTCTTTTCCAGTGAGTCAGTTCTTTGCATCAGATAGCCAAAGGATTGGAGTATCAGCTTTAGCATCAGTCCCTCCAATGAATATTCAGGACTGATTTCCTTTAGGATTAACTGGCATGATCTTGTAGTCCAAGGGACTCTCAAGAGTCTTCTCCAACACCACAGTTCAAAAACATCAATTCTTTGGCACTCAGCTTTCTTTATGGTCCAACTTTCACATCCATACGTGACTGCTGGAAAAACCATAGCTTTGCCTAGACAGAAATTTGTTTGCAAAGTAATGTCTCTGCTTTTTAATATGCTGCCTAAGTTTGTCATAGATTTTCTTCCGAGAAGCAATCTTCTTTGAATTGCATGGCTGCAGTCACCATCTGCAGTGATTTCGGAGCCTAAGAAAATAAAGTCTGTCATTGTTTCCATTGTTTCTCCATCTATTTGATATGTAGTGATGGGACCAGATGTCATGATCTTAGTTTTCTGACTTGAGTTTTAAGCCAATTTTTTCACTCTCCTCTTTCACTTTCAACAAGAAGCTCTTTAGTTCTTCTTTGCTTTCTGCCATAAGGCTGATGTCAATTGCATATCTGAGGTTATTGATATTTCTCCCAGCAATCTTGATTCCAACTTGTGCTTCATCCAGCCTGGCATTTCACATGATGTACTCTGCATATAAGTTAAATAAGCAGGGTGACACTACACAGCCTTGATGTACTCCTATCCTGATTTGGAACCCCACCTTTATTTCTTGAAAAACCTATGTGCTTTTGGAGAACACTTAGCACTATTGAAAGAAAGATTAAGTTTCATTAGAAACACAGCTGAAAATGTCAATCAAAAGAAAGTGTGGTCATCAAAATTTCATAAACTTTCTAGACAAATCCCAGGTGAATGTTTCCCTTGGGACTTTTGTCCAAACTAGAGTTTAGAAATTCATTTTGGGGGAAATTGCTTGAAAATAATGTGTATACTTGGAGAAGGCAATGGCGACCCACTCCAGTACTCTTGCCTGGAAAATCCCATGGACGGAGGAGCCTGGTAGGCTACAGTCCATTGGGTCATGAAGAGTCGGACATGACTGAGCGACTTCACTTTCGCTTTTCACTTTCATGTACTGGAGAAGGAAATGGCAACCCACTCCAGTGCTCTTGCCTCGAGAATCCCAGGGACGGGAGCCTGGTGGGCTGCTGTTTATGGGGTCACACAGAGTCGGACACTACTGATGTGACTTAGCAGCAATGTGAGTACTACAGCAAAACTGTATAATTCAGGTTGGTAAAGTAAGTACTCAGAGAGGTACACAGTTAAATAAGTTGAAAGTACATACATGTGATGAAATTCTCTGGGGACAACTAAAACCAAAGAGAAAAAAAAAACAAACAAAAAAACAGAAAAACTGGTTATGTCAGAAAATGGCCAGAAAACTGGGATTCTACTTGCATGATAGTGAACATCAATATTTGCATTACCTTGCCTATTGACTTCCTGTCTAAAGAGGAAAGAAGTTCACACATACAGTACAACTCTGTGAGGATTAATGATTGTGCATTTAAAGCCTTGCAAAGAATCCAGATAAAAGACATTGTACACAAACAAAGCATTTGTATCATTCAATCTAACCATGGCTAAAAGCCCAGCAATACCATAAAAAAGCATCTTTCCACGGGAAGGAACTTGAACTTTAAAGAAAGGGAGAAAAGTGCTCAGCATCACTGACATATCCTAAATTTTCCTCCTCCAGGTTTTCTTGATGTTTGTGATTTTTCTGTTTTTTAAAAATATAAATTTATTTATTTTAATTGGAGGTTAATTACTTTACAATATTATACTGGTTTTGCCATACATCAACATGAATCTGCCACGGGTGTACACGTGTTCCCAATCCTGAACCCGCCTCCCTCCCCCTTCCCCATACCATCCCTCTGGGTCATCCCAGTGCACCAGCCCCAAACATCCTGTATCTTGCATCGAACCTAGACTGGCGATTCATTTCTCATATGATATTATACATGTTTCAATGCCATTCTCCCAAATCATCCCACCTTGCCCTCTCCCACAGAGTCCAAAAGAGTGTTCTATACATCTGTGTCTCTTTTGCTGTCTCATGTACAGGGTTATCATTACCATCTTTCTAAATTCCATATATATGCATTAGTATACTGTATTGGTATTTTTCTTTCTGGCTTACTTCACTTTGTATAATAGGCTCCAGTTTCATCCACCTCATTAGAACTGATTCAAATGTATTCCTTTTAATGGCTGAGTAATACTCTATTGTGTATATGTACCACAGCTTTTTTATCCATTCCTCTGCTGATGGACATCTAGGTTGCTTCCATATCCCGGCTATTATAAACAGTGCTGTGATGAACCTTGGGGTACACACGTCTCTTTCAATTCTGGTTTCCTCCATGTGTATGCCCAGCAATCTTGAGAAAGAAGAATGGAACTGGAGGAATAAACCTGCCTGACTTCGGGCTCTACTACAAAGCCACAGTCATCAAGACAGTATGGTACTGGCACAAAGACAGAAATATAGATCAATGGAACAAAATAGAAAGCCCAGAGATAAATCCACACACATATGGACACCTTATCTCTGACAAAGGAGGCAAGAATGTACAATGGAGTAAAGACAATCTCTTTAACAAGTGGTGCTGGGAAAACTGGTCAACCACTTGTAAAAGAATGAAACCAGATCACTTTCTAACACTGCACACAAAAATAAACTCAAAATGGATTAAAGATCTAAATGTAAGACCAGAAACTATAAAACTCCTAGAGGAGAACATAGGCAAAACACTCTCCGACGTAAATCACAGCAGAATCCTCTATGATCCACCTCCCAGAATTCTGGAAATAAAAGCAAAAATAAACAAATGAGATCTAATTAAAATTAAAAGCTTCTGCACAACAAAGGAAAATATCAGCAAGGTGAAAAGACAGCCTTCTGAATGGGAGAAAATATTAGCAAATGAAGCAACTGACAAACAACTAATCTTAAAAATATACAAGCAACTTATGCAGCTCAAGTCCAGAAAAATAAACGACCCAATCAAAAAATGGGCCACAGAACTAAATAGACATTTCTCCAAAGAAGACATACGGATGGCTAACAAACACATGAAAAGATGCTCAACATCACTCATTATTAGAGAAATGCAAATCAAAACCACGATGAGGTACCACTTCACACCAGTCAGAATGTCTGCGATCCAAAAGTCTGCAAGCAATAAATGCTGGAGAGGGTGTGGAGAAAGGGAACCCTCCTACACTGTTGGTGGGAATGCAAACTAGTACAGCCACTATGGAGAAGAGAATGTGGAGATTCCTTAAAAAATTGCAAATAGAACTGCCTTATGACTCAGCAATCCCACTTCTGGGCATACACACCGAGGAAACCAGAATTGAAAGAGACACATGTACCCCAATGTTCATCGCAGAGCTGTTTATAGTAGTCAGGACATAGAAGCAACCTAGATGTCCATCAGCAGATGAATGGATAATAAAGCTGTGGTACATATTCACAATGGAGTATTACTCAGCCATTAAAAAGAATACATTTGAATCAGTTCTGATGAGATGGATGAAACTGGAGCCAATTATACGGAGTGAAGTAAGCCAGAAAGAAAAACACCAATACAGTATACTAACACATATATATGGAATTTAGAAAGATGGCAATGATGACCCTGTATGCAAGACAGCAAAAAAGACACAGATGTGTATAGCAGACTTTTGGACTCAGAGGGAGAGGGAGAGGGTGGGATGATTTGGGAGAATGGCATTGAAACGTGTATACTATCATGTAAGAATCGAATCGCCAGTCTATGTCCGATGCAGGATACAGGATGCTTGGGGCTGGTGCATGGGGATGACCCAGAGGGATGTTATGGGGAGAGAGGTGGGAGGGGGGTTCATGTTTGGGAACGCATGTACACCCGTGGTGGATTCATGTTGATGTATGGCAAACCAATACAGTATTGTAAAGTAAAATAAAGTAAAAATAAAAATAAAAAAATAAATAAATAACACTGCAGAGAAGGAAGGGCTTGAAAGCCTACTTTTAAAAGTATAATTTGCTGCCCAGAAAGATGTTATGGGGAGGGGAGGTGGGAGGGGGTTCATGTTTGGGAACGCATGTAAGAATTAAAGATTTTAAAATTTAAAAAAATAAAAAAGAAAGCAAAAAAATATATAATTTGCAACCTAAAATGTATACCAATAAATACAATCCACAGTGTAAAAAAAAAAAACAAAAACAAAAACAAAACAACAACAACAAAAAAAGACAGTATGGTACTGGCACAAAGACAGAAATATAGATCAATGGAACAAAATAGAAAGCCCAGAGATAAACCCATGCACCTATGGACACCTTATCTTTGACAAAGGAGACAAGAATATATAATGGAGAAAAGACAATCTCTGTAACAAGTGGTGCTGGGAAAACTGATCAACCACTTGTAAAAGAATGAAACTAGAACACTTTCTAACACCATACACAAAAATAAACTCAAAATGGATTAAAGCTCTAAACATAAGACCAGAAACTAGAAAACTCTTAGAAGAGAACATAGGCAAAACACTCTCTGACATAAATGACAGCAGGATCCTCTATGACCTACCTCCCAGAATA
Organism: Ovis aries; assembly: GCF_016772045.2. NCBI lineage: Eukaryota > Metazoa > Chordata > Mammalia > Artiodactyla > Bovidae > Ovis > Ovis aries. The sequence goes on along the minus strand of NC_056069.1, from coordinate 39,046,242 downwards.
TTGGAAATAAAAGCAAAAATAAACAAATGGGACTTAATTAAAATTAAAGGCTTCTGCACAACATTTCTGTCCTTTATTGTGCCCATCCTTGCATGAAATATTCCCTTGATATCTCCAATTTTCTTGCAGAGATCTCTGGTCTTTTCCATTCTATTGTTTTTTTCTTATTTATTTATTTATTTTTTGCATTGTTCATTTAAGAAGGCCTTCTTACCTCTCCTTGCTATCCTCTGGAACTCTGAATTCAGTTGAGTATATCTTTCCTTTTCTCCCTTGCCTTTCACTTCTCTTCTTTCCCCAGCTATTTGTAAATCCTCCTCAGACAACCACTTTGCCATCTTGCATTTCTTTTTCTTTGGGATGGTTTTGAATCAAGAGGCAGAGACATTACTTTGCCGACTAAGGTCCATCTAGTCAAGGCTATGGTTTTCCAGTGGTCATGTATGGATGCGAGAGTTGGACTGTGAAGAAAGCTGAGCACCGAAGAATTGATACTTTTGAACTGTGGTGTTGGAGAAGACTCTTGAGAGTCCCTTTAACTGCAAGGAGATCCAACCAATCCATCCTGAAGGAAATCAGCCCTGGGATTTCTTTGGAAGGAATGATGCTAAAGCTGAAACTCCCGTAGTTTGGCTACCTCATGCGAAGAGTTGACTCATTGGAAAAGACTCTGATGCTGGGAGGGATTGGGGGCAGGAGGAGAAGGGGACGACAGAGGATGAGATGGCTGGATGGCATGACGGACTAGATGGATGTGAATCTGAGTGAACTCTGGGAGATGGTGATGGACAGGGAGGCCTGGCCTGCTGCGATTCATGGGGTCGCAGACACGACTGAGTGACCAAACTGAACTGAACTGAACTGAACTGATAGTCTGTTAAATATGCAATAATAGCACTATGCCTAAAATAATTATGTACATACCTTAATTAAGGGCTTAATTAAGGGCTTCCCTGGTGGCTCAGTGGTAAAGAATCTGCTTGCAATGCGGGAGATCTGGGTTTGAACCCTGGGTTGGGAAGATCCCCTGGAGAAGGGCATGGCAACCAACTATTCTTGCCTGGAGAATCCCCATGGACATAGTTGCCTGATGGGCTACAGTCCATGGGGTCGCAAAGAGTCAGACATAAATGAGCGACTAAGAACAGCACACATTAGTTAAATATAATTTGTTGCTAAAAAGTGTTATCTCTCATCTGAGCCTTTAGTTAATTGTCATCTTTTTGTTGTTGGAGGGTCTTGCCTGGATGTTGATGTCTGCTGACTGATGAGGGTGATGGTTGCTGAAGATTAGAGTGTTGCTGTTCAGTTGCTCAGTCGTGTCTGACTCTATGCGACCCTGCGGACTGCAGCACACCAGGCTTCCATATCCTCGCTATTTCCCAGAGTTTGCTCAAAGTCATGTCCATTGAGTCGATGTTGCCATCCATCCATCTCATCCTCTGTCACCCCCTTTTCCTGCTACCTTCAATCTTTCCCAGCATCAGGGTCTTCTCCAGTGAGTTGACTCTTTGCATCAGATGACCAAAGTATTGGAACTTCAGCTTCAGCATCAGTCCCTCCAATGAATATTCAGGGTTGATTTCCTTTAGGATTGTCTGGTTGGATCTCCTTGCAGTCCAAGGGACTCTCAAGAGTCTTCTCCAACATCACAGTTGAAAAGCATCAATTCTTCAGTGCTCAGCCTTCTTGATGGTCCAACTCTCACATCTATACATGACTACTGGAAAAAACCATAGCTTTGACTAGATGGATCTTTGCTGGCAAAGTAATGTCTCTGCTTTTTAATATGCTGTCTTTTTAAATCTAGCTTTTTCACTCTTCTCTTCACTTTGATCAAGAGACTCTTTAGGTCCTCTTAGCTGTCTGCCATTAAGGTGGTATCATCTGCACTGGGTTTGTTTGTTTTTTAATTTTGCAGAAAAAGTTTCTGCCTTTGAATGATCTCTGACTAATTTATGAATAAAAGCATTATTATTGATGTATTTTTCATTTATAGTGAGTCTATTTCTTGGCAAACCTTATAAAGAAGTTTTAGTAAACATTCCTATAAGACAAATCAACTCTAAGATTTATATGCTGATTATGTCAGCAGTAATAAAACATTTTCCAGAATATGTTACTCACATCAGACATAACTCTTAAAACCACATGCCCAGCTGTAGTGAGAAAACATTGTAGCTCTACAAGTCAGAATTAGAATGGAAATATTTTGTATTCATCAGGCTGTCTCCTGTCTTTCTATTGATGCTAATGACTGCTGGTAAAATCTTTACTTTGTCTTGTTTATTAAATATGATTCAGTCTTACTTTACCAGTTTTCACTAAGACCACATCTATATTATCAAATTTTTCATTTTCTCTGATTTTCTGCTAAATATAAAGTCAGGTACAATAGAGACTTAGAAACAATTACAGTCCTCATCAGTTCAGTTGATCAGATGTGTCCGACTCTTTGCAACCCCATGAACTGCAGCACGCCAGGCCTCCCTGTCCGTCACCAACTCCCAAAGTGCACTCCAAACCCATGTCCATTGTGTTGGTGTTGCCATCCAACCATCTCATCCTCTGTGGTCCCCTTCTCCTCCTGCCCTCAAACTTTGCCAGCATCAGGGTCTTTTCAAATGAGTCAGCTCTCCACATCAGGTGGCCAAAGTATTGGAGTTTCAGCTTCAACATCAGTCCCTCCAATGGACACCCAGGACTGATCTCCTTTAGGATGGACTGGTTGAATCTCCTTGCAGTCCAAGGGACTCTCAAGAGTCTTCTCCAACACCACAGTTCAAAAACATCAAATCTTTGGCACTCAGCTTTCTTTATAGTCTAACTCTCACATCCATACATGACCACTGGAAAAACCATAGCCTTGACTAGACGGACCTTTGCTGACAAAGTAATGTCTCTGCTTTTTAATATGCTGTCTAGGTTGGTCATAACTTTCCTTCCAAGGAGCAAACGTCTTTTAATTTCATGGCTGCAATCACCATCCACAGTGATTTTGGAGCCCCAAAAAATAAAGTCAGCCACTGTTTCCACTGTTTCCCCGTCTATTTGCCATGAAGTGATGGGACCAGATGCCATGATCTTAGTTTTCTGAATGCTCCCTACTAAAGCGGCTGGGGAAAATGATTAGGAGTAGGAGATAGCTACTTTGTCCTACAAATTGCTTCCTTATTCATTCCTTTCTTAGCAAGAATTGGCTAGTGGGTCACTCAGGGTATAGTAAGTTAATAGTGTTAGGACTATTCTTAAAAGCAGAATATATCTACCCAGCATATCCCACCTGTCTTATTCAAATACCCACTGGAAATGAAGAGTTTGAAAGGGTTGCTGGCTGCCATTCTCAGGTATGAATCAAAAGAACATTTCCAAACTGGTATTAATGGACAATGATTCAAAGTGGATTTTGGTAAAATGCTGAAGCAGTTTCATGTGTACATTTGTGAATGGTCAATAAATAACCCAAATATTCAACTTGTATTGAAGATAACAGAAGATGTCTGAGTTTGAGTCTACAGTGTTTGCCTGGTTTTTCAGCTAGGAAGGAATCTGGTTAGCTGACTTAATTAAAGGGCAGAAGGGGTAAAAAGAAGTTTTTTGGAGACTAACAAAATCAGCATTACCAGGGGTGATCATTTATTCAGTCTACAGTCAGCCTGTTTGTTGCTTCTCCATGTGAAATTATGTGTTAAACTTAATTTTCTGCATTTCTTGCAAGGATTCTGCAGATTTTTATAATGTTCAGTTAAAAGAGCATTGCATCCCCATGGTATATGTACTCATAAGTACCTAGGTATAAAGAGAATTTTGTTAATAATTATTTTAGTGGAAAAAAATTATTTGATTTCACAGAGCCTTGCTTAGGCCAAATTAAATGGAGATACACAATAATGGGAAGCTTTTGGTTCTCAAGGGAGGACTATAGTCAGCTTCTATTGTTAAAGACAAAGATGTTCTAGAAACATAACAAAATAATGCAAATAATGAACACATTAATTTCTTGCTAAGATTCAGAATAAATGCTAAGCACTTCAATGCACTGAATCATTCAGATTTATGACACATCCACCATGAGAGTAGTTTTATTGTCCTCATTGTATAAATGAGGAAACAGGCTGGCAAGAAGTAGAGAAGGAAATAATGTCAAGTCAGCCTAGCCTAGAACCTGTGTATATTCAACCACTGGATACTGCCCATACACCCCAAAGAAAGCTCTGGAGGGCCATAGAGATGGCACAGGTACTCATTCCAGTGTCCTGGGTTGAGTTCTGCTTGGGAGCCGGACAACTGTTAACAACAATTCAATATCAGTGTTTTCTCAGCACCCAATTGAATCATCATCCCCTTGATCTTATGACTGAAGGAACAGCAATTTGTTACTGCTCGGTTTTATAAGTGATAGATAAATACACAGAGGGGGAATAATGAAGAAAAAACAGTGACAACTGAGAGTCGTGACAGCTGGATTTTAGACTCACTTTTTCTACTAATTAACTGCGTGCATTTTGCGAAGTCCTGCTGCTGTTTTCCACTTCAGCTTATGTTACATTTGTCTGCAAGACAAGGCAAGACTGCTAGCAATTGCCTTTTCTTGGTAGCAGAAATTACATAAACTTTCTACTTCTAAAAAGGAGGAAATTTGCAGACTTAGGAATTTAGCCAGCTTAACCTGTGGAGTTTGTTCAATTCTGGACACATTAGATGTAAAATTCTCCAGAGTGGGGTCTATTCCTGGTCAATTACTTTTTGGAAACATATACAAGACAGTCTGTCCTGTAATGTTATTGGATAATGACAGTAATAAGTTGTAGAAGGGTAGAGGGCAAGAAAGTATACATGAAACAATAGTTTTAGATGTTAGGCAGTAGGCAGTGCATGACAGTAATTCCCAAGAAAAGGGAAACCAAAGAGGTGAACCCTGTGATTGCTCCAGCTTACTCCCTACACAGAATTTCCAGGTTACAATATAGCATTCAAAGATAGCCCAGCTATCTTCCCAAGTTGAGGAGGAAAAAGTGTGAATTCAGGGAGATCAAGATAGCTAGGATTTGCAGGCAAGTGGGAGGAGTGGGGAGAAAGAACAGACCACTCTGGAGATGAGGGTCCCACTCAAGTCTTTGACTGAGTATTGATCAATGCATGCATGTAAAGAAACTAAGCATTGAAACAATTACAGAAAAGAAACAAGGAGAGAATAATTGAAATAATTTCACTTACAAGTCTGAGAATTGTTTTTGTTCCCAGCAGCCAAAATGAAATGCCTCCTAGTGTGCAAGGCAACAAGTCCTGTCCTGAGAAAGGCATTGTTTCAGGAATGAGATCAAATTAGCTCTAGGCTAAAAGTTCTTTTTGGCACATCTAGCAAAGCTTAAAAGTAGGCATTGAAAGGATTAAACTGTTTCCATGTAAATAAGCTAAATGTAAGACCAAAATATCAAAATTACTTCAGTTCAGTCACTCAGTCATGCCTGATTCTTTGCAACCTATGGACTGCAGCAAGCCAGGCTTCCCTGTCCATCACCAACTCCCTGAGCTTGCTCAAAGTCATGTCCATCGAGTTGTTGATGCCATCCAACCATTTCATCCTCTGTTTTCCCCTTCTCCTCCTGCCTTCAATCTTAACCAGTGTCTGGGTCTTTTCCAACGAGTCAGTTCTTCACATCAGGTGACCAAAGTATCAGAGTTTCAGCTTCAGCATCAGTCCTTCCAATGAATATTCAGGACTGATTTCCTTTAATAAAAATATTTTAAAAAATATTTTTTTGAATAATCAAAATATTTTAAACAAAATCTGGCACCAAAAAGTTTTAAATTCACAATGTCTGGTATCTGATGTCAAATCAAAAATTATTCAGCAAACAAGCAGTTGAATATGACCCATAAATATGAGAAAAATTTATCAGTATAAGTATAACCAAAAATGACACAGATGTAGAATTAGTAAGCAAGGACAGACATTGGTCTTAGCAAGTTTTTTTTCTGGATATGTCTCTTTAGGCAAGGGAAACAAAAGCAAAAGTAAACAAATGTGACTACATCAAACTAAAAGTTTTTGCATAGTGAAAGAAACAATCAATGAAGCAAAAAGGCTGCCTACTGAATGGGAGAAGAATTAACATTCAAAATAATATCCAAAATATGCAAAGAACTCATACAACTAAACATCAAAAAAAAAAAATCAAATAACCCAACTAAAAACATGGGCCGGGGACCTGAATAGATATTTTCCCAAAGAAAACATACAGATGGCCAACAGGCATGTGAGAAGATACTCAATATCACTAATCGTTGGGGATGTACACATCAAAACCATGATGTGATATCATCTCACAGCTCTCAGAATGGCTATTATCAAAAAGACAGCAGGTAAGAAGTGTTGGAGAGGATGTGGAGAAAAGGAAACCCTTGTGCACTGTTAATGGGAATGTAAATTAAGGCAGATACCATGAAAAATAGCTATGGGGATTTCTAAAAATGAATTAAAAATAGAGCTAACATTTGATCCAGTAATTCCACTTCTGGGTATTTTTATGAAGAAAACAAAAACAATCATTCAAAAAGATGTATGCACCCTTTTGTCCACTGCAGCATTATTTACAAAGCCAAGGTATGGACACAGCCTAAATGTTCATCCATAGATGAATGGATTAAAGAAAATGTAGAATATATGTACAATGGAATACTACCCGTCCATAACAAAGAATAAATTCTTGCTATTTGCTACAACATGGATGACCTAGAGGATATTATGCTAAGTGGAATATGTTAGGGAGAGAAAGACAAATACTCTGTATTATAATTTGTATGTGGAATTTAAAAAAATCATAAACATAACAAGACACAAACAGGGTCATTGATACTGAGAACAAACATGTGGTTGCCAGAGGGAAGTGGGTCAAGGGATGAAAGAAATAGGCAAGGGAGATTAAGAGGCATAGACTTTCAGCTACAAAATAAATGAGTCATGGGGATGGAATATACCAGGAGAGGAATACAGTAAAGAGTAACTTAATATCTTTGTAAGGTGACAGATGGTAACTACTACTCACAGTGATCATTTTGGAAAGTATAGAAATATCAAATCACTATGGTGTGCACCAGAACTAACATAGTTTTGTATGTCAATTATGCTTAAAAACAAACAAACAAACTTGTAGAAAAAGAAATCAGATTTGTGGTTACCAGAGGTGAGGAGTGGTGGGAGGGTGTACTTAATGAAAGTGGTCAAAAGATATAAATTTACAGTTACAAGGTAAATAAATGCTAGGGATGTGATGTACTCATAGAATTAATACTGGTCTATGTTATGAAGCTTGAAAATTGTTAGGAGAGTAAATTCTGAATTTTCATTACAAGGAAAATATATATTTTTCTTTTACCTTCATTTTGTGTCTCTATAAGATGATGGATGCTCACTTAACTTACTGTAGTAAACATTTTATGGTGTATGTAAGTAAATCATTATGCTATATACCTGAAACTCATGCAGTGCTGTATGTCAATCACATCTCAATAAAAATGGAAGAAAAAACAGCTATTGTAAACATAGTTCATATGTCAAGAAGGTAAAATAAGATAGGAACATTATGAAGGAAAAGACAATACAGAAAATATCTGCACTAAACTTGCAGAGACACATGTAGTGCCTGCTCTGTCCACATGCTGCATGACTGAGAAATAAAGCTGCATTTATTTCAAGCTACTGAGATTTTGAATTATTTACTTTTTCATTGTAGCTTAGCCATATCCTAAGTGATACAGAATGTGAGAGAGACCTGGGAACAATTCCAGTAAAAGCATAGAGACTTGGGGGATTAAGGAGTATTAAGAAGGTCAGTGTGATCAGAGTATAGAAGCATGGAGCAGAGTGACATGGAAAAAAACTGTGAATGACAGTGAATGCCAAGTTAAAGGATCTCAGCAATTTTTCTTTTTGACAATGGGAAACCATTCAAAATTTTAAAAGGAGGAACAAAATTAAAATAAAAGTTTCCCAGGGGTAGTGTTCAGAGAAGGCAATGGCACCCCACTCCAGTACTCTTGCCTGGAAAATCCCATGGACGGAGGAGCCTGGTAGGCTGCAGTCCATGGGGTTGCTAAGAGTTAGACACGACTGAGCGACTTCACTTTCACTTTTCACTTTCATGCTTTGGAGAAGGAAATGGCAACCCACTCCAGTGTTCTTGCCTGGAGGATCCCAGGGACGGGGGAGCCTGGTGGGCTGCCATCTATGGGGTCACACAGAGTCGGAAATGACTGAAGCGACTTAGCAGCAGCAGCAGCAGTGGTAGTGTTCAGCATGGACCTAAGGGGAAAAGAATGGTGGAATATCGTTCTATAAAGTAAGTTGAAAGATACGAATGGGTTGTGTGTTCGTTCGTTATCATTTCCAGGTCCACAAGAATTTACATGGACATATACCTTTAATATTCTATAGATTTTCTATTCATGCATATTTGATAATGCATACATGTTTTCTATTTTTACATCTTTTGTGTGTATGTGATGATGATAAAGTTGAGCTTTAAAGCCGATTTCTCTCATGTCTCAGAACTGCAGCAAAATTTAATTCTTCTCTCTGCTATTATCAATTCAGTTCAGTTCAGTTTCTCAGTCATGTCCGACTCTTTGCGACCCCATGGACTGCAGCACACCAGGCTTCCCTGTCCATCACCAATTCCTGGAGCTTGCTCAAACTCATGTCCATTGAGTCAGTGATGCTATCTAACCATCTCAGCCTCTATCGACCCCTTCTCCTCCTGCCTTCAATCTTTTCCAGCATCAGGGTCTTTTCCAGTGAGTTGGTTCTTTGTATCAGGTGGCCAGAGTATTGGAGCTTCAGCTCCAGCATCAGTCCTTCCAATGAATATTCAGGGTTGATTTCCTTTAGGACTGACTGGTTTGATTTCCTTGCTGTCCAAGGGACTCTCAAGAGTTTTCTGCAGCAATGCATTTAAAATGATACTTCTAATTTCTCAGTGTCTTAGTTGTTTCCTTCAAGAGAGTTACTCAGGGTATCTAGTGTGTTGTATTACTGGAAACAGGAGTCCACTATAAAATTTTAAATTGTTTAGTATATTCTTAGCCATATACTACTTAATTCATATCTATCATGGCCCATTAAGTGAAGTCAGGAAGGATTAGGTATAATCAAGTTAAAATAAAACTTAATGAAGAATATAAAACTGATTATATATCTGCAGCTTTACTTCAAGATGCCTTTTAATAGCTCTATCAGTTGTATTCATCTGGTCAATTAGTATATTGACCAAATATTTCTCTAATGTTTCAAAAACCTACATGGAAGAAAGTATGATAAATAAATGTGATTTGGCTTTTAATTCAATGGTAGCAAATGTTATTTATATCTTTAATGCACTGTCTACAGAAAACTGGTTGAAATCTCTAAGTCTCATCTTGTCGTTTGGAATAGATGTATAAAAATAATGCAGTTGATTTTTTTAAAACAAAATGAAATAATTCAAGGTTAAGGTAGATTTTTTTTCTTCATTTCAGTGCAATTTGTTGTTGCTCAGTCTGGTCACTAAGCTGTGTTCAACTCTTTGTGACCCCATAGACAGCAGTATGCCAGGCTTCGCTGTCCTTCATTATCTCCCGGAGTTTGAGCAAATTCATGTCGATTGAATTGATGATGCTATCTCACCATCTCATCCTCTGCTCTCTTCTTTTTTTACCTTCAATCTTTCCCAGCAGCAGTCTTTTCAGTGTAATTACCACTCAAATTTTCATATTTATACTCCATACCAAAACCTAATATAATACAACATCCTTTAAAATAAATTTGTTGATAAATCATGCATTCTCTTAAGCAGTTTAAATCACATAAAACCATAAGCATCTCTAATCTCTCTGAGAAAAGTCATGTTTAATATCCTTACATATCATAAGACTCATTTGCGAGTCCTTACTTTTAGAATCTAGAATACCTTTATTTAATCACACTTAATCTTATTGCAAACAGACATATGATTAAAACAGTTCTTAATGTGGTTTGCAGGATTATGAATAACAATGAGAAGAGTCTGGTGACAAAAACTGGATGGAAGAACTGCCGTGCTTGAGAGCCCCCACCAGCACCAATGAGAAGAAATCTTTTTTTTCCTGACAGAGTCAGAAATTGAGCCACAGGGAAGTTGAATGGATCTGGTGAGGAGCAGCAAGGAAGCAGGGAGTGGGCTGCTGAGTCATCTGAAAGCTAGGGAGTGAAACTGTCTTCACACCCATAGGGACAAGGTTATAAGGCAAGTGCTAGAGCAGCATTGACTGCCCTGTATCTTGATGTGCTCTCTTGCCCACCTGGACTTTAGCTCCATACCGGGAGAGGTGGGAACTTGTCAAGCATCTGACATGACTGCCCTCCTTATTTCTACTCTTTGTAGTGGACCCCCGTGACTTTATTTTTCCTTTCAGCTTTATTGAGATATGACTGACATACAACGCTGTGTAAGTTTCAAAGCATGGGATGTGATGTATTGATACACTTAAGTATTACAAAATAATTACCACTATTGCACTAGCTAACACCTTATCATGTCATATAATTACCATTTTTTTTTTTTTTGGTGAGACCATTTAAATTCTACTGTCTTAGCAAGTATCTGACACAGTATTAGTAAATATAACCACAATGCAGGGCATTGGATCTTGAGAGCTTATTCATCTTCTAACAGTCCTCAATTCTTCTATCCCCAATCCCCTGTAACCACCATTCTAGTCTTTAAGTAGGTGAGTTTCTACAAAGTTTGAATTCCACCCATGAGGTTACAGAGCACTAGTCTTTCTGTGCCTGACTTATTTAACTTGGCATAATGCCTTCAAGGTCCATCTATATTAGACCCCATGACTTTAAATTAATTTGGAGAGTCCCTTGGACTTCAAGGAGATCCAAGCAGTTAATCCTAAAGGAAATCAGTCCTGAATATTCATTGGAAGGACTGATGCTAAAGTTGAAACTGCAATACTTTGGCCACCTGATGTGAAGAACTGATTCACTGGAAAAGACCCTGATACTGGGTTAGACTGAAGACAGGAGAAGGGGACGACAGAGGATGAGATGGTTGGATGGCATCACCAACTCGATGGACATGAATTTGATCAAGCTCCAGGAGTTTGTAATGGACAGGGAAGCCTGGTGTGCTGCAGTCAATGGTCACAAAGAGTCGGGCACGACTGAGTGACTGAACTGAACTGACTTTAATTTAACTCAAATGTGACTGACTTTAAAAAATAAATCTAAGAAAAGCTTAGCAGAGGTTAAAGGAATAAGATCTAGGTAGAAAATTTAAAATGAGACCAGAAAATAGAAAAACCGTGAGACAACCAGCCTGCTTGCATCACGCATTGACTAATCAATCAAAGGGAGGATTAGTCAAAGGGGGGATTCCAGGGTGATAGCACCTAGCCTGAAAATGCACGACCATGGAGAACAGAGATCTTTTCTTAAGCCAAAGTGGTGTTTCAGTGAGACCCCTCAAAAGAAGAGTAAGGCTTATTAAGTCTTCCATCTCAAGAGCATAGTGCAGTAACAATTGTTTCTAAATAATGGGCTTCCCTGGTGGCTCAGTGGGAAAAGAATCTGCCTGCAAATCAGGAAATGCAGGTTTCTTCCCTGGGTTAGGAAGATCTCCTGGCGGAGGGCATGGCAATCCACCCCAGTATTCCTCCCTGGAGAATCCCATAGACAGAGGAACCTGGCAAGCTAAAGTCCATAGGGTTGCAGAGAGTCAGACATGACTATAGTGACTGACACATGCCTGCACATGTAAATAATACAAATTTACTAAAACTTATCAACTCCATCATGTACACAGAGTCTGGTAAGGGTGCCCACCCAAACTTTGTTTGCCTGTTTACCAATTTTCTACCAAATGTTAAGTTGTGCCAATCTGAAGATAAGCCATGGCTCACTGGGGGATCCCATTACACTTTTTAAAGGCCTAATTTGTTCTTTTAGGATAGTTAGGGAAAAGAAAAAAGAGAATTTCCTGTTTTAAAAATGTACTGGTGTTTAAATCTTTTCCTATATTCCTTACATTGTCACATTGAAACAGGAGGGAAGGGGGCAAGGCACGACCTTAAAAGAAGGATATAGCCATTGAGGCTACAACATAACTGGTTAGAATAAATTAGGACCAAGATTACACAGAAAAATCGATTTCAAGTGGATCTTGGTACTCATCACACTCTCATTGCAATACATTAGCATGTTAAATGACACCCCCACAGACACCTTGACAGTTCTCAGGCCAACCTTAAAAGGCCAAAATGTACATGGTGGCCCAATTGCTGGAAATCTCCACCCCTTCTCCAAAACAGTTGGAATAATTCTCCCATTCATTGACCTATGAAATTACCCAGCCTATAAAAACTAATCAGCTCATATTTCAGGCGCCTTTCACCTTCTGAGATGGCCCATGCTCCTGTTATTTTCCCAGTGTCTCTAAATAGATTTTTAAATTTTTAATAGGTAGAACTGCTTCTTAACAATTGCAGTGGATCAACAATTTGGTCAGCAAAGATGTCCCCATGGGGACAGTACCCAAAATTCCATTGCCAAGATTGGATATCTATGTTAACGCAAAATAGTTGGGCTTATCAAACAAGAATAAGAAGAAATGTCTGAAGCCAAATCGGCTATATGCTACTTTTGTGTTGGGTGAGACTCAGGAATCAGGTGTTTGCAGTCTGAGCCTTCTCTTGAAATGGAGTCTCCCTAAAACTGAATTCCTCTGATGAGATTATAAGTAGCCTTTCTATTAAAATCTTCGCTCCCTCTCTTGTCCTACCCTTGTTCCCCTCAGGACTGAGCAGTATCAAAGAAAAGAGAGGATGAAACTGAGTGGGACCCTGCAGGGCCCTCCTGGGTACAAAAGCCCTTTCATTGGCCCCATTTCTTATTTGTAGAAAAAAGCTTTAGTCTCCTAGGCATTCCCAGAGTTCCAAAGAGCAGGCAGAGGTAGTTACTAATTAGGGAGGAATATAGAAACAAGAAAAGCAGTTAAATAAGAAAAGTAATGATGATAGTTCAGCCATAGAAGAGTCCCCATTCTTCTTCAAGGGGTATGAGTACAATATAATGGATATCTTTGACTTGTTCTTCAGGAACTAGGATCTGTCCCCACCCCATGTCCCCTGCCTGGCCCTTGCTTATGCCAGAAGTTTGGCATCCCTGACTTCATATTGTATCTGTCTCTCTGCTATTTAACCTCTAAGTCATAAGCCTCTGCTTAACCCTGCATGAATCCATTAATCACTAAGAGATTCTGCTTACAGTTTATGATTTATGCAAACAGTCCCTGACCAAAACTTGCCTCCTTCAGACATTAAAATATATGAACAAAAGTAATGATTATTTTGTCAAGATTTACAGGAACATTGTGACCAGACTCAAACCAACTGAAGTCAACTGACCAAGAACAAAGAGTTTTCACGACCTTCCTTGGACCTTTGCTGGTGCCCAGATAGCTATGGTTGTCCATCATTTCCCGATCTTAACCCCATCCTGCTTCCCCATTCCCTAGCATAAAAGCAGCTTGAATTTTACCCCAAATCAAAATGCTTCTTAAAGGCATGGTTCACCATCTTCTTGGTTTGCTGGCTTTGAGAATAAAGCCACTTTTCTTTGCCCCAACACTTTGTCCCTTGACTTATTGTCCTGTCCTATGGAGAGTAGTATAAGCTTAAGTCAGTAACACTCTCACCTGGGGAAACAAAAGTTTCTTCTAGGTATTCAAAACCCAGAGTCTAGGCCACTGCTGTTCAACAGAAATATAATGTGAATTACACATGTAATTTTACATTTCCTGTCATTTAGAGTCGGACACGACTGAAGTGACCTAGCAGCAGCAGCAGCAGAATCGTTGCATAAAATAAAAAGAAATATTTTTGTGTGCGGTGTTAGAAAGTGATCTAGTTTCATTCTTTTACAAGTGGTTGACCAGTTTTCCCAGCATCACTTGTTAAAGAGATTGTCTTTACTCCATTGTATATTCTTGCCACCTTTGTCAAAGATAAGGTGTCCATATGTGTGTGGATTTATCTCTGGGCTTTCTATTTTGTTCCATTGATCTATATGTCTGTCTTTGTGCCAGTACCATACTGTCTTGATGACTGTGGCTTTGTAGTAGAGCCTGAAGTCAGGCAAGTTGATTCCTCCAGTTCCATTCTTCTTTCTCAAGATTGCTTTGGCTATTCGAGGTTTTTTGTATTTCCATACAAATCTTGACATTATTTGTTCTAGTTCTGTGAAAAATGTGGCTGGTAGCTTGATAGGGATTGCATTGAATTTGTAAATTGCTTTGGGTAGTATACTCATTTTCACTATATTGATTCTTCCAATCCATGAACATGGTATATTTCTCCATCTATTAGTGTCCTCTTTGATTTCTTTCATCAGTGTTTTATAGTTTTCTATATATAGGTCTTTAGTTTCTTTAGGTAGATATATCCCTAAGTATTTTATTCTTTTCGTTGCAATGGTGAATGGAATTGTTTCCTTAACTTCTTTTTCTACTTTCTCATTATTCGTGTATAGGAATGCAAGGGATTTCTGTGTGTTGATTTTATATCCTGCAACTTTACTATATTCATTGACTAGCTCTAGTAATTTTCTGGTGGAGTCTTTAGGGTTTTCCATGTAGAGGATCATGTCATCTGCAAACAGTGAGAGTTTTACTTCTTCTTTTCCAATTTGGATTCCTTTTATTTCTTTTTCTGCTCTGATTGCTGTGGCCAAAACTTCCAGAACTATGTTGAATAGTAGCGGTGAAGTGGACACCCTTGTCTTGTTCCTGACTTTAGGGGAAATGCTTTCAATTTTTCACCATTGAGGATAATGTTTGCTGTGGGTTTGTCATAGATAGCTTTTATTATGTTGAGGTATGTTCCTTCTATTCCTGCTTTCTGGAGAGTTTTTATCATAAATGGATGTTGAGTTTTGTCAAAGGCCTTCTCTGCATCTATTGAGATAATCATACACACAAAAATAGACTCAAAATGGATTAAAGATCTAAATGTAAGATCAGAAACTATAAAACTCCTAGAGGAGAACATAGGCAAAACACTCTCAGACATAAATCACAGCAGGATCCTCTATGATCCACCTCCCAGAATTCTGGAAATAAAAGCAAAAATAAACAAATGGGATCTAATAAAAAAAAATTAAAAGCTTCTGCACAACAAAGGAAAATATAAGCAAGGTGAAAAGACAGCCTTAAGAATGGGAGAAAATAATAGCAAATGAAGCAACTGACAAACAACTAATCTCAAAAATATACAAGCAACTTATGCAGCTCAACTCCAGAAAAATAAATGACCCAATCAAAAAATGGGCCAAAGAACTAAATAGACATTTCTCCAAAGAAGACATACGGATGGCTAACAAACACATGAAAAGATGCTCAACATCACTCATTATTAGAGAAATGCAAATCAAAACCACAATGAGGTACCACTTCACACCAGTCAGAATGGCTGCGATCCAAAAATCTGCAAGCAATAAATGCTGGAGAGGGTGTGGAGAAAAGGGAACACTCCTACACTGTTGGTGGGAATGCAAACTAGTACAGCCACTATGGAGAACAGTGTGGAGATTCCTTAAAAAATTGCAAATAGAACTACCTTATGACCCAGCAATCCCACTTCTGGGCATACACACCGAGGAAACCAGAATTGAAAGAGACACATGTACCCCAATGTTCATCGCAGCACTGTTTATAATAGCCAGGACATGGAAACAACCTAGATGTCCATCAGCAGATGAATGGATAAGAAAGCTGTGGTACATATACACAATGGAGTATTACTCAGCCATTAAAAAGAATTCATTTGAATCAGTTCTGATGAGATGGATGAAACTGGAGCCGATTATACAGAGTGAAGTAAGCCAGAAAGAAAAACACCAATACAGTATACTAACACATATATATGGAATTTAGGAAGATGGCAATGAAGACCCTGTATGCAAGACAGGGAAAGAGACACAGATGTGTATAACGGACTTTTGGACTCAGAGGGAGAGGGAGAGGGTGGGATGATTTGGGAGAATGCCATTCTAACATGTATACTATCATGTGAATTGAATCGCCAGTCTATGTCTGACGCAGGATGCAGCATGCTTGGGGCTGGTGCGTGGGGATGACCCAGAAAGATGTTATGGGGAGGGAGGTGGGAGGGGGGTTCATGTTTGGGAATGCATGTAAGAATTAAAGATTTTAAAATTTAAAAAATAAAAAACTAAAAAAAAATAAAAATAAAAATAAAAAATAAACCCCTGGACCACCAGGAGAGTTCCACTTAAAAAAAAAAAAAAGAAATAGAAATTGATTGTAATATTATATTGATTTTACTCTACTATATCTAAACATCATTTCAACATGTAATTAATATAAAAATATTAATGAGATATTTTACACTCCATCGTGTGCCTTATATACCTTACAGCCTATCTCAGTTCTAACTAGCCCATTTCAAGTGTTCAGTAGACACATGTGGCTGATGGCAACCATATTAAACAATACAGCCTAAACCCTGAACTCAAGATTTCTTTCCCACAAGTTCTGGGGGAATCCTGATGGTCCTGATTTCCTTCCATCAATGAGACTTTCAGTTCGCTGCAGGGAACACCTTGCCCCTCTTAAGTAAGTGGTGAGTTTCCTGCGCAGATGGAGGAAAAGAGCTTTTAAGACAGAGAACCGTGAGATGTGGCTGAACAAGTAAGCCTGCACCACTTCAGCATGAAAGGAGTCAAAAGCCCATAGTCAGAGGGCACAGTGAACGTTCACATGTTTCACTTCAGAGCTGTGGTCGTTGAAGCTTCCCCTGCCCAGCCTCCTCTCTCTGCCTGTCTGTACCACCATGCTAGATTTCCTATGTGACTGACAGCGTGTTTGTGCCTTCCTTGGGGCTCTCTAATTTGTGTGACTGTCAGATTCAGCCTGCTTACCTTGATTCCTTACTTTTGGGGGGCTGCAACCCAGCTGTCTTGCGTTACAACCTCCGCTCTGGCTAATTCTTGGCTTTTGGGGTCAGATTTCTAGCATCTGTAGGCCATCTTTGAATAATTTCCAAATAAACTACACTGGGGTTGACCACTGAGCTTTTCTGTCTAGGATGGTGTAACAAAAGAGATAAATGTAGATAGTCATGTTTATTAGATTTGACAGCCTGAAAGCCTTTAAACCAAAATGTCCCCCAGTGGCTTAAATAAGATAGAAGTTCATTTCCTTCTTGTGTAACTTTTTCACTTCGCTTTAACTGTGTAACATTCAGAAGTAGGTGGTTCAGGGTGGGTATAGAGGCTTTAATCTATGAGAGTGTTAGAAGCATTTTTGCTGTTCTGCCATCTCTAAAGTACTGACTTTACCTGATGGCTAATATGGCTTAGCATCAGGATTATTTTCAAGAGCATCATGAAAACAGGGAGAGGAAATAGGAATGGCTTATCCTTCAAAGACGCAAGTCAGAAGTTGCTTCCATAATTGCTTCTCACATTCTTTTGGCCAGATTTTTGTAGGAGAGCTATACCTAGCTACACTGGAAGATGGGATATGTGATCTTCACCCCAAGTGGCCTTGTACCCAACTGGAAATAGGAAATTCCATTATTTCTCAGAGAGAAGAAAGGTTGTTAAGGGACAACTTGTAGGCTCTGCCTTATGTAAGGAGATGTATTCTGTCATAGGTTAGCTGCTAATATAGCACACATAGCACTTTTCAAAATTATAGGTCATCAATATTCTCAGATGATGGGGAAATCCATGAAGAGATGCAAGATATTAATGAAAACAGTGTGCTTCCTTATGACCACTGTAGCTGAATGAGTGGGATAGAGAAAGACTGAGATGAAGGCCAAAGAGATTTTAATCTGATATAAGAAAATTCTCATTGACCATGAAGTGTGGCACTGCAGTGGGTTAAGAAAGAGTCAATGACATGTCCTTGTCCTTCTGAGGTAAATTCCTTTTCATGATATCCTCCAAAATTCTGTTCTAGTACATTCAGGGGTACTTATGTATTGTTTTCACCACCATAATCTTGGCTATAATAGAAAGAGGTAATTGATGGTGATAGAAAAGAGATGAGAGAGGAAGTTGGTGGTTGTGAATAGCTGAGAGAAAACATGACATTTTCTTCTTAAGAAAAAAAGAAAAAGCTGAAACAGACTGTTGAATCAGAGTACTAATATTTTGTGGATCAAGTACTCCAGTTGAACTTTCCTAAACAACAGTTCTGTATTGTGTTACTGTCTGTCTCACAGGAGCTTTGCTTGTCACTCCATTTCCAGCTTCTCAGAGTGAATGAGGGGACAGAAATGAGAGTTGCCCATCCATGAAAAAGAGACCACGGATGCATGCTCTGGTCCTGTCTAGATCCCATGATCCTTGTGGTTCTAAATATGATTTGTTTTCCTAATGGAAGAGATGCCTGTCTTCTTTAAGGAAGTTGCTGCCTTAGAGAAGTGTCTTCCTTGGGGATTAGGGTCAGAAACAGGTCTTGAGGGCTCCCTTCTCCAGAGCGGGCTCTCCTTGTGGGTTTCCTCTCAGCATGCCTGAGTGGTTCTCCTTGCTCCCCTTGCTCCCCTCCTGCAGATGCCGTGGTTGCCATGACACTGCTGGACCCTCCCCACTCCTGGTTAGATTAATTCCACAGCTGTTGTAGAGCTAACAGCTTCTATGGCCATCTTGCTGAGGCTGAAATCCTTAAAAAAGGCTCTTCTCTTTTTCTAGATTTAATGAGTTGGAATGATGCCCTAAATCCTCTTTCCTTGGTGCTTAGGGTTTTTGTTGTTTTCTTTTTTCCCTAAATTGCATTTAGTGGACTTGGAGCCTTTAATATGTTACTCTGCCCTTCTGCTGATCATCTCGGCTTTCACCAATTTGGCTCTCTGATAATGAAAGGAGCCAAAAATAGCAGTTGTGAAGCATAGGCTTTTTGATGTTTACTTGTACACTGCAGCAGATTGCAGATTGAATGGAGTCCAACATAAAATGACTGTCTTCTATATTACTTAACCACATACTCAGAAAGCAAAATCTACTATTACATTGTACCTCTGTTCTTGGGGTGTGTTGCACCTGTGGAACTCAGAACAGTTCAACACATACTCCATCATAAAAATACATTTTGGATATCAGTCTCCCCCAAATATATCTGAAAACTTTCCTGCATTTTATCTAACTTTCAGAAAATCTTTAATATCCACTCTCTTGAGCCTGTAACTCACCATTTAGCAAGATGAAGTCAGTTATTAGCTTAACTCAATTACATTTAGATATTCCTAATGAATACATTCGGAGGTTTTATTTATTTATTTATTTATTTTGGTTTGCTGCTAAGTCGCTTCAGCGGTGTCTGACTCTGTGCCACCCCATAGACGGCAGCCCACCAGGCTCCTCCGTCCCTGGGATTCTCCAGGCAAGAACACTGGAGTGGGTTACCATTTCCTTCTCCAATGCGTGAAAGTGAAAGTCGCTCAGTCGTGCCCGACTCTTAGCAACCCCATGGACTGCAGCCTACCAGGCTCCTCCATCCGTGGGAGTTTCCAGCAAGAGTACTGGAGTGGGGTGTCATCGGTTTAGGCTGTATATTATCTCAGTCTGAATATTATGATTCTATTTAGCACAATTCCATGAAAACAGAGACTTAAAGGTTCAAGGCAGTGCTCCTGAAATCAATTCTACTGTGAATGTAGCTTATCAGTTTAGGTTGAAGACCACGCATCCTCCAGACCGGCAATTTCAAATATCCCCAGAGAGAGTGGTAGACTATTTGGATAATCTTACCTCTCCAAGGCATGTAAGTCATTAGGCTTGGCCCATTCTTAAAGAACAGGTTGTCCTGGGATGTCAAAGCTAAAATACATCATTTAAGTTAATAATAATTCCGATGACTCAGTTGGATGACGTTGTTTATTGTCAGATGGAAAGTTACTCAGTCACCACATCTCTCTCTCTTAAATCATTAGATCGTCAGAAGTCAAACTGAAGCTCTTGTATTAGTCGTAAAAGTATTTTATGTTGTTTGCAATGTTTGGCATCACTTCTCTGTATAACAATCTTATTACTTAATAAAAGCATAAATCAATGTAGAGGTTTTGTTAAAAACAAGAAACTACACATTCAAACTGATTTTTCATTATGTTTGCATTTTTAGGGGGATCCCAGGTTAATAATTTTCTACTTTTTTCACGTATTATATTTTGCTCAGCTGAAGATACTACAGGAAGATAGAGCTTTAGGCTGCCGATCAGGAGAATGGGGCTTCCCACTGTTGGTACAGAGTCAGTACCCGGCCTTCCCAGGTTTCAGGGGCAGAAAGCATGGTGGGAGGTAGCTGAATTCAGAAACCCCATTATTGCCCTTTACCAGCTGTATGACCTTGGGGAAATCACTGCATCTCTCTGAGTCTCAGTTTGCTTTTGCACTGACTGTTTCTAAATCAAGTCCAGAAAAAATACTGCAAATAACCATCAGCAGATGAATGGGTAAGAAAGCTGTGGTACATATACACAATGGAGTATTACTCAGCTATTAAAAAGAATACATTTGAATCAGTTCTGATGAGATGGATCAAACTGGAGCTGATTATACAGAGTGAAGTAAGCCAGAAAGAAAAACACCAATACAGTATACTAACACATATATATGGAATTTAGAAAGATGGCAATGACGACCCTGTATGCAAGACAGCAAAAAAGACACAGATGTGTATAACGGACGTTTGGACTCAGAGGGAGAGGGAGAGGGTGGGATGATTTGGGAGAATGGCATTGTAACATGTATACTATCATGTAAGAATCGAATCGCCAGTCTATGTCCGACGCAGGATACAGCATGCTTGGGGCTGGTGCATGGGGATGACCCAGAGAGATGTTATGGGGAGGGAGGTGGGAGGGGGGTTCATGTTTGGGAAGGCATGTACACCCGTGGTGGATTCATGTCAATGTATGGCAAAACCAATACAGTATTGTAAAGCAAAAAATAAATAAATAAATAAATAAAAATAAATGGAGAAAAAAAAAAAAAAGACAGGAGAGAATGTCAAAACACAAATCAAAAGGGCCAAAGAGTCATATTCATGAACTTCAAATTAGGCAGGAGGGAACAGATAGAAAAACTAATGCAGGTGGGATAAGAGTTATATCTGAGAAGACCATGTGCCAGAATTGAGGGATCTAAAAAGTGGTGGGAAGCCAGATTGAGGATCTCAGATAGAAATGAAGTCAACCAAAGAGTGAGAGAAACAAAGGGCAGTGTCTGCGCATAGGTCCAGGTCCAGGTATCAGGTAGAAGACACAAGCAACCTGAAAAAACATCAGGTTATTGTAAGACCTGGGCTCTGTATTCACTTGAAGGAATCTTGGCGAGCTGGTGGGTCTGATTCTACAGAAGATATGAAAAGATCAGAGAAGGTTGGCGTGACCTTCTGATGAGGCAGTTCCTGACAGCTGTGGAAGAAAAAATACCTTTCAGATGCTCTCTTCTCAGAAACAAACTCACTTTTAAAGTAGAGGCCAAAGTGGGTATTCCCCATAAGAAATGAATAATAAAATAGCAATAAATTAATATGTGTTGAAAATACAACGCTCTAGCTAAATATTTGGTAATATCAAGGGTTTTTCACTTTAAATAAAGTTATGTTTCTATAAAGATATGTAAATATCTATGACTTTAATCAGGATTTTTTTCATCAGTATATCATAATTTGGGGATAGCATTGTCTCCTTTTGGATTGTTCTTAGTAGGCAGATGAGACAAATCAGTTCTAAGTTGTTCACTCAGTGGTCATGAGTTTGGGCAAACTCCAGGAGATAGTAAAGGATAGGGAAGCCTGGCGTGCTGCAGCCCATGGGGTCGCAGAGTCAGGCATGAGTTAGCTATTGAACAACAAAGTTACTCAGAACCATTGAGCATAGAACAAGCAAATTAGATTTGGTAAACATTTCATATGTACTTTTACTGTTAACCACTGTTTAAAGAAGGGGATATGAATTACTCCAAAAGACTTTTTGAATTAAAAGCAAAAATAAACTAAATGGGATCTAATCAAGTATAAAAGCTTTTGCACAACAGAGGAAACCATAAACAAAATGAAAGGACAATGTACACACAATGAGAGAAAATATTTGCAAATTATGTGACCAAAAAGGGCTTAATTTCCAAAATATACAAGTGGCTTATACAACTCAATATCAGTAAAATAAACAAGTAAATAAAAAAAATGGACTGAAGACCTAAATAGACACTTCTCCAAAGAAGACATGACAGATGGCCAACAGGTACATGAAAAGATGCTCAATATTGCTAATTATTAGAGAAATGAAAATAAAAATTACAATGAGGTATCACCAGTCAAAATGGCCATCATCAAAAAAGTCTACAGATAATAAACGCTGGAAAGGGTGTGGAGAAAAGAGAACCCTCGTACACTGTTGATAGGAACATAAATTGGTGCAGTCACTATGTAAAACAGCATGGAGTTTCCTTAAAAAGCTAAAAAAAGAATTGCCAAATGATTTAGCAATTCCACTCCTGGGCATATATCCAGAAAAGATGGAAGCTAATTTGAAAATGTTTATAACAGCACTATGTACAATAGCTAAAGACATGGAAGCAACCTAAGCATCCATCAACAGACAAATAATAAAAGATGAATTGTATATATATTCAACTGAATATTCAGTTCAGTTTAGTTCAGTCGCTCAGTCGTGTCCGACTCTGCGACTCCATGAATCGCAGCATGCCAGGCCTCCCTGTCCATCACCAACTCCCAGAGTTCACTCAGACTCACGTCCATTGAGTAAGTGATACCATCCAGCCACCTCATCCTCTGTCGTCCCCTTCTCCTCCTGCCCCCAGTCCCTCCCAGCATCAGAGTCTTTTCCAATGAGTCAACTCTTCGCATGAGGTGGCCAAACAACTGGAGTTTCAGCTTTAGCATCATTCCTTCCAAAGAAACCCCAGGGTTGATCTTCAGAATGGGCTGGTTGGATGTCCTTGCAGTCCAAGGGACTCTCAAGAGTCTTCTCCAACACCACAGTCCAAAAGCCATCAATTCTTTGGTGCTCAGCCTTCTTCACAGTCCAACTCTCACATCCATACATGACCACTGGAAAAACCATAGCCTTGACTAGACAGACCTTAGTCGGCAAAGTAATGTCTCTGCTTTTGAATATGCTATCTAGGTTGATTATAGCTTTCCTTCCAAGGAGTAAGCGTCTTTTGATTTCATGGCTGCAGTCACCATCTGCAGTGATATACTACTTGACCATAAAAAGAATGAAGTAGTGCTATTTGTAGCAACATGTATGGACTTAGAGTTTATCATACTAAGTGAAATAAGTCAGAGAAAGACAAAAATTATACAGTATCATTCATTATGTGAAATCTAAAAAAATTACAGATGAACTTATTTGCAAAACTGAAACAGTCCCACAGACATAGAAAACAAGCTTATGGTTACCAAAGATGAAGTAGGGGGAGGGGATAAATTAGGAATATGGGATTAACAGACACACACTTCTTTATACTTTATATAAAGTAAGCAATTAGGATTTACTAGATAACACAGTGAGCTATATCTTATAATGACTTACAATGGAAAAGAAGAAAAAAATTATATATATACATAAACTGAATCACTTTGCTATAAACCTGAAACTAACACAGCCTTGTAAACCAAACATTCTTCAATAAAAAATACTTCTGTAAAGGAAATGACACTCCACAAAATCTGAGTTGTAAATCTGTACACTCACATCCCTGGTTAAGGATTACTTGTAAAGGCATTCTCACTCAGAACATTTAGTTCTACAGGCAGCGTTATAATATTAAACTGTGCAAATGATCAGAGTATTGAAATAGGAAGACACGTGTCTCTAGTCTTTACAATAAATGTCTTATCTTTTTGGAACATTCAAAAACTGTTTGTTTGTCTTATGTTAACTATGTTGTTGCTGTTTTTATCACTAAGTGCCTGAGGGACCCCATGGACTATAGCCAGGCAGGCTTCTCTTCATGGGATTTCCCAGGCAAGACTACTGGAGTGGGTTGCCATTTCCTCGCCAGTGGATCTTCCTGACCCAGGGATTGAAACCGCTATGGCTGACTCTTGTTGATGTTTGACAGAAAATAACAAAACTCTATAAAGCAATTATCCTTCAATTAAAAAATAAATTTATTAAAATTAAAAGTATTTATTTACAATATTGTGTTAATTTCAAGTATATAGCAAAGTGATATATATGCACATATCTATATCTTTTAAAAACTTCTTTTCCATTCTGGTTTATTACAAGATGTTGAATATAGTTGCCTGTGCTATACAGTAAGTCCTTGCAGTTTATCTGTTGTATTTATGGTGGTGTGTACCCGTTAACCTGCTAATCCATACTCCCAATTTAACCTTCCACCCACCTCCCCTTTGGTAACCATAAATTTGTTTTCTACATCTGTGAGGCTGTTTATGTTTTGTAAATAATTTGTACTATTTTTTAGATTCCACATATAAGTGATAATCATATGATACTTATCATTCTCTATCTGAGTTACTACACTTATGATAATTTTTAGGTCCATCCATGTTGTTACAGGTGGCATTATTTTATTCTTTTTTTTATGATTGAATGATGTCCCATTGTATATATGTAACACATCTTCATTATCCATTCATCTGTCAATGGATTCTTCCATTGCTTCCATGTCTTAGCAACTGTAAACAGTGCAAACACTAGCTATATTTCAAATGCTCAAAGTCATATATGGTTAGTGGCTACTGAACTGCAGAGCACAGATATAGAACTTTTCTATCACTGAAGATAATTCTATCAGACAGTGATAGTTTTCTGATTCTAGTTTTATGGCCATATGACATCTGAGCACATTTTAGACCTGGAGTCTCATCATTAATATGTGTGCATTTGGCGGGCTTTTTCTATTAACAAAGTATTTTTGAAGACTGAATCTATTGGGCTCATTGGTTGGGGGTTAGTGAGACTTTGAGGGTAGTTAATTCTTTAAGGTCTTCATAGAACTGTTCAGCTTCAGCTTCTTCAGTGTTACTGGTTGGGGCATAGACTTGGATTACTGTGATATTGAATGGTTTGTCTTGGAAACAAACAGAGATAATTCTTTTGTTTTTGAGATTGCATCCAAGCACTGCATTTTGGACTCTTTTGTTGACCATTATGGCTACTCCATTTCTTCTAAGGGATTCCTGCCTACAGTAGTAGGTATAATGGTCATCTGAGTTAAATTCACCCATTCCAGTCCATTTTAGTTCACTGTGAAGA
Organism: Ovis aries; assembly: GCF_016772045.2. Classification (NCBI taxonomy): domain Eukaryota; kingdom Metazoa; phylum Chordata; class Mammalia; order Artiodactyla; family Bovidae; genus Ovis; species Ovis aries. The sequence continues at coordinate 39,020,934 of NC_056069.1, read as the reverse complement.
AAGCTGAGCACCGAAGAATTGATGATTTTGAACTGTGGAGTTGGAGAAGACTCTTGAGAGTCCCTTGGACTGCAAGGAGATCCAACCAGTCCATTCTGGAGGAGATCAGCCCTGGGTGTTCATTGGAAGGATCGATGCTGAGGCTGAAACTCCAATTCTTTGGCCACCTCATGCGAAGAGTTGACTCATTGGAAAAGACCCTGATGCTGGGAGGGATTGAGGGCAGGAGGAGAAGGGGATGACAAAGGATGAGATAGCTGAATGGCATCACTGACTCGATGCACATGAGTTGGGGTGAACTCCAGGAGTTGGTGATGGACAGGGAGGCCTGGTGTGTTGCAATTCATGGGGTTGCAGAGTCAGACACGACTGAGCGACTGAACTGAACTGAGCTGAATTCTTTGAGGAAAAATTTATCAAAAATTTAAGATGACTGATGTTCTTAAAGTAGATACAAAGTGAAAAATAAGTTTTAGGGAAAAAGTTTTAGAGAGAATCTAAACTTTTATTTGGATTAAAAAGCAACCTAAATTTTAAATTATTGAAACTCTGTAGGCTAAACCCACTGGTGGTCATTACCCTGAGTTAGTGCTTCCCAGGTGGTACTAGTGGTAAAGAACGCACCTGCCAGTGTAGGCCTAGGAGACTCTGGCTTGATCCCTGGGTTGGGAAGATCCTCTGCAGGAGGGCATGGCAACCCACTGCAGTATTCTTGCCTAGAGAATCCCATGGCAGGCTACAGTTCATAGGGTCACAAAGAGTTGGACATGACTGACGTGACTTAGCACACATGTATGACCTGAGTTAGAGACTTGAAATATTGTGCTCTTTCCTCCTTTTTTTTTTTTTTCTTTGCTCACAGTGTATACTGACAAAGCATATGGAGATCATTAACCCATACTGGACATGCATCTCTTCATCTTAGATGCAAATAGATCAGCTCGAATCTGTGGACTTTCTCCATCATTGACTATTTCATTTGACAAGTAAATGTTAAATAAAGAAGTGTTATGGAGCACAAATTGGCTAACTTATTACAGTTACTGGAATTTTTAATTAACAAAAACAGAATCATGGGAATAAGCTGTGTTTTTCTTATTTTCTTATTAGTGATGGTCATATATTTTCATTAGAGAATTATTTCACAAAGTCACAAGGAAGTTTAGCAATGATCATTTATGTATAAAGAAGAAGATAAATTTTCTTTTCAGTAAACAACCTGAAGTCACAGAGAGATCATTACGAGACTCCTCAAATCATTCAGTTCAGTTCAGTTCAGTCGCTCAGTCGTGTCCGACTCTTTGCAACCCCATGAATCGCAGCACGCCAGGCCTCCCTGTCCATCACCAACTCCCAGAGTTCACTCAGACTCACATCCATTGAGTCAGTGATGCCATCCAGCCATCTCATCCTCTGTCGTCCCCTTCTCCTCCTGCCCCCAATCCCTCCCAGCATCAGAGTCTTTTCCAGTGAGTCAACTCTTCCGCATGAGGTGGCCAAACAACTGGAGTTTCAGCTTTAGCATCATTCCTTCCAAAGAAATCCCAGGGCTGATCTCCTTCAGAATGGACTGGTTGGATCTCCTTGCAGTCCAAGGGACTCTCAAGAGTCTTCTCCAACACCACACTTCAAAACATCAATTCTTCGGCACTCAGCTTTCTTCACAGTCCAACTCTCACATCCATACATGACCACAGGAAAAACCATAGCTTTGAATAGACGGACCTTAGTCGGCAAAGTAATGTCTCTGTTTTGAGTATGCTATCTAGGTTGGTCATAACTTTTCTTCCAAGGAGTAAGCATCTTTTAATTTCATGACTGCAGTCACCATCTGCAATGATTTTGGAGACCCCCAAAATAAAGTCTGACACTGTTTCCACTGTTTCCCCATCTATTTCACATGAAGTGATGGGACCAGATACCATGATCTTCGTTTTCTGAATGTTGAGCTTTAAGCCAACTTTTTCACTCTCCTCTTTCACTTTCATCAAGAGGCTTTTGAGTTCATCTTCACTTTCTGCCATAACGGTGGTGTCATCTGCATATCTGAGGTTATTGATATTTCTTCCGGCAATCTTGATTCTAGCTTGTGTTTCTTCCAGTCCAGTGTTTCTCATGATGTACTTTGCATAGAAGTTAAATAAGCAGGGTGACAATATACAGCCTTGACGTACTCGTTTTCCTGTTTGGAACCAGTCTGTTGTTTCATGTCCAGTTCTAACTGTTGCTTCCTGACCTGCATATAGGTTTCTCAAGAGGCAGGTCAGGTGGTCTAGTATTCCCATCTGTTTCAGAATTTTCCACAGTTTATTGTGATCCACATAGTCAGAGGCTTTGACATAGTCAATAAAGCAGAAATAGATGTTTTTCTGGAACTCTCTTGCTTTTTCGATGATGGTGTGATCACTCACCTTGAGCCAGACATCCTGGAATGTGAAGTCAAGTGGGCCTTAGGAAGCATCACTACAAACAAAGCTAGTGGAGGTGATGGAATTCCAGTGGAGCTATTTAAAATCCTGAAAGATGATGCTGTGAAAGTGCTGCACTCAATATGCCAGCAAATTTGGAAAACTCAGCTGTGGCCACAGGACTGGAAAGGGTCAGTTTTTATTCCAATACCAAAGAAAGGCAATGCCAAAGAATGCTCAGACTACTGCCCAATTGTACTCATCTCACACGCTAGTAAAGTAATGCTCAAAATTCTCCGAGCCAGGCTTCAACAATACGTGAACTGTGAACTTCCAGATGTTCAGGCTGGTTTTAGAAAAGGCAGAGGAACCAGAGATCAAATTGTCAACATCCACTGGATTATTGATAAAAAGCAGATGTTGGTAGGACTCCTCAATTCCTCACTGGCTGTTGGCCTCAGTTGCTCTTCACAAATGGGTCTTTCCATAAGGAAGTTTGAGTGTTTTCATGAAAGGGCAACAACCTTCTTCCAGAGCAAGTAATCAGAGTCTTTTATAACTGACCTCAGAAGTACATTCTATCCTTCTTGCCATGTCCTATTGGTCATGTAGACCAACCCAGGTAAAACGTAGAAGGAAAACAAATACACAAAGGTGTAAGTTCCAGGATTTGAGGGCCATGGGAGCCATGTTGAAGGCTGGTTACCAGAGAAAGAGTGGTCAAAAGAAACCAACTTTATTTTAATAGGTGTTCAGTTCAGTTCAGTCACTCAGTCGTGTCTGACTCTTTGCGACCCCATGAATCGCAGCACGCCAGGCCTCCCTGTCCATCACCAACTCCCAGAGTTCAGTCAAACTCACGTCCATCAAGTCGGTGATGCCATCCAGCCATCTCATCCTCTGTTGTCCCCTTCTCCTCTTGCCCCCAGTCTCTCCCAGCATCAGAGTCTTTTCCAATGAGTCAACTCTTTGCACAAGGTGGCCAAAGTACTGGAGTTTAATAGGTGTAGGATAATCTAAAATAGTCGACTATAGAACCATGATTTAAGAAATTGAGTCAGATTCTCATTTCATTTTCATATCCCAAAGAATATACTCATGGATTGAAAATTTCCTTGTACCTAAACCAATAGATGTGAAAATGTTATCATTCTGTTCCTGTACTTCACAGGAATTATGTAAGAAATAATCATTTGAGTAATTGTTGGTGCTATATAGCAGGGAGATATAACACAGTTTTCCTTTTTAAATCTTTGTGTAGAACAAGTTCAGGTACCCCTCATGACTTGGCACATGCTGGCTATCAGCAATACCCTAACTAGGGGTTTGGTTATTTGCTTCATTTTGAATGACTATTTCTTTGTAGGTCCTTTGAGGAGTGTGCACTTGAGTACTTCAGTAGCCTCAAGGATTGAGAACGTTGACTTTACATAGCCCTTAGGTTTTTTTTCCTGAAAATTCACACAATATGGGGATGACAGTGAATGTTCTAAATCAGAGGATGTGGTCTTGCTCTAAGTGAAGAGTTATGTGAATTGGTTTCTAAGTGTCTGGCACTGTTTTCGTAATTTCCAAAGCTGGAAAATTAGATGGATATAAATTCCAAACAGAAAAAAAAAAAGAACAAAACATATGGCAAAACCAATACAGTATTGTAAAGTAAAATAAAGTAAAAATAAATAAATAAATATTAAATAAATAAATAGAAATACAAACACAAGCATCAACAACTAACCCAGGGCAGTTTACCTTGTTTTGTCACTCATTACTAGCTCATGGGAACACACTTACTGATTTTCAGCCTTATTCCACGCTGTCTTGGAAGCATCTAGTGAGATGCCTGGAGTCCACATCTGCTTCTCTTCAGGGACACTTTCTGTCTCAACATGGTAGAGTTTTCAAGGCAGAGTCTAGATGTGATCCAGAGGTGATCACAAGCTATCAAACCAGCTCCGAGTCTTACCCTAGTCCTCAGAGCACCCTTCTTTTCTCTGTGATTAGGTCAGATTTGCTGAGAATTTGCATAGGCTCCTCTACTTTCTTTAGCTTTCATATACTTTCTGAGGATACTACCCTGTACTTGGCAGTGGCAGCTGTTGAATGGAAGACTTTCATTGGAAATCTACTCAATATGCCAAGTCTAATGCCTCTGTTCATTTAGGGGTCAAAGAGATGTTTCTATCTTCAAGTGAGAAATGAAGGCAAAAGAAGTTGGAAGAGCCAGGCTTTCTTGGTTCTGTGGAGGCACCAGCAGGACAGAGAGTTAAACCACTGAATTGCTTTTTGGAGGAGGGCAGGTTACCCACTGCTTTGCCTCAAGAAATGTGATTTTCACTTTCTTATTTACTAAAGAATTAGCTTCAAGTTGAAACTTTTATAACCACAGCTCAAAACAACAAACACCTTCAGAAAACTCCCCGAGGGCCAGAGAGTTATCAGCAAGCCTAAGAGGAGGAACTAAGAATTCCCCTGACAGTTTCTCTAGACTGTTCTTGGAAAGCCCCAGGCTGCTGCTGGTCATATTGCTTTATATTCAGAATCTTCAGTGCTGAACCATGAAGGGGACAATTTTGAATTTTTCAAGAGCACTAAAGCACCAGAAATTACTGGGGTCAGTAAGTTTGTAGATGGGAAAACCCCACCAAATACCTAAAACTAAGAAGTCCTATAGAATTGAAAGAAGCATTTGGGAAAATTTGGGTTATATTGCAATTATGTGATTTGGCTATTTTCTATACATCCTTCAGCTGCTGTGTTGAACAAAAAATTTTTGCTTTTATTCTTTCTTTTGACTGCTCCCAACTGTGGGAAAAAATCTGACAGCAGATATTCCTCAAAGCTGCATTGAGAGGAGAGCTTTCTCATCAAAGTCCCTCAGCAAGATGTTATTTTAAATGAGAACATCAGGTCTATCCGAAGGCAACACACACTTGAGGAAAAGATTGCCCATACTTTGTAAGGCTAGCTTATTAAAACGTTTTGCAATGACAAGATGGTATTGTGGAATGACTTTTTAAATTGTTTTTCCAAGTAATTGGCAATGTTTAATTAGGCTTCAGCTAACAGACTTTAAGTTAATTAAGACAAATGGCTCTGCTGTGGATAATTGTTAGAATATGCTGATCTGGGAGCATCTGATGATGATAGGAATCTGTCCTGTTTACTTATCCTGAGCATCGCTGAGGTGACACAGACAGGCCTGTCTGTCCCTGCTTGAAAATTGTTTGGGGTGAGTCATCTGATCACACTGCTGGGGTTGACCAGAGTTTACCACACTCCAGAGTTTGAGCTAACCTGCTACTGATTGGAAATTTAGAATTTCATTATCAAATGAATCTGTGATAGCAACTTGTATTTATTAGTGGTAAAGAACACGCCTGCCAATGTAGGAGATGTAACAGGCACAGGTTGGATCCCTGGGTCAGGAAGTTTACCTTGGAGGACATGGCAACACACTCCAGTATTCTTGCCTGGAGAATCCCATGTACAGAGGAGCCTGGTGGGCTACAGTCCATGGAGTCAGGAAGAATCGACACTACTAAAGTGATGTATCACGCTCAGGCTTACATCCCTTGTATCAAATTCCTTTCCAAACTCACATTAGGGCTGGAGTGGACCTCAGAGAATAGCTGTGCCAGTACCTGCAGTCTGATAGAAGCAAAGGACCAGAAAGGAGGAAAGATTCGCCCAAGGCCACCCAGACTTTAGAACTGGGCTCTTCTGCTTGTTTCCCTCTTCTGCCCTCTTCCTACTCAATAAATTGTATTCAATTTACCAGTTAACTTTAACCCTTTCAGGACAGAAGTCAGAAAGGATTTGCAGCTGGAAGGTGGGAGTGAGCATTTCTAACTGGCTGCCATGTCCAGCTTCCGAACCCCTGACAGCACTGGCTGTTGGTGGCCTGTCTCCCGTCCTTCTGCTTCCAAGGTTCAGTGCCTGAGAAAGCAGGGCCTGCAGACTGGCAACAGGGGTCATTTACCATGAGCATCTTGTGGACTGAGAACAACATCTGCCATATTGCGAGGACAGGGAAAGACTTTGTAGTACAATTTAATGAAATAAAGGAACGCCGGTGCCTTTGCCTGAAAGTTGTGCTTCTAATTGCTCAGTCTTCTTGAGGTTTCCGTCTCCATTTTGGAAGGATGAATTCTTTGACTTTCTTATTTTCAGTCATTTCCTGTCACTCACTACCTTCCTGCCATCCTCCTCCTGCCCTCCACTTGCCTCTGCTTATTTCCTCATGTTCATTTACCTTTGCTTCATGGTGGTGACTCTCTTGAAGTTCTCACTTCCTTCCTTTTGTTTCAACATCTTCTCCATTTGCAGCTTAAACTGAACAGTTTTCTGATTTTCTTAAGTTGGTATTTGATTGAGTTGAAATATACAAACATCCCAGAACAATAGCTGATGTATAATAAGCACTCCCCAAGGTATAGCTATTTTTTCCTTATTATCAATTTGTCTTCTTATCGTTCTCTCGTTCTGCCAACAGTTCTATTTTATACTGTGCTTATGCTCTCTTAATAAAGCCTTACTATCTCCTGTCACTCAGCTCTTCACTTGACTTTGAATGTTCCCTCCATGTTTACCCTCTAGACCTGACATAATTAAGGACGAGCTGCTCTTCCAAGAGGATTTTCACCTCCTTGATGAAAAAGTGAAAGCATATGACTTTAAGATGTTATTTCAAAAATTCACATTATATACCCCAATTATAAACTATTTTAGGATAGCTGTTTTGTTGGAGCTATGTACTTTATTCAGTACTGATAAGTACTGTAAAAATTAATCTTAGTCTTCTGAAATTTTTAGTTTGTAGAATATTTATAGAGTTCTTAAAAGTATAAATCTTGAAAAAAATGCAAATTTGGGGGAAAAAACAACAACAAAAAATGAGATGTTAATCTGAAGGCAATAATCAAAATGAGTAACGACCTTGTCAGTGTAAAAATTTTGTATGGAGAGTAATAATAGAGAGTCACTTCAGATATTTGTCATAATGGAAAGCTAGACTGTTTGTCAATTATCCTAACAACTGATGAGGTGACAAACAGTAAAAAAAAAAAAAAATCTATATGAAGATTAAGTTTCTCTTTAACAGACAGATTAGATAGACATTAAAAGAATAAATATGTGATTTGGAGAGTATGTAAGAAAAAAGGCAAACAGCTAGAACACATGTTGAATATATTTAATTAAAATGTTATAGTTCACAGTAATTTCATTGTCCTAGTTTTCCATCATATACATTTTCCATCCTATACATTGTTGGAATGGAATAAATATTCTACATAGACTGACGCTGATTACAGACAGGACTTTGTGTGAATTGACTGCCACAGATAGTTTCAACTGAAGCCCAGAATAGAAATGCCGTGGTTTAGAATTTCACAATTATTTTCAAAACCAATGCAGTTTCTTTTTTCAAACTGTAAAGCAAAACAAAATCAAATGGTACTACATTTGTCGAAATGCTTTTGCCACTTGTCCTTAACTCTTGATTGCTAGCAATACTTTAGATTCATAATTAGTACCCAGAAAAGACATATAGGCCACCAAATCAAAGAAAACATGGTTTTACCTGATATAAAAGCATACCAATGAGAATGGGAAACTTGTTAAGTGTGCCTGGATGGATGTTTAAAAAAAATCATGAAAAATGAAATTCAAGAGAGGCTGGGGAAAATAATGAGAAAATATATCATTCTATCTACCGTGACAAGCTTGACCCTGGACCTGTCTTCTAGAGGGCTGAAGTTTAGATGCTTTTCCAGCAACAAAACTCAAAGGCTATGTCAATTAAGTACTCTGTGGTCATACTGATACCACTTGGTAATTTCTGTCTTCCTGATTGATTTACAAAAGATAAAACCCCTGCTTTCTGTATAGCAGAGATGAACATGGTAGCCAAATCCTTTGATTCAACTGTGGATCAATTGGAACATGAAAAGAATCTCTATGCTCTGGCCATACAAACTTAACTTTGTTAGTTTCTCAGTCCTTTCTGCCTCACTAGACAAAACTCTGGGTTACTTTGCTAGCCAAAATATCCTAACCTTTTCCTCAGGAAGATTATAATTGGTGATAAAAGTGGAGGTCTATGTGTATGGACTTGGATCAGACTTTCTGGTGGAATTTGGGCTTTACCTTTCTCTGTGACTTAAGTAGGTTAGATCACCTCTCCATGTCTCACTTTTCTCATCTATCAAGCTGTGGTGAATATTGAAGATAATATCTGCGAAGTGATGACACAGTGCCTGGCATGCAGTAAGAGCTCTCTATAGTTCACGTGAGATGGTGGTGGTATGGGGCCTTTCACAACCTCTCAGAAGTACCCTTGGCCTCACTTAAGACAGTACTCATCATGCAGTGTAGCTATTGCTCACTTAACTGTCTCCCTTCACAGACCATAGGCTCTAAGAGAGTGGGGACCATGTGCATCTTATTTCTTGATTGATCACTAATCGATTCCAGCACATACCATATTGCCTGGCCCTTAGTAGGTTCTCATCAATAGTCTTCAGTGAAAGAATAGTTGATATATGGCACTTTAAGAAGATTTACTCACTGTGGGATTCTGGGAAAGTCACACCATCTCTTTGAGGCATATGTCCGTCAGCTATGAAATGGGGATGAGAGATTTGAGATAACTACTGTGAAATGCTTTTTAAAGTTTTGTTTTATTTTATTTCCATTTTACAATGGTACGAACTAGTTAACAAGCATAAGTACAGCAAAGGGAAAGTAGTCATGATTCACTTCCAGAAAGGTAGTGTGATCTAGTAGTAAACAAACTTTGCTTAGTCCTAAAGCCTAGTCTGGTTGTGGCCCAACATACTCATCTGTCCAAAGACTTGCACATCTAAAAATAAAGCCTTTCTAAAGCTTAAAAGCCTTCAGATACTCCCCATTGAGGGAGATCCAGATTCAGACTACTCTGAAAGACAATTCAAGGTCCTCTGCAGCGTACACTGACCAATAACGAGATCCTGGGACTTGTGCACAGGATGCTTGGCACTCTCAGATGATGGACACTTGCCAGGCTTATCCGTGGATGTGTCTGCATGGTGGGTCTGCTTAGCAGGTGTCATCTTACTGATCGCTTACAGTGAACGATGTTGGATCTATCATCTCTGAAGAAGAAGATTCAGCTTCAGGACCAGGGTCCAGGCTTGATCACTCAAGAGCTTTTGTGCGGCAGTCAGTCGTTTTATTCAAGTGAGAAAGGGACAGAGAAAGCTTCTGACATAAACATCAGAAGGGAGATGGAGAGTAAGCCCCTCGCTAGTCTTAGCGAGGGAATTATACTTTTTCAATTGGTTATTACAATAAATCAAAAGAATGTCTCAAGGTTGTAAAACTTTTATCAGACCCATGCCCACAATATACATTTTAAGATAACAGGTTTAGTCAGAAGGTTTTCAAGAAGGAGAAACTGTCCTCAACCAGGATACATTGTTATTATATAATTCTTACTAAGGAGTGTAGGAAAAAACGTTTCTCCTTTACTCCTCCTTGAGAATTCCAGACCCCTGTCTCCTCTCTGAGAGCCCCAGACCCCTTTCTCCTCCTCAGGGACCCCAAACTTCTTATCAATCTGCCTAGGAATTAACTTTCTCATTTCCTTGTCATTTTTTCTTCTGGGAAGCTCTACTCCCATGGTGAGATAGCCAGAATGGTACAGGCCTGTTTATTCCTATTCCCAAATCCTTTCAGCAAGATGAACAGGCTGATTACCCATCTCTTTAGCTGTGCTCCTCTCTAACGATGTGACCCTTTGAGGGGGCCGAAATCACTGGTTATCATAAAGTCACTGACTACCATAAAAGACTAGTGTCTCAAGGCCATGTTCTAAATTAAACATAAAATTAAAGAGGAAAATATTACTTACAGGTTAAAGTCCCTGTAAAAGTAAGAGGTGTTTGCTCTAGGCAACATAAATATTTTAATCCTGTTCTCCTTGGCAGTTTTACAGAATTTATTCTTTGCCCAGTCTACAAGTATACCTACAAGAGGTGTAGACCACACATGCTGTTCATAGTATACAGTGGTCTTGCAGGAAGCAGAAGATCATTATAAAATAAAAGATTTCATAAAAACAAAAAAAATTGCTTTAACACTTGACAGTAACACACTTATATGCCCAATTGAAGTAATGACACTACATTGATGCCCTTATGTAGTATATACTAACAAGAGTACATTTGAGAAAAATAGAATGGTAAATATCTTGAAATGCTACATAGATTGCAGTAATCTACTGTAATGAAACTTCATTGCAATACTAAATTTCATACTGAAAATTCATTCTCACTTTATGATGTTTTTCATAAACTCTGACAAGAGTACTTTGTTTCAAACAGGTAAAGAAAAATCTTTTACCTACTGGTAAAAAAAAAAAATCCCTTGGAGACAAAATTTAAAATACAAACCACAATCTCCTTACTGGATAAAGCATATAATTTTCCTTCTTAGGTGCATGGATTTAAAACAGCTGCCAAGCCTACTTAATTATGTACCCTTAGAGTCAATACAGAAATGATAGATTTTCATTTTGATAGCAACCACATTGGGTGTTTATTTAGTCCGTGTGGGTAATTATTCCAGTTCTTATTTGAAAATTTTCTCCAGAATTGGTTGCATAGTGTTCATGAAAGGCTGTGATCTCAATACTCAGCATTTCAGGGCCTCTCTTTTCTCCTCCTCCTTTTTTCTTTTTTTAAATGAGATTTTTCTCTGAATTTAAAAAGTGACTTTTTGCCTATAGGTACACAAACATTAATTCCTTCTCCAGAAAATGAGAGGTACTAAAGTGTTGTATGGAAGTGCATTTTTATGTTTCAGCACAGAGGTCTGAAAGTAAAATGGACTGGTCACCAACTCAGGGGGCCACTTTTATGGCCAACATTTTTCATGCCGATTCTTTAATCCTTTACTCTAAAGTACTGAAGCCAGGGCAATGGTTCAAGGAGGCCCCTAATCTACGAAAGGTAAGATGTGGAGGTGCCCACGCTCCATCTGCTGATTTGAATTGGTTTTCTGAGTAAGACATAAGGAAGAACTTCAAGCTCCGAAATCCGAAGCTATAAAAATAACAACTTTCTACTATGATAGTGCTTTTGTATTTGGGAAGTATCTTAGCTTCATTTATCTTGTTTTAGCATCACAGCTGTAATAGAAGATCATTAGGAAAGATATTCTTATATCTATTTTTAACTGATAATGAAACTGAGTCTTAGAGTTGAGTGCTTTGATTAAGTCAAACGCATATATATAGCATGGGAACATATATACTACTATATGCAAAATTGATAGCCAGTGGGAATTTGCTGTATGTCTAAGAGAACTCAAACCAGGGCTCTGTGACAACATTGAGGGGTGGGATGGAGTGGGAGGTTGGGAGGGAGGTTCGAGAATTTCAAGAGGGAGGGGACATATGTATACCTATCTATCACTGATTCATGTTGCTGTATGGCAGAAACCAACACAATATTGTAAAGCAGTTATCCTTCAATTAAAAATGAATATATTAAAAAATAACCCAAAACACCTATATAGTATATTAGGTGCTCAGAACTCAAGGCTCAGAACTCCTAGTGCAGGTTCTTTGCATGTACAGCCATTTCTTCTTGTATCTTGATGGGGTAGATGAAAGGAACCTAGAAACTATCAGAAGAAGGGCTCACAAGAGCCTATTTTAGGATTACCAGATAAAACAAAGGACACCCAGTTAAAGATGCTGTGTTCAGTCAGCATTTTGTGTCCTCTCAGACACAAAATAATACAAGAACTGCAGCATGCCAGGTTTCCCTGTCCTTCACTGTCTTCTGGAGTTTGCTCAGATTCATGTCCATTGAGTTGGTGATACTATCTAACCATCTCGTCTTCTGATTCCTCTTCTCCTTTTGCCTTCAATCTTTCCCAGCATCAGGGTCTTTTCCAATGAGTGGTCTCTTCACATCTGATGGCCAAAGTATTAGAGTTTCAACTTCAGCATCAGTCCTTCTAATGAATATTCAGAGTTAATTTCCTTTAGGATTGACTGGCTTAATCTCTTGGCAGTCCAAGGGACTCTCAAGAGCTTTTCCCAGAATCGTAATTTAAAAGCATCAATCCTTCAGCACTCAGTTCTTCATTATGGTCCAACTCTCACAGCCATACATGACTACTGGAAAACCCATAGCTTTGACTATATGGGACCTTTGTTGACAAAGTAATGTTCTGCTCTTTAATATGCTGTCTAGGTTTGTCAGAGCTTTTCTTTCAAAGAACAAGTGTCTTTTAATTTCATGGCTCCAATCACTGCAGTGATTTAGGAATCAAAGAAAATAAAATCCGTCATTAAGTTTCATATAAACAACGAAAACATTTTTAACATAAGTATGTCTCATAAAATATTTGGGACCTACTCTTACTAAAAAATTATGCATCATTGATCTACAATTCACATTTTACCAAATATCTTTTTTATTCTAAATCTGGCAGTCCTATCCTATCCTTCTCTGGGTAACCCAGGTTACATCTTTCAGTGTCAACAACCTGTAGTCTAACCTAGTGTTGTGGGTTGAACTATGCCGTCTGAAGAGGACATTCTAACCCCTGGGACCCCAGAATATGGCTTTATGTGGAAAAGGGTCTTTATAGAGGTCCTCAAGTTAACATGAGGTCATTAGGATGGGTCCTAAGCAGTATGTCTGGTGTCCCTATAAAAAGGAGACTTTTTTAAATTTTAATTTTTATTATATATTGGAATATGGCTAATTACAAGGTTATGTTAATTTCAGGTGCACAGCAAAGTAATTCAGTTAAATACATACATGTAGTCTATTCTTCTTCACATTCTTTTTTCATTTAGGTTATGAACTAGAGTTCTACTCATAACTCTTTAGGTTATTAGTAGATTTCCCTGTGCTATATAGTAGGTCCTTGTTGGCTACCTATTTAATACATAATTGTATGTATATGTTAATCCAAACCTTGCAATTTACCCTTTCCCCCATGAAAAGAGGGACATTTGAACTCAGATACAAACATGCACAGAGGGAAGACAATTAAAGACATACGAGAGAAGACGGCCATGTGACTGGAGTGATGCACTGATAGCCAAAGAAAGCCATCCACTGCCAGCAAATAGAAGAGGCAAAGGAGAATTCTCCTCTGGAGTCTTTAGAGGGAGCGTGGTCCTGCCAACACAGCCTGCAGGACTGTGAGACAGTAAATGTCTATTGCAAGTCACCCCGTTTTTGGTACCTTATGATGACAAGCCTAGGAAACTAACACACCGTATTTAAGGTGGCATACAATTTACTTCTCTTACTTTCACATTCTTATAGGCCAGTGGCTCTGAAGGTGCTCCTGGCCAATACTCACTGCGTATCTTTTCATGTGGGGACCTATGTGGATGGTGTAAAGGTCTATGCCTTGTGGTAAGTACTGTAGCCACGTTGAATCACTGATTTTACAGTAATTGGTCTATCTGAGGTCTTACTGGAGCTTCTGATTCTCCTCACTTTGTATACCCAAATGTGAAAAATTCCTCTCCTATCCGAGAGGAACATACCACAATGTACAAATGATAGATTAATCAGAGAAAATTACTAGAGAATAAGTTTGGTCACAAATCCAGTCAAAATCTCCTGCCAAGTTCTAATACTTTTCAAAATATTTGACATCTTGGGATGGTGTAATCAATCAGAGCCACAAGAAGGTGTGAAATGTGGCAGCAGAAACTGTCAATACCATGGTCTCTTTAGGAGAAAACAACTCTCCTCAAGACATTATCTATGCGGTAGCTTTGTTCCCGCTCTGTTGAGAGGCCAGTCAGCCCCAGTTCAAGAGCACTGAGCCAATTGTCTCCTGTGGTGCCTCAGTAGCCAAGTAATGATTTGGATTGCTTTGTTCATTAAAAGCTGGTTTTCCTCTTTTCCTCTCCAGTGATGCTTAATGCAGAGGGCACTTCTTTTGAAGTTAGCACCTGGCAAGAAATACAACAGGCACGTTCACCTTCTGATCACCCTGACCTCTCATCAGCCTTGAAATCACAGAATGACAAATAGATGAAATACAACATGTTATTCAACTTAAGTTGGTGACTAGGGACATTACAAACCCAGAAGACTGCTAAACGTCATATAGTCCTGGTGGCTCAGACGGTAAAGAGCCCGCCTGCCAATGCAGGAGATGCAGGAGACACGGGTTCTGTCCCTGGATTGGGAAGACCCCCTGGAGAAGGGAATGGCAACCCACTCCACTATTCTTGCCTGGAGAATTCCAGGGACAGAGGAGCCTGGTAGGCTGTAGTCCAGGGGGTCGCAAAGAGTCAGACATGACTGAGAGACTAACACACATGCATTCTCTGATTAAGGCTAAAGTTACAAGAGATTTGCCCAGAGATGCAAGCCTCCTTTTAAGGCAGTAAGACTATCAACTGCTTGTTGCACATTTGTGAATGCACAGCCCATGTTCTCGATTTCACTGTTACCTCTGCTTGTTTGCTTTTCTGCAGCTCTTCTTCATCATTCTGGTGTCAGAGGAATGTTACCTCTTCAGGCGCCTTTCTAAACACACCTCTCTTATTCCATAACTCTCTCTTTGTTACCCTGTTTTATCTTCTCAGTGCAATTATCGCTTTGAAAATTCTCATTTGTGTGTTTGCTATATGTTTATCGTCATCACTCTGCACGAGAATAAAAGGCTCCCTGAAGGCACCTAACTGGCTTTCCATCCATATGTATTGAATGAATGAATACTAGCTCTGTGACTATGGTCAATATTCAGTTGTCTCATCTGTAGAATTGAGACAATATTAGTATCATAGGGATGGGATGACCCAGAGGGATGGTATGGGGAGGGAGTTGGGAGGGGGGTTCAGGATGGGGAACACATGTATACCTGTGGCGGATTCATGTTGATGTGTGGCAGAACCAATACAATATTGTAAAGTTAAAAAAAAAAAAAGAATTAGTGAGGTAATGACTCTAAGGACAGGAATTTATATCCCGTATCTTACTTCTTATAAGCATTTCTGGAGCCAAGTCCTAAAACATCACCCTTATTTTACAAAAAAATAATCAAGTTTCAGAGAGGCTAACTAATCTGCCAAAGGCTATAGAACTAGCAAATGTTAAATCCAATATTTGAACCAAAGATTCTAGACTTTGAAACTGCTTTTCAGAACTGCCGATGAACGTCACAGATAAGATCAACATGAAAAATCTCAAGGATGTCCAACTTTGGATTTTGTTCTTCTATCCTGGCCCCTGGCTAAACTAAATTTTGTCCCAGTATACAACTTCTGAAGACTGGAAAATATGGAAGCGATCAAAAAATCTGGGATCTGCACATTTATTAGGAAAAGAAGAAAAAGAAAATAAACTTTTTTTTTAATTAGACAAACACCTATCAGATAATATGTTAAAATACATTTTGAAAAATTTCAAAATCTGTCAAATTTGAGTGTTAGGGAGCAGATGTAGGTAAAAGAAAAAACGTTACTATGTAATTTTAGAAGGTGTGAAGTGACAACTAAAATTCAGTCCTAGTGAAAGCCTACAAACAGAGCAGAATCAATGACATGAAGCCACCAGAAGTAATATCTGTGAGACAAAGAGAAAGGAAGTAAAAAAGTAGCTTCTTCCTCCCACTTCTCTCTAATGATCGAAAATACATGCAGCCGTGAAAGCTGGGGTTGGAACAAGATGGCTAAGTAGGAAGACCCTAAACTCTCCTCCCATCTTTGAGCACATCAAAAGTACAACTACATAGAAAGCAACTATCTCTGCAGATCACCTGAGGACTATCAGAACAGCTCTTTTGTGATGAAGGTTGTACAGGAAAACCTGGGATCAGGTTGGAGGGGTGGAGGTGCAATCTATTCAGGATCCTCAACCATGGCATGTGACCCAGAAGATGAAGGGACTGTCATAGGCCCAAGGATCCTCCCTAAGAAACGAGGGGTTTCAGCCCCATACTGGGCATCCCAACCCTGGGGTCCAGTACTGGGAAGATTCTTTGGCTGGTTTGAAGACCAGCAGAGTTCCAGGGAGCTGTAGGAAACTGAGACTCTGCTCTTTATGAACTTGCAGACAGCCTTGCTTATTCCCAGTTCCAGAGAAGAGGAAGCAGGTTAAAAACTGCCTGGTACTTGCTCAGCCTGCCAGGACCACCTCAGTGTTTCTCCCAGCCCATGCCAGCCTCCTGCTCCAGCCTCTTCTGGTCTGGCACTACTCCCAGCCAAGGAGGAGATCACTATCATGCTGGGGATAAGTGGAGCTAGCTCAGATTTGCAGATGTAGCCTCTTGGACCTTGGCTCCACTTTTGACCAAGGCAACTGCTGCATCAGGGAGAAGTGGAATTAGCTCAGATTTTTGGCTCTAGCCTCTGGGGCCCTGGCTCTGGCCTCAAACAAGGCAGAGACCAACATTGTCCTGGGGAAAAGCAGAAGAAGCTGAGATTTGTGGTTCTAGCACCTCAGGCTTTGGCCCTACCTTCAATCAAGGCTGAGACCACCATTGTGGTGAGGAGAAGCCCAACTCATTCAGGGTTCTTACTCCAGCCCCTTGGGCCCCAGCCCCTCCACCTTTAGGGTGTCAACTGCCATGAAGTCTGGGAGATGCCCTGGCTCACAGCTGGCTCTGGCTACAGCCCCTCCATCTCCAACCTTATGCCCCACCAAGGTGTCAGCTGTCAGTGCACCCTGGGAGAACATATAGCCTGTCCTCACTTCAGATTCAGCTTTCACACCAAAACCACTGAACGCAGGTAGACTGTATGAGGATACATCCACATAGGGATAACACCTTCAAGACAAGGATAGGTAACTGTTTTACATAATTGCATAGAGACAAACAGAAAAAAATCAAACAAAATGAGAAGACAGAGGAGAGTGTTCCAAATGAAAGAAAAGATAAAACACCAGAAAAACCCCAACTGAAACAGATGAATAATTTATGTAATGAAGAGTTCATGCAATAGGATTAAAAATGCTCACTGAACTGGAGAAAAGAATAGACAAAGTGAAACTTCAACAAAGAATAGAAAATATAAAAAGGGACAAGTCAGAACTGAGGAATATAATGACTGAAAGGAAAAAAATAAACTAGAAGTAATTAACAGCAAATAGGTGATACAGAAGAAAGCATAACTATCAGAAAGAGAAATCAAGAAAACAATCCTATGTATAATTGAATAAAAAGCAATAAAATACTTAGGAATAAATTTAACCGTGGAGGTGAAAGACCTGTACTATGAAAACTGTGACATTGATGAAGATGATAGAAACATATGAGAAGAAATATCATGTTCATGAGTTTAAAGAGTTAATATATCCATATTGCCCAAAGCAATCTACTTATTTAATATATTTCCTATCAAAATATGGAGCTTCCCAGGTGGTGCAAGTGGTAAAGAATCCATTTGCCAAAGCAGGAGACACAAGAGACATGAGTTCAATCACTGGGTCAAGAAAATCTCTTGGAGAAGGAAATGGCAATCCTCTCCAGTATTTTCTGCCTGGAAAATTCCATGGACAGAGGAGTTTGGTGGGCTATAGTCCATGGGGTCACAAAGAGTCAGACATGACTGAGCATACATATACACACTATCAAGATATTCATGGTGTTTTTCACAGAACTGGAACAAATAATCCTAAAATTTGGATGGAATCACAATTCCAAATAGCCAAAGCAATCTTAAGAGAGATGATTAAACCTGGAGGTATCACATGTCCTGACTTCAGACTATACTGCAAAGCTACAGTAATCAAAAGAGTATGGTACCAGAACAAAAACAGTCACATAGATTCGATTCAGTTCAGTTCAGTTCAGTTCAGTTCAGTTGCTCAGTCGTGTCCGACTCTTTGCGACCCCATGTATCGCAGCACGCCAGGCCTCCCCGTCCATCACCAGCTCCCGGAGTTCACTCAGACTCATGTCCATTGTCAGTGATGCCATCCAGCCATCTCATCCTCAGTCATCCCCTTCTCCTCCTGCCCCCAATCCCTTCCAGCATCAGAGTCTTTTCCAATGAGTCAACTCTTCACATGAGGTGGCCAAAGTACTGGAGTTTCAGCTTTAGCATCATTAATGGACTAGAATGGAGAGTCCAGAAATAAACCCATACACCTGTGGTCAATTAATTGATAATAAAGCAGACAAGAATATATAAAGGGAAAAGATCGTCTCTTCAAAAATTCTATTGGGAAAACTGGACAGCTACAAGTAGAAATATCAAACTAGAACATTTTCTTTTACCAAATACAAAAATAAACTCAAAATAGGTTTAAGATCTAAATGTTAGATCTGAAGCTGTAAACTCCAGTATGCTCTTTGACACTGGTGTTAACTTTTTTTTTTTTTTTTTTGGATATGTCTCTTCAAGCAAGGGAAAGAAAAGCAAAAATAAACAAAATGGACCCAATCAAACTTAAAATATTTTGAATAGTGAAGGAAACAATCAATAAGATGAAAAGACAGCCTATTGACTGGGAGAAAATATTATCAACAGATTTATCTGAGAGGGGTTCAGTTCAGGCATTCAGTAGTGCCCGACTCTTTGTGACCCCCATGGACTGCAGCATACCAGGCTTCCCTGTCCATCATCAACTTCCAGAGCTTGCTCAAACTCATGTCTATAGAGTCAGTGATGCCATCCAACCATCTCATTCTCTGTCATTCCCTTCTGTCTTTGATCTTTCCCAGCATCAGGGTCTTTTCTAATGAGTCAGTTTTTCACATTAGGTGGCCAAATATTAGAGCTTTGGCTTTAGCATCAGTCCTGCCAATGAACATTCATGACTGATTTCCTCTAGGATTAACTGGTTTGATCTCCTTGCAGTCCAAGGGACTCTCAAGAGTCTTCTTCAACACCACAGTTCAAAAACATCAGTTCCTCAGCACTCAGCTTTCTTCATGGTCCAACTCTCAAATCCATACATGACTACTAGAAAAACCATAGCTTTGACTATATGTACCTTTGTTGGCAAAGTAATGAGAGGGGTTAATATTCACAATTAATAGTCAAACACCATGGACTCAGTGTGTGTGTTAGTAACTCAGTTATGTCTGACTCTTTGTGACCTCATGGACTGCAGCCTGCAAGGCTCTTCTGGCCATGGAATTCTCCAAGCAAGAATACTGGAGTGGGTAGCCTTTCCCTTCTCCAGGGGGTCTTCCAGACCCAGGGATCGAACCCAGCTCTGCTGTATTTCAGGCAGATTCTTTATTACCTGAGCCACCTGAGTTTATGGACTTGGTAACTTATTGATAATTTAAAGTCTTTTGCAAGCTGCTACATTGGTGATAACAAAACTCTCAAGTACTTTGCCCTTCTTGATTTCATCCTAATCATTGCTGCTACTAAGTCACTTTGGTCGTGTCCGACTCTGTGTGACCCCATAGATGGCAGCCCACCAGGCTCCCTCATCCCTGGGATTCTCCAGGCAGGAACACTGGAGTGGGTTGCCATTTCCTTCTCCATTTGGTATCCTATTATTAATCAGGATAGATTTGTCATGGGGAAAAAGAGATACTTGGATTGTGTGACCTAGTCAGCCTCAAGGGAATTAAGATTCAGATGCCCAGAATGGGCAAGAATATACTGACTATTCCAGAACTATTTCCTTAGCAGCCCCAGTTGTCAACTATTTTTATTTTATTTTATTTTTTTTTGTGAAGAGGGACTAAAGATTCATGTAACATTCTTTGAAGATTCATAATTTTATGTATTTTAGAGTCTTGATGAACATGTACTTCATATTATGTGATAATTTAATAAGCCAGTCTAGGTTTGATGTAGGATACAGGATGCTTGGGGCTGGTACACTGGGATGACCCAGAGGGATGGTATGGGGAGGGAGGTGGGAGAGGGGTTCAGGACTGGGAACACATGTATACTCGCGGCGGATTCATGCTGAAGTATGGCAAAACCAATACAATATTGTAAAATAAAAAAATAAATAAATAAGTAAATAAACTAAAAAAAAAGGAAATTTAAGAAAAGAGCTTGTCATTGTGACTAGTCTTTCTTGTTGAAACTATTCTATTAACCACATTTCCTTCTCATCCTCCCTTATGGAAATTTGTCCTTCTGAGTTTTTTCTTTGAGTGCATCTTGTATTACACAAGTGAGGAACAAATTCATGATTTATGTTGAAAGGGGAAGATTTTGAAACACTTGCCATTAATTAGTTTTATGACTTTCCACCAGTGTCAGTGTGTTCTGTAAAATCTCTCCAGCCCACTGAGTAGAGAAATCCCTAGGAGGATTAAATCCTAATTTTAGGGCATGGAGCCAAATACTAGGTTAGCTTAGAATCTGTTACAGAGTTCAAATAACTCATCAGACATATGTTAAAATGGTATTTTAGGTTTGACTTAAATTGTTTTATAATAAATCATGTGCACAAATATATGCCTTTTAGAAATGTTATATTATAGAAGGTTGTGAAGAAACCCTAAAGGTCTGCTGTAGCATAGACACCTCAGGATGTAATAAGAAAAAAGAAGTAAAATATTCAACTTTAAATATGTGTGTGTGTGTATATATATATATATATATATATAGCATACTACATATATATTTTAAAACATAATACATATATATTTATCTCAACCATCTTCTCAGATCAAGGCTTTGAAACGTCTGCACTGCTCTTGAAACAAGAGTTGTGGATACATGACTGTGTCTTTTGGTTAAAATCATTGATCTGAATGAAGTCTGAACTGGAAGGCCGATGGCAAACTTCATATGGCAGAAAGTCCCAGGGGCTTTTATAACCCAGTAGTAATGCCCAATCGTGTTAGGTTTGGGTATCTACCTATTAAATAGCTCTCAGGATCCAGTTTTAACAAACCAGACTCAGTCACCACAGCTGTCAATTGTTTTGCATACGTTGAGGGATAACGCTAGAAACATTGCTGAGATGAACATCTGTCTCTTCAGAAGTTGGCAACCTGAACAAGGTGCTGTATTGGGACATGAAAAGGTAGCGAGACGATCTGTTGACAAGCAACGGCAAGGATGGTGCAGAGTGCCTGGCATCTTAACTGAAGTAATGAGGTCAGAATGTCTTCCAGCAGGAAAAGAGGAAAGCAGGCCGTGTTTATGCAAGTTTCCTCCTGCCTGGAGAATTAGAAACCCGGTCAGGGTGTCATTGCTTAAATATAAATTTCTATCTCCAACCTTGAACATGTATCTAATTCTACCCTGTGAGCCACTTGAAACATGGTGCTACAGATTCTATTGTAAATTCACCTGGTAGTAACAGTAACCGTTTACACAACAGTTCACTTCTTCAATAACCCCCTCAATAATCCCATGAAATAAGCACAAATTACTTTCAATTTATGCCTGAGGTTACTGATGTTTTCAGAGCTTAACTAATTTGTCCAAGGTAGTCAAAACACTTAGGAAATGTAGAACTGGGATTCAGATCCAAGCAGCTCAATTCCAGACTCCATGGCTTGATCACTATTCTCTAATTCCACTGGCTTCAGGGAAAATTTAACCACCAGACGTCATAAAATTAAGCCAAACATTTAAAAACAATACTTAAAGGGATAAATCACATGTTGTAAGTAAAAGAGAAAGAACTCATAATGCATCCTTTAAAATCTTTCTAGTCAATTCATATAAAGCCTGTATTTTAATGGAAAGTGCATAGCAAAAAGGAAACTAGACTGCATGTGTCAACAAAAATAACCCTAATAAATGCTCAGAATTCTCACTAGCAGTGTCTAGAGATAGTAATTTGGCATTAATAGTTAACTTAGTAAACATACACTGTAAGTCATTCCTCCAAGCACTGTACATGTGTTAACACATCATTCGTAAAATCTTGAATTGAGCATTATTATCCCTATTTTACAAATAAGAACCTTGAGACACACAGCTCACACAAGCCATTAGAGGCATAGCTTGGATCGGAGCCCTATAGTTTGGCTTTAGTGTCTATGTGCCAGACCACTAAGCTATGCTCCCTTGTAAGAATCTTGAGTGATGTCTGTTTTCTCCTGAAAGTACTATTAACAACACTTTTTCACAGCCTGATCATGAGCTCAGTATTTACATCTGTATACTTATTTCCACCCAGTGGATGCAGACAAGTTTCATACACCATATGCTACTTACTTCATATAACATCACTGTAAGGAACCAGAGCTGTTGCTACCTACCGTCTCTGTTTTATAGATAAGGGAAACACAAAGCCAGAAAGAGTATGTCATTTGCCTGAGGGTTAGACCCCTGAAAAAAGTCAAGAATGAGACTCAGAAACCAAGTTGACTGGCTCCTGGCTCCTGTTATGTTACTTGAACGTGGCTGACAGCAAAATAGCAGTCATTTAGAGAAGGCAATGGCACTCCACTCCAGCACTCTTGCCTGGAAAATCCCATGGATGGAGGAGCCTGGTGGGCTGCAGTCCATGGGATCGCTAAGAGTCGGACACGACTGAGCAACTTCACTTTGACTTTTCACTTTCATGCATTGAAGAAGGAAATGGCAACCCACTCCAGTATTCTTGCCTAGAAAATCCCAAGGATGGGGAGGCTGGTGGGCTGCCGTCTGTGGGGTCGCACAGAGTCGGACACAACCGAAGTGACTTAGCAGCAGCAGCAGAGTTCACATACGTCTAGTTTTGAGAACAACCATATCCTAACTCAGGGGAACTGTCTCACTGCTAAAAGTTGGGACAGGAAATCCGTACACAGGCTGGTTGCAGAGACTGATTAGCAAACATGAACAAATGCCTTGGGTCTAACTTAAGGGCATACCCTATGACTGATTTACAGATAGATGAAGAAAGAGTGGGTTCATTTACTGGGTTAGTTCCTCATTTTTTCTAACTAGTGGAATGTTTCCCAAATTTTAGTCATTAACCTGCCCACATTATGACTTTTTCCTTATCAATATATCACCTAGGCTAATTTGCATAGTCTATGCTTCCAGTAGGCTCATGACTTTCATTTAGCCCAAGAAATACAATCTGAAATTACAGGTTTGATATGTGAGTTACATTTTTTCAGGCATGCACTGAAATAAGTGCATGGTTATTAAGAATATTCATCTGTAAATCCCTAACATCATCTTGCATAAAAACAGATATTTATTGAGCACTTACTAGGTGCCAGATACCCTTTAAAATACTTTTTATATGTTAACCACTTTATTCTCATAACTATAAATAGGTATTTGTATTATCCCTTTCTTACAGATGCAGAAATTGGGGCAAAAAAAGTTTTGGTAATCTGCATTAAAAACATGGAATTGGTCAATGGCAGAACTAGAGTTACAAACGCAGATGGTCTGTCTTCAGAATCTGGGATTTTAAGAACTAGTGGCCTGCATGTTGGATAAACTTGAATTGTGTGTCAACAAACAAAACTCAAACTCCTGTAGGATCCTTGGGCAACATCATGACTGTAAAAACTCAAGTTTCTACTTGACCACACTTCTATGAAGAACTGCATAAGGAAAAAGATATTTTCCAACTATACAAGTCCAAATTGACTGATGCTTACAATTTACTGTGGGAGAGGATGGAGAATTGCTAGTGTAAGTCCATTACCCAAGTATTTACCACTAACTTGAACCCAAGGAATAAGGAGACGTTTGAAGTGGAGCAGGTGAAGGAGAGGAATGGAGCATAGGAACTCAAGGTTTCTGATGTCCTGTCACACTCTTAACGTTTATTTGCCCAGATATTTAGAAACAAAACTTCCTTTCTTCTTGATAAAGGTCATTGAGCTGGAAGGAAAGCTTGAATTGTGCAAGACAATATAGAAATGTGGTTGGAATTCATTACAACAATCAGGATCAGACAAAGAGCATCAGAGGTGGCAAAATGCTCCATAAACATAAAATTGAACCTTAGCTAAAGGCCACAGAAATCTAAGATTTTGCCAGTCCTTTTGCCTTGTAATGGGAGTAACCAGCGGGCATTGGCTGCTGAATTTTCAGAGTGGTATTGGGATGCTCCACAGGCATTTCAGAGCTAAAATGTAAACCTCTGCCACATCTCCCTCCCAGAGTTCATCTTGTCTTAAAGCTAAGTATAATCCTCATTTGAATTCTAAACATAGAAACTGCAACAGACACACAAGTAGAGGATTCCCAAAATGTCACTTCTGAAACTAACATTCTGTTTCATCTAGCTAATGTCTTGATAGCTATCCCTATATTTCCCATTTATATGTATTGCCATTATTTATATGTGCACCCATGAACATCATGTGATTTTCAAGGACTGAAACAACATTATTTAATTGAGTTTAATTATTATAATAACCTCTATCAATGACATCATCTCTCTTTTGTGAAAGGGAAAATAGGCTGAGAGGTTTGGAAACATGCTCTCAGGTAGAAAATGGTAGATTTGTGATTTGAACCTAGGTTTATGAACTGATGAAAGACAACCACAAAATCTTTTTAACTCCTTCGAGGGATGGAGTCTAATTTCCCTTCCTTTAGTTTGGACTACTCTTAGTGACTTTCTTGATGAATAGAATGCAGTGGAAGTTGGATTCTAGAATCTGAGGTTCGATCATAAAATTGCAGCTTCTGCTTTTGTCTTTGAGAAACCTTACTCTAAGGAAATTTCTTCTAAAGACATTCCCTCTTGGAAGCCAGCTACCATTCTTTGCGGAAGTCCAAGTGGCCCCATGGAGAGGCTTACATATAGACTAATTGCAGCTGCAACTGACAGTCTTGGTTGAACTCACAGCCGACAGCCAGCACCAACTTGCCAGTGATCCCACTGACTCATCCTCAATGACTTATAGCCTAGTTGAGCCTGCAGATGTTTGCAGTACTAGCTGATATCTGATTACAGTCACAGGGGAGACTGTTCACTCCTTAGGGCTGCTATTACAGGGTGACACAAACTAGGTGGTTTAAAAAAACAGAAATGTGTTCTTTTATAATTCTTGAGGTTAAGGATTGGAAATCAAGGTGTCAGAGCGGCCCTGCATTTTTGGAAGTCTCTAGAGAAGAATCCCTACTCACCCCCCCCCCCCCACTCCTCTTTTAACTTTCAGTGTATTCTTAAGCTTGTGGCAGCGTAAGTCCAAACTCTGCCCACTTTTACCTTCATATTATCTTTCTCTATCCATGTATGTCTCTCTAGGTCCACCCTTTTCCTTACAAAGATGTCATTGGATTTAGGGCCCATGCTCAATCCAGGATGATTTCATCTTGAGATCTTTAAATGATTACATCTGTGAATAGGGTGTTAGTTACTCAGGCATGTCCAACTTTTTGTGACCCCATGGACTGTAGCCCTCCAGGTTCCTCTGTCCATGGGATTCTCCAGGCAAGAACCCAGGAGTGGGTTGCCATTTCCTTCTCCAGACATCTGTGAATATGCTATTTCAAATAATATCCTTGCTAATTGATGCTTTTGAACAGTGGTGTTGGAGAAGACTCTTGAGAGTCCCTTGGACTGCAAGGAGGTCCAACCAGTCCATTCTGAAGGAGATCAACCCTGGGATTTCTTTGGAAGGATTGCTGCTAAAGCTGAAACTCCAGTACTTTGGCCACCTCATGCAAAGAGTTGACTCATTGGAAAAGACTTTGATGCTGGGAGGGATTGGGGGCAGGAGGAGAAGGGGACGACAGAGGATGAGATAGCTGGATGGCATCGCTGACTCGATGGACGTGAGTCTGACTGAACTCCGGGAGCTGGTGATGGACAGGGAGACCTGGCGTGCTGCGATTCATGGGGTTGCAAAGAGTCAGACACGACTGAGCGACTGAACTGAACTGAATATCCTTCGATGATAATATCCTTAGTGGATATGACTTTGAGGGGACACTCTTCAAGCCTACAGAGGCCAAGCAAGAAATGTACAGTCAAGCTCTTTCTGAAATCCACCCACAAAATGATTTCCCTTATAAAACAGTTTTTTAAGCCACTAAGTTTTTTGCAGCAACAGAAAACCATGTCATTCTATCTTACTGCTGCTGCTGCTAAGTCACTTCAGTCGTGTCCAGCTCTGTGCAACCCCATAGATGGCAGCCCACCAGGCTTCACCGCCCCTGGGATTCTCCAGGCAAGAACACTGGGGTGGGTTGCCATTTCCTTCTCCAATGCATGAAAGTGAAAAGTGAAAGTGAAGTCGCTCAGTCGTGTCTGACTCTTACCAACCCCATGGACTGCAGCCTACCAGGCTCCTCCATCAGTGGGATTTTCCAGGCAAGAGTACTGGAGTGGGGTGCCATTGTCTTCTCCAGTTCTATCTTACTACACTGCCTCTTTTCATAGAACCTGCAATGTTGAAGGTTTGTAATGCATATTACAAACAATAGCTATTTTAAAAAATATACTTCAAGTTTGCAAATACTTGTACTCTTTATTCACAGAAAATTTGATTTGTGATCTACCAAGCACATAACCTCACACATGATAGGCGTTAGTATATATCAGCAGTTTGTAGTATTAATATTTCTAGAATCACAAAGATTTATTTGAATGCATCTTCTCAGACAGAAAATCTTAATCTTGTCTCTCTATATGAACAAAGTCTCTAAATATAAAAGATTGTTCTCTTTGTGTTTGTGCCTTATAATTTCTTGGGATCACTCCAAAAATTTAACCTGGCATGGAGTATGGGAACACATCCTGAGCTATAAAAGGATGAGGCTAACTTGGCATCAGCTATGCTACCAGGCTTGCCAAAAGAAAAGCATCTTTAGTGTGTGTCTGTGTGGGTATGATTGTGTGTACACACACTGCACTACCATGCCAATATATCAACTGTGTTCTCTATTACAGTTTTCTTAACTAAGGTAGAAAGAGAGAAAGAAAGTGAAGTTGCTCAGTTGTGCCTGACTCTTTGTGACCCCATGGATAGTAGCCTGCACTAAGTTCCTCCATCCATGGGATTTTCAAGGCAAGAAGTACTGGGGTGGGCTGCCATTTCCTTCTCCAGGGAATCTTCCCAACCCAGGGATTGAACCCAGGTCTCTCACATTGTAGACAGATGCTTTACCATCTGGGCCACCAGGGAAGTCCTAACTAAGGCAGAGGAGGGAAATAAACCTACTGGATATGTCTGTCTTGGACTCAATATTTAGTAGATTGACCTAAAATTGAATTCAAGGGATAATATTCTCCCATTGCTTTTGGATGTATCAAATAATTTTCCAAACCTAATAGTGTCTCATTGAGAATAGAACATCCGAAGGGTTAAGGCTAAAGAGAAGTTCAGTCAGTTCAGTTCAAGTCAGTCGCTCAGTCATGTCCAGCTCTTTGCGACCCCATGAATCGCAGCACGCCAGGCCTCCTTGTTCATCACCAGCTCCCGGAGTTCACTCAAACTCATGTCCATCGAGTCTGTGTTG
Organism: Ovis aries; assembly: GCF_016772045.2. NCBI lineage: Eukaryota > Metazoa > Chordata > Mammalia > Artiodactyla > Bovidae > Ovis > Ovis aries. The sequence continues at coordinate 38,993,190 of NC_056069.1, read as the reverse complement.
CCATCCAGCCATCTCATCCTCAGTTATCCCCTTCTCCTCCTGCCCCCAATCCCTCCCAGCATCAAAGTCTTTTCCAATGAGTCAACTCTTCGCATGAGGTGGCCAAAGTACTGGAGTTTCAGCTTTAGCATCAGTCCTTCCAATGAGAACTAAGAACAGTGGTGATGTTGCCAATTTCAAACCGCAGAAAGTAAACAGTAAACATTTTCCAAACCCATGACTCAGGTGAAGAGCAGGGGAAAGATGAAAGTTTAGAAACATCTAAGAAAGTGCTCAACCATGTTCTTCTTGTCCAACTTCTCTTGAATTCTCTCTGTATGTGTCTTCTTTTCCTTCTTAGTGCTGTCTCCTCATTCCATTTTTCTCGTTCTATCCTATCCTTGATCTGTTAAAATTTTTTCCCAGTGACTTTTGTCCTTTTCATTTTTCATCTTAACCCACTGGCAATTCACAAGCAACTGAAATACTGTGTATATACATACAGAATTTATCAAATGACAATTTTTCTAATTTTTAATTCTTGAATGCTTATCTCAAACAACTGTAAAATCACTGAACTAAACAACATTATTATTTACTTCTCTCTGTCAAATAGTGTCAATAATTTATTTTGCTTCTGGCTCACTACTTCTATGATGCTTTTGATTATGTGCTTAATGTTTTATTTTTAAAATAACCTTTCCAATATAAGAGGATATTAAGTACCGTATCCTTTCGAGGAGAACAAACTTCATTAATTGCTGTTAATTTGGAAAATTTTATTTTGAATTAGTGTGGAACTTCAATTAAAAATATATGTAATTTTCTTCCACGAAGTTTAAAATGTTTAGCCTAAGAAGAGAAAACCGTCATTAGGCTACACTCTCACTTAGTAGAGGCCTTTAGAGACCTGCTTTGGAGAAGACACTTGAGAGTCCCTTGGACTGCAAGGAGATCCAACCAGTTAATCCTGAAAGAAATCAGTCCTGAATATTCATTGGAAGGACTGATGCTGAAACTGAAACTCCAATACTTTGGCCAACTGATGCGAAGAACTGACTCATTGGAAAAGACCCTGATGCTAGGAAAGGTTGAAGGTGGGAGGAGAAGGGGACGATAGAGGATGAGATGGTTGGATGGCATCACCAACTCAATGGATATGAGTTTGAGCAAACTCTGGGAGTTGACGATGGAGAGAGAGGCCTGGAGTGTTGCAGTTCATGGTGTCGCAAAGAGTCAGACATGAATGAGTGGCTGAACTGAACTGAACTGAATGTGAAGAGGGTATGTAATAAAGCGTAAAGAATACAAATTCACTCACCAAGACTCTTCTCAAAGACTTCTCAAGAGAAAAGGATTCAGAAGGTAGGAACTATGTTTCCCAGTTTAGACTTATGTACCGAAGTATCAGGAATAAATGTAAGGAGCATGGAGCTGTTGGTTCCTCCAGCTGTCCTAGAGTGACCCCATATGGCCTTTAAGAGTGAGCAGAGCACACATGAAGGGAGGTGAGACTGGTGTAATGAATAGTGTCTACCTCCATGACAAAAACTAAAGCTGTTTAAGGAAGTCAAGGCAGATGTAAATGTGAGAAAATAGTAGAAATGCCTGATGCCCACCATGTAGCTAAATACCTGGCTTTATTGGTCCAGCAACCCATATGTAATGATTCACTTGTAAACTCTCTATGCAGTTGTCCTAAGAGAAAAGGCTTTAGAATAATCCTGCACACGGATGTCTCTCAGCTCACTATTAAAAAGTCTGGTTTAAATGTGAATCCTGTTTTGCATTTTACCCGTTTTATTTTTTAAAATATGAATAAATAGACTATTCAGACAAATCTCACTAATTCACACCACAGGTTCAGATTAAGTCCGAGTTTAGGCTTGTCTTTTCACTAAGAATGAAGACATTTCAATGAATGATCATCACTAAATCAAAATTAGAAGATGATTCAACTACAAATGGAAAAACTGATTTTCTTTGTGTTCAAAAGAATTGCTGTGCAACAAACAAAAATAATCCTATTTTATGTATGTATGTACTCAGTCTATGTGTGTGCTCAATAAATATTCATTAAATTGAGTTTGCTGAAATTTATGTGTGTGAGCTGCACATTGACTTGTAGAAAAAACTTCAAAGGTTCATTATCACAACCTGAAAGTAGAGAGTTATTTTATTTGGTGGGGATATTTAAGACTCAGCATCTCAGTAGCTCTGGGAAAACTGCTCCAGGGAGGTACAAGGGGAAGTCAGGTTACACACAAGTTTGCAGCAGAGGGAGCAGACAGTCTGAACATCAAAGATCAGGTATCAAGTTAAGGAATTTAGCATTCTAAGTATGGGAAGGTGTTAGTCTCTGGGCTCACTGAATTTTTCCTTTCATGCATCTCAGCTGTCTGGGGCCAATCCTGTTTCTTGGTTCGCATCGCTGCTTGCATTCCCCCAGCTTCTCAGACATCACCGTGGGAGGAGTGGTGGGGTGGTGGCAGCATCCGTTGGATCATTTTGAAGCTTTGGAAGCCCTCAATCACACTTGGGCTTCCCTTGTGGCTCAGCTGGTAAAGAATCTTCCTGCAGTGTGGGAGACCGGGGTTTGACCCCTGGGTTGGGAAGATCCCATAGAGAAAGGAAAGGCTACCCACTCCAGGATTCTGGCCTGGAGAATTCCAAGGGGATCACAAACAGTCAGACACGGCTGAGCGACTTTCACTTTCTTTCACTTTCATTCACATTTGGAGGCCAGAAATCACTGGTGGCTGTGACATTTCTTGTTTATTGATATGGCAGGAGATTCATTTCACACATATGATCAACTCAATTATACCCTGAGAGAGACTGAATATTCAGAAAAATTTCTCAAAATTTTGTTTTGTTTTGTGTGGAATTACAACTTTATTTATGGTGCATGAAAGAGATCTCTTTCCTCCTCCACAACTTAAGACTGTGCCCCAGGGAAGCCATCACTAAGTAGTCAAGGAAATAATCATGAGGCTTATAACAAAGAAGTGAATAATATAGTAAGCTTCAAACTCAAAATGTCTCAAACTGAATCTGTCATGCTCTTCCCAATGCCCTCTTTCAAATCCGGCTTTTATATTGAGTCCACTCTTCTAACTGGTCAGTGTGTTTGAAGTCTCATAATGAGCTTCTTGGTTTACACACAATCAGGCTTATCATGAAGGCCCCTTTTCTCCTGAGTTTTATCTCTTAATTTCCATTTCCATGATGCGGATCCTCATCTTCTCATGCACATATGCTTCAGATTGATTCCTTAATTCCAGTTTCATCTTCTGTCAATCAAATCCGCCTCTTGCTTGTAACATCTTGTTTTATTTCACTACGTCATTCCCTAAACCTTCAGTGGCACCCTATTTCCCAGCCCTTTAAGTTATAGTTCTCTATATGGTGTTCAGGTATCTCCCTTGTATTTACAAGTACAACATCTTTGTAGATTATTTATTACAGTTGTCCCATGCTATCCACAAGGGGATTGATTCCAGGGCCCTCTGTGGACCCTGAAATCTGTGGGAGCTCAGGTCTCTTGTATAAAGTGGTACAGTTCAGTCACCCCTCTGTTTCTGTGGATGCACAACTTGTGGGTACGGGATGGACAGTACTTCTCACCCTGGAGTCCTATATCCTTGTGAGGTCAGGACTCTTCTTTTTCTACAAACACATCACATGTCCACCTTATGCTGCATCTTAGATCATTTTGCTTCAAAAATACCTTTTGGTATGATGACAGATGCCAACCAGACATTGTGATAGTCATTTTGAAATGCATAGAACCCAGGTGGTATTAATGTTAAAGAACCCACCTCTCAGTGCAGGAGATGCAAGGGTTCGATCCATGGGTTGGGAAGATCCCCTGGGAGAGGGCACGGCTACCCACTCCAGCATTTTTGCCTGGAGAATCTCAAGGACAGAGAAGCCTGGCAGGCTACAGTCTATGGTATCGCAAAGAGTCAGATATGACTGAATAAACCGAATATGTTGTAGTTCAATTATACTTCAAAAAATTAATATGAAAAAGAGATCAGAATAGTGGGCCCCAGAGATGGAAGATGGGGAGAGGAAGAATTGAATGAAGGCAGACAAAAGTACAAAGTTCTGCTTATAAGATAACTAAGTATTAGGGATGCAGTGTATAGCATGAAAAGTATAATTAATACTACTGTATGTCATATATGAAAGTTGTGAAGAGAGTAAATCCTAAGAGCTCTCATCAACAGGGAAAAATTTTTTTTTCCTGTTTCTTTGATTTTGTATGTATATGAATTTATGGATGTTCACTAAACTTACTATGATAATAAATTCATAATGTGTGTATGTAAAATAATTGCATTATACACCATAGACTTATACCATGCTGTATGTCAACTATATCTCAAGAAAACTGGAAGAAAAAAAACAGCTTTTGATTTACTGTTAATCTAAAGGGAAGAACTGTGTCATAATTTTTAAAAAATCTCCTTCATAACCAGGAAAATAAGCCAGCAAGTTCTGAGAACTTGAATCACCTGAGGTGAGGCCTGGGCTTTCCCAAGTCTGGAAGCGTGAAGGCAAATATTGGCCATTCTTCTCCCCTATGATGTCCAGAAAAGAATATGTTCTTTGGATCCTTACTGAGCACAGAATTTTAGGGAAGGGTGATAACAGGGCATGAACATTGCAGTGGGGACTTACGACACATCTGGCATCCGTGACTCCAACCCAAGGATCCTTCTGTGCTTGGAGCCTACAGTCTCTTAAACTATGAACCCAAGGAATAGCAGCACCAATTTAGATCCTTCAAGAACCACCAGTCCTGAGTCTTCCAGGTCCTAATGCTAAAAATGCAGCCTTGGCGCTGAGCTGACCTCCCAAATTTGGAGCTGTCTCATGAAAAATCTGAGTTTCTGCATCTTCTTTATTAAAATTACTTATAACTCTTCATTGCTTCTGCAGTCTTTTCGTTAACTTGAGTCTTTGGAATCTCACAAGGACTCTACCTTGTTTTAGGACAGTCTGACTTACACTGTGTGTGTGTAGGGGAAGGGAAAATATTCTGCTTCTTGATGACCTACTGATGTCCCTCTCTCCTTTCAATCTCCTTAATCTTCCTAAATTTTGAACAGGAATTCTTAACACAAAGATCATACATAGCTCTGCAGATTCTTGAACATCTAGGTATGCAGTGATCTAAACTCTTATCGAATTATCTAACCTTTTATGTAGCTCTCTAAACTTTTCATCATAGGGGACTGGAATGCAAAAGTAGGAAATCAAGAGATATCTGGAGTAACGAGCAAGTTTGGCCTTGGAATACAAAACGAAGCAGGACAAAGGCTAACAGAGTTTTGCCCAAAGATAATACTGGTCATAGCAAACACCCTCTTCCAACAACACAGGTGATAACTCTACGCATGGACATCACCAGATGGTCAATACCAAAATCAGATTGATTATATTCTTTGCAGTCAAAGAAGGAGAAGCTTCATACAGTCAGCAAAAACAAGACACGGAGCTGACTGTGGCTCAGATCATGAACTCCTTATTGTCAAATTCAAACTTAAATTGAAGAAAGTAGGGAAAACCACTAAACTATTCAGGTATGGCATAAATCAAATCCCTTACAATTATACAGTGGAAAAATGAAAGTGAAAGTCCCTCGGTCGTGTCCGACTCTTTGCACCCCCCATGGAATATACAATTCATGGAATTCTCCAGGCCAGAATGCTGGAGTGGATAGCCTTTCCCTTCTCCAGGGGAAATTTCCAACCCAGGAATCAAACCCAGGTTCTCTGTATTGCGGAGCAGTTTCTTTACCAGCTGAGCCATAGTGGCAGTGACAAATAGATTCAAGGGATTAGATTTGATAGATAGATTGGCTGAAGAACCATGGACAGAGGTTTGTAACATTGTACAGCAGGCGGTGATCAAAACCATCCTGAGAAAGAAAAGCAAAAAAGCAAACTGGTTGTCTGAGGAGGCCTTACAAATAGCTGAGAAAAGAAGAGAAGTGAAAGGCAAAGGAGAAAAGGGAAGATATATCCATCTGAATGGAGAATTCCAAAGAAGAGCAAGGAGAGATAAGAAAGCCTTCCTCAGTGATCAATGCAAAGAAATACAGGAAAACAACAGAATGGGAAAGACTAGAGATCTCTTCAAGAAAATTAGAGATTTCATGCAAAGATGGGCACATTAAAGGCCAGAAACAGCATGGACCTAACAGAAGCAGAAGATACTAAGAGGTGGCAAGAAGACACAGAAGAATTATTAAAAAAACAAAACAAAACAAAACACTTAATGACCTGGATAACCACAATGGTGTGATCACTCATCTAGATCCAGACATCCTGAAGTACAAAGTCAGCTGGGTCTTAGGAAACATCACTATGAACAAAGCTATTGGAGGTGATGGAATTCCAGCTGAGCTATTTCAAATCCTAAAAGATGCTGTTAATGTGCTGCTTTCAAAATGCCAGCATTAGGCATTCCTGACTAATCTGTAGATGCTTATTGATACCCTATCATATGGTCAGTACTATCCAAGGCATATGGGCGTGTATGATGACCTTTGCTTTAAAAGAGTTGCTTGGACTCTAATTTTACTAATATCCATTCCCCAATGAAGGGCACTTTCCTGTGCCCCTGCTCCCTGTTTATCACCTCTACGCTGATATGGCTCCCGTTGTGCCTCAGTCTGAGGAAGGAGGGACCCTACCATTGAACAAAGAAGACTTGGAAGTCATAGCCTTGTGCTCATCAGTGGTGCTATAAGTAGCAACCATCTCATCTTGGATGAACATCTCAGGACTCATTAAGTCATTAAGCTTACTGTTCAGAACAGGCTCTTGCCTCAGATACCTGATTTTAAACCCCAGTTCTGCTTATTGGTTGAATGGTATTAGACATGTTAGACAACTAATCTCATACTTAGTTTCTTCCTTTGTGAAATGAGGACAAAGGTAGCTTTTTGTTTTCTTTTACAGTTAATGTGAGGGTTAAAATATATATGACCTGCAGAAGACTTAGTTTGACATAATATCTAACACAAGATGAGTGCTCATTAAATAAAAAAATATTACATCAGTTATTAAGTATTGAGAAAAGAGCCTTCCTTCTATGTGCCCATTAGTTTTAAGAAAGCAACAGAAATTCAACTATGTCACCATGTCCAGCCTCGGCTCCACCATGAAGCCCTTGAATCACCATGAATCACCAAGTATTCATTTTGGATTTCACATTGCAAGGGCTTCCCTTTGAAAGATTTTCTTTACCCATGATGTCTGTGGTCCTTGATCTTCTGTTTTCATTTGTTTTTTGAAAAATGGTTAATAGCCAACATATAAACAACAACTTTTACAACTTAACACACACACACGCACACACAAACGCAATTTAAAAATGGACAGAAGAATTGAACAGAAATTTTTCCAAAGAGAAAATTCAGATGGCCAACAGGCACATGATAAAATATTCAACATCATTAATCTTTAGGGAAATACAAACCAAAACCACAATGAGATATCATCTCACACCGGTCAGTTTGGCTGTCACCAAGAACACAAATACAAAGTGTTGGCAAAGAAGTGGAGAAAGGCAATGCTCATACACTCTTAGGGGGAATGTAAATTGCTGTAGCCACTGTGGAAAACAGTACGGAGGCTTCTCAAAAAACTAAAAACAGAACCACCATATGATTCAGCAATTCCTCTCCTAGGTTTATATATACAAACACTAATTTGAAATGATACAGGCTCCTCAATGTTTATAGCAGCATTATTTATAATTGCCAAGATACAAAAGCAACCTGAGTCCATCAACAGATGAATAGGTAAAGAATATGTGTATATACATATGCAATACTTCTCAGCCTTAACAAAGAATTAAATGTTGCCATTTGCAGCGACATGGGTGGCTTCTAGGGCATTATGCTAAGTGGAGTTATTCAGACAGCGAAAGACAAATATCTGTATGGTGTTTGTATGCTATCACTCATATGCGGAATATATTAAAATAATACAACAAACCAGTGAATAAAACAAAAATAAGCAGCTCGCAGACATAGAGAACAAACTAGTGGTCACCACTGAAGAGAGCTGAGGGGCAGGGGCAATATAGGGGCAGAGAGAAAAACAACATTATTATGGGATTATATGAAAACATGTCTGTGAAACTTGGAAATTGTAAAGTACTATAGAATTTAAATAAAAATATTTAAATTAAATAAAGAAAGAGCAAACATGAAGAGATTATAATATCTTTAACAATCTATATTGAAATAGAATCTGCAAAAATAGAGTCACTATGCTACACACCTGAAATTAGCACAATATTATAAATTAAATATCAGTTCAGTTCAGTCACTCAGACATGTCTGACTCTTTGTGACCCCATGGACTGCAGCACACCAGGCCTCCCTGTCCATCAGCAACTTCTGGAGATTACTCAAACTCATGTCCACTGAGTCAGTGATGCCATTCAACCATCTCATCTTCTGTCCTCTCCTTCTCCCGCCTTCAAACTTTCCCAGCATCATGGTCTTTTCCAATGAGTCAGTTCTTTGCATCAGGTGGCCAAAGTGTTGGAGTTTCAGCTTCAGCATCAGTCCTTCCAATGAATATTCAGGACTGATTTCCTTTAGGATGGACTTGTTGGATCTCCTTGTAGTCCAAGGGACTCTCAAGAGTCTCCTACAACACCCAGTTCAAAATCATCAATTCGTCAGCGCTCAGCTTTCTTTATAGTCCAGCTCTCACATCCATACATGACTACTGGAAAAACCATAGCTTTGACTAGATGAACCTTTACTGGGAAAGTAATATCTCTGCTTTTTAATATGCTGTCTAGATTGGTCATAGCTTTTCTTCCAAGGAGCAAGTATCTTTTAATTTCATGGCTGCAGTTACCATCTGCAGTGATTTTAGAGCCCCAAAAAAATAAAGTCTGTCACTGTTTCCACTGTTTCCCCATCTATTTGCCATAAAGTGATAGGACTAGTTGCCATGATCTTAGTTTTCTGAATGTTGAGTTTTAAGCCAATTTTTTAATTCTCCTCTTTCACTTTCATCAAGAGGCTCTTTAGTTCTTCTTTAATTTCTGCCATAAGGGTGGTGTCATCTGCATATCTGAGGTTATTGATATTTCTCCAGGCAATCTTAGTTTCAGCTTGTGCTTCATCCAGCCCAGTGTTTCTCATGATGTACTCTGCATAGAAGTTAAATAAGCAGGGTGACAATATACAGCCTTGACATACTCCTTTCCCAATTTGGAACCAGTCTGTTTTTCCATGTCCAGTTCTAACTTGCCTCCTGACCTGCATACAGATTTCTCAAGAGGTAGGTCAGATGGTCTGGTATTCCCATCTCTTTAAGAACTTTCCACAGTTTGTTGTGATCTACACAGTCAAAAGCTTTGGCATAGGCAATAAAGCAGAAGTATATATTTTTCTGGAACTCTCTTGCTTTTTCAGTGATCCAGTGGATATTGGCAGTTTAATCTCTGGTGCCTCTGCCTTTTTAAAAGCCAGCTTGAACATCTGGAAGCTCACAGTTCACATACTGTTGAAGCTTGGCTCGGAGAATTTTGAGCATGACTTTACTAGCGTGTGAGATGAGTGCAATTGTGTGGTAGTTTGAGCATTCTTTAGCGTCGCTTTCTTTGGGATTGGAACGAAAATTGACCTTTCCCAGTCCCATAGCCACTGCTGAATTTTTCAAATTTGCTGGCATATTGAGTGGAACACTTTCACAGCATCATCTTTAGGACTTGAAATAGCTCAACTGGAATTCCATCACCTCCAATAGCTTTGTTTGTAGCAATGCTTCCTAAGACCCACTTGTCTTCAAATTCCAGGATGTCTAGCTCTAGGTGAGTGATCACACCATCCTGGTTATCTGGGTCATGAAGATCTTTTTGTATAGTTCTTTTGTGTATTCTTGCTATCTCTTCTTAATACCTTCTGCTTCTGTTAGGTTCATATCATTTCTGTCCTTTATTGTGCCCATCTTTGCATGAAATATTCCCTTGGTATCTCTAATTTCCTTGAAAAGATCTGTAGTCTTTCCCATTCTGTTGTTTTCTTCTATTTCTTTGCACTGTTCACTCAAAAAGGCTTTCTTGTCTCTCTTTGCTGTTCTTTGGAACTCTGCAATCAAATGGGTATATCTTTCCTTTTCTCCTTTGCCTTTCATTTCTCTTCACAGCTATTTGTAAGGCCTCCTCAGATGAGTATTTTGCCTTTTTGCATTTCTTTTTCCTGGGGATAGTCTTGATCCCTCCCTCCTATACAATGTCATGAACCTTCATCCATAGTTCTTCAGGCACTCTGTCTATCAGATCTAATCCCTTGAATCTGTTACTCACTTCCACTGTATAATAATAAGGGATTTGATTTAGGTCATACCTGAATGGTCTAGTGGTTTTCCCGACTTCTTCAGCTTAAGTCTGAATTTTGCAATAAGGAGTTCATGATCTTAGCCACAGTGAGCTCCCAGTCTTCTTTTTGCTGACTGTATAAAGCTTCTCCATCTTTGATTGCAAAGAATATAATCAATCTGATTTTGGTATTGACCATCTCTTGATGTCCATGTGTAGAGTTATCACTTGTGTTGTTGGAAGAGGACATTTGCTATTACCAGTGTGTACTCTTGGCAAAATTATTAGCCTCTGCCCTGCTTCTTTGTGTACTCCAAGGCTAAATGTTCCTGTTGCTCCGGGTATTTCTTGACTTCCTACTTTTGCATTCCAGTCCCCTGTAATGAAAAAGACATCTTTGGGGGTGTTAGTTCTAACACCTAGTCTTGATTCCAGCTTGTGCTTCATCCAGCCCAGCATTTCTCATGATGTACTGTGCATACAAGTTAAATAAGGAGGGTTGACATTATACAGCCTTGACGTACCCCTTTCCCTATTTGGAACCAGTCTGCTGTTCGATGTCCAGTTCTAACGGTTTCTTCCTGATCTGCATATAGATTTCTCAAGAGGCAGGTCTGGTTAACTATATCTCACTTTAAAAAGTAATCTAATATTGCAAACGATATTAAATAAGTAAATGAATAAATGAGTGAATAACATTTAAAAATCACTCAAATGGACACTTTAAATGAGTGATTTGTTTGGTATGTGAATTCTATCTCAATAAAGTTGTTATCCCAAAATAAAATAAATAAATACAGATTATAACATTGAATTTGCTAAGTCGCTTCAGTCATGTCCAACTCTGTGCGACTCCATAAATGGAAGCCCACCAGGCTCCCCCGTTCCTGGGATTCTCCAGGCAAGAACACTGGAGTGGGTTGCCATTTCCTTTTCCAGTGCATGAAAGTGAAAGTGAAAGGGAAAGCACTCAGTCGTGTCTGACTCTTAGCAACCCCATGGACTACCGCCTACCAGGCTCCTCCATCCATGGGATTTTCCAGGCAAGAGTACTGGAGTGGGGTGCCATTGCCTTCTGTTATTGTTAGGTAATTCTCTTAAGAATATTCAATTAAAAACTGGTAGCTTACCTACCTTCAGTTCAGTTCAGTTGCTCAGTCATGTCTGACTCTTTGCGACCCCATGGACTGAAGCCACCAGGCCTCCCCGTCCATTATGAACTCCAAGAGTTAACCCAAACTCATGTCCATTGAGCCGGTGATGCCATCAAACCATATCATCTCCTTCTCCTCCCACCTTCAATCATTCCCAGCATCAGGGTCTTTTCCAATGGTTCAGTTCAGTGCATCAGGTGGCCAAAGTACTGGAGTTTCAGCTTCAATATCAGTCCTTCCAATGAACACTCAGGACTGATCTCTTTTAGGATGGACTGGTTGGATCTCCTTGCAGTCCAAGGGACTCTCAAGAGTATTTTCCAACACCACAGTTCAAAAATGTCAATTCTTCTGCACTCAGCTTTCTTTGTAGTCCAACTGTCACATCCATACATGACTACAGGAAAAAACATAGCTTTGACTAAATGGAACTTTGTTGGGAAAGTAGTCTCTGCTTTTTAATATGCTGTCTAGGTTGGTCATAACTTTCCTTCCAAGGAGTAAGCATCTTTTAATATCATGGCTGCAGTCACCATCTGCAGTGAATTTGGAGCCCCCCAAAATAAAGTCAGCCACTACTTCCACTGTTTCCCCATCTATTTGCCATGAAGTGATTGAAAAGGATGCCATGATCTTAGTTTTCTGAATGTTGAATTTTAAGCCAACTTTTTCACTCTCTCTTTCACTTTCATCAAGAGGCTCTTTAGTTCTTCTTCACTTTTTACCACAGGGTGGTGTCATCTGCATATCTGAGGTTATTGATATTTCTTCCAGCAATTTTGATTCCAGCTTGTGCTTCATCCAGCCTAGTGTTTTTCATGATGTACTCTGCATAAAAGTTAAATAAGCAGAGTGACAATATACAGCCTTGACATACTCCTTTCCCAATTTGGAACCAATCTGTTGTTCCATGTCCAGTTCTAACTGTTGCTTCCTGACCTGCATATAGGTTTCTCAAGAGGCAGTCAGGTGGTTTGGTATTCCCATGTCTTTCAGAATTTTCCAGTTTATTGTGATCCACACAGTCAAAGCCTTTGGCATAGTCAATAAAGATAGATGTTTTTCTGGAACTCTCTTGCTTTTTGGATGATCCAGCGAATGTTGGCAATTTGATCTCCTTACTTGATTTTAATCCTGAATTGAATATTATGAAGAACTCTTTCTGAAAGTATAGAGTGCACCCACAATATTCTTAAAAGAAAAAAGCACCAACTATTCCATAGTTCTGTGAAACTGTGTGGGCAAATATATTTTCCCAGTAAATTAACAAATTTCCCATAAGTATTGTAAAATATGATGGCTTTGTTATGAGTTCACGTAGAATTTCAACTTCAACGATATTAAAGATTTTAAGATATCCACGTTATTCTTCTCTCTGTCTCCCCCTCATCCATCTAGCTTCTTTTGGCCTTCTTTAAATGATAGGGGCAATTACTATGATGCCTTTGTAGTAAGTGAAACAGCAAAAGGATACCTGCAATTAAATCGTTTATAAAATAAGAAATTGCCGGATTAACGTGTTTTACAGTTACATGGAATATTTCTGGCTCAAGTCAGTGGTTGCCGTAAGATAACATAATGGGTAAGCATAACTGTATTTCACACTGCACATCATTAGCCCACACATACACACTTAACATGAAGAAGGCTAACACTAGCTTTATAAGAGCTACTTCTTTGGCTGGGTTCTTGCTTACCTTTTTCATCATAAGTGATCTTATCAAAAAATATTTAGCATAAAAATGTGCACTGTCAGGTTGAGTATTTTGCAGTTAGCATCTTCTTTTTCAGTCTAAGTGTTGTAGGCAGAAAGACGACTCTAGAATCTTTCTAAATTTAGCTGGGCAGTCAACTCTCTAACAGATGTTTTTATATGATCTTTCAGCTGATTAGTGTAACCCACAGAGACCTCATTACAATGTTGTCACTGAATGCTGTGTGCTTGGGTTGGTGGTTTTCAAACAAGCCAGGAATACCTAAACTTCAAATTTAGTTCCCTTCCAGCCACATTATTTCCTAGGCGGTTGATAATGATTTTGACTTTTACAATAAACAACAGGAAACTGTTCAAAGCTCTTTGGACTCACCTTACCAATAAGCTTCACATGCCCTGGGATTGAAATAAGAAACTTTGCCATTTCCCAGGGACCTTGAGTGTGGAATATTTTGAAGGAGGAAAGTGAACTATGAAGAGGCAAAGCCTTGACATTTTAAAAACCAGCAGCTTCATTTAGCCAGATGACATCTGTGCTGCCCTTCAGTCATTGTTTCTCTGTAATGTTGTAAATGTCAGCAAGGGGCCAAAAACCTGGATCATAGGATGAATGAGCAACTGCCACAGAGAAGAGGGGCTACTGTGGTGTCAGCAGCAGCGAGAGCAGTGACAACACCATTTTGGCCATTTCCTGGTGCTGCTTTCAACTCTCTATCTTCTTCTGTACTAGCCAGAAGAGCCTGCACTGTCTGAATCTGCTGCTGCTAAGTCGCTTCAGTCATGTCCGACTCTGTGCGACCCCATAGATGGCAGCCCACCAGGCTCCTCCATCCATGGGATTTTCCAGGCCAGTGTACTGGAGTGGGGTGCCATTGCCTTCTCCGTACTATCTGAATGGTGACCCCCAAAGAGGACTATTCAACATACAGGGCTCAACTCTGAAAATGAAAACAAGATCTGATGGTAAAGACTCTCATCAATTTGCTCAATAGAGACAGGTGAACAGCAGTGCTGCTGGCAGAAAGCAGTGACTGGTACAGTCACTGGATCAGGCTTTTGTGACCTGATTCTCTTGCTTACCAAGACCATGATGCCCTAAAGAGCACAAAAGCCTTGAAGGACAAACAGGGGACTGCAGTGGGCAGATTCGAGTGACATCGTCTTGTAGCCAAGTGAGAAGAGAACAAATATTGAAAGAATAAGAAAGTATATAGCCCATAACAGATACCTGCCTACTAGCAGACAGACAATACATACTGAAAGTATGTGGATGACAGCGACCTAAAATGACAGAACAAAGCAAACAGATTTGTCTATTGCTTTAACTCTTCATCCATTACCCAGTCAAACCTCTCCTTTCTGCTGGGTTCTAGGATCTTTCACTTGCTTGTGTAGTTTTTAGTATTTAGCAGTATCAGTTCAGTCACTCAGTCATGTCTGACTCTTTGAGACCCCATGAATAGCAGCACACCAGGCCTCCCTGTCCATCACCAACTCTCGGAGTTCACTCAGACCCTTCCCTTTCTTAAAGTCCTTTGCCTGGTTTGAAATTAGTTCATTTTCACATCTTCCAGTTTGCTTTTTGATATGTTCTTTGGATCACCAACCTTATTCATCTAATTGGACTTTATGTGTAACTGGTTACCTCTCCATCAAACTGACACACACTGGATTCTAGCCTCTGCTTGGCCCTTGGTATCCAGAATACATTCATACCTCACTTCTCCAAAGGATGCAAGTCCAAACTGGATTGTCTTGACTAGATGCGGCATCCCGCTCATTATGCCCTTTAGGTGTGTCCTGACCCACTGGTGCTTCCCACTAAAGTTGGGTTTACCTTTCCACTTCTCTTACTGATCTGTGTCACTCTCATTAACTTCAAGCAATTTCTGAGAGGCAGACTCCAAAAACAGGATATTTGCAAGGAATTATTAGGAAAAATCAACAGGACAGGGCATCAGTAGGAGGTGATAGAGGAAGGGGAGGAGCTCTCCTCCCCGAGAGAGGTGAGCCATCAAACAAATTAGCACCATGGTCAACTGTGTCTGGATTATAAATGAGAGAGAGTACAGCACATATACCAGAAAATTATCCTGCTTGAAGGACCTAGGATATTTACCTATTAGTTCCTTACTGACATTGTCTAAAGGCTGTTCCCCAGGTTGCTAATTCTTTAGTGCTTCTTGTTTGCCTTACATGTAGGTCAAGAGGGCTCCGGTGGGCAATGAAAGTCCTCAAGCAAAGGGTTGTAGAGGCTGACAATGAAAGTTGGCTCACTGCATGGAAATGGTAAGCTACAGAAAAGGTAGGCATCTGCCCATCCCCAACCATGGATCAAAACACCATCTGCCTCTCTTTCTCAGAAAATGTCTCTTCTTTTACTCTAGCCATCCACATCTCTATTTCTAGCTTTGAATTTATCCTAGTTGTACACTTACACTACTCAAGTTCAAAGTAAACCATGACATATCATTCATTTGTTCCTCACACATGGTTTAAACCCATCATCTTCCTGATACTGTGCTAAGTATTGAGGATTCCAAGATGAATGAGACATGGTTCTTATCTTCAAGGAGTAAACTGTATAGAGCTTAAAATGATTTCCTCCCCACTTTTGCCTGCCTAAAGAAGCCTACTTCCCAGGGTGTCCTCTTTCTTAAGACACCCAGGTTCACTACTATGCTTCTAATATGTCTTCACTGAATCCATCATCTTCAGGTAACTTCTCTTTACCATGCACCAATAAACATTTTCAATCCCTTTTTTAAAAATGTTTCCAGCCTGTTTATTCCATACCATTCTAACTGCCAGTATCCAAACAGATCATATCAATATCAACTTGTTTTTTGTGATACCTCAGATAGTATCCTTGCTTCTCCACTTCTTAAATCCCTCTGTGCAAATAAAATTTATATCCTACACTACAATGATGTGATGAATCTTCCTACAATGTGTCATTTTCCTCTGAAATGCCTTTCCATCCCTTGATCTTTCAGGAAGATTCAAGATCTTCCCCAATTTTTCCCAGCTCTACCTCTCCAGCATTCTCTTCTACTGTTAACTTACATGGATCCTCTGAATAAAGAAGATTAATCTATTCACTGTCACTCAGCAAAACATATATATGCAGTCTTTATAGTTGCTGCTCATATCACTATCCTATCTGGTAGGATCTCTCCTCTCTACTAAATCCTACTACTCAAATTTTAAGGTAGAATTCAGGTTCCATTTGCTCTGAAGCTTCTGAATATCTCAATCCATTATTATCTTCCTCCACAGAATCTCTTGTCACATAACCTAATCATCTGATATTTTGTCATTGTCTGCAATATATGACATTGTCATTGCTCAGTGGCTAAGTCATGTCCAACTCTTTACAACCCTATGGATTACAACATGTTGGCTCTTCTGTTCACCACTATTTCCTGGAGTTTGCTCAAATTCATGGAGCAAATCACTCAGTCACTGTTGAGTCAGTGATGTTTTCTAACCATCTCATTCTCTGCTGCCCCCTTCTCCTTTTGCCTTCTATCTTTCCCAGCATCAGGGTCTTTTCCATTGAGTCAGCTCTTCACATCAGGTGGCCAAACTATTGGACCTTCAGTTTTTGCATCCATCCTTCCAATGAATATTCAGGACTGATTTCCTGTAGGAGTGACTAGTTTGATCTCTTTGCAGTCCAAGGAACTCTCAAGAGTCTTCTCCAGCACCACAATTTGAAAGCATCAATTTTTTTGGCAGTCAGCCTTATTTATGGTCCAACTTGTCACCTTGCTGATTTAACTTCTATGCATTTAACTTCTCACATCCACACATGACTACTGGAAAAACCATAGCTTTGATTACACAGCTTTTTGTCAGCAAAGTGATGCCTCTGATCTTTAATATGCTGTCTAAATTTGTGACAGCTTTTTTCCCAAAGAGCAAGCGTCTTTTAATTTCATGGCTGCAGTCACAATCTGCAGTGGTTTTGGAGCCCAAGAATATAAAATCTCTCACCTCTTCCATTTTTCCCACTTTTATTTGCCATGAAGTGATGGAACGGGATCCCATGATATCAGTTTTTTGAATGTTGAATTTCAAGCCAGCTTTTTCACTCTTCTCTTTCACACTCATCAAGAGTCTCTTCAGTTTGTCTTCAAATTTGGCCATTAGAATAGTATCATTTGCATATCTGAGGTCATTGATATTTCTCCCAGCAATCTTGATTCCAGCTTGGGATTCTACCATCCCAGCATTTTGCATGATTTACTTTGCATAGAAGTTAAATCAGCAAGGTGACAATTTGCCTTGCCATACGCCTCTCCCAATTTGGAACCAGTCTGTTGTTATATGTCCAGTTGTTATTGTTGTTCTTGACCTGTAAACACGTTTCTCAGGCAACAAGTAAGTTGGTCTGATATTCCCATCTCTTAAAGAATTTCCCAGAGTTTGTTATTATCCACACTGTCAAAGGCTTTAGCATAGTCAATAAAGCAGAAGTAGATGGTTTTCTGAAATTCCCATGCTTTCTCCAAAATCCAATGGATTTTGGCAGTTTGATCTCTGGTTCCTCTGCCTCTTTGAAATTCAACTTGTATATCTGGAAATTCTCAATTCATGTACTACTGAAGCTTAGCTCAAAGGATTTTGAGCATAACCTTACTAGCATGATGATAATGAAAGAGGAGAGTGAAAAAGCTGGCTTAAAACTCAACATTTAAAAAATGAAGATCAAGGCATCCAGTCTCATCACTTCATGGCAGATAGATAGGGAAACAATGCAAACAGTGAGAAACTTTATTTTCTTGGGATCAAAAATCACTGCAGATGGTGACTGCCACCATGAAATTAAAAGAAGCTTGCTCCTTGGAAAAAAAGCTAGACAGTATATTAAAAAGCAGACACTTTACTTTGTTGACAAAGGTCCATCTAATCAAGGCTATGGTTTTTCTAGTAGCCATATATGGGTGTGAGAGTTGGACCATAAAGAAAGCTGAGTGCCAAAGAATTGATGCTTTTGAACTGTGGTTTTGGAGAAGACTCTTGAGAGTCCCTTGGGCTGCAAGGAGATTCAACCAGTCAATCCTAAAGGAAATCAGTCCTGAATATTCATTGGAAGGACTGATGCTGAAGCTGAAGTTCCAATACTTTGGCCACCTGATGCAAAGCGCTGACTCATTGGAAAAGACCCTGATGCTGGGAAAGATTAAAGATAAGAGGAGAAGGGGATGACAGAGGATGAGATGGTTGGATGGCATCACTGACTCAATGGCCATGAGTTTGAGCAAGCTGGTGATGGTCCGGGAAGCTGGGTGATGGTCAGGGAAGCCTGGTATGCTGTAGTCCCCAGGGTTGCAAAGAGTCAGGCATGACTCTTTGAGTCATGAACTGAACTGAACTTACTAGCATGTGAAATGAGCACAACTATATGGTAGTTTGAACATGCTTTGGCATTGCCCTTTGGGATTGGAATGAAAAGTGACATTTTCCAGTCCTGTGGCCACTGGTGAATTTTCTAAATTTGCTGACATATTGAGTGCAATACTTTAACCATATAATCTTTTAGGATTTTAAATAGCTGAACTGGAATTCCATCAACTCCACTAGCTTTGTTCATAGTAATGTTTCCTAAACCCTACTTGACACATTCTCGGATGTCCAGCTGTAGGTGAGTGACCACACCATTGTGGGTATCTGGAACATTAAGATGTTTTTTTATGTAGTTCTTATGTGTATTCTTGTCATCTCTTCTTAATCTCCTCTATTTGGATCACAGCCTTGTCATGGAGAAGGGGATTGCAAAACTCAATGCAGCTGTGATCCATGACATGCAGGGACACTCAATATGGATAGGTAACAGTTCTTACAAAAAGTAGTCTACTGAGGAGGAAATGGAAATCCACTCAGTATTTTTGCCAGGATAACCCCCATGAACAGTATGAGAAGGCAAAAAAGATTTGACAGTGGAAGATGAGCACCCCCATGTTGGAAGGTGATTGATATGTTACTGGAAAAGAACGTGGGGCCAATTACTAATAGCTCCTGAAAGAATGATGTGACTGGGCCAAAGCAGAAGCCATCCTCAGTTGTGGGTGTATCTGGTGGTGAAAGTAAAGTCCAGTGTTGTAAAGAACAATATTACATAGGAACCTGGAATATTAGATTCATGAATCAAGGTAAATTGATGTGATCAAGCAGTAGATGGCAAGACTGAACATCAACATCCTGGGAATCAGTTAACTAAAATGGACAGGAACAGGTGAATTTAATTCAGATGGCCATTATATCTACTACTGTGGGCAAGAAATCTCTTAGGAGAAATGGAATAGCTTCCATAGTTAACAAGAGTCCAAAATGCTCTTCTCGGGTGCAGTCTCAAAAAGAACAGAATGATTTTGTTTCATTTCCAAGGCAAAACACTCAATATCACAGTAGTTGAAGTCTATGCTTCAACCACTAATTCAGAAGAAACTATAGTTGACCAGTTCTATGAAGATCTACAAGATCTTCTAGAACTAACACCAGAACAATGTCTTTTTCACCATAGGGGATTAGAATGAGAAGTTGGAAATCAAGAAATACCCAGACAACAGCAAGTTTGGCCTTGGAGTACAAAATGAAGCAGGGCAAATGCTCACAGAATTTTGCCAAGAGAACACATTGGTCATAGCAAACACCCTCTTCCAACAACACAAGAGATGACTCTACACATGGACACAATACTGAAATCAGATTGATTATATTCTTTGCAGCCAAGGGTATAGAAGCTCTATACAGTCAGCAAAAACAGGACTGGGAGCTGACTGTGGCTCAGATCATGAGTTTCTTCTTGCAAAATTCAGTCTTAATTTGAAGACAGTAGAGAAAACCATTAGACTATTTTGCTATGACCTGAATCAAATCCCTTATGATTATACAGTGGAGGTGACAAATGGACTCAAGGATTTGGATCTGGTAGACAGAATACCTGAACAAATATGGATGGAGGTTCATAACATTGTATAGGAGATGGTTACCAAAACCATCTCATGTGACATTATTTGTTTATAGTTTATTATATGTGTTTTAGAAATTATAATATCTGTTATTAAACACATGTGCTAAGATCTTTTAAAACATTTTTACCAATTTTAATTTCATAAAAATACCACGACACTGCTATCGCTTTCCCTATCTTAAGATGAAGAAACTGAGCATGAGAAAGGATAAGGAAAGGGAAAGAGTATGTAGAGCTTTTTAGAATTAGAATTTGAAACCAAATCTCCTTGATTCATAATGCTTACTGTATCTTCATAACAAAATGATAAATTCATTAAGAACAAGGAATGAGCCTATTATTTATAAACAATGCTTTATATGTAGAAAGAGTTCAATGAAGTTATTCAGTTAAATTTGGGAGAATTGTCTTTAATAACTTTGAAAAGCTGAGAGCTCTAGAAAACTGGCCTCGTCCCTGTTTTGTGAATCCACAAGTCTGTAAACTCCATGAACAGTGTGTGTTTGTTCATCACTATGTTTCTGTGCCTACTGTAAAAGTTAATTACATGTTGAATAAATATTTTGGAATTGATAAGCCCATATACAGGTAAGCTTATCTTAAACAAAAATAAATTTGTTTATTAATAATAATAATTATATAGCAATATAGCAAAAAATTAGAATAATAGGTCATGATATAAAGGTATGATAGAGTCTTAAAAGAATTGATATTGTAAATACTCAGAAGTGAATCACTTAAAGTAGAGAAAACAGGATGTCCTTTTTGCCCTGGGCATTTGACTTTTGACTTGGCATCTGTTGACAGCAAAGATACCTAACTTATGTTCACATGCAAGCTTCTTCACTGAACAGAGCAACTTACTTGGGATGAAATAATCTAACAATCATTTCTCAATTCTCTAATGATAGCTATATAAAACAGCTTTCTCCCTTATCAATATCAATACCTCAATATCACTCAAGACTGGGAAATATACCAGTCACTGGTAATTTATGCTTCTTTATGTCAGAATTTCTTAAACTGGAGTCCAGGGGTCACCTCTGAATGTGCTGTGGACACTTTAATTTGTCTGCAAATGCTGGATGCATGTGCTTACTATATTCTGGAAAGACACGTCAAAAGATTCCCAAAGGAATTTGTCACCCCTATAGATAGGTTAAGCATACTTGTTTACTGTAAACTGGTGAATTTCTATCTTGCTTATGAATTATTTATTAGCAGGATGCTGTATTTTGCAAATTTTTCAAATATGTCTCACATTCCTGGCACAGTGGTAGGTGTAATGAGAGATGCAAAAATTTGCAAGTCAGTTTGTTAAAAGTATTACTTTCTAAAATAATCTTTGAATTTGATCTCCTTCAAGTTAGTTGTCAATTAAATTTCTAGTATGTAAAGCAGAAACTTAATTTTCTTGTCCAGAAGTAACCTTCTTCAGGTCCTCTCAGCACTATAAACCTTGAGAGATCTCAAGTCTACAAGTTCACCTTCTAGAGGTGTGGTTGCAATGCCAAACCACAGTACTGAGTACCTGCATACAAACTGTCCTTCATTTGTTCTGATACCAGGAACCCTTGTTTTGCTGTTTATTTGCATGAAAATTAGATTTACCATTAACTATCCACAATCTCATCAAGTCACCTGTAGATCAGGAGTGTCTAAAAGCAAGGTGCCTAATTAGGGTTAGAAGTAAGGACCTACTGTATAACATGGGGAATGCTGCTCAATATTCTGTAATAACCTAAAGAATCAGAAAGAGAATAGATTTGAAAAAGAATGTATACTTATAACTGAATCACTTTGCTGCATACCTGAAACTAACAAATATTGTTAATTAACTATGCACCAATACAAAATAAAAGTTTTAAAAATAACATTACAAAAATACAAGACAACAGTCCAAAAAAAAAAAGGTTTTTGAACACTGTATTTATATTCACAAAGAATGGATATAAGGAGTTCAGCTTTATTAAAAAAAAAAAAAAAAAAGGTCAACGGCCAAGACCTTGAGGGGGAACAACCATCACGTAAAAGGAGTCTATAGATTTAGCCTTCTAGTACTAGATGCCAGGCTATACATTAAGATAACTGTGGTCTTGGACACCTCTCCAGAGGTGTTGTACTTCTGTGAGGGATTTATCAACAGAATATAATTCAAATTTGGGAATATTGCTAATTTTTAAACTATTAGATTTGAGGAAACAAATTCTTTTTTTCCTCTACTGCTGAATTATATTTCATCATCATTCAGTACACTTATTCCAGTATAATAACTACACCACAGTAAAGAAACACTGTACCTAATAGGAAATATATTTTTCTAACTTTTCTGTGATAATTGTAGAACTAGAAAGTTTTTATCACAATTTCCACAATATCCCATCTCCAAGTTTACCAATTTAGTGTCCAAAATTTAATTTTTATTCTTTCTTTCCTCCTCTTCTTCTTTTCTTCCCCTATCTTTAGGATGTTTTTTAAAAAAAAAAAAAAAGCCTTAATAAGAAGCTAACATAAAAGAATTTCACTTTCCTATTATCTTCCTTAGGAATACTGTCACTATCTTGTCATCTGATTTAGGTTATGGATTTCTTTTCATGTAAACTTTCTGTGCTGCAAAAAAACAAAAAGAACTAACTTGTCAGAGACCATTTCTTCCTATAAAAACCTCTCATTTCAGGAAACTGTAGCAGAAAAATGGGCAAAATAAAAAATTTGAATGAGTAAGGAGACATCTTGTCTACATTCCCAGTGATATAAAAGGAGACCACAAAGAAGCCTGGACTTGTTTTAGTTCAGAAAACTGTTACCCTTGAAAAACATGTTTAGATTTAGAAAAACTTAAGGATGTTGGAGCCTGGTGGGCTATCTGTGGGGTCGCACAGAGTTGGACAGTACTGAAGCGACTTAGCAGCAGCAGCAGCAAGGATGTTATGGCTTGCTTTTCTCCTAAAACATTGAAGATCCCAAGTCAGTTCACCTTGCACCCCCTGGTGGGTTAGAGGTTAGACACACATTCAGTTCAGTTCAGTTCAGTTCAGTTCAGTTCAGTTCAGTCGCTCCGTCCTGTCCGACTCTGCAACCCCATAAATAGCCCCACACCAGGCCTCCCTGTCCATCATCGATACCCATTAGATAGATTGTTTTTAAAAGCTAATTTATATTGCTAAGGTAAAACCTAAAATTCCAAAGTTCCTTGTTTTTGAAAAAAAAAAAAAAAAAAAGCAAGTCTTCTTTAATGTTTACCAAGTTGAAAAATCTGACTGTTAGAAAATAGGCCGTTTTTCTATTTTTTGAGCACATTCTTTCACGGAGACTTTTTGCCTGCATATCAGCTAAGCGTCAATCCCCTGTGAAGCAAAAAATTCCAGGAAGAACAATCAATGTGCTTTGGAGCAGGCTGACTGGCTATAAATTCTAGCCAGAGGCAGAGTGGAAGAGCAGAAAAACATGAGCGTTGGAGCTGTAAGGCTCAACTCAATTTCCAATTTTACTGCCCAGTACTTATGCGACCTTGGATAAGTTACTGATCCTTTTGGACCCTCAATTTTTCAACAAAAAAAAAATTGGAAAAATAAAATGAACCTCTCTAGATATTTTTAGTAATGAAAGATAGCACATGTACATTGTTTAATACAATGTGAAACTCAGTTAAAGGCTTAATTGTATCCTTTCAAAATTCATATGTTGAACTCCAAGCTGCCCACAACCTCAGAATGTACCTACATCAGAGATAAGTCATTAATTGCTTTGAGAGGTAATGAAGGTAAAACAAAGTCATACGGATGAACCCTTACCCAATATAACTACTGTCCATAAACAAAGGAGATTAGGAAGCAGATATGGGTGCAACTAGAGGAAAGGCCATGCGAGGACACGAAGAGAAGGTTACCATGTGCAAACAAAGGAGGGAGACCTCAGAAGAAATCAACCCTGTAGACCCCTTAATCTTGAACTGCTAGCCTCCAGGACTGTGAGAAAAGAAATTTCTGTTGTTGAATCCACTCAGGCTGTTATATTTTGTTAGAGCAGTTCTAGTAAACTAAGTCAGGCTTATAATAGAGTTTTGATGGAAAAGAGTTGTTATTATTAGTTTTTCCACTGAGACATCAGATATCAGCCACTAAGTTGAGCAAACAGTACTGGCTCACAGCTGACAGTGAGCAACCAACCCCTGAAGAAATTAAAGGCCGTACAGTGCAGGGTATGAACTCTTAAAATAGCCCCAACCAGCGCACCAGTCCTAGAAATTCCTAGCTCAGTGAGGTTAAAGTACTAAGGAGTCTTTTTAAGATGCACATTAAGCCATTATCCTCCATTAATGCCTTTAGAAAAGTAATCTAGAAGATTATAGCTGGCCTTAGATGTTGGCATCTTGAGAACATAATATTCAGAGGAAAATAAGCTTTCAAAGGGGAGAGGGAGATTGAAAACCTGAGGACAGAGGCACTGTGGGTGAGGAAATGCCTCTCTGGAGATCCCAAAGGAATACAGAGCCCTGAGGCCACACAGTCACTGAGTTCAAGAGAGACACTCAATCAAAACAAAGGAGGCAGGTGGTGCTAGTGATAAAGGATCTGCTTACAAACACAGGAGAAAACGGAAGAGATGTGGGTTCGACCCCTGGGTCATGAAGATCTCTCGGAGAAAGGCACGGCAACCCACTTCAGTATTCATGCCTGGGAAATCCCATGGACAGAGGAGGCTGGTGGGCTACAGTCCACAGGGTCACAAAGAGTGGACATGATGGAAGCGACTTAGCATACATGCATGCTGATAAATAGACATTGAGGACCAATTTTTCCAAACCACAGTTTGCTTGTAGAGATTTGTCCCTAAGAGACAGCATTGTTGTGTTTGTAGTGTGCACGTGTGTGCGTGTGTTTGTGTATGTGTCTGTGTGCATGCATTTTCTCACACAGAAACAGACAGAATCCAACCATCACACACAGGACCATGCATTTATGCTCCTATTTAGATGCTAAAGATTAAATGATGTCTCAGCTTGGCAACCATTAAGACATTCATGAGGAGAAGTGTGAGTTTATAGAAGGTTAAGAAATTGAAGAAAGGGGAGGAAATAAATTGAAAATGTGAGGGTATCTGGAGACCAGATGTAAAGTAATAGAGGAAAAGGAAATTCTAAATGCAAAAGAAATGATAGACTCAGAAGGTTGAAAATATTTCTTAAAAAGTCCACTATCACTGTTCTCCATTTCTTCCTCATATTTAGCTTAAATCTCAATCAGTGCAATTTAAGACGATCTCACCTCTAGAGAATACTAGATAATGGCTGTCTCTTTGTCTCTTAGTAGCTCTTCATAAACTGCTTGGACCATTCGTTGACTTGGCAGAAGCTAAAATGAAATAAGCTGAAGAAGAAAAATAGAGTGGGGGACTGGGGGAAACACTAAAGCAAGTGAATCAAAAGAATCCTACTGAAATCAGATAACTTTTATTTGCAAGTCCATACCGCTATCAACCAGTCAGTTTGGTTGGATTCTTAAGAAATAGTTGAAAAAGCTGAAATTTGAAACTGAAAACTCAGAGATACCAATTTCCATATTTCCAAAATGATGGAGTTTTTCTACCTGGAGCTCATATCCATTTCAGCCATGTTATTTTTGTGATTCTGTAACAAAGTAAATTTCTTTAAATTTTTCTGCCTATCAGATGTTGGCAAAGATCACAATGGCCAAATGAGGATAAAATTAAATCATATGAAATTCATAATTATTATAAATTATCATCGAAAGGACACAATGATAAATCAGATCATTTTCCAAATAATAAATTCAAGGTTCTCCATTTGACTTTTATTTTTCATACAACCAGCCGAAAATTTAGGGGTGAAGTCATTTCTTGGACAATGACTTTTTTTAAGTTTAGTTCACCAAATCTGAGTTTCATTTAAAATGAAAGTCTGTTGCCTGCTTTATGACAGTTCCAAGATATTCACCAATACCACCTTCTTCATCAGTACAGACTATGGAGCAAAGGATGCCACGAAGCAAACAGCTGTGATTCTCCTGATAGAAAAACACTTCCAATTCAGTAAAATATTTAAGATGTTATTTTGTAAACTGGTGATAAAAATAAATTATCAGCCACAGCACAAACATGATTGCAAAATGCTGGTAATGAAATGTACCTCAAACACAATAGCTGGCTTTAAATGTTTCAGATATTAGAGTTAGCCAAATAAAAACAGCAAACACACACACACACACACACACACACACACACACACAAACACATGAACCCACAAAAGTCAATGAAGAATAAATCTACAGTTCTCCTTTAGGTTTTGTTGGAAATGAGGAAAGGAGAGTTCCACTTCAGTCAAGACTTGTTGGCAACTTTCTTGAGAGCAAGAACCATTTCTTGTTAATCTTTGTCCTTTCAATGGCATTTCTCCCAACAGACATTTATATACATTAACTGAGTCCATGAGGTAGAGTTCCTACTGTGAATTGGGACAGTTTAGAAGCCTTAAAATTTTACCTAACTAGAGCTAATTTATAAAGGATCGTTTTCCTTGAGGAGCTTTTGCTTTATTTTGGCTTGAAATGGAAACACTAGTAGAATAGAATGAATGAAAAATTGACCTAAAAAAGAGATCAATGTATTTCAAAATGCAAAAAATGATATTTGAGCTATAGTTTTGATATGAAATATGCTATGAGTGCAAAACAGTTGAGGTGAACTAGAAGAGCTAAGTAAATACAGTTGGGAAACCCATCTGGTTTTTTATTATGTATTTGATATGAGGTTATACAATCATATATAATATATCCATAAACAGGGGTATAGGAAAGCTTAATTGAAAGAGGAATTCTATATGTACTTTTTATGAATGGGTTACTTAGCCCTGGCACTCAAATTGAATATACAGCTTTTAGACCTACAGTTTATTAGTTCAGTTTTAGGAAAGAAGTTTTCAGAGGGAATCTTAAGCATTTCAAAGATATTGTAGGCCAGGTGTAGATTGAGTTTAGGATTGGTTTCTTGCTACTGCAATCTCAGCATGACATATTAATTTGAAATATGATATTGTTCCTTATTACCATTTTGCATGAGAGGAAAACATTCAGCAAAACAGATGAAAATCATTTTCCAGCTCCCCTGGTCTTTCTAATCAGTGTCATTGAAGGAATTGACGTGTTTTACTCCTCTGAAACGTTTAATAATCACAACATTCACAACATACGTGTTATATGCTCTACTTTCATAGCAATGCTCCTTGGTAATTGAAATCAACAATCTAGTTTTTTTTTTAAAAAAAAAAAAACAAATTGCCATTTAAGCCATCAAACCAGAATAAAGATTCACTTGTTTGAATAATCCAAGTATGGCATTTAAATCAGGTACATTATGCACAATTTTCCTTCCCTGCTGAGGGGCACGTGAGCTTGAAAGAACAGACAGATCTTGTTCCACCCTGATCAGGTCAGAGAAGCTTAGCTAGAATGAAGTGATGCTTAAAGCTCATTGGTTTTGCCTCTGAAGCACAAGGTTGTTACCATGACTACAAAGCTACTGTTGCTAAGGCACCCACAGGCTCAACTGATGTCAAGGATTCTGGGTGGCTCAGCAACAAAAGCTGTTACTTTATGTTGTTCAGTAAAAGTTTTTGAATAGCAGTTACAGCAACAGAGTAATTCCAGGTAAACATGGTTTCCTATAATTTCCAATGTAGATATAAGATCGTACTTCAAAATGGTAGTAAATGATGGGAAATAGATCCATTTCTTCCAATCAGTTAATCAAAGAAATAGATCGAAGGGAGTTGAAAGGAGAAAAGTGTGCACAACCAGTATTAAAACACTGCCTTACTTTCCATTTTCTGAATATAGACTTAAAAACTATGAAGAATTTTAAAATAATCTCATAGATCTGTAAATCATTTATGTTGCAGACCACAACAGCCAACTCACTGTTTGCTAGGAAGAATTAGAATATCAGGAAAATAGACAATCAAAGAATGTACCAGAAGGAGCAACTCATCTATAATCTTGCCTCTAGAATAGATAGCACTGTCAATTCTTTGTTATTTGTTTATCACAGCTTAACTGAGGTATGATTGACCAGTCATCATTGAATATATTTAAGGTGTACAATGTGATGCTTTAATATGTATATACATAGTGAAATCACACCTCCAGTCAAACTTTTTAATCTTTGTGTGCATGTATGCATGTGTGGTGAGAGCACTTAAGATCTACTCTCTTAGCAAAATTCAAGTGTACAATACATTATTAACTATATTGCTACTATTAACTATAGTCACTATATACTATAGTACTATATATTAGATCTGTCAAATTTATTAATCTTATAATTGAAAGTTATTTTTTTTTCCTGGCCAAAGTACTGGAGTTTCAGCTTTAGCATCATTCCTTCCAAAGAACACCCAGGACTGATCTCCTTTAGAATGGACTGGTTGGATCTCCTTGCAGTCCAAGGGACTCTCAAGAGTCTTCTCCAACACCACAGTTCAAAAGCATCAATTCTTCTGCTCTCAGCCTTCTTCACAGTCCAACTCTCACATCTATACATGACCATTGGAAAAACCATAGCCTTGACTAGATGGATCTTTGTTGGCAAAGTAATGTCTCTGCTTTTTAACATGCTATCTAGGTTGGTCACAACTTTCCTTCCAAGGAGTAATTTAATTTCATGGCTGCAATCACCAACTGCAGTGATTTTGGAGCCCCCCAAATAAAGTCTGACACTGTTTCCACCGTTTCCCCATCTATTTCCCATAAAGTGATGGGAGCAGATGCCATGATCTTCATTTTTGGAATGTTGAGCTTTAAGTCAACATTTTCACTCTCCTCTTTCACTTTCATCAAGAGGCTTTTTAGTTCCTCTTCACTTTCTGCCATAAGGGTAGTGTCATCTGCATATCTGAGGTTATTGATATTTCTCCTGGAAATCTTGATTCCAGGTTTTGCTTCCTCCAGCCCAGCGTTTCTCATGATGTACTCTGCATAGAAGTTAAATAAGCAGGGTGACAATATACAGCCTTGACATGCTAAAGCTAAAACTACAGTACTTTGGCCACCTCATGCAAAGAGTTGACTCAGTGGAAAAGACTCTAATGCTGGGAGGGATTGGGGGCAGGAGGAAAAGGGGACGACCCAGGATGAGACGTCTGGATGGCATCACCGACTCGATGGATGTGCGTTTGAGTGAACTCCGGGAGTTGGTGATGGACAGGGAGGCCTGGCGTGCTGCGATTCATGGGGTCGCAAAGAGTCAGACATGACTGAGCGACTGAACTGAACTGAACTAAACTGAACTGAAACACCTTTGTTGATACTCATACCAGACTGCTTCTCTATGTTATAAACTCCTAGACTGCCCTGTTGTT
The DNA here is from genome assembly GCF_016772045.2 of Ovis aries. Taxonomy (NCBI): domain Eukaryota; kingdom Metazoa; phylum Chordata; class Mammalia; order Artiodactyla; family Bovidae; genus Ovis; species Ovis aries. Next base: position 38,963,626 of record NC_056069.1, on the reverse strand, counting down.
ATTCATAGAACTTGAAACACTTGTAATGAAAGTCAGTCTTTTCCTCCAGATTCTACAAAGTGCAAGTTTGTCCATAGCAGTGTCCAGTGAATATAAGTTAACTGGCTTAAAAGAAAATGTGCAGCTTGTTTGGAAAGCCGCAAGTTGCTCAGTTTGCATATCAAGTACAGGGTTCAAGAGATGAAGTAGAGGGAGATAAGTTTGAGATTATAGTTTCTAGAATTTCCCAAATAAGACCGAGGTATTTACATCTGAGTCAGTAGACAAGGGAAGCCAGTATAGGACTCTGAGATGAGAGGTGACAAGGTCAACATGGAGGATATTTGCACTGCTTCCTGCTTGGAACTGAAAGCAACCCAGCCCAGGAACCAGGTTCCATTGTCTTATCTTGATTACAATGACAGGTCTCCAGAGTTGTGGTCTTTGATGCTTATAAATGCAGACTTGCTTATAGCAGCGTTTCAGGTCCAGGGTTTCTTCATAATGTGATTTACGAATTCAGTCAATGTTACCTGACAACACAGAGTTATGAAATTTTGTTTTTCCTGATGCCACCATGGGTTTGCTGCCAACTTGCTCTGGAACAAGAAAGACCAATTTAAAAATAACTCCAGGAAATGCTGTAAAAGTACACAGCTCTGTTTGGGCACAGGTGTGATGTTGCATGGGGAGCAAAAGTACAGCTAAATCAATAGCGGTAACATTTTTCCCATTTTCTGCTTAAAGAAAAATAAACAGCATCATTTTACAAATGTCAGCTGCTCTGAAGAGCAAGATCATAGATGACAGCATAAATGAGATGAGAAAGCAGACAGAAAAAGGCTGTATTTCTTAGTTTGTGGCCCTTTTCTTTTCCTTTTTTTTTCTTCTTTGAAGCAAATTGTTTATTGGCAATTGACTGGCCTCTAAATATATCTTTCCTTATAAAATCTCATCCCTGTGGGATTGTGAGTTCATGATTGTCCATTGATCCTCAACAAACACGCACACTTCTTTTTTGAGCCTTGTCAGATCTTTGTTAAGTATCTGGTCCTGTGCCATAAGCATTCAATGAGCAGTAAGCAAGGAGAATAGTTGATACTATTTTAGGGAGTAAAATTTTATCTTGTGAAACAAGATAAAATGCATACTAATTGTTAGCTAAATGTAGCAAGAAGACTACAGTCTGATTTGGGATAATCATTGGGGCATTTTAGTTAAGATACAAGCTTTGGAGTCTGAACAGAAATCCAGGATCTGCCGCTTCTTAGTTATGTGACCTTAGGCAAGCTATTACTGAGTGATTTGCTCAATGTCATGACATATAAGCACTGACTATGTGCCAGCTACTTTACCCTGAAATAAATCCCATCATTATCTCCATTTTTAATGCAGGAAACTGAATCAGGGAGTTTAAGTAACTTGCCCAAGTTTGTAGAGCCAATAAGTGGTATATTCAGGATTCTAACTCCAGCAGCCTGGATTCTAGACCTTGATCTTATACTGTAATCTCTAAGCCTTAGTTTCTTCTCTGAAACAGTTGAAATGACACTTACCTTCTAAGGCTGTTAAGGAGCACATAGTAGCTCCTTATTAAAAGCTGGTTATTGTAATTAATAATTTGTGAGATCTATGCTCTTAAATATTATTAACTGCATACTCAAAGACAAGTTATCCATGTATTGCTTTTTTTTCTTTCCTGGGTTATCCATGTTTAATCTTGGTCTTAGGCTAGATTTCTTCTTGTAATGAGTATAACTTTGGGGCATTGCCCCTTCCCTTAGCTGATAAACATTTAGAGAATATTTGATATTATACAGTGCTTTGTTATCCCAGATACCAAGACTCAGCAGTGAATATTTACTTGTTTAACTGTATCTTGAAGGTATTTATGCTATATATTTATACTTGACAAGGGAATAGACATCAAAAAAAGATATCTTTTTAATCAACAGTTTTGGAATATTCTGAAATAAGCAAAATTAAGCATTTTTCCAACTATATACTTTGAAGCTCCATTTAACAGCTTTTTTTTAAAAAAAGTTCTGCACAGAACATGCACCCTTTTAAACTCTTATCTGAAACTTCCAGTCCTTGTTGATTATAATTATTCTACCATTAACTGATTGAAGATCACTAAAGAAGGTAGAAAAAAAGTACAATTAGCTTATAGGTTCCCCACCCTCTGCCATTCAGAATCTCTTAACATGCTACTGATCCACCCCAGGTGCTGATTTTATTCTCTTTGTTCTTTTTCCCCTTTTAAAAAGGGCTGGTATAGTTTGGATGTCAGCCTTCCTGTTTCTATTTTTAACACAGGGTTATGCCACTTCTTTATACTCACTGATGGGTTTATATCTTTCTTCCACTTTAAAAAATATAAATCATTGCTCTAATCAGATGGACGTATACTAAAGCCAGGAGGTGAAATGTTTGTGCTAACTACTAGACATATGAATATCAAACATAGACGAACACAAACATTTAAAAATAGTTTGGAAAAAAGGACTACAAGTAGAAAAACCAGGACAGCCTGAGGGTTGGGAGGAAATCCAGATATTTACAGTATAATGAAAGTCAAAGGAAAAGGTGGTTACTGGCTTAAAACAGACCACTCAGTTATGATCTGAGGATCAGCAGAGTATTTTTATTGCAAGTATTTTCTCTTTCTGGGCATGGGGCAAGCCTGAATATTAGGGTTTGGTTCAGCTAGAGGGCCGCTGAGGTAGAAAAGAAGGTAACAAAACGTTTACAAGTCACTTGCTGTTTCTAGGCCAATACTGGAAAAATGAAAGGTCTCAAACATATGGCGTTTACCTACACAAGATATGTATTTAATTTTAAACTATTTGGGAAGCTAACCCAAAGCCCCTGGAAAACAGAATGAAATCTTCCACAATCTCATGAAACAATGACCCCCGTGAAAGGATGCTTGAACTAAGCCACCTGCAGAATTTCAAGGTGAAAGAGTTAAAGACCACCAGACTGTCAGTGGAAGTCCTGGAGGCTAGTACCAGTATCTTAGGAACAGTGATGAACCTGAATTAGACTGAAGCTTACCAAATCTGTGACCCAGGTCTGAACCAGCTTAATCCCTGATTGGATTATGGTGATATATGATATGCTTTCTCTGTCTATCAGAGGAAAGGTTAAACCCCATCTGTGGGAAGATAATATCATCTGGAAACTATAGCTCTTTTGCACTCAATAAATTTAAAATACTTGACATGAGATAAGGTAAGAACATTTGGTTAATAACCAATAGAAAAAAAAATAATAGACAATGGGAACCTACCCAAAAGTGATTCAGAATTTGAGGTTAGCAGACATGACCTTGAAAATAACCATGATTAATATGTTAATAAAACAGAGAAAAAGATGAAGAAAATACATGAAAAGATAAAAGATTTCACAGAATTGAAATCTATGAGAGAACAAATGAACATCTTAGTGTTGCAGGAAGGGGAACCTGTTCCAGGGCCCGAAACTGGGCTCTTGTCTAACACTCAGAAATGAATTGTCTGAGGAGACACATGCGCTGACAAAGCAAGAGATTTTATTGGGAAAGGGCACCCGGGTGGAAAGCAGTAGAGTAAGGGAACCCAGGAGAACTGCTCTGCCACATGGCTTGCAGTCTCAGGTTTTATGGTGATGGGATTAGTTTCTGGGTTGTCCTTAGCCAATCATTCTGACTCAGAATCCTTCCTGGTGATGCACGCCTTGTTCAGCCAAGATGGATGCCAGAGAGAAGGATTCTGGGAGGTGGTCGGACATGTGGTGTTTCCTTTTTACCTTTCCCGACTTCTTCCAGTTGGTGGTGGCTTATTAGTTCTGTCTTCCTTAGCAGGACTTCCTGTGGTAAAACAGCTCATAAAAATGGTTACTATGGTGCCTGGCTAGCGTGGACGGTTTCAATCAGTATGCTTCCCCTAACACTAGAACTAAAAAATACAATATTTTCATTAAGAATTTAGTGAATGCATTTGATAATAGGTGGGATACACTGAAAGACTGCTAAGCTAGATAGTAGATAAATAGAAAATATGCAATGAAGCACACAGAGAGAAAAATTATGAAGAAGAAAGATGAACAAAAATGTAATAATCTTTGCAACCCATGAACTGTAGCCCACCAGGCTCCTCTGTCCATAGAATTCTCCAGGCAAAAATACTGGAATGGAGGAATGGAATGCCATTTCCTTCTCCCGGGGCTCTTCCCTACTCGGGGATCAAACCTGAGTCCCCTTCATTGCAGGTGGATTCTTAACCATCTGAGCCACCAGGGAAATCCAATAATTGAGTACAGCATGATAATAAAATTCTAATGTTGTATAGAAAAGTTGTGTCTGACTCTTTGTGACCGCATGGACTGTAGCTTACCAGGCTCCTCTGTCTATGGGATTTTCCAGGCAAGGTACTGGAATGGGTTGCCATTTCCTTCTCCAGGGGATCTTCCTAATCCAGGGATTGAACCTGGGTCTCCCACATTGCAGGCAGATGCTTTACTGTCTGAGCCACCAGGGAAGCCAGGGAAGAATGTTGTATAATTGGATTCAGAAAAGGAAAAATGATATAGACTGAGACAGAAGCAATTTTTGAGCAGACAATGGTAAATACTTTCCCACAATTGATGGAAAAATTTCAAACCAGACTCAAGAAGCTTAGAGAACCCCAGGCAGTAAAAATTTGAATAATCATACTAGGCACATCAGAGTCAAACTGGCTAAAAATTGAAGACCCAGAAAAAATCTTAAAGGTGACAGAAAAGAAGAGACGCTTAACCTTCAAAGAACCCACATTGACAGCTGACTTCCCACTAGGAGTGATAAAAAGACAGAAGAGAGCTGACTCACATATTTAAAGTGCTGAAAGAAAACTGCCAAATTTGATTTCTATACCCAAGGAAAACATCCTAGTAATGGCTTCTGAGTTATTCTGTCATCTACAGACTGTCTAAACAAACAAAAATAATAAAAGTCATTCTATAGGCAGAGGGGAATGAGTCTAGATGAAAACAGAAATGTCAGTAGGAAGAAGGAGCATGAGGAAGAATAAATATATAGATAAATATCAATGAAATTGATCATATAAAGCAATACAGATCTTTCTTGACTTAAAATGAAGATATGTTCCTATAAACCCATCATAAGTTGAAAATAGAATAAGTTGAACATGCACTTAATATACCCACTGAACATCACAGCTTAGCCTGCTGCTGCTGCTAAGTCACTTCAGTCATGCCCGACTCTGTGCGACCCCATAGATGGCACCCCACCAGGCTCCCCTGTCCCTGGGATTCTCCAGGCAAGAACACTGGAGTGGGTTGCCATTTCCTTCTCCAACAGCTTAGCCTAGCCTACTTAAATATACTCAGAACACTTGCACTAGCTTATAGTTGGGCAAAATTATCTAACACAAAACCTATTTTTTGACAAAGTACTGAATAGCTCATGGAGTTCATTGAGTACTCTGCTGAAAGTGAGAAACAGAATGACTGTATGTGTACAGAATGGTTGTATGTGTATTAATAATTTGCCCTCATGAATCATGTGGCTGCCTGGGAGCTAAAATAAGTGCTAGCTATTGTTCTTATGGTCTTCCCTGGTAGCATTGTTCCTTATTTGTTATTTCTTTTTGATGTCCTAGTTTACAGTTTTATGCAATGATTTTTATTACTTCCACACTGTAAGTTTAGAGTTATTTACAATCTTTATTGAAATCTGATGCTAATTTTTGCAGCAACAAAAAATTATTCTTGTATTGATCTAAACCTTCCTGTCTTCACACATGCTTTCCACTGGTGGCTCTAGTTTTGCCTTTTGTGCTTAGCCGCTCAGTCGTGTCTGACTCTTTGTGACCCCATGGACTACAGCCCGCCAGGCTCCCCTGTCCATGGGGATTCTCCAGGCAGAAATACTGGAGTGGGTCGCCATGCCCTCCTCCTTGGGATCTTCCCAACAGAGAGATCAAACCCAGGTCTCCCACACTGGAGGTTGATTCTTTACAGTCTGAGCCACCAGGGAAACTCAAGAATGCTGGTGTGGGTAGCCTATCTCTTCTCTAGGGGATCTTCCTGACCTAGGAATCAAACCACAGTCTCCTGCGTTGCAGACAGATTCAGAAAACAGAACTGTTTCATTTTTTACACATCAGCTCTTCTGAAGACAACCATGTTATCCCCTCTGAGTGGTCTCACATGTAAACTAAATGTTTTCATTTCACCTCTTCATTTCTCCAAGAAACATTTATATTGCTGATCCTGTTCATGATGCCAGTTGTCTTGCTGTTTGCACGGTTTGCTGAGCCCAGGGTAGGCAAGGCACGAGCTAAGAGGCTGGAAGGAGACTCTAGGAGCCATAGGAACTACAGACGTAGTTTATTCTCTCCTGGCTGGCACGGCAGCCATAACACAGCCTCTCTCCTGGCACCATAGCCGTAACATAACCTAACACAGCCAAAACATAGTCATAACATAACCTCATCTAACATAACCATGATGCCTCTCCAGTATAGCCCCAAAGCAGCAGCAACCAGGGCTTTCAGGGTGAAGCTCATACAGGTATAAACCAAACCACACAACCTGTGATCAAGCGAGTACCTTGTGATGCACATGTGCAGTGCTGTAAGTGATTTTAGCCATTATATAACCAAGCAAAGTCATTGCTTACAGAGCATGGGTTGAGACGGCTTGAGAGAGCTGACTGGTGCCGTCTTGTTCATTTCCCCACAAACATTCCTCTGTTCTTGTCATTTTCTTTGCTAGCAAGAAAGGTGAATTGTATCTTTCATGCTAATCACTTTGGGACAGACAACACACACTACCGAATGCACATACTGTATTTTGCAGTTGAATGTAAGTGACCACCAATGTCCTTGTGTTGTGTCCTTGTGTTGAATTTTAAGAAGCTACCATCTTCTTAGATCAAGAGGTTCTCACCTCTGACGTATACAAGTAGACTAGCCCCAAAGACTAAAAACTAAACTTTGTATTTTTCAGTAGATGACGGGAAGAATAGTAGAAGTTCTGAAGCTCTGACTTGCCCTGGCTAACCAAGCATTCACCTACACTCCACCAGGTAGTATGGTCAGCAGGCATAGGAGCTGCAGAGGAAAGACAGGGCAGAGATGGGGAAAGCTGGAAATGAGGATATAGAGGGCCAAAAAGGAGAGAAAAGCTGGAATGAGGCCAAGCACAGGAGAGAGATGCTGTCTTCTCATACTACCCAGGAACTAGCCTTAGTCCATGAAGTTGCCTGAAAACACAATGGAAGTGACTGATTCATTTAGCGAACACTTCAAACACTATGTTTTGAATGTGAAGGGTTTAGTTTGGTAAATCAAAAACATTGATTTGAAAACACTTCTACATCTCAATGTTTAATATGTCTGGAGGGTTTTGATAATTTTTTATTTCCTTCACCAACAGTTTCTCAGAAGAGCCCTTGGATGTTAAGAAGGTCTTTCTATGTGACTTGAGAATATTCCTTTTTCTTTTTTTGTTTCTGAGAAACAGAAAGCTATACACTTTCTCTGAAGTAAGCAAGTCAGAATGGCAAAGGGTTCTTTTCAGTTCGCAATTTCAGTCTTCCAGGGAAAGCAGACACCTCTACAACTCCATCCTCCAGTACAAATCCGGTCTATTTAGCAAATACTGAGCTGTTTCCTTCTTGTTCCCGGGCAGTAAGCTACTCCTTTGATTTAACTAGAGTTAGTGTGCTGAATGACAGACTGAGTCTTGTTTTGATGCACAACGTAAGATTGGCTTAACCGATTTTCCTATATCAACTCACCAACGTTAAGCTCCAAAATCAGATAACTTCTAAACCATTATAAAAAAAAATCAAAAGTATTTCTACACACACACACACACACACACACACACACACACAATCACTTTGTATACTGGGAAAAAAGCTAAATATTCTTTGATATCCATCTGTGACGGGGCTTAAAGAAGAGACTTAGTCATATTCTTTATTTAAAATACTATTTGAATATGCGTCTAGTTGAGGCCAGAGTACAGAGTAGTCTCAGAGGAGTATTTGAAACTATTAGATAGCACAGCCAGGAATGCTGCAGTAACAAATGAAGCCTAGTATATCAGTAACTTAGAATATCAATGTTTATTTCTTGGTCTTGAGTATATACCCAATGAACTTTGGGGAAGGAGAGGAGTAGAGGGCTTTGTTTCTCACAGTCACTCAAGGATCCAGGCTAACAGAAAAAAAAAAAAATCATGGCCTTCTTGGTTACTAGGGCAAAGAAAAGATAGCATGGAGACTTCACACCTCCCTTCCTCATGTTTCTTCCGAGAAGTGACACGTGTCACTTCCATTTATTTCAGTCCTTTGATGACAACCAGTCACATGGCCCCACCTAACAGTAGTAGGGCTGGAAAAATGTAATTTTTTATTTTATCCCTAAAAAGAAAGGAAAACCAGACACTGATTTTGCAAGAGAAATTTTTACTGTGGACCCTAAAGAGGTCTGAATTGTTCTAGAGGCTTATCAAACAGTTTTATCAAAAATCAGTGCCTCCATTTGGTAGCTAGGACTCTAAAGGACAGAGGCAATATTGCCAATATATGATTGATTAACAAATACATAACAGATTTGGAACTTAATTGTGGAGCTTTTGGAGTTATGTTTTATAATAATATTTGTACTTGTGAACTGAGAAAACATTTAAGTATGGGACAGGAAGTACTATCAATTATGTCTTTGGTAACATAATTCCATTTAGGAAGGTATAAATGCTTTCAACAGTCCAAAAGAAACTCAATTTCTCTCAGGCAAAAAAGCGCTAAATTACGGGGATCTCTGAGTCATAGTAGAAATAGATTGCTGGCATATGGAACTGTTTCAGAATTACACTTGTATCATTTTGGAATTAAAGCAGAATTGAGTATGCCAGGAGAAGGGATTTTCAGGTCCACACATCAGGGGATTTACGTTTGTTTTGCCAGGTTCTTTCTACACACAAGCCGTAGGGTTACCTGTCTCACCATGTTCCTGAACAGCTCAAAACCTTCCAGCTCCCCATCAAGCTCAGAATCAAGTGCAAATTCCCCAGCATACAGTGTAGAATCCTACACCACTGAGTGCTGCCTACTTCCATTTAAAGATTTACCATCACCAGTCACTTATTCCATTCTCTTGGAATCCCAAACTTCTTCACCTAGGCTGTGATCTGTTGGCTTTGAGTATTTTATATATTTTCACTATGGAGGAAAATAATTAACAAAAACAATTATTGGAACATTCTGATTACAACCCTGGTGTGAAAGATTAACTGAAATATGTTTCTTTATTTTGAGAAGAAATCAAAGAAGGAAGGAAGGAAGGAAAGGAGGGAAAAAGCCAAGGAGAAAGGCAAATAAATACAGGCTTGAATTTTCACAGATACATTTGGACTTTACATTTCATTTTTTCTTAAAGCAATAATATATGCTTATTGATACAATTCAGTTCAGTTCAGTTCAGTCGTTCAGTCATGTCCAACTCTTTGCGACCCCATGAATCACAGCACGCCAGGCCTCCCTGTCCATCACCAACTCCCGGAGTTCACTCAGACTCGCATCCATTGAGTCAGTGATGCCATCCAGCCATCTAATCCTCTGTCGTCCCCTTCTCCTCCTGCCCCCAATCCCTCCCAGCATCAGAGTCTTTTCCAGTGAGTCAACTCTTCGCATGAGGTGGCCAAAGTACTGGAGTTTCAGCTTTAGCATCATTCCTTCCAAAGAAATCCCAGGGTTGATCTCCTTCAGAATGGACTGGTTGGATCTCCTTGCAGTCCAAGGGACTCTCAAGAGTCTTCTCCAACACCACACTTCAAAAGCATCAATTCTTCGGTGCTCAGCCTTCTTCACAGTCCAACTCTCACATCCATATATGACTACTGGAAAAACCATAGCCTTGACTAGATGGACCTTAGTTGGCAAAGCAATATCTCTACTTTTGAATATGCTCTCTAGGTTGGTCATAACTTTTCTTCCAAGGAGTAAGCATCTTTTAATTTCATGGCTGCAGTCACCATCTGCAGTGATTTTGGAGCCCCCAAAAATAAAGTCTGACCGTTTCCACTGTTTCTCCATCTATTTCCCATGGAGTGATGGGACCGGATGCCATGATCTTCGTTTTCTGAATGTTGAGCTTTAAGCCAACTTTTTCACTCTCCTCTTTCACTTTCTTCACTTTCTGCCGTAAGGGTGGTGTCATCTGCATATCTGAGGTTATTGATATTTCCCCCAGCAATCTTGATTCCAGCTTGTGTTTCTTCCAGTCCAGCGTTTCTCATGATGTACTCTGCATATAAGTTAAATAAGCAAGGTGACAATATACAGCCTTGACGTACTGCTTTTCCTATTTGGAACCAGCCTGTTGTTCCATGTCCAGTTCTAACTGTTGCTTCCTGGCTTGCATACAGTTTTCTCAAGAGGCAGGTTAGGTGGGCTGGTATTCCCATCTCTTTCAGAATTGTTCACAGTTTATTGTGATCCACAAAGTCAAAGGCTTTGGCATAGTCAATAAAGCAGAAATAGATGTTTTTCTGGAACTCTCTTGCTTTTTCCATGATCCAGCGGATGTTGGCAATTTGATCTCTGGTTCCTCTGCCTTTTCTAAAACCAGTTTGAACATCAGAAAGTTCACAGTTCACATATTGCTGAAGCCTGGCTTGGAGAATTTTGAGCATTACTTTACTAGCATGTGAGATGAGTGCAATTGTGTGGTAGTTTGAGCATTCTTTGGCATTTCGTTTCTTGGGGATTAGAATGAAAACTGACCTTTTCCAGTCCTGTGGCCACTGCTGAGTTTTCCAAATTTGCTGGCATCTTTTAGGATTTGAAACAGCTCAACTGGAATTCCATCACCTCCACTAGCTTTGTTCGTAGTGATGCTTTCTAAGGCCCACTTGACTTCACATTCCAAGATGTCTGGCTCTAGATGAGTGATCACACCATCGTGATTATCCAGGTCATGAAGATCCTTTTGTACAGTTCTTCTGTGTATTCTTGCCATCTCTTCTTAATATCTTCTGCTTCTGTTAGGTCCATACCATTTCTGTCCTTTATTGAGCCCATCTTTGCATGAAATGTTCCCTTGGTATCCCTGATTTTCTTGAAGAGATCTCTAGTCTTTCCCACTCTGTTCTTTTCCTCTATTTCTTTGCATTGATCACTGAAGAAGGCTTTCTTATCTCTTCTTGCTATTCTTTGGAACTCTGCATTCAGATACTTATATCTTTCCTTTTTTCCTTGGCTTTTCACTTCTCTTCTTTTCACAGCTATTTGTAAGGCTTCCCCAGACAGCCATTTTGCTTTTTTTGCATTTCTTTTCCTTTGGGATGGTCTTGATTCCTGTCTCCTGTACAATGTCATGAACCTCATCGCATAGTTCATCAGGCACTCTATCTATCAGATCTAGGCCCTTAAATCTATTTCTCACTTCCACTGTATAATCATAAGGGATTTGATTGAGGTCATACCTGAATGGTCTAGCGGTTTTCCCTGCTTTCTTCAATTTCAGTCTGCATTTGGTAATAAGGAGTTCATGATCTGAGCCACAGTCAGCTCCTGGTCTTTTTTTTTGTTGACTGTATAGAGCTTCTCCATCTTTTGCTGGAGAGAATATAATCAATCTGATTTCGATGTTGACCATTTGGTGATGTCCATGTGTAGAGTCTTTTCTTGCGTTGTTGGAAGAGGGTGTTTGCTATGACCAGTGTATTTTCTTGGCAAAACTCTATTATTCTTTGCCCTGCTTCATTCCATATTCCAAGGCCAAATTTGCCTGTTACTCCAGGTGTTTCTTGACTTCCTACTTTTGCATTCCAGTCCCTTATAATGAAAAGGACATCTTTTTGGGTATTAGTTCTAAAAGGTCTTGTAGGTCTTCATAGAACTGTACAACTTCAGCTTCTTCAGAGTTACTGGTTGAGGCATAGACTTGGATTACTGTGATATTGAATGGTTTGCCTTGGAAACGAACAGAGATCATTCTGTCGTTTTTGAGATTGCATCTAAGTACTGCATTTTGGACTCTTCTGTCGACCATGATGGCTACTCCATTTCTTCTGAGGGATTCCTGCCCACAGTAGTAGATATATTGGTCATCTGAGTTAAATTCACCCATTCTAGTCCATTCTAGTTCACTGATTCCTAGAATGTCAACGTTCACTCTTGCCATCTCCTGTTTGACCACTGCCAATTTGCCTTGATTCTTGGACCTGACATTCCAGGTTCCTATGCATATAGGCAAAGTGCTGTATCTTTTCTAAGTTTATGTTTCAAATTTTAATCATGCTAACAATAACAAAATAAATCCAAAAGTATAGTCATATTTTTATTAATAATATAGTAAATATGCATAGTAACATTATACTAATGTTATAATTAGTAATAGTTTAATTTTCCCGTCTCAACTCCTTCCAGTTCCACCCCTTTAAGTAATCAGTAAAAACTACTTCCATTCTGTTATACCCCACCTTTTTCTATATTCATGCTATCAGAAAAGACATAAATGTATCAATAAAGACTTTTTAAAAAAGTGCAGAAAACTCAATCCTAATTTTTATTTTTGATTAGTTGAATGGAGTCAATTTGCTAGAAAGATTTGTTTGAATATAGTTAGATTATTCTTTTCCTGCCCCTTTGGAATTTTCATTTTTTGGATATTAATTTCCATTTATATACTTGGATCTGTTTCCAGAGTATTTTAGTCTATTTTACTCATACTTTTCTTGTTTGTAGAAATGTCATACTATTGTGATCACAGTAGTTTTGTGGTAAGTACAAATAAATGTGCAGTAAGGCAGTTTCCCATAAATATTCTTTTTCTTAATAATATAAATTTATTTATTTTAATTGTAGGTTAATTACTTTACAATAGTGTATTGGTTTTGCCATACATCAACATGAATCCACCACAGGTATACACGTGTTCCCCATCCTGAACCCCCGTTCCTTCTCCCTCCCTGTACCAGAGTAGCAATACTCACATCAGATAAAATAGACTTTAAAACAAAGGCTGTGGAAAGAGACAAAGAAGCAATTTATAGATTCAACATTCTTTCTAAAAGATTTCTTAGCTCTTTTTGGACATTCTTCTATATGAGTCATAAATTAGTTTTGCAATTAAATCCCTCTAAATACATACATACAAACCCAACAGTCTTAAAAGTTCAGCTGTTTCTAGTCGGTGTGCAGTTATAGTTTATTGTTTTTAAACTTCATCTCCTTGATATATAATTATTTGAATATCTTTTCATGTGCTCATTGGCCATGGGTTTATATTCTTTTCTGAAGTTTTAGTTACAGTTTTGTAAATTTTTTATTGGGTTGTTTGTCTTATTAGGGACTTCCCTAGTAGCTCAGCTGGTAAAAAATCCACCTGCAGTACAAGAGACTTGGGTTCGATCGCTGGAATGGGAAGATCCCCTGGAAAAGGGAATGGCTACCATAAGAATGCGTGTGTGTGTGTGTGTGTGTGTGTGTGTGTGTGTGTGTGTGTGTGCATGCACGTGCGCTCATGGACTGTAGCCTGCCAGGCTCCTCTGTCTATGGGATTCTCCAGGCAAGAATACTCGAGTGGATTGCTATGCCTTCTTCCAGGGCATCTTCCAGACCCAGGGATTGAACCTGTGTCTCGTGTCTCCTGCATTGGCAGGTAGATTCTTTACCACTAGATTCACCTGGGAAGCCGGCCACCTGGGAAGACTTTTGTGTCTCTTCTGAATTTAGTTCATTTCTCGAATATACATATTGTGAATTGCTGCTTGCAATTTCATTTTTTTAATGGTATTTTGAAGAGCAGTACAAAGTTGTAATGAAATCCAACTTCTCATGTTTTTCTTTTATTATGAATCATTTTTGTGTTTTATCTAGTAGTTTTTTGTTGACCTAAGTTTATGAAATTTTTTTGTGTTTATTTTCTAGAATTTATAATTTTAGTTTGCATTTTAGCCTCTGATCCTCTTTGAATTGTTTTTGTGTATTATACGAGGCAAATTCTGGGACAACATATTTCTGTCTGTCCTTGTGCCCAAGTTCATTCTGAAAATTTGCCTTGTGTTTTCAGACCCTCTAGAACTGGAATCTGTCTTTTGTTGGTCCATACATTCCCATTCTTTTCCCGACTTGGGAATAGATTTTTAGAGGTGAATTCTTGCCCAGCCCCATTTTGCTTAGATTTCCTGAGGCTGATTGCTCATTTCCAGTTCATGCCTGCTGCTTGATTCCTCTGCCCACATTCCATCTCCTTCTTTTCAGCATACCCTGCCACTTCATGCTACTTGTTTTGGATGCTACTTGCAATACAACACTAGCCCCATTATCCATTGTCCACTTCTCCAGCTGCACTGAATATCCTCAAAACACCTTCACGCAGTCTTTCCTTCTAGAGCCTTCTCTGCTTCAGACTGGACATCCGATTCCAAGAGTGGCATCTTTCAGTCTATGCCATTTGGGCAATTTAAATATATCATGCCCAACCATTTCCACAATTTTAACACTAGTTCTTTTCTTTCAATTTTTACTGAAGCATAGTTGCTTTACACTGTTATGCTCATTTCTACTGTACAACAACGTGAATCAGTTATGCATATACATATATCCCCACTTTTTAGATTTTGTTCCTATTTAAGTCACCAAAGAGCACTGACTAGAGTTCCCTGTGCTATAAGGCAGGTTCTCATTGGTCATCTATTTTATATATAGTAGTACTTCTCCGATAGCTCAGTTGGTAAAGAATCCACCTGTAATGTGGGAGACCCCAGTTCCATACCTGGGTCGGGATGATCTGCTGGAGAAGGGAACAGCCACCCACTCCAGTATTTTGGCCTGGAGTATTCCACGGACTGTATAGTCCATGGGGTTGCAAAGAGTCGGATCCGACTGAGCCACTTTCTCTTTCAGTATATATATGTCAGTCACAATCTCCCAGTTCATCCCGCCTTCCCCTTCCCACCCTTGGTATCCATACATTTGTTCTCTACATTTGCCTCTATTTCTGGTTTGCAAATAAGTTCATTTGTACCATTTTTCTAGATTTCACATTTAAGTGATATATTTTGATATCTTTTTCCTCTTTGTGACTTATTTCACTCTGAAGGACAGTCTCTATGTCTATCCACATCTCTGACTTATGGCTAAGTAATATACTGCATCTTCTTTGCCCATTCCTCTGTTGATGGACATTTAGGCTGTTTCCATGTCCTGGCTGTCATAAACACTTCTGCAATGAACATTGGAGTTCATGGACATTCTTGAAGTATGGTTTTCTCCAGGTATATATCCAGAGGTGGGATTGCTGGGACATGCGGTAGTTCTAGTTTTAGCTTTTTGAGGAAACTCCATATTGTTCTCCATAGTGGATGTACCAACTTACCTTCCCACCAATTATTGGAGGGTTCCTTTCTCTCCATATCCTTTCCATCATTTATTTTTTATAGAGTTTTGGATGGTGGCCATTCTGACTGGTGTGAGGTGATATCTCATTGTTGTTTTAATTTGCATTTCTCTAATAATTAGTGATGTTGATCATATTTTCATGTTTTTTTTTTTTTTTTGCTGACCATCTGTATGTCTTCTTTGGAGAAATGTCTGTTTAGATCTTCTGCCCATTTTTTTCAATGAGTTGTTTGTAACATTGAATTGTATCTTACCCATTTCTGTGTATCTCTGATCTCAACTATTGCAGTTAATTTCATGTGCCATTTTGACTGGTTCATAAGGCACCCTGATATTTGACTAAATATTACTTTGAGCTGTGTCCATGCAGGTGTTTCGGGATGAGGTGAGCACTTTCATCCATAGATTGAGTAAAGTGGATTGCCCTCCCCATGTCGACAGGAATTATCCAGTCTCTTGAGGGCCTTCATAGGACAAAAAGGGGAAGAGAGGGAGACCTCTCTCTCTCCCTCTGCTTGACTATGTGAGCCAGGACATTGGTTGTCTCTTGCTTTTGGACTAAGACTTACACCATCAATTTCTTGGTGTCTGTCCACAACTGCACACACATTCATGCATTCAGCACCCCAGGAACTATTTCTGCTCTCTCCATTGCCTTCCTCTTTCGCTATTGGCCCCAAACAATGGGAAAACAAACATTTCGGAAAAAAGATAAATTTGCAAATAAGCTTAAGTTTTATGCAGAATTTTTATGAGGCATTAAATGTTTGACAGAGTTTCTTCCTACAGTGAACATGAGCAGTATAAAGAAGAATAGTCTGTGAGACAGATTGTGTGTCCAAATTGAGGTAAATATGCAGTTGCTCACAAGCTGATTTGGCTTGAATACCATCTATCTTCTTTCAGATAGTAGTTTTATGGCCTGCGTTGAGACTGTCTGGTCAATTCAGAAATTCAAGAGCAGCTTAGACTTGCTCTTTTTGACTAGGGTAAGACAACCTGCAATTCCTTGTTCTCAAAGGGCAGTATATTGCATTGTATTCATTATCCCAAAGCTGTTTGTCAGATGTCATAAAGAAATACATTTTGCAAGAAAGTTTCCAAGTCCTTCAACTATATAAATTATCTAGACACTTGCTCTCTACTTAGGAAATTATCTTATTTCCCCTCACAAATCAGACTGCCTTTTCTGATGCATTTGATTATTTGCTTGCTTATTTAATTTTGGAATAACTATCCAGTTCATACAGAATAAAATTTTTAAATATCCATAGAAGGAAATAATGCTCTTCAGTCTCAGTCTTCCATCCAATCACTTCCTCACTAGCCCCACTTATAATAAAATAGGCCAGCACCTCCGTGGCTCAGACAGTAAAGGGTCTGCCTGCAATGCAGGAGACCTGGGTTTGATTCCTGGGTCGGGAAGATCCCCTGGAGAAGGAAATGGCAATCCACTCCAGCAATCTTGCCTGGAAAATCCCATGGACGGAGGAGCCTGATAGGCTACAATCCATGGGGTTGCAAAGAGTCGGACACAACTGAGCGACTTCACTTCACTATTGTTACTTTCTTGCACATCCTTCTGGAGACTTTGTATGCATAAACAAATGAATATGAACTCATATTCCAATCCCACAGCTGCTAATGAAAACGGGAGCTGGACTTAAGGGGAGATTTCTTGATTTTAGCACTGAAATTTCTGTGTCTTGGGAAACTTCTTAGCACTGGGCTAACCAGGGTGATAGGCTGCTATAGACCTTTTATACCTTATCTGGCACCAATGCGTTTTTTGAAGATGTTTTCATATCAGTTCTATGCAGTCCATGGAATTCTCTAGGCCAGAATACTGGAGTGGATAGCCATTCCCTTCTCCAGGGGATCTTCCCAATCCAGGGATTAAACCCAGGTCTCCTGCATTGCAAACGGATTCTTTACCAGCTGAGCCACAAGGGAATCGCATGAATGTTGGAGTGGGTAGCCTATCCTTTCTCCAGCGGGTCTTCCCGACCCGGAATCGAACCAGGGTCTCCTGTACTACAGGTGGATTCTTTACCAATGGAGCTATCAGGGAGGCCCATATCAGTTCCAAGATCTTCCTTAGTCTTTCTCATTCTTTTCATGGCTGCATAATTTTGTGAATGCACCAGTATTTTAGTACCTCCCTATTGATGGATCCGTGATATTTGCCGGTAATCTTTTGCTATAAGAAGCTGTGACAGAATACAGCAATGAGTAAGCCTGTTCATTAGGCACATATTCTCAGATGTAGAATTGTTAGGCAAAAGGGAATATGTATTCATGATTTTGACAAATACTGCCAGATTAATTATCTGTAAGTGCTGTGCCAATTGACACTCCCATAGAAATGCATGAGAATTCTTCTTTCTCTAAAGTCTTGCCAACAAATACTATTCTTCTTATCAAGTTAGCAAAAATCCACAAGTTTGACATCCCTGAAGAATTTGAATATTCATTTCCTTTTTTTTTTAAAATAGGTGATATTGAGCTTTTGTTGATAGATAACATTTTGTGATTTCTTTTCTCTGAAAACTCTTCTACCTGTTTTTATTTTGTATTGAGTTTTTTCCTTATGAGAAATATATTACATATATTAAGACACTCTATACAGTCAGCAAAAACAAGACTGGGAGCTGACTGTGGCTCAGATCATGATCTCCTTATTGCCAAATTCAGACTTAAATTGAAAAAAGTGGGGAAAACCACTAAACCATTCAGGTATGACCTAAATCAAATCCTTTATGATTATACAGTGAGAGTGACAAATAGATTTAAGGGTCTAGATCTGATAGACAGAGGGCCTGATGAACTATGGATGGAAGTTCATGACGTTGTACAGGAGACATAGATCAAGACTATCTCCAGAAAAAAAAATGCAAAAAAGTGAAATGGCTGAAGAGGAGGCCTTACAAACAGCTGTGAGAAGAAGAGAAGTGAAAAGCAAAGGAGAAAAGGAAAGGTATACACATTTGAAAGTATAGTTCCAAAGAATAGCAAGGAAAGATAAGAAAGACTTCCTCAGCGATCAGTGCAAAGAAATAGAGGAAAACAATAGAATGGAAAACACTAGAGATCTCTTCAAGAAAATTAGAGATACCAAGGCAACATTTCATGCAAAGATGAGCTCAATAAAGGACAGAAATGGTATGGACCTGACAGAAGCAGAAGATATTAAGAAGAGGTGGCAAGAATACACAGAAGAACTGTACAAAAAGGATCTTCACAACCCAGTTAATCATGATAGTGTGATCACTCATCTAGAGCCAGATATCCTGGAATGTGAAGCCAAGAGGGCCTTAGGAAGCATCACTAGGAACAAAGCTAGTGGAGGTAATGGAATTCCAGTGGAGCTATTTCAAATCCTAAAAGATGATGCTGTAAAAGTGCTGCACTCAATATGCCAGCAAATTTGGAAAACTCAGCAGTGGCCACAGGACTGGAAATGGTCAGTTTTCATTCCAATCCTCAAGAAAGGAAATGCCAAAGAATGCTCAAACTACTGCACAACTGCACTTATCTCACATGCTAGTAAAGTAATGCTCAAAATTCTCCAAGCCAGGCTTCAACAGTATGTGAACCGTGAACTTCCTGATATTCAAGCTGGTTTTAGAAAAGGCAGACGAACCAGAGATCAAATTGCAAACATCCACTGGATTATCGAAAAAGCAAGAGAGTTAGTTCCAGAAAAACATCTATTTCTGCTTTATTGACTATGCCAAAGCCTTTGACTGTGTGGATCACAGTAAACTGTGGAAAATGCTAAAAGAGATGGGAATACCAGACCACCTGACCTGCCTCTTGAGAAATCTGTATGCAGGTCAGGAAGCAACAGTTAGAACTGGACATGGAACAATAGACTGGTTCCAAATAGGGAAAGGAGTACGTCAAGGCTGTATATTGTCACCCTGCTTATTTAACTTCTATGCAGAGTACATCATGAAAACGCTGGACTGGAAGAAGCACAAGCTGGAATCAAGATTGCTGGGGGAAATATCAATAACCTCAGATATGCAGATGACACCACCCTTATGGCAGAAAGTGAAGAAGAACTAAAGAGCCTCTTGATGAAAATGAAAGAGGAGAGTGAAAAAGTTGGCTTAAAGCTCAACATTCAGAAGACAAAGATCATGGCACCTGGTCCCGTCACTTCACGGCAAATAGATGTGGAAACATTGGAAACAGTGTCAGACTTTCTTTTTTTGGGCTCCAAAAACACTGCAGATGGTGACTGCAGCTATGAAGTTAAAAGATGCTTACTCCTTTGAAGGAAAGTTATGACCAACCTAGACAGCATATTAGGAAGCAGAGACATTACTTTGCTGACAAATGCTAGTCAAGGCTATGATTTTTCCAGTAGTCATGTATGGATGTGAGAGCTGGACTATAACGAAAGCTGAGTGCAGAAGAATTGATGCTTTTGAACTGTGGTGTTGGAGAAGACTCTTGAGAGTCCCTTGGACTGCAAGGAGATCCAACCAGTCCGTCCTAAAGGAGATCAGTCCTGGGTGTTCATTGGAAGGTCTGATGCTGAAGCTGAAACTCCAATACTTTGGCCACTGATGAGGAGAGGTGACTCATTTGAAAAGACCCTGATTCCGGGAAAAGGTTGAGGGTAAAAGGAGAAGGGGATGACAGAGGATGAGATGGTTGGATGGCATCACTGACTCAATGGATATGAGTTTGGGTGGGCTCCGGGAGTTGGTGATGGACAGGGAGTCCTGGCGTGCTGCAGCTCATGGGGTCGCAAAGAGTCAGACACGACTGAGTGACTGAACTGAATAGAAGATATGTCCTTCTTGTTGTAATGTTCAACTGTTTTTCTCACTTATCCTTTGTGTATTATTCTTCTCATTTATGTTTTGATTTTTATTTTTTCTTTTAATACAGTTAAAAAAACTTTAAAGTAGTCAAATTTCCTTTATAACTTATAGGTTTTGGATCATAGAAAGGCTATCTTTATTTCAAAAGTACACAGAAACTTTCTAATTTTTAAATTTAGTGTTTCAATGGCTTTATTTTTTATATTAAATAGCTGATCCATTTGGCATTATTCCTATGAAGGGTGTGGATATAGTCCTAACATTATTTTTCTCAGGCAGCTACCTGATTTGAAATATTATCTAATTATAAACTAAGTTTCTGGATGTGTTTGGATCTTTTTCAGAAGTGATTTTCTGTTCCATTGTCCTGTGTATCTGTTTATGCATTGATATGGTATGGTTTTAATTATTGAAACTTTATAATATACCATAATATCTCATCATTACTGTTTTGTTTTTCCAGAATTTAATGGTTGTTATTGGGTTTTTATTATTTATAAAGACATTAAACATAGCTAGATACATTTAAAAATTTATTCTATTATAATTATAAAATCAAGGTAAAATTATAATTATGTTTGTGTGCCTACATGCTAAGTTGCTTCAGTCATGTATGACTCTTTGCAATGCTATGGACTGTAGCCTGCCAGGCTAATCCGTCTACAGGATTCTCCAGGCTAGAATACTGGACTGTGTTGCCATGGCCTCCTCCAGGGAATCTTCCCAACCCAGGAATCAAACCTGAGTCTCTTATGTTTCCTGCTTTGGCAGGTAGCTTCTTCATCACTAATGCTACCTGGGAAGCCCATAATTATGTTTGCTATATTATAATTATTTTCTTACTAAAATAATATATAGTTACTAAATATATAAATCTATAATGCTACATCTATGTCTTATTGTTTATGTGTGTGAAAACAATGGATTTTGTACTCCCCAAACTTATACAACATCTTATTTCTTAAATATTTTTTATTTTATAATTTTCAGTTTTCTGATTATATAATAATACCAACTGCAACAGGGATAAAGTCATTTTACCCTTTCCAAATTTTGTAACTTTGATATTTTTCTGTTGCTTAATTGCTATGAATTTTTACCTGTAATAAGATATTAAATAAAATAGCAGTAGTGGAGCTCCTTGTCTTTTTCCCAAATTTAGTATTTTCTCTTTAATCATGATTCTGGCATTGACATAGAATAGTTTGTTATACTGGCTATTCATCTATCTTTATTTTCTTGTTTCTTTTTTATGTCTCAAGAATCTTAAATGTTGTCATATGCTTTTTAAATTTGCTTTGAAATGATCACATCATTAGTGTCCTTAAATATAATAATATATTATCCCAATTAGTTTCCTAACATTGAAACAGTATGACATACCTGGTATTAAATTGCAGTTGATCATAATGAATTATTCACATAGTTGCAAATATTTCATTTAAAATTTTGGTTTGGTAGTTTTGCTTTCCCAGTATTATTATTGCATTATTAATGTTACATATAATAATGTGGGTATCAATTAAAAATTTCAGAAAACTTCCATTTCCAAAATTTCAATTTTCCATTGAAAATTTCCATTATTCAATGCTTTCAGTCATGTAATAGCATGGTAAATTTTAGGATTTGGGACAGACTCCTCAGATTTGGTAACTGTGAGGTTGTTTCTTTGAAAAAAATTCTCTTTTTTCCCCTATATAAAATGTCTTTTAAGATTGTGTATTTCATCTGAGATAAATTTTAAGTTAAATTTTTCTAGAAAATTATTTGTTTAATCCAAATTTTCAGTTTATTTGTATGAAACTGTACAAAAGCTTTCTTATGATTCTTTAAATTTCCTTTGTTATTATTATTATTATTTTTTTTTTGGTACAATTATACCTTTCTTTTTCCCCTTAAAGTAGTTAATGATTATTTTATTGAGTTTCTTAAAAAAACAGCATTTGGATATATATCTTTTAATTTTACTCTTTAAAATTTAAATTTTATTCTTTAAAAGCCACTCAAGTTGTTCAGTGGTGAAGAATCCACCTGCTAGTGAGGGAGACACAGGACATGTGGGTTCAAACTCTGGGTCAGGAGGATATCCTGGAGAAGAAAATGGCGACTCATTCCAGTATTCTTGCCTGGGAAATCCCATGGACAGAGGAATCTGGTGGGCTACAGTTCAGGGGGTCAAAAAGAGTCAGACACGACTCACTACACACATATGAGGTTGGGTATTTTTTTTTTTAGTTCTATTCTTTTTCTACTTTCTAATCTATTAATTCCTACTTTCATTTTTAAATTCCTTTCTATATTTTTACAATCTATTTTATTATGTTTTTTCAACATACTAGTCACAAATTCATTAGTTCTTTTTAAAATTTCTTCTTTTATTGACTAGCGTATAAAACTTTTTTCTCTTGGTATCAATTTTCTTGATTTCTATAAGTTTGATTGTTCTCTAAAAATTTCATAATTTAGTATGTGTTTCCTCCATTAGTAAGGATTGATGAGATAAAATTGTTTTAAAAAATATAAAGCATTTCTTATTCCTATAATCAAGGCAAAATCTGAACACAATTGGCATTGATAATAGAAATATAATAAGAACCATTATTCATGAGTTTACAGTTGATGAGATTTTTATGTTTCTGGTTTGATGACCGTTTTTCCAAGAAGTTGACAGGCATCTCACACCCAGGAGACACAAGTAGTCAATGTACATAGGAAAAGAGTCATAACAGTATTGCAAATTAAGGGAATACTAACATATACTTCGGAGAAGGCAATGGCGCCCCACTCCAGTACTCTTGCCTGGAAAATACCATGGGCGGAGGAGCCTGGTAGGCTGCAGTCCATGGGGTCGCGAAGAGTCGGACACGACTGAAGTGACTTAGCAGCAGCAGCAGCAGCAGCAGCATATACCTTGGGCTTTCCTTGTGGCTCAGCTGGTAAAGAATCCGCCTGCAATGTAGGAGATCTGGGCTTCATCCCTGGGTTGGGAAGAGCCCCTGGAGAAGAGAAAGGCTGCTGCTGCTGCTGCTGCTGCTGCTGCTGCTGCTGCTGCTGCTGCTGCTGCTGCTGCTGCTGCTGCTGCTGCTGCTGCTAAGTTGCTTCAGTCGTGTCCGACTCTGTGCGACCCCATAGACGGCAGCCCACCAGGCTCCTCCGCCCCTGGGATTCTCCAGGCAAGAACACTGGAGTGGGTTGCCATTTTCTTCTCCAATGCATGAAAGTGAAAAGTGAAAGTGAAGTCACTGAGTCATGTCCAACTCTCAGTGACCCCGTGGACTGCAGCCCACCAGGCTCCTCCATCCATGGGATTTTCCAGGCAAGAGTACTGGAGTGGGGTGCCATTGCCTTCTCCAAGAGAAAGGCTACCCACTCCAATATTCTGGCCTGGAGAATGGTCCATGGGGTCACAAAGAGTCAGACAGGACTGAATCAGGATGACTGGCACTAAAATAAAAGGACCAAAACAACCAAGGTTATGGGGCAGTGGGAACTCCCAGGTGTGACTAGTGTGAGTGTAATATCTGATGCAGTCACATTAGAAAGGATTTTGACATCTACTAAATTTAAAAAATACATGCCTGATAAACCAGCACTTTCACTTATAGTTATACCTACCAGAAATAAGCACCAACCATGAATGAGAATATTCATAGATGTTAGTAATATTATACATAGAAGTCCAAAATAAAAGACATCTAAAATGTCCACCACAGTGGAATGAATAAACTATCCATTGAATAGTATACAGCACTAAAAATTAATGAACTGCAGGTATGTATTAAACATGGATAAACCTCACAAACATAACATTGCCCCAAAGAAGCTTATGATTCCAGTTATGCAAGATTCAGTTAGCAGTCAATGTTTAGGGTTATTTTAAGATGATGAAATCAAGCAAGTGATTGCTTAATAATTCAGAATATCAGTTACATTTAAGAAGAAATAAGAGAGTTTAAAATTAAGAAGAAACATGCAAAGAGCTTCTGAAATGCCAGTAATTTTGCATTTGTTGTTGACTGAGGGTTCCATGGGTGTTTGCTTTAAGATAATTGTTTTCTGTTGCCTAGAAAATCCCATGGATGGAGGAGACTGGAAGGCTGCAGTCCATGAGGTTTCTGAGGGTCAGATGACTGAACGATTTCACTTTCGCTCTTCACTTTCATGTATTGGAGAAGGAAATGGCAACCCACTCCAGTGTTGTTGCCTGGAGAATCCCAGGGACGGTGGAGCCTGGTGGGCTGCTGTCTCTGGGGTCGCACAGAGTTGGACACTACTGAAGCGGCTTAGCAGCAGCATCAGCAGCAGCATCTTGGTATACATGTTTCAGGATAAATACTTTCAACACTTATGGAATACCCAACGTTCCAAATACTTTGCTAGTATCTAGATAGACAGACAGACAGATAGATAGATATGAAGGCACAGATATTGTATGAGAAAAGTCTATGATCTGTTGGGATGCTGGTTTGTAAAGAGACAGAATGTGGTGAGTATTATAAAAGAGTTGTACAATGCTGTGTGAGTGCTCTTCTTTTTGTGTGTGATTAGTTCACTACCAGAGGAATTTGTGAGGGCTGAATGGAAAAGATACAGACTATGAGAAGTCTGAAGAATCACTGGACTATTAACACTGAGCTGGACTATGAACACTGAGGAGAGTACATTATTTTTCCTGATTGTGTGTCTATAAAAAAGCCTAAAGAATCAAACACACATAAAGCAAAAGATAAGAAGCACCTATCATATCACCACTCAGAGATGGGCACTTAAAAATAAAATCTGGTATATTTTCTTCCACTCTGTTTTTCCATGCATTTGTCCATTAGTCATTGGCCGACCAACAATAGTCCATTGTTGAGGTAGAGATTCAGCAATGATAAAAACAGCTAATGAACATCTATTATATTGTGTGTACTGGGGGTAGAGCATGAAGAATGATAAGCAATAAATATTTAAACAAAATGACCAAGAAAATTTTAGGTATAACAAGTGGTGGAAAAGGTGAAATAAAGTTCTGGTCCCCGGAGGTAGATGTGAGGAAAGCATGCTTTCACCAGTGGGCTCTGGAAGTCATTCTGAGCCAGGAACATTTGCAGTGAGATTTGAAAGATAAGGAGGAAGCCATTAGAAGATCTTGGAGAATAGTAGTTGTTGTTCAGTTGCTTAGTTGTGTCCTATTCTTTGCGACCCCATGGACTGCAACACACCAGGCTTCGCTGTCCTTCAACATCTCCCGGAGTTTGCTAAAACTCACATCCATCGAGTCAGTGATGTCATCTAACCATCTCATCCTCTGTCGTCCCCTTCTCCTCCTGCCTTTTATCTTTCCCAGCATCAGGATCTTTTCCAGAATCAGCTCTTTGCATTAGGTGGCCAAAGTATTGGAGTTTTAGCTTCAGCATCAGTCTTTCCAATGAATATTCAGGGTTGATTTTCTTTAGGATTACTGGTTTGATCTCTGTACAGTCCAAGAGACTCTCAAGAATCTTCTCTAAACCACAGTTCAAAAGCCTCAGTTCTTCAGCACTCAGCCTTCTTTATGGTCCAATCCTCACATCCATACATGACTACTGGAAAAAACATAGTTTGACTATAGAATCTTTGTGGGCAAAGTAATGTCTCTGCTTTTTAATACACTGTCTAGGTTTGTAGCTTTTCTTCCAAGGAGCAAGCGTCTTTTAATTTCATAGCTGCACTCACCATCTGCAGTGATTTTGGAGCCGAAGAAAATAAAATCTCTCACTGTTTCTATTGTTTCCCCATCTATCGGCCATGAAGTGATGGGACTTGATGCCATGATCTTAGTGTTTTGAATGTTGAGTTTTAAGCCAGCTTTATCACCCTCTTCTTCACCTTCATCAAGAGGCTCTTTAGTTCCTCTTCACTTTCTGCCATAAGGCTGGTGCTATTTGCATATCTGAGGTTATTTATATTTCTCCTGGCAATTTTGATTCTAGCTGTGCTTCATCCATCCGGACATTTCACATGAGGTACTATGCATAGAAGTTAAATAAGCAGGGTAATAATATATAGCCTTGAAGTACTTCTTTCCCAATTTGGAACCAGTCTGGTGTTCCATGTCCAGTTCAAAACCTCTGTCTGGTTCTTCTGCCTTTTCTAAATCCAGCTTGCACATCTGAAAGTTTTCAGTTCATGTATTGTTGAAGCCTAGCTTAGAGAATTTTGAGCATGACCTTACTAGCATGTGAAATGGGTGTAATTGTGCAGTAGTTTGATCATTCTTTGTCATTGCCCTTCTTTGGGATTGGAATGAAAACTGACCTTTTCCAGTCCTGTGGCCACTGCTGAGTTTTCCAAATTTACTGGCATATTAAGTTCAGCACTTTCACAGCATCATCTTTTAGAATTTGAAATAGATCAACTGGAATCCCATCACCTCCACTAGCTTTGTTTGTAGTGATGCTTGCTAAGGCCCACTTGACTTTGCACTCCAGGATGTCTGACTCTAGGTGAGTGATCACAACATCATAGTTATCTGGGTCATTAATATCTTTTTTATATAGTTCTTCTGTGTGTTCTCGCCACCTCTTCTTAATATCTTCTGCTTCTCTTAGGTCCATACCGTTTCTGTCCTTTATTGTGAACTTCATGGTAAATAGATGGGAAAACAATGGAAACAGTTACAGACTTATTTTCTTGGGTTCTAAAATCACTGTGGTTGGTGACTGGAGCCACAAAATTAAAAGACACTTGCTTCTTAGATGAAAGGCTATGACAAACCTAGACAGCATATTAAAAAGCAGGGGCATTACTTTGCCAACAAAGTTCCATCTAGTCAAAGATGTGGTTTCTCCAGTAGTCATGTATGGATGTAAGAGCTTTCACCATGTGAAAGCTGACTACTGAAGAATTGATGCTTTTGAACTGTGGTGTTGGAGAAGACTCTGAGAGTCCCTTTACTGCAAGGATATCAAACCAGAAAATGGTAAAGGAAATCTATCCTGAATATTCTTTGAAATGACTGATGCTGAAGCTGAAGCTCCAATCCTTTGGCCACTTGATATGAAGAGCTGACTCATTAGAAAAGACTCTAATGCTGGGAAAGAGTGAAAGCAGGAGGATAAGGGGAGGACAGAGGATGAGATGGTTGGATGGTATCACTGACTCAATGGACATGAGTTGGTGATGGCTAGGGAAAACTATGTGCTGCAGTCCATGGGGTTGCAAGGAGTCAGACATGCCTGAGTGACTGAACTAAACTGCCGTTACCCAAACATAGTTTGACCTCAGGCCAAACTATAAGGAGGAAACACAGCCCAACCCATCAGCAGAAAACTGTATTTAAGATTTTATGTACATTATCTTGCCCACCTGAGCAAGACCTAGTTTTCCCCACAACCAGTCAATCCCATCAGGAAGCTTCCACAAGCCTCTCATCCTCATCCATTAGAGGGTAGACAGTATGAAGAATAGTATCTAAGCAGAAAGCACAGCTGGTGCTTGAAAAGAGCCTGAAAAAAGAGATATTTGAATCCTGATGTTTCACTTAACATATGCCATGAACATTCCCTACCATGATTAATTCTCCTTAAAGGCATAACTTTTCTTGTGATCTCATGGGATTTCATCATATGATTGTGCTGTCATATATTTGATCTTAATCCTCAGAAATTTGAATTGTTTCTAAATGTCTGCTATTATAAATACCACTGCACTGGACATTCTAGGTCATAAATCTGCAGGCAATTCTTGTATATTCCTTTGCAATAATTCATAGTAGCAGGAACAATAATTTACATTCTGAAAATTTATTCACCTGGTCAAATTGTCTTATGGAAAATAAGGTACACTGTTAGAAATGGTGAGTAAAAGGGTTTGTTTTACTGCATATTCAGCATTATGAACAATAGCAACAACAGTACTAAAATATTCACCTAGTTGAAAAGCAAAGACATTGTTCACATTATTATGAAATATGTTTAAATTTAACTACTAATGAGGTTGGATGTTTATTTTATTTATTGGCCATTTGTATTTTTCTATTCTGAAATTCCTATTTGCCTATTTTCCACCAAAAATTTTTTCCTATTACAGAAATTTTATGTTTATATATATGAAACATATGGAAATATCTTTCCAAAAATTTTATGATGTATAATTTTTATAATATTAATTTCATGTGACTAAATTAAGTTTAATTCACTAATATTTTCCTTTGTGGCTTACTATTTTTTTACGGATTTTTGATTAGTCAAGTGTTCACATCCCTAAATGAGATGAATATGTATCTATACTTTTAATATTTTTAACACTTTATTTCTAATCCATGCAAAAGTTAGCTTGCTAATGGAATGAAATACATATCTACCACCACTGTTTTCTCAGGTTTATTTTCCAAACAGTTTATTGAATCACTTTTTATTTCTCCACTGATTTGAAGTGCTGCTTCAAAGAATATATGCCATGTTCTTCATATAGATTCTGTGATCTCTTCCTGGGCTTTCAAGGCTAGTTCACTGATGTTTGTCTATCACCAGATCATCAATAGGTGGAAGTGCAGGACTCTCCTCATAGCTATTATTCTCAAAATTGTTTGGAGGAAACAAGCATGTTCATAATTGCTGGTGGGAATCTGAGTTGGCATGTCTTCAGTAGAAGGAAATTTGGCATTAACTTTGAAAATCACAAATGTCCATATGCTGAGTTGGACCCAGATTTTGTGGGGCTGAAGCATAGATTTGGGGATTTCTCTTTAAGGAATATACACACAAGCAATTACAGACACAAAGGAAGGGTGATAGTGAATGTTCACTTAAGAATGAGAAAAGAAAAACACAGCAATTTATCCATTTTCAAAAGCTTATAAGTACCACAAACATCAGAAAATCCAGAAAAATTCACATGATATTTTTATTAGTTGTCAGATATACTTTATTACTTTTTCTCCATTGTTTTCTATGTCCTCTTTGGTTGTTTCTTTCTGTAGTATTTTTCCACAGCAAGAACAGATTTTAAAATATCATCTATAGAGCAAAAAACCACCCCAACAATCTCTTATAGCATAATTGATCAGAATTTTTCATTATTGATTCATCTTCACATTTTATTGGTAATGTGATGTGAGCTGCAAATTTGGAAAGCCTCTCCTACATAAGCTATAAGATTTCAGGGCATTTCAAGTTTTTTTTAACATTAGACTCTTCTTAAATGTGCTTCCCTGGTGGCTCAGATGGTAAAGAATCTGCCTGCACTGCGGGAGACCTGGGTTTGATCCCTGGGTTGGGAAGATCCCCTGGAAAAGGGGACAACTACCCACTGCAGTATTTTTGCCTGGAGAATTCCATGGACAGAGGAGTCTGGTGGGTTACAGTCCATGGGGTTGCAAAGAGTCCAACATAACTGAGCGACTTTCACTTCTTAAATACTCTAATTGATAATAATCATTAGCCAGTTTCTTGTCAATAACCTCATTTTAGTGTGGGATATTATAAGTTTTATGGGTTTCCAAGGTGGTGGTAGTAGTAAAGAACTATCCTGCCAGTGCAGGAGACATAAAAGACATGGGTTCGATCCCTGGGTCAGAAGATCCCCTGGAGGAGGGCATGGCAACCCATTTCAGTATTCTTTCCTGGAGCATTCCATGGACAGGGGAGTCTGGCAAGCTATGGTCCATAGGATCACAAAAAGTTGGACCCAACTGAAATGACTTAGCATGCATGCACATTATAAATTTTATATTTTCTTCACCCAAAACAGTATTTCATGGCAAATTAGTAAACTCCACAAATAAACACAATGAATGGTTACTTTATAAGTGCATACTGTATATTCCTCACAGGAAAACATTTCCATTTTGACTTGGCATTGCATCTAGACATGGTGTCTTATTTACTTTTAAGCTCTGTGCTGCTTAGATATTTTCCATAAGCAGCATATATAGAAATTTTAGGAATATGAAGGACAACATTTGCATTTTGATAGAGCAGTTTGCTCATATATACTTACAGTTACAATGGAAACTTAAGTAGTGTTAATTCTGTCTACCTCTCTTTGCTATTCCTTCATTCGTTTTCTTATATTTTGTGCAGCAATATAGAAAAAAAATAACTAGTATTTTATTCCTTTGCAGCTGCCCTTAATTTTCCCAAACACAAGGTTAAACTGGGTGCAAACCTTTGACATTCCCCTGGCTATAGCAATTTAGAAAGAAAATAACTGGCATTTTATTCCCTTGCTCAATTCAGTTCAGTTCAGTCACTCAGTCGTGTCTGATTCCTTGCGGCCCCATGAATTGCATCACGCCAGGCCTCCCTGTCCATCACCAACTCCTGGAATTCACTCAGACTCAAGTCCATCGAGTCGGTGATGCCATCCAGCCATCTCATCTTCTGTCGTCCCCTTCTGCTCCTGCCCCCAAGCCCTCCCAGCATCAGGGTCTTTTCCAATGAGTCATCTCTTTGCATGAGGTGGCCAAAGTATTGGAGTTACAGCCTCAGCATCAGTCCTTCCAATGAACACCCAGGAATAATCTCCTTTAGGATGGACTGGTTGGATTTCCTCGCAGTCCAAGGGACTCTCAAGAGTCTTCTCCAACACCACACTTCAAAAGCATCAATTCTTTGGTGCTCAGCTCTCTTCACAGTCCACCTCACATCCATACATGACCTCTGGAAAAACCATAGCCTTGACTAGATGGACTTTTGTTGGCAAAGTAATATCTCTGCTTTTCAATATGCTATCTAGGTTGGTGATAACTTTCCTTCCAAGGAGTAAGTGTCTTTTAATTTCATGGCTACTATCACCATCTTCAGTGATTTTGGAGCCTAAAAAAATAAAGTCTGACACTGTTTCCACTATTTCCCCATCTATTTCCCATGAAGTGATGGGACCAGATGCCACGATCTTAGTTTTCTGAATGTTGTGCTTTAAGCCAACTTTTTCAGTCTCCTCTTTCACTTTCATCAAGAGACTTTTTAGTTTCTCTTCAGTTTCTGCCATAAGGGTGATGTCATCTGCATATCTGAGGTTATCGATATTTCTCCCGCAATCTTGATTCCAGCTTGTGCTTCTTCCAGCCCAGCGTTTCTCATGATGTACTCTGCATATAGGTTAAATAAGCAGGGTGACAATATACAGCCTTGACGTACTCCTTTTCCTATTTGGAACCTTGTAGTTGCCCTTAATTTTGTCAAACACATGGTTAAACTAAGCCTGCATGCATGCTGTGCGTGCCAAGTCACTTTAGTCGGGTCCTACTCTTTGCAACGCTATGGACTATAGCCTGCCAGGCTCCTCTGTCCAATGCATCTCCAGCCAAGAATACCAGAGCGGGTTGTCATTTCCTACTCCAGGGGATCTTCCCAACCCAGAGATCAAACCCGCACCTCTTATGTCTCCTGCATTGGCAGGCCGGTTCTTTACCACTAGTGCCACCTAACTATTCAAAGTGAAAGTTGTTCAGTTGTGTCTGACTCTTTGTGACTGTATAGTCACATGGAATAGAAATGAATAGTCACATGTGACTGTATAGTCCATGGAATTCTCCAGGCCAGAATACTGGAGAGGGTAGCTGTTCCCTTCTCCAAGGGATCTTCTCAACCCAGGGACCGAACCCAGGTCTCCCAACATTTCAGGCAGATTCCTTACCAGCTAAACCACCAGAGAAGACCTGGGCTAAACCTATATTTCTGTAATTTTCAGCCAATAGTAACATTTTCTCTTTCATGTACAGTCAATAAGATTCCCATGGATTTCTCTCACTCCATTCTCTCCTCTTCTTCACTTCTCCACATTTTATTTATTTAATCTGGAGCTGTGAGTCAACTTACACTCTGCATTTTTTTCCTCCAGAAAATCATCTTTAAGAATCAATTTGCTGTGGGTTTGTCATAGATAGCTTTTATTATGTTGAGATATGTTCCTTCTATTCCTGCTTTCTGGAGAGTTTTTATCATAAATGGATGTTGAATTTTGTCAAAGGCCTTCTCTGCATCTATTGAGATAATCATATGGTTTTTATTTTCAATTTGTTAATGTGGTGAATTACATTGATTGATTTGCGGATATTGAAGAATCCTTGCATCCCTGGGATAAAGCCCACTTGGTCATGGTGTATGATCTTTTAATGTGTTGTTGGATTCTGATTGCTAGAATTTTGTTGAGGATTTTGCATCTATGTTCATCAGAGATATTGGCCTGTAGTTTTCTTTTTTGTGACATCTTTGTCAGGTTTTGGTATTAGGGTGATGGTGGCCTCATAGAATGAGTTTGGAAGTTTACCTTCCTCTGCAATTTTCTGGAAGAGTTTGAGGAGGATAGGTGTTAGCTCTTCTCGAAATTTTGGTAGAATTCAGCTGTGAAGCCATAAGGACCTGGGCTTTTGTTTGCTGGAAGATTTCTGATTACAGTATCAATTTCCGTGCTTGTGATGGGTCTGTTAAGATTTTCGATTTCTTCCTGGTTCAGTTTTGGAAAATTGTACTTTCTAAGAATTTGTCCATTTCTTCCACGTTGTCCATTTTATTGGCATACAACTGCTGATAGTAGTCTCTTATGATCCTTTGTATTTCTGTGTTGTCTGTTGTGATCTCTCCATTTTCATTTCTAATTTTATTGATTTGATTTTTCTCTTTGCTTCTTGATGAGTCTGGCTAATGGTTTGTCAATTTTATTTATCCTCTCGAAAGAACCAGCTTTTGGCTTTGTTGATTTTTGCTATGGTCTCTTTTGTTTCTTTTGCATTTATTTCTGCCCTAATTTTTAAGATTTCTTTCCTTCTACTCACTCTGGGGTTCTCCAACTCTTCCTTTTCTAGTTGCTTTAGTTGTAGAGTTAGGTTATTTATTTGACTTTTTTCTTGTTTCTTGAGGTATGCCTGTATTGCTATGAACTTTCCTCTTAGCACTGCTTTTATAGTGTCCCACAGGTTTGGGGTTGTTGTGTTTTCATTTTCATTAGTTTCTATGCATATTTTGATTTCTTTTTGATTTCTTCTGTGATTTGTTGGTTATTCAGAAGTGTGTTGTTCAACCTCCATATGTTGGAATTTTTAATAGTTTTTCTCCTGTAATTGAGATCTAATCTTAATGCATTATGGTCAGAAAAGATGCTTGGAATGATTTCGATTTTTTGAATTTATCAAGTTTAGATTTATGGCCCAGGATGTGATCTATCCTGGAGAAGGTTCCATGAGCACTTGAAAAAAAGGTGAAATTCGTTGTTTTGGGGTGAAATGTCCTATAGATATCAATTAGGTCTAACTGATCTAATGTATCATTTAAAGTTTGCGTTTCTTTGTTAATTTTCTGTTTAGTTGATCTGTCCATAGGTGTGAGTGGGGTATTAAAGTCTCCCACTATTATTGTGTTATTGTTGATTTCCCTTTCATACTTGTTAGCATTTGTCTTACATATTGTGGTGCTCCTATATTGGGTGCATATATATTTATAATTGTTATATCTTCTTCTTGGATTGTTCCTTTGATCATTATGTAGTGGCCTTCTTTGTCTCTTTTCACAGCCTTTGTTTTAAAGTCTATTTTATCGGATATGAGTATTGCCACTCCTGCTTTCTTTGGTCTCTATTTGCGTGGTATATCATTTTCCAGCCCTTCACTTTCAGTCTGTATGTGTCCCTTGTTTTGAGGTGGGTCTCTTGTAAGCAGCATATAGAGGGTCTTGTTTTGTATCCATTCGGCCAGTCTTTGTCTTTTGGTTGGGGCGTTCAACCCATTTACGTTTAAGGTAATTATTGATAAGTATGATCCCGTTGCCATTTACTTTATTGTTTTGGGTTCGGGTTTATACACCCTTTCGTGTTTCCTGTCTAGAGGATATCCTTTAGAATTTGTTGGAGAGCTGGTTTGGTGGTGCTGAATTCTCTCAGCTTTTGCTTGTCTGTAAAGCTTTGATTTCTCCTTCGTATTTGAATGAGATCCTTGCTGGGTACAGTAATCTGGGCTGTAGGTTATTGTCTTTCATCACTTTAAGTATGTCTTGCCATTCCCTCCTGGCCTGAAGAGTTTCTATTGAAAGATCAGCTGTTATCCTGATGGGAATCCCCTTGTGTGTTATTTGTTGTTTTTCCCTTGCTGCTTTTAATATTTGTTCTTTGTGTTTGATCTTTGTTAATTTGATTAATATGTGTCTTGGGGTGCCCCTCCTACACTGTTGGTGGGAATGCAAACTAGTACAGCCACTATGGAGAACAGTGTGGAGATTCCTTAAAAATTGCAAATAGAACTACCTTATGACCCAGCAATCCCACTTCTGGGCATACACACCGAGGAAACCAGAACTGAAAGAGACACATGTACCCCAATGTTCATCGCAGCACTGTTTATAATAGCCAGGACATGGAAACAACCTAGATGTCCATCAGCAGATGAATGGATAAGAAAGCTGTGGTACATATACACAATGGAGTATTACTCAGCCGTTAAAAGAATTCATTTGAATCAGTTCTGATGAGATGGATGAAACTGGAGCCGATTATACAGAGTGAAGTAAGCCAGAAAGAAAAACACCAATACAGTATACTAACACATGTATATGGAATTTAGGAAGATGGCAATGACGACCCTGTATGCAAGACAGGGAAAGAGACACAGATGTGTATAACGGACTTTTGGACTCAGAGGGAGAGGGAGAGGGTGGGATGATTTGGGAGAATGACATTCTAACATGTATACTATCATGTGAACTCAATCGCCAGTCTATGTCTGACGCAGGATGCAGCATGCTTGGGGCTGGTGCATGGGGATGACCCAGAAAGATGTTATGGGAGGGAGGTGGGAGGGGGTTCATGTTTGGGAATGCATGTAAGAATTAAAGATTTTAAAATTTAAAAAATAAAAAACTAAAAAAAAAAAAAAAAAAAAGAATCAATTTGGCTGCGTGCATTCAGAGTCCTAACTAGCCTGCAGTGCCCCCTGTCTGCGGCACTTGACATTCCCCTGGCTGTAACCACTGCCCTGTGCTCCTGCTGATCCTCACATCCCATGCCACACTTCAGGTCCCCAAGGCTGCACAGGGGGCTCTGCCCAAAATCCAGGCTGGAAATTTGTCTGAATAACCCACTCCTGAAGTTCTCAACAAATGGCTGGTGAGCACTGATGTATAAACAGCCCAGCTCTCTGGCCCCTTGGGTTCCGTAACTCTGGGATATGCAGTTTGCACAGTTTATGGGATTAAACTCCAGTCACCCTCAAGGTAACTGGCTTGTTGACTTATCCTATACTGGTTACTTTCCTTTCCTTATTCTGCTACACGTTTCTTAGCATCCTGAAGAAAATATTTGCTCTTAAATCCATGCCTCAGGCTCTATGTCTGGGGGAACTCTATCTAAACAGATATTTTTAATGATTATTAATACTTAACTCTATTTTCAATGTTTTTTGGTATTCATTCATAGACTATAATGGAGAAGGAAAGGGCAACCCACTCCAGTACTCTTGCCTAGAAAATTCTGTGGACAGAGGAGCCTGGTGGGCTGCCGTCTAGGGGGACGCACAGAGTTGGACACGACTGAAGTGACTTAGCAGCAGCAGCAGCAGCATAGACTATAAATAAAACAATTTTCACATTCTTTTAAATAAATATTTATTTATTTTTATTTATTTGACATTTCCAGGTGTCAGTTGCAGCATGTGAGATATAGTTCCCTAACCTGGGATCTAACCTGGGTCCCCTGCATTGAGAATGTAGAGTCTTAGCCACTGGACCTCCAGGGATGCCTCAGTTTTCACATTCTCGATACTTTGATTTTAGTTAATTTCTTAGCCAGATAGAGCACATATAAAATAGTTACTCCTGTCACCCCACTCCAATGAATATACAAATGGCATATTTTTTTCATCACTTGAGTATGTTTGAAAGGATTCCTCTTGCTTTGGTAGACAATAAGTTAACCAGGAATAGGGGTCCCCATGTTTCCCCACAAACATCCATTAACCGTATACTGGAAAAATCCTCCATCTTTTAGTGTTGGTGACTATCTAAAATCAGGATGATTTTTGTTCCTTTTACTACAACTTCAAAAAATTATTTTTGTATCTAGATTAGTATAGGAATTTTCTTTAATCTTAGTTTTTAAGATTCCCAGTAAACATTTAAGTTTGAAACTCTTCCCATTCATTTTTTTAAACTAGAACTGTGTGTGGCCATTGTTTATCTTTTTTAGTCTTCAAAATGTTTTTACATGGATAGTGAAGTTGATGGAACCTTCTACTTTGAGCCTTAGGCCCCCTTCGCCCTCCTCCCGTTCCCCCTAATGTTCTGTTGCAGTTCTTTGGTGGCGGTGCAGGGTATCTTTGCTGCTGTTTAGTCACTAAGTCATGTCCCACTCCTCTGTGACCTCATGGTCTGTTACCCACCAGGGTCCTCTGTACATGGGGTTTCCCAGGCAGAAATACTGGAGTGGTTGCCATTTCCTTCTCCAGGAGATCTTCCTCACTCAGGGATCGGAAGTCGCCTCTCCTGCATTTGGAGGCAGGTTCTTTACCACTGAGCCACCAGAGAAGCTCTAGAAGGGTATCTTTGCTTCCATTTTAGTGAAAATTGGGAAGAAGTCTTCCAGGAATAAAAGTATTTCTTTCTGAAAGAAAAGGATCTATCTATCCAGATTTTGATTAAAGCTCTTTTCTTTCCCCACCGCCACATTCTGACATAACAGTGTTCACAGACCTTTTGTTAAACACTTTAAGCCAATAGGTTCCTAGTCATTTTTGTCACTTTAAATTGGTGGTCATCAGAGTCTCTAACTATGCAAAGTGGTTTGTACTCCCAAACCAAAATTATTTGTTTTTGTTTTGACAAAAGATTCTGTTTCCATGTGCTTCTACACTTCTCGAACTTTTTAGTTTTGCTTTAAAGGTCTTCCACGTTTCCCCCTTCTATTTCCCATGAAGTGATGGGACTGGAGGGCTTCCCAGCTGGCGCTAGTGATAAAGAACCTGCCTGCCAATGCAGAAGACATAAGAGACACAGGTTTGAACCCTGGGTCAGGAAGATCCCCTGAAAGAAGAAATGGCAACTCACTCCAGTATTCTTGCCTGGAGAATCCCATGGACAGAGGAACCTGGTGGGCTACTGTCTATAGGGTGGCAAAGAGTCAGACATGACTGAAGTGACTTAGGACATATGTATGATGGAACTGGAAGAAGGGGAAAAAGTGGAAGCAGTGACAGATCTTTTCTTGGGCTCCAAAATCATTGTGGATGATGACTGCAGTTTGAAATTAAAAGATGCTTGCTCTTTGGAAGGAAAGTTATGACAAACCTAGATAGCATATTAAACAGCAGAAACATCACTTTCCCTCAAAGATCCATATAGACAAAGCTATGATTTTTCCAGTAGTCATGTATGGCTGTGAGAGTTGGGCCATAAAGAAGGTTGAACACCGAAGATTGGTGCTTTCAAACAGTGGTATTGGAGAAGACTCTTGAGAGTCCCTTGGACTGCAAGGAGATGCAACCAGTCCATGCTAAAGGAAATCAGTCCTGAATATTCATTGGAAGGACTGATGCTGAAGGTGAAACTCCAATACTCTGGCCACCTCATGCGAAGAGTTGACTCATTTGAAAAGACCCTGATGCTGGAAAAGATTAAAGGTGGGAGGAGAAGGGGACAACAGAGGATGAGATGGTTTGATAGCATCACCAATTCAATGGGTATGAGTTTGAGTAAGCTCCTGGAGTTGGTGATGGACAGAGAGGCCTGGCATGCTGTAGTCCATGGGGTTGCAGAATCAGACATGACTAAGTGATTGAACTGAACTGAACAGTGGTGCTAGAGAAGATCTTGAGAGTCCCTTGGAGAGCAAGAAGACCCAACCAGTTAATCCTAAAGGAAAGTAGTCCTGAATATTCATTGGAAGGACTGATGCTGAAGCTGAAGCTCCAGTACTTGGGTTACCTGATGTGAGGAGGTGACTAACTGGAAAAGACCCTGATGCTGGGGAAGATTGAGGGCAGGAGAAGAAAGGGGCAACAGAAGATGAGATGGTTGGGTGGCTTCAGCAACTCAATGGACATGAATTTGAGAAAACTCTGGGAGATAGTGAAGGACAGGGCAGTCTGACATACTGCAGTCCATGGAGTTGCAAAGAGTTGGATGCAGCTTAGCAACTGAACAACAACAACAACAAAAGATATACACCATTATTTAATAGACATATAGTCTTACAGCATATTAATAATTGGGATACGCCTAGGTAATCCTTCCAATATGAACCTGGGATGCAAACTGAAACACTGGTAGGGTAACTCTTCTAGGTTTGTTTTCAGCTTTATTCCCATGTGAATTTCTCTGTGACTAAATAATCTAAAACATTTTTCTATTATAAATTAGAAAGCAACTTGGTTCATTTAGCTGAGTGGATATATTTAGATCTGTTAGCACTGTGACCCACATTTCATTTAGTGTCTTTTTTTTTTTTTTTTTTTGCAGCTTCAAATGGGCCAGCTAGTTGGAATTAGACTACTCTCACTCCCTACATAATTGCTGAAGCAATAGAACATACTATTATAGAGAAGCTCTCATACTAAATGGATTTTAATGTATTTATGTATTACCTATGGAAGAGGGTGGAGAGATGAGCAGGGAAGTGATCTAAGTACCTACATTTATTCAGACTGAATTTGATAGTTTTATTGTGGCTTATTTCAATTTTTTTCCACTGGAATTTTTCAGTGCCACAGCACTGCCAGATATGTAGTACAGTCACTGTCATTGTAGAGGATTTCTTTGTGATTCAAAGGATCTGGGTAAGACAGACTTAAATGTATTATGTGCATTAAACACTCCGTTAAACAATTTATTATATTTAGATATAATTACACCATTATCCAGTTATATCATCAGCAATTTATACTTCAGTTGTGGCAACCCACTCCAGTGTTCTTGCCTGGAGAATCCCAGGGACGGGGGAGCCTGGTGGGCTGCCATTTATGGGGTCGCACAGAGTCGGACACGACTGAAGCGACTTAGCAGCAGCAGCAGCAGTAACACAACAAAAGCAGTAGCTCAGTGGTGGAGAAATACAAACAAGCATGGAACCTGAATTAGCCTACAATTCATGGTCCTAGGCTGCAAATTACTAGTACAATATTATTCTTCTAGAAAAATTCCAATAAAGTGTTGAATGAAAACACAATTAAGTATCTTTGTATTTAAATCCATGTCTACATGTTATTACCTCTTATTTAACTGCATTTTAAAAATCACATTCTTAGAATATTTATCTCTATGCTTTATTCATCCTTGCATCCTTAGTGGCTAGCTGAATACTTAAAGTATATTGTACATGATATATGTTTGAATAGCTGACTGTGGCTCAGATCATGAGCTCCTTATTGCCAAATTCAGACTTAAATTGAAGAAAGTAGGGAAAACCACTAGACCATTCAGGTATGACCTAAATCAAATCCCTTATGATTATACAGTGGAAGTGAGAAACAGATTTAGGGGACTAGATCTGATAGATAGAGTGCCTGATGAACTATGGAATGAGGTTCGTGACATGGTACAGGAGACAGGGATCAAGACCACACCCATGGAAAAGAAATGCAAAAAAAGCAAAATGGCTGTCTGGGGAGGCCTTACAAATAGCTGTGAAAAGAAGAGAGGTGAAAAGCGAAGGAGAAAAGGAAAGATATAAGCATCTGAATGCAGAGTTCCAGAGAATAGCAAAAAGAGATAAGAAAGCCTTCCTCAGCGATCAATGCAAAGAAATAGAGGAAAAGAACAGAATGGGAAGGACTAGAGATCTCTCCAAGAAAATTAGAGATACCAAGGGAACATTTCATGCAAAGATGGGCTCGATAAAGGACAGAAATGGTATGGACCTAACAGAAGCAGAAGATATTAAGAAGAGGCAGCAAGAATACACAGAAGAACTGTACAAAAAAGAGCTTCATGACCAAGATAATCACGATGGTGTGATCACTCATCTAGAGCCAGACATCCTGGAATGGGAAGTCAAGTGGGTCTTAGAAAGCATCACTATGAACAAAGCTAGTGGAGGTGATGGAATTCCAGTTGAGCTGTTTCAAATCCTGAAAGATGATGCTGTGAAAGTGCTGCACTCAATATGCCAGCAAGTTTGGAAAACTCAACAGTGGCCACAGGGCTGGGAAAAGTCAGTTTTCATTCCAATCCCAAAGAAAGGCAATGCCAAATAATGCTCAAACTACCTCACAATTGCACTCATCTCACACGCTAGTGAAGTAATGCTCAAAATTCTCCAAGTCAGGCTTCAGCAATACGTGAACTGTGAACTTCCACATGTTCAAGCTGGTTTTAGAAAAGGCAGAGGAACCAGAGATCAAATTGCCAACATCCACTGGATCATGGAAAAAGCAAGAGAGTTCCAAAAAAACATCTATTTCTGCTTTATTGACTATGCCAAAGCCTTTGACTGTGTGGATCACGATAATCTGTGGAAAATTCTGAAAGAGATGGGAATATCAGACCACCTGACCTGCCTCTTGAGAAACCTATATGCAGCTCAGGAAGCAACAGTTAGAACTGGACATGGGACAACAGACTGGTTCCAAATAGGAAAAGGAGTACGTCGAGGCTGTATACTGTCTCCCTGCTTATTTAACTTATATGCAGAGTACATCATGAGAAACGCTGGACTGGAAGAAGCACAAGCTGAAATCAAGATTGCCAGGAAAAATATCAATAACCTCAGATATGCAGATGACACTACCCTTATGCCAGAAAGTGAAGAGGAACTAAAAAGCCTTGTGATGAAAGTGAAAGAGGAGAGTGAAAAAGTTGGCTTAAAGCTCAACATGGCATCTGGTCCCATCACTTCATGGGAAATAGATGGGAAACAGTAGAAACAGTGTCAGACTTTTTTTGGTGGGGGCTCCAAAATCACTGCAGATGGTGACTGCAGCCATGAAATTAAAAGACCCT
The DNA here is from genome assembly GCF_016772045.2 of Ovis aries. Taxonomy (NCBI): domain Eukaryota; kingdom Metazoa; phylum Chordata; class Mammalia; order Artiodactyla; family Bovidae; genus Ovis; species Ovis aries. The sequence continues at coordinate 38,922,518 of NC_056069.1, read as the reverse complement.
TACTCCTTGGAAGGAAAGTTATGACCAACTTAGATAGCATATTGAAAAGCAGAGACATTACTTTGCCAACAAAGGTCCGTCTAGTCAAGGCTATTGGTTTTTCCAGTGGTCATGTATAAATGTGAGTTGGACTGTGAAGAGAGCTCAGCACTGAAGAATTGATGCTTTTGAGCTGTGGCGTTTGATGGAGAAGACTCTTGATAGTCGGTTGGACTGCAAGGAGATCCAACCAGTCCATCCTAAAGGAGATCAGTCCTGGGTGTTCATTGGAAGGACGGTTGCTGAAGCTGAGACTCCAATACTTTGGCCACCTCATGCAAAGAGTTGACTCATTGGAAAAGACTCTGATGCTGGGAGGGATTGGGGGCAGGAGGAAAAGGGGACTACAGGGGATGAGATGGCTGGATGGCATCACTGACTCGATGGATGTGAGTTTGAGTGAACTCCGGGAGTTGGTGATGGACAGGAAGGCCTGGTGTGCTGCGATTCATGGGGTTGCAAAGAGTCGGGCACAACTTAGTGACTGAACTGAACTGGACATGATTTAAAAAGTACTTTGAGATAGACTGTGTTTCCCTGGTAGCTCAGCAGGTAAAGAATCCACCTGCAATGCAGGAGACCCAGGCATGATCCTGGTTCAGGATGATCTAGAGAAGGGCATGGCTACCCACTCTGGTATTCTTGCCTGGAGAATCCCATGGACAGAGGTGTCTGGTGGGCTACCGTCCATGGGGTCGCAAATGACTTACACTTTCAGATAAGCCAGCTTCATCCTCACAAAGCCATATAAATAGATTCTTATGGTATTATGCAGTCATCATTCTACAGATGAGGAAACTCAACATTAGAGAAATTAATTTATTTTCCCAAGGCCACACATAGTAAGGGGGCTTCCCAGGTTGGGCAGTGGCAAAGAATCCAACTGCCAATGCAGGAGATGCAGGAAATTCAGATATGATCCCTGGGTCAGGCAAATCACCTAGTGAAGGGAATGGCAATCCACTCCTGTATTCTTGCCTGTAAAATTCCATAGACAGAGAAGATTGACCGGCTGTAATACATGGGGTCTCACAGAGTCAGACGTAACTGAGCGACTGAGCATGCACACACAGCACACCCAGTAAGAGGAACGAGATTTGGCCAGTCCAAATCTTTTTGTTTCTAGCCACCAGCTTTTCTTTTCTTAGAGGCTGGGGGAAGGGGGTAAAAAGCACGTTCCCAACTAAAAGGAAAATCAAATTGAGTCAAGTAATCGAAGACAACATTTCTTTTACCTACTATGAACATATTTGGGATTAGTGCCAAATCAGTCAAAGATTTGGTCAAAGATTGATTTGTCTTTCAACTTGTGATGAACATGGTAATTTCCCCTGAAATAAGCCTTAAAGTTAAAACAAACTTTATTGAGGTATAACGAGCATACAAAAAATATGCAAATTGCATACATACAGCTCAATGAAATTTGGAAAAATTTGCCAGGTGTGACCAGCACCTGCATCAAGAAACAAAACGTTACCAGCATTCCAGAAGATTCTTTATGTACCTTCTGTTGTTCCCATTGAGCTTTTCTACTGCTTCTAAGTAGGAACACTTCCTACCACATGCTCTGTGGAATAGAGGAGGCTCAAGTTTTGGGATGGAATAGTAACTCTCTTTGAACTGGTGAACAATAAATCATGAGAAATAACTCCACACAGTCTAATCATAATCTCAGGGCCATTTTTTTATTCCTCTTTCTCTTCATCTTCCTTACCAAATCAGTTGCCAAATCCAGTTAATTCTTCTTTCTAAATATCACTGATAATTGGACCTTCTTATCATGATCATTGGTCCACCTTAGTTCAGACTTCATTATATTTCCCTGAGATGAGGTTAATATTCTCCCTTCCTATTTCTGCCTCTAGAGTTTCACCCATCCTTGTCTTTTATTCAGTGTCTAGTACTTGCCAACCAGGACACTAGGTAACAAAGAATCACAGGAGAATAAGGAGCATCTATGACCTTTTATAAAACTCAAGAGGAGACAGTGAACACAGAAATAGATCATTTTAACCTAATGTGGTACTAATGTTGTAAGTGCAATGGCAGATATATGCATAATGTGCCATCAGAAGGCAAGAGGGTGTCTTAAGATTGCTACTAGGGTTTACTCTCCAAATCACAGATTTGACCTTAAAACTCTTCAATGGTTACCACTTGTTTACAGCAGAGGTTGCAAACACAAATGCCATGGAAGTCAGCAGGTATAAATATTTCTTAGGTGGGCAGATACCTTAACAAGAGTGAGTAGTGGAGAGTTTGGAAACTGTAGAATGGCAAGAACAGGCTTAGACTATGGCATCAGAAACTATTCGGCTCTAACCATTTGTGGTCAAATGAGGTCAAATGCGGTCAAATCATCTGTTTTAAATTTTTGCTGTCATTTTTTCCCCAAGTGAAGCTGGATGTCTAGAACTTTATGTTCTCCCAATTTAAAAAATGTTTTTAATTTTGTAATTCAAATTATAAACAAAACACAATAAAACACACAAAAAATCCCTAGTACATACAAAAATACTATGAGAGCCGACTAAAATACCTCCACAATCCTCTAGTTTGTGACCTTTGGCCTGTAAGAAAGTCAAAACATTTTAGGAAGATATCCAAGACTTTGCATGATCTGGACCAAATCTACTTTCCCTTTCAACTTGTAGGTCACCCCACACAAAACACAGTGTAGTTTCTGGAACATACATTCCACACTCATGCCAAATATCTTTGGTCTAGGTCTCCAATGCCCTTCTGCCTTCCTCACTAACTTGGTGAAGTTTCACTCTGGTTTCCAATTTACATGTCAAGGAAATATGTTAGGCTCCCTTGCATACTCAAGGTGTAACTCACTTCTTTCTTTTCTCTGCTGGAACATTTTATTCCCATTACCAGTAGAATACTTGTGTCTGCTTCAAAATTCTACCAGTTTTGAGTTTTTCCCACTGGTTTTAAATTCTCTCTTCATATTTTCTTTCCTCCAGGTGATTTTATTTTCTTTCCATTATAGCTTGCTATATATATTGTTAACAGTTTGTGGTGTTGGATAAGACTCGAGAGTCCCTTGGACAGCAAGGCAATCAAACTAATCAATCCCAAAGGAAATCAACCCTAAATATTCTCTGGAAGGACTGGTGCTGAAACTCCAATACTTTGGCCACCTGATACAAAGAGCCAACTCATTAAAAAAAAAACCCTGATGCCTGGAAATATTGATTGCAGGAGAAGGAGATGACAGAGGATGAGATGGCTGAATGGTATCACCTACTCAATAGACATGAGTTTGAGCAAACTCCAGGAGATGGTGAAGGACAGGGCAGCCTGGCATGCTGCAGTCCATGGGGTCCCAAATAGTGAGACACAACTGAGTGACTGAAGAACAGCAAAAGGTCTATGATATTTTATGCAGTATCAAAGTCAGTAGCATGAAGTTTAGCTATGTTACCTCAATCTACTCTGTGGCCGGGATCAATTTTTCTCCAAGTACTGATATTCTAGAGCACCTGATAGCATTTGTATTAGTTTTCTATCGCTGCCAAAGCAAGTTATCTCCAAATTCATGGATTTACACAGATGCACTATTTTTCTAAGTCCCACAACGGTCTTGAAGTGAGTGAAAGTCACTCAATCCTGTCCAACTCTCTGCGACCTCATGGACTATACAGTCCATGGAATTCTCCAGGCCAGAATACTGAAGTGGGTAACTTTTCCCTTCTCCAGGGGATCTTCCTAAACCCAGGGATCAAACTCAGGTCTCCTGCACTGCAGGCAGATTCTTTACCAGCTGAGCCACAAGGGAAGTCCCACAGTGGTCTTAATGGACTAAACAAAGATGTCAGCAGAGCTGCATTCCCTCCTGAAGGCTCTAGAGGAGCCTGTTTATAAGTGTCCAATTTTTAAAAAGGAAAATTTTATTGGAGTATAGCTGCTTCGCAACGTGTGTCAGTTTCTGCTACACAGCAAAGTAATCAGCCATGCTGTTGTTGTTCACGTGCTCAGTTGTGTCTGACTCCTTGTGACTCCATGGACTGCAGCACACCATGCAGCTGCAAAGCAGCTATACATGTCCGCATACATCCCCTCTTTGTTTCCACAAAGCATTGAGTAGAGTTCCCTGTGATACACAGTTGATTCATGGTTCACATCTTCTGTGTTTAGGATTGAGCAGTTCTCTTGTGGCAAGACTCTAACTTCCTTTTTTGTCTCCCTCTTCCACTGTTAAGTACCCCCGTGGTTACACTGAGCCCATCTAAATAATCCAGGATAATCTGTTTAAAGGTCAGCAGATTAGCACCTCTAATTCCATCTGTATCTTTAATTTGCTTTTGTCATATCACTGCCCATATTCATAGATTCTGAGGATTAGAACATGGACAATTTTGAGGGGCCATTATTCTGCCTATCATATCGTTCTCTAATGGCAATTTATTCTAATATCAAGGAAAGTGCATTAACCTCCTATCTTTATGAAACTCAAATCAATAAGGTAAAGAAATGTGGTTTGTTTCCCCAGTTGACCTTTGTTGGGCCTTACAGATTAGGCATATATAGAAAGGACCATAAGTCCAGGCATGTATCTTGTGTTGTTGTTCAGTTGCCAAGTCATGTCCAGCTCTCTGTGACCCCCTAGATGCAGTATGCCAGGCTTCCCTGTTATCCACCATCTCCCTGAGTTTGCTCAAGTTTATGTCCACTGAGTTGCTGATGCTATCTAACCATCTCATCTTCTTTCACCCTCTTCTCCTTTTGCCTTAAATCTTTCCCAGCATCAGGGTCTTTTTCAATGAGTCATCTTTTCAAAGAAGGTGGCCAAAACATTGAAGCTTCAGCTTGAGCATCAGACCTTCCAATGAATATTCAGGGTTGATTTCCTTTAGAACTGACTGGTTTGATGTCCATCTATGAGACCAAATAAATCTCGGTTCAAAAGAACAATTGACATGAACATACTTAATTTTAACACTTTTTTCATTTCCCACTTACACATACATTTTTTGCAAACTTATAAGTAGAAAAACTCACTCCAAACACAAAAAACTTTTGTTGAATACATGATTATAGTATTAATCTACAAAGAAATTTGACATGTATACCATTTTTTTGGTATGCTTTAAGGAAATTTCACTAACTTTATTGACTGTTAGATTTTTCACATGGTTTATCCTATGTCTATAATGTCTTTTGCCAAAGTCTCCATACTGTTATACTCCTTGCTTGTGTCTGAAAAAAGTTTCATTATTTGCCAACATCTCTGAGACTATCCTTAATCACCAATAACTGACAATATATAGTCCTTTCCATGAGTATGTATATTTTATGGCTTCAGTGGAAAAGGAATTTGAGTCACTGCTAAAAAAATAAAATTGGGGCAAAATCATGCGAGGTCTAACCAAACCAATGCACTAAGACAATAATTTTGGCTCCAGCGATTGCCATAGTCTACAACAAAAGGCAAATATTAGGTCAGCTACTTTGAGCCAATGGAGATGGAAAAGTCTCTGATTAAAGTTTCTACTTTGCATCTACTTTTTTTCCTTCTTGTAGAAGGAACCAAAATAAATTTTGTGGATCCTGCAGATTTCACATGATCTACAGTCCATGAGACAAGCAGCTGACACTGGCTGCTATAATTTAAAGCAAGGAGGCAAAGTGCTAAGGAACAACCTTCTAACTGGAGATGCATTTTAAAAGTCCATCCTGATCCAAGTAGAACATGCCGTTTTGACGCCAAGCTAATGAAAACAAAATAGCTTATAAAGTGCTCCAATGCTTCTCCATGTAGGCAGCTATAGACATGATAAACACCTGGATACAGAAGAAATCAAAAAGTTGGAATCAGCAGTTTTGCTTGATTTCGGTTACTGAGGTCATGCGTGGCTCTGGCATCTTCATTTAAATGTACCATATGAAAATATGGGCAGGCTTAAAGTCTCATGCAGAATTTAAACTGATCGTCCCCACTAGATTTATGGTTTTTTTTTTTTTTTAAGTTAAAAGCCTCAAACTCCTTCACAGCACTAACCTTTTTTTTTTTTCTTATTTTACTTTACAATACTGTATTGGTTTTGCCATACATCAACATGAATCTGCCACAGGTGTACACGTGTTCCCAATCCTGAACCCCCCCTTCCACCTCCCTCCCCATACCATCTCTCTGGGTCATCCCAGTGCACCAGTCCCAAGCGTCCTGTATCCTGCATCGAACCTAGACTGGCGATTCACTTCTTATATGATATTATACATGTTCCAATGCCATTCTCCCAAATCATCCCACCCTCTCCCTCTCCCTCAGAGTCCAAAAGACTGTTCTATACCTCTGTGTCTCTTTTGCTATCTAGCATACAGGGTTATCGTTACCATCTTTCTAAATTCCATATATATGTGTTAGTATACTGTACTGGTGTTTTCTTTCTGGCTTACTTCACTCTGTATAATAGGCTCCAATTTCATCCACCTCATTAGAACTGATTCAAATGTATTCTTTTTAATGGCTGAGTAATACTCCATTGTGTGTATGTACCACAGCTTTCTTATCCATTCGTCTGCTGATGGACATCTAGGTTGTTTCCATGTCCTGGCTATTATAAACAGTGCTGCGATGAACATTGGGGGTACACGTGTCTCTTTCAATTCTGGTTTCCTTGGTGTGTATGCCCAGCAGTGGGATTGCTGGGTCATAAGGCAGTTCTATTTCCAGTTTTTTAAGGAATCTCCACTAATCTTTTTAAAGCAGCTACAGAATATCTTATTTGACATGGGCTCCAGAGAGAGGGGGGAAAGAGAGAAAGGAAAAAGCAATCAAAATCAAATCAAAGCTTTATTAAGAAAGAATTGTCAAATAGTGACAATAGACAGCTGATTTCAGTACATATTAACCAAGTGTAAATATTGTGTTAAAATCATATCAGCTCTGACTTACTGACCGTCAAGGCAGCCTTGAGGCTGATGTGGTATGCATGTTTGCATTTACAAACCTGTTTTTCCCATGAAGTTTACAGAGTTAGGAATAGTGGCACTAAATGTACTGAGGTATTTTCTCTTAACTTTTAAGAACACTGTTCATTTCTGTTTTGACACTTTTCTCAGCAGAATTTTTCCCAGAAAAATAAGAGCATCCTCTCTCTCCGCTTCCGTACCCTTTCCTTCCCACTATTGTCTCCTTTTTATTCGCTACACGTTCCCTTATAACTTTCCTCCTTCCAGGTTCCCTGACGACAAGAAACTCTATGTAATTTCCCAGGTGCTCCATTCACACGTGTACTTCTTCCATGAGTTCTTTTTTTTTCGTAAATAAAACTACAAGAGACTTTCAAAAAATTAGAGGACTTGAAGAGTCCTTCAGAGACCATTTGGTGGAGTCTATGCTTGTACCTGAGGCCTTGCTACGCATATCCTATTGCATTCAGATGAAGAGTTATTCTCTTTTGAACAACCTTCAGAGAAGGTAATTCTGTTTACGTTTATTGATGCTAGCTGCTTATCAAGTGCATGTTCCCTTGTTCTTTCTAGGGCTTCCCTGGTGGCTCAGATGGTAAAGATCTGCCTGCAATGCAGGAGACCCAGGTTTGATGCCTGGGTTGGGAAGATCCCCTGGAGAAGGGAAGGGCAACCTATTCCAGTATTCTTGCCTGGAGAATTCTATGGACAGAAGAGCTTGGTGGGCTAGAGTCCATGGGGTTGCAAAGAGTCAGATATGACTGAGTGACTAACACGTGTTCTTTTGGGGCAAGCATGTATTTCTTACTTTCTCTTGTAGTGAGGCATGTCCCTGTGACTGACTTTTAGCTGAAGAGTATGGGTGGCAATCAAAACCACTCATAGGCCTGGGCCACGTAAACTTTTCATACATACACCTCTGTAATCCTCCTCTTCCTTCTGGCAAGGATAGAGACAAGCCCCAAGATGACCCTGGAAACAGCCATCATCCTGCATCTCTGAGTGACTGTGTGGAAAGACTCTCAACAAACCTCTGCTCATCCCCCACTAGTAAACATGAGTAAGAAATGCATTTCTAAGTGTCCATCAGCAGATGAATGGATAAAAAAAGATGTGTCTGTGTGTGTGTGTGTCTGTGTGTGTGTGTCTGTGTGTGTGTGTGTGTATATATATATGTATAGAGAGAGAGAGAGAGGAATGTTACTCAGCCATAAAAAAGTAAAAATTATGCCCCTCGCAGCAACATGGATGGACTTGGAGGGCATTATGCTAAGTGAGGTAAGCCAGACAGAGGAAGACATATACTGTATGACATCACATATGTGGAATCTAAAAATACAAAAATCTAGTGACTCTAACAGAAAAGAAGCAGACTCACAGATATGAGGACAAGCTAGTTGCTACCAGTGGGAGGAGGTGATATAGGGGTAGGGGAGTGGGAGGCACAAAGCAGGAGTGGGTGTAAGATGCACTCAAGGATGTATTGTAGGGAATGTACATGGGGATGTACATGGGGAATGTAGCCAACATTTTGTCCTATCTGTAAATGGAAAATAACCTTTAAAAATCGTATAAAAATAAAAAAATTTTAAAGTACATTTCTGTTGTTTTCTGGCTATTTTACATTGCTGGTTTTATTTACTGTAGGAACATTATCATAAGTAAAACAATAGTATCTTAAAAGTAAAACTGTCATGCTATGAAGCATGTGTATCATTAATACTCCACAGACCCAAGGTTAAGAAAGCATTGCTATCTCTTTGACATCCTGGATATTTTGCTGATAGTTTAACAGGTTTTGTGCCCTCTTTCTTACTATCCTAACTTTGCTTTTGCTTTACATATGTGTTTTAATTTCTGTATAGAATCCACTCTTTTCTTATTGGACTCCCTATTTATTATTTATTTCAAAGTCACCACTGCTATATCCTTTTAAGAATTTCTCAGAAGTATTTGGATTTATTATACATAATTAAATTATCTGTTTTCTCATTTGTATGTTAGGGTTGGATAAGAGAAGTGTAAAAGGTAACTTTTTTCATGTGGAATCACATGTGTTTATGCTACATAATTTGAGATAGAAAAATCTGCTTACTTTCTTATTGACCAAGGTATTGCAACCAACATTTGATTATATATACAATATCTTGTTTAAAAATTACAATATTATATCTGTTTTCCCAGATGCAGAATACTTCTAGGCTGCCTTCTTCCAACCTCTGTCAGCAACGGTGCATTAAGATTATGTCATTGCATTTACTTATTTTTTTATCATAAAAGTAAGGTACTAAAAGCCTTGGTATAAAGATTTAAACAACATAGAATTCAGGAAAGTAGAAGTGAAATTTGATGTCCTCTCCTGAGACTGAGCTGATGCAAAGTCCAATGCCTCTTGTTCAAATGACATTAACTGCTAGATTACATGTAACAGAGATATAATGTTCATCGCAGCACTGTTTATAATAGCCAGGACATGGAAACAATGGAGTATTACTCAGCCGTTCAAAGAATTCATTTGAATCAGTTCTGATGAGATGGATGAAACTGAGCCGATTATACAGAGTGAAGTAAGCCAATACAGTATACTAACACATATATATGGAATTTAGAAAGATGGCAATGACGACCCTGTATGCAAGATAGCAAAAGAGACACAGATGTGTATAATGGACTTTTGGACTCAGAGGGAGAGGAGAGGGTGGGATGATTTGGGAGAATGACATTCTAACATGTATACTATCATGTAAGAATTGAATCACCAGTCTATGTCTGACGCAGGATATAGCATGCTTGGGGCTGGTGCATGGGGATGACCCACAGAGATGTTATGGGAGGGAGGTGGGAGGGGGTTCATGTTTGGGAATGCATGTAAGAATTAAAGATTTTAAAATTAAAAAAAAAAAAGACATGGTGATAGTTCTAGATGGAAAACAAAGTGGCAACATTCTTCAAAGTCTGATTGGTTTCTTTAAAGAAAATCTGATTCTTGGCCTGAGACTGAAAGTTTGCCCTCAGATGTGAGAACAGTGTGAACAGACTCAAGACTTGCATTAGAAATCCTCTGGTTATCTGCAGGAAGGGGACATGAAAGCTTGCTTTGTAGTTGGAGATCAGTAAGGCCTGGGTAAGACCAGAACGCACAGCTATAAAGACTGCTTCTGATTTGTATCTGCCAAGAGTGGGGGTGGGAAGCAGAAGGGAGCATTACATTGGGAGGTTGGGACTAGCAGATGCAAACCATTATACATAGACTGGATAAACAACAAGAGCCTATTATATAGCACAGAGAACTATATTCAGTATCCTATAATAAGTCATATCGAAAAAGAACATGTATCTATATGTGTGTATACATATATATAACTTTGCTGTACAGCAGAAATTAATGCAACATTGTAAATCAACTATATTCAATAAAAAAAGACTGCCTCCTGAAGTTCTTGGTTAAAAGGAGAGAAGATACATCTTACTTGAGTCTGTGGACCCAGAATTTAGGTGCAAGAGGTCCATAAATATGATGGTCACATGCTTATCAGGGTCTCTCCATCATGGGGCAAAGAGACATATGTACCAGAAGGATGCAGGAGCAAGGCAATCAGCTGGGGATCTGCTGGAATGTGGAACCCAGTCTCAGAATCCAGCAGTACCCAGGGAACAGCTATTTGGGATTGTTTCTTGTCACTAGGACATGTTAGACCTCACTCTCCTGAGATCCAAAGGCCTGAGTCAGGAGTGATGATCAACAGAAATGGGACTGTAGATTCATGACCACAAGTGTCAGAGTCCCCATGTTGCTGTTCAGTCACTAAGTGGTGTCCAACTCTTTGCGACCCCCATGGACTGCAGCACACCAGGATTCCCTGTCCTTCACTATCTCTTGGAATTTGCTCAGACTCATGTCATTGAGGTGGTGATGCCTTCCAACCATCTCATCCTCTGTCATCCTGTTCTTCTCCTGCCCTCAATCTTTCCCAGCATCAGGGTCTTTTCCAATGAGTCAGCTCTTCACAGCAGGTGGCCAAAGTATTGGAACTTCAGCTTCAGTATAAGTCCTTTCCCATAAGAAGCAAATTGTAGCACAGAAGAATACAGTTAACTTGTGATAGACGTCCTCCAATAGCAATAGCAGGATGTTAGCCAGAGGAGGTGTCAGGGGTGAGGCATGACCCCTCTTCCTTCCCACTCCCTCACTCCCCCACCCCCAGAGGTGTACATTGCAGCACACTGGAGCCACACATTTGCCTCAAAGGAAAGGGCAGCGGTGTGCTGGTGAATGTTTAGCAACTGGTTCTCTGGGAGGCAGTGGGTGGATGGTGAGTGTGATTTGCAGTGTTTGACGATTGCCATAGTGTAAATACTCAGACCATGGCCAATTTTAAGCTCCAACAGATGTCAGTACACTCGGAATTGGGAAGAGATGTGTCTGGCGGACTTCGTGAGTCAGTGAGAGTTTTACGTGTGATGGGAGATTATAATTCTACAATGGAAATATTTAGAATTAGCCAAAATGAGAGTTTTTTATTTGAAAAGTGATGGCATCTGGTCAAGGAGTTGCCAAGGCTCCTGATAGATGCCTAGTGGGAAAGAGGACTAGCTAGAACACAGTTGGTGGCAGTTACTGAGGTACAATGGTAAAAAATCCACCTGCAATGCAGTAGATGCTGTAGACACAGGTTCGATCCCTGTCTAGAAAGATCCCCTGGAGAATGGAATGGCAGCCCACTCCAGTATTCTTGCCTGAAGAATCCCATGAACAGAGGAGCCTGGCAGGCTCCATAAGGTCTCAAAGAGTCTGACATGACTGAGCGTGCATGCATACACACACACTGAAAAAGTAAACAGTTTTATGTTTATAACTGAATGAGCAGGGATTTTAAATTAACTAAGTCTTAAAATTCTTAGATACATAGCCAAGCAGTAAACTAAGAGAGAGAAACCCTCAAAAAAAAAAAAAAAAAAACAGGGATCCCAAAAGAAGCATAGTTTGTGGGAGCTAAATCTAATAATTGACTAGTGGTTAGAGCACAGCCTTAATGGCTGTTGCTGGGGTTCAGTCCTTCATGTGTGGCAGTAAGGGAGGGGTACAGACACAAATCCTTTGCATGTGGGAACTATCAAACCTGAAATCAACTATTTCTGATTTTCTGAATGGCTGGTCTATTACTAGAATTCCACGGAGTCTGGAGGACTACAGTCCAGGGGTCACAAAGAGTCAGCCATGACTGAGCAACTAAACAACAATAAGGAGGAATAATTGGTAAGCTTGGGCTTTTCACATAAAAATTCATGTAAAACTTGTGCATCCCGGGAACCTAGGTGAGGTAAAGCAAAAATAAACAAAATGATTGCAGAGAGAAGTGTCCACAGGCCAAAGCACATGAACTGACCACCAAATGCAGTGTTGATCTCACAGACATAGCAAACAGTCAAGGAACTAAATCACTCTGAAGAATAAATAGCAAATGAAAGAAAAAAAGGGGGGCAGTATTTGCAACTCAAGAACTGAAAATTTTAAACATCTCAAGAAGGAAGTGATGCACATATAATTATGGCAGATTTACATCATTGCACAGCAGAAACCAACACAATTGTAAAGCAATTTTCCTCTGATTAAAAAATACATTTCAAAAAGAGACCTCATATGAGGTCTAAATAGTTTAAATGTTTGAAAAGATGAAAGAAAGAATAAAACAGTCAAGAAGAAAATCTAAGGACAGAAAGATTTTGTGAAGAATTAAATAGAAATTGTAGAAACGAGTATAGTCACTGAATTTTAGGGGAAAAAAGCTCTATGAGCATGTTAAATAGTAGATTAGATACAATTATGCAGTTGTGTTCTATGAAGACCTAAAAGACTTTCTAGAACTAACACCAAAAAAAAAAAAAAAAAAAGATGTCTTTTTCATCATAGGGGACTGGAATGCAAATGTAGGAAGTCAAGAGATACCTGGAGTAACAGGCAAGTTTGGACTTGGGGTACAAAATGAAGCAGGTCAAAAGCTAACAGTTTTGCCAAGAGAAATGCTGGTCATAGCAAACACCCTCTTCCAACAACACAAGAGATCACTCTACATATGGACATCACCAGATGGTCAATGCCAAAATCACATTGATTATATCCTTTGCAGCCAAAGATGGAGGAGCTCTATACAGTTAGCAAAAAGAGGACTGGGAGCTGACTGTGGCTCAAATCATGAACTCCTTATTGCAAAAGTCAGAATTAAATTGAAGAAAGTAGGGGAAATCACTAGGTCATTCAGGTATGACCTAAATAAAATCTTTTATGATTATGTAAGTGACAAAAATATTCAAGGAATTAAATCTGACAGAGTGCCTGAAGAACTATAAATGGAGGTTTGTAACATTGCACAGGAGGCAGTGATCAAAACCATCCCCAAGAAAAATAAACTCAAAACTGCAAAATGGTTTTCTGAGGAGGCCTTACAAATAGCTGAGGAAAGAAGAGAAGCAAAAGGCAAAAGAGAAAAGTAAAGACATACCCATATGAATGCAGAGTTCCAAAAGAATAGCAAGGAGAGATAAGAAAGCCTTCCTAAGTGACCAATGCAAAGAAATAGAGGAAAATAATAGAATGGGAAAGACTAGTGATCTCTTCAAGAAAATTAGAGATACCAAGGGAATACTTCAAGCAAAGATGGACTCGATAAAGGACAGAAACAGTATGGAGCTAACAGAAGCAGAAGATTTTAAGAAAAGGTGGCAAGAATACACAGAAGAACTGTACAAAAAAGATCTTAATGGCCAGATAACCAGGATGGTGTGATCACTCACCTACAGCCAGACATCCTGGAGTGCAAAGTCAAGGGGGCCTTATGAAATATCACTGTGAACAAAGCTGATGGAAGTGATGGGATTTCAGCTGAGCTATTTTAAATCCAAAAATGATGCTGTTAAAGTGCTGCAGTCAATAAGTAGCAAATTTGGAAAACTCAGCAGTGGCCACAGGACTGGAAATGATCGGTTTTCATTCCAATCCCAAAGGCTAATGCCAAAAAATGTTCAAACTACTGCACGGTTGCACTCATTTCACATGCTAGCAAAGTAATGCTCATAATTCTTCAAGCTAGCCTTCAAGAGTACATGGACTGAGAACTTCCAGGTGTACAAGCTAGATTTAGAAAAAGCACAGGAACCAGAGATCAGATTGCTAAGATTTGTTGGATCATAGAAAAAACAAGAGAACTCCAGAAAAACATATACATCATTCCCATTGACTACACTAAAGCCTATAACTGTGTAGATCACAACAATCTGGAAAATCCCTAAAGAGATGGTGATGTGAATAGCAGATCACCTTACCTGCCTCCTGTGAAATTGTATGCAGGTCAGGAAGCAACAGTTAGAATGAGACATGGAACAATGTACAGGTTCAAAATTAGGAAAAGATTAAGTCAAGGCTGTGTATTGTCATCCTCCTTATTTAACTTATCTGTAGAGTACATGATGGGAAGTGCTGGGCTGGATGAATCACAAGCTGGAATCAAGATTTCAGGGAGAAATATCAATAACCTCAGATATGCAGATGACACCACCCTTATGGAAGAAAGCCTAGAGGAATTAAAGAACTTCTTGATGAAGGTGAAAGAGGAGAGTGAAAAAGCTGGCTTAAAACTCAACATTCAAAAAATCAAGATCACGGCATCTGGTCCCATCACTTCATGGCAAATAGATGGGGAAAGAGTGGGGACAGTGGCTGACTTTATTTTCTTGGGCTCCAAGATCCTGCAGATGGTGATTGCAGCCATGAAATTAAAAGATGCGTTCTCCTTGGAAGAAAAGTTAGGACCAACCTAGACAGCATATTCAAAAGCAGAGAAATTACTTTTCCAACAAAGGTCCATCTGGTCAAAGCTATGGTTTTTCCAGTAGTCATGTACGATGTGAGAGCTGGACATAAAAAAGACTGAGCACTGAAGAATTGATGCCTTCAAACTGCAGTGCTAGAGAAGACCCTTGAGAGTACCTTGGTCTGCAGGGAGATCAAAGCAGTTAATTCTAAGGAAATCTGCCCATAATATTCATTGGAAGGACTGACGCTGAAGTTGAAGCTCCAATGCTTTCATCACCTGATGCAAACAAGTGGCTCATTGGTAAAGAACTTGATGCTGGGAAGGACTGAAGGAAGAAGGAGCAGGGGACAACAGAGGATGAGATAATTGCATGGCATCACTGACTCAATGGACATGAGTTTGAGCAAACTCCAGGAGGTGGTGATGGACAGAGAAGCCTGGCGTGCTGCAGTCCATGGCATCACAAAGAGTCAGACACTCCTGAATGACTGAACAGCACCAAATGCAATTGTATGGGGCTCCCCAGATAGCACTAGTGGTAAAGAACCCGCTTGGTAATTCAGATGTGAGAGATGTGGATTAGATCCCTGGGTTGGGAAGATTCCCTGGAGAGGGGCTTGGCAACCACTCCACCATTCTTGCTTGGAGAATCCCATGTACAGAGAAGCCTGAAGGGCTATAATTCCTAGGGGTCGCAAAGAGTGGGACACATTTGAAGCCACTTATCACACATGCATGCATGCTACTTTATAGATTTGAGAAAATTATCCAAAATACAGATTAAAAAATAATAAATGTAAAATATGAACAGTCCAGAAGTATACAGTCTAAAAGGAGAGGATCTGATAAATAGAAGTCCTGGAGGCCGAACATAGAAAGAGGAAAAGCCACCTGATGAACAGAAGAATGAACAAATATTAATAATTTCCAAGTGCAGGCTGTGCTGAACAACTGGTCCCCTCCTCTTCTCTTTTTACTTCTCTCTCTCTGGTGGTGACTACATTAATTACCATGGTTAGAAATACAATCCATATGGTAGTGGCTCAAATGATTTTTTCTTGATCCAGTCATCACTTTTGAATTCCAGACTCATATATCCACTTGATTATATACACTTATATATTTCACATGCATCTAAAAATGAGCATGATGAAATCTGAAAGTTTTATCTTTTCTAAATCAGTATTTTTCATGTCAGTCATTGACCAGCTTCATTTACCCAGATGTTAAAGCAGGATATGGGGATCATATTCTAAACTTTCCTCTCTCTTTTCCCCAGATCCAATCATTAACCAAGTCTTGTTCGTTGAACTTATCCCCAAATTTCTGATCCCTTGGTCCCTCATCACTGCTTCTCATCTGAATATTTGAAATAGTTTCCTGATCAATCTCCTTATTTTCACTTTTGTCCCCTCCAACCATAGGGCATCCAAGTAAGATCTTAAAACACACACACACACACACACACAACACAACACAACAAATTAGATATACTATTCTATAGTTTAAAATTCTCCATTTGCCTTTAGCTCTTTGAAAAATCCAAACTTCTTTCTACGGTCATGACAGACAGAATAACACAACCCTTAAGAGATGTTCAAATTCCAGTCCCTGGAACTGTAACTATGAAAGGCTACAAGGCAAAAGGGAAATGAAGTTTCAAATGGAATGAAGGTTGCAAATCTGCTGATCTTAAAACAGGGAGGTTAGCCTGTATTATTCAAGTGTGTTCTATATAATCATAAGCATCCTTATAAGGGGACCAAGAGAGAGTGAGTCCTAGAGATGAGACGTAAGAAAGGCTCAATCAACCATTGCTGACTTTGAAGGTGAAAGAGGGTCATGAACCAAAGCACGCAGGCAGAACAGGCACTAGACTCTAGGGAGGAATACAGGCCTGCCAGTATTTTGATTTTAGCTTTTTCAATGAAACCCATATTGGACCTTTGACCTCCAGAAGTGTAAGATAATAGCTTTGTTGTGTAGCTTAGGCCACTAAGTGTATGCTTAGGAGCATTATCTGGCAATAGGAAATGAGGAAATGAGGGCTTTTAGGACTTTGCATGATTTATAGCTGCCTTCTCCTTCCTCTGGTTGGTCTCAGGCATTCCCCACCTCACTTGATGTGCTCTAGTCAACCCATCCTTCTTTACGGCCAGCTTCGGAGCCAACCCACCTCACTTTCCCTTGTTTTACAGGTTTGAGACTTGAGTTCCCAAAATTTCTTGAGATCAAGACACTTGGATCCCACTCATCAGCTGCTTGCTGTCATTTTGAATATATCAACTGTCAAAATGCCTATCTAACTTACTTTTCTTACCTTTTGGCAGTATCAGTCTTCAGCTGGTTTTGCTTGTGGCTAAGTATGACACAAATCAGATTTTCTAACTTATTTTGCTTTAACACAAATCCTGGGTTGAATGAATATCTCTCCCATCTACCATGGAAGCTCTATAAAGCTTAGGTACAAATCTGTTTGGAATATTATTATATATACAGCACATAGTAGGAACTTTGTGAATATTTGTTGAATTAATAAATAGAATAAGCTAATGAATGAACTGGTGCATATGTTGCTACCTGCAACATAACAAGCTGTGATAAATTTTAGCTGTTTTGTTACATTTGCAACTTTGTTAAATCTGAAATTATCTTTTTCTTCTATAAGCCACTAGCCTCAAAGTAGTCACTCTTTCTGCTCCTGCTCCCTTTAACACTTACTGCTCTGTTTCCTATCAAATTTTTAATGCTCACTGCAATAGGAGTAGAAGTGGGGAGCCATTCACAGTAACCTGGAGGTTTTCCAGGTCACACATTGAGGTGGCAAAGTGGGCATATACTCAGCAAAGGTGGGAGGTGTATGTCTGATGGAAAAATTCCTTGACTGATTTTGATATGTGCCTTCTCTTTGCTACATTGATTTGAAATGAGCCAAATCAGTCTCACAATTTTGTGATTTATTTCAAATAATTATTGACTTTCTTTGTAAAATAATTGGCTCTTCTAAGTATGAAGCATATACCATCACTGTTCCACCTTTGAATTTTTTTTTTTCTTTTAGCATCATTTAAGCTTCTAGCTTTACCAAAACACTGACCATTTTTGTCCCTAAAAGCAGCTTGGTGAAATTATAAACCAATGTGTACTGATGAAATTAGTTGCAGCAATGGAGACACAGATGTAGAGAACAGGCTATGGACATGTGGTGGTGGGGGATGGAGAGGGTGGGATATATGGACAGAGTAACATGGAAACATATATTACCATATGTAAAATAGATAGCCAATGGGGATTTGCTGTATAACTCAGGGATCTTGAACCAGGGCTCAGTAACAACCTTGAGGGATGGGACTGGAAGGGAAGTGGGAGAGAGGTTCAAGAGAGAGAGGATATATATACCTATGGCTGACTCATGTTGATGCTTGACAGAAATCAATATGATAATGTAAAGCAATTACCATTCAATCAAAAATCAATATATTAAAAAATGAAAATCAATGTGTTAAAATGTCTCTCTATTACAAGTCTCAGAAATACTCTGTGGCATGTGACATTTGCTTGTAGAATCGTTCAAATGATGGTAGTAGGAAGCATCACTATGAGTAAAGCTAGTGGAATTGATGGGATTCCAGCTAAGATATTTCAAATCCTGAAAGATGATGCTGTGAAAGTGCTGCACTCAATAGGCAGCAAATTTGGAAAACTCAGCAGTGGCCACAGGACTGGAAAAGGTCAGTTTTCATTCCAATCCCAAAGAAGGACAATGCCAAAGAATATTCAAACTACTGCACTCATTTCACAGGCTAGCAAGGTCATACTCAAAATCCTCCAAGCTAGGCTTCAACAGTATGTGAACTGAGAACTTCTAGATGTACAAGCTGGTTTTAGAAAAGGCAGAGGAACCAGAGATCAAACTGCCAACATCCATTGGATCATAGAAAAAGCAAGAGAATTTCAGAAAAACATCTCCTTCTGCTTCATTGACTACACTAAATCCTTTGACTGTGTGGAGCACAACAAACTGGAAAATTCTTAAAGAGATGGGAATGACAGACTACCTTGTTTGCCTCCTGAGAAATCTGTATGTAGGTCAAGAATCAACATTTAGAACTGGACATGGAACAATGGACTGGTTCCAAATTGGGAAAGGAGTATGTCAAGACTGTATATTGTCACCCTGCTTATTTGACTTATATGCAGAGGACATCATGTGAAATGCTCGGCTGGATGAATCGCAAGCTGGAATCAAGACTGCAGGGAGAAATATCAATAACCTCAGATATGCAGATGACACCACCCTAGTGGGATAAAGGGAAGAGGAACTAAAGTGCCTCTTGATGAAGCTGAAAAGGGAGAGTGAAAAAGCTGACTTAAAATTCAACATTCAAAAATCTAAGATCGTGACATCAGGTCCCACCACTTCATGGAAAATAGATGGGGAAACAGCGAAAACAGTGACAGACTTTATTTTGGGGGGCTCCAAAATCACTGCAGATGGTGACTGCAGCCATGAAATTAAAAGACATTTACTCCTTGGAAGAAAAGCAATGACAAATTTAGATAGCATATTAAAAAGCAGAGACATGACTTTGCCAACAAAGGTCCATCTAGTCAAAGCTATGATTTTTCCAGAAGTCATGTATGGATGTGAGAGCTTGACCATAAAGAAGGCTAAGCACTGAAGAATTGATGCTTCAGGCTGTTGTGTTGGAGAAGACTCTTGAGAGTCCCTTGGATAACAAGGAGATCCAACCAATCAATCCTAAAGGAAATCAACCCTAAATATTCATTGGAAGATTGATACTGAAACTGAAGTTCCAAAACTTTGGCCACCTGATGCAAAGAGCCAACTCATTAGAAAAGACTAATTTCTAATGAGTCTAATTTCTAATTTCTAATGATTCTAGGAAAGACTGAAGGAAGGAGGAGAAGGGGATGAAAGAGGATGAGATGGTTGGATGGCATTATTGACTCAATGGACATGAGTTTGAGAGAAGTCTGGGAAATAGCGAAGGACAGGGAAGCCTGGCATGCCGCAGTCCATGGGGTCATGAAGAGTTGGACATGACTGAGTGATTGAACAACAACAACAAGTATTTTATTCTACACATGCTGGGAATGGTAGAACACTAAATAACAACAATATCTAACAATGTTACAGAAATGGAGATCCACTTTATATTTTAATTTTTATGCAGAAGGTGTGTGCATGTGTGTGTGTGTGTGAGTGTGTAAAATCAGAGTCAACTGAATGGATTTCTCACACTCTGCTTCCCACAGGAAACACTGGTGTAGTAAGGTTTCACTAACTATGAAATATATTGCATGTTTCAAGGATGTGGGCATGGACAAAAAGATGAGAGCTACTGTATCCCATTATACTGAAATTGGTATTTTTAGCTCAATAATGCATTGCATTTAACACTGAGCTAGCTTCTTGGATGTGGGTCAATAGAAAACAAAACATTATGCCAGTCTCGACCTTAAACATACGGTCTTTGTGAAGAAATGATAAAACCGTGAATAATCCAACCCATTTGGACAGACTGACTGCCTTGAGAGTCTCAACAGACGGGGTGAGTAT
The DNA here is from genome assembly GCF_016772045.2 of Ovis aries. Lineage (NCBI taxonomy): Eukaryota > Metazoa > Chordata > Mammalia > Artiodactyla > Bovidae > Ovis > Ovis aries. The sequence goes on along the minus strand of NC_056069.1, from coordinate 38,902,160 downwards.
ACCTGCCATATTTTTTTTCATCCCTTATATTCGTAGTGGTGTACTTGGGGCTAATTTTTAATAGTTAGAAACAACAACCTAAGATACAATAAACTCTTATTCCTTTCAGAAGTTAGAGCAAACCAGAGGTCATGGATGTTTTATACAATTATAATTATTGTCACTGTTAAAAGGAATCCTAGATTCCCCCAGCCTCTTTAAATATAAAAAATATCATAAGCTGCAGCAAGAACTTTAGCAATTGAAGCCGCTCAATACTTTGATGTTGATCAATACTTGACTTTAATCGAGGGACCAAAGGGTAGACCTTCGTCTTGGACAAAGTGATAGGCCAACCTAGATTAAAACAAAGACCCTACTAGAAAACCGAGAAACATGTTATTCTCTAGGGTGATGAAAATGGACTGGGGAAATGTTTGTGGAATGTTAGGTGGTGAACTGGAGAGTGAGGAGGGATGTAGAGTATATGTAACTGGACATCAGTTTTAAGAATGGACATGAAAAACTTTACAGAGAAATCTTAATGGAGTGATTAAAAATATACTGATCCCTACTGCCCATTTGTGCTGTGCTATGCTCAGTCTGACTCTTCGCAACCCTATGCACTCTAGTGCCCCAGTCTCCTCTGTACATGGGATTTTCCATGCAAGAATGCAAGAATACTGCCATGCCCTCCTCCAGGGGATCTTCCCGACCCAGGGATTGAACCTGCCTCTCTTGTGTCTCCTGCAATGGTAAGCAGGTTCGTTTCCACTAGCACCACCTGGGAAGCCTCTGCACATTCTTTTATTAGGGCTGCTCATCACTCGAGAGTGCAGGGAAGAGTAACATTCATGCCCATGAAGAAAGCCAAACTGAGCTACTGGAGGCAAGGCTGGGATGATTAGGCATCAGAAGTGTTTTGATCCACAGAAGTGTTTTGAGGAATATGTTCCACACACGGGACTGATGGGAGGAATGAAATTTCCCAGCTCCCAAACAGATGAGAAGAAATAAAATTTTGCTAAAAACTTCTCTTTCCATCCAATGCACCTAGAGGGATATATTATTTCATCAAAAAACTTTTATTTCCCTCAAATTTATTGAGTATCTATCATATACCAGGTACCACCAGGTACCACCATTCTAGGAACTATGGTTTCTGCAAAGAACAAGACAAATTTCTTGCCCACATGAAGTTTTCGTCTTAGAGGAGAAGTCAATAGTTCAACACACAAAGAAGTAATCAGATCATAATAAGAACTATGAACAGTATAAGGCAGGGTGAAAATAGATTGACCAAGGTGGGTTAGGGACTATTAACTGAAGGTTGAAAAAATAGTTTCTCTAGAAAAGTATTATTGGAAGAGTCCAGAATGATAAGAACCAGCCAGTCTTGCAAAGACCCAAGAAGGCATTCCACATAGAAGACCAGCAAGCTCTCCAAAGGGTGCTCCATTCATGAATCATTTATTCATTTGTGAAACAACTGTCTGAATGCCAGGTGGAGTGAATTCATTGGAGAATAAGAAAAGCATGATCCTGATATTCATGAATAATGATCTGGTTAAAATTTGTAAGGGTTTGCAAGATCTCATCCAAACCACTTAACCTTTGCACACTTGGATAGACATAAAAGCCTATTGCTGGAAGGTATACATATCGTCCCTTTATAAGTGGAGAAATGTCCCTTGTTCCTAGGTAAAGAGATCTCAGGAAATATCCTTAAATCTTCGGCACTAGATACTTTTAGACTTTTCCTCCTGTATGAATTGAGTTCAGACCTACTTTCACCACCTTTTCTCTGCTTGCTAGCAATTAGAGGAGTAGATGTTAGACTCATACATATGTAGGCTCATTATAGCACTTATATCTATAAATCATGTTAAGTAAATTCCTTTCTGTTGTACAGAAACACCAACTATGATTCAGACAAAGAAACTACTAGACTACTCAGTATCACAGCTTGTAGATTCTGATGTCCCAACCCCATCAGCTTCTGAAATCTCTTGCCCTAAATGTATCCCTAAGTTTATCAGTGTACCCACTGACAGTGCCTAGACTCAGTAGGAAGGATGCCGACAGCCTGAAGCCACCAGAAGCTGGGTCCCACTTCTGATGGCGAGTGTAGCCTTACTAATGTGCTTTCAGCTCAGTTCAGTTCAGCTCGGTCGCTCAGTCATGTCCGACTCTTTGCAATCCCATGAATCACAGCACGCCAGGCCTCCCGGTCCATCACCAACTTCCAGAGTTCACTCAGACTCACGTCCATTGAGTCAGTGATGCCATCCAGCCATCTCATCCCCTGTCGTCCCCTCCTCCTCTTGCCCCCAATCCCTCCAATGAGGGATTTTCAAAGTCTTTTCCAATGAGTCAACTCTTCACATGATGTGGCCAAACTACTGGAGTTTCAGCTTTAGCATCATTCCTTCCAAAAGAAATCCCAGGGCTGATCTTCAGAATGGACTGGTTGGATCTCCTTGCAGTCCAAGGGACTCTCAAGAGTCTTCTCCAACACCACAGTTCAAAAGCATCAATACTTCGGCCCTCAGCCTTCTTCACAGTCCAACTCTCACCTCCATACATGACCACAGGAAAAACCATAGCCTCGATGGACCTTAGTCAGCAAAGTAATGTCTCTGCTTTTGAATATCCTATCTAGGTTGGTCATAACTTTTCTTCCAAGGAGTAAACGTCTTTTAATTTCATGGCTGCAGTCACCATCTGCAGTGATTTTGGAGCCCAAAAAAATAAAGTCTGACACTGTTTCTATTGTTTCCCCATCTATTTCCCATGAAGTGATGGGACCGGATGCCATGATCTTCGTTTTCTGAATGTTGAGCTTTAAGCCAACTTTTTCGCTCTCCTCTTTCACTTTCATCAAGAGGTTTCTTTAGTTCCTCTTCACTTTCTGCCATAAAGGTGGTGTCATCTGCATATCTGAGGTTATTAATATTTCTCCTGGCAATCTTGATTCCAGCTTGTGTTTCTTCCAGTCCAGTGTTTCTCATGATGTACTACTGTGCTTTGCTTATCAGCTAATTAATGTGCTTTGCTTATCAGCAGTAAATCTCCTCTGATTCATGGCACAGAGGGTTCACATTATTATTACTTTTTAAGAAAACCCTAGGGTGGCTGAAAAAAATGCCTGAGAGTCAACGTGAGTGAGGAAAGTGTTTAGCACTTTCCTCACTCACGTTGACTCTCACTTGGAGGAGTCTCCAAGGGGAGAAGGATACAGCAGGCAGGATTTTTTGTTTGTTTTTCTTTTTTTTTATGTTGGCTAATTCTGGCTTACTCTAATAAGCTTCCCTTTGGAGTAGACTGAAACAATTCGCACTGCAGGGGAAGGGCCTGGTGTCCCAGGTTTGAGATGAGATGGAAAATTCTTTCTCATAGGCTCCCTTCCTGAAAGAGTTACATTGTTTCAGTGATGTTTCCAAGTCATCACAGGAATACTAGTCAGCAGTTACTTTGCCTTTGGTCTCTGCTTAAGTCTAACACGTCCCTTGAAACCATTGCCAAGGCTGGCACATTAATGATAGTCACTGTTTCCAGACACTGCTTTCTATCAGCTCTGCTGCCTGCTGCTCTCTGCCTTATGCTTCTTTCCACCTGTAGCTTTTAGGTTGCTATTCAGGAAAGGGAAACAGAGACAGAAACAGAGGCACATAAGGAGGAAGTGCTCTCAGTTGCCTCTACTTTGCTTGCTTAGCATTCTTTTAAAAAGGGTCCCCATCGATTGCCTTGAGATAGATGCAGAATCTAATTGTTTAGAAACCAAGCCTCCTCCATTGACTCTTATCTCTTTATACTTGGAATTTCCCTCTTGGTGAGCAGTTGCAGAGTAACTGAGAGATGTGTGTTTAGGCTGATGGAAGATGATGATGTAGTACAAAGGGCCATGAGCAAGATGTTTCCAGACTGGATTTCTTCTCACAACTCGGACGTATGACCCACAAGTAAGTTTTGTTCTATCAAATGGTTCAATAAAAACTGCTATGCACCAGGAACCAAACCTCAGTTCCCTCATCTGGGTAATCAAAGAGATTTCACAAGATGATATTTAAGGTCTCAATTATATTATATGTCTATGAAAAAATTTTAAGTATAAACTGGAAGAAATAACAACTCAAACTCATCATTTCTGAGTCTGGGAAACTATTTAAGCCACATATTAACTAGATGCATATGAATCATGATTCAAGAAATACTAGGAAAGAATGTTTCCCTGGGTGATATCAGGGATTGCCAGGATGATGGGACAATGTTTCATGCCTTGATGTAAGACAGGGTGTGGCACTGGTACTTGACTATCAATGGGAAACTTTTCAAAGAGAACAAACTTCTTATGACTGATTGCCTACCCTACTGAATTCACACATGGTATTGTTTACTCCAAACTGGAGAGACTGGTAAGTACATACATGGAGGTGTCAGTCTCGAGATAAGGCTAATCTATCCACAAAGAGCTGTGTTTAGCTAGTACTTTTGCCGTTACAGAATGTTTTTTCTAACGGGAATAATCAGCTAGAGAAATACACCTTTATTCTTATTTTGCAATAGCAGAAGAAAGTAAAAGAGAATGAGGAGAGAAAACTCAGCTTGGCCACTCAGATTTAACAGAAACATTTCTACTTAAGTTGTCAGGAAAGAAAACTGTCATTTAAGATTAATTTGCCAGGTGTAGATTTAAATTCTTTAAGAATATGCTGTTGGACTCTTCTCTGCTCCCTTGTAAAATAATACGTTTCTAGCAAAGCTTCTGGGCTTCTTTTAGACTTGACCCTGACACTTACTGTTGTATTGTTTATCTTTGTCTTTAAAGATAAAGGAGGTTGGTCTCAATCAGTGATTTTCAATTTGTCACTATTGCGTTTTTAGCTTTGCTAAACTTATAAAATGCAGTACTGATAGAATTCAACTACTGAGGTCTTATTAAAGAGTAAATGAGATGCCAAATGAAGTTCTTACACTTTGCACATAGAAATTTCTTGACAAGCTTTGGGGCCACGAATGGTACCTCACTCCAGTACTCTTGCCTGGAAAATCCCATAGACGGAGGAGCCTGGTAGGCTGCAGTCCATGGGGTTGCTAAGAGTTGGACACGACTGAGCGACTCCCCTTTCACTTTTCATTTTCATGCATTGGAGAAGGAAATGGCAACCCACTCCAATGTTCTTGTCTGGAGAGTCCCAGGGATGGGGGAGCCTGGTGGGCTGCCATCTCTGGCGTCGCACAGAGTCAGACATGACTGAAGTGACTTAACAGCAGCTGAAGGTTCTTTTTTAAAAGCAATTTTTTGAAGTATAGTTGATTAACAATGTTGTGTCAGTTTCAGGTGTATAGAAAAGTGGGCCAGTTATACATTCACACATATTCACTCGTTTTTAGATTCTTTCCCCATATATGTCATTAGAGAGTGTTGAGTAGAGTTCCCTGTGCTGTACAGTAGGTCCATATTAGTTCTCTGTTTTATGTATAGTGGTGTGTATATGTCAATCCCAATCTTCCAAGTTATCCTTCCTCCCCCCATATCCCCTAGTAACTGTAAGTTTGTTTTCTACATATGTTACTCTATGTCTGTTTTGTAGATAAGTTCATGTACTCTTTTTTTATTCCACATGTAAGCGATATCATATGTTTGTCTTTGCTTACTTCACTCAGCGTGGCAATTTCTAGCTCTGTCTATGTTTTGCTTTCCTCTCCCCAGAGCCCTCAGCATTATCATCTCATGCTTCCTCTCACATTTGAAATGAATGCTTTGAGCTTCTATTTGAAGTTCAGTGAGAAATCCAGTCCCCATCCACAAAATATCTTTGTGAGATGATGGCCAGGGAAGAGGCAGAAGTAGCACTTTGACACTCTGAGCATTTCTCATCAACTTGTCTAACTCTGTTGGATTCTCCATATCTGTTCTGCATCTCTGATTCTGCCACCGCTGCCCTTGAATGGTGAACTTGCCTCAGAGTTGATATTTTACCCAATACTCCTTTTTGAACAAATGCATAACACATCCACTCCATTCCTTCTTATCCCCAAATTCTATTAATACAAAACAATTGGAGGAAATGGACTTTTATGAAAGATTTGGGCCAATGGAAGGAAATTCCTGCCTGTAATATTAATAGTATAGCTTGGACAGTGCCTTAAAATGAAATACTAAGCAGTAGTGTCCTAAAATCCACAGCCTTTCTGTCATTGGGAATTTCTCCCATCTCTAGGTTATCTTCCTTGAACTTTCTTTCTTTCTCCATCACCACCTTAGTCTTCAAAAGCTTTCAAATTTCCAATACGTCTCATAAAGATCAGTTTGAATTTCTATCCCAAACCCAAATTGAGTTCTGAAGGTCTGTTAAACAAGGACAACTCTTTGGTGCATCCACAGCACAAAACACAGAGAGAAACTTTGAAATTAGTTTCTCCTTCAGCCTGATCACATATTTTAGGCTGAACTCCCATCCCTGAAAACACTTTAGGGGACAGAGAGAAGTATACAGATATAAAAGCAATGTAAATTATCTCTCTGTTTAGAGGGAGCTATTATAGGCATCAGTTCAGTTCAGTTCAGTTGCTCAGTCATGTCCAACTCTTTGTGACCCCATGGACTGCAGCACACCAGGCTTCCCTTGTCCATCACCAAATCCCAGAACTTACTCAAACTCATGTCCTTTGAGTTGGTGGTGCCCTCCAACCATCTCATCCTCTGTCATCCTCTTCTCCTCCTGCCTTCAATCTTTCCCAGCATCAGGTTTTTGTTTTTGTTTTTTTTTCCCTTCCCAGTGAGTCAGTTCTTCACATCAGGTGGCCAAAGTATTGGAGCTTCAACTTCTGCATTAGTCCTTCAGGTATATGACTTCCTTTTCTCCTTCTCAGCATAAATCTTATTGTAACTCTCATTGTGACAGTCATCTATCCTGCAGACACACAATATTTAAAACAGATTAACAGTGTGTTGCTTCTCCAAAGCAAGGAAAGATGAACTTGCAACTGTGTACCCTGACCCCCTCTTTCTACCTTCATATGCCCCAGGCTGCCCCTGGGGTCATCTTAGCATGAGCCCTGATCCAGGGAAGTTCTCAAACTATAGGTAGAAGGAACTTTTAGAAAAAAAATTCCACATTCTTAAGGACTGATAACTTTGGAAAATAAAGTAAAAATTAAAGGCCAGAAAATGAAATGTAAAAGATTCCAATATCCCAAGGATAACTGTAAAATGTGCTAAAATATAATGACCAGAAAGTGAAATTTCAAGCAAAGATACACTAAGTTCAGTTCAGTTCAGTTCAGTTCATTTCAGTCACTAGTCGTGTCCAAATCTTTGCGACCCCATGAATCGCAAAAAGCCAGGCCTCCCTGTCCATCACCATCTCCCGGAGTTCACTCAGACTCACAAGCCAGGCCTCCCTGTCCATCACCATCTCCCGGAGTTCACTCAGACTCACGTCCATCGAGTCTGTGATGCCATCCAGCCAACTCATCCTCGGTCGTCCCCTTCTCCTCCTGCCCCCAATCCCTCCCAGCATCAGAGTCTTTTCCAGTGAGTCAACTCTTCATGTGAGGTGTCCAAAGTACTGGAGCTTCACCTTTAGCATCATTCCTTCCAAAGAAATCCCAGGACTGATCTCCTTTAGAATGGACTGGTTGGATCTCCTTGCAGTCCAAGGGACCTTCAAGAGTCTTCTCCAACACCGCAGTTCAAACGCATCAATTCTTCGGCACTCAGCTTTCTTCACAGTCCAACTCTCACATCCATACATGACCACAGGAAAAACCATAACCTTGACTAGACAGATCTTAGTCGGCAAAGTAATGTCTCTGCTTTTGAATATACTATCTAGGTTGCTCATAACTTTTCTGCCAAGGAGTAAGCGTCTTTTAATTTCATGGCTGCAGTCACCATCTGCAGTGATTTTGGAGCTCCCCTCCGCCCAAAAGAAGTCTGACACTGTTTCTATTGTTTCCCCATTTATTTCCCATGAAGTGATGGGACCAGATGTCATGATCTTCGTTTTCTGAATGTTGAGCTTTAAGCCAACTTTTTCACTCTCCTCTTTCACTTTCATCAAGAGGCTTTTGAGTTCCTCTTCACTTTCTGCCGTAAGGGTGGTGTCATCTGCATATCTGAGGTGATTGATATTTCTCCTGGCAATCTTGATTCCAGCTTGTGTTTCTTCCAGTCCAGCATTTCTCATGATGTACTCTGCATACAAGTTACATAAGCAGGGTGACAATATACAGCCTTGACGTACTCCTTTTCCTATTTGGAACCAGTCTGTTGTTCCATGTCCAGTTCTAACTGTTGCTTCCTGACCTGCATACAGATTTCTCAAGAGGCAGGTTAGGTGGTCTGGTATTCCCATCTCTCTCAGAATTTTCCACAGTTTATTGTGATCCACACAGTCAAAGGCTTTGGCATAGTCAATAAAGCAGAAATAGATGTTTATCTGGAACTCTGTTGCTTTTTCCATGATCCAGCAGATGTTGGCAATTTGGTCTCTGGTTCGTTTGCCTTTTCTAAAACCAGCTTGAACATCAGGGAGTTCACAGTTCACGTATTGCTGAAGTCTGGCTTGGAGAATTTTGAGCATTACTTTACTAGCATGTGAGATGAGTGCAATTGTGTGGTAGTTTGAGCATTCTTTGGCATTGCCTTTCTTAGGGATGGGAATGAAAACTGACCTTTTCCAGTCCTGTGGCCACTGCTGAGTTTTCCAAATTTGCTGGCATATTGAGTGCAGTACTTTGACAGCATCATCTTTCAGGATTTGAAACAGCTCAACTGGAATTCCATCACCTCCACTAGCTTTGTTCGTAGTGATGCTTTCTAAGGCCCACTTGACTTCACATTCCAAGATGTCTGGCTCTAGATTAGTGATCACATCATCATGATTATCTTGGTCGTGTACAGTTCTGTGTATTCTTGCCACCTCTTCTTAATATCTTCTGCTTCTGTTAGGTCCATACCATTTCTTTCCTTTATCGAGCCCATCTTTGCATGAAATGTTCCCTTGGTATCTCTGATTTTCTTGAAGAGATCTCTAGTCTTTCCCATTCTGTTGTTTTCCTCTATTTCTTTGCATTGATCGCTGAAGAATGCTTTCTTATTTCTTCTTGCTATTCTCTGAAACTCTGCATTCAGATGCTTATATCTTTCCTTTTCTCTTTGGCTTTTTGCCTCTCTTCTTTTCACAGCTATTTGTAAGGCCTCCCCAGACAGCCATTTTGCTTTTTTGCATTTCTTTTCCATGGGGATGGTCTTGATCCCTGTCTCCTGTACAATGTCACAAATCTCATTCCATAGTTCATCAGGCACTGTATATAGCAGATCTAGACTCTTAAATCTATTTCTCACTTCCCCTGTATAATCACAAGGGATTCGACTTACGTCATACCTGAATGGTCTAGTGGTTTTCTCTACTTTCTTCAATTTAAGTCCGAATTTGGCAATAAGGAGTTCATGATCTGAGCCACAGTCAGCTTCCGGTCTTGTTTTTGTTGACTGTATAGAACTTCTCCATCTTTGGCTGCAAAGAATATAATCAATCTGATTTCGGTGTTGACCATCTGGTGATGTCCATGTGTAGAGTCTTCTCTTGTGTTATTGGAAGAAGGTGTTTGCTATGACCAGTGCATTTTCTTGGCAAAACTCTATTAGTCGTTGCTCTGCTTCATTCTGCATTCCAAGGCCAAATTTGCCTGGTACTCCAGGTGTTTCTTGACTTCCTACTTTTGCATTCCAGTCCCGGAGCCTGGACCCCAGGGGCAGCAGCTGGGAGGAGCCACCCACGCTGGAGGCCAGGGCTGGCAGCCATGAGGAGCAACCCGAGGAGTGGTGGCTGCCCAGGCACAGGAGGGCCTAGAGGAGCTATCCCATGTTGAAGGTCAGGAACGGTGGTGGTAAGGAGATACCCCTCGTTCAAGGTAAGGAACAGCGGCTGTGCTTTGCTGGACCAGTTGTGAAGAGAAACCCCACACTGAGGTAAGAGAAACCCAAGTAAGATGATAAGTGTTGCAAGAGGGCATCAGAAAGCAGACACACTGAAACCATACTCACAGAAAACTGGTCAATCTAATCACACTAGGACCACAGCCTTGTCTAACTCAATGAAACCAAGCCATGCCTGCAGGGCAACCCAAGATGGGCGGATCATGGTGGAGAGGCCTGACAGAATGTGGTCTACTGGAGAAGGGACTGGCAAGCCACTTCAGTATTCTTGCCTTGAGAACCCCATGAACAGTATGAAAAGGCAAAATGATAGGATACCAAAGAGGAACTCCCCAGGTCATTAGGTGCCCAATATGCTACTGGAGATCAGTGGAGAAATAACTCCAGAAAGAATGAAGGGATGGAGCCAAAGCAAAACCAATACCCAGGTGTGAATGTGACTGGTGATAGAAGCAAGATCTGATGCTCTAAAGAGCAATATTGCATAGGAACCTGGAATGTCAGGTTCGTGAATCAAGGCAAATTGGAAGTGGTCAAACAAGAGATGGCAAGGGTGAACATAGACATTCTAGGAATCAGCGAACTAAAATGGACTGGAATGGGTGAATTTAACTCAGATGACCGTTATATCTATTACTGCGGGCAGGAATCCTTCAGAAGAAATGGAGTAGCCATCATGGTCAACAAAAGAGTCTGAAATGCAGTACTTGGATGCAATCTCAAAAATGAAAGAATGATCTCTGTTCATCTCCAAGGCAAACCATTCAATATCACAGTAATCCAAGTCTATGCCCCCAAACAGTAACACTAAACCATATGATTATCTCAATAGATGCAGAGAAGGCCTTTGACAAAATTCAACATCCATTTATGATAAAAACTCTCCAGAAAGCAGGAATAGAAGGAACATACCTCAACATAATAAAAGCTATCTATGACAAACCCACAGCAAACATTATCCTCAATGGTGAAAAATTGAAAGCATTTCCCCTAAAGTCAGGAACAAGACAAGGGTGTCCACTTTCACCGCTACTATTCAACATAGTTCTGGAAGTTTTGGCCACAGCAATCAGAGCAGAAAAAGAAATAAAAGGAATCCAAATTGGAAAAGAAGAAGTAAAACTCTCACTGTTTGCAGATGACATGATCCTCTACATGGAAAACCCTAAAGACTCCACCAGAAAATTACTAGAGCTAATCAATGAATATAGTAAAGTTGCAGGATATAAAATCAACACACAGAAATCCCTTGCATTCCTATACATGAATAATGAGAAAGTAGAAAAAGAAATTAAGGAAACAATTCCATTCACCATTGCAACGAAAAGAATAAAATACTTAGGAATATATCTACCTAAAGAAACTAAAGACCTATATATAGAAAACTATAAAACACTGATGAAAGAAATCAAAGAGGACACTAATAGATGGAGAAATAGACCATGTTCATGGATCAGAAGAATCAATATAGTGAAAATGAGTATACTACCCAAAGCAATTTACAAATTCAATGCAATCCCTATCAAGCTACCAGCCACATTTTTCACAGAACTAGAACAAATAATTTCAAGATTTGTATGGAAATACATAGAACCTCGAATAGCCAAAGCAATCTTGAGAAAGAAGAATGGAACTGGAGGAATCAACTTGCCTGACTTCAGGCTCTACTACAAAGCCACAGTCATCAAGACAGTATGGTACTGGCACAAAGACAGACATATAGATCAAGGGAACAAAATAGAAAGCCCAGAGATAAATCCACACACATATGGACACCTTATCTTTGACAAAGGAGGCAAGAATATACAATGGAGTAAAGACAATCTCTTTAACAAGTGGTGCTGGGAAAACTGGTCAACCACTTGTAAAAGAATGAAACTAGATCACTTTCTAACACCGCACACAAAAATAAACTCAAAATGGATTAAAGATCTAAATGTAAGATCAGAAACTATAAAACTCCTAGAGGAGAACATAGGCAAAACACTCTCAGACATAAATCACAGCAGGATCCTCTATGATCCACCTCCCAGAATTCTGGAAATAAAAGCAAAAATAAACAAATGGGACCTAATTAAAATTAAAAGCTTCTGCACAACAAAGGAAAATATAAGCACGGTGAAAAGACAGCCTTCTGAATGGGAGAAAATAATAGCAAATGAAGCAACTGACAAACAACTAATCTCAAAAATATACAAGCAACTTATGCAGCTCAATTCCAGAAAAATAAACGACCCAATCAAAAAATGGGCCAAAGAACTAAATAGACATTTCTCCAAAGAAGACATATGGATGGCTAACAAACACATGAAAAGATGCTCAACATCACTCATTATTAGAGAAATGCAAATCAAAACCACAATGAGGTACCACTTCACACCAGTCAGAATGGCTGTGATCCAAAAATCTGCAAGCAATAAATGCTGGAGAGGGTGTGGAGAAAAGGGAACCCTCCTACACTGTTGGTGGGAATGCAAACTAGTACAGCCACTATGGAGAACAGTGTGGAGATTCCTTAAAAAATTGCAAATAGAACTACCTTATGACCCAGCAATCCCCCTGCTGGGCATACACACCAAGGAAACCAGAATTGAAAGAGACACATGTACCCCAATGTTCATCGCAGCACTGTTTATAATAGCCAGGACATGGAAACAACCTAGATGTCCATCAGCAGATGAATGGATAAGAAAGCTGTGGTACATATACACAATGGAGTATTACTCAGCCATTAAAAAGAATTCATTTGAATCAGTTCTGATGAGATGGATGAAACTGGAGCCGATTATACAGAGTGAAGTAAGCCAGAAAGAAAAACACCAATACAGTATACTAACACATATATATGGAATTTAGGAAGATGGCAATGACGACCCTGTATGCAAGACAGGAAAAAAGACACAGATGTATATAATGGACTTTTAGACTCAGAGGGAGAGGGAGAGGGTGGGATGATTTGGGAGAATGGCATTCTAACATGTATACTATCATGTAAGAATTGAATCACCAGTCTATGTCTGACGCAGGATACAGCATGCTTGGGGCTGGTGCATGGGGATGACCCAGAGAGATGTTGTGGGGAGGGAGGTGGGAGGGGGGTTCATGTTTGGGAACGCATGTAAGAATTAAAGATTTTTTAAAAATAAATAAATAAATAAAAAATTGTGACATGAAAAAGATACAAAATAACTGTCATATTGCTGTAAGTATTTCTAAATACATATTTTTCATTTCTGTGTTTATCCTGATGTTATTGCAAACATAGACAGTGTATTAAAAAGCAGAGACATCACTTTGCCAAAAAAGTCTGTCTAGTCAAAGCTATGGCTTTTCAAGTAGTCATGTATGGATGTGAGAATTGGACTGTAAAGAAGGCTGAGTGCAGAAGAATTGATGCTTTTGAACTGTGGTTGGAGAAGACTCTTGAGAGCCCCTTGAACAGCAAGGAGATCAAACCACTCAATCATAAAGGAAATCAACACTGAATATTAATTGGAAGGACTGATGCTGAAGCTCCAATACTTTGGCCACCTGATGTGAAGAGCCAATTCATTGGAAAAGACTCTCATGCTGGGAAAGATTGAGGGCAAGAGAAGAGGGCAACAGAGAATGAGATGGTTGGATAAATTGAATTGAATCACTGACTGAATGAATTGAGTTTGAGAAAACTCTGGGAAATAGTGAAGCACAGAGAAGCCTGGTGTGCTGCATTTCATGGGGTCAAAAAGAGTTGGACATGACTTAGCAACTGAACAATGAAGAACAAGAGTCCTGATGCAGATCAGTTTAGCAAACATCCATGGCACCTGTTGATTTCTAGCTTATGCCCAGCTCTGAAACTAACATTTTCCTGTAAGATCTTAACACTGCAGATCTGACAGGTATGACATGTATCCATATTAGCTTGTGAAACATAAAAGCCCATCGTAAAGGAAGTTTAGACATGAAACCTCTTTCCAACCAGCAGAATCTTTCCTGATACATTTCCCATTTAGCATGATGTCCCTCACATTGAAATATGTGGTGGTTCTTCAGCTACATGAATGCTAGACAATATCATTTAAATTCTTGTTAAAATGGTTTATTGCCCCTAGCATGTTGGGCTTGGTTCATGTGATAATTTAATATAGCTAGGTTTGTTTTTAATCAAACTCAGTTGTTCTTTTTCTCAAAAAGATGAGTGATTTTGAAAACAATACATAGTATGAAAAACAGGCAGAAAAATACTACAACTACTTCTGGTGTATATTCTCTTCCCCTCAAAATGACCTTTTTTATAAAAACTTGCAAAAAGAGCATGGCTTCTGTCTTTAGAGTTCTGGAACTTAACCTACTGTCAAGAGCTTTCTTAACATCTGTTCATGTCTGTTGGTGGTAAGTTGTGGGGTAGGAAGTATTGGGCAGTGTACCAGTAGTTCTGTTCTTTAGTGGAGACTAAATTCTGCAGTGATTCTGTAGTCTTTTCCTATGATACCATCTCACCTTTCAAACCTGACCTCTTCCCTGTTTTCCCAATTCCACTCCCAAATCTCCCAGTGGTAGAAGAGTTGGAGAGCAGGAAAGGAAGCATGTGATTCAACTGAGACTGAGTAGGAATGTTGACATATTTCCATTGTTATTATTTTTTAAAGTTCACTTCAAATTTAATTCTACTGTCTAGCTTAAGTTTTCATCCTTAAGCTAAACTTGGAAGCAGGTGATTCTTAACTTTTTAGAATTAGGGCAATCTTATCCTACCTTCTTTAACCAAGATGAGAAGCATAGATTGGTTGCTCCTCACAACTCATGGTTTTTAACATTCTCCAAGAGAACTTTTGATGAAGAAGATCAGACTCAAGAACAAGTCCATTTTTACAGAAGCAGGTCTGCAGAAAAACTCAGAAATTTTAATTAGGGGTCACGACTTCATACATAGATTTCAATCACCTTTTTACTGTTCTTTTCTTCTTCTCTAGTGATCAGGTCTTTCTTAAACATGATGCTTCAATCAAACAAGACCACTACAACCCTCTGTCAGATTCAGTTCGGTAACCTTTTGTTAGATGCCTGTTGGGTTCTAGGTGTTGTACTAGGTACTGATGGTACAAATTTGTCTAAGATAGAGTCCTTTCTCTTGAAGAGCTCATGGAGTTCAATCTGTTGATTTCAATAATCCAAGGTTTTATCCATGCCTGTAAAACATACAAAAGTATTCTTCTCCAAAAATCTAATTGAATCTCTTTTATTCATTGCCATTTTTGTCTGTTTTTACTGAGAACTTTAAAATACCAGACGTTGTGATAATTTTATCTTGTGTGAGAAGCCTTTCTCGTCCTCCAGATTGGAGGAGGCAATCCTTGTACACATGCTCAGAGAATCCTGCTTTAGTATAGTAGAACACTTACTGTACATCTTCGTAAACTACCCATTTCCCTAGCTTCCTCACTAGGTATTGAGCTTTCTGAAGGCAGGATACATTTCTCAGCCACCACTGGATCCTTAGAACCTAGAATATTTTCAGGTACACAGTAACTCTCTACCAATGTTTATCAAATTATTGCATAAATAAAGGAAATGAAAAGCTTGTATTTACTTACCATCAAACTGCTCACTGCTACGCTGCTATTAAAAAGAGGACATGTAGGATGTTTGACTGTCTTTGCATCCATTCAGCTCCCAGGAGTTCCATGTTGATTTGTTAATGACATCAACATTTCACATAGCTTACTTTTTAGCTTGGGTGTGTTTCCTGACTGTGGATACATGACTACAGCTCTGCAGCTGAGAGGAAATGGATGCAGTATTAATACAAGGCCAACAAGTCCCCCATCTCCACCCCAGCTCACAGAAGTAGTTCCCTGTTGTAATTGAGACAGAGAATATTTAGAGTCACACCTACTGGCTCTACTATATATTACATACATGACCTTGGGCAAATACCAATCATTTGAGTTTCAGTTTCTGCATCTGAAAAATGAGATAACAATGGTTACCTCATAGTGCTGTTGTAACAAGTGGTTAGTATTTATTAAAAGATTACAACACAGTCTTGTGCATAATAAATGTCTATTGATATTAGCCAGGCATGAAAAAAAAGGTTTGCATTTCTCTGAAAAAGTGTTCACTTTGTCATCACTAAATACCAAAGGGAATGCTCTCTGGAATTTGTCCTTTATTTACAAATGTGTATATATGTGTATATATATATATATATAGTTGTTGCAAATCTCTGTAGCCCAGATGTAGATTCTCGAAAGGAAATATTTCCAAATTCTGTACACTGCTAAAGGTGGAAAAGAAGGAAGAGTGCTTTCCTCAGGGATCATAATAACTTCAGCCAATATCTGGTCACTCCATCTGAATCAATCATATGATTTCATTGAGAAGAGAGGTGGTCAAAACTTTCTAATTGGTGTTATTGTTGACATGCTTGTTCCTGCTGCTGCCCACTCCAGGTCAGATAATCTCATTTCTGACAGGTGTCATTCTCTGACCTGTATTTCCTTTTGTTTTTTTCAAGGTGTGTCCACATAATTCATTTTGGATTAAGCCAAGCAGCACAGCATGATTTAGATTTACTGGATTCTACTTATCTTTGGCATGATTTCTCTAAAACATTTTATTTTTTATTATCCAGTAAAAGGTTCAAGCTACCCTAGATTCTCTGATTTCCTTTAGGACTGATTTCCTGAATATTCATTGGAAGGACTGATGCTGAAGCTGAAGCTCCAATGCTTCGGCCACCTGATGCAAAGAACTGACTCATTGGAAAAGACCCTGATGCTGGGAAAGATTGAAGGCAGGAGGAGAAGGGGACAACAGAGGATGAGATGGTTGGATGGCATCATTGACTCAATGGACATCAGTTTGAGGAAGCTCTGGGAGTTGGTGATGGACAGGGAAGCCTGGTGTGCTGCAGTCCAAAAGAGTCAGACATGACTGAGCAGCTGAACTGAACTGAGATTCGCTGAATTCATTCTGTTTAACGTGCAATTATCTGACAGTACTCAGAAATGTTACATGCATCTAGATAATGGCATCCCAGTCCAGTACTCTTGCCTGGAAAATCCCATGGATGGAGAAGCCTGGTAGGCTGTAGTCCATGGGGTCGCTAAGAGTTGGACACGACTGAGCGACTCCCCTTTCACTTTTCACTGTCATGCATTGGAGAAGAAAATGGCAACCCACTCCAATGTTCTTGCCTGGGGAATCCCAGGGACAGGGGAGCCTGGTGGGTTTCCGTCTATGAGGTCGCACAGAGTCGGACACAACTGAAGTGACTTAGCAGCAGCAGCAGACTCAAAATCAGGCTAAAATCAGAGAAGAAAAGTTAAAATTTCCCAAATGATGCAGTGCAAAATTGAGAATAAACTGCCTATGTGCCCCCAACAAAGAAAGATTTTTTTTCACTTGCTGTAAAAACTTAAGCTTTCATGTTTTCAGTTACTGCATTCTGGGGAAAATAATTGTTGGTTATTTTGTCACTTTTCCTGTGGAGTTCAAATGTACTTTTACCTAATTTTTAAGCAAAAATCATTCCATTACAATAACTGTAGCAACAATACTAAGGATCCCATAATGCCAAACTGTCCTACAGAATATTTTTCATAGCAGATCTCAATTACCACAATTCTGGTGATAATTCTAGAGTCCTTCTATGACTAACTGTCTTCCCAGATAAATCTTTGGAAAGCAGAAGTACATTCTTAAAAAATGTCAACTTCTTGGGGATTCACAACAAATGAAACTCTCACTCATTTGACATGTATGGTCACATGAGCTTATTTCTTATTTAAACTGGCTGAGTTTTCCCTGAAGCAGATTTTATTGATTCCCCCAACATACATACCAAGAGCTATGAGAGGTTGTTTTTGGATGACTTGTACCCTCTAACTTTTCATTCCTTGGACTGCTAAATGTTGGACAATTTTCTTTTTATATGCTACAAAAACCTAGAATTTCATATTTCTTATCATTAGGTGAGTTTTTTAAAATTACATTGAAATATCCTTCTCTGCTATGATTAATAGGATCAGGGGCCCAATTGCTTGCTGCTTGTCTTTAGCTTCAGAAAATACACTGCTGCCCACGTTCTTTTATACTTTTATTTTTCAATGGCCATAAGACCTATAAGATGTGGAAATGCAGTAACTCATATGAGAAGCCTATAATAGCATGTAAAAGGTTTGCAGCTAGGGCAGAGTAGTGTGTGTGTGTATGTGTGTGTGCGTGTGTGTGTGTGTGTGTGTGTGTGTGTCTGTGTCTGTTTGTGTGTGTCTGTGTGTGAGTGCTCAGTTGCTCAGTCATGTCCGACTCTTTGCAACCCCATGGACTGTAGCTCACCAAGGTCCTCTGTCTATAGGGTTTCCCAGGCAAGAATATTGGAGTGGGTAGTCATTTCCTCCTCCAGGCCGTTTTCCTGACCCAAAGATAGAACCTGGGTCTCCTGCGTCTCTTACATTGGCAGGCGGATTCTTTTACCACACTCAGCAAATCTGAAGTCTTGGTGATCTGTCTCGTCTCCTAAAAATTGGAAATTATTTTAGCTACTCTGTCTGTGCTCCTAAATCTATGAAGAGAGAGGTTGTCATGAAGTTCAGAATTGATATTTTTCAAATGGATTTTTAATAATCAGAATTAAAATAGTGGTCAGGACTATTTCTAGGACATTAATGCCATGTGGATAATCTGTCAAATACAGTACTAGGATCTGGACAGTTTACAGGGAGAACTACAAAAGCTTTCCTTTTTGAATAGTGGTAGAACTATTGCAAATGATATAATTAGTTTCTAAAACAGTGCTGTGTTAGTTTTCTTTGTTGTTATAACAAACTGCCACAAACTTATTGACTTTAAACAGCATACATTTATTCTCCATTCTATAGACTGGAAATCTGACACTCATCTCTCTGGGCTAAAATCAAGGTATCAACAGGTGATTACTTTTTAGAGGCTTTAGAGGAAAATTCATTCCCTCACCTTTTCCAGCTTCTACCTCCATTTCTTGGCTCACAGCCTCCTTTCACCACCTTAAAAGCCAGAAATATTGGATCTCTCTGACCATCCCTCACTAATCCTGTCTCCCTGTGACCACAAGCCAGGAAAGATTCTTTGCTTTTACTAACCCAGGAGATTAGATTTGACCCACCTGGAATTCTGGATAATCTCAATGTCCATCTCAATTTGCACCTCTATGGAACCATCTCAATCTCCTTAACTTATTCATATCTGCCAAGTCTTTTTGGCCGTGTAAGGTAACACTTTCAAAGGATCCAAGGATTAAGATGTGGACATTGTTGAGAAGCCATAATTCTGCCTTTCACAGGTGCTACTTTCAATGCCAAGAAAAGTTGACACACAAGGTATATGCGTTATATCTCTAATAGTAAATAACCAACTATTTCTATAGACTTTCCCCAAACAGGCAACTCCATAGCTTTCTTTGCACTGAAATATAGAGGAGAAAAACTGCATGTTAAAGTTACTTCTATTCAATTAAAGAATTTGAGATTAAAATAATTGATTGGTGTGTGTGTGTATGTGTGTGTTGTCATCCGTGTTTTTCGAGAGGCTCTTTTAACCTCTTCTTGTGCAAAATATCTTTTTCTGTGAGTGTATTTTTCATTAAATGAGTTTGATTTAAAGTACTATAGACTGAATGGTGGTATATGATCAGCTTTCTCCTGACTCCAAATTTCCCATCATGACTATCATCCCATTTGCCTTTAGTACAGAAAACTGTAGTGATGTAGATTTAAATGCAATCTGACAACTCCAGGAAATGACCTGGTGCTTAGTGTGAGAAAACCAATTTCCACATTCAGGAATGATGGCTGATGGAATGCTTCCTATGTAACCATTAGGCTTAGTTAGGCTTAGTTACTTTCCAACAGGTATACAGGATTTGATTCTCCTTTCTCAGCACTCCCTCCGTTTCTGTCATCCTCAAACAGAGGGAGTGCCATGAAAATCCAAAGAAGAAAGAAAACTCGTTACTTCCTAAAATCAGCTAGACTGACCTCCAAGAAATGTCAAATCATGCACCTCACCTTGGCTGCCATAAGTCTCACCTTTACACAGATCTTGATTTGAACCAATCTTCATGTCAGATTTATGTAGGGCATTATTTTAGAGATGAAGAACATGGAGTTACTTAGAGTGGCTAAGTAAGGTATCTATGATCTTACAGCATTTTCTGGCATTCAAAAAAAAAAAAAAAATTTACCAGGCATGCTAAAAGGCAAGGGGAAAAAAAAAACAGTCTGAAGAGACAAAGCAAGTGTGACACAGATTTTGGAATTATGAGATGGTAACTTTCGAATATATATGATGAATATGAAACAGGTTCCACTATATAAAGTAGACGGCATGCAAGAACAAGCGAGTAATATAAGCAGAAAGAAATACACTCTAAGAAAGACTCAAAGAAAATGCTAGAAAGCAAAAATTCAGTAACAGAAATGAAAAATGTCTTTGATGGGCTCATCAATATACTTTCCAGTGGCCAGGAAGGGGTATGTCAGTGAGTTTGAAGACAGGTCAGTAGAAATCTCCCAAGGTGAAATGCAAAGAAAAATATTTTTAAAAAGCAAAGCAAAATAAGAACATATAAACAGAAGAGAACATCCAAGAACTGTAGGACAGCTTCTAAAGGTATAATATGCACATCATTGGAATAGCAGAATGAGGAGAAAGGAGAAAAGTAGGAGAGAAAATATTTGAAATAGTAATGGCCCAGAACTTTTCAAAATGAAATCAAAAATCCAGGAAGCTCAGATAGTACCAAGCAAAATAAATATAACAGAGAGTAAGTAGAGAATGAAAAATTTCAAATGTTCAAAGGAACCATCCACCAAGTTGGAATTTATACCTAACAAAATTATCCTTTGAAAGTAAAGAAGAAATGAAGACTTTCTCAGACAAACAAAACAGGAGATTCATTACCATCAGACCTGCCTAACAAATGTTAAAAGACATTCTTCAGGCAGAAGGAAAATGATATATAATAGAGACCTGAATCAATCTAAGCAAAGGAAGAGCATCAGTGAAGTAATAAATGAAAGTAAACTACGATCTTAATTTTAAAATATTTAATGGGTCAAAAAGATATGTTTGTTTAAATCAATAATAGTAGCAATGTTTTGGGTGATTAAAGCACATGGAGAAGTGACATGAACTATAACAACGTCACAATGGACAAGAGAGAGAAATTAAGAGTGACATATGCATGTTGGGATCATTAAAATCCAAAATGCCAATAATACCAATTGCTGGTGAAGACATGGAACAACAAGAATTTCATTCATTGTTCGTGGAAATGCAAAAAGGTAAAGCCATTTTGGAAGACAGTTTGGCAGCTTCTTGTGAAGCTAAATATAGTCTTACCACACAATCCAGCAATTCCTGCCTCAGATATTTACTCAACTGACGAAAATTTAAGTATACGCAAAAACCTGGGTGTGAGTGTTTATAGTAGCTTTATTCATGAATTTTAAATTTATATTAATGCATGAAATAAGGCAGTTTGAAAAGGTTACATGTACTATGATTGCATTCACATGTCAACTTGGAAAGGTAAACTATGCGACGGTAAACATCTCAGTGGTTGCCAGTGTTTAGGAGTCAGAGCACATTTTAAGACACTGAAACTAGTCTGTATGGTACTATAGTGAAGGATACAAGACATTATGATTTTGTCAAACCTATGGAGTAAACCTTAAATGATGCAAAGAAAAAAAAAATTAGGGGGTTCGAGGATCCCAGGATGGACTGTATAATGTGACTAAATATTAATAAATCTAACTCTGTTACAAATGTATGGAAAAGTCTTACTGAAGAAGGTGATGATAAAAGGTGCTGACCTATGTGACTTTAGAAATGAGTGGAACACATACAACAAAAGGCAAAAGAAACCGTACATAAGCACTGTATTTCAGCTGATAATGTTGTATCCCATAGGTATACGGATTTATAATTCTGAAACTACTATCCATATAAACTCAAAATACACAATATAGATACCAGATGATGAGAGGCAGGTTTCTCACCGTGAGAGAGAGGGAGGTTGCAGATACGGAACAGGAAAATAGAATGATCCATGTGACAATGGATTAGAGCGGAAGGCATCGGTATAAATTCATGCTTAACTTAATAAAGATATGGATGGTTACACATAGAATCACTTATAGATATGTATGTATGGGCTAGTGTACACACAAGTAATTCCTTTCTCTCAGCTGAGAAGACCTATAAACAATGATACCTTAGGCACAATGGGAGCATACCGAGCACCAAGAATTTGGTTTCTAATACCATCGCCAATAAAAGGAACCAGGTCTCCTTGAACAAACTGCTGATTCTACAACTGAGGTACAGCATACACAAAGTGGTCCTCAAACATCTTTTTGTGCTAGAAAGTTAGGAAGTGCTAGGCAAGCAAAACAAACAAAAACCAAAATGACCCAGAATGAACCAACTGAAAGAGCTCCCCACGGCCAAAGCTGGAAACAATTGAGCAAAAAAAAAAAAAAGTAGTTCTGAATTATATAACCCAAAGTATAAAAATAAATATCTATAAATCCATACTTATATAAATTACTGAATAAACAAATAAATAAATAAGGAAGAACAAATAAATCTCTCATGCAGAAGAATTCCAAATAATTTACTTTTGCAATTACTCAGCCCACAAGGAGATAAAGCCCTGGAGCATAACTACTCACTCCTTAAGTATGGGGTAGACAAAAGAACTTCCTTTGAAAGAGCACAATATGAAAAAGGAAAAAAAGGGTAACTCTATGGTGGAAAAATTTAACAGATATCACTTGAGTCAGGTGATCAAAGTCACATCACATCAATAATGAGAATGGTACTTAACCTCTGTGGTCTTTCTCCCCAAACTTCACTATCCCAATCTGAAAATGAGACAATATCAGACAAATCTCAAAAAAGAGATACTCTACAAAATATTTGACAAGTACTCCTTAAGACTTTTAAGATTATCAAAGTCAAAAAAGATTAGACAATTATTAATGTGACTGACAAAAGGAGTTGTGTAGTCATGATGAGTAAGTAAAACGTGGTATCATAGAGGGGCTCCTGGAACAAACAAGGACATTAGTTAAACACTGAGGAAAATTGAATAAAACATGAACTTTAGTTAATAATAATAATGTATTAATATGGTTTATTAATTGTGGAAAATATTCCAGATTAATATAAGATGTTAATAAATGGGTAAATTGGGTGAGGGTACATGGGTACCCTTGGACCTATTTTCATAAGTCTCGGTAAATCTAAGACTTCTGGAGGGGAGGGAAAGATGGCGGAGGAATAGGACGGGAAGATTACTTTCTCCCTCACAAATTCCTCAAAAGAACATTTCAACGCCGAGCAAACTCCACAAAACAACTTCTGTAGGCTGGCAGAGGACATCAGGCAACCAGAAAAGCAGACCATTGTCTTCAAAAACAGGTAGGAAAAAATATAAAAGACGAAAAAGGAGACAAAGGAAGTGGGGAGGGAGCTCCGTCCCGGGAAGGGAAGCCCGTTCTGGGAAGGGAATTTTAAGAAGAGAGGTTTCCAAACACCAGGAAACACTCTCCCTGCCGAGTCTGTGGCGAGCCTTGGAAACACAGAGGGCAACATAACAGGAAGGAAAAATAGATAAATAATTAAAACCAACAGATTACAAGCCCACCAGTAACTCCCCCAGCGGAAAAGCAGCACAGACGCCTGCATCCGCCATTGGGAAGTGGGGGCAGGGCAGGGACGCGCGGGAGGCGCGGGCTGCACTGCTTTGCAAGAATCGGGCAGGAACGCCCCACGCGCAACCAGAACGATCTAACTTGGGCTAGCAAACCAGACTGTGGGATAGCTACCACGCGAAAAGCTCGAACATAAGACCCCGCCAGGACCGAGCACAGAACAAAGGACGGAACGGAAAAAGCCGGCTGTAGACCATCCCCCGCCGGGGACAGGCAGCCAGAGCTGTAAGGACTGGAAAGGGGCAATTGCAGACCCGGAGAGACTTTACGTACCTAACTGCAAGCAGGCTCCTTTGCTAGGACTTCTGGGGGTGCCGGACAGTCACAGTCTGCCTCACGGGGTGCACCAGAGGTCCACCCAGAGAGCTGAGCGGCAGCGGCGGAAAAGGTGACAAGCCGCGGCGATAGTGCTCGCCAAACTCCTGAGCTACTCGGACCTGGGAAGGGCACAAAGCGCAGTCCCAGCCACATTTGTGCCTCTGAGGGCTGCCTGAGCGCCGATCCTGAGCTGCTTGGACCGGGGAAGTGCACGCAGCCTAGGGCCGGCCCCAGACGGTTCCCGGCTGAGCATCGTAGAGTTGGAGCGGTTTGTGCGCCGCGAGAAAGGACAGGTCAAGCAGAGCAGAGATACTGTGTGCACACGACAGTGCTATTTGTTTGCAGCATCCCCCCTCCCCACAGCGCGACTGAACTAGTGAGCCTAAAAAACCAGCAAACAGAAGAAGTTAAACAGAGGGACCCACCTTGGAAGAGAGCCCACACGGCCCATAACATCAGAGAAGGGCCAGTTATATTTCTAATATTTTTAAAATCATTCCTTTTTTTGTTTTTTTTTTTTTTTGCTTTTTTTTTTCTAGCTTTTTTTTAATTGTTAAGTCTTCTATTTCTCCTCTAATTTTTATTTCTGTAACCTATTATTACTATTTTTAAAAAAAGACTTTTTTTTTTTTTAAGGCAAACACCATATATACTCTTTAGATGGTTGTTGGTGGTTTTTTTTGTTTGTTTGTTTTTAATAATTCTTTTTTTTCCTTCCTTTTTCCTTCTGCTTTTCTTTAATATTGTATCTTTGAAAATCCAACCTCTACTCTAGATTTTTAAACTTTGCTCTTAGGTTTTTGTCGTCAATTTTGTACATTTAAAAACCCAAATTTCACTACCCAAGTTTACCTGAGAGCGAGATTACTGGCTTGACCACTCTCTCCTCCTCTGGACTCTCTTTTTTCTCCACCAGGTGGCCTCTGTCTCTTTTCTCCCCCATCTCTTCTCTATCTAACTCTGTGAATCTCTGTGTGTTCCAGACGGTAGAGAACACCTAAGGAACTGGTTACTGGCAGGATTTGTCTCTCTCCTACTCATTCCTCTCTCTTATCCTCCTGGTCACCTCTGTCTACTTCCTCCCTCTCCTCTTCCCCATATAACTCTGTAAATACCTCTGAGCGGTCCAAACTATAGAGCGCACATAAGGAAGTGACTACTGGCTAGCTTGCTCTCTCCTCTTTTGATCTCACCGCATCTCATTCCAGTTACCTCTAACTACCCCCTCCATCTTCTCTTCTCCTTGTAACTCAGTGAACCTCTCTGAGTGTCCCTCAAAGTGGAGAAACTTTTCATCTTTAACCTAGATGTTTTATCATCGGTGCTGTATAGATGGAGAAGTCTAGAGGCTACTGTAAAAATAAAACTGAAAACCAGAAGCAGGAAGCTTAAATCCAAAGCCTGAAAACATTAGAGAACTCTTGAATTCAGGGAACATTAAGCAATAGGAGCTCATCAAATGCCTTCATACCTACACCGAAACCAAGCTCCACCCAAGGGCCAACAAGTTCCAAAACAAGACATACCACGCAAATTCTCCAGCAACACAGGAACACTCCCCTGAGCTTCAATATACAGGCAGCTCAAAATTATCCCAAAACCTTTGATGTCTCATAAACCATTACAGGTCACTCCACTGCACTCCAGAGAGAAGAAACCTAGCTCCACCCGCCAAAACTCCAACACAAGCCTCCCTAACCAGGAAACCTTGACAAGCCACTGATACAACCCCACCCAAAGTGAGGAAGCTCCATAATAAAGAGAACTCCACAAATTACCAGAATATAAAAAGGCCACCCCAAACGCAGCAATATAACCAAGATGAAGAGACAGAGGAATACTCAGCAGGCAAAGGAACAGGAGAGTTGCCACCAAACCAAACAAAAGAGGAAGAAGTAGGGAATCTACCGGAGAAGGAATTCCGAATATTGATAGTGAAAATGATCCAAAATCTTGAAATCAAAATGGAAACACAGATAAATAGCCTAGAGACAAGGATTGAGAAGATGCAAGAAAGGTTTAACAAGGACCTAGAAGAAATAAAAAAGAGCCAAAATATAATGAATAATGCAATAAATGAGATCAGAAACACTCTGGAGGCAACAAATAGTAGAATAACGGAGGCAGAAGATAGGATTAGTGAAATAGAAGATAGAATGGTAGAAATAAATGAATCAGAGAGGAAACAAGAAAAACTAATTAAAAGAAATCAGGACAATCTCAGAGACCTCCAGGACAATATGAAACACTCCAACATTCGAATTATAGGAGTCCCAGAAGAAGAAGACAGAAAGAAAGATCATGAGAAAATCCTTGAGGAGATAATAGTTGAAAACTTCCCTAAAATGGGGAAGGAAATAATCACCCAAGTCCAAGAAACACAGAGAGTTCCAAATAGGATAAACCCAAGGCGAAACACCCCAAGACACATATTAATCAAATTAACAAAGATCAAACACAAAGAACAAATATTAAAAGCAGCAAGGGAAAAACAACAAATAACACACAAGGGGATTCCCATAAGGATAACAGCTGATCTTTCAATAGAAACTCTTCAGGCCAGGAGGGAATGGCAAGACATACTTAAAGTGATGAAAGACAATAACCTACAGCCCAGATTACTGTACCCAGCAAGGATCTCATTCAAATATGAAGGAGAAATCAAAAGCTTTACAGACAAGCAAAAGCTGAGAGAATTCAGCACCACCAAACCAGCTCTCCAACAAATTCTAAAGGATATCCTCTAGACAGGAAACACGAAAGGGTGTATAAACCCAAACCCCAAACAATAAAGTAAATGGTAATGGGATCATACTTATCAATAATTACCTTAAACGTAAATGGGTTGAACGCCCCAACCAAAAGACAAAGACTGGCCGAATGGATACAAAAACAAGAGCCCTCTATATGCTGCTTACAAGAGACCCACCTCAAAACAAGGGACACATACAGACTGAAAGTGAAGGGCTGGAAAAAGATATACCATGCAAATAGAGACCAAAAGAAAGCAGGAGTGGCAATACTCATATCCGATAAAATAGACTTTAAAACAAAGGCTGTAAAAAGAGACAAAGAAGGCCACTACATAATGATCAAAGGAACAATCCAAGAAGAAGATATAACAATTATAAATATATATGCACCCAATATAGGAGCACCACAATATGTAAGACAAATGCTAACAAGTATGAAAGGGGAAATCAACAATAACACAATAATAGTGGGAGACTTTAATACCCCACTCACACCTATGGACAGATCAACTAAACAGAAAATTAACAAAGAAACGCAAACTTTAAATGATACATTAGATCAGTTAGACCTAATTGATATCTATAGGACATTTCACCCCAAAACAATGAATTTCACCTTTTTTTCAAGTGCTCATGGAACCTTCTCCAGGATAGATCACATCCTGGGCCATAAATCTAAACTTGAAAAATTCAAAAAAATCGAAATCATTCCAAGCATCTTTTCTGACCATAATGCATTAAGATTAGATCTCAATTACAGAAGAAAAACTATTAAAAATTCCAACATATGGAGGATGAACAACACACTTCTGAATAACCAACAAATCACAGACGAAATCAAAAAAGAAATCAAAATATGCATAGAAACTAATGAAAATGAAAACACAACAACCCAAAACCTGTGGGACACTATAAAAGCAGTGCTAAGAGGAAAGTTCATAGCAATACAGGCATACCTCAAGAAACAAGAAAAAAGTCAAATAAATAACCTAACTCTACAACTAAAGCAACTAGAAAAGGAAGAGTTGGAGAACCCCAGAGTTAGTAGAAGGAAAGAAATCTTAAAAATTAGGGCAGAAATAAATGCAAAAGAAACAAAAGAGACCATAGCAAAAATCAACAAAGCCAAAAGCTGGTTCCTTGAAAGGATAAATAAAATTGACAAACCATTAGCCAGACTCATCAAGAAGCAAAGAGAGAAAAATCAAATCAATAAAATTAGAAATGAAAATGGAGAGATCACAACAGACAACACAGAAATACCAAGGATCATAAGAGACTACTATCAGCAGTTGTATGCCAATAAAATGGACAACGTGGAATAAATGGACAAATTCTTAGAAAAGTACAATTTTCCAAAACTGAACCAGGAAGAAATAGAAAATCTTAACAGACCCATCACAAGCACGGAAATTGAAACTGTAATCAGAAATCTTCCAGCAAACAAAAGCCCAGGTCCACACGGCTTCACAGCTGAATTCTACCAAAAATTTAGAGAAGAGCTAACACCTATCCTCCTCAAACTCTTCCAGAAAATTGCAGAGGAAGGTAAACTTCCAAACTCATTCTATGAGGCCACCATCACCCTAATACCAAAACCTGACAAAGATGTCACAAAAAAGAAAACTACAGGCCAATATCACTGATGAACATAGATGCAAAAATCCTCAACAAAATTCTAGCAATCAGAATCCAACAACACATTAAAAAGATCATACACCATGACCAGGTGGGCTTTATCCCAGGGATGCAAGGATTCTTCAATATCCGCAAATCAATCAATGTAATTCACCACATTAACAAATTGAAAAATAAAAACCACATGATTATCTCAATAGATGCAGAGAAGGCCTTTAACAAAATTCAACATCCATTTATGATAAAAACTCTCCAGAAAGCAGGAATAGAAGGAACATACCTCAACATAATAAAAGCTATCTATGACAAACCCACAGCAAACATTATCCTCAATGGTGAAAAATTGAAAGCATTTCCCCTAAAGTCAGGAACAAGACAAGGGTGTCCACTTTCACCGCTACTATTCAACATAGTTCTGGAAGTTTTGGCCACAGCAATCAGAGCAGAAAAAGAAATAAAAAGAATCCAAATTGGAAAAGAAGAAGTAAAACTCTCACTGTTTGCAGATGACATGATCCTCTACATGGAAAACCCTAAAGACTCCACCAGAAAATTACTAGAGCTAGTCAATGAATATAGTAAAGTTGCAGGATATAAAATCAACACACAGAAATCCCTTGCATTCCTATACACGAATAATGAGAAAGTAGAAAAAGAAATTAAGGAAACAATTCCATTCACCATTGCAACGAAAAGAATAAAATACTTAGGAATATATCTACCTAAAGAAACTAAAGACCTATATATAGAAAACTATAAAACACTGATGAAAGAAATCAAAGAGGACACTAATAGATGGAGAAATAGACCATGTTCATGGACCGGAAGAATCAATATAGTGAAAATGAGTATACTACCCAAAGCAATTTACAAATTCAATGCAATCCCTATCAAGCTACCAGCCACATTTTTCACAGAACTAGAACAAATAATTTCAAGATTTGTATGGAAATACAAAAAACCTCGAATAGCCAAAGCAATCTTGAGAAAGAAGAATGGAACTGGAGGAATCAACTTGCCTGACTTCAGGCTCTACTACAAAGCCACAGTCATCAAGACAGTATGGTACTGGCACAAAGACAGACATATAGATCAAGGGAACAAAATAGAAAGCCCAGAGATAAATCCACACACATATGGACACCTTATCTTTGACAAAGGAGGCAAGAATATACAATGGAGTAAAGACAATCTCTTTAACAAGTGGTGCTGGGAAAACTGGTCAACCACTTGTAAAAGAATGAAACTAGATCACTTTCTAACACCGCACACAAAAATAAACTCAAAATGGATTAAAGATCTAAATGTAAGATCAGAAACTATAAAACTCCTAGAGGAGAACATAGGCAAAACACTCTCAGACATAAATCACAGCAGGATCCTCTATGATCCACCTCCCAGAATTCTGGAAATAAAAGCAAAAATAAACAAATGGGATCTAATTAAAATTAAAAGCTTCTGCACAACAAAGGAAACTATAAGCACGGTGAAATGACAGCCTTCTGAATGGGAGAAAATAATAGCAAATGAAGCAACTGACAAACAACTAATCTCAAAAATATACAAGCAACTTATGCAGCTCAATTCCAGAAAAATAAACGACCCAATCAAAAAATGGGCCAAAGAACTAAATAGACATTTCTCCAAAGAAGACATACGGATGGCTAACAAACACATGAAAAGATGCTCAACATCACTCATTATCAGAGAAATGCAAATCAAAACCACAATGAGGTACCACTTCACACCAGTCAGAATGGCTGAGATCCAAAAATCTGCAAGCAATAAATGCTGGAGAGGGTGTGGAGAAAAGGGAACCCTCCTACACTGTTGGTGGGAATGCAAACTAGTACAGCCACTATGGAGAACAGTGTGGAGATTCCTTAAAAAATTGCAAATAGAACTGCCTTATGACCCAGCAATCCCCCTGCTGGGCATACACACCGAGGAAACCAGAATTGAAAGAGACACATGTACCCCAATGTTCATCACAGCACTGTTTATAATAGCCAGGACATGGAAACAACCTAGATGTCCATCAGCAGATGAATGGATAAGAAAGCTGTGGTACATATACACAATGGAGTATTACTCAGCCGTAAAAAAGAATTCATTTGAATCAGTTCTGATGAGATGGATGAAACTGGAGCCGATTATACAGAGTGAAGTAAGCCAGAAAGAAAAACACCAATACAGTATACTAACACATATATATGGAATTTAGGAAGATGGCAATGACGACCCTGTATGCAAGACAGGGAAAGAGACACAGATGTGTATAACGGACCTTTGGACTCAGAGGGAGAGGGAGAGGGTGGGATGATTTGGGAGAATGACATTCTAACATGTATACTATCATGTAAGAATTGAATGGCCAGTCTATGTCTGACGCAGGATGCAGCATGCTAGGGGCTGGTGCATGGGGATGACCCAGAGAGATGTTATGGGGAGGGAGGTGGGAGGGAGGTTCATGTTTGGGAATGCATGTAAGAATTAAAGATATTAAATTTAAAAAAAAAAGACTTCTGAAATGAAGTAATATTTTTAAAAATTAATAAAATACAATGAAATACCAATGCATACCTACTGCCAAGTTGCTTCAGTCGTGTCCAACTCTGTGCGACCCCCAGAGACAGCAGCCCACCAGGCTCCCCCGTCCCTGGGACTCTCCAGGCAAGAACACTGGAGTGGGTTGCCATTTCCTTCTCCAATGCATGAAAGTGAAAAGTGAAAGTGAAGTCACTCAGTCGTGTCCGTCTTTTAGCGACCCCATGGACTGCAGTCTTCCAGGCTCCTCCATCCATGGGATTTTCCAGGCAAGAGTAATGGAGTGGTGTGCCATTGCCTTCTCTGAAAATTAATTTTAAAATTTTTGACAATACCAAAGTGCTAGTGAAGACACAAATCAACAGGAAGACTAATTTAGCAACCAATGGAAATGCAAAATGTTACAGCCACTCTGGAAATCGGTTTAGCAGTTTCATATAAAGGAAAGCTTGCATTTACCATATAACCTAGCAATCTCACTCCCAGGTATTTACTTTAGAGAAATAAAAACTTATATTCCTATAAAAACCTTTGCACTAAAATTTATAGCAGCTCTATACTACTAAGTCACTTCAGTCACGCCCGACTCTGTGCGACCCCATAGACGGCAGCCCACCAGGCTCCCCCATCCCTGGGATTCTCCAGGCAAGAACACTGGAGTGGGTTGCCATTTCCTTCTCCAGTGCATGAAAGTGAAAAGTGAAAGTGAAGTCGCTCAGTTGTGTCCGACTCTTCGGGACCCCGTGGACTGCAGCCTACCAGGCTCCTTCATCCATGGGATTTTCCAGGCAAGAGTACTGGAGTGGGTTGCCATTGCCTTCTCTGAGCAGCTCTATAATAGCCCCCAAATTGGAAATTAAATATCCTTCAAGAGATAAATAAATAAAGTGTGGTATAGCTATACAATGGAATGAGACTCAGCAATAAAAAATTGAGCTATTGATACCCTCAATAACTAAAACAAATTTCAAAAGCCTTATAGAGCTGAGAGCAGTCTGCAGAGGTGGTGTGTTCTGTATGTCACTTTAGAAGATATTCTTGCAAAGACAAAATAGTGATGAGGAACAAAGTTGTGGTTACCGGGAAGTTAAGGGTTAGTGAACAATAGAAGGATGTTAAGTGAGAATTTTAGGGTGATGCAACTGTTGTGTTCTGATTATGATAGTATTTACACAAATCCTTACCTCTATATATTAAAATGCATAAAATACAGGCATTAAAATACATTAAAATAGCCTATTATTGTGTATTAACTTTAAAAAATACAAAAAAATGAAAGCAGCAGAGTTTAGAGCCAATCCAGGACTACTAAAACACCAGTCTATACCACACATCAGTCTATACCACATTTCTTATACCCTTTTGGCTCATTCAAACCTCACTAAAAATTTCTTTTCGTTAATCCTCCTGTTTATCATATTTCTAGGTCAAGGTTGAAAAGTATTAGAACTTTTATTCCTGCTCTAGGATTTTTGTAAATATTTCATTCATAATCAAGTTATAAAAATTTCCTTTAGGTTTCAATGTATTTACCAATGTTCGTTTCCCTTTCGTCATTCCTGTGTTCCCAAATTGCTTTCAAATCTAATTAGGAAAATGCAAATTTCTCTCTACACTTTTTAAACCAACATAGTCTATAGGGACTGGTAAAAACATTAAACATTAAAAAGATAAAAATAATAGAGAAGAGAGGCAGGGCTATTACATTTTAAAAAGTTAAACAGCATACATTAAGCTCCGTAAAATGGGAACCTCTCTACTGATTTATATGTTCAGTTTATCTTTATAAATGTGAAAGGGCAGGAAAAATCAAAGAAAACACTAGCTGATTAAGGAGATAGCATAGCCTGGTGGAGAGATCAGGGCTTCTCAGACTCAGCATTGTAGGTATTTGGGGAGGGAAATTGTTCATTGTGAGGGGCTGTCCTGTACATTGTGAGATGTTAAGCAGCATCCCTGGTCTCTGCCCAGTGGATCCCAGCAGCATCTCCCCCACACCTGTGACAACCAATGTCCAGACAAGGCCCTGTGAGTGGCTGGGGCAAAATCACCCTAGGCTGAGAACCAGCTGGATGAAGCAAGGGACTTGCAGGCTGAGAGTAAGGGTTAAATCTAAAGTCCCCAATTAGCTCCTGAAGAAACCACAAAACCTTTTTTGTTTCCCACAGCACTGAAACAGGCTGAGCCTACTCCTATAAAATTCAAACAAGTTAATATGTGGAAGATGAACTGTAAATGGAATTGTGATTATTAATTAGTGACAAAAATATCAACTGTGGATTGGAAGTGAGACATAAAGAGACGAAGCTCCATAAAGGGTATGACTAATACAAAGCAGTAATTCTTTTTTTTAAACAAACATTTAAAAACTGGAATATAGTTAATTTACAATGTTGTGTCAGTTTCTGCTGTACAGCAAAGTGATTAGGTTATACAGATATATATATATATATATATATATATATATATACTTTTAAAAATGCTTTTCTATTATAATTTATTGAGTGCTCAGTCACTCAGTTGTGTCTGACTGTTTTGTGACCCCACAGACTATAGTCCATGAGGCTCCTTTATCCATGGAATTTTCCAAGCAAGGATATTGCATTGGGTTGCCATTTCCTCCTCCAGAGAATCTTCCTGACCCAGGGATGGAACCCATGTCCACTGCATTGCAGGCAGATTCTTTAGTACTGAGCCACAGAGGAATTATTTTTTATTGTTCAGTCACTCAGTATGTCCAACTCCTTGTGACCCTATGGACTGTAGCCAGCCAGGCTCCTCTGTCCATGGAATTCTCCAGGCAAGAATACTGGAGTGGGGTGTCATTTCCTACTTCAGGGGATCTTCCCAATCCAAGGATCAAACCCATGTCTCTTGCATCTCCTGCATTGGCAAGAGCGTTCTTTACTTCTAGCACCACCTGCAAAGGCCCTAGGACTGAACGCGCTTCTCTTAAGTCTCCTGCATCTGCCGGCATGTTCTTTCCTCTAGCATGACTGGGAAGACCCTTATTGTTTATTCAGTTCAGTTCAGTCACTCAGTCGTGTCCTACTCTTTGTGACTCCTGGACTGCAGCACGCTAGGCCTCCCTGTCCATTACCAACGCCTGGAGTTTACTCAGACTCATGTGCATGGAGTTAGTGATGCCATCTAACCATCTCATCCTCTGTCAATCCCTTCTCCTCCTGCCTTCAATCTTTCCCAGCATCAGGGTCTTTTCAAATGAGTCAGCTCTTCAAATCAAGTGGCCAAAGTATTGGAGTTTCAGCTTCAAAATCAGTCCTTCTAATGAATATTCAGGACTGATCTCCCTTAGGGTGGACTGGTTGGATCTCCCTGCAGTCCAAGGGGCTCTCAAGAGTCTTCTCCAAAACCATAGTTGAAAAGTATCAATTCTTCAGCGCTTAGCTTTCTTTATAGTCCAACTCTCACATCCATACATAACTACTAGAAAACCCATAGCCTTGACTAGATGGACCTTTGTTGACAAACTTATGTCTCTGCTTTTAATATGCTATCTAGGTTGGTCTAGGTTGGTCACTTTTCTTCCAAGGAGCAAGCGTCTTTTTATTTCATGGCTGCAGTCACCATCTGCAGTGATTTTGGAGCCCAAGAAAATAAAGTCAGCCACTGTTTCCACTGTTTCCCCATCTATTTCCCATGAAGTGATGGGACCAGATGCCATGTTGAGCTTTAAGCCAACTTTTTCACTCTCCTCTTTCACTTTCATCAAGAGGCTCTTTAGTTCTTTACTTTCTGCCATAAGGGTGGTGTCATCCGCATATCTGAGGTTACTGATATTTCTCCCAGCAATCTTGATTCCAGCTTGTGCTTCATCCAGCCCAGGGTTTCTCATGATGTACTCTGCATAGAAGTTAAACAAGCACAGTGACAATATACAGCCTTGACGTACTCCTTTTCCTATTTGGAACCAGTCTGTTCTTCCATGTCCAGTTCTAACTGTTGCTTCCTGATCTGTATGCAGATTTCTCAAGAAGTAGGTCACGTGGTCTGGTATTCCCATCTCTTTCAGAATTTTCCACAGCTTATTGTGATCCATGCAGTCAAAGGCTTTGGCATAGTCAATAAAGCAGAAATAGATGCTTTTCTGGAACTCTCTTGCTTTTCTGATGATCCATCAGATGTTGGCAATTTGATCTCTGGTTCTTCTGCCTTTTCTAAATCCAGCTTGAACATCTGGAAGTTCACGGTTCACATATTGCTGAAGTCTGGCTTGGAGAATTTTGAGCATTACTTTACTAGTGTGTGAGATGAGTGCAATTGTGCAGTAGTTTGGACATTCTTTGGCATTTCCTTTCTTTGAGATTGGAATGAAAACTGACCTTTTCCAGTCCTGTGGCCACTGCTGAGTTTTCCAAATTTGCTGGCATATTGAGTGCAGCACTTTCACAGCATCATCTTTTAGAATTTGAAATAGCTCAACTGGAATTCCATCACCTCCACTAGCTTTGTTGGTAGTGATGCTTTCTAAGGCCACTTCACTTCACATTCCAGGATGTCTAGCCATAGGTGAGTGATCACACCATCGTGATTATCTTGGTCGTGAAGCTCTTTTTTATACAGTTCTTCTGTGTATTCTTGCCACCTTTTCTTAATATCTTCTGCTTCTGTTAGGTCTCTACCATTTCTGTCCTTTATTGAGTCCATCTTTGCATGAAATGTTGCCTTGGTATCTCTAATTTTCTTGAAGAGATCTCTAGTCTTTCCCATTCTATTGTTTTCCTTTGTTTCTTTGCACTGATCACTGAGAAAAGCTTTCTTATGCCTCCTTGCTATTCTCTGGAACTCTTCATTCAGATGCTTATATCTTATATCTATATCTTATATCTATAGCCACTTTTCTGTTTTGCATTTCTTTTTCTTGGGGATGGTCTTGATCCCTGTCTCCTGTACAATGTCATGAACCTCCGTCCATAGTTCATCAGGCCCTCTGTCTATCAGATCTAGGCCCTTAAATCTATTTCTCACTTCCGCTGTAAAATTGTTAGGGACTTGATTTAGGTCATACTTGAATGGTATAGTGGTTTTCCCTACTTTCTTCAATTTAAGTCTGAATTTGGCAATAAGGATTTTACAATCTGAGCCACAGTCAGCTTGAGCATGGAGGCCAGGGATGCTGCTATGTATCCACCAAAGCATAGGACAGCTCCTTCAACAGCAAAGAATTATCCAGCCTAAAATGTCAAAAGGCTTCCCTGGTGTCTCAGATGGTAAAGAATCTGCCTGCAATGAAGGAGACTTGGATTCAATCCCTGGGTCAGGAAAATCTTCTGGATAAGGGAATGGCTATCCACTCCAGTATTCTTGTCTGGAGAATTCCATGCACAGTACTACTGAGGTTGAGAAATCCTGATTATAAAGCCTGATTAAAAATCATGATTATAAAAGTGTTTCTCTTAGAGTGATTCCATCAGGCAGGGTCCTGGCAGGAAGCAAAAGCCTCATCCAACTGGGATCTTAGAAACAAATGAATAAAGAGATGACTTAGAGAGCTATGGGCAATTTGAGGATATGGGCAAGTGATACGAAGGCTCTTAAGATTTATCAGTAAAATAAAGCTGTGACCTCCTCAGGCAAGAGGAATCCAGGGTGTAGAGATAGTATTTCTAGAGCCTTGTGAGACCCGGAGCTTTGAAAAGAAGGTGATGATAGGATTTGTGGTCACAGATTCTGCCAAAACTTAGTGCTGAAGCCACGAGGGAACAAGGAGAGAAGAACCCCAGTCTTCTTGTTTCTCCCCTCAAATCTCTCACCAAACCCAGTGGGAAGCCAGGGCACAAAGATGCCCAGGAACTGCAAACTTCAGGGTTGATTCCTCCCAGGGCACACACAGAGCAAGACAGAGAAGCACTAATACTATACTTACAGCAGATCTGTGGGGGTGGGGGTGGGGGTGGGGGTTGTTGGGTGGAGGAATAGCAAACACAGAATAGACAGCAGAGTTAGCTTTGATTAGCTTTGATTTGTTAGAGTTGATTTGCAGTGTTGTATTAATTACTGCTGTACAGCAAACTGATTCAGCTATACATACATACATATATATATATATATATATATATATATACATATACATACATACACATTCTTTTTTCTGTCCTTTATAGAGCCCATCTTTGCATGAAATGTTCCCTTGGTATCTCTGATTTTCTTGAAGAGATCTCTAGTCTTTCCCATTCTGTTGTTTTCCTCTATTTCTTTGTATTGATCGCCGAAGAAGGCTTTCTTATCTCTTCTTGCTATTCTTTGGAACTGTGCATTCAGATGCTTATATCTTTCCTTTTCTCCTTTGCTTTTCGCCTCTCTTCTTTTCACAGCTATTTGTAAGGCCTCCCCAGACAGCCATTTTGCTTTTTTGCATTTCTTTTCCATGGGGATGGTCTTGATCCCTGTCTCCTGTACCATGTCATGAACCTCATTCCATAGTTCATCAGGCACTCTATCTATCAGATCTAGGCCCTTAAATCTATTTCTCACTCCCACTATATAATCATAAGGGATTTGACTTAGGTCATACCTGAATGGTCTAGCGGTTTTCCCTATTTTCTTCAATTTAAGTCTGAATTTGGTAATAAGGAGTTCATGATCTGAGCCACAGTCAGCTCCTGGTTTGTTTTTGTTGACTGTATAGAGCTTCTCCATCTTTGGCTGCAAAGAATATAATCAGTCTAATTTCGGTGTTGACAATCTGGTGATGTCCATGTGTAGAGTCTTCTCTTGTGTTGTTGGAAGAAGGTGTTTGCTATGACCAGTGTATTTTCTTGGCAAAACTCTATTAGTCTTTGCCCTGCTTCATTCCGCATTCCAACGCCAAATTTGCCTATTACTCCAGGTGTTTCTTGACTTCCTACTTTTGCATTCCAGTCCCCTATAATGAAAAGGACATCTTTTTTGGGTGTTAGTTCTAAAAGATCTTGTACATCTTCATAAAACTGTGGCTCGGTAAAGGACAGAAATGGTATGGACCTAACAGAAGCAGAAGATATTAAGAAGAGGTAGCAAGAATACACGGAAGAACTGTACAAAAAAGATCTTCAGGACCCAGATGATCATGATGATGTGATCACTAATCTAGAGCCAGACATCTTGGAATGTGAAGTCAAGTGGGCCTTAGAAAACATCACTAGGAACAAAGCTGGTGGAGGTGATGGAATTCCAGTTGAGCTGTTTCAAATTCTGGAAGATGATGCTGTGAAAGTGCTGCACTCAATATGCCAGCAAATTTGGAAAACTCAGCAGTGGCCACAGGACTGGAAAAGGTCAGTTTTCATTCCAATTCCAAAGAAAGGCAATGCTAAAGAATGCTCACACTACCGAACAACTGCACTCATCTCACACGCTAGCAAAGTAATGCTCAAAATTCTCCAAGCCAGACTTCAGCAATACGTGAACCGTGAACTTCCTGATGTTCAAGCTGGTTTTAGACAAGGCAGAGGAACCAGATATCAAATTGCCAACATCCGATGGATCCTGGAAAAAGCAAGAGAGTTCCAGAAAAACATCTATTTCTGCTTTATTGACTATGCCAAAGCGTTTGACTGTGTGGATCACAATAAGCTGTGGAAAATTCTGAGAGAGATGGGAATACCAGACCACCTGACCTGCCTCTTGAGAAATCTGCATACAGATCAGGAAGCAACAGTTAGAACTGTACATGGAAGAACAGACTGCTTCCAAATAGGAAAAGGAGTATGTCAAGGCTGTATATTGTCACCCTGCTTATGTAACTTCTATGCAGGGTACATCATGAGAAACGCTGGACTGGAAGAAACACAAGCTGGAATCAAGATTTCCGGGAGAAGTATCAATCACCTCAGATATGCAGATGACACCACCCTTTGGCAGAAAGTGAAGAGGAACTCAAAAGCCTCTTGATGAAAGTGAAAGAGGAGAGTGAAAAAGTTGGCTTAAAGCTCAACATTCAGAAAACGAAGATCATGGCATCTGGTCCCATCACTTCATGGGAAATAGATGGGAAACAGTAGAAACTGTGTCAGACTATTTTTCTGGGCTCCAAAATCACTGCAGATGGTGACTGCAGACATGAAATTAAAAGACGCTTACTCCTTGGAAGAAAAGTCATGACCAACCTAGATGGCATATTCAAAAGCAGAGACATTACTTTGCTGACTAAAGTCCATCTAGTCAAGGCTATGGTTTTTCCTGTGGTCATGTATGGATGTGAGAGTTGGACTGTGAAGAAGGCGGAGCGCCGAAGAATTGATGCTTTTGAACTGTGGTGTGGGAGAAGACTCCTGAGGGTCCCTTGGACTGCAAGGAGATCCAACCAGTCCATTATGAAGGAGATCAGCCCCGGGATTTCTTTGGAAGGAATGATGCTAAAGCTGAAACTCCAGTACTTTGGCCACCTCGTGCGAACAGTTGACTCATTGGAAAAGACTCTGATGCTGGGAGAGATTGGGGGCAGGAGGAGAAGGGGACGACAGAGGATGAGATGACTGGATGGCATCACAGACTCGACAGACGTGAGTCTGAGTGAACTCCGGGAGATGGTGATGGACAGGGAGGCCTGGCGTGCTGCGATTCATGGGGTCGCAAAGAGTCGGACATGACTGAGCGACTGAACTGAACTGAACTGAACTGACATTCTTTTTTAGAATGTTCTTTTCCATTATGGTTTATCGTAGGATATTGAATATGGTTCTCTATTTTATACAGAAGGACCCTTTGTTTATCCATTCTGAATATAGAATCTTGCATCTGCTAGCCCAAATTTCTCCCCTGATCCCCTTTCTGTTTGCGGCCACCAGTCTGTCCTTTATGTCAGTGAATCTCTTTCAGTTTCATGGAGAGGTTTATGTGTAATATTTTACATTTTTTGGTATCATGTGATATTTGCCTTTCTCTTTCTGAGAGTCATGTTATTTTTCCCTTTGCATGCTTCTCAGATATCTATAGCTGGTGAAAACATAGCATAGAAGACTAGAATCCACAGTGCCAATATTTGGATGAGAAGAAAGTTACTATTTTCCAGGGTAGTCGACCCATTTTCCAAGTTATTTTCATACTTAATTGTAAGTGGAATCCAGCCTGATGTTCCAAATTCTATATTTCACAAAGAACTCATGGCTCAGGGTCAGCTACTGCTGGTTTTGAGGCAGGAATCAGAAGCAGGGCTGATATGGGTCTACTGAAGGCTATAAGATGGAAGAAGATTAGGGTGTAGCTAAGATTCCATTTGCTGAATGGATCTGGTTTAGGTCTCTCCTACACCTAAGAGGACTAGGATGTAGCTAAGATGGAAGAAGACTAGGGTGTAGCACTAACAATGTTCCAACCCAGTTTCACTCTTCTCCAGCTGTATGCCCCGGCAAAATTCTCAGATTTCCCTTTTGCAAAGTGGAGGAACCACATAGAACTAATAGGCGAGCTGCCTGGTACTGGAGAGATTCTCCAGGGCCACGTGAACAGTATGAGGCCTTGAGCTGGGGAAAGAAAAACCATTGTTTATGACAACTGGATATGTGGCAAGAGCAGATCAAACCAACCCCAAGCCCAAAGCAAAATCCTTATTAGCTGCTGGAACTCTTTAGGAGGTCAAAAAGATGAATTGCACAACTTCGCTAACAAAATAAGGTAAAATTAGACTTTATGTTTGAATAAACATTTCTGAATACCAATCATATGCCAGGGAGTATTCCAGGCAACTGAGCATCCAAGGATGTTACAGATTCTTTTTCTTAGGAAGTTCTCAACCACATGAAAGTTATTCATCTTCATACACGCTATCAAAAGTGTTTCTGTTTTATTTGAATGTTTAATCAATTTAACATGCTCAACTATTATAAAGTTGCCATTCAACAAATCATCTGTCCAGCACCCCTCCAAACTAGCATTCTTACCCTAGAAGACTAACCTTTCCCTTAGGGATTACAAGGTCTAAGCCTGTGTTATTGGGATGTTCTCTTCTATCTTCTCTGGCTACCCTCCATCTGCTCTCTTCTCAAGAGACATTTTTCTTTTTTTTGCTCATCCACTTCATTTCTTTACTTATTTATTTTGTATTCCTTGTTAAAAAATATAAATTTATTTATTTTAATTGGAGACATTACCTTTCAATATTGTATTAGTTTTGCCATACATCAACATGAATCTGCCACGGGTGTACACGTGTTCCCCATCCTGAACCCCCCCCCCACCTCCCTCCCATCCCATCCCTCTGTGTCATCCCAGTGCACCAGCCCCAAGCATCCTGTATCCTGCATCAAGCCTGGATGGTGATTCATTTCATATATGATATTATACATGTTTCAATGCCATTCTCCCAAATCATTCCAACCTCTCCCTCTCCCACAGAGTACAAAAGACTGTTCTATACATCTGTGTCTCTTTTGCTGTCTCACATACAGGGTTATCATGATCCTTAAAAAACTACCTTATAGAAATAGAACTGCCTTATGAGCCAGCAACCCACTACTGGGCATACACACTGAAGAAACCAGAATTGAAACAGACACGTGTACCCCAGTGTTCATTGCAGCACTGTTTATAATAGCCAAGACATGGAAGCAACCTAGATGTCCATCAAGAGACATTTTAAAAGTTCTCCATAGGTATGTGGATTTATCTCTGGGCTTTCTATATTGTTCCATTGATCTATATTTCTGTCTTTGTGCCAGTACCATACTGTCTTGATGACTGTGGCTTTGTAGTAGAGCCTGAAGTCAGGCAGGTTGATTCCTCCAGTTCCATTCTTCTTTCTCAAGATTGCTTTGACTATTCGAGGTTTTTTTTGTATTTCCATACAAATTGTGAAACTATTTGTTCTAGGTGTGTGAAAAATACTGCTGGTAGCTTGATAGGGATTGCATTGAATCTGTAGATTGCTTTGGGTAGTATACTCATTTTCCCTGTATTGATTCTTCCGATCCATGAACATGGTATATTTCTCCATCTATTAGTGTCCT
Organism: Ovis aries; assembly: GCF_016772045.2. Classification (NCBI taxonomy): domain Eukaryota; kingdom Metazoa; phylum Chordata; class Mammalia; order Artiodactyla; family Bovidae; genus Ovis; species Ovis aries. The sequence goes on along the minus strand of NC_056069.1, from coordinate 38,860,285 downwards.
CTTTGATTTCTTTCACCAGTGTTTTATAGTTTTACATATATAGGTCTTTAGTTTCAATCAGTTCAGTTCAGTTCAGTTCACTCGCTCAGCCGTGTCCAACTCTTTGTGACCCCATGAATTGCAACATGCCAGGCCTTCCTGTCCAACACCAACTCCTGGAGTTCACTCAGACTCACGTCCATCGAGTCAGTGATGCCATACAGTCATCTCATCCTCAGTCGTCCCCTTCTCCTCCTACTCCCAAATACCTCCCAGCATCAGAGTCTTTCCTAATGAGTCAACACTTCCCATGAAGTGGCCAAAGGACTGGAGCTTCAGCTTTAGCATCATTCCTTCCAAAGAAATCCCAGGGAAGATCTCCTTCAGAATGGACTGGTTGGATCTCCTTGCAGTCCAAGGGACTCTCAAGAGACATCTCCAACACCACAGCTCAAAAGCATTAATTCTTCGGTGCTCAGCCTTCTTCACAGTCCAACTCTCACATCCATACATGACCACTGGAAAAACCATAGCCTTGACTTAGTCGGCAAAGTAATGTCTCTGCTTTTGAATATGCTATCTAGGTTGGTCATGACTTTTCTTCCAAGGAGTAAGCGTCTTTTAATTTCATGGCTGCAGTCACCATCTGCAGTGATTTTGGAGCCCCCCAAAATAAAGTCTGACACTGTTTCTACTGTTTCCCATCTATTTCCCATGAAGTGATGGGACCAGACGCCATGATCTTCATTTCCTGAATGTTGAGCTTTAAGCCAACTTTTTCACTCTCCTCTTTCACTTTCATCAAGAGGCTTTTGAGTTTCTCTTCACTTTCTGCCATAAGGGTGGTGTCATCTGCATATCTGAGGTGATTGATATTTCTCCAAGCAATCTTGATTCCAGATTGTGTTTCTTCCAGTCCAGCGTTTCTCATGATGTACTCTGCATATAAGTAAAATAAGCAGGGTGACAATACACAGCCTTGACATACTCCTTTTCCTATTTGGAACCAGTCTGTTCTTCCATGTCCAGTTCTAACTGTTGCTTCCTGACCTGCATACGGATTTCTCAAGAGGCAGGTCAGGTGGTCTGGTATTCCTGTCTCTTTCAGAATTTTCCACAGTTGATTGTGATCCACACAGTCAAACGCTTTGGCATAGTCAATAAAGCAGAAATAGATGTTTTTCTGGAACTCTCTTGCCTTTTCCATGATCCAGCAGATGTTGGCAATTTGATATCTCGTTCCTCTGCCTTTTCTAAAACCAGCTTGAACATCAGGAAGTTCACGCTTCACATATTGCTGAGGTCTGGTTTGGAGAATTTTGAGCATTACTTTACTAGCGTGTGAGATGAGTGCAGTTGTTCGGTAGTGTGAGCATTCTTTAGCATTGCCTTTCTTTGGAATTGGAATGAAAACTGACCTGTTCCCGTCCTGTGGCCACTGCTGAGTTTTCCAAACTTGCTGGCATGTTGAGTGCAGCACTTTCACAGCATCATCTTCCAGAATTTGAAACAGCTCAACTGGAATTCCATCACCTCCACTAGTTTTGTTTGTAGTGATGCTTTCTAAGGCCCACTTGACTTCACATTCCAAGATGTCTGGCTCTAGATTAGTGATCACATCATCATGATTATGTGGATCATGAAGATCTTTTTTGTACAGTTCTTCCGTGTGTTCTTGCCACCTCTTCTTAATATTTTCTGCTTCTGTTAGGTCCATACCATTTCTGTCCTTTATCGAGCCCATCTTTGCATGAAATATTCCCTTGGTATCTCTAATTTTCTTGAAGAGATCTCTAGTCTTTCCCATTCTGTTATTTTCCTCTATTTCTTTGCATTGATCGCTGAAGAAGGCTTTCTTATCTCTTCTTGCTGTTCTTTGGACTTCTGCATTCAGATGCTTGTATCTTTCCTTTTACGTTTGCTTTTTGCCTCTCTTCTTTTCACAGCTATCTGTACGGCCTCCTCAGACAGCCATTTTGCTTGTTTGCATTTCTTTTCCATGGGGATAGTCTTGATCCCTGTCTCCGGTACAATGTCACGAACCTCATTCCATAGTTCATCAAGCACTCTATCTATGAGATCTAGGCCCTTAAATCTATTTCTCACTCCCACTGTATTATCATAAGGGATTTGATTTAGGTCATACCTGAATGGTCTAGCGGTTTTCCCTATTTTCTTCAATTTAAGTTTAAATTTGGTAATAAGGAGTTCATGATCTGAGCCACAGTCAGCTCCCAGTTGCTTTTGTTGACTGTATAGAGCTTCCCCATCTTTGGCTGCTAAGAATATAATCAATCTGATTTCGGTGTTGACCATCTGGTGATATCCATGTGTAGAGTCTTCTCTTGTGCTGTTGGAAGAAGGTGTTTGCTATGACCAGTATATTTTCTTGGCAAAACTCTATTAGTCTTTGCCCTGCCTCATTCTGCATTCCAAGGCCAAATTTGCCTGTTACTCCAGGTGTTTCTTGACTTCCTACTTTTGCATTCCAGTCCCCTATAATGAAAAGGAAATCTCTTTGGGGTGTTAGTTCTAAACGGTCTTGTACGTCTTCATAAAACCGTTCAACTTCAGTTTCTTCAGTATTACTGGTTGGGGCATAGGCTTGGATAACTGTGATATTGAATGGTTTGCCTTGCAGATGAACAGAGATCATTCTGTCATTTTTGAGATTGCATCCATGTACTGCATTTCAGACTCTTTTGTTGACCATGATGGCTACTCCATTTCTTCTGAGGGATTCCTGCCCACAGTAGTAAATATAATGGTCATCTGAGTTAAATTCACCCATTCCAGTCCATTTTAGTTTGCTGATTCCTAGAATGTCGATGTTCACCCTTGCCATCTCTTGTTTGACCACTTCCAATTTGCCTTGATTCACGGACCTGACATTCCAGGTTCCTATGCAATATTGCTCTTTACAGCATTGGATCTTGCTTCTATCACCAGTCACATCCACACCTGGGTATTGGTTTTGCTTTGGCTCCATCCCTTCATTCTTTCTGGAGTTATTTCTCCACTGATCTCCAGTAGCATATTGGGCACCTAATGACCTGGGGAGTTCCTCTTTTGGTATCCTATCATTTTGCCTTTTCATACTGTTCATGGGGTTCTCAAGGCAAGAATATTGAAGTGGCTTGGTAGATATATTCCTAATCCCACTGCTGGGCATATACACCAAGGAAACCAGAATTGAAAGAGACATGTGTACCCCAATGTTCATCACAGCACTGTTTATAATAGCCAGGACGTGGAAGCAACTTAGGTGTCCATTAGCAGACGAATGGTTAAGAAAGCTGTGGTACATATACACAATGGAGTATTACTCAGCCATTAAAAAGAATACATTTGAATCAGTTCTAATGAGGTGGATGAAACTGGAGCCGATTATACAGAGTGAAGTAAGCCAGAAAGAAAAACACCAATACCGTATACTAACGCATATATATGGAATTTAGAAAGATGGTAATGATAACCCTGTATGCAAGACAGCAAAGGAGACACAGATGTATAGAACAGTCTTTTGGACTCTGTGGGAGAAGGAGAGGGTGGGATGATTTGGGAGAATGGCATTGAAACATGTATAATATCATATAAAAAATGAATCACCAGTCTAGGTTCGATGCAGGATAGAGGATGCTTAGGGCTGGTGTACTGGAATGACCCAGAGAGATCGTATGGGGAGGGAGGGTTCAGGATGGGGAACACGTGTACACCCGTGGCAGATTCATGTTGATGTATGGCAAAACCAATACAGTATTGTAAAGTAAAATAAAAAAAAATAAAAATAATAAAAAATAAAAGTTCTCTGAATGTGCATAACATCCCTCTGGTGTCACCTCTCTTCACATGATCCTGATGGTTTTCTGGTTCTTTCCATGGACTCTGAAAGTCTTTCTTCCCAGTAACTGTCCTTATTATCAACTTCTCATATTCTAAGTGTTGGCTACATTCTTCTGCAATCTCTTGAAGGTCTTCTCCAAGTTTATGCCTCTTTTGGTAAGTTCATAAAAAATGAATGATTAAATTCTGAAAGAAGTTTTTCTCAGGTTTCAAGTTTCTTTTGAAGTATCTTCTCCATGATTTTGCACTTCACATCCTCCATGCCTCCCACATGGCCCATAGTACCCACAACCCTGGCCTGGTCCAGCTTCTGTTCCATGCACTGCAACTTTGCAAGTGTGGTACCTAGCACATGAGGTAAAAGTCATGGGATCTGAAAAAAAATGGGTCTGCCTTCTTGAATCTTGGAACCTGACAGAACTCTTTTCCAGGTGCTCTTCTCAGTCATTTTTAGTGCAACACTCTTAAATACTTACCACCTCAGTGGTCCTTTCAATTTTGAATTACCTAGTGGTGTAGCTAGAAATTTAAGGCACTCAAGCAAAAATGTTTGGAATCCATTATATTTATTTCTAGAGTTCTTCCAATTCAGATGCCATCTAAGTGTCATTCAAATCAGAGAGAGTCAAGAAAACAGAGTGAGCAGCAGGATGTTTCTGATTCCTCTGATCACTAGGGCCAAGTTACTAAAGCAGGGCTGAAACAGTGCTTCATTATCCCCATTTTTATTTCATTTTATTTATTAATTATTATTATTATTATTTTTGCCATTGGTTATCCTCTATGACCTAGACTCTAGCATTTTGAAAAAAGGTCTGGGAGAGTCTCAGCCAGAAGCACATTTTTGATGAATGAGATTTTGGAGAACAATACCTTACACATTTGTATTAGTTTTCTGTGGCTGCATAAACTATTACCCCTAAAGTTAGTATCTTAGAACAATAAACATGTAGTATCTCACAATTTCTGACTCAGGAATTAGGAAGCAGTTTGCTGAATGGATCTGGTTTAGAGTCTCTCCTGAGACTCTAAAGGGGTGCTCAAGGGGTCAGCCAACACCTCCATCTCCTGCAGGTGATTGGAAGGATCAGCATTCAAGGTAGCTCACTTCCAATGCTGTCGAGTAAATGCTGGCAGGAGACCTCAGTTTCTTCCTACATGGACCACACCATAAGTCTTCTTGAATGTCTTCATTCCTCAGCACTTGGCTTTCCCCAGAGTGATCCAAGAGAGAGTAAAGCAAGTGCTGCAATGTCTTTAATGATCTAACCTTGGAATATACATACTGTCATTCCCACAGTATCCATGAATACCAGGGAGCAAAGTTCATTGGAGGCCACCTTGGGTGGCATCGGGGCACTCACTAGACATTTGCCATGTTTAATGGCATCCAAGGTTATCAATAAAATATACATGTGATTTGGTAGTCAATACACAAGTTGGTAATGAACATCATCCTGGAATACCTAAGTATGTTAAAAAGTTAAATTTTCATTACTGACTTCCAAGGCTTGTGAGGCTACAACAAGGTCTAACCAAAGTCCACATGGTCCTGAAACTTCCTTTTTCCCATATAGTAACAGAATTTCTAGATTTGTTCCTCAGTCATCTAACCTTGAAATTGTGACATGCACTTGTGGGTCAGTTGTAAGTTTTTGTTTCTAACATTTTTGAAGACTAAGAACGTTTTCCTCTTTCAGAAAGCATTATAAATATGGATACAGATTGGCTATTCTTAGGAAGCAGTTTAAACAGCAGCTGTGATTCTGTCCTAATTTTTAAAATTTGTTAACATTAGCTTGTTTACATGACCCAGAACCTACAATCTGCTTTTCCAACTGTTTATTTGTACTTGTGTTGCACATTTCAGTCTGTATGTGGTCTTCCCAACAATTAGATGGAGTTTATATTTTATCAAAATCCTGTATTCATTTTCCTTTTAGAATCATGTTCTAGATAAACAGGAATTTCTAAGACTATGATATTTCACGTACAATTGATTCTCAAAGGACCTTTTCCATATTCTATTACAATGTCATACCTGGTGTGGCAGGCTTGGGGTGCAAACTTTGGAAGGAATAAGCCAAATGGGAAAGACTATATCTTGGAGTTACAGATTTAGATGCTGATTGAGATTCAGCTTCAGTGTCATCCTGACAGGTGTGAAGAAGGTGGCAGGTCTGCTACTACATTTCCCAGATACCAGGACTTCGCCACATCACTAGAACCTAAGTTTTCAATCTGTCTATGACATATTATCTCAAAAAGTGTTTATCTTTAATTCAGTCACCACAAAACATTCAGAATGTCCCAAAATGGAGTCACACTCTGCATTTACCATCTAGATGAACATGACAGTACTTTCTCAAAACAACTCTTTGAACTCTGTCTCTAAGAGTTTTGGCTTCAAAGTATAGTGAATACCACTTCCTAGGAAACTTAATGGAAAGCTATGATCTTGAAATCTAGACGAAGTAGCACTTACAATCTGAAGGGCTTTCTTTCCCCATTACAAAGCAGCATCTTGACAACACTGACATGGAAGAAAGAAGCCCTAATGGACATCATAGGAAGAAGCTAAGTCAAAGGTTTGGAAGTACAGAGCAAGTCTCTTGACCATCAGGATGAGGTCATGGATCCTGGTGCAAGTCTAAAAAGTTAGCACAGTTCTCTCAAACAAAGAGGCTCATACTAAAAAAAAGACCCAAGAGTCACATGAAAGGGAATCAACAATAGCATCCACTTCAACACAATAGAAATAAACTTAACATCATCTTCCAGAGGAAATCAACTAATGAATTTCATCTGCATGTATTTAATTGAATCTACAAAAAATTCTAAATACTGGTGAGTTTTCCTTGGAGAAATAGAATTAAAGTTATTACTCAGTGGAAATTATAATTATTTTTACTTATTAAACAAGCAGTTACTTTGGAAACAAAGCTTGAGAACAATCTATTATAAGGAAAAAATAAAGGGAAGCAATAACGCAGAGCCAAACAAGTCAGTTACTAGAAAATACATCAATGAGAAATGCTTAAAGTCTGTGAACTTTTGATCAAATACTGTTCTATTTTAAGAAGAAACAAACTAGTATATGGTAAGTCATACATCATACGTTGTTTAACATGCACTGATGTTTAACTAGTCTGAACAAACAGACTGGTTCCAAGTAGGAAAAGGAGTACATCAAGGTTGTATATTGTCACCCTGCTTAGTTAACTTAAATGCAGAGTGCATCATGAGAAACACTGGGCTGGAAGAAGCACAAGCTGGAATCAAGATTGCCGGGAGAAATATCAATAACCTCAGATATGCAGATGACACTACCCTTATGGCAGAAAGTGAAGAGAAACTAAAAGCCTCTTGATGAAAGTGAAAGAGGACAGTGAAAAAGTTGGCTTAAAGCTCAATATTCAGAAAACTAAGATCATGGCATCTGGCTCCATCACTTCATGGGAAATAGATGGGGAAACAGTGGAAACACTGTCAGACTTTATTTTTTTGGCTCCAAAATAACTGCAGATAGTGATTGAAGCCATGAAATTAAAAGACGCTTACTCTTTGGAAGGAAAGTTACGACCAACCTAGATAGCATATTCAAAATCAGAGATATTACTTTGCCAACAAAGCTCCATCTAGTCAAGGGTATGGTTTTTCCAGTAGTCATATATGGATGTGAGATTTGGACCATGAAGAAAGCTAGCACCAAAGAATTGATGCTTTTGAACTGTGGTGTTGGAGAAGACTCTTGAGAGTCCCTTGGGCTACAAGGAGATCCAACCAGTCCATTCTAAAGGAGATAAGTCCTGGGTGTTCTTTGGAAGGAATGATGCTAAAGCTGAAACTCCAGTACTTTGGCCACCTCATGTGAAGAGTTGACTCATTGGAAAAGACTCTGATGCTGGGAGGGACTGGGAGCAGGAGGAGAAGGAGACGACAGAGGATGAGATGGCTGGATGGCATCACCGACTCGATGGACGTGAGTCTGAGTGAACTCCAGGAGTTGGTGATGGACAGGGAGGCCTGGTGTGCTGCAATTCATGGGGTCGCAAAGAGTCGGACACGACTGAGTAACTGAACTGAACTTAACTGAAATGATGCATTCTGCAAGGAAGCAGTGTCAGGATTTTTTTAAAATTAAAGCCATTTAGCTGGTTTTCAGAGTTTTTAATAAATAGAGAATTAATAGGAAGATGATATGTTTTTATGAATTGCATACCCTAGGTAAACGCAGTGTGGCAGTTTACTAAAGTAATAGAAAACCATACAGAAAAAAAAAAAAAAAAGATTGGCCTAATCACATGAGGGTTTTCTCTGGGGATTTTGCAATCAGTTGAAATATGCTCAACTTTAGGTTTAATCAATGAAAACTTGAAGTGTAGCAAAAATTCACTTTATGATTAAAGACAAGAAGGTTGAGGAAGCTACTCATCTGATTTACTAAACTGCATAGATTGTGAAACAGTTTATAAGATAATCTGTGTGGTAAGAGATAACCTATTGTCTCATAAAAAGTTGATCAGGAGGAAGAAGTTTTGAAATTTAGTCATGGTTTCATTTTGTAATATCCCGTGACCCTGGTGAAGTCACATCCTTTCAACTTGAAGTTTTGTTCTGTAGAGCTGATAAAAAAATATTCTTTTGTCTATCTTACAGGTCTGATGTGATGATCCGTATACATAGAAATAGTCTGTAAACTCCTAAATGCTGAGGCGACATCAGGAGCAATTTTGAAGGCAAAAGACAGGCAGGACAAAAAGCCAATAAGAACAGAAGAGACCCTTCTTTTCCTCTTAGGAGATTGTGTCTTATTGTTATTTTTCTTTTAACAAAAAGCAATACATGTCTGTATTGTGGAAATCATCACAAAACAATGGGGGAAATCATCACAAAACAACACAAAGAAGCAGTAGAAGAAGATAATCATTTAAATCTCACAATGGCTCTGTTCTGTTCTAACCCACATGTTACACATTTTACACATGGAGAAACTCAGCTTAGAGAGAAAAACTATTGTCTAAGTTCACTGATATGGACTGAATTGTGTCCCCCATCAAAATGTGTATGTTGAAGCTCTAACCCTCAGTGTGATGTTTGAAGGTGAAGCCTTTGGGAGGCTTAGAATTAGGTTCAGATGAGCTCATGGTTGGCGGGGGGATGGGGGGCGATATGTCCTGGTCTGATGAGATTAGTGCCTTTATAATAGACAACAGAGTGAGCACTCCTCCTCCCGCTCCCTCTCATAAAGAAGACACCACATGAGCACATAACAAAAGGTAACTTCCACAAGCCAGGAAGAGAGTTCTCACCAGAAATCAATCATGCTGGCACTGGGGTCTTGGACTTTTAGCCACTAAAATTATGAGAAAATAAATGTCTATTGTTTAAGATGCACAGTCTGTTTTGATTATGGCAGTCCAAGCTGTATAATACATTCACATAGCTGGTAGCCCTGAGTTAATACTCAGGTTAACACTCAGGCTCACACTTTTAATCTTAAGATAAATAAAAATAATGCAACCTACCCACTAAAGTTAAGACATATATAATAATAATAACAATAGCAGCAGCTAAACAATGTTTTAAATGCTTTACGTGTATTAACTCATTAAACTCCTACTATAAAGTTTTGACATTTGTTTTATTATTCCTTTTTTTAAAATGAAGTACAGTTGACATACAACATTGTATTAGTTTCAGGCATATAACATAATGACTCACTATTTGTATATGCTATGAACTGGTCATCATAACAAGTTTGGTTAGCATCTGCAAACATATATAGTTACAGAATGTTTTCTTATGATGAGAAGAAAAATGTTTTAAGATTTACTTTGCAACTTCCAAATATGCAATGCAGCTTTATCAACTATAGTCACCATGAAGTACAATACATCTTCAAGACTTACTTATTTTATAAGTGGAAGTTTGTACCTTTGACTCCCTTCACCCATTTATCCCTTCCAAGCTGGGGAACTCATCTTTTGGTATCATATCTTTTTGTCCTTTTATACAATTCATGAGGTTCTCACGGCATGTACACTGGGGTGGTTTGCCAGTCCCTCCTCCAGTTCACGTTTTTTCAGAACTCCCCACTATGACCTGTCCATCTTGGATGGCCCTACACAGCATGGCTCAGAGAATCATTGAGTTACATAGGCTGCTTCTCCACCACAAGGCAGTGATCCACAAAGGGGAAAGATCCAGAAGACATGGAAAGAATACATGGAAGATCTGTACAAAAAAGATCTTAATGAATCAGATTACTATGCTGGTGTGGTCAGTCACACAAAGCCAGACATTCTGGAGTGTGAAATCAAGTGGGCCATAGGAAGCACTGTTGTTAATAAAGTAAGTGGATGTGATAGAATTCCAGTAGAGCTATTCAAAACCCTAAAGGATGATGCCATCAAGGTGTTGCACTCAATATGTCAGCTAATCTGGAAGACCCAGCAGTAGCCCAGAACTGGAAAAGGTCAACCTTCATCCCAATTCCCAAGAAAGGTAGTACAAAAGAATGTTCTAACCATTGGACAATTGCATTCATCTTGCATGCTAGTAAGGTCATGCTTAAAACCTTGCATGCTAGGCTTCAGCATTATGCAAACCAAGAACTTCCAGATGTCCAAGCTGGATTTAGAAAAGGCAGAGGAACCAGAGATCATATTGCCAACATTCACTGGATTGTAGAGAAAGCATGGGAATTCCAGAAAAATGTCTGCCTCTGTTTCATTGACTACGCTAAAGCCTTTATGTGGGTCATAACAAACTGTGGAAAGCTCTTAAAGAGATGGGAATACTTTACAGAGCATCTTACCTGTCTCCTGAGAAACCTGTAAGCAGGTCATGAAGCAACAGTTAGAACCCTGTATGGAACAAATGATTTGTTCAAGATTGAGAAAGGAGTACAACAGGGCTGTCTGTTGTTACCTTGTTTGTTTATCCTATACACTGAGCACATCATGAGAAATGCCAGGCTGGATGAGTTACAAGGGCTTCCCTGGTGGCTCAGATGGTAAACAGTCTGCCTGCAGCGCAGAAGATGGAGGTTCGACTCCAGGGTCAAGGAGACCTCCTGGAGAAGGAAATGGCAACCCATTCCAGTATTCTTGCCTGGAAAATCCCATGGATGGAGGACCCTGGCAGGCCATAGTCTATGGAGTCACAAAGAGGGATGAATTACAAGCTGGAATCAAGATAGGTGGGATAAACTTCAACAACCTCAGATATGTGACTGATACCACTGTAATGGCAGAAACAAAAAGGAATAAAGAGCCTTTTGATGAGGGTGAAGGAGGAGAGTGAAAGAGCCAGCTTAAAATTAAATACTAAAAAAAAATTAAGACCATGACATTCAGCCCCATTACTTCATGGCACATAGAAGGGGAAATGGTGGAAGTTGTGACAGATTTCCTCTTAGGCTCTAAAATCACTGCAGGTGGTGACTGCAGCCATGAAATCAGAAGATGATTGCTTCTTGGCAGGAAAGCAATGACAAACCTAGACAGTGTGTTGAAACGCAGAGATATTACTCTGCCTACAATGGTACATATAGTCAAGGCTTTGGTCTGCCCAGTGGTCATGTATGATTGTGAGAGCTGGACCGTAAGGAAGGCAGAGAGCCAAAGAATTTGTGCCTCATACTGTGATGCTAGAGAAGACTCCTGAGAGTCCCTTGGGACAGCAAGGAGATCAAACAAATCAATCTTAAGGGAAATTAACCCTGAATACCTGTTAGAAGGACTTAATGCTGAAGCTGAAGCTCCAGTATTTTGGCCATCTGACATGAACAGCCACCTCATTGGAAAAGTCCCTGATGCTGGGATAGATTGAGGGCAGGAGAATAAGAGGACATCAGAGCATGAGATGTTTGGATGACATCACCAATGCAATGGACATGAACTTGGGCAAACTTCGGGAGATAGTGAGGGGCAGGGAGGCCTGGCATGCTGCAGTCCATGGGGTCACAAAGAGTCAGACACAACGGCGACTGAAGAACAACAACATCTATTTGTCCCACCTTCACACCAGCCTCAGGCAACAACTAATATGTTCCCTGTATCTACTGTTGTTTTAGAGTTCACATATAAGTGAGATCATACAGTATTCATGTTTCTTTGTCTGACATTTCACTTAGCATCATGCCCACAGGTCCATTCATGTTGTCACAAATGATAAGATTCCATTTTTTAAATCAGATAATATTCCATTGACTATAAATACACATCTTTTTTATCCATTTATCTGTTGATAGACATTAGACTGTTTTCATATTTTGGCTACTGTAAATAATGCTGTAACAAATATGGAGGTGCATATATTTTTTGAGTTAGTATTTTTGTTTTCCTTAAATGCATTTCATAGGTGGAATTGCTGGATCATATGGTAATTTTTTTAATTTTTATTTTTGCTTTATTTTACTTTACAATACTATATTGGTTTTGCCATACATTGACATGAATCTGCCACGGGTGTACATGAGTTCCCAATCATGAAACCCCCTCCCACCTCCCACCCCATATCATCTCTCTGGATCATCCCCGTGCACCAGCCCCAAGCATCCTGTATCCTTTATCGAACATAGACTGGCGATTTGTATCTTACCTGATAGTATACATGTTTCAATGCCATTCTCCCAAATCATTCCACCCTCTCCCTCTCCCACAGAGTCCAAAAGTCCATTCTACACATCTGTGTCTCTTTTGCTGTCTCACATACAGGGTCATCATTACCATTTTTCTAAATTCCATATATATGTGTTAGTATAATGTATTGGTGTTTTCCTTTCTGGCTTACTTCACTCTGTATAATAGGCTCCAGTTTCATCCACCTCATTAGAACTGATTCAAATGTATTCTTTTTAATGGCTGAGTAATATTCCATTGTGTATATGTACCACAGCTTTCTTATCCATTCATCTGCTGATGGACATCTAGGTTGTTTCCATGTCCTGGCTATTATAAACAGTGCTGCGATGAACATTGGGGTACATGTGTCTCTTTCAGTTCTGGTTTCCTCGGTGTGTATGCCCAGCAGGGGGATTGCTGGGTCATAAGGCAGTTCTATTTGCAAACTTTTAAGGAATCTCCACACTGTTCTCCATAGTGGCTGTACTAGTTTGCATTCCCACCAACAGTGTAAGAGGGTTCCCTTTTCTCCACACCCTCTCCAGCACTTATTGCTTGCAGACTTTTGGATTGCAGCCATTCTGACTGGTGTGAAATGGTACCTCATTGTGGTCTTAATTTGCATTTCTCTGATAATGAGTGATGTTGAGCATCTTTTCATGTGTTTGTTAGCCATCCGTATGTCTTCTTTGGAGAAATGTCTATTTAGTTCTTTGGCCCATTTTTTGATTGGGTCATTTATTTTTCTGGAATTGAGCTGCATAAGTTGCTTGTATATTTTTGAAATTAGTTGTTTGTCAGTTGCTTCATTTGTTATTATTTTCTCCCATTCAGAAGGCTGTCTTTTCACCTTGCTTATAGTTTCCTTTGTTGTGCAGAAGCTTTTAATTTTAATTAGGTCCCATTTGTTTATTTTTGCTTTTATTTCCAGTATTCTGGGAGGTGGATCATAGGGGTACTGGCACAAAGACAGAAATATAGATCAATGGAACAAAATAGAAAGCCCAGAGATAAATCCACACACATATGGACACCTTATCTTTGACAAAGGAGGCAAGAATATACAGTGGAGAAAAGACAATCTCTTTAACAAGTGGTGTTGGGAAAACTGGTCAACCACTTGTAAAAGAACGAAACTAGATCACTTTCTAACACCACACACAAGAACAAACTCAAAATGGATTAAAGATCTAAACGTAAGACCAGAAACTATAAAACTCCTAGAGGAGAACATAGGCAAAACACTCTCTGACATATCGTGATTCTATTTTGATTTTTTTGAGAAATCTCCATGCTGTTTTCCCAGTACCTGAAACAATTTACATTCTTAACAACAATGCATGAGGGTTCCTTTTTCTCCACAGTTTTGCCAAAACTTGCTATTTCTTGTTTTTCCAATCATAAACATTCTAATAGATGTGAAGAGATATTTCATTGTGGTTTTCATTTGAATTTCCCTGATGGTTAGTGATGTTGAACACCTTTTAATGTAACTGTTGGCTGTCTGTATTTCTTTGGAAAAATATATGTTTAGAACCTTTACCCATTTCTGTTTTTTACTGTTAAATTGTATATGCTTAGATGTTCAGTTGTGTCTGACTCTTTATGACCCCATGGACTATATCTGCCAGGCTCCTCTGTCCATGGAATTTTCTAGGTGGAAATATTGGAGTGGGTTGCCATTTCCTACTCCAGGGATTAAGTTGTATGAGTTCTTTATATATTTTTAATAGTAACTCTTTAACAGATATATAATTTGCAATTATTTTTCCCATTATGTAGGTTGCCTTTTTATTTCAATGATGGACTTTTGCTGTACAATTTTTTTTTAGTTTGCTGTAGTCCTATTATCATCCTTTAATACACTAGTAAAATAATTTTTCAAACCATTATAAAGACAAAACTCAAAATAAATAATGGGGAATGAATAATAACTCAAGTTGAGATACTCTTTTGACAATGATAGATTGGATTCAACTCTAAGTGAAGATTTTTTGTTTTGGTTTTTGTTTTGTCTTTAATTAATTCCTAGGCTGAGTGTTCCCAGAACAAAATTTTTGTAATCTCATGCTTCAGATACTCATGGTGATAAATTATAATGGCCTTGAAATAGAAGAATCTGGAACATGACAAGCGTAGACACATGGGGCACAAATATTCAAACTGGCTCTAAGAAATGTTTATCTATTTAGAGACTTAAATTTGAAATTTTGCATGAAAATTCACAATAAGATACCTGACCATCTGGGTATTCAGGACACACATAGCAACACATACCATTAATGATCTGTCTAGAGGATAAATTAGCTTAGCTAAATAAAGACCTTGTTATAACAGAAAAATTGCCATAGAGAAAAGACACACACTTATTTATCAACTTGGAAGATTAAAAGAACCAGAAAAGCATAGTTAGTGGTAATAGAAAAAAAATGATATGAAGGAATGAGTGAAAGAAGAGGTCTTACAATGTAACAATTGTTTTGAGAAATAACATTATGAAGAACCAGTTAAAACTGAATAAATCAAAGAGTTGTTTAATCAAATCCACCTCTCTTTTCAAGACTTTCTCCACTGCCTACAAATTTTGTGAATACTATCATTTTAAAATGTTTTGTATATTCTCTATTTTATTTCATAAAAGTAGCGTTTTAAAGGAGAAAAACCTTACACTAGGCCATTTTTTTCCATCCTACAAAAATAATTTTTAAAAATTAAACAATAAGAATGATGATAGTCACACCAGGTTCAAAACTGATTCATCTTTTGATAATGTGATACTAAGTGCATTAACCAGCAGCTTAAGCACCTAAGAATAAATTCTCCATTCAATATTAATCCACCAAAAAGGTAGATTTCTCACATATATAAAACATATTCAACAAATTCGTATATTCTTATAGCAAGATAATTTAATCATACAATAAAAGTTTTGCAATACTAAATATTCAGAGCTCTTTTGTAACATTGTAAATTTAAAAGTATGTATTGCATCATACAGTTATTTTAAATAAATGGAAGATTTTAAATTCACTAAATGCCTGCTACACAGTGTATAAACTATTACAGAGAAACTTTTGGTTCACAGAGATATTATTTTGACTAATAATAAGCATCTCTAACACTTTCATTGCCTAGTAACTTTTCCTTTGTCAGGAATTAACATTAGGGGTTTTGAATCAGCCCTACTCTTACTCTTACCTTCTATATAATCTCATGTAAACAATTTTGCATCTTTGATCCCAACTCATTATGACAGGGTCACCAGTAAGCTCTAAGGGTGTTTACTGTATGTGGTCATCCATTTTGCTTTGGTAGGTCCACACAATAAACTGACTCTAAGTAAAGCTGATTTCTTTATTCTTTCTGCACAAATAGCTGGATTTTGAATACTTACATAACAAGAGAGCCCAAGAGGCTGCCAAAAATTACAGCTGTGGGAAAGGTATTAAAAGCCTTTATCCTCAGCACAAATCCTTTTTCCTCTTAATTTTTAAACACATATATGGTCAACAGGATTGTTAATCTTTATGTTTTTCATTCATTTTCTCCTTTAGTTCATATTATTAAGTAATTCATAATAATGTTAAAAACTCTTTCAAGGTGTAAAAGCTGCTTTTATTAAGTTCTCTTTTAGAAACAGAAGTAAGAACTTTGCAATAACTAAACTCGAATCTTTCCAACTTCTGCACTCCCAAAAAGGGATCAAAAGGATCCTTCATAAGGGAGATAACACTTGTCAAAATCTGTTTTCTATTTTCCTTAAAACATGCCATTGTCAGAGGTCAAAGTGGCTGCTCTTTTCTGTACAGTTTTACCCATGGAATATTTCATCCTGCCTGACACCAGGGGTGTCATAACCAATGGAAGAACCTCTTTTGTTTCTTAATATTGCAGTGGAACTGAGTAAAAGAAAAAGTCCATTTTAAAGAAACATTTTTAGCCATAGTAATTTTGAAATAAACTAAAAAAAGAAAAAAAAAACCCTAAAGATAAAATAAATCTAAAGAGAGAAGTTTATTTAAAGTGTTATTAATTTGTAAAACAGAGTTCCATATTATGAAAATTCCATATATTGTATTACTAAATAGTTGAAGGTTGGGAAAATTCTGGGTGGACATAACCAAGGATATAGGGAGAGACTGTGATGAACTTTTGTACACAGAAATTGCATGCAACACTGTCAAGACAGAGTGGGAAAATATGTTGACATTTTTAGCAAAATGTCAAGGATTCATTGGGTAAACAATGTGTGTGCCTTTTGTAAATTCAAGCTCATATCTCAGCAAACTCAGCTGGGTTTTCTCCTTTACAGTGAACTCTTCCCAACGAAATCATCAGTCCCCCAGTTCGTTTCAGCCAATACTTTCTGAACAGCCAATATATGCTCAATATTTGCTGAGACCTATTATTATCTATTAATAGGCCTTCTGTTAGTTCCAGAGACACATAAAATAAAAGAGGCCCAGTTTCTGTTTTTGAGGACTTATAATCTAATGGGGGAATGTACAGGATAATATCAAGTCTGCTATATCCTCAAAATATCAAATATTGAGCCTCCTCTGGGTCAGTTTCCAATAGCATCTCCAAGGAATATCCTCTGAAGAATGTGATCCTCAAAAACTCACATGCTTTAGCCCTCAAATTGATCATAACTTGTTATGGACTTGTCTTCCAATAACTGATTCATTTTCTGCATCCTTTCTGTGGGGTTGTAATTTTTCTAAGTTTGATACTTATTTATACACCAATATCTTATTATAAGAGGTTTCCTTTTCTAAAGATTACCTTAATTTTTGAAACTTTGGCCCTCTTTCAGGACTTTGCTTGAACTTCCCAGGTGGTGGTAGTGGTGAAGAACCCATCTGCCAATGCAGGAGATGTAAGATAGGTGAGTTCAATTCCTGGGTGGGCAAGATCCCCTGAAGGAGATCATGGTGACCCACTATAGTATTCTTGCAGAAAATCCCATAGACAGAGGAGCCTGGCAGGCCATGGTTCATAGTGTCGCAGTGTTGGACATGACTGAAGTGACATAGCAGCAGCAGAACTCTCTTCAGTTTAAATATCAGAACCATTAAGGTAACATCTTCTGTGGACTTCATTAGTGTGTTCAAAAACTTTAGCGTAAGGAAAAGCCAAAATTAGCAGATGTTTCTGGAGATCAGGGTCTTTGTGTCTATCCTAGAAAACTGCCCTCATATGCCTGTGCTAGAGCCTTGGAAATTTTAATAAAGTTTTAAGGAGGTTCTGATGTTCATGGTCCAAAGACCACATTTTGAGGAACCATATATTTCAGAATGCTCCCTCCCAGTGTGACAAATAGCTTTCAGCCTGAAAAAGAGTTAGATGTTTTGTTGCTGTTTCTTTCTTGTCATAAAATACATTCATAAGTCAAGTATAACTTTGTCAGACAGCATCCTAACATCTTACTCTCATTCAAAAAACGTGGGCGTGAACTCTGATCCAGCCTACAGTTCTTTGAGATAGAATAAAGAATTAAAATTTTAAATTAAGATTATCTTTCTGTCTACCAAGCAGCTTTTTCTTCTGACAGTATTGCTGAGCCTCATATACATAAACAAAACTCTATTAACTTCTGAGTAGAACCATAAGCAGAAATAATAATAATTTTCTGTAGAAATATTATTGTGTGAGAGAGAACGAAAAAGCTCATTTTGGAGGTTGGAATAACAAGTATATTAACCAATATGTTTTTCCTGCATGTTTTGGCAATAAATCAGTTAAACAAACAAACAAAAAAGCTGGAAACCACAGGTTAAAATAGAAAAGGCCAGAAACCCACAGGTAAGTAAAACTTTCACAAGTTTTCAACAATGTTAAGCAAACAATAATGACACAAGAGCCTTTGTAAGAGATAGCAAAGTGGCCCTGGGAATGTGAGCATGGATTTCTCTATAGCTATGGGCACACCAGAGATCAAATTTTCAACATCCGCTGGATCATGGAAAAAGCAAGAGAGTTCCAGAAAAACATCTATTTCTGCTTTATTGACTATGCCAAAGCCTTTGACTGTGTGGATCACAATAAACTGTGGAAAATGCTGAAAGAGATGGGAATACCAGACCACCTGACCTGCCTCTTGAGAAATCTGTATGCAGGTCAGGAAGCAACAGTTAGAAATGGACATGGAAGAACAGACTGCTTCCAAATAGGAAAAGGAGTACGTCAAGGCTGTATATTGTCACCCTGCTTATTTAACTTCTATGCAGAGTACATCATGAAAAACGCTGGACTGGAAGAAGCACAAGCTGGAATCAAGATTGCTGGGAGAAATATCAATCACCTCAGATATGCAGATGGCACCACCCTTATGGCAGAAAGTGAACAGGAACTAAAAAGCCTCTTGATGAAAGTGAAAGAGGAGAGTGAAAAAGTTGGATTAAAGCTCAACGTTCAGGCATCTGGTCCCATCACTTCATGGCAAATAGATGGGGAAACAGTGGAAACAGTGTCAGACTTTATTTTGGGGGGCTCCAAAATCACTGCAGATGGTGACTGCAGCTGTGAAATTGAAAGATGCTTACTCCTTGGAAGAAAAGTTATGACCAACCTAGATAGCATATTCAAAAGCAGAGACATTACTTTGCTGACTAAGGTCCATCTAGTCAAGTCTATGGTTTTTCCAGTAGTCATGTATGGATGTGAGAGTTTGACTGTGAAGAAAGCTGAGTGCCGAAGAATTGATGCTTTTGAACTGTGGTGTTGGAGAAGACTCTTGAGAGTCCCTTGGACTGCAAGGAGATCCAACCAGTCCATTCTGAAGGAGATCAACCCTGGGATTTCTTTGGAGGGAATGATGCTAAAGCTGAAACTCCAGTACTTTGGCCACCTCATGTGAAGAGCTGACTCATTGGAAAAGACTCTGATGCTGGGAGGGATTAGGGGCAGGAGGAAAAGGGGATGACAGAGGATGAGATCGCTGGATGGCATCACTGACTCGGATGTGAGTCTGTGTGAACTCTCGGAGTTGGTGATGGACAGGGAGGCCTGGCGTGCTGCGATTCATGGGGTTGCAAAGAGTTGGACCCGACTGAGCAACTCAACTGAACTAAACTGAACTGATGGGCATGACTATTTGTGTAGGGCTGGAACTCATGAGCCACTCCCAGCAGTCCCAGTAGGGAGGTGAAGGCTCAAATGTAGAGACCAGGGCTCAACACAGGCCCTGGCCAGTCTTTGCAGATGTGCTGGGCACACTTTATTCAAATTTGAACTTAATTTAGCTTAAACGTGATTTATTAAATATATTCTCTCTAAATTAAATAAGCACTTCCAAGGGCTGGCTAAGTGTTGCATGGCTGCTACACAATGTACTTACATTTGTCTAAGAGCTTTCACATATGAACTCCTTTATAGCAATCTTCTGAGGTAGTGTAATTATTATCCCCATCACTTAACGGCCAATAGGAGAAGGAAAAAGTGAAAATAGTGGTAGACTTTATTTTCTTGGGCTCCAAAATCACTGCAGATGGTGACTGCAGCCATGAAATTAAAAGAGCTTGTTCCTTGGAAGGAAAGTTATGACAAACATAGACAGCATATTAAAAAGCAGAGACATTACTTTGCCAACAAAGTCCCGTCTAGTCAACGCTATGGTTTTTCCAGTGGTCATGTATGGATGTGACAGTTGGACTATAAAGAAAGCTGAGCACTGAAGAAATGATACTTTTGAACTGTGGTGTTGGAAAAGACTCTTGAGAGTCCCTTGAACTGCAAGGAGATCCAACCAGTCCATCCTAAAGGAGATCAGTACTGGGGGTTCATTGGAAGGACTGACATTGAAGCTGAAACTCCAATATTTTGGCCACCTGATGTGAAGAGCTGACTCATTTGAAAAGACCCTGATGCTGGGAAAGATTGAGGGCAGGAGAAGAAGGGGACGACAGAGGATGAGGTGGTTGAATGGCATCGTTGACTCAATGGACATGGGTTTGAGTGGACTCCAGGAGTTGGTGATGGACAGGGAGGCCTGGCATGCTGCGGTTCATGGAGTCTCAAAGAGTCAGACACGACTGAACGACTGAACTGAAGAATGGAACTGGAGGAATCAACCTGCCTGACTTCAGGCTCTACTACCAAGCCACAGTCATCAAGACAGTATAGTACTGGCACAAAGACAGAAATATAGATCAATGGAACAAAATAGAAAGCTGTTTATAACTAAAATATAAAGCTGTTTATAACTAAACAGCCCCTTAAAAAACTAAGGTCAGTCCCTCAGTTCTCAATGCGTTTTACTCAGAAGTGGATGAAGATGGATCCGGGATTTGGAAAACCACCAGAGCGTGTATAAGAAATACCCAGATGGACCTACTACCGTGATTTGGTGATCAGTCTGCACTGCGCGGCAGCGTCTCTTCCGGGAGACACAAGAGCACCGCCCTGAGCAGGGCTTTCCTTTCAAATCCAGGCCACATCAGGCATCACAGCTCTTCCTCTTTTCTCATCTTGTACTCAAGTCAGGAGAAATTAGTTCAGCAAATCCACTCACCAAACAAATTCCAAGAAGCAGAGATTTGTCGGCAAGGCTGGCCATCACCATCTTCTTACTTGAGGCCTCTCGACACAGGCAAGGTCCGTGTGGTGTGATGAGAGCAGAGCGGTGGCTGCTGAGAGCGGGGTGCGAGTGTCACTGCGGAGGCATCACCACCTGCTGCAGATAATTTGCTCCCTGGCTAGTGATGGTGAGAAGTTCCTGGAAGCAATGTGATGTGTGGACGGTGCAGGCTGAGTAAGCCTGGCAGGAGTTCAGCTGCCCAAAGCGCAGGACAGAGTCGAGCCAGCTCAGGCTGCAGCCCTCGGCCCTGGTTTCCCCCGACCTCCACCCGTCTTTTCGAGGAGTCAAGTAGGGAAAGGATTCACTGTTAGGTGGGAAGGCATTTTTCTCACCTGGGCTTGCTTGAAAAATCTGCCACTTCTTATTTTCCTTCCATTTTTCTGTCCATGTGAATTCAACTTGATGTCAACCCAGCTGATCAAGCTGCAAGGCTCGGTCAGCTATATTAAGTTAACCATGTGTGTATTAAATTAACCAAGCCACCCTTTTTGGATTTTTGTAGACTTATTTGATTCCTTCAATAATAATCCTTTTCCATAGTTCCCATTCCATTTTTTTTTAAACTCAGAATAAGAAGGAGTGAAAAAACAAACAATGAAACATTGTGTACCATTTCCATCTTTTCTCTCCTTTCTTCCTGTTCAAGAGTTTAAATACCAAAGAGGAAAGACACCTTAAAAGAAATGGATAAATGGCATTTTACTGATTTCTGTATGCCAAGTTCTGTTAGAATGGAAAACAGTTGATTTTATATATTTACATGTAATATGTATGAATTATAATCACATTTATGTTAAGTGATATATATCACTTAATCCTCAAAGCAACCATATGAAATAAACATAATTTTATATTGTTAATATCCCTCACTTACTGATGAGGAAACCTAGGACAAAACGGTGACATTTCTTGCTCATCCCAGGCTAGAAAGCAACAGAGACAGGAAGCTGCCCCATGGGATCTGGTTTCAGTCTATGCTCTCAGCACTACACTCCTCTGTGCCACCGTTTTGACCTTCAGCAGAAAACGTCCATCACTTTTCCCAAGAGTACCAGCTTCATGCAGTTGGCAGCATCACTTCAGATGTCTCCACCCATCCTTCCTCCATCCATCCAGCCTGCCAGCCAGCCGCCCATCAGTTCTTGCTGAATGCCTCCTCTTGCAAGGCCATCTGCTAGGCACTGTGGATACAGGTAAACAAGACAGGG
This sequence comes from Ovis aries, assembly GCF_016772045.2. Lineage (NCBI taxonomy): Eukaryota > Metazoa > Chordata > Mammalia > Artiodactyla > Bovidae > Ovis > Ovis aries. The sequence continues at coordinate 38,838,047 of NC_056069.1, read as the reverse complement.
CCTTTGTGAACCTCGTATTCCCCTGGCCACCCAAATGTCCCCTTGGTTACAAGCCGTTCTTTAAATGTGCATTAATACTCCTCTTCCCCAAGTGAAAAATTTCCAATTCTCATAATATTTCCATTCTCACTAAGAGCATGCTGGGATTAAAGTACCATTTTCTGTGCCCCGAAGGCATTCAAAGAATATTCACAGTCCGTGGGAAAATTAAATCTCTGATTAGATGAATAGAAATATCTTCATTCTGAGAACATCTAGTGGGTATGTCTACAAATGTTCTATGAAGCAATTCATCTGATTTAGAAATTCCTTCCACACAATCTTTTATCATCTTCCTGAGGTAGAGGTTTTGCACATTTATCACATTGTTTTTTATTTCTTTTAAAATACATTTCTTATGATGAAATTGAGATATATAGTGTAATAAAAAAAGACAGTGACATGTCAGTTTGCAGCCTCACAACATTGGTTTGACCTTATCTTCATCTCTGTGCGTGTCTGGTAGGGTTATTCTACAGGTTATTACAAAGCACCTGCAGATACCTGGAAATGGGATATAAGAGACTGAGGAAACTGCTCGTAATAATGCAGAAAAAGTTTATGTCCTGAGGCTGTTACCCAAGCCCTCATTAGTCTGCCCATCCTTTACCATCGTGGCCCCATTTCTTGCCATCATCCCTCCTATGACTTCTCTCCAGTGTTGTTTCATGTTTCCTGCCTCTGTGACCTTGCTCAGTTTCCCCCTCTTGCCTCCAGGCCCAGCCCTTTTGCTATGTATCTCCTTCCTCTTGGACCTCCCTCCCATTTCCCCTCCCATTCCACCCATGTAAGTCACCGCAGAGCGTGGAGCTGAGCTTCTTGCAGGTTCCCACTAGCTATCTGTTTTACACACGCAGCACACATACATCAATCCCAAAATCTCAATTCACCCTCCCTACCCCCAAGTCAACACATTTGTCCCCTACATCTGCATCTGTATTCCTGCCCTGCAAATAGGTTCTTGTGTAGCGTTTTTCTAGATTCCACATATATGTGTTAATACACCATATTTCTTTTTCTCTTTCAGACTTACTTCGATCTGTATGACAGATTGTAGGTCCATTCACGTCTCTTTTTAAGTTATCCTTCTGCCCTAAGCTCAAGTTTTCAGTTTTCTGTGACTTGTGCTCAGTCACTTCAGTCATGTCCAGCTCTTTGCGACCCTATGGATGGTTGCCCACCAGGCTCCTCTTTCCATGGAATTCTCCAAGCAATAATACTGGAGTGGGTTACCATTTCCTTCTCCAGGGGATCTTCCTGATCCAGGGATTGGACGCGGGTCTCTTGCATTGCAGGCAGATTCTTTACCATCTGAGCTACCAGGGAAGCCCAATACATCACTGACCGCACAGCTAGTGTAGATGCTTCTTTTCCATGGCCTCTTAGCACCCCATCTTCTATTTTAGCAATTCTCATACTGCCCCGTGAAGCCACCTCCATTATTCACCGAGACTCCTGACACCAAGGGCCTCGGACCTCATCCTCTTCATCTCTGCATCTTTGATTTTTGACAGATGCTCGGCAGATGCTTCTTAATTATGAAAAGGCCCACTAAGAAGCTCTCTTCCAGAATCATACCACAGACCTAGAATAGGACAAGCCTGCAGAAATGAGAAACAAAGAGATTTAAATTCTCCATAATTGGGTTCAAGAGAAACCGTTTTCCCATCAGTAAACTCAACTCTTCTCTCTTAGATCTCCTAAGCAGAGTTTCTATTTCTGGCATCCTTTTCTTCTTCTTCATTGCCTTCTAACAGGCAAGCACACATCATCACTCACTGTTGAATGTCTGTACCTTACATGGACCTTCTGTGTCTCACCCAGGACAGGCCCTGTCCCTAGAAATATTCTCCAAGTTCCTAGAACCTCACAACAAACACAATTGCATTACCTGAGTATGTTCTTTTAATTAATTCTCTTTCTTACCCATTGCACAACCATCTTCCCTCTGGATAGGAAAGGAAGGAATAGGCACGGCCTACATTTTAAAGTCTCAAACCATTGTTTATCACAACACACTGTTTTAGAGACCACCATTGGTTTAAAGGAGGTTTGAATAATCGTTTGGAACATGTTTTTTCCTGTCAGTTTACACACACAGCAATAAGTCATGAAAAGGCTTTTCTCAAAGTGATTGAAAGCATGACTTACATCACACCTCTAAGTTGCTTTGTCAGAGATGTTCCTGGGTTATCAGGAAGGTATTCCTGAGTTCTGAGCATGGGCTGTTTACCCAGCTGTGTCAACACTGTCTCAGAGCATTGGTGAGCTCATACCTTCTGTCTAATTTAAATGGACTGTGTTGGGAGATCATGATCTAAATTCAGTCAACAAGCTGGTAGGAGTCCAGTGACTGTTGTGACACATGACATTTAGAACCCAGAGAAAATACAGGAATTCCTGGTCTGGTTTCTGTTATTCCCTAGGCCTGTAAGCACTGGGAAAAGACAGCATAACAGACTTGAAGCAAAATAGGTCAAGTAAATTTTATACAGCTATTACATTGGAAAGTGACTCTGAGATGATCTGTCTAAACATGCTAAAGGAAGTAAATCACATTCATGGACCATCCTGACCTCTCCTTTGATTTTGGGTGGTGCATTCCTTAAGTCTGACTAAGTTTAATTGATGACTGTGTTGCTTAGTAGAATATAAGCATTTTGTCAAAGCTAGAGAGTTATTTCCAAAGTAAAGATCAAATTTTCAAGCCAAGTGAGTTTGTTTCTCTTTTTCTATCTGGATTTTAGTATGTTTAGGCAGAAGCACTTTAGGATGACAAAAAAAAGGAAGAAATCCATGTCAGGCTTAAGAGGTGTATCATCATGCATCAACACAAATTGCTTTTGGAAGCTGTAAGTCTTTGGGGAAAATTATCCTAAATGAAGCTTCTATAATTATGGAATCATTTTATCCATGGAAGGATTTGCTTCCTGACAAAGGTGTACTGTCATTTTTAAAAACCCAGTGGTCTCCTAAGTTGATGAAAACAAAGTTGTTATGACAAGCATCTTTCCCGAGAGACACAGTAATGCTGTGGAAGCAGTGTTGCCCTTAGATTAAAAAATTTTGTGTCCCTATTCATCAATGTCCTTGCCTTCTGTCCTTGACTTGTCACTTTACCTCTTTGAACCTGTCCAGCTGCTCAATTAAGCTCAGTCTCAGAAAGTCTTCATGACCAATTTTGCAGTCAAGAAAATATTTTGACATTACAGTTAGAAGGGCTGTTGGGGCTAGGGGCTCAGCTAATACTCTCCGACTCAATGGAGAAAATGTTATAAACTAGCTGTCAACATATGAATTTACAATGAGAGAAGTAAATACTAAGGGCGCTGGGATACACAGGTTTTCTGGCCAGTGCATGCTCTCTGTACTGACCTCTCCAGGGATGCCAATTTAGTCAGAAAACTGAGCAGTGAGTATGGACCCAGAGGCAAGAGTCTTGAGACAGTCTTGAGAATACTTTCTCCCATTCACAGTGAAACCTAGCAACTCATCTGTACTCAGAGAATAAAAGGTTTCTCGAGTGAGCAGATGTTTATTCTCTCCTAACGCAATCTCTCTCTCTGTTTCTCTCTTTCTCCTTCCCTCTCCCCTTCTCTCCCTCCCTCCCAGCACAGCTCTGAGTAACACTATCAGGCTTTTTATTTTAGACACCAGTCAATCTAAAAAGAGAAAGAGGAAACAGAGGCAGAGATGATAAACTACAAAGCGCTGTTGATTGTATGTCAGTTATTTTGGTATCAGTCTATTTCAGGTTAATTTCATACTGCTGCATTACTCACCAGGTTAACTAGAACAGTGTTTGTTAACCTTGTTAACATGTTAAAATCACATGAAAAAGTTTTAGAACTCCTAATGCGCAAGCTATGCCTAAGACCAATTAAAGTCCAATATTTAAGGTGTGGGAAACATGCATAAATACGAATTAAAGCTTCCAGATAATTCTATCATTCAGCCTACAGTGAGAATCCCTTCTCTATAGTCACAGACCTAATTCAAATATCTTTCTAGTTTAAAAGGCTGTATGTCCATAAACTTCTAATAATGCAGACCAATTATTCATTGTAATTAATGAATCCTGTAAGGTTTAAATTAGCCTCCATTTTAGCTGTTTCAAATTTTTCTACCTTATCAACAGTGTCTGTTTTCCTTTAGAGTTTTCTGTCTCTTCATGTTTCAAAGTAAGTTCAAATACTTCCTTACACTCCTGACAAGACTGTTTCCTGAAAATATATCTTTTCTCTTGAATTACTTAAATGGTTCCTTTAATTAACCTTCTTTAAAGAATCACCTGGAAAATTTGAAAAAAAAGGAAATGATTATCTTTCATACATGATAGACACTTAACTCATCTTCCTTCTTGTTTCAATACTGTGAACATTCACATGCTGATCTTGTAAGAGCTTTCTGTGTTACTCATTGAAATGTTCAGCAAAGCATGTGACAAAGCCTGTTTTCCTAGAAATACTGGAGGGTGCAGATTCTTGGAGCCCACCTCAGACTCACCGAATCAGGCTCTCTGGGAGTGGGATCTAGAAGTCACGATTCTTATAAGCCTTTCAGTGGTGTTTTCTAGAGCATACTCAACTTGAAGAACTGCTCTCTGTATGTGTTCTCTCAATGTGCTGCCATCTTTTTTGTAACTTCCCAGAATGCAGGATTGAAGTCTGTTTCTATGGGTTTGTCCTGATAACATCCTTATTACTTGATTATCCTTTTCTTGGCTCTTTATTATTTTAAAAAAGCATTAATTTATCAAGCCCCAGACTGTATTCCATCCCAGAAGTTTTCACAGAGGAAGATCCATTTTCATTGAGTGTTATAGATGGACCAATATTGAAATGATGAATATTGACAAATAAAATAAAATTGGAACACATGGAAAATCATTCATAGTAGACTGTCAAGGGTTGACTTCATGAGCAGGGATCAGAAGCAGAAAATAGCCAGTTGCTTTTGCATGGAAGAAATTAAGAGAGCCCAGGAGTAAATGTTTTTTCTTATGCCACCACAAAGGAAATGAGGGCAAGCTGAGGAAAATTTGTCTGAATTGTATCATATTGCATATTCTGCAAAGCTGTGTTAAAATTAACTAAAGCATGGGGAAAAACTCCAGAAAGTCATAGCTAAGGGCAAAAATGAACCTTCTAAAAAATAAAAATAATAGCAAGCACTCTCTGTTGACCAAGTAAAATTGCATGACTGCTGTGGTTTTTATGGCTTTTAGAATATTGTAAATGTGTGTTTTTAGTTATGCAAATACATTTTGTGGTCTGGGGTTATAAATCAAATGTATAGTCAGCTTTAAAATGAAGTGATGCCCATGCTAAGAAGTAAACTGAGGTTAAAAAGAAGACATAAACCATAACCATGAAAAGAGTGATTAAAAAAAAAATGGAAATGTCACTTTGAAAGAAAAAAAATTGTTAGCAAATAAAAATAACGACCTTTAAAGTGAAGAGAAACTAAAGAGCTTCTTGACAAGGGTGAAAAAGGAGAGTGAAAAAGCTGGCTTAAAACTCAATATTCAAAAGACTAAGAATGTGGTATCTGGGCCCATCACTTTAAATAGACAGGGGAAAAGTGGAAACAGTGACAGACTTTATGTTCTTGGGCTCTGAAATCATTGTGGATAGTAACTACAGCCATGAAATGAAAAGATGTTTGCTCCTTGGAAGGGAAGCTACGACAAACCTATTAGTGTATTAAAAACCAGAGACATCACTTTACCAACAGATTCGTATAGTCAAAGTTATGATTTTTCCAGTAGTCATGTATGGATGTGAGAGTTGGACCATAAAGAAGGCTGAGAGCTGAAGAACTGATGCTTTTGAACTGTGGTGTTGGAGAAGACTCTTGAGAGTCCCTTGCACAACAAGGAGATCCAACCAGTCAATCCTAAATGAAATCAGTCCTGAATATTCATTGGAAGGACTGATGTTGAAGCTGAAGCTCCAATATATGGCAATCTGACACAAAGAGCTGACTCATTGGAAAATACCCTGATGTTGGGAAAGATCGAAGTTAAAAGGAGAAGCGGGTGGCAGACAATGAGATGGTTAGATAGCATCACTGACTCAGTGGACAGTAATTTGAGCAAACTCTGGGAGACAGTGAAGGACAGAGCTTCCCAGGTGGCACTAGTGGCAAAGAATCTACCTGCAGTGCAGGAGATGCAAGAGACTCAGGTTCAGTCGCTGAGTCAAGAAGATCCTCTGGAGAAGGACATGGCAACCTAGTCCAGTATTCTTGCCTGGAGAATTGCATGGACAGAGGAGCCTGGTGGGCTACAATACATGGGGATCTCAAAAAGTCAGACATGACTTAGTGACTGAACAACAACAAAATGTGCCTGAAACTGAAACACATTTTCACTGAATCTTCAAATTGTAATTCAGATAGTCTTTATATATATATATATGCTGCTAAGTCACTTCAGTCGTGTCCGACTCTGTGCGACCCCATAGACGGCAGCCCACCAGGCTCCCCCGGCCCTGGGATTCTCCAGGCAAGAACACTGGAGTGGGTTGCCATTTCTTTCTCCAATGCATGAAAGTGAAAAGTGAAAGTGAAGCCACTCAGTTGTATCTGAGATATATATATATATATATATATATATATATATATATATATATTTAAGTTAAGCTTAAAAAAGCAGAATGTGGGCAACATGATTCCAAAAGCTGACATATAATACAAGTAAGTTCCCAAGAAGAAAAATATAACCCAATGGACAGCCTGTAGTCTCAGAAGCTTGTGAGGCTCATAAACAATAAGAAAATTGTAATAATTACTGCTTCAATTTCATAAGAATGAATTATCTTCACAATTCTAAGAGGCTGTGAATTTGATATTCAGGGACCCTCAGCTGAGCACACTGTTAAAATAAATTATAAATCATTAATGAAAACTAACACCACCTTTATTAAAACAGACAATGAATTATTAATGACAGCTAAATATCTCCAGAAAGAAAGGAAAGACTAACTAATGGGAAGTATTCTGTTGCATGAAGGAAAGTCATCATTTAGAAAAGTTTATTATTTGCATGATTTTGAAACAGTCTTGAGCCCAAATGCAAATCTGAATAGTTTCTGCTATGGATCTGAACAAAACATAAAAGTAGAATTAAAAGAAGTATGTTCAGACAATAGATGTTAAAAATAAGATTTGAAAAACAAACTCACTTTGCAAGTAGATTTAAAACACAGTACAAAGTTGTCAGAAGTTTACATGATTTTCTCCTCTATGTATATTAAGGAGAACTTCTTAGTATTAATGTATATCAAAGATCTACAACATCAGAAATGCTTAGAATATATTTGTAAGACATTAGTTAACAACAATTATCCTGGAGAGAAAACTTAGGACTGGGATGAGAGGCAGGAAGAAAATCTGCTCTCCATTTGAAATGCCTTCCCTGTTGCCACACTTTCTCCAAGCTGCCTATCCACATGAGCTGAGACCTTCCTGCCTGTTATCCTTCCCTGATTCTGAGAGCAGTTTTAGTCTGAAGAATGCGGAATTTGTTGTGTATTGCTGCATAAGAACTTACCTCCAAATTTAGAGGCTTAAAATTATAAACATTTGTTAGCTCACGGTTTCTGAGGGCTGGGTGAATCTGGTTCAGAGAATCTCTGAAAGTTGCAGTCAAGATGCTGACCAGGCTGCAACTTTCTCAAGGCTTGACTGGTCTGTGGGAGTCTTTTCTTAGTTCATTCACGTAGCTGTTAGTTTTGGGCCCCATTTCTTGGCCCGAGACTTCATTGTATCTATCACCTGTAAACCCCTCTGTAAGGCAACTCCCGCATGGCATCTGACTTCTCTTCTAGGGAGTTAAGAGAGAGTGAGCCATGAAGACAGCTGCTTATCTTTTATAATCTAATCTCAGACGTAGTGCATCATCACCTGTATCCTATTGGTTACACAGATTGGCCCTGGTAAGATGTGGAAGGGGTGAATACTAAGAGGGGGATCACTGGGGCTATCTTGAATGTGCCTACCATCAACACCATTTGACCTGTAGTGTTCTAGTCTAAACTCCTTCACCATTTGGATTGTTAGTTCCTTGAGAGCAGGGCTCAAGTCACGTGTGCATGTACTTAGCTGTGTCTGACTCTTTGCAAAACCATGCACAGTAGCCCAAGAGGCTCCACTGTCCATGATCCTTCCATTTATTTAGTTTGCCTCCAAATGACTTAGGGAAGTTCTGGGATGCTTTCATTCACTCCCTCTTGGTTCCTTCCGAATCTGTATAATCTTAATTTAGGGAGGAAAGCAAAGTTTCTGATTCCACATGTATTAGACTGAAATAAACAGTGCAGGAGATACAAGAGATGTGGGTTCGATTTCTGGGTCAGGGAGATCCCCTGGAGAAGGAAATGGCAACCCACTCAAGTATTCTCATCTGGTAAATCTCATGGACAGAGGAGCCTTGTGGGCTTTAGTCCATGGGATCACAGAGTCATAAGTGACTGAGCAATTGAGCATGTCATATGTGATGGGACATGACAGTAATTGAAAATGTAATTCAGGTTTTTAAAAGTTTATTGAAACTTTAATGGGTAGTTTAATGAAGTAAGATATTTCCTTTTTCTCTTGAGATGTCTTTTCTCACATCTTGGGATAATCTCCCATCCAGATCTCCTATATCTGTGTATTTAGTCATTCATTTGTATTCAACTCTTTGTGATCCCATGGACTGTAGCCCACCAGGCTCCTCTGTCCATGGGAATTCTCCAGGCAAGAATAGTGGGGTGGGTTGCCATGCCCTCCTCCAGGGGATCTTTCCAAGCCAGGAATCAAACCCAGGTCTCCTGAACTACAGGCAGATTCTTTACCTTCTGAGCCACCAGAGAAGAAAAATTGGCTTTAGTCATACTGAAAAATTATCATTGTTTGCTGAAGATCCATGCATATAGCCTCTGGGGGGAATACTGTGATAGGAACTGAGAACTTTCTCTTGCAAGAACAGTGTAATTAGATCATCTCTGGTATAACCACACCCTCAATGAACACCACTGCTGATGCTATTTGGAGCTATTTTAAAGGATGTAAAAGTGAGTGGACTTTATATAGACTAACAAGTGAATATACAACTGTTGAAATATTGCTCAAATTCTTTTTAGCTAATGAACTGCCTTGGATTTTCCAGTGTTCTAGGGCATATGTCTTCATCTCCCTCTGCTACTCCTTCCTTGTACCATTATGTAGATTTATTTCAAATATAACTCCAAGTTTTCCTAAATCCAGAGAATGACAGAATAAGCAGCAATCATACTCTAGGTGACACTGAAAAACATTTTAAAAATTCTGTAACAACAACAAAGTTCAAAAATTCTGTTTAAAAAAAGAGGAAGAATATTTACCTACACAAAATGAGTTATGTCTTATACTAAATTGTCAAGGCTATGGTTTTTCCAGTGGTCACGTATGGATGTGAAAGTTGGACTGTGAAGAAAGCTGAGTGCCTAAGAATTGATGCTTTTGAAGTGTGGAGTTGGAGAAGACTCTTGAGAGTCCCTTGGACTGCAAGGAGGTCCAACCAATCCATTCTGAAGGAGATCAGCCCTGGGATTTCTTTGGAAGGAATGATGCTAAAGTTGAAACTCCAATACTTTGGCCACTTCATGTGAAGAGTTGACTCATTGGAAAAGACTCTGATGCTAGGAGGGATCGGGGGCAGGAGGAGAAGGGGACGACAGAGGATGAGATGGCTGGATGGCATCACCGACTCGATGGACAGGAGTTTGGGTGAACTCCGGGAGTTGGTGATGGACAGGGAGGCCTGGCGTGCTGCAAATCATGGGTTTGCAAAGAGTCGGACATGACTGAGTGACTGAACTGAACTGATACTAAATTGATGGCCAATAAGGAATGAATGACTATACACACCCTACTTTAAATCTACCAAACCATCAGGATGCTGACAGAAACAGCACAACACAAGATCTTATTTCTCAGTCCTAAATATCAGTTATTGAAGGAGCTTATCTGCTTATTATTGAAATGGCCTCTCTTTTAAAAGAATCACTTTTATCATTTTCAAAGCACTTTACATTAATTGTCATTTCATCCACTGAACAATTTAGGAAATTGACACTTAGACCTAATTGTTTTCTTCTTCTTGGGTTTCCTAAATGCCTATGAGTTTTATAATGTATTCAAGTACACAATAAGAATGGGAGTTTTTTTTGTACAACTTCCTTACATGTATAGTTTATGGCATTAATGATATATCATTAAAAAGATACAAAAAAGAAAAAATACAGAAAGATATAAATATAAACATACCTGAATATATATATTTTCTATTCTATATAAGCAATTTTTTCTTTTCTATATGTGTGTGTTCACTAACTCAGTCATGTCCAACCCTTTGTGGCCCCCATAGACTGTAGCCTGCGAGGCTCCTCTGTCCATGGAATTTCTCAGGCAAGAATACTGTAGCTGGTAGACATTTCCTTCTCCAGGAATCTTCCTGACCCAGAGACAGAACTCAATTCTCTTGTGTCTTCTGCATTGGCAGGCATGTTGTTTACCACTAGCATTGGGAAGCCCAATGGAAATTCATGGAGTAATGTAACATTAGCCAGTGTATTTTCAGTCCTCAAAATGTATCAGGCACAAAGTAAGTACTTAATAATTGTTTTTTTAAGAATGATTGAATAATTGGGTTTTACCAAAGGGTTATGATTCTGCCTGTTTTGATGAGATATTTTGGGGTCAGCACACCTAAACCAGTGACCAGGGAAACTTTGCTAAAGGGACATCTGGCAATAATATTTAGGTTGATAAAGTGCTTTGTTCATTCTAGAAGACATTATCAGTCTTTTGTTTCAGTTGATTTGACAACAGTCTTACAAGAACAGTATTAATAACTTCATTGGATGTATAAAGAAACTAAGAAACAGAGTTTGAGTGATTAGCTTAAATTCATAGAGCTGATAGATTTCTGAACCTGGATGAAAATTGGAGTTTCTAAGTCACATTCTTTTCACAGCATGCTATGGCATATAATGGAATATTGACCTTCACTGAAAAAGCATGAAAAGAAATTCATGGGTCTTTTTAGTTATGTTGTCAATGGATTGGAACCAGAAGAATAAAGTACTATGATGAATTTGCTATTTAGAATTAAGCACAGAGACAAATAAGAAAAAAAAAAAAACCAAGATTAAACAAAAGAATATATTTGGGAATGCCAATCCTGGCAATGAACAATGTCATAAATAAACTAGCAAACTATGGTGAGGACTCCCAGGATGCAGCACATAAAAAACATAAAACTAACATGCTAATGAAAAAGTCATGAGCAGCTAGGCCAGTTCCTCAGCAACAGATCCTTTTGTAAGTAATTAAAATGTCTCAAGTATGAAAATAACAGCCCAAGTGTGCAAGGAAGTGAGGAAAAACAGAGAGACAAAACAAGTAGACTCTTTAGGGAAGACAAACAGAAGATTTGAATACCAACTTCTAGAATTAAGAACCTCCAAAGAATCTCTCTCTACTCCTCAAATGGAGTCCCCTTATCCTCCAATTTTAAATGAATTCTATCAATAAGTACTTTTGGATATGAGTTCTTCTGACTGGAACTTCATGAGAGAGGTGGAGACATGTTGTCATCATATACTACCAGATTTCCACTGAGACCCCAGTAATGTGATGGTGCAAGAAGCACAGATTTCATTTTCCTTTGGCTCTCCAACCTGGATGAGAAGTATTTTCAATTTATATTCATGAAAGAGTACTTCAGGGGAAACCATCCGTAATACTGGTGCATCTTATTCTGTTACACTTGCCACACTCCACCTACTCTTGCATTCGTTTGTTAGGTCGAAACATGCTTGTTGAGTGCCCGATATGTGGCAGGAATTAATGAATGCAACAGACAAACACATGTTTTCAATTAAGTGGGTGGAGATGGACAAACTCTATAGAGTATATTTTGGTAATATGCTCTATAGGCCACCTTTTCATACATATTTCATTGTTACCATCTTTACCACAACCATTGCTGTCTGTCTCCCTTTGAAAGTGAAAAGAAAAGTGAAAGTGTTAGCTGCTCAGTCTTGTCTGACTCTGTGATCCCATGAACTGTAGCCCACCAGGCTCCTCTGTCCACAGAATTCTCCAGGCAAGAATACTGGAATGGGTAGCCATTTCCTTCTACAGAGGATCTTACAACCCAGGGATGGAACCCAGGTCTCCCTCATTGCAGGTGGATTCTTTACCGACTGAGCCACCAGGGAAGCCCCCTATCTCCCTTTCGTGTCTCTCAGACATCAACCTGCTCTACATCCTTCCCACCACTATCAAATCTCAAATTTCCTTCTTCCTCACTCCTATACACAGTCTTTGAATACATAGAGTCTTCAAAGTTCATTGCATATCTCACTCAATTTGGATCCCCAAGTCTAATACTGACCTGAAATTTGTTATGCTCAAAGCCAAGTTCATATACCATGACCTCATTTTCCTGATTATAATTGACTGGTTCAGAGATGGACACTTGTTCCAGGTTGAGTTAATTGGATGTGAATTTCTTATCCAATGATTGCTGACTGAATGAATTCTTAATGTCAATGGGATCAAGTGACCCAATGTTTTGTCAGTGGGATATGAAAGGAAAAAAATTGAACTCACTGGTCAGCATCTACATATGGTAATCTCTAAAAATTTCTGAATGCTCCATTTATTTCAACACTGTAAAAAGTATCAAAATATTTGACGTCCAAATTTGCCTCAAAATCCTACAAGTTTATTTGGTTGACTAATGAATGTGTCTGAAATCCCCAGTGATCTTTCAGTTCTTAAGTCTGTGAGGCCACTTTTGAGATCAAGGACACTTGTGAGATTTATTTTCCCCCTGAAATCTTATGCCAGAAACACAATATGCTTTTCTACATTCTTTAATATCTACCTGAGTCATTCTATCTCTTACAATTCTTATTCCAACTCTACTCTAGAATTTTAGGTACAGGTGCATTTATTGCAGCTCTTGATTTTCTTTCTCCCTTGAAAAAAGTACAACATATACAAGCAGAAATAAGCTCATTAAAGTAACATTTTGAAGGATTACTGCTTTTAACATTTTATTCTTTATACAAGCATAATAAGCAGGTCAAATAATCTACAAGAATGCTTAGGGGGTGCCTTAATTCAAGACATTTTGAAGATAATAAAAATAGAACTCTATTTTTTTCCTTTATGATAAACTTATGTTGAATAATTACATTCATCAGAGATTCAGTAGAGGAGTCATTTGATATTAATTTATAATCCTCTCTCATACGAGGAATTGGTGGGCACTTAACCATTAAGAAAATTGATTTTTCTGGTGCAAGTTTTTTCCTCCAAATTTCATTGATTTTCTTTTGTCCAACTCTGTGTCATCCCATGGACTGTAGCCCACCAGTTTCCTCTGTCCAGGAATTTTCCAGGCAAGAATACTGGAGTGGGTTGCCATTTCCTCCTCCAGGAGATCTTCCCGACTCAGGGATTGAAGCACATCTCTTTGGATTTTCTTTCAGGTCCTACACTATTCTGCAACAGTAAGCTTTGTCCTTACTCAGGGCCTTTGTGATTATCTGAAAAAATTCTTAGGTTTTGCTTATGCACTTGTTGAAAATTATTCTCTTTTGTGTAAAAAGAGTACAGTTTGGGGTCCATCTTGAGTGTTTTGGTAAAAACCAGAATGGAGCTCTTTCCAAGAAGAGCATAATTAGATATTCCCCTGGAGCAGAAGCTCAGGGCTGAAACAATCAATTTTTTCTGAAGCTGCCATAGTATAGACTATACAAGTGCTCAGATCTTTTGTCTTTTATGAGGTTTTTTGTTGTTGTTGTTGTTACTATTATGGAGAAATAGATTTTTTTTAAAAAGCAAATTCTCTTAGAATAAGAAATTATAGAACTTCAAACAGGTTACAAAATTTTTATAGCTGTGGTTTATTATTTCTCCTTCTTGCATAAGGGTAGATAGAAACTGCCCTTTAAGTTCTGCTGCCTATTTTATTCCTTTGGGCAAGTCTCACCACATATTAATCCTTTGTTCTGAGCTCCCATTAAATGGAAGCACACATCTAATTAGAGGACAATGGGTATAAAAACCAGTTTACATGAAGTGGTTTCAGAATTATTTGCACTTCTGAGGTTTTCCAGAAGGAGGAAATCTATTTCAGTGGCTCCCTTCAAACTTTTGCTATACTTTCTTAGCACGTCTGGGTTTTATGTGACAATGCAGGGAACAGTTTAGAGCAATGCTCTTCACAGGCCTACATCTAAATGCCTTTAAAATCAGAGGATAATTAAACAATAGGGACTTTTATGGAGATAGCCCAAATGACAAACTTCACAATACACAGGAGTGTATTTTCAATTCAAAAAGCTTTCTTAACATGAAGGAAATTATGCTTTTGGGTTGAGTACCTCTGTAAGTGTCCCTCAGTCTAGCTTGTGCCCTAATCTAAGAGAATGACAAGACATAATACCTAAAGAACACAGCTCTTATGTAGATGATCTTGGATTTATTTTATTTTATTTTTAATTTTTATTTTTACTTTATTTTGCTCTACAATAGTGTATTGGTTTTGCCATACATCGACATGATTCAGCCACGAGTGTACATGAGTTCCCAATCCTGAACACCCCTCCCACCTCCCACCCCATATCATCTCTCTGGATCATCCCCGTCCACCAGTCCCAAGCATCCTGTATCCTGTATCGAACATAGACTGGTGATTCGTATCTTACCTGATAGTATACATGTTTCAATGCCATTCTCCCAAATCATTCTACCCTCTCCCTCTCCCACAGAGTCTAAAAGTCCATTCTATACATCTGTGTCTCTTTTGCTGTCTCGCGTACAGGGTTATCATTACCATCTTTCTAAATTCCATATATATGTGTTAGTATACTGTATTGGTGTTTTCCTTTCTGGCTTACTTCACTCTGTATAATAGGCTCCAGTTTCATCCACCTCATTAGAACTGATTCAAATGTATTCTTTTTAATGGCTGAGTAATACTCCATTGTGTATATGTACCACAACTTTCTTATCCACTCATCTGCTGATGGACATCTAGGTTGTTTCCATGTCCCGGCTATTATAAACAGTGCTGTGATGAACATTGGGGTACATGTGTCTCTTTCAATTCTGGTTTCCTTGGTGTATATGCCCAGCAGTGGGATTGCTGGGTCATATGGCAGTTCTATTTGCAATTTTTAAAGGAATCTCCACACTGTTCTCCATAGTGGCTGTACTAGTTTGCATTCCCACCAACAGTGTAAGAGGGTTCCCTTTTCTCCACACCCTCTCCAGCATTTATTTCTTGTAGACTTTTGGATCACTGCCATTCTGACTGGCATGAAATGGTACCTCATTGTGGTTTTGATTTGCATTTCTCTGATAATGAGTGATGTTGAGCATCTTTTCATGTGTTTGTTAGCCATCCGTATGTCTTCTTTGGAGAAATGTCTATTTAGTTCTTTGGCCCATTTTTTGATTGGGTCGTTTATTTTTCTGGACTTGAGTTGCTTGTATATTTTTGAGATTAGTTGTTTGTCAGTTGCTTCATTTGCTATTATTTTCTCCCATTCAGAAGGCTGTCTTTTCACCTTGCTTATAGTTTCCTTTGTTGTGCAGAAGCTTTTAATTTTAATTAGATCCCATTTGTTTATTTTTTTTCTTTTATTTCCAGTATTCTGGGAGGTGGGTCATAGAGGATCCTACTGTGATTTATGTCGGAGAGTGTTTTGCCTATGTTCTCCTCTAGGAGTTTTATAGTTTCTGGTCTTAAACGTTTAGATCTTTAATGATCTTGGATTTAATTTGATAACAATACCTGTGTGGTTTTGGACAGGCAGAGTGAAATCTTTGTGCCAGTCTCCTCATGGAGTTTATAATAATGTCTTAAGTCATTTTGCTTGTGTGTGTATTAAATTAGCAAAAATGTATGGGATTGTGCTAAATATAGATTGTGGCATATTTTTGGAACTCAATAAATATTAGGTTATTTTTCTTACACTTTTTCTCAGAACTTTAGAAACCACGGGTGAGAACATCACAAAATAACAAATGGTTCTATTTATCCTAATAGGTGCCAATAAGCAAAAATATCCAAAGGAACCATTTTATTCAGTAGATCCACTTACTGAAAAAAGTTTCAGAATTCAATTTATGGAGCAAGGATTTGTGAATACCCAAATTTATACTCTTATCTGTACATTGTCAAGTGAGACTGATATCACCCTTCACATTGAACAACCAGGGAGAATTTGGTGTAGAGCTTTTAGACAAACTGCTATCTGGTTCCCTGAGGCCATTTTCTGAAGGGGACATCCAAAAATAAATTATTATTTTACTTTCAAAAGCCAACATTTATATAAGGTTCAGCATACTTTACAGACACTCAGGGAGATACTGACATGCTAAGTCTAGGGTTTGGTTTGAGAATCTACATTTTTGATTACCCAGGTGAGTCATATCCAGGTGATCCTTAGGTCACACTTTAATAAATTGCAATATACAGATGCTGACCAGGGAAGTTAAGAGCAAAGTGACTGATAAACTCTTGGTCATGAATTTTGTTGAAGGATTGTTACCTGGTAGGATGCTCCACAAATATTTGCCATGAGTTAGGAAAGTCTGTCTTTTAAAATTAAAACCATTCCTCAAATTGTCATCCGCCTATTTATATCTTCTTGCCTAGACTGAGAGAAGCAGATTTCTGGTCCAAATATGGGTGAGCCTTATTCAATCAGCTGAAGAGCTGAACATAACAAAAAGGTTGAGTAAGAGGGAACTCTTCCTACCTGACTTCTTGAGGTGGGATATTGGTGTTTTATGGCCTTTGGACTCCAGCTGAAGCATTTGGCTCTTCTTCAACCTTGCTACCTTTCAAACTGAAACTCACACCATCAGCTCACAAGACTCCCAGACTTTCAGACTTTGACTGAAGCTATACACCAGCTCTCCTGGGTTTCCAGTTTGCCAACTGCAGATCTTTGGACTTCTCAGCTTCCATAATCACATGAGTAATCTCTTTTAAATCTGTCTTCCCACCCCATCTCTCTTTCTCTGTCTCATATCTATATCTATGCCTATATCTCTCTATATATGCCCAAAATGGGATGACATAGTCAAAGTACTGAGAAAACTGTTAGTCAAGAACTAGTATACCTGGCAAAATTTTCTTCACAAGTGATGGAGAAATAAAGACTTTCCCAGATAAAAATTGAGGGATTTTATCACCACCAGACCTGTCTTACAAGAATTGCTAGATGGAGACTTTTCAGTTGAAAGAGAGACTAGAAGAAAATAATAATCAACAAAACTGAGTTAGTTTCTTTAAAGGTAAACAAAATTGACAAAACTTTAGCACAATTAAGGAAAAAAGACTGAAATAAATGAAATCAGAAATAAGAGATACATTACAAATGACACCACAGAAATACAACTGATCAGAAATGACTACTGTGAATAATGATATGCCAACAAAATGGATAACCTAGAAGAAATGGATAAGTTCATAGAAACATACAACTTACTGAGACCAAATTGTGAAGAAATTTAAAAATCTGAACTGACCTCTAGTAAGGAGATTGAATCAGTAATCAAAAACCTCCCACAAAGAAAAGTCCAAAACCAGATGTCCTTATTCTACCAAACATTTAAAGAATAATTAACAGAAATCCTTTTAAAACTCTTCTAAAAATTTAAGATGAGGGAACCTTTCCAAGATCATTACACAGATACCAAAATCAAGCAAATAATGATACTACAAAAAAGGAAAATAACAGATCAATAGCCTGGATAAATACTGATAAAAAATTCTAGCAAGGAGAACTCAATAGCACATTGAGAGGATTATATATCATGACATATATTATTTTCAATATATGAAAATGAATCAAAGTAATATATCACAAAACATAGCAAATGTCAAAAATTAAACCATATAATCATCTCAATTGAGGGAGAAGATCTTTTGACCAAATTCAACATTCTTTCATGTTAACAACACTCAACAAACTAGGAAAAGTAGGAAATTATCTCAACATAATAAAGTGAATATATGGAAAGACAACAGCTAACATCATACTCAAAGTGAACTTAAAATTTTTCCTGTAAGACAAGGCAAGAACTCTTGTCACTTCTGTTTAATGTAATACTAAAAATCTTAGCCAAAGCAATTAGGTTAGAAAAAGTAACAAATGACATTCATATCAGAAAGAAAACCAAAATTTACCTCTATTCATAGATAACATGGTCTTATATATAGAAACTCACAAAGATTACACACAAAAACTTGTTAGACTAAATAAAATTCAGTCAAGTTACAGAATACAAAATCAACACAAGAAAATCAGTTTTGTTTCTATACAGTAATGAATAATTATCACAGACTACAGTCCTTGGGATCGCAAAGAGTCAGACACAAGTGAACACACACATGAATTAGAAAATAATTCTATTTACAATAACATCAAAATGGGCAAAATACTTAAGAATATTTAAGAAACTTAACCAACAAACCAGAAGACTTGTATACTACAAACTACAAAATATTTCTGAAAGAATTTTTTTTAAGTACACAAATAAATGGAAAGGCATCTCTAGTTCACAGATTGAAGGAATTGATGTTAAAATATTAATTATCCCCAAATCAATCTACAAACATAACACAATCCCTATCAAAATGCCATGGTGCTTTTGGCATAAATAGAAAAAAATCCTAAATTTCATGTGGATTCTCAAACTCAACCAAGAAATTCTTTGCTGGGTATTTACCTGCCTTGACCAAAAAAAAAAAAAAAAGAAAAAAAAGAAAAGAAAAACGATGCAAGTGACACAAGACTTCTGAGACCAGGTTATAAATGAACTTGATGTTTCTGTCTTGTTCAAAGGGATGCTCCCTCTAAAGTACTGAGCTTACTTTGAGTCAGACAACCTGAGGCTACCATACTGTGCAAAAGTCTATGATTCTTAGTGAGGTATATGATTGCCAAGTCTTTAAGTTGGGCATTGAATATTGAGCCCAAGCTTTAAGTCATCTCAACTCACACAGCAGACATGGAGAAGGCATCAGTTAGGAGTCAACACACAGCAGTGAAGTACACGGTCATACTTTTTTTTTTTAACATTTGAAAAAGTAAAATATGATCAATTGGTAGGGAAAAAAAGCTTTCATTATGCACCAAATATTGTATTTGGGCATTCTTTTTCTCAGAGAAGGACCCCAAATTTGTGTGAACTTCAGTCTCCTAAAAACCTGCATTCACCATATCTACAAGCCACTGTTGATCAGAGATCTCACACAATCTTCCTGGGGCTAAGAACAATAAACAAATGTATTCAAAGTTCTGATAATTTATGTAGAGAAATAGAAGCCCAACTCTTCTCATTACAAAATGAGGAAACTGGCTTTCTGATCTTCACAAAATTATAGTTACTTTTTTTATTTTTTATTGGAGTTGATTAATAATGTTGTATTAATTCTGACATAAAGCAAAATGATTCAGATATATATATGTTCCTTTTATTTTTAAAATTAATTAATTTATTTTAATTGCAGGCTAATTACTTTGCAATATTGTAGTGGTTTTGCCATACAATGACACTAATCAGCCATGGATGTAATGTGTTCCCCATCCTAAATGCCCCTCCCACCTCCCTCCCCATCCCATCCCTCAGGTCATCCCAGTGCACCGGCCCTGAGCACCCTGTCTCACGCATCAAACCTGGACTGGCGATCAATTTCACATATGGTAATATACATGTTTTAGTGTTATTCTCTCAAATCATTCCACCCTCGCCTTCTCCCACATAGTCCAAAAGTCTATTCTTTACATCTGTGTCTCTTTTGCTGTCTTTCATATAAGGTCATTGTTACCATCTTTCTAAATTCCATATATATGCATTAATATGCTGTATTGATGTTTTTCTTTCTGACTTACTTCACTCTGTATAATAGGCTCCAGTTTCATCCACCTCATTAGAACTGATTCAAATGCATTCTTTTTAATAGCTGAGTAATACTCCATTGTGTATATGTACCACAGCTTTCTTATCCATTCATCTGCCTATGGACATCTAGGTTGCTTCCATGTCCTGGCTATTGTAAACAGTGCTGCAATGAACATTGGATACACGTGTCTCTTTCAGTTCTGGTTTCCTTGGTGTGTATGCCCAGCAGTGGGATTGCTGGGTCCTATGGCAGTTCTATTTCCAGTTTTTTAAGGAATCTCCACACTGTTCTCCATAGTGGCTGTACTAGTTTGCATTCCCACCAACAGTCTAAGAGGGTTCCTTTTCTCTGCACGCTCTCCAGCATTTATTGTTTGTAGACTTTTTTGACAGCAGCCATTCTGATTAGCATGAAATGGTACCTCATTGTGGTTTTCATTTGCATTTCTCTGATAATGAGTGAACATCTGGAAGTTCATGGTTCACGTATTGCTGAAGCCTGGCTTGGAGAATTTTGAGCATTACTTTACTAGCGTGTGAAATGAGTGGAATTGTGCAGTAGTTTGAGCATTCTTTGGCATTGCCTTTCTTTGGAATTGGAATGAAAACTGACCTTTTCCAGTCCTGTGGCCACTGCTGAGTTTTCCAAATTTGCTGGCATATTGAGTGCAGCACTTTCACAGCATCATCTTTCAGGATTTGAAATAGCTCAACTGGAATTCCATCACTTCCACTAGTTTTGTTTGTAGTGATGCTTTCTAAGGCCCACTTAACTTCACATTCTAGGATGTCTGGCTCTAGGTGAGGGATCACACTATGCCAAAGCCTTTAACTGTGTGGATCACAATAAACTGTGGACAATTCTTCAAGAGATGGGAACACCACACCACCTGACCTGCCTCTTGAGAAACCTACATGCAAGTCAGGAGGCAACAGTTAGAACTGGACATGGAACAACAGACTGGTTCCAAATAGGAAAAGGAGTATGTCAAGGCTGTATATTGTCACCCTGCTTATTTAACATATGTAGAGTACATCATGAGAAACACTGGGCTGGAAGAAACACAAGCTGGAATCAAGATTGCCAGGAGAAATATCAGTAACCTCAGATATGCAGATGGCACCACCCTTATGGCAGAAAGTGAAGAGGAACTCAAATAAAAGGAACTTGATAAAAGTGAAAGAGGAGAGTGAAAAATTTGGCTTAAAGCTCAACATTCAGAAAACGAAGATCATGGCATCTAGTCCCATCACTTCATGGGAAATAGATGGGGAAACAGTGGAAACAGTGTCAGACTTTATTTTGGGGGCTCCAAAATCACTGCAGATGGTGATTGCAGCCATGAAATTAAAAGACACTTACTCCTTGGAAGGAAAGTTATGACCAACATAGATAGCATGTTCAAAAGGAGAGACATTACTTGGCCAACAAAGGTCTGTCTAGTCAAGGCTATGGTTTTTCCAGTGGTCATGTATGAATGTGAGAGTTGGACTGTGAAGAAAGCTGAGCACCAAAGAATTGATGCTTTTGAACTGTGGTGCTGGAGAAGACTCTTGAGAGTCCCTTGGACTGCAAGGAGATCCAACCAGTCCATTCTAAAGGAGATCAGTCCTTGGTGTTCTTTAGAAGGAATGATGCTAAAGCTGAAACTCCAGTGTTTTGGCCACCTGATGTGAAGAGTTGACTTATTGGAGAAGACTCTGATGCTGGGAGGGATTGGGGGCAGGAGGAAAAGTGGATGACAGAGGATGAGATGGCCGGATGGCATCTCTGACTTGATGGACATGAGTTTGAGTGAACTCTGGGAGTGGTGATGGACAGGGAAGCCTGGCATGATGCAATTCATGGGGTCGCAAACAGTCGGACATGACTGAGTGCCTGAACTGAACTGAACTGATGGTGATGTTGAGCATCATTTCATGTGTTTGTTAGCCATCTGTAACAAAATCATAGTTACTTTAAATGAATTCATTTAAGTTCCTCTTCACTCATTTATTCATTCTTATGCATACACAGAAAGGAAAGGAAAGAAAGTGTGAGTTGTTAGTACTCTCTGACTCTTTATGACCCCATGGATTTTAGCCCAACAGGCTTCTCTGTCCATGGATTTCTCCAGGCAAAAATACTGGAGTGTGTTGCCATTCCCTTCTCCAGGGGATTCTCCCAACCCAGGGTTTGAACCTAGGTCTCCTGCACTGCAGGCAGATTCTTTGCATCTGAGCCAGGAGTCATGTTGCATCTGAATTAGGCCTCTCTCTAGCTGACTCCCGTTCAGTTTTTAAGCTCAGGTGGATGGAGGGACATTTGGATTAAGAGAATCAAGAGAGAAGCTGAATCTGTCTACTGTGGAGTATCTGGAAGGCAATTTGACTTTTAACATGTAAAGAGTTCACCACCACTAGCCTCAGTCTTCGGAGAAGGCGATGGCACCCCACTCCAGTACTCTTGCCTGGAAAATCCCATGGACAGTGAAGCCTGGTAGGCTGCAGTCCATGGGGTTGTGAAGAGTTGGACACGACAGAGCAACTTCACTTTCACTTTTCACTTTCATGCATTGGAGAAGGAAATGGCAACCCACTCCAGTGCTCTTGCCTGGAGAGTCCCAGGGACGGGGGAGCCTGGTGGGCTGCCATCTATGGGGTCGCACGGAGTCGGACACGACTGAAGCAACTTAGCAGCAGTAGTAGCAGCAGCAGCCTCACTCTTGAAGCCGATCAGAGGCATTTCTGGGTGATGCTTGATCAGCAAACTTTTGAGAACTATGCTGTCTTAATTCATATCTCACATATTTATTTATTAGAAAGTTCTATTAGAATTGTTCTAAAAGATGGAATACAAATAGAAGGATCTTATAAAGCCAGCAAAGAAAACAGAGATAAATGGTACAGACTTGAGTATAAAGAAGTGATACTCAATGCATTTGGATGTCATGAAAAATCAGACAAAACGAGAAAAAGAAAAATCAGAACATTTGGCTATATCCATGTGCTTTATTTTAAAATATTTTTAAAAATGAATTAATAGTATTTGGAAGTATTTACATGTTTATTGTATATATTGTGTTTCTCAATGCAAGACCCTCCTGGTATTCTATTTGACTTTCAACTGCTTTGAATACAGAGATGATCAGGAATGAAAATTTAAAGTTGACAATTAGCAAAATAAGAATGTCATTTTTCACTCAGCTTACAACATATTGAGTAACATTTTCTTATTTGTATTAAAAATGTGTCATATTTATTGTCTATATTCCCACGTGTTCCTTTCACTCACGAGTTTGAGGAAAAAAATTGAAAATAACATTTTTTTTTTCCAAAACACTCTTCTTTGTTTAAAAAGCAGTGAATGAAACTGTTTTGATTATTGTAAAGCAAGTAGTTTTAGGGCATGTGGGTCTACTGATACCTAGAAAATGTTATTTGACTGAGATCAAGGAAAGAAGATGAGAAATGAATTCTGGCAAGTCAACTTACTGAGAAGAGGATGTGATCATGTTAAGGACTAATGAGGTACCTAGAGATGTGCAGGGTTATCCATCATCTAATTATTCCACTTTAGAAGTGAGTTAAACAAATATATTGTTCTGGGGTGAAGGCAGTATAGTGGAACTGATATTTATTTAGCATCTATCATTTGCCAGGTATTTTATATATATTATTTTATTTGATCCTCAAAACAAGTCTTTAAGGTGGATATTACAACCTTGTTTTATATGTAAGTAAACAAACTCTAAAGACAGTAAATAGCCTTCTAATTGAGCACAGCTAAGTAAGGGGAGGAACAGGGTTTCAAACCAGAGTTTTATCACCACAGTTTTATTATCTTTATAAAATGCTGCCACTTAAAATATAAATAGATAATATTGGAGATAATATTGGAGTTAGAGGTACCTATGAGTACTGTATAAATATTTATGTTGCAATTTTTCAGGTTTTATTGAATCACTAAGATTCTGGAATATTAAATTTTCACTTTCAAACCTTCAAGTTGGAGACTTTTGATAATGATGGAAAAGCTTTGAAGAATTGCACAAAACTCATGTGACGTCTCCTAGTTGAACTTCAGGGGAGATGGTCTGTGTGAAGAGGAAGATAGATAGGTTGATTTTCAGGTTAAGATGGGATGAGCTAAAGGCTAATGGTTTAATAAACTAGAGGAGCATTTCCATAAGTAGATGAGAAGGAAAGCAATGGGAAGTTTGCTTGAAGTAAAAATAAAAAAAAGAGGGTTGTGCAGGTGTAGATAAATTAATCCAGAGATCTAGAGACTTAGACCCAGACCAGAGGCTGGGTCAACATTAGGCAGAGGCAGGGGAAAGGAAGAAACAGTTATAATCAATGCAACATGAACATCTACATTTCACCTGCCTTGCAGTGCTAACCACCATCTTCCTGAGGTTTCTGTCAATGCCCAGTGCACTGCCCAAGAAGAGGGAAGCACAAGAGGTCCCAAGGGCAAATGCAGCAGCATGCTCAATTGTGGAGCAGCAGCCCATGCCTTCTCTGAGAGAGGCACAGCATTTTCTGGTCCATGATGATCACCCACATATGAAAACCAGGGAGCCGAGAATCGTCAGACATCCCAGAGAGCTCCATCTCCCAACTCCCCCAAAGTATCTTTTTCAGATAGAAAGAGGATGATAGAATGACTGAGACACAGAAGGCTTTTCTTTTTCTTTACCTACTCTACCTCCATGCCTGGGAAATAGTCTGTATTCTGAATCTTAAGGTAGTACCAGAGTTTGACATCCTTCTCCCCAGAAGAAGGATTAGTATGACCATCTTTGCTGTCTTTCAAGTATCCTGAGAGATGGGAAAATTTGATGGACATTATCGACCTTCCAATTTTTTATGAATCCTGTTTTATCTGCGGCTGTGAAGAAGGACTCTAAAGGAATTCTCTGCTTCTCGCTGCAGTCTTGCTGCACATGCACAAGCTTAAGAATTTACCTAGAATTTGGAGAAGATATAAATTCTATGATATTCTCTCCACGCATTAGATTTGACCAAAAAGTGAGTTGGCAGAAAATGCCAAATAGTCAGAGGTTGGTGCTGTATTGTTCAGAATTTGGAGAGTAAAGATTTTCCCCAAGCTTAAAGCCAGGACTGGCAGGGAGAATGAAAATGCAAATTACAGACTCCTAGCCCAGTGCTATCTGTCTAATAAAAAATACATTCATTATTGATTTACCTAAAGGAGATATAAAGTACAATATGCAATAAGTCTCCTTTGCCATTCTAGACATGAATGATTTAAAATGGCAATCTTGGGGAAAGCTTTAAAAATTAACAATGCCAAAGTGAAAAATGTTTCCCGACCACTCCATGTTTTCACCATATGTTGAACTAAGTAGCCAAATGTTTTAGGAAGACTCTAAAAGTGTCAGAAATACAGATGAGACTAATCCAATGTTGTTTAAATAATGGCATCAAATGAATTTTATTCCAAAGTGTACTCCAGTGTTCAAGGAGAAGAAATTGTCTTCTTTCTTTAAGAATGGTCCAAGCCAGAGCTGGAAGGAAAGGGCCTGCTACAATCTCAGCCCCAGAGACTGCATTTTCCACCAAACTGTGAGCAAGCTCCCAGCTGCTAACCATGTCTTCCTGGGATCCTGGGCAGTTGACATCTACCAGGAGTGTCACAGCCTGAGATCAGCTCCCCAGAGGAGATACATGGCATAACCAGGATAGTGCACTCTCCAAGTACCCAGTTGCCTGCGCTGCTCAGGCCTGGGAAGGGCACAAAATGCACAGCCCATCTGGGTCTGTGTCCCTGCAGAGCACCCAAGAACCTGAGCAGCTTAGACCTGGGAAGTGCATGAAACACAGGGACCACTTGGGACAGTGCTCTTGCAGAGCACCCTGGAGCCTGAGCAGTGTGGACCCAGGAAGTACATGCCACCTTGATCTGTGGCAAACCAAGTGTGATCCATCCACTGTGAGCACTCCACACATATGCCAGCAGTGTTTGTTTCCAATGTCCCTCCATCCTCACAACACAACTGAACAAGTGAGCCTAAATAAGTGGCCACCTTCATCCCCTTGTGTCAAGGTGGAAACTAGACACTGAAGGGCCTTGCAAACAGAGGAAGGCAAAATAAACAAAGAAGGGAGAACTGCTCTGGAAGTGACAGGTAAAGCAGACTTAAACTCTCAGTTAATACTGAGACTGTGCATTTAAGGGGCATCTATAGACCATGAGAACAAGTACACGCCAGAACAAGGGACTATCTGACACTGAACTGACCCTGCACTGTCCACAACAGCTCCACAGACATTCTTAGATATATTTTTACTATTATCACTTTTTAATTTCTTAATTAAAAATTTTTTTAAAATAGTTATTTATTACTCCTTTAACTTTCATTTTTATACCCTGCTAAGTCACTTCAGTCGTGTCTGACTCTGAGTGACCCCATAGACGGCAGCCCACCATGCTCCCCCGTCCCTGGGATTCTCCAGGCAAGAACGCTGAAGTGGGTTGCCATTTCCTTCTCCAAAGCATGAAAGTGAAAAGTGAAAGGGAAGTCACTCAGTCATGTCCAACTCTTTGCGACCCCATGGACCGCAGCCTACCAGGCTCTTCTGTCCATGGGATTTTCCAGGCAAGAGTACTGGAGAGGAGTGCCATCGCCTTCTTTGTTGTATATCGTACTATTACCTTTTAAAAAAAACAAAACTATTTTTTAAACAAATTCTATGTATATATTTGTTTAAAATTTTGTGATTGATTTTGTTTTCTATTTTTTATATTATATTTTTGAGAGTCTAACTTCTAGTCTAGACTTTTAATCGTTGCCTTTTGATATTTGTTATCCATTTTTTACGTTTAAGGATCTAATCTCAGTATCCATTTTCACTTAGGGATATGACTTCTGGCTTCATTTCTCGCTCCCTTTTTGACCCTTCCTTTTCTCCTCCAGTTCACTTCTATGTCTTTCCTCCCTGTTCTCTACATAATTCTGAATCTCTCTGGGTGCTCCAGGCTGTGGAGAGCACTTAGGGATTTGATTACTGCCTTGATTGCTGTCTCCCCTTTTGATTCTCCCTTTTCTCCTCCTGGTTACCTCTATCTCCCTCCTCCCTCTTCTCTTCTCTATAAAACTCTGTGACTCTCTCTGGGTGTCTGGCTGTGGAGAATTGTCTCACCATTAACATAGGGGTTTTATCTTCTATGCTGTAGAGATGGAGAAGTCTTGAGGTTACTGTAAGAGAAGAACCAAAAACCAAAGGCAGGAGGCTTAACTCCAAAACTTTAGAATATCAGAGAATTCCTGACTCCAGGGAACATTACTAGATAAGAGCTCACCCAAAAGTCTCCATACCTACCCTGAAACCCAGCTCCACCCAAGAGTCAACAAGTTCCAGTGCAAGACACACCACACTAATTCTCCAGCAAAACAGGAACACTAAACTTAAACACTAAACACTTGAATATTAAAAGATAGGCTGCCCAAAGTCATGCCAAATCTATAGACATCCCAAAATTCACTACTGGACTCTTCATTGCACTCCAGAGAGAAGAGATTTGACTCTATGCACCAAAACACAGACACAACTCCCCCAACCAGGAAACACTGATAGGCCACTGGTCCAACCCCACTCACAAGGATCAGACTCCACAATTAACAGGGACCACAAACTTCCAGCCTGGGAAATAGCACCCCAAACATAGCAATCTAAGAAAAATGAAAAGACAGAGAAATATTCAGCAAGTGAGGGAACATGATAAAACCCCACCAAACCAAACAAAAGAGGAGGTGGTAGGGAGTCTACATGAAAAAGAACTCAGAACAATGACAGTAAAGATGATCCCAAATCTTGAAAACAAAATGAAGTTTTGTTTCCCATTTTAAGAGTCCCAAACAGGGATAAACCCAGGTAAAACACCCCAAGACACATATTAATCAAACTAACAAAGATCAAATACAAAGAGCAAATATTAAAAATAGAAAGGGAAAAGCAAAAAAATAGCACACAAGGGGATCCCCATAAGAATAACAACTGATCTTTCAATAAAAAGTCTTCAGGCCAGAAGGGAAAGGCAGGACATACTTAAAGTGATGAAAGAGAAAAACCTACAACCAAGATTACTCTGTCTAGCAAGGATATCATTCAGATATGAAGGAGAAATCAAATGCTTTACAGACAAGCAAAAGCTGAGAGAATTCAGCATCACCAAACCAGCTCTTCAACAAATGTTAAATGATCTTCTCTCGACAGGAAACACAGAAAAGATTTACAAAAATGAACCCAAAGCAACAAAGTAAATGGTAATAGGATCATACTCATCAATAATTTCCTTAAATGTAAATGGGTTAAATGCTGCAACCAAAAGACTGGCTGAATGGATAGAAAAACAAGACTCTTATACATGCCATCTATGAGAGACCTGCCTCAGACCTAGGGACACATACAGACTGAAAGTGAAGGGCTGGGAAAAGATATTTCATACAAATGGAGAACAAAAGAAAGCAGGAGTAGCAATACTCATATCAGATAAAAATAGACCTTGAAATAAAGACCTTGAGATAAGAGACAAAGAAGGACACTACAAAATGATCAAAGGATCAATCCAAGAAGAATATATAACAATTATAAATATATATGCACCAACATAGGAGCACCTCAATACGTAAGACAACTGCTAACAAATGTGAATGGGGAAATTAACAGTAACACAATAACAGTTCAGTTCAGTTCAGCCGCTCAGTCATGTCTGACTCTGTGACCCCATGAATCACAGCATGCCAGGCCTCTCTGTCGACCACCAACTCCCGGAGTTCACTCAGACTCATGTCCATCGAGTCCATGATGCCATCCAGCCATCTCATCCTCTGTCGTCCCCTTCTCCTCCTGCCCCTAATCCTGCCCAGCATCAGAGTCTTTTCCAATGAGTCAACTCTTCACATCAAATGGCCAAAGTACTGGAATTTCAGCTTTAGCATCATTCCTTCCAAAGAAATCCCAGGGCTGATCTCCTTCAGAATGGACTTTTTGGATCTCCTTGCAGTCCAAGGGACTCTCAAGAGTCTTCTCCAACACCACAGCTCAAAAGCATCAATTCTTTGGCGCCCAGCTTTCTTCACAGTCCAACTCTCACATCCATACATGACCACTGGAAAAACCATTGCCTTGATTAGACAGACCTTAGCAAGCAAAGTAATGTCTCTGTTTTTGAATATGTTATCTAGGTTGGTCATAATTTTCTTCCAAGGAGTAAGTGTCTTTTAATTTCATGGCTGCAGTCACCATCTGCAGTGATTTTGGAGCCCCCCCCCCAAAATAAAGTCTGACACTGTTTCCACTGTTTCCCCATCTATTTCCCATGAAGTGATGGGACCAGATGCCAAGATCTTCGTTTTCTGAATGTTGAGTTTTAAGCCACCTTTTTCACTCTCCACTTTCACTTTTATCAAGAGGCTTTTGAGTTCCTCTTCACTTTCTGCCATAAGGGTGGTGTCATCTGCATATCTGAGGTTAGTGATATTTCTCCTGGCAATCTTGATTCTAGCTTGTGTTTCTTCCAGTCCAGCGTTTCTCATGATTTACTCTGCATATAAGTTAAATAAACAGGGTGACAATATACAACCTTGACATACTCCTTTTCCTATTTGGAACCAGTCTGTTGTTCCATGTCCAGTTCTAACTGTTGCTTCCTGACCTGCATATAGGTTTCTCAAGAGGCAGGTCAGGTGGTCTGGTATTCCCATCTCTTGAAGAATTGTCCACAGTTTATGGTGATCCACACAGTCAAATGCTTTGGCATAGTCAATAAAGCAGAAATAGATGTTTTTCTGGAACTCTCTTATTTTTTTGATGATCCAGCGGATGTTGGCAATTTGATCTCAATAATAATAGTAGGGGACTTTAATACCCCACTCACACCTATGGATAAATCAACCAACAGAAAACTAGCATAGAAACACAAACTTTAAATGATACAATGGGCCAGTTAGACCTAATTGATATCTGTAGGGCATTTCACCCAGAAACAATAGATTTCATCTTTTTTTCAAGTGTATATGGAACATTCTCCAGGACAGATCATATCCTGGGCCATAAATGTAGCCTTGGTAAATTTTTAAAAAATGAAATCATTTCAAGCGTATTTTCTGATCACAATGCAGTAAGATTAGATGTCAACTACAGGAAAAAGAACTATTAAAAACACAAACATATGGAGGTTAAACAACATACTTCTGAATAACCAACAGATCATGGAAGAAATCAAAAAAGAAATCAAAATATGCATAGAAACAAGTGAAAATGAGAACACAACAACCCAAAACCTATGGGATTGAGTAAAAGCAGTGCTAAGAGGGAGGTTCATAGCAGTACATGTCTACCTCAAGAAACAAGAGAAACATCAGATAATCAACATAACTTTACACCTAAAACAATTAGAAAAAGAAGAAAAGAATAACTTCAAAGTTAGTAAAAGGAGAGAAATCATAAGAATCAGAGCAGAAATAAATGAAACAGAAACAAAGGAAATTATAGCAAAAAAATCAACAAAACTAAAAGCTAGTTCTTTGAGAAAATAAATAAAATAGATAAAGTGTTAGCCAGACTCATCAAGACAAAAAGGGAGAAGAAGCAAAACAATAAAATTAGAAATAATAATGGAGAAATCACAACAGACCACACAGAAATACAAAAGATCTTAAGAGACTACTATGAGCAATTATATGTCAATAAAATGGACAACTTGGAAGAAATGGGCAAATAATTAGAAAAGTATAACCTTCCAAAAACTGAACCAGTAAGAAATAGAAAATCTTACAGACTCATCACAAGCACAGAAATCAAAACTGTAATCAGAAATCTTCCAGCAAACAAAAGTCCAGGACCATATAGCTTCACAGCTGAATTCTACCAAAAATTTAGAGAAGAGCTAACACTTATCTTACTCAAACTCTTCCAGAAAATTGCAGAGGAAGGTAAACTTCCAAACTCATTCTATGAGGCTACCATCACCCTAGTACCAAAACCAGACAAAGATGCCACACACACACACACACACACACACACACACACAAACTACAAGCCAATATCACTGATGAATATAGATGCAAAAATCCTTAACAAAATTCCAACAGAATCCAACAATATATAAAAAAAGATCATACATTATGACCAAGCGGGCTTTATCCCAGGGATGCAAGGATTCTCAATATTCGCAAATCAGTGTGATACACAATATCTACAAATTGAAAGATAAAAGCCATATGATTATCTCAATAGATGCAGAGAAATCCTTTGACATTGATGATAAAAAAGGAAACCCAAAAAACTCTCCAGAAAGCAGGCATAGAAGAAACATATCTCAACAAAATAAAAATCATATATGAGAAACCCACAGCAAACATTATCCTCAATGGTGAAAAACTGAAAACATTTCCTCTAAAATCAAGAACAAGACAAGGGTGCCCACTGTCACCATTACTATTCAACACAGTTTTGGAAGTCCTAGCCACAGCAATCGGAGAAGAAAAAGAAATAAAAGGAATCCAGATTGGGAAAGAAAAATAAAACTCTCATTGTTTGCAGATAACATGATCTTCTACAAAGAAAACCTGAAAGACACCACGAGAAAATTACTAGAACTAATCAATGATGTAGCCAAGTTGCAGAATATAAAATTAATACACAGAAATCCCTTGCATTTCTATACACTAACAATGAGAAAACAGAAAGAGAAATTAAGGAAACAATCTATTCACCATTGCAATGAAAAGAATAAAATATTTAGGAATATATCTGTCTAAAGAAACAAAAGACCTATATAGAAAACTGTAAAATACTGGTGAAAGAAATCAAAGATGATGCAAATAGATGGAGAAATATACCATGTTCGTGGATTTCAGTTCAGTTCACTCAGTTGTGTCCTACTCTTTGTGACCTCATGGATTTCAGCATGCCAGTCTTCTCTGTCCCTCACCAATTCCTGGAGCTTGCTCAAACTCATGCCCATTAAGTCAGTGATGCCATCCAACCATCTCATCTTCTGCTGTCCCCTTCTCCTGCCTCCAATCTTTCCCAATATCAGGGTCTTTTCCAAAGAGTCAGTTCTTTGCAGTGGGTGGCCAAAGTATTGGAGCATCAGCTTCAACATCAGTCCTTCAAATGAATATTCAAGACTGATTTTCTTTAAGATTGACTGGTCTGATCTCCTTGAAGAGATCTCTCAAGAGTCTTTTCCAACACCACAGTTCAAAAGTATCAGTTCTTTGTGGATTGGAAGAATCAATATAGTGAAAATGATTATACTACCCAAAGCAATCTATAGATTCAACGCAATCCCTATCAAGCTACCAATGACGTTTTCCATAAAACTAGAACACATAATTTCACAATTTGTATGGAAACACAAAAAACCTCGAATAGCCAAAGCAATCTTGAGAAAGAAGAATGGAACTGGAGGAATCAATCTGCCTGACTTCAGGCTATACTCCAAAGCTACAGTCATCAAGATAGTATGGTACTGGCACAAAGACAGAAACATAGATCAATGAAACAAAATAGAAAGACCAGAGATAAATCCACACACCTATGGACAACTTATCTTTGACAAAGGAGGCAAGAATATACAATGGAGAAAAGACAATCTCTTTAACAAGTGGTGCTGGGAAAACTGGTCAACCATCTGTAAAAGAATGAAACTAGAACACTTTCTAATGCCATACACACAAATAAACTGAAAATAGATTAAAGATCTAAATGTAAGACCAGAAACTAAAACTCTTAGAGAAAAACATAGGCAGAACACTCTCTGACATAAACCACAGCAAGATCCTCTATGACCTACCTCTGAGAGTAATGGAAATAAAAACAAACAAATGGAATCTAATTAAACTTAAAAGTTTTTGCACAATGAAGGAAACTATAAGCGAGGTAAAAAGACAGCCTTCACAATGGGATAAAATATTAGCAAACAAAACAACTGACAAAGAATTAATCTCTGAAATATACAAGCAGCTTATGCAGCTCAATACCAGAAAAATAAATGACCCAAAAAGTGGACCAAAGAACCAGACAAACATTTATCCAAGGAAGACATACAGATGGCTAATAAACACATGAAAAGATATTCAACATCACTCATTATTTAGAGAAATGCAAATCAAAACCACAATGAGGTACCATTTCATGCTGGTCAGAACGGTGGCCATCAAAAAGTCTACAAACAATAAATGCTGGAGAGGGTGTGGAGAAAAAGGAACCATCTTACACTGTTGGCGGGAATGCAAACTAGTATAGCCACTATGGAGAATAGTATGGAAATTCCTTTAAAAATTGGAAATAGAACCGCTATAGGACCCAGCAATCCCACTGCAGGGCATACACACCAAGGAAACCAGAACTGTAACAGACACACGTACCCTAACGTTCATTGCATCACTGTTTACAATAGCTAGGACATGGAAGCAACCTAGATGTCCATTGACAGATGAATGGATCAGGAAGTTGTGATACATGTACATAATGAAATATTACCCAGCTATAAAAAAGAACACATTTGAGTCAGTTCTAACGAGTTGGATGAAACTGGAGCCTATTATAGAGTGAAGTAAGTCAGAAAGAGAAACACCAATACACTATTAATGTATGTATACGGAATTTAGAAAAATGGTAACGACAACCCTATATGCAAGACAGCAAAAGTGACACAGATGTAAAGGACAGACTTTTGGACTCTGTGAGAGAAAATGAAGGTAGGGTGATTTGAGAGAATAGCATTGAAGCATGCATATTACCACATGTAAAATTGACGACCAGTGCAAGTTTGATGCATGAAACAGGACACTCAAAACTGGTAGTCTGGGACAACCCAGAGGGATGGTGTGGGGAGGGAGGTGGGAGAGGTTTCAGGATGGGGGTACACATGTTCACCTGTGGCTAATTCATGTCAGTGTATTGTGAAAACCACCACATATTGTAATTAGCCTCCAATTATAATAAATAAGAACTTATATTAGAAATATAATCCAAGTATAATATAAACATATAAAATTATAATAAACATAATTTAATCCAATTATTATAAATAAGAAGAACTAAAGAGCCTCTTGATGAAAGTGAAAGAGGAGAGTGAAAATTTTAGCTTAAAGCTCAACATTCAGAAAACTAAGGTAATGGTATCCAGTCCCATCACTTCATGGCAGATGGATGGGGAAACAGTGGAAACAGTGTCAGACTTTATTTGGGGGGGGGGTCCAAAATCAGTGCAGATGGTGACTGTAGCCATGAAATTAAAAGACGTTTACTCCTTGGAAGGAAAGTTATGATCAACCTAGACATCATATTAAAAATCAGAGACATTACTTTGCCAACAAAGGTCCGTCTAGTCAAGGCTATGGGTTTTCCAGTGGTCATGTAGGGATGTGAGAGTTGGACTATAAAGAAAGCTGAGTGCCAAAGAATTGATGCTTTTGAGCTGAGGTGTTGGAGAAGACTCTTGAGAGTCCCTTGGACTGCAAGAAGATCCAACCAGTTCATCCTAAAAGAGATCAGTCCTAGGTGTTCATTGGAAGGACTGATGCTGAGGCTGAAACTCCAATACTTTGGCCACCTCATGTGAAGAGTTGACTCATTTGAAAAGACCCTGATGCTGGGAAAGGCTGAGGTCAGGAGGTGAAGGGGACGACAGAGGATGAGATGGTTGGATGGCATCACCGACTCAATGGACATGGGTTTGGGTGGACTCTGGGATTTGGTGATGGACAGGGAGGCCTGGTGTGCTTTGGCTCATGGGGTCACAAAGAGTCGGACACTACTGAGCGACTGAACTGAACTGAACTGAATAATAAATAAAGTTTTATAAAAAGCTGATTTCAGCTTTCATCACTTTGGCCTTATCCTGAACAGCTGTGTGCAGAAATTTTGGTTAGATTAAAACAGATAAAACAAGTAAGCAGAAAAACCTGTTCTTCAGGGGAATGAAACCTGGATTGGGAGTCTTAAGAAACGTGTAGAAGTTGGCCAATGTAGAAGTCTCTAAGTCCCATAGAAGGCTTCATGGGGACCAGCCTGGGACTTATTACTTAAATACTCTGTGTCTCTACTCCTAAAATACTTCCTCATACTAACATTCAAAAATGTTTTAAAACTGAAATATTTATCCCAGTGCACCCAGGGGGAAATAAGTACTGGTGGATAGGTTTGTAGGCTCTTGACTGAATATTCACTTACTTCTCAACAAAGACTTCACAAAATGGAATTTGAATTCACTAAAGTAATTTACTTTGTTTTCAAAGACAGAGGAAACTCCTTTGAAGGAGGCTGTCACACAGATTTTACATTTCAGATATATCTCCTTTGCTCATGTGTTTGCAAACACAGGAGAGGATGTAGCTCTCCATCTGGAACTTCAAGGATAATACAAGAGAGAATGTGCAAAGTGAAAATCAATTTTATAGGAAAAATGTGTAGTTGCAGAGGCAAAACAACTGTTGTTGTTTTTCTATTTTTTTTTTAGTTTCTAGTCATCCTTTGGAGGGATTTTCAGTCTCTAAAAATTATATAATGCATTATAAAACATTCAAACAATACAAAATATTTGCACCCCCATTTCTCTTCCCCAAATGCCACACCTCTCATCAGAATGAACCATTGTTAATAATTGGTCATTTCCAGATTTTTCAAATTATATACACACACATATCTATACATACTTATATTTAGATATTATCTTTAACTATTTAAAGAATAATAGATGTATAAAGTATGCATACCATAATTTTACAGCTTAATGAATTGTCACAAATGCAATATGCCATTATAACAACTCCCCAAGTCAAGAAGTAGAACACTATCAGCTCCTCAGTGGCCCCCTACATATCAATCTACTTAAACTTTTTGTACATAAATGCAACATAAGATATACATTTTCTGCCATTTACTTTATCCATTTAAGAATGTTTTGATGCCAAGAATATATATACTTGTTACACTACTATATAATATTCTTTAGTACAGGCTTCACGTAAGTTATGTAACATTACCCTATTAATAGACATTTAGCTTATTAAAATGACCTTGTATAATATTCTAAGTTCAGAACTTTCAATTCTTTGTTTTATCAAAATAAAAGTCATAGTTTTGTACCTTTATTTTACCAAAAATAACTGCCAACATAAAATTAGAAAAATACATATGTTGTAAGAGCTTCCCTGGTGTTGATAGTGGTAAAGAACCTGCCTGCCTGTTTCAGTATTCCCACCAAGACTAATTTCAACTGACCAACTTGATCTCACCAAACACAGTGCTTAGAAAACAGGCAGATAATTAACTCTTAGGAGCAGTTGCAAAATGGCTCCAATACACTGTATGGGGTCTGCAATAAGATAGTAACTACATGACAAGATAGAAAGTTGTAAAAAGAACCATGAATAAGGGCTACTTTTTTAAAAAAAGGAGAATGGAAATTTTAAATAATACCCAAAGGTAAAGAGAAGTGAAGAAACATCTTGGGTATGCTTTAAATAGGACTGAGTGTCCAAGCAGTGCCTTTCTGTTTTAATCATCTGCATGATACTTGGTACATGAGTGGTACCAACTTCCACTCATCAGGGAAAAATTAATATTCTATCAATATAATTATCATATATTATGGTGGAAAGATGTATATGGTAGAATTACACTTCTTATCTGCCACAATCAGTGGGGAGAAGGAACAACCCTCAAAGAAATCAATAAAAATTGAAACAGGGCAGTTAGATAGAGCATCTCTCAAAAAGAACTTTATTAAGTCAAAACAGCTCACACGATGGGCTGTTCCTGGCATTCAGGGAAACTGTAAACAGGGAAGGGAAAGTTAAGGGAAGAGAGCTTTAAAAAAGCGAAGCAAGATCAGAAAGGAAAAAAATGGTCATTATGCAAACTAATGTTCAAGTGTTATTCTAGAGCAAGTCAGGAAGAGACTAGGGATGGGTAGAGAGATTTGAAGTCTTTTCTAAGCAAGATATAAAATCTAAAAGTCATTGAAGAAACAACTGATAAACTTTATCATGTGAATAGAATGTGAAAAGGCAAATATATACGTCAACTAAGTGTAAATGAACAAACACACCAAAACCGTAGATATTTCATGTTGCCAGAATCAGTCCCTATCGATGGCTCTCACATCATGTTAGTTTTCTGTCATTGCCTGTTTTAATTGGCTAGGGCTTCCATAACAGAATACCACATGGAAAGTTATTTTCTCACAATTCTTGAGGCTAGCAGTCCAAGATCAAGGTGCCAGAAAAGTTGATTTCTGCTGAGGCTTTTTTCATTATTCTGTGAATGACTGCCCTCTTGCTTGCACGTGCATGGAAAGAGAGAGAGATCCCTGGTGTTTCTTCCTCTTATTCCTCTTCCTCCTATAAGGTTAGAGTCTCACCCTTATGAGCTCAATTATCTCCTTAAAGGTTCTGTTTTCAAATACAGCTATCTTGAGAGTTAGAGCTTCAACATACAAAATTTGGAGAGATAATTCAGTCCATGACCCTGGCACAACACTTTATACAAATTTATCACTTTAAACCAACAGAAGTTTATTATCGCACAGTTCTGTTCAGTCAGAAATCTAGGCTAATTTTTCTGTTTCATGTTTCACAAAGATGAAATCATAGTTTTGATCTCTGAGTTGTTATTGAGAAGCTCTGCTTTCCAGTTTATTTAGGTTGTTGGCAGAATCCAATTCCATGCAGTTGAAGTTCCCTGTTTCCTTGCTGGCTGTCATTTATGGACTAATTCAGATGGTAGCTCAGATGGTAAAGCATCTGCCTACAATGTGGGTGACCCAGGTTTGATCCCTGGGTCAGGAAGATCCCCTGGAGAAGGAAATGGCAACCCACTCCAGTACTCTTGCCTGGAAAATCCCATGGACTGAGGAGCCTGGTAGGCTACAGTCCATGGGATCGCAGAGAGTTGGACACGACTGAGCAAATTCACTTCACTTCAGATGGTAAAGAATCTGCTTGCAATGCAGAAGACCTGGGCTCAATCCCTGGGTGGGGAAGATCTCTTGGAGGACACAGTGGCAATTCACTCCAGTGTTCTTGCCTGGAGAAGTTTTTCATGGACAGAGGAGCCAGGCAGGCTACAGTTCATGGGGTTGCAAAGAGTCAGACAAGACTAAGTGACTAACACTTCATTTCATATAGTAGCTACAGGCCTCTCAGGTTCTTACAAGCAGGCCCTCTGTCTTAGAGACAGGAACACTAGTAAAATTCTTCTCATACTTGAAATCTCTTTGACTTATTTTGTGTTTCAAGGTATCATGTGATTAGATTGGGCTTCTCTAGTGGCTCAGCCAGTAAAGACTCTGCCTACAATACAGGAGACCAGGGTTTGATACCTGGGTTGGGAGGATCCCCTGGAGAAGGGAATGGCTACCAATTCCAGTATTCTTGCCTGGAGAACTCTTGCCTGGTGATTAGATTGAACTCACCAGTATAGTTCAGGCTAATATCTTGATTTAAGGTTTGTAATATTAATCACATCTTCAAATTCCTTTAGCCATGTAATATAATGTCTTCACAGCTTCTACGGAGTACAGCAAAGAAAATATTGCTGCTGCTGCTGCTGCTACTACTACTAAGTCGCTTCAGTGGTGTCCAACTCTGTGAGACCCCATATATGGCAGCCTACCAGGCTCCCCCGTCCCTGGGATTCTCCAGGCAAGAACACTGGAGTGGGTTGCCATTTCCTCCTCCAATGCATGAAAGTGAAAAGTGAAAGTGAAGTCATTCAGTCATGTCCAACTCTTCGAGACCCCATGGACTGCAGCCTACCAGGCTCCACTATCCATGGGATTTTCCAGGCAAGAGTACTGGGGTGGGGTGCCAGTGCCTTCTCTGAAAGAAAATGTTGGGAGTCCATTATTCAGTTTACCACAGTACCATCTGTAGTAGAGCTTCAAATATATCCAAGAGACATTTATGGAAACATTAAACAATAATGGTGACAGAAGATCTTAATTTATTTGTTCTAGGCAGATGAGACTAGTTCTAGCATTTCATCATTCAGCAAGATGC
Source organism: Ovis aries (assembly GCF_016772045.2). NCBI lineage: Eukaryota > Metazoa > Chordata > Mammalia > Artiodactyla > Bovidae > Ovis > Ovis aries. The sequence continues at coordinate 38,799,015 of NC_056069.1, read as the reverse complement.
TGGATCTTAACATGAGGGGTATGTATGTGTGTGTGTGTGTTGTGTATCTGAATTCTCTGTTAATATATGTATATTTTAAATATCCACAATGCTTATTTTATAACTTTGAAAAATCAATATTGGGTATTTGGATATTCAACATTGTCATATGTCTTTGGGGCATCTACTATAATGCTTATTTATTTCCTAACCTAATAATATGGTCCATTAGTTATATTATTTATATTAATATTTTCTTATCTTTACATCAGGGAGTTGTTTTAATAATCCATACTATGTGATATTTTTCTGCATATATTTAGGTACACTTTTCTATCTTGTCTTATTCATTCATTTCAGGATTATGGTGACCTCATAGAGTGATGATTTCCTTCTCCTATAATCAGAAACTATTTAACTATTACAGCAGTTATATGAGTTTTAAGAAGTAAAAAGAATTCATCTGAAAACCACTTGAACCTATCATATTTTCAGAGAAATCCTCTTCAATAATTTTCTTAAATTTTTCCTCTTTTGGGGAATTAAGGAATTAATGCTTCATTAAAACATAAAAAAAATCTAGTCTTTCATGCATCTATACACAAACGTTGAATGAACATTCAGTGTAATTCAGTTCAGTCGAACTCTTTGCGACCCCATGAATTGCAGCATGACAGGCCTCCCTGGCCATCACCAACTCCCAGAGTCTACCCAAACTCATGCCCACCCAGTTGGTGTGTCATCCAAATATCTCATCCTCTGTCGTCCCCTTCTGCTCCTGCCCTCAATCCTTCCCAGCATCAGGGTCTTTTCAAATGAATCAGTTCTTCGCATCAGGTGGCCAAAATATTGGAGTTTCAGCTTCAACATCAGTCCTTCCAATGAACACCCAGGACTGATCTCCTTTAGGATGGACTGGTTGGATCCCCTTGCAGTCCAAGAGACTCTCAAGAGTCTTCTCCAACATTATAGTTCAAAAGCATCAATACTTTGGTGCTCAGCTTTCTTCACAGTCCAACTCTCACATGCATACATGACTACTGGAAAAACCATAGCCTTGACTAGATAGACTTTTGTTGGCAAAGTAACGTTTCTGATTTTTAATGATGTCTTCAGTTCAGTCATTCAGTCGTGTCTGACTCTTTGTGACCCCATGAATCGCAGCATGCCAGGCCTCCCTGTCCATCACCAACTCCCGGAATTCACTCAGATTCATGTCCATCAAGTCAGTGATGCCATCCAGCCATCTCATCCTCTGTTGTTCCCTTCTCCTCCTGCCCCCAATCCCTCCCAGCATCAAAGTCATTTCCAATGAGTCATTTTTTTGCATGAGGTAGCCAAAGTATTGGAGTTTCAGCTTTAGCATCATTCCTTCCAAAGAAATCCCAGGGCTGATCTCCTTCAGAATGGACTGTTTGGATCTCCTTGCAGCCCAAGGGACTCTCAAGAGTCTTCTCCAACACCACAGTTCAAAAGCATCAATTCTTTGGCCCTCAGCCTTCTTCACAGTCCAACTCTCACATCCACACATGACTACTGGGAAAACCATAGCCTTGATTAGACAGACCTTAGTTGGCAAAGTAGTATCTCTGCTTTTGAATATGCTGTCTAGGTTGGTCATAATTTTCTTCCAAGGAGTAAGCATCTTTAAATTTCATGGCTGCATTCACCATCTGCAGTGATTTTGGAGCCCCCCAAAATAAAATTTGACACTGTTTCCACTGTTTCCCCATCTGTTTCCCATGAAGTGATGGGACTGGATGCCATGATCTTCGTTTTCTGAATGTTGACCTTTAAGCTAACTTTTTCATTCTCCTCTTTCACTTTCATCAAGAGGCTTTTTAGTTTCTCTTCACTTTCTGCCATAAGGGTGGTGTCATCTGCATATCTGAGGTGATTGATATTTCTCCCAATCAGCAATCTGCAGATTGCAATCTTAATTCCAGCTTGTGTTTCTTCCAGTCCAGCGTTTCTCATGATGTACTCTGCATAGAAGTTAAATAAGCAAGATGACAATATACAGACTTGACGTACTCCTTTTCCTATTTGGAACCAGTCTGTTGTTCCACGTCCAGTTCTAACTGTTGCTTCCTGACCTGCATACAGATTTCTCAAGGGGCAGATCAGGTGGTCTGGTATTCCCATCTCTTTCAGCATTTTCCACAGTTTATTGTGATCCACACAGTCAAAGGCTTTGGCACAGTCAATAAAGCAGAAACAGATGTTTTTCTGGAACTCTCTTACTTTTTCCATGATCCAGAGGATGTTGGCAATTTGATCTCTGGTTCCTCTGCCTTTTCTAAATCCAGCTTGAACATCTGGAAGTTCACAGTTCACGTATTGCTGAAGCCTGGCTTGGAGAATTTTGAGCATTACTTTACTAGCATGTGAGATGAGTGCAATTGTGCGGTAGTTTGAGCATTCTTTGGCATTGCCTTTCTTTGGGATTGGAATGAAAACTGACCTTTTCCAGTCCTGTGGCCACTGCTGAGTTTTCCAAATTTGCTGGCATATTGAGTGCAGCACTTTCACAGCATCATCTTTCAGGATTTGAAATAGCTCAACTGAAATTCCATCACCCCCACTAGCTTTGTTCGTAGTGATGCTTCCTAAGGCCCACTTGACTTCACATTCCTGAATGTCTGGCTCTAGGTGAGTGATCACACCATCGTGATTATCCGGATCATGAAGATCTTTCTTGTACAGTTCTTCTGTGTATTCTTGCCACCTCTTCTTAATATGATGTCTAGGTTGGTCATAAATTTCCTTCCAAGGAGTAAGCATTCTTTAAGTTCATGGCTGCAGTCACCATCTGCAGTGATTTTGGAGCCCCAAAAAGTAAAGTCAGCCACTGTTTCCGCAGTTTATCCATCTATTTGCTATAACGTGATGGGACCAGATGCCATGATCCTCTTTTTCTGAATGTTGAGCTTTAAGCCAACTTTTTCACTCTCCACTTTCACTTTCAACCAGAGGCTTTTTAGTTCTTCACTTTCTGCCATAAGGGTGGTGTCATCTGCATATCTGAGGTTATTGATATTTCTCCCAGCAATCTTGATTCCAGTTTGTGCTTCTTTCAGCACAGCGTTTCTCATGATGTGCTCTGCATATATGTTAAATAAGCAGGGTGACAATATACAGCCTTGACGTACTCCTTTTCCTATTTGGAACCAGTCTGTTGTTCCATGTCCAGCTCTAACTGTTGCTTCCTGATCTGCATACAGGTTTCTCGAGAGGCAGGTCAGGTGGTCTGGTATGCCCATCTCTTTCAGAATTGTCCACAGTTTATGGTGATCCACACAAAGACTTTGTCATAGTCAATAAAGCAGAAATAGATGATTTTCTGGAACTATTTTGCTTTTTCAATGATCCAGCGAATTTTTGCAACTTGATCTGTGGTTCCTTTGCCTTTCCTAAAACCAGCTTGAACATCTGGAAGTTCATGGCTCATATATTGCTGAAGCCTGGCTTGGAGAATTTTGAGCATTACTTTACTAGCATGTGAGATGAGTGCAATGGTGTGGTAGGTTGAGCATTTTTTGGCATTGCCTTTCTTTGGAATTGGAATGAACACTGACCTTTTCCAGTCCTGTGGCCACTGCTGAGTTTTCCAAATTTGCTGGCATATTGAGTGCAGCACTTTCACAGCATCATCTTTCAGGATTTGAAATAGCTCCACTGGAATTCCATCACCTCCACTAGCTTTGTTCGTAGTGATGCTTCCTAAGGCCCACTTTACCTCATATTCCAGGATGTCTGGCTCTAAATGCATGATCACACCATCATGATTATCATGATTATCATGAAGATATTTTTTTGTACAGTTGGGTGTATTCTTGCCACCTCTTCTTAATATCTTCTGCTTGATAAGTCCATACACTTTCTGTCCTTTATCGAGCCCATCTTTGCATGAAATGTTCTCTTGGTATCTCTAATTTTCTTGAAGAGATCTCTAGTCTTTCCCATTCTGTTATTTTCCTCTATTTCTTTGCACTGATCATTGAGGAAGGCTTTCTCATCTCTCCTTGCTATGCTTTGGATCTCCACATTGAGATGCTTATATCTTTCCTTTTTGCCTTTGTTTTTCACTTCTCTTCTTTTCACAGCTATTTGTAAGGCCTCCTCAGATAGCCATTTTGCTTTTCTGCATTTCTTTTCCGTGGGGATAGACTTAATCCCTGTCTCCTGTACAATGTCAGGAACCTCCATCCATAGTTCATCAGGCACTCTATCAGATCTAGTCCCTTAAATCTATTTCTCACTTCCACTGTATAATCATAAGGGGATTTATGCCATACCTGAATGGTCTTTTGGTTTTCCCTACTTTCTTCAATTTAAGTCTAAATTTGGCAATATGGAGTTCATGATTGGAGCCACAGTCTGCTCCCAGTCTTGTTTTTTTCTGACTGTATAGAGCTTCTCCATCTTTGACTGCAAAGAACATAATCAATCTGATTTCAGTGTTGACCATCTGGGGATGTCCATGTGTAGAGTCTTCTCTTGTGGCATTGGAAGAGGGTGTTTGTATGACACCAATGCATTTTCCTGGCAAAACTCTATTAGCCTTTGTCCTGCTTCATTCTGTACTCCAAGGCCAAATTTGCCTATTACTCCAAATGTTTCCTGAATTCCTATTGTTGCATTCCAGTCCCCTATAATGAAAAGGACAACTTTTTTGGGTATTTTTCTAAAAGGTTTTGTAGATCTTCATAGAACTGTTCAACTTCAGCTTCTTCAGCGTTACTGGTTGGGGCATAGGCTTGAATTACCATGATACTGAATAGTTTGCATTGGAAATGAAAAGAGATCATTCTGTCATTTTTAAGAATGCATCCAAGTACTGCATTTTGGACTCTTTTGTTGACCATGATGGCTACTCCATTTCTTCTAAGGGGTTCCTGCCCACAGTAGTAGATATAATGGCCATCTGAGTTAAATTCACCCATTCCAGTCCATCTTAGTTCACTGATTGCTAGAATGTTGACATTCACTCTTGCCATCTCCTGTTTGACCACTTCCAATTTGCCTTGATTCATGGACCTAACATTCTAGGTTCCTATGCAGTATTGTCTTTTACAGCATCAGTAGTGGAGGTGATGGAATTCTAATTGAGCTATTTCAAATCCTGAAAGATGATGCTGTGAAAGTGGTACACTCAATATGCCAGCAAATTTGGAATGAATACTGCATATCAATATTTAAAATTTTGAATTAATTAATTAGTAGATTTGCTTCTTCCTTGTATTTTTTCTTTGTTGGATTGACAATAATGCTACTCACAAAAGGACAAATATATTCAAACTTTTTAATATTCATGATAGAGAAACTTGTCTCAGAAATATGTTGATAGGAATAGAATTTCATTAAGTTCTTAATATTAATTTATGAATTTTTTTCCTAAAATGAAGGCGATTAAGCTAGTCTTTCAAAATCTAATATCCGTTTTTTCATCAGATCTCAGTTCCAACAACTTATTCTTTATGGTTATAAATTTATAATATCTTTTGATGAAGAAATGAATTAAAATCTAATGAATTCCCTAGAATGATTCTTCATTGAAGAAAAAAAACATTTCAAAACATCCTATTAAATTTGAAAAGTTTTCAGTGATTATTTTTTGTAAGTGTTCCATACAAATCATCACCTATTTCAAGGTCAATATTGTTAAATAATGGAAAATGTTACAATGGTCTGTAGAAACTTTTCTTTCAAGCTTTTAGTTTTCATTTTTGTTCTGTTTGCCATTGAAAATCATGTTGTATTCTTTTCTTGCATGAAAGTGTTAAAGTTATTAAAAATACAGAAGAAACCTGGGAAAAATATGCCTGGGTGTCTCTTTTGCATCTTTAAAATGTTAGGACCAAAACACTAGTATTTTTCCAAAGCTCAGATATTATTAACAGTATTTTCCCCCTTGATAAACCTTGTATATCAGTGTGCAATATATAATATATAACAAGAACAATATATTCAACTCATATGGTAAATAAAGAGAATAATTTTAGGTTTAGATTAAGCATTATTCTTGTTATTGTTCAGTCACTAAGTTGTGTCTGACTCCTAGTGACCCCACGGACTGCCGCATGCCAGGCTCCTCTGTCCTTTACTATCTTCCAGAGTTTGAATTTGAATCTTCTCAAATTCATGTCCACTGAGTCGATGATGCTGTCTAACCATCTCTTCATCTGTAATCCCCTTCTCCTTTTGCATTCAATTTTTCCCCGCATCTGGTCTTTCCCAGTGAGTCAGCTCTTCGTATTAGGTGACCAAAGTATTGGAGCTTCAGCTTCAGCATCAGTCCTTCCAATGAATATTCAGGACTGATTTCCTTTAGCATGGACTGGTTGGATCTCCTTGCTGTCCAAGGGACTCTCAAGAGTCTTATCCAACACTACAGTTTGAAAGCATCAATTCTTGAGCGCCCAGCCTTCTTTCTGATCCAACTCTCACATCCATACATGACTATTAGAAAAACCATAGCTTTGACCATATGGACCTTTGTTGACAAAGTGAAATCTCTGCTTTTTAATATGCTCTCTAAGTCTGTTACAGCTTGAAAAATGGTAAATAAATGAATGATATACCTTATGACATATACAAAATATGAATGTGAACTTTAACTGCCTTTACACATCATATTCAGTTTGGCCTGTGACAACATGGTTGGTCACGTTTCCCTAACTACCCTAGAATTTTCTTAGATATGGTTTTGCAGCAGAAAATATTGGCCCAATCTGATTTTTTACTTACTATGGTCTGATCTGCAGTAAGTACCTATATGTTTGCTTAATCCCAGGCCTTATATTAACAATGTGCCTGCTCAAATTGAGGCCATTGGTATTTGAGACAAACCCTAAATGATATGCTAAGTATTCACATTTCTAAATCCCCCATGTCAGTGCTTGTAAAAGTGTGATCAAAGATCACCAGCAGGAGTAGCTGGGAACTGCTACAAAGGTAAATTCTCAGGCCTTACCATAGACTTACTGAATCTGGAGGTTAAAACAAAGCAACCTGTGTTTCAACAAGCCTTCCAAGTGATTCTGATGTGCAATTGCTGCCCCGAGCAATAACTTCTTATTAAGTTCAATAGTCTAAGAGAAACATACATGAATTGCTCTGATTTAATTTATAAAAAGACCTCTAGTGAACTGTAATTCAAAATAGGGAGTGAGAAATTATTTATTGAAATGTGTTTCTGCATCTTTAAAATTTCTATTACACTACTCAAACCCCATGGATAGGAAGGTGATTTTTTAGGTGAAAAAATGCAATATTAAAAGGATTCATTTTTTATGGAAATAGTCAATGTTTTTAAGAAAAAAATAAAAACACCCTGTTTATGTATTGAAACATGAAATTCCTCCAATGTCAGAGATCAAATAGGATTGTTTTTGCTTAGTTATTGTGCAGAGGCCTTTAATCCATACCATACCCACCCCTTTAAGGATCAAGGACCTGTCTTTTGTCCTGGGCTGTTGTTCTCATGGGGCATGTCTCCAGCAGTACAGCCATGGTCCTTCTGCTGGATGGGCTATAGAAGACATGCAGGCAGCCATTGGGTTGGAAGGCCCTCACACAAAGAGTTTTAAAGACAATGGACATGACTCCTTTGCACAGGAGCTTCCGCCAGGCTCCATTTCCCTTAGATCCCCGACCACCTCCAAATTCACGATGTGCATCCCCCAAAGCCCCTCATGGATACTCCCGGAGATGAGGCACGATTCTCTTCTCCTTCTAACCACTTCTGTGGCAAAAATTCTCCTCTAAGACTTCCCTTTTGATTCTTGGAAGCACAGTGTGGAATAAAAATGATTACTGTTGATAACTTTGCTTTTTCTGTATATCTATGCTGCAACATTTGTTCCCCTCAAAGCTATGTGTAGGGGTGTGTCTCAGACTGACCAGGAAAAGATTGGAAAGGTCAGGAGAAAAGAAAAATCTCTAAGATTAGTATTTCAAGACCTCTTCCCACTACACTCAGGAAAAAACAAACCAAAAAAAAAGCAAATCTGCAGACTCATGCTGTTCATATTTGTGCTTCAGTTGCAAGACTTTGTTTTGAATCAGGGCTTCATTTCAGCTAGGAAACCTGGTGGGAACTCTTCCTAACCCCTTCTATTGTTAAAAGTTCTAATTCTGAGGTTGTTTTGCTCCAGTGTGTATGTGTCTGCTCTTATAAGCCAACTCAAATTCCTTTGGGAAGCAAACATAGTATAAATAATGGAAGAAGTAATAAAAATCTGGTCTCAGGGCATTATGTCCTAAGGCAAAACTTTGCAAAGTTCCAAATAAACTTGTGCTCTAAAATACCAATTCTTTAAATATGAATTACTTTACTTATTTAATGGAGTGTTAAGCTTTGGAATCTGATTTCTTGAGATCTTTCCAGTCCAACTATTTTTCATTTATATGACAATGTTCTCCTCATCAGTAAAACAGGAAGAGTAATAATTTCCCTCTGATAAGGTAGTTGTATACTTAGATAAGCTATATGTCAAGAGTTTGCTATCTTGCCTGGAACTTAATAAATGCCAAGTGAATGCTAACTGTGGCCAGTATTGCTGTCATTATGAGTTACTGACAAATTTGTTCAAAAAAATATTTAAAAGAGCTGCAGAGATACATGCAGATCATAACATGTAGTAATTAGAAGGCAGTGAAAAAGACTAAGAATATAGGTAGTTATGATAGTCTAGGCTGATTATTCCTTTGTTATTTTGATTGTATCTTTAATAGCTATCTTTGTCATTGGAATTATAGTCAATTTTCAAATAATATTTAACATTTTTGAGTTATTAAGAGGATGGATTTTTGCTTTCTCATATCTACTAATAGTCTAAATAAAGTTTTCTTGAAATGTTTGGAAATAAATAGGCATTATTACATAGATTCTGACACACACACGTGTGCACATATGTGCACACGCACACACATATGGCATAAATATTACCATGTCCAGGGCACTAGTGGTCACAAGCAGCAAATTTATAGTATCTCTCTAAGGAAGAGCCCATGTTGTCTTCTAGAGAAAAGATGCATATACTAACCTGCACACTGATTTACTTAAATGACCAGAAAGCATCATATAAATGAAGCTACTGGAGAGATTTTTAGGAAATTCAGATTCCTGAGCCTAGGACAAATCTATTGAGTCAGACTCTTCCAACATGGGAGTAATCGCAAGATTTTTCATAACCTGGCCTCTCCTGTTAGAATAAATAATAATATTGACTATAATAAGAGGTGTACTGTTGGTCACAACCAGAGGCACCTTATAATTCAATCATAGGGAAGCAATAAGAAGAATCCCATTAGAATTGGGTGCCAGAGAAATGGTTGTGATAGGCTAGAAAAGGCAAGGAAATTGATTAGAACTGCTAAAATTAAGGTTGGAAAAGGAATAGGATTGATGAAGTATTCCTTCTTGAATCAGCAAGGAGGAACTATACATATGGTAGATCCTGTTCTCCAGTAAACTTTGCTCTTCACACATAATTTCAGGGGGAAAAAAATGAACTTCATTTTGAATGTAATCATTTTGTATGTAAAATTGACAGAGAGAGATGTTTAGCTGATTCAATCGTTCTGAATATCTATTTTGTGATCCTGGAGAATCCTTCCCCCAAAATTGACCTCACTTTTATTCACCTAAAACTTAACCCACGCCCTCTTGCCCAAGGTCAGATGCACAGCTGACATAAAATAAATTTAGACCCTCATCTTTCTCTCAAATTTTTCTCTAACTCTAAATCAAACATAAAGGAAAGGACAAGAAATCATTTTCACCAGAGTGAAAACATCACACCCTTCTGCTTGCTAACAAGAATATTCTTCATCCCAAGTGTTTTCATAAATCACTGTCTTAAAGAAGAGAGAAAATTATACAGCACCTTTCTCTTCAGTGATAATATTTTTTAAATCTTTTTTTTTTAAGCTTAATGACTATGGGCACTGGGAGCAGCTGCTTAGACTAATAATCTATCCACCTTATTGTTTATTTTTAAATTGCAGCTTCTCCTTTAGTCATATTTTAAACAATTAATTTCTACCTGTTGAAAAGCAATTCTACTATTTGCCTTGTGTCTTTTCTTGGAAATTGGTTATATATTTGTATTGCTTTGAGGCAATTGATATAGTCTGAAGTTCCCATTTGTTTGTATCCAGCATTATACTTCATGGCATCTCTTGCTACTAGTGTATTGATTCCATTATCTCATAAAAGTTATTTTAATGTCTTAATGTATTTAGCTGTTCTCTCCCTTTTTCTGAGATTCAAGAGGAAATAATTTTAATTTTCAAGAGCATAACTGACAATAATACTGGGTATTTCACAGAGTTTGCCTTTTCACCACAATTCTTACTAATTTTATCAATAAATATTGAATGCTTACTCTGTGCAAATGTTCTAAGTGCATTATCTCACTTATTCCCTCCTCATAACTCTCTTATGTAGGTGGTAGTATTGGCCCTATTTTACAGATGAGTGCAATGAGGTATGCAGGAATGTTAAACCACCCACTCAGAGTCACACAGTTTAATAGATGCAGAGAGGGGACTTGAACCCACATCTAGATGACTGTAGAGCTGACTTTATATTACCTTGCCTGTTTACTATCATTGTGCAGTTGTTTTAGTTTTGTAAATTCTGCATTTATAGTAGCCTGAATTATGTTCCACAGGGACATCAGGTTCTAATCCCTGGAACCTGTAAATGTGACCTTACTTGGAAAAAGAGTCTTTGCAGATGTAATTAAGTAAAGAATTTTGAGAGAATGAGATTATCCTAGTTATCCAAAAGGGCCCTAAAAACAATCACAAGTACCCTTATGAAAGGGAAGCAGAGGGAATTAGACAAAATCAGAAGAGGAGGAGGAAATATGGAAATGGAGGCATGTATTGGAGTCATAATGTCAAAAACCAAAGAATGCCAGAAGCCATAGGAAACTAATAAATATTTAAGAAATCGTGTGTTACTTCTTTGTTAATTCTATCAACAGAAGAGAGAAGGTACCTTGGTAATGATAACCTTACCTGCTAAACAGTCTTATATTTTTTCAAGTTGGCTCCATACTTCCATATTTTCCTTCATTATTTTAATTTTATTTATGGCCGTGCTGGATCTTTGTTGCTATGCATGGGCTTTCTCTAGTTGCAGGGACCGAGGGCTGTCCCTAGTTGTGGTACAAGGGCTTTGCACTGCTCAGGTTTCTCTTGTTGCAGAGCACAGGCTCTAGAGTGAGGGCTCAGTAGCTGTAGCACACAGGTTTAGTTGCCTGTGGCATGTGGAATTTTTTCCAGACCAGGGATTGAACCCGTGTCCCCCGCCTGATTTGGCAAGTGGATTCCCAACCACTGGACCTCCATGGACGTCCCTCCCTTCATTAATTTAAAACAAAAGTAAGGTATACACATGGAACAGTGAAAATGTATAACTCTAGAAAGTAGATATGAAAAAGAAAATTAAAACTGAAGTCATTAATTCTTAACTCTTCATTTCATTTTTAACTCCTATCTAAAGCACATTTGATCAGCATATACCCAGAGCTTACTCTATTTTATGTCCTTGGAGCTGCTATTTCTTTCTTGGCCATGCTCTGATGATGCAGGATGGTCTAGTGCCTGAGAAGCAACCCAACTTGGAAGTTCCCTTGAAGTTCCCTGCAGTTGTGACTATGGGGAATTTACCCCACCCCCCCCCACCCCCTCCACCACTGGTGTCATACTGGCAGCCTCTTTAAGAGCTTCTTGATGAAAAAATGCATTCCCTAAAAGTTTAGCTTCCTACTTTTCTGAATTCTTGTGGGAGAAACTGGAGAAGGAAAAGCATCAGAATAGCTTCCTGTTACTGATCATCTCTTCCCTTTTTCCTCCTCTAACTTGCCAGCATCAGGATAAAGTTTTTTACTTCCTTATGTGAAAAAAATTCTGCATCCATCAGTTATTTCTTTTAGTTTGATTTCATATTCCAATTACCTTATGAAACAATTCATACTTAAAAATATCTTGGGTGATATCAAGAACCATTTTCTAAAAGAGTTTAAAAATTGTTTTAAAATTTAAATAGAAAATTTAATATGTTTAAACATAAAACATGATTATTTTGTTACTATTTGCATTTCTTTTCCTGACTTTTGTCTTCTTGTTCTTACTCTTATTTAGTATCACCAAATTTCTACTCTAAATTTTCTGATCTGCCTAGGAAAAGACAAATAGCTTCTTAATATTCCAGCTCTTTCTAATCCACTCATAAGTATAAATGTACTGAAGCCATCAATTGTTATGAGTTGAATGTGTTCTCTCCCCAAAAGTATGTTTGAATCCTTATCCTTACTTTCTCAAAAACGTGCCTGATTTAGAGACAGGGTCTTTACAGAAGTAATTAAGTTTTGTTTATTTATTTATTTTTTATTGCATCATGTGGCATATGGGACCTTAGTTCCCCGACCCAAGATCAAATCCAACTCTGAGTGGGAGCTTGGAGTTCTAAACACTGGAGCACCAGTATAGTCCTAGAACTAATCAAGTTGCAATAAAAGGTCATTAAAGTGGTCTCTAATCCCATATGACTGCTGTCCTTATTAAGAGAGAAATTTGGACACAGAGACAAACACCACACAGAGGAATAAAAATATGAAGATACACAGGTTGGTGATGAAACTGAATTTGTGGGTCGAGAAGCCCAGGAATGCTTCAGGTTACCCACAAGTACCAGAAGCTGGAGAAAGCAAAGAAGGATTATTCGCTAGGGCCATCAGAGGGAGCACAGCCTTGCCAAAACCTTGATTTTGGATGTCTGGCCTCTAGAATTATGAGACAATAAATTACTGTTGTTTTGAAACATTCCATTTCTTTGGTGGGAAACTAATACACTGATAAATTTTAAAAAACCAATAACTAAAGATAGAAGTATAATAAATTCTGCAAACTAACACAAAAAGTATAAAGCAATTATCTTCAATAGAAAAAAGTATAATATATTCTAATTTTTCATGTTTTTAAGAATGACAGTCTATATCAAATATCACCATCACAAAGGACCATGTGGAGTCAGAGAAATTGAGAAGAAACAATTGAGGAAATCAATCATTTCAATCCAGCATGGTTGCCTATGTCCCAAGATGTCTTACAGTTAACCACTCTATTGAAAAACAGTTCCATGACCTCAGAATTTTGCCTTTTTGAGGAATCTCAGAGATCATCTTGTAATTTTTGCAGGGATCCCTTGTGACTCACTAAGCTATACCACCTTGATGGAGCCTTCCTTAACCTTGGGAGAATTGACCCCACCACCATTTCTGACATCATGATTCCCTTGTGAAGATCCATTTATCTCAGCCCCTCTCACACTGTGTTTACAATTATTTGTTTCCGTTTCTTTCTTGTCCACTCATTCCTTGGTTTCTAAAGGCTATGAATTGACACCGAGTAGCTATTCCATACATATTTTTGGAAGAACAGAATTAACCGTAGTCTATAGGGCTTCCCTGGTGGCGCAGAGGTTACAGCATCTGCCTGCAATGTGGAGACCTGGGTTTGATCCCTGGGTTGGGAAGATCCCCTGGAGAAGGAAATGGCAACCCACTCCAGTACTCTTGCCTGGAGAATCCCATGGATGGAGGAGCCTGGTGGGCTACAGTCCATGGGGTTGCAAAGAGTCAGACACGACTGAGCGACTTCACTTCACTTCACTTCACTTCATAGATGTCAACAGACTCACAAAGCCACTGTAATCTGTAATAGTCTCCATTTGCTTCTTTGACAAACACAGTGGCATAATTCAGCACAAAGCTATTGTCTTACTGTTACTGCAGTCAGAAATCCAAAATCAGTTCTAATAGGTTCAAATTGCAGCACAAACAGGGCTGTTCTCTCTGGTGGATCTGAGAGGAGAGTTTGGTTTCTTGCCTTACTCGGCTTCTAGTGACTGCCTGTCTTCCTTGGCTGGTTTCCCTATATTCCACCATCAAAGGCAGCAGTGTAGGGTTTTCCAATCTCTCTCTCGGACCTCTCTCCTCGCCTGACTCTGATCTTCCATCATTCCCCTTATAAGAGTCTTTGTGTTATAGTGGGCTTGCCCAGATGATCCAGATAATCCATCTCAAGATCCTTTTTCTAATCATGTCCACAAAGTCTCGTTTGCCATGAGAGGAAACATATTCACAGGTTGCAGGGATTACAAGATGGACATTTTTAGGGGGAGCATTATTTGCCTGCAATAGTCAAACCACCTCTTCTGGACTCTCCTTTGGTTTTGCTTGCCCCTTACAGTAAATACTCTGATGGCAACTGCATAGCATCTCCAGCCCAAGTTTATCCTCATGAATCTTCAGACTTCCATGGTAAAATGTTAAATGTCTCTACAGACACCATAAACACTGGGCTTCCCAAACTGAACTCATCTCTGCTTGTCATTTTTATCTTTTATTGAATATTGGCTAATCAGGGGAGGCAGAAGTCACTAGCTAGGAAGCTTGGGATATTACTTGTCTCTTTTTTTAACATTTTAGTTTATTTATTTATTATTATTATTATTGTTATTTTACTTTACAATGTTGTATTGGTTTTGCCACACATCAACATGAATCTGCCACGGGTGTGCATGTGTTCCCAATCCTGAATCCCCATCCCACCTCCCCCCCAACACCATCCCTCCAGGTCATCCCAGTGCACCAGCCCCAAACATCCTGCACCCTGCATAGAACCCAGACTGGTGATTTGTTTCTTATATGATATTATACATGTTTCAATGCCATTCTCCCAAATCATTCCACCCTCTCCTTCTCCCACAGAGTCCAAAAGACTGTTCTATACATCTGTATCTCTTTTGCCATCTCGCATACAGGGTTATTGTTACCATCTTTCTAAATTCCATATATATGTGTTAGTATACTGTACTGGTGTTTTTCTTTCTGGCTTACTTCACTCTGTATAATTGGCTCCAGTTTCATCCAGCTCATTAGACCTGATTCAAATGTATTCTTTTTAATGGCTGAGTAATACTCCATTGTGTATATGTACCACAGCTTTCTTATCCGTTCATCTGCTGATGGACATCTAGATTGCTTCCATGTCCTGGCTATTATAAACAGTGCTGTGATGAACATTGGGGTACACTTGTCTCTTTCAATTCTGGTTTCCTCGGTGTGTATGCCCAGCAGTGGGATTGTTCTCCATAGTGGCTGTACTAGTTTGCATTCCCACCAACAGTGTAAGAGGGTTCCCTTTTCTCAGCACCCTCTCCAGCATTTATTGCTTGTAGACTTTTGGATCGCAGCCATTCTGACTGGCGTGAAATGGTATCTCCTCTTTTCACTTAACCCCGCTCTAGTCAATTGCCATGTGTTGCTGATTTCACTTCCAAGTTGTGCCTCAAATCTTTCTCTCATTACTCTTCATGCTATGTCATAAGTCAGTCTCTCATCAGTTAAAATCTGGGCAATAAAATTTCTTGTGTCTGCCTAGCTCTGGTCATGTCCTCTTTAATCCATTCTCCTATCTGCAACAATGGGCTTATTTCATAGCTGTATCTGACCCATTTAAAACTTTTTCTGCAAAACCAATACAGTATAGTAAAGTAAAATTTAAAAAAAAATAATTAAAAAAATAAATAAATAAAATAAAATAAAACTTTTTCTGGCTTCTCATCAGTTATAGAGTCACCACAAGCTCTTTCACTTGGCACTAAAAGCCTTCCATGACGTGACTCCACTCTACCTCTCTGAACTCGTTTCCCTTCACCCTTCACCTCAAGGTGGAATCAACTCCTTGGATCCAGTTTTGCTCCAGGTTTTCCCATTGGATGAGACTGAAGCCCTTTCCTGACTGAGAACACATTCTTGCTAAGCTGTTTTCTACCCCTCATTCTGCTTCCTTTGTTCTTGCTCTCCAGGTATGTATGGTCAGTACATACCTTTCATAAGAATCCACATCTCAGGGTCATCCTTAGGGAACTCGGCCTAAAATACAATCTCATTCATCCCAGAAAATCCCTTCCTTCACCTCCCCCTGACTTTCCTTCTGCCTCATCAGCTTCAGTGTCATCACATAACCATGTCTAGACTGGTAAGGGAAATAACAATATTGAAATTACCTTTACCCATTATCTGAGATGGAGTTATTTACAGGAATCAATCATTCAAACTACTGCAAATATCAATGGATGTGATCAGCTCTGTAGGAAGATTTTATTCTTCCCATAATTTACTCAGCATGGGGCACTAGTGAGTCATTTTCTGTGTTGGTTCCACCACCCTGAATCTGAAATTGCAGGAAACTGTGATGAGGATACATTATTTTATTTAAGTGAAAAAGCTCTTGGTAATCTTAGAGAAACAGTATTTTTCCAGCTTGTCTAACTCTCAGGCAATTCCAATGCCCTAAGTCTCTAAAGTAATTTTTAAATTTTTAATGGGAGAACATTACTTCTTTTAGAGATGACTCTACTAAAGAATAATACCACATATCATGATTTCCACTGCACAATGACACAGAGTTGACAAAGAAAGCTTCATTTCTTTGCAGAGCATAACTCTGCTAGGAAATTCTGTGAGAGTTAACAACCAGCCCTGTCCTGAAATCAAAAGGTCAGGACAAAACATAAAAATCAAAGTGGTTCAGTCTATTATGAACAAAAACTCATGTGAAATAAGTTTTTCCAGACATCCATGACATCACCAGGAACAATAAAAATTATCTGCTGTTTCAATTTGTGAAGATGTTAGGAAATTGGAGCAAATGGGGTGAAAATGGGGGTGGTTTCTTCCCTAATGTTCTCTGAATTACCTCTTCCTATTTTCTGTGCTCCCTCCTTGGGGTAAAACTCTATACTTTCCCTTTTCTCATTGTAAGAAAACGGTGAAATGAAAAAAGAACTGAATTGACATCCAGGAAGACAAAATATTTATTATCTGGAAAAACAAAATATACAGCCCATACTCTTTTTTGCTTTCAATTTTCTAGCTCTTAAAATGGAGTTTTGGGAGTTTTATTTTGTGTTGCTGCTTTTTTAGGAGCAAGCATGAAAATGAATGTGAGTATTAGAAAAGTAAAACAAATGCCTTACAAGGAGGAAGCAGCTAAATAAAATACTGGCTGGTGTGTCATTATTTTAGAGAAAGGAAAAGAAACTCTGTAAGATTTAGGGTCCTTAGGCTATATGTATATGTATGGTTGATTCATTTTGCTGTGCAGTAGAAGCTAACAAAACATTATAAATCAACTATACTCCAATAAAAAGCAATTTAAAACTAAATATATAAAAATGAGTTTATTTATATGGCTTGTTTATGTGTCACTCTGTTTTGAGGGAAATTCATTCTTATGTTTTCAATAAATATGTTTACCTGTGGATTTGTTCCCTAATATACAAGAAAAGTGATTCTTCTCATTCCTTTTGTATGAAACATTTATTGATGATGCTAAGTAAGCTTTAAATTGAATAAAGGTCATCTCTTTAAAAAAAAAAAAGGTAAGGTCTTTGATGGTGATAGTAACCTAATAGAGATATTTTTCTAACATAGGAGGCCTCACAATGAGGGAAAAACATAAAGTCCTGTAGGAGGCTAGGAATTTGAATCTGTTTTCTGCCTTATTTTTTGCTCATTAGGTGACTTTTGGCAAGTCATTTAGCCTCTCTGATTTGAAATTTCTTACTTTATGCCACCCCCACATATGTCATTTTGTTATAGTGAGTATTTTTTTTCATAATATAAATTTATTTTAATTGGAGGCTAATTACTTTACAATATTGTATTGGTTTTGTCATACATCAACGTGAATCCACGGGTGTACACGTGTTTCCCATCCTGAACCCCCTTCCCACCTCCCTCCCCATACCATCCCTCTGGGTCATCCCAGTGCACCAGCCCCGAGCATCTTGTATCATGCATCAAACCTGGACTGGTGATTTGTTTCACATATGATATTATACATGTTTCAAGGCCATTCTCCCAAATCGTCCCACCCTCGCCCTCTCCCACAGAGTCCAAAAGACTTCTATATATCTGTGTCTCTTTTTAATTAGTTACATAAGAAACAGCTGGTTCAAGAAGAACATTCTGACTCTCTTCTTTCCCCTTGAAAACAAGAAGTAACTCTCTCATGTGAAAGGTAAGCTTCTCTGCACAAGAAGGGTTAAAGTCATCTTTATCACCAAAAATAGGGAATTTAAGGCCAAGTAGGCTATACAAAAAAACCTGTTACTCCTTAAAAAATTTACTACCCCAAGTCCAAACTTATTTGTCCTGCCAATGTTTCACAAATTTATTGTTTTAAAGATATAAAACTTGCCTACTTTGGTTACTTCTTTGAGTCTCTCTCTCTTTTTTTTTTTTTTTTTGGTAAGGCTCCCATATATGCAGAATTAAATTTGTTTTTCTCCTGTTAATCTGTCTTATGGCAATTTAATCACAGGCATACCTCATCCTGGAAGAAGGCAATGGCAACCCACTCCAGTACTCTTGCCTGGCAAATCCCACGGATGGAAGAGCCTGGTAGGCTGCAGTTCGTGGGGTCACTAACAGTTAGACATGACTGAGCGGCTTCACTTTCAATTTCCACTTTCCACCCTCCTGCAATTGGAGATGGAAATGGCAACCCACTCCAGTGTTCTTGCCTGGAGACTCCCAGGGACAGGGGAGACTGGTGGGCTTCCGTCTATGGGGTCGCGCAGAGTCGGACACGACTGAAGCAACTTAGCAGCAGCAGCAGCAGCAGCAGCAGCAGCAGCAGCAGCAGCAGCAGCATACCTCATTCTGTGGTTCTTTGCTTTATTGCATTTTGTAAATGTTGGCTTGTCTTTACAGACTGAATATTTATGGCAACCCTATATCCAGCAAGTCTATGACACTATTATTTCAACAACATTTACTCACTTCTTATCATTGTGACATAGTTTGGTAATTCTCACACTATTTCAAACTTTTTCATAATTATTATAATTTTTGAGGTGATCTGTGATTAATCAACCCCAGGAACCAACCTTGGCTTGTTTACTATTTGAAGTTGCTATTGTAATTGTTTTCGGGTACCATGAAATGTATGCATAAAAGATGGCAAATAATAAGCATTATGTGTATTCTTACTGTTTCACTGACCAGCCAGTTCCCCATCTCTTTACCTTTCCTCAGGCTTCCCTATTCCTTGAGACAGAGCAATATTGAAATCAGTCCAGTTAAAAACCCTATAATGACCTCTAGGTGTTTAAGTAAAAGGACGAGTTGTATGTCTCTCACTTTAAATCAAAAGCTAGAAATGATTAAGTGCAAAGAGGAAAGCACGCTGAAACTGAGATAGGCCGAGTGCTAGCCATCTTGTACCACATGCTTAGTCAAGTTGTGGATGGAAAGGAAACGTTCTTGAGGAAAATTAAAAGTGCTACTCGAGTGAACATGTGAATGACAAGAAAGGAAATAGTCTTATTGCTGATACACTGATATTATCTGAAGAGAAGATCAAATCAGTCACAATATCTCTTAAACCAAGGCCTAGGCCAGAACAAGGTCCTCTCTTCAATTTTATGAAGACTGATAAAGACGAGGCAGCTGCAGAAGATAAGTTTAATGCTGGTAAAGATTGGTTCCTGGAGTTGAAGGAAAGAAGCCATCTCCATAATATAAAAATCCAAGGTGAAGCTACAAGTGCTGATGTAGAAGCTACAGCAAGTTATCCAGCAGATCAAGCCAAGATCACTAATGAAGGATGATACTCTAACAACAGATTTTCAATGCAGATGAAACAGCGTTATCCTGAAAGAAGATGCCATCTGGAACTTTAACAGCAAGAGAAAAAAATCAAGCTTCAAAGGACAGGCTAACCCTCTGGTTAGGGGCTAGTGCAGCTGGTGACTTTAAGCTGAAGCCATTGCTTATTTTTATCATTCTAAAAGTCGTAGGGCCTCTAAGAATTATGCTAAATCTGCTATCTGTGTTCTATAAATGGAATGACAAAGCCTGGATGACAGCTCATCTGCTTACAACATAATATGCTGAATGTTTTAAACCCATTGTTGAGAGCTACTGCTCAGAAAAAAAGGCTTCCTTTCAAAATATTAGTGCTCATTGATGGTACGTCTGATCACTCAAGAGCTCTGATAGAGATGTACAATAAGATTCATGTTGTTTTCATGCCTGGTAACACAAAACCCATTCTGAAGCCCATGGATCAAAGAGTCATTTAGACTTCCAAGTTTTATTTTTCAAAAAATACATTTTATAAGGCTTTATCTGCCATCACTTCGTGGGAAATAGATGGGAAACAGTGGAAACAGTGTCAGAGTTTGTTTTGGGGGGCTCCAAAATCACTGTAGATGGTGATTGCAGCCACGAAATTAAAAGATGCTTACTCCTTGGAAGGAAAGTTATGACCAACCTAGATAGCATACTAAAAAGCAGAGACATTGCTTTGCCAATAAAGGTCCATCTAGTCAAGGCTATGGTTTTTCCAGTGGTCATGTATGGATATGAGAGTTGGATTGTGAAGAAAGCTGAGCACTAAAGAATTGATGCTTTTGAACTGTGATGTTTAAGAAGACTCTTGAGAGTCCCTTGGACTGCAAGGAGATCCAAGCAGTCCATCCTAAAGGAGACCAGTCCTGGGTGTTCATTGGAAGGAATGATGCTGAAGCTGAAACTCCAATACTTTGGCCACCTCATGCGAACAGTTGACTCACTGGAAAAGACCCTGATGTTGGGAGGGATTGGGGGCAGGAGGAAAAGGGGACGACCGAGGATGAGATGGCTAGATGGCATCACCTACTTGGTGGACATGAGTTTGAGTGAACTCCGGGAGTTGGTGATGGACAGGGAGGCCTGGTGTGCTGCAGTTCATGGGGTCACAGAGTCGGACATGACTGAGTGAATGAATTGAACTGAACTGAACTGATCTGGATGGGCAAAGGCAATTGAAAACCTTTTGAAAAGGATCCACCATTCTTGATGCCAGAAGAACATGCATGGTTCATGGGAATAGGTAAAAATATCAACATTAACAGGAGTTTGAATAATTTGATTCCAATTCTCATGGATGACTTTGAGGAGTTCAAGACTTCAGTAGAGGAAATAAATATAGAGAAAGCAGGGGAAACTGCTAGACCATTCAGGTATGATCTAAATCAAATCCCTTATGATTATACAGTGGAAGTGAGAAATAGATTTAAGGGCCTAGATCTCATAGATAGAGTGCCTGATGAACTATGGAATGAGGTTTGTGACATTGTACAGGAGACAGGGATCAAGACTATTCCCATGGAAAAGAAATGCAAAAAAGCAAAATGGCTGTCTGGGGAAGCCTTACAAATAGTTGTGAAAAGAAGAGAAGCAAAAAGCAAAGGAGAAAAGGAAAGATATAAGCATCTGAATGCAGAGTTCCAAAGAATAGTAAGAAGAGATAAGAAAGCCTTCTTCAGTGATCAATGCAAAGAAATAGAGAAAAATAACAGAATGGGAAAGACTAGTGATCTCTTCAAGAAACTAGATACCAAGGGAACATTTCATGCAAAGATGGGCTCGATAAAGGACAGAAATGGTATGGACCTAACAGAAGCAGAAGATATTAAGAAGAGATGGCAAGAATACACAGAAGAACTGTACAAAAGGATCTTCATGACCCAGATAATCACGATGATATGATCACTCATCTAGAGCCAGACATCCTGGAATGTGAAGTCAAGTGGGCCTTAGGAAGCATCACTATGAACAAAGATAGTGGAAGTAATGGAATTCCAGTGGAGCTATTTCAAATCCTGAAAGATGATGCTGTGAAAGTGCTGCACTCAATATGCCAGCAAATTTGGAAAACTCAGCAGTGGCCACAGGACTGGGAAAGGTCAGTGTTCATTCCAATCCCAAAGAAAGGCAATGCCAAAGAATGCTCAACCTACCACACAATTGCACTCATCTCACACGCTAGTAAAGTAATGCTCAAAATTCTCTAAGCCAGGCTTCAGCAATACGTGAACCGTGAACTTCCTAATGTTCAAGCTGGTTTTAGAAAAGACAGAGGAACCAGAGATCAAATTGCCAACATCCGATGGATCATGGAAAAAGCAACAGAGTTCCAGAAAAACATCTATTTCTGCTTTATTGACTATGCCAAAGCCTTTGATTGTGTGGATCACAATAAACTGTGGAAAATTCTGAAAGAGATGGGAATACAGACCACCTGACCTGCCTCTCGAGAAACCTATATGCAGGTCAGGAAGCAACAGTTGGAATTGGACATGGAACAACAGACTGGTTCCAAGTAGGAAAAGGAGTACGTCAAGGCTGTATATTGTCACCCTGCTTATTTAACTTCTATGCAGAGTACATCATGAGAAACGCTGGACTGGAAGAAACACAAGCTGGAATCAAGATTGCCGGGAGAAATATCAATAACCTCAGATATGCAGATGACACCACCCTTATGGCAGAAAGTGAAGAGGAACTCAAAAGCCTCTTGATGAAAGTGAAAGAGGAGACTGAAAAAGTTGGCTTAAAACTCAACATTCAGAAAACGAAGATCATGGCATCTGGTACCATCACTCCATGGGAAATAGATGGGGAAACAGTGGAAACAGTGTCAGACTTTATTTTTTGGGGCTCCAAAATCACTGCAGATAGTGATTGCAGCCATGAAATTAAAAGACGCTTACTCCTTGGAAGAAAAGTTATGACCAACCTAGATAGCATATTCAAAAGCAGAGACATTACTTTGCTGACTACAGTCCGTTTAGTCAAGGCTATGGTTTTTCCTGTGGTCATGTATGGATGTGAGAGTTGGACTGTGAAGAAGGCTGAGGGCCGAAGTATTGATGCTTTTGAAGTGTGGTGTTGGAGAAGACTCTTGAGAGTCCCTTGGACTGCAAGGAGATCCAACCAGTCCATTCTGAAGGAGATCAGCCCTGGGATTTCTTTGGAAGGAATGATACTAAAGCTGAAACTCCAGTACTTTGTCCACCTCATGCGAAGAGTTGACTCACTGGAAAAGACTCTGATGCTGGGAGGGATTGGGGGCAGGAAGAGAAGGGGACTACAGAGGATGAGATGGCTGGATGGCATCAGACTCGATGGATGCAAGTCTGGTTGAACTCCGGGAGTTGGTGATGGACCCGGAGGCCTGGCGTGCTGTGATTCATGGGGTCGCAAAGAGTCAGACATGACTGAGAGACTGAACTGAAAAACAGCAGGAGAACTGGAAGTTCTGAAGATGTGACTGAATGGCTATAATCTCATGATAAATCTTCAATGGATGAGGAGTTAGTTTTTATGGATGAGCGAAGAAAGCGATTTCATGAGATGGAATCTACTTCTAGTGAAGGTGCTGTGATAATTGTTGAAATGACAAAGAAAATGGATTTAGAATATTACATAAACTTAGTTCATGAAGCAGCAGCAGAGTTTGAGATGACTGACTCCAATTCTGACAGAAGTTCTAATGTGGATAAAATGCTATCAAACTGTACTGCATCTTACAGAGATATCCTTCATGAAAAGGAAGAATCAATCAATGCTGCAAATTCATTGTTGTCTTACATTAAAAAATTACCACAACCACCTCAGTCTTTCTTTAGCAGCCACCTCCCTCATTAGTCAGTAGCCATCAACATTGAGGCAAGACCCTCCACCAACAGAAAGAGTATGACTTGCCCAAGGTTCAGATGATGGTTGGCATTTTTTAGTGATAAAGTATACTTAATTAAGGTATATACACTGTTTTTCAGACATAATATTATTGCAAATTTAATAGAATACAGTATAGGGTAAATATAACCTATATATCCATTGGGAAACCAAACAATTTGTGACTCCCTTTATTGCAATATTTGCTTTATTGGAGGTAGTCTGGAACAGAACCTGCATATCACCAAGGTGTGCCTATAATTGGTCAGTCAAATAACCTAGAAGAAAAGAAAGAAAACATTTTCTATGTCTAGAAAATATTGAGATAATATTAATCCTGATGTTAATTATAACAATGGTGACATTTACTAAGCACATGACACCTGCTGTGTGAAATGTTACACATATATCTCATATTCTTTTCTCAAAACCTTTGATACAGATATTCCAATTCCCATTTCATAGAACTAGTATATCTATTAAGAGGAATTTGTCCCACAAGAAACCTAATCCAGTTGACTTTTACAATAGGAAGAATTGATTATTTTCCATAATAAGAAGTCTCAAACTCTGTTGATGCAGGAACTCAAGAAGTCAGCAGGGGCCATGGTATTGGCACAACTTCCTTCTTCCATCCTTGGCATATGAATTTTGACTATTCTCACTTGACTTTCTTCCCACAAGATGGTTCCCGGTCTTCTAGAAATCATACTCTCTTACAGTGGTGAACAGTAACAAGAGGGGTTATTATGGCCAGGAAAATGTCCTCACAATTCTCCCAGACTTTCTTTATATCTTGTTGACCAGAAATGGGTAAAATCTACATCTTCAAAACAATCTTCAGCAAAAGGTATGAAATTATTTTGATCTCTTCAGAACCACTTAATTAATCTTTGGAACAAAGGAGAAGCTCAGCCACTTCTAAAGAATAGAGCTTGAAAACAGCTGAGCGGAATTAGGGGCAGGGCCCTGGTAGATGGCCGAGCATCCTGACACATGAACAAACAGAAATTCACGTATGGCAAAAGCAATACAATGTTGTAAAGTAATTAGCCTCCAATTAAAATAAATAAATTTAAATTTTTTAATAAAGGGAAAAAAATAAAGATAGGCATAAGATTTAAAATATATATATATATATCAGACCAGTTCAGTCACTCAGTCATGTCCAACTCTTTGTGATCCATGGACTGCAGCACACCAGGCTTTCCTGTCTATCACCAATCTGGGAGGTTGCTCAAACTCTTATCTGTCAAGTCGGTGATGCCATCTAACTATCTCATCCTCTGTCATCTCCTTCTCCTCCTGCTTTCAGTCTTTTCCAGCATCAGCTTCTTTTCCAATGAGTCAGTTCTTCACATCAAGTGGCCAAAGTACTGGAGTTTCAGCTTCAGCATCAGTCCATCCAATGAAGAGTCAGGATTGATTTCCTTTAGGATGGACTGGTTGGATCTCCTTGCAGTCCAAGGGACTCTCAAGTCTTCTCCAACACCACAGTTCAAAAGCATCAAAGCTTTGGCGCTCAGTTTTCTTTATAGTTCAACTCTCTCACATCCATGCATGACTACTGCAAAAAAAAAAAATAGCTTTAACTAGATGGACCATTTTTGTCAAAGTCATGTCTCTGCTTTTTAATATGCTGTCTAGGTTCATCATAACTTTTCTTCCAAGGAGCAAACGTCTTTTAATTTCATGGTGGCAGTCACCATCCACAGTGATTTTGGAGCCCAAGAAAATAAAGACTCTGTTTCCATTGCTTCCCCATCTATTTGCCAGAAAATAATGGGACCAGATGCATGATCTTTGTGTTTTGAATGTTAAATTTTAAGCCAGCTTTTTCATTCTCCTCTTTCACTTTCATCAAGAAGCTCTTTAGTTCCTCTTCGCTTTCTGCCATAAGGGCGGTGTCATTTGCATATCTGAAGTTATTGATATTTCTCCCTGCAATCTTGATTCCAGCTTGTGCTTCATTCAGCCTGGCACTTCACATGATGTACTCTGCATAAAAGTTAAATAAGCAGGGTGACAATACACAGCCTTGACTTACTCCTTCCCCAACTTGGAACCAGTCCATTGTTCCATGTCTGGTTCTGACTGTTGTTTCATGACCTGCATGTAATTTTCTCAGGAGACGGGTATGGTGGCCTGGTATTCCCAGCTCTTGAAGAATTTTTCACAGTTTGTAGTGATCCACACAGTCAAAGGCTTTAGCATAATCACTAAGCAGAAGTAGATGTTTTTCTGGAATTCTCTTGCTTTTATGATGATCCAACAGATGTTGCAATTTGATCCTTGGTTTCTCTGACTTCTCTAAAACCAGCTTGAACATCTGGAAGTTCTCAGTTCATGTACTGCTGAAGCCTAGCTTGGAGAATTTTGAGCATTACTTTGCTAGCGTGTGAGATGAGTACAACTGTGTGATAGTTTGAACATTCTTTAGCATTGCCTTTTGGGGATTAGAATGAAAACTGACCTTTTCCAGTCCCGTGGCCACTGCTGAGTTTTCCAAATTTGTTGACATATTGAGCACAGCACTTTCACAGCATCATCTTTTAGGATTTAAAATAACTCAACTAGAATAGCCCACCTCCACTAACTTGTTCATAACGTTGCCTCCTAAGGCCCACTTGACTTTGCACTCCTGGATATCTGGTGCTAGGTGAGTGATCACACCATTGTGGTTGTTTGGGTCATTAAGTTCTTCTGTGTATTTTTGCCACCTCTTTAAAATCTTCCACTTCTGTCAAGTCCATACAATTTCTGTCCTTTATTGTGCCCATCTTTGCATGAAATGTTCCCTTGGGATTTCTAATTTTGTTGAAGAGATCTCTAGTCTTTGGCATTCTATTGTATTCATCTATTTTTTGGCATTGATCACTGAGGAAGTCTTTCCTATCTCTCCTTGCTATTCTTTGGAACTCTGCATTCAGATGGGTATATCTAACCCTAACCCTTTTCTCCTTTGCCTTTTGCTTCTCTTCTTTTGTCAGCTATTTATAAGGCCTCCTCAGAAAACCACTTGCATTTTTGCATTTATTTTCTTGGGGATGCTTTTGATCACTGACCCCGTACAATGTCACAAACCTACGTCCAGAGCTCTTCAGGCACCCTATCAGATCTAATCCCTTGAATTTATTTGTCATTTCCACTGCATAATCATAAAGGATTTGATTTAGGTCATACCTGAATGGGCTAGTGGTTTTCCCTACTTTCTGCAATTTAAGTCTGAATTTGGCAATAAGGAGTTTATGATCTTGAGCCATAGTCAGCTCCCAGTCTTGCTTTTGCTGACTGTATAGAGCTTTTCCACCTTTGGCTGCAAAGAATATAATCAATCTGATTTTAGTATTGACCATCTGGTGATTTCCATGTGTAGAGTAATCTCTTGTTTGTTGGAAGAGGGTGTTTGCTGTAACCAGTGTATTTTCTTGGCAAAACTCTTTTATCCTTTGCCCTTCTTCATTCTGTACTCCAAGGCCAAAGTTGCCTGTTTATCCAGATATCTCTTGACTTCCTACTTTTGCATTCCAGTCCCCTGTGATAAAAAGGACATCTTTTTTGGTTGTTAATTCTAGAAGGTCTTGTAAGTCCTCATAGAACCATTGAACTTCAGCTTCTTTGGCATTAGTACTTGGGGCATAGACTTGGATTACTGTGATACTGAATGGTTTTCCATGTCATTTTTGAGCCTGCACCCAAGAACTGCATTTCAGACTCTTTCATTGACTTTGAGGGCTACTCCATTTCTTCTAAGGGGTTCTTTCCCACAGTAGTAGATATAACAGACATCTGAATTAAAATCACCCATTCTGGTCCATTTTAGTTCACTGATTCCTAAAATGTCAATGTTATCTCTTGCCATCTCCTGTTTGACCACTTCCAATTTGCCTTGATTCGTGGACCTAACATTCCAGGTTCCTATGCAACAATGTTCTTTATAGCATCAGACTTTGCTTCCATCACCAGTCATATCCACAGCTGGGCATTGTTTTTGCTTTGGCTCAATCTCTTCATTCTTTATAGAGTTATTTCTTAAAACCAAATAATAGCTTTGCCCATAGTCAGAGCCAGTTAATGGCAGAGTCAGGATTTAAACCTGGCTCTAAAAACATACATTCTAATACTTTCTGAAATTCATTCCCCAAGTCCTAGTATATCTTGTTTCCAATTTAAAATTTGTTACAGAAAGTCTAAATCAATTCCAAGGTACATGCTGAGAAGTCCTATGCACCAGAAATGCAGACAAGCTGAATTTCATTTGCCCCATCTTCTTAGACTCTTGGCTTTCTCCCATCTCAGCCCCTAACTCTGCATTAGAAAAAATAGGGTGGGTATATAAGTATACATATAGCTGATTCATTTCATTGTATAGCAGACAATAACACAACATTACAAATATTGTAAGAATCATCTACAGAAAAAATAAATGCAGCATGCCAAATACTGGAAAATTTTTTAATAAAAAATTGTGATGCTTCACCAAAAACAAAACAAACAAACAAAACAGAGGTAATATCATTGGCCATATTCCCCTTTCCCTCAAATTTTCTGAGCAAACATCAGCAAGCATGATGCATCCACCTCTAATTTGTGATAGGAATCCAAGAGAGGTATTCAAATCACCCTTTAGGGCACACTTTCTGTGAATCAAGAGGCCACTCAACAACTTCACTCACATGAGAGGCAGCCCTATTGACAAGTGTGAATGATATGATTACTGAAGACAAATGCCCCCTCTTCCAGGTAAAGATGTTCCTTCTTTGAACATGCTATGAGCAGAATCAAGTCATAGACATGTTGAAGAATAAAGTGGTTTGATGAGTGCACATTGAAAAACCAAAGCACAAAAAAGGTTTTCAAGGAAGAGTTAGAAAGGTGAAAGATCGAATGGATAGTTTAATCCTACAAGCAGAGGTGAGACTATGAGTAATCAAAGCTGGGCAAATACAGTTGTTTCCTTAAAAGAGAAAGAAAAATATGTTTCCCCACAGTATGACTTAACTAGTATTTGCTCACTTGTAGCAGTTAACATAACAACATGGTATGTATTTCATCAGATACCAAAGAACTCTGAGTTGGAGACACATAGGCAAAATATTTTTAGAGATTATCATTTGTATTGTAAATATCAGGGAACAGCATGAATTTATGTAATTGATTTGTTTTTGCATTCTGCTACATCATTACTTGCATTTAAAAAAATTTGTTTTATGGGTAGTCATATTCAAAAACAAGTGAGTTAGCATCTAAATTTAAGATAACTGTAAATGGAAATCTTTATTTTCGCATGTTCAATACCCTGCCGCCTATATTTTGAGTTCATTCTGTAACTCTAGCTCTGACTCACTGATATAAAAATGGTGTCTTAATTGTGTAAATCTTTTCCCCACTTTTTTTGTGCTGCAATTGCCAGTAATTAACAATCATGCCACCTTGTTATAAGTTATGCTTCTGGGAGTTCCTTTGCCTTCTAACTAGTTCAAGGTCCCACAGGGCAATGCCTTTGTTTTTAACCCATCCCCTGTGGTGACACAGTCCAATTTTTCCCAGGGCCTCTCCTGGGCAATGCAGTAGGATTGTTCATGAGGAAATCAATACTCCTCCCCAAACAGCAGGAATACTCTAAGTGCTTATTAGTCATTCCCATGTAGTATAAATCCAGAATATCTGTCCAGGTTCAAGAAGAGGTTCAGAAATAAGGTTCTTCTTAATTAGAGATGTCTGATCCTCTCAATCATACAAAGATGTGTCTAAATTCATGTCAGAATCCTTCTCTTCTGTTGTGAGATTCCTAAATAAAGAGCTTATGTCACGAGACTAAACTGCCACTGATGGAACACTTTCGGGGTCCCACACTTTCAGGCATGAATCATTTTCTGATAAAAGTTGTATTTCCTTTGCTTTTAGTCATTAATTAAACCTGTGTTTATGTTTGAGCTGCTACAACTTCTCAGCTGACAATATTAAAATGAAGCAGCATGGTTATCAAGTGACATTATTATTCTCTTAAACAAAACTTGACAAAAAGTAGCATAATTTAAGCTCATTGTTCACTTAGGAGGTAGATACAGTTACAGAAGACTCAGAATATATTTCTACAAAGTGTACAGAAGAGGAGCTTTACATCTTATAAATGAGCTGACTTACTCTTGTGTGAGTGAATGCTCAGTCCTGTCCAACTCTTTACAACCCCGTGGACTGCAGCCCACCAGGCTCCTCTATTTATGGAATTTTCCAGGAAATAGTACTGGAGCAGGTTGCCAATTTCTCTTCCAAGGGATGTTCCCAACCCAGGGATGGAACCCATGTCTCTTACCCCTCCTACATTGGCAGGTGGATTTTTACCACTGTGCCACCTGGGAAGTTTGGTACCTATTATTCCATAATAGTTGAATAAACTTTAATCTGATAATTTGAGGTGATTCAGTCTCTGCTAAAGTCATTTTTTAAATGAATATTAAAAGTCCTTGTGAAGCTTATTCAAAGTTTAGACTCATTATGAAGACTATTGTTGCCTCTCTCAAGAAGAGACCATTCTGCCTTTTCATGAGATGGAGTCTAGGTACAGAGAGAACCGTCAATTGTCTGCTCCAGAGAAAGTGTGTCTTCTCTGCTGTCTCTAGCTGGTCCTTGGGCTCTAGCCTCTGTCCCTGCTAGAGATGCTGCTCAAGTCTCTTTGGCTCATATTCTGCTCTCAGCCCAAGATAGAATTGTGATGACTATTGCTTCTGGGAAGCTAAGCCATCACTCCCTACTGCCTTGGCTTCCCGTCTTCCTCCCTTGAACTTCAGATATTCAGCTGCACTAGACTTTGGCCTCTCTACTCCCTAGCCTTACTATCTCTCTATACTTCTCTAACTCCCCTGACCATCCCTGAGCTTCCCCTCCCCACCTCGTGCCGTTCCAACCACCTTGATTTAATTCTGAATCACTTTCTACATTCTTTCTTCCCTCTTTCTCCCTGCCCCAGAGAGGTCCCACAGGAGAACTTTCTGAATCTGTTCCACACCTTATTGGAACTAAGGGGAAGCAGGTGGAGGCTGTTGCAGGTCCTCCCGCGCCTCAACACAACACATATCTATGACATCATAGCAGCTGTGCCTCATCTGTACCTGGCTGTTACTGACAAGTAGGAACTCACTGGGGACTGGATAATACGAGTGTTGGTGGACCAGTGGAGTGAAAACCAACTGTCTTAGACTCAAGAAACATTGAAAGAAGAGGTCATAGTGCATTTAGGAAGGAACCTCCTTTCCTTAGCTTCTTGACTAGAAAGAGGTCTCCTCTAGAATCACATTCCTGGCCTCTCTGCCTCATCACTCCTTCCCAGAAAATGAGGAGTTGATCTGATGCTGAACTATGGAAAGAACACAGATGAGGTGCCATATTCCTTTCCCCCTCTCTGCAGCTTCTGACCTGCAGAACACACTGGTTCTTCTCTGTCCTCTTTAGGTAAAGGGGGCAGCCCTTGCCAGAGAGGCATACACTTGTCCCATCCAGTGACTGGGTGTCAGCCTAGTGAGGTAGAGAAATATCAGCCTATAACTAGAGGACCTAACCTGTGTTCTCCCATATTCATTTTGTCATCAATCTCAATTTCTCTAAATCTTGTTTCTCTCTCAATTTGGACCTCAACTGGAACAGGAAACAAGGTATTATTTAATAGTTGCCTCAAATTCCTGTAAAGACAGCATCTCAATAACTTTTGCTGTATAGGCAGCAAAGCCATATGGCAGTGGAAGGAAGAGAAATGTGGGATCAAGAGGGTTTTTTTCCTTTTTTTAATGAGAGTTACAACAGTGTATTTGTATGTAATAGGGTGATCCTATAGTAAGGAACAAATAATAGAAGATGCAAGAGAGGGTGATAATTGCAGGACCAAGCCCTTCACTAGATGAAAGGAATACATGGCATCCAGGACCCTAGAAAAGCGATTGCCCTGAGATGAGAGGGAATGGTCGCCCATGGAAACACAAAGGAAAGCAGAAAACAGGTTCAGATATAATTCATGGTCTGGGGAGGAACCAGAAGTTATCTTCCTATTGTTTCCATTTTCTCAGTGAGATTAAAGAGCGAGGTCATCTACTATTACAATATGGACCAGACTGTAAATATTCGGAGAGCTTCATTGATTCTATCAGCAGTAATTCAGTTTCACCCAATGTCCATGTAATTTCTTCAACTTTTAACTAAATACGAAGCTTCTTACCACTGTATGGATTCTCCTAGTGTGTTTTTTTTTGTTTTTGTTGTTGTTGTGTTGTTGTTTTTTTTTTTTACTGTAAATGACTTTAAATTCTTCTTAAATGTAGAATGGGTAAATAATTAAACAGACGGAAATCAGCAAGTGGGTAAATAAAGTAAATGCATGCTGATTGTAAAATATCATAACCATGCTTCCCCATAAGAAAATTGCATTAAACTATATAACAAGGAAGAAATTCTGTCTTGTGTTTCCCTGGGTGGAATTTTGAGAGCAGTATACTCTTGTTTGCATAACCTTGCTAACAGCTTAGGTTCCAAGACAAACTATCCATCTTTTCAGCATCCTGACACTGCCTCAGAGGGGCTATTTAAAATATTACAATACATCTTCAATAAATATTTCGCAGTGATAAGCTTTTTCTTTTCATCTTGATGAGGAGAGACTCAGACATGGAGTAACCAAGAAGCTTACCTTGTGTTTTATATATAAAACAGGAAAAAGAATTTTGAAAGAAATCAAAGACATTAGTCAAATTTATGAGACTGGTTAAAAATATGTATGAAATGATTGGAGTCTTTAACGTTTCATTCAGTTACAGTTTAATTCAAGAAGACTAAGCTGTAACCTAAAACTATCCTGTCACTTAAGCAACAAAATTTAATTTCAAATTAGAAATTCCTTTTTCTATGCATTAGAAGCCAATGTAATTTAGTAGTTGAAAAGAGTTGGCTTGTTTGCACAAAAATAAATGTTAATGTTCTTGGGAAAACCCATTCCTCGGAACAGACTACAGAACAATATCATATTTTAAAACGTCTTCTGCACAGTAGGCAACAGTACTTTTATTCTCTCATTCGTAGTCTTTGCTTACCTCTTAGGTAATCTTCTTTAGAGTCTGTACCTAGCTTTTTCATTGGTCCAGGTGCCCAAAGTTGTTACCTTCCTTCTACAGTCTAGTCTTAGCAACAGCAACAATGTCCTTCTCCTCTCCTTCTCCTCCTGCCTTCAATCTTTCCCAGCATCAGGATCTTTTCAAATGAGTCAGTTCTTCATATCAGGTGTCCAAAGTACTGGAGTTTCAGCTTCAGCATCTATCCTTCTGAATGCTTAATGGCAACCAATGTCAAAATGACTCATCCACAAGATTTCCACCTGGGACTGTCACCAAGAGCAGTAACCTGGGCTTCTAGCTGTGTAGAAGGTGACTTTCAAGAGGGGAGACCCATTTGGAAGCATCTGGATAGCCTGGGTTCCCAGAGGCAAGGCAGAAGTTGCATGGTTTTTTCTGATCTAGTCCTGGACTTCAGTGAATCTTGAAGTGTCACTTCCCTGAGTTTTGTTGGTTGCAAGGTCATGCCAGCTGCAAAGACAGGCACATTAGATCTTACCTTTTGAAAAGAGAAATATCAAATAATTTATGACATCTTAATCTGCCAAATATTGGTCAAGGGGTTCAGTTCAGTCACTCATTCCTGTCCGACTCATTGCAACCCCTTGGATTGCAGCACACCTGGCTTCCCTGTTGATCACTAACTCTCATAGCTTTCTCAAACTCATGTCCATTGATGCCACCCAACCATCTCATTCTCTGTCATTCCCTTCTCCTCCTGCCTTCAATCTTTCCCAGCATCAGGGTCTTTTCTAAACAGTCAGTTCTTCACATCAGGTGGCCAAAGTGTTGAAGTTTCAGCTTCAGCATCAGTCCTTCCAATGAACATTCAGGACTGATTTACTTTAGGATTCACTGGTTTGATCTCCTTGCTACCCAAAGGACTCTCAAGAGTCTTCTTTAACACAATTGAAAAGCATCAATTCTTCCGCGCTCTGCTTCGTTTATGGTCCAACTCTCACATCCATACAAGACGACTGGAAAAATCATAGCCTTTACTAGACGGACGTTTGTCAGCAAAGTAACTTCTCTGCTTTTTAATATGCTGCCTAGGTTCGTCATAGTTTTTTCTTCCAAGGATCAAGGGGCTTTTAATTTCATGGCTGCAGTCACCACCTGCAGTGATTTTGGAGCCCACAAAAATAAAGTCTATCATTGTTTCCATTGTTTCCTAATCCATTTGCCATGAAGTGATGGGACCAGATGCCCTGATCTTTGTTTTCTTGAATGTTGGGTTTTAAGCCAGCTTTTTCACTCTCCTCTTTCACCTTCATCAAGAAGCTCTTTAGTTCCTCTTCACTTTTTGCCCTAAGGGTGGTGTCATCAGCATATCTGAGGTTACTGATATTTCTCCCAGCAATCAATCAGCAATCTAAAACCCACTTTCTAGAATGTTCACAAGAACCTCTCTCAAAGAAGATACAACAATCATGGAAGCATTTGTTTTAGAGATTTTTGAAGCTATATACTCCTCATAGATTGAGTAATTATTTCCACTGGGCTCATTGGAAGAATATAATCATTTTTCTCCCTGCTACTCTGTTTACAGGTATACAAGGTAGTGAAGTTCTTGGAAAGATTGAAAAGATTGCTTTATTAACATTGATTTCCAGGAGAAATTTTTTCCATCTGGTCTTTTGAACCAGGGATATTATTTTCCACTAGATGTGTTTAGTATAAGTGGTCAAATAGTGTCAGGTTATTCTTCTGTTTTAGCTTTGTTTTTAGTTGAAATATTTAGTTTACATATTCAGGTCTTTTAACAGCATAGCTTTGATAGAACCCATTTTCCCCAGAAAGAAGTCCTAGAAGCAGAAAATGTCATCCATAAATTGTGATGTAGTCATCTCTTATGAACCGGAATCTATGTTTTGGTCTGATAAAGAAAGAAGAAATCTTTTCACTTGAAAATATATCTAGTCTCGACAGGCACACTTAAGCAATTGTCTGTGATTTTTTTTCCCACATTTTTATTTTCCAGGAAAACTTCAGCTTTGTCTTGATTTGTTTGGTTTGAAATTATGTAGCCACACTTTACCCCAGTCAGTCAAAAAAACAAAAATTGTTTCAAGCTAGGCAGAAAAGTACTATAATAGTTGTTTTTACCATCAATGTTAGGTTTAAATAACATTCACAAACAAAAGCCAACAAAAAAAGTGGGGGATGATTGTAAAAATTTATTCTCCATCATTTCTGGCCCAGTGCTTCTCAAATATTAACATACATGTAGATTATTTGGAAAACTTGAACAGGTCTTGAATGGGGCTGAATATTTTGCATTTTCAAAAGCGTCCTGGAGATGACCATGTCACTGGTTAACAGACCACATTTGGAACATCCAAGGGGTAGATTGACTTAGCAAGAATTTGATTTGACTGGGATGGAAATATTCGGATATAGAGTTGGCAGAGACTCATTCCCTAATTAGATGGACTGCCAAGAGCAACACAGTTTAATATCTTTAAAAATCTTAAAGTTTTCAATTTTAAAAAGTCAATTAATGTTTATTAATGATAAAACATATGGAAATATTCACATATGGGAATATTGTGTGGTTTTATAAGTTTTCATGAAACTAATTAGGTGACATATAAAGTATTACATTCACTCATAATTGCAGTTAAAGGCATGATACAAAATAATTCAACATATTAGTAAAATTAAGAAAGAAAATCCATTTTCCTGAGAATAAAAACAAA
This sequence comes from Ovis aries, assembly GCF_016772045.2. Classification (NCBI taxonomy): domain Eukaryota; kingdom Metazoa; phylum Chordata; class Mammalia; order Artiodactyla; family Bovidae; genus Ovis; species Ovis aries. Next base: position 38,763,642 of record NC_056069.1, on the reverse strand, counting down.
GCTGATAACAATGGCTTTGATTGATATTGAAAATAAGGGCATTTAAATGTTATATTAACTATAATAAATTTTGGCAAGTTTTTGAATCAATGATTATAATTTTATAGACTTAGAAATAAGGATTTTATCTTTATACATACTTTCTTTAAAATATATATTCTACCAAGATGTTGTTGTTATTGCTGTTCAGTTGCTAAGTCATGTCCAACTCTTTGCGAACCCAAGGACTGCAATACACTAGGCTTATCTGTCCTCTGCTATCTCTGGGAATTTGTTCAGATTCATATCCATTGAGTTAGTGATGCTATCTAACCATCTCATCCTCTGCCTCCCCCTTCTCCTTTTACCTTCAGTCCTACCCAGCATCAGGGAAAGCATCATTCTAGAAAGATACAAAAAAGAGCATAATAAGAGAAACAAAGCAAACAAAAAACACCTCAAACACATTATTAACATTTTGGTATCTCTTTCCAACTTAAAAATAAAATCAACATATGGTTTTTAAAAATTCAAAAATTTTGTTTTATTGATACATGATTATTTTGCTTAGTATCTCATCACCACTAACGTTTTTCTACATGTTTAGTAGTTTTATATGTAGTTTAATCTTTAGCAGTTATTTCACGATTTCTTCAATAATTCCTATGTAAGTTGCCTTTACCCTACTATTTTGTAACACTACAGTTAACATTTTAAATGTTAATTTTACACATGCTATCTATTTTTTCTTAGGAAAAACTTTTGTGATTGGTATAACTAATTAAAATGTTGTGAATTTTTCTAGTGTCCTTGCATGCATCATTTCAGAAAGACACTGACAAATTGCTCTCCTGAAATGTACAAAATTTTACTCCCACCAGTTCACTCCCCTGAAGAAGGAAATGGCAACCAACTCCAGTATTCTGGCCTGGAGAATCCAATGGATAGAGAAACCTGGCAGGCTACAGTCCATGGGGTCACAAGAGTCAGACATGACTTGGCGTCTAAAGCACCAGTTCACTCACTATGTTAACCTCTGCCAATTTGTCATTTGATAAATGAGACTTCTCATGCTGGCAAAGTTACTGTGAAAAAGCTATTCTCATACACAGTTAATGGAAGAGTAAATCAAAACAATATTCCTGGAAAACAATTTTTAACTGAGTGTTAAGGGCCTGAGAATGCCCATACTCTTTGACCTATTTCTGAGAATTTATCCTAAAGCAACAACTCAAGTATGAAGAAATAATTGTACAGGAGAATGTTTACCCGTTTATTTTTTTAATGGCAATATTTTGTAAACATAATACTTCTCTTAAAAATAAAGAAATTATGTAAATTATGGTATTTCAGTTGTTGTTCAGTCACTAAATCATGTCCGACTCTTTGCGAACCCCTTGGACTGAAGCTCTGTCCTCCAATATCCCCTGGAATTTGTTCAATTCATGTCCATTGAGTCCGTGATGTTTTCTAAACATCTCACTCTCTACCACCCCGCTTCTTTTGCCTTCAATTTTTTCCAGCGTCAGTGGCTTTTCCAAGGAGTCAGCTCTTTGCATTAGGTTGCCAAAATACTGGAGCTTCAGGTTCAGCATCAGTCCTTCCAATGAGTATTCAGGACTGATTCCTTTAGGACTGACTGGCCTGATCTTGCAGTTCAAGGGATTCTCAAGAGTCTTCTCCAGCACCCCAATTTGAAAGCATTAGTTCTTTGGCACTCAGCCTTCTTTATGGAACAACTCTTACATCCATACATGACTACTGGAGAAAAATCATAGTTTTGATTATGTGGACCTTTGTTGGCTAAAGTAATGTCTCTGCTTTTTAATATGCTGTCTATGTTGGTCATAACTTTCCTTCTAAGAAGCAAGTGTCTTTTAATTTCATGGCTGCAGTCACCATCTGCAGTGGTTTTGGAGCCTGAGGAAATAAAATCTGTCACTGCTTCCAATTTTTCCCCTTCTATTTGCCATGAAGTGATGGGACAAGATGCCATGATCTTCGCTTTTTGAATGTTAAGTTTTAAGCCAGCTTTTTCACTCTCCTCTTTCACCTTCATCAAAAGGCTCTTTAATTCCTCTTCACTTTTTGCCATTAGAATGATATCATCTTCATATCTGAAGTTGTTGATAGTTTTCAGGGCAATCTTGATTCCAGATTGTGATTCAACCAGCTCAGCATTTCACATGATCTACTCTGCATAGAAGTTAAATTAGTAGGTGACAATATACTGCCCTGTCATACTCTTTTGCCAGTGGAATCAGTCTATTGTTCTATGTACGGTTCTAATTGCTGCTTCTTGGCCCTCATACAGGTTTCTCAGGAGACAAGTAAGGTGGTTTAGGGTTTAGTATTCCCATCTCTGTAAGAATTTTCCACAGTTTGCTGTGATCTACACAGTCAAAAGCTTTGGCATAGTCAATGAAAAAAAGTAGATGTTTTTTTGGAAGTCCTTTGCTTTATCCATGATCCAGTAGATGTTGGCAATTTGATCTCTGGTTCCTCTGTCTTTGCTAAATCCAGCTTGTACATCTGGAACTTCTCAGTTCATGTACTGTTAAACCCTTGCTTGAAGGATTTTGAGCATAACTTTACTTAATAGCATGAGAAATGAGTACAATTTTATGGTAGTTTGAACATTCTTTGGAATTGCCATTCTTCGGGATTGGAATGAAAACTGAAGTTTTCTTTTCTTTTTTAGGTCCAACTGATTTTTTATTTTTTATTTATTCTTAAATAAAATTTTTAAATATAAATTTATTTATTTTAATTGGATGCTAATTACTTTACAATATTATATTGGTTTTGTCATACATTGACATGAATCCAGCACAGGTGTACATGTGTTCCCCATCCTGAACCGCCCTCCCACCTCCCTCTCCATCCAATCCCTCTGGGTCATCCCAGTGCACCAGGCCAGAGCATCCTGTACGATGCATCAAACCTGAACTGGCAATTCATTTCACATATGATCCAGATTGCTGGGAGAAATAGCAATAACCTCAGATATGCAGATGACACCACCCTTATGGCAGAAAGTGAAGAGGAACTAAAAAGCCTCTTGATGAAAGTGAAAGTGGAGCCTGCCACACAATAGAGGATGGGCCAGTCACTAGACTGGTTTCCCCTGTGTCTTTTCTTACTCTGTTTTCTGGCTGAATTCCCATCTGGGGTGTGGAGGCTCGCCATGTATACTTATTTGCCTTGGCTTTTAAGATCCACGCAAGAGGGAGCCCAAGGTGGGGCACTCCCTGCTATTCAAGAGGACACCAGTGGCCTAACGTACATGGTGCAAGTTCCTTGTCTTGGAACTTTCTTGGTTTTCCACATAAACCAAGTTATTCAGCCTCTTTCCTCTACTAATTTTCCTACTATTTTATTTCTTCCTAATCTCTTTTATATTTCTAAGTAAATAAGTTTTTCCTAGCCACGCCATCCCCACTTCGAATTACCCTGGATCCACCGGGGCAGGACCCCAGCAACTGGTGCCCAGAACAGGCTATTCGAAGGTAGGTCTCCCCCAGTGTGCAGTTTTCAGAATGGCTAGGACCCCACTTAGGGTGTTGCAGAATCCCCCTGCATAAGATAGGTAGGGAAAGAAGGGTGGGAAGTTTTGGGTTGAAAGAAACCCAATTGAAGTGTTGAAAGAAACCGACAGGTTGAAAGAAACCCCCCCTTAGTGAAGGGTAGATGGGTTGAAAGAAACCCCCCTTGGCAAGGGTAAAAACCTTGACAAAGCAGACTTTCTACATGTTGGAAAGAAAACCCCCCTTGGCTAAGGTAAAACCTTGACAAGGCAGACTTTTCTATAAATCTTAATTTTCTGACACAGGTAACAATGAGTCAAAAGAATGACAACTCTTTATAGAAGTAATTTTGCAACTGTTAAACAAAAGATAAATTAAAGGTAAAAAGGCTAGTGTTCAATTTCTTTAAAAATTTGTATAAGAGCAATGTCCTTGGTTTCCAGAAAAAGACACTGTTAATTTAGATATTTGGGTGAAGCAAGGAAAACAGCTAAAAACTTATTATACTTTGTATGAGCCAGAAAAAGTTCCTGTAAATGCTTTTTCTCTGTGGAATATGATTAGAAATGTTCTGGACCCCCGTCATGGGGCTGTTAGATAGACTATGGGAGAGGCTATAGCTGTAGATGGTAGTGGGTCTCCACCTTCTACGCAGATCATATTTTCTGCCATTGACAAAGAAAAGGAGTGAGACTTCCTCCCGAGGAAGGGGAGTGCTTATAGGACGCTGCAGCTGAGCGCCCTCCCCCTCTACGCAAACCTTTAAAAATTTATCCAACATTTTCTGATTTAAGACGACCAACCGCCACCTCCACTTGTGACTTCCCAGGGCTTAAGAACTCCCCACTACATCCAAAGCCTCCCAGAACATTGCCTAAGGTTGAAAGATAGGCAGAATTAAAAAACAACAACAACAAAAAACAAAATCAATGAGCTTTTAAAACAGAGCCTACTCCTTACAAAAAATCTCCTCAGGAGGGCTTCACCCAAACAAAACAAAACAAAACAAAAAAAGGAGAGAGAGAGAAAAAGGAAAACAGAAAAGAGAAAAAGAAAGAAAAATAATCGTAATAAAAAGGATTTTACAAATATAAAATGTTTCTCTTGTGGCCAAATGGAACATTTTTGCCAGCAATGTCCTGCTAAACAGAGACAGCAAGCCATGCCAATTAACCCCAGGAGCTCAGGACTAGACCTCAGCTCCATGGCAACAATATTAACCCCTGATGTGCCGGTTACTCCGATTCCAACGGGAGTGGCTAGCCCCCTGCCTGAGGACATTGTAAGACTTGTGCTAGGGCGTAGCTCGCTTTCTTTTCAAAAATGTTTGCTGGTGTCTGGTGTAGTAGATGCTGATTATACTGAGGAAATTAAAGCTTTGATCTTGCCACCTGCTAAAACTGCAAATTAATAAAGGTTAAGGAATAATACAGCTTTTGCTTTTACTTTATTATCAGACAAAAAAAAACCCTTGACTTATCAAGCTAGGGGCCCAGAGGATTTAAATCTAGTGATCTAGCTTTCTGGATGCAGAAAATTACAGCTTCTAGGCCTTTAAAAGATTTTTTAATTCAAGGAAATAAAATATCAGGGTTGTTAGACACTAGAACAGATGTTTCTTGCATTGCTGGGAAAGACTGGCCCAGCTCCTGGCCAACACATACTACTGAAAATGAGTTGGTGGGATTAGAGAAAGTGGTATGCAGGATGGAAATGCTGTAGAGGAAAAGGTGAGAGACAGTTTAAAACCTTGGCGAGTAGTAAGTTCCCCGTTGCTGGAGGTATTCAAGCAAAGATTAGATGGTTACTTGTCACCTAAAAAGATATAGACCAGATTAAGGTTACAAAAGGATAATTGGAAAAGCTTATAAAGATGTTGTGCAACACCTTGTTACTTGCTTCTTATATTTAGGTCTGCCAAAAGTTTTAAAACTGATAATGCCCCTTTGAAGCTGTGGAGAGATTGTTTACTAACTTTAAATGATTTCCAGAAATTATTAGGGGGTATTAATTGGATACACCCACATTTAAAACTGACTAATGCAGATTTAAAGCTTTTGTTTGATTGCTTTAAAAGCGATCCTAATCCCAGTTCTAAGAAAAAGTTGACTAGTGAGACAGAGTTGGCTTTTGTTAAAATAGATGAGGCTTTAATGATCAGTTAATTAGGATTAATAAAGAATATATGTAATTTTGTTTATAAATCTATACTCAATTAATTGGTATAAAATTAATATGTATACTATATATACATATTAGATATATACTGTATAATTATATTATATATATAATATATGTATTTCAGTAATATAATATGTATGTAGCTGATATTGATTGGTAGAGATTGGTGTGCTGTGGTGATATATGTTATATATACTGTATAATTATATTGTGTGTGTGACATACATTATTACAGTGCGTTGGTTTATGTTGGTTGGTATTAGTTGTGTGCATGTTGTATTGGTGCAATATATATTAATTAATGTTAATTATAAAGATTAATTCAAGTATATTGATTTATATATATTATATATCAATGAGTTTATACTTGTTGCCGTACATAATACATATATAAACACGTTATTTAAGTAAATCTGTATACCTAAATGAGATAAAGAGGTTATACATTTATTATTTAAATTTATACAGAGACCTAAACAAAACATTAGACTTAAATTAACATATCCCTAAAATCATGTTGTTAAAACACAAATTTTAAAAATTTTAAAAATTAAATTGACAACTGCAACGTTTTGTCATTGGTGTTCAGAGCAACAAAATGCAAAGCTGTTGGTAAAGTGGAAGGACCTCCTCTTTGGACAATGGAAAAGTCCCGACCCATTAACTAGTGGTTGAGGAGGTGCTTATATTTTTTCCACAGGATGCAGGTTCATCAATTTGGATCCCGGACAGGCTGATTCGTCATGCCACAGTCCCCCAGGCACCTGGTCCCTTCACTGCCGCGACCACATAAAACAAAGAGGGGACTCCTCTGCTGCCGCCACCGCAGGAAACAGCCGGGAGCTGGGAGCCCTGGGCGGGGCCAGCCTGACTGACTGAGGGGACCCAGCGTGCCGCGCTCGCAGCTGGTAGCAGCTCCAGCCTCCATCTGCAAAACTATCGGATAGACGGTTGATGGGGAGAGGAGATATATGGGAACTGTATACTATTTGCTCAATTTTTTATCTTGCTTGGCCACCGCTAGACCCAACGCAGTTCAGTGGAGGGTGGGGTGAGGGCTGCCTAGTGCGCGGCAGGAGAGGCAAGATAAACATCCCAGCAGGACTGACAGCTGCTGCAGCGCAAACTCCAACCAGAAAATGACTCTATTTACTCTATTTTGGCTTGTTTATCCTCTCCTTATGTTTTTCTTTTCACTAATGATTCCAGAAAACTTAATGTACAAATGGACCTAATGTAAAATCTTGTGAACAATGTATGCTTTCATCTTGCTTAACTCCTCAATATAATGTTTGTTCTTTTGTGGTGTTAAAACGTCCACCCTATCTTATGGTGCCTGTAACTGTAACTACTTATTGGTATGATAATTATGGTCTTGCTGTGATAAAACAACTACAAGATTTAATGCTATCAGGACGATGTGTGGGCTTACTAATCTTAGGGAATTCAGCTTTAATAACAACAAATGTTACTGTTACTGTTATTGTTACTGTGGAAGCAATATCATTGACTCAACAAGTGCAAATGCCCAATATGTTGAAAAATCATATGTTAGGCATTTGGAATAGCTCAGATATTAGTTTAGACTTAGGGAAACTTCATAATCAGATACAGACCATGGAACACTCCCTATTAGATTTTACTGCTGCAGGAGAAGCCAACGACTTTTTCCATACATTCTCTAACTTCATTTCTGGAAAGACTATTCTGTCTACTATTCTGAGCTATACTGCTGTGGGTGCTCTAATCTTGCTCCTCATAATCATCTTCCTTGTATTGTCAGGAATCTTCGGCAGAGCATTCAGAGGCTCGCAACTGAGCTGCCTCAGGCTGTTTTAAGAAATAAAAAAAGGGAGAGATGCCGGGAGCCAGCGTGAGAAATCCCACCTGTGCCAAAGGTCATGAGGAAGAAAGCCCGACAAAACGCAAAGGCGTGATCTGGCTTCAGGGGTTCCCTCTGGGTTTTCCTGAACATCTACCCTCAAAAACCAGAGTCTGCCTGCTTTATTGTAGTGTGCTTTCCACTCTCCTGACATTCTCTAGAAAAAGTTAACTCAAAGCTTCAGTTCACAGTCTCCTGCATATAAAAAGTAGGTCTTGGTTTAAACCCTTTTGATGGCTTTCTAACTTACCTAACCGGTCTGCCTGGACTTTTTACAACTTGTGAATTGTTTACAGCCCCCCAACCATGAGAGGCACAAAGCTTAAAGCATCTTAAAGATACAGAGCCTTTTCTAAAGAGCTAAAAATTGTATTGGTGATGGGTTTCACTGTTGAGTCAATGATTGCTGCCAGGCCTCCATATTCTTTATCTTTTAGGCACATGGAGGATATTAATCAATGTAATTGGGATATAGGAAAAGGAATATAGTAGTTTTGATGTTAGCAACACTACACTTTTGAGTTAATTACTTTTCTGTTTGTTATAAATCACTGTACTTCTTTCATTGTTATAAATTGCTGTGGCCTTGCTATGTAAGAATGTAACTTTATTTAGTGCTTTCTGAGAATGGCACCAGACTTTGCGAAGAACAACACTTTTAAGACAAATAAGTCTTCTGGTTGACAAATCCTTATCAGAAAAGGGCCGTAAAATGTTAATTGGCCTTCTGGCCAGAAGATGATGTAAATCACCTAAGACTTGTGTATACGACTAAGTATGCAGAGAGAAAGCCTGGTCTCGATAAAAGTCAGGGCTGCTGATGCTGCATAATTTTGTATTATCCATTGATCTCTATGTACAACCAAAAAGTATAAAAAGCCTGCCACACAATAGAGGATGGGCAAGTCACTGGACTGGTTTCCCCCATGTCTTTTCTTACTCTATTTTCTGGCTGAATTCCCATCTGGGGTGTGGAGGCTTGCCATGTCTACTTACTTGCCCTGGCTTTTAAGATCTACGTGAGAGGGAGCCCAAGGTGGGGCACCCCCTGCTATTCAAGAGGACACCAGTGGCCTAACGTACATGGTGCAAGTTCCTTGTCTTGGAACTTTATTGGTTTTCCACGTAAACCAAGTTATTCAGCCTCTTTTCTCTACTAATTTTCCTACTATATTATTTCTTCCTTATCTCTTTTATATTTCTAAATAAATAAGTTTTTCCTCGCCACGCCATCCTCACTTCGAATTACCCTGGATCCACTGGGGCAGGACCCCGGCAACCACCCTTATGGCAGAAAGTAAAAAGGAACTACAAAGCCTCTTGATGAAAGTGAAAGAGAAGAGCGAAAAAGCCGGCTTTAAAGCTCAACATTTAGAAAAGAAAAATCATGGCATCTGGTCCCATCACTTCATGGGAAATAGATGGGGAAAAGTGGAAACAGTCACAGACTTTATCTTTTTGGGCTCCAAAATCACTGCAGATGGTGATTGCAGCTATGAAACTAAAGATGCTTACTCCTTGGAAGGAAAGTTATGACCAACCTAGATAGCATATTGAAAAGCAGAGATGTTACTTTGCCAATAAAGGTCCAACTAGTCAAGGCTATGGTTTTTCCAGTGGTCATGTATGGATGTGAGAGTTGGACTGTGAAGAAAGCTGAGCAACAAAGAACTGATGCTTTTGAACTGTGGTGTTGGAGAAGACTCTTGAGAGTCCCTTGAACTGCAAGGAGATCCAACCAGTCCATTCTAAAGGAGATCAGTCTTGGGTTTTCTTTGGAAGGAATGATGCTAAAGTTGAAACTCCAGTACTTTGGCTAACTCATGCAAAGAGTTGACTCATTGGAAAAGACTCTGATGCTGGGAGGGATTTGGGGCAGGAGGAGAAGGGGACTACAGAGGATGAGATGGCTGGATGGCATCACCAACTCGATGGATGTGAGTTTGAGTGAACTACAGGTGGTGGACAGGGAGGCCTGGTGTGCTGCAGTTCATGGGTCCCAAAGAGTCAGACATGACTGATAGACTGAACTGAACTGATGATAATATACATGTTTCAATGCCATTCTCCCAAATCATCCCACCCTCGCCCTCTCCCACAGAGTCCAAAAGACTGTTCTACACATCTGTGTCTCTTTTGCTGTCTCACATATAGGGTTATTGTTGCCATCTTTCTAAATTCCATAATTATGCATCATTATACTCTAAGGGTGTTTTTCTTTCTGGCTTACTTCACTCTGTATAATAGGCTCCAGTTTCATCCACCTCATTAAAACTGATTCAAATGCATTCTTTTTAATGGCTGAGTAATACTCCATTGTATATATGTACCACAGCTTTCTTATCCATTTGTCTGCTGATGGACATCTAGGTTGCTTCCATGTCCTGGCTATTATAAACAGTGCTGTGATGAACACTGGGGTACACGTGTCTCTTAATTCTGGTTTCCTTTGTGTGTATGCCCAGCAGGGGGATTGCTAGGTCCTATGGCAGTTCTATTTCCAGTTTTTTAAAGAATCTCCACACTGTTCTCCATAGTGGCTGTACTAGTTTGCATTCCCACCAACAGTGTAAGAGGGTTCCCTTTTCTCCACACCCTCTCCAGCATTTATTGTTTATAGTCTTTTGGATAGCAACCATTCTGACTGGCATGAAATGGTACCTCATTGTGGTTTTGATTTGCATTTCTCTGATAAGGTGTGACGTTGAGCATCTTTTCATGTGTTTGTTAGCCATCCGTATGTCTTCTTTTGAGAAATGTGTATTTAGTTCTTTGGCCCATTTTTTGAATGGGTGTTTATTTTTCTGGAATTGAGCTGCATGAGTTGCTTGTATATTTTTGAGATTAGTTGTTTGTCAGTTGCTTCATTTTCTATTATTTTCTCCCATTCTGAAGGCTGTCTTTTCACCTTGCTTATATTTTCCTTTGTTGTGCAGAAGCTTTTAATCTTAATTAGGTCCCATTGGTTTATTTTTGCTTTTATTTCCAACTTCCTGGGAGGTGGGTCATAGAGGATCCTGTTGTGATTTATGTCGGAGAGTTTTTTGCCTATGTTCTCCTCTAGGAGTCTTATAGTTTCTGGTCTTATGTTTAGATACTTAATCCATTTTGAGTTTATTTTTTGTATGGTGTTAAAAAGTGTTCTAGTTTCATTCTTTTACAAGTGGTTGACCGGTTTTCCCAGCACCACTTGTCAAAGAGATTGTCTTTTCTCCATTGTATATTCTTGCCTCCTTTCTCAAAGATAAGGTGTCCATGAGGTGAAGTCGCTCAGTCATGTCTGACTCTTTGCGACCCCATAGACTGTAGCCTACCAGGCTCCTCCATCCATGGGATTTCCAGGCAAGAGTACTGGAGTGGGTTGCCATTTCCTTCTCCAGAGGATCTTCCCAACTCAGGGATCGAACCCAGTTCTCCCACATGGTAGGCAGATGCTTTACCATCTGAGCCACCAGGGAAGCCTGTCCATAGGTGCGTGGATTCATCTCTGGGCTTTCTATTTTGTTCCATTGATCTATATTTCTGTCTTTGTGCCAGTACCATTCTGTCTTGATGACTGTGGCTTTGTAGTAGAGCCTGAAGTCAGGCAGGTTGATTACTCCAGTTCCATTCTTTCTCAAGATCACTTTGGCTATTCAAAGTTTTTTGTATTTCCATACAAATTGTGAAATTATTTGTTCTAGCTCTGTGAAAAATACCGTTGGTAGCTTGATAGGAATTGCATTTAATCTATAGATTGCTTTGGGTAGTATACTCGTTCTCACTATATTGATTCTTCCGATCCATGAACACGGTATATTTCTCCATCTATTAGTGTCCTCTTTGATTTCTTTCACCAGTGTTTTATAGTTTTCTATATAAAAGTCTTTTGTTTCTTCAGGTAGATATATTCCTATATTTTCTTCTTTTCATTGCAATGGTGAATGGAATTGTTTCCTTAATTTCTCTTTCTATTTTCTCATTATCAGTGTATAGGAATACAAGGGATTTCTGTGTGTTGATTTTATATCCTGCAACTTTACTATATTCATTGATTAGCTCTAGTAATTTTCTGGTGGCGTCTTTAGGGTTTTCTATGTAGAGGATCATGTCATCTGCAAACGGTGAGAGTTTTACTTCTTTTCCAATTTGGATTCCTTTTATTTCTTTTTCTGCTCTGATTGCTGTGGCCAAAACTTCCAAAACTACGTTGAATAGTAGTGGTGAGAGTGGGAACCCTTGTCTTGTTCCTGACTTTAGGGGAAAGGCTTTCAGTTTTTCACCATTTAGGATAATGTTTGCTGTGGGTTTGTCATATATAGCTTTTATTATGTTGAGGTATGTTCCTTCTATTCCTACCTTCTGGAGGGTTTTTATCATAAATGGATGCTTAATTTTGTCAAAGGCTTTCTCTGCATCTATTGAGATAATCATATGGCTTTTGTTTTTCAATTTGTTAATGTGATATATTACATTGATTGATTTGTGGATATTGAAGAATCCTTGCATCCCTGGGATAAAGCCCACTTGGTCATGGGGTATGATCTTTTTAATGTGTTGTTGGATTCTGATTGCTAGAATTTTGTTAAGGACTTTTGCATCTATGTTCATCAGTGATATCGGCCTGTAGTTTTCTTTTTTTGTGGCATCTTTGTCAGGTTTTGGTATTAGGGTGATGGTGGCCTCATAGAATGAGTTTGGAAGTTTACCTTCCTGTGCAATTTTCTCGAATAGTTTGAGTAGGATAGGTGTTAGCTCTTCTCTAAATTTTCAGTAGAGTTCAGCTGTGAAGCCATCTGGACCTGGTCTTTTGTTTGCTGGAAGTTTTCTGATTATAGTTTCAATTTCTGTGCTTATGATGGGTCTGTTAAGATTTTCTATTTCTTCCTGGTTCAGTTTTGGAAAGCTGTACTTTTCTAAGAATTTGTCCATTTCTTCCACGTTGTCAATTTTATGGGCATATAATTGCTGATAGTAGTCTCTTATGATCCTTTGTATTTCTGTGTTTTCTGTTGTGATCTATTTTCATTTCTAGTTTTATTGATTTGATTTTTCTCCCTTTGTTTCTTGATGAGTCTAGCTAATGGTCTGTCAGTTTTATCTATCCTCTCAAAGAACCAGCTTTTGACTTTGAATTTTGCTATGGTCTCTTTTGTTTCTTTTGCATTTATTTCTGCCCTAATTTTTAAGATTTCTTTCCATCTACTAACACTGGGGTTTTCCATTTCTTCCTTTTCTAGTTGCTTTAGGTGTAGGGTTAGGTTATTTATTTGACTTTTTTCTTGTTTCTTGAGGTATGCCTGTATTGCTATGAACCTTCCCCTTAGCATTGCTTTTACAGTGTCGTACAGGTTTCAAGTTGTTGTGTTTTCATTTTCATTCGTTTCTATGCACATTTTGATTTCTTTTTTGATTTCTTCTGTGATTTTTTTGGTTATTCAGCAGCATGTTGTTCAGCCTCCATATGTTGGAATTTTTAATAGTTTTTCTCCTGCAACTGAGATCTAATCTTACTGCATTGTGGTCAGAAAAGATGCTTGGAATGACTTCAATTTTTTTGAATTTACCAAAGCTAGATTTATGGCCCAGGATATGATCTATCCTGGAGAAGGTTCCATGTGCACTTGAGAAAAAGGTGACATTCATTGTTTTGGGATGAAATGTCCTATAGATATCAATTAGGTCTAACTGGTCTATTGTATCATTTAAAGTTTGTGTTTCCTTGTTAATTTTCTGTTTAGTTGATTTATCCATAAGTGTGAGTGGAGTATTAAAGTCTCCCACTATTATTGTGTTATTGTTAATTTCCTCTTTCATACTTATTAGCATTTGTCTTACATATTGTGGTGCTCCTCTGTTGGGTGCATATATATTTATAATTTTTATATCTTCTTCTTGGACTGATCCTTTGATCATTATGTAGTGTCCTTCTTTGTCTCTTTCACAGACTTTGTTTTAAAGTCTATTTTATCTGATATGAGTATTGCTATTCCTGCTTTCTTTTGGTCTCTGTTTAAGTAGAATATCTTTTTCCAGCCCTTCACTTTCAGTCTGTATGTGTCCCTTGTTTTGAGGTGTGTCTCTTACAGCCAAAATATATAGGGGTCTTGTTTTTGTATCCATTCAGCCAGTCTTTGTCTTTTGGTTGGGCCATTCAACCCATTTACATTTAAGGTAATTATTGATAAGTATGATCCCATTGCCATTTACTTTATTGTTTTGGGTTCGAGTTTATACACCCTTCCTGTGTTTCTTGTCTAGAGAAGATCCTTTAGAATTTGTCGGAGAGCTGGTTTGGTGGTGTTGAATTCTCTCTGCTTTTGCTTGCCTGTAAAGCTTTTGATTTCTCCTTCATATTTGAATGAGATCCTTGCTGGTTACAGTAATCTGGGCTGTAGGTTATTTTCTTTCATCACTTTAAGTATGTTCTGCCATTCCCTTCTGGCCTGAAGAGTTTCTATTGAAAAATCAGCTGTTACCCTTATGGAAATCCCCTTGTGTGTTATTTGTTGTTTTTCCCTTGCTGCTTTTAATATTTGTTCTTTGTGTTTGATCTTTGTTAATTTGATTAATATGTGTCTTGAGGTATTTCGCCTTGAGTTTATCCTGTTTGGGACTCTCTGGGTTTCTTGGACTTGGGTGATTATTTCCTTCCCCATTTTAGGGAAGTTTTCAACTATTATCTCCTCAAGTACTTTCTCATGGTCTTTCTTTTTGTCTTCTTCTTCTGGGACTCCTATGATTCAAATGTTGGGGCGTTTAACATTGTCTCAGAGGTCTCTGAGATTGTCCTCATTTCTTTTAATTTGTTTTTCTTTTTTCCTCTCTGATTCATTTATTTCTACCATTCTATCTTCTACTTCACTAATCGTATCTTCTGCCTCCGTTGCTCTACTATTTGTTGCCTCCAGAGTGTTTTTGATCTTATTTATTGCATTATTCATTATATATCGACTCTTTTTTATTTCTTCTGGGTCCCTGTTAAACCTTTCTTGCATCTTCTCAATCCTTGTCTCCAGGCTATTTATCTGTAATTTCATTTTGTTTTCAGGACTTTGGATCATTTTCACTATCATTATTCAGAATTCTTTATCAGGTAGATTCCCTATCTCTTCCTCTTTTGTTTGGTTTGGTGGGCATTTATCCTGTTCCTTTACCTGCTGGGTATTTCTCTGCCTCTTCATCTTGTTTATATTGCTGTGTTTGGGGTGGCCTTTCTGTATTCTGGCAGTTTGTGGAATTCTCTTTATTGTGGAGTTTCCTCACTGTGGGTGGGGTTGGACGGGTGGCTTGTCAAGGTTTTCTGATTAGGGAAGCTTGTGTTGGTGTTCTGGTGGGTAGAGCTGGATTTCATCTCTCTGGAGTGCAATGCAGTGTCCAGTAATGAGTTATGAGATATCAATGGGTTTTGAGTGACTTTGGGAAGCCTGTATATTGAAGCTCAGGGCTATGTTCCTGTGTTGCTGGAGAATTTGCATGGTATGTCTTGCTCTGGAACTTATTGGCCCTTGGGAGGAGCTTGGTTTCAGTGTAGGTATGGAGGGGTTTGATGAGCTGCTATGGATTAATGTTCCCTGGAGTCAGGAGTTCTCTGGTGTTCTCGGGATTTAGACTTAAGCCTCCTGCCTCTGGTTTTCAGTCTTATTCTTACAGTAGCGTCAAGACTTCACCTGTCACTTCCAAGGTGGTTCCCTCTGTTTTAGCTTCTTCCATTTCCTGTTCTCTACAGTGTCTGCCCTGACACAAGGGGGTGATGTTGGACACTTTTTTAGGCTCACTTTCTCAGTTGCACTGTGGGGAGGGAGGAATGCTGCAAACAAGTAACACTGGTGTGTGCTCGCAGTGTCTCAGCCACACTGGGTTTGCCCCACCACCACCCCCATGGTGTGTGTGCTTTCCCAGTCTACACTGCTCAGGATCTAGGTTGCTCTGCTGGGAACTGTCTGAGGCCAGCCCTGGGTTGTATGCACTTCCCAGGTCTAAGCCGCTCAGGTTCAGGTACTTGGGTAGTCCTCAGAGGTGCAGACTCAGTTGGGCCTGCGTTTTGTGCCCTTCCCAGATCTAAGCAGGTCTTGGCGAGTGTGGTTGCTGCGACTTATCGCCTCCCCCATCCCTGCCACTCAGTTTTCTGGGTGTACAACCGGTGCAGCTTCTCAGGTGGATGTTGACCATCCAGAATCCCAAGAAGTCTTGGTTAGCAATGAAGCCTGCTTGCAGTTTGGTAGATGATGCCTCTCTGGGGCCGTGATTGTCCCCTTCCGGCTCTGGCTGCCCTCACCTGCCTGCCTTTGGCGGGGGATGGGCCGGCCTGCAGCTGGCTAGCTCTAGTCAGTCCTTTGTTCTATGAGCGGGCCTGGTGGTGTCTTATGTTAGGGCTTTTCCCGGGGTAGCTATCCCACCCACTGATTTGCTATCTCAAGTCAGTTCCCTCAGATTGCCCTCAGGGCATTCAGGCCCAGTCCTTACTCTAAGCAATGTAGCCCGCACCTCCCTGCCCAGCCCCTGCTTGCTAGTCATGGATGCTAGCATCTGCGCTGCTGCTGGGAGTTACCGCTGGGCACATAATCTGAGGGTTTAAACTATTTATTTATTTTTCCTCCTGGTTATGTTGCCCTTTGTGGTTCCAAGGCTCACCACAGACTCGCCAGTTAGAGTGTTTCCTGGTGTTTGGAAATCTCTCTTTTTTAAGATTCCCTTCTCGGGATGGATCTCTGTCCCTACGTCTTTTGTCTCTCTTTTTATCTTTTATATTTTTTCCTACCTCCTTTCGAAGACAATGGGCTGCTTTGCTGGGTGCCTGATGTCCTCTGCTGGCATTTAGAAGATGTTTTGTGGAATTCACTCAGGGTTCAAATGTTTATTTTGATGAATTTGTGGGGGAGAAAGTGGTCTCCCCATCGTATTCATCTGCCATCTTAGGACCGCACCCCTAAAACTGATATTTTCTAGTCATGTGGCTGGCCACTGCTGAGTTTTCCAAATTTGCTGACATATTGAGTGCAGCAGTTTATCATCATCTTTTAGAATTTTAAATACCACAGCTGGAATTCCATCATCCCCACTAGTTTTGTATATGGTAATATTTTCTCTGACCCATTTTACTTCACACTCCAGGATGTCTGGATGTAGGTGAGTGACCACACCATCATAATTATTGGGTCATTAAGTTCCTTTTTGTATAGTTGTTCTGTGTATTCTTGCCCCCTTTTATTAATCTTTTCTGCTACTTTTAGGTCCTTAACATTGCTGTGCTTTATCATGCACATCCTTGCATGAAATATTCTCTTGGTACCTCCAACTTCCTTGAAGAGATCTCTAGTTTTTCCCATTCTATTGTTTCCTCTATTTCTTTGCATTATTCATTAAAGAAGACCTTTGTTATCTCTCTTTGCTATTCTCTATAATTCTGCATTCGGTGAGGTATTTTTCCCTTTCTCCCTTGCCTTTCAACTTCTCTTCTTTCCTCAGTTCAGTTCAGTTCAATCGCTCAGTCATCTCGGACTCTTTGTGACCCCATGAATTGCAGCACGCCAGGCCTCCCTGTCCATCACCATCTCCCGGAGTTCACTCAAACTCATGTTCATCGAGTCGGTGATGCCATCCAGCCATCTCATCCTCTGTCGTCCCCTTCTCCTCCTGCCCATAATCCCTCCCAGCATCAGAGTCTTTTCCAGTGAGTCAACTGTTTGGCCACATGAGGTAGCCAAAGTATTGGAGTTTCAGCTTTAGCATCATTCCTTCCAAAGAACACCCAGGGCTGATCTCCTTTAGAATGGACTGGTTGGATCTCCTTGCAGTCCAAGGGACTCTCAAGAGTTTTCTCCAACACCACAGTTCAAAAGCATCAATTCTTCAGCACTCAGCTTTCTTCACAGTCCAACTCTCACTTCCATACATGACTACTGGAAAAACCATAGCCTTGACTAGACGGACCTTTATTGGCAAAGTAATGTCTCTGTTTCTGAATATGCTATCTAGATTGGTCATAACTTTCCTTCCAAGGAGTAAGCATCTTTTAATTTCATGGCTGCAGTCACCGTCTGCAGTGATTTTGGAGCCCCCCAAAATAAAGTCTGTGACTGTTTCCACTGTTTCCCCATCTATTTCCCATGAAGTGATGGGATGAGATGCTATGATCTTTGTTTTCTGAATGTTGAGGTTTAAGCCAACTTTTTCACTCTCCTCTTTCACTTTCATCAAAAGGCGTTTTAGAGGTTTTAGTCATTTTGGTCAATGACTCCTGTACAATGTTATGAACTTCCATTCATAGCTCTTCAGGCACTCTTTTAGATCTAATCCCTTGAATCTATTCATCACTTCCACTGTATACTCATAAGGGATTTGATTTAGTTCATACCTTAATGCCCTACTTTCTTCAATTTAAGCCCAAATTTTGCAATAAGAAGCTCATGATCTGAGCCACAGTCAGCTCCAGGTGTTGTTTTTTCCAACTATATAGAGCTTCTCCATCTTTGGTTGCAAAGAATAGAGTCAATCTGATTTCGGTATTGACCATCTGGTGATGTCCATGTATAGAGCTGTCTCTTGAGTAGTTGAAAGAGAATGTTTTCTATGATTTGTGTGTTCTCTTGGAAAAGCTCTGTTAGCCTTTGTCCTGCTTCATTTTGTACTCCAAGGCCAAACTTGCCTGTTACTCCAAGCATCTCCTGATTTCCTACTTTTGCATTCCAATTTCCTGTGATGAAAAGGGCATCTTTTTTTGGTGTTGGTTCTAGGTCTTGTAAACCTTCACAGAACCATTCAACTTCAGCTTTTTTGGCATCTGTGGTTGGGACATAAACTTGGATTGCTTGGTGTTGAATGGTTTTGCCTTAGAAATGAACCAAGATCATTCTGTCATTTATGAGATTGTACCCAAGTACTGCATTTCATGCTCTTTCTTAACAATGAGGGCTACTCCATTTCTTCCAAGGGATTTTTGCCCAGAGTAGTAGATATAATGGCCATCTGAATTAAATTTGCCTATTCCAGTCCATTTTAGTTCACTGATTCCTAAAATGTTGATGTTCACTCTTGCCATCTCCTGTTTGACCACTTCCAGTTTACTTTGATTCATGGACCTAACATTCTAGGTTCCTATACAATATTGTTGTTTACAGCATCAGACTTTACTTTCACCACCAACACCTCCACAACTGTGGATTATTTTTGCTTCAGGCCAACTGCTTCATTGTTTCTGGAGCTATTATGGCATATGTACTACAATTATTAAGCGAAGATTTAAAATGTGTTTACAAAAAGTTTGAAGTACGCATAGAAACATACTTGGTAGAAGGGAGTATAACCAGATCATTAACGAGTGGCCCCCTATGAATGAAGAAATTCACATTGCATAACACAAGAAAATGCCATTTACATAAAATCAATGTAAGTGTCTCCCCTTGGAACTGTACAGTGAAATACTGGTGCAATGATTGAACTTTTTATTCTCTATGACTAGTGAACACAGGTCAACTTCTGGCTGACATGAAAGGATACTCAAAGGGAATGTTGATGGTAAAGACACAAAAAGACTAACAGCCAGAGAAGATGTTTCTTGAATGCCCCAAATTAAAGAGATGAACATTAGTACCAGTGGTGTTCTGCCAGATTCTAGGAAACGAAATACAGAATCAGAGAAATAGTGCTCTACTGCTGAGTGGTTTCACTACTTATTAATACTAAGAGTAATTAATACTATAGAATAATGGAATTAGTGTGATATTTCAGACCTCATATTCAGCTTAACCTCTAAGACTGTATTTAATCTGATCATAGAAAATCTAGTCTGGTCAATTCAAATAGATTTTGCCTCCGTTATTTCAGGTATAAACTCAGTGAAGTCAGGTCTGCCTCCTTTAGTCCCCTTTGGCCCTCTTCTCCCTGGAAGACTCCTCTGCTGTCGTGCATGTGCTTTCCTGCTATCACTGGGAGAGAGGTTTCTGGTGCAAGGTCATCAGCATCTGTCTCAGCTGGTCTCCTCCAGTGAGTCTCAGTACATATGCTGTAACAGCTCCTTCCCTCTCTGCTCTCCAGGAACCAGTCTGTGAAGAACTGTGTTTTCCTCAACTTCGGGAGACCACTCCCCACTGCAGCCCACTCTCAGCCACCTCCTTCCAAGTCACAGAAGTTGGGAAGACATTTTGTTCATTTTTCTGCTCTTTTTTGGGCTGTGCATATTGTGAGTAGGGTCTCAACACTCTCTTCCTGTACATTTTATGCTTCCATTTTTCTTCTATGGCTGCTGCTGCATGCTTGGATGTGAGGGAACAGATTGGAGTGGAAGGAGGCTAACTCCAAGAAGTCTGGAATTTTTGTGGGCCTCACAAAAGAAGTGAGATACTTTCAGATCACAGATTCCCAAACCCATGCAACAGTTTTATCATTTACCTTACTCACACACAGTGATTCAATACCAGGCAAGAGAAAGAGGGGCAGGATACAGGGACTATCCCGCTTGTGTTCCCTTATTCATCCCCTTTAAGCCACCAAGCTAGGAAGGCCTCCTTCTGGTCTGTGGTGGAAAGATTATCTGGCATCTCATCTATCTTCTTTCCAATCTACTATCCATGACCAAGGTACAAATACTGCACATATATCTATATGTAGTTCAAAGTCAAGACTTTTGACTTGCAAGGATCTGAGATATAAATACACACACACACACACACACACACACTCACACACATACACATATATGTGTTCTGTGCTTAGTTGCTCTGTCATGTCCAACTCTTTATGACCCCATGGAATATAGTTTGCCAGGCTCCTTTGTCCACGCAAGAACACTGGAGTGGGTTGCTATGCCCTCCTCCAGGGGACTTTCCCAACCCAGGAATAAAACTGGGGTCTCGTGCATGGCAGGTGGATTGTTTACTGTCTGAGCCACTAGGGAAGCTACACAAACACACACACACACACACACACACACACACACACACACACACACACACACACACATAGACATTATACGTATATACGCATATATATGCATAAGTGTATATATACACATATGTGTGTGTGTTATTTGCTCAGTTGTGTTCAACTCTTTGTGACTCCATGGACTGTAGCTCACCAGGCTCCTTTGTCCATGGAATTTCCCAGGCAAGAATACTGGAGTGGATAGCCAGTCCCTTTTCCAGGAGGTCTTCCCAACCCAGGGATTGAACCCAGATTTCCTGCATAGCAGGTTGATTCTTTACCATCTGAGCCACCAGGAAAGCCATATACACACATATGTGCACATGTATATATATGCATATACACATATATACTCATATATTGCATATGTTCAGTTCAGTTCATTTCAATTCAGTCGCTCAGTCGTGTCCGACTCTCTGTGATCCCATGAATCGCAGCACGCCAGGCCTCCCTGTCCATTACCAACTCCCAGAGTTCACTCAGACTCACATCCATCGAGTCAGTGATGTCATCCAGCCATCTCATCCTCTGTCGTCCCCGTCTCCTGCCCCCAATCCCTCCCAGCATCAGAGTCTTTTCCAGTGAGTCAACTATTTGCACGAGGTGCCCAAAGTACTGGAGTTTCAGCTTTAGCATCATCCCTTCCAAAGAAATCCAGGGCTGATCTCCTTCAGAGTGGACTGGTTGGATCTCCTTGCAGTCCAAGGAACTCTCAAGAGTCTTCTCCAACACCACAGTTCAAAAGCATCAATTCTTTGGCGCTCAGCCTTCTTCACAGTCCAACTCTCACATCCATACATGACCACTGGAAAAACCATAGCCTTGACTAGACGGACCTTAGTCGACAAAGTAATGTCTCTGCTTTTGAATATGCTATCTAGGTTGGTCATAACTTTTCTTCCAAGGAGTAAGCGTCTTTTAATTTCATGGCTCCAGTCACCATCTGCAGTGATTTTGGAGCCCCCCAAAAAATAAAGTCTGACACTGTTTCCACTGTTTCCCCATCTATTTCCCATGAAGTGATGGCACCAGATGCCATGATCTTCGTTTTCTGAATGTTGAGCTTTAAGCCAACTTTTTCACTCTCCTCTTTCACTTTCATCAAGAGGCTTTTGAGTTCCTCTTCACTTTCTGCCATAAGGGTGGTGTCATCTGCATATCTGAGGTTATTGATATTTCTTTCGGCAATCTTGATTCCAGCTTGTGTTTCTTCCAGTCCAGCGTTTCTCATGATGTGCTCTGCATATAAGTTAAATAAGCAGGCTGACAATATACAGCCTTGACATACTCCTTTTCCTATTTGGAACCAGTCTGTTGTTCCACGTCCAGTTCTAACTGTTGCTTCCTGACCTGCATACAGATTTCTCAAGAGGCAGGTCAGGTGGTCTGGTATTCCCATCTCTTTCAGAATTTTCCAATTTATTGTGATCCACACAGTCAAAGGCTTTGGCATAGTCAATAAAGCAGAAATAGATGTTTTTCTGGAACTCTCATGCTTTTTCCATGATCCAGCAGATGTTGGCAATTTGATCTCTGGTTCCTCTGCCTTTTCTAAAATCAGCTTGAACATCAGGAAGTTCACAGTTCACATATTGCTGAAGCCTGGCTTGGAGAATTTTGAACATTACTTTACTGAGGTGTGAGATGAGTGCAGTTGTTCGGTAGTTTGAGCATTCTTTGGCATTGCCTTTCTTTGGGATTGGAATGAAAACTGATCTTTTCCAGTCCTGTGGCCACTGCTGAGTTTTCCAAATTTGCTGGCATATTGAGTGCAGCACTTTCACAGCATCATCTTTCAGGATTTGAAATAGCTCAACTGAAATTCCATCACCTCCACTAGCTTTGTTCATAGTGATGCTTCCTAAGGCCCACTTCACTTCACATTCCAGGATGTCTGGCTCTAGGTGAGTGATCACACCATCGTGATTATCCAGGTCGTGAAGATCTTTTTTGTACAGTTCTTTTGTGTATTGTTGCCACCTCTTCTTAATATCTTCTGCTTCTGTTAGGTCCATACCACTTCTGTCCTTTATCAAGCCCATCTTTGCATGAAATATTCCCTTGGTATCTCTAATTTTCTTGAAGAGATCTCTAGTCTTTTCCATTCTGTTGTTTTCCTCTATTTCTTTGCATCGATCGCTGAAGAAGGCTTTCTTATCTCTTCTTGCTATTCTTTGGAACACTGCATTGCATATGTATTGGACCATAAAGAAAGCTGAGCACTGAAGAATTGATGTTTTTGAACTGTGGTGTTGGAGAAGATTCTTGAGAGTCCATTGGACTTCAAGGAGATCAAACCAGTCAATCCTAAAGGAAATCAATCCTAAATATTCATCGAAAGGACTGATGCTGAAGCTGAAGCTCCAATACTTTGGCCACCTGATGTGAAAAACTGACCCATTGAAAAACACCTTGAAGCTGGGAAAGATTGAAGACAGAAGGAGAAGGGGACAACAGAGGATGAGATGGTTGGATGGCATCAACGACTCAACAGACATGAATTTGAGCAAGTTCTGGGAGTTGGTGATAGGGAAGACACATGCTGCAGTCCATGGGGTTGCAAAGAGTCGGACATGACTGTGCGACTAAACTGAACTGAATTCCATCTGTATACATATGCATATATGCGTATGTATATATACATATGTGCATGTGTGTGTATATACATATAAATGTGTGTGTGTATATATATATATATGGTAGACCCTTGCATGTCAAAAACCTTGGCTTTGAACTACTGTTACTGAACCAAACTTGGGTCTGCTTGCCCTCCGCTCAGAAGAGCCAGTCTATTGACATGGTTGTGATGAAGGAAGTTACAGTGTTTATTTCAAGACATCAAGCAAGGAGGAATGGGAAGGTCAAGCTCAAACACCTGAACTCCCCAGTGACTTTTAAGAAAGGGTTTTTACAGGCAACATTTTGGATGAGGGTTGCAGTTGGTGGACTTTCTTCTGATTGGCTGGTGGTGAGGTTAAGAGGTAAAAGGGTGATATTTCAGTAACCTTAATCATCAAGCTTCTGGTTCCAATCTGGAGTCTACATACTTATGGTCAACATGTAGTCATCCTCCACGTGGGTAGTGGTGGGGGAGGATCTTAGTTTCTGCAGAACAACTCAAAGATGTGGGTCAGACATCTTTCGTACACCCCTTGAGGAATTAGGATTCTGTTTTATTGCTGTGTGTTAATGCTCAGTTGTGTCTGACTCTTTGTGACCCCATGGATTGTAGCCTGCCAGGTTCCTCTGTCCATGGGATTCTACAGGCAAGAATACTGGAGTGCATTTCCATTCCCTTCTCCAGGGGATCTTCCCAACCCAGGTATCGAACCCAGGTCTCTGGCATTGCAGGCAGACTTTTTTACCATCTGAGCCATTAGGGAAGATTTACTGCTGAACTGTTGCTTAATCAATCATTCCTTTCCTGACTTGACTACTTGTCCATTGTTTCTGCATTTTCTCATTTCCCTAATTAGTAACTCCCTAAGTCTGATCTTTGGAAGTCAGGTAAGGCCTAGGAGACTAATACTTCTTTCTACAAACACGAAATGTAAGACACAAAGATATTGTGTACTAGGAAGTCTCCATGGGGCCCTTCTCAATTTCTATCCCCTCTTTTCTTTGATATTTGTCAATCCTGAGGGGAATAGGAATGAAACAAGAAAGGAAATAATGTTTTGGATAGAAAAGCTAATCATAAACTCAGCAGAGGAACTCAATTTTATGAGGATGGTTTCACTGCTACTGAACCTGAAGACAAGAATTTGACTCTTTAGGTCTCACTGCATACATGCAAATCTCCTCAATGATCCTCATGGTTGTCTCGGGGAATCCTATTTTCCAGGCCTAGGTAAAGTTCAACACTGTCAACCAGTTCCAAAACAGAGCCATAGATTAGGCACCCAATAAAATGTTTGTTGAATAAATGAATGAATACCCCTCAGGAAAGGCAAGGAGACAAGTAAAAGAGCAACCAATGAATAGAAGGAAATGGAAAAAACTTATTCACCCCAAAAATCTTTTTCAAAGATTCTTCTAAAAACAGAAACTAACTATCCTCAGATGTTACAAATTCATTATTGAACTCTCTAGAAAAGTTTTCTCATAAAAGAATCAGGGGCATGCCCATAACCCACATAATCCTTGCATTTCTTATGTTTCAATCCAGAGGTTGCTGAAAAATTTACACATACAAAACACTTCACAAATTCTCAGCAGAAATGTCACCTTAAAAGTACAAGTATTCAATTCAAGTGAATCTCCCAACAAAAGCAAATATACATATTTAACTTTTCCTACTATTCTTTATATTCTACTTTCAAAATTTAATTGTTGACAGTATTTAATTGTTGGACAAAGAGAGTTTGTGGTTTTTGCAAAGTAGGTCAAGCGCAGAATTCCTGAACAAGAACACAATTGTTTTAATTATTTAATTTTCATTGGATTTTAGTTGCTTTACAATATTGTGTTCATTTCTACTGTACAGCAAAGTGAATTGGCTCTATGTATACACCCCCTTTCTCCTGAATTTCCTTCCCATTTAGGTCACCACAGAGCACTGAGTAGAGTTCCCTACCCAAACAGTAGTTTATTAGTTATCTTTTATACATAGTATTAATAGTGAATATTTGTCAGTCCTTGCCAGGGTCCAGCCCCGGTGGATCCAGGGTGATCCTCCTTCCTCATGACCTTTGCCATGGGCGGAGTTCCTCACGTTGGCCCCCCGCAAGTCCTCATCTCCCAATTCATCCGACCCCACCCTTCTTCTTGTGGTATCCATACGTTTGTTCTCTACATTTGTGTCTCTATTTCCCTTTGTAAATAAGATCATCTATACTAAGTATTTTCAGATTCCACATATATGTGTTAATATAGGATATTTATTTCACGTTGTTCTTAAAGAGGAATAGAAGGAAGACAAGCCACTTCCTACTATTGCATACAAAGCCTCAGCATTTCTTCATATAATACCACTAAGAACTTGTCTTGAAACTTCTGAAAGACTGTGCTCCTCCACTTTGTTCCTAGAAGAAGAGTGCCCATTATAATCATTACCTGTTAATGGGACATTTACAGGTACCTGGATCCTTAGTACTGGAAGTGTGCGTACTAGAAAGTTAATCTTTCTCTAAAAGTTTACCCCTGCTATTCTGGAGTTACATGATAAGCTTAAAGATGTTTGCAGGAGGAAACAGACAGAACAGGCTCCATCTTGAAATCAGGACTCCATCTTGGGCCAGACTGTAGGCTTTGAGCGATATGCCCAGTACCTATGGAAATGACATACCAGCTGGAAAACCAGACTCCCCAGATGGAAAAGTCCCAGGGCTCCTACCTCGGCTCTCCCGTCACCTAAAAGAATATCCTAATTATCTGTGTAACTGAATAGAATCATAAATTCTATTATGCTTATTGGGATATGACCACAGGCCTATTCATAATTGTCCACTGTTAACTACCTATGCTTAAGGCATACGAATCACGGGTTTAAGGCATACGAATCATGGGTTAACTTTGATTGTATCTTTCTTTTCCTTTGTTCAGACTAGTTTCAGAGAATTTGGGTAGGTGGGTTTGGGCATGTACACTTAGTGTGTATAAGGTTTTCACAAAAACTGGTCCAGGTCCTTGGCTAAGAGGAGACTCTGCCTTGGGCCCACCAGTGTAATAAACTGCATTCCGCTATCTGCACTGTCCTTCTGAGTGAGTTTGTTTCCCAGAATGCTTGGCTACAACATGGTGACTTGATCTTGAACCTTGAGTGGAAAAGCAATAGGCATTTTTGCTTGGAGAATAATTCCTCCTACCTTAACTATCTAAATCTTCAAAGAAACAAAAGGATATCCATCGCAAATCTGGAGTTTTGCTATTGTGACATTTTTAATTATAGGAAATTAAGTTGTGTCTGATGTTAAAATATGAATTCCATTATTTACTTCTGAATACACAGTGGTTACAAGTCTTTGTTTGAAATGATATGTAAATAACTATATGTGCCAAACTGAGAATTATACATTTAACAAGACCCTATTTTTGAACATGAGTAGTTAAATAAATAGCACACTTAATTAAAATTTAACTATTGTATAAAACAATAAGGGTGTTTTCAAAAGCATTTGGATTACTTAATGAAGTTAGAACAGATTAATATAAATACCAGAGTAAATCAAAGTTTCCTTTTTTTAAATTTAATTAAATTCCCCTGGAAAAGAAATGTGGCATGACTTTTAAAAAAGTCTCTTCTTTGGACTTCAGAATATTTCAAATACATTTTTCAGCACATTGGGACAGAATTTGGAAATGATATAGTAACAGAAAATGCTGTGATGTGCATGATTTGAACATGCTGCCATCAAGCCGTGGTGGCAATTTTTTATAACTGGAAGAGTGATGTTTGGGTTCAGAGGGTTGTGTCTCTTCCCCTGCAGTCCTTCACACCAAGCTCAATCTCTGTGAAACGTTTCTCATGAGAGTATATTGGGAGCAACACGTTTCCCCCCAGCCCCTCCCCTCTCATTTGGGCTTCTCCAGTGGCTCAGTGGCAAAGAATCCATCTGCAAGGCTGGAGACATAGGAGACTTGGGTTAGATCCCTGGGTCAGGAAGATCCCCTGGAGGAAAGCATGGCAACTCACTCCAGTATTCTTGCCTGGAGAATCCCATGGACAAAGGAGTCTGACAGGCTACAGTCTGTAGAGTCACAAAGAAACAGACTTGACTGAAACAACTGAGTACATCTCATCATGTAAAGCCTCTTTGGTTCCTTGGGCTTTGATGATTCACTGTTGGGTCTGTCCATACCCAATCATTCTAACCCCAGAGGCTGCTGTCTGTTTTCCCTACTTAGCAATTCATTCTGATCTGTGGAGCCACCTCCCACCCCCTCAGTCATGTTATATTTGCTTCACAGCCTAGGCCTTTGCTTTTTCCTGGTGTTTAACCTGGCCAGCTCTGGTTTCACTTATTTGCTAACCCAATAATTATAGGGAACCCACTGTGATCCAGACACTGCTAAACATTTATCAAGTAGTCACAAATATTATCATCATGATAGCAACCCCAAGGTAGAGCTGCTATTGTTATTAACCCCATATTATAGACAAAGAAATTAAGTAACTTGAGAGACTAGGATTCAACCTCCAAAGCCTGATTCCAGATGTCTGCTTTGAACCTATACTACTATTCCATCCAAGACTGAATGACAGGGCAACATGTTCTGAACAGTAATCTTAAACCATATACACAGATGCCACATATATGACAACCCAGACATTTAAGATACACAGATGCGTGGGGCATTAAGCAAATATCGTCTTTTAAGATAAGCAGTAAGAATGCATTGCAGAAGGAAATGGCAACCCACTCCAATGTTCTTGCCTGGAGAATCCCAGGGATGGGGGAGCCTGGTGGGCTGCCGTCTAGGGGGTCGCACAGAGTCGGACAAGACTGAAGTGACTCAGCAGCAGCAGCAGCAAGAATACGTTATTTGGCATTGAAAATCTAGAATCTAGCTTGATCACTTTCCCATTTATCCTTACTTAACTCCCCCTTCATTTTATTCATCCCTGGCTATGTTACTGTTGTTCACTCGCTCAGTCATGTCTGACTCTTTGCAACCCCATGGACTGCAGCACAACAGGTTTCCATGTCCTTTACCATCTCCCAGAGTTTGCTCAAACTCATGTCCACTGAGTTAGTGATGCCATCCAACCATCTTGTCCTCTGTTGTCCCCTTCTCTTCCTGCCCTCTATCTTTCCCAGCATCAGGGTCCTTTCAAATGAGTTGGCTCTTCACCTCAGGTGGCCAAAGTATTGGAGTTTCAGTATCAGTCGTCCTAATGAATATTCAGTGTTGTTTCACCCACTAGGCATGTAGGATCCTAGTTCCCCAAACCCATGCCCCCTGCAGTGGAAGTGTGGAGTCTTAACAACTGGACCACCAAGGAAGTCCCTCATACATGATTTTGGATTAAAGAGTTTATTTGTCACTTACATTGAGTCTAAACAGTTATGGAGGTTGAGAGAGATTTTCCCAGTGCTTTATCCTCTTCTTTGGGGTTAGTTCAGCATTTAAGTGCCTCTTGTCCTTTTCTCTAGATTTTAGGTTCATTTGTTTTCTAATTTTCCTCTTTGCTACCAAAGGAAATACTTACTGCAGTAGTTGTCAAATTTTTGATCTCAAGAACTCTTAAACTTTGTAAAGAATTTTTGCTCTTGTGGATTAGTATCTATCAATATTTACTACCTTTGAAATTAAAATGCAAATTTAAAGTAGTACATAATATACATTAGTTATGAACATGCATCAAAATATATTAAATACATTATATATAATAAATATATACATAAATTATATTAGTTTAATTGAAGCATGCTTATATAAGTATACAAATAAATACATTAAAATTATGTATAATACATACATTAATATATAATAACAAACCCTTGACATATTAACAAAAATAATGTGTTTATGAAAAATATGTGATCAAAGCCAGAAATATTTTGTAGGAAGAGTGGCATTATTTTGTATTAATGTAAATGTTTTTAACCTCTGGTTTGATAGAAGACAGTAAGATTCTCCTGTCTGCTTCCATATTCCAACTGTTGTGGCATCATTTATTATGTGCTCAGTCGCTCAGACGTGTCTGACTCTTTGCGGCCCCATGGATTGTAGCTTGCCAGGCTCCTCTGACTAAGGAATTTGCCAGGCAAGAATAGTGGGGCAGTTTGTCCAGGACTGAGCCCACCTCTCGTGGTGGGCTCAATCCCTGGCAGGTGGATTCTTTACCACTGCACCACCTGGGATGCCCCATTACATGTCATATAGCTATGGAAAACTCCACTGTACACTCATGAGAGAACAAGTGAGAAAGAGGAAAGTAATGTCTTACTTAGAACTACTAGGAAAATCATTTTGATGCCCCTGGAAGGGTCTCTGACAACACTTTGAGAACCATTGGTTTACAGAGAACAGATATTGGTTTACAAGAGAACAGAGGGGAGAAAAAGTAGGTTCCCTCGTGTCCTGTTCCTAACTGTCAATTCATCCTTTTTACAGCATGGCAAAAGGGAAGGAGCAAGAAATAGTGGAGGAAGATTTCTCTCCATTGTGAGCAAAAATGCACTGTGAAATTTTCTCTAACTTTGAAAAATAATTTTATTTTATTCTTCTTGTATGAAAAATAAAACAGCCTGCCTTACTATTTTTTCAGACCAGAATCTCCTTAAGTAAGTGAACATGACACTGATTTAACAAGACAATTGTCATTCGCTTTGCCCTCGGAGCACTTAAGAGCAACTTGGAACGTCTATTAATGTAATGTGCCTTGGAAGAGAGTTATATATTTTACTGAAAATGTTGTAAAGAGGGGAGAGTTTGGATTTTAATGCTGAGAATTTGGTTATGAACTTTGTGACCACACAAAAGAAATAATAGTAGCAAGTGAGTCATCTTTACTACAAATTTTTCACTGCTACCATTACCACCACCACCACTGCTACTACTGGCCATAATAATAATGTTGTGTCCCGTGTAACATAACTCACTGTTTCAGTTTCCAGGCTCCCGGGCAAACACTAGTGGTTCACATGATAACAACACTATATATGCTATTTTCTGGGCAAAGTGTTGCCTCCACAAAGGCCCTAGAAAAGCAGAATCCCAGAAGAGCTAGATGTGACTTTTTCTCCAAATTCTTCATTTCACATTAATTAAATAATTAAGGTCCAGAAGAGCAAAGTGAACCACAAGTAAAACAATATCTAGTCTTTTCTATGAAAAGAACTAGAAGATAGATCTCTAAACCTTAAGTAGACAAAATACGTTTCCATTACCTCCTTACACTTAAACAACTATAATAATTCACAGTCACAGAGACCTTTTTATAGATATGCACACTTCAAATTTGATCAGATCTATTTTTAAAAATAATTTTTATCCTAGCACATTGGTTTGTTCTTTTTTAAAAAACAACTTATTTCTAATCTCCAATTTCTTGAGAAAGGCTTAGACTCATTGATTTCCAAACTTTTTATTTTCTAAGATATTTATTTTAGGCAACAAACTTCCTGGTAAATATTATTTTAGTTACATCCCACAGTTTTTATATGTAGTTCTTTAAGTGCTGCTCAGTTTCAAATATTTTGTAATTTGTGTTGTGATTTTGTTTCTGATGCATTGATTGGCTCAGATGATAAAGACTCCATCTGCAGTGCAGGAGACCTGGATTCAATCCCTTGATTGGGAAGATCCCCTGGAGGAGGGCATGGCAACCCATTCCAGTATTTTTGCCTGGAGAATCCCCATGGACAGAGGAGTCTGGCAGGCTATAGTACATGGGGTCACAAAGAGTCGGACATGACTGAGCAACAAAGCACATGGACATGGACTGGTTACTTTCCAAGTACATATTTTGTGGGAAAAGAATTTATTTTGTTTGTGCTTTTGTTTGTTTTTAATCACCCAAAGTTCATAGTTTACGTTAGGGTTCATTTTTTGTGTTGTATTGTCTCTGTTCTCACATCTGTTCAGTCTCTCAGTCATGTCTGACTCTTTGAGGCCCCATGGACTGTAACCCACCAAGCTCCTCTGCCCATGGAATTTTCCATGCAAGAATACTGGAGTGGAGTTCCATTTCCTCTTCCAGAGGATCTTCGCCAACCAGGGATCAAAACTGAATCTCTGTAGTCTCCTGCATGGGCAGGTGCGTTCTTTACCCTAGCACCACGTGGGAAGGAGTTTTGATAAATGCATAATTTTGTGTATCCACCATCATAGTATCAGTATTTTCACTGCCTCCAAAATCCTCTGTGCTCCACTTATTCATCTTTCCCTCCCCTCAAACCCTGGCATCCACTCATCTTTATACTTTCTCCATAGTTTTGCCTATTCCAAAATGTCCTATAGTTGGATCATATTATGTTTTAGTGCCTTTCATTTGGTTTTATGTTATTTTTTTATTTCAGTTCTAGCACCACACAGGTTGTATAAATGAAAGTCTGATACATACAATTGTCCTAAAGCTTGGGAGTTTTTTGGTTGTTGGTTTATTTGTTTTTGGATGACTTTGCCCATATCACCAAATCTCTGAAAGATGGAAAATATGCAAAAATCAAGTTAGTTTTCTCAGCATTTCTCTGAGGTGGTAGGTGAAATCTTTTAGCCATGAGGGAGTACTGAATTTATGTCAAGGATTCAGATTCTGTTCTTCCATTTTGCAGAAGTTTTAGAACGCTAAATTTGGTTAAACTAACTTAGCTCTGGCTTCTATGTTGCCAGTAAGTTTGTAAGTTTGGAGAGGAATGCATGGTCAGTTGGTACATTCACAAAGAAACAGTGAGGAGTTGCAAGGATTCATAGTACATAAAAAATTCAATTCCTTAGCATTTTTTGGTGATAATAATTACATGATTGATGTTTTTAGCAAAAGAAAATCGCCATATCAGATTTTGTATCTTTGGCCTTCTCCCTCATTAGCTATTTCCATAACATGAGTAGGCATCTAAGAAAAATACCAAGTCAACACCAAATTGTAATTGGGTTAATTTTTAAAAGACAGCGTTTTCTCCATTCGGTTCTTGACTTTTCCCTCTCTTGCCACGTGTTGCACACTTGTCTATAATGAGGAAGACATATATTACATCACTCATCTTTGAATTTTTCTGCCTATTCCCTGACAGAAGGTTCTTTTGGCTCCTTACCTTCCCCACACATCATGCAGTTATTCATGATTGCTCAAAGTGGATACCAACTCTGGGAGTCCTAATATTATATTTTGGGCTTCCTAGATTGTGCTAGTGGTAAAGAATCCACCTGCCAATGCAGGAGATGCAAGAGATGCAGGTTCTTGCATCTCTTGGGTTGGAACAACCCCCTGAAGGAGGAAATGGCAAACAGCTCCAGTATTCTTGGCTAGAAAATTCCATAGACAGAGGAGCCTGGTGGGTTGCAGTCCATGGGGCCACAGGAAGTTGGACACAACTGAGCAACTAAGCACAATATTATATTTTATTGAGAACTTGTTTGATTTTTCCCTTATATAGCATCTCTTGACCCCAGACTTACTTTTATGTAAATCTTGCAAGGGATAAAAGTTGGTCTGTACTTTTCCTTCTTTCTTTCATCAGTCCCCCCTTCCATTTCCAGGTTTACTACCCCTTTCATTACATTCAGCTCATCAACAACTTTCTGCATCTTGTTTTCTGCTAATCTCTTTCAAGACATTCACATAAAACTACAGTGTAAGTGGAATAAGATATAAGATCTGATCCCTCAAGTTTCCAATGGCCTTTGGAATAAAAGAGGGCTCCTGATTTCTAAAAATTTCAAATACTCAAAGAAAAGCAATTTTTAGAGTTATATGTTGGAACATTGGACTTATATTTTAACAAACTTTTTTCATAATCTCAGTCTATTCTTTGCTTCCAGATACTCATGTATTTTCCACATGTACTAGAAATAAGCACAGTGTTTTCTTATCTTTCCACTTTTTATGCAAGGTTTTATACACACACATATATAAATATATATATATATATATATATAAAAGTATGTAAACACATCCAAGAATATAATATGGAAATTACTAGAAGCTAGCATAAAGAAGCAAGGATAGAATCCATTCTTTGCATGTGACATCCTGATACAGAATATTTCCAGTTTTGACTGCCAAATTATTTAAATTCATATGCACTAGACTTGTCTTCATGAATCTTGTGTCACAATAAAAATTGAACCTTGGCTAATGAAATAATGCTATTTTCAAAGCAGTGGAACTTAATATAATTATTGGTCACCATTTCATCACAATTCTAGCATACATTATACTCATTAATTTCCTGATGCTGTTAAAATCCTGCTTTGTCTTTGGAGACACCCTAAGTAACTTTAGTAGTTATTATTTGGTAAACCAATAGGAATTTAATATAAAAGAGATCCATCTGGTAGATATATCAAATTAAGTACTTGAACACTGAGTTCCCATTTTCAAAAACTAATTCAGTTCAGTTCAGCTCAGTCACTCAGTTGTGTCCGACTCTTTGTGACCCCATGAATCACAGCACGCCAGGTCTCCCTGTCCATCACCATCTCCCGGAGTTCACTCAGACTCACGTCCATCAAGTCAGTGATGCCATCCAGCCATCTCATCCTCTGTCGTCCCCTTTTCCTCCTGCCCCCAATCCCTCCCAGCATCAGAATCATTTCCAATGAGTCAACTCTTTGCATGAGGTGCCCAAAGTACTGGAGTTTCAGCTTTAGCATCATTCCTTCCAAAAGAAATCCCAGGGCTGATCTCCTTCAGAATGGATTGGTTGGATCTCCTTGCAGTCCAAGGGACTCTCAAGCATCTTCTCCAACACCACAGTTCAAAAGCATCAATTCTTCGGCGCTCAGCCTTCTTCACAGTCCAGCTCTCACATCCATACATGACCACAGGAAAAACCATAGCCTTGACTAGATGGACCTCAGTCGGCAAAGTAATGTCTCTGCTTTTGAATATGCTATCTAGGTTGGTCATAACTTTTCTTCCAAGGAGTAAGCGTCTTTTAATTTCATGGCTGCAATCACTATCTGCAGTGATTTTGGAGCACAAAAAAATAAAGTCTGACGCTGTTTCCACTGTTTGCCCATCTATTTCCCATGAAGTGATGGGACCAGATGCCATGATCTTCGTTTTCTGAATGTTGAGCTTTAAGCCAACTTTTTCACTCTCCTCTTTCACTTTCATCAAGAGACTTTTGAGTTCCTCTTCACGTTCTGCCATAAGGGTGGTGTCGTCTGCATATCTGAGGTTATTGATATTTCTCCTGGCAATCGATTCCAGCATGTGTTTCTTCCAGTCCAGTGTTTCTCATGATGTACTCTGCATATAAGTTAAATAAGCAGGCTGACAATATTCAGTCTTGATGTACTCCTTTTCCTATTTGGAACCAGTCTGTTGTTCCATGTCCAGTTCTAGCTGTTGCTTCCTGGCCTGCATACAAATTTCTCAAGAGGCAGGTCAGGTGGTCTGGTATTCCCATCTCTTTCAGAATTGTCCACAGTTTATTGTGATCCACACAGTCAAAGGCTTTGGCATAGTCAATAAAGCAGAAATAGATGTTTTTCTGGAACTCTCTTGCTTTTTCCATGATCCAGCGGATGTTGGCAATTTGATCTCTGGTTCCCCTGCCTTTTCTAAAACCAGCTTGAACATCAGGGAGTTCACGGTTCACAAATTGCTGAAGCCTGGCTTGGAGAATTTTGAGCATTACTTTACTAGCGTGTGAGATGAGTGCAACTGTGTGGTAGTTTGAGCATTCTTTGGCATTGCCTTTCTTTGGGATTGGAATGAAAACTGACCTTTTCCAGTCCTGTGGCCACTGCTGAGTTTTCCAAATTTGCTGGCATATTAGGCATAAAAAATCAATTTCTTAACAAATATGGATGCATTTTCATTATAATTTCATCACTGTTGACTTCCTCACATTTGAGTGGTTTGGAATAAATAAAGTTTTTGAAGACCTGCTATTAACTTGGTGACATACCGTAGATGATAGCTAAGTAAGAAAATTGAAGTTAATTTCATGCTTCATTTAAATGTCTGGATCTCTTTGGTCTGACTCTTGCCAGTGTTCTCAGACTTTTGGAGGATTTGACAATTTAATCACATGCTTAGAACACATATGTAAGAATATGGCATGGAAATTGCTAGTAGCCATAGCAAGTACAGGTCTTACTTAGGATTGGACTTCCTGATGCAATTCAAAATAGCATGATTTAAAGCCTCTAGTTTAGTACTATAAGAATTCAGTTGTCTCCCAAGGAGTGCATAATCTGAAAGCCATTTTTTTCTTCTTACGGGTTTGACTTGCTATAGGCAATTGTCTCCTACAATGAGGAATTCTCAGTAGAGTTTGTGGCTGTGGTGTCGATAAACTCTATAGAAGACCTTCAAATTCTATGAGAGCTTGTAGTCTTCAGGTAGCCTTAAAAATATCCCCACCCAACATTTAACCCTGTATTTATTCTTTTGGAAGACATAGAAAGATACTTAATACTCCAAAAAGAAAAACAAAAAGAAACTGACTAAGGCTGAAAAAAGTATCCACAGATAATTTTCCATTAACGTGTACACACATACACACACACTCACACACACACACACCCCATCTCACAGGTCTTGAAAATTCCAACATGGAAAGGTTGCAAACATCATGGAGATTAAGGATCCATGTTCAAGAGGTACCTAAGTGTCAGGTTCTGGAACAGAGTTTTGGTAACAGTAGGAACAATCTATAAAGACATTCAAAGACATTCACAAGTCTCTGATGACATACTGTGGGCTTTTCATAAAGTCTATTCAGTTTAATGTATGGTTCTTCATTCTCAAATTTTCTGATTTCTATTTCTTTCTTTGTAAAATATTCTTTCTCATGTGAAATAATGGCCAGAAAAGATATGGTATTTGCTTTTATGTTCTTACTTGAAAAAAAAAAAGAAAATTGGCAACATTACATTGTTTTCCAAATTTGCTTTTGAAATATTACCAGTTGGTAAAATCCAAGAGTCTGGAAATTGCCATCACACTTGGAGCATAGAGCACACATCCTTCCTTCATTCTTGCTAAATAAAAGGGAATTGTCATTCTGGTTTTATAAACCATTACAAAGAAATTAGTTTTATGTTATTTTCCTGTCAATTCAGATAAGTTCCTTCCACAAAAAGAAAAGCAAACAAAGAAAAAACAAGATAAAAATAAATAATCAAGAGGGAAGTAACAATAATATAGTTATATTTTATTTCATGGAGTGCACATATGACTGAAATTCTGCTATCATATTTCTTTCCTTCTATACTCTATAGGAAATCCCATATTTGGCACTATTTCCTTTGATATAAAAATATTACATAATTCAATAAACTTTTCTCTAGTAATCTAGGAAAATGATTATGAAATTTTTGGTAACATATTTGAAAAGGTACCAATAAAAAATGTGATTAGATGAAGTTTGAAAAAACAATGAGAGCTCAATTGTGGAGAACCTAATGCATCATGATGACAATATAGATTCACAGTGGGAAGAAAAATTAAAAGTAATTTTCTCCATGTGATTTTTGAAGTCATCAGAGTCAACCTAATGTATACCACCCCTATTTCTAGTTGTATTACTGTGTAATCAGCTTTCAATGAATGCTTCCTTTCAAATTGTTTTATAAATATCAGTTATATTAATTTGATTGCTATGGTGTTTTTCAAGTTTTCTATATCCTTAAAGAAAATTTTTTCTACTTCATCAATTGTTAAGGGTAAAGTTTTAAAGTCTCAACTATAATTGTATATATTTTTCATTTTAATTTTATATAATTTTGATTTTCCTTTAGTTCTGCCAGTTTTTGCTTTTATTATTAGGGGGTATGACAAATAAGATTAAATATATTTGTATATATATAATTTTATTGGAGTATAGTTGATTTACAATGTTGTGTTACTTTCAGGTGTACAGCAAAGTGAATTATACATAGAGCTACATTTTTTTGATTCATGTCCCATATAGCTCATTACAGAATATAGAGTTAAGTCCCCTGTGCTATAGAGTAGGCCCTTTGTGCTGTTGTTGGTTTAGTCACTAAGTCGTGTCTGACTCTTCACGGGTCCATGGACTGTAGCCTCCCAGGCTCCTCTGTCCATGGTATCTCCCAGGTAAGAATACAGTGGGTTGCCATTTCCTCCTCCAGGGATGTTCCCTACCCAGGGATGAAATCTGTGTCTCCTGCATTGGCAAGCGGACTCTTTACCACTGAGCCACCAGGAAAACCCACAGTAGTTCCTTATTAGTTATCTATTTTATATACAGTAGTGCATATATATCAGAGAAGGCAATGGCAACCCACTCCAGTACTCTTGCCTGGAAAATCCCACTGGCGGAGAAGCCTGGTAGGCTGCAGTCCATGGAGTCGCTAACAGTTGGACACGACTGAGCAAATTCACTTTGACACTTCACTTTCATGCACTGGAGAAGGAAATGGCAACCCACTCCAGTGTTCTTGCCTGGAGAATCCCAGGGATGGGGGAACCTGGTGGGCTGCCATCTATGGGGTCGCACAGAGTTGGACATGACTGAAGCGACTTAGCAGCAGCAGCAGCAGCAGCAGCAGCAGCAGCAGCAGCAGCAGCAGCAGCAGCAGCAGCAGCAGCAGCAGCAGCAGCAGTGTATATATGTCAATCCCAATCTTCAAATTATTCTTCCCCTCTTTTCCCCACTGTTAGCTATAAGCTTGTTTTCTACGTCTTTGACTCTGCCTCTGTTTTGTAAATTAGTTCATTTGTACCATTTTTTTTAAGATCCTACATATAAGCAATATCATATGACATTTGGCTTTGTCCAACTTACTTCACTCAATGTGACAATCCCTAAGTCCATCCATGTTGCTGCAAATGGCATTACTTCATTCTTTTTATGGCTGAGTAATATTCCATTGTATCTATGTATCACATCAATATCCACTCCTCTGTTGATGTATATTTAGGTTGCTTCCATGTTTTGGCTATTGTAAATAATACTGCAATGAACAACAGGATGCCTATATTTTCAAATTATGGCTTTCTCTGTATATATGCCTGGAATGGGATAGCTGGTTATATGCTAGATCTATATCTAGTTTTTCAAGGACCCTCCATACTGTTCTCCATAATCATTGTACCAATTTACATTTCTACTAACAGCATAGGAGGGTTGCCTTTTCTCCACACCCTCTCTGGCATTTATTATTTGTAGATGTTATAATGATGGCCGTTCTGACTGGTGTGGGATAATATCTCATTGTAGTTTTGATTTACATTTCTCTAATATTTAGTGATGTTGACTATGTTTTCATGTGCTTTTTGGCTATCTCTATGTCTTCCTTGGAGAAATGTATATTTATTTGATCACATTCAGCAAAACTAAAAAGGTTTACTAGTAATATTTTACTTTTTTCTGAGTAAGGAAAAAGTAAAACAGGAATTCACAACCCTAAATTTAACATACTAAAGGGTGGTTTGGCTTCTCTGAAAACTTCAGTATGTAAGAAATTAAAGCAAGAATTCTGATAAATGAACTTCGGTTTATCTTAGTCGTAGAACATATGACTCACTTTTTCTCATAAGGTACCTAGTTTTTTGTCTCACTTTGTTTTCTTTGTAATCTGATTTTGTTTCAAATCTGATTGCTCTCTAAGATTGAAATTTTAAATGTTTGCTTAAGAAAGCCAATCAATATATAAGACAAATCATGTGAGCCTGGAAAATATGACACATTAAAGAAAAGGTTATATCTGCTTCAATAGAAAAGACTTCAAGAATTTTGAAACAGAATTAAACTTTAACAGCATTACTGCTATTTGACACAAATAATACAAACCTAAATCAATATTTGTTTGAAAATGTGTTGAGAAAGACTTGTAGAAGATTGCCAAACTGAGTTGTTGGCCAAGCTGTGGGTAGTTGGAAAGAGGTAGGTGTCTCGGATGGAAGTTGAAAGGAAAGCACTTATTTTGAGCTTTCAAAAGAGAGAAGGAATTAGGGAGATGGAGAGAATAGCAGGTTTTGTGAAGGTGGTAACTGATGAGCTGAGTCCTCAATTAAAGATTGGCTGAGATAGACAGTTGTTCTTTTTTTTTTTTTTTTTTTTTTTGCCAAAAGAAGATGCAGAGATGAGAAAAGTGGTATATAGTAAAGAAATGTGTGCAAGCTATGCAAAGGGAATTTGTGGCTCATAGTTAAGTTTGCATTCAGGCTACATTGTAAATAGCCTCCAGTGGGGTCTTTATCCTCCAGGACAGTGACTCCAAAAATGATGCCACCCTCATTTCACATTAACTCTCCTTCATGAAATGCCCTCTGATATTTTCTATTCTGTTTTATTCTTCACTGTTTCATTTATAAACAATTCTAGCATGATCCATCATAAAAATTACATATTCTTTTAAGAAGTCAGGGAAGAAGGACTTCCCTGATGGCTCAGATGGTAAAGCATCTGTCTACAATGTGAGAGACCTGGGTTCGATCCCTGGGTTGGGAAGATTCCCTGGAGAAGGAAATGGCAACCCATTCCAGTACTGTTGCCTTGAAAATCCCATGGAGGGAGGAGCTTGGTGCAGGCTACTATCTATGGGGTCGCAAAGAGTTGGGCACGACTGAGGGACTTCACTTTCTTTCTTTCTTAAGAAGTCAAAATGCAGTCTGTAAATGCTGCTCTAGTTAAATTAATGGAAGTGTCTGAGTTGAAAAATAGGGAAGGAATATGAATGTGACTGGTTTCAGAGAGTGACTAGAGGGGAAGGGACAGGGAAATCTAGCTTGGCTGCTTATTGTGGATGATGGGGAAATATTTGTTGAATTAATTAATATAAAGTGAGCAAGGACATTGCAAAACTGGCTGAGGAGAAGGAATGAGAGAATGATCTTAAGGTGATGAGAGAGAAATGAAGAAACGCATGCAACACACACATAGAAGACCATGTAAGATTTCTAAAAATCCCTCAGTATGTATGGACTTATGTATATATAAACATTGAATTAGTCATTAATAAAACCAAAGCAGATTTAGGAAACAAATGTCTCAAAAACTTCTTGAAATGCTATAAACAAGTCCAAACTATTCAAGATATTGGATATGCAGATGACACCACCCTTACGGCAGAAAGTGAAGAGGAACTAAAAAGCCTCTGGATGAAAGTGAAAGAGGAGAGTGAAAAAGTTGGCTTAAAGCTCACCATTCAGAAAACTAAGATCATGGCATCTGGTCCCATCACTTCATGGGAAATAGATAGGGAAATAGTGGAAACAGTGTCAGACTTTATTTTCTTGGGCTCAAAAATCACTGCAGATGGTGATTGTAGCCATGAAATTAAAAGATGCTTGCTCTTTGGAAGGAAAGTTATGACCAACTTAGATAACATATTCAAAAGCAGAGATATTACTTTGCCAACAAAATTCCAACTAGCCAAGGCTATGGTTTCTCCAGTGGTCACATAGAGATGTGAGAGTTGGATTGTGAAGAAAGCTGAGCGTTGAAGAATTGATGCTTTTGAATTGTGGTGTTGGAGAAGACTCTTGAGAGTCCCTTGGACTGAAAGGGGATCCAACCAGTCCATCCTAAAGGAGATCAGTCCTGGGTGTTCATTGGAAGGACTGATACTGAAGCTGAAACTCCAATACTTTGGCCACCTCATGTGATGAGTTGACTCATTGGAAAAGACTCCGATGCTGGGAGGAATTGGGGGCAGGAGGAGAAGGGGATAACAGAGGGTGAGGTGGCTGGATGGCATCACCGACTCAATGGACATGAATCTGAGTGAACTCTGGGAGTTGGTGATGGGCAGGGAGGCCTGGTGTGCTGTGATTCATGGGGTTGCAAAGAGTCGGACACGACTGAGCAATTGAAATGAACTGAACTGAACTGATGGATGCTTTATGAGCTCAGACATTTTATTCTGGTGCAGCTGTGGAATTTGATGTGCCTCCATCTACATCCTTCCCCACAAGCAATTTTCTCAGCAATCTAGAAAACAATAGTTTCTATCCCCCAGGCTCTACAGACTGAAATTAAAGCTTGGAACTTCTTAATAAATGAGTAACACTAGTCTTCAATTTAAATGTACAACTGGGATGACTAGCCATAGTCATCCAAGATGACTAGTCTTGGAGGTCATTTCTAGGCAGATATTCATCTTTCAGAAGAATTTTCAGGGATGACATATTTCTCATGTTTAAGGGTTTATTAGATACATCCCCCAAGCTAAACAGGGTATTCAGAATATAACCTTTTAAATTTGGATGACTCTAATATGATGCATATCAAGTGTATCAGGCTCCAATTCTGTTGGCAATAAATCTCCCTCAGAATTCCCATTGTAGTTATGCCTGCTGTGTTGGGTGTGAGAAACTCAAAAGATGAGAGATTTCAATGTTAAGTAAAGCCAGCAGTGAAATGATACTAAACTTTTATCCAATCAGGACACACAGATCAATTTCAGATTAATTTTAAGAGAATTTCACCTCTTAGGACATTACTGTCATCATTCTCACAGTTTGAAATAATTTGATGAATTCAAGCTTTGGGGGGGAAATTACTTATGTTTATGACACACACACACACACATAGGTACACACATATGTATACTATTATATATGTTGGCTTCCCTGGTGAC
Source organism: Ovis aries (assembly GCF_016772045.2). NCBI lineage: Eukaryota > Metazoa > Chordata > Mammalia > Artiodactyla > Bovidae > Ovis > Ovis aries. The sequence goes on along the minus strand of NC_056069.1, from coordinate 38,721,999 downwards.
TCAGACAGTAAAGAATCCGCCTGCAACGCAGGAGACCTGGGTTCAATCCCTGGGTTGGCAAGATCCCCTGGAGGAGGGCATGGCAACCCACTCCATTATTCTTACATGGAGAATCCCCATGGACAGAGGAGCTTGGTGGGCTACAGTCCATGGGGGTCACAAAGAGTCAGACTTAACTGAGTGACTAAGCACATTATATATGTAAATAATTTTTCCATTATTCCATCTAAACTTTTAGAAATTATTAAAGGAGAATTTTTTTCTGTTGTTAAAGACCAGAAGAAAGACTTTATTGAGGGGACTACTGCAATGGGGTTTTGCAATAGTGGGTAGAGATAGGGCTCAATTCAGAATATAATAAGGAAAAGTGGGGATTTACAGCCAAGGAGTGCATTTGAGGTCTTTGGATGGACAACTACTACAAGGAAACATCAGAGTTAAAGACTAAACTGACTAGACAGGATATTTGCTGAAAACAGTCCAGAATGATCAGGTATTACAGGTGAGGGACAGGAACTAGATCAGATATGGAGGGTGGAGGGTTTTCACTAAACTCACCCAGCAGAATTTTTGCCAAAATTTGACAAAGGAGCCAAGGACAAAGTTCAAGGTAGGACCTCAGGGAGAAGAGGGCTCAAAGGAGTCTGACTCAGATTTGGTCAAGGTGAGAGTCTTTCCCAAAATACAATTTAAAATAATACCTGGAAGGGGGAAAAAAAAAAAAAAAACTGACCAAAAAACAAGTTCATTAAATACTCACCTCTCAAAACAATATAAAGATATGAATTACCCTAAATGTCAGTTCTGTCACCACCACCAATAAAAATTATAGAAAGCTTGCTACAGGTCAGGACCTCTACCAGTTCTGGAGCTAAAAGTTGTATAAGACCTATTCAGTCCCTGTCTGGGTAGCCCATCATTTCAGTTCAGTTCAGTCGCTCAGTCATGTCCGACTCTTTGTGACCCCATGAATCGCAGTATGCCAGGCCTCCCTGTCCATCACCAACTCCCGGAGTTCACTCAAACTTATGTCCATTGAGTCAGTGATGCCATCCAGCCATCTCATCCTCTGTCGTCCCCTTCTCCTCCTGCCCCCAGTCTTTTCCAACGAGTCAACTCTTTGCATGAGGTGGCCAAAGAACTGGAGTTTCAGCTTTAGAATCAGTCCTTACAATGAACATCCAGGACTGATCTCCTTTAGGATGGACTGGTTGGATCTCCTTGCAGTCCAAGGGACTCTCAAGAGTCTTCTCCAACACCACACTTCAAAAGCATCAATTCTTCAGTGCTCAGCTTTCTTCACAGTCCAACTCTCACATCCATACATGACCACTGGAAAAACCACAGCCTTGACTAGAAGGACCTTTGTTGGCAAAGTAATATCTCTGCTTTTGAATATGCTATCTAGGTAGACATAACTTTCCTTCCAAGGAGTAAGCATCTTTTAATTTCATGGCTGCATATAATACAGCAATTAAAACTGGCAATTTGTAAGTTAAAGACAAAATTGAGGTCACTGGAGCAGGGGCTTCCATAAGTTTCTTTAGGAGGCAAACAGGAAGAAGAAAATTCCCCTTCATCAAGATTCTTCCTTTTGAGAGGCTCCCTTGCCTCTCCTCCTCCACACACCAACCCCGCTACCATCTCCTGGCTGTTCTGTTAACAGCGCTCCACCGCCTTCCCCCAGCCCTCCCAAGCCCACCGGGCCTGCGCACATCTCGGTCTTACCTACCAGCAGGGGGCAAGCCACGATTTTCTGTCCTGCTGGGCTGAGCTCTGGCACCCCTCTTCTCCCAGCCTTTCCCCTAGCTCCGGCCTGAAGACGCTTCCTTAGCAACGGGTCGCCCTTGGCAACAGGAGGACGCGGACAGGCAGGCGGGCTAGGTTTCCCGCGCGTTCCTGGCACCTGCCTGCGGTGGGACATACAGGCCAAACCATGTCGGAAATCCTGTGCCAGTGGCTCAACCAGGAATTGAAGGTGTCCCAGACCGTGAGTGAGTGACACAGCCTGGGGCGAGCGGACCGGGGGCGAACAGGGCGCGGAGCCTGGGGCGCGGCGAGCTGATGGAGTCTGGCGGGGCAGGCTAGCTGCCGCCTCTGCCTCACCTCAGCCACCCTGGAGCCTGGCTTCTCCACTCCAACGCTCGGCTCTGAGTTACCCATCATCACGGTGGTCCCAGCCCCGCGGGTTCTGACCTCCCACGGTTCTGAGGCTTTAGGGAGGGCGCCCTTGCTCCAATGGAAAGAAGAACTTTCTGGACTCTAGTCTAGCCCTGACATTGCTCCTTTCACACTCTCAGAAGCGTGGTGTGCTGGCAAACCAGCGAAATGTGAATCCTGAAAGCCAGCTACCTCACTACTAGTTGTGTGCCCCAGGACAAGTTACAATATGTTCTCCTTCTCCCATTGTGTTCCCTCCAGTATAAAGGGCTGTGTGTGAAACTGAGTTAATGCAGAATATATTAACATTTACAAATTTCAGCAGTTCTAACTCAATATGTGCACATTCGCTACTTCTGACCACTTTTCACTCTTCCCAAAGCTGACTTCTTCACCAACCTGACTTTATCCCAGCCATAAAGTTGTCATCCAAATTGCCTAAATCCCACAACCACAGACGCAGTTTTACATGCTGACAACTTTTGTGACAACCAAGTAATTCCAGAATAGCACTATACCCCATTCAGCTTCTTTTTGTTGTTTCTTAAACAAGAGTTCATTTTCCAACTGGCATGGTTTTGCTCAAAGCAAGAGGTTTTCAGGCCAAATCATTTCAATCTGTTTTTCCCAGAAGCATTCTTGCATAATGTCAGCTTGCTTCCAGAGGGGCAGTAATGCCAACTCAATCTTAAGTCATTCACAGTATTTGCTCAACCAGTAGTTGTTTCTGCAGCTGCGAAGTATCTGTTACCAGTGTTAGGATCTTTAAATTTGGAGCATTTGCAGTTGCCTTTGGAGAAGGAAATGGCAACCCACTCAATATTCTTGCCTGGAGAATTCCATGGACAGAGGAGCCTGGCAGGCTATAGTCCAGGGAGTCGCAAAGTTGAACACAAACTGAGTGACTATCATTCACTCCAGTGGCCTTTCTTTTTTTTTTTTAATATCCTAAAATCTTTTTTTTTTATTTTTTATTTTTTTTAATATAAATTTATTTATTTTAATTGGAGGTTAATTACTTTACAATATTGTATTGGTTTTGCCAGTTGCCTTTCTTGATGCATAAACCCAGACTTTTTCTTTGCCAAACTGCCACCCACACACAGTAAGTTTTTTCCCAGGATTCCATGATCATCCCAGGTGTCTCTGACTGTTCCTTATCGAAAATATGATGCTTATCTCAGGATGGTGTTAGCATTTTTCTTTTCTTATTTCTTTCTCACCATAGGAGCCAAAATGTAGTATCATGGCCTTAAGGTATACTCTTATTAAGAAAAGCAGTTACAGATGCTAAGTTTACTTTGGTTCATTTACTTGATTAATAAAAGCCATATTCTTTGCTCAAGTCCACAAGACTCTGTTGCATATTCAAACACTTTTGAGAAAAGTAAATAAAATTTACAAGAAATCTAAAAACAGTAATATGCCATTATAATTGTAATCAGTTTGGGGAGTTTGGGTTTTGAAAGGAGGAGGAAGAATTACTTCATTCCCTGAGGGTTAAAAGACTGGAGATTTTATTTATTTTCTGGCCCCGCCTAGAGGCATGCAGAAACTGTTTTTTGACCAGGGATTGAACCCCTACTCTCTGCATGCAGTAGAGGTGCTGAGTTTTTACCACTGGACCACCAGGGAAGTCCCAAGACTGAAGAGTTTTAAAGAATTTAAATAACATAAACTATAAATGGAAAATTTCTGATGTCTGCTTTCCCCAAGTATAAAGCTGGAAGCTGTTGGCAGAGACAGCTAATATATTCTGCATCCCATTCACTAGTAATACATATTCATTTCTTGATCCCAACTGCTAAGAGGAGTCAAAGGAGAGAGATAATTCTTGAGATTACCTAAATCCATGTTGTAAAAGGCTTTTCAGACTATAGGGAATACACTCAACTGTGTTTGGAAACAGACAAGATAAGATCTGTATGTCTAAGAAGCATACTGCCAGTTGATTTCTGTCTTTAGATAAGCCATTCTAATGGTGTAAAATGGAAGACTTAAAACAGTTTATAGGAACTCTCTTGGAAGAACCGTAAGTAGATGCAACTTCTGGGGAAAATAATTGGGCAATTTCTGGATAAGTGTCCTGTTAAGAGCAAGGATTTGGAGGCCAGACTGTTTAGGTTAAAAGCACTTATGCACACTTAACTAGCTAGTGTTTGTGAGCAATTTATTTACCTAAATTTAATAATACTCAAAATAGGGGTAATAATAATACTTCATCAAATAGTGTTATGATTAAATGAGATAATAAATGCAAAACATTTAAAACAGTCCCTGACACACAGTAAATGCTAAATCTTACTTTTTAGAAACTATCATACAAAAATAAAATCACCAATGTGTAAGGACATTTGAACAAGGATATTTATTGCCACATGGATTGTAGGGGCTAAAAGAAAAAAAAATGGAGACAATATGAATTTGCTTCAAAAATAGAATACTTGGGTAAATGATCCTGTATTTATGCTATGGATTATCATGCAGTTGTTAGAACAAATGAGTTAGTTACTCTAACTTTTGACCTAAAATGAGCTCATGTAATTTTGTCAAGTGAAAAACAAAATTAAAACTTACTGGAACCAATATAATACCATTTTGCATGAGGATGTGTGAGAGAAAAGTGTGGAGAGGCATATACTGGACTGTTGACATATACATGACTCTTAATCTTTGTGTAAGCATAGAGAGGTGTGGAAGCATATAAGCCAGTGTACCCTGGGAAAGGAGATGATACATCTGTGTTATTTGATGTTTTGCTTGTATTGCCTTCATAATTTGAAAGTAAAATTCAGTATAGCCAATGCAAAATCAAAAAAAGAAGATCAAATGTCACATGACAATGTAGGGGGAAAAGAGGCTTAACACTTTAATTGAAATATAGTAAGCATCTTAAAGTATTGCTGGGACAGGGGAGTATATAAGAGTTATTTTCTCAAATGAAGTTTATACATGGAATAATAATAATAATAAAAGGTAGCCAGACCCTGTGCTAAGCCTTTTACATAGGTTTTCATATTTGAGATTTTAAAAAATACTAAGAGGCATTATCTCCATTGAACAGATGTATAAAAGAGGCTGAGAAAGCTTGGTGATTTGTTCTAAGTCACCTATCTAGTAAGTCCTAGAACTAGAATTTGGAGCTAGATCTTTGACGAGTGCTCTTAGGATATATTATACATTTGATTTTATGCTTAGGGAATTTACTATTTAAAAATTAACCCTCCCAAAGATATTCATTTGAGCTCCTTTTAAGGAGGATTATTGTTCAGTTGAAGTTGCAAGAAGTACAGAAATTCAACCAGATGGTTAAATGGTTAACTGGCAATGGTGGAGTTATTAGTATTTGTTTAGAAGCAGTTCAGTCCACATGTTGCTTCCTGAGACAAAGCAAACAGAATGAGAATGCCAAGTGAATGCATTGCTGCCTCAGTGAGACTCAATAATGGTTTAGTCATTAGAGAGGCAGGTAAAGCTGATTGATTTCTGGATTATTTTGAAAAGTAGAAATCAATTTGGATAAAGCATCTCATATTGAATTTTGTGTTGCCTGGACTACCCTGAATATCAGCAGTAAAGAAAATGAATTCCAATGATCCTCAGTTAAGAACAGTCTCCTACTTAATGAGGTTTCTGGGAGTCACCAGAGGTTTGATTAGTCTCAACATACGAAGATTCAGCTCTATGTTACTAAAGCTAAGGATCTCCAGTGAGTTAAGTTTAACTAGACCATTTGTCCTGGAAAATAATGCTTAGATGTATGTTAATGAAATCTCTTAAAATACTAAAAGTTGTTCAATAGAAAATAATTCAAGCAATTATTTTTGTAATAAAAAATAAGCAAACGAAATAATGTTACTAAGAGATTTGCTGTAAAAGTCTTTACAGACTCTCAGTTATTTTCAAGCCTAATCATTGCCTCTGTTTTACAAAATGCTTATAAATTCACTGTAAGAGGAAGTTGGCATCAGAATGTCATAATTAAACATTCTCCACAAATGTTGAGCATTCAAATTCCATGTACTGTATACATCAGATTCTATGTAAAAATTGATATACAAGCAGTCCATATTCTTTTGGATTCTGGATGGGGTCATATTGAAAATTGTAGATACCTTATTATAGGTATTTTTGTTTCAATAGTCTCAGACATCATTATCACAAGTAACAAAGAATCAATAAATAGAAAACGGAGTTGAAAAATTTAGTTATCTCTAAAGTCCTGATTTTCTAATATCTGAACTAGAAACAGTAATCTTTAGTCACAATTTTATACCCTGAGAGGTAATAATAATAATTACTGTATATTTTGGAGGTATCAAATGATATTGCAAGTGGAAAATATCTACCACAGTGCCTATCATCTATCTAGGTCTAGATAATATTATTTCAACAACTTTTGTGTCTCTCACTTTAGAAGAATACCTATCATGATGCCTGCCACATAATAGGCACCTAGTAAGTATTTTATTATATGAGGACGCATGAGTGAGGCTAAAGTAAGGTAAAGTATTGTTTTTAGCCGAACTTGATGGATTTGTTCATCTCAGGAAGGTCATCCTAGGTACTTTGATCCTCACTTTTGTGATTTCAGAAACTCTGCTTTATTACTTTAAGCAACTTCTTAGGAATTGTGACATGCTAACAGACAGTACATTCTGATGATTTTATAAGCCACAGTACCAATTCTTCTTGCAGAAAAGGACACCAGAATAACCTATTCTGGTAATGGAAGTGGGGATAACAAAGCAAGGAGGGAAAAACAGTAGCAACCACTCACATCGGTCAGAATAGGGGGGTGACATTTGGTCATTTTTTGTGTGTTGGGCAATGCTATTTCACTCCGAGTTCAGACATGTTTATAGAGGGATTTTGTTTTTGTCTTAGTCCATCAGGGTCACTGAGTAACCTTGTCTGATCTTGGTGTGCTGTGAAATTGATTATGGCCAGCAGGAGAAGGCCAAAGTCTAACCGTGAGAGCTGGACCAGCTTCTAGGAACACCAGCGCCTAATGGGGTCAGGCCAGTGCCCGGCCACCACCAGCAGCTTTTCTATCTCTCAAATGAAAGTAAATTTGTTTGGCTTTTTTTTTTTTTTTTTAGTTTTTTATTTTTTAAATTTTAAAATCTTTAATTCTTACATGCGTTCCCAAACATGAACCCCCCTCCCACTTCCCTCCCCATAACATCTCTCTGGGTCATCCCCATGCACCAGCCCCAAGCATGCTGTATCCTGCGTCAGACATAGACTGGCGATTCAATTCTTACATGATAGTATACATGTTAGTTGAGCTAGGTCTTTGCTGTTCTAGTAAAAGAGGAACAAAGTTCACTTGCATAGAATGTGTAGGTTTATAGGCCCTCATCTACGATCCCCACATCCCCAAATCTCTTTAGTTATTTGGTAGCAAAAGTTGACCACAAATGCTGTGAGGCTATGTTCAGTCATTATTTCTTTTCCTCAAATGGTTTGCTGTAAAAATCAACTACATTTGATTATATGTGCTTCTCCAGACTGGGGAGAGTGTTATCGCTTATCTGGACCCAAGAGTAGGTCTGTATCTGACTTTAAGGACAGGGTCAAATATTTGCTATCTAAATTTTAAGTTATCTTTAAATAAGGATCTTTGTACTATAGTCATTGCATGTGTGAGTACATGCATGCGTGCCAAGTCACTTCAGTCATGTCCAACTCTTTGTTATCCTATGGACCGTAAGCCACCAGTCTCCTCTGTCCATGAGATTCTCCAGGCAAGAATACTGGAGTGGGTTGCCATGCCCTCCTTCAGGGGATCTTTCTGAACCAGGCTTTAAAGCTTTGGCTCTGGCATCTCCTTTATTGGCAGGCAGGTTCTTTACCACTAACACCACGTGGGAAGTCCTGTACTATTGTCATTGAGGATCTATTACTGAGCTTATGAATTGTGTAATTGATATAACATGTTGTCTTAAATTAGGAAGCAGTACCTGGTGGCTCAGATGGTAAAGAATCTGCCTCCACTACAGACCCAGGTTTGATCCTTTAGAGAAGGGAATGGCTACCCACTCCAGTATTCCTGCCTGGAGAATCCCATGAACAGAGGAGCTGAGCAGGCTACAATCCATTGGGTCGCAAAGAATTGGACGTGACTGAGCAGCTAACACTTTCAATAATAATAAAAGTGATCACTGAGCACTTATTATAGGCCAGGAATTATGCTAAGCACTTTACATTATCTCATTTAATCAATTATCTCATTTAATTAAACCAACTGTCAGGAGGTAGAACCCATCACTCTCCCTCTTTTAAAGAGAAGAAACTGAGGCTGTGTAACCATCCAAAGTCCAGGGTCTTATAAATGGTGCAAGAGTCAAACCAGAAAATATTTCTCTCTCCAGAGCCTGTGCTGACCGCATTACCATCTGGAATGTAGAAGGCTTATCTTTTGTCTTTTCTCCAGCTGGCTCAGGTGAAAAGCACATAGACTCTTTGCCCTCCGTCCCAGAAAATTCACAAAAGCTCACATCAAAGGTTTCTGCAATTGAAAGCTTTAGTGAATGGGATCAGACCTGTGGCTTGGAAGACTGGAGGTGTGGCTGAGTTGTTACTGAACAACATTTTTCCAGTTGTAGATCATTTCAGAGCTCAGGGAGAAGGTTGTTACTGAGCTCCTATGGTTCATTTCTTTCCCGCATTCTTCATTGTTCCTTATCCTGGAGCCAATCTACCTTTTCTTTCCCTTAGGTAATTCCAGTCATGAGTGCAAATTAACTTGTAGAGATGGCCATCATTAGTTGTGGTATTCCGGAACATTTACTGGGAAGGAAAATTTGATAAACCAAAAAGAAAAAAATCTTTCCCTTGTGTTTTCTTTTTTCCTTACTGTTTTTCTCCCCTCACCTCTCTCCATTTCTCTTTCTCTCTCTGGCTTCTTATCTTCCTTCTCATACCTTTTAATTTACATATTCCTGGATTATCTGCTTTTTCTTCATCTAATTTCTTGCACGAATCCCTTTTTCTCTCCATTTTTTTTCTATGTGTTTTCCCTCTGTTGTTTTTGCTGCTTCCTATAGCTTTTCTCTGATTGTTTTCTTCTGTGTTCCTGTAGCACAGGAAAAAAAGAAAAAAGAAAAATTGAAAGTGTCTAATGCACACAGAGCTCCAAACACATTTTCAAACTTATTTATAGTAACCTACTTGACAATGAAATAATGTGTTTGCTATTCTTCTTTGACCTTTATAGCCAAAATGCCTCTATTTTATCCATATCAGAATAGTCTTGTTAAGAAGTCCTGCCATTTCAAAGGAAGTAGATTATGATTTTATTTTTCTCCTGACCTTTTTGTAGCTATGAGTTTGCTACAGACCATTTGCCTGATGAGTGTGATGAATTAGGATACAGTTATTCCTCAGTTACTCACAGGTTAGATTTCAGGTCTTTTGTCAACAGGAGCAACAGGCAAAAATGCAAAATCCAGAGAGTGGGAGAACGAGATCACCAGATATAGCAGCAGCTCCTGAATGCAAGGTAGTAGTCTTTAGATTTTTAATAGGATTCTATAGTCTGACAATGACTATATGTCCAATGGCATTTCAGAAAACTAAGAATACTGGTGGGCTGCAGTCCATGGGGTCACTACAAGTAGGACATGACTGAGTGACTTCACTTTCACTTTTCACTTTCATGCATTGGAGAAGGAAATGGCAACCCACTCCAGTGTTCTTGCCTAGAGAATCCCAGGGACGGGGGAGCCTGGTGGGCTGCCGTCTATGGGGTTGCACAGAGTCGGGCATGACTGAAACCACTTAGCAGCAGCAGCAGCAGCAGCAGCAGACAGAGAAAAAAGGGAAAGAAGCCGAACAGAGAAAACAACAGACAGAAGAGGTGCAAGGCACAGCCAGAGCAGCGCAGATAACACAGCAAGGACAGTGGTGGAAACCGAAAAGCAGGGAACAGCTTTGGAGGTCAGCAGTGGTGGGTCCTGAGGGAAGGGGAGAGCAACAGTGACTCAGCAGGAGGACAAGGCACACCTTTGCCTTTAGGGGCAGAAGGAGCTCTTTGGATTTCAGTTGCTGCAAAGACTGAAATGTGTATGATGCTGGTGTATGATGCTGGAAAAGGAAAGGAATATTAGTCTCACTATCTCGTCTGACTCTCTGCAATCCCATGGACTGTAGCTAGCCAGGTCCTCTGTCCATGGAATTCTCCAGGCAAGAGTACTGGAGTGGGTTGCCATTCCCTTCTCCAGGGGATCTTCCTGACCCAGAGATCAAACCCAAGTCTCCTGCATTACAGGCAGAGTCTTTATCAACTGAGCTACTAGGGAAGCCCCATGATGCTGGAAGGCAGAGTCAATAGATTCTAGTGCTAGATAGTTTAGGAGCTCACCCTGAGTAAACAGAATCAATGAGGATTGTTGACATCTTTTTAAGCTACTTTATATTGATTTAACCTAAGAACTGGGGTACTAAATTATAAAATACTTTGAGAGCAGATAATAGGGAAGCTTTGGGCAAAATTCTGGGCTAGTGTCAGATATGCAGGAGCCTTATGATGATGTAAAGTGATGTAAGGTCTCTCCCCTCACCTCCCTGCAATCACACACCAAGCACCAGCTCGACGAATCGTGAAATCATTCTAACTTCTTTTGCAGTTAGCCACCTTGTTGATAGTCAAATAGATAAAAGAGGATAATTCCGTATGAATGAGTTTGTGATACTGTGATAATGTATAACGTTTTATAAATATTTAATATTGCAGTTGCCTAAAGGACTCTGATAGAAACACACTGAAGATTTTTGGAGGATTTTGAAATCCTTTGAGAGCTGATGACTTTTTCTTATGATAATGTATTATGTATCAACTTCAAATATCATTCTCGAATACCAAGTAACCCTATACCCTTCAAAAGAAAAATATAAGTTACCCCAAACTAAGGACATTTTTAAAGAAAGCAAATTCTGTTTTATACTTAATTTTTTTCCTGCACTCATCATTATGTGCATACTTTGTGGCAGGCATGGTACCAAGAAATTCTCATATATTACCTCTAATCTTTAAAATAGCTCACCAAGATAGATATAGATAGGATGGGACAGAAATTCAGGAAGGTTAAGCAGCTCGTCAGAGGTTGCACAGCTAGTATAAGGCAGAGACAAGATTTCAGCATAGGTATCTCTAGCTCCAAAACCTGTCTTCCTCTGGGCCATCTCCATCATTGTACAGGACACCAGCTACGTTGGAGTAAACCACAGAACCACCAATGTAAATCTTTTTTTATAATATGCTGCTGCTGCTGCTAAGTCGCGTCAGTCGTGTCCTATTCTGTGCGACCCCATTTGGGCTGTACTGGATCTTCGTTGCTCCACGGGCTTTTCTGTAGTTGTGGTGAGCTTGGGCTACTCTAGTTGTGATGTGCAGGCATCTCATTGAAGCGGCTTCTCTTATTGCATAATACAGACTCTAGGACACACAGGCTTCAGTAGTTGAGGCCCATGGGCTCAGTAGTTGCAGCTCCCAGGCTCTGGAGCACGAGCTCAGTAGTTGTGGTGCATGGGCTTAGTTGCTCTGAGATATGTGGGCTTCCTGGATCAGGGATCGAATCCATGACTCCTGCATCGGCTGGTGCATTCTTTACCACTGAGGCAGCAGGGAAGCCCAAGGAAAACCTTGATTATGTTCAGTAGGTTTTATTTAAGAAGGCACAGATGATTTTTCTAAAATTTCCATTGCATAAAGGTTAAAATTAAGTTTTGAGGTTTAAAGAAGTTGGATTGTACCTCACTTGGTCAAGAATATGAAATCATCCACAGGTTGTATTGATAATGGAAGTATTAGAGTATAATTTTATAAAATATACTGAAGATTTGTTTTTAGATCGAAGGTTATTTTGTTGGTTGTGTTTGGTTTGGTTTGATCAGAAGTTGTCTTTTCTTTCAAAATATCATATGTTATCAACTACTGATCCACATTTATTCAGGGACCTTTATAAGATACCTACTGTTAAAATTTATTATTTTCATCTGATTATTAAAAGATATTTTTAGAACTATTTTGATGGCATTCTGAATTCAAGTTAAATTATGGGATTTTACTCTGTATGTACATACTGAAAATATATAAGCTCTGTGTAAAGCATTATATATTTTTTTTTATCTCTGTGTTTTAAAAATCAGGTCCCAAGTCATTTGCAAAGGCATTTTCCAGTGGCTATCTAATTGGAGAAGTTTTGCACAAGTTTGCACTTCAGGATGATTTTGCAGACTTTTCAGAAAGCAGGTTAGTGAGATTATTCTTTATTTTTAAAAAAGGTCAATTCCTTTGGCATTTGGATGGATTTAGCCTCCAAAGTTAACATTAAGGAATCATTTATCACAAGATTCCTTCCAGACCTAAACCAGGCAAGCACACCATCGGTATGAAAATTGCCGCTTCCTCACATATACATACGTCATTTTCCCAGGACTACAAAGGAGAAAAAGTTACAGGCTGTTACAAGACCTCATCTCTAGATGGGCCCCATTTTAATGTCTTCCATAATCCTACACTCCTGTGTTTAATCAGATTTATGAAACGTTTGCTCCTCATTTCTCCAAAAGTTCTTTCTCCCCATTTCTTTTCATCTCTCTTCTCTTTTTGGGACTCCTATTTTGTGTATGTTGGCATACTTGACAGTATCACACAGGTCTTGGGAGCTTTGTTGATTTTTAAAAACTAAACTTTTTATTTTAGAACAATTTTAGGTTTACAGAAAAGTTGCAAAGATAGTACAGAGAGTCCCCATGTTGTTCACACTTAGTTTTCCCTACTGTTGTCATCTTATATTGGTATGGTACATCTTGTACCAAAGATTTGTTATAATTCTTACCTAATGTCTTTTTGGTTCTAATATCGAGGATATCATTTTCTCAGACTTTCCTTGTTTTTGATAATCTTTACAGTTTTGAAAAATTAAAAACTGGTCAAGTATTTTGATGTTGTTCCTCAGTTGGAATTAGTCTGAAATTTTCTCTCATGATTAGAACGTGTTTATGTGTTCTGGGATTCTGTTCATTTTTCTTCATTCTTTTTCCTTTTTGTTGCCCCTGTGAATAGTTTCAATTGATCTATCTTTGAGTTTACTGCTTCTTTCTTCTGCCAACTCGACTGTCCTATTGAGCTATTCTAGTGACTTTTTACATCTCAGTTATTATACTTTTTAATTGTAGAATTCCACTTGGTTCTCATTTTTATAATTTCTATTTCCTTATTGATATTCTATTTTTTGTTGAGATGTTGTTCTCATACTTTCCTTTATAATTTTTAAAAAGTGAATTATTTTAGCTTTTAACACTTATAATAGCCAACTTAAGGTCTTTGTCTAACAAATTAAACATCTGGGCTTCCTCAGAGAGTTTCTACTGACCTTTTCCCCCTAGGTATGGACAGTGTTTCCTATTTCTCTATATGTCTCATAATTGTTGAAAACAGACATCTAAAATAATGCAGTGAGGTAACACAGATTATTCCACCTTCCCAGGGTTTGTTGTTGTTGCTCCGCTGCTACTTTTTGTTTAATGACTCTCTTGGACTAATTTTCGAAAATCTGTATTCCCTGTTGTGTATAGCACCTGAAGACTCTGCTTGGTTAGCTTAGTGAACAGAGCTCAGCAAGTAATTGGAGATATTTTAAAATATCTTGAATTGATAAATCTTCCTTGGCTGAGATGCTGAGTTTGTTGAGGTATATCTTCAGTGCTTTCACAATTTACAACTCTGCCTTAGCCTTTACTTCCTGCTTGTACAGGAGCTTAAGGTCAGCCAAAAGTGAGAGATTTGGACCTCCTTCTATCTTTCCTGGGTATCCAAACATTCCTACACATGCATATGGTCCTCTTGATCCCCAGGAATGTATCAGAGCTTTTCAAAGTTCCCAGTGGATATTTCATTCTTATATCTTCCTTTTAAATTTTTGGGCAGCTCTTGTTTGCGCCAGTGGTATTACTGCCTTAGGTGGTGGTGGTGGTTCAGTCACTAAGTTCTGTCTGACTCTTTGTGAGCCCATAGATTGTAGCCTGCCAGGCTCCCCTGTCCATGGGATTCTCCAGGCAAGAATACTGGAGTGGGTTGCCATTTGGAAAACCTTATTCCCAGGGTATTAGTAAAAAGCAATCAGTGGCAACTGTTTAAGATCACAGCTACCTAAGGCAGTGATTGAGCTCTAAATTATGTTAAATAATGACAGTGTTCTGAGGATAGGATTTCTTGAGGAGTTTCAAACCTGTCTGCCTTCTCAGATGGCTGTTAGGCTGCTGGTTTTCACTGCAAGGCTACTGATTTTCAAGAGCTGGGAAGAAGGAAATGGGAATAGGGCAAGTTAAAATGACTAAAAGCTCTGTGTTCTTACTGAGATTAAGGTTTTTTTCTTGAATAAATTTTCTTTATACTGTTACATGCCTTTGGCTAATTGCTAGAGTTATGAAGAAGTTAATTTTGTCAGTTTTATTATTGTCTTTTGGAGGAAAAGATTTTTGGAGGTCCTTACTCTGCCATTCATGACATCCTGCTCCATATCCATAGTGTTTTAACCTGAAATTTCCCACTCGAGTATTTCTTAGTTTTTGGCTCCTTGGGATGGTAGACCTCCATTGAGCATTACCTACATTGCAAGAGTTTAAGGGAAAGAAGACTAGTTACCTCCATTCTAGAGGTGAGTCATTCTTTCACAAGCCAGATTTTGCTAGTTGTGCAGGTAATAATAGTGTAATTCAAGAGAAGCCATGGATTGTAAATATATTTGTATACCAAGTTAGCCTCTTTTGCTAATCCCTGACAATTTCTTAAGTTTCTAGGGTACTAGGTAACATTCTAGTGCATATCCTACTCTTATGTCTCACATCTCTTCCTCAAGAGCAAGGTATACACTGTCCTTCACTGCTTAGCCCAAGCTGACTCCTCTGCTTGATCTTCTAGCCTTGTGCCCACTCTGCTTCTACCTAAATCTCCTCCCTTCCAGTAGAAGCCAGGATCAGCCTCTAAGGTATAAGATTTCCAGGGTAGGTAAGTCAGTGTACATTCCTTTCTTTTCTCTTTTTTGCTTTCTCACAAGTTCTCATATGCACAGATTTATTTGTGATGATCTCGGTGTAACCAGGTTTCCAATCCGTTTTTGGTGTCATTGCTTATTACCCCTTCATGAAAGTTATAAACTTTTCTTGTACAGTTACTTGTTATAATATCGGTCGCTTTGTTGTCAGTTTCTTTGTTTGTATCTCTTTCAGTTGCACATTGTACCTTCAGGGGATTTTGTAGTTGTAGTATGAATTATTTTTCTTTGCATCCCCAGGGCTATCGTGGGCCTGGCACATGTTTAGCTTTCAGTAAATGTTTTTTGAATTAATGAATGGGCTGCATATTCTGATAAGTCCTGCATTAAGCCCCTTGTTTGAACTTCTCCATAGGCTGATAGAACTCTACACCCACATCTTTAGGTGTGGTTTCCCCCATCAGCTTAAAAAGCTTTAGGTATCCCAGTTTCTGTTTCTCAAGGCTTCTCTTACAAAATGCTTCCCTTGTGACCCTCATCCACCCTTTCCAGTCGTATTTTCCACCAGTTTGTAGCTCTGACATAAGCTACTTTGGTCCACAAATATGTCATGTGCTTTTGTTATGCCTTGAACATTTGTATATCATTCTTTGTTCCCTTTGACCTTGAGAAACTTACTCATCCTAAAGATCCAGCTAAAAATCCACCCTGTTCTAAACTCTTTGTTTTCTCCCCAGCAGATTTAATTTCCTTTTCCTCTGTTTTTTTTTTTTCTGTTTGTCTCAGCAACACTTCAGACATGCCTTTTTTATTACTTTGTTATATTTTTTATTTATATGTCAGTTCATATCAGAGTTACTACCACCTGAAGGAGCTCAAACCATATATGATGAATGAATATATGAATGTTTGTGTCTTAACTACTTTGCAAAGATGCTCAAAGTTGCAGAGTACGTTTATTCTTTGTGCTCCAGGCAGTGTCCCTGACCCACTGCAGGCACACCATCATGTTTCTCTATTTGAATAAAAATGACTGACTTCAGAAAGTGTATCTGGTTCTGAATTAGGTATGGAAAACTTAAAAGAACCATACTAATCAGATCATTCGTGCAGTATTTCATGTGTACTGAGTTGGCTCTTGTTAGCAAGACCATGGAAGGCCTTTGCATGAAATAGAAATAGGGACCCATATGAATGGAGGTAATCATAAAGACACAGATCTTAGTGAATAGGAAAGCCCTTGTGCAAAAAGGTCTTAGTAAATAGGAAAGCCTGTGTGTAAAGAACAGAAAGCCCCATTTTGGATGAAGCTGCCTCATGCCAAGGTCCTGGACTTAGCAAGCTGAGCCCAGAGTAGATTTCACACCTCTCTTGCCTCTTCATAGGTATGTGCCCTGAGTATCATCCTGTGTTGCAGCCCTGCCCTTCACTCACTGCAAAGGATCATATTTCTTAACATGGGGAGATGGATCTATTTGTCTTAACAACCAAGTACTATCAAGCTTTAGCTCCTAGGACAACCCACTGTTTTTCTAGGGCACATGATATTCTAAAGAAGACAAGAATCAGTAAATCCATACATCTGAGCTTTGTATTAGGGTATTCAGTGGGGAAAAGGACCCTTCTTTGTAAAGCCTAGTTTTTAAACAGCTGTCTAGTGCCAGAGCTCATGATTTGGGGATTTTTGTGTAATACTTTTGGTTTCTTTAGTTTAAAATGTAAACAGTAAACTAAATCTGCATTGCACATAACTTGAAGTTAACCTGCTTTGGGAATTACTTCATCCTAAGAACAACTCATCTAACTCTGAAAGAATTCTGTTTTAGGATATCTGTAGTCCAACTCAGAGGGTGAGAAATGAGCAGATTAGTTAAAAAAATAAAACGTAAAGGAGCATGGATATCCCTATCCTAATGACCTTTTGAGTTGTATTCCCTCACAAGGTGTCAAGGAGGAGAAGAGACAGGTAATCCCTTGGCAGATAAGGACTGCAGCTAGAGAGGGAGAAGGCATTTCCCAGAACACATACCTTATCCCCTCAAGGGTCATCATTTACATCATATGCTCTGTCTCCAGAGCAAAAATGTCCCAGTGGTTTCTCTAGGTTTAAAAACAAACTGTTGATTATCATGGTATACTGATTGAGCATACATTATAACAAGAGTGGACTTCCGTCCATTTGCATACCAGTTATATTCCCAAAATTTTGGTTGGATATTTAGAATATATATTATTAAAAACTTCCAGAAAGAAGTGCTATTACACCTGGACACTTCAGCCAGAACATAAAAGCCATTTTGAAGCTTACTGTGTCACTGAACCCTGTAGTATTAGCAGGTTACGCTGCATTCTAGAGGTTTTGTAAAACAAGTAAGAGGAAGGGTAGTGTGCTTTACTTTCATTGGGCACATGGCTAAATTTTGATAAAATTTAGAAATGAATGGTGTTTGCTTTTGGCTTTTCCTTCCCAAATTATGGCGCCTCTGATCTCTGAAGCCTAAGCTTATATCACAGGCAAAATCTTGAAAAGGTGTCCCTTGGGCCATATCTTTGCAAATAAATGTAGTGGAGAAAACATACAAACTCCAAAGATAAGAAGGACATGAAAAGATGAACTGTGATGAAAGATCAAAAGTGGCTGTCAGATGCCCATCCAAGGAACGTGAACACAAGTCATTGGCTTGACCATCCTCTTTCACAATCGCACTCTTCAAAACATGGTCTATATAGTACCCTAATCATTTTAAGCCAATGCTTGTTATCTCAAACTGTAGGTCATTTGTGGGAAAACAAATTGCAACACTGGGCATGACATGAGAAGACCTAAAAAAGTGTTTTACTTTTGTTGTTGATAAGATTGCCTTTTAGCATTCCTTATCTCTTCTCATTCCTTCTAAAATCTGTTTACCTTTTATCGATTTGAAATACTTTATTCAAAGTTTGGCCAATGTGGCATGCCATGCTAAATATACTTGACCAAATAGAGGAAATGGGACACTGAGTTACACCACATGACTGGAAAGGGATTCAGTGTCTTCTGTCAATGCACTTGTTGCTTTGGCCTTCCTATGGCACTGGCTTCTTTATTTATATTTATAAATAATTCCTTTATTTTCCCAACCCCACCTCCTTTGCAGTTAGTAGGCACTTTTAGGCTAGATTTTTAGAAGATTGACAAATTCCCCCAAATTGCATACACATTTTGTGTATATGCATGGATGTGTGTTTTCTTTTCTGGGGAAAAGGTTTCATAGTTCTCATCATATTTCCAAAGGATATTATATGTGATTGAAAAAAAATGTTTAGAATCACTGCTTGAGAACTATCTCTTGAGAAATAATATACTAGAAACAGTATGACAGTATATAAAGTTTGTGCTAAGTGCTATTTACAATAGCTAGGACATGCAAACAACCTAGATGTCTGTTGACAGATGAATGAATAAATAAGTTATGATATATATATATATACACATATATATATGTGTGTATATATATATATATATAATGGAATATCACTCAGCCATAGAAAAGAATGCATTTGAGTCGATTCTAATGAGGTGGATGAACCTAGAGCCTGTTATACCAAATGGTGGGTTAGTTGCTAAGTTGAGTCCGACTCTTGGGATCCCTTGGACTGTAGCCCTCCAGGCTCTTCTGTCCGTGGTATTCTCTAAGCAAGAATACTGGAGTGGGTTGCTAGTTCCTTCACCAGGGATACAAAGTGAAGTAAGGCAGAAATAAAAAGGTAAATATCATATATTAATGCATATATATGGAATCTAGACCTGGAGAAGGGAATGGAAGCCTACTCCAGTATTCTTGCCTGGAGAGTTCCATGGACAGAGAAGCCTGGTGACCTACAGTCCATGAGGTCTCAAAGAGTTGGGCATAACTGAGCAACTAACAGACACACACACACACACACACACACACACACACACACACACACGTGCGCATGCACAGAATCTAGAAAGATACTGATGAACCTATCTACAGAGCAGCAACGGAGATGCAGACATAGAGAACAGACTTTTGGACATAGTGGGGGAGAGAGAAGGTGGGATAATCTGAAAGAGTAGCATTGAAGTATATACATTACCATATGTGAAGTCGATAGCCAGTAAGAATTTGCTGTATGACACAGGGAACCCAAAGCCAATGCTTTGTGACAACCTAGAGGGCTGGGATGCAGAGGGAGGTGGGAGGGGGGTTTTAGAGGGAAAGGACATATGTATACCTATGGCTGTTTCTTGTTGATGTATGGCAGATACCATCACAATATTATAAAGTTATTATCCTCTAATTAAAAATAAAATAAAATTTAAAAAGTTTAAGTGCTAAGTGATCTCTTTCAGCTTCTGAAAATTCAACAGAGGTCATTGTATCTTCCCCAAATAGTTTTATAGTCTAAAATGAAGTTATTGAGTGAGTAACCCTATAATGTTAGAAATTCTGCCAACTCCCTCTGTTCTAAAGTATCCTCTTTTGTCAGGGAGAAGATGGGACTTTGACTTATATTCAAGTATATTCAGTATATTTTTTTTTCCATCAAAGAATGTCACTGATGTTTGAAAGTTAAAGTAAAGAGAAAATGGGCCAGTGGATAAAATTGACATTTGCATCCAGTTTGAACATAAGAGAGGCGCAAAAGTTGAAAATGCATCTAACATCTTTTTGCTTTTATTCTACTGCTGTATTCATAGGCTTATTGATGGCCCTAAGTCATTTGAGATCTTTATTACAACAGTTGCATTAGTTTATCACTACTTATTACGCTTGTTTTCCTGCTATGAACTGCTAAAGAACAGGGTGTCTTATTCATCTTTGTAAGACCTTAATAATTTTATAAACATTTATTAAATTCAATAAGTTATTAGTATAGTTGAGAGAGTAAATTAATAATGAATTAGTGAGTTCTTCTAAAATGTGAGCCTCCTTTGATAATAGATGATTCAACAAAAAGTATATTCTAGAAAGTCTTTAGTGATTTTTGAAGAAGTGATATACACTATACAGTGATGATCTCATGACTCATCTAGTTGTATGGCTAATATTGTTTAACTATTTCTGACAATACCTGAGAGGATAATGGTGAGAGTCGTCACTTTCAGTCATCACTGAAAATAAGGTTATCTTCAGGTGATATGAATTAAAGAAATGGATATTTAAAGTGCAGTTTTGTCTTCTGAGTAATATATTTTTCAAAACTATAGCTAAGTTTTTCCATTTCAAAGAAGGCATTTAGGTATGTTTTGGTACTGACTTCCTGTAGAAATTCTAGTATCTATTTGAGTAGAAGAGTATATGAAATTAACGAGTTTTACTTTAACCATTCAGGAGAAATAAATGCATGGAGCTAGGGCAATAGACAAAATCTCAACCTGTCTAGAGGATTAAGTGGTTTTTGCAAGGACTGATACATTTAAAAGAACATGGTATTTGGTTATGAAAATCCTCTGATATTTGTTGTTTGCTTTTAACTCAGTGTCTTATTATGTGAAATATTTTAATGCTTAGGATTTCCAGTGCCAGACTTAACAATTTTTCTCGCTTGGAGCCCACACTTCACCTTTTGGGTGTGCAATTTGATCAGAATGTGGCCCACAATATCATCACAGAGAAGCCTGGGGCTGCCACGAAACTCTTATATCAGTTGTACATTGCTCTCCAGAGGAAAAAGAAAGGTGTTCAGACTAGAGTGGAAATGCCAACTGTACAGCCCCTGATGAGCACAAAAGTTCAAAACATGAAAAGCGAGGCTTTCCGAGATGTAAGTATATAAAGAAAAATTATAAATATATCAGAATATAAAGCTTGCTGAAGAGACACGGCAAAGATGTTGCATTTTCAAAGAAGCCCCTTAGAGCATGTATGTCCCTGATTATGTTATTGGCCCTATTCAGGTTTTTTTTTTTTTTTAATTTATTTTATTTTTATTTTTATTTTTATTTTTTTTTAAATTTTTAAATTTTAAAATCTTTAATTCTTACATGCGTTCCCAAACATGAACCCCCCCTCCCACCTCCCTCCCCACAACATCTCTCTGGGTCATCCCCATTCACCAGCCCCAAGCATGCTGCACCCTGCGTCAGACATAGACTGGCGATTCAATTCTTACATGATAGTATACATGTTAGAATGCTATTCAGGTTTTATATTTTCTTTCCATTTATTCATTTTTGATGCCTCCCTCCATCCTATCCACTAATCGCCAGTAACTTATCAAATTCTGTTTGTTCCTAATTCCTAGTGCTTCTCAGGCCCGCTCTTTTTCTTCTATACCCCTGTCGTATCCACTCAGATCTCCTGCTGCAACCTATGGATGAATCTCTGATCTTCAGGCTTGTTTCCTAGAGTTTAATCAACTGCTAGGAGAATCTACCCTCAATTCCACTTTTGTTGGCTGCTGCTTCTCAGAAACCTGCTATTTTACAAATATGTTGTGTTTTGTTAGTTGCTCAGCTGTGTCCAACTCTGCAACCCCCATGGACTGTAGCCTGCCAAGTTGTTCTATCCATAGAGTTCTCCAGGCAAGAATACTGGAGTGTGTTGCCATTTCCTTTTCCAGAGGAGCTTCTTGACCCAGCGATTGAACCTAGATCTCCTGCATTGCCGGCAGATTCTTTACCATCTGAGCCACCCGGGAAGCTATTCTACAAATATCTTGCCCCTTGATTTGACTAGCATTCAAATTTTTTCACTAAACAGTCTCAACCTGTCTTTCTGTATCTTTTCATAACCCTCAGCATTGTCTTTCTTCTGTTATTACTGGCAGCCTGTCATTGAATAGGACTTATTTATTTCTGCTCTTCCCCCTCTCCTACCCAAGCTCACTCTCCTCGTTCTCCTCTCTCCTCTTCCCCTAAACTTCCCTCCATCTACTCTGCAACCTTCCCAGTGCACATAAACTTTTTCTGGGGAACTCCTAGGACACAGATAATTCTCATTCTTTGGTGTTAACCACCTCTTGCTGATATTATTGACTTTCATTATTTACCTGTCATATGGCCTCACAAGATTTTTAGTTACTCCCATTCAAAAAATTTGCCTGGTACAATGCTTTGAACATTGAAAATACTCATTAAATGTCCTTTGATTATTATTTTTAATTGAAGTATAGTTGCTTTACACTGCTGTGTCAGTTTCTGCTGTACAACTAAGTGAATCAGCCATACGTTTAAATATATCCCCTTTTTTTGGATTTCCTTCCCATTTAGGTCACCACAAAGCACCAAGTAGAATTCTGTGTGCTATACAGTAGGTTCATAGTGGTGTATATATGTCAACTGCAGTCTCTCAGTTCATTCATATGTTTGTTCTGAACGCCCGTGTGTCTATTTCTGCTTTGCAAATAAGATCATCTTTACCATTTTTCGAGACTCCAGATATACGCATTAACATTTTTGCTCTTTCTGACTTATTTTACTATGTACGACAGTCTCCAGGTCCATTTAAGTCTCTGCAGATGACACAATTTTGTTCTTTTTTATGACTGAGTAATATTTCATTGTATATATTGATACATAACACATCTTCTTTATCCATTCCTTTGTTGAAGGACATTTTGGTTGCTTCCATGAACTGGCTGTTGTAAATAGTGCTGCCGTGAACACTGGAGTGCGTGGCTTTCTCTGGGTCATGCCCAGCAGTAGGATTGCTGGGTCATACGGTAGTCCTATTTTAGTGTTTTAAGGAGCCTCCATATTTTTCTCCATAGTGGCTGTATCAATTTACATTCCCACCAACAGTGTAAGAAGGTTTCCTTTTCTCCACACCCTCTCCAGCATTTATTGTTTTGAGACTTTCTGGTTATGGCCCTTCTGACTGTTGTGAGGTGATAAACTTCATTGTAGTTTTGATTTGCATTTCTCTAATAATTAGTGATGTTGAGAGCCCTCCTAGACACCATGTCCTGGATTAAATTTTTTCTTCCCATGATTAGGCAGGTCATGAAGGTGGAACTGGGAAAGAATTACATTCATTTTTCATATTGGGGATACCTTTATTAGCCTTTTAGTATCACCACCCATAATGAAAATAGACACATTCTATCTGCATAATTTAGGGACTCCCAAACTGTGTTTCAGTATCGTACTTTTCAGAATTATTTTGATACTTCTTTCCTAATATTACCTAGTCCATCAGTTAATGCTGAGTTTAGAAAATTTGAATGGAAAATGTACATATCTGTGTACCTGTGAGTGTATTACATTGCATATTATTCTGATAAACTGAATAACTAAACTTATATATATGGAATATTTAGCAACGCTTGAGCAAAAGACGACAAAATGAAATCATGGCCAAAATCCAAGCAGCTATCATACAGATTCCTAAACCCACATCAAATCGTACTCTGAAAACATTTGACGCCCAAAAATTAATGAAAAAGAAAAAAGAGGCAGAGGTAAGTGATAATCCTTTAACATTGTGTTCTGTTTATCTTAGTGAAAGGATGATCTTTCCCTAAGAGAGAAACTTCCCTGAACTTCCTACTTCCTTTTCAAATTACGTCTGGCATTGTCCCTTCTCATTTAAAACACCTGCACTGCATGCATGTCCAATCCATCTTATTCCATTATTTAAACTCTTTAGAAACAGAGAATATAGCTTTAGGATATGGGTAACAAACTGCTGTTAAATGAAATTACCTGTGTGGACTCTTGTGTGGTGGATTCTGTGATCACTAACAAACTGTGCCAGAGTGGGTGCTGTTGTGATGGGTCATGACACCCATGCATACAACAGGGGCCAGTCTAGGTACCCAGAATACCAGGTATGTGCCATTACTACTATTTGCTTTTCCTGGACACTTCCTTCCCATGTTGCACTGTCTTTCTATGAGTCCTAGAAATGTTAAGCAATTTGCTTGCTCTCACTATATTTAGATTTAATATATACTATTGATAAATATTTTATTACTTACAATTATCAGTCATCCATATAGGATACAATCTCATTATATTTCATAGGGGAGCAGTACTATCTGTACATTTTGATACTAATTCCTGGAATCTATACTTCATGCTGCTATAATGATTGTTATTGATATTCTCCCCTTTAACTTAAGAAAATAGCTACCATTTATTCATCATCTGCTATATGTCAGGCTGTGGGCTGGGCACTTCACATTGTCTTGAATTTGTAAACAACTCTCTAAGTAGGGTATTGCTTTCCCCATTTTTTGGATAAGGAAACTGAGGCTCAGAAAACTGGCATGTTTTGCCCAAGTTCACAATGCTGATAAAGCAAAGATTGGCAGGTCACTCTGATGTCTAAATCCATTGCATTTGATTTTAATGCATTTAATTTTTAATATTAAAATCCTATAGTTAGAGTCTAAAAATATTACCCACAGAGGCTTTTTTTCTGACCCCATTTTAATAAAAATATTTCTTATGTTTCCTTGACTTGATTAAAGTTCATGAAAAAGGACTTGCAGTAGGCAGATCAGCTAAAATTAATTTTCTAACAGCAAATTCATAGTGCACATAGGAGTACACAAGAAGTGTTTAAAACACCCAAGATAATTTTTGAAGAAATATTTATATCCAAAAAATGCTTCAGTTCACTTCAGTCGCTCAGTTGTATCCGACTTTGCGACCTCATGACCACAGCATGCCAGGCCTTCCTGTCCATCACCAACTCCTGGAATTAGTCTCATTTAAAATAATTGTAATTAAAAATGCACATCCTAACTTTTTGATAATCTTTTTTCTTATTAAATGCCTTTTGATGTACTGTCAGAGGTACCTTTAGCCTACACTAAAAGTAACAAATTAGAATAGAATAATATTCTAGAATATTTAGAAATCCTAACTAGCTTGAATTATTAGTACATATCACTTTTATAAATTTGAATGAAACTGATAAATGAAAAAGTTTCAATATATTTAGAGGTAAAAAATTAATGAATTTTCTTTAAAGGATGTGGCCAATGAAATTAAGAAGTTTGAAGCATTAATAAAAAAGGATCTCCAGGCAAAAGAAAGGTGAGATAAAATTATTTTAATAATCAAAAATTTGATTTTCTTTAAAAAAGTTCATTTTACTTTAACTTTTGAATATTTAGAAACAGCTTACCCGAAGTAGCTATTCCAAGGATGTTTTCACTTTGTAGAGTCTTCACTGAGAGAGTATATTAAGGAAGATAAATGAGATAAAATTCAGATTAGTTGTTCATTAACAATTTTGTAAATATCAAGAAGGCAAGTGGCTATCAAGTTATTATTCATTTACATTTTTTACTATACTGCCTTTATTAGACTCTAGTTGCTCTCACCTTGCATCCTCAGCATTTAGCACAGGGACCAGCAATAAAGAACTGCTGAATGAGTGCTGACAAAATATCACTAAGAGTTTCAGTGGGTTCTTTACAGAAAGCTGCTGGTTAATGGGCTTCTTTTGCCTAAAGATAAAGATCTCCTCCCCTTTTGTTTCCTATCAGGGGTCACTGACTCACAGAAAACAACTAATGAGGGACTGCACATGTAGAAGCAACTTGAATGCTTCTGCATTTTTTCATGGAAGCTATCCAAAGTCTACTCATTTACATTTTATAGAATAGGAAATAAATCTCTATTAAGGAAGAAAAATAGACACAAATTATATACTTCAGTTCCATATTAATATTTCTGAAGAAAGGGAATAGAGTCAAATGAAGTGGAATAAGATTAAGCTGAAAGAAGAAATGGTGAGGAAGTCAGGTGTGAATGAAAATGAAGCAGAATGAAGAATGTATGTGTTAACTGCCTTTCCTCCTTCCTTCTGCAGAAACTCCTGATGCCCTACACTAAGCCCTGCTCATGTTTATCTGTACTTCCCTGACTCCTAAAATAACCACAGCCCAAGCCCACTCTCCCCTGCAGCTGCCATCTGAACCCCAGCACACCCTCCCTGACCTTGGCCCATGAAATCACTCCATTTCTTTCAACTCTTCCACTCATCTCACCAGTCTCATGCTCTGGAGTGACAAACGGATGGTGTCTACCAAAGTGACCATCTTAAAATATTGAAAAACTTTTAGTGAATGGCATTCTCTGTAGCTCTACCTTCCACTCCTTTCTTGGGATCCCTTGATTTCCACACAGTTAACAACCAGGATTAACACCAAGCATGCCAACATCTTCCACTCCCTACATCAGCATCTATTTGGATTAATTAATCTCATCACCATGTCAGTGGTTAAATATTTGAAAGATCATACCCACACAAACTTTCACTCTGATCTTCACTGCTTTCCCAGCCTGTTCTGAATTTAGACCTCTAAGGTAGCTTTGAAATCTGGAAACCAGAGGGGTTGAATTAGATGGGTGTATTCTTCTCTCCAGAGAAGGCAATGGCACCCACTCCAGTACTCATGCCTGGAAAATCCCATGGACGGAGGAGCCTGGTGGGCTGCAGTCCATGGGGTCGCTAAGAGTCGGACATGACTGAGTGACTTCACTTTCACTTTTCACTTTCATGCATTGGAGAAGGAAATGGCAACCCACTGCAGTGTTCTTGCCTGGAGAATCCCAGGGACAGGGGAGCCTGGTGGGCTGCCGTCTATGGGGTCGCACAGAGTCAGACATGACTGAAGGGACTTAGCAGCAGCAGCAGCAGCATTCTTCTTTCTCTTGTAACAGAAATTAGAATGTAAGCAGCCAAGGGTATGTGTTGTTGCCCCAAAGTTATCAAGGACTGAATCTTCCCTTTCGTTTCACTGTCCTGAAATGCGGCTTTTGTCTTTAGAGTCACATTCACAATGTAAGATAGCTTCTAGGCCCCTGGCCATTTGACCCATGTTCCAGTATCAGAAAGGAGGATAGGCAAAAAGTACATGCTAATTTGCTTCAGTCAGGTTCACTCTTTGCAGCCCCATGGACTGCACCCCACCAGGCTCCTCTGTCCATGGGATTCTCCAGGCAAGAATACTGGATTGGGTGGCCATGTCCTCCTCCAGGGGATCTTTCTGATCCAGGGATTGAACCCACATCTCATTATGTTTCTTGCATTGGCGGGTGGGTTCTTCACCACTAGCACCACCTGAGAAGCCCCAGGCATAAAGTGGGTATCTCCAATCTAAAATAGTTCTTTATACCAGCCTTCCCAGAATGCCCACATAACAATTCTGCATATACCTTATTGGCCAGAATTCAGTTACATGGCCATAATCTAGCAGAATGGGAGACTGGGAACTGTAGTCTTCATCTGAGGATGTTGTTTCCCTGAATAAAATGGGCTCTGCTTTGAAGGAAAAGGGAGGGAAATAGCAGTGTCTGTCTCAAGTCCTTTCTCTGCAGAAACCCCTACTTGGTCTTGCCAGAGATTTACTACCAGGGCCCTTGAGATATGAACACACTCACTTCTCAAGGCAGAAGGATAGGGCCTGGGGTCCCTGGAGTCCCTGGACCGGTCACCTCTGATTGTGAGCAGCCCCAGCGGTGACTCCAAATCCCTTCCAGTACACTTCACAAAGGGCATTTCCTCTGATGGACCCCCAGATAAAAAAAATGCTGGGAGGCACTGGCCTAGAGCAAACTTTTAAAGAAACAAAAAAGCTATGGTACATTATGGCCTTTCTTAATCCCTGTTATTGACCACTACTTCTTTAGTTCATTCTGAATCCTTAGCTTAGAATCAAGCATGTTCTGGACTCTTTCAGAAATTTCACACTACTTGATGGCAGAAAGCACTAAAATCATCTTTTAGGGTGACCTAAGGAGCAATTTCTGCAGCTGCCCCTTTCAAAGCCTGCTCCCAAAACACTTTCTCCTGAATGTCACTTCAAAGTCTGTCGTTTCTTTTGTGAAAGGATGAAGTGAATGCTCAGTGAGAGCAATGCAAGAACGACCGTTGCTGCTTTTCCCCCACATATACTCTTTATTTTTTAAAACAAATAGTAAATGCCACCTGCTCTTTTGTCCTTTGTTTCTTTTCTGAGGCTGTCGACTGCTGTAACTTGACATTTGGATTCATAGATTTACATTAGTTTCCTTCTAACAACTGCTTTTTAACACACACGCATGAATTTGACCAAGGTTCCTATCACTAATAATTCACACTCATACAATTACTAACTCTATGGAGGCTTGGCAAACAGATATAAAGTAAACATAATTATTGCCCTCAAGAAACCCACATCTCATAAAATGAATATTTATTCAAGAAAATATCATGTAACTTTCTTCAGGCCTTGATTGGCATAAGACAGAAGATGGGTGTATGTATGTATGGTTGGATAGACTGATTGATGAACAAAGGAGAATCAATATCTTAAGTATATTGGTAGCAGCCAAACACAATGTTAAGGGAGACCTATTAACCCATGCTCAATGTAAGGCAGACCTTTAAACACCACACTTAAGTAAAAATATAATAATTTTGATGAAGGATCTAAAAAAGTTATGCTACACTTTCATAAATTAATATTAAATTCATAAATTAATATTCATAAGTATTAATTATACTAAATCTTAGTAAATAAAGTTAAAATTTGTCTTTGATCTTCCTGAGGCTTTGCTAGCTATACAATTTCTGCTGAATGACTCTCAGTTGACAGAATACAATCAAAGGTTGAGCACCTGCTGATAAAATAACCAGAATTTCAATGTGTAATTTTTAAAAATTGTATTATACTTGCAGTGCTTCTTAGCATATGATTTGAAATTTAGCAAACATCATCTACATGTCAGTACTGTGAGGCATGGGTACATAGAAAAGTAAAATAGTATACTTTTCTTCTGTGCTCAGACTTCAGCTCGAAGCAGCAAATATAGAAATAATGAACTATAATAAAATATGATCTGTGCCATAAATATGTAATTATTACATAGAACTAATTATAATTTAAGAATTTTGATTCAACTATGTAAATGGGTTTGCTCTTTGATTTAATAAAACTGTATATACTCAGATTAGGAAAGAACATGTGTGATTATTACTTTGTTAAACATGAATTAACTATGCTTTCATAAAAACACTTCTGTCAATATGAGAATTGATGACTGTTTAATCCCTGAATACCATAATAATGTTTCCCTGTCTTTTGAATAACATTATAAGTTATATTTTAAATAGAACACTGAAGTTCTAATATCTGCCTTAATGCTTGTATTAATAAATGAACAGAGCACCCAAGGGAGCCGTCCTCTGAGGTCTTCCTCTATAGTCACAAGTAGTGGTGTGTGACTGAGTTGTATTTTCAAATCTAAATAAAAACTATTGTCCTTTAGTGCATCCAAGACTTCTCTAGATACAGCAGGCCAGACAACCGCTGATTTGTTAAACACTTATTCAGATGATGACTACATTAAAAAAATCCAAAAACGCCTTGAAGAAGATGCTTTTGCACGAGAGCAAAGGGAGAAAAGACGGCGGAGACTCTTAATGGATCAGTTAATAGCTCATGAAGCCCAAGAGGTAAGATGTTTCATTATTGATTAAATAAAAGTGCTGGAAATTTTTACAAAATATAGTCTTTTATACACTCTTATGTATATTTTCTGTATGTATCATGTGCTACTCTGAATCAGCGTTTCATCTTTACACCATGACAGCAAATACACTCAGGAAAAAAACTACATCAAACACTTAGCAAAGACTCTAAAATCTGATGATGCTTATACAACATTGTGAATTTACTTAATTGTACACTGAATTGTACATTTGAAAATGGTTGAAATGGTAAATTTTATATTACATATATTTTACCACACTAAAAAAATGCTGACAAAATAGGAATCTAAAAGTTATGGCAACCATGTATATCTGTTGTTACTTTTAGAGGGAGAAGAGAACTTTTTGTCCCAGATTTACTGAGGTATAATTGACAAATAAAAATTGTATATATTTAAAGTATATAATTGTGTTTTGATATATGTATGCATTGTGAAATGATTACCATAATCAAACTGATTAGCACACCCATCACCTTAACAACAACAAAAAAATGTTACCATTTTTGTGTGTGTGTTTGGTGAAAATACTTAAGATCTACTTTTGTAAGTTCAACTTTTTTAGATTCCACATTTAGTAAGATTATGTAATATTTGTCTCTCTATGTCTGGCTTATTTTTCTTGGCATAATGTTCTCCAGGTTTAAACATATTATCACAGATGATAAGATTTTCTTCTTTTTTAAGATTGATCATATTCTATATATGCATGCATATGTACTAAGTCGCTTCATTTGTGTCTGACTCTTTGTGACCCTATGGACCATAGCCACAGTGAGTTGTCATGTCCTCCTCCAGGGGATCTTCCCAACCTAGGGATTGAATCCACATCTCTTATGCCTCCTGCATTGGCAGGCAGGTTCTTACCACTAGTGCCACCTGGAAAGCTCATTCTAGATATAAATATATACATATATATATATTTATGTGTGTATATATATATATAATATTTATATATAAAGAAAATGTGACATGCATATCTATACTCACTTAAGTGTCCATTCATCCACCAATGGACACTTAGATTGTTTCTGTATCATGGTCATTGTGAATAGTGCTGCAGTGAACATAGGGTTGCAAACATCTCTTTGAGATACTAATTTCATCTCCTTTCATTTCCATTGGATATATACCCAGAAGTAGGATTTCAGGGTCATATGATAATTCTATTTTTAATTTTTAAAGGAAGCACTATACTATTTTCCACAGTGGCTGTACCAGTTTACATTCCCACCAACAGTTTACAAGGGTTAAACTTGTAACACTTGTTGTCTCATTTTTGTTTTATGTTTTTTGATAATAGCTATTCTAACAGAGATTTTCAACAGTGCCCAATTGTGGATATGACTGGTGATGAAAGTAAAGTCCGATGCTGTAAGGAACAATATTGCATAGGAACCTGGAATGTTAGGTCCGTAAATCAAGATATATTAGAAGTGTTCAAGCAAGAGATGGCAAGAGTGATCATCGACATTTCAAGAATCAGTGAACTCAAACGTACTGGAATGGGCGAATTTAATACATATGACCATTATATTTACTACTGTGAGCAAGAATCCCTTAGAAGAAATGGAGTAGCCCTCATAGTCAAAAAAAGAGTCTGAAATACAGTACTTGGGTGCAGACTCAAAATAGACAGCATGATCTCTGTTCTTTTCCAAGGCAAACCATTCAACATCACAGTAATGCAAGTCTGTGCCTCAACCAGAAGAAGCTGAATGGTTCTATGAAGACCTACAAGACCTTCTAGAACTAACACCCAAAAAAGATCTCCTTTTCATCATGGGGGAATGGAATGCCAAAGTAGGAAGTCAAGAGATACCTGGAGTAACAGGCAAAATTGGCCTTGGAGTACATAATGAAGCAGAGAAAAGGCTAACAGAGTTTTGCCAAGGGAAAGCACTGGTCATAGCAAACACCCTCTTCCAACAACACAAGGAAAGACTATACACATGGACATCACCCTATGTTCAATACCGAAATCAGATTGATTATATTCTTTGCAGCCAAAAATGGAGAAGCTGTATACAGTCAGCAAAAACAAGGCCGGGAGCTGACTGTGCTTCAGATCATGAACTCCTTATTGCCAAATTCAGACTTATATTGAAGAAAGTAGAGAAAATCACTAGGTCATTCAAGTATCACCTAGATCATATCCGTTCTGATTATACAGTGGAAATGACAAATATATTCAAGGGATTAGATCTTATAGAGTGCCTGAAGAACTATGGACAGAGGTTCATGACATTGTACAGGAGGCAGTGATCAGACCATCCCCAAGAAAAAGAAATGCAAAAAGGAAAAATAGTTGTCTGAGGAGGCATTACAAATAGCTGAGAAAAGAAGAGAAGCTAAAGGCAAAGGAGGAAAGGGAAAATATATCCATTTGAATGCAGGGTTCCAAAGAATAGAAAGGAAACATAAGAAAGCCTTCCTAAGTGATCAATGCAAAGAAAGAGAGGAAAACAATAGAATGGGAAAGACTAAAGATCCCTTCAAGAAAATTAGAGATACCAAGGGAACGGTTCATGCAAAGATGGGCACAGTAAAATTGGACAGAAATGGTATGGACCTAACAAAAGCAGAAGATATTAGGAAGAGGTGGCAACAATACACAGAAGAACTATACGAAAAAGACCTTCATGACCCAGATAACCACTATGGTGTGATCACTCACTTAGAGCCAGACATTCTGGAAAGTCAAGTGGGCCTTAGGAAACATGACTACAAACAAAGCTGGTGGAAATGATGGCATTTCAGTTGAGCTATTTCAAATCCTAAAAGATGATGCTGAGAAAGTGCTGCACTCAATATACCAGCAAATTTGGAAAACTCAGCAGTGGCCACAGGACTGGAAAAGATCAGTTTTCATTCCAATCCCAAAGAAAGGCAATGCCAAAGAATGCTCAAACTACTGCACAATTCTACTCATCTGACACACTAGTAAACTAATGCTCAAAATTCTCCAAGCCAGGCTTCAGCAATACTTGAACCTTGAACTTCCAGATGTTCAAGCTGGTTTTAGAAGAGGCAGAGGAAGCAGAGATCAAATTGCCAACATCTGCTGGATCATGGAAAAAGCAAGAGAGTTCCAGAAAAACATCTATTTCTGCTTTATTGACTATGCCAAAGCCTTTGACTGTGTGGATCACAATAAACTGTGGAAAATTACTCAAGAGAAGGGAATACCAGACCACCTGACCTGCCTCTTGAGAAACCTATATGCAGGTCAGGAAGCAACAGTTAGAACTGGACATGGAACAACAGACTGGTTCCGAATAGGAAGAGGAGCATGTCAAGGCTGTATATTGTCAGCCTGCTTATTTAACTTATATGCAGAGTACATCATGAGAAACGCTGGGCTGGAAGAAGCACAAGCTGGAATCAAGATTGCCGGGAGAAATATCAATAACCTCAGATATGCAGATGACACCACCCTTATGGCAGAAAGTGAAGAGGAACTAAAAAGCCTCTTGATGAAAGTGAAAGAGGAGAATGAAAAAGTTGGCTTAAAGCTCAACATTCAGAAAACGAAGATCATGGCATCTGGTCCTATCACTTCATGGGAAATAGATGGGGAAACGGTGGAAACAGTGTCAGACTTTATATTTTAGGGCTCCAAAATCACTGCAGATGGTGACTGCAGCCATGAAATTAAAAGACGCTTACTCCTTGGAAGGAAAGTTATGACCAACCTAGACAGCATATTAAAAAGCAGAGACATTACTTTGCCAACAAAGGTCCATCTAGTCAAGGCTTATGGTTTTTCTAGTGGTCATGTATGGATGTGAGAGTTGGACTGTGAAGAAAGCTGAGTGCCAAAAAATTGATACTTTTGAACTGTGATGTTGGAGAAGACTCTTGAGAGTCCCTTGGAGTGCAAGGAAATCCAACCAGTGCATCCTTAAGGAGATCAGTCCTGGGTGTTCATTGGAAGGACTGATGCTATAGCTGAAACTCCAATACTTTGGCCACCTCATGCAAAGGGTTGACTCATTGGAAAAGACCCTGATGCTAGGAGGGATTGGGGGCAGGAAGAGAAGGGGACGACAGAGGATGAGATGGCTGGATGGCATTATTGACTCGATGGACATGAGTTTGAGTGAACTCCAGGAGTTGGTGATGGACATGGAGGCCTGGTGTGCTGATTCATGGGGTCGCAAAGATTCAGGGAAGACTGAGCAACTGAACTGAACTGAACTGAAGATCACTGCAGATGGTGACTAAAGCCATGAAATTAAAAGACCCTTGCTCCTTGGAAGAAAAGCTATGATAAATATAGATAGCATATGAAAAAGCAAAGACATTACTTTACTCCCAGAGGTCTGTCTGGTCAAAGCTGTGGTTTTTCCAGTAGTCGTGTATGGATGTGAGAGTTGGACTGTGTAGAATGCAGAGCGTGGAAGAATTGATGCTTTTGAAGTGTGGTTTTGGAGAAGACTCTTGAGAGTCCCTTGGACTGCAAGGAGATCCAACCAGTCCATCCTAAAGGAAATCAGTCCTAAATATTCATTGGAAGGACTGATGCGAAGCTGAAACTCCAGTACTTTGGCCATCTGATGTGAAGAACTGACTCCTTGTAACAGACCCTGATGCTGGGAAAGGTTGAAGGCAAGAAGAGAGGGGGATGACAGAGGATGAGATGGTTGGATGGCATCACTGAGTCGATGGACATGAATTTGAGCAAGCCCCAGGCATTGGTGATGGACAGGGAAGCCTGGTACGCTGCAGTCCTTTGGGTCGCAAAGAGTTAGACACGACCTGGCAACTAAACTGAACTTATTCTAACAGATGGTTTTGATTTGCATCATCTGATGATTAGGAATGTTGATCACCTTTCCATATACCTGTTGGCCATTTGTTTGTCTTCTTTTAAGAAATGTCTTTTCAGGTCCTTTGACCATTTTTAAATCTGGCCATTTGGTTTTTGGCTAGCGAGTTGTTTGAGTTCCTTGTATATTTTGGATATTAGCCAACATGTATGGTTTGCAAATAGCAATCTCCCCTATCTTGTAGGCTGCCTCTTCACTCTTTTAATTGTCTACTTTGCTGTGCAAAGTTTTTTTCTTTTTTAATATACAAATCCATGTATCTATTTTTACTTTTATTGCCTGTGCTTTTAGGGTCAGATTAAAAAATTAATTGCCTAGACCAATGTCAGGATGTGTTTTTCCCTATATTATGCTTCTGTTAGTTTTATAGTTTTTGATCTTATGTGTAAGTCTCTAAATCATTTTGGATTGATTTTTATACATGGTATGAAATGAGGGTATAGTACCATTCTATTGCATGTGGA
The DNA here is from genome assembly GCF_016772045.2 of Ovis aries. Taxonomy (NCBI): domain Eukaryota; kingdom Metazoa; phylum Chordata; class Mammalia; order Artiodactyla; family Bovidae; genus Ovis; species Ovis aries. The sequence continues at coordinate 38,687,099 of NC_056069.1, read as the reverse complement.
TATCCAGTTTTCCCAGAACCATGTGTTATAGAGACATCCTTCCTCCATTGTGTAGCCTTGGAGTACTGAAGCTTTGTAAATTATTTTGAAATCAGGAAGCTTGATATTCTTCTTACTCAAAACTGGTTTGGCTCTTTGGAGTCTTTTCTGGCTCCAAATGAATGTTAGGATTGTTTTTGTATTTCTGTGAAAAATGCCATTGGAATTTGGTTAGGAATTGCATTGTACCTGTAGATCACTTTAGGTATTATGAACATTTCAACGTTATTAGTTTTTCAAATCCATGAGCAACTTTTTCATTTATTTATATCTTCTTCATCACTACAAACAAAGCTAGTGGAGGTGATGGAATTCCAGTTGAGCTATTTCAAATCCTGAAAGATGATGCTGAGAAAGTGCTGCACTCAATATGCCAGCAAATTTGGAAAACTCAGCAGTGGCCACAGGACTGGAAAAGGTCAGTTTTCATTCCAATCCCAAAGAAAGGCAATGCCAAAGAATGCTCAAACTACCGCACAATTGCACTCATCTCACATGCTAGTAATGTTCAAAATTCTCCAAGCCAGACTTCAGCAATACTTGAACCTTGAACTTCCAGATGTTCAAGCTGGTTTTAGAAGAGGCAGAGGAAGCAGAGATCAAATTGCCAACATCTGCTGGATCATGGAAAAAGCAAGAGAGTTCCAGAAAAATATCTATTTCTGCTTTATTGACTATGCCAAAGCATTTGACTGTGTGGATCACAATAAACTGTGGAAAATTCCTCAAGAGAAGGGAATACCAGACAACCTGACCTGCCTCTTGAGAAACCTATATGCAGGTCAGGAAGCAACAGTTAGAACTGGACATGGAACAACAGACTGGTTCCAAATAGGAAAAGGAGCATGTCAAGGCTGTATATTGTCAGCCTGCTTATTTAACTTATATGCAGAGTACATCATGAGAAATGCTGGGCTGGAAGAAGCACAAGCTGGAATCAAGATTGCCGGGAGAAATATCAATAACCTCAGATATGCAGATGACACCACCCTTATGGCAGAAAGTGAAGAGGAACTAAAAAGCCTCTTGATGAAAGTGAAAGAGGAGAATGAAAAAGTTGGCTTAAAGCTCAACATTCAGAAAACGAAGATCATGGCATCTGGTCCTATCACTTCATGGGAAATAGATGGGGAAACAGTGGAAACAGTGTCAGATTTTATTTTGGGGGGCTCCAAAATCACTGCAGATGGTGACTGCAGCCATGAAATTAAAAGACGCTTACTCCTTGGAATAAAGGTTACGACCAACCTAGATAGCATATTCAAAAGCAGAGACATTACTTTGCTAGCTAAGGTCCATCTAGTCAAGGCTATGATTTTTCCAGTAGTCATGTATGGATGTGAGAGTTGGACTGTGAAGAAGGCTGAGAGCAGAAGAATTGATGCTTTTGAACTGTGATATTGGAGAAGACTCTTGAGAGTCCCTTGGACTGCAAGGAGATCCAACCAGTCCATTCTGAAGGAGATCAGCCCTGGGATTTCTTTGGAAGAAATGATGCTAAAGCTAAAACTCCAGTACTTTGTCTATCTCATGTGAAGAGTTGACTCATTGGAAAAGAGTTTGATGTTGGGAGGGATTGGGGGCAGGAGGAGAAGGGGATGACCGAGGATGAGATGGCTGGATGGCATCACTGACTCTATGGACATGAGTTTGAGTGAACTCCAGGAGTTGGTGATGGACAGGGAGGCCTGGCATGCTGCGATTCATGGGGTCACAAAGAGTCGGACACCACTGAGCGACTGAGCTGAACTGAACTAGGTGATTTGATTCAGCTATGGATTGAGAATCACTGATCAACTCTTACATTGAACACATATTTACTGGATCTCTTCTATGCTCTGCGAACTTGTCCTAGGCCTAGGATACAACAGTGAACAAGAATAAGAAAAAACCTGCTCTTACAGAGCTTGCTGTTTGAGGGGGATCTGTAAACAACCAACTACATTGGAGTGTGGAGGTGCAATGAAAGTGAGGAGAGGGAAGTCCAGCTCTGTCCTGCCTCAGAGACTTTTTCTAGAGTAGGAGAGCACAGAAGCATGAGGGAGGGTTGAAGTTAGACAGTTGAAGGTGGTGGTGGTTCTGGGTATAGTGTGAGGAGTTAGTTTCCAGCAGAGGTAGAGATGGTGGAAGGTAAAGTGTGTCTTCAGAGAGAATATTGCATGGATGGCTCAGGGCTTTTAGCAAATTAAATGTTATCTGGCAGGAGTCCCCAGAGGCCAAGCCATCAGAGGCCTTATAAGCTGCAAAGAGGGAAATAGGATACTTTATCCTGAGTGCAAAGGGGAACAAGAGTGACAAGGCCAGACTGACATTTAGGAAGGTCAGTCTGGCTTCACTTTTAAAAATAGATGGCAGGAGGGATGACCAAGTTATAGCTGTTTCTGTAATCCAGGTAAGGAATTATTCCAGTTTACATTTAGGGTAGTGGCAGTAGTGATGGACAGGAGTGGCTTCAGGAGTTATTTGAGAAGTAAAATCGATGAGAATAACTGACTCATTAGACATGGAGGAGTGAAAAGTGGGATGAGAAGCTAGGTGTCTGGCGTGGGCAGCCGAGTGCGTGGAGGAGTCATTAGCTATGATACAGAAGATGGTAGGAAGAACAGACGGGGAGCAAGGTGATTCAGATTGTGAATGTAAGTAGGACAAATCTGTGGGTCTGAAATATGAAAGACCATTTGAAAGCACTTCTTTTATTCACCTAATTACATCTGATCCACTCAGTGGTATTCTGTTACCTTAAGAGAAATCCAGGCTTTATATACGTATGAAGAAGTAATACTGCTTATCCAGTATCAGAGTCACTCTGATAGTGTCACTCCTTTCTTAGTGAAAAATTCAAAGAATAACTCTGCCATCTCTTTGTGCTGAAAGGTAATTTCTTACTTTGAATTCACATTTATTAATATTTTTACTCAGCCACCTTGATAGTCACTCTTTTCATTAGATGAATTACAGGTTATGAAAATCAGATGATTAAAAGGTAGATTTTAAAATAACTACCAATTTCACATTTCATTAACGAGCAGTGAGATTTTGAACACATTTTCATTTATATTATAAAACAGCTGTGTGTTGGCTGCTAAGTTTTTTCTTTCTGCTCTTTTGCTTGTAATTCAGGACTGACATTTACTTAGAAAGTGTTACTTAGAGATGTTACTTAGAAAACTGGGTGAATAAATGCTTTCTGGCTTCCGTCACTTTCTACCAGAATATTCACAGCTTCGGTTTTTTCAGTCTCTAGCTAGAGATCTGTTCAGGGATCTAGCAACCTAAGGGACACTGAAGAAAGTTGGTTCTCTGACTAATATTTCCACTAAAGGAACTCCATCTCTGCGCTGCTTCTTCTCTGTGTTTGGTGAAGCCACTATGCTCCAAGAGAGCTACTTGGAACATATTTAGAGAATTAAAGCAATGGTATTCACCAGAGTTAGCTCCTAGCTCCAACTCATGGGAAAGGCAGAGGTCTTGACAATCAAACTGAGCATGTTTTGGATTGTGTATCTGTATAAATCTTCCCCAAATATAATTATATATAGTTAAAAGAGAAATGTGACTTCTATTATTTTCTGTTTTATTCATTGCAGATGTAGACTATTTCATGTACATTATGGGTTAAACAGACTTCTGTAGGCTTCCCTGAACACCTAAGCATAACATATATTCTTTCTGTGAGAAAATGTGTCCCACATTCTAATGAAATTTTGAGGAAAAGTCTATTTCTAAAACATTAACTACTTGTACCGTGGAACAGAAAAAAATCTTCCTTTCCACTCAGTTTTTTAGTACAAGTCCTAATACAGTTGATGGTTCTTCCTACTGAAGCTTTATATATGTAACATTGACTCAGCCATTAAACAGTAATTTTCCTTTATTTTTTAATCACAATATGTTGTCCTCTAAGCAATAGCCAAGACCTATCTGACCAGCTCAGTTCTTGTAAGGATCAGAATGACCAGCTCTCATCTCAACAACCAAATTGCCTTGCCATATAAATACAGCCAAATATATTCCACATTAAGTATAGAATTCACTTGGAATAATAAATCAAGGCTATACTTTTAATAAATATGGCTGTGACTGTGCTATCACAAACCACCCTCAGATGTGGTAGGTATCTTGGGCAGGGATCAGCTGTGTACCTTCTGCTGGTCTTACCTGTCCTGTCTCAGAGGCTGGCTGAGGCTGGCTGACTTGGGAGAGTTTCATCAGTTCCAACTGAGAAGGTTGGTATCTCTCCATCTATGGTTTCTCATTTTCTAACTAAGCAAAAAATGTGGTAACAGTGACAGAGGATAATTAATTCTCACAGGAGAATTAAATTCAGACCCCATGTCCCATTGGCCAGTTCAAGTCAGAGGCCACCCCCTACCCATTTAAGAAGTGGAGAAATAGATTCTACTTTTTGATGGGAATATCTGCAAGGCTTGCATCCACTGCAAGGCTGTGGATGAAGAAAGCTGAAGAACCTATGGTCATTTTTACATTCTGCCTCACCTCCACAGGCAACATAGGCAACAAATGATTAATGTTAAAACTTCTAGAATGTTGTAACTAGATGAAACCAGTTTCAAAGTTGTTCATGACTTTATTTTTTATTTGATATGTTACTAATAGAAAAAAAAATTTTATGTTTATTTTCAATTGAACTTTTATTTAATCTACGTTTTTATATAGTTCCCAAGTTCAAGTTTTGCTACTTTCCATAGAGTGTTGTTGTTTGTATCTTGATTCTGAAAATATATAGAGTATTTCTCCCTTAATCTGAAACAGTATTATTAGTGATGCCCAATTTTATTCCTAAACAACTGGATTGAAATTGAAAGAGTTAGTGGCTCAGTTGTGTCTGACTCTTTGTGATCCCATGGATTGCACCCACCAGGGTCCTCTGTCCATGGAATTCTCCAGACAAGAATACTGGAGTGGGTTGCCATTCTCTTCTCCAGGGGAATCTTCCCAACCCAGGGATTGAACCCAGGTCTCCTGCTTTACAGGCAGATTCTTTACCATCTAGTGTTAAATAGACAACTCCAACATGTAGATATTCTTCCAAGTCTTCCCCCTGGGGAAGTTTAATTACCTCCTTCTTCCACACGGTGTCTCTGTTTAGACAGATTGAGAGAATTTAGAGGTGCCTTGGAGACCATCTTCTACCCAAACCCCTCATTTCACCTGTCAAGAAATAATCCCTGAAAATCCAAGTTACTTGCCCAAGGCCACACAGCCAATCAGTGGTAGAGGTGGAGCTACAATGGCCAGGGCCTCCGATTGCCAGTTTAATGCTTCTTCCACTGTTAATGCTTGTTCCCCTTCTTTCTCTTAAGATAGCCAAGGGACGAGTGCATCTAGTTTCTCTCTCAGGTTACAACCACTCTCGAATTTTCTAAGGTAACTGTAGGTCATTTCCTCTTAGCCTCTTCTCCAGTCTCCCCATCCTAGCATGTAGAAATTGAGATGGCCCTGCCGGGAACTTATCAGATCTGCCATTCTCAAACAGACAATATCTGCATTTGTCTTTACCACTAGTATTTATATTGAGTGCATACAGCACAATTCCAAGTTTCTGAAAAGATACTTATAATTTGAGAGTTACCCTTTGTTTATAAAAACCTTGAAAACAATTACCTAAATTATTTTTGATCAGATTTCAAAGGAAGTAATCATTCATTTAAGATGACTGAGTTGCAAGACCATATGCTTCTGGTTATACAACCTTTGGTGGAAATTTTCATTTTTATAGCTTGAATTTTTTGCCATGTTTGACTTGAAATCAAATGGCAAAAACTGATGCAGGTGAATACTATGCCTTTTACACATGATGTGTGTGTAAGCTTCTCAGCTCAGTGGGCTGAGCAAAAGTGGACATGGCCTTGACAAATGACTGGCTCTTGCAATGGTGTTTCCAGGAGGCTTATCGGGAGGAGCAGTTGATCAACCGGCTGATGCGACAGTCCCAGCAGGAACGCAGGATCGCTGTGCAGCTCATGCACGTTAGGCATGAAAAGGAAGTTTTATGGCAAAACAGAATTTTCAGAGAAAAACAATATGAGGAAAGACGGCTTAAAGACTTCCAGGATGCTCTTGATCGAGAAGCGGTAAACAATACCCTCCTTCTAAGCAATCCTTCTAAGATTTCTTTTGAGCCTTTCTACCGCATCAAGGTAAACAGGGCTCCATTTAGGTGCCAATCATTTCATGAGTCAGTTTTTTTATATGATCTCTCTATTATCTCCCTGTTTTTATTTTTGTACAGCTACACCAATGGTGCACATAAAATCCGCATACTATACTCTCTCCCTTCAGTCTTGGTTCTTCAAATATTTCACACTAACCACCAGTCCTTGTATCCACGTCTCTCTGATCTTTTTGGTTGTTTGACGGTCTCCAGTAGATTCTTCAAGAATTGCTCATGGGAATACTATTCCCTGAGTGCTTGTGTATTGATAACAATATGTGCCTTTTATACGAGTCAGTTTTGCCCTGTATATATATTTTCTTCCCTTGACTATCTTAAACACTTTATTCCATTTTCTTCAGGTATAAAGTGTTGCTGTCCAAAAAAAAAAAAAAAAAGATAATCTAAGTTTCATGTTTTTTAGATGCATAAAGGACTTTCTTTTTCTTTAAAATCCACTAAGTTTACTGGGATGTTATTAGTGTTCATTATTCTAGCTGAATACTGTTCTCAGGAAATGGGAGCATTTTCAAGCTGTCTCCTTTTTATAAAATACCATGAGTCTTTAATAAGCAATACCTTGCTTTCTGGTAAAACAAGATTTCCCATGCCTATATTGTAGTCTTTTTTCCTCAGAACTAGAACAAGCCATTTTTACAGGGGACCCTGGCTCATTGTAGTTGAGAATGGTTACAGAGGCAAGATATGGGTGCCAGGTATGCTCTTGGCCAACATGATATCATTGTGTTGAGGTCCTATATAGCTCTGAAAGTCAAAGTATCTAATCTTTTAGTTATTTGATATATTAGCATCTTCCTTATTTTTATATGTATTAGTTTTAATAACCAAAATATATTTATATTATCAAGGTGTTTATATGGATCACTTCTTATCTTTTTCCTATTGAGGTTGTTTCACATGTATACAATCCATTAATCCAGATTTGATTGAAGAAGTGTAAAACTTACATGGGAAGCATTTTAGATAGCTTGTCTTTACTGTCATAAACTATTCATAAAACCAGGCTGTGCAGAAGAGAAAACCTTACAGAAAATAGGAAGGTAATGCTTTATGTATAAATCAATATAAATATGCTTTATAAACCATGCTGATCATGGTTTCCACTGTGATATTTCATGAAAATGAATTGTAGCTTGTGTCAAAGTTAGGCAATTTTAAAAAGCTAGTTTGGAGCCAGATTTAAATGTAATCATAATGGTCTTTCAGATTAAGGGAATCATACCCTTAAAGATAGTCTGTGTTCAGCACAAAAATGTAGCAAGACTTGTGTTTTGTGTGCTTCTTAAGAAAAAAAAAAAAAAGAGTATCTGGAATATGCTGTCTTTGGGTGTTCTTCTGTATCATCACATGAGATTAGACTGTCTTTCCTCTGGGGAAAACATTATTCCTCCGATAACGGAAACTTTGCCTTTTTTATGTTATTAAGGGTTCTGTAGGAAATGGATTCTTCATGTAGAGTATGCAGAATTTTATGCTGTTATGCTGCAAATACAATGTTTTGTTGAGTACTGCACCCAAAATTTAAAAAAAAAAAAGAGAAATACCATTTGGAAAGTACTATATTCCCCAGAGTCAAGAAACTGACCAGTGCTTTTGCCTTTGTAGAACAGATATAGCCGAAAAGTTAGGAGGAGGGCAGGGAGCCATATCCCCTGTATTAGATCTGCATAATCTCAAGTGTCTTCAAGGGGTGAATTATCTGGAGGATTGTTTCTTTTCTCATCTTTGACGAGAGTAAACTTGAATGGATTCTGTGGCATTTGCTTACATGAGAAATAAGTGCCTATTTACTAAATATATTTTTTTCACAAGCCTAGTTAATTCTGTGCAGAATAGCAAAGCCCTAGTCTCATGGAGCAGGACTGCTCTCACTATGGTGAGCAGCATGACCTGTTCTCTCCTTACCTGGCTTGAACTCACTACAGAGGATTGAGACACTCGGTCTCCCAGAGCCTCAGTGGTCGGAATTGTGAGGCTCTGAATCTCCTAAAAAAAAAAAAAAAAAGTCACATCCCTTTCTCTTACATGATTACTTTTTCCCAAAGCTGAGGTATCTGCCTCCCCAGCACCCTTCCCTCTGAGATAACTTGTTTTCACAGTTTGAATGTATTACCTTCTGCAATAGGAGTGGCTGGTGCCCAAGTAGGGAGTGGGGAGGAAAGGAAGAAAGAGAGAGAGAACTTCATGTTTCTCATCAGGAGTTGGTTTTGCTTTTAAGTTAAATATGCTGATCTCTTTTTTGAAGGCACCTGGGCATCAATTCTATTTTAATTAAAATGGTTTCTGGTTTCAAATTTCAGTGCCACCTGCTATTATTATCAATAATTCTTTGCAATAATGTTTACCACTTGTGAGTATTCACTTTGAGTCCAGCACTGAGTTGTGTTCATCTCATGCATTATCATTCTCACAGCATCATTTGGCAGTGGACACTGCTCGTGTCTACATATCACACATCAGGAAAATGAAACTTAGAAAGCTCAAAGTTGCACAGCTTGGTGGAGAAGCCAGAGCACAGTGGCTCTCAGAGTCTAGGCTCATCACCACCGAGATTTACTGCCTCCCACAGATTTCCTTTCTCCTTTTCCTTCTTTCTTTATTTGGGGCTGCAACCCACTTTGCTGTGATGGGACCGGAAATTGTGGTGGGTTTAGCATGGGGGAGGAGAAAGGGGTAGAAATAGCAGACTCTGAGGCTAAAAAAGAAGGAAGAAAGGCCTGGCAGGAAAGAGAGAGTGAGGAGAGGGGAAGGGAGGGAGGAGAACAGAGAGGAAGCTGCTTTGTTCCTGCAGAAGGAATTCCTGGGCTCCCAAGGTTTGAGTTCCATAGCATCCTAAATATTCCACATGCCTTCCAGGCTCTTTGTAGTATCAATAATCCCACCTCACAACCCATTTCATTGGCTCTCTCCATAAAGTCTCATCTGGGTGCTCCTAGACTCTCAGATTTCTCTTCCCTTCACACTTTGAGAAGCATGCCGTAAGTATACTTACACTTAAACCAGGTGCTTTCTCCATGACAACAGGGCCTACGAAGCAATACAGCAACAATAGCAAGTACTAGTGTAATTCCTGGACCTGCCAAATGTTCAGAATCTACGTTAGAGGTCACCTAAGCTAACTCCTTTCCCAGCAAAGATAAAGCAAACTAACAAAATAAAGCAGCAACAACAAAACAAATGAAGCTTCCCTTCGATTCAGTGGACAGTAGCAGCCCATTGTCATGCATTTCGCCCCTTGTGACTGAGATATTTGCTCTCACCGTTAATTTCTGTTCATGCTAAGTCTTTATACCATCCCACCCTCCCAGTGAAGAGATGGAGATGTAGGAGGTTTCAGCCTGGCCCAGGTCCCGTAGCTAGTGAGGCTTCCCAGGTGGTGCAGTGGTAAAGAACCTGCCTGCCAATTCAGGAGATGCTGAAGGAGTGGGTTTGATTCCTGGGTTGAGAAGATCACTTGGGGTAGGAAATGACAACCCACCCCAATATTCTGGCCTGGAAAATCCCATGGACAGAGAAGCCTGGCAGGCTACAATCCAGCAGCTGAGCACACATGCCATGCCCGCAGCTAGGACTTGAGTCCTGTACAAACTGAGGCTTGAATTCAACCACAGCTCCTCTAGGCCCACATTAACCACCATTGTACATTCATTGGGTTACCTTGGGAGGTAGGTTACATTGGGAGGCAGGTCTTGTTTCTGGAGCATGTCAGCACATGATTGAATTTCTCAAGGAGTTGGTATAACTATTTGAAAACATTTGGTTGTGCCAAGTTTGGCCTTTTACTTGGTGTAAGGAAAGTGTTCCCTAAACAAAATAAGAGTGCAAACCAAGCAGCGAGTGATGTCAAACCATTTAAATATTTTCTTACTTTCTATATAAATACATGTCTTTATGAATTTATCAATTTATTAAGGCTGTAACAGCAGAAGGCTTCATTGTTTACATTTAACATTTGTTGGCAAATGTGTGATATTCTCAAGCCAGAATAATCAGGGAATTTCCAAAATATTTTCTAAGTATAAATCAGTATTCCAGAAGTCTCCTGCTAAAAGACATAGGGCATTAGCCAGAGTAGATATGTTAGATTAATTGGTCTTCTGAGATGGGCACAAAGGGGCCAGCTATGCTTGGTGCCCTGCACAACTTGCCTGTTGCTCTGTGACCCCCAACTCTGTTTGCAGCCCATGAACTCAGGACTTCTTGAATACTTCAGATCTAATTTATCATTAATCCATGAAGCACACTTTTCTCTGCACTAGGTTTTGCTGATAACATAAGCTAAGGGTGAACTATTTCTAATATTGTCTTTACCATAATACTTAGTACTTAATGTATTAAGGAGAAAGTGCTGTCTTATGATTTATCATTTTCCTGATATGAAAGGAGGTTACATTCTATTTAGAGATTTTTTTTTTTTTTAGCTATTGAAATGATGACATTATTTTTACCTGAATCACTGACCAGTTATGGTGATTTATGGGAGAGGAGTTTGGGGGAAAATGGATACATGTATGACTGAGTTCCTTTGCTGTTCATCTGAAACTGTCACAACACTGTGACAACATTATTGGCTATACCCCAGTACAAAATCAAATCTCTAAGATATATGTCTTTTCCTTCTCAGGCTTTAGCCAGACAAGCCAAGATTGATTTTGAAGAACAAGCCCTCAGAGATAAGGAAATTCATGAGCAGATCGCCATAGAAAGAGCTCAAGCTCGTTACAAAAAGCATTATTCAATATGTGCAGAAATTTTGGATCAGATACTTGATCTGTCCACTAAGGTGGCAGACTATCGATTGTTGACAAATAAGTAAGTGTTGCTTTTTTTTATAGTTAATACAATAGAGACACCAAAGAAAATGAGAAAAGAGTAAGATTGTGGCACTAAATTGATGAGTAAAGAGAGACAGTGATTATTCTTGAAAGACTTAGAAGTGGGGTCCAGAATACCTTGATTACAGACTTATTTCACCCAGTTACTAGCCTGATTTAATTTGTACTTATGTCTTTTAACATTTAAACCTTGTGTCTAAATTCTCTATAATTTACAAAGATGACTATAATAATTTACTTAAAATATTAGGAGCTTCCTAGAGGACTGAAATTACTTAAATTTTTTTTGTTTTACTAATCAAAATCACTTTTCATTGCACATTCTTTCTAAAAGGAGTCAATCTATTTGTAAGGAAACATTTAACAGTACAGAAAATATTAAGAATACACTGTTGCCAAAATCAGAACAAAGGATAGGACTTCCCAGTTGTCTAGTGGTTAGGATTCTGGGCTTTCACTGGCATGGTCTGGATTAAATCCCTGCTTGGCGAACTGAGATCCTGCAAGCCATTCAGCACTGCCAGATAAAGTAGAAACTTAAAAACAAGGAATACGTTGAAACATAGTTATAGAGGTGTCAGTAGATATGCCAATTCCTGCAACTGAGCTGCAAATTTTATCTGTGCTTCCAGGTGGAAAAAGCAAAAAGAGCAACACGGTTTGTCATATGATGTCTCATTTCCATTTCTAGCTCTTTACAGAATACATCACTCTTCTTGGTTCTCAGTTTAGAATAATGGTTTTCTCTTGTGGCCCCAGCTAAGATACAATAAGTAGTGTAGTGTATCTGTGGAGAATTATCTCAGCAACAGCTTTTAAGCAAATATGGCATCTGGCTTCAGAGACCAATTTCTTGTGATGTCCTTTGCTGGAAGCTGAAAGGGAATGGTAACATTGTAGTTCTCAGCAAAAGCAAAAGGATAAGGCACTCCACTTAAGTCTGTACACTTTTGATGTTATCCAGACTGAGATCTTCTTGAAAACCCACAGTGAAAAGAATGAAGGCCCCATGATATTCAGGGTCAATAGAAGTTGGGGAGATAATCCCATCACCTCTGGACTTGACAGGAACTTTCTCCACTGCTTTCACCCTGACAGCCATGTTTCTGACATCAGTTCAGCTCAGTTGCTCCTTATCTGACTCTGCGATGCCATGGACTGCAGCATGCCAGGCTTCCCAGTCCATCACCAATTCTAGGAACTTGCTCAAACTCATGTCCACTGAGTCGGTGATGCCCTCCAACCATCTCATCCTCTGTTGTCCCCTTCTCCTCCTGCCTTCAACCTTTCCCAGCATCAGGGTCTTTTCCAGTGAGTCAGTTCTTCGCAGCAGGTGGCCAAAGTATTCGAGCATCAGCATTGGTCCTTCCAATGAATATTCAGGACCGATTTCTTTAGGATTGACTGATTTGATCTCCCTGCAGTCCAAGGGACTCTCAAGAGTCTTCTCTAACACCACAGTTCAAAAGTATGTTTCTGACATAATACTGTATAAAAACTACTAAATGAAATAACATGATGATGAGGACATTTTGAAGATAAAACTATAATGGTACAAGATTGAGAAAAGAAAAATAAGACTAAAAATTGAAATGAATTAAGGAGTAAATGTTTAAAAATACTTTTTCCTGTTAATATAAATCCAAAATTTTGAAATTAGAATAAACTGATGAAGAAGTAATCTACAAAAAGGTTGAAAATGAAAGGTGATACAATGCATTATAATGATAAAAAATAGAGTAATAAGATAAAAATAGAGTAATAGAATAAAAAATAGAATATAGTAGATATAAATATAAAAACATAAAAAAATAATTTGGAGTGGGGGAAGTACAGCTTGATTTCCCTAAGTAAAATCTCATAATTCAAAATTGAAACATAAACAGAAATCTTGTTCTACTGTGGGAAAATGGGGTGGATGCCCCTTTCCCTATTTCTCCCACTAAGTACAGTGAAAAACCCTGGACGTTGTGAATGAAACAAGAAGGCTCTGAAGATGGAAGGAAGAAGTGGGACTGGCTGATGACCTCAGGACTCTGTGATGAGCTTCCTCAGTTCTTTCTCTTTTTGCCTCACACATCCCAGATTGGAACTGAATATTCTGGAAACAGAGATACTAATGGTATAGATACTAATGGTGTAGACAAAAAATAAGCCCGACAAGAACCTGCTGTCTCTAGTCGGTTAAGGAGCAGCCTAGCAAGATGAAAAACTTTCAGATGATAACCAGTCTTTTCCAACTATCACATGCAAGAAAAATGTAGCCTCACTTCCACCTCGGCCAGCAAAGGCAAGGAGGGAGCCTGTCTTCCACCCTCACAAGACTGTAACAAGGGACCCCATCACCCCACCAGGGTACCATCCCAGAGGCCAGGTAGGAAGCATGGACTTCCACCCCCACCAGGCAGGACCGACCACTGCTCCCTCCCCATGAGGGTCATGTTAGAGGAGCCAAGGGAGGGTCAGGACCTTCACCATCGCCCGGTGGTCACAAGGCCACCCCCACTGTGGCAGAGACCTTGTGAGGGGACAGAACTGCCACCTCCTTCATCAGCAACAAAGATGCCCTTCCCTCTGGTGATGAGGAAGTCCACATGGGGACCTCTGTCCTCACCTGTCGGTAACATGATGGCCCCTTCTTCTTCCCTTCCTCAAGCAACGTCAGAAAAAATCAACTAGAACAGAAGGTTTATATATGATCCAGAGTGTCACAGCATAATCCAAAAATGTGCAGACTTCAGTAAAAAGAAAAGCCATGCATCATACCAAAAGCCAGGGAGAGCTCAACTGAATGTAAAAATGAAATATATAGGATGAAATTTCCAGAGGTATTAATAGCATAAGTTTTTAAGGGGACTTTACTTTGAAATTTCGTGTCTAAAAAAGGCAATATAGAAATGCTTATATACGGGTTCAATTGTTCCCCTGCCCCAGAAAGCTATATTAAAAGTTCTACCCGCCCCATACCCCAGAGTGTAACATTGTTTGGAAATAGTCTTCACTGATTATTTAAGATCAGGTCATACCCATGGAAGGTGGGGCCCTTATTAAAGATTCCTGGTGTCCTTATAAGAAACAGAAAAGATGCACATAGAGAGAACACCTTGTGATCACATCAGGGGAGAATCACACAGCTGCCAGTCAGAGAATGCCAGAGGTCCCTAACACCCCTGGTAGAGCCTGGAAAGAAGACTGTGAGAAAGGGTTTCTCACACACCTGCTCCATGAACGCCTCTGTTGGGTGAGGCTGTGGAGATAGTCTCAGCCATGCTGGCTGGGCGCCAGCATGAAAGGAGCTAGACGTTAATCACCTGTCCTAGGGGCAACGTTGAGTTTTCTTTTCACCCATAGAAGGATTATTTCTGTGTCAAATAGGTGACCTAAAAATCCCCTTACAGAGCACAAACTTAGCTAGTAAGGTGAGGACTTCCTGTGTGTATTGTTTTTGACTATCATAGTATTTTATAGAGTCATATACTACTCTGACTTCTGTTACTCTCTAAATCCTGCTTTGTGAAAATTAATATTGAGAGAACATTGATTATATGAAGTCATTTTTATTTTAATGCAAAATACACAAAATTTTAAAATTCCAGGAGCATTAATATCAAACTTTGAAGGGGTCATTTGCTTTGAAATTTTAAGTGTCTTTTACTTCCAAGTGAATACAGTGTTTACGCATATATGTTAAGATCTTTTTACTCTCTACTGTTGACTGTCAAGATAACATTATTCTCTCTGTACTTTCCTAAAGAAGATGTTATCAACATTTTTTTTTCAAGATCACAGGGATATTCTTGGTATTAGGCTTCTTACATCAACTGACTTTTGTTAGGACTTCTTAACAAAATTATCAATATTCAGATAAGAGAATATTGATTCAGTAATTGCCACATTAAGTTTTTGACAATATATAAGTTGTTAATCATTTACTTCAACACAGGAGCCCATGCCATTTTAAAAATTCTTGTTAGAATTTTTCTATGCTTGAGTATATTAGTTATAAACTTCATATCTCTGCAATATCTAATAAATATAAATATTTTATTAATGGAAAACAATATATTATATTTGAAGTCTGCATTTAATGAAAAACTACTGTTGTGGAGAAAAATACATAAAATAAATTTTACCATTTTAACCTTTTTTAAGTGACTTTCAAACTGTTTAAAGTTTACTAGCATTGGGTACAGTCTCTCCAGAACTTTTTCATCATCCCAAACTGAAGTGATGTACCCATTACATAATAAGTCCCCATTCCCCTTCCCTCCAGCCCCTTGTAACCTCTGTTCTGGTCTCTGTTTCTATGAATCTGTCTATTTTAGGTACCTCATATAAGTAAAATCATATTTGTCCTTTTGTATCTGGCTTATTTCATTTTAGTAAGATGTCTTCAAGGTTTATGCATGTTGTAGCATGTCTCTCAATGAAATACAGCTCTTTAGGTTGTAATTTCAATTTCCACTATTTTTAGAGAAATGCATCTGAGTTATGTTAGGCTCTTTCCTTCCTTTGCACATTTTGTTCCTCTTGGAACTGTTTTTTGATTACTCTGTCCTGACTGCCTCCAAGTCATTCATCTAACTTAAGTAGAAAAAGTACTGAAAAATAATTGCAAATGCTACCAGATGTTCAGTGACAATAAAAGCCACCATACATTAGATTTTTCTGTTACGAATTACTTGCACATATGCAAACTAGTTGTCATATTAAAGGGGCCTTGGAAAATATTCTGTCTATTCTGCATAAGAGGACACTGATATTGGAACAGTTAAATGATATTCAAAGCTTGCACAGCATTTAGTATCACAGCTGGAAATCAAAGAAACTAAATTTTATGATTAGTGGTCATTATTTTTAGATATAGTGTGCTTTCAGTGCACAGTCAAAGCAAGTTTGACTTTAGGTAACATTCATTCATTCATACTACTAAGTTTCAGCCATTTTACTGGCTGTTAGGAATGTCATAGTAAGTGGAACTTCTGGCCTCAAATAGCAGAGCCTGGGGGATGAACATGGTAATAGAAAGGCTAAGATTTAAGATGTGTATTTAACTAACCATTGGTTTATCTCAACCTTTTTTTTCTTTCTTTGTTGCTGTAGCCTGATCCCATATAAGTTGATGCATGATTGGAAGGAACTGTTTTTCCATGGAAAACCCATATATGAGCAAGCCTCTCTTAGACATTTACCAGCTAAGCTCTCTGCAGAACACCTTGTAGAAATGGAGAAAAGGAACTTGCTAGATAACAATGATTATGAAGAATATAAGGTACCTATCAATGTGGAATAATTAAAGAGCATGCAACATAATAAATGCCATTGCTTTATATTAATTTTGTGATATTATTTCTTTTCATCTCTATTAAATAAAATGGGGTGTTTTGTGTTCTATTTTGCCTTAGTTTAATTTGTATTTATAGTAATAACTTAAATGCCTAGCCTATTCATAATTCATTATCTGTTACTTGCAGTAATATTGGAGAGTGGTCTGAAATAAAATTAATAATACAATAGGTGGATTTCAGAATTTTAAAGTTTTTAATTTATTCGTTAGCAGTTTTCTTTGAGTGAGCTATCTACCTTTGCTTCAAAACCCCTGGTCAAATGTGTTTCCCTAGTAATTTATCTACATAGCATATTGCTTTTAGAGGAAAATAAAAGGGGAGAAGATCTGAGTTTTTGAGTGATACAGATGCATTTTTATTCAATAATTTGATTCAGTGTTGTTTTTTTTTAATATGGGTGCCAGCTGTGCTTCTTAAAAGAGCCCCTGAAAGACCACTGGGATAAACCAGACTGAGATCTCATTATTGGCACTGCCAACTGCTAACTGTGAGGCCTGTAGTGCTAAGAGTCTTGATTTCATATCTGATATATGAAATGGGGATAACAATATGACTACCTTATTGTGTTGTTGTGAAACTTATTTAAGACAATATGTGTTAAACACTTAGCCAAGTGCAATACATGTTGGATGCAAATAATATGTACTAATTTATTTCCTGACCACCCTGCCCTCCCTATCCTACTTCATCTCACCTTTAGCAGGAAAGATGTGAAATGAATAGTTATGGGATAGAAGTTCTGGGTAGATCATCAGCAATGGAATGGCAAATGAGGCTTTTTATTCTTAAAAATGTGATTGAATGGGTTTTAGAACGGTAGTAAGTACAATATGAAAAAAAGATAATTTGACCCAATCATTTTCTGATACTTAGCAAATACTCAATGTTTATTGAAAGAAGGCACAAATAAAATGAATGAGTGACAATAAACAGAGCAAAGTGTAAAATAGCACTAATATGAAAATATTAAAAGAAGATAAGCTTTTTATAAAAAGATAAGAGAGATTTTGTTATTATGAGAAACTAAATGTATATCATATTTTAATTGGATAAGTCTATATATACATCTCACTAAAATAATTATTAAGGATTGGCCAGAACCTTATAGGATATATGTTCATATTTATTTGCATGGTCATAGAATATTCTAGATCTAGTATGTCAACCTAAAGTACAATGCTGCCTAATAAAATTATTTGACATTGTCAACCTATGTGAAGGTATTTCTTTCCATTGTAGATTCAAAGTAATTTTATTTGACAGATTTTGCTGGCTCATGAAATACTTGTTTCTGAATTATTTCTTAACCAGATCTATCTTGTTGCTTTCATAAATCAGGAGACCTGGTAGTCTGCAGCTTAGCAAAGACTTGTCTTTTTAACTTTTTTTCTTGTTTGGGAAATTGTTACCACAGGAACATGCTTGTCTTAGCCACATCCTGAAGTAGCTGGTATGTTTCTTTTGCAGCAAATTATAAACATTTCCTAGGAGTATGTGAACATCTGATAATGCTATGTATTTTATTTCTGGATTTGGCTGTTGTCCTGGAAGTGAATATTACCTTAGGATATCTGATATGTGTTATATGCTGTATTCCTTTTGACTTTGTGATAGAAACTATACCATATACGAGTGTTAACGGATGTACTGTAAACAGTCCTTTATTATTCCCTATTATTAGAACTTTCATTTCTTCAGATACTTGTTAAGTGTTTTGCATTTAAGTAAATAATAAATGTCTTAACTTTGAAAATACATTATCTGGCTTAAATCAGTTCAGTTCAATTCAGCTGCTCGGTCACATCTGACTCTTTGCGACCCCTGGGACTGCAGCACTCCAGGCTTCCCTATCCATCACCAACTCCCAGAGCTTGCTCAAACTCATGTCCATCAAGTCAATGATGCCATCCAGCCATCTTATCCTCTGGCTTAAATAGTCTTTCACAAGAGACAGGGGATCAACACATGTGGCTTAATAAACATGGAACAGTTTTAGCAAAGTGCTAACTTTGCTCAAAATTTTTAATCCTTCAGCCAAATACATAGCTTAAAAATTGATCTTCAAAAAGTTTACATTCTTAGCATATTTTATTAGTGCCTATATCCACCATCCATCCATCCAATACCTTGGCCACCTAATTCGAAGAGCCAGCTTATTGGAAAAGATCCTGAGGCTGGGAAAGATGGAGTGCAGGAGGAGAAGGAAGTGACAGAGGATGAGATGGTTGGATGGCATCACCGACACAATGGACATGAGTTTGAGCAAATTCTGGGATATTGTGAAGGACAGGGAAGTCTGGCATGCTATAGTCCATGAGGTTTCAAAGAATCAGACACAACTAGCAACTGAACAGCAGTATCTACCATCTGTATAGAGCTGATGCTTCCTGGTTTTGAGATCATACTTTTAAAACTTGGTTAGAGGAAGCAATCATGTTTTCTTTTTAAATTTTAATTATTTTAATTAGAATATAATTGCTTTACGATGTTGTGATAGTTTCTGTTGTACAACAAAGTGAATCAGCCACACACATATGTACATAGCCCCTCTTCCTTGGATTTTCTTCCCATTCAGGTCACCACAGAGCATCGAGTAGAGTTTCCTGTGCTATATAGTACGTTCTCATTGGTTATCTATTTTATACATTGTGCTGCATATATGTCAATCCCAATCTCCCAATCCATCCCATCCTACCTTTTCCCTTCGGTATCAGTATCAGTTCAGTCACTCAGTCATGTCCGACTCTTTGCGACCCCATGGACTGCAGTATGCCAGGCTTCCCTGTCCATCGCCAACTCCTGGAGCTTGCTCAAACTCATGTCCATCGAGTTGGTGATGCCATTCAACCATCTCATCCAGGTCAGAATTTTGTATGATGTGCTCTGCATATAAGTTAAATAAGCA
Source organism: Ovis aries (assembly GCF_016772045.2). NCBI lineage: Eukaryota > Metazoa > Chordata > Mammalia > Artiodactyla > Bovidae > Ovis > Ovis aries. The sequence continues at coordinate 38,667,776 of NC_056069.1, read as the reverse complement.
GAGTGACAATATACAGCCTTTGACATATTCCTTTCCCAATTTTGAACCAGTTCATTAGAATTTTCCAGTTTGTTGTGATCCACGGTCAAAGGCTTTAGCATAGTCAATGAAGCAGACGTTTTTCTGGAATTCTCTTGCTTTTTCTATGATCCAACAAGATGTTGTCGATTTGATCTCTGGTTCTTCTGCCTTTTCTAAATCCAGCTTGTCCATCTGGAAGTTCTCAGTTCATGTACTGTTGAAGTCTAGCTTGGAGGACTCTGAGCATTACCTTGCTAGCATTTGAAATTTTAAAAAATCTAAATATTGCACCTAGAAACTAACATAAAAACAATTTTTTGCTCATGTCCATGTCATATATGGCCACCAAAAATTTGACTCCTTTTCCCTCACATTATTTCCCAATCATCATATTCTCTTTTTAGAATGGCTACATGTGAGAGAACTCTGGACCAGGAATGGTGTGGCCAAAAATATAATTTATCTCTCCTAAGAGGGAGGCAGAAGCCTCCTTATGGAGCCATACCCTACTGGGATTCCCAAGCAACCACTACAGGATAAGAGTTGTTTAGTGGAGAATGGGGAGGAGTCCAAAATCCTATGGACCATGAACAACAGGCTAAGCCAAGAGCCCAACTGCCCCAGTTCAGTTGACAGCATGGCTCCCACACAGCAGCCACTAGTTCTCAGTTATTCAGTGGACTCCTGTTGGCAAACCCCAAGCTCCCCCAAATGCAAATCCCTTCCATACTCCTTACTGGCAAACGACTCACAGGTCCATAGTATTTCATTTTAACATAAGCTGCTTATTAGCAATTAGCTACTGAATGAGTTTGAGTTACTATAACTGGGTATTCAAACTAAATTTAGCTCATGGCCACGGTTTCCTGCTGATGCAGATATTTCTAAGAAGTCCCTACCACAAAGCACTTGGAAATTTGAGGGCTCTACTGTGCATGCCCATGAGCAAGGTGTAATTGGAATTCCTACAATTTGGAGGGAGGATATTTTGTGTCCAGCACATCATCCCTGTTGTCTGATGCTGGTCATAGTTTTTCATTGCTGTTATTTTTGTTTTCAATGAAAATTGCTATTTAATGATCTCTTGAGTTTGCTGTAGTTGTTAGGTTAACCCTATAAAGTGTGTTGTGATGAATGTTTTTATCAGCAACACTTTGACTCGTGATTTACATTAACTAAACTTTAAGATGTAGCTGTATATGTTAGGGTTTAACATTCATATTTTTGTCACTACTGCAGATGTATCCCTAAATTTATTTATATAATAGAACTTATTATCACTGGATTTATTTTCCCACATGGAAATAGGGTTGTGGGACTAAATGAGCCATGGGGGGGGGGGGGTCTCTCTTCCTATATAAGTCTCATCTGACTTATTTGACCCAAAGGCACTATCCAAATACTGACTTCTTCTTACTCTCCAACTCCAGCCTTTGTTGTTGATCCAGTGGCTCTTTAGATTTGACATTTGACAGTGGACTCTCCAGCCTAGCTCTTCTGTGGCTCTCTGACTTCCCAGTGAACAACCCAAATTTTTATGGTTTAGTGTCTGATCAGGCTTCCCTGATAGCTCAGTTGGTAGAGAATCCTCCTGCAATACAGAAGAGCCCAGTTCAATTCCTGGATTAGGAAGATCCACTGGGAAAGGGATAGGCTACCCACTCCAGTACTCTTGGGCTTCCCTTGTGACTCAGCTGGTAAAGAATCCACCTGCAATGTGGGAAACCTGGATTCAATCCCTCGGTTGGGAAGATCCCCTGGAGAAGGGAAAGGCTACTCACTCCAGTATTCTGGCCTGGAGAATTCCATGAACTGTATAGTCCATGGGGTCGCAAAGAGTAGAAACCGCCTGAGTGAATTTGTTCTCTGTGGGCTGAATATCAGTTTGAAGCCTGTGTTACTCAGGAAGTGTTGCTGGATAACTGACTGAAGCAAAGTGATCGATTTTAGTAGATGAGTCTTAAGGTCATGTGAAGAGATCTTTTTTTTTTTTTTTAATTGTGGTTGCTGTGTTGTTTGAGTGTGTGTGTTTAAAGATATCCATTGTATTAGCTCAGGCTACCAAAAGAAAATACTGTAGGCTTGGTGGATTCAACAATAGGGATTTATTTCTCATAGTTCTGGGAAATCCAAGACCAAAGTCCCAGCTGATTTGATTTCCCAGTGAGAGCTCTCTTTCTGAATTTCTGACAGCCACCTTCTTGTCATCTTCTCACATAAAGGAGGCAGAAAGAGAACTTTGATCTCTCTTCTTCTTCTTCTTCTTCTTAAAAGGATCCCAATTCCGTCACAGAGCCTCCACCCTTATCAGTTCAGTTCAGTCACTTAGTCATGTCCAACTCTTTGCGACCCCATGAATCGCAGCATGCCAACTCCTGTTCATCACCAACTCCCGGAGTTCACTCAAACTCATGTCCATCAAGTCGGTGATGCCATCCAGCCATCTCATACTCTGTCGTCCCCTTTTCCTCCTGCCCCCAATCCCTCCCAGCATCAGGGTCTTTTCCAATGAGTCAACTCTTCACATGAGGCGGCCAAAGTATTGGAGTTTCAGCTTCAGCATCAGTCCTTTCAATGAACACCCAGGACTGGTCTCCTTTAGGATGGACTGGTTGGATCTCCTTGCAGTCCAAGGAACTCTCAAGAGTCTTCTCCAACACCACACTTCAAAAGCATCAATTTTCAGCACTCAGCTTTCTTTACAGTCCAACTCTCACAACCGTACATGACCATGGGAAAAACCATAGCCTTGACTAGATGGACCTTTGTTGGCAGAGTAATGTCTCTGGTTTTTAACATGCTCCCTAGGTTGGTCATAACTTTCCTTCCAAGGAGTAAGCGTCTTTTAATTTCATGGCTGCAATCACCATCTGCAGTAATTTTGGAGCCCCCAAAAATAAAGTCTGACACTGTTTCCACTGTTTCCCCATCTATTTCCCATGAAGTGATGGGACCAGATGCCATGATCTTAGTTTTCTGAATGTTGAGCTTTAAGCCAACCATTTCACTCTCCTCTTTAATCTCATCTAAACCTAACTGCCACCCAAAGGCCCCACCTCCAAATACCATTACAGTGGAGAGACACAACATATGAATTTTGGAGAGACAGAATTCAGTCCATTACATATGTGTTTATTCAAGACACTTATAAAATGTCTCAAAGCTCAGATTTACTAGTCAAGTAAGGAATCCCTGGTTTCAAATGAAATTGTTTCATGGCCTCTTCTTTGCCTTTCCGGGAAAGAAATCTTAACTGAATGACTTACCTTCTGACTATGAATTTATGTTGGTTTTATCTTTTAGTTTCAAACATGCAAGAATATATGTGACTGTTAAGTAGGTAGAGTAAGTAGTTGCTTATATGATGGGAGTGGAGATTTTCTGCTGGGGCATTACACTTTGACAATTCTGCCAGCCATTGTACCTGATGCCCCATATTATCATGTGTGCTGAAGACAAGGATGGATGCATCAGAGGAACCTGCTAAAATATAAACATTTCCCAAAATAGATAACCAGAATCATGATCAGCCTCTAAAGTAGGAGCCAAGAAGGAAGCTTGGTACTGAACAGAATGTCCTCATGTTTGCCATATGCATTTCATAGCTGTAATGTTCTTCTGTCTTTGCTTAGATTTTTGCCCCCAGCTCCCTAAGTGAAGTGTAAGTTGCTCAGTCATGTCTGATTCCTTGCAACCCCATATACTGTACAGTCCGTGGAATTCTCCAGGCCAGAATACTGGAGTGGGTAGCCTTTCCCTTCTCCGGTGGATCTTCCTGACCCAGGAATCAAACCTGGGTCTCCTGCTTTGCAGGAACATTGTTTACCAACTTAGCTATCAAGAAAGCCCAACTCCCTAAATTTCTCCTCAAATGGTAAGGCTTTCGAGGCTAGGCATCATCATGTAGCTGTGTCCTGGTAGAATCACCATTTTGCCCTAGAATACTCATTAATGGCGATCAAGTGTACCGATACTCACAAAGCAAAACATCATTTTATTAGTTTTCAAAAGTATACCTATTGATGGCTTAGCCCCAAGAATGCGTTCTGACTATTTTGGGCTAAGAACTTCAGATGACTGGAGTAGGCTTGGCCAGAAGTCTGGCACTGTGCCTGTGGGGTATGTGTCTTATGTAATGGAAGGGAAGCTTGGGTCACTGGTAGAGTGAAAAGAAAGTGAAGTCACTCAGTCGTGTCCGACTCTTTGCGACCCCATGAACTGTAGCCTACCAGGCTCCTCAGTCCGTGGGATTTTCCAGGCAAGAATACTGGAGTGGGTTGCCATTTCCTCCTCCAGGGCATCTTCCCAACCTAGGGATCGAACCCGGGTCTCCTGCATTGTAGGCAGATGCTTTAATGTCTAAGCTACTACTGGTAGAGTATTTAGCTTCAAATTACTAGAACTGAAAACAAACTAAGTTCATTGGAAAACCATGGTAAGAGCAGTTGAATTCAGGTAACAAGATCAAGACATTAGACCAGAATGGAGAAATGATTTGCAAAATTAAAGAATTGGTACCTAGATAGAAGTAAAATGGAAAAAGGAGTAAGAAGGATATAACCAGAAAGAAGAGCCCTGGGTGACTGATATGAAGTTCACCATTCATTGTTTTTTGCTCTGGATCGCATAGAATAGAGAGAATCTAATTCTGCCGCTGGCTCCTCATCTAGAACCAGCCAAGACAAGGTGGTGAAAATCTTCCCTAGGCTTCCTGATTTTCTTGTTCATCCTTTGTTACTCTGACAACTATAGGATCCAGCTTCTGTACCACAAGTCCAACTTCTCTTCAATCAACTGCTCAGACTTCCCACCAAATATTTTAGAGATAGCTCTAGGGATCTGGTAGATAAATATGGCAAGAACACAGTGAGGTTCAGTTCAGTTCAGTTCAGTCACTCAGCTGTGTCCGACTCTTTGTGACCCCATGAATCGCAGCATGCCAGGCCTCCCTGTTCATCACCAACTCCCGGAGTTCACTCAGACTCAAGTCCATCGAGTCCGTGATGCCATCCAGCCATCTCATCCTCTGTCGTCCCCTTCTCCTCCTGCCCTCAATCCCTCCCAGCATCAGAGTCTTTTCCAATAGGTCAACTCTTCGCATGAGGTGGCCAAAGTACTGGAGTTTCAGTTTTAGCATCATTCCTTCCAAAGAAATCCCAGGGCTGATCTCCTTCAGAATGGATTGGTTGGATCTCCTTGCAGTCCAAGGAACTCTCAAGAGTCTTCTCCAACACCACAGTTCAAAAGCATCAATTCTTGGGTCCTCAGCCTTCTTCACAGTCCAGCTCTCACATCCATACATGACTACTGGAAAAACCATAGCCTAGACGGACCTTAGTCGGCAAAATAATGTCTCTGTTTTTGAATATGCTATCTAGGTTGGTCAAAACTTTTCTTCCAAGGAGTAAGCATCTTTTAATTTCATGGGGTTAGTAACCTCAAAAAACCTTAATGGATCCAAGAAAGTCTTTGACTTTTGGTGTTGGGCAGATGTGTTGGGCTGAGGAATAGAGAAACTTCCATCCAAATGATGCCCTACTCTACCACTCCTATCCAGTACCAGAGTCTGTCAGCCATATCATTGAGTACACTGACCCTACAGTAGTCTTTCATACATTTGTCAATGCCATTCCTAAGCTATTTTGGAGCATTGTATACCTCTTTGGTGGCTCAGATGGTAAAGAATCTGCTTACAGTGCAGAAGACCTGAGATTGATCTGGGTCAGGAAGATTCCCTGGAGAAGGGAACGGCAACCCACTCTAGTTTTCATGCCTGGGAAATCCCATGGACAGAAGAGCCTGGCAGGCTACAGTCCATGGAGTCGCAAATAGTCAGACACACCTAAGCGACTAGCACTTTCACTTTCACACCTCTTTGAGATATCAGCGTTTAGTAGTGAAACAAGAAAACAGAGTGACTGTGGGCATTATTATGAGAGAAGGTATGCTGTTTGGAAAAACCGTGTGAATTTTGCAGTGACAAGATTAGAGCAAGTCATAGTGTCTCCATGCTTGTGACATTTGAGAAATTCTAACCAAGCCTGTCTGACTGTCCCTGGCTGGTCAATGGCAACAGATGGGTGAATTCCAATGTAGAGGCCTCTGGAAAAGTTCTTTCTATGGTCTGCAAGACCATAGATATTAGTAAAATAGCGATCTGGAGGGAGACTGGCACCTCCCTGATGATGAACAGAGCATAGTTTGAGCATCTAAGGAATGAAGATTGCTGTTTTCATGAGGATAGTCACCACCACCAGAATTGTCTGTGGCACAAGGAGAGATCTGATATAAAGTCCATTGTAATGCCACCCCAAGGGCGCTTGGACTTCAGGAGAAACGAAGTAGCTTTATTTTTATTTTGTTTTAGACTCAGGCAACTGAGCTTTGAAAAGTGCTAGGCTGGCTACACAGCTGCTGCAACTTCCAGGGTGTCACATTCAATGCCTTGGAGGGCCATGTGGCTTGCCAGGACACAGAATGAACCAGTAGTGGGAGCCTGTCATTTCGGGGCAAATAAGGTGTTCTTTCCATGATCTCAGTGGGTGACTTTGCGTATGTGGAGTCAGACTGCTAAGCAGAATCTCCTGCCTGCTGTTTGCATCTGATTTGTCCTTGGGTTTCAATAAAACTGAAATGTGTTTGGAACAGGGGATCTCTTAAAGTGGCTTCATCTCAGTTACCCCCTGGTAATCAAATCTGAAGACAAAGTATCGGCCCAGTGATTCCAGCTGCATGACTTACAAGTAATTGGTAGCTCAGAGTTTTGGAAAAAGAAGCCTGCTGTGACTCACAACTGCTGAGCTTGCTGAATTTCTAAACTTGTCAGAAGGTAGAGTTATTGGATTGCATAGGGAGGTGTCATGTGGGCTTGTAGGCTTTGTCACTTTGTTGGTGACTGACCATAGCCAATTTGAATTTTCCTCCTTCCCTCCCATCTACAGCCATATCACCCTAAATGCGCTTGATCTTGTCTGAATTTTCCTCCAAAAATAACCACAAGGTACATGGATGTTGTTGTCCTGGTCTTCTTTTGTGACAGGCTAGAAGTTAACATGTCTGTTTCCATAGTATAATATCGGAGAAGACTGGGGAAGACTGCCTCTGGGACAGAAGTGAGCAGGCTTCTGAGTGAAAGCCATTATAGGATCAGAACCAGTTCTTCATATATCCTAATGAGCCAGAATTAACCATGAGATCAACTGATAGAAAGGCACTGGCTATTCACAGTGCTGCTTCTAGCCTGAACAGTCTTCAGCTGAGCAGAGCAGGTGAAGCTATGATAACATCTGCTTTTCCTTTGTTACCATGGGCGACACTTGCACTTCCTGGCCACAGATAAGATGTGGTCCAGACTGAACAATCTAGCTTAGAGGGATGTGGTGGCATACCTTCTCCCTAGAGGTGCACCTACCATGCCAACGTCAGTCAGTGAGAGCTGCCCAGCACCATGCCCCTGCCTCATCTGGAAGTCAAGGGCCAGTCTGTCTGGCAGGAAGGCGTAGCCAGACATCTGACCAGACTCTGACCTGACTGCAGGTCAGGTGACCTTAGAAAGGCTTCCAGTCTCACTCAGCCAGCTCATCTTTTCAGGTTGTTCTGAGTTCTTCTTGGAACTGGGTGTTGATACAGAGCTTGTTCCATGACAGCTCTTGGAAGAGAGGTCAGGATTGAGCTGCCCATCACCTAACTGGACCTCTTTCCTTCCTCCTTGTTAGAGGCAAAAGAGCATAGCATCCATTTTTCCATCAATCTTTCCCATTTTTGATAAGAACCTGCCTCTCAAACAGGTCCCACACAGTAGTCAAGCCCTATAGGGTTGCCAGTTTACATAAGCTGAATTTCCCATCTGGCAGAATACCCAACCACCCTTTCTTCTTCTGAGAACCAGGGGTGGTTATAAGGAACTTTAAAGTCTGAATTACAAACATAAGCAGTTCCTCTAGATTCCCTCAGGGTTTGGGGGTGGTTGGAGGAGAAAGTCTGGGAAAGCAAGGCAAAGGACAGAGGCTCAAAAAAGCTACGAGCTGATACCTTAGTACTTCCCTGTGGAATTTGATGTCTTCCTGAGTGCCAAATCCTCCAAGCATAGTAACCGGAATGCAGCTCCTAGACTTTCCATGTTGCCATAATAATAGATGTGCATCTGTGATATTTGATTCCCTCTGGTAGGAGACAGGACAGACCTGAACAGAAGGTCAGCCATGAGAACTAGCTCCAGGGCTCATTGAATTCTCAGAGCTGGAACAAAGGTGGTCAAGATAATTTACCTGAAGTAGTCAGAAACAGGAAGAGACAAAGGTGGGACCAAGCCAAGTCCTTTGAGTAGGCCAATGATCAAAGCTGAGATTGGGTAAGAACCAGACTAGAGAATGGAGATGAAGCCAGCAGATTGGTAGCTAGGCAGGCCAGGACTCAGATGAAAGGCTTGGAAGTTAATTGCCACAAACAGAACTAGAATATCTGCCAGTCATGTGGAATACCCTGGGTCAATGTAATCCGTGAGACCCAAGACAAATATCCAGTTAGGAAAATGAAACTAACCGGATCATAATAGCTTGGCATAGAACAGACCTTACCTCTTCATTCAGTCAGGCTGCTCCTTACCCCCTCAGCACCCTGTAAAAATCTCTGGCAGAACTTCTTACAAAGTCCCATTTTATAAATTCTTTATAATTTAGTACATTTTAACTGAGATGCTTCCTGCTGCCATGAAAAAGGATGCCTTGGTTTAATGGAGAAGCTCTTTGAAAAGCATACTCCAAGCTGTTACTTCAAGACCTGCTTCCAGGGTTAGCTAGTTTCATACATTGTGGATTCTTGTTAACTTCCATCTGTGAGGGTGATTCTTGCTGATCTTATCCTAGATTTTAGGTTGGCTTGTGTCTATTTTATTTGGAGAACTAAGTCATCCTTGTACTTAATCAAAATTAATAAGAGGCAATGTCCACGTATTCACTCATTTATTTAGTTCACATATATTGAGCCTATATTTGATTGATTCACTCGTTCATTCAATAAATATTGAATGCCTATTAGGTTCCAGCATGGTTCTGGGAATTGAGAGTGAAAAAAAGAGCCTTCAGAAACAAAGTCTCTTTAGCTCATTGCCATTGTCCTTAAACTAGTTATCTTTATTCCGGCCTAATTTCTCTATTTTTTCAGTTTTCCTTTTCCCTCATCATGTTCTTAATCCAACCTGACACATCTCCCTTTACTTACCCTTTATCTTTAGTCTTATTAGGGATTTCACAACTGTATTTTTAAGGTGATGCTGTAAAATATGTTCTACCAAATACTCAATCTGTCCATCTCCACTGGTCCTCTGCCTGACCTAAGCCTTCAGTTCTCTTTGTGGTCAACATTCTATCCCATTGTGTCTGACCACATTCTACAACTAACCAGTGAGGGAAGAGGGCTTTATTCTGACCCCTTGTGAGGACGCATGCCTTTCTGATTACAGTGCACTTCTTGATGGGCAAAAATGTGGCTGCTGTCTCCCTTAAGGGTATTACCATGTGTGCTTCCAGCAGCAACAAGAGAACTTCTGCTAATAGTTAAGCATTCAAAATCAGTGGTCACACAAGTCTTTCACTCAACCTTTATAACAACCCTGTGAAATAGATATCATTATCATACAAAGATGAAGGAATTGACAAGAGTATAAAGCACTGAGTGCTCATTCAGTCATGTTCGACTGTTTATAACCACATGGACTATAGCCCATGAGGCTTCTCTGTCCATGGAGTTTCCCAAGCAAGAATACTGGAGTGGGTTGCCATGCCTCCTCCAGGGGATCTTCCCAAACCAAGGATTGAACCACATCTCTTTCATCTCTTGCATTAGCAAGTGGATTCTTTACCACTGCACCCCCTAGGAAGTCCTCATAAGTTATTAATAAGTGCTTTAATATCTCTGGTTAGGCAACAAACCTGTATGTCTTTCCTTTTTAAGTACATATTTTTATCTGTACAGTTCTGTTTATGCTTCAACTTTAGAACCATTTGTGATATCTTGAAGGAAAAATAAATAAATAGCACTAACACTTTTGTTTCATTACATTAAATCAGATTACTTTGGAGAAGAATTAAGTGGCTTATAATTTTGGACTTTTTTGAACTTCCCTTTATTCAAGTCATTTTTCTTACACTCGTCAGTAGAAATGCAAGACTATGCTTAGGTTATATTTTTCTCATCAATTCCAGTGATTTTTGTCAAAGTTTCTAAATGCAATTTAAAAAGTTGACTTATGCTAAGTAAGCAGAAAAAATATCCAAAATATGTTAGGTAGTTCAGTGACTCAGTAGGTTCAATTCAAGAACTATGCTCAAGGTTAAACTTCCAAGGAAAATTACCAGAACCATCACAGCCAGATCTGATGAGAAGACGGTCACCAGCACAGAGCACTGGAAATTCAGGTTGCAGCAGCTACCTCTGCACCAGGAACTCAACTGCTAATTCTAGGAGCACTACTACTTTTTCTATTTTTTTTTAGAAATTTGCTTGATTTACAATATTGATTTACAATTGTTGGTTTACAATGGTGTATTAACTTCTGCTGTCCAGCAAAATGATTCAGTTATAAATATATGTGCATTCTTTTTCGTATTCTTTTCCATTATGCTTTATCACAGGCTATTGATTAGAGTTTCCTGTGCTATACAACAGGACCTTATTAGTTATCCATCCTGTATATACTAGTTTATATCTGCTAAATCTGCTAACCCTAAACTGCCAATCCTTCCCTCCCTCTCTTGCCTCCCCTTTGCCAACGTCAAGTCTGTTCTCTGTGTCTGTGAATCTGCTTCGTAGATATGTTAAATTTTCTACTTCTTTCTTTATCTTATTTGCATTGGCTAGAACTTCAAGAATTGTAAAGTAAAATAAAGTAAAAAAAAAAAGAAAAATGTGTTGTTCACTTTGGCTCACCATTACATATTGGTAAGATATGTAAAAAAAATGTTAGGCCAGTCATACTCAGTTTGTAGCATACTAAGAAATTTGTTTAATTTTTTTTCTCATCAGAAATGAATTTTGAATTGATCAGATGCTTCTTGGTCAAAATGATCGTATGCTTGTATTTTAACCTATTAATGTGATATATGATAGGTTTTCTCATTTTTAACCTTCATTATATTCATGAAGGAACTCGTATTCAGTCATGTAATATAAAGGTTTTGAGCACATGTTCTGCAGTCTGTCTGCCTGAGTCCTTACTAAGCTCTGCCATTACCATTTATTGTGACTATGAACTTCCCAGGTGGCACTATAGGTAAAGAATATGCCTGCTAATGCAGGAGACATGAGACTCAGGTTTGATCCCTGAGTCAGGAAAATCCCCTGAAGAAGGGAATGGCAACCCACTGCAATATTCTTGCCTAGAAAAATCTCATGGACAAGGATCCTGGTGGGCTACAGTCCATGGGATCACAGAGTCAGACATGACTGAGTATTTGAGCACACACACACATAGAAAAATATAACTTAGTTTCTATAATTCTCAGGGTTTTCTTCTGCAAAATTGGCAAGATAATTATACTTATGTGGAAAGAGCAAGAGAGTTCCAGAAAAACATCTATTTCTGCTTTACTGACTATGCCAAAGTCTTTGACTGTGTGGATCACAATAAACTGTGGAAGATTCTGAGAGAGATGGGAATACCAGACCATCTGACCTGCCTCTTGAGAAATCTGTCTGCAGGTCAGGAAGCAACAGTTAGAACTGGACATGGGACAACAGGCTGGTTCCAAATAGGAAAAGGAGTACGTCAAGGCTGTATATTGTCACCCTGCTTATCTAACTTCTATGCAGAGTACATCATGAGAAACGCTGGACTGGAAGAAACACAAGCTGGAATCAAGATTGCTGGGAGAAATATCAATCATCTCAGATATGCAGATAATACCACCCTTATGGCAGAAAGTGAAGAGGAACTCAAAAGCCTCTTGATGAAAGTGAAAGAGGAGAGTGAAAAAGTTGGCTTAAAGTTCAACATTCAGAATATGAAGATCATGGCATCTGGTCCCATCACTTCATGGGAAATAGATGGGGAAACAGTGGAAACAGTGTCAGACTTTTATTTTGGGGGCTCCAAAATCACTGCAGATGGTGACTGCAGCCATGAGATTAAAAGACACTTACTCCTTGGAAGAAAAGTTATGACCAACCTAGATAGCATATTCAAAAGCAGAGACATTACTTTGCCGACTAAGGTCCATCTAGGCTATGATTTTTCCAGTGGTCATGTATAGATGTGAGAGTTGGACTGTGAAGAAGGCTGAGCACCGAAGAATTGATGCTTTTGAACTGTGGTGTTGGAGAAGACTCTTGAGAGTCCCTTGGACTGCAAGGAGATCCCACCAGTCCATTCTGAAGGAGATCAGCCCTGGGATTTCTTTGGAAGGAATGATGCTAAAACTGAAACTCCAGTACTTTGGCCACCTCATGCAAAGAGTTGACCTATTGGAAAAGACTTTGATGTTGGGAGGGATTGAGGGCAGGAGGAGAAGGGGACGACAGAGGATGAGATGGATGGATGGCATCACTGACTCGATGGACGTGAGTCTGAATGAACTCTGGGAGTTGGTGATGGACAGGGAGGCCTGGCGTGCTGCGATTCATGGGGTCGCAGATTCGGATACGACTGAGCAACTGAACTGAACTGAACTGAACTGAAGAGTTGTATGAGAATCATTAGAAATAATTCATGAAAACAGCAGTATATGGGATATACTGAATGTGTAGTAAATGTCAATTAATATAGTTGTTTTGTCTTAATATAGGCTGATTGTTGTCAGTATTTTATGCATGATTCTTGCAGTATATTTCCAAATGAGTTTGGTTTGTTATTTTCTTTTTTGGATGCTGTTTTTGTCAATGATCTTTGACACCTTTTTAGTATCAGTGTTACATTAGTCTCGCCAAGCAAACTGGAAAGCTATCTTCTTCCATATTTCAGAAGACTTTAAATAACATTTAAATATCTGTTTGAGAAATGAAAATTTTTCTTTTTCTTTTTCTGTTAGTAGTATCATCAAGTTTCCCAGACACAGTTCTTCAGTAATGTTTTTCTTTCTTTCATGCCTTTCATATTTACAAATATTCCTTTTAAATTAATTTTAATTATTTGTACTTTCTTAAAATATCATTTTACCATTTGTTAATAAATTCAAATTTGTCATAGTAGAGTTGTATATAATATTTTCTTAAGGATTTTTAAGTCTCCTTAAAATCTGTTGTCACTGCCCTTCCTATGTTAAAAAAAATTGTTACTTGCTATATTTCACCCTTGTGCATAACTGGTTGCAATTTCATTATGATCAATATGAATAAGTTCTAGAATTATATCAATAAAAATATCTTAATAGTATTGCTCTCTAATTTATCAATCCCCATTATCATGAGTTTCTTCCTCCATGTTCTTTTCTAGTTATATAAAAAAATTCTTTTTTTCCTATTTTCAACCTTAGTTCACTTTCCTTCTTTTTATTTTAGATCAAAGCATTTTAAGCTAAATGACTATGAGTTTTCCTCTAACTACAGCTTGATTTCATCTCATATTTTAAAATAAATCTATCATTTTAATATTTTTCTCAGTCTGTCATTTACAAATGTTTATTTACAGTTTTAATTTTTCATTAAGAATCATTCAGAAAGCCAATCTTTACTTATTAAAAATAAAATTTATTTCTAGTTTTAGTGCACAGAAGTCAGAGAATGTGAACTGTATAGTTGTTGTTTTGTCTTTGTTTTACTTTTCCTCTAATTGTTTGATCATTGAAGCCAGAAACTTAAAGAAACTGGAAGACGAATATAGGAAACTTAGAGGACAACACATTGGTCATGAAAATTCTCTTTTATCTATCTTCAAAATATTTAAAAATAGTTTAGTATTTGCATACAGTAGCCCAATAACTCTTACTGTCTTTTATCTATCTACTGATAGCATCAATTTAAGTGTGTTAATACTCAACTGGCATTACAATTTGTCTCTACTCAATATGTCTACTTTCATAAAGTGTTAAGTATTTTAGAATTTATTTTTTATTTCTATATGGGAAGCTTATTTTTCACTAATATAAGAGTATTATGTTATTATTCATCTATGTAATATAACTATTTAAAGTACTGATTCACTTTTGTTTGTTATCATTTGTATTTATTTTCAATTTCCTACATGCTTAAATTCCACTTTTAAGAATATTTCTGTTTTGTTTTATTATTATTTTTACAGAACATGGTTGGAGAATGGGCCTTACCAGAAGAAATGGTTGAAAACTTACCACCCTCCAACAATTGCATATTGGGCCATGTGATTCACAGACTAATTGAAAGTTCTCTTCCTCCTCAAGTTGAATCTACAGTACCTGAGTTACCTTCATTTGCTATAAAAGGATGCTTGTTGGGGAAAACCTTTAGTGGAAAAACTACTGCTCTAAAGGCTCTAGAGAAAAGTAAAATTTATTTTCTCTTTTTTTTCCTTTATTGATTTCTATTTACAGTGAATATAGCTGCAAATGGCTCTGTCTGTAGAAAACATACATGAAAATCTGCTAATATATTTGGAAGTTCTAGCATTAAGAATATTGTAATAAAGTGATCACATAACTTATTGTCCAAAGCAGACACTTTTAAGAATATAGAGTCATGAATCAGAACTGTCCCAAGGAAACCTGGATCTATGAGCTTGCTATATAATGATGATGTATAGTATAAAGGGAAATAATATCTTAAACCTTTCATCATAGAGTTTACTTACTTTTCCAATAGATGAAATAGGAAAATAACAACTTGTCACATATAGAAAAGATATAGACTTAAAATTGTAACTGTTTTCATCCTTCACATCAATTGAGTTCTTTCCCTTTCATGAACTTTTGGCTTTTTCTCTAGAAGTTCTTTCAATTAGAAGTGAAATCACAGATTTCCATCTATTTAATAATTTTTCTTTAATACTACTTACCTATTACTGTTGTTAATAAGTGAGTATTATCAAAGAAAAGCTAATTAAATAGAATATGCCAACAAATTTGGAAAACTCAGCAATGGGCACGGGACTTGAAAAGGTCAATTTTCATTCCAATCCCAAAGAAAGGAAGTGCCAAAAAATGTTCAAACTACCTCACAATTGCACTTATTTCACATGCTAGCAAAGTAATGCTCAAAATTTTCCAAGCTAGGCTTCAATAGTACATGAACCAAGAACTTCCAGATATTCAAGCTAGATTTAGAAAAGGCAGATGAACCAGAGATCAAATTGGCAATATCCGTTGGATCATAGAAAAAGCAACAGAATTCCAGAAAAACCTTTACTTCTGCTTCACTGACTATTCAAAAGCATTTGACTGTGTGGATCACAACAAACTGTGGAAAAATCTTCAAGAGATGGGAATACCAGACCACCTTACCTGCTTCCAGAGAAATCTGTATGCAGGTCCAGAAACAACAGTTAGAATCAGACATGGAACAATGAACTGGTTCCAAATTGGGAAAGGAGTATGTCAAGGCTATATATTGTTACCCTGCTTATTTAACTTATATGCAGAGTACATCATGCGAAATGCTGGCTGGATGAAGCACAAGCTGGAATCAAGATTGCTGGGAGAAATATCAATAACCTCAGATATGCAGATGACACCACCCTTATGGTAGAAAGCAAAGAGGAGCTAAAGAGCCTCTTGATGAAAGTGAAAGAGGAGAGTGAAAAACATAGCTTAAAGCTCAACACTCAAAAAACTAAGATTATGGCATCTGGTCCCATCACTTCATGGCAAATAGATGGAGAAACAATGGAAACAGTGACAGACTTTATTTTCTTGGGCTCCAAAATCACTGCAGATGGTGACTGCAGCCTTAAAATTTAAAGACACTTGCTCCTTGAAAGAAAAGTTATAACAAACCTAGACAGCATATTTAAAAAGCAGAGATATCACTTTGCTGACAGAGGTCTGTATAGTCAATGCTATGGTTTTTCCAATACTCATGTATGGATATGAGAGGTGGACTATAAAGAAAACTGAGCGCAGAAGAACTGATGCTTTTGAACTGTGGTGTTGGAAGAGACTCTTGAGAGTCCCTTGGACTGCAGGGAGATCAAACCAGTCAATCCTAATAGAAATCAGTCCTGGATATTCATTGGGAGGACTGATGCTGAAGCTGAAGCTCCAATAGTTTGACCACCTGATGCAAAGAGCTGACTCCTTGGAAAAAACCCTGATGCTGGGAAAGATTAAAGGCAGGAGAAGAAGAGAAAGACAGAGGATGAGATGGTTAGATGGCATCATCGACTCAATGGACATGAGTCTGAGCAAGCTCCAGTCGACAGTGAAGGACAGGGAAGCCTGGAGTGCTGCATGCATGGGGTTGCAAAGAGTCGGACATGACTGGGCAGCTGAACAACGATTACTGTTTTACTAGAAAATTTAAAAATTTTACTAAGATCAGTCTGTATTAAGACTGGTAGGTCATTATTGAGATGTTAAATAGACCTGTCTAAAGCCTGACAAAACCCAATGAGATACCACTCCACACCCAATAAGATGAGTATAATTTTTTAGGAAATGGAAAATATGTGTTGGTGAGGATATAGAGAAGTTGGAACTCTCATACATTGCTTTTGAACGTTAAAATGCTGTAACCACTATGGAAAATAGTTGGTGATTCCTTGATAAGTTAAATAATTACTGTATGACTACAGCGATCCCACCACTGGTATATACTCTAAAGAGTAGAAAACAGGTGGTCCAAAAAAAAATCCCTTGTACAGGAATATTCATAGCGGCATTATTAATGATAGAGAAAAGGTGGAAACAACCCAAATGTTCATCACCAATGAGTCATTAACAAAATGTGGCATATCCATACTATGGAATACTACTCAGTCACTCTTATGTGCTGCAACATAGATGGACTTTGAAAACATCATAGTAAGTGAAAGAAGTCAGATACAAAAGACCACATATTGTTTGATTCCTTGGATATAGAACGTCTAGAATAGGCAAATCTCCAGACAGAAAGCAGTTTGTTCTTGGGGGCAAGGGTAGGAGATAGGAAGTGACTGCTTAATTGATGCAGGGTTTCCTTTGGGGTGATCAAAATTTCTGGAAAAAAGATATCAGTAATGATTGAACAACATTGTAAATGACCGTAATATTGAAATGTATCTTTTAGAATGGTTAAAATGGGTCATTTTACATCGTGTGAATTTTTGTTGCTGTGTAGTTGCCAAGTTGTGTCCAACTCTTTTGCGATCCCATGGACTGTAGCCTGCCAGTTTTCTCTGTCCATAGGATTTTCCAGGCAAGATTACTGGAGTGGGTTGCCATTTCCTTCTCCAGGGGATCTTCCCAACTCAGAAATCGAACCCACACCTCCTGAGTCTGCTGCGTCTGCAGGCAGACTCTTTTACCACTGAGCCACCAGAGAAGCCCCGTATGAATTTTACCACAGTATTAAAAAAAAGAAATCTTGACCCAAAAAGCATTTCTAGGAGACCCTAAACAGAATCTTCTAAGTTTGAAGCCAGCACTGAAGAACAATGATTCAATTTCCTAAATGAAAAGCTATTCGTAAAATAATCTTTTGTATTTTAGGCTTTCCTATTCAGGTACTTTCTATTGACACTCTTGTTCAAGAAGCTATCCAAGCATTTCATGACAATGAAAGTATCAGCGGGGCCCATGGACTTCAGAAAGCACCTGAAGAAAAGGTTTTACCAGTTAGGCGAAAGAGTGGTAAAGAAAACCAGGCAAGTGTGACCTTAGTTTTCTTCTCTGCACTTCATACATTAGAGATTTCCAACTGGCTGGCATCTAAGAGATCCTCTAGACCAGAGATTGGCAGAGTTTTCTGTAAAAGTTCAGACTGTAAATATTTTAAGTTTTATGGGCCCAGAGGCAACATCAAGGATATATTACATGGGTACTTACATAACAAGAGAAAATTTCAACCCCCATCCCTACTGCCCTAATACATACAAACACACACATATTATTACCTAGGTGGGCCATCCAGTATGGTGGGATAGACTTGAGTTCAGGCATTCTCCTGAAGAAAGAGCCACTGGTTGGTAAGGGGGTTCATTCAGTCGCTAAGTCATGTCCAACTCTTTGCAACCCCGTGGACTACAACATGCCAGGTTCCTCTGTCCTCTGCCATTTCCTGGAGTTTGCTCAAATTCATGTCCATTTGTAAGGTAAGGGGGTGGAAGGCTCAACTGTAAGGGCTTGGAGAGGGGTGAGATGTTGGCGTTTTGGGAAAGTTCACGAAGTGATCGGCTCTCAGAGTAGAATTCCACTACGGAAAGCTTGGCAGTGACCAGCAGCAAGTCCCCATCTTCTAGATGCAGCCCAGTGCCAGTCCTGGGCAGCAGCCAAGGAAGGTGTTGGAGAGGAGCAGACAGATGGCAAGGGGGATGCTTTGCAGTGCTATCCCCTGGAGAGATGCTTATGGACTGTGTATAAACAACCAGCCTATTTTGCCCCAGGGATCGTAGTTTGCAGACCTCTGATTAGACTAATATATCTCAGTTTTGGGGGTAGCTGGTAGGGGAAGATCTCTTATGGTTTACTTGCATTACTGTTTCCATCAGTGTTGCGTCTTGCTTATTACGTAAAGATTCTGGGGCAGGAACTTGGAGAGTATGGCCCCACGTTGAGAATTAGGATGTGATCTTGTTATTGTTCATTCGCTAAGTCATGTCTGACTCTTTGTGACCCCATGGACTGCAGCATGCCAGGCTTCCCTGTCCTTAACCATCTCCCAGCGTTTGCTCAAACTCAAATCCATTGAGTTGATGATGCCATCCAACCATCTCATCCTCTGTTGTCCCCTTCTCCTGCCTTCAATCTTTCCCAGTATCAGGGTCTTTTCCAATGAGTTGGCTCTTTGCCATCAGGTGGCCAAACTATCAGAGCTTCAGTTTCAGCATCAGTCCTTTCAGTGAATATTCAGACTTTATTTCCTTTAGGATTAACTGGTTTGAACTCCTTGCTGTCCAAGGGAGTCTCAAGAGTCTTCTCCAGTGCCAGATATAGTCTAATCTGCTCTTTTAAAGGGAAACAGTAGCAGTTCTAAACATGAATTGATTCGTTTGGCATCAGAGGCTTGTTGGTTAGGCTTTGAGGAATCCCAGATTCTAAATCCACTATTCTTTTCCCTACCTTATGCTGTCTCTGAATAAATTAACAGAGACTCTAATCCAGGTCATTTGCATGAGCTGCAAGGAAAATGCCATTTAACCATGATTCTGAAAATAACTGGGAGGGTTTTTCTTCATTGTGGGCTGCCTCTTCTTCTGTGTTGTGGTACTCTATATTCTAACTGATGAGGTAATAGATAATGTACATATTTTTCTTTATTTCCATTATGGCTATGACTGACCCCTCTAGGTCTGATCTTTCTAAGGTGGTTTTCCACAAACTCTACCTCTTTCTCAGCTCCCATTATCCTTTCCAAATGGCAGTTGTATATTTTACATAGAAACTGAAGACCAGCTGAAAGACAGATTATACCACGGGTTACTATGTGTTTCTCTAAGTACAATTATCATCAAACTGTGTTCATTTCTAGAACTCATTCAGTTCTTCCTAATATCATTAATGTTTTAGATTAATGAGTCTATGGTTGTAAACCTTACTTATAGAAGTAAAATCAAGAATGTTATTAAAATCTGACAATGTTAAAATCTCTCCGTGTGTGCCGGCATGTACTTTCTCCCCAAAGGACGTGCAAGATGAAGCACTACCAGAAAGAGAAGATAAAACCAGACTTGGTAAGTAAGATAGCAAAATAAATCATCCATCATTTACATAAGTGAGACTAATAGTAGGAGCACATGGATGTGAGCACAAACAAACTTTCAGGACAAGAGAGGAGAGATGGGGAGGGTTACACAGTTGTCTAAGTGGTCACAAGACAGAGAGAACAAGATCAACACAGCTGTCCCTAACCACTGTCTGCCACTGGCAATAAGAGATGACAATTTCAAAGGAATCTTTTCACATCCCTTCAAGTAGTTGCTCAGTTTTGTTGTGGTTTTGAAAACAGCCAGGCTAAATCATCATCACTCTTCCTGGCTTTGCAGGGAGACAGTAGTTACTGTTTCTTCTCACCTATGCAGGTGGGCGTGTACCACTGTGCTGTCTGCACGCAGCTGCTTTTGTTCACTGTGGTGAGGGAGGCTGTGGCTCTGTCTCATCCACCCACCTCAACAGTGGTTCCTCAGATATTATAAAAGTTAACGCTTATTCTCAGCCTTGTGCAAAGCAAATAGAACCAAGCTTTTCAAACCCAACAAAACATTATCTTCCTTGGGATCTGGGCTTCAGTCCTACAGATCCTTGGTAAAACCATTGAAGAAAAACAATTTTAAATCTTGACTATGTTTTCTATTTGTGCTAGTTAAGGCTTTACCATATTTAATCATTGCATAAAGTTTGGTTCCTCCTGTCCCATCACCACTGGAGAAGGAAATGGCAACCCACTCCAGTATTCTTGTCTGGAGAATCCCATGGACAGAGGAGCCTGGTTGTCTACAGTCCAGGGGGTCGCAAAGAGTAGGACACGACTGAGTGACTAAGCACAGTACCATCACCTTAATGTCCATCAACCTTGGACAACATGCATGTTTATTATGAGCAGGCAGTTCTGCCAGAGAGGCCAAGTTTCCTGTCTTTTAAAAAAATATAAGCTGTCCCTTGTTTCAGTTATTTGTTTCTTACATGATAATTCTAATTGATTTTTAAACTATCGTTAAGTATTTTATGGCATTCTATTATGAAAGTCCAGTAACTTATAAAAAGACTTTGAAAACTAATTTTTTACATACAATTGGACTAAACTCTCTGACTTCTAGAATTTTCCACCTTCAGACATGTTTATTACCTATAATTTGATAGCCCAGGAAAGAAATGTGAACGTGAAAATCACTTAGTCGTGTCCAGCTCTTTGCGACCTCATGGACTGTAGCCTGCCAGGCTCCTCTGTCTGTGGGATTCTCCAGGGAAGAATACAGGAAAAGTGAAGATACAGTTAACTAGTTATATTTTTGGCTTGTTTTCCAAGAAGAGAAACTGTACTAAAGTATTTCTAATGACATTGTTATGAGTGAGCCACACTGGAGGAAAACAAGTAGAAAACATGGAGCCACACAGTGGCCAGGATTTAATGTTGTGAAATGAAGGTAGATGCCACGCTGGGCTGCTGCTTTCACTTCCTTCCTCTGCGTATCTCAGACACAGCTGAGTCCAATAACCCGCAGGTCCAAAACCACAGATGGTCAAATACTAACATGGCTGTTAGTTGTCAGTACCGGAGTACGTTCTCATCACTTTTTCCATTCCTAGATACCGATGCTAGAAAAGCAGCAAAAGCTGAAGAAGTCGTAGCGAGTGATAGTTTCTCTGAAGTAAGTACTATAATCTAATTTTGGCTACTAGCATATTGAAATGTGCTGTGATTCATAGCCTTTCTGTAGCATTTTCATCTTCATATGAAATAGCAATGTGCTCCTCTTTGGCTTAAACCTGATGATGAAATACTAAACCTGAGTTTATTTGATATTTTTTATATCTTTATATAGTTTGTATCTAAAGCAGTGGAAATTGCTTTCAGTTGTGCCGGTAAGAAAGTAAACACATGCTTTTAAAAATTTTAGACTTATACCAAATTTATATTGATGTGTTTTTCTTTACCACTTAATTTATTATTTTTATTTCTTTCACAATCTCTTTATCTTTAAATTTTTTCCAGGATTTACCCTTAGACTTATTGGTGACTGTGCAGAATTTTTCATTAATCCCTGAAAAAATGTTTACAACAATTTGCCAACTATTGCTTTTAATGAAAACTAATATTTCCATATATAGGATTGCTTTACTGTATATGGAAATAGAATGGTCAAATAGAATGGTCACATTAATCAAGTGGGATTTTATTAAATATAATTAAAGTAAATAAATAAAAGTATATCTTTTAATTTATTGTTTTTTCCCCCAAGGAAATCAATTTTATAATATTTTAGATTTCAAAACTGCTTTAAGATAGAAAAAGTTTTGGAAGAATATACACCAAGCTATAAACATGATGACATATAGGGAGAAAAATGAGTTTGGAGAAAATGATCAAAAGGGGCTTATAACTTTTTCTCTGTATTTTTGAAATATAAATTAGCATAAAGGCTAAATATACTTTTATATTTACATTTATTGAGTTACAAATCTCCTGCACTCCATATTCAATTCAGTTCTAAGGGCATACTTTGTTCCATGTATTGTTATAATCTGAGGGGGAGTGTATATCAGTGAACAAAAGTGACAGGGTTCCCAAGCTTTAAGGAATTTACAGTCTAAAAGAGAGGGACCATAAACTCATATGTAAATGATTTTATATGAACAGAAAAGAAAAGGAAAAGTAGAGTAAGGGAGATCGCTTTGAGAGAGTGATGTTTAAACAGATTGAAAGAAGATTGACAGAATCACCACTGGCTCTGAGGAACCATTTCAGGTCTCCAGAAGAGCTGAATGATGGCCTTGAGGCAGAAAGGTGCTTGTGCAGCAAGGCAGGGGAAGAGAAGCGAGGAGGTTAGAGAGATGAGCAGGAAGGGAGAGGAATCAGGTCAGCCAGGGTCATGGAGGCCATGATGAGGACATTGAGAGTACAGGGGAGCCTTTGCAGGGTTTAAATAGAGACATCCCCGATGGCTCAGCAGGTAAAGAATCTGCCTGCAATGCAGGAGACACAAGAGATACGGTTTCAGTCCCTAGACTGGAAAGGGACTGGAATAGGAAACGTCAACCCATTCTAGTATTCTTGCCTGGGAAATCCCATGGACAGAGGAGCCTGGTGGGCTATAGTCCATGCGGTTGCAAAGAGTTGAACACACTAGCACATAGTACCATTTGACTCATAAAATGCTCACTCTAGTGGCTGAGTTCAGAATAGACGCTTGGGATGTTCTGTTCATATAACAATATAAATGCTGGAAAAAATAGAAAAGCTAATTATCTGAGGGCCAAAATCAGGTATCAAAAAAGCAAACAGTATTATTCAGCCATAGAAAAGAATGAAATAATGCCATTTGCAACAACATGGGAAGACCTAGAGATTATCATAATAGGTGAGGTAAGTCAGAGAAAGACAAATATTATATTCTATCAAATGAATTTATATATAAAACAGAAACAACTTGCAGACTTAGAAAACAAACTTATGGTTGCCAGAGAGGAGGATAGGGGAGGGATAATGTGGGAGTATGGGATTAACAGATGTATGCTACTGTATATAAAGTAAACAACAAAGATTTACTGTGTAGAATAGAGAACTATATTTAACATCTTATAATAAACTATAACGGAAAAGGCAGAAATATATCAGATTTGACCATTGATAGAAGAGAACTTCAGTGGGCAAAAGTCAGGCTTGCACAGGTCACCCCAGGAGGCATGCTCCCTCTTCGTGGCATGAGTGACTAGAACTCAAGCCAAAAGCCTCAATCTTTTTGATTTAACATGTTAGAGGATGAAATCTGGGGACGCCAGAGCAGCTAAGTATTAAAGAGGAAGATCTTGTAAAGGAGGGAGCTAGAGGAGGAACTCCCTAATCTGTATATACATTTTCCTTAACTGCTTGCTGGATTCCAGAATTGTACTAAAGGATCAATGTATTCACCAGAGGACATGACCATTTAATTTTTTTTCCCCTCCAGATATTTAGAATCTGACTTTTAAATGAGCTCTTCCCTACCATTCCTTGTTTATTTTCACAGCTCACTGTGCGTGCTCAGCTTGGTGCAAAATCAGAAATGCTGCTGAAGAAAGGAAAGAGCATATCTGATATATTGCTAGTCAGCATCATGGTAAATGCCATTAAGTATGTATCTATGGACCACAATTTCTTTCTTATGTCTATTTAATATATTAGCAGGTAGAGCTTTATAAAGAATAATGTAGAAGTCATTTTAATTTTTAATATCTAATGAATACATACAGAAAGAAAAAGATGTATCTTGTGATTTTCATGTCTGTATTTCACTTTCCTCCCTTTTTCAAACTTGACTTCACTCACCCAGACCGGAATTCAAGTTAGGTTCTCTTCTCTTTTTTTTTTTGGCTGTGCTGAGTCTTCCTTGTGATTCTTGGTCTTAGTTACCCCAGGGTATGTGAGATCTTAGTTCCCTGAACAGGGATGGAACCCATGTGTCCTGCATTGGGAGGCAGATTCTCAACCACTGGACCATCAGGGAAGTCCCAAGTTCTATTCTGTATGGGGAATTCAAGGAGAAATTAGACAATTGGAAAAGCCACAGGACAGGTTTGGGAGAGGAGAAACCCTCACTATATGGCTTTGGGCCAAAGTGCTTCCTCATTTTGTGTTTCTGGAGGAGAGAGTGACCCCAGGGGTCCAAAGGCCAGGCAGCATAAGGTAGGAAGGCAAGGAGAAAGTAGAGGTTGCACAGGCAAGGAATAGCATATGCATAGCACAGAGGTGATGTGTGATAGGGTAAAGAAAAAATTTAAATAGGCTATAATTTTATGATTCCTCCTTCCTAAGAAAAAAAGGATTTTTGTCAGCCCTCCTTTACAATTGAGAAAAGAGAGAAATTTCAAAAAGCCATAGGGTCTCGGTTAATTAATTCATGCAATAAAGAAATGAGGCAGAGCAGGATGGAAAAAGAAATAAAAAAGGCTCTTGTGAAAGACCTTTGCAACCCCTCACCCATCAAGTGGGTGAGGGGTTGGGGGCTGTGCTGCTTGGGAAACATTATGACCAGGAGAATGAGGACAGGAGGCTTTGGAGAATTTTTCCTGGGCATCTGCAATGGACTCTCCCTTTCGAGTTTCCTTAAGAGGCTTCATTCAAGGTTTAAGTTGCCTCTCAGTGGTGGTATATCTTGGACTGATTGCTTTTTTGAAGAAACTTGGCCACAGTTGGCCATTCCCAAAGCTGGAAGGGATCTCATTCTAACAGTTGCAGCATTTTTCAAAACCTGGAATAAAACATGTTTTAGCCATGGTATTCATCATTCAAAGAAAATTGTGAATGAAGAGCATCAGCTCTAAAATGGATCTTACCTTTGGTTTCCGTGGAGTTGGACTGTCTACACCCCACCCTCACAACTCTGCTACCTTCTCATTACCACCCTCCCCTCTGCCCCTGAGACACGTTCAGAGACCTGCCATCAGCCTGAGAGCCTTCCATTTAGTTCGAGTGCATCCTTCTTCGATGAGGAAAGGAAGGCCTGGCAGTTCAGTTGGGCAGTCCAGTCACATGTCTGGTTAGTGGCATAGCCAAAGCGGAAGTCTCCTCATTCCCTGTCATCTCGTGTCCTCATACTACGGCCTGACAAGCATGGCCTTGGCCGCCTCCTCCCCTTGAAGTAACTCCTGAGACAGGAGGTGGGAGAAGGTTCCTCAGATCTGGTAAAATGCTCAAGAAGTTTCTTCTCCTCAGACTGAGGCCAATGAATTAACAATCCCATTCTCTGCAGAATGCTTACCATGCTCTGAAGAAGCCATAAAAGCAAAAAGCAGGCTTTCCTTGCCCTTCATAGCCTAATAGGAGTAATAGAAGCAGTGACCTGAAGGCAGCTTAATACTGTGGAAAGATCACTAGATTTGGGATCACTTGCAGTTTTGTGACTTTGAACAAGTAATTAATTAAAGCTCTCTGAACTTGAGTTTTCCCATTCCTTTCTTGCCACACTGTCACCAAAACAAACAAACCGGCACCAAAACACACTTCCAAACCTTTAGAAAGGGAATTCTAAGTGTTTAAATGAGTTATAATGGAGAAAGAAATGAAATTATAATTTTTCACCCAAAAGTCAAAGTCTTAATTTACATAATTTAAGGATTTTGCAAGAGCAAACTTGAAGTTGTGTTCCAATTTAAAGAACTAAAATAATAGTTTTTGGAGCACCTATTCTCTTTAAAGGATATGACACTGAATGCAAAAACTGAAGAAGGGATCCTTACATTTCAGCAACTTAGAATTTAATTGAGATAAAGAAGATTCACTTGAATTTTTCTAAGTCAAGAAACGTAAGAGTTAACCAATTGTGTGAGGAAGTGAACAAGAATCCAAAGGAGTTCAAAGCAGGCTGTTATGACTCCACGCTGGATTGGGTGGGGTAGGAAGAACTTTCCAGGTTGGCGATGTGAGTTCCCACCATATGCTAAATTCTGTGCTGAGTTCTTAAAATGTATTATTTCAGTTCATCCTCACCAGCATCCTGTGAGGTATGTTATGTTATCCTGCTGTATAAAGGAGGAAATTAATGTTCTAAAGACGAACACCCTATGAACGCAGCTAGAAAGTACTATTTATATTCATGTAACAGTGAGGAGTTGGAGAAGACTCTTGAGAGTCCCTTGGACTGCAAGGAGATCCAACCAGTCCATTCTGAAGGAGATCAGCCCTGGCCTGGGATATCTTTGGAAGGAATGATGCTAAAGCTGAAACTCCAGTACTTTGGCCACCTCATGCGAAGAGTTGACTCATTGGAAAAGACTTTGATGCTGGGAGGGATTGGGGGCAGGAGGAGAAGGGGACGACAGGGGATGAGATGGCTGGATGGCATCACTGACTCGATGGACGTGAGTCTGAGTGAACTCCGGGAGTTGGTGATGGACAGGGAGGCCTGGCATGCTGCGATTCATGGGGTCGCAAAGAGTCGGACACGACTGAGCGACTGAACTGAACTGAACTGAACAGTGAGGAGATTGGTGTGTCCAAAGTGAATGGTTCAAAACTGTGAGAGAGAAGTTATAGGGGAGCAAGTTATGGCTAGTTCATTTTAAACACCACATTGTGGCTTCTGGAATAGATTTGGAGGGCAGCAGGGATCCACAGAGGGATTTTGAGCAAGGCAGTGTTTGTGGTACAATAGGAAGCCTAATGTCTGTGTGTGCATGCTAAGTTGCTCCAGTCGTGTCCAACTCTTTGCAACCCTATGGCCTGTAGCCCACCAGGCTCCTCTGTCTGGGATTCTCCAGGCAAGAATACTGGAGTAGGTTGCCATGCCCTCCTCCAGGTAACTTTCCCAACCCAGGGATGGAACCCAAGTCTCCTGTGGCTCCTGCATTGGCAGGCAGATGCTTTACCTTCTGCACCACCAGCAAGCCCAATTTCGGCCATAAAGAAGTAAAATTCATGCAGAAAGAGGTTACTATGGAGTTGAAAGAAAGATAAAGGCAAGATTCATTGTGTTATTATTTCTAAAGGGATTTGTATCTATCAAACTATTAATTATTTGTCCTTTCTTTAATTTAGTCAGATACCTATGTATAAAGGCTGGATCCTGGATGGCTTTCCAATGACATTAAACCAAGCAAAACTTCTGGAGGAAGCACTCACAGGCTACAACAGAAACCTCATAGAACTGGAGGGAAAGAAATCACAAACATCCACATTAGCTGTTGACCCTACAGCTTCCAAAGAAGTGCCTCTTCCCCCTTCTGCATTTGATTTTGTCATGTTATTAGACATTTCAGATAATTCCTCACTGAATCGCATGAATGACATCATGGGTAAGCTGGACACCTTTCTAAAAATGTCTTTTTATGTAATTCAGAGTTCTTTACTTTTCTCTGAAATGGTAAGTATTCCCGTTTACAATTGTAAGTGGATAATAAAGAATCCATTTCAGACTTCCAAAGAATTACCTAGCACAGCTTAGTTGCCTCCTGCTCTGTCTGAATTCAGCACTCTAGCCCAAACCTGAAGCTAGTAGAGAATTCCATGGTGACCGCAAGCATCTCATTCAACCCTTCCATCAGCTTGTCAGCTCCCCTGGCCCTGAGGTGCCCTCTTTGAGACTTGCATGAATGAAGGAGCGTCTCATGGCTACTTAGTATATCTTGGTGTGTTACTCTAGTGAAGTTCATGAACCACATTGGGGCTACAAGCAAGGATTTCTAACATCCTTCCCTTAAATTGTGTATTAACTGAGGAGCAGTTATCAGTTGACTGAAGTCCTTACATCATGAGGTCAAATAGTCTTGCCAAGATTCATGGTTTAACTACTTTCCATTGTTGAGATGAAAATATCACTTTATTCCATAAATTAAGTAGTTATGAATAAAAGCACACATTCTTAGCTTTGCAGGTTATTAGGCATTTGACCTTTGGAAAGCTAATTCTTTCTTTCTTCTAAACCTCCATCTCACACTATATATAATAGAATGGCTCATTGCATTATTACTGGATAATTCAAGGAAAACTGTTTCATTACTCACACTTCTGACACCAAAGGTGTATGGGTTTTCCATACCACCCAGTTCTTCAGTTCTTAATAAACACCAAGTGGGTGTCCTAGAATTTAATTCAATCCTAGCAGTAACTTCCCAGAGTTGTCACAGATTTTCACAGTTGGCTCAGTCCCACAAGACTTCTTCCCACTTCAGATGTCTGCCTCAATGCAGTGAATCCCCAGGTTAGCCACGCTTCTGTCTGACTTGACTATAAATTAGGGGTTTCCATGACCCCTCCTCAGGTCTGATAGATTATCTATAATTATCTGTAATGACTCACAGAACGCAGGGAAGCACTCTACTTACTATTACTGTTTTGTTGTAAAGACTGACATAGAAGATACAAGTGAACAGCCAGTTGAAGGGGTACACAGGGCAGAGTCTGGAGGAATTCCAAGCTCAGGCCTTTCCCCCGTGGAGCCTGGTGTGTGACACACGCCTGGCACATGGATGCATTCACCAACCCACAAGCTCTCTGAACCCCTTCTTTAGAGTTTTTATGGGAGTTCCATTATGTAGGTATGACTGACTATATAGTTGAGCATTGGTGATCAGCCTCTAGCTTCTTCCCATCCCTAGAAACCAGGGGCTAGGACTGAAAGTTCCACTCTGTGGTCAGCTGGTTGCGCAGGCAGAAGGGCTCCACCCTCCCAAGAGTCACCTCTTTGGCATAAACACAGATAAGGTTGAAAGAGGCTTATTATGAATAATGATAATATAAAAACCCTCCTCTTACCACTATAGGAAATTACAAGGGTTTTCAAAGCTCTGCGTCAGGAGACAAAATCCAAATATACATTTCTTATTGTCTCACATATATTAAATGAGATAAATGTTAAACACTTAGTATAGAATCTGGTACATGCATCAGGAACAATAGTAGCAAGACATCAGGAAATGCATCAGGAAAAACAGTGGAAGACTTTGAAATGAACAAAAAATTATTGGATATTCTTTCAATAGAAGACTGAGTATTGTCTATGGGACCCTTTGGAGTATTTGGTTTCGTAGGATTCTGTACCTTTCACTGGCTTAACTCATCTCTTCTATAACCATAAATTGTAGAAAATTGATGTTAATTCAAATTATTCTTGTGCATAGACATACAAATGAATTTTATTCAATTAAGATAGTTAATTTCTACATGCTGAAAAAGATAATTTCAAGTATGACATTGTTCTATACATAGTAACCAGTTTTTTCATCTATTACCATCTATTTTATCATTCCTGTCTGTGAATATGTCCCTTATGCAAATTTTCATTTGAACTAGTTGTAATATCTTGCTGATTCCCTCATTAATTAAAGAATTAGATGATGTTATTGTACATTGTATATGTACAATATATTTGCTGTTACAACTAATATAATGACATTTGTGGCTAAGAGAGACTTAGGGAATCATTTCCTCCTATATTTATAGGTGGACATTTAAAGCATGAGCACTTGACTCTTCCTTATTTTGAGTTTGTATAGTTTTGAGATCTTCCTTTCACTGTTTATTTAAATAAAAGGACAAAACCATTAGATACTACTTCAGCTCTTGAGCACAGTACTTTATATTGAATGCTGTCCATCGAATTTCAAAAGGGAGAATTTACTACTGTCCATACAAAGAAGTAGGGGCTGTACTGACAGTAGTGATGATTGTTCAGCTAACTTCCTATTCTTGTTCAAGGATATCTGAGGATAGGTGAAGAATACTGCCAATCCATGGCTGTTTATTGGCAGAACAGAGCCTACAACTCAAAGCAATCCAACTTGCTTTCAAGATATGATAAGGGCTGAGAATGTTTATTTCTTGATCTTGGTGCTATTTATCCTATTTTCAGTTTGGGAAGCCACTGAGCTGTATATTCACGTATGCATGCTTTCAGGAAGGTATAGTTCAATAAGCAGTTTGAAAATTTAAAAAGAAATTCAGAACTTGGAGTGAGATAACTGGAATCAAATGCTTTTTCTTTCATTTATAAACTATACCATTTGGGGCCAATTTTAGAATCACAATCCTACTTTACAAGTTTTGTTGTGGATATAAAATAATGTACTACAGTCTTCCCTTAGTATTCACAGGGGATTAATTCCAGAACCCATTTGGATACCAAGAGGAGGGCATGGCAACCCACTCCAATATTCCTGCCTGGAGAATTCCCATGGACAGAGGAGTCTGGCAGGCTACGGTCCATGGGGTTGCAAACAAACACAACTGAGCGACCAAAATCCAAGGATGCACAAGTCCCTTATATAAAATCATATGAGACTTGCATATAACCTATGCACATCCTCCTGTATACTTTAAATCATCTCTAGATTACTTATAATACCTAATACAATGTGACTGCTATATAGTTGCCACACCTGGAAGAATATAGTTTTGCTTTTGGGCCCTTTCTGGAATTATTATTCCAAATATTTTCAATCTGTTGTTGGTTGACTCCACTGATATGGAGGGCTGACTGTATGTGTAAAAACATTTAAGAACTGTGTGCTAAATTTTACCTATAAATCAAGTAAGACAAAGACTGAAGCATTTCCATTGGGTTGATGTCTTTGATAACCAGAAGGAGAGCTGTTTCAATGGAGTGGGTGACAGGAAAGGATGGATTGCTATGGAACGGAATGTGAATGGGGGTGGGGAGGTGGAGAGTGTGAGTAAAGATACCTCTCAAGAAACTTGTCTCTGAACAAAAGGAAAGAACTATGGAAACAGGATATTTTTATCATTATTGTTTTAGTATTCCTTTTCTCTCTCCCTCTGTCTCTCTTTCTCATCTCTGTCTCTCTCCCCCTCACACCCTGTTTTAGGAAAGGGTACACTTATATGAAAGAGCTCAGCTGATTTTTGAGCCAGATAGTCAGTGAGGTTACAAGTCAAAAAGAGATGGATATCATCTAAGGCTGATGCAGCAGAAAGATATAAACTGAAGTTGTCAGATGAGGGAGAGAAGTTGAAATGTTCAACCGTGCAACTCAGGTTTGCTAAAATAATAAAATCAAGTCAGGATAGTGCTTGTCAATTTGGGGAAAATGCTGTACAAATTTATGGGGATGGGTCATAGAGATTCATCAACTATAGAGGAGTGCTGGCAAGACAAATGATAAGGGTACAGATCATTAATATTGTAGAGATGGGGCCGTTCCAGAGGTGGAGCCCTTCAAGGTGATCAGAAAATCCAAGATGTGGCCATGTTAGTGAAATGGAGAGAAGAGGAAGGGGCCAAAGCCTGGGTGCAATTTGGGAAGAGAAGAATGCTGATACATGTTCTGAAGTCCTTGACAAAATAAGCTATTGACCATGGGATGGTTCATGATCGTTCCCACAGTCTTTTTCCATCGCTCATTGTCATCAGCATCTTTGGGTTTTCTGAATAACCTAAAAGCATATTCTGTTTTCTGAACTAATTTCCTCTTTTTCTATCATGAATATAGATGGAGGACAATTGATTGCTGTATCCTGTGAGGGGCCTTCATCTTTTTGGGTGCTATTAATTTGCTCTTCAGTGTTCTCTTGCATTAACTGAGTAATCTAGCTCCTTTTTAATCTAGTTCAAGGCTTTCTTTCCCTCTTTATGATTTTCCATCTATACTGAATTCATAAGTATTCTGGACATTGTTTCTTAATCTTTGCTAGGACTCAATCAGAGGAGCTGAAATTGGTTTTGGCTTCAGTCTCCTGTGATATGTTCCTTTCTGTCTCTTCTACAGGGAAAAATCATAAAGTCTAGAAAGATAAATTATTGTGTTCTAATATAATATTGACAAATAACTTGCATATTTGACTTTATGGCTACCCTGTTATTTCATTCTTAATTTTTACATCATGGTGTTGATTTTCTAATTGCTTCCTTGTTTGTTATTTATGACAAACCATCATTTTTCAGTACCTTCTCTTCATGGTCAATCCCAAGATGTTCTACCTTGAAACTAGAGCTCCTCTTAAATGTTGTATTTTACCTCCTTCTCCTAATTTCTAAGGGAAATTTGAATTCTGACCCCAAAACTATACTTTACTTTTTCAATATTTTGTTAAACATTTTAATTAATATTGAGCCAAAGAGGAGGACCATATTCATTTGGCTTTTTTGTATCAGTATATTTTGGCAGTGCTACTGCAACTTTGACTGGTGTAGCAGATTGTCTAATTAAGTAATTTCAATATCATAGCTAAAGCATTTTCAAGTGAAGCTCCTCGTGAAGATATCAATCAGCGTGTAGCTGCTAAAAACAAAGATACAGATGAGGACCAGAATTTAAGAGATCAAATACAGCACAGGTTAGTTTAAAACTCATTGTCTTCTTGTTTCTTGCCCTGTGAACAAACTGGCAACTAGTCAATTTAGAATCATCAGATCTAGGGGGAAGATGTATTTCCTAGCGTTCACTGTTTTATAGGTAAAACAAAACTAAGTAGCGTTGATATTGAGTGAAATATTTATGTGCTAGCTTTTATATTCAGAGTATAAGTCATCAAAGTCACAGTAAAAAAGAATTAAATCAAGCAACATTTCCCTTTATGGCTACATGAACTTACAGGTTCATTAGACGGAATCCTAATTCAGCCCTCTTTCAACAAATGCCAATGAAGATCTTGGAATTCGAAAGATCTAGGCATCAGAGTATAGAGTGTAGTTCTAAAACTAAAATGAAATAATGCGTAATAAGCATTCTTTTGGTTGTATGCAGTTTGCTCATTGGAAAAGAAAAATTAGACAAAGTTAAATAATGTTTTGAAAACTTGAGAACTCTGAAAACATGAGTTGAGGCAACAAAGAGGAATTTGATTCATGAGGCCTATCTACTCTCAGAGGACAAAACTCATTCCACGAGTATGTTTGAGTAAAGCCAATTTGCATGGACAGAGGAGTCTGGCAGGCTATAGTCCATGGGGTTACAAGAGTCAGGCATGACTTAGTGACTGACTAAGCCACCACCACCATCGACACTTACTCAAGGGTCTCTTGAACTTCTCTAACTATGAAAAAGTAGATAACCTATGTGGCTCGGGCTATAGCTGCCAGCAGAAGGGCACTCAGTCTACTATGAGTACAGGTGATGTTTCCTTAGAACTTCATTTAGAAAACTAAACCCACATCAAAGGTTTCCTGAAATGGTAGAATTTCCAAATCTTCTCTTACTCTTCCCTATACCTCAAAACATATGGCTAGTTGGCATTAAATGATGTCTTCTTTATTTTTATTTTTTTTACATTTCAATAATCATTTTATTAGTTACAGAAGAATCTCTACTAGTATTTACATAGTGCAAAAAAGCTGTTGTTACCCTCTAAAATGTGATATAACAATCATCCTTCATACAGCAAAAGAACAAGATGAAAATCCCTTCACGTTATAATTCATAATAATTTTGCTAGCTTTTAATTAGAGCATTACAATTAAGACATTAAATTATAAATTCATGTGGTATATTTAGAAATTAAATTAGAAAAGAATACAAATCCTTTTAAAGTATGATGTGCCAACAAAGTTTAAATTTTTATCATTAATTAGGATTCAGATTTCAGATTAGGCAAACAATTTGGTTGATTCTGGGAAGTGTGTAAAGTTTGGAAGGAACAAGATAGGAAGAAGATAATAAATTACTTCATGAAAAATTTTTAAAAATCAAAAAAAGATAAACGGATAAGTTAATGTTCTACCTTGTTGGCACAACATACAGAAAATACTTAAATAACAGGTTTATTTTTAAGCAAACAGTAGTGAACTCCACATTCATTTTTTCAACTCTAACATAAAACTGTTCAATCCTAACACATTGTTGCTTTAATATATGTATAAAGAAGTATTACTGTTTGTAAAGCTGCTGTTTGCTTAAAAATGATGTCTTCTTTAAAGTGGATATATTTCATTGCCTGTAGACTTCTTAAAGTTGCTTTTTTCATATATGTTGGCAGCTGTTTTTTTCATCATGTACATCAGATAAATCATGCTTAATGTTACTCCAACATTTCAATCAGTATGTGATATTCATATGTGATATGTGATATATATTATATATTCAGTACATGATAGTCATATATTCAGTATGTGATATTCATATAATTCATGATATTATATTCATATAATATTTGGGTTTTGCAGAATTGTAGGCTTCCTGGACAACTGGCCTTCGTTGGAGCAGTGGTTTACAGAGCCAGAAAACATTTTGATAAAAATCAATGCTGAAGTAGATAAACAGTCATTGTTCCAAAAAGTAAAGGAAATGATTATGACTGAAATAATTAAAAAAGAAAATAAAGGTAATTACAATTCTTTTATAATTTTGAGTTTATGTAACAAAAATGTAATGTGTGGTTTTGATGAGCTTAGGAAGAAATGAAATGTTACCCTTTTGTTTATCAGTTATCACTGACAACTGTAATTTCTTGGTATAATAAAAAGTGGTCAAAATTATCAATATCACAAAGGTTCTAAAACTGCCTTGGTAGAATGCTTTCTTCCATCCCCAGATTTGTGACCTAACTACTACGATTTATCAGTGAACTGACACCGAAATAGTGCATAAGTGTAAGCTGCAATCACCTTGGGAAGCCAGGAGTTCAAATTTAGAAAGACAAGCTTCCACATCTAAATGTCCACGCCCCCAAAACATCCATGTGAAACTTTCAGACAAAGCAAATATGTTATATAAAAGGCTTAACATGTTATTTTGACAGTCAGAAATTAGGCTAAGAGGAGGAAGGTAACCACTAGAGTTGAGATTGAAAAGCAAAAACAAATTGAATCTAGGCTATAGCTTCAACAAGCCTGACCCAGACTTGCCTGAGAGTGTCGAGGAGTCTCCAGCAGAGGCATGGGTCAGTGGTGGCCTGCTGCTGGGTTGAGGGCAGTGAGTATAGCAGTACATGCATGGGATCTTTTGAAGGAGGTCACCATTATCTGCATTACCTCTACCATAGTTTGGCCCCAGGTAAATAGCAGGGAGGGAACACAGCTCCACCCATCAACAGAAAATCGGATTAATGATTTACTGAGCATGGCCTCCCCCATCAAAACAAGACCCAGTTTCCCCCTCAGTTAGTCTCTCCCATGAGGAAGCTTCCATAAGCCTCATATCCTTCTCCATCAAAGGGCAGACAGACTGAAAACCACAATAACAGAAAACTAACCAATTGATCACATGGACTACAGTCTTGTCTAACTCAATGAAACTATGAGCCACACCATGAAGGGCCACCCAAGACGAACGGGTCATGATGGAGAGTTATGACAAAAAGTGGTCCACAGAGAAGGGAATGGTAAACCAATTCAGAACCTCATGAACAGTATGAAAAGGCAAAAGATAGGACACTGAAAGATGAACTCCCCAGGTCAGTACATGCCCAATATGCTACTGGAGATCAGTGGAGAAATAACTCCAAAAAGAATGAAGAGATGGAGTGAAAGCAAAAACAAAACCCAGTTGTGGATGTGACTGGTGATGGAACCAAGGTCTGATGCTGTAAAGAGCAATATTGCATGGGAACTGGGATTGTTATGTGCATGTATCAAGGGAAACTGGAAGTGGTCAAACAGGAGATGGCAAGAGTGAATGTCAACATTTTAGGAATCAACAAACTAAAATGGACTGGAATGGGTGGATTTAAATCAGATTACCATTATATCTACTACTGTGGCAAGAATCCCTTAGAAGAAATGGAGTAGCCATCATAGTCAACAAAAGATTCCAAAATACAGTACTTGGATGCCATCTCAAAAATGACAGAATGATCTCTGTTCATTTCCAAGGCAAACCATTTAATATCACGGTAATCCAAGTCTATGCCCTGACCAGTAATGCTGAAGAAGCTGAAGTTGAACGATTCTATGAAGACCTACAAGACCTTCTAGAACTAACACCCCAAAAAGATGTCCTTTTCATTATAGGGGACTGGAATGCTAAAGTAGGAACTCAAGAAACATCTGGAGTAACAAGCAACTTTGGCCATGGCGTACAGAATGAAGCAGGGAAAAAGCTAACAGAGTTTTGCCAAGAGAACACACTGGTCACAGCAAACACCCTCTTCCAACAACACAAGAGAGGACTCTACACGTGGACATCACCAGATGGTCAATGCCGAAATCAGATTGATTATATTCTTTGCAGCCAAAGATGGAGAAGCTCTATACAGTCAGCAAAAACAAGACCAGGACCTGATTGTGGCTCAGATCATGAACTCCTTATTGCCAAATTCAGACTTAAATTGAAGAAAGTAGGGAAAATGACTAGGCCATTCAGGTATGACCTAAATCAAATCCCTTACAATTATACAGTGGAAATGAGAAATAGATTCAAGGGATTAGATCTGATAGACAGAGTACCTGATGAACTATGGACAGAAGTTCATGACATTGTACAGGAGACAGGGATCAACACCATCCCCAAGAAAAAGAAATGCAAAGAAGCAAAATGGCCATCTGAGGAGGCCTTACAAATAGCTGTGAAAAGAAGAGAAGTGAAAAGCAAAGGAAAAAAGGAAAGATATACCCATTTTGAATGCAGAGTTCCAAATAATAGCAAGGAGAGATAAGAAAGACTTC
This sequence comes from Ovis aries, assembly GCF_016772045.2. Classification (NCBI taxonomy): domain Eukaryota; kingdom Metazoa; phylum Chordata; class Mammalia; order Artiodactyla; family Bovidae; genus Ovis; species Ovis aries. The sequence goes on along the minus strand of NC_056069.1, from coordinate 38,630,971 downwards.
CTCAGTGATCAGTGCAAAGAAATAGAGGAAAACAATAGAGTGGGAAAGAATAGAGATCTCTTCAAGAAAATAAGAGATACCAAGGGGACATTTCATGCAAAGATGGGCTCAATAAAAGACAGAAATGGTATGGACATAACAGAAGCAGAAGATATTAAGAAGAGTTGATAAGAATACACAGAAGAACTATACAAAAAAGATCTTCATGACCCAGATAATCATGATGGTGTGATCACTCACCTAGAGCAAGACATCCTGGAATGTGAAGTCAAGTGGGCCTTAGAAAGCATCACTATGAACAAAGCTAGTGGAGGTGATGGAATTCCAGATAAACTATTTCAAATTTTAAAAGATGATGCTGTTAAAGTTCTGCACTCAATATGCCAGCAAATATGGAAGACTCAGCAGTGGCCATGGGACCAGAAAAGGTCAGTTTTCATTCCAATCCCAAAGAAAGGCAATGCCAAGGAATGCTCAAACTACCTCACAATTGTACTCATCTCACTTGCTAGTAAAGTAATGCTCAAAATTCTCCAAGCCAGTCTTCAACAGTATGTAAACCGTGAACTTCCAGATATTCAAATTGGTTTTAGAAAAGGCAGAGGAACCAGAGATCAAATTGCCAACATCCGCTGGATCATGGAAAAAGCAAGAGAGTTCCAGAAAAACATCTATTTCTGCTTTATTGACTATGCCAAAGCCTTTGATTGGATCACAACAAACTGTGGAAAATTCTGAAAGAGATAGGAATACCAGACCACCTGACCTGCCTCTTGAGAACTCTGCATGCAAGTCAGGAAGCAACAGTTAGAACTGGAAATGGAACAACAGACCGGTTGCAAATCAGGAAAGGAGTATGTCAAGGCTGTATATTGTCACCCTGCTTATTTAACTTATATGCAGAGTACATCATGCAAAATGCTGGGCTGGGTGAGACACAAAGGGGAATCAAGATTGCCTGGAGAAATATTCATAACCTCAGATATGCAGGTGACACCACCCTATGGCAGAAAGGGAAGAAAAACTAAAGGGCCTTTTGATGAAAGTGAAAGAGGAGAATGAAAAAGTTGGCTTAAAGCTCAACATTCAGAAAACTAAGATCCTGGCATCTGGTCCTATCACTTCAAGGCAAATAGATAGGGAAAGAGTTTTTATTTGGGGAGGGGAACAGACTTTATTTTGCGGGGGGGCTCCAAAATCACTGCAGATGGTGACTGCAGCCATGAAATTAAAAGACGCTTACTCCTTGGAAGAAAAGTTATGACCAACCTAGACAGCATATTAAGAAGCAGAGACATTACTTTGCCAACAAAGGTCCGTCTAGGCAAGGCTATGGTTTTTCCAGTAGTCATGTATGGATGTGACAGTTGGACTATAAAAAAAGCTGAGTGCCAAAGATTGATGCTTTTGAACTGTGGTTGGAGAAGACTCTTGAGAGTCCCTTGGACTGCAAGGAGATAGAACCAATTTGTCTTAAAGGAAATCAGTCCTGAATATTCATTGGAAAGACAGATGCTGAAGCTGAAACTCCAATCCTGTGGCCACCTTATGCGAAGAATTGACTCATTGGAAAAGACCCTGATGTTAGGAAAGATTGAAGGCAAGAGGAGAAGGGGACAGCAGAGGATTAGATTGTTGGATGGCATCACCAACTCAATTGACATGAGTTTGAGTAGGTTCCAGGAGTTGGTGATGGACAGGGAGGCCTGGCGTGCTGCAGTCCATGGGGTTGCAAAGAGTCAGACATGACTGAGCGACTGAACCGAACTGAACTGTAGCTTCAAACATCTACAAATTTGAATCAGTGTTTTTACCAGCTATCAGACTCACTTCAACATTCTCCTAAAGGTTTTATATTCCAGTCACTTATTACATGAACAGAATCCACTGACACTTATTTAAGATTTACATTCCAATCCACTAATTATTTTTAAGAAATATTTTGGTCATTAAAATAATAAATATTTTCCAGTGCTCTGTACTTAGCATCCTGATTAAGTTAAAAACAAATAATAAAAGGATATGGTACTTCTATGAATAGTCTGCTGTTTTAAAATAATCATAATATACTGTTAAGTGGGAAAAATCAGGTTATATTTAAATTGTCGCTTTTTTGTTTTTAAAAGTATATCTATTATTAAATTTGAGCTTGCCAGGTGGATCAGTGGTAAAGAATCTGTCTATGCAGGAGACATGAGTTCTATCCCTGGGTTGGGAAGATTCCCTGGAGGCAACCCCCTCCAGTATTCCTGCTTGGCAAATCCCATGGACAGAGGAGCCTGGTGGGCTACAGTCCATGGGGTCGCAAAAGAGTCAGACATGACTAAGCGATTAAAACAACAGTAACAATTATTAAATGTATGTGCACAGAAAATAGTGACAATATAAGTTCAGTTCAGTTCAGTCACTCAGTCATGTCTGACTCTTTGTGACCCCATGAATCACAGCACGCCAGGCCTCCCTGTCCATCACCAGCTCTACTCAAACTCATGTCCATCAAGTCAGTGACGCCATCCAGCCATCTCATCCTCTGTTGTCGCCTTCTCCTCCTGCCCCCAATCCCTCTCAGCATCAGAGTCTTTTCCAATGAGTCAACTCTTCTCATGAGGTGGCCATAGTATTGGAGTTTCAGCTTCAGCATCAGTCCTTCCAATGAACACCCCGGACTGATCTCCTTTAGGATGGACTGGTTGAGTCTCCTTGCAGTCCAAGGGGCTCTCAAGAGTCTTCTCCAACAGCACAGTATACATATATATATATATATATATATATAAATGAAATTCAACTCAATAAATCTGAAGCTCTAACTGGCTTTATTCAACTATTCCTGACCAAACAATGTCCCATCTAACAACTAGAAGACACTCTGAAGGGAAGTAAAAAGTAGAAGTTTTCATAGACATGAGGGTGGAACAGGGAAGTCTTTAGCAAAAGGGGAGAAAAATGGTTATTTTGGGCCAGGACATCTTTTAGGGGAAGGGAACTGCAGGGGTCTTTGCCATGCAGATTGACTCTTCTTCTTTGATAAAGAGAGGAGGTGATATAGAGAGAGCCCCCATGACAGATCATCTCATTGGTGCGAACCAGAAAATTCCAAACTGATTGATTAAAATTATACTTCTGAGGAAGGTAGAAACTGCAACTGAGGCAGGTAGTATAGGTTTGGTATCATGGACTTTACTTATGTAGCACAAGTGATGCCATTTTGGGCTTATGGTTTTCTCTTCAACAATAATACAGTCTTTGATGAGGAGGGAAGAAGGAGGACAAAGAGAATTAACAAGAAATTTCTCTTTCAGCTTATTTGTCTACATTGTTGAGATTTTAAAGGCAGTAATTATAGATTACTTTCATAATCAGAAAATATATTAATTTCCAGTTTGAAAAAAATCCAATAAAACAAATCCTCCTTATCTTGCCAAGTTGAAAAGAATGATCTGAGGGCAATGGGAGAAATAGCCATACAAGGGTTTAGGTGTTCACTTTCATTGGTACAGGGGTAAAGTTGTGGCCATTTCCAGGGTGGAGCACTGGGAAGTCAGGGAGGGTGGGAAGGGCACACTGGGTAAGGTAAGCCTGAATCCAGAAGGGCAAAGGGCCCTGACAATTACAGGAGCCTAGACAATCCAGAAACACCCCCTCAGGACCCCAGAGCTGTCTCCTCTGCCTGGAACTCACACTCCCTCAATCTCTTCAAGCCTTTGCTCAATTGCCACCTCCTCAGTGGGTCTATCCTGCAAAGCAAGCCATTTAAACAAACTGTAAGAGCTGCCCCACAGCACTGCTGATGCCCTGCCCTCTGCTCTACGTACTTTCCCTAAAACACTTACCACCTTCCAGCTTCTTATGTGACTTACTTTATTCATCATGTTTATGGTTTGCAAGCTTCACAAGGCAGTGATCTTTCTCTTTTGTTTCACTTTTGTATCTCTGGCAGCCACAACTGTGCCTAGCATTGTTTGTATTACTATTATTTACAGTGTTGGTATAGTTTTACCTGTTGACAGTATTGGCTTGCGTGCATGCTCAGTCCCTTCAGTCTTGTCCAACTCTTTGCAAACCTATGGACCATAGCTTACCAGGCTCCTCTGTCCCTGGGATTCTTCTGGCAAGAATACTGAGTGGGTTTCCATGCCCACCTCCAGGGGAGGTTCCCTACCCAGGGATTGAGCCTGTGTCTTTTATGTCTCCTACATTGGCAGATGGGTTCTTTACCACCAGTGCCACCTGGGAAGCCCACAGTATTGGCATAGTTTTATCTTATTGTTATAAGGCTTCCTTTCCTTCAGGGCACAACTGAGATTGAATAACTAGCTAGTGCATGAATGGATGAATTTTGTTAAGCCTTATTTGAGTACTGAGCACCATTCTAAATGCTTTATATGTATTTACCCCTAGAAGTTGGTGCCGCATGCATTTCTGTTCCCTTCTATGTCTTCCCAATCCCCACCTCTTCTGTCATATTGCCCTTCACCTTCTCTTTAGGCTTTTTTCACCTCATTTATCCACTAGAAAATTTGACTTAATTCTTTACTTTCCTATCCCAGTATATTAGCTAATTCTAGATTGTTAGTTTTAAAGTCGGCACCCTCTCAGCAAGTCTTCTACCTGCTACAGATACACACACACACACACACACACACACACACACACACACACACACACACGTCATCACCATCTCCATCAGAGGCAGGGGAAATGGTATTTCTAACCAGACAGAGATGACGCCAGATGTCAGCTTCAAGGACTGGATAATTTAAAACATGAATTTAGCCTTAATTCAGTGAGAGCAATTTTATATTAAGTTAGGTTTATCTTAGTTTACATGAAATAGTAGGTGTCTGGAGCTGCTAATAAAGATCCACTCTTATCCTGTTTGAAGTGAAAAAGAAATTAGAAGAAAAGGAAGCTGAGAGAAAAGAAGAAGTTTCCCTGAGTGAGAAGACATCCCCTCCTCCTCCTCCCCCTCCGGAACCAGAGAAAGAGAAGGAAGTCCACCTTCCACAGGAGCGGTCCAAAACTCCTGCTGCAAAAGGAAAGCAAGCATCAGGTGATTGACAGAGTGATTGCTAACCCTGTCTACCAGTTTCTCGTTTTCACTTAGAAAGGAATTGTAAATGATAGTACCAGTCCATTTATCTATCAGTAGAGTCAGGCTTTGAACAGCATCCGTCATGTGAAAGGATGCTGTCTGCTCAGATGAAGTGAAGAGGCAGCAGTAGCTGAGAGCACGGCTATCCCAAAGCGCAAGTACCTGACCGTGTGGGATCTCTCCGTGTGGGCATCCTCATGCCCAGATCTACTGATTAGAATAAGACCACGGATGAGAGAAGGGGAGGCACAGAGAGAATAACCATAAGGAGCATAGAGCAGGTCAAGGGGATAGACTTCTGTTTGTTGGAGTGGTAAAGCTGAGTTTATGAAGACTGAGACCTCCTTACCAAAATGAGAACATAACCAGTTGCCCACAGAATAAGGGAACAAATCAACAGCATCCATTAGAGACTAGAATATATATGTAACTGTTATTCTTTTGTGCTTTGCAATTATAAAAGGCTAGAAACAAGCTCCAGACATCTCAGTAAACTTGTATCTTTACAACATATAGCATACATGGATAGTTTATATAGAGAATATTTTTTAGCTTAAGTTCTTTCTGTATCCTTAACCACTATGGACCATGAAATGGTAGAATATATAATGACAGAAGTGAAATGCTCAACTGTTGAAATGTTTGATACTGGGAGCATGACAGGATCAACTTAGTGCTGTGTATATGAAACAAACGTGACTTTAGTTTTTGGTTTCGGCTTTGTAAGTGGTCAACTGTGCAGTTATACAAGTCTACCTAGGTTTGCTTGTTATCATGTCATGATTGCATTTCTAAAGGCTATAATCTTTCTTCTTCATTGAGATCAGAGGTGGGCCTGATTTTTCAAAATTAAGCCTACTTATAGTAAACAAATAAATTTGAAAACTTTAATAACATTTATTATGGTCTACTAAAGACCATTATATTCCACAAAATGGGACTTAACTGAAGACAAAATACACAAAAATGTTTTTATCATATGAACAATAAAGCACAAAGCATTTAATTAAACATACCTACTTTTTCCCTTTAAAAAACAAAGCAGAGGTCTGGAGGACTAATGGAAACCTTAAAAATGCTATTTAACTGGGAAAGACAATTTCCACAGAGGCTCAAGGGGGCCTGGCATTGTCCACCCAGGCCTCAAACCCAAGACCATGGCCTTCCCTCCCTTTCTTCACCTCAGCCTCATGACCAGGAGTATCTATGTACTGGAGCCATTCCCTGAAACCAGTCTCTAGCAATCGTTTAAGTTTCTTAAGTTTGCTTGTGAATTTAAAATTGTATAGTTGAATACTGTGCATTTGGAGGAATAATAAAGCTGTTGTTGCTTCAAAGAGTGGTTGTATCTGTCTCCTTCTTCCAGCAAGGGCAGGAGTACTGCCTGAGCTTTGAAAATGCACAGAAGGGTTCACCCCCAGAGGCCTAATTACTGCCTTCCAACGGTAAGGCATCACTCTGAGATCTCAGTGCTAGTAAATGCGGATGGGGCCACAGCATAGGCCACATTGCCCTTACAGCTCAGGGAAGCTGGGATAAGCAGTTTTATGGAGGGAAGTTCCCAGCAGGTTTATTTATATTTATATTTAAAAACGTAGTGTTTTTCAAAAGAACGCATTTTCAGAACTGAAAGCCAGAGGCTTCTGAACAAGCTCAAAGCAAATATCCAATTACAATTTTCTTTAAAAGTTGAGAAATTATTTACTAAAAAAAAAAAAGCCAAGGTGGAAATGGGGTAAAAAAGGAAGCACTGTACACTGAGTACTAAAGGTCATTTTGCTCAAATACAGCTCTACAATGGAAACAGTGAGAGACTATTTTGGGGGGCTCCAAAATCACTGCAGATGGTGACAGCAGCCATAAAATTAAAAGACACTTGCTCCTTGGAAGAAAAGCTATGACCAACCTAGACAGCATATTAAAAAGCAGAGACATTACTTTGCCAACAAAGGTCTGTTTAGTCAAAGCTATGGTTTTTCCAGTAGACATGTATGGTTGTTAGAGTTGAACTATAAAGAAAGCTGAGTGACCCAAAATTGATGCTTTTGAGCTGTGGTTGGAGAAGATTCTTGAGAGTCCTTTGGACTGCAAAGAGACAGAACCAGTTCATCCTAAAGGAAATCAGTCCTGAATATTCACTGGAAGGACTGATGCTGAAGCTGAAACTCCAATACGTTGGCCGTTGACTCTTTGGAAAAGACCTTCATGCTGGGAAAGACTGAAGGCAGGAGGAGAAGGGGATGATAGAGGATGAGATGGTTGGATGGCATCACCAACTCAATGGACAGGAGTTTGAGTAAGTTCCAGGAGTTGGTGATGGACAGGGAAGCCTGGTGTACTGCAGTCCATGGGGTCCCAAAGAGTCGGACATGACTGAGCAACTGAACTGAACTGAACTGACAGTTCTACACTGTGTATGGGTTTGTTGACCTGGAATGAATAGAGTGTCAAATATTTCTCCAGTGAAAATGGGTTTATTCAGAATTAGCAGGGAATGATAATGCAGGGTCTGCAACTATGGCAAGCCCTATATAAGTCCTCGTATGACAAGGGAAGGAGAATGCTTCTATGGAGAGAAAAGGAAGTTGGAAGGTCCATAGTGCCCCAAGAGTCCATGGCTTTTCATTGGCTAAATCCATCAGGAAAGAAGAGGAATCATTCTTCCTCCTGTTGGGTAATACTGTCCTCTTAGGGCCAAAGTTCTCCCCCGCTTTTGGTTTCTCAACTCTGTTTAATTGTGATTTCCTTTTTTTAAAATTGTGATTTCTGTTTATTAATTTTTTACAGTTCTGAATTTTTAAAACTTCACAATTTTGTTCCATTAAAGGGTTTATTATCAAGTCCACTATCAAATGTCAGAATGTAATTTAAAACTAAAGTTCTGAGTGTGACAAAGCATGGTAGTGCAATCCATGCCACTAAGAGTATATTTGGAGATTTCAGAATACATTTTGGAAATAATTTTCTCAAATAGGCAGAATTCATGCTACTCCCAGGAGAAATTAAACTTGCTCACAGTATTTTCTACGTTCAGCATCTCAGGTGTCCCTATTTTCACCCCCTTTTCTGTTACCTTCTGCTAAAGTTTGGAGCTAAAATGTTGGTTACCCAGAGTATTGTTATTAAAGGTACTAAGAGGTTATCTTACAAATAGCTGTGAAAAGAAGAGAAGTGAAAAGCAAAGGAGAAAAGGAAAGATATAAGCATCTGAATGCAGAGTTCCGAAGAATAGCAAGAAGAGATAAGAAAGCCTTCTTCAGCGATCAATGCAAAGAAATAGAGGAAAACAACAGAATGGGAAAGACTAGAGATCTCTTCAAGAAAATTAGAGATACCAAGAGAACATTTCATGCAAAGATGGGCTCGATAAAGGACAGAAATGGTATGGACCTAACAGAAGCAGAAGATATTAAGAAGAGGTGGCAGGAATATACAGAAGAACTTCACGACCTGGATAATCACGATGGTGTGATCACTCATCTACAGCCAGACATCCTGGAATGTGAAGTCAAGTGGGCCTTAGAAAGCATCACTATGAACAAAGCTAGTGGAGGTGATGGAATTCCAGTGGAGCTATTTCAAATCCTGAAAGATGAATCTGTGAAAGTGCTGCACTCAATATGCCAGCAGTGGCCACAGGACTGGAAAAGGTCAGTTTTCATTCCAATCCCAATGAAAGGCAATGCCAAAGAATGCTCAAACTACTGAACAACTGCACTCATCTCACACGCTAGTAAAGTAATGCTCAAAATTCTCCAAGCCAGGCTTCAACAATATGTGAACCATGAACTTCCTGATGTTCAAGCTGATTTTAGAAAAGGCAGAGGAACCAGAGATCAAATTGCCAACATCCGATGGATCATCAAAAATGCAAGAGAGTTCCAAGAAAATATCTATTTCTGCTTTATTGACTATGCCAAAGTCTTTGACTGTGTGGATCACATTCAACTGTGGAAAATTCTGAAAGAGATGGGAATACCAGACCACCTGACCTGCCTCTTGAGAAATCTGTATGCAGGTCAGGAAGCAACAGTTAGAACTGGACATGGAACAACAGACTGGTTCCAAATAGGAAAAGGAGTACATCAAGGCTGTATATTGTCACCCTGCTTATTTAACTTCTATGCAGAGTACATCATGAGAAACACTGGACTGGAAGAAACACAGGCTGGAATCAAGATTGCCAGGAGAAATATCAATAACCTCAGATATGCAGATGACACCACCCGTATGGCAGAAAGTGAAGAGGAACTAAAAAGCCTCTTGATGAAAGTGAAAGAGGATAGTGAAAAAGTTGGCTTAAAGCTCAACATTCAGAAAACGAAGATCATGGCATCCATTCCCATCACTTCATGGGAAATAGATGGGGAAACAGTGGAAACAGTGTCAGACTTTATTTTTGGGGGGCTCCAAAATCACTGCAGATGGTGATTGCAGCCATGAGATTAAAAGACACTTACTCCTTGGAAGAAAAGGTATGACCAACCTAGATAGCATATTCAAAAGCAGAGACATTACTTTGCCAACAAAGGTCCGTAAGTCAGGGCTATGGTTTTTCCAGTGGTCATGTATGGATGTGAGAGTTGGACTGTGAAGAAGGCTGAGTACCGAAGAATTGATGCTTTTGAACTGTGGTGTTGGAGAAGACTCTTGAGAGTCCTTTGAACTGCAAGGAGATCCAACCGGTCCATTCTGAAGGAGATCAGCCCTGGGATTTCTTTGGAAGGAATGATGCTAAAGCTGAAACTCCAGTACTTTGGCCACCTCATGCGAAGAGTTGACTCATTGGAAAAGACTCTGATGCTGGGAGGGATTGGGGTCAGGAGGAGAAGGGGACAACAGAGGATGAGATGGCTGGATGGCATCACAGACTCGACGGACGTGAGTCTGAGTGAACTCTGGGAGATGGTGATGGACAGGGAGGCCTGGCGTGCTGCGATTCATGGGGTCGCAAAGAGTCGGACATGACTGAGCAACTGAACTGAACTGAACTGAACTGAAGAGGTTATCTAGACTTTTTTTATTAACCTTACCTCTAAAAAAGAAAACCTAATTCAAACCTTTGGATTTATTTATTTATGAATGAGTTTGGTGTTTAACTATTTAACTCTTGGATGTTTAAAAGTACTTTTATAGAGATTAACAAAAGAGGTTGTCTTATTTCTATGGAATCTTTTTTTTTTGGAGCTGATATATTTAAACATAAGTGATATGTTATGCATTTACACATTCTTATAACTGTCACTTCAAAATACGAAGAATAGGTCAGACAAACTCTATCACAGACATTTAAATTGCCCCATATGTGCATCCTTATGACGAGGGGGAACAAACTGTAACCTAAGACAAACGGAGAAAGATGACTGAACTTGTTTCATGAATTATGTGGGATGTAGTGATGTTTTTCAAAGACCAAATTATTATTTGGGAAATCTTATTAACCTCCTGGTCATCAGTTTCCCATTTCCCCATTTCCAGCATGTCTTTTAATTAGATTCCAGGGAATCCAATGTATATATTCCCAAACAATCCTTTGTATTACAAGTTACAGTCAAGGCACAATGGAATGTAAAAGTCACAAAGCAACCAAGTATGGGGTCAAGAGAACTTCAAGAATGTGCCATATCAAAACAATGTGTTTATTTAACTCTCCTTCAAAGTGTTTTGGCATCATTCTTATTATAGATCCAATCATCTTATTGTATAACAATCATTTCAGTGAACTATCTCCAAATACTAATAGAGCCATCTGCCTCAAATTTACTTGTGACTAACTTTTAAAACTCTGCATGTATGTTGCATTAAAGAGTTTATAATCAAACTCACTGACAAACCTAGACAGTGTGTTAAAAGCAAAGACATCACTTTGCTGACAAAGGTCTGTATGGTTAAATCTATAGTCTTTCCAATGGTCACATACTGTGGTGAGAGGTGGACCATAAAGAAGGCAGAGCACCGAAGAACTGATGCTTTTGAACTATGGTGCTGGACAAGACTGTTGAGAGTCCCTTGAACAGCAAGGAGATCAAACCAGTCAATCTTAAAAGAAATCAACCCTGAATACTCACTGGAAGGATTGATGCTAAAGTTGAATCTCCAATACTTTGGGCACCTGATCGGAAGTGCTGACTCATTGGAAAAGACCCTGATGCTGGGAGAGATTGAAGGCAGAAGGAGAAGAGGGTGACAGAGGATGAGATGGTTGGATGACATCACCAACAGAATGGACATGAATTTGGACAAACTCTGGGAAATGATGAGGGATGGGGAAGCCTGGTGTGCTGCAGTCCATGGGGTCAAAAAGAGTCGGGCGTGACTTAGCAACTGAACAACAACAATCAAATTCACTACCAAATGCTGATGTTAAACTTAGGACTCAACTTCTCAATGTCACAAAATAGGATAGTCCTATCAGGGTTGTCATTCAAGAATTTTCAATCCATAGTCTAACTTCAGATTAATTCTAACTCACAGTAAAGGTCTGAGCCATTTTAGGCAGTTCACAAATATAGCTGTTTTGAGAAATCACATTTGATTGCTTACAAATCGTAACCTAGCTATCAGAAAAAATCATAAATGATATTTATGTGTTAAATTTTGTTTAGAACCCCTGCATGGTAATCGAGAACCTCTTCAGGAAGGAAAAGGGAAGAAAAGTGAAACTTCACTCAAAAGAAAAGGTACAGATTAAGATAAATATGATTAAGTATAATCCTGCATTTTATAACTCTCAGTGAAAATAATGATATTTATGTAGTAATGTACATTCTTTCAGGCATTTGTAAATCATAAACCCTTGCCAAAGAAAACCTCAGTCTTTCTGTAACCTGGCTCTTAGCAAAGGTCCTGCTGAGGAAAGTGATGCCTGTGAGGAATAATTTAGCAAATATACAAGAGTACTGGAGTGGGGTGCCATTGCTTTCTCTGATATTTAAGATACAAAATATTCAATCATCATAGATATTATAAAGGTTATCCTTGGGCTAAGTTATGCCATCAGAAAACTACATGCTGAACCATATTTTCTTGGAAAGCTTCCATGAAATTGCTTTCACTGATAAGTTCTTTGATATAAAGTCCTCAACACAACAGCAGTGGAGATGAAACTTTCATTATACTAATAATAACCTGGTATTTCATTTTCTGAAGGGATAGTATGCCCATTACATCATTCACTGGCCTCTGTGTAAAATCCTAGGTGGGAAATTTCATTCAGAAGAAAGGGACTGGAAAATTTTTCTTCCTCTACATGGCTAAATAATTAGTGCCTCTAAATGATAGCACTGCCTTTTCTATACTGGCTGTCTAGAAATAAAAACCAAATTAGCATCTAAGATTTTAGTTTCTAAGCAAGGACCTATATCCTGGAGTCTGCTTTCTAATTCCTCTCTTTGCTTTGACCTCCTAATTTAGTTTGTATTTTTCCTGATCTAGTTTCATTTATTTTCTATCTTAACTGTTTCTGTGAAATAAGGGGGATAAAATTTTGTAAATAATTGATAGTTGGCAGAAGAAACGCCAGGCTCTTAAAAGCATATTAGTTACATTGTATGTTGAAGCCACCGGACTTCCCAGATGGCTCAATGATAAAGAATCCTCCTGCCAACACAGGAGACACAGGTTCGATCCCTGGGTTGGGAAGATCCCATGGAAAAGAAAATGGAAACCTGCTCCAGTATTTTTGCCTGGTGGACTATAGTCCATGGGGTTGCAGAAGAGTCAATCATGACTTAGTGACTAAACAACAATAGTGTTGAAGCTGCTACACGTGTGCCTGCTCAATCTTTAAGTTGTGTCTGACTCTTTGCAACTCCATGGACTGTAACCCTACAGGCTTCTTTGTCCAAGGAATTTCTCAGGCAAGACTACTGGAGGGAGTTACCATTTTCTTCTTCAGCGAATCTGCTCAGCCTAGGAATCGAACCCACATCTCCTGCATTGGCAGGTGAACTCTTTACCACTGAGCCACCAGGAAAGCCCTGGAGCTGCTACCGCAACAAATCAAAGGTTGAAATGCAGTTATGGACACATGCAGTTGACTTCTGCGGAGTACATGCTCGGGGGCTGTCATGATGTACTACTGCTTAATTTTTCATTACAGATTGCCAGTGCAATAGCAGCCCAAGAATGTGCAATGTTCACAAAATGATGGGCTTAAAAGAATCTCTATTTTGGCATTCAAAAATGCATACCCATAATTCTCAAAGCATCTCACCCTTTTCTGATTGTATAACCTGATAGGTTTATGTAACTAGTCATTGTTGAGTTAACATTGGTGAGATTAAAAATTTAGCTAGAGTTCTGGCTATAATTTATGATATGCTTTCTCTCACCTGTTTACAGATAGGAGAATAATCCCTTACTTTCTCATTGTGATCAGCAAAAGCAAATGAAGGATCTGCACAGAATCATCAAAAATAGAAATCAAATATACTTATGCATTGTTGTGGTTTTTCAGTCGCTCAGTCATGTCCAACTTTTTGTGATCCCAAGGACTGCAGCACACCAGGCTTCCCTGTCCTTCACTACCTCTCAGGGTTTGCTCAAACTCATGTCCATTGAGTCAGTGATGCTATCCAACCATCTTATCCTCTGTCATCCCCTTCTCTTCCTGCCCTCATTCTTTGCCAGCATCAGGGTCTTTTCCAATGAATGAGCTCTTCACATCAAGGCCAAAGTATTGGAGCCTCAGCTTCAGCATCAGTCCTTCCAATGAATATTCAGGGTCAATTTCCTTTAGGATTGACTGGTTTGATCTCCTTGCAGTCCAAGGGACTCTCAAGAGTCTTCTTCAGCACTGCAATTTGAAAGCATAAATTTTTAGGTCGTCAGCCTTCCTGATGGTCCAACTCTCACATCCATACATAACTACTGGAAAAGCTATGGCTTTGACTATACAGACTTTTGTCAGCTGTCGGTGAAGTAATGTCTCTGCTCTTTAATATGCTGTCTAGGTTTGTCATAACTTTCCTTCCAAGGAACAAGAATCTTTTAATTTTATGGCTGCAGCCACCATAGACAGTCATGTTGGAGCCCAAGGAAATAAAATCTGTCACTGTTTCCACATTTTTCCTTCTATTTGCTATAAAGTGATAGGACCAGATGCCAGTATCCTAGTTTTTTGAATGTTGAGCTTTAAGCTAGCTTTTTCATTCTCCTCTATCTCCCTCATCAAAAGATTCTTTAGCTCCTCTTCACTTTCTGCCATTAGAGTGGTATTATCTGCATATCTGAGGTTGATAATTCTCCTGGGAATCTTGATTCTTGCTTGTAATTCATCCAGCCCAGCATTTCGCATGATGTACTCTGCATATAAGTTAAATAAGCAGGGTGACATTATACAACCTTGACATACTTCTTTCCCAATTTTGAATTAGTCCTTTGTTACATGTCTGGTTCTAACTGTTGCTTCTTGACCTGTATACAGGTTTCTCTGGAGACAGGTAAGGTGCTCTGGCTTTCACATCCCTTTAAGAATTTTCCACAGTTTGTTGTGATCCACACAGGCAAAAGCTTTAGTGTAGTCAATGAAGCAGTAGATGTTTTTCTGAAATTCCTTTGTTTTCTCTATGATCTAACAAACGTTGGCAATTGATTTCTTGTTCTCTGCCTTTTCTAAACTCAGCTTGTACATCTGGAAGTTCTCTGTTCACATACTGCTGAAGCCTAGCTTGAAGGATCTTGAGCATTACCTTGCTAGTGTGTGAGATGAGCACAACTGTATGGTAGCTTGAAAATTCTTTGACATTGCTTTTCTTTGGAATTAAAATGAAAACTTACCTTTTCCAGTCCTGTCCAAATCAAGTTAGACCTAATAATGCACATGCTTTGAGAGCATCTTTAGGTAAAAGTAGACTCAAATGAACCGTAAGCAAATACAACTTCAACCAGCAAAATATATATTCATTTAAATCATGCAGTTTGCTCAGTTTAAGTAAATTCAAGAACTCTTTTTTCTTTTATTTTACTAGTCTGTTTCTATTTCCATAAACATAGTTTCTACTGTATTGAATATTTGAAATAGATGAACTCTTGATCAAGATTTAGAAGTCTTTCTTCTACGTAGAAGTACTGTTGTTTTGGCATGTATAACAATTTACTTCATTAAGAACAAGTCTTAGTAATTTTAATTCTTTATATTTGGAACTAATACCTTTGGGAGGTGAATACTATTAATTGGTTAACTGCTTACTTCACAAGCTATTTGATACCAATTAATTATATGGAAAGCATGGCTTGAGGAGCCACCTCCTTTTTCCTTCCTTCAAACTTATCCTTGTTTCCTATTGTTGGCATATTTGACTCATCTTTATTTTTCTCTGCATATTAAATCAATCCCTACCCTTCTCCCTGCTAATCTTGACACTGAAATGCCATTTGCAATTGTATTTATGGTATTCTTTTTTTTTTTTTTACTTTATTTTACTTTACAATACTGTATTGGTTTTTCCATAAATCAGCATGAATCCACCACGGGTGTATATGAGTTCCCAATCCTGAACCCCCCTCCCACCTCCCTCCCCATGCCATCTCTCTGGGTCGTCCCAGTGCACCAGCCCCAAGCATCCTGTATCCTGCATCGAACCTAGACTGGCGATTCGTTTCTTATATGATATTATACATGTTTCAATGCCATTCTCCCAAATCATCCCACCCTCTCCCTCTCCCACAGAGTCCAAAAGACTGTTCTATACATCTGTGTCTCTTTTGCTATCTTGCATACAGGGTTATTGTTACCATCTTTCTAAATTCTATATATATGCGTTAGTATACTGTATTGGTGTTTTTCTTTCTGGCTTACTTCACTCTGTATAATCGGCTCCAGTTTCCTCCACCTCATTAGAACTGATTCAAGTGTATTCTTTTTAATGGCTGAGTAATGCTCCATTGTGTATATGTACCACAGCTTTCTTATCCATTCATCTGCTGATGGACATCTAGGTTGCTTCCATGTCCTGGCTATTATAAACAGTGCTGCAATGAACATTGGGGTACACGTGTCTTTTTCAATTCTGGTTTTCTTGGTGTGTATGCCCAGCAGTGGGATTGCTGGGTCATAAGGCAGTTCTCTTTCCAGTTTTTTAAGGAATATCCACACTGTTCTCCATAGTGGCTGTACTAGCTTACATTCCCACCAACAGTATAAGAGGGTTCCCTTTTCTCCACACCCTCTCCAGCATTTATTGCTTGTAGACTTTTGGATCACAACCATTCTGACTGGTGTGAAATGGTACATCATTGTGGTCTTGATTTGCATTTCTCTAATAATGAGTGATGTTGAGCATCTTTTCATGTGTTTGTTAGCCATCTGTAAGTCTTCTTTGGAGAAATATCTATTTAGTTCTTTGGCCCATTTTTTGATTGGGTCATTTATTTTTCTGGAATTGAGCTGCATGAGTTGCTTGTTTATTTTTGAGATTAGTTGTTTGTCAGTTGTTTCATTTGCTATTATTTTCTCCCATTCTGAGTGCTGTCTTTTCACCTTGCTTACAGCTTCCTTGTTGTGCAGAAGCTTTTAATTTTAATTAGATCCCATTTGTTTATTTTAACTTTTATTTCCAGTATTCTGGGAGGTGGGTCATAGAGGATCCTGCTGTAATTTATGTTGGAGAGTGTTTTGCCTAAGTTCTCTGTATTTATGGTATTCTTAAAGAATTTATTAACTTCAACCATTTCCCATGGCTCTATTTTATTCCTTCATAAAATAAGGACTTTTCTACTCTGTGACCTTACATAGGAGGTATTACATAAGGGCTAATTGAAGAATTTTCCTTAATCAACCAATTTCAGAAAAATACTGTGTTCAGTTCAGTTCAGTTCAGTCACTCAGTCATGTCCAGCTCTTTGCGACCCCATGAATCTCAGCACGCCAGGCCTCCCTGTCCATCACCAACTCCCAGAGTTCACTCAGACTCAAGTCCATCGAGTTGGTGATGCCATCCAGCCATCTCATCCTCTGTCATCCCCTCTCCTCCTGCCCTCAATCCCTCCCAGCATCAAAGTCTTTTCCAATGAGTCAACTCTTCACATGAGGTGGCCAGAGTACTGGAGTTTCAGCTTTAGCATCATTCCTTCCAAAGAAATCCCAGGGTTGATCTTCAGAATGAACTGGTTGGATCTCTTTGCAGTCCAAGGGACTTTACTCTCCACAGAGATACATGTTGATATAGATATGTATGTCCTGTGATCATCTATCTCTAAGGCAGTGGGAGGCACACTATGTAATATCCCAAAACATTGTGACTGCAGAACTCTCTCGGAGGAGTATTCACTGGGACTAAAAAGTGAAAGTGTTTGTTGCTCAGTCATATCTGCCTCTTTGAGACCCCATGGACTGTAGCCCACCAAGCTCCTTTGTCCAAAGGATTCTCCAAGCAAGAATACTGGAATGGGTCGCCATTTTCTTCTCCAGGGGATCTTCCTGACCCAAGGATCGAACCTGGGTCTCCAGTATTGCAGGCAGATTCTTTACCATCTGAGCCACTGGGGAAGCCTCCGTTGGGACTAGAGTTCTATAAATAAATGCTTGGAAATCTCGTCCTCTTTAGTTCTGTCAACCTGCCCATGTGTTAATACTGGGACTGTTCCAGTGCTAGCCTTCTGATTTAACTCATTGTTTAGGTGCTACCAAGCCACTTAGCCATAAATACTTTGTCAATGTTATAAACATTAATGACATTTTATTGTAAAGATATAGAAGAACAGAGGAAAAAAAGATGAAAGTGAAATGGAATTGAAATCCCTAGATCATCTATTAACACAGTGGTTCTTTAAGTTCAGTCCTAGATCAGTAGCATCTGCATCACCTGGGAACTCTTTAGAACAACAGATACTTGGTCCAACCCCAGACCTACTGAATCTGAAACTCCTGGAGGGGCCAAGCAATTTGTGTTTTAAAAAGCCCTCTAGGGAATTCTGGTGCTCACTAAAGTTGAAGAACTACCATGTTGATGCCAAAGACTTATTGCTCTATTTTAGCCATTGGAATATCAGACACCTTCTGTTATTTCTAATGTATTATATATAATGTGGCCTGGTTCCCAAAATGTTTAAGGTGGATTACAATTTTAAAAACAGCATGTGTTTAACAATACTTTGAAACAGAAGTAAAAAGCCCTAAGCTTTTCTAGGATTAATTTCTAAAATACTCTTTTTTAATCACCTGGGACCTTAAACAGGTAACAATATGTGGTACTACATACAAGATCTTAATAGATTTTAGAATAAATGAAAAACATGTTAGGTTTTATTTGAAAGTTGATGCCACACATTAGAAAGTTGATGATTAATTTACAATCATGGTTCAAATGGCAAAATTCAACATTCTCCTTTTACAATATAATTCATAATAATAATAACAACAAACTACCTCTTGTAGAATGCCTACCATATGCCAGGCACTGTGCAAGATCATTTTTATGTATAATCTCACTAAATCCTCATAACCACCTGTGAAGTAGCAATGATCATTTCCTTCAAAGATGAGGAAATTGAGAGTCAAAATAAATAAGGTAATATTTTGTTAGGAATCATTAATCTGAGAGAAGGGAAAGTCAGAGTCTCTTCACACTTTGGAGAATGCAATCTACACTCCATATTAACTCTCCACAGTGTCAGAACTTCCTTGGATTTTTCCTTAACACCATCATCTAATTTAAATGAATTAAATAATATTATCTATACTCTATTATCTAGCCTTTCAATGAATTGATTTCTCAGGCTGTAATTTTTAATAGATTTTTCACCACAAGCAGAAAAATGAAATTGTAATAATTATAATGCAATGTAAATAGAACAGTCTTAAAATCAATTTATGAGCCAAGTAAATAGTGTTAAAAAGACAACTCTAAAACTTGCAGATTTCTAAATGTCAGCCTAATGAACTCTTCTGAACATAAATTACATCAATAAACACTAAAGACAATCAAATATGATAATCAAATGCATGGACCCTGGAGTCAGCCTGCCTGGACTGAGATTCTAGCTCTGCCTGTTTACCATCTAAGTGGCATCCAAGTGACTAAGGGCAGACAACTTGACCTTGGCTTGTCTCAGTTCCCTCGTGTGTTAAATGAGGTCGTAAAAGTACTTCCCTGTGGCCATTACAGGGAATAAGTAAATATACAAAAAAAAAAAAAAAAAAAAAACAGGATCCATTTCAGAGTGCATGGGACTAAATAAATGTGGGATATAATTATTGATTCCAGATCAGGTTATTAAAGACTGGGCAGAAATGCGAACGCTATGCAAAATTGACTTAGGAGTTTCCAGTGTTTATCACTGATTATAATTATACTGAAATCAGGTCCTAGAAGTGACCCCAAATAACCAGTCCTTATTACTTTATAGTAGTCTACATTCCACATCTCCAGCTCCACACAATATGCCAGTAAATCTGGAAAACTCAGCAGTGGCCACAGGACCGGTGGTCAGTTTTCATTACAATCCCAAAGAAAGGCAATGCCAAAGAATTTTTTAACTACCACACAGTTGCACTTATCCCACACGCTAGCAAAGTAATGCTCAAAATTCTCCGAGCCAGGCTTCGACAGTATGTGTACCGTGAACTTCCAGATGTTCAAGCTGGATTTAGGAAAGGCAGAGGAACCAGAGATCAAATTGCCAACATCTGCTGGATCATCGAAAAAGCAAGAGAGTTCCAGGAAAACATCTATTTCTGGTTTATTGACTATGCCAAAGCATTTGACTGTGTGGAAAATTCTGAAAGAGATGAGAATACCAGACCACCTGACCTGCCTCCTGATAAATCTGTATGCAGGTCAAGAAACAACAGTTAGAACTGGACATGGAACAATAGACTGGTTCCAAATCGGGAAAGGAGTATGTCAAGGCTGTATATTGTCACCTTGCTTATTTAACTTACATGCAGAGTACATCATGAGAAACGCTGGACTGGAAGAAGCACAAAGTGGAATCAAGATTGCCAGGAGAATTATCAATAACCTCAGATATGTGGATGACACCACTCTTATGGCAGAAAGTGAAGAAGAACTAAAGAACCTCTTGAAGAAAGTGAAAGAGGAAAGTGAAAATGTTGGCTTAAAGCTCAACATTCAGAAAACGAAGGTCATGGCATCTGGTCCCATCACTTCATGGGAAATAGATGGGGAAACAGTGGAAACAGTGAAAGACTATATTTTTCGGGGGGCTCCAAAATCACTGCACATGGTAACTATGGCCATAAAATTAAAAGATGCGCTTGCTGCTTGGAAGAAAAGCTATAACCAACCTAGATAGCGTATTAAAAAGCAGAGACATTTCTTTGCTGACAAACTTCCATCTAGTCAAGGCTATGGTTTTTCCTGTAGTCATGTGTGGTTGTGAGAGTTGGACTATAAAGAAAGCTAAGCTCCAAAGAATTGATGCTTTTGAACCGTGGTGTTGGAGAAGACTCTTGAGAGTCCCTTGGACTGCAAGGACATCCAGCCAGTCCATCCTAAAGGAAATCAGTCCTGAATATTCATTGGAAGGATTGATGCTGAAGCTGAAACTCCAGTCCTTTGGCCACCTGATATGAAGAACCAACTCATTGGAAAAGACCCTGATGCTGGGAAAGATTGAAGGCAGGAGGAGCAGGGGATGACAGAGGATGAGATGGTTAGATGGCATCACCAATGCAATGGACATGAGTTTGAGTAAGCTCCGGGAGTTGATGATGGACAGGGAAGCCTCCATGGGGTCTCAGAGTCGGACAAGACTGAGCGACTAAACTGAACTGAACTGAGCTCCGCACAGAGTAACAACATGAATTCTAGGACACCAAGGAGAAAAAACTCTTCCAAAATAGCTTCTCAGTAGTGATTTAGAGAATAAGCTGGTTCATGTTCCATATCTGGCTCCTTACCTAACACTGATGCCCTTCTCTTCCTGGCCACGTTGCTTCAGAGCTAAAATTTTCATTTATCCAAGGCATACTGAGTCTCTACTTCAGTTGCCAACGTTTGCAGCCCAGGCAACTATTAGCACTATCTGTTAAAAACGAAATGTTTTCTTGCTGAAGCTGTCGCTATTAACCAGTCTTCTAGTTTCTACCCAGTGAGGTTCTTAATTAAGTCAGATTCTACTAAGGCATGTTTTAAAGACTGAAAGGTAATAAAAATGCCTTTCTTTAAAAAAAAAAATCAGACTTTTTACATCTTATCCTCCTTGAACTCACTGAATAGTGAGTTCTTATCCTCCTTAACTCACTGAATAGTGCCAACTTAATGTGAAAGTGTTCCAGTTTTCTTAAATTCCTTTCTTCAATTGATTAAGTTTTTTTCTTACCTTTCCTGAGCTCCTAGTATGTTATTATCATTGCTCAAAACTGTTGCTCTACTGTTTCAACTTTGACTATTTATTCACAGATAAAATCATTAAATAAATCCCATGTTCACGTTATAAAATTTTGTCTTTCTTTTATACCTCATTTTATCTACTTGTTCTCACTCCATGGGCTTTTGCATGATACAGTTAGATGCTAATAACTGGACTAAAAACTGCTAAAATCTACCTTTACTTTGTGCTAAGAACAGATTACCCTTCAATCTTCTCACGCAAGAAGAATGGCTGCCCTGAGGACTCAATAATTCAACCTCCAATGAAAGCAAACATCTTAGAAATGGAAACCTTCACATGGTCACATAAGTAATACTTTAAAAGGACTGCCTTTTGTAAATTTGAGATGTTGAATGATTTTGTTCAAATGTGATATCTATTTTCACTCTCTATGCCAATAGATACATTTTAATTCATTCACATCTTTTCCTCTTAGCATTTTGATTGTTTAAAACAATTAGATAAAATTTAAATAAGATGAAAGCACAGTGGTTCAAAAATACTTCCTGGCTTTCTTAGTTTTCACTGAATGATCATGATATGTAAGAAAAGAATAAAAAGAAACTCATTCCAATCTCATAATTACAAAGTTATCCTTAGAAATTCTCCTTAGAAAAATTCATCTTAAAAGTAGTAGTGTTATCACATATTTTACCAGAAACTCAAGTCAGAGAATTAAAAAATTATCATATTGAAAAATTTCTCAAATTATGAACATTTTTGGTTACTACCTGAATAAAGATGTTCTTAAATTTTTCTAATTTAAAATAAAATCTAGATACAACTTTAAACTTGTAGATAGCAGTACTGTTTTTAGCACTGAACTGTCTGCAGTACATAATTGACAATTTCTCCTCTACTTATAATCCATATATTTTTAACTAGTATAAAAATGGAAGATATATTTACTTTCCTAAACAGCATATCATTAAATAATATTCACTAGAGAAATATATTTTGGGGAAAGAAAGTGCTGCAAATTCTATAGGCATCTAATAAACTGCGTCTAAAAATCTTAACAATGAATTTGAAAGTAAGTGAAATTTAAACTGAATGAATTCCTAAATTATAACTTTGATCCTTTAAGGAAATATAGATGCTTTCTGAGCTAAGGTAGTTTCATCAGTCATAAGATCTTTCAGACCACGTGGGTACCACTTCACTGGCCTGAATTCCCCCTTGATGTTCTCAGATAGCGCATGCCCTTTCTGGATTCTGAGCGGAAATGAGGCTTCTCTTTCTGCTCCTCCAACCTCCTTTTCTTCCTCCTTGTCTTCCTTCCCCTCTCTTTCCCTCCTCACTCTTCCTCTCCCCTCTTCTTCCCTCCCCTCTCCCCACCACCTTATGCCTAAATTCAGCCAGGCTTTTGGCTCAGAGGTTGCCTTCATCCGTACAACCTGACTATAGTAAGAAATATAGTTTCCCGATTAGAAACCCTCTGTCTGATCCAGGGAATATGGAACTATTCAAGAGCTACAATACTTCTTCTCCCCTCCACCCCTCACTGACTCCAGCTGACTCATAATAGCATCCTTTCTCCTGGGTTTCAGTAAACAAGAGCACTGCTCCTGTTGTGACTACGCTCTTTCTTTTTCAGGGTGATAGTTCAATTTGCCAGTTTTTTGCAATAGTAAATTGCACTTTTCTCTGGAATCTAAACTTTGTAAAAACCATGTGTTCATTGAGGAAGCAAGGACAGAGATGAAAATGAAGTATCAAGTTGCTTTCCACAGCTAACTGGACAAGAGAAGTACAGTATTGAAAAAAAAAAAAACTGCTGTTGGTATCATTGGTACATTTAGGGGCTGAGAGATTTTTTAGAGAATGAGATTTTTTATTTTTGATTTGATAAGGCTGCCCAAAGTTGCTTAAAGAGCAGTTAATGAATTGCATGAAGCTCATGGCAATCATAAATTTAATCCTCCACCAGAATCTGTCCCCATCCATATCCTTGTAATGGCATGATTTAATATGCATGTTGAAGGTTCTCCTAGAGGAAAATCGCTAGGAGGGAAGATTCCACTCAAGAAATCACCTGCCGAGTCTACAGATATTTCACCGGTCCCGGTAGTGCCAGCCCCATCGAAGCCCGGATCAGAAGAGTGGGTGTATGTAAATGAACCAATTCCTGAGGTATGACAGTTTAAACTCAAACTAGTAGAATCTCTTCTTTCTCCTCTTTATAGTAAGATTCACATTGCACCATCCAAAAGGCCTTTCTTGGCTGATAATATATGTATTTATCAAAAAAGCAGAGATGATTGAGAATACTCAGTGAACCACATTCCGTGTTTTTCTCTGCACCCTCAAGTTTCTGAGTCATGCTTTGAGCAGCTAGTGAGTGATGCAATCAGGAGAGTAAATGGTCTCTGTGAGGACCAATTTTCTCCCCAAGGAGGAGCAAAAATGCAATTTTCTGGAAGGACAGCTTCCCCAGAACACAGACCCAGCAAATTACAGCCCTCCAACCCAGCTCTCATGCCCACATCATAATGCTTTCATATGAAGTTTAGCCCCTGAGTTTTCAGAAATAGAAGGAAAATTTTGAAGCTAACTCAACTCATAAATGAATAGGGAGCTGCCTGGCCTGACCTCCTTAATAAATGGGTACCCTAGGGTCCAGCAAGGGGATGTCCATCTGAGCCCTGAAGCTTCATTTCATTCTTCATTCTCTGACAGCTGCAAAGCCCAGTTGTCACCTTGGCAAATTGGGCTGCTTTCTAAATGATTAATACTGATTTTTACTGGAGTATAGTTGTTATGCAATGCTATATTATTTTCTGCTGTATAGCAAAGTGAATCAGCCATGTGTTTACATATATCCCCTCTTTTGGGGATTTCCTTCCCATTTAGGTCAGCACAGAACACTGAGTAGATGGGCTGCTTTAATAGATAAGTCATCTTGGGAAAATCACACAGAATGGCCTTTCTTTTAAGACTTTTTGAAAGACTTAGTCCCTGTCTTCTTAATTTCAGTCCTCCATGGTATTCGACTCTTATGAGCTCTCAGCCCTGACAATCTGTGCCAGACACTTGAGACCCAGTCATGAGTTGCAGTTATTATTGAGCATTCCTAGGGAAACATCTTCTTTATCTCCCCAATTAAATAATAAACCTTTTGGAGGAGGGTAGAAGGATGTGAAATAATTCACTACATTCAATACAGAGTCAAACACAGTGACAACTGCGTTAGAGATTCTTTACAGAGCTCTGAAGAGTTAATTAATTAGCATTGATGGGGAGATTAGAACAGGAAATATTAAAAGATGAAAACTTTATATGATATCAATATAGATGTGTATAATTAATATCACTCAGCCAAATAGTAGCCACTTTGAAAACTAAATATATTCAAAAACTGTCATAGAAGCGGTATACAGAAGTGGTTGATGGGAAGGAGATAAAATTAAAATGATATTATTGGGTGGGAGTTGGACAGTGAGAAACAAAAATAGTGAAATCTAATCCTTAACTCCAAACCTTGATGCCCTTGAGAGAAATAAATTCATAGAGGACAAGAGGGAACTAAAAGGAGCACAAAATAAACATTTACACTGAGATAAGACGCAAGCTTCCCTTGTATTAGATCTTCTAGTCAGGATCCTGGCAGAAAGCAGATGATAATTTAAAGACAACTGAACAAAGGCTGATTTATATATATATATATAAAGAGTCGGATATGATTGAAGCGACATAGCACTTACATATATGTAAGTGCTATGTCGTGCTATGCACTTCAATCATAAGTGCTATGTCGCTTCAATCATATCTGACTCTTTCGTGACCTTATGGGTTGCTGCCCGCCAGGCTCCTCTGTCCATGGAATTTTCCAAACAAGAATACTGGAGTGGCTTGCCATGCCCTACTCCAGGGGATCTTTCTGACCCAAGGATCGAACCCTCATCGCCTGCATCACAGGTGGATTTTTCACTCATTGAGCCATCGGAAAGCCCGTATATATGTTTGTGTGTGTGTGTGTGTGTGTGTGTGTGTGTGTGTGTGTGTGTGTGTATGAAAGAAAAAGTGAAAGTGAAAGTCATGTCTGACTCTTTGCAACCCCATGGACTATATAGTTCATGGAATTCTGCAGGCCAGAATAGTGGAGTGGGTCGCCATTCCCTTCTCCAGGGGATCTTCCCAACCCAAGGATCGAACCCAGGTCTCCCACACTGCAGGCGAATTCTTTACCAGCTGAGCCACCAGAGAAGCCCAAGAATTCTAGAGTGGGTACCCTGTCCCTTCTTCAGGGGATCTTCTTGACCCAGGAATTGAACTGGGGTTTCCTGTATTGCAGGTGGATTCTTTACCAACTGAGCTACCAGGGAAGCTCATACGTGTGTGTGTGTGTGTGTGTGTGTGTGTGTGTATTCAATAAATACAGAAATCTACAAGGGTTAGATTGTTACCCCCAATGGGAGATATTACTGCTCCTAGGCCTGAGAAGGTGAGGACAGGGAGCACAGGTGAAGACCTCAAGAAGACCTGTGCACAGAGAGAACCACCTGCCAGGGACTGTGGCCTTCCCAGAGGATGCAGCCCCTTGCAGCGACCAGCAGAGAGGGTCAGGGAAACACTTAACCAGACCCTTTCTGTTTTCGTAGTCCCTGCCCAGGAGGAGGAAGGCAAGGGAGGTTCCTGAAATAATTTACGTGAGTCGGCCTCCCAGGGCACCAAGCAGGGTGAAGCATGAAGGATGGGGAGTCAGTCTGTAGGGACGACGGAAGGATATACAGCCCAGACCTCTAGTTACCTAAGTGACACCATGGAGAGTACTCTTGCTGCCACCAGAAGTAGCCTAGAACCTGGAAACAAAGCAGGCCACGTGCTCTCCCTCTGCTCCTTTTCCACTCTAAGCTTCTCACATGTGAGCTGCAGAGCTTACCTGCAAACAGAGAGAAAAGACAGATGCCCAGTTAAAAAATTTGAGTTTCGGATAATCAATGAAATAGATACATATGTGCATGATCAATGATTTATATGTGTGTGTGTGTGTGTGTGTGTGTGTGTGTGTGTGTGTTCATTCTATACTTTATCAGGTAAACCTAGTTCCAGGCCTTCCAGGGACCCCAGATGTACTTCAATAGGCATGTGGAAAGACACAGAGACAGAGAGTTATTGCTTTCACGTCTAGCTCTTGCAGGTGGAGGCAGCAACCAAGTTCGAGGGGAACCTGGGTCCTTCCCCCTTTGCCAGCCACAAGGAAGGTGCCAAGAAAACCAAGGAGGCAGTGGAGTGAGGGGTCTTTGCTTTCTAGCTTCTCAGGCTTGGAGGATACTTGCCTTGGATACCCAATTTCCTATTATGCTTCAGTCAATGAAGAGAAGACTATTTAATTGGAAAGGATAGGTCTTAGTATCTAGTCGTGGCACATAACCTCAAGTCCTTAGACCCAGAAAAATCGCATCCCAGAGAATTAAAGAAACTACAGATAGACATCAATAACTCACAGAAATCACGGAAGATACAGTATAATCTGGAAGATCAGATATGGACAAAGGCCTAAATATTTAATTAAAGGCAGATGAGATTTAATAGCATGTCTTCCCACAATGCAGGCAGATTCTTTATCGTCTGAGCCACAAGGAAAGCCCAAGACCAGTGATTCAGAGATTAATCCCTGACAAAATGTAAAAGAAAATTATTAAACACATGCCTTCTGAGCACTTATAACAAACAAAATAAGCACACAAACCTCAGATAGGTTCATTAAGCCTGAGTCCTGCTGAACTGGCCCTTTCCTTTTCTCTGATAGCAAGGTTGGGTTGGTGGGTCAGGGAAGGACCATAAACAGTATATTTTGAATTCAAAATAGTATTTGACAATTTCTTATGAAGTTTTTGTAGATAAATGAGAGCAGGGAGCAGGATATTAGTTCAGTGAGGTCCATTCCAGGGTGGTAGCTCTCCACGTCCTGAGTGTTAATGTCTTGAAGTCACTAGGAAGGAGTTTCAGTGTGTGCATGCATGGGTGCATGCTCAGTCATGTCCGACTCTTTTGTGACCCTGTGGACTATAGCCTGCCAGGCTCCTCTGTCCGTGGGATTTTCCAGGCAAGAATACTGGAGTGGGATGCCATTTCTTCTCCAGGGGATCTTCCCGACCCAGAGATAGAACCCATATTTCCTGTATCGGTAGATGGTTTCTTTACCCCTGAGTCACCTGGGAATTCTGAGGTTTAGTAGTGGACTTATGTAAAATGGTCTTAAGCACCACTCTGGATACCATATCTTTTAAGAGAGATTATTTTAAAAAACTGGAAACCAGAAGGGAATCGATGTAGGAGAAAGGTGTTAAAATGATATGAGAGAAGCATTGAAAGAACTGTAAATGTTTAATTTAGATAAATGAAATACTAAAGTATGGTTGAACATAGAATCATACCTGGAAGGAGAGATAAATCAGAAGTTTGAGTTGAACACATACACACTATTATATATAAGATAGATAACCATAAAGGTCCTACTGTATAGCACAGGGAACTCTACTCAATATTCTGTGATAACCTATTTGAAAAAAGAATCTAAAAAAGAATGAAGATACATATATGTATAACTGAATCACTTTGCTATACATGTGAAACTAGCACAACATTGTAAATCAACTATACTCCAATAAAATATAGAAAGTGTTAGTCACTCAATCATGTCTGATTCTGCGATTCCATGGACTGTACCCCTCCAAGCTTCTCTGCCCATGGGTTTCTCCAGGCAAGAATCCTGGAGTGGTAGACATTCCCTTCTCCAGGGGATCTTCCTGACCAAGGAGTTGAACCCGGGTGTTCTGCATTACAGGCAGATTCTTTGCCGCCTGAGCCACCAGGAAAGCCCCAATAAAATATTAATAAAATTAAATTAAATAGAACTAGATTGAGCCATCCAATCTCCTTAAAATTTAACTGATGAAAAATTGGGTTTAATTGAGTCTACTTACACCAATATCAATGTTTGTTAAGTACCTGTTATTTGCAAATGCTCTATCAGATGCCAGGAATACAAAAATAAGCAAGTTTCATCCTGAATGACAGCCTACATCTCCCCTCTCACATCTTCAAATATTTAACAGGCTGTCACAGGGAAGGCAGTATGAATGTAGCCTGTCCTCTGAAAGGCACAGCTAGGGCTTATAAGTAGAAACTACAGGAAGGCGAATAATACAGGAAGAACTTTCCACTAATGCAAGTTGTGTGACGCTGGAGGGGGGTTGCTTTGAAATCAATGAGGTCCACAGGAAGATTGGATAATCTATCCCTGGATCTCTTGTCATTTCTCAGTTGGAGAGGAAATTAGCCCAAATGACCTCCAAGGTCCCTATGTGTGTGTTCCCTGACTAATAAATGCATAGCCAATAAGGGAATAACTACTACAGAAAGTTTGTACTAAATATAATAAATATCTTCAATTTTATTTCTTCTTTCATTATCTCTTGGTTTTGATGGTTGATTTGCCTCATTAAATATAACATAAAAGAAACTTTCTGAGTTTCATGGTATGCTTTACAGCAAATGTGAAACCTCAAGGGGGAATTCAGAGGAATAATTCATCCATCACTGTGACATGAGCCCTTAGATGTTCTCCAACTTAGGCAAGATAAGATGTCTGTGATCATTCAATCCATTCATTCGATAAATATTTCTTGAGCACCTAACATGCCCCAGATGCTGTGCTAATTATAGGAAAAACTGTCCAGTGGTGAATAAGATAACCATTCTTCCTGGTTTTATGAGATTGCTGTTTTAGAGGTGAATATAGACAAATAACATAAGCAGTTACAACTAATGCCATCAGTGCTCTAAAGGGAGAAGTACAGGGTGCTCAAGTGGGACATCCGAACTTCAGAGGATGAAGGATGACCCTATACACTTGTGGGTTCAGGGAAGGATTTCTGGAAACAAACATGTCTGAGCTGAGACACGAAGAATGGTTTGAAATAGGAGTTAGCTGGGGGAGGAGCTAGAAGTTGCATAGAGATCATTTAAGTAGCCACAGTTGCATCTTTTTAAAAAATATTTATTTTTTTGGCTGTCCTGGCTCTCAGTTGCTGCATGCTGGATCTTTTAGTTACCGCATGTGAAACCTAGTTCCCTGACCAGGGATCGAACCCAGGCCCCCTGCATTGAGAATGTGGAGTCATAGCCTCTGAACCACCAGGGAAGTCCCAGTGCAGTTGCATCTTGATCTCCCACTTAGTAGTGCCCTTTGACTCGATTACGCAGAAGCATTTTACCCTTTGAAATTATGATTTTTATGCTTTGTCATTTAACAGGAAATACCATCATTTTTAGTACCATACTGGAAATTGATAGAAAACTCCTATATAAATTCCATCAAAACAGTACTCAGGGAGTTGAGAGAAGGCCAGCATAGTGTACTTGCTTACTTATATGATATTAGGTAAGTAAAGTTCCCACAGCTCCAGTCATGTAGTTTATAGTGAGGACGTGTAAGCTCTGTCTCATTCCCCTAATGCCTTACAGAACAGGCTTCCAGCAGTTTCTGAAGCGTCCAGACCACAAGCAAGACTTCGTGTCTCAGTGGCAGGCGGATTTCAACTCCCTTCCTGATGACCTGTGGGATGATGAGGAAACAAAGGCTGAGCTGCACCAAAGAGTGAATGTAAGGGAATCTGACTCACGGGGCCCAGGTCTCCACACTATCAAACCTCCCACTGCAAAAGCCTCATTTACCCCCTCATTACTTTCATGAGGTGTGAGGATGAGACGGGAAATGGTTCGAACACCAACCTGCCAACTTTCAAGAGCAATGGCTCTTCAGCACTTTGAATTCAGAGTGAGAATCCAATGGTCCATGCTTCTGGAAGGAGGAGCCAAGGCCAGGGATCTAAGACCATTCCAGCCTCTATTTATTTTGTACACTGTTAACCACTTTGTCAGGTCAGGTAAGCATGTCTAAGTCTGGTTTTAAGTATGTGCCTGTCTTGGATGCAGTTAAATCATTGGTTGATGTCAATGAGAAGGGGAATGAAGGAACATTCCAGAAAGCCTGAAGTGTTGCCTCTATTGAATAGATCCCTTGAGGGAAGCTACCAAATCATATACATTTTTGTATCTCCAGCAAACGCGGTGCCTGGTACTTGGTCAACAGGCAGATTTTCATAAATTCATAAATAGAGTATACATTTAAGTATATATTTATATATATTACCCTGATGCTTTAGAAAAGATCCTCTGATGTGTAAGAAGCCTGATTTTGATTTCCTACCATTTCCTGTCTCTTACCTTTTCCTGTTTGGGTAATTCTTTCCCTTGCCACAACTGAAGCCCGCCAGGCTCCTCTGTCCATGGGCTTTCCCAGGCAAGAATACTGAAGTGGGTTGCCATTCTGTTCTCCAGAGGATCTTCCCAACCCAGGAATCAAACTGAGTCTCCTGCATTGCAGGAAGATTCTTTACCATCTGGGCCACCAGGAAAGCCCTAACTATAGGCTACTAGTGGTCAGATCTGATTATAGTCTCAATGTTTGTTTGTAC
Organism: Ovis aries; assembly: GCF_016772045.2. NCBI lineage: Eukaryota > Metazoa > Chordata > Mammalia > Artiodactyla > Bovidae > Ovis > Ovis aries. The sequence goes on along the minus strand of NC_056069.1, from coordinate 38,600,056 downwards.
AACAACAAATTGTCAAGCTCTACCCCATGACCCATTCATCTGCTCTGTTAATATTTATTGAACATCTACCAGGGTCTCAGCACTGTTCCAGGGGCTAGGGATTGAACAGTGGGGAAAAAGCCTGTGACGTCAGGATGTTTATATTCTGGGGGCCAGAATGCAAAGAATAAGCAATAAACACATAAATGTACAGTGAGTATATCACTGGTAAAACCCAGGTGAAGGACAAAGAGCATGGAGGAAAAAACGCTGATGTACTATTTAGTATCCAGTGGTTGTGTAACAGCCCACTCTGAGAAGGTGATATTTGAGCAAACTCAGGAAAGGAGAGAGAATGAGCCAGGCAGATCTGGGAAGGAAGAGTGTATTAGGCAGAGAGAAAAGCAAAGACACTAGAGGAAGAGGGTGCTTGGTGTGTTTAAGAGGCATTTCCCAGTTGGGAAACCAACTGGGAGCCATTGAAGTTAAGTGAAGGCATGACAGTAACCTGGATGAGCAGGGTGCTGGTAGGTTCTATCAAGCAGGTATGGAACTAACAAATGCCCTAGTACTGAAGCATTTTACCTGTTCTTAATCCTAAAACATATCTGCCTTTTCTGTTTCCTACCTATTCACAAAGCCGACCCTCTTATCAACTCTTGCCCCAGATCAATCAGATGATTGCTAGTAGAATGAGAAGGTTTTAGGACTTAAAATATCTTATGAGCATTTTCCCCCTAATTCCTGAAGTACCATTTGTTTATTGTATACAAATTCGATACTTAAAAGAAACAAAATTTTAAAATGACAAATCCATAATCCTATTAGCCAGTAGTTAACCTCTTGTTTGGAGTAACAGTCCTTGTTCTTGGCTTATTTCATTTCAATCCTAAGAAGTTAATGATGAGGCTCTGCTATCGTGTTATCATTACCTTACCATTAGAAAACCAAACTATGGAGATAACAGTACTTGCTAAGGCCTCCATGTGAGTCAGAAACAGAATGAGAGCTAGAAACAAGTCCCCTGTTTCCTCTGCTGTCTTTTTAAAAATGTATAAATGTGTGGGGAGTACAAGCCAGTCCTCACTGAATGTCTGATATAGCATTTGTGGAAAGACCCCAGAGACACCCAGATCAGCTCTAAATAATAGTGTATTCTTCTGCCATTAGCACACAGCTATAAAAATGGCAGTGATCTTTTCATTTCACATGAAGCCCCCACAAGATAACAAACCAAAATGCTAAGTGTTCCATAAACACAAAATTACAGAAATAAAACCCCCTGTAGATACTGGAATAAAACTTGCTCTTGAATTCCTGACTTCACCACGTTGAAACCATTGGCAAGTGATTTAACCACTCTGGGCATCCAATTTCTCATCAGGAACTTCTCTCTTGGTTATTGTGGGGATGAATGAGGTAATCAATGTCAGGCATTAAACACAATGCCCAAGGCACAGTTAATATTCAATAAATTATTAAGGTTATGAAAGCTGTCAAGTTTTATTGGACTATATATTTTTTCTTAATGGGATTTTTATTAAACAGATATTGTATTGCTATGAATTTCTATGATAGTGTTTATAATTGAGAAATTATTATGTGCCGAATACTGTGCTAAGTGCTTTGTGCAAGCTAAGTCACTTCAGTTGTATCCAACTCTTTGCAACTCCATGGGCTGTAGCCCTCCAGACTCCTCTGTCCATGGAATTCTCCAGGCAAGAATACTGGAGTGAGTCACCATACCCTACTCCAGGGATCTTCGCAACCCAGGGATCAAAGTGCTTTAGAGGCTTAGGCTGACTGTAGGACTTCCAAAGGGTAAACAATATCCCCATTTCACAGGTCAAGTAACTGAGCCCTAATCTAGTGGTACGTCTTGCTCAAGCCCACAGGTTCATATCCTGACTCCACCACTTGCTCATAGGGTGACTTTAGGAAAAAACCTTTCTGTGGCTGACTCAGATCTTCACCTGCAAAAGGAAGATAATAAGAGTACCTAAGTTTGTTGGGAGGCATTCAATGAGTCAATATAAGTTCACTGACTTTTATTCTGATGCAGTGACACACACAGAAATGTATTATCATCACTATTGCTCAGGATCTAGTAAATGGCAGAGATGGGATCTTTAAAAGATTTTATTTTACTGCTAACTCTGCAGTACAAAGCTTATCTTCAGACAGCCCCATTAAGTTCAAACACCATTTCTTGATGAATGACATGTTCCACCCATGATTCATTAACAAGCCTATGTATTCCCTTGGATTGCACAGAGCTGCACATTTCTTCCATCAACAATACACCATTTCCTCAAAAATTCCCTGAGAGGTCTTGTTTCAACCAAACAAGTCTTGTGAGGAAGGATTAGAATACAGAAACCATAGCCCCCCATGAAGACAGTGAACTGCAGCAGGTTTGAACATGGGTACAGGGTATGCTGACGGGGGTCTTAGAAAGTGAGGACCTGACAGAGTAGAAGCAAAATAAAGATTTGTTGAGCAAAAGGATAAAATACATGAATGCATTAGATCTAAATCTTCTTCAGGCACATTTTGGGGACAGGCAAAGGATTTTAGTTTCATTACACGGAGATCAGCCAAGCTGCAATTCTGAAGCCTCACAGCGTTGCTTCTCTGTGTTCAGGATTTACGGGACCGCCTGTGGGACATTTGCGATGCCCGTAAGGAAGAAGCAGAGCAGGAGCGTCTGGACATCATTAACGAGAGCTGGTTGCAGGACTCAATGGGAATTGCCATGAACCATTTCTTCTCACTGATGCAGGTAAGAGTGGCTGGTCAGAATGACACAGACTCTGCCCTCTATGGCCACAGCCCTCCTGTTAACCACCCCTCTGGGAATGTAAAGGGCCATTTGGAGCTCATTTCACTCAGAGCATCCGACCCAGTCTTGAGCCCCAACTTGTCAAAGAATTCAGCTGAAATAAACCATTTCAAGCAAACACCAGAACTGGGAACATCTCAAGCGACATCTCACCAGTTGTTTCCAGGTGGCCTGGAGCTGTGGAGGGGACAGCAGAGATGGTGTCTGTCCTGGGTCACTACCTCGCCCCCTGTAGCAGATACCCGAAGCCTTGCCACAGAACATGGGCAGGATCAGTCTCAGCAGGCCCTTGATTCCCGAAAAACATTTGTGTTCAGATTGGCAACACAGACCATTCATAAGAACAACCTAATTAACTTGCTTTTGCAGCCCATTGAAATAATGAATCGTGCTGGACCAGCTAATGAGGCAGATGTTGATTTCATCCCAAGAAATTCATCAACAATAGGGGAGAGAGCACAGACCAAGTCTGGAGATCCAGCTCTCCCAAGAAGAAGGGCTGGAATGTTTCTAAGAGCTGGAGCAGGGTGGGGTGTCATGAGCAACCTGTGTTTCTCAACTGGCCTCACCTAAAGGAAAAGTAAACTTTCTCCTCTCTTCTTGATGCAAGTAGTTTTACAGCTTGGAGCAGGATGTCTTCCTAAGTCAGCTCCTCTCCTCCCAGAGGACAGGGACCTGGGGCTGCTTCTTTCATTTCATATGCTGCCATCTCAAAGAGGTGGTTCCCAGGTCCTTGACAGAGACAGTTCTGGTTCCTAGAACCTGAGGAAAGATCTGAAGATATTTACATCTCAAAGTGACAGAGAATGGGCTTACAAAGACAAATTTCTTAAAGTAAATACTCTCAGACAAGGAAGATCCGGAGCCTGGAGTTAGGGAGAAACCTGTCTATAATCTCTTCACACTGAGGGGAATATGAAGGGTATCTTGTGTCTACAGGAGTATTCTTTCCTAAGAAATAGCAGTGAGGATACAGTGGAAAAGGCCTTGAACTGGTTAGTTTATAGGAGAAGTTATTGCCGGAGATGAAGATAGTTAGCTGAGGCTGGCCAGAGCTGTGCACAGGAGGTGTTCAGTAAATATTTGTTCAACAAGTGACTTTGAAGGCGAGGACTTCCAGCACTCCAAGAGACAATTGTGGACCACTGGAAGCAGAAGCCTAAGAGACAGGAGCTGCCTCCCTGATTGCTGGCTCTGGGATGCAGGAGAGAGCCACAAGACATGGGTTGTGCTGAGTATGAAGGCGAGACACCCAGCAGCCTAAACCCGCTGGGGTGACACCCCTGGGGCACCACTTTGGGTAAGCGGATATTGAATGTTGGTAAACGTGTGTCAAAAGCTTAGGGTAGAAATAACAGAAATCCAATAGTGAAGGGAAAGGGATTAGAGAATTTTTGTAAATCCCAAGAAGTCCAAGGAATACTCACCTCTTGTGAAAATGGCATAACTCTTACACTCCACAATACCTGCCTTTCAGACTCTCCCTGAGATACAGAATCTACATCTAAAACCAACTTGGTGGGGGTGGGGGAGGGTAAAGGAAAGGACAGCAAATAAAGGCTGCTGCTAAGTTGCTTCAGTCATGTCCGACTCTATGTGACCCCATAGATGGCAGCCCACCAGGCTCACCCATCCCTGGGATTCTCCAGGCAAGAACACTGGAGTGGGTTGCCATTTCCTTCTCCAATGCATGAAAATAAAAAATGAAAGTGAAGTCGCTCAGTCGTGTCTGACTCCAAGCGACCCCATGGACTGCAGCCTACCAGGCTCCTCCATCCATGGGATTTTCCAGGCAAGAGTACTGGAGTAGGGTGCCATTGCCTTCTCCAAATAAAGGCTAATATGTATTAAATTCTTAATCTGTATGTGCCAGACACAGTTCTAAGGATTCTTCATGTGCAATACATTAAACCTTCATAGGAACCCTAGGCTGTACATTCTGTCTTAGTGCTCATTTCACAGATGAGGAAACCGAGGCAAACAAAGATGAAGTAATTTGACCAATGCCACACGCCAATCAAGAGAGAACTGGGATTTGGACTCAGGGAGTCTAACTCCTGGGCCAGTACCTCTGACCACTGATTTGTCATCAGTTTTTCCATAGTTAAAGGCTAGCCAATAGAACAGAAAAGGCCTTATTCTGCATGGATTGACAGAATCCTATAAAAAAGGAAAAAAACAAAGTTGTAAACTACAGGAGAGCAGTAGATTTCAGTTCAATAAGTAAAAAAAAGAGCCTAATGATTGGAACTGTCCATCAGATAATAGACTTTGCAGGCCCTTAAGCTGCTGGTCCAGAAGCCCATAAGCAGAATCTTGTGCATATTTGTGAAGGAGAGAAAAATCTTTGTGAAAGTTGTCAAGGGTTTATGGCTAGGTAAGTGTTTCCCAAGGTGGATTCTGTAAAACACTACTCTTACAAGATGTTTTACAAAACAAGGACTTGATTATTCAAAAGACTTTGGGAAGGGCTATGTACTCTACCCTTCCTTCTTGCTGGGACATTAACAAAAATATTGACATATTATTATTATCAAGATGCCCTGCAATATAGAAACTCTTTGAGTGTGCTAACCCAGGATTTCTGAAACTGATGTTGCAAAGTTTTTCTTTGTTTTATTCCCAACGTGGCACTCATTAGCGGTCTATAAGACAAGATTGACATGGCAAATAGATGGGGAATCAATGGAAACAGTGAGAAACTTTATTTTGGGGGGCGGGGGCTCCAAAATCACTGCACATGGTAACTATGGCCATGAAATTAAAAGACTCTTGCTGCTTTGAAGAAAATCTATGACCAAACTAGACAGCCTATTAAAAAGCAGAGACATTACTTTGTGGACAAAGGTCTGTCTAGTCAAAGCTATGGTTTTTCCAGTAGTCATGTACGGAGGTGAGAGTTGGACTATAAAGAAAGCTGAGCACTGAAGAATTGATGCTTTTGAACTGTGGTGTTGGAGAACTCTTGAGAGTCCCTTGGACTGCAAGGACATCTAACCAGTCCATCCTAAAGGAAATCAGTCCTGAATATTCACTGGAAGGACTGATGCTGAAACGGAAACTCCAATACTTCGGCCACTTGTTTCGAAGAACTGACTCATTGGAAAAGACCCTGATGCTGGGAAAGAGTGAAGGCAGGAGGAGAAGGGGATGACAGAAGGTGAGATCATTAAATGGCATCACCAAGCCGATGGACGTGAGTTTGAGCAAGCTCCGGGAGTTGGTGATGGACAGGGAAGCCTGGCGTGCTGCAGTACACAAGGTTGCAAAGAGTCGGACATGACTGAGCAACTGAACTGAATTGAAGACAAGGTTTGTACAAAACAAATTTTAGAAAATGCTATGCAAGGTGATTTCTAAGATCGCTTTCAAAACTGAGATTCTATGAAGACAGAAACAATGAGAAAGCATGATTTACTAGCTATCACAAGTGTGAAAAGAATCTTAATTCTGCTTATATGGGTATTGTGGATGTACGATGGCATCTTATTCATAGTTAGCTGTATAATTAGTCAAATTATGTCCCCAAAAAATAAATTAATGTTTTATATAAAATAACAGAGTTAGTCTGAGGCATGGATACCAGCACTGTCTGAAATACCAATTATATAAAATAGGACCTACTAATCTTAATCATAATTAAAGAGTTCAGTTCTCTATGTTAAGGAGGGAATAATTTCCTGATTTCTAAATATATTTAACAAATAATGCTAATTTGGTAAGCATTATTAAACCATAAGCTTATAGTTTAACAATTTTTATAGCCTCACAATACTTCAGTTCCCCAAATTTATTTGTCAATATCCAATTTGTACAAATTGGGTTTATTAATACATTTGCATGCCACACACTGTAAATGTGATATCCTGAAGATTCTCTTGAGTATCAGTTCAGTTCAGTTCAGTTGCTCAGTCATTTCCAACTCTTTGTGACCTTGTGGACTGCAGCACACCAGGTTTCCCTGTCCATCAGCAAATCCCAAAGCTTGCTCAAACTCATGTCCATCGAGTCAGTGAGGCCATCCAACCATCTCATCCTCTGTCATCCCCTTCTCCTCCTGCCTTCAATCTTTCCCAGCATCAAAGTCTTTTCCAATGAGTCAGCGGCCAAAGTAATGGAGTTTCAGCTTCAGCATCAGTCCTTCCAATGAATATTCAGGACTGATTTCCTTTAGGGTGGACTGGTTTGATCTCCTTGCTGTCCAAGGGACTCTCAAGAGTCTTCTCCAACACCACACATTAAAAGCATCAATTCTTTGGTACTCAGCTTTCTTTATAGTCCAACTCTCACATCCATACATGACCTCTGGAAAAACCATAGCTTTGACTAGACAAACCTTTGTCAGCAAAGTAATGTCTCTATTTTTTAATATGCTCTCTGGGTTGGTCATAGCTTTTCTTCATATCTTAAGATAATATATAAATGGTAATTTTATTTACAGTATAGAATTAACCAAAGGAATTTCTTCCTATTTCAGTTATTTAGCTAGAAAAGTTTAATACTGCAGAGAGCAGCTTTTTAAGATCAGTTTGGCCCCTCCATTCCTGTATCAAAAACAAATCTATTGAAACCATCCTTGTCTTTTGTTGTAGACTACAATGCAAAGCAGACACTTATTTTTTCCAAACTCAGTATGGCAGTACAAGACTGTTCCTTGATGTTTTCTTACATAAATGACAACATTACTTGCTTGCTGAATATAGGGACCCCTTTATAAATATTCTGCCATGCTCCCCTCTCCATGGGACTCTCCAGGCAAAAATACTGGAGTGGGTAGCCATTCCCTTCTCCACAGGATCTTCCCCACCCAAGAATCGATCCAGAATCTCCCACGTAGCAGGCAGACTCTAACATCTGAGCCACCAGGGAAGCCCCTATAAATATCCTGAGTTAGGTTCAGCAAAGAGCTTTAAACACCAGGTGAGTTTTGTTGTTTTTAGAAAATGCTTTCTATAATTAACTAACTCTTGTGGAATACATCTGTATAATAGCTTCCATCTTGAGAGTCCCTTGGACTGCAAGGAGATCAAACCAATCATTCAAACCAACCAAGTCAATCCTAATGGAAATCAGTCCTGAATATTCATTGGAAGGACTGATGCTGAAGCTGAAGCTCCAAAACTTTGGCCACCTGATGCAAAGAACTGACTTATTGGAAAAGACTCTGATGCTGAGAAAGAGTGAAGGCAGGAGGAGAAGGGGATGACAGAGGATGAGATGGTTGGATGGCCTCACTGACTTGATGGATATGAGTTTGAGCAAGCTCTGGGAGTTGGTGATGGTCAGGGAAGCCTGGTGTGCTACAGTCTACGGGGTCACAAATAGTCAGACCTGACTGAGCAACTGAACTGAACTGAACTGGTTTAAGTAGCCCTACTAATAAAAGCAAAGAATGAAGGTCATGGTTACACCACCAGAGAGAAGCACCTATGATATGCCAACTGATCTGACATCTGATAGGAGAGTAGGTTGGAAAACTCATGGTCTGTTTGTGGAATTGACAGTGTGTGGAATCTCACTGCACATACATGTCACAATTACCACAAACGGAAACAACCTGCTGGGAGGGAGTCACTCAGGAATAACTGATGCTCCTCTGTGCTTCTCCATTTCCTGTCCCTCAAGATGCCTACTGGCAAAGTTAGCAGAGGCATTTTGTTTTGACCTTGGAGGAGTGACCTCCCTTCTGTTCATGTTGAGCAGGAATGAAAACTGTGAGAAAAAAGACTATTCATTATCACTTCACCTCACCATTTGTTAGTTCTCCACAGCTACATTTCATAGTCCTACAGGACCAATACCTAATCTTATTTTGTGTTTCAGTTTTTTTATAGCAGTGTATGTATTTATATTATGTATTTTTGGTGTACTTTTAGTATTTACCAAGTCAACTAATGTGTTATGTATGATGAAACACATTCAAATGTTTGCTAATGTATTGCTTGGTTGAATATACGGCACAAAGAATTCCTAATGTCAAAATAATGACTAATATGTGCTATTTCAGACATCATACTATCTTTTGTAACATTATTAAGAGGAATGGAAACGTCATCTTGTTAAGTGGACTCATAATCAATAAGTACAGAGAATGCAAACTTACCAACTTTCTTTAATTTTTATGAAATCTTATATAAACACTTAAAACCACTTCTCTTAGTTTCTAGAAAGCTGATTTCAACCTACTGTTTTTAAATAGTGTTTACAGAGCTTATATGGAAAATATGTACAGATTATCTTATTCTGTCTTGGGTATTAACATTCATATTTGCTATTAAAGGCAGAACTGAACCGTTTCCAAGATACGAAGAGATTCCTGCAAGATTATTACAGGGCCATGGAATGTAAAATTCCGATGGATGACACTAAGAAATTCACTCGAGTCCCACTGGTCCGACTGGATAGTAGAGATATTTTGGAAAGCCAGCTTAGGTAAGGTAGACTATCATGTTGCACTGTAATTAGTCTGAGCATAAAGCTTTGTGATTTTAAATCGAACACCATTATAAAACCACACTCCTGTATCTGCTAATCCAAAATCAAAAAAAAAAAAAAAAGGTCTGAAAACTGAATTTCTTTTCTAACTTTGACAAAGACTGTTGATATGCATTATTTATTCTACTTATCTACTCACTGATTACTCATTTTTGCTGCAGAGATATAGTGTGTTTTGTAACGGAGTGCTTCTACCAGACTGCTGGGGATGATAGGGAGTATACAGTATATACAAATTCTGAATTCTGAAACACTTTTGACCAAAGACTTTCTGGTAAGGGATCATGACCCTCTACCACTTTTACGAAAGGTCTCATGCTGTTCTGTGTGTATGGGTGTGTCTGTGTGTGACATCATGTAAATGAAACTGCAAGGCATTATGTATCTTCTTTTACAGTATAGGAAACTGAGAAACAGTAAAGACTCAAACTTATGTGGTTATGTCTTTGTGAGACTGAAACTTCTTAGTGATCTAACATCAGATTCCCACCAGCATGAAAATAAACTTGGCGGTAAGGGTAGAATAAAGATTACATTTTTAGCCAATTACTAGTTATATGTAAGTAAATTAAAACAACTTATTTGGAAAAGTCACCCCCAACTCTCTTAAGCCTTGGTTTCATTATCTGTAGAAGTAGGGTGGTTATGAAGACTGCAGAAAATGAAATCCTCACAACATATAGCACCATGTCTGAGAGTCAGAAAACTTGAGACCTAGTCCCAGTGACTCTCGATAAGTGGTAACTATTATCTTTATTGCATAATATGACAATGAACTATTCTTCCTCACATGCACTGTTTTAATTGTGAGTATCTCTTGTTTTATGCTCCCTTTTGCCATCAAGAATTTGAAATGGCCTGAGCACAACAGGATTCCACAGTGATCTGAGACCCATTTCTCTGTAGACCTATTCCATCTAGTCCCATCATGTCCCTGTCAGGACCACACGTAAGCAAGAAAACACAAAAAGGAAACTCTGTACCCTCTTTTTGACTCAAATACGAGATCAGTGTTTTAACTCAGCCAGTGCAGAAAGAGAACATTGCAATTAAAAACAATAAGAAAATTTCCAAAGTGATATGAACCATCAAGTCATCAAAAGAGGCCAAGTTTCAGTGTCCCCAGTAGCAGTGCATTCTGTTCTTAGCACAAAATAGCAAGTCAGGCATAATGGGGAAGCTGTTAATGTTGGTTAGTAGAATGAGATGGGCAAAAGAACAGCCAGTTCTTATTTTCTACAAAAGTACTCTGCACCAATCTCAACCTCAAGTCACTGCTGTAAGTAACTCCTGGAACTCTCAGCCAATAGATGTGTCAACTGGCCAACCAACCAGTCAACCAGTCTCTTTAACATGTGTAGGGAAATGAGCACAGCATCAAGCATTTTCACATAGTTTGTCTATTTTATTCCTCCAGCAACCTAATAGTAATAATAATGGTATTAACTAATAATAAAGAATGTATAAAAATAATAATATTATTATTATATTTGTATTCTTCCAAGAGGAATGGAGCCTCAGAAAGTCAAGTGACATGCCCCAGTTAATATCTACTGAAATATCTACTGATAGTGAGAGGACTGGCTAGACCAGAATTTTTCTCAGTAGATGAATTCTAAACCCAGATTCCTTTTTTAAATGATATGCTGCTACTGCAGTCCTCCAAAGCAAGGTGTTCCGAATTGCCTGTTGCCCCATCTTAAATGTCTAGAGATAATCACACAACCTTTACCTTAACTGATTAGGCACATGAATCTAATATGTCTCAGTGACTGAGACTGAGCATTACTTGATTATTAAAGTGTCAACTGGCCTTGTGGGTAGGTGGGTACTGAGTCATAAACACGTGGCCTCCATAGGTACTGTGTACTGTCAAAATTCCAAACATTGTGATAATCAAAGAGCCAGCTTCAGAAAACCTCATCTGATGCTTCAAAACATGACCAAGCCAGTGATTTGTAGAAATTCACAGCCAGCTTTCTGCATCACTGCTCCATTCCCCAGCAACTTGAGTCTGCCAAGCTAACTGCTTGCTCTTCTCAAGTTTTAGCCAAGGCATCCTGGGAGCTCCTTTTTGCCCAAGCTGAAAGCCCTTCCTATGTTCTATCACTGAGCAGGATCCCAGTCACAGTAAGCATTCTGATCTGTGGATCACTGCCTGCAGTTGGCCTCTGAGATCCTGGGATCCTTCAGGGATTGGACATTCCCAGGGGCAGCTCCAATATGGTTGAGAGCAGGGGGAAAGCTTAACTCTGTGTTCTCACAGCACTTTGCAAAACAGTTCATCATCCATTCTCAAAGTTGGGGGAGGGATGCTGGTACTCTCAAACCTCAGTGAGACACCCCTTACAGACCTCACATCTATTATAATATATCCCACTTTTAACTGTTCATTTCCAGAAGCCAAGTGCTAGTCATATTAAAGAAGTGATGCTCAAATCTATTTGGTTCTCTTTTTCATGACTGATTTATTCCTTGTCAGAAGTTTATATCCCAGATAAATTCCAAAATTGAATTTCTTCATAAAATTGCCTTCCTCATAATTACCAAGAATTAGTCCTAAAGATTATGTTTTAACATTACTTGTCTCTAGTTTCCTCTTGTTAATAAGAGTCTCTGGATCATAAAAATTTGAATACAGCCTTTCATAGTCTTTTCTCCATCTAAAGGGTTCTTCTTAGAACAAGAGAACAAAATTTTCCAAATAGCATGGCCACAAAAATAGAATTCTGTTAAAGTCTTTATATTTCTTTTTTGTTGATTTTCCCAAGAATACCCCTGGTTCCTCGAAGATCCATTTCTCCAGAGTCAGCTTTATCCAAACCAAAAACAAAAAGCATCCTGAAGGGCAAGATCGATTACACGCTGGAAAGTGTAGAGTTAAACTTTGAGACTGATGAGAAGATGGTGATGGATACGTGGCAGCAGTCTTCTTTGGCAGTATCTCACATGGTAAGCAATGCTGGTTTACATTTTCTTTTAATAACACCCATTCATTGAATTCCAAAATTGGCAATATGCTATGAATGTAAAGCTTACACAATGTTCACAATATACATTTATATCTCTCAGAAGTTTCTCTTTTTTTTTTTCCTAAAAGAAATAAGAGAAACAGAGAGGCCAACTTTGCCATTTAAGAATGGGACCCAATAGGGCCAGATTTTTAATCAGGAATTTAGCCTACACTTTCTTTAAGTCTTAGTATTACCATCATTACCAACCACTTGGTTGTCTGTTTCCCAAAGCCCAAACCTTCTGTGATCATATGCTCTTCCAATCCTTGTAGCAGTAATTGTCTCTCCTACTCTTGACTCTTATTGTCTATGTTATTGTTTATAATTTTCATCTCATTAATGTTTTCCTGAATACTTAACAATTCTAAAACTTTCTGTATCTGCTACACCTAGCATAATGCCCACATCTAACACAATATTGAGTCCTCAGTACGTTCTTGAGATGCTTCTGCTGCTATGCTGGTGACACTGATGTTCGTATAAATGATGATGGCAGTGGCAATGAGCTGTAGCCTGCAAAGACCACAACTACCAAGCACCAGAGAGTAGAAAGCCAGATCTAGAAGTTCTAAAAAGAGAAGTTGATTAATTATTTTTCTTCATTTAACTGAACATGAACATAATTTACAAGTCTTATGCATCCCACTAAAATTACCTAGGAAAATAAGTTTTAAAATATTAGATTCTCAGAGAGTATCATACAGCACCAAGAGCCCTGGCCATACCTCTTGGTTAAGCTGAGTGATCTCAGGAAAATCACTTAACCTCTCTGAGTCTTCAGTTCCTTATCTGTAACATGAGAGACATTGTACCTAGCCTTTCTTGAATGATTGAAAAGGTCCAATGAAATAATGAATATGAAAGTTTTTTGGAAACTAAATATAATAGATCATTATGTTAAGAAATTTGTTTAAAACTGTACCACTTTGCTTACAGACTTTTGAAAACCATACAGAAAGCATAGGAGGAAGGATTGTTTAGTAATTAATATTCCCAATAATTACATTTGAATCCTGATTTATGACTTAACCCAGGTCTCCCGCATTGCAGGCAGATTCTTTACTAGCTGAGCTACAAGAGAAGCCCAAGAATACTGGAGTGGGTAGCCTATCCCTTCTCCAGCAGACCTTCCTGACCCAGGAATCGAACTGGGGTCTCCTGCATTGCAGGTGGATTCTTTACCAACTGAGTTATTAGGGAAGCCCTTTATATTCCTAGTAGACTTCCAAATAATTTTGACATTAAATAACCTTAAGAGAACTTTCCCTGCTGGCTCAGACAGTAAAGAATCCACCTGCAATGCAGAAGACCTAGGTTCGATCCCTGGGTTGGGAAGATCCCCTGGAAAAGGGAATGGCCATGCACTCCAGTATTCTTGCCTGGAGAATTCCATGGATGGAGGAGTCTGGACCCCGACAGTCCATGGGGTCGCAACAAGTCAGACACAACTGAGCAACTAACACACACAAGCGAACTTTGAGTTTCAAATAAGAAAGGCTTGATTCAATGAAGTGATGCAGGGAGAACAGGACCAGCTGAGATCAGGGCAATTGAAATGACAGCACTTTGGCCTGGGCTTTTTCTGTACACAGCAGCTTTACCAAGAGCTATCCACTTAGTATGTTATGTTAATTTTTAGCAGAACTTTCTTCTAATTAGCAGGTATGCAATGATTTCAAAGAAACTAGTCATGTTTAACGCCCACTATGTCAAAGCATTATTTCTAGAGTTTCTTCAGTCTTACAAGCTAGATTACTAGGTGTACTGTGAATTATGCTAATTTTTGAAAGAGACCCAGAAGTGTTTGAGGGAAGTGGACTACAAAAATGCAGGTAATGATAATCACCGTCACCATTATCACAAGGCTGTTTACAGAGAAGAAAAATCCAATTTTAAAGGAAATTGCTAACTTATTGTGCCTTGCAAGAACGGATTCAAAAACAAATTGCTTGCAATTTAGGTGAGTATGTTAACAGTTTTACCAAGAATTTGAAAGTACAGTATATATCATGAAATTCATTTTTATCAAAAAAAGCATCTGATTAAAAAGCATGCACGCACACCAAAAAAGCTGCCTTGCTCTTTGAAACCTTTCTGCATCCCTCCAAGGTTCCCCTAATACCGAAAGAGCTGTGGGTGCATGTGTGTGCTCAGTCGCTCAGTCGTGTCCAACTCTTCATGACCCCATGGACTGTAGCCCACCAGGCTTCTCTGTCTATGGAATTTTCCAGGCAAGAATGCTGGAGCGAGTTGCCTTTTCCTATTCCAGAGGATCTTCCTGACCCAGGGATCAAACCCGCATCTCTTACGGCTCCTGCATTAGCAGATCGATTCTTGACCACTGCGCCAGAAGCTGTGGATATATTCTGTAGTATATGGTTATGACCCAAAGGGATGGTACGGGGAGGGAGGAGGGAGGGGGGTTCAGGGTGGGGAACACGTGTATACCTGTAGCAGATTCATGTTGATGAATACAATACAATATTGTAAAGTAATTAACTTCCAAATAAAATAAATAAATTTATATTAAAAAAAAAAAACCAAAGTGCAGGCAGCTCATAACTAAAAAAAAAAGAAAGAAATCCTGTCAATCAGTAAGCCTTTCCTGGGCATCTTCTATGAGTATTAACACAGACGCTAAAAGCTATGGATAAAACTAAGACACAGGGCACACTTAGCTCTTGGGAACTCTCAGCCCATTTCAAGATTGGAGATGAGCATTAATAGTCATAGAACAGCTGAAGGCTTCCTTGGAGGCTCAGATGGTAAAGAGTCTGCCTGCAATGTGGAAGACCCAGTTTTGATCCCTGGGTCGGGAAGATTCCCTGGAGAAGTAAATGGCAACCCACTCCAGTATTCTTGCCTGGAAAATCCCATGGAGAGAGAAGCCTGGCAGGCTACAGTTCTGGGGTTGCAAAGAGTCAGACACAACTAAGTGACTAACACGCAGAACAGTTGAGGACAGTTACATGCTGAGCCACGGTTGTGAAGCTTGGTGGGATTCTGCAGCAGGGATCTGGAGAGCACAGGAATTGGCTGGTCAATGTTGCCCACAAGACAGCAAATTTCTTTGAAGGTAAACATTAGATTGTGCCTTTTTCCTCTTTCGGTTCACCTCTATCCAACTTCCCCTTTCTCCTCCAGGCCCCTAACCCAATTCTCCCCAGAAATATCATCAGTCTTGGACACAGTGAGAACATTATAAACAAAGTCCGTGGACCTCCATTTCCTCACCAGTTGCCTTACTGAGATTTTTAAGTTTTCAGCCATCTGTTGCTACCGCCCCCGTGGTGTGTGGGGCACACACCATGTGTGTGTGAAAGGGAGAAAGAAAACCTTGAAAACCTTGTCTCAGCTTTCGTTTCTCAGTTTGATACCCATAAATGCCCTTCACCTCTCCAGTAGCCATTGGACACGTTTTAGCAGGTCTAGTCTTTTATAATTTATTTTATTTTTAATTTTTATTTTACCTTGGATCATAGTTGATTAGCAATGTTGTATTAGTTTCAGGTGTGCAGAAAGTTATACATATATACATTTCTATTCTTTTCCAGTGGTTTCCCTGGTGGCTTGGATGGTAAGGCTTCCCTTCTAGCTCAGTCGGTAAAGACTCTGCCTGCAGCGCAGGAGACCTGGGTTCGATTTCTGGATCAGGAAGATCCCCTGGAGAAGGAAATGTCAACCCACTCCAGTATTCTTGCCTGGAGAATCCCATCGACAGAGAAACCTTGCAGGCTACAGTCCATGGGGTTGCAAGAGTTGGACACGACTGAGTGACTTTCACTACTACCCACTCCAGTATTCTTGCCTGAAGAATTCCATGGTCAGAGGAGCCTGGCGGCCTATAGTTCATGGGGTCACAAAGAGTCAGACATAACTGAACTACTAACACATATACTTTTTCAAATTCAATCCCACTCCTGGGCATATATCAGGAAGATAACATGGTTTGAAAGTTGCGTTCTTTCTAACTGCAGGCACAGCCACAGCTGCACAAGCCCCAAGACAAGGTTTTCCTGAGGCCCACCGAGCAGGGAGAGGGAGGGGTCCCAGCAGCAGTTCACCCCACCCCATTCATCAGCTGTTGTGTTGTGACCGCACAGTTAATCTCTTACACCAGGAAATCTGTGAGAGTGAAAGGAGGAGGGTACAGATATGGAGAGAAGTTCAAAGTCTCCCAGAGAGAGGAACTTAAGAACCAGCAATGTGGTTAGTCATCCTCCATGAACATCATACATTCCTGGGGTGATGTCTAGTGTTAGAATAGAATGGGAACCCAGGATTCAAGTGTCGGTGAGCCCAGTTAATACAGGGCATGGACTCCCAAAACTTGACTGAAGAACAAGACAGATTCTCACTAACTTTATGTACAAAGCACAGACATATATAAAGTACACAGGCAGGTACACTTCTGCAGTATTCAGATTTCATGGAGGGGAATGTAATTAGGAGAAATGGACATAAAAACAATCAACAGCAAAAAACAAACAAACAAAAGATTGAGAAACACTGATTTAGGGGAATGCCCCATATTGAAAGCCAAGAGATAACAGGAACTTGGAAGAATCAGTTCAGTTCAGTTCAGTCACTCAGTCATGTCCAACTCTTTGTGATCTCATGGACTGCAGGATGCCAGGCTTCCCTGTCCATCACCAACTCTCAGAGCTTGCTCAAACTCACATCTATCAAGCCGGTGATGCCATCCAACCATCTCATCCTCTGTCATCCCCTTCTCCTCCCACCTTCAATCTTTCCCAGCATCAGGGTCTTTTCCAGTGAGTCTGTTCTTCGCATCAGGTGGCCAGAGGATTGGAGTTTCAGCTTCAGCATTAGTCCTTCCAATGAATATTCTGGACTGATTTCCTTTAGAATGGACTGGTTTGATCCAGTCCAAGGGACTCTCAAAAGTCTTCTCCAACACCACAGTTCAAAAGCATCAATTTTTCAGCACTCAGCTCTCACATCCATACATGACTACTGGAAAAACCATAGCTTTGACTAGATAGACCTTTGTTGGCAAAGTAATGTCTCTGCTTTTTAATATGCTGTCTAGGTTAGCCATAGCTTTTCTTCCAAGGAGCAAATGTCTTTTAATTTCGTGGCTATAGTCAACATCTGCAGTGATTTTGAAGCTCAAAAAATAAAGTCTCTCACTGTTTCCATTGTTTCCCCACTATTTGCCATGAAGTGATGGGACTGGTGCCATGATCTTCTTTTTCTGAATGTTGAGTTTTAAGCCAACTTTTTCACTTTCATTAAGAGACTCTTTAGTGCTTCTTCACTTTCTGCTATAAGGGTGGTGTCATCTACCTATCTGAGGTTATTGATATTTCTCCCAGCAATCTTGATTCCAGCTTGTACTTCATCCAACCTGGCATTCCATGTAATGTACTCTGCATATAAGTTAAATAACTTGGAGGAATAGTGATCATTCAATCCATAGGTCTGAAATTGAGAAAGAAATGCTTGCATGACTCTGAAGCTTTCCAGGTTTGGAGGCAGGAATGAGGAAACAGAAAGATGCATGGCAGGCAGGGCTTGAGAAAGTGAGTGGCTGCCACACAGATGGCCTCAGAAAGCCACATTTTGGGACAGAGATAGGTTTCCATTTAAGTGAAACATCAAAGTGTGTCCTGTAAAGACTCAGTATATGGCATGGTTGTTTCAGTAAAAGGCGGTTTCAATGACATTGGGTGATGACTCAGTCCAAATAGTCATCATTTTTCATAAATGTTGCAGGAACTGAAGTGTTCCTCTTATACAACCAGGTGGCTGCTGAAATTCATCAGAGGCTCATGGAAGAAGAAAAAGAAAACCAGCCAGCAGAAACAAAAGAAAAACTTCCTCAGGCAGCTGCAAATAAAAAAGTGAAAAAGGAGCCTCCGCCACCGCCACCACCACCCAAGAAAAAGAAAGAGGACAAAAAAGGAAAAGGTATTCACAGCTTTAGCATCCAGAACCGTGGATGCTTAACCTCTCCTTGGTGGAAAATAAGCACTTAACCAGGCACATGAGCCTCTGAGCTACTAGAATGCTGTTCATTAGGTTTTATTTAGAGACTCAGGAATCTGTAAGCTCGAATGTTAGCTGGCAAACATTCTCCATGCCAGCCCCTTTTAAGTTGTTTATCCACATAACCAAGTGTATCTAGGGGGAAATAAATCTCAAAGACATGTGAAAAGAACCCCAAGATGACACTGTACAATCTGAAAAGTATGTGAAAGGGGACTGACAGTAGCTGCCTTAATCAAAAGAGGGTTACAAGCAACAGGTGGTAGTTTAGTCACTCAGTCGTGTCCAACTATTTTGTGACCCCATGGACCATCATAGCCCTCCAGGCTCCTATGTCCATGGGATTTTCCAGGCAAAAATATTGGAGTGGATTGCCATTTCCTTCTCCAGGGGATCTTCCCGACCCAGGGATGGAACCAGCATCTCTTGCATCTCCTGTACTGCAGGCGATTCTTTCCTGCTGAACCATCAGGGAAGCCCAAAAGCTAATTCTGTGTGTGTAAATTTCAGGCTTGAAGTGAAAGTGAGAAAGTATTAGTCACTCAGTTGTGCCTGACTCTTTGCGACCATATGGACTGTAGCCTGCCAGGCTCCTCTGTCATGGGATTCTCCAAGCAAGAATACTGGAGTGAGTTGCCATGCCCTTAGGTTTAATTCAGATCTCAGGTTTAACTTAATCTCCTAGAGGCCTCCTCCTGCCTAAAACTCTTTAACATAGAGTAAAAAGAGGAAAGAAAACTTAAGTTGGGAGACACCTCCAATAACCTTGGGGATGAGCTCCACCACAGATATATTCTGCCCTCTGAATGTTCCCACTTGTACATTTCTGAAGTGACTTAAGGCCAGAGAGAAAGAGAGGGAAGCATATGAGCAGAAGTCCCTCCACTGATCAGTTGCTCCTGGTTTGTTAAGTCCCCACCATGCAGAACACAATGAAGATGAGTCCAAGGGACCCAATGGCGAACTTACATAAAAAATCAGAAACGTGGTCCCTGCCCTGACAGAACTGTAGTCTAAGGCAGAGACAGACATGTGACCAACCATTATTCTTTATGTGGAGGTACAGGTCCCTGGGGTCACCATAGGGTTGCAAAGAGTCGGACATGACTGTGCGACTGAACTGAACAGGTCCCTGGAGAGCACAGTCACCTCACTCCATCTGAGGAAATAGGAAGTGCTTCCTGGGTGGAGTCCATCCAGGTATCTAGAGTGGGAGTTACAACAAAGCCCTGAGGGTGGGGGAGGCGTGAGGTGATGGCCACTGGAACAGAGGAAAGAGTAGCACTACAATTAAGAACTTGTGATCCTCATTTGTCTCAAATGGTAAATTTGAGACAAACCCTCCAGGGTTTCATCTGGGCTAAATAACATAAAGGAAATAATCAGCATTTGAAGGAAATGATTCAATTTACTTTAATGGAATAGTTAGTTGGGTCGAATTTCCTAATTCTACAGATGCTAATACAGAAACCCAGAGAGATTAGGGCTCTTTTATCTGTATACTTATATCCACTACTGCAAATAAGATGCAACACATCTAATTACAATTTCTTTGTTAATATTTGTCTTCTTCCCAAAATTTGAACCCCCTGAGAGCAGACATTCAGGAAAGATTTACTGAACTAAGAAGAATTGTATAAGCTGGGCTTGCAGCTAGAATCAAACTGCCATTTCTTATGGGTGGGTACATTCTCAGGCAAACACTGACAAATCCTTATTTTCTAATTCTCATAGACTATCTCTGAAGTACTTGTAGTTAAGTACTAGTTAAAAAACGATGAAGTGTGTGTGGGGGGGGTGTTCCTAAGATGGTGGAGGAATAGGATGGGGAGACCACTTTCTCCCCCACAAATTCACTGAAAGATCATTTGAACGCTGAGCAAATTCCACCAAACAACTTCTGAACGGTGGTGGAGGACACCAGCCACGCAGAAAGGCAGCCCATTGTCTTTGAAAGGAGATGTTTTATCATCAGTGGAGTATGGATGGAGAAGTCTTGAGGCTACTGTAAGAATAAGACTGAAAACCAGAGGCAGGAGGCTTAAATTCAAAACTTGAGAACACCAGAAAACTCCTGACTCCAGGGAACATTAATTGACAAGAGCTCATTCAAAAGCCTCCATACCTACACTGAAACCAAGCTCCACTCAAGAGCCAACAAGGTTCAGAGCAAGACATACCAGGCTAATTCTCCAACAGTGCAGGAACATAACCCTAAGCATTAAAATACAGGTGGCCAAAAGTCACACCAAACCCATAGACACCTCAAAACTCACTACTGGACACTTCATTACACTCCGGAGAGAAGAGATCCAGCTCCACCCACCAGAACACCGACGCAAGCTTCCCTAACCAGGAAACCTTGACAAGCCACTCGTCCAACCCCACCCACATGGAGGAACCTCTGCAATGAAGAGGACCACAAACTTTCAACATACAGAAAGGCCACCCCAAACACAGCAATCGAAACAAGATGAAAAGGCAGAGAAATATTCAGCAGGTAAAGGAACATGATGAATGCCCACCAAACCAAACAAAAGAGGAGGAGATAGGGAGTCTACCTGGAAAAGAATTCAGAATAATGATGGTAAAAATGATGCAAAATCTTGAAAACAAAATGAAGTTACAGATAAATAATCTGGAGTCAAGGATTGAGAAGATGCAAGAAATATTTAACAAGGACCTAGAAGAAATAAAAGAGTCAATCAATAATGAATAACACAATAACTGAGATCAAAAACACTCTGGAGGGAACCAACAGTAGAATAACTGAGGCAGAAGATAGGATAAGTGAGGTGGAAGATATAATGGGGGAAATAAATGAAGCAGAGAGGAAAAAAGAATTAAAAGAAATGAGGACAACCTCAGAGACCTCCAGGACAATGTCAAACACCCCAACATTCAAATCATAGGAGTCCCAGAAGAAGACAAAAAGAAAGGCCATGAGAAAATACTTGAAAAGATAATAGTTGAAAACTTCCCTAAAATGGGGAAGGAAATAATCACCCAAGTCCAAGAAACCCAGAGAGTCCCAAACAGGATAAACCCAAGGTGAAACACCCCAAGACACATATTAATCAAATTAACAAAGATCAAACACAAAGAACAAATATTAAAAGCAGGAAGGGAAAAACAACAAATAACACACAAGGGGATTCCCATAAGGACAACAGCTGATCTTTCAAAAGAAACTCTTCAGGCCAGAAGGGAATGGCAGGACATACTTAAAGTGATGAAAGAAAAATCTACAATCCAGATTACTGTACCCAGAAAGGATCTCATTCAAATATGATGGAGAGATCAAAAGCTTTACAGACAAGCAAAAGCTGAGAATTCAGCACCAACAAACAAGCTCTCCAGCAAATGCTAAAGGATCTTCTCTAGACAGGAAAGACAGAAAAGGTATATAAACTCGAACCTAAAACAACAAAGTAAATGACAATAGGATCATACTTATCAATAATTACCTTAAATGTAAATGGGTTGAATGCCCCAACCAAAAGATAAAGACTGGCTGAATGAATACAAAAACAAGACCCCTATATATGCTGTCTACAAGAGACTTACCTCAGAACAAGGAACACATACAGACTGAAAGGCTGTACAGACTGAAGGGCTGGAAAAAGATATTTCACACAAATGGAGACAAAAATACAGCAGAAGTAGCAATACTCATATCAGATAAAATAGATCTTGAAATAAAGGCTGTGAAAAGAGACAAAGAAGGACACTACATAATGATCAAAGGATCAATCCAAAAAGAAGATATAACAATTACAAATATATATCCACCCAATATATGAGCACCACAATATGTAAGTCAAATGCTATCAAGTATGAAAGTGGAAATTAACAGTAACACAGTAATAGTGGGAGACTTTAATACCCCACTCGCACCTATGGATAGATCAACTAAACAGAAAATTAGCACAAAAACACAAACTTTAAATGATACAATGAACCAGTTAGACCTAATTGATATCTATAGGACATTTCACCACAAAACAATGAATTTAACCCCTTTCTCAAGTGCACACGAACATTCTCCAGGATAGATCACATCCTGGGCCATAAATCAGGCCTTGGTAAGTTCAAAAAAAAATTGAAATCATTCCAGGAATGTTTTCTGATTACATTGTGGTAAGATTAGATGTCAACTACAGGAAAAAAAACTATTAAAAATGCAAACATATGGAGGTTAAACAACATGCTTCTGAATAACCAACAAATTACAGAAGAAATAAAAAAGGAAATCAAAATATGCATAGAAACGAATGAAAATGAAAACACAACAACCCAACACCTATGGGATTCAGTAAAAGCAGTGCTAAGGGGAAGGTTCATAGCAATACAAGCTTACCTCAAGAAACAAGAGAAAAATCATATAAATAACCTAACCCTACACCTAACACAACTAGAAAAAGAAGAAATGAAGAACCCCAGGGTTAGTAGAAGGAAAAAATATATAAAAATTAGAGCAGAAATAAATGAAAAAGAAACAAAGGAGACTATAGCAAAAATCAGCAAAGCTAAAAGCTGATTCTTTGAGAAGATAAATAAAATAGACAAACCATTAGCCAGACTCATCAAGAAAAAAGGGAAAAGAATCAAATCAACAAAATTAGAAATGAAAATGGAGAAATCACAACACAGAAATACAAAGGATGATAAGAGACTACTATCAGCAACTATATGCCAATAAAATAGACAACCTGGAGGAAATGGATGAATTCTTAGAAAAGTATAACTTTACAAAACTGAACCAGGAAGAAATACAAAATAGAAAATCACAACACGGAAATCAAAACTGTAATCAGAAATCTTCCAGAAAACAAAAGCCTGGGACCAGATGGCTTCACTGCTGAATTCTACCAAAAATTTAGAGAAGAGCTAACACCTATCCTACTCAAACTCTTCCAGAAAATTAAAGAGGAAGGTAAACTTCCAAACTCATTCTATGAGGCCACCATCACCCTAATACCAAACCCAGACAAAGATGCCACAAAAAAAGCAAAATACAGGCCAATATCACTGATGAACATAGATGCAAAAATCCTTAACAAATTTCTAGCAAACAGAATCCAACAACATGTTAAAAAGATCATACATCATGACCAAGTGGGCTTTATCCCAGGGATACAAGGATTCTTCAGTACCCACAAATCAATCAATGTGATACACCACATTAACAAATTTAAAGATAAAAACTATATGATTATCTCAATAGATGCAAAGAAAGCCTTTGACAAAATTCAACATCCATTTACGATTAAAAAAGAAAAAAAAACCTCCAGAAGCAGGAATAGAAGGAACGTACCTCAACAAAATAAAAGCCATATATAATAAACCCACAGCAAGCATTATCCTCAATGGTGAAAAATTGAAAGCATTCCCCCTAAAGTCAGGAACAAGACAAGGGTGCCCACTCTCACCACTACTATTCAACACAGTTTTGGAAGTTTTAGCCACAGCAATCAGAGCAGAAAAAGAAATAAAAGGAATCTAGACTGGTAAATAAGAAGTAAAACTCTCACCGTTTGCAGATGACGTGATCCTCTACATAGAAAACCCTAAAGACTCCACCAGAAAATTTCTAGAGCTAATCAATGAATGTAGTAAAGTTTCAGGATATAAAATTAACACACAGAAATCCCTTTCATTCCTATACACTAACAATGAGAAAACAGAAAGAAATTAAGGAAACAATTCCATTCACCATTGCAACAAAAATAATAAAATACTTAGGAATAAATCTACCTAAAGAAACAAACGACCTATATATAGAAAACTATAAAACACTGATGAAAGAAATAAAAGAGGACACTAATAGATGGAGAAATATACCATGTTCATGGATCAGAAGAATGAATATAGTGAAAATGAGTATACTATCCAAAGCAATCTATAGATTCAATGCAATCCCTATTAAGCTACCAATGATATTTTTCAGAGACCTAGAACAAATAATGTCACAATTTTTATGGAAATACAAAAAACCTCGAATAGCCAAAGCAATCTTGAGAAAGAAGAATGGAACTGGAGGAATCAACCTGCCTGACTTCAGACTATACCACAAAGCTACAGTCATCAAGACAGTATGGTACTGGCACAAAGACAGAAATATAGATCAATGGAACAAAATAGAAAGCCCAGAGATAAATCCACACACCTATGGACACCTTATCTTTGACAAAGGAGGCAAGAATATACAAGGGAGAAAAGACAGTCTCTTTAACAAGTGGTGCTGGGAAAACTGGTCAACCACTTGTAAAATAATGAAACTAGAACACTTTCTAACACCATACACGAAAATAAACTCAAAATGGATTAAAGATCTAAATGTAAGACCAGAAACTATAAACTTCTACAGGAAAACATAGGAAAAACACTCTCTGACATAAATCACAGCAGGATCCTCTATGACCCACCTCCCAGAATAATGGAAATAAAAGCAAAAATAAACAAATAGGAGCGAATTAAACTTAAAAGCTTGTGCACAACACGGGAAACTATAAGCAAGGTGAAAAGACAGCCTTCAGCATGGGAGAAAATAATTGCAAACAAAGCAACTGACAAAGAATTAACCTCAAAAATACACAAGCAGCTCCTGCAGCTCAATTCCAGAAAAATAAATGACCCAATCAAAAAAAATGGGCCAAAGAACTAAACAGACATTTCTCTAAAGAAGACATACAGATGGCTAACAAACACATGAAAAGATGCTCAACAACGCTCATTATCAGAGAAATGCAAATCAAAACCATAATGAGGTACCATCTCACGCTGGTCAGAATGGCTGCTATCAAAAAGTCTACAAACAATAAATGCTGGAGAGGGTGTGGAGAAAAGGAACCCTCTTATACTGTTGGTGGGAATGCAAACTAGTACAGCCACTATGGAGAACAGTGTGGAGATTCCTTAAAAAACTGGGAATAGAAATGCCATATGACCCAGCAATCCCACTGCTGGGCATGCACAGCCAGGAAACTAGAATTGAAAGAGACACATGTACCCCAATGTTCATCTCAGAACTGTTTATAATAGTCGGGACATGGAAGCAACCTAGAAGTCTATCGGCAGATGAATGGATAAGAAAGCTGTGGTACATATACACAATGGAATATTACTCAGCCATTAAAAAGAAGGCATTTGAATTAGTTCCAATGAGGTGAATGAAACTGGAGCCTACTATACAGAGTGAAGTGAGTCAGAACGAAAAACACCAATAGAGCATATTAACACATATATATGGAATTTAGAAAGATGGTAAAGATGACCCTATATGCGAGACAGCAAAAGAGACACAGATGTAAAGTACAATCTTTTGGACTCTATGGGAGAAGGCGAGGGTAGGATAATTTGAGAGAATAGCATTGAAACATGTATATTATCATATGTGAAACAGATCGCCAGTCCAAGTTTGATGCATGAGACTGGGTGCTCAGCGCTGGTGCACTGGGATGACCCTGAGGGATGGGATGAGGAGGGAGGTGGGAAGGGGGTGCAGGATGGGAACACATGTACACATGTACATGGCTGATTCATGTCAATGTATGGCAAAAACCACTGTAATATTATAAAGTAATTAGCTTCCAATTAAAATAATTAAATTTTTTAAATGAAGTGAATTATGAATTCTTGACCATAGGCTACATTTCCACTGTATCTGCATGAGGCTGTTCTCTGGTCTTTCTTGATGAGAACCTGGGGAACACTGGCCAGGGCAAGTATCCTTTGAAGACTGTTGTTTCTCCAGGTGGCCAGCACAATCTTGGGGTTTGCTAATTTCTGTTCCCAAACTCTAAATTGAACCCTCTTTGGATTCTGTGACCATGTCTGCACTAGCCGCATATCTCATCTTTCTGTGATGCTACATGAATGGGGCGTTTTTATATGTGTCCAGCCAGATACCACATGGAGAATTCTCAAGGAAGGATTATTAATGCTTCATCACTCACACTGTCTGGCCTGGGGTCTCTCCTTCCCAAATCACTAGACATGTATATCTCTACACACTCCACTTTGTAGGCATTTTATCCAAGACCCTGTGTGTATACTTGCCCATTAGCAGATAACTCAGCATGATTCATTACCCTTTCAGGTAAATCCCCACCTATGGCAGAAGCTACTCCTGTAGTAGTGCCAGCAGAAGAGACTGAGGAAGTGGAATTAAAAAATGAACTGAAGCTCAGAATAAAGGAAGAGCATCTTGCTGCCCTGCAATTTGAAGGTAGCAATTGGAAAGAACTAAGATGATATTCTGAGTAGAAAATAGACCAGTAGGCAAGCAGCCCTTGGCTGGATTTGTGTCTATGAGGCACAAGCAAACTGACTGAAAGGCATAACACTCAGTTGGCTGTTTTCACATGACCATATGAAAACTAGATCTGACTGTTGTATGATTGTCTGCTGGGATCTCAAAAAGGGAATTTGGGAAGCGGTTAGGAGAGCATCAGTTCAGTTCAGTTCAGTCGCTCACTCATGTCTGACTCTCTACGACCCCATGAATCACAGCATGCCAGGCCTTCCTGTCCATTACCAACTCCCAGAGTTCACTCAAACTCATGTCCATTGAGTCGATGATGCCATCCAGCCATCTCATCCTCTGTCATCCCCTTTTCCTCCTGCCCCCAATCCCTCCCAGCATCAAGGTCTTTTCCAGTGAGTCAACTCTTCGCATGAGGTGGCCAAAATACTGGAGTTTCAGCTTTAGCATCATTCCTTCCAAAGAAATCCCAGGGCTGATCTCCTTCAGAATGGACTGGTTGGATCTCCTTGCAGTCCAAGGGACTCTCAAGAGTCTTCTTCAACACCACAGTTCAAAAGCATCAATTCTTCAGCGCTCAGCTTTCTTCACAGTCCAACACTTACATCCATACATGACCACTGGAAAAACCATAGCCTTGACTAGATGGACCTTTGTTGGCAAAGTAATATCTCTGCTTTTCAATATACTATCTATGTTGGTCATAACTTTCCTTCCAAGGAGTAAGAATCTTTTATTTTCATGGCTGCAATCAGCAGTAATTAAAATCTCAAAGTCAAAAAACAGAAGCAATATTTAGAGTTGGTGTGAATTTACAGGCTGAAAGAAGGCTTAAGGTTATGCTTCTATAATATAATAAGAATAATTTAGGCATCTCATTAGGTGAGTAAACTCTGACTAAAGGTTAACCAGTCCTGAAAGGGAGCTCTTGGGAGTAGACCCCATGGAAGAGTTAGTGACGGATCAATAACATTCAAGGGCCTCCTTCTCTATGGAGAGCGACAATTTTATACGACATAATCTCCTCCTGACTCTTCCAGGTGTTTTATAACACAATTCAAACAGGAATTTGAAAAGATCGAGAAATTGAACCAAAGTATCCTCATTGGAAAGAAGCCATGGTCAATATACTAGATGTCAAAACCATAAAAATGCAGCGTTGGATATGCTGGGACCCATTAACTACTCAATGATGATTAGCCACTAAAGATACTTTCCATCCCTTGATTCTCTCCTTTTCTCCCCTCCCTTCATCCTCCTACCCCCTGTTTTCTTATTTCCAAGAGTAAAATCTGAAGGATGTTGAACACAGGGAGTCAAGACACATGCCTGTCACATTGCCTGTTCCCACATCTGCTTTCAGTAGCTAAGTATACGTCATCCTTCAGTTCATTGCATACGTGGTTCCTAGTGTGGCTGAATTCACATATTTACACAGTAAAGGTTTTCTGAGTTTCTACTATATGCCAGTCCTACAGTAGGTGAAAAAAATATACACATATATACACAAACACAAAGCATCAAAAGAAAAAAAATAGAGAGGAATAGAACTGCAAATGATCACTTACAATATGTTGTGATATTGGAGCTCGGTGGACAGGACAAAGGGCAAAAGCAGGAAGTCAAGAAAGACTTCCGAGCAGTTGAATTCATGCTTGAGCTGAACAAGAAGAATGTGAGAAATGTGTGCAGGGGACGATGAGGGCACAGATTGGGGAGGGGAACTAGGTGACCCACCGATGGGGAGTAGCTGGGGAGTCTGAGGCACATTCTGGAAACGAGGGATCTGGGAGATGGAGGGTCACATAGGCCCTGTCCAGAAAGTTCCTTTTCCCTTATGGCAACTTGGAGCTAGTAAAGAATTCTGGGCAGAAAGTGCCCAGAAGCATGTGTGCAGGCAGGTGAGACGGGTCACTCTGGGGTGGGTAGATTTGGGTTTGAGGTGGGAAAGGGAACTTAGAGAAAGCAGGATGGAGGTGGTTGCTGTAGTGGAGGCGAGACATAAATCAGTGTCAAAACGTGGCAATAGAAAAAGTAAAGAAGAAGGATTGGACAGATATTTTAGAGGGAAATCACAGACCTCACTGTGTGCCCAGAATATCAACGGGCCCTGGGACCATGGGCTTCACCCTCCTCTCACCTGTGCTGAAGAACATGGTGTCGCCTTCCCAAGGTTCTAAGAAGAGAGATCAAGAGACTTAGTTAGCCTCCCCCTTTTTGAAATTCAGAAATTATCTATTTCTGTTTTCCCATCCCAATTTATCAAATGGTATATGATAAAGTGCAATTATATGTAAAATTGAATTATAATTTTTTACTTATAATAATAAGTAAACTGTCAAAGGACTCTACTACATGCTGTTTTGTTTCCAACGTGGATAGGTTATTAATTATCCATGTTAGTATATCAAAGATGTGCCAAAATTTCCACAAACTAAAGCATAATTGGTTCAAAATTGAATTTGGTTCATCAGAAAGTTCATGCCATATAAAACATTAAAAACATTTTTATTTCTTTTTTAAATAGAGATAGCTACACAGTTCCGACTTGAACTGATAAAGGTAAAAGCATTGGCTTTCCTGGAAGAGTTAGTAATAAAGGCGGTTGATGTATATAGACTCATGGACAAGTGGCTCGGTGAGAGGTACTTGAATGAAATGGCCAGGTAAAGAACTGCAAGACATTTTAAGTATTTTGAGTATTTACTTTGCTAATGCCTGAAGACTAAAATTGACCAAAAAATGTTAAGATGTTTACAAATGTGAATTATATTTATAAATAGAATTCTGACCTCCCAGGGACGGCAGAGCCTGGTGGGCTGCCATCTATGGGGTAGCACAGAGTCGGACACGACTGAAGCGACTTAGCAGCAGCAGCAGCAGCAGCAGCAGGAAATCACCTATATGCTTGTGTTGCTTCTTTTTAACCATAGTTAAGTCATGTATCAAAGGGCACTACTACACATTATTTATGATAGTTTGGTTCTCACACTGCTCCATGAGGACCTTAGTGTACCAGGTAAGCATATAAGCAATTTAAAATTATTCTTTAGACATGATATAAAATTTCATATCTTTCTAATGACAGGCATCTTATTAGTCAGGGCCAGTGAGCGGGAGATGGAGAAGGCATTTAGAGGAATGCTTTCCCCGTTAGGCTGATTCCCTCGTGACAGCCAGTTTACTTTTCTGTTAGATTCTACAGGCTTTTTAGATCCTCATTTGTAGTGAGGAACAGAACTGTAGTCTAGAGCAGAAACAGACCTGTGACCGATCATTGTTCTTTATGGGGAGGTACAGGTCCTTAGGGAACATCTCATCCTCTTAATTCTCCCCTGAAAGGTGTAAGAAAGCAACTCAGCAGAGCAGAAATGCCCTCAACAGTCAGGAGACCAAGAGATGGGGACTCTCTCCTTGTCCACAAATTACAGCACGCCTAATCACTTCCAACCCCACAAGCCTCATCTGTAAAAGAAAACACTCCAACCAGGCTCTTCTAGAGGTTTCTGCTAGATTCTGGGCCACACCACAGTTTTCAATAAACATTTACTGATAAGTTGTAAGTCACGGCATACATAGAATACAAACGGCAAGTGTTCTTAGAAGCAACGTGAGCCAGCTAGAAGATGGTTAGTATGGTTTGTTTTCTCCAGTTCTTGCCTCATTGTGAAAGTTCTGTTGTAAAATCCTCAGCTTCATTGTTTGTATCTAAGTTTCTCTCTCTCACACACACACACATGCACACACATACCCCTCAGCCTGGTCACCTCATTGCCATAATGCTTAAAATAATTAGACAGTTACTCATAGAACAGTGATGTACAGTCCTCATCTCTGCCTGCCACTTACAAATGAAAGCATATCTTATTCATTCTTAGGGTTCGCAGCGCCCATCCTTGTGGTCACTAAGTGTAAATGCTGACTTTTATCTGACAGGTGCATATTTCTCAGATGGGTTGTATGTGTGCGTCTCTCTCTGATACCTGAATATGGCCACAAGAAATGAAAACCTAGTACTGTTCAGCTATGCTGTTAGTTTTTGGTTCTTGCAAAAATCCTCCAGTGGCAAGAAAAAATTAATAGGGAGACCTAACGGATCTCTTTCAACTTCGAATCCCACTTTCATTCTCCTGGCATTTCTCCTTCAGTTCAGTTCAGTTCAGTTCAGTTGCTCAATCATGTCCGACTCTTTGCACTCTACCCTTTTGAGGGTACTCTTCATAACCTTCCACTAGATGGCGCACTTATTTTGATAACCTGGTTCTGGCTGGGTCTCTGCATGCATTTGGCGTCCCTCCTAACCCAGTGCCCCTTCTCTGCCCCACCCTACAAACACCATCAAGCAGAAAGTACCTAGATAATACCTACTATATGGGCACTCACAAACACCTCACTAATACAGTGTACTGGAATTAAATTCAAGATTGTCTTTTGAAAGAAAATGACTAATACGATTTTTTTGTTGTTGTTTATTTTGGTGTTCCTGAGTTATATACAAGCAGATTAAATATGCACTTTTCTGCCATGTTCAATCTTTATTGCAAGATATAAGATTCTTTCTGTATTACAGTGATATTTTAGTTATTGTATAAAACTTCTCTGGCCTTTAAAGTAGCCTTTAGTTAGATCCATAACTATAATCCCTCCTGCTGCTGCTAAGTCGCTTCAGTCGTGTCCAACTCTGTGCGACAGCAGCCCACTAGGCTTCCCTGTCCCTGGGATTCTCCAGGCAAGAACATTGGAGTGGGTTGCCATTTCCTTCTCCAATGCATGAAAGTGAAAAGTGAAAGTGAAGTCGCTCAGTCGTGTCCGACTCCTAGCAACCCCATGGACTGTAGCCTACCAGGCTCCTCCATCCATGGGATTTTCCAGGCAAGAGTACTGGAGTGGGGTGCCATTGCCTTCTCCGAACTATAATCCCTAAGAAAGCCTAAATCCATGCCCTATGTGATTTCAAATTAATAACCATAAGGTATGGAGTTATGTGTTTTGGGCTCCCTTGCAAAAATGAGGAATTTGGAGAGCTTAAGTCACTAACTCAAGGACCCAGGGCTGGAGACGGTGTACAATGAGAGCACAGCTTCCAGGGTTCTTTCCACTGCACCACAGTCACTCTAAACTGTGGCTGCTTATACCATGTGATTTAGCTGGGAATTACTATTCACCAGGTTTCCCAGATGACTCAGTGGTAAAGAATCCGCCTGCAATGCAGGAGATGTGGGTTCAGTGCCTAGGTCAGAAAGATTCCCTGGAGAAGGTAGCGGCAACCCACATCAGTATTCTTGCCTGGAGAATCCCATGGACAGAGGAGCCTGGTGGGCTACAGTTCATTGTGTCACAAAAGAGTTAGACACAACTAAACAATACCAACAACGTTATTCTCCATAAACATAGGAAAGCAATTTCAGCAGGCTTTGTCAGAGTCCATTCTGTCAAATGGGTCTTAGATAACATCAAACTCCTTGATATAAAGTTGGAAAAAAGCCATTTTTCTTGAAATCCATTATCAACTTTAATTCACTTTACATACAACTTGTCCTCATTTCAAATAAATGTGTTATACTAATAGTCATATTTTACAGGTTTTTCTGTCATATAACCTTATTCTGGTCCATATTTAGAATGAAATATATCTCTTGACATAATCTTGCCTAATACTAATAAAATCATTTTAGTGGAATCTCTTTTTGTTCAGTTTTGTATAAAATGTGGGACTAAAAAAATAAAATAAAATGTGAGACTATTAGCCCTGTAATGAGCATGTATTTTACTTCTAATCTATGTTTATTTATTTTTATCCTACCTTTGTACAAATGGACTTGAGGATAAATTAGAATTTTTAAACATGCAGACTGAATTTTCTAACTTAGCTATATTTTCTAATGTGTTAACTCTTTGTGTATATCTAGGAAGAAAACACTATTAATCTGATAGTATTTTCAATGAGGATAAACCTATTCATGTTTCTATTTTCAGTGTGGAAAAACTAACTGGGGTAGCTCGCTATCACATTGAAACATCAACCAAAATTCAGAATGAACTTTATTTAGACCAAGAAGACTTCTTCATTAATGGCGATATCAAAGTCTTTCCAGATCCACCTCCTCCGGTACGCCCTCCGCCTGTGGAAAAGGAGGAAAATGGCACCCTGACCATGGAGCAGCTTGACAACCTCCGGGATCAGTTCTTAGATATAGCGCCCAAAGGTAGGAAAAGTGATTATTGTGAAAAGAGGAAAAAAAAAAAAAAAGTTTGAGGTTAACCAGGAAGGCAATCACCTGTCCACAAGTAAGACAGCCTTCTGGGGTCGTGTGGTGCTAAAATGAGCCCTTGCTTCATTCTAATTTATCTAGTATTTGCTTCATACAACATAGATCTGAATTAAACAGAGCAAAACAGTGTCTAACACTTTGGCGGTATGGCGACTCTCATCCCTGGTAATTCTCCTCTTTGCTCTCCCTGCCCCTGGCTAGCCATTTGGCAAACTTGAGCATTACTTCATCTGGCAGTCAAGAGGCAGCCTTCATGCATCCTTCAAGTTTAAGTTTCATTGGGAATTTACTGGGATTATGAGCTATGTTTCTATCTTCCCCAACTAGTCTAGGGAGGGAGACCAGGGAGTAGAGAATTTCCCATTTATGCATGCCTTTTCCTTCCATGTTCTGTAGACCAAGAGTAGAACCTTTGTGAGCACATACTTGCTTAATCAATTGACGAATTAATCTGTTCACATGTAAGTGGACACATTATTTTCTGCACACAAATTCTTGATTTCCTTCACATTTTATTATTATGACTCTGTAACACCTACATAGGCTTTTTTTTTTTTTAAGCTTTGGATGTTTCTACTTATAGATATTCAGCAGTGAGTGCCGTCAACTGACAGCACACGTAATTCAGACAGAACATGGAGGATCATCATCTCCGTTTTATGGGTCAGGATACTGAGTGGCAGAGCAGTTGAGAACTTGCCTATGGTCACATAGCCCTCAGGACACTTCAGGTTCAAAGATCTTGTCCCTTCTCGCTGAACCAAGTTGCCTCACATGAAGAGGCTTGTCTTCCAACTTACTGTCTCCTACTTACTGGAAAATCATTTGCTTTTCCCTAGAGAATAGTCAGCTGACCTTTGTCCATTACTAACACAATTTTACTTTCATAATGGTTGTACTTCACTTATTTTTTTCAGTATCCCCAGAAAACCACATTAGATCTCATTAGTCAAGAGAGTATTGCTTTACTTTAAGCCTAAAGACTTTCTTGCTAAGCCCAGTGGGTGAAATAGATGTAACCACTGTATCCCTGGGTAGTCCCCTACCCTGGGAAGTGTCACCTCATCTAATCAGCTTGAGTGGGTCTACACCTCCAGGATATAAGAGGACAGCAACTCAGGTTGGCAGCATTTGAGCAGGGAGCAGAAGGCCCCAAAATATGGCCATCAGCAGCTACAGAAAAAAAAAAATCTCAATTTTATAGAGCCAGCACATGAAATCCCTTCAGTCCTTCAGTCAGGCAGATTCCAGCCTCTTTGCCATTGTGTGGGCTTACAATGTCTTTTTATTACATATTTCCTTCTTCCAAGTTGCTTTCACTTTTCATTTTATCCAAATAATTGTTTATATATAAAATAAGACAGAGCTACAAAAATTCAAATATAAAATATAATTTGCTTTAATCCTAAACGAGGGTGACTGGAAGCAGGTCAAAATTTAAAGTTTTGGGGGACATTTGAGTAGGTGGAAAATTATCAACCACTCATAGTCCCTTTCAGAAGAGACTTTACATTTATTACGATAGCCATAAAACATTCTTGCATCCAGCCTCAAAGTCAAGAGTTTGCATTTCAACTGAAAGTTTAAAAATAAATTACAGGGACTTCCCTAGTGGTCCAGTGGCTGACTCTGCACTTTCACTACAGGGGGCACTGGTTCAATCCCTGGTCCACTCCTGCTGCAAGGAGTGGCC
Organism: Ovis aries; assembly: GCF_016772045.2. Classification (NCBI taxonomy): domain Eukaryota; kingdom Metazoa; phylum Chordata; class Mammalia; order Artiodactyla; family Bovidae; genus Ovis; species Ovis aries. The sequence goes on along the minus strand of NC_056069.1, from coordinate 38,565,483 downwards.
AAAAAGTAAAAAAATGAATAAATTACAAATATCAGTTATAACTTGACCTGTGTTTGTCTTAGATTAACTCTAGAAACTGGACCAAAAGATATCAACTGATTCACTGTCTATTTTCAGAGTATGGTAGGATACAACAGTTCTCAAAGTATGGTAGGAAGAGGAAGGAAGGGAGAAGAAAGAAAGGGAGGTAGAGGAGGAAGGAGATAGTTATATATAATATATGAAAGTGATGTCGCTCAGTTGTGTCCAACTCTTTGCAATCCCATGGACTGTAGTCTACCAGGCTTCTCTGTCCATGGGATTTTCCAGACAAGAGTACTGGAGTGGGTTGCCATTTCCTTCTCCAATATAATATGTACATATATATATATTGTAGATGTAAAAGGAAAACCACTTGCCCTAGGGACTTAGAGCATAATTTGAAAAGGCATCCAAAGAAGAAGAAAATATAAACTTCTATTTAGGTTCTTTCCAAAACAAAATCTGAACTTGATCAAAACAAAAAAAAAAAAAAAAAAGTGCTCAAGAATGCAAACAAGGGAGAATCAGTGTGCAAAGAAGTTGGTCAGGGAAACTGCAGAAAAACAGCTTGGAGGGAGGAAATGAAAGAAGTAAGAGTGACTAAATGGCAAGGATACAGAGGATATTTAAAGTTGGGGGAACAGTCACCAGAAACCATGGAGCTATGAGGCTTGAGTACAGATGCTCATGGAAAGGTCAGGGACTTCTCTTCTTCTCCTTCCCCAGTTGTGTGAACTGCAGGAAAACAGATACAGAGACCAACTCTTTCTGTGGAACCACCTCCACCACCTGTGCTGGAGAATTATCCAGATTTAAGAATGACAGCTGTAATTGACACAGAATTGACAAAGCTATATAATACCATGGGATTTGGAGATCTCAATGGTTCAAAATGAGTTACGGTCTATAAGCAAAAAGTTTAAACCCTTTCTTTGTTATTAGCTCAGTCATACTATTTGAAAAAATATATGTTACATATGGCACTTTTCAAGTTCATGTGAAACACTTAGCATAGAGTCGGGTGGTCTACAACAGAAATAATACTCATTGTTGTCATTTTGCTCATGTATAAAATGTAAGACAAAATAATAATAATCATTCTATTTCCTGTATCCCAGAGTCACAGAATTAGAGGTTCTCTGATGACATCTTAGAAGTTAATTACCACTCACCCTTTCTCCCAGTTCCTTTGACCCCCAAAACATCCTCTGACTTAAGTCTTTCTTCTTCATTCTTGTGATTATTAATAGATACACATTGATCTGTCTTTTACGTGAAGTTTTTGTTGTATTCAAGAATTAGAAAATCTTTTAGGATACCTCTCATGGTACTTACCCTAAAAATCTACAATTTCAAAAGACCATCTTAATCGAAGTGATAACCATTTTGAAAATATAGAACAACTGGCTGAATGTAGTAACTTTCTAAATGTGGACTCCTACAAAACTTCCTGCTTCAACTTGAAAATTGCTGTTATATCTAAGCCAAGAAATGTGAGCATTTTCTTATACTATCTCATATAGTCCAATGCAACCTATTATATCTAAGATGCATGCATCAAGCTCACTAAAATATATTAAAATATGATGAATAGATGAATCTTTTCTAGGAAAAAAACACATATTTGCATGTAACAATCATTATGTTACTAGGCCCATAGTAAGAGTATTTTAGCAAATTTACAAGGGCTATCAATGTCATTAAGTTACACTTTGTTACTTTTAATTATACTACATAAATAAAATTATTGAGTGAAATGATAATCTTTCATTAAAACAAGTGACTGAATAAATACTTGTGAATAACTAGTATCAAAATATTAATAGAAAGAACTAAAGCTTAAAGAGTTTTTACTGAGTACTGGTTATCCACATGAAAATTAAGTCATTAAGATAGTGGTTACTGAAGATAACGGAAAATTGAAAGTGTGTCATATACTGTCATGCTTTTATTCAGCCCTGCTTTCCTCATCAAATTCTGCCTGTGTCATATTTCTAAATCTCCTTTGATAAAGGCAGTAATTAGACATAAAATATCATTAGTTAACTGTCACAAATATGCCAGAAAAAAAAGATCTTATATGTGATAATCATACAAAGTTATGCAAAATATAATTAAAGGACTTTTCATGCTAGTATTTTTATTCCCACCCAACAAAGATCCAACAAAGATCTATACTTAAAATTTTAGGAGCAGCTTAAGTCAGTAAGAGAGCCTGAATCTTCACGACCTTCTTTCCACTGCCTGTCCCAAGGATCATTCCCATGAGCATACTCCCAGCACAGAATGGATTTTGTGGGTATTTTCTGAATTATGACAGTAGTCAATATTGGAATGGTGTCGAGCCCTATGTGTCAGCCCCTACTCGAGCATCTCCACGTTAATTCACTTCTTACCCATGGCTGGATGAGGAAGAAGACCCATCCATGGGTAAGAAGAGTCAGACAGCTCTTTCCAACTCCCCCTCTTGTCAAATGACTGTAATATGATCTTGAGCAAATTATTTAACCTCTTTTTGTCACACTTTCCTCATCTGAAAAATGGGATATTTCACTGTTATGAGCATTAAAGTAATTAATGTTTGTAAAGTGCTTTAAAAGTATCTGGCACACTAAATGTGTAATTCAGATGTGATATAAGCCATTATCTCTTAATTATATAATTACAGTAATGTTATATTCTTATGTAATATGTAACATTATGCAATATGGATACAAACTCTGCTTGTTATTATGCAAAATGTGAGCTCCGGTATCCTGAAGGTGCACATGCCCTAAGAGGTAGCTGCAGAGCTTTCCTGGTGGTTCACCGGGTAAAGAATACATATGCAATGCAAGAGACACAGGAGATGCAGGTTCAACTCCCCAGATCCCCTGGAGAAGGGTATGGCAACCCACTCCAGATTTCTTGCCTGGAGAATCTCATGGACAGAGGAGCCTGGCAAGCTACAGTCCATTGGGTCACAGAATCAGACACGACTAATTGACAGAACACATAGGAACACAGGGTTATCTTAGAATGATTCCAGAAGAAAAAAAAAAAAGAAAATTCACAACACCAAGTGGAACTGAACCATGAGGTATGCAGCTCCCTGGGGACTGTAAGCCTCCAAACCAAAAACTTTCAGCTATGTACCGAGTAAGCTCTGGGTAGTTACATCCTGTCCAAACATCAAGTGCCAAGCATATCAGAAAGAGAGTCTTTCTCCAAAGCAAGCAATTTGGAGTCTGTTGAAGCTAGAACACTTTAACAATGTTCCAATGTCCCCACTTAAGCCATAAGGACTCCTTTTCTTTGTAAGCTCATCAGTACTCGATGTAATATCTTATAGAGATTCGGTTCATAGTTATTTTGATTTTTGCTCAGAGGCTATCCAGAGAAAACACTATTCAGCAAATTCTGTACCCTCAACTCCTTCTTCAAGAGACGCAGTGCTTAGTTTTTCAAGGCCTGCAACTTTGTTCTAAAAAATGACAAGTGTCCCTCTCAACACCCTCTTGGAGACCCTGGGAGTCAATGATTGGTCTCAGAGATGGGGCACAAATTCAGGAAGTTTAGGCTGTAGTGGCCGAGCTATATCACCCAGCTCCGTGGTTTTTACAAGAATCCAAGGAGGAAGTAGTTGTTGCTCCTGTGTGGGTCAGCAAAGGGTGTAGTCCATGGGAAACTTCTGGACAGAAGCTTCCAGGAAGAGAAGCAGGAGCAGAGTCTTCTAGGAACAGGAGAAAATGGAATTAACACTGAGATTTTGAAGTTGCATGACCTATTTAGGGAATGGGCAACAGACCAGCCAGGAAATGAGGGCCACAAAGAGCTTGTGGTCAAGCTGTGAAATCTTAAGATTGTGTGATCAGTCATTCAGGCGTGTCTGGCTCTTTGCAATCACATGGGCCATAGCCCACCAGGGATTTCCCAGGCAAGAATACTGGAGTGGATTGCCATTTTATCCTCCAGGGGATCTTCCCAACCCTCATTTCCTGCACTGGCAGGCGGATTTTTTTACCACTGCACCACCTGGGAAGCCCACGTGAAGCCTCAGGCTGCCCCCAAAGGCCACAATGGAGAGAATTATCAAAAACATTTAGAGCCAAAGGATGTGGAGATTGGATTGGAGGGAGGATAAGACTGTGTCTGAGAACAACAGACACTACTGTCTCCCTAGAAAGCCTCAGCTAACCTAGAGGCAAGAGTAAGGGCACCTGGTGATGCCCTGGAAGGAGTAACTAGACAGTTGTGTGGGTTTTCCCAGGCTTAGTGTCTTCGAGAAAACTCTAGAACTATGACACCACACTTTGCAGGTAAATAAACTCCCTATTTTGATCTGAAAATAAATCAGTCTGACATTTACTCATATCAAGAAATACAGAAAATTTTCTTAGAAAAGTGGAGAAGGAAATGGCTACCCACTCCAGTATTCTTGCCTGAAGAATTCCACGGACAGAGGAGCCTAGTGGGCTTCAGTCCATGGGGTCAAAAGAATCAGAGACAACTGAGCGACTAACACTTTCACGCTTCTTAGAAAAGGTAAAAGGATTGATGTTATTAACAGGAATATCTAAGCAGGTGGCAAGTCCTGGAGATTAGGGCAAGAAGGAGTGTGGCATTCAGGAGCCCTGTGTTTCTCTCAGCCTGGAAACTCCTTCCACTTGCTCAAGTCACATCACAGAAATGCAGTAGTAAATCTAGAAGCCTTTAGACCTGGTAGAATAGTCTGTGGGCACAGTTCCAGGTGTCTCTTCAGGGGGAATGTAGTCTCATGAAGCCAGAGAATTACATGAGGCCAGTGATAAAGTGTGTGCTTAGAATTCAAGATAGAATTTATGGAAAATCTGGCCAGCAAGCTAAAGATATAAAAACTAGCTAAATTAGTAGTGAAAGTTAAAGTCTTTTCATTCAACAACCAGAGTCTGCTTTTTTCATGCAGCTGTTCATGTATTCAACAACTCTCACGTGTATAGAGCAGGCAGCCAGCATGGAGCTGAGGGTCTAGTGTGGGAAGCTTGAAAGTTACCCAACCTGCATGAAAGATAGTGGAGTCAGTGGGTCCCAGCTATAAGCAGACTAGGTTTAAATGAAAACAGGAAAATTTAGGATCTATAAGTAAATAAGGATTTGTTTTAACAACAACAACTGCAAAAGGATTGGTTAAAAGGCAAAATATAAATTAGAGGCCAATAAAGTAAGAGGCAGAAGCAGACTGACACGAGTGCAAAGGTTTTCAATTTAAAGATGTTGAGAGACATGAGATCCAAAAGATCAATTAGGAAAGGAGATTTGTTTTCTTGAACATCTCCCTAGTGCTCAGCAGTCATCTGGCATGTGACAAAGCACAGAAGAAGGGTGGTTCTGTCTGTTGAGGAGGGAAAGCCTGGGACCCTAAAGCCTTAAATTGAAGCAAACACTCAGTGTGTGTGTCAACATGAGTCATTTTAGTATCAAGTCACACAAGCACATGTTCCAGGTTTCATTTTGCTGTGAAATAGGACAATGTAATCTCATGACCAGGAGTTTCACAGAAGTTGTAGGAGGAGAGAGAGATGTTGGTCTAGGCTCTCTGCCTTTAGGAAGAAACGTATTTTAGCAGTTTTGTGTGATTTTAATTATTTTGTCCTTCTGTCCAGATAAATACATATTTCTCTCTCTGGCAGATAAATGAGTGTCAGAAATTAGACCTTAAGGGAAAGGAAAAAGATGAGGCACAGCTCCTTTGCAAAATAATCTAGGAAGGATGCCCTCCCCCTTTTTTTATAGATCTAAATGTAGAATCTAAACTATATAACTTCTTTTAGTATCAGTAAATGTTCAAATTGTTTTTTTAATTGGAAGATAATAGTTTTACAGTGTTGTGTTGGTTTCTGCTGTACAATAAGGTGAATCAGCTATAAGTATACACATATCCCCTCCCTCTTGAGCTTCCCTTCCACACCCACCCTCCCTTCACTGAACCCTCCTCCAGGTCATCACAGAGCACTGAGCTGGGCTCCCTGTGCTCTACAAGAGCTTCCCACTAGGACCCCCTATTTGTAGCAACCAACCAATGCCAGAGAAGGCAGGGCTGAGGCGGGAGGGGAGAGGTGTCCAAAGCAAACCCTGCAGAGGCAAGGCCCTACCTGTCCTGTGATTCCTGTGTTTTCACCCAGAGAAGGCAATTAACAGCAAAAGACCATGCCCCTCTCCTGCCTGGAGAAACAGTTTTAGGGAGAAGGAGACCATAGCACCCTTTGCCCACAGGAGGAACCTGTAATATGAAGTGTGTAACAGTGGGGGGCTAGGTAAGACCACCTGCTAGCTAACCCCAACTCCACCGTGGATGGCCACTGTGACCCTGGACAAGTTAATTACCCTTTCTGTGCCTTAGGTTTTTTAATCCACAAACTGGCTATCAGTACTAGTAACTGACCCACTTTCTTAACTATATAAAATAGGGATACTGGGTGATGACAAGTAAATGATATAAAGCCCTTGGAGCACTCCCAAAATGCCTAGTAAGGGGTAAGCCCTCCCTAGGATTGTTCTAGAAATATTAAGTTCAGAGTGGGGGATGGGAATTAAAATTGCCAGTAGGCATCAGAAATTACTTAAAATAACAACATGGAGTTATTTTAAAGGCAGGGATCCTCCAGACAATGTGAGTGGATTCACCAAGAAGCAGAAAAGGCCTCGGAAGCTTGACCATTACCTCCCAAAGAGGAACAATCAATTTTTGAAAATTTGGCTTAAAAAATACCCTTGGCTTGTATACGATGAGATACTAAATCTTATGTTCTGCGGCCTGTGTCGTAAACATGGAGTGACATCAAAGGGAAATCAGGTCAGTTTTTTTTATGGCACGGATAACTTCAGGACTGAATTTCTCAACGCGCATCATCTGAGCGAGGCTCACGCCAAGGCGTCCCTCATGGAAGCCACAAGTGGTTCTCCAGGGAGCAGAGCTACCACGGAGCTGACGGTGAGGACCATGAGCAAGGTGACCCTTGGCAGGGTGGAGAACCTGTTCCGGTCCTGCCACGCCATCGCCAAGACCGGACGTCCCCTCAAAGACTTCCTCTGGATGTGTTCGCTGGACGATATGAAGGGAGTTGATATCGGCCCGGTGTTCAGAACCAGTAAATCGGCCAGAACTTTTACCTACTTTATTGCTGAAGTGGAACGGAGAACTCTAAGAGAGAAGTTAGAAAAAAGTCAGTTCTTCTCCGTCCTCAGTGATGGGATTGCAGACAATTCAGCTGAGGAAGCTGAACTCGTATATGTGCAGTTTGCCCGCGCAGGGAGAGTGCACTGCCAAATCGTCGGGGTACAGACCGTGGAGAAGAAGGAGCCCTGGGCGATAAAACGTGCCATCGAGAAAACTCTGGAGAGAAATCTTCAACTTCGACTGTCGAACCAAGACTGGGCAAAGAAACTGGTGGGTTTCGGAAGCGATGGAGCTCCAGGTTCAGAGGGAGAAAACGGCAGCACAGTGGCCCTGCTTTTAAGGGAAATCCAGCCAGGTGTGCTGCCTGTTTACTGCCTTGCCCATCACCTCGAACTGTCTTACCAGGCGGTGTTCCAGAGCGTTCCCCTCTACAGCCGTGTGAAAGACCTTCTTCATAGCATGCACCGCTTCTATCACGATTCTCCTGCTCACAGGAGTGCTCTGGTGACTGCTTTCAAGGGCCTCCACCTTCAACCTGCGATGCCCTCTCAAGTCAGAGGCCGGAGGTGGCTTCAGGGATTGCAGGCTGCCCTCCAGAACTTTCTCAAGGGATATCCAGCAATTGTCCAGCAGCTGCAGTCAGTAAGTAATTTTGAAATATGGTACTATTTCAGATTTTCAGAATTTTAAAAAAAATACTTTTATTAAGCAATTTGAGATAATTTTGAGAAAGATAAACCACTATTTTATTCCCAACCTGTGTTGCAGACAGAAGAAAGCAGAAGCAACAGCAGTCATCAGAAAGCCGAAGAACTCCTGGAGTCTCTCCTCCAGGCAGACATTGTCAAATTTGTCCACTTCTTGGTGGATGTCGTCAATGTCCTTAGCATACTGTCCCATGTCAATCAGAACAGAAATTCCTCAATTGCTGATGTATTTGCCACCTTAGAGTCAACACTGGAAATGCTCCAAATTTATCAGACAAGGTGAGGAGTCCGGGGTGATCTGAGAGTCTATCAAAACCAGACAGCTACTTGGGAAACCATTTGCCAGAGGCTTTTACAGGTAATCATCTCTTGGGGCAATTTTTTTTTCCCCCTCCTAGACCAGGGCCGAAAGAACGTGGGGTAGATTCGGTCACACACTTTCATGGTAACTGCCTTGGAGGAAAGGGAAACATTTCTGACGTGAGAAACATTGTTTTAACACATCTTATCAAGAGGCTGCGAGGCTGTTTCAGAGATGCCAACCAAGATGTGGTGAAGGCAACCACGATTGGAAGCTTTAAACTGTGGCCGGCAAAAATAAATCAAGGTAACCCAGGAGCACTGGCTCTGATTCTGTTGTTCTTTGATCGCCTGTACACGTGTCTGTCAGATATGTGACCTTTTCTTTGGCATATCAATTGCAGAATTTGGAGAAAAAGAGGTGGCCATCCTGATTGCACATTATGAACCAGTATTAGAGGCAGCCAAGGTGAAAATTGACCAAGTAGACACAGAATGGAGCATGTTGAAATTGGAGATCTACTCTAGGTAAGAGTAAGTAACCTAGTTGATTTATAAATATTGGGGTAAAACTTAGGAGTCTCCATCTTTCACATTTTTCATTTTTTTTCTCCTAGATTTCAGAACATTTGCAAACTGACCTGGGATTTTGTGAATTCTGTTTATTTACACAAGTATCCAAATATCCTGACACTCATTGACCTCGTGCTGAGCCTGCCTGCAAGTTCAGCTGAGGCAGGACGTGGCTTTAGTCAGATGAAGCGCATCAGGTCCCAAATGCATGCCAAGGTCAAGGCTGACAACATGACGGATCTCCTGATAATTCAGTTGAATTCTCCAGACATTAACAACTTTGACCCTAGGAAAGCCATTCATTTATGGAATACAAGAACACCATCCTCAACTGAGGACACAAGACCTAACTCAGACTGCTCATCAAACTCAGAAAGCCTTAGTGAAAGCGATGAGTAATGTGATAAATATCAACCTCATCATTGATTGATGCTAGCAAAAAGAACTGTTTTAAAAACCCTGAAATTTAAAAGTCACCAGTCTTCACATCAAACACAAAAGGCATTTGGCATCATCCAGACATACAAAGCAAAAATCTAAAGATTGGTTTTCCTATAGCCTTCTAAATCTAGTTTTATAGTCACACATTCTTTCACACTCTTTGGGTGAAGTGTATACTTCTAAGCAATGATACTATCTTGATGTCATCTTTCTGAGAGTTATTGCTAAGGGTAACCGGACTATAATTATGACCAAGAGTGCCTTTAGGCCTGGCTTACAATAAACTGTTTTTCCGGGATTATTATAATGGATGGCTGCATTAGATAAATAACTTAGGGCCAATTGGTTTTTTAATCTGTAAACAAAATTTGTAAGCTTATCTATTTCCATTACTGCATTATATGTGAAAGTCACATTATTATATGCCTTGGTCATTTAAGAAACAAGGCCGAAGATCAAAATAGTTTTTACGTTTCACACTAAAGTCCCCAGATAAATAATCCTTATGTGAACTGAAAGTATTTTCTTAGAACACTTTGCTTGTGCCATTGGTATTAGAGACAGTGGAACTATTTCACAAATCTACCAGAAATTTTAAATACTTTGAGCCTCTTCATGGTTTCAATTGAGTTTATTTCTGGTTTCATTTTAAGGAAGATGAGTGATTTATTTCTAACTTATCTGGAAACCAATGTAGTATCATACAAAGCTCATTTTACCAAAAATTCCAGTACCTGGGGAAGTTATTCTCATTTCTTTAACATTGGATATTCAGGTTTGGTCAAAAAGGATAGAGAATTTGTTTCTAAACAACCTGCTGAATGGCCAGTCACATCAAATAAAGAAATATTCTGCTCTTGCTACACAGAAAATTACCTTCCAGATCTGAACCTTGTGTGTTTTATTTGAACCATTGAAATTTTTAAATGATTGCTACATTTTCCCAAGGTTAGAGGAAATTATTAATAAAGTTCATGTTGGACTTGAGAAATGCTAAAAACTTAGATATAGGAAGAAAAATGTGAGACTCTATGCCTATTTAACTCTTTTTATTCCTAAACAAAGAAAAATAGCTGTATACTCTGGACCTGACAGTTACCTGAATACATGTAGGAGTGTCTCCTGGGTCTAGAAGGTACCTCTGCTATGGGAGTTAGACATATTTTAAGCAGATACACTTATTTTTGCTTTCCTACTTCTTTTTTAATGCATGTGCATGCAATTTGAAATAAGCAACAGACTAAACAAATATAGTAAAGTAGATTCATGTTTAAGAGCAAAAGCCTTCAAAAATTTCAAAGTGACCTTTCATAAAATATATCAGAATGTTTGAGCCAATTAGATAACTAAATTAGCACTTCCAACCCAGTAATTTAGTGATTCAAATATCCCTAAATTTAACCCAAACAAATATATTCTGATCTAAAAAAAGCAAAATGAGGATAAATGTGTTATTTTGATCACAGTGGTGATATGCATGCGTTTAAAACATCTTTATCCCATATTTGCCAAAATGTTGTACTCTAGTGCCCTACTGAATAACAGGAATATTACTGTAAACAATAATAGTATTCATTTTAATAATATAAATAATAGTAGGAATAATGAACTATTTTTGATTCAATCAACCTATTCTGAATAAAAGGTCAAAGAAGACTCCAAACCAAAATATGAAGTCTCAGTATTTTACCCAGTCTGGAATGAGTTATTACTAAGACAAAAAAGACATGTTGACTTAGATGAGAAACAACCATGAAAGAGAATCGGGAAATTGATTAATATTTTTGTATTTTCAAAATGTCTAATGTTTCTCTATAGGTTGAAGTTTTAAATAAAATGATTATACAAATATTCATTATTTATTCCATTTTTCGCAAAATAAACAGATCATATAATAACACCAAAAAATATTTATCCTTGTATTGTAGGTATAATAGGAAATAAAGCATTTGCTGACATTCTGCTGGATTTGGTAACTCTGAACCTTGGAACAAACAACTTTCCTACTAGTTGGATGAACCTCACTCAACCGGAAGTAAGCTTCAATTTTGTTTGGGTTTCAAGCCTTGAGAATTCTCTTCTTTGATTGATAAGTCAATAGTTTTAAAATAACCAGTCCATTCACAGTATCTGACATTTAGCAGAAACTGAAGTCACTCAGTTGTGTCCAACTCTTTGTGACCCCATGGACTGTAGCCTACCAGGCTTCTCTGTCCATGAGATTTTCCAGGCAAGAGTACTGGAGTGGGTTGCCATTGCCTTCTCCAGGAATCGAACCCAGGTCTCCTGCATTGTAGGCAGCCGATAAATAAACAAATGAAAGAACTTCAAGTTAAGACACGTAGTATGTTCATACACAGTATTTGAAAACAAGTGATTATGTTCACAGTCAGTGAAACCTTACGGAGACTGTGAGGGTCAGCCAATGAGTTTGTACCTATTATTACCAGATGGAGTGATCCTAACGAGTAACAGTAGATGATTCAGGCTTGCTTTAATCATATTCTGCTCCTTAAGAAAACAAGATGGTTAAAGAATATTTCCCTACAAGCTGTCGAGCCCTCCCACATTCATATCATCTTTATTCCTCCTCTGTTGGAAAGGTACAAAGTGTGACCCAATGAACTGCAGCCTGCAAGGCTCCTCTGTCCATGGGATTCTCCAGACAAGAATGCTGGAGTGGGTTGCCATGCCCTCCTCCAGGGTTCTTCCCAACTCAGGGATCAGACCCACATCTCTTGCATCTCCTGCATTGGCAGGCGGTTTCTTTACCACTAGTGCCACCTGGGAAATCCAATTCCTTGTATAACAGTAAGCAAAACCCACAAATGTCAAGGAAGCAAAAATGGAAACACTCTGTAGGTTCTGTCTGGCATGGATTGCTTGGTAGAACCTGAGGGAACAAGTCAGCTCTGACTGTATTAACCAAGCTAAAAATTTTGCTTTCTTTGCCAGAACCTCTCACTATGAAATGCAAGCAGGTGGAATGTCACAAGAGAATCATACAAATATCCCAATGGCATTTCCTGTTTTCTTCTAGTTGCAGGAGTTAGCATCTTTGTTGGTAACAAACTCGGAGTCCGTGGACTGGCGGAAATTCTTGTTAGTAGTAGCACTGCCTTGGCCCATCCCCCTGGAGGAGGAGCTTCTGGAGACCCTGCAGAGGTTCAAGGCCCTGGATGCGGAGCAGCTGGGCACCGTCACTTATGAACAGTATAAGCAGGTCACTCCCGGCCCCTGGTGGCACTAATCCTATCAGAGTACTATTGACCTAAGAAGTGTATTACTCCCTGATCTCACCATGCCAGGTCTCATGGCCCATGTTTAGGCTCCCAGAGGCAGCACAGGTACTGCCCAGGTCCTAGGCAGAAGTCTGCTCCCACCTACCCCCACTTCACCCCCTGGGAAAAGGAGGGTCTGAAAAAGTCCAAACTGCTTGCAGAGCTAAGGGCTCTTAAAGAAATTACAGCAAACATCATTGTCCTCCTCCCAAGTTCTTAACCTTGACTTTTATCAGACTCGCCTGCAGAGATTTTAATCAGCCCAATGCCCAATACCCAATATTTTGCAAGTCGCAACAACAGTTACAGTAAATACAGACAGGGAAAGGACAGGTTTGCTTTTTTTTTCCCTTTGATCATGAGCATACTGAATGATGAGATGGTTTTTGACAAGCTGACTTTGAAATGTCTGTGGGAAATGCAGGCAGAAATGTCCCATCTGATATGGCAGATGCAGAAGCCAGTCACTATCATGTAGGCAAATGTTGAAGTTATGAATGGATGAGATCACCCGAGGGAAGTGTGTAAAGTGATGGGTAATCCAGTAACATGGTACCTGGCCAATGGATTTGCAGATAGGATGTAACTGTGACCCTCGCCAGAACAATTTGAAGAGAGTACAGAATCTAGATTGCAGAGGACTGATGGAATAAGTTGTTCTTTAGGAAGTGAAGATAAGACAGTCGATTGATCTTTTGAGAAGTTTGAGTAAGAAGAGAGTTAGAATGAAACACCATAACTAAGAAGGGTGTAAGTGACTTAGTTTGTGTCTGCTAATGGAATTCAAGGTTTCCCTAAAGTGGCAAAGAATCTGCCTACCAATGCAGGAGACACGGGGTTCAGTCCCTGAATCAGGAAGATCCCCTGGAGAAGGAAATGGCAACCCACTCCAGTATTCTTGCCTGGAAATCCCATGGATGGAGGAGCCTAGCGGGTTACAGTTCATGGGATTGCAAAAGAGTCAGACACGGCTGAGCAACTGAACAACAGCAAAGAAATTTATCTTAGTGCCCACCACTTCACAAAGCTGGTAGACACGAAAGGTTCATAAGGTGCTGATTTTGAATCAGGTGATAATCTCTCAGTGCCGGTATCTCCCGTGTATTTCACCATTGAAAGATCACATCTCTTGCTGCTTCTCTTTTCTTCCTCAATTAATGGATAACATGCTCATAGACAACCCTGACATTCCCACACTCAGGCAGCTGAGCCAGAGGAAACAGCACTGACACACTGAAGAGGCTCTTCAAGGCCGATGAAGAAAGACACATAACTGACTGGGCCGACTTACTTCCCAAGCAATTTGTGAATTCTTTCACTGTCCTGGACCTGGACTTACAACCTCTAAAGATGATTTTGTGAAATAACACAAACAGCAGAGCGAAACTTGTTGGCTTAAGATTTTAACAAGTGTGCAGTCACAAAAGTAACAACCTTCACTCTTTGCAGTATGTGCCAGTGAACACAGGATATCCAGTTAAACATCTTTTTGCACAAACATGAGATGAACATAAAGTGTTGGTAATTTGTACCAGCAAGCTCTGAGCAAAACCAGAAAGCTCCTTCACCAAAGGTGTGAATTTCTTAGAGAAAGTTGACTGCTGCATGAAACAGAAACTCAAATATATATATCCATTTATGATAAAAACTCTCCAGAAAGCAGGAATAGAAGGAATTACATTATCCTCAATGGAGACTGGACACTTGAAAAACCTCGAATAGCCAAAGCAATCTTGAGAAGGAGGAATCAACTTGCCTGACTTCAGGCTCTACTACAAAGCCACAGTCATCAAGACAGTATGGTACTGGCACAAAGACAGACATATAGATCAATGGAACAAAATAGAAAGCCCAGAGATAAATCCACACATATGGACATCTTATCTTTGACAAAGGAGGCAAGAATATACAATGGAGTAAAGACAATCTCTTTAACAAGTGGTGCTGGAAAACTGGTCAACCACTTGTAAAGAATGAAACTAGATCACTTTCTAACACCGCACACAAAATAAACTCAAAATGGATTAAAGATCTAAATGTAAGATCAGAAGCTATAAAACTCCTAGAGAACATAGGCAAAACACTCAGACATAAATCACAGCAGGATCCTCTATGATCCACCTCAGAATTCCGTAAAAAATAAACAAATGGGATCTAATTAAAATGAAAGCTTCTGCACAACAAAGGAAAATATAAGCAAGGTGAAAGACAGCCTTCTGGAAGCAACTGACAAACAACTAATCTCAAAATATACAAGCAACTTATGCAGCTCAATTCAGAACTAAATAGACATTTCTCCAAAGAAGACATATGGATGGCTAACAAACACATGAAAAGATGCTCAACATCACTCATTATTAGAGAAATGCAAATCAGAAACTGCGAATACACACTGAATGCAAACTAGTACAGCCACTATGGCGTTTATAATAGCCAGGACATGAAACAACCTAGATGTCCATCAGCAGATGAATGGATAAGCTGTGGTACATATACACAATGGAGTATTACTCAGTCGTTAAAAAGAATTCATTTGAATCAGTTCTGATGAGATGGATGAAACTGGAGCCGATTATACAGTGGAGAACACCACCTGGGTTTGGGGAGCAGTTGATTTCTGAGCTCTTCCCTGTCCCCTCGCCCACCCAGTGCCCACTCCTCAGAAAGCCCATGACAAGGGAGCCACTGGAGAGCCCTACTTGACTTCACATGACTTACGTATTCCCAGCACTTGCCAGATCACACCACACACAGAGTTCTTTTATGGGAATATCAAAACAGCTCCTTCAGCAATATGTTATGATTTGTGGAAAATGTCACCTTAGAATAGACAAATAGTACAATTGCATTGCTGAAATGAAGTTCTGTGTGGGTGAGGGCGGGTAAAGAGGCTCTTTACTCCGCTTTTAATTTTGTTTTTGTTTTTTTTCTTTTCTTGACTAATTGCACGTTCACCACAACTGCCACTTGAGAATGTGTTGACTTCCCCAGCTTCTAAAATGGAATAAGACACAGGGCTTGTGAAGCGGCTCTGACTGTGTACCTGGGCTGAGCCACGCGAGCGTGAAAGTGCCTTGCCTCTGCTCCCAGCCCTCAGGCAGCTGTGACATGCTGGCCTTTGTCATGTGTGGGTGTCTAGTCACACTCACGCTGAATTCTTTGATGGTGAACTCTCTCGACTCACCTTCTGTCAGTGAGGATGCATGTTATCACAGGCTTAATGAGTCAGGTGTTCTACGATCCAAACAGCACAGCACTTATTCTCTTAAGGAAAAGTAAACCTCAAATTCCTTGGCCATATTTTATCAAGAGAGTACAAAGGGACATTTCCACATTTCAAGGAGAAAGCCCCTGATTATCCAGCGGGGCAGGATGTGGTTGACTGAACCCTGCTTGATCAATTTAAACCCAACCCTAAAGTTCACGTGTACCATTTCACATAGCAAAATTTTCTTGGGCAACTCTTTAAAAAGTACAAGTTTCTCTAAGTTCTTTCTTCTGTGGCACTCCTGTTGTGTGAAATGCTTTGAAACAGCTTCCTAATTTTTAAAATACATCTATTATATTTTTTCATGTGACTGAATGTATTCTTGGTTTTAGGACTCAGGGGAAATTCCTATGTGTTAAAACAACTGGATATGGAATTGACAGTAGAGAAATTGGGGATGAAAATGAATCCTTCTTTTAACATTTCCTCTTTATTGCTGGTTTTCAGCAGTTTGATTAGTGTGTCCCTCAGTGTGGTTTTCTTCACATTTGTTTTGCTTGGGGTTCACTGAGCTTCTTGAATCTGTGGGTTTGTAGTTTTTGTCAAATTCGGAAATTTTTCAGAAGTTTTTTTTTTTCTTCATACTCCCCCACTACCATTTTCAAAATCCAATCACATGTGTCCCAAAGTTGCTGATCCTGGTTTCATTTTTTTTTTTTCAATTTTTTTTCTCTCTGATTCTATTTTGTATTCATTTCTACTGCTCCATTTTTCCCATTCACTGATCGTTTCCTTTGTAGCACCAAATCTGTGATTAATACAATCCAGTGTGTTTTTGTTTCTTGAAGTTTAAGTTGGATCTTTCTTATATCCTTCATTTCTCTCTTCATCATATGCATTTTTCCCCTCTATCTCCTTGAACAAATGAAATTTATTTAGAAGAGTTAAATGAACATCCTTGTCTGTTCATTCTATTATCTATGTATTGCTGTGTTTGTTCCTATTGATTGATGTTTCTTCTGACTGTGGGTTATATTTTCTGGCTTTTTTGAATGCCTTTGTATAGAATGCCACATGTTACAAATTTTATATGGCTAAGTGCCCAATTTTATATGCCTTTAAATATTATTGGGCATGCAATAATGTTATGTGCAATCAGTTTTAACCTTTCGAAGTTACATTAAGATTGGTAAGGGTGGGTCTAAAACAGCCTTTTCTCGTAGGGCTAATTGGGCCCTGATTTCCCAGGTGGCTCAGCGACAAAGAATCTGCCTGCCAATGTAGGAGACACAGGTTTGATCCCTGGGTTGGGAAGATCCCCTGGAGGATATAATATGGCTACTCACTCCAGTATTCTTGCCTGGAGAATCCCATCAACAGAGGAGCCTGGCAGGCTATATAGTCCATGGGGTCGCAAAAGAGTCAGACACGACTGAACCACTAAATAACAACATTCTGGCCCCACTACTCAGGCAATATCCTCCTAGGGACACTACCCAATACTTTGTGCATCAGAAAGTCCTTCCCTGCCTGGTGGTCACATTCTCCCTGGTGGTAATATAGTCCCAGCCCTATGTAAGTTTTAGGAATTGTTAAGCTTACTCCCTCCCTGTGATTCTTTCTCCCATTTCTGGTATTTTTCCATACACATCTGCACAAGTCAGCTCTCAGCCGAGACTTGGAAGATCTTTCTGCACATCTCTAGGGCTCACCTTCTCTTTCTGCACCTCTAGTGTTTTGCCCTGGAAATTCTATTAATAGTCATCATCGTGGTTAGTGTTGTCAGTGGCTCAGTCATCTCCGACTCTGCAACCCCATGGACTGCAGCCTGCAGTACTCTGTCCATGGAATTCTCCAGGCAATAATGCTGGAGTGGGTTGCCATTCCCTTCTCCCAGGGGTCTTCCCAACCCAGGAATTGATCCCAGGTCTCTTGCATTGCAGGCAGATTCTTTACTGTCTGAGACACCAGAGAAGCCCAATGGTCATGATGGTGGCAGTCGTTTGGTGGCAGTTGCTAAATCGTGTCTGACTCTTGTGTCCCCATGGACTGTAGCGCACCAGGTTCCTCTGTCCATAGGAACAGAGGCAAGAATACTGGAGTGAGTTGCCATTTCCTTCTCCAGGGGATCTTCCCAACCTAGGGATGGAACCCGGGTCTCCTACACTGCAGGCAGCTTCTTTACCAACTGAGCTACCAGTGAAGCTACCCTTCCCTCAAATCCAAGTCTATCTTCTCAGCCCAGCAGGACATCCCAATTCGATTTAGATGCCGCCCCTGGCTCTGTAGCCTGAACCATAGTTGGGCTCCTCATTGTTCTCCTTATTGCAGGAATCACCATCCTGTGTTGCCTGTTGTCCAATGTCTGAAATAATTGTGTTACATGTATGTATATATGTGTGTGTGTGTGTATATATATATATATATACACACACACACACACACACATATATATATGTCATTTTTCTTATTTTTTTAGGCAGGAGGGGTAATTCTGAGCTTTGTCACTCCATCATGTCCCAAAGCATGAATGTTAACTGTGCTCCTATCTCTCTATTCTCCATGGAGTAGTGAAGTGAAGGTGAAAGTGTTAGTTACTCAGTCATGTCTGACTCTTTTTGACCCCATGGACTGTAGCCCACCAGGCTCCTCCATCCATGGGATTCTCCAAGCAAGAATACTGAAGTGGGTTGCCATGCCCTTCTCCAGGGGATCTTCCTGACCCAGGGATTGAACTCAGGTCTCCCACATTACAGGCAGTTCCTTTACCATCTAAGCCACCAGGGAAGCCCCCATGGAGTGATACTTACTGTCAACAGTTTAGTCACTGGGCAAAGCCAAGCACTTATATTCAAAACTTGAGCCCATGCTGGACCCTCGCTTCTCCTGGATCTTCTCCCTCACACGCTTATGCATGGCCAGAATCTCCCACCCAGCACTCCTCTGTTCTAAATGAAAACTCAGTCTCCACCTCTGGAGGCTGCATCCTCATAATAAGCTACCCAGTGCCACTCCAGCTTTCTCTCCCAGCACAGGTAATTCTCGGAAGGAAAGAAGGCCCAGAGCATAGGCCAGAATCAAGTTAGACCTGCCAATAGTTCGTTGTCAGTGTGGAAGACAGCAAGGGAGCAAGACCTAGGAACAAAAGGAAGTACTTGCCATATGGAAGCTTGGCAAGACACATTCTTTGAACCCAAGGAATTAATACCTGATGTTTAATAGCAAATATGAATGAGGCAGCCCAAAATGTACTGAATGCCCAAATGTGTGATACAAACAAGTCAAACTGGAGTTTAGAGGAGAGAACAAAGATGAGAGGACCTCTCTGAGGAGGTGTAATTTAAGCTGGATCTGGAGAGATAAACAGGTTGACATTGGTGGACACGTAATCACGTGGAGGAGGAATGATGCGAGCAAAACAGCAAGAAGAGGAAATGGTTCTGAGTAGAGGCTGACATGACAAGAGTCAAGTTTAGGGAAAATTGATATGGTCAAATGGTCTGAGTTGAAACAAACAAGAGGGAGACTGGAAATGAAGACAGCTCGAAGGCTGCTGGAGCAGCTCATGATGGAGGCAATAGGGCTCTACACCAGCATGGGAGCAGTGGTGTGGGGGAAAGGGGGAGAGGGGCAAGGCATCCCCAGATGGCAATCAAGGGGTTTGGTAATTAGTGTCAGACATGGGCTGACGACAAGTGCTGTCTTTTCAAAATCGATCCTTGAGCTCTTGAGTCAGTGAGTCACTCACTCAGCCAAGATTTCCAACACCAACAACATGCCCCAGCAGGACACTAGGGTCCAAGACATATATAAACACGGACAGGACACGTGCAATGTGATGGAGGACACAGACACCAGCAGAGTGTGCTTAGTCCCTCAGTCATGTCCAACTCTTTGCAACCCCATGAACTGTAGCTTGCCGGGCTCCTCGGTTCATAGGATTCTCCAGGCAAGAATACTGGAGTGGGTTGCCATGCCCTCCTCCAGGGGATCTTCCTCACCCAAGGATCGAACCCAGATCTCCTGCATTGCAGGTTAATTCTTTATTATCTGAGCCATGATATTGCTGTGCAATCCACATCCAGGGTGAGGACCTCCAAGCTTCATTGCACACTCCAACAGTTACAGCATAGTCGTAGTGTACCTGGCGCCCTGGTCTGTGGGTTTTCATTTACAAGTCATTCGTGTGTACTACCGCACTAATGCATTCTATACATTATCAATTTAAAACAATTATTACAAAGGAATGAGATCTCGTACATGTGAATGGAATTTCTAGAATTTGCTTCAGCACCCCCATGGCTTCTGCAGCTTACTTTGTGGACCTCTGCTCTAGACATCTTGCAAAGATCAATTCAACCTCTGTGGCTCTGAGGGCAGCAATTACATCTCAGCATAACTTTAATGATTCTTATTTTTGTTTTTTTGTGTGTAGGCTGGCCTGTGGTTTACAGGAGATGAAGATATCAAAATTCCAGAAAATCCTCTTGAACCCCTGCCATTCAATAGGCAGGAGCATCTTATAGAGGTAATTACTGAGGTTTTTTTTAAAAAGTGTATGTGGCACCATATCACGGTAACATTGATCAATTGTGTAATTAGTCTTAGACTCCATCCCCACCCCCTGTTTCTTTAATGTATTCCCAAAGTGCAGAGTTTAATATTCACCCACATGGTACTAGTGATTAAGAATCTGCCTGCCAATGCAGGAGACACAAGAGACTCAGGTTCAATCCCTGGGTCGGGAAGATCCCCTGTAGAAGGAAATGCCCAACCCACTCCAGTATTCTTGACTGGAAAATTCCATGGACAGAGGAGCCTGGTGGGCTACAGCCCATGGGGTCACAAAGAGTCAAACAAGACCGAGCAACTGAGTCCAAGGCAGCAGTACAGAGGAGTCTGGGGAGGAGGAGGCAGGGATCAAAATCTTAAACAGTCCTCCTGTTAACTCCCATGTGATCTTGGACAATATCCTTAAGCTCTCTGGGCTTCACTTTTCTCATCTAGCAAATCAGCTGTTATTGAGCATATTCTTCACTAAAGGTCCTTACAATTGTAAAAGCTTTGGATAAGAACTGCCTTTTACTAATATATGCCTTTGTTCATTTCTCTTTGATTTTGACTAACTCATGTAACATTCCAAGAGTTTGCATACCCACCAGATTATTATTATCATCAAAAATATCATCATCATTATTGGATTGGCCAAAAAATTCATTTGGGCTTTTCATATCATGTTATGGTAAAGCCTAAACGAACACTTTGGCCATTAACTTCTATCATTAACTTCTATACCTGAGGCCACAATAGTATATAAGATCTTAAAATCTGAAAACTATTCTGACTTCAATATAAATGTTAAAAATATGAAACTATATCCAACACAATCAAGTTCGATAAGATATGAGAAACATTGAATGGTAGGTTTAGACATGACAGCAAGCTATGTGTATTGATTAATCAATTCAGCCAGCCATTAGTGTAAAATTGCAATGCAAAATTGAACATGACTTGTTGTAACGTGAAAGTGAGCAATTCTCTTCCATTGGATGCATATTTCAAGCATCTCTGCTAGATGCTAGCAGGAGAGCAGGTGAAAGGAAAGGGTCAGGGAGTTACCAAAAAAGTTCAAAACATGAGGCTGGCAGTTGTGGGGCAGCTTTTTGTTTTGGTTGTTGTTGATTGTTTTATAACCTGAGGACTTAGTTCAATTCTCCTGTAAAGCTTTGGAAAGCATATCTATATATAAATAGGTTCTTCATTCTGTGGGAAGAGGCCAGTAGTCTGAATAGGATGTCAAGTACAAAGCACTTTCCTTTTCTGTGAGAAGTTGTTAGAAATGTCCATCACAGCAGAGCCTTTCAGTTGCTCACAGAGCTGCTGAAAGCAGGAGACAGCCTACGCTGGTCAGCCCTGAGGACTGCAAGGCAGGGAAGCCAGAGAGGCCTCTGGGTGCCAAGGAGGAGTATGGCTCCCATCTGCTGCTACCCAAACTGCTGGAACAAAGTGTGCGGGGGAGGGTAGAGGCAGAACCACAAAGTCTGAAAAAGATGTGCTCTATGGAGCAGATTCGCTGGAAAAGACCCTGATTTTCGCTGGAAAAGAACGATTGTGGGCAGGAGGAAAAAGGGGCAAAGAGGATGAGATGGTTAAAGAGCATCACTTACTCAATAGAGAGTGAGTCTGAGCAAACTTGGTGAAGGACAGGGAAGCCTGGCATGCTGCAGTCCATGCGGTTGCAAAGAATCGGACATGACTTAGCAGCCGAACAATAATGGGGCAAAGGATGGCTGACAGATGTGTATGAGAGTGTGTGTGTAGTGTCCAGAGGACAGAAGGGAGTGGAATTTTCCATGCCTCTCTGTCCCACAGACTGGATGCTCAACATCACATAAATCTCAACACCCTTCAACTAGGACTAAAAGCACAGATGCCATGGCTGACAAGCTGTGAGGTCTTGATGGAGTTACCTAACCTCTCTGTGCCGTGGTTTTATTTTCATCCTTTGCTGCTGGGGTTGTTGTTCAGCATGAGTTCGTATGTGTGGTCCTTTCAGAACAGTGATCAGCACACAGTAAGACTTACGTAAGTGTCAACTAAACAGAAGCTAACCACGCTAACCCTACATGGTGAAACAACGCTTAATGGTTAACATCCCAAAGAAGTTGCACAAAGGGAAAACATAAAACAAAATAATAAGTTTACTTTTGGGTCATTATTAGAATAGTAAAGACCAAATTGGGGGAAAACACCATAAAGAGGAATTTTAAGGGTCAGGATCCCTGGGCTGTGTTCCAGTTCTGCCAGGAATCACTGTAGGACCTTGAACTGTAGGTTCTTTCACCTGCCAAGCCCTCTGCATCCTCTTAAGAGGGCTTAAGAAGAGGGCTTGGCCTACAGTCTAGGGCCACACCCAGCTCTCCTGCTTTGTCATCTGTATTCTCTATGATCCAGGACTGACAGGGCTCCTGGAGATAGGTCATTATCACTGTTAATGAGTTCGGATGAGTCCCAGGCACTGGGGAAAAGGTCTCTTTACATCCGAGAAAGGATCCTTGAGGCAGGTCTGTGTAGCAGTCACATCCTTGTCTCCTGACAGTGACAGTGCACTTCCTTATAACTGATGAGGCTCAGCCACGTCCTGGCTCCCTAGCTGGCCACACAATACCAAGTGTTTTAACAAATCTACAGGGATATCCTGAGAAAAGGCAATTTAATTCATCTACTCAAATTCACACATTTTTTGGTCATAATCTCTTCTCCACATCTTCCATCATGAGAAGCTAATGATCTCACTGAAGCTGATGGCTCACCACAGTGAGCTCTAGGTCTTGTTTTTGCTGACTGTATACAACTTCTCCATCTTCGGCTACAAAGAATGTAATCAATCTGTTTTTGGACATCGGATGATGTCCATGTGTAGAGCTGTCTCTTGAGTTGTTGAAAGAGGGTGTTTGCTATGACCAGTGCATTCTTTTGGCAAAACTCTGTTAGCCTTTGGCCTACTTCATTTTGTACTCCAAGGCCAAACTTACCTGTTACTCCAAATATCTCTTGACTTTCTATTTTTGTATTCCAATCCCCTCTGATGAAAAAGACATTTTTTTAAAATGTTAGTTCTAGAAGGTCTTGTAGGTCTTCATAGAATCCAGTTAACTTCAGCTTCTTCAGCATCAGTGATTGGGGCATAGACTTGGATTACTGTGATGTTGAATGGTTTGCCTTGGAAATGAACTGAGATCATTCTGTCATTTTTGAGATTGCACCCAGGTACTGCATTAGGGACTCTTTTGTTGATTATGAGTGCAGCTCCATTTCTTCTAAGGGATTCTTGCCTACAGTAGTAGATATAATGATCATCTGAATTAAATTCATTCATTCCCATCCATTTTAGTTCACTGACTCCTAAAATGTCGATGTTCACTCTTGCCATCTCTGTTTGACCACTTCCAGTTTACCTTGGAATTTACAATTGACTTAACATTCCAGTTTCCTATGCAATATCATAGTTTACAGCATCACTTTTTTTCACCACCCAACACATCCATAACTGGGCGTCATTTCCACTTTGATGCAGCCTCTTCATTCTTTCTGAAGCTATTTCTCCTCTCTTCCCCAGGAGCATGTTGGACACCTACCGACCTGGTGCAGGGGCCGGTTTCATTTTCTGGTGTCATTTCTTTTGCCTTTTCCTACTGTTCATGGGGTTCAGAAATACTGAAGTAGTCTTCCATTTCCCCCTACAGTGGACCTTGGACTATTACCATTTGTTGAAGCCAGGCTTGTGTTTTGAAATACTATCTATTTGCTAACAAATCCCAAGAGTCTATTTCAACCCCCAACCTGTCTCCCAAACATGAGACTCCTAAACAGAGCTGCTTATTGGACCTCTCCACGTGGATGTTCTAGTAGACATTTCAAACTTACTGCATCCGAGTCTGAGTCCTGACCTCCCATCTCCCCACCCTACTGCCCTGCCCTCACCCAGAGCCCTCTCCCTCTTGGTCAATGGACATTCTGACCTTTCTATTGGTCAGGCCAGAACCCTAGAGTCATCCCCAGTTCTTTTCCTTTTTTTCTTTTCAAACTCTCACAGCCAATGCTTTAGGAATCCTTGGTAGTTCTACCATCAAAACACAGGGTTGATTGGTTCCAGGATTGGCTGCTGGCAGAATTATCCTGTAGGACTGAGAACTGCAGCTCCGAGAGGCTGCCTATCGTTCCCTGCCACATGGCCTTTTTACAGTGTGAGATTTGCTTCTTCACCAGCAGGAGAGCATCTCACTGGCTTCAAATCTCTAATCTCTTCCTTAAGACCTTCCTTAAAAGGAGTCCTTTTTAAAAAACACCTCACATGATTAAATCAGGACCCAAGTTTGGGGTCTCTTTTGATTAACTCAAAACCCACTGATTAAGTACCTTAATTGTCTGCAGAATCTCTTTGCCTTCACTCCTGGGAATGACTTTCTCATCACATTTAAGATCCCTCACACTCAAGGGGAAGGGGTTATACAAGATATTTATTCAAGAGGGTACTCCAAGGGACAGAAAACTTCAAAGCCTTCTTAGAATTCTTCCCATAAAAACATTTTAAATGATCTTAAGAATATAGCAGGCCTTACCTTTTTTACATGTTTCATCCACTGATTTAAAATCAAGCCTTTGTAGTTAGAGAAGGAGTTCACATATCAGTTCACTTTATTTTTTCACATCTTCCTTCAATATATCATATTCAGCCTCTTTGTTAATAGAAATAATGTGTTGCACCTACATAGCATTTTCAAGAGCATTTCAGTAGAAATAATACTAAAGGTCAAGAATTCTTATGAAAGAAATGGAAGATAAGCATGAAAGGACAATGCCATGGTTATCTATCAGTGTCAACACCCTTCTACCCCATGTCCTGCTGGAAATCCCTGAGGACTTCCAATGACAAGTGGGAAGAGGAAATAAATACAACGTCCTGAAGGAACCCAAAAGCTGGATCATGACTCTTGAAAAATATAA
Source organism: Ovis aries (assembly GCF_016772045.2). Classification (NCBI taxonomy): domain Eukaryota; kingdom Metazoa; phylum Chordata; class Mammalia; order Artiodactyla; family Bovidae; genus Ovis; species Ovis aries. Next base: position 38,540,310 of record NC_056069.1, on the reverse strand, counting down.
GGCTGCCTGACCATCTGAGCCTGGCTCTGTGCCTGCTTACAGCAAATACTCAGTAAACTTATGATTAAGATAGAACTGAATGATTGAGCTTGCAGAGCCCATTGACCTCAAAAATTCTTTTCTGCTTCATAGCATAACTTTAGTTTATGCTATGAAGTTTAGTTTGTGCTATGCTTTAGACTTCAGTGTTTTCCTATTAAAGTTATTTTTATTTAAATTTGGATTAAATGTGTCAAATATCAGGAATTTATTTTACCAATTCATCATGGATGTATAATTGAATTTGCTAATAATTGTAAGGATCGCTAGTAATAAAGAATAGCATGATGTGTACAACAGATAGCTAGTGGGAAGCTACTGTGTAGTATAGGGAGCTCAGCTTGGTGCTCTGTGATGACCTAGAGGAGTGGGATGGAGGGGTCGGAGGGAGGCTCAAGAGAGAGGGCATACAGCTGACTCACATTGTTGAACAGAAGAAACAACACAAAGTTGTAAAGTAATTATACTCCAATTAAAAAAAATTTTTTTAAGAATGCTCTCTCTAGATCTAGATACTTGCTTCTCAAAGTGTAAGTCAGAACCAGCAGTTTTGGAATCACCTAGGAGTTGGCTAAGCATAAAGAAACTTAGGCCATCTACTAAACATCCAGAAAAGAAAGAAAGAAAATGTGAAAGTCGCTCAATTGTGTCCGACTCTTTGTGACCCAGAATACTGGAGTGGGTAGCATTTCCCTTCTCCAAGGGATCTTCCCAGCCCAGGGATCAAACCCAGGTCTCCCACATTACAGGCAGATTCTTTCCCAGCTGAGCCACAAGGGAAGCCCAAGAATACTGGAGTAGGTAGCCTATCCTTTCTCCAGGGTATCTTCCCGACCCAGGAATCGAATGGGGGTCTCCCACAAACATCCAGAACCATCTACTTAATTAGAGTCTACATTTTTAAAAGGTTACTAAGCACACATGTTTGAGAAGAGCCAGCTGCCTCCCAGAACAGAAGTCCCTAGGTATTTAAGTGTGGCCTGTGTGTCCCAGGGTTTGGCCTGGGCTTTGCCGGGCCCCAGAGGATGATATTAGATCCCCAAGCACCAACTCTGCTGTCAAATGCATGAGACAATGCATCTAGAACTGACTAGAAGCTCAGTCATTCAGGATGAGGGAGAGACTTGCTAAAAAAGCTGGTATTCAGTGATGAGCACACTCTTCCTCTGTGAGAGTCCTCACTGGAAGGAGTCGCATTGCATCAACAGATTAGGGAGTTCAGAGTCAAGTGGCTGAAACAAGGAGGCTAATGGCTGGAGTCCCAGTGGCTCTGGGCATTGTGCCCTCCCTTCTCCCACTTCCCACAGAGAGGGATGTACCAGAAGCTTCATGATTGGAAGTCAGGGCCAGTGTGTCAGGATGGAGTTGAGGATGGACAGAAGGGTCCTTGCTCTCTTTTTCTACCTAATATGCACCACTTTAATCAGCACATGCCTCTTGTCTGTCTCTTCAAACCCATGGACTGTAGCTCACCGGGCTCATCTATCCATGGGATTCTCCAGGCAAGAATAGTGGAGTGGGTTGCCATCTCCCACTCCAGGGGATCTTCCTGACCCAGGGATCAAACCTTCATCTCTTGTGTCTCCTGTATATACATGTATACACACACACACACACACACACACACACACACACACACACGAATATTTGTCTTCCTCTTTCTGATTTACTTCATTCTGTCTAATAGGCTCTAGGTTCACCCACCTCATTAGAACATCAGAATTTTTAGAGCCCTACTTTTTTTTTTAATCTTTAGCTTACTTTTCAGTTAATACCATTCATTACATGTTAGTTTTAATAATTCAGTCCTCAGAAAATGACCTTATTCCAAAACTCCTGGAGAGATTCTTCATTGTCTGTGCATCCACTGTCTACCCAATGGTTTGCATTTTCCCTCTGGCTGAAATTCTTTTTTGTGTGACAGTTTTTCTTTAGGTTGTTTGCTGACTGCGAGAAGGTTCCACCCCAGCTTGACTACACACAGATGCTGCTTTATTTTGCTTGCCATCCAGACAGTACAGAAGGGGTCTACAGGGCCCTCAGCGTAGCCATTGGGACTCACGTCTTCCAGCCAATTGAAATGCCTCATCCTGTTGCAGCAAAGGTAATTGTGTTCCAGAAATGGACTAGCATTGGGGTCTGGAGGGGATCCCAGAAGATTCTGAACTTTTCCTCACACAATGCTTTACTAGGTCTTGGATAGACTTGGCCGTACTCAGTTGGATTAGAACTTGGGGCCAACTCTGAAAAAAAAAAAAATGCTTTGGTAGTAAAATCCAAAATTTGCTCAAAGTTTCTTGGTGGAACCGAAATTGCTCTGTCAGGGACAGACTTTATTTTGCATGAAGTGCTAATCCTGATAAATGAGAATGAACTGGGTATTAATCCAGGCTATTTGTCACACTGTGTGGAAATTCTATGTAAAACAAGTTCAACCTTGGAACATATACCACAGATTTGTAACACTTGATAGAGTTTCAGGCCCAAACTTGGCCACCTAAGATGCATGGGCAATCTTTGTGTCACCTGCCTCCAGGGACAGAAAACCTTAATGTACAATAAAACCTCACATCCCACCATAGAGTTGTAAAGGGTTAACATTCCCTGACTTTAGTGGGGGGCAGGGCGGATAGAAAAGTCACAGAACAGAGTACTGACTTATGAGGTGCCCGCTGGTCTGACTTTTTAGTCTGCAGCAGGCCTTGTGAGGTGAGCTGTGGCCCTCATAGTGGAACGCTTTCCTCTGTTCTTCTTTGTGGACACGGAGGGCAGAGGGCTACTATGTGTCCAGACTCCTCAGATATCCCAGCCACAGTTCTTTTCCTTTCATAGAAAGGACCACTCCTTTACCTGGGCCCCATTTATATCCAGATCCTCTCTGGCAAGACTGAGAACCATCCCACATATCCAGGCATTTATTCAATTACTTATCCAGCACCTTGGTGACTTTGGAACTACCCTTGACCTGGGGATAAGGCAAGTAAAGTGAAGGCTAAATCAAATGGTGATGAATGCCACAGATGAAAAAGAAGATAGGGAAAAATACAGGAGTCTGGGAAGGAGTTGCAGTGTTAAATAGGGTCTTCACAGAAGGTGTCTCTGTGCAAAGACATATAGGCAAAGGCCCAGAGAGGTGAGCGAGAGAGCCTTGCAGATAGACCTCTGGAGGAAGAGCATTTAAATGAAGACTTCAGTGGATGCAAAAGACCTCATGTGGGGCCATGCCTGGTGCATCCCAAAGAACCTCAGGTCAGCACTTGCAGAGCACTGAGCTGGAGGAGAGCAGCAGGAAAAGACAGTGATGAGGAGAGGACTCTGAGGGCCCCTGGAAGGACCTTGGCTTTGGCTGTGCCAAGAGATGAGATGAGAAGGCACTGGAGCAGGGTCATTTCATTTGAAATGGATGCCCATATAGAACCGACTGTAGGGAGCACAGGAGGGAAGCAAGACTAGTAATGCAAGCAGGGAGTGGTTTATCTATTGACTCCCACTTCTGTTATTTCCACTGTGCACTGGAGACAACTTGTTACCCCTCTTTGCATCCTCTAAAGTAGCAAGTGCTCAGCAATGCACATAACAAGTTCTCCATGTGTGTTGGTAAAAGGGAAGAAAGAGAAGAAGAGAGAAGGAAGGGGTGGACTCCCATCTCTGAAGCAGAGAGGAGGAGAGCAGACATTCAAGAGGCAGAAGCAATAGCAGATTTGGAGGCTGCACTGCTGCTGCTAAGTCGCGTCAGTCATGTCCGACTCTGTGTGACCCCATAGACGGCAGCCCACCAGGCTCCTCCATCTCTGGGATTCTCCAGGCAAGAATACTGGAGTGGGTTGCCATTTCCTTCTCCTGGAGGCTGCACTGAGACACCAGAAAAACCAGGAAAAGGCAGCCTATGCTAGAAGAGTTGCCATAGCAACAGACAGCTGTCTGGATGGGTAGCACCCAGGCCAGCTACCACCAGCACTGTAAGAGGCTGCATCCCTTCTGGCCTTGACCCCAGAGCTAGTGCTCGCCCAGGAAGCAGCTCCCTGGGTTACTTCTCTTAAGAACTCTTTTAAAGTCCAAGGACACTGTGCAAGAATTCTCCCACAACCACTGTACAGCAGCAAAGAAACCAGGGTGGGGGCAGGTCTGTCACATGCCGCACACACAGGCATGCTCCTGGCTGGGAGTGAAGCATAGGAGCCTTTGGCATACAGGACCCATCGCCTCCCCCATTCTTGCCTCCTCCTAGCTCTCACCATCCTGCCTCCAATTATCCTGCTGCCTCTCTGTGCCCTTTCCAACTGTGTTCTGGTTTCCTGGGCAACCTGATCCCAGGAAGTTAAAATGAGCCTGCTCAGAAACAATGCCTGTAACAGGTTAACAGTTCTGTGTTTACTCCCAAGACATTTAATCAGATCTCAGTTTTTGCTTTCCAAATAAACAACTGGAAATCTCCCTGATGTTTCATTCTTCCTCACTGTATTCTTCCTTACACGCTGGTTTAGTCAGTGTGGCACAGACCTCCTGTTTATATCCACAGCTTCTTTGGGTAGTTTAAAGAAGCTCGAGAGCCAAGCACTCATGACCAGGCACTAGTTAATGTGAAACATCAAAGAAGTTGATGTTTGTTCATCCTGGCCTGTGGGATTCGGGGTTATGATATTGGAATTTAGTAAATTGTGAGCTTGAACTGCCCACGTTTTGAGAGTCTTGTTAAAGCACCTTGATAGGTGGGTTGAGGCCTTGGGGTTCAAATAACTTAAACGTTCCTCCCATTCTGCTCTTTGATGCTTTGTTTACATTAGTCCAGAGGACTGACCTTCTGTTCTGCTTCTGAGATGTGGGGAACTAAACAGATTGAATGGTAGAAGTTCACACTCAGGCACCATTCTGAAGACATGTTGCTGGGAGTCCTCAAGGGCTGCCTCTGAGAGTGTGACAAAGTGCTTGCCAGCCCCACAATCTGCCTGTTGCTTAGAAGATAATGTGACTCACACAGAGTTTTGATGCCTCTAATAATTGCTCATTCAGAAGCCCTGGCTTTTCTCCAAACCAGCATGCCTGGTTTTGTCCATACATCCATATCCACAATTGCGGTCTGTTGGAGAGCACCCCCTCCCGTGCACACCCTGAAGTCCTGCCAGGAGACTGAGCTGGCTCCTTGGGTTCTCATCTTGGCCGCCCTTCACTCCCTCCCTTCCCACTGAACCACTAAATCTATTCTGTCCAACCCCTTAAAGAGCAAAACTAGAAAATGCTTATAAAGTATCCTCTGACCTAATAAGACCTAATGACATAATGCCATTTGAAAAACATTCTTCATTCAAATGTTTAATTTGTTATCTTTGGGCTAAAATTTTTAAAAATCCATTTATCCCATGATGACAATATCAAGCCTTTGAGACTTTTGGCCCTCTCTAGTTCCAGAAATGATGAAGAGAGACCAGATTCTTGCTCTTTAATTTTGGTATCGCCTGCTCATCCATCCCAGTTCATCATGTGCTCACCTACAGTTTCTGTCTGAATAGAAATTCACTCATTCTTCATACTATCAGCAAGACATTCTATGTCTCAACACGATTCTTTTCACCACACTCAATGTTCCGTCTCTTCAAGGGATTATTGATGGGAAGCCAGTGTGATGATTCCCAAGCTTCCTGTTGCTGTTGCTGCTGCTAAGTCACTTCAGTGGTGCCTGACTCTGTGCGACCCCTTAGACAGCAGCCCACCAGGATCCCCCGTCCCTGGGATTCTCCAGGCAAGAATACTGGAGTGGGTTGCCATTTCCTTCTCCAGTGCATGAAAGTGAAAAGTGAAAGTCAAGTCACTCAGTCGTGTCTGACTCCAGCGACCCCATGGACTGCAGCCCACCAGGCTCCTCCATCCATGGAATTTTCCAGGGTAGAGTGCTGGAGCGGGGTGCCATTGCCTTCTCTGCCAAAGCTTCCTAGGTAGAGACAAAAAAGTCAGTTTCACATTTCTGCCAAGTAAATCAATATTGCAGTTGCTTAAAATGGAGAAGAAGCTAATTGGATAGGTAGACAGATAGATAAACAAGGAAAACTAAATAGATAGATATACTCAGTTCCAAGAACTTCAAGATCAGATTATATTTCCAATTTAGCAAAGGATACAGAAACTCAACTAAAGCAAGGTGACCACACAGAACTAGGCCAAATGCAACCTATCTCCATTGCACCACCCTGCGCCTCTACACATCCTTCAGAGGGGTTTATGATGACCAGAGGCTTAATTCTGTGCCCTGGTATAGTCTTTTTACACATGGGACTTCAGTGGCTATTTGGAAAGAACTTGTATGATCTATGCACTTAATGCTTCTACTGAATTGAGTATGTGCAGGCAATGGCACCCTCTTCTAATTTTAAACCTAAATTAGCATTTTTCCTTCCTCAGAATAAAGGAGAACCAGCCCTCAGGTGTTCTATGACATCGGGCCAGTCAACATTCTGAAAACACTCATTTTTTCATGGCAAGATGCCAGGAGCCAGCATGGGGAATCCCACCCGTGGCAAAGGTCATGAGGAAGGGGGCCTGACAAAATGCAAAGGTGGGATCAGGCCTCAGGGGTCCCCCCTGGATTTTCTCGAGCATCTATCCCCAGAACCAAAAATCTGTCTTCCTTACTATATTATGCCTTTCACCAACTCCTCTGACATTAACAGGGGGCTGTCCCTCCACCACCTTTTTCTGGAAAAAGTTAATTTAGAGCTTTTAGATAATAAATCTCCTGGGCATAATAAGAGTGTTTCAATCCAAAAACCCCTCTGATGGCTTTCTAGCCTGCCTGACAGGTTTGTCTGGACTCTTTCAGCTGCGCATGTGATTGTTTGCAGAGGCACAGGAAGCTTAAAACATCCTAGGAATGTAGGGGCTTCCGAGGAGTCAAAATCATTAGAATAGGACTGATTAAGGGTTTCATTGTTGAGCCAATACTTGCTGCCAAGTTTTCATATCTTTTATTTGTTGATATAGTTGGTATATAGAAAAAAACAAGTAGCAACATAGATCTTTGAGTTAAGTACCTTCTTTGTTATAACCCACTGCACCTTTGTTCTACAAGAATGTAACTTTAGTGCTTTGAGAGTGATACAGATTAAAGAAAAACACTTCAGGGGAAATGAGATTAACATTCATTAAGGAAGAGAGCCATAAAGTGTTAACAGGCCTCTTGGCCAGAAGATAATGTAAATCACCTGAGACCTTTTGTATACGGAAAGATAAGCAGAAAGAAAGCCTGGTATTGATAAGGGTCAGGACTGCTGCCCCTACATGACTCTGTATCTTCCATTATGTAAAACTTAGGGTATATAAGTACCTTTTAAAAATAAAGTTACAGGGTTTTTGCACAAGCTTGGCCTCCCCCGTGTCGACTCTCTCTCTCTTTCTCCCTCTCCCTCCCTCTCTTTTTCAGGCTGATTCCTTGGAACACAGAGGCTCACCGTGTCTACTTATTTGCCTGGGCTTTTTAAGACCCATGCGAGAGGGAGCCCAAGGTGGGACACCCTCTGTTATTCAAGCGGGAGCCTGTGGCCTAATGTAGACGGTGCAAGTTTCTTGTCTTGAGACTTTATTAGCTTTCCATGTAAACCAAGAAATATCAGTCTCTTTTATCCTCTATTTTTTCACTACATTATTCTCTTCTAATCTCTCTTTAAATTTCTAATTAATCTTTCTTCACCAACTCCATCCCAGCTTCAAATTCCCTGGATCCACTGGGGCTGGATCCCAACAGCAAATCATTGAATATCTATCACTTCATCATCAGAAACACACATTTATTGCAGTAAGTATTATAAATACAAATCTACTGCAGAGAACTTGCAAAGTACAAAATAAAAAGTAAATCACCTGTTTGACCAATCAGAGGTAGTAACTACTGTCAGTTCTTTAATGTATCAGTTTATCTTCTTTTTCATTAATAAGTATTATATATATAAGGAAATGAGGACCCTGGTGTATTTTGCTGGGAGCCAGCACGGGAGATCCCACCCATGACAAGGTCATGCGGAGAGGCCTGATGGGCAAGGCGAGTCAGGCTTCAGGGGTTCCCCCTGGGTTTTCCTGAACATCTACCCCCAAAAACCAGAGTCTGCCCACCTTATTGTACTGTGCTTTCCACTCTTCTGCCTCTAAAAGGAATTAACTTAGGGCTCCAGTTAACAGTCTCCTGCATATAAAAAGAATGTCTCGGTTTAAACCCCTTTGATGGCTTTCTAACTTATCTGACCGGTCTGCCCGGACTTTACAACTTGTGGATTGTTTACAGCCCCCAACTATGAGAGGCACGAAGCTCAAAACATCTCAAAGATATAGAGCCTTTTAGAGCTAAGAATTAGTTTGGTGAAGGGTTCCATTGTTAAGTTAATATTTGCCACCAGGCCTCCATATCCTTTATCTTTTAGGCACCTGGGAGGATATTAATCAATGTAATCAGAATGCAGAAATAGGAATATAGTAGTTTTGATGTTAGCAATACTAGACTTTTGAGTTAATTAATTTTCTCTTTGTTGTAAATCACTGTACTCCTTTTTCCTTGTTATAAATTGTTGTATCCTTGCTATGTAAGAATGTAACTTTCTTTAGTGCTTTCTGAGAGTGGCACCAGATTTTGGGAAGAACAACACTATTACCATTATCAGAAAAGGGCCATAAAATGTTAATTGGCCTTCTGGCCAGAAGATGATGTAAATCACTAAGACTTATGTATACAACTAGGTATGCAGAGAGAAAGCCTGGTCTCGATAAGAGTCAGGGCAGTTGACACTGCATAATTTTGTATTATCCATTGATCTCTATGTAAAATCAAAAGTATATAAGGCCTTTCCAGACAATAGAGGATGGGCCAGTCACTGGACTGGTTTCCCCCGTGTCTTCTTTACTCTATTTTCAGTCTGAATTCCCATCTTGGGCGTGGAGGCTCACCATGTATACTTACTTGCCCTGGCTTCTAAGATCCATGAGAGAGGGAGCCCAAGGCGGGGCACCCTCCTCTATTCAAATGGGCGCTGGTGGCCTAACATAGATGGTGCAAATCTCTTATCCTGAGGTTTTATTAGCTTTCCCTGTAAACCAAGTTATTCAGCCTCTTTTCTCCACTAAATTTTCCTACTACACTATTCTTTCCTAATCTCTCTTTTATATTTCTAAATAAATATGTTTTCCCTCACCATGCCGTCCCCACTTCGAATTACCCTGGATCCACCGGGGCTGGACCCCAGCAGTATTTATTATTTGTGTTTTTGTTCCCTTTTGCACTTATCCCATGAGTGTTTTTTCACTGTCATTTTCACTATCATTCTAAGCTAAAATGCGCACAGCAGCACAGCATTCCATCATTCCAATGATACTATCATTGATGTTACCATTCCCTGTTGTTGGAATCATAGGTTTTCTATTTTTGCGGTAAGTAACACAAAATGAACATCCACATACAAAAGTCTTGGTGCACATGAATATTTCTTTAGAATCAGTTCCTAGATCAGTAATTACTGGGTCAAAAAGTAGGTGATACTTTTCAGGCTTTTGATACATAAGAAACTACATCAGAAACAATTTACTTTTTCCCATGCTCAGAATGCCAGCATCTAAATTCATGGTTCTTGGCCAAGTTTCAAAGAGCAGCAATATGAATCCCAATCTGTCTGTATTCAATCTGTTTTCTATTTTACTTTCTGAGTGCTTCATTGAGTTTAACATCCAGTATCCAAACCAAGGCCCCAAAGTTTCTCAGAATCTATCAAACTTGAGAAATTAACCTGCCACAACCTCTAGACTGCAGGCAGTTTCCAAAGCAAATCCTGTCAAAAATCTAGATTCATGTGTAAAAGTTTGACAGAAGTCACACAATTCATTTCAGTGCTTTTTTATTGAGTAATACAGTGTATCTGGGGCTTCCCAGGGGGCACTAGTGGTAAAGAACCTGCCTGCAGGAGAGAGGTAGGTTCTATCCCTGGATGGAGAAGATCCCCTAGAGAAGGAAATGGCAGCTCACCCCAGTATTCTTGCCTGGAGAATCCCATGGACAGGGGGAGCCTGGTGGGCTGCAGTCCATAGGGTCACCAAGAATGGAGCATGACTGAGGGGACTTAGTACAAGTGCATACAGTATATCTGAAATAGTGATAAGCAAAAGCATGTGTGAAAGTAAATAAAACTCACCCCACACTAAGGCCTCTGTCAAGTACCAGCAGAATTGGTCTAGAATTTTAACATGATTTCCAGTGCGGCCAGCATATTCTACTTCTTTTCTTTTTATTCTTTTTACCCTATTATTTTTTACTGAAGTATAATTGATCTACAATGCTGTGTTAGTTTCAGGTATACAGCAAAGTGATTCAGCTATACATACATATTTTTCAGATTCATTTCAGATTCATTTCCGTCATAGGTTATTACAAAGTATTGAGTATACAGTAAGACATTGGTTATCTATTTTATAGATATATTCATGTGTATATGTTAATTACAAACTCCTAATTTATCCCTCTCCCACCCTTCCCAGTTGGTAACCACTTTTGCTTCTTCTTGCTGTTGTTTCTGAGTTGGAGAAGGAAGAAAGACTTGTCTTATTGTCTAGCATATTCTATCTTTAGACTTTGTTTAGCTAGTCTGTGGCTGTTGCTCAGTCGCTAAGTCGTGTTCAGCTCTCTGCAACCTCACGGACTGCAGCACACCAGTAGGCATTACCATCGCGAGGCATAAAAAGTTCGGGACAAAATTGGTGTTTTCTAAATATGTCTATTCGGAGAAGGCAATGGCATCCCACTCCAGTACTCTTGCCTGGAAAATCCCATGGACGGAAAAGCCTGGTAGGCTACAGTCCATGGGGTCGCGAAGAGTTGGACATGACTGCGCGACCTCACTTTCACTTTTCATTTACATGCATTGGAGAAGGAAATGGCAACCCACTCCAGTGTTCTTGCCTGGAGAATCCCAGGGACGGCAGAGCCTGGTGGGCTGTCGTCTATGGGGTCGCACAGAGTCGGACATGACTGAAGTGACTTAGCAGTAGCAGCAGCAGTAAATATCTCTATTACTGGAAAGACTTCATCTTCTCTTTATTTAATTGCACAGACCTCTTCCTTTACTGATATGAGTCCCATTGAGGAATATCCTGAACTCGAGGACAACTTTATGAGTGAGGAAAGGGAATTACAAGAGGACGGGGAGGAAAAGGAAGAAGAAATCCCTGAAAATGCAAATACGGAAATGATTTCCATGCAAACATTACTCCAAGTGTTCCGAGGAGGAAATGAAGTACTGGACGCTAACAGATTTGCCAGCCACCAAAAGATAGAGAACATTTATTTAGAGGTTGGTTGGATTCTTTTATTAAAGAGACAACCTATACCCAAGAAAATTTCTATCAATTTTGAGTGTATGGTCATAGAATTTCTCCTGAAATGTCTCAACGTGTAGAAATTATGATGATTCCTTTAGTAAATCTTTTTTAATATCATCAGGATCATAGATTTAATTAACTTATTTTTTAATCTTTTTAAGAACTTCATAAAAGTGTTTCAGGACCTAGGTTCCAAGAACCTTGAGCCAATTGAAGTTGCTGTTCTTCTGAAGCATCCTTTTATTCAAGACCTGATTTCAAGTTATCCAGACTATAAGATCCCTGTGAGTATTACCCAAAGCTCCTAATATAGTCTTTTATAAAATTGTCATTATAATTTTATTTTATTTTTATTGGAGGATAATTGCTTTATAAATGTTGCATTGTTTTATATATACATATTGTATATATATAAATATATATGCATATATGTATATGTATATCCCTTCCCTTGTGAGCCTCCCTCCCCCATCGCATCCCACCTCTCTAAGTCATCAGACAGCACCAGGCTGGGCTGTCTGTTACATAATAGCTTCCCACTGGCTATCTATTCTACACATGATATCATATCTACACATGCATATGTCAATGCCACTTTCTCAATTTATCCCACCCTCTCCTTCCCCCACTGTGTCCGCAAGTCCATTCTCTATGTCTGCGTCTCCTTTCTTCTCTGTAAATAGGTTCATCAGGACTGTTTTTCTTGATTGTCTTAACGTGGTTGAATTCAGGTTCAGGGCTTGGTGGGATAAAACAACTGTGGAGGAAGAGAAGGAGGGAAGAAGCTGGACTAGGCTAGACCAGGGCCTCAGGAAGCTGAGCTGGTAACAGCATCCAGCCAAAAGTCCAGCCCTCAATACCGCAAAGGCAGTGAGTTCAGGCAGAGTAGAAGTGACTATCAGTACACGGGTACCGTGATAGTTAGCACTACCAGTGTATGCGTAGTATGATTAGTACCACCAATAGGCCCGCCAATACTAGAGATAATACCATAGAGCTGCCCCACCAGGACTCTGAGGCCTTGAGTCTACCACAGAAGGCTGGAGGTAAATGGCAGTAAAAGTTGGATGGGTGGCTATATTCATGTTCTGCATTATTCCAGCCATCGAATGACCCTGGCCTATGATTGAAGAGCATGGGGAAAAGAATCCCCCTGCCCAAGAGAACAAAGGAGACCCTGATCCCCAGCCAAGTGTTGATTTATTCACCAAACTCTCATCACATACACATTGTTGCTATAACTCATCCGGTGACCGTGCTTCTGAAAGAAGGGATAAGGGTTCCATCAGAGAAACTGTTCAGGGTGGGAACACTGAGGACCAAACCCAGAGAGGCTGGACCAAGTCAGCAGAATAAAGGAAGGAAGAGAGGAAGCGCTGGGGCTCAGAGCGCACACCATCACCTTGCACATCAACCACACATGCTGAATGTGCATCTACCTGGCAAGTGCCGGGTCCCCAACAGCAAGGGCCACGGAAGGCTGGGGGTGACCACCTTTCAGAATGTGGCAGGTTGCTACAACCTTCTCACAAGCCTCACACACCTAACAGCATGCAGTCTCCCTATTTGGCTTCTCCTAATGGTTTATTGGACCACAGAGAGTTAGCTGAGTTTTCGATAAAAGTGCTTTCATTTTGATAAGATGCAAGTGATCTAAAGCTGAGCACTGAAGAATTGATGCTTTTGAACTGTGATATTGGAGTAGACTCTTGAGAGTCCCTTGGACTGCAAGGAGATCAAACCAGTCAATCCTAAAGGAAATCAGTCCTGAATATTCATTGGAAGGACTGATGCTAAAGCTGAATTCCCTGATACTTTGGCCACCGGATGTGAAGAGCTGACTCATCAGAAAAGATCCTGATGCTGGGAAAGATTGAAGGCAGGAGGAGAAGGGGATGACAGGCAATGAGATTGTTGGATGTCATTGCCAACTTGATGGACGTGAGTTTGAGCAAGCTCCGGGAGTTGGTGATGGGCAGGGAAGCCTGGTGTACTGGAGTCCATGGAGTCGCAAAGAGTTGGACATGACTGAGCAACTGAACTGAAATGAAGTGTTTCCTTATCTCTAACCATTGTTGTTGTTGTTGCTTAGTTGCTCAGTCGTGCCCTACTCTTTTGTGACGCCATGGACTGTAGCCCACCAGGCTCCTCTGTCCATGGGATTTCCCAGACAGGAATACTGGAGTGGGTTCCCCCAGAGGATCTTCCCAACCCAGGGATCGAACCCGTGTGTCTCCTGCATTGGCAGATGGTTTCTTTACCACTGAGCCACCAGGGAAGCCGTCTAACCATATCACATCATTATATCTCTACATCTAACCATCCTCTTTGTAAAATTATTTGGGTCTCTTTATTTAAACAGACCCAGAATACTTGGATATGTGTTGGCAACATTCCAAGTAATTGTACTCATACATCCCACAAACATTTACTCTTCACAATGAAACCCATATGTCACAGGTCCCTTTTCAGCATCTTACACTCCTACTTTCACTCATAAAGACCAGCTTTCTTCCCCACTTAGGATGAGAATGGGATAAATTAGTGTCACCCTGGATTTAGTGGGAATAGCACACATCAGAACTAGACAAAGAGGGTGGAGAGAGGTGGGTAGGTGGGTGGGTTCATGGTTGTCACGGGCAGGATGGGGGGCAGTCTGCCACTTGTGGGATCTCCCTGCCTTTTCTGTCCTCTGAGCAACCATCATTCTGTGTGAGGTGGGTTCCAGAAGCCCATCTCTTTAGAGTGCATTTCATCCTACACATTCTGTTTCACATTTCAGGGAACAACCCCCCTATTTTAAACCAGCAAAATAATTTTCAGTTCCCTAGAATAATCTACAGTAGGATTTACCTTGTCTTATCAACAACAACTAGGACCCTAAAATGATTCCACCATCACTTCCTCCTATTATGGGAGAAGAACTCCCTGCAAAGTCAGGACGATTTGGGAACATTTTTACTCTGACCAGAATGTCTATTACTGACTTTTGCAGAGATGATTCTATCTGGCATGTTCCTGAAGAAAAAACTCCATCAATAGATGGCTGACTGCCTTCAAAGATCAATCCCCTGAAGATGGATTTTGATCCTCAGGGAAAGCTGGAGTCAGCAGGCTTCTTATTACTTTGTGCATTTCTTTTATTTAGGAAGGAGTTTTATCAGCATGCACCCCAGCTGAAATACTCCTGGCATTTTGAATAGCACAGGACCAACTCTGGCATGGAAGAACACATCTGACATTCTGAATTGCTGCCCACTATATTCTGGGAGCACCTTGATGCATTGATGACGAAAAAGATCTCTTCACGTTCCCCAAATCCTGCTTGGTGCACAGACCCCTCGGGTTGAGAGCACCTGCCCCCCTCCCCCCACCCTCACCCCACAGCTGGAGCTTGTTCTGACCTCCAGCTTCAGAGTATGAATGTCACCTGACACCCTAATAGTAGAAAGAGAGCTTGTCAGTCTGTCTAACTGTCCGATGGTTCATTCCTTCATTGCCAGGGTGCTTCTGCCGAGTCGGCTTCTTCAACCCTCCCCCGTCCTGGTCCTTCATCTCTCCTCCCTGTCATCACTTCACCCTGGAATCTGACAAGAGGACAGTGAACCACCTGCTAGAATCTAGTCAGGGCACCATTCTGACGAGAGTTGAGCCTTTGACCTGAAAAACCTAAATGTGATGCTTGAAAAGGAAAGAGGTTCCCTTTCCAGTAAGATGCTCTACTCTCATTTTTACTAAGCAAATAAACAAAAAGAAGAAAGGAAAAGAAAAAAATCTCTGAAGACTGTATTACTAACACTCTCATCCTGTCATCAATTTTTTTTGCTCCAGATATCCATGTGCAAGTAAATAGATCACATTTTTAAAATGAACTTTAACCACAGTGATGTTGTTTGAAGATCTTTCAAGATAAGTAGAGCAAAAACTAGAGTGTGGTTTTTCAGGTTAAAATGTTGTTTGCTGTTATAAACAGTGGGAAGTAAAGGCTGTCACCCAACAGCTCTGTGTTTACAAGATTCATGGTTGGAACTAGCAAACATTTTAAAATACATATGAAAAAGGCCAGTTTGGGTAATTATTTTGATACGTGTTATTTTTTGCTCCTGTGGAGAAGTGGCCTGGCTTTGTGGTTAGGAGAGCAGACTCAGGAGCCATGTTGATTGGGTTCATAGCTACTAACTGTGTGACCTTGGGCAAGTGACCCGCGTGGTGCCTTGGTTTCCCCATCTATAAAATAAGGTTAATTCTCAAACATGCCTCTCAAGGTCCTTGTACAGATTAAATGACTTAAGCCATACAAAGTGCTTAGCTCCGTGCTTGGCAGATAGAAAGCCCTCACTACATAGTAGGGGCTTCCGTGGTGGCTCAGATGGTAAAGAATCTGCCTGCAATGCAGGGGACCTGGTTTGATTCCTGGGTCAGGAAGATCCCCTGGATCACTCCAGTATTCTTGCCTGGAGAATTCCATGGACAGAGGAGCCTGGCAGGCTATAGCCCATGGGATCGCTAAGAATCAGACACAACTGAGTGACTAACACTACATAGTAATTATTATTACTATTATTATTACTGCTGGCCTGTTGGTGGTTGCAGTGCATAAGAAATATTTCTGAACAGTGCAAAATTTACACAGATGAACTAAAAGCTGGCATTTCATCTGCCAAATTCAGTGTCTGCTCTCTGGAAAGAAAGGAGACTTCCACTGGAGAGTGTCATGATGACAGGGAGTCCAAACCAAAGTCCCAGGAATCCACATGTGGTCAATTCCAACTCAGAAGATCCATGTTTAGTTTTGGGTTTTATAGTTACGCAATTCAAGCTCATTTATTTGACTTCTTCTTTCATAGATGTTTATATAGAGAGGTTATTTTCAAAGAAGTTTCCTAAATTCTTAAGAAAATCCTTTGCTTAAATATAACAAGATCATTGACGACACCATCACTGGGTGATTAGTGAAGAAAGTCAATTTCCTCCAATAAGTAGATTTGCAAATGTAAGTGGGCATTGGATTTTCTGCACCAACTCACCAAATGTAGTTTCTTGTTATGCACACATATGCTGCATAAATATGAGTCTCTTTTAACAAAACCTGTACATCCAGCGGATAGGCTTAATATTAAGGGTTCCATTCACTAGGAGATAAAAATAAATCTTTCAGTGTTAAAGTCAGAATGTCACAGGAGAATTTCTTAGAAACAAATGAGTCAGGACCTGATTACATGAGGCCAAAGTACCTATAAATATAAATGTACCTAGAAGGGACACAGTCTTCAAGGTATCTGACTTTAAGATACACTCCAACGGCCTCTATTATGTTTATAACAAAATACAATGGCTGCTTCAGTGCTTTGTGTTTTCAAGGCACCCATGCCAAACATTTCTAGACTCTCTCAGCCTTTTCTCCACTAACTGTTACTTAAAATTATGGCCCTTGATTTCAGCCATAAATCTAGCCAAGTCTGATTGAAATATCTAGAGCTTATAATTTTCCCCCATGCTATGGAGTGTCAAATAATCACAGGTCAACTCATTCCTTAATCCCCAAGTAAATAGTCACTAGTCAGCAATAGCTGTTAAAAATAATATTCTCTGCAAAGAAGACCTGTCAGTAAGTACTGTGGAGGGTAGGACCAGAAAGGTCAATGGCAAGCAGCTGTTCTTTTTCACTTAACTTGCCCAAGATTGCCCTTCAGCTGTGGGAGATCTATATTTTCAAAGAACAAGCTCCTTCAAGAAAATGATTCACTATGTTTCCTGGCAGTGACTGATACAGCCATGTGGGTGTCACTCAGCAGGGCTCTGTTCAGATGTTGAACTAACTCATGTTTTCATGAGTAAAATGACTACAATTAAATAGAAACTTTTGGAACTCAGCTCTGAAGTAAAGAAACTTATACTCTTAAATAGTTCCCTAAAAAACAAACAAAAAAAAAAACTGGAAACTGAATAAATGTAATTTTACATTTTCCCCTTATGCTAGCTAGTACCCCTTCTATTCAGAAAACTAAGACCATGCCATCTGATCCCATCACTTCATGGGAAATAGATGGGGAAACAGTGGAAACAGTGTGAGACTTTATTTGGGGGGGCTCCAAAATCACTGCAGATGGTAACTGCAGCCATGAAATTAAAAGACGCTTCTCCTTGGAAGAAAAGTTATGACCAACCTAGATAGTATATTCAAAAGCAGAGACATTACTTTGGCAACAAAGGTCCATCTAGTCAAGGCTATGGTTTTTCCAGTGGTCATGTATGGATGTGAGAGTTGGACTGTGAAGAAAGCTGAGCGCCAAAGAATTGATGCCTTTGAACTGCAATGTTGGAGAAGACTCTTGAGAGTCCTTTGGACTGCAAGGAGATCCAACCAGTCCATCAGTCCTGGGTGTTCATTGGAAGGAATGATGCTAAAGCTGAAACTCCAACACTTTGGCCACCTCATCCGAAGATTTGACTCATTGGAAAAGACCCTGATGCTGGGAGGGATTGGGGGCAGGAGGAGAAGGGGACGACAGAGGATGAGATGGCTGGATGGCATCACCGACTTGATGGACATGAGTTTGACTGAACTCCAGCGGTTGGTAATGTATGGAGAGGCCTGGCGTGCTGCGATTCATGGGGTTGCAAAGAGTAGGACATGACTGAGTGACTGAACTGAACTGAACTGAACCCCTTCTCTTAATACATTGTGATAATATCTTAAATTTATTTTATAAACATCTGTGATTTAAAATGCAGCATAGTTGGATATTTTAATTGGATAAAAAACAGATCATTCTATCCCTAATATTAAAAAAGAAAACAGAAAGGGGATAATTCCCCACCTCAAAATAATCTGCTGTTCTAAAATTCTACAAATCTGTAAACATGATTAATTTAACATTAGAATTTTCCTTTAATAGAAGATGAATATTGTTTTTTATTGATTAATAGGGAAATAATGTTTTGTCTTACCCATTTTGTGCCAAACTCTCTGTAATTGCCAGAGAAGGAAATGGCAACCCATTCCAGTATTTTTGCCTGGAGAATTCCATGGACAGAAGAGCCTGGTGGGCTACAGCCCAGGAGATCACAAAGGAGTCAGACATGACTTAGCAACTAAACAAGAACTGTGTAATTGCTTTTACAAATGTTATCTAATTATTCTAATATGACAACTCTATTATTAGATCTTACTAGATGGGGAAATGAAGTCTCTAAGATCTTTAATATCTTTCCATTGGCAAAATTAGTAAGTTGCAAGGCAGTATTCACACTAAATAGAGAACAATTTTTTCAAAGGAAAAAATAAAAACTCACTGTTTAATCCTGCCACATATTGAAAGCCCATATTATTAATAATCATTACTTCTAATTCATTTATTAAGAGTTGTAACTTCTCTTTGAATCTCTTCTCTTAGGATGTTAAGATAATTCTCCAAAGGAGTGAGCATGTACAAGGAAGTGATGAAGAGAGGTCTCCTTCAAGACTTACAGAGGAAAAGAAATGAAGGCACGGGAGTGGCAATGAATCTTCCAAACAACTCATGTGAACATGGTGTTTGTTGTATACATTGTCACTGTAAGTGAAGAAATGGCCCCTACCAGCCTAGGAGGGGCACTGTAAAGGGAGTCTTCCTTCCTTAATTCAAAGAATATTCTGTAATAAACCTTAAATTTCTGAGCCAAAATCCAAAGTAAGAAGGAATGCATTTTGAAGTGATTCTGAAAACAGAAGACACCAAAACAATATTTTCAAAAATAAACAAGCACATACATCATGATGTGTCCCTGTGAGAAGTATCTGCATTAGGCAGATACATTAAAAATTCTCCCAAAGCTCAAATCAGGGCAGCATGGCTTCATACGGTTTGTGTCAATAGTTCTTGCTCTGTAAAATCCCGAGGTGTGTCTCACCAGTCAAGGAGAAGGCTGTTGTCTCAGCTTCTGGTATAGTCATGATCTTGTTATCTATTCATAGTCCTTTATTAATAGAACATGTGTCTTGTAGAGATTGATGTACGATGATAGCTCTTTACTTGTGTAAATTAGTGAATCTAATTCAGTGATACTTATCTCAAGAAAGTGATTTTGTTTTGTTGTATTTTTTAGCTTTTTATTTTATTAATATATAGCCATTAACAATGTTGTGACAGTTTCAGATGGACAGCAAAGGGACTCAGCCATACACACACACGTATCTATAATCTCTCAAAATCCCCTCCTATCCAGGCTGCCACATCAAGCAGTGTGCCCTGTGCCATACAGTAGGACCATGTTGGTTATCCATTAAGCATAGCAATGTGTACATATCCATCCCAAACTCCCTATCTCTTCCCCTCTGGCAACCATAAGTTCGTTCTCTAAGTCGGCGAGTCTGTTTCTGTCTTATAAATAAGTTCATTTGTATAATTTCTTTTAGATTCCACATATAAGGGGTGTCATACAGTATTTCTCCTCCTCTGTCTGACTTACTTCACTCAGTGTGACAACCTCTAGGTCCATCCATATTTCTGCAAAGTGAACAACAATGCTCTTTTCAGTGGCTGTGCCTCTTTGAAACCCTTCTGGGTCCCCTCACTGGCTACTTCTTCTGAGAATCTTTGCTGGACCTCACACACACCTCTTCTATTCAGCCCCTAAGAGTTGAAGGCCCCAGCACTCAGCCTTCTCTATCCACAGTCAATTCCTGGAAGATTCATACTTTTCCAAGACTTTATGAGGCCAAAGTTGAAATTTCTATTCCCATCTTCTTTCCCCGAAATCCAAACTTCTCTCTTGCTGTGGACTTGATTACCACCTGGATGGTTTATCATCATCACAGACTCAACATATCCAAGCCAAGGAGAAGGAGCCTTCAAGTCACCCCATTGCTCTAGCCTTCTATTAGAGTCCCATGTTGTGCAGAGGTTCATCCAGGTTCTCACCTGGATCTTACCCCTTGCTGCCTCTCTGATCTCATTTCCCACTGTTCTCCCCGCAGCTCACTCTTCATAAGAAACAAGTACACGTTATTTTGGAACAGAGGACGCATACCTGCCTCAGGGCTTTTGCACTTGCTTTTCTCTCTGCCTGGAGTGATTTTCTCCCAAATATCATCATGACCTGTCCCCAGTTTCCTTCAGGCCTTTATTCAAATGACACTTTGTCAGTAAGGCCTTCCCTCAACACATAATACAAAATAGAAATAACCTACCATCCCCATACATCTCAAACCCACTTTAATTTTTTTTCCCTTGCACTTATCAACAACTGATAAATTGTACATTTACTCTCGTTTGTCTATCACTCCACTAGGTGTAAGTTCCATGAAATCAGGGATGTTGTGAATTTTCTTTATTGCTATGCTCCCGAACCTAAGACTAAAAGCACAGCCAACTTTAAGTTGCATTAGAATACACTTGTGCAAAATGTGTAGGCAGATCACATCTTGATTGGTCACTAAAACAATGAGTGATCCAAAGATGATTTCAATTATCAGTGGGAATGGTATTCTATTTCTGGAGAGTGATGTGTTGCCTAAATCTGCTTCTTGTCAGTTCCATTCCCAGAACTTTTGCCTTCAGGATTATGGGGGTGGGGTGGTGATACAGAAGCTTGGGAGGTGGAGAGGAAACCCAGCTAAGATTTCACAATTTCAATTTAGTTGGTTCAAATGTAGTTCTAGTTATTCTAGAGAAGGAAATGGAAGAGTATCTGCAAATAGGATTCAAACAAAAAACATATTGTGATAAGGATGCAGGCAGTCAACTAACCCACTTTTATTAAAGATTGAACTAGACAAGGCAACATTATATTGCAATGGAAAGAAATGAAAAGCGGAGACAATGGCTCTGTAGGAATTCCTTGTTTATTTCCTTATAATTTCTTGCTGTAATAGTGTTCTTGCCCAGTGTGAAGGAGGAAATGGCAGCATTCCCCTCCTGAGGCCCATTATCTCATCTAAACAGTGGGAGAGCAACCCCCACAAAGGTCTCTCAGGTTGGCATTTGCCACCAGGTGAGACTCCGATCATCATCAGGATTGGGCGGACCTGGAGGAGGAAGATGACCCAGAGATGAAAGTAAACAGAGCTCTTGCCTTGTGCAGGTTCCAGAGCAGGCAAGGGCGGAACTTCACACTCAAACCAGAGGCTGCGTGGGATTCTGCCAGAGAAAGAAAAAATGTTCTAGGAGTTCATCTCCCCAAGGGCCTTTCATGTCTCATAATTCTAGTGAATGCCCAGCCATCTTCAAACCAGCTGGTATCGCTTTTGCCTTCCACATCACCATGTCCCCCAGGAATTGCTTTCCTGAGATGTCTCTGAAGTCTCTGATCTGGGTTTCTCTCTTCTGGATACACCACCATGGCATCCCTCTTAATGCACCCCAGAGGGTCAAAGCCGTTGTGTATGGATGTGCACGCGCACACACATACACACACACACACACACACCAGGAGTCTGTGATGACCAAAAGAAACTGATGACTTATATTAAATTTACAAGTAACTAAAACTTCTAAGTCCTCGTTTCATGTGCTTTAGTTTAACCACCTTTTCACCTATCTTAACAGAGCCCACATTGAAAAAAAAAACAAAAACTTAAACTAAAGTACAGGTATTTTCACATAACCCTATTAAATTCATCTCTAACATATGCTCTTGTATTCTGTTGTCAAGGTGTTAGAAGACAGTTTCCAATGTAATTCTACCATATAGTACAAGGATACTGTCCACTTAAAAGGTGAAACGTGTCCTGGTCTCAGGACCCTGAGGTAGGAAGGCTTTTCACTCTCCCTCCTGGGAAACTCATGGTTTTTCATCTGCCCTGGTGTTTCGTCTGCCCTCTCCCATGATGAACCTGTGCTCCCCTGCAAGTCCTCAACTAATTCAAAACTATAGAGTTCATTTGATTTTAAATCTCCCAAAGGAGGTTATCCATTTCAGGACTCTGGACATTCAACCTGAACACCAGTCTTGAAAAGCCAGCCTTCAAGAAGCCATCTGTCACATGATGAACAGCTGAGCCAACCTTTCTACCAGGCAATGATTCTGATGTACATCACTGCACTTTTGCTGTAAGTTAGATGACAAAATCCAGGGATCACCCATTTTAAAACTGTCTAAAAAAATAATGTTATAGCATTTCCTATGAAAAGGAAGGGAAGCTGATGCTGTTCTCTTCTAAAATAAATATTGCACTAGTGATGTCTCAGTGAAGAGATCAGCTGGGCAAAAGATGGCAAAGGAAACAGAATGACTGTTAACCTATGGTACAAGCATAAAATGCCTCCTTCACCACTTCCATTGGTTTCCACACATTTAACATGAATGATGGCAGACAGAAGCTGGGGAAGTCCGCTACTTAACCATAGTTTCTCTTCTCTTTCTTCCCCTGACTGGATAGCTTCCTCTTTCTTGCCTAGTTGTCCATGTCCACTTATTTCAAAGATACATTTCCTTCTCTTTACAAAAATTGGTATTTTAGATTAATTAATGGGAAAAACATGAAAGGGGGCTACCATTTCTCACAAATTGTAGATCAAGGAGGTATCAGCATGGGCTGCCTGAAAGAGCTACTTCCAGGATCATTTCCTGTCAACATAAGACTGGCCTCCTTGGATGTTCATGCCACCCAGGCCCACCTTCTCTCCATCCTCATTCAACTCACCCACCAAACTGTCACCCTCTTCAGTACCTACATTTATACTATCTCCTCTTTTTTGGCACTAAATAATACTCTGTCCTCTAACTCTTGCTTCTATGAGATGAATCTGAATCTTATCCTGGTTGCTCTCCTCTGCGTAACATTGTGGCATTTTACAGGGTTATCCATGACATCTTCGTGATATCCTTGGGAACAAGGTAAACAAATAAGGACTGAATGACAAGTGAATGTGTAATGGTGGAGTGAGTTTAATGAACACAGAATTCATAACATGAATTATTCATTTTCCCTCTCCCTCGGTGGACTAGGACTAGTTAGATATAGGAGAAACTGACCATGTCTGTCTTACTCACTTCTGTGATACAAACCATCAACAAAGAAATCCAAAGAGAGAGAGAATTCATATGAATTATAATTGTGGTTGACACAGTGTTTGAAGAAATTTGAGTTAAATAATGCTTAATAAGCTTCCGCGATGGCTCAGTGGGTGAAGAATCTGCCTAAAATACAGGAGATGTGAGTTTGATCCCTGGGTCAGGAAACTCCCCTGGAGAAGGAAATAGCAACCCACTCCAGTATTCTTGCCTGAAAAATCCCACGGACAGTGTAGCCCGGCAGGCTGTAGTCCAAAGAGTTGCAAAGAGTAGGACGTGGCTGAGCATACCCACATACACACATGCTTAATAAGAAAAAGAGGAGCCAATAACAAAGTTAGAAGATCAATAATGGTAACAATAAATAATAAGAGCTAATACTATTGAAATTTTCTGTGAGTCAGGCACAGTGATGAATGCTTTACAGGCATTATCTCATTTAGTCTTATAACTGTGAAGTAAGTACTCTTTTAAGATGGACATTTATACATAATGAAAATGACAGCTAGAGAGATCATATAACTTTCCCAAAGTCACAAGCTTGTAAATTATAGACATAGATTAGGAACCCAATATGAACCCCCAAAGCCATTGTCTTACCTAGTTTGCTCAACTGGAGTACAAATAGCCAATTGCACAAGCCCAAGATAGAGGAAGTATGACTTATCAGTGTTTAAAAATAAAAAGCAGAAGGTTTTTAGTCCAAGTAAATTGAATCTAATTTGCTGTGTGATGAGTCCCCCGAATAATCTGGTGTCCACAGAGCATCAGTGGTAGGAAGGCAGATGCTGATTTTCCTCTGATCAGAGCTGGTTAGACCTCACCTGCAATTCTGTGTGCAGTTTGTAGCCACACACTTGAATATATTCACCATTTATTTATGCAGAGGAACTGATACATATGCTCAGAAGGGAGGAAATTCAAAGCCCTATAGCTTTAGCCTAAAGTAGAAAAGCTTCCAATGTAAGGGATAAAGGAGCCATCTCCAAACTATTTGAAAACATGTCCAGCTAAGGTGGCTTTTCTGTGGTCCCCAAGGATGAACCAATACTAGTGGCAGATTTCAGCTGACCATGAGAAACTACAAGCTCCGTATTACAAGAAGTGTTGACAGATGAAGGGTACCAAGAAGCAGGGAAGTTGGCGGCTATGACAGGAACTTAGAATTTGACCCCTTTGACCTACCCTGACTGCAGTTCTCTTTCTACTGAATCAGGTCCTCAGCTCTACTACCCCAACTTCCAGCTCCCAGAAGGATGATTCCCATTCTCAGAACTGGGGCTCCATCCTTCCCTTCTCATTCTCCTCCCCCTACCTATCACTTCTTACAAACATCTCTCCTTTCCTTTCAATGCCCACTCACCACCCTATTTCAAAATCCCTCCGAATCCTTCTTCTAGACTCTGGAAATAGCACTCATTTGACCCCCTATTTTCATATCTTCTCCCAAAGCCTCCATCGTTCAATCCAAACCCAGCCTCTACATTATTCCCAAAATGATCTTTCTGAATCTTTACTTAAGCATGTCTCATTTTTGCTTTAAAACCTTCCCCCTGACTCCTTGCTTGCTTGCTAAGTTGCTTCAGTCGTGTCCGACTCTGTGCAACCCCATAGACGGCAGCCCACCAGGCTCCCCCATCCCTGGGATTCTCCAGGCTAGAACACTGGAGTGGGTTTCCATTTCCTTCTCCAATGCATGAAAATGAAAAGTGAAAGTGAAGTTGCTCAGTCGTGTCTGACTCTTAGCTACCGCACAGACTGCAGCCCACCAGGCTCCTCCGTGAATGGGATTTTCCAGGCAAGCGTACTGGAGTGGGGTGCCATCACCTTCTCCACCCTGACTCCTTACTATCAAATAAATTCCACATTTCTTAGGATGCTATTCAGAATCTATCTCTCTATGCTTATCATCTTTTTCTACTCAATTTTACACAGCTTCCCTCAACATGATTTCTCATACTTATTAATATGAGATAATAAATATTAGATACTCAATAAATATGAAATGGATTAATGAATGAAGAGGAATGTCTCCTTTAACAGAAATTCTAGCAAGTGGAGAGTAACTTTTTACAGTAAAGATATTCCCATAATCTTGCTTGGATGCGTGCTCCATCGTGTCTGACTCTTGGCGACCCCATGGACAGTATCCCACCAGCCTCCTCTCCCCATTGGATTCTCCAGGCAAAAATACTTGACTAGGTTGCCATTTCCTCCACCAGGGTATCTTCTGGACCCAGGGATCGAATTCACATCTCTTGGACCTTCTGCATTGGCATGTGGATTCTGGACCATTGCACCACCTAGGAAGCCCTCCTATAATCTTATGTGTTCCATATTCTAGATCTGTGGAGAGAACCAATTTCATCTTGTCAGTATTATTTGAGTGTGTGTTTGTGTGTGTGAAAGGAGGGTCGCTTTCCTCTTCAAGTGGCCCCCTGCAGCTCTGGAGAAAGGAGGCTGCCTGACATCAGGGTACATCTGCTAGAGGCCTAATGACTCTGGAAACTAATGAGAACCAGGACTTCTATTATAATCAGCTCCTTTCAGCACTGGGAGCCTAGTCTAACTCCAAGCACATCAGCCCAGCAACCCCCGCCATCTGGGCTCTTTCAGGCCCCTCCCCCATTCCTACTCCTTTTTTTGTCTAAACAAAAGATTTCCTAAATCTGCTTCCAACACCTTTTGCACCTTATTCTGTCTCCTCTTCTACTTTGCTGGCAAACTGGACTTACTAACAAATTTACATTGCCTGTTGTAACGGCTCCTTCTGCCTCCAAAGTTTTCTCCGCACAGACGTAGAGCATCCTGCGTTGCTCAAGGCATCACCAGAGAGTCTGTTGCGCCAGGGCTAAACAAATCTACAAGCACACTCCTTGTCAGATTCTCGCCAGAAGGACAGAGTGAAATCTTGTTTTCGAGCGAGCGTCAAAACAAATCTGGAAAAAGATGCCACTAGCGTCTTGTGGCCACAGTTCAAAGCCCCAGAAGGGCCGCACGGGGCTCAAAGCAGCACTCCGAGCTCTTGAGCTCCAAGCACAGGCAGTTGTGTCTTTGCTCACTTCATGCTAACCGCAGGGAGACAGCAACACTGAGCTCCGTCTGAAGCAGCTTCACCTGGCTGTGCCCCCACAAACCAGGCTGAAACCACAGCATCCTTGTGCTCTGCGTAGGGCAAACCAAGCCATGCCCTCCCGCGGGCGAGGGCTGAGTCTTCTCCCACCCATGTCGCCACCGTTTGAGCCCCTTTCATGGTAAAGCTCCTGTAAATCAAGGAGAGGCTTTGCCAAGTGTCTTGCACAAGTGTCTGCAGGAAGAGTGCTCCGAACAGGAAGCCATCTCCTAGCTTCTCACTCTCCAGGAGAACTTCACATCTCCTTTCTGAATGGAGTGACTCTAAATATACGCTGCTCTCATTTCTTTCAGAGGGTGACTTCCTCCAAGCTGATAACCATGTTTCTGAATATTGCATTTTCCTAAGGTAGGTGGAAAGACAGCAAGCTGGTAGTAATAAATACTTCTTGGGTATTTGACATGTGCCAGCCACTCTTCTAAGCACTTTCTAAGAATTAACTCAATTCTCATCTATAGGTAACCTTATAAAATAGATATGTACCTATCCTCATTATAAAACAGGAGAAATAAGGGGCAAAGAGGGTAAGGAGCTCACCAAACTCACATAGCTAAGAGGCTAGGATTCCTACCTGGGAGGGAAGGAATCAGTTTTCCGGGTCTTTGCCCTTAACCCTTGGACCACACCACTTCTCTGCCATGTGTGGGTGAGGTAGAGGCAACACAAAGTATGAACACAGGTGTCAAATTCCCAGTGGTCCCCTCAGCTAAGGACTGATCTCTTCAACCCTCTGCCCTTTGAGCATCACCTCCCTACAAACAGAACTTGGTCATCAGGGGATTTGGCTTATGAAATCTGACACCATTGACCTAGATACCTGATTTTTTTGTGGCCACCTGGCTTGTCTTACCTATGTTCGAATTTTCTCTGTCCTTCCCCACCCCACCATTTAGATTCCATATATCTGATCACAGTATCTTTCTATCTGACACTTGACCTGGTCTTGTGTGTTCCACTCATCAGCTAGCCCCGCAGCTCAGCAAGAGGGCGAAAACCCTCCGTCCTGACAAACACTGAGAGCAGAGGGACAGGTCAGTTCGGTTCAGTCACTCAGTTGTGTCTGACTCTTTGCAACTCCATGGACTGCAGCATGCCAAGCTTCCCTGTCCATCACCAACTCCCAGAGCTTGCTCAAACTCATGTCCATGCAGTTGGTGAAGCCATCCAACTGCCATCAGAGTGACAAGCAAATCCCCCAAACACACCTCCCAACCTGAACTCCACTGAAGAGGAATCATGATAAGCCAAGCTGCTTCTGTCAGCCTAGTCGCTTAATATAACAGCTCAATGAAGGAGCATGGGCTTTAGAGGAACTTCTCCAATTTTTTCTACCATGTGTTTATGAGATGATTTCACATGACAGTGCAGGGTGTAATCACAAATGCCCGAGGGACTTGGCAGGTATTTAAAAAATACATCAACAGAATTATTTTTAAGTGGCTTCTTAGTCTGCCTTCAATGTTCCTGCTTTTCAAAGACAGTCCAGGATAGATTTCACTTGTCTCTTAATTCTACTACAAGAAAACAGAGCACAAGTACTATGATAAGCATCAATGAAGTCTCATCCTCAGTGCTGGAGAGTCTACGGAGCACGTTGAGGACTGTCACACCCTAACTGCCTGCCAACCACATGTCACCTGGCTGTGCCATGGGAAGGCAGGAGTTCTGATCCTCATGCAAAATCTCTTGCATTGTAAATATTGACAATTAATTCCAATAGTTTAAAACATTATGTGGGCCAACTTTGTATAAGCTGAATGATTACCCTCGTGGGCCATGTGTGTGGTCTGTGGCCTCAGCTCTCCACCATCAGGTTTCCTAGAGGCAGTCTCTCCAAGCACATCAGAGGATTGGTTGTGGCAGCAAGAATGGAGATTGCTGCCAAATTCAACGCTTCAGAGTTTCCATTAAACCCTTTACCCAGGGCCACCACTAACTCGTGACAGCACCTTCATCTGACTCTCCACCAGGCACTATGCAGGAGACATTCCTTCCTGTGGCCTGATACAGCTTCACGGCAGGCCTAGTTCAGGGCTAATAGAGCCCAGGCCCCATTCTCTCTCAGCTGGTTGCATTTTCACAGTGTACAAACTGCCCAACCATACACAGCCACCTTGACACGGTCCCACCCAGCTTGTGTGGACACTCCAACCATGTGGATGAAAAGATAAAATAACCTGAAGGAGGAAGACAGTAAGTGACCAAGGTTCTCCAGCTGGTCCTTCTGCAAGGCCTGGGCTACCAGACATTTGACCCTTTGGGAAGCTAGGCGTGCATGGCTAGACCAAGATCAGAGGTACAACCCTTTCTGCAGCCCATCTTCTTGTCGCCTGCATCTCCTATCCATGCTAAACATGGAATGGTGGAAGAGAAACATGCATGAGATAGATGAGGCTGCGCCTTAAAGAGACCTGGAGGTGGTGAACTAGGGCATGTCTGAGAAGAAGCACGCAAAGCCTCCAGCCATCTTCCCCAGCATTTGCCCACAAGTTCCTTTGATTAGGGGGTGGTTTAGCCATGTCTTACCTAACTCTCAAATTCACCTGCAAGACTGAATCTAGATGGAAGAACCAACACCGCTTCCTGTCGCCACCCCTCCCCCTATGTCTAGGAACAGACAAGGCCACTGAAGTGGTGATTACTACAACGCAGGTATCAATTATGATCACACTGTCGTTCCGGAAACCACAGCTTGTGGGTCTCTCCTGAAACTGGCTGCAGACTCTCTTTGTAAGGTACCCCCTTCTTTTCACAGAAATTCCCAAAGACAGAAAAGTAGGGTCAGGAGATGTATTCTCCATGCCCACCGAGTCACCCTGTCCCCTTTTATTGTCACCACCTTCACTCTTTGGGGAAAGTAAATAATACTGTATAAAAATAAAACGCACCCTTTGAAAACCTCATTATGAATTTTAGGGGCACTGTGGGCAAAGGTACTCCCCTATTCTCCTCCCATCTTCTGGTTCCTCACCTCCACCCCAGCACCCACACATCCACCCACCAACACCAAACATCCCCACCACTGAGCTGAACACACAGCAGCAGCTCTGAAGCATCATGGGCCTGGAGGACGGAGCACAGTCTCTTCTCCCTTAGCTTCTCTGTGAGGCAGTGAGGCAGTTCTCTCCCACGCAGGATGGAACATCTCCACTTCCATGCTAGAGAGGGCAAGAGAAGTGGCTGAAGCGTAGGAAGAACTGGCCTTGCCATGGAGCCCATAACTGAACAGCTGGATGGCCCCCTACCCCAGAAGCTCCTAGAGAATTGAGTAGGTGGCATCTGTTTGGCCATGGAAACCTCTTAGTTAGATCCCAAATCCCAGAAAGGTCCTGGTAATAAACCATTGTTTCTCATGAACCTAGAGTTTCCACTGAGGATAGAGCAGAAATCCCAACATAAACTTGGGTTTCTGGGAGGCAGAAACCCATTGTAGAAGATAAAATCCTAAGGCAAAAATGTACCTGGAACATAGAAAGAGCTAGAGAAACTAGATTCAATAACAGTGAAATGGCCATGAACTCAAGACAGAGGGAAATGTAAGGACATGCTAAAAGGGCTGTTTCACAAGAACCCTGGGACACAGGGCCTCTAAGGGAGAATAACACCAAAAGAAGACTAAGTTCTTTGCTCCCATCCAGAAGAAAACCCTGCAGCCTCAACCCCTTCCACTCCCCACACTTGCCAGGGCTCCAGTGTCCCAGATACATCTGGAGACAGATGCCTCCTAGGACAAAGGAGATACAGTAAGTCCCCTACCTACAAACCATCAAGTTGCAAACTTTCAAGGATGCAAACTTCTCAAAGATTTGAACATGTGTGCCAGTCCCCTGTAGGCCAGCTGTTGTACTATATGACTGTACTTTTAAAGGTACTGTACTCCAAGATTAAATATGTCTTATTTTTTGTGTTTGTTTTCCATGTATGTATTGTTTGTGTGAAAAGTATTATAAACTTATTACAGTACAGAATTATATAGCTGTTAGTTGGGTACCCAGGCTACCCTTGTCAAACTTACAAACAAATTGAACTTATGAATGCACTCTCAGAACAGAATTTGTGCATATGGAGGGGACTTACTGTGAAAGTCGCTCAGTCGTGTCCAACTCTTTGTGACCCCATGGGCTATAGTCCGTTGAATTCTCCAGGCCAGAATACTAGAGTAGGTAGCCTATCCCTTCTCCAGCGAATCTTCCTGACCCAGCAGTCAAATTGGGGTCTCCTGCACTGCAGGTAGATTCTGTACTGACTGAGCCATGAGGGAAGCCTGGACTTACTGTCTGCAGAAAAAAATAAAAGGAAGAAATTCCTGACAAGAGTGGTGATGCTCAGAGGAAGGGGCCAAAGTCAGTGAAAATTAAGAAATGGAAAACTTTTGGTGGCTCACCTGGTTTACTTGTGAGCATATGTGAAAACCACCACCACCCTCCCAAAAGTTCTCCAAAATACCTGGGCAACATTTTTCAGGAGGCTGGTGGTCCTAAGAGAGTAGGTGTATTCAAGGGCCAGAGAACTTTAAATTACCATGCTTATTATAAAGCCAGTTAGACCCACAAGGTGGTGACATCTGGAGAAACTAGATTTAAAAGATTGATTAATTTTATTTTATTTTATTTTACTTTACAGTACTGTATTGGTTTTGCCATACATCAACATGAATCCACCACGGGTGTACATGTGTTCCCCATCCTGAACCCCCCTCCCACCTCCCTTCCCATACCATCTCTCTGGGTCATCCCAGTGCATCAGCCCCAAGCATCCTGTATCCTGCATCGAACCTAGACTGGCGATTCATTTCTTATATGATAATATACATGTTTCAATGCCACTCTCCCAAATCATCCCACCCTCACCCTCTCCCGCAGAGTCCAAACGACTGTTCTATACATCTGTGTCTCTTTTGCTGTCTCGCATACAGGGTTATCATTACCATCTTTCTAAATTCCATATATATGTATTAGTATACTGTATTGGTGTTTTTCTTTCTGGCTTACTTCACTCTGTATGATCGGCTCTAGTTTCATCCACCTCATTAGAACTGATTCAAATGTATTCTTTTTAATGGCTGAGTAATACTCCATTGTGTATATGTAAACAGACTCTGAAGGTTAAAATCAATCAATCTAATCTAATAACAGATTGATTTATTTTAACCTTCAGAGTCTGTTTAACACTTCCATATATTTTCACTGTAGCCTGTATGAAACATTTCCCAAAACCACATTACACTGTATATAATGGATCATTGAGGAAAAGGGGGATTCTTGTCACAGGAAGACTCCAAGCACCAAGAGGGCAGTGCGGATGGTCCATTTCTAACCTCCCAAGGTGAAGCTGCCTCCCATTCTCCTTGAAACCTGCAGCCATCCCGGTGTCAGCAGATCCAGTGTGAACTCTGAAACTGAGATGTTCCAAACCAGCTTGCCAGCTCTCTGATTTACAAGAAACCCAAGAATTCTTGTATTTCAAGAAGTTATATCAGTCACAAAGCTTTAAGTGCAATTTTCTCTTGTGGGGGAATTGTATGTTATCGCAACATGAACACTGGGATGATGATCACAGTTCAGACTATGGGGAGGTTACAGAAAAAGTTCAAAGGCACCCCCATGACACTGACTCACTCTGTCTGCCCTGTCGAGGTTTCCCTTGTCAGACAAACCCCCACTGACATCATTACATTTTCATATCCTCAAAAAGCAAGTCGTGTGGCTTGGAAAGTTTTTCTTTTCCATCATGCTGTTAAACTGAAGGCCACTAACATGACAAAGTCAGCAGGAGTGTGTGAGGAATAAACGTGGAACCACTGGGCAACCATCTCCCTGGAGATTTGTGGGTGGAAAGTAGTCGTTAAATTTGTAAGAAGGTGTTCTTAAATATTCTTCATTTAGATAATACATGCACATGGAAAAGTTCAAAGCTGATGAGACTATATGGTGATGAACAAGTTTCCATCTCAGTTCTCTATGCCAGTCCCACAATGCTCCACCCAAGAGTCAATTACCATTACCAGTTTCTTAATTCTCCTTCCAGAGAAGATATTTCATCAATACAACCCCTGTCAATTTAACACAGATTGCAAGTGATTAAAAACAGAAATTTTCAAATGGTCAAGTATATATGAGTCACCCAGGGATCTTAGTAAAATGCAGATTCTGACTGAGTCAAACTTGAATAGGGCTAAGATTCTGCACTTCTAACAAGTTTTAAGGTAACGCCAAGGCTGCTGGTCCTTGATCACACATTGAACAGCAAGTATCTAAAACATTATATTGACTCTAATATATCCTGGTAAGAAACATGAATTACTTTCTGTAAAGTGATCTGACAACATTTATTAAAATTAGGAGTATTAGAAGTCTTCAACCCAACAATGCCATTCTGAGGCTCTAGCCAAGAAGGAATAAATTATAAAACAGCAGTCTCTGATATACTTAGAACTTGGTCTTCTTAATTACTTCAAAATTACTTTCATATGAATGTTCAAGAAGCTTTTCTTAGCTTGCTGATGTTTACATGGTACTTTCCAGTTTGGTTGCTTCCAGCAGAAAAAAAAAGAAAACATCATAGTGATGATTGGTATGTCAATAATGACCAGAGAGGATGTGGTTTGGGAGTCCCAAAATCAATAGCTCTGAAGGGTAGGCTCCATAACCGATTAAATCCCCTTGAAGTCTTTACCAAGTAGTATCATCAGGTTCTCTTCATAGAGCACAGAAGTTGTCACTTATCTGTAACTGCTTTTTTGCAAAGTTTGTTTTCCCCCAAAGAAATAATCACCAAATTAGCAGTAGATATCCCACATCATGGCGTGGAATGTGGG
Organism: Ovis aries; assembly: GCF_016772045.2. NCBI lineage: Eukaryota > Metazoa > Chordata > Mammalia > Artiodactyla > Bovidae > Ovis > Ovis aries. Next base: position 38,506,984 of record NC_056069.1, on the reverse strand, counting down.
GCAGATTACCAAAGTGTGTGAAGTGCATCTAATTTCAGGTCTTTTTATCCTCAGAGCTAAGAAACATTATTTTTTCCTCCCCACCACTTACCCACATATGAGTGCGATCAGACAGACACCTAAAACAAGCATATGGCAGATCAGCTAGAAAAAGAAAAAAAAAAAAAATACGGCCACACTTGCATTTTGTTTTGAAGATTTTCAGATAATATCAAAGATTGTTTCCAAGCCACAGTCCTGGTTTTAGAATCCAGGGCAATGCTTTAACTGTTTCAGAAATGAAGCAACATATAGATTACTAGTCCCTTCATCCTTCCAAAATGCAGAACATATTTTAATTTAATTTCAGTGGCAAAACCATTAAACCTGGACTTCTCTGGTGGTCCAGTGGTTAAGAATCTACCTTCTAATGCAAGAGACATGGGTTCCATCCCTGGTCACCGAACTAAGATCCCTCATGCCCTGGGGCAACTAAGCCCATGTGCAGCAACTACTGAGACTGTGCTGCAGCAGAGATTCAATCCAGCCAAAATAAAACAAGCAAAGCTTTTTTTTAAATGAAAACCCACTGCTGCTGCTGCTGCTAAGTCACTTCAGTCATGTCTGACTCTGTGTGACCCCCATAGTCAGCAGCCCACCAGGCTCCGCTGCCCCTGGGATTCTCCAGGCAAGAACACTGGAGTGGGTTGCCATTTCCAAAAAACCACTACACCTAAACAAATATGTAATCTGATACATTCAGTTATTAGCACCCTAAATGTTTATTCTTATAGCAAATTGAAAAGTACTAAGACATCTAGACATCCAGACATCTAAAACATCTGCTGTCTGCTTTCTTATTTTTCTGAGAAGTTTCCTTCATGAAGTAAAAGATTAGGACAAAAACTGTCTTCCTCGTCTCATTTTTCTTGTCACCTGTGTTAACTGTTCTCACAGTAGTGCTGATGGGTAGCATACTGTTTACTTACATATTGTTAAGGCAAGTCTTCGAAAGTTGATGTTCTGAGGGCTTCAGATACCTACCATCGGTAAACGTTTAGTCTTCCTTGGCAAATACCTTTGGGGCCTTCCTTCCATCCATGCGAAACATCGTGTAGACAAAGAGTCCCCATGCTTGTCTGAATGAGATGATGGGGGCCAGCGGCAAGGCAGCTAGAAGAACCATAGTCTCTGACTCATTGTAACTTTCCCTTCCAGCCACATACTGAACTACCCCCATGCGGTAAGTATCTGGGACCACCCCTTCTCACAGAGCATTAGCCTTGATAGATTAAGAAGGCACCAGGGAGACAAAGTCCCATTCTGACTCTTCCCCATCGCTTTTAGAACATTAAAGTCAATTGGGAATTCGGAGTTCTAGACCTGTTGCTAGTTCCTGGAAATGCAGCCCAACAGTATTTCAGGGGGCAATAGGGTGATCCATGGATTGAGAGGGACAACTCCTGATAGGACATGAGATTTGGCGCATATGAGTCATGTGCTTTTACAACTTGAGTACCCCTTGTCTTACAACTTCATGGCATGGTACATAGTAATTTGTATAAATTAATATGGCATCCTCTCTGAATTAAGGACAAGAATAGAAATATGATATTCTTCAAGCAGTACCATTCTATAGTTCACAAATATTAAAGACAAACATTTACAGTAACTGGGGGGACAAAATTGCTTCTTAATCAAAGGACAGTTTTTAAAAGATTAACTTTTTTCCCACAAGTTAACATCTATGAAATTGGCATGAACTTTCCAAATAATGTCATCTAGATTTGGTGAATTGCAATAATTAATTCCAAATTCACATATGAATGTTTTTGGTTCTAAAGCAATTGTAAATATTTGTAAAATTAGTGGTTCTCTTAATTATAACATCTCAGGATTTTTTTAAATATTAACCTAGGAAATATTTTATTTATTGATAACACCTCATTAGACATCCTTCTAGCTTACATAATTGACCAACATTCTGAAGTATTTGGTGCCGCACTAAAGATATTTTCCTTTAAAGGTAATTTTTCTGTTACTATGGTCATCTCTCTCTTTCCATCTTGGCTTGAAGCCTTACTGGCCAGATCATTCTACCCAAATTCATTGACTGTATTACAACTCATGCTGCATCACTGTGGAAGAAGAGCTATATAACTCTAATTTTATTCCTCCTTGTTTTCAAACATTACATAGATTTTTGTTGTGAGAGCTGAGCTCCTGCTTATACAAGTAGCATTGTGCTCAGCAGGACACTGGCCTGAACTACTTTGATGGGAGTGGAGTGGGTCGTACCTGTGCCTTTCACTTATCATCACTGGCTGACCTCTTTCCAATTATATAAGGCTTCTCTGGAACACTTACGGGGCATGTGGATTAAAATCATTATGGAATTGCCTCTCCAATCAGACAGAAGCAAAATGACAGAAAATGCTACTATCAAAGCCTCTTCTACTCGGCTATTCAGATGTCAACATCTTTTCTGTGTTCTTTTTTTTCCTCCTCATGTATTCTTAATGATTCATTAAGAAGTATCCTTAGGGACCAAATTGCTCCTATAGACAGCTCTTACCTCCTATTAACTGACCAGTTTAATTCATCTTGCTGGAAGGATGACTCATAGCAGAACAAATTTATTTAATCCAAGTATTAAAAAGCTGCTTACAGGAGTTGATCAAATTATCTGGCAGTGTTTTTGTTTTTTGGGTTTCTTTTTTTTTAGTATCATGTCAGATATTGCCTAAATATCACGATTTTGATCTGGAACACTGCAGCACATAAAATATTCTCTACTTAGGCCACATGGAAATACAACTCAAAATGGTACTAGATTAAGCTTTTGGAGGGTCTAGTGTTTGTAAATTCTAGAATTACCCAGATAAATCATCCATCCATTCATTTTTATTATATAATTACCAAAGTGTTATTTTACATGTTATTTTGGGTGTTCCCTTATTGGGGAAAATGTTTCTAACACCTATAAACCACAAGCAGAGTGTCAGATTAAACAAACTCTTTGTTCCCGCAGTTTGTTCAAGAACAATTTGTATCCGTAAGCAAAACTTGGTATCAACCTGGTTCTGGCCCAAGCTGCTGACTTAAGAGAGATGCTGGTTAACAGCTGAAAAGGTAACGAGTCTACAAGATAAACGGTTTAGGATTAACTGGGCTTCAAAAACCAAGCAGAAGTGAAGTGTGGAGAATCATTTTCATTTCAACTCAAAATTGGCTCAGGATTTTTACCGTTTTCATTGCTTGGCAAACAAGATTAAATCCGTATCTTTGAACTCAGGCTCATAGCATGCCACTACTTCAAATCAACTGAGGGTACATCACAAAAATAAAAGCCGATGTGTCAGGATATAACTGTTGTCTAAACTACGTAAACAGGAAAACCTAAAGTCTCTAAAACTTCCTACCTGAGCACCTTTTGTTGTTGTTCAGCAACCGTGTTGGTAAATCAAGATGCTGCCAGCAATGGTTGAGATTCTGCTTTTTTAATGTAGCAACTTACTTAGTAACTCATAGCAAGATAACAAGGCAGGAATAGTTGCAGCCAATCAGATGAGTCAATTTTGTGTTATCTGAAAAAAAAAAAAAAAAAGGCAGGAAAGGGACCAAAGAGAAAGAGGAGGAAAAACATGTTTAAGATTATGACTTGTTTTTATTGATTGAAATAATGAGAGGGCATACTGAATTGGGTTGTTTAACAAATTTCTTTTTAAACTCAAAGTCAATCCATTTATTTTAATATTAAAGTCTTCATAAAAAAAAAAAAACACTTTTTCCCTAAAAAAAAAAACTGAAAAATTGTTCTTTTCTATTTATTTCATTGAAATAATATCAACATATGCATTTGCCCTCATGAAAGGTACAGGAGTATTTTTTCAGATTATAGCAAATATGGAAGGACTTTCAAGAGACTCAGTGCTAATGGGCATTTGCTGACATTCCAGATCCCATTCTGTGATCTTAATCCAGGCAGAAGAATTTGTAAAGACATTATAAAACCATTGAGAGAGCTAATGGAGATGTGTATGTATGCATGCTCAGTCGCTCACTCGTGTCCGACTGTTTGCGACCCCACAGACTGTAGCCCGCCAGGCCCCTCTGTCCATGGGATTCTCCAGACAAGAGTACTGGGATGGATTGCCATTTCTTCCTCCAGGAGATCTTCATGACCCTGGGATCAAATCCGCGACTCTTGGGGCTCCTGCATTGGACAGTAGGTTTTTTAACCACTAGGCCACTAGGGAAGCCCTAATGCAGATGACACAGCAATAAAAATACAAAGGATTTAAGCTTTGTGCCTCCTTTCTTCATATATGTGAAGGCTCCTCTGAAAAGCAATGAGTAGCAATTCTTGATGTTTACTGACTTCAACAAAAGAAAATGAGCCTAAACTACTGCATGAAGGAATGAGCTTAACGTTCAAGAGCTTTCGTTACTCAGGGAACTTTTCATAAGAAATTAAACTAGAAGATTTCTTTTTTTTTTTTTTTTGAGATTTTTTATTTAATTTTTATTTTTACTTTATTTTACTTTACAATACTGTATTGGTTTTGCCATACATTGACATGAATCCACCACGGGTGTACATGCTTTCCCAAACTTGAACCCCCTCCCACCTCCCTCCCCATAACATCTCTCTGGGTCATCACCGTGCACCAGCCCCAAGCATCCTGTATCCTGCGTCGGACATAGACTGGCGATTCGATTCTTACATGATAGTATACCTGTTACAATGCCATTCTCCCAAATCATCCCACCCTCTCCCTCTCCCTCTGAGTCCAAAAGTCCGTTATATACATCTGTGTCTCCTTTGCTATCCTGCATACAGGGTCACCATTGCCATCTTTCTAAATTCCATATATATGTGTTAGTATACTGTATTGGTGTTTTTCTTTCTGGCTTGCTTCACTCAGTATGATCGGCTCCAGTTTCATCCATCTCATCAGAACTGATTCAAATGAATTCTTTTTAATGGCTGCGTAATACTCCATTGTGTATATGTACCACAGCTTTCTTATCCATTCATCTGCTGATGGACATCTAGGTTGTTTCCATGTCCTGACTATTATAAACAGTGCTGCGATGAACATTGGGGTACATGTGTCTCTTTCAATTCTGGTTTCCTTGGTGTGTATGCCCAGAAGTGGGATTGCTGGGTCATAAGGTAGTTCTATTTGCAATTTTTTAAGGAATCTCCACACTGTTCTCCATAGAGGCTGTACTAGTTTGCATTCCCACCAACAGTGTAAGAAGGTTCCCTTTTCTCCACACCCTCTCCAGCATTTATTGCTTGCAGACTTTTGCATCGCAGCCATTCTGACTGGTGTGAAATGGTACCTCATTGTAGTCTTAATTTGCATTTCTCTAATAATGAGTGATGCTGAGCATCTTTTCATGTGTTTGTTAGCCATCCATACATCTTCTTTGGAGAAATGTCTATTTAGTTCTTTGGCCCATTTTTTTTTTTTAATTTTAGTTTTTAATTTTTAAATTTTAAAATCTTTAATTCTTACATGCATTCCCAAACATGAACCCCCTCCCACCTCCCTCCCCATAACATCTTTCTGGGTCATCCCCATGCACCAGCCCCAAGCATGCTGCATCCTGCGTCAGACATAGACTGGCGATTCAATTCACATGATAGTATACATGTTAGAATGTCATTCTCCCAAATCATCCCACCCTCTCCCTCTCCCTCTGAATCCAAAAGTCCGTTATACACATCTGTGTCTCTTTCCCTGTCTTGCATACAGGGTCGTCATTGCCATCTTCTTAAATTCCATATATATGTGTTAGTATACTGTATTGGTGTTTTTCTTTCTGGCTTACTTCACTCTGTATAATCGGCTCCAGTTTCATCCATCTCATCAGAACTGATTCAAATGAATTCTTTTAACGGCTGAGTAATACTCCATTGTGTATATGTACCACAGCTTTCTTATCCATTCATCTGCTGATGGACATCTAGGTTGTTTCCATGTCCTGGCTATTATAAACAGTGCTGCGATGAACATTGGGGTACATGTGTCTCTTTCAATTCTGGTTTCCTCGGTGTGTATGCCCAGCAGGGGATTGCTGGGTCATAAGGTAGTTCTATTTGCAATTTTTAAGGAATCTCCACACTGTTCTCCATAGTGGCTGTACTAGTTTGCATTCCCACCAACAGTGTAGGAGGGTTCCTTTTCTCCACACCCTCTCCAGCATTTATTGCTTGCAGATTTTTGGATCGCAGCCATTCTGACTGGTGTGAAGTGGTACCTCATTGTGGTTTTGATTTGCATTTCTCTAATAATGAGTGATATTGAGCATCTTTTCATGTGTTTGTTAGCCATCCGTATGTCTTCTTTGGAGAAATGTCTATTTAGTTCTTTGGCCCATTTTTGATTGGGTTGTTTATTTTTCTGGAATTGAGCTGCATAAGTTGCTTGTATATTTTTGAGATTAGTTGTTTGTCAGTTGCTTCATTTGCTATTATTTTCTCCCATTCAGAAGGCTGTCTTTTCACCTTGCTTATATTTTCCTTTGTTGTGCAGAAGCTTTTCATTTTAATTAGATCCCATTTGTTTATTTTTGCTTTTATTTCCAGTATTCTGGGAGGTGGATCATAGAGGATCCTGCTGTGATTTATGTCTGAGAGTGTTTTGCCTATATTCTCCTCTAGGAGTTTTATAGTTTCTGATCTTACATTTAGATCTTTAATCCATTTTGAGTTTATTTTTGTGTGCGGTGTTAGAAAGTGATCTAGTTTCATTCTTTTACAAGTGGTTGACCAGTTTTCCCAGCACCACTTGTTAAAGAGATTGTCTTTACTCCATTGTATATTCTTGCCTCCTTTGTCAAAGATAAGGTGTCCATATGTGTGTGGATTTATCTCTGGGCTTTCTATTTTGTTCCATTGATCTATATGTCTGTCTTTGTGCTTTGGCCCATTTTTTGATTGGGTCGTTTATTTTTCTGGAATTGAGCTGCATAAGTTGCTTGTATATTTTTGAGATTAGTTGTTTGTCAGTTGCTTCATTTGCTATTATTTTCTCCCATTCAGAAGGCTGTCTTTTCACCTTGTTTATATTTTCCTTTGTTGTGCAGAAGCTTGTAATTTTAATTAGATCCCATTTGTTTATTTTTGCTTTTATTTCCAGAATTCTGGGAGGTGGATCATAGAGGATCCTGCTGTGATTTATGTCGGAGAGTGTTTTGCCTATGTTCTCCTCTAGGAGTTTTATAGTTTCTGGTCTTACGTTTAGATCTTTAATCCATTTTGAGTTTATTTCTGTGTGCGGTGTTAGAAAGTGATCTAGTTTCATTCTTTTACAAGTGGTTGACCAGTTTTCCCAGCACCACTTGTTAAAGAGATTGTCTTTACTCCATTGTATATTCTTGCCCCCTTTGTCAAAGATGAGATGTCCATAGGTGTGTGGATTTATCTCTGGGCTTTCTATTTTGTTCCATTGATCTATATGTCTGTCTTTGTGCCAGTACCATACTGTCTTGATGACTGTGGCTTTGTAGTAGATCCTGAAGTCAGGCAAGTTGATTCCTCCAGTTCCATTCTTCTTTCTCAAGATTGCTTTGGCTATTCAAGGTTTTTGTATTTCCATACAAATCTTGAAATTATTTGTTCTAGTTCTGTGAAAAATGTGGCTGGTAGCTTGATAGGGATTGCATTGAATTTGTAAATTGCTTTGGGTAGTATACTCATTTTCACTATATTGATTCTTCCAATCCATGAACATGGTATATTTCTCCATCTATTAGTGTCCTCTTTGATTTCTTTCATCAGTGTTTTATAGTTTTCTATATATAGGTCTTTAGTTTCTTTAGGTAGATATATTCCTAAGTATTTTATTCTTTTTGTTGCAATGGTGAATGGAATTGTTTCCTTAATTTCTTTTTCTACTTTCTCATTATTAGTGTATAGGAATGCAAGGGATTTCTGTGTGTCGATTTTATATCCTGCAACTTTACTATATTCATTGATTAGCTCTAATAATTTTCTGGTGGAGTCCTTAGGGTTTTCTATGTAGAGGATCATGTCATCTGCGAACAGCAAAAGTTTTACTTCTTCTTTTCCAATTTGGATTCCTTTTATTTCTTTTTCTGCTCTGATTGCTGTGGCCAAAACTTCCAGAACTATGTTGAATAGTAGCGGTGAAAGTGGGCACCCTTGTCTTGTTCCTGACTTTAGGGGAAATGCTTTCAATTTTTCACCATTGAGGATAATGTTTGCTGTGGGTTTGTCATAGATAGCTTTTATTATGTTGAGGTATGTTCCTTCTATTCCTGCTTTCTGGAGAGTTTTTTATCATAAATGGATGTTGAATTTTGTCAAAGGCCTTCTCTGCATCTATTGAGATAATCATATGGCTTTTATTTTTCAATTTGTTAATGTGGTGAATTACATTGATTTGCGGATATTGAAGAATCCTTGCATCCCTGGGATAAAGCCCACTTGGTCATGGTGTATGATCTTTTTAATGTGTTGTTGGATTCTGACTGCTAGAATTTTGTTGAGGATTTTTGCATCTATGTTCATCAGTGATATTGGCCCGTAGTTTTCTTTTATGTGGCATCTTTGTCAGGTTTGGTATTAGGGTGATGGTGGCCTCATGGAATGAGTTTGGAAGTTTACCTTCCTCTGCAATTTTCTGGAAGAGTTTGAATAGGATAGGTGTTAGCTCTTCTCTAAATTTTTGGTAGAATTCAGCTGTGAAGCCGTCTGGACCTGGGCTTTTGTTTGCTGGAAGATTTCTGATTACAGTTTCAATTTCCATGCTTGTGATGGGTCTGTTAAGATTTTCTATTTCTTCCTGGTTCAGTTTTGGAAAATTGTACTTTTCTAAGAATTTGTCCATTTCTTCCACGTTGTCCATTTTATTGGCATATAACTGCTGATAGTAGTCTCTTATGATCCTTTGTATTTCTGTGTTGTCTGTTGTGATCTCTCCATTTTCATTTCTAATTTTATTGATTTGATTTTTCTCTCTTTGCTTCTTGATGAGTCTGGCTAATGGTTTGTCAATTTTATTTATCCTCTCAAAGAACCAGCTTTTGGCTTTGTTGATTTTTGCTATGGTCTCTTTTGTTTCTTTTGCATTTATTTCTGCCCTAATTTTTAAGATTTCTTTCCTTCTGCTAACTCTGGGGTTCTCCAACTCTTCCTTTTCTAGTTGCTTTAGTTGCAGAGTTAGATTATTTATTTGACTTTTTTCTTGTTTCTTGAGGTATGCCTGAATTGCTATGAACTTTCCTCTTAGCACTGCTTTTATAGTGTCCCACAGGTTTTGGGTTGTTGTGTTTTCATTTTCATTAGTTTCTATGCATATTTTGATTTCTTTTTTGATTTCTTCTGTGATTTGTTGGTTATTCGGAAGTGTGTTGTTCAACCTCCATATGTTGGAATTTTTAATAGTTTTTCTCCTGTAATTGAGATCTAATCTTAATGCATTATGGTCAGAAAAGATGCTTGGAATGATTTCGATTTTTTTGAATTTATCAAGGTTAGATTTATGGCCCAGGATGTGATCTATCCTGGAGAAGGTTCCATGAGCACTTGAAAAAAAGGTGAAATTCATTGTTTTGGGGTGAAATGTCCTATAGATATCAATTAGTCTAACTGATCTAATGTATCATTAAAGTTTGCATTTCTTTGTTAATTTTCTGTTTAGTTGATCTGTCCATAGGTGTGAGTGGGGTATTAAAGTCTCCCACTATTATTGTGTTATTGTTGATTTCCCCTTTCATACTTGTTAGCATTTGTCTTACATATTGCGGTGCTCCTATATTGGGTGCATATATATTTATAATTTTTATATCTTCTTCTTGGATTGATCCTTTGATCATTATGTAGTGGCCTTCTTTGTCTCTTTTCACAGCCTTTGTTTTAAAGTCATTTTATCGGATATGAGTATTGCCACTCCTGCTTTCTTTTGGTCTGTATTTGCGTGGTATATCTTTTCCAGCCCTTCACTTTCAGTCTGTATGTGTCCCTTGTTTTGAGGTGGGTCTCTTGTAAGCAGCATATAGAGGGGTCTTGTTTTTGTGTCCATTCGGCCAGTCTTTGCCTTTTGGTTGGGGCATTCAACCCATTTACGTTTAAGCTAATTATTGATAAGTATGATCCCATTACCATTTACTTTATTGTTTTGGGTTCAGGTTTATACACCCTTTTTGTGTTTCCTGTCTAGAGGATATCCTTTAGAATTTGTTGGAGAGCTGGTTTGGTGGTGCTGAATTCCCTCAGCTTTTGCTTGTCTGTAAAGCTTTTGATTTCTCCTTCGTATTTGAATGAGATCCTTGCTGGGTACAGTAATCTGGGCTGTAGGTTATTGTCTTTCATCACTTTAAGTATGTCTTGCCATTCCCTCCTGGCCTGAAGAGTTTCTATTGAAAGATCAGCTGTTATCCTTATGGGAATCCCCTTGTGTGTTATTTGTTGTTTTTCCCTTGCTGCTTTTAATATTTGTTCTTTGTGTTTGATCTTTGTTAATTTGGTTAATATGTGTCTTGGGGTGTTTCGCCTTGGGTTTATCCTATTTGGAACTCTCTGTGTTGCTTGGACTTGAAACTAGAAGGTTTCTAATGAAGTTCCATATGGATACAATTCTGGAACTCCTGCTCCACAACAAAAACTACAAATATTCACTAATGCATTTGTTTTGTCAGTATTTATTGAGTAGCAGTCATGTACCAGATACTGTGATGGTGCTATGGAAATGGACATGGCATCAAGTTGTTTTTGTTTTTTTGTTTTTCAGAAACTTCCCACTTACTAAAGGACACTGACCAATAAACAGGTCATTACTCCCCATTACCATGAGCACTTAGGAGGCAATGGGAATGCAACAGAGGGACAATTGAAGAGTGTTTCTGCCCAGTACAAAAGGATTGTCTAGCATTGGAGTCAAAGAAGCTTATGAGTCTATTTCTCTGAGACAGAATTCAGTTTTCTCTTACTGGGATGGTTTTCAGAATCTTTCTAGGTCTATACCAACTTTTAGAGTTTGGCTTATTCCAAGGTATACCATATCTCTAAATTGTGTACTTTGGGACATATTAGTATAGTACTGAAGAGAATGGGTTTGAAATCATACAGATTTGCATTCTCCTAAAAATAGCAGTGTGGTCCTTGGAGGTTATTTAACATCTCAAAGTTCCAGTCCCCTGCTAAATAAGGCTGCAAAAATTAAATGAGATCAAATAAGGTGCTTAGCACATACTAGCAATGATCATGCTGATGACAATGAAGATGATATAGGAAAGTGAGCCTGGTGCATAGGCACATGCTAATTTGGCTCTCATTGCTATTTGCAAGCCTGCTAAGAGTTGCCCTTCCCTCACTGCAATGTCACCGATCAGGGAATTGCTTTTTCACTGGTAGTTTTCCTACTATGAGCTATATTTCTCTCTCCTGCCTGGAGTTCTTTCCACTCACTTTTCAGAACTTTCAGACTTTTCTTTTGTTAAAAGTCCCTCATGATTCTCCACCCTCAATTATTGTCTTAGTGATTCCTGTCTGCTAGCATTCATAAAGGATTCTTACTTTGCATCACAGTCAACCCCTTAAATACTTCATAAACAAACACTTCTTGTAATTGCAAAGCATCTACCTAGAAAGTTGAGGGAAAGGAGTAGTGGCACCAGTTTCTTTTTTCAGTGTTAATCAGAGAAAGACTGAAAGTGATGCCTTATGACTAAACTTTTGAAGAAATGAGACTATTCAAGTTGAATGGAGTTGGTGGCTAGCATTAAGTACATACTTCCTACATTCTTTTTCACTAATTAAATTTTTATTAAATTTTCCAGGTGAAGAAATTTAAAATTTCCAAATAACTATAACTTTGAGCATAGTGAAATAAACTTCTGGATCCCATTTCTCTGTTCATTTGTGAATGTGAAACACAGTGATGAATTATCACCTCAATGACCAAAACAGTTCTGCGCAACTGTGAACCAAAATTGATGGGAACACTAAAGGGGAAAAAACTCTATTTATATTCATAAAAACCAACAGTATGACAATTCAAAAATATCTTTATTTTGCCAAGTGAGAGGCAAATAAAAACTCATATAAGAAGAAAAGATAAATGTAGGAAATATTTGTCTACCATGAAGTGTTGAAATAAATGCAGACCGTCATGAAGACTGCTTAATTGATACCCTCCTTCTGTCAAAGATGACTTTCTAAAATCATTCCAGACACTGAGCAACTTTGTTCCTTCTTCCCCAGCTACCCGTCTCCTCCAACATTGTGGGGTCAGGTTCACTAGGAGATGATGTTCAAATGTTGCATCTGTTATCAAAGGCAAATCTGTGTACCTTACACACAGAAAGGCTAAACAAACTTAAATGTCAGGGGTTAGAGCAGACAAAGGTTTATTGCAGGGTCAAGCAAGGAGAATGGGTGGCTTGTGTTCAAAAAACCTGAACTCTGAACTCTGATGGTTTTAGAGGAAGAATTTGTATAGGAAAAATTTGAGGTGAGAGCTGCATGGGACATGACTTTCTTCTGATTGGTTGGTGGTGAAATAACAGGGAGGTGTTCCAAAAATCTCAATCATCAACTTTCTGGTTCCAACCAGTCTAGGGTCTCAGCATGTAATTACTATCCTCCACCCAGGTAAAGACCTTAGTTCCTATAGATATACTTTGGACATATTCAAAGATATACTGTTCCTATAAATATACTTTGGGTACATTCAAGGATATAGTGTTATACATATTCCTTGAAAAGGAATCAGGACTCTGCTCTTTTTTTTTCCTTGACTGCTCCTCCTTCATTTTTGCACCCCCTCACTATCCTAATTAGAAGCTGTTTGAATCTGCCCTTTAGAACTCAGCAAAATTCTCAGAGGCTTAAAGAGACTATTTCCTACAAACAAGAACTGAGACAAGGAAAGGATTTGAACCCAAGAGATACCCCTAGTGTCCTGTTCAGTTTCAAAAATAATAGAGAGCAGAATCACTTAAAACCCATAATCTAAACTTTTCTTTACTTAAAGTAATATGTATCCATCTACCAATATCTTGATATAAGACTAAGGCCTTTTTTGTTGTTGTTTTGTATATGTCCTCTTACTGAAACAGGAAAGAAGAGGACAGAGCACAGCTTTTAAAAGTTTAACACACCCATTGAGGATACAATATAAACTGGTTAGAACCAACCAGGTTCAAGATTGCAGGAGATTCTACTTCCAGTGGACCCCTGAGATGCATTACACACTCATTGTAATACTATACTATGCTAAATGACACACACACCCCATCACCATGAAAATTCCAAGGCTAACTATGAAAGACCAAGAAGTGGGTGGTGGCCCAATTTCTGAAAATCCCTACCTCTTCTCCAAAATAATTGGGATAATTCTCCCACTCATTAGCCTATGAAATTATCCAGCCCATAAAAAGTAATCACCCATATTTGGGGGCCTCTCACCTTCTGAGCTGGCCTGCACTTTGTCTACAGAGTGTGTTTCTTCCAAGACGGTCTTGCCTTTTGAGACAGACCACATTCTGTCTATGGAATGTGTACCTCTCTAAATAAATCACTTCTATCACTTTATCTCTCACTGAATTCTTTCTGTGATGAGACATAAGGAACTTGAGTTTCCTTAAGTCCTGAGACCAGTGTGTGACTTCAATTAAAAGACAGTGGGTTCAAGACCCAATTTGAATTGTGCAGTTTCACTATTGGAGTTCAGTGTTGTTTTCCACATACACACCCAAGGCTTCATCCAATAGTTAAGAGTTTATATTTCTTTTAAATGGACTAATACACTAATGTTACTTGTGAAACTGAGTGAAGAATATGATTAAATGTTTATGAATTTTCCTTACAATCATTATTAGTTGTCTCATGCCTAATTTGACCCAAATATTTCAATGCAAAGGATGAATAAAGTTCTTTTTCAAATAATCCAAATGTGTCTTCCTAGAAATAACTATTTGTATATTACATTAATAGTTTATCAGTTTATGTAGCATTCTAACCAATCTGTATAATTACAACAAGTACATCTGACACAAACAAGGTGGCAGACAAATACAATTTACCTTCAGTAAATAAACAGCTCTGCTGATCAAAGCAGAGTTTCTGGAGTGGTCAGTGTGCCCCAAGTATGTGTTTATAGAGGAGTGTATGTATTTACAGTATGTGTGTGCAAAGACCATTGGTTAATCTCAAGTCAGTTATGGGAAGCATCTGTTATATAAGGTTGTTACAGTCAGTTCCCTCTCTTTGCACACAGCCTAGGACAGAACGTATTAAACACTCCAGTCAAAAGAAGAGCAGTCAGCTTAGGCTTACCTTCTTGGATCAATTTATCAGATTACTGATACTGCTGTGCCTCCTGAGTTTCATGTTTAATAACAAGATGCAAAGGAAGGCAGATGGAAAGATGTAGGCAGTGCCAAACCTTCAACTAAACAAGAAAGGAGTCCAAAGAATGGAGTCACAGGATAAATAAATTGCAGAAATAAATTTCACCTCTTTAAGACTTTAGATTGTCTCTCTTGAGTGTTCACTGCCCCCCTCTGTTTCTCCCTTACTATTGCTAATAACAAAAGTGCTAGAAAATTCAAAAGCTCAGATATGTCTTCTGATTTCTTTCTTTAATGTGTTCACATTTTTTCTGTAACTCTACAGCAATGACTTTGGAGATCATCTACTTCCTTGTTTTCAGTCAAAAGCTCTTAAGAGAGAAATTTTCTCTTCACATTGTAAAAGGAGTTCCAATATATCAAAAAACTAACAGGGGACCTGTACTAATTATAGAGGAAGCAGGTGGTGCTGGTGCTACACTCTTCCCAGGTCTGCTGAGGATCTCCACAGAGGCGTAGAGCTCTGTGAAAGCCATCAAATACTTTCATAACTTTGTTCCTGCCGGCCAGTCTAAACCTAGCAGTATTACATACACACACACTCACACACCACAGTAAAAGTGAAGTAAGTGAGACAGAGAAAGACAAATCATATGAAAGATGTCATATGGTATCATTTATATGCAGAATATTTTTTTAAATATCCATGATGCAAATGAATTCATCTACAAAAGAGAAAAAGATAGACTTCGAGAATGAACTTATGGTTATCAGTGGGGGAAGGTGGGGGGAGGGATAGACTGGGAGTTTGAGATTGACATGTACACATTGCTATATTTAAAATAGATAACCAACAAGGATCCACTGTAGAGCACAGGGAACTTTGCTCAATATTCTGTAATAATCTAAATGGCAAAATAATTTGAAAAAGAATAGAAAAAATAAATTTTACTGCAGATTTATTAGGAATTTGGAGCAGAGCTATTATATGCTACAAAATGCCATGGCATAGCCTAAGACTCTCAATTAATCCAAAGGTCTCTGCCATATGGTGGTTGTCACATCAGCTCAGTGTGTCTCTATCTGTCCATCACTCATCCCCTTCTCTTCTCTAGCTACTTAAGTTCTCCATATCCATGCCCATGTTTTCTCCTATACACACAGCAGCCATTTATTTTTTAAAGGAAAACAGAGCAATTCAGCTGTCCATCAATACTAATACCTGGTTCTCAGCCACATGGGATCACCATGCCTGTGACCAAGCCCCTGGAGAGCAAGCCACCATTCTCTCAGCCACACACTAATCCTGTCCAATTTCTCAGGCCCAAAGAGAACACATCAGGGGCCTATTAGTCCAGTATGCTTTCCAGCACACTTGTGGCCACCATGAAATAAAATGCAGTTTGAAAGAGAGACCCCCATTCTCCATGAACCTCTGTGAGCTTTATCACTTAATATGAAAGAGAGATTTTCAATCAATCTCACTGGAGTCCCATGAACAATATATAATTCTTCAAATCACATCATCTTAACTATGACTCATGTCTTCCTATATTTGTGCTGTGATTCTAGCTAATCAGGGTAGAATATTAAACTATGACTTTCTTGTTAGTAATACTTTACCTAGTCAATATGAGAGTGGAAATTTACTGAATATCCTCTCCTCTTTTGTCCTCTCAACTATTCTCTTAAAATATATATATATATGGTAAATTAGAAAAACACTTGACAAGATCAACAAAATTTACACAGACTTTTAAATAGACCAGGAAAAATTCAAATTACTAAAATCAGGAATTAAATCAGAGACATCACTATTGATCTTACAACAACAAAAAGAATCATAAAGGGAATGCTATAAACAACTGTATGCCAATAAGTTAGGTAATGTAGATGGTGGACAAATTCTTAAAAACATGCAAAATACCAAAACTGACTCAAGAAGAAATAGAAAATCTAAATAACCCTAAACAAGAGATTGAATTAGTAATTTTGTAACTTCCCACAATGAAAAGCCTAGTCTTAAATAGTAAATTTAAGTCTTCACTGATAAATTCCACCAAATATTTAAAGATTTAATGCTAACTCTTCACAAACTACTCCCCCCAAACAGAAGAGAATGGAAGATTTTTCAATTTATTCTATGATGCCAGTATTACCCTACACCAAAACCAAACAAATACATTGCAAGAAAACTACAGGCAATGTTTTGTATGAATATGTACACAAAATTTCTTAGCAAAATACTTACAAACTTGAATCCAGCCCCATAATTAAGCCATGATCAAGGAATGTAAGTTTGGTTTAACATCTGAAAATTAATAAAAATAATATATTATGTTAGTAAAATAAAAGACAAAATACACATAATCACCTCAATAATTTTTGTAAAAAAAAAAAGCATTTGACAAAGCACAACTTGCTTTCATGATTAAAATACTCAACAAAGTAGCAATCAGAAGAAAATTACTCAACCTGATAAAGATTATTTATAAAAAAGCCATAATTAAGGTCATGTAATGATGTAAGACTGAATGCTTTCTATCTATAGATAGTTTTATTTCCAGTATTCTGGGAGGTGGGTCATAGAGGATCCTGCCGTGATTTATGTCGGAGAGTGTTTTGCCTATGTTCTCCTCTAGGAGTTGTATAGTTTCTGGTCTTATGTTTAGATCTTTAATCCATTTTGAGTTTATTTTTATGTATGGTGTTAGAAAGTGTTCTAGTTTCATTCTTTTACAAGTGGTTGACCAGTTTTCCCAGCACCACTTGTTAAAGAGATTGTCTTTACTCCATTGTATATTCTTGCCTCCTTTGTCAAAGATAAGGTGTCCATAGGTGTGTGGATTTATCTCTGGGCTTTCTATTTTGTTCCATTGATCTATATTTCTGTCTTTGTGCCAGTACCATACTGTCTTGATGACTGTAGCTTTGTAATGGAGCCTGAAGTCAGGCAGGTTGATTCATCCAGTTCCATTCTTCTTTCTCAAGATTGCTTTGGCTATTCGAGGTTTTTTGTATTTCCATACAAATCTTGAAATTATTTGTTCTAGCTCTGTGAAAAATACCGCTGGTAATTTGATAGGGATTGCATTGAATCTGTAGATTACTTTGGGTAGTATACTCATTTTCACTATATTGATTCTTCCAATCCATGAACATGGTATATTTCTCCATCTATTAGTGTCCTCTTTGGTATCTTTCACCAGTGTTTTATAGTTTTTTATAATAGGTCTTTAGTTTCTTTAGGTAGATATATTCCTAAGTATTTTATTCTTTTCATTGCAATGGTGAATGGAATTGTTTCCTTAATTTCTTTTTCTACTTTCTCATTATTAGTGTATAGGAATGCAAGGGATTTCTGTGTGTTGATTTTACATTCTGCAACTTTACTATATTCATTGATTAGCTCTAGTAATTTTCTGGTGGAGTCTTTAGGGTTTTCTATGTAGAGGATCATGTCATCTGCAAAGAGTGAGAGTTTTACTTCTTCTTTTCCAATTTGGATTCCTTTTATTTCTTTTTCTATCTATAGTTGGGAACGAAATAAGGATGTCCACTCTCTTCAGTTCTATTCAGTATTGCACTGGAAATTTTAACTGAGGCAGTTAGTAAAATAAAAGAAATAAAAGTATTTCAGACTAGAAAGAGAAAAGTAAAATCATCTATATATCAATGATATGGACTTCCCTGGTGGCTCAGATGGTAAAGCGTCTGTCTACAATGCAGGAGACCTGGGTTCGATCCCTGGGTCGGGAAGATACCCTGGAGAAGGAAATGGCAATCCACTCCAGTACTATTGTCTGGAAAATCCCATGGACAGAGGAGCCTGGTAGGCTACAGTCCATGTGGTCGCAAAGAGTCGGACACAACTGAGCGACTTCACTCACTCATCAATGATATGACTTTGTGGGTATCAAATCTTTAGAAATCCACAAGAAAAAATTAACTATAATAGCTAATGAGTTCAAAGGGATTGCAGGATATTCAATCAATATTCTGAAAGCAATTGTATTTTTACAATTAAGCAATTAACAATATGAAAAGGAAATTAAGACGAGCCTTTGATGTACAAGACCATTAAAGACATTAAAATACTTTGGAATAAAAATAAGAACAACAACAAAGAAAGAGTGTGAGACTTTTAAACTGAAAACTACAAAGAAAAGAAAGAAAAAAATAAAATTGAGTTACAAAAATAAACGTCTCATGAATATCAAGGCATTCTTTGTGACTCCACATGGATAGAAACAAAGACAAGTTGTAGTAGAATCAGCACAGCATACAATGCTCAGTGGAGTTCATCAGGAATCTCTTGCTCGCCAGAAGGTCTCACTGAACCAAAACAATTTTAGGTAACATCCAAAATCGTCTTGCAGCAGTTAAAAGAGCTCCACCTATAAAACTGCCCCTTGATTTGCTGAAGCCAATTCTTTAGACAAGAATTTAAACTTAAAATAGACCTCCTTTATTTTATTTCTCTCTAGAAAGAAAGGATCCATGTAAATAGTCTCCTAAACACACTTCCAGTTTTGAAATTCTACCGTTCAGCTACAATGATTCATTTAGGATTTTCTCTTTTCCCTGCTCTTCTTCTATGGCTGACTTTTAGATTTGTCTGGGGGTTGACATTGATAGTTTTGGATTTTCATGTCATCAGAGGAGTAGCCCTTGAGCCTATGGTCCTCCAAAAGTGTCTTTCCCCTTTCTGGCATATTATAGAATATGTTATTTTACCCAGATATCATGCAGGTTATCTCTCCCAGTGGCATCTGCAGAGGTGTCTGAGATCCTACCTGGCCCCCAACATTTCCATGCTTATGAAATCTGTTGACAGTAGTCCCTCACCCCAGAGCATCTCAGTGGCATATCCACATAGCTGTCAGAAATGCTGAGAGAAATCTCAGGCTCTTCCTGGGACTTTGGAACATACAGAGACTCTGAGACAAGCTCAAGTCTCTCTGCATTGGCACCCTTGGCACCCATCTCTACTCTCTTCCCCAACACCCTGATGGTTTAGGGAAATCCATGGGGTGGTCCAAATTCCAGCATGCAAGTGAGGATTGGAGCATAGTTTCCCTCTACTCTTACATCCCCCAAGCCTACTTCTCCTTCTCCTTGGACTTATGCAGTGCAAGGAGGTGTTGGGATTCTAGGCTTTTTCTCCTAAAGTGTTCATCAGCATGCAACTCTCTATATTCCAGTCTTTTTCCCTCCCCCTTTCCAGTTAGATTCCCTTTATTTAGTTGAGAGAGAGAAGTGGATTGGCTTAGGATGAGGGAGGGAAGGGAGAAGTGTCTTGCCTAACACTTGTTGCAAATCTTTCCTGTCTTTGGAATGTGGCTTATGAAATGGAAAACCAAGAATTTAAAGTCTCTGTTTTCTAGTATCACAATTTCCACTTGGAGAACTGTGGGAGGAAGGGCTAAAAGTTAATGGGGAAAATGTTCATTGCAGCACTATTTACAATAACCAAGACATGAAAGCAACCTAAATATCCATCAACAGATGAATGGATAAAGAACTTGTGGTACCATGGAATAGTAATCAAACATTAAAAAGAATGAAATGACGCCATTTGCTGCAACATGGGTGGACCTAGAGATTGTCATACTGAGTAAAGTCAGACCGAGAGGAAGAAATATTATATGACATCCCTTATACAAAGAATCTTAAAAAAAAATGACGCAAACAAAATTATCTGCAAAACAGAAACAGATTCACAGGCTTAGAGAACAACCTTATGGTTGTCAGGGGAAGAATGGGGGAATGAGACAGTCAGGGTTAGGGATCAACATGTACACTTTGATATATTTAAAATGGATAACCAAAAAGGTCCTACTGTATGGCACAGGGAACTCTGCTCAAGGTCATGTGGCAGCCTGGACTGGGGGAGAATGTATACATGTATATGTATGACTGAGTCCCTTTGCTGTCCACCTGAAACTATCACAACATTGTTAATCAGTTATATTCAAATACAAACTAAAAAGCTTCTTTTTAAAGTTAATGGGGGAAAGACACATGGTTTAACATTTTACAGTATCATTTGCCACATTTGTTACCTTCTTGACTAAAGCAAATGGTGGAAAAAACTTACATGCATGGAATACTTGTGTGACAGGCAGGGAACCATGTACTTCAACAAGAGAGCAACCCTCAGAATCAGATACTATTGCCCCATTTTGCAGGTTAGGCAAGTGCAGGTGGACAGGACTGCCAGGGACAGAATCAGAACCCAAGTATGATTCCAAGCACATGCACTATTTACTAGAATTCAAAGATTTTTAAATTTTAAGCAGTAGAGCTCCTTTATATCCTACACAGAGAACTATACTATGAAACAGTCTTTTGTGCAAGAGGAAGGTTACCATTGTCTCAGAGCACTCTGACATTATTTTTGTCCATTCTTCAAGTATAGGTTCATGGTGAGGATAAGAGAGAGAGACTTTCTTTTTTTTCTTGTATTGTAGAATAGTTACATTACAATGCTGTGTTTGTTTCCACTTACAGCAAAGAGAATCAGCTATAAATGGTTTTTCCAGTGGTCATGTATGGATGTGAGAGTTGGACTGTGAAGAAGGCTGAGTGCCAAAGAATTGATGCTTTTGAACTGTGGTGTTGGAGAAGACTCTTGAGAGTTCCTTGGACTGCAAGGAGATCCAACCAGTCCATTCTGAAGGAGATCAGCCCTGGGATTTCTTTGGAGGGAATGATGCTAAAGCTGAAACTCCAGTACTTTGGCCACCTCATGCGAAGAGTTGACTCATTGGAAAGACTCTGATGCTGGGAGGGATTGGGGGCAGGAGGAGAAGGGGACGAGATGGGGATGAGATGGCTGGATGGCATCACTGACTCGATGGACATCAGTCTGAGTGAACTCCAGGAGTTGGTGATGGACAGGGAGGCCTGGGGTGCTGCGATTCATGGGGTTGCAAAGAGTCAGACATGGCTGAGCAACTGAACTGAACTGATACATACATTCCCTGTTGTTGTTTTTTTTTTTTTTAATTTCTTTCCCATTTAGGTCACCACAGAGCATTGAATAGAGTTTCCTATGCTATACACAAGGTTCTCATTAGTTATCTATTTTATAGATAGTAATGTATATAGGGGAACCATAGAGGATGAGATGGCTGGATGGCATCACCGACTCAATGGACATGAGTCTGAGTGAACTCCGGGAGTTGGTGATGGACAGGGAGGCCTGCTGTGCTGCGATTCACGGGGTTGCAGAGAGTTGGACATGACTGAGCAGCCGAACTGAACTGAACTGAATGTATATATATCAATCCCAGTCTCCCAGTTCATCCCACCTTTCTTCCCTCCTTGGTATCCATATGTTTGTTCTCTATGTCTGTCTCTATTTTTGCTTTGAAAGTAAGTTCATCTACACCAGTTTTCTAGATTCCACATAAATGTGTTAACTTATGATATTTGTTTTCTCTTTCTGACTTACCTCACTCTGTATGAGAGTCTCTAGGTCCATCCACATCTCTGCAAATGACACAATTTCATTCCTTTTTGTGGCTGAGTAATATTCCATTGTACACATACATTATCTTCTTTGTCCATTCCTCTGTTGATGGACATTTAGGTTGCTTCCATGTCCTGTCTATTGTAAATAGTGCTGCAATGAACATTGGGGTACATGTATTTTTTGAATTATGGTTTTCTCTGCTATATGCCCAGAAGTAGAATTGCTGGATCATATGGTTGCTCTATTGTTAGTTTTTTATGGAACCTTCATACTGTTCTCCATAGTGGCTGTATCCATTTATATTCCAACCAATACCATAAGAGGGTTCCCTTTTCTAGAGGGGGATTCTCTTTTCCCTATTTCTAGTCTCTTTTCAATATCCAAGGTTGTACTTTTCTTCTTCTTGGGACTTTGCAATTACCTGAAACATTTTTGGGAGAAAAATCAGACCACCTTCTGTGTTGAAGTAAACTCTTCATTGGCCCATGGGAACAATACATGGCAGGGCTCTGAGTTATGAGGTACGCAGAGACACCAGAGTGGAGAGATGGAGGTCTGGCGCTCCTGGTAAGGAGGCCCTGGATAAAGGTGGACACTTTGCAGCCCTGGGTTCCATCACTTGCCATCTGATCTCCTCTAGATTCTCCCTCTTGGCCTAGAAATCTGCCCTCTTTCCCATCCTCTCTCCATTCACTTCTCTCCAACATGAATCCTTTACTAGTCTGAGAGATGGATGGAATGGTATTTTAGAGGGCAGAGGGGTTAATAATCCTTTCTTTTGTCACCCTACTTATGCCACTCTTCTCTTTAATTGCCTCCAAGTCTCCAGGTTTTTGAAATTCAAATGCCTGAAAGAGATTTTTCTCATCAGTGGTTTCAACTGGCATCTTTCTTCCTCAAGTTAAGTGTTCAAAATGCCTGGCTCTTGCACAAGAAATAGAGGATGCGATGAGAAAAAAAGGAAGCAAAACCCATAGGTAGGGGTAGGGAGGGACAGTAATTAATAGTTACAAAACACCAGCAGACTGGAGCTAGACCCACAACATACTGGCTCAGCCTCCTCCCCTTCCCTCCTACAAACTCTTGTGGTTCCTAAGTCCTTTATGAAGGACATGCTGCAAACGTGGGCACAAAACACTGCTCACAATGACTGGGCATGTTACTTAAAATAGATTCTTTTCTTTTGGGGGAGGCTCTCTAAAATGATCAGTGTAGGCAAAATTCAGATTCCCATAAGGAACTGGCAAAGCTAAGAGTCCTTTGAGTGAAAAAGCAAGTACAAGACGTGCATTGATATAAACTAGTTCCCTGTCTGCCCCTGATCCTTTATTATTCTACATTTAACAGAAAGGAATCTCTTCCCTTCTGCTTCCAGCAGGAAGACAGTTGCCTTGGAAAAGGCATAGGCAGCATTTACAAAGGAGAAATGGTGGAAAGCTTCCCCAGGAGCAAGGCCAACCTCCCTCCAGTCATGGGGCTGGAATAAGAAAGGGCTGTCTTCTGCCATCTTCTCCTGAGCAGGGAAGGTAGGACCAGCACATGCACTCAGTGCATGAGTTGCACTCTTGTCCCTTGCACTCTCCTCGCCTGCCAAGATGGAGGGGAAAGAACCAGCCAGGATCCTGCAGGATCTCAGTACACAGAAATCCAAATCAAGAGTCTCAGACATGGCTGCTCATAGTCCAGGGTCCCTGTGATAACAGGTCAACTGCTTCAGTATGGAATTCCCTTCTGGGTCAATGTGGGGGAATTTAAAGTTCTGAATCACTCACACTGAGATTCTAACAAAAGAAAAGACCTTTGACCACTTCAAGTTTTAGGAGATTCGTGGAGTATGCAGATTTGGAATCCTGGCTTTAGACTTCTGATTCTCTTTGAAGTCTCTCAGGATCAGAAATTGGAAATTAGAGAAAATGGCCCTGATATAAGCCTTAAAAGTTTTATTTCCCTAAGGACCGAGTGCAAGTTCTGCCCTGCCCAGATCTAAGTCCACTCATCTGATAGGGCATTTAGAATCCTTTCATCCCAAGATGGGATGCCTACCCCATATCCCACAAGTGGAGAAAGATACTACTACATGTGTTCTTCCTCGAGCACAATTTTGCAAAACTACTAAGTGTATAGCTCTTGCACAGGCTACTTGTTCTCCCCAAAAGTCATTCTCTTCCTCTTCATTTTACTAATATAATCTCGTTTTACTCGAGGACATAGTTACCCCTTTGCAGGCTACATTTTCCCTTTTCTCTTGAAGCTAAAGATAAAAGTGTGTTAGCCACTCAGTTGTGTCTGATTCTTTGTGACCGCATGGACTATAGCCCACCAGGCTCCTTTATCCATGGGATTCTCCAGACAAGAGTACTGGAGTGGGTTGCCATGCCTTCCTCCAGGGAATCTTCCCAACCCAAGGATCAAACCCAGGTCTCCTATAGCTCTTGTATTGTAGGCAGATTTTTTTACCATTAAGCCACCAGGAATACCCCTTAAAAACTTGGCTCAGGGTCATATCATGTGGAAACTGTTTTGCCTCTCTGTGGCAATTCCATGAATAGTATCAGTCAGGGTCACTTTTCATGTGGACTTTGCCTGTTCTGCTGGCAGTTCTTGGAGGTGCTGGGATCTAAAAGAATAGGTGGAGCATGGGATATAGAATTGAGGGCTCTTGCTAATTCTGCTGGTTGCCTGAGTCTAGAGGCAGGTATGCCCATCAGCACAGCAGTCCTTCCAAAAGTATTCTGTGGGGTGGTAGGAGCTAACCCCAAGGCAAAGAAATCTGTGCAAGTTCACGAGTCACAGCCTAGGATAGTGTCAATCCAGATTTTTCTCCAAAACACAGCAGAGCTGCTGTGCCTGACAGTTGTGAGTAGGAGCATGCCATGGACCATCTCAGGAAGGGCCTGGGAGAGACCAGAGGCTATAGGCAGACCCACAACTTGGCAGCTGCCCACAGAAGCTCTGGAGCCTATAGCCATAGCCAGACAGTGTCCCACTTTCCTAAAGGCTCAACACTCTTGTTAACACTTTTATTGAAATTTGGGCACCTCCTGCTATCAGACACTACTTCTGACAGAAACATCTTTAGCAAAGGGTGACCAACTGGCACTCCAATATTTCCTTTTTGTTGCTTCCGAAGACAAAAACTAAAATCTTGTAAAGATACAACAGCTCTGGTATGTCATCTCTGCCCAGAAAGAACACAAATGAAAGCAAGGCATGAGGCTGAAGACATGGGGTAAGGAGGAAAGGGAAATGAAAGAAGAGCCACAACAAGGAAAATATTGTGCTCCTGGAAATGAAACTTCACGGTGCTGGGACTCCCCCTTAGAAGCCTGGGTCCTGACTCAGCACACGCTGATAAATGCTAAAGAGGATTTGCTCAGGAGGAGAGCAAAGTGAGACTTCCCCACAGCCATCTTCGCCTACTTGATACACTTGGGTGTTTTCCTTTTTCTTTTCCCATAGTGCTCGGGGCTCCCCAGTCACTCCCCTGAGCTGGCCTGGATGTCTCTTCTCTGGCAGAAGGCAGGGCCCATGGTTGCTTTCCACTTTACGGATAAAATCTAATCTTTAATCAAAGAAGGTAAGTGACAGTGAGAGGGGGAGGTTAATACAGATCTCAGAGAATGTCTTTGGGGACTTTTTTGAGTATTTTTTCAACAACAGATTATAGCCAGTATATCTCTATAGCAACATGCTATCTATTATTACTATTGTTGCTGTTATTTCACTTTATTGTCCTTTAATATTCAATCTCAAGATGAATGAATTTTACATTTTTCTCATTTGGGACAAATTACTAAGTGTTTAAGGGGCTATTTTATAGGTTTCATTTAAAAACTGACTCAGAGAAATACTTTTGGTCTTGAAACAGTTGTTTCCCAAGGGTATTGAAAGAGGCAATACATTGATGTCTGTCCCGCTAACTCTATAACTTCTGTCAAGGATGGAAATAAAATTTCTGTTCATAAAAGAAGAGTTGAGATAGTGAAGATTAGCAAGAAGTTAAGATCTCAGCCTGAATTTTCCCAGGAGCATCTTTATCCTTATTAATCCAGGAAAAAGAGAAAACATGGGATTTCCTAAAGGAACTTGTACCAAGTGAAAAACAACCAACAATCCAAGAGTGCACACCCCTCCAACTGGAATAAAAATTTCAAATCTTGTTGAAGGTCAGTTCTCTGAGCTCTTTAGGACTCTAACCAGTTATACACAAAGGGCATGTAACTTACTACAGTGTGAAAATTTAAGAAAATCTTTTCTGTGTGCTTTGTCAGTTTCACAAATGGTCTGAACGATCACAAAAAAAGGAAGAAAGGAGAGACAGGATCAACTGATCCTGGGAGTCTTACAAAGTCACTCTGTTCTGCTTGTATTTGAGAAAAAAATAAAACACCTTTGCTATGATTCACCACATCATAGGAACTCAAGAAGCTAGAGGAAGACAACATAAGAAGGAAGAGAAAGGACGCAATGAGAAGAAATGATGAGAGACGAGAAGGAGAAAATGTCAGCTCCAGTCAAGCTGCCCCATCAAAAGACTGCTTGCTCAGATCCTGATTCCATGGTCAGAGGCTCCGGTGCCCTGAGCATCTTTCCACTTTTGCTGTTCTCATCTCTCTACTTCTCCCAAAGCCAATAATGACAAGAAATAGAGTAAATGTCTCTGTTTAGGTGGTAGGTGGAGCAAGGGGTTTTCTAAGTTTCTTAGAAACTTAGCTTTTCTAAGTTTCCAAAGGAGCAGCGAGATCTGGGTAAAGAAAGTAGGGAAGGCACCACTGCTCCCCCAGAATCTCTACAGTGAAAAGTGAAGCTTCTCATCTTTGAGCTCCCCACATTTAATATAGGTTTTTCTCTGAGGTCCTTCAGCATCTCCTGCCCCACCCGAAGAGAGTAAGTATACCCGTGGAAATCCCCTGAGCCAACTAGCACATGCTGTACCAAAATATTGTGTCTTGACTTTGTTCTTTTACATCTTCACAACTAAAGGAAAGAGATACAATCAAAATGATAGTCCACTTGAATGATAAACAAGAGAATTTAAAGAGACATGACCCAATTACTCACCCGTGGAGTGACAGCCTGTGAGCAGTTCACGAGGTCTGTGTTGCTGGATGGCTATAATTTGTGATTTCTCTTTGAACACTTAGTTCATGAAAATTTATAATTGCAGCTTTCTTGAAAGGATGTTCAGCCCAACACTCAATCAGGCTTATGATTGTCTAACTGAGCATTCAAAGAAAAATCAGAAGTGAGAACACAAATTATCATTTGATGCACAAAATTGTCACCATTTATTTCTGTCACTCTTCATGGAAGATGTGTGAAAAATGCCGAAAGAAGGCCTCAGCAAATGGAGGAGGTAGACTGTGTCCCATTCAGTTGGCTTCTTGCTTTGAAATGTTCCTTGAATTTGTAATCCATTGTATGACGTTATGAACAGGGCACCCCATGTCTGACACTGGACCTGCCTCAACTCTGAAGAGGGGCTTCCAGGGACTAACACAAATGCCCCACCTCTTCCTTTCACCTCTTATGAGTTTGTCACAGTACCTGTGAAAATGTGCTGAGTCGCTCGGTCTTGTCTGACTCTTTGCGACCCCATGGACTGCAGCCCACCAGGCTCCTCTGTCCATGGGGATTCTCTAGGCAAGAATACTGGAGTGGGTTGCCATGCTCTTCTCCAGGGGATCTTCCCAACCCAGGGATAAAACCCAGGCCTCCTGCATTGCAGGCAGATTCTTTACCAACTGAACCACCAGGGAAACCCATGTAACAATAAGACAAGCTAACTCATGTGACTTTCTAAGACTGCTTTACACTGGGGCAAAGGATGTTATTCATCTTGGTTACTATAGCCATTCTTGGAGCTTCCCAGGTGGCTCAGAAAGTAAAGAATCTGCCTGCAATGTAGGAGGCCTGGGTTCAATTTCTGGGTTGAGAAGAGTCCCTGGAGGAGGAAATGGCCACTCCAGTATTCTTGCCTAGAAAGTCCCATTGACAGAGGAGCCTGGCGGGTTACAGTCCATGGTGTCTCAAAGATCCCGCTACGACTGAGTGCACTTTCCCACTTTCCCATAGCATTCTTACAGGTCCATAGGACCAAAGCTACTCAATAACAGTGAATTGAACAGAAGTTTATAAGTCACTGTCCATTCAGCATCTCTGGAATTGTCACCCTATATTCACAGTCTCGCGGATTTTTCTTAAAAAAAAAAAAAAGGTGAATCAAGACAGTGGTGTTCCATGGCCAGAATCCAGGTTAGATTATCCATGACAAGTCAGACGTGAGCAAAAGTGTGTTGATGACAGAACTGTTATCTGCTTATGACTTTGAACATAAATGATGTGGAAGAGCATCCAACAATTAGTAAGAAGTCATCCAGGCTTGGGCTTCCCTGGTGACTCAGCGGTAAAGAATCTTCCTGCAACACAGAGGTTGTGGGTTTGATCCCTGGGTCAGGAAGGTCCCCTGGAGCAGAGCATGGTAACCCTCTCTAGTATTCTTGCCTGGAGAAGTCCATGGACAGAGGAGCCTGGCAGGCTAGAGTTGGATACTGAAGCGACTTAGCATGCACGCAGCCAGGCTTGACAAATATCATGGTTTTAACCATGAGGCTGTTTTGAGGACAATTTTTATGGACAAACTAGTTTAAGGAGAGTCTAAATGACCTCTATCATTGTCTCAGAATTCTGTCCTGTATACGTCGGTACCAGTGCGGCACACATGTATCTTATATTCTTGAAAAGCTGTGTGGGAATCAGATTTTCACAACTAGAATCCTATTTTAAATACACAGGGAAAACTGTTTATCCATTAAACAAAGGGTCGGCAGATTTTTTCTGTAAAGAGCCAGATAGTGAAGATTTTACACTTTGTGTGATGTACAGTTGGTGATAGAATCACAAAGCAACCATGTATCAACACAACTTTACTTACAAGACCAAGTGTATGTGTTAGTCACTCAGTCGTATCCAACTCTTTGTGATCCCACGGACCGTAGCCCACCAGGCTCCTCTGTCCATGGAATTCTTCAGGCAAAATTACTGGAGTGGCTTGCCATTCCCTTCTCCAGGGGATCTTTCCAACTCGGGGATCGGACCCAGGTCTCTTGCATAGCAGGCTGATTCTTTACCATCTGAGCCACCAGGGAAGCCCATTACAAGAACAAGTAGTGGGCCAAATTTGGCTCCTGGGCCATAGCTTGCCAACTTCTACATTAAACAAATAATTCTCAGGTGGCTACTACGATGGATGAGGCATAGGTAACCACCAGTGATACACAAAAAAAATACACAACAGAAAAGCTTGTGGAACCCTATCATGTATGTTCAGAGATGGGAGGCAGGACAATTTAAAATATACCTGCAGTAAATGACTTCATTAAGTACACAATCTTCCTTCACAGCAACACTCACTCAGAAAAGCAATTGATAAACTTTGTCTGTTTAGATTTTTGTCTCATGAATCTTTTAAAGTGGATCTAAGATAGTTCAAGCCTAGATTTGAATCCACCACCTCCATCTGAAATAAGGCCAGTACATTTGGGGTCAGCCAGGGATGCCGAAGAGGTACCAGCCTCTGAAAGGCTCCATCCCTTCCTTTCCTCTTCTTCTGCTTACAACAGCGATACTTTTACTCACACTTCCTGTTTCTGGCACTTGCCTTCTTTTCTTCTGTTTAGACTTCCCCCCTACTTCCCCGCTGTGGTTAAACAAGTATAAAGTCCTAAAGCTATAGATTTAAGTTGCTCGCTCTCTCTCTCTCTCATTCATTCCTACGCATAGGCTCACGCGCTGGCTGTCTCCTCTATTTCTCTCTCAGAATGACACTTCTAAGTAGAGCTTTGGGTATGCTTTTCTATTTACTTCAAGCTGTTTCTGGAGAAAGTGGCTATGCAGAAAATGGTGAGTCATTTCTGATTTTTCTTCATGATTTCAGATGATTCCTAGCATCTATTTCAGTTGCTCAGATCCCTAATAGACTGGAGTGGGGCACTGGGTTAAATTTAAGGGAGTTTGAGGGCTTACCACCATTTTGCCTGTTCTAACCACCAGGACAGGGGGCCTGGGGCCAACACTGCAAGTGGTCTGTAAAGCCTTAGAATTGTCAAGGGATGCACTTGACTCTCCCAGTGTGAATCTTAAATATTTGTTGATGCCTCTGATCTTACAAAAAGAACACCCATAGAGACCCAATGGTTATGCTTGTTAGAGAACCTTCAAGGTAACTTTACCTTGCTAAGAAAAGAAGCTCATTTTGTTTTGCTTTATCTTTTTAGGAGGCTCCAAAAATATCACTTTCAAGATAAAATAGTATCTAGAAAACAACCACTTTGTCTGCACTTACCTTTGCGTTTTCTCAGCACCTATTCCAGTATCTAGAACATAGCAGACATTTAACAAATATTTGAAAATTTCTTCAAAACACATGTAAGAATTAAAGATTTTAAAATTAAAAAAATAAAAACTAAAAAAAATAAAAAAATATGATCTAACTCCACAAAATAAATAAATTAATTAATTAAATTAAATAACCAAAAAAAAAAAAAAAACTTTAGTTTTGGTGTGATCATGTGGTATTCTTAGTGAATAACTGAATAGGGGTAAGATCTGAATGAGTTCTTTTTGAAATATATTTAACTGTATCCAGGCCAATGAATTTATCATCATATAATAAGTCTCTTTAGAATCCTTAAATACTTAGTACCTAGAGGCAGATGGTGTCTACTTTGTAAATCTATTGTAATTACAACTGAAATTATGCAAAGATGAAGTGGCCCAGAGGAGCCACCTGGAAACTTGGACCACCAAATTGTTCCTGAAAATTAAATGCTTTCACTTCAAGATTTTAAAAGTATTTGCGTAGTGAAGCTATTAAGCACATCAGCCTAAGACTCAGCTTAGATAGCTTAAGTCATGTAATCACTAAGGAAGGAAATCCCTAGCATATTTTCATTAATGGAATTGTCTGAGGGTTGACATTTTTCATAGTGTGACTGTGAATGAATCACTTTGTGGGGGATGATAATTATTTCATGGTAAATGTTTTCTTGTGTCTGTACATGTAGATGCTTGGCAGGTAACACATAAATCTTACCCTTTGGAATATAATATATCCCTTCTGCTCCCCCAACCCCCGCGTGGTCATTTTATTTTAAAAACAAATTAATGATTCTCATTGAAAGCTGAGTTTTCACTTCAACTTTTTAAATTTCAGGGTATTTTTTAAGAAATCTGTAACCACCCATCCACATGATTACTTCAAAATACTTCTCGGTTTGAGGTGTCAGGAATTCAAAATAATCAACTGCTCTTTGTTAAAGATAAGTTAGTTCTCTGATAAGCATAAGAGTTATCAAGAGAAGAAGATACTTTTTAAAAATCCAAATCATTTATACTTTTAATCAACTAAGCCCTTCCAGTAGGGAAACTTCTAAACCACGTTGTCTTGTCTATAATACATATTTCAAAAATTCTAATTTTTATAAGTGAGCATTTTTTAAAAACTCACTGTTCATAAGCTCTATGTAATTTCAAAGCTGTAGTCATAATAATACCTTTGACAAAACACTCTTTTTCAAAGGAGCCCCCAAAGACTTCATGTATATTCTTCGAATTAGAATTCCTTTTTTTTATCTTTTCTCTATTTCTCAAAGACTGTGATAATAGTCTTAGCAAGCCCTTATTTAGTGCCTTCTGTGTTCTAAGCAAGATCTTTGTACTCAGTGATTCCTCTTAGTAACACGAATTTAAATATCACAACCCTGAAGCTTAGAGAGGACCTGATGAAGGATTACAGCTATACAGTGGAACAGCCAGGATTTAGATCCACACCTGTCCACCTCTGTTGCTGGAGGTCTTAACCACTCTGTATATGACTCTTAATTAAGCTGAGAGCAGATATGACATTCTCTTTGTAAAATACCATGCAATTTTTCAGGTTATTGAGGGGACTTTTCTTGTTTACAAAGCAACTTTGGCTCAGAATCAATGAGCTCAGAACCTGCTAAACAACCAATGAGCTATTTCTCAAAACACAGCCATTTTAACTGTATGACCACTACTTTTTTCTCTTTCATGGAAGTATTAATTTACAATGTTGTGTTAGTTTCAAGTTGACCCACAAATGTCTGAATCCAAAGAGTAATGTAGGTTCTGTTGTACCAGATTGGTAGACGTTCTAAGGAAGAGAAAATATTTAGAGTGCATGAGTACTGTCATATAAGGGCAGGCTAAAGCCACCCAGAACCATTCCATCAAGAAAGGTGCCAGCAATTAGGGGACTGGATCTCACTCGGTAAGATTAGGAGTGAATATTTTGACATGGGAGCCCCAAATAGTGGGCTGCCCCTCATTATTTAAAACTGCCATTAAAAAGAGGGCCATATCCAGCTGAAATACAGTTCAGTTCAGTCACTCAGTCATGTCCAACTCTTTGCGACCCCATGGTGTGCAGCACACCAGACTCCCCTGTCCATCACCAACTCCCGGAGCTTGCTCAAACTCATGTCCTTTAAGTCGGTGATACCATCTAACCATCTTATCCTCTGTCGTCCCCTCCTCCTCCTGCCTTCAATCTTTCCCAGCATCAGGAGTCTGCTGGTGGCAGAATTGTGAGCTCGATGGACTCTAGGTGTAGTCAGAAGGAACAGTGCCTGCAGCTCTTACCTAGGTGTGGCTCTTCAAGATTTGTTGCTTTGACTGAACTGAACTTTCTCTCAACCGGTTGGTCCACTCACAACCAGCTTTACTAATTCTCCCAAAGAAATACTGGGTTGTTGAAGTAAAGAGGATTCTGTCTGTAATCCCACGGCCTTCAGGATACTCAGTTGGGGTTTAATTTTCAGTATATTCTCTATCCTATTTAAAGCCTGTGCTGTGTTGTGCTGTGCTTAGTCGCTCAGTCGTGTCTGACTTTTTGCGACCCCATGGACTGTAGCCCGCCAGGCTCCTCTGTCCATGGGGATTCTCCAGGCAAGAATACTGGAGTAGGTTGCCATGCCCTTCTCCAGGGGATCTCCCCAACCCCTAGAGCTTCAATTTTCTAGTACCGGTGGCCAAAGTAGTTTCAGTATCAATGGACCTTGAAGCAGTCATAGCTCACACTCAATCTCTCTGAGAATGGCTTTGGTTACTCTGGATTTTCTCAGATCCCAGATGGAGTATCTTTGATGACATATTTTTCTTTTTTAAATACTATTAAATATACACACAAAATATATATTTAATCTTACGGGCTTCAATCTATCTTAAGAAATCAAATACTATCTCTAAAAGACAGTACTTTCAAAAAGCAATGGCATAAAAATTCTGGTTTCCCACATGCTTCTAGAATTTTTCTCATATTCATAAAACACAATATCTGTAAAAGGAAGATATACTAGCACAGAAGTAGTATCTTTAAGATTTATGGGAAGCTCCACCAAGTCTGAGTCTTGTGATGTAATTTTTTCTGATCCTGTTTGCCTCAGTTAGTAGCTTAAGACAAGCGGCCTTAAATAAATATTCACACAGTGGGAAAAATCAATGGGATTTTTAGGTGGGATATCTGTTTAGGTAAGGGAAAGCTCCTGTTTTAAGAAGTGAACTTCTGACTGCAAGATAGCTATCATCTTCTATCATTCATTCAAAAAATATTCTTGGGAGGCAATAAAGGAAAATTAGTAATAAAGTACAAGGTTAGATTAGGTGGCACATAAATAATAGAGTATCTCATTTAAATGTATAGACTAACAAAGAAATACTCATTATATAAAAGAAAGGATGCATTTAGTGTCTCGTTCTGGATCTCCAATGCTCTTGCCCAATAGCGAGATATTTATAAATCTTTGGAGACTATTTATTAATTGTGATGACTTTTTTCTATTAGAAAAAAATCTATGCTTATGAAGCTTTGTCTGAGTTTTGTCATTTTGTTTGTTTTTATTTTTGTTTTTTTCGAAGTCCTATTTCTTGTCTTGCCCTTGGGCTTTCCTTCTTTAGACAAACAATCAACATTCCATGTTTGCCATGAAAGGCTACCATTCCAGCAACATCAGTCCAGATTGCACAAGGAGGCACTTATTGGCTTCATTAACATCTGTAGGTTTGTTCCTTGCCAGGAGATTTTGATGACACAGAACTGGATGACTACTCATTCTCATGCTACAGTCAGCTGGAAGTGGATGGACTCCAGCACTTGCTGACCTGCACGTTTGATGACTCGGACATCAACAGCACCAATCTGGAACTTGAAATATGGTGAGGAATGGTGCCTTCAAAGGGTGCTTAGAAATCCCCCATCTCTCTTTTGTATACTACACACAGCAACAGCTGCAAAGGAGAGTATGGGGGCTAATTATCAAATATTAAAATTGAGTAAATTCCAAAAATTTCCTCAAACTCCTTGTCTTTCACCAAGAGACTCAAGCAAAGAAACACTCAGGAGCTCATCTATCAGGTCTTCGCTGCTACAACCAAATGATGGTGTGGATATGGGAGGTCCCACATCCCTCCTGACTTCAAGTCAGAATTTAAATTCTGATTGTCCTGGTTCATTCCTCCCCTAAAGGCTCTTTGCCCAACATGGAACAATCTAGTGTCTTCAAGCCATACTCCTGGGCGGGTGCCTGGTTTCTGATCCTAACACAAGCACTTAGCTAGCTTTTTAA
This sequence comes from Ovis aries, assembly GCF_016772045.2. Classification (NCBI taxonomy): domain Eukaryota; kingdom Metazoa; phylum Chordata; class Mammalia; order Artiodactyla; family Bovidae; genus Ovis; species Ovis aries. The sequence goes on along the minus strand of NC_056069.1, from coordinate 38,472,547 downwards.
CCTCGAGTAAGTTGTGTAACTTATCTATTCCTTTGTTTCTTCACCTGTTAAATACCACCTCATAGGGAGATGTGATGGTTAAATAATGTAATACTTCAATTATTTAATTAGATGACACATCCAGTATGTAATAAGTAATGAAAAACGGACATTAAGTCAAAACTCTGTGAATCTAGACCCAACTGCCACCCAGCCAGTTGCCGATACCAGTTTTCTAAAAATCCACAGGAAGAAATTGACTCTGGGTTTCATGGAGCCACTAAGAAAGGTAAAAAGAAAGAGAAAGTCTCTTAGTGGGTTTGAAAGTTTAGTAAAGAGCTCAGAGAACTTATCTTCTCCCTCTTCCACAAAACATCTCTTGTTGCCAAGAGTTACTATCTCTGATGACTTGAAAAAAAATACTCTGTCATGAAATTCTGACTTGTGGCTATTTCCAAATTCATATCAGATGACCTAATTTTAGTTAGTTGTATAGTAAGGAAAATGAGTCAAAATCTACCAGTAGTAAAAGAGGGCTTCTTATATTCCATAGACAGCCAATCTCCCATGACACATGGTCTTGACAAGTCCTGGATCCCATGTCTTATGTTAATTCCCTGCCTCTGTGCATGCAATATCTCCTGCTAAGGTCTTTGGATAAATATGACCTTGAACTTGAATGCCACAGTGTGTTCTCAGTCTGCCTCTGTCAGTTCACTTTTATCACATGCTTTCCAGGAATAACATACATCTAGAGAAAAGGAACCTACAATGTCCAGGGTCTGTGCAACAAGTACACTACACTAAAGCTGCTGAACAACTCATTCAAAAGATGCACATCATTTTTGTGGGCAAAACCCCTCTGACACAGAGGTCTACTTTGCCTCTCCAGTTAGCTGGGTGGTAAACAGCAGCGGTTTTATTTGGGGAGGTGGAGATAGACCTTCTGTCCACTTTCACTCATAACAGTATCTGACCACTTCCTTGGCCACTTGAACAAACTTCCTCACTTCCTTTCACGAGTCTCTTGATTTCTCCTGTCGTATTTTAACCTGTCTGTAGCCTCCGTTTGGGTTGCTAGGTTGGATTCAGATATTTCCATTGGAAAAGGATTGTTTTAAGACATGTTTTCCACGTTAAAAAGTAAGTATGAAGCCCTCAGTAGGCTAAGATGCTTCTGGAAGGCAATCATTTTTGCAAAGTTAGCTACACCTTGAGGGGAAGATTCATGCAACTCCTGGATTCTGAGCAGTCATGTAGCTCAAGTTAAGTGTGTGTTAAGTCATTTCAGTCATTCCTGACTCTTTGTGATTCTATGGACTATAGCCCACCAGGCTCCTCCTGGGATTCTCCAGACAAAATTACTGGAGTGGGTTGCCATGCCCTCCTCCAGGGGATCTTCTTGACGCAGGGATCGAATCTGCATCTCTTATGTCCCCTGCATTGGCAGGGATTTTTGTTTTGCTTTGTTTTGTTTTTACCACTTAGGGCCACCTGGGGCACATGGGGGGCTGTAGCTCAAGTTAAAGCCCCTTAAATAGTGTTGAATTTTCTGCAAAGTTTGGACTTCTGTCCCCCAAAATTGCTTTATGCAAGCTTTTCTCTTTTTTTCTGTGAATATAAATTTATAAAGAAAGAAATTGGAAATCACTGGAAACTGAGTTCTGCTGAAGTCTTTACACAGGTGGGATTTTTGATGGAAACCAGATGTTTCCCAGAGGGCTCACCAGGGTTATTTTCCAACAAGCACTTACCACCTGCCTGATCTGGCCGCCAGACTCCCAGACTTAGAAACCAGTAATTTAGTGTTCGATATGTGGATCCATCTTTCGGGGATGGACTTGGGTTAGCCAAAATCACAGAGGCAAATGACCAGCATGCCAAGTGACAACCTCACATGGATAAATGCAACTCTTACAGTGACCCAAATATTCATCCCACGCTCAAGTCTTTGAGGGGAGGTGGCAGAGAGGGCAGTAGATCATACATCAGTATAAATGCACTCTCACTGGGGGATCTAGAAATTTTTTGTTCACCAGCACCCTGACCGGCTCCCAGCTACTGGCAGTGACAAAGCTGAAGCTCCGGAAACAGGCAGGGAGGTTGTTATCCCAATAATCAATATAACCAATAACCCAATAACTAGCTCTGTGACCCGAGAATCACATTTAAAGTCTGATCATAACAACCACTCACACTGGGGTAGAAGGATTAGTGTTTGGCTTATGGTTGGTGCCTGTAAATGATATTTAATTTTGTGTCATGGGATTTTCATTTAAATATGTGATCCAAAGGTTCAGTAAATATAGAAGCAAAACAAAGGAAATCTGTTTGTTGATTTTATTGATAAAACCAGAGTTATTTGATTCAGATCTCAAAGTGGTTAATTTTCTTTTTTAAATTTAGTTGCTAGCTTCTTAAAATCTAGGTATCTCTTTTTGAAAATCAGATCTGGTAATACTGGTCCCAGACAGAAAAAATTAACTGAACAGAATTCTGATGGCTTCTATAGATGGGGAATTAAATCTCAGTCCTGAAGTTAGCCCACTGTTCTCATTTTTACTACCCACGTGGACACCATAGACATGTAAATTTGGGCCCCTGCTTTTTAGCTGTTTGCATAATTTCACAGGCAGCTCTCAGAAGGTAATTGTATTTCCTTTATTTCCACATTCGTGGAGGCACCACAGTCACTCCCATGTGCCACCTACAGATACCACTTCAAATATCTCTTTTTTATTTCATCAATTACCTCCAACATCAGAGGCTACATCCAACCCAGGCTACCTCATGTTCTTGACTTAACTAGCAATATCTGTCAAGTGCTGTTAATCTAGTCCTTTCTAAACCATACTAACTTTTGAGAAGACTCTGTCTTTTAGGATCAAATGAGGAATAACCTCTGTGGTTTGTTTTTAGTATTTCCTGTTTGCAGCAACAAGAGAAACGTGTTTATCACACTAAACTACACAAATTTGTAGGAGATTGAAGAAAGTGTCATTAAGGTGAAGAATCCTGTGGTCCCCAGCAGTCTCTATTTTCAGAAAAAAAGGAATTTGTCTAAGTAGCTTAGGGTTGATGTCCTCCATGGGGCCAATTTTGCCAGCCTATGGGTCTACTTGGGTACCTGTAGTAATCTTTTCTCCCCACCAAAATACCCTCAAACCACACTATCCAACAGAAATATAATATGACCCACAAATGTGGGAGTGATATATGTAATTTAAATTGTCTACTGCTGCTGCTAAGCCACTTCAGTCGTGTGGACTCTGTGTGACCCCATAGATGGCAGCCCACCAGGCTCCCCCGTCCCTGGGATTCTCCAGGCAAGAACACTGGAGTGGGTTGCCATTTCCTTCTCTAATGCATGAAAGTGAAAAGTCAAAATGAAGTCGCTAAGTTGTGTCTGACTCTTCACGACCACAGGGACTGCGGCCTTCCAGGCTCCTCCATCCATGGGGTTTTCCAGGCAAGGGTACTGGAGTGGAGTGGGTGAAAACTAATTTTAATAACATCTTATTTAATGTAATTTTGCCAAAATATTATCATTTCAACCTACATGAACAAAAAATATGAACAGTAGGAATACAAATATTCATGAGGTATTTTGAATATCTACATCTTCAAAATCTGTTATTTCATATTTGGAGCACATCTCAATTTAGACAAGCCATATTTCAAAGATTCAATATCCACACTTGGGGTTGTGGCCATTGTGTTGGGGAGTGTAGTCCTCAGTTCAGTTCAGTTCAGTTCATCTCAGTCGCTCAGTCGTGTCTGACTCTGTGACCCCATGAATCACAGCATGCCAGGTCTCCCTGTCCATCACCAACTCCAGGAGTTCTCTCAGACTCACGTCCATCAAGTCAGTGATGCCATCCAGCCATCTCATCCTCTGTCGTCCCCTTCTCCTCCTGCCCTCAATCCTTCCCAGCATCAGAGTCTTTTCCAGTGAGTCAACTCTTCACATGAGGTGGCCAAAGTACTGGAGTTTCAGCTTTTGCATCATTCCCTCCAAAGAAATCCCAGGGCTGATCTCCTTCAGAATGGACTGGTTGGATCTCCTTGCAGTCCAAGGAACTCTCAAGAGTCTTCTCCAACACCACACTTCAAAAGCATCAATTCTTCAGCGCTCAGCTTTCTTCACAGTCCAACTCTCACATCCATACATGACCACTGGAAAAACCATAACCTTGACTAGACAGACCTTTGTTGCCAAAGTAATGTCTCTGCTTTTCAATATGCTACCTAGGTTGGTCATAACTTTTCTTCCAAGGAGTAAGCGACTTTTAATATCATGGCTGCAGTCACCATCTGCAGTGATTTTAGAGACCAAACAAATAAAGTCTGACACTGTTTCTACTGTTTCCCCATCTATTTCCCATGAAGTGATGGGACCGGATGTCATGATCTTCGTTTTCTGAATGTTGAGCTTTAAGCCAACTTTTTCACTCTCCTCTTTCACTTTCATCAAGAGGCTTTTTAGTTCCTCTTCACTTTCTGCCATCAGGGTGGTGTCATCTGCATATCTGAGGTTATTGATATTTCTCCCAGCAATCTTGATTCCAGCTTGTGCTTCTTCCAGTCCAGCGTTTCTCATGATGTACTCTGCATAGAAGTTAAATAAGCAGGGTGACAATATACAGCCTGATGTACTCCTTTTCCTGTTTGGAACCAGTCTGTTGTTTCATGTCCAGTTCTACCTGTTGCTTCCTGACCTGCATATAGGTTTCTCAAGAGGCAGGTCAGGTGGGCTGGTATTCCCATCCCTTTCAGAATTTTCCACAGTTTATTGTGATCCACACAGTCAAAGGCTTTGGCATAGTCAATAAAGCAAAAATAGATGTTTTTCTGGAACTCTCTTGCTTTTTCGATGATCCATCAGATGTTGGCAATTTGATCTCTGGTTCCTCTGCCTTTCCTAAATCCAGCTTGAACTTCAGGATGTTCACGGTTCACGTATTGCTGAAGTCTGGCTTAGAGAATTTTGAGCATTACTTTACTAGCGTGTGAGATGAGTGCAATTGTGCGGTAGTTTGAGCAGGCTTTGGCATTGCCTTTCTTTGGGATTGGAATGAAAACTGACCTTTTCCAGTCCTGTGGCCACTGCTGAGTTTTCCAAATTTGCTGGCGTATTGAGTGCAGCACTTTCACAGCATCATCTTTCAGGATTTGAAACAGCTCAACTGGAATTCCATCACCTCCACTAGCTTTGTTTGTATTGATGCTTTCTAAGGCCCACTTGACTTCCCATTCCAGGATGTCTGGCTCTAGGTGAGTGATCACACCATCATGATTATCTTGGTTGTGAAGATCTTTTTTGTGCAGTTCTTCTGTTTAGTCCTAGAACATTCCTAATCCTAGCAATACACACTTAGCACCAAGTAAGTTGTTTTAATTTAATTAAGTGAATGGAAATGAATTGGATTGACTCGAGTTGAGCCACTCATGGGAGACACTGAGTTTCCTTTGGTCACCTGAAGCCAGGGTCAGTGGCATGAAATGAGGTTGTCTGTTCTAGACCACAGTTGTCTCATAGTCCCATCATGGCTTCCCCTCCACAAAGAGCAGATCCTAGCGCTCAGGGCCCTTAAAGGGTGCCCATCCTTGAGGGGTCGCTAAGAGTCGGACACGACTGAGCGACTTCACTTTCACTTTTCACTTTCATGCATTGGAGAAAGAAATGGCAACCCACTCCAGTATTCTTGCCTGGAGAATCCCAGGGACGACGGAGCCTGGTGGGCTGCCGTCTATGGGGTCGCACAGAGTCGGACATGACTGAAGAGACTTAGCAGCAGCAGCAGCAGCAACAGCAGCCTTGTAAGACAGCCAGATGGTGATGCTTTATTGTTGTTGCTCATTACTCACATTTCTTGAAAAGCAAGAATGAATTGAGAATATCATTTTAGATTCTTCTCAAATGTCCAACAGTACTGGAACATTCCTACATGCTACGGATCTGTAATTGAACATTCCACACACGTCTACTAGAGAGCTCAGGAATGATCCTGGAAAGGGCTTATATATGCACATGCAGAGAAAAGTGTACACACATCCAGTTTGACCCCAGAAAACCAACACACATTCTACATTGTGGATAGCAAATGACCTTTGGAGAATATACTCTCCATATTTTTTTTTCTAAAAAAATCTGATTAATGAGAAGAATTCTCTTCACAGAAGCCAACCATTTTCTTCCACAATCCTCACTTCCAATTTGACCCAGTTTACTTCTTTTTAGGACTCTGTGGCTGGATTTAAAGGGCATGTAGGGAAAGCAAACTGGTAACCATGGTTATCACAAGAGATGTGAATCAAACTGGGGGTTGAACGAAAGAAATGAGTAATTTTCCTTTTACTCTGCATTGTTTACTTTTACAGTGAGAATACATACTCTGCTTTACTTCTTTAATTTTTATGTTGTTTGTTAATTTCATTTTACTTTCTTTTTTGATTACAGTTCATTTGGGGATAAAGTTTACCTATGGTAAAATGTACAAATACTAAATGAGTTTTGAGAAACATATATGACATGTTGCCATCACCTCAGTTGAGATGCAGAAAATTCCTTTCACCCTAGAAGGACGCATCATGTCCCCTTTCAATCTCTCATCTTCTGTGAGAAATCAGTTTTGAATTCTATCACCCTTTGGTTTGGCTGGTTTCTGATAGTTCTTATAAATGAAACAATACACTGCTCCCTCTTTTCTGTGACTTCTTTCACACAACAAAATGTTTTTGAGATTTATCCATGTTTATGCTTATCTCATAGCTCATCTTTCCAATTGCTGAATATTAATTCCACTGTTCAAATATATGATAGATTTTTTTTTTGGAACTTTTACTCTTATCCTCATCCATCTTTACAAATTATTGATCAAAGTTAGATTGTGAGATTTTATTTCTTTACCTGAATATATAAGTTAAGCAAATATCTCTCTATAAATAGTTAGCAGGGAGGAAGGGTTGAGGAGAGGGATAGTTAGGAAGTTTGGGATTGACACATACACACTGCTATATTTTACACGGATAACCAACAAAGACCTACTGTATAGCACAGGGAACTCTGTTTAATATTATGTAACAACCTAAGTGGGAAAGAATTTGAAAATTTGGTACATGTACGTTGTTGTACTTTTTGTTGTTGTTGTTTAGTTGCTAAGTCCTGTCTGACTCCCAGACTTCTCTGTCCACGGGATTTCCCAGGCAGGAATACTAGAGTGGGTTGCAATGACTTCCCCCAGAGGATCATCCTGACCCAGGGATCAAACCTGTGTCTATTACATTGACAGGCAGATTCTTTACTGCTGAGCCACTGGAAAGCATATACACGTATATGTATAACCACATCACTTCGTTGTACACCTGAAACCAACACAACATCATTAATCAGCTATACTCCAACAAATTTATCACAAATTTTTAATGCTTTTTTTTTTGATGGACATTTGAGTTTTCTCAAGTTTGAGATTATTCTTTTTTAAGTTGCCATTAAGATTCTTTCACAAATCAGTTTAATACAAATTTTCACTTCTTTGAAGTAAAAACCTCGGAGTGGAATTACTGTATCACTGGTGGGTGTGTATTTACCTTTATAAGAAACTGCCCAACAAGTTTTCCAAAGTAGTTACATCGTTCTACTCTCCTGCTCTCGATATATGAGAACTGCACATCATTCCCAATATTTGACTTTGAAATAGCATCTCGTGATTTTATTACATTTTCCAAGTGACAAATAATGTTGACCACTTTTTCATGTACTGTTGGCCATTTACATATATTCTTTTGGTAAATATCTGTTAGACTTTTGTCTTTTTTCATTGAATTATTTGTCCCTTGGGTGTGAATTCTTCATATGCTCTACATACAATTATGATGTTAGATATATGTACTACAACTATTTTCTGCTATTTCATTTTATTAATGAATTGTTATCAATGAATCTGCTATTCCCATTTCATTTTATTAATGGCATATTTTAATAAGCAAAAGATTTTCATTTGATGCAGCCCAATTTATTTTATTTTTCTTTTTTATACTTAGTGTTTTTGTGTTATGACTATATTTATGTCTACCCTCAAAGTTAGGAAGATATTTTCTCATGTTTTCTTCTAAACAGTTCATAATTTTAGTCTTTATATTTAGAACTATACGCCATACCCAATTAATTTTTGTGAAATTGAGGTTCATATTTTCCACATATTTGCTCAATTGTTCCAGGACTATTCGCTGAAGAGATTTGTTTCCACTGAATTCATTGGGTGCATGTATTTTAAATCAATTAACCTTATATGTATGAGTCTATTTCAGAACATTATATTTTCCATTGATCAATATTTCTAACTTTGTGACAGTGCTAAGCTGCTTGATGGTCAGAGCCTTATAGTAAGTTCGAAATCAAGTCTCCCAGTCCTTCATCTTTGTTCTACTTTTTTTTAAGTGTTATTTGGCTATTCTGAGTTCTTTGTGTCTCCACATAAATTTTAGAATAAGCTCCCCAATTTTTTAAAAATCCTGCTGATATTTTGATTAAAATCATATATACCAATTTGGGGGAAATCTTCATCTTTTCAGCACTCAATTTGCTAATCCATGAACGTAGCTCTCTGTTTAGATTTCCTTTAATAGCTCTCAAGAATATTTTGTAATTTCCTTTGGAAAGGCCTTAAACATATTTTATTAATTTTATTTCTAAGCATTTTGTGTTTTATTGCTATCATAAGTGGAGCTGTTATTTTTTAAATTTATTTTCCAATTTTTGGACACTAGTCTATAGTAATAAGATTGACTTTTGTAAACTGACCTTAGTGAAATCACTATATTAGTTCCTGTAATTGTGTTGGAATATCTTTATAGTTTTCCATGTGAACAGACATGTCTGAAAATAAAGAAAATTTCATTTTCTTTCTTTCCAAACTAATTATTTTTATTTGTTTCTCTTGCCTTATGCACTGGTTAGAACTCCAGTATATTGTTGAATAAAAGTAGGAAAAATAGATATTCCTGCTTTGTCCTTACCTTAGGAGAAAACTGTTAACTAGTTCACCATCAAGTGTGCTCTTAACCATAGACTTTTTGTAAATACCCCTTATCAGGTTGAGGAAGTGTCTACTGAGAGTTTAGTTGTAAATCGATGTTGAATTTTGTCATGTGCTTTTTCTACACCAATTGAGATGATCAGATTATTTATGTTTTTTATTTTGTTCGTGTGATGAATCATATTGATTGATCTTTGATTGTTGACCCTACCTGGATTTCCTGCAATGCATCCTACTTTATCATTATGTGTTAACCTCAATATATTAACATTTAATTGAGGAATATTAACTTGCAAATTTCTTTTCTGTAATATCTTTGCCAGCTTTTGGTTCCAGATGAGCTACCTTCATAAAACAAGTTGGGAAATGTTCATTTCTTCTCAATTTTCTGAGAGAATTTGTGTAAGATTGGCACTTATGATAGAATTCTTCAGTTTTATCTGGACATAAAATTTTCTTTGTAGGAAAACTTACTAGTAATCAATTTAACTTCTTTGAAAGAAATGGAACTATTGAAACATTCTATGACTTCCTTATTTTCACATTTGGGCACTATTTCTTTTTAGATTAAGTGTTGCAATATTCAACCATTTCTTATCAGAGGTTAGAGTTAATATACTATTTCATGAAAAATATAAGGACCTTGGAACAATACAATTGTACTTAACACATTCTAGCCTCTGTACTACTGTCATATATTTTATATCTATATATATTGTTAATTCCACAATGTTACATTATTTATTTTTAAAAATCTTTTTCATTTCTTTTGGTCACACTATGTGGCATGCAGGATCTTAGTTCCCTGACCAGGGATTGAACCTGTCCCTCTGGTATTGGGAGCACAGAGTCTTAATCACTGGACTGCCAAGGAAGTCCTGAACAATCTTTATCTCTAAAGAATTTATGAAAAGAAAATAGGTGGTGTTTTTTATATTTATTGTGGTACACCTAATTGCTTCCTGTAGATCTGAAATTCCACCTAGTATTATTTCCCTTTGGTCTAAAGAACTTCCTAAAACAACTTATCTCAACTTTTATATAACTGGAACTATCCTTATTTTGCCTTCTTTATGGAAGAACATTTTATATTATAAGGATTCAAAATGGACAATTTTTCCCCTTCCAGAGTCTTCAATATATTATTCCAATGTCTTCTGGGTCACATAATTTCTGATGAGAAGTGATCTACTTCTCTGCATGCTTTCAAGGTTTATTTGCCTTTGCTTTTCAGTCATTTGACCATGATGTACCTAAGTATGGTTTCCTTTGTACTCATTCTGCTTGAATTGGCTGAGTTTTTTAAGCCCAGCAGTTGATATGCTTTCTGACATTTTGGAAATTTGGGAAGATTATTTAGGTATTTTTCAGCCAAATTCTTTCTCTCTTTTTGTTCTGAAACTCTAATTGCATATTTATTTGTCCCCTTGATATTGTCCCATAGGTCAACAAGACTGTTTCTGTTGTTTCAGACTGAATAATTCTATTGATCTATCTTCAACTTCACCAACCTCTGCTTCTGCCATCTTCTATCTGCTATTAAAGCCATCCTTTAAAAACTTTAAATTTGTACTTGTCAGTTATAGTATTTTCATTTTGCTTTCCTTTCTAGTTTCCACTTCTCCACTACAGTTATACATTTGTTCAATAATTATGATAGCATTTTTTGTTTAGCCCTTAAACATATTTACAAAAGCTGCTGAAAAGTTCTTTTCTGCTGGTTCCGATATCCAAGTCATCTTAGGGTCAGTTTCCATTGACTGCTTTTTGTCTTGACTATGTGTCATGTCTTTCTTTTTCTGCTGCTTTGCAACAGCTTTTGAGTGTAGGAAGGGTGCTTTTGAAAATAGCGTAGTTTATTTATTTATTGGGTTTTGATAACTTCCTCTGCTGCTGCTGCTGCTAAGTCACTTCAGTCATGTCTGACTCTGTGTGACCCCATAGACGGCAGCCCACCAGGCTCCCCCATCCCTGGGATTCTCCAGGCAAGAATCCTGGAGTGGGTTGCCATTTCCTTTTCCAATGCATGAAAGTGAAAGTGAAGTCGCTCAGTCGTGTCTGACTCTTCGCGACCCCATGGACCACAGCTTACCAGGCTCCTCCGTCCATAGGATTTTCCAGGCAAGAGTACTGGAGTGGGGTGCCATTGCCTTCTGCCTAACTTCCTCTGGCAAGCATTAATTTTAACTCTGTTACTCAGTTAACTTAGGCTGGATTAATCTCCAAATTTTTCTTTTCAGGCAGCACCAAAAATATCTGTTTAGTTCTTTCTAGAACTATCTAGCTATTTTCACAGTTTCCTTGGAGCTTTCTCCACATTAGCATAATTAAGGGGACATATAATAATTTAAGCAGAGTTTACGTATAGACCCGGTGTCTTCTATCTCTAAAGCGTCTCATTTCTAGGCTTTCCCCCCTTAAAAATACCCAGCCATTCAGGCCAAATGAAATTCTGTCCTCTCACTTAAGATAGTAGAACTGTGGCCTTTTATTAGATTCTAAATGCCCACCACAAAGCACCCTTAGATAAAACAAAACAAACAACATAGAAAGAAGGATCTAATCCACCCTTTTCTAAAGAATTAAATTCCCTTTAGTTTCTGCCTACTTTTGATTATTCTCCAATGCTTTTAAATAGTATTTTCAAAAATATCTTGTTCAAAGTTTATTGTAGTTTTTGTTGAGGGTTAGTGTGATATAAGCTATTCTGGAACTGAAACATACTTGAAAAACTTTTTATATTGAGATCTAGCTGATTAATAAACAGTGATAGCTTCAGGTGAACAGCAAAGGGACTCAGTCTTACATACATATGTATTCATTTTCCCCAAACTCCACTCCCATCCAGCCTGCCGCATAACACTGAGCAGAGTTCCACATGCTATACTGTAAGTCCTTGTTGGTTATCTATTTTTAATACAGCAGGGTATACATGTAGGCTTCCCTGATGGCTCAGTAGTAAAGAATTTGCCTGCAGTGTAGGAGACACAGGAGATATGGATTCCATCCCTGGAAGAATTTTTTTGAAAAAATACAATTTGGAGCTTCAGATGGAGCTGCATTGTAGGCAACATTTTCTTTTCTTGCATTTCCTGAAAGTCTGATCTTTTTGGTCACAGAAGTGACAGAATTCCGTTCCTAGCGCATTTAATCCAAGAAGCATGGGGAGAAGAGTTGATTTAACAATTTGTTGATCAATTAAAAGTGGAACTCAGCCAAAATTACCTATAAAAATTCCAAAATTACCTATTAAGTGTATTTTTTGAATATTTACTTCTATGCGGGGTAGGTGGGGGGTGGGGTTTGTTTTTCCCTGGTGGATCAGACAGTAAAGATTCTGCCTGCAATGTGTGAGACCTGAGTTCAATCCCTGGGTTGAGAAGATTCCCTGAAGGAGGAAATGGCAACCCACTCCAGTATTCTTGCCTGGAGAATCCCATGGACAGAGGAGCCTGGCGGGCTACAGTCTATGGGGTTGCAAAGTGTTGAACATGACTGAGCAATTTACACACACACACATTTTATTTTATGATGGCACTGGGCCTTAGCTGTGATGTGCAACCTCAGTAGTTTTGGCACGAGGGTCCAGCTGCCCCAGGACATGCGGGAGCCTATTACTAGTTCCTCAAACAGGGACTGAATCTGCATCCCCGGCATTGGAAGACAGACTCTTAACCACTGGACCATCAGGGAAATCCCTGTAGTGTATATGGCTTCTTGTATATAATCCTTTAGATTAATTTAAACTTTTTTGTCAATATTTCTTTACATGCGTTATTTTTTTCAATATATTTCTGCAGAACATCAAAAAAAGAAAGAAAGAAATTAGCTTCCCATCTAAACAAAGTATTTCTCTTCTAATAATCAAGTCTAAAAGTTAAGAATGTTTCATTATTTTCATGCACATGTTTGACTAGAGCTTGAGTAAATGACCACATTAGAATGGCAGCAAAAATCTATTTTAATTTTCTCTCTCTCAAACAACATATTAAAAAGCAGAGACATTACTTTGCCAACAAAGGTCCATCTAGTCAAGGCTATGGTTCTTCCAGTAGTCATGTATGGATGTGAGAGTTGGACTATAAAGAAAGCTGAGCACTGAAGAGTTGATGCTTTTGAACTGTGGTGTTGGAGAAGACTCTTGAGAGTCCCTTGGACTGCAAGGAGATCCAACCAGTCCATCCTAAAGGAGATCAGTCTTGGGTATTCATTGGAAGGACTGATGCCGAAGCTGAAACTCCAATACTTTGGCCTCCTGATACAAAGAACTGACTCATTTGAAAAGACCAGGATGCTGGGAAGGATTGAAGGCAGGAGGAGAAAGGGACAACAGAGGATTAGGTGGTTGGATGGCATCACCGACTCAATGGACATGAGTTTGAGTAAACTCTGGGAGTAGGTGATAGACAGGGAGGACTGGTGTGCTGCAGCCCCTGGGGTCACAAAGAGTTGGACATGACTGAGCGACTGAACTGAACAGAACTGAACTCTCAAATGTGGATCTACTCTATGGACAAATTTAAAGCCACACAACTGAAATGTAGATGTGACGCTATTCCATTCTATACAATAATACTTGAATTAAGACAAATTCCTTTTTTGTTTTTACAGTGGGGCGCTTTTGGATGTATATTGCCTGAATTTTAATAAACTGCAAGAGAGGTATTTCCTCAAGACAAAGAAATTCTTACTGATTGGAGACAGTAAAATATGTGTGAAGCTTGAAAAAAAGAACATGACTTGCAGAAAAGTGAACATAGTGAAGATAGGTAAGAAGTTGTATATGGGATATGTTGTCATTTTTCTGATTCTGAAGACAGATATCTGTGTCTAAAGTTTTGGGATGTTAAAAGTGGACAAATCATGAAAACTGCTTACAATAGAAAAGATAAAATTCTCTATCGCACATAATTTTTTAAGAGAAATGAAATTTTGAAACTGATGTTGCTAATTCTTACTGTGAGAGAACTCTGAGGGTCTTCAAATTCAGCTATGAAAAAGGGTGACTGGCACTTACAGCCTGCAGGAAGCATTCATCTGTTTGAAGTGTCTAGCTGGAGCTGGGCCTCCAGTACTTTACCAACTCACATCCTTTCCTTACCTCACTTTACATTTTCCTGAATTCCTTGTAATCTTCTCCCATATGCCTACTATATTCTGAATGTGTTTAGCTAAATCACCAAGTTTTTTTTTAAGTAAATATACCTTTGAAAAAGAAAACTTTTTATTTTTCATTGGAGTATTGCTGATTAACAATGTTTTGTGATAGTTTCCGGTGAACAGTGAAGGGATTCAGCCATACATATAAATATGCCTTTCGTATTAGAATTCTCCAGAGGAAACTGAAACAATAGGATAGAGAGAGAGAGAGAGAGAGGAGAGATGAGAAAAAGAAATTTATTTTAAGGAATCAACCATCATGGTTGTAGGAGCTGGAAGGTCTAAAGCCTATAGGGTGACCAAGAAGGCTAAAAATTCAGGCAAAAGTGGATATTCCAGAGGACAGGAAAGAGTCAAAATTCCAGAGGGTAGACCAGGCAGTCTTGAAACTCAAGCAGTGCTTCTATGTTACAGTCTTAGGACAGAATGGCTTCTTCAGGGAATCTCAGTCTTCGCTTTTGAATCTGATTAAATAAGGGCTACCAGATGGAAGAGAGTAATCCGTTTTACTCAGTCTACTGATTGAAATGTTAGTCGTGTCTTTAAAGGAGTTCCCAAGGTGGCACATGGTAAAGAATCCGCCTGCCAAGCAGGAGACAGGGGTTCAATTCCTGAGTCAGGGAAGATTCCCCAGGGAAGGAAGTGGCAACCCATTCCAGTATTCTTGCCTGGGAATCCCATGGGTGGAGTGCCATTTCCTTCTCCAGGGGGTCTTCCTGACCTAGGGATCATACTCATGCCTATTTCATTGGTAGGTGGATTCTTTACCACAAAACCACCTGGAAGCCCAGTTATGTCAATATTAGTTACCAGTTCTCCATTCAGTTAACAAACAAATAAATCAATCTGATAGCCTGGGAATATAGACACAAAAAGCTTTTTTCCCATTAATTACAAATTTATGACACTGAGGTGACTAAGGTTCTTTTTTCAAAACCTCAGAGATACCCTGGTGGAGGGGAAATGTCTAAGCCAGTTTTGATATGTTGGTGCAATGGAGTCCTAACTTCTTGTATTCATTCTGCCTGTGGAGATTGACAAGTGAAACAACACATGTAAGGGAGTAGCTACTCAAAGTGATTGAAGGGTGTTTTTGGGTTTTTTGGGTTTTTTGTTTTTGTTTTTGCTGGTTTTAAATACTATGGCTCTGTCTCTCCCTATTTGCAACCCCTCCCTTCACCCTTCTGAAAGAAAATTGAAGGTAAAGGAGTAATACTCATTAGAGACGACAAAGAGAAACTTGGAGCCTAGTTCTCAGCTTTGTACCACTAAGACGGAAGATGGTAAAGAGTGAACACAGACATTTCAAGTGTGAACAAGCATCTAGTGAAAAAGCAGAAGTAGAGTAGGAAAGAGGCTGTAGACACAACCAGTGTGAGTGCCTCAGATGGGTGGCATGACTCGGTATCTCTGAGTATGGGACACAAGCAAGCTGTGTTTTGGTCGTCTGGGGGCTCAGCCTCTATGGATGGACATTCAGTTTGTGTACAGGGCACTATATCTAAAGGTTCACCATTTACACTGCAAATCCATGTTCAGTCCTGGAGAGCAGGCAGAGAGGGCGGAGACTCTGTCCTATGCCAGAGTCCTGGAACCCCAGAGGAGAGCCCCTTCCTACGGAAACCCACCCAGCTCACAGAACTCACAAGCCTCTTAGAGCTAGAGCCTATGAACTACTCAGGGCACACTCCCAGGCTCCTGATGGCACCCTGTCCCCTGGGAAGTCCCCAAATTTCATATACCCAGCACTTTTAGAAGTCCACATTCCATGCCATCCAGCAGACAGCAAACCTGACTGGTTGCCTCCTCTGAAGGACCAGGGGAGAGACAGCATGTGCACCCCATTGGTAGCATGGGTCTGTGAAGGGGTAGTATGAGCACCTCGGGGCTTCAGAAAGCACAGCTGGGCAAGGATGAATGGTGGTGAAGACATGTCTCCCAGTAGCATCTTCTTCTGGTTCCTAATGTGACATCTCATTACTAGAACTGTCATTTAACTAAACTGAAATTGGATGCTTCTGATTAATCCCCAGAGCCCAGCTCCCCAGAAGCCAGCTGCCCTGTCACTTACACTCCCTTTCTCTAGGTGTGAGCCCCCAGTGAGTCTGGAGGGACAGTTGTCTATTTCTCCCCTTTTCTTGTCAAAGTAAATTGATATAATAGTTCAGGTTGTGTCAAAAATAAAGTGTTTTAAATGTTGCTTGAGGAGTTAACACCTTTTTCTAATTTGCTCAAATGCCTCCTTGAGGCTAGAAGCAGACCGGTGTGGGAGAGTCTGAGCAAGCTGGTGGGAGAGAGTGAGGCACAGAAATGAAAGCTAAATGAAGGAGAGCAAGTTCATTTGTATCATTTTTTTCAGATTCCACATAAAAGTGCTATCATGTATTGTCTTTCTCTGTTTGACTTACTTCACTTAGTATGATCATCTCCAGGTCCATCTGTGTTGCTGCAAATGGCATTATTTCACTCTTTTTAATGGCTGAGTAATATTCCATTATGTATATGTATCACGTCTTTATCTATTCATCTGTCAATGGACATTTAGATTGCTTCCATGTCCTGGCTATTATAAACAGTGCTGCAATGAACCCTGGGGTGTATGTATCCTTTCAAACCATGCTTTTCTCTGGACGTACGCCCAGGAGTGGGATTGCTGGCTCATGTGGCAGCTCTCTATTTTTAGCTTTTTGAAGGAACCTCCATACTGTTCTCCATACAAATGAACTTATTTACAAAACAAAAAGAGACTCACAGAATGAACTTAGAGAATAGATTTATGGTTACCAGGCAGGAAGTGTGAGGAGGAAGAATAGATTGGGGGGTTGGGATTGACATGTACACACTGCTTTATCTAAAATAGATAGCCAATAAGGAACTACTGTAAAAAATAAGTAAATAAATAATTTTTAAAAAATAAATAAATTGAAGGAGCGTGAGACTCAGAATGAAACAGATTTAGATTTACACCCTAGCAGACTTGGGTTTGATTCCTGAGTCTGGAAAATCACCTGGAGAAGGGAATGGCTACCCACTCCAGTATTCTTGCCTGAAGAATTCCATGGACAGAGAAGCTCTCTGACAGCTACAATCTATGGAGTTGCAAAAAGTCGGACATGACTGAATGACTAACATTCTCTTTCAACTCATCTGAACTGGGGCCTGGAACTTCTTATTGGAGCTAATTAACCTCTTAGTTTCCTCATCATTATAGTGGCTTTGAGTGATCATTGACACAAGATGGTGTAAGTAAACTTGACACTGAGTATGTGTATAATCAACATTGGTCTGTTCTTCCCTCAATTCTTCCATTACTGAGAGGCCTTGGGAGATGGGAATGAGGCAAGGAATTCTATATCAGAGGTTTTGTTGAGAATGTGACTCTTAATCACTGCCTTGAATGGCAAGAAGGAACTGGCTTGGCTGGTGCCAGGGGGCTGACAGTCTTCTCTGTTCGCCTGTTTCTCTACAGCCACTACCTTTCCTCCTACTTCCCTTTGGTGTATCTTGCCTTTTTATAGTACCTCTGAGGGTAAAAAAGGGTAAACTTGCTCTTGCACAAGATATCCAAGGGTAAAGAAAGAACCACTTCCTCTTTTTCAGTACCTCTAGGGGAGGTACTTTCTTGCCTGGAAAATCCCATGGGCCAAGGAGCCTGGTAGGCTGCAGTCCATGGGGTCGCTGAGATTCGGACACAATTGAGCGACTTCACTTTCGCTTTTCACTTTCATGCTTTGGAGAAGGAAATGGCAACCCACTCGAGTGTTCTTGCCTGGAGAATCCCAGGGATGGGTGAGCCTAGTGGGCTGCCGCCTATGAGGTCGCACAGAGTCAGACACGACTGAAGTGACTTAGCAGCAGCAGCTGGGGAATCAAGGCTGGAAACACTTAGGCAACCACCACTACAAGCAAGTGATTATGACAAGGGAGTTAAACTTCAACATGTGAGCTCATTTAATGGGTCAGTAAGTCAGTCTTAAAGCCCAGCTCACACAGTCTGAAATCCAGCTCAATCTATTGAGTGAAACTGTGATGAACACACACTCTCTCATGAACAATAATTTTAGGTTAGCTTTTAACCTATACAACCCCCAAGCTCTGTCTGAAATCAGCCATGCAAACAAGTAGCTGTCCCATCCCTAGACAACTAACTTCCCAGGCATTAGTGAAAGACCAGCAAAGAGGTCAAGACAGGGAAGCCCCAAGTCAAGGGTGGGAGGTGGCCTGACACACATGCACTCCTAGGATTTCAGTAACTTTCTCAGAATTTGTTCAACCTGAAATAATACCTCTTCCTCCAACAACATTTCATATCTAATGCCTGTGATCCTAGGCAGGTATGCAGGAGAAAGAAGCCAGAGAGGAACTTAGAAGTAATGCAAACAAGACTGAAGGAGTGGGCAGCCTGAAGTCACACTGAAAGTTATAAGCCAGAGCTGGGATGCAAACACCCAGCTTCCATGTAGCTGAGATTAGGTGTATAAGGCCCCCAGTTTTATTGGAATAATGAATACTCAAAGTTCAAATACTCCTGCTTTGGGGTAGTTGGTAACAAGTTCTCTAGTACTCAAAAGGGGAAGAGAATGTGTTTTCATGTAAAATCAGTACCAGCAACTTTAACTAATAAGCCCTAAAACAGATTTCTCCAATAGAATTTGTTTCTTGCTGATGTGAGAGCCAAAATGTGTGTTTCTAACCTGGGGGAGGTGCTCCTTCAAGCAACATTCAGGATTCCTTCATCCTGTGGCTCCACTCTCTTCCACCTATGATGCCAAGTAGCGGAAGGGGATCCAGCAGGTAGTCATGCATGTGGGGTTTCTGGGTCAGGATGGGCGATGGTACACATCACTTCTACCCACGTCCTTCACAAGACCACACCCAACTGCAAGGGAGTCATGCTTTGAACTGGGAAGAATAAGAAATGTTTTTTACTGACCCAAGAAAGGAATGTGATTTTCAGAGCAGATGAACTTTAAAAATTATAATTGTTTCCTTGATTACCCTATAGAATGACCTCATTTCTTTTTCTTTTCCAGTTAAACCTGAGGCTCCTTTTGACGTCAGAGTCATCTATCGTGAAGGAGCAAATGACTTTGTGGTGACATTTAATACATCACACTTGCAGAAGAAGTATGTGAAAGTATTAATACATGAGGTAGCCTACCGTCAGGAAAAAAATGAAAATAATTGGATGGTATGTAGGTCAACTACATTTATGCATTTTAAAATTTATGCAGATGTGTATGAAAGTATCTTAATAAGTAAATTATATGTAAAAAGCATTAAAAAACTACAAAATATATAAAACAATAAAATAGAAACTTCTTAATGCTATGTATTTCATAATCTCAGAGGTGCATTTACCTGAGAAAGGTCCCTATAAATTTTATGCTTGAAATGAACCTTTTATTTAAAAAATCTCCCCAAAGTGTAAAAGGTTTAGGTTTCACAAAACCTGGATCTTCTCTGGTGCATTCTTGTCCTAGCTCTCATTTTTTTCCTTGCCCTATTTTTCGTCTTTATAATGTTTCTTAATGATTAACCATTGTAGACTGAGATCAAATCCATCCTCTCTATCTGGGAGTCTGAAAAAGAATCACATTTAGCACAACTCTCACAGGCAAACCAGGCAAAAAGAAAGAAAGAAAGACAAGTCACCACATTGTAGCCACGATCTGGTTTGATGGAGTTGTGGAAACAGCCTGAAGTAAGTAGGAGAGGAGATGAAATATGTCCTTCAACTTCTTTCAAGTCTGAGTTCTTAAATCCTTGAAGTAACAGCTTAATTTTCATCCTTTTAAGTGGGAGGGTTACTTAGACTCCATGAGTCGCTGCAGTTGGAATGGTCTGATTGGCTCCACAATCTGTATTGAGGAGAAAATGGAAGAGAATTAGGTCTCAGGGCTTTCAAGTTCCTCTGAAGTCACTAGCTTAACTTTAATCCTTTTGCACCACACTAACAGAAGACTGATGACAGTTGCTTTCTCAGGGGGAAGGAGATCCTACTTATCCATACTATTTTCTTTTCTCGAGCCATGATCAGTCTTTTGTGTTTGCAATTTGCTGCTATAAACTACTTACATAACTGTAATGCCCACCCCAGACCTCCTTCTATCTCCATTGACACACATACACAAACTACTAGGAGCCCTTGAGCCTGTCCTCTTCTGGTGTTTATCTGAAAATTGTATCAGTGGGAAACCAGAGAAAGGAATAATTCTGAATAAATGGTACTGGGACAATCAGTTAACTGGGAAAAATTAAGTTTAATGCTTAACTTGCCCCCATATTAAAAAAAAATTAAAATACAGATGATTTAAAGAAATTATGTAAAACAAAATTCCAAACAGGCTAAAAAATTTACAGATAAATGTTTATATAATCCTAAAATGAAGAACATTCTGAGTATAAAAGCAGTAAAAGAAAGCTCAACATGGAAACATGTAACTACATAAAAATAAGTGTTTATAAATATCAGCACATACAATAATCAAAATTGTAAAGCAAATTAGAAATTAGGTCTAAATTACCATGCATACAACTGACAGATGGTTAATATTCTTAAAAATATAAAGATGTCTTATAAAATATTAAGAAAAGGACAAATAAGGGTGATAGAAAAATTAGTAAGAAAATTAGAAATGTCTCATGAAATAGGAAACATATAATTTAAATCAGTATAAAAAATTTAACAATCAAATAAATACAAAAGTAAATAACAATGGGTATTACTTCATCCCCATCAGGTTGATAGAGCACTTTTTCCTCTTAAAGATGATAGGCAGTGTTGGAAAGACTGTATCTCTGTATTTGTTCATGATGAAAAATGATATCTCTCCAGAGGAAAATGATTCTTGCTCACTAATCTTACCATTCCCTTTCATCTCTCCTTGGGATGTGAAAAAGGAGAGAAAGAAAAAGAAGATACTGGAATGTAGAAAGTAAGGTGGGAGCCTGGGAGTGACAGATACCCCAGTGGGAGAGCCCAACTCACCTGGATAAAGATAGAGACCCATTGCCTCACTGCCCTCCTTGACCACCTGCAGCATCGTTTGAGAGCTCACACGCTCCCTCTGCCCTAGTTCTGCTGCTGACCCCACCACATCAGAGCCCCTTTGTGTAACTAATGTGAGACAGCCTCAAGAGAGTGCCCACATGACAAAAGACACTCAGCTCGAGATGATCTGGGCGACATGGCCAGCGCCTCTTTTTCCACCTTAAAAATGTAGTGCCTTTTTTGCTCCTCAGCGTGTGAATTTAACCAGTACCAAGCTGACACTCCTACAGAGGAAACTGCAACCCAATGCCATGTATGAGATTAAAGTTCGGTCCATCCCTTACGCCAACTATTTTGAAGGCTTCTGGAGTGAATGGAGTCCAAGTTTCCACTTTAGAACTCCAGAGACCAATGGCACAGGTGAGACGTGACTGGAACTTGTTCCCGCTGGTACTTTACCTCAAAGTCAAAGTGTGTGTGTGACAGTGAGAGCCAGAAACGTGAAACAAACCCGCAAGTTAGGGCTCCCAGAGGGCATTCTTACACTTTCTTTGAAAAATGGCTTGCAGTCTTTGCCCCTTTGTGAAGAATGTAGACAGAGTGGGAGTAGAACTCTAAGTAGCTGCTCAGCTGATACAGGCTGTCAGGACTCTGCTGTCCCTAGGAGCTCCTGGGAGCCTCTTGTTCTGAACAAAAGCACCACCACTGCCTCTAGCTTTACCAGTTCAGACTGGGATCCCAATGCTCCATATCTCTAAGTCCCTTCTAGGGAATACCTTTGCAGATGGCAGATGTGTAGGCTGATGTGGCTTTCCCATGCCTCTTTTTCTAGAAGAATGAAGATATCCCAGGGGTCTAAACATTAAGAACATCCACAAGAACCAAAGAACACAGCTCAGGCAGACCACTGGGAACCCAAAGCACACCCCCCCCCATATACCTTCCCTTTAGCGGATGAGCGGAACCACTCTGCCATACCAGCCTCCTCTCATCACCCTGGGAATTGCTGAGGCCACTGTAGGGAAGAGAATCCCCTTATTATCCCTTGCTTGTAGCTTCTTTCTCGTGGTGGTGGGAATCAGACGGGGGTGCTGCTATCTTTAATGCTGAGTCCCTTTTAAATTTCAAGTAACAGCTGTTCTGGACCTGGTCACCTAAGTCAGCGCTGAAACCGTGTACAAGCCCCTGTGTCCTTGTCTTTTAAAGTAAAAGACTGATTCAAGAGTTAACAATTGGCACACGTAAAGATGTAGAAACATAAAATAGCTGTCGAGCTGGGATGTGCGTGAACGCTCAGTTGTGTCCCACTCTTTGTGAACCTATCGCCTGTAGCCTGCCAGGCGCCTCTGTCCATAGGATTTTCCAGGCAAGAACACTAGCGTGGGTAGCCATTTCCTCCTCAGGGAATCTTCCCAACACAGGGATTGAACCCATGTCTCCTGCTTTGGTAGGCAGATTCTTTACCACTGAGCCACCTGGGAAGGCACTGGACTGGTGAACTGGAAACTATTTAGGTTACAAATCCACCACACAGCAGAATTAGCAACTCATAGTTTCCTGAAAGATACAGATAAAGACCTGACACACATTCCCAAGTTGTTTTTAACAGGAAACAGACCTCTCTACCAGGTGAAAACTGCCGACCTCCAGAATATAGATCCTAGACTGATTGGAACCAGAAGGTTGATGATGCTGACTCATTACCTCATCACCAACCAATCAGAAGAATGTCCACAAGCTGATCATGCTCTGCTCTTTGAATACTATAAGACTTCTCATTCTCCCATCCAAGGCAGGTCACATAGTCTTGAGGGCATTAGCCCACTGTGACCCCCTTTGCCTGGCAAAACAGTAAAATCTATCTTTTCTAATTCACCCAAAATGCTGTCTATATATTTCTATTTGACACCAGTAAACAGAGGCTGAATTTTGGCAACAGTGCCACTTACTGAAGCTAAAATTCCCCCATAAAAGCTAGTACATCATCCTCTTTACTGAAAAGCAACTTTTAAGAAATATTAAATGGGCTCAAGTTATTCAACAAACTCAAAGCATCCTGAAAGTCTTCCCCATCACATGCTTAATGACTACTAACCAAGATCTGTCCTTGCCTTCCAGGGGAGACGGATCCTGTGTTACTAACTATCAGCATTCTGAGCTTCTTCTCTGTGGCTCTGATGGTCACTCTGGCCTGTGTGTTATGGAAAAAAAGGTGAATTTCTTTTACTAATCAAGAGAGTGGTTACAGTTATTTGGGATTCCAGACAGAGCTCTAATCCTATTTATCAATAAGAAAACTACAAAGGGAAATAAGGTATTTCAGAAATTACGGTGCCCATCCTTGTCCTCAGGCACTGGTGAATTTTCATAGTTAATTTCACAAGAGGTGAAAATATAGAAACTGAACACAAGATAAGCCCTCCCCGCAAATCTTTCCACTAAAGTGTCCTAAGAGACTAAGACCCATCCCTCCAGAATGCTTGTGCAAGTGAAGGCACCCTGGGAAATGCAGATGTTTTTAAAGTCTTCAGCACACAAACTCAAGGCCCTTTTGCCTTCTGCCCCATGAGAAGGCCATGCTTGTTTCATCATTTAGACATGACCCATCAGGTTATTAATGTCTTAGCAAGATGTCCTCAGAGTGTCACACATCCCCAAGATACTCCAGTTTGGAAAGTACCAACCTAAAGCAATTTCCCTGGGTAACTTAGAAAATATGTTTCTCTTCCATTAAAATCAGTACAGAGGAGTTGCTGCCAGTGAAGAGAAGAGTAAAATGACAATGCCTATTCTGGGAAGTAGATGAGCAGATCATAATTTACTTTCATAGCTACACTATTGCCAAGCCTCATTGTCCCTTTCCTCTGGGGCTCGTTCCCAGGGGTATATCATTGTTGTCTTATTCACAGAGTAGATCACTGACCACAGTCTCTGGTCCAACCTCCCCATGGGCCAATGTGACAGTGAGACCCAGAGAAAGCAGGTCATTTGTCCAAGGTCATCCACCTAGTGAGGCAGAGCCAAGGGGAAAAAATCTGCTCTTCTGACTATGAGCTCAGAATAAGTGGGAAGATTTATGTGTCTGCTCCCTACTCCTTCATTTCGTTGTCAATGTCCTCTTATTTCAGAATTAAGCCTATCATATGGCCCAGTCTCCCTGATCATAAGAAGACTCTGGAACAACTGTGCAAGAAACCAAAAAAAGTGAGTGCTTCTGATACTTCTGTCACTCTGTCAAAGGCATCCCAATAGCCAAGAATGGCATTGTAGGATGTGGACAGGCTGAACCTCGAGTGATGGTCTTTTGTGCACCACATAACTAGGGTCCCTCAGATGATGCCAGTGGCAGGTTTCTGGAAGTAAGTAGGAAGCTAAAATGCAATACAAGTCTCAGAATTTCCTGGGCTCCCCCAGGGGTGGAGGGTGTGGCAAGTGGTCACTTTAGATGCTGAAATGTCACAGCACCTCCAGAGGCAGAGACAGCTAGAACTTGGGTGAAAGTGAAAGTGAAGTTGCTCAGTTGTGTCTGATTCTTTGCGACCTGTGGACTATAGCCCACCAAGCTCCTCCATCCATGGGATTCTCCAGGCAAGAATACTGGAGTGGGTTGCCATTTCCTTCTCCAGGGGATCTTCCCAACCCAGGGATCAAACCCAGGTCTCCCACATTGCAAGCAGATGCTTTTAACCTCTGCACCACCAGGGAAACCCTTTCTCTGATATTCCCTGTAAACCCTTGTCAGAAAGTTCTTTAGCTCTTCTCCTGAACAGATCATTTGGTGATATATCTGTCTGGTGCAGTCTTAATGTCTTCTCTCTTTTTTGATGCAGAATTTGAATGTGAGTTTCAATCCTGAAAGTTTCCTGGACTGCCAGATTCATAAGGTGGATGGCATTCAAGCTAGAGATGAAGCAGAAGGCTTCCTGCAAGACCCTCTTTCTCTGCAGCTGGAGGAGAGTGAGAAGCAGAGGTTCAGAGGCGGGATGCAGGGTCCCAGTTGGCCCTCCGAGCAAGCAGGCATTACGCCTAAAATTTTCAGAGGAGAGTCACCATTCAGATGCTTGGCTGGGAATGCCAGTGTGTGTGATGCCCCTGGGCTTCCCTCCTCCAGGTCTCCTAATGGCAGGGAAGGTGGCAAGGGCAGACCTCTAGTGTACCAGGACCTGCTCCTCGGACCTGGAACTACAAACAGCTCCCTGTCCCCTTCGTTTCCATTCCAACCTGGAATCCTGACATTAAACCCTGTTGCCCAGGGGCAGCCCATCCTCACTTCCTTGGGATCAAGTCAAGAAGAAGCCTATGTCACCATGTCCAGCTTCTACCAAAACCAGTGAGTTGTAAGAAACCCAAGATCAGAACCATCATGATGAACGAAGATGACTGAGTCCCACTCTCCCCAACAGCACAAACAAACAAATTGGATGTGGCCCCTCTATGTGGTCACAGGATTCTGAAGCAGCACTTGTGTGGCAGGAGGCAGGAGACAGGGACATTCTGTTTCAGGCAACGCAATGATTCATTTCTTTCAGAAAGGAAAAAAGGGAAAGGGAGAAAGAAAGGATGGAGAAAATGACAGAGGGTTGGGGGGACAGAAAGGGAGCAAGGGAAGAAAGAGGGAAAGGAGAACAGAGTGTTGGATACCATGATCAGGACTCACTATGTCCCCAGTGCTGTCCTACATGCTCTGCACATCTTGTCTCGCTGCGTCTTCACAGTAATCCTAGGAGGTGGGCTCAATTAGCATCATTCCCTGTGTCTCAGATGATGAAACTGTGGCTTTAATTAATCTGTCCATGTTCCCCACTCAGCAAGAGGTAGAATCAAGATTTGCTGCCCAGGAGTCTCTTCCAAGTCACATGCCTTCCTCAGTCAGGGACTGTCCTACTCTCCAGTGCCAAACTTCACCTAGATCCTGGTCAATCTATAATGTACTTGTCTCCAATCTCTTTGGCACCAGAAACTGGATTCATGGAAGATAGTCTGTCCAAGGATGATGCAGTGGAGGTAGGAATGGTTTCAGCATGATTCAAGTGCATTGCATTTATTTTGCACTTTATTTCTGTTATGATCACATCAGCTCCACTTCAGATCATCAGGCATTAGATTATGGAAGTTGGGGACCCCTGCATTGTCCAAACTGGGTCAATTTTACAAGTGAAAACGAAAGGTATAAGTTATCACTCCAGGACAATAATTGTAAACTGAAATATCCCAGGAAAATGGGGACCTGTGGTCACTGGAACTAAAAGAGCTACAAGGAAGATGGTGGGGAGGAATGGTCTCATGATGTATGAAGCACCACAACTGGCCATGTCTACAAAAAGCTACAAAGCCCATTTTATTCCATTTTTCTTAACAAGTACTTAAAGGAGAATCAACTAGATGCCCAGAATTTCTATTGTTACTCACTGTTAGGACCCTCTTGCTCCTCCCACCCAATGACCTCCCTTGATAATGGAAGAACCTCTTACTGACTCTGGACACTGGTGTATTTGAGCAACGAGCCAGGGCAAACTCTCCTCTGTGTGTAGAGACTCCCCAACCCAAATACATCTGCTGTCCCCAATTTCTACCAATATGAATGCTGCCAAAAACTTCAGGGAGAAGGATTACAAGCTCATGCTGCACACGAGCCAATTGTGGCCATGTTCTTGGAGGTTTAGAGAATATATGATGTGTGTCCTCTTGCATTACCTCGTCCAGATAAATAACTAGAGACTGTCTCAAGCCAAGATAAGACAGCAGAGCACTCTCAGCTCAGGGCTATGCAGTTGATCCCTTTTAATAGATCCCCAGACCACCCCCAACACAACCCTGACTCTGGGTGTACACAGACCAAGGACACCGGTCTAAGATCAATGTTGTTGTTCGGGAGTTGGTCCTTGTTGTTGTTGTTGTTTACATTTTGCATTTTTTCTTTGTTCTGTTTTTAGTTTGTTTGGGTAGGAGACAAAGTGTTTTTAATTTTTTTTAATTTTTGTGTTGGTTTTATTTTGTAATGTCTCTGAAGGGAGCTCCTCAAAGTGCCTTCCAAGTCCTTTTCTCTGAATCAGTAGTAATGACTATAGTCCCATAATCCCTTAGATTTGCTCAGTGCTTTTGTAATTTTTCAAAGCACTTCCATTATCCATTAGCATTATCCACTTAGTTTTCTTGGTATGTATTTATGGAAAGCTTGCTCTGTGCCAGCCACAGTGGTCAAAGACAAGATTGGGACCCTGCCCTTAAATATCTAATAAAAGGTAGCTTTAATATGCTACCTTTAATAATGCTGTAATGGAGGCATGTTTAAAGTGCCCTGTTGGAAGACAGTCAGGGAAAATGCCACAAGAAGGGGTGCTCATCTGTGTGGAGGAAAAGCAGAATCTGCCTGGCATGTGAACAGGAGACATTTGCCAACAGGTAGACGTGGGGTCTTTACCTTCCGGAGAAATGTGAACAAAGTCTCAAGGAATAGGTTATCACAGGAAACCTCACAAGCTAGCCCTCTTGCACCTTAGTCACAGAGGTCCTATTTGCTTATTATCATTATCTTTGCCTTATGTGAAAACTGGTTACATGGACAGGACAGGTAAGTTACTCAACCTTACATGTCAAGTTAGGACTGGAAGTCGTAACTTTGTATCCCTCATGTAAATAAATCATCTCTCAAAGAAAGAAAGGGATAGGTCACAAGGAAGATCAAGTTCCCTCCAGCTTTAAAATCCTGTTTTAATGTTGTTTAATGCAGATTATCATTTGAATTCAGTGAGTGAATGTCTCTGTTATCAGAGTTATATAAAATCTATGTATCATACTCTTATAATCATAACTGCTGCTAATGCTTGATTATGTACTCAGGGACCATGTATAATATAAGATGACAAATTTGTTCTGACCAACTCCCTTTGGGATTTCATTAAAACAGAAAAACTCCTGGTCAGAGACAGTGTATAAATCAGAGATGTAAACTGTTAGTTCTTACAACATGAAATGAAAATTGATAATTAGGCAGCAAAATTGGTCAATTAAATAACCATATCTGAAGCTAGAAGACCCTGGCTTATTCGACAGATATTTTACCTTACATTCTGATTTTCAGGGGAATTGACTTCAGAAAAGTCAGGTATGGCCTATTTCTGATGTGCATACCTGTGTTTTTAGAGCATTTCAAAAGAGACTACAAGACTTGGAATTGACCAGGAAGATGGTGAGCATACATGATCAGACAGCTAAAATGATGCAGATTGGATGGCATTTCTGCCAGTCCAGTGGTTTTTGTTTGAAGGTATTCTATAAAATATCCATTGTTCACTACACTGAAAGTCTCTGATTTGACTGTGTACTTCCACATGCATTACAAACATTCTGCAGAGCTGCTAAGTATATTACATGTATCCAATGTGTGTTACAATCATATATTTAATTAAATGCTAGAGAACTCTCTGTGACTGCCCTTGTCTTCTTGAAATAGGAATAGAAGGCTAACTAGAATGGGCCACACCTCTCCTCAGCCACTGGAGATGTATCAGGGTTATTTGCTGTCATTTTATGGCCTGGGGTTTTCATAGGAAACTTTTTTCATCAGTCAAGTCATTCGTTTGTAAATTAATGAATTAGTAATTTGTTGAGGATCTGCTCTGCATTACTTTGTCCTAGGCTGGACTCTGGGGTTACAGATATAAGATGGGATATTTCCAGCTCATAATCACAAGGGACAAAGACACAGAGCAACAGTTAACAATGTTGTACCAGAGCAATGACTCAAAATATGAATCATGAACCTTAGTTTAAAGCAATAGAAGCTAACTCTGGCTAATCTGAGCAGAAAAGGAATCAATCCTAAAGGAAATCAACCCTGAACCATCTGGGGAGTTAAAAATACAGGAGACGCTGTCTTCTTATCTGTCTCAGATGGGAAAGCAGGGTGTTGGCGGTTACTTCTGTAAGTTAGATACAGGACGCTTTCATGAAAAATAATACATAGCTACTTTGAACATCTTCAGTTCAGTACACTTCAGTCGCTCAGTCGTGTCTGACTCTTTGTGACCCCATGAATCACAGTACACGAGGCATCCCTGTCCATCACCAATTCCAGGAGTTCACTCAAACTCACCTCCATTGAGTCAGTGATGCCATCCAGCCATCTCTTCCTCTATCGTCCCCTTTTCCTCCTGCCCCCAATCCCTCCCAGCATTAGAGTCTTTTCCAATGAGTCAACTCTTCGCATGAGGTGGCCAAAGTACTGGAGTTTCAGTGTTAGCATCATTCCTTCCAAAAGAAATCCCAGGGCTGATCTCCTGCAGAATGGACTGGTTGGATCTCCTTGCAGTCCAAGGGATTTTCGAGAGTCTTCTCCAACACCACAGTTCAAAAGCATCAATTCTTCAGTGCTCAGCCTTCTTCAAAGTCCAACTCACATTCATACATGACCACTGGAAAAACCATAGCCTTGACTAGATGGACCGTTGTTGCCAAAGTAATGTCTCTGCTTTTCAATATGCTATCTAGGTTGGTCATAACTTTTCTTCCAAGAGTAAGCATCTTTTAATTTCATGGCTGCAATCACCATCTGCAGTGATTTTGGAGACTAAAAAATAAAGTCTGACACTGTTTCCACTGTTTCCATATCTATTTCCCATGAAGTGAAGGGACCAGATGCCATGATCTTGGTTTTCTGAATGTTGAGCTTTAAGCTAACTTTTTCACTCTCCTCTTTCACTTTCATCAAGAGGCTTTTTAGTTCCTCTTCACTTTCTGCCACAAGGGTGGTGTCATCTGCATATCTGAGGTTATTGATATTTCTCCTGGCAATCTTGATTCCAGCTTGTGTTTCTTCCAGCCCAGCGATTCTCATGATGTACTCTGCATAGAAGTTAAATAAGCAGAGTGACAATACACAGCCTTGACGTACTCCTTTTCCTATTTGGAACCAGTCTGTTGTTCCATGTCCAGTTCTAACTGTTGCTTCCTGACCTGCATATAGGTTTCTCAAGAGGCAGGTCAGGTGGGCTGGTATTCCCATCCCTTTCAGAATTTTCCACAGTTTATTGTGATCCGCACAGTCAAAGGCCTTGGCATAGTCAATCAAGCAGAAATAGATGTTTTTCTGGAGCTCTCTTGCTTTTTGGATGATCCATCAGATGTTGGCAATTTGATCTCTGGTTCCTCTGCCTTTCCTAAATCCAGCTTGAACTTCAGGAAGTTCACGGTTCACGTATTGCTGAAGTCTGGCTTGGAGAATTTTGAGCATTACCTTACTAGTGTGTGAGATGAGTGCAATTGTGTGGTAGTTTGAGCATTCTTTGGCATTGCCTTTCTTTGGGATTGGAATGAAAACGGACATTTTCCAGTCCTGTGGCCACTGCTGAGTTTTCCAAATTTGCTGGCATATTGAGTGCAGCACTTTCACAGCATCATCTTTCAGGATTTGAAACAGCTCAACTGGAATTCCATCACCTCCACTAGCTTTGTTTGTAGTGATGCTTTCTAAGGCCCACTTGACTTCACATTCCAAAATGTCTGGCTCTAGGTGAGTGATCATACCATCGTGAGTATCTTGGTCATGAAGATCTTTTTTGTACAGTTCGTCTGTGTATTCTTGCCACCTCTTCTTAATATCTTCTGCTTCTGTTAGGTCCATACCATTTCTGTCCTTTATCAAGCCCATCTTTGCATGAAATGTCCCCTTGGTATCTCTAATTTTCTTGAAGAGATCTCTAGTCTTTCCCATTCTGTTGTTTTCCTCTATTTCTTTACATTGATCACTGAGGAAGGCTTTGTTGTCTCTTCTTGCTATTCTTTGGAACTCTGCATTCAGATGCTTATATCTTTCTTTTTCTCCTTTGCTTTTCACTTCTCTTCTCACAGCTATTTGTAAGGCCTCCCCAAACAGCCATTTTGCATTTTTGCATTTCTTTTCCATGGGGATGGTCTTGATCCCTGTCTCCTGTACAAAGTCATGAACCTCCATCCATAGTTCATCAGGCACTCTATCTATCAGATCTAGTCCCTTAAATCTGTTTCTCACTTCCACTATATAATCATAAGGGATTTGATTTAGGTCATACCTGAATGGTCTAGTGGTTTTCCCTACTTTCTTCAATTTAAGTCTGAATTTGGCAATAAGGAGCTCATGATCTGAGCCACAGTCAGCTCCCAGTCTTGTTTTTGCTTACTGTATAGAGCTTCTCCATCTTTGGCTGCAAAGAATATAATTGATCTGATTTCAGTGTTGACCATCTGGTGATGTCCATGTGTAGAGTCTTCTCTTGTGTTGTTGGAAGAGGGTGTTTGCTATGACCAGTGGATTCTCTTGTCAAAACTCTATTAGCCTTTGTCATGCTTCATTCCTTATTCCAAGGCCAAATTTGCCTGTTACTCCAGGTGTTTCTTGACTTCTTACTTTTGCATTCCAGTCCCCTATAATGAAAAGGACATCTTTTGGGTGTGTTAGTTCTAAAAGGTCTTTTAGGTCTTCACAAAACAATTCAACTTCAGTTTCTTCAGCATTACTGGTTGGGGCATAGACTTGGATTACCATGATATTGAATGGTTTGCCTTGGAAACGAACAGAGATCATTCTGTAGTTTTTGAGATTGCATCCAAGTACTGCATTTCAGACTCTTGTTGACGATGTTGGCTACTCCATTTCTTCTAAGGGATTCCTGCCTGCAGTAGTAGATATAGTGGTCATCTGAGTTATATTTACCCATTCCAGTCCATTTTAGTTCACTGATTCCTAGAATGTTGACATTCACTCTTGCCATCTCCTGTTTGACCACTTCCAATTTGTCTTGATTCATGGACCTAATATTCCAGGTTCCTATGCAATATTGCTCTTTACAGCATCGGACCTTGTTTCTATCACCAGTCCCATCCACAACTGGGTATTGTCTTTGCTTTGACTCCATCCCTTCATTCTTTCTGGAGTTATTTCTCCACTGATCTCCAGTAGCATATTGGGCACCTACTGACCTGGGGAGTTCCTCTTTCAGTATCCTATTATTTTGCCTTTTCATACTGTTCATGGGGTTCTCAAGGCAAGAATACTGAAGTGGTTTGCCATTCCCTTCTCCAGTGGAACACATTCTGTCAGACATCTCCACCATGACCCGCCCGTCTTGGGTGGCCCCATAGGGCATGTCTTAGTTTCATTGAGTTAGACAAGGCTGTGGTTCTAGTGTGATTAAATTGACTAGTTTTCTGTGATTATGGTTGCTGTGTGTCTGCCCTCTGATGCCCTCTCGCAACACCTACTGTCTTACTTGGGTTTCTCTTAGTTTGGACATGGGGTATCTCTTCACGTCTACTCCAGCAAAGCGCAGCCTCTGCTCCTTACCTTGGATGAGGGATATCTCCTCACCACCACCCCTCCTGACCTTGAACATGAAGTAGCTCCTCTAGGCCCTCCTGTGCCTGTGCAGCCACCGCTCCTTAGACGTGGGGTTGCTCCTCTCAGCAGCCGCCCTTGGCCTCGGCGGGGGGTAGCTCCTCTTGGCTGCTGCTCCTCAGGCATGGGGTCCTCCGGCTTCTTCCCCTGACCTCAGACGTGGGGTAGCTTCTCTCAGCCACACTTGTGCGCCGTCGCAGCCGCCTGCGCTTGTGCATCTTATTTAAATTTAAAACATACGAGTGCATGCCCATTCAGCTCTTTTTTATTACAAGGCCAAGGCAATTCCTCTGGGTCGTTGGTTGCAGTTCCACATTGTCTTTCTTAAGTGACATATGCCAGTAGCACATCATCTACTCCTTCTAGTTTTGCTTTCTTTAAAATGGAAAAAGATTTTCAAACACTTTCCAAGATATCTAAGTGTAGATTCATAGGTTTTTAAAGGGTCTCTCCACTCCAGTCTTTTACCATCACTTTTCCCACTCTGTTTGCCAGCAATAACCTTTCAACATGACTTCAGTGAGTCTTTTCAAACCATTTGAGGTAGTTCTCCAGGATCAACAGCAGTCTTTCCATGCATACTGACATTTTCCCAGCTTGCATCCTGTAATTACAGTATAAAGTCCAACAGGCCTAAACAAGTTTGGGAACACATAACTGATTTGGGTGACTTTATATCTTACTTGTTGGGCCCTAGGAGAAAGCCTGACAGCATCCAAGTTCCAATATAGGAGTCAAAGTATCTCAGAGAGAGAGTGGAGTATGCCAGTTCATTCAGCACATGGTTCAGTGGAAGCTGTCTTTGGGCATCTCCTTAACTTAGCATCCTTGGTCCAGAGAGTATGCTGAGTGATGGATGAGATGGCACTTGGTAGTACTGGTGGGACCAGTGGTTAAGCATGTGGCATGCCAGTCTAAGATTTTGATGTAGTGTATGGGGGAAAATCTTCAAGAGACAGGAATATCAGACCACCTTACTTGCCTCCTGAGAAATCTCTATGCAGGAAAGAAAGCAACAGTTAGAACTGGACATGGAACAACAGATTGGTTCCAAATCAGAAATGGAATATGTCAAGGCTGTATATTGTCACCCTGCTTACTTAACTTATATGCAGAATACATCATGCAAAATGCCAGGCTGGGTGAAGCACAAGCTGGAATCAAGATTGCCAGGAGAAATATCAATAATCTTACATACACAGATACCACTCTAATGGCAGAAAGTGAAGTAGAGCTAAAGAGCCTTTTGATGAAAGTGAAAGAGGAGAGTGGAAAAGTTGGCTTAAAACTCAACATTCAGAAAACTGAGATCATGGCATCTGGCCCCATCACTTCATGGAGGATAGATCGGGAAACAATGGAAACAGTGTCAGACTTTATTTTCTTGGGCTCCAAAATCACTGCAGATGGTGACTGCAGCCATGAAATTAAAAGACTCTTCCTCCTTGTAAAGAAAGCTATGACCAACCTAGATAGCATATTAAAAAGCAGAGACATTGCTTTGCCAAAGGTCCATCTAGTGAAAGATATATTTTTTCCAGTAGTCATGTATGGATGTAAGAGTTGGACTATAAAGAAAACTGAACACCAAAGAATTGATGCTTTTGAACTGTGGTGTTGTAGAAAACTCTTGAGAATCCCTTAGACTGCAAGAGATCATATCAGTCAATCCTAATGGAAATCAGTCCTGAATATTCATTGGAAGGACTGATGCTGAAGCTGAAGCTCCAATCCTTTGGTAACCCGATGTGAAGAACTGACTGATTAGAAAAGACCCTAATGCTGGGAAAGATTGAAGGCAGGAGGAGAAGGGGACAACAGAGGATGAGATGGTTGATGAGAGGATGGCATCACCAACTCAATGGACATGAGTCTGAGCAAGCTCCAGGAGTTGGTAATGGACTGGAAGGCCTGACGTGCTGCAGTCCATGGAATCGCAAAGAGTCGGATACAACTGAGTGACTGAACTGAACTGAACTGATGGGAAAAGAGGGTACTTGGGAGGATTTTAGACATATGACACAATAAATATCTTATGTGTCAGAGTTTATGAAGGAAACTTATAGCACTATATATTTACCCCTATAGTCATCACACTGATTTGTTTTTGCCTGTCTTGTCTGATGGGCTTCCCTGGTGGCTCAGTAGTAAAGAATCTACCTGCTGATGCAGGAGATGTAGGTCCAATCCCTGGGTCAGGAAGATCCCCTGGAGAAGAAAATGGCAATCCACTCCAGTATTCTTGCCTGGGAAGTCCCATGGACAGAGGAGCTTAGAAGGCTACAGTCCATCGGATAGTAGAAGAGTTGGACACAACTGACTGACTAAACAACAATTTGTCTGATGCCCCTATGTGCTTCTGAGTACCCTGACAGGACTGTGACTTACTTGGGGTTTATGTCTGCTACTAAACACAGTGTCTAAAATCTAGAAGGCACTCAATCATAAATCTAGAAGACACTCAGTCATAAATATATTGAATGGATCAATGTTAGTGAATGATGTTGTATTAGTCAAGGTAATTCCTCATCACCATTCGAGACAGAAGAAAGCCAAGTTAGGCAGAGGCAGGCACAGCACGCCTGAGAGAACAGCCCATCTGGGCAGCCACGTGCAAGGAGTCAGTTTTCTCTTCCACAGTTACCTCCCCAGCTGCACTCTCAACCACCATAACCACAGAAATGGAGAAACAAGAGGGTCGGTAAGGAGGGGAAGAGTTTTCCAAAGCTTCCTTTCTTTGATGAATATCTACATTTAATTTTGTTTGCTCATTTATTTAGCGTATTTTAGACCCATATTTGAAGTCTAACTCAGCTTCTAAATTTTAATAACTTGTGGCATTTGTGTGGGATTTGTATATAGCTTGCAATGAGACAGTTTGTCAGACAGAGAAAGTGTGATGCATAAAACCTGGTGGGTCCAAGAGACATGTTAACACTGTTCAAGACACTGGTGAAATGAGACACTAACAACTTACAAAGCCACAGAGGTTTGAAAAATAAAGTTTCAATGCTTAATTCTTGAGTTTTAATCTGGTGGATTCCTAAATCATAAATCATGAGGGTCAATGCCTTTCTACTCTGGGTAAAGATTACTCATTAATAAGTAATAAGGAGACTTTTATTTTTTTTAATAACAAATCAGTTGCTGCAAAGTTGCTGCACTAGCCATTAGATAAAATGCAAAATCATCAGAAAACACTTTGGCATGAAGCTAAAAACACTGTTACCCACTGAAAATAGTGAAATATTATTTTATATCCTATGAAATAGTTTAATTAGATAGGGGTTTAATACATCCTTCAGCAAAATACTGATGAATATGCTACACTGTAAAATCTCTTTTTTTGATATAAATTTATTTATTTTAATTGGAGGCTAATTACTTTACAATGTTGTGTTGTTTTTGCCATACATCAACATGAATCCACCATGGGTGTACACGTGTTCCCCATCCTGAACCCCTCTCCCACTTCCCTCCCTGTACCATCCCTCAGGGTCATCCCAGTGCACCAGCCCCAAGCATCCTGTATCATGCATTGAACCTGGACTTGGGATTCATTTTATATATGATATTATACATGTTTCAATGCCCTCTCCCACAGAGTCCAAAAGACTGTTCTATACATCTGTGTCTCTTTTGCTGTCTCGCATACAAGGTTATCATTGCCATCTTACTAAATTCCATATATATGCATTAGTATACTGTATTGGTGTTTTTCTTTCTGGCTTACTTCACCATCTCAACAGAACTGATTCAAATGTATTCTTTTTAATGGCTGAGTAATACTCCATTGTGTATATGTACCACAGCTTTCTTATCCATTCATCTGCTGATGGACATCTAGGTTGCTTCCATGTCCTGGATATTATAAACAGTGCTGCGATAAACATTGGGGTACACATGTCTCTTTCGATTCTGGTTTCCTTGGTGTGTATGCCCAGCAGTGGGATTGCTGGGTCATAAGGCAGTTCTATTTCTAGTTTTTTGAGGAATCGCCACACTGTTCTCCATGGTGTCCGTACTGTTTGCATTCCCACCAACAGTGTACGAGGGTTCCCTTTTCTCCACACCCTCTCCAGCATTTATTGCTTGTAGAATTTTGGATAGCAGCCATTCTGACTGGTGTGAAATGGTACCTCATTGTGGTTTTGATTTGCATTTCTCTGAAAATGAGTGTGTTGAGCATCTTTTCATATGTTTGTTAGCCATCTGTATGTCTTCTTTGGAGAAATGTCTGTTTAGTTCTTTGGCCCATTTTTTTATTAGGTCATTTATTTTTCTGGAATTGAGCTGCATGAGTTGCTTACATATTTTTGAGTTTAGTTGTTTGTCAGTTGCTTCATTTGCTATTCTTTTCTCCCATTCTGGAGGCTGTCTTTTCACCTTGCTAATAGTTGTGCAGAAGCTTTTAATTTTAATTAGATCCCATTGGTTTCTTTTTGCTTTTATTTCCAATATTCTGAGAGGTGGATCATAGAGGATTCTGCTGTGATTTATGTCGGAGAGTGTTTTGCCTATGTTCTCCTCTAGGAGTTTTATAGTTTCTGGTCTCACGTTTAGATCTTTAATCCATTTTGAGTTTATTTTTGTGTATGGTGTTAGAAAGTATTCTAGTTTCATTCTTTTACAGTGGCTGACCAGTTTTCCCAGCACCACTTGTTAAAGAGATTGTCTTTTCTCCACTGTATATTCTTGCCTCCTTTGTCAAAGATAAGGTGTCCATATGTGTGTGGATTTATCTCTGGGCTTTCTATTTTGTTCCATTGGTCTATATTTCTGTCTTTGTGCCAGTACCATACTGTCTTGATGACTGTAGCTTCGTAGAGTAGTCTGAAGTCAGGCAGGTTGATTCCTCCAGTTCCATTCTTCTTTCTCAAGATTGCTTTGGCTATTCAAGGTTTTTTGTATTTCCATACAAATTGTGAAATTATTTGTTCTAGATCTGTGAAAAATACCGTTGGTGGCTTGATAGGGATTACATTGAATCTATAGATTGCTTTGGGTAGTGTAATCATTTTCACTATATTGATTCTTCTGATCCATGAACATGGTATATTTCTCCATCTATTAGTGTCCTCTTAGATTTCTTTCACCAGTGTTTTATAGTTTTCTATATATAGGTCTTTTGTTTCTTTAGCTAGATATATTCCTAAGTATTTTATTCTTTTCGCTGCAATGGTGAATGGAATTGCTTCCTTAATTTTGTTTTTCTACTTTCTCATTATTAGTGTACAGGAATGCAAGGTATTTCTGTGTGTTAATTTTATATCCTGCAACTCTACTATATTCATTGATTAGGTCTAGTAATTTTCTGGTGGAGTCTTTAGGGTTTTCTATGTAGAGGATCATGTCATCTTCAAAGAGTGAGAGTTTTACTTCTTTTCCTATTTGGATTCCTTTTATTTCTTTTTCTGCTCTGATTGCTGTGGCCAAAACTTTCAAAACTATGTTGAACAGTAGTGGTGAAAGTGGGCACCCTTGTCTTGTTCCTGACTTTAGGGGAAATGCTTTCAAATTTTCACCATTGAGGATGTTTGCAGTGGGTTTGTCATATATAGCTTTTATTATGTTGAGGTATGTTCCTTCTATTCCTGCTTTCTGGAGAGTTTTTATCATAAATGGATGTTGAAATTTGTCAAGGGCTTTCTCTGCATCTGTTGAGATAACGATATGGCTTTTATTTTTCAATTTGTTAATGTGGTGTATTACATTGATTGATTTGTGGATATTGAAGAATCCTTGCATCCCTGGGATAAAGCCCACTTGGTCATGGTGTATGATCTTTTTAATGTGTTGTTGGATTCTGATTGCTAGAATTTTGTTAAGGATTTTTGCATCTATGTTCATCAGTGATATTGGCCCGTAGTTTTCTTTTTTGTGGCATCTTTGTCAGGTTTTGGTGTTAGGGTGATGGTGGCCTCATAGAATGAGTTTGGAAGTTTACCTTCCTCTGCAATTTTCTGGAAGAGTTTGAGTAGGATAGGTGTTAGCTCTTCCCTAAATTTTTGGTAAAATTCAGCTGTGAAGTGGTCTGGACCTGGGCTTTTGTTTGCTGGAAGATTTCTGATTACAGTTTCAATTTCTGTGTTTGTGATGGGTCTGTTAAGGTTTTTTATTTCTTCCTGGTTCAGTTTTGGAATTGTCCATGTTATTGGCATATAGTTGCTGGTAGTAGTCTCTTATGATCCTTTGTATTTCTGTGTTGTCTGTTGTGATCTCTCCATTTTCATTTCGAATTTTATTGATTTGGTTTTTCTCCCTTTGTTTCTTGATGAGTCTGGCTAATGGTTTGTCAATTTTATTTATCCTCTCAAAGAACCAGCTTTTGGCTTTCTTGATTTTTGCTATGGTATCTTTTGTTTCTTTTCCATTTATTTCTGCCCTAGTTTTTAAGATTTATTTCCTTCTACTAACCCTGGGGCTCTTCCTTTCTTCCTTTTCCAGTTGCTTTATGTGTAGAGTTAGGTTATTTACTTGACTTTTTACTTGTTTCTTGAGGTATGCCTGTATTGCTATGAACCTTCCCCTTAGCACTGCCTTTACATTGTCCCACAGGTTTCAGGTTGTGTTTTCATTTTCATTTGTTTCTATGCATATTTTTATTTCTTTTTTATTTCTTCTGTGATTTGTTGGTATTCAGCAGCGTGTTCAGCCTCCATATGTTGGAATTTTTAATAGTTTTTCTCCTGTGATTGAGATCTTATCTTACTGCATTGTGGTCAGAAAATATGCTTGGTATGATTTCAATTTTTTTGAATTTACCAAAGCTAGATTTATGGCCCAGGATGGGATCTATCCTGGAGAAGGTTCCATGTGAGCTTGAGAAAAGGGTGAAATTCATTGTTTTGGGGTGAAATGTCCTATAGATATCAACTAGGTCTAACTGGTCTATTGTATCATTTAAAGTTTGTGTTTCCTTGTTAATTTTCTGTTTAGTTGATCTATCCATAGGTATTAAAGTCTCCCACTATTATTGTGTTACTATTAATTTCCCCTTTCATACTTGTTAGCATTTGTCTTACATATTGTGGTGCTCCTATGTTGGGTGCATATATATTTATAATTGTTATATTTTCTTCTTGGATTGATCCTTTGATCATTATGTAGTGTCCTTCTTTGTCTCTTTTCACAGCCTTTGTTTTAAAGTCTATTTTATCTGATATGAGTCTTGCTATGCCTGCTTTCTTTTGGTCTCTATTTGCCTGGAATATCTTTTTCCACCCCTCCACTTTCAGTCTGTATGTGTCCCCTTTTTTGAGGTGGGTCTCTTGTAGACAACATGTATAAGGGTCTTGTTTTTGTGTCCATTCAGCCAGTCTTTGTCTTTTGGTTGGGGCATTCAACCCATTTACATTTAAGGTAATTATTGATAAGTATGATGCCATTGCCATTTACTTTATTGTTTTGGGTTAGAGTTTATACACCCTTGTTGTGTTTCCTGTCTAGAGAAGATCCTTTGGCATTTGCTGAAGAGCTGGTTTGGTGGTGCTGAATTCTCTCAGCTTTTGTGTGTCTGGAAAGCTTTTGATTTCTCCTTCATATTTGACTGAGATCCTTGCTGGGTACAGTAATCTGGGTTGTAGTTTATTTTCTTTCATCACTTTAAGTATGTCCTGCCATTCCCTCCTGGCCTGAAAAGTTTCTACTGCAAGATTAGCTGTTATCCTTATGGGAATCCCCTTGTGTGTTATTTGTT
This sequence comes from Ovis aries, assembly GCF_016772045.2. Taxonomy (NCBI): domain Eukaryota; kingdom Metazoa; phylum Chordata; class Mammalia; order Artiodactyla; family Bovidae; genus Ovis; species Ovis aries. The sequence goes on along the minus strand of NC_056069.1, from coordinate 38,432,306 downwards.
GTTTTTCCCTTGCTGCTTTTAATAGTTGTTCTTTGTGTTTGATCTTTGTTAATATGATTAATATGTGTCTTGGGGTGTTTCACCTTGGGTTTATCTCTGGGTTTCTTGGACTTGGGTAATTATTTCCTTCCCCATTTTAGGGAAGTTTTCAACTATTATCTCCTCAAGTATTTTCTCATGATCTTTCTGTTTGTCTTCTTCTTCTGGGACTCCTATGATTCGAATGTTGGGGTGTTTAACATTGTCCCAGAGGTCTCTGAGATTGTCCTCATTTCTTTTAATTCGTTTTTCTTTTTTCCTCTCTGATTCATTTGTTTCTACCATTCTATCTTCTACTTCACTAATCCTATCTTCTGCCTCCATTATTTTACTATTTGTTCCCTCCATAGTGTTTTTGATCTCTTTTATTGCATTATTCATTATAAATTGACTCTTTTTTATTTCTTTTAGTTCCTTGTTAAACCTTTCTTGCATCTTCTTAATCCTTGTCTCCAGGCTATTTATCTGTGATTCCATTTTGATTTCAAGATTTTGGATCATTTTCACTATCATTATTTGGAATTCTTTATCGGGTAGATTCCCTATCTCTTCCTCTTTTGTTTGGTTTGGTGGGCATTTATCCTGTTCCTTTACCTGCTGGGTATTCCTCTGTCTCTTCACCCTGTTTATATTGTTGTGTTTGGGGTGGCTTTTCTGTATTCTGGCAGTTTGTGGAGTTCTCTTTATTGTGGAGTTTCCTCCCTGTGAGTGGGGTTGTATGGGTGGTTTGTCAAGATCTCCTGGTAAGGGAAGCTTGTGTCGGTTTTCTGGTGGGTGGAGCTGGATTTCTTCTTTCTGAAGTGCAATGAAGTGTCTAATAATGAGCTATGAGATGTCAATGGGTTTGGAGTGACTTGGGCAGCTTGCATACTGAAGTTCAGGGCTGTGTTCCTGTGTTGCTGGAGAATTTGTGTGGTATGCCTTGCTCTGGAACTTGTTGCCCTTGGGTAGTGCTTGGTTTCAGTGTAGGTATGGAGACGTTTGATGAGCTCCTGTCAATTAATGTTCCCTAGAGTCAGGAGTTCTCTGGTATTCTCAGGATTTGGACTTAAGCCTCCTGCTTCTGGTTTTCAGTCTTATTTTTACAGTAGCCTCAAGACTTCTCCATCTATACAGCACCATTGATAAAACATCTAGGTTAAAGATGAAAAGTTTCTCCACAGTGAGGGACACCCAGAGAGGTTCACAGAGTTACATGGAGAAGAGAAGAGGTAGGTGGGAGTTAGAGGTGACCCAAATGAGATGAGGTGAAGAAGTGAAGTCACTCAGTCATGTCCGACTCTTTGCAACCCCATGGACTATAGCCTACCAGACTCCTCTGTCCATGGGATTTTCCAGGCATTAGTACTGGAGTGGATTGCCATTTCCTAGGGGATCTTCCCAACCCAGGGATCAAACCTGGGTCTCCTGCATTGTAGACAGACGCTTAACTGTCTGAGCCATGAGATGCTGCTGCTGCTAAGTCACGTCAGTCATGTCTGACTCTGTGCGACCCCATAGACAGCAGCCCACCAGGCTCCTCCGTCCATGGGATTTTCCAGGCGAGAGTACTGGAGTGGGTTGCCATTGCCTTCTCCAAGGCACCACCTGGCAGTGTGCAAAGACCCTTTTCCAAGTAAGTCACATTCAGAGGTTCCGAGTGGATGCATCTCATCAGGGACACCATTTAACTGAGATGGAATCAAAAGAGGAGAGAGCAAGCTAGCCAGTAATCACTTCCTTATGTGCGCTCCCCAGTCTGGACCACTTAGAAATGTTCATGGAGTTATACAGAGAAGCGAAGAGGGAGGAAGGAGACAGAGGTGGCCAGGAGGATAAAGTGGGAAATCAAAAGGAAAGAGACAGATGCAGCCAGTAATCAGTTCCTAAATGTTCTCCCCCATCTGGAACACACAAAGAGATTCACAGAGTTGGGTAGAGAAGAGAAGGGGGAGCGAGGAGATAGAAGTGACCTGGTGGGGAAAAAGGAGAGTCCAAAGGGGGAGAGAGCAGTCAAGCCAGTAATCTCACTCCCAAGTGAAAATGGGTACTGAAGTTTGTGTTCGTAAAGGTACAAAATTGATTAAAAAAAAAAAAAGCAAAGATTGAAAATCTAGAGTAGAGGTTGGATTTTCAAAAATACAATATTAAAGAAAAGGAAAAAAAGTCACAAAAATTATAATATATATATATATATATATATATATGAAGTTTGCTTTAAAAAATAAGGTCTCTTTTTTTTGCAAAGTAATAGTAGGTTATAAAAATGAAAATTAAAGGAGTAATAGAGGACTTAATTTTTTTAATTTTAAAAAATGATAGTAAAAATATATCTAGGACTTTCTCTGGTGTTGTGGGCAGTGTGAGGTCAGCTCATTTTCAGATAGTTCCTTGGTCTGGCTTATATTTCTCAAGATCTATTGGCCCTTTCCTATGTGCCACTGCTGCTGCTAAGTCACTTTAGTCATGTCCAACTCTGTGTGACCCCATAGACAGCAGCCCACCAGGCTCCCCCATCCCTGGGATTCTCCAGGCAAGAACACTGGAGTGGGTTGCCATTTCCTTCTCCAATGCACGAAAGTGAAAAGTCAAAGTGAAGTCGCTCAGTCGTGTCCAACCCTCAGCAACCCCATGGACTGCAGCCTACCAGGCTTCTCCATCCATGGGATTTTCCAGGCAAGAGTACTGGAGTGGGGTGCCATTGCCTTCTCCACCCTTTCTATGTAGTCGGTACTAACTACAGGGTTTTAATCTATTGCACCTGTCACTTCCAAGGCAGTTCCCTCTGTTTTAGCTTCTTCTGTTTGCTGGTCTCTTCAGTGTCTGGTTTCCACCCTGACACAAAGGGGCGGTGGTGGACACTTTTTAGGCTCACTTGTTCAGTCGCACTGTGGGGAGGGAGGGACACTTCTTTTGAAGACAACGGGCTGCTTTACTGGGTGCCTGATGTCCTCTGCCAGCATTCAGAAGTTGTTTTGTGTAATTTACTCAGCATTTAAATGTTCTTTTGATGAATTTGTGGGGGAGAAAGTGGTCTCCCGTCCTATTCCTCTGCCATCTTAGGACTGCCTCCGTCTAAAATCTCTTTTTTAACATATCAATTAACTTTTATGAACTATAGTGTGAAACTGCCAAAGTAGATCTGAGTGGCACTTAGGATTTTTTTAAACATAAAGCTTTAGTAAAATAAGAATGGAAGATAAACTAGGATCATGGTCAATGGTGAAATATTAAAAGTTATACTCCACTGAGTTTAGAGATAACACAAAAGAAATTCCATTGTCATCACATTTAACACTGTCCTAGAAATTCTGGGAAATACAAGCAGACAAGGAAAAAAGTAAGAAGTGTAAATACTACATAGAAGGAAATTAAATGATCAGTATTGGCAAATGAAATGATTGCACATTTGGAAACACAAGTGAATCAAATTTTTTAAATACAATAAAAGGCACAAAGACTTCATTAAACTCTTTGATTACAATATTTTCATATGCTGAGTTACTTCATTAAATATTTATTAATACTTTATTACTAAAATAACACTTGCCTCTTCCCTACAATTTAAGAAACATAGACATATATTGCATAACAAGTAGAAGACCTTGCTCCCCAATCCCATTCCCAAGAAATAATCATATTTAATAACTGATGTGTAGCCAACATGTACATATATACATATGTTATTCCAAATATCATATAGAAAAAATACATGTTGAAGAGGAGCCTGCATGACTCTGCTGGTCTGTCTTAGTGAAAAAAAAATCTCACAAGGCTGCCAAACAGTATCCTTACAAATTTGTGTTTTTCTTGATTTATTTGGCAGCACCCTATGCTAATGTACTCCATCACTAAACAAACCTTCACATCAAGTCCTCCACGGAATCTCAGTCCTTCTCATTCTCAGAAGATGATTATGCCATTACTTTAAGAAAACCAAGTCATAACTTGGTTCTCCTCTCTGTCTACTATCTCTATATAGAAAGCTCCCAAATCCCCATAAACCTCTACCAACTCTTTCCCTCATCAAAAATGAGCTGCCCCTCTCTCAGTAGAAGACAATATCACTATTAATGTCCTTTACCTCAGTCCTACCCTCATCTCCAGAAGCTTGCTCCTTAGGTCATCCAATCTCTCCTGGACATTTACCTTTTTTATTATATTAATTGGCTCTTTCACCTTCAAGATTTTCCTGTCATCCAGACCTACACATTGAACTTTAGAATTTTGTCTTCTATATTGAACTTTCATAAGTAAATATATCATATTTCTTTTGCTCAAGGCTAAATTCCCAGCACCTAGAGCAGTATTTGCTAAATAAGTATTTATTGATTGAATGAATGAATGAATGACTATCCAAATCCCTGTTGTATTTCTCCCTTAAATATCCATAGCTTTCTCAAAAGTAAATTTCTCACTTACTCCCTTTGTCACCTCACAATGTTGGCAAATTAAATGTCTATCAGCAGAGGAATGGATAAAGATGCAGTACATATATGTGCAATGGAATACTATGCAGTCATAGAAAGAATGAAATAAGGCCGTTTGGGCCTTCCCTGGTAGCTCAGACTATAAAGAATCTGCAATCAGGAGACCTAGTTCAATCCCTGGACTGGGAAGTTCCCCTGGAACAGCTACCCACTCTAGTGTTCTTGCCTGGAGAATCCCATACACAGAGGAACCTAGAGGGCTACAATCCATGGGGTCACAAAGAGTCAGACACAACTGAGCAACTAACACACATACAGTGCCATTTGCAGCAACACGGATGGACCTAAGATTGTCATACTGAGTGAAGTCAGACAGAAAGACAAAAAAATATCATGTGATATCACTTGTATGTGGACTATGGCAAATGGTACAAATGCATTTATTTATAAAACAGATATAGAGTCACAGTTGTAGAAAACAAAGCTATGATTACCAAGAAAGAAAAGAGGAGGAAAGATAAATTGGGAGATTGGGACTGACATACACCTACTACTATATATAAAACAGATAACTAATAAGAACCTACTATAGACCACAGAGAACTCTACACAGTACTCTGTAATGGCCTATATGGGAAAAGAATCTAAAAAGGAATAGCTATGTGTACTCATATATGTATAACTGTTTCATGTTGCTGTACATAGAAACTAACGCAAAATTGTAGATCAACTCTTGTTTTTGTTGTTCAGTTGCTAAGTCGTGTCTGACTCTGTGACCCCATGGACTGTAGCCCTCCAGCCTCCTCTATCCATGGGATTCTTCAGGCAATGATATTGGAATGGGTTACCATTTCCTTCTCCATGTAAAACAACCATACACCAGTAAATACTAATTTTTAAAAAGCTGTCATATCCCAAGTATGATAGACAAGCTGCTAAGATTCACGCAGTATAAGAGACCCTGAAAAGAGAGACAGCAGACATCTCAGGAATAACCTGTGTGATCTGAGTCACGCCCTTCCCCACCACATACCATACTAAACAACCATAGAACAGCTTAAGGTGGGAATTCCAAGAAAGACTTGAGTTACCTCCAGCCAGAACTGTATTTGAGAAAGAACTTTGTATGAGTGTCTCCTGTGGAGGTACAGGTCAGCAGTGGACTGCCACAGGGGTAGGGGCTCTGGGTGCAGCAGACCTGGGTATGGCAGAAGACCTCTTGGAGGAGGTCACCATTAATCCCACCATGGAGCCACCAGAACTTACACAGGACTGGGGAAACAGATTCTTGGAGGGCACAAACGGAACTTTGTGCATACCAGAACCCATGAGAAAGGAGCAGTGACCCCAGAAGAGACTGACCCAGACTTGCCTGTGAGTTTCTAAGAGTCTCCAGCAGAGGCATGGGTTGGTGGTGGCCTGCTGCAGGGTCAGGGGCACTGATTGTAGAAGTACATACATGGGATCTTTTGAAGGAGGTACCCATTATCTTCATTACCTCCTCCATAGTTTGGTTTCAGGTCAAATAACAGGGAAGGAACACAGCCCTGCCCATCAACAGAAAATTAAAGATTTACTGAGTATGGCTCCGCCCATCATAACAAGACCCAGTTTCCCCCTCAGTCAGTCTCTCCCATCAGGAAGCTTCCATAAGCCTCTTATCCTTCTCCATCAGAGGGCAGAGAGACTGAAAACCACAATCACAGAAAACTAACTAGTCTGATTACCCGGACCACAGCCTTGTCTAACTCAGTGAAACAATGAGCCATGCCATGTAGGGCCACCCAAGACAGACAGGTCATGGTGGAGAGTTCTGACAAAACGTGGTCCACTGGAGAAGGGAATATCAAACCACTTCAGTATTCTTGCCTTGACAACCCCATGAACAGTATGAAAAGGCAAAAATACAGGACTCTGAAAGATGAACTCCCGAGGTTAGTAGGTGCCCAATATGCTACTGGAGATCAGTGGAGAAATAACTTCAGAAAGAATGAAGAGATGGAGCCAAAGCAAAAACAACACCCAGTTGTGAATGTGACTGGTGATGGAAGTAATGTCCATTTTATAAAGACCAATATTGCGTAGGAACTTAGAAAGTGAGGTCCATGAATCTAGGCAAATTGGAAGTGGTCAAACAGGAAATGACAAGAGTGAACATCAACATTTTAGGAATCAGCGCACTAAAATGGACTGGAATGGGTGAATTTAACTCAGATGACCATTATATCTACTACTGTGGACAAGAATCCCTTAGAAGAAATGGCGTAGCCCTCATAGTCAACAAAAGAGTCTGAAATGCAGTACTTGGCTGCAATCTTAAAAACAACAGAATGATCTCTGTTCATTTCCAAGGCAAACCATTCAATATCACAGTAATCCAAGTCTATGATCCGACCAGAAATGCTGAAGAAGCTGAACGGTTCTATGAAGACCTAAAAGACCTTCTAGAACTAATACCCAAAAGATGTTCTTTTCATTATAGGGGACTGGAATGCAAAACTAGAAGTCAAGAAATACCTGGAGCAACAGGCAAATTTGGCTTTGAGTACAGAATGAAGCATGACAAAGGCTAATAGATTTTTGCCAAGAGAATTCACTGGTTATAGCAAACACCCTCTTCCAACAACACAAGAGAAGACTCTACACATGGACATCACCAGATGATCAATACCGAAATCAGATTGATTATATTCTTTGCAGTCAAAGATGGAGAAGCTCTATACAGTCAGCAAAAACGAGACCAGGAGCTGACTGCGGCTCAGATCACAAACTCCTTATTGCCAAATTCAGACTTAATTGAAGAAAGTAGGGAAAACCACTAGACAATTAAGGTATGATATAAATCAAATCCCTTATGATTGTACAGTGGAAGTGACAAATAGATTCAAGGGATTGGATCTGATAGACAGATGGTCTGAATTATGGAATCAACTTGCCTGACTTCAGGCTCTACTACAAAGCCACAGTCATCAAGACAGTATGGTACTGGCACAAAGACAGAAATATAGATCAGTGGAACAAAATAGAAAGCCCAGAGATAAGCCCACGCACCTATGGACACCTTATCTTTGACAAAGGAGGCAAGAATATACAATGGAGTAAAGACAATCTCTTTAACAAGTGGTGCTGGGAAAACTGGTCAACCACTTGTAAAAGAATGAAACTAGATCACTTTCTAACACCAAACACAAAAATAAACTCAAAATGGATTAACGATCTAAACGTGAGACCAGAAACTATAAAACTCCTAGAGGAGAACATAGGCAAAACACTCTCCGACATAAACCACAGCAGGATCCTCTATGATCCACCTCCCAAAATATTGGAAATAAAAGCAAAAATAAACTAATGGGATCTAATTAAAATTAAAAGCTTCTGCACAACAAAGGAAAATATAAGCAAGGTGAAAAGACAGCCTTCTGAATGGGAGAAAATAATAGCAAATGAAGCAACTGACAAACAACTAATCTCAAAAATATACAAGCAACTTATGCAGCTCAATTCCAGAAAAACACACGACCCAATCAAAAAATGGGCCAAAGAACTAAATAGACATTTCTCCAAAGAAGACATACAGATGGCTAACAAACACATGAAAATATGCTCAGCATCACTCATTATTAGAGAAATGCAAATCAAGACCACAATGAGGTACCACTTCACACCAGTCAGAATGGCTGCGATCCAAATGTCTGCAAGCAATAAATGCTGGAGAGTGCCAGGGGCCAGCATAAGGAATCCCGCCCGTGACAAGGTCATGCGGAAGGAAGCCTGACAAAACGCAAGGACATGATCAGGCTTCAGGGGTTCCCCCTGGAATTTCCTGAGCATCCACCCCCGAAGACCAGAGTCTGCCTGCTTTACTGTGTTATGCTTTCCCTCTACTCTTCTGTCATTAACAGGGGGCTGTCCCCCCACCACCTTTTTCTGGAAAAATTAGAGCTTTTAGATAATAAATCTCCTGGGCATAATATGAGTGTTTCAATCCAAAAACCCCTCTGGTGGCTTTCTAGCCTGCCTGCAGGACTCATACAGCTGCGCATGTGATTGTTTGAGGCCTCCTGACTGCAGGAGGCACAGGAAGCTTAAAACATCCTAGGATTGCAGGGGCTTCCTAGGTGTCAAGATCATTAGAATAAGACTGATTAAGCGTTTCATTGTTGAGCCAATACTTGCTGCCAAATTTTCATATCTTTTATTTGTTGATATAGTTGGTATACAGAAAAAACAAGTAGCAACATTAGATCTTTGAGTTAAGTACCTTCTTTGTTATAACCCACTGCGCCTTTGTTCTATAGAGATGTAACTTTACTGCTTTAAGGAGATGCAGATTAAAGAAAAACACTTCAGGGGAAATGAGATTAACATTCATTAAGGAAGAGAGCCAAAAAGTGTTAGCAAGCCTCTTGGCCAGAAGATAATGTAAATCACCTGAGACCTTTTTTATACAAAAAGATATACAGAAAGGGTCAGGACTGCTGCCCCTGCATGACTCTGTATCTTCCATTATGTAAAATTTAGGGTATATAGTAGTTTTGATGTTAGCAACACTAGACTTTTGAGTTAATTACTCTTCTTTTGTTATATATCACTGCACTCCTCTTGTGTCCTTGCTATGTAAGAATGTAACTTTATTTAGTGTTTTCTGAGGGTGGCACCAGACTTTGGGAAGATCAACACAAATAAGTCTTCTGGTTGACAAACCCTTATCAGAAAAAAAGGCTGTAAAATGTTAATTGGCCCTCTGGCCGGAAGATGAGGTAAATCACTTAAGGCTTGCGTATACAATTAGGTATGCAGAGAGGAAGCCTGGTTTTGATAAGAGTCTGGGCTGCTAAAGCTGCATAATTTTGTATTACCCATTGATCTCTATGTACAATCAAAAAGGTATAAAAGGCCTTTCTAGACAATAGAGGCCGAGCTAGTCATTGGAAGGACTGGATTCCCCTGTGTCTCCTCTTTACTCTAATTTCAGGCTGAATTCCCATCTGGGGCATGGAGGCTCGCCATATCTACTTACTTGTCCCAGCTTCTAAGATCCGTAAGAGAGAGAGCCCAAGGCGGGGCACTCTCCGATATTCAAATGGATGCCGGTGGCCTAACGTAGATGGTGCAAGCTCCTTATCTGGAACTTTATTAGCTTTCCACATACCAAGTTATTCAGCCTCTTTTCTCCACTTAATTTTCCTACTACACTATTTCTTCCTAATCTAATCTTATATTAATAAATAAATAAGTTTATTCCCTCACCAACGCCGTCCCCGCTTCAAATTCCCTGGATCCACTGGGGCTGGACCCCAGCAGGAGAGGGTGTGGAGAAAAGAGAACCCTCTGACACTGTTGGTGGGAATGCAAACTAATACAGCCACTATGGAGAACAGTGTGGAGATTCCTTAAAAAATTGCAAATAGAACTGCCTTATGACCCAGCAATCCCACAGCTGGGCATACACACCAAGGAAACCAGAATAGAAAGAGACACATGTACCCCAATGTTCATTGCAGCACTGTTTATACTAGCCAGGACACAGAAACAACCTAGATGTCCATCAGCAGATGAATGGATAAGAAAGCTGTGGTACATATACACAATGGAGTATTGCTCAGCCATTAAAAAGAATACATTTGAATCAGTTGTAAGGATGTGGATGAAACTGGAGCCTATTATACAGAGTGAAGTAAGCCAGAAAGAAAAACACCAATACAGTATACTAACACATATATGGAATTTAGAAAGATGGTAATGAAGACCCTGTATGCAAGACAGCAAAAGAGACACAGATGTGTAGAGCGGACTTTTGGACTCTGAGGGAGAGGGAGAGGGTGGGATGATTTGGGAGAATGGCATTGAAACATGTATACTATCATGTAAGAAATGAATCACCAGTCTATGTTCAATGCAGGATACAGGATGCTTGGGGCTGGTGCACGGGGATGATCCAGAGAGATGATATGAGGTGGGAGGTGGGAGGGGGGCTCATGTTTGGGAACTCATGTACACCTGTGGTGGATTCATGTCAATGTATGGCAAAACCAATACAGTACTGTAAAGTAAAATAAAGTAAAAATAAAAAATTAATTTAAAAAATAATTTAAAAAATTTTTAAAGAGAACTGTGGATGGAAGTTCCTGACATTATACAGGAGGCAGGGATCAAGGCCATCCCCAAGGAAAAAAAAAAAGGCAAAATGGTTGTCTGAGGAGGCCTTACAAATAGCTGTGAAAAGAAGAGAAGTGAAAAACAAAGAAAAGGAAAGATATATCCCTTTGAATGCAGAGTTCCAAAGTATAGCAAGAAGAGAAAAGAAAGTCTTCCTAAGTTATCAGTGCAAATAAATAGAGGAAAATAATAGAACAGGAAAGACTAGAGAGCTCTTCAACAAACTTAGAAATAGCAAGGGAACATTTCATGCAAAGATGGGCAAAATAAAGGACAGAAATGGTATGGACCTAACAGAAGCAGGAGATATTAAAAAGAGGTGGCAAGAATACAAAGAAGAACTTTACCAAAAAAATCGTCATGACCCAGATAATCACGATGGTGTGATCACTCACATAGAGCCAGACATCCTGGAATGCGAAGTCAAGTGGGCCTTAGGAACCATCGCTACTGACAGAGCTAGTGGAGGTGATGCAATTCCAGTTGAGCTATTTCAAACTCTAAAAGATGATGCTGCGAAAGTGCTGTGCTCAATATGCCAGCAAATTTGGAAAACTCAGTGGCCACAGGACTGGAAAAGGTCAGTTTTCATTCCAATCCCAAAGAAGGGCAATGCCCAAGAGTGGTCAAACTACCGCGCAATTGTACTCATATCACATGCTAGCAAAGTAATGGTGAAAATTCTCCAAGCCAGGTTTCAACAGTATGTGAACCATGAATTTCCAGATGTTCAAACTGGTTTTAGAAAAGGCAGAGGAAACAGAAATCAAATTTCCAACATCCATTGGATTATCAAAAAAGCAAGAGAATTCCAGAAAAATATCTACTTCTGCTTTATTGGCTATGCCAAAACCTTTGACCGTGTGGATCACAGCAAACTGTGGAAAATTCTGAAAGAGATGGGAATACCAGACCATCTGACCTGCCTCTTGAGAAATCTGTATGCAGGTCAGGAAGCAACAATTAGAACTGGACATGGAACAACAGACTGGTTCCAGATAGGAGAAAGTGTATGTCAAGGCTGTATATTGTCACCCTGCTTATTTAACTTATATCCAGAGTACATCATGAGAAATGCTGGTCTGGATGAAGCACAGCTGAAATCAAGATTGCTGGGAGAAATATCAATAACCTCAGATACACAGATGACACCACCCTTATGGAAGAAAGTGAATAAGAACTAAAGAATCTTTTGATGAAAGTGAAAGAGGAGAGTGAAAAAGTTGGCTTAAAGCTCAACATTCAGAAAATTAAGATCACGGCATCTGGTTCCATCATGTCATGGCAAATAGATGGGGAAACAGTGGAAACAGTGGCAGACTTTATTTTGGGGTGGCTCTAAAATCACTGCAGATGGTGACTGCAGCCATGAACTTAAAGGACGCTTACTCCTTGGAAGAAAAGTTATGACTAACCTAGACAGCATATTAAAAAACAGAGGCGTTACTTTGCCAACAAAGTGCCATCTAGTCAAAACTATGGTTTTTTCAGTAGTCATGTATGGATGTAAGAGCTGGACATAAAGAAAGCTAAGCACTAAAGAACTGATGCCTTTGAATTGTGGCATTGGAGAAGATTCTTGAGAGTCCCTTGGACAGCAAGGAGATCCAACCAGTCCATCCTAAAGGAAATCAGTCCTGAATATTCATTGGAAGGACAGATGCTGAAACTGAAACTGCAATCCTTTGGAAAAATTGAAGGCAGGAGGAGAAAGGGATGACAGAGGATGAGATGGTTGGATGGCATCACCCACTCAATGGACATGAGTTTGGGTAAACTCCGGGAGTTGTTGATGGACAGGGAGGTCTGGCATGCTGCAGCCCATGGGTTTGAAAAGAGTTGGACAAGACTGAGCAACTGAACTGAACTCCAGCTAGCTTGAATGGGACAGTGCACCAAGTCTGAATGACTCTCTACTAGAGAAAATTATATTTCCTATACATCCGACTAGTAGACTATGATATAAATATACATATATCCTTGACAAAAGAGGATTAGAAAAGGAAAGTGCAAGTCAATCTTGCTAGAAGATTGAGGAAAGCTTTGCAAAATTTTAAACTTTTGAGTTGAACCTTTAAATGTGAGACAGTTTAGCAAATAATGACTTAGCTTGTCACTTAGATTGCAACCCCACAGGATATAGTATAATCCACTTCTGGCACTAACTACCCAGAGTTAAAACTATACTGTGCTTAGTCACTCAGTCATATCCAACTCTTTGTAACACCATGGACTGTAGCCCACCAGGCTCCTCTGTCTGTGGGGATTCTCCAGGCAAGAACACTGGAGTGGGTTGTCATGCCCTTCTCCAGGGGATCTTCTCAAGCCAGGGATTGAACCTAAGTCTCCCTCATTGCAGAAGGATTCTTTACCATCTGGGCCACCAGGAAGTTAAAGCAGGTCCCAGAAATTAAAGGGCACAATCTCCAATAAGAATGTTCTTTCAGATATTTTCTTATTTCAGGGACCCCCAGGCTACTTCTACTTCTGTATTAGTCAAGATTCTCCAGAGAAACGTGTGTGTGTGTGTGTGTGTGTGTGTGTGTGTGTGTGTGTAGAGAGAGAGAGAGAGAGAGAGAGACAGATAAAAAGAGAGAGAGGATTTCTTTTAAGAAGCTGGTTTGCATGATTGTGAGGACCAGCACTTCTGAAACTTGTAGGGTAAGCTGGCAGGCTGCCAGCAGATAAGAGCTGATATTGTATCTTGAGTCTGAATTCTGAAGGGCAGGCAAGGTCACCTGGAAACTCAAGCAAGGTTTCTATATTACAGTCTTGAATTTATAGCCATTCGGTTAGAAATGAAGGTTCCCACAGCACCCTCAGATTCACTAATTCCCTAGAATGACTCACAGAACTCAGGAAATCCCTTTACTTACAATTAGTTTTATTATTAAAGATACAAATCAGGAGAACCAGCCAGATGACGATGCATTGGGTGAAGTCTGAGGGGAAACTCAGGGAGGGACTCTTTGCTCTTCTCCTGGAATCAAAGTTTATCATCCCCCAGCACATCAATTTTTTCACCAACCAGGAACTGCTACCGAACCTCAGTGTTCAAAGGTTTATACTGGGACTCTTTGGGTGGTCTTGCTTGATCAAATCACTGTCCATGGAACTAAATTCAACCTCCAGAACACTTCCTCTCCTCAGAGATTGGGATGCCCCAAAGTTTCCATTCTCTAATTATGTGGTTAGTCTTTCTGGTGACCAGCTCCTCTCCTGAAACTATCTAGGTGCTCACCCTTTGTCACCTCCTCCCCATGATGTATCGAATCACGTCATTTGGTTATTCTGATGAAATATCTCCAGATAAAATCATTATCTTCTGATTTAATTTTTCCCTCTAAGACTGAAACAATAAAGTATCTTATTTCTATTGTCAGTTCACTGGGGCTACAGTAAGTTACACTCCAAACAATAGAAATAGAAGAGCCCTGAGAGCAACATAAAATGACTGTGGTATTTTATACACAATGAATTAGAACAGAAGTATATATAAGCAGCCTAAAGGGAAAAAATCCCGCAAGCAGGCAAGGCAGGCCAGATCCTGAGTTATTGCACTGACATGCTTCATTAACACATCCAAAGTGAAGTGTATGTCTCTCCTATGGGTTGTTAGTCAGCTATGACAAGCCAGAAAAAAAGGCAAGTCAGAGAGGGCATCTTTGTTAGACCCTCCATAGACTGGTCTCTGGAGGGTCTCACTAGAAAATAAATGCAATAAACTGTCAATCTAACTTCATTAAATATTTTAATCTTCATGCCCTATGTTCTGATTCCAGTGACTAAATAACTTCATGATTAGGTTTCCAACTAGATGTCAGTCTCTAGAGCAAAACTTTTCACATTTTCCAACTTGAATAACTTGGTTCCAGTGTGTGTGATGGGACATGGCTGTACCTACCCACAGAAATCCCTTACATAGATAATGTAGGGGAAAATGAGATGGAATATTCCTAGGTCTTGTATCACAGGGGCAAATAAATGATGAGTCACCTTGATGTTGTGACACCATGAATATCAAAACCTGGAGTGGGGCCACGAGGTGCAGATGACAGGACTTGCTCATTATAAAATGATTACTTTATATGGGGGCACCATCCTTATGGCAGAAAATGAAGAGGAACTAAAGAGCCTCTTAATGAAAGAAAGAAGAGAGTGAAAAAGCTAGCTTAAAACTCAGCCTTCAAAAACCTAAGATCATGGAATCCGGTTGCATCACTTCATGGAAAATAGATGAGGAAGCAATGGAAACAGAGACGGACTTCATTTTCTTGGGCTCCAGAATCACTGCAGATAGTAACTATAGCCATGAAATTAAAAGACACTTGCTCCTTGGAAGAAAAGCTATGACCCACCTCAGTTCACTTCAGTCACTCAGTCGTGTCCGACTCTTTGCAACCCCATGAATCGCAGCATGCCAGGCCTCCCTGTTCATCACCAACTCCCGGAGTTCACTCAGACTCACGTCCATCGAGTCCGTGATGCCATCCAGCCATCTCATCCTCTGTCGGCCCCTTCTCCTCCTGCCCCCAATCCCTCCCAGCATCAGAGTCTTTTCCAATGAGTCAACTCTTCGCATGAGGTGTCCAAAGTACTGGAGTTTCAGCTTTAGCATCATTCCTTCCAAAGAAATCCCAGGGCTGATCTCCTTCAGAATGGACAGGTTGGATCTCTTTGCAGTCCAAGGGACTCTCAAGAGTCTTCTCCAACACCACAGTTCAAAAGCATCAGTTCTTTGGTGCTCAACCTTCTTCACAGTCCAACTCTCACATCCATACATGACCACAGGAAAAACCATAGCCTTGACTAGATGGACCTTAGTCAGCAAAGTAATGTCTCTGCTTTTGAATATACTATCTAGGTTGGTCATAACTTTTCTTCCAAGGAGTAAGCGTCTTTTAATTTCATGGCTGCAGTCACCATCTGCAGTGATTTTGGAGCCCAAAAAAATAAAGTCTGACACTGTTTCCACTGTTTCCCCATCTATTTCCCATGGAGTGATGAGACCGGATGCCATGATCTTCGTTTTCTGAATGTTAAGCTTTAGGCCAACTTTTTCACTCTCCACTTTCACTTTCATCAAGAAGCTTTTTAGCTCCTCTTCACTTTCTGCCATAAGAGTGGTGTCATCTGCACATCTGAGGTTATTGATATTTCTCCCGGCAATCTTGATTCCAGCTTGTGTTTCTTCCAGTCCAGCGTTTCTCATGATGCACTCTGCATGTAAGTTAAATAAGTTAAATATACAGTCTGGACGTACTCCTTTTCCTATTTGGAACCAGTCTGTTGTTCCATGTCCAGTTCTACCTGTTGCTTCCTGACCTGCATACAGATTTCTCAAGGGGCAGGTCAGGTGGTCTGGTATTCCCATCTCTTTCAGAATTTTCCACAGTTTTTTGTGATCCACACAGTCAAAAAAAAGCAGAGACATTACTTTGCCAACAAAGGTTTGTCTAGTCAAAACTATGGTTTTTCCAGTAGTCATGTATGGATGTGAGAGTTGGACTATAAAGAAAGCTGAGTGCTGAAGAACTGATGCTTTTGAACTGAGGTATTGGAGAATACTCTTGAAAGTCCCTTGGACTGCAAGGATATCAAACCAGTCAATCCTAAAGGAAATCAGTTCTGAATATCCATTGGAAGGACTGATGCTAAAGCTGAAACTCCAATACTTTGGTCACATGATGCGAAGAACTGACTCATTTGAAAAGACCCTGATACTGGGAAAGATTGAGGGCAGGAGGAGAAGAGGATGACAGAGGATGAGATGGTTGGCTGACATCATCAACTCAATGGATATGAGTTTGAGTAAGCTCTGGGACTTGGTGATGGACAGGGAAGCCTGGTGCGCTGTAGTCCATGGGTTCACAAAGAGTCAGACATGACTGAGCAACTGAACTGAACTGAACCTTATATGGTTGTAGAGATTGTTTTCTTCATTGCCATTATGCCTAAGGATAGAGAGACTTCCATTCTACCTCCACCCTGGGAGATATCTTACTCCATGTTGGTTCCCAGACCACGAGGCATGCCTCCTTAAGGAAATGGAAGGCAATGAGGCTGCTATTTCAAAAGTTGCTCAAAAATCTAGCTGTCCACCAAAATTTGTTCAGTTCAGTTCAGTTCAGTCGCTCAGTTGTGTCCGACTCTTTGCGACCCCATGAATCACAGCACGCCAGGCCTCCCTGCCCATCACCATCTCCCGGAGTTCACTCAGACTCATGTCCATCGAGTCCGTGATGCCATCCAGCCATCTCATCCCCTGTGGTCCCCTTCTCCTCCTGCCCCCAATCCCTCCCAGCATCAGAGTCTTTTCCAATGAGTCAACTCTTCGCATGAAGTGGCCAAAGTACTGGAGTTTTAGCTTTTGCATCATTCCCTCCAAAGAAATCCCAGGGCTGATCTCCTTCAGAATGGACTGGTTGGATCTCCTTGCAGTCCAAGGCACTCTCAAGATTCTTCTCCAACACCACAGTTCAAAAGCATCAATTCTTCAGCGCTCAGCTTTCTTCAAAGTCCAACTCTCACATCCATACATGACCACAGGAAAACCATAGCCTTGACTAGACGGACCTTAGTCGGCAAAGTAATGTCTCTGCTTTTGAATATACTATCTAGGTTGGTCATAACTTTTCTTCCAAGGAGTAAGTGTCTTTTAATTTCATGGCTGCAATCACCATCTGCAGTGATTTTGGAGCCCAAAAAAATAAAGTCTGACACTGTTTCCACTGTTTCCCCATCTATTTCCCATGAAGTGATAGGACCGGATGCCATGATCTTTGTTTTCTGAATGTTGAGCTTTAGGCCAACTTTTTCACTCTCCTCTTTCACTTTCATCAAGAGGCTTTTTAGCTCCTCTTCACTTTCTGCCATAAGGGTGGTGTCATCTGCATATCTGAGGTTATTGATATTTCTCCCGGCAATCTTGATTCCAGCTTGTGTTTCTTCCAGTCCAGCGTTTCTCATGATGTACTCTGCATAGAAGTTAAATAAGCAGGGTGACAATACACAGCCTTGACGTACTCCTTTTCCTATTTGGAACCAGTCTGCTGTTCCATGCCCAGTTCTAACTGTTGCTACTTTTCTGAACTTAGATAAATTTTCACTGGTGGGACTCCCTGGGACTACACTTCCCAGCTTCCTTTGCATTTAGATGTAATTGCGTGACTCTTTGTCATCAAATGGAGTGCAAGCAGAAGTGACATGTGTCACTTCCAGACCAAAGCTTTTCAGAAAGCTCTTCAGCCTTCTCCATACCTCTTCCCCTTTAGCAGGGCGGGTATCATTGATGATGAAACCCTAGAGAGCAACAAAACCACAACAGGGAAGACTCCTGCAACCCAAAATCCCTGCACAGAGGAGAGCTGATCACTGACCATGAATAGCAGATACATGCTACTACTTCAGGAATGAAAAATAATTATATATTTTATATTTGAGCTTTTGTATTTTGTTTTGTTATGTTTTTAGTTAATTCTTATTGGAGTATAGTTGCTTTGCAAAGTTGTATTAGTTTCTGCTGTACAGAAATGTGAATCTGGTATACATACACATACATCCTCTCCTTTTTAGATTTTTTCCCATATATGTCATTACAGAGCATTGAGTAGAGTTCCCTACACCAGTAGAGTAGGTCCTTATTAGTTATCTGTTTAAAATATAGTAATGTATATATATCAAACCCAATCTCCTAATTTATCACTCCTCGCTTCCCCCTTGGTAACCATTTTTTTCCCCTACATCTTTGACTCTATTTACCTCTTATAAATAAGTTCATCTGAGCTTTTGAAAATGTGTAGGTTTATTTATTGTAGCAGCTAATATTATCCTAACATAACACATAAATATCCTCTTGCACTGCATTGTCATATTGAGAATAAACTGCTAAAGGCAACCTTGAACTGAGAGAAAAGCTATTATTCTCTAATCCTTAAACCCAGATGAGGTCTTCTGATCTGGTCTAAGCAAACATGAGAACTGCCTTCTTCATAGTCGATGAAGGATTTGGATTCCAGTTTTAGCATCAGTTGCTATGAGCTGCTCAGTGGAGGTCTCTATTAAGAGATAAACCTACCCTTGGGGGCCTGGCACCCTCCAATCTTTGAGGCTGGAAGGCTACAGGACTAGGTCTTGGACTATGAGAAATTATCCAATTGAAATGCCACCGCACAAGTGCTACTTCTCTCCTACACGTAACTGGGAAGCACTTGCTTTCTTTGGCACTTTCTTCAGATTTTCACATCTTTAAAGTCATGAAAGAGGATGGCCCAGCAGTCAAAAACCATAAATTAGCATGGCCAACAAAGTAGGCAAATAATAAGCCAAATGCACTGGAAGTAACCAAGCTGCTATCTCTTTACCCTCACTGCTCAAAGTTTTACCCAGAGACCAGAGGCATCAACATCACAGGGAAGCTTGTTAGAAAACCTGAAGTTCAGTCCTCACCTCAGACTTCTGAATCTGAACTAGCATATTAACAAGATCCAGGTGATGTGTAGGCTCATTAAGACTTGAGAAGCCCAGCTTTAACCTTCTGTCTCTCCTTCCACCCTCCAAGATGAAGGACCTAGGGGTATTCCTGGCTGTTTTTGTTCCCTGAGAAGCCATCATTAGAGGCAGAAAAATGAGTCAGAAAATCTGACATCACATGCCTTGGGAGTAGCCTAGAAGCATGAGTTCAAAAGATGAATGCCAGGGAGTTCCTTGGTGGTCCAGTGGCTAAGACTCCATAATCCCAGTGCAGGAGGCCTGGGTTCAATCCTTGGTCAGGGAACTAGATCCCACATGCCACAACAAAGAGTTTGCATGCTGCAACAAAGGTTGATGATCCCACATGCAGCAACTAAAACCCACTACAGCCAAATAAATAAATAAATATTTAACAGTAACAACCAAAAAAAGATGAATTCCCAAAACAGTTTCAACGTCCCCCCCCCAGCCCAGTTTGCCCCAAAGTCCCAGAAAGCCTGCCTGACTTCTAAAAGGCACTTCTCTTTCCCTTTTCATCTCTCTCAACCTAACAGGCTGATCCAGGAAGTGAGTCACTCCAGGAAGCTCCACCTTCAGTCAGGTGAGCCAGTTCAACTTACCTTCCTTTGGTCACAAGAGGTGTTTAGGTCCTCTGTTCATGCAAGTGTGGCAATTTGCTGAATTTAAATCCTCAATTAAAGTATTAAAATAGCCCCCCCCAAAGCCCTTGAATTTCAGAATAAAATAAATTTTATTTGTAAAGTATTTACCAAGAGAAATATTAAAATGAGTAAGCTCAGGACATTTTACACGGATGGATATTCCTCCAATTCTTTTATTATCACCTCCTACTACAGACTCCAAAGATGGCAGATAAAGTGAAGGTGTAGACAAAAACTACATTTACATCTAGAAGAAGCACAACAATAACAAGAGCATTATTTCACTAAGAAACTCCTCTCAGTCTCACTTCACAGTTTTCCTTCTTCCTTCTTTCTTTCCTTTATTTCTGGTTTGAAAATATATCCTCAGGCATTTAAGGAAATAAACATGTTCCAGGTAAAGAAATAAGATGACTGAAGATCTATTGCTTTTAAACTTCCAGATCTCCCAGAAACTTCAGTTTATCAAAATCTGCAGCATTGGACTTCTTTCAAACTCATTCCATTCTCTGAAAGTCCCTGATTTTCAAAAGAATTAATAGACAAAAGTCATAATCTCCAGGATTCTCTCATCATTAAAACGAAATAGGCATCAGTGTCAATAGAAGCACTAACACCAGCATAATAGTTCAAAAAGTCTTCTTTTGAAACCTGAGAGGAACAAAGGGCAAGGGAAAAGAAGGAAATGGTTTCAAACATGTGGGTCACTGTAGAGCAGTTTACATCTCCCTGAAATCTTTTCTACTGAGTTTGCTTTGCAACTGGCCATCAGTCAAGGACAGGCAAATCAGACAGGGGAGCCTGGCTTGCCTTTCCCCTCTGACCCTGAAATGGGGAGTCTGCAAGGGCCTGCCTGCCTGCTGGCCAGCTACAGTTCCCCCATGACCATCATTTCTTGCATTAAGATAAATATCTCTAGAGCAGTGCTATCCAATACAGTAGCCAAATACAGTGTTTTAAATCAATTGAAATTAAACATAATGAAAAATTCAGTTTCTCAGTCACACTAGTCATCTGTGACTGGTGGCTGACATCTCAGAGAATACAATATAGGACACTGCCATCATCACAGAAAGTTCTATGGGACAGTGCTACTCTAGAATTTACTTTGTATGCTCTTACTGGTGGTTGTTATTAATATTTTAAGATAGAGAAATTTATAGCATAAAAGAATAGACGAAAAACTTTTTAGTG
This sequence comes from Ovis aries, assembly GCF_016772045.2. Classification (NCBI taxonomy): domain Eukaryota; kingdom Metazoa; phylum Chordata; class Mammalia; order Artiodactyla; family Bovidae; genus Ovis; species Ovis aries. The sequence continues at coordinate 38,411,371 of NC_056069.1, read as the reverse complement.
AGGGGGAGGCTAGACCAAACAGATAGGGATAAAACTAGAGAGTGGGGTACTTCCCATGATCCTTGAGTACCCAGGAGTATATGATGCCTAGGATTCAGTAACAGGTACAGGGGACTAGCCACAGGGGAGCTGCTAAAGGCAAACTTGTCCAGCCTCTCAGTTTGGCGAGGATATGTGTTAGTGTTTCATGCTTGGCCCTGAGCTTCCTATAATAGGCAATAGAGTTAAGAGCAAAGAAACACAGAGTAGTAACCAACCTCTAGGTTCTATCTCTCTCCCCTACCCTTAACCTCCCCTGTTCCTTAATACCAGCCCAGAGAGTAATAATATTCCCCATAGTCTTGGAAGCATCGCTCAGAGGATGGGCATTCTGGGAACTTGGTTGGCCCATTAGGTGGCAATAATCCAACTCTGCAGGAAAAGGAATATTAATATCACATTTTCAAACTCTCATTCTTGGCTGTCAAAAAAAATGGTGTTTATGGATAAATAAGTTTTGTTCTTTTAAAAGCACAAGAGAGTACAGTCTGAACAGGGCCTCATCATTTTCAAAGAAATTTCATCACTGTAACTGAAACATCACTCGGGTAAATTTTTAAATACTTCAGAAGCATCATCAGGGAAGTAAACCTGAAGAAGCATGATATGTAACATGTTTGTTAGTAAAAAGAAATATATTTTGGAAATGCTTTTAAATGGAACTAGAAAAGCTAGATGAATTCTTTTAATACTAGTTAATGCTTCAGACTTCCCTAGTGGCTCAGAGGTAGAGAATCCACCTGTCAATGAAGGAGAGGTGGGTTCCATCCCTGGGTCATGAAGATGCCCTAGAGGAGGAAAGAGCAACCCACTCCAGCAGTCTTGCCTGGGAAATCCCATGGAAAGAGGAATGTGGTGAGCTACAGTCCATGGGGTCACAAAAGAGTCAGATACAACTTAGCAACTAAACAACAATAGTTAATGTTTCAAGCCTTAAAACTGCAGAAATCCTACTAGATCAGAATCAAGTTAACAGCAAGGCACAGTCAGATAATGTAACAAAATGACAAGGCTGGTATTGTAAATTAAGCCATGTCTAACTTTGCAGCTCAAAAAGTCTCAATCTCTGGTTCCTAGAAATGACATCCTAACTATTGCTATGAAAGAGAAGTTCTTGCTTTCAGTGCCTACCTAGCCTACCCCTAGAAGCATGCACAGTTTTTGAAACAGGATATTTAAAATTTTATATCATAAATATCTTGGGAAATCTGCTTTATAAAACATTATTTTGGAGCATAATTCTATTCAATTTCTATTTAAAAGATCCTGTCTGGAAAGGACTTACATATAGGAACACCTCACTATCTCGAAATATCTAAAAACAAAATAATTTGTTTTCCAGTTATGCAATGAAAGCATTGTCAACTAACTGTTGGCCTAAGGTTGTTTTATATGTAGGAATTTTTTATGACTAGCATAAATAATTACATTTGCATGCAAATATTAATAGATATCTCCAACCACCTGCAAAACACATATGAATATAGGTGGGCCCAGCTTTCACCATGTTCTTTAGATTACTCTCTTGTCCCACTTGTTTTAGCACAGCTGAAACAAAAGTAAATTGTCACTCAAACCCTATCTAAATGAGCTCAATTATTGGAGCCTGAATTAATGGTGATTTACTATATTCACTTTGTAGTTTCAGAGATAACCTGAAGCAAATGGATAGTGAATGATATCGCTAAATGAGATTTTCAGTTGAGTTCAGTTCAGTCGCTCAGTCGTGTCCGACTCTTTGCGACCCCATGAATCGCAGCACGCCAGGTTTAGGCATGACTAAGTATGAAATTTGTAGAATGGTATTTTATTTCCCAGTATCCTGGGAAACTAAAGGACCAGTCTGGGTTTACCTGATGTAATGCCTGGCGTTTGATAATACCCTGCATTCATACAGCACTTTATCCCATCACAGTGGAGGCACTCCAGCAGAACAGGCCACTTGGCATCTGTCATTTCGTCTCAACTGCAGGTCGTTGTCCTGCTCTAAGGCTCCCTCAGAGAAGGAAACGGCAACTCACTCCAGTGTTCTTGCCTGGAGAATCCCAGGGACAGGGGAGCCTGGTGGGCTGCCGTCTATGGGGTCGCACAGAGTCGGACACAACTGACGCGACTTAGCAGCAAGGCTCCCTCAGAGGACTGATGGCCTTCAGCTCTGCATGGGGCCTGAGTGTTTCTAGGACATCAGCAACTCAGAACTCCCAAGTTTAAGATCAAGATGTTCCCAGAATCAATACCAGTCCCTGAGTGCAAATGTTAAGACAAGCAAAGAAATAGGTACTCGGGACTTCCCCTGGTGGTCCAGGGGTTAAGACTCTGCACTTCCACTGTCAGGAGCAGGGGTTCCATCACTGGTCAGGGAACTAAGATCCCACATGCCACCCTGCATAGCCAAAAAATTTTTTAAATAAAACAATAATAATCAAGAAATAGGTACCCAATTCTTTGATAACAGGATTACAAACTACAGGCTCAGATTTTGATTCAAATTTCAGGTGCTTGAGCTCTGAGTCACAATTCAGGTCAGTCGCTCAGTTGTGTCTGACTCTTTGCAAGCCCATGGACTGACTGCAGCATGCCAGGCCTCCCTGTCCATCAACAACTCCCAGAGATTACTCAAACTCATGTCCATTGAGTCAGTGATGCCATCCAACCATCTCATCCTCTGTTGTCCCCTTCTCCTCCCACCTTCAATCTTTCCCAGCATCAGGATCTTTTCCAATGAGTCGGTTCTTCACATCGGGTGGCCAAAGTATTGGAGTTTCAGCTTTAGCATCAGTCCTTCCAATGAATATTCAGGACTGATTTCCTTTAGGATGGACTAGTTGGATCTCCCTGCAGTCCAAAGGACTCTCAAGAGTCTTCTCCAACACCACAGTTCAAAAGCATCAATTCTTTGGTGCTTGTAAATTTATTATGAGCAGAGTGAAACTGGAGATGAATGGTGGTTGCCTCGGCAGCATAACATAAAGCTTGGTGCAGTCCTTTCTGAATCTGAGCCACTTACCTCCGGTCCACTGTCGGGAACCAAGACAGAGCCGGAGACCCATGGTGCTCATGGGACCTTGGGTGAAACAGAAAATTCATCTACAGAGTTCAATGGCTACTAGGACCTTTATGATACTCTACAGCAATAATGAATGAATTCCATTTATGAAGAAGAGGGAGAAGAATCCAGAACAAAAGAAGACAGGTCAATATGTTTGGAGATGTCCTCTCCCTGGTTCCGTATACTTTTCTGGTGGAGGTGAGGTCCAACCTCAGCTGCTGGTTGCTTGTTCATATTTTTCAGGGAGGGGTTCTCTCCTGAGGAGCACCTTCCACTCTATTTTATGGGGGAAAATACTGGCTCTGGCGAAGCAGGTGTGAGAATGAAACAAGAAGATGGTGCTATTCTCAGAGAGGAAGAGCTGTTTCACCACAACTCCTCACCGCACCAACTGAGATGACAAAAAGGTCCCTTCTCACACAGCTCTGTTCTCAAAACCCCCGGCAATCATGTGTTTATATGTCTTTCAACAGATTTCACCCATCATCTGCTTTGGAACACAAAATTTTAGGAGATTCATCTATTGTGTCTTTATTATAACAAACAACTAGCTATCTCTATCAAGGTTTATGTCGTTTTCGTATAAGCAACTTGGAGAAGTAAACTATGCTTAGAAATACAGTTTTCAAGGGATCAATTACATGAAAATAACATTATATGACAGTCTATCAAACCCTCGGCATGTTTGTTTTCCCTTCAGTCATAAGCATTTCTAAAATTTAAAACTTGGCTATGTCTTTGAACCAAGCACTTCATTTAAGAGAATAGGCTATAATTTCCATGAAAGCAAGTTTGCTGACTAATCTGAAAAACTGGAAGCTGTGAAGTTGTTTATTCTATGCCCCAAAGAGATACCCATAAATCCAACAAGAGATAGTCCTTAGAGCATGTTAGTAGAATTACACGAAGAAAGAGTAGAAAGACACCCACACACCATCCAAGAACACATTTGGTTAATTTAATCTCCACTTGATTAAACATCAGCTGAAAAAATTGCATCTGTATGAAGCCTGATGTGGGTGGAAACATCCATCACCTGCTGGTACTCTCCTGGTTCAATGAGGCAATCCACACCCACTAACAGAAGTGAAAGGCCAGTGACCTGCCTCCAAGTATAGAGGGGTATTTTCCTTGATTGTCTACATCCATCAGATTTACAATGGAATCTCCCATATACCACAGTGTGAAGGATCCCAACTGCCCTGCTTTAGAAGCTAGACAAGACAGAGGGGAGAATTTCAGTGCCCACTTTTTCCTTCCTCTCTGATTTCTTGAAGACTGTGTGCAGTTAGACTGGTCTGAGAGCCAATAGTTTTATTTGCATTTATTCTAACACATTGCTTCAAGTTCCAGTTCAGTCACTCAGTCGTGTCCGACTCTTTGCAACCCCATGAACCGCAGCACGCCAGGCCTCCCTGTCCATCACCAACTGCCAGAGTCTACCCAAACCCATGTCCATTGAGTCAGTGATGTCATCCAACTATCTCATCCTGTTGTCCCCTTCTCCTCCTGCCCTCAATCTTTCCCAACATCAGTGTCTTTTCAAATAAGTTAGCTCTTCGCATCAGGTGGCCAAAGTATTAGAGTTTCAGCTTCAACATCAGTGCTTCCAATGGACACCCAGGACTGATCTTATACCACCCCTTAAAAAAGTTCCAATACTTTGGCCACCTAATGCAAATAGCACAGACATTGGAAAAGACCTGATGTTGGGAAAGATTGAAAGCAAAAGGAGAAGAGGGTAGCAGAGGATGAGATGGTTAGATGGTATCACTGACCCAATAGACATGAATCTGAGCAAACTCTGGGAAACAGTGAAGGACAAGGAAGCCTGGCGTGTTGCAGTCCATGGGATCACAAAGAGTCAGACACAACTTAGTGACTGAACAACAACAACAAAAAAAATGCTTATCCCCACAACCTAGAAAAGAACATGGCATGTGGCAGTGGCTCAAAAAATATTTTTTGATGGGATATCGCTTCACCCTAAAACCATGATGTATGCAGCCTACTTGGAGGGGGTCCAGCTCTACCTTAAAAACTGCTATTACAATATGAAATGTAACTCTGTGCTTGACCACCAAACCACAAAGAACCATACATTGTCCCCCAGAGCACCACCTGGGCCTGGGAAGAAATCCTGTCAAGGTTGATATGACTTTGAAAATCAGCCCCGGCTGATTGGAGGAGATCTGCCTCAGTCCATAATTCTACTCATGCATCGTGGGTTTCTCATTTGCCCTCTAACTGGAATTCAGTCAGGATGCCCTGCAGGTCTTGACAGTGGCTGAGTCAGCATCTTCTCTGGCCTGGCCTGGGTTTGTTTGCCTTGAGAGGGATTAGAGGCCCAGAATCAGTGCAGATACTGGTGGCTGGTTCTCAGCAATCCTGATTCTCACAACGTTTTCATACATTGTTCCTGCTTCATGAAAAGCTACCAATTTCATCCTCTTCTCCTAGGCTTGCTTGTCTAATATCATATCTAGGGTCTAGGCCCAACCTGTCCAGGTCCAGGTGAAGTGCTCTGAAGTGTTCCTTTGGAGACCCGTTTTGTCTTTTATCTTCTGACCCAAGTGGTCAGTTTATATTTGCTTTTAATTGCAAAGGGAGTAACGTTTTAACTGTATAATTTAACTAAAAATAAAATATATACTGAAAAATATTAGCAAATGATTTTTAATGACTCTTCTCTGTTCTTCCCACTGCTACCAGAAGGAATAGATTTAAATAATGAGTGATTTCTGGCCAAATCACAGATTAAGGCTGAGAGCAGGAATGGAGTGACCCTGACCAACAGGCTATTAGATCTGGTTTCTGGAGGGTGGCGGGGTGGAGGGGAATGTGGGTAGAATCCTCACTGCTGGCCAGAACTGAACCTACTAGAAGGGAGGTAACTGAATGTGACCCGCTGCACTGTGAGGCATGGATTATCAGAAATCTGATAGCAGTGCCCTGCACCCCAATTAGACAGGAAGCAAAGTACCACTGGGGAAGACAAAGCTGATAGCTGCAACCTAGTCCTTCTAGAATCACATGCTTATTCTATGACCCCAATTAAGCAGAGGCATGAGTCATTCCCAGAATCAAAGACACAAATTATCTAGAGCAGCAGGCTTGAAACCAGTGTGCCCAGGTAACCGGGGACCCCTTCCTTAGACACGATATGCAAGGCACAGGCTGCAGAAAACATGAATATTTTTCTGTCCATTTCTTCATAACTTCCTCTGGTTTTCTACATCATACCTACATATTTCTTTATAATATTTGGTGCCTTTTGGCAACCACTGTCTACATAAGCATCAATAATAAGTCCAATAGAAAACCAGATTTGTGCAATTAATTTGCAAAAAAGCTAGCTTCCCATGATATAGAGTTGCTCTCGCCCTCAAGAAAAAGGTCCTTTACCCAGCCTGTCATCAGGGTAACTCAACAACAAAGAAACGTGTCCTCTTTAACAATTGCTATAATTCTCACCCAGAAACTTTTGTTTTCACAATTTTTAAATCAATGTATATCTTGATCTCAAATTCCAAATTCACCAAGTAAACAAGTGAACTGATAAGAAAAATGGCAAGTGTGTTCTGACCCTAAATCCAGAGCCACTTGAATACATAAGATCTTAAAGGGGAGCAATACCCCAGTCTATGTCCCCAAACCAGGGGAAGAGTGCAGCCAGGGTCAGAATGACAAAAAGGACTGGGACTGTCTTTGAGTAACAAAGTCATCACTTCCAGCACAATAGCCAGAGGACTAGTCTCTGTGTTTTGATCTCTGGCCCAGGAACAGAAAACAGGCAGAGAGAGCTGTAGTTTCAATATCTACTCTCCAGTAGCAGGCGCTGCCTTTGCTTAGAAGCCTCTCCTGGGGAGACGCTCACACATCAACAACATGAAGCCAGAGCTTAGACCTGAGAGGAGGAGACTCTGAGCCACAAAGTGTCAGAATGGAAACTCTGCTTTGGGGTGTACCTATGGTCCTCGTCTATGTCTCACTCTGTCTTTTTGCACTGGTGGGAACTTCAGCATGCTGGACCCACAGCAGGGAGGGGAGAGAGGAACATTCCACCAGACCCCTGATGTGATGTGCCCACTCACAGGGTGAGATGTCCCACATAAATCCTGAGAGCACAGCCCAGTCTCAGAATTTAACTGCAGGAACTGTCCTGACTCTACTGCTCAAGGAAAGGGTGTCTAGTCTCACATCAGCCTTTAAAATGACACCAAAATGTCATTTTAAATCTATTGGCCAAACTGAGGCTTACTGAAACCGCAAGCAGAGAAACTCAAGTTCTGAAACTTGAAACTTTGAAACTTGAAACTATGAAAATAGAGGCTAATGTGGGGTCTCCTTCTGATCCCCAGATTGGGACTGAGACTCATGAAGATTTACCATCAGTCTTAAAAATAGATAAATTTTTCAACCCTGAAATGGACCATCTAATGGGAGGTGGAGAAACACTCTGGGTGCCTGGGTGGGATTATAATATTTGAAATTTTATTAATAGCCAAGGAAGAAATCTAATTTTTTTTAGCCTGGCTCTAGGAGACTTATGGACCTTATTTTAACTGATATATATTTTAGAACTAAGGAAACAGCCTCAGAGAAGTGACAGCTAAATACTTAATGTCTTTATTCCTTCTGCCCTAGAAAATGCAGTGTATGTAAACACCTGAGAAACCCTGGAATGAATATGAACTCAGCACTGATCCTGGTTTTGAGCTGATGTTTAATCATTTGGAGCCATATGGCAGCCATTACGGTCCCCTGTTCCCGGGTCATACATTCAAAGCTTCCAGGCGGTTCGCATCATGACGATGAAATACACATCAGTGTCAATGGACGCGCTCACCCCGGCATAGTAGTTCATGAACTCCTCAGGGGTCACCTGCAGTGTAAAAGTCAGGGGAAAAAAAAAAAAAAAAGCTTTGCTTCTCACCATTTCAGTTGAGGCACATCTCCAGGACCTGTAAATGGGAGGGAAATTTCAGTCAAGTAGACTTCTTAGTGACACCACTGAGGAATAGATCTAGAAAAAGAGAAAAGACGAGGTTGGGAATGGCCATGAGGGAGTGGCCAAGGAGAATAAAGGAAGAAAGTCTCGAAAATTTCCAAACCAGCCTAAATGGAAAGTGAGATGCAGGTCTCATCTTCCTATAAGAGCAGAAGCCCATGTGTCCTGGTAAGTGAGACTGAAAGTCAGAATAAGAAACATGTGTTCTTTAATCACAGTGAATACCGTCTTTCTGTGACATGTCCCCTCATGTTCTCGTGTCAAGACAAGACATGTTTTTTAACCTTTAAAAATGGAGCTCCATCCTACAGATAAGGAAAGAGATTTCTTGTTAAACACTCCTTGGCTTCATGCCTTTTTAAGATACATATGATTCATTTCAGGCATAGAGTAAGTTCTAAAAGATCCCCCTACTCCATCCCCGCTTGGGTTCTCTCTCTTTCCATGCCTGTTTCAACTAATATGTTTACTTATGCTAAGATTTTACTTTCCTTTCCTTTAAGAGAGAAGACATGCAGTTACCAATGTATTTTTTAAAAGGTACACATGACAAGTGCACTCTAATTCAACTGTATTAGCAGACACAATTAGTTGGCTCAGGGAAATAATTGTTTTTTGGTTTGATCTCTATGACCAGTGAATTTAGCCCCAAGTACAGACCAGCTTATATGGGAGGACACAAGACACAGTAATGATGGTTGTCTGGGAAAGTTAGCACTTTTCCAGTTAGCACTCAAATTTCAGTGTCATGAGGGATTGAAAACATCACAAAAAGTGAAATCCATAAATAATTCAAAACCCTTTCTAGTCCCTACTCTTCTCTCACCAAGTCTCGGGGAACATTCTTATCTCTTCCAAGTGGTAGGTAGTTAGAATAGGAAACAGGAGTCCAGAATGACTGTGGCTAAAAGACAAGGAAGGGAAAAGCCCGCAAAAACAGAACAAAGAAAGGTCACAGAAGTTCCGAGGACCTGAATGAGGACCTCAGGTAGAATAAACAGCACTCCCGGCTAGCCCAATTTACATAGGGCAGGGGGAGGAGAAAACATACAAAAAGAGGAGCCAAAGGGCGCTCTCTCGCTCTCTCTCTCTCTCTCTCTCTCTCTCTCCCTCCCTCCCTCCATGCGCACTGGCATGCTCCTCCACTCTCTTCTCTTTGCGTCTTTGGGTTGGCATGCCCTCACGCCTCGAGGATGGATTCTCCTGCTATCTTCTAAACAAAATAGAGCTGTAACACTGATTTGTCTAAGAGCTATAACACAGTTTGTCCAAGATCCGAGAGCTGTGACGCTGAGGGCTTTAATGTCTGTCGCTCCAAATCTTTGTCATGAGGAGACAGAACCAAGGAGCATACACTCGCCTGACACAAGAATCATGAGTTGACTGACCCACTTGCATTTTGTGCTGAAATTATAAGGGAACAGAGAAAAAAGTCATAGGATTCATCCTTGTCTCCTTCTCTTCTCCCCTTCTCTCTCTTCCTCCTGCCTCTCTGCTTCCTCCCCACCCCATAAAAGAGTAAAAAGCAGTAGGAAGAAAGACGTTGAGTGGAGCTAGTAACTGAGCTGTGTCTATCAATGCCTGGAAGTAGAAATAAAGAATACATGTGCGAGAGCTTTTGTTAAAAATTATAGAGTACCATTAATGTGCTCCTTTCTTGAGTTTCTTTATTTCTGGCCTGCTTTGCATTCCCCAGTTCTCCAGCTTTCAGCTCCATCTGGAGTTCCTTTATAGCAACAGCTCTTTGTTCATTTAAAATGTGACTCAATGTAGAAAAGTCTGAATCATGCATCAGGTTTAAGAAATATTTTCATTACTCCTATTAAATGGAATATCCCTGGAAAGTCCTTGGCACGTCTGAGCGATAATAAGTGCTCAATAAATACTATTCAGATTATAATTATGCTAAGTGAAGTTTCTGTGCATAATATGTGCATGTGTGCAGGCTAAGTCACTTCAGTCATGTCCAATTCTTTGTGACCCTATGACTGTAGCCCACCAGGTGCCTCTCTCCATGGGATTCTCCAGGCAAGAATACTGGAGTGAGTGGGTTGCCATTTCCTCCTCCAGGGTGTGCATAATAGATTTAGTCATTAAATCAGGCATTTCTGAATCTTTGAGAGGCAAAGATCTTGAATACTAATGTGAATAAGAGTCATTTGGGACACTTGTTAAAACTATAAATCCTTGTGTCCCCCTCTTTAAAAACAATCAGACTCTGCAGTTCTTCAGGGCCTCCAGCAATCTGCATGAATAATTCATTCCCTGGATGATGAGCACTCAGAGAGCTGGGGCTTTATGCAGAGTCTGTGAAATTCAGGTGACATCAAATGCTATAACCGCTAAAAACCCCAATAACCCTTACTTTGAGTATTTGAGAACCTACTGTGGCTTGTGAAGATAAATGTCAGAAGAAACGGGGTGGGAACTTGAAATCAGCTGAATCACAACAACTGGCTATTCTGACTTGGGTTAGAGAAAAGGGCAGCTGAGGTTTCCCCTGGCAAAGGGGAGGAACCACCTGCAGAAGAGGGGTAGATACAAGCTGGGACCCCGCATCAAGATGGGCTAATTTGGGGAAATGACAGTTGACTATTTTTCCACTGCCATCTCAGAGATCAAAGGCCAGCCTCAGGGGAAGAAAACACGGTTCTGCTGTTTCTGTCTGCACTCATTTGACTGCCCAACAGAATCTAGGCTCCTTTTAAAAATACACTTCTGCAATCACTTCAGGCTAAAATGGAGGACATTTCTCTGCCCCTGGCAGGAAAATGTCAGCAGAAATGACATAAAGATCTCCCTCCCCTTGGTCATAGGGCTCACCATGAAGTTTCACAGGAAAAAAAAAAATGGGGGGGAAATTCCCTTTAGGACAGGAAGGCTTGTTTCCTCTCCCTAGCTCCAGCATCTCCACTTCCAGCCCACTGCCACACTAAGCCTTCCTGTGTGGCAAAGAGGTCAGGAGTCACTGTCCCCAGGGTCCTGCTGCCCCAGCCACACAGGGAACTCCCTTCCCCATCACCTTAAACCTTCAGGGCATCTCAGAGTAGAACTGATCCTGGGTCAAAAATCCCATTTCTGGATGTTGATAAAAGACAGATGACATTCTATCTTGGACTTCTCTGGTGGCTCAGATGGTAAAGAAAGAAAGAAAGATTAGTCACTTAATCATGTCCAACTGTTTGTGACCCCACGGACTGTAGCCTGCAAGGCTCCTCTTTCCATAGGATTCTTCAGGCAAGAATACTGGAGTGGGTTGCCATTCCCTACTCCAGCAGATGTCAAAGACTATGCCTGCAAGGCAGAAAATCCAGATTCCAACCCTGGGCTGGGAAGATCCCCTGGAGAAGTGAATGGCACCAACTCCAATATTCTTGCCTGGAGAATCCCAAGGACAAAGGAGCCTAGTGAGTTACAGTCCATGGATTCGCAAAGAGTCAGACATGACAAGTGACTACCACTTTCAGTTTTCTTTCCTTCTGTCAGGGGAATTTCCTCAGGTCTGTCTCATCACAACAAAAATTTGAAGCAACGGACGGTAAAGCCCTCGCTGCATCACAACTCTTGGACAGTGTTATAGCTCCGTGTTACAGCTCAGTTTTATTTAAAAAATAAAGAAAAATATATCCTCAAGGTGTGAGGGCATGCCAACCCAAAAAACATGCAGAGAAGAGAGAGAGTGCACGCGCGCATGCATGCATGCATGCAGGAGAGAGACCGCCGGCCCTTTGGCTCCTCTTTTTATATGCTTTTTCCCTCCCCTTGGGCCTGCCCTGTGTGAACTGGGCTAGCCAGGAGCACTGTTTGTTCTACCTGAGGTCCTCACTCCTGTCCTCAGACCTTCCTTTGTTCTATTTTCGGGGGCTTTTCCCTTTCTTGTCTTTTAGCCACCACCATTCTGGACTCCTTTTTCCTATTCTAGCTACCTAACAATTCCATCTCAGTTTAAATACAGTTATGGAAACAGTATTCCTTATCCTACCAAGCAACATGTTTTGTCACTTGACGACATGAGTTATTGGAAATGAGTGGTTGCTTTTGTCCTTAAGTTCACCGGAGTTTAGAAATATAAGTTCATCTCAAAGCCCACAAAAGATTAAATCAGAGTGAATTCTGTTATCTGGCATTCCCTTAATGAACGCTTCCCTGAAATGACATTTTCATGTAGCGAAGTGTGATGACAAACGATGCTCAGGAGTAAGTGTGAAAAGGCAGGCAGCATCCCGAGACGCCTTATGAACCATCTTCCCCAAAGCTGAATTATGGTCTCATTTCGAAGTTAAATATGTATTATCATCAAGTTCGCTGAAATTAGGCTGTGTATGGTAAATATGGCAATCGAGAAACAGAACATTTAACCAAAACGCCACAGTCTTCAAATGATGGATATTTAGCTGTATGTGGCTCCCCTACAAATATATGTGCACACACACACACATTTTTACTACTTTTGTTCTAAGCTTTCTAGATAGTCACCAAGAAAACATTTTACTTCTATTTATAAAATATATATATACATACATACATACATACATATATATATATATATATATATATATATATATATGGTATTAGTATTTTTAAGGCTTGGGGCCCATTTCCCATTTATAATTACAGAAATAAATTCCACTAGATTAAGCTCTTTCACTCACCACTCCATCTTTGTCATAGGGTGAGTCAAAGTTATCCAGAAATTTCCGGAACACTTGCTCCTCCGTCCATTCACCATTCTGGTACTTCGGATGGTGTTTTGCATTGTACACCTCTCGAAGGTCTTCAATTGTTATCACACCATCTCCAGTCTTGTCTAGCTTTCTAAAAGCTTGCATAATCACCTCTTTTCTGGCTCTGGACATTGGAGGCTAGAAACATAGGGGAAAAGCCACGTACACAAGTCGATGAGCTTTCCTTGTATCATCTGCAGTGGAATATTTGATACCTCTCAATGACGTGCAGTTGCAATTGTGTGCCTTTCAATGATGTGCATTGTGACTGCTCCAGAAAATCCCTAAGCCTGTATTGTCTCCTGCCCATCTCCTCCGTTGTGTGCTATCAGCTTCCGAAAACCAAGTCTCACATAGCCAGTCCAAACCACGTGAAAGCTAAACCCAGCGGATACAGTGATTCGTGGGACCACTTACTCTTAATGTGAGAAGAAATTCATTGAAGTCTATTGTTCCGTTTCCATCTTTATCAAACCTCCGGAAAAGCTCTTCTGCCTCCTCCTTTTCCATGACCACAGCATAATCATTTAACCCTTTAACAAATTCTTTGAAATCAAGGGTTCGGTTGTTATTGTCATCCATTATTCGAAACACTCTGAAGATAATATACACATACAAAAAGGAAGAAAAAACACAAAGAACAAGATATAAGAATAAAAATTCAAAGAGAAAGCCACTCTCAAGGTTTTTTGAAGTAAAGACAAAAGTCTTAGGTTCTTCTCTGGTGAGCTTCTTCCCAGCCCCTCAGAAAAGAAAACAAACATTTAAAAATACACTGTGTGCTCTAATTATATGACATTCTGAAAATGCCAGAACTGTAAAGGTGGTTTAAAAAAAAATGCAGGGAAGGGGAGAGAGATTGGGGAAGCCCAGAGATTTGGGGCAGTGATATTTCTCTACATGACACTAGAGTGGAAGACACATGACATGCATTTGCTAAAGCCCACAGAAACTCACAGCACAGAGTGAGCCTTGATGTGTACATTTTAAACATTGTTTAGCACTTCAGGGAATTCCAGGAAGGAATACAGATTGTGCTGAGAGAATTCAACTGTTTTATAAAAGTGTGAGACCATCTCACTGAAGAGGGATGGAAAGACGAAAGTGCTAACTTCAGTAACTCTGGAAATGAGTAGAGTTCATAAGACTGAAGACAAAATGAGCTACATATAACCTCTGTACTCCAGTTGATAAAGATATTTCTCGTGGAGATACAACTTGACAATTTCCATGTTGCTATATGGGTACCCTGGATCTGAACAATTAAAGGGAAAATGGGAGCTAAGCTTCTCACTGTTGGAGTGGGGATTTATAGATAAGCTAGGACAGGAGGCTAGAATGATCTGATCAGTAAGGATTGAGTTGGAGACATCAGTAGGAACTCACCTTTAGCTTCATATAAACATAGATGAATACATATAAAATATTTACAGATATGTACATAGAGAGAGGAGTTAGCCTATACACCTGTATCTCCTTGTTCTGTCAGTTAAGAGAATCTAGAAGTAACACCTCAGTAAGAACAAAAACATCTAGAGTCTAGATATTGGTTTATAATACAATTCTCCAATAAAAGGAAATGAGCTTCTTGGAGAAATGTCTGATTTTAGAACTGGGGCAGAAAGATATGCAAGATAAGCTTGGAGTATCTTATACCAAAAAGTAAAGAAGTGCTCAAAGAAACTCTGCATTGATGGAAATACATCAAACAAACACAGAAGAGCTCCACCAAAAGAGCTCCAAAGGCCAAAACTGAAACAATTTGAACAATAAAAGTGTTGGGTTATAACCCAAAGTATAAAATACATATCCATGAGTTACTAATGGTTTAAATAAATGCTTGAATAAGTAGATTAATGTGGGAGAAAACATAAATTTCTCTTGCCAAATTTCAAATAAATTATGCTCATACTCTGTCCTGAAGGAGGAAACCATGCTCCCCAGGCCCTAAGTGGGGCTCTACATAGATACTTCCCTTTGAAGAGTCCAATGTGGAGAGGCAGAGGGGAAAGCAAGTTTACAGAGGAGAAAGCAGGCACTGTCTCAGCCAGGAGACCAAGATCAAGGCCAATGGTGATAAGCCATTCTGATGGTTGGAGGAGGAAATGGCAACCCACTCCAGTACTCTTGCCTGGGAAATCTCATGGACAGAGGAGCCTGGAGGGCTACAGTCCATGGGGTCACAAAGAGTCAGACACAACTGAGAGACTAAACCACCATCACCCTCGTGTTGAGAGTACACATGCACCCTCGATTTGATGTGATGAGAACGTCACTTTACTTCTGCGGTCCTCAAAGAAACATAATCCCAGTCTAACAATAAGGAGAAAAGGGGGCTAAGGGGCAGCCAACCCTTGAGGAGAAATGTAGGGAAGGGCAAAACTAGCAAAGGGGAGGAGGCAGAGGGCACATTCACTCAGAAGGCCAAGGAGGAAACAGTGTTCACAGTAGACTGGTTCACAGTGGAAAGGCTGGTAGGGGCGTGGGGTGGAGGCGGCATAGACGGCAGGAGAGATTCAACTGAACGGGCCAGGGAGCAGTTGAGACAGTGGTTGTCATGAAGGGTCTACACTGAGGACAAGAATGTGGCCCCAGCGCAAAGGTGGAGGAAGGATTGATACAATGTTGAAGGAAGTGGGCTGGTCTTCCCATGGGATCGTGACAGCCTGGCCACCAGGATCCATCTGCCCACATCCTGAGCTTCTGACAGACCTGGGCTTGGTCCGAGAGTGGCGGACTGTTCAAAGTGACATTCCAGTGCTCAGTAACCTGTTGGAAAGCAAACCTCACAGCCACCAGATGGGATGTTGGAGTTCCCCAGCATGGCACTCTGTATGTCTCTAACACACAACTTCTCACACCAGGAAGACACCCGTCCTTGTGACTCTTGGTGTCCTGAGCTCTCCATGAACCCTGGAGAAGCCTTGCTCACCCATGAAAGCCCTGAGATAACGCGATGCACCACCCATGACAGGCACTCAGTTTAGTCTTTGGAAATAGGTAACCACCCTTAGGAGGAGGCACCCTTAGGAGGCTTACAATCTCTCTCCACTCAGGTTTCCCAGGCCTGAGGATTAATCCCATGATCAGAGGGTGGGGAACAGGAGCTGTTCTCCTGTGAAGCTGATGAATCCCTGGGTGCCAGGTGATTCCTGTGTCCCTGGAAGTGATGGAGACACGAAATCTGCAACTGCCTCTAAATCCCTATTGCTCCCTCCCTATTCTAATTCACTACCCCTCTTTTGGGGGAACTTTCAAATTTTACTCATGCCAAATGATTGATCCTAAGCTCAGTGAATACTTTAATAGCACATCCATTGCTTTCTCTGGACATACAGAGTCATTTCTCAGCCTCTCCTGAACCCTACTGAGAGCTTGAGGTCAGCAGAGGCAAACTATTACATTTAGCATGGATAAACAAGGTCCTACTGTAGACCAAAGGGAACTACATGCAAGTCTCCCGGGATAATTCAGCCCTACTGTCACTGCTTTAGGGACTGTCTCTCTCATTACCCTATTTGCTGTTGTTCAGTCGCTCAGTCATGTCTGACTCTTTGCCACCCCATGGACTGCAGCATGCCAGGCTCCTTTGTCCTTCACTGTCTCCCAGAGTTTGCTCAGATTCATGTCAATTGAGTCAATGATGCCATCCAACCATCTCATCCTCTGTCATCCCCTTCTAGTTGTCTCTAATACCTGGGCGTGCTTCTCCCTTCATTTTGATTTGCCCCAGTAGCTGCACTTAAGAACCAAAAATTGTCACAAGGGACCTCGGGGATCAATGCTTCCCAACTCTGCATTTTACAAAGGAGGAGCTGAGACCCAGGAGGAAGTGACTTGCCCGAGGGCCCATGGCTGGTCTCAGCCTCACTTGGCCATACTCTGCCTTTCTCCTTCATCTCCCTGCAGCCCACAGCCCGGGTCCTACCTGCCAAGCCCTTTGATGCCCGCTGAGCCCCTGGCCAGGCACTGCAGGCGGAGCCTCTCGATGGGGTCAGTGGCCACAGTGAGCTTCTTCTTGGCCTGGATTGCCATCTCTCGGTCGTGGCGTGCGGTCCCTGCCATCTGAGAGGGAATACACGCTGGTCAGTGGAGCTCATGCCTTCCCAAGTGCCTCTGGCTCAGTAGGGGGACCACAGCCTCACTGAGAAGGACGTTCATATCACACTCTCTCACCCACTTCCTGAGAACCATCTCAAACATCCCAGAACTTCCAGATTTCAGCTGCAACAACCATGTCCCGGCACATTTATTCCTGGCTTACCTAGTCCTGAGAACATCAGATCTCTGCAGCCTGGACAACAGTTTTAAATATACAGCCATCCCTGTTGATGATACACTTTCACCTCTCAGAAGCTCTCTTCCCATCACACAAAAATAAGTGTCATTTCTCCAAACACTTTTTGAGCCAATCTTACCTGCTTTATTCTTTTATCTAGAATTTTCCATATTCCCTTTGACTGCAGATTTAATATTCTCCTTTTGGGTCTAAAGATTAATTTTTGATGCCTCTGTCTTCATGGAGATTTTCAGTATTGGGCTTTGATGATTCCTACAAGTAATGAGTATGTTTTCCTGGGTTGACTGGGTTTCCCTGGTAGATCAGTGGTAAAGAACCTGCCTGCCAATGCAGGAGACATGGGTTCAGTCACTGGATTGGGAAGATCCCCTGGAGAAGGGAATGACAACCCACTCCAGTATTTTAACCTGGGAAATTCTGTGGACAGAGGAGCCTGGTGGGCTACAGTCCATGGGGTCACGAAGACTCGGACGTGACTGAATGACGAAGTACACATGAATGCCTGGATTGACTGGTTAGTGTCCATTAGCACCTAATAGGTTCTCAGGACAGAAAAAGGTAAATAGACTCTCTCTCCTGAACAATAGCTGTATCTTTTTTCTACAGTTTGCCTTTTGTGTTTTAAACATTCAGAAACAGGAGAGAGGGTGGCTGCAAGGAAGCACTCCACTTTTTAAGGTCCATGAGCAACGTACTAACTGTACTGACACTGCAGCCGGGCACTGAGAATCCATACAACCGTGGAAAAGCCACGGAGCTGGGAGCCTGGAGACCCAGGTTCTGAGCCTGACTGCAACCCACTCCTAGTGAGGTCTGAGCAAATCTTGGGGCCTCCGGTTCCTCCTCCTCTGTTAAATGAAAAGATTAGATTAAATGATCTTTAAATTTCAGCTCTGCTCCAAGAAACACTAATCTTCCTATGAGCCCATTGACCCAGTTAATTGGGGAGATTCTAGAAATTTCTTTTTCAGGACGAGCTGTGAATAAAAGGAACAAGAGAGCTTGATAGATATGCAAAAAAAGTAATAATAACATTCACAGTGCAGAAAATACTGGTGTTACAAGGGTACTGCCCTTGACTCAAATGCTCCCCTCTGCCCCCAGGCCCCCAGGTGCTGGAACTTCCTCCTTTCATCAGCAATGATGACCCTCTTGCCCTCCAGGGCTGCTCCCTCCAATACAACCCAGAAGGTCTCCCTGCAAAATTCTCAACCCAAAGGTTTGTATGTAGGGGACGAGCTGTATAGGAAATACCCAGTAGAGGCAAATCCATGGACAGAACACAGACGGGCTGCTGCCGAGGCCTGGGAGGGGGCCATGGGAGTGACTGTTTCATGGGACAGGCTTTCCTTCTGCAGTGCTGGCACTTGATACAGATGATGGCGGCACAACAGGGAGATTCAACCGTACATTTTCAAATGCCTGATTTTATCAGGTGTGGATTTCACCTCATTGTTTTGACACCCTATGAGCTAATTACTCCTATGATTCATATTTCACAGATAAAGAAACTGACGAGCACAAAAGTCAGGCAACTTGCCCAGCTCCCACCATCATCATGGCTCACAGAAATTCACACACCATCAGGACTGCAGAACCCCAAAAGGTCATCCAGTGCCCCACCTTCCTCTGGCGACATGGAAACTGGAGCTTGTTGGTTAAGGAACCTGCCCCCAAATCCCAGCCAACAGTGAAACTTGGGGCGTCAGCAGGGCTCCACCATCTTTGTGAATACTTTTTGTATAAAAGCATTTTAAAGTGCAATTTGATGGCCCCCAGGCAGAAGAGAGCAGGGTAGAGTCTAGGAAAACACCCCACCTGATCTGTCTTTGCAGACGTCCCTACCGAGTGACCCCACAAACAGTTACCTCCAGAATCTAAGCTGATATACCCAGGGAAAAATGACATTCTCTCCTGCCATCCAGCCTACCATGGTACTTCAAATGCCTGTGTTAACTAGCCTTTTTAATCATTTAATGACCCAGTTCATCAAGAAGTAGCTAATATTTGTGATATTTCAAATATCACATGTGATAGTTTCAAAAAGTAAAAGTGTTCGTTGCTGAGTCTATCCAACTCTTTGTGAACCTGTGGACTGTAGCTCACCAGGCTACTCTGTCCTGCGATTTTCCAGGCAAGAATACTGGAGAAGGTTGCCATTACCTTCTCCAAGGGATCTTCCTGACCCAGGGATCCAACCCAGGTCTGCTGCATTGCAAGCAGACTCTTCACTTTCTGAACCACCAGGGAGGCACCACTGGAGCAAATTACTCCAAGAAGCAAGCCCTTGATTGAACAGCTTAGAATCGTGAACTTGGAGTATTGAACTCCTCTAATTAGCAAGGCAGGAAACAAAATTTGCTAAGAACTGAGGGCTTTGGAAAATGGCAGGATGAGTCGAGTTTTGGTGAAGACCATACTCAAGCTTCTGAAGTCTGCATGAAGGTACCAGGGCAGAAGTCTGTTCCCAAACGTATTTCACCGGCATCACAGCACTGAACAAGCGTCCCTAACTCCAGACGACCCTCTCTCAGCCTGGAGGAGCCCGCGTGGGAACAAGAGAGCCCATCCAGCTGGGCCTGCGCGAAGCAAGAGGCTGCCCTCCGAAGCGCGTGACTGCAGCGCCACCTTGTGTTGGCATCGCGTCTGCGCCAGTTCTGTCCATTTCCTCAACAAATATCTAATAAGCTCTGGGCACTGGGCTAGGAGTCGGGCCGGAAGTGGGAAGACAGCTGAGCCAAGGGAACTCAGGAGATGCGGCTAAGCAGCCTTGGAGTGGGGCTTTCTCAGGATTTTTCAGAGGAGGTGAGGGTGGTAATCACCCAGGCCAGGGTCGTGGGAATGCGAGAAGCGAGAGAGCAGTTGTCTATTTCCCAAGTGCGAAGGCCAGAGTGAGGGGGAAAAAGAAAAGAAACGATGATAACTAGAGAAACAAAAGTATTTTAGTCTGATTGAAGACTAGGGGTGTCTGTAGTGGCGGGGGTGAGAAAGAGCCGTGGAGATCAGTCAGGGATTTGGGAAGGGGAAATTGGGAGAAAGATAAAACTGTGCAGGTGGGCAGGCATTATATCCCCTAGAGCCTCGGACACCATGGTAGTGAGTCTGGAGTCTGTCCTGAGGGGCAGGAGGCCACAAGTGTTTCAAGCGAGGGAGCAGCCGTTTGTACCACAGACCCCTCTGGATAAAGTGTGGGGAATGGACAGGAAGGTGGAACAGGCTGACTGTGGGAGGTGAAGCCAGACGGGCAACAACCAAATGAGAGCTCATGCTGCCAGGAAGGCGGTGTTGGCGGTGGGGGCAGAGAAGATAAAGAGATCCATCCAAGATGGAGAATAAGGGCCTACAGGCTGCGACGGGAGAAGGTCCCAGGCCCTACCCAGAGCTCTCCCTTGTAGCTTCACATCCCAAGCCCCATGGGGGCAGGCCTGGATATTTGGTGCACAGGATGAACCTCAGCAATACGTGAACCATGAACTTCCAGATGTTCAAGATGGTATTAGAAAAGGCAGAGGAACCAGAGATCAAATTGCCAACATCCGATGGATCACTGAAAAAGCAAGAGAGTTCCAGAAAAACATCTATTTCTGCTTTACTGACTATGCCAAAGCCTTTGACTGTGTGGATCACAATAAACTGTGGAAAATGCTGAAAGAGATGGGAATACCAGACCACCTGACCTGTCTCTTGAGAAACCTATATGCAGGAAAGAAAGCAACAGCTAGAACTGGACATGAAACAACAGACTGGTTCCAAATAGGAAAAGGAGTACATCAAGGCTGTATTTGTCAGCCTGCTTATTTAACTTCTATGCAGAGTACATCATGAGAAATGCTGGACTGGAAGAAGCACAAGCTGGAATCAAGATTGCCGAGAGAAATATCAATAACCTCAGATATGCAGATGATACCACCCTTATGGCAGAAAGTGAAGAACTAAAGAGCCTCTTGATGAAAGTGAAAGAGGAGAGTGAAAAAGTTGGCTTAAAGCTCAACATTCAGAAAACAAAGATCATGGCATCTGGTCCCATCACTTCATGGCAGATAGATGGGGAAACAGTGGAAACAGTGGCTGACTTTGTTTTTCTGGGCTCCAAAATCACTGCAGATGGTGATTGCAGCCATGAAATTAAAAGATGAGATGCTTACTCCTTGGAAAGAAATTTATGACCAACCTAGACAGCATATTAAAAAGAAGAGACATTACTTTGCCAACAAAGGTCTGTCTAATCAAGGCTATGGTTTTTCCAGTGGTCATGTATGGATGTGAGAATTGGACTATAAAGAAAGCTGAGTGCTGAAGAATTGATGCTTTTGAACTGTGGTGTTGGAGAAGACTCTTGAGAGTCCCTTGGACTGCAAGGAGATCCAGCCAGTCCATTCTGAAGGAGATCAGTCCTGGGTGTTCATTGGAAGGACTGATGTTGAAGCTGAAACTCCAATACTTTGGCCACCTGATGCGAAGAGCTGACTCATTGGAAAAGACCTTGATTTTGGGAAAGATTGAGGGCAGGAGGAGAAGGGGACGACAGAGGATGAGATGGCTGGATGGCATAACCGACTCGATGGACATGGGTTTGGGTGGACTCAGGGAGCTGGTGATGGACAGTGAGGCCTGGCCTGCTGCGATTCATGGGGTGGCAAAGAGTCGAACACGACTGAGCGACTGAACTGAACTGATGGATGGAGGCACATGCAGCAAAGCCAAAGGGGACTGGCCATGGTCACCATAGCTCCTGACATCAGACCCGGTTAAAGGCTCCGTCATCCCGCCGTCCTGAGACGCAGCTGCCTGCCACTAGCTAAGTAAGCTCTCTGCCTGCATTCCGGGAGCCTTTGTGGAATAGGTTACAGAAAGCTGAACATGCATGGAGGTCTGTCTCTTCATAATTCTCAGCAAGGTTCATGGAATCTCTCTTGCTGGATTCGGAGAAAAACTTGAAGAGAATCTTCAGGGATGAGAGAAATGCTCAAGTCCAGGGTTGCTCTTTATTGGGTTGTCTTTGGCGCCATCTAGTGGCATTGCAACCTCCCTTCCTGTGCCGGCTCTTTCTGTCTCTCTCTCTTTCTCTTCCCCTCCCTCCCTCTTTCTTCCCCGCCCCCCAACCCCCCATCTTATGCGGGGTTGTATGTATGCTAACAACCAACACCACAGGTGGATCTAGTTACAACAGATAGTGTTTGAGGGCAATAACTGGGGAAAATTGAACCATCTCTGCTGACTCCAATCTATTCAATTTACTGGTCATTACTACGTGGTAGATGGCAAAAATAACAGTGGTTCCTGAGGACGTTTCCCCATAGAAATTACTTCTCTAGAATAAATATTAGATCCCAGTGTGCAGAGTAGCCTAGCAGGTGGCTAGCATGTCCCCGTTCTGAGACTGAAAGACTTAAAACTTGAAGAGTCTTGGTTTCTGCAGTAAAGAGTGGGAAATCCCCAGAAAAATGTGTAATGACAGGTGTGTGTGTCTGTGTTGTTGACATTGTGAGAGTTCCCTTGTCTAATCCATCTGAGCTTTATTCAACTAAAAAGACCTTTAACATCTCTAGCTATGAGAGGAACTATGCTAATTCTACAGGTGATGTTATAGAGCTGTGGTTCCAGAGAAACATAATCTTGCCTCCCAGGGGACATCTGACGATGTTTGGAGACATTACTGGTTGTCACAACAGGGATAAGGGATGTCACTGGCATCTAGTGAGTAGAGGCCAGAGATGTCGCTCAGCGTATGAGAGCCCTTGACGATGAAGAATTCTCCAGTCCAAAATGTCAGTCGTGCTCGGGTGGAGAAGCCCCGCTGCAGAGAAAGACCTGGGACCAGCAGGGGTGCTGAGACCACCACTGAAAAATAGACATGCCCACCCTCCACCCCAAACATAGCATCTCTAGGTGTGAGTGCTGGGAAGCTGCATTTTCATGTTTCCAGGTGGCCTTTACTAACACATACCTAAGTTTGAGAAGCTCAGCTGTTAGTGACCAGGTCACTCTTTAGTGGCAGGAGCAAGACCTTGAGGGGAAAGGCTAGAGGCACAGTTATAACATAGCACAGTGGAGGATGCAAGCATGAAGCAAGGACAGGTATATTGACCATTATAACCAGGCCAGGGACAAGTCCTTGCTCAAAGCTTTGCACACATCAGCACGCTGACTCCCATGAAGGATTCTAGTGAATGGAAGTCCCTCACCTGAGAATGTGCCACGAGACAGAGGCAGAGTCAAGGCTGATGCCCACTTCTGTCACAGCCACCATGCGCAACAGGTAGGGCAAGGTACTGAGAAATCGCTTTGGGTACCCAGAGAAAGACCCTGACATGAGATGAGTGAGAGGCGAGGCTTCAAGGAAAAGATTCCTTGGAGAACTGGAAGGATCTCCCAGTAGAAGAGCACAGCGAACGGCAGGGCAGAGCAAAGCAGGACACTCATGGGTCCTAAAGAAGACCCCTCTGTCTCACCGTGGGGTCCGTCCTTGGGTTTTCAGTGCTAGAGTATCGATATTAAAGGTTCCGTGTAATTTCCTTCTGGTCGAGATGAACAATTTTTCTTAGTCTCTTCGTTTTGAAGTGGCTTCTCTGGTGGCTCAGACAATAAAGAATCCACCTCCAATGCAGAAAACCTGGGTCTGAACCCTGGGTTGGGAAGATCCCGTGGAGAAGGGCGTGACAACTCACTCCAGTATTCTTGCCTGGAAAATCCCTGTGGAAAGTGGAGCCAGGCAGGCTACAGTCCATGGGGTTGCAAAGTCGGACACGACTGAGCAACTAGCTCATTTTGGAGCCTTAGTGTTATTTATTTGTTAGTTTGCTTGTTTTAGTAAAATGATGTGTGAGGTGGTTTTTCCCACACAAATTATTTTTTAAATTATTTCTACAGTGTATGAATATATGAAACATCTGGTTTTGTTTGGATTGCCAACCTCCACATAAGATTTAATTTATTGCGATATTTAATCTCACCTGTAATGATATAAATACACTGTGGAAATAAAATGTCATTTAAGTCTGGCATCTTACCAAATTTTCTCTGCACAAAAATACATTTTCTCAAGATGTTTAAGATTCAGTGTTTCCGTTATTGTCAATATGCAGGTTTCCCTAAAGCCCATATCTGATAAGACATAGTCTTTTATTCTTTCTACTGACCTTTGGAATGTGAATTAATTCCTTATTTTAACATTTGTGATATGGCACAATTTAAGAAAAAGTATTTCACAAATATTATTGTTATAAAGTGTTTATGTCACACATTTTCTTGAAATTTCACTTTATAATCATTCAATCAGGGTTAAGATTAGGGCTAGGTGAGTTACATGCCTAGGGCACAATGTTTAAGTGAAGCGAAGTCGCTCAGTCATGTCCGACTCTTTGCAACCCATGGACTGTTGCCCACCAAGCTCCTCCGTCCATGGGATTCTCCAGGCAAGAATACTGGAGTGGGTTGCCATTTCCTTCTCCAATGTTTAAGAAGGCCCTCAAATCTCAGGATTGTACAGCCCTGAGTTTGCCCAGGGCTGAAAGTAAGAATCTCTTTAAATATTTTGCCCCAGAGAGCTACATCAACTCACCCTAGTCCTGGTCTTGAATGCAGCATATATTTATTGAACATCTATTGTGTGCGGCACAACAGCAGTGAATGAGACAACCAAGGTCTCTTACGGGAGTTCACATTCTTCAGGGTAGGTTTAACTTTGTTGAGTTTGAATCACAGTTGATTTTCTGGAATTGCCAACTGATTGATTCCAATCTTTCTCTGCTTATTTTGCTTTCAGTTAGGTGGCCCTGTCTCTCTGGCAAAGAGACTCAACTGAAAGTGCTGAGGGCTCTGGGAAAAATTTCCCATATCTTTTGCCTCCTCCTGCCTTAAACAAGAACGTGACATCAGGAGCTGTGGCAGCCTTTCTGTAATTGTGAGGAAAAGGCCAAGGGAATCACAAAGATATCAACCTAGAGCCCAAGCATCACTGAGCTACCAAACTGGTATAGCCAACTACTAGACTCCACCCTCCCATCATGTGAAAAATACAGCTTCTATTTGCTTAATCCAATGTTGATCAGGTTGTCTGTTACTTGAAGCCAAAAGTATTCCTAACTGATATATCTGGCAAAAGCTTATTCCTGCAGTGTTTGAATTGACCCTAGATTTCAAACTTTACCTGGCTAAAATAACAAGCAATCCAGTAGGAGAGCATTGGCTGCTCTGAGAACTGGGAGAAAACATAAAGTAAAATTCTTCTCTCAGAAGAATTTCATCAACACTTAGCAGCTGCTTCAGCATTTTTGGCTGTCAAGGAGAGTGGGGGGAAACTGCTTAGCATGATAGTCAAGGATTCATGTAACTACTACTGTTCATGGGGTTCTCTGGTTGGATGGCATCACCAACTCAATGGACATGAGTTTGAGCAAACTCTGGGAGATAGTGAAGGATGGAGAAGCCTGGCATGCTGCAGTCCATCAGCTCAGTTCAGTTGAGTCGCTCAGTCGTGCCCAACTCTTTGCGACCCCATGAATCACAACACGCCAGGCCTCCCTGTCCATCACCATCTCCCGGAGTTCACTCAGACTCAAGTCCATCGAGTCCGTGATGCCATCCAGCCATCTCATCCTCTATCGTCCCCTTCTCCTCCTGCCCCCAATCCCTCCCAGCATCAGAGTCTTTTCCAATGAGTCAACTCTTTGCATGAGGGGGCCAAAGTACTGGAGTTTCAGCTTTGGCATCATTCCTTCCAAAGAAATCCCAGGGCTGATCTCCTTCAGAATGGACTGGTTGGATCTCCTTGCAGTCCAAGGGACTCTCAAGGGTCTTCTCCAACACCACAGTTCAAAAGCATCAATTCTTCGGCCCTCAGCCTTCTTCACAGTCCAACTCTCACATCCATACATGACCACAGGAAAAACCATAGCCTTGACTAGACGGACCTTAGTCGGCAAAGTAATGTCTCTGCTTTTGAATATGATATCTAGGTTGGTCATAACTTTTCTTCCAAGGAGTAAGCGTCTTTTAATTTCATGGCTGCAGTTACCATCTGCAGTGATTTGGGAGCCCCAAAAAATAAAGTCTGACACTGTTTCCACTGTTTCCCCATCTATTTCCCATGAAGTGATGGGACCATGGGTCACAAAAAGTCAGACACAACTTAGCAAATGAACAGCAACAACAAGTAACTAACACAATGTAATATGAGCCCAGGTTTGATAGGCACAGAGGCACCAGGGTTAAGGGGTCCTTGTCATAATGAGTATCCCCTGGGAATCTCTAGAGGCAGGAGCTATCTTAACAGCAGTCTCCTGGTTCCTTCTCCATCTGACTCTTCCCCTCTGCTCTGTCTTGAGCCTCTGGGGTTTTACCAGGAAATTGCTTGCAATCTATTCTAGTCAGGCAACCTGCCAGATCTTAAAGAAGCAGAGTAAGAAAATATCTAAACTACCCAAAGGTAAGCAAGGCTTTGGCTGGATCTGTGTACAAAATGTAAATGAATCAAGGCATATTGGAAGTGGTCAAATAGGAGATGGCAAGAGTGAACATCGACATTTTAGGAATCAGTGAAATAAAATGGAGAGGAATGGGTGAATTTAACTCAGATGACCATTGTATCTACTACTGTGGACAAGAATCCCTTAGAAGAAATGGAGTAGCCCTCATAGTCAACAAAAGAGTCCAAAATGCAATACTTGGGTGCAGTCTCAAAAATGACAGAAAGATCTCTGTTCATTTCCAAGGCAAACCATTCAATACCATAGTAATTCCAGTTTATGCCCCGACCAGTAATGCTGAAGAAGCTGAAGTTGAATGGTTCTATGAAGACCTACAAGACCTTCTAGAACTAACATCCGAAAAAGATGTATTTTTCATTATTGGGGACTGGAATGCAAAAGTAGAAAGTCAAGAGATACTTTGGAGCAACAGGCAAATTTGCCCTTGGAGTACAAAATGAAGCAGGCAAAGGCTAACAGAGTTTTGCCAAGAGAATGCACTGGTCACAGCAAACACCCTCTCCCAACAAGACAAGAGACAACTCTACACATGGACATCACCAGATGGTGCAGCCTTCTTTGCAGCCAAAGACAGAGAAGCTCTATACATTCAGCAAAAACAAGACCAGGAGTTGACTGTGGCTCAGATCATGAACTCCTTATTGCCAAATTCAGACTTAAATTGAAGAAAGTAGGGAAAACCACTAGACCATTCAGTTATGACCCAAATAAAATTCCTTATAATTATACAGTGGAAGTGAGAAATACATTCAAGGGATTAGATCTGATTCACAGAGTGCCTGAAGAACTATGGACAGAGGTTCATGACATTGTACAGGAGGTAGGGATCAAGACCATCCCCAAGGAAAATAAATGCTCAAAGGCAAAATGGTTGTTTGAGGAGGCCTTACAAGAGAAGTGAAAGGCAAAGGAGAAAAGGAAAGATATACACATTTGAATGCAGAGTTTCAAAGAATAGCAAAGAGAGATAAGAAAGCATTCCTCAATGATCAATGCAAAGTAGACGAAAACAATAGAATGGGAAAGACTAGAGATCTCTTCAAGAAAATTAGAGATACCAAGGAAGCATTTCATTCAAAGATGGGCACAATAAAGGACAGAAGTGGTATGGACCTAAGAGAAGCAGAAGATATTAAGAAGAGGTGGCAAGAAAACACAGAAGAACTATGCAAAAAAGATCTTCGTGACCCAGATAATCACGACGGTGTGATCACTCAACTAGAGCCAGACATCCTGGAATGCAAAGTCAAGTGGGCCTTAGGAAGCATCACTACAAACAAAGCTAGTGGAGGTGATGGAATTCCAGCTGAGCTGTTTGAAAATATTAAAAGATGATGCTGTGAAAGTGCTGCACTCAATATGCCAGCAAATTTGAAAAAGACCAATGAGGACTGGAAAAGGTCAGTTTTCATTCCAATCCCAAAGAAAGGCAATGCCAAAGAATGTTCAAACTACTGCACTACTGCACTCATCTCACACACTAGCAAAGCAATGCTCAAAATTCTCCAAGTCAGGCTTCAATAATACGTGAACTGTGAACTTCCCAATGTTCAAGATAGATTTAGAAAATCTAGAGGAACAAGAAATCAAATTGCCAACATCCACTGGATCATTGAAAAAGCAAGACAGTTCCAGAAAAACATCTCTCTCTTTAGTCGCTATGTCCGACTCTTGTGACTCCGTGGACTGTAGCCTGCCAGGCCCTTCTGTCCATGGGATTCTCCAGGCAAGAATGCTAGAGTGGGTTACCATTTCCTTCTCCAGGGAATCTTCCCAACCCAGGAATCAAACCCAGTTCTCCTGCATTGCAGGCAGATTCTTTACCAACTGAGCTATGAAGGAAGCCCAAAGTTTTAACTATGCCAATGCCTTTGATTATGTGGATCACAACAGACTGTGGAAAATTCTTAAAGAGATGGGAATACCAGACCACCTTACCTGCCTCCTGAGAAATCTGTATGAAGGTCAAGCAGCAACAGTTAGAACTGGGCATAGAATAACAGACTGGTTCCAAATTGGGAAAAGAGTACGTCAAGGCTGTATACTGCCATCTTCCTTATTTAACTTACATGCATACTACATCATGCAAAATGTCAGGCTGGAAGAAGCACAAGCTGGAATCAAGATTGCTGGGAGAAATATCAATAACCTCAGATGTGCAGATGACACCACCCTTATGGCAGAAAGTGAAGAAGATCTAAAGAGCTTCTTGATGAAAGTGAAAGAGGAGAGTGAAAAAGCTGGCTAAAAACTCAACATTCAGAACACTAAGATCATGGCATCTGGTCTCATCATGTCATGGCAAACAGATGGGAAATAATGGAAACAGTGAGTGATTTTATTTTGGCGGGGGGCGGGGGGTGGTTCCAAAATCACTGCAGATGGTGACTGTGGCCATAAAAATAAAAGAGTCTTGCTCCTTGGAAGAAAAGCTCCTTGGAAGAAAACCAACCTAGACAATACATTAAAAAGCCAAGACATTACTCTACCAACAAAGGTCCATCTAGTGAGTCAGTTCAGTTCAGTTCAGTCGCTCAGTCGTGTCCGACTCTTTGCGACCCCATGAATCGCAGCACGCCAGGCCTCCCTGTCCATCACCGTCTCCTGGAGTTCACTCAGACTCATGTCCATCAAGTCCGTAATGCCATCCAGCCATCTCATCCTGGGTCGTCCCCTTCTCCTCCTGCCCCCAACCTCTCCCAGCATCAGGGTCTTTTCCAGTGAGTCAGCTCTTCGCATGAGGTGTCCAAAGTACTGGAGCTTCAGCTTTAGCTTCATTCCTTCAAAGAACACCCAGGGTTGATCTCCTTCAGAATGGACTGGTTGGATCTCCTTGCAGTCATAGTCATGTATGGATGTGAGAGTTTGACTATAAAGTAAGCTGAGCACTGAATAACTGATGCTTTTGAACTGTGGTGTTGTAGAAGACTCTTAAGAGTCCCTTGGAATGCAAAGAGATCCAACCAGTCCATGCTAAAGGAAATCAGTCCTGAATATTCATTGGAAGAACTGATGCTGAAGCTGAAACTCCAATACTTTGACCAACTGACATGAAGAACTGACTCACTGGAAAAAAACCCTGATACTTGGAAAGATTGAAGGCAGCTGGAGAAGGGATCAGATGGTTGGATGGAATCTCTGGCTCAATGGATATGAATTTGAGCAAACTCTGGGAGCTGGTGATAGACAGGGAAGCCTGGCATGCTGCCAGGGGTTGCAAAGATTAGAACTTGACTGAGCAACTGAACTGAACTGAAATAAACATTTCTTCCAAATTCCCTGGTTTTAATGAAGACACCCTAAGAACCAACCATGTAACTTCTAAATATCCCATTTTTCAGGTGCCATAAGACCTTGGCCGCAGTGATTTCAAACCCGCTGCAAAGACCAAGCCCAAGTGTACATTTTCCTCCACTTTTAGATGGGAGTAAAGCATCAGATGTGGTCACCACTTGCCCTTTTGCAACATTAGTCACCAAAATCACCTACTTTATAATTATTTTACATTTACTTAAAATGCTCTTTTTGGAATTATTTGTCCATTTAATGTTTATTTTATAGCCACTTTATTTGCAACCTGTGTGCTCTTAACTGATACTTCTAGAAAGCCAAAAAAGTGTTAATGGATAGAAATTCAATATCAGAATGCCACGTTCAGTGTCAGGATTGTGTCCAGCTACTCATAAAAGAAACAGCTAGATTTTTTCTAAAAATGGTAGAGGTAGACTTTTCTTTCATATCAAAGAAGTCTGGAGGCAGTTCAAGTAGTCATCAAGGTCCAGAAAAACTACTACCTTTTACCTTACCATTGTTGCTTTTTCTCAGAGATGCCCAAAGTTACAAAATAGGTACAGCAGTGCCAGCCATTATATCACCCTCCAGGTAACCAAAAAGAGACAGATGTGAAGGCAAGAAGAATGCACTTCCCAGCTCAATCAGCCTTTTATTAAATGGTTCCCAGAAGACTCTACCCACCTCCTTTCACTTAAATCTCACTGGTCACTCCTGCAAAAGAGGCTGGTTCTGTGGTCTCAATGTTTGTGTCCCCCCAAATTCATATGATTAAATCCTAATTCCCAAAGATGATAGGATTAGGAGTTGGGGCCTTTGGGAGGTGCTTAGGTTTTGAGAGCAAATTAGTACCTTGTAAAAGATGCTCTGCAGAGACCCCTCACCCTTTCTGCCACCAGTGAGAAGCCATCCTTGTACCAGTTAAAGGGCCTTGACCCAACCATGCTGGGTGCTTGACCTTAGACTTTCTAGCCTCCAAGACTATGAGAAATGACTATCTGTTATTCATAAGCTGCCCAGTCTGTAGTATTTTTTTACAGCAGCCCAGATGAACTAAGACAGCTGGGAAACCTAATGTTAAGCTGGAGACTTTGCCATGCTCCAGGTTCTGTTTACAAAGAAGAAGAGACCGGTAGAGATAACAGAGTCCCTCCAGAAAGTAACAGTGTAAGAACTTCTAAATCAATTTATTCCATAATCTCACTTGCAGCCTGAGGTTTTTGGAGGCAGATGGGGCCATAAGACCACCCTGATGGAAGTACTAAGCCAAGTCTTGGGAGCAGAAGTTAGCACCTTGGTGATTTCTCATTCCTCAAACTCTGTTCTTCCAAAATGAATAAGGTCATCTTAACATATGCTGTTATCAAGCATACTCTGAGTTCAGGCAAACATTGCCTAAGATGAACTAGGCCTGAGGACATCAAATCACAGCCCACGGGCTGAATTTGCTCCTCTGCCTAGTTTGGTAAATAAAGTTTTATTAGAAAATAGCCACATATGCTTGCTTATGTGTTACCTGTGGCTATTTTCAACCCACTGCCAAGCTGGATAGATGCTACAGAGACTTTCTGGCATACAAAGCTTTAACTATTCAGCATCTGATCCTATACAGAAGAAGGGTTTCCCGGTGGCTCAGTGGTAAAGAATCTGTCTGCCAATGCAGGAGAAGCAGAAGATGTGGGTTCAGTCCCTGGGTGGAGACGATCCCCTGGAGGAGGAAATGGCAACCCACTCCAGTATTCTTGCCTGGAGAATCCCAAGGACAGAGGAGCCTGGCTGGCTACAGTCCATAGGGTCACAAAGAGTTGGACACCACTGGGTGACTGATATAGAAATAGCGTGCAGCCCCTAGCGACCTCACAAAGGAAACATCATACTAGAAGAGAGGTCATTTATTGAGGACGCGCTCTGTCAGGCTCTCTGCTGTAAGTGTTTTTACTTACATTAAAGAGAACTATTCCTATTTCCCAGGTGACACTAGTGGTAAAGAACCTGCCTCCCAATGCAGGAGACATAGGAGACACAAGTTTGATCCCTGGGTCAGGAAGATCCCCTGGAGGAGGGCATAGCAACCCACTCCAGCATTCTTGCCTGGAGAATGGCAGGGACGGAGAAGCTGGGCAGGCTACAGTCCATAGGGTCCCAAAGAGTCAGACACAACTGAAGCGACTTAGCACACATACACATTTCAATTTCACAAAATAAAGAGATAGGTACAAAGAGATTAAGTTCAGACGTAAGTAGCAGAAACAAAGTTCTGAATGGGGTCTTCTGCAGCTGCCACTTCCCCAGGGGGCTTTTGTAAATTACCCACAACATTTCAGAAAGTATTTCTTTTTTAAACAAGGAACCACTGTAGTCATCATAAATCATTCATATATTAAACCTGAGACGAGCTTATTAGCAGTATTACAGCCAAAGCACACTTAGTGAGGACAACTGGCCTTGGAAGTTCCTGGAGCCCTTTTGCCTGTCCCTTCTTCTATGTGAAGAGCTCTTGTTGAGGTCAAGGACAACCGCAGAGGTGATACACACAAAACAGCTTCCAGAGAAAGTAAGAGCATTCTGCAAAATTTAGTTTTAGTTGGAGGATAATTGCTTTACAGGAGCTTCCCTGGTAGCTCAGTCAGTAAAGAATCTGCCTGCAGTGTGGGAGACCCAGGTTCGATTCCTGGATGGGAAAGATCCTCTGGAGAAGGAAATGGCAACCCACTCAAGTATTCTTGCCTAGAGAAGTCCATAGACAGAGGAGCCTGGTGGGCTACAGTTCATGGGTTCGCAAAGAGTCAGACACACCTGAACGACTAACACACACACACACAGTTGCTTTACAATTCTGTGTTGGTTTCTGCCTTACAGCCACATGAATCAGCCGTAAGTACTGCCCTGCTCACACAAATGACACTGTACACTTTGAAGTATTGGGGAAATCTTAATTCTATTCGGCTTCAGGTTTTGAAAATATGTAGGAGCACTGGAGGGAAAACAGGGTCCTGGGTGGCAATGGAAGCATGCCTGGAGGTGTGCAAGAACATCACGGATGGTGGGAATGTTCACGGACATTAGCGTCCCGTGGAGGCAGCCGTGGCCTTTCTGCACCACAGCAATCATTCCTGTAACACTGTCTTCTCCCAAATGCCAGCTTGTTTGTTTCTGGAACACAAAAAAACTGCTTCTACGCACCTTGATACTTTTTAATATACAAAACTGAGACCAGAATGAAGATCAAAAATTTGTAAGGAAAATTCAATAGGGTAAAATCTGTTGAATGTATTAATTAACGAGATGAAAGAAAAAGCTGATACAAGAAACTAAGCACTCTGCTCTTTGCACCTGCGCACCCATCACAACTACAAGTTACCAGGCGAGGCATGTCCGTTGAGACCAAGAGCTCCCCTCATGCAGAGACATCAGACTTTCCTCAATCCCTTATTCTACTATCAATCTCCTAAATCTCCTCAGCCTCTGGATTATCAGGGTTATCTTTCACTAAAAGTGAAAGTGTGAGTCACTCAGTTGTGTCTGACTCTGTGACCCCAGGGACTGTAGCCTGCCAGGTCCCTCTGTCCATAGGATTCTCCAGGCAAGAATACTGGAATGGGTTGACATGCCCTCTTCCAGGGGATCTTCCCAACCCAGGGATCATAACCGGGTCTCCTGCACTGCAGGCAGATTCTTTACCATGAGTCACCAGGGACGCTGAGCTCAATATTCTGTTTGCCCAGCCCCTCCCCTGCCCCAGTCTCCACCCACATCTGTGCTACAGGAGGTTGACCTCTATGAACTGCATTAACCAGATTTCTTTGCTTTAAGGCTTCAGGTGAATTCAGCTCACGGGAGGCACCAGCAGGGAGATCAGACGGCAAGCGGAGAAAGTGTTAGTGGCTCAGTCATGTTCAACTCTTTTCGACCTCTTATACCCAACAGTTTATACCTCTCACTCCCCCATTCTCATATCCCCCCTCCCTCTCTATATCTGTAACCAACTGCTCCCTTTCATTCATGAATCTGCAGTGGTCCCTCAGCCCTAGACTCCCCCCAGCTCTCACCCTTCAAGGCCAAACTACTTGGAAGAGACTCTGTTTTTAACTTTCTCATGCCCCATTCCTACTTCAGTCCACAGCAGGCTGGTCTTCACTCTGTCACTCCAGAGAACATACACTCAGGAAGTCATTACCAGCCTGACTGCCAACTTCAACAGTCACCCTATTTCACTCCCCCCAGCAAGACCTTTTTCAATCCTTCTTGAAACTCTTTGCTCTCAATGTCTATGAATCTAACTTCCTATCTCCCTTCCTCTCAGGTCTGATCTCTTTGGTGTCTCCCTTGTCTTTAAATGCTACTATTTTCCAGGATTCCATGATTTATCCTCTTCTCACTCTCATATATCCTGCAGCAATCTCAGCCTCATCCACTGTTTATTACAACTCATCCCATATCTTTATTCCAACTCGTTCACTCTCCTCAGCCCCAGAGCCAGATCTCAAATTTCCACACAAAACGTGTACTTTAATAACCTACAAACATTGTGAGTTTAATGTACCAGAACCAAACTCATTATCCTTGCCTCCTTATTATTCCTTGCCTCAGGAAATGGCAACACCACTTTCCAGGTCATTAACTGAACATCATCCTAGACTTCTTTTCACCCTCTGCCTTGAATTAGCAGCCAATTCCTGTAAAATATCACCATTTTGACACCTCCTGAATCTGTTCCTTCCCCTGCCTCCATTGCCATGGATACCACTTTAGCCCAGGACCTGGTTTTCTCCTATTTCCATTGTGGAAATTTCCCCTCAACTGTTTCCCAGCCTCCAATCTTGTCCTTCCAATCTATCATTCAGATGACTGGCCAAGTGATCTTCATAACATGGAAATCCGAATTGCATACTCAAGTCTAAGATCCTTTGGTTGCTCCCCACTGTGTACAGCTAAAGAGCAAACATCTTAGCATTTGTTGTGTACATTGGCCCTGCCTATCCCTCCAGTATTTTTTCTACTAATCTCCATCCCTTCACTATCTTTTCTACATCCATACTCACTCATACTCCACAAACACATCATGGTGTTCTGCATCTCTGTGCCTTTGTACATGAACTCCCATATTCCGGAACACCTTCCCTCCCTTGTTGGTCTAGGGAAATCCTACTCTTCCTTGCAAAACCACTATGGTGAGGCCTCATATAACCACTCTCTTCAGAGTGAAACAGCCTGCATCTTCCTTGGCATAATCTGTGCAAAGCCCACAGACATCCACACTGCACTATGACATAACTCTTCTCTTTCAGGACTGCCTCTCCTACTAGGTCCTTAAAGGCACAGACCTTTAAGTTTCCTGTTATCATATTATCAACACTTAACAGAATACTACAGACTACTACTGGAATTCATCATTAGTATTATTAGATAATTACTATTTGAATGGAAATACAAATGAATGTTCACAATTTAAATCTCACTATTTAAAATACACAATGACAAAATTAAAAGATTTCTGTAGTTGTAAGATTTTGAGGAAAAAGTAAGAGATTCAAAAACAAGAGAGAATTCCATCTACTAAGTATGGCTTAACTGTGCCCCAGACTGGAGGCCAGGGGATTGGACACCTGGATAAATGGTATTACCATTTGCTAAGGTTCTTTTCAACTTCATGACCAATCGAATCAACTCTTTAATATAATTTTTAACATATTGTGTCAGTTTAATAAGAATTCTGATTCTTATCTGATTCTAAGTGGTCAGTTCAGCAGGCAAGGTGTCACAGAAATAACATAACTTAGAATGTTAGACAAACCAAAGTCTAAAGCAAAGCTCAATCTTTTCATCGTTTTTAATTTGGAGATATTTGACCTTCCTGAAGCTGTTTTATCAATGTCATCCAGGCTGCTTACAGCAACTTACCCAAACACTTCACACTCAAGCACCCAGGACCTAGTAACTGCTCACTGATGGTTGTTTCCTTCTCCTTTACTGACGGAAATTGATTTTCTACATGTTTATCTGAGCACCGCTACACAAAGATGACAAAAACCTCTCCCAGTACCAAGCCATTTCCATGCTAGCCAGACAGCCAAGAATGCTCATAAACATTTTGATTTTCTTTTTAGAAAGTCACATCTACTGTCTTCTTTCCTTTTTAGCTATAGTGAAACAAAAGTGATCAAATCAATATAGTATTAATGGAAAAAAAAACCTTTGATTTACCTTAAATGCTAACCTGTTGCCACCAGTTGCTTTGAACTGAAACTATGGACGCTCTCTCCTGCAACTGGGAAGACTGGTCCCCTCCCATCCCCCTTTGCCCCTCCCTCTTACCTTCCATCCTCACCCCTCCTGATCTGCCTTCTTCCTGCCAATTGGATATCTTGGAATCACTACTGCAAATTTACAGTCTCATTGGCTCAACTTATTGTCAATCATGATCCCAGCCCTGCCTTTTCTTGAGTTTACACTTCTGTTGCCTAGGAAATGCAGTGACTGTCAAAACCTAGGCTGTTTACTCTAGGAGAGAAGCCAGCCAGAAGTTGACTAGCAATTGTTTGGTTTCTAGAAGAGCAAACTTGCCTCCTAGGTTTTATAAGATAATGTTAAGCAAATTCTCTTCCTTCTTTAGGCGAATCTTTCCTGCCCTTCTGTTGTCTCCAGATGACTTGCTGCTAGAGTGTCTAATTATCAGGTGAGACTTAAAATCACAACACAAGGGAGCAGGCAGGTATAATTACAGGTGACTCAAAGTTCTCCCACCTTCTCACAGACACACAGAGAAGATGTAATTTCCCACTGTTTCCGTCCCTGGTGTCTGTTTTTTTCCCTTTCTCCTCTTTTTTTTTCACTTCTCATCTCTTTTTATACTTGTTCCCTAATAGTAAGTTTGCCAGAGGAGAAGTGGCCCTGTTTAGAAAAAGAACCCCTAAATCATGTTCTCTCTCATTGTATCTATGGCATCTCTCCTACCTTCATCATCTCTGCCACTTTTCCTGCTTCCATAATGAAGTGACACAAAGATTGGAAGACTAGAACCATGAAGATATGTTCTTATCTTACATTGTATGTATTCTCAGGCAACGGTGGCCATTGATTTCTATAGTCTCTAGAGCAGACTCTAAATCCACCTTGTCAATTTCTCAGAATTACCCTGGAGGTCAAGGGGGTGTGTTCTCTGTGGATTTTAATGGAGGTTTGTCTTGGTTGAGGGGATTTCCAGCAGGATGTAAATTGAGGGGCCAAAAAAAAAGAAAAAATGCCACTTGTTTGAAAATAAGTCCTTTTCTCTCTTTGGGGGTTAGATGCTGAGAGCCTCTGCCTATGGTCATGACTCTGATTAAGCAGCACTAAGCTGGTGCTGACACTGACAGGATTAGATGCGCTCCCCACCTCCACTGCAGGGTTGTTCTGAGTGTCTTCTCCACACACCACTAGCCATTTCATCCAGAAATACCCCTTCTTGCGGCAGCTGACCTCATGGCATCAAGCTGTCTGTTTGACTTTCACTAAGTGAAATTGGGCTTCCCTGGTGGCTCAAATGGTAAAGAATCTGCCTGCAGTGCAGGAGACCCAGGTTTGATCCCTAGGTTGGGAAGATCCCCCTGGAGGAGGGCATGGCCACCCACTCCAGTATCCTTGCCTGGAGAATTCCATGAACATAGGGGCATGGCAGGCTACAGTCCATGGGGCTGCAAAGAGTCGGACACAACTGAGTGACTGACACAACAACGTGAAATCACTGAAATTATAAGCCAAACTAATAAACTCTTAGGGAGCAATCACTTAGAGAAGATGCACCACCAATAACAGATACATCTGCCTTTTAATTAATCAGTAAGATAATGGGAAACTGACTGAGAGCCAGTAGAGGGCCAGGAAAGTCTGGATCATCTTTGCACATTCCAAGGTGCTCAGCACGGTACACTGTACAGAGATGAAATCATTCAGTGTTGGTTGAATCAAATTGTTGACCTGGATTAAATGCATTTATATAAAGGCTGCTTTTCAGAAGAAGTTAAGTCCTGTACTAAGAGTTTGTGTAAGACCACATACATTTCATTTACTTCCTTCCACTTGAATAATTGGTTGACATTTAAATAAATAATGTAACCACCTTGCAATAACTTGCAATTAGGGCATGATAAACCAAACAAAGAAAGGTTGACATACATTAAGACAGTATGGTACTGGCACAAAGACAGAAATATAGATCAATGGAACAAAATAGAAAGCCCAGAGATAAATCCACACACCTATGGACACCTTATCTTTGACAAAGGAGGCAAGAATATACAATGGAGAAAAGATAATCTCTTTAACAAGTGGTGCTGGGGAAACTGGTCAACCACTTGTAAAAAAAAAAAAAGAAACTAGGATACTTTCTAACACCATAAACAAAA
Organism: Ovis aries; assembly: GCF_016772045.2. Classification (NCBI taxonomy): domain Eukaryota; kingdom Metazoa; phylum Chordata; class Mammalia; order Artiodactyla; family Bovidae; genus Ovis; species Ovis aries. Next base: position 38,373,085 of record NC_056069.1, on the reverse strand, counting down.
GTAAACTCAAAATGGGTTAAAGATCTACATGTAAGACCAGAAACTATAAAACTCCTAGAGGAAAACATTGGCAAAACTCTCTCTGACATAAATCACAGCGGGATCCTCTATGACCCACCTCCCAGAGTAATGGAAATAAAAGCAAAAAATAAACAAATGGGACTTAGTTAAAATTAAAAGCTTTTTCACAACGGAGGAAACTATAAGCAATATGAAAAGGCAACCTTCAGAATGGGAGAAAATAATAACAAATGAAGCAACTGACAAAGAATTAATCTCAAAAATATACAAGCAACTCCTGCAGCTCAATTCCAGAAAAATAAATGACCCAATCAAAAAATGGGCCAAAGAACTAAACAGACATTTCTCCAAAGATATACAGATGGCTAACAAATGCATGAAAAGATGCTCAACATCACTCATTATTGTAGAAATGCAAATCAAAACCAAAATGAGGTACCATCTCATGCCAGTCAGAATGGCTGCTATCAAAAAGTCTACAAACAATAAATGCTGGAGAGGGTGTGGAGAAAAGGGAATCCTTTTACACTGTTGGTGGGAATACAAACTAGTACAGCCACTATGGAGAACAGTGTGGAGATTACTTTAAAAGCTAGAAATAGAACTGCTATATGACACAGCAATCCCACTGCTGGGCATACACACCGAGGAAACCAAAATTGAAAGAGACATGTGTACCCCAATGTTCATCTCAGCACTGATTATAATAGCCAGGACATGGAAGCAACCTAGATGTCCATCAGCAGATGAATGGGTAAGAAAGCTGCGGTACATATACACAATGGAATATTACTCAGCTACTAAAAAGAATATATTTGAATCAGTTCTAATGAGGTGGATGAAACTGGAGCCTATTATACAGAGTGAAGTAAGTCAGAAAGAAAAACACCAATACAGCATTTTAACACATATAAATGGAATTTAGAAAGATGGTAACAATAACCCTATATGCAAGACAGCAAAAGTAACACAGATGTAAAGAACAGACTTTTGGACTCTGTGGGAGAAGGCAAGTGTGGGATGATTTGAGAGAACAAAACTGAAACATGTATATTACCATATGTGAAACAGATCGCCAGTCCAGGTTCGACGCATGAGACAGGGTGCTCAGGGCCAGTCCACTGGGATGACCCTGAGGGATGGGATGGGGAGGGAGGTGGGAGGGGGTTCAGGATGGGAGACACTTGTACACACATGGCTGATTCATGTCAATGTATGGCAAAAAATCACTACAATATTATAAAGTAATTATCTTTCAATTAAAATAAATTAATTAATTTTTTAAAAGAGAGAGGTTGACATAAGGGAAAATCACATCTACAGAGCATTGGTATACATCAATACACAAAAGTATCAATATGAGGTCACAGCTGGAGGTGATGCAAAAACAGGTAAGCACAACAACAATGAAAGGAAATGTACATGACATCTTGAACTTCATCTCAGAATCTTAAAATGAACCTCCAAAAATAGGTATTTAATGCATAAATCCTTAGTTTATATCATGTTTAATATCCACTAAAGCTCAAAATTAAATATTTTCCTGTGCTTATAATTTCTCAAATGTGTAATTCTATGTCATAATTATGGAAGAACCCAGGAAACCACTCATAAAATAGACATGGATTAGGTCTGAGTATGTGAACTTGACCCCTAATCTGACCAAGGCTTTTACAATTAGTCCTCTCCAGAAAATTGCCCTACTTCTTGCACACAGATATCTCCTCCTTTTTCAAAATTTGGAAATTATAATGTATTTGCATTTTCAGTTATATTTGAATGCAACAATAACTCCCAAATACTAAAATCTGAGGTACTCAAATAGAAAAACACTTAAAAACATGTATTATCCATAGAGATTTTCAAATCAATTTTAAAGCCTAATCTGTGTATAAAAAATGACATCCACTTTTGATGGGTGTACCCAGATACAAAGCCACCACTGCAATCAAGATACAAAACACTTCCATCACCCCATTTACAGTCCACCTTCCCACAGCCTATAGCCCCATGCAACCAATAGTCTACCTTTTGTCAGCAGAAGTTGGTTTACATTTTCTTGAATTTATATAAGTGAATCATGTGGATACATATTTCTTTGAAGTCTGGCTTCTTTTGCTCAGCAAGATCATTCTGAGATTCATGTATACAGTTGGGTACATCAGTAGCATGTTCCTTTCTATTGCTGAGCCATAGTTCTTTTATGGATGTTCCACAATGTGTTAATCCATTCACCAATTTTCTTAAGCTGAAGCTGTTACAAATAAAGCCACTGTGAACATTTATGTTCAAGTTTTCGGGTGGACACATGTTTTCATTTAATTTAAATAAATACCTGGAATTGGAATGGCTCAGTCAAATGGTAAGTGGATGCTTAACTGTTTGGGAATCTGTAGAGCAACTTTCCTAAGTAGCTGAATCACTTTATGTTCCCATCAGCAGTGAAACATATGGATTCCAGTAGCCCTATCTCCTTGCCAACTATTGGTATTGTCAATGTTTTGAATAAGAGTCGTAATTCAATAACTACCTGCACTACGAAGACTTTCTTTTGAAATTTTCATATTCTCAACATTTACGTTTAGGCCTTTTGATACACTTTGAGTTCATTTTGTGTGGTACGGAGTCCAGTCAAAATCCTTTTGTGAGATACACAGGAAACAACCTGAATGTCTATTGACAGATGAACGGATAAGGAGATGTGGTGCACATGTACCATGGAATACTGCTCAGCCATGAAAAAGAATGAACTAATGCTATTGGCAGCAACATAGATGAAACTAGAGATTATCATACTAAGTGAACTAAGTCAGAAAGACAAAGAGAAAAATGCCATATGATCCCACTTATATGCAAAATCTAAAATACAACACAAATAAACCTGTCTGAAACAGAAACAGACTCACAGACATACAGGAAGACGTAGTTTTCAAAGAGGATAGGGGTAGAGCAATGGCAGCCCACTCCAGTACTCTTGCCTGGAAAATCCCATGGATGGAGAAGCCTGGTGGGCTGCAGTCCATGGGGTCTCTAAGAGTCGGGCACGACTGAGCGACTTCACTTTCACTTTTCACTTTCATGCACTGGAGAAGGCAATGGCAACCCACTCCAGTGTTCTTGCCTGGAGAATCCCCAGGGACAGAGGAGCCTAGTGGGCTGCCGTCTGTGGGGTCTCACAGAGTCAGACATGACTGAAGCGACTTAGCAGTAGCAGCAGCAGCAGCAGCAGCAGGGGTATGCAGGGTTGGGGAAGAGAGGAATCAGGAGTTTGGAATTAGCAGATGCAAACTATTATATATATAGAATGGATAAACAACAAGGTCCTACTGTCTAGCACAGGGCACTATATTCAATATCCTGTGATAAACCATTTTGGAAAAGACTATGAAAAAGAATATATGTATATATGTATATATATATATATATATATATATATACACACATGTATATACATAAATAAATAACTGAACTACTTTGATGTCCAGCAGAAATCAATACAACCCTGTAAATCAACTATATTTCAATGAAATACATTTATAAAAATATCCTTTGTGTATATTAAATTAAGGCCAATCCCATTCAGATATACAATTGTTCCAGTACAGTTTGCTGAAAAGATTTTTCTTTTTCCATTGAATTGCCTTTGCACTTTTGTCAAAAATCAAGAGAACATATTCTGTGGGTCTCTTTCAGAATTTTCAAGATGTGCCTGCTGCAGTTGCCAGAAAGAGATCACGGAGACCTTGTATTCCCTGCAATGGGGGCCAACAAAGGCCTGTGATCAGAGAGTGATGGATCAGATTTCCATGCCATCAAGACCGTGCTGGCAGCCAGCCCTGCAGAGGGTACTTGAAGGGAACAAGCTGGAGGCCTCATTCTGGCTCAGTGACTGCTATTGGTCAGATTTCCTGGACTGGGACAGAGCCTAGAAAGCAGCAGAAAGGGTTGGCTTCACTGAGTTACCTGATCATCAGTGAGGATTTTGTGGTGAGAGCAGGAAAAAGGGAGTTATCAACCAGGGAGCCTCATCCTTAGGTCCCTGTGTTGCCTATGAGGGGAATAAAACTCTGGTCATTCATTCCAGTGACAACCCAGATAGGGCTGCATGTCTGTCCCTCAAGAAATTTACGTCAGAGACCAGTTTACGAGATTTCATTAAGAATTATAGAAATAAAACCTTATCTCTCACACACACAGACACACTCACTTCTGTATCTGACATACTCCTGACTGTGTGGGACTCCCTTGCAGCGTAAGAACTCACAGAACTGGTAGACACTGGGCACCCACTTCTCCATACAACCAGGCAGACCCCATCCCAACATTAGCAGGTGTGGTCTTTTCCTATCTCTGCAGGGAGCATTTGTAGTAACTGCTTCATGTTTTCCTTTGAACTATTTTGACATGTGATTAACAACCCAGAATTAAGCAACCCAAAATTGCAGTTGCCAGGGCTATCTCTTGTTTCTAACATTTTCTTCATCATGTTTTAATCCACTGGATACCACATGATGAAACTTTTAAGGAGGAATTTAATTCCATTTCAGAATGCAAAAGCAAACAGGAAGACAGGATCACCAAAGGTAAAATATTTCATGAGAGCAACAAACCAGAGAGCCAACTTAGAAGAACAGTACAGGACAGGTGTTCAAAAAACAAATTTTTTTTTAAGCTACAGACAGCAGGATGAGTCACGACCCCAGCCCTCCACCACCTGTCTCCAGGCTGTGTCCAGGAAATAAAAAAACACTTTAAAACTCCAGAGTGTTTAAGCCACTCTTTTTCTAGCTTCTGTTACTAGAAACTGAATGTCATCCCTAAGAGTTTACCACATGTAGGGATGTTCTTTGCTAGGTGGGATGGCAGATGGAATGTTTCCTGTATCAAGAGGTTTGGGCCAGCCATAGCTCCTGGACCTAAGGCCCCAAGCCTTGCATGGAGGTTCCATTTCTCCACTTAGGTTTTCGTAACTAATTATTCAAGTGGGGATCTTGAGGATGGAACATTGAAACGTGGGCAACAGGTGGCCTCAGCTGTGGACCAAAGGCAGGCTCCAGGCCCAAGAGTGAAGGAAGTGCTCTGTGCAAGAGGGGACCAAGTCCTCACAGGGGTGTCCCTGCTAACCTGCAGGACGGAGGCCAGGCTTCCTGAGCTGTGAGGTGAGATGAAAAGGAAACGCAAGAGGAAGGCTGACAAGGAAGAACTGACCAAACAGCTCGAGTGAGTTTTATGAAAAGTGAAAGAGAAATGGGGAAAGAGCCTGAGAAGGCTCCTGGACAAGGGAGTCGTCAGAACACCATGTGCCAGGATCACAAGGGAGCAGGGAGCAGGCTGGGCTGAGGAGAGGCGTCCCTTGGTCAGGGGCAATCCAGAAACTCAAGTGTAGATTCAGACACAAAAGTAGACATGGGCTGCTAGAACCTTGATGGTGGTTAAGGGAAAGCTGGTGGCGGGGGCGGGGGTGGGGTGCGGTATCATTTAACCTGTGTGGAATGTTAGTTTGGAAAGATGAGTAGAGTTCTGGAATTGGAGGATAATGATGTTTGCGCAGCTGAGTGAATGTACTTCATGCCACTGAACTACTACTTAATGATTAAAATGGTAAATTGCATGTGATGTATTCTTTACCACAGTATCTTTAAAAAGCACCCCAAGAGTTCTTCAGAAAGATTTCTAAACAGAGACAAAAAGTAGGGGAAATGCATGTTCTATCATCAAGTAAAAGTGAAGGGGAGGAGGCAAGTACAGTGCTGGGGGAAGACTTCAAAGAACCAGTGGCTCCCCAGCACACCCTCTCCAAGGCTCCACTTGGCCTCAGGCTTTCTTTAGTTTCCTGGCCCCACACAGCCACCTGGCCACTAGGCCCAGTAGCTTCCCACAGAGCCACACAGTGCCCAGGGTGACCATCAGCAGGAACAAGAGGACGTCCAGTAGGTACTGCTCATACCACGGCTGCTGGAAGGCATGGGGCTTGAGGTGGGCTGCACCCCCTGTCTGGAGGATGTGGTCGATCCAGCCCACCAGCCGCTGGGCAGGGGTCAGGGGCTGTGAGCGTGCAATGATGCTGGTGGCCTCTGCGGCAGATTTGTACCTGTCAACAGAGACAGAGGGAAGGTGTTAACTCAAGTGGTCTCAGAAGTCTTAGAGATCTTGTATCACACACACATGCACACACATACTTTCTACCATAGGCACAGAAGACTTCCTTTCAAGGAAAATTGTTGGCCTGGTCTTGCCACTATCCAACTGGGTCCGCTTGAAAAGTTCAAATTGATTCCTGCACGCAAAGACCCATGCTTAGTGCTGAAAGTGCTAACATATAAAAGTACACCCATATTATTCTGTGTCCTGGAAGTTTCAGCTTTTACTGCAATAAGACCCACGTGGTGCCCATCATGGCTTATGCCTCCATCAAGCATTAAGGAACCACAAGCCCCGAGAGCTGCACACCTCTTGTCTTCCATGACTTGCTTCATCTTCAGAGCCAACGTCTCAGCCTTCATCTGCTCTAACTTGATAGAGACACCAAACTTTCTGGTTTCTACTCGGAGCAGGTTTTCATCCTGGTCTTCAAAGACAGGAATCCCCACCATGGGCACGCCATGCTGGATGGCCTCCATGATACTATTCATCCCACCATGAGTGACAAAAAGGCGGATGCGAGGGTGCGCTGTTACAAATTAGAAAGAGAGCAGGACACCTCAGGATGAAAGTTTCAGGACAACAAGGAAAGCAACAAGGGCAAAAAGAATGTAAAAAGGGATCTCAACATGCTGTGAAAAAAATGAATTTACTGACTTATCTCAGGACACATTCAAGGGTGAATATTCTAAGACACAGATTCTGCTCTTGTCTCTGTACAGAAACGTCTCACCTCAGCCCTAATCCATCTAAGACTCAGAACCCAAGGAAAGCTGCAGAGAAGAGTGAAAAGCAAGGCATATTCCTCCCCCCACCTATTCATCCATCCGTCTATCCATCCATCCATCCATCCATCCATCCATCCATCCATCCATCCATCTCTACCCCGTCTCTTTGCTTCTCATCTCTGTTCCCTCTCTATTACTTTCTCACACAGTCTTTCTCTATGCCTCTGTTTCTCTCTCTCTCTCTTTCTGTCTCTTTGTCTTTAGCTCACTTGATCTTTTTCTCTCTGGGTCTCTCCCTCTCTTCTCCACTACCGATTCATTTCTCATTTATCTGAATTCTTAACACTATCATTGACATAACAACTCATGTGGCATTTATAAAACTTAACACTACAAGTATTTTCTCCTCAATTTTATGAGAAATCTTTAAGGTAGGGAATAATGGACCATACATTTCATTATTTCCAGTTCCTCTTTGCCTACCTCACCCTTACTTTTGCTGTTGTTCAGTCACTCAGTCACGTACAACTCGGTGCGATGCCATGGACTGCAGCATGCCAGGCTTCCCTGTCCTTCACCATCTCCCACAGCTTGCTCAGACTCATATCCATCAAGTTGGTGATACCATCCAATCATCTTGTCCTCTGTTGCCCCTTTTCCTCCTGCCTTCAATCCTTCCCAGCATCAGTGTCTTTTCTAATGAGTCGGCTCTTCACATCAGGTAGACAAAGCATTGGAGCCTCAGCTTCAGCACCAGTCCTTCCAATGAATATTGATTTCCTTTAGGATGGACTGATATACTTGCAGTCCAAGGGGCTCTCAGAGTCATCTCCAACACCACAGTTCAAAAGCATCAGTTCTTGGGTGCTCAGCCTTCTTTACGGTACAATTCTCACATCCATACATGACCACCAGAAAAACCATATATGGACATTTGTAGGCAAAGTGATGTCTCTGCTTTTTTATATGCTGCCTAGGTCTGTCAAAGCTTTCCTTCCAAGGAGCAAGCATTTTAATTTCATGGTCGTGGTCACCATCTGCAGTGATTTTGGAGCCCAAGAAAATAAAGTCTCTCACTGTTCCCATTGTTTACCCATCTGTTTGCCATGACATGATGGGATTGGATGCCATGATCTTAGGTTTTCTGAATGCTGAGTTTTAAGCAAGCTTTTTCACTCTCCTATTTCACCTTCGTCAGGAGGCTCTTTAGTTCCTCTTTGCTTTCTGCCATAAGAGTGGTATCATCAGCATATCTGAGGTTATTGATATTTCTTCCAGCAATCTTGATTCCAGCTTGTGCTGCATCCATCCTGGAATTTCATATGTCCTCTGCATATAAGTTAAATAAGCAGGCTAACAATATACAGCCTTGACCTACTTCTTTCCTCCTTTGAGCCAGTCTGTTTTCCCTTGTCCAGTTCTAACTGTTGCTTCTTGACCTGCATACAGGTTTCTCAGGGGGGAAGGTAAGGTGATCTGATATTCCCATCTCCTTAAGAATTTTCCACAGTTTATTGTGAGCCACACAGTCAAAGGCTTTAGCGTAGTCAGTGAAGCAGAAGTAGATGTTTTCTGAAACTCTTTTGCTTTTTCTATGATCCAACAGATGTTGGCAATTTGATCTCTGGTTCCTCTGCCTTTTCTAAATCCAACTTAAACATCTGGAGTTCTTGGTTCATGTACTGTTGAAGCCTAGCTTGAAGGATTCTGAGCATTACTTTGCTAGCGTGTGAAATGAGTGCAACTGTGTGGTAGTTTGAACGTTCTTTGGCATTGCCATTCTTTGGGATTGGAATGAAACTGACCTTTCCCAGTCATGTGGCCACTGCTGAGTTTTCCAAATTTGCTGACATATTGAGTGCAGCACTTTCACAGCATCATCTTTTAGGATTTGAAATAATTCAGCTGGAATTTCATCACCTCCACTGGCTTTGCTCCTAGTGATGCTTCCTAAGGCCCACTTGACTTCATGTTCCAGGATGTCTGGCTCTAGGTGAGAGATCATGCCATCATGGTTATCTGAGTCATGAAGATCTTTTTTGTATAGTTCTTCTGTGTATTCTTGCCACCTCTTCTTAATGTCTTCTGCTTCTCTTAGGTCCATACTATTTCTGTCCTTATTGTGCCCATCTTTGCATGAAATGTTCCCTTGGTATCTCAAATTTTCTTGAAGAGCTCTCTAGTCTTTCCTTTTCTATTGTTTTCTTCTATTTCTTTGCACTGATCACTGAGGAAGGCTTTCTTATCTCTCCTTGTTTTTCTTTGGCACTCTGCATTCAGTTGGATATGGCTTTCCTTTTCTCCTTTGCCTTTCAGCTATTTGTAAGTCCTCCTCATACAACCATTTTGCCTTTTTGCATTTCTTTTTCTTGGGGATGCTTTTGATCACCATCTCCTGTACAATGTCACGAACCTCCATGCATAGTTCTTCAGGCATTCTATTAGACCTAGACCCTTTAATTTATTTGTCACTTCCACTGTATAATCGTAAGGGATTTGATTTAGGATATAGCTGAATGGTCTGGTGGCTTTCCCTACTTTCTTCAATTTAAGACTGAATTTGGCAATAAGGAGTTTCTGATCTGAGCCACAGTCGGGTCCCAGTCTTGTTTTTGCTGACTGTATAGATTTTCTCTATCTTCGGCTGCAAAGAATATAATCAATCTGATTTCGGTATTGACAATCTGGTGATGTCCATGTGCAGAGTTGTCTCTTGTGTTGCTGGAAGAGGGTGTTTGCTATCACCAGTGCATTCTCTTAACAAAATTCTGTTATCCTTTGCCCTGCTTCATTTTGTACTTCAAGGCCAAACTTGCCTGTTACTCCAGGTATCTGTTGACTTCCTACTTTTGCATTCCAATCCCCTAAGATGAAGAGAACATCTTTGTTTGATGTTAGTTTTAGAAATTCTTGTAGGTTATCATAGAACCGTTCAACTTTAGCTTCTTTGGCATTAGCGGTTGGGGCATAGACTTGGATTACTGTGATACTGAATGGTTTGTATTGGAAACAAACTGAGATCATTCTGCCATTTTCGAGTCTGTACCCTTATTAACAGAAAACTAAAACAAAAAGTTAGTGAAGAGTTCATTTCAAACTCTGCCTCTCAATAGGGATGTGAATCAGAATCCACTTGGTTTCTTTGGAAGGGGGACTTCTTTTCCCTACCCCATGCCTTCTTAATTCAGTGTTCGGAACTCTCTATCTTAAATTCCCCAATATGTTTTTGAACCACAATTTTGGCTATGACCCTCTGATTCAGTCAGTGTGACAGTGAAGAGTGTCCAAAAAACAGTAAAGAGACAAAGAAAACCTTTTTGGATGTAATGATCTCTCTACTACCAAAGGATTTGATGAACCAAATAACCAGCTGTGAGATTACTCAGTACGGCATGTAGACATTATGGCACACCCTTCAGACACCACCAGCATCAACTTTGTAAAGGTATGAGTTGCTCACATCTGTGGTACTAAGGAGAATGTATCAATATGTATGGACATATGTTTGTATAATGGTATGTAGCTGAAAAGGAGAATGGGGTGGCAGAGGGTAGTTCAATAGCATCACCAAGTCAATGGACATGAATTTGAGAAAACTCTGGGAGATAGTGGAGGACAGAGGAACCTGGCATGCTGCAGTCTTTGGGATTGCAAACAGTTGGACATGACGTAGCAACTGAGCAACAACAAAAAACGTGGCTGAACAAGGGCTCAAGAGACCATGGGAAACAGTGACAGTGTGCCCCCTTATATGAGTTCTCAGACAAACTGTTGACAAATCATCTTGGATTGTGTTTGAGCAACCCTCTTTAGTGCCAGATAAGGTATGGTCAAAATAAACTGAAAGTGATATCACTTCTGGCTGCAGGTATCAGAAATGGAAAAGAAAAGGAAATGCTGTTTGGGGCATTTTGGAAGTATAGCCTGATTTTTCAACAACTCCAGTTTGGCTGTTCCATTCCTTGGAATACTTACCTTCATTTATCAGCTGCTTCTTCTCATATGAACAGGACTGCCTAACTAGAGTTCAGAGCCTTAATGAACCCCAAAGATACATAAGGACGAGAGAAATAGACTTGGAAAGTCCTTACCCAAGAGGTCATTCCGAGGAAGCCAGTCCATGATTTTTATGTTTGCTGCCAATTTGACATCTTTGGGCCAGTGAGAAGGCGTACACTTCCATATCACCCCTTGAGGGAGATGAGCAAAGGCAGCATGCATCTCCTTGAGGATCTCCTGGGACTGATATCTGCTCACGATGGAGCCCAAGGCCACAAGGACAAAACCAGAGTCTCCAAATTTGGCAATGAAATTCTCAAGTTCCTGGAGAGAGGTAGGAATGGAAAGGAGGTGAATACTGTGGTCAATAAAAGCCTAGACAGCGAAAAGATGAAAATCATCTATTTACTGAACATACTCTCCTGTTAACAGTTAGAGTTCACTGCCTTGAAACTGTTCCCGTAGCCTCTACGACAGCTCAGTGCCCTCTGCACCAGGCTCAGATCCTCTGGATAGATGGCCTTGAAGAAATTTTTGTGAAACCTTGGGACACATTTTCCCATATAAATACTTTAAATACTCACAAATGGATGTGAAGAGAGCTTTAGGTAACCAGCCAGCATAATGGTGCACATTGCATATGAGGTCCTTAAGACTGCAGCACCAATGTCTAGACCCAGAGCTTTCATGTATCACAATGTTTTATGAAAGAGGAAAGTTGAAGTGGTGGCAATCTCTTTCTTCATTGAAAACATGACCCCAGTACCAGAGTCATCCTCAACCCTCATTCTAGATCCAGGCAGATATGGTCATTTAGGAGTATTCCAATGTCAAATCAGAGGAGCTAGAGCCTGGGGGAGTACAGTCTGCCGTCCTGGCCCATTAGGGCCTGGTGGGCCTTCTGGGGACTGAGGTAGACATGCTGGGAGAATATTTTGCTGTGTGTCTTCTTCATATTCTTTTTGGAAACCTGTATAGCTTCTTTGTTGAGGTATGTGTTAAGGTTTGTGGACCATTTTTTAATTGATTTTTTTGTGTGTTCTTGAGTTCTAAGTATTCTTTGTATATTCTTAACATCAGTCTTTACCAGGTAGGTTTTTGGCAAATATTTCTTTCCAATCTGTGGTTTCTCTCCTGATTCTCTTGACAAGGTCTTTCTCGGGACAGATAATTTTAATTTCAATTTAACATACTTATTAACTCTTGTAATGTACCTATTAACTCTTTCTTTCATAGAATATATCCTAGGTTTTATGTCTAAAAAGTAATCACCAGACTCTATTTCTTAGAGTTTTTCCTATGTTATCTTCTAGGCATTTTATTGGAGAAGGCAATGGCAACCCACTCCAGTACTCTTGCCTGGAAAATCCCATGGATTGAGGAGCCTGGTAGGCTGCAGTCCATGGGGTCGCTAAGAGTCAGACACGACTGAGCGACTTCACTTTCACTTTTTACTTTCATGCATTGGAGAAGGAAATGGCAACTCACTCCAGTGTTCTTGCCTGGAGAATCCCAGAGACGAGGGAGCCTGGTGGGCTGCCGTCTATGGGGTCGCACAGAGTCGGACACAAGTGAAGCGACTTAGCAGCAGCAGGCATTTTATACTTTTCCATTTTATATTTAAGCATATTACCCATATTTTGTTAATTTTTGTTGAGCAGGTAAGGTCTGGGTCTAGATTCAATTTTTTTGCAAGTAAATGTCCAGTTGCTTCAGCAATGATTGTTGGAAAGTATCTTTTCTCCATGGTATTGCCTTTAATCCACTGTCAAAGATCAGCTGACTAAATTCATGTGCATCTGATTTGTCTATTCTTTTTTTTTTTTTTTTTGTCTATTCTTTTTCTAAGACCACACTGTCTTGATTACTGTCCTTCACAGTAAGTGGTAAAGTTGAGTAATGTCAGTTCTTCAACTTTGTTCTGTCTTCAATATTGCATTAGCTCTTCAAGCTTTTTGCCTCTCCATACAAATTTGAGGATCAGTTTGTCAGTATTCACAAAATAACTTACTGAGATTTTGATTGGGATTTACAATGAATCTTTAGACCAAACTGAACAGAACTGACATCTTGACAACATTGAGTCTTCCTATCCATTAACATGGAATATCTCTCCATTTATTTAGTTCTTTGATTTTTTTCATCTGAGTTTTGTATGTCTTCTCATATAAATTTTGTGTATATTTTATTAGATTTATTTTTAAGTATTTCGTTTTGCAGAATACTAATATAGGTAGTGCAGTGGTAAAGAATCTGCCTGGTGATACAGGAGATGTAAGTTCGATCCCTGGGTCAAGAATATTCCCTAGAGAAGGAAAATGATTATTCTTGCCTGAATAATCCCATGGACGGAAGGGCCTGGTGGGCTACAGTTCATGGGGTTTCAAAGAGTCAGACATAACTGAGCATGCACACAATATATAAGATTATGTTTTAAATTTCACATTCCCCCTGTACATTGCTTATATATAGGAAAGGTACATTAAACATATATTCTGTGACATTCCTATAATTACTAATTAGTTCCAGTCAATTTTTTCTTGACTTTTTTTTATTTTTGCATGGACCATCCTTTATCTGTGAATAAAAACAGTTTCATTTCTTCCTTCCTAATATATATGATTTTTGTTCCTTTTTTTTTTTTTCTTTTTTGGTCTTACTGCTTTAACCAGGACTTTCACTAGAAGTTAAAAAGAACTGGTTGTGGTGAGTCCGCAGCACTAGCTCCAGGATCCCCTGGGGTTCTGCAGTCAATGGCATCATGATCCAACCTTGCTAACCAGCAGCTTGCCAACTGCCCCACAAAGCAAGGCCTGGCAACCAACTGGACCAGGGTCAAGTCACACCTACCAGACCATCCACAGCAGTCAACCTGGCACAACAGAAGAATCCATGCAGCCCACATAAGGGACAGTCCTAGAAAATATAGCTCTGGTAAGCAGGGAAGGGGGTGTGCACTGCTGTGACATATAGGATGATTCCTACAAAAGATCCCTTCTCCAAAGTCAGGAAAAGTAACCAACCTAACAAGTACATAGAAATGAAAATAGAAAATTAGGCAAAATGAAGTTTCAGAGGAATATGATCCAAGCAAGTATTCATAAATAAGATAAAATACCAGAAGAGTTAAGTGAAGTAAATATAAGCAATCTACCAAAATAAGGAAAAGAATTCAAGATGATGACCATAGAGATGATCAAAGAATTTAGGAGAAGAATGCATAAACAAAGTGAGAAGTTAGCAGTTTTTAACAAAAAGTTAGAAAATATGAAGAAGTACCAAATGGAGGTGAAAAATACACTAACTGAAGTGGAAAATGCACTAGAAGGAACTGACAGAGTAGATGATACAGAGGGATCGATCAGTGAACTGGAAGACAGAGTAAAGGAAATCACTGAAGCTGAATGGGAAAGGAAAAAGAATCAAAAGAAGTGAAGACAGTTTGAGAGACCCTGGGGACAATATCAAACATACTAACACTTTGCAGTGGTCCAGAAGGAAAAGAGAGAGAGAAAGGGGCAGAGAACATTTATGAGGACATAATAGCTGAAAACTTCCCTAACCTGGGAAATGAAATAGACATCCAGGTACAGGAATCACAGAGAGTCCCAAACAGGATTAACCCAAAGAGGACCATACCAACGCACACTGTAATTGAAATGGCAAAAGTTAAGGAGAGAATAATAAATGCATCAAGGGAAAAGCAACAAGTTATGTACAAAGGAACTCCCATAACAGTATCAGCTGATTTGTCAGCAGAAACTCTGCAAGCCTGAAAGGAGTGGCACAACATATTTAAAGTGATGAAAGGGAAAAATCTACAAACAAGAATACTTTCATTAAGATTTGATGGAGAAATCAAAAGTTTTACAGACAAGCAAAAAGCTAAGAGAGTTCAGTACTACCAGCCCAGCTTTACAAGAAATGTTAACAGGGCCTCTCAAAACAGAAAGGAATAGGCCACAATTAGAAACATGTAAATTATAAAAGGAAAAACACATTGGTGAAAGCAAATATACAGTAAAGGTAGTAAATCAACCACATGCAAAGCTAGTATGAATACTAAAGGACAAAAGTAGTAAAGTCATCTATTTCCACAAGAAGCAGTTAAGATGTACATAAAACCAAAAAAGAAGTAAAATATATTGCAAGAAAACAGTTATGAGGAGGGAGGGAGTAAAAAATCAGACTTGATAAAATGCATTTGGAATTAAGACTAGCAACTTAAAATAATCACGTAAATGGATTGCTATATACAAACCTCACAGTTATCAAAAATCAAAAATCTATAATAGATACACACACAAAGAGTAAGAAATTTACACATAACACTAAAGATAGTCATCAAATTATAATGGAAGAGAACAAAAGAAGAAGAAAGGAACAAAAAACTACAAAAACAACCTTAAAACAACAAAATAGCAATAAGGACATACCTATCAACAATTACTTTAAATGTAGATGAATGAAATACTCCAAACAAAAGACATAGAGTGGCTGAATGGATACAAAAACAAGACCCATATATATTCTTCCTATAAGAGACTTACTTCAGATCTAAAACCACACACAGACTGAAAGTGAGAGAATGGAAAAAGGTATTCCATGCAAATGGAAATCAAAAGAAAACCAGGGTAGCAATACTCACATCAGACAAAATAGACTTTAAAACAAAAACTATAATAAGAGGAAAAGGAGGACATCACATAATGATCGAGGGATTAATCCAAGAAGAAGATACAAAATTATAAATATATATGCAGCCAACATGATGTTGTTGTTTTGTTGTTTAGTCACTAAGCCGTGTATGACTCTTTGCAACCCCATGGACTGTAGCCTGCCAGGATCCTCTGTCCATGGGATTTCCCAGACAAGAATACTGGAGTGGGTTCCCATTTCCTTCTCCAGGGGGGATCTTCCACTTAAATACATAAAGCATGTATTAACCAACATATGTTGAAGATGTGGGAAAGTTGCAACACTTACACACTATTGTCAGGAATGCAAAACTGTGCAGTCACTATGTAAAATAATACAGAGAATCATCAAAAAATTAAAAATAGAACTAATAAAATAACCCAACAATCCTAGTTTTGTGTATATACATAAATGAATGGGAATTACAATCTGAAAGAGATATCTATATTCCCATGCTCATTGAAGAACTCTACACAATAGCCAAGATGTGGAAACAACCTAAATTTCCATCAAAAGATGAATGCTTAAAGCAACTGTAGTATAAACATCCTCTGTAGTATAAACGCCCTCTTTCCCTTCTGCCTGCAACCTGCCTTCAGTCCATGGGGTCACAAAGAGTTGGGCATGACTTGGTGACTGAACAACAACAGTATAAACATACAATTAGCTTGTATTATTTAGCTTTGTAAACAAGGAAATTTTTCAATATGTGAAAACATGAATGAACCTTGAGGTTCATTTCATGCTAAATGAAATGTCAGTCACAGAAGGGCAAATACAGCAGGATTTCACTGGTATGGGGTTCAGGATGGGAAACACGTGTACACCCGTGGCGGATTCTTGTTGATGTGTGGCAAAACCAATACAATATTGCAAAGTAATTAGCCTCCAATTAAAATAAATAAATTTAAATTTTAAAAATAAATAAATAAAGTATCTAAAATAGCCAAATTCATAGAATCAAAAAGTGGAAGCTGGTTTCCAGGGACTGGAGGAGGGGGGAATGGGTAGCTACTTTCCAATGGAGGCAGGGTTTCAGTGAACCAGAAAGAATAGGATCTAGAAATCTGCTATATAGCATGGCACCTATAGTCAATAATAATGTGTTGCACTGTTAAATACTTGTTAAGAGGGTAAATCTCATATTAAGTGTCTTACAACAGAAAAATAAAATACAAAATAGAAAAATTAAATTAAAAGGTATATACTAGGTGTTTTGCCTATCTTACTCTACTCAAATTCCAGGATCCCAGTGGCAGGAGCAGACCCCAACTCTGCACTGAAGACCTCTGCATGAAATCCACACTCTCAGGTTTTACTTACCTGTGGTACTGGTTTAATAGGTTTGACCATTAAGCCTCCAACATTCACAGTGTTGGGAAACAGAGGCCGAGCAAATTCAAAGGCAAAGTCAGAATTGACAAACCACAGCTCTGCTTTCTTTAGAAGATGAGATAAAACTGGCCTAGAACCTTCCTGGAAATGCTCTTTGATGGTGTTGTCAAAGGTAGAGTGTATTTGCCACTGCTCCACAGAGAAAACAAGTGACATCAGGAAATTCTTTACTCTACCCCAGAAGTCCATATGGTCAGTTAGGAAAGACTGGAATACTGGAACATAAGACAAGGGGCTTGGCAGGCCAAAGTCCAGTCTGCTAACTACTGTGGGAAGAATGGACACAAACAGCTTCCCAAGTTTCTCAGCAATTAGAAACGCACAGAAGTCAAAGGTATCAACAAATATCAGGTCGAAGTTCTCATTCTTTAAGGAATCCATGATATCACGTCTCCTTAGCAAATAACTGCATCGAGTCCCAAGTATTTCCATTAAATTTACAAAGTGTTCAGATTCTTTCCTGTAAGAAAAAAAAATTAATAACAAATACTCACTGGAGGTCTTAATTTCACAATATTTAGGATAATCTTCAGCTCAAAGAAAACATCCCAGTTAAGAAAGACCATATCTGACAGCCTATTTTTACCCACCAATTTTACTACTGTCCAAGAAATATCCTCTACTCTACCACTCTGGTCCAGGTATTTCTACTTCCTAAAATATACTCACTTCTTCCCCTCTCCTTTCTTTGACCAATCCAAATTCACCCACCATCATGCCAATTCAAGGTCCTTCTGCTTTGGGAGCCATCTCTGACTGTAGCAAATCTCGTGGTTCCATGTCTATTTGATATATTCTGTGATGTTCTGTTTTATTTTCACTTGTATACTGATTTATGAGCGACTGTCTTGTTTCCCAGCCAAGCTGTGGAAGTAACTTCATGACAGAGTCCATCAATACTGATGAAGATTTTGCTTTTTTTAAAACCATCTTATATATCCTGCATAGCTTGTCTCACACAAAGAACTTCCTGATATTAATATTAGAATCCAAATTCTAAACTGAACATAAGATTTATATCCTTCTAATGTAAAGTTAAATGATTTAGAACAAACAAAAATGAAACTTTGTTTGAAATTTGTTAATAGTCTTTCTGCTTTATGCTCACTGGGGTATTTATAGAAGTTAATGCTCAATTTTTACTGACACCAAACTAAGTCTCATTTATTACCCTATTCCAGGAACTATTCTCCATCAATGTTTTTCCACTACTGCCTGCAAAGAAAATGATCCTTTTTGTATAGCCCAGGGAAAAATAGACAAGAATGTTTGTGGCCAGAGATCACACGTACAGGTGTTTTGAAGACCCGTGGGCCTCCTAGTCTAGCAAAGGACTGAAAGAATCAATGGCTCAGCAAACCCATAACCTGTACAATACTACACCATGTCAGCCCACTTAAAGAAGGCCAATAAGCTTGATAATTCATTAGCAATATGCATTAGATCTATTAGATCTATTGCATTAGCAATAGATCTCTACCTGCTCTTTAGAATCAACGTTGAGTGATGGTGATTAGCGGAAATTATCCTCTATTATATTTTTTAAAGATTCTACATAAAGAATGATTGCCAAATATCAGGGTAAATTCAAAATAGGAAGTACAAAGTCCTCAAAAGTAGAACATTAATCCTATCTGAAATTAAGTTGATTCATTGAAAAAGATTATAAGACGACACTGTGTGGTGTCCCCATGAACTATAGCCCACCAGGCTCCTCTTTCCATGGAATTCTCCAGGCAAGAAAACTGGAGAGAGTAACCATTCCCTTCTCCAGAGGATCTTCTTGACCCAGGGATTGAACGCAAGTCTCCTGCATTGCAGGCAGATTCTTTACAGTCTGAGCCATCAGGGAAGCCTTGTGCTCCACCATAGTTAACATGTGTGTGTGTGTAGAACCAGTCTTCAAAGAAATCAATTTGCAAGAGAAGAAACAAGACAAGAAACAAGAAACAAGACTTAAAAAACATAGGCCTAACAACACAAGACAACACAAAATTTCAAATGAGTACTTTAGATCAGATCTCTTAAAGTGGAGAGAATTTGAACTTCTAGTTTTAGAAAGTAAGAAAGTTTTAAGAAAAAGTCAGATTTGAACACAACCTTGATAATGAGTAGAATTTTTAAAGAAAGAAGGTGGGGGTGGGTTAAGCCACTACAATTAGCCAACTGAGGCATGGATTTTGTCTTTCCTCTTATATGTCAGAGATAAAGAACTTTTTATATATCACAGATGATGACAAAAACTCTCAGACTCATCTCTCACTGTGCTTCATCAAGGTATTTGAGGTATTTTTAATGTATTTAAAAGAGAAGCATTTTAAGGTATGAAAAAAAAATCAGTGTTCATGATGAGTGTTTTTCCATTCTTGAATTTATATAAGGAATGGAGAAAAAATAAGTATAAAATGGTGGGTAGGGTTTGTTTATCAACAGTGAGAAATTAAGTTGTCTATCCCTCCTTCTGTGTTGGGGAGAGTACACACAAAGTCTGTAAGTGATGTATCGCCAACAAGATCCAGGAGCAACAATTCCTCACAATTATCTGCCACAACTAAAAGCAGAAATTCATGCTTTTCATGGAAAAAGGACAGTACACTAGACTAGATAGTATGAAAATCATCTGCTCCATCCATCTACCCACCACCCCATATCATTCATCCTTCTCTCCATCCATTTATCCATCAACTCATCTATTGCTCTTAAACTTGTTCCCAGTATCCATGTATCCATCCATTTATTTGTATCACTAAAATAGTAGGTCTTTCATTGAGAGAGTAAATTACCTGTTGTGCAAAGCTTCTGTCACAAACAAATCCAGACGTTTCCTTACTTCATTTTCAAGATCTCCAGATGAATGCCAACTGATGACCTGGAATGAGTGTTCCTCTTTTTCTAAATCTAAGAAAACACCAACAGGGAAGTATTTAATATGTCACATAACTCAGATCAATATTAGCATGATATCATAGTCTACTTATTGCAATAATTTTATATATATTTAGACATTTGCTTTTTCAATTTGTTCTTGCCCTCTCATTCCTTTAATCATATGACAATACTTATTAAGAACTTTACAAATATTCAGTCACTTTCATTCAATTTAAAGTGCTAGAGTTTCCATTTAAAGCCTTTGGTTAAAGGTATTCCTCATTTTATGGGTGAGAAAACAAAGATGACTGGGGTGTCAAACAAACTGCCAAGGATGCACACGTGGTAAGTAGTATACTTTGTATTTAAGTTATATATAAATGTGTATATAATATATACACATATATTTGTGCACACATATATGCTATGAAAAAAAATTAGGTCAACATACAGTGGGGAGGATTCTGGGAAGATGATAGAGTAGGAAGCAAAAAAAATCTGTCTCTCCACCTAAACAACAAATGCACTGACAGAATCTTCTAAAATAATTATTTTGGAACTCGTAGTGCATGGAGGGCTTGCAACTTCCAGGGTGAAAAGATCAATAAAATTGACAAATATTTAGCTAGAAATACTAAGAAAAAAAAAGAGAGAGAGAATACTCAGATTACTAAAATCCAAATTGAAAATGGTGTCATTGTCAATTATACAAAAATTAGTATTATAAGAAATATTGTGAACAACTGTACACCAACAAATTGGATAATCTAGATGAAATTTTAAAATTCCTAGAGACATAAAACCAATTAATAGTAAATCACAAAGAAATAGAAAATTTGAATAGATTTATAAGTCATAAGGAAATTAAATCAGCAGTCAAAACCTCTCAATAAAATCAAGTCCTGGATCCAAAAGTTTCACTAGTAAATCCTACCAAACATTTAAAGAAGAAATGCCTCTTCTCAATATGCTGCTGCTGCTGCTAAGTCGCTTCAGTCGTGTCCGACTCTGTGTGACCCCAAAGACGGCTCCCCCATCCCTGGGATTCTCTAGGCAAGAATACTGGAGTGGGTTGCCATTTCCTTCTCCAATGCATGAAAGTGAAAAGTCAAAGTGAAGTCGCTCAGTCGTGTCTGACTCTTAGCAACCTCATGGACTGCAGCCTACCAGGCTCCTCCGTCCTATTCCTTCTCAAATTGTTCCGAAGAGTTGAACAGACGGAAACACTTCCAAACTCATTTTATGAAGCCAGCATTTCCCTCCTACCAAAGCCAGACAGTTCAGTACAGTTCAGTCATGCACTCGTGTCCAACTATTTGCAACCCTATGGACTGCAACACACCAGGCTTCCGTGTCCATCACCAATTCCTGGAGCTTGCTCAAATTCATGTCCATCAAGTCAGTGATGCCATCCAACCATCTCATCTTCTGTCGTCCCCTTCTCCTCCTGTCTTCAATCTTTCTCAACACCAGAGTCTTTTCTAAGGAGTCAGTTCTTCACCTCAGGTAGCCAAAGTATTGAGTTTCAGCTTCAGCATCAGTCCTTCCAATGAATATTCAAAACTGATTTCCTTTACAATTGACTGGTTTGATCTCCTTACAGTCCAAGGGGCTCTCAAGAGTCTTCTCCAACAGCACAGTTTGAAAGCATCAATTCTTCAGCACTCATCTTTCTTTATAGTCCAGTTCTCATATCCATACATGACTACTGGAAAAACCATAGCCTTGACCAGATGGACCTTTGCTGGCAAAGTAATATCTCTACTTTTTAATATGCTGTCTAGGTTGGTCATAGCTTTTATTCCAAGGAGCAAGCATCTTTTAATTTCATGGCTGCAGTCATCATCTGCCATGATTTTGGAGCCCAAGGAAATAAAATCTATCTGTTTCCATTGTTTCCCCCATCTGTTTGCCACGACGTGATGGGATCAGACGCCATGATCTTTGTTTTTTGAATGCTGAGTTTTAAACCAGCTTTTTCATTCTTCTCTTTCACCTTTATCAAGAGGCTCTTTAGTTTCTCTTTGCTTTCTGCTAAGTGTGGTATCATTTGCATATCTGAGGTTATTGATGTTTCTCCCGGCAATCTTGATTCCAGCTTGTGCTTCATCCAGCCTGGCATTTCACATGATGTACTCTGTATATAAGTTAAACAAGCAGGGTGACAATATACAGCCTTGATGTATTCCTTTCCCAATCTGGGAAAGTCAGACAAGCACACTATGAAAAATGGAAATATATAGACTAATGTCCTTTATGAACATTGATTCAAAAGCCCTCAACAAAAAAGCAGCAAATCAAATTCAACAGAATATGAAGAGGATTATACATGATGATTTATTCCTCAAAGGCAAAGATAGCTCAGTAAACAAAAACCAATTGATAAAAGATACCAGATTAACAGAATGAAGGATAAAAATCACATGATCAATTCAACTGATGCAGAAAAGGCACTTGATAAAATTCAACATCCATTCATAATTTTTAAAAAAACTCAACAAACTAGGAATAGAAGGAAACTACCTCAACTGTTGAGAGTCCCTTGGACTGCAAGGAGATCCAACCAGTCCATCCTAAAGGAGATCAGTCCTGAATGTTCATTGGAAGGACTGATGTTGAAGTTGAAACTCCAATACTTTGGCCACCTCATGCGAAGGGCTGACTCATTTGAAAAGACCCTGATGTGGGAAAGATTGAGGGCCAGAGGAGAAGGGAACGACAGAGGATGAGATGGCTGGATGGCATCACTGACTCGATGATCTTGAGTCTGAGTGAACTCCAGGAGTTGGTGATGGACAGGGAGGCCTGGCGTGCTGTGGTTCATGGGGTCGCAAAGTGTTGGACACGACTGAGCAACTGAACTGAACTGAACTGAACCTCACCATAATAAAAACCATATATGAAAAACCAATAGCAAAAATTATACTCAGTGAAGAAAGACTGAAAACTTTCCACTAAGGTCAGTAACAAGGCAAGGAGACTTCTTAACTATTTCTATTCAATATAGTTATGGAAGATGGAGCCAGAGTAGTCAGGCAAAGGAAGCAAGGAAGGGAAAAAGGGCATCCAAATTGGAAAGGAAGAAGTAAAAGAATCTCTGTTCACAGATGATGTAATCTTACATGTTAAAAACCCTAAAGATTTCACACACAAAAAATGTTAGAACTAAAAAAATGAATTCATCAAAGTAGCAAGATAAAAAGTTCACACATAAAAATCAGTTCCCTTTCTATACTATAAATGAATACTCTAATATATTTTCCAAAATAATTCTAAATACAATAGCATCAAAAAGAATAAAGTACTTGGGATTTAGTTTAGCCAAAGAGTTGAAAGATTTGTGAAGTGAAAACTGCAAAGCAATGCTGAAGGAAATTAGAGAAGACAAATAAATGTAAATACATTCCATATTCATGAATTGGAAGAGTCAGTTGTTAAGATGTCAATACCACCCAAAATGATCTACAGATTCAATGCAGTCTCTATCAAAATCCCAATGATGTTTTTTGCAGTAATAGAAAAAAAAATCCATCTTAAAACTTTGAAATCTCTGCTGCTGCTGCTGCTAAGTCACATCAGTCGTGTCTGTCTCTGTGCGACCCCATAGACGGCAGCCCACCAGGCTCCTCTGTCCCTGGGATTCTCCAGGCAAGAATAGTGGAGTGGGTTGCCATTTCCTTCTCCAATGCATGAAAGTGAAAAGTGAAAGTGAAGTCACTTAGTCATGTCTGACTCTTAGCAACCCCATGGACTGTAGCTTACCAGGCTCCTCTGTCCATGGGATTTTCCAAGCAAGAATACTGGAGTGGGTTGCCATTTCCTTCTCCAGGAGATCTTCCTGACCCAGGGATTGAACCCAGGTCTCCTGCGTTGTAGGCAGATGCCTTACCGTTGGAGCCACCAGAGAGCTCTTTAGAACAGTCTAAACAAGAGCAAAACTGGAAATTCATCTTCAGAACTTTATAATTGCTCAGACTTATTTTTTCCAACAAAGCTGCTTAATTTTGCAATTTTTTTTTTTAAGTTTTAGCAACTCTGATGGAGTAATCCAGAGCTTAAATTACCAGATTCACCCAACAGAGGGGACGACAGAGGATGAGATGGCTGGATAGCATCACCGACTCAATGACGCTGAGTGATGGACGTGAGTCTGAGTGAACTCCGGGAGTTGGTGATGGACAGGGAGGCCTGGCATGCTGCAATTCATGGGGTCACAAAGAGTCGGACATGACTGAGTGACTGAACTGAACTGAACTGAACTGATTAACTTGCTTTGTGAACTCAAACAAATCATTCAAGTTCCTTGAGCCTCTGTATCCTTATCTGTCAACAGAGAAAAGCTGATCAGATTGATTGATAACTTCATTTTAGCTGAAACTCTTTCAACCAGTGCCACTAGCTTCAGTAACTCAAGAACTTCTGACATTGCTATATACAACTCATGAGATGACTGATTTTGCAATAATAATGTATGGAGGCTTGCCTGAAATAAAGTGACATCCAGATAAAGAGGTAAACTATAGACAAATAAGATGTAGAGGTTATTGGGATATCCAGCACTTGTATGACTCAGGGAACTCAAATCGGGGCTCGACAACAACCTAGAGGGGTGGAATGGGGATGAAGGTGGGAGGGATATTCAAGTGGGAGGGGACATGGATAGACCTATGGCTGATTTGTGTTGATGTTTGGTAGAAACCTCAATAGTGTAAAGCAAGTATCCTTCAATTAAAAATAAATAGCTTCCAAAAGCTTAAATAAAATGCTTCCAAAAAATGAAGAAGGAACATTTTCTAAAAAAAAAAAAAAAAAAAGATATCCAGCACTTAACATAAACACACACACACCCCACACACATTTTGTCCATTATTTCAATACTAGATTCAAAAAAGTGTTGTGTTAAGCAGTACATACAAAGGGCATTGCCTCTTTTTGGCTGGGATTGAAGAATTCAATAATTATGAAAAAAGATACCTGAGGCTAGACTTCTCCCTCTGTTAGAAAGCATAGTGACGTTATGACCGTGATCCTGAAGAATCTGAGACACCCGCTGCATTAGTAGAATATGGCTTCCACCTAGGAACAATATGTATCATTTTTGTGAAGATGAGAACCGAGGGTATGAAATTGATGTGGAAGTGTGGGGCAAACCAGGGTAAGATAACAGAAAGTTGACAGTGAGTAGAGAAAGATGAGTTTCTCACTCTGGTTAAGCCCCAAACTGGATACCTATATTCTGCCTGCCCAGATCTTTGACCTAGGGCAATCCTCCACTAAAGATTCCCTCTTATGACTTTTGGTCTTTGCAATAATGTAATATAATTTTGGTGTTTAAGTCTTTGGAGTTCCTGATCCTAAGGCACACACTGCATTTTAGCTGGGGGCTTATGGAGATGCCGTAGCCTAAAGAAATAACTGCACTGGTAGATATTCTGGCCCAGTGCCATGCATGTGGGTATGAAGTGTTCCTAATAGGCAGTCAATCCAAGCTGTTTCTGAAATTCTTCTCTTTGGACATGAATGCTAGAGTAGGAGCCAGAAATATGGAAGCTTGAATTTGGTTCTAAGAAACAGCCATTGGAAGAAAAGATGTGGAGCCACCACTTAGAGCCAAAATGCTTGAGATTCAAATATATTTCACAGGAAGTTTCTCAGTTGAATGTCTCATATCCATTAAGACAAGCAGGAAAACTGTGGGCTCCATAGGATGGGCTTGCAGTATCTTATATGCATGAGAAACAGGACATCCATCCTAGGACAATCCTGGGATCTTTAAGAAAGAGGAGGCTTAATCCTTGGGAGAGATGTGAACTCCATTACACCAATATCCTATCTAAAATTATGTACTATCATGGGGCATTTTTCTTGCATCTGTGAGTCTCAGCAGCAGAGAAAGCCAGATCTCCAGGGAAGGAACAGACTTGCCAAAGTTGGGAAGCGGGGGTCGTTAGAGGAAAGTCCCACAATCATCAGGTCAGTGGTGAGTAGTACGTGCAGGGCTCAGTTGATAAATCATGTCCGACTCTGTGTGACCCCATAGACTATATAGCCCATTAGGCTCCTCTGTCCAAGGAATTGCCCAGCCAAGAATACTGCCGTGGATTGCCATTTCCTTCTCTGGGGATCGTCCCGACCCAGGGATGGAAACCCTGGTCACCTGAATGGGCAGGTGGACTTTTTACCACTGAGACACCTGGAAACCCAGAGAGTGGTACAGAGCTACATAGTGTATATCTGTGGGAGTTACTCTAGTATTGTATATCCATACTTGTGTTGCCTGAGGTAACACAAATTACCCAAAACCTAGTACCCCTGCTTAGACTGCCTGCTGTTGTTCACATTAACTGTTGGAAGAAATGTTTGCGAGGAAGAGGTTGGCATAGACACAGCTGTTCACGTGGCTCTTCATAAGGGGCAAAGGTGGGGCTTCCAGCACCAGGTTAACTGCCCCAGCTCTGTCCTTGGAGTTGAGGCTGGAGGACAGTGTACTTTTAAGAGAGAAAACTTTTTCTCCATTACCTGTATCATTTAAAAATAGGTTTATAATAGGCTTTTTAGAAATCCCCACTGTAAAAAAGGAAAAGAGTGGAATCTGTGGAAGAGGATGGTTTTGAGGTAAGAAATCATAAGTGAATTCCCAGTGCGTGCCAAGAGAGAGGTCTGTTGCGCTCTTGTAAAAGGCACCTCATTTCCCTGACCCTCCGCCTTCCTCTCAGGAAATAAAAGGGGAGGCCCAGTAAGAGGGATTCTGTGATTTCTCCCAGTTCTAGGGTCCCCAGGTTTTCTGGGATCTAAAACCAATCTAGGGAGCCCACCATCTTTACAGGATGGGTCAAATAAAACTCTTGGAGAAGCTCCATCCTCTGAGGACTCCTTATCCTGATAAAATTTCCCTTTTTGTCTTCTGTTCTCTAAGGGGCAAAAGTAGTGGAAATAAAACTCGGTCCACAATGCGCAGAATCAACGGCTCCACTCTTCTTCAAAAGCTTCCATCAGCACGGGTGACAGAGGGGCTCCCAAATGCGCCACTGCCCTGGGGTCCTCCCGTCTGCCCCCCCGCTCAGTTTTCCAGTTAGGAAACAGTTCGTGCTGCTGTCCCAGGAGCACCTGTCCCCAGAGCCTGCTATGGACTCCGCCTTCTACTTTCTACTGGCATCTGCTGCACACCCCTCAGAAGTTCAACGTGACCCTTTCAAAATCCCGCAGGTACCGCGGAGGTGGAGGAGACGGCCTGGGGTCTCAAGCTCAGAAACAGACCAAAACTTCTGGTTCCCGCGGTACCCACAGGGAAGCGCATCCAGAGCAAATTAAAAGAGAGGATAGGAAACTGCTCCTCTTCTCCAGGGCTATCAATTTCACCTTGGTAGTAGAGACCTCTCTCTGCCCCACAACCCTCGCCAGCCTCTCCCTCCTCCAGCCTAGGACCCAAGCCCAGCCTGGAAAACCATATGAAAAGCCTCTCTGATTAAGGGGGCTGTTGGCATGACTCCTGGCCAGGAGCCTGGGACAAGCCTGTCCTGATTCTCCAGCCAAGCACTCACCCAGTGAGGATATAGTCAGGATTTTGGCGGCCTCTGAGAGCAGGAGCGCAGGCAGTAAATATATGACTAGAAGAAGCACCCGCTGCGCCCCCATCGTCGCTCCGGAGAGGCTGCGGAGCCGAGCCCTAGGCTGCACGCCCGGCGCCCCAGAACCCGCGCGCCCTCCGCACACGCAGCGCGCAGGCAGGGAAGGAAATACGCAGGCAGGGAACAGGGGACAGAGATCCTGTGGGTCTATGCTCTGTACGTCCGTCTGGCCCTTTGGACTCTGCTCCCCAGGAAATTACACCATTGGATATTCTGTCCTCACCCTCCCTAAATCTGGGCAGGGGGAAGGAGGGATTAGTGTACTTAACCCTCTCAGTCCACGTAATCACCACACTTTCCGGATAGAAAAACACTCTGAACCAGTAATGGTAGGGACCTTACGAAATCACATCGAAGAAAGTTATACCTCCAAATGGTGCCGATCCAACTCCCTTTCAGGGATCCATCCAGAAGTTATGGGACCCCATCTTTCGAACTGCCCTAAAGATCTCCTAGGGCCATCGGAACGCTCCATTTCCCTGGTACCTGCTTAAAATCTCTGATTGTCTCACGCTCAGGATCTCAGAAATTGATTACCAAAGGAAAGTGACTTACCTTTCTTTATTGCTCAGAGTTTCTTTGGAAAGTACTGAGTAACTCACTCATGAAAGTTGCTAGTGTCGTGATTTAAACACCTCTGGAAATCCAGGTTCAGAAGACTGAACCTCTAAACGCTGAAACTATAATTCTGAATGAGAATCATAAAATAGGATTGGTGAGCATCAATGATGTTCTATTTTTATAAAAGTATGAAATTTTTCTTTAGAAAATATTTTAAACTCTCCTAATAATTATTTCACTTTTTCCCCTTCCAAGTCCCTCCCTCTGTGTTTGGGCTATATTGTTTGAGGCTATGTGAGTATATGTGTTGTTGTTGTGGTTTAGTCTCTCAGTCAGGTCCAACTCTTGCAGCCCATGGACTGTAGCCCACCAGGATTTCCCAGAAAAGAACACTGGAGTGGGTTGCCATTTCTTTCTCCAGGAGAGCTTCCACATCCTAGGATTGAACCCATGTCTCTTGCACTACAGGTGGATTCTTTACTGCTGAGCCACCAGGGAAGCCAGATTACAAGCATACACATTGACAACTGTCATCTTTTCAGCTATGTCTTCTCAGTGGGGGAAAACAAATTGATCTGCAATATGAAGGTACTATTTGACATTAGTGTAACCACATTACCTTATCTACAAACTTATTCAAATTCGATCAACTGTCTCAATAGATATCCTGTGCTGTAATATTTCTGGTGCAGGAATCAGTCTGGGATCACACACTGCATTTAGCTTTCATGTCTGTTTCATCCCCTTTAGTAAGGATTGATTTCTCAGCCTTTCTGTTTTTCTTTCATGTCTGACAGTTATTTTGTAAAATGGCTCTCAATTTGGGTTTATCTGATATTTTCTCATTCTACTTCACATTACAGAGTTTTAGCAGGAATACCACAAAAGCTGTGTTGATTCCATCTCAGTGACTCACAGCAGGAAGCCCATGATGTCAGTCTATCCTAATGCTAGTGATAAGAACTTTGATCACTTGTTGAAGGTGGTGTCCAGTGAGATTCCCAACTGTAAAACTACTATTTTTTGGCCCAAATTAGGAAATAAGTTGTGGGGAGACCTTTTGAAACTGTGTAAATTCTGTTCTTCATCAAATTTCACTCACTCATTTTATTATGTTTTCTATTTTTGCCTGGTTCAATTATTCCTTTTGTGACAAATTAATGATTTTAACTCCATTTTCTTTCTTCATTTATCATACAGCATTCTGTTGTATGGACATGAGTTTGAGCAAACTCTGGGAGATAAGGAAGGACAAGGAAGCCCGGTGTGCTTCAGTCCATGGGGTTGCAAAAAGTCAGACACAACTTAGTGTATAAACAGCAAATACTGTTGCTAAAAAAAGTTTTGCCTTCTGCCCCATCTATTTAATTATCTCTCTACCTATCTATCTGCCTCTATTCATTTATTATCAGTCTTTACTCCTGGATCCACATTTCTCCAAAGGGATATACTCTCTTACCATCATTATTTTGGAGACTTTTCTTTCTTGCACATGATTTCTAGACTCATCTTGTACTTTCCCTTCCTCTGTTTTACATTTATCCATTCCTTTAGGAACCTTTTAGTAGGAATTAGTGTTTAGAACCCTGGATATGGCACTAGAAGTACTCACTGCTATTGAAGCACCACTGTTTACATCCCCCAAATGGACAGTTATGAAATATATAGTGCTCAGTCGCTTCAGTCATGTCCAACCCTTTGCAACCCTATGAACTGTAGCCCACTAGGCTCCTCTGTCCATGGGATTCTCCAGGCAAGAATAGTGGAGTGGGTTGCCATTCCCTTCTCCAGGAAGTCTTCCCAGCCCAGGGATCAAATCCATGTCTCCTGCAGCTTCTGCATCGCAGGTGGATTCTTTACTGCTGAGCCACTGGGGAAACCTGTGAAATATATAGATATAGACATAAATATTACATACGTGTATCTCTCTATATAGTCAGGTTTATATCTAGTTTATTTAAAAAGCATGCATTCACACTGATACCTTCAATTTCAATACAAACCAGTGATGATTCTAATCTTTGCCACTTTCACACTTGTAATTTCCTTTTTAAAGTTAAAAAATCTGACTCTCAACCTCTTTGTTGTATTGATATTTACTCCTTTGCTCAGTCATACTGAGCACTGAAAGAAGGTGCCAATATACTAATCCACCAACTGTGAACAACAAACCTACTTAATAGACCACACAATTTTTTGCAGTTCTCTTTTTTTTTTTGTACTGACAGCACAGTTTTTAAAGTATTGTGTTCAAACGGCAATTTTTTTTAACTTTATTTTTACTTTATTTTACTTTACAGTACTGTATTGGTTTTGCCATACATTGACATGAATCCACCACGGGTGTATACGGCAATTGTGAGATCAGATTTGTGGTTACCAGAGGAAGGGGTGGGGGATATTGGGAGTATAAAAATTTTAGATGGCATGATTCAAATGAACTCTAAAAACTCATATCAGAGAAATAGGAGCATAATATTTGATGATATTAAATAGTTACTATTCATTTGGAGAAACATCATGATGTTATTGTGGCTATTTATTTAAAAAGAGATACCTTGGCTTTTCAGATCCGTTCTGGAAGACAGGTGAAGTAGCAGGGTGTTTTGGATTTGCTTCAGAATAATTTGGGGCAGGGGATGGAGGGAATGTTAAAAATAGGTGGGAATATAGAGGAAAGAAAATTTTCCAGGAGTTTATAATCTTAAATGTTGGACATGGGAAAATTCTGATTTCACAAATAATTAGACATTTGTCATTAAAATTTTTTTAAATTCTCTCACTATGATTCTAATTTTTCTTGCTGTTCCATTTTTTGAGGTCACACCAGTAGTGTGTATACATTTTCATAGTTTCGCACAGTCCCAGTGAAATAACTCACCTTCATTACAAAAATAACAATTTTGTCTCTACCAAAGCTTTTCACCTCGAGTCTGTCTCAGGTTACTCCTAATTATTCAAGTCTTCTTTTCCATAGCACTCATGGCCTGTCTTTTTCTATCCTTTTATGCTCAACCCTCCTGTATTCCCACGGTTTAGATGTGCAATTAGCACATCTCTTGAAATGGCAATTAGCTTGTTGTTAACCAAGCCAGTCAGTCTTTGTATCTGAACTGAAGTGTATATAGGTTTACATCGACCATGTTCTTATTTCTCCCTCTTATTCTTTCTTTTCTTCTCTGTTTTGTCTTCCTTTTCAGCTTGGAATACTTTTTGTTACTCCATTTTCTCTCTCTAATGATTCCCCTCTTGTCTCTTTTCTCCAAATAAAGTATCCCAGATTCACAGCATGCCTTTATCACTTATCAAGGTCAAAAATTAATCTTTATCTTTACCTACTTCTGGGCAACACAAGGACCTTAGAAGTTCTATTTACCCACTCCTGACTTACATGCTATTTTTGTCACACATTTGGAGTCTATATTTTCAACCTCAGGAAATATTATTTTTTACTTTAATTATTAATTGTATTTATTAAAGACTTTACACCAGATTTCAGAGAACTCAGTAAGTAAATGAGAGATACTGAGGCATTACAGAGTTAGTAGCTATGGAAGGCCGCCACCACCCCTTGTGCTACGGGAACAAAGGAAAGAAGCGAGAATTACTAAAATTTAGAGCCTTGGTAAAGAATCTGCCTGCCACGCAAGAGACCCCCATTTGATTCCTGGGTTGGGAAGGTCTGCTGGAGAACAGATAGGCTACCCACACCAGTATTCTTGAGCTTCCCTGGTGGCTCAGCTGGTAAAGAATCTACCTGCAATGTGGGAGACATGGGTTCGATCCCTGGGTTGGGAAGATCCCCTAAAGAAGGGAACGGCTACCCACTCCTGTATTCTGGCCTGGAGAATTCCATAGACTGTGTAGTCCATGGGGGGGCAAAGAGTCAGACACGACTGAGCGACTTTCACTTTGAGTCTTGGTGGTGAGAGCCATGCAAAGCTTGGAAGAAGGGAGGAGTGTCTTGCTCATCTGATGCTGATGCTTTAGGACCACAGAA
Organism: Ovis aries; assembly: GCF_016772045.2. NCBI lineage: Eukaryota > Metazoa > Chordata > Mammalia > Artiodactyla > Bovidae > Ovis > Ovis aries. Next base: position 38,341,046 of record NC_056069.1, on the reverse strand, counting down.
GGAACTGAAACCCAGACCTGGGAGGGGCAGTCACCAGCCTGCCAGTATCTGCCAGTGCTAATATCTGTGAGGGGCCCAGTGAGGCTGACTCCAGTATTTCAGAAAGGCTGCAAACAGAAAAGCGCTCCTGGCACTAAAACCATCACTGCCCCCATGAAAAACCATCCTGTGGTGTTGCTGGCATAAGCAGGGAGCACACAGGATGTCCCAGTCCCCACCTGTCCCTGTGGCCTTCCTCTGGTGTCGCCTGTTTGCGGAGTCCCAGAGGAAGGGAGCTGGGCATGCATTTGGCAGATTGCCAGTGTCACAAGGCAGGGCAAAGTTTCTCGAAGCTGAGAAACAACAGCTTCATAACTGGTATACCTGGCCTGCCGTTTCTGGAACCAGAAATCCAACTGCCTCATTCGTGGTCTCATGGTTGTATTAGCAAATAACTGTTATTTCTATATCAATATCTTGAAAATGTAGTTTTCTTGACTGTATTTGCATTTGAACATGATAAAAAGTTCAAATACATTTTTTATTTACAAAACTATTGGATAAGATTATTTTTTTAAAAAATGGACTTCCCTAGTGGTCCAGTGGTTAAGAATTTGCCTGCCAACGCAGAGAACACAGGTTCAATCTCTGCCCTGGGAAGATCCCATATGCCACAGAGCAACCAACCTCGGGTGCCCCAACTACTGAAACCCATGCACTCTAGAGCTCATGTACCCTAACTAGAGAGTAGCTCCTGCTCTCTGCAACTCTAGAGAAAGCCCACAAACAGCTATGAAGACCCAGGGCAGCTGATAAACTTTTTAAAAAAGAAAGAGATATCTAGTTAATAATTGGTCTTAGGAAGCGTTCTAAGTAGTCGATTTCCATAATTCCCTAGTTTCCATAATCCCAGTGCAATTGGGGACCAGTTAATGCAGCCACTTACCACAACTTCAATATACCATTTCACATTGGATCAGAAAGAAAATGTCAGGCCAAATACTCTAAATTTGCTCTTTGTGGACAGGTAGGAAACATATAAGTCATGTGACTCTCTATCTATACTGTACATACATATTTTAATTAAATTTTTTAATTGTGGAAAAAGTCACTATTTCATTCATGTTCCTGTTCTTAACGTGTTGAATGATATAGCTATCCAGTGACGGACAGATGTCGATGTCTAATAATATACAGAATTCTATAAATAATCTGCAACTACAGTCTCGTTAATGTATGACTCTTATTTTTTGGTGATGGGTTTAAGGATTTGTATTGTCCAATCTTCTAGCTTCCTGCTGTCTTTCAGGACTCATGTTTCCCTTGGTTGCTTTTTTTTCTTTTCCTACCCAATACCCAAAGAGAGCTTTCGTTCCCTTTTGCCCTCTCCTTCTTCAGAAATGAAGTGTTTGCAAGACCGTTACCTTGGGTCCCTCATGTTGTCATGGCCCTTTCCTGTTGTCATAGCTTTGCTCTACCAGGACTTTTTTTCAAGATCTTTATACAAAATGTAGTTATTCTCCTTCTAGGTGCAGTTTTAACTCATCCTTGGGCCTTCTATGGCCTTTTTCTCTTTTTTATATTATTCCTCTGGACTTACCCTCTAGAGCTTTGTAGTTTCCACTTATGGGAAGGTGTGGGTTTTATTTGCTCTTGTCGCTTGAACTTCTTTCGACTGTAAATAGCACTGGTCTCTGTAGCTTGTGGAGGGCAAAGCCAGGAGAAGTCCCTGTGTCATGCTCCGCCTCCTCAGTCCTGTTCCCTACTACCAGCATTTTACAAACCTTAATGTCAGGCAAAGGGAAGAAGATTAGCAAAGAATTGGGTAGGCTTAATGAACAGTTTGGGGACAGTATGCATGAATGCTCAGGTTGAAACTGGCACCTGTTAATGGGTCTAACATCCACATACTCCCGCACGTGGAGGGACATTTTGCTGTTTTTAACCCTCAGTCAATAGTATAAAGTCTTCTGCACAGAAGTTTTCAGAGTTCTGCTGATTGACAAGAGAATCCATTTGCAAATCACATGTTCCACACAACTCTAAATAAGATGACTTTCATCCTTCTGAAACCACGAAACTTAGTTCCCACTCATTTGTGGAAATAATCCCTTGATGGGCAGCATATCTTCCTCTCTGTACTGTCCTTGGAATCAACAGTCACAATTCCATCCCCTTCTTCTCATCTGCACAGGGATCAAGGCTGGGGCTCTGTGAAGGAAACCACTGCCTCCCTTACCCTAACTGTGGTCCCCATCACACTGAGAAAGTCATTGAGGTCAACTCTGAGCCAGATGTCTCCTCAGTCCCAGTCAGAGATGGTAACCAAGAGACAAAAGTTATTCTTTTCATTGTGCCAAGATTGTCTGATGATTTGATAGTCAGATATGTTCAGGAACTGATTTCATGATCCCAATCCTTACATCTTTTCATATCTAGAAAAGCACTAAATCCCTTCATGGTGACATGAGCTCCTCGTGACTAGCAGAAAACTTTTTGTAAAGTCAGTGCTTAGCTGCATTGAACTTCTCCTTCACCAAAATCTTATATATTGACCTTCCACCACTACCTGTTTGGGACATTCTCTCAGAGCTATCTGAGGCGCTGTCTCCCAGGTCACAGTCCTCATTTTGCCCCAAATAAAACTTAACTCACAACTCTCACATTGTGAATCTGTTTTAGTCAACACTATAAATATCAATAACCTCAGATATGCAGATGACACCACCCTTATGGCAGAAAGTGAAGAGGAACTGGTCCCATCATTTCATGGCAAATAGATGGGGAAACAGTGGACACAGTGTCAGACTCTGTTTTGGGGGGCTCCAAAATCACTGCAGATGGTGATTGCAGCCATGAAATGAAAAGACGCTTACTCCTTGGAAGGAAAGTTATGACCAACATAGATAGCATATTCAAAAGCAGAGACATTACTTTGCCAACAAAGGTTCATCTAATCAAGGCTATGGTTTTTCCAGTGGTCATGTATGGATGTGAGAGTTGGACTGTGAAGAAAGCTGAGTGCCGAGAATTGATACTTTCGAACTGTGGTGCTGGAGAAGACTCTTGAGAGTCCCTTGGACTGCAAGGAGATCCAACCAGTCCATTCTAAAAGAGATTAGTCCTGGGTGTTCATTGGAAGGACTGATGCTAAAGCTGCAACTCTAATACTTTGGCCACCTCATGCAAAGAGTTGACTCATTGGAAAAGACCCTGATGCAGGGAGGGATTGAGGGCAGGAGGAAAAGAGGATGACAGAGGATGAGATGGCTGGATGGCATCACCGACTCCAGGAGTTGGTGATGGACAGGGAGGCCTGGTGTGCTGTGATTCATGGGGTGGCAAAGAGTCAGACACAACTGAGCAACTGAACTGGAACTGAACTGGATAAATACAGACTAGGACAAAATTTCAAAACACAAAAAAATTAATCTTCTATGAGTCAAGCATTTGGGAGAGTTTTTTGGCCCTTTGCCACGTGCATCAAACACTACAGGTTGTTTAACCCATCACCCACTTATAGCTGTTAATCCTCACCAGCTGCCAATGCAGAAATTTTTCATAGCTTCTCTTACAGTCTTGCCCGGTTCAGTGACAAGATTCTAGGCAAGAGGAAAGAAGCCTCTTGGTAAGAGGAGGAGGGAAGGTAATTCTGTGAAAATGTTTACTAGCTCATATTTCCCCTTCTCCGTTTTTGTCCTCCTTGGGACATGGGCATGAATGATATTTGGAGCTGGGCAGCCATCTTGAAACCATGAGGGGGATTATAAACATGTTCTTCCTGACATTGTAGAGCTATGGAACCATTGCCAGCAGTTGCCTGCTTCCCTCCCATCTACTTCTTATGACGGGAAAACAATCCTCTTTTTGTGAAAGCCACTGACCAAAAAAAAGTGATCTTCTCAACCAATTTATACTTTGTAAGAGTAATTTTTTTAATTGACATCCAAAATGTCTAAGTTTAAATAACTGGATAGGATGCCATTTCTAGTCATTGTATCATTTAACAATAAACAGTTGCATCATTCTGTTAAATGTATGCAGTGAGTTATAAAATCTCAGCATGTCAGCACTGATACCATCATTCATTCTTAATATACTGAGCTGTCAACTTTCAGTGGGAAATTTTATGTCGTTCCATTTTCTTCTTGAGTTTTTATGTTCCACTTTCTCCAGAGAATTTAATTCTAATCTATGTATCTTTATGCCTGAAAGCACTGTACTGAGTATTCTCTCATAACTTTGAACATCATAAATATTATTCAAGTTAATATTTATAGTTCCTATAAGAACCCAATATTTTTACTAAATTATCACTTTCTTTTAATACTTGCATTCATTTGATCAAAGCTACATAAACATAATCACCTAACAAAACATAAAATTTTATTGGAAACATATCTTACAATGAGGAAGGGGCTGTTTTTTCAACTTTCAAAAACTTAATTTATGTATCTAAAAATCAATGTTGTTGCTGCTGCTGCTAAGTCACTTCCGTCGCGTCCGACTCTATGCAACCCCATAGACGGCAGCCCACCAGGCTCCCCCATCCCTGGGATTCTCCAGACAAGAACACCGGAGCGGGTTGTCATTTCCTTCTCCAATGCTGGAAAGTGAAAACTGAAAGTGAAGTCGCTCAATCGAGTCTGACTCTTAGCGACCCCATGGACCCTACTGCTGCTGCTGCTGCTAAGTCACTTCAGTCGTGTCCAGCTCTGTGCGACCCCATAGACGGCAGCCCACCAGGTTCCCCCGTACCTGGGATTCTCCAGGCAAGAACACTGGAGTAGGTTGCCATGTCCTCTAATGCACAAAAGTGAAAAATGAAAGAGAAGCCGCTCAGTCGTGACTCTTCGCGGCCCCATGGACTGCAGCCTACCAGTCTCCTCCGTTCTATGCCCAGGAAAAGGTCAGACTGTGAGCTGCTTAGACAACTCACAAGTCACACAGCAAGTTGGGAAGAGCGCCCTCTAGTGCCTCAGCTGTCTGCACAGAGAGGCACTCCACCAAGGGACTCGCAAAAACATGGGACAACTGTCTATTCAGAAAAAGAAAAAAAGCCCAAACTTACTTCCAGTCAGCCCTGGTTCAGATTACAGCAAGCACTCTGAAAACCGGCCACATAGTTGAAAACACAGGCCAAAATTTTCAACAGTATTTAACAAGAAACCCATAGGTAAGACTGTTGAACTCATGTACTCAATACCTTGTGAATATAAAGCACCATTACACTGTTACGAGGATACAGCTGAGTTCTGGACAATACCTACCTATTGAAGACACTCAACCTAAGGATTAGCCAGGTTGGGGTAGAAAGTTCTTTTGTGTCTATGTATTGTTACGATAACACTGAGTCCTGACTACTTTGCAAGAAATTAACACTGAACCTTCAACTTGTTTGATCTGTTTGAAATAGGTAATTGAATTTACTCAGCCCATTCTTAGTAGAATGCTTGTGCAGGAAATTTTACTTGTGATTCACACATTATAATGGTTAATTCATTCTCTATGACCCCACTCACCTGAAAACTTCACCTGCATTTGAATGGCTTGAATTTACCAGGACTGTCTTCTCTGGTCTTGAATTTCTCCCTAGAGGCCAGCATATGTAAATTGACTTTGTGATCACAAAATTAATCCTGGAAAACAGTATGTATTTTCCTCTATGCCAAATGGAAGGATATTAATGGTATTCTTTGTGAGCTGTGACCAATGTCCAAAAGACAAATACTGTTGACCTTTGAACACGGGCTTGAACTGCCTGGGTTCACTTATATGTGGATTTTTTCCAATATATTGGAAATTTGAGGGGGAGATTACAATTTAAAAATACAATTGAGCTGCATGACCCAGAAATACCTAAAAATCTGAGAAAAAGTTGGAGGAGAGGGCTGAATTAGTTGGCTGGCATCAATACACATCACTACAGACAACCAAAACAGACCTACGGTATAGCACAGGGAACTATACTCAGTATCTTGTAATAACCTGTAGGAGAAAAGAATCCAAAAATACACATATATAACTGAATCACTGTGCTGTACTCCCGAAATCAACATGTTATAAATCATTTATACTTCAGAATTCATATATAACAGTGCATGATTTATTTAATACGGAAAATTTAGGTATGTCATAAAAGTATAAAATATACATAGATACTATAGGGTGAGTGAAACTTAATATAAAATTAATGTTGTTTCCTATTTTATAACTTTGCTCTCAAAGAATTATATTACCATACAGTATGTTTCTAACTGGAAGAACTGCGTATCATCACAGGTAAGTTTCAAAAAAAAAAAAATGCAACATTCCCAATACTGTGTTACCTAGTTCTAAAGATTAGTTATGCAAACACTGAAAAACTATTCACATAAATAACAGGAGCACTAAGAGTTTTGTTATGAACTGTCTTGAAAATGATGTCCCTCCATTCTTGGAACGACTTCAGAATAATGTGCTACATAAATACGCCATTCTCACAGCGATCTATTACCAAAAGTTATTGTCTTTAAAGGTCTGTCAGCTGAAAAAAAATCACAGTTCATCTTCGGATTTTGTTAAAACAAAGAATTACAAATCATCTGAGTTACAAGGACTTTCTGGCCCAATCACCTCTACTTTTCCACCCCCAGGCAATGCACCAAGGGAAGAATGGGAGCGGGTGACAGGTGTCCATTTATTCTGTAAATTAAAAGTCAGGAAATTGTGAAAAGTGTGGTAAGAAAGAGGATCTGTCAACTAAACACAACACCTTGTTAGGAAGACCAGTTTTAGAAAACTAGAGTACACAAAGGTGGAAATTTATCACCCGCAAACTCTGTGTCATGAAGCCCTTGGGAAGTTTTCATGCATGCATGATACTGAAGGTAGCCTAGTTTGCAGGCCACTGGCTTAGGCTGTTCTACTGAGGCTTTCTGCTACTGCTTGCTAATTGGTTTCCTAGCAACAGTAACTCTCATCTGAGATGATGCCAAGTTCATCAGTGGTCACTAAAGGAATATGGAACTGCAGGCTTTAGCTTAGTAATATTCCATGAGATGGAATAAACTACAAAAAGGGGAAGGAGTGATGGCACTCTTTTCTGTTATATTTTTTAGGCTTACTCATCTATAAAACCAATTAGAAGATAGATGAAGCTCAGCTCTCAGTAACACAAATGAGAAAGCAAGAGTTGTCACCCAGTGTCATCATTCTCAATGATCTTGTAGTCAGGGATCTATAGTCAGGGAGGTGGCCCCACCACCTGGAGGGTTCACAGGCCTTGTTTGTGGAACCTTCCTTTCTTTGTGTAACACAAAAAATACCTCAAAATTCATCTTGAATTTTTAAATCAGAAAAAAATAAATAAAACCCAGGGGAACTCAATCACCAGTTATCAACTATTAGTTGATATCACTTACTGTTATCTTGAGATGAAATTTGAAGAAGTTAGTTTAAAATCCACTCTGGCAGATGTGTGTGTCTCTAAATTTGGAACTTTCACTCAAGAACTTATTAAAAAGAAATAATTAACTAATTTAAAGCCTGAAATGGAGAAAGGAGCCTTCCTGGATCTTAGGGGCAAAAAAAAAATCAAACAAACCCACAAAATTTCCCAAGGGAATTCCTTAGCAAATCCCAGTGCCTTCTGTCTGCATGAGCATGAAATTGCCCTGGGTGGGAGGGGTATACCAGCCAGGACCACCCTGTGGTAGGGCAGATTATTCTTGGCAAACTCATGCTCACAAGAGGGGGCCAATGGGAGCTAAAACCAGCCCATCCATTCTCTAAGCCATGTACCCTGGCTGGAGCAGGCATCAGGGAAGAGATGGCAACAAGTTTTACTGCTATAGTCTTAATTTACACAATGACTCTCCTCTCCCTCTGTGGTTGCCCCTGTGGTTCCTGTTTCTTTCCAGGTGAATGGATTAGACACAGGTGTCCCATTAAATGGCAGAAAGGAAGATGAAAGAACTTGGAACGAATAACACGTCACATTGGTAAAAGATTGCTATTCTTATTTTGAATGTTTCACCCAGAAAGGCAGTTAAGGCTGTCCCTGAGGTCACTAAGTCACCAGGTCACAGGTGAAACATACATTCAATCCAGCCCTTCCCTGCCCTCCACATGTGACCGAGGATCTAGTTTCCTCCATTATCCACTGTCTTTTTTTTTTTCTTTCTAACACCTATTCGCCACCCCTCATCCCCCAATTACTTGGAGTAGTAGTGTACCCAGCATTGCAGTCAGAGCTGGAGAATATTTATGTAGCTAGGAATGGTCACATGACCCATGTCTTTCAATGAGATTTAACTGGAATTCTTTGGGAAACCTCTTTGAAGACACTAACTCAGCTAGCATGAACCTGCTTTATTCCCTTTCCTTGAGTTTCCCTTTTCTTGCCTAAAATTCCATGTGCTGACTGGATCCAAAATGACTACCTGGAAAATCAGGATGACCTTAAGGCTGAAGCCACTCATTAAGGAAGGCAGATCAATCAGACAAGAAATCTGGACTATTGATGACATCATGGCACTACCGCACTAGCTCTGGATGCCTGCCTACCGACACTACACTGTTTTGTTTTGTTTTTTTCAGCCATGCTACCAGCTTGTGGGATCTTAGTTCCCTGACTGGGGACTGAATTCTCACCCTCTGCAGTGAAAGCTCAGAGTCCTAACCACTGGACCACCAGGAATTCCACTACACTTTCTTTTACATGAGAAAAACAAGAAGAAAAAAAAAAAAAGAAAACCCTAAGCAGTTCCAGTCACTTTTTTTTTTTTTCTGGTTTCCATTACTATCAAGATCACTGGGAGAAATACCAGCAACCTGAGATGTGCAGATGATGCTACTCTAATGACAGAAAGTGAAGAGGAATTCAAAAGAGGGTGAAAAAGGAGAGTGAAAAAGCTGGCTTAAAACTCAACATTCAAAAAAGTAAGATCATGGCATCTGGTCCCATCATTTCATGGCAAATAGAATGGGGAAAAGTGGAAACTGGCAGATTTTATTTTGGGGGGCTCCAATATCACTGCAGACAGTGACAGCAGCCATGAAATTAAAAGACACTTGCTCCTTGGAAGGAAAGTTATGACAAATCTAGACAGCATATTACAGATCAGAGATATCACTTTGCCAACAAACGTCCGCATAGTCATGGTTTTTCCAGTAGCCATGTACAGATGTGAGAGTTGGACTATAAAAAAGGCTGAGCACCAAAGAATTGATGCTTTTGAATTGTGGTGCTGGAGAAGGCTCTTGAGAATCCTTTGCACAGGAAGGAAATCAAACCAGTCAATCCTAAAGGAAATCAACCCTAAATATTCACTGGAAAGATATTCATTGGTGCTGAAGCTGAAGCTCCATTTCTTTGACCACCTGATGTGAAGAGCTGACTCTTCGGAAAAGACCCTGATGCTGGGAAGGACTGGGGGCAAGAGGAGAAAGCACAACAGAGGATGAGGTGGTTGGATGGCATCACTGACTCGATGGACATGAGTTTGAGCAAGCTCCAGGAGTTGGTGACAGACAGGGAAGCCTGATGTGCTGCAGTCCATGGGGTCGCAAAGAGTCGGACATGACTGAGCAACTGAACTGAACTGAACGCAATTTCCAACAGTATGTCAGGTACAGAAAGGCTCAGCTATGTAGAGGCTCTTCTTAGTTTATAAAGAAATTATCTTCTTTCTCATGACTTCTTTTTTTAAATAGGAAAGTTGAGAAGATAGCTCACAGCTATGAAAAGCAAAGACCAGGGACACTTCAGCCCATGAGTAACCTTCAGTCTCCACTGCAAAGGAGTGATCTGCAAAAACCAAGGCAGAGACCATGCACACAGGCAAGGGTGTGTCTGGCCCCAAATGCTCGTGCCCAGGATAGGCTTCCTGAGCTTTGACAAGAGTTTTTGGGACAAGCAAACAGAAAGCAAAAGAAACAACAAAGCACCTGCCTTAGGGGTTATTCCATGACAAGTGGTGGAGGAGGCGTGAGGGAAGGAGGCTGAGAAGATGCAAGGGAATGGAGACTGAAATGGTCCAGGCTCAGTGCCAGAAAGAATGTGATACAGAAGGCAGTTTCTAGGCTTCAGATCTGATGGTCACATATCCAAATTACCTAGGGACAGAATCACAGAACAGCCCTTGCTGACTGGCAATCAAGGCTACAAGGGCTCAGTAAAGAACTACAGTCATGAGAAGAAGCCAGTGAGCAGGAATTTGTAGCAAAATAGCAAGTGGATAAGATGTGGAGAACCACGGTTGCCAAAACTGGCTGGAGATGCCAAGAAATGCTGAGTCTGCCCAAACACTCCACCTTCGTAGGCTCCATTTGGCCTCAGGCCTTCTTCAGCTTCTTGGCCCCACACAGCCACCTGGCCACTAGGCCCAGTAGCTTCCCACAGAGCCACACAGTGCCCAGGGTGACCATCAGCAGGAACAAGAGGACGTCCAGTAGGTACTGCTCATACCACGGCTGCTGGAAGGCATGGGGCTTGAGGTGGGCTGCACCCCCTGTCTGGAGGATGTGGTCGATCCAGCCCACCAGCCGCTGGGCAGGGGTCAGGGGCTGCGAGCGTCTGATGATGCTGGCAGCCTCTGCGGCAGATTTGTACCTGTTGACACAGACAGAGGGGAGGTGTTAACTCAAGTGGTCTCAGAATTCTTAGAGACCTTGTATCACACACACATGCGCACACACACTTTCTACCATAGGCACAAAAGACTTCCTTTCAAGGAAAAGTTGTTGACCTGGCCTTACTATTGTCTAGTTGGGTCTCAAAGTTTCAAACTGATACATGCATGCAAAGATCCATGCTTGGTGCTGGAAGTGCTAAACTACAAAAAAGTGACTACATCTATAAGGACTAGTTTCTCCCACAGGAGGTTCATGATATATACTACAGAAACCATTATATTTATTGAGTGTCTACTTTGTGCTGGTGTCTGGGCTAGATAATACATGACTCTGAGAACCACAGCCCAGGAAGACACCTGCATTTCCCTGCCCCTTTCAAAGCATCATGTTGACCAGCACTGGCTTCATGGGCTGTAAGCCTGCCTATTTCCAGAGGGCTTCACCCTTAAATCAACCTTATTGTTTACTCACTGTCAGGTCTGACTCTTTGTGACCCCATGGACTGCTGCCTGCCAGGCTTCTCTGTCCATGGGACTTCCTGCAAGAATACTGGAGTGGGTTGCCACTTCCTTCTCCAGAGGATTTTTTCCAACCCAGGGATCTAACCTGGGTCTCCCTGGGATTGAACCTGGGTCTCCCACATTGCAGGCAGATTCTTTACCACTGAGCCACCTGCTGCTGCTGCTGCTAAGTCACTTCAGTCGTGTCAGACTCTGTGTGACCCCATAGATGGAAGCCCACCAGGCTCCCCCATCCCTGGGATTCTCCAGGCAAGAACACTGGAGTGGGTTGCCATTTCCTTCTTCAATGCATGAAAGTGAAAAGTGAAAGTGAAGTCGCTCAGTCATGTTCAACTCTCAGCGACCCCATGGACTGCAGCCCACCAGGCTCCTCCGTCCATGGGATTTTCCAGGCAAGAGTACTGGAGTCGGGTGACATTGCCTTCTCCACTGAGCTACCTAGGAAGCCCTTTTAAATCAGACATGCTTGATTTAATTATCTGCTGTCATCTTCTTAAAATCCTTACACATTATGACAAGGGGCTCCACATTTCCATTTCACATAAGGGCACATGAATTCTGTGGCCAGCCCTGATGTCCAATGTCTGTGGACCATTCCAGCCCAGATGATTGCTTCATAGGGCTGATGGATCATGCACATTTGGGTCTAAGTCTTTGAAAATATAATGAAACTTACAAATCCACTCATTACGAAATGAACATTTTAAACACATGAGATACCAAATATATATACAGTCTCTGGGTTATCTGATCCCCAGAGTTTAACAACTTTTCTGGGGTTGGCATCACATGTAATGTGGTTATTATTCGGTCATCTAACTACTTACATAATGTTGTACAGTAATGCTAAGTCTTGAGATATGCTTCAAGTGTGTGTCCCTGAAGCTGTAAGTTTTTCAGTCTTTATTGTAAGAAAGAAAATATATATTTCTTTCTCTTCACACATGAGATTATTGCACTGGTTGGAAAGTTTCTTAAGAGATGAATGGATCCCTTTGTATTGATTCACTTAACAGAAATCCATTCAGACTTACTTTATGCAGACCCTGAGCTGGACCCTGAGGACACAGCAAGAGACTCATGCTGTTATGCTGGAAGATACTCTCTATCTTCTCGTGTAGGGTGCATGCATGCATGGAAAGTCACTTCAGGTGTGTCTGACTCTTTGCAACCCATGGACTGTAGCCCAGCAGGCTGCTCTGTGCATGGAATTCTCCAGGCAGGAATACTTGAGTGGGTTGCCATGCCCTCCTCCAGAGGATCTTCCCGACCTAGGGATCGAACCCACATCTCTTCTATCTCCTGCATTGGCAGGTGGATTCTTTTCCACTACCACCACCTGGGAAGCCCTTCATGTAGGGACAGACAATTAATTAAAACATAAAGAAATGAGGTGATCACAGATTTTGAGATACATCAAGAAAAAAATAATGTGTTACGATTGGGGTGGAAAAGAGAGGAAGCTTTGAGACTATCAGAGAAAGGTCTCTCTGAGGCAGTTGACATTGGGATGAGACCTCAGTGTCATGAAGGAGCCAGTCTTGTGAAGAGAAGGAAAGGAGTGTTCTAGGGAGCAGCACAGGCAAGGGGCCTGAGGTGGGGAACAGTGTGGGATATCGGGAATAGAAAGGCAACCTCCTGCCTCTGTTGGAATTCTACTACAAACACCTCCAAAATAGAAGACTTCTCAAAGACAGACTGTGTCAATAGTTCCAGTTCCTCACAGCTAGAAGGTAGAAAACCAACATCTAACCTAAATTGCCTTATTTCTCAGAGGAAATAAGTCAGCTATTAGCATCATACACATATGATTTCATGTCCTGGAAGTTTCCGCTTTTACTGCAAAAAGACCCACATGGTGCCCATCATGGTTTATGTCTTCCCTCATCATAAGCAACCACAAGCCCAGAGAACTGCACACCTCTTATCCTCTATGACTTGCTTCATCTTCAGAGCCAGTGTCTCAGCCTTGATCTGCTTTAATTGGATAGAGACACCAAACTTTTTGGCTTTAACTCGGAGCAGGTTTTCATGTTGGTCTCCAAAGAGGGGAATCCCCACCACGGGCACACCATGTTGGATGGCCTCCATGATACTATTCATCCCGCCATGGCTGACAAAGAGGCGGATGCGAGGGTGCCCTGTTGTAAATAAGAAAGAGAACGGGACATCTCAGGATGAAAGTTTTCAGGACAACAAGGAAAGCAGAAAAGGCAGAAGATACCAGTGGGAACTCAAGGGGTGTTGGAGCCACTATAAAGACGATTTTGCTTGCTACACATTCAAGGATTTCAAATCTTGCCTTTGTAGAGACTCCTTAACTCGGTCATAACTGGGGGAAGACTCAGAACCCAGGGAATTCTATAGAGAATAGCACTAGTGCTAATCAAGGCAACTATCTCCATCCATCCATCCATCCAAAATTCCATCTATTCTTCTCTCTATCCCCTCAAGTCTCTTCTTCTCTCATCTGTTTTCTCTTTATGTTTCCCTATGTCTATCTTTGTTTTGCTTCTTTTCCTTGAGAAAACCTCTCTCACTCACCAAATAATAGCCCTCTCCTATAAATTCCTTGACATCACATTCATTGACATCACAAGTCATATAACACTCATAAAACTTATACAGTATGTGTTGTGCTCTTTAAATATATAAGAAGCTCCTTGAGATAAGAGACTGGACTCTGCCCATCAGTATTTGCAGTTCTAGCCTTTGTATCCCATCTTTATGTAGCAATAACTAAAATGATTAATGATAATGAAGAGTTCATCTCAGCCTGTGCTGGTCTACTGGGATGTGCATCAGAGCCTCCTCATTTCTTTTTTCAAATGAGAATCATGTCCCACACCCAAGATATAAAGAAATACGTTTGCAGACATAGAAATAAGAATATGGTTTTTTTAAATTCTACAGATTACTTGGTTATAAGCCTCTGATCCAGTCAGTGGCTATGGCAGTGAGGGGTCTCTAAGAAGCAGTGCTAGCCATAGAGATACCCTGTTGGGGGTGAGGAAATTCTCTGGTATCAGAGACTCAATGTGTCAAGTAACTGGCTAGGAGGTTGCTCAGCTTGGGACTCAGGTATATTGGCATCAATGTTGTGAATCTATGAATTGCTTACCCCTTAGTAGCTAAGGAAGATATATCTATATGTGTGTGTGTATGTATGTGAATGTGTAAGGGAACATAAGTGAACAGGTGCTCTTGAAGCCACTGAAGACAGTGGCAGTGTATCTCCTGGTATGTGTTCTCAGCATTCACAGATTGCTTAGGATTATTTTGTGGTGATCTTGTTCAAGACCAAAGGCAGTAGGTGAACGTGACTTCAGTGGTTTCAGACATGAGGTCTGAGATAGAAAATGAAGGGCAGATAGCTGTTTTGGCATCTGAGCTCATTATAGCCTGATTCCCCAAGGGCTCCAGCTCGCTCCTCCATTCCTGTCATCGAAAGACTTACCCTGTGCTGATGAAATAATCCAGCTAGAGATCAGAAGCCCAATGATCCCCAAGACATGTAAATGAGAAGAAAAAAGCAATCCTGGGCAGTCCTTACCCAGAAGGTCATTCTGAGGAAGCCAGTGCACAATTTTCACATTTGGGGCCAATTTGATGTCTTTGGGCCAACGAGAAGGATTATACTTCCATATCACCCCTTGAGGGAGATGAGCAAAGGCAGCATTCATCTCTTTGAGAACCTCCTGGGACCGAATGAAACTCACCATGGACCCCAGGCTTACAAGGACAAAACCAGAGTCTCCAAATTTGGTGATGAAATTCTCAAATTCCTAGAGAGAAATAAGGAAGGAAAGAGGAGAAAAATATTCACAAAAGACTAGATGGTCATGAAATGAAGTTGGTTATTCACTGAACACACTGTCCTGTCCTTCGTGGAGTTCACTGTCCTGAGACAGCTCAGCACTCTCAGTTGTGCTCATGCCCACTGTGTTGGTAGGAACATCTTTCATTTTTGAAACCTTGACCCTACTGTCAAGGCAATCATAGACACTCTACTCATTGTAGGTCCATGAAGATATAGCCACTTGGGTGTTTTCCAAAGCCAGACCAGAAGTGGAATGTAAGGAAGAACCTCATAGGGAGTCAGTGTCCAGCAGAGGGAGGTGGGCTATCTGGAGGGTAGATGGAGAAGCTGAGAAGAAATGGAGGCAGAATGGGGAGGTGACTGGCCCCCATACCCCATCCACCATGTAGTGTGCACTCCTCTGATATCCCATGATGTTCTTAGTCACTGATCTTTGCAGTTTATCTCCTGTCTCAGTAGTTCACCCACATGACTGCACATTATATTCACATGGGAAGATTTTTTTAAAGTAGCAATGCTGCACCAAGTCTCAGACCTCAGCAGTTCTTTTCTTCAAATCCCCGAGGCAGTTCTAAAAAACTGTTCTGATCTAATGCTGTAATCTTGGTTTTAACACGTTTTTGTCAATTCTTCCAAATATTTATTTGGACCCTGACTCTCTCTGGATTTCTTGTGACTCCCCCAATCCCAGATCCTAGTTGTTATTGTTCAGTCTCTCAGTTGTGCCCAACTCTTTTTGACCCCATGGACTGCAGCACACCAGCCTTCCCTGTCCTTCACCATCTCCCAGAGTTTTCTCAAACACATGTTCATTGACTTGGTGATGCCATCCAACCACCTCATCCATCTCATCCAGCTCTTAGACCTTCACCCTATTGGGCTGATTTCATTTAGCATAACATTGCCTGATTTACTGCTTCAGAGGACCACTTTGACAACAGTTTTGTCAATCCATTATAATTAAAAAGCAATGTAAAATCATTATATAAAAACTGGAAAATGCGAAGGAGAAACATTTTTGAAAAAGTTACTGTTATCTCACAATCCTTCCTCCCATCACACTCCTGCTTAAAAATTCCCTTCCGCAGTCTTGTGGCCAGGGCTGATCCACCCACCTATCCAGTGAAAACTTCCTGCAGTCTGGCCTGGGCATCTTTGTGCAACTGCATTTTCTTCTTTCTGGTCCAGCTGGAGTCATCAGGGAATCCAGAGACATCTCACTTCATCTTCACACTTTGGGCCTCCTATTCTCTCTACCTGGGAACATCTTCCCTCCCAGATTCATTTCTAAAAAATTCTTCTGCCAACTCAAAACCCACATAGCCCAAGCATCATTCCCCAACTCTTCCTGCTCACCTGATGCAAGTTCAGTAGGGGATGGATAGATAGCTTCATTCCTAAAAGGCCCAGGCCAAATCAGGACTCTCTCTGGCTTTAAAATGAATGAAAGTGGGACAGCCACTTATACCACCAGAGGCCTGTCCCCTTCTTTATAAAGATGGAGGTCATGGGACTTCCCTGGTGGTCCAGCAGTTAAGAATCTGCCTTGCAATGCAGGGGACATGGGTTCAACTCCTGGTCAGGGAACTAAGATTCCACATGCCGCAGAGCAACTAACCCACACTCTGCAACTACTGATCCTGAGTGCTTTGGAGCCTGTGTGCTACAACTAGAGAGTCTGTGCCACAAAGAAAGATCCCACATGATGCAGCGAAGATCCTGCATGTTGCAACTAAGACCAGACTCAGCCACATAAATAAACAAATATTCAAATTTTTAAAAATTTAAAAAAAAAAATTAAAATGGAGGTCATCACACCTCCTTCTAGGTGGCAAGAGATTATATAAGATAAATTCCATAAAATTGCAAGCCTGTGCTGTTAGATGACAAGCAACGCACTCATCTTAAAGTGTTAGTCACTCAGTCATGCCTGATTCTTTGTGACCCCAGGAACTGCAGCCTGACAGGCTCTTCTGTCCATGGAATTTTCCAGGCAAGAATACTGGAGCAGGTTACCATTCCCTTCTCTAGCGATTGAACCTGGGTCTCCTGCATTGCAAGCAAATTCTTTACCATCTGATCTTAACTCCCCTCCATTTTGAAAACTTCTACAGCAGTGGTTCTGAGTCGATGCAGCCAAACTGATTGGGCAGCTTTTATAACTTACACTTTCCAGGCTTGACCCCACATCAATCAAATCAGGAGGTATAGGCAGAATTAGGGCGCTACTGCCTCAGTATGCTGGTGATAAAGCCTGCACTCTCACTATCAGTCCCACACACCACCTCCATCGTCATGCTGTTTTGTGTTTCCATGTGAGTAATTCATCCCCTTCATGATTCTTGCATCTGACAGATGCTCACTACATGCTTACAGAAAATAAGAGCACAGAATTAAAATGGAAACTTCAAGTTACTGAAAGCCTTTTTCTACCAGCACCAGGACTAAGGTGAGGCAAGAGAAAAGACTTTGGATATAGTATTTAAGGAGGTCAGTCTGTACTTTCATGATACTGAAAGTGAGTCTTTCCTTTCGAAGGGTCCCCTGGAGCCTCACTTGCCTCACCTTACGCACTCCCAAGATCCCAGTGACAGGGTGGCCACCAGCTCTGCACTGAGGACTTCTGCATGAATCCTCACCCTCAGCATTTACTTACCTGTGGTACTGGTTTAACAGGTTTGGACATTAAACCTCCAATACACACAGTGTTGGGAAGCAGGGGCCGAGCAAAATCAAAGGCAAAGTCAGAGTTAACAAACCACAGCTCTGCTTTTGTTAGCAGATGAGACAAAACTGGCCTAGAGTCATCCAGGAAATGCTCCTTGATGGTGTCATCATACGCAGACTGGATTTTCCACTGCTTCTTGAAGAACTCAAAGAACATCAGGAAATTCTTTACTCGGCCCCAGAAGTCCATCTGGTCAGTTAACAAGGAATAGAATACTGGCACATAAGACAGAGGACTTGGCAGCCCAAAGTCCACAGCGCCCAGTGGGGAAGGGAGAACGGCCACAAATGGCTTCCCAAGCTTCTCAGCAACCAAGAAAGGACAGTAGTCAAACATTTCCACAATCACCAGGTCGAAGTTCTCATCCTTTAAAGAATTCATGACATCATTTCTCCTTAGCAAATGACTGCAGTGGTGCCCTAGTAGTTTCATAATATTTAAAAAGTGTTCAAATCTGCATCTGCAAGAAGAATAAATAAATGATAAATATTTGTTGAAAGTGTTTACATCACAATATATAAAAGAACCTTGGTCCATCAACAGATGAATGGATAAAGAAGATATGGTATACATATACAGTGGAATATTACTCAGCTGTAAAAAAAAAAGAATGAAATCATGTCATTTGCAGCTACATGTATGGAACTTGAGATTATCACACTAAATGAAGTCAGAGAGAGAAAGACAAATACCATATGACATCACTTATATATGGAATCTTAGAAAATAATGCAAATGAGCCTATTTATAAACCAGAAGTAGACTCACAGACATAGAAAACAAACATGGCTACCAAAAGGGAAAGTGGAGAAGGGATAAATTGGGAATTTGGGATTAACATATACACACTCGCTTGCTCGCTACGTTGCTTCAGTCATGTCCGACTCTGCAACTCTATGGACTAGACTGTAGCTCCTCTATCCATGGGATTCTCCAGACAAGAATACTGGAGTAGGTTGTCATTTTCTTCTCCCATATGCACACTACGATATGTAAAATAGATAACCAACAAAGATCTACTGTAGAGCGCAGGGAACTATATTCAATATCTTGTAATAACTTATAAGGGAAAATAATCTGAAAAATAATACGTGTGTGTGTGTGTGTATGTGTGTGTGTGTGTGTGTGCATGCATGCTAAGTCATTTCAGTCATGTCTGAATCTTTGTGACCCTATGACTATAGCTGGCTAGGCTCCCCTGTTCATGGGATTCTCCAGGCAAGAATACTGGAGTGGGTTGCCGTGCCCTCCTCCAGGGGAGCTTTCCCAACCCAGGACTGAACCCAAGTCTCCTGCAACTCCTGCATTACAGGCAGATTCTTTACCACTGAGCCACTGGGGAAACCTATAAAAGTGTGTAGGGCTCAGATGGTAAAACGTCTGTCTACAATGCAGGAGACTCAAGTTCGATCCCTGGGTCAGGAAGATCCACTGGAGAAGGAAATGGCAATCCACTCCAGTACTATTGCCTGGAAAATCCCATGGACAGAGGAGCCTGGTAGGCTACAGTCCATGGGGTCGCAAAGAGTTGGACACGACTGAGTGACTTCACTTACTTACTTATACATACATATATATATATACACACAGATATATATGTGTGTATATATATGAACTGAATCACTTTGCTGTTCACCTGAAACACTGTAAATGAACTATATTTCAATTTTTAAAAAAGGATCTTGGGAATTCCCTGGCGGTCCAGTGGTTAGAAATCTGCCTTCCAGTGCAGGGGACTTGGGTTTGATCCCTGGTCAGGGAACTAAGAGCTCACATGCTGTGGAGCAACTAAGCCTTCATGCCACAGCTACAGAAAAGCTCTCACAATGCAGCAAAGACCCAGTGCAGCCAAAATTTAAAAACTTGAATTGAAAAATCTTGGGCTACAAAGAAAATATTCCAGGAAAGTAAGCCCACACCCAGCAGCAGCCACCCTACTCCACCACTGTCCATACAAACATTCCTTCAGGCAGTCCAGGCAGACGTTCTGTTCTTGAGAGTGTTCCCTTCCGTCCCCCACTCCCTTTTCTCACTGCTACGAATCCCTAGCACTCTCCACAACACTTCTCAGACAGTAATTCCAGAAGTCGTTGGGCATAGATGAATTATGTTAATGGAAAAGGAATTCCCATCCTTGGGACTTCTGTTCTGGGAGGCTTCTTTGACCATAGCAGGCCTCACAGGTCTCTTTCTGCTTGATGAATTCTGTGATACTCTCCTTAAACTTTACTTACATACTGAACCTTGATGAGTGGTTTCTTTGTTTACTCAGCAAAACTGTGGGAATCACTTGATGACAAATCCCATAAATATTGACAATACAGACTATTTTTTAAAATCACTATGTATTCGCATATGACAGATTTCCTCATCCAATAGGTTATCGGATCATACTAGAACCCAAAATCTCAGTTAAAAATGGAAACTATCTTTCTATGTCCACACTAAACAAAGGGGAAAAGTCTGATTTTGAAACACATGATTAGCCTTTCCACTGCACTGCAGGCTAACGGATCCAGAGAAGAAAAGCTTCAGTTCAGTGAAGTTCAGTCGCTCAGTCGTGTCTGACTCTTTGCAACCCCATGAATAGCAGCATGCCAAGCCTCCCTATCTATCACCAACTCCAGGAGTTTATTCAAATTCATGTCCATCGAGTCGGTGATGCCATCCAGCCATCTCATCCTCTGTCGTCCCCTTCTCCTCTTGCCCTCAATCCCTCCCAGCATCAGAGTCTTTTCCAATGAGTCAACTATTCGCATGAGGTGGCCAAAGTATTGGAGTTTCAGCTTTAGCATCAGTCCTTCCAATGAACACCCAGGACTGATCTCTTTTAGAATGGACTGGTTGGATCTCCTTGCAATTTAAGGGACTCTCAAGAGTTTTCTCCAACACCACAGTTCAAAAGCATCAATTCTTTGGCACTCAGCTTTCTTCACAGTCCAACTCTCACATCCATACATGACTATTGGAAAAACCATAGCCTTGACTAGACGGACCTTTGTTGGCAAAGTAATGTCTCTGCTTTTGAATATGCTATCTAGGTTGGTCATGACTTTTCTTCCAAGGAGTAAGCATCTTTTAATTTCATGGCTGCAGTAACCATCTGCAGTGATTTTGGAGCCCCCAAAAATAAAGTCTGACACTGTTTCCACTGTTTCCCCATCTATTTGTCATGAAGTGATGGGACCAGATGCCATGATCTTCATTTTCTGAAAGTTGAGATTTAAGCCAACTTTTTCACTCTCCTCTTTCACTTTCATCAAGAGGCTTTTTAGTTCTTCACTTTCTGCCATAAGGGTGGTGTCATCTGCATATCTGAGGTTATTGATATTTCTCCCAGCAATCTTGATTCCAGCTTGTGCTTCATCCAGTCCAGCGTTTCTCATGATGTACTCTGCATAGAAGTTAAATAAGCAGGGTGATAATACACAGCCTTGACGTACTCCTTTTCCTATTTGGAACCAGTCTGTTGTTCCACGTCCAGTTCTAACTGTTGCTTCCTGAACTGCATACAGGTTTCTCAAGAGGCAGGTTAGGTGGTCTGGTATGCCCATCTCTTTCAGAATTTTCCACGGTTTATTGTGATCCACACAGTCAAAGGCTTTGGCATAGTCAATAAAGCAGAAATAGATGTTTTTCTGGAATTCTCTTGCTTTTTCCATGATCCAGCAGATGTTGGCAATTTGATCTCAGGTTCCTCTGCCTTTTCTAAAACCAGCTTGAACATCTGGAAGTTCATGGTTCACGTATTGCTGAAGCCTGGCTTGGAGAATTTTGAGAATTATTTTACTAGCGTGTGAGATGAGTGCAATTGTGTGGTAGTTTGAGCAGGCTTTGGCATTGCCTTTCTTTGGGATTGGAATGAAAACTGACCTTTTCCAGTCCTGTGGCCACTGCTGAGTTTTCCAAATTTGCTGGCATATTGAGTGCAGCACTTTCACAGCATCATCTTTCAGGATTTGAAATAGCTCCACTGGAATTTCATCACCTCCACTAGCTGTGTTCATAGTGATGCTTTCTAAGGCCCACTTGACTTCACTTTCCAGGATGTCTGGCTCTAGGTGAGTGATCACACCATCGTGATTATCTTGGTCGTGAAGTTCTTTTTGTATAGTTCTTCTGTGTATTCTTGCCACCTCTTCTTAATATCTTCTGCTTCTGTTAGGTCCATACCATTTCTGTCTTTTATTGAGCCCATCTTTGCATGAAATATTCCCTTGGTATCTCTAATTTTCTTGAAGAGATCACTAGTCTTTCCCATTCTGTTGTTTTCCTCTATTTCTTTGCATTGATTGCTGAGGAAGGCTTTCTTATCTCTTCTTGCTATTCTTTGAAACTCTGCATTCAGATGCTTATATCTTTCCTTTTCTCCTTTGCTTTTCACTTCTCTTCTTTTCACAGCTATTTGTAAGCCCTCCCCAGACAGCCATTTTGCTTTTTTGCATTTCTTTTCCATGGCGATTGTCTTAATCCCTGTCTCCCGTACAATGTCACGAACCTCATTCCATAGTTCATCAGGCACTCTATCTATCAAATCTAGTCCCTTAAATCTATTTCTCACTTCCACTGTATAATCATAAGGGATTTGATTTAGGTCATACCTGAATGGTCTAGTGGTTTTTCCCACTTTTTTCAATTTAAGTCTGAATTTGGCAATAAGGAGTTTGTGGTCTGAGCCACAGTCAGCTCCCAGTCTTGTTTTTGCTTACTGTATAGAGCTTCTGCATCTTTGGCTGCAAAGAATGTAATCAGTTTGACTTTGGTGTTGACCATCTGGTGATGTCCATGTGTAGAGTCTTCTCTTGTGTTGTTGGAAGAGGGTGTTTGCTATGACCAGTGTGTTCTCTTGGCAAAACTCTATTAGCCTTTGCCCTGCTTCATTCCATATTCCAAGGCCAAATTTGCCTGTTACTCCAGGTGTTTCTTGACTTCCTCCTTTTGCATTCCAGTCCCCTATAATGAAAAGGACATCTTTTTTGGGTGTTAGTTCTAAAAGGTCTTGTAGGTCTTCACAGAACCATTCAACTTCAGCTTCTTCAGTGTTACTCGTTGGGGCATAGACTTGGATTACTGTGATATTGAATGATTTGCCTTGGAAACGAAGAGAGATCATTCTGTCGTTTTTGAGATTGCATCCAAGTACTGCATTTCAGACTCTTTTGTTGACCATGATGGCTACTCCATTTCTTCTGAGGGATTCCTGCCCACAGTAGTAGATATAATGGTCATCTGAGTTAAATTCACCCATTCCAGTCCATTTTAGTTCACTGATTCCTAGAATGTTGACGTTCACTCTTGCCATCTCCTGTTTGACTACTTCCAATTTGCCTTGATTCATGGACCTGACATTCCAGGTTCCTATGCAATATTGCTCTTTACAGCATCGGACCTTGCTTCTATCACCAGTCCCATCCACAACTGGGTATTGTTTTTGCTTTGGCTCCATCCCTTCATTCTTTCTGGAGTTATTTCTCCACTGATCTCCAGTAGCATATTGGGCACCTACTGACTTGGGGAATTCCTCTTTCAGTATCCTATCATTTCGTCTTTTCATACTGGTCATGGGGTTCTCAAGGCAAGAATACTGAAGTGGTTTGCCATTCCCTTCTCCAGTGGACCACAGTAATGTTATAAAAATTCCTAGAATGTAATTCATTAGTCATAATTAATATTAAGTTAACAAATAGGAAAAATATCAAGAATGCCTGTTTACTTATATCTGTTTTCAAAATATTAAAGTAGGGAGAAATAGACAAAGCATATATTTAAAATATATAAATAACACCACAAGATGATATAAACTAAGTATCAGTTGAGTAGATTAGATCAGACCTATACCAGAGGGCTTCCCTGGTGGCTCAGATAGTAAAGAATCTGCCTGCAATGCAGGAGACCCAGGTTCAATCAGGAAAATCCCCTGGAGAAGGAGATGGCAACCCACTCGAGTATTCTTGCCTAGAAAATCCCATGGATAGAAGAACCTGGTGGGCTACAGTGCATGGGGTCGCAAAAAGCAGACATGACTGAGCGATTAACGCACATACCAGAGGGACCATGGTCATCCAGTCTGAGTGAGGAAAAGAGGTTTTATGGAAATAGTCAGATTTGAGCAATACCTTGATTAGTAAATAGATTTTCAAGAAAAAAATAGGGGATGAGTCCTCTGTAATTACCCAAGATAGGCATGGATTTCTGTCTTTCCCCTTTAACATTAAGAGTAAGGAGTTATATGTTCCTTTTCATGTCAGATGAAGCAAAAGGAGTCAGCTTCACATCTTATTTTGCACAAGGTTGACTGCTTTTTTAAAAGGACTTTACATGGCCAGATGCTCAACTTCTACAAAAGCACTGTTTAAAAGTCTTCTCCGTTAATAAAAACATATGAGGAGAAAATGAAAAAATAAATAAAAAGGTGTCTTTAATGTCCCTACCAACAGTGAGAGGTTGAGATACATATACTTCTGTGTTGGGGAAATTATAGACAAAGATTGTAAGTGAAGTATTGTAAGGAAATCCCAGAAGAAACTATCTACCTCCTACTTGCTACAGGAGTGTGTGTGCATGTGTGCGTGTGTGCGTGTGTGTGTGTGTGTGTGTGTGTGTGTGTGTGTGTGTGTGTAATACCTTCATGCTTATAGTAGAAGAAAGGACAGAGCAAGGAAAAGCCTTGAGTGGCTGGAATGGGTGATGTACTGTGAAACACCTATTTACCTAAATATCACTATCATTCATCCATATCTCCATCCCTCTGTCCATCCATCCAACCATCCTTTATCACATATGTACTCTCAGCATCTATCCATTCACTTATATTACCAAAATTGTGACTCTTTAAAAATCAGGGACATTACTTTGCCAACAAAGGTCCATCTAGTGAAAGCTATGGTGTTTCCAATAATCATGTATGGATGTGAGAGTTGGACTATAAAGAAAGCTGAGCGCCAAAGAACTGATGCTTTTGAACTGTAGCATTAGAGAAGACTCTTGACAGTCCCTTGGACTACAAGGAGATCCAACCAGTTCATCCTAAAGGAAATCAGTCCTGAATATTCATTGGAAGGACAGATGCTGAAGTTGAAACTCCAATATTTTGGCCACCTGATGCGAAGAACTGACTCATTTGAGAAGACCCTGATGCCAGGAATGATTGAAGGTTCGGGGAGAAGGGCACAACAGAGGATGAGGTGGTTGGATGGCATCACTGACTCCATGGCCATGAGTTTGAGAAAGCTCCAGGAGTTGGTGATGGACAGGGAAGCCTGGCGTACTGCAGTCCATGGGGTCACAAAGAGTGAGACACGACTGAGCAACTGAACTGAACTGAACTGTGACTATTTAGTTTGAATAATTAAAAAAATTACCTGCCCACAAAAGTTTTCTCCATAAAGGAATGAAAAGATCTCTTAAATTCTTCATTACAGTCTTCAGGCAGAAACCAGTTAAAAACTTTGTATGATTTCTCCTCCTCTTTAAAACCTACAAAAACATCAATGGGTTAAACACACTATATGTGTCACACAACATGTATTAACATTAGCATGATGATACTAACATTTGATTGTATCTTTTGCATTATTTTTATGATGTTTGGTTGCTTTCTCATTCAATCTTGTATGCTGAAAATATTTCTTGAGGACCTTGCAACAATTCAGGAATGCTCTTTAGTTTAAAGTTATGGAAACTTCCATTTAAAGCTTTAAGTGAATGTATCACTGTCTGTCTCATTTTACTGCTGAGAAAACAAAGTTAGTTAGTTTAAGATAATGTGTCAAGGTTGGTTCCAGAGTCTCTGCTCATTCTGTTTTAGAAAAATTCATCTTCATGATTTAAAGTGATATATCCAAATAGTTTTGTGATTCAGTAATCCTCTGTACTTCTACTTACTAACTTGGTTTCTCTCTCAATTACCCAGGTGTAATCAAAAGTCTGAGTCCGTTTCTGATGTTTGATGCTGGTGGGCTTCCGTCCCTATCTCCGTTTCCTGGGCAAACTGGTAAGAAAGGTGCATGCTCCCTCTCATGGCCCTAAGTGGAAGTTTCAAACCATGCAAGTCAGGTCAATGAGGGGTAATCTTCACCATATACCACCACCCCGCCCTCCACAACTCACAATAAAAACTCAAGCTAATCATCCCTCCATATACTGGATGGCCATTTTTCAGGTATTTGGGAACCTGTCCCATTCTTTCAAAAAGGCCTTATTATTTGAGTAATAAAATCTTTCATACTCTGTTGATGCTTGCATGCCTACATCAGTCATGACATCTAACCAACTGGTAAGGTTTGGGAACAGATAATGCACAGTTCCACACATTACAGCTTCCATACTCAGTGTCAGTAAAATGACTGACTCTGTCCAAGGATCTACTGGAAAATACTTAGCAGTCATAGATTTGGCTAATATCTTCTGCTCAGTACGTCTTTAAGCAGGCCCTCGCCTATAGTTTGCCTCCTTGTGGCTCAGCTGGTAAAGAATCTGCCTACAATGCAGGAGGCCTGAGTTCAATCCCTGAGTTGGGAAGATTCCCTGGAGAAGGGAAAGGCTACCCACTCCAGTATTCTGGTCTAGAGAATTCCATGGACTGTATAGGCCATGGGGTCACAAAGAGTCAGACAGGACTATGTGACTTTCACTTTCACACACTCTCACTGGAAAAGGCACAATACAGCTCTGACTGGTTGCTAATGGATACTTCAACAGCTCTACCACTGGCCACAATCTTTGCTGGCAAAATATTAACCACATCCAACTTCCCCTAGGATCATAGGTATTATATTACATTGAGGATATCCTCCTCCAGGGTGATTTGTTCCACACACTCATTCAAGACAGAAACGTTCTCAAAAGCTCACACGAAGGGATGTGCCATTGCCCCCACACAAAGCTCAAGACCTGGTGAAAGTGAAAGTGTTTAGTCACTCAGCTGTGTCCAACTCTTTGCAACTCCATGGACTGTACCCCACCAGACTCCTCTGTCCATGGAATTCTCCAGGCAGGAATACTGGAGTGGGTTTCAGTCCCTTCTCCAGGGGATCTTCCTGACCTGGGGATTGAACTCAGGACTCCTGCATTACAGGCAGACTCTTTACTGTCTGTGCCCCCAAGGACTCCCCCACCCCCACCCCATACCTAAGTTAAATTTCTCAGAAGGATTTGGTTGGTCTAAAACTTTTCTATCACTCACATGGTAAAGAAACAACTAATGATACCACAACATTTCAACGGCTCCAACATCTTTTGGACCTTTTTACATTCTAGAGACAACATATTTCTAATTTATATGTTTTACTTAAGTTCATGTGTGCTTGAAAATCAGCCCACTTTGGATAGAGGCCCAAATAAGAAAAGCTCTAGGACTTCCCTGATGGTCCAGGGGCTAAGAATCCACCTGCCAATGCAGGGGACACAGGTTTGGTCCCTGGTCCAGGAAGATTCCATGTGCCACAGGGCAACTCAGCTAGTGCTTCACAACTACAGAAGCCTGTGTGCCCAAGAGCCAGTGCTCAGCAACAACAGAAGCCACCGCAATGAAAAGCCTGCACACTGCAATGAAGAACAGCTCCAGCTTGCTACAACTAGAGAAAACCCATGTGCAGCTCTAGAATCCATCCAAATTATAATACAATGGCCACTGCAATTAGTGGCCCTCCAAGTTGGCTTTAGCAACCTACTCTCCTGCCTTTAGGAGGGATCTAATCTATGATGACTGTAAAATAGCTTCCTAGGGCTGCTGTAAAATTTACTGCAAACCTAGAGGCAAAAAACAACATTTATTATCTTATAGTATAGAAATCCAAAATGGGCCTTATTGGAGTAAAAGCAAGACATGGGCAGGGTTGCATTCTTTCTGGAGACTTAAGTGGACAATCTTTTTCTTGCCTCTTCCAGCTTTCAGTGGCTGCCTGCATTCCCTGGCTCATAGCCTCCTTCCAACTGGCAATTATATCACTCTGACTTTTCCTTCCTCTATCACATTCTTTCTGTTACTCTCTTGTTAATTTCTTTCACTTAGAAGAACTCAAGTAATCACACTGACCCCACATGGATAGTTCAGGATAATTTCCCCATCTCAAGACCCTGATGTTAATCACATCTGCAAAGTCCCTTTACGATGTAAGGTAGCATATTCACTGGTTCCAAGAATTAGAACAGGGATACCTTTAGGGAGACACAGTCTGCCTATTATATTCTGTTCTCTGCACCTCCAAACTCAAGTATATCACACAAACAAAATGTATTCACCCCATCCCAGCATTCCAAAAAGTCTTAAACTGTTACATCACCAATCCATAGTTCAAAATCTCATCTAAATATCATTAGCTCAAATGTCCCAAATTATAGCATCTAAATAATTTAATAAGTATGGGTGAGAATCAGGATATGATCCATCCAGAGGTAAAATTTCTATCTGTGGACCTATGAAATTGGGGAATAGGTTTTATGCTTCCAAGAAA
The DNA here is from genome assembly GCF_016772045.2 of Ovis aries. Lineage (NCBI taxonomy): Eukaryota > Metazoa > Chordata > Mammalia > Artiodactyla > Bovidae > Ovis > Ovis aries. The sequence goes on along the minus strand of NC_056069.1, from coordinate 38,312,927 downwards.
CAGTAATGGGACAGATATAAGACATGGGTTACTGATCTTTATTAATCTAGGTGCAACAATTTGGAAGGAAAACATCACTGGTCATAAGAAATTTTGACATCCAAGTGGGCAAATAGTATTAGATTTCAAGAACTGGAAACAATTTTCTGTTATCTGAAACTCAGCCCTGTGAGACTGAAATTCTAACTTCTAATTCTTCACCTTCAGAATTCTTCTTTGTCCTCCATAAAATATTACGAGTTTGCAGCTGAATAGTTTATCAGCTTGTTTCTTCCTCTATGGGAGTTCAAAGGCTTCATTCCATCTCATCCTTTCCCTGTGTCTTTCATCCCAAACTAGCCATGTTTCTTATGGTATAAAAATCTCAAGTACCTTGTAGATCTCCTGGTTATGTCATGGGAGTTACCTCCATTAGACAAGAGGCTGCCCCACAGATCTTTAAAAATATCCTCATCTCCACTTTTGGCTTCTGCCAATGTGTCTGAGGGCTTCCTTGATGGCTTAGATGGTAAAGAATCTGCCTGCAATGTGGGAGACCTGGGTTCAATGCCTCGGTTGGGTAGATCCCCTGGAGGAGAGCATGGCAACTCACTTCAGTATTCTTGCCTGGAGAATCCCCAAGGACAGAGGAGCCTGGTGGGCTAGAATCCATGGGGTCGCAAAGAGTTGGACATGACTGAGCAACTAAGCACAGCACACAATATGTTTGAAGGGATCCATGAGTCACACGCTTCATCTTCAAGAAGCTCTCTGTGAGAATTTTGGAGATCGAGATGGTGGAATAGGAGGATGCTGAGCTTACCTCCCATGATGAACACATCAAAGATTCATCTACCGGTGGAGCAAGTTTCACTGAAAGCAAACTGAAGACTGGCAGAAAGACTTCTACAACCACGGCTGTAAGGGAAGACTACATGGAGCCACGGAGGAAGGAAGGAGAAGCAATTGAGTCAAGACCCACTCCTCTAAACAGGGGACACAGAAGAGGAGTGGGATATCACTTGGAAATCTTCCATGGGGGTGAAGGGCTCCAGTCACATATTGGGCAACCCAAGCCTGGAGTCCAAAGTAGGAAGATGAATCCCATTAGCTAGTTTGAAAACCAGTGGGAATTATCAAAGCCTGTAAGAGATCAAGACTCCTGAAAAGTGAGCATACACACTTACTTACCCCCAGGAACAAAGCAGAGGAAGCAGATGAGCAGAAAATGTGACAATGCTTGGGGACCTGGCTGGTTTTCTGAAACCACCCCAGTGTGCACCCTGGCCCACACTAGGTACCTGTTCCAAACCATCACTGCCGTCCTCACTAGAATGAAGGCTGCTGTTGTCAAGAAGTATGACAAGCGAACTTCAAGCAGAACTTAGCAAGAACGAAGCCTCCTCAGACACAGCCCTGCATCTGAACAGAGCAAAGCAGCCATTGCTGGCGTGCAGGGAGGCAGTCCTCATTAGCAGATTATTTTTTAAATCTGCATTTCCACTAACAGTCTGTCAAGGCAATCTAGGCTTTCTCTTTCATACTCCTCAATATTCTTTAGCCTCCATCAGTAACCCAATTGTGATTGCACACACTGATTGCAGCACATAAATCCACACATGTGAGTATCAGGGATCTTTGCTTCTTTAGTGCCAGTGATGTTATTTTTTTCACTAAAGTTTTTAATAAATAAGAAATATGGGTAAGTGTGTTCAAATTAGGAGTTAGAAAATGGTTCAAACATTTCAATGCACTGAGGTGAGCACCAGGTCAGAAATTTAGATTTAATCATGTATTTTCCTGATTTGCAGATACCTAGCCTAGCTCTACTAATAAAGTGAAGAGTGAAAATGCTGTTTCAAAGCCTTAGGAATGCCCATGATTAGGGAATATTGAAAGAAATCCTAGACATTTAAACCTGAAACCTAAGAATAAAACTGAATGGATCCGTAAACTCCCTAAATTGTTTGTAGACTTTAATGCACATATGTTTATTAAAAGGGTAGAATATAATTTCAGCAGTTTCCCAAAGTTCGTGCAAAACTTATTTTTAATCTAAAATTTTGATTTAAATGAAATTAAAAAGAAATAAAATTAATGATGGAAAGGCCTTCTGCTTTTGTGATTACATGGAAGGGCATTTAGACTAACTGTAGCCAGGCTCAGTCATAGGTGTCCCCTTCAACATCTCACCTAGACTCTTTAAATAGCTTTTACCACTCTCTCTCTTTTGATTTTAGATCTCATACCAGTCATTCTCCATAAAGGAGTCGGGTAAATTTTCTAAAAATACATATCTTAACTCTGTAGCTCCCAAGTGTTCCACAAGTTTGAAGATCAAGGTAAAAAATATTTTTAAAAATACATTTTGATTTAAATTAATTTAAATTTTTAATTAGGTTAAATTTTAATTTTTAAAATTAAGTATTAATATATTACACCTATTTCATCAGATCTGCTGTTAAAAAAAGGTGCAAATGGATATACATATAAAAGATGTTCACTGAAAAATATAGAACTTAATCTAGAAAGTGCTTAAAGTGGATTTAGATAGGGATTCAGATATTTGTACACCAAAGTTCATGGCAGCATTATCACATATCCAAAAGGTAAAAACAATAGACATATCCATCAATAGATGAATAGACAAACAAAATATGGTATAGACATTCCATGGAATGTCATTCAATCTTAAAAAAGAACAAAATACTGATACAGACTCCAACATGAGTGAACCTAAAAGACATTATGCTAAGTGAAATATACAAGATACAAAGGGTGGGGATGACCCAGAGAGATGTTATGGGGAGGGAGGTGGGAGGGGGGTTCATGTTTGGGAACGCATGTAAGAATTAAAGATATTAAAATTTAAAAAATAAAAAACTGAAAAAAAAAGATACAAAGGGACAATATTGTGTGATTTCACCTATATCAGGTATCTAGAATAGTCAAATTATTAGAGAAGTGAAGTGGGAATGTTTACCAGGGGCTGGGGAAATAGGTAGTGAACAGTTATTTTTAATTGGTACAGAGTTCTAGTTTGTGATGATAACAAATTTTTGGAGGTGGATGGCAGAGACAGTTGCACAACCAGGAATGTACTGATGTCACTAAATCTCCCTAATGTCACTAAAGTCTACACAAAAATAGTTACAGTGGTCAATTTCATGTTCTGTATATTTATCACAATTAAAAAAAGAAATTTCAACAGAAAAAGAATTATTTTAATACAGTTTGAACAATTGCAAAGCCTGAAGTCACCTTCTAAGTTTTATCATTTCTCATGATTTTGTTCTTTAGTGATTCCACTTAATACTGGATTTTCTGTTTTTAAATCAAGTCTGAGCAGTACTTTAGATTGAGCAATCCAGAGTTTAAAGTCCTAAATCCACCCAACATTGTTATTAACCTGTCATGTAACTGGGAGAGAACCACTGAAGTTCTCAGGGTTGCTATTCCCTTTTCTGTTGACAGAGAGGAGTTGCTAAAATGTAGGAGCTCATTAGAGCTAAATTCTTTGGATTTAGGCCTCTTCTGTGTCAACATGCACAAATCCATGGGCAGTCACTGATTCTCAAGAAAACAAGATCACCTTAATGGTAGAGTCTGATCTTAGCTGCATAAATAAGGAACCCCTTGAGAAAGCTTCCTTAAATTTCACATAAGTCATCTATGCCATAGAAAAAGAAAAGTGATCTTTACCTATTAGAAATCTTATATGTCGGTAACACATCTGTTCAACAGGTTTTCAAGCCAAGTTATAAAGTGGTATCAAAAAGTCTACAAACAATAAATGCTGGAGAGGGTGCGGAGAAAAAGGAACCCTCTTATACTGTTGGTGGGAACGCAAACTAGTACAGCCACTATGGAGAACAGTGTGGAGATTCCTTAAAAAACTGGATGTAGAACTACCATACAACCCAGAAATCCCACTGCTGGGCATACACACCAAGGAAACTAGAATTGAAAGAGACACGTGTACCCCAATGTTCATCGCAGCACTGCTTACAATAGCCAGGATGTGGAAGCAACCTAGATGTCCATCAGCAGATGAATGGATAAGAAAAACTGTGGTACATATACACAATGGAATATTACTCAGCTATTAAAATGAACTTATTTGAATCAGTTCTAATGAGGCGGATGAAACAGGAGCCTATTATACAGAGCAAAGTAAGTTAGAAAGAAAAACACCAATACAATATATTAACACATATATATGGAATTTAGAAAGATGGTTATGATGACCCTATATGCGAGAGAGCGAAAGAGACACAGATGTAAAGAACAGACTTTTGGACTCTGTGGGAGAAGGCGAGGGTGGGATGATCTGAGAGAATAGCACTGAAACATGTATATTATTGTATGTGAAACAGATCACCAGTCCAGGTTCGATGTATGAGACAGGGTGCTCAGAGCTGGTGCACTGGGATGACCCAGAGGGATGGAATAGGGAGGGAGGTGGGAGGGGGGTTCAGGATGGGGAACACATGTACACCCATGGCTTATTTATGTCGATGTATGGCAAAAACCACCACAATATTGTAAAGTAATTAACCTCCAATTTAAAAAAAAGAGTAGTATTTACCAACATGGTTTGTGGGAATGTATGGAGGGTTTGCTTGAGATGCAGAAGTCAGGTAAGGGAGGAGAGGGCTTCCTAGGTGGTGCTAGTGGTAAGAACCTGCCTGCCGAAGCAGGAGATAAAAGAGATGTGGGTTCAATCCCTGGATTGGAAAGATCTCGTGGAGTAGGAAATGGCAACCCATTCCAGTATTCTTACCTGGAGGATCCAATAGACAGAGGAGCCTGACAAGCTACAGTCCAAGGGATCACAAAGAATCAGACACAACTGAAGTGACTTAACACAAGGGAAGAGAACATAAGATCACAGAACATGGAGTTTCATGCTCATGCTAAGTTGCTTCAGTCACGTCTGACGCTTTGCTACCCCATGGACTGAAGCCCACCAGGCTCCTCTGACCACAGACTTTTCCAGGCAAGAATATTGGCATGGTTTGCCATTTCCTACTCCAGGGGATCATCCCAACCCAGGAATCGAACCCACATCTTTTATATCTCCTGCATCATCAGGCAGATTGTTTACCACTGAGCCATCTGGGAAGTCCATACAGAATCCTGGTGAACAGAGCCAAGAAGCTTTCCTAACTTACATACACACACACACTTCCTTCTTTTAATCCAGTTAGATTTAAAGAAACTATCTGAAAAGCCCTTCTATGCAAAAAGCATTAGCTTCTTTCCAGGAATATAAGAAATCAAGAATTAGTGGGGAAATTTTTTTTTAATAATTAATGGGGAAAGGTACCTGGTAGCAATAAATTTCCCCTTTGGAGAAGCATGGTGACATTATGACCATGATCTTGAAGAATCTGAGAGATCTGATTCATCAGTAGAAAATGACTTCCACCTAGGAACAAAGCGCAAGTTCATTTTTATAATGATGAGAGTGGAGATTCTACAACTGATGGGCTGAGAAATCCAGGAGGGGAGGGGTAGGGAAGCAGAGAGGTGATTGGGAGTGGAGGAAATGAGTGCCATCAGTCAGCCTCTCCATCTCATTCTGAGTATGTCCAACTCACCCCCAACCCCTTTCCCCCCCACCCCCCAGAACCTGCTGGCCCAGCTCCTTGACAAGTGGCAAACCTCCATCAAAGATTTCCTCTTATGACTCTGGTCTCCATGTCAGTGTGATAAGCTTCTCAGTGCTTAGGTCCTAAGGAGTTCCTGATCTTAAGGTACACACTGCCTTTTAGCCAGGGGCGTAGAAGACACCGTATCCTGAAAAAATAACTGCACTGGTAGAAATTTTGGCACAGTGCCATGCACGTGAGTGTGAAGAGTTCCTAATGGACAATCCATCAGAACTATTTCTGGGACTCTTCTCTTTGGAAATGTATGCTGGAGCAGGAGTGAGAACTGTGGGAGCTTGAATGTGAGTCCAGGAAGCAACCACTGCAGCAGAGGGATGTGCAGCCATCAGTCAGAGTCGAAGTGCTTGAGATTCTAATATAATTAGCAGGAAGTTTCTCAGTGGAGGCCTAAATGTTTCACACCCATCAGGACTTGGGGGTGGACTTGTGGGACAACTGTGGGATGGCCTGCAGAATCTTCTATGCATGAGAGACTGGAACACTATCTATCCAAGGACAGTCTTGGTATCCTAAGGAAAGAGACGCTTAATCCCTGGGAGATGTTGGAGCTCCATCACACTAAGTTCTTCTCTTAGAACCTGCACCAACACAAGGATGCTGCTTGAATCTAAGGGTCTCAGCAGTAGAGAAAGCCAATCAGAAGAGGAGTTAGTGGCAAATGGCAAATATTTGGAGACTAAGGTTAGAAGGACATGGTGCTAGAGAAATAGTGTGTACCTATTTCTCAATTTTTTTGAAACACAAACTTGTACGGTCTGACATAACAGGAAATGATAAGTACAAATCTCCCACACCTCTTGCCCATGTGTTAGTCCCTAGACCTGGGAGGAAGGGCAAGATGAAGGGCAACCACACAGGCATCCATTCATGGAGGGTCCTGGGGAGCCCCAGTGCGTTCTGAGCTACCAGCCCCTCACAAACCATACCAGCTCCCTCCCAGAGTCGGAGGCTAGGAAAGAGTGTACTCTTAGAGGGGGTGAGAAAGCTGTCTTGCATTATCATTACAAACAACCAATAAGAAAAAAGATTTCAAATAGAGACAAAGAGTGATTTTTAAAACTCCCCACTGAAAAATGAGTGACAGTGGAAGCTTGAAGAAGTTGGTCTCGGGGATAGGAACTCCTGAGTAAATATCTGGTATGTTCCATCAGGGGCTTCTGTTTGCTCTTGCAGTAGAGGCCTCACTTTCCTGACCCTTAATTTCCTGCTCAGGAAAACCTAGCGGGAACTCAATTACAATTTATGGTTCTTTCCTGCTCAAAGATTCTCAGTGAAATAAGAGAGCCCACTGTGGGTTAAAATGAAGTCTTAGGGAACCTCCATCTGTGATTACCCCTGTATCCTGATATATTCCTCTAGGTAAAACACTCCACTCTTCTAATTATCGTTGTAATATCTTCCCTGCTCCACTCTGGCTCTCATGCAGGCTCAGAAAATTCTTAATATTACTGCTGCCCTCAGGGGCCCCTTTCCTTCCCCCTCTACACCCTCCCTCCGCCCCCGACACACACACACCCACCTCCCTGCAAACCACTAGTTAGCCACAGTCCTTACTGTGTGCCCTCCAAATGTTTAGTGAGAGCCTCTGAATTTCCAGCTCACCCCCTGGAGGAGGCAGCCTGGGGCCTCCTGCACTGGGCTGGATCTCAAACTTCTAGTCCCAGCCCCACACCTGACCCACATGGATGGCTCCTACCTCTTCATCAGCCAGCCAGGGTAAAAAACATGCCTCAGACGGACTGGAAAAACACACGACTCTCTCACCAAGGGCTGTTTGCCTGTCTCTGGATCTTCAGTCAAGCACTTACCCACCAGGGACACAGTTAGGATTTTGGCAGCCTCTGAGAACAGGAGCCCAGGCAGTAGAAATCCAAATAGAAGCAGCGCCTGCTGCCCTGCCATCCTGGCTCCTATAGAGGCTACAGAGCTGAGCCCTGTGCCCTCGCACACAGACCCGGAGTACACGCAGGCAGGGAAGGAAAGGCGCTGGCTGGGAGCTTGGTGAGAGATGAGGTATCCCTTTGTCTTCCTTTCTGTTGGTCACCTCTTGCTCTCTGGCCCCTCCTCCCTCTGTGAGTAAACCACTAGCCTGTCCTCACCCTCCCTAACCTTGGCCAGCAGAAGAAGGGGTTAGTGAGCTAATCCAGTGCTGTCCACATCATCTCCACCTTCCCTGCCAGGAAAACACTCCGAACCAGTAATGGTCGGGACGTTTAGAGAGCGAGTGGATGACAGCTCCACCTCCAAGTTACTTGGATCCACCTGTCTTATGGACCCTTCCCCCAGGCTTTTGGTACCCCACCTAATGGTTCTAATTACTTCATACTGCCCATATCCAGGGCTTCCCTGATAGCTCAGTTGCTTAAAAAAAAAAATCCACCTGCAATGCAGGAGACCCCAGTTTGATTCTTGGGTTGCAAAGATCCGCTGGAGAAGGGATAGGCTACCCACTCCAGTATTTTGGGGCTTCCCATGAGGCTCAGCTAGTAAAGAATCCAGCTGCAATGCAGGAGACCTGGGTTTGATCCTTGGGTTGGGACGATCGCCTGGAGAAGGGAAAAGCTACCCACTCCAGTATTCTGGCCTGGAGAATTCCATGGACTGTATAGTTCATGGGGTTGCAAACAGACAAGCTCCATTTCCCCAGGTACCTGCTTTTAAAATCTCTGCTAGTGTAGCAAACTCAAGACTTGCTAAGTGCTAAGTCCCTTCAGTTGTGTCCAACTCTTTACGACCCCATGGACCATAGCCCACCAGGCTTCTCTGTCCATGGGATTCTCTCCAGGCAAGAATACTGAAGCAGTTTGCCATTTCCTCCTCCAGGGGATCTTCTTGACCCAAGGATTGAACCCGGGTCTCTTAGGTCTCCTGCACTGGCAGGCGGATTCTTTACCACTAGCACCGCCTGGGAAACCCAAGATATCCCTAGGCAAATCCCCAAGGGAACTTGACCTACCATTCCGGGACTATTGCTGTGATGGCCTCTTAAAAAGGTCATTGTTCCTGAACAGGTATCAGAGTCCTAACTCTGAAGTCCACATCTTTACCTGGAGGACTGAACCTCTAAAGCTGAGATCTAATTCTGAATAAGCTTCATAAAATAGGACTAGGGGTCTTTCCATAGTTTACTGATGTATAAGTTGAGGTCATCTTGTAATTTTGCTGCCTTATAATATTAACCCTGGGAAGGACTGGGCCTGAAAACTCCAGAAGATATCTTTGCATTTTCTACCCTCAAAACAAGACTGGCTTCAATGCTGGTTTTTAGTGCAACTCTGAAACAGACAGAAAAGACCTCCATATAAGGCCGAAACCAGAGAACTCCTAGAAGAAAACTAGGTGCTCCCTGACATAGTTCTCGGTGATGATTTATTTATTTTTTTTTTTGGATTTGACACCCAAAGCAAAGGCAACAAAAGCAAAAATAAACCTATCTAAACTTACAGTCTTTTGCATAGCAAGTGAAAGTGAAAGTCACTCAGTCGTGTCTGACTCTTTGTGACCCCATGGACTATACGGGTCCATGGACTGCTCTAGGCCAGCATACTGGAGTGGGTAGCCTTTCCCTTCTCCAGGGCATCTTCCCAACCCAGGGATCGAACCCAGGTCTCCCACACTGCAGGCAGATTCTTAACCAACGGAGCTATCAGGGAAGCCCTGCATAGCAAAGGAAACATCAACAAAATGAATTATTGTAACTCACTGCAATAATAGAGTAAAAATGAAGTACCATATGATCTTTTCAATAGATGCAGGAAAAAATTTTGACAAAAATCATTACCTTTTTATTATAGAAACTCTCAACATAACTAGGAATAGAAAACAATTTTTTAAAAAAATATTTACTTAGCTGCTCCATGTCTTGGTTGCAGCTCACAGGATATTTGATCTTCCTTGCAGTCTGTCAGATCTAGTTCCCTGACCAGGGGTTGAATCCTGGGCCCCCTGCATTGGGAGCTTGGGGTCTTAACCACTGGACCACCAAGGAAGTCCTGAAAGTACTTTCTTCAATGTGATAACAGGCATGTATTTTTAAAAATCTTGGTCTACAATCATACTTAATGATGAAACACTGAACTCTTTCCATCTAAGATAAGAACAAAGTAGAAATGCCTGCTCTTATCATTTGTATTCGACAACATGGTAGAAACTCTAGCCAGTTCATTCATCCATAAATACATACATACATAAATAAAATAATCAGGAAGGAAGAAAACTGATAGCCATCAGAGACACCATTGTGTACATAGAAAATACTACTGAAGTGATAAAAAAGTAAAATAAGTCAAATTATCAAAATTGCAGGACTCAACGTCAATATATAAAAATCAGTTGTATTTCTGTCTAATAGCAGAAATTATTGGAATTAAAATCTTAAAAAAATCCAAAAACTTTACACAGCTAAAATTAAACCTAGCAACAAATTGTCCATGACCTCTACATTCTAAAGGATTATTGAAATTGAAAGATATACAAAGTTACTGGCTCTGAAAGCTCAAAATTGTTAAGATCTCTATTCTCCCAAAAATTGATCTATAAATTCAATACTCACACACTGCCAGCAAGATGCTTTGAAGGAAAAGAATTAATATTTATATTTTTTAAAAAGACCATAGTCCCCTAAATCATATAGGTACAGACTTTAATTCAAGATGGATCATGGCCTAAATGTAAAAATCTAAAACCATAAAACTTAAAGAAAAAGAAAGCATAGGAGAATACCCTTATGACTTGGAGACAGCAAAAATTTCTTAAACAATAAAATTGATAAACCAGGGTTCATCAAACATAAATGCCTCTGTTCATCAAAAGACAAGTAAGAAAGCGAACAGGCTATCCATGGAAGATCTTTATTCCAGAACATATAAATAACTTGCATAAAACAATTAATAGATTAATAGTTTATTAATAAAAAGACAGATTTTAATTTTTTTGGCTCCAAAATTACTGCAGATGGTGACTGCAGCCATGAAATTAAAAGACGCTTACTCTTGGAAGAAAAGTTATGACCAACCTAAACAGCATATTAAAAAGCACAGACATAACTTTGCCAACAAAGGTCCGTCTAGTCAAAGCTTTGGTTTCTCCAGTAGTCATGTATGATTGTGAGAGCTGGACTATAAAGAAAGCTGACCACCGAAGAATTGATGCTTTTGAACTGTGGTGTTGGAGAAGACTCTTGAGAGTCCCCTGGACAGCAAGGAAATTGAACCAGTCCATCCTAAAGGAAATCAGTCCTGAATATTCATTGGAAGGACTGATGTGTAAGCTGAAACTCCAACAGTTTGGCCACCTGATGCGAAGAATTGACTCATTTGAAAAGACCCTGATCCTGGGAAAGATTGAAGGCAGAGGGAGAAGGGGACAACAGAGGATGAGATGGTTGGATGGCATCACCAACTCAATGGACATGAGTTTGAGTAAACTCCAGGAGTTGGTGATGAACAGGGAGGCCTGGTATGCTGCAGTTCATGGGTTCGCAAAGAGTCAGACACGACAGAGCAACTGAACTGAACTGAACTGAACTGAATAAAAAGACAAACAATCTAACTAAAAATTGGGCTATTTTTTGTTTCTTTGTTTTTGTTTTATAAGGTAAGGCAGAAGGAAAGAGGTGGACCGACATGACCTCCTCTGTGGTGGGGGTTTCTGGATGTGAATGTGTGGATCGCTCAAAAAAAAAAAAAAAAAGGGAAGAGCAAAGATGAACAGACAGTTCAAAAAGGAAGATATAAAAACAGCTGTTAACACATGGAAAAATGTTTAACATCATTGGACATAAAGGAAATGAAAACTGAAACTAGAGGTACCATGTCACTCTCACCAGAAAGTTTAAAGTGAAAAAGACTGACAACACAAATGTTGGCAAGGATGTCCATATGGCCAAAGGTTGGAGAACTACTTACCAATTTCTCCAAATGATAAGCCCACATTTATTCGTTTCCCTGTTTTTGTCTTTGCTACATTCTTTCTGGTGTTTAGAGTGTTCTAGCTTTCTTCCTCGGAGAAGGCAATGGCACCCCACTCCAGTACTCTTGCCTGGAAAATCCCATGGACGGAGGAGCCTGGTGGGCTGCAGTCCATGGGGTCGCTAAGAGTCGGGCACGACTGAGCGACTTCACTTTCGCTTTTCACTTTCATGCATTGGAGAAGGAAATGGCAACCCACTCGTGTTCTTGCCTGGAGAATCCCAGGGACGGGGGAGCCTGGTGGGCTGCCATCTACGGGGTCGCACAGAGTCGGACACGACTGAAGCGACTTAGCAGCAGCAGCAGCTTTCTTCCTTCTGGCATTCTTCCCCTAATCTAAATGGCACCCATCATTTAATGCTCTTCCTGCTCTGGGTGATGTTACCAGGTATGGCTGGTGTCTCTAATCTCTCTCTACTGGCTGAATACTGAAGCTCATCCATGATGCTGGGCATTACCTTCAATTCTATGCTAACTTTGCTTTCAAATGTACCTGTGTATAAGACTTGTTTCCTTGATGACAGAGTCTCATAAACTCAAGCATTTTTTTTTTATTATTATTGGACAAACCACTCTAAAAGCCGTGTGCCAGTGACATCTGCTGGTCCCCTGCTTTCAACTGTTGGGCCAACAGATGTCTTCACATTCCATTGGCAGCAAATTCTTCAAAAAGAACGCCACTGTTCACCTGCGACTCCTGTTTAAGAGCCAGTGAATGAGGACTTTATATTTCTCTTCATCCCAAGGGCCTCTTCTGTGATAGTTTCTGAAAACCCTGGTGAGGAGTAATATCCTTTGTCACTTGAGGTTTTACTTTGCTTTACTGGGGCTTCATTTTCTTTTTATGTTTAAACATTTGCTAATTTATACAGCATTTGAGAAATGCCCCCACCTAAGAGATTCTACACTTAAAAATCTCAAGACAAATTGGCTGAAAAGTGAGATTCCTAGTTTTCAAGCCCAGGAATCAGGCGGTCAGCTGACAAACTGAATGAGCAGCAGTCAACTCTGACCTCCTTTTGCTAAAGAGGCCTGACATTTAGAGAAAACCCAGAGGAGAGAGCCCTGCCCTGTGTGTTCTGGTAAGTGAAGTTGGGGGAAACAGAGACGTGATTGTAGAAGGGAGAGTCTCTACCTTGTGGACTGTAATTCCTGGGAGCTGTACAAATACATCTTTGCCTGGACTCCCCCCATAAGTAATCTACATAAGACATTCTGAAATAGGACCCAGACATAAGTATGCTTTCAAAGTTCCTCAAGTGATTGTAACATGAAGCCAGGGTTGAGAATACCAGTTCTGGAGGGAGACAGAAGGCAAACATGCATTTATCCTAAATACATAAGGACACAGGGTATATCACCATTCACATATATTTAAATGGTTCATGTATATTTAAAACTGGTTTGAGGAGAAAGAAGACGGAATGAACTAATGTTGGGACAAATGGTGTTGAAACTTCTGTTTCAATAAGAAAATCCTTCCTCTGAGGATGATTACTGATAATTATTGGGAGCAAGTACGAGGAAACTGATATTTCATCAGTGAGATATGTACAGTAGACTTCTTCCAAAAGAGCATGAGTTTATGAATGGGGAGAATAAATATGACCAAATGCATAGTCAGTTTAGGCTATAGTAGGTTGATGAGCATCTTCTGATTGGATTGGGAAAATAAGCAGATAGCTAGCTTTAGGCCAGAAAACAATAGTGCAAGGAGTCTTCTTGAATTCAATAACTGAATGAGGATAATTTTCCAAGTTATATCTGGAACAATTTCAAAGGGTTTCATTAACTGCAAAATCTGAGTCAAGAAAGATTTATACTTTGGCTTAATGTATCTATAAGTCTTGATCTTTAGATAGTGCAGCAGTTGTTTCAATTCAGTTCAGTCGCTCAGTCGTGTCCAACTCTTTGCGATCCCATGAATCACAACACGCCAGGCCTCCCTGTCCATCACCAACTCCTGGAGTTCACTCAAACTCATGTGCACCGAGTTGGTGACGCCATCCAGCCATCTCATCCTCTGTCGTCCCCTTCTCCTCCTGCCCCCAATCCCTCCCAGCATCAGGGTTTTTTCCAATGAGTCAACTCTTCCCATGAGGTGGCCAAAGTACTGGAGTCTCAGCCTCAGCATCAGTCCTTCCAATGAACACCCAGGACTGGTCTCCTTTAGGATGGACTGGTTGGATCTCCTTGCAGTCCAAGGGACTCTCAAGAGTCTTCTCCAACACCACACTTCAAAAGCATCAATTCTTTGGTGCTCAGCTTTCTTCACAGTCCAACTCTCACATCCATACATGACCACTGGAAAAACCATAGCCTTGACTAGATGGACCTTTGTTGGCAAAGTAATGTCTCTGCTTTTGAATATGCTGTCTAGGTTGGTCATAACTTTCCTTCCAAGGAGTAAGCGTCATTTAATTTCATGCCTGCAATCACCATCTGCAGTGATTTTGGAGCCCAAAATATAAAGTCTGACACTGTTTCCCATCTATTTGCCATGAAGTGATGGGACCAGATGCCATGATCTTAGTTTTCTGAATGTTGAGCTTTAAGCAGTTGTTTATCATCTATTAAATGCTGTACACTATGGTACACTCTGTAGATCGATAGTGAGGCAGGCAAACATGACTTTTGACCTCATGGAACTGGCAGTTTGACTGGAAAGAGAGACATTACAAATCACTACAAACAACAGATTAAAAAATAAGATGTTAAGTCTTTCAAAGGAAAGAACTAGGTATTATGAAAGTTGTTGTTTAGTCACTAAGTTGCGTCTGACTCTTTGTGACCCATGGACTGTAGCCCACCAGGTTCCTCTGTCCATGGGGTTTTCCAGGCAAGAATACTGGATTGGGTTGCCATTTCCTTCTCCAGAGGGTCTTCCCCACCTATGGATTGAACCTGTGTCTCCTGCATTGCAGGAGGATTCTTTACCCCTGAGACACCCAGGGAAGCCGTATAGACACAATCTAATTAGTCTAGCAGTTAGTATACTGATTCTGTCTGTACGCTACTATCGATTTCATGTAAATCAGTTGGGAGGCTTTCATTAAGTTTTAAAAAAACATTTTAAGTAATGTGGGAAAGTTTTGAGAAATCCTGCTTACAAATCCAGGGCTGAGTCTCTACAAAAATCACATTTCAGAGTGGGAAAGTGACACTCTGAGCAGCACTGGCTCAAAATGCCAACTCAGAATACCAGGAGTCTTCCTTTGGTATTCCCATGCCCCCTTTTCTGGACCTCTCTCCTTTCTTACTAATTCTAATACTCACACACATCTAATCTCCAACCCTCACTCCCTCCACTGGGAAAAGACAAAGATGTTGTGAGGTTTAAAAGATGTCACAAGGCTTCTCCTATTGATATCCCACTGAACAATCCCCAGTACCTAATATCATGCATTAGCTCAGATCAGGGCAGGATGGGAACTGAGTAAATTAATCTACTGATTCAACACAAATTGAGTATCTATCATGGGCCAGGCACAAGTGGTTCCATAAACAAAAATGATTCCTTTTGGAGCTTATGTCTGAGGAGAGGTGAGAAATAGCATAGTATGTTAGATAGTGCTAAGTTCTGATGATTTTCAGAATTTGGCCAGGCAGAATACTCTTCCCTAGGGGCTCAGACAGTAAATGAAGGAGACCTGGGTTTAATCCCTGTGTTGAGAAGATACCCTGGAGAGCATGGCAACCCACTCCAGTATTCTTGCCTGGAGAACCCCATGGACAGAGGAGCCTGGAGGGCTGTAGTCCATGGGATCGCAGAGTCAGACATGACTGAGCAACTAAGCACAGTATGTTAGACAGTGCTAAGTGCTAAGAAGAAAAATTAAGCAGGGATGTTCCCTAAGAAATGACTTCCAGATAAGGACCTGGAGGAAGAGGTACTTAACCACACAGTTACTTGGTGTTTCTTAAATAACAAGAATCTTCTGTGGGGCAGCATTTTGCTTGGTACATCCATGATTTGATTATAATCCTCACACTAATGAGTATTGTATTATAAGCCATCTCACTCATCCCACCCCCTTTTTAAAATAAATACAAGTCTGAGGATTGGGTTTCCTGGGGAGTCTCTGAACTAATTAGGGTTCAGGGGCCCCAAACACCATATTAAGAGATGCCACTTTCTTATCAATTCTAATAATTTGTGTATTTTTGGATCTTCCACATACATAATCATATCAGAGTAAATAAAACTTTCTCATTCTTAGGCCTTTTATTTTTCTCTTATGATTATGGAACATACAATGTTAATAGAAGTGGTGATGGTAGATATCCTTGGCTTTCTCTGGGTCTTAAAGGTAAAGATTATAGCATAAAGGATGACATTTGCAGTAGTTTTGCATTTATTTATACACATGTATGTCTCTATATATGTATGAATATGTGTTCTTTTATCAGAAAAGATTGCTTTTCATTGTTGTCTTTTTTCATTTATTTTTAATTGAAATACAGTTGATGTGCCATGTTATAGTATAAAATAGTGATTTGCAAATTTTTAAGTTATACTTCATTTATAGTTATTATAAAATAGAGGCTATATTTTCTGTATTGTATAATGTATCCTTGTAGCTTATTTTCTACATAATGGTTTGTACCTCTTCATCACCTACCTTTATATTGCCCCTCCCCCTTTTCCTCTCCCCACTGGTAAACACTAGTCTGTTTCCTATGAATCTGGTTTTTTGTTTGTTGTTGTTATATTCACTACTTTGTTGTCTTTTTCAGATTCCAAATGTAAAGGATATCATACATTATTTGTCTTTGCCTGACTTATTTCACTTACCATAATATCCTCCAAGACTATCCATGCTGTTGCAAATGACAAAATTTCATACTTTTTAATGGCTGAGTAGTATTCTGTTGTATGTATATAGAACATCGTCTTTATCCATTCATCTGTTGATGGACTCTTAGGTTGCTTCCATATCTTGGCAATGGTAAATAATGCTGCTATGAACACTGGGGTGTGGGTATTGTTTCAAATTCCCAGGAGTGGAATTGTTGGGTCATATGGTAGTTCCATTTTTAGATTTTTGAGAAACTCCCATTGTTTTCCACAAAGGCTGCACAAATTTACCTACCAACAGTGTTATAAGGGTTCCCTTTTCTCCACATCCTAGCCAACACTTGTTACTTGTGTTCTTTTTGATGATAGCCATTCTAAGTGTGAGGTGATATCTCATTGTAATTAGCAATGTTGAACATCTTTTCATGAGCCTGTTGGCCATCTATATATCATCTTTGGGAAAATGTCTACTCAGGTCTTCTGCTCATTGTTTAATTGGGTTGTTTGGGTTTTGCTTTCTTTTTTTTTTTTTTTTTTTTTGATGTTGAGTTGTATGACCTGTGGCTATTAACCCCTTGTTGGTATTTAATAGCATCATTTGCAAATATTTTCTCCCAAACTGTAGGCTGTCTTTTTGGTTTGTTTATGGTTTCCTTTGCTGTGCAAAGCCTTCTAAGTTTAATTAGGTCCCATTTATTCACTTTTGCTTTTATTTCCTTTGCTTTAGGAGACAGATCAAAAAAATATTGCTACAATTTATGTCAAAGAATGTTCTTCCTATGATTTCTTCTTGGAGTTTTATGGTTTCCAGTCGTACATTTAAGTCTTCAATACTTTTTGAGTTTATTTTTATATATGGTGTTAGAGAAAATCACAATTTCATCCTTTTACATGTAGCTTCCCAGTTTTCCCAGCACTAGTTATTGAAGGGACTTTTTTTCACTGTATATTCTTGCCTCCTTTGTCATAGACTGACCATGAGTGCATGGGTTTATTTCTGAGCTAAATATTCTTTTCCACTGTATCTATGTCTGCTTTTGTGCCAGTACCATACTGCTTTCATTACTGTAACTTTGTAGCACAGTCTGAAGTCAGGGAGCATAATTCCTCCAGCTCTGTTCTTTCCCAAGATTGTTTTGCAGTAGTTTTAGGTTCTTACACATATACATGTCTCTATGTACGCATGCAGATATGCATTATCAGAAAAAAATGCTTTTTTAAAAATATAACTTTAATATGTGTTGATTATATAAAAATATTTTATGCAACTATTTGAGATGTGATTTTACTCTTGATTATTAATGTGATTTACAGATTTTTCTTTTCAGAAAACTTCTGGTTTGAAATATAGACATATTCAGAAAAGTGCATAAAATATAAATGTATAGTATATAAGTATAAATAGAAAAATGCTTGTACAAAATGCCCACATATAAGGAACAAAACATTGCCCATAGTAACCCAGAGACTCTCTGAGTGATACCTTTGAATGTTCATCCCTATCAGAGGCACACTCTGATTTCTATACTAAATCACTTCCCATGACTTTACTTATAGTTTTCTCAACTATGTATGCATTTCTAAACAAAAAGTTCCAGTCTTGAGTAGTTCTGTTCTTTTGCTGTTTTGAGTTAAAAATTTTGTCGCTTAATTTTTCCTTTATTTGTTGCTATATCTTATTTCTGTTCTTTTAATGATCACCAAAGAAGACTGTAGCATGCATCCTCAATTGAAAATCTAGCTTAAAGCAACATCTTTACTCCTCCTGAATATTATCATGACCTTGGAACACTATATAACGCAGTTTCTTCCAGGCCCAACTTTTAGGCTATGTAATTTAAATCTCTATATTTTTAAACTTCATTATAAAACAAGATGTACACATAGCAAAGCACACATAAAGCCTGATCAGTTCAGTGGCTCAGTCATGTCCGACTCCTTGCAACCCCATGAATCGCAGCACTCCAGGCCTCCCTGTCCATCACCATCTCCCAGAGTTCACTCAAACTCATGTCCATTGAGTCGGTGATGCCATCCAGCCATCTCATCCTGTCATTCCCTTATCCGCCTGCCCTCAATCCCTCCCAGCATCAGGGTCTTTTCCAATGAGTCAACTCTTCACATGAGGTGGCCAAAGTACTGGAGCTTCAGCTTTAGCATCATTCCTTCCAAAGAAATCCCAGGGCTGATCTCCTTCAGAATGGACTGGTTGGACCTCCTTGCAGTCCAAGGGACTCTCAAGGATCTTCTCCAACACCACACTTCAAAAGCATCAATTCTTTGGTGCTCAGCTTTCTTCACAGTCCAACTCTCACATGCATACATGATCACAGGAAAAACCATAGCCTTGACTAGATGGAGCTTTGTTGGCAAAGTAATGTCTCTGCTTTTGAATATGCTATCTAGGTTGGTCATAACTTTCCTTCCAAGGAGTAAGCGTCTTTTCATTTCATGGCTGCAGTCACCATCTGCAGTGATTTTGGAGCCCCCCAAAATAAAGTCTGACACTGTTTCCCCATCTATTTCCCATGAAGTGATGGGACCAGATGCATGTACTGTTTAGCAATTCATTACCACCAAGTGGATACCTGTAAAACCACCACCCAAGAAAGGGAACACAGGTAGCAATCTTGTGCTTATCATAGTCACTAATCCCTTCCTTTTCTTTAAAGGTAAGCAATAGCCTGATATGTATGGTAATTTCTTGTTTTTTATTCTTTATGATTTTACTACAAAGCATTCATTTTTTAACTCTACAACTTAATCTTTTTTTGAACTTCATATAAGCAGAATCACACTATAATTTTCATGTCTGACTTGTTTGGCTCCATATCTTTGCTTCATCCATGTTGTTACACAGTTGTATTAATAATTAATCACTTCCACTTATTCATGCACATATCCATCATGTTGAATAAATGAACCTATTCTGTTGACTGAATTATCTATGGTTGAAATTATATGAATAATCTCATTCCTGTACATATCTCTGGGTACATATATATATACCCACATTTTTGTGTGATATATATATTGTCTGCCAAGCCCATGTTTCCCCCTATGTTATCTTCTAGAAGTTTTGTGTTTCAGGTTTATGAACCATTTTGTTAACTTTTGTAAAAGGTGTAAAGTTAGTATCTAGACTATTTTTGCATTTGGATGTCCAGTGTTCCAGCATCATTTGTTAAAGACTCCTTTCTCCACTGAATCGCCTTTGTCCTTTTGTCAAAGATCAATTGACTATATTTATGTGGGTGTACTTCTGCTCTTTGTGCTCTTTCATTGTCTACTTGTCTATTCTTTCACCAATCTCACAATGTCTTGATAATTGTAGCTTTATTGGAAGTCTTGAAATTGGCTAGTGTCAGTACTCCAACTTTGTTCTCCTTCAGTTTTGTGTTGACTCTTTTGGGTCTTTTGCCTCTCCATATAAACTTTAGAATCAGTCTGTTAATATCCATAAAATAACTTATTGGGGCTTTAACTGGGATTACACTGAATCAATAGGTCAGTTTGGGAAGAAGTGACATCCTGTAAATATTAGGTCTTCCTGCCTTCCTGCTCATTATGGAATCTCTGTTTATTCTGTTCTTTGATTTCTTTCATCGGTAGTTTGTAGTTTTCTTCATATAGATCTTAGATATATTTTATTAAATTTATTACCTAAGTATTTCATTTTAGGGGATGTTAATGTAAATGGTATTATCTTTAATTTTGAATTCTACTCTTCCATTGCTGGTAAAAGGGAAAAGGACTCACTTTTTTATATTAGCCTTATATCCTGCAAATCTGCTATAATCATGTACTCATTCTAGGTTTTTTTGCGGTTGTTGTTTTTTGTTTTCATTTTTTTAGCCAGTTCTTTTAGATTGCTACATAGATGGTCATATGATTTGCACACAAACACAGTTTTATTTCTTACTTCCAAAACTGCATATCTTTTATTTCCTTTTCTTTATTTCTTTATTTTATTTCCTTTTCTTCTTACTCTATTAACCAGAATGGATGCAAATGATGTTGTTTTTAATCTCAAATTTCCATTGTTATTTTTTGTGTATGGAAAAGCAATTCTCTATTTTCTTTGTCAGCCTGGCTAGGGTTTCATCAATTTTATTGATCTTCTCAAACACTCAGTATTTGGTTTCATTGATTTTCCTGTTTTCAACTTCATTGAAGGAAGCAAGGTGGAGCCTAAAGTATAGGTATTTAGTTATTTATCTTAAAACATTTCTTTTGTGATACCTGTTAATAATTTGAAAGGAACAAAAAAGTCTTAGTTTACTAAAAAGAGTATAATCTCAAAGATGGTTGAAGGAAAACACATAAATGACCAGCAAAGTTCTTAGTAACTTGTAGAAATGTACTTTATTTCATGCAAAGCTACATGATTTCCTATATTTTAACAGCTAATCAAATAAACATCTCAAAAAATCCATGACATTACAATAAGTTAAAATACTACAAAGCAAATCCAAGTCCATGAGTCTGTCAAAACCAAATTGAGAGAACATTATGCATAGATAAGGCCAAAGATGCTAACTTAATTACAGGTAGCACTTTGCAGGGTTTTTTTCAAATACCTATTTAGTGAGAATCTGCAGAGAAAAATAGTTATATCTACAACCCATTGATCAGAAAGGGAAACATTTGCCATTACATACCAGGTAGTATTCTTACCTGGAGAACTCCATGGACAGAGGAGCCTGGTAGGCTACAGTCCATGGAGTTGCAAAAAGTCAGACACAACTTATTAATAGCAACTAAACAACAATCAGGTAGTAGTGGCTGATTAAAGATAAATTTGGCATCATGCACCAAAAATGAACATAATAAACATTTTGAAATTTATGATCAGATGCACATTTGAAAAGACTTACTCTCTACTTCACCTAATCCACTGAATAAGATAAGTAACAAGTACTTTATTAATGCAACACAGAACTTAGGCTTTTGGTATACTTTGCTTGAGTACTGGTATATATAAAAAGATACTGAAGAGATGTAGGAATATTTCAAACTCATACTAGACTACTGAACTTTAGAATATTGACCCAAGGAAATAAGTCCTGGGCAGAACTTATTTGAGAAAGATTTTTAAACTACTTAAAAGCAATACTACAATTAGTTACTTACAAAAACATTTTATAAAAATTAAATACCAAGAAGTAACAACATCATTATTAGAGCTCTTTTTCCAATGCTATAATTTATAAATATATATATTAGATTACAATTATTTAAAAGACAGGTCCACGTGTTCTCTATCTTCGAAATGAGAAAAGTTCTTCAAGTTGTTTACAAAATAGGGACAAAAACAAATCCATTGGATTGCTTAAAAAAAAAAAAAATACATAGTCTCTCCCCTACAATTTGGTGTACTAAGTAGGGAAGATGCTAGCCAGCATTCTTTTGAGAAATACAGCTCTAAGTGACTAGACTGAT
Source organism: Ovis aries (assembly GCF_016772045.2). Classification (NCBI taxonomy): domain Eukaryota; kingdom Metazoa; phylum Chordata; class Mammalia; order Artiodactyla; family Bovidae; genus Ovis; species Ovis aries. The sequence goes on along the minus strand of NC_056069.1, from coordinate 38,291,064 downwards.
AAGATTTGTGTCAATAATACCAACTCAAAATGGTGTTGTACAGTCAGGTTAACAAATTATGACTTTATTTTATATATGTCTGCCACAGTAAACCATTCTTTCTACTCTTTTGCACTAAGTACAGTAAAAATCTCCTTTTGCAAAATGATGTGAGATCAGGATAATCACAAAAGAAAAGATTTTCATAGAAAAAAGGTAAATTCTCTCCAGGGAATGTGTTAAAAACAAAAGTCTTTTAGGATATCTATGAGAAGAGGAACATGCCATTATTCTTGTTTCATTAACAAATTTAAAACTTCGATGAGGCTTCAAATGTTAGGAAAACCAAGCTGAACAGAAAAGGAATTAGGGGTGTGGGTATGTTCGCACTGCAATAGGACTGGGGATGGGGCAGGGCTAATAGCTGCTCTGCCGGTAGAGATGACTCACAGAACCTGGTTTCCAGGAGTTAGTAAAGGGAATAACACTGCCTAGCCTTCCAGGTCTCTGAGCAGAAAAATAAGTCATTGAACTGAAAAGAAGTAACCCACACAACAGGCATTAATATTTCAGAAGGCTCCCTGTAACACTCTTACATTGTTTCAAACCTCTTCTAATGAAAACTTTGACAATGATATATGTTGTTTACAAACTCCTTTTCATAAAATGAGGTCTCAAGTCTTTTAATGTTTGGGGTTTGTTTGCTTGTTTTTAATAATCACTGTTTTTAGAAATATAATTTTATGTTAAAACATTTACACTGAGAATATTTCATTTTACTGAAGTGTCCTACTTAGTGGCGAAAAAGACAACACAGTGAGCTAGCATCCCTCATATTTACATCTAGATGTTGCTTAGTTGTCTAGCAAAATCTGTTGTACTACTTTAAGTGCAATACTGCTATTCAAGTAGTGGGATCTGTAGTCAGAACTACTACCTTTTGAGTGTACTGACCATCAAAAACAACTGTATACACCAAACAAACGGAAGAAAAATATGTCAGCTCATTATAAGCTATACTATAAAGACAGGCTTCAGAGAGGAAAGAAGATATAAAAGGCATGAAAGGAGGAAGGGAGAAAAGAAAGGAAAGATAAAAGTCTAGAATCATTTACTTATTAACATTTAGGAATTAATAAATATGATCCATTACACTTTGGAGATTCAAGTATGTTAAGATTTCTCAGGGATATGTTCTGCTTCTTAGTGCAAATATATTTATCCTTGTGATTTTCAGGCATGGCCCACACAAATCACAAATATAAAACTCACATTACTGAACAGTGTGAATTAAAATTATGGAGAGTTTATTTTTCCTTTAAAACAGTAATCTACATAAAAATCAAGAACATTCTCTAAATCTACTACACGTATACAAAAATGAGGTTTGCTGCTGTATGTCAATGAATGCCTTCATTAATATTCTAAAATATACTTTAAAAAACACACACTGACTTTCCTATCCACATCTAATTTCATTTGGGTATACAAGCAGCATACATTTAAGAACTGATCATCTAATCAAAGAGTAGTGTCCAAAAACAAATTGGCAGCAATATTTTAAAAAATTTTGATTGTCCAATCCTCTGATCTATTCTTTATAAATTGAAAACCCTTGAAAGTTCTTATTTAGTTCTTATGACTCTTGTGAAATGAGGGCCTCTAATATAATAAAATTATTCCAAAGCCTCTGTTCATTTGGTAAGAAAACAAATTCTAATAATTAGTCTTATTTTAATAATGATTTTTAAAAAAATGTTCTAATAATAATAAATTATTGATGTAATAACAAAAGTTAATAGCAACTTACAGATCCATGAAATTAATAGATTACTTGTTATTTTCTGCAATGGCTTACTGAACACTGGCTTACTGAATATTCTAATAATTATTTAGAAAAATAATTTAGAAAGTTTAACTAGGAATCTATTACAATATAAGAAACACTCAAAAGGGAATTGTCAGAAGTAATTCTTCAAGAAATGTACTTTGCATGTAAAGTATATGAATTTAGTAGTAATGTTTTGCAGTAGATGTCGTTTTAGTAAGATTTTCAAAACAGAAAACTTTTGTTCATATTACAGTTTTTACAAAGTTGCCTAACAAATATTAACTTAGTTCCCCAGCAATAAACTCTTAAGACTTCAGGGATTAAATAATTAACTTCTAAACACAAAATTACCCAGCCAGGTAATCTTCCTATATGATCAAATATGAAATCCTGTAACATAAATTCTGCCTAAACAATTGAATACTCTGGATCACTTAAACAACCAAAATTATTTTGGAAATAACTCAAAAGTCATAAAGGGGATCTATACTATTTTATAGAAGTATTACATATACTCCAATTATTATATTAATTTTAAAAATTAATAATAAATAAAGTAGTACATCTTTTACATATTTCTATCAACATATCTTAGAGTATTATAAATTATAAAAGTAACTGGATCATTTCTTCTCTTTTTCTGCTTCTACTTCTACAATAGCATCTGAGTTTCATGATAAAACCTATGAAAAACAACATTATACTTAAGGAACATATTCCAAAGTAAACTCAAAGACTAAATAATAAAACAATATTATTTTCACAGGATTTTGATTACTTATTCCAGAAAGAGTTTTTGCTTTGGGAACTTGTAAGCTTCTCTGTAATAATAAGAAACTGGACCACTTTCTGGGATGATCTGTTTCCTATCTAATATCTTCAAATACCACTTGTGTGGAAAACCAGCATAGCTAACAACTTATTTTGTCTTTTTAAACGCCACTATATAAACATCAACTCAATACCCTCACAATTGCTTTGTGAGGTAGATCAGTAGGTAAATAGCAAGTATCCTCTTCATTTTGAAAATGAAGAAACTGAGGCACAGAAAGGTTACATGATTTGCCCAAGGTTTCAATGGTCAGTCATGAAATTACAGTGTTAAATTATCTCTGCTCCTGGACTATTGCTCTCTGACCACGCTTCACAATAAAAGGCTGTGTGTCTGTCTTCTTAAAGGGGTAGTCTATATAATTTTGATTGAGAGGAAAATCTATTAACTGATAATTATTTTAAAGGGGATCTAATCTTAAAAAAATCATAAAAATTTAAGAAAATGCAATAACTAAGATGATACACTATCCTTTCAGTATCTACCTAAAACTGTGGCTTCTAACGTATTTATGTGATAACATTAAGAAAAGAGGGAAATAAAACATTTAAAATTATGATTCAGGGAAAAATGACCTTCAAGAAACATATAATCAAATTGTCAGGTGACTATATAATTCATCCTCAAACTGGAATACTTAAGAGTGAAAATGAGCACTACTAAAAGGATAACAGGTGAAACTAAGACGGTGGTGGGGTGGCCCAGTCACCACTGGGTAAATCCATGGTATGGATTCTCAAAGAGTTGCAAATATTTCAGGGACATAAACAACTCTTTTTGCAAAATGTTGTGCTGAACTATAGTCACTGTGCATAAAACACTGATGATTTAAAATGTAATACCTAACTTTGGCTTAAACAAAATTTTAAAAACTCAATTTAAAATGATAACATGTTTAAGCAACAAGTTCTTACATATCTCCACTCTAAAGTAGTATTCTATAAATCACAATTTAAGTGTGAGTAGTAACAGTAAATGAACTCACTTTTTATCTTTGAATAACCAGATATTCTTTTTCAAAAGGAATAAACAGGCACCTTTTAACAGTTGAGAATTTTGTGGGACTCTTTGGCTGTTAAAGGGAAGTCGCTCAGTCGTGTCCAACTCTTTGTGACTCCATGGACTGTAGCCGACCAGGCTCCTCCATCCATGGGATTTCCAGGCAAGAGTACTGGAGTGGGTTGCCATTTCCTTCTCCAGGGGGATGTTCCTGACCCAGGGATCGAACCCGGGTCTCTCGCATTGTAGGCAGACGCTTTACTTTCTGAGCCACCAAAACCTCACTATTTATCATTAAAAATTATGACTCTCCTTGAATGGAATGATCAACACTTAAATCACTATGCTAAATGGTAAAGGTGAACACTCCTCTCTGAAATGAACATCTTTTACAAAGCCATACCAAAAGCATAAGACAACTTCCAGTTACTACCGAAGACGGAAGGAATAATTCACCACCTGATTAAAGTACACATGCTGAAGACACAAACACTATCAGTTGTAGTATAGTCTTAAATACATGCAAAAACCTAACTAATTTGCATACAGTGTTGAAAAAGGGCTTTCTACATTCAGTTATGTCTGGTAAGTAAGCCTTGTTTTAAGACATGGGTTTTGTAAATATGGTTATTATTGAGGTCTCCATCTCTTTGGGAAATAAAGGATCAACATATTTTTTAGAAAGAATATGTAAATCACAATAATAAAACTATAATATTATTCAGTTATAACTATGGCTTCCTTGAACTTTTAAAACAATTTTTCCTGAAAAAATTAATCTGAAACAAACTGAACTACATGTTTTCAACATATACTGATCTTTATCATGAATTAAATCCTTCCATTGTAACTGTACTTCTAAGACAGACATTTCAGGAATGGTATGCAACAAATCCTATTAGAAATAAGGATGATATTCAATGAATAATAAGCCATTATCACTAAGATCTGATTGATTTTTCGTGCCTTTTTTATCCTGACACTTTTCACTGGGAGTTCAGTAGTTAATTCTAGAGCATATGGATGTTCATAAAGACTGAACTTGTTCGTTGATCTTGGTTAGCTACTCCGTAAATTCCTACAGACTTTAAACATCATCAAATATTCTGCTGCGAGACATTGAGAGGTATCGTCCACCAGGCTGATACCTGAAAGGTGGATAAAGAAATGATCTGAGGCATCAAAAATAAAGAAGGAGAGAAAAACAAGGACACATTAAAAGGAAGTGGGTACATAATTTTTAAGAACTGTAAAATCTACTCAGTAGCTGAAATCAGAAACTTATTCTCCGAGGATATTATCCCAAAGAGATTTACCTATAATTATAAATCAACCAACAACTGTTTTACAGCCTATGATATGACACATATGGCAGGATGAGAGATGTTAAAAAGAAAGGAGAAGAGAGATATAAAACACATCATGGATTTTGGATTTAATACCTACTCTATATTGTTGAATATAAACAGAATATTCCTCTTGCTATTTATAAGCAAATATCTTCATGCCCATGATGTTTTGCTTTTGTTTAATTGTTTCTACTTGGTATAATAGCTAAAAGCACAGACTCTGAAGCCAGAGTCCTGGGGTTTAAATGCCTGATTTTGTTACTTAAAAGTTGTGTGACCCTGGGTAAGTTACTGAGCCTCTCTAGATTCAATTCCAATTGGACTTACAGCCATAAAACACGGTTACTGTTGTTAAAGTGCACAGAATACAGTGCCACCCAGTCATATCTATGTAACTATTGCCAAATATGATGGATTTCATAAATGGAATTGTCAGAAATAGGAATATAAATATTGTTAAGATTCTACCGAATGATTTCAATTCTTTGTTATTTATCATACTACTAGTAATAATTTATGAAAGTACTAATTTCAATTACTACCACTGGATGATATAATTTTTAAAATATAAAAGATTAGCAGGTGTTAAAAGGTATCAAATGTTGCTTAATATGTTTTACATTAGCAATAAAGATGAATATTTTCCTTATTTTTATCTTGTCAAGTCAGAATGTTATCAAATTTTTAGAGGAATACTAGAGTCAAAAGGACAAACTGGAACTTACCTTCCTGATTCAGATTCAAGAGGGTCATCAGTGAACGTTTCTGCATTAAAATCCAAAGGTTCCGCATCCTGAAGAAGTTCTATTCGATCCCTTTCAGTCCTGTTATTAGCCCTGGTATACTTAGATGTCGCTGCAAAAGAAGAAAAATATTTGCACTTTCTATTGTCTTTATGGGTCACAGTCTACGGACACACAGAAAGTCAAGATTATAAAGGATCTGAATTTTCACTGTGAAGACATTAAGAAAGGATAACTACATGGTTATCTTAAAATTATATTAAAGTGATTAATAGTATGATAGAAAATGAGAAAGAAGAGTTCTCCCTTGTATGTAGTCTAAGCTCAGAAGCAGCTACAACAACAGAATTAGTATTTAACTTCAACACAGATGGTGACTGCAGCCACAAAATTAAAAACGCTTGCTCCTTGGAAGAATAGCTATGAAAAACCTATACAGTATATTAAAAAGAAGAGACATCATTTTTCTGACAAAGGTCCACATAGTCAAAGCTATGGTTTTTCTAGTAGTCAGGTATGATGTGAGAGTTGGGCTATAAAGAAGGCTGAGAGCTGAAGAATTGATCCTTTTGAACTATGATGTTGGAGAAGACTCTTGAGAGTTCCTTGGACAGCAAGTCAGTCCTAAAGGAAATCAACCCTGAATATTCATTGGAAGGACTGGTGCTGAAGCCGAACCTTCAGTACTTTGGTCACCTGATTCAAAAAGCTGATTCACTGGAAAAGATCCTGATGCTGGGAAAGATTGAGGGCAACAGGATAAGGGGATGACAGATGATGACATTGTTGGATGGCATCAGAGTCAATGGACATGAGTTTGAGCATACTCTGGGAGATTGTGAAGAACTGGGAAGCCTGGTGTGCTGCAGTGAATGGGTTTGCAAAGAGTCAGACACAACTTAGCGAGTGAACAACAACAGCAATCATAACAGTGAAACTGTTTACAATTAAATAAGTTTCAGCTGGTTTCATAGTGAATCCAGGGGCTGCTACATTTCATTTCTCAGCTACGATTTTAAGGTGCAATCAATTCAAACTCTCCAAGAAAGGACTAACTCTTTTTTTCCATGGGGTTAGAATTCAGGGTTAGACATTGCTTCCCTGAATTCTTGCCCCATGGAAAAAAAGATTTAGTCCTTTCTTGGAGAGTTTGAGTTGATTGCACCTTAAAATTGTAGCTGAGAAATGAGATGTAGCAGCCCCTAGACTGGCAATCCACTCCAGTACTATTACCTGGAAAATCCCATGGACAGAGGAGCATGGTAGGCTACAGTCCATGGGGTCTCAAAGAGTCAGACACGACTGAGCGACTTCACTCACTCACTCAATGTCCAACAGAAATAAATTGTAAGCCCTGTATTTACTTTTTACTAGTAAATACATTTAAAAAGTAAAAAGAAATAGTCGAAATTAATTTTAACATATTTAACCCAATATATCCAAAATATTATCATTTCAATATGGGGCACCAGCTACCCTGCAAATGCTAAACAGTCATATGTGGCTAATGGTTACCACCTTGGTCAGCACAGATCTAGAAAACTAACTTTCCTTTCTCTATATGAATGATGTTTTCTCCATAAAAAAATTTTCACAGTGTTATTTTGAGCAGCTCAACAGCTTCAAAACAAACCATGACACAGCTCTTTTTGAAAATTTAAGGCAAGCCAATTCTCTCTTACCTTACATTGTTGTCATCTTGGACTCTGCCCTCCTCCACTGTTTCTCTTATTCATTCAGCAAATACTGGTTGCCTCCCACATGCCAGGTTCTAACTCTTCATCCCAAAGTTTTGTGTTTCCTCTTAACCATTCTCCTATATCCCCCAGATCTCTGCATTCTGTTAAGTCCAAATCCAAGATAAGCTTCCAAATATCTTTGTAGAATTATCCCTCTATTTCCTAGCTTTAACTGAAACTTCAGCTTTGTCTTATTTCTTTTAGGCTAAATCTCATCCAAACACATCCTCGCTTCTTTATCTCCAGGGTTATCTCAAGGATGCTTATCTTAAGCCCTTATCATTTTTTTGTTTTTTAATTTATCTTTAATTGGAGGATAATGGCTTTACAATGTTGTATTGATTTCTTCCATAAAACACATACTGTGTATTAAGGCCCTCATCATTTTCTGACTGCATTACTAGAACAGACACTAAACTGGGTTGTGTCTCACTTCCCTGGAAATAATACTTTATATAGATATCAAATTCATCTTTCTAACCCAAAAATCTGAGCATGCTTCTTTCCATACTGAAATCTTACCTTTGGGATAAAATCCAAACTTCTCAGTGTGATAACACATTTCCCAACCATCTCTGTAGGCTTTCCTCTCATCAAGCTTCTCATACTTCAAGTTCTAGTCATAGAGGAAAATCTACATTTCCCCAAAAGTTCTCTCATGTTGCTCATTCTTTGTTCTGCCTAAAAACCCCTTCAACTGGCTAAGTACTATTATTTCTTTATAACAGAAATCCTTTCCCAACGAAGAATTCTTTTTCCTCCCTTGAGCTGAGTCCTTCAGCATCATGTGTGCAGTCTTACACTCTCTCAACATCTCTGCATCTCTCCTCTGCCTTCTACTCAGTGCTGGACCTGCACACAAATAGGTCTCTCGTCACCCTCCCAGAAGCCTATGACAAAATCAAGAATGTGGGGAGGCTTCCTGACTCAACCCACTGGCCAATGTCTTCTGCCTGGTATCAGTTCATCATTCAAGTAAGGGCAAACCAAGGATGGAAACTGTCTTCTTCATACTCCTGGGAAAGTACCTGACACATAAGAGTCAGTCAGTAATTTATCATAAAAATGACCAAATAGCCTGAAAAACATCTAGGTTAATAGAAACCGATACTTGCCAAAAATATGCCTGGGATACGTACTATTGTTTAGATAGTATAATGACAACTATTCATCTGATGTCCCAGAGGTCTCCTTCTCCTACCTAATGCACATTTGACTTTCCTCTTCCTCCCATATACTGAGGGATGAAAAAAGGAAAGTTACTGCAGAACCTCACTTATTGTTCTATAAAGGCATTTTCTCAGTCTCTATACAAGCAAGAATAAGAAGAAAATTTCTTAAGAGAACTAGATAATAAACTACTTACATCGGTTGGTACTCATTTCTGAGAAGTTTGATTCTTTTGGGTCAATATGAACATTTCTGTTTCTAGTGGAATCTTCTCTACTGTGTCCATAACGCTCTTTCCATTCCTAGAAAAGAAACACGAACATATAACATGAGAACACACAGTCAGAAAATAATTCAACATAGATAACAGATTTAGATTATATACGTAGAGTAATATAATTAATTCTTTTTCATCAGGAATTTGTCAGATAATCAATATAATTAGCACAGTACCTTTAGAAATCATAGATAATTTCCTTTATTTATAAATGATTTTAATAGTCATCAAACTTAACTTGCAGACATTTATAGACATTTTTGCTAGCTATGATTATTTTAAGTAATTGACTTCCATCTAAAATGTCAAAATAATATAACTACAGTAAGGTTATCTTGACCATGGAAGGATTATGAAACTCAAAATAATTAATAAGATGTTAATAAACTTTTATTCTACCCAAATACGATTCTACAAATCATAGAGACTCAAAAAGTCATTTTTGATAGCAAAATTAATGCTGTAGATAAACATACTTAGGTAATGACTCACGTGGCATTGTGTCTTAACTGCACTAAAATCTTATAAACTGGGATTCTACTCATTAAATTCTTAGAATTGAAAGGAACCCATGCAGTGCAGAGTTTCACTCTAAAATAGCCATGCCAGATGCTATTTGGCTCTCTTATTAGAAGACATGAAAAATTCTGTTTGATCATCCTGTTCCAATTTTGGTAAACTCTGAGTTTTCACATAGAGGTGAACTCTATTCCACTCTTTGGTGCTAGTTATGCCTTCTGAAATAAAGAACAAGTCTCCCTTTCCATGACATACACTAAAATACACAAAGACAACTATCATGTCTCCTGAGTCTTCACTTCTCCAGTAGGGACACACTCAGGTATTGAAAATTTGTAGTGACTATGACTAGACTTTTCTCAATTTTTGCCTTTTCAATTCTCTAGGAAGCTAGTTTGCCTTAGCAAACAAAGGACTAAAGAAAAATTAAAGAGGAATAAAATTAATGTCATAAAACAAAAAAGCACATTTTTCAAGCAATCAAAATTACTTCAACAGCAAGACTGCATGAATTTATTCACTTATTCAATAAATATTTACTGCCCCTAGCTTAGGCAAGAAACTGTTAGATGTTGGACATGAAGTAATTTATTACTAATGACTTTTTAGAACAGGTCTGACAGAATTCCTAGCATGTATCTCTGAAACTATTAAAATCGCCTTTCTGTAAAAATACATCCTATGCCACTGTCCCAAAGTTTTCAGCCAAAATCAATTAGATTCTTATGATAGTTCACATTAATCTTTAGGTTATAGCAAGTTAGTAAGTACTATACTTACCCTTCTTCTATTTTCACCTTCTTCTTGCCGTTGCCTTTTTCTCTTCTCTAGAGACAGAAAAGTGGTCTCAAATTTGGTACAATATGGTTTAATTAGATGTAGAGTAACTGAAGTAAAGGTATCAGGCTATGACCAATTTCCTTTAAATTACTACAAAGTCAAAGGTAATAGGTTATTGTTGGAAAGAACCAGAGAGGTCACCTAACTCCGTAGAGAATACCTTCCCAACTTCTGCTGGAGATCGCTCTTAGGCTCTATCTAAACAGTTTCAGTGAGGAAGAACTTCTCCCCATGGTGACTTGAAATTTGCTTCTAGGCAGCTTCTCTTTTTCTTTGTTTTGTCTTCTAAATTAAATTCATACTTTTTCTGCATAAGATTTTTTTTTTCCATTACTCTCTTCTGGCTATATACTCAGTGGATTTTTCCCATAAGATATACCTGACACACTCATCATTCTGCCTACCCTCCTCTAGATTCTTTCTGACTTATCAGTCCTACTCTTGAAAATCTTATCCAGGACTGGATATGATACTCCAGATGAAGTCTGATTAATGCAAACAGCAGAAGAACTATTACATTAACTAGACACCACGTTCCTATGAGAGCATGTGAAGGCTAGACTAGCATATTTTAGAGCCATAATACATTTGGGGTTTATGTTTAAATAAGATCATAAAGAACCCCATGCTCAACTAGGAAGAATGCCTAAAAACCAATGTCTCAAAACTCAAGTTTTGTTCTTCTTTTCCTCCCTATTCTACCATCACTTGAACATCAAGAAATTTGATACACTCAGTTTTGAGATTAGATTCCAGTAGAGCACAATGCATTCTAACAGGCTGTTAATGATCACTACATTCTAAAAACCAGCCTTGGTTTGAATGAAAAACTATGCAGCATTAAACTAATGGTGATTCTTTAATGAGTTTTATATTGTATTCAATTTGACAAATCTATTTCAAAGAAAACAAGAAAATCACTCCAATACTAAACAAGGGTATTATTTAGTTGCAGACATATTAATAATCTCTGCTACAGAATTTCTTAAAGACAGATGAAATAATCATGTATGTTATCAAATTTTTTTGCTATGAAGGCTTTCCATAGAATTTTACTAAAACACATTAATTTGTAATTTTTTAAGATAGAAGTTTCAAATCATACAAACATTAATTTTGTATTTTGAATCAGTACTTTCTCTTCATTTATTTTAAAAGACAAATCTTACCTCGTCTGATTAATTCTTTTCCTTCATCAACCAAGTCTGATGTCATATCATTATCTCCCATGAACTGCTGGAAACCAAGTAGATTCAAACAACGAGTTCCCAAGCTAATAAAAGTAGATTTTCAAAAAGATAAGCATTATTTCATACTGTTAATGTTTAAATTAGAAGCCTCTGTTGTATTTCTAGTTATCATGTCAAGTTATACAGCGCTACATCTGTCTTTCTTCAAGAAGTACTTATTTCCCTTTCTAAGAAACTTAAATGCCCACTACTCCACTGACTAGGGTATGCACCAAAGCCCGACTTCTTACAGACACAAATTAAGTCAGGCCACAGCATACTTTCAGAAGATTATTATACCAGGATGCTAAGCAATAGCTATAATACAAAAGCAATTTATTCTTTTCTTATATTCAAACAGCAATTTTAATACACATATACAACCAGTATTTACAAGTGCAAAACATTCTTGGCTTAGAAAGTCTTAATTATGCAAACTGATTTTCATGTTCTATTTTTTTAATCCTGAGAACTAGTCAATTCTATTCAAAACAGTGTTACTATAAATTCAGAATTGATTACTATAGCTTATCAGGGGGCTATCATTAATATCTTATCTGGTTTTTACTTTAAACCTCATTGTTGTGCAGGACAGGAATACTTCAAAACTATGGTACATAAGGAAGGAAGGATTAATATCTGTTAAACTACTATTATGTATCAGATAGTTTACAGATACTCTTAATTAATTCTTACTATAACTCTAAGAGATAAATATTACTTTATAGATAAAGGAACAGAAGCAAAGGGCATTAAATACTTTGCTAAAGATCAATTAATAAATTTTAGAGCTGAGGATTTAAACCTAAAACAAAACAAAGACCAAGTTCTTTTTACTACCTTAGTTTTCAAACTTTTTCACTAATGTACTTTTAATGGCAGAATTCTGAACACCATACATGAAGAAAGGCAGAGAGAGGAAAAAGAAAGGGAGGAGTGTGTGTGTGTGTGTGTGTGTGTGTGTGTGTGTGTGTATGCATGTGTGTTAGGAAGAAGAGATAACAGTGAAGCAATTAAGAAAAAGTAAAGATCTCCCATTTTACATCAGTGATGTGTAAAAATCTGACTAGTTTATAAATTATCTGCTTGTTTTAATATATAAAGAATGCTTGTATGACTTACCAGTGAGTAAAATTGGGGTTTCAGGTGGATGGTCATGCTAATTCTGTGACTTTAAATATTCCCCTACCATCCTTATATACTTGTGGGAATACTATACTGCAAGATGAGATCATTGTCTCTGGAAAGGCTGTAGCTTTGTCTAAAGTGTCAGGAAACAGCTTTACAGGCTCTAGGCAGTTAAGTCTGAATATTATTAACAGCTCTGTGTATGGTTATGTGCTAGTAATGAAGGAATTAGACTATTATGGCAGCATTCCAAAAGAAAATCGACCTATAATGTCAAGTTAATGCTGAAATGTCTGCAAGCCATTTCTTCAAATAATCCTTTAATACAGTATATTTTTATATATAAATATATATTATATATTATTACATATATAATATATATAAATTATAAAAACATAATTTGATAATTGAGGTATATGACCTTTCTTTTCCTTAAAGACAAACTAGCAAAGTTTATCTTAATTATAAAACGACACTTTTAAAGAAATATTTTTAAGTTAAACAATTTTCCTTTTAGACATAATTCCTTACATTAAAATTTTATAGTTGACAAGGCACTATCCCATCCATCTATTCCTTGATGCATATGTCAATCTAATAAGATGCTAACCTTAAGTAGAGATGCCAATCTTACCAAGATAACCACTAAGATGAGGAGATAAGATTTATACATCACAAGCTCTTAATGTTCCATTTGTAGTTTATAAACTTTTTAAATGAATAAGCACATAAAAATAGTTTAGTTTTGGACATCCAAAGGATGACTGGTCTCTTACTTTTAACACATCATTTTCACAATAAATATAAACCTCTGTCTTTCCTACCTTACAGAAAAAAGCTGAAAATATTATATTGTTTTATCAGTTCATGGGCTTCCCTGATAGCTCAACTGGGAAAGAATTCGCCTGCAATGCAGCAGAGGAGTCCTGGGTTCAATCCCCAGGTCAGGAAGATCCCCTGGAGAAGGGAATGGCAACCCACCCCAGTATTCCTGCCTGGAGAATTCCATGGACAGAGGAGTCTGGTGGGCTACAGTCCATGGGGTTGCAAAGAGTCAGACACAACTGAGCGACTTTCATTTTCACCAGTTCACATTAAGTTTTATTTTAAATTATAATCCTTTGGCCCTTTTACTTATGAGAAGATAAAATATAGATGCTTTAAAAAAATTCAACACAGAATTCACTTGAAACAATATTTGTCTTTTTACTCAATATCCAAGTGTTAGAATATCAGTATAATAATTTATGCTATTTGTAAATTATTTCTGCTTTATTGACTATGCCAAAGCCTTTGACTGTGTGGATCACAATAAACTCTGGAAAATTCTGAAAGAGATGGGAATACCAGATCACCTGACCTGCCTCTTGAGAAATCTGTATGCAGGTCAGGAAGCAACAGTTAGAGCTGGACATGGAACAACAGACAGGTTCCAAATAGGAAAAGGAGTACCTCAAGGCTGTATATTGTCACCCAACTTCTATGCAGAGTACATCATGAGAAACGCTGGACTGGAAGAAACACAAGCTGGAATCAAGATTGCTGGGAGAAATGTCAAGAACCTCAGATATGCAGATGACACCACCCTTATGACAGAAAGTGAAGAGGAACTAAAAAGCCTCTTGATGAAAGTAAAAGAGGAGAGTGAAAAAGTTGGCTTAAAGCTCAACATTCAGAAAACGAAGATCATGGCATCCGGTCCCATCACTCCATGGGAAATAGATGGGAAAACAGTGGAAACAGTGTCAGACTTTTTTTGGGGGGGGCTCCAAAATCACTGCAGATGGTGATTGCAGCCATGAAATTAAAAGACGCTTACTCCTTGGAAGAAAAGTTATGACCAACCTAGATAGCATATTCAAAAGCAGAGACACATTACTTTGCCAACTAAGGTCCATCTAGTCAAGGCTATGGTTTTTCCTGTGGTCATGTATGGATGTGAGAGTTGGACTGTGAAGAAGGCTGAGCACCGAAGAATTGATGCTTTTCAACTATGGTGTTGGAGAAGACTCTTGAGAGTCCCTTGGACTGCAAGCAGATCTGACCAGTCCATTCTAAAGAAGATCAACCCTGGGATTTCTTTGGAAGGAATGATGCTAAAGCTGAAACTCCAGTACTTTGGCCACCTCATGCGAAGGGTTGACTCATTGGAAAAGACTCTGATGCTGGGAGGGATTGGGGGCAGGAGGAGAAGGGGACGACAGAGGATGGGATGGCTGGATGGCATCACTGACTCGATGGACTTGAGTTTGAATGAACTCTGAGAGTTGGTGATGGACAGGGAGGCCTGGCATGCTGTGATTCATGGGGTCGCAAAGAGTCGGACACGACTGAGTGACTGAACTGAACTGAACTGAAACTATTTGTAATAACTAATTATACTGAAAGATTTAAGTGAAAAGTGGTTGGATGAAACTTATTATCAATAAAATTTTTTTAAGTGGCATTTTTGGTGTGTCATGCAGCACTGAAGCAGTGAAGAAGGTAGGTAGGCAGAGTACGAGATGAAGGCACTTAACGCGGAAGTAGGGAAGACAAGCTGCTAGAAGCCAAGGACACCTGTCTTAACTCCTCTTGAGTCTGATCTCTGCCAAGCTTCTACCAATTTTTCTGATCTGATAAAAAGAGTAGCCCATGTACTTTCCATGTACTGTCTGATTACAACTGCTTCTTAATTGATTTTTTGTGCTGATTATGGTCGGAAACATCCAGAAACCCAAAAATTATTATGCGGAAAGCCCTAAGACTAATACACGTTACCAAATAGAAGCTAGGCAAGCAAGTGTTTTATAAGATATACTGGCTGCCACGACCAAAGGCCAGGACTCAGAGTTAACATTCTGTTTTTAATCCTATCACTTTGTAGACCAAATACTTAGAATAACTCTCTTTTCTTGATAATATCTTTGGAGGGAGACCCTGACCCAGCACTGAAACAATCTCTTTAAACTATCCCCAGCATTCCCAAAGCCACAATAAAACAACTAAAACCCAATCAGTGAATATTTAAGAGTTTTAAGGAGAAAGATATCCAGATCAGGATACGTATATAAGAAAATACAAGTAATGTTAAGTTTCCTACCTAAAATACGTAGCAATGCAGAGAATTACCACCAACATAGGATAATATATATAGAACCCATCTGCAATAAAGGATAAAACTTTCATGGAACCCATAATCTGAGGAGCAAGAAAAAAAATTAGTTAAATAGGTACAGTTCTATATATTTCTTTTTCATCATTAGAAAATTTATCCATAACCAGCTATATCAATAAATTCGGAGTTTTCAAAAAAGTAGAAATGAAGCATTAAATAGACGATTTTTAAGTCCTCATCACAAGAGGAAAAAAATTGTGACTGTGAGGTGATGAATGTTAACTAAACTTACTGTGACAACTATTTCACAATATATACATATACTAATTATGTTGTACACCTTAAAATAATACGTTATGTGTCTATTATATCTTGATATGGCTTATTTTCTCCTAAGAAATTAATATTATAAAAATATTACTGAAAATCATCAATTACATTAAGACCATAAACATAAAGGTTAATATTATTATAGGTCAGGTATGTGAATATGCTTAGCTGGACCAAAAAAATTTTGTTTATAATAAAACGAAAGCAATATCACCTTTACCCAGTCATTAGTAACTACATATACAATGTATAAAAGGAAGTTCAAGTAATTTTTAAAAAGATTCTAATAATGCAATAGAACTGTTTGCCAGCAGTAAAAAGAAATTTCACAACAACAGCATCCCATATAGATAATGAATCTAAAGAACTTTTTTTTTTTACCATACTTACAGATGTATAAGCAGTTGGCTGTGTATTTTGGTGAGAGATGGATGAATCCATGTGGGTCAAACCCAAGAAATTAAGACATAAAGGAGGAGTCAAACGGCAAAATAACCTGCAATAAAGCATAAACAAACACATAAGAATAAAGCAGCAACACATATTTTATGTTATCTTGAAATACACTGAGAATGTTTCAGATCATCGTACTATTCTCATCTATTTGTATTTTGAATTCTTAATATGAACTGCCCTTACTTGGAAGACATTCTGAAAGTCCTATTAATACCACAGTCTCCTGAAAAACATCAACACCTACAAAACAAAACTCCAGCCTCAGGATGCCTCCTTTGGTGAGGTTTGCCACTGCTTTATCACAACAGTTTGTAGAGCAGTTTTGTATGTGCCTCTTCTGTGCCATTTAGCTCAGTCCTCAAGGTGAATTGTACTCAGTATATAAAAGATCTGCAGTTGCATCACATTATGTCAACTCTGACAACTACAGATATAAATAATTGTTGGAGCTCAGTTTTTTCTTTATTATATTTTATTTTTTAAATTAGAGGATAATTACTTTACAATATTGTGACAGCTTTTGTCATGTATCAGCATGAATCAGTATTAGGCATACATGTCCCTTCCCTCTTGAACCCCCTTCCCACACCCCTCCCCATCCCACCCATCCAGGTTGTCACAGAGCACTGGGCTGGGCTGTGTTATGCAGCAACTTCTCACTGGCTATCATTTTACATTTGATAATGCATATGTTTCAGTGCTTTTCTCTCATATCATCCCACACTCTCCTTCCTCCACTGTGTCCAAAATGTCTGTCTCCTTTGCTGCCCTGCAAACAGGATTGTCAGTACTATCTTTCTAGATTCCATGTATATGTTTTAATATATATTTGTCTATCTTTTTCTGACTTATTTCACTCTGGACAATAGGCTCTAGGTTCATCCACCTCATTAGAACTGACTCAGATGCATTTCTTTCCATAGCTGAGTAATATTCCATTGTGTATATATACCACAACTTCCTTATCCATTCATCTGTCAGTGGCCATCTAGGTTGCTTCCTTGTCTTAGGTATTGTAAATAGTGCTGCAATGAACATTGGGGTACATGTGTCTTTTTCAATTCTGGTTTTCTGAGAGTATATGCCCAGTAGTAGACTTGCTGGGTTGTATGGTAGCTTCATTCCTAGATTTTAAAGGAATTTCTATACTGTTTTCCAGGCTTCCCTAGTAGCTCAGCTGGTAAAGAATCCTCCTGCAATGCAGGAGACTCTGGTTTAATTCCTGGGGCAGGAAAATACCCTGGAGAAGGAATAGGCGACCCACTCCAGTATTCTTGGGCTTCCCTGGTGGCTCAGACAGTAAAGAATCTGCCTGCAATGTGGAAGACTTGAGTTCAATCCCTGGGTTAGGAAGATCCCTGGAGGAGGGCATGGCAACCCATTCCAGTATTCTTGTCTGGAAATTCCATGGGCAGAGGAGCCTGGTGGGCTATAGTTCACGGGGTCGCAAAGAGTTGGACAAGACTGAGCAACTAAGTACAGCAGCACACCATACTGTTCTCCATAGTGGCTATATCAATTTGCATTCCCACCAACAGTGTAAGAGTGTTCCCTTTTCTCCATACCCTCTCCAACATTTATTGTTTGTAGACTTTTTGATGATAGCCATTCTGACTGGAGCCAGATGATACCTCATTGTAGTTTTTATTTGCATTTCTCTAATAATTTTGAGCTTCGTTGAGCATTTTATCATGTGCTTATTAGCCATCTGTATGTCATCTTTGGAGAAATGTCTGTTTAGGTCTTCTGCCCACTTTTATACTAGGCTGTTTGTTTTTCTGGTATTGAGCTGCTTATATACTTAGGAGATTAATTTTTTGTCAGTTGTTTTGTTTGCTATTAATTTTTCTCATTCTGAGTGTTGCTTATAGCTTATAGCTTCCTTCATTGTGCAAAAGTTTTTAAGTTTAATTAGGTCTTATTTATTTTTATTTCCATTATTCTAGGAGAATATAGAGGCTCTTGCTGTGGTTTATGTCAGAGTGCTCTATTTTCCTCTAAAAGTTTTACAGTTTTTGGTTTAACATTTAGGTCTTTAATCCATTTTGAGTTTATTTTTGTGTATGTTAGAAGATGTTCTAATTTCATTCTTATACAGGCAGCTGACCAGTTTTCCCAGCACCACTTGTTGAACAGACTGTCTTTTCTCCATTGTGTATTTTTGCTTCCTATGTCAAAGATAAGGTGCTCACAGGTGTGTAGAATTATCTCTGGACTTTTTATCTTGTTCCTTTGGTCTATATTTCTGTTTTTGTGCCAACATCTCTTCACTTGTTCATGCCATCTTTGATGTCCTTCATCAGTGTCTTATAGTTTTCTGCATACAAGTCTTTTGTCTCTTTAGGTAAATTTATTCCTAAGTATTTTATTCTTTTTATTGCAGTGCTGAATGGGATTGTTTCCTTAATTCCTTTTTCTAATTTTTCATTGTTAGTATATAGGAATCTAAGGGATTTCTGTGTATTAATTTTATATCCTACAATTTTACTATATTCATTGATTAGCTCTAGTAATTTTCTGGTGGCATCTTTAGGGTGTTCTATGTAGAGAATCATGTCATTTGCAAACAGTGAAAGTTTTACTTCTTTTCCAATCTGGATTCCTTTTATTTCCTCTTCTTCTTCTCTGATTGTGATGGCAAGGACTTCCAAAACTATGTTGAGTAACAGTGGTAAAAGTGGGCACCCTTGTCTTGTTTCTGAGTTTAGAGGAAATGCTTTCAGTTGTTTACCACTAAGGATAATGTTTGCTGTAGGTTTGTCATATATGGCCTTTATTATGTTGAGGTATGTTCCTTCTATGCCTACTTTCTGGAGAGTTGCAATCAGATAAAAAGAGAACCTGACAAAACAAGGAGCTGGAGAACAGGAAGAGATGAAAATGAAGAGAGGGTATGAATATAAAGAAGTGATGAGGAGTTATTTTGTGGTGACAGAATAGTTCTGTATCTCGATTATGTTGGTGGTTAAAGGAATCTACACATACACACACACACACACACACACACACACACACACACACAAATGAATAAAGTATAAAAAATAGTGAGACCTAATAAAGTCTGTTGTGGTCTAGTTAACAGTAATGTGTCTGTGTAAATTTTTTGCTTTTGATATTGTACAACAGCAATATAAAATGTCTCCACTGGGGGAGGCTGGGTGAAGGTTACCAAGATTCTGTACTGTATTTGCAACTTCCTTTGAATCTATAATTATTTGGGGAAAATGGGTTAAAAAAACAGTCTTAGAGATGCTTCAGATATTGATTCCTCTTGAAGTTCCCAAAGTCTAGTCCTAAAAACCTAATATAACTAGTTTAATAATATGGACAAACAATAGATTGTGCAATTTAGCCCAAGCTGGAGCCATCTCTCTAAAATTCTGCTAAATCTCTTACCAAAAATCATTCTTTTGGTCTTCTTAGTCCTCTACAGTTCAGTGTGAGACCACTGAATTTTTCTGATTCTCAGAACACTTTCTAGACTTAAGTCTCTAAAATATCAAATGTTTCTATTATTACTAACCTATTTACTGACTTCTAATTGGTAAATCCAGACTCAGTATGCCCTTCTTTTCGTTCCTAATCTAGCATACCTATTTTAACCCTAAACTTCAAGCAGGATTTAGTTAGCATTCAACAAGCATCTAACTAATACTTAAACCTAAGCAACTAGCTCATAGAAATATAGGTGTTAGTAAAAGAGCCATAAACAACAAAAAATAAAAGAGACATTCATGTAATGGAAGCATTTTCCTTGTTTCTAAACACAGTCTACTTACATGCCACTGAAGAGAAGGCTATACGCATCAGTCTGGTGATGTGAAGCCAGGTAGTAATAGTTAAATACACGAATCCTGAACACAGTAGAATAAACACAGATACTGAGGAAGAAGATGGAAAGAAAGCAAGCAATCTGAAAAAACAAAACAAAAACCCAGTTTCAGACTAATAGACATCAGTACTTTATATACTACTATAAGCATTATCTTTTCATTCCAACTAACGTTTATTGACATTCTAAAATTTAAACACAGCAATAGCAGCTTTTTAACCACCTAAGAAAATGAAATTATGAGAAAAAAATCTAGATCTTAATCAGTCCCACATCCTATCCATAAGTTTCAAATCTACCTCCTGAAGTGAGCCTGTTCTCTCATTCCCTTGGCAACTCTTCACATGAAGACTATAATTCATCTAGCTTCACTGGCATCAGCTCAGTTCAGTTCAGTCACTCAGTCATGTCCGACTCTTTGCGACCCCATGAATCGCAGCACTCCAGGCCTCCCTGTCCATCACCATCTCCTGGAGTTCACTCAGACTCAACGTCCATTGAGTCAGTGATGCCATCCAGCCATCTCATCCTCTGTCGTCCCCTTCTCCTCCTGCCCCCAATCCCTCCCAGCATCAGAGTCTTTTCCAATGAGTCAACCCTTCGCATGAGGTGGCCAAAGTACTGGAGTTTCAGCTTTAGCATCATTCCTTCCAAAGAAATCCCAGGGCTGATCTCCTTCACTGGCATAAAGTGGATCAAAATATTCTCATAAAAATATTGTACACTATTTTGCATCTTTTCATCTCTCTTCAAATACAATTCTTAGTTTTTATAGTCTGGGTAAAATAATGAAGTTCATTTTTGGAAATCTGAATAACAACACTGTGGGGAACTTCACTGTTTTCATTAATACTAGAAGAAATATGTGGAGAACAGGTACAACAGTTAAGGATTAAAGTTAAACCACAACTGGCATTTATTTATGACACATATAAACTGACCTCGATATAAATATAATTGTATGTTTTTTCAGCCAGCTGTATGAAGACTGCAAAGAGGGATAAGACAGGTCTAGTGCTAAAGAATGTGCACTCTGACCACACAACTATCACGGAGAATATGGACAACACCACAGCAAGTATCCGATAAAACCAGGGTCGCAAAAGGCATTCCCAGTACCACTCTATAAGATAAAAAGAAAAAAATGATTAAGAAAACCATAAAGAAGCAACAGTGTATTTACAGTGTTTCAAAATTCCCCCACACAAGATACATAATTGCAAAGAAACATACTGGTGGAAACAAGCAGACAGCATCCTAAACAAATGATCACCAGTAACAGAACAAACTGATATTATGGGCCTCCTGCTCTGAGAAGAACACAACATCACTGCTGAGGTATTCCTGCCAAAAATGCAGAACCTGCATCTGATCATGAGGAAACATCAAACTCAAATTGGTATAAGTCAAAAAACACAATTATAATTCAACTCTGCATTGGTGAAAATATACACTTTCCACCAGGAGAATTATCAGCATCAAGCTTTGAAATGTATATCAAAAATTACATACCAACTGTAGGATTATAAAAATACTGAATAAATCTATTTTCTGGCTCTGGCGATTGAAAGGTATGAACAAACTGACAAGTAGCACTTGTTTCATTTTTTGCTACATCTTCTAGATAAAATGCTTGTTCCAAAAGAATCTGCCATTGCACTTGAGTTCGCCGATGTCTCTGAACTGAATAAATCACCTAAAAAAGACAACAGGGGGTATACCTGTCAGTGTTCTGAAACAACAGTGATTCAGCTCCCCACTAAGGACCATGTTTTGGTTGTCACAACAATAGGGAAGTGCTAATGGCATTTACTGGGTGGGGCTGAGGATGTTAATATTCTGTAATACATGTAACAGTTTGCTCAGTGAATTCTCCTCCCCAAATACCAACAGTACTCCTGTCAAGAAACAGGAAGTTAAAACACTTCCAAGAATAATGATAAGGACAAGATCAAAGGAAGTTTCTGATATACATTCACTCAAAACTCCTTTTTTGTGGGCAGTAAATCTAACTAAAATCATCAGAAGGTAAAGAGGCTATATAAAGTTACCTGTTTATGTAGTTTTACCAGACTTTTTTCACTTGGGTAGGTATTATGCTTTTCATCAAAATCTTCATAATCATCCATGTTCCTGCCCATTTTTTCCTGATACTCTATAGGGCACTAAAAGGAACAAGTAGATTTTTAGAAATTTTATTTGAAAATAGATTAAAAATTTTATTTTTGTTAAGAATCTTTCATTCTTAAGCATATCTAATTTTGCTGCAAATATCTTCCAGAGGTGGAATCACCTACCCTATTAGTCATTTAATACCCCTATGAACTTGGGCAAGTTAGTTAACCTCCATAAATAGGTCTCAAAAGATAGCAAATATAAGAGAAATGATTAGAGAATTGATTCTTATGACTGTCATCTCAGTCAAAAGAAACACAAGCTAATGATTAGTATGACAGATTTAAAACATAGGAAAAGAACTGAATAGCCACATGTGGAAAAAAAAAAAAATGAAACTAGACCACAATTGCATACCATATATAAAACTCAACCCCAAATCGATTAAAAACTTGAATGTAAGACCTGAAATCATAAAATCCCAGAATATAGGCAGGATGCTCTCTGATATCACTCTTAGCAAATATCTTTCTAGATCTGTCTCCTCAGGCAACGGAAGCAAAAGCAAAAATAAACAAATGTGATGCTTTTTCCTGTGGTCATGTATGGATGTAAGAGTTGGACTATGAAGAAGGCTGAGGGCCGAAGAATTGATGCTTTTGAATCAATTGTGGTGTTGGAGAAGACTCTTGAGAGTCCCTTGGACTGCAAGGAGATCCAACCAGTCCATTCTGAAGGAGATCAACCCTGGGATTTCTTTGGAAGGAATGATGCTAAAGCTGAAACTCCGGTACTTTGGACACCTCATGTGAAGAGTTGACTCATTGGAGAAGACTCTGATGCTGGGAGGGATTGGGGGCAGGAGGAGAAGGGGCCGACAGAGGATGAGATGGCTGGATGGCATCACGGACTCGATGGAACTGAGTCTGAGTGAACTCCGGGAGATGGTGATGGACAGGGAGGCCTGGCGTGCTGTGATTCATGGGGTCGCAAAGAGTCGAACACGACTGAGCGACTGAACTGAACTGAACTGAACTGAAAAAGCTTTTATATAGCAAGGGAAACCATCAATAAAGTGAAAAGACAACCTACCAAATGAGAGAAGAATTTCAAACGATATATCCAATAAGAGATGAATATATATGGAGAAGGCAATGGCACCCCACTCCAGTACTCTTGCCTGGAAAATCCCATGGATGGAGGAGCCTGGTAGGCTGCAGTTCGTGGGGTCACTAAGAGTTGGGCATGACTGAGCGATTTCACTTTCACTTTTTGCTCTCATGCATTGGAGAAGGAAATGGCAACCCACACCAGTATTCTTGCCTGGAGAATCCCAGAGACAGAGGAACCTAGTGGGCTGCCATTTATGGGGTTGCACAGAGTCAGACACGACTGAGGCAACTTAGCAGCAGCAGCAGCAGCATACAAAATATATAAAGGACTCATACAATTCAACAATGAATAATCTGATTGAAAAATGGGCAGAGAAGCTAAATGGATAATATTTCCCAAGGAAGACATACAGGTGGCCAACAAGTACTTGAAAAGATGTTCAACATCACTAATTTTTAGAGAAATGCAAATCGTCAATCAGCTATTATCAAAATGATAAGAAATAATAAGTGTTGGTGAAGGTGTGGAGAAAATGGAATCCTCACACATGATTGGTGAGAATGTAAATTGATGCAGGCCACTATGGAAGATAGTATGGTGAGTCCTCAAAAAATTAAGAATAGAACTACCATATGATCTAACTATCTCACCTCTGGGATTTTATCTAAAGAATAAGAAAATAGTAATCCTAAAAGATATCTGTACCCCTAGGATCACTGCAGCATTATTTACAATAGCCAAGAAACAACCTAAGTGCCCATCAATGAATGAATAAAGAAGATGCAGTATACGTGTACATACACACACACACATGCACACACACACACGCATGCACACACACAGTGGAATACTACTCAGCCATCAAAAAGGGCAAAATCTTGCCATTTGCAACACAGATAGACCTGGAGGGTATTACACTAAGTGAAATAAGTCAGATAAAGAAAAACACTATATGATTTAACTCATATGTGGAGTATAAAAAACTAACAAACAAACAAAACAAAATAAATGAATAAACCAAAACAAACACTGATACAGAGAAAAAAGTAGTAATAAGGATAGGGTAAAATGGGTAAAGGGGTTCTACTGTATGGGTAACTGATGGAAAATAAATTTTGGTGATGAAGATGGTATAGGGTATATAGAAATAGAAATATAATGCACACATAAAACTTAAGATATGTCATAAATCAATGCTACTTGAATTTAAAAAAGACTTACATGTAAGTCTTTAAAAATAAACATAGGAAGAGGAATAGTTCAGTGGTTCTATGGTTGCTGAGAAGGTAACTGGGAAGCTCATTTATGGAATAATCATTTTTGGAAGTATATGAATACCTCCAATTCAATACTAAGGCATCAAAATCTTAACTGTATAGTTTCTTTTTAAATATCTATATGAAATATCTTACAATATCATTTATTTTATGAAAAATGCTTATAAAATAACATGTACAAAGCTGCTTAAAAGTGATTACTGAAAACAGTTTAGTTTCTTACAGGAGATATGCTTTTAGTGACTACATTTAATGACATTTTTACAACCTATAAACATCCATCTCCATCACTGTGTCACAGCAATAATTTTACATTATTTAACATAATCTCTATAGCCACATTTCAATGGAAAAACTGCCAATAAATAATGTTAAACATATAATAACGAACAAACTTTATGTACAAGTTACTATTAATTTACTGTTAACATAAAAATGGAAAAGGCTGGAAGACATCAATCATACACTGTTTGTATAATTTTCTGATGCTTTCATTATAATATTAATTATGTAGATTTATATTTCAAAAGAAAGTAGATGAAAATATTATTTAATTACCTTTTTAAGTATTGTGTCAACACATTTTCTCAGTGGGTGGTTATACTTGATGCTCTCATTCACTTTACGAACTTCCTATAAGAACAGTAAGAGGAATAAAAATATTTCCATTTCTATAGATTAGGTGTTTCAAATCAGGATGCTCTAGGTATTATATATATTCTCACAAGTTTAGTAACAACCTAAATAACTCAGCATATAAAACTCAAGAGTTCCATCTCTGAATAAAAGTTCTTAATAACAAAAATAAAAATATAAAATTATAGAACAAATTTATCTACACCCTCACATTTTCTATATATTTCTAAGTTTACTGCCTTATCATTTGGTATACAAAGATGAATATGCATTAGAAAAACTCATGAACCATCTGTCCAACTTTGCAATTCTAAAAGAACAACACTTTGTTCTTCCATCTTGCTCCTCAAGCTCAATTATCTCATTATCCAAAATGCAGCAAAGAAACCAGAAGCAGAACAGGCTAAAAATATCACAAAGCACCTGCTCCTTCCCAACAACAGAGTACTTTCAGCAGTCACAACTAATGATTCATTTCACATTTTTAAGATTAAGAGTACATTATATGTCAGCACTGTCCTAGGTGAAAGGTCACCACAGTCCATACTGGAGGGTGGAGTGGGAAGACATGGTATTGTAAGTCTTTCACTAAGATTACAGTGTGGTGATGAGATAATTAAATAAACAATTTAAAGAGTAAGAAAGGCATGAAGGCATTAGGCAAGGGAATCTTTAGAAGCACTAGTTCTCAAAGAATCACAATATCCTATAATACTACAGGAAATTTTTGAAAAGTTGGAACCACTTTTCTAGGAAGAAGAAACAGTATGTTCAAAGGCTGGGAGGCAAGAGTGAACCAACCAGGATATTAAAAAGAACATTCTGATTATAGGGCAGAGAACGGCCTTAAGGGATGTAAAACTGGAGGCAGAGAAACCATAGGGTGTATAGACAAAGCTGTGAAAAAATAAAATATATATGGAAAAAAATATTATCCTTAATATATGAAGCGTTTTAAAAAATCAACAGAAAAATGGGAAGCTATAGAAGAAATGCCACTGGCCAATAAATAACTGAAAAAAATATTCAATCTCACTAAAAAAAAAAAACAAGTTTTAAAAATAAGGACAGTTTTCTTGTAAAATTATAAAAAATTGCTATTTTGTAATGAGGTAAGACTGTAAGGGGAAAGGCCTCCTATATACAATAAAATGTCAAATAACCTATTTGGAAAATAACTTAGCAATATCCACCAAAATTTAAAATACGCAGACCCATGAATAATCTGTACCAACAGACATTGCTCCTGTCAAAGAGCTTAGCTGAGTGAAGAAAACAGGTATGATTCAAACAGAAATGGTGTGAAAACTGCTCTATAATCTAACATGGAAAATTTTCTGATGAACTGATTATTTAAACTGAGATAAAAAGCTAAACTGAGGATTGGAGTCAACCAACCAAAGGAAAGAGTAAGAATATTCCAGACAGAGGGACAGCATGTACGAAAGTCTCCAAGCAGAAGAGAACAAGGAGTTTCAAGAAAGTGAAAGAAATCCAGTGACTAACGGGTAAGGAGAGTAATGGTCTGAGTACTGCTTGATCAGGCAGATGAATGGATAAGAAAGCTGTGGTACATATACACCATGGAGTATTACTCAGCCGTTAAAAAGAATTCATTTGAATCAGTTCTGATGAGATGGATGAAACTGGAGCCGATTATACAGAGTGAAGTAAGCCAGAAAGAAAAACACCAATACAGTATACTAACACATATATATGGAATTTAGGAAGATGGCAATGACGACCCTGTATGCAAGACAGGGAAAGAGACACAGATGTGTATAACGGACTTTTGGACTCAGAGGGAGAGGGAGAGGGTGGGATGATTTGGGAGAATGACATTCTAACATGTATACTATCATGTGAATTGAATCGCCAGTCTATGTCTGACGCAGGATGCAGCATGCTTGGGGCTGGTGCATGGGGATGACCCAGAAAGATGTTATGGGGAGGGAGGTGGGAGGGGGGTTCATGTTTGGGAATGCATGTAAGAATTAAAGATTTTAAAGCAATGGCAAAGGAAAAAAAATAATAAAATAATTATTAATGTAAAAAATAAATAAATAAAAAATAAAGAAGAGCTAAGTAAATGGAAACATATCCCATATTCATGGCTTGGAAAACTTGAGATCATTAAGATGTAATAAAAATAAATAAAAATTTAAAAAAAAAAGAAAAGTAAGAGCAAAGTACTCCAGAAGGCCTTAGCAGCAGTTCATTTTGAGGTCAATGAACAGGCCTAAAAACAGAATGAAAAGATTTGGCTTTTTAAAAGGTGCTTGAAGTAATCATTACAATTTTCCATTCTAAGCTACCTTAAAGTTCTGTTGACTTGTTACCATAACTTTGAATATAAACTATAGTCTGTTTTTATTTCATTAATGAAAGTATTTTCCTCTAAATTCTTTAGCTATAATAATAGCTTATTATACAAAAGTTGTGTAAGTATAAAATATTGATATTGGCTATAACTTATGAGTTTAAATTCCTTCAAAGTTCATAATTTTTATAAAATGCAGAAAGTATTTAAAATAGTAGCTTCTTTTCTTCATATAAAATAACAGTTTGAATTCTGTCATTATTGTATCATTATAGTTAACTCAACATAATTTGAACTCTGTCATTTCTGTGTCATTATAGTCAACTCTTCACCAGACAAAATACATCAAATCAGACTAAAAGGCAATTTTCAGTGAAAATAAGTAGCTGTTTTTCCCTCTCCAAAATCGTCTGCCTCAAAAAATGACAGCAGGTAGAGGTGACCTCTAGCAAACATTTCTTTTCAATGATTTGACATAGCTTGTAAGTTTTAATGGTTCAAAGAAAAGAAATGGACACACAAGATATACATAATTCACTCCATGGAAAACATATCATAAAACACTAAACTGGTTTTTATAAAACATATTTGGGAGATTTTATGGATAGCTGAAAAATATAATTAATAATTACCCCCTAAAAAGGTGACTGTGATCTGTTAAAAGATGCATTCAAAACCAGTGTATTTTAAGTTTTCTCTCAAACTAAGTTATCAGTAGTCTCATTCCATACTTTATTCTGCACAACTCCATCTGATTGGTTATCCTAAACCATATACAAGGTGTCAGTGATTCCTCACTGCTTTCAAAATATAGTCTGGACTTCAGTATGACTTTCAAGGCCCTCCTTGGCTGTATATCTTTCAAACTTTACAAACTTTGTATTTTATCTTATGCTTAATTAGTTTGGTTTAAAAATCTCCTGATATCTGAGCAGAATGCTGTCACCTATGAAAATTCTACACTTCCTTCAAGGCCCAGGTCATATTTCACTTCCTCCATTTCATCTCCACTGATCGCTACTCTGAAGCGAAACTTCTCAACACTAGAGCATGCATCATTTACACTGCATTTGCCATAAACTGTGAGGAACTGTACAATTTTGTATTCTAGACAGTTAGTATCCTAATGGCAAGTTCCACATAGCACTTCAGATGGCAGGAAGATATTAGGTATTTATTAAATGATAAAAAAAAATTTTCTCCACAAGTTTATAAATTTTCAGACATTCAGAAAACAGGAAGGACCCAAAATTTCCTTAAAATACATAGACAAAGAAATCCATATCTGATAAATTGGGGGAGGGGGTAAAAGGTACAGAGTTCTTTTATTTTGGGGAATTTCCTGCTATTTGCAAAACAACCATTAAGAAAAGAGTGTCTCTTACGATATAAAAATGGATCAAATTAACACTTTGTACACCTTAAATTTAAAGAGCCTCTTGATGAAGGTGAAAGAGGAGAGTGAAAAAGTTGGCTTAAAGCTCAACATTCACAAAACTAAGATCATGGCATCTGGTCCCATCACTTCATGGGAAATAGATGGGGAAACAGTGGAAACAGTGGCTGGGCTCCAAAATCACTGCAGATGGTGATTGCAGCCATGAAATGAAAAGACACTTACTCCTTGAATGAAAAGTTATGACCAACCTAGACAGCATGTTGAAAAGCAGAGACAATGGTCAACAAAGATGCATCTAGTCAAGGCTATGGTTTTTCCAGTAGTCATGTATGGATGTGAGAGTTGGACTATAAAGAAAGCTGAGCGCCGAAGAATTGATGCTTTTGAACTGTGCTGTTGGAAAAGATTCTTGAGAGTCCCTTGGACTGCAAGGAGACCCAATCAGTCCATCCTAAAGGAAATCAGTCCTGAATATTTATTGGAAGGACTGATGCTAAAGCTGAAACTCCAATCCTTTGGCCACCTGATGCGAAGAACTGACTCATTTGAAAAGACCCTGATGCTGGGAAAGATTGAGGGCAGGAGGAGAAGGGGACGACAGAGGATGAGATGGTTGGATGGCATCACCAACTCAATGGACATGGGTTTGGGTGAACTCCGGGAGATAGTGATGGACAGGGAGGCCTGGCGTGCTGCAGTTCGTGGGGTCGCAAAGAGCTGGGCATAACGACTGAGCGACTGAACTGAACTGAACTTATATCAGATATATTCAATAAAAAAAGTGCTTTCTTATTCACATGGAAAATTTTCTCTTATCTAAAATGTTTTAAATCCCTCACACCTCAGACCTATACTAAAATAGCAAAGAAGGCATCAATTCCAATCCTTAATTTACCACAGCCTATTTTTAAGTACAGGACTTCTACATAAAAACAACAACAGTAACAAAATCTATATTAAGATACTGAAGGTTCCTCCCCAAATTTCTGTTGTTTAAACCACCCAGTTCACAGATCTAGAATAATAAACTGCATTTAATTTACACTTGGTGAAGGAATTTTGAATAAACTCATGAAATCTATATTCCTTAAATATGAAAGAACTGAATTTTAATATCAACTTTTGAGGGGAATGCTAGCAAATGATCTTTCAATTATTTTATTATCAAATATAAATTTTCAAATTTTGTAAAAAATTCAAATCTTCAGTTAAAATTTTTCAAATATATCAAGTATAAAAATTACCAAATATAATTTCTTTTGAAAAATATAATAATATCCATAATATGCCTAAGGAATGCTACAGTTCTTAACATTTTATAAATAAATGCTGAAAAGTCAACATAAAAATTTTCAACCACAATCAAAGAATCAGTATTCATCAGTATTCATTCTTTTGTTCACTTAAAAATGGTTGCTGAGTATCTAAGAATTTAGAGAACCAAGGGAGGTGTTATGGGTTGGAACTCTGTTCCCCCAAAAATCATATGTTGTCTCAACACCCAGTACTTCATAATGAAATCTTATCTGGGAATAGGGCTTTCACAGCTTTAACTGGTTAAATTAAGAAAAGGCTTACTGGAATGGGCTGGGCTCCTAATCTTACTGGTGTCCTTATAAACAGAGGAAATTTGGACACACAGGCACACAGGGAGAATATCATGTGAATATGAAGACAGAGATCTACAAGCTAAGGAACATCAAAGATAGTCAGTTAACTGTCAGAAGACAGGAGATGTGGTACAAATTTCCCTATAGCCCTCTAAAGGAACCAACCATGCTGACACCTTGATCTTAGACTTGAGCCCCCAGACCTCTGAGACAAAAAATTTCTGTTGTTTAAACCACCCAGTTTTTTTTTTTTTGCAATAAAAGTGAATTTTTTTTTTTAATTTTTAAATTTTAAAATTTTTAATTTTTACATTCATTCCCAAACATGAACCCCCCTCCCACCTCCCCTCCCCATAACATCTTTCTGGGTCATC
The DNA here is from genome assembly GCF_016772045.2 of Ovis aries. NCBI lineage: Eukaryota > Metazoa > Chordata > Mammalia > Artiodactyla > Bovidae > Ovis > Ovis aries. Next base: position 38,259,870 of record NC_056069.1, on the reverse strand, counting down.
CCCATGCACCAGCCCCAAGCATGCTGCATCCTGCGTCAGACATAGACTGGCGATTCAATTCACATGATAGTATACATGTTAGAATGTCATTCTCCCAAATCATCCCACCCTCTCCCTCTCCCTCTGAGTCCAAAAGTCCGTTATACACATCTGTGTCTCTTTCCCTGTCTTGCATACAGGGTCGTCATTGCCATCTTCCTAAATTCCATATATATGTATTAGTATACTGTATTGGTGTTTTTCTTTCTGGCTTACTTCACTCTGTATAATCGGCTCCAGTTTCATCCATCTCATCAGAACTGATTCAAATGAATTCTTTTTAACGGCTGAGTAATACTCCATTGTGTATATGTACCACAGCTTTCTTATCCATTCATCTGCTGATGGACATCTAGGTTGTTTCCATGTCCTGGCTATTATAAACCACCCAGTTCATGTACTTTGTTATGGCAGCCCCAGGAAACTACCAGAGAAGGCTTCCCTGAAGAATTCTCACTTGTATTGAGAACTGAAAATGAAGTAGGAATTAGCGAAAGTGAATGGAGAAAAGAGGGTTCCAAGAATCTGGGAACACCGCACTCAAAAACAGAACAAAGAAAGCAATGAACATAATGTTTAAGAGTAGGGGTCGGCAAAACAGATCCAATCCAGCCCACCATCTGTTCTTATCTGAACACATCCACTGCTCATTCATATTGGGTATGGCTGCTTTCATGCTAAAGCAGCCAGTGAAGCAGTTTCAGCAGAGAGCATATGGCACAGAAAGCCTACAACAGTTACTATCTGGCCCTTTACAGAAAAGGGCCTGTCCCTATAAAAGCACGAACCAGAGTCAGCCTGCCTGACTCCATCACTCGGTAACTGTGTGAACATGGGAAACTTACCCTCTCTGTGTCTCACTTTCCTTTATAGAAATAAGGATAAAAAACCTCCCTTATAAGGCTGTTTTGAGAATTGAATGTATTAATATACATAAAGTGCTCAGAAAGGCATAGGCAAATACGTCTATAAGTCTACATATTTGTTTGCCTACATGTTTGCTATATCATCACTATTAGCAAGTTTGAGGAACCAAAGTTGACCAGTGTTAGAAGACTTTAGGGGCTTGAGATAAGGCTTGAGATTTTGACATGGGTCAAATCATTTTTTGATTGGCCACATTACAGTATCTTGGAGACTACTCTAACATGAATGAAAGCCTTTAGTATAAGGTTTTAAGCTGAAGATAACATTATTAGAATAGCATATTTTCACAGAAGAGCAAAATCTGAGGTGACTACATTCTTTTTTAAAATCAACTAAACAGCAAAATTTTGTACTTTGTTGTATTTTGCGTGTATATTATTGAAATGTATACTTTCAACAACTTTATGAGATTTGTTCAAATTATATGCATATTACAAGTGAGCAAAATGAAGTACCTTATTAAGATTATAGACAGGAAACAAAACTGAGGCATACAAATTCCCATGAATATTGTTCTCTAAAGAGGTTTCCAGACTTGGTGGGATTACTTTGGGTCAAACATTCAGGAAGAAGCCCGACCTTTAATAGCAATTTTCATTTCTACTATAATCATAGTAACTACATAACTTATCATCTAACTCTGACCACTTTTTGAGTCTCAACTTTTAACTATTAAAAGTTACCCCAGGATAACAAGCATAAGCCTGCACTGTTAAATACATTCACCCTACATCTTTGTCAATTAGAAGATGGAGATGATATCTTACGAAGTTGAACTGCCAATGAGTCATCTGAATGGGTGAGAAATTCTTTAGAATTACAGCTCATCAATTTTTCAGTCTAAAGTCCACCAGTATGCTGTTAACACCACCAACAACAACAAAACCAACAGTGTATACAAAAAGTGATACTTAAAACTTGATGACTGTTGACTCCAGCATTTAAACTTGCTTACCTCCATAACATCTTCTAAAGTCTCTTCTGCATCTGCTTTCTCTGTCATCAATTTGGCTGCCTTAAAATAAGTTTTCATGAGTAGATAACCTCTTTTTGCGCCATTCCAGTATGACCGAGGAATTTCTACCAAGCCATACCCCAACAACAACACAAGAAGAAACAGACCCCATGTATTTGCAGCTGCTATCCCAATTGTCTGAAGCTGGTTCCTTAGAAAGAGAAAACATAAGCAGATAGCTGTGATACATTTTTCTAACAAAAACATAAAATGAAACTAACTAGTGTTAAAGGGTTTTTCAGAAAACAACTGCCCTACAATATAGATCCAATGTTATATGAAAAGTTTCAACCTTCAAATCTCAGCTCCTCTTTTAGTAACAGTAGATAATCTGTGTTGTAATGAAAAGTTAGAGTGTGACTGCAGAAATAGACACAGCAAACACTGCTTCTATTAGAGTTAAAATTAGAATCTTAGGAAAATTTATGGCAAAAATTATCCTGAAGAAAATACATTTTTCATTAGGCACTTTCTTATTTAATATTAACCAAGAGAAGACTGAAAAGAATTTTAAGCCTGGAAAAATTTTGTTTTGAAGCAGACACACACACATCTCAAGCATCCAACAGTAAGGATAATCACTACTACTCTATTCCTAAGCTTTTCAGATATGACTCTTCACATGTATCATAATACATTACAAGTATAACACAGATTTCAACTTTATTTGAATGACAAATCTAAAGTTAAAGAGAAATAGGCCCTCATATTATAATCAGAACAAAAGAAAATATTCACAACTTACAATGAAAAATAAATCCAGGTATTTAGTCATACGCAAGATTTTAAAGTCTATGAAAAAATCATGAGAGTTAATACTTTTAACATAGCTCTTTGATAAAACATCAGTTCTTTGTCTAATATGTATATTCAAAGAAGTTATTCTATATTTTCCTTCTCAGTAATATGGGGTATTATGATATTCTTTCGGGGGAACCCATAAAACACGTCATGGTAGGTTTCCCAATGAAATGTTTACTTGTATATGAAATAAAATTTCATTTTAAAAAATGCAAATGTACACAGAAACAATGTTAAGAACATGGTTTATCTTACCATTCTAGGTGCAAGTGTGGGTTGACAGCTACATAAATTAAAAATGCTCCAAAAATCAGCAAATAGGTGCCATAATAGATTGCATTCTCAATTAGTGCAGTTTTGATCTTCCCAGTGATGGAAAACCCTCCTGATCTTGCATATGACTGCATGAAAGGTAACAGAATCCTGGATGATTAGAAAAAATATGATTAGAAAACACTTGACATGTCTGTATAATTTCAAAACACTGGAAACATCTAAATCTCAATTTTAATGTGTGGTTCTTCTCATGAATCAATATGATTTTGAGTAATAACACTGAACCAAACTATAAGAGAGGGCTGAATATTTTCTAACATTAAATTCTGGGGAGAAAAAAGCATATTCCTGGGAGCAAAAACAACTATCAACAGAGAGTGCAACAGTACTGTCTGACTTACAAGGAATCTGAAAAAGGCCTTTAAAACTTTTTTGAATTAATTTAGATTACATCCAAAGAATAGTAAGGAATCATTTTCTTTAACTGAAGGGAGACACGACCAAACTTTTGTTTTCTATGGACTGATACGGGTTCAACATGGAGAATGGGCTTAAATGGAACAAAACTGTAACTATTTAGAATGGGTAAGGGGTGGTGGTGTGCTAAGCAGGAGAGAAGGGTGGCTGTCAGTATACTGATTTTGAAGTATAGGCAGGTCTAGTCCCTCAGTCCTTTGACTCTGGGAACCCCATGGACTGTAGCCTGCCAGGCTCCTCTGTCCACAGGCTTTCCCAGGCAAAGATAATGGAGTGGGTTGCCATTTTCTTCTTCAGAGGATCTTCCCGACCCAGGGATTGAATCCGGGTCTCCTGCATCACAGGTGGACTATTTACCAACTGACTGAGCCACAGGGAAGCCCAAATGTCAGGGGAAAGTGTCCTGGATACATCCTAAAGGAGCTGCACAGGAAGTAGCTGGCCATCCAGCTTCAGAATTCAAGAGAAAGAACAGAAATACAGACAGATTTGGAGTCATCATCATATCAATGGTACTGAAATAACATCAGTAGATGAGATCTGGAAGGGTTTATATACATAGAATGAATGAGAAGGAAAGATCTGAGACTGATGCCTCAAAAATATCAACTTTTAAATGAAAGGCAGACAAACAGAAGGAAAAGCCAACAAAGGAGACTGAGGGAACAGTCAAGAATTATGGAAGACAACAAAGAAGTACACGGAGAAGAAAGTGTTTGAAAGTGGAGACAGGAAACAGTAAAATCAAAGGCTGCCAACAGGTAAATAAATTAAGAGCCTGTATGTGTAAGTGGAGAAGGGAGAACAGGAAACAGGGTTCAGTGGGTTGTGGAAAGAATAAGCAGTGAGCAAATGGAGACACAAAATGCAGACAATTCTAGAAGTTTGGCTATGTAGGATAAACTATGGTATATTCAATAAGTAGAAACCTTTACAGAAATTAAAAAAAAAAAAAAAGAATACTGAGACATACAACACAGAAGAATCTTCCAAATTATATGAGCAAAAAGAGAAGCAAAAAGGTACATACTGTGTAAGTCCATAAAGCTGAAAAAGCAGGCAAAACTAATCTATGGTAACAGAAGTCAGAATCATGTGTTACCTTTGGGGAGCGTAATGACTGGGAGAGAGGTATGTGGGAAGCTTCTGGGGATATTATTAATGTTCTATATCACAATCTGAGTGCTCATTATATGGGTATATTCACTTTGAAGAAAAGTCAAACTAAATACAGTCTGTGGGATTTTCTGTACTAATTTATACTTTTAAAAAAGTCTCTCTAAAAAAATTACAGCAGTGATGAGTAGATCATTGAGGGGAAGACAGAAAGTTGGAAAGGGCTCTGACTTGAATTTTCTAACAAGAGCTGAAGGAGATAGGTCCATTATTTCAGGAAGAGGGATTAACTTTAAGAATGACTCTTATATTCTTAGAGGGAAGGAAAGAAAGGATAGGTAGATAGGTTTGCTGGTGAGAAGCTGAAAAGAGGTGCCATCTGACGATTCGTTTTTCACTGGATGGCAGAAAGTAAAGTCATCTGCAAGGAGAGAAAGTGGCTGTTTCTAGGATGTAAGAGAGAGTCACAATCACTGCTGAGATTTGCAATAACTGGAAAGATTTGCTGTGAAGAATGAAGAGCAAACAGATGAGAAACTCAAAGGGTCAAAGTTTGGCAATGTTGAAGAACTAGCCGAGTTCAATGTGTATGCTACAGGCATGCTATACTCTGCTGTGTGATTTTTCTCTTGCCATGTTCTCCACCTCCAGTTTACTTGTATTATATTTATTATAAAATGCTCAACAGGCAGTGGAAAAAGTATGAATGAGTCTGGAGCACAGCAGAAAGACAAAGATATAGGGTAGAAAAAAAAAAAAGATTTGGAATGCATCACAGGTTAATGAAACCATGGCTATAAATTACAGTTATTCAGGGAGAGTCAGATAACAAGATGACCAAAGATGGAACCCTTGGGAACACCAACATTTAGAAAATGGGCCACAGAAATGGAGCATTTAAAGGAAATCCAGAAGTTTGCACTAAGCATACAGAAAACCAGGGGTTAATGATGACCTTAGCAAGAGACCAGTTTCACATAATAATGGGGCTTGAAGAAAACTGAATTGAAGAAAGTCCAGAAAGAAGGCAGTAACGAAGAAGAAATGGTGACAAGGAGAAGTTTTTGTCTCTGTTTTCTATTTCTTGTTTATTTATTTCTTTTCATTCCTTTTAAGATAAGACAGACCTGAATGAGGGGAGAAAGCATATAGATTTAAGGGAAAATATACATAAATAAGTTCTAAAATATGAAAGTTCACTGAAAAAATAATCCCTTTTTAAAATTTAGCCAAAATATTGAAAATTTTATCCTTTACCACCACTTACCATGTTAAAAATTGTGAAGTCCAATATACTACCCTCCAGAAAATTGGCATGATTCCATCAGGAATGTAACTCCATGGCTTGAAACACGGATGTTGGCTAATAACAATTTAAAACCAATTAATCAAATGCTACTTAAATGAACTGCACAATTAATTTGTGTTGGCAAAGTTTACATTCAGCTTTAAATTATGGATTCTATTTTGTAAAATTTTATAGAAAATTAAAATTCAAAACTTACATTCAGCTTTAAATTATGGATTCTATCTTGTAAAATTTTATAGAAAATTAAAATTCAAAACTGTCAAAAAACACACAAAGGGAACAAAACTCTTTTAAGGAGGAATGCATTTAAATTTTTAATTTTTTTAAGTCTTTTAATAAAAAGAGGACATAATGTACTAATAGACTAATGAAGTGACAGCTTTAAAAGTAAATGCATTATGAAATCAAACTCTTGAGATGATTACCTTTAAAATATACACTCACTTCATTGGATTGGTTACGGTGGCAAGAAAAAAAGGTTATCAGGTGATTAAGTCCTAGAAACTGGAACCCTAACTTACCAGTCACTATAGCATACGTCCTATGGAGACAGATGCTAGCATCTATACATAATTCTGTTTGAATTTTCTGAAAACATGTTTATCTGACCATAGATTCTTTCAGTAATAGTCAGCATTCCTAAATTGTAAAGCTATTCTTCAGTCCAAGGGCTTCCAACACTCCACAGTGGTGCTTCAAAAGGGAATAACTACTACATTTAAAATTCACCCTTTCTAGCTTTGATTTTAAAATAAATAAATAAAAGCTTCATGCTGCTAAGTCACTTCAGTCGTGTCCGACTCTGTGCAACCCCATAGACGGCAGCCCACCAGGCTCCCCCGTCCCTGGGATTCTCCAGGCAAGAACACTGGAGTGGGTTGCCATTTCCTTCTCCAATGCAAGAGAGTGAAGTCGCTAGGTCGTGTCCGACTCAGCGATCCCATGGACTGCAGCCCACCAGTCTCCTCCGTCCATGGGATTTTCCAGGCAAGAGTACTGGAGTGGGGTGCCATTGCCTTCTCTGTAAAAGCTGCATGAAGAAGTATATAATATTACTTAAAGCACTAGCAAAAACTACGTGTGTTCATCGCTCAGTCATGCATGACTCTTTGTGACCCCATGGACTGCAATCCACCAGGTTCCTCTGTCCATGAGATTTTCCAGGCAAGGATACTGGAGTGGGTTGCTATTTCCTATAGCCAATACTTATTAGTTTTTTACTGGGAAGTTTGATATGAATTCAATATAACCTTTTGATAATTTGAACTTTATTCTCAGTCTAAAACCATGTTTTTAAAGGATGCACATATATCAAAGGAATATCCTATGTATGGAATAACCTCCTCTTCCTTCATTACAACCTTGTAAATTAGCAAAACAAGAAAATGCACACCCCATTTTTTTTTACTGGATTGGAAAAACAGCTTTTGGAAATCTAATCTTAGTAAAGAACTAAAAAAATCAGGTCTTCTCCAAGTTTCTATTAGCATCTGCTGAGAGGTCTTAAATGCCAGTAAATATTTAAAATGTATTCAAGATTAAAATTTAAATAGGATACAGGTAATGAAAAGTCTATTAGCGAAGGATGAAGAAGGGAGGTGAGTAGAGAATGAGGATAAAGTTATAAATATAAAATCCAGATGCTAAAACTGACAATTTTTAAACAAATTGCCCCTTAAAACATTTTTTTTAAAAAAGGAAGAAAGTACCTTGGGACTGGGGTAGCAGTTGCATACAATCCTGTCATGTTGCTACCCTCAGGAGGGCTTGAGTTTGCAGCAGCATGTTTGCACCGGTTGTATATTGTCTAAAGCAATAAAGGCATGGTTTAAAAATGAAAACCAAAAAGTTAAGAAGTACTTAAGGGATATTGGACTGTATCAAGCTCTTTACCCAAAATTACCTTCCTGGCTATGCTTTTTAGTGATCAAATTCATATGATTGACACTTGCTTAAAATATAAGTTTAACTTTTATATAACTGAGTTATCTTAAAAACATATCTCAAACATGCTGTCTGATTACAACTGCCTTTTAAATTGTGAAAATTAGTTTCACCTCTTACCGTACTAACATCCAGAGGGAGTATAAACACAATCAGAAAGCAGAGATACCAAGCTAGCAGTGTTCCAACAATGACAAGTCTATGCTGCTTCTTAAAGTCTCCATATCGATGAAGTAGGAATAACGCCAGGAAAAAGACAAAAACAATCTCGAGTCCCAAAGCTGCACCACTCATTATTCAATGTTTCCTTTGATTCAACAAAGTAATTCATATATAGGCCTGGATCATTTCTATAAGCCAAGAAGAAAAAAAATAAGGCAGTGTTAACATATAAAATGACCACTTGGAAATTTCCCAATTATTTTTTATTCATGTACTAACAAATTCTTTAGAAAACTGTCAGGCTTTACACCTGACTCTGAGTAAGATAAAAAGGATAAACCCTATTCTCAAGTACTTCTGTTTTTTAAAGTATATGTTGAAAATTTTGCATAAATTATATCTTTAGGAAAAAAACTATTTTAGCAAAAATAACACTAGTTCCAAAAATATTACCAAGTAAGAATACTAGATATGAAGTTTAGATATAGTGTCACTTGGAGTTGTTCCTTAATATTATAAATCCTAACATTTTATATAAATACACTATTGACTGATCCTACAAAATTAGATATTCTGTAAAATAAAGGTTTCTAAGTCATCCATGATCATTACTTCAGATTTTCTAAAAAAGAGGGAGGGAGAAACAGAAAGAGAGAAACCATTTGAAAGTAACATTTCCTTTGTTTGAAGCAGTATTTTTCTTTCATATGAATCTTGTCTAAATTTCAGGACTTGAAATTCTTATTCATCTCCTGTGCCACAAAATACACTTATCTTTTCCATCTATCTATATCAATCTTATTGTCTTTAAAGTTACTTCACCTATTTTATAGGCAGAAAAATTTATCTATGATTAGTGAATAAAGTTATATATTTGAAAATATTTTAATTATAAATGTTGATGATACAGACACCAGAAAATGGTTTATTTGATATCTCTCTACTCTTATAAAATAATTTACCTTTACTAACTGAAGACAACATATGTGCTTTCCACCTCTATAAAATCAATGTCAGGCATTTCTGGGTGTCTATGGACTAACTACAATATCCCAAGGAAAAATTAATATCTTAACATATAGAATCAACCCACCATATGATACAACCCACCAAAATAAAACAAGGTAGAATCAATAAAATATGTCAAATTAACAAACATTCCCAACCAAAGCTAGTTATTAAAAGAATAAAGAAAGTCTGAGTACTTTACAGGTTAAATTTAAATTTATATAAGAAATACCCTTTTATGGAATATCACAAATGAAAATCACATTTAATAAACTATTTACTTCATTATTTCTTTATATTACTGAAGTAGTTTCCTTCCATCCTTCTGTGGATTTCAACCAGTATTTTCATTCTTCAGTTCAGTTCAGTCGCTCAGTTGCATCCGATTCTTCGTGACCCCATGAATCACAGCATGCCAGGCCTCCCTGTCCATCACCAACTTCTGGAGTTCAGTCAGACTCATTTCTATTGAGTCAGTGATGCCATCCAGCCATCTCATCCTCGGTCGTCCCCTTCTCCTCCTGCCCCCGATCCCTCCCAGCATCAGAGTCTTTTCCAATGAGTCAACTCTTCGCATGAGGTGACCAAAATACTGGAGTTTCCGCTTTAGCATCATTCCTTCCAAATAAATCCCAGGGCTGATCTCCTTCAGAATGGACTGGTTGGATCTCCTTGCAGTCCAAGAGACTCTCAAGAGTCTTCTCCAACACCACAGTTCAAAAGCATCAATTCTTCGGCGCTCAGCTTTCTTCACAGTCCAACTCTTACATCCATACATGACCACTGGAAAAACTATAGCCTTGACTAGACGGACCTTTGTTGGCAAAGTAATATCTCTGCTTTTCAACATGCTATCTAGGTTGGCCATAACTTTTCTTCCAAGGAGTAAGCGTCTTTTAATTTCATTCTTAGGTATCTAAAATAGAAACCCATTTGTCATTCTCTATCTTCATTTCCTCTATGTTTTACTTCAAAGCACTTATCTACCTGATACAACGTATGTTCTTTATTGTTTCCCTGTAAAAACCCCCACCACACACACATAAACACACATTCTCTTTCTCCATGAGAGCAGAGGGCAGGCATGCTCAGTTGTGTCTTGACTCTTTGCAACCCCACGAACTGTAGCCCACCAGGCTCCTCTGTCCATGGATTTTTCCAGGCAAGAATACTGGAGTGGGTAGCCATTTCCTACTCCAGGAGATCTTCCTGACCTAGGGATTGAACTCAAGTCTCTTGCATCTCTTGTATTGGCAGGCAGATTCTTCACCGCTGCGTCACCTGGGAAGCCCCATGAGAGCAGAGGCTTCACTGTTTTGTTCAGTACTGTACTCTATGCCTATATGATAGTGTCTGGCATATAGTTGCTATTCAAAAAATATCTGTCAAGTGAATAAGTAAATGAATAAAAAACATTACTGTATACTACAGTACATACACTATTATTACTGACGACTTCAAAGATAACATAACACCCACTATTGTCTCCAAAATTGATTTTACATACATTTATTACAACTCAAGGTCTTCCCTGAGGGCTTCCCTCAAGGGCTCAGCGGTAAAGAATCTTCCTGCCAATGCAGGAGTAAAGAGTAAAGTGAAAGTCACTCAGTCCTGTCTGACTCTTTGAGACCCCATGGACTATCAGTCTACGGAATACTCCAGGACAGAATACTGGAGTGGGTAGCCTTTCCCTTCTCCAGGGGATCTTCCACATGGGTTCAACCCCTAGATTGGGAAGATCCCCTGGAGAAGGAAATGGCAACCTGCTCTAGTCTTCTTGCCTATGAATTCCCAAGGACAGAGGAGACTGGTAAGCTACAGTCCATGAGGGTCACAAAAGACTCAAACATGACTTAGCAACTATACAACAATATTACAACTCAAAAAAGGCTTAAAATTCTGCTCATTACTAACTACTACTCAAAATTTCAAGTTTCAATATCAAAGGAAAATCTTGTATCATTACGGTATGCCAAATCTTATTTTTAAGCCAAGAATAGGTTAAGTGACAGCCAGACATAGAATATGCTGATGAAAACCACTACCATCTTTTAAGATACAGCACTTTTAGGAAAAAAATTATTCAGTGTGAATTTACTAAATATAATTATCATATGAAAACCCTTTTATGGTTTGACTTAGATATTTATTTTCCCTGAAATTGTTCAACACAAGGAGTATGACAACCATAGAAAAAAAGAATGAATATCAGAGATAAGCAAGGAGATGCTAAAGCATGGCAGACTGAAATGATAGAATGTTACTAAAGTATAAGAAATGATACTTGTTAAGATTATGTAATAACATTAGAAAACTACCATAACATTAACAGAAAAACTAGATTCATGTATTTTTAGATAATATGCAAAAAAATAAGAATGAATGAACAACAATGAAATACATGGAGACCTTAATAGTCATTAGGTAGTAAGATAATAGTTTAAGCAAACAACACAATCAGTTACAAACTTCCTGGTAGTTACTAATTATTCTTTTATGATGGCTGTCAATTTTTCAGCTTGATTCATACTACTTTTAATGTTATAGATGAATAAGCAGAATTATGGATCCTTTATTCTAGTAAAAAAGAAATGATTTGGTTACATTTCTTCCCATACTCAGTGTATGTGTCTCTTATTGCTATTGCCCATTTGAATGCAGAGTTCCAAAGAATAGCAACGAGAGATAAGAAAGCCTTTCTCAGTGATCAGTGCAAAGAAACAGACGAAAACAATAGAATGGGAAAGACCAGAGATCTCTTCAAGAAAATCAGAGATGCCAAGGGATCATTTCATGCAAAGATGGACTCTAAATAAAGGACAGAAATGGTATAGACCTAACAGAAGCAGAAGATATTAAGAAGAGGTGGCAAGAATACACAGAACTGTATAAAACAGATTTTCACGACTCAGATGACCATGATGGTGTGATCACTCACCTAGAGCCAGACATCCTGGAATGTGAAGACAAGTGGGCCTTAGAAAGCATCACTACGAACAAAGCTAGTGGAAGTGATGGAACAGCAGTTGAGCTATTTCATATCCTAAAAATGATGCTGTGAAAGTGCTGCACTCAATATGCCAGAAAATTTGGAAAACTCAGCAGCGGCCACAGGACTGGAAAAGGTCAGTTTTCATCCCAATCCCTAAGAAATCCAATGCCAAAGAATGCTCAAACTACTGCACAATTGCACTCATCTCACACACTAGTAAAGTTATGCTCAAAATTCTCCAAGCCAGGCTTCAGCAATACGAACCGTGAACTTCCAGATGTTCAAGCTGGTTTTAGCAAAGGCAGAGGAATGAGAGATCAAATTACCAACATCCACTGGATCATCAAAAAAGCAAGAGGGTTCCAGAAAAACATCTACTTCTGCTTTATTGACTATGCCAAAGCCTTTGACTGTGTGGATCACAACAAACTGTGGAAAATTCTGAAAGAGGTGGGAATACCAGACCACCTAACCTGCCTCTTGAGAAATCTGTATGCAGGTCAGGAAGCAACAGTTAGAACAGGACATGGAACAACAGACTGGTTCCAAATAGGAAAAGGAGTACACCAAGGCAGTATATTGTCATCCTGCTTATTTAACTTCTATGCAGAGTACATCATGAGAAATCCTGGGCTGGATGAAGCCCAAGCTGGAATCAAGATTGCTGGGAGAAATATCAAAAACCTCAGATATGCAGATGACACCACCCTTATGGCAGAAAGCAAAGAATTAAAGAGCCTCTTGATGAAAGTGAAAGAGAAGAGTGAAAAAGTTGGCTTAAAGCTTAACATTCAGAAAACTAACATCATGGCATTCAGTTCCATCACTTCATGGCAAATAGATGGGGAAACAGTGGAAACAGTGGCTGACTTTATTTTGTGGGGGAGGGCTCCAAAATCACTGCAGATGGTGACTACAGCCATGAAATTATAAAGAGCGCTTGCTCCTTGGAAGAAAAGTTATGACCAACCTAGACAGCATATTAAAAAGCAGAGACATTACTTCGTCAACAAAGGTCTGTCTAGTCAAGGCTATGGTTTTTCCAGTAGTCATGTATGGATGTGAGAGTTGGACTATAAAGAAAACAGAGTGCCAAAGAATCGATTCTTTTGAACTGTGGTACTGGAGTGCAAGGAGATCCAACCAGTCCATTCTAAAGGAGATTAGTCCTGAGTGTTCATTGGAAGGACTGATGATGAAGCTGAAACTCCAACACTTTGGCCACCTGATGCAAAAAACCAACTCATTTGAAAAGACCCTGATGCTGGGAAAGACTGAAGGCAGAGGAGAAGGGGTCAACAGAGGATGAGATGGTTGGATGGCATCACCAACTCAATGGATATGACTTTGAGCAAGCTTCGGGAGCTGGTGATGGACAGGGAGGCCTGGTGCAGTCCATGGGGTCGCAAAGAGTTGAACACAGCTGACTGACTGAACTGAACTGATTGCTGTTGTAAAGAATTAGAAACTCAGTGGCTTAAAACAACACCCACACATCAGTTTCAGTGGGTCAGCTATCTAAGCAGAGTGTGGTTCAACTAAATTCTCAAGACTGAAATTAAAGTGTCAGCAGGTGTTCCTTTCTGGAGACTGAGGAACTCTGCCCATGGCAAAGGTCATGAGGAAGGAGGTTTGGCATACGCAAAGGCATGATCAAGCCTCAGGAAACCCCCTGTTCCCGAGCATCTACCCCAAAACCAGAGTCTGTTTTATGCTCACCTACACCTCCGACTTTACGGGGGGCTCTCCCCCATAACCATTTCTCTCGGAGGAGTAAACGCGCAACTCCAAGGCAATAAAAATTCCTGGGCATGACAAGAGTATTTCAGCTTAGGGACTCCTCTGAAGGTTATCTAGCCCGCCTGTATAGGTTCGTCTGGCCACATGTGATTGTTTACAGCCTCCCAACCTGAGAGGCACAAGATGTTTTAGACTTACTAAAGGCAAATTATTTGGGGGACTTGGAAATTATTAGTATAGTGTGTTGGTTAGGAATTATATTGGTGAAGGGTTTTTCATTTGTTGTGTCAATAATTGCTGCTAATTCCCTGCCCTGGGTGGGACAAGGATGTCTCAGGTCAAACCTCTCTGCTGACAGACTAGCTTGTGTGACAGGATTATCCATACTCATGATTGTTTACTACCTCTCAACCATAAACAGCACAGAGAGTTTTGGAGTATTTTGAGAGTCTTAATTAGCATAGGGCTTTTTCTTCTTCTTGAGTCAATGATTGCCGCCAGGCCTCCATATCCTTAGGCACCTGGGAATATATTAATCAATGTATTTGGAATATTGAAAAGGAAATAAAGTAGTTTTTGATGTTAACAATACTAGACTTTTTGAGTTAATGAATTTTCTCTTTTGCAATAGATCACTGTACTTTGTTATAAATCACTGTGTCCTTGCTATGTGAAAATGTAACTTTATCACTATCTTAAGACTAAATAGATCTTAAGGGGAACTTTGGTGAAAGGATTTTTATTTGTTGGGCTGATGTTTGCTGCTAAATCTCCATATTCCCTGTCCTTATAATGAATATAACTAGCATATAGGAGAAATAAGCATTAACCTTTAAGCATATAGGAGAAATAAGTATTAACCTTTAAGATTAATCATGTTAACCTTGGGTTAAATAAATTCCTTTCTTGATTGTAACTCACTACACCCTCACCCTATAGGAATGTAACTTTATTTGGAGGGTGGTGCCTGGTTTAAGAAAAAACACCCTTGGAAAAAATAAGTTTTTTGGTTATCAGAAAGAAAGGATCATAAAATATCAGCAGGTCTCAGTCATGGCCAGAAGATGATGTAATATCCCTAAGACCTTTTTTTTATACATTTATGTGAAGCACCTGATTTTGATAAAGGTCAGGACTGCTGATCCCCAAGTGACTCTGTATTCATCCCTATGTGTAACAAAAGGTATATAAGCAAACCCAAAAATAAAGAAATCAGATCAGTTTCTGGAAAGACTGATTCCCCCATGTCGTTTCTTTCTTGCTCCCTGTTTTTCTGGCTGAATTCCCATCTGGAGCATGAATGCTATTCCACATAATCCAAGTTATTCAGCCTCTTTTTCTCCACTAATCTTCCTACTACACTATCCGTTTCTAATCTCTCTATATATCTGTAATTAAATATGTATTTTTCCAAGGACGCCGACGCAGTCCCCATCTTCGAATCACCCTGGATCCACCGGGGCTGGACCCTGGCACTAAGATCACTTAGGCTGTTGGTAAAGACGGTTGGATGGCATCACCAACTCAATGGATATGAGTTTGAGTAAACTCCAGGAGTTGGTGATAGACAGGGAGGCCTGGTGTGCTGTAGTCCATGGGGTCGCAAAGAGTCGGACACAATTGAGCAACTGAACCGAACGGAAAATTCAGTTTTTACGGCTACGGGACTGAGATCCTGATTTCCTTGCTAGCATTTATCCTTAATTCTAGAGACTTTTTCCCAGTCTTTGCATGTGGTCCTATATACCTCAGAGCCAGTAATGGCTTGTCAAATCCTTCTCAGGCTTGAAATCACTGACTTTCTCTTCTGCCCTTAGCTGGGAGAAAGGTTTGCATTTAAGGGTTCACCTGACCTCACTGGGCCCACCTGAATAAACTATTAATAGTCATATTTACTGGTTCCAGAAGTTAAGGCATAGATACCCTTGATGGCTCTATTATTCTGTTTACCACACCATCTATTTCTCTTCAAACTGAATATTTATTGTCTTGTTTTGACACAATGTTATGCTTGGGGGGGTGTCCCATGAAACTAGAAATGAAACTTGCGGGTTACCCTAACATGAGATGAAAAAATAACAGTTTAAAAGTACATACATTTGACCTTGTAACTAACTTCAAGCGAGGAACTGTTTTATTTTTTACAGTGCAGAATGATAGTACTTTCCAAGGTTCCTTATGAATTCCTATAGCCTGCTTTGGTTGTTTTAAATGAATAATTTTCTATTCAAAGCTGGAGGCACTTTATCTCCATCTTATTTAGTTACCTGTATATTAAATTCATAAAATAATTGTCAATTAAAATCTAATAAAAATAAAGATTGAACAATTCAAGTCTGGCATATTACAAAACTCATTGCCAAGGAGGACAGAAATTTGGCAGTATCAAAAATCTTTAAAAAAGGTACATAGCCTTTGTCCTAGCAACTCCTCTTCAAATAACTTAGAGAAAAAACAAAATGAGGTAAAAATTTATCTACAATATTATTTTTCATAGCAATATTATTTAAACATTAGAAACATAGAAACAACTTAAATATTTGTACTAAATAATTCAGGAAGTCTTAAGAATATCCACCAGTCTCATTGTTGTCCATTATCTTTTTTGACAAAGGGTTTCATAAATCACTAATCTTGCTAACCTAGCCATGACCTATGGGAGCAGGAATCTGTGACAGAGTCAAGGACCACCTAACAGAAAGATAATGATGAAAGGAGCCCACCAGATTCCTTCAGTCTAGAAGAAAGATGAGATCCAGAGGGATTTAGAGATGTTAAGTGGGATCTCAGGGAGTATACAAAAGAAACACACATATATGCATGGACAAATATACATCAAAATACTAACAGCAGTTGTCACAAACTGGTAAAGAGATGACTTCTACTTCTATTTTCCTTGTGCTTTCTTTTGTATGTGTGAGCTTTTCATTTAAACTAATAAACATGCATTTTTGTAATTTTAATACAATTAAAAATGTGTAGTAATACAAAAGCAAAACACATAGCAACTAGACAATGAAAATTTTTGCTGTGGTGTTATTAAGTGCCTGGAATTAGAACTATTTTTAAACACAAATGTTTTATTATATATCATGGGAAACCTGGATTCCAAATCCCAACTCTAATAATTGTGTGATTTTAGGCATTTTTGCTGTTAAATGAGAATATATGATCACCTCACACACATTGCTATGATGGTCAAATGAATTATAAAACATCAAATAAGAGTTCCATAGTAGGTCTTCAACAAATGTCAGTTGTTAATCTCCACCTCCTTCATACCTTGTGCTTCTAGAAGATAACTAGTTGCCTCAATGGTCTCAAAGCATAGCTTTACCCTAAATGGTCTCCCCACCTCAGCTCCCCTGGCCCCCCCAAAAAACAATGAGTGGATACCAAAGACCTTTTGCTTCTCATTCTCTGTGGTTATGACAGTTTGTGTCACATTTATTCCTATAAAACAAAACACAAGCTTCATGCTCACAGAAATTGCTCTCCTTGCCTCGCATGACAAAGTAAGATTACCTCTCTAGGTCTACAAGTTGGCCAAACACCCTTTCCTCTATCTATCGTGTTCTATCCCTTGTGAAGAGACAGAACACACCTCAAAGCCACGTCAAGGGGAACACTTGACACACCAATGTCATCCATTTTTCTAGGCAAAGCATCAAAATGGAGGCGAATCAAAATGAATCACTTGCTGAACTGCAATGAGGTGTAGCTATGCAAAAACACAATCAGGGACAAAAGGGCAAGTATGTCTTTGACAACAACAATGGTCCTTCTGAAATACTACTGTTTATTTAAACTGTGTTTAGACTAACAGGTTAAAAAAAAAACACTAAAATTTAGAGGCAAATCAAAATTTAGTTTCACATGATTAGAAAGGAAAAGGAGACATAAAGCTATTAATATCATAAATAGACATTAATACCACAGTGGCAAAAGTAGGTTTTACTCAAAAATCAAAATGCCAATCCATTCACTCAAAATTTTAGTACCTGATGAGCAGGCACAGTCTGCCTTTGAAAAGACCAGCTCATAAAGTCTCAACTCAGTTTTTTTACCAGTCATCAAGACACTATGTGAGAGTTGGACCATAAAGAAAGCTGAGTGCCGAAGAACTGATGTTTCTGAACTACGGGGTTGGAGAAGACTCCTGAGAGTCCCTTGGACTGCAAGAAGATCCAACCAGCCAATCCTAAAGGAAATCAACCCTGAATATTCATTGGAAGGATTCATGCTGAAGCTCCACTACTTTGGCCACCTGTTGCAAAGAGCCGACTCACTGGAAAAGACCCTGATGCTGGGAAAGATTGAAGGCAAGAGGAGAAGGGGACAACAGAGGATGAGATGGCTGGATGGCATCACTGACTCAAAGGACATGAGTTTGAGCAAGCTCCAAAAGATGGTTAAGGACAGGGAAGCCTGGTAGGCTGCAGTCCATGGGTGGCAAAGAGTTGGTCAGGACTAAGTACTATTTATGTTCAGTTCAGTTCAGTCACTCAGTCGTATCCGACTCTTTGCGATCCCATGAATCACAGCACGCCAGGCCTCCCTGTCCATCACCAACTCCCTGAGTTCACTCAGATTCATGTTCATTGAGTCAGTGATGCCATCCAGCCACCTCATTCTCTGTCGTCCCCTTCTCCTCCTGCCCCCAATCCCTCTGGGTACTATTTCCTGAGTACTTTATGGCTGATAATAATTTTTCAGACTAAACACACTTTAAGTAGAAAATTTAGAGGTTAAGATCATTTTGGAATCTAAAACATCCCATCCCAAATATTTTCCAAAAGGGAGGTGGGGGAGATAGGAAGGAAAGATTGGTATCAACTGAACAAGAGAACACAGACAAACATTTTATCAAAACCTGACTCTGAAATTGAATAAAAAATTTTCAACGAGACCTAATGATTCATCACACAGGCTGTGTTAACTTAAATATGTATCTTTACTCAGATATGTGCATAAGAACTAGGAGACAACTCAAGATCCAAACAATGAAAAATCAAAAGAATTAGAACAGAACCAGATGTGAGTAATGAAAGTCAACAGTACCACCAGTCAAAATTTAAATCTTCAAAAGATAATCATTAATTCCACATTAAATGATTTCAGGTATAAGGACAATTCAGCTTAGGATATAGATAGAATACCACAAGAGAACGTTAACTCCCACTCTAAAAATGCAAAAAAGGCATAACATCTTTTGAAGCCATCTTTAATAAATAAGCCAAGTTGGCAAACCAACCAGGTGAACTGAATTCCAAAGTGTAACAAGCCCTTTTGAAGAAAAATGGACATATTCAAACTGTTTCACCTTTGGCAAGGCATGAGAGGCAGCAATCATTAAGCAGGTAAGAAGAAAACAACTGGATCCATTGTAATGCATTCTTAAAGATTTTCAGTAAAGAGACTATAAGATTCACTTCAGTAATTAGAAAATAACCCATAGACTATTTCCTAGCAGCAAAATAATTTTTTTTTAAAGGAGTAGCTAATATTGACCCACTCCAGTGTTCTTGCCTGGAGAATCCCAGGGACAGGGGAGCCTGGTGCGCTGCCGTCTATGGGGTCACATAGAGTCGGACATGACTGAAGTGACTTAGCAGCAGCAGCAGCAGCTAATATTGAGTTTAATATTAAATAGATTCCAAGCACTTTGCTACCATTTAACATGCTTTATCGAATTAGACTTCACAACCCAGTAAGAAAGGATTATTAGCATCCCCATTTAACAGAGAAAATGGTACAAGAGAGTGTAAGAAGTGGGATTCAAACAGAGGCATCCTGACTACAGAGCCAGGCTCACAATTAGGATACCAGATACTGGAGTCTTTAATCCATTCCAGACATACTTTTTTTTAACGCAAGTTAGACTGTTTAAGTCATTCCTTTTGCTCAGCTTTCATTTGTTAATTTCATTTCCATGAACAAAGTAGACACATTCTCCTGTTATTCTTTTAGATATATCAAGATAGAGTGCTAATAAAGTCATGTTTAATACAGAATCTAACTAACTGTAACTTTGCAGGTAAGTCTGCCATAATCTAAGGATAAAACATGACTGTAATCTACAAGATGAAAGTAAAAAAGAAAGCACAGAGCAAAACAGAATTGGGAAAGAACCCTTCTGTTCTTGCCCCAACTTGCCCATTGTAGAGAACATTAAATTGCAAAGAACTAAAAGATCTACTTTAAAATTAACCAAAGGAAAAAGAATCTTTTGAATTTTGATGAGCAGATAGAAACTTCTTGCTATGTAACTGTTGTTAGTCTTTTGTTTACCTAAGCTAAATAACATAAAAAAAGTAAAGGAATCTTAAGATTTACTTCATGCCATTATAGAACTAAGGAAAAAGCACATCACATTTCTATTTAATAGAATCTCCTTGTCACATTTGATTTTCAAAAACAATAACATACTGTGCTCTGCTGTGCTTAGTCTCTCAGTCATGTCCAACTCTTTGCCACCCAATGGACTGTAGCCTGCCAGGCTCCTCTGTCCATAGGGATTCTCCAGGCAAGAATACTGGAGTGGGTTGCCATGCCCTCCTCCAGGGGATCTTCCCTACCCAAGAACCAAACCCAGGTCTCCCACATTGCAGGCAGATTCTTTACCATCTGAGCCACCAGGGAACCCCATATAATATACTACTGAATAATGAATATATATGTATATATAAATATGTACACATAAGCTAGTTCTATGCCCTAATATTGACCATCTTGTAACTATGCTCTTGTCCCAGGTATGAGAAACACCTTTCCAATTTACAAAGTCACTTTGTACTCTACCTGAAACTTTTGAAGAGTATTAGAAATTACTCACTCTAATGACATTTGCAGATATATTTAAAATGTAATTGATTTGTCCTAGATACTGATCTAGTAATTCTAGAAATATGGTATACTTCTCTCACTAAAATGGGACTTGGGGTGTACTGAGTGTATTAAATAAAAAGCTTAATCAGCAAAACAAAATAATCCACATTAGTAGCAATCACAATGCAGTTCTTGGAAAGACCAGACAGGAAACTCTATGTAGCTAATAATCTCAAACCTTCAATGGACACAATTCCTTATATTAAAGAACCAATTTACCAAGTTAAACTTTTACTTAAGATATTAAAAGAAAAGCCATGATTAGAAGGAATGCAGAAATAATTCCATTTTCATAAGCTAAAATATTTCTGCAGCCAGGGCAAACTATTAGAGCCATATCTATTCTAGAATTTGAACACTTTGATTTTCCTAGTTGACAGGCTCTCTCTGAAGCCCTATAAAGGACCTTGTTTCCACTAATTCAGCTATTTCAAATATTCTGAAAACTAGAAATGTTTCCTAGCTCTCAGGCTAAATCCTAGCACAAGGATATTTCTCATTTTTAAATTTAGAATCATCCTATTAAACCTTCCTTATAAGAGCTCTATGTGCCTTTTTCCAATTATCGGGCTTCCCTGATGGCTCAGACAGTAAGAATCCGCCTGCAATGCAGGAGACCCGGGTTCGATCCCTGGATCGGGATGATCCCCTAGAGAAGAAAATGGCTACCCATTCCAGTATTTTTGCCTGGAGAATCCCCATGGACAGAGGAGTCTGGAAGGCTACCGTTCATGGGGTCGCAGAGTCAGACAGGACTGAGCGACTAACACTTTATAAGACCTCTATCTGAAGTGCCTTCTTCCAATTATATTTCAAAACTTTACTCTCATCATGGCATTAAAATTTTTTTTATTTCTTCTCCTCCATTAGTTTATAAGCTCCCTCTGTCTTGTTCAATTTCCTGAAGAAGACTAAATATTTCCTCTGAATTGCATTTTTTTTGTTTGACATTTTGTTTTATTTTACTTTACAATACTGTATTGGTTTTGCCATACATCAACATGAACCCGGCACGGGTGTACATGAGTTCCCAGTCCTGAACCCCTCCTCCCACCTCCCTCCCCATACCATCTCTCTGGGTCATCCCAGTGCACCAGCCCCACGCATCCTGTATCCTGCATCGAACCTAGACTGGCAATTTTAAGAGAAAGGATGTAGACTTCAAGCAGGCTACTGCTTTCTCCTTAGCCACAATATCATGAAGATAACTTTATGTAAAAAATAGAACACTGAATTTAAAAATATTTTCCATGTAACATTAGCTTAATGAATTGTGAACATTCAGCTTAGTATTCTTCATCTAGTTTCAACTAGAATCAATCAGTGAGCAGATCCATTCTTTACCCCAGTTTTATCTAGTTTCAAGAGTCAACTACTAAAGGATCACGAACGCCCTCCTCTGTCAAGAGGTGGTTCCATTTCAAGCTATGCACCAAGCCTGAAACAAGCTGATATTCAAGAGGGGGAGGTTTAACTCCAGTGTAAATTGAATTTTTTTTTTTAAGAAATAAGAAGGTATGCCACACAGCATGCTTAAGTGATATTCTAGTATTTTTGTGATGACGCTGGGTGCTTCTTTCTGAACTTTATAAATCCTCTCCATTTTTACTAGGGTTGGAAGTTATTCCCCCTCTCTCTTCCACTGTTTTCCCAGGCTCGCAGTTATAGAACATTTGCACAATGGATTTCGCACGGTCATCCTACCCAGAAAATGGCACTCTCTAACCATCTCCAAACTTTTCTCCGTGGATATAGTCTAAAAGCAAGCAGCTGACTTTTAGGACGTGAGGCAAACAGAATTTTTTTTTTTTTTTTTTTTGAGACAGTAATCGAATGGTTTTGCTGGTGGCCGCTAGCGTGGCACGGAAAGCCTTTTGCAAACAATAGTCACCTTATTTGTTCTCATGCTAGCATTTATGAGACTTCTCAAGGCTGCCGGAGATGCTGAGCTTTCCCCTGGCACTCACAGCAATCTCCTGCTCCCCTAAAATTAAACCTCCGCCTGACGTTTGAACCGCGCTTTCGTTTACAAAACGCTCTCACGAGCCTCCTCTGATTTGACGGCGACTGTGAAACGAGCGTTCTTGCCGTGGTGCCTATTTTACACGTAAGGAAAGGATCCTGTCCACAGACCTAGTCCTTAGGGCCGCCCTCACCCGGGTGGAGTACGCAGCTCCAGGCAGAGAGGGGAGCAGGTGTGACGCCCACGGCCGCAGCCTCTCACCTGGCCGGCAGGGCGTGCCACGGCCTCCACTCAGCTACCTGGGACGTAGGCCCCGCGACGGCGGCCTCTCGGGGTCTCCGGGGCCCCCCTCAGTCCGCGCTCGGCCCCACACCTCAAAGTGCCTCACGCTCTCCTCCTCGGGCTCACCGTCCGATCTCGCCGGACAGCGTCCAGAAGGGCCTGGAAACCCCGCGGCCGCCACAGCCTTACAGGGTTTGGGACCCACACTCCTTGGCGACAGCGGCGGCAGTCACCAAAAGGTCGGGGGGTCCCGAGAAAGGAAACCCGAACCCCAGTCAAGCAGCTGACATTTCCCCAGTTAGCCGGAGCACCGCCCACTTCCGCTTCCCCGCCTACCCTGTGGGTCGTCCGGTCCCGCAGCCGCGCGGGGTTGTGGGTATCTCGAAGGCGGCAAAGCTGCAAGGAAAGGAAGTAGTGGCGAGGCAGCCGGACTACCAGGCTGGGCAGAAACTACAATTCCCAGCAGGCAGCGGGGCCGCAGACGACGGCTGCGGAGGAGAGCCGGCTGGCTGGAGAATTCTGCGCGCGCTGCTGGGATGGAACGTTGATAGAGTTCGCGGGTTTCGCTGCAGCAAGCCGGGGCCGCACGCAGTGCGCCGCACGCAGTGCGCCGCCGCGCGCCAAAGCGGGAATTCGGGGGGCGGGCACCTCTGCAATTAATGCACGCATTTAAAACTCCCGAACCTGCGGACGCCATGCACAGGTAAACCGATTGCAGAAGGAGACAGAACATGAATGGACCGTCTTAATTCTTTTAGGCCGCGTGTTTTGCTACTTGGCTAATATTGTTAGTAATGCTGTAATGTGAATGGCTGCTTAGCCTCTTTGGGAAAACGTGGATGGGTGGATGCTTTAGTGCGGTGGTCAGCGTGGATGTTATTTGTCTTCCCTTATTGGGCTTTCCTGCTGCTGTTTTCAATCAGTGTGTGATTGCCCTGCCTCTTTCCTTGTATGTTCCCTCCACTTTTAAGAAATTCTTGAGGCCTTCTGCATGATCGGAAATCGAAAAGCCTTTTCGATGTGTTCGGTTATTTTCTCTTTTATTCTTGGGGACTCGCCGCCGGCACGTAAAAATGCAGTTCAGTTAACTGCTGTGAAAGCTTTCTGCGGTGCATAGCTTGCAGCTTCCTTTAGGCCTGTCTGGGAATTATTTACGGGCGTGTTTTTGAAAGGAACGTGGGGCTATTGTGCGTTTCTGCAGGAAACACCTCCAGGAGATACCCGACCAGAGTAGCAACGTTACCACCAGTTTCACGTGGGGATGGGATTCTAGCAAGACTTCTGAACTGCTTTCAGGCATGGGGGTCTCCGCCCTGGAGAAGGAGGAGGTGGACAGTGAGAACATCCCCCAGGAACTGCTTTCAAACCTGGGCCACCCACAGAGTCCCCCACGAAAACGGCTGAAAAGCAAAGGAAATGACAAGGACTTTGTGATTGTCCGCAGACCTAAGCTAAACCGAGAGAACTTTCCAGGTAAGGTTTGAGGGTAAAATACAAGCCCAGTCAATGGTGGATTAAATTGACCGGTTATTTTGTCGGTAGACCTTTGTTTAGGGTTATTTAGCATGGGGTGGGGCCCTTCTAAAGAAATTGTAATTTAAATTTATTTATTTATTTTTGTCCGTGCTGGGTCTTCCTTGTTGCCCCGGCTTTTCTCCAGTTGCAGAGACTTCTCTTTGGGGGAGCATGGGCTCTAGGACGCAGGGGCTTCGGTAGTTGGAGCACGTGGACTCGGCAGTTGCGGGTTCCAGGCTTTAGAACACAGCCTCAATTACTGTGGCGCTGGGGGCTCAGTTGCTCTGCTGCGTGCGGGATCTCTTCCCAGATCAGGGATCGAACCAGTGACTGCTGCATTGGCAGGCAGATTCTTTACCTCTGAGCCACCAGGGAAGGCCAGATAGGGTCCTTTTAAAACTGCCCAATTCCTAAGTTATTTTCCAAAGAAACCAGACCACTGGTTGTGCTTACAGAAATGGTGGTATGTGTGTGTCTTCAGAGACAGAACTGACTTGTAACCGGTGAAAAGACATTCCTTCCTTTTTCTTTAGGAGGGACTCTGCCTGGTTAAGGGCCAGCTCAATACCTCTGACAAATAGAAACAAAGCAATGATCCATAGAATTCTTTTTGTTTATATTTGGCTGCTCTGTAGCCGCTGTTGAGCCTTTTACCATAATCACTTTAGTTATTTATCAAAGGACTGCTGAAGTGAATGTTGAGCTAAGGGGGAGAGACTCATCCTTACAGATCCATTCCCAAGAGGAATTCTTTATGCTGTCTCCATCACTCACTGTGTTATCTGTTCAGTTTCCCCAACCCCATAACCTAAAGGTCAGTCAGATTCCCACCATCCCCCCCCAAAATCCAACCAATCATTGAATCTTTCCCTCTTGTCTCCTAAATATTTCTCATATTTAGGAAGGGACTCATAATTCAGAGCCTTATCCTCCCCAGATCCATCCCCCAGAGCTAGAGTGGACTGATTGAAATGTAGAACTCCACTACGTCATTCCCCTCTAAATAGCTCTCTGTTTCCAGGCTTCTCAAGCTGATTTATAACTGCCTCCCACCGTGGATCAGAGCTCCAGGAATACTCAGAACCATAGGGTAAACATAGTGCGTTGACCTGGGGTTATCAGTTTTTCTTACTGGCAAGCCATGTAAAACATTAATTCAGCAAATATTTGCTGAGCACATTGCGTCTGCTAGGCATTGTTCTAAGTACTGGGGATATAGCAGTGAGCACAATAAAAGCATTTCTACCCTCATGGAGCTTCTCTTCTAGAAAGAGGATGCAGTATGCACAAATCTGGTGTGTAGTATGTTAGAATAAGTGCTATGGCTAAAAACAAAAATAGAACACGCCTAGAGGGACAAGAGATCCTGGGATGGGAAGCTGGTTTGCAGGATATTGAAGAAGCCTCACTTGGACAGTGAGCTGTAAGCAAAGGCATAAAGGAGATGAAGGAATGTGCCATGCAAATATCTTGGAGAAAAGAGCCCCAAGCAGAAGGAGCAGGTAGTGCAAAGGCCCTGGAGCAGGAGAATGATGTGTTTGTTCAAGGAACAGCAAGGAAGCCATATTCCAAGAGTAGAACAGCAGAGGGGAGAATAGTGAGAACTGGGCTAGAGGTACAGTTGAGCAGAGTTGCTATGTAACCTTTGAAAAGGATACACTGGTGTCTTGAGACTAAACTTTGAGGGCTTGAGGATAAAAGCTTAGAGACTTGTTGAGAGGTGTGAGAGTGGTGCTAAGCAGCTTCTGGATAGATTTTGATATTAGAGTGGACAGAGAAAGGTTTTGAAATTGTAGAAGTGATCATACTCTAAATTGAAATTGCATGGGACATGATGGAGAAGAAGAGACAGTCGAGAAATAAAGATGAAGTCTTGCAGAGCCAGGGTAAATTAAGTATATTCCTGAATTCCCCCATCTGGCTTTCTTAGAGAAAGCTTGGTTGATCGCTTGCTTGCTTGAACAAAATTTAAAAAAAAAGAAAAGAAAAAAAAAAAGATTTTTTGGCTTTTGACCCTTTCTTTAGAAAAGAGAACTTCTAAATTATGGTCTGAGGATCTATGATAGGTATTGGGTTTATCAGAAAGGCAGTAAGGATTGTGGTGAAGTCAGACAGAAATGGCTTTGAATCCAAACCCTGCTGTTTACCGACCTCGGGAAGCTATTTGAGCCCTCTGTTCCTTAGTTTCTTTGTGCAATGGGATAGTAATGCTGGCGTCATGGGATACTGTAAGGTTAAATGAAAGAGTACGAGTAAAGCTGCCAGCATGCTCCCTGCGTAGAACAGTAAGTAAACCCAGTTAATTTGGTGGACAAAAGATACCTAGCTGAGAGGCTACTTCACTTTATCTTTTGTCCTTAATCCTGTTAGTCTGGCCCTGTTCGTGTAGATCTTTTTTCTTCAAAATTGAATGTCCCTGCTATTTTTAGTGTCAGGAATGCAGCAGGAGCAATTTGGTGCTTGACCAACCAAATGTGGTGAAAGACGTTTCCTGCTAAAATGAGTGGCTTTTGACAACTTTGTCCAGCGCTGATAGCATCTGACGTGGAGTGTGATTGCTGTATGTCCTACATGTCCTTCCACATTCACACACACAGACAGAAATACAAATGACGTTTTTAAAGCAAGGCACTAAGGAAACAAGATGGAAGATTCAGGCATGGCTGCTGTCTCTAGGAAACTGCAGTTCAAGTTGAGAGAAGAGGATAGACGGTAA
Source organism: Ovis aries (assembly GCF_016772045.2). Classification (NCBI taxonomy): domain Eukaryota; kingdom Metazoa; phylum Chordata; class Mammalia; order Artiodactyla; family Bovidae; genus Ovis; species Ovis aries. The sequence continues at coordinate 38,232,697 of NC_056069.1, read as the reverse complement.
GAGAAGCTCACAGCAAAAGATGGCAGCTCATACTCTAGCAGCTGCTGAGTGGCTGAGGCTGTAGTGGCTCAAGTGCTGTAGGAGGCCAGAGGGAAGGAGCCCCTTATACCAAAGCTTCTCATGGTGATCCTCACTGCACGTGGGCACGCTTCCTCCTGCCCTTCAGCAAAGCAGAGGCTCTGAAAGAGAGAGAAGGACCTGGAAAGGATTCAGTCACTGCATCAAGATTGTTAAAAATGACTATGGGAAGTGAGAGAAAAAAAAATCACGACTTTTCTGTTTGTTGTGACCTCAGAGAGAGGCAGGGAGGGAAACCACTGGTATGCTGTGCGGGTGCGTGGAATTACGCACCATAGTGATTGGTAAATTGGTATGGGGCAGGGGGGTTGCAGGGTGAGGAACAGCTGGTGTAGAGCGTTCCCAGTGGGCCATCAGGAGCCTGGGCCTCTGGCGGCGCTGGATCATCATTGTAGCGAGTTTGTCTGCAGTTGTCAGGACAGGTGGCTGAGAGCTCTGCAGGATTAGGCTGGAACGGACCACACCTGCTTTCCATAGCGATCTGATGACAGTGGCCGTGGGCTGTGTGAGTTTTTCTTGGTTCCTCACTGAACAGTCTCTCTTTTCTGCCGGCCCCAAGCCAGGCTCACGTCTGGTGACTAAATCCTCTTCATCTGTTCAGTTTCGAAGATGGAAACTTTGTGGCCAGCCGGTACCAAGACAGGTCTGAGTGGCCCTTGGGGTGAGTGTGTGGAAGGAGTTGGGAGGAAATGGCCTGGTGATGAGGTCAGTAATGAACAGGAAGAGAACAACTGTGTTTTATTCATGGTTGTTAAATGCCTGCCCTGGTCCCCTGTCTTCTCCTACCCACCCACACCCCAACTCCGACCTCCCAAACAGAAGATAGCTGTGGAAATCCTGTCAAACTAATTTGTTGATCAGTTTTCCTGTGGCTGTTAAACTGCTTGAAATTCCAGGCCCCACAGTGGTTTTCAGACTAGAGACTCTAAAGTTTAGAGTCTGCTGATATCCCCAAGGGAACGTGTTCAAAGTGCAAAATTCCAGAGATTCTCATCCCAGAAGTGCTGCCTGGAGCCTGGGAATCTGCTTTTTCAGTGTCTCTAGGCAAATGCTTTTCCTCTTTTTTTTTTTTTTTAAATAACCAATAACAAATATATTTTCCATTGCAATCTTGGGTGTGTATCTTAAACTGAAATTGCACAAAATTAGTTTTTTCCTTACCAAGGTATTTCCTATTCTCTTCCATTCTTTCAAAACAATGCTAATCAGACTAAATTGATTTCATGATTCACCACTGAATCTTATCCTGCAGCTCTAAAACTCAGCTCTGTAAGAGCCTTTACAGGCCCTTCCCAGTCACCTGTGTATACCCTGTAGCTTCCTTTCATTGGTTCAGCAGTGTTGATGGAGCGTGATTCTAGAGATGTGGGATCCAGCAGTGAACACAGCAAACCAAAGATCCTGCTTTTCTTGACCTTGTATCCTGTACCTAATTCCCTGAATCCCAATTTCCGTGGTTTCTTAGTCTTCTCACATCCCAGGGTTGAGCAAGTCTCTCATTGAAGTGTGGGGTTGAAGGGGTCACTGAGGACCTCTATTTTAGCTTTTTCCTGTTTTGCTTTTTTCAGTTTTGTCCAACCAGGCAAAAAACAAAAAAGCCAAAATACCAAGAGCTAGCATGGTCTAGTGTTGGTCTCTTAATGATTTATAGAAGAGGAAGGAAACCTCATCCCAGATGGCAGAATCTGTAGTCTCCCAGAAAGGAAGCATGGGTAGTTAACACTTAAAACAAGCAAGCAGAAGCAAACAGGAGGTGAACCTCCACTCTTAAAAAAAGGAGTAGATTTGAACAAACAGTGCTTGCTTATCCTTCAGATACAATTATCTGTGCTTAAAGAAAAGGGCAATTTTAACAGTCAAAGATTGAATACTCTGGAGTTTGAATCTGAGTATAGGTGATGTTTCAAGAAATAAACATGTCAAGTAAGATGACATTACCTATACTGTAAAGACCTCATGTGTCAAAAACTCTTAAGCATTATTATTTCTGAAGGACTTTAGGAGGCATGGGAGGTGATGAGGTTACAGAAGTGGACAGCTGACTTTGCACCAGAGGAATGAATGGAAATGCTGGTGACTATGGCTGGTGACTAGCAAGTTTGTGAATCTGGCCAGTTTTCACCTTTCATGGCTCCAAAGTGTGTTTAATTGCTTTCATGTTGTTGAAGATTAGAGTCCATGGGCTTAATTATTTTGCTTACTGTGCAAGTCTGGTGTGCAGCCTTGGGGGTTTTAGAAGAGGTGAGTAGAGGAAAGACTTGCTCTGGACTTTGTCATCCTCTCTGAGCAGACAGACCAGGCAGCAATGCAGTCAGGAATCCAGGAAACAGATGGTCGATGTTTTGAGAATTAACTATGGCAAGTAAAATTAGATTGAGCATATCCCAAGCCTGGATACCAGCCACTGGGGCAGCTGTATGAAGACAGACTTCTGTCTTATCTGTTGAAACAGCATCCAGTTTCAGGCTGTGACACCCCTCCCCCACCTTCACTCCCACCAGGGCCCTAGAATCAGTGTTGTCCTGTGATCAGCTCCATGAAGACGTGGGTACTTGGCTGCTCAGAGAGGCTGTGCGTTTTTCCCAGCCATTACCCCATCCATATGCTCACTGACCCATTAAGAGCTCTCAGCGTCTCTGTTTCACTCCTCTCCCCTCTGCCCTCCCTCCCAAGCCCTGAAGGATTCCTTTTCCCAGAGCAAGTCAGGTTTAATTCTCACCTTTTTAAAAAGAGTGATTTTTTTTTTTTTAATTTTTTCTTCATTTTAGATAATTAAGTCAGAACAGGGGAGAGAATCCTAGGGTAGACACAGGACAGGATTTGGAGTCAGATCTGTGCTTGCATTCCCACTGGGCCGTTTGCTAGTTGTGTGACTTTATCCCTTTCGTCGGAGTTACATCATCTCTTAAAGCCCCTCCCCTGACTTACAGAGGACACCGCTTTTGTTTCTGGGTTTCAGTCTTCAGCCTCATGCCCCTGAACACCTCCAGGGCCATGCCATTCCTTGGCAGGCCCTGAGCCACCTGGCCAGCCTTCAGACACTCTCCTCTGTGGCTCCGTACCTTCACCTCAGGTTGTGGAGTTTGGAAATGGACAGAAGAGTCCCACGTTAACTTCGTGGCTCTGCCACCTGATAGTTACTAGCACCTCAGTGAGGTTAATAAATAAACCTACTAAGACAAGTGTCCTCATCTGTGAAATGGGACACTACATCCTAGGACACAAGGCAAGCATTAGAATCGCATGCATTAATAAATGTATGAGACTCTTTAGGGCTTCCAGTAAATGGCAGTTGTAAATGTGGGATTGTGTTTCTGTTAATTAGTTTGCCTCCCAGTGAGGCCAACAGACAGTGACTGTGCTTACGCTCTCCGGCATTAGTCAGACACCCAGGAATGTTTGTTGAAGTGGAGCCCTAGGCCAGCCTTGTCATTTGATAAATGAGGAAACTGGTCCTGAGAGGCCCACACTCTTACCTGTCTATGAAATAGAGCCAGCATTCTTCTCTTAGGTATCAGTCGTTCCTTTGTGAAATATTGAACACTTTCCAGTGTTTGTCACCAAGTTTGTCTTAGGCACCAGGCATGGCGGTTAATCGGTTAAGGAAGGTTAATCAGTCACATGGATACACGGTTTGCGTGAAGGGGCAGTAAAAGGTATACTGCATTGAGCAATGATTTTGAGAAGGTCTGTGGTGTGCCAGGCATTGTGCTGGGTCTCCATGTGCCTGTCTAGGTGTGGGGGCTGTGCTGGTCACCTGGGAATGCCCCTCCGAGGGAGAGACAGTTCAGCTGAGGTCTGAGGGATGAGTAGGAGTTGTGCAGGGGAAGATGGACGTTGCAATGCAAAGCCTTCCTAGTTCTAGACTCACTTAGCTTCCTTGTGTGGCTTCAATGCCTGGCTTTGCTGTCCTCAACAAACACCTACATTCATCACAGTGCCAGATTTTCCTTCTAGCATTTGAATTGTGTGCTGAGTGACTTCAGTCATGTCCGACTCTTTGTGACCCTATGGACAGGCTCCTCTGTCCATGGGATTCTCCAGGCAAGAATACTGGAGTGGGTTGCACTGTCCTCCGTCAGGATATCTTCTCAACCAATGGGACAAACTCCTGTCTCTTACGTCTCCTGCATTGGCAGGCGGGTTGTTTAACACTAGTGTGCCACCTGGGAAGCATCTGAATTACTGATCTCTTAGTCTAGGTTGCTGATTTCTTATGTCTTCCCATTAAAATGGGAAGCACCACATTCATTAGTTTATTGATTTCTCCTGCCCTTTACTTTGCAACAAGCCTCCCCTATCTCCTTTCCCCACTATTTTACCTGACACTTGGGTGCCCCATCCATAGCTCCTTGAAGGTTACCATTCCCTTTTATGCCAAAGGCTTTCTCCTCCACATCGATGACACTCTATGTTTGAGGACTTTCCCTGGGCAGGCATGCTGGGGAGTCAGCATTCCTACCCCGTCTCAGAAGCTCCCAACCAATGACTGACAGCAGATGATGGATTAAATGCCCCAAGCCCATAGTGATAATCTGCTTACTCACATGCCCATGTTGGCTTCCTGCCCTTGTATGTCTGTCTATTCTTTCCAGTATTTCCAGGATCCCAGACCTAGATTGTTGTTGATAAGTTGATCAGTCGCTGAGTCATGTCCAACTCTTTGTGATCTCATGGGCTGCAGCACTCCGACAGGCTTCCTTGTTTTTCACTGTCTCCTGGAGTTTGTTCAAGCTCATGTCCACTGAGTCGATGGTGCCATCCAACCATCTCATCCTCTGTTGCCCTCTTCTCCTGCCCTCAATCTTTCCCAGCATCAGGGTCTTTTCCAGTGAGTCAGCTCTTCACATCAGGTGACCAAAGTATTAGAGCTTCAGCGTGAGTCCTTCCAATGAATATTCAGGATTGATTTCCTTTAGGATTGACTGGTTTGATCTCCTTGCTATCCAGGGGACTCTCAAGAGTCTGCTCCAGTACCACAGTTCGAAAGCATCAATTCTTTGACACTCAGCCTTCTTTTTGGTCCAACTCTCACATCCATACATGACTCCTGATAAAACCATAGCTTTGACTATACAGACCTTTGTGCTTTTTAATGTGCTGTCTAGGTTTGTCATTGCTCTTCTTCTAAGGAGCAAGCACCTTTTAATTTAATTCTTTAACTAAACCTAGATAGAAGGCGGTTTGGAGATCTCAGTAAATGATACCAGGCAGCCCTTGTCCAACCCCTACTCAGAGACGGATGTTTTCACATAGGTGAAGGTTCTAAGCAGCACTGAAAGGAAAAGGTCATGAAAGTAAAACATAGAGTTTTTTGGAGAAAGGAGAGGAATAGAAGCAAAAAAGAGGCAGTTTAACTCTCTGCTTTGTAACCTTTTGACATGAGCTATTTAATCTTCATAGTGAATAACTTTGCAGGATAAACCTTTTTATTCCCTTTCCTGCAGATGCAACTGAGCCCCCAAAGAAGTAAGTAGCTTGCTTAAGGTTTGCTGACATGGAGACAATGCAGTCAAATTCCAGTGGGAGCTGCGCTCCTTCCTCGATCCAGTAGTTCTCACACTTGGCAGGCATGGAGGGCAGGCACCTAGTGTCAGGGTAGTCATTGCAGATCATAGTAAAAATCTCAACAGACTAGATTGAAAGTGGCTAAGTGTAATTTTTTTTTTTTTTTTTCCGAATGAAATGCTAGCATCTGATCTGTATATGCAAGAGACAGCAGAGGTCAGGGAGTTAAGAATCAATGGAAGGAAAACTTTGTTCCAATTTGTGGAGCAGGAGTCATGCTGGAGACCCTCTGCCCCCACTGACCTTGGCCCAGGAGCTTTGTGGTGTGATGGAGTTGCCACACTGAGGAGCTGCTGCCCGGAACATGTCTAGGGTCCCTGCGGGTGGTCTGCCTTCATCCCTCTACCCCTACGCTTCAGAGCCTCAGTCCTTTATGTGATTCTCTAGAGAGGGACGGGCAGGTGTTCATGGAGCAGCTACATGTCCTTTTTTCCCCAGGGAGCCTCCTTCCCTAAGCACTGTGCCAGTTCAGTCCCTGGTGTAGCACAGCATCCTGAGCCCTTCATGACCCTGAATTGAAATTTCCTGTTTGTCTGTCTCTCCAACTCTGAGCAGGCCATACCTTGTTCATCTCTGTCTGTAGAACAGTCCTCAGCATATAGCACATGTTAAGTAAATATATGAATGGTTGCATGTATCGGACAGTGTGCTAGTTCCTTAGAATATAAAGATTGTTAAAAGAAGAATCAGGTTCTCCTTCTCAGGATCTCATGGCCTTGTGGGGGCCTACACAGGCGCGTAAGGAAATAGCAAAATTGTGGTTAAAAAAACCAGCCTGTTTTTGGTGATGTTCTGGGAGGCCATCCATAGGAGTTGGGGTGTTAATGGCCACTTGATGTTAAATTAACAGCAGTCGGGGGTGGGCACAGCATGTACGGAGGCATTGAGATATGACACAGAATGACTCATTCTGAAAATTCCAAGTAGCTCCAAATGGCTGGAACATATTTCTAGATAATGAATCTAGAAAACCAAGTGGGGCCCTGATAAGAAAGCTTTGAATGTCATGCTCAGTAGTATCGACTTTAGACTGAATATTCAAGGGACACCATTGAAGGGATCTGATTGAGGGGTGTTTTCAAAAGATTGCCCAGGAGTAGTGAGGAAGAGTCCACAGAGTCCCAGACTGTTAGGTTTATCACTCACCTCCATGCTGTCTCCAGCTCCCCATCGTCCTCTGCCTGAGCCTGTTACAATGTCCGCATTCAGTAAATACTGACACCCTTTAAATGGGGCATGTGTTCTGTGTTTAGTTGCTCAGTCGTGTCTGACTGTTTGCGACCCCATGGATTGTAGCCCACCAGGTTCTTCTGTTCGTGGAGATTCTCCAGCCAAGAATACTGGAGTGCATTGCCATGCCCTCCTCTAGGGGATCTTCCCAACCCAGGGATCGAGCCCAGGTCTTCCACATTGCAGGTGGATTCTTTACCAGCTGAGCCACAAGAGAAGCCCAAGAATACTGTCAGAGCCACTAAACAAATAAGAGATACAGGGAGGCTTATTAATAAGACATTGGCTTATGCAGTCCTGGAAGCTGAAGAGTCCCATCATCTTTGGTCCCAAAGACCCAAGATTCCAGAGAGTAGATCATGTTAGTTTCAGTCCGGGCCTGAAGGCAGGAGGACACCCAGGTTCCAGCTCAAAGGTGGGAGAAACAGCCAGGTCTCCCTTCATCCGCCTTTTATTCCAACCCAACTTTGGATTGGATGAGGCAGGCACACACTGGGGACAGCAACCTGCTTTTCTCAGTTGACCGATCAAATGTTAATCTCATTCCAGATACCCTCCCAAAGACACCTGGTATTGTATTTAAATATCTGGGTACTCCTTAGCCCAGTCAAGATGACACTAAAATTAGCCGTCACGGGGAAGAGAGGATAGCGGTAGCATTGGTGTAGCAGGTGGGTTGGAGTTAGAGACCAAGAAGGCAAGTTATTGAACTCAGCTAACCACTCTGAATTCTAATCTAAAACACTCACTGTTTCTTTGGTGTGTGCTTGTTTCCTTCTAGGCTGTGGTCATATTATCCTGATCGTGTGGGTTATTCTATTCATATGTAAGCGTTTAATACTTGTTGAATAGCAATTAGAGTTTGCTTTTCTAAAAACTAAGAAAACTGGTTTTCTTGCATCCACCTTTTTCTCCCTCCAGTTTATTCTGAACACCCAGTCAGAGTGATCCTTTTAAAACCTACGTGAGATCCTGTCATTCCGGTGCTCAGAACTCTCGGCGGCCCCTCATCACCTTCAGAGTCAGGGTGGGATGGCCCGGCCCCCTCCTACCCCTCTGACCTCTTCCCCACTGCCCGAAACTTGCTCACTGTATTCTATGCTGGCCTCCTTGCTGTTCCTCAAAACAGGCCTGCTGCTCCCGCATGTGGCACACACCCCAGGGACTCAGGGCCGGCCCCTTCTCTGTGTTCAGCCTTTGCTCCATAATCACCAGCTCAGTAAGGCCTTCCCCATTGTTGTTTTTTTTTTTTTCCCCCCATTGTTTTATACCATTTTACACCACAAAATACTGTTTGTCATGGACCAGATATTAACATCTCCCAGAGGGAAACAGTATGTTTACGAAATGGATGTAAGTACACCAGGTAACTTAAAAATATCTCTGAAAAATGGAATTGTTTTATACTTTTAAGTAACTCAACTTTTCTTCAAGAATTTTTTTCAATAAGAATACAGTACTTTTTTTTAATATAAGAAAACACAGCAAATGTATTAAAAAGTTTGGGGGGGAACTCCAGCTATAAAACTTGACAGTTATTAGAGGAACCACTATTGTGGTGACATTCATGTCACAATTACTCACTATTACAGAATTTTGTATTAGGCATTTATTTTAAAATGTGGAAGGAGATATTTTGACCAAATCTTTACTAATACAGACAGCCTCCTTAACTATGAATGATGAGTTTTAGTAGGCTAACAAATAGAGTTGAGTCAAAATAGAATGAAAATAGTTGTTTTAATCAAAGAGCTGAATACAACCCTTATCATAATTTATTATTAACCCCAAACATGAAAAACAGAACAAAGAGGTTAGTTGCTATTGATGGTTGAGGGAGTGTGTGTGTGTGTGTGTATGCTGTGTGTTTAAACTTTCTAACACCTTCTTCATTTTCTTCATTTTTAATACATCAAAGTAAAAGCAATTTTAGCATATCACTTAATTTTTTTTAATATTGAACAATTTTTAACATGTCTTCTAATATCATGTGATTGCTCCCCCAATAACATAAGCTCCATGAAAAAGTGTTTTGTCTCATGTGTTACCTGCTTTCTCCCAACACCTTAACCCATCCCTGGCATCAAACTAAGCACTCAGGACATGTGTGTTGAATTAAGAGATGAGAAGAGCCTTTTGATATTGCACTTTTAGGTAAATGGAGTTCTGAGTCCACCCTCTGTAAGCTTGGAAGAAGGAGAAAGATTGGTTTGCCTTTTAAATAAGGTCACTACTTGAGAAATCCACCACTGAATCCACTTCAGAGAGGAGTGAGGTGTTCCTTAGCAACCCAGAAGCATCGTGTATCTTAGACATTGTCGTCTAAGATGTGAGAGGCCTGGGACTGGCTTTGAACCCCGATCAGCATGGTTCTGAGCCTGAGACTGGCTGGTGGGTACTAAAGAGAAGAATATCATGAAAAGTATTCTTGATACTCTTTTCTCCTTTGCTGAGAAAGTATACAGTATCCACTTTAGGAAACATAGACCATGGGTGAACAGAAAAAGAATTATGAGGATGAGGAATTCATTTAGCATTAAATTCCCCTTTTTAAGTTACATGTTGTATATCTTTAAGTGCAGGAAAAAGCTCAGTACACTTGATAGACGGAAAGAATGGTAAAAGGAAAACAATTTTTTTTTTTTTTCCCCTCCAAGGTGTTTCTTGGGACTCCCTTCCAGATGAGCTGCTCTTAGGAATCTTTTCCTGTCTGTGCCTCCCCGAACTCTTGAAAGTCTCCAGTGTTTGTAAGAGATGGTATCATCTAGCGTAAGTATTTTTCACCCCATTTAGTGTATGTGGAGGAGGGAGGAAAAAAGAAGGGTTTTTATTCGTTTGGGTCTGCTGACACTGAAAACCAAGAAGACTATAGTAGCACAAAGCACACTAGGTATTTTCTTATTCATTATAATAATTAGCGTCTTATTTCACAGATAAGGGAGGAATCTACTGGAGGTGTGTGTGTGTGCCCAGTTGTGTCTGCCTCTTTGCGACCCCCATGGACTGTAGCCCACCAGGCTCCTCTGTCCATGGAATTTTCCAGGCAGGAATAAAGGAGTAGGGTTGCTATTTCCTCCTCCAGAGGGTCTTCCCAGCCCAGGGATCGAATGTGCATCTCCTGCATTGGCAGGCGGATTCTTTACCACTAGCACCACCTGGGAAGACACCATCATCCTGTTTTATATATGGGGGAACTGGGACTCAGAACCTCACTCAGGTCCCATAAAGCCTAAGTAGGAGAGGCTGGTTTCCCACTTGGGTCCCACACAGAGCCCCGAGTTCTCTTCCCACCACTCATACCCAGCCCACTGAGTGTATGAGAACCAGCTGTGCCTTCATATATCCCTGTCACTCCTGGTACACTGCCTGGCCCAGCATCCAATAAACATGAGCTCTGCTGAATACAGGGAAAAGAAGTTTTCCAAATGGGGTAAGTCACATGACGGCCATTGTGAGCATGAAATACAAAGATTTCTCAAGTGGTGCCCAGGTAATTGTTCAGGTTTTGTTGGGTTTGGGGCCACACTTCTCAGGTGCGAACAGTGAGCTGCACGTGGGACATCTTGGTGAGCTGGGAAGGCAGTAACGGGCTTTTCCATCTTCACCTTTTCTCCTGCTCATCAGCCTCTGGCCAGCCTTTGTCTGTGCTTAAGGCCATCTATCTCTCTTCTCCCTCCACGCGTCTAGGACTCTCACTGTGAGAACGCAGGAGCCCCTGCTCTTCCATTCACAGGTGTGCTGGGAATAAGACACTCCAGGTATTTACAAGACTGCACTACAGTCATCCCTTGGTACCCACTGGGTATTGGTTCCGGGACCCCCTGTGGATACCAAAATCTGCGGATTCTCGAGTCCCTTGTATAAAATGGGGTAGGACAGTCTGGTTCGGGATCCGCGGATCTGTGGATGTGGAACCCGTGGATAGGGAGTGCTTGCTCAGTCATGTCTAACTCTTTGTGACCCCATGGACTGTAGCCCACCAGGCTTCTCTGTCGAAGGGATTCTCCAGGCAAGAATACTGGCGTGGGTTGCCATTTCTTCCTCCAGGGGATCTTCCCCACCCAGGGATCGAACCTGCGTCTTCTACTTTGGCAGACGGATTCTTTATCATCTGTGCCACCTGGGAAGCCTTGTGCATAGGGAGGGCTGACTATATTTGCTTAGAAGAGCCACAGAGAGGTCAGCATACCTGGAATGCCAGAGCAGGTACATGGTGGTTGACTCACTTATCCCTGCTCAAGAAACCCCATTTTGATTTTCTTTTTCCACCAGCTGTGCTCTCTATGCAGTTCTGTTCATCTTCATCTCAACTGTCATAAAAGTTATAACTGACATTCATTAAGCACTTGTTATATGCCAGGCACGGCAGGTCCTGTCTTCTTAAGAATAGAGGTTGACAATTTGTTTATGCAGAATTATTTCAAAGCTCCAGCCAGTGGTCTGCTTATCTCAAGTAGGATTAAAAAGTAAAATTCTTGTAAACATTTAAAATGTTCCCTCACGGGCTTGATCTTATGTTTTCTTTCGTGTTAAATTGGATTAATCTATGGGCATTCAAACTTCATTATGTTGTTTACTATATTTGTTACTGCTTTTTTGCTTTCAAAACACAAGTCTAAACGTTTTTGCCTCTTCTTCACATTAGTTCATAGGTATTCCTGTATTTCTGTGCATTTATTTTAAGCTTTTGTAAAGTGGAGCTGAACTATGACTTTTCCTAATAGATATTTGCTAACTGTATCTCATAATAAAGTCATACAAACTTTCCTTCTTTTAGGGACATGTTTTTTAGGGTAATTGTGGTAGCGTGCCTGTGCTTCACAAAAATGGCAAGTGAGGTCATTGTGAACCTACTTACTTGTTCAGTAATCAGTTGAGTGATTTGAGCAGTCTTAAGTTTTTGAATTGAATTGAATGCTGAAATTTTATTCTCCTGTTCCAGATCATTGCAGGGCTCATGGTAGCATTGAACTAGCTATGAAATCCATGTAAAGAGGAAGATGAAAGCTTATCCATAATGGGACCAAGAAATATTCAGTAGTCCCTTAAAAATATAGGTAATTGTATAGTCAGAAACAAACATGCCTTTAGAATTTGCTTCAGGGCAATTGAATAGCCGTGCCCTGTTGTTGGTAGCAGCGTCAAGGGCCTCCAGAAACTGGTGCGCTGACTCACCAAACAGAGCACCTCTTTTCCAGGTTTGACGAGTCTCTCTGGCAGACTGTAGACCTCGCGGGCAGAAATCTCTACCCAGATGTGGTTGGTCGGCTTTTGTCCCGAGGGGTGGTTGCCTTCCGCTGTCCACGATCATTTATGGACCAACCGTTAGTTGAACATTTCAGGTAAGAAAGAAAAGTCCCTGGAAAATCCTGGGGAAGAAAACAGATCGAAATGTCTTTTTGTCTCTCTCCAGCTATATGCCCTAGGACAGGTCATCTGTGCAGCATGGGACGTTAGTTGTGATTGTTGCCATGTGGCCTTTGTGTTGAAACATGGCACAGGTTTCAGTGACATCATTCCCGTTTTAGCCTAGGCCTGCACTTGGGCTCTTCCCAGAGTCTAAGGGTGTCCTGAGTATCCTATGAGGCAGGAGCCAAGCAGAGCCCTCGCTCGCAGATGCCATGCAGCCAAGCTATTCCCCCAATGCCCGTTTCTTTTTATTTATTTATTTTTTATGTATTTTTATTTGGAGGATAATTGCTTTACAATATTTTGATGGGTTTTGCCATATAAAAACATGAATCAGCAATAAGTATACATATGTCCCCTCCCTCTTGAGCCTCCCATACTCTCCCTTCCATCCCACCCCTCCAGGTTGTCACAGGGCACTGGGTTGAGCTCCCTGTATTATACAGCAACTTCTCACTGGCTATCTATTTTACATATGGTAATATATATATGTTTCAACACTGCTGTCTCAACTCGTCCCACACTCTCTGTCCTCCACCGTATCCACAAATCTGTTCTCTGTGTCTGCATCGCTGTTCTGCCCTGCAAATAGATTCAGCAGTGCCATTCTTCTAGATTCCGCACATATGTGTTAATATATGATGTTTGTTTGCTCTTTCTGACTTACTTCACTCTGTACGACAGGCTCTAGGTTTATCCACCTCACTAGAACTGATTTGTTCCTTTTTAGGACCATTGTGTATATATTTACATACCACAACTTCTTTATCCATTCATCTGCTGATGGACATCTAGACTGTTTCCATGTTCAGGCTATTGTACATAGTACTGCAGTGAACATGGGGATACATGTTTCTTTTTGAATTATGGTTTTCTCAGCAATGGGATTGCTGGGCTTTATGGTAGTTTTATTCCTGGTTCTTAAGGAATCTCCTTAACCGTTCTCTACAGTGGCTTTATCAACTTAACATTCCCACCAACAGTGCAAGAGAGGATTGCCTTTTTTCCACATCCTCTCCAGCATTTATTGTTTGTAGAGTTTTTTGATGATGACCGTTCTGAACGGTGTGAGATGATACCTCATTGTAGTTTTGATTGACATCTCTACCCCCACTGCCTATTTCTGATAAGGAAAAAAAGGTGAGGGGTCTTTGCAGATTTTGTCGCCCTGGGTTTCTGATCTATATCACAGACATGTACATCCTGAAAAAGATGTTCTGTTTGGGTGTTTTTTAGACTTGCTGAAAATGTATTTCCTACTGAGAGTTTTGCAGTGTGGTTTAGTGTCCTCTCATGCTACAGTGGAGTGAATAGATGCTGAGCAGAAAAATAAGCTAAAGATGGCAGAGCTGGGATACAACACGCGTCCCGACTCGAGGCCTCTTCACCTTCCCGCCGTGGTCATGTGACAACACTCCTCTCCCCTGGGTGTTTTGTGTTTCTCCGGCGGCTCTTCCTTCTCAATCTCCTTCAAGTGCACGCTTTGCTCAGTTACTCGAGGGTCTGTCCCTGGCTGCCTTCTCTCCCGACCCACACTCTGTCTTCAGACAAGCTATGTCTTGTACACCCACATCTATGCCAAGATTTTCCCATCCTCATCTCTAGCCCAACCCTCTCTTTCAAACAAACTCTTATTTCTGATTACCTAAAAACTACCACAGTACAAGTACCTTAGTATTAGCACGTCCAGCCCAAGAACCTTGGTATTAACCTCCCTTTACAACTTGCCTTTCCACAGTCTTCCCTGGTTTGGTCATCCACCCACTCACCCTTGCCAGGAGTCATTGTAGGCGTGACCTCCTTGTCACCCACATCCAACTCATTCCTCTGATGCTCATTAATTCATTTTCTAAGTCGGACTGTGCTGGCACAACGTCTGGACTTGGCCAAGAAAAAAGCTTTTGAATTTTAAAACAAACGAAGGTGGCCAGTAGCAGTTTATTTTATGACCACAGCTATAGCTAATACTTGAAATGTGTGTTTAGGGTCTTGTTTGTGATGGACTGCCCATGTGGGGAGGAGAAGGGGTCAGATCTAATCTGAACATACTGGTGTGAGCCATCTTGTGGAGCCTCTTTTTATTCCCTCTGTGTTCAGCCCTTTTCGTCTACAGCACCTGGACCTGTCGAACTCTGTGATCGACGTGTCTACCCTGCAAGGCCTTCTGTCTCACTGCTCCAAGTTGCAGAATCTCAGCCTCGAAGGCCTCCGACTTTCAGATCCCGTTGTTGAGTGAGTGACACCTAGGAGCATGTTTCAAGGGCACTCGTTTTGTGTTTGTTAATTTTGTTTCTCGAGTAGATGTGGGGTGTCCTGTCCACGTGCAGGTGGACTCAGGAAATACCCGATATGGTGTTCCAGCCTCTGCAGAACCCTCCAGGAGGTTTGGTTCCTCCTTCCAGGAGGTTTGGTTGCTCACCTAGACAACCAAAGTTTGTGTACTAACTCGATATGTTGCTGGGTCTCCTGCTAGGTTCTAGACACGCAAGGAGGAATTGAGGCATGGTTGCTCCCTCATTCAAGGGAGAGACAGATAATTACAGTGCAGTGTGTATGCTAGATGCGTTGGTGAATCTGTGGCAATACACAGAGACCTAATTGCATTTCGAGAAGGCAGCCGTCTCGTCTCAAGAGGAAGTGACTCTGAAGCTGAGTATTGAAAGTATGTGGGTAGGAGTTCTCCAGGTGATTTGGCGAAGGAAGCAGTCCGGGTGAAGCCGCCTTTGTGACTGTGGATTCTGAAGTGGTCAGGAAGTGATGGAGTGTGTGAGGGAGATGACAGGTGAGGGTCCGCAGGGACCACGTCTCGTGGGTGCCTGCCATGCTGGAAGAACTCTGGACTTTGTTGTGGGCTGTAAGGAGGGAAGCGTGGTGAAGAGAGGAGCATGGTTCTGAGAATGGAACAAACGTGTTTAGAAAATTAACCCGCTGGGCATCTGAGAAAATCAATGACACATTAAAGAAACTATTCAGTAGATTAGTTGAGATACTGTTGTATACATTCAGGTAAGAAGTGAGGAAACTTGATGGGGAAAAGGAAAGAATAATGATAATATCTGCTTAATATTTGTTGAGCACATACCATATGCCAGATACTAGGTTCTTTAAAGGTATTCTGAATAAATCCTCATAGCAACCCCGTGAAATACATTCTCATTATTCCCCTTTTAACAGATGTGAAAATTAAGGAACAGAGAGGCTGAATAACTTGTCCAAGGTCACATAGTAGCTAGATAGCAAAACCAAGATTTGAACCTGGCCATATAGTGTGATTCCAGAACTCTCGCTCTTAAATCACTGTTTGGCTAACATGAGGCATTTGGGAATGGAGAGGAGAGGGCAATTTGAGAGACATTTAATTGAAAGAACCTGGTGGCTTTATAAGTAGACGTTTACTTACAAACTAATTACAATTGTGGGTGAAATAGAAATATGTTTAGGTCATTGGTGGGTTCTTTGTTTTTCAGTTTTTAAAAGTACATTGGTAAGTGTTTTGTGTAGTTACTCTCTGTGCTGGACACTGTGCTGAGGCCTTTATTACATTATATCATTTAATTTTAACAACACTACCAAGAAGATACTGATACTTGCCATTTCACAGATGAGTAAACTAAGGCAAAGCATCCTACTTGGTGTCATCTAGATGGTAAGATGTGAATTTAAACTCACTTCTGACTCAAAGGCCTGTGTGCTTGTAACTGCCTCCCTTAGCTTCATTCTTATTTATTAAATAAGAGGATCTGGTTAGTACTGTTACAACTTTGTCCTCTTTTTCCAGCAATCTTGCTCAGAACACAAATTTACTGCGACTAAACCTTTCTGGGTGTTCTGGATTCTCTGAATCTGCCCTGAAGACTTTGCTGAGCAGCTGTTCCAGGTAGGAGAGATTAGAGATTTGATTTTAGAACTGTGATTTCAAATATACAGTATCTTTCATATCAAGATAGAGTCAGGTAACATTTTTAAGCTTTCCTAACTCTTTGAGCTCTTGATTTGGAGAACTCAGTACCCTTTATCATCCAAACTTTCTGTCCAAACTCAGGAGCCAAATCGATGAAGTTTGCAAAGATTGCTTGTGTTGTGATCCTTTTTTGTTTTTCCTTTGGCTTATTAAAATAAGGAAAATGTGGTAATGTGTTTATCAACAGTATGTACAAAGAGTATCTATTTATACCCGACTATACTGTCAGGCTTTTTTCCCTGTAATGTCTGTAGACCTAACTTAACAGTTTTGACTATTTATTTATCAAAAGTTTGTTATTGCAAAATACACCATGAATCTGGGTGATTCCATTTAAAACATCTTTTATACTAGGTAGTAATTAATGTCTAATGTCAGAATATAAAGGTCACAGAGTTACAGAAATGAATAAGTGAGTGGGGACATGATTCACAGAATACCCAGTGTTGTGTGTGTCCTTTTTAATATCCCTTGGTCTCTGTGCTAATAGCTTTGTACTTATTTCTCCTTAATGATCTTATAGAAAAGATTGTTTTTGTGTAAGAATGTTACCAATGAGATAAAATGGTAGCCCTACATTTTCTCAGCAATGCCAGGAATGGGATGTATAATGTAGAGGTTGGACTTTTCCTTTGAAGCCCTCATTTACTTAGTTAGCAGAGGCCCAGTAAGATAAAGTGAATTTTTGCGATGTCGGCATCTCTTTATTGGGAATTCCTGGTACAACATATCAGTTTTTTAAAACATCTCAAGCTCAAGCTCATACTGTTAGTTGTTTTCGTACAACCCACGTGGTTGAGAAAGAAAGCATAGAAGCTAGAATTTCTCCTAGTCCTGGAATGAGGTATGAGCAGGAGAGGCGAGCACTTCCCTTGTCTTCCAGAAGAGGGCAGCATTCACTAAGCCCTTGGCTCATATCCCCTGGCAACTTTCTGGAACAAACTGGACCGAGATGGAGAAAGCAGTTTCAGGTGAGCAAATGTAGCTGCTTAGAGAAGCTGAGGTTTTATGCAGAAAATGGTAAGGAATCAATGGCCCTGTATTTTCTTGATTTGCAGCTTTAGGCAGGGTTTCATAGAAAATTCATTGTGGGTAATGGTTTCATGCTTTCCTTGTCATCCCTCTTACGTGCAGATTGGATGAACTGAACCTCTCTTGGTGCTATGATTTCACTGAAAAGCATGTACAGGTGGCTGTTGCACATGTGTCAGAGACTATCACCCAGCTGAATCTCAGCGGGTACCGAAAGAATCTGCAGAGATCAGGTAAGACCCTCTGGGCTGTTGGGCCCTTAACAACAGCAGTCCCAACAATAACAGCAGGTTTGATTTCTCGAGCATCTCCTAGGCGTGATCCTCCATAAACTGTCTCATTTAATCCAGTGTGTGTGTGTGTGTTCCTATTCCTGTTTTTCAGATGAGCTAACGGCTAGCTGATCAGAAGGGTCAGTGAGGTAAATGCAGACAGCTAGTGGGTTAGTGGCAAGATTTGAATCCAGAATGCATGAGTGAAACCCTTTATACTTAAAAGCAATTTATGTTTAAGCAGAAGAGCTTCTTTTATTTAACTAAATTATTTAGGTTAAAACCCAAACATAAAAATTGAGGGATGCAGTGTTTGATTAGTATTAAGCAGTGGTTCTCAACTGGGGACAGTTTTGCCTGCAAGAGGACATTTGGCAAGGTCTGGAAACATTTTTGATTGTCACAGCTGTGGGGTTACTGGCATCTAGTGGGTAGAAGCATCTGCCCACTAGATGCCATCTACACACTGGCCTCTAGTGGGTAGAAGCCAGGAATGCTGGTGAACAACGCACAGGACGGCAGAATAACACATAAAAAAGAATCTGGTCCTAAATGTCAATACTGCCAAGGTTGAAAAACCCTGTAAGAAACCCTCTGAGTTCATACTTATAACTTTTTTCAGTTCAGTCTAAGAGGACAGTGGGGTTTTTCAGATGAATACGGGCATTTAAAATCAAGGGTGATGTGTGACAGTTAAAGTCTTTAAAAGCCTGAACTTTCAGTTATGTGTGCTTTATTTGTCTAATATTGACAGAATCTTGATTTGCAAAGGTAAGTACCAATGGCAAAGGTTTTCTTTATTATTGAAGTGTAGTTGTTGTACAGTAATATATAAGTTACAGGTGTAGAAGAGTGATTTACAATTTTTAAAGGTTATATGCCACTTAGAGTTGTTATAAAATGTTGGCTGTATTCCTCATGTTGTACAATCCTTGTAGCTTATTTTATGCTTAGTAGTTTGTATCTCTTAATCACCTTCCCCTTTATTGCCTTAATCCCTCTCCTGTTCCTTCTCCCCACTGGTAACCACTAGTTTGTCCTCTGTATCTGTGAATCTGCTTCTTTATTGTTATATCTATTAGTTTGCCTGCAATGCAGGATTCCTGGGTCGGGAAGATCCCCTAGAGAAGGGAATGGCACCCCACTCCAGTATTCTTGCCTGGAGAATCCCATGAACAGAGGAGCCTGGAAGGCTACAGCCCATGGGGTTGCAAGAGTCGGACACGACTTAGCAACTAAACCAATACCATGCATTAGTGTGTTGTAGTTTTTAGAGTCCCTGTATAAGCGGTATCATATAGTCATTGTTTTTGTCTTTTTTTTAATATTTATTTTTATTTACTTATTTGGCTGTGCCAGGTCTTAGTTGGCAAGCATGCCAGATCTTTAGTTGCAGTGTGCTAACTCTTAACTTGTGGCATGTGGGATCTAGTTCCCTAACCAGGGATCAAGCCCAGGCCACCTGCATTGGGAGCACGGAGTCATAGACACTGGACCACCAGGGAAGTCCCCTGACTTATTTCACTTAGCATTTTAACAGCTTGCCCTCATGATCTCAGACGGCCTACACAAAGCCTCCTCAAGCCAGTGCACACCTCAGCCCTAACCTCATGTCTAGATGGTGGTATGAGCCCCTCTGAGTATAAGTGTTTTTCTTATCATTTTTAACATACTCTAAAAGATTTGAGCCAAATATTTGCAGAATGTATCTTCTTAAAATCTGAGCAGTATTTGAAAATTACTCCTTCAGGACATGACCTGTCCTCTGTGAGTCACATATCCGAGGCTGTAGAAGATAGGAGCAGATTCTCCTAAGTGCTCAGGGGTTGGAATCCTCTGCAGGTGCTTGAACCCAGATAACAAAAGTGAAGGCTTTCTTTAGAGATCTGCAAAAGCATCAGTAGTGTTTTTCCTAACCACTCCCCTCCACACACAGTATTTCTAGTCTGCATTTTTTCCCCTTTAAACACAATTTTAAATCTGTTTGGAAGGGAGGTTCAAGAGGAAGGGGACATGTGTATGCCTATGGCTGATTCATGTTGATGTAGGGCAGAAGTCAATGCAATACTGTAAATTAGTTATCCTCCAATTAAAAATAAAAATTCAAAAATATCTAGTTATAGTATTACATAGTCATTCTCAAATGTGCCTAAAATATGTAAAAACACAATAATCCTACTAACATTTTGCTAGTCTTTTTTCCTATTAAAAAGTGGCTTTTTTTAAAAAAAATGGGACATAGTGTATGGAGTACTTTATACTATGGTTTTATTTCAAGTAACCCCATTTCAGTAGCTACACTACACAGCATTTTCAGTGGCTATGTGATATTCCATCAGATATATTTGGAATAATTTATTGATTCATTCATAACTTACTCAGTTGATCTCCTCCTAACGAATGTTTAGAGTCTTTACAGTTTCTCCCTTTATAAGCAACTGTCTTATGGACAGAAGTAAACTGTTGAGTGCATTTCTACGTGGAGTTGCCAAGCCAAGGATTAGGCTTCATTATCAAGCTTTGGATAGTTCTTGCCAAGTCGCCTTCCAAGGACTTTAAATTCCCACCAGGGAGCATCCTCTTTGCATTGAATCCCACCCGTGATTCTTCCCTCTTCATCCCCAAGGGAAGACAGGGCCTTGTGTACATTTCCGCCCATACCTGAACTTCCCACTTCTTTATTCAGAGTTTTTCTGTAATGAACCAAGGTTCTGGGTATAAGATCGAGAAACTCCGCTGTAGGCAAACTACTGTAAATTGTTTCCACGTTTGGCTTAAAACTCTTTTCTGTGTTCCTCTGAAAAAGAACAAATCACCTTTCTACTAAGTTTTGGCAGGAATGATAGGTGGTAAAATCCCACTTGCTGGACACATTCAGGGCGAGGATAGGACGCAGAGTAGGAGTTGAAGTATTAGTTTCCTTAAGTATACAATGGGAATTCAAGAATTTTTAAATGGATATCTTTAACAATGGTACACGCTATTTCGCTGTGTAGAAGACAATACAGATTTTGTGTTTTACCTCCAAGACCGGTGGCAGACCATCTGGATTCAAGTACCCACTCTGTCACTCACTGGGTAGCTTTGAGCAGTTTGCTTAACCGTGCTCTTCCTCCATTTCTCAATAAAATGGAGATAATAGTAGTACCTTACCTCTTAGCATTAGAGTAAGCAATAAATGATGTAATGCGTGTACAAGGCATTTAATCATTCTCGGCCCATAGTGAGAGCTCAGTAATTGTTGGCTCCTGGTGTTTGTATTCCTCACCCATCAGTACCTCTCTGTAGAACAGTGGATGCTCATGGAATGAGGTTTGGAGGACCTAGCTTTGGGTCTTAGATTTGCTTGGACTTCTCTAGCAAAAAAGGTCTCTCTTCTAAAATGACAAGTTAGATAGTTTCTAAGATCTTTCTAACTCAAGTGAAATGAAGGAGACGGTGAAGAGGAATCTTGGCAGTCACTAGTGGTTCCTAACTCTACCCACCAAAGAAAGACGGGACTTAAACAAGGGCTGGAGACAGACTAAACAGTTTCATCTCCCAAGGTTTAATTCTTTCCCAGGTGGTGGCAAAGGCAGACTGTATCTGATTGTGGATTTTGTGATTGGCTAGTGAGATGATGGGTCACTCAGAATTACGTTGTGCAGTTCTTCCTTTTTTAGTGACTTAGGAGACAAATGTCTGTTGAGCCCCTATAATGCACAAAACCCAGTTCTAAACTTGGGACGTGTAGCCTTGAACAAAACAGAGAAAGTCATTCTTGTGAAGCTTCCATTCTGGTGGGGAATCCAGACAGTCAACAAGGAACTAAATATGAAAGGAGGTGGAAACACAAGGAGGAAAAGTTTAAAGCAGGGTGCTTGGGTAGAGTGTAGCAGGAAGGGGGCTGTTTTCAGATGGAATGGCCAAAGAGAAGAGCTCCCTGAGGACGTGAGATTTAACCACAGACCTGGAGTGATATGTAGATATGTAAGGAAAGAACATTCTAGAACCAAGGACCAGCAAGTGCCTTTGGAGGAAAGCCACGTATGCTACTTTATAATCAGAAAATGAATCAATAAATGTTATTTATTTTTTAAAAAAGACAAACTTTATTAATGTTTGAGATTTTGTTTTTCTTCTCAGTATGGAGGCCGGTGTGGGAGAGGGAGCGAGGAGCCCAGTGTTAGGAGATGAGATAGCCGGGGGCTTTCTCGGCCAAGGCAGAAGCTCTGTTTCTCTTGTTTTCCTGGGTAAGATGGGAAGCCACTGAAGTATTTTGAACAGGAATGAAATGATGTGACTCACCTTTGAAAAGTCCCCTTGCGGAGCTGGGCCGGGGAAAGGCCACTGGAGACTTGGTGGTCACATTTGAGGAAGTAAGAAGTGATTGATTTCTGACGCATTTTTGAAAGCTAACCCAACAGGACTGGGTAACAGATGGGGTGTGGGATGTGAGGAAACAGTTTGAGTAGGACTCCCAGGGTTTTGGCCCCAGCAGTCGATGAAGTTCACACTTAACTAAGACGGGGAAGACTTTGGGGAAGGCGCAGATTGAGGGGAGAAATCAAGCATTTGGTTTTAGGCATAAATGTGAGATGCTTATCACATAGCCCAGTGAGAGTGTTGAGGAGGCAGTTGAAAATGCAAGTCTAGGATTCATACAAGGGGATGCAGCTGGAGATGTAGCTGTGAGAAGGAAAAGAAGAACCCTCAAACATAAATAAAATTTGCCTATTTTTTTAAAGTAAATAACACTCACTGATGCGTTTTATGATTGCAAAGTATCACATGGAACTTTCTTCCAAATTCTGAAAAGGTATTTGTGATCCGACCACCCTTGGTAATTGCGCTTAACATTTGGATGTATTTTCTTCCAGCCTTCCAACTCCTAACCCACTTCCTTTCTATGTGTAAATCTGTGTGTAAATATATATGTGTGTTTAAATTGAGATTATCATGCATTATATATATTTTGTTTTCAGTATATAGTGTGTCCTGAGTTATTTTTTCATTTCGTAAAATGTTATTAAATAGGTTTTTAATGGCTGTTATTAGCATTGTGTTCCATAGAATGGATAAAGGTTGACCTATTAAACTAATGAGGGAAGGGGCTTTTATAACTGTCGCTACAATGAATATCTTAGTGCATGTATGCATGCATGCTGAGTTGCTTCATTCATGTCTGACTCTTTGCCACCCTATGGACTGTAGGGTCCTTGGGATTCTCCAGGCAAGAATACTGGGGTGGGTTGCTTTGCCCTCCTCCAGGGGATCTTCCAGCCCAGGGATGTACTTGTGTGTCTTGTCTCCTGCCTTGGTAGGCAGGTTCTTTACCACTATGCCACCTGGGATCTCTGATTACTTTTCTAAAGTGGAATTACTGAGCCAAAGAGCAAAGTGCGTTATGCCCTGAAAACTTTTTTTTTAAAGGAAGATCCGTTCACTCTCAAAAAGTGAGGTCTTCTGAAAGGCTGCATAAAATTAAATATGCACTTTTAGCATAGGGGCACCTGCTTTATGATATTTCATCAATTCTGGGCATTGTAATAGGATTTTTTTTCATGTGAAAGCACAAAAAAATATATTTTATTCTGCATTTGTTGCTCCATTTTTATTATGTCTATATTTTATGCAGTATCTTTATATTTTTTTACCCATATTCTATTTTTTTATACTCTTAATAGACTATTTTTTATATCGTTAATATAATAAGAGCATTAATTTTATTGGAAACATTTATTCCCAGTTTTCTGATACCACTTTATTTCTGCTTGTATTGTTTTGTTTTAACCTGGTAGAGTTTTTAAAGATTTATGTAGTAAATTATCACTGTCTCCTTTTTGTTTTTTTTTAATGCTTAGAAACTCCTTACTGATCCCAAGATCCAATGAATAATTATTCATTTTTGCATTTGGAAGTTTTTAATAACATGTGGAATTAATTTGGATATTTTATTTGAGTTGAAGTAAATTTTCTCACTAGTTGTAGTAGCCATATTATTTTTTAATAAACTATGATGGTCCTCCACTGGTTTGGAGTGCTACTTTTTGATATTTGTTTATATAGTGTGCTATTTGATTTTGCTTTTTGCTATTGTGAACAGGACTTTCCCCCACTATTTCCATCCAGCTATTGCTGGCACATAGATAAGCTGTGGAGTTTCTTATCCAGTCATTTTACACAAGTAGTTCTCTTACTATTTCTAGTAGTTTTTCAGATGATTTCTTGTGTTTCCTGGGTAGAAAGTCTTACATGGCAAGATGACATTTTTTTTTTCTAATAGTGAATGACTCTAATTGCACTACTCTGAATATCCAGCACAGTGTGATATATATGGACAGCAAGTATCCTTGTGTGATTCCTCATTTGACAGTGACCATCTTTTTATTTTTTTTTTTCGCTAGATGTCTCTACCTTAGTTGGAAGATGTCCCAATCTTGTCCACCTAGACTTAAGGTATGTTTTTATTTATTTTAAAACAAAATAAATTTTAATGAAAATGCATGACTTTTATTGAATGAGGAAAGAATCTTAATATGTTGAATTGAAGGAACTGAATGATAAGCTGTTCCTATCTTCATCTGGGATTGATGGATAGATTTTTAATTTTTTCTTCTGTTCTGTTATAGCGATAGTGTCATGCTGAAAAATGACTGCTTTCCAGAATTTTACCAACTCAACTACCTCCAACACCTATCACTCAGTCGGTGCTATGACATAATACCTGAAACTTTACTGTGAGTACTCTTGTTTCTTAAAATGAGCAGAGAGCAGGGGCCAAAAGAGATGTCACTTGGTGTTAAAATCCGTTATTATTAACAGCAGATGTTTAAAGCTTAAACATCAAATTAATGTATCACAAACTAGTTAGGAAGGACTAACAAAATAGAAGGACCAAGGCAAAATGTTTTGCTTAAAACGTCTGGTAAAGTTGAGTTGATTGAGGTATTTTACTAAACATTAATTTGGCTGTGAACTGGTCTAAATATTAGAATACTATTCTAGTACTTGCAGAGAACTTACAAAAGCAGAAGACAGCCTTTAGTTCCAGAAAGCTCAGAGTATAAGGGGAGGAGGCAGACCGTGTGTATATGTGTTTCTGAAATTTTTCAGATCAACTAGTTAAGTCCAAAAACCTTCATCTGAGCTTAGAGGGAAAGTTCTATAGTCTCCTAGTGGTGTCTGTCCCAGATGGCCAAGGAATGGGGAAAAATAAAAATATTTAAGTAGTAAATATTGTAAGAGTGATGTTCTCTTTGAGAAGGAAGGAGATTAAGATCCTGAAGAGTGAAGAAACTTACCCAAAGCTGAATAGTGAGTTACTGACTGAACTGGCTGTACGTCCCAGGTCTCCTGGACACAGGCAGAATAGTCTATATCTAATCTGGTAGCTCTTTTAGGGATTGATTTTGTACTGTTCAGCAGCTTCCACAAAATCAAATGCTAACAAAAGAGGAATCGGATCCATCTTGCTTTTAAGAAGTACCATACCCAAGTCATCCTGGGAATATCATCTCTTTAGCTTTAAGAAGTTCTCCTATATTTCAAAGGGCTGCAGAGTTCTTCCTCATGTCAAATATATGTGTATAGCAATTTTATTAAAAACCATAAGAAGTTAGTATCTTGGATTTGGCCTGGTGTCCTTCCTCATCCCCTAAATGAGGCTGTTGACCTTGTTTAAGCTCACTATCCACATGAAGGTAATCAAGCTGATTCCTACCAAAGAAAGGTGGTGAATT
The DNA here is from genome assembly GCF_016772045.2 of Ovis aries. Classification (NCBI taxonomy): domain Eukaryota; kingdom Metazoa; phylum Chordata; class Mammalia; order Artiodactyla; family Bovidae; genus Ovis; species Ovis aries. Next base: position 38,207,426 of record NC_056069.1, on the reverse strand, counting down.
TGAGCACAGAATTTATGTAGTCCTCAAATTACTAGTCCTCAAATTAGTTTGGGTCTTGTAAGTTAGTTTCAAGTATTAATGAATACAGAAAACAAACTTATGGGTGCCAGGGGTAAGGGATAGTTAGGGACTTTGGGAAGGTCATGTACACACTACTATATTTAAAATGGATAACCAACAAAGACCTTTTGTATAGCACAGGGATCTCTGCTCAGTGTTATGTGCCAGGCTGGATGACAGAAGGGTTTGGGGGAGAATGGCTACATGTATATGTGTGGCTAAGTCCCTTTGCTGTTCACCTGAAACTTATACCACAGTATTGTTAATCAGCTATACCTCAATACAAAATTAAAAGTTTAAAGTTTGGAACAAAAAAGAATTAATGAACATAGCAGCAGCCAGGACATGGAAGTGACTTAAATGTCCATCAGCAGATGAATGGATAAAGATGTGGTACATATATATACAATGGAATATTACCCAGCCATAAAAAAGAATTTGAAATAGTGCCATTTGTAGCAACATGGATGGACATAGAGATTATCATACTAAGTAAATCAGAGAAAGACAAATATCATATCACATGTATGTAGAATCTAAAAAAGTAATACAACTCAACTTATCTGCAGAATAGGAACAGACTCACAGACATTGAAAACAAGCTTATGGCCATCAAAGGGGAAAGGGTGGAGGGAGAGGGATAAATCAGGAGTTTGAGATTGACAGATATACACTACATATATAAAATAGATCAACAACAAGGACTTAACTATAGCATGGGGAACTGTATTCAGTTTCTTATAATAACCTGTAATGGAAAAGAATCTAAAAACAAAATATGTATGTGTGTGTGTATATATATATATATATATATGTACATATACATGTATATATAGCTGAATTAGTTTGCTGTACACCAAAAACTAACACAACATTAAAAATCAACTATGTTGCAATTTAAAGAAAAAGAATTAAAAAGATGAATAGATCAGACACTTCAGCTATATAGAGTTAACTTATAGAATTAGGGAATCCAGTAATGAACATCTTTAATAAAGCACTGTAGTTAATCCTTAGGGCTCAGGGTCTCAGCTGGTGTCTCATTTGGAAAAGAACTGCCTAGAAGGGATGCCAATATTTAGTTGCAGGGCTCTCAGATGTTGGGGCCTAAATTCATATACATGCAACTCGTATTAAAATCTCCTGCCACTTGAATTTTCTAGCATGCAGAACTCCTAGGAGCCTAGAGTGTCTAACCCAAAAAGGTTTCTGTGTTAACAGTTGTTCCCCACCCTTGCCATTTGAGCTTTAGCTGCATTGTCTGTGCAGCTCCCTTGGGAGTACATTGATCTTTCTTCTCTGCTTGTTTTTCTCAAGAGAATCTATTTATGTGTCTTACTTTTCTCTGCAAAGAGTAAGAAGTTAAGCAGGAAATACCTATTCACTTGAGCAGAGGCTAAGCGGAGGCTGTGAGCCTTCATATTTTTATATTTATATCCAGTGGGATGATAATCATTGCAGTCATCTGCAGGCAGTGTGACTTGACGGGGCAGACCATGGGTCTAAAGTCACAGACCTAGGTGCGAACCCTGACTGCACTGTAACCCATTTGTCTAAATATTATCTTGAAATAAGGGAAGCAGAGGTATCAGTTTAGTAACAAGTCAGACCATCAGAATAAGTGAGAACAGACAGAAGAAAGATGCTATCCTTGAACCTTAAGGTAAAAGAGTATGTTTCTTAAGACATAAAGTGAACGATACACTGGTTTACCTTGTGAATTCATTAAGATGAGTTGGTGGTACCCTATCCTTAAACATTTCTCCAGGTAAAATGTATATGAAATGCATAGTAAGAGTTCTGGGATCTTCAACGATAGTTTCCAGAAAGCTATTTATGCTAAAAAAAATTTCATTTCTTATCTCAGAAGTGGGAACATAAAATTTGAGTGTCTTTCTTTTGTACTGATAATGCTTTGAAATACTTGGGAAACTAGATATTTTACCCTCAGGACACACCCTCCTTGTATGTATTCCCTTCCTTATTAATTGGTCTCATTTCTCTTGTATTTCTCATTAATGGAAAAAACTGAAGCTGGAGATAGTAATCTGAGATTAAGAGAAACTAAAGAAATAATAATACTTGCAAGAGAATTTTAAGTTGAGGAATTTAAGGTTTTATAAGGAGAATAAGATTGCGGGGAGAAATATCAACAATAGATAAGCAGATGATACCTCCGTAATGGCAGAAAGTGAAGAGGAACAGAAGAGCCTCCAATGAGGGTGGAAGAGGAGAGTGTAAAAGAGGAGAGTGGTTAAAACTCAACAACATTCAAAAGATCACGGCATCCAGTCCCATCACTTCATGGCAAATAGACGGGGAAACGATGAAAACAGTGACAGATTTTATTTTCTTGGGCCCCAAAATCACTGCAGATGGTGGCTGCAGCTGTGAAATTAAAAGACGCTTGCTCCTTAGAAGAAAAGCTATGACAAACCTAGACAGTATTAAAAGCAGAGACATCACTTTGCCAACAAAGGTCCGTCTAGTCAAAGCTATGGTTTTTCCAGTAGTCATGTATGAATATGAGAGTTGGACCATAAAGAAAGCTGAGTGCTAAAGTATTGATGCTTTTGAACTGTGGTGCTGAAGAAGACTCTTGAAGAGTCCTTTGGACAGCAAGGAGATCAAACCAGTCCATCCTAAAGGAAATGGACCCTGAATATTGGAAGGACTTATGCCAAAGCTGAAACTCCAGTACTTTGGTCACCTGGTGCGAAGGGTCAACTCACTGGAAAAGACTCTGATGCTGGGAAGGATTGGGGGAGGAGGAGAAAGGGGTGACAGAGAACGAGATGGTTGGATGGTATCACCTGACTCAGTGGACATGAGTTTGAGCAGACTCTGGGAGACAGTGAAGGAAGGGAAGCCTGGGGTGCTTCCAGGCTCATGGGGTCTCAAAGAGTGGAACACGGCTTAGCGACTGAACAGTGGACAACAAAGGAGTGAACCTGGTGACACAGTTTATAGATACCTTTTTGTTTACTAAAGCTAAATAGAGATACTCAAGACATCAGTCATTTTATACTGAAGTTAAAGGTAATGGCTCTCAGACTATTCATTTCTATTTACTCTCCTTTCGTTTGCTTTTCAGTCTACTCCATTGAAGTTTTCAAAGAGACACTTGGGGATGATCTCTGCTGTGTTGTAGGTGATACACATACAAGAGGCTTGTTTTGGGGGGTATGGGGGATCTCTTTAAAATCTTAAAGACTTCCTGGTTTTATTGGCCTGGGAATGATCATTCATCCACCATCTCATCATACTCCGGTCACTCCTTTCTCACGTGCAACCCCTGAGTGTTTTCCACGTATCTAGTATAATTTCCTTCCTCACCAAGGCTCTTACAAAGTGCGGTTGCAAGAACATTTCCTTTTCTGTTGTCTGCCATTCCTCTTCACTCCCACCTCTGCTGCTGCTGCTGCTAAGTCGCTTCAGTCGTGTCCGACTCTGTGCGACCCCATAGACGGAAGCCCACCAGGCTCCCCCGACCCTGGGATTCTCCAGGCAAGAACACTGGAGTGGGTTGCCATTTCCTTCTCCAGTGTATGAAAGTGAAAAACGAAAGTGAAGTCGCTCAGTCGTGTCCAACTAGTAGCGACCCCATGGACTGCAGCCTACCAGGCTCCTCCATCCATGGGATTTTCCAGGCAAGAGTACTGGAGTGGGGTGCCATTGCTCAGATTTTATATAAGAGAAATTTAAGATTGGGCCAGATTGCTATCATCTTCAGTGATGGTAAGTATAAACATCTGTGTATGCTGACTTCTCCTTATACTCTTGTTTCCATTTCAGAGATTAGCTTACTTTATGAACAATAGCAATTTGTTCTTGCTGATTTTCTTTTACATCCAGATCTGACTGCCCCCTTAGGAACACCAAGCATGTTTATTTCATTTGGTTAGTACTTTCATTATCTAAATTACCCTTCCTCTTGTATTCAACCAGTATATGTTAACATCTGTGGTGTTTAAAACTCTCCTAAATGTAGAATAAATACACTTAGATGGGGAGTGGGAAAAGTGGGAGCAGGATTAGCATGGAAAGTCTTAAGGCCAAAGGATGGTTTGAGTTCTGTAAACATGAGGGAGGCATCAACGATTTCAAACAGGGGAAGGACTTAATCTGAGCTAGGCTTTATGAGGATGTCCTTGGTCATTGGTATATACACTAAGCTGGAAGGAGGAAAGATTAGAGGCAAGCTGACAGTTACTATAAGGAAGGTTTAAGTAATTATTGGCAGTATGAAAATATAAAGGATGCTTCTTATTCTAGGGAATTGATTTTCTCATTGATCTGCCGTAGGATTTTGTTGAGACTCCAAACTAAATATTCCCTTTCCTGAGACTTTGGACTATATGTCCCAACCTGGAGTAAATATAGATCAGAGAGATGAATTTCTAACCCTGTAGACCTAGGTTAAGAAAAAAGAATCATTACCAAAGCATATTTGCTTTGGGAAAACAGGCTTTTTTGTGGACTAGAATTTCACTGTTGACATAGTTAGGTTTCACTTAATGTGAAATACCTAGGAAAATGACTGGCTTCCATGTGACAGAAAGAAAAAAAGGTAATATGTAGAGAAGTAAAATGTTTATTGTGTCTATCTACACCTGACACACGACCTTAAAATAGTATCATGAAGTCACCGTTAGGCTTCATCATATGTAATGGACTTGTTGACTATTAACCATTACTTGGAAGTTACTGGCTCTGCTCACATCTCCTTTCAAGAGGGCAAGCCTTGTTCAAATAAAGATCAAGTCATATCCTTAAGTTGCAGGTAACCTTTCGTGACTCCAGCTTATGCCACAGTAAAACATTTGCTTTTCCCATCACTAGCTTGCTGGCTTCCCCTCCCAACACAGTGACATTTTTTCAGTATAAACCAAGAGTTGGTGGGGAAGGGGGTGGAATATAAACCAGGAATAGAGAAAGAAAGAAGATATGTTTGGATTTTAAATAAACCTAGGAGTTTTTCGGTTATTAGAAATTCAGTGAAATGCACTTGTGTGTTTCCTAAGGCCATATTGCCCAAGCTGTGGCCTGTGCTTTGTGGTTTGATTCACCTTTGCTATTCCCTCAAATCATTGATTGCAAATTATGTCTTCAGTTTGTTTTGTATAAAATACAGTGTGTAAAAATTGGATCATGTAACTCTAGTGGCACAGTTACCACAGATACTGCTACTCTGAAAATCTCTCCTTCCTTTCCAGTGAACTTGGAGAAATTCCCACATTGAAAACACTACAGGTCTTTGGAATTGTACCAGACGGTACCCTTCAACTGTTAAAGGAAGCCCTCCCTCATCTGCAGATTAATTGCTCCCATTTCACCACCATCGCCAGGCCGACCATTGGCAACAAGAAGAACCAAGAGATATGGGGCATCAAATGCCGGCTGTCACTGGAGAAGCCTAGTTGTCTATGAAGCCTCTATTGCAAGGTGGTGTCTCCTCTTTTCTTTGAACAGGGAAAGGAAGCAGGAAGCCCAATTGTGGAGAGCTCAGCTATTTTTATTCTTGGTTTTCTGTTGCATTCCTTCTACAAGCATATTCGAGAACCATTGAAGACAGAAAACTACGAAGTGTTTGTTGCTTTTCAGAAATGACTATGAAAGCTTTTATCACTGCTATACCTTTAAGAGCCTCAGTTCTACGCTTTTTGAAATTTTAGGGAGAGTGAGCCTATAATTTCAAGATACCTTAAATAGCAAAATTTGAACCACGTCTTCCAAGTGCCATTCTTTATAAATCTATTTAGAATCAAGCTTAAAAATCACCACCAGCAAATCATTTTCGTAGCCTATATGGCAACTGAACATTCTTCTATTTAATTTTTCAGCACTGCTTTATTATAAGACATAGGTTGCAAAAAATAATAAGCTATTTGTATTGTAAGCTGAAAAGAATGAGAATCATAGAGTAGATCTGCAGCAATCTTCTGAGGATGGCAAGAAAAACAGACATTTCAACTGCACCTTTAGATTCACAATCTGGGTGATGGAAACAAATAGCCCCAGGTCATTCACCTTAAAACCTAAGAAACAGTTGGCCAACCAGAGGTGCAGAATTGGTATAGAATTTAAAGGCTCAAGAGACAGTTTTCTATGACAGTTAACCTGGGGTATCCTCTAATGCACATTAATGAGGTCGTCTTTATGTACAGTTGGGAAGGTCCCCTGGAGGAGGAAATGGCAACCCACTCCAGTATTTTTGCCTAGAGAATCCCATGGACAGAGGAGCCTGGTGGGCTACAGTCCATGGGGTCGCAAAAAGTTGGACACGACTGAGCGACTAATATTTTATTTCCTTTATGTACTGTGTTTGCAGCGTTCTGAATTAGCTGAGGAAATTGAATTGTGGACTTCTGACTTTATGTTGACGTGGGTTCTTTAGCTTTTAAAATGACTCACTTTGTTTTAGAGAGGTAGGAACCAGTCACTTCTTTGATTCTTGAAATGTTGGATAGAATCCTGAACCACAGATGCCTGCGTTTTCCTTTTCGCTAAGGTTCTCAAAGTTATTTTTACTCTGGAATCAAGTATTTTAAATTGTCTTTTTTTATTTTATTATTTTAATGGCCTCCCACAATGATTATTTCTAGCAACTTGTTTTATAAAGTTCTGGACCTGGAGTTCCCTAAGAACTGCATGTTCCTTTCAATTAGGAATATACCCTAGAAGAAGGTGTATGTTCCGTGCAGTTTCAGAGCAATAAGCAAGCTGGCACATGCATAAAAGTTAAGACTTGGGTGCTGAACCTTTTGATAGCATAGTGGTTTTTTTTTAATGATACATAGAAGCAAAAGGACTAAATTCTACTTTTAAAAAAACATAAAACATTAACTTCTTGTTTAAATCGATGACCTTCCCGTATATTCAAAATGGAGCAAAAAACCCAAACTCATCATTTCTATTAACATTGCTTTTTTTAAAAATCAGATCTCTGAAATGTTAGAAACAATGTATGAAGTGCCCTTATCTGCTCAAACCTAAGGAAGAACATTCTTATTAAGTAGTGTTACACGGGAAATGATTAGGTTTCAATTTTGTAGTAGTTTAAAAGTGCTACATACTACTTGAAATTATTGTTTACAGATTAGTGACACAGGCTGGGAGGGAGGATCCGGTTGGCCTCTGATTTCCGGATGCCCTCACACACACAGTACTTCCAAACTCAAGTCCAGCCATAAGCTATTTTGCTAACATGTCAGAGTAATCTGTATTTTTGTATGTGATTTCTACTTTTATAGATTTGTTTTAAAATAAAACACATTTTTATAAAAATGAATACTTCAGCTAAGTTGTATTCCTTTTTTCTTTCTCTTTTTCTTAAGCACTCTGGTTAAAACAAGCATCAGGTATGGCGTGAGATTTCTCTCAGCCCTCTGAATGTGTGTGTGCTAAGTCATGTCCTACTCTTGCAACCCCATGGACTGTAGCCCACCAGGTTCCTCTGTCCTTGGGATTTCCCAGGTAAAAATATTGGAGAGGGCTGCCATTTCCTTCTGCAGGAGATCTTCCTGACCCAGGGATCAAACCTGTATCTCCTGTATTGCAGGCAGATTCTTTATCACAGAGCCACCAGGGAAGCCCCAACCCTCTAACAAGGCACTTTAAAACAAGCCGTAACATGGTCCCTTTTGCCCCATCTGCTTCATGTGTTGTCAAATTAAAATGTTTATAATTCTTTGTATGGTTAAAGTGCTTCTTAAAGTATTAACATACTTTATAAGACATTTGAGATTAAGTGATAAGTACCATCAATAAAGTATCAAGTACTATCAATAAAAATCAGCTCGTAGCACTTTTTAAATACAGACTTGATCAGCTTATACTGTGCATTTTATTCTCATTAGCAGATCATTTGAATAGTTTACCCTATATCCAGAGATCTAGGAATTAACTCCTTTTGAACACATTCAAATAGTAGAATGGTGATTCTTCCTGAATATTACCCAGTTTTTTGCTTCCTTTTTACTATCAATACCATGCTTCCATTTTTGTTATCAAAAATCTCAAATGCAAAAGGTAAAGATGATGAATTTCATTTTCTGCTTTCAAAGGTCATTAACTCATGACCAATCTCATTTCACCTATCTCCCATCCCATGGACATCACATGCTCACAAGATCATTTTTGAGGCAAAACCAAGACCCATGACTTCATGAATAGTTCGGTATCTACCTCTGGAAGATCTTCTGATTTAATTCTAAAACATTAAATATCAAGATGATGTTGAAAGTTCCCTAGCTATCTAAAAAACTGTTTTCTTACATAGATTTGTTTTGCTCAGGCTCCAAACATGGATTATACTTTGCATTTAGTTGACATTGACATTTTCTTTAGTCTCTTAATCTTAGTGTTCCTCTTCTTTATTATCCTTACCGTTTACGTATGGAAGAAACTAGGTTGCTTGTCCAGTGTTCCCCATTCTGGATTTTACTGATGTGATCCATCCCTGGAATAATGTTTAACAGGTTTATGTGTCCCCTGTTTCCATAAACTGGTAGTTAGATCTAGCAGCGAAAAGGTCCTAACCAAGAGTGAGTTTGCCACCCAAGAGACACTGGTAACATCTGAAAACTGCTTTGGTTGTCACAAGTGGAGAGGAGCTACTGGCCTCCAGCAAGGACATACCAAGGATGCCGCTAACCATCCCACAATAGCTAGCACAGCTCCCCACAATAAAGAATCATCTGATCCAAAATCTCAGTGCCAGTGTTGAGACCCTCATCTATAGGCTTAGTTTGTCAGGGTTTTTTTGAACATCATAGCAAGGGGACAGGATAGACGGTATTACTGTCTTCCTTCAAGAGGCACACACCATATGCCTTTCATTCTTTCTACGAATCAAGATTGCCAGAAGAAATATCTGTAACCTCAGTTATGCAGATGATATCACTAATGGCAGAAAATGAAGAACTAAAGAACATCTTGAGTGTGAAAGAAGAGAGTGAAAAGGCTGACTTAAAACTCAACATTCAGAAAACTTAAGATCATGGCATCTGTTCCCATCACTTCATGGCAAATAGAAGGGGAAAAAGAAGCAGTGACAGATTTTATTTTCTTGGGCTTCAGAATGACTGCAGATGGTGACTGCAGCCATAAAATTAAAAGACGCTTCCTCTTTGGAAGGAAAACTATGACAAACCTAGACAGCATATTCAAAAGAAGACATCACTTTGCTAACAAAGGTCTATATAGTCAAAGCTATGGATTTTCCAGTAGTCATTATGGACTTGAGAGTTGGACTATAAAGAAGGCTGAGCATTGAAGAACTGATGCTTTCAAACTGTGGTGTTGGAGAAGACTCGAGAGTCCCTTTGGACAGCAAGGAGATCAAACCAGTCAATCCTAAAGGAAATAAGCCCTGAATATTCATTGGACGGACTGATGCTGAAGCTCCAATACTTTGGCCATCCAATGCAAAGAGCTGACTCATTGTAAAAGACCCTGATGCTGGGAAAGACTGAAGGCAAGAGGAGAAGGGGACAACAGAGGATGAGATGGCTAGATAGCATCACTGACTCAATGGACATGAGTTTGAGCAAACTCCGGGAGACAGTGAAGGACAGGGAAGCCTGGTGTGTGGTAGTCCATGGGGTTGCAAGGAGTCGGACACAACCTGAGACTGAACAACAATGTTAACAGTCTGCGTGTGGCTCTTGATTCCTCTTCTGTACCCTAGCTGCAAGTTCCCAAGATTATTAGGCAAACTCTAGCCAAATGCAAAATATTTATTTCTGGATAAAGTGACTGTGTCCCTTCTATCATGGTGAACTTAACTACAATCCAACATTGACTAATGAGCTACAATGTAGAGGACAGGGCAAGGTCTAGAACATGAGGAAAGGCACTAAATGGTCTAGGAAAACTGGAAACACCTTTCCACTGGATAACCTAACCTCGGAACAAACAGAAGGCAACCTTCTCTCTCGTAACCTCTCCTCTCCTCTCCTCATCCCCACCTGGCCAAAGGTCCCAGAAAGTCAAAAAGCTCTCTCCACCAAGACGCTAACTCCGTACACAGGCTGAAACCCTAAAACCCAAACTCTTTATGGATTTGTTTTACTCTAGTGTTTGAGTTACTTTTTAGTGAATCTAAATATCAAGATACTGATATTTTGGTATTCCTTAAACCAAATATCAAAGTATCTACCTTGTACATTTGAGCAGTAAAATCACTATATTTAAGGTCTTCAGATGGCAGGGGCTGTGACTGATGAGAGACTAGAAGGCAGACTTTTTTCCATAGACACATTTTAAAATTAACAGGCACACTGGAATTGATCATATCCCAACCATTACCATGATTTCATGTTGTGTTTTAAACAAAACCTGGTCATTTACATTGGCTTTTAAAACGTCTTTTTACTCAAAACTATTAATTTACTACTCAGGATAGTAACTGTAAGCTAACTTGCAGTGGTACTGCAGTAAGAACCAGAAAATAAAGGGGTTAAGACTTTCAGTTCAGTCGCTCAGTCATGTCTGACTCTTTGCGACCCCATGAATTGTAGCACTCCAAGCCTCCGGGTCCATCACCAACTCCCGAAGTTCACTCAGACTCACATCCATTGAGTCGATGATGCCATCCAGCTATCTCATCCTCTGTCATCCCCTTCTCCTCCTGCCCCCAGTCCCTCCCAGCATCAGAGTCTTTTTCAATGAGTCAGCTCTTCGCATGAGGTGGCCAAAGTACTGGAGTTTCAGCTTTGGCATCATTCCTTCCAAAAGACTTTGGTGATATTTTAATCCAAAACTGCATGGTAAGTGGATAATCCACAACAACACATTTTAAAGACTAATGGAAATACTTCAAAGATGAATGATTTTGTGAAAAATCATTTATCATGAAATGATGCTTTGAAGGAAAGCTCTGAAGCAGGAGGAAACAGCTATGTAACAAAGCTTAGTTACCAAAGGTATTTTAAATAGATTTTCTTGTGTAAGTCACTCAGTCGTATCTGACTGCTTGTGATCCTGTGGACTATACAGTCCATGGAACTCTCCAGGCCAGAATATTGGAGTGGGTAGCCATTCCCTTCTCCAGGGGATCTTCCCAACCCAGGGATTGAACCCAGGTCTCCCACATTGCAGGTGGATTCTTTACCATCTGAGCCACCAGGGAAGCCACTTGTGAAAGCAAAGAATTAGTCTAGTATGATGACAACGTAACATCATTCAAGCTCTCTTCAATCATTTAAAGAGAATAGGTGTGTAGGGAGAAAAATAAAAGTTGCAGTTGGGGAAAACACTTTAAAAGAATGGTTGAAAAAAAAAATTTCAAATACTGTCCTAGTTACTGCAACTGTCAATACATCACCCCCCGACATACACAGACTCCCTAACTGTTTCAGCATGTAAAACCATAATTTATTATAATAGGTTTCTTCTCTAGCTATGCAAGTTTTCAAGTATTTATTGTACAAATCAGAACACATAATCCCTACTCCCTGTGAACTCACAATCTTCTGGTATAAAAAGGTGTGTATTGTTCAGATAGAGCTCTTCAAAGTCTTTTCAGGATCCCAAGTTTTGAATTTTTTTTAACCACTGATGATTATTAAAAATGGGAGAACAAAATTAGTTATAATCCATGCCTTTGCTAGCCTATAAAATATTCAAATTAACACTTAAAACATCCTTTTCCATTTTTTCCTTTTAGCTCCTCATTTAGCCAGTAACTTTCTAAAAAACCTTTCATAAAATAAAGCCTGTGACACTTAAAAAATATTTTTTATACATTTCTTCATGTAGAAAACTTATATATAAGCCTTCTTATTGATTTATACCCTAATCCCTCATGGTTTCTTTAATGTTAAGGAATAAGCTTCATTTAAAATAATTCTTTCTAGTTCAGCAGTTCATGTAATATGATTTTGATTTACTGGGTCCATGAATATAAATACATATGGAACATCAAAAACATTAACTCAAAAATATCTGAAGAATCTACATTTACCAGGAAGCACTGTGTCACATGTTAGCAGTGAATGAAGTCAGCAGGGAAAAGAGTAATAGATAGTGTAGAAAAAAGACATGAAATATAATATTCTGGGGCAATCTGGTTTTCAAACAATGACCCATAAGCGCTGAAGAAATAAATGAACTAAAAAAGAAAAGATAATGGTTTACTTTTATTCACATGTTGCCATTAAAAGGAACTCATTCATAAAAACATGTTTGCTATTCTAACAACCTTTGCCTCTCATCATCTCTTACAAATAAATCCCACAACAGGTCAGAAATGTTAGAGGTTATATCACCAATGGAACACATTAAGTAGTTTTTAAACCTCTAAAATATGGCTTATAAACAATTTTACATAGCAGGTTACCTATTAATATGTTACATATTAAACAGATCTATGTACCATTTTGGACAATCAGATTTCCTTGATATTAAAGATGGAGTTGGTATTTTTATCAAAAAGGTATTTTAAATCTGTTAGGGAGTTTCTATAGTGCGGAATTTCACTTCTTTATAAAGTGGTATCTTACGTATATCATTATTAAATCAAATCAGAAACTACATCCATCTCTGGGAAAACACCAATTTTTATTGTATGCATCATGTAAACTCCTTGCGAGTAGTATCTATGCAGTTACTCTCAACTAAGAAAAACAAATTCTTGTTCTGGATATACATCAAAACCTAAGGTTATCTTTGTATAATAATATTACTTTAAAAATCTGACAAGAACGTGATAAATGTTGCCAAACCTAAGAGCACTCGGTTTGATTACACATCCTAGTTTTCCCAGAATCTACTTCTGAGCTCACCAGATTCAGTTCTATCAGGATAGTGGCTGTTCAGATCACCAGTGTACATCCAGCGCCTGACACAGTACATGGCAGAGTCGGTGTTCAGTAAATATTTCAGTGATTGAAGACAAATTTTTAACAGCAAGTGGAAAAAAAATACAACTTTGAATAATTGGAATAAGAATACCAATTGTCTCATGATGCAGCAACAGGAACTTTTTGTGATAATTCTAGGATTATTTATAAGTAAATTGGGCATTAGGTAAAGAAACTGTCATAATGGGAAAAAAAGAAAAGCCACAACATTTTATCCTCCAAACCTAATGTGTAAAACTTGGAATATGAGCTAGGTGAAAACTACCATGATAATAAGTAAGGCAATTACAAAACTAAAATGTTTTGCATATTTATTAAACAATCCATTTTCTGTCTGACAATACTCCTAACACTAGCTGAAAATCTGTATAGGTTTTACCAAACTCATAATAGAATGTGCCTCATCAGTTCATCCTTTTAGTCTTTAAATCCATGTTAGAGAGTTTTAAATATGGAAGAACTTTATCAGCCTCAAATCATTAAAAAAAATTACCAAAGACCTAAAATAATTATTGTCTAATTAATACATTTGTAATAGTGCCATGATTTTGTCCATGTATATTTCACCCAGCATTGTCAAAATTAACCTGATAGTCAATTAAATGAAAACATCTATAAATAATTTCAAAAATGATTGAACTTTTTAAATCAATAGTCATAACAATATTATTGTGTTCTGAAATTAGAAAACTCTTGGCAGATATATAAAAACACATTTACCTATTTCAATTAGGTCAATATCAGGATTTATCAAAATTCTCCATCAAAGTTTTTAAAAAAATCTTGATCTTTACATACTATAAAAAAACACTAATCAAATGAGATGTGTTTGGTCTGACCAATTCCACAAAGTGAGGAGGAAAAGGGAAAAAAAAAAAAACTTGTACAGTTAAATTTCAAATCCTAAACATTAAATCTTTTATTTGAGCCTACCTCTCTAAATTTATAAAGATACCAACACTCTTGGAAACCAATTGTAAGCAGTATCAAAATTTCACTGTTTTGAATTCTAATCAGTTTAGTCTTCCATTTTCTTACATAGTGAACATCTTTTCCATCAGAATCCATCAGAAGAATAATGCAAATCTCACTTTCTTGGTCACCTTTCGGCCCAAGGCCAATCAGTCTCAACAACAACCAAAAACTAGCTTTATGACTGGTAGGCTGTTTTCTGCAGTAAAACTATTTCTCTGGCAATCAAAATTGTCATCTGAGGCAATCCTTCACTGCTCTAGAAGCACAGTTCGAAGCTCGTCTTCTTTCTCGATCAACATTGAAGCAATGGCTCCGTCATTAAACTCAAAGGAAGTTCCTCCATCCACAACCATGCATGCATCCCAACACCGAGAACGTACACACACCCTAGGCAGAGAGAGACATCTTGTTAAATATCAACACTTTTCTTAAACTGCAGTTTCTTTAAAACACTGTTTTTAATCTAAACTGGCAGGTAGATCATTTGGCCTTGATTTTAAAAATCAAGTTGCCCTGCCCTTAGTTATGAGAGAATTAGTGACTATGTCAATATGAGTACATTACCCCCAAAAAAATCTCAAAATTGAAATGTTCAGGATAGCTCCATTTACCCAAACACTTAAAAGTGAACAAGTTCAGACTTGATGGAACTCATAGTAGCTTTCTGAACATTATTACAAGTATTTTAAGTATTGATCAAGAATGTAACTACTATCATGTAAAATTTTTACTTATATACAACATACAGAAAAGGCAAATTATCAGGGTACAGCTCAATGAGCACACTTGTGTAATCATCACCCAAATTAGGAACTGAATGTTACACTCAGTTCCCGGGAAGTTCCCTCATTGCTCTTATCCCATCTCCGAGTCTCTATTCCCAGCCCCTCCTTCCCAAGCATATCCACTATCCTAATTTCAATCACATAGTAATACTAGCTTTGTCTATTCTTGAAGTTCTATATAAATGGAAGAATACAATGGATATGCCTATATCTGGCTTCTTTTGCTCAACAGTATGCTTGTGAAATCATCCATATTATCATATGTAGCAGCAGTGGGTTCATTTTCATTGCTGTCTGAAAACACCTGCACTGTACGAAAATACCAAAATTTAAGTATCTCTTATACTACTCATGGACATTAGGGTTTTGATCTATTGGGAACACTGCTACTATGAATATTCTTGAGTATGTCTTTCGGTACATACATATCTGTCAAGTGTATACTCTTCTGCTGAATATATATCTTGGAGCAGAATCACTGAGTCACTGCATGTCCTGTATTCAGCTTTGGTAGGTAACTGCCAAACAATTTTCCATATTATTCCTAACAGTATAAAAGTTTTATATAAAATTTCTAGTTGCTCCACTTTTATATAAAAGTCTTAGTTGCTCCACCTTATCAACAACTGGTATTTTAGCTAGGCTGGTGAGTGTGTGTAGTATTGTATTTGTTCAATCACTCCATCATATCTGACTCTAAGCAACCCCATGAACTGCAGCATGCCAGGATCCTCTGTCCTTCACTATCTCCTGGAGTTTGCCCAAACTCATGCCATTGAGTCTATGATGCCATTCAACCATCTCATTCTCTGTCACCCCCTTCTCCTCCTGCCCTCAATCTTTCCCAACATCAAAGTGTTTTCCAATGAGTCAGCTCTTCACATCAGGTGGCCAAAGTATTGGAGCTTCAACTTCAGCTTCAGTCCCTCCAATGAATAGTCAGGACTGATCTCCTTTAGGATTGACTGGTTTGATCTCCTTGCAGTCCAAGGGACTCTCAAGAGTCTTCTCCAGCACCACAATTCAAAAGCATCAATTTTTCAGCACTCAGCCTTTTTTAAGGTCCAACTCTCACATCCTTACATGACTATAGTATTATATGATATAGTTTTAATTTACATTTCTCAGATGAATAGGGTCAAGGATGTTTCTCCATACACTTATCAGCCATTTGGATATTCTCTTTTGCAAAATGTCTGTCCAAGACTTTCAGCCATTTTTCTAAGGGGTTGCCTGCCTTCTTTCTTACTGACTGGTAAGAATTTTTATAATATATTCTGGATATGAGTCCATTGCTGGACATAGATACTATTTCACTCTGTGGCTCGCCTCTTTATTTTCTTGATGGTGTCTTGATTAACAAAAGTCAATAACTCTAATTTAGTTCAACTTGTCACTCTGTTGCTAAGAAATATTTTCCAGCCAAAGTCATAAAGCTGTTCTCCTACTTATATGAGCAAACATTTAAATGAATCTTTCAGTCCTACCCAATCTGAGTACAGATTTGTTGATTAATCAAAATTAATTCTCAAATGATTAAGTGATTTTTAAATATGATCACTATCCTTTTTAGTGTCTTTCCTGGAAAAAATCAATTATGCATTCTCAAAAAAGTATATGCACACTTTTTTTTTTTTTTTTTTTTGCACACTGTTAAGAAGCAATTTGTAACAACTATTCTGTGCTTGCCATGATAAAAAGTGAAAGTGAAAGTCGCTTAGTTGTGTCTGACTCTTTGTGACCCCAGGGACTATAGCCTGCCAGGCTCCTTTGTCCATGGAATTATCCAGGCAAGAACGCTGGAGTAGGTAGCCATTCCCTTCTCCAGGGGGATCTTCCCAACCCAGGGATTGAACCCAGGTCTCCCACATTACAGGTGGATCCTTTTTCGTCTGAGCCACCAGGGAAGCCCAAGAATACTGGAATGGATAGACTACCCCTTCTCCATGGAATCTTCCTGATCCAAGAATCAAACCGGGGTCTCCTGCATTGCAGAAGGATTCTCTACCAGCTGAAGTATCAGGGAAGCCCTAACTATAGTTAAGTTTTCTTATTAGTCTGGAAGACTGGGCAACCTTTACAAAAATTATAAACATTTTTGTATATCTTCCCCTCAAAACAAAAAATCTGTGGCAAATTTAATAGATGTGGGCATGGGTGGGAGATTCACTTGTAGGAAAAAGCTGAAAGAAATGAGTCCTTTATGTTGCTATACAATTTAGACTTTATATGAATGTATGTCCTGCTTTTATTCCATAGCATATGGAAAAAAAGTTGCTTTCCAGTCAGTTTCTTTTGAAGTTGACAAGTAAGATCAGATATCTTACTGTGTCTTACTTAATAAAGTAAAAACAAACAAGTACACACTACCCAATTAAATAACCATGTCCTTTCCATTCAGTTAAATTTTAGTTTCTCTAAAATGAAACAGAACGTTTTAGAGAAAATATCACTTTAGCCAGGTTATTAGCGTGATACCACTTTAGCTCCACAGCGTCTACTTTTCCTGCATGATTAAGTCTGAAGGAGTGATTTAATGAAACAATACTTTCACAGCCAAATGTGCTCTGTAATTAATTACAAGGGAGGAAAACAGCTACAAGAAGACTGTGGAAGCTTACTTTGAGGTGAAACAACGCTGACGACTGCTTGAGAAAATTCTGTTTGCTATTGGTTCTCGAATACTGAAAAGTATTTTTGGTTCTTCTGGACTGTAGAGCAGTGATTCATTATATTCGTTTGTTACTATAAAGGAAAACAAAAAACAAATATTAGCACAGTCACTTCTGAGAAGTGCAAAATGAGAATGGATGCTATCCCCAATTTAAAGGCAATTCTATTCCAAAAGTCTGTTTGGCAGCAAGTTTCTTTGAACTCATGACAAACTCCATTTTAAAAAAATGCTTATAAACAAGGAGTATGTTCCCAGATTAGCCCACAGAAGCCTACATCACCCACAGGATAGCAGAAATAGGTACCTTTGGTGGGGGAAGGGAGGACTGTAAAGTCAGTAAACAAAGAGAAACTAGTTTGAAGCACTCAAAAATGGAACTTGAGTTGATATAATCCCTTGCTAATAAGTTCCTTTCCAAAACATCATGCCAAAAGGTTCATGAGGTATTTCCACAAGCCTTTGGGATCTACTTTCTCCCTAACCAAGAGGCACACAGAGTTGGCATGCAGAGCACAAACTGGTTAAAGACAACTGTACAAAGAAACTGGGCTTGAAAAAAGCATTTAGTTGAACACCACACTAAAAGACATCACAAGACTATCAGATAATCTACCTTATATACCAAAATTTCATTTGAATTAAAGGAAGCGTCTGTAACAGTGACTGCACCATTGGCATTCACTATTGCTTCTGAGGATAAGTCAAATCTTCAAAGGAATAATATTCATTCAGTAAAGCAGTATGTTTATTAAAAGAAAAATCACTGTATTTTATATATACCCTTAAAATTACATAAGTGATATAAATTTCAGTTGTTTTATATATACTGTTTTAAGTTAAATTATCTAATGAAGAATCAATTACTATAAATGCCTCACTTTCCTTCCTTCAGTACAGATTTAACACTAATTCCAACTCAAAGCCATGATTAAAATAATATTTTAGGTCTCAAAATCAGAGAGGGAGAAAACAATCCATTTTAGAGAACTGAAAGGAACCACAGAGATTTAGTCCTGTTTACAAACCATTTTAAAGGCAAACCATTTCAACAAAGAGAGTCTTTCAGGAATCCAAAACACACAAATAAAATGACTTGACTCTGTTAATATACTTTACCATGTATTGCTACATCACTTTAAAGGCAACCAATGTGAATCTGTTATGATAACTCTCAAATTCAAATGTTTACGGATGGCAACTGCAGCATAGGTAAGTAAAGGCAACTATAAACAAGTCTGGATTTTTGCTTTTTTTTCTAAAAATAATTTACCTTTAAATCTTAGGATACTCTTCAACTAAACAGAGACAACACTATTTAGCTTTAGTTTGAGGTCTGTACTTTCGAAAATGATCCTGGTAGATAAATAGACTTTAGTGTGTTAAAATTTCATATGCAAATCAAACGAATGTGGTTTTCAGTTTATGAATTTAAATATTTTTTAAAATAATTTTTTTTTAACAAATTTGAAGACTTCCCCAGCAATCTATGTCCACGCCCTCATTCCACTGTTGAGGAAGCAGAGGAGCAAAGAAAACAGTCTTGCCCATTGTTTCAGTGAGTGACTGGTTGGTCTGGGATTGGAACTCAGGTCTTTAAATTCCCTGATAAGTATCCTTTCTCCACCAGTGCTGGTTCTCTTAAAGGAACACTGAAATAACTAGGCAGGAGTATGTAGGAAAAGGATAAGATAACATTTTAGTGAATGTGAAGGTAAACATTCACAGCTCAATGAATTCCTTCTCATTCAGAGGATACTAACGGCATATCGAATTTAGGTTATGCGACTCCTATTTGCCAGATGTGTATTTTCTACATTTTCCCATTCCCCAGGAAAAGTTTGCAATCACACTGTTTTGACACAGAAGTTAGATTTCTATGGTTGACAAAAATCATAAAATTTCAATGTAAACTTTCTACTGATTCAATATATTTTAAGGGGTATTATATTGTTGGAGTAAAAAAAGTACTATGCTTAGCTTAATTAGACAAGTACATTTCATGATAACATCCTCAAAATATACACAGAACTTAACTGAAAATGTCAGTGATTATGATCTTTTGTCACTGACCTTTCTCTACCAATTCTCTGTTCAACGGAAGACTTAAATTTCCTTGTCGGTTTGCTATTGGAAAAAGAAAGGGGGAAATATCTTGATTAAATAAAATATTTTGTAACATACTGCGTAGCTAACATACAATAAAATCTACACATTCTATAGCATATTATAATTGTAACATAAGAGCTATTGTAACATAAGTACTCACCAATATTTAGAACATCTTCCACAGCCTGAGGTGCCACTCTGTTAATATTGAATGACCTAGAAATAAATACCACAAACATTTTTTCTTATTTTGGTTCTAAAAACATACTAAAAATGAAAAAGGAATAATCTACTTAATGTACAAAGAACTCTTAGAAATTATCAGGCAAAAAAAATACCCAAAAAACAATAGCCATCTCATATAGTTTTTAAAAGTAGGCAAAGTACATGGGTTAACAGTCCAGGGGTCATATGAAAATATGTTCAATCTCATTCATACCTGAGGAGATATTAAAACAAGATTCTTCTCAGATTTTAAAGATTAAAAAATGATAATGTATTGACATGGGTATGGGAAGAGAAGTATGCCCATATACTAATGGAATTATAAAAATTGCAATTAGACAATTCTGTTAAGATTTAAAATGAACATATTCTTCAATCTAGTAGTTTATCCTAAAATATACTTGCACAAGGTGAAAAGACAGCCATCTGAATGGGAGAAAATAATAGCAAATGAAGCAACTGACAAACAACTAATCTCAAAAATATACAAGCAACTTCTGCAGCTCAACTCCAGAAAATAAACGACCCAATCAAAAAATGGGCCAAAGAACTAAATAGACATTTCTCCAAAGAAGACATACGGATGGCTAACAAACACATGAAAAGATGCTCAACATCACTCATTATTAGAGAAATGCAAATCAGAATGGCTGCGATCCAAAATCTGCAAGCAATAAATGCTGGAGAGGATGTGGAGAAAAGGGAACCCTCCTACACTGTTGGTGGGAATGCAAACTAGTACAGCCACTATGGAGAACAGTGTGGAGATTCCTTAAAAATTGCAAATAGAACTACCTTATGACCCAGCAATCCCACTTCTGGGCATACACACCGAGAAACCAGAATTGAAAGAGACACATGTACCCCAATGTTCATCGCAGCACTGTTTATAATAGCCAGGACATGGAAACAACCTAGATGTCCATCAGCAGATGAATGGATAAGAAAGCTGTGGTACATATACACAATGGAGTATTACTCAGCCGTTAAAAGAATTCATTTGAATCAGTTCTGATGAGATGGATGAAACTGGAGCCGATTATACAGAGTGAAGTAAGCCAGAAAGAAAAACACCAATACAGTATACTAACACATATATATGGAATTTAGGAAGATGGCAATGACGACCTGTATGCAAGACAGGGAAAGAGACACAGATGTGTATAACGGACTTTTGGACACAGAGGGAGAGGGAGAGGGTGGGATGATTTGGGAGAATGACATTCTAACATGTATACTATCATGTGAATTGAATCGCCAGTCTATGTCTGACGCAGGATGCAGCATGCTTGGGGCTGATGTTTGGGAATGCATGTAAGAATTAAAGATTTTAAAATTTAAAAAAATAAAAAAATAAAAAAAAAAAATTTCAGAAATAAAAAAAAAATAAATAAAATAAAATAAAATATACTTGCACATATAATACACAAAGACAAGTATAAGGATATTTACAGAAGCATTGTTTATAATAGCAAAACTGCAGAAAGCTGGGTAAATATAGCTACTCAGTAGAATACTACATAGATATTAAAAAGACTATACTACAACCATATGTATAATACCAATGTGGAAAGATATCAACATGTTAAGTTAAAAGACCAAAAGCATTATACAGTGTACATATGTGTATATGTGTGTTCAGTCGCTCAGTTGTGTTCGACTCTTTGCAACCCCATGGACTGCAGCACACCAAGTCTCTCTGTCCCTCACCATCTCTCGAGGTTCGCCCAAGTCCACGTCCATTGCATCGGTGATGCTGTCCAGGCATCTCATCCTCTGATACCCTTTTCTCCTTCTGCCCTCAATCTTTCCCAGCATCAGGGACTTTTCCAATGAGTCAGCTGTTCTATATATTTATATAGAATTTCCTTGTGTTACTTTATTAAAAAATATAGAGAGTGGTTATATCTGGAGATTAGTACTAGAATATAAAATGAAAGAAACCACTTTTCATTGTATCCCCTTTGTATTATTCAACATACTTTTTATTTTTTTAAGTTTTATTTATTTTTTACTTCTTGGCTGCGCTGAGTCTTCATTGCTGCTTGGGGGCTTTTCTCTCTTTACGCCGAGCGGGGGCCACTCTGTCATGGTGCGTGGGCTTCTCACTGCGGCGACTTCTCCTGTTGCAGGGCACGGGTTTCTGGGGCATGTGGGCTTTGGTAGTTGCAGCACCCGGGGCTCTGGAGGACAGGCTCAGTAGCTGTGGCACCCGGGCGTGCTGCTCCACAGCATGTGTAATCCTCCCAGATGAGCGATCAAACCTGCATCCCCTGTACTGGCAGGCGGATTCTTAACCACTGGACCTCCAGGGAAGTCCTACCACAGTTTTAAACAGGTATTTCTCTAAATTATAAAATCATTTCTGAAGGGGAGAAACCTTTAGCAAGATGCCACACGTAACCACTTAAGAACAAACATTACCACAAATAGGAGTAACTTTTAAAAGCAGCAACTTTTAAAAGGTGGTTACACCCTTAACCACCTAAGGACTAAAAAGGTGGTTAGGGAAAGGTGTTTTTTTTTAAAAAAAAAAAACACAATTCTTCCAGCTAATTTAGAATTCTCCTCCTGCCTCTACCTCTTCACAGTAGATGCTCCTTAGAAAAGGAACAGCACTTCATAGTCACACAACTCTAAACCTAATTCAGGGGCTCTTAACATTTTGAGGGAAGAAGAATAAGAGATGCTTCATATACCCACTCTAATCCTATACTCTCTATACTTTGAGAAACGTGAAAACATTTTGGACATTCTCTTAAGAAAAATACAGATATACAAATTTTTACATTAAAAAATTGAAGTCATTCACAGACCATATTCTTATGCTAAAAAAAAAAAAAATCTAAAATGCCCTTGCCTAGCCTATTTTTCACCATTACTCACCCTCTAACTTCACATTCCAAACACCCTAAGCTCCATTCTCGCCTCTTGCTCAGACTTACTATGTGGTAGAAACCAAAATACTTCAAGCGTTGTGACTTTCTTGTTTAGTATGAGGTTCACAAAACCTATCTCATTAGCATGACTACTGTCACACACTACAAGCCATAATGCATTGAGGGCAGTGTCTGGCTCTTGGCAAGAACTCAACGAAAATGTCAAGTGCAAGGAAATCTGTATGAGTTACACTCTTAATTCCTCGTTACTGCTTTAGAATTCTATTTTAAAGTCACATAAAAATAAGCTGTTAATAGGGTTCCACTGAAATAAAATATGTAAAGGGCAAAAGATAATAGTGACTCATGTATCTTTACTATAATTAAGACTTAGTTTAAGAGAGCAGAAGTCTTACAAGACATGTTCTAACATTCCTAGAACTATGACTTATTAGGAATACCACAAGTCAATACAAACTAAGTTCTCTGAGTTAGGGTTAAATTAAAACTAATTTCCTGCGGGTGTAATCTAAATCTCAGCCAATTCAATCTACCCTTAGGAGTGGTTTACATTCTACATCAAAAACAAACTATGTGCCAAAGCATGTGTGAGCTACCAAACAACAGCTTTTTCCTCAGATCTACAACCTTCACCACTGTAAGAGTTCTGATGTGAAATCGGACATAACTTCTACTAAAGACAACCAAATTGAAAGGCAAAGAGTCTCGTATCTTCATCAGCTAGTAAAACTTTCTCTTTACTTAAGAACACCTCCTCATCGTTAATTAGGTCTGCTGGGACAGAATGTACAAAGGAGGAGGACTGGGAAGAGGCTTAAGAACTCATGGAAACAAACGATCCTGCTCTGCGGTACTTCTCTACTGTGTGCTGCAAACGCAATCCACCCGGGAAAAGGACTGAGGTGAGTGACACCGCGATGATGCACAGATGCTTGTAATGCAACATAACCACCACATCCTATGTCTTGTGCAAGAATTTCTGGAAATGCAAAGATGGGACAGCTAATCCCTGAGTTCTTCCCCCCACCCTCCCAGACACATGATTAGGCTGTATTTCCCAGCCCTCTAGCCACAGAGCATGTAACTATGTTCCAGCTAAAGGAATAAGAATGACTATCATGGGCAACACTTCCCATAACCTCCCACAGGGGACCCTCCAAGCTTTTCCTCCTTCTGTAGCACAGGAAGTCTACGGTTTAGAATTAAGCCCTGAAATTAAATCCTACCTCCTCCATTTATCAGCCACATGGCTTTGGGCAAGTCAGTTAACTTTTGAGACTTGTTATAGTCTATCAGTGAAAATAAAATGAACTGATCTCAGAGTATTCTTAAGAATTTAAGTAAGATAATATACTTACTTGGGACAAAGAAAGTGCTCAAAGATGGTACTGCAGTAAGTTGAAATTATTAATGTAATATATAGAACGTATAAACTCTCCCTCAGTATCTCTGATCCCTAGCCTTCTCTCTTCTCCCCCAATGCTTCTCTTTTCTCAAGGATCAAATGATAAATGGGAAATCCAATCATAATGAAAGAATTATCGGTGATAACAGGAGAGTAGATCATGTCAGAAGCAAGCAAGCTGCATAAGGCTGAGTAGGAAAGAAAAGGGACTAAGTAACCAAGGTGGCATGGACAGGATATGGTTAGAGACCATATCCTGGTCCCTATACCAGAGACCAGGCTCTATACTAGAGCACTGAGCACAAAGCAGACTTTAATACGCCACACAGAAAAGACAGAACTTCTAATCTAAGCCATACTTAAATGCAACATCAACACAAGACTCAAGCATACGGTGAGTGGTAGGGGAAATAAAACTCAATTTTAAAGAACTCAGACTTAAGTCAGTTTGATAAGCATGTATTTGTGAGTGTGTAGTCATTTATTCAAAAAAGCATTTTAAGTGAATAAGTGTGAAGTACTGTGCTTAGCAAAGAAAAAATTAAGCAGAAAAAAAGTCACTAGTCACCACCCCATGTGCCTCAAGTTGCTCAAACTAACTGGGTGTGAACTTACTAGAAACCAATTATGTGCTAAGTGCTATAACATCGGAGAAGGTGATGGCACCCCACTCCAGTACTCTTGCCTGGAAAATCCCATGGACAGAGGAGCCTGGTAGGCTGCAGTCCATGGGGTCGCGAAGAGTTAGACACGACTGAGCGACTTCCCTTTCACTTTTCACTTTCATGCGTTGGAGAAGGAAATGGCAACCCACTCCAGTGTTCTTGCCGGGAGAATCCCAGGGACAGGGGAGCCTGGTGGGCTGCCGTCTATGGGGTCACACAGAGTCAGACACGACTGAAGTGACTTAGCAGCAGCAGCAGCTACATTTGAAGACTGGAATTTTTAGCCAGTAGATGGAAAGTGGAAAATGTTCAGGCAGTCAATGCAGGAAGAAGGTACATTGAGCAAAAACAAAAAGCCCAGAGAGAACATGGCTTGTGCTAAGAATTGCAAGTAGCCTGCAGAGCCTCCAGTGTAATGGGTTAGGGTCAGGCAGGAGTAGGCTGGCAAGGAACCTTAGCTCACGTTTAAAGGGCTTCATATGACAGACTAACGTGAACACAGTCAAGAGTTAAGAAAGTTTTAAAGCACAGAAGGGAAATAGTGAGATCTATCTACATTACGGAAATATTACTCTGTGGTAGGAGTTATGAATTACAGCCTGAAGAAGCAAGATGAGGCACAAAGAATATTCACTAAAAAGATGGGGGTTGACACCAAGAAACAGCCATAGAAACTGAAAAGCAGGGGCTAGAATTTCTGAAGTACATCTGACAGGATTCAGAGACTGCTAAGTATAGACGGAGAACAGGGGGGACCCAGAGTTATGAGCCAGCCTTTAGGGAATAATGTGTTTTCCTGAGACTATGAAGTCAAGGCTAACAGTGATACTATTCAGCAAGACAGGCAACACAGGAGAACAACAGAAGACAATAAATTCAGTTTTGAATGTGTTGAATCAGATGTGCTACTAACATCCTTATGCAGTTAGTAGGTAATTTTTCAATATAAGCCTGTATGCAAGAGAGATGACGGCTACAGATAAAAGTCAGGGAGGCATAGGCAAGTGTGTGCTAAGAAGTGGAAGAGACTTCCCAGAGAGGAGCCATAGGGTAGGCAGGTTTCAGGATGTCCCAGGTTATCTCCAATTAGGCCTTGAATGCACAAACTTCTGGCATATTTTTTGGTACTGTACCTTGCTTTCATTTCTTTATAACTTAAAATATTCATTTTTTAAAATATACACTCTCTAAAAACACTCATTTTCTTTTTTCTCTTTACAAACCTAGTGCAGGAAGATAAAGAATGACCAGATCCAGGCCGGGCTATAAGTCAAAGCTGGACTCTTGGACCCAATCGATGAGTGCAACAGAAACTGAGCCAACCAATAAGTCAACGCCAGGCTCCTTCCTGCGTATCAGAGGCCTCAGATACACCAGTGTGAGACAGCACGCAAATTATATGACTTAAAGTATTTCACAAAAGTTGATAAGCAACATTCCAAGTTACTCACCAGGCCTTTGATCCTGTTCCAGTACACAAATTGAGCCCAGAGCTCTTCTGCTTTTCCCATGGACCATCATCAACTGAAATCTCGTAGTAGGAAGCCCTATGAATTGAGAATATAAAACTGGATTTGCAGAACTTATGTCCCATGGTAAATGAGATAAAGTTTCTTTTTCAGAGCTGATGAAATCTAAGCAAGTCATCCTGACTTAGTAGGGACACATATCATGATGCTAATTCCAATACTGATTAAGTGAAAAAAATTCAAAAATATCTGTGTGTCTACATCCTTCTCTGACCTATATGTACCTCCTTCCTTTAAGATTTCAAACAAGAGCTTCTTATAAATTTTTACCTAGCATTGCTATGGAAACATACAGAAGATGATTTCAGAATTCAAAAAGAAAATGCCATTCCTAAGGGAGTTTTATTCTCGGGAGCTAGTCCTCGACACATCTAAGTCTGCATCTAATCCTTCAAGTTACCAACCATTTCTACTTAACTCTTGTTTATCAAGTTATATACTAATGTGCCTTTTGAATTGATAGTAAGCTAGCAGAGATAATGAGGTTCTAAAGAAAAATCTCAGTC
Source organism: Ovis aries (assembly GCF_016772045.2). Taxonomy (NCBI): domain Eukaryota; kingdom Metazoa; phylum Chordata; class Mammalia; order Artiodactyla; family Bovidae; genus Ovis; species Ovis aries. The sequence continues at coordinate 38,180,730 of NC_056069.1, read as the reverse complement.
AGTCCTGGACCAGTGAACAAAACTAGGGATAAAATAAGAACTGTAATTTTTTTAAAGATTGATAGTTCTAAGATTATTTAATAAACATGAAATCAACTGGGTTTTCTGACACCAGCCCAAAAAAAAAAAAAAATGACACCACTTTTTAACTACATGAATGTTTAAGTGATTTGTAACTATTCAAAGAGCTTTTGAAACATACAGTGGTGTCAACAGTCAACGAGTTACTTTTATCCAGCAAATAAAAAAGCTAAAATAAACCCTTAACAAAATATAGCTTTTCAAAACAATGACAATTATTAGACATGCCTGCAAATATTAACATTCATCGGATAATTTTTCTCTTATTCTAACCCTTTCATTTTCTCCTGCCAAGCTCGTGGTTTGTGAATGCTTCATATGATATAACTCCAAGTCGTCTTTTTCTCTGAAGTCAGCATTCTCTTTAAAAATAAAAGACAGCAAGTCTAATATTCACATTTAATCTATTTCATAGCTTTGTTATGTCTTCCTAGAAAATTAAGAATTTTAGGTACATTAGTCTATTATATACAATACAGACAAGTCAGCCAAATCCATTGGAATGGCTGCTATCTATTATGCCAGAATCATGTAGAAACCAGAGATTAGAGGTAAGTGGGGACAGAAAAGAAGCAGAAGTGAAGAGAAAGAGAAGTCAGGAGAGAGACGCTGAGTCCAAAACAAAGAGCAAATTTAGTGTCATTCTCACATGCAAGTTTATCAAGATTAGTCAACTCATAGAATTTTGGTTTCAGGGAAATTATTTTTTTAAGGCAGCAATAAAACTCACAGTCCCTTTAGAGTGGGTATACTTCTTCTTAAATTGTCCACTGCTACAGCCCAAGAATAAGACATTCTAGGTTAGAACAAATAGGAGAAAAGAAAAAAATTGGGCTTTTAAAATGTTCTTAAGTTTAAGAACATTATAAATGAGGCAGGAATAATATTGCCGCACTTCACATTTTCCAAGCAAAGCACTTCAGTTTTCAGGAAGACAACAATTCTATCGCACACACTAAAGAAAAGCACAGGCTTAGCCCGGCTCTGTTATTTATTAATTGTGTGACTCGGGGCAATTTACTTCACCTCTCTGAGCCACAGACTGCCCTATAAAATGGAGATGATAGCATCAGTATTTTATTCAATCTACAAATATTTATTACATGCCTAATGTTTTAATAAGCACTGTGCAAGGTACTAGGGATTTAATAGTAAATGTAATAGACACAATCTTCTAGAAGTTTATATTCTAGTATGCAGGTCAGAAACTTTACAGTAATAATTACCAACTATTTAGAGTGCTGTTTACTGCTTTAAGCAACAAACAAGACACTATATAAGAAATAATACAAGATAGCCTTGAAACAGCACTGCCAGGAGGAAGGCGTGTACAGGCAGAGCAGTTTAAAAAATAAGTAATAAGTTCTCATGACAACTCAATACTGGATCTGGAATTAGAAATGCTGGGTTTACATGATGGTTCTGATGCTAAATTAAATATATGAGCTTGGCCCAGTGATTTGAATTCTCCAAATCTCAGTTTTTTCACTGAGAAATACAACCACTTTTCTCACAGAGTCGCTATGAGCATACACGTGGCAACATACAACATGCACAGCGCCTGACACGCAGCAGGCATTCAGTACGTGTTCCTTTCCTTTCTGCCTAAGGGTCTGCGTCATAGAATCTTTCAGAGTAATCTCTAATATCTCCCGTAGTTAAGGCTTTCTCAATAGCATCAGAAGCCCACCCACTGCTGTCCTTAATCTTAGTAAAGATATCAGGGGAGGCATCAAAGACCACAAAAAGAACCAGCATCGGACATCAGGGGTAAACCAACCAAAGCACTGCCACCACAGAAAACAGAAGCATTCGATCTAACACCTCCTAATGGGCCTTCACTGAATTTCCATAAGTCAATCATTGATCCCAATTTTCCTCCTTTTGTAAGTTATTTTTAGTAAGTACAAATCATAAAGCAACGCTAGTAGAAGCTCTCAGAAGTTATGACCTTCAAAATATACAAACAGAATAATGTAATAAGCCCTTAAATGGCTTCCCTCGAATAAGCATAAACTCACAAAACATCTTTACCTTTGTCATCTATTTATTTTAATGGAGACTTTCTCCAGTCTCATTTTAAGGCTGTTCTCTTCTGCCTGTCTTTAGCAATAGTGATGAGATTATATCACTGTTATATTCTCTTCCTTCTCTCTTATGACATAAATGTGTCCATTACTTATTTCCATATTGCTTCAAACTTGATATGCTATAGTTTTTTCTGTTACTGCATAAGTCTTACTATATTAAAATAAGTCCATCTTTACACTTTACCATATTTTTAAGTTCTTTAAAGTATATATTTTTATTTGATTTCTTGAAGAATACACTTTACTTTTAATAATTTTTTAATTGTATATTTTACAAGCTTCCTAAACATTAAGACACAACTACTTTTATCTTATTCGTTTTTATATTCCTAGTTCATACAGCAGGTGTGCAATATATATTATTGCATAAATTTAAAATTATATTAATCAAAATAATTACAACTGAAAAAGATAATTCAAATCATTCTGTTGAATCAAACTTTGTTCTCTTCAATACTACCTCCAGTAGTAAGTTAATGGCTAAAATGTGGTTTTTTTTTTTTTTTTAAATTCTAAATAACTGTAGCTTTACAGTTCAGTTTGTCTATCTCAAGATCCTTATGCATCAAGCTTTGAGTTGCTCAGTCATGCAAAATGTGGGTTTTTTAAGACAAATTTTTCTCATCATAATTAAACTTACTATAAAAGAATATGACTTATAATGAAGAGAATTTCAGAAAATTTGAAACTCTCAGGGAATCAATTACATGACCTTCAAAAGGTCACATGGTTCTGGTAGCAGGAGAGTAGAATGTAGATTTATCTCTAATCGTCTATCCCTAACTCCCTTACAACAACAAAAATGAGAAAGAAAGTTCTAAATGTACCACCAAGAGTTAAATTAACTTTACATTATGGCAGTCATTTTACAACTAGTAACTAGTGTCACACAATAAATTTTCTGCAAAAAATTCTGCTGACAATTTAAGTCTAAGTTATATTCAACACTCACAAAATAGATTTTATCAGTAATAAAACATACACTATGCTTTTATATTCCTACTGAAGAACTTCACTAACCTTAATTTTCGGTAATAATGGTTACAAATCTTAAGCTGTCAATACTCTTGCCTTATGATGTTGCACTGAAAAGGATCAACATTATTTATGCAGTATTCTTGTCAAAAATGCTTAGTCTGAATTTTATCATGCAGAGAAAAAAAATCATACAAATCTAAAATAAGGAATATTCTGCCAATATTCTGCAATTGGCTTAGACCATTCAAAAATGTAAAAGTCATAAATGACAAAACAGGGATGGGGCTAAAAACTATTCTTAATTCAATCTAAAGGGCTATGATAGCCGAATAAACAAGATTTATTCAAAAGTAAGTAATATTTCTGTGTTCTCCTTAACTGGATCCTGGATCAAAACAAGCAAATAAATAAATCAGCTTTATGAAACATTAAGACAATCAGTAGGGAAATTTTAATATGAACAGTCTATAAGATCAAAGTTTTATATCAACTGCAAATATATGCCTATATAGCATTCTCTTAAACATTCATAAAGTACCTATATAACAGATGAAAGGCTCAGGGAAATACTGCAGTAAAGAAATCTGAGTAACTTTGTTTAATGTAGGGCTTCAAAAACACTTTTGGTAATGAAACTTTCTTTCTTCTTAACATGTATTCATGTGTACAAAGGCGTGGAAATAGTTCATTTAATAATTCATTTTTCGTACTTATATAGTATTAATTATTCACAAATTAGGTGGTAGAAATTTAATAAATAGTTTAAAATTACTAAAATATTAAACTCAAGATGACAAGTTTAAAAGTACCTGGATGATAAACTCTCCCCAATGAAGACTTCATTTAGTGCTCTCACTGGCAAAAGCTGGGGTCCAGAAGCCTCAAACTCTGCAGAGAATGAAAGAAAAATCCAAGAGAACGCCTTAAAACTTCAGAAATATTATCATATAAATTTTATAAAATATTTGTCTTAATAGCATCTATAGCTTAACATTAACATATGAATTAAATCTTAAAGTATTCATAATATAGAACCACAAAATCATCTAAACATTATAGCTGCAATGAGTAAATAAACCTTAGTTCTTCTTTGAAACAATTTTTCAAGAGTGATGAAATATATTGATATATATTCACAGCATAAGATTCAAGTTGTCACACTTGGCTAAGTTTTGCTCCAACTACAACTTGCTTCAGAAATAGAGATGATTGAGTACTTCCAAGGCAGAGCCATTCTGGATTCAAGCAGCAAACTACGTGGATGGCTCATGTACGAAGCCAAATCAATTATGTTAAAAGTCAGATTATTTTTCAAATAGAAAATAGAGAATGTTTTTCAGCAATGGCAGTTCTGGAGGAACAGTGCCACATCTCCTTATATGACTCCTAAAAAAATGTCCACTTTATTTTACCCTTTACGGTTCTGTGTACAACTTATGTAACCTTCCGTGATGATTACTTAAACAGTACTTTATCACGCAAAATCCTCCAAAGAATCCCACTGCTTTCTGGATCAAAGTGTGATTTTCACCTTCAGATGGTCGCTTTTACGTTTTTGTCTTTAACCAGTCCCCAGCCTGAGACGCCAGCCCTTTCTTCCCAGCGTCACCAATAGCAGGTTCGTGGCACCCAGGTGTCTCCTGCTGGGCACGCACTACGGAACAAGATACCTTTTCTGTCTCCTCTACTGTTTTTTCTTAGTCAAAGCTAAATGTTAACTTCAACTGAGGCAGCAGCTAGCCTCTAAGATGGTCCCCCATGATTCCTGCCTCCTGGTATTCACATTCTTATATAACTCTTCCTTTCACATCACACCAGAATTAGTCTATGTGACCAACATAAGGCAAAAATTATGGTATGTCACTTCTGAGATTTGGTTTAAAAAGACACCCTGGCTTCTACCTTGGTCACTGTCTCTCCCAGATCACTTGTTCTGGGGGAGGATATTTCATAAGCAGTCCAATGGAGAGGCCAACATAGTGAGGACCTGAAGCCGCCTGCTAGCAGCCACGTGACGAGCTGTGGTGCAGACCTTCCAGCCCAGTTATGTGTCCCGGCCAACAGCTTGACTGTCACCTCCTCAGAGACCCTAAACCTGAACTAACAAGCTAAGCCTCTCTTGGATTCTTGACTTTCATAATCTCTGTGAAATCACAAGTATTTTCTATTAAGATGGTAAACTTTGGGGTAATTTGCTATGTTTTAAGATTCTGTTTCAGGTTAATGTGTATTAGACACATTAGACACTTAATACTCTATAAAACTTTCCACCACTGTCACCAACACAACCGCCAATTTAATATTCTCCTCGGACTTGCAGCCTATTTGTTTATATGCTTATTGAATGTTAATTACACGTATAATTTCTTTTGGATTTTAACTGTTTAAAGTGACCCAACTATTCTTTCAATTACCACAAGTTGCTATTACAATACCATGGAATCTTTAAAAATTTATTTGACTAAATTATATAATGGGCTAACATTATCAGCTAGATCTTGTAATACAGAAGGAACCTGATACAAAAAGGTATATAAGAATGATGTGTTTGATCAAATTTGATTGTACTTAAGACTGCATACTTAACTTTTGTTATTGTCTTAATTTGGTACTAAATATATTCACATTTTTACAACTAACAAGTTTTACCAACGTAAAAAGTTAAAATTTATAGTTTAAATTATTTTTCTTTACATAGTGTAATCACTAATGGAATGTTTTGTATCTCCTCACAGATTTTCTACAAATGTTCACTAACAGTAAGTACTCACTAAATATTGCTTTGTACTCAGTTGCCAAGTCATGCCTGAGGCAAGAATACTGGAATGGGTTGTCATTTCCTTCTTCAGGGGATCCTCCCAATCCAGGGATGGAACCTCTGTGTCCTGCACTGGTAGACAGGTTCTTTACTGCTAAGCCACCAAGGAAGCCATCACTGTATATTAGTAACTGATAAATCTGAAATCTCACCAAACTATAACCGTATGTTTTTCTTTTGTATGGTCTTAACTTTTTATCTGTATTCTTGTTTCTCCGCATCCTAATTTTCCTTTCTGTATATAGCACTTTTACTATATGTGCTTGCTGAATTTCACCTGAAATCTTTTATCAAAAGAGGAAGAGAATATATAAAATTGTTTCAAGTCTCATTAATCATCTTAATTCTGCTTATATTTCTTTCATGCTAATTGACTACCAAACATTATTTAATCATTAAACTGTTCATTTACACCTTGCTTCAACAAAACACAAAAACATGGACTCGAGAGCAATTGACAATTTTCTATCTAAGAGAATCCATTACAAAATTAATCATTAATTTATATTTTTAAGTATAGAATTGTTATGTGACAGAGACCAAAATACTGTGCACTTCTCTCACAGTCAAACCATTAGACTATGTTTCTGGATCCACCCACCTTGGGTATACTCATGGAACTAGTAATGGCCAATGGAGTATGAGCAAAAGTAGTGAAAAGGCCTGGCTCCTAAAACTTCGCTAAGAATCCCCCATGCTCTCACTGTCTTCTCCCCATAAGTTACAAGGACCAAACAGAAGATCAAAGGCCACTGTTTGGAGGTTGCCTGAACACTCCTTGGACAGTGAGCTGAACTATAAATAAAACTTCAGTATGTTAAGCCACTGAGATTCTAGGATTGTTTGTCAAATCAATTCACTTATCCAAATTAATACAAGTAGACTTGCAAATAAAAAGTTACGAGTTTATGTGATTAAAAGTTTTCTTTAACAAATAAACAAACTCTACCTTCCCTTGACTTAACATGCACCCACATCATTATGTCATTCTTGGGCTTTCCTGGTGGCACATACAGTAAAGAATCTGCCTGGAAGGCGGGAGACCGGGGTTCGATCCCTGGGTCAGGAAGATCCTCTGGAGGAGGCTATGGCAACCCACTCCAGTATTCTTGCCTAGAGAATTCCATAGACAGAGGAGCCTGTAGGGCTACAGTCCATGGGGTCGCAAATAGTTGGACACAACTGAAGCGACTTAGCATGCACATACCTTCCCTTGAGCGTATAATGGTAATAAAAATGAACTCCTCTTCATTAATTTGAATACAACCCAGGTGGCTCAGGTGGTAAAGAATATGCCTGCAATGCAGGGGAGCCTGGTTCAATCCCTGGATCAGGAAGATGCACTGGAGAAGGAAATGGCAACCCACTCCAGTATTCTTGCCTGGAAAATTCCATGGACAAAGAAGCATGGTGGGCTGCAGTCCATGTGGCAGCAGAGTCAGACGTGACTGAGCAACTGAGCACACCACATATATAATCTAGTTAAGGACAGATAGCACTAAACAGAAAATTTTATTGGAATGAAGTTAAATCATCCTTCTTGCAAAAAAACTAGCATTTTTTTTTCTCTTTAATTCTGTGTTCCAAATTAAAAAGCTAAATCAGGGATCAAACATGGTGGTATATTTATAATCTCAAACCTACTCCTATATTCAAAAATCCCAAATGGCAGTTTCTTAGGAAGTGTTCCCTGCCAACCTGAAGAGAATTTAAATAGGGAACATGAGATATATCTTGAAATCTTCCTAATTTTTTCTCAGAAAATAAAGTTCTTTATCAAGGAAAAAAACTCTCTAACAAAAATGTTCTCTAAAATAGTGCCAACATTATAAATGTTATATAATTGCTAATACCAATAATATTAATAATTACTATAACAAGTTCCAGTGTTGTTATTGAGAAATCTGAAACTACTCTGATTCCAGATTCTTCATGTATAAAATAACCTGCTCCAACCACAATCACCACCACTATCACCACTTCCTTTCTGGAAGCTTGCAAGAGGTTTGCTTTAGCCCTAGTATACTAACATGCCTCAGTGTGGGACCTTTTACCATTGATTATATTAAGTATTTTGTGTGTTCCTTCATTCAGAGACTGGTGCCTAAGTTTTGAGAAATTTTTTTTTAATTCTTTTTGAGTATTTCCTATGCTTTTACTAGAACCTCCACAAACCAGATGTAAATATCCTGAATATTACTAACTTTATATATAATTTGTTTCTATATATATTTAGTTTATAAGCTAAAACCAGTGAATCTGAGCAATGAATCTATATCCTATATACTGTTGGTGAAAACAACCAAATCCTGAACATCATTTTGATGACAGCAATAACTTGTTTTGGTGAAGTATAAAATAAAATTTCTAGCTAAGATTTAAAAATCTTTTAAAAAATTAAACTATTAATAGTTACTGCAGTCTTTCAAAAACAGTAATAGGAAATGTGCTTATGAATGACTTGAAAGATTTCCAGATTTTTAAAAACTAGTTATTTAAAAATTTTCTAACATCAAATGACTTTTTTTCAGGGGAAGAAAAACTATCTTTAAAACATGGCATTAACTCACGGTTTAGGAACATTCCAGATGTTCAAGCTGATTTTAGAAAAGGCAGAGGAACCAGAGATCAAATTGCCAACATCCGCTGGATCATCAAAAAAGCAAGAGAGCTCCAGAAAAACATCTATTTCTGCTTTATTGACTATGCCAAAGCCTTTGACTGTGTGCATCACAATAAATTGTGGAAAATTCTAAAAGAGATGAGAATACCAGACCACCTGACCTGCCTCTTGAGAAACCTGTATGCAGGTCAGGAAGCAACAGTTAGAACTGGACATGGAACAACAGACTGGTTCCAAATAGGAAAAGGAGTACCTCAAGGCTTTATACTGTCACCCTGCTTATTTAACATCTATGCAGAGTACATAATGAGAAACGCTGGGCTGGAAGAAGCACAAGCTGGAATCAAGATTGCCAGGAGAAATATCAATAACCTCAGATATGCAGATGACATCACCCTTAAGGCAGAAAGTGAAGAGGAACTAAAAGCCTCTTGATGAAAGTGGAAGAGGAGAGTGAAAAAGATGGCTTAAAGCTCAACATTCAGAAAACGAAGATCATGGCATCTGGTCCCATCACTTCATGGGAAATAGATGGAGAAACAGTGGAAACAGTGTCAGACTTTATTCTTTTGGGGCTCCAAAATCACTGCAGATGGTGAGTGTAGCCATGAAATTAAAAGACGCTTACTCCTTGGAAGGAAAGTTATGACCAACCTAGATAGCATATTCAAAAGCAGAGACATTACTTTGCCAACAAAGGTCCGTCTAGTCAAGGCTATGGTTTTTCCAGTGGTCATGTATGGACGTGAGAGCTGGACTGTGAAGAAAGCTGAGCGCCGAAGAATTGATGCTTTTGAACTGTTTTGCTGAAGAAGACTCTTGAGAGTCCCTTGGACTGCAAGGAGATCAGTCCTGGGTGTTCTTTGGAAGGAATGATGCTAAAGCTGAAACTCCAGTACTTTGGCCACCTCATGTGAAGAGTTGACTCATTGGAAAAGACTGATGCTGGGAGGAATTAGGGGCAGGAGGAGAAGGGGACGACAGAGAATGAGATGGCTGGATGGCATCACCGACTCGATGGACATGAGTTTGAGTGAACTCCAGGAGTTGGTGATGGACAGGGAGGCCTGGCGTGCTGCCAGGGGTCGCAAAGAGTTGGGGTTGCAAAGAGTTGGACACGACTGAGCAACTGAACTGAACTGAACCTATAAAGCTATAAATCACCATGAAAAACTCAGAAAAAAATAAATATATGTAAACATCAAATACCACAACCAGACAGAAACAAAGCCGGAAAACAGTTATGTAAAGATAGCTTTTTCTGATAAAGCTGAGCCAAGAAATGAAATGCAAAAGGAAATAATATCCTTTTATACAGTCCACAGATATTTAGGATATCTCTTGGGATCTTCTTGCATAATGAAAATCTTACAGTTATGGGACAAAGTGGGGAAATACTGCTAAATATAATCCTCAAATTAGCTCAAAACTGAGAATTCATCTTAACACAACAAAAAAGCTGCATATCATTTTATGCTAATATTGCCTTAGCATCTTACACAAATATCTGAAATACAAATCTTAAGCTGAGATACCAAAATTTCCTAAAAGATTTTTTAATCAATAACTAGACCCATGGTAAATATATATAAATGCAAATATATTAATGTATAATTATTATAAAGTCTTCCACTGATTAGTTCATTTTCTTTCAACCACTTTCTTTTTCCTTTTTGACATTTCAAAGATTAAGACCAAGACTCTTTCCTTAAATATCAAGTACCCTCTCAGACATTTTATAGTCCTTCCCTTATCAATGAGTTTTCAAACCCACCCTAGAAAAAAATTGTTATGGACAGACGCTATATTTCTTATTTCAGAATCTAATCATAAAAATTTTACAACTCAAGTAGTTCATTGTACTTCCTTAAATGTAGTCAGTGGCACTGAAATCCCCATATAATTATAAATGATTACTTCTAGAAATTAGAGATCAAAGGAACTGTAAATTACATATTGCCCCAAACACACTTAATTCCCAATCCACCTACTTTCATCATGAACTCTTTCAATGTTGAAGGCTCTACTATGCTGATTCAAACTCAGCTGCTGTTCATGGAGGTCCACAGGAACAGGGTTGATGCCAGTCCCTTCAAGATATAACCTAATTCGCTGCCTCCACAACCACCTTAGGGTGAAAAAAAAGCAAGTTATATTGAAATAGAATAAGTTAAACAAAGGATTAGACATTATAGTTTCTCAAATTAAAAAAATTAATATTAAGAAACTAGTTATCCCATGAACAAATTACCCCAGAAATATCTAAAACCCACCACAAATTCCTGCGCAAAACCAGATTTAGATGGCAATATCTACTATAAGACCCCTCAAATAACATGAATTAAAGTCAAATTATTTATCAAGTATCCATTAAATCCCATATATGGAGCCTAATGTATTTGTGTTTTACTTATCAAAATGTATAATATATATAAAAAAGAAAACATTCTGAAATTAAAACACCATTATGTTAAAGTGGTCAGTTTATATAAAAATTCCTTCCCTAAAATTCAGTAATAACATATTTCTGGGTTTTTTTTTAACATAAGAGTTGAATAACAAATACTGTAACACTTAAGATTACATCTAAAACTTCAATGACTTTTTAGTGGGGAAAAAAAAGGAATCAAGTTTAATTGATTTTAAAATCAAAAACTGACATATCAAAAAGCCAATGGGACAGATTCTACTAGATAAGTACACAAAAATATACTCCTACTTGGAGTATATTAGTCATCTGTAAGGGTGCTAAACTTCTGAGATGAGCAGAAACTGAAAACTCGCTACTAAGAGACTCGCTACTAAAAAAAAAAAAAGATTCCAGAAGTCAAGAAGATTTAATCCAATTTCACAAACACCTAGAGAAAAGGTTTTCTCAAACTATAAAATCTAGGCTAAGTCAGCGAAAAAAAGTAGTCCAACTTAGCTCTAATTAATGGGTCTACCTCATCTTAACTCTTTCCTCTACCCTTCCTCTCCTTCAGGGCAGTCTGACTACTGAACAAATTAAGTGAAAGGAATATTTTTTTAAAAAAACATCTCTACTGGTTAGGAAATACTTAACATGTAAGACAGAGATACCAGGCATCTCAGCATAGTTAGAATAAATCCAACCTTCAGACACTCTGGATGGGAGAAGATGAGAGTGAAAAATACAAAATCTCAGAGACCTTGAACATTTAATTTTCACCAATAGTCTTAATCATCTTTTTACCAAATTGGTAAAAACATGTAAGGTTAAAGTAGAGACATGGCCTCTATCTCACTGAAGGAGAAAAACCTCTACTTAACAATTACATTACAGGTCAAGTGGCATTTGGCAAGGTTTCTCCACATAGTTCCAATAGGGTTAGGAGTAGACAAGTTAGATGTGTTTGTGACTCAGCTAATGCATTATTTTTTATGTATTATTTGAATTGTTTTTTATGGCTACAACTATGGACTAATCCAAATATTATCTAATTTTGTTCTGTTTAGCAGCCTTTTTAATGATATACATTAATAAAATAATTATATAATAATTATATTATCTTAACAAGATAATTATAGAGCAATAGTAAGAAGTTCCTACCTGAACTCACCACGATAGAACTTCTGTAAGGCTTCTGGGAAGGAATGCGTATATCGAACAGGAAGACATAAATGACCCTCAGACCTTTATTTTAAAGGGATTTGGGTGGTATAAAGGGAAGAAGAAATAAAAGCACTCAATTCAAAAGGTATCATTAAACTACAAAAATCAGACATGAATATTTTTGAATTTCTACTCTATAATTCATTTTTGCCACATATTATTTATATTTTCAACAAGAATCAAAAAAAAAAGACCAAATACAAATAGTAGTTTACATCCAGGTTTAATACCATAATACAACTTAAGTTTCCACATTACAGTAAAACTAACAGCAAATTTGCCACTGATTGATATTCCTGCAAAATTATCTAATGGTGTAGTGATATTTGCATTTTAACATCTATATTACTTAACTACTAACTTTGGGCAAGTCACTTCAGCATCAGCTTCTTTATCTCTAAAAAGGCCATAAGACCACCAATCTCAAAAGGTTATTCTGAGGAATCAAACTATTTATTTGAAAGTTTTTTGAACCATTAACCCCTTAGAAATATCTTTTAAGATAATCTCTTACTAAAACAGAACTCATAGCTTTATCTAATCTAACTTCAAGGAGTTAACGGCTTTCATGAAAGACAGAATTTAAAAAAAAAAAAAAACTGCAAATTACAAACTGTTAACTGCCTATAGGCTGATAAATGAAGATGAGAAGCTATGGCACCTAACATGTGGAAAGGTGTCCAGAAAGTTCAATCAGCCTCATTTATGTGATGCTTCAATCTTGAAGGAAAGGCTGACAGTTTGCCTGGCAAAACAAACCCTTAATAATAACTATAAATTAACATAAATGTGAAGAGCCACGTAAAAGGGTTTTACAAAGCTGTAACTAGTCAACTTATCTGAGATAAATTTATCTAAGAAACTTAGGCAGGGACTAGATTTTTTAAATTTTTATATTTACTGCAATACTCTTATACAGTGCTAAGATTATAAAAGTTGAAAGTCAAAGTGTAAGTCGCTCAGTCCCATCTGACTCTTTGCGACCCCAAGGACTTCTCCAGGCCAGAACACTGGAGTGGGTAGCCTTTCGCTTCTCCAGGGGATCTTCCCAACCCAGGGACTGAACCCAGGTCTCCAGCCTTGCAGGCTGGTTCTTTACTAGCTAAGTCACAAGGGAAGGCCCTTATATAAAAGTTATCAACAGTCATTTATTTGATAGAATACCTACTGAGGTCACCTGCAGGTCTAAAACACTCAAGAAAGAAAAATCTAGGCCTGGCCTGGAGGATTCAATTTCAGTGTGGCTCACTCACTAGTGCTAACTGCTGGCAAGGTCCTCAAGGTCCTCAAGTCTCTCTCCATGTGAGTCTCCCCACAGGGCGGCCTTGGTATCCTCATATCATGGTGGCTGACTTGCTCAAGAATGAGCAACCCAAGAGACCAACACAGAAGCTACAGTACCATTTATGACCTAGCCTTGGAATGTACACACTGTTGTATCATATTCTGTTGGTCCCACGGGCCAGCCCTACTTAACGTGGGAAGGGAACCACATAAAGGTGTAAATAACAAGAGGCTACATTAAAGGTCAGCTATCACATGCTCTCTACCCCATTTTGATTATTAAGTATTTAAATGTCGTAATTATATACAGGCGTCAGCAGAGAGAGTACAGAATACCAAAGAGAAAACTGAAATTGTCTATTTAATTTGGCTGAGTCTACCAATGAGCCATCTTAGAGAAGCAGATCCTCCAGCCCAACCTTTGGATGCCTGCAGTCCCAGCTGACATCTGCCTATAACCTCATTAGAGATCCCAAGGTAAAACCATCCAGCCAAACCCTTCCTGGATTCCTGACACACAGAAACCATGGGAGAAAATAAATTATTATTACTATTGTTTTAAGCCTCCAGTTTGCGGATGATTTGTTATGCTGCGTTTGATAACTACTGCAGAGAAGAAGAAACTTAACTGAACATTAACTTCTGGGCTTATTTAAGGATTGTGAGACACCTCACACTTATAAAAAATATAAGTCAGGCAACCTGAATTATGGAACAAGCTAGAGGCCTTATACATTTCTGCCTGGGGGGGCAAAAAGAAAAAACAAAAGACTTCTAGAATACATTATTCCACCTAGAAATTAGAGAAACAACACCTTCTGCTTATCAGTTTCAAAATCTTCACAAGCTAATGAATATTAAGCCAGTTTTTAAAGGAGAATGTATTTCAACAAACTGTATAAAATATGATCACTAAACAATCTATCATTACAAAGTTTTTCTAAAATACATGTGTACAATCACTAAAGGCAATTTAAAAATAATTACTGAAGCAATAATCTCAGTTACTTGTGCTCAGGAGATATTTGCTCAGCTAGGTCAGGGTCCTAGCCCTGCTCCCTAAAATCATTTAACTAATCATTCATTTTTCAAGTGTTTATTGCCTACTGACTATGTATAATAATAGTATGCTAGAGAAATTTAGTCCTATACTCAAAGAATTTGTAGTCTGATGGAAGAGACAAATAATCAAGCAGAAAATAATAAGAGAGAAGTGCTCTCTGTAGAGGGAATCATAGTCAGAGCCCAAGACAGGAACCAGTCTTGAATTAAAAAGAACTACACAATTGAGTCAGTGGTCTAAGGGCACTCCAGGCGAAAGCACAAATAAAGGCATGAAAAGGACCTCTGGAGAACTCTTTCACTTACTCTTTCTGCTATCTTGCTATCAACAAAGCTCACCACGAAAGCAAAAGCTCCCACAAGTGAGCCTCCAATCAAGATGTTAGGATGCTCATCCATTACACTGTGCTTAAGCACAGCTTCGGGTTGGGGCAGCAGGGCGGGGGGCGAAGGGGGATTACTGAATGAAGGTATAAACTTCCATTTATAAGAAAGTACTCGAGAAGCAATGTGCCACATGCTGGCAAAAGTTAACACTGGTGTATGGTATATTTGAAAGTTATTAAAGAGAGCAGATCTTAAGAGTTCTCATCACTAGGAAACAAACTCCCCCCCACCCTTATTTTTTTTTTTTTAGCTATATCAGATAACAGATGTTAAAAGCTTATTGTGGTAATGATTTCACACAACACAGGTTACATCAAGTCATTATGTTGTACATCCTACACTTACACGGTGCTGTATGTCCATTATATCTCAATAAAACTGGGCAAAAATACAATTAAAAAACCCCAAAGAATAGACTTCAGGAAGGATCCTAGACTGTTCCTAGAGAGGCATCAGTCCTTTTTTTAAGCTGAAGAATGTGCCTGTGGGTAAATAAAGATAGATGAAACTAGAAAAGCTGAGAAGCAACAGGTGGTGAATCATCATATACATTATGCTAAGGAATTTGCAAGGCATCTGGAAGATCAAAAGGAAACCCTGAAAGACCTTAACTAAAGAGTGGATACAATCAAATTTGCACTTTAGAAAAAATACTAAGGCAAAGTATGAAGGATGAGATGGAAAGAGCAAGAATGGAGATTATTGCAGTAATTTAACTCACACACTACAAAGGCCTCAGCTATGATTAGTAACAGTGAGGAGGGCAAGAGAAGGACTCAAAGGTAGGATCCCTAAAACGTCACACTAAATACCCGACCCTGAAGGGAGGGGGTGAGGATGAGTCGCCACAGCTTTAGCACTCATTACAATTCCATTCATCAAGTATGGCACCGGGGAAAGGAGACAAGTCCATTTGTAAATGCATTACTTTTAACTGCCACCAGATACATTCAAGTGGAAGCCAGTATGGCTACAACAGCATGAAGAAAGAGAAAATAACAGGACATAAGCATACAGAACAGTCAGAGGCCAGATAATGTAGAGTCTTGAATGTCACAGTGAAGGTGATCAACCATCTCCATTTGCCCGAGACAGACAATTTTCCCAGGACGAAGGACTTCCGGTGCTGAAACTGAGAAATTTCCAAGCAAACCAGGATGAAAAGGAACTGGTCATCCTAGTCACTGTAAAATTAATTTTATTCTGAGTTAGATGGAGAGCCACAGTAAGACTTTGAGCAGAGAAGTCTACCTAATATTACCAAACTTTTATAAAACAGTCACTGTGGCTGCAGTGGACAGAAGAGACTTAAATAAGACAAGAGTAGAAGCAAGATCACTGTTGGATATGATCATGGTTGTGAGTGGCTAGAACAGAATAAGGTTATATGTCAGAGAAGCTGAGGAAAGGGGGAAAAAGTGCTAACAGGGTTTAATTTATTTATTAAGTCTATGAAGTCACACAGGAAATCAGTGGAGGCATACTTAGGGATGTAGATAAGAGCCTAAGTAAGGGTAGAAGCTGCAACATCATTAACTCATCCATCACCAGCAACACCAAAGGTCACCAGTACTCACCTCAGTCAAGGGCTCAGGTATATTCAGCTACAGACACTACTCCCAACCTACCTGGGAAATCAGATGTGAGAACCTGTCCACCCCATATCATAATTTTCTACCACCAGTGCCAGCGCAATGCATATGTATTTCTCATGCCTAAGCTAAAAAAAGAGCTAAGACTTTGAGAATAACTACAAAGAAGAGAAATCTGCTAAAGGTAGAGATCAATTCTACATGCCTAGATTTCATCACCAAAATGGTTCTGGTACATAGTTCTAACATTCATGATAGCCAGGAAGGGTGATGTTCCCACTCACACAGCATGCACCATGGCAGACACCCTGTAGCAAGAGGATAAAGAGCTTCCAAACTTTAAGATTTATCATAAATATATACTATGCAAAGCAAAGGATAAATGTTTGTATATATAACAGGTAAAAAAAATTCTTTTTCCTTACCGTTCTGGGTCGGTGTTTACACCAATAACTGGTTTAAGTCTGTCCAAGACTTTACTTGCTGCCAAAAGCATTGTGCCATCCCCTAAAGGACATAAAGCATTAAACACTAGCTCTGTAACAAGTCTGATCAACAACACTGTGAACATTAGTTCTTTTAGCAATCACACCCCACCCCATCCTGCTGGCTGCCACAGTCTCCTCCACTTCCTTTCTACCCACTATTCTTTGTATTATCTCTCCAACTCTAACCCAGAATTTCTCAACAGTGGCAAGAGTGACACTTTAGGCCAGGTAATTTTTCTGTTTTGGGGGTTGTCCTGAGCCTGTAGGGTGATGGGCAATATCCCTGGCCTCTACCCATTAGATGCTGATAGTAGCCCCCAGGTGGGAGCCACTATTCTAACCCTATCACTTCTTTTAACCATTCCTCTTTCCCTCTCTCATACCATCAGTCCAAATTCACAAATTATTTTAATGAGAATACATCCAAAGTGTCCAATTTTGCATTTTTCTCCCCACCAAAAAGAAAACCCATAAAGGTTTATAAAGAATGGTCACTAATGCAGTAATACAGCTCAGGAAAAAAAAAAAAAAAGCATAAGTATACTGGGACCAAAGAGGGATGGAATTTATCTAATCTCATTAAACTCTTAAACTCAACTATTTTTTAAAGCCTGGCATAACTAAACCAAAGGACAATTATAAACAATCCTTTGAATCATATTTAAAGTTAAAGGCACACCTTAAGTATACACACAGGAATACACACACACAGAACATTACAGTAACGTCATCCACTAAAAAATTAAAATGCTGTATAAAGCACACCTTTTAAAATCTGATTCTAAAAACCTAAAAATTTGTCTTACGGTAGGACTCGGAAAGCTTCATTACAGCTAGCTCACAGGATATTTGGAAATATGACTTTTAAAGAGCATTTCCATATTCCAACACCTTTACCTCTGCAAAACTATTACCTCCTGCAGCTATGACAGCATCTGCCCATCGAACAGTTTCCTCATCATATTCTCTCCTCTTTACGAGACGAACCTCAATTCCCTCATTCCTAAGATAAAAAAAGTAAAAGGTACATAAAATTTCCACTAACATAAAGGAGTATGTTTTTTGAGAGGCAGATTATTACAACGGAGCTGTAAAATAAACAACTTTGTTTTACAAACAAATTTATGTTTAGCTTTGGAAGGTCAGCTTCATTTTCATTTAACCACAACAACCAATCAACTACAGGAAGCACATGAATAAACTATCCCAAGTCTCCAATGTGCTTTAAAAACATCTTTTAAAGCCCTTGACGAATAGCAATATTAATTAGAATTTCCTTTTATTTTCTCTACTCTTTCTGACGCTAAAATTCATTAATATAAAATGGTCCAAAAGACTAACACGTTGAGAGACAATTTTTTAAAATAAGAGCGAATAGCTATTATTTTAAATTCAACACATATTGACTGCCAGATAAAAACAGTGACTAAAACATTTCCTAATTTGCATGTCCTCACATTGATTCTCTTGCATACACACACTTATTCACTGACTCATTTAGCCTTTAATTAATGGACGTTTCTATAATCATAATTTTTAGACATTCAAAAACTATTATAATGAACGCCTATATAATCTACTATTCTGTTTAAGAAATAAAACATTATCCTACAGTTGAAGCCTGCTGTGTACAAAATTAACTGTTTAGAAAAGGCACTTCTTGGGCAGACCAAATAATAACTGACAATCTGAAATTTTCAGAGTACAGTAAAAATTTCCTTAAAAATACTCTAATACCAACTCCATTAGCCACAGTATAATTTTCTTAAAATGATTCTATAATGGCCATCTCTCCTAAAAATCTAAGTATTAGCTGCTAGTAAAAATTTAAAAATTGAAAGTCCTCAATACAGAAGCCCACTTAACACCTGATCCCACAGACTTACCGTAAACTATCAAGAATGTGCTCTACATTTTTGGTGTGAATATGATGTCGCTCAAGCAATCCACTGTAGCTAGAGCCTTTCAGCGCGAGCTATATCAAAATAAAACAAATTTTGCCTTATTACATAATATGCTTTACATATTATATTTCTTTAAAAAGCCCTATATAAGACAGACTGGGTTGTTTTGGGGGGGGGGGGTTTGAACATACATTTTAATGGCTATCTGTGAAACCCACAAGTATAAACTTAATTAGAAAGTCTGGTTCCAGAAAATCATAATGTGGTTCTAATACCAAATACAGCATTAAGTTTCCTGAATCAGTATATCCTGAATCCTGAATGTAGTCAACAGGATTTCAAAAGTCCATGTTTTACAGCTTGAGTGTCTTTTTTTTTTCCTAAATGGATTTTTTAACATGCTGAATTTGGCTACTGAAGACCAAAGATGAACTATTATTTTAGAAAGCAGTCATCTAAAGGTCATCTAATGACCTCTGTTCTACTTGGACTTGCAGCTCTCTTGTATTCCAATTTCTGAACTCTATCTGAAATTTACACAGTCCAAACAAAGGGCTTGCTGGCTGCTTGAGAGTGGATAACTTCTAGATGTAAGGACATATAGTCTTCAATAATTGTTTTTGCTAGTTGTTTAGAATAGTTTATAATGTCACTATCTTACCATTAATATTCTTTTAAAGTATATGTCTTCTAGAATCATCCACAAAGTAAAATGTTGAGGGAAGTTTAGAAACATTCATTTAATCATCAAGTAGGAAATATGTTCACTAGAGTGAATGCTAGAATCAAAAAGCATGTTATTTGGGGGGAACAACAAAATTAAAACTACTTATAGAAAAACTATTAAAGAAAAAGAAACAAAACAGAAGACCAGCAGAAAAGATCTTCTACAACTAAAGATACGAGGGAACCACAGCAAGACAGATAAGAGGTATGAGATGCAGTGCAGTCAAGGCCCACACCCCTGGGTGGACAACCCCCAAATGGGGGGAAGGAATAATTTACAACTGCAGAGCTGCTTCCCAAGGAGCAAGGGGCCAGAGCCCCACACTGACTCCTCAGCCCAGAGGCCCTGGCCCGGGAAGACAAGTCCCCGAACATCTGGCTGTGAAGGCCAGCGGGACTTACTTTTAGGAGAACCAGGGCTGTGGGAAATAAAGAGCACACACAAATCTCCACACACTCCAGGACCCAGGGCAGAAGCAGCCATTTGAAAAAATCCTGGGTCAGACCCATCTGCTGATCTTGGAGAGGTTCCTGAGGAGGCAGGAGGCAACTAGAGCTCACCCTGACGACATGGGACACTGGTGATGGCCACTGTGTGACGCTTGTTCCACCATGAGGACACTGGCACTGGCCAACGCCACTGTGGAATTCCCTCTCCAGCTTATTACTGCTGGGATGTAAACCCCAGGCCTGCCACCTAAAGACCCCGTGAGCCCATAGGTAACCCCGGACCTAGCCCTGTCCACCTGAGAACCCGAGACCCAGCCCCCACTCCAGCACGCTCACAGTAGGCCCAGGATCCCCAGTACCCGGCTCCGCGTATCAGTGGACCTGTAACAGCCTGGGGGCCGGCTTCACTCATTGGGGAGTGGGGAGGCACCAGTCCAAGGCCCCCTGGGCCCTGGCCACCAGTGGGCTGACCCCAACTCCAGGACCTCCAGGGCCCTGCAACCAGAGACTCCAGGCCTGTCTCCACCCACCAGTGGGATGGTGCTAACCCAGGACCCAGTTCTCCCACCAGAGGGCAGGCACCAGCCTGGGGATCCTGTTGACCCACCAGTGGGCCAACAGCAGCTCTGGAGCAGCTTGTGCTCTCAACCAGCTGCCAGGATCTGGCCCCACCCACCATTAGGCTGACACCAGCTTTGCGACATCCCTGACCCCACAGCCAATCATGTCAAGAGCCAGCCCTGCCCAACAGCAGGCCAATACTAGATGTGGAACCCCTATGTGCAACCACCTATTCCAGAACTCAGCTCCACCCACGAGTGGGCCAGCACCAGATCAAGAGACCCCAGGGCCACACAGCCCACAGCCTCGTGACCCAACCCCACCCCACAGCAGCCAGCACACCAGGTGGGGCCTGGCAACCAACCAGACGCCCCACAGTAGTCAGCTGGCACAGGAGGGCCCATGCAGCCCACATAAGAAGCATCCCTAGAGCATGTAAGTCTGGTGACCAGAAAAAGTGTGTTGCTGACATGCAAAAGACATCTAAAAAAGGCTGCTTCTCCAAGGCTGGAAAACACAACTAGCCTACCAAATATACAGAAACAAAAACAGCAAATCAGGAATAATGGAGCAGGAAGGAATACGTTCCAAATAAGTGAACAAGATAAAATCGCAGACGAATTAACTGAAATGGAGACAGGAAATCTAAACCTGATAAAGAGTTCAAGGTAATCATCAGAGAACTCTGGAGAAGATTAAATGATAAGAGTGAGAAGTTAAAAGGTTTAAAAAAAAAAAAAGAGTTAGAGAATATAAGGGGCTTACCTGGTGGCTCAGACACTAAAGAATTTGCCTGCAATGCAGGAGACCCAGGTTCAATCCTTGGGTCTGGAAGATGCCCTAGAGAACGGAAAGGCTACTCACTCCAGTATTCTTGCCTGGAGAATTCCACGGACAGAGAAGCTTGACGGTCATGGGGTCGCGGAGAGTTGGACATGACTGAGCGACTAAAACTTTCACTTCAAAAATATAAAGATGACCAAACAGAGATGAAGAACAATAAGTGAAATGAAAAATACACTAGAAGGACTCAACATTACATTAGATGATATAAAGGGATGGATCAGTGAGATGGAAGATACAGTAGTGGAAATCACTGAAGATGAACAGAAAAAGGAAAAAAAGAATAGAAAGAAATAAGGACAGTTTAAGAGACCTCTGGGACAACAGCTCAAAATAAATGAGTCACAGTATGAAATGATTATGTGGTGATCATTCTGAAATGTTAGAAACACCAATCACCATGTTCTATAACAAGAACTAACATAGTGCTGTAGGTCAATTATACTTCAAAAACAAACTCACTCATAGAAAAAGAGATAAGATTTGTGGTTACTAGAAGGAATGGAGAGTTGGATGAAAGTAGTCAAAATGTACAAACTCCCAGTTTTAAGATGAATATTAGAGATGTACAACATGATAATTATAATTAACACTGCAGTATGTTACATATAAAAGCTGTTAAGAGAGTAAATCCTGAGAGATCTCATCACAAGAAAAAAAAATTTCTATTTCTTTAATTTTATATCTATAGAGATGATAGATGTTTACTAAACTTACTGTGATAATCATTTCATGACATATAAATGTCAAATCATTATGCTGTACACCTTAAACTTACATGGTGCTGTGTAAAAATTACATCTCAAGAGTAGAATTTCTTCTTGTGAATTACTGTAATTCTTTAATAACTCATGCTTAATACATTTATTTAGGGAATACAAGTTCTTTCATTAATTATTTTCATAAACAATGTAGCTGGTTGGCCTACTAAGTTGTATTAACAGACTAGCTAACTAGGCAACTAAGAGATAAGACATTTTTAAAAATCACTAATAAAAAGCATCAATTAGAAAGTCATATCACTATGCAACTTGCTCTTATATTAAAAAACAATTTTATTTAATACTCAACGGATAGTAAGAATTTCTAGCTACCCGTTTGGAAAATAACAACACTTCAAAGATTTAAAAACATACTTCAATTAGACAAAAACAAGAACCCAGGAATTCTCTGTAAAACATCTTAAAATTAAGAAACTAAAGAAATTACTGGAATTTAGAATACATTCTCAACCCTGCAATGCTATACTTAATGTATCAGTATTAATGACAAAGTTCTTAATGTTTTTTCTTTTTTCTCCAAAAGCTTGTTAATTCTCATCAGCATTAACAAAAAGTTTTTTCTAAAGATTATCCACTAAAATGGAAAAACTGGTGTGAACCTAAAAGTTTTACAGCAGACACACTTAACATAACAGAACTGCCCCTATAAAATCTGCCAAAGCCAACAACACTTCTCCCCACGTGCTTTGAGGTTAAGACAAAACACAACACAACATGAAAGGGGGGCAGGGGGAAGGATTCTGAAAGGACAGAAATCAACCACACCCTAAGGCCAGAGGTGATAGCCATGCTATTTTCTAAATGGCCCAAACACTTCTATTAAAGTATCACAGACATCTTTACTTGACCAAAACTGAATTAAAATTTTAACTTGTTTTACTAGTCAGATGAGTGTTTACTATTTTGTACTCCAGTAAGGGAAGGAAATATGTCTTTTCAAATTTAACGTGTAAGAAATGCACAAACTTGTGAGACAATGACAGCTGCTATGTAAACTCACTAGGCATAATTTAAGCACTCTTAGAATACACTTAACTAAATGGTACAACAAGCACCACTCAAAACTGCCTTAAAAGGATTAGTGGCACCTAACTAACAGCTAGAGAAAGTAAACTATTTATCCGAGCCAGATCAAGCCAGCCACAGGAAACTCTAACCATTTCTTCAGCTATATTTAATATTTATCTTCAATTATTTCTATTCCATTTACTCTTTATCTCAGGCTCTCACCTTTATTTTCCTCATTGTTCTATCCCTGCTTCTGCATTCTCCTTAATTCTGTTACCTACTCCCTTATACAATGGGATGGCACCAGGTTCCATCTTTGGCATGCTTATCTGTTTCCATTTCACTTTCATTATCTCCCCATTCCAGGGACTTGATCTACCCAGTATACACCAGCACCTAAGAAGTTAACTGCTAGCTCAAGCCTGTTTCTTGAGTTACAGGCTCCAATTTTTAAATGTCTACCTTTACATCCACCCAGTAGGTCAAGTACTTCTCCCCAAAACCATCTAAATCTGATTATATATTCCTCCTAATTTGCTTTTCTGAATCCCATTTAGTAGTTAATATTACTTCTATTTACCTAGTCAACAGAGTAAATTCCGGGTGTCAGCTTTAATTCTCCCTCCACAATGAATCTCCACAGCCAGCCAGTGGTAAAGTCCAGTAATTATACCTGTGAACTATTTCTCCAATCTGTCCTTTACATTCATGCTGCCACTGCTTGAGTTCTGGACAACATCAACTCTTATCTGGTCTCTTGTAATAGCTTGCCTCTTGAGTTTCTAAAGGAGTTTCTTCCTTAAAAATCCTTCCCATTCCCCTCATCATCTAACCACTCCCACCAGAAGCCTGCTTTCATACTAATCCCAGAATAGTAACATCTCAGAAAAACTGAGCCATCCCTCCACTCCTGCGGGGAAGAGAGCAGGGCTGAGCAAGGGTTGTGTTCTGCTGTTAAAAAACGTAAAACCACTACGAGCTAAAACCATGGCATCTAACAACTTTATAAGGCCCTCTTGAGTTTTCCTTGTGGCTCAGCTGGTGAAGAATCCGCCTGCAATGTGGGAGACCTGGGTTCCATCCCTGGGTTGGGAAGATCCCATGGAGAAGGGAACAGCTACCCACTTCAGTATTCTGGCCTGGAGAATTCCATGGACATGATCACAAACAGTCGGACAAGGACTGAGCGACTTTCACTTAAAGCCGACTTATCTGTTTAGAGAAAAGGGAACCCTGTTACACTGTTGGTGGAAATGCAAACTAGTACAGCCACTATGGAGAACAGTGTGGAGATTCCTTAAAATATTGCAAATAGAACTGCCTTATGACCCAGCAATCCCACTGCTGGGCATACACACCGAGGAAACCAGAATTGAAAGAGACACATGTACTCCAATGTTCATCGCAGCACTGTTTATAATAGCCAGGACATGGAAACAACCTAGATGTCCATCAGTAGATGAATGGATAAGAAAGCTATGGTACATATACACAATGGAGTATTACTCAGCCATTAAAAAGAATACATTTGAATCAGTTCTGATGAGATGGATGAAACTGGAGCCAATTATACAGAGTGAAGTAAGCCAGAAAGAAAAACATCAATACAGTATACTAACACATATATATGGAATTTAGAAAGATGGTAATGATGACCCTGTATGCGAGACAGCAAAAGAGACACAGATGTGTAGAGCGGATTTTGGACTCTGAGGGAGAGGGAGAGGGTGGAATGATTTGGGAGAATGGCATTGAAACATGTATACTATCATGCAAGAAACGAATCGTCAGTCTATGTTCAATGCAGGATGCAGGATGCTTGGGGCTGGTGCACAGGGATGATCCAGAGAGATGATATGGGGTGGGAGGTGGGAGGGGGGTTCATGTTTGGGAACTCATGTACACCCGTGGCGGATTCATGTCAATGTATGGCAAAACCAATACAGTATTGTAAAGTAAAATAAAGTAAAAATAAAAATTTTAAAAAAATAATAATAATACTCCCTCTTGAGCAATGATTTTCAAATTGCCCTTAGAATGGCTGCCACATTAATCTGGTGGTCACAATCAGAATAAATAGTCAAGAAAAAATAAACTATACTGCATGTGACAAGAGTAAACTGCTTCATGTTATCTTCTGTACTAAATATGAGTACATCATGATATGAGATTTTTCTGATTGTGAATTAGTCACCAAGTTTGAGGTTTTATTACTGGCAAAAAGATGACCTTTCCCACTGCCTTGCTAGTACTGTTCCCTTCCCTTCACATATAAACTCTTCCTTATTCTTTAATATTTAAGTAGCTTAAAATTAAAAGATACAATTGTCACCCTCGTCACACTGGCAAAAATGTTAAAGTCTACCAAGTGCTGAGGAGAACATTGTAATCAAGGAGTCATTCGATGCTTATGGAAAAATTACTTGTATTTTTATTTGAAGCATTTAAATAGTGGAAAAACTGAAAATAACCTAATTATTCAAATAATGGAATACTATACAGCAGTTAAAATAAACATGTGTCAACATACAATTTATAACCAATAGAGAATAAGAAAAGCAAATTTCTAAAAAAAGACACATTCTAAAGAATATATTACTGATGTAAATTTTTAAAGACAAAAAAAGGCTAAAACACAGTCAACTTACACTTTATTAGTTGAGAAGTTATTAATGTGCATCAATAAATACCTTTCTATATTCAAAGTTTACGTCATATAAATAAAAATATAGAAAAAGTGATCATAGTAAAAAAAAATTAAGTTATTTACAATTTCATGACTGGCTACAGGCTTCTCCAAGTAAGCCTAATATACAGGGCAGGTTGAAAACCAGGGCTCTAAAGCATACTGATCAATAATTCCAATAATGGAATTTTAGCTACTGTGATATTCAATCCTTTTACACCTTTATGAGTCTCTTATTTAACTGTAAATACTTGTATACTTATATAGCGTATGCCTCTATTTTCCAAGCTGTGTTCCCCAGAATTAAACACATTTTCTGCCTCCACCCAAAATTTCACAGTCAAATAAAAGCATCGTCTGTTTAGGCTTACGGTTCTCAAACATATTTAACGGTGGAGCCTCTTTCAGGGAACTCACATCAGTAATCTCTACCTTAGTGAAGTGAAGTCGCTTAGTCATATTTGACTCTTCATGACCCCACAGACTGCAGCCTGCCAGACTCCTCTGTCCATGGGATTTTCCAGGCAACAGTACTGGAGTGTATTGCCATTTCCTTCTCCAGGGGATCTTCCCAACCCAGGGCTCAAACCCGGTTCTCCCGCATTGTAGACAGACGCTTTACAGTCTTGAGCCACCAGGAAGTCCAATCTCTACCTTAGGTTTTCAGCAACTAACATCTCTCCTAAGAGTGACACTGGAAATAAGACTCTGGACTGGCAGCCTCAGGGTAAAAAGAACTAAAAAAGGAAAAAAAGAATTTTTTTTAATTCAGAAACATTTCCCTACCTTTATTTAGTGGAGATGGAAAGGCAAAGAGGATGAGGAGTAAACTAAAGCTCTTGACCTCAACTCCAGAGGAAAAAATAACCACAGATCATATGCTAAAGAGGAAAACTCAAAAAGATATGTATTATGAAAACACAGTGAACAATACCTAACACAACCTTGATGGCTGGAGATGGGCCCAGCAAGGTTATCAAGGATGGCTTCCTATGAGAGGAATGTGTAAGCTTCACCCTTCGGCAAGAACAGAACTAGGCTAAAGCAGTGGTCCCCAACCTTTTTGGCATCAGGGATATTTCACGGAAGACAATTTTTCCACAGATGAGGGCAAGGCGTGATGGTTTCAGAATGATGCAAGCACATTACATTTACTGAGTTCCTTGAGCAGGAGGCAGAGACCAGTCAGTAATGAGAGCGATAGGGAGGGCTGTAAATAACAGATCAAGCTTCTCTCCCTTGCCTGCTGCTCACCTCCCACTGTGAGGCCGGGTTTCTAAGCAGAGATCCTTGGCCCGGGGGGTTGGGTGGGGTGGTGGGATTAGGGACCCCTGGGCTAAAGGACGAAGGAGGATTCGAAGCAAAAGGGGCTACAAAGGTAAAGACACTGGTGGACACAAATCAAACTACCCTGAAATACCATTTTTCACCTACAGGTTAACAAAGACCCCAAAATGTGCTATACACTGGTACAGCTCTAAGGGAAGCAATTCGGCAATACTTATTAAAATTTCAAATTTTTCTCACTTGGCAATTTCACTTTTAAGTATTTAGAGTTTGATTCATTAACACAAATTATTATTTGTGTTATTCATAACACAAATTACTACTATTCATTACATAGCATATTTTAAAAAACTAAGGCATTTGCATACAAAGTACTATGCACATACTAAAAGGAATAAGGGGCAGAATAACTTAAATTATGTTAGCATTGAGTAAAAGGGGATGGGATAAAGTAAAAGAACATTTCACTCTGTGGGTTTGTATAGATTATTTCTGGAAGGAAACACAAGAAATTAACACCGGTTACTTTCAGGGACAAAAACTGAGTGTCCATTGACAAGAATAAGAGAGCTTTCACTGTATACTCTTCTGTATCTTTTACATTTTGAACCATTTTAATGTTCTGCTGATACATAAAGAAATTAATTAGATAAGCACAGCATCTAATGGAAATTAAAGCAGTTTGAAAGCAATGGAAAGTGAAGTTCTAGACAAGAACTGATTAGAAATGAAGCGTTAAGAGATGGACCTGAGTCAGTTCCTAGAAGACCTTGTTTTTAGCACACAAAGGATAATAAAGGTTCATCTACAATAACGCTTCTCAAAGTGTGATCCGGGGACCAACTGCAAACCTGGAGAGTTTGTTAGAAATGTGAATCCCTAAAGCATCAGCAGTCTTAAGCGTATGATTCAGAGCCCAGAGTCTGGGAGTTCTCCACAAACTGAATCTTTACATCTGAGGGGAAGAAAGATAAGGCTCAGGTACCTTCATTCTAACAAATTCCCTGAGTGACTCTATAGGTTACAGGGAGCTTTCGAGGCGTTCTAAGCAGAGGAGTAAAATGGCCAGATGTTCACTTTGGATAGACTACTCAGGTTCCTGTGTCTAGAAGATGTGAAAGGAGTGAGGTTCCGTTAGAAGGCTCTGGCAGGACTCCAGATCATGTTCGTTCATTTGATAAATACTCATGGTGCATACGCTACACTCACTGTACGTGTGGCAGAAATGTTATCTGCCCAAGAACTACAAGTTACACCACTGTTTTCAGAGTAAGGAGAACAAAATCCAAGGTGCTGCGTCTCCCAAACCTGCGAAGAAGGCAGGAACTAGGAAGAACTTAAGCCGGTGACGGAGGGACTACTAAATGAAATAATGCTATCCCATTAGGACACTAATTTCAAAAGAAATTAAAACTGGAAACCATTAAAAGGAGTTGCTTCTGGGGTTGTATGACTTGGAGTGGAGCCAGAGAAAGGTGGAAACGGTTCATTTGTTATTTGGCATATATTAAAATATTCTGAAATAAAACATTCTCTTTGACCGAGAGGTGTGTTTATGATGGCAAAATCCTTTCCAATCAGTTTTGATTCATCCAAAGGTTTAGTTTGTGAGTGGCATCAACCCTGATAATATAAGCTCCACATCCACTGACAGCTACATCACTTATGAGGCAAGTGTAATAAAACAGTTTAATTAGTCCTTGCAAAGTTTTGAGCCAGGAAAGGTAAACTCACTGATGAAAAATTTATTCACAAGAAAAGTCACTGATAGCTAGGGGGAAAGGAAGTGCAAGAATTAAAAATAAACCAAAGAAAAACCAATATGAATGAGCAATTAAAAGTGAAACTTTGACCCAGTCTGTTTATGCTTTATCAACTAAGAAATATTTCCTTTAATTGTTTACGTTTCTACAAGGTTACAGAACCATGAAGCTTCGGAGTATGAAATTATACTTGCACTCTATCCCTCGTCTTCCATTTTCATTTTAACAAGTACCCTAATAGAGATCTATTTTGCCACAGAACAATCACCACCACCACCACAAAAGAGAACCATCTCCCCTAAAACTTCAGGTTACCAAGACACCATAGACACAGCCAGCCACAGTGCCAGAACACTCAAGGAAGCACTTGGTGACTGTCTTTTATACCCAATTTACATGATTCATATCCCTCAGTATTTTTTGCCCCAGCAAAATAGCAAACAATATTAACCATATCATTCCTATCACAGAATCCCATTTTAGAACAATTTCACACAGTCCAGTGTTGTTTGGCCTGTCCCTGAACTCTGGTACGGGCTCCACGTAATACTATTCCATTCCAAATTTGTTGTTGTTTAGCCGCTAAGACCTGTCCCAATTCTTTGTGACCCCAGGGACTGTAGCCTGCCAGGTTCCTCTGTCCATAAGATCTCCCAGGCAAGGATATTTGAGCAGGTTGCCATTTCCTTCTCCAGGGCATCTTCTCAACCCAGGGTTTGAATCCATGTCTCTTGCTTGGCAAGATTCTTTACCACTCAGTCACCCAGGGAAGCCCTTCATTCTGAATACTGGCCTTAACATAAATACCTCAAATCAGTTACAGACAAATCCAATAAAATTTAGTTGAAATGATACCAACAGTAGCTATTTCAAAACTCTGTTCCACAGTCCAGAAGTGTTACTTCAAAAGTTTTCTTATTCCAAACAGCATACTCAAGCAATAGGCAAATATTTACCCATTACAGATTTCTCTTCAGATACTCAGAGTGGGTATACCAGGTAGTTCAATTTTGAAAGACTTGATTTGCCTTACATTTAAAAAGTTTTGATAAGTGGTAATCTAGTTTAGAGACCCAAGAATTAATCTAATTCAGATATCACTCATATCATGAGGCCTTATACAAGTTATTCAGAGTTTTAAAGTATCAGAAAGGGCCTTGGAGGCTCTCTAGTCCAATCCTAGTATTTCACACAATGAACTAGATAGATGCACCCTGAAAACTGGCACCACACCAAAAGTACCACTGTCACCAAGGAGCCCCAGAGAAATTAAAAAGCAGCAGAGGAATTTGACCACACAGGACTTGGGCCTGGCTCCAAGCTCCTGACCCTCAATCCCACACTCTGATCATACAAACCAAGTATACTGTTTTTAACTGTTGTGGGAGGCTTCCATAAAATTGTTATGAAGAACATATTTATGCGTATACAGCACTTGACAGCTTCTAAAAAGTATAACAGATCTGCAGAATTAGAAGCAGGAT
Organism: Ovis aries; assembly: GCF_016772045.2. NCBI lineage: Eukaryota > Metazoa > Chordata > Mammalia > Artiodactyla > Bovidae > Ovis > Ovis aries. The sequence goes on along the minus strand of NC_056069.1, from coordinate 38,150,199 downwards.
CCAAAAAGCACCACCTCTTTCCCAAATCAGAAACAATTGCTGCTCATCTTTTTATTTCCTGTCTCACTCTCAGCTTCACTCCTTTAACACAAACTCAACTACTCCAACCTCCTGCTCAAACTGTTTGATTTACTCTTTAAATGATGCAAATGTTTTCTATAAACTGCTACCATCAAACACTTTAGGAAAAGGAGAGAAATGAGCACCTAGCATTGCTATCAGATGAATACAGAGGCCCTCCTCAATTAACTCATTAAACAATGAAGCTAAATGTTGAAAATAGTACTTCTGGCTGGGGCTACAGTCCACAGGGTGGCAAGGAGTCCACAGGCCTGAGCAACTAACACTTTCACTTTCTGGAGCAGGTTGCCATTTCCTTCTCCAGGGGATCTTCTTCCCCCAGGGAATCAACTTGGGTCTCTGGCATTGCAGGAGGATTCTATACCAGCTGAGCCACCAGGGAAGCCCTTCATTTTGATAACTTTACAAAATATTACCAAAAAATTGCTGATGATTGCCAATCACAAGTTCAGGACCAGAGTGTCTACTCTGGTACAGAATGCTACAGGATTACGGTTATAGGCAATTAATTCCAAAGTCTTTTGGGGTGGTGTCAACAATTAAGAGATTTCCAATGGAGATTTTTCCAGATATACTGTTCATCATAGAAAACATCATTTTCCTTTTCCTAAAGTGGGGGTGGGCATGAGATCAGATGCTTCAAAAATAAGAGTGAAAGTAGGTAATATTCACCACCTTAGTGAAGTCGCTCAGTCGTGTCCGACCCCATGGGCTATAGCCCACCAGGCTCCTCCATCCATGGGATTCTCCAGGCAAGAATACTGGAGTGGGTTGCCATCTCCTTCTCCAGGGGATCTTCCGGACCCAGGGGTCGAACCCAGGTCTCCCGCATTGCAGGCAAATGCTTTAACCTCTGAGCCACCAAGGAAGCTTAGGTGTATTTATTTACTTTGCAAAGATATTAAACACCTATACCAAACATAGTCTGTTGTGCAGGCATTACTACATTATAGACATTTACCTGCCTTGGTTTGGACCTTTCTATTTAATAACATACATTCAAAGTCAAATTTCTCCCTTGCTCTTCCTAGCACGGGAGACACGTGAGCTTTTAAAGCAAACTCCTAGAATCTTGTCTGAGGACCACGTTCCAGCACGGAAAAGGCTCAAGCCGACTGGCTCTCCGGAGTGACCCAGGCCTGGCAGTCGTGCCCCGTAAAAGGGGGTGTGTCCGCGGTACCAGAGCCCTCTTTTCCGCTGCCCGCAGCGGCACCCAGAGGCCCCCTTTGCCCCCGGGGCGGCCTGGGGAGAGATTCCCAGAGCATCCAAGCTTCAGACCTACCTCACTCCGGGTTGTTTAAAGGGGGTGTGGGTGGCGAGGGCGCAAATGAATCCCCAAACCTCTCCCACAGTGGGAGTCCTTCTCCCACCCAAGGTTCCTACAGACGCCCCGGCTTGGGGGCGGGGGTCTTCGCACCAGCAATGAACCTGCCCCCCGCTCTCTCTCTCTAAACACACACACACGCTCGCGCGCGCACGCAGGAGAGGGGAGCCTACAAGCGAAGCCGGAGGGAGTGGAGGGTAGCGTGTAGGGCAGGCCTGGCATCTAGGATGCCCTGGGAAGAAGGGTTGTCCCGAGAGGTCTCGCCCGAGGGGGCGCGGCCGGCCCCCCAAAGTCGCGGCCCGGGGCCCGGCCGAGACACAAGAGCGGGGGCCGCCGGGACCCACCAGCTGCTTCAGGTCCTCCTCCGAGAGCTCCGCGTAACGATATCGCTGCTGCTCGAACTCGTACCGGGTGGTTTTGGCCACCACCACCACCCGGGACGGGCGGAAGCCGCCGTCGGGGCGGCTACCACAGCCCGCCAGCTCGCGCGGCTGCCCCTGCCCCAGGTGCCGCCGGCCGCCGCCTTCACCACCAAGCCACGGCCGCGCGCCGGGGCCTCCCGCGCCCGGCCCCCTGAGCGCCGCTGCCCGGCCCCCAGCCACGCGACAACAGCTGCCCAGCAGGAAGCCTCGGTAACAAGTCATCGTCGGCCCGGCAGCGGCTGCAGGCCTCGGCTCCCCGCCGGCAGCACTGCGTGCCGTCCGCGCCGCCCCTGCCTCCGGGTTCCCGCCAGACTGGCAGAGGTTAAGTGCACAGCAGTGCGTGGCCCGCGCCGCGCGGGGGACGTGCCCAGACGTTGACGGGGGCGGGGAAAGCCGGGCGATTGGGAGTCGGAGGAGCCCACGAAAAAGGTGGGCGGGGGAAAGGGGGAGGCCTCCCAGTGGTGAGGCTGTGTTTGTTTGGGTATCCTTCACCAGCCACGCCTGCGCAGTGGCCACTTCCCCGCCCGGGGACCGACCTCCAGCTCCACCCCTTTACCCCGCGTCTGCACCCGCCCCCGACCAGGCCAACTCTGTGAGGCAATCAGAACCCTCAGCGGTTTTGGAGGCCGAGGAGCTTCGGGGATTGGCTGCGGCCGGGGGAAGGGCTGGAATTCTATTTGGTGTAGGAGCTGCACCCTGCTGGAACTGATCTGAGGTGGCGCTGGGCTTGCGAATGCGGTTTTAAGCGCCTGGCGGGAAAGCATGTGCAGCCGCAACTCCTTGCTGTGGATTCTGTTTCGTTATTGCAGATAGACCCTTTGTTCCTTCCTGCAGTATTGCGTGGCTAATTTAGTGTCCGGCTCCGGGCTAGGGTTTGAAGAGACAGACTCAGGAATCGCTCCCCTTATTTGCGGGGCCTACTGCAGAATGAAAACGCAGAGTCCCTTGTTCAGAAATTGTTAAGAATTGCAAGGGAGAAAGAGAGCAGTAAGCCGAGTACCAGGTTCGGCTAAGCATGGGACCCTGTGGGGCTGCGCAGGTGGCAGCTACTGCTGCTGCTAAGTCGCTTCAGTCGTGTCCGACTCTGTGCGACCCCATAGACGGCAGCCCACCAGGCTCCCCCGTCCCTGGGATTCTCCAGGCAAGAACACTGGAGTGGGTTGCCATTTTCTTCTCCAGTGCATGAAGGTGAAAAGAAAAAGTCGCTCAGTCGTGTCTGACTCTTAGCGACCCCATGGACTATAGCCCATCAGGCTCCTCTGTCCATGGGATTTTCCAGGCAAGAGTACTGGAGCGGGATGTCATTGCCTTCTCTCCAACTGCTAACCAACAAAAAAAAAACTATAACCTCTTCCTACCCTCCCCCCGCCGCGCTGGGGGCGGGGGCGGGGTTAGCCTTTGAGAAAAAGGTTGATGGATAGACGAGTCTGGCCAAGTGGAACATTTCTAGATGGGGAGATACGGTTTTAAAAGTAGATAGGGAAAGAGTGAAGGGTTAAGAATGTTAATAATTTGGATCTTACTCTGTAAGCAGTGAAGGGAAAGTCGCTCAGTCATGTCCGACTCTTTGAGACCCCATGGAATAGTCCATGGAATTCTCCAGGTCAGAATATTGGAGTGGGTAGTTCCCTTCTCCAGGGTATTTTCCCAACCCAGAGATGGAACCCAGGTCTCCCGCATTGCGGCGGATTCTTTACCAGCTGAGGCACCAGGAAAGCCTAGTAGGCAGTAGTTGACCTTTTGGAGGCTTTTAACTGAAAAGAAGTGAGTCCTAAGAGCAATGTTTGATGATTACTGATCTGGCTTTCGAATGTGGAACAAACTAGGAGGCAAGAGAAGGAAGGGCGACTTGGGCACTGTTGGCATAGTTACACTTAGATCCGAGCTATAGAGTAAAAGCAATGAAAATGGAAGAAAATGCCTCTGTTACAAGAGGGGAATCAAGTGGCAGTGCAGACCCTAGTTTTCGTCCCTCCTGCTCTTTAGATCTATTTGTTTTGGCACCCTCTTTGCTTCTTTATAGTCCTAGCGCTACCGGTAACTAGCTCCTGGACTTTGAGCAGGTTGCTTCATCTTTCTGGGCCTCAGATTCCTCATCTTAAAATGAGGGAGTTGAGCCAGAGTGATTCCAAGGTTCTGCCAAGCACAAATTGATTCCAAATCTGTGACTTTTAGTTTTCAGCTAGCCACTACTGCCTAGCATTCATTCATGGGTTCACCAAATACTGAGTCCCTACTATGTGCCACATAGTATATTAGACTGAAAAATACACAATGGAGTCTGATAGATGTTTGCTTTCAGCAGGTCACTTACCCCTTCTGACCAGAAGCTTTGCCTCACAGCAGCTGCTAATAGTGATTTGCAGGGCACACTTAAGCACATGTCTTAACTTCTGTAGGATGTGTTACTCATTTGTAACTGAACATTCTCAAGGTCCTTTCTAGTCGTACTATTTCAATACTTTACCATTCCTTAGCTATCAGGAAGAAAGAAAAGGGAGAGGTCACAGATGACACTGCAGTTTGAAGCTTGGGTGACTAGCAGAAAGTCAGTTGATCCATTTGATAGAAAAAAATGAATCTAGAAAACCTCTTTTGGATCAAAATCTATGAGTTTTGTTATGCATATGCAAAATTTCAGACCCCGTCTCTTCCGATTTCACCATTAAGTACTCAAATTTTTAGATCTCCCCCATTTCCAGCTACAAACTTGTCTACACTGACATCTTCTCATTTGCTATATCTGTCCTTTTGTCCATTGTTATTTTTGGATCCCATCTTCTTCCACCTGCTCAAAAATAATACCTCATCAAGTTATCACCTTTATTATACCTTTAATTATCCTTCTCTATTGGACTTTCCTCTTCACTATTTAAACATACTCATGTCTCAGACATCTTTAAATTAAAAAAACAAACAAACAACAAAAAAACAGCCATCTAAGCCCTAGCTCTTTATATATTGCTGGTGGCTCAGGTGGTAAAGAACCTGTCTGCAGTGCAGGAAACCTGAGTTCGATCCCCAGGTTGGGAAGATCCCCTGGAGAAGGGAATGGCAACCCACTCCAGTACCCTTGCCTGGACAATCCCCATGGACAGAGGATCCTGGTGTATTACAGTCCATGGAGTCACAAAGAGTCAAACACAATTGAGTGACTTTCACACACATGTCTTCTCTTTATAGCTAAGATTCTTGAACAAGTCATTGGTTCATTATTGGTCAGCATCCCTGCCTCCTACTCATCCATCATTCTGTTGTAATCTGGTTTCTTCCAACCACTTTACTAATTACTGCTATTTCCAAGGTGACCAAATATCTGTTTGTAAACTTGGAAGACATTTATCAGCCCTTAAATGACTTGGTCCTTCTCCATTTGAAATGGTTATCACTTCCTTTAGAAATTTTCACTCTGGTTCACAATGCACCAATCCCTAATGGTGTTCTGCCCTTCCCTCTGTCCTCTTTCTGAGTTCTTCCCAAGCTCATCTTTAGGATCTATCCTTCCCTTTCCTTTCCTTCCATTGTGTCTCTGTCTCTCTCTCCCTCTCCTCTCTTCTGCATGAGCTTATTCACTCTTGTGTAATGAAAAGAGCCTGGGTTTGGGATTTTAAAAGACCTTGGTTCAAATCACAGCTTTACTATTTATTACTTTTGTCAACCTTGAACTATTCCCTTAAGCTTTGTGAGCCTACTTCTTCATTTACAAAATATAACACCTTCCTTGTAAAGTTATAAATAATATGTACAAATGCCTAGCCACATGCCCATTATTAGGTATACACTTGGCAAATATTAGCCCTCTTCACCTTCCATGACTTCAGCTACTATCAGTCTTTAGCCCAGCCTATCTCCAGAGCTTTAGATCCTTATTTCTAGCTTCCTGTTGGATAACACCTCTTGAGTCTTATATATACAACACATGTTAATGGCGATCAAATTATATTTGATTACCTGCTATAGGTGAGGCACTCTGCTAAGTGCTAATGATAAATAAAAGATAGTCTCTCCCCTTGAAGAACATAGAGTCTGTACAATGGTAAAATTATACACAGGGTGTTATAGAAATTTGGAGGAACACATCTTGGCTTAGCCTAAGTGGAGTTAGGGAAAGCTTTCTGGGAATGTCTCAAGCTAAGTCGTGAAGAATGAGTTAGGTATTAGGCAGAATCAGCAAGAGTAAGAAAGGAATTCCACAGAGTAAACAGTGTGTGCAAAGGTATGAAGTAATAAAATAACAATTCTGAAAACCTAGAACATTTAGAGGGAGGCAGGCAATGGTGGGAGGTGAAGCCAGAGATTTAAGACAGAGGAAAGACGTGAAATGTTTATATCCATGCTTAGGAACTTGACATTTATCTTCTGTATGCTAGGAAGCCATTGCAAAGATTATGAACAAATTTATTAGAAGAAATACAAGCAGTGAGTACATATCTAAAGGTCCTCAGCCTTATTAGAAATCAGAAAAATGTAAATTAATAGTGAAATAGTGAAATCGTCTTTTATGTCCATCAGATTAGCAGATAGCAAGAAATTTTGGTGATCCACTGTTTGAAATTATTATATTATCAAGTATTTATTAGGCTAAACATTTGCCAGTTATTTCAGTAACTCCTCCAAGGCTGTAGTTTCCAAATATCATCTTAGAAATTTCAACTACGTTCAAGTATTCACATCTCTGAATTCCACATATGATGTCAAAAATTACCATTGTGAATTCCACGTATGATGTAAAAAGTTACCAGTACTGTGGGTATAATCTGGCCATGCAAAACAAACTAAAGTGCTGGCATTTGTGGATTTAATATCAGTTTCAGCTACCCTCAAACAACTAAAATAATCTGTTTGAGTTTCGTACTCAGACCCCATCTATGACAAGGCTGGTGTTCTTTTCTAGTGAATAAACTTACCCAGTTAGCCACATCTCAAGCAAGCTTTATTGTTCTCAACATTTTATGGGGAAGAAATTATAATTGTGGTGTTCACAACTTGAAGGTTTACAAAAGTTAAGATTTATCCTTCCCAATCATTACAACCCCTCCAGCTCACTTCATGTACATTCCAATTCTGAAAGATATATACCACCACCCTCTGGCTTTTTGAAACATGACATCCACATACTCTAATACAGGATATTAGTCCCTGACAACTAAGGGTTCCTGGCTTTGGCAGTAATGGATGTAAAATATTTGAGAATATTTTGCTGGTTTATAATTAAGCTGAATAACTTGGTATAAAATTACTCTTGAGGGGCTTCCCTGGTGGCTCAGTGGTAAAGAATTCACTTGCCAATGCAGGAGACATGAGCTCTAGCTCTGGTTCAGAAAGATCCCACACACCGTGGCCCATGAGCCTGTCCTCTAGAGCCCGGTAGCCACAACTGCTGAGCCGCACACCTAGAGCCCATGCTCCCAACAAGAGAAGCCACTGCAATGAGAAGCCCATGCACCTCAGCTAGAGAGTAGCCCCTGCTCACCTCAGCTAGAGAGAACCTAAGACCCAGCACAGCCAAAAAATTAAATAATTAAACAGTACTATTGATAGAAAAGAATGTTTTCTATCAGAATGTTTAGATTAAAAGAAAAGAATTTGGATTTAGAAATCTAAATTTAGAAAATTTAGAAAAGAATGTTTAAATATATAATTAGATTTCATATTACATATATCTAGAATATATTTAGAATGATAATATTCTAAAATATATTCATCTATGCAACTTTTAATAAAAGCCAGTTCTATGAAAGAAGATGTGTGCTTTGAAGTCTCCTACCTAATAACTTAAAAATAAATATCATTATATGATTGATCTCTTCACATTAAAGAGGAGGACGACAAAGGATACAGAAAAGTCAAAAAGAAGAAGGCTAGATGAAGATATCAGGAAGATCCCCCAGAGAAGGGAATGGCAACCCACTCCAGTATTCTTGCCTGAAGAATTCCATGGACAGAGGAGTCCATGAGGTGGCAGAGTCAGACACGACTGAGTGACGAACACGTTCACAGAGCAGAGATGAAGATCTAGAACAAGGAGAAACTATAAGATGTTCCTATTTCTATTATCACCCCCAAATATTCCTACATATATGCATAGAGAGTATAAGGAGGGATAGCAGAGTGGAAATGGGTTGAAAATCATAAGGTAAATATGTTTCCATTTTTAATAGCCATGCCATAATCCTCAGATAAAATGTTTGCGGCATTGAGAAAGTTCATCTTCACACTAAACACAGGGCAAGGAAGAACATGTCAGGAAGATAAAGGAAATCTGTTTCTCTGCTTTACTTTAACAATTTAGTATAATCCTAGTGAATCCATACCAGCTAAGATCTTAGAACCAGTTCTTTAATATCTTCTCAGATGTCTCCCAATTTATGTTACACTTCTAAAGAAAAATTTCCTCTGAATTTGTTCTGCATCAGTCACTCTTTTAGAATTTAAAAAAAAAAAACTGAAAATTCCTGATTTTCCATTCTTTTGACTCTTCCTTCAGGTTAGAGTTCTTCTTTATTGTTTTTTTCCTTCTCTAGACATTTTCTCTCTTCCTCTCTCACATTAACTTCTCTTCAGTTCCTGAGTCATTGCTTAATTTAGAAGTAAAGGATTTTATTTACTGTATTTCTTCTATAGTCACTGGAAGAATAAATGAAAGTTAGATACTCTTAGTAGTTACAGAGTTACAGGGAAAGAGTAAAACTTGCAACCATTGTAACATACTACCTAAATTATAGTCTAAAAGAGTAATTCAACTTTCATATGCTAAGCTTTTGAGCCTGAGTTCAGATTTGACAATAAATGCACATATATAATTGCTTTTACTATTATATATGGTACTATAATAAAATAATGTCACTTTTTTGAAAAAAGTATATTCAAATGTACATTTCCAAATGAATATTATTCTCCAACAAAGAAATGAAGCTGTAATGTTATTCCAAATATGTTTGTTTAGAATATTTTAAGAAATAATTTTGTAAGTGTGAATTATTCCTTATTATGGACTAAATGTTTATGTTCTTTCAAAATTCATCTGTTGAAGGCTACTTACAATGTGGTGATATTTGGAGGGCTTTAGGAAGTAATTAGGGTTAGAAGAGATTATGAGGCTGGGGCCCTGCTCTAATGTGATCGGTGTTCTTATAAAAAGAGACACCAAAGAACTTGCTCTCTTTTTCTCCCCACTCACTCCCTGTGCTCCCACAGGAAAGAGGTCATGTGAGGTGGTAGACCCTACAAGCCAAGAGAAGAGGTCTCGGGATGAAACCAACCTGTCAGCATCTTGATTTTGGACTTCCCAGCCTCTAAGACAGTAAAAAATAAATTTCTGTTGTCCAAGTCACCCGATTTGTGGTATTTTGTTATGGCAGCCTGAGTAGATTAAGATGCCCTTAAAGGAGTATTGTTTAAGTGAGATAATCAGAAGTCATTTTGACGCCATGGGGTGACCATACTGGATTGAAAAGTGACATGTGGCCATAAGTAGTGGTACTGATTTTCTTGTGTAACTCCTGAAGTGTCTCTGAAGCACATCTCAAAGGAGAAGCATCAAACTTCTGTTGTGTGTAATTATTGAAATTACTGTGGCTTACCTTAATAATGGCATTTAAGAAAAAAATTAATTTGGCTACATATGATGTATTTGTTTTTTAAAAAGTCTTTGTACAGCCACACCTACTAGAATATTAATGGAAATTCAATTATATAAGTAAAGCAAAGAACACATTAACATATTTCACTTTTTGTATACTTACTATTTTAATACATAGGTAATGTATTTTGCTCATTCCTTCAACAAAAATTGGATACTGACCTTGAGTCAAGCATATATTAAAGTGCAATAGACATAAATGCAAGAATAGATATTCTCTTTAAAAGAATTTATACCATGAATAAATAATCTTATAGAATTAGGGAATCCAAAGGTTAAATGAAAACATACATTTCCCAGAAGAAAAAACATGATAGAATAACATGTTATCATGCAGTTATAATGTTTTTCAAAGAAATGACTCTGGAGCTTTTATAAAATTTGTTTTATGGCCAGACAATATATGACCAAAAAATAAATACCTTAGTGAGATATTTATCAAATCCAGCAATTTACAGTATCAACTATTATATCCATCAATGTGATGCACAGTCCAAATTAGTAATCAAATCTCATTCTAAATTAACTTCTTTTAAAATAATAAATTTTGAACTTTCATAGGCCATGTTTTTCTTAAAGTCTGTCATTTTCTTCACAATAATCAAAATATAAAACTTCAGAATCTTATACTACATCAGAGAAACACTTTAATTGCAACAAATTATATTTCTTAAATTTTTCTGTTAAATTGTTCAAGGAATGAATAGGATCTTCTCATTTAGTTATTAGGATGGTTTAGTTTTTTTCAGTAAGGTGATTTTTTTCAGTGAGGTGTTTTCTTTGTAGATGTTGTCATGTTCATAGCAGTACTCATGAACAGGCAACCGACTGTCTGTGGGTCCACCTATAAGAATCTGTGATATAAATTTAAGATTGAATACAACTGAACATGAATATTCATGAACATGCATGCTATCAAGGAAATGAAACATATAGAATCTGTATTTTTTAAGTAATATTTGGAAATGTTCCTAATTATAAACATAATATTTTCATATAATTAAACCTTTCCTTGATTCACGGGCAACAAAGTTTAAAAAGTCAGACGTTTTATTGTTTCCGTTACATTTAGCATTTGTGTGCAACACTCCTGGAGAAAGTGCTAGAAAAGTTAGCAAGAAAAGATGGGTTCATATGATTGACATTTACTTTCCCTTATTCCCAGTGTTTCTCATTTTGTTTGAAGATAGTCACATATCACCCCTTTCCTGAAATGAAATATTATAGAATATAGGATCTATTCATAAACATGACCTTTGTTGATGAAATAATTTTGCCACTTAATCTTAATTGAAAGTTAATATTTTTAATGGATTAGTTCAATCCTTCAGCCATGTCCAACTCTTTGCAACTCCATGGACTACAACATGCTGGGCTCTGTTCATCACCAGTTCCCAAATCCTGCCCAAACTCATGTCCATCGAGTTAGTGATGCCATCCAACCATCTCACTCTCTGTCATCCCCTTCTCCTGCCTTCAGTCTTTCCCAGCATCAGGGTCTTTTCCAATGTGTCAGTTCTTTGCATCAGGTGGCCAAAGTTTTGGAGTTTAGCTTCAGCATCAGTCCTTCCAGTGAATATTTAGCACTGATTTCCTTTAGGATGGGCTTCCCTGGTAGCTCACCTGGTAAAGAATCTGCCTGCAATGCAGGAGACCCCAGTTCAATTCCTGAGTTGGGAAGATCCCCTGGAGAAGTAAATAGCTACCCACTCCAGTATTCTTGCCTGGAGAATTCCATGGACAGAGGAGCATGGCAGGTTACAATCCATGGGATCACAATCAGATATGACTGAGTGACTTTCACTTTCACTTTTAATGGATACCAACTCATTTTCCAATAGACCTCATTATATTGTTGACAATATAAATGTTATAATAATTTTAATTTATAAATTTTGTGCAATTAAAAATAATTAAACCTTTTATTTGATAGTAACCAGAAAAGTCATATTCACTCAGGTCTCTGGCTCACAGAGCCTAGCAGTTTATGATCCTGCTCTGCGTGTTTCGTATATTCTTCCTCATGATTACATTTTTAGTACTAGGCCAAGGAAGCTATTTCATCAAGTTTTGCACATGTTCTTTGATAGATTCTTAAATTATGTAAGATTAAAATACCTTTAAGATTTAAATGATCAAAAATTGGGGAAATGCCTGCTAATACACTATTTTTTTTTGTAAGTCCTTTGTCAGTCCTCCTTAAAGCAAAATTCAGGGCTAAATGAAACTATTACTGAAAATACTTGGATGACTTTATTGGAATAGCTATATCTTTATAATAAAGCTGGGCTTATTGTTTCCTTGACGAGGTTTTTCTCCAAATATAATGATGGATTTTAGTTCTAAATTCGCTCATCAGGACAAGCACTAAAACCTAAAAATCCATTAACCAGTGGTTCCACTGCTTGTTCAATTTACCAATCCTGATGTAATAAAAGAAACAGCACTTTTTGCTCTAAGTAAAGAAGGTCTTTGAAAATAAAGCAGTCACCTGTAGTGGATTCATGTCAATGTATGGCAAAACCAATACAGTATTGTAAAGTAAAATAAAGTAAAACTAAAAATTTTAAAAAGAAAAGAAAAGAAAGCAGTCAAATTCTGAAAAGGGAATAAACAGGGTTTATCAGTGTTTCAAACCAGATTTGACTGTTGGCTCCATTACCAATATTTATAATTTCTCTTATTATGGCCAATGATAGGAGAATGAGAACAAGTGAAGAGAAATATGAATATATGATTAGTTTCAGTGTAGCAATGAATACTTTACATTGTAAATATGGGCTTTTTTAATGAGATGTATATACAGACAATATGCAGGTATTGCGATAAGACTGACTTTTAGTGAAATCCCAATACAGGCCACTGTAGAAGTCTGATTTTCAGACCTGCTTCTCAGATCCAAACATCTAAGGCTCTACCCCCCACCCACTTTGAACAGACAAGTTCCACTTTCTAAAAATCTGTTTCCTATAAAGTGTTGTGAATATGATCTCCTTCTTAAACCTCAAACCAGCAGAAGAAAAGTCCTTTACCTGATCTAGCTTTAGTAGCTTGGATGAGATCCTCTTCATCCTCATCACAGCTGTCATAGTTAAACTGTTGGAGGACTGTCTCTGACTGGCTTTCAGTTTGATTTGCATCTGTCTGCTTGTCAAAGCTTCGAAGTGCAACAAGACGGTGATGGATGGCTGCGTGCATACGTCCTGTGTCTTTGGCACTGGCCTACAAGAGGTAACTTAAATTTGTTAAGAATATAAGTAACTCAATGATAGCCACACTTTACACATTTGTAATCTTTCACTTTTAATAAGGAAAGAATTATATGGCATAAATCTAGAATGTAAATAACCCTAGAAACAAAAGGGTAAAGAGCCAATTCATCTCGAACCAAATTGAATCCTAACATAGATAATTTGATAAGAGGTCCCAATCTGTGCCTTTTAAACTGAGAAAATGAAATTTTGTGATTTGAAATTTATATTTTAATTTGTTTGTTAAGACTATTCTTCCTCCAAATTATGTTACAGTGTAGAAAATTAGAGAGTTAGACAGGGAAAAAAATACTTTCATTTCCTTTACATCACTTGCTTAGACAGCCCTGAAAGCTGCATTTGGTGGTTTAGTCACTAAGTTGCCCACCAGGCTCTTCTGTCCATGGGATTTTCCAGTCAAGAATACTGGAGTGGGTTGCCATTTTCTTCTCCAAGGATCTTCCTGACCCAGGGTTGGGACCAGAGTCTCCTGCATCGCAGGCAGATTCTTTATTGACTGACCAGGGAAGCAAGCTGCATAGCTCCGCAGAAAGCTCATTCAAATGGTTTATGATGTTGTACCATAAATACATCAGAGGTCGTTGCTTTTATACTTTTCTATTTTTCCTTTTCAATACTTTTTCTATTTTTCTTTTTACTATTAATATAAAAAATAACAGTGAGAATAACATTGGTATAACATTTGCTGTTGTTATATTCTTTTATATTTTTTCAATCCTTATAATAAAACTGTAGGTTAATTATTTAACAATAATTTATTTACTAATTTTTATATTAATGAAAGCATATAGTACAGATATTAAATAAATACTTGTTTTGCTTTCCCTTTACAGATAAGAAAATTATGGCTCAGAAATGCACAGCTTGTCTGAGTCTACTCAGCTAGTTGATGGATTGGCTGGGACTTGGTTTTCGTCATCAAAGTCAGCACTCCTTAAGGTAACATGTCAGTGGCTTACATTTTTGGATCTTTTCACAGTTTCAAAGAAAATCTGGGAAAAGTTTTCTCTTCGCTAACCCTTCAAAGGGCTACCAAATATTTTAAAGCCAAGTACTGAGGAGTGAACCAACTACATGCCAACTTTTTGGGAGAAGAGTCTTAAATATAGTTTTTTGTTAGTATGTTACTAAGCTGCCTTAATTATTTTTAGGGAAAAAGTACAAATGAAATAAAATATTTTGTGTCTCATATTGTATTAGATATTTAGCAGGTGTTGAGTAAATATTTGTTGACTTTTCACTAATTTAATTTTTTATATTATGTGAAGTGAAAGTCGCTTAGTCGTGTCCGACTCTTTGCAAGCCCATGGACTATACAGTTCATGGAATTCTCTAGGCCAGAATACTGGAGTGGGTAGCCTGTCCCTTCTCCAGGGCATCTTCCCAACCCAGGGATCGAACCCAGGTCTGCTGCACTGCAGGTGGCTTCTTTATCAGCTGAGCCACAAGGGAAGTCAAAGGTATAATTTTTCTTCAGTAAGTTAATTAACAAAAAATATTGAGAGAGTATTTGTAATTGAAACATAAATACTGTTCTGCTGCCTTGATTTTTTTTTACATTAAAATTTAAATATGTCTTTCACTGGTATAGAGTGTATATATACATATATATGCATATTGCCAAATTCATTCGTGTATTTTCGTTCAAGAAATTCAGAACAAGAAGTAAAAACACAGTGATATATACTTTTTGAACAACAGATTTCCAAAGCCTAAAAAAAATTTCCAGGAAGTACCATAAGAAAATGCTAGTGAGAATGAAAATTGATTCAGTCTTATAGAGATAAATTTGTCAAGACAGTCAAAACCTTTTCCCAAGAAAAATAACATGTATGTACATAGAGGATTCTTTGCAGAATTTATAATAATGAACACACTGAATTACCTAAGTATTTAACAAAATGGAATTAGTGGAAATAATTATGGTATATAATAGAACAAATTATTTTCACCTATAAAAGAATCCTTAAGAATGGGCTACAATTTAATAACAGAAAACACTCATTTTCATTGATAAGTGAAAAGGTTACATATATGTATTTCACAATCAAATGTTAGCTATTTAATCTTCTCCATCAGTTTATTAAGTACATTATTATTGTCTTCCATTGGCAGATGAGTAAAATCAGGTTGAGGAAGACTTAATTACTTGTCTGAAAGTCATACAGTATGTACAATATGGTACACACATATATAAACATACCCACACACATATATATATTATAATATAAATATATATTATAAAACTAAAATATAAGACCAAAATGTTAATAGTGACCATCTCTAGAAGTGGAATTTTGGGTGATTTTTATTGCATTTTGTTTGCTAATATCTAAAAATTACCCTACAGTTTAAAAAGTCAGAATGAGCCAGATATTGAGCAGCAGAATCTAGTCATAGTTTAATCTAATCTACTTATAGTCTCAATATCAGACTTGGTCTCAGGCAGGGTGCTTTACCCACTCAAAGCCAGGGGCATCTGGTCTAGCAGAGTATCCAATATTATCTGCCTAAATGGTAAACAGGGTTTAGGCATTTTACTATGATATTTTAATACTCAACATCACTTATGCCTAACAGTGCACTAAAATCTTTGATTTTTCACCAGTGGCCTCTTGCCAACTTTTTTTTACCGTTATTATGTGGAAACCAGTTTACTTATATTATCTTCCTCTACCTGAGTCACTTGAATACTCGGGCTTCTCACATCTCCTGATCCTCAGCATGTGGGGTTATCCAGCCTTTTTTCTCACCTGACTCATGTCAGCTTTGTCTCTTTTGCCTGGATCTTATATTTGAGGTCAAGCATTCCTGCTGCCAGAATAGCTAAAGCTGTTGTGAACCTGTTACCTTGGAGATTGACTCAAGTCCGGAATGGGAAATTGCTATTGGACTGGTTCTTTTAACTTGCTAGCCCTGTGTTTTTCCATTTCTCACGGATTCCTTTCCAGTGATCTCAAAGCTTCAATTTCAGCACACAGTGTAAACATTGGGGTGTGGATTGTGCTGGCCTCCTAGGAGCCAATCCTGACAGTAGTATCTCTGGTAATTTAGTAAGACTGCTGACGTAATTTTAACAGTAAAGAAAAATGGAGACATTTGACAGCATACACCAATACAGCTGTCTTAAGAGTAGTACCAATTGACTACTTTAAATTGGTGTTAATCTCTAAACTTCATATCAAATTTAGGTCTGGTATAGACTGGCGTGCTGCAGTGCATGGGGTTGCAAAGAGTCGGACACGACTGAGCAACTGAACTGAACTGAATTTAACTGATTAGACTATAAACAACCATAATAAATGGCTGATTTTTTTGCCAGCGGTACAGGTTAATACAATAAAATGGAAAAAAAATTAGTGACTGCAGAAGTCTATAAATATAGTAGGATAATCCTCTATTACTGAAATTTGTCACTTACCTGAATTAAAAACACTTTGACGTTATAGTCTTCTAAATCGGTAGCTGTTATTTGTAAATTTTTGTGATTTGCTCTTTGAATCTCCATCTGAGCCCAGAGTTTGCTGTTGAGAATCAGCCTCAGGCTGCCTTGATTGCGCATAACTAAAATAGGAAGGTGAATTTATCAGGCTTTAGAACAGTTGATTCCTTAGCCTTTCAGAGGAATTTGCCATTATGAAAGCAAATAAATCTGGTAGTTGTTTTTCAGACTCTTTTTTTCACTACTAAATTGCAATTTAATTGACTAGATTATAATTTGGTTTCCAAACTGAGCTTTATTTTGTTGGAGGACTCTTTAGCTTCAGTGCTAAAAATGCTATATTCTTTCACTGTAATATTTTTAAATGGTTAAATTTTAGAATTCCATTGAGGATCTAATGGCGAGAATATTTACCCAAGAATTGCTCACAATGGAGAAAACTGAAACAAAAACTTGAAGCATTCAAAAAATGAAATTACTTAAATGATGGTACAGCTACTGAAGATATTATGACCTCATTAAGAATACTGAAAAAAGGTAATTATTAATGTGGAAAGATGACCATGGTATACTATACAAAAGAAAAAAACAGATTAGGGAGGAATATAAACACCATGTATCACAAATTTTTCAATGTTTTGTATACATTAGTAGTAGTGTTAGTCACTCAGTTGTGTCTAACTCTTTGCGATTCCATGGACTGTAGCCCGCCTGGCTCCTCTGTCCCTGGAATTCTCCAGGCAAAAATACTGGAGTGGATTGCCATGCCCTTCTCCAGAGGATCTTCCCAACCCAGGGATCAAACCCAGGTCCCCTGCATTGCAGGCAGATTTTTTTTACTGTTTGAGCTACCCAGGGAGCCCCACATTCATTGTATACAAAGTCTTTAAGAATATGTTTTGTTAACAGAGGCTAGCTACTACAGGAAGACAGGCCTATGAGTAATTTAATTTTTTTTTTCTTTTTGTCAGTCTATGTTTTCTGACTTCTGTAATGGACATGTATTACCTGTATAGTTTTTTTTAAGTTGTTTTTGGCAGGTAGTAGAAAGAGAGAAATTAAACCAGAGTAGGAAATAACTAATACCTGTCTTGGGAATTATACTTAGGTCATTTAGAAACCCGTTTCCCCATGATCCTACTCTGTTAGTCTAAATTCTATTCCTTACTCCCTTCTTGAGCTTGATATCTGAAACTCAACAAATATCCATTTACCAGCTTCTACTTGTAGTCTCCCCAACAAGCTTTGACTGTTTAATATTGACCAGTAAACCCATCCCTGCCCAGATCTCTGCCTGTGCTCACTTTCAGTTTGGACCTCTGAACAATGCCCAGTGTGTCTCCTGGATGCCAGAAACCTCCTCAACCTTGCAGTTTGGCTGACCAGATTCTGACCAACACTCTGCCTATAGGATTCGATAACCATACACCTTTATTTACTTGCAAATTGACCTTTCATCCCAACCCACATTCTGCACTTAGAATGCCAAGAATGAATTACAGGACAAATACTCTCTTTAGAAAAACTATTCCACTTCAAAACTAAATCCATCATATTCCTTTAAATAATAATGAGATCACTATTTAGGTGTGTGCTGGGCTGGTCAAAGGTGCTTTATGTGCATTTTCTCACTGAATTCTCACACTCACTAATTCATGGACTTCTGTTATCTGCATTTTTAACTGATGCAACTAGAGTAGAAGGAGATTAAGTAATTTATCCAAGGTCACTAGTTAGTGATGGAGCCAGACCTGGAACCTGTGTGGTCTGACGTCAGAGCCTACTTTAAACAGGAAGCTCCTATAATACCTTAAAAATAATATTGTCAGCAGTCTACTCTATTGACACATAACACACCTGCAGAAAATGATGTGTATCTATATTGGAAAATCTTCCCTGAAAATTAGTGACTTGCTTTACAAAATGATTCCTTACTTAATCTTGACTGGAATGTTCCGCAATCACTGCTTGCTGTGTCATTCAGTCTCAAAGCTCCTCTGCCCCTTTCAGTCCAGGACTGTGTTGTTTTGTTGAATATAAAAAGCTTGCAGTTGATCTAAAGGAAATTTTTTTTTTAATGTCAAAATATGAAACATTTTTCAAAGTGATTTCTTTCCTATGCTATAACACTTTTGTCTGATATCTTATCAGAATGGCCTTTGTTAATGATTTCTAAACCAGCTTTAAAATTTTATTTAGTTTCTAAAACAATACAATTTTCGAATAGTTCAAACATTAAAAAGCAAAAAGATGTACAAAGTAAAAAGTAGCTCCACTGATACTTGTTCCCATCTACCAATTTTGACCCCCTACAACAGTTGATCACTGTTGCTAAATATTTTGTTTGTCCTTCTAGAGACATGTGTATGTATATACATGTCAATATGTATATATTTTCCTGTTTTTTTCTATAAATGGTAGAATACATAGGTCTGCATCTTGCTGTTTCACTTAACGACTTATCTACGTATACCAACTTTTAAATAGTGTTATTTGAATCAGGTAATTTATCTGAAAATTAAGAAATCATGGAACTATTTGTGTGCTTTAAAAATTTTAATAAATATAGCATCAGAACTAGGATGTGATACCACAGAGTACCATACTATAATTTAATGCTTACCAGTGGCTCTCAAATACTACTGCGTACAAGAATCCCCTAGATGACTTGTTAAAAATACAACACGTCAGGGCCTCACCCCTAGTGACTACTTCAGTGAATCTAGGCTTAATCTGATCTGAGAGTTATGCTGTGAGATACACTTGTACAGTAAATGTATCAGTGGATCAAGGGAGAAGAAAACAGGAATGAAGAGAGTTTGGGGTAAAGCAGATGGAGAAAGCCTAAGGGAAATCTGTGCTTTGTTGAACATGATTGAGGTGTAGTAATTACATTTCATATGCCGAGACTGATAGCTACTCCACTCATCGTTCAAATCCTATGCTGCTGCTACTAAGTCGCTTCAGTCGTGTCCAACTCTGTGCAAGCCATAGATGGCTCCAGGCTCTCCCGTCCCTGGGATTCTCCTGGCAAGAACACTGGAGTGGGTTGCCATTTCCTTCTCCAATGCATGAAAGTGAAAAGTGAAAGTGAAGTCGCTCAGTTGTGTCTGACTCTTAGCGACCCCCTGGACTGCAGCCTACCAGGCTCCTCCATCAATGGGATTCTCCAGGTAAGAGTACCAGCATGGATTGCCATTGCCATCTCCTGTATTTGACACTATATACCACATCTTTGAAATTCTTGATTCGTGTGCAATTCAAAACTTACTTAAAAGAACTTTTAGGATAAACAAGTTCCTACTATATAGCACAGAAAGAACTATAGTCAATATCCTGAGATAAACCATAATAGAAAAGAATATAAAAAAGAAAGTGTACATATGTATGAGTCACTTTTCTATACAGCAGAAATTACCTCAACATCATAAATCAACTTTACTTCAATTTAAAAAAAGAGCTTTTAAAGGAGAAAGAAAATTTTTATTATCTTGAACTGAAATCAGTTTATCTCTCTGCATTTTTAACTTTCAGTGTAAATAGAATTTTAAACCATATGATAATACTGATAATAAAGCTAATAAGAAAAGTATAAAATATAGATCTGGAGTTACTTTAAGACTGGGTCCTTGGCTGTCTTCTTTCTAAGGGACTAATATGAATGTGAAACCAGTAATCCATTTTCCTGCAAATCACACACACAAATGTAAGAATACAACAAAATGTTGGTTTAATATTTGAAAGCCTCAAACATTTTAATTTAAATAGCCAGGTCTTTATGAAAACTATACTTCTGCCTTTATCTTTAAAGATGTCTCTGTTGAGGGTAACTTTATTCCAGAAAGAGCAATACACAATATACAGACCTCTAACACATTGTGTTCTGCCTCCTCCCCTGTTATAACATCAATTTTCTCCAGGAAACATTTTGGTGATGGTTTAAAAGAGAAAGCAGTAGCTGATTCAATTAGGGATATATTTTCAATAGTGTCTGTTCCTAAGAGAAAATAGAGGGAAAGAACATGTAAAATGTCCCATTTTATCCACTGTGAATTTTATTTTTTGCCCCTGTTAACATGCACGTCTCCTTAGCTTTTTATATCAATGAGTGTTTCCAAAAAATCAAACTGCTCGTCTTTAGGCATATCTCTTTAATGATCCCCCATAACATGAAGTCCAAAAATTATGAAGGCTTTTATATCATGTAACCAAATTTATATGCTTTAATCTTCACCAAAAATTTTAAACAATGGATTTTGCTTTTTGTATTTTATAGTTATTAAACAAATGACATGGAAAAACAGGAAATATACTAGCTGAATGAGATGTTTTGCAAATGAAATAATTCTTACTTGAGTTTGGAGAGTTGATAGGAATTTTTAGAGTGAATTTGAATGGTTTTTCCTTGATGTATGAATCACTTTCGAGTTGAGGCTGAGTGAGTTTTTGAGTACCCTAGGTAGAAGAAAAAGATGTCTTGCTTAATTTTATCTCCATATATTTGCAGTAACCCAAGAGATACTTTTGTTCTTCTGTCTCAATGTGGCAAACAAACCCAACAGCTTTGTTTTTGTTTTGGGATCCTCTTGTGCTGAACGGGAACTCCTCCCCATTATTAGAAAACCTTGGTTCTGATCTAAGGAAACAATCTAGTTACTACCAGCCTACTTCAGGTGGCATCTAGTTCCAGGGACAATGGGAAACCTTTCAGAGACCCACAAGGAGGTAGCAGCTGTTCCAGCCTACCACTACAACAACCTGATGCTTTGAAGGAAGTGCAACTGATGTCACTTTTTCAAATTATTTCAGTATTCCCAACAGTCCACTCTTTCTATCCATTTAATATAAAAAATTAAAAAGTTGTCCAAAGAACCTACTAGCTGTGTCATCAGATCATCATCACAGAATGAATCCTAACTTATCCTCTGACACAGCAATCGCTTTTAAGGCTGCACACCTGGGGCTTTTGCACATGTGCTGTAATTGACACCTGTGTGAAAAAAAGACCAAGTAATTGCCAGGACATTCACAACCTCCCACACAGTGCTTGTATAGCTCCCTGCAGAACAGGGAGAATTGAAGGATACTTCAGAGCTTAGTTTTATATCTCTTCCCTTATGAATTCAAGATTCTTTCATTTTATTTAACTGGGCCTCAGGATAATCTGTTAAAATTTGTAGAGATGGGTATAAATTATTTCCATTTTAAGAAAACAGAAACTAAAGCACAGAAAGTCTGATGACTCACTCTAAAAGCACATAACCAGCAAACAAATCAGGAGGCATCATGGCCTTCAAATCATAGGGCCACAGGATTACGGAATTAACTAAAGGACAAACACAGGTGATCTCTTATAGCTCCTGCCATCCTAGAATGTTATCCATTTAAGAAGACAGGAAGCTCAGGTTCCTTTGTAAGTCAGTCTTGAAGTCTTCGTAGGAAATGCATACAGGTACCTACCTCCTCATGCCTCTCTCTCCATTCTAGACTGTAGACAACTCTAGAGGACAAGGTCTTCTTTAGCTTTGTGTAACCGGGTGGTTTTCAATCCTGGCTGTATGTTCAAATCACCTGACATCTGACCTCACACATAGAGATCCTGATCTAATCAGTTTGGGGAGATGACCAGGCATAAAAAGTCCTCTGAAGGCTCACCAGGTGATTGTAATATGCCACCAAACTTGAGACCAGTGCCAATTTTATGTATCATAAAAACACAGTCAGTGTGTTAACCATGTGTTAAGTGAGTCAAACATTAAAGTTGATCCCATGAGGTTTGAAGAGTATTGTATTTATGTCTGTGACATCTTACAGAAGCTATGACTAATCTAGAATAAATGTGCTTAAATATACTGCCTGCAACTTCGCTTTGGAAGTTGGTCCATTCTGGTTCAAATCCAAAGATGTGGGTCAACAGCTCTAGGATTGCTGGAGCCAACCTTCATCTTGGGATCGACAGGCATTGCTAATTAGGGTTGAGCCTGAGGCAGGTGTAGAATAAGCGAGATCTTAAAAGTGACTGGTTTGATTAAAATCTTGGAATGAACAGACCTCATGAGTTGGTCCTTTTGTTATTCTGAATCATAGCACAGGTTTTAAAATCTGTGCATCTTCCATGGGATTCTTCATGTAGCTAATAGCCCTAAGACAAGATAGCATCCTTGTCTTATCTTAGCTAAGATTCTGGTCTAGATGAAAGTGCAAAGAGTATTAAGATGTGTTGGGCCAAGTAAAACCATAGGCATACTTGCTCCACAGCTTCCATTTGACTATATAATTCCCCACTGTAGATCGCGCTCTGTTTTAGAAACATACCCTGTGGAGGACAGAGCAGCAGCTGCCTCACACAGGAGGACTGTTGTTTAGTCGCTCAGTCATGTCTGACTCTGCTGTCAGACTGCTGACCCCATGTACTGTACCCTGCCAGGCTCCTCTGTCCTTGGAAATTTCCAGGCAAGAATACTGGAGTAGGTTGCCATTTCCTCCTCCAGGGGATCTTCCTGTCCCAGGGATCAAACTCAGGTCTCCTGCATTGGCAAGTGGACTCTTTACCATATGGGATGCCCCATGTAGGAGGATGCTTAAGGAAGATGGCAATAATAGTCAGGTGGTTCCACTTGGCAAGTATATTCCCATAGGCAAGTAAAATACTATGACTCCCTCCTACAGCTAGCAAGAAAAAAATATTGTCAGTGTAACAACTTAAAGGGGAATGTTGTAATTACTGAGAAAAAATGCAAATAATTTTAAATTTATCTTGTTATGAAAATGCTATTGAAAAACTATATTAAAATATCATGACCAATTGAGCTTACTTAACTATTGCAGATAATTCTAGGATTTCCTTGGGTACCTTTGATTCAATGCAAATCAAATAAATATTTAATATTTCTTATCAGTAATAATGTTATAATTAGACAATTCCTTTCCTCTGTGGGCTCTTGTCTATTATTCTAACAACTAGAACTTGCTTCCCAGGAGAATCTT
The DNA here is from genome assembly GCF_016772045.2 of Ovis aries. Classification (NCBI taxonomy): domain Eukaryota; kingdom Metazoa; phylum Chordata; class Mammalia; order Artiodactyla; family Bovidae; genus Ovis; species Ovis aries. The sequence goes on along the minus strand of NC_056069.1, from coordinate 38,127,029 downwards.
TCTAGTTAAAGACAGGAAAATGTGCCTTTGAACTCAGTAGTTAAAAAGTATGCTCCAGTTTAACATTGTTTTAATTAATTTGGCTTTAGAAATTAGAAGTGACAGCTCTCTATACAGTAATAGAAACATTTGCCAAAATCTTACCAAAACTCTTTCTACCATGTTTTCTCCAAAAACAAAATCAGAACTGCAGCTTTTCATAGAATATTTATCTTCATTTGTTTGACATCTATGGAAAAGAAATAAGCATTTGCTATTTTAAATGTAGTAGCAATGGATATAGCCATACTAAACCTTCATGAAATAATCAGATGATTTAATAGATTTATGTAAAGCATAAAAACATCTTCTAACTTTCGTTTATCTGAAGTTAAAGAGAAATGAAGGAAAAAACGAGATAGGTGCTTCTGATGATGAAAGTCAAAATATCTGACAACTGTTACAACACTGGCCAAGACCAGTGCAGAGAGGCTTTGTGATCAGCCAGGGAGCTGCCCAGTCATTATCTTTGTGCTTGGCCAGCACTGACTCTCTGGTCTCCAGTCTCCACTTTCCTCTTCCCCAACTGGCCAGTGCTTTTAGTGATGCAAGATCTAAGGGCAACAGCAAAGCCGATCTCTCTTCTCAGTTACACTTGAGTGTGCAGTGGTTTAGTTTAATTTTTACCTCTGAGAAACTTGAATGTTTAAAGTGTTTTGCATAACGACAGACCCAAAGACATGCAGCCCTCTGTTGGCAGACATGCTTCAGGATCCCTAGTGCATCCACAGCGTGTACAGTAGGTAAGTGCTGAGGTACCTGTATGGGCTCCTATCATGAGACCAATATGTCCACAGCTAGTTGCATTCCTCTCTCAGATCAAACATGCCCCCATCACTGGCAATGCTAATAAATATTCACTTTCACTTTGCATATTTCTACTGCTTTCTTTGTTGTCTGTCCAATTTATGTTAATACATAATAATGCCAGAAATAATTTAAAAGAGGGAAAGAGAAAATACCAGGGGAAGAGGAGGAAAGGCTAATTGAGTAGCCAGATATTTAATGCCTAACTAAATAAAAAGTTTAGCTCTACCTAATTGGAACATTCTTACCCAAGTCAATGAAACAGTAGGGACAATCCAATACCAGGATGATAATATATAAATATTAGAGACATTTTTAAAAGCATTTTAAACTTGTATTTTATAAAATCTCCTCTCAAGCAGAAATCTTAGCAATTTGTCTGTACAGTGTCAGAAAATTATTTTCCATAAGTAATTTTATTGACGAAAGAAAATGAAAGAACATTTCTGTTTCCTCGTCGTTAACTTACCGTGGTGATGTAGTATCTAAAGCATTCTGATTAGTAGACACCTGGATTGAAATTCTGGCACTTGGTAAGTTTTCACTTAGCAAATAAGAGTTCCCCTCATAAATCTGAAAGAAAAAAAGTCCATCAAAAAGTTCATTTAAACTGCCTTACTATATATAAGAGCATTAGACAAAGAAACAATAGCTATAGTTAAATGTATAGAAAACTTATGTACAAGTACAGTCCTAAACATTTTCTATACACTATCTCATATACTCCTCAAAACAACTCTCTACACTTTGTACTTCTATTATTCACACTTCAGACTGACCTAATAAGCTTAAATAATGACCAGAACTGGGCAATCAGAAGGGGGCTGACATTCCAACACTGGTCTACCTAAAACCAAGGATTGTACATTAGCATTCAGAAATCCCACCTTATTTTGTTACTTTTACCTTTTTAGACAGTGGACTTAAATCTCATTTCTAGACTAGTAAATATGTATTTCAGGACTATTTAGCCCGTGGAAACCCCTAAGAGCTTCACCGTCATTGCCACCCAATGTGAGGGGAAATTCCATCTCTTCCTCTAGAAACTTTTGGTAATTTAATCAGTTATTCCATCTGCTGTGTATATACATATGCAGCTTATCTGCATTAATGTGTAAATGGAGGAGTGTGCAGTTTTAGAACTGGAAGGAACCCAGTTATCTGCTCTGGTGTCCTCAATGTTTGTGGACATATCCCTTCCTCCACCAGGAATTTTCAAAGATGTTGCAAGGACGTCTAGTCTTTAAATAGGGTTGTTTCCACTTTAATTTTATATCAATCAAAAATAATTTTGAGTAGTTTTCCATATATAACAGAATTTGAGAGCTGAGCAATGTGTGTCAAGAGAGTATGCGTCATCGGTTAGCAAAGAGCAAAGTACATGCTTATGACTCCGTCACTCAGATGATTTATCTGTCAACCAAGATGGTAGTTTTAAACTCTTTAGGTTGCTTGGAATAGTTTATTAGGAATTTGTTATCTACAACAAGTAACCACTGATTAATGACAGAATGAAAGAAAATTGCTCTAATTTTGATATACAAATTTAAAAGGAACATAAAAATAAGGATTCTCTAAAATTTACCTGGAGATCATTTTCACTGTGTCTATACATTATATCATTGTGTCAGAATTCTGACATAGTGTCTTTTACATAGCTTACCTTTAGATCTTCAAAAATCATTATTAAACAGAGAAAATTCAATGATGGGCATATCCAGTTAGACTTTTCACCAATTAGGAATAAATTCTATTCATGCCCTTAATAAGTTATTTGGGAAGAAATTTTTGCAAATGATAGTCTAGAAATTTCTCTTATGTTTTATTACTGAGGAAAAAAACACAGGAAATATATTAATAAATTTTATTCTAAAACCATGCAATGCAAGATCTTAAAAAATCATCCTAAGGAATAAATATTAATCAGCTTTTGATATAATGTGCAAGTAAAAATTTTCATCTATAATTTATAGAACATGCTATTCCAAAAACAAATGCAATATAACATTTCAGAAATTAGTCAACATATCATAGTTTTTCTTATACACTGTAAAACAAATTAAACAACATGTATCACTTTTAAAATAGGTAAATAATTTATATAATATGGTGATTATTATACTTAAATGAAAATAATAATATACTGATTTGAAATTTTTTAATATTTTAACTTAAAATCAAATATATAACATAAATGATGAAATGATTTTTATTTTTATTTTTTATTAATTAATTTATTTTAATTGGAGGCTAATTACGGTATTGTAGTGGTTTTTGCCATACATTGACATGAATCAGCCATGGGTTTACGTGTGTTCCCATCCTGAACTCCTCTCCCACCTCCCTCCCCATCCTATCCTCTGGGTCATCCCAGTGCACCAGCCCTGAGCACCCTGTCTCATGCATCAAACCTGGACTGGTGATCTGTTTCACATTTGATAATATACATGTTTCAGTGCTATTCTTTCAGATCATCCCACCCTTGCCTTCTTTCACAGAGTCCAAAAGACTATTCTTTACATCTGTGTCTCTTTTGCTGTCTCACAATAGGGTTATTGTTACCATCTTTCTAAATTTCATACATATGTGTTAGTATACTATATTGGTGTTTTTCTTTCTGGCTTACTTCCCTCTGTATAATAGGCTCCAGTTTCATCCACCTCATTAGAACTGATTCAAATATATTCTTTTTAATGGCTGAGTAATATTCCATTGTGTGTATGTACCACAGATTTCTTATCCATTTGTCTGCTGATGGACATCTAGGTTGCTTCCATGTCCTGGCTATTATAAACAGTGCTGTGATGAACATTGGGGTACACATATCTCTTTCAATTCTGGTTTCCTCAGTGTGTATGCCCAGCAGTGGGATTGCTGGGTCATATGGCAGTTGTATTTCCAGTTTTTAAAGGAATCTCCACACTGTCCTTCATAGTGGCTGTACTAGTTTGCATTCCCACCAACAGTGTAAGAGGGTTCCCTTTTCTCCACACCCTCTCCAGCATTTATTGTTTGTAGATTTTTGGATAGCAGCCATTCTGACCGGCGTGAGATGGTACCTCATTGTGGTTTTGATTTGCATTTCTCTGATAATGAGTGATGTTGAGCATCTTTTCATGTGTTTGTTAGTCATCTGTATGTCTTCTTTGAAGAACTGTCTGTTTAGTTCTTTGGCCCATTTTTTTGATTGGGTCATTTATTTTTCTGGAATTGAGCTGTAGGAGCTGCTTGTATATTTTTTAGATTAATTCTTTGTCAGTTGCTTCATTTGTTATTATTTTCTCCCATTCTGAAGGCTGTCTTTTCACTTTGCTTATAGTTCCCTTCATTGTGCAAAAGCTTTTAATTTTAATTAGGTCCCATTTGTTTATTTTTGCTTTTATTTCCAATATTCTGGGAGGTGGGTCATAGAGGATCCTGCTGTGATTTATGTCAGAGAGTGTTTTGCCTGTTTTCCTCTAGGATTTTTATAGTTTCTGGCCTTATGTTTAGATCTTTAATCCATTTTGAGTTTATTTTTGTGTATGGTGTTAGAAAGTGTTCTAGTTTTATTCTTTTACAAGTGTTTGACCAGTTTTCCCAGCACCACTTGTTAAAGAGATTATCTTTTCTCCATTGTATATTCTTGCCTCCTTTGTCAAAGGTAAGGTGTTCATAGGTGAAATGATTTTTAAAATTCACAATGAGTCTCATGAAATCATAGCTTACAAATATAAAGAACTGGAAATATAAAAATGTTCGCAAATGCTGACCAGATTCAACTCCCTCACTTCACTGATGAAAAACAGAAGGTTGGGAGCTTTGTCTAAGAATGTAAACACAGTAGATAGTGGTAGAAGTAGAATTAGTACTGATCTCATTTTTTTCAATGACTTGACTAAATGATTGGTATTTTAACACTTCCAGGTTAAAATGAGAACACTGTTCTCATGTTCAGTCCAGGAAAACAAAACCAAACTTGATCAACCCTCAATAGTTTAGCTGGAAACAACTGACAGGTGGAATAACTCAAATTCCAATCTATCGATCTGGCATCCCCTTCCTCTTAAGTATCTGCTTCTGGAAGACACAGAACTATAGCAACAGAATATCCCCATACCCTTATCTGTATGATGTTAGTAAAATGAGTATCTCCTTGGAAAGGCCCACGAGGAGCGATTCAGTTGGAAAAGAAATTGGTTTCTGTTTCCAGGAACTTCCCAAGATCTCCCAGTTATACTGTGGAGAAAGTTCCTTGCTCCTGTTATCTGTGAAGATGGGCTGGAGTGGATCCATGGTGTGATCTAAACTGGCAAGGCCACACCAGCAAGTCTACCAGTTGGGGATACAAAAAAAATCCTTTTCCCTTTTAATGATTTCTGACTTCTGGCCCCTGACACCTCAGTTTGGTTCAGTTCAGTCGCTCAGTCGTGTCCGACTCTTTGCGACCCCATGAATCATAGCACACCAAGCCTCCCTGTCCATCACCAACTCCCGGAGTTCACTCAAGCTCACATCCATCGAGTCGGTGATGCCATCCAGCCATCTCATCCTCTGTCATCTCCTTCTCCTCCTACCCCCAATCCCTCCCAGCATCAGAGTCTTTTCCAATGAGTCAGCTCTTCACATGAGGTGGCCAAAGTACTGGAGTTTCAGCTTTAGCATCAGTTCTTCCAGTGAACACCCAGGACTGATCTCCTTTAGAATGGACTGGTTGGATCTCCTTGCAGTCCAAGGGACTCTCAAGAGTCTTCTCCAACACCACAGTTCAAAAGCATCAATTCTTTGGCGCTCAGCTTTCTTCACAGTCCAACTCTCACATCCATACATGACCATTGGAAAAACCATAGCCTTGACTAGATGGACCTTTGTTGGCAAAGTAATGTCTCTGCTTTTTAATATGCTATCTAGCCAACATAGTTCTGGAAGTTTTGGCTACAGCAATCAGAGCAGAAAAAGAAATAAAAGGAATCCAAATTGGAAAAGAAGAAGTAAAACTCTCACTGTTTGCAGATGACATGATCCTCTACATGGAAAACCCTAAAGACTCCACCAGAAAATTACTAGAGCTAATCAATGAATATAGTAAAGTTGCAGGATATAAAATCAACACACAGAAATCCCTTGCATTCCTACACACGAATAATGAGAAAGTAGAAAAAGAAATTAAGGAAACAATTCCATTCACCATTGCAACGAAAAGAATAAAATACTTAGGAATATATCTACCTAAAGAAATTAAAGACCTATATATAGAAAACTATAAAACACTGATGAAAGAAATCAAAGAGGACACTAATAGATGGAGAAATATACCATGTTCGTGGATTGGAAGAATCAATATAGTGAAAATGAGTATACTACCCAAAGCAATTTACAAATTCAATGCAATCCCTATCAAGCTACCAGGCACATTTTTCACAGATCTAGAACAAATAATTTCAAGATTTGTATGGAAATACAAAAAACCTCGAATAGCCAAAGCAATCTTGAGAAAGAAGAATGGAACTGGAGGAATCAACTTGCCTGACTTCAGGCTCTACTACAAAGCCACAGTCATCAAGACAGTATGGTACTGGCACAAAGACAGACATATAGATCAATGGAACAAAATAGAAAGCCCAGAGATAAATCCACACACATATGGACACCTTATCTTTGACAAAGGAGGCAAGAATATACAATGGAGTAAAGACAATCTCTTTAACAAGTGGTGCTGGGAAAACTGGTCAACCACTTGTAAAAGAATGAAACTAGATCACTTTCTAACACCACACACAAAAATAAACTCAAAATGGATTAAAGATCTAAATGTAAGATCAGAAACTATAAAACTCCTAGAGGAGAACATAGGCAAAACACTCTCAGACATAAATCACAGCAGGATCCTCTATGATCCACCTCCCAGAATTCTGGAAATAAAAGCAAAAATAAACAAATGGGATCTAATTAAAATTAAAAGCTTCTGCACAACAAAGGAAAATATAAGCAAGGTGAAAAGACAGCCTTCTGAATGGGAGAAAATAATAGCAAATGAAGCAACTGACAAACAACTAATCTCAAAAATATACAAGCAACTTCTGCAGCTCAACTCCAGAAAAATAAACGACCCAATCAAAAAATGGGCCAAAGAACTAAATAGACATTTCTCCAAAGAAGACATACGGATGGCTAACAAACACATGAAAAGATGCTCAACATCACTCATTATTAGAGAAATGCAAATCAAAACCACAATGAGGTACCACTTCACACCAGTCAGAATGGCTGCGATCCAAAAATCTGCAAGCAATAAATGCTGGAGAGGGTGTGGAGAAAAGGGAACCCTCCTACACTGTTGGTGGGAATGCAAACTAGTACAGCCACTATGGAGAATAGTGTGGAGATTCCTTAAAAAATTGCAAATAGAACTACCTTATGACCCAGCCATCCCACTTCTGGGCATACACACCGAGGAAACCAGAATTGAAAGAGACACATGTACCCCAATGTTCATCGCAGCACTGTTTATAATAGCCAGGACATGGAAACAACCTAGATGTCCATCAGCAGATGAATGGATAAGAAAGCTGTGGTACATATACACAATGGAGTATTACTCAGCCGTTAAAAAGAATTCATTTGAATCAGTTCTGATGAGATGGATGAAACTGGAGCCGATTATACAGAGTGAAGTAAGCCAGAAAGAAAAACACCAATACAGTATACTAACACATATATATGGAATTTAGGAAGATGGCAATGACGACCCTGTATGCAAGACAGGGAAAGAGACACAGATGTGTATAACGGACTTTTGGACTCAGAGGGAGAGGGAGAGGGTGGGGTGATTTGGGAGAATGACATTCTAACATGTATACTATCATGTGAATTGAATCGCCAGTCTATGTCTGACGCAGGATGTAGCATGCTTGGGGCTGGTGCATGGGGATGACCCAGAAAGATGTTATGGGGAGGGAGGTGGGAGGGGGGTTCATGTTTAGGAATGCATGTAAGAATTAAAGATTAAAAAAAAAATGCTATCTAGCTAGGTCTAGGTCTAGGTCTAGCCTGACACCTCACTGCCCCCCTATTCTCATGTGGGGTCAGTGCACCAGATCAAGACCCCAAGGGTCCCCACCACACAGAACTCAGCTTTACAGCTTAGGAGAGACCGCAGGACTTGCTCCTGGGAACAACCCTCCAATTTAGGAGGACAAGTTTAGTACAGTCACTGAGGGCTCTTTGCTATCTTGTCCAGCTTTTTTTCCAGCCTGGTAGCTGCTTCAGCATGAGGTAGCCCCAAATTCTGGATGTGGGGACCCACAACAATCTATCAAAAGAAGGATGGGAAATTGAGATCAGTCCTACCATAGGAGGTTTTTTTACCTTACTTTTGTTCTTTTCTTTAACCTTACAGGATTCCAACACATTGTGTCCAAATGATTTTCTCACTTTTATACACCCTTGAGCTTGAGGTGGCTGCAAAATAGCAGGTCTTAGAACAAGCTCAGAATGTTTCACGGGACCTTAAAAGAACAGAATTAAAGGGTCAATATATCTTTAGTGAAATAACTTTCCTCTCAATTTCTTACTAATTTAATGCTTACTTTCTAAAGTCATGATTAAATGAAGGGTTAATGTCAACTGCCACGGCTGCTGCTAAGTTGCTTCAGTTGTGTCCGACTCTTGCAACCCCACAGACAGCAGACCACCGGGCTCCTCTGTCCCTGGGATTCTCCAGGCAAGAATACTGGAGTGGGTTGCCATTTCCTTCTCCAATGCATGTACACATGCTAAGTCACTTCAGTCGTGTCCGACTCTGTGTGACCCTATGGACAGCAGCCCACCAGGCTCCTCTGTCCATGGGATTCTCCAGGCAAGAATACCGGAGTGGGTTGCCATTTCCTTCTCCATAATGTCAACTAATCAAAGTCAAAATAGCCGGTGAGTTGCTTAGTAATATCTTCCTGCCCAGCTTTTACCCAATAGACCTGCGTTCAATCCCTGGGTTGGGAAGATCCCCTGGAGAAGGGAAAGGCTACCCACTCCAGTATTCTGGCCTGGAGAATTCCATGGACCACAGTCCATAGGGTGGCAAAGAGTCAGACACGACAGAGCAACTTTTATGTTCACTTTCAATTTGATCATGGGACTTTGCTTACTAAATATACTCCTTCATGTTCTGTCACTCAACCCTACCACCATGCACGCACATACATGGATGGTAAAACATAAAATTTCTTTGTTTCACGTAACAAAGGAAGCTACAAACCTTGTTCCGCACTGTTCAGATCAGCATTCCTTTGCACAGAGTTTGATGTCATAAAAACATTGTTTTTCTTCACTGTAAAGAATATTTAGAAAATTTTAAACCTATGAACGAACACGTCAGTTTCTACTGTTTTCACAGTATTGTACTGAACTCACCAGTAGATGTCGCTGTTGGCACTAATCATGCAAGCGCTGATTCTACTAAAAAGTGTAAAAGCAAAATGAGTTTTGCTAGTCTTTTTACTCTCAGAAAATAAGTTAAAATTAAATCACTAATGAAATAGACAGTTTTATTCAGAATCATGAAATCTAGTATCGGGAGAAATTCTACAGATAATAAAATCTGAATTGATAGTGAACCATCTATGTGCATTAATATATATTTCTTATAGAATGTTACAAAACTGTTAATAAATTCTGTCCCTTCCCCATTCTTTAATGATACCTGAAGAGAGAAGTAAAGATGACCATTATGCTAGGTTATCAAGGTGAACTGATGGGTTAAGACTGTGGTCTTGGCTGCAATAGAATTATAGGCATACCAAAGAGATGTTGCTGATTGTGTTCCAGACCACTGTGATAAAGTGACTGCCACAGTAAATTTAGTCACACACTGACTTCATTGGTTTCCCAGTGCATATAAAAGTTACATTTACACTATACCATAGTCTATTAAGTGTGCAATAGCAATATATGTAATTTAATTTAAATACTTAATTGCTATGAAAAACAATACACCTACATTTAAAAATGCTTTATCACTGAAAAATGCTAAACGTCATCTGAGCCTGCAGCAAGTCATAATGTTTCTGCTGGTGGAGAGTCTTGCTTCCATGTCAATGGCTGCTGATTGATCTGGGTGGTGATTGCTGAAAGCTGGGGTGGCTGTGACAGCTTCTTAAAATAACAATGAAGTTTTCATCATCAATTGACTTTTCCTTTCATGAATGATTTCACTGTAGCATGCAGTGTTGGTTGATAACATTTTACCCACAGAACTTCTTTCAAAATTAGAGTCAATCCTCTCAAGCCCTCCTGCTTTATGAATATTATGTTTATGTAACATTCTAAAGCCCTTGTCATTTCAACAGGCTTTACAGCACCTCCACCAGGAGTAGATTCTGTCTCAGGTAACAACTTTCTTTACTCATCCGTAAGAAGCAAATCCTCATCTGTCAGGTTTCATCCTGAGATAGCAGCAATTCAGTCACATATTCAGGCTCTGCTTCTAATTCTAGTTCTCTTTCTATTTCCACATCTGCAGTTACTTCTTCCACTAAAGTCCTGAACACCTCAAAGTCATCTGTAAGGACTGTAATCAACTTCTTTTAAATTCCTGTTAATGTTAATATTTTGACCTCTTTCCGTGAATTGTAAATGTTCTTAGTGGTGTTGAGAATGGTTAATCCTTTCTAGGTTTTCAAGTGCCTTTGTCCAGGTCAAAGCTTTGTAGCTCCAGTACTTTGGCCACCTCATGGGAAGAGTTGACTCATTGGAAAAGACTCTGATGCTGGGAGGGATTGGAGGCAGGAGGAGAAGGGGACGACAGAGGATGAGATGGCTGGATGGTATCATGGACTCGATGGACGTGAGTCTGAGTGAACTCCGGGAGATGGTGATGGACAGGGAGGCCTGGCGTGCTGCGATTCATGGGGTCGCAAAGAGTCAGACACGACTGAGCGACTGAACTGAACTGAACTGAACTTGTCCAGGTCCATCAGAGGAATCACTCTCTATGGCAGCTAAAAGCTTACAAAATGTACTTACTAAATAATTAGACTTGAAAGTCAAAATGAATCCTTGATCCATGGGCTGCAGAATAAATGTGTTCTGTCTCTGTCTATGCTCAGTAGATCAGACATGTCCACTCTTAGGGACCCCATGGACTATAGCTTGCCAGGTTTCTCTGTCCGTGGGATTTCCCAGGCAAGAATACTGGGGTGGGTTGCCATTTCCTCCTCCAGGGGATCTTCCCAATCCAGGGACTAAACCTGCATCTCCTATGTCTCTTGTATTGGCAGGTAGATTCTTTACTGACCACTGAGCTACCTGAGAAAGTCAAATGTTGTGTTAGCAGGCATGAAAACAACATTAATCTCACTGTACATCTCCATCAGAACTCTTGGGTGACCAGATGCATTGTCAATGAACAGTAATATTTTGAAAGGAATCTTTTTCTGAGCAGTGGGTTGCAACGGTGGGCTTAAAGTACTCATCAAATCATGTTGTAAACAGATGTGCTAACATCCATGCTTTGTAGTTCCATTTATAGAGTACACAGTGTAGATTTATCATAATTCTTAGTGGCCCTAAATTTTCAGAATGGTAAATAAGCACTGGCTTCTATTCAGTCTCCAGCCGCATTAGTCCCTAACAGGAGAGTCAGTGTATCCTTTGAAACTTTGAAGTCAGGCACTGACTTCTCTCTAGCTATGAAAGTGCTAGATGGCACCTTCTTCCAGTATAAGGTCGTTCCATCTACGTTGAAAATTTGTGGTTTGGCTTAGCCACCTTCTTTAGTGATCTTAGCTAGATCACCTGGATAACTTGCCGCAGCTTCTACATCAGCACTTGCTGCTTCACCTTGTGCTATGATGTCATAGAGGCAGCTTCTTCCCTTAAACTGCATGAACCAGCTGCTGCTAGCTCCAGACTTTTCTTCTGCAGCTTCATCACCTCTCTCAGCCTACATGGAACTGAAAAGAGTCAAGGCCTTGCTCTGGATTAGGCTTTGGCTTGAGGAAATATTGTGGCTGGTTTGATCTTCTATCCAGACCACTAGATCTTCCTTCATATCAGCAATAAGCCTGTTTCACCTTCTTATCATTCATGTGTTCAGTGGAGTAGCATTTTCAATTTCCTTCGGGGAGCTTTCCTTGGCATTTACATGTTTGCTAACCATTTGGTGCAGGAGCCCTAGCTTTTGACCTATCTTGGCTTTAGACATTCTTTCCTCACTAAACTTAATCATTTCTAACTTTTGATTTAAAGTGCTGCTGCTGCTGCTAAGTCACTTCAGTCGTGTCCGACTCTGTGACCCCATAGACGGCAGCCCACCATGCTCCCCTGTCCCTGGGATTCTCCCAGCAAGAACACTGGAGTGGGTTGCCATTTCCTTCTCCAATGCATGAAAGTGAAAAGTGAAAGTGAAGTCGCTCAGTCATGTCCGACCCTCAGCGACCCCATGGACCGCAGCCTTCCAGGCTCCTCCATCCATGGGATTCTCCAGGCAAGAGTACTGGAGTGAGAGACGTGCAACTCTTTCTTTCACTTGAATACTTAGAGGCCACTGTAAGGCTATTGATTGGCCTAATTTCAATATTGTTTTATCTCATAGAATAGGGAGGCCTGAAGACAGTGAGAGAGATGGGGGAAGGGGCTAGCTGGTAGAGCAGTCAGAACACACACATTTATTAAATTTACCATCTTACATGAGAGTAGTTTAAAGTGCCCCACCCCCCCGCCAAATTACTGTTACAATAGTAACATCTAAGATCACTAATCACAGATCACCATAAAAAGTATAATAATACTGAAAATTTTGAAGTATTGCAAGAATTACCAAAATATGACAGAGACACAAGGTGAGCAAATGCTTTTAGAAAACGAAGCCTATAGACTTGCTTGAGGTGTGATTGCTACAAACTTTCAATTTGTAAACAATGTAATATCTGTGAAGCTCAATAAAACGAGGTACACCTGTACTACAAATCTCAAAGAGATCACCTCTTGATGGCAAATTGCAAAGAGAGCAACCTTTGAGAATTGGATTAATGAAGATGAGAAAAGAATAAGAATTGCTTTTTTGACGTGTTATAACATTATATATGTTGGAGTGCAATTGCTTCTCTAATTCAAAGTTCAGTTACATGGTTTTTATGATCTTTATTGCTTCCCAGATGGCTCAGTAGTAAAGAATCCGCCTACCAGTGCAGGAGATCCAGGAGACATGAGTTTAATCCCTGGGTCAGAAAGATCCCCTGGAGAACGAAATGGCAACCCATTCCAGCATTCTTCCCTGAAAAATCCCAATGAACAGAGGAGCCTGGGGGGCTACAGTCCATGGGGTCACAAAGAGTCGGACATAACTGAGCGACTGAGCGCACACACACACATGCATCATCTTTATAATTGAAAAATAACACTGAATGAAACATTTAATTGTACTATTTGTCTCCTTCCAACGCCACCAACATTCTGCACAACATAGAAGTTGATGGTGCTTGGTAATATTTTATTCCTTTTCATATGTGCGTCTGATCTTTAGAAAATGAATTGAAGCAATTATCTAGATAATTTAAAGTCATCTCTTTGCTTTATGCACAAATAACACCAAAACAAATCCTCTGGTATTAGAACCCCTATTCCTGTTAATGTCTATAACTTGTCAGGCAGGTATAGATGGGGCTTATTGAACTAGGACCTATCTCTTCTGTATCTGAAAGGTGTCTGACATTGATGCCCAGTCACACTTGGCATTGTTAATGAGAATATAAATTCATTAGTTTCATGCGATTCCTGGGTAGAATCCATTAAAAGAAAGTGAATAGTTTGTATTTTCTATTTCTTGTGGGTAAGCTTAACTTGGAAAAAGCAGTTTGTTGTTCAGTAAAAACAAAAATATGCAAGACTGCAAATCATATTTCTTTTGGAACTAATGACAAAGAGACTTTAATTTTTCATTTTATACCTTCAGGTGCTACTTGAATTTGTTACTAAGGGTGGTTTTTTTTTTAATGTAAAGTTTAAATAGGTTTTACAACAATGTGAAATATACTTAATGCTTCTGAACTGCAAACTTTCAAAAAAAGATTTAAAAAAATCATAATCTTGACATAGAACATGTTTCAATCATTTCAAATATTTTATTATGATAAAATAGTTTTACTTAGCAAAGCATTACAAATTTAAATAAAAATAAGTAATATTTTAATTAATGAAAAATTCAAAAGGAATGATATCCTAAACTTTAGAATATAAATTTAAAGCATAAAATTTAAAATGAGAATCTAAGCATCATTATATATTTGAGTACTACAAATATAGATGGACAATAATAAGAAAAATAAAGCAAGTTATTTTACAGAGCTGCATTATATAAAAGAAAGCGATCATAAACATGAAATCCTAAAGAACATTATCAAGTTTAAATTTTCTACCAAAAATAAAGAGATATACTGTGTGGGTTTGTGGGACTAGAATTCAGATGGTATTCATCCATGCATACTTTGCTAAGACCCCTATTTTATTTGCCATTAAAAAGTCAGTGTTTAACAGTAGCTGAAAAAGAAAGCCTATTATGAATGAGAATGGATCTTGAAAAGTCAGTGTCAGATATGAGGTTCTAAGAAGTTCTTTATTATCTGGCCCAGAAAGAGGGAAGGCTGGGAGGTCCGTGAAGGATGACAATGTTAGTCACTTCTGGGACAAGGATGATGCTAAAAACAGATTGCAAACTGAAGTCAATAGGGTTTTGTTTATCTTTTCATTTGGATTTTTGCTGTTTTGGAAAATTTTCTTTGTCACCAGTTTAGAAAAATCTTTGCATTTTTATTGATTAAAAATAGTGTGCCTCTGGTGAGAATGATATCAATTCAGTAAATATGTGCATGCTCATCATGTATGAGACCCTCTGTCAGGCATGAAGATGACCTCAAGGAGCTCTCAGTGGAGGAGACAGACATGCATGTAAACAGGTGCATGGCAAGAAGAGGATAAACAGAGTCACCAGAATGCTTGGAGTGTAGAAGAGAGGCAAACTACGTTACTGATTTATTCAAAACACAGCATAAGGGTCTTTCTAAAAGGCAGACATCTGTTTAAGGAGATGCTTACTTAGAAGGAAATAGCAGTTTGCCCTAATTGTAAAGCTAATTCTGTAGCTAGTTTCTGTAATGCAGAAACTTTGGGAACACAGCAAAACAGAAAGGGAGGGGGTGTTCAAATAACTTGTAATCCCATTTTATCTAAGATAACCATTGTTAACATTGTGGCTTCTGTCCTTTTGGTCTTTTTTCCAACATTGATAAGTTAAATTTTAAATAATAACTCACTGTATTCTATAGACTGCTGTTTTCACATAACAATATATTAGAGACACCATCCAATGGGTATATTTTTAAACATTACCTGTCTGAAAATTTCCTAGTAGTATCACACTCAGAGTACACATAGCACTGAACACTCAACAGCCCGGACTATACCTACCTTCTTGGTTCTGAGAATCTGTAGTATGCCAAGTAAAAGATGAAGCCCGGGCACGCTTTCTTGAAAACTCATTGCATTCTGTAAGAAATTCAATGTGAAGGGTAAAATTGATTGCAATAACAAATTAGTTTCAATCCATGATATGAGAGGAGAAATATAATTTTCTTTTCTCTAGATATATCATTGTTTGACAACATGTTAATTCCTGAAACTCAGTTTTAAATATTGGGGTTAATAGCTTGGTTGTTATAAACTAACTGGCATATCATCCTACTGTGAAACAGTTAGAAACAAGTGGCTTTGACAAAAAATTATATACAGATTCTGAAATTGTATAGAGAATGTTTTTGGAACGTTGGAGGACAAGCAGTGGAGAGTCATAGGCAATATGTTAGTATTGCTAACATAATATTCTCAGGGACCTATATGTCATCTTTCAAAACAAAGGCCAGTCTATCTGTGTGCTTAAAAACAAGAATGATTAGATTTTATATATTCTGTGCCACATGCCAAGTGTTTTTGCCTACTTGTTTCTTGATAAAAAGATTGCTTTTGAAATATAGGATACAAATCATTACCACGTTCTGCTGCTTCACATAGGATGTCTTCTGCAGGTCTCTGGAAGGAAACAAAGCTGCCAATGAGAGCTGAGTGTTTGCTATTTTCAAATCACATTTCCACCCTGTCACTTCATAAGAAAGTTCTCAAAAGCCAGGTCTTTTCACCCAGGCTAGGAAAAGCGGCTCACTAGGGGTTGGGTTTTTCTTTAGTTTTGGGAGTAGCAGGGTAAATTGTCTCCATAAGCAATAATAAGTAACAACAAAATACTAGTTAAGCTGAGGTTAGAATGCTACTAATACACTTATGTCTTTCAAAGCAAGTGCTTTTAGTATGAGGCTGAAAAAAGCAAATGGAGCCTTAAGATTTCTTTTGAATCATATGTTGCAGTTTAGAACTTATATCCATTTTAAGCTAGGTCAGTGGTCAGGACCCATCATGAGCCTTAACTCTTTCTAAGCTCTTTCAGTCCCTCCCCCTTCCCAGTCACTCCGAAAAAAAACAAACAAACAAACAAAAAAAAAAACAGATAATTTTGGTAAAAATTATGTTATCCATAGTTTCAGGATAAGGTCTCTGGCTTCCCATTTCAGCCAAATTGCAATCAGTAAATCCCTACTATGTAAATATTCTGAGTTACAACTCTTGCTATGTGAAAAATAATAAGTTTATGCAACAGTGATATAATTTAGTACAGCTAGCTTCTCAAAATACAGTCTTTTTTGTCAGAGTAAAAATCAAACAAAGAAAAGTAACTTGACCTTACCTTAAAAGTTTGTTCTCTCTTTTCAAAAACAAATATTGGTTGAGCAATGATAGATTTTTCTGTAAAAGAAAAAGAACATGCAAGAAATCAAACAACACACTGACATTTCTAACACCAACTAAAAATACTTGAAGATATTTTGGTTTTGTATTTTTCCCTGCCTTTGGGTAAACTCCAAACTGTTTTATATGAATGGTTTAATTGGCATATTTACAAATGATTTTAACAGCTAATTATGGAAAGAAATACTTGGGGAAAGTAATATGTTTCCACAAATAGAGAGATTACTCCATTAAAAGAATATCCTTTAAGTGTTTAAGGAAAACAAAATATAATTACCTGCATTTAGAAACTCATCATGACACAGTGACTAACACTTTTAAAATAAAAAATAAAATAAAAAATTATTTAAACTTTTTAAATAAAAAATTTCAAAGGATGAAAAATCACATCTGAAAATAGTACTTCTACTTGGGTTGGATCTCAAATATAAATGGTATAGATATACTTAAATGATCCAGAATTAATTCATATTTCCTCAACTAGAATAGATATATACTAAGTCATGTTTTCAATATTTAGACTAAGAATCAGTTTTAAATAGTGTTGTAAAGTAAGTAATTTGTCATCGCCCTTCCAACCTTATTGGTCTTTCATATTTTCCTATCTTAGGTAATGCTAGAAAGGAACTCATTCACTCTAGGGCATAAATGAGTGATGACAGCATTAAATATCAGTACTGTAAAATTCATAGGGAAGATTATATATTTGTAAAAAGCTTGGGCTCTGGAGTTAGGGAGGCATGTGTTCAAATATAAGTTCCACCTGTAATTGACAATACACTTTTGGAAACAATATGCCTGTACCTTTAGTTTTTTCCTCCCCCCACCCCTCCCGAAAAAGATTATAACAGTACTTACTTATGAGCTTATGTGAAAATCAAATGGATTTTTAGATATAATTACTTAGATTTTGACAAGACCCAAAAAAAGCCTGAAAGAGAGGATATTCAATATGTGGTGTGACATCAATCCTGATTCCAAACTCACAGCTGACAGGCTAACTTATGACTGGACTTTCTGGATAAGCCCAAATATGACCTCAGAACTTTTCTCATTTTAGACTTCCCGCAGCCATTACTGATGTGTTATCCTGGTATAGAAGCTGAGGTAATTTTCCATCACTGGCTGAATAAATAGAAGTCTAGCTGAAGAATTTTGAGGAACTACCAGATAATTATATCTTTTATATGCCAGAAAGGGACTCTCTAGTTACCCACAGTCCTATCCCATAATAGTGTGTCAAAACTCTGCCAGACCACCCACTGCTGGCTCCTGGGCCCCTGTGAACTTGGGCACCTTCTTTCAGTCCAGCGAGATAAGCTTCTCCTGTGCAGTCTGCCCTTGGAGCCAAGTGAACCACAGCAGAAAATGCTCAGCAACATACTGGCATTGCCATCTAGGTTAAACTGTGGCTCAACTCTTCCTTCTTTCTTAGAACAGGCTCCTTTTTCAGCCATTACATTGGGTTTAAGAAGTGAGATTTCTAATGACTTTGAAAGAAAATAGTTTTTGTGAATGTGTAGTGGAATACTTATAAACTGGAATACTAAGTGGGCCTCTTCTAAACTGGACTTAGGATAGTCATCCTTAGAGTAGTATCACTTGACCTAACTCTAAACAAATAATAAGTTGACTTTTCCTCTATCAAAAAGAAAAAAAAAAAAAGAACTAAAAACAGGCAGAAGTGATCTTCAGTGGCAGCATTAAGTAGGAAATTATACAGGGTTACTTGTAGTTTGGAGGGCATATGGTAAAGTAGGAAGGCAATTTTTATTCATCAGATCAACAAATATTTATTGATTATATATATATATATATATATACATATATATATACATATTTAAAACTAGATACACATTGTCTGGCTGAAGGGTTATTAGCCTCACTGTAGCCATCTACTCTCCCTGACACTGTCCAGCTCATTAGTTAGAAAGCAGGTTAGTTATCCGTTAGAAAGTTACCTGTTAGTTATCTACTAGTTAGAAAGGAGGTTAGTTATCTCCTCTCCCATCTAGATTCTCTTCCCCTCTCCCAAGGCAGGCCTTTGACTCCAAAGACAAAGTTAAAAGTAAACACTTATCAAGCTGTTAGGTTCACAGCAATTTTCTAACCTGATCCAATAGGAAAACTTGAAAATAAGATCATGGTCCTTAAAGTGGTATATTTTAAATTTTATCCTTTTTTCTTTCTAATATGTTCATTGATCACTTGTTCATTAATCCACTTATTCAACAAATATATGTTGAGGAGTGACTATATCCAAGACACTTTGCAAGGCAAGAGAGAGAGGACAATGGTATAAGATGAGGCTGAAGATGAAAATGGAGTTTCGAAAAGCCTTGCAATTTATGCCAAGGAGTTTTGTTTTTATTCCAAGAAAGACAGAAAGCCAATAAGAGATTTTAAGTGGGGGAGTGATTCACTCTGATATGTATTTTGTTTTTAAAGATCACTCTTCCTGCTGTGTGGAAAATGGCTCAGAGGGGGAAGGGAGTGAGGGAGAGGAAATAAGGAATCTAGGAGGCTAGTCTAAATTCTAGAGAACTGACAAGATTGCTCTTTATCTCTTTCTTATTCTCACATCCATGATTTTTTCAGGAAAATGGAATAATTAAAAGTTTAAAATACAGTCTTCTGTTAAAGAGAATGAAAATGAGATGGGGAAGAAAAATTTTAAAGACTTAAAAAAATTTGTTTTGCCTGTTTTAAGATTCAGGTAGCATTTAAAGAATGCCTATATTCATTGTTGTTTTCTAAAATGCTTCATTAAGAGAAGACATTCATTCATCCCACAAATGTTGTATTAAGTACTTGTAATGTAGAAGTGTGATGGTGTCCCAAAGTTGTCTCCAACCCTTTGCGATCCCATGAACTGTGTAGCCTGCCAGGCTCCTCTGTCCATGAATTCTCTAGGCAAGAATACTGGAGTGGGTAACCACTTCCTGCTCCAAGGAATCTTCCTGACTCAGGGATCGAACCCATATCTCCTGCTTGGCAGGCAGATTCTTTACCACTGAGCCCCCTGGGAAGCCTCTTATATACAGGAGGGGCACAAAAAATACCATCTATGTAACTCAGTCGATCTCAGTTCACTTGTATTTTTGCTCCACAATGGAGGAATACTGTGGCCAAGCACTTTTATCTGTCACCTTGTCTAAATTAATTCTTTAAATTTATTTATGGATTAAATGTGATTTCTGCCATGTTTCCAGATACTTTCAGATGAAGAAACTGATGCTCCGTTAAGCAACTTGCTCAAAGTTACACTAGTAGTAAGGGAGAAAAGCCTTTAAACCCAAAGTGCCCTCTTATAAGGCCATTTTCTTAGCTCTCACAGGTCATACTAACATACCTACCATTCTACCAGCACAATGTTATGTTCTCGGCGTATAATACATACCATCCAGTACCACACCAGGGAAAAATCAGTATAAAATCATAGCACTTACATTATTTTAACCTTGTCAGTGTTGATTGATCATGCATATGTATCTCTACTATGTCAGAAATCACAATGAAACCATAATAAAGGCTTGGGTAATTCTTTTGGTTGGGGAACCAGAGAGCAGGGAGGAGAGGTACCACAAAGACAAGGAAAACTGAAGGCTAATAATAGTGACAGAACTTTGGAAGCTATAAAGTAGAAGAATAAGTGATACCCTTAAGCCAGCTGTGGGGCTACTAAAGAGGCAAGCTGGCTGACTCCCTGTAGAGCCACCAAAAGTCCAAGGACAGGTATCACTGAGTATTTCTGGAAGCAGAAGTGAAGACTGGCTCAAAATAGGAAGTAGTTTTGTCTATTTGAGAACCAAGCAACTGTCCCCTTCTCACTCAAGCAGAAGACTTAGGGGTTCCTCCCTAGAAAAGATGAAACAGCAGACAAAGTTTAAGTGGAGGTTCTGTAATGAAATGATGGGCATTAGGTAAAAGTTTACATACTCTGTTTGTTAGTTTCCTGCTGTTGCTATAGCAAATTAGGACAAGGCTAGTTCTTTAAAACAATACAGATTTATAATCTTAAAGTTCTGGAGGCCCGAAGTCTACCCTGGGCCAGCAGGTCTGTGTTCCTCCTGGAGGTTCAGGAAAGACTCCACGTCCTTTCCTCTTCTAGCTCTAGAGGCCGCCTCATATCTTGACCTGTGGCCCCGCATCACTCCAACGTCTGCTTCTACTGGCGTATCTCTCTGCGACTCTGACAGTCGCCTCCTTCTTCGTCCTATGATGACCTTTGTGACGGCAGTGTGCCTGTGCAAATCATCTAAGATAATCCCCCCATCTCAGATCCTTAACATCTACTGGGTTTCCTTTGCCATATAAGGTACAGATTTATAGGTTCTGGGCATTAGGATATTGACATCTTTAGGGGGCTGTTATTCTGCCTATCATGCATACAAAATATTAAAGTTCTGAGCACGCTCTACTCAGCTCACAGAATGGTGGCAGCCAGGTTTACTTCCTTTAGGCAGAAAATTATAAGATTTTTCTCTGGAGAGTCTGACTAATCCCAAAGCAGAGGAACAAAAGATACTGACAAAGGGATTTATTGGTGAAAGATCAAACCAGATGATGAGTCCCCAGTTCAAGTGTACATAGCCGCCAATGAGCTTTTTAGTGAGTGGCCTTTTCTTAAATACAAGCAGGTAATCAACGGTCACCAGACACAAAAATTCAGTGACTGAGTGAGTGAACAGGAGGAAAGGAAATTGGAGGGAAAAGACTATACAGAGAGCTTAAGGTATATTTTATAAAATTATATGTATATAATTTATTTTCATATATAACATATATTTTAAAGTTATATGTATAATATGCATACAATTAATATCTTCACAAATATGAAATGTCCATGAAGGAAAATCAGAATACTACTTTTTTAGAAAAAGCAACACAGAGCAAGAGTAAGCTTTTAGAAATTTAGACTTTAAAATATGTATCAAAAGAATCAATAGTGACTTTAAAAATCAATAGATTTGGAGAATATAATTGTGTCAATAGCCCAGATAGCAGAGCAAAAGAGCAGAAATTAAAAATATGAGAATATATAAGAAAACTGAGATGATCAATCCAAGAACCATTTCAATACCTAAGAGAAGCTCTAGAGAAAGAGAATAGAGGAAAAAGATGGGATGAAATCATCAACAAATAAATCATTAAAATTCCCCCAAATCAAAAGACCTAAGTTTCCAGTTTGAAAGAGCCAACACAATACTTAGAACAATACATGAAGACAGAACAATACCTATGAAATCTTAGAACACTACGAAGAAAAGGTCCTATTGGCACAGAGAGGAGAGTAAAGTCACATACAAAGAGTCAGGTGTCAGAATGACTTTCAGAGTCACAACAACGATCCTGTAAAAAATTGGCATAGATGATTTTATTTACAAAGCAGAAGTAGAGACATAGATGTAGGAATGTGTATGGATACCAAGGGGAAAAAGCAAGAGGATGGGATGAACTGGTAGATTGGGATTGACATATAAACATTTGATAGTAGTAGTGTTAGTCGCTAGTCATGTCCGACTCTTTGTGACCCCATGGACTATAGCCCCCATGCTCCTCTGTCCATGGGATTCTCCAGGCAAGAATACTGGAGTGGGTTGCCGTTCTCTTCTCCGGAGAAACTCTTGATACTAAGTGTAAAATAGGTAACTAATGAGAACCTACTGTGCTGCACAGGGAACTCTACTCAATGCTCCGTGGTGACCTAAATGGGAAGACAATTAAAATAAGAGGGGATATATGTAGATGCATAGCTGATTCACTTTGCTGTACAGCAGAAACTAAAACAACATTGTAAAGCAACTATATTCCAATAAAAAATTTTAAAATGAGAAATCAAAGGAGCAATGCTTTTAACACTCTGAAAAGATTTCCAATCTAAAACTACGTGCTAATATAAAGTATTGATTAAGTCTAATGACATGATAAAAACATTTCCAGCTGTAAACTCTCAAAATATGTATCCCATATACACCCAGTCTCGGGATGCCTCTAAAGGAGGTGCTTTACCAAAAAGAGCTGGTAAACTAAGAAACCAAAAAACAGGAGCACCAACTCAAAAAGAGATGAAGGCAACCTCTAGGAAAATGGTGAGAAGATAGCCCAGAATGACCACAGTACACCAATGGCAGAGAAAAATCAGTCCACAATGGGGGAGGTCCCTGAAGAAATGCTAGAAAAGAAGTCTCCAAAACGATGGAACTAAAAGCAATTGAATATCTCAAGTAACTGAATATTTTGAAATGATATTTAGATCATTTGAAGAAAGTTTGGGGATTGACTGGCAACTAATACGTGGAGAACTAAGAAAACAAAACAAAACGATGACACAATGATTAAATCCAGAGGAAACAGAAAGTTAAGCAGTAAAAGAAAAGTGATCAAAATATATTACATGGTTACAGTGATGTGAGTACTGAGTATTGATGTAATCAAGCTTCTAATATAATGATTTTGGGAAGATGGGGGAATGAAAAATGTACACGTGTTGGTGGTAGTAGTTGAAGGGGTCAGAGAAATCTATGAAAGGAACCTCAATTTTTCCATAGTTTCAAACCACTAGCACCTAAACATAAATATAAAGAGGTATTAAAATTTTAAAAAGAGGTATTAAATATAGATGCATAAATATAAAGAGGTAGAACTAAATGCCTGGTACTTGGTTATAGGCCAGAATACTGGAGTGGGTAGCCTTTCCCTTCTCCAGGGGATCTTCCCAACCCAGGGATCAAACCCATGTCTCCTACATTGCGGGCAGATTCTTTACCAGCTGAGCCACAAGGGAAGCCCAAGAATACTAGAATGGCCTATGCCTTCTCCAGGGTATCTTCCCAACCCAGAAATTGAACTGGGGTCTCCTGCATTGCAGGCAGATTCTCTACCAACTGAGTTATCAGAAAAGCCCTGGTTATTTGGAGGTTAACACAAAAGATGGCTGTGAGTTGGATGCTGTTACTTCTGGGGACCCAGAAAAAAGGCAGAGAAAGGAGCAAGGAGGAGATTGCAATTTTTTTTTTCTAGAAAAGTCTTGTAGGACTATTTGGTTCCTTAAACCACATGAATATATATCTATATAACTTTGGAAAAGGAAAAACTAAATTTAAAAATAATTTTTTTCTACCATCGTGTCATGATTGAAGGATAATTCTCATGCTCCTGACCAATGATAGACTTCTTATTGAGTTATATTGCTTAACAAGCATCCAGTATCTTATTTCTTGGATCTAACTGTTCTTTGCATAGAAATATATGGAAATAAAGGTGTGAACAAGACAGATTCACTGGGTTCAGAGTGCAATTAAAAACCTCTGAACGACTAAAGATCTGCTCTTCATAAAGCTGTCTAATCTATTGAAAGGCCTTTTATGTTCTTGTCCTTCACCTTCATTCAAAACACTCCTTCACATCTCCAAACAAGAATGCAATCTTGTGCATGATGCCTAATGATGGAACTTTGTTCTTCAGGATTCTAAGGTAATGTATGGTCAGTGTTAACAGTAAATATACTCTCCTTTTCTCCCCGTTCTTATGTGTACCATCATTTCCCCCAAAATTTTGGGTGAGCTGTAAGGTCTTGTTCCTACCTTTTTTCCCCCAGTATATTTAATTAGCACTCAGTCTCTGACAAAAGGGCTTCCCTGGTGGCTCAGAGGTTAAAGCGTCTGCCTGCAATAGGGGGAGACCTGGCTTCGATCCCTGGGTCGAGAAGATCCCCTGGAGAAGGAAATGGCAACCCACTCCAGTATTCTTGCCTGGAGAATCCCATGGATGGAGTAGCCTGGTGGGTTACAGTCCATGGGGTTGCAAAGAGTCGGAGACAAGTGAGTGACTCTGACAAAGCTATTTCATGTAGAAAAGTAAGTGGAGGATTTTCAGTCATCTCGAAGGAGGAGGTTTGAAAGTATCCACTGAGCCAAAAGCAGATCTAGAAGAGAAGGAAGAGACAGACCTGAGTGCCTTTGGCTGAGAGTTCCAGTGGGCATGGGGGCAGGCAGCTCCAGGGGCCCCAGGTTTCTGCTATATAGCTTCTCCCACCTAGAATCTGGCAGACTGCTTCATCTTGCTTGGTAGTTTAGAATAGTTAAGGTGAAAATTCAGTTCTCCAGATTGGATAGAACCAGGCTAATGCAACTAGGGCCCAAAAGGTTGTGGAAACAATCTTGGCAGGAAAGACAGTGGCAACAATACCTCTGGGAGGACTGGGCATTGCCAAATGGGTCACCTCTAATTGCTACTAGGGGAATTATCCACTTGGACTGGGCCCCTGCATTTTCCTCTCCCTTTTTTCCTGGATCTTCCCATGTGTCTCTGCCACGTCCTCTTTTCTCATTTCTTCTCCTGTGCACAGTCTCACCCCAAGTTCCAGTACTATCCTTTATGTCACTGTCCTCTTCTCCTCTTTCACTCGTGTCTGGCTCTCTTGACTGCTCAAAGCATGGATTTTGGAGTTATGAAGTCAGATAATCCTAGAGATGTGCTTTAAAAAGAGGGACTTCCCTGGGGGTTCAGATGGTAAAAGTGTCTGCCTACAGTGCGGAAGACCAGGGTTTGATCCCTGGGTCAGGAAGCTCTGGAGAAGAAAATGGCAACCCACTCCAGTACTCTTGCCTTGAAAATCCCGTGGATGGAGGAGCCTGGTAGGCCATAGTCCATGGGGTCGCAAAGAGTCGGACACGACTGAACGACTTCACTTTCACAAGGCTTAGCTCTCTCATCTCTCTTGGTGTATATTTTCAAAGGGTTGTTATGAATGAAGAGTGAAGCAATGTGTGCATGTGTGACTACCTGGAACAGCTTCTTCAGAACTTTTTGGAGCAAGGCAGAATTTCTGTCCATCCATTTGCCATATACACACACATCTCTACACATATCTGCTTCCCTGGTGGCTAAGTCAGTACAGAATCTGCCTACAAAGCAGGAGACTTGGGTTAGATCCCTAGGTTGGGAGGATCCCTGGAAGAAGGAAATGGCAACCCACTCCAGTACTTTTGCCTGGGAAATCTCATGAACAGAAGAGCCTGGCGGACTACAGTCTGTGAAGTTGTAAGAGTTGGACATGACTGAGCAACTAAACCACCTACACATACCCAGGTATATACATCCATATGTATACATGCATGCCTAAACCTATGGCAGTATGTCAGAGCACAGATTGCACAGAAGACACTCAAAGTTAGCTTCCTGCCCTCCTCCCCTCCAGTCCTATGACACTGCCGTCACCTAGCTACCCTGTGAGCTCTGGGGAAATTTTCTCATTGTTCCTCAAAGTTCTTTCCTTTTCCTTTCACTTATTATCTTATTCTTATCCCTGGTTTTCTTCTCACTCTTCCTTGTTGCACTCCAATTTTTATCTTTTAATATCAGAAAGTTTCAGAATTTAGGCCATGGTCATGGCCCATTGATAGTTTTAGAGGTCCGTGCTCCTCACAGTGTGGTCCATACAGAACAGCACCATTGACTTGGGACTTGTTAGAAATGCAGGCTCTTGGGCCCCATTCCAGACCTACTGCCTCAAAATCTGCATGTTTACAAAATCCACAGTTGGTTTGTGCTCATGTTTGAGGAAAAGTCTTCTAGAGCAACTCTAGGTGTCTGCCCACTGAGACCAAATTTAGGAAGATGGAAGTGAAGACCCTTGGAATCTACAAGTCCTACAAAGGTTTAGTGACTAAACCTCCAGACATTTTGAATAACCTGATAATGAATGAGAAAATAATTACTACTCAAACCACATACTATGATTATTTTGATTCAGTGTAAGATGAAGTCAAGGGCTACTCTGAAGACCTAAAAAGAAATGTCTGTAGTTAGGACACTGAAATCAGTCATTCAGATATTCTGCTTGAAACAATGAATGATTTCCTCTCTGATGTATTTTCTCTCTTCTGTTTTAATAATATGTCTGAAATCTGAGTAAAGGAAATTTTTGTTTAGAAAATATTTTGGCTTGGGTTTATTAAATGTCCCACATGTTAAAATGCTTATTTCTGCAAAGCAAAAATTTAGCCTGAAAGCATAAACTACATCAAAATCATTTTGTCAGAGTTCAAAGATTTTTCAACAAGAATTTAAAACGTCTAAAGTCTCAACTATAAAAATATCTTGTAGAAAAAAGATAAATTATGGCGGGTGATCTTAATCTCTGCATGGAACCTCAGGAAGAAGAGATGTAGAAAGTCTGAATCACAATCCTGATTTTAAATAAAGCTTCAAATCTATAAATATTAAATAAATTATTATAAGATAGTTTGAACAAATGACAACTTCCAGCCCCAAAAGAAAAAGGAATCTGTGCCAATTCCAATGAAACTATAGACATAAGACATTCCGTACTCATCCCTAGCTATCTATGGAGGAACTCTGTGAAAATGCAAAAGCTATGAACTGAATAACAAATTACCCACCAAAATATTTTTAAAAAATATGTCTTTATAAAAGGAGATGGTAAAGCCACAGTCATTTTAACTATGATGGGACACTCTTGATTCTTCTTTATCAGATACTTTGTACTGACTGACTTGAAGGTAAAATAATCAGGACTCCAGAGGGAAATAGGCGGTTCATACCAGAAATTGCCAAGCTGAACCTCACAAAGCACCAGCTCAACTTGAGGCACAGGAGAAATGGATGCTACTGGAACAATCCCAGCCTAGTCATCCCTGCTTAAGTTATAATCAATTGTGTACTATGAATGCAAGCATGTTGTAATAAATACAGTATATGAAGTAAAAGGGAGCTTCCCTGGTGGCTCAGTTGGTAAAGAACCCACCTGCAATGCAGGAAACCCAGGTTTGATTCCTGGGTGGGGAAGATCCTCTGAGAAGGAAATGGCTACCTATTCCAATAATCTTGCCTGGAGAATCCATCAACAGAGGAGCCTGGCGGGCTACAGTCCGTGGGGTCACAAAGAGTCAGACATGACTAAACATCTGAGTATATTATTATATCAAGTAAAAGGAGAAAATGCTGGCTCTTTTCAACACAGTTGTGAATTTTTTGAACTATTCTAGATTTTTGTTGGAAATGGAGTTATAAACTGCCTACTCTAAGAAATCTAGCACTTTTTGATTCATTGTGAGCAGACACTTGAGATAAAAGAATAAAACAAAGGAAGCTATTCTTTTTCTCATCAATACCATGCTGATAAATGACTCATTTTCAGAATGGGGCATTCTAAAAAGGACATTGAAGAAGAAGATGAGAAAACTCTCTCTCAACCCACTGAAAACAACCATTACCACCAAGAACTTTGTCTAATCCATCCCACTTTCTGAATTCATCTGCTTTTTATGCTGCTAATCTTCAAGAGATCCATTCATTGTAAATTCCAAAGACTTCAGACTCTTTTCCCCACTGGTTTGTGTTGTTGCTGTTGTTCAGTCACTAAGTCATGTTTGACTTTTTGCGACCCCATGGACTGCAGCACGCTAGGCTTTCCTGTCCTTCACTATCTCCCGGAGTTTGTTCAAACTCATGTCCATTGAGTTGGTGGTGCTATCTAACCATCTCATCCTCTGCCACCCCCTTCTCCTTTTGCCATCTCCCGGAGTTTGTTCAAACTCATGTCCATTGAGTTGGTGGTGCTGTCTAACCATCTCATCCTCTGCCGCGCCCTTCTCCTTTTGCCTGGTTTGTATGTTGGTCTAAATCTAGACACAGATCAGTTTTGAAAAACCAAGACATAAAAATAAAGTGTCTGATGTGAGCCAGAACCAAAAAGAACCAGAGGTTGTATCACACAGAGACCTTACTACCCTTCTAGAGGTAGGACCAAGGCCCTGAAACACCTCACCCCAACCTCAACACCAAAGCATTCTGCTTAGTTTATAATCCAGTTATATGGGACAGCGGGCTATGGCCAGTGACTTGGTTTCAATTGCATTTTAGAATATGGAGATTTGCAGCAGAAACAATTCAGTTGAAGGCAAATTCTCATTTCTTGAAATCATTTACTTCACTAATGTCATTATAGGGCTTCCCTGGTAAAGGACTCATCTGCAGTGCAGAAGATGCAGGAAACACAAGACCCATCCCTGGGTCGGGAAGATCCCCTGGAGAAGGAAATGGCAAACCACTCCAGAATTCTTGCCTGGACAGAGGAGCTTGGCAGGCTACAGTCCACTGGGTCACAAAGAGTTGGACACGACTGAGCACGCATGCATAATGTATGGAAGTTCACAGATTTTAAAAAACAGAGAACATTCATTAAGTCATTTGATACAGAGCATCTGGCAATGTCACTGTTGATCAAAATACAGTGATGATGGAGGAAGCTGGTTTTATATTTTTGAGAGTTCTGTAACGGATCCCAAAAGACATGGTCATCATGGGCAGTGTGCTTTATCCTGGGGAATGATCAGTGAGTTGAACAGTTTCACGAAGACCTTCTTGTTTTCCAACAGATGTTTTCAACAGCCTACACAGCATACTCCATTAAATTTTACTATTGTTTCACTGTCAAAACATGACTCTTTGAATTATTTCTTTTTCTTTCTTCTTAAAACAGTACCATATGGCATGCCTATGCATATCATGACTATTTTTTAACCTTTTGCCTTTTGAAATATTTAGCTTTACATGACCTAAAAGTTAGACTTTGCTGATCTCCCATGGTGCTTCTTTTATGCATATGTGTAATGTGAAAATGTATGTTTGCATCACACTTCACCTGTTATAAAACATCTTTAAATGTATTAATCTTTGGTGACTACTGGTGGCAGAAAGTGTGTTTTAAAAACCTAAACTTTGCCAAAAACCAGACTGAATTAAAATTCTATCTCCTCAACTAACTGTGTGAGCTAAGACAGGTCATTTGACCCTCTGAGCCCAAATTTACTCATCTGTAATTAAATAGGGATAGTAAGACATGACAAAGTTGTAAGGATTAAATGAGGTAATATAGGTAAAATGCTAAGCCCAGTACCTGGCATGTGAGAAATGCTCAGTAAACTGCAGCTCTTACATGATATAATCCTCAAGAGGTAAGTTATTAGATCCTTGGATCATGAGAGAACTAAGGTTTCAGAATTACAAAGTGTATACAAGGTCACACAGCTAGTACTCAGAAATCTTGGACTAAAACACATGAGTGTATGTGCGTGCTAATTCACTTCAGTCGTGTCCGACTCTATGCAACTCTGTGGACTGTAGCCCACCAGGCTCCTCTGTCCATGGCAGGAATCCTGCTCCAGGCAGGAATACTGGAGTGGGTTGCCATGCCCTCCTCCAGGGAATCTTTCTGACCCAAGGATTGAACTTGAGTCTCTTACATCTCCTGCATCTGCAGGCAAGTTCTTTACTACTAGCATCACCCAGGAAACCCCAAAATACATGAGAGCCGACTCCAGAGCTCATGGGTTTTCCTCTAAGGAAGGCTCCCTCTTGGCCTAGTGAAATGTCCACTTCACGGTTTTTCTCTGATGCTGTGATGCCCCTGTGCTGCAGTGGCCCTTCTGCTTCTGTCGTCTACGTGAGATGGGTCGATCTGTCAGCCTAGACTATGCGTATCTTCCTGAACTTCTGTTTTGCCGTCTGTAAACATGCAAGATGCTTCACTTACTCTTACCATTTTCTGTTTGTATTCTGACTTTTAAAAGGTTTGTTCGAGAATATGGGCAGGCAAATGGCATGGTGAGCCGAACAATTTAAAACCTCCAAGTCAATACTTTATTTTCAGCCCCTGGCAAAAAAGACTCAGAAGAATGCATCACTTTTGGCAAAACATACCCAATTTCTCCACAATTTGAAGGTGTTATTTTATCTATAAATATTACATAGAGAATATAGACTAAGTATGCTTTTGTGATCAGGTTACCTGTCATCTTCAATGACGTGAATATGTTTGTCCGCAGCCAATGTGCGCCCTCTGGATTGACAATGCCGGAAAGGGCTGTTGGCTCTTCCTCTCCACCCTTCCTTCCTTTTTGCCCGTGGGGTAATAAAGATGCAGGACGTGTCCTGCGATGTTCCTAGTCCACTCAGTGCCATTTGGAAATACATATTGCATTTGACAGCATTTATAAATCACATATTTTCCCCTCAGAATAACTTGCAGTGTGAAAATGCTTCCATATGTTAGAAGTGGGTCTCTCCATTTTACTGAGGGAGGAGGGAATGGAAATATAGTCTGGGTCTCATGCCATGGTGAAGTATTGTACAGGTTTAAAATGACGTCTGTTAATTTTAAGTAATTCTCTAGTGTTCTCTGCACTGCTAAAATTGAATAGATGACTTTGACACAAAATACCATATTAGTAGTAACTAAATCACTCTTCACAAAGACTATTAATAAGTCAACATGGCTGAAATGCCACTGCATAGATTGAATCCAGATAAACTGAAGCTGTTCCTCTTCAGTACAGAAGCATCCTATTTTTAAATTCCCCCATGGACTCCAAGACTGGATAGAGAGGCTTGACTGCTACTTCTTACAAAAATTCCCAAACTCTCTTCCTTAAACGTGCGTCTCTTTGCCCTGAGCCTTTGAGCTAGCAGGAGAAAAGGCTCATTGTTTTCCCATTTCACAGGAATCAATGGATCTTATTCCACTGAGAACAAGACCTCGGAGGCCTAATAAGAAGAAAGGAGCAGAGCTGCCACCCAGCCTGCTCACAAACCTGGACGTCTCCAACCCCATTCTCCTCCTGGGAACTGGCAGAAGCACACCCCCCCACCCCCCGAGGTCAGCATTCACCTTCACCTTCCGCTGGTGAGAACTGAAGTGCCCTGTGAGTCCTCAGGCACAGAAATGGAGCAGGGATACTAGGCTGCCTGCGGATGGCTCAGTACTCAACGTCTCACTGCGCTGTATCAGAACTAGTTTGAGAGAAGTGAAGGCCAGGTAGCAATTTGTTAAACCTTCCCAGAAACGTTTGATCATCGTGCTAAAGAAGATTACAGGAGAAAAACCTCCCACTTTTCAAATGCATATGACTTGCAAAAGTCTTTTAAAAAACACTGAGAACAATCCTTTACATGTATTCATTTTCTTTCCTTCAAGCTTTTATGATCATTGAGCTATTATGACAAGTCAAGATAAAAGGATCAGATGAAATATTATAATTATGTGACATCTTTTTTTTAAAGCATTTTTATGGTGGAAAAATATACATAGCATAAATTTTACCATCTTAGTCATGTTAAATACAGTTCAGTGGCGTTAGGTATTTTCAAAATATATTATTATCACCACCATACATCTCAAGAAATTTTTCAGCACCCCAAATTGAGATTCCATATCTGTTCAACACAAAGTCCCCATTCCACTGCCCCCACCAGCCCTTGGTAGCCATTGTTCTACTTTCTGATTCTGTGGACCTGACTACACTAGGTCCCTCGTATAAGTGGAGTCACACAAGCAAGGTAACAAACTTTATCTTGAGCTT
This sequence comes from Ovis aries, assembly GCF_016772045.2. NCBI lineage: Eukaryota > Metazoa > Chordata > Mammalia > Artiodactyla > Bovidae > Ovis > Ovis aries. The sequence continues at coordinate 38,094,972 of NC_056069.1, read as the reverse complement.
CAGCCTTAAAACGTGAGAAATGTTCACAGTTATAGAAAGAAGTTTGCTGCATCTATTATGGTCTTTTTTTGGTAAAATTTGTTTTCTCTTTTTCTTTCCTTAAGTTTGTTTTCCACAAATCCCTCTAAACCCACTTTGCTTCACCCCACTATCAAAACAATCACTTCTACTAATTAATTTTAGCTTACTCAATTTTCAAAAAGAAAAATGGCACATAATGCCAAAGATTGAGAATAAAGGTCCCTATAACAAAGTTGGTCTTGTGGAACAAACAGAACCTTATAGTCTGTGGCACTGGCATATGTCTTATCCACTCTCGGCTTATAAAAACACACGTGCACAAATTTTTATCTGCGATTTCATCTCTCTGCAGACAACTAAAGTTTAGCCAATTATTCCTTTTTTAGGCAATTATTCTTGGCTAATATATAGAAATACTGACTTTAATCCTGTTATCCTGTGACCTCTTGAACTCATTTATTCTAGTATTTTGGGGGGTAGAGGTAGATTCCCAAGTATTTTTCTACATGGACTATCACTTGTCTGTGAATAAAAAATGTTTTATCTCTTTCTTTCCAATATGTAAGCCTTTGTTTTCTTTTTAGCTTAGTACACTCTCTAAGACCTTCAGTATGATGCTGAGTAGAAGGGATTACAACGGGTATCTTTGCTTTCTTCTGGTCTTAGCAAGAGGGTGTTCAGCCTTTCTCTCAAAACTATGATGTTAGCTGTTGGTTTTTGTAAAGTTCTTTATTTGGTTGAGGAAGTTCCTTTTCATTCCAAATCCTTTTAAAAGTTTTACATGGGTTAATGTTGAATTTTGATTATGTTTTTTCTGCATCTTTTTGGCACAGTGTTGTTTATAATATCCCCTTATTATCCTTCTAATATCTGAAGGACCTATAAGGACACTCCATATCATTCCCAATATGTTTTTGTCTCTTTTTTATGGATAAATCTAGTTAGGATTTTATTAGCTATATTAATATTTTCAAAGAAATAACTTTTGGGAAATGGAATATTTCCCCCTAACTTTGGTTTTAGAAGTAGAAAAATGAGGTTTTTTTTGTTTGCTTATTTTTACTTACTTTTTTAATAAGTCTAACTTCAGAAATGTAATTAGGGATGGTTTTGAAAAGTCACAGTTTTAAAAAAAAATTGTGGTAAAATACACATACCATAAAATGTACCATCTTAACTGGTTTTAAGTATACAGTACAGTAGTTTTAACTTTTTTCACATTGTTGTATAATCAATCTCCATAATTCTTTCACCTTGAAAAGCTGAGACTATCCTTAATAATGATGATTTCGGTTGAGTTCAGTGACTTCCCACTAACCCGTCCTCCTGCCACTGCCCAAGCCTCTGGCAGTTCCTGTTCTACTTTATGTCTTTATGAATTTAAACAACTCTACAAATCTCATATTAGTGGAATCATACAGTATTTGTCTTTTTGTGACTAGCTTATTTCATTTAGCATAATATCCTCAAGAATCATCTGTGTTGTAGCAAGTATCAGAATTTGCTTCCTTTTCAGTCTAATAGTCCACAACATTATATAATAATCCACAATAATAATAATACACAATAACAATAATAATCCATAATAATCCAACAACACAAGAGAAGACTATACACATGGACATCACCAGATAGCCAATACCAAAATCAGATTGATTATATTCTTTGCAGCCAAAGATGGAGAAGCTCTATACAGTCAGCAAAAACAAGACCGGGAGCTGCCTGTGGCTCAGATCATGAACTCCTTATTGCCAAATTCAGACTTAAATTGAAGAAAGTAGGGAAAACCACTAGACCACTCAGGTATGGCCTTAATCAAATCCCTTATGATTATACAGTGGAAATGACAAACAGACTCAAGGGATTAGATCTGACAAACAGAATGCCTGAAAACTATGAACAGAGGTTCATGACATTGTACAGGAGGCAGTAATTAAGACCATCCCCCAAAAAAAGAAGTGCAAAAAGGCGAAATGGTTTTCTGAGGCCTTACAAATAGCTGAGAAAAGAAGAGAAGTGAAAGGCAAAGGAGAAAAGGAAAGATATGCCCATTTGAATGCAGAGTTCCAAAAAATAGCAAGGAGAGATAAGAAAGCCTTCCTCAGTGATCAGTGCAAAGAAATAGAGGAAAACAATAGAATGGGAAAGATTAGAGATCTCTTCAAGAAAATTAGAGATACCAAGGGAACATTTCATGCAAAGATGGGCACAATAAAGGACAGAAACGGTATGGATTGAACAGAAGCAGAAGATATTAGGAAGAGGTGGCAACAATACACAGAAGAATGATAGAAAAAAGATCTTCATGACCCAGATAATCATGAGGTTGTGATCACTGGACTAGAGCCAGACATCCTGGAATGTGAAGTCAAATGGGCTTTAGGAAGCCTCACTATGAACAAAGCTAGGGGAGGTGATGGAATTCCAGTTGAGCTGTTTCAAATCCTAAAAGATGATGCTGTGAAAGTGCTGCACTCAATATGCCAAAAAATTTGGAAAACTCAGCAGTGGCCACAGGACTGGAAAAGGTCAGTTTTCATTCCAATCCCGAAGAAAGGCAATGCCAAAGAATGCTCAAACTACTGCACAATTGCACTCATCTCACACACTAGCAAAGTAATGCTCAAAATTCTCCAAGCCAGGCTTCTACAGTATGTGAACCATGAACTTCCAGATGTTCAAGCTGGTTTTAGAAAATGCAGAGGAACCATAGATCAAATTGCCAACATCAGTTGGATCATTGAAAAAATAAGAGAGCTCCAGAAAAACATCTACTTCTGCTTTATTGACTATGCCAAAACCTTTGACTGTGTGGATCACAATAAGCTGTGGAAAATTCTTCAAGAGATGGGAATACCAGACCACCTGACCTGCTTCCTGAGAAATCTGTATGCAGGTCAAGAAGCAACAGTTAAAACTGGACATGGAACAACAGACTGGTTCCAAATCAGAAAAGGAGTATGTCAAGGCTGTATATTGTCACCCTGCTTATTTAACTTATATAGAGTACATCATGTGAAATGCTGGACTGGAAGAAGCACAAGCTGGAATCAAGATTGCCAGGAGAAATATCAATAACCTCAGATACACAGGTGACACCATCCTTATGGCAGAAAGCGAAGAAGAACTAAAGAGCCTCTTGATGAAAGTGAAAGAGGAGAGTGAAAAAGTTGGCTTGAAACTCAACATTCAGAAAACTAAGATCATGGCAACCAATCCCATCACTTCATGGCAAATAGATAGGGAAACAGTGGAAATAGTGGCTGACTGTTTTTTTGGACTCCAAAACCACTGCAGATGGTGACTGCAGCCATGAAATTAAAGGATGCTTCCTCCTTGGAAGAAAAGCTATGGCCAACCTGGACAACATATTAAAAAAACAGAGATATTACTTTGCCAACAAAGGTCCATCTAGTCAAAGGTATGGTTTTTCCAGTAGTCACGTATGGATGTGAGTTGGACCATAAAGAAAGCTAAGCACCAAATCTTTGATGGTTTTGAATTGTGGTGTTGGAGAAGACTCTTGAGAGTCCCTTGGACTGCAAGGAGATCCAACCAGTCCATCCTAAAGGAAATCAGTCATGAATATTCATAGGAAGGACTAATGCTGAAGCTGAAACTCCAATACTTTGGCCACCTGATGTGAAGAACTGACTCATTGGGAAAGACCCTGATGCTGGGAAAGATTGAAGGTGGGAGGAGAAGGGGATGACAGAGGATGAGACGGTTGGATGCTATCACTGTCTGGATGGACATGAATTTGAGTAAGCTCCAGGAGTCAGTGATGGACAGGAAAGCCTGGCATACTACAGTCCATGGGGTTGCAAAGAGTTGGATATGATTGAGGAACTGAACTGAACTGAATAATCCACTGTATGTATTTTGTTTATCTGTTCACGTGTTGATGAACACATGGGCTGCCTATACCTTTTGGCTATTGTGTGAGCAAGTATCTGTTTGAGTCCCTGCTTTCCCATCTTTGACATATATACCCAGAAGTAGAATTTCTGATTCATAGGGTAATTCTATTTTAAAATTTCAAGGAACTACCATACGATTTTCCACAGCAGATGCATGATTTTACTTTCCCACCAACAGAGCATAAGGGTTCTAATTTCTCCACTCTTAACCACACTATTGTTTTCTGTTTTTCCTTTTTTTTAATAATAGCCATCCTAATGTGTATTAGGTGGGAAAAAATGAAGTTTAAGTCACTACATTTATTTTCTAAATCCTCACATATGTGCCATCTATTAGGAAGGCTTATTATGGAAAAGATTTCTGTCCTGGGTGTGAGTTTGAGCATGATAAATGAATAGAATATGAGTTTTACCCTGCCTGATAATTTTTAAATGGTCTATATTTGTTTCTATTAATACCAGCCTGTGACTTTAAAGGCTTTGCAGATAGAACAAATTGTCTCTTTGACATTCCTTTTTGGTGAAAGAAAAATAGAAATGTATGTAGGTCTTCTGGGGACTGAGTTTAATAATGATCGATAATGTAATCAACCATGCCCACATTATGAAATCCTATATAAAAACTCGAGACACCAAGCTCAGTGGAGCTTCCTGGTCGTTGAACTTACTGATGTCCTGGGAGAGTGGTCACCCATTCCTGTGCCCTGTATTTTGAACTGTGATGTTGGAGATGACTCTTGAGAGTCTGGACTCTTGGGAGTCCAGAGTCCAGTGTTCTGGACTTTCCTAATCTTGCCCTATGTATCTCTTCATTTGGCCATTTATTTGTATCCTTTATAATAACATGGCAATCATGAGTGTAGTGCTCTCCTGAGTTCTGAGAATTGTTCTAGCAAACTTTAAAACCTGAGAGGGTTGTGAGAAACCTTGACTGTGTAGTGGGCCAGGCAGAAATGTAAGTATCTTGGAGACACCCGAAAATTGTAACCAGTATTTGAAGGGGGGCAGTCTTGTGAGACTGAGCCCATAACTCTTGATATTTTTGCTAACTCTGAGTAGTGTTAGAATTGAACTAAATTGTAGGACACCCTGCTGGTGTCAAAAAATTGATATCAGAACATACAAAGAAAATCAGGAGGTATCCCAATGCCTCTTGGATCTGCAGAGGTTTTCTAATATGGACCAATGAAAAAAATTAAATATTGTAACACGAGGAATTGTGGATTTTATAAGACAGCTACATAGAGCAAATTCTACCTTGAATGTAGCTTTTAATAACCGGGTGACCTTGGAGAAATCACTTGACTTTAAAGATTCTCAGTTTCCACATCTTTAAAAATGAGGATAATGATGTTTTCTTGTAGCAGTTAATTTTGTGTCTACTTGGCTGCACCACAATGCCAGATAGTTGGTCGGACGTTATTCCCAATGTTTCTGTGAGAGTGTTTTAAATGAGACTTACTTTTAAATTGGTGAACTTTGAGTAAAGCAAATTGCCCTCCATGATTTTGGTGGGCCTCATCCAATCAGCTGAAAGCCTGACTAAAACAAAAGATTGACCTCTCCTGGGGAAGAGGGAATTCTGCCAGCAGACAACTTTGGACTTCAACTGAAACATTGGTTGGATCCTCACATTGGTCTCCAACCTGCTGACCCACACAACAAACTTTTGACTTGCCAGCCTCCATAATCACGTGAGTCAGTCCCTTAAAAATAACCTCTCTCCCTCTCTCTATATCTGTGTCTTTATCTATATCTACATCTACAAAAGTACAAAGTGGAAGTTGCTCAGTCATGTCCAGTTCTTTGCAACCCCATGGACTATACAGTCCATAGAATTCTCCAGGCCAAAATACTGGAGTGGGTAGCCTTTCCCTTCTCCAGGGTATCTTCCCAACCCAGGGATCAAACTCAGGTCTTCCGCATTGCAGGCAGATTCTTCACCATGGAAGCCCATCTGCATCTACATCTATACACAAATTTATTGATGGGGCTTCCCTGATGGCTCAGTTAGTAAAGAACCTGCCTGCCGTGCCAGAGACCCTGCAATGCAGCAATCCTTGGGTCAGGAAGATCCCCTGGAGAAGGAAAGGCTACCCACCCCAGTATTCTGGTCTGGAGAATTCCACTGACAGATGAGCACTGTGGGCTACAGTCTATGATGTCTCAGAGCTGGACACAACTGAGCAGCTAACACACACACACACAACTGTACAAATATACACACACATATATACACATAGGGGCTTCCCCAGTGGCTGAGACAGTAAAGAATCTGCCTGCAATGTGAGAGACCTGGGTTCGATCCCTGGGTTGGGAAGATCCTCTGGAAGAGGACAGCAACCCAGTTCAGTATTCTTGCCTGGAAAATCCCCATGGACAGAGGAGCTTGGCAGGCTATAGTCCATGGAGTCGCAAAGAGTCGGACATGACTAAGCAACTAAGCACAGCACAGCATGTACACATAGAATATGTATATATGTGCATGCTTTGAGGTTAGCAAAGTAGTTTCACAGACATTATCTTATTTAATTCTCATAATAATCAGGTGAGGTAGTGTATTAGTCAAGGTTCTTCAGAGAAACAGTACAATAAGATGTATATGTACATGTGTACACACACATAGGCATACATGCCTGCGTGCCTGCATAAACAGACACATTATATACATGTATACACATATGTTTATATATATACATGTGTGTATAATTAAATAATGTCTGTGATGCTACTCTGTGAACTTCAAAGCACTGTAAAACTTATTCCCTCTAGGACATGTAATGTGTACTGAACGTTGTTGCTGCTGCTGCTGCTAAGTCGCGTCAGTCGTGTCCGACTCTGTGCGACCCCATAGACTAAGCCCACGAGGCTTCTCTGTCCCTGGGATTCTCCAGGCAAGAACACTGGAGTGGGTTGCCATTTCCTCCTCCAAACTGAACATTGTGTTGAGTCTTTTTTTTTTTTTTTTTACTTTTAAAACATTTTATTTTTTAGAGTAGTTTTAAGTTTACAATAAATGAGAAGGTCCAGAAATTACCCATATATTTCCAGCTTCACATATATATGGCCTCTTATCAACATCACACATCAGATTGGTAGATTTTTTACCAGGGACAAACCTACATTGGAACGTCATAATCACAAAAAGTCCATAGTTTACCTTAGGACTCTCTCCTTATGTTGTGCATTCTGTGTGTTTGGAGAAATGTATAATGATACATATCCAACATTATGAAATCATACAAAGGATTTTCATTGTCCTGAAAGTCTTCTGTGCTCCACCTACTCATCTCCCCAACTGCCCACCAACTCCTGCCAGTCCTATTTTTTTTTCATTCTCTCTGTGCATGCGTGCTTAGTTGCTTCAGTCATGTCTGACTCTCTGTGCCCCTATGGATTATGGCCTGCCAGGCTCCTCTGTCCATGGGATTCTCCAGGCAAGAATACTGGAGTGGGTTGCCATTTTCTTCTCCTCTGTCCATGGGATTCTTTTTTTTTTTTTTTTTTTTACTTTATTTTACTTTACAATACTGTATTAGTTTTGCCATACATTGACAAGAATCCACCACGGGTTTTTTATATACATTTAAATTAATGTCTACAAATGTGGTCTCAGATGGACGTTACAGACAGATGGATCTGAACTATCACAGAAGAAGCGACAGCAGAAAGAGTAGTTTTCTGGACCTCCATTCTGGACTAGTGTAGCACCTGTTTCCATACAGTGGAAATAAAGTCTATGTGGACAGGAAAGCACGTGGCTTAGGTAGCTTAGTTCAGCATACTTACCTAGCATCTGGCACAGCATTTTGCATAGTCATTGTCCAGATAACTGCTGAAGAATAGGTGGCTTTATTTATGTGATCACCGAAAAAAGCATATTTTGTGAGTGACTAGGTGGAAAGCGTTAGATACCTCAGACTTAACATAAAGAACTATAGCCTCTAGCATGGAGGATTGGAAAGTGCATATGTGTTGAATCCGCTCATGCTGCAGAAGAGTTAAAGGTCCATTAATCCTAATCTGTATGCTGGAATCTTAGTCTGGCTGGGATAGGCCCAAGCCACTCACTCAGAATACCTCAGCGAATAAATCCACAGCCAGCCCTCACTCTGAAACAAATGGCTTTGCTTCCTTGGGACTTTGCTGAACTTTGCTTGAGAACAAGGTACAAATATAGCTTGATGGAAAAGTCAGAACCATTACACTGAATAAATGCTTATAAACTCCAGAACTATAACTGGAAGGCAAACTGCCCAGTGTCATTTGTCAACTCAGATCTCTAGATGACATTTCTTGTAGCAGTCAATGGCCAGTCTGAATTGAGCTAGCATGCTTCACAACTTTATGGATTGTGGTTTATGTGGGCAGATATTTTGAGACTCAGTTGTGGAAGAATATGGTTGCTTTCAAAATATTCTAGGCAAAAGCTTTGGTCTGAGAAATGAGACCAGACTTCTAATCTTGTTGATATTTTGGGAAGTATGTCATCACAGTGATATTTCCAGGCTGCTCTGGATATGGCCAGTAAGGGAAAGACCATCAAGACAGTCTGCCTTAAATTAAGACAACAGTGGGATACAATTTTCCACTTACAAAATTGGAAAAAACAACTTGAAAATAATACCCAGTATTACTGAGACTATATCTCTACACTGCTGAATAGAAGGCCATTTATCCCCCTCCAAAAAAAATCTTTAAAAACATGCATATCATTTGACTCCAAAATTCCACTTCTGAGAGTGTTTTCCAAGAGAATAATCTCATCTTAGCAACAATTTACCCATTGGTGTATGTTAACACTTGTATGTTACAAGTGTTTCTTGTAATAGTGAAAAATTAGAAATCACTGAACTATCCAGAAGTAGTGAATTACCTGAAAGAATTTAACTGTACTCATGTGAAGGAATAGTATGCAACTGTTAAAAATAAGGTTGTAAAAGAATATATAATGACATGGGAATTTGTTAATATTCAACTGTTGAGTTAAAAAATAGTTTGCAAACTCTATGTACAAAATGTCTATATTTGCTTTTAAAAATTAAGTAAAAGAATAATCTATACATGTGCATAGAAGAGAGGCTAGAAGACATACATTAAAATGTTAATAGCATCTGTTTAAGTGGTCATTTTTGTAGGTGATTTTTACCATCTCCTTTATGCTCCCCCTAGCAAGATTTCTGTAGTAAATATTACATCAACAATTGTGAGAGGTGGAAGGTAGCTTTCACCAATTCAAACAAAATGAATAGCAAACAAAAAAAACTAAAATGAATTAGAATTGTCCATTAATAGAGGAGCAAGTACATTTTATAGTGCTATGATTAAACCCTGGCACAGCCTAAGACTTTACATTCTAAGGCAGTTAGTTCAAAATGATTGATATGAGTCATGATGGTTCATAAGGGTCTTAAAATTTTTTGCTATTTTCACTTAATAGGAAGTATTTTCTACCCACACTGTGCTAAGCCTTGGACAGCATGAAGTCCAGGGACTGAAGCAGGGAGCTAGCTTGACACATTCACATGAATGCCAGGACACAGATGCCACCTTACAGATGGGAAGTTTCAGCCCTTCAGACAACACACTCCATGCTACTGAAATCTGAAACCGCGTCTGTAGAAAAAGAGCAAGCTTGTAGCCAGATCCCTATTGAGGGTATTGAGAAGTTAGAAATATCTGGGGTAAATCCTTAACATCTGGATGGTGATGTCACCCATGACACCCAGCCTTTTCTACAACTGTCCTTGGTGTCCCTGATAGAATGGACTGAGGGATCATCCTGTCTATTCATGCCAACCATCTGCTGCTAATTGATGCAGCTGGCTGAGCAGTAGATCTGAAGTTTTAAGACTGATGGTGAAAATGGCTGCAAGGTAGATACTCCACTCTGAATGAGTGCCCATTTTGTGAAATGTGACACTTTCCCCTGTCTGTCTCCATTTGTTCCAGAGCCATAAGAGGGAAAGACCCAAGAATGTATTTATTTCGCCCATAAATTAATGAGCCAGAGATTTAGACAAGATTGGGCTCTAAATCCAAAAAGGTACCATTAGTGGTCAGACAAGGGAAAATATCCAGACTAACTTTAAGCCATTCTTAGCAGATTCCCCCTGTAGCTGATTCAGCCTTGCCTAGATAGGTGCTTTGAATTATACAAAATCCAGAATACTCTAGAAAAATGACAGTGGCTAGAAATGTAACCACATAAGTTTCAGAATGACAACTCCAAGGACTAGGCATTTGCTATGGTCTTCTGTAGCCCTTTAAAAACCAACAGTGAATCCAAGTAAACTCACCCTTAGGCATCACTGTTATGTCTATTCTCAGAGTTTAAAAATGAAAGATTGCAAAACATTTCACAACAGAGATTCACAACAGGTATTTCCCCAGCCCACCATCCTTCCAAGAATGCAAATGGACAGGAGGTCACAAAGCACATCACCCATTAGCTTGACGGACTCACCTTGATGTTGCTGTTCCTCAGGAAGCTTCAGTCTACAGGTGTGCAAACTGTTGAATAGGTGGCTACTGCCTTTTCTTTGTATGGTAGACATGATACTGGCAGTATGGCTGTGGCTCCAGGATAGCAGGGTATCCCTTCCCTCAGCCTGTCACCTGGAAGGGTGTTCACACGTTACCCAGAACTACAGAGGTACAAGCAGGTCCTGTCCTTGCCTGGAAAAACATTTACTTCTCTAATACATTTCCAAGTGCTTCCTAGTCATGACTCTTGAAATAAATATTTACCAACTTGTAGCTTCTCCTACACATGAAGATTAAAAGCACAATTAATTCTTCTTTTATTTCAAAGCACATTGAAACTTCCCCTCTTACAGTGTAAAATCCTGCAAAGTAACACTTTTTCTAACAGATTATAGTTTTGCGATTATTGACTCCTGCTGATGTGGATCTAATGTCCTGAGTATTTAGAGATGACTGCAGAGTAACACATACACAAAGGAAAGAAAAAATGCTACTGAGTTAAATCAAGTGATTTCTAAGCCTGGTCTGAGTTACCTTCCGTGACAGCTGAAAGTGAACAGTTCTTAAGGGAGGCTGGAAGAAGGAGGAGCCGAGAGGGGTAGGCTGATTAGCATAAAGAGGCAGGCGAAAAATGGCATTAGAGTTGCTTTGAATGATAGTGACCAAAGCAGGATTCTAAAAAGATACCCTGTATTGCAGTAATCACATATCTGACTTCTGCTGCTTTGTTTGTAATTAAAAGGAAAGCTCAAAGCAGGAGTTTTTTTTACCGCATGGCTATTCACTTGTGTACGTGAAATCTAAGGGAACTGCTAATGAGCTCATGGAAATGTACTGCTAGAACTTTTAACTTCTGTAAACACCTCCGAGTCTTCAGAAGGGGGCAGCTTTAGAGCCGCCTGCTGCCAAAGCAATTATTTGGAATTCGGGAAGAAAAATAAACACAGAAAACATTATCTTTCCACAGATCTATCTCTGTTTCCCCTTAGATACTATTTTCAGGTCATAAGACAAAGCTATTTCCAGTGTTTTCTTGTGCTGAAATAGCACACTTTACTGAAATGTTGGAAATCATTTATATTATAGCATATAGTAGCATATTTCATTACAGCTTGAAAACAAATCCTGAACATCCTTCATGGAACTTGGGAACTGCTACCCCTAAAGTTTTAATGAATGCTGGTAGATCCTACCCTTCAAGACTCACAGGTCTTATATATTCAGAAATGAGGTTGTGGGCCAGGACAAAGGGAAAGGCAGAGATGTTTAGCCAGAGTCTGGAACCTGCATCTTCCAGGGCACATTTGAAAATTGGTACTAACAGCTAGGGTATCTAGTTGACACCGTAACTCGAAGTTTGCCTCGTAGTCAGGTCTTGGTGGGAATCCCCATTTTACTTTGAGGTACCTAAGAGCTCCCCAAGAGTACTCTGAGCTATGAAAGCTCTTATGGAATGCATGATTGCTCTTTCATAATTCTTATGATTTTTATCAAACTGCTTTTACTCTATACATATATAATTTCAACATATAATTCATCTATTGCAGTTTTTTAAGTAACTCAGAGTGTAACAGCTTATAGAAGTGTTTAGCTGCACTGAAAGAAAGGATTCCTGTTACTAGAGAACTATAGTTTCTGCTTTAAATGGTTGGTATTTATTTCCTGTTTCACAATGGTCATGGTAGGGGATTGAGGTATTATTTTGCTGAGTTACATAAAGCTCTTGATATTCTATCAGATTGTGAGTCTCACTAAACATATTATTATATAAGTAAATCAAATACCCCACAAAACTACAAGCAAGCCCTAGGGAAAAATTGATATTTTTAAAACTGTTTTATAATGAGAAATATTTTATCTACTTATCTATCTGAATAAGGAAAAAGAATATAGCATAATAAGTCCTATGCACTCATTGGTTAGAATTAGTCATTAGTAGCTTATGCATCGGAGAAGGCAATGGCACCCCACTCCAGTACTCTTGCCTAGAAAATCCCATGGACGGAGGAGCCTGGTGGGCTGCAGTCCATGGGGTCCCGAAGAGTCGGACATGACTGACTTCACTTTCACTTTTCACTTTCATGCATTGGAGAAGGAAATGGAAACCCACTCCAGTGTTTTTGCCTGGAGAATCCCAGGGACAGGGGACCCTGGTGGGCTGCCGTCTATGGGGTCGCACAGAGTCAGCCACGACTGAAGCGACTTAGCAGCAGCAGCTTATGCATAATCTTGTTGCAAATCTGTGTTTCATCACAACCCCTTTCCGCCTCACTCCACCACTTGAAGCATCCCAGACATCATGGCATTCATACATATTTCAACATGTCTTCCTAAAATGCTAGGACTTTGAAAAATGGAACCATGATAAAAGTGTCACCCCTTTAATAATTAAGCATGATTCCTTCGGTTCAGCTCAGTTCAGTCACTCAGTCGTGTCCAACTCTTTGCGACCCCATGAATTGCAGCACACCAGGCTCCCCTGTCCATCACCAACTCCCGGAGTACACTCAGACTCACGTCCATTGAGTCAGTGATGCCATCCAGCCATCTCATCCTCTGTCGTTCCCTTCTTCTCCTGCCGTCAATCCCTCCCAGCATCAGAGTCTTTTCCAATGAGTCAATTCTTCGCATGAGGTGGCCAAAGTACTGGAGTTTCAGCTTTAACATCATGCCTTTCAAAGAACGTTTAGGGCTGATCTCCTTCAGAATGGACTGGTTTGAGCTCCTTGCAGTCCAAGGGACTCTCAAGAGTCTTCTCCAACACCACAGTTCAAAAGCATCAATTCTTCGGTGCTCAGCTTACTTCACAGTCCAACTCTCACGTCTGTACATGACCACTGGAAAAACCATAGCCTTGACTAGACGGACCTTTATTGCCAAAATAATGTCTCTGCTTTTCAATATGCTATCAAAGTTGGTCATAACTTTTCTTCCAAGGAGTAAGCATCTTTTAATTTCATGGCGGCAGTCACCATCTGCAGTGATTTTGGAGCCCCCCAAAATAAAGTCTGACACTGTTTCCACTGTTTCCCCATCTATTTGCCATGAAGTGATGGGACCAGATGCCATAATCTTCGTTTTCTGAATGTTGAGCTTTAAGCCAACTTTTTCACTCTCCACTTTCACTTTCATCAAGAGGCTTTTAGTTCCTCTTCACTTTCTGCCATAAGGGTGGTGTCATCTGCATATCTGAAGTTATTGAGATTCCTTAGTGTAATTAAATATCCAGGTATTATTTTGTTCAAATTGGGACCCAAAAGTCCACACATTGTATTTGGTTGCTATGTCTCTTAAATGTTTTTCATTCTGTAGGTTTCTCACTGGGAAATGTTGCTTGGAGACTAGGATTTACATTTATCCTAATGTAAGGTGTAGAGTTTCAACGAAGTCCCCTTGATGCCTCCATCATTCTTACTCATGAATGGATGTAAAGCTGGAAAAAAGACAAGAAAAGGAATGCTCAGCTGACCATAAAGGCTATCAGCCAGCTTTCTAGCCCTAGAGCTTGTACTGTGTAACCTTGAACCTGGTTTCTCTGTGTCCAACTGTTGTGCATCATTGAGTGAGTCCTGGGCAGTGGCCCTGCAATTGAGTCAAGAGCATGCTCTTACACTGCGTGTTTAGTTACACTTCTGCTCTCAGAGGACTGTGTTTTGACTCTCCAGTTTCCATTGGAAATTAGCCACTGTAGCTGAAAGGAGCATGTCATAGGAGTACATGAAATAACACCAGCTGTATCAGCCATATGCCCAGACACACCACAAAGTTAGTAATTCATAATGGGCATGTTGTACTTTGCTTTTTGCTTATTAAAAAAGGCAAGAAGTCAGAATGCAAAAGGTGAAGTCTGGTTGGGTCAAGAAACGGGTGAATAATATTTGGCATTTTTGCATGCAGATTGTTTAAAAATGAATTAGAATCCTCTGAAAGCCAAGCTTCTTCATTTATCAGCTCTCTCTGATGCCACAATGGTGCCACCAGCTTTCTTGGTTTAGGTTCTTCTCTCTCATATCCTTTCTGCCTATCCTGTGGCTTTGTACTCCCAGAAGAATAGAGTAGAATGGCATGTCACACTTAGACAGTTGATCTTGTCAGTCTTATCAGACAGTTGATCTTATTGCTTTGGGGTGATACTGGAAAAATTGATATTTTATCATTAGAATTCTCAGAAGGCTATGAATTCTAATCATAAAATATCAGTTTTATAATCTAAGTGGTTCTCAGTTTACAGGAGAAATTTCTTTATTCTTCTTTCAATTGAACCATGTTTAAAAAGCATCATACATTATACATTAGCTCATAAGTGAGTTACTTGTTTAATAATAATCTGCCTTGTTTCAAAATATGTATGATATCTAGTTGACAGGTTTACCTACTCTTTGAGGGTCTTTAGACTGTTCTGAAGCACAAGTATTATATAAATACAAAGCCGTAGTATTCATCACTGTCATTGCCAGAGCTTAAGACTCAAGGCCCTTGATATTATAGAATGCAGACACAGAAAGCTATGAAACAGAGAAAGCTTAGTGCAATTCAATCTGAACTAGTGTTAAGACTTTAGATTTTCTATGCTTTTAAATAACAGATCCTTGTGCCTTTATATCAGCCAGTGGTAGGGTTTTTTTTTTTTTTTTTTTCCAAATAACTCTTCCTTCCACCAAAGATATTGTGTGGATGAGAATGTTGAGTTTCAGAATATCACAATGGCTTATTTAACCTGTATATCCAAGAATCTGCCTGCAATGCAGGAGACCAGAGTTTGGTCCCTGGGTCAGGAAGATCCTCTGTAAGGGAATGGCAATCTACTCCAGTATTCTTGCCTAGAGAATCCATGGACAGAGACGCCTGGTGGGCTACAGTCTGTGGGGTCGCAAAGAGTCGGACATGACTGAGCGACTGACACATACATCCTAATGTACCATCAAGCAGTATTTTGAAGCAGTTCAAAGTTGTGTTACTCTAAGTTACTGCATGTCATTAGCGCAAAGAATTTCCCAAGTAATACAGTTGGCTGGACCCTGTGATTGCTACTTGGAAAAACAAAAGAGAGGCAAATGGTTATATTAGAGATTGTTATGCTTGAATACTTGCTCCTGTCAACAGGTTCATGAGGCTACACTGGCATGGCACCAGATTGTTTACTTAAGTTGCTTGCTATTCTAAAATTGCTACTATTGAATACCAGCATGTGAGTTTAGGTTATCAGAAATGTTGCCACACTCCATAAACATTGCTTTGGTAATTCAAACTAATTTTGACCTTTCATGGATGATTCTCCGATTTGACTGCCATAGGGCTCCCTCTGGAGGTCAGCAGAGTCCAAGGTCAATTAGTAAAACCCGCCTTTGCCTCAGGATAAACCCATGTGTTTTTACCCAGTGACCACAAGAATGGGGTCTTTTATTTGTGAGCTGAGGGAATGATTACCTGTATCTGAGACTATAAGAAGGTTACCTGATTATGGATGTGATTTGGTCATTGCTGCATGCCGATATTTAATCTCTGTAACTTTATGTTTTTCTATCTTTATTGAAGGCTTTTAGCCAAAATGAAACACAACAAAATAAAGCCAGAGGTAGAAAAATACTGAGTTTTATTTTGTTTGTTTATTTTAAGTGGCAAGGAAACTCAGAGTACAGTGGTTCTGGTTCCATGTTGTCCACCATTCTAGGTAATAGCACATACTCCTACAGAGCCTGAATTCCATCTAAAAGTATTTGAAGAACACAGGCATCAGGGTCAGTGGGTTCTCAGCAGAACTGAACTCTTTGAAGGTAAATACTCATTAACTGGGATCATTTCCAAATTAAAGCAAACTAACTTGCACCAGATCAAACTCTTATTCTTTTGAATTTACATTTGCAAGAATAAAATAATAAACAAACTATGCTTCTCATCCTCTCCCTCCCTCCTTTTTTCCTTCATTCATTTTCTCTTTTTCTTTCTCAATTTCCCTTTCACTCATTTTTCTATGTTATGTGGAGTATAATATAATTTAATTAAAAATTTTTATATGTGAGATTTGTCTCAAAATAATTTAGATGAGAGATATGGGGGTAGAGATGAAATAAAACACATCATAAATTGATAATCATTAAAACTCAGTGATGGGTACATGGGATTTATTGCACTTTCATGCCTATTATTTTTTTTACATTTCCACTATAAAAAGTTTTAAAGTATAATTACTGAATGACCCTAATTGAAAAGGTACAATAAATAGGCAATGTGCTAAATTTATTAGGATGTAGAAAGAAACTCTTCAAATTTTCCATTCAATCTTTTACTCCACATTTTATAAAACATACACAAATATAGGAAATGTTAATATTCATAATGTATTTATATGGCAGTACATGATACAATTTATAAACAATGGTAACCATACTGGGGTCCAGTCTCAAGTACCTGGGCCATAATCATCAAGAGACCTCTATGGCAGAGAAAGAAGGCGGCTGCTGCTGCTGCTAAGTCGCGTCAGTCATGTCCGACTCTGTGGGACCCCTTAGACGGCAACCCACCAGGCTCCGCCATCCCTGGGATTCTCCAGGCAAGAACACTGGAGTGGGTTACCATTTCCTTCTCCAATGCATGAAAGTGAAAAGTGAGAGTGAAGTTGCTCAGTCGTGTCCGACTCAGCGACCCCATGGACTGCAGCCCACCAGGTTCCTCCGTCCATGGGATTTTCCAGGCAAGAGTACTGGAGTGGGGTGCCATTGCCTTCTGAAAGAAGGCTAGATTTATGTAAAAATGACACTCTCATTTAAAGAGAACCAAAGAGTCATTTTACTCATGACTTCTCAACTGTATGCTTTCCTTCTATACCAGTTTTTTATTTCTATTTCTAAAAATTTAGGTAGGTTTTGTCTTAGCTTTGGCTGCTAAAATAAAGCATAATAGACCAGTGGCTCAAACACAACAGAAATCTCTTGTCACAATTCTGGGAGCTAGATTTCCAAGATCACAGTGTTAGGATGTTTAGGGTCCGGTGAGTGTCCTCTTCCAGGTTACAGACAACTGACTGCCCACTGTGTCCTCACATGGTGGGAAGAGGGGAAGAGGGCTCTCAGGGGTCTCTTTTATGAGGTCACTAGTCCCATTCATTCTGGAGGAGGCAGCCCACTCCAGAATTCTTGCCTGAAAAATCTCATAGACAGAGGATCCTCTCGGGCTACAGTCCATGGGAGTCACATGGACTCCCAGAAGAGTCCAAAAGAGTTGGACACAACTTAGCGACTGAGCACGCACAAAATCCCATGTATAAGGGCTCCTTCCTCATGACCTAATTGCTCCCCACAGGCCCTACTTCTATTACCATCATACTGAAGGGATTACAGCTATGAACTTGGGAAAACACAAATATTCCTTCCATAACAGGTTGTATTTGCAACAATAGAAGAGAGTTTTCATCCAAATTCAGCTCCTCAGTGAGGCATTGAGGAAAAATGTCTATGAGCTCTTTGTATTCCTACGTGCATGACTCCAGAGGCCTGGCCACAGAATTCAGTGGATATTAACTAACTTCTTACTGTAGAACCCCAACCACTTCCTGCCTCCCACCAGAGAGAACCAGGAATGTGGAGCACAAAGACTGGCACACCAGAGACGGCCGTGAATTTCATCGGAAGGATAATGAATTCATGCAATCACACTAGGGTCCCATCTGAGCCTAACTGTTGAGACTGACATCAACAGCCGAACCCAGAAGTCCTTGCCAAGCTTTTCTCTGATGACATCTTTTTAAAACTTGCATAATATCACATTGGAAAGAAGTAGGGCTTCGTTCTTCTTGACTTTCCTCTGTGCAAGGAAATCTTTGTCAGCTCGGTGGCTGAGACAGCCAGCTTTTCGGCTGTGGGAATTTTCCAATGGCATGAGAGAGCTTCATTAGAAATCGTCTCCACTCTCACCCTCCAGAGGAAAATAAAAAGAAATGATGACTCCAAACAACAGATATTTTTTTCTTTTTATTTTCCTGACTCTATTTTCATGGGTTATTAACTTGCATGTTTAAAATTATGTCACTTTTTATGATTTATAAAAAATACTGTTTACAGTTACACAAAGCACAAAAGATGCTAACTAAATATGATGGAAAGATGGAGATAGCTGCCCAGTCTGAACACAAGAGGAGAAACCCTGCTGGGAGCTGACTAATGATTTGTTTAGTCAGCATTTGGCGGCCCAGTGAAAGACAAACATAGCAGATACCAAGAGGAAATATCTGTACTACATGTCAGAGAGACAGCCAGGCTTCCTATGACAGACAGCTTTATTTGAGGGAATTATCAATAGAATTATGAAATGAAGTGAAGTATGTATATGTAAGAACTCTCTAAAAGCAATAAAGTAAATATATATGGCTTCCCCTTCTAAGTATTGTCATTTCCCCAATAACTCAGTGGTAAAGAATCTGCCCGCAGTGCAGGAGATGCAGGAGACATGGGTTTGATCTCCCTGTCAGGAAGATTCCCTGGAGAAAGGCATGGCAACCTACTCCAGTATTCTTGCCTGAAGAATTCCATGGACAGAGGAACCTGGTGGGCTACAGTCCATGGGGATGCAAAGAGGCAGACAGGAATGAGCACAAGCACACCCCTTCTAAAATTCCTTTGAAACAAACTATAAACCTTTGAGTTTCTAAGTAGGCAACTGTTTAGTAGTTTAAAAAGGCCTGAATAATAAATTCCAAAAGGCTGACAGATAATTAAGATATCTGAATTGTCTAGCAGAACATGGCAGAGATTTGGTTTCATAATTGATTCAAATGAAATATTACATTTTGAAAAAGTCTGTGTGTGGTTTGAGAAGCTGCTTTATAGGCTTTGGAGAGCACCTGGTGTTATATTCTAGGCAAACACAAATAATGGAAGTCATGAAAGAAGTGATCTTCCCCACTGCCCAATGTGATACAAAGCCTGGTCCACCACAGTCAGCTGGTGAACAAGCCTTGGATGGATTCATGATGGCATAAGAGGGCCCTCATAGACCTCCAGTGGCTGAAAGAACTCACCAGGCAAACAGCCCTGTAACAGAGCCTGTCCACATTTTTAAAGGAATTCAGTCTGCTGGGTTAGAGCACGGGCCACGGAGAACAGTAGCAGGAGATATGCATTCAGTCAGAATCATTTTTTATCTCCTATGTCAGTAGTTCTCAATTCCGACTGCACCTTAGAATCCCCTGGGGAATTATAAAGCATTCTGGTGCTTGAGCCCTGCCCCCTGAAAATGTGAATAGATTGGTTTGGGGTGGAACTTGGGAGCAAATATTTTTTAAGAGCTCTCCAAAATGATTCTAATTAATAGCTAGGATTTTAAAACATGGTGCCAGACAGTAAACTCCTTGAGGGCATGTTTACTACCAACACTCATCATCTATAGTAATGCCTGGTCCATGGCACATGATAAATAGTGTTGGGAAAAGTTAAACAGAATAAAAACAAACGATTCTCTTCTAACCTAAGATCAGTAGTGTTGCTGCCAGTTCTCCTTTATGTTTATGTCTACACCTTGATGAATACCTGTGGGTCCCATAGCAGTCGTTAGTACAGTACCTTACCTAGACCTGGCAATGTGGGGCCCATACTTTGGAGGGACTTCCTCAAATTTTCTAAGTCTCTTCTAGTGCCTGTTATCGACTGGGAATGGCAGTGCCCTCTTGGTGTGGTGCCCTGTGCCCAGAGCCGAACCTTGGTTTTCGCACTCTCTATTTTGCCTGTGTGCTCAACCAGATACCTCCAGGAGCTTCTAATCAGGAGAGAGGGGTTTGACAGACAGAAATTTCTACGATCCTGGTGTCCCCACAGATATTGAAGCAGATGAAAAGTACAATTTCTCAACCTTGTGTTTCAAAAATGAGCATTAATATAATGCCGCAGGGATAAAAATTTATATTCAGTTGTTTTTGTCTTCAATCCTACAAAATAGATGCTTGGGAAAAGCAAAGATTCTCAACTTCTAATTTTTCAGAACAGAATTTGTATTTAAATGATACATGCTTTGTTATTAGGGTTTCTCTTCCAGTCCTTTTGGTTTCTGAATGTCTTCATTTGTGGTAAACACAGGGAAGATTCCTGCAAGATTGCATTATAGAGAACAGATTTTCCTAGGGAGTGTTAAGGGATCCTTTCACTTAAACAAATAGAAATAACGTATCATGTTTAAAAGTATCCTTCCAGGAGTTTTATGGGAGGGTGGGTTTTTATAACATCAGAGGTGGTGATTGATTCAGAGCAGTCAACCAGTTGGATTGACTTTTCAAAGTTATTTTGGGGAGCTAAAACTATCCATTTTTACCTCCCCTCTCATTACCGCCAGAGGTAGTGGAGAAATTGATAATCTGTTAATTGTGATGATAGCTTGAGAAGTCAATTCACAAAAGTAAGACATCAGTCTTACTTTTTTCCCTTTGCTACAACAAAACTCTCCCTGGGTCAGAGAACAGACATAAATACAGATGTATAGATAGACTGAATAAGGACCAATCACGTGTGAGACAAAAACATTGGCAGCAGGCAGGGAGTATCAGAAGTCAATTAGATACCCTACTCTACCTAAAACAGTGGTCCCCACCCCTTTTGGCACCAGGGATCTGTTTTGTAGGAGACAATTTTTCGGTGGATGGGGATGGGGTGGGGTGGGAGTGGGTGGAGGGTATCCTTCAGGCAGTAAGGAGATAGATGGGGAGTGGCAGATGAAGCTACATTCTCCCACCTCTCCCAGCACTCACCTCTTCCTCCTGTGCGGCTGGGTTCCTAACAGGCTGCAGACTAGTCCGCAGCTCAGGGACTGGGGACCCTGACCTAGAAGATGATCTGTGGAGCTACTGGAGGGAAAGGCCGGGGTAACTTCTTGAAGAAACCTTGGAGTCTTAGAGTTGGAACACTTACTCTTTTCATACTCTCTCTTCAGAAAGGAGATCACTTGTCATGATTCCTGTTAAAGAGGATCTGCAAAGAAGATCCTGTGAGGTTCAGTGGGACACCTGAATGTAGGGAGTGGCTGAGTGGCAGAACCCCCTGGCATGTCTGGGGCTGGCAGGGCACAGGCAGAAGACATCAGATGGCTTTGGACAGAGGGAGAGGGCATCAGCAAGGGGCGGAACAAGTCAGAAGAGGCTATAAATCACCTCCCAGTTTTCCCACAGAGCCAAGGTGGTTGTAACGGTATGTGTAAGCTTTCCAGGGCCCCAGCAGTCACATAAGATGATTAGAAGCATAAGTCAGCTTGCTAAGCTATACCCCATTCCCCAGATACACATGCAGCCAAGGGCCTCCCCTGTGGCTCAGACAGTAAAGAATCCGCCTACAATGCAGGAGACCCAGGTTCGATCCCTGGATGAGGAAGATCCCCCTGAAGAAGGGAATGGCAATCCACTCCAGTATTTTTGCCTGGAGAATTCCACAGACAGAGGAGCCTGGCAGAATACAGTCCATGGGGTCACCAAGAGTTGAACACGACTGAGTGACTAACTCTTTCTACGTTCAAGCGATCAGTACCAGCCTTACTTTGTCCCTGGAAAGAGAGGCCCCTGTCCTGGACCCCATGCTTGAGGGAGCTCCACATACCGCCAACAAATGCATTTGCCAAGAAACACATGGTGATGTCGCCACCAGGGATCTGAGATCAGAGCTGGCACAGACTAACTACAACCCTAAACACTTTTGCTCTGACTGACACTGTTTAGGCTGCAGGGAAGGCTTCTCCACTGGTTTAGACTCTGAACAAAAGGCAGTTGTGTCCAAAGCCCTGAAGGTTTGTGGGCGGTGCTTTTGCAGTGTCTGCCTGAGAGTGTGAGGAGGGTTTTAGCAGTGGATTCAGTGAAAATGCTTCAGGGAGAAAAAAGACTAATTATTTTATAAACCCTTTCTCTCAAATAGTGTGAATACAGAAGATTCCTTTATGATGAGATATTCGTTCCCTCATGGTGCTGACTGTACATTTTCCTCTTCCTCTTTCTGTTTTAGTTTGTACTTCCAGAGGTGCTGGTGAATTTGTCCCCTATTTTTGATGATTAGTCTGATAGGTGAAAAACAATTAGGGCTTCCTAAATGGTGCTAACAGTGAAGAACCCACCTGTCAGTATGGGAGACATAAGAGACCTGAGTTCCATCCCTGGGTTGGGAAGATTCCCCTGGAGGAGGGCAACTCGCTCCAGTATTGTTGCCTGGAGAATCCCGTGGACAGAGGAGTGTGGCGGGCTACAGTACATGAGATCGCAAAGAGCCGGACACAACTGAAACAACTTATCGCACACAAGAAACATTTGCCTATTGTTCATGTAATCGTTAAACGTGTACAAATGCAGGCTTAGTTGCAATGTGCATGAAACATGATTCCTTTGCTTTATACTGGCAATTTCATGGGCATTAAATTCCAGAATTACAAATAATTTGGCTTTTTAAAAATATTTCATAAGATTTAATTCAAATGCTTAAAATTTTTTAATTTTCATCTTTAGTGAAATCATTTTGACTTAAAATTGGGTGAAAAATTGAATTGATACATTATATTTTGTAGTTTGCCTTTTAATAAATAATTTTAAATATTTTGAAAGAAATCTTGCTTATTTTAAAATTGAAAAAAATAAGGATTTCCCTGGTGGTCCAGTGGTTAAGACTCCATGCTTCCACTACCGGAAGCACAGGTTTGATCCCTGGTCAAGTACCCACACACTGTGCTGTGCTGCCAATTTTTTTTAATAGATAAAATTGGAAAAAAATAGTTTTATTTGCTAACATCTACTTGAAATTTTCTTAAAATTAATCCAAATTTTATGTATAAATATAATTATACTTTCAATTGATTTGATCATTACAGACACAAGAATACAAGTTATGTGTGAAAATTTTGATTATATCAACATAATTAGTGATTTTACTTGAAACCAGGGCCAAAAATTTAGATTCTAGGGAACAAACATGTACCAATTTCTAGACGATCACTCACCCAAACATCAGTTCAGTTCAGCCACTCAGTCATATCTAACTCTTTGTGACTCCAGGGACTGCGGCATGCCAGGCTTCCCTGTCCATCACTGACTCCTGGAGCTTGTTCAAATTCATGTCCATCGAGTTGGTGATACCATCCAACCATCTCATCCTCTGTCATTCCTTTCTCCTCCTGCCTTCAATCATTCCCAGCATCAGGGTCTTTTCCAAGGAGTTTTTCACATCAGGTGGTCAAAGTATTGGAGTTTCAGCTTCAGCATCAGTCCTTCCAATGAATATTCAGAATTGATTTCCTTTAGGATTGACTGGTTGGATCTCCTTGCAGTCCAAGGGACTCTCAAGAGTCTTCTCCAGCATCCCAATACAAAATCATCAATTCTTCAGTGCTCAGCTTTCTTCACAGTCCAACTCTCACATCCATACATGACTACTGAAAAAACCATAGCTTTGACTAGACGAACATTTGTTAGCAAAGTAATGTCTCTGTTTTTTAATATGCTGTCTAGGTTTGTCTTAGCTTTTCTTCCAAAGAGCAAGCATCTTTTAATTTCATGGCTGCAGTCACCATCTGCAGTGATTTTGGAGTGCCCCCTCCGAAAAACAATCTGTGACTGTTTCCATTGTTTCCCCATCTATTTGCCCTGAAGTGATGGGACCAGATGCCATGATCTTAGTTTTCTGAATGTTGAGTTTTAAGTCAGATTTTTCACTGTCCTCTTTCACTTTCAAGAGGCTCTTTAGTTCTTCCCTTTCTGCCATAAGGGTGGTGTCATCTGCATATCTGAGGTTATTGATATTTCTCCCAGCAATCTTGATTCCAGCTTGTGCTTCATCAAGCCTGGCATTTTGCATGATGTACTCTGCATATAAGTTAAATAAACATATTTAACTTTATGCAAACCCAAACATAGCCAGCCCATTGAAAGAATGCCCAGGCATATATAATGCAAATTAAATTTAATTGATATTTTGCTAACTCGAAGCTTTGTATATATTTTTCTGACTTGTTCTTACAAAGTATATTTTCAGCTTAGGACAATAGAATCTATTTCATTTAGCACTTAGTTAACTTGATTTATGATTCTTAAATATATAGACTTAAGGCATGTGGGCCTCCATTTGCCTCAGGACTTGTAAAGATTGGGTATGTGCATGCTCTGTGGCTAAGTCATGTCTGACTCTTTGCGACCCAGTGGACTGTAGCCTGTCAGCCTCCTCTGTCCATGGAATTTACCAGGCAAGAATACTGGAGTGGATTGCTATTTCCTCCTCCAGGGGATCTTCCTGACCTAGGGATGGAACCCACATTCCCTGCATTGGGAGGAAGATTCTTTACTGCTGAACTACCTGGGAACCAGTAAAGGTTAGATAGGTGGGAGGAAATTCCACCAAGAGGTCATGGCAGACCCCCTCTCTGGGGATGAAGCAGAAGTGAAACTCAGGACTGCTGGGAGCATACAAGGATTCTTCTACCAATAGCAACATACCTGCTACCAGACTGGGTGCTGACAGTGGCAGCTAGAATCAGCAGAGCAGTGACTGTACCCAGATATTCAGTTTCCTGCCCACTGACCTGTGCCAGCTAGCTCACTCATTCTGATCTTCACATCTTCCTAAAGCCTTCACAAAAGTCAAGCATGAGATCCCTTCTCTGGAATTTGAGTAAGCGTAGGGAGGGAAGGCAGTTTGGAGAAAGAATTCTGAACTGGATAGTGATTGAAATAATAGTAGATATATCTGTAAATAATACAGATATGCAGGAGATGCAAGAGATATGGGTTTGATCCTGGTTCAGGAAGATCCCTTAGAGGAGAAGGTGGCAACCCACTGCAGTATTCTTGCCTGAAAGTCCCATGGACGTAGGAGCCTGACGGGTTACAGTTTATAGAGTCACCAAGAGTTGGACATGACTGAGCAACTGAGCACAGCTCATACTAAATCAGGTAGAACTTACCTGATTGTGCTATATTTTATTTTCCTGCTGTAGAACAGAAATCTGCTGTGAACCTGTGAAAGTCACGCAGTCATGTCCGACTCTTTGTGACCCCATGGACTATAGCCTGCGAGGCTCCCCTGTCTATGGAATTCTCCAGGCCAGAATACTGAAGTGGGTAGCCATTCTCTTCTCCAGGGGATCTTCCCAACCCAGGGGTCAAACCCAGATCTTCTGAATTGCAGGTGAATTCTTTACCGTCTGAGTCACCAGGGAAGACAGACATGGGAGCCTGTATGTGGAAAGGGGGCACCAATACAAAAATAAAGTGAGTTTCATATTTGCCAACATCTGATTTTCACTTTTACAGTGCATACCTCTTACTAGTAGCACCTTACTGGAAACTAGAACACTTTTAAATGGTAGAGATCAGCAAACATTGAAAGATGGGAAATTATTGATTTCTTGGCTTGTCACAGTAATTTGTAACCCTAGGTGTACAAAAAAATTACCTACAGACTTCAAAAATATGCCAATTTCCTCACTCCATCTCGGATTAATTAAATCTTAATCTCTGGATTTAGGACTTAGTATGTGTATGTTATAAAGGCGACTCAAGTGACTCTATTCATCATAAGTGGCCAGTGTTGTAACTCACAGAACAGGTGTCTGCCTGGTCAACTCTTTGCCAGTTTTACATCTGTCCTCAAATCACGTCAGGTTCACCAGTTAATACTGCACTCTTTCTTTTCTCCCTATCTGTGTTGTCATGGTGAAAAATCCTGCCAATTGATTAGGTCCTTTGCCTCAGGTGCCTTTCACAACAGCTTGTTTACTGAGGAGTGTGTGACAATCACAGCAGTGACCTGGGAAATAAGCTTGTGTCAAAGCCAATTAGTTTTCCTGTTTCTATTTTAATGAAGCAAATCAATTAAGAGGGCTGCAACTGGAAAATTCCTGGCTCTGCCAGATCAGCAGTGCTTGGGTATTATGTGATTAGGCACCAAATTCATTTGTTCATTCATTCATTCATTCAACAAGCATATATTGAGCACCAACTATATGCTAGACACTGGAAATAAAATGATGAATAAAGATATAATCTTAACCTTCAAAGAACTGCTTTTCCATTTGTCAACTCAGAATGCAATTATTCCTCAGCCACCTAGAGCTGACCTGTTCTTACTCCCCCAATTTATCTCTCCTTTCTAGACTATGGGATTTGATAGGCCTGTACTTTATTTGGAAAAGTCACCAATTTTTAATTTTATAAGAAAAAAAAAAGCAAACGGAAGTAATACTTAGCAAGTAATTCACCTTAGCATAAGGAACTGCCATTTAAATTAAACAAATTTAGCTTCATGAAAAAACTCTACACTATTTTTTTTTTTTCTAATTTTGCTGCCTCCCAACAACCTTTATCCACAACATTTGGTTAAAACTAAATAACTGACTTTCTTTTTCCTTTCTTTCCTGATAGTGAATAGTATTCATTAAACTTCTCTAAATAAATATTCTGGGAGCTAAATTATACTTCTGACCAAGATGGAATAACAGGATGAGATTTATTCCCCTACCTTAAGCAATCAATAAATAAAGTGAAAGTGAAAGTCACTCAGTAGTGTCTGACTCTTTGCGAACCCATGGACTATACAGTCCATGGAATTCTCCAGGCCAGAATACTGGAGTGGGAGCCTTCCCTTCTCCAGGGGATCTTCCCAATCCAGGGATTGAACCCAGGTCTCCCGCATTGTAGGCAGATTATTTACCGGCTGAGCCACAAGGAAGTTCAATCAATAAATAAAGAAAATATTATATGAAACAATAGTTTTCAAGATACTTGATATCATATATTCCTAAAAGAAAGGAGACAAATGAGGTGAGCCCTCTATTTATCTTTGTTTGCTGTCTTAAGAGAGATTCCAGTCTGTAATGCAGAAAAGGGATTTGATTTAAGTCATACCTGAATGGTCTAGTGGTTTTCCCCACTTTCTTCAATTTAAGTCTGAATTTGGCAATAAGGAGTTCATGATCTGAGCCACAGTCAGCTCCCAGTCTTGTTTTTGCTGACTGTATAGAGCTTCTCTATCTTTGGCTGCAAAGAATATAATCAATCTGATTTTGGTGTTGATCATCTGGTGATGTCCATGTGTAGAGTCTTCTCTTGTGTTGTTGGAAGAGGGTGTTTGCTATGACCAGTGTGTTCTCTTGGCAAAACTCTGTTAGCCTTTGCCCTGCTTCACTCTATATTCCAAGGCCAAATTTGCCTGTTACTCCAGGTGTTTCTTGACTTCCTCCTTTTGCATTCCAGTCCCCTATAATGAAAAGGATATCTTTTTTGGGTGTTAGTTCTAAAAGGTCTTTAGGTCTTCATAGAACCGTTCAACTTCAGCTTCTTCAGTGTTACTGGTTGGGGCATAGGCTTGGATTACTATGATATTGAATGGTTTGCCTTGGAAATGAACAGAGATCATTCTGTTGTTTATGAGATTGCATCCAAGTACTGCATTTTGGACTCTTTTGTTGACCATGATGGCTACTCCATTTCTTCTAAGGGATTCCTGCCCACAGTAGTAGATATAATGGTCATCTGAATTAAATTCACCCATTCCAGCCCATTTTAGTTCACTGATTCCTAGAATGTCGATGTTCACTCTTGCCATCTCCTGTTTGACCACTTCCAATTTGCCTTGATTCATGGACCTAACATTCCAGGTTCCTATGCAATATTGCTCTTTACAGCATCGGACCTTGCTTCTATCACCAATCACATCCACAACTGGGTATTGTTTTTACTTTGGCTCTGTCACTTCATTCTTTCTGGAGCTATTTCTCAACTGATCTCCAGTAGCATATGGGGCACCTACCGACCTGGAGAGTTCATCTCTCAGTGTCATATCTTTTTGCCTTTTCATACTGTTCATGGGGTTCTCAAGGCAAGAATACTGAAGTGGTTTGCCATTCCCTTCTCCAGTGGACCACATTCTGTCAGACCTCTCCACCATGACCCACCCATCCTGGGTGGTCCCACACGGCATGGATTAGTTTCATTGTGAAAAAGTTGGCTTAAAGCTCAACATTCAGAAAACGAAGATCATGGCATCTGGTCCCATCACTTCATGGCAAATAGATGGGGAAACAGGAGAAACAGTGTCAGACTTTATTTTTTTGGGCTCCAAAATCACTGCAGATGGTGACTGCAGCCATGAAATTAAAAGATGCTTACTCCTTGGAAGGAAAGTTATGACCAACCTAGATAGCGTATTCAAAAGCAAAGATATTACCTTGCCAACAAAGGTCCGTCTAGTCAAGGCTATGGTTTTACCAGTAGTCATGTATGGATGTGAGGGTTGGACTGGGAAGAAAGCTGAGCACCGAAGAATTGATGCTTTTGAACTGTGGTGTTGGAGAAGACTCTTGAAAGTCCCTTGGACTGCAAGGAGAGCCAACCAGCCCATTCTAAAAGAGATCAGTCCTGGGTGTTCTTTGGAAGGAATGATGCTAAAGCTGAAACTCCAGTCCTTTGGCCACCTCATGCCAAGAGTTGACTTATTGGAAAAGACTCTGATGCTGGGAGGGATTGGGGGCAGGAGGAGAAGGGGACGACAAAGGATGAGATGGCTAGATGGCATCACTGGCTGGATGGCATCACTGACTCGATGGACGTGAGTTTGAGTGAACTCTGGGAGTTGGTGATGGACAGGGAAGCCTGGCGTGCTGTGATTCATGGCGTCACAAAGAGTCGGACACGACTGAGCGACTGAACTGAACTGAACTGAACTGAATGCAGAAAAGGGCAAACCCAGGTGGAACCTGGACTTTTCTCTGACTTGAGATGGAGTTGAAAGCCTGGGGTGAACAAGGTTCCTAGAGTTCACAGGAAAGAACACTGAGAAAGAAAGAGCTATACAAAGATATCTGAAAATCTGAAGCATTTCCCTTGACTCTTCAGTTGAGCACTGACGCATATGCCTGTGAGGTAACTACCTTAGACCAGGGACACAATCACCTGGAATGGGTAGAGAAAGAGTGCCTGGCACTCATACAGGGTCATAATCATTCTTATAGTCAGAAATCACGCTGGAAAACCTCCTGATTCATGGCACAGTGGGGGAAGTACTCAAAAGGGTGCTATCTTAGTAGTGGGAAATAATTATTAATAGCTGTATACAGAGGACTGTTCTGATCCCATCTAATAAATCATAGAGCAAGACCTGAAAAAAACAAAATTCTTTCCACATAACATAACTGTATCCCAGAACAAGGTGCAGGAATATTTATATAAACATTGTAAAACATAAAACAAGGTAAAATTGACAATGACTAGAACTCAATAAAAAATTACCAG
Source organism: Ovis aries (assembly GCF_016772045.2). NCBI lineage: Eukaryota > Metazoa > Chordata > Mammalia > Artiodactyla > Bovidae > Ovis > Ovis aries. The sequence goes on along the minus strand of NC_056069.1, from coordinate 38,065,314 downwards.
GCATACAAATAATTACTAGGGATCAGGAAATAATCAATCAATCAAAATAAACTCAGAATTAGGTAAATGTTAGGATTAGCAGACAAGAATATCAAAATGGGCTTCCCTGGTGGCTCAGTGGTAAAGAATCTGCTTGCCAATGCAGGAGATTTGAGTTTTTCCCTGCGTTGGGAAGATCCCCAGAGGAGGAAATGGCAACCCACTCCAGTATTCTTACCAGGAAAATCCCATGGACAGAGAAACATGGTGGGCTACAGCCCATGGGGTCACAAAAGAGTCAGACATGACTTTGTGACTAAACAACAATGACAAATATCAAAATAGTGATTAAAACTATATTCCATATGTTCAAAAAGTTAAATTGAGACTTTTATGAAAGATACAAAAATAGACCCAAATAGAAATAAAATGTCTAAAACAAAAAAATACACTGGGTGTAATTAGCAGAAGATTGAACGCTGGAGGTAAAAAAATTAGTGAATTTTCAAGTAGACTAACAGATATTATTGAAAATATGATGTATAGAAAAAAGATTTAAAAATAAATGAATAGATTATCTGTGAGCTGTTGGACTAACTTCAAGTGAACTAATATATATGTATTAATAATTTGAGCTAGCAAGAGGTGTGAGAGGTGAAGGCAGGAAAAAATATTTGAAAAAATAATAACAAAAACTTTTCCAAGTTTGATGAAAATTATAAACCCACAAATTCAAGCACAAGAAGAGTAGAACTACACCAAAGCATGTCATAATCAAAACCAATGGTAAAGGGAACATTTTTTTTAAGCAGTCAGCAAACATGGGCGTATATCACATGATATATGCAGAACGCAGAATAACAAAGATAATAATAGAAGATTCTACATTGGAAACAATACAACAAATTAGACAATAAAGCAATGTCTTTAAAATACTAAAAAAAAAAAAAGAAAAACCCACTTTGAATCTAAAATTCTACTACAGGCAAAAATATTGTTCAAACTAAAGGCAAAGTAAATAATATTTTAAACACAAAAACCTGAAAGAGAACTAATTATCAGCATACTTTTACTATAAGAGATGCTAAAAGAAGTCCATTAGGCACTGGAAAACTATATTAATTATATTGGAAATATGGCTCTATACAAAGGAATGATTACCACTGGAAATGATAATTATATGGGTAAATATATAAGATTTTTTTCATTATTTGAATACATTTGAAGGACAGTTGTTTTAAAAGAATAGTAACAGTTTGTGTGAGATTTACAATATTTTCAAAAATGAAATCTGTGACAACAATGGCACAAATATTAAGAGGGAAGAAATAAGAGTATATTATCATAAGGTTCTCATAGTATAAGTGATAAAATATACTTAAAGTTTTCAAGCTGTGATAAGTGAAAGGTGTGGCTTATAAACCTTAAAGCAACTATTGAAATAAAACAAAAATTTATAGCAAGTGAACCAAAAAAGGAGGTAAAATATAATAATAATAAAATGCTTCAAGAGAATGAGAAGACAAGCCAGACTGGGAGAAGATATTTCAAAAATATATCTGTTAAAAGACTGTAATCCAAAAGATACAAAGAGTGCTTAAAACTCAATAATAAATGACCTACATGTAAAACCCCCAAACTGTAAAACTTCTGGTGGAAAATACAGGAAAAATATCTTTGTGACCTTGGATTAGGCAAAGATTTCATAGATAGGATATGAGAGGCTCACAGGTATGAGTCATAAAATAAATGATATGATGTTACGACCCATAAGCATGAGTCATAAAAGGAAAATTTGATATATTCAACTGTCAGAATTTAAAACTTCTGCTCCTCAAAGGACACTGTTAGGAAACTAAAAAGGCAAACTACAAACTGAAAGAAAAATTTAAAATAATGTATCAATAAAGGACTCATATCCAGAACAGAACAAACTCTCAAAAGTTAATAAAAAGAAAACTCAATTTTTATTGCTTTAGAATCAATTTCAATTTTGAAAACAAACTTTTTTTAATGTCATCAGGAAAAGACATAATTTACAAATTTATGAATTATAAAAACAAAATGTATAACCAGAATTTCTATGAGATAAATTCTACCTTGGTTTCCAAACCACTGTGGCTATAAAAGACAGATATATATATATATATATATATATATATATATATATATATATATATATAACTAGAATTGGGACTAAAACTAAATAAACAAATAGATAATTACTCACTAAAATAAAACTCAGCCAAGTCAGTGGCAAACAGGTACACAGAATACTGATAGAATGAGTCAGATCTTAAGATATACTCAATGGTGTCTTATACTCTTGGCTACTTAATAAGCTGATGCAAAAAAATTTTTTTAAGAGTAGAGGAAGGCAGACGGACTGCACATCATGCTTTTTTTTCTTTAATTGGAGTGTAATTGTTTTACAGTTTTGTGTTGGTTTTTGCCACACAACCGTAACTTATATACATATCCCCTCCTTCTGGAGCCTCCCGCCCACCTCCATTCCCTCCCACCTCCATTTCCTCCCCACACCCTAGGTCATCACAGAGCACCAGGCTGGGCTCCCAGTGTTTTCACAATGCTCCTACTACCTATTCATGAAAACGTAAAGGTCATCTCCTAAGAGCTGGGGAAGGAAAGATGTCAGTCATCCATGGGGAAGTGGAAAACATGGAGAAGGCTGGAATCATCATATGGTATACATAGAAATACATTTCCAAACATTCCAGCACGTACTGCATTCTAAGTTGCCTTGGCATAGACTCAAGTCTTTACACCAGTAACCTGCAGCCAAGTTTTTAATCTCACAGACCTTGAAACGAAAAGAGAGATTAGAAATGAAAATTTTTTCACTCTCTTCCAGTTCCCCAGACCATTAGATTATTTAGAAGTTGGAGCACTAAAACAAAAGTTAAGCAAAAGACTATAATTAAAAATCTATTTCAGCAATTGCTGCCTAGTTTTTGTTCCATTTCCTTACTTTTAAATTGTGATTAAGAAATGAGATTAGAGAGAGACAGTATGCAAGACTGTGAACTAGTCAATATTTAGATGCAGGAATCCAGCAGCTGAAACACTGAAATCTATACAGTTATTTGGAAAAAAAAAAAAAAACAAAACAACAACAACATTTAGAAATCACCCTGGTGATTCAAACGGTAAAGAATCTACCTGCAATGTAGGAGACCCGGGTTTGACACCTGGGTTAGGAAGATTCCCCTGGAGAAGGGAATGGCAACCTACTCCAGTATTATTGTCTGAAAAATCCCATGGACAGAGGAGCCTGGTGGGCTACAGTCCACGGGGTTGCAAAGAGTCAGAGAAAACTGAGCAACTAACACTTGTAGAGATCACTGCTGCTGCTGCTGCTAAGTCACTTCAGTCATGTCCGACACTGTGTGACCCCATAGCTGGCAGCCCGCCAGGCTCCCTTGTCCCTGGGATTTTCCAGGCAAGAACACTGGAGTGGGTTGCCATTTCCTTCTCCAATGCATGAAACTGAAAAGTGAAAGTGAAGTTGCTCAGTGGAGTCCGACCCTCAGCGACCCCATGGACTGCAGCCTTCCAGGCTCCTCCGTCCATGGGATTTTCCAGGCAAAAGTACTAGAGTGGGGTGCCATTGCCTTCTCTGTGTAGAGATCACTAGACTTGTAGAAAATCCAAATTAAAAATATTTTAATCTTATCTTCTTAAGCCAATGAGAAATAGCTTAAAATTGCACATTTTTGACATTTAAATTTATTCTTCCAAATTGCCTGCTGAGTCTAGAAATGAGACAAACGTCCTTGTTGAGCTGGTCTTCTCTCTCTGTTACTCTCTTATGTTCTCGTGACAGGGGTGAAGATGTGCTCAATATATAGCTAAGAAATCCTCAAGATAGTGAAACATAGTCCAAAAGCCAAAAATCAACAACTTCAAGGGTAGATCTTTACTGAGAATGTTTGGCCTAATCACCCATTCTTTGCATTTTTTGTATTATTTTATGATGATAAAAACCCTGCTGCTGCTGCTGCTGCTAAGTTGCTTCAGTCGTGTCCAACTCTGTGCGACTCCGTAGATGGCAGCCCACCAGGCTCCCCCATCCCTGGGATTCTCCAGGCAAGAACACTGGAGTGGTTGCCATTTCCTTCTCCAATGCATGAAAGTGAAAAGTGAGAGTAAAGTCGCTCAGTCGTGTCTAACTCCTAGCAACCCCATGGACTGCAGCCTACCAGGCTCCTCCATCCATGGGAGTTTCCAGGCAAGAGTACTGGAGTGGGGTGCCCTCAGGCAATCTAAATATGTGTATCAAGTATCCATACAATATGAACAAAGAAGCCAAAAATCTAATTGTCTAGCCAGAACTGATGACTGCTTAGGGCATCCATGATAAATTGTAATCTTCAATTAATGGACTAAGTGGTCTAGAGGGTCTTCTTTCTCTTGTGCTTTTCAGTGACACAAGGACTTTTTAAGACTTCCATCAACTGTTTTTATTGATGAAGCTTCTAGAGTTTCACACAGATTATGCTTGTGTATCTCAGAAGCAGCTATGTAGGAATAGCAAGCTATTGGACTCAGAATTGTATCATTATTGGGTAAAGAAGTGAAGTGAAGTGAAAGTTGCTCAGTTGTGTCTGACTTTGCGATCCCATAGACTATACAGTCCGTGGAACTCTCCAGGCCAGAATACTGGAGTGGGTAGGCATTCTCTTCTCCAAGGGATTGTCCCAACCCAGGGATCGAATCCAGGTCTCCATCTTCCCAACCCAGGGATAGAACCCAGATGTCCCACATTGCAGGCAGTTTCTTTACCAGCTGAGCTACCAATGCTCCCAAAAGAAGATACGGAAATGTAAAGAGTTCTGGAAGCAGAATATAGGACAACTTTTAACTTTTGGCTAATTCGTATGATAAGACAATCACAAACCCATGAAGGACTCCACACTCTCAATCTACTGGAAAAAATTTGTTTTAAAATATTAAGTCCTTTGTGCCATCCTAAAAAGCACCCTATGTACTGTTCAGAGGGCTTCCCTGATGGCTCAGTAGGTAAAGAATCTGCCTGCAACGCAGGAGACACAGGAGTCGTGGATTTGATCCCAGGGTTGGGAAGATCCCATGGAGAAGGGCATGGAAACCCACTCCAGTATTCTTGTCTAGAGAATCCCCATGGACAGAGGGGCCTGGCGGGCTGCAGTCCATAGGATTGCAAAGAGTCGGACATGACTGAGCAACTAAGCGCACACACATGTACCTATTCAGACCTGAATGCTACCAGTTTTAGTTTTTACTAAATAGTTAAAATTTGATAACCAAACCATTTTAATTAATACTTTTTTCATTACGCCTTTAAGTATACTTTCTCCAGATGTTTTATTCTCCTGGAAAAATAAGCATAATTTTTGCTCTTCATCTTATTTTATTAGGATTAAGTGCCAGCCCGTATAATATGCCAGTTTTGCTGTTTACATTATCTGCAAACACAATGAATTGGATCCTGAGAAACAAACTAAGAAATAATGCAAGAATATAAACTTTACATAGCATCCTCTGCTTGGGAAGTGACCACATCTTTTTTTGCTGCTGACCAGAACTGAGAAATACAGATGTACATAAAAATTGTTTTAATTTAAAAATTAACTAACTTTTAATGCCTAAGGAAGTGGACTACACAAATGGTTTGGAGGCCTTATTAATATTTTTGACCAAATAAATCCTCATTTTATTTAAGAAAGTTTCTCTCACACCTTCTCAAAGAAGTCTCTAAAAACACCATTCTAGGAGAAGTAATATCAGCATCAGTTCAGTTCAGTTCAGTCGCTCAGTCGAATCCAACTCTTTGCGACCCCATGAATCACAAATAATCTCTGAAGATGAAGAATTTGGATGAATCATGACTTTATGGTTTTTTGTTTTATGAAGTTTATATTATTATTTTGTTGTTTCCTTTGTCCAGAATCAGAGACATGACAGCATTCTAATGAGCCATTTGCAAGTTTCCTTTGCTCTTAACATATATCACAACCTCTGTTCCTTTAAACTTATACAGAAATTTATCAGTGGTTACCAGAATTCAATTTTTATCAAATTAAGAGTGTTTATACCAGAAATAAAAATAATAAAGCTAATTGGAAGACCATGATCTTTGTACTATTTTTCCAGCTGTCCCTGTTAGAACTTATTGCCTGGTGCTTGGAACAACATTTTTCTTCCTGCCTGTGAGACCCTGAGATGTTGGACTTGGTGTTTGTTCTTTCATTCAAAACATCAAGAACTACATCTCTGGGCAATTTAAAAACTGAGGACAGCAGTGAGCAAACAAAGTCCCTGTTCTTTAGCGCTGTGCTGGATGCAGACTGGGCAGTGGAAGTGGAAGTAAGGAACTGGAGGTTAGAAAGTGATCCTTGACCGTTCGTTTCCTATCTTGGGGAGCCTGGTAAAGTGGAAAGATCCAGGGCTCTTGGGAATTTGGCAGGCAAACTCTTGATGAATTGGACTTAGGCTGGTGTCTCACCGTACTCAGTGCTGTTTCTGTTCCTGAGGTTTGACTGTGACATGGACCATCTGGGCTCCTTCTCTCAGACTCTTCTAGAAAGAGTCTAATGTGTTTTAACTTCATTTCTTTCTACCAGCCCTTGCCTACTTAACTGAAGTACAACTTCTCTCTCTTTTTTTATTCTTCATTTCCCTATTCATTTCATTTTATTAAGCCTACTGATGACTTTTGGACATAATAAGAATAACACATTTTATTAAGCCCAAATAAAAACTGTGGTTTGAAATAAAATGAGCTAAAATTAATAAAGGGCTCCTCTTGCTGGCTCAGCAATAAAGAATCTGCCTGCAATGCAGGAGACACATGTTTAATCCCTGGGACAGGATGATTTCGTGGAGAAGGAATGGCAACGCACTCCAGTATTCTTGCCTGGAAAATTCCATGGACTGGGGATCCTGGTGGGCTACAATCCATGGGGTTGCAAAGAGGTGGACATGACTGAGTGTGCACACGATATTAATAAACAGTGACAGCAACCTAGCTACAAAGCCCTCACAATTCAGTCGCTCTGTCATATCCAACTCTTTGTGACCCCATGGACTGCAGCACACCAGGCCTCCCTGTCCATCACCAACTCCCAGAGTTTACGAAAACTCACGTCAATTGAGTCAGTGACGCCATCCAACCATCCCATTCTCTGTCGTCCCCTTCTCCTCCTGCTCCCAATCCTTGCCAGCATCAGGGTCTTTTCAAATTAGTCAGTTCTTCGCATCAGGTGGCCAAAGTATTAGAGTTTCAGCTTCAGCATCAGTCCTTCCAATGAATATTCAGAACTGATTCCGTTTATGATTGATTGGTTTGATCTCCTTGCAGTCCAAGGGTCTCTCAAGAGTCTTCTCCCAACACCACAGTTCAAAAGCATCAATTCTTCAGTGCTCAGCTTTCTTCATGATCCAACTCTCATATCCATACATGATTACTGGAAAAACCATAGCTTTGGTTACATGGATCTTTGCTGGCAAAGTAATGTCTCTGCTTTTTAATATGCTGTCTATATTGGTCATTGAGTTAGACAAGGCTGTGGTCCATGTGATCAGATTGGCTAGTTTTCTGTGATTATGGTTTCAGTGTGTCTGCCCTCTGACGCCCTCTTGCAACACCTAACAGCTTACTTAGGTTTCTCTTACCTTGGATGTGGAATATCTCTTCACGGCTGCTCCAGCAAAGCGCAGCTGCTGCTCCTTACCTTGGACAAGGGGTATCTCCTCACCACCGCCCTCCTGAGCTTGAACGTGGAGTAGCTCCTCTCAGCCCTTCTGCACCCAAGAAGCCACTGCTCCTTGGACGTGGGGTAGCTCCTCTAGGCCGCCGCCCATGACCTCAGACGTCAGGTAGCTCCTCTCAGCCATGCTTCTGCACGGTCCAAAGCAAGCCATGCCATGTGGGGCCAATCAAGAAGGACAGGTCATGGTGGAAAGGTCTGACAAAATGTGGTCCACTGGAGAAGGGAATGGCAAACCACTTCAGTATTCTTGTCTTGAGAACCCCATGAACAGTATGAAAAGGCAAAACAATAGGATACCTAAAGATGAACTCCCCAGGTCAGTAAGTGCCCAATATGCTACTGGAGATCAGTGGAGAAGTAACTCCAGAAAGAATGAAGGGATGGAGCCAAAGCAAAAACAATACCCAGTTGTGGATGTGATTGGTGATAGAAGCAAGGTCCGATGGTGTAAAGAACAATATTGCATAGGAACCTGGAATGTTAGGTCCATGAATCAAGGCAAATTGGAAGTGGTCAAACAGGAGATGGCAAGAGTGAACATTGACATTCTAGGAATCAGCCAACTAAAATGGACTGGAATGGGTGAATTTAATTCAGATGACCATTATATCTACTACTGTGGGCAGAAATCCCTTAGAAGAAATGGAGTAGCCATCATGGTCAACAAAAGAGTCCAAAATACAGTACTTGGATGCAATCTCAAAAATGACAGAATGGTCTCTGTTCGTTTCCAAGGCAAACCATTCAATATCACAGTAATCCAAGCCTATGCCCCAACCAGTAATGCTGAAGAAGATGAAGATGAACAGTTCTATGAAGACCTACAAGACCTTTTAGAACTAACACCCAGAAAAGATGTCCTTTTCATTATAGGGGACTGGAATGCAAAAGGAGGAAGTCAAGAAACACCTGGAGTAACAGGCAAATCTGGCCTTGGAATACAGAGTGAAGCAGGGCAAAGGCTAATAGAGTTTTACCAAGAGAATGCACTGGTCATAGCAAACACCCTCTTCCAACAGCACAAGAGAAGACTCTACACATGGACATCACCAGATGGTCAACACTGAAATCAGATTGATTATATTCTTTGCAGCCAAAGATGGAGAAGCTCTATCCAGTCAGCAAAAACAAGACCAGGAGCTGACTGTGGCTCATATCATGAACTCCTTATTGCCAAATTCAGACCCAAATTGAAGAAAGTGGGAAAAACCACTAGATCATTCAGGTATGACCTAAATCAAATCCCTTATGATTATACAGTGGAAGTGAGAAATGGATTTAAGGGACTAGAGCTGATAGAGTGCCTGATGAACTATGGAGGGAGGTTTGTGACACTGTACAGGAGACAGGGATCAAGACCATCCCTATAGAAAAGAAATGCAAAAAGCAAAATGGCTGTCTGAGGAGGCCTTACAAATAGCTGTGAAAAGAAGAGAAGCATAAAGCAAAGGAGAAAAGGAAAGATATAAGCATCTGAATGCAGAGTTCCAAAGAAGAGCAAGGAGAGATAAGAAAGCCTTCCTCAGTGATCAATGCAAAGAAATAGAGGAAAGCAACAGAAAGGGGACAACTAGAGAACTCTTCAAGAAAATTAGAGATACCAAGGGAACATTTCATGCAAAGATGGGCTCGATAAAGGACAGAAATGATAGGGACCTAACAGAAGCAGAAGATATTAAGAAGAGGTAGCAAGAATACACAGAAGAACTGTACAAAAGAGATCTTCATGACCCAGATAATCACGATGGTGTCATCACTCACCTAGAGCCAGACATCCTGGAATGTGAAGTCAAGTGGACCTTAGAAAGCATCACTACGAACAAAGCTAGTGGAGATGATGGAACCCCAGTTGAGCTATTTCAAATCCTGAAAGATGATGCTGTGAAAGTGCTGCACTCAATATGCCAAAAAATTTGGAAAACTCAGCAGTGGCCACAGGACTGGAAAAGGTCAGATTTCATTCCAATCCCAAAGAAAGGCAATGCCAAAGAATGCTCAAACTACCGCACAAATGCACTCATTTCACACACTAGCAAAGTAATGCTCAAAATTCTCCAAGCCAGGCTTCTACAGTATGTGAACCATGAACTTCCAGATGTTCAAGCTGATTTTAGAAAAGGCAGAGGAACCAGAGATAATTTGCCAACATCCACTGGATCATGGGAAAAGCAAGAGAGTTCCAGAAAAACATCTATTTCTGCTTTATTGACTATGCCAAAGCCTTTGACTGCATGGATCACAATAAGCTGTGGAAAATTCTTCAAGAGATGGGAATACCAGACCACCTGACCTGCTTCTTGAGAAACCTATATGCAGGTCAAGAAGCAACAGTTAGAACTGGACATGGAACAACAGACTGGTTCCAAATAGGAAAAGGAGTACGTCAAGGCTCTATATTGTCACCCTGCTTATTTAACTTCTATGCAGAGTACATCATGAGAAACGCTGGACTGGAAGAAGCACAAGCTGGAATCAAGATTGCCGGGAGAAATATCAATAACCTCAGATATGCAGAGGACACCACTCTTGTGGCAGAAAGTGAAGAGGAGCTAAAAAGCCTCTTGATGAAAGTGAAAGAGAAGAGTGAAAAAGTTGGCCTAAAGCTCAACATTCAGAAAACTAAGATCATGGCATTCAGTCCCATCACTTCACGGGAAATAGATGGGGAAACAGGGGAAACAGTGTCAGACTTTATTTTGGGGGGGGGGCTCCAAAATCAGTGCAAATGGTGATTGCAGCCATGAAATTAAAAGATATTTACCCCGTGGAAGGAAAGTTATGACCAACCTAGATAGCATATTGAAAAGCAGAGACATTACTTTGGCAACAAAGGTCCATCTAGTCAAGGCTATTGTTTTTCTAGTGGTCATGTATGGATGTGAGAGTTGGACTGTGAAGAAAGCTGAGCACCAAAGAATTGATGCTTTTGAACTGTGGTGTTGGAGAAGACTCTTGAGAGTCCCTTGGACTGCAAGGAGATACAACCAGTCCATTCTAAAGATCAGTCTTGGATGTTCATTGGAAGAACCGATGCTAAAGCTGAAACTCCATTACTTTGGCCACCTCATTCGAAGAGTTGACTCATTGGAAAAGATCCTGATGCTGGGAGGGATTGGGAGCAGGAGGAGAAGGGGATAACAGAGTATGAGATGCCTGGATGGCATCACCGACTCGATGGACGTGAGTTTGAGTGAACTCCGGGAGATGGTGATGGACAGGGAGGCCTGGCATGATGCAATTCATGGGGCCGCAAAGAGTCAGACCCAACTGGGCGACTGAACTGAACTGATGTTGGTCATAACTTTTCTTCCAAGGAGCAAGTGTCTTTTAATTTCCAAGTCCTCACAGGCACTTAGAATTCTTTTTTAGGAAGTCTGCATCTATCTTTGCATCATAATTTAATGAACTCTACCTTTCAGTGTTCCCCTGTTCTTTGAGCTGGACCACTTAAATTAACCGTGGTTTGAGTTACGTCTTCTCCAGTTCAGAACATACCAGTTGACCAATGTGACCATAGATGGACAAGATGTAAGGATTCCAGCCATGCTTCTCCTGAAAGTCAGTTTTATGGTAAATGAGAGTAAATGTCACTAGGCTGAGGTCTGAGAACATAGTTTCAAGGCATACCTCAGTTTATGAGCTGTTGTTACCAAGAATGTCTCTCAGGATGAGACTCCAAATGAACTAGACCAGAATCACAAGCTGTATTTCTTGAAAAAGCCAGTTTCCTGGGCCTCATATCATATTGATCAAAATCTCTAGAGTTGAGATCTCTCTATTCATTTCAGATACATACTCCAGTTTTAGATCTTTACAGGTCCCAGAAAACAGTTTAAATACATTTGTATGTTTACATACATTATTTTTTAGGCTTGCCATTTTGTTTCTCTGAGTAAATGGGACCAGAGGAAGTAGATTTAAAGAAATTGCTTTTAAAAAGTCACTCTCTAAAAGAATTAGTATTGTGAAAGTTTGCTTTCATGTGATTGGAACTTTAAGGATGTATCTTTTCAATGTCTTCATTATCCAATGCACATTAATTATGTGCATAATTAATGCAAGTCCTTCTTCATACCTAAACTTCTTCTTATTGCTTGGTCACTAAATTGTCTCCAACTCTTTTGTGACTCCAAGGACCGTAGGCCAACAGGCTCCTCTGTCCATGGGATTTCCCAGACAAGAATACTGGAGTGAGTAGCCATTCCCTTCTACAGGGGATCATCCCAACCTAGGGATTGAACCTGTGTCTCCTGCATTGGCAGGCGGATTCTTTACCATTGAGGCACCTGGGAAGCCCTCATACCTAAACTTAGACTTTGTTATTTCATTTCTACCTGATTCTACTGAGCAATTACTCATGTATTTATTCAGCAAACAATTGTTGAGGGGCTTCTATGGGCCCAGCACTGTACTGGGATTGAAGATGCCTTTAAAGACTTACCAGCTGAGAAGTGTGGTGATGGAATATCGAAATCAAATAGGTAACTAGGAAATTATGATACAATAGGGCAAGTGTCCTGATGAGATGTGCACAATACCCAAGTGAAATAAAAATAAGCAATTTTAAACACAGTACTAATTTCCTGACTTCTGCACCTGAGGAGCCACCCAGCCATGTGCAGTGGCTGTGGGTTTCTGCAACCAACAGATGCTCAATTCAACATTTCTTTTAATAAGGCTTCAAAAAGAGGAGTGTTGATACTTACTCAAAAGAAAAGCAGTTTAGACACAGTTGTAACTGGGATAAAGTATCCCCAACCTTAAAGAACTTTTTTTGAACAGGAAAAGTAAAAATATTCCTACTGATCTTTTACTTAAAAAAAATTCATGGGTATTATAACTGCTCAAAAACCAAGTAAAGATAGCTTTAAAATGTTTGTAGATTCTTTATATCGCTAGGGGTGAAGTCTTGATGTAATTGGCCCATTGCTTGGCAGAACAGCTTAATCAGAATCTGGTTTTGCAGATTCCCTGATCCTGGTTTGGTTGGCTTGGTTTGGAGTTAGATCAGGGTTTCTCAGCGTCCACAGTGCTGACATTTTAGGCTGGGTAGTTCTTCATTACGGGAACTTGTCCAGTACAGTGTAAGATATTTAGCAGCCTCCATGGTGACCTGAGGTAGTGCTAGTGGTAAAGAACCTGCCTGCCAACGCAGGAGGCATAAGAGAGGCAGGTTCTGTCCCTGGGTCGGGAAGATCCCCTGGAGAAGGGAATGGCAACCCACTCCAGTATTCTTGCCTGGAGAATCCCATGGACAGAGGAACCTATCAGGCTAACAGTCCATAGGATCGCGAAGAGTTGGACATGACAGAAGCGACTTAGCCCAGCACATGACCTCTACCCATTAGATGACAGGAGAATTACTCGCTGCTAAGTCATGACAATCAGTAGTCTCCCAATATTGACAAATGTCCCCTGAGGCAAGGGAGGCAAAACTGTCCCCAGTGAAGAACCCTTGGGTTGTTAGATGCATAAATTGCTTTGAACTAGAAAGTAGAAGCAACTTGGGATGTTAAGTCGACATCTAGGAAGAGAAAGAAAAAGGAGAAGCAGCTCCTAGCAGCATAGCGGCAGGACTGGCTTAGGAAACTACCAGGGATAATGAAGATATTCAACTTATAAGAAGAGTAATGTCTAATATTGTTTCCTGTTTGGGGCTGAACTGAAATTTCTCTTCTTTTTCTTTTTTTCTTAAACCCATGAACATCCAGTAAAATTCTACTGCATAATCATAAGGGAATTGTAGCCTCCTCCACCTGACACCCCACCCCCTAGTAAAGTCAGTTGGCATTGCATCCCAGAATTCTTGGCCATGACCAATAGTGGAGTGAATAGAGCCCAAGATGACCCTAGGAGCGATGGAGAAGGCTGCACAGGCTTACTTAGATGTAGACTTGAAACATACTTCCCTGTCCCCAAATACAGCGGGAAAGAAGGCAACCATTGTCAGGGAAGAGATAGGCAGACACAGAAGGAATAACTGATAGAAGTAAATCATGTCTTTCCCTTTCTTGGAAATAACTAAATACAGTAGCAGGTGAACATATTTCAGAAGGATTAAGTACCATATTTCCTGTATGTGTGGGAAAGATTAGATAACCACGTGAAGATACTTCTAAACTGATGATTTTAAAGAAGACATGAATATCAAAACAATGGAAACTAGATCATTTTTATTTTAATTATTTTTTAAATGAATGACTCAGGTAAAATTTTAAAAATTTTATTTACTGAGAAGAAACTCAAAGCATACAAAAGAAATCCTTAGATTTCTTGCTCATTGTTGAATTAGGATGGTGAGGATATGAATGATCCTTTCTTTTTCTGCTGTGTGTGCTAAGTTGCTTCAGTCATGTCCAACTCTGTGCAACCCTATGGACTGTAGTCCACCAGGCTTCTCTGTGCATGGGATTCTCCAGGCGAGAATACTGGAGTGGGTTGCCATGCCCTCCTCCAAGGGGGATCTTCCCGAACCAGGGATTGAACCCTTTTCTTTTATGTCTCCTGCATTGGCAGACAGGTTCTTTACCACTAATACCATTATTTTTCAGATGTGGTTACTATCATTTTAGAAAAAATACATATATATGTGTATATATATTTGTTATATGAATATATCAGCAGGTTATGCATGAGTGCTAAGTTGCTTCACCTGTGTCCAACTCTTTGTGACCCTATGGACTATAAGTTGTCAGGCTCCACTGTCCGTGGGATTCTCCAGGCAAGCGTACTGGAGTGGGTTGCCATGCCCTTCTCCAGGGGATCTTCCCAACCCAGGGAGCATACCCAAGTCTCCTGGAACTCTTGCATCGCAGGTAGGTTCTTTACCACTGAGCCACCAGGGAAGCTTATAATGAAAATATAATGAAATACAATTTACATACCTGAGTGTGTGTGTGTGTGTGTGTGTGTGTGTGTGTGTACAGACACAGACACTAGCAGAGGATATAAAAAATATTTTTCACTCTGTCATAGTCAATATCACAAAGCCACTGCCTGTATCATGCTTTTTGAAATAAATGAAGAAATGAAATTTTAAAAATGATTCAGATTCTACCATCTTAAAATAAAATAAATTATTTTTCCAGTTCATGCTGGAATACATACCTCATTTTAACTTAGTTGTAGTCATAGCAGAAACACAATTTATGTTCTGGGGAGGTTGTATGTTTTTAGGTTGCTACTTAATTTTTGCCATCATCACTTTTAATGACTGCATCATGACATTGGTGATTTCTCACGCATAGTTTACCTTACTACCTGTTAGGTTGCTTTCCATTTTTCATAGTTCTATAATGAATACCTTTAGATTCTAGCCTGTTCTTTTCTTGGAATTTTGATTATTATGTCAAATGGTACAAATGTTTCATGATTCTTTAGATGTATTGCCAAATAGTTTATTTTTTAAACTTTTTTTAATTGAAGTATAGCTGGTTTATAATGTTGTGTTAGTTTCTGGTATACAGCAAAGTAATTTCATTATACATATATGTGTATGTATATGTGTATTCTTTTTTATAGCCTTTCTTTATGGCTTATTACAGGATATTGAATATAGTTTCCTATGCTATATAGTAGGGCCTTGTTGTTTATCTGTTTTATATATAGTAGTTTGTGTCTATTAATCCCAAACTCCTAATTTATCCCTCTCCCACCCCCTTTCCCTTTTGGTAACCATAGTTTGTTTTCTATGTCTGTGAGTCTGTTTCTGTTTTGTAAATAAGTTTATTTGTATCATATTTTAGATCCTACATATAAGTGATATCACATGATATTTGTCTTTCTCTGTCTGACTTACTTCATTTGTATTATAACCTCTAGATCCTTCCATGTTGCTGCAAACAGCATTATTTCATTCCTTTTTATGGCTGAGTAGTATTCCATTGTATATATACAATGAATATATACTCTGTGTGTGTGTATATATATATATGATACACAAGCAGCAGAACCCAACTAAGGAGGGACCACAACCGGATGCAGAGCCACCTCCCATCACCAACATTCAGCCAGATGCCCTGAGGTCTCACCCTTACCTCTCTGAGGCCAAGGCTGCCAGGAACTGTCAGAAGGAGGACTATGGAAGTTAAAAGTTCAGACATAAGGAAGTGGTGAGTAAAAGACTTGAGATAGAATGGCACCAGATGAAAATCGATAACAGTACTAATAATCCTTGGATTTGACTGAATCCAAATCCCTGGAGAGAGAATACTTTTCAGTTAAAAGAAACTAAAAAAGTTACAGGATTGATCTGAACTATTTTGAATTTAGTTTTCTTGTTGCAGGAAAATATGGGGGCTGGTCAAAGGAATACACACAGAGATGTGAAAATAGAATGAGATTCATGTTTGCACATCACTGCTTTGTGAATTTCCAATTCATACACACCACATAGAAAACTCTAGAATGAATATGCTTTTAAATCTAGCATTATCTTTCAAAGGTGATATTTAGACATGGCAAGTGTTTGCCGTGTCTGTTAATGCCACACAATTTTATATAGGTTGATTGAATCCTGCCTGAATTCTGACCTGTTCTATTGATTTTGAGACCTTCTCAGTGGAGAAATGGTTGGAGGGCAGTTAGGAAAAAGAGAAGAGGATGGAGTGATCATTAGTAATTCTGTGTTAAGATTCCTAACTTCTGCTGTTTAGAGGGACAATTTAACCAAAGCAGTATGGGATATGTTATATTTTCAAGAAAGATAATATTATATACATAGTGCCCAGAATGCTGGTAGTACCAGGAAATAGTATTAATACTTACATCTGTTCTTTACACATGCATCATCTTTCATTGTATCATCACTGCTAAGAGACTATCTTTTAGAGTGGCTCAATAGGCTTCACATCTAAGTTTCTGAAAGGCAGCAGAGACAGCTGCCTTCCACATGTGCAGGGCACTGCTCTGGGCATCTGGGTTGATGCCTCATGCTTCTTGCCCACTGTCTGTGTTTGGGCATGGCCAGTCATGCTGCCTGCATTTTTCTCCTACGAAATTCCTAGCATGTGCTAGGAATAGGGCAGTTTGCTTTCCAGCATTTTGACACTATGAGACTTTTTCTTTTCCGTTAATTTTTGGCTCCTTATTTCAGAACTCTTGCACCAAGTAACCAGTACTCATGGACACTTACTGGTTGGCTTTATGTGTTTCTCATAACAGATAATCTACTTGGGATGGGTGGTTTGATTTTCCTTTCCTTAAGGTCAGCCAGTGCATGAAGAGTCCAGGAGAAAGAGTTCAGGGCCTTTTAAAATATAAATTAGCTCTTCTCTTGGGACTGTGTACTGTGAGCCTTTTTAGCAGAAGAGCTGGAGTATAGATTAAAGATAAAGTACTCTCTAGATTAAAAAATATTCCAGCAACTACCATTTATTGAACATATGTGTGTAGTCTCTAATGGCCCCAGTGGTCCTCTAGGATGAAGTCATCTTTCTCATTTGGCCCCACAGGTTGAGAGGATGAAGTGGCTTGCTCAAGGCCACCCAGCTAGTAAATGGCTTTGAACCCATTTCCTCTGACTTCAGAGCCCACATTCTTGTGTCTGTGCCAGACTGCCTCAGAGACGTCCTTGGCCAAAGAAATTACATTCATTGGTTGAAAGAAGGATTTCCTCTAACCTCAGCAATCTACCTTCTCTTATCAGAACAAAAACAAACAAACAAACAAAAAAAACAGGATAATGTACCTTAGTTGAAGTGGAGAGAATGGGGTCTTTGAGAGGAATAGGAGTTAACTAGGTGAAGAAGTTAATAGCCATATATGAGGAATAAATGTTCACCATGATTTTTACTGATAAGGATAAATAATGAAAAATGTTTAGAAAGCAGTGGTCTAGAGAAAAACTTCAAAACTCTCCAGAAAGAACAGACAATTGAAAGAAAGAAGATAAAAGAATGACTGTCATGGCAGAGGGGTGGGAAAGGGTTTTATGTTATGCCAAAGAATGGAAGTGTAATCACAGGGTAAAGCCAAAGGGAGGCAAATTTCAACTCAACCACAAGACTTTCTAACCATTGGTGGTGGGGGAAAAAATTGCATGAGCCGCTTTGGAAGCCACTGATCTCCTTGACTGGAGGGATCCATTCACAGCCTGGACACGCAGGGATCAGGGCCACCATACTGAATATTCCTGCTGTGGCTGGGAAGTTGGACTGCACAATTTTTCAAGCCCTCCAAACTCTAGCACCTATAGCTCTTTAATTATTAGAGGCTGGCTTACAGATAGTGTAATAGATGACTCTCAAATATGACCAGTATATCTCAGAAATGGTTGTAGGCCCTGCCTTAAGGTCTTTGCACTGGCTCTCCACTCTGCAGAAATGCTCTCCCCCACACAGTTATCCCTGTGCCTAACTTCTTGCCTCCTTCGTGTCTTTTCAATGAAGCGTACCCTAACCACACTATTTAGAACTGAACTGTCATCACCCCATGGGCACTCCCAATTACCCTTGCTCTGCTCCACTTTCTTTTTTTATAGCACTTATCACCACCTAACATACTTGGTGATTCACTTTGTTAATTCATTAACTATTTATTATCTCTCTCTCCCTCTGCCAGCTTATGGGGTCAAGGATTTTTGCCTTTTATACCTAAGCACCTACAACAGTTCCTGAGCTATTGTAGGCCATCGATAAATACTTGTTGATGAATTAGTGGAGCAGAGTTGAGCTGTCTGAGCTCAGGCTCTGCTAAGGAAGTGTCTGAGTGACTTTGGGAAAATCACTTAATCTCTCTGGGCCCCTGTTTTCTCTTAAGGTCTGTTCAGTTCAGTTCAGTCCCTCAGTCATGTCTGACTCTTTGCGACCCTATGGACTGCAGTACGCCAGGCTTCCCTGTCCATCACCAGCTCCTGGAGCTTGCTCAAACTCATGTCCATTGAGTCAATGGTGCCATCCAACCATTTCATCATCTGTCATCCCCTTCTCCTCCCACCTTCAATCTCTCCCAGCATCAGGGTATTTTCAAATGAGTCAGTTCTTCACATCAGGTGGCCAGAGTATTGGAGTCTCACCTTCAGCTTCAGTCCTTCCAATGAATATTCAGGACAGATTTCCTTTAGGATGGACTGGTTGGATCTCCTTGCAGTCCAAGGGACTCTCAAGAGTCTTCTCCAATACCACAGTTCAAAAGTATCAATTCTCCAGTGCTCAGCTTTCTTTATAGTCCAACTCTCACATCCACACATGACCACTGGGAAAACCATAGCCTGGACCTTTGTTGGCATCTAGTTTGTTGGCATCTAGATGGACTTTTGTTGGTATCTAAGGTTGGTATCTAAGGTCTGTACCTCTCTAAAAATAATTGTAGGATTTTAAAATTCAGTTGAGCAGTTTGTTGTTTCTCTCAAAAGTATACCAAATAATTTCAAATGAACACCAGTACAAATGAAAGAAAAATACACCAAGCATCCCTTTTGAACCATATTTTGTTCTTTCTGTAGCTTGGCTGCTAACCTGAGCCCTTACACACTTAGATTCTTTTGTGTTCTGAGGACTCTATTGATGGAAACACACCATTGAAAGATAAATCAAATGACTAGCCCCTATTTACCTCACTTCCTCTGTGAACCTTCATGCTGGGGATTTTCCACTGCTAGGTTTTTGTAGGGGAAAATTTTAGAGCAACAGGAAAAAACTGGTAGTCTGCTTCTGTTCCCAGTATAATTCATCTTGATTGGCCTAAGAACACTAGGGATATACTGTATCAGCTGGTACTAATGGTTTGATGACTTTTTTTTTTAATATGCGCACATTTTGAGAGTTTTGCCACTGTTTTCAGATATACTCTGACGCTTCACATGAACCTTGGGAAAGCATATTTATGAGTTACATGAAAGTATATAATGATTAGCTCATCATATCTAATATAAATACTATACTTAGTGAAACACAAACACATAAGATAAACCTCAAGTAGCATTTTCCTATAGAATAAAAAGCATCAAGAAACTAGAAAAATAAGGGCAAAATTATACCAAATCAAACAGAAGGAAGGATGCAACAAAGGACAATAATCAATACAATGGAAAATAGAAAAAAATAGAGAAAATTCAATAAATCAAGAAGTTGGTTCTTCTGAAAGATCAATAAAATTGGCAAGCTCAAGACTAACGGAGAGAAAGAGGAGGCAAATTACTGATACAAAAATGAAGTAGGAGATGTACTACAGATCCTGCAGATTTCAAAAGGAAAAAAGGGGCTACAAACAATTCTACACACAAATGTGACACCATAGATAAAATTCACCAGTTCTTTGAAAAGCACAAGTTACCACAACTTATGCAACATGAAAGATATAACTTGAATAGCCCTTTAACAACTAAGGAAATGAAATTAATAATTTTAAAACTCCAACAACAATATAAAAAATTTCCAGATCCACACAGTTTCACTGGAGAACGGTACCAAATATTTAATAAAGAATTAACATCAATCCTACTTAATCTCTTCCAGAAAATAGAGGAGGAGGTAACACCTACCTAATGTTCAGAAAGAGATGTGAAACTGGCAAATATTAGGTGTTTAAATCCCCGTCATTCCTTAGAAACTGGGGATAAGTTTTTTCTCCTTAGGTTATCTTGACACTCATAGTAGGTACTTGATAAATATCTATTGGGTAAATTTCTCTAGCACTTTTCCCATTTAGACATAACTATGAAAAAAAGTGGAATTGAGGTATTTTTTTAGGCTGCATTACTCTCTAATTTATTTATTCTCAAGCATCCTGGAATATTTTTGTTGATGTCATTCTGAAATGCAGCTTTTTAAAAAATCTGCTAATACAAAACAGCTTGTTTAACTAAACTTCCAGATGGGACTCTCTAAAGATATTTCTGCATATCTAGAATGCACTGTTCACTTTCATGCATTGGAGAAGGAAATGGCAACCCACTCCAGTATTCTTGCCTGGAGAATCCCAGGGACACAGGAGTCTGTTGGGATGTCATCTAAGGGGTCACACAGAGTTGAACACGACTGATGTGACTTAGCAGCAGCAGCAGCAGGAACAGAATCCTCCAATTATAGCTCACAATGGTGTCAATTATTCATTTCTAGAAAACAAACTTCCCCAAGACTCGATGGTTTAAAACAGCAATGATTTATTATTTTTTATGATTTCTGTAGGTTGAATAAACAGTTCTTCTATCCTTGTCTTGGGTGTATTCAGTTGGCAGCTAGGCTGGGGCTGTCAGCTGTGATGCCTTTATTCTCCCCAATGTGACCTCTCCATAGGATAACTTGGGCTTCCTCACAGCATGGTGGTCTTAAGGCAGCATTCCAAGATGGCTCCATCAGATCTGGCACTTTGGTTGAGATGGTTGGAGTTGCTAGGATCTGGCCACATGGTCTCTCCAGCAAGGTAGCTGGACTGCTTGATATGGTGACTCAAGACTGAGGGAGCAAAGTACGACAATTCTTAAAGAAATGTTCAGTTCAGTTCAGTTCAGTCGCTCAGTCGTGTCCGACTCTTTGTGACCCCATGAATCACGGCACACCAGGCATCCCTGTCCATCACCAACTCCCGGAGTTCACTCAGACTCATGTCCATCGAGCCTAGACTGAAATAGACTACAGAGAAGGCACTGGCACCCCACTCCAGTGTTCTTGCCTGGAGAATCCCAGGGATGGGGGAGCCTGGTGGGCTGCCATCTATGGGGTCGCACAGAGTCAGACACAACTGAAGTGACTTAGCAGCAGCAGCAGCAAACTAGACTAGCATCACTTCTGCCACATTATGTTGAACAAAGCAAGTCACAATGCCAACCCAGATTCAAGAGGAGGGAAGATAAATTCCACCTTGTGATGGAAGGAGAGCATAGAATTAGTGGTTATCTTAATAACCTATGCATGCTAAGGCACTTCAGTCACTTATGACTATTTGTGACACTATGGACTGTAGCCCTCCAGGCTCCTCTGTCCAAGGGTTTCTACAGGCAAGGATACTGGAGTGGGTTGCCATGCCCTCCTTCAGGGGATCTTCCAGACCCAGGGATCGAACCCACATCACTTTACATCTCCTGCATTGGTAGGCGGGTCCTTTACACTAGCATCACCTGGGAAGTCCTTAATAACCTATGGCTCTAACTTATTTATAATCCTTCCATATGCAAAATACACTCATCCTTTCCAAAGATCTACAAATATCTCATCTTATTAAGGCATCAGGCATAGGACTAAGATCCAGGATTTTGTCAATTCAGATATGAACAAAACTCCTAAGGCATTTCCCTGAATACATTCAGTGTGGCTCCTCTCTTCCTGAAAGATCTGTAAATTAAAAAGATAAATTTTATACCTCCCCATATACCCAGCATTCAGTTATGTCCAACTATTTGTGATGCTATGGACTGTAGCCCTCCAGGCTCCTCTGTCCAAAGGTTCAATCCCTGGGTTGGGAAGATTCCCTGGTGAAGGGAGAGGCTACCCATTTCAGTATTCTGGCCTTCAGAATTCTGTGAACTGTATAGTCCACGGGATCCCAAAGAGTTGGACACAACGGAGTATTTTCACTTCACTCACACAATATAACCATCTGGGGTGCTATTAAAAACTACCATGCTAGAGTTCTTCTCTCTAGACTAATTAAATCAGGATCCGAAAATGCATTAGGATTTGTCCATAAATGATTCTCACATGCAACCAAGGTGTATTACTCTTATCTAGAGATAAGTCTTTTAAACTGTGTTTTGCATTCCAAGGAGGTAACTTTGGACAAATCTCACACAACTTCAGTCACAGTAGTCCAGCTTTTTAAATCTGATACAGATAGATAGATAGATAGAGAACAATTTAGTTCACCAAATGAATATTATGAAAAGATAAAGTTTGAAAACACTAAGCTGTTGTGATAGCCTAGGACTCTTGGCTTCATGAAATAGAACATATAATCATTAAGATATTTTTCTTGGGACTTTTATGGCTGGTCTACAGGAATAACTTTGAAATCATAATTGTTTAGTAAGAGGCAGGATCTGCCTTTCAGCACCTCCAGGGTATTGCTCTATTTGCACAAAGCCTTCTGACCATATTGCAGATTTAATCATCTTCTCAATTTACTCAAAGGTCATACAGGACCTAGTCTCTGTGTACAGCAGATCAAGAGAAGCTTTCCGTGGATCCATGTTAGGTGCTTTGCAAGGCTCAATGCCTGACAAGTTCCCAGAGCTTGTTTTTCAAAAGAAGAGCTGCCAATTCATTTCCCTTGAACTATATGGATATAGGGCTTCCCACGTGGCTTTAGCGGTAAAGAACCCCCTGGCCAGTGAAGGAGACATGAGAGACCTGGGTTCGATCCCTGGGTTGGGAAGATCCCCCCCCGCCCCGGAGGAGGGCATGGCAACCCACTCCAGTATTCCTGCCTGGGGAATCCCATGGACGGATGAGTCTGGCGGGCTCCAGTCCATAAGGTTGCAAAGAGTCAGACACAACTGAAGCGATCTAGAACACATGCACATACAGACCTAATTCTTGTGGGGAAATTTTACCCTACAGAGAAAGGTAAGAATTACTATGGAGGAAGTCTTCAAAAGCCTTATTTCTCTAAAGACCAAACAATGTTTGTATTTATTTTTATTCATTTATATGGCTGTGCTGGGTATTGTTGCAGCACACAAACAAACTCTTACTTGTGGCATTTGGGATCTAGTTCTTCGACCAGGGATCAAACCCAGGTCCCTTGCATTAGGAGTACAGAGTTGTAGCCACTGGACCACTGGGGAAGTCCCAACAATGTTTTTAATCATCAAAGCAGAATAAAGGCTAGAACAGTTTGTTATTTGGATACTTCCTGAGATCAGGCATCTCAATTCTGAAGATAAACCTCTACAGTTTAGCAAACAAGGCTCCTCAAGAATAAAAACTTATTAGCAACGTCCACATGGGTCTTCATTTTAAGGATCTTATAAAACTGGTCCCAACCACATTTCCTCTCATCCCTATCACTCCTCAATCCTTGAAATCTGATTTTGCTCACACCGTTCTATTCAAACTTCTCTGATCAGTCAGTTCAGCTCAGTCCCTCAGTCATGTCCAATCAATCATGTCTTTGCAATCCCATGGACTGCAGCATGCCAGGCTTCCCTGTCCATAACTGACTCCCAGAGCTTACTCAAACTCATGTCCATCCAATCGGTGATGCAATCCAACCATCTCATCCTCTGTCGTCCCCTTTTCCTCCCACCATCAATCTGTCTGAGCATCAGGGTCTTTTCCAATGACTCAGTTCTTTGCACTGGTGGCCAAATTATTGGAGTTTCAGCTTCAGCATCAGGCCTTCCAGTGAACATTCAGGACTGTTTTCCTTTAGGATTGGCTGATAAAACTTCTCTGATAAATGTTGCCAAATCAGTGGACAGTTGATGGTCATTAGGTGGCTGCACATCTGTTTAATCAGGTCTCTATTCTCTAAGTTCACTAAATTTACTTCCTTGTCTTCTCCAACAACACACTGACTGGTTCTCTTGGGTACCCTTTCATGAATTTCTTGTTTTCTCTTCCCAGCCTTAAACACTGGGATCATTCAAGTGGTCATGGTTGGCCCCTACTCTTCTCATTTACGTGTTCCAATGTTTTCATTTATGCTCTTTGTCTTAATTATTAACAACTACCGATGATTCCTAAATCTCTTTGGGCTCATAGTCTGGTACCCTACAAACATTTTCCAGAACACAGTCACAGTCTAGATTGCTCTGGAGGGCCTTCTAGCAGCATCCGCACATTGCGCTATAGCCTTCCACCACAATTCCTTACGTGGAGTTCTGACCATTACCCTGTATATTTTGTTCCTTCTCCTCTTCACATGTCCCTCCTCTTCCTGCCCCAGACTTCAATCAGACATTATTTGAACATCTCGGTGTGATATCTAGAAGTCTGCACTGTGAAAGAAGAAAGATTTACAGTAAGATTCCCTAGTTTACTCTTTCATGCCAGTGACATGCTCTGCACGACATCATCTAAGTGTCTCTTTTTTAGAATTAACATTCAATTTTTGATTTCTTTTTTTTTTATAGGTAAAATGATGCTTCAAGAGGACATCTTTTCCTTTTGCTCTGTCCTTCTGTTCTTATATTGCCACACATTCTGCATGGTGTTTCCAGCAACTGTGATCTTACTTATTGATGGGAACTCGCCTTTCATCATGAACTGGAATCAACATTTCAGTAGATCTTCCCTGTTCCATGGTAACCTAGGGTGCTTGGAGAAGGCAGTGAAGTGCTACAGGGCTTGGCAGTTTACTACTCAGCCTTGTTTTATACGGTGATTAATATCCCCTACAGGACCCGATTACAGAAACATTTTGTCTCTTTTCTCTTGCACAGACCTAAATGACATTTAAGGGGTCTCTTGAGATGCTCAAATTGATATAAAATACATTCATATGCTCTGTATCTTTCCTGCTAATGACATGTAGCTAGAATGTTATCTTTACTGCTCATTGGAGACACTTCCAACTCTTGCCTATAACAGACTCTTGAGTATCAGCTAATTTCTGGGTATTTAAGATTGTCCTTGACCTTGATAAAGTTGCTACTATAATAATTCAAGGTGCTACTTTATAAGGCAGTATCAAGGTTTGTCTTACTCCATAATAAGTACAAAGCTGTATAATGTCACCGTGCTTATTTAATTAACTTGCAGAGTAGAGCATGTGAAATGCTGGGCTGGGTGAAACACCAGCTGGAATCAAAATTGCTGGGAGAAATATCAACAACCTCAGATATACAGATGATACCACTGTAATGGCAGAAAACTAAGAGAAACTATAAAGCCTCTTGATGGAGATGAAAGAGGAGAGTGAAAAGCTGGCTTAAAACTCAACATTCAAAAAACTAAGATCATATCATCTGGTCCCATCACTTCATGGCAAATAGATGGGGAAAAAGTGGAAATTGTGACAGATTTTAGTTTCTTGGGCTCCAAAATCACTGCGGATGGTGACTACAACCATGAAATTAAAAGATGCTTACTCCTTGAAAGAAAAGCTATGACAAACCTAGACAATGTATTAAAACCTAGACAGAGAATTTGCCAACAAGAGTCAATATAGTCAAAGCAGTGATTTTTCCAGTTGTCATGTATGGATGTGAGCTGGACCATAAAGAAGGCTGAACACCAAAGAACTGAAGCTTTCAAACTGTAGTGCTGGATAAAATTTTTGAGAGTCCCTTGGACAGCAAGAAGATCAAATCAGTTGATTCTAGAGGAAATCAACCATGAATATTCATTGGAAGGACTGAAGCTGAAGCTCCAATACTTTGGCCACCTGATGCAAAGAGCTGACTCATTGGAAAAGAACATGATGCTGGGAAAGACTGAAGGAGGAGGAGAAGCAGGCGGCACAGAGGATGAGGTGGTTGGATAGCATCACCAAGTCAATGGACGTGAATTTGAGCAAGCTCCAGGAGATAGTGAAGGACAGGGAAGCCTGGCATGTTGCAGTCCATGGGGCTGCAAAGAGTAGGACACCTCTTAGCAACTGAACAAAAACAACAAAGATCTGGTGAAAAACATTTATGAATGACTACATCCTTGTCCCTTTCAGTAATAATGTAGCTCCCTCGTGCTCACCATGTCTGAGGCAGGTGTGACACATTTCTTAGGCCTCCAATAGTGTGGGTTTGGGAACTCACCTCCACACCAGGCAAATGTGATAGCAGAGCCAGTTTAGCTACTCACATCTTGTGCTGCTATCTTGAAGGACACTTAGTCTCTAAATCTTTCAAGAAAGCCTGGTCCGGTTGCTGAGCACAACTTGCTGGGCTGGTTGCATAATAACTTTACGTTAGCATTAGGTTATCCTGCAGTTCATCAGAGGGGATTAGTTCAAGAACAGATCCTAAAAGCCTTTTAATGGGAATAAGAATCAGGGAAAGAAGAAATCTGATTTCAAGAAAGCCTATGGAAATTTCCCATAGGAAGTTAGGTCCCCAGAGTGGCCCCAGAGACCGGCACACCATGGCAGGCATCCTTCCAGTCTTTTCAGAGTTCTTTGTAAAAATCCTCAGATGGCTAAACTCAAGGACCAGCTTCCACAGCTGTAAAATATCAAGGACATGTTTCTCCCATCAGCCTCCCTAATACAGCATCTCTTGTCGGAGAGGAATGACTACCACTGCATTTGGATCACAAGGAAACCAAACAGTTGCTCTCTTCAAACCTTTGTTTGCATCAGCAGTACTCTTCAACACCCAGAAGTCTCTGCTTTTGTATTCAAATGTTGAAAACCTACACACTCTACACCACTATTTTCCTGTGAAACTTTTTGTAGTAGTAGAATTGTTCCAAATCTGGGTTGTCCAAAATGGTATGTGACTATACCAGCTATATGTGACTACTGAGCACTTGAAATATGGCTAGTGCAACTGAGGCACTGAGTTTTTAATTGAATTCAATTTTGACTAATTTAAATATGAATACTCACTTGATGTTAGTGACTGTGGTGTAGTATTGCATAGCTCTATACAACTGAAACATAGATAAACACAAAAAAGGAGCACATGAAATAATTTTTAATTATTCTAAAATTATAAAAGCAACATACCATCAATAAAGGAAAAGTTTAAATAGACAAATGTGGGGGAAAACCACTAAGAACACTCATTTCTCATCTAGATGTAGGTATTATTAATATAATGGTGTATGATACCCTTTCTATTATTTCTCTTCATTTTTTTTTAGTTTTAAGTTTTTTATTGGAAGTAGAATTGCTTTTATTATTCACATGCTTCTACATTTATTTTATTCATCACCAACAAATAAAGTATTTTTCAAGTAAGCAATTACTGAGAGTTTGTAAAAATTCAGTAGTTATTTTAAAAAGAGATGAGATCATAAAATACAACTGGATAATATATAAGAAATATTAACTGGTGATTCCTACATGACTTCACACATGGATGACTTCTTACATGGAATGGTAAGAAGTCTTACATGGAATGGCAAATGGTAAATCCAATTTACTAACATTTCCCAGAGATAAGACAGAGTAAATATAAAAGTGATGATTTAAGGATTTGTACTCCAAATGTCCTAGCATCATTCCAGATAAGATGTTTTATAATATAATTTTTTAATATATGTTTGTGAAGATCTAAAAATATCTATCATTATATATTTCATAGCTTCTATCTGTAAATAAGTCAAATTATATCATCATTGTCTAAGAATATAGACACTACATATATTTGACAATCACTTCTATAAAATAGTTTGGGTTTCAGAATTTAACAACTTGAAAATACCTGATCATTTAAAATTTTTCTATAAACATACTAGCAGTATACCCTTTGCTTATACTATCTTTTTAAAAATTAATTTTACTTGGAGTATAGTTGCGTTACAATTCAGTTTTTGGTTTTGTTTTTGACCTTGCTTCATGGTTTGTGGGATCTTAATTCCTTGACCAAGGATTGAATCCAGGTCCTTGGCATTAAAGGCAGTGAGTCCTAACAACTGGACAGCCAGGGAATTCCCTCTCTTCAATTTAAGATGGGAAAACAGTGCAACCTGGCCAGTATATAGTTGGAATGGTCAACAGAATAGCATAAAAATCCTGGATGAGCCTGGATTAACTGGTTATAACTATGCCAGGATCTGTCTCCTGCATAGCCAGCAGGTCGGTGGCTGCATCTGAGGGGTCACAGCCCACTGTTCGCCTTACACAAATCTCTTCCCCATAAGCTGTCTATCACACCCTAAATTCCCACTGTATTTAGGTTGTTAACAGCTAAATATTAGGTACAGCACTTCAGCTGTTAGCATCTCAGGAGAGCATGGTCTGGATGGTCAGGGTGAGACAGGGGCATCTGAAAGGCATGAGCATCCAAGAGGCGGTGTTTAGCCCCCAGGACAAGGAAGGAGAATGCCTAGAGGGAAGAGACCTGGCTGAAAGGTCGAGAGTGCCATTCTCATCCCTCAGTCTAGGCTGGGTATACTGAAGGCACTCATTCATTCCTTCATTCCTGTGCCCATTCAACAAGCAATTTGTTAAGTACCTGTCTGATGTCAAGGTGCTTCCGAGAAGTATGCATATATTAGGATAAACAAAGTTATATTCACTCCTTTGTGGATTTAGGGGTCTAATACAAAGACAGACAATAAACAAGGGAACAACGAAAACTCAGTTACAAGTTGAGAAAAGTGCTCTGAAGGAAACATAAGCATAATGACCAGAGGAAAGTAGGAGAGCGTCTCTGTGGATAAGAATAGATGAGGAAATCTGCTTTGAAGAAAGGACCTTTTCACTAAGACACAAAAGTTGAGAAGGAGCTAATCCAATGAAGTGTGTAGGGTGGTTGTGTGGGGGTGTGTGTTGTGTGTTCCATGCCCTGAACAAAGCATTAGCGAAGCCTGGTCAGGCAAAGCTTGGAGCAGTGAATGAAAAAGGGCAGCAGGGCCTAGAGTTGGAGAAGTAAGCAGGGGGCAGATCAGGCAGGCCCCTAGGCCTCATAAGGGCTTCCTGTTTACTCTATAGGAAACAGGAGATGTTGGCAGTGGAGTCAGGAGGGTGACATGGTTGTTAGCACTTATTTTGGGTGAATCTCCATTCTAATTGCTGAGGGTGTAGCACGGAGCTGAACCAGCAAAAAATCCTTGTCCTTATAGAGCATATGTTCTAGTGGGAATTGAAATCACAGGAAAGTCAAGTTTAGAGAAACTGTTGAAAATTCAGTCATGACCTTCGAGGTGACTGGAGACACTCCCTGAGACAGATAAAGTCAGACAGGCAGGATGCCACCTGCAAAGCGCAGGTATTGGCCCTCCAGCTCAGGAAGGACTTTTCGCTTGGATCTTGGGCTCCGCCTTATCAGAATGTTCCTTTTGCAAACCGTCCACTTGTTTCCTGACCTGATAAACTCAGCTCTCCTTCCAGGCAAATTGGTTATCTTTCTGTCTAAGGGTGTCTAAGGGCCTGGTTCTGGGATTGTTACTCATTTATTTCCTAATTCAGATTAGTATGGGTTGAAATTTTCTAGCCAGCCAAAGTCAAAAGTTTAACTGCAAGCCAATGGTAGGTTAAGTGAAGAATATTCCTTTCAGGAAGTGTTTCATCTGCCGCTTAAGCTGCTAAAGAGACTCAGCCAGAATCTAAGTGGTCTTAAATTTACTCTCAACTGATTTCTTATAGTGAAGCCACAGAAATTCACCGGGCCAGCCTCCAGCTCTGCACAAACCAGCAGCTCATCTTTGTCACTGTGACTGGCTAACACTGCTCCTGCACACACAGCGCCAAAGTGTAGTGAGGCATAGCGTGATCCTCCGAGCAAAAGGACAGGCTGTCCAGTCCATTTCTCTTTCTAGATGCCATCCCCATACAGGTGAAATGGACTGAAGCTTTTTTGTTTGTTTGTTTGTTTGTTTTTTACACACTCTGCATCATTTGGCTGTGGCCTTG
The DNA here is from genome assembly GCF_016772045.2 of Ovis aries. Taxonomy (NCBI): domain Eukaryota; kingdom Metazoa; phylum Chordata; class Mammalia; order Artiodactyla; family Bovidae; genus Ovis; species Ovis aries. Next base: position 38,035,168 of record NC_056069.1, on the reverse strand, counting down.
AGTGGAAAATATAAGAGAATGCCAAAGAAACTTGGTAACTGAGATAAATAATATTTTAATGAAATGTTTTAAATTAAAAACTGATACAAAAAGTCCTATGTAATATATAATTGACATGTAATGTATAATGAACAAAGTATCATAAGTTTAACAGAAGATGGTATCCACTGGGGTGAACGGGGCCTAGAGCTGTGCAACATGTGGTAAGTTACTCAGCCTTTCTGTTCCCAATTTATAGAGGAACAAACTGAAGCCCAGTGAGGTACTCATTCTTTCAAGGAGCTATTGATTCATCAGATTCTCTTGAGGGAGGGGATACATACTAGCCATCGGTAACTTCTCCCAGTCTTCCCAATAATACTAAGTGCACTAGGGTTGAGAAATGACTTGACTGGCCTGATACACTAATTGCAAAGCAAATATTAGTTGCTACTTCTGGTTTTCTGTATTTCTCCTGCCATGTATTGCCAACACTTTGACAATAAAACTTCTCCAGTTTAGGACAGTATGACACCAGGGCAAGATCGGAGGGAAGGATGGAGAAATGTTTACTGAGCTCCCACTTCTTCCCAATCATCAAGCTAGATGCTGGTGTTTTGGTTTAATTCCACCCCCATCTCCACTGAAGAGATGAGAAAACCAGTGTCTGTAGGGAGGCCTTTTATGAAAACCCTCAACTGGCCTCACAAAGCACATTCATTCAGTGGGGCATTGGAACTGCTCACTTCACAGACCCTCTAGAATGCCCACTTGTCTGCACTCAGCAATGAACTCAGCAACACAGAAATTCAGCATTCCATGTAAATAACTGGAGAGCCCTACATTTTCCATCAGCTTGAAGTGATTGGGACAGAATTCAGGAGAACACAGACTGGCTCTGGAGTCGGTTGAGGATGGGCTGCATCTAGACAGGTGGCATGAGGAAGTCTGTTTGGGGACAAACGCTCCAGCCCAGATTATCCTTTGAGGAGAGAGTTCCCAGACCTTCTCATCCCTTCACTGTCTCATTTCCCCCACAATTGACATGTCATGAGCTCTAACTCTGTGCCAAGCACTGTCTATCTTTTGTATAATATCTTGTTTTTACTCTTCATAACAATCTTGCATGCACACGGGCTCAATCAATTCAGTCTGTCCGACTCTTTGCAACCTTATGGACTGTAGCCCTCCAGGCTCCTCTGTCTAAGGGATTCTGCTGGGGTCCAGCCGCAGTGGACCCAGGGTAATTCAAAGGGGAGATGGAGTAGGTGATGAAAAACTTATTTATTTAGAAACATAAAAGAAATTAAGAAGAAATAGTATAGTAGGAAAATTTAGTGGAGAAAAGATGCTGAATAACTTGGTTTATGTGGAAAGCCAATAAAACTTCAGGACAAGACATTTGCACCATCTACGTTAGGCCACCAGTGTCTGTTTGAATAGCAGAGAGTGCCCTGCCTTGGACTCCCTCTCTCATGGATCTTAGAAGCCGGGGCAAGTAAGTAGACATGGCGAGCCTCCACGCCCCAGATGGGAATTCAGCCAGAAAATAGAGTAAGAAAAGAAGACACGGGGGAAACCAGTCTTTCCAATGACTGGCCCCTCCTTTATTGTCCTGAAAGGCCTTTTATACCTTTTTTTGTACATAGACATCAATGGATAATATAAAATTATGCAGCGTCAGCAGCCCTGACTCTTATGGAGACCAGGCTTTTCTCTCTGCATACCTAGTTGTATACACAAGGCTTAGGTGAGTTACATCATCTTCTGGCCAGAAGGCCAATTAACATTTTACAGCCCTTTTCTGATAAGGATTTGTCAACCAGAAGACTTATTTGTGTTGTTCTTCCCAAAGTCTGGTGCCACTCTCAGAGAGCACTAAATAAAGTTACATTGTTACACAGCAAGGACACAAGAGGAGTGCAGTGATATATAAAAAAGAAGAGTAATTAACTCAAAAGTCTAGTGTTGCTAACATCAAAACAACTATATTCCTATTCCTATATCCCAATTACATTGATTAGTATCTTTCAGGTGCCTAAAAGATAAAGAATATGGAGGCCTGGCAGCAGTCGTTGACTCAACAGTGAAACCCATCACCAGTATAATTTTTAGCTCTTTAGAAAAGGCTCTGTATCTTTAAGATGCTTTAAGCTTCGTGCCTCTCATTGTTAGGGGGCTGTAAACAATTCACAAGTTGTAAAAGTCCCCAACTGTTAGGCAAGTTAGAGAGCCATCAAAGGGGTTTGAGCTGAAACATTCTTTTTGTATGCAGAAGACTGTTAACTGAAGCCCTGAGTTAACTTTTTCCAGAGAAAAGGTGGTAATGTCAGAAGAGTATAGCATAGCAGAGAGTAAACAGACAGATTTTGGTTTCGGGGTAGATGCTCAGACAGAGGACCCCTCGAGACCTGACTCGCCTTGCCCATCAGGCCTCTCTGCATGACCTTGTCATGGGTGGGATCTCCCGTGCTGGCTCCCAGCAGGATTCTCCAGGCAAGAATAGTGAGGTGGGTTCTCATGCCCTAGTCCAGGGGATCTTCCCGACCCAGGGACTGAACCCCTGTCTCTTATGTCTCTAACATTGGCAGGCGAGTTCTTTACCACTAGTGCCACTTGGGAACTTCCATAACAACTGTATGTGGCAGGAATTCTTAAATCCTCTTTATTGGTGAAGAATCTGAGAATCAGTTACGTCAAGTAATTACCAGGCTTCCTGCAGGGAGTAAGCAGCAGAGTTAGGATTCAAAGTCAGGTGTTCCTATACCAGAGCCTGCACTGTGAAGCATGGTCTGTACTGCAGACCCCAAGACCTTCCCAGTGAGCAGCAACTATTTGAAAATTGGTGGGCTGGTGCCTTCTTAGTCACTGTCCAGAGAGTGGCCCAGTGGGTATCACTGAAGACCCAACAGCTTCCCATTGAGAAATAACATAAACTTTCCATCGTCTGCATGTTTTCCATTTAAAGAGAGCATATTTTAGCTGGGTCAAGTGGCAGTTTCCTCACAGCTTCAGGAAATGCTAGACATTATGTGCTCTCTGTAGTTTCTCTGACCTCAGCCCATAATTATGGAAGCTTACTTCTGAGCATACCAGTAACTTTCCACATCAGTCCAGGTTGGAAATAACCTCCACCTCCCCAAACCTGGGTGCATTGGTCTTGCAGCATCAGAAGATGCAAAACAACAGCAATTTCAGTACTCAGAGCTTTTTCTTCCCTCATATTTAACCCAAATATTTTCTTCGTCTTTTGGCCCCTTTCCTAAAAAGAAAAAAAATTGGTACATGGAGCAGATGTTTGAGGTCAAGGACTGTGTTTATCCACGTGTGTCTCCAGCACATATTACAGTACCTTACACAATGTAGACTCCCTGGAAGTATTTGGTGCATGAATGAATGATGTGCTCTGCATGTGAGGAAGGGGCTCCTGAACCCTCCGCCCCCACAGACAAGACATAAGCAGAGACATGTTTTCTAGAAGCGCAGAAGCCACTGTGTATGTCACACTACACCTGGCTTCTGCTGTTTTTTCTAAACTGCTTCCCCACAGCTGGACTTTCTGACACATCTCCACTGTGGTCCCAGGTTCACTCTCGCCCCACTAAGTCTGGAGTTAAACAAGTTGGGAACAGGAAGTGTAGTTGGTGGCTTAAGTCTCCACCACCAACAGGGGTTGAAGGTGAGGACAAGGTCCAAAGGCAGGATTCTGGGTGATCAGCTTTATCTGTGGGTTTATCTTAACCCTCGTGACTCCTAAGGTGTCTCATCTAATCCTCACAACAGTCCAGCAAGGCAGGGACTGTGCCTGTTAGAACCAGGTTTGTCTGCACGAAACAGAAGCCCGTGTAAACAAGAGTTCCTTCTTCTCTCACAATGGGAGGCTGCAGGATCACTCAGCGCCGGTCCTGTGGCTCCCAGCGCCATCAGGGTCTTGGGCTTCTTTTGGCTCTCAGCCCCACCAGGGCTTAGTTTGTGGCTTTGTCCTCCACGCTCACTAGAGTCTGCTTCCCTTTCAGCTTCCTGAGTTTCAGGCAGAAGAAAAGAGGGAAGGATGAAGGGCAGAGGCATACTCCAGTGGAATTTGCCCCTTTTGCAAGTTTTCCCACAGCTCCTCCAGGGATTTCTGCTCAGAAGTCACTGAATACACCAGGGACTCTGGGGGTATTGGTGTTATTGGTCTATAACAACATTCCTGGAATAGTGGGGTCCTTTGCCTAATGAAAAAAGGGAGACAAGGCTGGCATTTAGTAGGGTCCCATCAGAGCATGGCAGCTTTGGAGCTGCAGGGAGAAGCCTGGGGTCCCACGGATTTGAGGGCCAGGGTGCTTCCTCCCACCTTCAGGTGACCCAGTCCATGGCACCAGGCTTCCATCTTGCGTCCTCTCTCCTCACTCGTCCTCTCTCACACTGTAGTCCTTATCCTGAGCCAGAGCCCCACACTGAGCCCTTTCTGCTCCCCGAAGTCCCTCTCTTGCTTCATCATCAGCCCCCCTCACCACTAGCAGGATCTGTCTGTCTACTGAGCAGATTTCCAATGCTGATCTCTATGACACCTGGTCCCTGCCTTTAATCAATGGGTGGCATCCTTGCCTTCAGACCCCCAGTACAGGCTGGACCTCCTTCAACGTGAGATTGTCCAGTTCATCTCTGAACTTGCCCAGGGATGACCCAGAGTCTGTTCCTATAATCTGGTCAGTGTCAGTGCACAGAAAGTTGCCGGGGCGGGGAGGGGGGGTGTCCTTTCCTGTGGTCACAAGGTTCCCACAGCCTTGCACCCACCTTGAGGCTGATATTTGGAGCAGGAATAAAACTTTCACTCTCCCTTTCACATGATCTGGCTACTGAAGAGGCACCACAGATGTGTTTTCCGGCACTCAAAGATAACAGCAGGTAGGACTTAAGGGAGCTGAAAGGCATGTAGCCATCATTTAGCTTTATCCAAGAGAAACAGAGGTCCAGAAGGGTGGACATAACCTCTCTAAAGGGGCAGAGCTGCACCCACACACGTTGGGTCCCAGCCACACAGCCCATGGTAAGCATGTCGGAGTGAGCTAGGTGTCTGAGGCCAGCTGATGGATACTTCCCAGAGGTCTCTCCCAGCCTCCTTTCACCTATAGTTAAACCATCCAACTAACTATGGAGAAGGCTGAGGGAGGGGATGTGAGGTAGCTACAAGGAGCAATTCTGTGTTTTAAACCAGGAGAGCATTTTGGCAGAGAGCTGGGAAAGCAATGGTTTCAGGAAAGTCGAATGCTGAGTGATTGAAATGGAATAATTTTACACATTAATAGTTCTAGGTACAAAACAGGGAAACAGATTGGGAGAAGTGACAGATATCGTCTAAGAATGCTTCTGGCTGCAATAACAGAGGGAAGAATACTGGCAGCTAACACCGATTACTATGTTAGAGCATTTATTATGGACCAGGCACTGTGCTTAGAACTTTACCTGAATCAATTCACTTATTCATCACAGCAGCCCCATGAGTTCCCTACCAATGGCTGCAATTCTGTACCCACATTTCTTGACGCTAAATGGGTTTTTGCTTCAGAATTTTTCATATCTTAGAAAAATAGCATAATGCATATACTGCAATATTATGTTATATTATGGGACTTGGGCTAACACCCAGTAAACAAGTAGATTGACATTTCTGCAGCAAGTGGACTAGACAAAGACCATAAAAACCCTCATGTTAATCCTGCCAGCAAATCATGAGAAAATTCTAGGTATCGAGAGGTGTGATGGGGAGGGAGGCGGGAGGGAGGTTCAGGAGAGAGGGGACATGTATACCTATGGCTGATTCATGTTGATGTTTGGTGGAAACCAACACAATACTGGTGATGGACAGGGAAACCTGGCATGCTGCAGTCCATGGGGTCTCAAAGAGTCGGACATGACTGAGCAACTGAACTGAACTGAGCACAATACTGTAAAGCAATTATCCTTCAATTAAAAATAAATTAAGAAAAACTGTAGGTTTTTGAGCTTTGGGGATTTCAGAGCTTTCGAACTGCACCTTTATCCTCAGTTTCCAGAGAAGAAAAGGGGTAGACTGGCTCCAGAGTCTGTGCTGTTAGCTGTATTGTCCTGCTGCCCAGTGACAACGCACCTCCGTCACATGGTATACATTCAATATTACTGGAATGCATGGAAGCTAATCTAGTTCTCCTAGAGATGATGCTGAGGAAGAGGAAACACACTCTGCTGCACCTCTTTAACAAGTGGGGAAACTGAGGCTCAGAGAAGGGGTGTTTTGTTTGAAGGCACAGATTGGGTGAATAGAGACAGGATCTACACCAAAAGTCAGGTCTGCAGACCCCCAGCCCTCCTGACTCCTACTTCTGTCCCACTTGGGCACATTTCTTATGAATTACTTGAAGGAAGAGTACTATGAAGGGAATGGTATCACTTGTGATGCTTTGAAGAATAGGTTTAAAGTAGCAGCACAGTTAGTAGAAATGTGAAAACATTTGCCAACTTTTTGAACAGATCGTAAAAGAGGGCATGACAGCCTCCTTATCTGCCATGGATGCCATAGAACAAGGTGCTGACCAGCTGAGTAAGGGGACTGCATCCAGCCCTCCCCTTCTGCAACCCCCCCCCCCCGACATTAGGGTTATCTGAAGTCTCCTGTTTTTCCCCAAGGTGGTGGAGGAGAACAAGCAAGCAAACAAACAGTAATCCTGAGCACCGGAACATTTGGGCAAGAGGTTTCTGCTGTTGTGTCCGAGGGACTCCAGATCAAATATCAGAAAGCCACAGCCACCGAGAGTCATGGGAAGCACAGCCTGCAATATTCAGGAAGCGGGGCAGAGGAGGAGACTGCACGGTCAGCCTCAAGAGCAAATATTAATAGATGAGGGATGTAGAGGATGCTGCCCAGATCTTTACGCTCAGAATATATGTTGTCCCTCTCGTGGACAGAACAGGCAGGGGAGGGGCTGGTAGGAGATTCAGGTGACCCTGGAGGATCCTGGGAAGGGTGGAGAGATGAAGAAAGTGGGAAGGACTTCAGCACTCCTCCACCTTCTCTCTTCACCACATCATAGATCATTATTTCCAGCAGGAGTCTCTGGAGATATTCCCACTTCTGGCTATGCTGTAATTTTTCTAAAATTGCTAATTGGCAAGTTATGGCATGCTATTACTTAAGGATATCAAAAAGCCCCCCTACCTTGGCCTGCAAATATCTTACCACTTAGAGGAACTCCTTTGTACCAAAGAATTCTCTGGAAGACACCATATGCAAAGATTTTGCCAAAGAAGTACCTAAGCCCGTGCCATCCACCTATCTGGAGTACTGACCCTTCATTTTCCTATCTTTTAAAATTCCACTCATTTTTCAAGACCTTCTTTGGACCTGTGCCTCTTTCCTGGGGACCCCAGTAGTTTCTTGGATACACCTGTATTAGAAACATGTGCTTGCTCAGTTGCTCTAGTCATGTCCAACTCTGTGTGACCTTATGGACTGTAGCCTGTCGGGCTCCTCTGTCCATGGGATTCTCCAGGAAAGAATACTGCAGTGGGTTGCTATGCTCTCCTTCAGGGGATTTTTCCAACCCAGGGATCAAACTCTCATCTTTTACATCTCTTGCATTGGCAGACAGGTTTTTTACCACCAAGACAACCATCAGTCAGTTCAGTTCAGTTCAGTTCAGTCACTCAGTCGTGTCCGACTCTTTGCGACCCCATGAATCGCAGCACGCCAAGCCTCCCTGTCCATCACCATCTCCCGGAGTTCACTCAGACTCACGTCCATAGAGTTGGTGATGCCATCCAGCCATCTCATCCTCTCTTATCCCTTTCTCCTCCTGCCCCCAATTCCTCCCAGCATCAGAGTCTTTTCCAGTGAGTCAACTCTTGGCATGAGGTGGCCAAAGTACTGGAGTTTCAGCTTTAGCATCAGTCCTTCCAAAGAACACCCAGGACTCATCTCCTTCAGAATGGACTGGTTGGATCTCCTTGTAGTCCAAAGGACTCTCAAGAGTCTTCTCCAACACCACAGTTCAAAAGCATCAATTCTTCGGCACTCAGCTTTCTTCACAGTCCAACTCTCACATCCATACATGACCTCTGGAAAAACCATAGCCTTGACTAGATGGACCTTTGTTGCCAAAGTAATGTCTCTGCTTTTCAATATGCTATCTAGGTAAGTGTCTTTTAATTTCATGGCTGCGGTCACCATCTTCAGTGATTTTGGAGCCCCCCAAAATAAAGTCTGACACTGTTTCCCCATCTATTTCCCATGAAGTGATGGGACCAGATGCTATGATCTTCGTCTTCTGAATGTTGAGCCAACTTTTCACTCCCCACTTTCACTTTCATCAAGAGGCGTTTTAGTTTCTCTTCACTTTCTGCCATAAGGGTGGTGTTATCTGCGTATCTGAGGTTATTGATATTTCTCCCAGCAATCTTGATTCCAGCTTGTGCTTTTTCCAGCTCAGCATTTCTCATGATGTACTCTGCATATAAGTTAAATAAGCAGGGTGACAATATACAGCCTTGACATACTCCTTTTCCTATTTGGAACCAGTCTATTGTTCCATGTCCAGTTCTAACTGTTGCTTCCTGATCTGCATACAGGTTTCTCAAGAGGCAGGTTGGGTGGTCTGGTATTCCCATCTCTTTCAGAATTTTCCACAGTTTATTGTGATCCACACAGTCAAAGACTTTGGCATAGTCAATAAAGCAAAAATAGGACAACCATAGTCACTCTTTAATATCACTACATGTTACAGGTTCGTTTCCTCCCATCGGATGATAATAATATAATTCACAAAGACTAAACAAATATCTCAAATTTGTGATGAATTTTCAAAATTGCTGATTATTTTTATTGTGTAGTGAAGTGAAGTCACTCAGTAGTGAAAATCCCATGGACAGAGGAGCTTGGTAGGCTACAGTCCATGGGATCGTAAAGAGTCAGACACGACTGAGTGACTTCACTTCACTATACAATAAAAATAACCAGCAATTTTGAAAATTCATCATAAATTTGAGATATTTGTTTAGTCTTTGTGAATTATATTATTATACTCACCATCCGATGGGGGGAGACCAACCTGTAACATGTAGTGATATTAAAGAGTGACTATGGTTGTCCTATTTTTGCTTTATTGTATAGACAACATAAATTAAGTTTAATAGGCTTGAATTTAAAGCAGTCCCCCCCCCTCAAAAAAAAAGACTAAATGGGGCAGTGTGTGTTAAGTACATGGCACAGATTAGGCATTTCTCTTTCTTTCTGTCAGTTCTTCAATTGAACTACTTTTAGGATTCACCTATTTCCCCCCTGATTCCTTACCACCACTATAATCCACTCCTTAATCACTTTAAAAGCTTCCTAACAACAGACTGGTCCCAAATAGGAAAAGGAGTACATCAAGGCTATGTATTGTCACCCTGCTTATTTAATTTCTATCCAGAGTACATCATGAGAAACTCTGGGCTGGAAGAAGCACAAGCTAGAATCAAGATTGCTGGGAGAAATATCAATAACCTCAGATATGCAGAGGACACCACCCTTATGGCAGAAAGTGAAGAGGAACCAAAAAGTCTCTTGATGAAAGTGAAAGTGGAGAGTGAAAAGTTGGCTCAACATTCAGAAGAGGAAGATCATGACATCTGGTCCCATCACTTCATGGGAAATAGATGGAGAAACAGTGGAAACAGTGTCAGACTTTATTTTGGGGGGCTCCAAAATCACTGCAGATGGTGACTGCAGCCATGAAATTAAAAGACACTTACTCCTTGGAAGGAAAGTTATGACCAACCTAGACAGCATATTGAAAAGCAGAGACATTACTTTGGCAACAAAGGTCCGTCTAGTCAAGGCTATGGTTTTCCAGAGGTCATGTATGGATGTGAGAGTTGGACTGTGAAGAAAGCTGAGCGCCGAAGAATTGATGCTTTTGAACTGTGGTGTTGGAGAAGACTCTTGAGAGTCCTTTGGACTGCTAGGAGATTCAACCAGTCCATTCTGAAGGAGATGAGTCCTGGGTGTTCTTTGGAAGGACTGATACTAAAGTTGAAACTCCAGTACTTTGGCCACCTCATGCCAAGAGTTGACTCATTGGAAAAGACTCTGATGCTGGGAGGGATTGGGGGCAGGAGGAGAAGGGGACAACAGAGGATGAGATGGCTGGATGGCATCACCGACTTGATGGACGTGAGTCTGAGTGAACTCCGGGAGATGGTGATGGACAGGGAGGCCTGGCGTGCAGCAATTCATGGGATCACAAACAGCCTGATACAACTGAGTGACTGGACTGAACTGAACTGAGCTGGCTCTTGAAGGAAGGAACTGAATGGGTCAGAAGCAAAAAGAGGCTGCAGGTGGGAGACAGAAAAACTGTGCTTTCGGGAGACTGGGCAGACCAAGACTGAAGCAGGAGTTGCGTTCTGTGGCACCATGGAAAGAAGGTGTGGTAAACTCAGGACCATGTTAGAGAAGACACCACAAACAAGGAAGGGCAGCTCTCTTGATTTAGTAGAAAACAGAAGACCTTCAGAGCTTCTTGATCATGTTGAGTGACCAGGTGATGGCTGCATTTTCATATTTGCTGATTGATTCAGCCATACAAGGAGAAATCACAAGACCACGCGTATGCACAAAAGTGAAGTTGGAAACTGTTTTACAGCCATAAGACTGTTCAGTCCATACTTTTCAGGAAATAATTCAGATCACTTAACCTAGACTTGTTTTTCCATTTCCGCTCATCATTCCCTGGTGTAAAATCAAGTCATTTAAAGAGAAGCCCAGCACATTTTGTTGAAGGTATGCACTCCTCTGACAGTTAAGAAGTCTGAACCTTTAGAAGAATTCAGCCTTTCTAATTAAATTCGTTAGCTCCTGGTCTTATAAATAAGGCCATCTGGTAGTTGAGAAAAACATATATTGTATTATTAGTTATTGAAGTTTATGTCAACTTCATCTTGGGCATGAAGGATATTCCAAGGCAACTTTGATCATCACTAATTCTCTGGCAGCCACTTCTTCCTCCTGGGCCCGGGAGCTTGTGTACAGGAGATGTGCTCTGGTAAGTACCATTCCTCCACACTCTATCCCACCTGCTAATATAACAGCTTTCCTTCACCCAGTTTCCTGCCCACCCACTGCACACTCAGGCTCTCCCTGGATTACCGCCCAAAGAAGTGGGTGTGCCCTGTTCTCCCTTTTCTCAGAACAGTACATTGATCTGGCCCAGGGTACATCCTTCCCCGTTTTGTACTTTATCTCTCCAGATGGTTCCTTGTTCACCCAGGGGCCTGGAGGGTTTCTGTTCTGTCCATCCTGCCTGAAACCCTATCCTGCAGAGGATCTGGTAAACTATTCCACATGATGCTTGGATATATTCTTGTGGGAATGGAGGGAAATATGGAAAATTGAGAGGCAAGAGAATATAATGCAGTCCAAAGACATCTTCTTTTCTTCTTCTAAAACAAACAGCGCACACACACACACACACACACACACACACACACCCCTCAGTTGGGGGTCGAGGGTCCTTGCTGTTACTTCTGTTTCTCCTTGGAATTTCCCATGGTGACATTGACATGTGTGCAGCGGTAGATGTGGTCACCAAAAGCTTAATATGTAATCCTTCTTAGAAAAACAGGAAGGAAACTATTTCTAAAATAATTGGAAGCTCAAATCATGGAGATGTGGGCATCAGCCTTCATAGGAGGCATCAACTCTCTAGACCAGGGGAAGATGTTCTGGAGTGAGGAACAGAAGGTCCACATTGCTCCCTGCTTGGTCTTTCTACCCCAAACCTTTCACTGGAGTCATCAGAAGGGTCATTCTAGTTCAAACTTATGTTACTTTTCCATTTATTTATTTATGAACAAATAACTCATGCACATAGCACAGCACAGTATTAAAAGTATTCAATAGATGATAAAGTGAAAAATGAGCATCCTTCCTTTCCCTGCCCTGGCCACTATGTCCTCCCCGGAGGTTATTTCTATGATAAGTTTCTTCAGGGTCCTCTTTCTGGAGATTGTCTATGCATTTTTAAAAAATATAGTTATTTGAAATAATTTTATCAGCTTATTTGCTAATTTTTCTCAGAGCTATGGGTCAAAAAACAACAACATAAACAAACATGAAAGATCCATAAAACATCACACACTGCCATCTCCATGGTTTCCACTCTACACCAACCTGTCCCTACACCCCATTGGATAACAGCTTTTAAGTTCCTGCAAATTATTCCAGACTTCTTAAAGGAACATACAAACAAATACAATTCCTATTCTTCCCTACAAGGGACTCTCTAAAGATGATAAAAAGGATTATTTGTAAAAGCAAAATACCCATTAATGGAATTAACAATATGCAGTTTATAAAGTAGTCAACTTAAGCACAAATATATATATATATATATATATATATATATATATATATATATATATAAAACAAGCTACTACTAATAAACAAATGTAACCATACAGAATTTCCTTGCTTCAAGATATTGTGATCATCTTAAAACGGGATCCCCTTTTTCAAAAGTAGTTAAAAATCCCTATGTCCTGGGCTTTACATTCCAAGATGTCTGGCTCTAGGTGAGTGATCACACCGTTGCGGTTATCTAGGTTATTAAAACCTTGTTTGTGTAGCTCTGTGTATTCTTGCCACCTCTTCCTAATATCTGGGCTTCTGTTAGGTCCATACTATTTCTGTCTTTTATTGTGCCCATCTTTGCATGAAATGTTCCCTTGTTATCTCTAATTTTCTTAAAGAGCTCTCTAGCCTTTCCCATTCTATTGTATTCTATTCTATAGAAGGAGAAAAAATGGAAACAGTGACAGACTTTATTTTGGGGGACTCCAAAATCACTGTGGACGACAGCTGCCGCCATGGAATTAAAAGACATTTTATCATTGCAAGGAAAGGTATGACAAACCTAGACAGTGTATTAACAGACAGAGAGATTGCTTTGTTGACAAAGGTTCATACAGTCAGAGCTATGTTTTTTCCTGGTGGCTCAGACAGTAAAGAATCTGCCTGCAATATGGGAGACCTGGGTTCAATCCCTGGGTTGGGAAGATCCCTTGGAGGAGGGCATGGCAACCTACTCCAGTATTCTTGCCTGGAGAATTCCCATGGACAGCAGAGCCTGGCAGGCTACAGTCCACGGGGTCACAAAGAGTTGGACACCATTGAGCCACTAAACACAGCACACATGGTTTTTCCAGTAGTCATGTAGGGATGTGAGAGCTGGACTGTAAAGAAGACGGAGTGCCCAAGAATTGATATTTTCAAACTGTGGTGTTGGAGAAGACTCTTGAGAGTCCCTTGGACTCCAGGGAGATCCAACCAGTCAATCCTAAAGAAAATACACTCCAGTACTCTTTCCTAGAAAATCCCATGGATGGAGGAGCCTGGAAGGCTGCAGTCCATGGGGTCACTGAGGGTCGGACACGACTGAGCCACTTCACTTTCACTCTTCACTTTCATGCACTGGAGAAGGAAATGGCAACCCACTCCAGTGTTCTTGCCTGGAGAGTCCCAGGGACCGGGGAGCCTGGTGGGCTGCCATCTGTGGGGTCCCACAGATTCGGACACGACTGAAGCGGCCTAGCAGCAGCATTCATTGAAAGGACTGATGCTGAAGCTGAAGCTCCAATACTTTGGTCAACTGATGCGAAGAGCCTCATTGGAAAAGACCCTGATACTGGGAAAGACTGAAGGCAGGAAGAGAAGGGGGCAACAGAGGATGAGACGGTTGGATGGCATCACCAGCTCAACGGACATGAGTTTGAGCAAACTCCTGGAGATAGTGAAGGACAGGGAGGCCTGGTGTGCTGCAGTCCATTGGTTGCAAAGAGTCAGACATGACTGAGTGACTGAACAACAAATGTCCTGGCCTGTACCAATCAGAATAACTGCCAACATCACATCATACCAGCTGCACCTGGTGCACCATATAGGTGTGTCTTGATGACTCTCAGCTTGTTTGCCCTGGGTCAGTCTGTGCATTGCTGGGGACCAAGGTGATGGCTCAGATGGCAAAGGATCTGCCTGCAATGCGGGAGACCTGGGCTCAATCCCTGGGTTGGGAAGATCCCTTGGAGAAGGCCACTCCAGCATTCTTGCCCGGTGAATTCCGTGCACAGCAGAGCCTGGCAGGCTACTGTCCATGGGGTCATGTGGTTCTTGCCTGCCTCACACAGGGCCGGTGTCAATGGTGGCTCTTGATGAGAAGAGGAAAGTTCTGTCTTGAGCTCCATCATACTAATGACACCTTTATTTGAGAAGTTCATAGTTCTTTTACAACAGCCTGGAATTTTACTTGTAATCACCACATTTTCTCTTGTGGATGGGGAATCCCAGCCCCCACTGTAGCCCTGTAGGTTCCTGCCTCATTTACCTACCTGGGAGATTCATACAAAGAGGGATGTTCCAGCTGTAGGCCGGGAACCTAGCTGTGTCCTAGCTTCACTTCCTCCTGTTGTTTCTTCTCCCTGTAATACCCTATCCCTGCAGCCCCTAATTTGTAAAGTCCCCCCACCCTTTAAAATCCAGTTCAAGTATCCCCTGAAAACAACCCAGATTTCCAATTTAAAAGTTATTTCTTCCTTTCCTCTAAGCCTTATTGCTTTCTCTATAATACTATCACATTCTGCTTATCACTGTAATTCCAGCTATGAGGTGAGGTGAAGTTGTTCAGTCATGTTCGACTCTTTGCGACCCCGAGGACTGTAGCCCACCAAGCTCCTCTGTCCATGGGATTCTCCAGGCAAGAATACTGGAGTGGGTTGCCATTTCCTTCTCCAGGGGATCTTCCTGACCAAGGGATCGAAACCCAGGTCTCCCACATTGCGGGCAGACGCTTTAACCTCTGAGCCACCAGGGAAGCCCATTCCAGCTATAATTATACATAATTTTTCCCTATTATGTTGTTGTTTAGTCACTAAGTCATGTCCAAATCTTTTGTGACCCCATGGACTATAGCCTGCCAGGCTCCTCTGTCCATGGGATTTCCCAGGCAAGAATACTGCCATTCCCTTCTCCAGGGGATCATCCTAACCCAGGGATCGAACCCACATATCCTGCATTAGAAGGTGGATACTTCATCACTGAACCTCGAGGCAAGCCGAGCTTCCCCACCATAGGACTATGAATTTTGTGACCTTGGCCATTTATCTGCATAATCTCTGTGGGATAACTTAGTATGGTACATATAAAATAGCAGAATCTCAATAAATATTTATGAAACAGCATTGAATTGTTTGGTTAAATCCTCACCCTAAGATTAATTGGGTGGTACAGGGTATTGGGGAAAAGGTTAGCGCTGCAGATAGGTCCAGAAAAAAAGCTTTCCACATGAACAGTGAAACAGGATGGTTAAAAATTCAATCTCTGGCCATAGCATGACCAGATTCTGTCCAGCATTCAATCCAGATTCTGCGCTTATTAGCTATGTGCAAGCTGCTTGACCTATTTATTTCTTTATTTCCTATTAGGTTACAGCTGCTTTACAATGTTGTGTTAGTTTCTGCTGTTAAATAAAGTGATCAGCTGTATTAATACCTATTTCCTCTCCCTCGTATACCTACCCCCACGATCCCACCCCTCTAGGTCACCACAGAGCACTGAGCTGAGCTCCCTGTGCAGCACAGCAGCCTCCCATTAGCTACCTGCCTGACACATGGTAGTGTGTCTCGGCCAATCCCAGTTTCCCAACTGATCCCACTCCCCTGTGCCATGTCCATGCATTCATTGTCTACATCTGCCCTGCAAATAAGTTCATCTCTACCATTTTTCTAGATTCCACATATATGCTTTAATATGCAGTATTTGTTTTTACAAAAAGACTTACTTCACTCTGTATGACTGACACTAGGTCCATCCATGCCTCTACAAATGACCCAATAGTTTTCATTTTTATGGCTGAGTAATATTCCATTGTATGTATGTACCACGACTTCTTTATCCATTCATCTATCAGTGGACATTACTTGACCTCTTTAAAATCATTTCCCCAAATGTAAAACAAGAATGGAAATAATAGTATCCATCTTTTAAAGCAAACAATGGACATTCAGTCATGACCGTTTTTATTAGCGTGACTGTCACTCTCATCTGTTTCTGACCAGGAAGTTCTGACAGTAGCAGCTGAAGTCAGGAGTTCTTTGAACCAAGGCTCAGACCACTTCCACCTCCAACATGCTACTTACTTGGAAGGAGGGAAATTAAAAATCCTTTAATAAAATTTCAGTGAACCTTCATTCCCACTGGGAAAGTAGGCTGAATAATTGTGAGTGTTTCATCCAAATCTGTTCACTGGGTTTAAAAATAAATGTTCTCATTTCCAAACTGATAACAATACGGAGAACTACAGGACATACTTTTTATTTGTTATTTGGTACTAATCATTAGGGCCTTCCCAGGTGGCTCAATGACAAAGAATCCGCCTGCCAATGCAGGAGGCACAGGAGATTCAGGTTCGATCCCTGGGATGAGAAGACCCCCTGGAAGAAAGAATGACAAACCACTCCTGTATTCTTGCATGAAAAAATCCCAAGGAAAGAGGAACCTGTGGGCCTATAGTAGATGAGGTCACATGCACAGACTAATCATTAGTGTTCTTAAAATGTTATTTTTAAAAAGCCTGTCCAATTATCTCATCATAGTCTTGATAACAAAGGAATAGTTGAACTTAAACATTAGGAAGTTTTCCAACATGAAACAACTAGAGTACTGAGCTGACAAGAAGACATGGGAAATTTACAATTTCTATAGCAAAGTGTATACATAGCCTGCAGATACCATGAATCTCTGCAAAATTCAGGAAGCAGAGAGTTAACAACTGAAAACTGCTTGTCAGTTGTGCTGGAAATTTCCACTGCTTGTTTTATTGGTTATGCAATAGGTTACATGGAGAAGAGCTGTCTCCACGTGCGTGTGTGCGTGCGTGTGTGTGCGTACGTGTGTGCGTACGTGTGTGCGTATGTCTGCAATGCTCTGTCACAATGTTTTCCGTCCAGCTGCATTTTCTAGCTTTCTCTGAAGTAACCAGAGGGCCCCCTCCTGGCTTCTTTATTATATAACCAATGCCCTGCTCTACATGGCCATACTCCCATATGATCTATTAAGAGTTCCCTTGCAAAGACATTATTAGTGGTGCTTGTTAAGAAAATGGTTAACTAGAATATATACTGACTTGTATAAACAAAGGAACTATTAATCCAGATCATTTGAAAGTTTGTGAAGAAAGTTAGAAGTTTAATCCCTTAGAGCAGCAAGGGACCTAAAACAGTACTTGAGAAAACCCCTGTTAAAAATTTTAGATGAGGAAATTCAGGCACAGAGAAAAGGAGCAATGTTCCTCAAATTACAAAGCTAATTACAAGGTCCGGCTTTCAGACTAACACTGTACCGTCAACCGCACAAAGAGCAGAAATAGAGGGGTTACCCACTATAGTCATGACCTGCAAATTAAGAAATAGCATCGGCCCTTAGGGAGCCCTGTTTGGGAAATAGAAATACCAGTAAGGCACACTGAAATTCTATTCATGAAGCAGCACCGTTAAACATTGCAGAACTTAAATGTCAAAATAAATGTGCATAAAAAGAGCGGACATGTCTCGCAAACCATCTGCCTTCCTTCTTGGAAATGGCAGACCCAGAGGAGGATGGCAGCTAAATCCCAGGTGTGGGGGTGGGGCCAAGAATGGAGAAACGACACAGTCTGGACCCCAGGTGGTTGGCCTGTCCAGGGTTAGCCTACAGGCCAATCCAAGGTAGAACTATGCAGAAATTTGGCTAAAGAGGGAAAGTGACCAAAGGAAGGCAGAGGAAGATGCCTGCTTGCCTTGCTGGTGCCTTTGTTTTGATATTTGGGGGATGCATGAAGTGTCTGAAGGCCTCCTGCTTTTCTCTCCAGGTGATTACTTCATGAGCATCTTCTGTACCTTTTCACTCAGTCTTTGCATTTACAGCAATGCCAAAGGGGATCGCGTGGGCAGATGCAGTGCTCCCCCAGCCTCTGGAAACATCATTGCCCTTGGGAGCAATTGGGAGTTGCAGTTGGGAGGCTGGAAGCTTTCCTGGGAGAGGAGAAGGGGGCTTCCCAGGGCCCGGTTTGCAGGAGCCCCGCAAGAGGGACTCTCAGAAAGCACATTCAGTCAGGTCCTTCCCAGAGTGAGGGGCACGTGACAGGACCAGGTGGGCTCTGCACAAGAATGGCCTCCAGGGAGCACTCCAGACCCTGTCTGTACCACCAGGATCGTGCTTCCCTCGCAGTCCTGTCAGGCTCATCGGCTGCATGACAGGAAATGCCTGTGGTCTAGAATTGTCAGGGGACCTGCATATTAACCTTGGTAGGAATTTCCCAGACCTCCCCTCACCCCCAAAGGGGAAAAAACTCATCTACCCATCACCAGTCAGGAACTTCAACAAATCTCTCCCTTTCTAGATCCATTTCCTGGAGTTACATTTATTTCAAATTGCCAGAGGAAAAGACTGAAGCTCAGAGAGATTCAGTGACTCTGAAATAATCAAGATTTGGAGCTGGATTTTCAAACTGGATGTTAGTGTCTTTTGTTGTGTGTGTGTGTATTTTTCCCCCTGCTCATCAGAGTATTTTCTCTTAGCATTTCAATGAGTTTATCAGCTCAGCTCTTGTGTCTGATGAGACTCAGGATGGGCAAGGCAGGGACACTTTCCTTGTTAAAGAGAAGGGCATTAGAAGCATTGTTTTGGGGCTTCCCTGGGGGTCTAGTGGTTAAGAATCTGCCTTGTAACACAGGGTATACGGGTTCGATTCCTCATCTGAGAGGATCCCGCGTGCCATGGAGCAGCTAAGCCTATGCGCCCCGACTAGTAAGCCAGTGCTTCAGAGTCCACAAGTCACGACTTACCAGCCCATGTCCCGATAACTACGGAAACCCGTGCACCTGGAATCCATGCTCAGCAACAAGAGAAGCCACCGCAATGAGAAGCCTGAGCACCACAAGCAAGAGTAGCCCCAGCTCCCCACAGCTAGAGGTAGCCTGAGACCAGCAACAAAGACCCAGCACAGCCAAAAATAAAAAGAAAGAAATCTTTTTTTTTTTTTTTTTTAAGGAAGCACTGTTGCGGCCTAAGCTCTGTTCAGCTACAAGTTTCCACTCAGCTAGGTTTCTAGGACACAGAGATGGGTGGAGAAAGGATCTGGAGGGACAACCAGAATATACACAATAGGGCACAATGATTGGAGCCCTACCAGGATTCTGTAAAATAGGAGCAGAGCAGTTTGGCAAAGAAAAAATCAGATGGCTGCTACCCTAAGAAGGAGGAGCAGGGCTGAGCAGCCCAACATAACAAATGTCCATTGCAAACTCCCAGCGGTGGAGCTTATGCTCATTGTACACCCTGGGTGAAAGACTGATGTTCAAAACCCACCACAGCTAGGTGGAGGTCAACAGGGCTGGAAGACCTGGGCACTATCCTCTGCCCACCAGAGGCCACCAAGGTCTGTCTCTCCTCTCCATCTCCACCAGCATAGTGCAGGGGCCCCTCTTTGGGTATTGCCATGTGTCTGATGCATTGCTGGTCTTCTCTTTTTGCATAAAACTGGCATCCAACCTAGGGGTCTATACCAGCTATTTGACAACAGTTTGGTGATAAAATATTGTCGATTCAAGGTAGAAGATGGATGTGAATTTTCCTTAATCCTTTAAGTATTATGTCTCCCCTTCCATCCTCTCATTAAAGAAATGGAAGAGAAAGAATAAAGTGAATCTGGTTTGGGGTTGGTAAGTGATATAATTAAAAGTATTAAAGCAGTGACCTGAGTATCAGGAGAACTAGGTGGCTGACCTCGTTGCATAGTCTGTGTGGAATCAAGGCTTCTCGCTCACTATTAACTTTGTCTTAGATTGTCTCACTATTAACTGAAATGCTTTGTGGCTTATCAGCCTCAGCACCACTGATATTTTTGGCTACACGGTTTTCTCTTGTTGGGGGAGGGAATGTCCTATATGTCACGGGTATGTAACAGCAGCCTTGATCTATACTCACTAGATACCAACAGCAACCTCTGCACCCCCAAGTGAGACAATGAGAAATGTCCCCAGACATTTGCAAATGTTCCCTGAAGAACCTCCTCTGTTGACAACTGCTGGGCCAGATGACCTCTGCACCAGCTAAAGCATAGGCTTAGCTTCATGTTTCTGAGACTGAAAATAACAAAGGCTAATACAAGATAAAAATTAATTTTTCTCAGAGTTCCCTGGAGGTCCAGAATCTGCCTGCCAGTGCAGGAGACACAGGTTCGACCCCTGGTCTGGGAACAGTGCACATGCTCCACAACAAGAGAATCACTGCAGTGAGAAGAAGCAAAGAGTAGCCCTCACTCACCACAGCTAGAAAGCTCACATGCAGCTGAAGACCCAGTGCAGCCAAAAATAAATAAATTCTTTTTTAAAAGAAGTCAATTCACCCTTTAAAAAAAAAGAAATTAATTTTTCTCATAACAAAGTCAGAGCTGGTAAGGCAGCACTGCTCTGCCAAGCGGACAAGAACCCAGACTGCTTTTATCTTGTTGTTTTGCCCTTCACAGGCTGTTTTCCCTGCCTGGTTCAAGTGACATCCACATTCCAATCAGATCAGCAGGGTGAAAGAAGGAGGACAGAGGCAAGGAAGGTTACCTCTCTCGCCTTTAAGGGTTTGGCCTGTAATTTGCATTTGTAATCACTCTCATCCCACTGGCCAGAAATTAGTCACAGGGCCATATCTAGCTACAAGGGAGCTAAATATAGTTTTCCTTTGCAAACTATTTAGCAAATATAGCTTTTCTTATGGGCTGCCATGAGCCAAGTTGAATTCATTTAAAATCAAATTTATATCTGTTATTTTGCTTTATTTTAGAAAATTTTGGTTAATGGGGAGAGCTTGGGCAATATGTCCTTGGCTGACTTGGGGAGGTGGGAAGCAGAATCCTTCCCTCTATGCTCTTTATCTCTTTCATCTCCTCTAACCATCAGAGCCCCCAAAGGCCAGCTATCTGGGTCATATGAATAGAATTCCAAGAGCCTGAAGATCTGGCCAAAGAGCTCAGAGGTGGTTGAGTTCATATTGAGGAAAATCCTGAGGGTCGACTCTCGTTTTCTGAATAGCTATAGAGAGAAGCATGTCTGCCAAAGGTCTAAAATGTGTCTGAAGCTGCGCTTAAACAAGTTTGTGTGAAAAGAGACAGAAGATCAAAGCAGATCAAAGCGAGCCCTGCAGAGTCAGAGATTCTGCCCAGGGCTGCATGACTTCTGACAGCGACGGAGGGAACAGCTTGAAGCAAGTGGGGAACCAAGGTCTTTTGCTCACCGATGGGGCGTCACTGGCTTTGTCTCTGGAACTGGAATTGCTGCCTATTGAATGAGTTGATTATTGGTTCTTTTTCTCATCTAGATTGGAAAGTTATATACGATAAAAAGTTTCCCCTCTGTTAGTTGATAACAGACAGCACAACAAAGATAATGCATAATATCCCCAGCATTCTACTTCATCCTTCTTATTACAGATAGTTAATTACTTATATACCTAACCAATTCTATAACTACCTAGTGTAATATATAAATTACCTAATATAATATATAATTACCTATTTGTAGACTTATCTAATTAATATCATTTTCCCTTGATACACTAAAAAAAAAAAAAAACACTCATAGGAGAAAAAAAAAAAAGAGCTAAATTAAATTGCACTTGGTTCCTAGCTCAGGAAAGCCAGGTTGAATGAATAAGGAAATGTTTTTCTCTGTTATACAGCAAAACCATACTTCTAAGTTAGTTTGTTGATTCTCAAGCTCTTAATTTCATCTGTGTTTCCTGTAGGCTATGGCTACAGTGACTGCAATTTTAAACTTTTTTATTGTGAAGTGTCCTACACAAATAGAAAAATATACAAAACATAGAAGAATGATCATAAAGTGAATGCTCATCTTTCCATCCAGGACAAGAAGTAGAACACTAACACCTCAAACCCTCACTCTATTCCAGTCACTACTCCATTTCCCCCAAAAACAAAATACTATTCTGACTTAACAGAGTAGCTCCATTTTGCCTATTTTGAACTTTGTATAAGCAGAACCATGCATTTTCTTATGATACATGTTTTTAGAAGGAAAAATTCGATACTTATGTATACCACTGGGTCAGTGAGCTGAGATGAAAATCTACAACATATGGTCAATGTAACTTCGTGTCATAAAAAAAGTTCATCTCTATATCCCATGCTTATTCCTCCAGAAAAAGAACAAGTCTGATGAATCTGTCCCAGAGGCCCAGAAGCATTTCCTGGGAACCAGCAACTTATACCCAAACATAGTAATTATGTTACCTTTGGCAAGAATCCAAAAAGGTTCTTCAAGCAATCAGACACTGACTGATGGGATTTAGTGAAGAAGAAGGATAAGAAGGAAGAAAAGGAGGAGAAAGACTGAAGACAGAGAGAGGTAAGATTTTGCCTTCTTTCTTAATTGTTTTAGGAGTGGTCATTAGATAGAAGCACCCACAGTAAACTTTTATTTTTTATTTCCTTGAAAGAGGAAAGTATTAGTTGCTCAGTTGTGACTGTTTGTGACCCTACGGACTATAGCCCGCCAGGCTCCTCTGTCCGTGGAATTCTCCAGGCAAAAATACTGGAGTGGGTTGTCATTTCCCTCTGCAGGGGATCATCCCAACCCAGGGATCGAACCCATGTCTCTTACATCACAGGCTGATTCCTTACCATTTGAGCCACCAGGGAAGCCCCTTTTATTTGTTGATAGATCAATAACTAGCTGAACCAGGAGAGAGAGAGAAAATTGAAAATTAAAGAGAGGTAACAATAGCCAGGTTTTACTGAGTTTTGCTGCATAACAACCAGCCTCCAAATATCAATAACTTAAAACAGTAAAGGCTTTTCCTGTACTCATATTACTTTAGCTGCTGTAGGTTCCCCTTTTACTCATTTTTTTTCTGTAATATCAACTTAAGGAGCCTTTCTGATCTCGGATATAATATTCTTGAGGCAGAAAAAAGCTAAAAAGAGGAGGCAAAGCTACTTGGTGGCTCCTAAAACTTCTGCTTGAAATTGACACATGTCGTTTCTGCTAATATTTCATTAACAAAAGCATGTTTCTCGGTGAAGTTGACATCAGTCCTTTCTGGGAAAGCAGATGATAAGAGAAAAATGATGCAGACTATATCCAGGGGGCGTATTAATGAAGATCAACCAGAAATTATCTATGAAAATCAGAGGGAAATCCCTCCAAACTCAGTAAACTCAGTCAGAACCTATCTATTTTGGTGGATCAATTATATCAGGAATTCCACTGAACAATTAAACCGATTTGTGTGAGAAGCCCATACTGTCCCTGTATGAACAATGACTTCTCCGGGAAACATCTTTTACTCGGTGCACTAGATTTCCAATATATTCTTTGTTTTCTTGGAGAATGTGAAGAATTCTAAGGGTACAACCCAAATGAAAGGAAGAGCCATGCCTAATCCTTGCTTTGTACCCAGAAGCCCCCGCTGTGGGCTGATCCTTAGTATCTCTTCCGTTCTCTAATCCTCCTCTTGACGGACTTCTCTGTGAGGATATAAATTATCCATCTTCAAGCAAAAGTAGACGATGATGTATTTTCAGAAATTTCATGGTCTGATCCTTGCTGACAGTGTGAATCCTGTCTTCATTCTGAAAAGATAGGAAAATAATTCCCTGTTTCTTCAGGTTTTGGGGATAGAGGGAGAGGGGAATAAAATTTCTGAATTCAGACAGCACTTTCTTAGTACTTGTAAAAATTGTTTCCTTGAAGCTCTTTGTTTCTCTTTGAAATCAGCATCTTTTAAACTTAATTTTCAGTGATTCACCCTAGTGGATTATCTGCCTTAAAAGTTGAGTTAGAAGACTTTGGGGAGATTATAGCAGTAGCTGGATTTCAGTCTTCAGAAATGCAAGTCTGACACCTTCTGGAAAGCATGTTGCACTCACAAGCACCTCCTGTCAGCAACAGTGAGATGGGCCCTGGGAACCTCATCTAGAAGCCGAGTTTCTGACCTGAATGGGATTTGGGGCTATATGAAATTGGATGAGACAAAGTTGCATCTCTATATCCATAAATTGCTTCTTCTGAAAAAATTTAGCAGTTTTTTCAACTATGAATATGAGCAGTAATTGTTAGTATCATGAGTGATGTCAACGGTAGAAATCATAGTTTCTAATCACATTCTAGTTATTGTGGATATCTCAAAGCATTGTTTATGCTCCATGTTATTTGAAATCACAATAGACCTGCCACCAGATTTTGTTATTTAATACGTTAGCAAATAGAGATGTGTTAATATCTCATACATTTGAGTTTTTATATTTGAATTTAGTATTTCAATATAGTTGGTTTCCTTTGAGATTGTGCTTATTTTAATTTACACCCTTATGGGCTATTTTAGGGCTTCCCTGGTGGCTCAGATGGTAAAGCGTCTGCCTGTAACGCGGGAAAACTGGGTTTGATCCCTGGGTTGGGAAGATCCCCTGGAGAAGGAAATGGCAACCCATTCCAGTACTCTTGCCTGGAAAATTCCACAGATGGAGGAGCTGGTAGGCTACAGTCCGTGGGGCTGCAAAAAGTCGGGTTTGTGGCGCTAAGGGTTTATGGCACAGCAGGTACTAAGAATGCTTGCTCTGTAAGAGACAGAGAAGGATAAAACAAAGTATAAAACGACACCCTTCCACTAAAATGATGATCTTTAGTTCTTATATATAGAATTAGATGCAAGAGTTTCTTTTTTTAACAACAAAAAAGATATTTTGATGTCATATTAATCATCGATGTACAAAACTTGTGCTTTCTTTTTCATGAAACTGGACCCTAAAACTCTGGTTAAAAAAGAACTTCTGTTTCTCCTTCTGCTCCCTTCGTTCAACCAACCAACTGCACACACATGAACATACACACAGAATGATGTGTAAGTATGTTTAGTTCTATAAAAATATCTTTTTAAAGCCATGAAATTTGTTTTCAATTTATACATCAGGTGAT
Source organism: Ovis aries (assembly GCF_016772045.2). NCBI lineage: Eukaryota > Metazoa > Chordata > Mammalia > Artiodactyla > Bovidae > Ovis > Ovis aries. The sequence continues at coordinate 38,010,178 of NC_056069.1, read as the reverse complement.
ACTTTCTGAACACCAAACTGCACTCAAAAAGTGACTAAGAAGAGCAGATTGTAGCAAAGTGTCAGTTGTACATTGAAATCCTTCTGTGTGGAGAACATTAGGAAAACACCTGCACTCCAGGAAACCAGCAGCTGTTCAACACAGTCAGCTGGTGGGGGCTATCATGTAGCCAGAATGGTCTGGAGAACTGGCTGTCAAGTCTGAGTGGCCTCCAGGTGCTTGGTATACATTCCAAGGGGGCAGGACATGATCCAAGAAAACAGAAAGTAGAAAAAACGGTGACTTCATTCTGTCTGTGTGTCAGAGGTCGAGTTCATGGGAGGGACGTGAGATGCCCCTGGGAGGTGAGGACGTTCTACAAAATAATGGTGTCGACAGCCACCCCTTCTCCTTCCTCTGCTCTCCAAAGGTGGCTTCACAGATGACACTAACTAGCTTAAACTAAACTAACCCTCACAAAATGGAGTTCCACCTGAACTTTGCGTTGAAGATAATGTTTGCAACATGCAAATTCACAAACCTACGAAAATACAATAGCAGAGGTCCAGTCTCTCTTAATGGGGTCCCTTTAGCAACAACACAAAGAGGAGAGTGACTGTTTCATCATACCTGATAATGAATTGGATCCCCCAAAATTGAAATGACAAGATGACTTAATATACGGATCTGTAAACATCATTAATGATGGCTTTGCCAATAGTGTGGATTATGTCTTGAGAAAATAGGGAGAGATAAACATATAAATAGAGGAGTCAAAGCCAGCTCTCTCTCTCTCTCTCCCGCGCTGGGGCGCTCTTCTCGTGTCTTTAGATGGACATGCCCTCACGCCTTGAAGATGGATTTTCCTGCTATCTTCTAAATAAAATAGAGCTGTAACACTGATTTGTCTAAGAGTTATAACATGGTCCATTGGAGACCTGAGAGCTATAACACGGTCTATCCAAGACCTGAGAGCTGTGACTCACCGAGGGGCTTTAACGTCAGTCACTCCAAATCTTTGTTGTGACGAGACAAAGAATCGAGAAACATACACTCGCGTGACACCTCTAACTAGGATTGGGAGGGGCTCCAGAAAGCATTTGCTGGATTAACAGATTCAAAGAAACAAAGGAGAATTTGACCTTTGGTTTATAGCAAATTTCTCTTTGCCACTTAGTTATTCCAAGACGGAAAACCACTGCCTGTATTCACTAGACATCAAACAACACCAAAAGAGCCTGGGTTGATAGGAAGCACCAACTCTTGCGGAGAGTCAGAAATTCCTCCCTACTCTGGGCTTCCATTGGCCTTTGCCATCACTGTATATTACAGTAGGTGCAACTTTGCACCATATTTTTATTTCTGGTTGTCTGCCACTGTTGGTTGAGCAATTCCTGGGAAACAAGGATCTTACTCATCTTAGTTTTCCTAATACCTAAAACAGTGATAGACAGGGAATAAAGGGGTAGGCAGCAAACATAGATGAGTACCTACTCTGTGCCAAGCACTTGATATGTTTATCTGCTTTTCACATCCCTCGTGACTCAGTGGTAAAGAACCCACCTGCCAATTCCAGGGACCCAGGTTCGATCCCTGGGTCCAGAAGATCCCCTGGAAGATGAAATGACAACCCACTCCAGTACTCCTGCCTAGAAAATCCCATGGACAGAGGAGCCTGGTGGGGCTACAATACATGGGGTCGAAAAAGAATCAGACACGACTGAGGGACTGAACAACAAGGTCACACAGCAAGTAAGGGATTCAGGATTTAAATTTAAGCTTGATTCCAAGTCCCAGACTCTTCTTACTTTCTCACAATGCATGATAAATGTAGGGCACTTAAGTTAATTGATTAATTAACATAGCCTGTTTGTCAGGACACTCAGGTTGTACAATGCTCACCACCACACAATGAAACCTACTTTATTTTCAAGAGCCCTAATTATTTAACTTCCTTTTTACTGAACTAAACTCTATTTGCCTGCAGCTTGGCTTGCTGCTCTGATTCTTCTCTAGAGCCACACAGGAAAACTGCAACCTCCCCTTCCACAAAATCAGCCCTCTGCTTATGAAGACAACCGCTATGTGTCTCCCCTTCACCAAGCAGTTCTCTTTCCTTGCCAAAATGACCAAGATGCTTGCAAGAAGCAGAAAGGAAGCCTAACTTTAATCTTGCAGTCATGGATCCTTTGCCTTACCTCTATTGAAGGCTCTAGGACTTCCAACAAGTAGACTCAAATGGGATGTTTCCTTGGCATTCTTTTATGTATCAAAACATGATATTGAAATCCTTTGGCCCTTGTTTCCCTGTGAATGTCACTTAAGCTAGTAATCCCCGCGTGCAGGCCTAGAGGGGGCTCATGACTCACAAGATGCCACCTAGTGGGCTCTGCGGAAAATACCTTTATCAATTTCTCTCAAAGTATTGTCTATCAAACTATCAGAATCACTGGAAGTCCGTATTAAAAGGTAGATTCCTAGGCCAACCTAGCCCTACTGTTAGGGGAAGCACACTGATTGAAACTGCCCACCCAGGCCAGGCACCATAGTAACCATTTGCATGAGTTGTTTTATGACCGGAGACCCTGATAAGGAATATGGAACTATTAAGCCACCACCAACTGGAAGAGTTTGGGAAATGTCGAAAGGAGACACCGGGTGTCCGTCCACTTCCCAGAATCCCTCTCGCTAGCATCCACCTTGGCTGAGTGATGCGTGTGCCACCAGGAAAGACTCTGAATTAGGATGATTGGTCAAAGACCACCCGAAACTAATCCCATCACCATAAAACCTGAGACTGCGAGCCACGCGGCAGAGCAGTTCCCTTACCCTGGGTTCCCTTACCCTCCTGGTCTCCACCCGGGTGCCCTTTCCCAGTAAAATCTCTTGCTTTGTCAGCACATGTGTCTCCTTGGACAATTCATTTCTGAGTGTTAGACAAGAGCCCAGTTTCAGGCCCTGGAAGGGGTCCCCCCTTCCTGCAACATTACTAGATTGGAATCCTAGGATGAGACTTGGACTTCATACTTGTTAATAAGCATTCCTTTCCTCAGTGATTCTAATACATACCCAAGCTTGGGAGCCTCAGACAAAAGCAAGGCCGTGTCTAAATCACAAGGAGGTTACCTTTTTGTGCAATCCGTGTTGGTGGCCAGCAATCAAAGTCTGTCCACTTAAGTAAGGAATATTTTTCTAAATGGGATTGTCAATATTTACGTAAGAAAAACAAAAGCATCTTTCAAGGGAATTTAGCAGCAATCGTTTATATCGTGCACGCACACTCAGCCGTGTCTCCGACACCATGGACTGCAGCTGCCAGCTTTCTCTGTCCATAGGACTCTCCAGGCAAGAATACTGGAGTGGGTAGCCATTCCTCTCTCCAGGGCATCTTCCCAATCCAGGGACTGAACCCAGGTCTCCTGCATTGTAGACAGATTCTTTACCTCCGAGCTATATATATAAAATCAAGATAAAAAGATGGAATCGTATAATTAGTGGGGCCAAGCTAGCAACATAAGTGGGCACCTGCGGTCAGATGGCAGATGGGATCCTAATGTTAGTTCAGACCCAACTGAGTACTGGGTTGACAAAGTAACTAAACTCAGTGTCTCCTGTGGAGCTTTCACTGAGGCTTTGTGAGTTGATTGCACTGCTTAAGAATTTCTGAAATATAAAACAACTCCCCAAACCCAATCCCAACATTTTTTACTAAAAGAAACAGATATTTTTAAAATCTAAAGTGAATAAATCCTAAAGCTTATATGATACTTCAGTTCAGTTCAGTTCAGTCGCTCAGTCATGTCCGACTCTTTGTGACCCCGTGAATCAGCATACCAAGCCTCCCTGTCCATCACCAACTTCCTGAGTTCAGTCAAACTCATTTCCATCGAGTCAGTGATGCCATCCAGCCATCTCATCCTCTGTCATCCCCTTCTCCTCCTGGTCCCAATCCCTCCCAGCATCAGAATCTTTTCCAATGAGTCAACTCTTCGCATTAGGTGGCCGAAGTATTGGAGTTTCAGCTTTGGCATCAGTCCTTTCAATGAACACCCAGGACTGATCTCCTTTAGGATGGACTAGTTGGATCTCTTTGCAGTGCAAGGGACACTCAAGAGTCTTCTCCAACACCACAGTTCAAAAGCTGGGTTAGGTTCTTCCAGCTGTGATTTCTTAAGGAGCCAGTGGGATCAGAGGCCAGACAAACTGCCAATGGGGTAGGCCAAATCCCAGAATTCCAATCTAGGAGAAGACGATCCATCTCTGTCTCTTAATTGCCATTCCCAGCAACAATTGTGCAAAAATACAGATTATGTCTCAGTGCCCTAGAATTTCTTCACCATAATGACCCTGGATGAGTTCTGCATTAAGAAATCTAAATTTATGAAACAGCAAATTATTTCTGAAAAATCTTTCAATTTAGAGAGCTGCCACAAGAATATTCACGAGTGCACTTGAAAAATATGGTTCCGTGCACAAAACTGATTTACCCGCACCTTTCTAGGGCACACCTCCTACAGCACAAGAAACACTGCAATAAAGCCCACAAGGCCCAATCACTGACAGCAGCTGAGAGGCCCATCTGGGAAATAACTCCGGAACCCCTTCAGACAAACTTGCCGTGGTGGGGTGACCTGGCCATCACTGATTCCCTGCCAGCTTGTTTGCAGCCAGGATTTTTCACAGATGCTCCCTGGTGAGTAGCAATTTCCGGATATATTTCAAATGATTTTCATTCTGCCAGCTGGGCACAGTTCAGGGTGTGCAGCTTGGAGCACTCAGCCGGATGGACCAATCAAAGACACTGGCCAGCCTGATTTGGATTAGACTGGACTATGTGTGCCTTGCTCTAAGGTTGGCACACGCCCTGCTTTCCTCCCCTGTCGGTTTCCATCCTCCACCCTTCCACCTCCCTAATCCCCATAGCGCCTGCTATGAGCTCACCAGGCGGCCATCTCCTCGCCTTGTAGCACCTTCTCCCCAGGCCAACACCATGAATGGGCAGGCAATGGGACAGATGAGTAAGAACAATATTCTGGGACTAGAAAAGCTTAAATTTAAATCTAGCCCCAGTTCTGCCACTAACTAGCTGCATGGCCTCAGTCAAGTTGATTAACCATTCAGGGTTTTAGTTTCCTCTAGGTTAAAATGAGAGTCCATTACCAGGCTCACATAAGGACTTGACCAAGTCACCAGAGCCATTCTGTTAAGCTGCACATCTGACCAACAGCCCACGTACACCTCACCACTAAGTATGTTTTTGGAGATATTTCAGGACTAGTGTTTCAAAAGAAAAAATCCAATGATAGCTGTTGAGCCTGTTTCAACGACAGACCCGGGCTGAACATTAAATTTGGAAGAAGACATGAAATCTATTATTAATGCTGCTTAGGGCAAGGAGAGGCTGAAGGAAATACAGAGGTATAAAAATCGATGGTGAAATGGAATTTATCACCTCTGTGTCAGTCTGATGCCCCAGGACTTTTCCTCCAGGGTCCCAGGGTCCTCAATAATGAATAGTGAATCACAACATGCTCTCTGTGACCTTCAGGATATGCAAAGACAGAAGGATATGAAAAGAATAAAAGAAAGGAGAAAAATTCTGGAAAGTTGATTATTACACACTAGACTACTGAAAAATATAAATCATAAAATAAACTCACTTGTAAGAGAGATAACTGCTGTCACCATCTTGACTATCTCCTTTCAACTTTTCTTATCTGACCACTATGAAAACAATTTCCTTCATTGTTTTGAAGTGTCAGGCTTCCCCTTAATCATTCTGGCTCATAGAAATCTCTGAATCCTAGAGAACTCAAAGTGAAAAAATAATGCCAGCAGGTGATTATGTGAAGATGTGGCAGAACTGGGGTAAAGTTAGAGGGCTTCTATTGCTTAGCATTTGCAAACAAGCCTTTGTCTGTATCTCTGTTTCAGTATGGAGTATCACGTATTACTTTCCAATATGCACTGTTTGATCCTCCACTTTAAGTGGTTTCTTCAGTGGTTTCCCATTGCACTTTTGATAAAATTCACAGTCCTTAAGAGGACTTCCTGGGACCCTCATGGTCAGAGCCCTGCCTCTGTCTTTGTTTATCCCCCGCCTACTCCCCCCAACACTGTCTGCCCCAACAATATCTGTGCTTTGTCCAGGCTGTCCTGGGTCCTGGAGCACTCTTCCTCTGCAGTTGTCTGGCTCATTTCTAATTTATCTATCTGAACAGATTAGATCATTTTGCTATACCCTCCCACCCCATAATCTTCCCATATGAGCTCCTACTATATTTCAACTATGACTTATTTTTCTGGCTTGACTGTGAGACTAAATACCTTGAGAGCAGTGACTTGCTGTTTTGCTCACCACTATATTCCCATCCCCAGGCATGGACTTTTTGCAAAGTGAATATTCCATGAACACTTGAATATGTTAGTGAATGGCAGCCTTCATCCACATTAATCAAGAAAGCTCTTCAAGGGAACATATACTACTATCTTTCAGAGTGGGAGATTTTATACATGGTCAGCACTATGAAGAGAGAAATACAGTGTGCCCTTTTTTGAAGTTTTGGAAAACTGTCGTTGAGACTTTTATATAGGTTTTGTAATGGCTATGGTGACTTTTTAAACTTCCCCAGAGTAGAATAAGAACTAGGGAGATGACCAATACTAGCCCTGCATTCTGTGACCCTAGAGAACACCAGTAACATTTGCGTTCTACCATCTTGCTCCTCAGAGGGTTAGTAGAGGAAATCTCCAGCATTAATACCACAGGGCTCTTTGATACAGGCTTATCACTAGCACTAAAACCTGCTAATGATAAGCCATTTTGTTGTTGTTTTAGTTGCTCTGTCGTTTCCGACTCTGTGACCACATGGACTGTAACCCGCCAGGCTCCTCTGTCCATGGGGTTTCCCAGGCAAGAATACTGAAGTGGGTTGCTATGTCCTTCTCCAGGGGATCTTCCCAACCCAGGGATCGAACCTGCATCCCCTGCATTGGCAAACGGATTCTCTGAGCCACATCGGAAGCCCAATGATAAGACAAACAGGCAAGAAATTTCCAGTTATCAGAAAGTAAAGAATTGAGGCTCAATTAAAAGTTGCAGGAAGTCCAAAGTCACACAGATTTGATGTATTTTGTCTTTACAATGACTGTAAATGGGCTTTCATTCTTTTGGTGAATAGCCCATTACCTTCTGTGAGGGGATCAGAGAAAGACTCAAATAATGGAAGCAAGACATCATCATTATCAGGGCTTCCCTGGTAGCTCAGTGGTAAAGAATCCGCCTGCAACGCAGGAGCCCTAGGAGACACAGGTTTGATCCTTGGGTTGGGAAGATCTCCTAGAGGAGGTAATGACAACCCACTCCAGTATTCTTGCCTGGAGAATCCCATGAACAGAGGAGCCTGGAGGGCTACAGTCCATGGGGTCACAAAGAGTTGGACACGACTGAAGTGACTTAACACAGACATTATCAATGGGCTGTAGCATCTGCTTTCACCCAACCTACAAATGCAGCAGCCCTCTGCTCCAGCCAGCTTGGGTCTCTCACTGCCTTTCAAAAATGTAGGGGAGAAATGGGAAAGGACATGCTGTATCCCAACATCCCTGGTGGGGAGCGGTAGGTATCTTAATCATTCTATCATTTTTCTGGTAGTTGCAGTTACACTTATAATGAGCAACGTAAACTGTGAAATTAAAC